>NC_064920.1:319618257-324618257 GCF_023897955.1 Schistocerca gregaria | reverse complement strand
TCATGAGGCAGAGAAAATCCCTGACCCCGCCGGGAATCGAACCCGAGAACCCGTGAGCGGGAAGCGAGAACGCTACCGCGCGACCACGAGATGCGGGCAGTGATTATAAAAGCTGCTGTCTTCAGCCACTGTGCGGTGAGAGTGTATTGCTAAGCGATCCAGGCATTACTCGCCTTGCAACAGCTCAGGCTGACCACCACTCTCAACAGTCGGACCTTGTCACTTGGTTCAAATGGCTCTGAGCACTATGAGACTTAACATCCATGGTCATCAGTCCCCTAGAACTTAGAACTACTTAAACCTAACTAACCTAAGTCTAAACATTCATGGTGGTGTCTGATTGTACTATATCGTGGCTCCCTACCACTTTCGCGCAACGACGCTCTGAGCGTGTTTTTTAGGGAATTGACTAGTTTGAACCTGGGACCTGTTGCTGGTAAGGAGACGCCAGACCACACATGACATGTAGAATTCAGAAGAGTTCAGTGAGACTAGCGATGATATAACCAAGTACTAAATGATCTCAGCGTCAGCTCCACTGCACTCCCTGTAAAAGAATCTTAATACTAACTAAATATAGTGGAAGGGATTCAAGGCTTTCCTATTTTTAGTTAGCTGGTAAAATAACGTCGAAAAAGCAGTTAAGTTTACCATTGGAAATTTTATTCTACTCACAAAACATTGTTTATAAATTGCACTATTGATAAAAGGAAGTGTTTTAATACAGGATGGTAAAAACCAACAGCGTCCAACAAAAACGTGAACGAATATTCCCTGAATGGATCGAAGGATGACCTATGCCATATCACATCTATAATCTAGGTTTAATTTAAGTTTCACAAAAGAGAAAACTATCAAAATGGTCTACAGTGACCCTCAATTATCTTTAATAACTTATCTAACTCGTCGTAAATTACAGTGGCTGATGTGGCTTCTCAATAACTATATAAAAGAAGAATCATCGCGTTTCAGATCTGTTCTTCAAGTGGCAAATGTGAACACCATGAGTTTTAATTAACGATCGACACTAGTATTACGCAAAAAGGGGGTGTAACAGATGAGTCTTATGCAGTTATGAGTGAAGCCTTATGCGCTCAAAAATGCGGCATCGCGTGCGTTCATTACCTTGTCGGTGTTTAAGCAGCGTCAGGGTGACAGCGGCCGGCGCACCAGCCATCCAGCTCGCCGTCTCGGAACTAACTCTCCTCTAACTTCTCCTTACTACAATTTACGGAAGTTGGTTTAAAAAAACTATCTGGCTGTGTTTTCATCTGACCAATCAGGGTCTCAATGTTAACCTTAAGCTCCGCCTACAAAAATTCTGTCTATCCAATGAGAAACGCTATACTTTTCGTGGTGGGGCAATGTTTTTAAAGTTTGCAACGTAACAGAGACGCTAAAAAGTCTCACGCTAAAACCTGCAGCGGGTGTGGTCCTTTTAGCGTTATCATAAGATCTATACTGTTCTTCTGGAGGGCTCTAGCTTTTAACATGGGCTGGGGGGTGGTCCTTGACGTACCTGAGACGCGAAAAGTCTCCCTCTAAAACGTGCTGGTGGTAGTCTTAGAGGTAGGCTAGCGACGTGGGTGTCCAGTTCGTCCGTTATCGTAGGGCCTTCTAGCTTAACACGGTTCTGCTCTCGGCTTCTGTCCTCGTTTCTTCCCTCGGAACTGCGTCTGCCTCACGGTGGGAGGGTACGACATGCATTTAGGATTCTTGTGTTAGTCTGTGGTATTTCATTTGCTCACTCGTTCCTCGTATTACTTCAGTTAATTTAATGTCATGATTTATTCGGAGCTATGTGACATACTACTGCATTTGCTTATCATGTCAGTGTTTTCATGGAAGGTGTTGGATTTGCCTGACACCTTACATAAGGACATCACATACATCCATGCCCGAGGCAGGATTCGAACCTACGACCGTAGCTGTCACGCGGTTCCAGACGGAAGCGCCTAGAACCGCACGGCCAAACCGGCCGGCGGACCTTGTCACTGTCTCACCGCTCTCCACCATTCTCAGGAATCAGACTGCAAGGTAGCTCACTAGCTCACTACTCCCCAACACTCTTACGGATAAGATTACAAGTTAGTTACTGCTCCCCGCCTCTCTCGCGGACGAGATCCCACGGAGGAGTCCACGTGGCGGCTTGAAGAGTCACTCTGCTCATTGCGCTCTTGACACAGCGATACAGCTTCCAACTCGACTTCTCAAGGTTCCTTGGCCGAGGAAAGAGCGCCGCTCCACTTGTGTTTGGTGAGCGTCATTCGTGTGTTCACCAGGGACTTGTCTCCATTGCTTGCCGTTGGTTATGTCTGAAGTAGCTCGGTGCTAGCCTTCCACTATGTTTCTCACTGCTTTCTTTCCTTATTTTGCATTTAATGTGATTTTGAAAGCGCTTGTGCCAAGTGCTTAACTCTCTCTCGAGGATAAATTGATTTACAACGAGCTTAAGCTGTTCTTAAAAAAGTTATGAGTGCCCAGATTGTAGTATAGTGCAGAATGTAGTTTTTGTGATTTAATTTTGAGGCCTAGAGTGTCTGTCCAATTCTAAGGCCCATTTTGACACTGTGTTGATCTTACGACAAGCGATCCGCTCCATTTTGTGGCACTGTTATAGCCAGTAAGTATATCGCGCCCTTAGATACCCCGAAAGCCTTTAGGTGGGATAAGTGGAGTATTTTATGTGATGCTTCAATTATGCTTCAATCTGTTAAATTCTATGTAACAATGTGCTAGAAACAAATCTATCAGGACAATTAGAGTTCTTGAAAAACTCTGGTTTGATCATTAAGCTAATAAAAGGCAATTTTTGTACCTTCGGTTATAGGTAGTAGTTTGAAGGGTACCTTCGCACTTATTAATGTTGTGGTGATATTTATTCAGTTCTTAAGGTACTATTAACTTATGATTATTGGTCGGTACCAATTCTGACTTTTAGTGTGTAACTGCTCGAACCTGTTAACCGTAACTAACACCACGAGGCGAGTAAACATTTAGCGCCGCTCTAATCTTACAATTAGTTATTGAATTTCTCTTAGAGCCAGGGCAAAGGCTGTTGTTTTATTTAACCTGTGCATTGCTTTAGACAGTTTTGCTGTATATTTTGTGGGGCACTACCTATCTTCTGCTGGCTTCTTCTTTCCCGGGGGCTAGGCCCCGAGGCCTACGTCTGAAGTCTGCTGGGTCGTGTGTGAGTTTGTGGCCTGACCTGACACGGGGCTGCTCTATTTTCAGTTTATGACGTGCCTCGGCATGACTTTCAATGTAAGTTAGTAATATTTAACTTTCTGATAAATTGTAATTAAAAAGTCTTACACAATAATTAAACTCTTTCGATGTCGGTACTTCAGGTTTAAAGCCTTTTGTTAACGATGAAGGCTCAAGTTTAATATTAGTTTCCTTTCTTTTATATAATGGGGCCTGTAATCTCTTTGCTGGTGGGGAAAAAAAAAGAAATTGTTGTTGTTCAATAAATTGTTTTAATGAATTTCAGTGTTGTTCCCCAATCCTTCCTCTATGATCTATTGGTTGGTGTCCTCTTAAGATAAAAGCTCTTATTACCTGTATCTAACATCTTTTAGAAAGTAAGTGAGAAAATATATTGCACTTCAGTTACAGGGCTATCTGGAGGCAAAGGTTTGGAGAGTATGCCAAGGAACAACTCTCTCTCCCTACTATCAATGTCTTGAGGACCAAAGGGACAGAAATACAGGTGTGAGGAGGGCTAGGTATCGAAACAGATAATACTGCCACCATGAACTGCACTGGGCAGTAAAACGAGTTAAGGTACAAAATATTAGGAAGTCTTCAGTATTCACACTTGGTACCCTCTGAATTCCTCCAGTCCTCCCTGCTAAATACCTCTGTTACTGTGAAACGATCTGTGTACTTAACAAATTGTTATTTCTGCCTTCCCGAATTCACTCACTCACTTGTATTAGGTTAGACAAGATGCATTGGCCTAAAACAGGTTTTTATATCGAAAACTAAGTTTTCAAATCTTGCCATTCGGAAGAGCCTCTGCGCGTGGTCCGGTGGCCTCATCACTGCCAAGTGACTGGTGCCTCTTGCGGTCGCGTCGCTGTGTAACTGGCGACGCGAAGCACCTGGATGGCGGCTGGGTGGACTGCACAGCCCAGTGGCGCTCGCGGATCGTCACCGAGATCACAAAGCCCGTGGTCCGTGTATTATGCCGTATTACGCGCTTATCAATCATAACGGAAAGAGTCGCTGCAAGCTGCACGCCACTCTTATTTCGAGTTCCTTACCACTTTTTCATTTAGGAGCTGCCCTGTACGTCGCTATTACGGAAAAATTCTTTGCCGGAACACAATGAGGTGACAAATGTCGTGACAATGTGACATGCACATGTACTGATGGAGGTAGTACCGCGTAGGAAAGCTACTAAAGGCCACTGTTTTGGCGGAGCTGTCATTTCCGCGCAAGTGATTCATGTGAAATGGTCTGCGAAATGACTATGATCGCACGAGGAGCTTTAACAGACGCGTAATGGTAGTTGGAGCTAGAGCATGGGGACTTTCCATTTCGGGAATCGTTAGGCAATTCAGTATTCCGAGATCGACAGACTCAATAGCTTGTCTAGAACGTCAAATTTCAGGCCTTACCTGTCACTAAGGATAACACAATGGCCGACGGCCTCAACTTAAAGACCGATAGCGGTGGAGTTTCCATAGAGTTTTCAGTGCTAACAGACAAGCAATACTGCATGCAATAACCGTAGAAATCAATAAGGGATCTACGACGAACGTATTCCGTCAGGACAATGCGGCAAATTTTAACGTTAATGGGCTATGGCGGCAGACGATCTACGCAGGTACCTTTGTTAACAGCACGACATCGCCCGCAGACCCTTTCCTGTGCTTGTGACTATATCGGCTGCACCCTTTGCAAATGGAAAACCTGGTGTGGTCGGATGAGTCCTGATTTGACTTAGTAAATATGTAAATGTCGTGTGACTAGGGTCTTCCATCGGGTAGACCATTCTCCGGATGCAAGTCTTTCGATTTGACGCCACTTCGGTGACTTCCGTATTGATGAAAATGAAATTATGATGATTAGGACAATACCTAGTCCCTGAGTGAAGAAAATCTCCGACCCAGCCGGGAATCGAACCCGGTCCAATAGGATTGACATTCTGTCACGCTGACCACTCAGCTACCGAGGGTGGACATTTCACTTGCTCAGATATGACGGCAGGGTTAGAGAGTGGTGCTGTCCAAGCTGGTGCTAGCCCCAGAATGGTGTAAACGGGAGATGGTAATGTTCGGCTACGTGGAGACCATTTTCAGCCACTCATGGGCTTCATGTTCCCAAAACACGACGGAATTTTTGTTGATGGCAATGCGCCATGCCAGTGGGACACAATTTCCAGCGATTGGTTTGAAGAACATTCCGGACAGTTCGAGCGAATGATTTGGCAACCCAGATCGACCGATGCAATCCCGCCGGGCATTATGGGGCGTAATCGATAGGTCAATTGGTGCACAAAATTCTGCACTGTCCACACATTTTTCAATTATGCATGGCTGTACAGGCAGCATGGCTCAATATTTCTGCAGAGGACTTCCGACGACTTTTGGAGTCCAAGTCACAGTGAGCTGCTGCACTACGCCGAGCAGAGGGAGATTCGCACAATATTAGGAAGTATCCCATGATTTTTATCAGCTGGGTGTAATGTTCCTATTGGGGAGAGAGTGCATTATGATCGGAAGACATTAAGCTATGCATCACTGAAGTTCGGAGCTGAGAGGACGACTCTCAATCCCCCGGAGGATCTAGGCTGCTTTGCGAGCTCGTGCTTGCGGCGCTGTCCAGTTGGCGGAAAAACGTTGGCCAACTCGCGGTAGAAGCCGACGCACAGCCAGACGCCGATTCGAAGCTCAGCTACGACGACGTATTCAGGCTGGCCCGATGGTCAACTTTTATACACGACTAGATAGGTGTTGAAGGTGTTGCCATGTATGCGACTTGTCAACCGCTGCCGAATCGTCTCGATACTTCGGTTATTGTCCAGCACCTGGCTTTTAGTTGCAGAGTTTAAAGGCACATTTGCATGCTGAGCTTTTATAAGCAGAAAACGTAATTATGAGTAATGAGACCACTGCTTTTTACAATATATTTAAATGACCTAGTACATAGTGTAGGAAGTTCCATGCGGCTTTTCGCGGATGACGCAGTAGTATAGAGAAAAGTTGCAGCATTAGAAAATTGTAGCGAAATGCAGGAAGATCTGCAGCGGATAGGCACTTGGTGCAGGGAGCGGCAACTGACCGTTAACATAGACAAATGTAATGTATTGCGAATACATAGAAAAAAGGATCCTTTATTGATATGATATGATAGCGGAACAAACACTGGTAGCAGTTACTTCTGTAAAATATTTGGGAGTATGCGTGCGGAACTTTTTGAAGTGGAATGATCATATAAAATTAATTGTTGGTAAGGCAGGTACCAGGTTGAGATTCATTGGGAGCGTCCTTAGAAAATGAAGTCCATCAACAAAGCAGGTGGCTTACCAAACACTCGTTCGACCTATACTTGAGTATTGCTCATCAGTGTCGGATCCGTACCAGATCGGGTTGACGGAGGAGATAGAGAAGATCCAAAGAAGAGCGGTGAGTTTCGTCACAGGGTTATTTGGTAACCGTGATAGCGTTACGGAGATGTTTAACAAACTCAAGTGGCAAACCCTGCAAGAGAGGCGCTCTGCATCGCGGTGTAGCAAGCTCGCCAGGTTTCGAGAGGGTGCGTTTCTGGACGAGGTATCGAATATATTGCTTCCCCCTACTTATACCTCCCGAGGAGATCACGAATGTAAAATTAGAGAGATTAGAGCGCGCCCGGAGGCTTTCAGACAGTCGTTCTTCCCGCGAACCATACGAGACTGGAACAGGAAAGAGAGGTAATGACAGTGGCACGTAAAGTGCCCTCCGCCACACACCGTTGGGTGGCTTGCGGAGTATAAATGTATAGATAAATAAATAATTTGGGCCATCGATATACTCCACGGCTGTATAAATATTGTATGCAGCCTTTGGAAATATTTAAAGATTTTTGATCGTTAAATCATTAGAATAAGAGGCACCTTATGTTTTCTGTGTCTTGTCCAGATCGGACGCATTTTGCCACTCCGCCATTAATACTACACTACGTTTTTAATACTTTCACTAGGTGCAACCAAACGGTACTCGTAACTGCATAATGTAAGTGTCGAACTTTAAATTGTGTTTTTTATTTCAGAATATGCTGTTATTACTGACCTATGTATGTTTTATTTTGTGTCCGCAGCTCGTGGTCGTGTGGTAGCGTTCTCGCTTCCCGCGCCCTGGTGCCCGGGTTCGATTCCCGGTCAGAAATTTTCTCTGCTTCGTGATGACTGAGTGTTGTGTGGTGTCCTTAGGTTAGTTAGGTTTAAGTAGTTCTAAGTTCTAGTGGACTGATGACCATAGATGTTAAGTCCCATAGTGCTCAGAGCCATTTGAACTATTTTTTTTATTTATTTTGTATCTTTATCCATTGTAAGATTGTTGAGTGACTTGGCATGGTAAAAGGCTCTGTACTTTTAAGCAGAAGCTCGTCCAGCTCGATCCACCGCCGTCTTCGAGTGCTTTCTTAAACGAAGTCCGATTTAAATCACAACACAGAGAGAAGAAACACGGTTAAAAAACACAAAAACGTAACTTTGACATAGAAAACCATGTTCAAGAGCCGAAAGTTTGTGTGAAATTTTTGATATTCATCACTATAATTCATTGTATTGTCTCGATCCAAAAAAGAAAAAAAAGAGTTAGGTATCAGATATGCCCAGATTTTGGTATCGGTACTTGGCTTGTGCCTGCCTTGATACAGCATGTTTGGTCTCTCTAAATAACAAGCGAAGGCAGGGTGAATTCAAAAATAAAACAAAATTGTTCAAATGGCTGCGAACACTATGGGACTTAACTTCTGAGGTCATACGTCCTCTATAACTTAGAACTACTTAAACCTAACCAACCTAA
The DNA here is from genome assembly GCF_023897955.1 of Schistocerca gregaria. NCBI lineage: Eukaryota > Metazoa > Arthropoda > Insecta > Orthoptera > Acrididae > Schistocerca > Schistocerca gregaria. The sequence goes on along the minus strand of NC_064920.1, from coordinate 324,610,236 downwards.
GGACATCACACACATCCATGCCCGAGGCAGGATTCGAACCTGCGACCGTAGCGGTATCGCGGTTCCAGACTGAAGCGCCTAGAACCGCACGGCCATACAAGCCAGAGTGAACGCACACTTTCACTGTATCCTCAGCTGCACTGTGACTGAAAAGGCAAGCTGCTAACAATTTATTTGGTATGTAGTGTTGTAACAAGACAGAGAGAGAGAGAGACATGTTTTGTAAGAAAATGCTGTTGATGTATCTTTGGGAACAATACAGTAATATTTAATTGTCGAAGGTGTTACATTGGTTTAAGAGAACTTTATAATTAATGTTATATTTTGGCAAAAAATATTAAAACTTGCAAGGATTTTGCAGTTAACGTAAAATTTTGTGTGGTTAATTTAGGTAACGAAGAAGAGAAATGCAGCATTGTATCAGTACTCAAGCTGATAAAAACAATTTATGTCATTTTATTTGAAAAGTTTCTTTAAGTTGATTGTTATACGTTGTCAACTATCTTGTGAATATCATTCTGGTAATAAGACTAAAGTTTTATTCATTGAAAGATAAAGTCGTTAACTATTACAGTTTCAGTGTTCTGAATAAGTTTCTACATTCGTCCGAATTGGGGAGACATATCAATTCACAGGCGGAAAACAGTCAAAGTTAGTTGTACATGTTCTTGGTTCAGGTGTAAACATTGGCAGTTTGTTTTATTGGGAAAATCTAATTATCAAAACGATAATTAAAGTGACAGTGAAATGAAGTGTTAAATGCTGATTCTACAGAGCACGAAGCTCGTTAAATTAACGTAAACGCTCCAGAATAATTACCAAGTGATTTGGCGAGGTGGTTAGAACATTGGACTCGCATTCGATACGGGACTGTTCAAATCCCCGTCCGGCTATTCGGAATGAGGGTTTCCGTATTTCCGTTAAACCTCTTAAGGCTGTGATCGTTCCTCTGAACAGATACGACTGTTTCGTTCACCATCCTGCCTTTAGCTGAATTTTCTCTAATGACCTCGTTCCTGAGGGGCCTCAAAAGTATCATTTTTTGGAATTACTACGTAGCCTTACCATTTACCAAATAGGCTCACAGTTGATTAATACTGATCAAAGTGTTCAGTTCTAATATTGCCAGTTCTCAAGGGCAAATTTTATTGATCTCTGCTCGTTCGTAATTAGACACTTAGACAGCTCTTCGAGTCTGTAGCAAGATCACAGAGTTTAGCCTTCACGACCAGCCAATAAGAGACGTTACAGGTACATGATATTTAAGAGCACAGTTGTATGGTCGTCACAGCCTGCGTCTAAATCCTTCTGGTAGAGGTTCTTTACTGTGAAACAGGAACGTAGCGCTTTATACTTAGAGAAACATACATACATCACATGGACTCTTAAACTTGTAAGGAGAATTAGAAATGGGTTACTTTCAATAGGTACTTCGACATCCCACTAATCATAATTAATAATGAAACTATCTAGTGACAACTGAATGTCAGGTCCATAATCACACAATTAATATCAGTTTAGAGTATTGTCATGATGTATTGAACATAGGTCACCAGGTATTTAAAAAAAAGAATGTGAAAGTAAAGTGATCATTTGAGTGAAGAATGTAATTGTCTTCAGTCCTTGAAGGAATCCGAAGAACAAGTTGGTCTTCAGATGAAGTTTTTTTTCCAGATCATAACTGGTACTGAATCTATACTGTAGCTGGACAGCACTAGCTACATATAATCTCTTTTTCGATTTTCAGCAGCTTCATTGTCACCGATTTACAGTCGACATATGACCTGAAGCATTAAGCATAACTGACAGATTTCAGTTATGCTTGCTGCTTCTGAACCATCAGCTTCCCAGTCACACAACGAATTTCACTTCATGATAAATGTGTATATACATAATTTTGTTTGAGCAATCTACCTTCTCTGTGTCTTACCGCTACTCATAGCTTTTGAAAATAATCGATATTAAGATGAAAATACTTACCAGATCTTTGTTCCACGACTTGTGAGTTGTTTAATTTTGCCACGTCCCTGTCTCGTTAATTCACTTAAAATTTTTCACAAACGAAAGTAAACTGGAGAATATTCAAAGGGAAATTTTCCTGACCGCTAAAGATTCCTTTGTGAACACTCCTGTCATCGTCTTGAAAAAAATTGTGTGTCTAAACCGTAGTGATCATTCTCACTCGGTCGCCGAGATTACTGAAATAAACATCTTAGTTAATGTTAATGGTAGCCCAAATTTCGCAACGCCAACTCGTACCACAGTAAATGCACCGAAAAAGTCTTAGAAGCACTTAGACTTCACCTACACTCCCCACATAGTACAGGTTCATTGGACCGCTGGTGCACTCAGTGCCTTGTGTCACCTGAAACAAGACTAAATCCTTTCTTTCAGGAGTGCTAGTTCTGCAAGGTTCGCAGGAGAGCTTCTGTAAAGTTTGGAAGGTAGGAGACGAGATACTGGCAGAAGTAAAGCTGTGAGTATCGGGCGTGAGTGGTGCTTCGGTAGCTCAGATGGTAGAGCACTTGCCCGCGAAAGGCAAAGGTCCCGAGTTCGTGTCTCGGTCGGGCACACAGTTTTAATCTGCCAGGAAGTTTCATATCAGCGCACGCTCCGCTGCAGAGTGAAAATCTCATTCTGGAAGACTAAATCGCTACACGTCCAGCCGAACAAAATGCACCTGGTCAGCTATTGTCCAGTTCCTTTGTTGTTTAGGCTACTGAAGACATGCAGCTTTATGTGCCGCTGTGATCAATTTCCCATTTCTGGTGGTGTTCTATAAATGTCCATGGTGTACATTTCTTTCACAATGTTTGTTTGGTAACTGTTCGAGATGCACCTGCATTCACATCAGCAGCTTATGTTACATTTCAAACAGTTTATTATTAAGAAGATGTAACGCTCGTCTCTGGTTCTTGTTAGGATATGTATGTCACCAGAGTTCTTACTCTGTGCCACATGGTTGCGAGCGGTACAATGTTCCTTGTAGACACTCTTGGCAGTCCATGTTGATACGTCAACAGATCGCTCAACTTCATTAACTGTGCGGTGATGGACACATCCAAACACAGAACTTCGTTTATGCCATTCTATCACGTCTCCACGTGTGCCCATCTTACTAGTCTGATTCCATACAACCCACTGACACGCAGGCCCACGCACCACTTCACTGACTTGACATACGTCACTGGAGGAGAGTTACCTGACTGCCTCGTACGAATTTGCATTTGACACGGTGCCCCACTGCAGATTGTTAACGAAGATACGAGCTTGTGAATAGGTCGCCAGATATAAGAGTAGCTCGAAAGCCTCTTAAGTAAATAAATCCGAGTGTGTAGTTCTCGATGGCGAGTGTTCATCATAGAGAAAGGTTTCGCCAGGCATTCATCAGTGAATTGTGATAGGACCGTTATTATTTTATATATTCATAAATTATCTGGCAGACATGGTGGGCAACAATCTGCGGTTGTCTGCTGATGATGCTATGGAGTACAGGAAGTAGTCGAACTTGAATGGCTTTAATATGACTTAGACAAAACTTCAAGTTCGTGCCATGAATGTTAAAAAATGTAAATTTAAACGGATGAGTACGAAAAAAAACATGTAATGTTCCGATACACCATTCGTAGTGTTCTGCTTGACACGCCCCCGTTATCTAACTATCTACGTGTAACATTTCAAGCGATATAGAATAGATCGAGCGTGTGTGGTTTCTGGTAGGAAAGGTGAATTGTCGATTTCGGTTCATTGGGAGAATTTTTAGGAAGCGTGTTTCATCAGCAAAGGAACCCATTTACAGGTAGCTTGTGTGACCTATTCTTGAGTATTGCTTGGGTGTTTGGGATCCATACCAGGTCGGATTAACGAAAGACATCGAAGCAACTCACACCCTCCCATCTAATGTTACATAGACGATTCAGGAACTCAAATAGGAATCCCTCGTGGAATACTGACTTTCATTTCGAGAAACGCTATTGAGAAAATTTAGAGAACCGCCATTTGAAGCTGACTGCAGAACGATTCTACTGTCGCCAACATAAATTTCGTTTAAGGGGAGACGGAAGGCAATTTTTGTCCCTATTCTGCCAATGTTATTTTACCCTTTGAATAGGTACACTGTTTAAAAGAACTGTAAGTGTTAAAACAATGAAATTTTTACTGCACACATATATAACAGATATGCCTCAAATTACAAGTAAAATGAACATAATACCTCTTATGGGTTTTAAGAAAAAAAATTATTCTTTCACAAGTAAAACTTAACTTTCATTGTACATTAATTATTATAAAACAGTTCCTGATGGTTTGTTGGTTCTCAATTTAGTTACACCTTTTTACCATCTGCAGTACACGTGGACCGAATTTCATGTTTGTAACCACATTAGTTTATCAAAAAAGTAAAAAAAATGTAGTTTGAAAAAACAAACATTTAAAGTTTACATTGGAATTCTAGTATAGTTTTGTTATGAGAATTACTTACCACTAATATTTTCCTGAATCATTCTGATATTCTTTTCTTCTCCTGGTCCCTCTTGTTTTCTGTCTGGCTCTTTTTGCGAATTTTAAATTAGCAATATCTGCTTTGCGGATTCTCTCTTTACCTATTTGCACCAAGTATTTTGCAGTATTTGCACTAGATTTTATGTCCAATAATTCCAAAACATCTAGTTTTATAATTACACCATCATTGAAGCATAAAGTAACATCATAAACACCAAATTTTAGGGTTGTAAACTGAAAAAATACAGTTTTCGGTAACCGGTTCCATATGACAGTATTCATACATTCATTTAAATAATGGGTTTTCCCATGAAGACACATCTTCAGCAAGGTATCTTTACAAAGGTCTCTAAACCTGGGTTAAATTTCATTCATTACTGTTGAAGGTAAATAATGTTTTTGGTCGTATCTGGTACTTCTCCTGTACTTGCTTTAAGTGTCAGGATCATTCGGGTAAAGATCGTGATCTGGATTTTCATTTGTGGAAAGCTTATGAAAAAAGATAGCTCATACAGCGTTTTTCATGTTTTCTATACTCCCTACATTTCTACTTATGGCTAAGCCATAATAATTCTGTAATCTATCTATTTCAAGATTTGTCAGGCGACCTTTACCACCTATCGTCTTACAAACTTCCAATTCTGTTTTATACTTTTCTTTCAATGATCTTCTCAGCCTCCCTACTCTCTTCTGGACATGCCCAATGCACTCTAATTAAGAAATTGTGACATTAGAACCGCACATACTCCGTCATAAGCCTTGCTGTCACCGTCCCCAGATTGCACAGAGCGTCGTGAAAACCATCATAACCCACGAAAAAATTGTCATATTTATATAAAACAAAAACTGTTTCACGCAGGACAGACCAGGAATTTCAAATATGCTAAAATCTAAAAATAGAATTTTTGAAGCCCACTTGCCTTCCGTCTCCCCTTAAGGACCATGAAGATAAGGTAGGAGAAGTAAGGGCTTATAACGAGCCGTATAGACCGTCGTTTCTCCCACGTTCTGTTTGCGAGTGTAACAGGATAGGAGAGGACTAGTGGCGGGGGCAGGGTACCCTCCACCATGCACCGAATGGTGGCTTGTGAAATACGTACCTATATGCAAATGAAGATGTGGATGTAGTTGTGCACTAATGAAGTGACGTTACTATGTGGAGCAGTTATGGGACGTACATTACGCTTCTGCCATTGTCCGTGATAGACTGTGCAAAGGAATGTGGGAATGGGCACTTGATCCGCAATCGTGAAGAGCATAGCACATTTCTGGCCTAATTCCGGTCCCGTCTAGGTGGCCCCCGGCGACAGATCTCGAGGCCCATCCGCCCCCACAGCCCAGGCAATTGTTCTCGCTCGGCTCTGCGGCAATAACTCGCGGGCTCCGACCGTGAAATTAAATCACATAAGTTATCGCACAAGTTTCCGTCGTCAGGCCTTTCTTTTCCGACTTCTTTACTTCGCTGCGTCGCCTCCTCGCAATTATTTTTTCCTCTTCCTTTTTCTCCAGTTGTAAACTTGGTCCTTAATTGAGACAGGAGAAATTCGCAATCTCTGCGTGGACTTGGTGGTGGAACAACTGGCCGCGGATTCTTTTATGGCCACAACAAAGTAACCTGGCTCTGCTTGCGAAAAATCTCGTTTCTACTCGTTTCCTCGGGTCTTCCACTTACTTAATATAATTTCAAATACAGTTCACTAATACATTTACTGCTACAGATGAGTAATTGCGCTGACAGATATAGTAATACAGGGCAAAAGAATACCTATGGTGATGATACAGAACTTGAGGCCTTGTTAAATGAAATGGATACATTTGTAAGAAAATAATTTAACATGTAAATAATCCTATCGGAAACAAAATTTATGATGAAGGGAGAAAACGCCGAGTTAGAAGTTATAATGGTCATAACTTCTTCTTAGTACTGCTCTTCGGTTAAGACTATGTAATGCCACTGCCTCGGACGAGAAATAAAAATCAACAATTAGCTCCCAATACCCCAAAGATTTCCCCCCAAGTCCCAAATTCCCAGAAAAGTGAATAAGCGAACGAAGTTCCATTTATCACTATTATTAGGACAATAACAAGTAACTAAATCAGGAATCTAAGACTTGACAATTTAGCAATCTTCGAAAGAAAGATTAAATTTCAGTAAAATTAAAAACAAAATCATAAAAATCGCAAAATCACCATAAATTAACATTCGCAAAGTAGAACCAACGATCCCAAAGAATATTCCGTGTGAGTACTTTTCGGGAATCTTGAGTAATGACTAAGTATAATTCAATGCATTGTCACTACGTTATTACAGTGAGCCGAAGCAGGTCATATATTTGAATGCTCCTACATATAGGTGCGCTTAGATTGTTTTTGCGATTGAATAATTGCGATCTATTTTGACGCAGTAATACGATCTTCTGACTTCAACTATCAAGGCATTAGAATTCGAGCGGAGGACTTTTACCTACTAGAATAAAGTGAACTTTGAACTAGATAATTGAACTAAATGTTACTTAGACAATGATTTAGGCAACGAGCACTGATAGACAATTTTCATTGATAATAGCCAGTGGTTTATGGAACTTCAGTGATAGGTCCGAAGCATATAATTAAAAACCCCCAACAGCTGGGAAAGTTTTCTTCTCAAGGCTCGGTTAGGAAGTGACTGATATTCTGCAATCTAACACCCTCTGGTGCCAAGTCGTGCACTTGTGATTTAAAATTCTATCAAATTATTGACATGAAACTCCCGAGTAATAATTACGCGCAGCGATAATATTGGCCTGTAGCGCTCGGCGCGTGTGTAGAATCTTTGACTCAAATAACAAGCCCACTGTTACGATTTCTTAGATACTTGAAATTACGATCAGCTTTTAGGGAATTTTTTGTGGATGTGACTGTATAGGGTTTATCATTAACATTTCGTCATTAATCAGTTAAAAATCGATTACGAACGATTAATTACGATTCTTGGTGAAGTAAATATCTCACGCACGTCGACATTTTGGTTCAGCATTGTTATTTTGTGTAACGTCTTCGTAACTTGATAGCGATCTCAACACTCTACCGACTGTCGCCGAGTTTTAGCCGAGGCCAAGTACAAATCAAACCAAATCATCAAGAAGAAGAGGCGTTCTAAAGACAAGTCACAGGCAGTCACGCGGCTACGTGTTCTATAATGGTATTCATAGTGTCCAAGGAGCAGATACACAACTGATACCTACCCTTACTTTGTCAATTCGCTTGTAAAACTTGATGGTGCCGTACTGCATGTAACACGCAAAGGTTCTTTAGCAAGACGTTCAGAAAAACACCCCGTGAACTGTTCTGTGTGAAACGTGAAACACCTGTCCATTTAATCCAACTCCTAAGTAGTCTGCCTCTGTATTAAACTAATAAGTCTAACCATCTGTTAGATAACGTCTGTCTCTAAGAATACGGAATACGGAATACAAGCACGTTTCAATCGCATGTTAAATAAATACATAAAAGTGAGACACATAACCAGATAAAATGCTATTTAGCAAGAGACATTGTGGAAATAAATAACTCTGGAAATGCAAGTTTCTTACACGGAAAAGTCCTTTCACCAAGATAGTTTATTTGATTCCTATTAGCTTATTAATGTGAGCAGTTCAGTTCTGTTAGAATTCAAACTTTCCTTGGTGGGAAACTTCAGTTAACAAGCAGAGCAACTAACAAACAAATAAATTGTCCCTGGCTGGGATAAAGTTAGTGACAGCACTAAAGATCGAGTGATGACCTGGCATTAAGTAATGTGTCGATAAGGAAGTTTGATCCCATTTCGTAATTAACTAATTATAAAGGTCTCTGCGGAAACGGTTACGTCGACACATTTTGTTATGAGAAATTTAGGTAAAATTGTGGCATTTAGAATTGCCTTATACAGCAGAGAACGTAAATTTAATCTAAGGTGATGCTGGAGAACAACTGCTGAACGGTAAATTGAAAACTGTCTTGAACTTACTAATGCACTTTAATAATGTTTATACAAGTGAACTCGTACTGTCACCTCGCAACAACGTAGTGTCGGTTGCCAATAGGCAGTGCGTGCTGCTGCTTCCTACCTGAGACGACCGCAGTAGTATCTCTGGTTCTCTTTGTTCGTTGACCCGTCGAAATACTTCATAGAAAAATTTCCTTGTTTCTGAAGGACGGGGCAGGTCGATCGAGTAAATCTATTATTAAGAAGACAAGATGATTTCCAGAAAACAACAGAGGACGGCTGGCAGAATATCCACCCCGACATACAGTCCAACCGTTTATTTTTCACAACGCCATAATGAAATTGTTTAGGAATCCGATCCTCACATAAATTTCGGATACAGTTTTAAGCATACGAAACAAGACCACACACTGATCACCGTCTGAAATAACGACTGTCTATCTCACTTGTAGTGTGCAGCTTTCCTCGTAACTTACTATCACTCCTCATCTCTATCTCTTTGTAACCCTCTCTAACTCCAACGAAATTACATAATACATGGGAACAACATTAAAGAATAAAGAGTAATTATGATTCTACCTAACACATTACATTTGATGTGTACCCACTAAATCATTATAATCCAAGACGAGCAACGTTAACACAGGAAAGAAAAAATAAATACATACAGACTACATTTATGCTTCACGGTACGACAACGGCCAATAGTAGCAGATGTACAGTTTAATAACATAACACAAGTAAGCCCGTCACATAGTATCGAAGCTTATTTTGAATAAAGAGAAGAAAATATTTACCTCAAAACGCAACAGCTTGTATTCACGAAAGGTTTCTGAAAGCATAAATGTAGACTGTGGCAGTGTACAGCTGTGAGATCGGGATTCTGGGGGCCGAGGAAAGGCAAAGTGTGGTGATATAGGTACATCCTGAAATTAAACTGAATAATAAGATCGTGAATGTCGAAGTCGTTTAAAAACCAGGAGAGGGGTGACGTTTGTTGGACATTATTGTAGAAACAATAATTCGCTTTACTGGTCATCAATTTCTGTCGAAACATGAGGAGAGGGGGGGGGGGGGGGGGCGGGAACTTCTGAAAACAATAACAAGCGGACATGTCAATGAAAACAGAAATAGACGATGAACTCGTCAGAAAAATACGGATTAAATGATATAAAGATCAAATACTACACCTACACAAACTAAGAATAGGAAAGCAGAAAGACGTGAAAACTGGATACTCATAGCGGTGAGGTTGCTGCCAACTAGTCCTCCGACTGAGCGTTAAAACGAAAGGGAGAGTATATGGCACTGTAGTCTCTCCTCAAAATCCGTTACCCCAGTGACGCTAACCCGATGTACCATGGAAGCGAAACAGTAGCTGCAGTGGGCGGAAGTAACAAACGGGAAAAACGAATGCTGTTAAGTTTGACTTGTCAGTCCTTTAGGCGACAGCTCGCTATCTGCGGGAGATTCTTGCTTCGAATCGTGGTACGACACAAATTTTCATTACATCGCAAAGAATAAAATAATATTCCAGAATATCAAACGATGCCTGACGCTGGTTGTTGAGTGAACTTTACTTCGAGAAACACAACAGGGAAATACGATTTCCATTTTGGTATTTAAGCCTTGCCGCAGACTGACAGGAACAATGATTTTCACCAGATATGACTGAAGCAACTTGCCACTAAAGCTAGTGTGACGTTTGTCATTAATGCTGTTGGCATATTGTTCATATATATATATATATATATATATATATATATATATGTTGTCGTATGTTAATAATGGATGAAGATGGAATAAAAGGTGAACGTACCTCAGAAACGAAGTAACGATCATCATTTTCCTGTTCCTTTGCTGTTGGCATATTGTTAATATATACATGTTGTCATATGATAACAGTGGATCAAGATGGGATAAAAGGTGAACGTACCTCACAAACAAAGTAACGATCCTGTTCGTTTGCTGTTTTCTTTTTGTCCCTTTTTGATCGTTGTGTTTGGTCGTTGAGGACGTCACATGACATCCGTTCAAGTTCATTTGTTGATCCTTCCATTCAGTTTTTTTTTTCTTTTGTTCTTTTTATTACAGAGGCCAACCAGCTCTCTGACCGAACACACTGAGCTATATAGAGCATGCACTCCAGTTCCTCGGATCAGATATTAAGTGCCTAACATCTCCTTATAATCACGACGAGAGGTCTCACTTAGCTAGTACTCTGTCTGTAGTCATACCTGAAACGGAAACATATGCAAATTCCTTTTCTGTTTCTGTCACCCACTTCGGTAAGATACCAGCATGTACTCTTCGGATAATGCATTGCCATATTATCTTTAAGGAGCTGAAACTCTTCTCCTTTCCAATATCATAACAGTTTCGTAAAAATTCAGAAAAATAGAGGGCAACATATTGAATGTGTGTTTCTCCAATCTCACGACAGTTAGAAACCGATGTCATTTTGCTTTTTGAGTGGTTTTTGAGAGCAGGAAAATTAAAAACCAATGTCATTTTACTTTTTATGCTGTTTTTCGCCCAAGATCAACTGAATAACGGTTTCTTTTTTTGTGATTTTTGGTGTCATTACTACTGAAAACGATTTGATACGATCTTGCCGTGGTGGAAGGACATTGCCCTTACTATTGACGTCCGAACTTGTACGGGCATGCACACTGAACGTTACGGATGTTCAGTTTAACCATAGCAGTGGTTTGAGCTGGGCGATGATGAGTCAGTGAATCAGTCCGACACTATTCCACCCCCTTAGAGGTTGAATTACCAAAAACAGTGAAACATGTAGATTTCTATCTCTAACCGAGAAGCCAAACACCAATTTTCAAAGACGTTGCCTTAAAATTGCTTTCACAACGAAATATTTTCATAAAACGTTCAACTCCATGTTTTACTCCCTTAAGAGTTGAATTTCAATAACAGTGAAACACTTATTTCTTTTTATTTCCAGTTGAGAAGGTAAATCTAAATTTTCATGGGTTTAGCTTTAAAAATGCTTTCATAAAAAAATATTGTGATAAAAAATCTCAACTCCTATTTCACCGTCTTAAGGGCTCAGTTTCCAGAAATACTGAAACACGTATTTCTTTTATTTGTAACGGAGTAGTCAAATAGCAGTGTTCATAGATCCAGCTTTGTAAACACATTAGTAGTTCTTTAATAATGATATATTATCAAAAAATTCTATTACACACTATTTCACCCGCATAGGGTTAAATTTCGAAAAATGCTGAAATACGGATTTCTTTATTTCTGACCGAGAAACCAAATACCAATTTTCATAGGTCTAGCTTCAAAATTGTCTTAATTTCGGCATTTTTCAAAAAACCCTGATGTTACTTACACTAATTGTGAGCAAACATTTTGAGGAAGATAAATTACCAACACATGGCATGACGATCAATCGGAAATCGTTTCGAATGGCTAACAATGGTGTGTAAAACTTAGAGACGAAAGTAACTTGCACATTTTGAGGTACTGCTAAGTAACACTGCTCGATGAAACTTAGACTATACACAGAATGCAATTCTAGAGTATAATATAGAAGGCTGCTGAAAGAAACACCCAAGTAGTCGAATATAAATGAAGCTTTCCATCAAAGACAACGATTTCACTGAATTCTCCGCCATTTATAATGGTCCCCTGAACATTAAAAAAGGCGAGGTATGGTTCTTAATAGGAAGTGTTGTCGTCATGGGCGGTAGTGTCCGCCTTGCAATGAGCTCCCATGCTGGCCAAAAAATTGGTAAGGACTCCTTGTGGTAGGGTGTGCCATTGGTCCAACAGCGCGACTGACAACTACTGGACGGTTGTTCTTGGACATGGATGTGCTGCGGTACCTGTTCCTAATGTACACCACACGTGGTCGATTGAATTTTAGTGGAGGGATGGGGTAGGCCAACCCATCCGGTGAATATCCTCTCGCTCCAAGAGCTCCTCCATCTGTGCCGTTCGGTATGGACATCCATTAAAATGAATTCAGGGCCCGAATGCACTACGGAAAAGAAGTACATGTGGAATGAGTACAGTGTCACAGTGACGTTGACCATTGAGTGTACGGTGCTCAAAGAATTGGAGCACAGTACGCGCACGCAGTGTTATGCCTCCCCACACCATGACATCTGGACCACCAATACGATCATGTTAGATAATGATGAATGCATCCTCATGTGGCGAGAGGGGGCAACACGTAATTAACTCAGGAACACAGTCAACATGGTTGTTTTGGTGGTCCAGGTGTTGAGGTGTGTGTCGGTATAATGTTTCAATGACTTAGTGACCACAAAATCCTTGAACACTGTACACTCGCCACTCATCGTCATTATACCACTGTACTGCCTCCCCAAGAGCATCCTTTCAGAGGTGAATTCGACCCTGACTTCATTTTAATGAATACCGGTATCGAACACAGCAAGTGGAGGAGCTATTGGAACGAAATGGTCTTTGGCGAATGGACTGAACTGCCCGTTCTCTCGAGTTAAAACACCCATCAAGCACGTATAAGCTGTATTGCGCTGTCATACATATTACATGATGACCATCCGGCAGTTGACAACCGTGCTTGTGGAAGAATGGAACGCCCTACCACAAGAAATCGCTACGAACCTTGTGGCCAGATTACGAACACATTGTAGAACATGCATTGTCGTCTGTGGCGATCGGAAACTCTATTAAAAACCATATCCTGCCTTCTCTAAGGTGCAGTGTACCGTCATGAATGACGGTGATTTTAGTGTAATTATTGTCTCTGAACAATAATGTAATATCTGTCCGTCTCACTGCATGTTTCTTTTGGTTACCTTCTGTGCTATACTATAGCACTTCTTTCTCTTTATGGTCCAAGTTTCGTCGAGCTATGTTGCTTGGCAATGACACATCATGCGGAAGCTACTTTTGTTATTGTCACTCACCAGTGTATATTACGACTCTCTACTGTTAGTTATGAAGAAGTCTATTATGTTTAACAAAAGAAAAGATACACATCAGAGCATCAGAGCATCGATTACGACCTCTCAGTCAGTAGTTAATCTATTGTTTTAGAACCCAGGCGATGTGTTCATCAAAACCAAAATTGTAATATGAGTTGGTTCTGATGTACCATAAAAGACACTGCGGTGTGCTACATAAAATTGCTTGAAATTGACGTCTTTTTCCATATCCGTTCTTTTATTTGTGTTTCCGTTATCAGTGATCTCTGTGTCATTTTTTTCGCAATCGGTTTCTCTTTAGAAATTACCCACAGCGTTACTGACGTTTAATAAGGGTCAGAACTACTACTTATTCCTAGTGACATATGAAATCTTGCATGTGTTACCTTCCATCTAATCCCGTAAAGCGTGATACACACTTTTTTTAAAAGTGTTGTGAATCGAAGTACATGTTCGAATTACCCAGATACTGGTTATTTGCGTTATCAAGAGTAATTAGGCCTTCCATCACCCTTAAAGACGGTTATATCAATGTAGGGGTGTGATAAATGTGACGTGTTTACAAGCAGAACCATTAGTCTGTGAGTGTCCGCGAATTCCATTTTATCTGTTGCATCTTAATTTAAAAAATTGGCCTTTAGTGTCATTGGAGATTCTATATACGATCATTTGGTAATTGTGACGTAGACCTTGATTGAAGCTGTAAGAATGGCGTCAGAAGCCAGTTGTTATAACTGAAGCCACCTCAGGTGAGGATAGGCAGTTGTGGGTAGTTCTGGAGCGTTTCAGAGAGCTGAGCCAGTTGCTAGGTGAGTGACAAGACAAACAAATTCAGATAATTCGATTCTGTAAATAGTATCGTGGCAGCAGTAAAGACACCATACTGAAGTGGAGCAATTTACAGGGTAACTGTGAAGTCAACGAAACGTTTTAAAAAACAGGGGTAGATAAACGGCTAACCGAGAAGTAACAAATAAAACGGTATATGAAAGTCAAACGATCAAAAGTTTTTTAATGTGGTGCCGGCAACGTAGTTCAGAAAACCGCCGTCAGGGGCGCCACCGACTGTAGAAGCGGCCACTGATCTGGCGCTACTCGAATGGCCAATATGGTCGCTGGACTTCATACAGCCTTCGTCTTCTTTCTTGTGGGATTGCATCCTGGATGGCGTTTATGTTCCACTTACACCACAGAACCTCCAACACTAGTTGCTCCACATAACAGCACCTGTTTTTACCGTCATTCCTGACTTCCTGGAACTAGTGTGGACAGTGGATAGTGTCGTGTGATGAAGCAAGGATACACATAAAATTTATGAACAATGCGAAAAACGTTTACAGTTTGCTTTTCATGTTCTAACTCATTTGTTATGTTATTCTTGTCCGTTTGTGTGTTCCGATTCTTAAAAATGTTTCGTGTGCTTTATTATTATCATTGTTTGTGTTCAGAGCACAATGATAATTGATGTTTCTCAACCATCTGAAATCACCTCAGACCAGTGAAGCCGTGAGCCTCCAACCCAAGATGAGTATAAATGTACCAGAGGTAAATACTTTGCTTTTGATGCCAAAGCAACAAAACATGGGTAGATCTGAAGATTCTACAACTTTGTAAAAGTTTTACGTACTAGTAATTTGGAGGTTAAATGACCAGTCGTGTAGTCGCTATAGTATGTGTACAACTAGGCTCGAGAATACAAACAGCAGAGAGCGGCGCCATTGTGACCGCTGTGAGGAAGATGCGGTGTCAATCTGAGTGGCAGTGAAGCCGCAAAGGTTACCTGGATAGAATGTTAATCCTGCGTGATAATTACAAAGAAAGGAGGCTTCTATAAGGGTTAAATTTTTAGTAAAAGTCAATGAATTGATATAACTTGGTGCGAGACACTATTTGTGCACACTGAGTATCAACAGTGTGAGCCATAGCGTATCGACTTAAATTATTTTTATATGTTCATTCTCTGACTTTGTAACATAACGGGGGAGAAAATGGAGCTGTTCCAAGTAGTTCAAAAATTAAATTTAAAGCACAGCAGCAGAAAAAATGTTGGGCTGGTTTACTTCAATCAAAACGTTTCATAGTAGAATTAAGTTATAAAGATTTTTAGAACAATAGCAAAGTAAGTCGTTATTTTATTATGAAGACACCAATTAGTTTCGATCTTTGTGGTGCCTGACAAGTATCTGTAGGTTTCAAATTTCGGGAAAAACGTCATTAAACATACGGAGAGGGCTGAAACTGTGCCAAAACATGGAGTTATTCCTAATTATGTAATCTGACAGGATGTCATAAATTAGTACTGATTTATTTTTCCGTTCTTAAGAATAAATTATATATTAAATGCAGAGTGAAATTAGTATAATGCAAAATGGACATGAAAATACTTGTTGTATGTTTAGATGAGAGTTGTAGTTCCGTTGAATAGTGTTTTAGTTTTTTTAATTGCGACGAATTATAAAATTATATGGTGATAAATGTGTGTAAAATTATATGATGTATTTAGCTTAAAGTACTTAAATCTTATAAAATTGTAAATGAATTGTGGCCATGATTAGGAATTATTTTCATTAATGTAGTGTCACGTAACCCGACTCAGGACTGTGGATATGAGCGCGAAAATCGGATCTTTGTCCGTTGTCCGTTGTGATGGTAAGTTCGGAATGGTAAAGAGCAGCGAGTGTAAGCATTGACGCCAGTGGAGGAATAAACTGTGAAGGAACAACGTGAAAGTGTTTAGGTGGGAGAAAATAAACCATATGTACGAATTGCATCGATTATTATGTATCCAGATCGGATTAATTGTGAATTTTAATAGGCATGGCCCCAAAGATAGAAGTGTTTTCTTTCAAATAAATAAGTTTCAATCTGGATTTGTATAGTGTACCTCATTTTGCGCAAGGGTGTGGTGTAGACAAATGTGTATTCAATTCACTACTGTTCAAAGGCTAGTCAATATATGACTCAGTATTAGGGGCCCAAATGCACCGGTTCACTACCATCCGCCTTTGCAGATGAGCCACGTGAAAAATAGGTGGTGAACGAGCCCGAGTTGCACCTTCACCAATTTATGTGTTTCTTGATGCAATAATTTACCAACAGCCGTATGTATTGTAGAAATTTATTTTATTTTATGAACTTCTATGTGCTACCAGTTTCGACATTACATTCATGCCATCTTCAGGCCCCAGTCGTAAAATAGCTATACACGGAAGGAGCCATGTAACTGGATCCGTGAATCAAATCGTCCTGTAACCGTTCTTGGTGGGCAGGCGACTAAGGTGACACAGTCCTACAGATTATAGCTACATACAGGGAGTCACAAAAAAAACAACGACAAATCTTAGGGACAAGTTTCTTACACCAATACACGAAGAAAATATTTAGCAAACAAGGGCTTTCAATCTCATACCTTAAGGGATATGAGCATCAGTTCATCTTCGGTACTATGAAACACATCTCTTCTACTGCCAGCTCTATGATTTTCAAATTTTAGAAGGAGGTAGTATGGACCTTAACAAGAAAAAATGTGCAGCAAACATGGGCTCTAAAATGCGCACGTTAAGAGCTATAAGATGAGAAGATGCACGCAACCGCCAACATTGTTTAGTTGACTCTATAAATAATAACGTAGTACTTACATCAAAAACATTTTTTTTTTAGGCGTCGGTCTTCGGTATCGTCTGGTGCAGCCGGCCACGAATTCCTCTCATTTGCCAACCTCTTCATATCAGATTAGCACTTGCAACCTACGTCCTCAATTATTTGTTTAAACAGAACCAAATCTAAATTATATGGAGTGGTCGCTTTAGATTATGCTAAACTACATCAAACACAGAATGATATTTTCACTCTGCAGCGGAGTGTGCGCTGATATGAAACTTCCTGGCAGATTAAAACTGTGTGCCGGACCGAGACTTACATTTCGCGGGAGAGTGCTCTACCATCTGAGATACACCAAGCATGACTCACGACCGGTCCTCAGAGCCTCAATACTGCCAGTACCTCATCTCCTACCTTGTTGCCCGAGAAAGGCAAAGGTCCCGAGTTCCAGTCTCGATCCGGCACACAGTTTTAATCTGCCAGGAAGTTTCATATCGGCGCACAATCCACTGCAGAGTGAAAATCTCATTCTGGAAACATCCCCCAGGCTCTGGGTAAGCCACGTCTGTGCAGTATCCTACTGCACACCCCTGACTTCTGCCCTCGTGAGTTCAAATCGATTTCTAAACTGAAGGAAACAGTTCACAGCATTCGCTCAGAACTGCTACAATAGACTGTTAACACAACTGGCACTACTAAGAGTGTCCTACGACTTCCACGTCATTGACAACGGGTTATACACAATGCTGATGACTACTTTGAAGGTCAGTAAAACTTTGAACCACTTATATGTTTTGTACGAGCTGTAAATAAATAATTGCCACTATTGAAGTTCCGACCCTCGTATATTGTAAACATTTACTGAAAGTTTTTTCTGTTTGTGTTGTTTAATATATGAAGTAAATGATAATCTAACACACAATAGAGTAGTAGTTATGATGATTCACTTTCTTCGGATTAATCTATTAATCTTTTGAGGATAACTGAAGAAAATGAAGCAACTATACTGAACACATTCAGTAATAAATTTTTCGAAATATTATTTTACGTAATTATAGACCGATTAATATTGATACATACTTGTTGGAAATGTGGATACATTTATAATCCTTCTAACAACAATGCAGCTATAGCACATTCGGTTCAAATCAGACAAACGGTGGCGTTAAGATCGTTATTTGGCAGTGTAATAACAGTAAAAACACTCCATAGTGTAATAACAGTAAAAACACTCCATTGATTGAAAGGGTGAAGCTTTTACGCTTTCTGAAGGCTGTTGCGAAGATAAAAGTTACGAACCGTTTCAGAGCCGAAATGGCGGGCTGCGATCGTGTACTCTGCAAGTGAAGCGTCCGTTTCCACACATAGCGTCCGAAGTCGCAACTCAGTATAAACTTTCTGCCCACATTTCGCACAATTAAACGATATTTATTGACGATAATGACAATTGCTTACAGAGTATCAGAATATTGGTTACTGATACATAAGAAATGTTGTGAAATTATAAGCAGTTTGCCGGCGAATAAAAGTACAAATTGGAATAAAATAGAATCGAGAGGGTTCGATCATTCATGATTTGACGTGACAGAACTTTTCTTGAAATCGTATTGCATGGGCAGATATACGTACGTCTAATCTTTGGTCTGTGTGACGTAACAGTGACAGGATTTAAGAAAATTTCAACTCCACAGATAATAGTGTGTTTAGGAAAATTCTGAACAAACAAACTACAGCTAGTGGGTGAGTGCCGGCTGGGCCGGAATATTGGCACGTGTCGACAACAGCGGCACATGCACCATCTTGTTGCGACTCTGCGGCTTGGGACAGGATATACCTGCAGATGGGGATACCTCTCATGAACCTTGAAGATAGCCGCCAACTGTGATGTCTGCCCAAACGACTAGACGCTAACAGCATCAGCCTGCCTGCAAAACTGCAGGCAGTAGTGAGCTCCACCACTACAATCATGAACGGGTACCCTCCGATGTAGAAGTCATCTACAACTAAACGAGCCCAGGGGTGACCCACCAGCTGTAAGATGCCGATTCCTTGGGAGAGGGCATAGAGACAAAACTTGTCTCATCGCAAGTGGAGCTCAAATCTTGTTGTGACAGCTTGCAAAACCTCGACCCGCTGATGTTACTACCTGCTGGCCTCTCAACTGTGGTCAAATCGGAGGTCGTTCCAGGGTCTGACAGGCAGGAACGATTTCCTGTGCAGCTAATTGGAGCTAGATGCAGATCCTACCCCTGTTCCAGAGGAAGCCACTTGGCCCGCAGCGTCTGGACATTCAAAGATGATGAGTCTCTTAGTAGCTGGAAGCTGCAAAGTTGGTCGCGTAATGGGGTCCCTGTGGGATATGGCTTCAAAGGAGGCGAAGGAGTCCAGTGTGCAAACCATATGTATACCGCTGGAGTCATTCCAGGTGTATAAAGGATGCTCCTGGGTGCTATGAAGAGCACAGGGTACAGCCAGTTGCGCGTAGTGGCTCATTTCGATACCAAAGATGTGTGTCGCTTCGGATTAGAAGGCGTTCTCTCTGGTTCCGACCGGCTAGCTGAAGTGATAAGAACTGCCAGTATTGCGAGATGAAGGCAGGGCTCACCATCTGCAGCACCGTCAGGACCGACTGTGGTCCTTTGGTAGAGAGCCGACTGGAGAATCTGAATCAGAGGCTCAGGCTGTTCTGCGACCGTGTATCCTTCAGATTCCTCTACTTGCGCCACCGGGTGGTGGGTTTCCGAGTTCCGCTTAATATCAGAAGTCCACTATACACAGTGTTATATCCACCCTAGTCGTCAAATATGTGGTGTGTAGGAAACCTGTTTTCTCGGATCGCTAGACAACATTCATACAAATCGTACTGATGAGTTGTATTAGAAAATTAGAAAATATAACACTAAACTTTTTGTTACACAGATGTATCGCAAGAAAAGGGTGACAGACAAAATAAGAAATGTTCTTTAGTATAACAATTCCCAAGTCCGTTTTACATAGAAGTGAATAGAGTAGTCGCTGCTATACAAGTGACTAATCTTGAAGCTGCTCTTCAACTCGGCCGCGACCAGTCGGGTGCTCCGCTTATGTCCTCTTCGCATAGCGGCCGCTGCTGTCGTGTTGCCATCCTGGAGAGGGATCGGTCAACGTGCAATTGGCTGACGTCTTCCCACAGACCCCTATGCTCTGTCGTTACCGACTGGTGCGCATTTTTTTAAGTTAGAGGGTCTCAGGAAACTTCAAAGAGGCTATCAGTCTAAAAGGGCACAGGGCAAACACAGGAAGGCACAGATAGCAGAAACAGATACTGTAGTTGTAAATTGTTGTACTTGTTTTCGGAAAGAACCAGAGCTCCAAGTGCTAATAGAAAGGAATGAAGCTCAAATCGTTATACGCACAGAGTTGGCTAAATCCGGAAAGAAGTTAAGCCCAAATTTTTCAAAGGACCTATCCGTGTTCAGAAAGGGAAAATTAAATGCAGCCGGTAATGGAGTGTTTATTGCTGTCAGAAGCCGTTTACCTTGCAGTGATATTGAAGTAGATGGTTCCTGTGAATTAGGGTAGAGGTTATACTAGACAACCGGAGTAAATTAAAAATTGGTCTACAGCAACCCCGTGACAGATGATGCAGTTGATGTACAGTTCAAATAGGTACCCCACTTATACAATTTTAGTTGGAGGTGACTTCAATCGACCTCGAAATGTTGGGAAAAACACATGCTTAAAGCCGGCGATTAAACGTCGTCCAAAATTGTACTGAATGATTTCTCAGAAAATTATTTCGAACAATTAGTTCAGGAGCCCACTCGAAGTGTAAACGGTTGCGAAAAGATACTTGACCCATTAGCAACAAATACTCCTCACAAATTGGAGACCATTATGACAGATACAGGGATTAGCGACCACAAGGCAGTTGTAGCAAGACTGAATACCATAACTTCCAAACCCTCCAAAAATCAACGCAAAGCGAATCTGTTTAAAAAAGCACATAAAAACTCGCTAGTGGCCTATCTAAGACACCCTCTCCCCTCCTTCCGATCTATGTGATAGTAGACCAGATGTGGTTCAAATTCAAGGAAATAGTATCGACGGCAACTGAGAGATGTATACCACATAAATTAATAAGCGATGGCACTGATGCCCTCTGGTATACGAAACGGGTCAGAAAATTCTTGCAGAAGCAACGAGAAAAGGACGCCAAATTTAAAAGACCGCAAAATCCACAAGGTTGCCGAAAGTTTACAGATATTAGAAACTTTAACGCGAATTTCAATGAGAGATGCTTTTAATAGTTTCCACAAAGAAACTCTGTCTCGAAATATGGCAGAAATCCCAAAGAGATTCTGGTCATATGCAAAGAACACCAGCGGAATGACTCAATCAATACCATCACTGCGTGATAACAATGGTTATGCCACTAATGACACTGCCACTAAAGCAGAGTTACGAAACACTAAAAAAGGACAGCTCTTTTTGTATTATAGCGAAATAGGAGAGAGAGTGGAAAGGACACGATGAGTACATTAGTGTGGCAGTCATTAATACAAAATCGTTTTTCTTGCGCCAGTATCCTCTCGTGAAATTTCAGTCACACCTTTTTCCTCCGTATGTGAAAACATTCTGTTGACTCATACCTACATAGCGAGAAATGATCCGCTCGCTCTTAGAGACTGAAACCGTAGAAATGGTGGTTCGAGGAACCCTCTGCCACGCACTTAATTGTGAAGTGCAGAATAACCATGTAGATGTAGATGAAATCATTAATACGTAGTTCAGGGCGCGCAGTCCGGAACCGTGTGACTGCTACGGTCTCAGGTTCGAATCCTGCCTCGGGCATGGATGTGTGTGATGTCCTTAGGTTCGTTAGGTTTAAGTAGTTCTAAGTTCTAGGGGACTGATGACCACAGCAGTTGAGTCCCATAGTACTCAGAGCCATTTGAACCATTAATATGTAATTCCTAAACTTATAAATACATTTTGTCAAAAGGAAACAACTTAAAATAATTTTGTTAAAGTTAAGCCCCCTCTCCTTTCTACTAGTCCACTGGAGTGGTGCCGCGATGAGGTTCTCCTGTTCGATGCTGCCAGATGGCGCCGAGCTAACGCAGCAGACGCCTCGTAAAGCGTCCCGTCCCATCCCAAGGCGGTGAGCGGATAACGGATAAGACATGTCCAGAAATTTCGTAATAATTACTACACGCAAAATCACTTTAGCCGTAAAATAGCTCTCCCGGAATTTCTAGCCGACCGGTGAGCGTAAATCTGTAATACACCCAGGACATTGAAATAAAACTTTCGGAAGTCTGTTCGTATCTGCACCTGTTCTGCTTCAGTAAGAAATTTATTTTTAGTACTTTTTTTCTTTTGCTTATGCCCCAAGCACTATCATATTACTGTACTCACAGTTTCTTTCCTTTTGTTTTTACCGGTTCTAAACTTTCGTCAAGTGTTTCCTCTGTAATATTTATTACACTTTAGACATTTCACACATTGATTCTTTGTTACTATGATGGGTTTATGTCTTAATCTGTGTGCAATTTGCCTTACCTTCCGATGTGTTGCGGCTATGTCGTCTGAAATAAGTTTGACAATTCTTTCTGACACTCCGCTGATGCCACCGATGTTAGTGTCCAGTCACTCACGGATAATGCAGCAGCTGACATTGACGGTACCTAAGCAAAAGCAGAAATTCTTAATTCAATTTTCAAATGTTCCTTTACAAAGGAAACCCGCGGACAGCTTCCACAATCTAATCTGCGTGCTTTTGGAAAGGTAAGTGGAAAATGCGTTCCTGTCTGTGAGGCTGAGAAACATCTTAAATCATTAAAACTTAGGTGTTTATAGCAATTCCATCGCATAGTTTAAGAGACTCGTTGATGGTTCTCATGTCTGCATAACTTTAAAGAAACCAATAAAGACTTTAATTAACCATATTCGCAAAACAGATTATTTATACACTTATAAACCACGCAGATTTTGTTTATTCCACAATGTCTAACAAATGTTCAAATGTGTTTGAAATCTTATGGGACTTAACTGCTAAGGTCCTCAGTCCCTAAGCTTACACACTACTTGACCTAAATTATCCTAAGGACAAACACACACACCCATGCCCAAGGGAGGACTCGAACCTCCGCCGGGACCAGCCGCACAGTCCACGACTGCAGCGCCTGAGACCGGCAATGTCTATACTCAATAAACACGTCTCTAACAACAAAGTTTCGAATATTACTTTCAGTGTATGCATACACAAATCTGTCAAAATCCCTCCACTGAGCAAGCAAGCAACAACCCTGTGCAACAAAAAGGCAAATTACCTAATATCCTCAATAACACCGAAGTCTCCTGCGGCGTAACTACCACGATCACGGTAGGCTGCTCCCTCTCATGTCACGAAGCATCTCCCCACCACAGGCTGCGTCCGACCACTTCCGACTCATCTCAACATCCATTGGCTTTCTACTGCTCTCGATAATAATATCTCAGACTCGAAGTTTGTGTACGCACATCACAGCAGTATCATTGGACAGCTTTGCAAATAAATATTAACGTCCACATTTCAACATTAAATGCGCATCTGAAAGTCGTTGCAATGAATAATGCTCGAACGTCGCCCACCAGTCAAGGACTCCAGGCTGATATAACCTCCAGTGCGCACGCACATACATCACAAGCAATAATGTGAATTATTTTTCAAAGTACCAATACAAGTATCGATGTGACACGCAACTGACTGCTACGAAACTTAAGCAATTTCCAAGAAACCTTGTGTTTTATTTCTGTCCACGGTTGTTGCTACTTTTAGTATTTAACTTACATTCTACCGACTTCGAAAGCACTTTATGCCCGCGTAATAATAAGCCTACAATGTCCACAAAAAATGGAAAATGAATTCCTTTAAAGTTGGAATGGATCGTGTGTGGTATGTGTACTCATGTAGGTGAATCAGCAAGCGTAGTTAAGATTACTTTTGGAATAATACATTTTTATGACTCACATGACTAGAGGAAGATTTCGGTTTATACGATATATCCTCTACAAATACACTCCTGGAAATGGAAAAAGGAACACATTGACACCGGTGTGTCAGACCAACCATACTTGCTCCGGACACTGCGAGAGGGCTGTGCAAGCAATGATCACACGCACAGCATAGCGGACACACCAGGAACCGCGGTGTTGGCCGTCGAATGGCGCTAGCTGCGCAGCATTTGTGCACCGCCGCCGTAAGTGTCAGCCAGTTTGCCGTGGCATACGGAGCTCCATCGCAGTCTTTAACACTGGTAGCATGGCGCGACAGCGTGGACGTGAACCGTATGTGCAGTTGACGGACTTTGAGCGAGGGCGTATAGTGGGCATGCGGGACGCCGGGTGGACGTACCGCCGAATTGCTCAACACGTGGGGCGTGAGGTCTCCACAGTACATCGATGTTGTCGCCAGTGGTCGGCGGAAGTGCACGTGCCCGTCGACCTGGGACCGGACCACAGCGACGCACGGATGCACGCCAAGGCCGTAGGATCCTACGCAGTGCCGTAGGGGACCGCACCGTCACTTCCCAGCAAATTAGGGACACTGTTGCTCCTGCGGTATTGGCGAGGACCATTCGCAACCGTCTCCATGAAGCTGGGCTACGGTCCCGCACACCGTTAGGACGTCTTCCGCTCACGCCCCAACATCGTGCAGCCCGCCTCCAGTGGTGTCGCGACAGGCGTGAATGGAGGGACGAATGGAGACGTGTCGTCTTCAGCGATGAGAGTCGCTTCTGCCTTGGTGCCAATGATGGTCGTATGTGTGTTTGGCGCCGTGCAGGTGAGCGCCACAATCAGGACTGCATACGACCTAGGCACACAGGGCCAACAGTCGGCATCATGGTGTGGGGAGCGATCTCCTACACTGGCCGTACACCTCTGGTGATCGTCGAGGGGACACTGAATAGTGCTCGGTACATCCAAACCGTCATCGAACCCATCGTTCTACCATTCCTAGACCGGCAAGGGAACTTGCTGTTCCAACAGGACAATGCACGTCCGCATGTATCCCGTGCCACCCAACGTGCTCTAGAAGGTGTAAGTCAACTACCCTGGCCAGCAATATCTGTCCCCCATTGAGCATGTTTGGGACTGGATGAAGCGTCGTCTCACGCGGGTTGCACGTCCAGCACGAACGCTGGTTCAACTGAGGTGGAAATGGCATGGCAATCCGTTCCACAGGACTACATCCAGCATCTCTACGATCGTCTCCATGGGAGAATAGCAGCCTGCATTGCTGCGAAAGGTGGATATACACTGTACTAGTGCCGACATTGTGCATGCTCTGTTGCCTGTGTCTATGTGCCTGTGGTTCTGTCAGTGTGATCATGTGATGTATCTGACCCCAGGAATGTGTCAATAAAGTTTCCCCTTCCTGGGACAATGAATTCACGGTGTTCTTATTTCAATTTCCAGGAGTGTATGTACGTTATGGGAACATATGAATGGTTAAGACCATAACAGCATCTTGATATAAAGAAGCAAGTACTAAACTAAAACTTCTTGCGGAATAAAAGTGTTCGCCGGAGGAAGATTCGAATCAATACCTAAAACTTTGGTGGGAAGGGGGGTGGTCGGGAGGCAAGTGCTCTACCGGCTGAAGTACCCTAGCACCAATCACAACCTCTCCTCACAGCTGTACTTCTATCAGAACTTCGTCTTCTACCTCCCAAATTTCACAGAAGCTCTTCTGCGAAGCTTGCAAGACCAGCCCTCCTGGAAGAAGGATATTACGGAAATTTGGCTTAGCCCGAGGAAGGAGGATTATTGCAGAATGAAATTTTCGCTCTGCAGCGGAGTGAGCCCAGATTCGATACTTCCTGGCACATTAAAACTGTATGTCGGACTGAGACACGAACGTAGGACTTTTGCCTTTCGTGAGCAAGTGCGAGAGTAAAGGCGTGAGTGCTGCTCGTGAGTTGTGCTGGGTTGGCTCAGCTGGTAAAGCACTTACCCACAAAAGGAAAAACCGAAAAATGGAGCTGTGGCAAGCAACCAATCAGAACATGTCTCAGGCGTCACGTTTGTCAGAAGGCGCACGGTCACGTTTGCCAGAAGGCGAGTGGCTGGCAGAGTGTGGAACGAGACACTGAGCAGTGGGACCGGAAGCAAGAAGCCAGCCGCTGCCACAGCAGCTGGTACGGCCGCGAGAAGTCACCTGCACGTCAACAGCCTAGCTTCTCCGAGTCTCGGTCTAAATTACGTACCTTTCTCAAGCTCGGAGCGCCTGGGGCAACAATAATCAGACAGGTTCAGTCCCGCGAGGGAAGATGGCTGCAACTGGTCAACTGCTAGGTTAGAGAAAGGATGTGCCACTGTTTTATAAAAGAGACCACGTGAAATCAAACACATTCAAGGAAGGTGTTCTTGATAGTAGTGTTCTTCTTCAGTATCTTATATATACAAATGACCTTGCACAGAATTTGCGAGCTTCAATTTATGGAGCTTTCTTACACTGCCATTACGGACATCATAGAATCCACTCTTCTCTAGTTTTTTTTCTTTTTTGCCTTTTTCCTAGTAAATGACTACCTGAGAGAGGCTACGAAGTCGATAGGAAGAATGCCTGTATAACCAGCTGTCCTATCGCAACTTCCTGTGTTATTACTACATTGCTCTGCGCTGGCAGCGGCTCCGATAAACATAAGAGCCATCGGCTCTTAGCCGGCAGTGGTGGTCTCGCGGTTCTAGGCGCGCAGTCCGGAACAGTGCGACTGCTACGGTCGCAGGTTCGAATCCTGCCTCGGGCATGTTAGTTAGGTTTAAGTAGTTCTAAGTTCTTGGTGACTAATGAACACAGCAGTTGAGTCCCACAGTGCTTAGAGCCATTTGAACCACCGGCTCTTACGCAACATGTACGTTGCGTCATCACTGAGTACACAGATCTCGGCGGACCACATGCTAGGCCTAATTGACCGGTAATCGCCCTGTGCATTTGTTCCCCGCTAGTTATGTTCTACTTGACACTGGTGTCCCATCTTGCCGCTGCCCGAGGCGCGACTTCGCGGACAGCGGCCCCGGAGCCAGACCCTGGTCACATAACGTAGATGCTACGTCAGCGTCGGTGGCTCCTATGTTTACCAGAGCAGCTGCCGGCGCAGAGCAATGTAGTAATAACACAGGCGGTTGCTATAGCACAGCTGCTTATACAGGCGTTAAGCGCTCCCCCGGAGCCGCCTCGGTGGCCACGCTCGACCTTGTGATTTCGTTTTGCCTATATAAGTAATGATTGCGTGAATCGCCAGATTGCATTCATCATATTCATACGGGCCCATAACCTGCTGTTATGATATGGACTGCCACTTGTTGCACAATACTATTTTCTCTGGTTCCTATAATTCGTAAGTCTGACCAGCAGCTGTTGTGTTACTGACGTGTTAAGACTGATGTTGTAACCAATCATCGATGTGCCCGTGACGTCATCCAACAAGACAACGTAGTGCCATCTGTTAACGCACTGTTCCACATACCTCGATACAGAGCGCGTTCGACTGAATATGTATTCAGATAGTTCTGTGGATCTCTGGATAATAGAAGAAATATTTCAGTTGATCGACGAAAGAATGGTTCAAATGGCTCTAAGCACTATAGGACTTAACATCTGAGGTCGTCAGTCCACTAGACTTAGAACTACTTAAACCTAACTAACCTAAGGACATCACACATACATTACCGAGGCATGATTCGAACCTGCGACCATAGCAGCAGGGCGGGTCGGGGCTGAGGTGCCTAGAACCGCTCTTCCACAAGGGCCAGCAACGAAAGAAGGAAGTACAAAAATTTTACGCGGATTTCAGGAATACAGAAATACAAGTCACTTACGAGCGAAATAAATAGGAAGTGCAGGGATGCTAAGACGAAATAGTTGCAAGAAAACTGTGAAGAAATAGAAAAAGAAATGAATGTCGGAAGGCAGGACTGAACTTTCGGTTCAATTAAAATCAAAGGCGGTAACATTAAGAGTGCAAAGTTAAATGTAGAGGGCAGAACGGATAGGTGGAAGGAACACATCGAAGGAAAGGCCTCTACGAGGTGGAGAACTTGTCTAATGACGTGACAGAAGAAGAAACAGGGCTCGATAGATAAGTGATTAGGGATCCATTATTAGAATCAGAATTTAAAAGAGCGTTGAAAGACTTAAGATCACATACGGCAGAACCTATTGATAACACTCCAAAGGAATTTCTGAAGTCAAAAAAATGACTCTGAGCAGTATGCGACTTAACTTCTGAGGTCATCAGTCGCCTAGAACTTAGAACTAATTAAACGTAACTAATCTGGGGAAGACACACACATCCATGTTCGAGGCAGGATTCGAACCTGCGACCGTAGCGGTCGCTCGGATCCAGACTACTAAAGTCACTGGAGAAGTGGCAACAAAACGACTATTCACGTAGGTGTGTAGACATACTATCTGACTTTCGAGAAAACGTCATCTACACAATTCCGAAGATTGCAAGAGCCGAAAAGTGAGAGAATCATTGCAGTTGCTGACAAATATAATATACAGAATGAAGGGGAAAGAAAATTTAGAATCTGTAGAAGACGATCAGTTTGGCTTCAGGAAGAGTAAAGGCACCAGAGGGACAGCACTCGCGTTGCAGTTGATACTGGAAGTAAAACTGAAGAAAAATTCAAAATACCTTTATTGGATTTTTCTACTGGAAAAAGTGTTCGACAAGTAAAATGGTGCACGTTCTTCGAAATTCCAGGAAAAATTAGGAATAAACTATAGTGAAAGACGGGTAATACGCAGTATGCACATGAACCAAGAGGGAATAGTAAGACTGGAAGACCAAGAACGAAGTTCTAGGATTAAAAATAGATGTAGTCTTTCGCTCCTACTGTTAAATCTATTCATCGAAGAAGCAACTACGGAAATAAAAAAATAGAGTTCAAGAGTGGGGTTAAAGTTCAGAGTGAAAAGATGTCAATGATAAGATCTACTGATGACATTCCTATCCTCTGTGAAACTGAGAAAGAATTACAGGATCTGTTGTATGGAATCAACATTCTGAGGAGAATAAAATGTGAATTAAGAGAAAATCGTAGAAAGACCGAAGTAATAACGAGTAGTAGAAACAAGAATAGCGAGAATCTTATCACCATAATTGGGGAAGATACGGAATTCTGCCACCTAGGGAGCACATAGCCAACTATGGACGGAGCAAGGAGGATATATAAAGCAGACTAGCAGTGGCGAAAAACATTCCTGGCCAAGAGAAATCTGTTAGTATGAAATGTAGGTCTTAATTAGAGAAAATTTTTTGGGAATGTACGTTTGGAGCGCAGCATTGTATGATAGTGAGACATGGACTGTAGGAAAATGGGAACAGAAGAGAATCGATGCCTTTGAGATCTGGTGCTACAGAAGAATGTTAAGAATTAGGTTGACAGATACGGTAAAGAATGAGCAGATTCTCCGGAGCGTCGGATAGAAAAGGAATACAACACCGACAAGACGAAGTTACAGGATGATAGGACATCTGTTAAGATATCAGGAAATAACTTCCATGGTACCAGAAGGAGCTACAGAGGGTAAAATACGTAGAGGAAGATAGAGACTGGAAAACATTCAGCAGATAATTGAGGACATACGGCGCAACTGCTACTCTGAAGTGAAAAAGTTGGCACAGGACAGGAATTCGTAGCGGGCCACGCGGGATTAGCAGAGCGGTCTGGGGAGCTGTAGTCATGGACTGTGCGGCTGGTCCCAGCGGAGGTTCGAGTGCTCCCTCGGTCACAGGTGTGTGTGTTTGTCCTTAGGATAATTTAGGTTAAGTAGTGTGTAAGCTTAGGGACTGATGACCTTAGCAGTTAAGTGCCATAGGATTTCACACACATTTGAACATTTTTTTAATCAGTAGCGGGCCGCATCAAACCATTCTGAAGACTGACTATTCTAATACATGACGCAGATTCTAATACATGGGAAAAGATTGGCGCTGTAAATAAAATTGATATCAACACTGGGAAAGAAAATATCATTTCCCTGGACGGTATGACAACGCGGTCAGATTGTTTGGAAGTCGAAATAAAACGTTAATTACTATGCAATAGTTTAAAATTGCTACTTCTGTTAGTAAGCTGTGTGAATTCTCATAGTTTTTATGGGATGCAAAAACTAAGATAGCCCTCTAAAATCGTGACACCTTCTCTGCTATTGTGTCGGGCTACAAGATCATAAAATACACCAGCACAGAGATAGGTATGTCCATTCATCTCAGAGTTATAGAACATTTCGGTCCACAGACCTCCGTCACTGTATTTGAATTGAACAACAACATTTACACGCTTGCCAGCTCAAATTCAAAGGCGTTATTTATTGACATGGTACTGCAACCTTATTCAAAAGCATTAGAAAGAAATTATACTGGACTGTGAGTTTATTTGCGTTGGTACTCAGATGAATTAGAAATTACAGATTTGTAAAAAACTTGACATCTTAGTGTATCAGCTTGGAAATGCAACAGCGGCTTCGAATAAAATACGACCTTGAAGTCAACTCCCCTTCCTCCTCCAACTCCCCTACCTTCATCCACCCCTCCTTTCCCCCTCAAATGCCCCACCCCTGTCATATCCCTTCCTCTTCTCTCGGTTATCTAAGTCATGCCCTTTATCTGGAAATGAGCCAGAGAACTTCCAAGCCAGCATACGTATTTAACTCTCCGAATCATAGCTCTTCCAACAGCAATCATCTCTTCCATAAGACCATTCAGTTTTCTGGAAATAGGCCAGGCAAAGAGTTTCCCATGGCAAGAGTTGTTGAGAGGACATGACGGAATCCTCGTTCAATGGTAATGGCAATTTCGTAGTTGTCCACCAAATACGTTGGAAGAGGCATTTTTTTGCTCACCTACATACAACTAAGTCCTTACACAGTGTGGGATGCAGTCTTATGCGAATGTTATTACACATCGTTAGTCTTGTCACAGCTCAGGATTTCCATTTCATATTGGTACATCCAATAACGCTTTTCAACTGCTTCTTAAGGCATGTTTCTTTCTTGGAAAGATGCCTATCAGAGAACTCTTAAGCCAAGGATATAGTGACAGAATTCTCGTCTCTAATAAACAAGATTACAAAGGATTTCTGAAGTAAATAAGACGTCAGAGGTAGATTGGCACAGGCGAAAATCGATTTCTTGAATATTAGAGACTTACCTCTATCATATATTTGTTTGTGAATGAAACCGAAGTTGTAAAGTTTCTGCTATGATAGGATATTAGACTCTTCAGAAGCTTTCTTTACGTAGTGTTTAGCAACATCGTCAAGGGAACAAAGATAATCATGCTCGAGGCATTAAAAAACACATGCGGAGATAGTGGGGCAAGTTTAACCCAAACCAAGAAGAAATATGCCATTTCTGGGAATTCTAGCACGGTTATTCAGAATGCGAGAGTTTATTTTTTATATAAAATATGTACATTATGGGTACATATGAATGGTTATACCATAACAGTATCTTGATGTAAAGAAGCAAGTACTAAGCTAAAACTTCTTGCGGAATAAAAGTGTTCGCGGACGAAGATTCGAATCGGTATCTAAAACTTTGGGGTTGCGGGGAGGGGGGGGGGGGGGGTGAAGGAGGCAAGTGCTCTACCGGCTGAACTACCCTAGCACCAATCACGACCTCTGCTCACTGCTGTACTTCTATCAGAACTTCGTCTTCTACCTCCCAAATTTCACAGAAGCTCTTCTGCGAAACTTGCAAGACCAGCCCTCCTGGAAGAGGGATATTACGGACATTTGGCTTAGCCCCAGGAAGGAGGATTATTGCAGAATGAAATTTTCGCTCTGCAGCGGAGTGAGCCCGGATTCGAAACTTCCTGGCAGATTAAAACTGTATGTCGGACTGGGACACGAACATAGGACTTTTGCCTTTCGCGAGCAAGTGCGAGAGTAAAGCCGTGAGTGCTGCTCGTGAGTTGTGCTGGGTTGGCTCAGCTTGTAAAGCACTTACCCACAAAAGGCAAAACCGAAAAATGGAGCTGTGGCAAGCAACCAACCAGAACATATCTCAGGCGTCACGTTTGTCAGAAGGCGCACAGTCACGTTTGTCAGAAGGCGAGTGGCTGGCAGAGTGTGGAACGAAACACTGAGCAGTGGGACCGGAAGCAAGAAGCCAGCCGCTGCCACAGCAGCTGGTATGGCCGCGAGAAGTCACCTGCACGCCAACAGCCTAGCTTCTCCGAGTCTCGGTCTAAATTACGTACCTTTCTCAAGCTCGTAGCGCCTGGGGCAACAATAATCAGACAGGTTCAGTCCCGCGAGTGAAGATGGCTGCAACTGGCTCAACTGCTAGGTTAGAGAAAGGATGTGCCACTGTTTTATAAAAGAGACCACGTGAAATCAAACACATTCAAGGAAGGTGTTCTTGATAGAAGTGTTCTTCTTCAGTATCTTATATATACAAATGATCTTGCACAGAATTTGCGAGCTTCAATTTATGGAGCTTTCTTACACTGCCATTGCGGATATCATAGAATCCACTCTTCTCTAGTTTTTTCTTCTTTCTTTCCTTTTTCCTAGTAAATGACTACCTGAGAGAGGCTACGAAGTCGATAGGAAGAATGCTGAATATAGCGTTAAGAAGACGTCACCAAGTGAGTGGATCTAAGGGGCGGTCAAGAAGTCCACGTTGTAGGGCATTGCTACTATGTGTAGGCAACGTTGCGCTTTCCCGATGCAGGTATGTAACCACCAACACGCAGGCAGGGGAATTGCGTGGCATTCGTTTCTTTCCAACATTGGTATGGTAAATATGGAAAAGTGAACTATGACCAAATGCGCTTAAACAATACCAATGTGCTTTTATTCTTTCACTGGCTGCCGAAGGACAAACACCGGTAGACATTCATCAGATAATGAAGAGTGTGTATGGGTGAGCATCAGAGAATTAAGAGTGCTTAAGAGTGAGTATGTCTGACGAAAACCACCGCCGAGGAATGTTGCTCCAAGATGCAAGCTGGTTTCCATTCAGCTCAGTATGCCGGTCGATCTGGGAGACCAGCCCCATTCGTTCAAGGAACCTGGTGTCTCCATCATTGGGGAACGGTGCTGGTATACAGAACTGCTGGGGAACAGGTATCCCTTCGCAACTTTTTGAAGTAAATATTAGTTATTCACTTAAAAGGCAATATTTAGTGACTATTTTCTAGTATTAAGTGAGTCTGAGAATTGGCTGTTACATTGCAGCTTTCATGTTTTAATTTGCTATATCTCACTTTTCAATTATTCCACGTACTTGTTGCAGGGCTACTGCTAAGGTGCTATTCTGTACCTATTATCGATTACCAAGATCTTGCACGGAGGGGGGGGGGGGGGTTGGGGGGAACGGGGTAGTCTGTGGGGTTTACAGGATGTATATTTTGTGTTTCTCGGTGAAGGAGCCAATTAGATCGCTTCCCTCCACGCCAGGAACGCTTGGTTTGAGTTTTGAATAGTCTACGCCTGTGTTAACGCCGGGTAGAGAAATGATATCTTTGCTGTCGAATGCCGCGTGTTGTTGGACGCTGGTCGATGATGTGGTGAGAGGTTGACTAGGCTGTGTGTATACAATAATTCGCAACGAACTTGTGATTTTTTGTTCACTTCATTCTTGATTCCCATCGCGAAGCTTTGTAACTTTTACGGGTGAGATATGCGTCGCACACATTGTATGTCAGTTGTTCATGTCGTTGTAAGGTGAGTTCATTTCAAAGTTCAGTAGAGAATCTGCTTGCTGTTAATTCGTCCAAAAGAGAATATAGTCAATAGAGTCACTCTTTCTTTTAGTGAAGCTGTGTAACGGGTTTGCGATGTTTGTTGGATCATACTAGTTCACTTTCTTACTCTTTGGCTGTCTGTAATACCACGTGTCCTCCAGGCTCCTGTAACACCTGTACCATTGTGACTATTTCACTTTTTTGAAATCACTTATATGAATTTACATTGAAAGATTCTTTACCATCATTCTTCTTGTTACGCACTTCCTATTTCAATAAATTAGGCTTACTTGTTTTCGACGGTGGTACATTGGCACCTGAACTGAAAGCATGCTGTTTGACCTCCTCCCCAGGTGTAACTTGATGATTTTCACATCATAGTTTATGTTAATAACAGCTGCAACCACTACGAACTTTATGCTTTACATTTAGTTTAATGATTTCAACAAGTAAATAGGAATTTGAGGTGACGCATGAAGCATCGACGCAATGCTTGTTCTACAGAAAGTGTGTTTATGTTTTATGTATCACTGTAACAAACAGGGTGAACGTTCCTACTGCACTGCAAATAGCTATAAGCTATGTTGCTTAAACACTGTAGTGGTTATGAGATATGTGGTATGATTACTCATGCTTACTTATATTCAGTTTCGTTTTACCATGCCCTATCTAAACAGTTGCGCTCAAAAAGTTTTAAATGCATACGTAAATGGTCATATAAAGGGTGTATGGAAAAGGTTCGGGAAAGCTGTCATGAAACATTCCTCACACAGAGCGGACTAAACTGTTTTATATAATAATGGGTTAAGAAATGTTTTACTTCCATGTTCGAGCTCATTTTCTGTTGCTCTTCGTAATCACTTTAGTCATGGGAAACACACACAAAGAGATGGTACCAGCGTTACACGAAATGTTGAAAATGTCCTCTTGGTTACGTTTGGTTAGAAGGTACAGTAAGTTGTAATTTTTAGGTTCACCACCAGCGTTTATTGTTGCAACTAAACTAAGGTAATGTTAACTTGTGATTCACTTCATTACTTGTGCTGAGACTGGACTAACTTCATTGCTCTACTAGCATCAAGCCCGTAGCGTCAACGATTTAGTGTTCTTCACGGATTTGGTTTCCGTTACAGTGTAATGGGTGTTTACTCAAATGCTGATACTTGCAGTTGTCCGTATGTTGTTAGTTACGGATTAGCATGTGGAAACGACAGTGGCACTCAACGTTTGTATCGGGAGAGATTTCCAGGACGACGGTGCCCCGAGAAGAGGGCCTTTGAAGCAGTCGACCGTTGTCTTAGGGAGGGCGGGATGCTCAAGCCTGCTATTCGCCCGATTGTGGGAGGCCTAGGAGAAGGTGAACACCTCAGCTGGAGGATGAACGTCTTCGTGCATTTCATGACAACTCTAGTGACAATGGAAGCCAATTATCTGCAAGAAGTAATGTTGATCTCACGAATATCTAGAGAGTGCTATATGACATCCTGTTGTACCCTACATTGTACAGCGTGTGCAGGCACCATCAGAAGCTACACGAGTGCACTTCTGAGAATGGTCCGTTCGACAATGTGTCAACCTTCACTTCAGTGCAAATGTGCTTTCACGGATAGGCTTCCTCTCAATGTAGATGATTAATGTGTTGAAGAGATGTGTAAACTGAGACATCACATGGAAATAAACTGTTTCCGTATCCAAACCCATAAAACATATTTTCTTTCTCTAAGCGTGAGGAATATATCCTGGAAGTTTGGCCTTACCTTCTTGTTACCCCCTTTATTCTTTGTAGTTAGAGTACGTTGTCAAATTTGATTCACGAGTCAAAATCACGTATATGAGAGTACATAGTCTTCCAGTCAGAGCATATACTGATTTCTTTCACATGTAATCCAAAGTTAAAAACCTAACAATTTCCTTACAAGCTCATTGACGTCCAGGTAGGTGAGAATCGCCTTTCAATGTCGTTGTCGACAGTTAATCGCGAGTAGCGGAAAACATAATGCAAGTTTTACTTTTCGATGAGTGTGTGTCATAAACCAGAGAGTTGGGGCGGTAGTGCCTTGCGGACTTCTCCGCAAAATACGAAAGTGTAAAAAGTGGAGTCAATGGCAGCTGAATCCGATCGGTCTTTAGTGTTATAGAGATTTTGGAGACCCCTACTTCCGAGGTCTAGCTGCAGATGTCAGTGAATACGTACATTTTCCTAGTTCGTAACTATAATTAGTTACGCTATTGCATCTTTCATGACATCACACTCAGACAGAAGACTTATTGCCAAAATATTGCTATGATCTTAAGACAAAATCAGTTTTGTCAAATTTTTGTCGCTTGGCAAAGCCAGAAAAGCCACTCGAAGTATCCAGGATGCGCTATACCTTTGTTCTATAAAATCGTGATGTCAGCCCAAGCGGTGGTTCCTACAAAAATTCTGAAACTGCGTGTCTGAAGTACAGCTTTGTAAACAAGTCAGGCATAGTACGCTCAGCCATTGCCCCTTACAACCATTTGGTTCACAATATTCCGCTACAAGTAACGCAGCACTGTCCTTCACATTCTGCTGTGACCATGACGGAGTGGGGCTCAACTTATGGCAGATCGCTAGACTCGCCACGACGCTGCCGGGAAGATGTTCGAGAGAGTCGTGCTGCAGTAGGCGCCGTGCCGGCCCCAGCGACAGTTTCGGCCGTCGGGGCGCCGCTCGTCGTCAGAGACGGTATCTTAGCCTGCTGAATGGGGGAGGCGGCCCTCCCGAGTGCCCGCTTAACGGCGGACGCAGACATTGTCAGTCTCATCCAATTTTCCTTCTGATTGCTGCTCCGCATTTATGATTTCCATAACGGGGTCGCGAGGGCGCGTTCACGTCGCTTCAGTGCCCGCTTCTCTCGTAAAATGTTATTTCCGAAAACATTTCTTACTGGCGACGTCGCTTGCCTTTTGTCTTTTCCCGAGGTGTAATGACTAATTTCGGATCTCATTCGGAATTTTTTTCTTTTATCTCTTTCGGAGATATGTTGTGAAACGACTAAGCACACGGAATACTACTTTTCTTATAAATGGCTATAGCTGGTGCTTCGAGACTTCTATTGTAAAGGAGTTGGTACTTAACAGGCCGCATGACTTTTATCGAGATGTGTGGGAGTGCCGTACTGATATGAATATTTTTCCACAAGCCTATTACGTCGACTAAACGAGGATGGTCCATCAAGAGTCTACACTATTCCTTCTCCTCCTGCCTTTGAACGTTGCACTTACAAATTTACGGGTTCGTCTGGAATTGCATTTCCATCAAATGAGATAAAATGTATCGAAGAAAACATCTTAGCCTGCATGACGTCTTAGAAAATATAAGCTCTGCATTATCACCATTTTTAAATTATTTCCGCACAGTTACTGATATGTGACCCATGAATCCCCAGAGAATTTCTCTATGATGTTAGTATCGTACCGACCACAGGGATGAATGATCTCCAATTCCCAGGTCTTTAACCAGTGACGAATCCAGTGTATTTACAAAATAGACACACAATACAATGCAAATTTGTCGATTTAATTATAAAAATAAAACCGTTTAAGTCAACGTAGTCTCCATGTTGTGAGAGAAAAACTGCAATTTATCTTTGATTAGGTCTTTCCCTATCACAGACGATGTCACGTCTAATTACAGGTGAAGCACAAAATCATTTGACACTGAAGTGAAGGAAGCTTAAATTACAAGCTTGGTAATGGAACAGATAAGTCTATTCGCAGACACTGAGACTTCCAGGAAGATAGTACTAGTTCCGGCCGTTTCATCAATTCAGTATGTTTGCAAAGGGACAAGCTATGCTCACACCGCTCACCGGTATTGGGCACGCCAATATGTGAGCTTTCTTTTCACCAAAGAGTCGAGACTTATTGTCCATAGTGCCAGAAGGCAACATTCGAACTGGGGAAAATCTGCAACCGCTTATGATCCTTGAGACCAGATATGAAAGCTTTCGGATGAGGCAACGTTTGTTTTTAGGGTGGAATATCTGGAAGTGCAGGAGATAATGCTTTCTGTGCAACTTCAATGTGTAGATATGCAGAGGTGTCGATGTCAACTTAAGTACTAATGCGGGTGCATTAGCTGAATTCATTCGGGGTGTTGACAGCACCTTTTCCTCGACGAATATCTTCAATGACTAGCCTGCGGGGTATCCTTAACTCAATCACACAGACAAAATTTTAGGTTCTCTTGAGAAATATATTCCGACACGCTGTCCTCCTCATACCTTTACTACATCGGGTGCAAATTTTGAAATTAAGAAGAGCAATAATTGTCTGCAACAGTTATAGGTACCAATGCTGGTGGGGTAAACACATTCTGTCATAATATTACTCACACTGTATCAAACTCACATTTACAGCTTGTACATTTCGGACACTTTCTAAGTTCAAACAAAACAATATATATGTGGAAATTTGTATTTCTGCTTTGTCACTTGTACACCACGTATGACAAATTTCGTCAGACTCGACACGTAACCACATTAGACACTTTAATGTATTTTTTAATGCTCCTCTATTTATGAAAAACAGTGTAGTTGGTTAACTGAACGAAACAGAATTATTGAATTAAGACCCAATGGATCGTATTTAGTCATCGTATAGGACTGCTCAGCAAACATTCGCCGATTGCATGCTGGAACAGTTCATATCGACCTCATATGTGCGTGCGTGTGTGTGTGTGTGTGTGTGTGTGTGTGTGTGTGTGTGTGTGTGCGCGCGCGTGTGTGTGAGTGTGTGAGTGTGCTTGTGTCTGTGCGTGTTCGCGTGTGTGAGAGAAATAGGAAGAGGAAGAGAAAGTATGTATGTGTGTTTGCGTCCAAAGTTCCTTTTTCACCTCTCCGCAGTAGCACTTCTTAGTGTAATCTGTGTCCTTCTAAGGCTTTCCAACGGCACCCATATGAATTTCTTTCCCATACTTAGGCTTTTATCGTCCAGTATTTTGAATTCTTTTGTTGAAGAAACATTTCTCGTGTTAGTATATTGCTTTTCTGCAGTCGTTCTGTGTTATTTTACACCGCAAACCGTAAATTGATATTTAGCAAACCATTATCCTTCTTTGTAAAAAAATGTTCAAATGTGTGTGAAATCTTATGGGACTTAACTGCTAAGGTCATCAGTCCCTAAGCTTACACACTACTTAACCTAAATTATCATAAGGACAAACACACACACCCATGCCCGAGAAAGGACTCGAACCTCCGCCAGGACCAGCCGCACAGTCCATGACTGCAGCGCTCCAGACCGCTCGGCTAATCCCGCGAGGCCTCTTCTTTGTAATTCCGTTCATAATTTCCATATGTAAATTGTTCATCCATGTATATACTTCACTGTAAACAACGTATCTTACCGATCACGTATGACTATAGCGCTTACACAAGTACCGTTTACTCAGTACCGTTCCGTAGGGTAAAAGGACGTGACTTGGAAGACCAACACTGGTGTTTATACCCTTGTATACATATTCCTTTGGCCAACACATGTACACACACAGTGTATGGTGCTAGCGTTGTAAATAGTTAAAAGTACTCACTTTATTCTTAGTATTCTTTTACTAATAAAGCTAAATTTATTTCTTTTAAATGAGTACTAAGCACAAGTCATACTTGTTCTTGTTGTTGTGGTCTTCAGTCCTGAGTCTGGTTTCATGCAGCTCTCCATCCTACTTTATCCTGGGCAAGCTTCTTCATCTCCCAGTACCTCCTGCAACCTACATCCTTCGGAATCTGCTTAGTGTATATATCTCTTGGTCTCCCTCTACGATTTTTACCCTCCACGCTGCCCTCCAATGCTCCAATTTGTGATCCCTTGAGGCCTCAGAAAATGTTCTACCAACCGGTACCTCCTTCTTGTCAAGTTGTGCCACAAACTCCTCTTCTCCCCAATTCTATTCAATACCTCCTCGTTAGTTATGTGATCTACCCATCTGATCTTCAGCATTCTTCTGTAGCACCACATTTCGAAAGCTTCTATTCTCTTCTTGTCCAAACTATTTATCGTCCATGTTTCACTTCCATACATGTCTACACTCCATACAAATACCTTCAGAAACGACTTCCAGACACTTAAATCTATACTCGATGTTAATAAATTTCTCTTCTTCAGAAACGCTTTCCTTGCCATTGCCAGTCTCCATTCTAGATCTTGTTTACTTCGACCATCAGTTTTTTGCTCCCTAAATAGCAAAACTCCTTTACTACTTTAAGTGTCTCATTTATTAGTCTAATTCCCTCAGCATCACCTGACTTAATTCGACTACATTCCATTATCCTCGTTTTGCTTTTGTTGATGTTCATCTTATACCCTCCTTTCAAGACACTGTCCAGTGCCTTCAACTGTTCTTCCAAGTCCTTTGCTGTCTGTGACACAATTACAATGTCATCGGTGAACCTCAAAGTTTTTATTTCTTCTCCATGGGTTTTTTCTTTTGCTTCCTTTACTGCTGGCTCAATATACAGATTGAATAACATCGGGGAGAGGCTACAACCCTGTCTCACTCCCTTTCCAACAACTGCTTTCCTTTCATGCTCCTCGACTCTTATAACTGCCATCTGGTTTCTGTACAGATTGTAAATATCCTCTCGCTCCCTGTATTTTTCCACTGCCACATTCAGAATTTGAAAGAGAGTATTCCAGTCAACATTGTCAAAAACTTTCTACAAATGCTAGAAACCTGCGTTTCCCTTTCCTTAATCATTCTTCTAAGATAAGTCATAAGGTCAGTATTGCCTCACGTGTGCCAACATTTCTACTGAATCCAAACTGATCTTTCCAGAGGTCGGCTTCTACCAGTTTTTCCACTCGTCTGTAAAGAATTCGCGTTAGTATTTTGCAGCTGTGACTTATTAAACTGATAGTTCGGTAATTTTCACATCTGTCTACACCTGCTTTCTTTGGGATTGGAATTATTATACTCTTCTTGAAGTCTGAGGGTATTTCGCCTGTCTCATACATCTTGCTCACCAGATGGTAGCGTTTTGTCAGGACTGGCTCTCCCAAGGCCGTCAGTAGTTCTAATGGAATGTTGTCTACCCCCATGGCCTTGTTCCGACTCATGCCTTTCAGAACTCTGCAAACTCTTTACGCAGTATCATATCTCCCATTTCATCTTCATCTACATCCTCTTCCATTTC
Organism: Schistocerca gregaria; assembly: GCF_023897955.1. Taxonomy (NCBI): domain Eukaryota; kingdom Metazoa; phylum Arthropoda; class Insecta; order Orthoptera; family Acrididae; genus Schistocerca; species Schistocerca gregaria. Next base: position 324,569,339 of record NC_064920.1, on the reverse strand, counting down.
CATAATATTGTACATCGCCCTTGTATAGACCCTCTATATACTCCTTCTACCTTTCTGCTTTGCCGTCTTTGCTTAGGACTGCGTTTCCATCTGAGCTCTTGATATTCATACAACTGGTTATTTTCTCTCCAAGGTCTCTTTAATTTTCCTGTAGGCAGTATATATCTTACCCCTTGTGAGCTATGCCTCTACGTCCTTACATTTGTACTCTAGCCATTCCTGCTGAGCCATTTTGCACTTCCCGTCGATCTCATTTTTGAGACGTTTGTATTCTTTTTTGCCTGCTTCATTTACTGCATTTTTATATTTTCTCCTTTCATCAATTAAATTCAATATTTCTTCTGTTACCCAAGGATTTATTCTAGCCCTCGTATTTTTACTTACTTGATCATCTGCTGCCTTCACTACTTCAACCCTCAGAGCTACCCACTCTTCTTCTACTGTATTTCTTTCCCCCATTCCTGTCACTTGTTCCCTTATGCTCTCCCTGAAACTCTGAACAGCCTCTGGTTTAGTCAATTTGTCCTGGTCCCATCTCCTTAAATTCCCACCTTTTTGAAGTTTCTTCAATTTTAATCTACAGTTCATAACCAATACATTGTGGTCAGAGTCCACATCTGCCCCTGGAAATGTCTTACAATTTAAAACCTGGTTCCTAAATCTCTGTATTACAATTATATAATCTATCTGATACCTACTAGTATCTCCATGATTCTTCCATGTACACAACCTTCTTTCATGATTCTTGAACCAAGTGTTAGCTGTGATTACGTTACGCTCTGTGCAAAATTCTGCCAGACAGCTTCCTCTTTCATTTCTTACCCCCAATCCATATTCACCTACTATGTTTCCTTCTCTCCCTTTTCTTACTCTCTAACTCCAGTCACCCATGACTATTAAATTTTCTTCTCCCTTCACTACCTGAATAATTTCTTTTATCTCATCATACATTTCATCAATTACTTCATCATCTGCAGAGCTAGTTGGCATATAAACTTGTTCTACTGCAGTAGGCGTGGGCTTTGTGTCTATCTTGGCCACAATAATGCGTTCACTATGCTGTTTGTAGTAGCTTACTCGCACTCCTAAGTCATACTTAGGTTGTCATTACAATGTGCACACAAGTGATATTGTAAAGAAACTATGCCGTGCAAGTAAGCAATGTGTAAAACAGTAAGAATCGAACATGGTCATCGTTATCCTACTAATATACTGATTCAAACATTATGACATTATGATTATTAATATTTATATATGAACCGGTGGCAGTTGAACTGCTCTACCACGGCTAATCACATGTATAATGCGCAATTAGTGAGTTCATTCGAGAGGGAGGAAGTATTTGGGTACAAGAGATACATCATAAAAAAAGGAAGGGCCCTGAAAGCTCGTAGATACGCTTCTTGCCATGTAAGAACGAATTTTTTTATTCAGTTTTGACTCGTAAGGGAGAGGGCGGAAGCTAGTAGTTTTCTTGCATCCCACACTCGTCTGCCGTGCGTGCAATGCCCTACGTTCCTCGAAGCATACATTCTTTATTAACTCCTGAATTTAGATTGCCCACCGTCGGGATGCTATGAATACAGTACGGACACGCAGAGACGAAATACAAATCAAATAACGTGTTTTATCTACGGTGGAGAGCATTTCACAATCTATTGTGTCATCTCTTGAACAGCATGAAATACTGACCATTCGATTTGTGAGATTTCGTAAGATATGGAAATGTTTCACTTACGATCAAAACATGAGTAATCTATAATAATTTTAAAACCTGCTGAAAGCACGCCATTCATTTATGAATAAATGTAATGATTACACTCTGCCAAGACATAATAGGAGCGCTGGCACACGTGGCTTGTAAGGGAGTGGATATGAAAACTAGGAAACTTCATGAGAGGGAGAATAACTTCATTTCAATTGGGTTCCCACCACTCGAATAGGGGTTCTTTCTGCGTAGAATACTTTGGTCTTCTGACTGGTGCTGCCCACAACTACGAGGAAGTTACTACAATTACTACTACAATCACATGTGTCGACCGTGCGAGACGAATGTTGAAGCACTAACGCGCGGGAAACGGTTACAATGTCCGCGGTAGAATTAACCGAAACACACACGTGAAGCAAGGGTAGATCACTGACCATGATCATTCAGCCAAACGGTTACAGACTTTACTCAACACCAGCATGACACTCAAATTTATCACTAATATTCTCTAACATACTTACATCCCAAACATTCAGCAACAAGCGCTACGAAAGCTCCCCACAATGTATTTGTGTATGAAATTTAGCCAAAATGTACCTTCCACTCTAAAAAAAAGTCTACGTATTACCAAAACTATATACCCACAAACTGTTATCCAACTTAAACTCATTTCCTAACCTTTGACTAAACACAACCTAATTTGAACCGAAATATAACTAGTCTGAATACAATATGTCTTCATATTAAATACGCAAGTGAAGTACAACAATTATCCAGCCCCCAAAAAAATTTACATTTACCTCCCGTCTTGACAACGTTGTGGTAGATTTCCCGAAAGCACAACAGCAAGCAGCAAGCGGACAGCAGCTAAGATCGATTTCTGTTTTTAAAATAAATATACGAACTGTTGTATACCACATGATGCAATGTGATAATAAGTAATGATAACTCTTCTTTAAACAGTTTAATGGGGATAGTAACTATTCCCATAAAATGATATTCCAAGACAATGGTTTTTCAATGATGTATGTATTAAGAAAGACGGAGTAAAACTTTGCTTGATCTTCACACATAACAATAGTCTGAACAATATTATGCTTAATGCATGCCTCAGGGAAGTAAGGTGGTCTTTCTCTGAGCTACGAGCAAGCGAACACAGTTAATTAGCTGCCAGTACTCATCTCGACAAATTAGGTGCGCAAGCTGCAGTCTTAACTCATACATCTTTTCATACGTATATAAAGCTTATCTCAAAACTTCTTCTCTTTAAAAGATAACATTATTTAAAATTTATATTCCTTTCATCTTTCAATATATACATCATATTCATCCTTGCTGTCCTTAATAATAAACCTTACTTCATCTGACAGATACAATCACAAGTCAACACAGCACCACGAAATACACAAATCACCTACCACACCTCTACTAGAATGGTATCAGACTGCGCAGAGACAAAGAATGTGCCACAACAAGACCAAAGATTGTTTAACAGTAACGTAACTTGCTCTCTCTCTCTCTCTCTCTCTCTCTCTCTCTCTCTCTCTCTCTCTCTCTCTCTCTGACGTACACATCGACAATTTACAAAACTAAAAAGACAAGCCCACATTCGCCGAGCAGAATTTGGCACGTGGTTAATTTTTATTGGTATGAGAAGAGGACAAAATTCTAAGCATTATGAATAGGAACATGCAAAACATATTACAAACACAAAGAGAAAAGTCGCTCTAAATGTATATGAGTTAAAGAACTATAAGTAAAAAATATTTGGGAATTCCAGAGCATGTGAATGAAGTAATCAGTGGAATTCATCACAGTTAAACTATCATGTTTAATTATGTCTGTAAAAACGTTCTGTACAGGGCTATTTTGAATGTTTATGTGTCACATTTTGTATTAAAGTAGTGTTGGTGATCTACACTGTTTTTGTAGCAGGCAGGAAGTTTAGGGCCTATGCCACACAAAGTCTACATTTCTGAAGCACAATCACGTATGATAGTAGTAATTTGCACGATAAAAGGAAATAGAAGAGTGACTTTGTCACATACGATCAAATTTTCTCTAGCTCGTTGCAGTTATGTCACTGCTGTGAGAAGTTATGTGAAAGCAGACTCAGTGGGACTGAGGACAATTCTCAGCTGGCAACCCCAAACATGCACAAACAGTAAATTATGGAGTAATACCTGCTTGAAGCAAACTGTAGTATCGAAGAGTTCCTTACAAAAGATAGTTGCAGCTTCTATCGATGAAGTATACCAACATTTGGCAGAGAATATTTCAGTATATAATGAGTAGACGTATTTCTTCTGCTCTGGCAAATCTCAGTCATTTTTAGTGAATGATCCATCAATTACAATTTGTTACATTTAGAGTACACAATTACCTATATTAAGACAGGAGTAACAAGATTTTACATAGTTGTACTTATGGACTGCTCATGTAGTGTAATGGTAACAACAGATTTCTAACTCTATAGTAAAAGTAAGAAAAAAACATCATCACAGTTTTACAATAATGAATTAGAGAAACTCAGACAAGTGAATCATGTGAAACTGGGTACAGTAATAGGCATGGCAAGAAACAATTGTTATATGTGTACAGAATGATATACAGAAAATTCTGAATCATTTCTAATAAATATGTTTGTCCAACGTTAATGAGATACAAAAAAGTATAGATAGTCAGGTAGAAAGAGACACATAAAGCTAGTGATCATACACAAGAAATTAACACGTGATGATGGTGGCCACACAAACAGATAAGGAGAACACAAGTAAATAATGGGGAAAAACATACATTAGGGAGTAACCAAGACTGACGCCAAGGAACACTTTATGCAGTCAGTCAAACGTGAGTCCATTATTACACCTAACATGATCAGTGATTAGCATGCTATCTCATTATGTTTCCTCCTTTAGTTTGTGTACCTCGCCATCATTTTACCTAGAATTTCATTAAACTTCCAAGAAATACTACTGTTTACATTATCTCTTTGCTTTTTTCTGTCATATATTTCATACATTCTTATAAGTTCACATTATTTAGCTCCATTCCCCAAAGTAACCATTTGTCGATTTTGACCCACTTAATCATATTTCATCTGGTATTCATTGTACCTAGCAATTTCATCTCAAATTCATCGTTGTAACCATTTATTTACTGGCGTATATGTTGTACGACTTTTCTTACTTTTTTCCTCTTTGCTTCCTCCATGCACATCTTTCAAGGCTCCTTACAGATATTTCCTGACTTCTTCCACATCTTTCCTGACTTACGAGAGCTCACTACAGTACTACATTTATACTAATGGCAGCGCTTGCTATAGTAACAATTTATACAGAGAATGTACAATATAAGGAAACTCAATAAATGGCGTAAATGTAACAGGTAAATTCAACCTGAAAATTCCTCAAGATAAAGCAATGGGCGTTAGTATTTTACATCATATGTATATACGAGAAGACAGACAGTCTGTAATGTTACACTTATTAGTAGAAAAATATATATAAAATAATATTATTCTATGTCAAACAAAAAAGCTGAAAAGAAAGCAATAACCATCGTTACTATGTCACATGCCTCCTGCATCTGATTTCCCGTATTGCCTTTTGTTTTCTAAGTATATTGTCTGTCCATGCCACACCTCGCGAGTGATGAATTTCATCCTCACTTCTAAAACTTTCCAAACACTTACACTGATGGATAATATTATTATGATATCGTTTCATACATCTGTAAAGTTTATCTCAAAACTTATTCTCTTTAGAAACAACACTGTTATAAAAAATTTATATTCTTTTCGCCTTTCAGTATTAAATCATATTCATCCTTGTTGTCCTTTATAAAACCTTTCTTCATCTAACAGATAAAATCACAAGTCAACACTGCACATCCATCAGCTACCACACATCGACTAAGAATGTACCAAACTGCGCTGAGGGAAACACTGTGCCTCAGCAAGACCAAAGATAGTTTAACAGTAACACAACTAGCTCTCTCTCTCTCTCTGACGTGCATATCGATAACTTACAAAAGTCCAAATGACTTGCCCACCTTGGAATGCTGAAGGCAGATGGCAACCTTAACTTCGTTCACTCACAGTAAATGCATAGGACTTACACCGCGACTACATTCAAAAAACGTATAAGAATACGTAACTGAAACAGATGAATGATTCCATACCAATAAAATAACCGTTATATCCGACTAACTCAAATTAAATCATATCATCTCACGTTTTAGAGAAAATAGCATACTCCTGGCTTGGCGGTGAACTCCAGGGAAGCTTAAAAACATGGGAGGACCCGTTCATTTGTAGTAGGATTGGATCAAGCAGGAAATCTCAGGATCGCGATGTAACTACTTTTCCAGACATCCCTGGAGGATCCCTAAAGCTTGGCACTATTCTGTACTAGGCAGCAAGTAGCACTCTGTCCTACAACGGTATATATAAAAACATTCACAATTATATATACCATTACGGAACAAGGTGTTTATCAAAACTAATTGAACATAGAAGCCACATACGCATTTTCTTTCAAAGGACTTTATCAAATACCACAGAAAACTACTGTGTAGCTCATAAACGCAACAGTAAGAAAATTGAAAGATACCCAAAATAGACTCCATTCAACTTAAAAGACATAGATGTGTAAATGATTGTAATTTGAGATGTTAGATAGCTCTTTGTTCACTTCTAACATCGTAACACCAAGGCCATTCTAATATAATCCTGCTGTGCTGTGTGCTAGTAAATTAGGATCTCGCAGTAGCCAGTCTTAAACTTATTCTTCACCGTAATTTTCATGTGCTGCATTCTACAAGAGTTCGGTAATTATTTCACACCGACTAATTTCATTCATTTTCCGTACAAGTGTACACATACTCTGTACTGTCAAGTCATGGCTTACAAATGGTTTTCTTTTATACCTTATTTTTGTGTAGTGCGAGAATGTAAAATGAAACTACTGGTATGAACGTCAGTGGGAACGTAATCTGTATTTATCTTCCGCCTATCAGTAGTTCTTATCATCGTAGTAATGAAATCGTTTGCTGTCTGTGTTGCACAAGGTGCAGTGCAATATGACTCCTGTCGGAATATATCATTATTAAGTAATACATGAAATGTATTCGCAGTTGTGAATATGGAGACTCATTAGCTGTATAACGGAAGGATGACAGCGAAAATTTGCGTCTCACCGGGACTCGAATCCGGATTTCCCGCTTTTTACAAGCGGCCGCCTTACCGTTAGGGTACCCGAGCACACTCCATGGCCAGTCCCAAACTTTCATATTTCGCGAGCCATGTGCCAATCTGCCCTCGTACATTCGTTATAAATATTCCCTTACAAGGCAGACGTTTTAATTAAAAGTCTCTTACTTGGAGTTGGCGAATAAAAGGTATTGCACTGTCTATGTTTTTCAGTAGTAAGTTCCTTCAGACATGCATGCAGAGTTCCTTCAGAAGAATTTTGCATCGTGCTTTTGAACAACACAGGCACTGCGGTATCGTAATTATTAAATAAGTTGTGGTACCTCAAAACGTAATTCCTTGGAACAGAATGCTACACATAGCCATGTTTCATTAGGTTTTTATGTGTGACTTTACCTTGTAGCCAAGTTTTGTGGTTATAGTTACTATAAATAAAGCGTCTTCGTGAATAACTTAACATTTGGAAGAGATCATCACAATTACACTACTGGCCATTAAAATTGCTACACCACGAAGATCACGTACTACAGACGCGAAATTTAACAGACAGGAAGAAGATGCTGTGATATGCAAATGATTAGATTTTCAGAGCATTCATACTTGGTTGGCGCCGCTGGCGACATGAGGAAAGTTTCCAATCGATTTCTCATACACAAACAGCAGTTGACCGGCGTTGCCTGGTGAAACGTTATTGTGATGCCTCGTGTAAGGAGGAGAAATGCGTACCATCACGTTTCCGACTTTGATAAAGGTCGGATTGTCACCTATCGGGATTGCGGTTTATCGTATCGCGACCTTGCTGCTCTCGTTGGTCGAGATCCAATGACTGTTAGCAGAATATGAAATCGGTGGGTTCAGGAGGGTAATACGGAAGCCGTGCTGAATCCCAGCGGCCTCGTATCACTAGCAGTCGAGATGACAGGCATCTTATCCGCATGGCTGTAACGGATGGTGCAGCCACGTCTCGATCCCTGAGTCAACAGATGGGGACGTTTGCAAGGCAGCAACCATCTGCACGAACAGTTCGACGACGTTTGCAGCAGCACGGACTGTCAGCTCGGAGACCATGGCTGAGGTTACCCTTGATGCTGCATCACAGACAGGGGTGCCTGCGATGGTGTACTAAATGACGAACGTGGGTGCATGACTGGCGAAACGTCATTTTTTCATATGAATCCAGGTTCTGTTTGCAGCATCATCATGGTCGGATCCATGTTTGGTGACATCGCGGTGAACGCACATTGGAAGCGCGTATTCGTCATCGCCATACTGGTGTATCACCCGGCGTGATGGTACGGGGTGCCGTTGGTTACACGTCTCGGTCACTTCTTGTTCGCATTGACGGCACTTTGAACAGTGGACGTTACATTTCACATGTATTGCAACCCGTGGCTCAACCCTTCATTCAATCCCTGCGAAACCCTACATTTCAGCAGGAAAATGCACGATCGCATGTTGCAGATCCTGTACAGGCCTTTCTGGAGGCAAATATGTTCCAGTGCTGCCATGGCCAGAACATTCTACATATCTGTCACCAATTGAAAACGTCTGGCCAATGGTGGCTGAGCAACTGGCTCGTCACAATACGCGAGTCACTACCCTTGATCAACTGTGGTATCGTGTTGAAGCTGCATGGGCAGCTGTACCCGTACATGCCATCCAAGCTCTGTTTGACTCAATGTCCAAGGCCGTTATTACGGCCAGAAGTGGTTATTCTGGGTACTGATTTCTCAGGATCTATGCACCCAAATTGCGTGGAAATGTAATCACAAGTCGGTTGCAGTATATTTGTCCAATGAATACCCGTTTATCATCTGCATTTCTCCTTATTGTAGCAATTTTAATGGCCAGTAATGTACTAGACGAAGCAGACAAAGTTAAGGAATTCTGCTAACTTGGTAGCAGAATAACGAAGCATGGAGAGCACGAAAGGCGGACTAGCTCGTATAAAGGGGACATTTCCAGTAAAGACAATCGTACAGATTCAAGCATTGGCTCCAACTGGAGGAAGAAATTTCTGAGGACGTGCAATCTGGGAACAATAGCCTATGGCAGTGAGTGATGTAGTGCAATAGAAGGACGTTTAAAATAAAGTGGACCAGTAGGTTAAGAAATCAGCTTCTGCGGGGAACCAGCGTGGAAATGTGTAGGTGAAAAACACAGACATAAAGGAACAGGGCAAAGGGCGAGTATTAAGACAACAGGGAGAACCTTGCAAGGCCTAGAGAGAGCTGTAGGAGAAGACAATGACTGGGTTGTAGACAACAAGTAACTGGGGATGTCTGCTGTAAGGGGTACCCTGAGAGGAGACTGCTGTCATAGGAGAAAAGGTAATGGCGAACCGTATCGAACCAATCACAAGACTGACCACAGGTAATGGGAACAAAGCAAAAAATTCATTGATGTACCTCCGGGCGGGAGTACTTGAAATGGTGTCCGCGCCATGGTTGACAGCTGACACCCTGTCGCCGCCTTCACCTCCGCTGGCGCCCGCGCTAGTCTTGGCGCCGCGGCCGGCGACTCGATTAAGCTGCAGGCGGCGGGCGGCGGGCGGGGCGATGAATCACGCTTATCGGGCGAATATCGCCGGTAATACAGCGGCGGCGATTCATTTGCATTCCTTTGTTCGCGGCCGTCGTGCCGCTGATATATTAAACTCATATATCTCTGGAAGAGCGGCAACACGCAGCCTGCCGCATAGTTCACGGCGCCTGCCCGCCTGCGGCCCAACTAATTTCCGCGGGGCCAGTGAAACCTACGCGGCCTGTCCGCTGCTCTGTTTCTGCCCACAAGTAGTGCATCCGCGTTGCTATTTATTTTGCCTGCGTCGCCCTAGCAACTGCTACTCTGACGTCACACTGCGGCGAACGCTACGATAATCCTTAATATCTGTCGCAGTTGGAATTTATTAGTGCACAGACGCTTCCTGTAATTCTTTCTCTCTGTCTTCTTCATTGCGTACGAGTTGTTGTTCTATTTGTGTTAAATGCGTTGCCAAACGTGCTAATCGCTTTACTGTATATACGAAATCTTTCGAAATGTTCTAGACAAACATTTAGCTTCCGTGTCAAGGATAGTGGTCACGTGCATAAGACCGTCCAGGAGCTTCTGTACCAGCACATCAGTTCCTGAAACGTTTCATCTAAAACTTCATACAATTACCACAAAATTTGTTCCAGTTTAACACATCAATAAGTACCTTGGCCACTTGGTGTAGAAGCCTAGTCATTTTCTGAATTAAAACTTGAGCCTTCGAAGATATACAGGCTGTTACAAAAAGGTACGGCCAAACTTTCAGGAAACGTTCCTCACACACAAAGAAAGAAAATATGTTATGTGGACATGTGTCCGCAAACGCTTACTTTCCAAGTTAGAGCTCATTTTATTACTTCTCTTCAGATCACATTAATCACGGAATGGAAACACACAGCAACAGAACGTACCAACGCCACTTCAAACATTTTGTTACAGGAAATGTTCACAATGTCCTCCGTTAGCGAAGATACATGCATCCACCCTCCGTCGCATGGAATCCCTGATGCGCTGATGCAGCCCTGGAGAATGGCGTATTGTATCACGGCCGTCCACAATACGAGCACGAAGAGTCTCTACATTTGGTACCGGGGTTACGTAGACAAGAGCTTTCAAATGTCCCCATAAAAGAAAGTCAAGAGGGTTGAGTTCAGGAGAGCGTGGAGGGCACGGAATCGGTCACCGAATCTGTTGTTGAGAAGCGTACGAACAATTCGACTGAAATGTGCAGGAGCTCCATCTTGTATGAACCACATGTTGTGTCGTACTTGTAAAGGCACATGTTCTAGCAGCACGGGTAGAGTATCCTGTATGAAATCATTATAACATGCTCCATTGAGCGTAGGAGGACGAAACTAAAATGAGCTCTAACATGGAAATTAAGCATTTCCGGACACATGTCCACATAACATCTTTTCTTTATTTGTGTGTAAGGAATGTTTCCTGAAAGTTTGGCCGTACCTTTTTGTAATATCCTGTATACAAGCTTCGTCAAGAGTGAGTGTCCGTCGCCGGTATGTGCATGTCAGCGGGGCAGTGTTCAAGGTGGTAGAGGCTCTGTAACGTTGTGCAGCGCGTACAGTTGGAGTGATATTGGACTAGATACGACTCGGACAGGTGACACGTACGTATGCGTCATGTCTGATCATCTGCATCCATTTATTTCCATTGTACATTCTGACGGACTCGAGCAATTCCAGCAAGGCAATACGACGCTCACATGTCCAGGGTTGCTACAGAGTGGCTCCAGGAACACTCTTATGAGTTTAAACACTTCCACTGGCCTCCAAAATCACCAGTCATGAACATTATAGAGCATATTTGGGATGCCTTGCAACGTGGTGTTCAAGAGATCTCCACCCCTCGTACTCTTACGGATTTATGGTCAGCCCTGAACGATTCGTGGTGTCAGTTCACCCCCCCCCCCCCCCAGCTCTACTTCAGACATTAGTCGAGTCCATGACACCTCTTGTTGCGGCACTTCCGCGTGCTCACGGCGTCCCTACACGATATTAGGTAGGTGAACTTATTTTCTTTGGCTCTTCAGTGTAATACATCTGTTAGGAATCTTGTACATTTTTCCGGAAAAATGGAAAACCTCCCGCTTGAATAAAATTGCGAAATGGAGAGTTGCGAAAGCTTACGCATTATTTCTTTACTGCCTTAATGTGTACTTCATTATTTCCAAAACAACATAATTCCACAGAATCAATTCTTTTTTTTTTCAGGTAAGTTATGCATCTTATTATTATTGCTGATGTTATTATTATTACCAGTGGCTGTAATTGTATAAACTTATTGATAAGCACAAGTGTTATACAGCAGACGCTATTAATTTCACACTCTCAAATTTTTCTGAAAGTAAAAATATGTGAACACCCAGAATTTAATCTCATGCCATCATCCAGGGGAATGATGGTCGAATTATGCACCTTACCAAGCACGCAGCCCACTGTAGGCAGTACAGGACTATGTGTAAGCACCTCCGGGATTTCAGAAGGCGTCTGCGTGAAAACCTAAGCAACGCTTTAATGAGTAGAGCAACTCTCGAAGTTTAGATTCATAGAGTGCGAGGGTTTCGCACAAAATATCTCGTAAAGCTCCAACACAGTAGACAATTAGTGGGAGGTACAGCACATAAATGGCTCTTAGAACTATGGGACTTAACTTCTGAGGTCATCAGTCCCCTAGAACTTAGAACTACTTAAACCTAACTAACCTAAGGACATCACACATCCATGACCGAGGCAGGATTCCAGACCGTAGCGCCTCGAACCGCTCGGCTACTCCGGCCGGCAGGTACAGCACATTCCGCGAGAGTTGCTACTTGTATGAAGCGAGGAAAACAAACTCACCAGGACCGGCAGCAAAGAAGTTGGAGCGTGTACGGGAATCATTCATCAGGAACACCAAGAAATAAACGAGACGTGGGGGCGTCCTGTAAAACCATACCATCTGTAGTTGTTACATGATTTGAATAGTCGAGATATTTATCTTTTTTGTGACTTCTGCAACAGTTTGCACCACTGCTGAATGACGATTGTTTACCACAGAATTGGTTTTTTAGTGACAAAGCCACGTTACATCTATCTGGTAAGATGGATCGCCGTAGAGTGTGCGTTTTTGGCTCAGACCATCCTCTACACAAGTACATGAATCTTTTTTTTTTGCGGAGAAAACTGCAACGTGTTCCGTTTACCTGGATATTCAGCAATTATGGTTAATATCACAATTACAGCAACACAGTGAAGACTTTATTATCCAACAAGACGGTGGTCTACCATTCTATCTTTCGGACGATGGTGATTATGACATTGCTGAACCGCCTCAGCGTAGGACTATAAGTGTTCCCCATCCTAACTTCCTTCTTCTTAGTAGCCCACATGGTAAACTGACTTAACTGCATGTGATTTATTCTTACAGCGTTATGTCGAAAATCGCGTGTTTCTGTCTAGACTGCATATTAATTTGGAAGAGTTGCAGGGAAGAATAATTATGACGTTCGATTATGCCCATCATGAAATGTTGGGACGTGTGTGCTCCTGTAAAATTAGTCAAGGACTTGGATGGATAACTATATTTCTTCTGTATGTCTTGTTGTTTTCATACAGTTTTTTTTCTGAAACACAAGAGGTACTTACGAAAGATACTGTATTATGTTGTGGGAGACATTCACCTGGGCTCCACGGGACCTGTGGCAGTAATAGAAGAAGTTGTAACACATGTGAACTGCGCAAGTGTTTTTGCAGACTACCTGCATGCTTTCCCGTCACCGACAACATCTTGCAGCAGCACAACGATCAGTGTCACTAGGCTAGAATCGTGCTACAGGGGTTTGCGGAACGTTTAATTGTACTTGAGTTTCCAAGTGTTGAAGCAAGAACTCTTTTACAATGTTTTTAATGAGCTTGGAATAGACCGTAACAAAGAAACCATATGAATTTCGTTGCAGGTTGTTTTCCAAGTAGTACCTCGCCGATTGGTTTGAAGATTTTCTAAGATTTTCTTTATGAAAATTATCATTTAAAATTTGCCGTCAATTAATGTGACATTAATCCACGTAACACTACGCCATTATTAAACAAAGATACAGGCTTCGGTTAGCAAACGATGAGAATCTGTGCGTACTACTCTTATTCACTTAACAGAAAGCATCGGAAGAAACCTCTGTGGGCAACTACTCTTCTCCAATTTTGTTATCAGGACCGAATGAAACACGATTGTCAACACCGATAACACATGCAGTACAGAACCAGAAATCCATCTGATCGTTCATGAGATCGTTCTGAGAGAAGCTGCAGCGTGCCATAACGTTTGTTGCGTTGCTTAGCCAAGATACACTTTCATTCACTGTGCAATGTCGCCATTCAAAAATTATTATCGGCGGTACGGACGATACGAAACCATTGAAAGAAGTCAATAATACAGTGATAGTAGTTACGTTACCCCTTTGTTAACATTTAGAATCCCGTGTTTAGCGTGAAACGAAAATATTACAACGTTGTTTTCTTTTCCAATGACTGTAACCGCTGCTTCAAATGACGTTTTAAATAAATGTTTTATTGTCCATCAGTCTTCGTATTTCATATTCGAAACTTGCTTCTATGCATATTAAATGAGCTTACTGGTTTCGCTTTATTTTCGTACCAAAAATTCTTGATCAACACACTTTCCAGTTTCTTGTGTATGTCTTTCCCCCGACCAACGGCGAAAATCGACTAAGAATAATTATAAACAAGAAGATGTGTCTTTTTTACCACCCATTGAGGTCATTTATCTACAGAGCTCCCCATTTTTATTCGAATGATGTTTCGACGTCAACGAAACTATAGACTACATACAAAAACGTAAATGAAGAAACGATACCGATCATCAACCAGTTATCTCACCAACAGACGCAAAGAATCGACAATGGGACATTATTTGCCAAAAAAGTTAAATATTTGCTGGAAACAATGTATGTTAAAACATACAGTACTTACAGAGGAACAATTAGGAAAACCGTGTTGTCATGCGTTCTTCATCTACATCTACATCTACATCTACATGACTACTCTGCAATTCACATTTAAGTGCTTGGCAGAGGGTTCATCGAACCACAATCATACTATCTCTCTACTATTCCATTCCCTAACAGCGCGCGGAAAAAACGAACACATAAACCTTTCCTTTCGAGCTCTGATTTCTCTTATTTTATTTTGATGATCATTACTACCTATGTAGGATCGGCTCAACAAAATATTTTCGCATTCGGAAGAGAAAGTTGGTGACTGAAATTTCGTAAAAAGATCTCGCCCCGACGAAAAACGACTTTTCTGTAATGACTCCCATCCCAATTCGGGTATCATATCTGCCACACTCTCTCCCCTATTACGTGATAATACAAAACGAGCTGCCCTTTTTTGCACCCTTTCGATGTCCTCCGTCAATCCCACCTGGTAAGGATCCCACACCGCGCAGCAATATTCTAACAGAGGACGAACGAGTGTAATGTAAGCTGTCTCTGAAGTGGACTTGTAGCATCTTCTAAGTGTCCTGCCAATGAAACACAATCTTTGGCTCGCCTTCCCCACAATATTATCTATGTGGTCTTTCCAACTGAAGTTGTTCGTAATTTTAACACCCAGTACTTAGTTGAATTGACAACCTTGAGAATTGTACTATTTATCGAGTAATCGAATTCCAAAGGATTTCTTTTGGAACTCATGTGGATCACCTCACACTTTTCGTTATTTAGCGTCAACTGCCACCTGCCACCCCATACAGCAATCTTTACTAAATCGCTTTGCAACTGATACTAGTCTTTGGATGACCTTACTAGACGGTAAATTACAGAATCATCTGCGAACAACCTAAGAGAACTGCTCCGATTGTCACCCAGGTCATTTATATAGATCAGCAACAGCAGAGGTCCCAGGGGAACACCTGATATCACTTCAGTTTTAGTCGATGATTTGCCGTCTATTACTACAAACTGCGACCTTCCTGACAGGAAATCACGAATCCAGTCCCACAACTGAGAAGATACCCCATAGGCCCGCAGCTTGATTAGAAGTCGCTTGTGAGGAACGGTGTCAAAAGCTTTTCGGAAATCTAGAAATACGGAATCAACTTGAGATCCCCTGTCGATAGCGACCATTACTTCGTGCGAATAAAGAGCTAGCTGCGTTGCACAAGAGTG
Organism: Schistocerca gregaria; assembly: GCF_023897955.1. NCBI lineage: Eukaryota > Metazoa > Arthropoda > Insecta > Orthoptera > Acrididae > Schistocerca > Schistocerca gregaria. The sequence continues at coordinate 324,553,706 of NC_064920.1, read as the reverse complement.
ATGTTTTCTGAAGCCATGCTGATTACGTATCAATAGATCGTTCCCTTCGAGGTGATTCATAATGTTTGAATACAGTATATGCTCCAAAACCCTACTGCAAACCGACGTCAATGATATAGGTCTGTAGTTAGATGGATTACTCCTACTACCCTTCTTAAACACTGGTGCGACCTGCGCAATTTTCCAATCTGTAGATACAGATCTATCGGTGAGCAAGCGGTTGTATATGAGTGCTAAGTAGGGAGCTATTGTATCAGCGTAATCTGAAAGGAACCTAATCGGTATACAATCAGGACCTGAAGACTTGCCCGTATCAAGCGATTTGAGTTCCTTCGCAACCCCTATCTACTTCTAAGAAACTCGTGCTAGCAGATGTTCGTGTTTCAAATTCTGGAATATTCCATTCGTCTTCCCTGGTGAAGGAATTTCGGATAACTGCGTTCAATAACTCCGCTTTAGCGCCACAGTCGTCGGTAACAGTACCATCGGCACTGCGCAGCGAAGGTATTGACTGCGTCTTGCCGCTTGTGAATTTCTTCAGATTTTCTACCAAATTTCGAGACAATGTTTCGTTGTGGAACCTATTAAAGGCATCTCACATCGAAGTCCGTGCCAAATTTCGCGCGTCTGTAAATTTTAGCAAATCTTCGGGATTTCGCGTTCTTCTGAACTTCGCATGCTTTTTCCGTTGCCTCTGCAACAGCGTTCGGACCTGTTTTGTGTACCATGGGGGATCCGTTCCATCTCTTACCAATTTGTAAGGTATGAATCTTTCAATTGCTGTTGTTACTGTATCTTTGAATTTGAGCCACATCTCGTCTACATTTGCACAGCCAGTTCGGAAAGAATGGAGATTGTCTTTTAGGAAGGCTGTTAGTGACACTTTATCCGCTTTTTTAAATAAAATTATTTTGCGTTTGTTTCTGATGGATTTGGAAGAAACGGTATTGAGCCTAGCTACAACGACCTTGTGGTCAATAATCCCTGTATCAGTCATGATGCTCTCTATCAGCTCTGGATTGTTTGTGGCTAAGAGGTCAAATATGTTTTCGCAACCATTTACAATTGGCGTGGGTTCGTGGACTAACTGCTCGAAACACTTTTCGGAGAAAGCATCTAGGACAATCTCTGAAGATGTTTTCTGCCTACCACCGGTTTTGAACAAGTATTTTTGCCAACATATCGAGGGAAGGTTGAAGTCCCCACCAACTATAACCGTATGAGTGGGGTATTTATTTGTTACAAGACTCAAACTTTCTCTGAACTGTTCCTCAACTGTATCATCGGAGTCTGGGGGTCGGTAGAAGGAGCCAATTATTAACTTAGTTCGGCTGTTAAGTATAACCTCCACCCATACCAATTCGCACGGAGTATCTACTGCGACTTCAATACAAGATAAACCACTACTGACAGACACAAACATTCCACCATCAATTCCGCCTAATCCATATTTCCTGAACACCGTCTGAGACTTCGTAAAAATTTCTGCAGAACATGTTTCAGGCTTTAGCCAGCTTTCTGTACCTATAACGATATCAGCTTCTGTGCTGTCTATTAGCACAACTACAACAATTTACAATTCCGACTGTTCCTTGATCCAAGCACGTCCTGCATTTGCCATGCACCCTTTGAGATTGCAGCCCACCCCGAACTTTCCCGAGGCCTTTCTAACCTAAAAAACCGCCCAGTCCACGCCACACAGCCTCCGCTACCCGTGTAGCCACCAGCTGAGTGTAGTGAACTCCTGACCTATTCAGCGGAACCCGAAAACCCACCACCCTATGGCGCAAGTCAAGGAATCTGCAGCCAACACGGTCGCAAAACCGTCTGAGCCTTTGATTCAGACCCTCCACCCGGCTCTGTCGATGATGCTGCAGATGGTGAGCTATTCCTTCATCTCGTAAGTAAGACCGGCAGCCTTCACCAAATCAGATAGCCGCTGGAATCCAGAGAGAATTTCCTCAGATCCAAAGCGACACACGTCATTAGTGCCGACATGTGCCACCACCTGCAGCTAGCTGCACCCTGCGCTCTTCGTGGCATCCGGAAGGATCCTTTCCACATCAGGAATGACTCCTCCCGGAATGCACACGGAGTGCACACTGGATTTCTTCCCCTCCTTAGCCGCCATATCCCTAAGGGGCCCCATAACGCGCCTAAAATTGGAGCTCCCAACTACCAATAAGCCCCCCTCTGCGATTGCCCGGACCTTGAAGGCTGAGAATGATCCTCTGAAACAGGACACGCAACTGCATCTGGCTCAGCCAGAGACAGTGCCTGAAACCTGTTTGTCAGACGCACCGGGGAGGCTTTCTGATCAGCCTCCGGGGACGCCTTTCGCTGCCTGCCACGCCCTGGAACGACCTCCCAATCAACCACAGGCGAGGGCTCAGCCCCACTGCGGGCAGCAACCGGGGCAACCACAGCGGCAGACCGATCTGGGGACAGACGGGACGAGGTTGACATCCCCGTGATACCCAAGTCCGGCTCCCCACAGTGGTGCCCATTGGCAACAGCCTCAAGCTGCGCGACCGAAGTCAGCGCCGCTTGTAGCTGTGAGCGAAGGGATGCCAAGTCAGCCCTCATCCGAACACAGCAATCGCAGTCCCTGTCCATTCTAATCGATGTAGAACAACAGTTACTGAAACACGAGTCCGTGCCTAGATAACGCAAGCAAAACACGCAAAGAATGTATCAACTAACCTGTACAAATGCCTAACGACTGCGCTACACTCTGCCTGAATTTACGATTACAGTAACTAAAACTCGAAATTACACCTCCTATACGAAACTCACACGAAATTTAAGTAAGAATCTTCCCTTTATTCATCATCGTACTGCATGTGCTGATTTTCAATGAAATGATGCATGTAGCGCTCAGTACGCTTTATATGAGTAGCGTTTGGACACGTGACGTTATTTTTGTTACCCGTTGTTTAGCAGACCAGTACAAAAATGCATAGTGACCACGTTATTCTCGCATTTGCCACGACATATTGGATTCTGCTGTCCTTTAATCGCCTTACTGGAACTCCGTATTTACACTTCGATGACGAACAAAGCCTGCACATACGAGAAAATGAAAACTTGTATATCAGTTAATACGATTCCTTGGGTATTTCATGTGTTAATATAATCAAATGATTTGTTGTTTTACGAATAACATCTCATTTACAACACTTCTCATAATGAATTAATCTGTTAGTAGTGATTGTATTTTAAACGGTGTTGTTTTTTAAACTTCTGTAATCCTTAGGTTCGTTAAACGTCGGACATGGATTGTACACAAATGCATCTGTATTGCTAAACGGCACAAGGTCCCAGTTGCAAGTTGTCTTTCCTGACGGTTTCGGGAAGAAACAAAATTTTGATTTTTCAATATTTCATATAATTATAACCGAATTTAATATCCTATCACAGTCACATCGTGTTGACATTGATCTCGACTTTCTAGCAAGGATTGAAGTTGATGAGGGCTGTCTTAGACCATCCTACGGACAGAACAATCTCTGTTTTCCCTGACTGGTGAGGTGAACACACAGAACTGTCGAGTGTGGGGATCTTCACCTCCAGTCACTGTGCATGAAGTTCCTGTGTAAGGTGAGCGTGTCACCGTATGGTGTCGCTTAACGGATACTTTCATCATTGGGCCATTCTCTTTTGAGCAGGTTTGCGCTCAAGGACCAAAGAGGTGCAGTGTGACCGGCCAGCATGTCATACCAGCCCTAATGGAGAGAGAGGCATTGAACTCAATAGTTTTCGTGCAAGATGGGACCCCACCGCACATCGCTCCTGCAGTTCACCTGCGTCTCCGAAACACGTTTGGAAACGGTATCAGCCGATCGTTTCCAAATGCCTGGCGGGCACGATCAGCTGATCTCACTCCCTGTGATTTCTGGTTGAAGGGCAACCTGAAGGAGAGGGTTTACCAGAGGAACATTCACATATGTGCAGATCGGAAGCGCAATACATGAAGAGAGATAACCAGCATACCTAGGAACATGCTTCGTCCTACTATGCATAATGCAAGCATGCGCTTTCAGACACTTCTGGACCCTGAAGGGTGTCATATTGAACCCCTTTTTGTAGCAGTACTGGCACCGGTATGTAATGGGATGATGTACCGTAGCATCATACGAAAAGTGTTTCCATTATTTCTCTTCCCCATGTCCTTGACAGTAATGCTACCAAGTTTAGTCCTTGTACGGTCTCCCGCACCCGGGTTCCCGGGATCGACTCCCGGCGGGGTCAGAGATTTTCTCTGCCTCGTGATGACTGGGTTTTGTGGATGTCGTTAGGTTAGTTAGGTTTGAGTAGTTCTACGTTCTAGGGGACTGATGACCACAGATGTTAAGTCCCATAGTGCTCAGAGCCATTTGAACCATTTGAACCTTGTGCGATAATTAGTTTCCGTGTAATAATGTGTGAAATTGGGAAAGTTTAACTATAACCGCCGGGTACTTAAGGAGAAATGCAGATAATAAACGGGTATTCATTGGACAAATTTATTATACTAGAACTGACATGTGATTACATTTTCACGCAGTTTGGGTGCATAGATCCTGGGAAATCAGTACCCAGAACAACCACCTGTGGCCGTAATAACGTCCTTCGGCACTGAGTCTAACAGATCTTGGATGGCGTGTACAGGTACAGGTGCCCATGCAGCTTCAACACGATACCACGGTTCATCAAGAGTAATAACTTGCGTATTGTGACGGGCCAGTTGCTAGATCACCATTGACCAGACGTTTCCAAATGGTGAGAGATCTGGACAATGTGCTGGCCAGAACAGCAGTCGAACATTTTCTGTATCCAGAAAGGCCGGTACAGGATCTGCAACATGAGGCCGTGCATTATCCTGCTGAAATGTAGGGTTTCGCAGGGGTCGAATAAAAGGTAGAGCCACGGGTCGTAACACATCTGAAATGTAACGTCCACTGTTCAAAGTGCGTCAATGCGAACAAGAGGCGACCCACACGTGTAACCAATGGCACCCCATACCATCACGCCGGGTGATACATCACTATGGCGAAGACGAATACACGCTTCCAATATTCGTTCACCGCGATGTCGCCAAACACGGATGCGGCCATCATGATGCTGTACACAGAAGCTGGATTCATCCGAAAAAAAATGACGTTTTGCCATTCGTGCACCCAAGTTCGTCGTTGAGTACACCATAGCAGGCGCTCCTGTCTATGATGCAGCGTCAAGGGTAGCCGCAGCCATGGTCTCCGAGCTGATAGTCCATGCTGCTGCAAATATCGTCGAACTATTCGTGCAGGTGGTTGTTGTCTTGCAAACGTCCCCATCTGTTGCCTCAGGGATCGAGACGTAGCTGCACGATCCGTTAACAGCCATGCGGATAAGATGCCTATCATCTCGACTGTTAGTGATACGAGGCCGTTGGCATCCAATACGGCGTTCCGTATTACCCTCCTAAACCCACCGATTCCATGTTCTGCTAACAATCATTGGATCTCGACCAACGCGACCAGCAATGTCGCGAGACGATAAAACGCATTCGCTACAGCCTACAATACGACCTTTATCAAAGGCGGAAACGTGATGATACGCATTTCTCCTCGTTACACGAGGCATCACAACAACGTTTCACCAGGCAATGCTTGTCAAGTGCTGTTTGTGTATGAGAAATCGTTTGGAAACTTCCCTTATGTCAGCATATTGTAGGTGTCGCCACCGTCGCCAACTTTTGTGATTGCTCTGAAAAGGTAATCATTTGCATATTATAGCATCTTCTTCCTGTCGGTTAAATTTCGTGTCTGTAGCACGTCATCTTCGTGGTGTAGCAATTTCAATGGCCAGTAGTGTATATACAGCTTGAATTATGTAACGTTAACTTGTGTACTTGCCCACTTTTAGTGTTTGGCCTACAAGCCATTTCTGATATCTATCTACTTTTTTCGCGGTGTTCGAAAGACAGTTTTAAGAAATATATACGTGAATTTTTTTCGAATGTCACCATTAGTGGAACCCTGCAGCCATAATGTGTATTTACCATGGAACTGAATTTTTAGAAGAATATCTGGAGGTAATGATATTTGATAAATCACTTAGATTTTCTCTAGCATTCCTAGTATGTAGTTTAGTCTTTTATAGATTATACTGGTTCGCGTCATCGAGGAGGTGTTACACCTTAGTCTTCCTTGCATCTTGTAAAGCTGAAGTCTCTGTAACACACTATGTGTTCAACCTCATCTTAATTGTTCATGCTGTTTTAGTGTCTACTGCATTTTTTCAGTGAACGTGAGCAGCTGTTGATCCCCGTAAATTTAATTTGATTCGTTTCTTTGAGAACTCCGCAGACCACTGAACTTTTGTACAAGACATAAAAACGATGCTCAATTTCTGATTTTCTGTTACAATACTCAGGAAAGTGTCAACACTTCTGTATTTATGCTGTTCGTTTTTGGAACACAACCTACGACCAGCTTAGAGACAGATGTGATGACACTTTCTGTATGACCTGACCATCATTTTGCACGTACATTGCAAGCTGTTGTTGATTTGTTTGACTGATGGGGCTGCTAAGTGCTATACCACCTACTGCACTCCCCTGACTAAAGCCCTTGTGAGTTCAAATAGATTTCTAAACTGAAGGAAACACTTCACGGCTTTCGCTTCAGAGCTGCTACAAATTCGTCCGGCAATAGACCGCACCGCTCGAACTATCAACACAAGTGGCACTGCGTAGAGTATCCTTCGACTTCCACATCGCTGGAAACGGGTTATACACAATTCTGGTAACTACTTTGAAGGTCAGTAAAACTTTGAAACACGTATCTATTTTGTACGGGCTGTAAACAAATAGTAGCCACTATTAAAGTTCCAGCCCTCGTATTATGCATTTGAGTGTGAACTACGATACGTTACGTTGGCTCTGGTGCTGTGTCTCTCTCGCTAATGGTTCTGTGGATACATTGGTGCGCGTGCAGCACCATTAACGATTTATATGACGCTGAAGTAAGTGTTGGTGATTCGCTAATACGATGATCGTGAAAATTCGGTTGTATTTAGTGCTTCGTAGGTATATCTCCGTGTGTTAGTCGCTGATAAGAAATACCGTACGCTAGTACCTCATATACCACGTGACACGAAATGAAGAGATCTACAATCCACTATATGTGGTAAAATGTTTATGGGCCTTTAAGTAATGATTCGTTATATATGTTGAGCAGCAAAACTGTGATTATTAAAAACTGCGGGGAATAGCTAAATTCGTGTAGGTGATAGGATTGGAGCGCCTTCCACGACTTGCGTTGAGATCATTATCTCTGGCCGATGAAATATGAATGAAAGCGCCCATGAAAAGAAGTCACACTGAGGCAATTTCAGATAGAAAAGACTCGAGTTCTAACGACTGCAAGGTGCCTATACTAGGCTTCCCCGCTCTGACGATTTTTATCCTACTGTAAACCCTTATGATGGCTTAAAGCTTTTCTTGACACTTACACAATGGAAACAAATCCTGCTTTTAGTGTAACACAATGTAGCAAATTAATTCCTCAAAGTTCAGCTAATATGAATAGTATCTGATCAACAATACACAGCGAACGGAAACTAAACGCGATGGACCCTTACTGCACGGTTTTATAACCAAGGAATATGTAATGAGTTATGAGAGAACTAGCAAAAAAATGAAATTAAAAGCAAATCAGTGACTAAAATAAAAATACCTTCAAAAACGCAGACTTAATGTAGGCAATCAAACTCCGTTTTTCGATGCTGTGCTATGGTGAAAGTCGCCAATTTCAATCGTACTGACAGCTATACTTTGTGATCAAAAGTATCCGTACACCACCAAAAAATACGTTTTTCATATTATGTGCATTGTACTGCCACCTACTGCCAGGTACTCCATATCAGCGACCTCAGTTGTCATTAGACATTGAGAGAGTAGAATGGGGCGCTACGCGGAACTCACGGACGTCGACCGTGGTCATACGATTGGGTGTATCTTATGTCATACGTCTGTAGCGTGATTTCCACGCTCGTAAACATCCTTAGGTCCACTGTTTCCGATGTGATAGTGGAGTGGAAACATGAAGGCTCATGTACAGCACAAAAGCGTACAGGGCGACCTCGTCTTTTGACTGACAGCGACCGCCGACAGCGGAATAGGGTCGCATTGTGTAACAGGCAGACATCTATCCAGACCATCACACAGGAATTCCAAGTTGCATCAGTATCCACTGCAGGTACTATGACAGTTAGGAGGGAGGTGAGAAAACTTGGATTTCATGATCGAGCGTTTTCTCATAAGCCACACATCACGCCAGTAAACGCCAAACCACGCCTCGCTTCGTGTAAGGAGTATAAACAGTGTAAAGTCGCTGTGTGGAGTGACGAATCACGGTACACAATGTGGCGATCCGATGGCAGGGTGTGGGTATTGCGAATGCCCGGTGAACGTCATCAGCCAGCGTGTGTAGTACCAACAGTAAAATTTGGAGGTGATAATGTTATAGTGTGGTCGTGTTTTTCAAGGCGGAGGCTTGTTCCCCTTGTTGTTTTCCGTGGCACTAGCACAGCAGGGGCCTACACTGACGTTTTAAGCACCTCCTTACTCCCCACTGTTGAAGAACAATTCGGGGATGGTGATGGCAACACGATCGATCACCTGTTCATAATTCATGGTCTGTGGCGGAGTGGTTACACGACAATAACGTGCCTGTAATGGACTTGCCTGCACAAAGTCCTGACCTGAATCCTATGGAACACCTTAGATTCAGCGTTTCATTACATCGCTGGTACGTGCGGATACTTTTCATAGCATCGTGGATTTTGTACACGCTGTTCATTTGCATCTCAGTAGCAAGTTTTCGGTATCTGGGATGAACTTAGAGACTGTAAGGGATTAACTCCAGGTCATTTGACTTGTATCCGACAAGTTTCACCATCTAACATACTGGTTTAAAGAAATAGAAAAAGAAGGATAACCACGGTTAATGTTTAGGTTTTGTACTGCATTTTACCCGATTAACGAGTCTTTATTTTAAAAAACTATGCTGCGCGGTATTTCATTTTCACTTTCTGGAACAAACAATTTAATCTTCACTCATCCTTAATAAAATTAAAATGTTAGTCGTACATAATCATTCTACACGTCATAGACACTTGTAAAGTACAGTTCCTTAATGTAACTACTGTAGAGTAAACATAATGACTTGGAAATCAGTGCAATCAGGAGGAAATGACTCTGTCACATATAAATTTTATCTGCAGGTGAAAACTGCTTATGATATGTGTACACAATGAACGGTTAGGACTGGCAACACGCTCCAACACAATCGTATTTGTAGCACTTTCCTTGTAAACATGTAGCCATATAGTCACATAAATTAGCCCTCCGGTATAAGCCCGGTATTGAAATATGTCTCAACATTGTTTAGACGTTTTGTTGACACATGAAATACCTCTCCGTAGAGTGATAATCGTAATTAGACCTTTGCGGTACTTACTTATGACTATTAACTTCTCCACCTTTGGCGTGTTCCGATCTGCTTAAGTATCGGAGACAGTTACGCATAAATTCTGTTATTAATTAATGTAAGTGTAAAAACTGTACAAATACTGTGGCACCATAGTTTCGATCGTAGCACAAAATGAAATCTAATGGGGTATACGAAAGTGACGTAACAATTACAGGTTCCTTTGGCGACGAGCGCCGTACAAGATGCTCACTCCACAGATATTCCTACTCCATGGCAATTAAAATAATCTATGACCCGTACTTCTACGAGCAGTTTTAAACAGCTTATACGTTAAAACAAATTCTGCTGATTGCTATCTCCAGACCACGTTACCATTCCACATAAGTATAATTACTTTTCCGTATAAATGTTATTATGTTTTCTTCTAAATTATTTGTTCCAAGAAAATTTTTTATCTCTGGGCGAACACAACACGTCATGCCAAGGTACAACGCAGCTCACTAATCCCTTCAAAAATGAGGAACGGTTTGCATTTCTTAAGAAAATTGTTGTAATTCCACACTGTGAATGTATCACGGAAAACATACGTAATGAAATATTGTATGCAAAGGTTTGAAACTGATAAAACACATTCAGTGTCGATGAAAGAAGGAATCTGCGACCAACGTTTCCAAAGGTGGTAACTAACTAACTAACTAACTGACTAACGCGTTTCGATCTTTAAAACAAGTTACATCACATTTTCTGTGTCTATTATGGTGGATTGTATATATCGAAACGGAGCAACAGTGAAAACAGTGTTTTGACCCCAGTGAACCTATTCTGAAGTAGGTGACATCGACTTCAACTGCGGTAAACGTTGTGCTCAGTCTTTATGAGTTCAACAAAAAATTCTCTTTTTGGTCATGTCGCGAAGATTAAAACAATAAAGGACGAACCTGATGCATGTCTTTCGGTATTATGATAGAAAAGTCCTTGAGCTCTAAGGCATCTGAGAGATTTGAAGAACGAATTGTTGAAACACCCAACCTTTTGTTTCACATATGGCAGCCTGTCACTTCGAGCTTCGAGTCATGGTCTGATAAGAAACTAGACTGGAAAGTAGGCGTTGTTTGGACCTAAAAGTCACAGTCACTCGCTGTCACGTCCAAAAATATCTCCTACCCTCTTCTTTCCCTGATGTGTTTCGACGTAGTTCCATCAATCTCAACGGGCTCTTTCATTAGGCCATTTTGTGTTTCCGAGAAGCTCTGTTACGACTGATGTCCGAGTTTTTTGGATTGCAGTACGCATGTGCCGCGGATATGGTCGGCTGCTGTATTGTCAACTATTGACGGTATGTCTTTAGTGGCGTGTCTCCAATTAGCCCGTTACACTGCAGAGTGCCTTATACAGAGAGCCTTAAGCACCCTACTACCATGGTCCTCGTTACGTCCATGTATATTTCCTTTTACTTTTACAAATCAGTTTCTCTGAGAAACCGAACTGTCAAGATGGCAAATGGCTCTGAGCATTAAGAGACTTAACTTCTGAGGCCATCAGTCGCCTAGAACTTAAAACTAATTAAACCTAACTAACCTAAGGACATCACACACATCCATGTCCGAGGCAGGATTCGAACCTGCGATCGTAGCGGTCTCTCGGCTCCAGACTGTAGCGCCTAGAACCGCACGGCCACTCCGGGTGGCTGAACTGTCAAGACAAGCAGTTACTGACAGACTGCCTGTTCCGCACTTCCTGTATCCTAATGTGGGCAACATATACCGTATTTTACGGACTATAAGACGCTACGAGCAATAAGATGCATTTTAATTTGTAAACAATTTATTAAAGATATCAACTTAACATTTATGTTTTTAGATTGCAAAGCCAGGCTAAAGGAAAATTTAGTTTATAAAACTGAACTAACCATTAAAATCCCTGAAAATCGTCATCAGAACTTCCTTCTTTTTTCTTCTTCTTGTTTTTCTTCTTCGTCTTCATCTTCATCGTTGTCTTCTTCATATATATAGGATGGGCCTCACTGCCATCGAGAGCGTTATCTATGCTGCACATCTTGAAAGATTTAACAATAATGTCTTCTCTCACTCTAGATGGCGGCTGTTTTACCCACTAACACACGTGTTTCTTTGTAGGACGTCTGAAGTTCCCTTCCACGAGTTCATTCATCATCCATTTGCTCCATTTCTATGATTTATATATTGACACATCAAGAGGCTGCAATTGTGAAGTAAATCCTCCCGGAATAACAGCAAGCTCTGTATTTCCCTGTCTCAATTTCTCTTTCACAGAATTTTTCAAATGACTACTAAACTTATCTAGCAAAACAAGAGAACTCTGCTTCAACAAAGCATCTTCCTTCTCTTCCGCACCCTGTTAGTCCATATTTCACACCAGCATCGTCCATCAAATCCTTGTCATGTACGTGAATAAAACAGTTGTGGAAAGCTTTGGCACGGTTTCGCGTTCTTAAATGATCATTGGAATAAGTTCAATACCGTCAGCACAATATGATGGCACAAATGTATAGTGCACTTTCTCATGTACACTTGTTTTTATAGTTACAATTTTAGCACCTTACATGGCAGCGGTTCTGTTACTCGGCACATCAAATATCAGGGGAGTTACGTCCATATTCGCTTATTTCTACACTGACTTTTTTTTCGTGATGTTGAATAATAAAGCGATGGGAATACAATACTTTCTCCTCATACTTTTGTGGCATTTTCTGAGATATTTTGGTTTTGGTTCACGAGCTAAGCCCATGACGCTTCATAAACCTATAGCACCAACCAACTTCACCCTTAAAATCAGTTGTTCCAATGTAGCGCTAGCTTAGGAGCGTGTATTTGAATCATTTTTGTATTAATTCCAATGCCGTTTTGACGGTTTCATTAAATCTATTTCAATAGTCTTCTTCTAGTTTTTGTCATTTTGTATTCAATCTTGTATCTGCAAATTTAGTCTACCTCACTCCTGGAAGAAAGGATACTGAGGAGACATGGCTTAGCCACAGCCTAGGTGATGTTTCCAGAATGAGATTGTCGCTCTGTAGCGGATTGTGCGCTGATATGAAACTTCCTGGCAGTGTGCCCAACCGAGACTCGAACTTAGGATCTTTGACTTTAGCGGGAATGTGCTCTAGCATCTGAGCTACCCAGTACCCAGTACCGCCAGTACCTCGTCTCCTACCTTCCAAAATTCACAGAAGCTCTCCTGCTGTTTCCAATTCTTTTTCACTAGCCCTCCAAATGCGATAGTTTTTTTTCTTTTTTTTGTGGCGGGCCGAAATGCTACTCAGCTGCTCTGTTTCCATGTTCTTCTGCATGTGCTATTACTTTCAAATCAAAGCCCGCAATATATGAATTACCTTTTACTTTTTACATTACGAAACTAGCTACTAACAAAAATACGTACTGTTACGGATAACACAAATCACTATTAATTCTATTTTACTGGCACAGAAGCCTGCACTGACACATCGTAGGCTAGACAGTCTTCAGTGTTTGGGATGGCGGGGCGGGAGGAACGCAGTGTTAAGAAGCTTGTGAGTCCCCCCCAAATCACATCCCTCCATCGGTACACGACTACTGTCAGTTGAATCCGTAGTTGCCCGATAGAGATAGGTTTCCCGCAGCATCGAATATTTGTAATACTGGCAGTAATTTAAAAGGAAATCCTGGACATTTTTCATTTCGAGTATAAGACGCACATCATTTTTGGATGGAATTTTTAGAAGAAAAAAGTGCGTCTTATAGTCCGTAAAATATGCCCCCTGTTGGCCACAATGTATCGTTACAGTGAAGTAATTATTTCAGTCGAAGTCCACAGAGAGTGTAATACAAGTTAACTTTAATTAGAGGAGAGGAGAGAGAGAGAGAAGAGATGGAGAGAGAGGGAGAGAAAGAGAGAGAGGGGGAGAGAGAGAGGGGTGGGAGAGAGACTCTAGGTTCCAAATATTTTTACCCCGAACTGTCAGCTTCATTGCAGTGTCGGCAGCATCTTAAGTAGAACTTTGGTGGAGAACGTTATGTCCTTTAAAAGGTTCGTTACTTACCAATATTAACATCTTTTTTTTTTTTTTTTTTTTTGATCACAGGGTTGCAGGACACATGGTGCTAAACAGCTCCCGGCTGATATTGTTTTTTGTTACCCCTAACTTTTCTGTCTGTTCGAGGCTGACACTTCGTACCTGCTCTCCACGTTACGTCAAAGTGGATTGCTTTACTTGACTAATATGTTGTTGCTCTAACCAAGAAAGGTAACAAAAACGTATGTACGTAGCTCCACGTTTCCTTTAACGTAGCCTAGAACTATCTGACATCACACTGCTATCGTATCTGCCCTGCGTTTCGGTAATCACGCTAGAACAGGTCTCCGTTTCGATAAGAAAAGCAGGCACTTTGTGTCCTCTTCCTCCATGTGTTTTCTCTTCCATCTCCTTTGGCTTGTTTTTGTTCTTCTGCTTGTTTTCAGGACTGTAAAGACTAAAGTTTGTATTAAACGGTACTTCACTTCGACAGTCCATCGGCAGCTGATCGTTTTCTGTATTAAGATATAAACACTGAAGCGCCAATGAAAGTGGTATCGGCTTGCGTATTCAAATACAGATGTATGTAAAAAGGCAGAATACAGCGCTGTGGTCGGCAACGCCTATACAGGACAAGAAGCGTCTGGCGCAGTTGTTAGATCGGTTACTACTGCTACAATGTCAGGTTAGCAGGATCTAATTGAGTTTGAACGTGGTCCTATAGTCGGCGCAAGAACGATAGGAATGGGCATGGATGTGTGTGATGTCCTTAGGTTAGTTAGGTTTAAGTAGTTCTACGTTCTAGGGGACTGATGACCACAGCTGTTAAGTCCCATAGTGCTCAGAGCCATTTGAACCATTTTTTGAACCATGATAAAATCAATCAGTTAGTATTAATCATCCGAGGAGTTCATTAAATTTTCATTTTGGAGTAGGTGTTTACTCAGAAAGTCTCAAATTCTTGTGTATTTTGATTGACAACATCTTGTTTGCGCCCTCGGTGCCACGTCGATGGCTCTTCTATTATACTGTGCTGAATGGGGCAACCCTTGTCATTTAGGTACAGTTCTGTGTTAGTTTACTCCTTGAAGACGGAAACATCTTCCCCCCCCCCTCCTTCACCCCCAGTGCAGGCGTAATTTCCAGGAGCTCATCAACTTAGAAAATGTCAAAGGCACAAAAAATGATGATATTGAAGAAGTAAAATAAATCAAATGCCAGGTGTTCTTACCAACTGACATGGGACCCAACCTAGATTAACAAAACCTGAATAAAAATATCATAAATAATGTACTCTACTCAATATGTTAAACTTAAAGATTTCTGGGTTCATTAGAAGATCACAGACAGCCAAGGACGCATGTCGTCTGCAGTATCTGGTACTGCTGTATAACCATATACCACACAACGTTGCGGGTCACACAAAATAAATGTCTGCTGAGGTGAGGATGAGAAGTGTACTGTGACAGAGCAGAGCATTAGCCAAGGATACATGATGAATTGCCAACCTGCAAACTGTGTCATATCATGGACTCTTGTAATCTGTGATCAAAGAAGTGCTACAAATAAAGGAAAACGAAATAACACTTCGCAATAAAACGATGATTAGGACATTTGTACATACATAAAAAAAAGGTTTTTCATCACCCTGGTTCCCAGAACTCCTGAAAATAGACGTTGACTGTCTAAACATTCATGGTGGTGTCTGTTTGTTCTATATCGTGTCTCCCTACCACTTTGGCGCAACGACGCTCTGAGCGTTTTTTCTAGGGAATTGACTAGTTTGAACCTGGGACCTGTTGCTGGTAAGGAGACGCCAGACCACACAATACATGTAGAATTCAGAAGAGTTCAGTGAGACTAGCGATGATATAACCAATTACTAAATGATCTCAGCGTCAGCTCCACTGCACTCCCTGTAAAAGAATCTTAATACTAACTAAATTTAGTGGAAAGGGTTCAAGGCTTTCCAATTTTTAGTTAGCTGGTAAAATAACGTCGAAAAAGCAGTTAAGTTTACCATTGGAAATTTTATTCTACTCACAAAACATCATTTATAAATAGCACTATTGATAAAAGGAAATGTTTTAATACAGGATGGTAAAAACCAACTACGTTCAACAAAAATGTGAACGAATATTCCCTGAATGGGTATCCAAGTTCTACAATCGATCGAAGGATGACCTATGCCACATCAGCTCTATAATCTAGGTTTAATTTAAGTTTCACAAAAGAGAAAACTATCAAAATGGTCTACAGTGACCCTCAGTTATCTTTAATTACTTATTTAACTTGTCGTAAATTACAGTGGCTGATGTGGCTTCTCAATAACTATATAAAAGAAAAATCATTGCGTTTCAGATCTTCTCTTCAAGTGACAAATGTGAACACCTTGAGTTTTAATTAACGATCGACACTAGTATTACGCAAAAAAGGGGTGTAACAGATGAGTCTTCTGCAGTTCTGAGTGAAGCCTTATGCGCTCAAAAATTCGGCATCGCGTGCGTTCATTACCTTGTCGGTGTTTAGGCAGCGTCAGGACGACAGCGGCCAGCGCACCAGCCATCCAGCTCGCCATCTCGGAAGCAACTCTCTCCTAACTTCTCCTTACTACAATTTACCGAAGTTGGTCTAAAAAAACCTATCTGGCTGTGTTTTCATCTGACCAATCAGGGTCTCAATGTTAACCTTAAGCTCGGCCTACAAAAATTCTGTCTATACAATGAGAAACGTTATACTTTTCGTGGTGGTGCAATGTTTTTAAAGTCTGCAACCTAACAGAGACGCTAAAAAGTCTCACGCTAAAACCTGCAGCTGGTGTGGTCCTTTTAGCGTTATCGTAAGATCTATACTGTTGTTCTGGAGGGCTCTATCTTTTAACATGGGCTGGGGGGGGCGTGGTCCTAATGTAACAGAGACGCGAGAAAGTCTCGCGCTAAAACTTATGGTGGTCGTGGCCCTTTTGGTGTTATCGTAAGATCTATACTGTTTTTCTGGAGGGCTCTAGCTTTTAACACGGGCTGCGGGGTGGTCCTTGACATAACAGGGACACGAAAAAGTCTCACGCTAAAACGTGCAGGTGGTGAGCCATAGTGGTTAGCTGGCGACGTGGGTGTCCTGTCCGTCCCTTATCGTAGGGCCTTCTAGCTTAACACGGTTCTGCTCTCGGCTTCTGTTCTCGTTTCTCCCTCGGAACTGCGTCGGTCTCACAGTGGGAAGGTACGACATGCATGTAGGCGTTCTTGTGTTAGTCTGTGGTATTCCATTTTGCTCACTCGTTACCTGTATTACTTTGGTTAACTTAATGTCACGATTTATTCGGAGCTATGTGACATACTACTAGATTTGCTTATTATGTCAGGGTTTTCATGGAAGGTGTTGGATTTGCCTGACACCTTACAACTGTCGATACTGAATCACAGACAAGTCCCTTTGACTGTTCAGAGATGTCACTAAACCCGCCCAAAGATGTAAACAACTATGCATGAACAGCGCCTATTAGGTGGAGGGGGTCCGACAACCGATCAGTTCCAAGTTATTCCACCAGGAAGGAGGTACACAGCTCTTGTTGTCAGTTTATCCAAGCCTAGACGGTCAATACCGCGGTTCGATCTCGTCCGCATTGTTACTCTGTGACAGGAAGTGCTCTCAACAAGGGAAGTGTCCAGGCGTCTCGGAGTGAACCAAAGTGATGTTGTTCGGACATGGAGAAGATACAAAGAGAAAGAAACTGTCGATGACATGCCTCGCTCAGGCCGCCCAAGGGCTGCTACTGCGGTGGATGGCCGCTACCTACGGATTATGGCACGGAGGAACCCTGACAGAAACGCCACTATCTTGAATAATGCTTTCGTGCACCCACGCGACGTCGTGTTACGAATAAAACTGTGTGCACTAGGCTGCGTGATGCGCAACTTCACTACTGACGTCCATGCGAGGTCCGTCTTGCAATCACGACACATGCAGTTCAGTACAGATGGGCCCAACCACATGCGGAATGCACCGCTCAGGATTGGCATCACGTTCTCTTCTCGGATGAGTGTCCCATGTGCCTTCAACCACATACTCGTCGGAGACGTTTTGGAGGCAACCCGGTCAGGCTGAACGCCTGGGACACACTGTCTAGCAAGATCAGCAAGCAGGAGGTTCCCTGCTGTTTTCGCGTGGCCTTACGTGGAGCCGACGTACGTCACTGGAGGTCATGGAAGGTGCCGTAACGGCTGCATGATACGTGAACTCCGACCGCTAGTGCAACCATTTCGGCAGCATACTGGCGAGAAATTAGTCTTCAAGGGCGACAGTTCGCGACCCATCGTGCACATCTTGTGGAAGTCTTCCTTCAGGATAACGACGTAGCTCGACTAGAGTGGGAGCATGTTCTCCAGACATGAACCCTATCGAACGTGCCTGGGATGGATTGTAAAGAACTGTTTATGGACGACGAGGGACTATCTGAACCAACAGTGTCTTGTGGATAGTATGCCTGGACGCGTACAGTCATGCATCTGTGCAAGAGGACGTTCTACTGGTTATTAGAGACACCGATGTGTACAGCAATCTGGACCACCATCTCTGAAAGTATCGCTATATTGTGGTACAACAAGCAATGTGAGGTTTTCATGAGCAATGAAACGGGGGCAAAAGATGTTTTTGTTGATCTCTCTTCCAATTTTCTGCACAGGTTCCGGAACTCTCAGAAACGAAGTGATGCAAATCTTTTTCTGATATGTGTACCTTAGTCACCTTGAACGTTCTTGCAGGCTCGGCACTTTCCGCCGTCATATGCAGTGATCGAGTCGGTGGAGTCTGCACGTTTTCCAGCACATGGTGACACACGCCGTCGGTTCCGCATGCCATAGGCCGTCAGTATGATAGTGAGCTCCGCGTATGCAATCCTAGACTGTCGAATTGTGTCAAAATCTCATGTGCTTGCGTGGGTTGTGGACAGTGAATACGAAAAATATGATTGACTGAATTTATTATGTCTGAAGGTTATTGTCGGACTGTACTGACTTTCTGACGAAGGTAAGTAGTACAGAAAGAAAATGTTGAAATTAATCATCTTGAGGATTAAACTCTTCTGACCTTGTTTGCTTGGAAATACACTCCTGGCAATGGAAAAAAAGAACACATTGACACCGGTGTGTCAGACCCACCATACTTGCTCCGGACACTGCGAGAGGCCTGTACAAGCAATGATCACACGCACGGCACAGCGGACACACCAGGAACCGCGGTGTTGGCCGTCGAATGGCGCTAGCTGCGCAGCATTTGTGCACCGCCGCCGTCAGTGTCAGCCAGTTTGCCGTGGCATACGGAGCTCCATCGCAGTCTTTAACACTGGTAGCATGCCGCGACAGCGTGGACGTGAACCTTATGTGCAGTTGACGGACTTTGAGCGAGGGCGTATAGTGGGCATGCGGGAGGCCGGGTGGACGTACCGCCGAATTACTCAACACGTGGGGCGTGAGGTCTCCACAGTACATCGATGTTGTCGCCAGTGGTCGGCGGAAGGTGCACGTGCCCGTCGACCTGGGACCGGACCGAAGCGACGCACGGATGCACGCCAAGACCGTAGGATCCTACGCAGTGCCGTAGGGGACCGCACCGCCACTTCCCAGCAAATTAGGGACACTGTTGCTCCTGGGGTATCGGCGAGGACCATTCGCAACCGTCTCCATGAAGCTGGGCTACGGTCCCGCACACCGTTAGGCCGTCTTCCGCTCACGCCCCAACATCGTGCAGCCCGCCTCCAGTGGTGTCGCGACAGGCGTGAATGGAGGGACGAATGGAGACGTGTCGTCTTCAGCGATGAGAGTCGCTTCTGCCTTGGTGCCAATGATGGTCGTATGCGTGTTTGGCGCCGTGCAGGTGAGCGCCACAATCAGGACTGCATACGACCGAGGCATACAGGGCCAACACCCGGCATCATGGTGTGGGGAGCGATCTCCTACACTGGCCGTACACCTCAGGTGATCGTCGAGGGGACACTGAACAGTGCACGCTACGTCCAAACCGTCACCGAACCCATCGTTCTACCATTCCTGGACCGGCAAGGGAACTTGCTGTTCCAACAGGACAATGCACGTCCGCATGTATCCCGTGCCACCCAACGTGCTCTAGAAGGTGTAAGTCAACTACCCTGGCCAGCAAGATCTCCGGATCTGTCCCCCATTGAGCATGTTTGGGACTGGATGAAGCGTCGTCTCACGCGGTCTGCACGTCCAGCACGAACGCTGGTCCAACTGAGGCGCCAGGTGGAAATGGCATGGCAAGCCGTTCCACAGGACTACATCCAGCATCTCTACGATCGTCTCCATGGGAGAACAGCAGCCTGCATTGCTGCGAAAGGTGGATATACACTGTACTAGTGCCGACATTGTGCATGCTCTGTTGCCTGTGTCTATGTGCCTGTGGATCTGTCAGGGTGATCATGTGATGTATCTGAGCCCAGGAATGTGTCAATAAAGTTTCCCCTTCCTGGGACAATGAATTCACGGTGTTCTTATTTCAATTTCCAGGAGTGTAGATAAGTTTTTGAAGAGGGTCCACTTCGAGCAAACACAATTTTTATTTTTACTCCACAGTTATGTTCTGCTGAGGTTTCAGCAACATCAGTGGGTTTTCTGTTCTCTTTTATAAAACAGGAAAAATGCTTCTTATTGCTTGTGCACATATAAATTTGAATTTTTGAAAACAGTGCTTACATGTTTGAAAAACAGACAAACTTTTGTGTGTTTAACTTATTACTACATGCTGTAGATTTCCTGGACTATATGAATTTATGCCATTATTTTGTTTTTCATTTGGTTATCTGCAACCACGCAGAACGTACTGCTGAAGAGTTATTTTATTCGAAAATTAACGATTGGGCGTGTTATGGTTATTCCTAACATTAACTAATACTGTGTGGAAGACGTGTGCATGTGTGTTTCACTGATTTCTCAATCATCTTCGCTGTAAAACCTGGACAATGTAACTTTTCGTGTCACTGTTTACAAACATTAGAAAGAAGATGGTGGACAGCTGAACAGTTGAATACTTTCTGGGTGGGAGTCTTGAATCTTTGTGGGATGCACCTATCCCTTTTTGTGTCCGTGTGTGTATGTGGGGGGGGGGGGGGTGAGTGACTTGGAGTCAGTTTTTTTCATTTAATTAGTCTTTTTTGTTTTTAATTTAATTTGTTATTTTTGTTTCATTCATTAATTTTTGTTTATTTATTGTTATTAATTGTGTATTTGTTGGGGGCGAGGGGGGTGTTTGTGTGTGTGAGTGGGTGTTTGTGTGTGTGTATGCTTGGAAGGCGTTTTTTGGTGTTTATGGGTTTAAATTTATAAGGTCCAGGATATCCACAGCATGGTATACATAAAAAAATTTCTCTATTATTTACACATGTAAATTCGTTTTTAAATCCCAAATTTATGTGTACATGTAGTAAAAACGATTTTTCCTCTTTTGTAGAAGGTAACAAAACAAACCACTGATGATGTTGAAACTTCAGCGAAACATGCCTGAGGAATATAAAGAAAAAGAATAATGTGTTTTGGCCAAGGCGGACCCACTTCAAAAACATTTCTAGTTTAAGATATTGCTGTAGTATTAACATTCATACTACAGCTGTGATGGTTGCTGACATGAATATTTTCTCTAAAGTTCGTTGATACTACGTTTCAGGGAAATGTAATACTTTGAAACATACTCATTATTCCTGATAGATGCCTCACTGCTGTGCTCTGTTCTGTAAGAATGAAAAAGGAAAAAGCTAGTGGCGTAATTTAATACGAATTTCCGGTTCATATTGACCCAAGAAATATGTGGCTTGGACTGATCTCTCGAGAAAACATCACGACAAAAACTGTCAATTCAGTTTGCAGTAAATGTTTTGTTGAGGTGAATTTGAAGAGAAAAATTCTAGAAATGGGTAGCATTTTTAGCATATTTCCACAATAGATTCTATATAAAATTCCAGTTGCAGTAACAATTAGGAGCCATACTGAATTTAAGCCTTTCAGTTACGCAGTGTGTAGTAAAAGTGAAAGAACTGCAAACCCTACGCAAGAAACCTTTACAAATGTTCCACTGAATTCACGGAAGTTGTAGTTCCAATAGCAAACGAATTACTTTAAAAAATGGGTAGGAAAAAGAACTAAGGTGACAAAAAAGTGCATACAGAGACTGAACAACAGACTAAGGAGCAGAAATGGTACATTTGCTTGCTATGAGAGCGTCTTGCACAGTATGGAAATAACGCGTACCAGATTATGACAGGAGATTCCTTGTGCAAAAAAAAAACCACCACTACTTCACACTGATGGGAAAAACAAAACTAGCTACTACGCGCGAAGCGCAACGTAACTCTTTGTGTGTATAATAGTCACTGTCTTATGCTGACGCCAGTATTAAAATACCCTAATATACCTTCTTTAAAAAGAAAAATTTACATTTTCCGCAAATAAATAACTTTTTAAAAGTAGTTGAAAACCATTAAAGTCTAAATTTGCAGAATTTCAAACTAAATCTGCCAATGAGGCGCTTCGTACTTCTCCTCACATACACAACTTAATACTCTAAGCTTTCGAAATTGGCTGATGTCGCATCACTGGTTACTTCATAATGAAAGAAGTCAAAGGAAATATCCTGTTCAACCTGTAGACATCTGATTTAAACCACTTCACAACGATCTCCATTAATTCATTTGATATATTCCCGTGAGTTCACTGGAAACAGCATGCGTTGTCTGTAAGTGTCCTTTGTGAATTTGCTATTATGCAGTATCGTATTTTGTGGCAAGCATACTTGCAAACTTACGGTGTAAGATAACAGTTGGGAACGTATATAATACCAGAACTAGGAAAAGCAACATTTTTGTTACGACAGTGGAGAAAAGTATTCAATATTTCGTAGTGCTCGTGTAAATCTATCTTACCATTTGTGCTGAAGCAGATATTTTCCTTTGCTGCAGAAGTTTACGTAAAACCGAAGTTCTTGGCCTCCAAACCACCGAATCGAAATTTGCTGCGCGTTTAACAACACAGACATTCCATTCAGTAGCAGCTTTGCGGCGGTCGGCTGATCTTCTCATCATAACAAACTAAGGTAAGGAATGCCGAGGCTGGTAGATTTTACTAGCGGGCTATGCTTGTCAGACGTTATCTCAATGACACACAGTTACTCGATTGACATGCGGAGATGATTTAAACACACGAGAGTTTTAACGTTTGCTCCGCATGTACCAGAGATACTCTTCAGTTGTCCTCCCCCGGTAGCTGAGTAGTCAGTGCGACAGAATGTCAGTTCTACGGGCCCAAGTTCGATTCCCGGCTGGGTCGAAGATCTTCTCCGCTCAGGGACTGGGTGTTGTGTTGTCCTAATCATCATCATCTCATCGCCATCGAGGCGCAGGTCGCCTCAATGGCGTCAGATCGAAAGACTTGCACCTGGCGAATGGTCTACTCGACGGGAGGCCCTAGTCACACGACATTTATTTACTCTTCAGTTTTACCACACGCAATACCCACCTGAGGGAGTATTTGACGTGACGTCAGTTAGTATTATAGTTCGGTTGATGACATCATAAATGTTAATTATGAGTTAACAATAGCAGCTTCTCATTCATACTATCATCTCTGATAATTAGCGTAATTATCAAAATAACCATTGTTTATGGCTATTCTTTTGACAGATTTGGGAATGGCATGTTATCCACTTCAAACTAATATAGTTTTGGTCTCAAGCGTAAAGCGTAGTCTTATAATTACTTAAATTTTTAACTTTTTGGTAACCCATTGTTCCGAAATATTTTTTTTAATTACGCCCCCTTCTTTTTAGCTTTATATTTCGATTTTGATCTGGTATTTGTTTTCTTTGAGCTTGGCAACTTATCAGTGACCGTGGTCTGCAAAACAGCACCGATGGAAACATAAGGTATATTGCACGGTCATTTCCTTCGCACGTTCTAGTTGTTCAGTGTAGATAAAAAAACAAAGGCAGATAGTGTTGGATAATTTAGATATTTATTTTGCAGAAACACGAGAACTTGTGCCCATAGCAGTAATATCCATATTAACTTCACATTGCAACGGTATCGTACAACATACACAACAGGCAAAGAAAACCTTTACTTAACCTGCGGGCCTGGATCACGGATACCGTGATCTGCAGTGGCGGACGGCGCTGTATGCGTTACGACTGTTGAGTTGGGAAGTACGTCTGCTTTATAGACTTTATGTCTGGCTGTAGGGATTCAAGTCTTCAGTGCGTATTTCTACAAAGAGAGCCGTTGAGGCCCTCACTGTAAGTAGTCTAACGGGTTGACCAAGGAGACGCTGGTTGAGGCAATATCCTGCAGATACTTGTTGATGAATGGAGCGATGCTGTCCGTGAAGAAACCCAAGACCCACGTAGCGATCTGCGACACCAGCCAGTTGAGGATACCCAGGCCAGTCACTTCCAAATCAATATCACTGTAACACAGAAAGAACAGGTATGAGCAAACTGAGTTTCATACCGTAGATATCGAAAACCTTTTAACAAGTATTTATGCTTTCGCAGGTCTGGTCGTCGCACCCTAGTCCAAGATACATTACTAATAGAAGATTAGGGTTTAGCATTCCGTTGGTCCCATTACAAATGTAGGAAAAGCTCAGACAGAACAAGGAACCCTCCCGATATTCGGGTTAACAAATGTATGGAAACCATGTGAAACGTAAACTTGGGTAGCTGGGAGGGGCTCAGATTTCGTGCACCTTACGTGTCTCCAACGTATTAATCAAAGTTCTGTGGAAAAGATAGTATGATTACAGTGTAGCTTGTGCAGCTTATGTTCTCATTTCTGGGAAGAAACGAATCCTTAGGCACATCCGTTGATAAACGGAGCGATCTTGTTCTTTGTACTTATAGTTTTCAGTGTGATGGGGGACGAGGTGAGAGACAGTTACTTTAGGCTTGCCTGAGGTGCACGTGATTCATTTCCAACTGACTGTGATGATGGTGAGCATGTAGTATACTCTGAGGTGTCACTTACGCCAGTCATGTATCCATTCTTCAACCCGCCAGTCTCCCGTCACCAAACGGTGCTGTATTTTTGAAATGCTACGTGTTGTGATACTCAGAGGTCTACACACATTTACAGAGGACACGTATTTCTAGAGTTCATGCACACTACTGGCCATTAAAATTACTACACCTCGAAGATGACGGGCTACAGACGCGAAATTTAATCGACAGGAAGAATACGCTGTGACATGCAAATGATTAGCTTTTCAGAGCATTCACACAAGGTTGGCGCCGGTAGCGACACCTACAACGTACTGCCACGAGGGAAGTTTCCAACAGATTTCTCATACACAAACAGCAGTTGACCTTCGTTGCCTGGTGAAACGTTGTTGTGATACGTCGTGTAAGGAGGACAAATGCATACCTTCAAGTTTCCTACTTTGCTAAAGGTCGGATTGTAGCCTAACGCGATTGCGGTTTATCGTATCGCGATATTGCTGCTCGCGTTGGTCGAGATCCAACGACTGTTAGATGAATATGGAATCGGTGGGTTCAGGATGGTAATACGTAACGCCGTGCTGCATCCCAACGGCCTCGTCTCACTAGCAGCCGAGGTGACAGGCATTTTATCCGCATGGCTATAACGTCTCGATCCCTGAGTCAACACATGGGGACGTCTACAAGACAACAACGATCTGCACGAACAGTTCGACGACGTTTGCAGCAGCATGGACTATCAACTCGGAGACCATGGCTGTGGTTACCTTTGGCGCTGCATCACAGACAGGAGCGCCTGCTATGGTGTACTGAACGATGAACCTGGGTGGTCTAATGACAAAATGTCATTTTTTCGGATGAATCCAGGTTCTGTTTACAACATCCTGATGGTCGCATCCGTGTTTGGCGACACCGCGGTGAACGCACATTGAAAGCGTGTATTTGTCATCGCCATACTGGTGTATCACACGGCGTAATGGTATGGGGTGCCATTGGTGACACGTCTCGGTCACCTCTTGTTCCCATTGACGGCACTTTGAACAGTGGACGTTACATTTCAGATGTGTTACGACCTGTGGCTCTACCCTTCATTCGATCCCGGCGAAACTCTACATTTCAGCAGGATATTGTACGACCGCGTGTTAGAGGTCCTGTATGGACCTTTCTGGATACAGAAAATGTTCAGCTGCTGCCCTGGCCAGCACATTCTCCAGATCTGTCACCAATTGAAAATGTCTGGTCAATGGTGGCCGAGCAACTGGCTCGTCACAATGCGCCAGTCACTGCTCTTGATGAACTGTGGTATCGTGTTGAAGCTGCATGGGCAGCTGTACCTGTACACGCCATCCAAGCTCTGTTTGACTCAATGCCCAGGCGTATGAAGGTCGTTATTACGGTCACAGGTGGTTTTCTGGGTACTGATTTCTCAGGATCTATGCACCCAAATTGCGTGAAAATGTAATCATATGTCAGTTCTAGTAAAATATATTTGTCCAATGAATACCCATTTATTATCTGCATTTCTTCTTGGTGTAGCAATTTTAATGGCCAGTAGTGTATCTACATTGCGTACAGATAGCAAGAAGAACTACAACGGTGCTCACAGGGATGAAAGATTGTCTACACGAGACTGACAAAAATAAATAACAAAGCCACAGCTATAGTTCGATAAAGGTGGAGTGAACAATGACTTAAAGCAGATCAATATATGACAACAAAAGGGTCGTTATATTAAACTTTCACTACTTTAGAGGGCCCCCACGATGAACTAATGATCGTAGGACAGTGAAAGTTCGTGCAAACAAGATATGTGGTAGAGAAATAACGAATAAACCATTGAAAGTGTTTTTGATTTCCACATGAGAGGGTAACATTTGATAGTTGCGTATTAGCTTTATGTTCCAGGTTACAGGCGTTGCTCAATGTGATTACTCCCTGCATCCGTGACAACCTGTAACTGCACTATAGATTGCTCTACTTCTGCCCGAAACATCTCAGGGAGATGTATGCTAATTTCCTAACTATGGTCATCTACAATCCCCACCCTGTGTTAGTGTTCCGTTGATACATCATTTTTCAGGTAGTCCTGCATCCAAAAATCACACCGGTCGAAATCCTGCGATCCGGGGTGCCAAGCAGTTTGGAACGATCATCCAATAATTCAAATTTCCTAAATGTGTTTCGCAGTATCCGAGTGATCTCACGAGCCATGCGTCGATACTTGCGAAGAGCAGCAGCACTGTTGCTGTCGTTTTGATAAAATATCTTTATGAGTAAAGTCCTGCTCAACTTGTCCTGACCTGTGTTGGCAGTCTGCACACTGATGCTTGTGTTTCAACCCCATGTCGCCGTGCCAGTACTTCCGCCTAACGGCAAGGCATGACACTTACGCTACTAACAACGCGAATCCCGCAGTGCATAGTCTTAGCGTCGTTCCTGTGAAGTTGAGTATACAAGCGATAAACAGTACTCTACGCTGGTTCAAGTAGCGACAGTTTAATTATAGCCAACACGTATTCGTAAACTTAGCAATCAAACAAATGGTGACATTAGCAAGCCAAGTGATAGATCAAAACCTGGAGAGATTTTCGTGTGCAGAACTGTGTTTGTGTACTTTCAAGGACAAATTTTGCTGTCCATGTTAAGCGATAGAATTATAGGTTGGTCATTGTTGGAAGACTAAGGAGAACCTAGAACACATTTATAACAGTTTTCTCCAGAAGTTCACAACTGCTTATTATAAATAGTAATCAACTAAAGACAATAAATACCGTAAGTTGGGATAATAATGTCCAGCTGCTATTGTTTAAGAATATGTACGAAGTGTAAATGTTGTACTAAGTCTGTAGCATAGTTCCTAAAGTTTATTTGGTGCAGAATTCAATATTCAAGAGATGCTGCTATCTGCGCATCCCGACATATTATTTTAGCGGGCGGAGGGCCATCTTTGGATGAAGTAGTTTCGAAGTTTGAAACTTCTGATGTTCTCATCTGATATGTGAAGGAACTTGTGAGGAAACCGTGATTACATACGAAGAAGAAAAAATGCATTTCCCTTTGGTTTTTCAAATGTTGTATAAACTAGTTTTGATAAAATTTCTCAGTTTGGCTGAGTACTGCCACTCAGATAACCATTAATGCAACAGAGCAATCACTTCTCCCATAACGATGGTGTCAACACAGTTATTAGCTTAATACTTTTGACCTTTCCATTTGTAGCTCCATCAAAGAGAATTACTAACTCATTAACCTACAAAGTTTCTTAACACAGCAGAACTACGTCGCGGTCTTTTGATAAACTTGATATAATACTGAGATTCTCAAAAATGCATCAGAAAATCATTAAAGCACACTATATTTGAAGCCGTTAATCTAGATGGGTGTCCTAAAGAGGAAGACATCCTCACTGAAGTATTGCGGGACCCCTGTCAAGCGACTTGGGTTTTAACCTGCAACGTTTCTGACATTTCCAGTTTCCAGTAAAATTTGTTTTGCTCTGACGATGTACGTATCATAAGGTGAGACAGTCCAAGGCTTTTTTTTCGCAGGGGAAGCCACTACGCTAGATACCGAATAAGAAATTATTCGGTATCTAGAGGAGTATCGTAAACACAGTATGTGCATCAATGGACAAGATACAACATATCATGTTCACAGATAATTACTAGTGTTAGAACGTGAACTGCACACTAAACGTTTACTGAAAACGTTTTAGGCCCAACTTATTCAGTACCTCCATTGCACAATAGTGGTATAAAATCTGACATGTTTCTACTGTGTGGAGATAATGTCAGTGGGTTAGTTGTTCTAGCACTGCAATATTTCTCTGAGGTTAAGGAAGTCTCTGCTGTCTCATCCTAGTTTAATTGAAATGTTGAGGACCGCCGTTCCCACGGAACAAAAACATGGTAATCGATAATCGTGTCCCACTATACATCTTTACCTTTCCTCGGCTGATGAAAGCATCTATAACGAAAGCACACAGTGTGTAACACACTGCTCTTGGAACTTACTCAATGTATTCAACGTAAAGCTCCTCGATGGTGGCAGTAGCATGCTGGAGCTCCCTCATGTCGACGCTGACCTTGAAGAAGAGAGAGTTAGAGCCGACCGTGGCGCTCACGGTACCGCTCGGCCCAATATCCATGAACTCTGCGTGGTAATGGTTGAAGCCAACCTGCAACAGAACACCCACTGGGTTGCAGCACCTGCCAAAAGTCAGGTCACTCTTTTATAGCCAGAGATACCACTCTTTTCTGAAGTATTAGAATAGCATTAAATTCTTTTCGAGCTGAAAAAGTATAGCTATAGCAGAGAACCGCCTGTCACCAGTGACTTCCTGACGCTGAGATCAGCCTGAATTATGTGAGTCTCAACAAAGGCGAAACAGTTTGAACGGGGACACAGCTATGACCAATATAGAACTGTATTTGCCTTTATCACTCACTTACAACCAGCATTTGATTGGCATATTACAATATAATGAACTACTTTTTACATCTTCAAAACTTTCCATTACTTAAATTTACTCAATTTTTCGTCCTCACTGAATCACTTACTTTATGACTTCTATCACTTAAATTTACTCAGTTTTTCGTTCTTACTCAATCACTTACTTAATGATGACTATTAGTAGTAATAATGCTTTTAAAACTCTTAATTAATGTCGGAACCATATCGCTACTAAAAATCATTTTTAAATTACGCTCGCCTACCCTGACTGTCACTTATGCAACTATTAAAGCAGTCTTATTTTTAACATAGTCACACTGTAAAAGAGTAAAATATTAATATTCAGTGACAGCGATTGATTGGCTGCATGCAAGTGTGCCCCGATACGAATACTTGAGAGAATCATTCGATTTATTTTCTTATTCACGTCGTTGGCTAAGGTGCATTATTCAAAAGTTCTTCATTGAATCACCAGTACTTTGATAGATGAGAAATATTTTACTTCTTCGAATAACGTTTTTGGAGGATATGTTAAATCGACTTTGGTTTTGCTTCTTTGTATCTAAAAACAGTCCTGTTGGTGGAACATCCGCAACTGAGCATTATACCAGAGGTTAAAAAGACCGCTGAAGTTGAAAATTTCTTTTATTACTACACGACCGGTTTCGGGCTCTTAGACGCCCGTCTTCAGGTGTCGTAACTTCGTTCTGGGACCCCCGACAGCCGCGATGGTGTCTACGAGCCGCGGTAGCTACCTACGAGCGCGTGTCATTTGGAATGCCCTTTCCATCTTAAGTACTCTATTTTCTATGGTTTTCTCTGCTTTTGTGTAGCTTGTTACTCATTCTCCTATTTATTTAAGACAGTTTGTCTTAACATTTTATGAATTTTACAATTCGGAAGAGCGTTATTGATACCGGTGATGAAATTTGTTTTTCACGCGATTTCTGTCCTTTGATTCACGTGCATTATTAAAATCTACAAAACACATCATGCATTTCAAGTTTCTGATTTTATTCATTTATATTATGTTCTGTGTATCTAGTATTTGCTCTGCCAAAAATGTTCCCTTCCTAAATCCTGCTCGATATTCTCAGTATTTTGGGTCGAGTATTCCTTCAGCTCTCTCTTTAAAAGTGCCATGGACAAGATCTTATGTGCTGCTGGTAAGAAGATCACTCTATAACTGTCAGGATCACTTTTCTTTCCTTCTTTCATGCAGTGGATATAATAAGGCAATTCTGATGGTAAGATGTTTGTTGTCCAAATTTACAACTAGTGTTTCTGATATTTATTTATTTCTTTATTTTTTAATAATTGTGTCTCTAGGGCGTTTTCGTAATTCAGCAACTATATTGTCTTATCCTGATGCTTTATTATTTTTAAGTTGTTTTATGATTTCTCTGATTTCCCCTATTGCTATTGACTTTGAATCTGGTCGTATTTGGATTAAATTATCAAAATGAAATTCTTTTTTGGTGAATGGCAGTTGTGTAGTTCTCCGAAGCACTCTGGAAGCACCCTGTCGTTCTCGTTATTTTTGTAAGCAGCCTTTTGTGTTTTTTGATCCATAAACTGTGAACTTGGTGGTGTGTACTTCTTTAAATTATGTTTGAATGTTTTATAAAAGTTTATTGTGTTGTACTGTTTAAATTTGTCGTTGTGAAATACTGATTTATTCTGTATTTTATTGTTAAAAGAACGTAATTCAGGTGGAAATGACTTATGATATCAGAAGTGTGATCGCAACAGTGTTCAGTAGCACTACTTTTTATCTCTCCCATTTTCATACGATTTCCATTTAGTTAATCGATTGTGGATATTATTTTGGTAGAATTAAGATTTTTTTGTGATCTGTATCACTGTTTTTACTATTTATATATGTTTCAGGTTGTGTCGGTTAGAGAGCGATCTGAAAGTTGTAAGATTGCTAGCAACTCTGTTTCTTACTGTGTGTGGTTTCGGCAGATCTACGCTGTCAACATCGGATCCTGTACAATTATTAGCGGTACGTGTTTGTTACAACACTGAAAGTCACATGGAAATGCTGCGTGAAACAAAACGTGGCTACTGACATCAGCATGTCATAAATGCAGTAACACACAATTAAAACATGTGCTGATGTTCTAGGATGCACTAATCCCTTGACACCACAATGGCCACTGATCCGTTGTGCCTTTTAGAACGGCGAGATCACCCAGGGATTGCCCTCCGGCCTCGACGCTTGCTACGATTGTTGCAAAGTGTCTGCTTTCAGATGATGTCTCAAGCTGTGAACGCCAACGGCCATCTCTCCGATGGAGCATTAAACGAGATTCATCACTCAGTGGACGCCCAGCTGCGGGAGAAGTCTGCAAATTCCATCCTTTGTTGATGACGAACAGCAAACAACGTGGCTGTATGTTCCAGGCGCCTGCGGTAGAGGCCGATACTCAGCAATGTTCGTTGGACTGTCGTTAATGAGTCACTATAGGTGGCCCCTTGGCGCATCTGGCTAATCAGTTGATCAACAGTTGCACGTCAACGCGCCCGCACACATCTTTTCCCCTGTCGTTGAGCCCTGTTATTCATGGCCAGTGCTGCTTCACAGCTGTCTCGGCGTTGGTGTTGTTTAGCGCAATTTTGCCTTCGACAGTGAACTTCAACCACCGCGGTACGCGAACAGTTTATAAACGTGGCCGTTTCGGAAACGTGTCCATCCTTGTACTGAAAGCCGATGATCGTTTCCTTTCGGACGTCAGGCAAATCGATCCGCATCCGCATTATAACAACGAATGCCGGGTTTTCCACGTACCCCCCCCCCCCCCCCCTCCACACATGTTTTCTGTATCCTCCACTGTTAATGCTGCCACCTGTTGTCTGTTTATAGTTATTGAACAGTGACATCGAACATCGGCGGCAGTCACATTTACGTGACTGTACAGCATATAACAATACTTCCTTTGGAAAGCACTCGGCCTTTTCCAGCAACCCGAACTAGCTCTTGGGCTCTAAAGCCCCGCCGACAAAGGGTCGTTAGACCCTAACTGTCCTTCCTGCCTTTCTCCCTTTCCATATTTTGCGATATGTAGACAGGAACTCCAGCACATCATCTGCAACATACCGGTATCAGCAATGCTACTGAACAACTCCAAAATCAATCTGGAGGTGAGAGCATAATAGACGATGTCATACAAGCAGTTCACTATTGAGCCGGCCAATGTGGCCGAGCGGTTCTGATCGCAGGTTCCAATCCTGCCTCGGGAATGGATGTGTGTGATGTCCTTAGGTTAGTTAGGTTTAAGTAGTTCTAATTCTAGGGGACTTATGACCTCAGAAGTTAAGTCCCATAGTGCTAAGAGCCATTTGAACCATAGTTCACTATTGAAAGTTTTCTTTCACCAAGCTCTTCTCCCTTCCTGTTGAAAACGTGGATACCAGAGAAAGGGATCGTGTTACAACGGCGAGCTGTAGTTTAGGCTGTCACACAGTGGGGGCCGTATAGCTACAAGTGTTTTCGCTGTCTGTCCTCCCCTAGATTTGACACATGTTACTATCCCCGCCGATTTTGTGGAGCACAGTCTCATTTCTTGTGTTCACTTATCGTCTTCTGTAGTTCCTCGTTTCAAATACTATGATCCTCTTTACTTCCGGTTACAGTATGGGAAGAGAGCAAGTATGATTTCTGAATACGTATGGCGTTCATACGATGTCCATACTCCTCCATGACTTTCCCTGCCACCTCTCCACAGTATTCTACACTAGGGTAATACTTGAATACGCTATTCAGAAGCAATAAGATGATGTTGACATGTAGACGCCTTTTTTTCAACGCATAATAAAGCTCCTTCGCGATAAAACGTTACTGTCAGTGGTATAACAATCGATTACTGCGTCTTTCTTTGCTTCGCCAGTCTTCGGTCGGCGATATTGGAGAAGCACATATTTGCGCAGTGCTCTCCTGGACGTAATGTTGACTTTCAAAGCCGGATTCACTGCTCCCTCTCAAGTGGTCCTTATGTTCTCGAATCGAGTGGGCCTCATTTCAAAACGCACCTTACCATAACCTGCGATTACTGCAGACTGAGGGAGTGTTCGTGGAAGAGTCGGGGCGAATACTCCTCTGGTAGCTTTTATTACCTCAAGTGGCAAGCTATTTGGGAAACTGGAGGAAGAATATACTTCACAGCGTTAACTTCCGTCGGTGGGTAGCAATTGTAATACATTTCCTGAATTGCATGATATACAGTAAGCCCGTCTCTGCAGATCTTCAGTGTCACATCAAGCGTGCTGTACTGCTGTTCGAATCGCTCACCAATATTTTATAAAGTTTTAGACTTCAGATACTTATTTTAAAGATAATTTATGTAAATATCTGCTGTAAAAGTAACTTATTAGCGGATTCCATTCGTCTTAATCTTTATTTTTGTGTTATTGATTCAAAGGTCTGTTATTAGTGAATGCGCTTACGTAGTTCACCGAAGTTTCAGCAGTGTGTTTACATTTCGCTCTGAGCCGTTGCAGCTGTAGCCGATTTGAAACTAAGTACTGGCAAAGTTGTTTGTGTGCTGTTATTCAGTTGTTAAATTTAGTAGTTTTCAACGGTATCTCCCTCTGTTTATGGCTAAATAACGATTTAATAAACTTTCGAAAAATTTCGCCCACAGTGTTGTTTAGAGCTGGTTGCGCGTTGAAGTCGTTTATTAAATTTAGTACGATTGTTTTCAGCTGGTGTTTTTTATTGTATTTCAGTAAAACTTTCGTTCTCTATGTTTAATTTCGTTGAGTGTTCCAGTCGTCGCCTGAACTTTTGATTTTAGATAATAAGTTGTGTGAAGCTATTGTGGTATTGGTATTGGCTGTGGTCTAGTTGTATTAATAAAAGTAGTTGCTTTGTTAGTAGAGAGCGAAATTCGAAATCACTGTTGTTAGTTCTTTAAAAAGTTCTACTGTTGCAGTTAAACTTAGGTAGCGTAGACGTTTTGTTTTTTCAGTAACTGTTAAAATTTTACCGTTAGTAAGAAGTGTGAGCTTTGTCGTAATTTCTTGAGTAGTAGGTTACGGTGTGAGATTTATTCAAAGTATTTTAATTGGGAAGAATGCAGTGGGGAAGCCGATGGGCATTCTGGAGAGATCCTCTCCTGGAAATGCAGAATTTGTAGAAGAAATAAGTTGATAGAGCAGCAGGAGCATAAGATCTATGCCCTTCATGAGCAGTCATAAGACGCAAAGTAGGAACTAGATGCGATGAAGAGGTTGAAGGGTGCTGAGAAATGGTAACTGGCAGTTCGTAAGAAGGCAGCAAGGAAGAGGAGATATTTAGACCGTTTTACTTTGCGTGTAACCAGTAGATCTGACCAACTGTCAGCGTGTAGAGGAGCCTCTTCTAGCTGTAGGTAAAGGAAACATGCAGCAGTCCTCAGAAGGTCTGGAGCCTAAGACAGCTGCAAATTGTAACAGAAAAAAAAGGTTCTTCTGCTAGGTAGCTCGCATGACAATGGTGTGGGCCAGCAGTTGCAGGAAGTGTTCGGGAGTGAGTACCAGGTCACCAGCATTGTGAAGCCTAGTGCAGCTTTGACTCAGGTGACTGTTAAGGTAAGGGAGTTGTGCACGAACTTTATGAAAGAGGATCACGTAGTAATTTTGGGTGGAGCTGGGCCGGGGAGTATGATGTAGATGGTGACCTGGTAGAGACAGCTTCTTAAACCGGTGGCACTAAAGTGCACTTCGGTCTATTTCAGCGTCATGATTTCCCTCGTCTTCATGCTGCTATTGGAAGTGTTCACGTGGGTCTGGAGAAGGAACTGATGGTGGAGGGCATGGCTCACATTGCAGTGGTGCCAGTTAAGTCTATCAATAGATCGGGTTTCACAGGGCACGGCCTGCACGTTAGTAAGTATGGGAAGGGGAGGCCGGCAGTGTAGCGGGTGGTGGTGGGATCACCCATGAGAAAATTCCTGTAGTAGTTGGCGTTAGAGCTATACCTCTTTTAGATTGAAGTCATCTGATAGGTATCCCTGCTCCCTCTAACAAAGGAATCACCTTCAGAGGCGGTCAGATACCCAAATAGTGAAGGAATTAGCAATATTTCATCAAAATATTAGAGGTTTTAGAGATAAAGTTTGTGAACTGCTTATAGATGTTGACTCTGACATTATTGGCGTATCGCAGCACCACTAACATAATTTTACATTTGAGAGGATTCCTTTACCAGGATACAGGTTAGCTGGCTGTTTTTCAAGGCGTTCCTTGCGGGTTGGGGGAGTGGGTATGTACATAAAAAACAATATACCATTTGAGTCCATATAGCTATCACAACAGTGCACTGAACAGATATTTGAATGTTGTGCAGGGGCAGTTGAATTCAGTGAAACTAAACTTCTAATTATTGTTGTCTACAGGTCCTCTAACTTTGAGTTCTGTACATTTCTATTCAAGTTAGCGATGGTTCTTGGTTCACTTTACAAGAAGTATTAAAATTTAATTACAAGTGGCGACGTCAATATTAATTTTGTGTGTGATTGTGCAAGAAAAAGGATGTTGGAAGATCTCCTAAATTCATACGATCCGATGCAGAGTGTTTTTTTTTTCAACTAGGGTGCAGGGGTTCTAATGGTTTAAATTGCTGTGAGCACTCGGAGATCATCAGTCCCCTAGAACTTAGAACCTAAGTAACCTAAGGACATCACACACATCCATGCCCGAGGCACGATTCGAACACGCGACCGTAGCAGTCGCGTAGTTCCGCACTGAATCGCCTAGAACCGCTCGGCCACCACGGCCGGCCTAGGGTGCAGGGGAACAGTAGCAAAGCCACAGACAATATTTTTATTCATTCTTTATTACTAAACAGACATTCTGTTAGTAAAAGGGTGAACGGCCTTTCAGGTTATGATGGACAAATTTCAGCACTAAATGGTTTTGGTACTCAAAAGTATTATCTATAATTACAAACTATGTAGGAAAGCTAATCTAACGGCAATAGAGGGTTTCTTCAAACTCGTTAAGGAACAAGAGTGGCAGAATGTTTATAGTGACCATAACATAGATGACAAATATAATGCTTTCCTTAACACATTTCTCATGCTCTTTGAAAGTTGCTTTCCATTAGATCGCTCTAAACAGGGTGCTAGTAATAAAAGGCAGCCTGGGTGGATGACAAGTGGAATAAGGATATCATGTAGAACCAAGTGCGAATTATATCAAAACGTTAGAAGTAGTCCATTACAAACAGTATCTGATAAGTCAGATATATGTACAGTTTTAACAGTCACTTTCTGCGTATTATGGGTGAATTAAATAAAAAATTAGTTTCCATAGGGAATCGTATGGTCCTCTTGGAAAACGCATTTCCCAGATTGATATCTGAAATACTCCTCTGTAATACTGACAAGGGGGAGATTAAGCCAATAATCAAACCACTGAAGGCTAAGACCTCTCTTGGATATAGCAGAATATTAAAGTACTGCACTTGTTAGCCCTGTACTGAGCCATATTTTTAATTTTTCCTTCAAGAAAGGTCAGTTTCCTGACTGATTCAGTAGTAAAGCAGCTTTATGTAACAGGAGAAAGGGATAATGGAGACAATTTTAGACCTATTTCTTGCCATCAGTGTTTGCTAAAGTTATTGAGGAGGCTGTGTATGTAAGGATAATTTATTATTATATTTAACATTATTTGCTGTCAAATGTACAATTTGGTTTTAGAAGTGGCTTAACAACTAAAAACGCTGTATTCTCTTTTCTCTGTGAGGCACTGGATGGGTTATACAAACGGATTCGAACGCTAGGCATCTTCTTTGATGTACCTGAGGCATTTGATTGTGTTGATCACAAAATATTGCTCCAGAAATTGGATAATAATGGAATACGGGAAGCAGCTCACAATTGGTTAAACTCTTATTTTAATTACAGACAGCCAAATTTAATTATCCATAGTGTTGAGAATGGCTGTGATGTGGGGTCTGAGCAGGGTACAGTCAAATGGGGGGGGGGGGGGGGAGGGGGAAGCCCCAGGGATCAGTTTGGGGCAACTTCTGTTCCTTATCTATATAAATGATACGCCCTCATGTAGTACAGGTGATCCTAAAATATTTATGTTTGCTGGTGACACTAGCTTGGTAGTAAAGGATGTTGAGTGCAATATTGGCACTATTTCAAATAGCGCAGTTCGTGACATAAATTCAGGGCTTGTAGAAAATAGCTCTAAATCACAATAAGACCCAGGTTTTACAGTTTCTAACACAATATTCAACAAAACTCGACTTTTTAAATTCATAGAATGGGCATATGGTTAGTGAAACTGAACATTTCAAATTTATAGGTGTTCAGATAGATAGTAAGGTGTCGCGGAAAGCCCACGTACAGGATCTTGTTCAAAGACTTAATGCTGCTATTTTTACTATTCGAACGATGTTTGAAGTAAGTGATAATTCGACACGAAAAGCAGTCTACTTGGCTTATTTTCATTCGCTTATGACATATGGTATTGTATTTTGGGGTAACTCTTCCCATTGTCAAAGAATATTTTTGGCTCAGACACGGACAGTTCGGAGAGTAAGTGGTGTAAGTTCACGAACCTTTTGTCGACCCCTGTTCACTATCTGGGTATTTTAACACTGGCCTCTCAATATAAATATTCTTCACTGTAATTTATTGTTAACAATATCAGCTTATTCCCGAGCACTCAGTTAATACTAGGCAGAAATGTAATCTGCATTTCGATCGCACTTCCTTGACTCTTGTACAAAACGGTGTGCAGTATAATGGAGCATCCATTTTCAATAAGCTACCACAAGAATTCAAAAAAACTTAGCAGTAATCTACGCACTTTCAAAACTAAGCGGAATAGTTTCCTCTACGGTCATTCCTTCTATTCTGTCGAGGAGTTCCTTGAAAAATTAAGTTGATTCCTGCGCTAAATTGTTGACTGCGTTCACATAAACTTAGGACTTGTCTTTCTTTGGTTTTATAAACATTTTATTTTGTCTGTTATTACTTTTATGTTGTACTTGCATGTACTAACACGTTTCATGACCTTGGAGATATGCTTTTCAATTTTTTCCTACGGAACTAGACACGTAAATCAAAAAATAAAAATAGAGAACATTTAATTCACTGCTATAGTCAGTCTTGCAATTGGTGCATCAAGAAGTATACAACCATGACATTTGCTGTAAACCCAAGTGTCAGTAAATGAGCCATAGCTAACGTCAATTTTTGTATGTTCTAAGAATTAATCTGATTTTAAAATGAAAGTCTGCTATGCACGTGAGTCACCATGGAATTCACACGATGATACCTACCGATTGACCTCATTCGCAAGAGCTTTCAGAAAGGTATCATGCGTTTTCTTCAAGAACAGAAACAGCCAAACAAATGTGGTAGCCATGTGGCAGGGACAAATTCTTGTGAACAGAGTGTATTCCTAGCTGCTCCTTGTTTATCTCTTATTGATAGTTGTTCGCCTTTATACATAATCCTCTCTTGACAGACATGACACTTGCAGCTGCCTCCTGTATCAGCTGTTCCATTTTTCATTTTTACTGGTTTCATGCAGACCTCCATTAATTGCTCTACTGTGACAACATCCTCATCTTAAAAAATTACTTGCATCCAACGTCCTGAATTATTGGTCGGATTTATTCCAGTTTCTGTCTTCCCCTGCACTTTTTACGCTCTACGGCTACATCAAGATCCATGGAAATTATTCGTCGATGTATTCATATTCGTCCTGTTGTCAAGTAATTCCTCCTTGTGAATGTTTTTCTCGTGTTCTTCTCTTCGTCGATTCTACAGAAAACCTCATTTCTCATCAATCCACCAGATTTCTTACATCTTTCTGCGTCATCACATCTCAAACGCTTCCATTCACTTTTTTCCCCGTTTACCCACAGTCCGTGATTCACTTTCATACAATGATATGCGGTAGACGTGCATTCTCAGTAAATTATTCCTCAGTTTAAGGCAAATTTTTGATACTAGAGGACTTCTATTGGTCAGCATTGCCCTTTTTGTCTATGCTAGTCTGCACTTTATATCCTACTCCGTTATTGCTTACTTTGCTTCTAAGACTGCGGAATTTCTTTATTTTGTCTAATTCGTGGTTCCTAATTTCAAAGTCAAATTTGTCTCTGATTTCACTTTTACTACTCCTCACTACTCTAGTCTTTCTTCAGTTTACTCTCACTCAGTAATGCGAATTCATTAAATTGTTCATTCCATTCAGTGATTCCTGCAACTTTAAAATTTTCTTTTGTAAAAACTGTACAAAAATGAGCGGGAGGTCTATTCGCACCGAGTTACTGTGTTTCATTAAATGGTCTGCCGGCCTACGCAATTTGGTTAACGATGTAGTAGTTTTCATCTCATGTGCATGTTGTTAGGATTCAAACTTCCACAACTGAAATGTTTTCTTGAGGCAACTGTCAGTTTATGTTTCAGAAAAATTATGACACTTGACTGTATTACAACAATTTATTAATTTGCTACCTCTTTCGGCTGCTGACCATCATCTGGCACGAAAAGTTGGCTACTGCAAGCCAAACGTCAATCACGTTAAACCATACAATCGCATTAACTGTAAAGTTCATAAGTGTTGTCTTTGAGGTTGGAAGTGCTTTGCCTACTCATGCTATGTCCTGACTAGTCATGACGAATTGCCCTTTGAGTGTGCATGTGGAAGGTTGTTGATGTGTCAAAAACATTGCTCTTCTGTACTATTACTCATACAACTGACAGTTAAGGCACGATTCATCCTGACTGCCTTGTGGCTTGCAGTAGCCAATTTTTCGTATCTGATGTTGGTCAGTGAGCGAAACCAGTAACAGATCAATAATTTGTTCTAATGCAGCCAATTGTGATGAATCTCTCGAAACATACACGATTAAGTCGGTCTTATGACAACTGCAAGCAATTTTAAGAAGATGAGACATTATCGCATGAACTTCACTTTCTGTTGTAAGAAAATGGTTAGTTTCATTGATACCTGTAAGTTTCCAAGTCCAAGGGCACCGAAGACTGTGAGGACACCTTTGTCGTATACGATGCTCATGTCACCCGTCCTCCGGATGGTGGCGAGATCCTTAGCCCAGGCTCCCGTAGCGGTGAAAGAGCCATGCCACGTGATCCACAGGATCTGGAAACAACCAAAAGTAGCACTACTCCAGATCCAGAAAATCTGGTGTAATATTACACACTGCTAAGACCTTCAGGCAGATACTGCCTGGTGAATACTGACGTGGTTTTCAACAATTTACGGTTTCACCCCTGCTGCACTAACAAATAATGAAATGACTGTCCTGGAGGATATTCTGGGTTTTCGTTTTACACATTCATCAGTCACTCACAACATTTACTATGCAGAACTGCTGCAGATCGTGGTCTTCCCGGCTGTGCTAGTAGATGTGGTGTATTGTACCAAACGGTCATGTGCAATCCACTATTGTTCAGCTGGTTCGAGGCAGGAGCTCAGCGCCTTCTCATACTTATTCGTTGAGCCAGGTATCAGCCCCTCCTCCGTTAACGGGCTCATTAATGGAGAAAGAAATGTCCGTGATCTGTATTAAGTTATAAAGGGAACATGATGTAGTGGCACCAGCACCCTTAGTAAAATCCTAAACTGTGACCAGTCTCTTATGGTGTTAAGGCGTCGAGGTATTGATTGGGTTCTGTCTGTCAGAACTTTAAGATCAGGGGCCCGTCGATGTTTGCCGAGAAGCGGCGCTCGTGTCTCTTTCTTATTGGCAACAATAAGACAAGCAGTTCACCCAGCACGTATTCACAGGTGCGACGGAGATAGATTAAAACAGAATATGACAGGTGTCTGAAGCAAAGATCCCACAAAGGTGCGAATAAAAATAACTATTACAACTACACCTGTTCCTTATCTGGAGACCTGCCAGTCGACAATGTTATAAAAGTATAAAATTTTTTTGCATCCCGCGAAATTAAAGGCAAAGGAAACTTGTACAATCAGTGGTCAAGTTCCTTAAACCCATAATGCTAGGTCTGTCACGGGGGTCATACGGCATTCCAATTAGATTTACATAGCCATTTTTCCTCCAAAAATATTTTTATTTCTGGTAATACATAGTTAAGTTCGGAATTTCATTGCTTCATTTGTGCTCTTAAGATTACGTCGCTCCGTTGTTGGTTACTTAAGTTTATTAATTATTGTAGCCGGTCCTGAAAACTCCTAGTAGCGCCATTTAAGACTGGCGTGGAGTGCAAACGATTTCCTTCTGGACTGCCGTCTTATGATCTACAGGGTAGTGTCGTTTGTTCAGATAAATTCTGAACTTGATATATCCCTAAAAAGAAGAAAAATAAGCTGAGATCAGGGGAACGAGATGAACAATGAAGATTATTGACCATGGTTAAACAAGAGGCGCGAAACTATTCGTAATCACCTTAATTAAGTTACTGACATATATGAATCGTGGGACGGTGATAATGAAGACCTTCGTGCATAATCCTTGGCACTATTGGCTCATTAGTGCCGAAGTCTACTGTTTAGTGCTCTCTGTATCAGACGTCTCAACTCGCTCCACGTTTTCGGCTGTGTTGACGGTACCAGATTTTTTCTTCTTCATCATGGAGCGAGATATGTTATAGTTTCCATCCCATCTTACAATGGCGTTGCGGTCTGCAACAGGCCAGCGGACCAGAATTGTAAAATGAGTTACGTCCTCTCTCTGAGGCCAACCGCTCGGCTGTAGTACCCAACACGAAACCACGCTGAATCTATGATGGACGTATAGTATCAATCTGATCTAGTAGCATAAGAAATTGTACTGTAGAAAAATATATTTTCTGGTAGAAAAAACATTTGCCACGCAGTGCCAGCTTATACAAAGCTATC
This sequence comes from Schistocerca gregaria, assembly GCF_023897955.1. NCBI lineage: Eukaryota > Metazoa > Arthropoda > Insecta > Orthoptera > Acrididae > Schistocerca > Schistocerca gregaria. The sequence continues at coordinate 324,511,934 of NC_064920.1, read as the reverse complement.
CTGTAGCCTAAGAAGACAGAGAATCCCATATGGCAACTAGTCTCATTAAAATCTTTGGAACTTTTCTCTATGTCATAAAACGAAGTTCCTTAGGAGCCCATTTGTATCAAATGAAATATGCAAAAATACGAGTGAATGTACTAATAAACGGAAATGAAAGGTTTTATTTTTAAACTTATTGCTGCACATTCTGTTTATTAGGTTTACCTCATTCTTCTCCAGTTTCGCACGTAAAATTGGAAATTTGTCGTAAGTTCTATGGGACCAATCTACTGAGGTCAACGGTTCCTAAACTTACACACTACTTACTCTAACTTAAACTAACTTGCGCTAAGGATAATACAGACACCCATGCCCGAGGGACTGCTCGCACGTAAAGTTTCTGTTTTAAAATAGGCCTGTGTATGTCTCTGTTTGACTCATTGGTGTCACATATCGCATTTGTTTGGTTCTCCTATACTGTTGCAGCTGTGAGATTTTTCTAAGCTGTGCTTTTACGACAGTAATGGCAATAGCTGTTTGAAGGCCCTCAGCTGAAATCATCTCGACTGAAACATCTACCGTATAAGCAGACACTCTCAATCTGCTGACTTAACTATGTGTCTTATATCTGCTATGTGCCGTTGCCAACCCCTGACTTTTGTTCCATAGTAGAGTGATCATTACTCACCACCTTGGAGAAGGACGCGTGCAATTCAGCGGGTACGTTGATGGTACGCAAGTTGGCGTTCGTCAGCTGCTTGGTGATCTCTGCTATTAACGCGTCGACGTATTCGTTGACGTTGGCCGTCATGGCCCGCGAGTGCAACCTGTCATAGAAAACAGATCCTTCCGTGACTCCAAATACAACAGTGTAGTTGCGTAAATAGTTGATAATTTAATAGCGTAGACAACCGGTCTCCATAAACTTTTCTTGGGCACATAGGGCTTTGGTAACACCAGATAAATATTAACATAATTATGCCCTAGCAGCCGGCTCCGGTAGCCGTGCGGTTCTGGCGCTGCAGCCCGGAACCGCGGGACTGCTACGGTCGCAGGTTCGAATCCTGCCTCGGGCAAGGGTGTGTGTGATGTCCTTAGGTTAGTTAGGTTTAAGTAGTTCTAAGTTCTAGGGGACTGATGACCACATATGTTTAGTCTCATAGTGCTCAGAGTTATTAGAACCATTTTTTTATGCCCTAGCATACCGATATACAGCACAATGGCAACAAATTTTCTCTCCACATCTTTACCTTGAGCCGTTTTCTTCTTTAAAGTGAAGTTATATTGACCCGTACATGTAAATCATCTCTTTGCCAGAAAGGCTATTTATACTGTCTTTTTTTTCCTTCTTATAAATTATGCTTTAAATATCTGGTATGTTTATTTGACCAAAACAAAAAAGTTGTTAATTTGTTATTCCTTACTCAGTACCTTAAAAGCTGCGTGTGAGAGCCATAAGATTGGTTTTGACAATGGGACCTGATAGTACAAAATCGTTGCCGTCCTGTGGTCTTGACTATCGGAGTGCATTTTCTTACGGTTTGTTCCGAGATCAGGGGGTCAGGTGATTCTCAAAGACCCTCAGACAAACCCGACAGTTAAGCGGCTCAAATAAAAATTACGGAGAGTCATAACGTAATATAGCTAGTTATCAAGTGCTGAAGCGTTCTCTCCAAGTAAATAGTAGGTCCCACATAATGCTGGAAATATAAAAATCTTGGAACCGAAGTAGAAAGCACTGAAACTGTTAACAATAATTGAACATTTTATTGGAGAGGTTACATTAGGTTCTAATAAATTTCGATTAAAAGTCGCATATTTCTATCAGCGCCATATTTAGAAACATAAATACCACAACCCGGAAATAGCCCATTCATATGTATTTTCGTAAGTAGGGAGTGACCATGAAGATAAAAATAATCTTAAGATTCAATACTGTACGTGTCATCAAACAACAAGAACACTACACGGCACCCGCCACAAACAAAATTTACTCTGATGACAGGCGCAACCGTTGGCGATAGCGAAGTTCCTACCTAACTTTATTACCTTACATAATCTTTCTGTTTCCAACATCTGGATACTCCTACCCATCATATTCTCTCTTATAACTTATCTAGGACGTCCGTGATGGGTTACGCATCCCGTAACATTATGAATCACCCTACTCGTTCTCATCAAACATTAAAAAAATTGGCTCTGAGCACTATGGGACTTAACATCTGAGATCATCAGTCCCCTAGAACTTAGAACTAGTTAAACCTAACTAACCTAAGGAAATCACACACATCCATGTCCGAGGTAGGATTCGAACCAGCGACCGTAGCGGTCGCGCGGTTCCGGACTGAAGCGCCTGGAATTTCTCGGCCACACTGGCTGGCTCAAAACAGTCACTTCAGCGTTATAAAACATAATCTTTACACAAAAATATAACCTTAATATGAAGTAATAATTTGTCTTTCGTGGAGCTCTAGTGAGTTTAATTTATATCACGAAGCCACTGAAAATATCTCACATATTATGCTTCAAAATGGACACTAAGTCTGAAATAAAGAGACATTTCATAGGACAGTGGGGCGAAGGTATTTATAGAAAAAAACTATGCAAAAGGGGCCATGTTTATTAAGTACCTGGCAAGTTGTCCGAGAACAGCTGGAAGCAGCACTAGAGGGAAAATTTGAAATTTGTAGAAGGTAAGAACAAGTAATATATGGCAAACACGCACACACACACACACTCTCTCTCTCTCTCTCTCTCTCTCTCTCTCTCTCTCTCTCTCACACACACACACACACACACACACACACACACACTCGCAAGGGCAGAAAGTGGTTAAACATGCAGTTCAGAAAAAGGTATTACTTGTTAAAATACAATACTTACTGAGGTATTTGTGAAATGCATTTAGAGTATCTGTATACGATGTGGTATCGAATCAAACTATTTTGGAAAGCCTATAGTTCTCTTCGCAGCTCTAGTTTCAGCTGTGTTGCTTACTAGAACAGGATCATGTGTGATCGGCACTCAACTGTGCAGCAGGAAGGTGATATGAGGGGCAAGCAGTGAATAAGCGGAACCTATTACAGGGCCAAGAAAAGAGGAACATCCACTAAATGGATGACCTATGATCTGCATCTTTCAGGAGGGGAACTCAACGACTTCTCGAATTCAGCGATTGAGAAAGTGGCGTCTTCGGGAGGGTAGCGGTTCAGCGTTTGTCCATTTATGAAATCCCGCACCCTGATTTAGGTTTTCAGTAGTTTCCCTATCTCAGCTAAGGCAGAAATGAGAGTGGTTTCTTTGAAACAGGCAAGTGCAATTTCCGTCATTTTCTTTCGCATTCCGATATGATAGTGCTTCCAAAATAGTACCATCGCCGCCGTGACTTTTAAAAATAATCTCCGTTTCTTTCAAATGAATATCCCTTCCTTCCTACTGTAGCGTTTCCCTATTAATCTCCGCTATTCACAGCAGATAGTGTTGGTTGAGACACCTCGTAATGTGTATAGAAAAGTATAGTTCTGTTCCTGTCGATAACGCTCGATAAAGCTTTGCGCACACTCTGATGAATCTGACAGATACTCAGTAAACGGCATACTCTAGAGTAGAAAGGGCTTATCCTTTCTTTCCACAGCACTTCCTTCAAATCCTACAGAAATTGCTATCAACAGATCATGTACCTTCCGTCGCGTTGAACATATTTTCATTTATCAGTAGTACAGACTTCCTGATCGAGTGCTATTAAGCTAATGTCGGTAACAACAAAATAACCAAATGCACTCGTATTCGGTAATTTCTTGGCAGTCGTGTGACATAATTTTATCTCTGAATTTGTCGTATCAAGAACTGCTATTCTGAAGCCGAAAAAACAATACAGTTTATTTTAAAATAGCGAAATTCTTCATTTGTTCTCCTAAGCACAGACCTTTAGAATTATATTATTAATCATTCACCCTGAGAAGGTTCTCTTCCGTTGGCTGAGTAGCGAATCAATAAAAATCGAATGAACCTGATTGATGAACTAGCAACTTACTCGGTCAGTCAACTGTAGCCAGCAGACGAGGCGGCGCTCGCTGCGTCTTCTTACGCGTCAACGAAAGCAGATGTGACTCACGGAGATAATTATAAAAATGATATATTTAACTTGTTGGATTTGATTTAAATTTATTGATGTGGTAAATGAAGACACTGCGTCCTCGCAGTACTAAATCTATCACTCGGAGCTACTGGAAACAAATGATTATCCGTCCGAAGTCATGTGCGTCTTCCGAAATCTGTCCACACAGCCACTCCCGTCAGCTAGCGCACCAAGAGTCGTCTTGGAGTGAACTGTTAGTATGGGTGCCTGCTTTTCTGTAAAGCATTTTCGTCAATAAACGAAAATGTCTTGATTGATTGAGTAATTGAGGAGGGTTATGAACTAATTGGCAAGGTCATCAGTCCCATGATTCCAGATTTACTTACGGAAGGGAAAGGATCCGCTAAAAGTGGACGAATGCAGTCAGAGGAGTGTGTCTAAAAAAATATTGTAGTCCAGGCGGTCTAATTGGGAGACGATTATGTGGAAATGTACAATCACTTCATTTGCAGATCAGTTTGATATACTACAGATTAAGTGACAGATTACTTACATGAAGCTGGTGATGGTGGGCTCGTCATCAAGGAGCAACTCTTTAAGCGAGAACTCGCTGGCTACGGCGTCGAACTGCTTCTTCATATGTCTGTTCATGACGGAGCGAAGACGGGCCTTAATCTTGGCAATTACGGTCTCGTCTGAAAGCAACACAGATTCAGATGTGGAGGACAGAATCGACTTAGACTGTAATACTTTAAAAAGTGATCCCATCTTTCCAGAATGAATGTTTTACTAAGCACCAGAGTTAGCGGTGAAAAACTTACTGATAGCTTAAAAGAACCGAGACTTGACCCTGAAACTGCATTTCACGATCAGTTGCCTACCGACTGAGTTTTCCGGTCGCGACCATGACCCACGCTAAAAGTTTCACTTCTCTCAGTAACATTCATAACTTTCGTAACTTCCAAATTTCACTTTACTTATGCGATGGTAATGTTACCAATGACAGTGTCACTAAATCTGAGTTACTAAATACGATTTTACGAAACTCCTTCACCAAATGAGAAGAGGTAAAAATTTCAGTATTCGAAACAAGAACTGCAGCGAAGATGAGTAACTTAAAAATACACGTATTCGGGGTAGCAAAGCAACTGAAATCAATAAAATCAAGTCTTCTGGTCCAGGTTGTACACCACTTAGATTCCTTTCAGAGTAAGCTGATGTAACATCTCAGTTTTTGACAATCATATACAACCGCTCGTTGGACGAAAAACAATCCCCGAAGACTGCAAAGTTGCAAAAGTCACACCTATATTCAGGAAAGGAAACAGCAATACGCTGAATTACAGAGCCATAAAACTGACGTCGAGTTGCAGTAGGATTTTGCTACGTATACTGTGTTAGAATATCATTAATGCAAATGAACAAAACGATGTATTGACACATAGACAGCACTGATTCAGATAATATCGTTCCTGTAAAACACAACTAGCATTTTATTTTTATCAAGTAATGAGCGCTAACGACAGGGGATTTCAAATCAGTTCCACGTTCCCAGATTTCCAGAAAGGTTGTGATACCGTTCCTCATAAGCGACTGTTTAATCAAACTGCGTGTCTACGGAGTACCGTCTCTGGATTTGTGTTTTCCTGTCAGAAAAGTCACTTTTGGTAGTATTTCACGGAAAGACATCGTGTAAAGCAGAAGTAATATCTGCCGTTCCCAAAGGAAGTGTTTCAGGCCCTCTGCTGTTCCTCATACGTATTAACGATTAAGGAGACAATCTGAGCACCCCTCTTACAGTCTTTACAGATGATGCTGGTATTTACCGTCTAGTGAAGTAATCGGAAGATAAAAGCCAATTGCAGAATACAAACGCTATCTGTATCATGTGAAAAGCAGCAACTGACTAAATAATGGAGAGTATGAAGTCACCCACCTGCGTAGCTAGAGATTACAATTACTAAGATCTTAAACTGGAGACATTCAAAGACAATGTTGTGAAAATGAGGACCAAATACGGTGATTTGTTGGTGGTACACTTACGTCTACTAAAGAGACTGCCTACACTGCGCTTGTCCACCATTGTCTGTAGTACTGCTGCTCGGTATTAGCTCCTTACATATAGGACTGATGGAGGACATCGAAAAAGGTCAAAGAAGGTCCGCTTGTTTCGTATTATTGCGAAATAGGGAAGAGAGTGCCACGGATATGATACGCGAATTGGCGAGATCTTTTCACGAAAACTCCAGCTTTCTACACCGAATGAGAAAGTGTTTTGTTGACGTCCACGTAGATAGGGATAAACGACGATCGTAATAAAAAACGATGATCTTAATAAAATATGAGAAATCAGATCTCCCACGGAAAGATATAAACGTTCCTTTTTCCCGCTCAGTTCGAGAGTGGAACGTAGATCAATAGTGGAAGTGATTCGATGAACCCACTGCCAGGCACTTAGGTTTGAAATTCACAGTAGTCATGTAGCTGTGGGAGAGACGTACTGCGAAGAGTGGAGCTGTAAGTTTCGGAATATTGTAATCTGTCAGAAAGTTTCATGACATCAACTGCTGTATTTGTTCTTAGTGAGGACTCTCTCTCTCTCCAGTATGACAGTGGATCCATGCTCTTTAGAATGCTCTCCAGATGCCTCGTCGATGGTTATTTCTTATTACGTCCTTTTCATGCCCAGTGGTATAAACAATTGCTTACTGGCGCAGTTAGAGCCAAAAACTGGGGTCGTTCTCCATAAACTGAGTTTAAATACCTGATTTCTATAAAGCTCATCGTCTTTTTCACCTACTTGGAGCCCGTTGAGTTCAATTAATGAACCAGTTGTTAATAAGAATAAAACGTATACACTTTTAATTTGACTGAGATGTTTGTGCTGATTCCTATGAAGTTAGCCACTCAGACTGGCAACACGAATGTGCATTTCGTGGAACTGTTTCAGTGTCATGATCGGCCTCATCTTAATAAAGCCTTCAGGCGTAAATAACATGAGACTTGGGGGTGCGCTGATGACACAAAGCATGGGTCACATTTCAATGGTGTCGGTGGAGTCTATCAGCAGGACGGGTTTCACTAGACAAGGCCTGCACCTCAAAAGGTATGGGAAGGGGAAGTTGGCAAAGCTTATAGGTGACAGCATAGGTGGGGTTGGTGGAATCACTCATGGGAAAATTCCTGCAGTAGTGAGTGTTAGAGCCGCACCTTTTTTAGATTGAAGTCAGCTGATAGGTATTCCTGCTTAAGGGAAGTCTCTCTAACAAAGGAACCACTTTTGACAAAGCTTAGGTATCCGAGTAATGAGAGAATTGGTATATTTCATCAAAATATACAAGGCATTAGAGATTAAGTTAATGAACTGCTTATAGACGTTGACTCTGAAATTGAAATTATTGGTATATCTGAACATTTCTAAATAAGGGGGCTTCCTTTACCAGGATACAGGTTGGCTAGCAGCTTTTCGAGGAGCTCTTTGCGGTGTGGGGAGTAGCCATGTATTTGAAAAACGGCATCCCATTCGAGTCAATTGATGTTTCAAAGTACTGCACTGAAAAGGTATTTGAATGTTATGCAGGTGTGGTTAAATTTAATGGAGCTAAACTTCTAACTGTTGTTATTTATAGATCCCCAGACTCAGATTCCACAACATTATTGCTAAAGCTAGAGGAGGTTCTTGGTTCACTTCATAGGAATTACAAAATGTTAGTTATATGTGGTGACTTCAATATTAATTGTATAAGTGATTGTGCAAGGAAGAGGATGCTGGTATACCTCCTTAATTCATATAATCTTATGCAAACCGTATTCTTTCCAACGAGAGTCCAAGGGAACAGTAGAACAACCATAGACAACATTTTTGTTCATTCCTCATTACTAGAAGGCCATTCTGTTAGGAAAAAGGTGAATGGCCTTTCAGATCATGATGCACAAATTTTAACTCTAAAAGATTTTTGTGCTGTAACACGTGTTAAATATAGCCATCAGCTGTTTAGGAAAGCTGATCCAGTTGCTGTAGAGACCTTTGTAAACCTTATCAAGGAACAATAGTGGCAAGATGTTTATAGCGCTGATACAGTAGACGATAAGTATAATGCTTTTCTCAAGACTTTTCTCGTGCTCTTTGAAAGTTGCTTTCCATTAGAACGTTCAAAAGAGGGTACTAGCACAAACAGGCAGCCTGAGTGGCTGACTAGAGGGATAAGAATGTCTTGTAGAACAACGTGGCAATTATATCAAAACGTTAGAAACAGTCAAAATCTAAATGCAGCAGCCCACTACAAACAGTATTGTAATGTGCTTAAAAATGTTATTAGGAAGGCAAAAAGTATGTGGTAGGCAGATAGAATAGCTGAGGATAAAATTAAAACCGTATTGTCAGTCGTAAAGGAAGTGGCTGGTCTGCAGGCAGGTCGAGGATATAGAATCAGTGCGTAGTGGGAATGTCTGTGTCACTGATAAGTCATATATGTGTACAGTATTTAATAAACGCTTTCTGAATATAGCAGGTGAACTAAATAGAAACCTAGTCCCAACAGGGAATCATATAGCGCACTAAAAAAAAGTGTTCCGAGACTGTTACCTGAAATGCTCCTCCATGATACTGACAAGAGGGAGATTGAGTTAATAATTAAATCACTAAAGCCCAAGAACTCTCATGGATATGATGGGGTATCTAGCAGAATACTGAAGTATTGTTCTATGTATGTTAGCCCAGTACTTAGCCATATCTGTAACTTTTCCTTTAGGAGTGGTCAGTTTCCTGACCAATTAAAGTACTCGGTACTGAAGCCACTTTATAAAAAGGGAGACACTGATAATGTCGACAATTTTAGACCTATTTCTATGCCATCGGTGTTTGCTAAAGTTATCGAGGAAGTTGTGTATACAAGGTTACTGGAGCATTTAAATTCACATAATTTGCTGTCAAATGTACAGTTTGGCTTTAGAAATGGTTTGACAACTGAAAATGCTATATTCTCTTTTCTCTGTGAGGTTTTGGATGGATGAAATAAAAGGTTGCGAACGCTAGGTGTTTTCTTTGATTTGACGAAGGGTTTTGACTATGTTGACCACAAAATATTACTGCAGAAGTGGGACCATTATGGAGTATGGGGAGTAGCTTACAATTGGTTCGTCTGTTACTTTAAGAACAGAAAGCAGAAGGTAATTCTCCGCAATATTGAGAGTGGTCGTGATGTTCAGTCCCAATGGGGCACTGTTAAGTGGGGCGTTCCCCAAAGGTCGGTGCTGGGGGCACTGCTGTTTCTTATTTATATAAATGATATGCCTTCTAGTATTGCAGGTGATTCAAAAATATTTCTGTTTGCTGATGACACCAGCTTGATAGTGAAGGATATTGTGTGTAATATTGAAACAGTATCAAATAATGTAGTTAATGAAATAAGTTCATGGCTTGTGGAAAAAATTTGATGCTAAAACACAGTAAGACTCAGTTTTTACAGTCTCTAACTCACAATTCAACAAGAACTGATATTTTGATCAGACAGAATGGGGATATTATAAGCGACACGGAACAGTTCAAGTTCCTAGGCGTTCGGATAGATAGTAAGCTGTTGTGGAAAGCCCATGTGCAGGATCTTGTTCGGAAACTAAATGCTGCTCTATTTACCATTAGAACAGTATCTGAAATAAGTGACACTTCAACACGAAAAGTAGTCTACTTCGCATATTTTCATATGCTTATGTCGTATGGTATTATTTGTTGGGGTAATTCTTCTGATTCAAAACGAGTATTTTTTGCTCAAAAACGGACTGTTCGAGCTGTATGTGGTATAAGTTCGAGAACCTCTTGTCGACCCCTATCAATAGTCTGGGAATTCTGACATTGCCCTCACAATATATATTTTCTTTAATGTCGTTTGTTGTTAGCAATATTAGCCTATTCCCAAGAGTTAGCAGCTTTCACTCAGTTAATACTAGGCAGAAATCCAATCTGCATGTGGAATGCACTTCCTTGACTCTTGTGCAGAAAGTAGTGCAGTATTCTGGTGCATCAATTTTCAATAAGCTACCACAAGAACTCAAAAATCTTAGCAGTAGCCCAAACTCTTTTGAGTCTAAACTGAAGAGTTTCCTCATGGCTCATTCCTTCTATACTGTCGAGGAGCTCCTGGAAGAGCTAAGAAATTAAGCAAGTAACAGTGTTACATTGTTGATTTTCTTTATATAAACTTACGACTTGTCACCTGAATATGTTTTTTTTTTTTTGTATTTCATTTTATCTGTTTCTAATATCGCGTTATAATTTCATGTATTGACTCGTTCCATGACCATGGAGACTAGTCCTTAATTTGGTCCCACGGAACAATAAATAAATAAAATAAATGCAAAACAAACCGTGATGATGATTTTTAGATCAAATACCTCTTATTATTTTATTTTCTTCCCTGTTCTTCTGTTCCTCAACTAATTCAGAGCCCACCAGAGAACAAATAATTTCCTCGATAACGACAGTTATTACCTGTAGATATATTAAATGTGCTGAGGTGAAGTGAATGGATCATGGGGATGGAATCAATGAAAATGCAGCGAAATAAAATGATATCAGTCCAAACCGTTCATATACGCTGGACCTGAAATTTAAGGACTGCGCAGTAACAACTGAAATTCATCCTTACCCGTAATTTTAAACGGATTTCCTACTTAATGCGAGTATTCGCCTTAACCATTAGATTACCTTAGCACGTCGCCAGACATAACACAAACCTTCATTGTTACTGGCGTTTCTGTCTACGATCTCTAAACAATCAGAAGTTCTGTCACGGGGTGCCGCGTGGTATTAGCCGTGCCGTCTCGGGCGCTACAGTCCTGGGCTATGCGGCTGATCCCGGCGGAGGTTCGAGTCATCCTCCCTCGGGCATGGGTGTGTGTGTTTATCATTAGGATAATTTAGGTTAAGTAGTGTGTAAGCTTAGGGACTGATGACCTTAGCAGTTAAGTCCCATAAGATTTCACACACATTTGAACTTTTTTTTCTGTCATGCGGTGTTTGGGAAAAGAACCACTGGCGGTACGTAAATAAGGATGAAATCAGGGTTCGTGTCCAGATTACCGCTACAGGAGCTTCTAACGACTATTTCAGTTATGTGTTGACTCGACAATAGTACAGGCATCGCCGTGAGAAGTAGTACATGGATCATTTCTGTACTTCGTGACAGTAATTACACCTACTTTTACCTAAGCAACAATGACTTACTGTACATGTCGTAAGTATCTGCGCTTCAAGAGGAAATAATTATAATACACTGCAAATACCTTTTGGGACATCTCCACGAAATTTCTTAACAAATCTCCAAAAATAGTCTGTACTGCAGTTCTTGTAGGAGAGAGGCAATTCCTTACATGTGAAGATAGTCGGTTCCTTCCATTATGTTACCTCAGAGCGCAAATATTGACAGCGATGGCTCACTCTTGTACGAGTATTATGGACTACAATGATAATACGTTAATAACATGTACTGCTAGTGAAATTTGTCGTTGTGTAACTTCTAAAACGTTCTAACAGTATATTTCTAGTTTTAACACATATTTTCCACCTTTTTCCTGTCTCTATCAATTTGCAGTGTTGTATTTGTCGTGGAAATTCTTTGACTTTGTATACATATTTCAGTTATGTGAACTTTCTAAACGATGTTGTCTAAATTGTGCTTGTGGATTTAAATAACTACTGGAACGATTATTACATAGTGCACTTACTGTAAATGACTTGGTTCATAATTAGGGAGCGTAGGGTTGAATGTAAAACATTTGGAGAAGCCACGCACCTACGGAAGTAGCCTGGCGGGGTGGAAAAGGTGTGTTAAGCGCACAAGTGGAAACTCGTCCTTTGTGACGGTAAGCAGTCTGGACTGAGCAGGGCTGTGGCTAACATCTCGCTAGCAGTAGCGGATCATTGTGGCTCATGTTGTTAGAGTTTTGAGACCAGGGGAGCTTAAGAGCAGTATTTATGTGGCCTCGGATGCTGAATTTGGCTATTATTATCGTGGCATGGGTTTTGCCCTGTAAAAATATAGAGAAGATCTCTAACAGAGCGAGGCCAACAGTACTGCCATGACTGCATCGCCACCATGTTAACAGCCACTGCAAATTACGCCAGCAGTGATACCACCCTTCCACTAAATAGTTTATATTAGTCAAGCTGTAAATGGACCAGGTAGCAGTGAAATTTGGTTGATTTTAATAATAATCGTCGTGTTGCTACAAACTCTGTCTTACACCAGATCACAAACCTCCACAGGAATCATATCCTAGTGAATATAATTCCGAGTGTCCTAACTCAATATGGAAAGAATTATTCGGTAGCTGTAAAAGTAGTTGTGAATGCTTTCTAATATTTGGAGTTATAGTGTTTAAAGTTCAGTTTCGAAGTCTGAGAAACACTCCAATTCCAGTGCATTTTTACATCAATCTGCAGTCATTTTCTTACATGATTTGCCTTACTTGAAAAGCTGCCTGAAAACAGTAAAGTTGTTGGTTAAAATAACCATTCTATTGATCTCATGAGAAAGTTTTTGAACTTGCATCTAATGTAGTGTTGGCATTTTTAAAGCCTACTATATTTTGAGCAGGAAAGACTATTTATCGAAGCAAATTTGTTATTTAAAGAGTTATCGTTTGTGTGTCTTACTTAATTACTAATTATTGATGAGAATTCTTACACCGAGTTGTGTAGTTTTGTTAATAAGCATGGTTCTTCAAACCACGAAGGTTAGAGGGACCTCATGTTCTAGGCTAATTAGTTAATGAAGCAAATCAAAGGTTCCTCCAGAGTCAGTGCATTTGGATTTGCATTCTATTTAATTGCTCCAAACCGAGCTTAAGAAAGAAATATTTACTGTGTTAGCTAGTCTATTGCAAGTTGGCTAATGGATTGCAAGTTGGGTAATGCACAGACATAGAGACCCTGTACTAAGCAATAATGTTGTAGAGTATGATCATTAATAAACCCCCTGATTTAATCCAGAATCGTTTCATGCTCTTCTCTGTTTAGCATTACTATTAGTTTCATGTGTTTGGTTTGGGGGCGCTCAACTGCGCGGTTATCAGCGCCCGTAAAAATTCCCAACCTTTGCTCAGTCCAAACTCACCACATTCATGAATGATGAGGAAATGGTGAGAACAACACATCTCGCGGCACGTGAAAATCCCTGACCCCGCCGGGAATCGAAGCCGGGACCCCGTGATCGGGAAGCGAGAGCACGACAGCGAGACCATAAGCTGCGGACAGTTTCTTGTGTGTTGGTGATAAACTCCTGCGTCTAATTCATTTAAGGTAGATGTTGTTTAGAGGGGTATGTGTTCTGTTTGCTATATCAGTGGCCTTTTGTTTGTCTGACCTCCAAGTTAGTAGTACATATATCCGCAAGGTTAGGTAACTGTGTTGTAGTGTGAACCAATATAAAGAAAGAGTTTAGTGTTCGTATCAAGGAAGGTTAGGTTAGCCTTAGCACTGCCTTCTGCTTTATTATATTTCTTGACACGAGAATGCCTAATTAGGCCGGTGACAGATATTAATACGTAATATTACAACTTGCCTCTGTGCTGCGAGAACGTATGTTTCCGACCCACGTGTTTACTGTTGCTTATGCTCTGCTGGAGTGTTTCAGAAACGAATCCCGGTGTGATTGCTCTGTTCCCGTTAGGTTACCTCACGCTCACAGGTTTCTCAAGAATTCCTCACAAAGGTTTAACGTTAGCATCGACTGCCGTTTAACATGGTCAGTTTTGGCGTTACACAGTCATTGAAGACGCTGCAGAAATATACGTTAGGTTTACTAAAAGTTATTTATTGTGTTTCTTACATCTGGGATTCAGTTGAAACGTGTTAGGAAGAATAAATTCTATGTAATTAATGGTTAGATTTTTCTGAATACTTACCAAAAGACCGTGTAGAAATTTGCGTTTTGACTGGACCGTGAGGTGTGTAGTAGTGTGCCTGAAACAGTTTACGGTCATATTACAGATTGACAATGAATATTTAATTTCGTGAGTTATAACACACCTTGAGAACAGAATGCATCTGCGAAAAATTGATTTCTTTAGAGAGAGATAAATATACTTGGGGAAGATGAAAATCGTTCGAGACAGCGCAAAAAATATACATTTCTTAGGTCAGTACTACTACTGGATTCTGTTCCTGTACTGCAATCCTGAAAGGCCTGCAAAATGCCCGTCTGCAGCTCCAGTACTCTTCTCACTGGATTGAAAGCGTTTTACATTCACAAAGTTTGAATAATATATGACGTGAAAATAAAGTCGTTGCCACGAGAGTTGATAAGGTAACTCTGTAGTTATTTCAGATTCAGATTATATTTTGAAAACTACAGAGTATTTTTCAAATTAATAACCTCGTGTAACTCAGTAAATTCCTACTTCAATGATGTTTCAATGGTAGAATAAAGTTTAGAAAAATCTCTAATTTCTTTTTTCTTCAGGTTATGCAAACAGAAGTGACAACTCAACGAATCCTAATGTTCCCTCCTATTCACAGATCAAGTAACATAAAATGAACCAACCTATTCGTCCGATAGTGAATGGTTGTCAAGAGCCTAATTACTTTGTCAGTAGATTTTGCTATGCAAAGCTGTAGCTGCATTTACGTTTACTGAAATTTGTACTTTAAAAAAGTGATATGAAACTGCAGTGCTGCCCGGGACAGCACCAACCCTAAAAGGGATGTTATCGCCTCTTTAGATACCACCAACCGTCAGAGTAATATTTCAATTGACGAGATACTGCAAACTGTACACACAAAGCTTTTAATGCAAAAGGAGATGAGAGTTGGAGAAATACTTGAGCTACTAGAATTAACACGTTTATTTCTTTTTTTCAGCTCCTTCGCTTTTCACAGTAAAACAAATTTTCAGAAAGATTGCCTAGCGATAGGCTGTAGTCTATGAATCATTTTAGCTGACAATTTCACAAATGATTTAATGAAATTTTGTTTAAGAATAACAGATCCATTACAGGTATTGCCATGATGTACTCCGTGGTGATGAGAGTGAGGTAATGAATCTAGCCAATAAACTCTGTCAGCAGCACGTAAATATCCACTTTACCTTTGAAACAGAAACTATCTTGACTTGAAGGTTGTAAGGGAAGGTACAGATTTTAGTTTGGGTATATGTGGTAAGCCTACCACTAAAAACATTCGTGCCATTCCCGCGCACACGAGAAGGCATTTTTTCATGCAATGTTTTATAGACCTGCAAAACTGGTGTTATTGTGGAAATGGGTATCGACAATGGGTTTAGAGAAAACTTTATGTGTAATATAGGCAAAGCAGTTTCTAATAGACAGGCTTCCAGTCCTGATCCAGTTGATGGCAACATTAAGTAAGCTTCCATTACACATTTAGGGCAATTTTGTGAACGAATCGCTAACGGCTTTCAGAAAAGTTAAAGTACAGATTAGCCCCAATACGCGAAGAAAGCTCAGTTCCGCCTCATGCAGTAGTCAAAGAGATAGATAGATTTTTGAAGTCACACATTTACAAGATTACTTGCGGATCATTTGATCGTATATACGTGGGTAGTCTGGTCGTTGACTTTAAGACTAGATTTTGAAGGCATACTTATACGAACACTAGTTATTTAAGGATGTTATTTAGCAACCGAGAATTTTTCTATGGGACCGATTGAAATTGCAGTATTCATCTTGCTCTTCGAGTCGAAAGATATAGATTTAAGTCGAAAGCTATAGGTTTAGATACACTTAAAGAACTTGATATTTGCAAACGCATGAATAATCCACACAACGTCCTGAACGAGCAAATCAACGCGAATCGCAAATGTGTATACAGTTCTGGTTTTGCTCTTCCTTGTATCAGCATCTCGATTCTTTCCTGTGCGTTCTTGTCAATATGTTATTTTTAATTACCGCCTCCCCCAACTGCACCTCCCCAACCCACCCCTCCGCATATTTTATCACATTCCTTTACGTGTGTACTGCTAACAGCTTATAGTCAAATTTACGATCTTCATTTCTAGTCTTGTCTGGGGGACCGCTGGCCGTTTCAACATTGGTTCTCTGTTATAAACAAAGTGTTACGCATTATCTGTTCAGATTGTTATGCTGGGTAGCGCCATGGCGCTTTTTCATTACAGTTGTACTTAGTTCTATGAACATCATTTTATTTTTCTCATTTTGGTAATATGTCGGCACTGAACGTTTAATTCTTTGTAATTATCTACGACATGCAAGCCATTTAGTTACTTTAGCGCTTATGTGAGCTATTAGTTGTAATTGTTTATGCCATACAGTGCATGTAGCTATTTTAACGGTTATGTACGCTACTTTTAATTTAGAAAACGCATAGGATTTTACTGCTCAGGTTATTTGTTTCGTGCCTGTCGTCCGCAGCCGTGCTTATGTTTTATCGTGATAGCTATTTCTTCTATGTTTTAAAAACCGATGTCACTAGATAGCATCGTACCTGCATGTGCAGTGTCATCTGGCGTCGAACGTTTTTACTATCACCAGTAGGCACTCAGAAAATGCTGTGCATTATACTGTGCAGTTATTTTACATTACGGTTGTCTTTTGTAAACTTATCTTAGTTCAATTATATATTGCCTTGTATTCTCTTGGTTTAACGCCGTTTGTAAGTCATATATACACTCCTGGAAATTGAAATAAGTACACCGTGAATTCATTGTCCCAGGAAGGGGAAACTTTATTGACACATTCCTGGGGTCAGATACATCACATGATCACACTGACAGAACCATAGGCACATAGACACAGGCAACAGAGCATGCACGATGTCGGCACTAGTACAGTGTATATCCACCTTTCGCAGCAATGCAGGCTGCTATTCTCCCATGGAGACGATCGTAGAGATGCTGGATGTAGTCCTGTGGAACGGCTTGCCATGCCATTTCCACCTGGCGCCTCAGTTGGACTAGCGTTCGTGCTGGACGTGCAGACCGTGTGAGACGACGCTTCATCCAGTCCCAAACATGCTCAATCGGGGACAGATTCGGAGATCTTGCTGGCCAGGGTAGTTGACTTACACCTTCTAGAGCACGTTGGGTGGCACGGGATACATGCGGACGTGCATTGTCCTGTTGGAACAGCAAGTTCCCTTGCCGGTCTAGGAATGGTAGAACGATGGGTTCGATGACGGTTGGATGTACCGTACAATATTCAGTGTCCCCTCGACGATCACCAGAGGTGTACGGCCAGTGTAGGAGATCGCTCCCCACACCATGATGCCGGGTGTTGGCCCTGTGTGCCTTGATCGTATGCAGTCCTGATTGTGGCGCTCACCTGCACGGTGCCAAACACGCATACGACCATCATTGGCACCAAGGCAGAAGCGACTCTCATCGCTGAAGACGACACGTCTCCATTCGTCCCTCCATTCACGCCTGTCGCGACACCACTGGAGGCGGGCTGCACGATGTTGGGGCGTGAGCGGAAGACGGCCTAACGGTGAGTGGGACCGTAGCCCAGCTTCATGGAGACGGTTGCGAATGGTCCTCGCCGATACCCCAGGAGCAACAGTGTCCCTAATTTGCTGGGAAGTGGCGGTGCGGTCCCCTACGGCACTGCGTAGGATCCTACGGTCTTGGCGTGCATCCGTGCGTCGCTGCGGTCCGGTCCCAGGTCGACGGGCACGTGCACCTTCCGCCGACCACTGGCGACAACATCGATGTACTGTGCAGACCTCACGCCCCACGTGTTGAGCAATTCGGTGGTATGTCCACCCGGCCTCCCGCATGCCCACTATACGCCCTCGCTCAAAGTCCATCAACTGCACATACGGTTCACGTCCACGCTGTCGCGGCATGCTACCAGTGTTAAAGACTGCGATGGAGCTCCGTATGCCACGGCAAACTGGCTGACACTGACGGCGGCGGTGCATAAATGCTGCGCAGCTAGCGCCATTCGACGGCCAACACCGCGGTTCCTGGTGTGTCCGCTGTGCCGTGCGTGTGATCATTGCTTGTACAGCCCTCTCGCAGTGTCCGGAGCAAGTATGGTGGGTCTGACACACCGGTGTCAATATGTTCTTTTTTCCATTTCCAGGAGTGTAATTTCATACTATGGCGCTGTAGAGCACCACGCCCATTTTTTTGCAACGCCATCTGCAGCTCAAAATTTGCATCCACGTATATTGCTCAGAAATCTTATATAAGTCTGCTCATGTTCGTTACCACTACAACATGTAACTATTACGTCCACTGGTTACTTGAAGTTCCAGGATTTATGAGTGTCTTTGTTGGTTTGGTAACCCATTTTTATTTCATACGTATTCATGTGATTTATTTTATTTAAACAGATATCTGATGATAGCAAACACCGAAACGCGTAATATTGGTTTAATAAAATCTTTTTCATTCATTCAGTGACTTTTCCCTAAGCGAACTATTAAGCATTTCATATTAAAAACTGCAAATATTTTTCAATATGTTCACTTATCTCCTTCGTGACTTTACGTCACAGTTGTGTTAAGTTCCTTCGATGTGGACAGGACGAAGTAGGACAGCACATAGCGCGGTAAGTAGATGGTAAGCGAGGGGGAGAGGGAGTGGCTTGGAGGAAGGTATGGGGCGAGGGAGTGGAATGTGTGTGGAACGAAAACCACACGCAACATCAACTTTGACCCGACAACTGAACAAACAACCTAGATCTAGGTGGCATTTGATTTACGTTGTTGTATGTGTATCAAAAGTGATAAAAATAATATTTATATGATTTCAACTGCGTCTTTATTACTGATCCAAAATTTACTCTCCCTGCTCAACCTTCTGTCAACGTTTCATAGTTTGCCAAGGAAATACCTAACAGCGTCTTAATTATCACTTATAAAGATCAGTCAAATGCAAACGAGGCAAACTACGTAATGAGCTTGATGCGGACGTTGGTAATGCAATGTCTTCTTTTGCACTTGTGGTCTGTAGCCGTGCTTATGTTTTATCGTGATAGCTTTTTCTTCTATGTTTAGACAAAAAAAAAAAAATAAACCAAAAAAAACGATGTCTCTAGATAGCATCGTACCTGCATATGCAATGTCATCTAGCGTCGAACGTTTTTACCGTCACCAGTAGTCACTCAGAAAAAGGTGCCCTTTATTCGGAATCAGGAACGAACAGCGCGAACGTTCACCGCTGCACCACTTGTCTGTTAGATGTGCTCGTCGTGAGGTCAGCTACTCATGAATGCGTCCGACTTTACTACAGAGGCCGAGAAAGAGGAACTGCGCGCTGTCGTAAATTTTCGAGTCTGAAAGGATGGTCAGAAAGCTAAAATTATGCCCGAATGTATGCCGTGTATGACGTATGCTTAATGTCACGTGCGCGGATGGTTGCGTGAAATAAACGATTTGGAGAAGGTCGCGTATCGTTGAATACCAATAGTCGGCCAGGATAGACTCACAGAGTAACTACAGTTTCTGCCTTTGCTGCAGAAGACACTGTCGTCCAAAATGACCGACAGCGGACAGTGGAAGATATTCGTCACGTTTTGGGCTTCTGTCAGGGTACCGCTCTCGCCATCACGACAGCGCAGCTAAAGTTCCGGAAAATCTGGGCGCAGTGGCTGACGGAGGATCAAAAGCTGAATAAAATGACGACATATCTGAAGAAACTGGAAGAGTATCACGGAAAATAATGTTTCCTATGTAACTTCCTGGCAGATTAAAACTGTGTCCATTATACTTGTCCGGGCTGTTATGCCGTGGTCGGTTGATGAATTTTGTCTCAATTCCCAACGTTGGGAATTGAGACAAAATTCATCAGCCGACCACGGCATAACAGCCCGGACAAGTATAATGGACATGATATTTCCGGCCGTGAAAGTCTACATTTTAGTATCAGATTAAAACTGTGTGTCAAACCGAGACTCGAACTCGGGACCTTTGCCTTTCGCGCCTCGGTTTGGCACACAGTTTCATATCAGCCCACACTCCGCTGCAGAGTGAAAAATCTCATTCTGGAATGTTTCCTATGCCGTATTGTAGAGGGAGATGGAACATGGTGTTTTTATTTTCAACCGAAGGGCAAGCATCAGAGCCAACAGTGAAAGTACATGAATTCATTTCTAATGAAAAAACCCAAATACGTGCACCTTATCTCTGGGAAAGTCATTATGCCCCTTTCCTTTGACTGCAAGGGCCCGCTGCTCTTTGACTTTCTGGAACACGGCGCCACAATTAACGCACAGAGGTACGTGGAAACTTTGGAGATATTGAACTTTCCAGTCCAGACGACAGGAATGTTGATAGCTGGTGGTTTATTGCAGGCTGATCGCCGGCTACACGTTACCAAGGTTGTTTCGACTACGCTGCGGAAACGTTGCTCGATATCTCTTATACATTCTCCATACAGTCCAGATATTTGCCTACTTCTTTTTCACCCCTGTTGGAAGACATTCGTGCCCGTCGATTTTCTTAGGACGAAGACGTGCACGCCTGAGTACAATTACCGTTCCACCATTTTTCCATTGAGGCAATGACCGTCTTGTCTCACAGTGGGATAATGTATTAACAGTTATGGCCATTACTTTCGAAACAATGAACAATTTACTGAGTTTTCTCCATGTATCTCGTTTTCATTTGACTGAACCATCGACATGAAAATATCGCAAAATTGTAAAGCAATGCTGGGAAGTCAGATACACTGAAAATCACGCAGTACTCACTGTCAGGATTACTGCTGCCGGAACGTAGTCGATGTCGTAGTTCTCGGTGAGCAAACTGTCACCAGCCACTCTCAGACCAGTATAGCCCTTAAATGTCACAGATTCCAAGACCAGCCTGCGGAAAGAAGGAGTACCGGTACAAAATTAAAACTCTTGATTTATGATTCGTGATTTTAATTCGTTAATAACTAAAATCGTTACTTTATTCTACTGATACTTTATTTTTCACATGTCAAAATTTCTAGCCTACATTTATTTTCCTCACATTAGAGAGGGAACAGAGAGTCTGAACTGATGTGAAAAAAACAGAGATTTATTTCAATGATTCACTGAAGGTAGATGCAGGTAATAAAAAATTGGAAATTTATGTTAAGTTCCTATGGGACGAAACTGCTGAGGTCATCGGTCCCTAGGCTTACACACTACTTAATCTAACTTAAACTAGCATACGGTTAGGACACTAAGGACAGCACACACACCCATGCCTGAGAAAGGACTCGAAACAAGGCGCCTCATACCACGGGGCTACGTCGTGCGGGACACGTAATAAAAGTATCTTTAAGGAGCTGCTCATTTGCGTTTGTTCGTTAAACGACTTTTCTTATTTTTTGTTGGGTCTTGCTGTGGAAATACCAATAGCACATTGAGATACTATACTTTCTTATCTGTATACGTATGTAAGACCGTTTATGGCGCACTGGATACAATAGGTGTCAGTAGTAACCTACCTGAAGCTGCCTTCGCTAACGAGAGGTAATATCTTGAAGCTGGAAAGCGACGAGATGGAGAAGTTGCCGTCCACAACGATGGTGCCGACGATGCCCTCAACGGCCATGTTGAAGTACTCGAGGTCGGCGCTGACGGAGGACACGTTGAGGCGCGGAACAGACACCACGTGCACGCCCTTCACTTCACTGCAACAACGCAGTTTTCACAAAAATTTGATCACAACTTTCGTCTTTCTTCGTACCTATGAACGGTGAAATATAAAATGATGTTAACACAGTCCGATAAAGTAGGTGCTATGGATTAGTTAATTCAAAGGTTTCATATTAAATGTTACCAACAGCTAAAATTCTGAAAAAAAGTACTCGCAGCCGTCATCGATGACTTAAGAGATTAGCAGCCGCTATCATTTGGCCAATGCTCTCCTTATCAGTGGTTGATGGTGACCATCTGTATTACCACGGCTAGGGTTTAATTCCTTGAATGACAGCCTGGACAAAGCCAGAAAAAGCTAACCACATGGAAATGTATTCATTTGTAGCACTTTTTTTTAAGGAAGAGTAGCTTTTATTTCCTGCTCCGGTCATCGCTAGTATTTATGATTTACCTAGCGCCCAGTTAAATTCCTTGTTCATTTATTGTAAATTGTAAAAATTAATGTGCAGATATAAACTGGTTGAACAATTTGTTTCTTCAATAAAATTAGTAGACGAGAAAGGAAAAGACCACGTAAGCAGTTAGTTTGCATTAGTATACTCACACGGTCGTATCGGAGTCTATCTGGAAGAATAAGTCGTTACCAACCATCTGCGAAGCTTTTATCACAGGGATAACTGGTAACGCTTCGAGACCCTGCGAGTAAACGAAAAAGAAAATCATTAATCTTAAACAGTTAGAATTCATACAAGAAAGTATAATACGAATTCCCACTACATTCTAGCTCATGGAATAACCTTTGACACTCTGTAATTTAATTTCAGACTAGCTCTCTTTCATTGATTCTTCATTTCACTCGAAAACTATAGGAAAATTAATTAACCATCTCTACTACAGGTTCACAAGTTAGGAGAAGACAGGATATTACACTTACATTCGTATATTACTTGTGTATCATAGCTTAAGTGGACAAGACACTGATCCAACTTTGAATACAAAACCTTCTGTTATTTTTATTGTAACCAGTTCAAACTAACAGTATTGTAATAGCATATAAAAGTCAGAAGTACAAATTTTGAAAGATAGGGTTAGAAGTATCTAATTCATGTTCATATTGTAAAACATACTTTTCATGAAAGTTCACTAACTGAGATTTTAGGCAGTGAGTATAATTATTTTCCGTCAACCACGTGCCTACGCTATTCATTACCCTATACATTAATCATTCAAAGCAAGGCCTACACCTTTTACACTCAGACTTACGTCTTTTGAAAATGTTGTTGTTAATAACCTGTCATTACAATGCTTTAACATGATCGTAGGCTAGCAACCCAATAATAGCAAACACAACCAGATTAAATTGTCCTCTTCAGTTTTTGACATTGATGAGCAACTTTTTGCTATCTGCTTCGCCAATAAGGAAGCATTTATCAATAAGTACATGTTTTTTGAATCCACGTTCGTCGGCGGACTGTATTTCGTGTTTCTCTATCGACGTGGTTCCCAAGTTTCACTTGACAGTTTACATCATGACACAGCCTACCAGACGCACGTTTATACGGCGAAAACGTGCTTTACCGACAGTCCACGCTGAAAACCCAATATGATTTTTGGTTTTCACTATATAATGCCTCACCAGGTCTTCCGAACTCGTCGATCAGCGAATACCCCTAAGCTCCTAACAACAACCTGAAAAAGACTGGCGACAGAGTTTTATTTAAAAATATGTGTAGTCTCTGTCTATGTGCCACTTGAAACAGTTATTGATTCCTTAACAAGCATTATTCAGCTTCATATAAAACCGCGATGTAGCTACTAATTTGCAACTTATGTAATAAAATTATTATTTTAAAATATGAAATAAGACGCCAAATTCTCCGCATTTCGCAAACAATTCAGGAAGTATTTCACGCGCTAGTGAATACACTGTGTTTGAGCGCTCCTAGGTCGCTGAGATACTCATTTCCCCACTGCATGGATTAAATCTCTCTGCGTGACGCTTCTTTCACAATATTTATTTGGTGAATGCCTAGAGAATATCACCTGCCATCATATGTAGTGACAGCACCGAAGAACAGGAAGGTGGTGTTACGCAGTGGGGGTCTTTTTTGTGGTCGGAGTGTGGTCACCTTACTGCGCTTGCGGAAACACTGAATGACTGTACCAAAACGACAATTTGTCCCGTCGTAAAGCAGCATCTGTAAGGCAGTTGTTTGTAAACAGTAACATTCTCGAAACGGACTGGCCTGCCAAGAGTCCCAGTCTAAACAGAATGGAACTACTTTCGTTGTAGACCCGACTGCCCAACATCACTACCATAAGTGATTTTGGCTCTAGAGGAAGAATGGCGTGTCATTTCCCCAGACATGCAGACGCATAACTCAAGTGTCCCCAGCAGAGTTAAAGTCACTAGAAAGACTAAAGGTGAGTGCACCCCGCATTAAAATTCGCTAGTACCCAGCCCGACAAAAACAGCACACAAAAGTAGAGGAGGATAGGAAATGAAACCTCATGGGTCGAGTAAGTTTGTGATGTTATATCATTGGTTACAAAATCGAGTCATATTTTCAGATGAACTGGCAACATAAGCCACGTTTTCATAGGGTTTGTAGCCCTTCTGGTCTGGGTACCTGCACATATTTTCTTGGGAAAAGTGTCACACCTAAACTGTCCACTTTGCTGCGGTGAGCTGCCCAACATCTGCTGTTATTGGTCCCATATATCTCTCATACTGCCACCTGGATATTGTTAACTACCGAGGTCATCCATCATACAAATAGGTACCGCACTCATACAATTATAGTCGGTGCTGACCTCAATCTACTCTTGATATGCTGGAGAAATTATACGTTTAAAGCCAGCGGAAGGCACAAAACGTCATCCGAAATTCTACTGAATGCCTTCTTAGGAACTTATTTGGAACAATTCGTTCAAGAGCCCAGTCGAAGCGCAAATGGGTGCGAAAGCATACTTGACCTCTTAACAACAAATAATCCGGGCAAATAGGGAGTACCGTGACGAATTCATGGATTAGCGACCACAAAGCAGTTGCTGCTGGTCTGAATACCGTAACACCAACAACCATCAAAAACAAATACTGACTGTATCCATTTAAAAAAGCTGATAAAAATGCTCTTAACACCTGTTTAAGAGACATTTTTTGCTCCTTCCGATGTCATCATGCAAGGGTAGAAAAAATGTGAAATGATTTGAAACAGGTAGTATCGACTGCAGTTGGGAGATATATACCACATAAATTAGTAAGTGATGGTACTGTTCCCCCATGGTCCACAAAATTGGTCACATCGCTGTTGCAGAAGAAACGAGAAAAGCATGCCAAATTTAAGAGATTGGGAGACTTTTGCAGAAGTTCTAAATATAGCACGTACTCCAATGCGAGATGCTTTTAATAATTTCCATAACGAAACTCTGTCTCGGAATCTGGTATAAAACCCAAAGAGATCCTGGTCATACATGACGCACACCAGTGGCAAGACGCAGTCATTACCTTCACTGCGCGATAACAATGATGAAGTCACTGATGACAGTGTCACAAAAGGGAAGTTATTAAACACGGTTTTCCGAAACTCTTTCACCAAACAAGACGAAGTAAATATTACTGAATACCTACTAAGAACAACTGCCTAGATGAGAAACAAAGAAGTAGATATTCTCGGCGTAGCAAAGAAGCTTAATAAAGGGAATGCCTCCGGTCCAGGCTGTTCCTTTCAGAATATGCTGATACAATGGCTGCATAAGTAGCAGTTACATGCAACCGCTCGCTCACAGAAAGATCCGTACCTAAAGACTGGAAAATTTCTCAAGTCACACCAATTCTCAAAAAGGGAAACAGGAGTAATCCATTCAATTACAGGCACATATCACTAACGTCGATTTGCAGTAGGGTTTTGAAACATATACTTTGTTCGAACATTATGAAGTACCTCAAAAAAAAAAAAGAAAAGAAAACAACGGTTTATTGACACGTAGGACGGATTCAGAAAATATCGTTCTTGTCAAACAGAACTAGCTCTTTATATTCATGAAGTAATGAGTGCTATCGACAGGAGATGTGAAATTGATTCCATATTTTTAGATTTTCAGAAGGCTTTCGACACCGTTCGTCACAAGTGTCTGCTAACCAAACTGCGTGGTTATGGAACAACGCCTCATTTGTGCAACTGGATTCGTGATTCCCTGTCAGAAATGTCACAGTCTCTAGTACTAGAAGGAAAATCATCGAGTAAAACCGAAGTAATATCAGGCGTTTCCCAAGGAAGTGTTATAGGCCCTCTTTTGTTCCTGATATATATTAACAATATAGGAGACAACCTAAGTAGCCGTGTTAGACCGTTTGCGGATCATACTGTCATTTACGATCTTGTAAAGTCATCAGATGACCAAAACGAATTGAAAAATGATTTAGATTAGATTTCTGTATGGTGCTAGAAGTGGCAATTGACCCTGAATAAACTAAATCTAAATTTCGATTACGCGATAAATCACAGAACTCTGAAGGCTGTAAATTCAACCAAATACTCAGGGATTACAATTACAAATAACCTAAATTGGAAAGATCAGATAATATTGTGGGCAGAGCACACCAAAGACTGCGATTCATTGGCAGAACACTTCGAAGGTGCAACAGGTCTACTAAAGAGGCTGCTTGCACCATACTTGTGTGCCCTGTTCTGGATTATTGCTGTGCGGTGTGGGATCCGCATCAGGTGGGACTTAGGAACGACAACGAAAAACTTCAAAGAAAGCCAGCTTGTTTTGTGTTTTCGTGCAATAGGGGAGATAGTGCCACAAACATGATACCTGTATTGGAGTGGCAATCATTAAAACAAACGCGTTTTTCGTGGCGACGGGATCTTCTCATGAAATTTCAATCAGAATTTTTTTCCTCCGATTGCGAAAACATTCTGTTGGCACCCACCTACACAGGGAGAAATGATCATCACGATAAAATAAGAGGAATCAGGGCTCGCACTGAATAATTTAAGTGCTAATTTTTCCCACGCGCCGTTCGAGAGTGGAACGGTAGGGAGACAGCTTCGAGGTGGTTCATTGAACCCTCTACCAGGCACTTTACTGTGAATAGCACAGTAATCACGTAGATGTAGATGTTCTATGAGGGACAAATTAGGGATTATTGCCGGCTAGGGGAAGACGTCGATATTGGGCCGACAGTTCGCAGAGAGATCTGCCATTTCTGAATGAGCATTTTCCTATTGAAAACTGATTTTACGGTACTGTTGCATTAGATACAATATGTGAGGACACAAAGTGTCCGTGACGTAGCGTTGTCCCTACAGTGATCCCTCTACCACTTGCGGCATTGACTTGAAGTATTAGCCAATGCTTCACCATAGCATGATGCCAGCAATAACACCGCTGTGCCCCTCCGAAAGTTTCGAAGAACGGAGTCTCTCGCCGGCTATGTTCATCCAGGACAATGTCTGTATGCCACGTGAAACAATTACGGATTCGTAAACAATCATCAGTTCATCGCTGAAAACAATATGGTGCAATTCATCAGGAATGAACTATTGCTGCTCAATGCCCAACTCTAAACGTAGTAATAGTGTCGTAGAATAACGGCAGACTATGCATGGGACAACCGTATAGCCCTAGTTCCGCTGCGGTTAATCTCCGACGAGTGGTGTGGGATGACACAGAAAGTCGCCGGAAACTGATTGCTGGTTCTTGGATGGGAGTTTCAGAAGTGAGGGGGCTACGGTGTGTTTGGCGCAGAATACGGCGACCTACTCTTGTGGGAATCAGACGTGCTTGACCAGAACCTTTACAACGAGTATGTCTGCAATCACGTTCCCATTAAGTCCAACATCGGGCCACTGTCACATACGACTGCCCCACAGATCTGTATTTTGCATGATTCGAACAGCCAGCCAAATGGAGATCCACACGGAGGCACCTTTCAGCACTCAGACGCTGGCAACACTGTCTCAGACTAGTACGTAGCATCTCCGCGTCTTTCACTGTGATCGCTCATCAGCTGACGACGTTTACGCTCCTTATGTACACTATCAGATCTGAGAACATCACTTAACGCGAGCAACACTAATGCGTTCTGGAGAGCGATCTACCTACCGCAGAGTTGCAGTTCTAATCGTTTCCACAGCCGCCGAAAGTGTGCGCACGTACGAATTTGTATTTACATCCCATCATGACGTATGGGCGCTTCACTCGGTTTCCCAGGCAGTGTATTTGTCCGGATACCTTTGATAAAGTAGAGTATATTATGACTGTACCGCTACTCTCCGTAGATACTAGTCTCCAGACGTACAGAAGCTGTTCCTTTACTACATGGAACCTCAGTGCTACAGCTTGCCGTAAATCCTTTACCTACACATGACATTAAGCTTCTAGAGTGATACACATATCCTCCTACCATGCAAATAACATTTTCAGAAAATGTATGTAGATTGCAGGAGTGAGTCATTTTGGACGTTTCCGTAAGTATCTGGCAAGTATTCCTGAATTTGTTGTAGTGACAGTTTTCCCTTTAATAGAAACGATTATAACAAATTCTTCCCTGTAACAATTGTAAAAATAAACACACAGCACAAATAGTAACACAATTTGAACAAAAGGTACGTCATGAGTTGGAGAAAGACTCCGTATTATTTGATAATACTTAACAGCATAGTAGATGTATTGTTTACTAACAACAATACCATGAAACTGAGGAGATGTACAACAAATAAAATTCATACAGTTTTGGAGAAAGTTCTCAAGCAATGTATTTTTATCTGTTGGAACAAGGAAATAAAAACAGGCATAGAAAGGATCAGAGGATACAATCTTTCTAAGGCCGCAGGCTATAGTTCGTACGGAACGTAAATACACTGCTTGAAGAAGTAAATAAGCAATCTTATGAACATATAATTGTACGAACTTAGCTCGTAGTAGCTTCACAAAGGCGATAATGACACAAGTGCCTATTGTAACCTATCGCCCAGGATGTGAATGTTTCATAATGCCTTACAAATATCACTTATGGTGAGCAGATTTTCTTGTAATGGCACTTGTTACTTACCGCGGCAATTCGCCTGTTGAATAGAGGCTCTGCATTCTTCACTGCAATTCTTAGGGCCTGACTGGCAACTACGAGAAAAACCAGAAAGATAAAAAGGTTGTCTGGCACTGAAAGGATATTATCGTAAGTAAATTACATTCAGAACCAGAAGGTTATGTAGTAAAAACTGTTTAATAGGTGCCACCAAATGGGCTTCCCTCTATACTTGCTCAGAGTTGCTTCTTGCTCTCTTGTTTGTGTACAGTAAAATTACAAAACGTTAGAATGCATGTAAATATTTGATGCCATGTGTAGAGGAATATTACATTTATTATGACAATGCACCGATACGCACCGAGAGATGACCCATGCAGCTTGTCGGCCTTAACAGCAGCAAGGGCAACGGCTATGAGCAACGGTACGCAGGCGGCTTGCATGTTGTCACCGGGAGATGACCAGCATTTGCTACACGATACCTACCTACACGTAGAAAAC
This sequence comes from Schistocerca gregaria, assembly GCF_023897955.1. Taxonomy (NCBI): domain Eukaryota; kingdom Metazoa; phylum Arthropoda; class Insecta; order Orthoptera; family Acrididae; genus Schistocerca; species Schistocerca gregaria. Next base: position 324,482,784 of record NC_064920.1, on the reverse strand, counting down.
AAATATAGTAAGCATGTGCATGAAATAAAGCCAACCACTAATTACACGAAGTGCCACATAAAAGAACTGTTTCTTTATTTTCCCCATGTTGAAATGCAATGAGGTGACAGAAGTCATCGGATAGGGATACGCACATATACAGATGGTGGTAAAATTGTGTACACAAGGTATAAAGGGGTAGAGCACTCATTTGTACTCGGTGATTCATGTGAAATTATTTCCGACCTGATTATGGCCACACGGCGGGAATTAACGGACGCCGAAAGCGGGATGGCATTTGGAACTGGACGCTTGAGACCTTACATTTTTGCAGTTCTTGGGGAATTCAATATTTCGAGATCCACGGTGTCAAGAGTGTGTCGAGAATACCAAATTTCAGGTATTACTTATCACCTCGGAGAACGCGGTCCCCCAAGGCCTTCAGTTAACGACCGACAGCACTGGAACTGGTGAGGACTTATAACTGCTATCAAACGATCAACACTGCACGAAACATTCACAGAAATAAATGTGACAAGTGCGATGAATTTATCTGTTAGACAGTGCAGCGAAATTTGACGTTAATGGGCTATGGCAGCAGACGATTGACGCGAGTATCTTTGATAACAGCACGCTAGCGCCTCTGGTGCCTCTCCTGGAAAAACCATGGCATGTCCAGATGAGTCCCGATTTCAGTTGATAAAAGCTGGGGGTACGGTTCGAGGGTGGCACATATCCCATGCAGCCACGGATTCAAGATGTCAACAAGGCGCTGTTCAAGCTGGTGGTGGCTATATAATGGTATGGACTGTGTTTACATGGATATGACTTGGTCTTGTGGTCCAGCTAAGTCCAACCATTGACTGAAAATAGCTGTTTTGGACTACTTGGAGACCATTTACATCCATTCACGGATTTCATGTTCTCAGACAACATAAGAGTTCTTGTCACCACTCCAGTTATTCCCGACTGATTGGAAGAACATTTTGGACAATTTAAGCCAGTGATTTGATCATCCCAGTTGCCAGACATGAATCCAGTCAATAATTTATGGGCACAAAATCCTCCACTGGCAACTCTTTCCACTACGGACAGCTATAGAGGCATCATGGCTCAATATTTCTGCAGGGGACTTCTAATGACTTTAGAGTCCATGCCACGTAGAGTTGCTGCACTAAGGAGCGGGAGGGGAGGTCCTGTACAAAACTGGGAGGTATGACTTCTGTCACCTCGGTATGTATCACATTCCAATTATTTCAGAGTTCGTTTAGTGTATGGTTCTTAGTTTCAGTACAAAATCACTGTTTTTGTTACTGGACAACGTTTGAAAAATATTTGTTAATTTATCGCTATTTCTGTAGATCGTGCAGTAAGGATATTATATCACATTAAAGATCTTTAGTAGCATTCTCAAATAAGCCAAAGAGACAAAACTACTGAACAACGTAAATAGAGTAATCCTCTATGAACTACATCAAAAATCTCGAAATGTTATTTTCCCGATCTGAAGGAATCTCGAAAAAGGCTGGAAGGGAGGACACACAGGTAATACGACTTCTGACCTCTACATAATCCATTAGCTTTTTTCTAGTGAAATGAAAATGTAGAAATATGAACCTAGTTAGTTGTACGAGAAGGTAGGGTGGCTCAGACTGTCAACGACACGTATATCAATTATTCGTAGCTTAGGTATTTTGAAAGTTATAAACTACATCATAAACATAAACAAGGTGACAATGCAGAATTAATTATATTTCTTGATAAATTCGTGGTGTAAGGTATCTTTCACATCAAATCATTTAATAACTACATTAACAGTTCATATACTACATTAAACCGTAAACCATTTGAATAAATAAGTGTAAACATGAGAAAGCGTAGAGGGCCAATTGCACATTGTAAAAATTACTCAGGTCAATACAGGTAAATTATTAAAACCTATAGTTTGTATACAATAGGGTATAAATTAACAAATTAGATAACATTACTAGAATTCTATAGACTACAGGAAAATACATTGCAGTGCAACCAACAAAATATTGTGTTAAACCCAATATTATTTCAAAGGAAATTATAAGAAATGGCAATTCACAAATAATTCATAAGCAAGCATCTTAATAATCATTTATTCGATATACTCGAGAGAATTAGAAGAACAACCAGGAAAAACGCTAAGTGTTTGTCAAGGTGTCATTCAATACCCCTACTAAAATACAAAACAATTCTGATCGGACTTTACAATAAATCGTTAAATTGTGGAATTCTCGCAAAAGTTTGGTGCTGAGATCAAAATAAGTAATGTGACTTCATTTACAAATGTTTTTCTAAACAGTTAAAATATGGCATATCCTTTTAAAATAGTTCTTAGTGTAAGGCACTTTAGACTATTATTTCAATTTAGTCATAAAAATATCCTTCAAACATTAAATATTAGATAGCAGTATTATCTGTTTCTCGATACTATTTCCCTATTAGCATCAATGGGTAATTTTATGTTTGTTAGAGAAGATTTGTCTGTGTTATTCAAGATGTTTTGTTAGAAAATTCAAGCTTCATAAAAATGCTGCTGTAATAGAGTAATAGTAGTCAATGAGGAAGATGGAAAAAGTTATGGTTGTTGTCAAATCAGTAATAGGGAACAAAGTGGTTTGATCTTGTGCCCTGCAGTGCTTAGCTTAAATAACAATTGTATTGATTTTAATACACAGTTATTAGCTCGACTTGTACATGATAATTCCTATTGTTAGTGTTGATCCATATTAACTTTGTCATGTCTAGAAGTTGACAATGGCTGCATAGTACTTATTTTGAAACAATTATTATGCCGAACTAATTTTGGATCTCATGTTCGTCTTTAGTGGTTTACTTGAAGCTACATTACATCAGACGAATATTCTTTAAAACATGTTAGGAATAAACCACATCTCCATGTAGGGAAGAGAATGCCTCTTGGTGTTAAAAAACCAAATACCACACTAACGTTAATAGAAAAAAAAAGAAATCTCGATAACGGTGCAAAAAGGGAAACTGTTTTTAAATGGCTTATTAAATGGTTTTCTGCAAATTTTGTATCCCTTTGTTGTGAAAAGTCACTAGTAATGAGCCATGAGTAGGATGCTACCGCTACCTACGAAAACTAGATTGAACGAACAGCGCAAAATAATTTGTACTACTGAATGAACTTATGAAAACTAGTTGGAAGAGACAAATGTTGAACTTCTTAGCAACTAGAATCAGCCGCATTGTGAGACTGCAAGGGTCAGGGAAATATGAATCACTATCTTGATATTTCCCCGTTTTCGTTCTTTGAAGTCTCTTGGTGTAATACTCTTGGTGAAAATCGTCTTTGAGGAAAAGGTGGAAATAAGATTTAATCTCTAAAAGACGTAAAGTATGATGACCATAAACAACTAATATTTACTCCTTAACGAACTTTATGCTCCACTGTCGAGTAGCTTACTTTTTCTATAATCTTCCAACATAACTGTAAATAGACAATACATAACTATGAATTAAAAAGTGTTTCGATTGATGAAGCCTAAATAGTTCGACGCCACATCATAACAGATTAAGTAACATCGGTTTTATCTGCACCAGGCTAGTGATTTTTTTACGCATTACGATACAGTATTTTGGTTCCGTAGTTCAGGCATCTTTCAATCTTTCTTAAAGTGTGGTACAATCGAGAGTGAATTCACGTACCCATATACTCAGAAAGTATTTTCCGGACTACTGTGCAATTCAATGTCTGTACGTTTCACTAGCTTCCAGAATTAATTCTTCAACTGATTCGACACGCTAAAATCGATTTTCTGTTAGGGCGTACGGCTATTGCACCAAATTTCTACCTCTAATATCCAAGGCATGAGTGATTAAAATGAAAACATACTCAAATCGAGATTACACCATTTTCCGGGGAAGCTATACCAAACAATGATACGGGAAAGTGACCTAAGAACAATACTGGTGTTTGGTTTTTGTTAAATTGATCGTCAGAGGGAGACAGAAGAAGAACAGAAACGAGACTTGCTGTATCATACCACACCTAGAAAAATAGAACTTACTGTGTCTATCACAGGTTGCGTCGCAGCAAGCACTGTTTACACTTGAGAAGCAGGTCTTCTATAAGTACTATTGGACTCATGATATCTGGCAAACACTTCACAATTATACAGTGGTAGATCGATAACAATAACATTAGTGTCAGCATTCTAGTGGGCGAGAGATTTGAAGATAACTGATCGACACCTGCTATAACCCTATGACAAGTTCAAACTCTGTGAGATTGTTTATCTTTCATGGCGCCGCAGTTTCGTCAGTGTACTTGACCGTATGTCACCTGCACAAGATTGGCTTGTTTTCTGAATTAGCTTCTCTTTTGTTCTGCCGGCAGCTGTGATCTGTTTGTCTAACCGCTATAGCTATCTCCCTGTCTCTCAGGAGGATTATGAAATGTCAAGCACGTATTTTTGTTGTAAATCAATGTTTTATGCCTAAGAAGATTTCACTCGCTACTGAGAAGGTCGTTGTTCGTAGATCCTTACATTGACACACACCCACGTAGGGAGAAATGATTATCATAATAAAATAAGAGAAATTAGAGCTGAAACGGAAGGATTTATGTGTCTCTTTTTCCCACGCGACATTCGAGAGTGGAAAGGTACAGAAGTAGTATGAAAGTGGTTCGATGAACCCTCTGCCAGGCACTTAAGTGTGAATTGCAGAGTAACCATGTAGCTGTCGATGTTTTTGCCCCCATAGACTTATTACTAGAAGTAACAAATCGCAGTCTTGTTTCCCACCGTAATAAAAGCTAGTTCACTTTGCCATCCGTATTTAGATCCTCTGTTCGCTCTCATTTTTCTAACTGCATCAGAAGGAGCCCATCGACTTTTACAAATATTATTCACAACTGACTGTGCATCCGTTGGTCAACAGCTGCACATAAGCACTTTTTAGTATGGTACCGACAGTAATAGGTTAGGAAACATTTAGCAGAATTTTCATTCGCAGAATAGTGTTTTAAAATACTGTTTGTTGAGTATATTTATATACACTGTCCATTCCATGTAAACACAGCACACACCATTATGGAGCCACCGCCAACTTCCACAGGGCCTTGTTGACGAATTCGATCCATGGATTCATGGGGTCTACGCCAAACTCCGAGCCTACCATCAACTCTTACAATCTGAATTCGGAACTCATTTAGTATTAGTTGAAAACAGTCTTGATAGGTATTTTAGTTTCTGTGTTTATCAACTACGCGTTTCACCTTATTTAGGCATCGTCAGACTCATCTGAATTTGGCACTTCTCAGGACGATCCATTAGACATACCAAATTGAGATCAGTATGAAGATACCTAAATAAGGTGAAACGCGAACTTGATGAATAAAAAACAACTGCAGCCGAGGCTATTTGCAACTAATACTATTAAACACGGGTTTACTGATTCGTGTCAAAGATGGGTTGGAAGAATATCGGAACTCATTTTACCTGGCGGCTTACCAGTCGTCTAGGGCCAACCGGTACTGTCACGAGTCCAGGAGAGACACAGTAGGCGATGTAGTGCTGTTAGTAAAGGCACTGGCGCCGGTCGTTTCCTGTCCTAGCCCATTAACGGCAAATTTCACTTCACTATCCTGACGGATACGTTCGTCTTAAGTCCCACGTCGATTCGTTCGCGCAGTGTTGCTTGTCTGTTAACACTGAAAACTCTGCGCAAATGCCGCTGCTCTCGGTCGTTAAGTGAAGACAGTCCACTCTTGATACTGTAGGTCTCGGAATATTATATTCCCTAACGATTACCGAAATGAAATGGCCCTTGCACGTAGCTCCGACAGTCATTCTGCCTTCAAAGTTCATTCCTGTCGTGAATTCATAATCAGGTCAGAAACGCCTTCAAATCAATCATCCGAGTACAAATGACAGCCGCGCCAAATCACTGCCCTTTTACACCTTATGTATGTAATACTACCACCATGTGTTTATGTTGATACAGATATCTCATGACTTTTGTCACGCAGTCTAATCTAATCTGGATGGATCATTTTTTCTAAGGGTGCTCTTTTCCGCAATAGATTATTGTCCTTAAATATTTTTTTCTCAAAAGGTGGTCGACTTTTTGATAGTGCAATTACTGCCTACCAACCAATTATTTGTACGTCATTTGCAATCGTCAGCTAAATTATTTTCTACTAGCTATTAACATTGTAACTAAACACACATGGAAGTTGAAGGAACTGAAACACTTCTCACGAAGCCCGTTCGTATGAAACCCGTCTTGCTTTGATCGTTCATGAAATCCATATCGCAGCAGATAGCATGATTCTTTTTTATCTGTGCTTCCTAAAGATGGGAAGGTAATCGGCCGAACCCTTTCAAAGGAACAATCCCGGAATTTTCCTGGAGCGATTTAGGGAAACGTAAATGAGGATGGACGGAGGCGAGTTCAAACCGTCGTCCTCCCGAATGTGAGTCTAGTATGCTAACCACTCCGCCACCTCGTTCGGTATCACGCTTTTGGCTAATTTCATTGCAAAATACTGTCTTATTATTATTATTTAGACACCTGATGCCGCCACAGTTCTTTCGAGACACGTCGTATCAGACTAAACAGTGATATTAAGCCTTGACTGAAGCGGAAAAGTGTGCTGTGTATAACGTTAACAAGAAAACACTGCTACTTCATTTAAAAATAGGTGAGTCTCAATAGCCTTTAATGTTTTTCTTAACTTGAAAGTGCGCTAAAATTAGACTATGACATGATAACTATATTTGCCATTTACGTAGAAAACCATGCTGTGGAGCAACCATCTCACGCACGGTCAAATATTTGCTTATTTATCTCGCATTTCACACTGGCAAGAGTATGATATTCCGGTCCTCTCTTACACCTAATCAGACTTCATTTTACCGCGAAGACATGAATTTGCGTAATTTATGTTGTCTAATAATAATAATAATAATAATAATAATAATAATAATAAATATATACTATTGGATCTATGGAAGTTGCGATATGGCAGTCTTGTATTTATTTACCTGAATCAAACCGTGCTCGTAGTTCAGGAGAGATGGAGTTGTGACTTTAACTCCATCTCTCCTGAACTATGGACACAGGTTTGATTACAAAAGCATGCAAAGCCGATGGTGGACATCGTCGGATCATTCAGCTGTAACACGAATAAACTGTTGGACTTCGATCTGCCTATCTTCTTCTAAATTCTTGTAAAATTATTAGTAGTGAAGCACTAACAGAGAAAGTCACAGAGACAGTGTTTACAGAGACCACAATGACGTCATCAGATATTACACTTACGTACACCAATGTCATCGTCATCTTCGTTTTGGTACGTCAGAAACTTCGAACAGGTACGAATTTCTGACATAATCTTGCCATAGGTTCTTTGATGTACCCCCCAATATTTGTATAAAAATCCCTCTTAAGATGAATTGAGTGTAATTTACTCGTGAAAATGTGGAGTTAACTAAAATGTTTGAATTGGTTTTGGTCGTAAATATTTTCGACTTAATGGGAAAAATCACCAGCAACTAGGCGGCCTATATGGATGAGCAAGAGTCTACCTGAGGCATCAGTAACCCATGCGTTGTGAACGGTCATGGAACAGAGTAATCTGAAGTGTTTTCACGAATAAATTTAAGAATATTACTATTAAGAGCGTTACTTGGATGAAATAATATTATTGTTTACTTGGATCCCTAAATCGAGGCTGTTGCAGCTGAAATGAGTTTTCTGTTTCTTAAAATAACTTTAACGCTAGATCTAGGAAAAGACGGCAGTGTGTGTTACCTTTACGTAAAACCGTGAAAGCTAGTGAGATACTCGGGCTATTTTGAGAAGGCTCACTGCATCATAACCACTATTAACAAACGTCATAACAGATTAGCAAGTCGACATTAAGTCAGTGACAGATTAATAAAACTTATGCACATTAACAAAGAGGACGACAAGAAATTAACCATATCCGAAAAAGTAGTTGGCTGTCTGGGTGGTCGAGCGGTTCTAGGCGCTACAGTCTGCAACCGCGCGACCGCTACGGTCGCAGGTTCTAATCCTGTCTCGGTCATGGATGGGTGTCATATCCTTAGGTTAGTTAGGTTTAAGTAGTTCTAAGTTCTAGGGGACTAATGACCTCAGAAGTAGTTATCAATAACGAAAGTATTGGTACCATATACGATAAAGAAAAGGGGAAAATTACATCGGGGAATAGTAAAAAATATAGATATTCCTTCATACGACAGTGTAAAAGCTAAATATGTGCGTACCAAAGATAATCTGTGTCTACATATCTGCACAATGAAAGTCAGTGTACACTGCAAAGCGGAGGGTGCTACGTACCAATATTAACCGTTTTCATCCTTTTGTTCGAGCGTTATCTGTGTGCCTCACCGTAGGCCCTAACATCTCGTACCAACTTCTCACGATCCTTACACGTTATATGTTGTGAGTGCATCAGAGGTGGTGGAATGAATAAAAGAGGCGTTAAATGCTTTCGCTTTCGCGTGAGTGTATTTGGATTAGGCTTCTGGACACCGAAATCAATTATACAATCCTGGAAATGGAAAAAAGAACACATTGACACCGGTGTGTCAGACCCACCATACTTGCTCCGGACACTGCGAGAGGCCTGTACAAGCAATGATCACACGCACGGCACAGCGGACACACCAGGAACCGCGGTGTTGGCCGTCGAATGGCGCTAGCTGCGCAGCATTTGTGCACCGCCGCCGTCAGTGTCAGCCAGTTTGCCGTGGCATACGGAGCTCCATCGCAATCTTTAACACTGGTAGCATGCCGCGACAGCGTGGACGTGGACCGTATGTGCAGTAGACGGAGTTTGAGCGAGGGCGTATAGTGGGCATGCGGGAGGCCGGGTGGACGTACCGCCGAATTGCTCAACACGTGGGGCGTGAGGTCTGCACAGTACATTGATGTTGTCGCCAGTGGTCGGCGGAAGGTGCACGTGCCCGTCGACCTGGGACCGGACCGCAGCGACGCACAGATGCACCCCCAAGACCGTAGGATCCTATGCAGTGCCGTAGGGGACCGCAGCGCCACTTCCCAACAAATTAGGGACACAGTTGGTCCTGGAGTATCGGCGAGGACCATTCGCAACCTTCTCCATGAAGCTGGGCAACGGTCCCACACACCGTTAGGCCGTCTTCCTCTCACGCTCCAACATCATGCAGCCCGCCTCCAGTGGTGTCGCGACAGGCGTGAATGGAGGGACAAATGGAGGCGTGTCGTCTTCAGCGATGAGAGTCGCTTCTGCCTCGGTGCCATTGATGGTCGTATGCGTGTTTGGCGCCGTGCAGGTGAGCGCCACAATCAGGACTGCATACGACCGAGGCACACAGGGCCAACACCCGGCATCATGGTGTGGCGAGCGATCTCCTACACTGGCCGTACACCTCTGGTGATCGTCGAGGGGACACTGAATAGTGCACGGTACATCCAAACCGTCATCGAACCCATCGTTCTACCATTCCTAGACCGGCAAGGGAACTTGCTGTTCCAACAGGACAATGCACGTCCGCATGTATCCCGTGCCACCCAACGTGCTCTAGAAGGTGTAAGTCAACTACCCTGGCCAGCAAGATCTCCGGATCTCTCCCCCATTGAGCATGTTTGGGACTGGATGAAGCGTCGTCTCACGCGATCTGCACGTCCAGCACGAACGCTGGTCCAACTTAGGCGCCAGGTGGAAATGGCATGGCAAGCCGTTCCACAGGACTACATCCAGCATCTCTACAATCGTCTCCATGGGAGAATAGCAGCCTGCATTGCTGCGAAAGGTGGATATACACTGTAGTAGTGCCGACATTGTGCATGCTCTGTTGCCTGTGTCTATGTGCCTGTGGTTCTGTCAGTGTGATTATGTGATGTATCTGAGCCCAGGAATGTGTCAATAAAGTTTCCCCTTCCTGGGACAATGAATTCACGGTGTTCTTATTTCAATTTCCAGGAGTGTATTTCAAATACGACAAAATATAAACAGTTCATCATCATCAGCATTAGGCTGGTTTATGTTCTGCCTGTAATGGCAGTCATTTTGACTTATTCTCCCGACTGGCATAAATCATCTTATCTGAAGGGGTAATCTTCCTCCCATCATTGTTTTGAGATGTTCGTTCCCATTTTCCTATTTCCTTGTATTTTATTGAAGATATTATCAATATTCAGTTCTCCGTAATGTGCAAATTTCTAAACCTGTCAGTTCTTGTGCATCTCTCTTTCTGTCCTTAGATATATCGTATCTGTTGCTTGTATGCGGCTTTCTTGATATTTACTTATGCCCCGCGATTCACAAGCATTGGAACTGCCACAGTCTTATAAAATTTCTATCTCTAGTTTTATTTTTTAGGCATGTTTATTGTGCCACATATATTACCAATTGGTTCAAATGGCTCTGAGCACTATGGGACTTAACTGCTGTGGTCATCAGTCCCCTAGAACTTAGAACTACTTAAACCTAAATAACCTAAGGACATCACACACATCCATGCCCGAGGCAGGATTCGAACTTGCGACCGTAGCAATCCCGCGGTTCCGGACTGCGCGCCTAGAACCACTAGACCCATATATTACCAAACTTTGCTAATTTCTTCTCTGTCTTCATCCTAATTATATGTGATGTTGCAACATAAATAGCTCAACTGTTTGACATGTTCTACAGTTATGTTGTTAATCACGGTCTTTCTTCTTGAAGGCCTTCGGTTTTCGTCTTCTTTCCTGAAATCGTCAAGTAGTACTCTTCTCAAAACTTACCTTTGTTGGTTATCTTCTTGCCCCGTCATCAATGTGACGTCATTTGCATATAGAAGGCGATTCAGGTGGGTATTTCTGTTAGTCTTCATTCCCCAGTTAAAAATTTCCTTCCGTAAATAAATGTTGAAAGTGTGGGTGAAACGCTGCACTCTTGTGTTCACTCTTTTGTTTGTGTCAATGGCTGTGTGTAGCAGTGTGTAGCGATGAATTCACAACCTTCAATGCAGATACGCATTTACGTTAGACCCCCGCGCAAATCAAAAATTAGCGAACGTGGAGGACATGGACGGGGACTCAGGATAGGTGGTGCTACGTGGGAAAGCGGGTCAGCTGGGAAGCGAGCAGAGATAATCCAAGCGTTTGGGTTAAGCACTGCGTCCGGATGGCGTAATGATTAACGCAACTGACCAGTAAGTAGGAAATCCCGAGTTCGAGTCTAGATCCATCAATATCACTCGTCGCAGCTGATTCTGCAAAAAGTTCTGCTGTGTTGATGTCATTAGTTCCCTTTCATTCTCCCCTCTCCACCAGCAATTAACATAATATGTATCACAGCTGCGAATTTCGCGTAGTGTCTGTTGTTTCAGAGATGTCCAAAAGAACACCACATACTCATGTAATACACGTAGTTTAATTTTTTTAATTATAAATACTGCAGCTACTGGCCCCTCCGAGATCCCATTTGTTCTTCGCCTAATAACTTCTCAACTATGACCTACAATCTCTTGTCTACTTTTCTTCCATAAATTTTAAATGTGGTGTACCATAAGTTGATTCCTCTACGGTTCTGAAGGGACCGTCGTAACTATGGTACATTTTTTTTTTAAGTAGATCCATTTCTCCAGCACACATTAAATAAACTTAGTAGTATCACTTGTAGTAGGGTGCTTCGGTATTTTAATAGTTCAGCGTTTATGTCATTCATTCTGTTCTTTTTGAAGTTGATGGGTTCTATTAATTCATGCATACATCAATCGTCTATAAATGGATTCAATTTCATACCTTTTATTCTACGTGTAGCATGTTTCTTCGTACCACAAAGTCTTGTAATTTTCTATCCATTTTGGTAGGATGTTAGCTATTTCAGTAGCTTTCTGTCTGTTTCACTGAATATTTTCATATTTTTTACACGCTTTAGTTTACCTTCCGTGAATAGCGTCTTCTATTACGCTTATAAATCTATCCCAAATTTCTCAACGATCCCGTATGAGAGCTCGATGTTCTGCATTGCCTCTTGTTGGTAAATTTGGTGGTTCTCCGCTGTTGGTTCACTGAGATAAGCGTTTTGCTTTGTCTTTATAAGATTTTTTAAATTCTGATGTTCAGATGTTTAACACTTTCTTTATCTTTCTTTATAATGCTTCCTCAGCTGCTTTCTTACGTACAGTTTTCATATTTCCCCATTTCTTCTATATTTCCCTGATTCTCCTTGTTTTTCTAATTCTTGATTAAGTATTCTCGGGTACAGACCTGTATGCTACGTACATATAGTGAAAGTATTCTGTAAATTTCTTTCTTCATAGTGTCTTCTGTCAACTTTTTGTTCTTTCTCCATTTGGTGTACCTACATATTTCGCCAAGAAATGGTCATAACCTATGTCATACCCCGTTTAGACTCTTGCGTCTCTTACTTTGACTCGTAATTTATCAGTAACGATAAAGTTATCAATAAGAGACTAAAAACCTCTAGTGACCATATCTATTTATGTATATCATATTTTGCGCAATAAGGTACTGGTTACCTTTATTTTGTTAAAAGAAGCCAAATATTTGGGCTAACTTTGTCATTTATAATGATTTTTCCCATTATTTGGGATAGGTTTATACCCTACCCTTGCTTGCTCTGATGCTTTACACCCAAAAAACTGGGCTAACTGTTGAGAATCTGTATGATAAACATGTGGGCGCATAAAATAACACTTCATTTGATGCACTAAGCTAAAATAGAATCATTCCAGCACGATCACGAGTGAACTTTAACTATCATTGCTGGGTATTAGCTTTGAGCCGTGACGTTATTATCTTGCAATTTGTGATGCCAGGTGTTTCTGAGAAGAGATGGAATATAATATTTAAAATATTTATTTTACTTTGTATTGGTTCTTGAAATATAGCGTGTGCTGACTGACTGAATGACCTGTATGCTAGATTAGAAGGTGATAGCTTTATCTGAAATGGCGAAGCCAACGAATTAATATATAAAATCTTAGTCGTGGTGAGTTAATAGTCTATATTGTAGTCCGGGGTCTAGGCTAGGTGATAATCTGACTGGCTGAACGACCTTTATGCTAGATTAGAAGGCAATAGCTTTGTTTGTGACGAAGAAGTCAACAAATAAAATATAAAATCTTAATTGTGGTGACTTAATATTTTCTACTGCACTTCGAGGTGTAGGCTAGGTGATAGTATGATTGCCATTCGCGGAAGCAACGAATGTAACACAATGAGAATGATACTTAGTCATGAGGCGGAGTGCATTTTAGCATTATGAATTTCGATTAGTGGTTTTATGTTTGCCATTTTGATGTCCTCGTAAGTCTAAGCGGATTGGTGCTACGGAAAGGTTCCAGTTCTCGAAAGTAATGTTTTGAAGCAACCAAAAATTTAAACTATAGAGAACACCAAGTACAGTACTAATGTCTCTTAGAATACATCCGAATTTTCTTTCTATTTGTCAGAGGATTCGACTTTGTAGACGGAATCTGATGTTTCTTCTTGTTTTTAAATCATTTCTACCAAAACGATGCTCACGTTATTTTCTTAAGACGCAAAGAAAGAAAGAAAGCAAAACGGTGGCTACAATTACAATGATATTTGTAAAGGCTATGGTGGCGTACTAGATTATAGAGATGAATAAAAGGAAACAAAATATATGTCTCTCTATGTTCAGAACCTATTTTTGAATGTGGTATGCTAAATCTCTAGAATACACTTAAGAAGTAAGTTTAGCAAGTAATCAATTGACCTGTGATAGAATGTAACATAGGAAGCGTGCTATATATGACGCACATGTTCATGATAGAAGGTGTCATGTGAGACAAAAAAGTGTATGAACTTACTGATAATGTAGGTGAGATTTCTCTCTTAACTGGTGACATGAAGAGTTGTATGGTAAACATGCAGTTAAGGTAGTGATTTTGGGTTTCTTATGAACAGAGTTGTCACGTAATAGCACACACATGTCTATTAGAAAAGGAATACGTCTTGAACAAACCACATGCATATATATGAAAGCGCATGAGTCTTGGCGTTAAAAAAGCAAATACCACACTAGCCTTAACAGAAAAGAAAGATATCATGATGACGGTGCTAAAATTTTAACCGTTTTTAAACAGCTTAGTAAATGATTTACTGCAACCTCTGTTTCTCTTAGTTGAGACAAGTCACTAGTAATGAACCACGAGTAGCATCTATAGTTACCGAGGGAGGTGGCGCAGTGGTTGGCACACTGGACTTGCATTCGGGAGGAAGACGGTTCAATTCCGCGTCCGGCCATCCTGATTTGGTTTTCCATGATTTCCCTAAATCGCTTCAGGCAAATGCCGAGATGCTTCCTTAGAAAGGGCACGGCCGATTTCCTTCCGCATCCTTCCCTAATCCGAGCTTGTGCTCCGTCTCTAGTGACCTCGTTGTCGGCGGGAGGTTAAACGGTAATCTCCTCCTCCTCCCTATCATTCTATAGTTACCTCTACAGACTGGATTTAATGAGTTGCACAGAATAATTATAAATATTGATTGTAATTATGAAAGATAAATGGGAAGAGATACATGTCGGACTTCTTAAGCAACTAAAATCAGCAACATTGTGTGACCGCAAGGGTCAGGGAAATATGAATCACTATCTTATTATTCCCACCATAAACCATGGACCTTGCCGTTGGTGGGGAGGCTTGCGTGCCTCACCGATACAGATAGCCGTACCGTAGGTGCAACCACAACGGAGGGGTACCTGTTGAGAGGCCAGACAAACGCGTGGTTTCTGAAGAGGGGCAGCAGCCTTTTCAGTAGTTGCAGGGGCAACAGTCTGGATGATTGACTGATCTGGCGTTGTAACACTATCCAAAACGGCCTTGCTGTGTTGGCACTGCGAACGGTTGAAACCAAGGGGAAACTACAGCCGTAATTTTTCCCGAGGGCATACAGCTTCACTGTATGGTTAATGATGATGGCATCCTCTTGGGTAAAATATTCCGGAGGTAAAATAGTTCCCCATTCGGATCTCCGGGCGGGGACTACTCAAGAGGACGTCATTATCAGAAGAAAGAAAACTGGCGTTCTACGGGTCGGAGCGTGGAATGTCAGATCCCTTAATCGGACAGGTAGGTTAGAAAATTTAAAAAGGGAAATGGATAGGTTAAAGTTAGATATAGTGGGAATCAGTGAAGTTCGGTGGCAGGAGGAACAAGACTTCTGGTCAGGTGAATACAGGGTTATAAATACAAAATCAAGTAGCGGTAATGCAGGAGTAGGTTTAATAATGAATAAAAAAATAGGAGTGCGGGTAAGCTACTACAAACAGCATAGTGAACGCATTATCGTGGCCAAGATAGACACAAAGCCCATGCCTACTACAGTAGTACAAGTTTATATGCCAACTAGCTCTGCAGATGACGAAAAAATTGAAGAAATGTATGATGAAATAAAAGAAATTATTCAGATAGTGAAGGGAGACGAAAATTTAATAGTCATGGGTGACTGGAATTCGGTGGTAGGAAAAGGGAGGGAAGGAAACGTAGTACGTGAAAATGGATTGGGGGTAAGAAATGAAAGAGGAAGAATTTTGTGCAGAGCATAACTTAATCATGGCTAAACACTTGGTTCAAGAATCATAAAAGAAGGTTGTATGCATGGAAGAACCTTGGAGATACTAAAAGGTATCAGACAGATTATATAACGGTAAGACAGAGATTTAGGTACGAGGTTTTACATTGTAAGACATTTCCAGGGGCTGATGTGGACTCTTACCACAATCTATTGGTTATGAACTGTAGATTGAAGAAGCTGCAAAAAGGTGGGAATTTAAGGAGATGGGACCTGGATAAACTGACTAAACCAGAGGTTGTACAGAGTATCGGGGAGAGCGTAAGGGAACAAATGGCAGAAATGGAGGAAAGAAGTACAGTAGAAGAAGAATGGGTAGCTTTGAGGGATGAAGTAGTGAAGGCAGCAGAGGATCAAGTAGGTAAAAAGACGAGGGCTAGTAGAAATCCTTGGGTAACAGAAGAAATATTGAATTTAATTGATCAAAAGAGAAAATTTAAAAATGCAGTAAATGAAGCAGGAAAAAAAGAATACAAACGTCTCAAAAATGAGATCGACAGGAAGTGCAAAATGGCTAAGCAGGGATGGCTACAGGATAAATGTAAGGATGTAGAGACTTATCTCACTAGGGGTAACATAGATACTGCCTACAGGAAAATTATAGAGACCTTTGGAGAAAACAGAACCACTTGTATGAATATCAAGAGCTCAGATGGAAACCCAATTCTAAGCAAAGAAGGGAGAGCAGAAAGGTGGAAAAAGTATGTAGAGGGCCTATACAAGGGAGATGTACTTGAGGACAATATTATGGAAATGGAAGAGGATGTAGATGAAGATGAAATGGGAGATATGATACTGCGTGAAGAGATCGACAGAGCACTGAAAGACCTGAGTCGAAACAAGGCCCTGGGAGTAGACAACATTCCATTGTAACTACTGATGGCCTTGGGAGAGCCAGTCCTGACAAAACTCTACCATCTGGTGAGCAAGATGTAAGAGACAGGCGAAATACCCTCAGACTTCAAGAAGAATATCATAATACCAATCCCAAAGAAAGCAGGTGTTGACAGGGGTGAAAATTACCGAACTATCAGTTTAATAAGTCACAGCTGCAAAATACTTACGCGAATTCTTTACAGACGAATGGAAAAACTAGTCGAAGCCGACCTCGGTCAGTTTGGATTCCGTAGAAATATTGGAACACGTGAGGCAACACTGACCCTACGGCTTATCTTAGAAGCTAGACTAAGGAAAGGCAAACCTACGTTTCTAGCATTTGTAGACTTAGAGAAAGGTTTTGACAATGATGACTGGAATACTATCTTTCAAATTCTGAAGGTGGCAGGGGTAAAATATAGGGAGCGAAAGGCTATTTACAATTTATATAGAAACCAAATGGCAGTTATAAGAGTCGAGGGGCATGAAAGGGAAGCAGTGGTTGGGAAGGGAGTGAGACAGGGTTGTAGCCTCTCCCCGATGTTATTCAATCTGTATATTGAGCAAGCAGTGAAGGAAACAAAAGAAAATTTCGGAGTAGGTATTAAAATCCATGGAGAAGAAATAAAAACTTTGAGGTTCGCCGATGACATTGTAATTCTGTCAGAGACAGCAAAAGACTTGGAAGAGCAGTTGAACGGAATGGATGGTGTCTTGAAGGGAGGATATAAGATGAACATCAACAAAAGTAAAACGAGGATAATGGAATGTAGTCGAATTAAGTCGGGTTATGCTGAGGGAATTAGATTAGAAAATGAGATACTTAAAGTAGTAAAGGAGTTTTGCTATTTGGGGAGCAAAATAATCGATGATGGGCGAAGTAGAGAGGATATAAAATGTAGACTGGCAATGGCAAGGAAATCATTTCTGAAGAAGAGGAATTTGTTAACATCGAGTATAGATTTAAGTGTCAGGAAGTCGTTTCTGAAAGTATTGTATGGAAGTGAAACGTGGACGATAAATAGTGTGGACAAGAAGAGAATAGAAGCTTTCGAAATGTGGTGCTACAGAAGAATGCTGAAGATTAGATGGGTAGATCACATAACTAACGAGGAGGTATTGAATAGAATTGGGGAGAAGAGGAGTTTGTGGCACAACTTGACAAGAAGGAGGTACCGGTTGGTAGAACATTTTCTGAGGCATCAAGGGATCACAAATTGGAGCATTGGAGGGCAGCGTGGAGGGTAAAAATCGTAGAGGGAGACCAAGAGATGAATACACTAAGCAGATTCCGAAGGATGTAGGTTGCAGGAGGTACTGGGAGATGAAGAAGCTTGCCCAGGATAAAGTAGGATGGAGAGCTGCATGAAACCAGTCTCAGGACTGAAGACCACAACAACAAGAACAAGTATGACGTGTGCTTTGTACTCAGTTAAAAGAAATAAATTTACCTTTATTAGTAAAAGAATACAAAGAATAAAGTGTGTATTTTTAACTATTTACAACGCTTGCACCATACACTGTGTGTGTACACGTGTTGGCCAAAGGAAGTGGAGTGTAGCCGTGTATGGAACTGAAACGTGGACAATAAATAGTATGGACAAGAAGAGAATAGAAGCTTTCGAAGTGTGGTGCTACACAAGAATGCTGAAGATTAGATGGGTAGATCACATAACTAATGAGGAAGTATTGAATAGGATTGGGGAGAAGAGAAGTTTGTGGCACAACTTGGCTAGAAGAAAGGATCGGTTGGTAGGATATGTTCTGAGGCATCAAGGGATTACCAGTTTAGTATTTGAGGGCAGCGTGGAGGGTAAAAATCGTAGAGGGAGACCAAGAGATGAATACACTAAGCAGTTTCAGAAGGATGTAGGTTGCAGTAGGTACTGGGAGATGAAGAAGCTTGCACAGGATAGAGTAGCATGGAGAGCTGCATCAAACCAGTCTCAGGACTGAAGACCACAACAACAACATCTTATTATTTTCCCCGTTTTCGTTCTTTGAGGTCTCTTGGTATAAAGTACTTTGAGATAAGTCACTAGTAATGAACCATATGTAGCTCTCTATAGTTACCTATAGAGACAGAATAATTTTAATTATTGATTGTACTTATGAAAAATAAATTGAAAGAGATACATGTCGGACTTCTTAAGCAACTGAAATCAGCAACATTGTGTGACTGCAAGGGTCAGGGAAATGTGAATCACTATCTGGTTATTTTCCCCGTTTTCGTTCTGTGATGTCTCTTGGTGAAAATCGTCTTTGAGGAAGAAGATTTTCCCTGCGTAAAGCGCCCAATAGCATAGGGCTTGACGATCACTTATTGATAACCTTTGAAGAATTATGCTGTACATTTGAGATATTTGTATTTCCTGATCCATTGCATTGAAAAAGAAATGACAATGTCCATAATCGTAAAAAAGGTGAAAATATGATTTTATCTCTAAAAGACATGAAATATGAGGAATATCAACAATTGATATTTTTTCCTTGACGATCTTTTCCACTCCATAGTCGAGTAGCTGACTTTCTTCCAAAATCTTTAACAAGTACACTGCAAACAATAATCACTGAACAGAAAATACATAACTATAAATTAAAAAGTGTTCGGATTGATCAAGCCTGAGTCGCTACACTCCACATAATAACAGTAAAAGTAACATTGGTTCTACCTGCAGCACGTGAATGACTGTTCACCCATTACGATACAGTATTTCGGTTTCCACGGTTGCAATATCAGGCATCTACTGGTCTTTATCAACGTGCCCTACAATCGAGCGTGAATTCACGTACCCATGGAGACAAAAAGCATTTTCCAGACTGTTTTGAAATTCAATGTCTGGAAGTTTCAGTAGCTTCCAGACGTAATTCATACAACCGATTCGATGCGCTGAAATCGATTTTCTGTTAAGGATTACAGCTATTGTTACCATTTTCTACCTCAAATATAGAAGGCATAAGAAGTTAAAGTGCAAACATATTCAAATCCAAATTACACCATTTATCGTCACGAACTACGACAATAATGTTCGCACTGAAAGGTATAATGTTAAGAATTTGAGACTTAAGTCAGTGATACTTGTGTGAGATGTCCCAGAAAACTAGTTACGAGGCATGCGTGGCAGTTACCGTAGTGATATCCCTCCACCGGAAGCGTACAGAATACCAACAAATGTTTTGAAGCCTGATGCAACAATATAGGAAGATCAACGGCTCCCATACTTCGTATCAGACCATCCAGCATGGCCTGCACTAAAGATAACTAAACATAGATACATAATTGGAAAACTAGGAGGATAACGATTCAAAAGTGATTTTGTCAGTTCAGAGAGTGTTCTCCTTAGCGTAAGTTAGGTCAAGTTAGATTACGTAGTGCAGTTTGGTCCCACTGGAGCTTACCACAGATTTCCAAATTTCATAGACCAGCTCCCAGTCTGTTGCCCTACAAATAACTATTCACAGTAAATTAAGTACATAAAAACCCATGCTAATAGATAATATCCCACTGTCATGAAAAAGAAAGGTAACTTCGTTAACCATTAAGGGATATAGTTGATGACAAAAGTAAATCATACATCGTAACGTATTGCAAAATGCCGCGGAAAGTCATCAGAGCAGGAAAATACACTCCTGGAAATGGAAAAAAGAACACATTGACACCGGTCTGTCAGACCCACCATACTTGCTCCGGACACTGCGAGAGGGCTGTACAAGCAATGATCACACGCACGGCACAGCGGACACACCAGGAACCGCGGTGTTGGCCGTCGAATGGCGCTAGCTGCGCAGCATTTGTGCACCGCCGCCGTCAGTGTCAGCCAGTTTTCCGTGGCATACGGAGCTCCATCGCAGTCTTTAACACTGGTAGCATGCCGCGACAGCGTTGACGTGAACCGTATGTGCAGTTGAGGGACTTTGAGCGAGGGCGTATAGTGGGCATGCGGGAGGCCGGGTGGCCGTACTGCCGAATTGCTCAACACGTGGGGCGTGAGGTCTCCACAGTACATCGATGTTGTCGCCAGTGGTCGGCGGAAGGTGCACGTGCCCGTCGACCTGCGACCGGACCGCAGCGACGGACGGATGCACGCCAAGACCGTAGGATCCTACGCAGTTCCGTAGGGGACCGTACAGCCACTTTCCAGCAAATTAGGGACACTGTTGCTCCTGGGGTATCGGCGAGAACCATTCGCAACCGTCTCCTTGAAGCTGGGCTACGGTCCCGCACACCGTTAGGACGTCTTCCGCTCACGCCCCAACATCGTGCAGCCCGCCTCCAGTGGTGTCGCGACAGGCGTGAATGGAGGGACGAATGGAGACGTGTCGTCTTCAGCGATGAGATTCGCTTCTGCCTTGGTGCAAATGATGGTCGTATGCGTGTTTGGCGCCGTGCAGGTGAGCGCCACAGTCAGGACTGCATACGACCGAGGCACACAGGGCCAACACCCGGCATCATGGTGTGGCGAGCGATCTCCTACACTGGCCGTACACCTCTGGTGATCGTCGAGGGGACACTGAATAGTGCACGGTACATCCAAACCGTCATCGAACCCATCGTTCTACCATTCCTAGACCGGCAAGGGAACTTGCTGTTCCAACAGGACAATGCACGTCCGCATGTATCCCGTGCCACCCAACGTGCTCTAGAAGGTGTAAGTCAACTACCCTGGCCAGCAAGATCTCCGGATCTCTCCCCCATTGAGCATGTTTGGGACTGGATGAAGCGTCGTCTCACGCGATCTGCACGTCCAGCACGAACGCTGGTCCAACTGAGGCGCCAGGTGGAAATTGCATGGCAAGCCGTTCCACAGGACTACATCTAGCATCTCTACGATCGTCTCCATGGGAGACTAGCAGCCTGCATTGCTGCGAAAGGTGGATATACACTGTAGTAGTGCCGACATTGTGCATGCTCTGTTGCCTGTGTCTATGTGCCTGTGGTTCTGTCAGTGTGATCATGTGATGTATCTGACCCCAGGAATGTGTCAATAAAGTTTCCCCTTCCTGGGACAATTAATTCACGGTGTTCTTATTTCAATTTCCAGGAGTGTATGTAACTCCGACAGAAAGATAAGAACTATTTAACCCATGATGAAAATGAGACAGAGAAACTAACCCATGGAACATGTGATAGGTACTCAGTGTAGCCAATAACACCATATGTCTTCAAGTATCGAGGCCCATCAAGTTGTATGCTGGACGTGCCGACAAGGTGGGCGCAGCACAGGCCGTGAGTGGAAAGTGCTCGATTGCATCGTGCTAATCCTTGGCCTTCAGGGAAATGTAGTCAAGTGTGGGCCAAATTCTGGAAAGCTAGAACTGCCTTGCAAGCTGTGCCGCTAAGAGCTCTCCAGGGCTGTACTCTAGTATACATGTGGGGCTACACACACAGAGAAACCGAGTTATTTGCGAGCTTTTCTTCCTTTATATTTTTGTGCTGCACTCATTCCGTGGTGATTCTTTTCATTCGTTAGATGCGAGGGAGTCAACCACCAATTCTAAATTACCTATCATAAGTGCTATCTGAATTGAATGGATTAAAAGTGAACAATCGTTGCACAGATTTTGTTTGTTTGGTCAGCGGTCCCTCGAGTACAACTAGCGTGTCAGATTAAATCTACCCACAATACGTGTTAGAACCAAAGTAGTGTGTCATGAGGAAGGATAATTTTATAAGTTTAAGATTGTGGGATTGTAATATTTAAGGAACTTGTGTAATATCAACGGGAAATAAGTATTGATGTTTCGTATGCTAATTGCTTGTTGAGTACCGTTTGCCTTAAGGTTGTACGTGAGGTATCTAGAAAAACCCCTTTGAAGGATATAATAAGTCAGTCGTTACGGCAAAGTCCATAAGGCACAATAAACTGAACGTTCTCCATTAATTAATTTCTCATGGTCGGGCATCATGTAGAGTTTTTTTAAAGAAGATTATATTCGTCGTTGACTGTATAAATTTTTTATTTCAAAATTGTAGTTTCGGCCTTTGAGCAACTTTTTCACAGTGTGCAGAGCTTGCACTCGTCTCATGTTACTGTATTTCTACAGTGAGAATGCTTATTTTTGAAGATGAAATGTATACATGTCGGATGGTTTTAAAGTGTGACATGTGCTGAAGCAAAATCATTATCAGATCCAATGCCCTTTTAAAAAATAAACATAAAAGTAAAAAAGAATCCAATGAAGCAAGGACTATTGATCAACAACAACTCAGCCTCAGGTGATGAAAAGAGGGAACGAATATTTTTGCTATTATTCCAAGATTATTAGGAGTTTTGAGATTTTGTTTTTCGCTGTATAAGGTAATCCGGATGCAATGATCCAGTTCTTTACGTTTCCTTTACTCCCCTGCAAAGGTACTAATTTCTAATATAAGGCTAGGGTAAGAAATATCAGACTGTTGCCGAGCAAAGGGATTGGGGCGACAAGCGAGAGAAACGGTTTTATTAGTCATTATTCTAAAGAAACTGCTTCATGTTCACTGCTAAGAATGTCCGAGAAGACAACAAGCTTCTCGTTCTGGGGAATGCAGAAGTACACGGAAAACTGACTGAATGCGGTTGGCGCACGGGGAAATGTTCATCGACGATGACAGATGTTTGGAAAAAGCGACATGAAACTGGACATTCTAAAAGGATTGACAAAAGGATGAACAAACGAAACTAACAGTCAGTCGTTGCCCATATTCAAACTGATCTGACAGAGTCATAATTGCGCCAAACCTGTTGCAGTTATCACCGATATTTTTCGAAGACCGTTGCGATGTTATTTCTACGGGAGGCACTGCTTGTAATATTATTTGAAGAATGTATTGTGTTTTTAATTCACTAAACAATGGTTTAATTGAAAAAATGAATTTATACAGAGCGTGGTAGCAAGTTTTAATAGCTGCGTGACCTCAGATAAACGTTCATTCCTACTTTTTTTTGTCGTTTTGTTTAGTTGTTTTATGAGAGGTGCCAGAACTGGTGGAACATTTCGTAGTGCAGCAGAGGTTAAATTATGGACGCAGCTTTGCATTTTTATACTGGTAACTCAAATATTGAGGGGTTTTGGTTTTAGGCCTCTTATAGCGGTGGCTCACTCTAGTCAAATGCAGAGAACAAAACTATTACTGAAATTAGCACTCGGCACTGAATAACACTTAATTCAGGCTTCATTAAAAAAAAAAAGCGAGCGCCACACGATGTACGAAACTATCGAAGCGATATTTCTCTGTCAGTTAGTGATCGTGCGCTTATAGTTCGTTAAAACAATGTCGACAGGGTCACCAACATGTATTCTTCCTGTCTATGAACCAGCGTCTAGATTCTTCTGTCTAGTTGAAGGAATACCGGTACCTATAGTAGTATGTAAATAACTAACAGTACCTTCAACAGAAACGTGGTTTTGGAGCAGTGTCTTTGATTCATAATCGAAGCGTTTTTGCGCCTAGGTTCAAACGATATTTAACCCCCCCCCCCCCCTCCTCCATTAACCATGGGTCTTGCCGTTGGTTGGGAGGTGGTACAGGTAGCCATACCATAGGTGCAATCACAATGGAGTGTATTTGCTATGAGGCCAGACGGTTAGTGAAGAGGGGCAGCAGCCTTTTTAGTTGTTGCGGGAGCAACAGTCTGGATGATTGACTGACGTAGACTTGCGATATCAACAAAAATGATCTTGTTGTGCTGCTTCTGTGAATGGCTGAAAGCGAGGGGAAACTACAGCCATAATTTTCCACGAGGGCATGCGGAGCTACTGTATGGTTAAATTATGATCGCATCATCTTGGGTAAGATATTCCACAGGTACAATAGTCCTCCATTCGCATTTATCGGTGGGGACTACTGAGGAGGATGTCCTTATCAGAATGCAGAATTGGTATTCTAAGAATCGGAGCGTGGAATGACGGATCCTTTAATCGGGCAGGTTGGTCAGAAATTTGAAAAAGGGAAACGGATAGGTTAAAGTTAGATATAGTGGAAATTAGTGAATTTCGGGAGCAGGAGGAACAGGACCTATGGTCAGGTAAATGGAAGGTTATAGATACAAACTGAAACCATGGGGCAAGGCAGGAGTAGGTTTAATAATGGATCAGAAAATAGGAATGCAGATAAGCTATAATGAACAATATAGTGGATTTATTATTGCAGCCAAGACATATATAATGCCATCACCCACCAGAATAGTAGAAGTTGATGCACCATCTAGTGACGAAGAGATTGAATAAATGTATGATGAGGTAAACGAAATTATTCAGATAGTTAAGGGAGACGATAATATAATAGTCACGAGGAACTAGAATTCATTTTTAGGAGGAGGAAAAGAAGAAAAAGTAGTAGATGAATATGGACTGGGAGAAAGTACAGAGTTCCTTGGCACCCTTGTTGTCAAAGGTTTCGGGCCCATAGGCAGTACTTCAGAGGTATGCTAGCGTAATGCGATGGTAGGTTGATGAATGTATTAGTCCCGATGGAGAGCACTGGTTCACACAGGACAGAATTTCACGTGATATGCTGCTACGTTCCGTTCCTATGTGTTTTACATGAAGAGCTGTAGAGTAAGATATCTAGCGTGGAAATAAAGCGTTTCCGGAAACATCCATCTAATATGTGTTCTTCTTCTGCGTGAGGAATATTTCCTGAAGATTTTTCCATGCCATTTTCGTACAACAATTATATAACGAAATAAATCTCGGGTAAACAGCCTGGTGTGAGTGTATAAAGGAGACAATATTTCGGTAATCGAGCTTGTTCAAAATATGTTACAAATGGCTCTGAGCACTATGGGACTTAACATCTGAGGTCATCAGTCCCCTAGAAGTTAGAACTACTTAAACCTAACTAACCTAAGGACATCACACACATCCATGCCCGAGACAGGATTCTAACCTGCGACCGTAGCGGTCGCGCGGTTCCAGACTGTAGCGCCTAGAACCGCGTGGCCACTCCGGTCGGCAATCGAGCTTATTGCCATCATCAGGTGTGCTGATGATGGCAACAAGGTCGATTGCCGAAATATTGTGTCCTTTGTACACTCACACCAGGCTGTTCACCCGAGATTTATTTCGTCATGAAATACGCTTGGAGAAATTGAAGAATCACACAACAATTATATACTCAAGAACACTGTAAGGAATGTTACTATGCACGCCGTCATCTCTTAGGCAGATACAAGAAATTAACTAATGAAACAACCTAACTGTATTGCATCTTTAAGGAGCCAGTCATTAGATATCCTTCGAGGTCGGGTACAAACAATAATGTAATAGTCACCTACACTACTAATAAAAAACACTGGAAGAAATAAAAATATACAAAATATGCTAAGACAATAAATTCAATAACATTATTTCTGTTAAATAATGAAACATTGTAAAAGACATACAATATAACCACTACTCAAGATATGATTTGCACAGAACAGTTATCATCGTCGATAGGACTCGAGTTTGAAAGTTGGACTGATAGCCAAACGATTTCTTCCATGAGTATTGTATCATCTTGTTTTTCATTGTCGTTGTTAAAGCTACAATTATGGAATTTTTATTTGTGTTACTTAACGTTTCTCAAAACAGCTGTTTTAAATTTCTATTTACAACCAATAACTAAAATAAAAATTTCCCTAAAATTAAAGCGATACATGTCTTTCTTTGTTCGAGACGAATTTTCACTCTGCAGTGGAGTGTGTACTGATTTGAAGCTTCCAAGCAGATTCGTGTGTGTGTGTGTGTGTGTGTGTGTGTGTGTGTGTGTGTGTGTGTGTCCAAACCTTATCCCTTCTAGGCCATGCCAATCTCTGTACTTAATTTCCTTCTTCGGTCAGCTTCGTAAGCTTTAGTAACTTGTGAAAATATTTCTCTTTCATAATAATTTGAAGTCTGGAATTAGAAACCAATTTCATTTAAGAAAAGACGTCTTCTACGTAGAAAGCAGGCTTCCTACTTCCTATCGTAACAGCTGGAGGAAAGTACATCATGTCTGATTGAAGAATCGACATTTAACATCTTTGATAAACAGACATATTCATAGAACTTAAAATAATGTCTTCTTTGTGCTTAAGGAGAATGCTAACAAAAAGTAAGAGCAAACGGTGAAATATCTTGTTCTGTATTTGTAAATTAAATATTTCTATGGTGAAATAAGTTTGCTTCTCTCTGTGTATAAGTAGAATGCGGTTTCTGCCTTATGAAATCTGTCTTAGGCAACAATACGTCGTTGCTCACCCATCTTCATTGGTCAAACGATTGACCAAGCAGCTATCCAAACATGACGCACAACCCATCTTCACAGTTCCACCTGCACCAGTATCTCTTCTCCCACCTCCCAAACTTCACGGAAGTTCTCGGTGGATATCTCCATGTCTAACAACTTCGATGTCGATAGCACGTTAAACCTTGCTTCTTCCTGCGTTCATTGCTGTTGCGGAGAAATGGCTAAGCCACAGGATGGAAGATTGTTCCCAGAATGGTTTGCTACTCTGAAGTTGTGTGTGCTCTGATTTGAAAACCCCTGGTTGATGAATACCAAGCGTCTCTCAAACCGAAGGCCCTTGCCTTTCATGGACATATGGTCTACCGACTTAGACATACAACCACTGTTCCGATCCACCATGGCTAAATTTTACGTCTAGTTGTTATAATGTAAAATAAACAAATAGAAGTAAAATGCCTACCGACTGGCTCTTACTTGTCGTTCATTTATTTCTCGTCTTCGGCGTAAATATTGCTATCAGACCCTCGATTTTACCACTCATAGGTACTATCACAATTTGATCGAATTTCGGGCTAACTCTAGATGGACTAACGCTGTTTAATCTCTTACTACTCCTTGCCCCTTCCACAAATCAATTCGATCTACTTCTGGTCAGGTACTGTACAGGTATTAAATCGATTACAGTGGAAATTATTAATTCCCACACTTCTTATGACGATTGCATTCAAGAAAACCTGCACGAAAATAAAGGAATCGTTTATGCGTGGTCTTCATCCTTAACCTCAATACAAAACACCGCTACATTTAGTGGGCAAGAAAGTGGTTCAAATGGCTCTAAGCACTATGGGACCTGACATCTGAGGTTATCAGTCCCCTTGACTTAGAACTACTTAAACCTGACTAACCTAAGGATATCACACACATCCATGCCCGATGCAGGATTCAAACCTGCGACCGTAGCAGCAGCGCGGTTCCGGACTGAAGTGCCTAGAACCACTCGTCCACAGCCGCCGGTGTTTAGTGGGCACCTTATATATATAATGTCTGATGATGTTTAACAACTGACGATCTATTCTCTGAAATATTTTCTGTTTCTGAAATATAAAACATTGGGCTCGCTTTCAGGATAACGACGATCCAAGCATTTGTGCAGCCACCGAGCGAGGCGACCTCAGTTTCGTCGCGGCTGTGTCCGAGAGCGGTTGTGGCAGCTCTCTCATCGCGCGCGCTTGCTGGTGACTGCAGCTTGGAGCAACTTTGTGAGTACCCAGTTCATGTTTGTACCAGTGAAGCCCAATAATGTAATATGCAGTGAATATCGCCTTTCCGTATGGATCTGAGGTGCTTAAAATATTTCAAGCAGTTGATATTCTACTCGATAGCATTACTTTGAAAGTCGAAAAAGTTTTCGCAATGCAACATCACTTTCTAGGAAACTGCCTTTACGTCAACCTGCTACACGATCAAACATGTCTTCATGTCATGACTAAAGCTGATGGTGTTGCTACTTTCAGTTGTTGTAGTGGTGAGGTCTATGAAGTCGAGATTACTTATGCAGCATTAGGTCTTCGAGCTATCCATATTTTCAATTTGCCTTTTGAAATAGACCTTGCACGGATCGAAATTTGGCTTTCTACGTGTGGTACAGTGCGACAAATCTATAGTAAAAATTTTTGCGTTCTGTGAAAATCGAATTACGCAAGCACATTCCTCCATAGACAACAATCCATGTTTTCAAAGTTCTTGTTGTCTATGACTGGCATCCAGATATGTAAGTGGTTTAGATTTATCCCTGGCAAGTTAAAGCCGCTTGTCTGTGTGTCAAATCTGTGCATAGAAACCCTAATACACGCGGAAGTTTAGACGAGAGGGATGCAACACGTAGAGCGACAGACACGGAAATGCATGCTGGTTCTCCGTCGGGTGACCAGCAGCTGGCAACCCCAAGAGGGAACACCCGGCCTCTTGGTGATAATTGATTTACTGATTGTCGAAGCGAGCATGTTATTAAAAAGATCGTTCCAATAATTACATGGAGTCCATGGAGTCCATGGAATCCAATGACAAGGAAAAATGTTAATCCATAAACTGCAACAAAGATAGTAAAGAGTTTGCGAGGCCGCCGTTCCTTGCAATCCGACCACAAATCTGTGTGATAAGTCGCCGCAGCTACCTACACAGACCAACCCGCAGCAAGTAAGCGAGCAGCGTCAAGTTCCTCATAATTCTGACGTGACGCGGTCTAGTACTTCTCTTGATGCTCCTGTGGTTCCAGGGGAATCCGTATAAAACCGCAAATGATCGAGAGGTAGAAAATAACAGCAAAAGTGAAAGCCGCAGACGAAAATCTATGGAACCGAAAACACCAGTAAAGAAACAATGTGAAGATGATTTTCGAGACGTTGAGATTACAGCGTACGAGCAAGATCCTTAGAGACTGGTGGTGACATCACAAAAGACGAGGCAGACAATAAACACATTGTCCATACTAGAGAGAGAGGTGTTAACATGGATATCCATAACCAGAACTGACGAGTGATAGAAACTGAGCGCCCACATACCCCTGAGAAGAACGTAAGATAGTCTGCAGACACCAAACAATACAAGAAGTTTCTCTTCACTCATGAAAGCCTGTAAAATACTCGTATCTACAGAGAACACCAATGTAATTGTATTGGACACGAAATTCCAACGCCTGAAAGATTATCTCTACGCCGCTGACATAGAGGCCCCAATCCTTAAAGAGGTAATTACATCAAAGCTAATCGACATCCCGGGTTATGATATCGTTCTTAGTGTCAGAAATGAATCTGAAACAGAAATATTTTTCGGGAAGGGAATAACTTTTGCAGGAAAAGCAATTCTAAAAAATAGCATATGAATCAATGATCGGCATTTGGTCAACATATGTGCTCCGTCAGGAAGCAATGGTAGACTGATCACAGGAATTTCTTTAAAGACTGAGTTGCCATTCTTTTAACAAATATCAGATCCAGTATAATACTAGGTGGGAGATATTAATTTTGTATTGCGAAAAGAAGAATAGCTACCAAATTTAAACTTTCCGAAGTGCGAACTTTTTAACAAATGGCTTCGATTTTAAAGGTACTTCAGTTAACCTGTACCCACACTTCCTACGTTATACGCAAGAGAGTAACTGTATCTGTTAGCATAGTGGATCGATCCTTCTGTCACATGTTGATTTCTACCTGGCCTATTAATTTTTCCGAACACTCTGCATACCACTTAACGGTTCAACAACCTCTGCAGAAAACCTACTTAGGACAAGACTTATCGCACCTAAATGCAGGGCGATATTAACTGGAACGTGGAAGCGACTACCAGTGTATTCTGAGCAAGTAATGTTGTGGACACAGTATGTCAAACCTCAAATCTGGAAATTCATTTTCCGATATGATCGCAACGTAGCTTACTGGTGACGGAACACGCTGTAAAATTACTGCACCTGCTGCGCTAATTGCATAACATAAAAGCAAAGCTCACAAACAACATCTTCACGGTGAAATACATGAAAACGAAGATCGCTGCTTTGGTTCGGAAATCTCTAGACCGCTTGTGAGTATGTGCACATAACACGAATAAAATCAAACAGGAACACGTGTCGAAGTACCATACGCTGAATGAAAGTAAACGAGTTAGACAGACTATCATCACTCTTAGTGACGAGTATGGTAACGATTTCTCTGAACAAGGGGATATGAGAAACTACATTGTCCAATACTACATCAACCTATGCTCCGAATCGGCAACATATGCGTCACCGAAGGTTATCTCCTACGCAAAATCCAGATTACAATCCATCAGGATGCAAAGGTTGGACTTTAAGAGGTCATTACAGACAAAGAAATAAAAACTACTGTCGTCGAGCCCGCACACAAGAAATCTGTAACTTCTGATGACCTGCCAATTGAATTTTATCCAAAATTTTGAAATCTGGCCGATCACGAGCTTACTAACATGTACAATGATCTGCTGTCACGTTCTTCCCTTCCAATACCTAAGGCACAGTTGTCCTGATTCCCAAGAAACCGCAAAGGAAAACATTGCAAGATCTGCAGCTTCTTACTTTTCCCAACGACTTTAAATTCTTACGAGTCCGATAAACATCGGAACAAATCCAGTCTTTGTGAATGTAATGGGAGAATATGAAGCCTGTACAGTCCCATTAAGGTCAGCGATGGATATTTGACTGTAGAGACATAGTGTATTTAATGTGAATCTGCAAACACCGAATTGGCATTATGTTCTTTACACTTTAATAAGGTTTTTGAAGAGGGAATCAGAATTTCTTAATGATTACAAACAGAAAAATCAGTTCAAATGGTCAATTCATGCAACATATACAAAACAGTATATGTGGCATATAGTCTAAGATTGAAATGAATGGCCAAATAATGGCTTCTGTACTTATCAAACAATCAGTCAGGGTAGGTTGCATACTGACCATGACTTTGCACGTGATTGCAGTCGAAACGCTACTTCTCAAATTGCAAGGGTTGCAGATTTTAAATACAAATACGATGTGTCACGGTCACGCAAACGACGTTAGTATTATTGTTATAAATCAGACGGAGACAGATGGAGTACGAGGAATCATCATGCATCGTGCTGACTCTTGTGGCTCCAGCCTTAGTCCTCAGGGTCGCGCGGGGTAGCCGTGCGGTCTTAGGCGCCTTGTCACGGTTCGCGCAGCTCCCTTCGTCGGAGGTTCGAGTCCTCCTTCGGGTATGGGTGTGTGTGTTCTCTTTTGCATAAGTTTGTTTAAGTTAGATAAGTAAGCCGTAAGCCCAGGGACCGATGACCTGAGCAGTTTGGTCCCCATAGTCCAATTTTTCTTAGTCCTCAGAAAGTACGAAATAATTTCTTTAGGTTTTTATGCCGAACATATGGTTACTCCAGTTTCTAGAAATCTGACTTGATTCACCGCCTATTCATGACGGTTACTATCAGCCTGCGAGTAATGGATCAGTTAAATTGGAATCAGAAACACAACACTATATACGAACAATGATCACAGATCATAATATGAGGTCATTAGACAGACTGCAGAGGATCCCATTCGTCAACAGTTTTGTAATAAGCGAGATGTGTCACATTGGTACGGTGTTACCACTACCCACTGCCATCGCTCAAAAAGAAAAAAAAAATAGGGTGGTTGCATGCTGGTATGTTTCGAGTGACAACGTCCTCAGAGTATCGAAGACTGGGTATTGAAGACATTCAGTCTCAATTTACGGCGATGTTTCTCAGTCGCACCTCCAAACTACTGCACAGTAACCAACTCAGCGGATCACGAAACCTCTTCAGAGCTTTAGGCTCTAATGATCGATGTGTTCCAACAAATGGTGAACGAATCGGTCCCGACTGGACTATGTTCGATTATATTTCGTCCAAGGTATGTGTACGACAATATGCAAGATGTTAGTACTCGTACATTATACAGTACACATAATAATGCTCATCCCAGGAATACAACTGAAATGAAATATAAAGATAAGAACTTGACAAAGATATAACGAAAAATCGAACATCCTGCTTTACGCTCCAATGTAAGTTATCTTTGGTATGAAGTAGCTAATGGGAAGCTCTCCACATGTGACAAGCTCCAAATAATAAGTCTGAGACTCACCTCATATTGCAAAAAGAAAAAAAAAATGTACTCCAGCCTGATTATCTATACATATATAGAAGAGTATCAGTTTCTTTGTTTGTTTGTAATTCATACAAAGCTACTTTGCACACTTTACCTTCAACAGAAGAGGAAGGCCACTGTCTACATAAGATTTCGTAATCTGACTTGATACATATATGTATGTAGCATATAAAGGTGAATGGTTGTAAAGAAATACCTCTAAATGTTCTTGGCCTGTTTACTTCGAATTCCTAGATGATTCCATAATGTACATTTACGACGGCTGATCAGTTCCAGTCATTCCACCAGGAATGAAGTACCCGGCTCGTGTTGTCTGTAGTTCAACCATGCCTAGACGGTCAGTACCACGATTCGATAACGTCCGCATTTTTACTTTTGCCAGGAAGGACTCTCCACAACGAAAGCGCCCAGGTGCCTCGGAGTGAACCAAAGCGATGTTGTTCGGACATGGAGGAGATACAGAGAGACAGAACTGTCGATGACATGTCTCTCCCAGGCCGCCCAAGGGCTACTGCTGCAGTAGATGAGCAATACCTACCTATTATGACTCGGAGGAACCCTGACAGCAACGCCATCATGGTCAATAATGCTTTTCGTGCAGCCACAGGAAGTCATGTTACAACTCAAACTATGCACAATAGGCTGCATTATTTCACTCCCGACGTCCACGGCGAGGTCCATCTTTGCAACCAAGAAACCATGCAGCACGGTACAGATGGGCCCAACAACACGCCGAATGAACCGCTCAGGATAGGCATCTCGTTCTCTTCACCGCTGTCGCATATGCCTTCCACCAGACAATCTTCGGAAACGTTTCTTGAGGAAACTCGGTCAGGCTTAGACACACTGTCCTGCTAGTGCAGCAAGGTGGAGGTTCCCTGCTGTTTTGGGGTGGCATTATGTAGGGCCGACGTACGTCGATGATGGTCATGGAAGGCCCCGCAACGGCTGCATGATACGTGAATGCCATCCTCCGACCCATAGTGCAACCATACCGGGAAGATATTGGCGAGGCATTCGTCTTAACGGACGCCGATTCGCGCCCCCATCGTGCACATCTTGTGATTGACTTCCTTCAGGATAGTAACATCGCTCGACTAGAGTAGCCAGCATGTTCTCCAGACATGAACCATATTGAACATGCCTGGGATGGATTGAAAAAGGCTGTTTCGTGACTCACCAACCACTCTGATGGATCTACGCCGAATTGCCGTTCAGGCTTGAGGAGTGGGACAATCTGGACCAACAGTGCCTTGATGAACTTGTGGATAGTATGCCACGAAGAATAAAGGCATGCACAGTTTCCCACAGTCGTTTAATGAACAAAGTAAGAGCATACGGACTATCAGATCAATTGTGTGATTGGATTGAGGAGTTCCTAGATAACAGAACTCAGCATGTCATTCTCAATGGAGAGAAGTCTTCCGAAGTAAGAGTGATTTCAGGTGTGCCGCAGGGGAGTGTCATAGGACCGTTGCTATTCACAATATACATAAATGACCTGGTGGATGACATCGGAAGTTCACTGAGGCTTTTTGCAGATGATGCTGTGGTGTATCGAGAGGTTGCAACAATGGAAAATTGTACTGAAATGCAGGAGGATCTGCAGCGAATTGACGCATGGTGCAGGGAATGGCAATTGAATCTCAATGTAGACAAGTGTAATGTGATGCGAATACATAGAAAGATAGGTCCCTTATCATTTAGCTACAAAATAGCAGGTCAGCAACTGGAAGTAGTTAATTCCATAAATTATCTGGGAGTACTCATTAGGAGTGATTTAAAATGGAATGATCATATAAAGTTGATCGTCGGTAAAGCAGATGCCAGACTGAGATTCATTGGAAGAATCTTAAGGAAATGCAATCCGACAACAAAGGAAGTAGGTTACAGTACGCTTGTTCGCCCAATGCTTGAATACTGCTCAGCAGTGTGGGATCCGCACCAGGTAGGGTTGATAGAAGAGATAGAGAAGATCCAACGGAGAGCAGCGCGCTTCGTTACAGGATCATTTAGTAATTGCGAAAGAGTTACGGAGATGATAGATAAACTCCAGTGGAAGACTCTGCAGGAGAGACGCTCAGTAGCTCGGTACGGGCTTTTGTTAAAGTTTCGAGAACATACCTTCACCGAAGAATCAAGCAGTATATTGCTCCCTCCTACGTATATCTCGCGAAGAGACCATGAGGATAAAATCAGAGAGATTAGAGCCCACACAGAAGCATACCGACAATCCTTCTTTGCACGTACAATACGAGACTGGAATAGAAGGGAGAACCGATAGAGGTACTCAGGGTACCCTCCACCACACACCGTCAGGTGGCTTGCGGAGTATGGATATAGATGTAGAATGTAAGAGGACGTGCTACTACTGGGTATTAGAGGTACCGGTGTGTACAGCAATCTGCACTACCACCTCTGAAGGTCTCGCTGTATGGTGGTACAACATGTAATGTGGTTTTCATGAGCAATAAAAAGAGGGGAATTAATGTTTATGTTGATGTCTGTTCCAATTTTCTATACAGGTTCCGGAACTCACGGAACCGAGGTGATGAATAACGTTTTTTGATGTGAAAATATAAGCCATTTTACTTCACATTTCTCCATTCACATGAAATATAGAAGAATATCAGTGAAACTTTGAAGGAATAACAAAGGAAATATATCGCGGTAAACTGACTGTAATTCCTATAGCGAGAATAAACTACAGCGACACTACCCATCTTTGCGATAGTATCGTCCGACGTAAATAGATCGCGGGACGAGCGGCAGATAGAGAATTCGACAGAAATATGACTGCAAGATCTTACTTATTGATCAGTAGCCGTTGTTATGTATGACATATAGACGAAATTTTCGTCCGTGTTTCACTTTTATTTTTTCTTAAAAGCGACACTAACTTACAGTGCCAGTCACTTTGTGTCGTAGATATTAAAAATCCCGAAAAATTACGGCCACTACAGCTAGTAATTTATATCCCAGAACAAAACATAGCAGTTACAATTGATTCATTCAACATTACGTAATATATGAGGCTTGAAAGTCAAATCACAACACAGAAGACTGCTTACACAGACTGTGTCAATAAAGAACATTTTTGTTTTAAGAAACATCATAATTTCAGCAGAGTTTTCAAAAATATTTAATTGTTGTTTTAAACCCAGAATGATGTTCCACTTATGATTTTTTCTCAATTAAATCATCCAGAAGCAGTGCTGCTTCCTAAATACGTGCAATATTTTTGGTTCTACCAACTGGTAAATCTGAAAGCTGTTCAAATCCCCGTCCTGCCATTCAGTACTATGTTTTCCGTTGCTTCCGTAAATCACTTAAGGCAAATGCTGGGAAGGTTCCTTTGAAAGAAATTCCCTGCGAATCATTTCTTAATTCAAGCTCGTGCTCCGTCTTTAGTAACATAGTAACATCACTGTTAATGGGACGTTAAACACCAAACTTACTCCCTTCCTCCCTCGTCTAGGCATTTAGATTTAGGTTTCCCTTCGTTTCCGTATATCACTTGAGAAAACGGCAGAACGGTATTCCTTGGAACGATACGTTTCAAATGAGCTATTCACCGAACAAAGTTAAATTTGGTTGTGCCTACCTTGTTACTGGAAGAAACTGAACCGTTTACATATGAAAAAAATCAGCTCGTTTTCCGAAATTTTAATGCTCTCCACACCTCTAAACAGATAGTTACAACATCATACCAATACCTGATTGTCACTTCGGATGTTAATGATGTTCAGACTATGGTTTCCTGTTCACTGCGCCTATATAATGATTGGTGCCTAATACCATATGATAATTTTCTTTCTCTGTCTGATGTTAAGTGATAGTTTTTTCGAATAAGAAAACAACGGAACTGAATGACTGTTTAGCAACAAACAAGGCCGCTATAAGTAGCACTAAAAAAAATTACACAAAATTATATCTAACTGTTGAACAGTAAATTGTTAGTGTTACTATCTCTGTTCTTGTTCAGAATTACCTTCTTCTTGAATGTAATGTTCTAAATTTTATATTACAAGCTTTCACTCTCGGTCAGTCTCACAACGAATGGCCTTCTGGCCTTCCCAGTGCCGAACACTCAACCGACTGAGCAACCTTCCTCGTTACTCGTTACTACGGCGTTCGCTAGCGACACCGAATAAACACTATTGTAACAAACAAAAGAAAATTGATCTTACTGGAGCACTGGGTGCTTTACACCGATTTTTCCACAAATTATCAGTTGGAGTGAACCATTCTTCTGTATTCACACCGTCCGCAATTGAGGATCTCAGACAGAGGACGAGTTCGGATCTAGTTGCGTGTAGTCGGCAGAACAACAAACGCCATTTCACTGTCATGTCTTCACTGTGACGCACTGAGGCCGACATGTGTTGTGGCAGCGGTATTTATGTAGGCAGTCTTTGCTGTTGGGTCGGACAGCATGTTGTATGTGAAGGTACCTCTCCAGCGGGCTCTTTACGTAACGAGTGTATGTCATTTCCGAAGTTTCCACTTTCAAAGTATGTCATCTCTGAATTATAAATGTGCAGATTATCTGCAGTACAGCATTCAAGCAGTTCTTAAACAACATACAACTAAATATGGGTGACCTTCCATTTTTGTGCCGTTCTTACTGTCCATCGGGAAAATTTAAGTAAGAGTTATTTATGCTTATGGTTTCAAGTGTGGCGTAAGGTTAAACAGCTGTCGAAGGGCGACGCCCGCATTGGGATTGCTGCGGAAATTTTGTCTGGCGATAACCGTGCAGCGCAGCGGGAGTGGAAGCCTTCTAAATCCGCGGGCTCAATGTCCTTCACACACCTGCGGGCTGGCGCAGCAGAAGTTGCAAGGCAGGCGGGCGCTCGCTGCGGGTCAACTGGTCATCAGTTTGTTAGCGAATCTGCAACCTGGTCATACGAAAGTTCACTTGGAGTGGCGTTAGGGAACAATTTCTGAAACACTGCACTTCCTTCCGGGACAAAAAGTAGTGTATTTTCGCAGTACCTGGCACATTGTGAGCAATCATCTGGACTTCAAACTGTGGCAACCCCGTCTTTTTCATTAAACTGGTAAAAAAGTGGCATGGCCCCTGAGCTACAGTTGTATTTTGTGCTGCGTTTGTGGCTTGAGTCGTCAGGAGCTTCTGTACCGTGTTTAGCTGCGAAACAATTTCTTGCGTCTGAAACTGAAACATGTGTACTAACTGCGTTGCTTCCACTGCTTGCAGCTGAGACGCCTGAGCAGGGGGTGGGAGAGGTCGGTTGCTCATATCAGAAGAGACAAATGCAATAAACAGACAAGGCAAGCAATAAAAAGAAGCACACAAGCGAAGAAAATTTCCGCAAAGCTCACCTGAGAACACTGATTAGCACAAACACTATAAAAGACATTATCAACGCAAGGAAAAGACACAGCGTGTAGTGAAAGGTTGAAAATTGTCTCTTGTGGGAGACCAGCTGAAACACTGCGATTGCCCTTCGTTTCACCCTGTAACCTGATTGTTACGGCGTAAATTCAAGATCTTTGTTGTTCTGTCGACTACACGCAACTGGATCAAAAATCGTCCTCTGTCTGAGAGATCTTCAATTACGGATGGTGTGAATACAGAAAACTGGTTCAATCCAACTGATAATTTGTGGAAAAATTGGTGTAAAGCACCCAGTGCTCCTGTAAGATAATTTCTCTTTTGTTTGTTACACTAGTGTTTATTCGGTGTCTCTAGTGAACGCCATAGTAACCAGTAACGAGGAAGGTTGCTCAGTCGGTTGAGTGTTTGGCACTGTGACGACCATGCGTTTGTGAGAGTGACCGAGCGTGAAAGTTTGTAATATAAAATTCATAACATTACATGCAAAAAGAAGGTAATTCTGAACAGGAACAGTGATAATAACACTAAAAATTTACTGTTCTACAGTTAGATATAATTATATGTAAATTGCAGCGGCCTTGTTTGTTGCTAAACATTCAGTTCCGTTGTTTTCTTATTCGAAAAACCCATCACTTTACATCCGACAGAGAAAGAAAATTTTCATTAGGAATTAGGCACCAATCATTATACAGGCGCAGTGAACAGGAAACCATAATCTGAGCATCGTTAACATTCAGAGTGACAATTGAGAGGTGTGGAGAGCATTAATATTTCGGAAAACGGGCTGATTTTCTTCATATGTACACAGTTCAGTTTCTTCCAGTAACAAGGTAAGCACAACAAAATTTAGCTTTGAAGAGCTCATTTGAAGCGTATCGTTCCAATGGATACCGTTCTGCCGTTTCCTCAAGTTATATATGGGAACGAAGGGAAACCTAAATCTAAATACCTAGACGAGGGAGGAAGGGAGTAAGATTGATGTTTAACGTCCCATTAGCAGCGATGTTATTAGTGACGGAACACGAGCTTCAATTAAGAAAAGACAAGGTAGAATTAAGGAACCAGCAAAACACAATTGCCCACGAAAAATCAAGAATTTGTGGCAGCCAGGCGTGGGGCTCTTCTTACTCACCGTCACTGTTGGATCCTGCCTTGTCGTCGAATACGGTTCGTCTAGGAAACCTGCTTTCTCAGATCGCTAGACAACAATTGAAGCAAATCGTAGTAATGAGTTTCATTGCGGAAAATAACTTACAATACTTAACTTGTGTCGCAAGCAAAGGGCGACATCCGAAATAAACAATGTTCTTCAGTATAACACTCCAAGATTGAGCATAATAGAACGTAGGAGGAAAGTAATGTTTTGACGCTTCTATCTAGCAGCTAGTCTTCAAGCTGCCATAAAACTAAGGCCACGGCCAGTCGGGCCCGACGCTTACGTTCTCTTTGCATAGAGGCCGCTGCTGTGGTGGTGTCGTCCTGGAGACAGGTCGGTCAGCGTGCAACTGTCTGGCGTCTTCTACACAGCCCTCTCTGCTGTCTCGTCCCCGACTGGTGTGACTTTGCTTGACTTTACGCCGTAACAATCAGGTTACAGGGTAAAACGAAAGGCCATCGCAGTGTCTCAAATGGTCTCCCACAGGGGAGACGAATATACTTTGGTACGCAGATGATGTTTGTAAACTCAGTTCACTTCTTTTTGAGAAATATGTAGACATACTTTCCTATGCCACGTCCCGTGAGGAAAGCTGGCGCGTAACACACGGCATTGAAGCTTCGGTTGATGAGTCATATTTCGTTGTATTCAACAAGTGTTCCAACCAACTTATTCCCTATGGTATTATTCTAGGTTCAGAATGTTACCCAGTGTAATGGCTGTAGTCATGGGTGTCTCATGTTAACCCATTAATTGGTGGCATTCCATACTTGACGAGAGGATAATCTGAGAAAACTACGTAAATTTCAGTTTAGACATGTTGTGGTTGTGGTATTCAGTCCTGAGACTGGTTTGATGCAGCTCTCCATGCTACTCTACCCTGTGCAAGCTTCTTCATCTCCCAGTACCTACTGCAACCTACATCCTTCTGAATCTGCTTAGTGTATTCATCTCTTGGTCTCCCTCTAAGATTTTTACCCTCCACGCTGCCATCCAATACTAAGTTGGTGATCCCTTGATGTCTCACAACATGACCTACCAACCGATCCCTTCTTCTGGTCAAGTTGTGCCACAAACTTCTCTTCTCCCCAAGCCTATTCAATACTTCCTCATTAGTTATGTGATCTACCCATTTAATCTTCAGCATTCTTCTGTAGCACCACATTTCGAAAGCTTCTATTCTCTTCTTGTCCAAACTATTTATCGTCCATGTTTCACTTCCATACATGGCTCCACTCCATACAAATACTTTCAGAAACGACTTCCTGACACTTAAATCTATACTCGATGTTAACAAATTTCTCTTCTTCATAGACGCTTTCCTTGCCATTGCCAGTCTACATTTTATATCCTCTCTACTTCGACCATCACCAGTTATTTTGCTCCTCAAATAGCAAAACTCCGTTACTACTTCAAGTGTCTCATTTGCTAATCTAATTCCCTACGACTGCTGTTTTAACTGATGCCCATTTAATTGTCTTTCATATCAAAAGGCAGCTACAAGCTGGAAAATTTCTCCTTAATGGTGTGTCCTTTGCAAATCATCCTTCGCACTCCAAACAGGAGTTCCTTCGCACTCCAAACAAGAGTGGCTCTCATGAGGCCTTCGCTCCCCGCTCTCTCCCTGCCCTGGTGATTAGCTGTAGAATATGGGGTCACTCGCCACTAAAAGTTCTCAGCACATCTATATGCACATTCACTCAGTCCTCTCGCATGAAATGCGTATCTATCTAGACAGTACAAAACTAACGGGAAATCCACTCAAATATCGCAATACAATGTGCCAAGTAGTCCCCTTTGCTCGTTGATACCGATGTCTCCAGATGAAAAGAGGGAAAAAATGTGGGCTGTGCCTGTATCGCGCTACAAATACAACTTTCAAAAATGTTTCCACAACCAAAAGAAACTGGAGTTTCCTGCGAAATCTGTAGCAGTACTAGAAACGTCAAATGTTTCTGCTCTCTTCAGGCTTCCAAGATACTCATTCTATCAGATTCTATGTCGGTTTTACAATCTCTGAAGCACAAGAAAAGAAATTCAAATACCAGCAACCTCATTTTGGCAACCATTTGGCAATTCATCCATTGTGAAATCCCAAGTCTTGTGACAGAGATCCTGTAGGTTAAATCTCACTGCAGAAGAAGACAATCTTCTTGCTAAGTAGGCCACAAAATCCGGAAATTCACCGGCCTGAAACTTCCACTTTCCGAACTATAGGTCTGCACACACAAACCGCCTTTCAAAAATGGAAAATGAAGTGCAAAGTATCTCAGTTCTTAAGGAGAAGGTATTATGCTTGCGTGCAGCCTGTTATGCCATGTACACCCTGTTTCTGCGATGTTTGCCTACCTAGATGGCCAGTAACCATTCTCTACCGTACGAGATTCAACCACGCAAGTTTTTCGATGCACCTTCTCCACACTGAAATTACTCCTAACCCATCCTGTGACTGCACACTACATAAGGTGAGGTGAGTCGCTACCTCGTTGAATGTTGAAAATAGGAAATACACAGACAATCGTTTTTGTAACATTTAAGTCGTCTGAAAGTAGAGTTTCCTACCAGTGCCGCCATTGTACTTCCTTTGGGGTATCCCACACGTAATGAGGACATTTGTTAATATTTACTGGCTGCCAAGGTATCTTAATAGTAATAACTCAGCCCTGGGAACTATATCAGACATCGTTCCATGTTGGTAATATATTTATATGTATAGCCATTTATCTTTTAGCCACTGAACATTTATATTTTCATTGTTTGTATTCTTTTTGTTTTAATCCTTGAATTTGTGGCGCCAGAACAAATAACTCTGTTAAACTACCGTACAAAATTTCACATAGCATGTCAAACAGCTTTGTTCTGTGTGTACTTTCACCTTTTTTATATATCTGCCGTTACACCGTTATTAACCGTTAATATTGTTATATTATTCTTCCGTGTTTTCCTTGAGATTACCAAACCATGTAAAATATGTTCTATGCATAGTCCTCTATAGCAGGTTTCTAAAACATTTTGCTAAACTTGTCTCTATATTCTCTGATATTATGTCATTAATTTATGTTTGTTCTGTTTGGCAGTTGTGTACGTTTTAGGTGACTAAATGGCAGTTAGCTGCCGGACTCCAGATAAAGAGAAAAATAGAACAGAAACTTCAGTTCTGTCTCATAGAAGGCGATAATCTACGGTTGCGCCGTAAGACTTAAAGAGCTATAAAAACGTCAATCGACTGACAGATATACGGGCTCTGAGCTTAGAGACTCGTTACATGTCCAGAGGTTACACCAAATTATGTTTTCGAAGTAATAAGTACTTCTGTATCACAGTTGGAATCGTGCCGACATCTCGACTGTTTCATAAACAGAAACAATTTCTTCTCTTTGTCTCAGAAAGGATCGACGACATTGTAAAGACACTCGTAGGTACAGAATGGTCAGGACGACACACAGCAGAATTCAACACTCACTATATCATGTCTAGGAGAGTGGTATTTTAAATTTAATGGATATCTAATACATTCGACACGTTTAAAAGTATCTAAACAGTAGTAGACAGTTTATAACCGTCACTCTACTTTATTATATTCCCCCACGTACGATATACAGTACAAGTGATATACATTTCTGAAGATGTGTGCAACACACCCGGCTGCAAAATCAATGAAACTGAAAAAAAGGTCGTAACTCAGATCGAATGTCCTTTTCATGCCTGATATTTGTAGGCATTAGTTTTTTGGATGAGAGATGGCTGTAACGGCAACTGAAACATTATTTAACATGATACTGTGGACAAGTGCTAAAACGTAATCCCTGAAGTGATGGTGAGGGACGCTACAAAAAGTTTGGCAGGTAATGATGACACTGAGATACAATCCGGCTGTGTCCAAATAAGGACGATATTATGGTGCTAAAAGCAGTTTTTTAGTTTCTAAAAATCTAGCAAAAAGTAAAGACATCATTCGTCTTCTAGATTTTTGATGCTCTAATAGCAGCTTCCACCCTTTTGCGCAAATCATCAAATCTTTTTTT
Source organism: Schistocerca gregaria (assembly GCF_023897955.1). Lineage (NCBI taxonomy): Eukaryota > Metazoa > Arthropoda > Insecta > Orthoptera > Acrididae > Schistocerca > Schistocerca gregaria. The sequence continues at coordinate 324,439,905 of NC_064920.1, read as the reverse complement.
ACTTCTCATAGTCGAACAAGTTCCAGAAAAGTTGGGCCATTATCAGGCGCTATTATTTTACTGAAGTCTTAATTAATATCCGTCAAGTTTGGAGAGTAAACATTTTGAGTGGTAGTAATAATAAAAACTACAAGGACAGAGTATCAGCGCCTCCGTGTGCAAGAGAGAAATTTGTATGCGATGACAAGGACAGTGGTACAAATCCTGACGAGTTACCTTATCAGTTCATGAAGGACCTACACAGCCTAATCGACTATTAATTAGGATGGTAATAAAGTAATACACCACTGCTGACGCGCAGAAACATGTTTCTTCAAGAAAAGCAAACTAACAAAACTGCCTAAGGCAATTACCATAAATTAAAATTTAGTGACAGGCCATTAACCACAGACCATTCTAGAAGAATGTTTGTGTTACCTATTAATGTTTCTCCACTCAGCTTAAGAGACACAGAAACTGTACAAAGAGAGTGAGAATTTTATTTAATGGGCCCAGACACGATAAAATGTTTTGCAAGCTAGTAGTGGCATAGTTGACCGGAAAGCATCTTCTTATTCTCTGCAGCGACCAGAGCAGAAGAAACGTTATGCGTGAGTAATTGGAGCACATTAACACCAAAATAGCCTTACGGTTTCTTTGTCACAGCTTACTTCATTAACATACTACTCAGAGCACTAACGGCTACCAACAGTTCCTCCGTAGCCGCCGGACAGCAAACAACGTACTTCACGGTTCAGATTCCGGAAATATTATTCTGCAGGTTAGTAACTACATACAGTTGGAAGCTTCTTGTTCTTTTCAACGGAATGTTCGCCACTTTCTCCGTAATTATCACACCGAGTTTGTATTCCAACACCAAAGGTACATTACGTAGCACTAAATCTCATTCGATTTGAGGATGATAAGTCGGAAGTAAGGCATCTAAGACGAGGCCAGCCATATCCAAAACAACTAATTATTTAGAGCTGTGTTTTTCGCCGAGATGTAAAGGACAAAGTGTCCAGTTTTCTAACTCACTCATGTATATACTGACTTTACTGTTACTTTCAGTGGGATTACATACGTTACCTTCGGCATGCGAAAGCTCCTTTGAAGGAGACTTCAACGAAATAAAATTTTTAGAACTTGATCAAATAGCCTCAAGATAAAGAAGTCAGAAACCACGGTGCTTTCGCCATGAGAAAATAGTCCAAGGAACGTCCACCCTACTGCAACAAATGTAAGGAAACACGTAACTCAGATACCGTTCGTGTGTTTATTATAATGACTGTCATATTAAGTGGCCGAAATGTTGGTCCTGAGTGCTGAAAAAAACCATACATCGATTTCGAAGAAGCATGTCACGTTTTCGAGAGTAGTCACTGTTATCTTGTAGAAGACATGTTTAATTTTCTAAACAAATTAAAGTCTAGAACCACCGAGCCCACGTCCTTCTATTGTCTGTTGCTAAATATATTCTTGTGCTAAAACGGCTTTGTAACAGGTAGGAAGTCTTCCAATAAATATGGCAGCATATCAGTAGGTAACTACAGTCATCAAAAATAATGATCTCCCATAGATAGACTAATATCGTTTATTGACTTCTCTCAGCGAACGTTGATTTTCAACTGGCCACTAGTAGACTGTACGATGATTGCTTTGTGAACAATGCTTCAACTACAAACAAAACCTTGCATAGTGTCGCTGTACCGCTTCGCAGTTTTCGTAGAGGCCATTCGGAAAATTGTAAGCGATTTCAAAAGTCGTGACGAAGCGAAATGTTGATAGGGTGGGGTATATTGGAATGTAGTATTTGCATTATACTTCCTTAGTTGATCTTGCTAGAATACAGAAGACGCCTCATGGTGACGTGTAGGTGATGTGTTACCACTACAAAAAGGTTTGTCATCAGTCACTATACTTTCGTGAGTATTTTTTCTTCACGTTTCCTGTACCTTGAAATTTTTTATAATGTTTGGAAATATAGACAGTGAGAGCTTGGCAGCATCTGTATATCTTTCAACATACATCCGTATTGCGGTATAAGCATTCGGCGACATTTGACATAAACGAAAACCATGTTTACATTTTCGGCTGTAATATACTTAGTGAAAGTGAGAATATCTTCACGAGCAAGTTGTTTGATTGCTAAAACAGTAGACTGCAAACTAATGTGCTTCAATGCAGAGGAACACAATCTAACCTTACCAGGGTTAAGCGTTGGAACACCGGTTTGCGCTGTTAACTTGTTGTTATTTGATCAATTTCCAGACATGTTACATCCTTGAATCCTCTTCCATTGCTCTTCCCCGTGTCACTAAAAATGTGTGTAGTTTAATCAAAAACACAAGAATTTTGTATGTTAATTCGGCGGCTGTAGAGGCTAAAAGGTATTTTGGTGCGGCAAATCATCCACCACATTGTCTGTTATAGCCCAATGGAAAACGGAGCTCGATAAATTTACTCGTTGTGGGCGTGTTTGGGCTCTTCTGCCTTAGCTGCCTCACCTTATGTAAGAACGATTGTCAATGATTTCGACATGTTCGTTATCAGGCGACTGGTGTCTTGGAGTAGGTAACTCTTGTATTGAGATATGTTAAAAAGTCATCTCTCTTCGAAAGCTGAGAACAAGACACTTTTTGTGAGGCGAAATTGTATGACTAACAGGAAATATTCCCCGTTTATTATCAAGATGAGCACGAAACCTGGATGTAAACATGAACCCTAAGCAATCAAATTTGAGTCTAACACCACACCGAAAGTTGGTCTGCGAAATTTAGTAATTTTTTTCCTTACCCCGTGATCGCTTGCACCGTGTTACACTGTTACACTTAAATAAATGGTTCCCGCATCATTCCAGATGAGCTAGATATTTCATTGTCTTTGTAAAACATGAAAAATACAGTACTATTTGCATTTAAAGTAATTTGTACTTCTTTTATGTAACTCAGCACACTAAAAGCACTGAAAATTGCAAGGGACTCAAGTTTGCCTGTCATATGTGCAGCATTTTTGTTAGCTGGTTCAGATTAATCCTTATCAATCTTATTTATGGTGTATGCGACCATATAAGCAACGCTTTGCATTCTTCGTAGTTTCTTAGTAACTGTGATTCTCGGTACCTTTCGTAAACTACCAGACACTTACAACGATAGTTTAGCTGCAACGTATCACCCAAATCTTTCAGAATAGCGCCTGTACTTATACACAGATCTGAAACTCACCTCCTTCGCTAGTTTGGCCAATTGCCTTTGGAACAAACCACACAGTAATCTGCGTGTGGGCTATAGATTCGGAAGACTACAGGTTTTGACTTTATCATTGACGTTTTTAATCTCTTGGCACCAAAGTAAATCTAATTCATATCAGACCTCTGGCCATACAGCATCAGTTATGTTTGCTATATTCAGAATCTTTATTTTCCTTGGTGAAGAAGTTACTCCTTCAGAAGAGATCAGGTAGAAAGAATGGCGAACGTTCACTTTACCTCAACCACATGAAATGCACAGGCCTACTAGATTTCTTTGCGGTGCACTGCGTGCGTTCATTATGCTTTCGTTTTGCGTAATCAAGAACACTAAGCAAAGGCATTAGAGTACCCAAATGTATTAGCCTACAAAATCAACAGTCAATGTCTCGTTCCTCTCCTCTTACTTCTACAACTTAACTCTTTTCAAACCATCTCAATTTATTTTTTGGTATGTTAGAGCCTATCTGATTTCTTGTATTGTTAACTTCCATCAAACGAATTTTCATCATTTTGTTTAGCCGCGCTACATCTATACGTTAATCTTTCATTAATTTTGTTGCCCAGTGTTCCTCTTACGTGTGGCATATAATCACAATATCTCTCTAACAACCTATTATTCATCATCTCGGTTGTGTTGTTTTCCTTTTGTCTGAAGTTTACTTGTTGCCGTAATAAAAATTGCGATGAATTATTCAGCTTTATTTTGTGTGTTTAATTAATCGAGAGAGAGTTAGATTAAGGCCTACGCTGTAGCCATAAAATAAGAAGTTTTCTTATTTTCTGTTTCCATCGTATATGGACAATACTGTTGTAGATGGAACTGAAGCAGAGAAAAAGGAAGAAGCAGATAATTATTTCCTTATTAAATAACAGTACAAAGGGAAAGTTACCATATCTAATAATTATTCTGTTTTGTCATGGACCTTACTGCATTTCTACAACGTACTGAACTAAGAGGCTTATTACCTCACATTGAAATGTTTTTTGTACTTCGAAAGAGATAAGCTATTATCTACTTTTTTATTTTTTTTTATTTATCTATTAGGTTCCGTGGCACAAGATAAAACACAATTACTTGATCGCAGAACAAGTCTGCATGTAATGTTAAGAATGGTGACTTAAAAATTAATAATTAATGAAACACGAAAAATTGTAATAGAGTTTACTTATAAATAACACATTATAGCGAAAATTTCTCAATACTGTGGGGAATTCCTGTATGGAACACAGACAATCTTTAAAATTTAGAACGAGTGCTTGGAATTTATCATACAAATTTTATACGTTCTGCCGAACAGTTCATACCTTTCTTTGCAATGATTTAGAAAATATTACGAAGTGCAAATCGTTTTTCCGTAAAGTGTTCACTGAACTGTGTCTTCGTAATGAGTCTCCTTAATTAATTAACATTAGCAATAACAGATGCTATGATGAAATAGTGTAGTTAACATCCCAAGACACTTAAACAACGGACTACACGAAGTTAGCGAACTAACACAATGTATCGTTAAGACCCCCCCCCCCCCTCTTCTTAGATAAGAATGTTGGTGGTGAGTGTGCAAAGATTCCAGAGAATATAAAAACATAACAATAATGGACTTAATGTAAGCAAAGTAAAAGAACTTTGTTTTAGTCTCAGAGATAACGGAGATCATTGTTATAGTCAAGAGAGCAGTATCAGTTTCTGAACAAGGTTTTGACGGTGATACTCCCAAGAAACTCTTCCATAAACCATCAGTCCCAAGAATGTAAAATGGTGGACTTCACAGACTGTTTGACTAGCTTAGGCAACAAAGAGCTCCGTGTCACACCCTGTGCGCACTGCGTTTTGTTGCAGTTCAGCGAAAATGTAAAGTTTGAACGTCACTTGTACATGTTATTGACTACCTTGTCAGATAAATCTACATCTACATGACTACTTCGCAATTCATACTTAAATGTGTCAGACACCTCATCCTTCTGTTCTTATTTCCGACTTTGTAAAATAACTGTGACGGCGAAAGTCAAACATGTCGCCCAATAAAATAATAATTTGGCCTTGTACGACTGTAATATAGTCGTGTCTAATACACTCTGTGGAGCTATGGTAGTCGTAGTCGGATAGTGCTATAGTTACGAGATGCTCTTAGTGCAATGCGTTCACACATTTGTATTTAAAAAACCTTCCAACAAATTATAACTACAAATTCTCTTCGTTAGCTGAGCAGATGCCAACAGCCTTGCCACAATGGTAACAGCGGTTCCCGTCAGGTCACCGACGTTAAGCGCTGGGCTAAAGAGTGGATGGGTGACAATCCGGTTTGCAAAGCTCTGTTCGCAAGCGGGGTGCACCCAGCCCTTGTGAGGTAAATGAGAAGCTACTTGACTGAGAAATAGCGGCTCCAATCTCCTAAACTGACACACGGCCGGTAGAGCAGTGTTCTAATCACACGTCCCACCATATCGGCGTCCAGTGATGCCTGTGGGCTGGGGATGACACGGCGGCCGGTCGATACCGTTGGGAATTTATGGCCTTTTCGGACGGAATTCAGTTTTTTTTCCCTTAGATGAGCAGATATTTTTTTAACTTCAAATAACATTGTGCAATGCCGAATAGTTTGGCGGCTTGCTTCGATAGCAATATCTCACCTTCAGAAATATCGATGCATAGACAATTGCACGAAAGGAAAAACTTCATTGTTTCTAATAAAATATTAAAACTCTTAACTCGTATTTTTAAGCTGGTACGCATGTGACTACTTTTATTTAAATATCATTGCTGTTTTCATGTAAGTACTTCGACCTCAGGATTGTAAAAAAAATTGCAAGATATTTAACTACAATTTCGATATCAGGCCTGCTGAACCTCGGGAGTTTTATCTCGCACAATTGGCATGGCGTTGAGTGAAAGTAAACGTCTAACCATTACACTTTCCAAACTAAGCTTACTCATCACAAAAAATATGAAACAAAAATCAGAGCTAATCCTACTTGGCAAAGTCAACGAAACCCAAACAAAATGAGACTTTCTCCTCTTCAGCCGCAGCCTTCTATCTATCATCATAAATCTAGCAATAATAATCTACAGAACTTGTTCCAAGCCAACTCAACACCACGTCTTGCTTCAGAATTGAAACACGCTCCTTCAGTATCATCCAGCGTATTAAGATAAACGTATACTACATATTTTTATGTCACCAAATTGCTATGGCTGACTTGGACTTCATTCTCTCCATAAAACTTACATACATCAATTCACTTCCGGAAAATGAGGGAATATTATTCATTACAACAATTTTAATAGTAAGAAGCTAATCTGTGATTTATGGTGTAGACGACCGACACTTTCTGTATGCCAGTTTATCTTAAAGCCGCTGTGGCGGAGCGGTTCTAGGCGCTGCTCTGCTGCTATGGTAGCAGGTTCGAATCCTGCCTCGGGCATGGATGTGTATAACTTAGGTTAGTTAGGTTTAAGTAGTTCTAAGTCTAGGGGACTGATGACCTCAGATGTTAAGTACCATAGTGCTTAGAGCCATTTTGAACCATTTGTGAACCAGTTTATCTCTGATAGCTGGTTCTGCTGTCACCACACCTCCTTTGGCACCTTACAATACACGCAACATAGTAATTAACACGAAAATTAATATGCACAGACGGGAAATACCGCAACACCAAAAAATAATTAATGTATAGTAATGAAATTTCAGGAATAGATTGGTCCAGGTAACAAATTTATATGATTAATATCGTAAGATCGCAGGTTATTGTAAGCGTGAGATATGCCGTTGTACTTGGTCGGTCAATACGGGGCGGTTGATGCTGTTTGTGGATGACGCTGGAGTGGACGTCCGACGATGTCCCATATGTGCTCGATTGGAGACAGATCTGTTGATCGAGCAGGCAACATGTCGACACTTTGTAGAGCATGTTGAGCAACAATAACGGTATATAGGTGATTGTTATTCTGTTGGAAAACATCCCCTTGAACGCTGTTCTTGAACGCTAGTACAATAGGTTCGATCACCAGATCACGAGATTGGCCCTGCTCACAAAAAATCTCATTCCAGTTGTAGGTCCAGTGTGTATAGCACGCAGACATGTTGATCTCGGACCCCTCAACTGGCCGCCTCCTAACCAACACATGACCATCACTGACACCGAGACAGGAACAGATTTCGTCAGAAAACACAACAAGCCGCCACTCTCCCTCCAATGAGCTCTTGCTTGGTAGCACTGAAGTCCAATGAGCGGTGTCAGGGGTGCACGTTACAAGGCGTTTGGCTTGGAGCCGTCCTTGAACTAACCGATTCGTAACAGTTTGCGGTTTCACTGTGCTGCCAACTGCTACTCACATTGCTGCTGCAGATGCAGTACGATGTGCCACAGCCATACACCGAACACGATGGTATTCCCTCTTGGTAATGCTACGAGGCCGTCCGAAGCTCGGTTTTCTTGCGACTGTATTTTTTCGTGACCACCGCTGTCAGCAAACATTCCTGCCAAGTCTGTCTGCAGTATCGCAGAAGGAACATCCAGCTTCTTGTGGCCTACTACAACCTCGTTCAAAATCAATGCCTACGTTGCCTTAAAAAGGCATTCTCGACTAAAATCAACTCACCACATCCAGTATCAAAGGTATCACGACTGTTACCGCGTGTGTTTAAACCATAATAGTGCTACTTGCGCCAGTCTTATGCCACCGGCGCGAAATTTGAACAGACATCATCTTTCGTTTACGTCACACAACTGGTCGGTGATGTTTTTTTTCAGTCAGCGTACGTTATAAGACATGTATCTTTCTTTGTCTTAATTCTTCAAAAAAAGTAATTAGTGAATCGACGTTCTGAGTGGTGGAAGTATGTAGAATGAAAACACTAATGTAGAGAAAGTGGTATTCTTGAAGTCCCTGGCAGAGGGTACATCGAGCCATCTTAAGACTATTTCTCTAGCGTTCCTCTCTAGAACAGCGCAAAGGAAAAGCGAGTTCTTAAATATTTTAGTGTGAGCTCTCATTTCTCTTATTTTGTGACGATGATCACTTCTCCATTCGTTACTCTTCATTGCGAGTTAACGAGCATTTCGCTCTCATTTTAAGTATACGGCCGAAAGAGTCAGCCTTCAGGAATTGTGAAACGAATCCTGCCTTCCGGAACCGTGTGCCACAAAGAGCGCAGATTCGCCACGAGATGGGGAAACTCAAAGGCGTCTATTGTCTATTGAGGTCTAAGCGCTGTAGTGTGCGAGTGAGACAGACGAGAACCTATGTCATAGGGAAATCCAGTACCAGCCGCTTGTGGCCAAGGAGGCGCACCAGTATTAAGTATGGAGGCCCCAAGATAGGCCATAAAGGGAAACATTTATGGGAATTATTTAATTCTGTAGTATTGCAGGGAATGAAGCCACAGAAAATTTGATCTAGCGTCCTTCATAAATTTAATGGTGATCCCAATAAATCTTGAATATTGATGATATCTACAATAGTTTAGGATTTACTGTTAAAGTGAAATTCACAAGTTTTGTAAGAAAGACCTGAATGCTAAAATCTGAACTGTTTGGTCGATTTTAACGAGCGACATTTCTTATAGAAGCACATCATTTAAATGACAAATGTTGTAAATATCAACTCTGTAACTTTATTTGTTTAAAAGGTATAGTAAATTTTAATTATCAGTATTTTCAGTTAAGCATCAGATCATCATTTCCTCCTTACAAAACACATTGAACGATGACAGCATGACACCTTATTGAATCATTAGGTAATAGAATATTCGTTGTAAAATTTGTGCATAATAGCTCCTTTTGTTCTTTATTTATTTGTCAGAAAGCTCATTGGTGCAAGGGTACTGACCTGACATTCGAAGTTAATAAGGAAATCGTATTGGTTTTATGTAACTGAATTTAACGTTTATTATGTAATGGATGTCTTTTCTAAACATTTGGCCGTAGGGCGCTCCCACTTCTGTCAATCTCATTTCTGGCCAAGTTCTGCAAATACAAATTCGGATGAAATGGGTGTCGACGGGTAGGAGCAGTCCCCTTGTCAGGAAAACTGGAAAATCGAATAAGCCAAAGTTCTATGCAGAACAACAGAGGAATAATAGAGGTGAAGAAGAAAGTTTGAAAACTTGTTCTGCGAAACTTCTATCATAAGGAAAAAGCGTTCCGTAAATTTAGTATTAGTAACATCGATATCTCAAATAAAGTGAATGTGTAAAGTCCATTTCGTGAAAACTGCCAGATATGATAGCTAACAATAGAGAGTATCGAGACTGGTAAATGACTTTTGCAAGAGAGAGTAACAACAATGGAGAGATAGCAGCTAAATGAGAGCCCTAGGAAGAGGTCTCTCACATTGTGTTTGTGACACCAAAACTGCGGCCAGCACAAAAGCTGCCGCTCCGGCGTTCCACTTGCTCTTATCGCTAGAATTCAGTAGCCTACGATCTGGTTTCCATTTAATCCGGTTCGGCGCTGTCAGATACGGAAAGCTCTCTTTATCTTTTGTCAGAGCCCGTCGGCGCGCCGAAGCGTAGTGCGTCCAGGAAGCCAAGCGCTAATCCCTCGCAGGCTGTGACAAGAGCTCCAACTCTCCGCTGACACTATCAGGTAGCATGCGCTCAAACTCTCTCAGATAACACTCAATGACTTCTTTATTTAGCTGCTTCGTCCACTTCAAACCTACAATCTTCGCCTATTTCGGAAGATGGCGATGGCGCCGGCGCCGCTTCCTAATACGTATCTGCCATTCCACTGTCACTGCTCTTTCATAAGATTGTATCGAAACATGTTCAATTTTTAAGTACTAGAGACTGTCAGTGAACACGTGGCTAGTGGAATGTAACGTCTGTAACTGTTCGGTCACTGTGCTAACAACTGAACTTTCACCACAGTTACAATTTTTTGCTAACTCCAGAATTCGTATGAAACTAATGCTTCTTTACAAGGAATCTTAAGCTAGGTGAACAAACTTTTATTTCAAAGGAAATAGACAGAAACGAAGAAAAAAACATGTATGCTTTACGCCGTCAGTCCAAACAGTGTCGAAACTGAATTAAGAGAATATAGAGAAACATTAAAATGGTGATTTCAGTGCGTCTTCTTTTCTATATAGTAGCCTTCCGCTTTAGTAAAAGCCATAATAGGCCCATAAAACCATATGAAACAGTAAGAAAAGTCCTTCTTTTGTATGTTATTCAACTCGTGCTCCTCATTGCCTTGAACGTCGGTTATGCCCGTCAAGGTGTTGACCTTCCATATGAATTTCTGCAGTTTCTTTTTTTGCGATAGGTTCGTCTTGATATCACCAAGTCTAGTCAACTGTGATAATTTTTTTTTCAGAAAAGAATTGTCAGCATTTCCCATTTCCATCAAGTGGCAGTAGCCATCAGCACTTCATTATTCTTGTTCGGGAAACAAGGTGTGAGGGACAAATTTTGAACACACTTTCCCCTTCTGCAAGCCATTGTGAAGTTCATCCAGAGGGCCCTTCCCATTTTGCCAGTTATCAGTTTTTTTCCCGTTTAATTCACGTATGGACTGGGGGGGGGGGGGGAGAATTACTGTTTAAATGGTTCCGTGCGTGCTGTAGTAAATCCAATCTTGTCCTCACGATACCAATAGCGGCGATATGTAGGCGATTGTGGTATACTCATAGAGTTGTTTACAGTTGGCAGATCACGCAACCATCGTGGTTACTTACACTCTAGGAGAAAAATCAGATTCTGAATTTTATGGACGGATAGTGTAAGACGATGCCAGATGAAGCCCTCTGTTACAATTTAACATTTTGTTAATTTCCTAAAGGTGTGATAAAGTATACTGAGTTGATGTTAAGTTATGGAATATAAACGAGACTGGATTTCTATAGAAATAGTTTCGGCATTCGCCTTGTTGAGTTCGGAGCTTCTGCAGACAGCCAATGTTCTTACTGTCGATGTTCGAACCCCATGGTCCTAAATAAAAGACAGTGCACCATCATTGCTCTCGTCAGTCACGGCAACATCTGCTCTCTTTCAAGGCTAGAAATGAAGCAAATATCATTACTTTTTCACGTGACTACACTTTTTATTCAAAGACCGCCTAAAACAGAAGAGTTCATAAAGAGGAAAAGTAATTACCAGTGTCTTGCTCCTGAGGGTATAATAATTTTTCGAACGAATTTGATTTGGATTGCTATCATTTTGCTACTGTGGATTTATATAATTACTACAGCTACATTGCTCTGGATTGTTCACAGTTGCTGTTACTCTTGAATACCTAGTATATCGTATATTATCTTAGGCTAACGATAAATTTCCAGTAACGGTAAGCTGACTGGAAACCTTTCCCGAATTAGGTCCTCTTAAAGCGACTGAAAACTAAGGGTCTACACTTATTTTGTTAAAATTGGTATTACTCTGATAAATTTACTCTCTTTTATATACAAAAAGACGTCATGCATTTGTAAAAGTCAACATATTACGTGACAGGACATTCTTTAGCATACAACGACATTTGAAACAAGTTCGACTGAAAAGAAGCTCTATATACCAAAACTGAATGCCTGCATTTTGAATCTATGGTGTAGAGCACGTAATTCGGTGCATTATTATTCATTTCTTAGTGTGCGACATACACATGAGTTTATGATAAGAGGGTTAAATAATTACGTTTATTTACTGCATTCGTCTAACTAAGCTCAACAGTGCTATTTTATGTCTGCAGAGTTTAAAACCGGATTTTGTCCTTCCCTCTGCGAATTTTGTGACTGAAAGGTAAACACAGAGCAATTATAACAGAAACACCAACCAGTCGTCTTGGAATGTTAATTTAATTGAAGCTATCTTTCAGTCATCAGCCTATGATAATGCGTCGATTCAAAAACTACGCACAGAAAGCAAACTGTGCTGCAGTTTCCGCCATCTGAGAATAGCTCCCATGGAGCCAAATCAGTGAATGGCCCATTGTGGCGATAAACCTGTTAAGATCTGACCTCTAGCTTATGGACAATACAAGTTTCTAGAGATTAAATCACGACAAGTAGTTTTCTCTGTTAGAATTGTTTTCTGCGTATGACAACGTACTGTAGTGAAATGTTGTATTGTTAGTTCTAAATCCGCTTAATCGGTGAGGAAGTAAGTGTGCATATACCTCTTGCCCTAGTACAGTATTAGTCGTCTTCTCGTACGCTGGCTCCATGTTCGCTGCTCCATATCTACAGTTTATAGATATTTTTTCGTACCCCTTTTGAAGGCAGTATTGTCTTGTTCTCTTCTATAATAGTAAAAAGTTTACACAGTGATCGATTGTTAATAAATTTGGCACATTGTTGTATTACGGTAATTCTTCCTCCATTACATATTAGACTTAATGTCGACACCTATGATACATCTCGCCTTCTTCAATGTATGTGGTAGACTTAATTCCACGGCATTTTCGTAAATAATTTGTCATGGGTATGCATCTGAAACTGAATTTCCCCACCACCCACTCAAGTAACTGATTCATCTCGAAGGGCTATCAATCCACAACCTTCAGTCAAATAAACATGTACATTCGACTTCCATCGGGAATCTAAAATTAGCGAGCATGGAGTACATAGACAGGGACTGTGGGTGAGTTGGGAGTCAGTCAGGGAGCGTGCAGAGACACTTCGTGCATTTGCTATAAACACTATGTCCTGTGGAGCAGTGGTTCAACCAACTGCCCAGTAAGTAGCAGATCCAGGTCTTGAGATCCAGTGCAGCACACATTGTCACTCGTCTGCGCTGACTCCACACCCAGCTCATGTTATTAGTTCCTTCCCTTTCTTCCCATTTCCCCCTTCCAACTACGTATCACAGCTGCGGATTCCGCGCAGTGTCTGTTCTTTTAGACATGACCGAAAGAACAATTACCATGCATTGATTTGAACGTTAATTTATAACTGGCGCAAGATAAAATTTTAACTACGATGCGTTACTTAAATCTGACCCCAAGTTTCAATGTTCATTCATACAGAAACTATAGTCCTGTGAAATCGCGTGCATCTATCGGGAACAGCCTGTGCAACTAGCCCTCACTTGGTTACCGAACCGGTACTTCCTCATCCTGCAGTCCATTCCTCAACTCTGTAAAAATATACAGGGTGTAACGGGTACAACTGCCGATACTTTTACATTTGGTGCCTTAAAATGTAGACACAATATTGTGTTGGCTGCTTTTCCTCTGCCTCCAACAGTCTACACACAACCGTCACAGACTTTTTTTTTTTTGGTCATCAGTCTACTGACTGGTTTGATGCGACCCGCCACGAATTCCTCTCCTGTGCCAACCTCTTCATCTCAGAGTAGCACTTGCAACTTACGTCCTCAATTATTTGCTTGACGTATTCCAATCTCTGTCTTCCTCTACAGTTTTTGCCCTCTACAGCTCCATGTAGTACCATGGAAGTCATACCCTCATGCCTTAGCAGATGTCTAATCATTCTGTCCCTTCTCCTTATCAGTGTTTCCACATATTCATTTCCCCTCCGATTCTGCGTAGAACCTTCTCATTCCTTACCTTATCAGTCCACCTAATTTTCAACATTCGTCAATAGCACCACATCTCAAATGCTTCGATTCTCTTCTGTTACGGTTTTCCCACAGTCCACGTTTCACTACCATACAGTGCTGTACTCCAGCCGTACATCCTCAGAAATTTCTTCCTCAAATTAAGGCCGGTATTTGATATTAGTATACTTCTCTTGGCCAGAAATGCCTTTCTTGCCATAGCGAGTCTGCTTTTGATGTCCTTCTTGCTCCGTCCGTCATTGGTTATTTTACTGACTAGGTAGCAGAATTCCTTAACTTCATCGACTTCGTGACCATCAATCCTGATGTTAAGTTTCTCCCTGTTCTCATTTCTACTACTTCTCATTACCTTCGTCTTTCTCCGATTTTCTCTCAAACCATACTGTGTACTCATTAGACTGTTCATTCCGTTCATAAGATCATTTAATTCTTCTTCACTTTCACTCAGGATAGCAATGTAATCAGCGAATCGTATTATTGATATCCTTTCACCTTGTATTTTAATTCCACTCCTGAACCTTTCTTTTATTTCCATCATTGCTTCCTCGATGTGCAGATTGAAGAGTAGGGGCGAAAGGCTACAGTCCTGTCTTACTCCCTTCTTCATACGAGCATTTCGTTCTTGATCGTCCACTTTTATTATTCCCTCTTGGTTGTTGTACATGTTGTATATGTCCGTCTCTCCCTATACCTTACCCCTACTTTTTTCAGAATCTTGAACAGCTTGCACCATTTTATATTGTCGAACACTTTTTCCAGGTCGACAAATCCTATGAACGTGTCTTGATTTTTCTTTAGCCTTGCTTCCATTATTAGCCGTAACGTCAGAATTGCCTCTCTCGTGCCTTTACTTTTCCTAAAGCCAAACTGATCGTCACCTAGCGCATTCTTAATTTTCTTTTCCATTCTTCTCTATATTATTCTTGCAAGCAGCTTCGATGCATGAGCTGTTAAGCTGATTGTGCGATAATTCTTGCACTTGTCAGCTCTTGCCGTCTTCGGAATTGTGTGGATGATGCTTTTCCGAAAGTCAGATGGTATGTCGCCAGACTCATATATTCTACACACCAACGTGAATAATCGTTTTGTTGCCACTTCCCCTAATGATTTTAGAAATTCTGATGGAATGTTATCTCTCCATTCTGCCTTATTTGACCGTAAGTCCTCCAAAGCTCATTTAAATTCCGTTTCTAATACTGGATCCCCTATCTCTTCTAAATCGACTCCTGTTTCTTCTTCTATCACAACAGACAAATCTTAACCCTCATAGAGGCTTTCAATGTATTCTTTCTACCTATCTGCTCTCTCCTCTGCATTTAACAGTGGAATTCCCGTTGCACTCTTAACGATACCTCCGCTGCTTTTAATGTCACCAAAGGTTGTTTTGACTTTCCTGTATGCTGAGTCTGTCCTTCAGACAATCATATCTTTTTCGATGTCTTCACATTTTTCCTGTAGCCATTTCGTCTTAGCTTCCCTGAACTTCCTATTTCTTTCATTCCTCAGCGACTTGTATTTCTGTATTCCTGATTTTCCCGGAACATGTTTGTACTTCCTCCTTTCATCAATCAACTGAAGTATTTCTTCTGTTACCCATGGTTTCTTCGCAGCTACCTTCTTTGTACCTATATTTTCCTTCCCAACTTCTGTGATGGCCCTTTTTAGAGACGTCCATTACTCTTCAACTGTGTTGCCTACTGCGCTATTCCTTAGTGCTGTATCTATAGCGTTAGAGAACTTCAAACGTATCTCGTCATTCCTTAGAACGTCCGTATCCCACTTCTTAGCATATTGATTCTTCCTGACTAATGTCTTGAACTTCAACCTACTCTTCATCACTACTATATTGAATCTGAGTCTATATCTGCTCCTGGGTAGGCCTTACAATCCAGTATCTGATTTCGGAATCTCTGTCTGACCATGATGTAATCTAATTGAAATCTTCCCGTATCTCCCGGCCTTTTCCCATTATACCTCCTCCTCTTGTGATTCTTGAACAGGGTATTCGCTATTACTAGCTGAAACTTGTTACAGAACTCAATTAGTTTTTCTCCTCTTTCATTCCTTGTCCCAAGCCCATATTCTCCTGTAACCTTTTCTTCTACTCCTTCCCCTACAACTGCATTCCAGTCGCCCATGACTATTAGATTTTCGTCCCCCTTTACATACTGCATTACCCTTTCAATATCCTCATACACTTTCTCTATCTGTTCATCTTCAGCTTGCGACGTCGGCATGTATACCTGAACTATCGTTGTCGATGATGGTCTGCTGTCGATTCTGATTAGAACAACCCGGTCACTGAACTGTTCACAGTAACACACCCTCTGCCCTACCTTCCTATTCATAACGAACCGTACACCTGTTATACCATTTTCTGATGCTGTTGATATTACCCGATACTCATCTGACTAGATATCCTTGTCTTCCTTCCACTTCACTTCACTGACCCCTACTATATCTAGATTGCGTCTTTGCATTTCCCTTTTCAGATTTTCTAGTTTCCCTACCACGTTCAAGCTTCTGACATTCCACGCCCCGACTCGTAGAACATTATCCTTTCGTTGATTATTCAATCTTTTTCTCATGGTAACCTACCCCTTGGTAGTCCCCTCCCGGAGATCCGAATGGGGGACTATTCCGGAATCTTTTGCCAATGGAGAGATCATCATGACACTTCTTCAACTACTGAGCCGCTGCCCAGGGGAAAATAAGCATTAAGGTTTGCTCTTGCCCCATGTTCTAGGACGTACTGTTGTTGTTGTCTTCAGTCCTGAGACTGGTTTGATGCAGCTCTCCATGCTACTCTATCCTGTGCAAGCTTCTTCATCTCCCAGTACCTACTGCAACCTACATCCTTCTGAATCTGCTTAGTGTATTCATCTCTTGGTCTCCCTCTACGATTTTTACCCTCCAATGCTAAATTTGTGATCCCTTGATGCCTCAAAACATGTCCTACCAACCGATCCCTTCTTCTAGTCAAGCTGTGCCACAAACTTCTCTTCTCCCCAATCCTATTCAATACCTCCTCATTAGTTACGTGATCTATCCACCTTATCTTCAGCATTCTTCTGTAGCACCACATTTCGAAAGCTTCCATTCTCTTCTTGTCCAAACTAGTTATCGTCCATGTTTCACTTCCATACATGGCTACACTCCAAACAATTACTTTCAGAAACGACTTCCTGATACATAAATCTATATTCGATGTTAACAACTTTCTCTTCTTCAGAAACGCTTTCCTTGCCATTGCCAATCTACATTTTATATCCTCTCTACTTCGACCATCATCAGTTATTTTACTTCCTAAATAGCAAAACTCCTACACTACTTTAAGTGCCTCATTTCCTAATCTAATTCCCGCAGCATCACCCGATTTAATTTGACTGCATTCCTTTCTCCTCGTTTTGCTTTTGTTGATGTTCATCTTATATCCTCCTTTCAAGACACTGTCCATTCCGTTCAACTGCTCTTCCAAGTCCTTTGCCGCCTCTGACAGAATTACAATGTCATCGGCGAACCTCAAAGTTTTTACTTCTTCTCCATGAATTTTAATACCTACTCCGAATTTTTCTTTTGTTTCCTTTACTGCTTGCTCAATATACAGATTGAATAACATCGGGGAGAGGCTACAACCCTGTCTCACTCCTTTCCCAACCACTGCTTCCCTTTCATGTCCCTCGACTCTAATAACTGCCATCTGGTTTCTGTACAAATTGTAAATAGCCTTTCGCTCCCTGTATTTTACCCCTGCCACCTTCAGAATTTGAAAGAGAGTATTCCAGTGAACATTGTCAAAAGCTTTCTCTAAGTCTACAAATGCTAGAAACGTAGGTTGCCTTTTCTTAATCTTTCTTCTAAGATAAGACGTAAGGTCAGTATCGCCTCAAGTGTTCCAACATTTCTACGGAATCCAAACTGATCCTCCCCGAGGTCCGCATCTACCAGTTTTTCCATTCGTCTGTAAAGAGTTCGCATTAGTAATTTGCAGCTGTGACAAATTAAACTGATAGTTCGGTAATTTTCACATCTGTCAACACCTGCTTTCTTTGGGATTGGAATTATTATATTCTTCTTGAAGTCTGAGGGTATTTAGCCTGTCTCATACATCTTGCTCACCAGCTGGTAGAGTTTTGTCATGACTGGCTCTCCCAAGGCCGTCAGTAGTTCTAATGGAATGCTGTCTACTCCGCGGGCCTTGTTTCGACTCAGGTCTTTCAGTGCTCTGTCGAACTCTTCATGCAGTATCTTATCTCCCATTTCATCTTCATCTACGTTCTCTTCCATTTTCATAATATTGTCCTCAAGTACATCGCCCTTGTATAAACCCTCTATATACTCCTTCCACCTATCTGAATTCCCTTCTTTGCTTAGAACTGGGTTGCCACCTGAGTTCTTGATATTCATACAAGTGGTTCTCTTCTCTCCAAAGGTCTCTTTAATTTTCCTGTAGGCAGTATCTGTCTTACCCCTAGTGGGATAAGCTTCTACATCCTTACATTGATCCTCTAGCCATCCCTGCTTAGCCATTTTGCACTTCCTGTCGATCTCATTTTTGAGACGTGTGTATTCCTTTTTGCCTGCTTCATTTACTGCATTTTTATATTTTCTCCTTTCATCAATTAAATTCAATATTTCTTCTGTTACCCAAGGATTTCTATCAGCCCTCGTCTTTTTACCTACTTTATCGTCTGCTGCCTTCACGACTTCATCCCTCAGAGCCACCCATTCTTCTTCTACTGTGTTTCTTTCCCACATTCCTGTCAATTGTTCCCTTATGCTCTCCTTGAAACTCTGTACAACCTCTGGTTCTTTCAGCTTATCCAGATCCCATGTCCTTAAATTCCCACCTTTTTGCAGTTTCTTCAGTTTTAACCTACAGGTCATAACCAATACATTGTGGTCAGAGTCCACATCTGCCTCTGGAAATATCCTACAATTTAAAACCTGATTCCTAAATCTCTGCCTTACCATTATATAATCTATTTGATACCTTTTAGTATCTCCAGGATTCTTCCATGTATACAACCTTCTTTTATGATTCTTGAACCAAGTGTTAGCTATGATTAAGTCATACTCTGTGCAAAATTCTAACAGACGGCTTCCTCTTTCATTTCTTAGCCCCAATCCATAATCATCTACTATATTTTCTTCTCTCCCTTTTCCTACTGACGAATTCCAGTCACCCATGACTATTAAATTTTTGTCTCCCTTCACTACCTGATTAATTACTTTTATCTCATCATACATTCCATCAATTTCTTCATCATCTGCAGAGCTAGTTGGCATATAAACTTGTACTACTGTAGTAGGCATGGGCTTTGTGTCTATCTTGGCCACAATAATGCGTTCACTATGCTGTTTGTAGTAGCTTACCCGCACTCCTATTTTTTTATTCATTATTAAACCTACTCCTGCATTACCGCTACTTGATTTTGTATTTATAACCCTGTATTCACCTGACCAGAAGTCTTGTTCCTCCTGCCACCGAACTTCACTAATTCCCACTATATCTAACTTTAACCTATCCATTTCCCTTTTTAAATTTTCTAACCTACCCGCCCGATTAAGGGATCTGACATTCCACTCTCCGATCCGTAGAACGCCAGTTTTCTTTCTCCTGATAACGACTTCCTCCTGAGTAGTCCCCGCCCGGAGATCCGAATGGGGGACTGTTTTACCTCCGGAACGTACTAGTCAGCCTAAAAACATACAATTTGCAGTAGCTACAATTATTAGTCTGCAAATGATTTAAATACTGATGCAATGATATTCAGCACGCTATTCTCAGTCACCTATAAAAAAATCTGCTCTTATATCAAATACACACTGCGTGTGAGTACGAAATGTGTAGAATACCTAATCGGTAGTTAAAAAGCGGAAATTCATTGCTTGAAGCTCATGCGACGTACGAGAAGGTCGTAGTTATATGTAAGGTTGAGTGCGCTCAATTGGAGTTTGTTTAAACAAACACAAACGGAAACATACTTGGAAGAATGTTGGTACTTCGTCATGCTAAATCATTGATTTAACCGTTTCATCCATGTCATGAAGTTCTCCTTTCGTTAACGACTTCAATAAGAGATGACGTGATAATGATAATGGAACACAATGTAATATAAATCCACAACTGTAGCTAGCGGATCTTTCCGTTGAATAAACTTCGACAGTCTCCCAACAAATGTAGATACTTTAATACCTTTTCTACACTTCAGTTTTTTGGATATCCTAAGGGACGAATGCCACGAATCACGTCGCCTGTTACGGGTGTATGTAATTATTTTCCGGTTGACTGAAGCGTAATGTAAGTATGAAGGCTTACAAGTTGTATTACTCCAATCAGTGTCACTGGAGATTTACGAAAAACAGTTACCTATCAGAATTTCTACCACTGGAACACTGCATGGGCACAAGAATTTACTGCAGCTGCAGCCCACACTTACAATGATGGTGAAAACATCGCAAAACCAAGGATTTGTGAGACGTAAACGAAAGTTTGTACGCTTGTTACTAGATCTTGAACATGGTGGTAATAGTAGCGCCACTGTACGGATGCAAATCAAGTTTGCCTTAAATACACGCTGTAGCGCTCGTGCGAGTAAGTTAACTTTGAGATCGGCCTTGTATGTTAACATTAATCAACAACGCCTTTAAGGCCACAAAGGCCCCATTATGACCACCTCACTGAGTTTGAGCGAGGTCACGTAATAGGGCTATGAAAAGCTGAATGTTCCTTCTGCGACACTGTAGAGGGGCTTGGAAGGAATGTAGCCACATGTACATGACTGCTGGCAGCGGTGGTCACGAGAATGTACGGTCGCAAGAACACCTGCCTCCGGACGGTCACCTGGTACTACCGAGAGGGAAGACCATCGTGTTCGGTGTATGACTCTGGTGCATCGTACTGCACCTGCAGCAATTGGAGCAAGAGTTGGCACCACAGTGTCACAACGAACCTTTACAAATGGGTAGCTTCGAGGACAGCTCCCAACCAGACACCCCGTAGCGTGTATTCCGTTGACCCCAAACCATCCCCATTTGCGACTTCAGTGGTGTCAAGCGAGAGCTCATTGAAGGACAGGACGGAGATCTGTTGCGTTTCCTGATGAAATCTGATTCAGTATCTGTGTCAGTGGTGGCCACGTGTTAGTTAGCAGGAAGCTATCTGAGGACTTGTAACCAATTGGATTGCGCGCTAGACACACTTGACCTACACCTGGAGTTACGGCCTAGGGTGCAATTTCGTGTGAAAACAGGAGCATTCTGGTGGTTATACCATGCAGCCTGACTGAAAGTTTGTGCGTCATTCTGGTGATTCGACTAGCTGTGCTGCTATTCATTAACAGAATTCAAGATGGAGTTTTCCAACAGGATAACGCTCGCCCTCTTATAACTGTTGTAACCGAACATGCTCTGCAGAGTGCCGAATTGTTGTCCTGGCCTGTCCGATCAGCAGATCTGTCTCCAGTCTAGCACATATGGGACATCATCGGACGTAAACTCCAGCGACATCCACAAATAGCAACAATCGTCTCTTTACGGACCGACCAAGTGCGACAAGCATGGAACTCCATCTCACAAACTGACATAAGGCACCGGTACAACATGATGACGAACATTTTTGTTTATTTGTATTCACTGTTAATCATGTAAATGCTTCCCGAAATTCCATTGTTCTACGTTAATTATTTTTTGGTGGTTTTTTTATCTTTGTATTAATGATGTTGGTACACTTTGCGTAGTAACGAATATAGAGTGCCAGTTTTATCTATGGAAAAGTTTTAGTTACTGGGCTTTTTAAAGTAACCGTATGGTAAGTGTATTGATCAAATACATCAATTCGTATACAGAGGTGTCACTCGGGTCCTTGTTTTGGTCGATTTATCGCCATCGGATATTAGCAGACGTTTATAAGTGGTTACAACAAGTCTAACCTTACTACAAGCCATAGAGAAATGATTACCAAAATTCAAACGATCCTCACTTCTGAAGATGTTTTAGGTAAAGAATGTCTAAAAAACTGCAACCACAAAAGACAAAAATCTAAACCTGCCCAATATGTCACTGGATAAACAACGATTGCAACTGCGTGGAAACGGTTAACACCATACAATATCAAAATTACTACTACGGTACGTATCACACTAGGAATGAAAGCTTTGTAGCGTACCGGTGTATATTAATACTGACCAAACACTAATATGAATTTATAAGCAGCATCATTACAAAAAGAAAAAAAATTGAATTACTGGTGTGACCAATGGTCCATAACCTCTCATCAAAAACGATACTGTAGTGAAAGGAATTATTGAAAGGTGGTGGTCATTTGGTTTCATCTTGTGAGGTAACGGGCGAATTGTGGCGCCCTGAAAATATCGTAAGTTCGGAGTTGGCGTGGCGAGGGCGCGGGCCGTTGGGCAGGCCGACCGCATGGTGCCGGGCGTTGGCAGAGGCAAGAGGGGTCCAGCCCCAGCGCGTGGCTGGGAATCCCATGTTGACACTGTGCCGACCACTGTGACAATGAAAGAGACTTGTATGCCGACAGAGCCAAAGATGGCGGACTTTGTGAAACCCTCATGGCAGACATTTCACAGTTCCTATAGAAATTAACAGTAGCCAGATGCATCATGACACCTCAAAAAGAAACATGTACATTGCCATTATTTGTACGACGATCTGACGCTGTAATCAGATTTTCAATATCTTTATTAGTTTAAAGTTTAGTATATGACGGTAAATTATACAAGTAATACCCAGCAACGAATTTCCAAAATCTAAACGGTTCTTCCGATTTTATCGATCTGTGGGTCTTTAGACAGCCGTTAGTGTAAACCTAAATTGGTATAAATTACAAGCTTGTAACTTGAACAGTACATGAGTCATTAGAGGGCAAAGTGGCCGATTACCATCAATCGCGGTAGGCCGTAAGTACTCCACAGTTACACGAAAAAACGGTAGCAGTATGCTTATAAAAATATTTATTCAGTATGTCTTTGTTTGTACCCAATATATGCCATTCATAAAGAAGTTGGTTAAATATTTACTGTATTTTAGAAAGCACAGAGGCGTTAAGCTACTGGCCTACTTCTGTTCTATTCCTTTGATATATGTTTAATTTGTTTATGTATTTAATAATGTGTGTTAGAGCGTGTTTATGGTCCAGCCGTAGGAATATTTATTTAATTTCAAGTTATTTAAATGCAATTCCAGTAGTTGAAATGTGTTTCATTATGTTGTGAATGTGCGCTGGCTTGAAGAAAGGGCGGGATCGCTCTAGCCAATCACAGCGATCGTTCCAAAAATCGCGGAGAGATTGTATGAAAGTGCTGCAAATGAAGCACAGTCGCGAGAGAGACGTGGAGTGCGGAGAGCGGTTTGCACGTGGTTGCGAGAGATAGAAACACTTCGGAATGCGGACTTGTGAACTTGTGAGATTTCCGAGGTTTCTACAATGAAGACGTAGTATGCGTTTAGAAGTGACTATCTCGCAAGCTCTGTTGTTGTTCATAACTAATTACGTGCAGTAGGAATCTATTGTTTCCCTGTTAATCAACTTATATTTTATTTAATTGCTGGACCATCGACACCAATAAGTGTTTTGCAGAAATATACCGCATTCTCAAAAGTACTTCTACCATCGTACTCATCATTTAAAGTCATTAAGATAGTACCTGCAAATTTTATTTATTGCAATCTTTTATTTATAAATTTCTACGTTGCAAAATGGTTCAAATGGCTCTGAGCACTATGGGACTTAACTTCTGAGGTCATCAGTCCCCTAAAACTTAGAACTACTTAAACCTAACTAACCTAGGGACATCACACCCATCCATGCCCGAGGCAGGATTCGAACCTGCGACCGTAGCGGTCACGCAGTTCCAAACTGAAGCGCTTAGAACCGCACGGCCACACCGGCCGGCTCTACGTTGCATTCGCGATTCCCGAGTAATAGGAACCTTAGACCAATGATTCATTTGTATATTCGTATTGTATACTGTAGACTCAGCAGTGTTTGGCTTGTAATGCGGCAACTACGTATCCCAGCCCCTAGACTACGAAACCAGCCAAAGCTTTTAATATTGCAACCCTGAGTCGGAGGGTACGTAGTTGAGGGCAACTACATCATTTCATTTATTATCAGAAAGCACGCAATTTAACGGAAAGATTATGTCTCTTGTTTCCTGTGATGCAAATTAAATTATAAGCATTGACTAATTTCTTATTGTTAAGAAAATAACTTCAAAATGCCTTCTTAGCGTTTAGAAATGGTATAATAAAAAAATACGCTAGAACAATGCAGGTAGTGAATGAAAAAACTCTTTGTATAGCACGAAGGCGAATCAAGTAAACACAGGCATTTTAAATACGAATTTTTTGAACATTAATACTTGACATCAGAACTCGCACTATGTGAAGTCCGTCTACATCCACATTTAAAGTCCTTTGGGTCAGAGGTACGTTTAGAGCTCGCTGAAGAAATTAGAGTGTCCGTAGGTGGGTAGCCCGCAATCCACCCACGTGTCAGCGAAGGAATCTGAGCACTGGGAAGGCCTACAGAAAGTACTCTAAATGAGGCTGTGCAGATGAATTTGTGCATGTCTTAATAATAACAATTACAGGCCGTAATAGCGACGTTTTCCGTAAAGGTACCATGAGCGCCCAAAATGATACTTTTCTTTGTAAGTACTTGTTATAACACAATGACTTGTGCACCTTTCAGGGAAGAAAATTAAAATGCTGACGTCCAAAATTTCAATACTCCCTACTTTTTTATCAGAGAATTTTAGCAGTCGAAATCTTTTCCGTCTCCAGCCTCATGTAAAATCTGTGTACTTGGTTACTCTGTTTGCAGAGAATACGCAGAGCATTGGTGTTCTGCGCTGCCGACATCATGCGAACCATCCCTGCTGTACTGTTGCTGTTTCTGGCGGGAAACACCGCCGCCATGCCAACCAAGCAGCAAGGCTCCTTCCTAGGTATGTCGCTGTAACCTACGTCGCCTAATTTCTGATTAGATCTTGTTCTGTTTCATTAAGTTTCATCTTTCAGGACGTATCACGCGCATTCAATTATGAATTACACATTTCAGTATCACACCTTCATGGGAATGAGGTGATTCATTTAGTGCATAACGGCACATTTCATTTAGAAGCGGCACTCGTTGCAGTATCAATCAGAAATTATCGTATACATCCTGGCAACCAACTACATTCTAATTGAAATTAGTCTATAGATGCACTATATGAAATAAGGTAGCTACTTTTTAATGTTAACTTGTTCCTGTAATGTGTAGAGTTCTATTTCTACAGAATTATAAATCACTGAAGTTATGTCTACAAAACAATTTTTGTAATAAACATGCTATGTTTTTGTTCAAGACCTGTTAGAATGAATGTGGCATCTCGGAAAGCCTTTTAGTGAATCCAAATTCTTCATGTACTGCAATATTTTTCAACTAAGTAATGGTAAATGTCCTTAACACAAGTCGCAAGCTATTAAAGTTACCTAATGTTTGTTTGAAACAGCGTTGTAATTTGTTCATGAATAAAGTTAACTGCACTTCGTGAAAGTAGATCTTCTCGTTTCAAAGAACCGAATCTATTGCACAATCACGGGCTTTGTCCAAATCTACATTTTTTAAAATTTATATCTTTATTTTCTACATAAGTCTAAGTTTAAATATAGTGTCAGAATTAAAGTATTGAATTTAATGCCATATGAGGATACAGTCTTCGATTTATATGGGAAGTATAGGTTAAATAACATACGTGGTTTTTTAAATCGTAAATAGAGTTGTTGAATACGAATGTTAACGGAAACTTGTGAGGTAGGTTTTGTAAATTCTGCCACCGTCCCATGTCTGTAGTTACATTAAACCATGCGATAGAAAACAGGTTCTTAACTGGTTGCTTACTTGCAAACACCAACACACTTGTCTCTTACTGCTTCCTTATAAACTGTATTATTGTCACCCTACGTCCTGATAAAACTGTGCTCTTTTCACTTCATGTTATCACTCTCGTTGGTTGTTAATGAAGACCTCGGAACATTTACATTTAGAACAATATACGTGACTATACGGCTTGCTGTTTCGGAAATTTCACTCATAGTATCACGTTGGACTTCTGTCCGCAGCTATTGAAGAGCCCTTGAAGACAGCTTTGAAGAGTGCTGAGCCGCGCTTTAACGCTCACATTATTGACGTAAGTGCTATTGTCTCTTATGTGTATTTTAATGTATGATTTGTGCAACTCAGCTCTTTGACGATATGTTCTTCATGTAATTACCTTACCTTCTGATGAATTCACCCTTAGAGGTGACGAAACCTGGTCAAGGTATATAGAAAACCTATGCAACCGGTTGACAGATTCTTACATATTTTTCAAATTTGTGTATACGGTTGCTGCAAACGTCAGCCATCTTCAAAGTTGTATGTGTCTTATGTATACACCTAAAATACAGAATATTCATGACTGAAATATTCATATTAGTTTGATTCATTTAGTAACATCGTTATTGAAGAATTCTTGCAGAAGTAGCCATTCTACTTGGATTCACTAGTATTACTAGAGAGAATATTGTCTACCTGTACTAGTTCAATAGATATGCGGCAAATAATTTGTCTCATAGCTTCAGCAAGAGCAAATAAAAAAAATGCTTTCTTTTAGAAGTGAAACCAGTTTATATTTGGATGCATTCTAGAGAAATGTATTTTATTATTATCCATTTTGTGTCGGTAAAAATAGATAAAACAAATTGTCGATCTGTAGCAACAATAATACTGCACCTATTTTATTTCTCTGGTTACTTCGTCAGAAAATTCCAGGTAATAACTACAAAATATTTCGATTAACGTCATGATTAGTGCGGTGTTCTCAGTTCTTCAGGTGGCACAATGACAGGTTTTTGTTTTTGTATTTACTACAGGCGTCCAAGACTATGCCACCCGTGCCAGCCTTTAGATCCCTGCAGGCCATCCTCAAGGACATCTTCTTCCAGCCTACTAAGGAAACGTCGGTGTAAGTAGCTACTAAATATATTAATACTTTAGATTTCACAAAAGTCCTATTTCAGTACGTTGTTGGTTACATTCCTTGACGTTCTTGTGGCCATCTCCTGTCCCGTCCCACACACTCTAATAAATCCCGATCATGCCCTTTATCATCAGTACGTAATTATATAACAAATATTAAACCAATTTTCTGGAAGTCTGGCTCAACCACATACGACGCCAACACACGAATTTTTTGCGTACCTGAAATAAATGTCTTGAGCATCATAAATATCTTAATACAAAAATCTGTATTTCAGGCAGGGTATTGACGCACTTTTACCTAATCATAGATAAAATTAAAATTAAAAGCAATACTGTGTTTCTCATCTTAAAAGCTAGTATTCGTCGTCAGAGGTATTGCTATTAAGGCCATGTTAGCTTCATTCCACATTATTAAATTGTTTTATTCCCTTGCAATTTTTCAGACTATGTTCCAGGAGAAGGCACGCACTACTCTGAGAATGTTATCAGTTTGTGTATGTTAGCTATAAACTCTAGGCGCTTCAGTATGGAACCGCGTGACCGCTACTGTCCACGTTCGAATCCTGCCTCGGGCGTGGATGTGTGTGATGTCCTTAGGTTATTTAGGTTTAAGAAGTTCTAAGTCTAGGGGACTGATGACCACAGATGTTAAGTCACATAGTGCTTAGAGCCATTTTGACAGCTGTCGTGTAGTTTATGACATACATAATGGAGATGAGCCATGTCTGAAACGCGACAACGTGGTTTTGATAACAAGTGGATAGGTAAAGGGACATGTAGAGCTGGACCCCTCACTAGACTTCGCTCAGCTGTCTTCGCGATGTCTGCTGCAGAGACCATCCTGTTTCAGGGAGCTGAACGGTATTGAGGTCATATCGACGCCAGTTCTCAACGTGACGTCCTGCAAAGTGGACCTGCCGTTCCTCAACATGGTCGTCGAAGGCAGCATCGGCACCATCGCCATCGCGGGCAACTACTCCATTGTGTCGCACCCCATCCTCAGGATGCTGCCTGCCTTCAGTCGCGGCACCTTTGGGTAGAGTGCCTCCTTGCTTTCTTCCCGCTAATCAATGCGGCCACAGAAAATCACGCTTGTTTCAATGTAATTCAGATTCTCTTATGTTTCAAACAACGGCGAAATTATTACGATGGACTAACTCGCAAGCAATATTTGTTATCTTACCTTCACTTTGATAAATCATAACGTTATAGGGTCTAAGTGGAATCACCAGTCTTTTGAAGTAAATATTAAGAATTGAAAATAAACACAATCGAGGTTTTGTCATCGTTTGTGGTACGTTAAAACCGTGTGTCGGTCAGGACTCGAGCACAGGCATTTGCCTCTAGTGGTCATAGTCTTCCAAATGCTAGTATGGAGCATTCTCATCGGTCTACAGCAAAGTGAAGCTCTTGAGTGACTTAAATGGTAGAGCAAAGTCCGCTGAAGCTAAGGCAGCTGTGCACGTTCGAGTCCTCTGCCGACACACAGTTTTAACTTATCACAAATGATCGATATGGCGCAAAATGTGCCAGAAGTAAAAGAATTTCTCTGCAAATGAGGTTCCAGGGTAACACATGGACTAAACACATATTATGCCACCAAGCTACCACTGAGAATTTAAATGAATCTAGGTGACATTCTGCAAAAGAAACGTTCTTCACAAAATGAACGTATACTTAAAATCTTTAGTGTCTGTGTACATAAAGTGATCAGAAAAGTTTATTCTTTTTTCACTTGAAAAGTATTTGAATTTGAAAGAATTTATTTGATGAACAGACTGAGAAACGTGTTTCATCTGATTGATTAAATAACTTGCCAAATCTTCAGCGCTAATCTGCGCGTATTAGAACATAGAAAACGATAGCTGGCATTGATATCTGAGATCAGTGCATTTGGGATTTCATGTGGTGACGTCGACTTTCGGTTCGACCACCGGATCGATTCTCATAAAGAGTTACCGTTTGTCCCCAAATATCGCAAATTAATTTACGCTAGGAAGTCAGGTGTGCGTAGATAAAATATTGGTAGTCAAAACACTACGGTTGGAAATCTACTTTGTGAATGTGTACATCCACGTGGAATGAATCGACGTAGCGCACTGATGCAACGAAGGTCATTGATAGGAGTGCTTCCGGCAACCCAAGAAATTACCATGTACAAAGTCAGTAAGCTCTGGAACTTGGTCATTGATCAATTGAAAATAGAAATGTCTAGTCAAGCAAAACTTATCGTTGACCACAATTGCAAAGTTTTTCTTCCAGGACGGCGGCATCTGTTGACTATCTTACTCAGGTCGATGTCATACTGCTTCTTCGTGGAGACTAGTAACCAATCTACAAAGCGATATCTCAATGCCACAGTCATTGGGAGCGACAGTGATGTCAAAAGAACACTATATTACTGCGATTTTGAGAACACGACTTTAAATTCCAGTGCTTGCCGTAGTCCTAAAACTTGCGGAATATGGACTAAACCCTCATACTTCACAAATAGCTTCCTTCGAATTCTTAGAAATTGCATCGACGTGTAATGCCACCTTCGAATTAAGTCGGGTGATGCTGATGGAATTAGATTAGGAAATGAGACACTTAAAGTAGTAAAGGAGTTTTGCTATTTGGGGAGCAAAATAACTGATGATGGTCGAAGTTCAGAGGGTATAAAATGTAGACTGGAGTGTAGCCATGTATGGAAGTGAAACATGGACGATAAATAGTTTGGACAAGAAGAGAATAGAAGTTTTCGAAATGTGCTGCTACAGAGGAATGCTGAAGATTAGATGGGTAGATCACATAATTAATGAGGAAGTATTGAATAGGATTGGGGAGAAGAGAAGTTTGTGGCACAACTTGACCAGAAGAAGGGATCGGTTGGTAGGACATGTTCTGAGGCATCAAGAGATCACCAATTTAGCATTGGAGGGCAGCGTGGAGGGTAAAAATCGTAGAGGGAGACCAAGAAATGAATACACTAAGCAGATTCAGAAGGATGTAGGTTGCAGTAGGTACTGGGAGATGAAGAAGCTTGCACAGGATAGAGTAGCATGGAGAGCTGCATCAAACCAATCTCAGGACTAAAGACCACAACAACAACAACTCCTAGCTTGGTATTAAGTACCTATAAACGCGTTCTAATGTTTGTCTTGAGAGGAGTATATAAGATGAACATCAACAAAAGCAAAACGAGGATAATGGAATGTAGCCGAATTAAGACGGGTGATGCTGAGGGAATTAGATTAGGAAATGAGACACTTAAAGTAGTAAAGGAGTTTTGCTATTTGGGGAGCAAAATAACTGATGATGGTCGAAATAGAGAGGATATAAAATGTAAACTGGCAATGGCAAGAAAAGCGTTTATGAAGAAGAGAAATTTGTTAACATCGAGTATAGATTTAAGTGTCAGGAAGTCATTTCTGAAAGTATTTGTATGGAGTGTAGCCATGTATGGAAGTGAAACATGGACAATAAATAGGTTTGTCAAGAAGAGAATAGAAGCTTTCGAAATGTGGTGCTACAGAAGAATGCTGAAGATTAGATGGGTAGATCGCATAACTAATGAGGAAGTATTGAATAGAATTGGGGAGAAGAGAAGTTTGTGGCACAACTTGACCAGAAGAAGGGATCGGTTGGTAGGACATGTTCTGAGCCATCAAGGGATCACCAATTTAGCATTGGAGGGCAACGTGGAGGGTAAAAATCGTAGAGGGAGACCAAGAGATGAATATACCAAGCAGATTCAGAAGGACGTAGGTTGCAGTAGGTACTGGGAGATGAAGAAGCTTGCACAGGATAGAGTAGCATGGAGAGCTGCATCAAACCAGTCTCAGGACTGAAGACCACAACAACAGCAACAATGTTTGTTTTCTACAATTTTAGAACGATGCTCGTAGCAACAAGCCCTGCCGAATATGTCACGCATGCTTCATATGTATTATGTCTGATCTCTCGTACATGTGATAACACATTTCTTTATAAGAATACGGGTGAAATGAAAATTTATCGAAAACATATCTTGCAGAATAATGATGAATGTATTTAACGCAGAATCCAATGTAGTTTCTGTTTAGTGTTTGCTCAGATACAATGGAATTTCGCAATATGCAACGTACGTAACCGCTGTATCTTCTAAATTGGCTGAATTTCTGCCTTAAGTTAAGACTAGTTTTGGTTTGTCCAAAGGGAAAAGCTTTTCTTCCTATGAAATCAGGAAAATATATTTGATGTGGTGGACACAGAAACATTCAGGAGTGCAGCAGTGGCAGATGTGAAATTGTCTTTTCTGTACAATAAAAAGTCCCAGTGATAAAACCTCAACAAATGCTTACCAGTAAGGCTAAACACAGGAACGAGATACAGTTTTGATAAAAAATTGTTATGTATGTCTGTAATCACAATAGTATACAAAATATGTGTATGTAACGATGTTTGTGTTTTTGCAACAGGGTGTCCTTGCGGTCGATTGAATTCAAAGGGCGCATTGGTCTCAAGGTGGACGGCGACAACTTACGCTCGCAGAACTACGACATTGAATACTCGCCGGTGCATACTGCCGTGACAGTGAGTAAACCAGCAGTTTCCCCGTGCATCAATAACGTTGCTCGTTACACTTGTAGCTCTCATCTAGCACACCATGATGTGTATGACCCCCTTGCTTTCACAAGACTTATTACGTGCGTCATGTATTTTGCGCTTATGGGTAGTAGTGTGAATTGGGGCTAAGAGTCAGTCAGATAGTGATGAAGTAGTCGAAACTAATTTTAGCAAAATAAAGATTTATTCAAACTTTTTACTGATGAACGCAAAAAAAATTTAAAATTATTACGAAGCTTATTCCTACTTTCCGCCACATTTCCGATTTTTCCTGAAGTTTATAGTCTGTACGCTGTCAAATTACTGTTTCAGGTGGAAAGCGACACACCCAGCGATAGCACTCACATTTCAACCAATTTATTTGGTGAGTACTGACTGAGGGATACCTGCGTTTCTTTATTTGTAGTGTATAAACACAAAAATTGTCAGATTATCTACTTACTTCAATAGTAACTATCTTTAGATCCACATTTACATGATTATTCTGCATTTCGCACTTACGGACTTCGCACAACCACTTTAAAACTATGGCTCTACCTTTCCACTATCTGAAAGCGAGTGGAAAATGAACGCTTAAATCTTTCTGCACAAACTCTGATTTCACTTGTTATATTCTGACGATCATTTCCCCCTATGTAGGTTGGCGTCAGTAAGATGTTTTCTCATTCAGAAGAGAAATTTGGTGATTGAAACTTCCTGAGAAGACCCTGCGCAACGAAACACGTCTTTATCTTAAAGATTGTCATCCCACCTGGCTTATCACATTCGTGACACTCTCTCCCCTTTTTCGCAATAATACAAAACGAGATGTCCTCCTTTCAATTTTTTCGATGTCCTCAGTCAAACCTACCTAGTAAGGCTCCCATGCAGTACAGCAATCCTTTAGCAGAGAGAAAAAAAAAACAAGGTAGTCTCTTTACTAGACCTGTTGCATGTTCCAATCGTTCTGCCAGTAAAACGTAATCCTTAGTTTTCCTTTTTCACTACATTATCTATGTGATCGTTAAAATTTACGTTGTTCGTAACTGAAATTTCAGAATATTTAGTCTAACTATCAACATTTAAATTTGTTGATTTATCATGTAACCGAAAATTTACGGAGTTTTCTTTTTTTTGTTTTGTTTTTGTACTGTTGGATGACATCACAACTTATCGTTATTGAGATACAATTGCCGCTTTTCGCACCATACATATACTAGATGACGAAAGTTGTGGGATACCTCCTAATGTCGTGTCGGAGCTCTTTTTGTCCGGTGTGGTGCAGCAACTCGGCATCGCATGTACTCAACTAGTCGTTGGAAGACACCTGCCGTCCACAATTGTGAAATCATTACCCGTGCAGGACACTAACTGACCTCTCGATTTTGTACCGTAAATGTTCGATAGCATGTATGTCGGGCGATCTGGGTAACCAAATCATTTGCTCGATTTTCGAGAATGTTCTTCAAACGAATCGTGAACAGCTATTCCGGCTCTGAGCACTATGGGACTTAACATCAATGGTCATCAGTCCCCTACAACTTACAACTACTTAAACCTAACTAACCTAAGGACATCACACAACACCCAGCCATCACGAGGCAGAGAAAATCCCTGACCCCGCCGGGAACCGAACCCGGGCGTGGGAAGCGAGAACGCTACCGCACGACCAACAGCTATAGCCCGCTGACATGGCGCAATGTCATCCATAAAAATTTCATACTTGTTTCGAAACATGAAGTCCATAAATGGCTGCAAATTGTCGCCAAGTAGCCGAACACGTCGTCTTCAGGTAGCTGAACGTAACCATTTCCAGTCAATGATCGTTTCACTTTGACTAGAGCACCCAATCGATCCCATGTAAACACAGCCCAAAGCATTATGGACTCACCATCATTTTGCACAGAGCCTTGTTGACAACTTGGGTGCTTGCCTTCGCGTGGTCTGCGCCACATTCGAACACTATCATCAGCTCTTACCACACGAAACCGGGACTCAAATGAGTAGGCCAGGGTTTTCCAGTCATATGGGGTCCAATTGATATGATCATGAGCCCAGGAGAGGGGCTGCAGGCGAAACCTTGCTGTTAGCAAAGGCAGCAATAGTTGTCTGCTGCCACAGTTCATTAAGGCCAAACGTCGCCTCACTTTCGTAACGGATACATCTTCGTACATCCCACATTAATTTCTGCGTCCTTGTCTGTTATCACAGACAACTCTACGCAAACGCCGCTGCTTTCGGGTGTTAAGCGAAGGCCGTCGGTCACTGCGTTGTCAGTAATGAGAAGTAATTCCTGAAAATTGGGTTTCTCGGCGAATTCTTGACATTGTGGATCTCGGAATAATACATTCCCTAATGATATCCAAAATCTAATGTACCATGTGTATAGCTCCAACTATCATACCTGTTCAAAGCCAATTAATGCACGTCGTTCGGCCATAATCAAGTCGGAAACCTTATCACATGAGTCTCTTGAGTGCAAAAGAAAGCTCCATCAAAGCACGGCCTTTTTATACCTTGTGTGCGCCATGCTCCCGTCATCTGTAAATGTGCATATTGCTATCCCGTGATTTTTGTCTCCACAGTGAACAGATTACGTGTATAAGTAATTTTTCGATTGATTTTGCTTTGAGCCGGCCGAGCGGTTCTTGGCGCTACAGTCTGGAACCGCGCGACCGCCACGGTCGCAGGTTCGAATGCTGCCTCGGCCATGGATGTGTGTGATGTCCTTAGGTTCTAAGTTCTGGGGGACCGATGACCTCAGATGTTAAGTCCCATAGTGCTCAGAGCAATTTTTGATTTTGCTTTTCTCATGACTTAACTAGACGGTAAACAATAGCATCATGTGCAAACAGAATATCTTCTAAATCGTTTATGCAGATTACAAACAGTAGTGGCCCTATAACAAATTTCTGGGGAACGCCGGATATCGCTTCAGTTTTACTCGATGATTTCCGTCAATTACTACGTACTATGACCTTTGTGAAAACTGAAGCGATACTCCATAGCACGCAGTTTAATTAGAAGTCCCTTTGGGTACCGGAGTCAAAAGCCTTCTGGAAATCTAGAAACATGCAATCAATTTGAGATTGCCTGTCGATAGTATCCGTTACTTCGTTCAAATAAAATGTTAGCTGCGTTTCATAGGAATGACATTTTCGCAATTCAGCTGTTTACTGTTATTTCCTTTCTTGAATATTAGTGTGACCTGGGAAACTTTCCAGTGCTCTGTTACGGATCTTCCATCGAGGGAGTGGTACTATATGATTGCTACGTATGGGGGTGTTGTATCAACATATTCTGAAATGAACCTTTTTGGTATGTGCCATGACAGGAAGACTTTCTTTCGTTAAGTGCTTTAAGTTGCTTTGTTACAACTAGATTACCTGCTAAATTACTCATGTTGGCAGCAGCTATCGATTTTAATTCCAAAATACTTACTACGTCTTCCTTGGAAAACGAATTTCGGAAAACTGTGTTTAATACAGTGAGGTAACAGTGAAGTGATAGCGATATCCATATATACACTCCTGGAAATTGAAATAAGAACACCGTGAATTCATTGTCCCAGGAAGAGGAAACTTTATTGACACATTCCTGGGGTCAGATACATCACATGATCACACTGACAGAACCACAGGCACATAGACACAGGCAACAGAGCATGCACAATGTCGGCACTAGTACAGTGTATATCCACCTTTCGCAGCAATGCAGGCTGCGTAGAAATGCTGGATGTAGTCCTGTGGAACGGCTTGCCATGCCATTTCCACCTGGCGCCTCAGTTGGACCAGCGTTCGTGCTGGACGCGCAGACGGCGTGAGACGACGCTTCATCCAGTCCCAAACATGCTCAATGGGAGACAGATCCGGAGATCTTGCTGGCGAGGGTAGTTGACTTACAACTTCTAGAGCACGTTGGGTGGCACGGGATACATGCGGACGTGCATTGTCCTGTTGGAACAGCAAGTTCCCTTGCCGGTCTAGGAATGGTAGAACGATGGGTGCGATGACAGTTTGGATGTACCGTGGACTATTTAGTGTCCCCTCGACGATCACCAGAGGTGTACGGCCAGTGTAGGAGATCGCTCCCCACACCATGATGCCGGGTGTTGGCCCTGTGTGCCTCGGTCGTATGCAATCCTGATTGTGGCGCTCACCTGCACGGCGCCAAACACGCATACGACCATCATTGGCACCGAGGCAGAAGCGACTCTCATCGCTGAAGACGACACGTCCCCATTCGTCCCTCCATTCACGCCTGTAGCGACACCACTGGAGGCGGGCTGCACGATCTTGGGGCGTGAGCGGAAGACGGCCTAACTGTGTGCGGGACCGTTGCCCAGCTTCATGGAGACGGTTGCGAATGGTCCTCGCCGATACCCCAGGAGCAACAGTGTCCCTGATTTGCTGGGAAGTGGCGGTGCGGTCCCCTACGGCACTGCGTAGGATCCTACGGTCTTGGCTAGCATCCGTGCGTCGCTGCGGTCCGGTCCCAGGTCGACGGGCACGTGCACCTTCCGCCGACCACTGGCGACAACATCGATGTACTGTGGAGATCTCACGCCCCACGTGTTGAGCAATTCGGCGGTACGTCCACCCGGCCTCCCGCATGCCCACTATACGCCCTCGCTCAAAGTCCGTCAACTGCACATACGGTTCACGTCCACGCTGTCGCGGCATGCTACCAGTGTTAAAGACTGCGATGGAGCTCCGTATGCCACGGCAGACTGGCTGACACTGACGGCGGCGGTGCACAAATGCTGCGCAGCTAGCGCCATTCGACGGCCAACACCGCGGTTCCTGGTGTGTCCGCTGTGCCGTGCGTGTGATCATTGCTTGTACAGCCCTCTCGCAGTGTCCGGAGCAAGTATGGTGGGTCTGACACACCGGTGTCAATGTGTTCTTTTTTCTATTTCCAGGAGTGTATATAGATTGATGAGTACAGCCTATGCGACCTATAAAATGGGGTACTTTGGCGGAGCTGTTACTTATACTAATGTGATATACGTGAAAATGTTTCCGATGTTATTATGGCCGAACGACAGGAATTAATAGACGCTTAGAGCAGAATGATAGATGGAGCTAGTCGCATGGAACATTCCATTTCGGAAATTGTCAGGGAATTCACTGTTCCGAGATCCACTGTGTCAAGAACGTGACTAGAATATCAAATCCAGGCGTTACCCATCACCGCGGACAACGTAGTGGTCGATGGCCTTCACTTAATATCCGAGAGCAGCGACATTTCCATAGCATTATCAGTTCTAATAGACAAGTATCACAGCAGACGACCGACTTTGCATTTGCTAACAGTTCGACATCGCCTTCAGTGGCTCTTCTGGACTCATGACCGTATCGATTTGACCCTAGACGACTGGCCAATTGTGACCTAGTCTAATGAGCTCTGATTTCAGTTGGTAAAAGCTGATGGTAGGGTTCGAGTGACAGCATTACCCACGAAGTCACAGACCCAAGTTGTCAGCAAGGCATTATGCAAGCTGATGGTGGCTCTACAATGGAGTGGGTTGTGCTTGTTTACATGGATGAGCTGGGTTCTATGGTCAAGCTAAATCGATCATTAAACGGAAATGGTATGTTCGGTTACCTGGAGACCACTTGCAGTGGATCATAGACTTGATGTTCCCAAACAACAATGAAACTTTAGTGGGTGACAAGGCACCGAGTCACCAGGCCGCAGCTGTTCGCGACTGGTTTAAAGAACAACCTAGACAATTCGAACGAATGGTTTTTCCAACGGGATCTTCCAACGTGAATACCATCAAACATTCATGGGACATTATTGAGAGGTTATTTCGTGCACAAAATCCTGCATCGTCAGAACTTTTTTAATTATTGACGGCTTTAGAAGCAGCACGGCTCAGTATTTCTGCGCGGGGGTTCCAACGACTTGTTGTCTATGCCACGTCAAACTGCTGTGATACGCAGGACAAAAGGAGATCCGACACGATATTACGAGACATGCCATGACATTTATTGTCTCAGTGTAACTATTGCTGAATGGTGCTATCAGTAATATTACCATCGGTATTTCACATTGTAGTTATTGATTGTGGATGGCCACTCTTGTACTTTACGTAGACCAGAATCTCATTGTGTTGTCTGTCAGACTTCGAGACACAGTTTCGTTGTGGAAGCTATTAAAAGCATGCTAGGTTTCGAGTGGCAATGAAACATCACCTATTTGGGAGATTTTGTGTTCTTGTAAATTGGTATGCTTTTTTCTTTGCCTCTGTAACAGAGTTCTGACCTGTTTTGTGAACCAAAGAGGTCAGTATCATCTTTTATTACTTTATTCGGTATAAACCTCCCAGTTGCTTCGGATACTATATCTCTGAACTGAATCCACATCTAATTTACGCTATCTAAACTTACATAGTTAGCTGAGAGATATTGGAGACTTTCTCTTAGGAATCTTTCAAGCGAATATTATCTGGTTTTTTAAAATAGATATATTGTGTTTACTTTTGGCGGATTTGGATGTTAGAGGTGGCCAGTCTCGCTACAACGACCGTGTGGTTACTAATAGCTTTACCCACCGAAGCACTTCCTATTTACTCAGAATTATTTGTTGATAACAGATCAAGTATGTTTTTGCAACCAATTGCAATTCTACTGGCTCCTGAATTAATTGCTCAAAGTAATTTTCGGAGAAAACGTTTAATACAATATATTTAAAACATATTCTAATGTAATGAAGCCAGACTGGTAGTATATACGATATCTTGAACATGAGGGATTGGAGACATTCCACCGAGTGTGCGATTAATGGATCGAAATAACAGGCTCAACTCATAAATAAAAACGTTAAATTACTGTGCCGTAAATTAAAACTCTTGTTATCACTGATGCCCTAGCTTGATCCACACGTGGTTTACTGAGTTCCATTTGCAGAAGCATCGAGATATTATTTAGTACAGAAAAAGAGGACGCTACCTTAATCACAGAAGTTAACAACTGAGCAATTGCAAGCAACTGGAAGGAATTTGAAGCTGTCCAAACATTGATAATGTTGATGGAACTAACACTATATAAAGGGCAAAGAAATGGCGCATTTTCAATAAGAATCTGTCTTGATATGCTTCTCCGTTGCAGACTCGGAGCTGGTAACCAAACTGAAGTCACGCCTTCGCAGCTGGCTAAACAGGCAGCTACAGAGCCAGTTCGACGCCATTCTGGACAAATTCTCTCTGAGGGAGTTGTTCCTTCGTGACGACAAAACTGTTTCCGGCTTCAGGTGATGGATTAGACGTGTTTTCTATGTTAAAAACTGCTCTGATGCTAGTCATTTGACGTTGCTCCACCAATTAGAATTTTAACATCCACTACTAAGTTATTTCAATATAAAAAAATGATAAAACTGGTTGCGCTACAAAATAAAAACATATCAGCAAATGCAGCGGCTACACATTAATTAATTAAGTAAATTTCATGGAAACACATTTTTCGGTCCTTCATATAAGCTATGATGAAATGCGTTTATTGTTTTTCTTTTTCTAAATATCTAACAGCATTCCATTGACAGTGAATTTTCAACGGTAATAAAATCTGGCTTCTGGATGGAGCGGCCCACACAGGTCCTGCCGGGAACGAAGTAATAAAACGAAGGGAACAGCGTACTGGAAACTCCCATCTGAAATGAATGCGAGCACTCCAGTGCCCAGTGTCTTCTCTATGTGCCAACGCGCTTTCCTGATGGAATTACTCAAATAAATTATTACGTTTCTCGCCAAAACGCTGGTACTAAAATTTATTTTACGGCAGTTATTTTCGACTATTTCGTCACCTTGTGGCAGACCTAAATCTCCTAGTTCCACAGCATTAATTACGTATTCAGCGTACTTTACAATTACGTAACCGTGGTGTATTAAGAGAGACTTTGAGATTTAAATTATGCCAGATGATCACAAAAAAGATGCAATTTCTTACAGCAAAATAGTCTGTAAGTGGCTTTTTAGCAGTAGGTGTAAAAATATCTTCCATCACTACTGTGAAGCAAAATTCAATGAAGACAATCCAAATACTTAATGCACTTCCCACAAACTTAACTGATAAAAAAGTTTTAACTATATATTTAACATATACTGAGAATTATTTAGGGAGAGCGATTGCTTATACTGACTGTTTTAAACGGGACGTAACTATTGCTATTAAGTACTGTGAATATAGTTGATGAGTATTCTGTAATATAGTACTCTAGATTAAATAGAGGCCTTCATCTGCTTTACAGATATCTGCTAATGTCTGTCACATAAATATTCATATTTTGAACATCCTTGTCATTCTACTTGTTATTTGTTCGGATCTCAGCAGAAATCAACACTGGTATGTTTCAATGGTTTTCATCTTTCTCGAATCTATGGACGACGAATCAGATGTCGATGTGTCCTGTAGACCACTTTGGGTGTTTGCAGTACAACCGATGATAACGACAGTGAATGGAAGAAAAGTAATCGAAAAGTTGAGTGGAGGAGAGTCTGTTGTTCCACAATAGTACCCAGCTGTTGGTCGCTATCCGACGGCGAAATATTGACAACCACATGTCGCGAACTTATTTCAGGGTACACTACTTGAATGTCTGATATTTAATCAAATGCCTCCCACTACAGTCTGGTAGTAAGAAAGTATGTTATCAATTAATATTCTTCTACAACTGGATACATATAGTGGCGAACCGGATGCCTAAGTGTCGAGACCGGTAGCACTGGAACAAACACAACATGGAAGCGTACGGTCGTAGGACAACAAAGCATCCAGTAACCGCGAACAGGGGTCAGATTCTGCGAGTCTTGGCCACTCAGTCCACTAATGCTGCAACATCCGCACACGTATCTGCTCCTTCTTGGTCTTCCAAATCGTGGTCTGTTTTCTACGCAACCAATTTGAAACAGCTTCTTCTCCCAACGTGATATTGTCGATTTCGGTCGTGCGGACATATTAAATCTGATGGTGAAATCATTTCGAACCTTTCTCATTGTTTTCCCAGTGTGACGTGACTCATGATCCCAGGTTTTCCTAGGTATTATTGGATTCATCAGTCATTCTTCTCACAAATCAATATGACCAACAAGAAGAAAAAACTACTAGTACACAGATACAACGCACTGGGACTATTGGTACAGCCTGTATATAGCGGTAGGAGATGCTCCACGTTCCTTATTGAAAAACATCATCTGAATATTAGTTGTTTGTGAGAACATATTATGTCTCGTGAAAGTAGGAGGCACGCATACCAGTAATTCTAAAGCATCAGGGACAAGCCATCGTGACTGAGTTAAGAGTTCCGCGAATAGATGCCTGCGTTCCTGAGAATGTGAATATAGAATCGCTTGATTCAGAAGTAACATACTCTGCATCATGCAGGCTTTCAAAGTCCTTGTTTGATTGTCACCCTAGAGAACCGACGTAGTGTTTGTACCTTGAGACAGAGTGATTGTTTGTAGCGAGACAAACAACCACGCGGACAGTGCCGTACGCAAGGAGCAGCAAGGTCTTTCAGCAAGGCAAATTTATTTTTGATTTATTGCATTTCGGGCCGTGATCATTCACCCTTTTACTCGTGTTTTGTCAGTTATGATGATACGACCGAAAGGACCACACAATACCCAGTCCCCTAGCGGAGAAAATTTCCAACTCGGCCGGGAATCTAACCCGGACGTCTTTGCGTAGCCATCTGCAGCGCTGACCGCGTTGCTATCGAGGCAGGAACAGGTGGCGTGGCAGCAGAGGGAAGGGCCCCGACGGTGGTACGCCAAACCGGAACACTGAACACGGGAATGACACCAGGTCGTTATTCGAAACGAAATTGTGATGGTAGTGTGTCCACTGTTGGCACCGGGAGTGCCTCTCGCTCGTTCCGAAAGTCCGCTGCGCTCCAGACGTTAAGGTACGTCGGTGAAGTGAGATGCACGGGCCCTGCATTGAACTAGGGACGTCACACTAACCGGCTTGTCCGCCACGCACCGCAAACGCTCAGGTCCGTACAGGGCCGACGGGAAATCAACATCTAATAGGAAAGTTGCCCTCTAAATGTCTTAATTTTGTGAGAGTTATCGACAAATTGCATACATTTAAGGATGCAGATTGGAATTATTAAACTCGTCTTAAATAGTTACTGACTGTCCGTTGGAGAAGGCTGTAGGCACTCGTAAGACCTGTCGATCTTCCTAGTAGGCCTCGAGCTACAGTATGTCATCAAAAGTATCCGGACACCTGACTGAAAATGATTTACGAGTTCGTGGCGCCCTCCATCGGTAATGCTGGAATTCAATATGGTGTTGGCAAATCCTTAGCATTGATGACAGCTTCCACTCTCGCAGGCATACGTTCAGTCAGTTGCTGGAAGATTTCTTGGGGAATGGCAGCACATTCTTCACGGATTGCTGCACTGAGGAGAGGTATTGATATCGGTCGGTGAGGCCTGGCACCAAGTCGGCATTCCAAAACATCCCAAAGGTGTTTTGTAGGATTCAGGTGTAGGTCAGTCAATTACAGGGATATCATTGTCGCATAACCACTCCGCCACAGGCAATGCATTATGAACAGGTGGTGGATCGTGGTGAAAGATGCAATCGCCATCCCCGAATTGTTCTTCGACAGTAGGAAGCAACAAGGTGCTTAAAACATCAATCTAGGCTTGTGCTGTGATAGTGC
The DNA here is from genome assembly GCF_023897955.1 of Schistocerca gregaria. Taxonomy (NCBI): domain Eukaryota; kingdom Metazoa; phylum Arthropoda; class Insecta; order Orthoptera; family Acrididae; genus Schistocerca; species Schistocerca gregaria. The sequence continues at coordinate 324,397,890 of NC_064920.1, read as the reverse complement.
CACGCAAAACAACAAGGGGTGCTAGACCACTCCATGAAAAACACGACCACACTGTAACACCACCGCCTCCGAATTTTACTGTTTTCACTACACATGCTGGCACATGAGGTTTACCAGGCATATACCCGCACCCTGCCATCGGATCGCTACATTGTGTACCGTGATTCGTCACTCCTGTGTTCAATCGTAAAATTTTTATGCTCCTTACTCCAATCGAGGCATGGTTTGGTGTTTACGGAGTGATGTGTGGCTTATGAGCAGCCGTTCGACCGAGAAATCCAAGTTTTTTTACCTCCTGCTTGTCATAGTACTTAGAGTGAATCCTGATGCAGTTGGGAATTCCTGCGAGATGGCCTGGATAGATGTCTGTCTATTACACATTACGACTTTCTTCAACTGCCGGCGGTCTCTGTCAGCCAATAGACGAGGTCGTCTTCTAATCTTTTGTGCTGTACGTGTCCTTTCACATTTCCACTACCACATCGGAAACAGTGGACCTACGGATGTTTAGAAATGTGGAAAAGTGGCGTGCAGACGTATGAAACAAGTGTCATCCAGTCACCTGACCACATTCGAAGTCTGTGAGTTCTGCGGAGCGCCCCATTCTGCTCTCTCAAAATGTCTAATGATTTCTGAGGTCGCTTATATGGAGTACCTGGAACTAGGTGCCAGCATAAGGCACCTATTATGAAATAGTAATATTAATAATAATGATAATAATAAGGGAGTCGCCGGCCACGGTGGTCTCGCGGTTCTAGGCGCGCAGTCCGGAACCATTCGCCTGCTACGGTCGCAGGTTCGAATCCTGCCTCGGGCATGGATGTGTGTGATGTCCTTAGGTTAGTTAGGTTTAAGTAGTTCTAAGTTCTAGGGGACTGATGATCATAGCAGTTGACTCCCATAAATAAGGGAGTCGTTTCCCTGTTCTGTTTCTCTGCAAAATAAACTGACATTGACATGTGAGGACTGGTGACTTCGGGAGGGGAGATATGTGTTGATAACGCTTACAGAGGATTACGATGCATACCGGAGTATCTTGCCAGTATGCTGCCAGCAAGCATGGAGCTACCACCACTTAGCGCGCCCGCTTGTAAGCTGAGCACTTCTTTTTTCCAGCAAAACAACTATTTACTGATTTACTGTAGGCAATCCATTGGCAGTTAACCACTGTCTATGGGATGGCTGTGTGAGCATCCAAATGGTTCGACGCTGGCATTTACAGATAGCGGAAGGGCACGAAGATGTGCATGACAAACAGAGCACAAGGAGGCCCACTGCAGTGACATATAGTGATGCCACTACTACATTTCACAATATTGAGGAGGAAGATGGTCGCGTCACCGCTACTGACAATATCCTTGCGCGCCTACCTGCTGGGATTTCAATTGGACGTTCAGCATCGCAAACATCCTGCAAGCCCATCTTCACTGCCGCAAAATCCTTACAAGATGTGTGTCACGTTTTCACAAACAGCAACGGATGAATTCGGTCAGAATGTTTCGGGAAATGCTTCAGAGAGTGGGAGATCTGCTAATCAAATGGACTTGCAGTGGGGATCAGTCCTGCGACAATCTTTCAACTCTTGAGGCAAATCGTCAGCGCATAGTGTGGAATAAACTTAAGCAAAGTGCCCCGAAAGTGACAAATGTCACACATTCGAGCGGGACTCTCAGGGGATTGTGCTCATTCATTACCTGCCTCCAAAACTACAATTTATGAAGATGGGTACTGTAATGTCTTGAAGAATCTGCGAGCTGACATCAAAAGAAAACGCCCTGGGATTTTGTCCCGTAGAGTTCTCTTCCTTCGTGATGGTGCTGGATTCCACACAGCTCAAATGATCCAGGTAGAGCTCGGAAGGTTCATCTGGGAAATGTTCCCGCATCCTCCACATTCAACCAGGTCTTGCCACACATGATTTTCTCACGTTCCCCCAACTCAATGGTCATCCTGGGGGTAATCACGCCACCACGGTTTGAAGTCACATCAACAGTGAACAGCTGGTTAAGAGCGTAGGACCAGACCTGAAACGCAACACTGGTTTGGATAACTTATGTCACATTACCAAAAAAGCTTGGAAACCATGGTGACTTCGTAGACTAGCAAAAGAAACATTGTTTAACTTCAAGAAACTTATTTCAATACGATAAATTTTGTGTAATTTATTTTTATAAAGTAGGGAAACTTAATTATTGGACGCCCCCCCCCCCCCGTAGTAATAGAGGGCACTAAGAAACACTGATTGCTTTATAGTATTTGAAGCCTTGTTTAGTACCAGAAGTGGAAGGACTAATGAAAGAGGAGAAGATTGAAACGAAAGTGACATGTTTCTTAGGAGAGAACAGAACTCCAGTAGAGAATTCTGTAGACAAGGACGAGGGAAAAAAGGCGTGAAAGAAAGGATGAATGAGAGCCAACTGCCGGCAAGTATATAGAAGAGATAACTATTATTATAAGTGGACCATTACCTTTCTTTTGAATTTCAAAATGGTTCAAATGGCTCTGAGCACTATGGGACTTAACTTCTAAGGTCATAATCCCCCCAGAACTTAAAACTACTAAAACCTAACTAACCTAAGGACATAGATCCATGCCCGAGGCCTGGAACCGCTCGGCCACTCCGGCCGGTCTCTTTTGAAGTACGAAAGGAATTTTATTCCACTGATGATTTGAGGAGTGTCGTTCAATAGTCGTGTTTCTGATACTTAAATTGGTTTAGAGGGCATGGCAGTGTTGTGTAGTGGTTCACAGAAGACTCTGCTTTGCTGAGAACGAGTATTTCTGCTGTACTGTTTAGACAGTTGTGTGGGTTGAAGATAAATAAAAGAGAGTGCAATGATTGAGATGGCGATAGAGTAAACAGAGGATGTGATAATCTCTACGCTTATCGACACGTAGCCAATTCAACAGTCCTCTGGCAGGAGCGATATAGTCGAAGTAGCGTACGTCATGAATGCATCGCTCATAAGCATGCATCGTCAGTTACAGCCTGCGTGAGCTCTCTTACCTTAAAAAAATGCTTTCCTATCGACTGAGCTTCGAAAGACGATCGTGAATGAGACGACGGTTCGATCCCCGTTCAAACTTGATTATTAATCATCTTTTTTCACCACTGGTCAGATCATTTAATTTATATGAATTTCGAGAGGTACTGTAATGAAAAACCACCTGTATCTTCATGAAGTATTTGCATCAAGTTTAAATTTATGTTCCCCTTATCTGTACGACAAATATTATTCTGCAATATGTGATGTGGAGGACACATCCGACGAGTAATTCTACGTTAATTTGTGGTCTGGCATATTGTCAGTTACTGTATTACTGACTGTAAATATTTACCGAGGTTTGATTTTGGTTTTCCAAGTCTGTCCACCGTCCTTGAAACTTTAGTTACAAACAGTAAATAGTCAGACAACATACGGAATTCACTACAATTTCATGAAAATGCACATTTTTATCATTGTATTACTTCTCAGTTGTCGTATAAATTCAATAAGGTGACAAGCAAAGCAGAAAATATAGATTAAAATTGGTACAGTGATTTGAATCGCGGCCTCGCCAAAGACAGTCTTGCCACACGCGAACGCTAACAACTTGACCATAATGACTTCTGAAAACTGGTACCGTCACATACGTACCGGGTGATCCAAAAGTCAGTATAAATTTGAGAACTGAATAAATCACGAAATAACGTACATAGAGAGGTACAAATTGACACACATGCTTGGAATGACATGAGGTTTTACTAGAACCAAAAATAATACAAAAGTTTAAAAAATGTCCGATAGGCGGTGCTTCATTTGATCAGAATAGCAATAATTAGCATAACAAAGTAAGACAAAGCAAAGATGATGTTCTTTAAAGGAAATGCTCAATATGTCCACCGTCATTCCTCAACAATAGCTGTAGTCGAGGAATAATGTTGTGAACAGCACTGTAAAGCATGTACGGAGTAATGGTGAGGCATTGGCGTCGGATGTCTTTCAGAATCCCTAGAGATGTCGGTAGATCACGATACACTTGCGACTTCAGGTAACCCCGGACTGAGGTCTGGGGACCTGGGAGCCCAAGCATGACGAAAGTGGCGGCTGAGCACACGATCATCACCAGACGACGCGCTCAATGGATCTTTCAAGCGTCTAGCAATATGGGGTGGAGCACCATACTGCATAAACATCGTACGTTCCAGCAGGTGTTTATTAGCCAGGTTGGTTATGATGCGATTCTGTAACATATCGGCGTACCTCTCACCCGTCACTGTAGCAGTTACAAAACCAGAATCACGCATTTCCTCAAAGAAATAAGGCCCGATAACGGTAGATATGCTAAATCCAACCTATACCGTCACCTTCTCGTCGTGCAATGGAGCTTCTACAACAGTTCTAGGATTTTCGGTTGCCCAAATTCTGCAGTTGTGGGTGTTGACAGACACTCGGAGCGTGAAATGAGCTTCGTCGGTCCACAACACGTTACTCATCTTCCGCCATCTTTTGAAACGCCCACACCGCAAATGCCCTCCGTTTCACTACATCGCCAGGTAACAGTTCATGATGGCGATGGATTTTGTACGGATAGCATCGGAGGCTACACCTCAGTGCCAACCAAACAGTAGTGTATGGAATGTCGGTGCGACGTGCGACTGCACGAGTGCTGACTTCCCCGTGCATAGACGAACTCGCTACAGTCTCCATTTCTTCCTGAACTATCTCAGCAGCATTACGCCTCGTGCTCGGTCGGCCACTACGGAGTCTATCGTCTAAACAAACCGTGGCTTCGAACTACGAAATCATTCTCGCCAGAGCTGCATTTGTCAACGGACCTTTACTCGTTCGAATCCCTTTCCTATGGTGATAGAATCGTAACGCTGAACTAGCACATTCCTCATTCCGATAATACAGATTCACTAAAAGCGCCTTTTCAGGTACCGTCAACATGCTGCGACTGCTAGCGCATCTCCTTTTATACACGATTGTCATGCGCAATCACTGACGTTTTGCTGTCCAGCGCCATCTGTCGGACATTTTGTGAACTTTGCTTTTTTTGTTGGTTCTAATAAAACCCCATGTCATTCCAAGCATGTGTGTCAGCTTTTACTTCTCTATCTACATATATTAGAGGCATAATCGAAGCGTAAAGCTTCTCTTGCAAGTTTCTCGAGATCCCCAGACAAGTACACCTTCTACTTGCACATTATTTTGTTTTAATGGCCTGCTAAAGGTGTATAAAGTTTAAAGTAAGTCCGTGATCCCGACGTCGTGGCCTCCCATTGTGAGTACGCTGCGTGCCGTTGGCTCAGACACACACAAGACGCTGACGTGACGTCCTTGAAAGACTTGCACTGCGTTGTTATTGTTAGTAAGCTTGCCCATCCCGAGGTCCGTGGTTCATGTCTCAGCTTATTGTTCAGTTTATTTCCCACATGTGACAGAGTAATCTATTGTCAGGAAATCGCTCTTCTAAGTTTCTGTCACCATATTCTCTTCCTGTCTCTACTAGGGAAACTATGTGGAAAAAAATTTTTTAGGTGCATCATCTTCTTGTGAATCATGTAAATATTCGTCTGTAAGTATGTATATTTTCATTCTCAGTACATTACGTTCTTAAACCAGACGCGGGACCGTTTTAGTTACATTCACTTACCATAAATCGCATTAAAACAATGAAAAAAAAACAGCTACCTGTTTCGAAAGCAAAGTTGAGGGATACGATCTTTGTGCTACCTCCTTATCTTGCAAGACAATGCGTTGCATGGAAAGGAGTGATATCAGAGTAAATTTTTAATGTGTTCTTTCTAATGTTTGCCACAACTCGTATTTGGAAGGTCAAACAAATAATGTACTGTTGAAAGACCGTCCTATTTCTGTGTAACTTGTGACATGATACTGAACTATATCCAAAATACATTGAAGGAAAAATAATCACATCACCAAAAAATAGTTAATATAGACTCATTAAAATTCGAGAATTTGTTTAGGTAATATACACTCCTGGAAATGGAAAAAAGAACACATTGACACCGGTGTGTCAGACCCACCATACTTGCTCCGGACACTGCGAGAGGGCTGTACAAGCAATGATCACACGCACGTTACAGCGGACACACCAGGAACCGCGGTGTTGGCCGTCGAATGGCGCTAGCTCCGCAGCATTTGTGCACCGCCGCCGTCAGTGTCAGCCAGTTTGCCGTGGCATACGGAGCTCCATCGCAGTCTTTAACACTGGTAGCATGCCGCGACAGCGTGGACGTGAACCGTATGTGCAGTTGATGTACTTTAAGCGAGGGCGTATTGTGGGCATGCGGGAGGCCGGGTGGACGTACCGCCGAATTGCTCAACACGTGGGGCGTGAGGTCTCCACAGTACATCGATGTTGTCGCCAGTGGACGGCGGAAGGTGCACGTGCCCGTCGACCTGGGACCGGACCGCAGCGACACACGGATGCACGCCAAGACCGTAGGATCCTACGCAGTGCCGTAGGGGACCGCACCGTCACTTCCCAGCAAATTAGGGACACTGTTGCTCCTGGGGTATCGGCGAGGACCATTCGCAACCGTCTCCATGAAGCTGGGCTACGGTCCCGCACACCGTTAGGCCGTCTTCCACTCACGCCCCAACATCGTGCAGCCCGCCTCCAGTTGTGTCGCGACAGGCGTGAATGGAGGGACGAATGGAGACGACAGTCGTCTTCAGCGATGAGAGTCGCTTCTGTCTTGGTGCCAATGATGGTCGTATGCGTGTTTGGCGCCGTGCAGGTGAGCGCCACAATCAGGACTGCATACGACCGAGGCACACAGGGCCAACACCCGGCATCATGGTGTGGGGAGCGATCTCCTACAATGGCCGTACACCTCAGGTGATCGTCGAGGGGACAATGAATAGTGCACGGTACATCCAAAGCGTCATCGAACCCATCGTTCTACCATTCCTAGACCGGCAAGGGAACTTGCTGTTCCAACAGGACAATGCACGTCCGCATGTATCCCGTGCCACCTAACGTGCTCTAGAAGGTGTAAGTCAACTACCCTGGCCAGCAAGATCTCCGGATCTGTCCCCCATTGAGCATCTTTGGGACTGGATGAAGCGTCGTCTCACGCGGTCTGCACGTCCAGCACGAACGCTGGTCCAACTGAGGCGCCAGGTAGAAATGGCATGGCAAACCGTTCTACAGGACTACATCCAGCATCTCTACGATCGTCTCCATGGGAGAATAGCAGCGTGCATTGCTTCGAAAGTTGGATATACACTGTACTAGTGCCGACATTGTGCATGCTCTGTTGCCTGTGTCTATGTGCCTGTAGTTCTGTCAGTGTGATCATGTGATGTATCTGACCCCAGGAATGTGTCAATAAAGTTTCCCCTTCCTGGGACAATGAATTCACGGTGTTCTTATTTCAATTTCCAGCAGTGTATTTCAATGATTAACATTGCAAGTTTACGGTTTAACGTAAGCACAAAATAAGCCATTGCAAACGTCAAATGCTGGTACCCTAATAACCTGTGTAATCGCTAGACTGTTAAATACAAGCATTCAAACGTGCATGCATTGCATTCTACAATTTACGGGTGTCAGTTTTTGAGGTGGAGTTCCGGGTCAGATGCACTTAGTCGGTCATTATAGGGACGCTCAATACTGTTTGTGGATGACGCTAGGGTTGTTCGCCGATGAAGTCCCCTGTGAGCTCGACTGGAAACAGAATTGCTGATCGAGTGAGCAACATGTCGACGATCTGTAGAGCATGTTGGGTTATAGCAGCGGTATGAGGGCGAGCTTTATCCTGTTGCAAAACAGCCCCTGGGACGCTCTTCATGAACTGTAGCACAAGAAGTGGAATCAACAGACTATCGTAAAAATTTACAATCAGGGTGCGTGGAATAACCACGAGATTTCTCCTGTTGTCATGCGAAATTGCATTTAAGACCATTACTCCAGGTGTGGATCTAGTACGTAGACAGGTTGTTTGCAGGTCCTCAGCTGGTCTCGTTCTAACCCACACACAACCATCATCAGAAAACACAATAGACCTCCACCCTACCCTTCAGTGAGCCCTCGCTTGACACCACTGATGTCACAGGTGATTCTCGTTTGGGGTCAGAGGAATTCACGCTGCAGGGAGTGTGGCTCGGAGCTGTCCTGGAAGTAACCGGTTTGTAATAGTTCATTGTGTCGCTATGGTGCCAACTACTGTTCATATTGCTGCCGCAGATACAGAGCGGATGCGCTAAATCCATACGGCGAACACGATGGCCGTCCGGAGCCCGGTCTTTTTGCTACAGTACATTTTCATGACAATCGCTACAAGCGATCACGTACAGGGCAAGGTCTTCCTGCATTGTAGCAGAAGGAACTCGTAACCCCGATTACATGCACTCGTCTTCAGTCCACAAGTAACCCATCGGGACCATCCGACTGCAGTGTAATTCTCAGTTGAGGATGCGGGCGTGTGGTCAGTACACCGCTCTCCCAGTCGTTATTACGGTTTTCTTTGGCCAGAGCCGCTACTATTCGGTCGAGTAGCTCCTCAACTGGCATCGCGTGGTTGAGTGCACCCAGAAAAATGGCAACAGTGCAAGGCGGCTGGATGGTCACCCATCCAAGTGCCGGCCACGCCCGACAGCGCTGAATTTCGGTGATCTTACGGGAACCGGTGTATACACTGCGGCAAGGCCGTAACCCCTACTACACGACCTCGTTCAAATTCTTTGTGTTCTTGATATTGGCGTCTCCGTCGCCACAGAGGTATTCTTGACAAACATAAACTCCCCACGTCAAATCTCAATGCTCACGGCTGTTGCAGCGTGTGTTAAAAGCAAACTTGATTTTCATCCTCATAGTTGCGCTACTACCGCAACTCTGATGCGACTGGCGTGAAATTTGTATAGACGTAATCTTTCAAATGTAGAAACAGCCTACTAACTTTCGTTTCCGTCCCTAAACTCCTTCTTGGTGTTTTGATTCTTTTCTTCTCGTCAGTGTAATAAGCAGACACGGTAAGAAAAAATCTGAATATATGTCGTTAATGTATAAATTACTGCTGATTAATCATAATAACAGAGAAAGAATTTTCAGGGGCTTTCTTAATACACTAACCTGCTGCACCACAGGGCCCGCGCTCTCTCACTGACTTTCAACGCTAACGCGTACGTGGATGCGGTGCTGGAGCACGTGGCGGCGCTGGTGAAGAAGATGGGCCTGCAGAAGCTGCCCATACCGCTGGACATGCAGTTCTCTTTCTCCAGGGAGGTCAGTGCCAACTATGCTCACTGTGCCGCTATCTCCATAGATTGGTAGGGAGATTACCGGACAACCCGAACCGCAGGTTGCTCTAAACCTCCCCAATTCCACAAGGCAAAAACGGACCACCCAATTTACAAACAACCACTTTCCCGCGGGTTGGCAAACGGAGAAGAATGGTGGGACGACCCCAAAGCAAAACGGCTGGTTACTTCACCAAGAGTAAATCAAACAACATGTCACCAATCACTTAACTTCTAATGAACTGCGATTTCTCGAGAAGACTTGGCGCAGCACCCCCAAAATCCCTTTCCCGAACCGTCCGCTGCCAGCCGCTTCAACGGACTCAGGAAGGCGCGCCGATCTCCCGTCTCACGGCGTCGCAGCTCGCACCGGCCAGACTGGCGTAGTGGGTTGGCTCCTGTTGCTCTCGTGTCGACCGCGAAGCCACTACGCCTCGCTATACGGCGCGGCCCACTGGACTCACGTGGCGACGTCACATGCGCCGACGCTCAAGACGGACAATTCATCTTGTGTCTCAGTGCGCGACCGACCAACTGATCGATCCAACCGCCAATGACCATTGCCTGAGAAAACTCGAGCGGACTGGCAGCCTAACGCACAGACTCAGATGCAGGAACTAAGCCCCGACCGGGCGACCACTGGCTGAGTTCTCTTACTGGCGGAGTGGAAAGACTTTCATTTTGCCGGCTTTAAGGGTTGATCCGAACGACAGACATTCTAGCACTCGAACGACAGACAGACACTAACTGCCTAACAAATGCGTACAAGAAACAGACTGGCAAGCTGGGGTCGAGAGACTGACCGCGACTGAACCACTGGCGATCTCATAGCGCCCATGAAATGCACGTGAACAGGCAACCTTTCCCCTTTCCCACCAGATGGGGACACCAAAGCTGCGATTGCCACAGCGGCGCCACCGCCAGAAACGGAGGGCGACTGCTTCACACTACGCACTGCGGCGCGCACTTCAGAACAGAATTTTTTACCACGGCTCAGTGGCCAATCAGAGGTTGAAAAAGAAAACAGCCTCTGTACTATTTTTAAGAGTAATAGCCATAACTGACAATACATAGATCCCACTGTCACAGAAGAGGTTCAGTGTTTGGGTGGGCCCATATGTTGTCAAGGTTATTCCTCCTACGCTGCAAAAGTCTCGCTGGGAAGTCCTTACATATCCTCCATACAGTCTCATTCCTCCCTATGCGATTTCCAAATTTTTGGAACCCTAGAGACAGTCATTTGTGGCCATCGATTCACTGCGGACTAAGAGGCACATGCCTCAGTGCGACCAGGGTTCCGTAGCAAACGGCAGACGTTATCCCGTGTAGTCATTGATCGTGTATCTCACAGTACGATAAATGTATTATCAATTATGGCAATCACTTTCCATTAAGAAGTTTACTTGCTTTTCCTCTTTGTGTGTCGTGTTCATTTGGGTGCTCCCTATACAAACAGGACTAAACTGGAGTATTTCATAACACTGGGTGTAAAACATTTGACACAGAGTTTCTCGTCAGAGATGCACCACACATAAAATGAAGGTGCTGAAGTAAAAACGATCATGGGTGCAGGTCAACTGGCAGATTCAGTGGTTCTTAGATTTTCGGAAAGGGTGAAAACTGTCACCTCTACAGACTGTCAACGTAAGTTGGTGTATACGGAACAGGTTTTCAGAACTATAACTGGGTCCCGGATTTGAATACATTTTTCTTAGATTACCTATAGCGCAGATTTTTTTAGGAACTTAAGTTTCCAACGAGTTCCTCCGTCGTCGTTGTCAGGAGTTAACTGCCTTACCAACATGATGTGTGGTACTTTCGCATGTAGTTTGTCGAGAAAGGTTATGTAGACGTCACTAAGTCACGGAATTTCTGTGTCTTACCAGGGATTGTAATGATGACAAGGAAGTCGTTGAAAGCATTATTTTACAAGCAAATATGAGGCGCCTCGAAATCCGAGAAATATTTAAGGAAGAATGTCCCTGTGTGGTTTCTGTGCTTAGAGAGTGTACGTTGTCCTCTATGGCGAGCGTTCACCAATTACAAAGATATCATCAAGAGCACCCCAAGAAGGTGTCGTAGCAGCTCTCGTGTTCTCCATAACCAGGAAAATCAATTGTGTAGCAGCCTGAGACTTTCTGGTTATGACATCTTTGTGGATGGAGAAGGGAGTATGTCGATTGACTGCACTGGATTTAGGGTGATTTGTCCATTGGTGCCACATATTTGGTACGACGTATGGCAGAATGTCTTAAAATTGAGTCAATGTTGCGATAGTAAAAATGTGCGAGCAAAAATTATGTATAATTTGATTGTATATTTTGTATCAAGTAACTGCAATCGCAGATGCTCCAGGATGGGCGTCCTGAATGACAGTGTGGTTTATTGTTAAAGTTCCGGGACTGTACGGTCTTAGAATAGTTAATAAATATGTTGCTTCCTCCTACGTATATCTCTCTAAAGACAATAATTATAAAAACAGAGAGATTCGTGCCCACACGAAGCCTTAGCAGCAATCGTTCTTTCCATGAACTCTTCTTGAATGGGACAGAGACGAGGGTTCAAATGGTTCAAATGTCTCTGAGCACTATGGGACTTAACATCTAAGGTCATAAGTCCCCTAGAACGTAGAACTACGTAAACCTAACTAACCTAAGGACATTACAAACATCCATGCCCGAGGCAGGATTCGAATCTGCGACTGTAGTGGTCGCTCGGTTCCAGACTGAAGCGTCTAGAACCGTGCGGCCACTTTGGCCGGCCAGAGAAGAGGGAAATGACATTGGTATACAAAGTACCCTCCGTCACACACCGCAAGGTGACTTGCGCTGTATAGATGTAGATTAGAGTGGACGTCCATCGTTTAATTACTACTATAGGTTCAAACAGAACATTTTTATAAAATCAATTGTAGATTAAAAGCACAAAAATAAAAGTTTTCTATTTGCACAAATAAAGTATAAACTTGAATTATTATGCTAATATCAGCATCTAGCCATGAATGTTTGAAATTAATTGCAGAACATGAGTAAAGGAGATGACGATCGTCAACAGTTATCTTGGGGACATGCTTCTAAAAATTTGTGCATTAGATTTCGGCATATGTGCTGTCTTATAACTTTTTGTCTTTTAAGAAACACCCCATCGTGGTCATAAATTCTGGGGCACAAATTTTTACTGGGAACTTATAATGCAGGCAGTGTGTTAATTTTCCACAGCACTTGCGTAAGTGTTGCTAGAGTTAAAAGTACTCTCCCTCGTAAAACGCCGCTCGCGGTAGCCGAGCGGTCTCAGGATCCTTGCCACGGTTTGCGCGGCTGTCCCCGCTGGAGGTTCGAGTCCTCCCACTTGCATCGGTGTGCATTGAAAGGGCAATTGGAAGTCTGCTTGTCTTTTGATTAGCAGCTGTGTGTACGAATTTTTTTTTTGTTCGAATTCTGGGTTCTGTGTCTTTCTCCTTGTATCTCGCTGATGTCCTTTCACCAGAAATTGTTCCTGCTTCTTTTGGTCCATAATAAACATTTAGTGGATTTTGGTTTGATAGGCAGTCGTCTATTTGGCTACATTTTCACCTAATTTCCCTCTATAAGGACTGACAATTTTCCAATCAGTTGATAGTGGTTTGCTTGTATACGGACTCCACGAACATCAGTATAAGCAGACAAAAGTACAATTACTCAGGCCTATCTGTGTGTTTACACACTTTTCTGCCCCTTCATCCCTGAGTCTGCAACATAGTGTAATGAATTGAATGGGTACTATCGAAGGGATAGGAAACGATACATCCCACAATGCTCAAACTATCAGTAGACCACTTTAAATTTAGGTCCAGTTTTCTCTGGTGAAAAAGTACAGAGCAACCGCCCAAATTTCGAAAACTTCAGTCCGCAGCACCTTGCATATTCATCTGCAGGTATGTAGAATTCACTAACCTCCGCAGCAAAGATCTGAAGTTTTGAATGGGCTGCAATCTGAAATGCTGCACATCATCATAACAAAGCCAGATAATCAGTTGTGTACAGGGTGATCACAAAAAGTCTGAAAAGTTTGCAAGGATGTGTCAGGGTACGTCGTACTGGCAAATAACTGTTAAGAAAAAAGTCCGTTACTGTGAGTCGTTTCCAAGTTGATTACCATTGAAGTTAGTCTATCGGGTCGTTGCGGTCGCAAATTCAAGCGGCACCATCAGAGACGGTGTCATCAAAGGTTTTCTTCGTTTGGTTTCCTAAGACATGAGTCGAAGGCTGAGCAGTTTCGTGCGCTAACATCTCGCTATGAGAACAACTGACGCTAACTGTATCTGGCGGTCCGCTTGAATTTGCGCACGCAGCGGCCTGATTGGTTAAATTCAATGCTAATTAACTCGAAAACGGCGCAACGTACAGAATTTTTTTCTTAAAAAATTGTTTCTCAGCACATCCGTCCCTACAGCACATTTACAACATTATTGGACTGTTTACGACCACCCTGTATTTAACGTTAACATCAGTTTGATTTGGTAACTGAAGCCGCATTTTAAGAGTCAAACAGGAGGATCAATATTTAGTGGCCTTGACCAGGTGTTACAGTATGTGTAGAAGTCACACCTATATCACATCACTCGTCACATTCAAAAAATGAGCCAGGCAGAAGGAAACGAATTGAATCGCAGAACAAAGTTGACGTTAAAAATCAGTACTTTGCGTGGTTACTGCAGCGGCACATTTATGTTACAACAATTCACGGCTCATTAGTGATGAGTTCTCGGACAAGCATCAGTCGATTATAGCACGACCGGGGACTAAATACGTCCAGCTCGCAAATCTACTGGGTTATGGATAATACACTATACTTCGTACATATCCGTGTAAGGTGTTGGATGGGATAAAAATAACACGTCTGAAGTGACTTTTAAGGCATATATAGTAAGAATCTATCAGCACAAAGTAGGGGTTCTTAATATAAAAATATTTTCCGTCCTTGTTGTACAAGACACGTTGTACAAAGTTCAGTAATAAGTCACGTTTTGGTTACTGTTTGTAGAAAAGTGTTGAATGGGACAATACACTACCTTCTCATTGTGTTCAGTGTTAAGACACCTATCTGTATACAGAGTGGAATATTCCGTATCTAGAGTGAAACACTGGTCTATAATAAGGTAAAATGGATACCGAAAGAGAAAGAAACAGATAAACTCTTTGGAGAGAAAGTAGTGTTGATCAACGTTTAACATTTTTTTTCTGAGCAGTACGGCATTATTTACTACTCAGTGTAGTAGCATATCAGAACTAAACGTTCTCAGGGAATCATTAAGACAATGACATGGAGCCAGGCTCACTTCAAGAGACTTACAGGTAGGCGTAGATTTGATTGTTAGGAATGTGGGCGCGAGGTACAGTTGTGCCTCTTTAATATCGAACCGATCTTATTTTTATACTTGGAATACCATTCAACATTCTACAACTGCCAGCGCTGATTGCATCTTGTTCTATCAGCTTTTATTGGTACCCAAGATAAAATTTACAATTTACCCCAAACTAACCACGTATGTTATATCTTATGCTTTAATGGACAAAACAAGAATGTAGACGCTGACATTGTGGTGAAGTTCATTCTTCATTTTCTTGTCACGTACTCATACACACAAACACACATACGCACTGCGGATTATTAAAATTAAGTAACAAGTTCAATAAGGCGAGACTGCTTGTTACTAAGAAACGTCTATTGTAACCATTTCCGACAATTAAATGCATCGATGTTATATGAAATAGTAAGTTGTAAAACAGAAATATGTCACAGAAGCATAAGGATAGTACATAGGTGAGGCATTGTTGAAACGTGTAGCCATCTGTGTCTACTCGTAGCTAATTGTACCTGAGCCATAGATGCGAGGATCGAAAGATAAATAAAAATGTACGACACATACTACAGAAAGACTTTTCTGTGGAATGCGTAAGGAAAAGCGGAGATGCAGCAGTAACAAAACGAGGAAGTCAATCTAGTCTTACGAGTAGTATGTGGAAAAACTAGTAGAAATAAAATAATCTGAAACAAGTTTGTTACACTGTTACTAATTTCCAGATCCTGTGGATTACTTGGCACGGTTCGCTAGCTGTTGATGGTCTGTGGATCAAGAACCTAGTGAACCTGAGGAGGAAAGACGACATCAGTCTCGCCTACGAGGGACTCGGCGTCACCGTCTTTGGATCTCTGGGGATCGCTGACCTGCAGGTACCGTCGACGGCAATGTCCTCTTTTCAGTAACGCAAGGCTTGTGGCTTTCCTTCACTCCCACACGCAGAACTGAAATGTTCTAATCGTGGGCCGGCTGCGGATTGTATCCACTTAATGTTGCAAAGGCGGTGGATGCTGTAATAGCAGAGGCATTATGTCTGTTTGCACACGGTGTTTCTCAGGGAACATGCAACACAACAGAGGAGGTAAACACTGTTCATCTGCATATAATCAATCGGTTCACATTCCAGCAAATTATCTTACTGAAAGAACAAGTACAACAAACACTTTTCCTTAAACTCGTGACAGTTTCTTACTGTCAAAAGTTGTAATCTGTGCGTTGTCTTGGCAACTAAAACTTTTAATTGGGACGAGTAGCCCCGCAAGTTCGCCCTACAATTATTCTCGTGTGACATTACGTCCGGTTTCATCATGATTTAGAGGTAACGTTAGATTCCGTGTAAACGACAAACTTATAGGTGAGATGGTTTGTAGACCTGAAAAAGACGAGGTTATACACTTAAAATATTTGTATATATAAGTAAACACTCTGTAGTGACACCCTACTCCATAAAACGTCATTCTGGGTTAAAAATTCATATTTTAAGTGCAATTAGTTTTAAAATGATTTTGAATAATTAACGAAACACTTAATATGAAATCGGTTAGTCTGGTAAACAGCAACAATTCTCTCTGGCTTAAGTATGTTTTCTCTTTCTAATATAGCAGTTGGTGTCGTAAGGTCGAAAATCACTGGTTGATAATTTCCTATAAACCCCCATTAATCGTACTAATATTTTTTCTACATGGTGATATTATGGTAATTCTTTTTCCTTGTGTTATTCAACTTTTTATTGGAAACTTCTGGTTTACTGAAAACCTTTATTCATTCTAGACGCTTAAGCTCCCTTTACTTTATTCCATTTACATTCTATGAAACGAGCCCTACATCATCTTCAACCTAAAATTTGTAATTATTCAAATTTTGTACTGCTCAGATGTGTTCACTATTTGACAATCACACAACAGTATATTTTTTCTCTATTGAATAGAAACAATGTTTTGGATGTAAAAATCAAACAAACAGCGTAATTTTTTCTTAGAAGCACCGAGAAGCCGTTGTGATTAAGACACTCCTATTTGAGAAGTCCGGTTACCTAGATTTATTACCTCATTGTGTTGCCAGAGTGGTTTTTCCAACAACACTACAGCGCCCAGAATGAGTTTTGCACTTTGTAGGTGCTAGCATGCTGTTGCAAAACGGTTTGACAGATTGTATCCGTGGAGCAGCCTGAATGCTCACCTCGGATGACGTAACTGAAGAAGGCGAATCCTAAGCTGTGGGTGTATAATTCACGATGCAAGTCTGTCGGTCAAGCATACAGTTTTAACGTAAAGAAACACTAAGGCTGACAATCTATTCTTACGTAATAGTACCAGTGCTTCTTATCGCCCTTTCTTCATGACACTAAATAAACTCTATTCTTTTTCTGTACTCCCTCTTTCTATTAATATTTTATTCATTGTTATCACTGTCCCTGAAGCATTAAGAAGAACTAGAAATATCTATAATTAGTAGATGATCGATCATGATAACGTGAAAGACTGACGTTAGTAAGCTGTTTATGAATCTGCTTTGGAATGAAGCCAGAGTCGAACAAGCAATAGTATGTGTCATGTGTGGATTCTGTTAATGTACTAGTTAAACAGGTCTGTTTTGTATCATTCACTTCTGTTCTACCAAGTCACTAATGGAAATTACATATTTTCATTAACGTCTGGCAAGCGATTAAAATTTATACAGAAACCGTTCTTTTTTGCAGAATCGTCAATCCATCGAGATTTTACGTAGAAACCCTGGGTTTGCTCACTAATGACGATCACAGTCTTAGAAAAAATATGTTTTAGGAACACAAATCCATCATGATAAGTAGCGCTGCTGTCTTCCTTAGTGTAGCTATACTCCATTTTACGAAGACAGTGTTACTATTATGCTGCTGCTTTTCATTTGCTTCGTGATTGATACCAAGTTATTTATGAATTAAAACTACCCCATTGTCACTCGTCGAATCAAAATGTTATTTTAAGGCCTAATTTACACTTGCATTTGTTCTGCAGGTGGGCCTCGACCATTACGAGGTGGACTTCATGGGCCTGGGACCCAACGGCTCCATATCGGCCACCATCGGCTCCGCCTCGGCTTCACTCAAGGCCAGCGTCAACCTCATGTCGGGCATCGCTCCCACGATCGAGAAGCTCAGCATTGACTACTTCGAGTAAGCTTGTTGGCCCGTCACGAATTCCAGCTCTACGTTTTCTCTTCTTCCCAGGGCACAATTTGCACCCGATGTCCTCAGTTATTTCTTGGATGCATTCCAGTCGCTGCCTTCCTTAGCTTTTACTCTCTGCCGGCCGGAGTGGCCCTGCGGTTCTAGGCGCAACATTCTGTAACAGTAGGACCGCTACGGTCGCAGGTTCGAATCCTGCCTCGGGCATGGAAGTGTTTGATGTCCTTAGGTTAGTTAGGTTTAAGTAGTTCTAAGTTCTAGGGTACTGATGACCTCAGAAGTTAAGTCCCCTGGTGCTCAGAGCCATTTTTTTACTCTCTGCAGTTCTCTTTCTTCCCATGGAGGTTATTTCTTGATGTCTAATACATATCTTACCGTCATATCTATTTTCCTTGTGAATGTCTTCCATATGTTCCTTTCTTCGCTGATTCCGCTGAGAATCTCTTCCTTCTTTATCTTGTCATTCAACCTAATTTTGAACTCTCTTCTGTACCTCCACGGCGCTGACGCTTCTATTCTCTCCAGTTCCGGTTTACCCAGTGTCCATGATTCACTGTCATACAATTCTGTGCTCGAAGTACATTCTTGGGAATTTCTTCCACAAATTAAGACATATGTTTGATACCAGAAGTTATCTAGGGGTACCTTCTTTGATGAGTAACCAAAACGTCCTCGATCTCAGATTCGAAACACACCATTGCTTAAATTTTGATTAACAATTAGCATTGGCGGTCAAAGACTTCCGGTATAAGAAGTCACCCTCGTTCTGCAGACGGCCTTGTCAAACAAGCGGAGGAGCGGACAGCAGGGCACTCTCTTGTCCTAGAGGAGCGAAACTGCCACTAAAGGCGGAAGAATCAGTAACGATCGATGGCATGAGGATGCAGGTTGAATTAAAGACACTTAACGTGTATACACAGGACATGTGACCTGTGACTCAAAAAGTGTCATGATGATCCCTCCATTGGCAAATAATTCCGGAATAATTTCCCATTCGTATTTCCATGAGGGGACAGCCATGGGCGAGGTGACATGAGGATGCAGAAGGCACTGGAAACCACTGCATTAAAGACACATAACGTGTATCCACAGGACATGTGGCCTGTAGTTGAAGAAGTGTCATGATGATCTCTCCATTGGCAAAAGATTCCGGAATAGTCCCCCATTCGGATCTCCGGGAGGGGACTGCCAAGGGGGAGGTTACCATGAGAAAAAGATTTAATAACCACCGAAGGGATAACGTTCTACGAATCACGGCGGGGAATGTCAGAAGACTGACGGTGGTAGGGAAACTAGAAAATCTGAAAAGGGAAATGCAGAGGCTCAATATAGATATAGTGGGGGTCAAGGAAGTGAAGTGAAAAGAAGACCATGACTTCTGGTCAGATGAGTATAGGGTAATATCAACAGCAGCAGAAAATGGCATAACGGGAGTAGGGCTCATTATGAATAGGACGGTAGGGCAGAGATCGTTTTACTGTGAACAGTTCAGTTATGCTGTTATTCTTATCAGAATCGACAGCGAACCAACACCGACAACAATAAATCACGTACACATGCAGAAATCGCAAGCTGAAAATGAAGAGTTAAAAAAAGTATATAAGGATATTGAAAGCGTAATACAATACACGAATGGAGATTAAAATTTAATAGTCGTTGGGGACTGGAATGAAGATGAACAGATAGAGAAAGTGTATGAGGATATTGAAAGGGTAATGCAGTATGTAAAGGGGGACGAAAATGTAATAGTCATGGGCGACTGTAATGCAGTTGTAGGGGAAGGAGTAGTGGAAAAGGTTATAGGAGAATATGGGCTTGCGACAAGGAATGAAAGAGGAGGAAGACTAATTGAGTTCTGTAACATGTTTCACCTAGTAATAGAGAATATCCTGTTTAAGAATCACAAGAGCAGGAAGTATACTTGGAAAACGCCGGGTGATACGGGTATATTCCAGTCAAATTACATCATTGGCAGACTGGTTGTAAGGCGTACCCAGGGCCAGTTATAGACATAGACCACATCGTATCAGTGATAGAATGGGCTGACGTTTAATATATTAGTGATGAACAATCGAATAAATGCAGAGGAGAATGAGAGGGTAGGTGGAAAGACTACATTAAAGTCATCTATGAGGGTGAAAATATGTCTGATGTGATAGAAGAAGAAACAGGAGTCGATTTAGAAGAGGTAGGGGATCTAGTATTACAGTCCAAATTTAAAAGAGCTTTCGACCACTTAAGATCACATAAGGCGGAAGGGATGGCAACATTCTATCAGAATTTCTAAAATCATTGTAGAAAGTGGCAACAAAACGGCTATTGACGTTGGTGTGTAGAATGTATGAGTGTGCCGTCATGTCATCTGACTTTCGGAAACTATCATCCACACCATTTGGAAGACTGCAAGAGCCGACAAATGCGAGAATTATCGCACAATCAGCTTAACAGCTCATACATCCAAGTTGCGGACAAGAATAGCATACAGAAGAATGGATAAGAAAATTGAGGATATGCCAGATGACGATCACATTGCCTTTAGAAAAGGTAAAAGTACCAGGGAGGAAATTCTGACGCTCCGGATGATAATGGAAGCAAGGCTAAAGAAAAGTCAAAACAGATTCATAGGATTTGTCGATCTGTAAAAAAGCGTCCGACACTGTGAAAAGTTCCAAGATGTTCGAAATTCTGAGAAAAATAGAGTAAGGTCTAGGAAGAGACGGGTTATGTACAATATAACAGGGAATAATAAGAGTGGACCGGCAAGAACGAAGTGCTCGGATTAAAAAGGGTGTAAGTCAGGGATGTAGTCTTTCTCCCCTACTGTTCCATCTGTAGATCGAAGAAGCAGTGATGGAAATAAAACGAAGGCTCAGGAGAGCATTTAAAAGCCAAGGAGACAGGATATCCACGATACGATTCGCTGATGACATTGCTATCCTGTTTGAAAGAGAAGAACAAGTATTAAACATCTTGCTGACGGAATGAACAATCTAATGAGCACAGAATATGGAGTGAGAATATATCGAGGAAATGCAGAAATAATGAGAAGTACCACAAATGAGAACAGCGAAAAACTTAATATCAAGATTGATGGTTACAAAGTAGATGAAGTTAAGCAATTCTCCTACCTAGGCAGTAAAATAGCCAATAACTGATGAAGCAAGTAGGACATCAAAAGCAGACTGACAATGGCAAGCAGAGCTTTCCTGCCCAAGAAACGTCTACTAGTATCGAACATACGCCCTAATATGAAGAAGAAATTTCTGAGAATGTCCGTTGGAGCACAGCATTACATGGTAGTCAAACATGATGTGTGAGGAAACCGGAACAAAAGAGAATCGAAACACTTGAGATATAGTGCTACAGATGAATGTTGAAAATTAGGTGTCTTGATAAGGTAAGGAATGACGAGGTTCTGCAGAATCGAAGAGGAAAGAGTATGTGGAAAACACTGATAAGAAGAAGGGAGAGGATGATAGGACATCTGTTACGACAATATGACTCAAAAGAAGTATGTAGGTAATTCAAGGTGAGAGTATTTAACAGGGGATATTTATAGGGAGAATAATAAATTTCTGTATTTCTTTTCAATCAGAATACTGATATACGGAAATAAAGGTTTTCTTAATACAAGCTGTACGGCTACTTTCCAGATTTTATGATAACGATAGTATAGTTCAAATAGATAGCTAGCAAATTTTAGAGAAAAAAACAGATACGATAATATTGCCACAGACAGAGCTCCACACATTTTTCACTAGTTGGTTGCCATTGTAATAATTTTCACATAAAACTTTCACCAGGCTAATAATAATAATTTTTTATAAAAAGACTTTCACCTGATCCTGGCAGGGTCACTAGGTGAAAGTTATTATTACTAGCCTGGTGAAACTTTTATTTCAAAAATTATTATTTTTGGAAAGAGACGTACGAAAGATGTGTGGAGCTATATAGTTGACAATTTTCTTCTTATGTATCCCCTTTCTCTAAAATTCGCTAGGCTATCTAGTGAAACATTATTATCGTTATCATAAAATCTGGTCCGTTGCCGTAAGGCTTCTACACTCCTGGAAATTGAAATAAGAACACCGTGAATTCATTGTCCCAGGAAGGGGAAACTTTATTGACTCATTCCTGGGGTCAGATACGTCACATGATCACACTGACAGAACCACAGGCACATAGACACAGGCAACAGAGCATGCACAATGTCGGCACTAGTACAGTGTATATCCAACTTTCGCAGCAATGCAGGCTGCTATTCTCCCATGGAGACGATCGTAGAAATGCTGGATGTAGTCCTCTGGAACGGCTTGCCATGCCATTTCCACCTGGCGCCTCAGTTGGACCAGCGTTCGTGCTGGACGTGCAGACGGCGTGAGACGACGCTTCATCTAGTCCCAAAGATGCTCAATGGGGGACAGATCCGGAGATCTTGCTGGCCAGGGTAGTTGACTTACACCTTCTAGAGCACGTTGGGTGGCATGGGATACATGCGGACGTGCATTGTCCTTTTGGAACAGCAAGTTCCCTTGCCTGTCTAGGAATGGTAGAACGATGGGTTCGATGACGGTTTGGATGGACCGTGCACTATTCAATGTCCCCTCGACGATCACCAGAGGTGTACGGCCAGTGTAGGAGATCGCTCCCCACACCATGATGCCGGGTGTTGGGCCTGTGTGCCTCGGTCGTATGCAGTGCTGATTGTGGCGCTCACCTGCACGGCGCCAAACACGCATACGACCATCATTGGCACCAAGGCAGAAGCGACTCTCATCGCTGAAGACGACACGTCTCCATTCGTCCCTCCATTCACGCCTGTCGCGACACCACTGGAGGCGGGCTGCACGATGTTGGGGCGTGAGCGGAAGACGGCCTAACGGTGTGCGGGACCGTAGGCAAGCTTCATGGATACGGTTGCGAATGGTCCTCGCCGATACCCCAGGAGCAACTGTGTCCCTAATTTGCTGGAAAGTGGCGGTGCGGTCCCCTACGGTACTGCGTAGGATCCTACGGTCTTGGCGAGCATCCGTGCGTCGCTGCTGTCCGGTCCCAGGTCGACGGGCACGTGTACCTTCCGCCAACCACTGGCGACAACAGCGATGTACTGTGGAGACCTCACGCCCCACGTGTTGAGCAATTCGGCGGTACGTCCACCCGGCCTCCCGCATGCCCACTATACGCCCTCGCTCAAAGTCCGTCAACTGCACATACGGTTCACGTCAACGCTGTCGTGGCATGCTACCAGTGTTAAAGACTGCGATGGAGCTCCGTATGCCACGGCAAACTGGCTGACACTGACGGCGGCGGTGCACAAATGCTGCGCGGTTCCTGGTGTGTCCGCTGTGCCGTGCGTGTGATCATTGCTTGTACAGCCCTCTCGCAGTGTCCGGAGCAAGTATGGTGGGTCTGACACACCGGTGTCAATGTGTTCTTTTTTCCATTTCCAGGAGTGTATTATGAATACCTTTGTTCCCACATATCGTTATTCTGACTGGGACCAGGAAACTGAAATTTATTCTTATAAACCATGAAAAATCAGTTCTCTTCTATGTGACTGTGGTTTTTAAAACATTTTCTAATATCTCCTAGCAATTAATACTGAAAGGCTTCTGCATGCAAAACGCAACTTACCTAGTCTTGCCGCTGAAACAACATGAATATTCTGCATCCAGCAATATGCTAAAATAATTCAAAATAAATATGGCGATCCATACAGGGTGCAATGGATGGTCACAACCACTGAGGCAACTACTCCCGTTTTTCATTTCTAAAGTAATTTGATGATCAGGAGGAGTGTAGTCAACAAGCCTTAGACGATGTAAATAATGAAAGAATCCAAAAAAATCCTTAACTTACCATATTCTAAAAATTGATGATTCACACACTAACAAACTTTACTCAGACCTTTCTTTCCCAAAGACAGTTTGATTAACAGAAACTTCAATTTTTCTACAATGCATTTAAATAATAATCACGTATCTGGTCACAACAAATATATGAATATTAATTTCGTAGTATGCAAACACAAATCTGAGAAAATCCCTCCAGTGCGCAAGTAAGCAATAGCTATGTGCAGCAAAAAGTAAAATCACCAAAAACCCTCGATTAATACCAAAATCCCCTCTGGCGCTACCAGTGCGGTCAGGTCAGGCTGCGACCTCTCCTGACGTGCAGTTTCTCTCCACGCCAGGCTGCGTTAGGCTACTCTCAACAATTGCTCGTTCTCTGACACTCGCGCGTTTGTGTATACTCGCAACAGCAGAATCAATAGCCAACTTTGCAAAAACGCAAGATATAAACGTCCAGCTTTCACCACATGCACGTAGGAAAGGCCCGAATGTCACTCTAATCACTTGTGTACATGTTGGTGCTCAAATACTCGCATCAGATTCGCACTACGTTGCATATATGCTGCAGCAATGCACTCAAACGAAAACTTTTTGATCACCCTCACATCCTCTCTCACTGGCCTTAACTGATCGTGTTTATAAGGTTTATCTTCGAATTAACAAACTTGCGGCAAATTATGAACATTTTTTTTTAAAGGAAAACCTGCAATACTCTTTCGGTAGGCGGACATGGAAACTAAACAGACCTAACGAAGTTTTCTAAGAGACGTCGTCCACGAATTATTTCCTTTTAGTTCCTCCAATAAATCTCAGTCTTCTTTTCATAACCATTTTTAGCTCCGTTAAGGAACCCACAGTGTAGGTAGTACTAGGGATAAGATAGATGCTGCCTACAGGAAAATTAAGGAAATTTTTGGAGAAAAGAGAACCACTTGCATGAATATCGAGAGCTCAGATGGAAATCCAGTTCTAACCAAAGAAGGTAAGGCAGAAACCTTGAAGGAGTATATAGAGGGTGTATACAAGGGCGATGTACTTGAGAGCAATATTATACAAATGGAAGAGGACGTAGATGAAGATGAAGTGGGAGATATGATACTGCGTGAAGAGTTTGACAGAGCACCGAAAGACTTATGACGAAACAAGGCAAAAGGAGTAGATAACATTCCATTATTGCTACTGATAGCCTTAGGAGAGCCAGCCCTGACACAACTCTACCACCTGATAAGTAAGATGTATGAGACAGGCGAAATACCCTCAGGCTTCAAGAAGAGTATAATAAATCCTATCCCAAAGAAAGCAAGTGTTGATAGGTGTGGAAATTACCGAACTTTCAGTTTAGTAAGTCACAGCTGCAAAATACTGACTCGAATTCCTTACAGGCGAATGGAAAAACTGGTAGAAGCCGACGTGGGGGAATATCAGTCTGGATTCTGTAAAAATGTTGGAACACGCTAGGCAGTACTGACTCTACGACTTCCCTTATAAGATAGGTTAAGGGAAGGCAATCCAACGTTTCTAGCATTTGTAGACTTAGGGAAATCTTTTGACAATGTTGACTGGAATCTTCTCTCTGAAATTCTGAAGGTAAAATACAGGGAGCAAAAGGCTATTTACAATTTGTACAGAAACCGGATGGTAGTTATAAAAGTCGAGGGGCACGAAAGGGAAGCAGTGATTGAGAAGGGCGTGAGAAAGGGTTGTAGCCTACCTCAGATGTTACTCAATCTGTATATTGAGAAAGCAGTAAAGGAACCAAAATAAAAATTAGGAGTAGGAAATAAAATCCATCGAGAAGAAATGAAAACTTCGAGGTTTGCCGACGGCATTGTAATTTTGTCAGAGACAGCAAAGTACCTGGAAGAGCAGTTGAACGGAATGGACAGTGTCTTGAAAGGAGGATATAAGATGAACATCAACATAAGCAAAACGAGGATAATCGAATTAAATCAGGCGACGCTGAGGGAATTAGATTAGAAAATGAAACACTTAAAGTAGTAGATGAGTTTTGCTACTTGGGGAGCCAAATAACTGGGGACAGTTCGAAGTAGAGAGGATATAGAATGAAGCCTAGCAATGGCAAGAAAAGGGTTTCCGAAGAAGAGAAATTTGTTAACATCGAGTATTGATTTAAGTGACAGGAAATCTTTTCTGAAAGTATGTGTATGGATTGTAGACAGGTACGCAAGTGAAACATGGACGGTAAATAGTCTAGGCAAGATGAGAATAGAAGCTTTCGAAACGTGGTGCTACACAAGATTGCTGAAGATTAGATGGGTTGTTCATGTATCTAATGAGGAGGTACTGAACAGAATTGGAGAGAAGAGGAATATGTGGCACAACTTGACTAGAAGAAGGGATCGTTTGGCAGAACACGTTCTGAGGCATCAAGGAAACATCAATTTAGTATTGGAGGGCAGTGTGGAAGATAAAACTAGTAGAGAGAGACCTAGATATGAGTACACTAAGCAGATTCGGAAGGATGTAGTTTGCCGAAGGTACTGGGAGATGAAGAAGCTCGCAGAGGATAGTGTAGCATGGAAAGCCGCATCAAACCATTCGCTGGACTGAAGACCGCAAAAATAACAACAAGTAGTGCTTGCTTGTTTTCAGATTTCTATAGTTTCATATACATACTTTCTTCATATACACACTTACTGCACAAGCTTCCATGTGGTGAGTGGTGGAGGGTACCTTGCACTACTGCTACAGCTATAAAAAAACGAATGTCTACATGCCCCTGCACGAGTTCTATTTTGTCTTATCTCCACGGCCCTTACGCGATAATTGCGTTGAAATCAGTAGAATCGTTCACCTGTCAGCTGCAAAAGCTGGTGCTCTAAATTTCCTCAGTAATGGTTTTGTCTTACAACGAATTATATCAAATATATAAAATATTTCCAGGATTGGCTTCGTAAGTGTGACGTAACGTCTTTTTGTTTCCTTAACCTATCGGATATACCTGGGTCCATAATTTAGATTCTTCGTACCGACCCATGACCGTCTTGGTATCTTCCCGAATTTCGCAAACTGCACGTGTTTTGCGTATACAGGTTGTTAAAATAAGTGTCTACACCTTGAGTACCTACCAAAAGCCAGGAGAATAGTCTGATAAATATGGGCTGTAGACTGTATACGGTCAGAGCTATGGGCACTTGAGCATTTTCGATACCGTGAGATGCATCTCTTCCACTGCAAGCTATTTGAATTCCAAGGTTTGGGGATAGGTAGGATAGATTAAAACGAAGAAAAATAAACATGGCTTCTAAATTACATACCTTAAGAATTATAAGCACTTGGTGAACAGAAGATTTGTGTTTCACAGTATCGTTGAAGAACGAGTGGTGATACCTGTATACATTTTAGAGCCCTTGTTTACTGAACTTTTTTTTCTTTGTTTTGGCGAGGAGTACTACCACCTCTCAAAATATTCGACACAAAGCGCGCGCACGTGCGCGCTAGTGTTTGTGTGTGTGTGTGTGTATGTGTGTGTGTGTGTGTCTATTAAAGGATACTGGCGACCTCACTACACCTTCTGGAGATGCATTCACAACATTCGTAAGACACACGCTTTTCTTTCTGTCCACAGGAATGTTGAGGTAGAGATAACAGGGCTGGGCATCCTGAACTGGCTGGTGTCGTTGATCGCCTCGTGGCTGCTCGGATTCTTCAGCGACAGCGTTGTCACCATCATCAATGATCAGCTGCACAGCCTGGCTTCCATCAGCCTCAGTGCCATCGACGCCTCGCACTACTTCTACTGAGTGCCCAAGAGCTAACTCGCTTCATACCTTCACCTTACCAAACTGAATCCGAACGCCTACTTACGATATGTTATACTGTGACCGAGAACTCTGCCCATCCTGATTTACTATAAAACGCTGCTTGTAACATTCCTTTGATTATACGCTAGTGCCGACTTCTTAAGCTTAAAAATAGACTTCATCCCATTTGTCATACGCACTTCTGTACATACATATGAGAATGTCTTGTAATAATTATTCCAATTTCTTCTTTTCTTCTTTGTAAAGAAATAAAACAACGTTAGCCATTTCATTGACTATTAGTTGAAACCTCTGCCTATAGTGAAAAATATTATCATCTTGCAGTTCATCACATAACGGGTATCAAACAATTAAACTTTAATATAGCTGAAACTGAAGTCAGCATTTTCAGAACGCGGAAACTCCGATAGATTTGTTACTTTCCTCGATCATGTCCAGTGTTGAGCAATGTTGTTCCAGCACAGGGCATATGAGCAAGTAGACTGGATCTTGTGTTGTTCCCCACTTCTAGTGACAGAATTGTTCACGCTCAGATACGTTGTAATTTCCACTTAGGAACAGCCTCCGGACTTTGTGGCCGATCGGTTCTAGGTGCTTCAGCCTGCTATGGTTTCAGGGTCGAATCCTGCCTCAGGCATGGACGTGTGTGATGTCCTTAGGTTAGTTTGGTTTAAGTAGTTCTAAGTCCAGGGGACTAATGACATCAGATGTTACGTTCCATAGTGCTTAGGGCCATTTGAACCATTTTGAAGCCACCTAATATGAAATCAATTATAAGTTTCACGAAGAACGAAGAAGTTTTGTCACTCTCTGTCCAAACGACCCTGACCCTTGCTTGATCTCAAACCCGAGAGGTGACTGATGGGAAGTTAAGTCAGAGAACGAAGCTCCGAAGAAAGCTGTAACAAAATGCGCAGAGGAAGGGAAGAGCGCCCTTGCAGAAAAAATAAGAGCACTGTGGAAAAAAAAAGAAATAGAATCAAGAATCTTTGGGTGATCCGACAGGGTATAATCGCACACATACACACACACACACACACACACACACACACACACACACACACACACACACACACGTGTGTGTGTGTGTGTGTGTGTGTGTGTGTGTGTGTGTGTGTGTAATAATGTGCCGGATATGACTACCACTCGCACACTGAGGTTTCCGAACAAACTTGATTATGTATACAGACAGTTCATCGATTTCCGGAATCGAGGATGTTGACAAGTATTGCCTGTTATGGACATTGATATCGCCAGGACCACGGTCCACAGGGATTCCAAGACTTTAATGAAAGTTTAAATTTCAATTTGGAAATCGGATAACAAATGACAAAAAAATATTTTTCCTGTGACATACAGTGACAAATAACCATTGTTTAGTTGTACTGTAAAACACAGCTTCCTGCCAAATTTCGTGATTCTAAGTCAACGGGATTTTTGAATGAGTTTCCCCGTACCAGAATACTTTATATGATTTGCCGTAATTTTCCATTGCATTGACACATAAGCTCAAAAAATTTACACCGCTAAGGTACAGAAGAGGTCACAGAACCCTGAAAATATATAATTTTAAAAAATTTGTCGCTAATGCCAGAATAAAGCTAGCTTCAAGAATGTCGTGCGGTATAGTAAAACAACTATAAACACTTCAGAAGTCTCTTGTTTAAAACTAGTTCAGGCTTTACCAAGAGATTGCTCACAAAGCATACGCTGGTGGATGAGGAGTTAAATTCCGATTTGGCGGCCAGCTGGGGCTAGCCTCAGGTAGGCCGAGTGACCGGTGGGAGCGCAATTTTCGCCGGCGGATCCACAGAGCAAAGGGCGAGACGACGACCACTACAGAGACGAAAATAGCAGATGGATATTGTATTTTCAGGGAAATTACGTTACAGGCACAATAAAAATAAATATACCATAAAAATCTTGGTGTTGAGATGAGCTCATTACAACGTTAGGCTTTCTTCTACGATAAGTATTAAGGAGTTCCAATTGTTTTTAATTATGAATAACACAATGGACAGTAGAAGTTAATATTAATTTATCCATGTTAGTAATCACATGATATGAAGTATCAAACGAAAGCTGACACAGTCAGGAAACACCGCGGCAGTCTACCTTTCGAAAACATGATGTATATCAAAAGTTCCATGCAAATGCGCCACAGCAATAAGTCCTGCACAAGATACACGTGGTAAGAAGGCAGCATCAGTCACATAACCGAGATAATGACAACCTATCCCTTAGCCATCGGATGCACTTCAAATGATTATGGGAGTCAAAGGCATTTACTGAAAGTTATATTAAATCACTACTGAAGTGCGAATAATAAAACAATGTGCACGAAAAAACATGTATCTAGAGGGCAGAAGGAAGACGTTTCTTCAGCCTGATCACATACTTATTTTGTAATTTTAATGTAACTATTTCATATTGTAAAACCAAATAAAACGATGTTCAGGAATTCTTTTAGTAAGTTAGGTAATATTATGTTGTTTTGTAACAAGACGTCATAAATTAATCGTAGTAACCGTAGTTTTATTGTGCCATTATAATATTTTATTTTGTATCATAATAACTTTAGTCTTAAAAAGCAAACATATCAACAATCAAGGTAC
The DNA here is from genome assembly GCF_023897955.1 of Schistocerca gregaria. Classification (NCBI taxonomy): domain Eukaryota; kingdom Metazoa; phylum Arthropoda; class Insecta; order Orthoptera; family Acrididae; genus Schistocerca; species Schistocerca gregaria. The sequence continues at coordinate 324,367,880 of NC_064920.1, read as the reverse complement.
TATATTAATGTAGACGTCCAGTAAATAACAGTGTTAACTTTTTCTACACAACGCCGAGAGAGTAGCGCAGTGGGTAGCACACCGGTCTCACGTTCGGGAAGACGATGGTTCAAACCCGCGTCTAGCCGTCCCGATTTAGGTTCTCCGTGATTTCCCTAAATCGCTTCTACATCTACATCGACATCTACAACCATACTCCTCAAGCCACCTGACGGTGTGTGGCGAAGGGTACCTTGAGTACCTCTATCGGTTCTCCCTTCTATTCCAGTCTCGTATTGTTCGTGGAAAGAAGGATTGTCGTTACGCTTCTGTGTGGACTCTAATCTCTCTGATTTTATCCTCATGGTCTCTTCGCGAGATATACGTAGGAAGGAGCAATATACTGTTTCACTCTTCGGTGAAGGAATGTTCTCGAAACTTTAACGAAAGCCAGTACCGAGTTACTGAGTGTCTCTCCAGCAGAGTCTTCCACTGGAGTTTATCTATCATCTCCGTAACGCTTTCGCGATTGCTAAATGATCCTCTAACGAAGCGCGCTGCTCTCCGTTGGATCTTCTCTATCTCTTCTATCAACCCTATTTGGTACGGATCCCACACTGCTGAGCAATATTCAAGCAGTGGGCGAACAAGCGTACTGTAACCTACTTCCTTTGTTTTCGGATTGCATTTCCTTAGGATTCTTCCAATGAATCTCAGTCTAGCAACTGCTTTACCGACGATCAACTTTATATGATCATTCCATTTTAAATCACTCCTAATGCCAACTCTCAGATAATTTATGGAATTAACTGCTTCGAGTTGCTGACCTGCTATTTTGTAGCTAAATGATAACGGATCTATCTTCTATGTATTCGCAGCACATTACACTTGTCTACATTGAGATTCAATTGCCATTCCCTGCACCATTCGCTGCAGATCCTCATGCATTTCAGTACAATTTTCCGTTGTTACAACCTCTCGATACACCAGTGCATCATCTGCAAAAAGCCTCAGTGAACTTCTGCTGTCAACCACAAGGTCATTTATGTATATTGTGAATAGCAACGGTCCTACAACACTCCGATGTGGGCACACCTGAGATCACTCTTACCTCGGAAGACTTCTCTCCATTGAAAATGACATGCTGCGTTCTGTTATCTAGGAACTCTTCAATCCAATCACACAATTGGTCTGATAACCCATATGCTCTTACTTTGTTCATTAAACGACTGTGGGGAACTGTATCGAACGCCTTGTGGAAGTCAAGAAACACAGCATCTACTTGTGAATCCGTGTCTATGGCCCTCTGAGTCTCGTGGACGAATAGCGCAAGCTGGGTTTCACACGACCGTCTTTTTCGAAACCCATGCTGACTCCTACAGAGTAGATTTCTAGTCTCCAGAAAAGTCATTATACTCGAACATAATACGTATTCCAAAATCCTACAACTGATCGACGTTAGAGATATAGGTCTATAGTACTGCACACCTTTTCGACGTCCCTTCTTGAAAACGGGGATGACTGTGCCCTTTTCCAATCCTTTGGAACGCTACGCTCTTCTAGATCTAGAGACCTACGGGACACCGCTGCAAGAAGGGGGGCAAGTTCCTTCACGTACTCTGTCTAAAATCGAACTGGTATCCCATGAGGTCCAGCGGCCTTTCCTCTTTTGAGCACTTTTAATTGTTTCTCTATCCTTCTGACGTCTATTTCGATACCTACCATTTTGTTATCTGTGCGACAATCTAGAGAAGGAACTACAGTGCATTCTTCCTCTGTGAAACAGCTTTGGAAAAAGACATTTAGTATTTCGGCCTTTAGTCTGTCATCCTCTGTTTCAGTACCATTTTGGTCACAGAGTGTCTGGACATTTTGTTTTGATCCACCTACCGCTTTGATATAAGACCAAAATTTCTTAGGATTTTCTGCCAAGTCAGTAAATGGAAATTTACTTTCGAATTCATTGAACGCCTCTCGCATAGCCCTCCTCACACTACATTTCGCTTCGCGTAATTCTTGTTTGTCTGTAAGGCTCTGGCTATGTTTATGTTTGCTGTGAAGTTCCCTTTGCTTCCGCAGCAGTTTTCTAACTCGGTTGTTGTACCACGGTGGCTCTTTTCCATCTCTTACGATCTTGCTTGGCACATACTCATCTAACGCATATTGTATGATGGTTTTGCACTTTGTCCACTGATCCTCAACACTATCTGTACTTGTGACAAAACTTTTGTGTTGAGCCGTCAGGTACTCTGTAGTCTGCTTTTTGTCGCTTTTGCTAAACAGAAAAATCTTTCTACCTTTTTTAATATTTCAATTTACGGCTGAATACATCGATGCAGTAACCGCTTTATGATCGCTGATTCCCTGTTCTGCGTTAACTGTTTCAAATAGTTCGGGTCTGTTTGTCACCAGAAAGTCTAATATATTATCGCCACGAGTCGGTTCTCTGTTTAACTGCTCAAGATAGTTTTCAGATAAAGCACTTTAAAAAATTTCACTGGATTCTTTGTCCCTGCCACCCGTTATGAACGTTTGAGTCTCCCATTCTATATCTGGCAAACTATACCATGGTGGAGAAATCTACTCGAAATATTTTCTAAATTATCTTTCAGATGCTCAACCATAACAGCTGCTGAGCCAGGGGGCCTATAGGCACATCCAATTACCATGTCTGAGCCTGCTTTAACCGTGACCTTCACCCAAATTATTTCACATTTCGAATCTCCGTCAATTTCCTTCGATACTATTGGACTTATTATCGCTATGAACACACCTACCCCTTCACTGTCCAGCCTGTCTCTGCGGTATACATTCCAATCTGACTTTAGAGTTTCATTACTGTTTACGTCTGGTTTCAGCCAACTTTCTGTCCCTAGTACTATATGGACATTGTGACTGTTTATTAATGAGAGCAGTTCTGGGACCTTTCTATATACGCTCCTGCAATTTACTATTAGTACATTAATATTGTTATTACCTGTTGCATTTTGCCTACTCCTACCTTGCCGCGTCTCAGGAGGCGTCCTGTCGGGCCTAGGGAGGGAATTCTCTAACCAAAAGAACCATGTGCACTCCGCTTGTACTCCGATGCCCTTCTAGCCGCTTCCGGCATGTAATGCACGCCTGACCTTTTTAGGGGGACCCTACATTTCTCCACCCGATAGCAGAGGTAGAGAAATTTTCACCCCAGATCTCCGCAGAATCGTCTGAGCCTCTGGTTTAAGACTTCTACTTGGCTCCAAACCAGGGAACCGCGATCAGTTCTGGGAACGATACTACAAATAGTTAGCTCAGATTCCACCCCGCGAGCGAGGCTTTCCGCCATCAACAATTCCGCCAACCGCCTGTACGAACCGAGGATGACCTCTCAACCCAGACGACAGGAGTCATTGGTGCCGACATGAGCAACAGTTTGCAGTCGGGTGCACCCAGTGCTCTCTATCGCCGCCGGCAGGGCCTCCTCCAAATCTCGGATGAGACCCCCCGGCAAGCAGACAGAGTGGACACTGGCCTTCTTTCCGCTATTTCCCTAAGGGGCTCCATTACCCGCCTAACGTTGTAGCTCCCAATAACTAATAACCGCCCCCCCCCCCCCCCTCCGTGTACCTGCTCGTACCTTGCTGAAGGAGCGGCCACATGTCCACTCACAGGCAGAGCGGGCGATGCCAAACGGCCAGCCTCCACATTGAACCCTCCGCCTCGTGCGCCGCGAAAGCCGCTGAACCCGCCTCTCCCCTTGGGGAGAGGGTGGCCCAACCGCGCCCTTTATCCGCGAAGATGTCTCGACAGCAGTGACAGTGAGTGAATCATGTAATACCTGGGGTGTACCACGCGACGCACCAAACTCCCCACTGCCGCTACACTCCGAGGCAGCAGCCTGAAGACGGCTGACCGCGGTCATCAACACGTTCAGTTGTTCGCGAACAGTGGGCAGCTCCTCCTACGTCCGTACAGAGCACACTCATCCTATCCATACTAAGAAATCAATTTATTGTAGAGAGTTAATCAACTTTTAACTAGATTGCTAATTCACTAAAGGCGGTTGATTGTTGACTAAACTGTGGTTGCTAGACACTTGTTGTAGAAAACCATGAAAATAGCACTACCTGTCTCTGGACTGTATTGAAAACAGACACTAGCACTACTGGCACTATGGTTGACTAAAGGGACTCTCTCTGGCTGTATTCAAAACAAACATGAAATTCCGTCTTACTCTATTTACTTCCCAACTATTTGTGATGGTATTTTGTCTTTTTACTCCGTTTAATTTCATGACATAGGCTTTACAACCTGATGATGAGAGCATTGTCTCTTGAAACGTGTTGTTAAAATATATGTATAAGAATCGCGGTTGAATGCTAACAGTGATAACCAAACATGAAATCTATGGAACACCATTACTAGCACTCGACAATTAAAGCTTCCTAATAGCAAAAACACACGGAAGAAGAAGTGGCAAGTAAGAAAAATAAAGTTAATACTTAAATTAAGGTAGCTCGCGGCACAGAAACCGTGAAGCAGACGGCAGTTACGACGACACTGACACTACTGGCACTATGGCTGACTAAAGGGACTCTCTCTGACTGTATTCAAAACAAACAGGAAATCTATGGAACACTGGTACTAGCACTCGACAATTAAAGCTTCCTAAAAGCAAAAACACACGGAAGAAGAAGTGACAAGTAAGAAAAATACAGTTAATACTTGAATTAACGTAGCTCGCTGCACAGCAGACGTGAAGCATACACAGTTACGACGACACTGCCGCTATGGTTCCTTTGAAAGGGCACGGCCGACTTCCTTCCCCATCTTTCCCTACTCCGACGGGACCGGTGACCTCGCTGTTTGGTCCTCTCCTCTCAAATTAACCAATCAATGTACGTAACTTGTAACAGCGGTTAAAAAACCCGATGTGAAATTTAAATAAACGCTGGCCAATTTTCACGTTACGATAATTTTGGGGTACTTGTTTCGACCGTTCATATTAAGTTACTATGAGCTAGATGACAATGTTTGATTCCAAGCGCAGTCTACAGTCCAGACGGTACAAAGTCACGTATAAGTAATACCCGTTTTGATAGATAAAAAATTGTAATTTTTCACGTGAAAGTTAAACCATATAGACAAACTGGTGCCACGCTCAATATGAGTGACAGTGCCGAAGGAAATACCGCCAGATGATTAAAAAACGAGACTCTATACCTGAAAAGGGCCAACCTAAGAAGCTGGATTCAAGTACGAAAAGGAATGTAATATGAAAAATAAAGAAGGATCCTACACTCAGAGCACCCAGATTACCTAGTGAACTTCTAGACGAGACCAGAAAGAAGGTACATCTCAGAAAATTCTCAAAGCTTGAAAGATAGTGGGTACAATGGAAGAGTGGCTAGGAAGAAATCGTACGTGGAAAAGCAGAATCGAAAGAAGAAAATGGAAATAGCTAAAGAGAGTACTACGAGGAGAGAAACATTACAGATTCTTCTGTATGGCAAAGCTCGCGGAAATTGAAGAGCTGCTCGTCACCTTCATCAAGGTCGCTGTGCATGTCTGTTCCATCGATTACCCTTTTCAGCACAATTACGTAACGGTTTCGAGAAAGAGGTACCTTCATCGGTAACAGACGAGACTGTGCAGTTCGATGGAGACGTCGAACACCTGGACCATAAGAGACTGTACTGCATCATAGTGAAGAGAATCCGTCAACGAGAAGACAGGCAAATGCGCGTGCAATGGACGGTACATCCAGCACCGTCTGCTATGACCAACAACTACATCTATACCACCTCCAACACTGCATACCACCTCACAGACACATCAATGAGGCTCGAACCAGATGAGAGAGGTACGATAGGCGACAAAAGACAGTACCTAATCCGACGTTAAGAACCCCCCCCCCCCCCCCCCCGCCGCCCTCCCCATGACTACCCTGTTGAAAACCTACCTAGCAAACATGTTTTCAGTCGGCTGTAACACAGAAACAGTATATTTCTGGACATGGTTTCCTATTCAAGATAATATATACTCAATCCCCCTAACAAGTCCTAGAAACTTGTAACGGGAATTTCCGAACACCCTGTTTATATTTGTCACAAAATTGACTTCAAATTATTAACTGAGAAAAGTGTGCGAATATTAAAGTAACGTGAAAACTGAACCGAGGTTCATTTAAATCTTATTATTAAAGAACTTTTATAAGTTATGTCAATAAAGTTCATGTAATTATTTACAGGATATATAACTTAATATAATAGGCCTGCTTGGTTATGTTTTAGTTTGTTTTATTAAGAATAAAGTTATGACGCTACAAAGTAGTGTCGGGATATTAACGTTTTCACTGTATATCCATGGAAATAGCCTTGATTTACGATGGTGGTCATTGTTCCGACATTTAACAGGCACTCAGTAGTATGAGACCTCACAGAAGCATTTAAGGAACAGTAGCAGTGTGCATACCGTCTTTAGTCTTTTCTTGGTTGCCTGTCATTGTTCGGCGTTGTCGTGTTTTACGAGCGGATATTCTCGACGGCAGTCGAGATAGTCTGGGCTACGAAGGAATTGCGCTAATGAAATACTTTAACTTATCATCGAACTTAGAATATTTGATAGTCGTTTTTGGTCACTGAGTTTGAGTGCTTATACGAAATTTAAGTTTACTTGTAGGTCTAGAGGAGGCTGAAATTTTTAATTATTTTGCTCCGCTTAATATCGAATCTCCCTTGTAATGGACTTCTTTTCCATTTTTTAGTTGATTATGTAGTTTTATATTGCAGTTAATCTCAGCAGACAAAGAGCGTTTGTTTTCGAATCTCATTATTAGTGGGCGGTTAGATAAACATTGCAGCCACGTGTTTCATTTCGTTGCTCTGTTGCACTGCGCTAAGGCTTATATACCTTCGTTTTGACTTCAATCGGCAGTTCTGTTAGCCCACAATTTAGAAATGTGTGAAATATTTTCAATATATACCGATGGACCAAAACACTAGGACCACCTGTTTAACAGCGCATGTGTCTTTCTTCTTTTTTTTTCCAAACACAATATAGCAGCGATTCTGATACGCATGGATTCTAGAAGTTCTTGATAGATTTCCAGAAGCATGTGGCGCCGCCCGAGCGGTCTCAGGCGCTGCAGTCATGGACTGTGAGGTTGGTCCCGGTGGAGGTTCGAGTCCTCCCTCGGGCATGGGTGTGTGTTTGTCCTTAGGATAATTTAGGTTGGGTAGTGTGTAAGCTTAGGGACTGATGACCTTCGCAGTTAAGTCCCATAAGATTTCACACACATTTGAACATTTTTTTGAAGTATGTGGCACCAGATGTCTACTGACAGGGCCCTAAATTCCCGCAAATTACGGGACGGCGGTATGTGGGCCTGCAGCTGACGCCAGATATGTATTGCAAAGAGTACCGATCACGGATATTTTCTGGCTAAAACACGAATGTGTGTTCACTATCACGCTCCTCAAACCACAGCAGCACGATTCCGGCCTTGTGTCGCGGAGAGTTATCGCTTTCAGAGAAACCTTCAACCATGTCCATAACAACGTTCACGTAGCTCACCACCTTCACGGTGTCTTCTAGTAAAACCAGAATCCCAGCTTGATGTACCTCAAAGCATAGTTACATTCTCTCCGGCCTTCATCTGTAGTACGGTGCATGTTTCAAGCAGCTATCCCCTGGATGACAACGTGCTAGGTCCTCGACCATCGACCTGGTGTAACAATAAATGCGATTCATTCGACAGGAGACACGTTTCTATTGATCCACGGTGAAAACGCAGTGACGCTGTGCCCACTGCAATCGTGACTGACGATGTCGTTGGGTCAATACAGGGACACGTAAGGGTCGTGTGATGTGAAGCTCCGTCGTCAACAATGGACTTTGAACTGTGTGGTCCGAAACACTTGTACCTGTAAGAGCTCTAAGGTCTGCCACAGATGGTATCTATCCTGGACCGCACAGTGACGGGACGCTCCGACCTGCACGTTTTGCGATGAGACTTGGACGTCCACTACCACCTAGCATTCGACTTATTCCATCACTTTCCATAAATGCCACAACAGTAGTACGCAAACAGCCGACCATCTTCGCTGTTTGAGAGATTCTCGTTTCTAGCGGAAGGGCCACAATAATGTTTCCTTTGTTAAAACCGCTTATGTCAGTGCATTTCCGCATTTGTTGCCCGTAACTTTGCTATAATGGCTGCCCATTTGTCTCTCTTCCGCTTACATTCTTTCCTTACTGCGTCATTTCCCAACAACATCACCAGAAGGCACTCAACCTCGCGGTCGGCAATGGTCCTGTTTTATCGGTATTCCTTTATTCCGTTTAAACAACAGGCATTTAGTTTTGACAACATTATTAATGCTATTGCATTTACCTCCGCATTTTATTTACCTGTAAATTATTTGTCTACACTCTCCTGTGTTTCAGAAATAATTTGTAAGCACATCAAGCTAGAAACTCACAAAACTGTACCAGCAGTTGTGGGAAAGAAATCAAACTGAACTAAGTCAAACTTCAGGAATTTTGCAGATGATTATGTACTACTTTAAGAAAATGTAACTGGAGCAATGAGAGAAATGAATATTCTGGGAAGTACAGCGAAAAGAAAGGCTCTCGGAATTTAAAGTTACAGAGCAGAAGTTCACGGAGAATATAAAAATTATACCAAAATACATAAAAACACAAATAAGGGAAATACAGCAAGTTAGTAAATTAAAATGGAGAAGTCAGTAAATTAAAATGGAGAAACCATACATAAAGGTGAACTGGCAAAATTAGCAATAGATGTAAGAGTTGATAGAATGGAAAGAGCATCTACAACGGGAAATGTATAATTAGATGTATGTAACTAAAACTCAGTTTATATGCAGCTGGAGAGGATAGAGATACATGATACCGAATTATTAGAAAAATAATGGGTGAACTACAGTCTATAGATGGTTGTAAAATGAAAAGAAATTATGACATCTACCAGGATACAGAGAAAATATTACAAATAATGGAAAAGTGAAGGTTAATCTTCTCTCGACCCCTCTAGCGAATGAATGAAAACAGGCTAAAGAAACAAATATTCCCGTATTTCTGGAAAAATAAGTCAAGAATAGCGCACAACACAGAAATAAGAAACGAGTTAGAAGAGAAAACATCAGGAAGTAGTAAATAACACGAAGAAACATTTCTAAGAATAAAGTCTTAGCTTTAGAAGACTTTTAAGGCAGGAGAAATAAGACAAAAGGTACAACATCAACAGAAGAATGCAAAAGACAATATTGGGATAAGATGCAGAACTTAACATGTGAAAGTCTCTCTTAACAGGAGCAATAACGTCTCAGAAATCCGTGACCATTTGTCATTATAACTGAAGAAAGAAACCGTGTGGATCACTTCGTACGTTTACTACGATTATCAGTTACAGGTTATGCTGAGATCCAATACCTAATTCCTGCGAAGCCCAGCTATTAGAAGCGTGAAGATTGAATTTTTTTTTTTTTTTTTTTTTTTTGTCACACACCGCCCCACTGACGATCTATGCATCCCAGTAATTACATGTTGCATCCAGTAATAAATATAGAAACAGATAATCCTAATAAACATGCGAAGTGACCAAGATGATTACTTGTGATTACTTCGTTTACTTGTGAACTTGCTTAGGTGCGCCTTTATAAATTGTTGTAAACTTGTGATGCTTGAGACAATAGAAACCTGACTGTTGACAACGTTTTTGGGGTCTTACAACGTTATTTTGAGAATAGCTTTAGTTCTGATGACTGAAAACTGAAAATTAAAAAACTTTATAATCATCAGCTTTTGGCGCTCTCCAGACATCTTTTACGGCACGACGAAAAATCTTCAGATTATATCTTTTTGAAGCCTGAATCCTCTATGGACACATTAAAAAGTTAGAAATCGAAATCGAATGATATTAATTACAGAGAACAAAAATTGTGTAAATAAAATTTTGGTATTAGATATTTTGCTAACAACTTTAACGCCGTCAACGCTAAAATCGTATAATAGGTTATTTTTGAATGGGTCCAAAACTTAAATGATTCCAGCCAATCTCATCGGAAGATCGGATTACGTATTTATCTTGCTTTATAAACTTACTTATGAGTGCTCTGCGGCAAGGTAAAACTGTGTACCAGACTAATCTCTCAACCCATAATCTTGTCTTTTGCCAACATTGCCCGGCTATCAGCCACTCTGACCTCGTGTATGGGGGAGGGGGTGGGAGGTGGACAGTCAAGGATTCAGCTAACTGCCAATTCCTGCCCATAGTTTGCACAGAGGGTCTCCTACGATCCTTCGGTGCTAGAAACCGTGAGAGGAAGGAAATCATGAAGAGTTAAGCATAACTACTGGTTCAGACATGCTGGTAAAATGTGATGTATTACTTTTTAGCTGAGAGTTCTCTGCGATAGACAAGCTGAGACATCTTGGTGGCGTCCTGGAATATTGCAACTGTTTGAGCACTGTCTACTGGCGTCTGGGCCATGATTTCGATTGTCGATCTGTTACGTTGTCACTAACCTTAATTACATGGTGTACTCCGCTAAAGAATTTAAGTAAATCATACATAATCTACTATCTATGTGTTTTCGAGTTATTGTGATGCCATCGTCAAGTCAGTGCCAGAGCGCCCGGAAGCAGAGCTACCTGATTTATTATATCGTCCAGTGCTATTGTTGTACGGCAATGTCATGTAGTTATCTAATGCGCAGAAAGCGTTACCTGGAAATACCAAGCAGATACGAGGAGCACGTGTTTGACCGTGGCGTATAGACGTCCGTAATTCTCTTGGCATTGTCTTCTTTATCGCTCTAGTTAAAATCACGCCTTTATCATTTAGTCCATCGGGCAGCCGGAGAAACTCTTCCTCAAGTAACAAAAGGTTCTTGTGCACGAGACACGGCACCAAAACCTACACTGGTGACGGATAATCTAAAGGGCATTTTCGTTATCGTCCTTTACTCGACATTATGTTACTGACAGCTGACTCTTTCATTGCATTGGGTTATCAAGTCGAGCCAATAGAAGCTAGAAGTTTACAACACTAAATAAAAAGCTATTTACACTCCTGGAAATTGAAATAAGAACACCGTGAATTCATTGTCCCAGGAAGGGGAAACTTTATTGACACATTCCTGGGGTTAGATACATCACATGATCACACTGACAGAACCACAGGCACATAGACACAGGCAACAGAGCATGCACAATGTTGGCACTAGTACAGTGTATATCCACCTTTCGCAGCAATGCAGGCTGCTATTCTCCCATGGAGACGATCGTAGAGATGCTGGATGTAGTCCTGTGGAACGGCTTGCCATGCCATTTCCACCTGGCGCCTCAGTTGGACCAGCGTTCGTGCTGGACGGGCAGACCGCGTGAGACGACGCTTCATCCAGTCCCAAACATGCTCAATGGGGGACAGATCCGGAGATCTTGCTGGTCAGAGTAGTTTACTTACACCTTCTAGAGCACGTTGGGTGGCAAGGGATACATGCGGACGTGCATTTTCCTGTTGGAACAGCAAATTCCCTTGCCGGTCTAGGAATGGTAGAACGATGGGTTCAATGACGGTTTGGATGTACCGTGCACTATTCAGTGTCCCCTCGACGATCACCAGAGGTGTACGGCCAGTGTAGGAGATCGCTCCCCACACCATGATGCCGGGTGTTGGCCCTGTGTGCCTCGGTAGTATGCAGTCCTGATTGTGGCGCTCACCTGCATGGCGCCAAACACGCATACGACCATCATTGGCACCAAGGCAGAAGCGACTCTCATCGCTGAAGACGACACGTCTCCATTCGTCCCTCCATTCACGCCTGTCGCGACACCACTGGAGGCGGGCTGCACGATGTTGGGGCGTGAGCGGAAGACGGCCTAACGGTGTGCGGGACCGTAGCCCAGCTTCATGGAGATGGTTGCGAATGGTCCTTGCCGATACCCCAGGAGCAACAGTGTCCCTAATTTGCTGGGAAGTGGCGGTGCGGTCCCCTACGGCACTGCGTAGGATCCTACGGTCTTGGCGTGCATCCGTGCGTTGCTGCGGTCCGGTCCCAGGTCGACGGGCACGTGCACCTTCCGCCGACCACTGGCGACAACATCGATGTACTGTGGAGACCTCACGCCCCACTTGTTGAGCAATTCGGCGGTACGTCCACCCGGCCTCCCGCATGCCCACTATACGCCCTTGCTCAAAGTCCGTCAACTGCACATACGGTTCACGTCCACGCTGTCGCGGCATGCTACCAGTGTTAAAGACTGCGATGGAGCTCCGTATGCCACGGCAAACTGGCTGACACTGACGGAGGCGGTGCACAAATGCTGCTCAGCTAGCTCCATTCGACGGCCAACACCGCGGTTCCTGGTGTGTCCGCTGTGCCGTGCGTGTGATCATTGCTTGTACAGCCCTCTGGCAGTGTCCGGAGCAAGTATGGTGGGTCTGACACACCGGTGTCAATGTGTTCTTTTTTCCATTTCCAGGAGTGTACATTCTACGGACACTGCCTCCACATATTTCGCCAGACATAACAAATACGAAAAGAAAATCTTGTTTCCAGACAATTTCACAGAAACGGCTTTAGTGTATCCTACTTCCTTTGTATCTATTGAAGTACTTTTTGAGGCACTTGTTTCAGCTTAGTAACGGTACGTATTACATTTCAGTATTTAGACTGCGACAACTAGTTCGTCGTAGCTACCAAAACATCCTAACCGAAATTCTAGTCGTACTCCTCTTACGGTATTCAAGCAATTGCTGATTTCTTGTGACAGAAATCTGGGTGTATGTTCTCTCAGAATGTTCAGTTTTAATGAAATTATTGCACCGTTCATTTATTATTTCAGAGTCACTATTTCAAATAGTTAAGTGTTAGTAGTGGATATCAGTTAACTTCTCCGACACTCAAATTCTACAGTCCCTTTTCTAGGTTAAACATTTGAAAAAATGTATCTGTGGACGAAAATCTAACGAAAAAAATTGATAAAGCATGAACGGTCGACGGCATATACAAATAATACTGATAAATAATTTCTTTTGTTGCTTTTATAACATTCGTAGAAATGTCTCTCACTATCCACAAAAATAGTCTTTCTTGCATGTGCTGTGCCTGTTAGCCGTTTGTCTGTTCATATTCCAGTGTATAGTCTACTTCCTTCATCACAATGGGTTTCAATCTGCACTTTAAACAAGCCCTTCGCCTTTAAGGCTTTTTACATATGAATTTCAATTATGCATTGTTTTCATACACCGTATCTCAACAAATTCGTGCTATTAGACTACAAGAAATACGGGGAAAGAACATTTCTTCGTCATTTTCAATTTAAATTTTCCTCTTCTTAAAATTGTAAAGGTGGCTGCGCCTCAGTTCAGGTACACGTAGAAACTTGACAGGAATGGAAAATAACAGCCAACTAGTTGGAGATATGAAGATTTATTAAACATTTACCATGATTTCGACAGATGTTAATCTTCAGGAGGAAAATGGACCTATATTACAAATTGTAAATGCTTCTAAAGGCGCTCATGTTGATTCTGGACAAGTTCCTTACCTGGAATAAACAAAGTGCCTACATGATTGGACGGCTTTGAAGCGTAAAACGAATTTACAACAAATTCTCGGAGGTTTGTACCGCCTATACAACCAATTGAAGACAGTTTTCTTGTTGCCATACGCGTTTCGCTTCTTTTATTTGGGAAGCATCATCAGTGGTCTGTAATACATGTTCCGTTCTTTTATATACAATAAACGTATTATGTGGTAGATATGCTGCTCTATTACACTTTGTCGTGAGTTTCTCTTGTTATTTTACGTTAAAATCAACTATTTAGGACAAAGTTCGTAATGTGTTACTTACGATTTCCAGCGCAGTCACCTCATGTGTTTGGTCGTGGAGATGTATTCGTTAGTTTCCATATTCCAGCTGGCCTATTTCTGGCGTTCTTTCACCCATGCTTGTCACATCGCATGTATCACTTCTACTTTCCATTTTGTGAACAATATATGTGTGTTTTTGGTGCGTAGTGTTGCCAACTGCTGTTGTGTATTTGTCTTTCTTCTGTCGGCCTACTGGAGTATGGAAACTAAGGAATACATCTCCACGACCACACACAGGAGTGTGGACATTGTAAGTAATACCGAACGATAAGTTCACATTACGAAGTTTGTGCTACAAAAGTTGATTTTATCCTAAAAAACAATAGAAAAACAGGACAAAATGTAATAGAGCAGCATATTACGTCCACCACATAATATGTTTATTGTATGTAAAAAAAGGAAACATGTATTACAGGTCACTTATGATGCTTCCCAAATAAATGAAGCCAAACGCGTATGGCAACAAACAAACTGCCTTCAAATGGTTGCATACACGGTACATTCCTCCAAGGAATTTAAAGCAACTAAAGGAAAGACGGAAAACAAAAAAAAATGACGAATTTTAAAAATTCTGTACATGTTTGCTTTCGGCCATTAGCGATTCATATACACGATGATTCACATAAGACGTAACACATCTTTTATTTACTCAACGATTCCAGTTATCAAAACAAGTTTCTTGGCAAATGATAGTACATCAGAGGCATGTAGTTTTGTTATGTGATGTATAATCTTAACTGCTGAATAGATCGAGATAATGAATCAGTTACGATTTTTTAAATAGAACAATATTTTTTTCGGCTTGCTCGTTAAATTTTACGTTCAAATTTTTCGCAAAAGAATCCGAGAAGTATTCTGAAATTGGTAGTCAAGTTCACCGGAATCGGCTATTACATTAAAAAGTCGGGTTTTGGCAGTAAATTGAATTTTGCGCCCCTCGGAAACGACGCAAAGCTTTGGAAAGGAGGGGTCGCAAGGCTTAAAAACGTTAGGCATTTCAGTTTTCCCAGAAAATGAACCCTCAAATGCATAGACTATTCAGCCCATATGTGCTATCTGGGAAGTTCATCATGTGGATGCATTCTTTATGTGGCAAAATAAACGCTTCGCAAGACTGTAACACATAACAAAAAAGTCACCTATACTCAACCACAAAACAATTTTCACACACTCCACTTATTTGTATACTTGTAGTAATTAAACTATACAATCTCCTGTTCTATACTATTTGCATTACTTGTTGTTGCCCTGTTAGTACAGCTGATCAATAAGGTCATTTAATGAACAACCGAGTGTTTGAGTGACAATGTCACTTCCTTGAGTAACTACAGTAATAGACGTTGTAAGAATATCAGTTATGGACCCGAAGAATGATACTCACGAGTGGTGCGAGGATGAATGACGGTTGGTGAACTAGAGCTACATTAACACTTACCTTTGACAATAGGAAGACTACAATCTTTGGTGTGGACTGAAAGTTTTTCATGGCCGTAGCCTTGCCTTTGAAGAACATATTTGCTCAATCTATTCTGGTGGTGGATTCGGGCAGTTTTTAAAGTATCGTTAAGATTTTAATAAAGGCATCATTTTATTTCCTCTTTTTGATCTTGGCCAATTCTTGTGGCTAAAAGAGGTGACTAAATTGTCTAATAAGGTTTTGGAGAAAGTAGTTCATACGCAGTTGTTGCTGCAGAGGCTATTACTGGGTTCCACCAACAGATCAGGGACATTTTCCGTATTTTCATTGTGGAATATAACGTTTAAAAACGTTTTCCTTCCATCCGCCAGACATGCTAGAGAGCTCAACTATACCAGTACCAAGCTCTCCTCTTTTTTTTTTTTTTTTTGGAACAGACAGCGTCAAACTTGTTTTCTTTTCTCTCTCTCTACTGCATTGATCGCAGATACTCTTTCACTATCTTCGGCACTCATTTTCTAGGACGCAGCATACAAGGCGTTAGACTTGTCCAGAACCATCTGGCCTGTCACGCCCGACGTGAGGTGCTTATGCACTATGTGCATCATGTACTACGCGGCGCAAAATTACTGCTGCCAGGAAAACACGGTTTATCACGCTCTTGCCGGGCGACGTTGTTGTACCAAGCCTTTCGAGTGTTTACTTGTCTGCACTGCAGAACTAGTAGGAACTGTGACGTCAATCGGCAGATCAAGTGTGCTTGAAATTCCATTGCATGCAGAAGTACACACCAATGCGCAGAAGTTTAGACATGCTGCTTTTATATGGTGACTGTCAAAGAAATGCTGCCCGCCACGAATTTCTCTCCTGTGTCAACCTCTTCATCTCAGAGTAGCACTTGCAACCTACGTCCTCAGTTATTTGCTGGATGTTTACCATTCTCTGACTTCTACAGTTTTTTCCTTCATCAGCTACCCCTAGTACCATAACTGATGTCCTATTAGTCTGTCCCTTCTCCTTATCAGTGCTTTCTACATATTCATTGCCTCCCCGATTCTGGGCAGAACCCCCTCGTTCCTTACTTTATCAGTCCATTTAAGTTTCATCATTCGTCAGTAGCACCACATCTCAAACGTTTCGATTCTCTAATGTTCCAGTTTTCCCATAGCCCATGTACTCCAGACGTACATTCTGAGAAATTTCTTTCTTATAATAACACCTTTATTTGATACTAGTATTCGTCTTTTGGCCAGGAATGTCATTTATACCATTGTTAGTCTGCTTTAGATGTCCTCCTTTTTCCGTCCGTCATTGATTACATTACTGCATAAGTAGCAGAATTCCTTAACTTCCTGTACTTCATGACCATCAGTCCTGATGTTAAGTTTCTCGCAGTTCTCATTTCTGCTGCTTCTCACCACTTTCCTCGTTCTCCGATTTGCTCTCAATCCGTACTCATTAGATAGTTCATTCCAATTAGCAGATCATTTACTTCTTCTTCTCTTTCACTCACAGTAGCAATGTCATCAGCAAATCGTATCTTCTGTATCCTTTCACCTTAAATTGTAATTCCACTCTTAAACTTTTATTTTGTTTCTATCATTGCTTGTTCGATATACAGACTGAACAATATAAACGAAATCTACATCCCGGTCTTGCACCCTTTTCTGATCCGAGCACTTTGTTCTTGGAAATCCACTCTTATTACCCCTTTTGGATCTTGTACATATTGTATATTACCCATCTCTCCCTGTAGCTTAGCCCTATTTTACTCAGAATATCGAACATCTTGCACCATTTTACATTGTCGAATGCTTTCTCCAGGTCGACAGGTCCTATGGTCGTGTTTTGATTCTTCTTTCGTCTTGCTTCCAATATCAACCACAACGTCAGAATGCGCTGTCTCGTGCCTTGACGTTTTCTAAAGAGAAACTGGTCGTCATCTAGCACATCTTCAATTTTCTTTTCCATATTTCTAAATTCTTGGCAGCAACTTGGATGCATGAGTGTTACGCTGATTGCGCGATAGTTCTAGGACTAGCCAGCTATTGCATTTTTCGGAGTTGTGTGGATCATATTTATCAGAAAGAAGATTTGTCACCAGACTCATACCTTCCACAAACCAACGTTAATAGTCGTTTTGTTGCCACTTCCCCTAAAGACTATAGAAATTCTGAAGGAATGTTATCCATCCCTTCTTCTTTATTTGATCTTAGGTCCTCCAAAACTCTATTAAATTCTGATTCTTATACTGGATCCACTATCTCTTCTACATCGACTCCTGTTTCTTCTTCTATCACATCAGGCAAATCTTCCCCATAATAGCTTCACAATTGGAAATATACAATTCACTGGCTGATTCAGTGACTCATCACCACCTAGCCAAAACCGCTAAGGACAGAAACTTGAAGTTTGAGGAAGGTGTTGATCTTATACTGCAGGCATCGTTTAGTAAGGACTTGTGTGAAATTCCATACCTAAAGGACTGAAGTAGGCGACGAAAATTTCTTTGAAAATGTGGTGTATTAAGGAAATTTTGAAGCCGAAACTATGAATGCTGGTATTTTGCTTCTCCGTCAGAAATGAAAAAATACATGGGACAGTATTTTCGGGCATTCAGCAACTAAGGATGTAAAGTAGTGGGTGAACCTCTATTTTGAAAATAAATCTTTATTAACGCTTTTCTAAAGCATTTTTAAAGATACATAAGTGAAAAGTGGTTGTTTACTTCTCAGTTAGAAATAAAAGAATAGGTAAGCAGTATTTTTGGAAATTCAGGCCCAAAGGGATTGAAACAGAGGATAAAATTTTTTATGAAAATATTTCATTATTTACGAATTTTCAAAGCCATGTCTAAGAAAATTTGTATTTGGTTCCTCAGCAAAGTATAAAAAATTACGGTTCAGTTTATGGAAATTGAACCCCTAATCTTTACGAAAATGTTTTGTTATGTTAAAACACATGTAAATTTAAATCTACGGAAATTGGTATTTGTCTTCTAAGGAAATAAGTGTGTAAGAATAAGAGCTTTTATGGAACTATCACTAAGATCTTTTCAGTTCACATGCATTCACTCTCCTGAACTCTTGTGGGAATCCAGCTAGGAATGGGTTGACAGGGGGCGCTACGTAAGTATTGTGCGATAACTTGTAAGCTAGCCTATGTGGCGGCAGTTCTCCATCTGCCATAATGACTAAAAAGCTGTAACCACTACACCCAGAGGTGCCAAATGTATCAAGAGCGCAAGGAAATCTGTCATTTGTAAATGGTGGCCCCTGTGGGAATCACCTAATTACTTGACTAACTTGACATAAAATTAATTTAACGCCTTCAAAACCACAACAAAATAAATGACATTGTATGTAAGGAGACTGGATGTCGTTGAAAAATTAATAACAAGGACCTACAGTATCACAAAGTGATTTATTAACTAATATGAAGATCAAGAGAGAACAAACATATTAACAGAAACTTCGGCAGTATAACATTTTATTAACATGAACTCAGGTTGGTTGGCAATAGACTTGGGGAACCTAACTGGAATTTATGTGTAGATGATACTGGCTACTGTGAGTGGTATGATGCCAAACTAGGCAGGCACACTGTATCATTCCACTTAATATAATTAAGCATGCAATGTACACTGGGAATGACTACTGTGACTACAAGGCTGCTATAAAAAGAGGTGGCTGTGAAAACGATTGATGAGCTTTTGTATTTGCTGAAGCTGCGCAACGTTACGATACAGCCAGTGAAAGACGAGAGGCTGTCATCTACTGCCGAAGCTGCTAGGTACAGTGGGACATCGTACTGCAAGAGATAACGCCACATCTGCCGGTAATTGGCTCACGTCCGCGAAAATATACAATTTCGTCTGTGTGTCCGAACGTCCTTAAAACTAACTGCTCTCTCCACAGAAACGGAAGAGCTCTTGGGACTGTACTCCGCAATTTTCGAGAAGCAAATCGTCTTCTCTTCATCTGCTCACAACCTTCTGAAAAACAGATGTTCCCCTAGATTTTCTTCAATAAATCTATCATGGCCCAGCAGTGGTTACTGTGCCTATCATGTTTTCTAGCAAGGAGACCCGATCTTCCTCAACCAATCACTGCAGTGCAGTACACATTCTGTTCTCCAAAAAAACAGCACATAATGCCTGGAGATCCTGCAGCCAAGCCCCCAGCGCATTTGACAAGAGCAGGAAAACTTCGTAGTGAAAACAAGCTCTGTCTCGTCCATAAAACGATATAGCGGGCGCCTATCTGGTGAGGCATGATGGCATCTGAGAAACGCGACATCCAGAGAAATTCATAGCTCTTTGTCACAAGGTACGCTGTTCTTGGAATAAACAAATTAGCCAGGCTCCAGCCCGAAACTGCTTTACCTGGACCCTCACATGGGAGAAGTAGAGAAGATTCCTAGACCACGTCCATTCGCTAATAAAGTGGTTAGGCCAGCCCCAGAATGCATGGCGCCTCCTGTTTCTAAAGAAGTGTTATTTCGCATGCAGCCATGGTGTTCCCACCTTCTTGCTTGGCAGGCAGCGGAACAAGGACGACCGCCGGAATGGAGGCCCATAAATCACTGCCCTGCAGGGCTCACGGCTAAGATCTATTACCTAAAATGATTCACTAATCGTTAATTTGCTTGTACTAGAAAATTTGCGAGTTGCTACTGTGAATCTCCCACTTATTCTTATTCCTCATTCTTGCTATACATCATACTTAACCCATTCATTTCGCCATTTTTCATGTGGAAACAACCGCTGTCTTGTAGTCATCTCATCGATAGCCAACAGAGAAGTTTCTAGCAAAGCCTAAAGCAGAAGTGTTCATGATAAGTCCAATGCATAAGCGTCGACCTTCTTTTCTTGAACGAGAAAATCTCGAAAAGGGCGCGTCAGGCATATGATTGGTCTGTTTATGTTTTCAGAGCGTACAAGCCAATTGTTTATTAAAAATAATCACACGCCTTCCCACACCATTCTTTTAAGACATACGTTCCACTCTCTAACATTCTTACAGAATTATACAGTCACCGAGATATTTTGCTACGTGATCAACACAGTTTAACATGGACGAAAGTGCTGGAGTCAAGAAATCAGTCAGTCTCAGCTACTAAAATCTGTGCAGTCCTCTCCCTTAGATACACCACGGCTGTTAAACCATTCTTAGGAAAGAGTTTCGGACGAGACGTGCTTTTTTTGTTTTCTAAGCCCCCGCCTGAACAGAGAATTAATAAAACTGTGCTACGTCTTTTCTTGCAGATACAAGTAACTGTACTGACGGAGCACAGTGAAATTAATTTCTGCTCTACTTTCAGTTCTGTCAGCAACTCTTATATGTAAGATAAGCGATTGTTGTTTCTGTTTGTTTAATATCACATCCTCCCATATTTCACCCTTTTGTCGATAATGGTGGTAGCCCATTAGTTAATTTACGGTATATGCTTGTACTGGTTGTTTGTAGAACACTCTACACGTAGGTTTCCTGCAGGTGTCTATTAGTTTGTGAACGCTGAGGAGAAGTAGAAACCAACCATTTTCACAGTGAGACTTATGCTGCTGGTTAACGACTTGAAGGTAGCTATATAGTTCATTACCGTCGTATCAGTAAACACTTGCCATAAGTATTCAGTTCAGTCTGAGATACACACGCAGCCAACAAATCCTCTGTTATATTAAATATGGAGACCGGCGGAAAATCAAATGTTATCGATTTACGGAAGTAACCTGAAAAATCAGTTTTCTTATGTACTTGTGGACGGATGAGCATCAAAAGAAAAAGGAAAAGAAAGAAAAACAGAGAAGATTAAAGAACAAAGTCTAAGTTCGGTAACGTTCCTTTCTTTGTTACTACTAGGTGACTTACTCGAACACATTTAGCGCAAAAAGATTTCCTTTGTCATCCGGGAAGAGCGAAACGTTCTTCACACTCACTAATTGCTTCACTTCATCTTCACTGGGAAACAATTTACCTCGGACAAGTATCTCCTTTTTCACCAACAAATGGGAACCATAGATGAAAAGTCCAAGCTGTAAAACAGGCGGGAAATATATGAAAAACGAAGGGTGTGAGAATGATTCTCGGATTGTTATTTCACAGTATTCTTTACGATCGATCCAAAAAACACTTTTGTAGCATTACCTTATTGGGTGGCAATATAAGTATCCTGTTACAATACTGGGTGGAAATATTAGCATCTTTCCACCTTTAGTAATGTAAAATCGTCTGATGAGGGAAGAGGCGGGAAGTGCTTTGCTGATTTATCGCCAGAGAACGAAAGGCGTCGCTCTACACCACAATGTAGGCTTAAATCGTTAACGACCAAGGTCCTTTTCTGTCTCTTTTTCTAGTTAGCTGGGCGTCTACATTAGTGAAGGAATATGCTATAAAGGCTAATTTCATGATGATGCTACAAACTGTCAGGGATGGTGGAGAAGGGTAAATGAATCAAACTGAGGTGAGGACCTGAACACTGAGAACGGAACGTCGGTCTGACGGGCGGATACGGTTCTAGGCGGCTAAGAGAATCTCATTTGTTATTTAGTCGTAATATAGTGTGGGTCCACTGATACAGCGCGCAGATTTACCCAACAAAACTTTGCTTCCATTCCAGACCCACTGTGCTTCACATATGGCAAGAGCTAGTATTGAAATTATTGTTCTTTACACGTTGATATCCCAACATTTGTTTTAAGCTCTTTTACATGATATTTTCAGTCACCTGACTGACCCACAGTTTAATTTAGGTTCTAGTAAGTTTGCTTGGAGTAATTTGGACTGAATAACTTTGTCCATGAAATCACAACAACCTAATAATTTACTTTCACTACGGTTTTGGTTCGTTTTAGTCTTTTGCTCTTTCTTTGTGAAGTACAGTTTCACTTGCCGAGACATTTTCTATTCATGGATAAGTACTTTCCATAGCATCAATTTTGATTTCATTTAGCCGGCCAAAGTAGCCGACCGGTTCTAGGCGCTACAGTCTGGAACAGCGCGACCGCTACGTCGCAGATTCGAATCCTGCCTCGGGCATGGATGTGTGTGATGTCCTTAGGTTAGTTAGATTTAAGTAGTTCTAAGTTCTAGGGGACTGATGACCTCAGCAGTTGAGTCCCATAGTGCTCATTTTGATTGCATTTATCGCGGCTCATTCATTTTACTATAGTTTTTTTCTTGTTAGTTCTTGAATATATGTAGCTACTCTTTTTAAACTTGTTTCGCTAATTTCTTTAAAACGGAAGTCCTATGTTACATTGGTTTCTTACTCAGGCTGCAGAATGTAATGGCTACAATAATACGTACAAAACTGTCTAAAAGAAGAAGATGAATTATGCAGGTAACGGAGGAGATGTTTCTCAAGACTCTGACTCTGAATTCGACTCTGGTGGTTCATATGATCTTGCCGAAAGAGATTTGTCAATGGTAGAACATGACACATGACGCAGGCTCAGAAATATCCGAAAACGACTGGAACAGGATAGATCCAGAATGAGATTTTTATTGGAACAGTATATTTTGTTTGAAGAGAACGCAACTAATACTAGTAAAGTCGAACAGCACCATCCAACTGGAGCAATGAACACTCTCAGTTCTGAATAAAATGTGCCAGATGCGATAACACGAGGTATGACCCTCCAGATAGGGATGCTCCGAGGTTTGGCTGAGCGGTGCAAGACGAAAGGCAAAATTAACGTACGGTTAACAGGCAAACTCACAGGTACAGCTACAACACCTCTTCTTCTAATTTCTGCGTCTACGTGTAAAGTGTTAGTAAATCGTTATCACCATTCCCTCATACACCGTGTCCGCCGAACAGTGTGGGCAACCGCTTTTGTTTTTGCACTAAAGTTTTCAAAAGCTACCTTTGTATCGGCTCACCAGAATATTCCGGCGAAATCTAGTAAGTAATTGCAATGGGATTGAAATTAAAGTCCTTGGTAGTACAATTGCCGTCGATCTCCACCAGTGAAATGAAAACCCGGGTTTGTAATGGATAAATGCACAGCTGGCAAATTTCGTTCCATCTAATTTTCTACTAGTTCATTCAGCATCGGTCACTTCTCGTCTGTAATGAAGTTTTGGACATTGATTCTGTTGGGCCATGGGGCTCCTGCACGCTCACTGGTTCGAGAAATTAACAGCTAATTATCGATTATGGAATACGCTGGCGAGAATTTCTCACATTACCGATTTGTAAGTGAGCTAAAGGTAATTAATTGACAAACAACCTTTACCTCTAATATTTTTGTCAATACGGAGAGAACAGTTTGCTGATTTTTAATTTTTTACGCGCAAGGATCTATGATGGTAATCAAATTTCACTCTCTTGCGGAAAATGAACGTTGGATTGCTGCCGGTAAATGAACGTAAAAAAACAGAAAAAATCTGAAGCAAATTAACTGCTATTATTAGGAAAACTCCCGTAATTTTCACATTAGTCAATAAGTCACGTTCAGTACGACAGCCATTCTTCATCCTCATAGGACCTCAGGTTGGTTGATATTTGACTATCGCTAAAGTTTCATGTTTTGTTTACTGCTCATAGTAGTATAAGTGGAGTGAACATTTCACTCTTAACGGGTACCCAATGTAAAGTATCGGCTAACCTTTGTTATGTTGCAGACAAGCTGCGGTACAACAGTTCTACAATTACTGAATAACACGTCTAAACAAACATATCATCGTAATCAAAGGAAAATAAAAATGATTAATAGTTTTACATGGAGGACTGCGAAGCAACTTAGCATATTCTAAAACAATGATAAATGGCAAACTGGGAACAATATGTCTTTTTCTGCTTTCGAATTACTGTCTTTGCCGAACTTTGGCCTCAACAACATATCTTCATACATCTCTGTTCTCCTCCATAGATAGATTTCCTTTTGGCCAGGTCATCCAACACAATGACCATTCGTGATGCACTGGGCCATCCTCCTGGTGGAATGCAGTCTTTCATCCGTTCTTATTTTGGGCTTTCTGTCAGCTGATATTATGTCCATATGTCCAGACCAGAATATTTTTTTGATATTTGAATAATGTAGCTACATACATTCTTTACACAAGTTTCTCTGATCCATGGTTATATATTGCCTTTCAGAGCTCTGCCTGCCTCAGAGACATAGATAATTTTAACGGGATATTTCCTTCGATACGTGTTCGGTCTACCTACGGAGTGTATAAAAATTTATATTCTCATAACCTGTACTAAAACGACATAATACACTTATGAATAAGCGTACGCATATTCGCCTTTTATTGCTCTAATTAACATAATTAACACGATTTTCCTATAAATATGTCTTAAACAGATAATATTGTATCTCAGGATTGTCAAGAAAACTGCGTGTTCTCTCTGAGAATCAGCAGCGAAATCATTCAGAAGTCTGACAGGAAAAGAGGCAGCAAAAGTATGCAGAGGGAACAGTTCATCACCCAACTATGTCATAGTACGGAATAGGTGTGATTAAAAGTTTTTGGCAGATCTACCTGCTTGATTTGAAGCTGCAATATAAGTGATGAGAGCAACAAACTTACTCATAACAAATTTCCCAGTTTCTCATACGTTCACTCTACAATCTACTGATTACGTTACCACATTTTATTTGATTTCATATAAATCAATTTAGTGCAGTTTCCACATATCAAAATGTTTAAACAGTTTATCAGTGTTCGCCACTTGTTCCCCAAGTTCATTCGACTGTATCTTAAAGTGTTTACAGAATATTCCTTAACAACTTCTCCACTAGCTGGAACGCAGGTTATCACACAATATTGCTAATCTAGCTCAAAATGACAAATCGTGCAACTCTTTCCCTGATTTCACTCATAATTTAAAAAGAAACTTTTTTTTATTTTCAAGTCCATACTAAAACATTAATAAAATCATGGCAATTATTCGACTGCCTTATATTCTCGAATTCATACTCACCATTTTGGCTGAATCTTTCAAAAATACCTCCCAAAGTATCACTTACGCAGTTAATTTATTCACAGGGTATACCTGTGCCTTCACAACAATTCTTGCTTAGTTTTATCCCGTCAGTAACCCATCTACCAAATCTAGTCCTCACACTCACGCTATTGACTTCCAGTGGAGCAGAACTTAGTTATCCTCGCCGTATCCTCTAACCTCTTGTCTATATTAAAACGAAATTACAATTACATTAATACCTGCAGCTGCTGACGGGCGCTGATATATATCAACGGGGACAGGTGAAAATGTGTGCCCCGACCGGGACTCAAACCCGGGATCTTCAGCTTACATGGCAGACGCTCTGCCCATCTAAGACACAGAGAGCACAGAGGATAGTGCGACTGCAGAGACTATCTCGCACACACTTCCCACGAGACCCACATTCTCACTTTGTATGCTCACACTCTACATTCGCAGTGTCCTACCCAGACACACTCATTACTCGTGGAAGGCATTGTTACCAAGTCCCGTAAGAGTTTGGGGAATATGTGTGCAACCGCACAGAAGAAGAAGATCATGGCCGGTATTGCCAGAACTATTTACTTATATGAATATGGTGTCTGTTCTTTCGGACATAACGGAAAAAACAGACATAATTGATGACATGCAGCCGTCTAGAATGAAATTACAATTACATTAATACCTTCAACTGCTGACGGGCGTTGATATATGTTGTTGGGGTGGGACACTACGAATGTAGTAAGTGGACATACAAGGTGAGAATGTGGATCTCGCGGGAAGCGTGATCGAGATATTCCCTACAGTCGCACTATCCTCTCGGTGGCTCAGATGGATAGAGCGTCTGCCTTGTAAGCATGAGGTTCGAGTCCCGGTCGGGACATGTCCGAAAGAACAGATACCATATTCATATATCTTGTCTATATAGGTTGTATAGCTGATGCTTTTCATATGTGTCTCTTTCTCTCCACTCGATTCCCTGTTCCTTTTACTTTTTCTGTTATAGTATTACATAGTAATTATTTTTACAATTATTATTTTCCATTTTCTCATCATTACCACCTCTACAGTATCGTCACCAGCTCTTCAGTGCTGAATTCCCTGAACAATAATTTTGCCCACTAGTCCATTCAAAAGCCTTATCCAATTTGTCGGCTTTACCATACTTCTAAAATTCCTCAACAGATTTGACTGCTCCTCTTACCAGTGTCCTCTGTATCTTTTCAGGTAGACTTCCTTTCAGTGCACCTATTAGAGTTAATCCATCAAAAATTGGTTTAACTGAATTACTTCTTTCTCTTTACTTTTAAATATTCTTTCATAATTCCTTTCGCTCTTTGATCACAAGATATTTAAAAACTCACTCTTTCTCCTGAAGTCTATTCAGACCAGAACTTATTAGAAAATAAAGTCTTTCTTAATGAAAAATTGCCACACAGCAGTTATTTCATGCGACTCTATAGTGGACAGCTCCCCTCCGTGAAACGTATTTACGAACGTAGGTTTTAAGGAGTGTGTCATGCTGAGAACAAAACTACATAAACATTTTTGTAAATAAATTTACGCGGTGTAGAATGTCTCATCCAAGAATACTTTCAACTGGCATGTTGGTCCATATGTTTCAACGGTGTTACATGAAACTTTACCTTCATGCAGTACTTGCTGTTTTTGAAAACTTCCCTTATTTCCTTCCAAAGGAGACGTTACTTCTACAATGAACTTCATTCTCGTTATTGACGTGTCAGTTTCAACAACTTTATAAATTTAATTATGTATGTACTGATGTTTAGTATTAACACTTAATGGTATAATTCGAGGTTCAAACTGAGACTGAACTTTTGGAGTATGACGTTTTAACCCAGTATTCACCTGAGTCACCATCTGCGCTACAGATTGCGACGTGATATCAACACTGGTTGCCATATTATTAGTGACTGCAATTCGTCCTTTTAATCTCGCTTTGCTTTCTGCTATTCTGTCATCTGTTTCTGTTATTTTATGATTCGGTCATATAGTCTGACCTCCAAGCTCGATTTTGGATTCGAATATTTATTTTCTTTCGCTCATCTTTTGTTCTATCATACAATTCTCTGTGGACTGTGGTGGACAACTGAAACTACAATGAAAACTGTAATAATTCTCAATCTTCCCTCTACTCTCCAGACCATGATCTGTTTTCACTACTATTATTATCATGACGAAATATTCGAAATTCCTATGTATGACATAAGCAAATTTACAGACATCACTCACATGGCAGAAATGAAGGTAAAAGATTCAGTATTTATCATTGTGTTGCCAACAGGTACACGTCACAGTCTCTCAGTACATAGTGCCTACTCATATCTTTGCTCTGGTGCTGTGTATTTCTTTTGCTTCAGTGCTCACTTGTACCGTTTCTGTTTTCATTCCGTTTTGCTCACCTTAATTGCATTCTGCTTATTGCAGAAATTATCCCAACTCTGAGGCTTCACTTGTAACTTTCCACTTTTTTATTGACTCCTGCAAATAATTATTTAAAGAAAACAACATTTCATAAAAGCATATTTGCACTCTTAACGTATGTTTATGATCATTGAATATTGATCAAGACAATGAATAAAATAATATGAACTCTAAAACAAAGGATGAAGTGCTCATCATTAAAAGTTATTACACATTAAATTTTTAGGTTCTACTCAATTCTGAAAATACTCAGTACAAGGTTTTCCTTTGGAAATAAAGCTGCAAATTCCAATGCATTTATCACTTTATTGTATTCATTATTGATATAAACACTATTCTCAACTTATCTGTAGCTGTGCGTCTTACAGATTCAATTCTTACAAGACTGCCTTACGCTATGGGACTTAGAAAACTTGTATCTTTATCTTTTAAAGTATCTTATGTAATAAACGTTTTCTCATTTACTTCCATCTAATATAATGTTACAGTTACACAACATATTTAATAATGAACTCTAATAATAATGAAATTCCATTTTTTAAAAATTTGTTGTGGTTAATATAGCACCCATGATGATTGTTTCCACTTGTCATTCTTATAGTTTTCCAAATAATAATGAAACATGAAAAGTGACGTTTTTGTTTTACTTATATTATTGATATATTACTGTTTTCTTAAAGATACATAAATGAACAACTTTTCCTCCAAAAAAATGCTACTTAAATTATACAGACGTTTTCATAAGACTATTGCTGCCAACCATACCTGCAAACGTATCGCTCACCTAATAATATTTACTCTACCAAAATGTGTAACAAACTGTGTATTAGTTTCCTTTGTGAGATTTAAGACACTATAATTTCAATTTAATAACTAATGTACTTATGAAAACAGTATATTCTTATTTTGGTTAATTTTGCATAGAACTTTATCGAGAGGTATATTTGGTGTATAAAAGATAATTCATGACAGTTTTAACTTTTTCCATTCAACTTTACAATAATTTGTTCTAAGACATATGTGTTGTAACTTATAAATTTCCTTAAGAAACATCAGGTTTGAAAGCGAAATGTATCTGATTATTTTAATAGAATTAAACAACGATTATGGCAATTACTCCATCAACTATACTAAAAAATTGAGTTCAGTTGCAGGTGATCACTGAAGGTATTTTAACAGCCATGATGTTAGTCTCATCAGCTGCGATCACAAACACTGGCAAGTGTTAGAGGCATATTCTACGAAGGTTAAGAAGGAGACCGCTTTAAAGATGTACCAATCACAAATCTCCACGTATGAATCTTTTTTTAACGTTTCGTGTCCAGCCAAATGGTAGGGTAGTCTCTCTGACATCCGATTAAATCATAAAAATGAATTTATGGCTGACAAAGTTCCAACGCAGCCGTCGACTAGGGCTAGCTTCTTTGACTAGTAATCAAACTTTCTGAGCCCCAGTTTCGATCGCAGCTACTGCTTAAATTTTGAATAAAAGTCATCAGCAATGGGGACTGAAGATTTCCCTTATAAAGAGTTCCACTCGACTTGCCAATTGCCTTGTCAAAGAGAGTGGAAGAGAAAACACTTTTAGGCCATCTTCTTGCCCCTGGGTTGAGAAACTGCTCCTAATAGGTGGAAGAATCAGAAATAATCAACATTATGAGGATGCAGAAGCAGTGGAAACTATACATAGTGTGTCTTTAGAAGACATGTAGCCAGTAATTGAAAAGTTATCATGATGATCTATTCATTGGGAAAAGAATCGAGATTAGTACCTCGTTATATTCTGGGAAGAAACCGCCAAAGAGAAGGAAAACAAGAGAAATAAAATGAGTAAGCAAAAGATTATACGCATTCTGTGAGACAGAGCATGGAATATAAGAAATTTTAATGTGGTAGTGAAGTTAGAAAACCTGAAAAAGAAAATGAAAAAGCTCAAGTTAGATTTGAAGTAATGTGAAATAGAAAGAAGGATTTTTGACTAAAAGAATACAGAATAACATCATGAACAACAAAGAATTTCACAGAGGGAGTAAGATTCATCACGAAAAGGGAGATAAGCAGAGAGTTAGCTACTATGAACAGTTAAATAATAATAATTTTTCAATCCACAACAGCAACATCATAGTACGGAACAGATTCATTGAACGTCTGGCAAGTAAAACAGAATATTATCGAAGCATTTGATATATGATGTTAGAAAATAATGTTGGAAAAAAGGTTAACTCATAAGGAATGTGGATGTTTGCGCTGGATCGACGAAGAAAGGAACACACCGAAAACAGGGAGAGGGAGACACAGAATGATAAGGCATGTGCTAAGACATCAGGTAATAACTTCCATTGACCTCGGGAGAGCTGTAGAGGGTAGGAATTGTTAAGGGAAGATACAGACTGAGATTCCCCCAATAATAATTGACCACATAGTGCACACATACATACACACACACACACACACACACACACACACACACACACACACACACGAACTCCAGTCATACTTTTTGTAGAAAGCGATCGTTACACGTGCAGCGTGGGACGGAGAGTGCTTGTGCAAGAAACTCACATCACTGTCAACTGCCATCTCCTCTTGATTTGATGGGCCTTTGGAACCTGTTTAGAGTCTTGCAAGAATCCGTCGATAGCTGAAATCGACTGCCGTTTCCTTAAAAACATCTTTAATTAATTAATTAATTTATTTTCATTTTTTTGTCTCCGGTTCATAAATGGAGATAAACTCCGGTGTCAAATGAAGGCGATATCTTTTTCACATAACATTAATCATTTTACATTCCCACCCCGTGTGGAATTTTGAGGAATTCTAGCATCGATTATCTTCTGATACTGATAATTGCTCTTCTGATCATTATTCACACAGTGCTTCACAATCTGTATTCTTCGCGAAACGGTGGCTCTCAAAAAACACTGAAATCACAGTGGACAATCTCTTGCTCCCGTGTTCATTCTAGGTGTTTTAACGACCACACTGATTTCTCACTTTGTCAGCGAACATACTTCGTAGTAAACAGCTACAGTTTCATCTCATATGTCAGTGTAGTGAGGCAGTGGGTGACGGTGCTGTCACGAGAGGTAAGTGCAGCTATAGTTCTGAACTGGTATCGTCCAATGGAAAGAATGACGAAGTTTTAGTAGGAAATGTTCAAAGATTTAAATTAATATCTACACAGGCTTTAATAAATCTGGATATTATTTCTCTCTCTATTCAGTTGTCAATAGACAGAGAAGATTATTAAATCACGTATACAAATAAACGCGAAAGTTTTATATCCTTGCTATCTCCACGGATGATGAAGTGAATCAAAGCCGGCCGCTGTGGCTGAGCGGTTCCATGCACTTCAGTCTGGAACCGCGCTGCTGCTACAGTCGCAGGTTCGAATCCTGCCTCGGGCATGGATGTAAGTGATGTCCTTAGGTCAGACAAATTTAAGTAGTCTAGGGGACTGATGACCTCAGATGTTAAGTCCCATTGTGCTTAGAGCCATTTGAACCATTTTGAACTATTTTGAAGTGAATCAAAGCATGTCTCACGTATCAGAAATTATTCAGATTGTTCTGGGAACGATTATTTAATGGCGATGGGAGTTTGGAACCTGAAAGCAGCAAAAGAAGGAGAAGTAAAGATGTGAGGGAAACATGGATTAGAGTAATCATTGTTAATACTTAGTTTAAGACAGATGTAAACAAGTGAATTATGAAGTAACAGCTCTTAGGAGCAAGCAGAGCATTTCCCGTAAATGACTAACGTCAGCCAGAGATACTGTCTAATGCAATAAAATGAACCGGTTATATTCCTAATGCTCAGCAACTTCATCCAAGTGTGTAAACAACAACCTGTTCACCAAAGCAAAGTGCAATCACTGACGGCTATACTAACACTCACTGTTCCAAAATTCATTCAGTCCGAACATGATACACTAGGAAAAATATCTAAGTTCTGAATCTATGCATATCGAAATATATATATATATATTTTTAAGTATCACTCTTCTGACTGGTTTGATGCGCCCCCCACGAACCCCTCTCCTGTGCCATCCTCAATTATTTACTGGATGTATTCCAGTCTTTGACTTTCTCTAAAAGTTTTGCCCTCTACAGCTCCCTCTAATATCAGGGAAATCATCCCCTTATGTCTTAACAGATGTCCTATCATCCCGTCCCTTCTCGTTGTCCGTGATTTCCACTTGTTCCCTTCCTCTCCGATTCTGCATAAGCTCCTCATTTCTTACCTTACCAGTCCACCTAAATTCAAACATTCGTCTGTAACACCACATCTCAAATGCTTCCATTATCTTTTATTCCGGCTTTCTAGTCTACGTTTGACTACCAAACAATGCTGTACTCCAAACGTACATTCTCAAAAATGTATTACAAGTTAAGGCTTATTTTTGATACTGATAGACTTCTCTGGGTCAGGAATCCCCTTTTTGCCAGTGCTGGCCTGCTTTGTACGTTCTCCTTGCTCCGTCCGTCTTTTGTTACTTTGCTGCACAGGTGGCAGAATCCCTTAATAACACCTACTTCGGGACCATCAATCGTGATAAGAAGTTTCTTGCTCTTCTCATTTCCGCTATTTTTTATTACTTTCGTCTTTCTTCGATTTACTCTCAATCCATATTCAGTGCTCGTTAGACTGTTCATTTCATTCAGCAGATCATGTAACTTTTCTTCGCTTTCAGTCAGGATAGAAATGTCATCAGTAAATAGTAACATTGATTTTTTTCCCCATTGAATGTATTTCCGCTCTTGAACATTGCTTTTATTTCCCACATTGCATTTTTGATGTGCAGTTTGAACAATTACGGTGAAAGACTACATCCCTGTCTTACATCCTTTTCAACCTGAGCACTTCATTCTTATTTCAACTCGTATCATTCCCTCTTATATATTACTCGTCTCTCCCTATAGCTTCCTTCTATTTTCCTCAGAATTGCAAACATCGTCCACCATTTAACACTGTCAAACGCTTTTTCCAAGTCGGCAGATCCTATGAACATGTCTTGATTTTTCTTTTAGCCTGGGTTCCATCATCAACCTCAATGTCGGAATTGCCTCTCTAGCGCCTTTACTTTTCGTAAAGTCAAACTGACCGCCATCTAACACATTCTCAATGCTATTTTCCGTCCTCCTGTAAAATATTATTGTCAGCAACTTGGATGTATGAGCTATTAATCTCATTGTGCGGTAATTCTTGCACATGTCAGCTCTTGCAGTCTTCAGAGTTGTGTGGATGACATTTTTCCGAAAGTGATATGGTATGTAGGTAGAATCATATATGCTACACACCAACGTCAATAGTCGTTTTGTTGCCACTCTCTCAAATTTTTATTCCCTGTTTCTCCTAAATCGACTCCTGTTATTTCTTCTAGCACACCAGTCAGATTTTTCCCATCACAAAAGCTTTCAATGTACTCTTTCCACCTATCCGCTCTCTCCTATGCATTTAAGACTGGAATTCGAGTTTCACTCTTAATGTAACCACCCATCTTTTAATTTCACCAAAGATGGTTTTGACTGTCCTAAATGCTCAGTCAGTCCTAACTATCATTTCTGTTTAGACTTCTTCACATTTCTCATGCAGCCATTTCCACTTAGATTCCCTGCATTTCCTTTTTATTTCATTTCTTGATTTTTATTTCTGAATTACTAGACTTCCAAGAACATTTTTATACTTCCTTCTCACATCGATCAGATGAAGTATTTATTCTGTTACCCATGGTTTCTTTCGCAGTTACCTTCTTTGGATTTATGTATTTCTTTGCGTCTTCCGTGATTACCCTTTCAGAAATGTCCATTCCTCTTCAACTGTATTGCCTACCGAGCTATTCCTTATTCCTGTATCTATAGCCTCAGAGAACTTCAAGCGTGTTTCGTCATTTCGTGGTAATTCAGTACACAACTTCTTTGAGTATTCTGTTGATTCTTCCTGACTAATCTATTAAACTTCAGCCTACTCTTCATCACTACTAAACTGTGATCTGTGTCAATATCTGCTCTTGAATATGCCAGTATACAATCCGGTATCTGATTTCGGAATCTCTAAATGATCATGATGCAATCTAAATGAAATCTCCCCGTATCATCTGTCCTTCTCCCAGTATACCTCCTCCTCCTGTGATTCTTTAACGGAGTTTTCGGTATTACTAGCTGAAATTTATTACAGAACTCAATTACTCTTACTCCTCTCTCATTCCTTGTCCCAAGCCCATAAACTCCAGCAACCTTTTCCTCTAATCTTTCCCCTACAACTGCATTCCGGTCTCCCATGACCATTAGCTTTTCATCGACCTTTACATGTTGTATTACCCTTTCAATATCCTCATACACTTTCTCTATCTCTTCATCTTCAACTTGCGACGTCGGCTTGTACACTTGATCTATTGTTGTCGGTGTTGGTTTGCTGTCGATTCCGATAAGAACGCCCTATCAGTGCACTATTCACAGTAACACAATCCTTGCCCTACCTTCCTATTCATAACG
The DNA here is from genome assembly GCF_023897955.1 of Schistocerca gregaria. Lineage (NCBI taxonomy): Eukaryota > Metazoa > Arthropoda > Insecta > Orthoptera > Acrididae > Schistocerca > Schistocerca gregaria. The sequence continues at coordinate 324,333,726 of NC_064920.1, read as the reverse complement.
CACTCTACTCCCGTTATACCTTTTTCTGTTTCTGTTGATACTACCCTATGTTCATCTGACCACAAACTCTTTTCTTCTTTCCATTTCACTTCACTGAAACCCACTACACCTACATTGAGCTTTTGCATTTCCCTGTCCAGACTTTCTAGCCTTTTCACCTCTGTCAAACCTCTGACATTCCACTCCCCGACTCGCAGAACGTTATCCTTTCGTTCGTTATTCTATCGTTTTCTCATTGTAACTTCCCTCTTTGCACTCCCCTCCCGGAGAACCGAATGGGAGACTTTTCCAGAATCTGTTGCCAATGGAGAGATCATCAACACTCTTTTTAATTACAGGCCACATATCATGTGGGTACCGTTTATGGGTTTTTAATAGTTTCCATTGCCGCTGGTCACTGCTGATTCTACCGCCTTTAGGTCCAGTTTCCCACTCCACGCACAAGAGAGTGCGCTGAACAGCTGTCCACTCTTCCTCCCTCTTTGACAAGGCCGTTGGCAGAATGAGGGTGACTACTATGCCTAATGTCTTCCGCTTCCAGTGCTGATTATTAATCAAAATTTAAGCGCTCGTTGTTTTCGAACGTGGGACCGCGGATGTTTTGATGTCCAAAAAAAAAAAAAAAAAGAGGTTACCCCTACATCAACACACAAGAACAGATGCTGCATTCTGGCTGGTCAACCCTACCAAGAGCCTTACCCAACCACCAATCAATATCAAAATTCCATGAGCCTCCCTCTGCTCGCCTCTTCACAAGTTTGATTATTTCAGTAGTACTGCAGTCACGTTACCTTCTAGGATCCTAACCACCATTCTAAAATACTATACATTTTAATATACATACACCCAAACTGTTATGACATACATTTACAATTCATATACTTTCTGACACTACATTGTTTAATTTTATGTATACCTAAAATGTTGTTTTTAGTTAAATATTGTACACTACAAATTGAAACTGCAGGAACCTTGTAAGTTCATGTCCTTTTTTTTATCATGTCCCTTTGTCATGCTACTACTCAAAACTTACAATATCGTATTAACAAAATTTCTTGTCACATGCTCATAAGCAAATTGGGATACTGGGGTAAATCATTTATGTTAACTTTTTATCTTATATAGTAATAACTTTGAGATATGTGATCTGTTGTGTCAAATCTGTGGAGTCAGAAAAATCATTAATAGTCAATATCACCAATAAAGTTTTATTTATTACTAGATTCATCTTGTCTGCAAGCCATATTCACATCATAACAAAATACATTGATTAATTACTATTGCCAAACATCGCCATAACAAGTGTGAGCAGGATTTTTTGTTATAAAATCCAAAGAAACAATGACGCTAATTATCCCAGAATAAAAGAGCACCATATGTAATGTAGACACATAGAATCAGACATTACATGTCAACACTGAAGTGATGTTTGCCATATTACATTATTCAAAGCATGTTGCAAGCACGATTTCAGTGACCACATATGAATGTGCATTAGACATGATGGCCTTTGCTCAGGAACAGTTTACTTCATTGTTACATGGTAGTGCATAACAACTGTTCCTGGTCACACAAATTTATATGATGTGTCCCATCGTTTGGAAGTTCTACACTAATTTTGTTGTGATCTGAAGATGGCTTGTACATAAGCTAATCTAGTAATCAATAAAATTACATTTGTCATCTTTACTATTAAGGGTTTTTTTCTGCATCCACAGATTAATGCTGATCTTAACTGTATTTTCAGGAAACTCTTTGTTTTGACTCAATGTTTAAAACTGTATATATTTTACCTATAACTATTTATTTACCTGTTAAACATTATATAAATATAATTTTATGACTGGCGCTACTGTCCATTCCTCTGAGTGATATACAGTTCTGTAGCATGTCTGTAGTATTTGTCATTCCTTTTATAAACAGTAAGCGTTAGTAACTTTCATAATACGGGGGAAGATCGGAAAGCAAATGCACAAATATTTTGTTACCAGAAAGTTTAATAGGTAACAAAACAAAAAAATCACAAATGAACTAACGCCTTTTGCCTACTTTCCTACATAATCACAAATAGTCTCAACACATTTCTCCAACCGTGGTACCAGTATCAATACAACTTGTTCATGGAAGTTAGTTTGGTTGGAGTGTAGCCATGTGTGGACTGCTGATTTTACTTCCGCGTCTGTTTCAAAGCGTTGGGTGGCCGGGAATTTCTTCATGAAGCCAAGCAGCTGAACGTCTGATGGTGCAAGGACCGGACTGTCAAGTGGATGTTGGAGCATCTACCAATCTAATTTGGCTATTTTCTCTCGAACAGGAACGTCAACATGGGGGTGAGCACTGTCAGAAAGAAGTTTGACACCATCAGCATCAATGTTGTGGCATTTGTCACAAAGGATATCATGCAACTTAAGCAAAATTATTTTGTACGCTGCAGCATTCACAGTGGTGTCATGCTCAGCGAAGTCCACCAATCACACGCCATGCATATCCCAGAACATTGTCCGGAGCACTTTCCTAGCAGATTAAGTCACTCTGAATTTTTTTTTGTTCTGTAGAACGAGCACGTTTCCATTCCGTAGAGACCTGACTGATTTTCAGTGTGGAGTGATACGCCCAAGACTCATCACAAGTGACGGTTCCTTTCAGAAAGTCATGCCCTTCTGTGGCGTAGCGAGTTATGTGATTCTAGCTTGCCATCATTCGTTGGCCTAGTGGTTGTTTGTCAAATGCTTAGGCACCCAGCGGATATTCACTTCACCTAATTTCAACATGTCATGAATGGTATCGTATACCGCACCATACGAAATTTTGAACTTCTGCGATAAGTTCCGCAGTTGCACCCGCTGGTCGTTCAAAGTTGCTGCCTCAATGGCTCCAACATTCTTCAAGCTTGCAGCTATTACCGGCTGTCGGAGCGTGGCGAATCACTAAAGTACACACGGCCCTTTTTGGTAGAACGCATTCCACCTGGAGACATTGCTATGGTTCATACAGTCCTCCACGAATACGTCAAGCATTTTCCCATAAATTTCACTCGGTTTATGTCCTTTGATCCACAAATATCGAACTACACTTCTCTGCTCTTCACAAGGTGACAACAGTAATTATGCGCGGCATGTTTGTTTCTTAGTTCAGTCATCTGTCACTGGAGCTGCACATGAAAACAAAGACCTTCTGTACCGCAAAGTTAAAACTATATTGATGTGAAATGTCAACATTTCAGTTGTAACACTGGGGGAAGAAGAATTATTGTGCATTACTTTACGATCCTCACCTGTATTTGTTGTATAAACAATAGTTTTGCTGAAGTCTTCTCTCTGTTGAGATTGCAACGATGTCTTCAGATTTTATGTATCTTTTCTGAAAACGACTTTTGTGTATGTGATGAGTGAAGTTTTAATTTCAATCCTGTCAAAATCTCTCCATTATGGTTAGCGTCCATAGCCCCACGATTACATAGTTCAACGTTGCCTCTGCAGAATTTCAGTCGACTTCTGCTGACCAGCTTATGTGGTTGCAATATTCATCGCTCACTTGCACGTCTCTTCTTCAAATAGTAGGTGGGTGTGCAGGCAATGAATACTGTGCAGGTACTGTAATGTTTAGAGTCGCTATCTGTTCTACGTCTGCAAGATACGTGAGCTCCGGTCGCAGTATACTCCATGTTATGGTACGTGGTAGTTCACTACACAGTCACGGTGTCGCGTCGTGGATTCCTCTGTTCCATATGTCAGAGGAATAAAACGTTGCGAATTGAGATTCCGATTAGAATTTGTGAAATACTGGCCAGTCCTACCCTGGCACCATGGAGATGATGTCCCACGTGCCATTGGATACTGAAGGGATATGGAATAGTACGTCGTAATTACGACTGTGTACTCGTTTCTATTCCTCCAGTTACAGCGCCATCTGTGGTGAAACGAAGAAAATGCTTCAGACAAGACATATGTAGCTTTTGTCGTAGAATAGTAATCTGCAGCTTCTCAATGAAATCAACTTACCTTTTCAGCGTACATTACACTTAAAAGTGAAAACTGATATGGGTGAAAGTATTCGATAACAGCATACGTTCCTACACAGGTGTGTCAGTGGGAATGTGTGGATTCTGTATGAAATATTATCCAGGTTACTACACCTGTATGTGAAAACTAAACTTTTCCATTAACATCCGTCATAGATTTCACCAATGGTTAATGATACAGGCATGATAGGGCACCGCCTCATTTTCCTGCTCGTATGATACAACATCAATCACACCAGTATTGTTCGAGATGTGTAAGTCGAGCAGGACCTACACTTTTTTCTCCCTAACCAGCTGGATTTTTCTGTCTGTGGTCACCTCAAGTGTGAAGCGTACAGGAAAGTAGTTGAAAAGGTTGAAGAACTGGAGCAACGAACTGTACAGTCGTGTGAAGATTACGAAATGGTAAGGGGCCTTTGAAAGGAATCGTAATTCACTGGAGAGATAAGTGCAGTTTCACATGTAAATAGTACGAGAACACGTTGAAAAAACTGTTTGATATTCTTAAGTAAATCTACCTTCACAAGCGCCGACCTACTATCAACATCTCCTTCATCCATTATTGGGCATTTTCAGCATATTTGACTCTCTAGTATAAAATTAGGAAGCAACATGAAACTAGTTTTCATATTAACAGCTTTTTAAATAAATGTGTTTTATATTGCGTCTCAGCGTCACAGGTCATGCTAAATTATTGCCTTTCTCAAGAGTAATGAAAAAAAAGGAAACAGAAAAATATAGTATTTCGTTTACAATTTACAGTTAAAAACTATGAGTTTATGTCTATGTATACAAAGAAAAGGAAAAATGTAATACGATAGAGATTTAATACTGTAATTGCTATTTTTTATGTGGTAGTGCTGGGAACGTGGTTCCAAACAAAATTTCAGTTGGCATACATCCCATTGAATCGACGTACCTGCGTTTCTGCTCCAGTGATCTGCGATTCATGGTCCCTAACACTAACACCCAAAGTGACTGCAATTCATTTTCGAATATCGTCCAGGACGTCTGTTTCCTTAGCTGAATGAGGTAATCATACGTAAGATATTCATTCTAGTTGTCAGCATCGAAACGATCGCTACTATGATCTTCAGATCTCCCAGAACCTCGGGCATCCCTCAGTGGCATGTCGTGTACATAATGCGCTAACAGTAGTATTTCACTTGTATGACTGTTTATAATATCACACTACAGTGTCGTGAATCACACTGACAGAAATGTATACTACGAATTTTTATGTACCATCTGTTGGACGACTAATACTATTCATAAGATCGAACAATAGAATAAGCAGTGATGCCCGTAATATTAAGGGCATGGCAATGGTCACTAAGACGATGTGCCGTAGTTTTACGGGAACGGCTTCCTTGCCATCATTGAAAAATGTAGATTTCGGGCGTGACACTCAAAGGGCAAACAGTACGAGTATGTAGTGTACTGTAATATACAGGGTGAAAAGTATTTAAGCCTACAACCTCTGAGAGGTTGTAGGGGACATCAAAACAAATATTTTCCCCTAATGTCATTTTTTCCTATGAGCAGTATTTAAACCAGGAGAGGAAGATTTCTCTCACAGCAAATTAATTAAGCCCACAAACACTTTTCCATTTTTTATGACCAACTGATAACACATTAACACAACCCAATTTCAGTTACAGTAGATTTTCAAAAATGCCACCACTGACACGTAAACAAAGGTTATACCGTCGGATCAAGTTCTGTGTGACACAGGCAAAAGCGCCATGAGTATCCTGAATTGTTCCTGCTGATGCTTCTATCAGGCCAACCAAATCCTCTTCTGATGCAACAGGAGTTTCATAGACAATGTTGCGCATCCCTCCCCAGACAAAAAAGTCCAGAGGGGACATATCTGATGATCTAGAAGGCCGTGGTACAGGAACACCCCTGCCAATCCACGTTTCTGAGGACCGTCGGTCCACGAATTGACGCACACGATGACTGAAATGTGCCGGCACCCCGTCATATTGGAACCACTTGCGTTGTCTCGTAAGGAGCGGGACGTCTTCCAGCAATTCTGGCAATGCTCTGGCGAGAAAATTGTAATAGTCCCTGCCATTTAATGGCCTAGGTAGCACATACGGCCCAGTTAAATAGTCCCCAACAACACCGCCACACACATTAACGAAGAACCGCACTTGATGAGCGCTAGTAACTGTGGCATGTGGGTTATCCTCACTCCAAACCTAGAAACATGTGAATTGTGCATTTTGAAGACTCCATCACGCCTGAACGTTGCTTCACCGGTAAACAACACAGAGGATGGAAATAAAGGATGGATTTCACACTGTTCCAGGTACCACAGCGAAGACTGTGCTCTGGGTGGATAATCAACTGGTTCCAGGTTTTGGACACAATGTAAGTGAAATGGGCGTAACAATTGCTAATTGCTCTCGAAGGACTGTTCTTACATTCGTCTGATTCGTCCCCATGTTACGTGCAATTGTATGAGTGCTGATCGTAGGATCGCGCTCCACATGCCGTAAGACAGCTTCCTCAAACTGCAGCGTGCTTACCGTGAGACGGTGTTCTTGTCCAGATAATCTGCTAAATGACCAGGTGTCACGCAAACGTTAGTACACAGCAGCAAAGGTCGTATGGTGCGGTATACGGCGATTAGGATATTGTTGTTGATAAATCCGCTATGCAGCTCGTCCGTTGTGGTGCGCTACGTAGTATGCACCAACCACATCAGTGTCCTCACTCCAGGTGTATGGCTCCATTAGTAAACAGAGACAATGCAGTACTACACTGGTGGACAGTACTTGCCTACAACTGAAGAGCGTAATACGCCCTCTAACAACTGAAGAGCTAATACGGCTTCCAGCGGTTTAAATAACCCTCACTGGAAAAAAATGACAATAGGGAAAAATATTTGTTTTGATGCCCCCTACAGCCTCCCAGAGTTTGTCGGTTTAAATACTTTTCACCCGGTATAAAGCGCTGACTCAGTACAACATTTCTTGATGACGTGGGTGATGGGTGAAATCTGAGCCTATTTAGATAGGGATTTAATCAAATGTTCACATGTGTGTGAATTCCTAAGGGACCAAACTGCTGAGGTAATCGGTCCCTAGACTCACAAATTACTCAAAACAACTTATGCTAAGAACAACACACACACACCCATAGCCGGCCGGTGTGGCTGTGCGGTTCTAGGCGCTTCAGTCTGGAACCGCGTGAGCGCTACGGCCGCAGGTTCGAATCCTGCCTCGGGCATGGATGTGTGTGATGTCCTTAGGTTGGTTAAGTTTCATTAGTTCTAAGTTCTATGCGACTGCTGACCTCAGAAGTTAAGTCGCATAGTGCTCAGGGCCATTTGAACACACACATACCCGAGTCAGGACTCGAACCTCCGGCGGGAGGGGCCGCAGGGACATAATCGAAATGCTTACATCTGAAGCACATTTTTACTAGTTAGGGTAACACATTACACAGAAATCAATGTCGACTTGTACCTATACATACAGTATTTGATAGATTTCTCATTTGCAAACCAATGTTTAGTACAAAACTTTAGCTTCTTTGACCCATCTGTGTTTCCGCTATTAATTGTGAAAAACACTGAGTACCAAGTGTTGGCAGCATACCTATCAACACATTTTGACTATGGGTAGTTAGTTGTGTTAACATACTGGCACTATCATTTATTATTGTATGTATTGGAACAGATGCTCTTTTCCTAGTTGAAAGACATTAATGCATGTCTCTGGATAGTAATGATGAAGTTAGTCTAAAACCGTTCAGTCTGCAGGGGGTTGCAGGTGCATCTTCCGTATTTTGTTCGTGAGAGAAGAAAAGTATTCTTGTAGAATATATAGGCTACATGGGAGTGCACTCTGAGGCGCTCATGAACAGTTAATCCTCCTCTCCATCCGTTGTACGAATTAGTAGCAGACCATGTCTGGCAGGAGGAGGACTGGAGGCCTCCTCACTCCAGGGAAGACCGCAGCCCTGACACGTAACGTATGCTCCAACTTCTGCCTGAGAAGACGGGACAGCGGGGCGACGGCGCGGAACACTTTCCGGGGATTCAAACTTGGTCCGCGCAGAGTTTTTTCGCCTCTTTAATCTCCTCCCTCCGGAGAAAGTAATGATGCAGCAAGCAGATTCATTAGACAGCCGCTGTGACTGAAGTTGCCACGGAATTAATTTCCGTAATAAGAAGTTGGATTACTTGGGGCAGCCGATTTTTATCCCCGGCCGGCGTCTTACCATTAGTTGCGGCGCCTCGCCGCGTCGCGACGCCCCCCGACCCGCTGCTGGCAGCGCCGCGGCGTCTTGCGGCTCGGCTCGGCTCTGGGATCAGCCGGGAGGAGGCGGCAGCCAGGCACAGTGGTTATCAGCTGAGCTCTGCCCCGGAGAAGGGAGTTCTAACATGGCAGGAATTGCGCAGATACTTCAGTTATGTAATTGATATCCTGATTCTAGGCGGATCGGTTTTATTTCGTCAGTACCGAGTTGCAAGTCAATTTATAGATAAATACTTAGTTAGTTAGTTGGTTGCGTGTTACATTGATCAATCGCATGGTACGGTAGCCGCTGTGATGTGGAACGTGTCAAGCGCACAAGAAATGTACATATGAAACATATATATATATATATATATATATATATATATATATATATATATATTTCTTTCTATTCAACAATTCATCTATGTTATAGAAGGAGTTGTCAAGGAGGTATGATTTCAATTTATTTTTAAAGCTATTACTGCTGTCTGTCAGACACCTTATTTAATCTGGTAATTTGTCGAAAACTTTTATAGCAGCATATTTTACCCCTTTATGTGCCAAAGATAGGTTCAGCAAAGGATAGTGTAAGTCTTCCTTTTTCCTGGTATTATAATCATGAATATCACTGTTGCTTTTTAAACTGGTCTATGTTGTTGAGAACCAATTTCATTAGTGAGTAAATGTACTGTGAGGCTGTTGTAAGAATTCCCAATCTTTTGAAAAGATGCCTACAAGATGTGCAACTATGAACCCCACACATTATTCTAACCACTTTCTTTTGTGCAGTGAATACTTTTTGTCTAAATGTTGAGTTACCCCAAAATATTATTCCATATGACTTCACACAGTGAAAGTATTCGAAGTATGTTATCATACTAATTTCTAAATCCTCAAAATTGGCAGTTATTCTGATGGCAAAAGTTGCTAAACCTAGTCGCTTTAGGGGATCCTAAATATAAATTTTCTAACTAAGATTCTCATCTAAATGTACATCCAAAAACTTAGTATGCTCTACCCTGTTTACTGACTTCTGTTTATGTGTTATATTTATTGAAGGAATTGTACATCTTGTAACATAAAATTGGATGTACTGTGTTTTTTAAAAGTTTAGAGCAAGCCCATTTGCAGAAAACCGATTAATGACTTTTCCAAAGACCTTATTTGCATCATTTTCAATTGGACTTTCTTTTACTGGATTAATAATGATACTTGTATCATCAGCTAACAGTGTCAGTTCAGCTTCCTGTTTCAGATACGAATGGAGGTCGTTCAAATATATCAGGAACAGAAGTGGACCCATGATTGAACCCTGTGGAACACCTAATGTAATTTCACCCCAGTTAGATGAAGTGGCAAACTTATTTAAATCACATAACCCATTTAAAGAAACTTTTTCTTCCTGTTCTGTAGGTATGACTTAAACCACTCATATGCTACTCCATTTATACCATAGAACTGTAATTTTTGTAACATAATGTCATGGTTCACACAATCAAATGCTTTGGACAAGTGACAGAAACTTCGTGTTGGTGACATTTTACTCTTTAAAGACTCTATTATGTGGACAGTGAAACTGTATATTGCTGTCTCAGTGGAACAGAATTTTTGAAATCCGAACTGTGATGTACTAATTATGCCATTACTGTTGAGATGGCTAACCACTCTTGAGTACATTCCTTTCTCGATGATTTTTGATACTGCTGTAAGCAAGGATACTGGCCGATAATGATTGACATCTGTAGTGTCCTCCTTTTTGTAGAATGGCCTGACAATGGCATATTTTAACCAGTCTGGAAAAGTACCTAGAGTTAGTGATGCATTACATATTGTAAGTAGGCTGTTTAGGTTTTTTTATTGGTAACGCCACATAGCTCTCTGTATGAAAAATCACTGGCTGTGCTCTGTGCAGTCAGTGGCTGGTTGGCATTGTTGTAATACTCGCCATTCTAGTGTTGGGCAGCAGGATGTTAACAGCGCGTAGCGTTGCGCAGTTGGAGGTGAGTCGCCAGCAGTGGTGGATGTGGGGAGAGAGACGGCGGAGTTTTGAAATTTTTAAGATTGGATGTCATGAACTGTTGTATATATTATGACTATTACGGTAAATACATTGTTCGTTCTCTATTAAAATCTTTCATTTGCTAACTGTGCCTATCAGTAGTTAGTGACTTCCGTAGTTTGAATCTTTTAGTCAGCTGGCAGTAGTGGCGCTCGCTGTATTGCAGTAGTTCGAGTAACGAAGATTTTTGTGAGGTAAGTGACTTGTAAAACATATAGGTTAATGTGAAACAGGTAGCGAACAGGGAAGCGTTATCGATCTATCGGTCGGCAACGGCTCGCGTCAGGAATCCAAAATGACAGGACACAATCTTGCAAATACTGTACATTCAGGTTTTGCGTCCTCACCGTTTTCTCAAACAAGTCAAGACACATTTTCTGCTTGTCAAAATGTGAATGTTGCCGTTGAAAATGCACTGCCGAAAAGCGTAGAGGAACAGATTCCACACACTAATACATTATTATTGGAATTAATGCAACAAATGAAACAAAATCAGAGAGGAACACAGTAAAAGCTTCAAATGTTAGACACAATGGAACAACACCAGAGGCAAACACAGAAACAGTTAGACACAATGGAACAAAATCATCAAAAGTTAGACACAATGGAACAAAAGCTTCAAAAGTTAGACTCAGTGGAACATATGCTTGAACAAACTCCTGAAGATTTAACTAGTGAGTTGCATAAAATCGAATCGAAATGTCAAAAAGTCGGTAATGACGTAAGAACACAAATTTGTGAGCATTTCCAACCTATTTCTTCGCTGCATGAAAATACATTACAGAATCACGAATCAGTCATAAAAGAACTGCAGACTATTGTTCATGAAAATCATGAGACCTTGCAAGCTAAAATTGACTCAGTTGTATCTACAGATTCGGTTACGCAACTTGCAAAAACTCAGCAAAACTTAAAGGACACAGTAGATACGATTTCGACACAAATTGACACTCTGAAATTTGGTTCAGAAAAACACACTGGGGAAATAAGTACACTATCGGAGAAAGTAGCCGAACTTTCGGATGAGTTCATTAACTTATATGCAAAGGTAGATGATGATCTGAATGACACAGAAGAGAGCGAACAAATTAGGAAATTCAAACAAAATCAGAATCAAATTAATACGTAACACCAAAGAGAAATCCGGGAAGTACAAGATCAGCTGACACAGGTATTACAAGAATTGCGTATTTCAGAGGACAGTCGCGCTCCAACACGGGAAGAGGGACGTAGAAATATGGAAAAGCCACAAAATAATAACACAGGCCATTCCGGAAATTATGAAAGAAATTGGCAAGGTGCACCGAATTTTGAGATGGAACCGCCGACACGTCGTAACAATGACCGATATGCTACCCGCCGACACGATAATTTTGACTATAAGCTGTTCATAACTGCACGTAAATTCAAAACATTTAAGAATTCTGGTAACGACATTCATCCACAAGCGTGCCTCCATCAATTCTCTCATTTTTTTCCTCCCAACTGGTCATTAGAGCACAGATTAGAATTTATGTGTGGCTACTTGGAGAATGAAGAATGCGATCGGTCATTCACGATTGTCACAGTGAAGGAGAATTTTATCATGCCTTCCTCTCAGCATATTGGTCTCAAGCTACACAAGACAGAGTAAAACATAGCATAATAATAATGAAACATTTCGAACAATCTGAATTTTCCAGTCTTGTCAAATATTTCGAAGACATGTTACATAAGAATCAGTATCTTTCACACCCATACAGCCCCACAGAACTCATCCGCATTTGCTTAATCAAATTGCCTGAACATTTACGACATATTATTTTGGCAGGACGTTGCAAAGAGGACATTGAAGCTTTTCAGGGACTGTTACAAGAATTGGAAATTGACACTGACAATCGCGGAACGCGAAAACAGGATCACAACAATTACAGGTCACATCCGTCGCAAGTCCGCGATGAAAGAAATAATAACTGGACACGACAAGGCTATTCGTACAACGTAAATCGTGAGCAAAACAGACACCAACCGTATGACAACCGTTGGCAGAGTAGTAATAATTACAGGGAAAGATCACCTCTCTACGGTAATGACTATCACAGAAACAATCAGAGAAACAGACAATATGGAAACCAAAATAATTATTATCAAGGGAGACAGAATAACTTAAGACGCAACGGTCCAGCGCGCAGTTACGATTCAGGGAGAAATTCTCCACCACGTGACCGACAAGAAAGAAACTATGGAATCTACCGACATGACGACAGACGATATGACCGTAACGACAGACCTGAATTGCAGCAGAACTGGTGGGATTCAAACAGAGCAAGGCTCTCTCGACAAGGTGAATTTGTAGAAGTTAGGTCTCCAAATCCCAATAACGGCGCGCGCCAACAAAGAAACAGACAATGACTCGCACCGCAGGCAGCCACCTGCGCCGGCTGGCTCAGAGAAAAATAGCATAGACGCTCACCTTGAGAAAAATTTTAGCATTCCTTACCGACGTATAAAACATGATAATTGCTTTTCAGTTGAAACTCTGCGCACTAGAAAGGGTTAAAGATTGCACCATATTTCACATATAAAACCGTTTCTTAAGAAGTAATCAGCTTTTTAACTTTGTCTTTGCCATAAAACATTTCACTTCACATTTCTAGTATGCTTTGTCACACTGAGAAACTGTTAACATGCAACAATGTTTTGAAGTTAACTATCCAGTCTAGAACCTAGGGAACATTTTTAAGCAGAAATTACGAATGTATTGTTATAGTGAACAGACGACACAGTGTTCTCATTTGTACATTCTTGCTTGTTAGTTACACGATTACGTAACGATCATAAGGCTCACATACTTAGAACATTTACCAGTACTGCGAATGAGATTTTAATGCAACATTTTGGTTTACTTGAAAAGACTTTCCTTATTTCAAGTAGTTTTTGTGACATTAAAGATGACTTAGTATTTGGTTTATTTGACAGCTACACGATTTTATCACGACGCTACTAATGAGTGACAATTTACAATGTTGTTTTTGAGGTGTTTCTGTTTTATATCTGCACAGTTTTTCTGTATTATTCTGGAAAGTAAAACATGTTTTAGTAGTAACTTTTGTGGTATAGCTACAATGTGAGAGCCTTTTCCGAAGCACAACAATACGTTACATTATAGTACTTTCTTGATCACGGTAAGGTACGTAATAACTGCAATACATATACGCAAAGCATTTCACCTTTGTTTATCATGAGGTAAGTACATTGACTACAGCAGAACTTTGCTTACAGAAGACGATAACTACGACACTTCCACAGAATTATCTTACAGCAAGACGCACATTTAGCGCTACAGGTGACGCATTTGAGTGATTAATTTTGTACTTAGACCATTTATTTTTCAAGAGTTTTCAATTACAAAGAAAGTTTTCTGTGATACATTTCATTCCATTGCTGTAATCTGTAATACCTGAGGGTATAATTACATTAATCCTCACGGGGGTACACGCTTACTTTGTGTATCACGTGTTTGGCAAGCACAAGGAGCCCTAGCTAATATGGTAGTTGCTTATACAACTTTACACATCGGTACCATATTTCTCGAACACAGAATTAAACAGCTATCTGATTATTCAACAGGAAAACAAAATTTTTTTACTATGTCAATGACAGATGTTTACGCAATTACACAGCCGGATAACTTCACACTTATGAAATTGTATTTTGTCTGTTCTTCTGAACTGTTCATATTTTTTCTGAAGCATTGTGATAATATGAGAGCTTTGACTGTCGTATTTGGTATGGGATCATGATTCTTAAAGTACGTTTGAGGCAGATGACACTTTTGACATGAGCAGAGAATTTTTTTTAGGTTTTAAAATTATTGGAGGAAGCTACGACGATTTTGAGAGTTGACTGAGGTGTTATGATGTTATTATTACGATGACTATGTGTATTATGCTGTTGCGGTATGTTTATGATCAATAAGCTGATGCTATATGAGTTATTTGATTATGCTATGTATTTATTATGATGAAATATTGAAGAAGTGTCGACGAATATGTATATGTGTAGTAAAGCAAGGAATAATGAGTAGTGGTTAGGAACTCTGGTTTGTGAAAAAGGTTGTTGGAAACCAAGAATCGTACTTTAAGAGTTATGAAATGTATGTGAATGCGTGAATGTATTACAATGCCGACGAAAATTTTTTGGACACTGTTATATCAATAGGATTTTGTTTCCACAGATGTGTAACGCAAATTCTTTACTTGTGAAACTTTTTATATGAGGCTGCCACTGTAGCGGAAACTGGTGTCGTAAATATTACGGTAGGACAGTTAAGTGACCACCTGCACGTAATGCGTCGTGGGCACCCAGCTGCGCGACAGCCACCTGACAAAAGAAAGCCATTAGGTGAAAAAAAGAGGCCATTATCCTCGCTATTGACGTTCCTTTGTAGAAAGCATCGTAAATACGACACCCTCAAACTTGAAAACTTATGATTACTCGTACTTTGTGCTACTTAGTGAAATGCTTATGAATTGATGGGAAATATTCGTACATCTGCACACCTGATTATGACAAGCGTCTTTCTACGACAATTGAGATAATTTGTACTAACTTATGAAATGTCACATGACTATTGAATGATATTTTTATGCTTTGCCTTTCATAGTTTCTTATTTCATTTGATATCTGGTTTCCAGCTGTGTTGCAGCATTGGTTTTATAAAATAAAATTAAATGCATTTGCTAATGTGAACACTTTCTGTCAACAGATCTACTAAATAATCATTTTATGATCCACGTTCTTCGAAAAAGGTGCACTTGGATAGGAAAGAACAATAAGAAGGGATTAATAACAGTTACTGCATACTTAATTTTCTTTTCAACTGCTTGGTAATATCTTTTGTAGAATTAGTTTTGTGGTGCACCACTTTAATGACATAGATATTAATATGTGAATAGACATTTCCCTTTTCTGCATTGTTGTCTTTACTGTAATATTTTTCTGCTTGAGCTTTGTCATGTTTAGATATAAGTTATTGCATTTGCTGCTGCTGTTTGCCAGGCATAGTGTTACTGAATTTCACTTTGTATTACACTGTTAAGCCAGTTTTACTGCTGATTTATTTTTCTTGTTGCTGTTCATTGCTTCATATTAGTTGCAATGTTGCATATGCTTTGCTAAGCCCTATATTGCTGCATTTTTTTGCCAATTTCCATTTTTTTCATTGCTGTTTGTGTTAATTGTTTTGTGCTGCTGCATTGCGTCGTCCCTTAGTTTATGCATCTGAGCTCAGTAGATTTAAGTTAGCTTAAGAGGGGCTAGACTAGATAAAAGAATGAGTTACGATGAATTGGAAGAAAAGCATTGAGAAGCTATAAGAAAATGGTTTGTCCAAAAAAAGTAGTGTACAATGGAGAAAAACTATTTTTGAAAGGGGATATGAACAGAATACAGAAAGCATGCTTGGATAGTTGTTTTTTTTTTTTTTTTTTTTTTTTTTTTGGGCTGGAGCTAATGTTGAAATAAGAGGGACGATCTATGGAATGAAGTTTTGGGTTGGACTGCAGTACCAAATGTTACACTGAAAACAATCCCTGTCCTTTCCTTTTGTGTTATCCCACTATGCGTTTGTGTACCCTTGTGTATTTATTTTCTTCCTGTCTCTGTGTACTATTTCATAGAATTTTTTCTCTTCTAATACTAAACTACATTCACTATGATGAGGAATAATGTTATCCTTAAATATAATTTGCATTTAATAACATGTTATTTACTTCGTAAAGATGTTTACACATTATTTATTCTGTTTTGTTCTAATGCTCATGTGTGATGTTGATGTTTCAAAAGTTATTCTGATCTTTTTTGTTTGTACTTATGTCATACTTTTTTTAACACTGATGTATTTGTTATTTCGATTCTCTTTTAAAGCCTGTATTGCTGCAAATATTATCTGTACTATTATGTTCTTTAATGATATATTTTGTACCTTTGTTATTGTATTCTCATGTTATAAAATTGTAATTGACACCAGTTCATCAAATTAAGTAATTTGTAAATTACATTTCACTGCACACATTTCTGTTGATCATAGTATATGGACAATATGTGAGAAGTAGGGACTGATAGTGTTTGCATGTGTGTTAATTATTCAGCATGGGACTGGACAACAGCGTTGCTGGTTCTAAGGACATTTCAAACAAATTCTTTGTGAGTGGACAAGTGGTGGTTTATGGACTTGCTATATTGTCCACAAGACTATTCGATGGTGATTGTGCACCTGCACAGTCGCAACAGTTGGCTGCTAGCCAGCTCTACAAGGACTACAGTCGGTCTACACTTTTGATGACTCACCAGTACCATTATTTCTACAAGGACTGCAGTAGGTCTGCAACTCTGGTGGCCCACCACTACCATAATCTCTACTAGGACTACAGTGGGTCTGCTCTGTGTTGACCAACTTACCAATATTCTTCAAAACTTGGACTGACTCTGCTGTGGGTTTGCTCTGTTGTGGCCCATTACCTGTCAGCATGTCAAGAGTCAGCACTGTCTTTCCGATGGAAGGACAACACTACTTCTTCAAGACTGCATGGAAATCCACTACTTCAGTGTGCATTTTCTTTTACTGCTCAGGCATTGAGCAAAAACACTGCTATTTTACTGAGATGAACGATCAGGACTGTCGTTATGGACTGTGAGAATATTTTAGCTTTTGACCAACATTGTATCGATAAGTGAGTGCATTTCATTTCTTTGTTATTGTAATTATGAAAAAAAATTTCAAATCTGTATTGGCCGCAGCCCAAAACAATTTGTAAATTTTTTTGTGGGGAGCATGGGGGCTATGTAAGTAGGCTGTTTAGGTTTTTTTATTGGTAACGCCACATAGCGCTCTGTATGAAAAATCACTGGCTGTGCTGTGTGCAGTCAGTGGGTGGTTGGCATTGTTGTAATACTCGCCATTGTAGTGTTGGGCAGCTGGATGTTAACAGCGCGTAGCGTTGCACAGTTGGAGGTGAGCCGCCAGCAGTGGTGGATGTGGGGAGAGAGATGGCAGAGTTTTGAAATTTGTATGAATGGATGTCATGAACTGTTATATATATTATGACTATAAAGGTAAATGCATTGTTTCTTCTCTATTAAAATCTTTCATTTGCTAACTGTGCCTATCAGTAGTTAGTGCCTTCAGTAGTTTGAATCTTTTATTTAGCTGGCAGTAGTGGCGCTCGCTGTATTGCAGTAGTTCGAGTAACGAAGATTTTTTGTGAGGTAAGTGATTTGTGAAAGGTATAGGTTAATGTTAGTCAGGACCATTCTTTTCTAGGGATTTTTGAAAGTCAGATTGCGTTGCGCTGAAAATATTGTGTGTCACTTTAAGCACAGTTATGTATAATTGTTCTAAGGGGACGTTTCAATATGTGACTCAGAATATCAGTTGTAATTGCTCTACATTGTTTTAATATCTTATTAGAGATGTCATCTACTCCAACGGAACATTTAGTTTTGAAAGATTTAATATTTTGTCTTATTTCAAAAGAGGTTGTTAGGTGAAACTTAATCTGACTAAAGTTTTTTTCAAAAAAAGACTCTTTCATATACTGCCTAACTTTTTCTTTTGAACTGTTCTCACCAAGTTTTTCTCCTACACTTAAGAAATGATTGTTCAATACATTAGCTACTTGTGTACTGTTGGTTAGGATGGTCTCGTTCTCTGTAACAGTAATACTATCTACTGCAGTCGTTACTTTTCCTGTTTCCCTCCTAACAACATACAGTATTGATTTGATTTTATTGCCAGAGTTGTTAATTTCTTCTCTAACATACATGTTTCTTGATTTCCTAACAACTTTTCTCAGTATGTTACAATAACTTTTATAGCCTAAAACTACTTCTGGATCTTAACTAGTTGTTGCTGTCTCATACAGTTTTCTATTTCTTTCTGAAGACACCTTAATACTTGAAGTAATCCAAGGTTTCTTTGAAAAGGGTGTGGTGTTACACTTAGTAATTTTCTTTGGGAACAATGTTCAAAGAGGGATATATAATATCGTATAATAACGTAAATTTTTCTTGGTATTACACTGTGTAATACCTATATCTATGCTAATAATAAATTTGTAATCTATCATATCTGTTCATTGAAATTCTTTGGCAAAATCTGAACGTAACAGACCACAATAAGATTACTTTTAAAAACTTTGGTTGTATATATGTCTGTCTGAACACGCTAATTTCCAAAACAACAAGAAAAATTTTCATAAGGTTTTCACAGGATACTTGAGTGTAGCCTGAGGCAACATATAGGCTTTATGTTATCAAAATAGAGTAACACGAAAGAATGATAATTTAATGTTTAGGTGTCTGCTGAGATTATTAGTTTGGATGTTTACCTAAGTGACAATATCATCATGGGGTGGTACATGAAACACCAGCAGATGGCGTATTTAGTTTCTAAATATTGTATAAAACTAGTAGGAGGTGCTGTTAGTTTTTTTTTTAACTCGGGGAGAGAATTAATTGGCATAATCTTTCTTTACGAACACAAAGTA
Source organism: Schistocerca gregaria (assembly GCF_023897955.1). NCBI lineage: Eukaryota > Metazoa > Arthropoda > Insecta > Orthoptera > Acrididae > Schistocerca > Schistocerca gregaria. Next base: position 324,314,862 of record NC_064920.1, on the reverse strand, counting down.
ACGTGGAATTCACTTGGCTAGTATATATGGGTTTACGGACTCCATGTATTAAAAAATTAACGAAATTAACTTCTCTTGATTGGAGTTCACAGTCATTCAGAATTTGTAAAGGGCGTCATATTCGTTGTTGACTGTAGGCATGATTTATTTCAAAATTGCAAGTGGGACCTTTGGATCATTTTCAAGTGGAACTGCAAAAGATTTTACTCAAGCACATGTTGGAGGATTTTAAAATTTGACAAATAGCGAAGTAAAATCTTTTCCAAATACAGCTTGGAAATGGCACAAAGGCTGAAATTGCAATTGTTAATAAATAATTTCTACAGTCAACGGCGACTATGATGTTCTTTAATATATTAACGAAATTGATTTGCTTCGTTCGGTAGGTTTTATTTATATTTGACTCGTGGGTTATGAAAAACGAATGCGTTGAGCTTCCTTAGTGTTTTGAGTGCCTACTCATTTCTCAATACACTAGAAAGGCTAAAAGTCTGAAGTCTATACCGTCTCAAGAATCCAATGAAGATCATGGCGCGGGAAATGCTGTGAGTTGAGAACATTAGGCTTTCACTCTTTGGAAACTGCTTCTTAAAGGGAGACGCGATGTAACTCTAATCTAGAGCGTCATGCATTATCCCGCTCTTCACAAAGCATTAGAAACAAGTTATCTGGTCGTACAGACTTAGTGGTACCTGTCCGAGGCTGGGGCTGGTGGTTAGTTGTAAAATAAATGCTACTGAGTAAAACCGACGTTTTGGCTACTCTTGCTTTCCTCTGAGTCTACTGTGTCGAATCAACCTTTGAGTTTCTTTATGATGCGTATGGTCTGATAGGCAGGGCACTACATCAGAATTTTAAAAAAGAACTGCTCGTATCATTGACCTGCTAAGGTGGAAAGAATGGAAAGCTCTATTAGATACCTTCTTTTGGTGGAAGGATTGGGTATGTGCTGTACTCTATTGCCACATTCAGTATGAGCTACGACTGGCAGTTATCCGGGAATGGAGCATATATTCTGTTTTTCTAGTGTGGTTTACCAGACGGACAGCAACAGTTTCTCGCCGGTGCCATTCGTGTCTCAAGTTGTTAAAACAGGCTGTTGGGCTATGATGGTTGACAGGCAATGCGATATATCGTCTCTATTCACATTTTTAGGGTGTTTTAATATATGAGTTGTGATTTTGCGGTTCACAGCACTTTCGAAGCCTGGACCCTCTTGGCAGATGGCGTCGGCGCCGCTGGGGTGTTCTGGCCACAGAACAGAGCTCGCTAGACCACAAAGTAGAACTGAAATGCAACCACGAGGCAACAAGCAGCCACGTGTGACAGCCACAAGCAGTGTGAGATGTGAGAGCAAAGCGTCACAATTTGGAGCCAGCACCATGGGCTATGAGCAGCAGTGGCAAGACACCTTTGGACTGCACTGTCAGTCCATGGAAGAAAACTACGGTCTTGATTACGACCGCGAATGGCAAGTTCCTGGCGTTCGCCGGCGAGCAGCTGCGCTTCCAGCTATTGTAGCGGCAGCAATTGTACAACAGCAGCGAGCTGTCCCGTATGTAAGGTGCGAGGGCCGGCTGGTGTTGTTTGGTGGACAGGAAATGGGTCGAGCAGCAGCGGAACTGTGGACAGTGGTAACGAACCCCTGGGAAGATGAATGGCACTTGCTGTTGGCTACCGGCGGTTGCGGTCCTGTGTGCAGGGAGGTCGGGGAGGCCGTAGTTATCAGTGGGACTGGAAACTGAAGTAATGGCCAGAGACGTTAGTGAGTCTGTGGAGAGATACCGAGGAAGGAAAACAAAGGAACACCAGGGAAGGGTGTGAGCAGCGCAGATAGAGCCAGAAGTTAGAGTGGCCAGCAGTGGGTCAGCGTGGAGGAATCCGGGCCTGAATCAGCAGTTGAGGAAAATCGTTATCAACGCACGCATGTTGGTTCCTGTTCTGGTTGGGCGGACGGTGACTGGTGTCTTGGCTCCAAGAGAAGCAGTGCTGACGATACACAGGTGTGCGACTTAAAGTGACGGTGCACAAGAAGAGCATCTTGCCAGAGGTGTCTAACGAAAACGCCGAAAATGCAGTCACTTGCCTTATGGTTGTGATTCTCTTTCAAGCTGTGGTATCAGTTAAGGGTTCAGTGTTTTCTGTATCCTATTATCCTAATGGAGGGGGCAACTGCAAAGCATATGTGTGTTTGGCTGAAATATGTCTCAGTTTTTTAAGATGTTTCCGAACTAAGCCGTCTGGGTGTTCTCTTATATTATTGACACGTTTTCTTTAAATGGACGATCTTCTTATATATGATCGGTTGGGTTAGTGTCCGACTTCACTGTACCTGCCTATCTTGTCTATATTTCAGCAGAGAGTTTGTGCTGTCTTTTTCGTTGTGCCTTTAGTTCATTGGCAGAATTACTTTAGCTTAAGTGTTTTTGTGTCAGTTCTCGTTTGTATTTTACTTCTGAATTGTATCCTCATCTTATTTCCCTCTACCCTATTCCATTATTGTCCCATTTTGTATTCTTGATCATTTGCAGGCTTTTTATATATGCTGAGATCTCCATTTCTAGCGAAGTTACATTCATTTTAGGGGTCAACAATCTTGGCGAGTTGACATTTCATGTTATAAATTAAGTTCCTGTTTATTTGTCGGATTCACACGCAAGTGATGTTTCCTAAATATTTTTATTATGCTCGTGCACTCTGATTTGCTATTTTTGAACTTGAAAGTATTTACACCTCCACAACACCGAGTCACTTACCACTTCCATCATTTCCTGATTTCCTGTGCCACAGGTTTAAATGGCTTCCCTCATCTTGCGCTCACCATCTCGGGTGCATCTCAAGTGCCCAGGTATCGCTGACTTCTATTCGCTGTAGCATTTCTAAAATTCGGCCAGTGCCGATTTAATGCGCTGCCGAAGTTGAATGTCGAATGTAACCTTTGTGCTCCCAAGAGAGGGTTGCTATGACCTACCGGGTTCGCCAGCATATGTTTCTCCACAGTCATAGTCCACTTTGTACACGTTGTTGGTTTGCAGTGCATCTATCTAGTTCTCTGTTGAATCTAACATTTCCTGACTCTTATGGGAGAAAAGTAATTGGCAAACGTTTCTCTGTGACACTAAAACCTTTGGGAATAATATCACCCATACAATCCCAGACACATCATCAGCAGATAAATAGCTATCGCATATCAGCATAATAGCTCATGTACCAAAATTGCAAGTAAGAATGTTACACAAAAAGAGAAACAAAACAAACCATCTGTTAGGAGACTATGATTACTTGTGATTACTTGTTCACCGAAAGCAGAGGAGGAGTAAAATATCTGATATCTGGTAAGATATTAGGCATACAAAAGTACATCTAGAGCGTCACTACAGAACACATCACTTCAACCTGTGTGGAAGTGTAGAGGATGAACGACAACTTTATGTTCTTAATAATCCAAGTGAGGAAGGATCTAAAGTAGAGGTCCTGGTGTTTTTTATTGGATTAGTTGACAGTACTGACTTATAGGACACCGCCAGCTGGCAGTATTTATTAGAGGTGTTGATACAAGCTTAGTAGTAAGGGACGAACTCCTTGATTTATATTCTCTCAAAGACACCAGCACACGTGATGCCATAATGAGGTATGTGGAAGATATATTTCTCAGGTTTGGTATAGGTGGAAAAAGCTTGTTTTAGTAGTCACTGACCGAGCACCCTGCACACAGAGCAGGGCTTATTGCTAGTCCCAGAAGCAAACTACTGCAACACCAAGTGAGGTTCATACCTGTGCATTGTTTGATTCATCAACAAAACATGTGACAAAAAAAAGTCATAATGGCAAATTTAACGACGGCAGCTGTGAGAACACTTTAATTAAGAGTTGTGGTTTGAACCACACACCATTTAAAGCTCTACCGAAGAATATTTAGCGTGAATTAGGTGATATTGCGTACTTTTATGAAATTTGTTGGCCCAGGAGAGGTAATATGTTGAATCGCTGTTTTGATTTGTTGTGCGAAATAGTTTTATTCATGGAAATGAAAGGGCGCCCCATCTATGAATTCACTGATCCTAAATAGATTAATAAGTTAGCATTTCTCTTCGACATCACATCCCACGTGTATAAAGTTAATCTTTCCTGAAAGAAAGGACATTGCGGAGGGCTAGTTCTGCACGGTTTTCAGGAGAGCTTCTGTTACGTTTGGAAGGTAGGAGACGAGGTACTGTCAGAAGTAAAGCTGTGAGGACGGGGCGTGAGTCGCGCTTGGATAGCTCAGTTGGTTAGCTGTCAATTGGCACGTGGTGTGGCGCACGGTCCACCACCCCCACCTACCTTCATCAGTCAGATCAACATGGTACATTGTCGTGAACCGAAAATACCCTACAAATGATAAAAAGTACGCAATACATTTGGCGGATTCGCCCTTGTGTCAGCAATGCGGCGAGCTGGATACGGACGACCATCGGCTGGTCTGAGGCGAGGCAGTGGCTGTCTGGACTCTCGCAAGAAAGATAATAGCGTTCATGCCTCGCAATATCTATACAGCAGTCTCTCCTGACAAAGTATTTTTTCCAGAGGAAACGTATTATCTGCGTCATAAGTCGAACGCAGTGCCGTGGATCACAGGTATGACTGTCCATTACGTCTATAGAGACACATGCACGAACTTACTGAACGTCTGGATTACTGGCAATATTTGCAAGATGGACACACAAAACTATTACGGCTACAAAAGTACAAGGATTGGTATGCCAATTTCCTAGTAACGGTTTTTGCGGACCTCCCATATACTTGGGGTGTGCCGGGTGCGCAAAGATAAGCGGCGGTGCTTTCGTTGTGAAACCGACCAAGTTAAGTGATCGACTAAGAACACTATGCGAGTACGCGACCTACGTAAAACACACGCTTGCACAGTTAGCAAATGGATGTACTTCAAATTTTGTTTTCATATCCATACATACTTTTCTTTAGGGTGCCGGAGGCGGCCCCACTTTGATTTTGTTGTTATTTCATGCTGCATGGTAGGACGGGAGCGAGGTTCCTTCCAGGACAGTTATCATGTGTCAGGACGTACTATGTTTATTTTGTGAATAATACAGGTTCCTGTTTCTCCTACCTTCCTTCATATAAGATAAATAAATAAAAAAATAAAAACCCCTCACCCTCAAAAAAGTAAAAAAAATAAATACAAAACAAAAATAAAATAAAAAACGTAAAAGAATAAAAAAATAAATAAAAAATGGTCAACGTGACGGATTGCCGTCCTACGGCTCCGGGTTCGATTCCCAGTGGGGTCGAAGATTTTCTCCGCTCAGTGATTAATTTAAAAAAAAAAGTTCGTAGAGCACTTGCCCACCAAAGGCAAAGGTCCCGAGTTCGAGTTTCGAGTCTCGGTCCGACAGACAGTTCTAATCTGCCACGAAGTTTCAGCTACAAGCTTAACTTCCATCAGACCTCAAAATCTGCTCGTTTTCCTGTGTTAGCTGGAGCGCTGCTCTTTGAGCCGATTTGTGGCTGACATAGAAAAAAATCGACAACATAAAATCGTGAAATCGAAACTCTCTGTAAAGAAGGTATAAATTAGACGAATAATAAACAATATCTACCTTGAGCTATGAGGAATAATAAGAAGATTGACTATGAAGTACTCGTGTTCTCGTATTAAAAATGGCCTATTGCAGAGATCAGATTTTCTCCCCTACTGGTCAACTTGTGCATCTAAGAAGTAGCCACAGGAATGTAGGACAGGTTCAGGAGTGAAATTAAAATTCAGATTGGTGGGACATCAGTGATGACAATGCTGTTCGCTGTGGAAGCGAGGAAGAATTACGGGACGTGGTGAATGGAATAGTAGTCTATCTAGCGGAAAACATACCAGTAAAGGAGAACGATAAAAGTAACGGATAGCACCAGAAGTGAGATTATTGATAAACATAGCAAAAAAATTGAGGATTCCGTAATAGACAAAGTGAAGGAATTCCACTTTCTTGGATTCGAAATAACGCATGACGAACGACTAACCATAGTCAAAAATGGCTCTGAGCACTATGGGACTTAATATCTCAAGTCATCAGTCCCCTAGAACATAGAACTACTTAAACCTAACTAAACTAAGGACATAATACACACCCAAGCCCGAGGCAGGATTCTAACATGCGACCGTAGCGGTCGCACGGTTCCAGACTGAAGCGCCTAGAACCGCTCGGCCACCAGCGGCCGGCTAACCATAGTCCTTAATTTATAAAAGAATTTTTGAGATTGTGTTGTATGGGAGCGAACCATAGTATAGGAAATTAGGAAAAAGAGAAGAATTGAAGCCCTTGATATGTGTGCAGCTGGTCGGTGTGGCCTAGCAGTTCTAGGCGCTTCAGTCAGAAACGGTGGGACTACTTCGGTCGCAGGTTCAAATCCTGCCTCGGGCATGGATGTGTGTGATGTCCTTAGGTTATTTAGGTTTAAATAGTTCTAGGTTCTAGGGGACTGATGACCTCAGATGTTAAGTCCCATAGTGCTCAGAGCCATTTGAATCCTTGATATGTGATGCTACAAAGGGGTGTTGAGAATTAACTGAGGTGGTAAGGTAGCAAATAAGGTTCTCAGTGAACAGGTGAGGAAAGGAGAATGTAGGAGGTTATGTTTTAAAGCATCAGGAAATTCTATCCATACTACTAGATGATGATGATGATAATGATGATGATTATGACTATGATTACGTGATGGTCTGGGTGGATGACAGCAAGATTTACAGCTTCCATACTAATTTTTTATGAGATGAATGTTGATAAAGGTTTCAGTTTAAAAATACTAAAGCTTTGACAACAGTTGAACTATAAAATGCAAACACACACATAAATAAGAGAATCACACATTTTCTCACTTCCAGAACGTTCGGCAAGGAAGAGAAATTCGGCATCAAGAATCAAAACAGAGCGAATACTTTCGCTTACTGATGCCTGGAACAAAAACGACGAGTCAGTCACACCGTTAGACACTGTAGTCTTCAATATATTTTGTGTAGCCTCAACAAATTCTATAACATGTATATTACTGTAATATTAATCCAACAGAGAAGCTTCTTTAATTTTTAATTTTTAAAATATTTTATATCCAGTGATGGCTCCTTCTCAAACGGTACGTTAAAAAATCTTAAATGTTATTTTTCAAATATTTTCAAATATGATCATGTCTGAAAGGATCGCACGACGCACGTCTTCAGAATTTGCCATCACTTGAAATAAAATATTTAAAAATACAAAAGAAGCAGGTGTAATGGAAATTAAGGTAGTAGTCCAGACACTATACAAAACTTTCAAAACTTTAAAAGTCTTAAAACAGTCGTATCTTCAGCTAAAATACAGAGGGGGAGGGGGAGAATTCTTTACAAATTGTATTCTGCCCTCTCATAATTACATGGAAGATGGCGGGCGAAGGATGGAGGGAGGGATGGGCTCTCCCCGAACTACGAAGTCATATGTTAGTTGATAGTGCACTGTTCGGATGCGAGTTAGGGTTACTTCATCCTGTCGGAGTGACTGGTGTGCGGTACCCTATGGCCAGATAGTCGGCTTCAACGTCCCTTATTCTCAGCCGAGCCTCCTACCACAGTTGCATGGCTTTCTGACTAAAAACACCAAAAGGGCCTTTAGGGAAAGGAATCATGTTGTCATATCATGTTGCCTGCAGGCCTCTTTGGCTGCTTGGTTTGTTTGCTCGTTTCCCCAAATACTTTAGTGGCAAGCAGAGCGATAACTCTACCGTTTCATTTTAAAGGAGGGAAAAGGTATGTAACATACCCTATGAGACTTACGCAAATTGGTCACAAATCGATATTCATACAGGTATTGATGGAAAAGGGAGAAATGTATACTTCGGTGGCGCATGGATGACGCTAGAGCGCAATTACTCCGCGCAGCTAGCAAAGATGTCAAAGAGGGGACACGTCGATACTAGGGCATAATATCTTTGCGAATTTCATTTTGCGGACAAGTCTATGAACAATATATGCAGATGTCAGCCTTTGAGAGATGTATGTTTGGCCTCAAAGAAGCCGGTCGGAGTAATCAGCAAATTATGGATGTCCATCCTATTAATTGGAAGAGTGATTTCAGCTGATGATGGTGCACGATAAGTTACTCGACTGAATTTTGATCCTACAAGTAAACTATTGGGGCAACAGCTCTCCAATAGCGGGCTCAAATTCGTGCAGTTCATGGAAATTGCGTCAGATATCTTTGCTAGTTCATCGCTTCCGTTGTGAGTCCGCCATTTCAGTTTGGCGAGATGACGGACAAGGGATGGTTGACCGTCACACAAAAGACGAAGACTGTGTGCGGTGACGAACAGCGTTAAATTGACACAGAGAAGGTTTCGTGCTTATTTCGGCACACGGTGGGCGCCAAGTCCACAGGCAATATGCAGATAACATCAAAAATTTGAAGGTACTTCAGTCTGGAACCGCGCAACCGCTACGGTCGCAGGTTCCAATCCTGCCTCGGACATGTATGTGTGTGATCTCCTTAGGATAGTTAGGTTTGAGTAGTTCTAAATTCTGCGGGACTGATGACCTCAGAAGTTAAGTCTCATAGTACTCAGAGCCATTTTGAAGGTACTAGATCTGTTTTGGAGTGTCAACGGCCACATGCACGTACCGTACATTCGCCGCAAAACAATGAAGCACTTCGAGTGGTTTTGAGTCGTCGTCCGAGTAAATCAACAAGAAGAGCCAGTGCCGAGTTAGGGATTTCACGCCGATCTGCACAAAGAATTATTCAGTCCGACCTTCGCTTGTATCCATACAAGATGAGTGTGGCGCATAAGCTTACTGCGAGAGGGAAGGGGCGGAGACTGCAGTTTGCAAGGAGGGCAATGGAGCAAGATCAAGAAGCAGTGCTACACAACACATTGTTTTCTGACGAAGCTTATTTTTACATGAACGGTGTTATGAACAAACAAAACTTTCGATTCTGGGACGTGAACCTCCGCGAATAATCCACACAAAAGACATCTATGGAGAGAAAGCACATTTTCTCTTCATGTCAAGCCATGGAATCATCGATCCGTTCTTCGATCCTACAGTAACCAGTGAACGCTATTTACACATGCTATGAAACCAGTTCTTTCCACAACTCACGGACTCATGTCTTCCACTGCAGACACAATGGGTCATGCAGGATGGAGCACGCCCCCATTCTGCCAACGTTGTGTTTGATTTCCTACACGAAAGAGTTGACCTCAGGGTATTGTCAAACAGATTTCCAGAACGTTATGCAGGAGGAAGAATGTGGCAGCCCCATAGCCCGGACATTAATCCATGTAACTTCTTCCTTAGGGGGTTCCTTAAAGAGAAGGTATACAACGAAAAACCTGAAAATGTAGTTCAACTTAGGGACAACATTGTGGGGTTATGCCGCCCCATTCCAGAAGACTTGTGTCAGAGAGTCGTTACAAATACACGTGTGCGACTTGAAGAAGTTTTAAGCAAAAAGGGCAATCACATTGACATGTGATTCACTAGGTTGTGTTTCCAAGCTGCATTCTTTACTTCTACATCAATAAATTACAAATTTTGTCAACGAAAAATGTGTTATTCGTGAAACAAATCAGGTGATTCTTGCGCCATCCTGTATATGAGAAAAAGTGCTACTACAGCTGTATCTTGCGAATGACTTTATTGTCTTATACAAATGGTTTCGTTGGAACATTACCACCATCCTCAGGCCCCAGCACCACCAAAAGAGTACTAGATTTCCTCGGGGCATTTATTGCGGAGTCCTTGTCAGTAGTACATGTGGACTAGCTTTCCTCAGGAATCTCTACTCAACACTGTGTTGTCTCCAAGTGTTAGGAGGACCAAGGGGAGGTTGACATGTTTGCCGTCCTGAGGTGTCACCTTGGCCTAGGTTCTATCTAGTAATTTGGAAATTACTGCCTAAAACCAGTATTAATATCCCTTAGTGAAAGTATGTGCCACGCTGGATCATTAAGTGAAAAACGTGTTAGCTATACCACCGACTAGTGAGGCTGTGAACTGTGGGGTTGTATCGCCAGAAATGGAGACAAAATACCTACTCCAACATCCAAAATGTTTTGACATTCAATATCCACTGATAACTTGTACTGTACTTTTGATTTTTAGTATGTAAGCTTTATTGCAGAAACTACAGTAAATATGTAGTGGAAGTAATAGAGTATTTATTTCTGACTATATAATTGATTGTAACTGTAATGTACATATTGCACAGTCCTGGGTAAAAGTCAAGCGAATTGAGACGCCCTGCTAAACCAACAGGGCAGGAAAGGTAGTTTAAGTTGTGGAAAAGGAGCAGAATAAGCGGCTGTCAGTTACACCCGAACATACAATCTTTTATTTGATCAATCATTACAAGAACCAAGAAAATTAAATAAAACACAGCTTTAGTTCTGGAACTTAATTAGCGGCTGAGTGCGTCATACCATCTCATGCCCCAAGGACAAGACCACTTTAATTTAAAAACGGCTAAAAGTCAATAACTTAGAGCTCAACCAAAATCAGAATTTTAAAGGGCAAAGCCTTATGTTACAGTAGTTCCTTAATTAGGCTGAAGGCCCAAAGACTCTGACACTTTAAGAGCAAAACACTTAAATTCAAAATCGGCTGAAGGCCCAACATTTGAGACTCAATAACATTAATTTTAAAATTGGCAAAGGCTTTACGTGAAACGGTTTTTAAATTAGGCTGAAGGCCACAACTATCTGATGGCTTAATGGCAAAACAACCTTATTTAAAAATCGGCTAGAAGGCATACAAGTACGAACAACAAGAACAAACAACAAAAGGCAGTATACCCAAGGGCGCTCAGAAGTTCCGAGTGTCGGCCTGTAACTCAGACACTAACGCTCGCTTAGTTGAGACAGGCAGTCAGCCCAATCATTGTCGAACCGGCGACAACCCAACCGACAGACAGTCAACAGACCCACCGACAAGATAACCTACGCTTCACCTGTCCGACACACAACAGGGAGTTCAATGGAACAACGTAGAACGTACTGGCGCCCACAACCAATTATACACTGAGCTGTCAAACTACACACCATGCTGGATAGCGACAACACGATGAGGAAAATACATTGCCTGAATTTACGTCAACGGCCAAGGGAGGTAACTGGAACGTTAACGGCCACAGGTCAGAAGATTTCGCTGGTGCACTTCAATTCAAATAACCAAGTACAGTTCAACTCAATTGTAGGATGGCTAAAACTTGACAACTTGAAAACACACGTTGTTGCTCGCAGGAATGTCCCAACAGCCCCCAACGATATCCAAACGACACAGTGTGAACAGTCGTGACTTGCTGGAAGATTAAGTCAAAACTCAACTTTCATGTCCAGGATCGGTGAGCCACGAACCTCGTAGCAATGGCAACAGCACCACACACTCGGACACCGCATAGAGGCCGCCAGCAGGCCCGGCCAAACTAAGCGCCACGGAGATTTCCTCGCTGCTCCACGCCAACCGACCAACTGCTTAGGCCCCGAAACGCTGAAAGGGCTAAATATACGATGAGACGACAAACCGAACGACCAATCAACGGTAGTCCCGCTCCAAACTCCCTCCGTCGGACAGTTCATGTGTGTCCCCGACTTCACAGTTGCTGCGTCCCGACTGCACTGCTGGTCCGTCCCGAACTGACTGCCAGACACACGACGACCCGGGAATACTAGCGGTCGCTCCAGAGATGGTACGACACTGCACTTATTGAAGATACACGCTGCTACTGCCGCTCACGGACAAGTAAGGCAGGAAGTTAGTGACGCCAGTAAATGGAATAAGAAAACGAGGTGGCAGTACCGTAATAGAAGATGACAAACAATACATGGGATAAACACGAGCCGTGCACGGCTTAGGAATTTTATTTTAATGTGTGGATAGGAACGACGAAATGGCAGCAGCTGTGCCGTTGTTTATCTTTGCATATGGAGGGTCTCTGTCGCGCTGTGAGCAGAGAGGAAGCAGAGCAGCCTGAATGATGAAAGAGTGCAAGAGTGTTTGCCGTGCGCTCCCGCAGACGCGGTGTGCAGCTGTGATCGCGCCGTGTATGCACGCCAAATTTATTAACCCGCTAGCATTGAGGGCACCGTAGGAGGGGACAGGTGGAGGAACGTTCAATTCTAAATATTGGCTGTCCCGTAATTCTCCGTGGCCCTGGAGACGACTCGGAGTTCACAACCAGCAGCAGCAGCGGCAGCCCAGCATTGTTGTCGGCTGCTGTTGTTCGGCCTCCCCACAGCTGCAACATCGAAGACCGCAAAGTGACAGATATAATATGGTAGAGACATTACCCAGTGATATTTCTTTCACTAACTATGACTGTCTTGTATAATAACCTGCAATAGTTAAAACTTGTAGGGCACCTGTGTTTCTTTGTCTTGAGACATTATTACCAGGCAGGATTCCTTTGCTTACCATGCAAATACCGATTGTCATAAGAACGTGAAAATTTATTAATTATTTACCTCCTGTTTTGTGTGATTGCCAATGACCAGTGTCAGTCTACATTTTTCTGCCTCAGTAGCTGTTCATTCTTGTATTGTTTAACAGAGGCTTAACTAATTTGCTGTTTTGAGTATTAACTTGATTCACTTAAAGTATCGTAAAATTTCACTGCCAAAATTAATAACTAAAGATACACAACAAATTAAGAGTGCGTAATTTCCTTTATTCTGTTTTTAGCTTTGCGAGTGACTTCTGCTGGCCTGGTATGTATTTTATTATTGTTATTTGAAATGTAAAATCAGTTGCTGATTTGCTTAAAGTAAATTCAGTTCAGGCTTTCAACAACCAAACGTAAAATGCTTGTCTTTTTCTAAATTTTGCATTAGGTTACACTGCGGTTACTGCAAGTCATTTTTTTATACATAACAAAGTTTTAGTTGCATTTATTTAACCATTAACTTCATTTAGCTTTACCTTGAAATATTTAATATTTCAGAATAAGTAACTGCAAGCTTAGTGTTTTCTGATTCATTTATTTTCTCGTGAACTGTTGCGTTGTGGAAAAGCGTAACAACCTTCTGTTGCCACGCCACTGGTTATTTGCTTAATTTCCTTTGCCATTACCTTTCTTAAGATTCTGGGGATTCATTGCTCTAGTGGGCTGGCGATCGTTTAATTATCGCTTTCTTTAGGGAGTTAGCAACTTTTTGTATTATAAATATTTTTTATATTAAAAATATTACGCGGTACGCCTCCCTCTCCCCCCCTCCCCTCCCCCATTGGTAGTTCGTGAGCAATTGTACTAAATTTCCACCGATTTGAAAATTACCATCAGTGTTTAGATTAGGTTTTGAATAGTTTCTTCCTTCAGTGGGCTCTGCTGTGCACTTTTTCCTAGTAACCGGCATTATTTTCCTCCGGTAGCGATAGTTTTACCCACTGCAAAAATTTCATTAAGCATACGCGGTTACGGTCAGTTATATTGCAGTCCAGCAGGCCGATTAGGAAGGGGGAGGTTATAAGGTGAAGGATAGAAAGTTGGGTACAATGACATCTGTCATAAAGTTTCTCATCTGTCCTGTGGAGTTGACATGTAAGATGCCAGGAAAAGAGCGAGAGAGCCATAATGAGGAGGATGAAAGTGAAGTTTAGACATTTGGATTTTAAATGTCTGGACTAAACATACCACTAGTCGATTTGAGACAGAGTGCAAGGGGGGTGTAGGAGCTAGGGCAACGCCATTTTTGTCACAGAAAGTGGTCAGTCCTACAGGTGCAAACAATTGTCTGCGATAATGGTGTAAGGAAGTCCTTCAACAGAAAAAAAGCGCGAGTTAAGGTTTGACATGTGGGAAACATGCAGGTAACTCCTACCTGCGTCTTCTGCAATGATACACATGTGGCCTGCGAAATGTACTGCAAAATCTAAATGATCTGGAAGAGATTAACGAATGAAAGGATATGGCTTGGCTTATTTTGTATCATGTGTTTTGCAGCTTCTAACAGTGCTTGGTGGATAGTGAGAGCATGACCGTGTGTCTACCGGAAACTTCTCTCCTGTGTGCCAAGCATCTTCAAAGCGCGGATCTGATGTTGCTTGCTGACACAGCAAACATTAAGCCTTCGTTCAGCACAATCTTTCTTAAAATTTGTCAAATCCAATAATTCCGTGCCTCTTTAGGCCCAAGGGATGGCACCTATTCAAACCTAGGTGTAAAACTTCAAAATCAGCCCACTTGATGCCTTTCACGTAAATCCCATATTACCTAGTTCCTCGCTCTTCACTTCTAGTCTTCTCGTCGGTGAGTAATCAACGTAATGGTAAGCAGGAGTTTGTGACGTGAATATTGTTTTATCTGACTGTCGCACTATGAGGCATGAGCGCCTGACATTAAGCAGTGGCTCACAAGCCTTTGCGCAGGGCTTACTAAGGGGTAGATCGTAACAACCATGGTGGGCAGAGTAATTCCTTTACGGAATGACTCATACATTTTAAATCAGTTATAAGATTCTGATGGGATGACAACGAGTTAATATTAAATGGCCTAGAAACTCCGTCATTCCCTTTAAATTAAGAACAGTGTCCCTAACCGTCAAATGCCGTAAGTTAAAAAACAGACCGTGAATGGTTAAAAAGGAGAAATAAAGAGTTCTCGATCGGGAAATTAATCTTCCTATCTATGCCCAAGTCTCTAACCTTCTAATAGTCAACAGTTTTTTTACTGTTGGCTTAATACTATTAATATCGCTAGAAAACACTTAAAACACTACCTCACAAGACAGAATTTTCTTTTTCAAGTCAGACATATCAGACGTAGCACATTCTATATTTAAAATAACGTGACGAGTCGACGTCCTAGAAATCCCGTAGATGTGTCTGGGGATATGATGCCTCCAAATTGAGTTGTAGGTCGTCCCCACTCAACAAATATATTAAGTAACCCGTGTAGGAAAGCGTGTTTCATAGTAGCAATCCAGGAAGTGATGAAAGGTGGAATCGAACGTCTTCGAACTAAGGGGCCGTGTTTATTCGAAGATATAGATAACCTAATGGCTGACAGTCTGCTCCCAGTGTCTTCCACACACACGTAGTGAGGGCAACACTACGGAAACCACTTGGGATTATACAGTCATTCCCAGTTTTTAAGATTGGAAATTAAGTATTTATTCACGTAGAGTTTGGGATGTCCCAAACGAAAGAGAGGGCGAGAAGGATTTCTATGCTTCGGCCTGTGAGGTGACCTCTGCATTACAGCAGTCACTAGGTATCTCCAAAAATCTCCCACGTATCTTCCTCATCGTCTCTCATTCGACTGTTCTTTCATTGGAACAGTTTATGGAGTTCTGAAAACGTTGCCACAATATCATCTTGCTCCCTGTCATTATTCGCCGACATTTCTTCCTCGGTACCCGACAGTTTTCCGCAACTAGATGTAGTTGGCGCACTTGAACCTGTGCAGAGCCGCCAGCCTCTCCCTGATTGCGGAGCGGCGTTGGCTGTTTCACCAAGGAACAGTCTGCCTTTTAGCTAACATGAGGACTGTGGAAAGGATGCTTCAGTGGCATGGTGGTCGTTTGGTTAGTATAATTACACCGTTCCTGAATGCTATCACTGTACTGAAACAGCCGGCTGGAGTGGCCGAGCGCTTCTAGGCGTTACGGTCTGGAACCGCTCGACGGCTACGATCGCAGGTTCGAATCCTGCCTCGGGCATGGATGTGTGTGATGTCCTTAGGTTAGTTAGGTTTAAGTAGTTGTAAGTTCTAGGGGACTGATGACCTCATGGAAAAGGATCTGTTCTGTTCTTTATCATTAGTACAGCTCAAGTCTCAACTGCCCCTCTGAGCATCCACCGAAGCAGCCTCAGAAGTTAAGTCCCATAGCGCTCAGAGCCATTTGAATTTTTTGTTTTCAATCTCAGAAAGTTGGTTGTACAGCGACCAGCTTACATTACTCAACACATGCCCTGGTAGCTTTCTTTCGGGCATCTGGGAGGTGAATACATATTGGCAAGTGATCACTTGAGCGCAAGTCCTCGACCGCCTCCCACTGAACGGTGACTGCGATTACAGAAGAGTATACCGAGACATCAGTAGCCGTGAACGACCCTGTTTCAGTGCTGAAGTGAATGCTCTGATCGCATTTCATCAGAAATGCCTAAGATGATATTAGGAAGCTGTCAGTGGCTCTACCCCTGGGACAAGTGGCTACGGAGCTCCAAAGCAAACTGTACGCCTTGAAATCTGATAGGAAGAAGGGCTGGGGAAGATGTATAGAGAGATTAGCGAGAGACTATTCGTCTAGAACCTTACGTGTGGCAGATGGAACCTATTACTGTCCCATACGCACTAGCACTGATACATTATTGCTTTTAAGATGGTGGGAGAGGGAGAGAAGAAGACTGATGTGCATTGTTTACATTATTAGCCCATGTGTATGTGTCATGCCACGAAGGTCGTCCCTTTTGTGGAGGATTGTAAGGAAAAGAACCACGAGCTCGGAGTGTATGTTGCCAGTAAAATAACATTTACCCAAGAAACCAAAATTATTTCATTTGATTCGAGGTCAGTGCTGATCTTTAAAAAAGGTACAATAGTTTAGTATCCGCAGACACACCAACATAGAAGTACGTAAAAATTAATCAATTGCTCCCACAGGCACTAATATAACGTATTAAATTGCGCATTAATACACCCAACTGCCACCAAGTATTGACGTCTACAGCGCCTGGTAAGACGATGTAATTTAGCAGCGTTTTCCAGGGCAATAAAACAGGCAGCCCATGATAACTACAGTCACTGAAATCTGTCATAAAACATGGAAATAAAATACACTAATAACGTATATTCGTAAACAGGCGATCCTAAAATCTTCAAGTCTTGAAAATGTCTCGGGTTTCCAGCCAGGTATCGTCGTCCAAAAGGTGATTTCTGTACGCCGGGAAAACCTCAGACGCTGGCCGTTGTGGCCGAGCGGTTCTAGGCGCTTCAGTCCGCGTGACCGCTACGGTAGCAGGTTCGAATCCTGCCTCGGGCATGGATGCGTGTGATGTCCTTAGGTTAGAACTACTTAAACCTAACTAATCTAAGGACATTACACACATCCATGCCCGAGGCAGGATTCGAACCTGCGACCGTAGCGGTCTCGTGGCTCCAGACGTGAGCGCCTACAACCGCTCGGCCACTCCGGCCGGCGTGTAGAAACACTTCTTAATCCTAATGACGATAAAAATTCCTTCTGAGATCCATCTTGCATTGATCATGCACAGAAATCCGAGGACACTGCACAGCGAGATACACAACAACTCTTGGGGTTTTGTTTCAAGATATTTCTCACTAGATTACATTTTCTCCAGTGTTCAGCTCGTCGTACAGTGAACGGAGAAGACGGTTGCTAGCACTGTTTCAGTTACAGATAAAATTATTGGTTAATTGATCTATGAGGTGCTCATCTGGCCCGACAGGAGTGGCACGTACTGCTTACTGAATGCAACGGACGCTATTGGCATTAACCCTCATGGAACTACAGAGAGTAGTAGAGGGCAGAAACTGTACAGTATGTATTTTCAAATCACACTCGCAGACTGATAATTAAAAATATAACATGGTGCGGCCAGTGGTTTAGAACGCGAGACTGCTCGTAGTTCAGCTAGCAGCCTTACAGCTAGTTTTGTGATAGACATAAATCATTAACTTTCTGCTGGTAGTTAAGGTAAGTTAAAACTTTTTTCTTAACTTTGATCACATAATTTTTTGATAAATTACAGGCCCCCCTGGAACTGTTTGTACTAGGGACGTAGTGAAAGAATATGAAACAGTGGTTTGCCACATGCGGAGACGTTACGCGTCGCACATAAGGGGGAAACCCTCCAGCCAGCCCTGAGGGGTGCAGGCAGTCATATACAAGGGCAGCAACCCGTGCTGCCTCAAACAGACCGTTGTACAGACTACTCATGCTGACTCTTGTGTATGCTAATCTGGTGAACTCTGTCATACAGTAAGTGAAAGCAATGCAATAACGGACTCAAAGTGAATAACGTAGGTATTGTCGAGCACTGAGTCTCCTCTGGATAATCAATCAGATATGAGAGTAGGGTAATCTTGGTCATGTCAAAATGGTTTTGAGACACCTTTAGTAATATTTCCTGGAGATAAGCGAGTAGATTACTGCAGTAGAAATATTTCCACTTATAAATTTTGTAAACCGTTGCGGAAAAATCTATTGAGTTTCTAGCGTCAACCTCGTAAACTTAGAATAATGTGCACAACGTTAGCAACTAGAAAGCTGTTGTGGAATCGAAGGCTTTCGCGCCAAAGTCAATAAAGGTAATCGTTTTGTTTTCGAAGATTCGCGATCTCACAACAGCAGTCAGCATCATCATCCTAAGGAACTGCTTACTGGTGGGAACGGTTTGACGCTGTAGTTAAATGCACGAAACAGTGTGGTGCTGATAATTTGTGCACTTAAGGAGGAAATCTTACCGTCCTTGAGAGTCTCGAAGACGACGCTGATCACCTCTGTTGGAATCTCTAGTATTTTAACCCAATTAGTGACGCCTAATAAACAGAATGGACCTTCCAGAATGAGATTTTCACTCTGCAGCGGAGTGTGCGCTGATATGAAACTTCCTGGCAGATTAAAACTGTGTGCACAACCGAGACTCGAACTCGGGACCTTTGCCTTTCGCGGGCAAGTGCTCTACCAACTGAGCTACCGAAGCACGACTCACGCCCGGTACTCACAGCTTTACTTCTGCCAGTATCCGTCTCCTACCTTCCAAATTTTACAGAAGCTCTCTGCGAAACATGCAGAACTAGCACTCCTGAAAGAAAGGATAATGTGGAGACATGGCTTAGCCACAGCCTGGGGGATGTTTCCAGAATGAGATTTTCACTCTGCAGCGGAGTGTGCGCTGATATGAAACTTCCTGGCAGATTAAAACTGTGTGCCCGACCGAGACTCGAACTCGGGACCTTTGCCTTTCGCGGGCAAGTGCTCTACCAACTGAGCTACCGAAGCACAACTCACGCCCGGTACTCACAGCTTTACTTACACAGTTTTAATCTGCCAGGAAGTTTCATATCAGCGCACACTCCGCTGCAGAGTGAAAATCTCATTCTGGAAACATCCCCCAGCCTGTGGCTAAGCCATGTCTCCACAGTATCCTTTCTTTCAGGAGTGCTAGTTCTGCATGTTTCGCAGAAGAGCTTCTGTAAAGTTTGGAAGGTAGGAGACGGATACTGGCAGAAGTAAAGCTGTGCGTACGGGGCGTGAGTCGTGCTTCGGTAGCTCAGTTGGTAGAGCACTTGCCCGCGAAAGGCAAAGGTCCCGAGTTCGAGTATCGGTCGGGCACACAGTTTTAATCTGCCAGGAAGTTTCATATCAGCGCACACTCCACTGCAGAGTGAAAATCTCATTCTGGAAACATCCCCCAGGCTGTGGCTAAGCCATGTCTCCACAGTATCCTTTCTTTCAGGAGTGCTAGTTCTGCATGTTTCGCAGAAGAGCTTCTGTAAAGTTTGGAAGGTAGGAGACGGATACTGGCAGAAGTAAAGCTGTGAGTACCGGGCGTGAGTCGTGCTTCGGTAGCTCAGTTGGTAGAGCACTTGCCCGCGAAAGGCAAAGGTCCCGAGTTCGAGTCTCGGTCGGGCACACAGTTTTAATCTGCCAGGAAGTTTCATATCAGCGCACACTCCGCTGCAGAGTGAAAATCTCATTCTGGAAACATCCCCCAGGCTGTGGCTAAGCCATGTCTCCACAGTAGCCTTTCTTTCAGGAGTGCTAGTTCTGCATGTTTCGCAGAAGAGCTTCTGTAAAGTTTGGAAGGTAGGAGACGGATACTGGCAGAAGTAAAGCTGTGAGTACCGGGCGTGAGTCGTGTTTCGGTAGCTCAGTTGGTAGAGCACTTGCCTGCGAAAGGCAAAGGTCCCGAGTTCGAGTCTCGGTCGGGTACACAGTTTTAATCTGCCAGGAAGTTTCATATCAGCGCACACTCGGCTGCAGAGTGAAAATCTCATTCTGGAAACATCCCCCAGGCTGTGGCTAAGCCATGTCTCCACAGTATCCTTTCTTTCAGGAGTGCTAGTTCTGCATGTTTTGCAGAAGAGCTTCTGTAAAGTTTGGAAGGTAGGAGACGGATACTGGCAGAAGTAAAGCTGTGAGTACCGGGCGTGAGTCGTGCTTCGGTAGCTGAGTTGGTAGAGCACTTGCCCGCGAAAGGCAAAGGTCCCGAGTTCGAGTCTCGGTCAGGCACACAGTTTTAATCTGCCAGGAAGTTTCATATCAGCGCACACTCCGCTGCAGAGTGAAAATCTCATTCTGGAAACATCCCCCAGGCTGTGGCTAAGCCATGTCTCCACAGTATCCTTTCTTTCAGGAGTGCTCGTTCTGCATGTTTCGCAGAAGAGCTTCTGTAAAGTTTGGAAGGTAGGAGACGGATACTGGCAGAAGTAAAGCTGTGAGTACCGGGCGTGAGTCGTGCTTCGGTAGCTCAGTTGGTAGAGCACTTGCCCGCGAAAGGCAAAGGTCCCGAGTTCGAGTCTCGGTCGGGCACACAGTTTTAATCTGCCAGGAAGTTTCATATCAGCGCACACTCCGCTGCAGAGTGAAAATCTCATTCTGGAAACATCCCCCAGGCTGTGGCTAAGCCATGTCTCCACAGTATCCTTTCTTTCAGGAATGCTAGTTCTGCATGTTTCGCAGAAGAGCTTCTGTAAAGTTTGGAAGGTAGGAGACGGATACTGGCAGAAGTAAAGCTGTGAGTACCGGGCGTGAGTCGTGCTTCGGTAGCTCAGTTGGTAGAGCACTTGCCCGCGAGAGGCAAAGGTCCCGAGTTCGAGTCTCGGTCGGGCACACAGTTTTAATCTGCCAGTAAGTTTCAGAATGGACCTTATTCTATTGTTTTTACGACATTACCACACCCCGGAAACATTCACAAGCACATTAATCAGTACTGGCTGTAGTGCCGGGGGATGCGATCCTGGCGTGAGCAAGCTGTCAGTCGGTCGCACCCGTAGGGCAGCGTTCAGGCTGGTCTATTCCACCTCACATCTACCAGTCACTAAAAATGTATTTTAAGTATGACCTGTAACTGAAGAAGTTGACAGCCGTTGGTCAAGTAAAACGAAGTCGGGGCTGTCCATTTACTATTACAATTGATGACAACTAAATTCACTGTATCAACAAAATACCACGGAACGTTTAAATGGGTTCACACAAGTGGACGCCTAACAGTAACAGCCAAGCCTAACGTCTGACTACTGAGTGACTCTCGTTCCCTCCCCTTTTTATGCAAAAGGCTGCTTTGCACCACTATACAAAATGAATGCGTAAACATATCTTTAGTTCTAATTATTGTAATTTCCGTCGCATGAAACTTCCTTGTTCTACTGCTTGTTCCTTGCCTTAGCTCACTAACTGGCGTGAGCAAGCCGTCAGTCGTTCACACACATAGCGCAGCGTTCAGGCTGGTCTACGCTATCTCACAACTGCACTCTGTTGTCTTTTAGCGTATCGCATTCTGCACAAATAACGATCGTTAAACTTCTCTTTGTCACTTTCTATTAGTACGCTATAATGCGATTCTCGTAGGCGCATCTATATTTCAAAGACATCTGCGTATTAAATTTATTTCTGGTCACGTTAGCTGATGAAAGACTGCTGGCACAAACTAAAGTGAAGCGAACGTCGAAGTTCATTCTTCTTAAGCACTAGATGATCAGTTTTGTTTGTCTTCCAACTGTTTTGGCGTGAATCACCATGACTCTTCACCTTAGGCTAGTACACTCCGTGTTCTCAATTATTTCTTGAGGACATTCTATTCTTTATGTAAAGTTTTTGCCCGTACAGCTAGATTTACTACCACAAACACGTAACCTTTCGTCCTATCCCTTCCTAACGACAGTGCTTTCCACCTATTCGTTTAATCGTCGATTCTGTGTGGAACCTCGTTTTTTGTCTTTCTTTTTTATTTAAATCCACTTAATTTTCATCGTGCTTCTACAACAACACATCTCAAACGCTCTAATTCTCTAGCCGGCCCTTTGGCCGAGCGGTTCAAGGCGATTTATTCCGGAACTGCGCTGCTGCTACGGTCGCAGTTTCTAATACTGCCTCGGGTATGGATGCGTGTGATATCATTAGGTTAATTAGGTTTAAGTAGTTCTAAGTCTGGGGACTGACCTCAGATGTCGAGTCCCATAGTGCTTAGAGCCATTTGCACCAATTTCTAATTCTCTTACATCCAAATTTTCATAGTCCATAATCCACTGCCATACAATCTGTTCTCCAGACGTATTATCTCAGACACCTTTTCCAAGGTCTGTGTTTAATAGTAGCAGACAACTTTCCCTAGTTTGCTTCATATACCTTTCTTGATTCTCCTGTAGTGCGCTATTTTGCGTACGAGGTAAGAGAATTCCTTTACTTCGACTAATCACATTTCCTCTGCTTCTCATTACTTTCGTCTCTCTCCGTTTTACTGTCAATCTATTCCGAGTGCACATTAGCCTATTAATTGCAAAAATGGCGCTAAGCACTATGGGACTTAACATCTGAGGTCATCAGCCCCCTGGACTTAGAACTACTTAAACCTAACTAACCTAAGGACATCACACATATCCATGCCCGAGGCAGGATTCCAACATGCGACCGTAGCAGCAGCGCGGTTCCGGACTAAAGCACCTATAAGCGCTAGGCCACAGCGGGCGGTTGACTATTAATTTCACTAAACAGGACGTGTAAATCTTCCTGACATTCACTGTTGACATTAATGTTATTTACGAATCTTTCCAGATGTATTTCAACCTTGTATTTAATCTTATTCTCCTGTTTTATTTCCGTCACTGCTTCTTCAATGTAAATTGAACAGGAAGCCTACATCTCTGCCTTGCGCCATTTGGAATCCGGCAACTTTTCGTTCTTATTGACTCCTATTAATTCTTTTGATTCTCTCACATGCTGTAAGTTACCCGTCTTTCCCTGTAGCTTACTCACACACACAATATTTCCAACTCATTGCACAATTTAAATTTCCCGAACACATTCACCAGGTCATTAACATTAAATAGAATGGAAGAAAGAGAGATTGCTGCGGAACTACTCAGCTCATCTAGAGCGAAACGTTTCTGCGGTACGGTCGCACCGTCAGGACGGCGTCGCCCCACTCATCAGCGGCGGTAATGCGGCCGCCATCCGCTGAAAGAGGGAAGGCCGCGCGCCCGCCCGCCACGGACCTGTTGAATGACGGAGCCCCGCAGCGCGCGGAATTGCTGTCCCCCGCTCTATTCTGGATCACTACTTCTGGAAATTAAGGGGCGCCCGCCGGGAGGGAGGGAGAGGAACGGAGGCGGCTGGCAGACATTGTGTGTCCCGGGGGAGACGCCGGCTCTGCCCTGCGGCGTTACGCTGTTGCCGCGTCAGCCCATGTGAGCTTGCCCCTCGTCATTACCGAACCTAAATGACATCCACGAACATGCGACATCTCCAGTATTTTACGTCAGTAAAAAAGCGAAGTTTTTAGTTTTGTTGTGTAACACGTACAATATCGTGTACGAAATGGCGACTATACGTGCTGATACAAACTGACGAAGATTTGTCGAAGTAGATGCTATCATGGGCACAGTCACATATGCGGATGTTTTGAAACACAGGTGTGCTTCAAAACCGATATGACAGACGGCAAACGAGTTGTTACTGGTGAGAGGGTTCGTAGTCAGCTGCAGGAAGTCATGCCATAGGCCCACGGTGTACCGCTCGGCGCGAGGTGGCGAGCGTACAGCGCCAAAGCTTAAAGGAGGAAAACGCGAACAGCTGGAGACGGTTGTGGACGGGTAAGTGAATGTAGTGGTTTACGACCTAGCGGACTGCCGTGCTTCGTCGAAGCTGAGCTTACCGCAGGCAAGATGTGACTGGTGCTGCAGTATACTTCAAAACTCGTAGTATACCGGATTGGAAGCCCGGTAGTGTTGTGACATGTTATTACGCTGCTACCTATGGTCTTGCAGGGAGAGATGGCGCTTGACGTGAAGGAAATTGAAAATTTGTGGTAAGGACCTGTGGGGCGCCGGGTGGAAATATTTGTTATTGAATGTTCCTACGATTTAATTAATGCTCTTGTTTGCCGTTCTCAACACTGGCTCTCTAACTTCAATATTGGCAACCAGAAAGTGATTAGCAAAACGTGAAGCCTGTAACTAGAATTCCTAGTGACCACTTCATCTGAGAAATACACTTATAGCTACAGCTTTTTTATAGCTCTGAGGAATTAGGAGATTGTCTGGGATTCGTAATCAAAAAACGATTCACTCTAAAATGTTCACTATATTCTGATAGTCGCAGACCAAAAAAATCCACACAATCAAACTACCAGAGCAGTTCAGAGTCTAATGCGCTGATGCAACTATAACTGTTTAAATTAAAGGTTTAAGTGAATGCTCGCCATAATTTGATGATAATGTTCATCAAACGCCACGCTAAATAATGGTAGAACGTCTGTCCCGCGCAAACTGAAGATAGATCATTAAAGTCATCCCAGAATTAACACTTCACTTGAAAATGATTTCATGGTTACGCGTATCCCGAGTAACTTATTACGGCATCCGAGGCTGTTTATAGCAATGATAACGACGCGACGCGACTCCCGGCACACATGGTGCGCTAATCAGCGTCTGGAGAGAACTGGGGCCTATCTTTCTCACTGCACTGCACTGCAAATCTCTGGTTACATCTACCAGGAGGGAGACAGTCTAAGCAGCGAAGCTGCTGTTCCTGTGCGGACCTGAAGAACAATTGTGGGGCCTCACGGTTAGGATCGTCGTATGTGAGCGGCCGCGTGGGAACGGACGCTGCGTCAAATGCGTCATAGCGGCTACGGAAGAAACTACTCCCGCAGCAGATCAGGCCAACGCGTGGTCGGCCTGCGGTAGACTTGGTGTCCCAGTCCGCGGATAAGACGACTGCCAGAGTGTGCGCAGCGTTCTTATATATAAAGCCGCGCTGCGGACGGCTAAGGGAACGTCTGATTAAATCCGCTCTCCCGACTAGCCGCTGGACTAGTAATGCACCACTTATCAAATAAATCATTGCTTCCTTTGCTGATGGCCGATGAAGCTCTCAGTTTAAATGTGCAATCAGCGCACAAGTAAGTAATCATAATAAAAGTCTGACGTGGCTAAGTCAAATATTTTGGGCGAGAGAATTAATTAAATTACACTATACGCAGTAGACAAGCTCTGAACTTGCCCTTTGGAGATAAGCTATCGCTATAGTTTTATAGTTATTCAGTTGAAACTTCTCACATCTTTATGATTATAGCGGA
Organism: Schistocerca gregaria; assembly: GCF_023897955.1. Lineage (NCBI taxonomy): Eukaryota > Metazoa > Arthropoda > Insecta > Orthoptera > Acrididae > Schistocerca > Schistocerca gregaria. Next base: position 324,289,583 of record NC_064920.1, on the reverse strand, counting down.
TCTCCCTTCTACTTAAATTTAAACATCCTAGCTTTATTTATTCACCTACTTAATCTACCTTGCTTCCTTAATTTTTAAGACAAAAACCAGAAAATTATGAATTTCAACTAAAATCTTAATTTGTGAGATCCAGAATACTGTTTCTACTATATTATGAAAAAGGAATCTAAATATAATTTTTTAAGTTTCTAGCTCTTTTCTGTTGCGCCAATGATTTTTACAGAAAAACGTCCAAATTTCGAAAATGGTTAAAGTTATCGAACTGATATTCAACGCATATTGATTTAGTATTACTCCTGACATGCTAGAACGTTTCAGGTTATTTACTTGATTTTTGAAGTATTTAACAACATTTATGATGTCAGAGCTAGTTACAGCGGACTGGCTGGCACACAATGAAAAGACTGGTGTGAATTTTATACGGCGTGAGTAGGCTGCTTCCCTACAGACTATGGGACCAAACTCGCTAGGTCATCAGTCCCTAGGCTTACGCACTACTTAATCTAACTTAAACTAACTTACTCTAAGGATAACACATACATCCATCCCCGAGAGAGGACTCGAACCTCTGATGGGGCGAGCCCCACGAACCTTGGCAATGCGCCATTGACCGCACGGCTATCCCGCGAGACCCGACGTGAAGGAAGTTCCTCGTTGCAGCGGCTCAAGTTGGCCGTTGTAACCATGCTGGAAGTGGCGTACGGTCTCGCTGAAGGTGGCTTACGGTCACCGCTAAGCGTCATTATGGGAAGGCGTTTTGCGCTGATGGAAAGTTATTCTACGTGGTTGAACAGAATTAAGGTTTGCTTCGACTTGCTGGCCGGGGTAGCCGAGCGGTTCTAGGCACTACAGTCTGGAACCGCGCGACCGATACTCTCGCAGGTTCGAATCCTCCCTCGGGCATGGATGTGTGTGATGTCCTTAGGTTAGTTAGGTTTAAGTAGTTCTAAGTTCTAGGGGACTGATGACCTTAGAAGTTAAGTCCCATAGGGCTCAGAGCCATTTTTTTGCTTCGATTTGATATGGGTGAACATACGCCAATCTACAAACCTTGCCCGTGCCGTAATTATTTAGTATATTTTTCTCCCCTCCTGACAGCACTAAGCTTTATTACGGTTTTGTTAATTTAGTATGTCAATGTGCTGGTTGCTATTCTAAAGGTGTTTTACTTTCGTATGTGTGCTATGTTCCTTTTAAAACTTTTGTGTGATTTTCATTTTATTGAGTTAACTTAACCGGACCGATTTTGTCGGAAATACATTCTTGTTTAACAACCTTAAATTTGTAATCATTGGCCCATTGGCTTATCGCAGCAAGCGTTCACTAATTGCTTGCTACTGGTTCAAATGGTTCAAATGGCTCTGAGCACTATGGGACTTAACATCTTAGGTCATCAGTCCCCTAGAACTTAGAACTACTTAAACGTAACTAACCTAAGGACATCACACAACTCCCAGCCATCACGAAGCAGAGAAAATCCCTGACCCCGCCAGGAATCGAACCCGGGAACTCGGGCGTGGGAAGCGAGAACGCTACCGCACGACCACGAGATGCGGGCGCTTGCTACTGGGCGGTTACTGTTAGAGTAAGTTGCCTTTCAAGTAAAGTAACAGCTGAGTAATTGTCTGACCATTGTCTGATGCCGTGTAGATTTTATTTAAAGTTGGGTTTTGCAGTTTCCTTATTTATGCAAATATTTCATTAATTAAAGTCATTGCTACTGCGTTTCAGTCTCGAGCTCGGGCATATGAAATAGTTATGTTTGTTGTTACATGTATGTTCGTTTCTTGTTTTAGGAATTTCCTGAGCCAGTCAATAATCCGAGTGTTCATGATACGGCAACCGGCCGCTGTTGACATAATTGGTGCCTGGTGGCGTGACTGCCCGTTTCTAACAGCCTTTGTAATCAACAATGTCTTTTGTTACAGCTGTTTGTTTCATGTATAGATTACAATTAAATGTTGTGAATTTAAAACTGTTGCCTCTGGGTTATGTTCCTACGCACTACCGAGCTTAAACGTAATGCTGCCTTTGTTTTGTGCTCATGATTGTTCTTGGGCTATACGAGGGTCTGAAACTTAATCTGCACAGGATAAACATTAATAAAACCGACAAACTGAAAGGACGGATTCCTGACTGGAATTGGAGTACAAAAGGTCCTACGAATACGTGTCCGGAAATGCAGCGTTGCCACGGTAGATAACGCTGACAAATGACAGTTCCGCTGACCACGTGCTGTGTGTTCCTTGTGTATTGCAGCTGTGTAATTGACGAAGTGCCCTTCAGTCAGCCGAATGCTCTGGTATTCATGTAGGGAGCAAGCTGAGATGGCGCTTGTGTACGGCCTAGCAGATGGAAACGGTCGAGAGACAGCAAGTGTATACCAAAACAATGAGGTGTATATCTTTACCGACACAAATCAGTTCACACAACATTTCAAGCCCATTTTTTTCATGATCATGGGTTCTTTCAGACAGACGACCTTTCAGGTAGGTGGCGGATTGTGTGCACACCAAATATGAAGCCGGCCGTGATGGCCGAGCGGTTCTGGCCGGTTCAATCGGGAACCACGCGACTGCTACGGTCGCAGGTTCGAATCCTGCTTCGGGCATGGATGTGTGTGAGGTCCTTAGGTTAGTTAGGTTTAAGTAGTTCTAAGTTCTAGGGGACTGATGACCTCATATGTTAAGTCCCATAGTGCTCAGAGCCATTTTTGAACCAAATATGAAGCTTGTACTGGAGTTCTAACCAGACCTCCATATCTGGTGTACGAACTGTCCGTTGCTTCCCTGCATGTTCGTCTGTCTGAAAGTACCCATAATCAGACAAACACCCGACAAGGGGTCGAAATGTTGTGTGATGTGGCTGGAGTCTGTGAGGGTAGTTGTTTTGGTATAGCCGTTCTGTCTCCTGAATGTTTCCATTTGTTTGTGGCCATACACGAACGCTATCTGGCTTGTTCCCAACATGAATACCGCACCGTTCTGCTACTCACAGAACGCTGCGTCAGTCACACAGCTGTAACACACAAGGAACACACGGTGAGGAAACAATCAGCACCATCTGCCTTTACGAAGATGCATTTCCAGAGACCAATTTATAGGACCTTTTTTCCTCCGTTTCTAGTCTGGCGTCCAGTGGCATAAGTCATGGCAGTGAAGCGGTATTTATGTGTCAGTGGGTTGTTTGGAGTCAGCGAAGTAATGTGTATCGACTTGCAGACAGCGTGGCAGAAAGTAAATACAGTGCTTGGGCGTGTCCTTGACCACACCGTGAATAAAACTCCCCTGAGTTTTTTGTGTTATAGTTGTTCGTGTTATGGCCTGACGAAACTACAGGCGTCCACCCACTAAGTGCTGGTACCGTTGGGCCTTCCAAGGATGTTCGGACGGAGTTTAGTGTAGTTTAGTCTTTGATTGCTATGGGATGTGACTGACCAGATATACGAGTACAACACATGAAACAGCAATTCACTTTGTTACAAGAACGACAAGAAGATTTGCTTAACTTGTATACTCCAAGGTCAGAGGAGTGTGCCGAGAATTTACTACATTAGTCGGTGCACACAAACTCTTCTCTTGAAACACGAGCTCAACATTTACACAAGTACAGTTCCAAACAAATGGTTCAAATGGCTCTGAGCACTATGGGACTTAACTTCTGAGGTCATCAGTCCCCTAGAACTTAGAACTACTTAAAAACTAACCTAAGGACTCCACACACATCCATGCCCGAGGCAGGATTCGAACCTGCGACCATAGTGGTCGTGCGATTCCAGTCTGTAGCGCCTAGAACCGCTCGGCTACACCGCCTGGCGTACAGTTCCACCTGAGGCTTGCATACCGCTGGTGTCCTAACCACATGAGATTGACTGCTTCCTCGGAGGTCACTATCTAGGGAGAGAGAGTCCATAATCAGCTCTATATAGACCTCTGTAGGATGGCACTGCGGTACTGAGGCAGAGGTCAAGTCCTGCGGACCGCATCCAATCAGTCGTTACTTATTGCAACAAGACGTCACTGTGGTATCTATGCGCGTTGCCGACTTTGCCGTGGTACCGCGATATTTCGACGATATCACAGTTTGTTTATCAACATCGACTACCCAAAGTGTCTAATAATAGTGGTTACCTCTCGCAGACATGTAACATGGCGTAACTACAGTAGTCGCAATAAGAGTGTAACCGAAATGGACTGGAATCGAGTACGACGCCTTGTCAACAACTGCCGGTTTTAAATCTGACAGGAATAATAGGTATCAGCGAATGGAGGTTCATCACAACCATTTTGATTGAGAAAGGAAATGCACCTAATAGATTTTGTCGTCAGGGCGGTCGCACCCAAAAAGAAATTGTTCTCAGCGACACATAAATCTGCACACTTTCCATGGGCCAAACGTCACAGTAGACGTCTCGGCGCTTATAGTGTGGTCCGACCTCTCGACATGTTACCTTTTTTTTTCCAAGAGACCCAAAGAATCGAGAGCACTGACGGCCCAATGAGGAGATGAACCTAGAGTGTGTGGAGTGCGTAGTTTGCGCTGGAGGCGTTACGTCTTGCGGGTGCTTTTCCTACCAACCTCTGATTCAGGTTAACGTGAACATGAACCAAAATATGAATTCTGGAAGTGTCCTCTTTGATTTCGTATGAGTATACTGTAATGAAGTTATAAAAATAGCACAGTAGTTTGTAAACAATAATAGTGCAGCGCTGTGGGAAAGTTCATCTTCGTTTGGCTCTTTTTTTAGTAATATTTAGCCAAACAATAAACCAACTCACTCTGGTTGCGATAGTCACCGTAACTGAGCTATCTGAAAATCGCTACGAGGCAGAACATTCAGTTCGTTAGTAGAAGGAGCCAAATGATCACACCCTGAAATGAACATGTAAAATCTTTCTCAAAATTTTGTTTATTCAAATAACTCCAATTAAAAGGGCCAGCTTAAAAAATTAAAAACAACAATAACGGCAACCAAGTAATACAATTATTTTCCTTTAAGACGTGTACAATGCAGACATGAAATTAAATAAATTAATTTCTGGAAACCACCTGCTCATGACAGCTTCCAAATGATGCCGGGTTCGGCCTCCCAAACTGCAGTGGGGTTCAGGTTAATTATGATAAGCAGGAAATCGCACTCGTCAGGAGTTTAAAACAGAAATAATAAACATCACACGCTTTAAAACAAAAGCACACTACGTGCTTTATACTCTAAAAGAAGGAAGACACTTTCTTGTGTAATGTGATCCGAAAACCAAGTAACGGAACCAAAACCAATCTTAAATTAGAGGCGGTGGTAGTGGTTAGTGTTTAACGTCCCGTCGACAACGAGGTCATTAGAGACGGAGCTCAAGACCGGGTTAGAGAAGGATTGGGAAGGAAATCGGCCGTGCCCTTTCAAAGGAACCATCCCGGCATTTGCCTGAAACGATTTAGGGAAATCACGGAAAACCTAAATCAGGATGGCCGGAGACGGGATTGAACCGTCGTCCTCCCGAATTAAATCAGAGGCCCTATTGAATAATTGCGCTACTGCTAAATAAGATTTAAATAACTAGATTTTGCCAATGCTTGCACAAATATCAGGCATTAAAAAATTGAAACAACTTTGCCACAATACGATATCAGAAGCGCCTTGGTTGACATGAATCACAGTTTAGCCAAGATCTCTCCCTCTAAGGACAACAGATCTCTAATCTTAACCAAGAGCAGAGCAGTAAAACATATTTACCTTTTAAAACAATTAGCAAGGCAAGAGGCAGCTCATTTATGTATAATTTTTTTTTTACAAGGAATTGATCAATAATAATCAACACTAACACAAGAAACTTAACGGAACCAAGCTGAAACCAACATTCAAAAATCGATGAAACGTCTGGGCACAGAGCGCATCACTCACAATCTCACAATATAAACTTGAACAGAATGCTCTCAGGTACCGTGAGACAAGATTAATCGGTGGCGTTCATTAATACCAAAGCTGACAAATTACTGCGTACCAAATTCTAGCTGTCACCGTTTATTCGTTTGTGCTGTCCTTCCCGTGGCGAAATGAAATTCCACAAGCAGTATATCGACATTAGGCAAATTTGTCATATGACACGAGTTGTGCTCCTTGCATCTGTTGTCCTTTTACTTAAACAGGCATCCCATTCAGGCACACGCACACACTCATTATCTTGACGGGAAATTATCTGCGCCAGCAAACATAACACGGTCAATGCTCAGTTTACACTACCAGTCAGTTCCTTTTCTGCTTCACTCGCAAATGGATCGAGGGGAGAAGACTTCTGTAGCCCTCCAGGCGAGCACTAATTTCTCTTACCTAGTCTTCGCGGTCGTTAGTGAGACGGACATCGCTCAAGAATTATGCAACAAACTGACAATTTTCCAGGTCCATTATTTTATCCTTGTCATATAGTAGAGTCAGCTGCGCTTTTTTCCAGTCGTTGGAACAACGCACTGGGTGAGATATGGTTCAAATGACTCAAATGGCTCTGAGCACTATAGGACTTAACATCGGAGGTCATCAGTCACCTAGAAACTTTTTTTTTTGTCATCATGTAGACTGGCAATGGCAAGGAAAGCGTTTCTGAAGAAGAGAAATTTGTTAACATCGAATATAGATTTATGTATCAGGAAATTGTTTCTGAAAGTATTTGTTTGGAGTGTAGCCATGTATGGAAGTGAAACATGGACGATAACTAGTTTGGACAAGAAGAGAATAGAAGCTTTCGAAATGTGGTGCTACAGAAGACTGCTGAAGATAAGGTGGATAGATCACATAACTAATGAGGAGGTACTGAATACGATTGGGGAGAAAAGAAGTTTGTGGCAGAACTTAACTAGAAGAAGGGATCGGTTGGTAGGACATGTTTTGAGGCATCAAGGGATCGCAAATTTAACATTTGAGGGCAGCGTGGAGGGTAAAAATCGTAGAGGGAGACCAAGAGATGAATACACTAAGCAGATGCAGAAGGATGTAGGTTGCAGTAGGTACTGGGAGATGAAGAAGCCTGCAGAGGATAGAGTAGCATCGAGAGCTGCATCAAACCAATCTCAGGACTGAAGACAACAACAACAACAACAACAACAACAACATCAGTCTACTGACTGGTTTGATGCGGCCCGCCACGAATTCCTTTCCTGTGCTAACCTCTTCATCTCAGAGTAGCACTTGCAACCTACGTTCTCAATTATTTGCTTGACGTATTCCAATCTCTGTCTTCCTCTACAGTTTTTGCCCTCTACAGATCCCCCTAGTACTATGGAAGTCATTCCCTCATATCTTAGCAGATGTCCTATCATCATGTCCCTTCTCCTTATCAGTGTTTTACACATATTCCTTTCCTCTCCGATTCTGCTTAGAACCTCCTCATTCCTTACCTTATCAGTCCACCTAATTTTCAACATTCGTCTATAGCACCACATCTCAAATGCTTCGATTCTCTTCTGTTCCGGTTTTCCCACAGTCCATGTTTCACTACCATCGAATGCTGTACTCCAACGTACATCCTCAGAAATTTCTTCCTCAAGTTAAGGCCGGTATTTGATATTAGTAGACTTCTCTTGGCCAGAAATGCCTTTTTTGGCAAAACGAGTCTGCTTTTGATGTCCTCCTTGCTCCGTCCGTCATTGGTTGTTTTACTGCCTAGGAAGGAGAATTCCTTAACTTCATTGACTTCGTGACCATCAATCCTGATGTTAAGTTTCTCGCTGTTCTCATTTCTACTACTTCTCATTACCTACGTCTTTCTCCGATTTACTCTCAAACCATTCTGTGTACTCATTAGACTGTTCATTCCGTTCAGCAGATCATTTAATTCTCCTTCACTTTCACTCAGCATAGCAATGTCATCAGCTAATCCTATCATTGATATCCTTTCACCTTGTATTTTAATTCCACTCCTGAACCTTTCTTTTATTTCCATCATTTCTTCCTCGATGTACAGATTGAAGAGTAGGGGCGAAAGGCTACAGCCTTGTCTTACACCCTTCTTAATACTAGCACTTCGTTCTTGATCGTCCACTCTTATTATTCCCTCTTGGTTGTTGTACATGTTGTATATGATCCGTCTCTCCCTATAGCTTACCCCTACTTTTTTTCAGAATCTTGAACAGCTTGCACCATTTTATATTGTCGAACGCTTTTTCCAGGTCGACAAATCCTATGAACGCGTCTTGATTTTCCTTTAGCCTTGCTTCCATTATTAGCCGTAACGTCAGAATTGCCTCTCTCGTGCCTTTACTTTTCCTAAAGCCAAACTGATCGTCACCTAGAGCATTCTCGCACTTGTCAGCTCTTGCCGTCTTCGGAATTGTGTGGATGATGCTTTTCCGAAAGTCAGATGGTATGACGCCAGACTCATATATTCTCCACACCAACGTGAATAGTCGTTTTGTTGCCACTTCCCCTAATGATTTTAGAAATTCTTATAGAATGTTATCTATCCCTTCTGCCTCATTTGACCGTAAGTCCTCCAAAGCTCTTTTAAATTCTGATTCTAATACTGGATCCCCTATCTCTTCTAAATCGACTCCTGTTTCTTCTTCTATCACATCAGACAAATCTTCAACCTCATAGAGGCTTTCAATGTATTCTTTCCACCTATCTGCTCTCTCCTTTGCATTTAACAGTGGAAGTCCCGTTGCACTTGTAAGTAGGCTGTTTAGGTTTTTTTATTGGTAACGCCGCCGCCACGTAGCGCTCTGTATGAAAATCACTGGCTGTGCCGTGTGCAGTCTGTGGCTGGTTTGCATTGTTGTCTGCCATTGTAGTGTTGGGCAGCGGCAGCTGGTTGCTAACAGCGCGTAGCGTTGCGCAGTTGGAGGTGAGCCGCCAGCAGTGGTGGATGTGGGGAGAGAGATGGCGGAGTTTTGAGATTTGTAAGACTGGATGTCATGAACTGATATATATATTATGACTATTAAGGAAAATACATTGTTTGTTCTCTATTAAAATCTTTCTTCGCTAACTATGCCTTTCAGTAGTTAGTGCCTTCTGTAGTTTGAATCTTTTATTTAGCTGGCAGTAGTGGCGCTTCCTGTATTGCAGTAGCTTGAGTAACGAAGGTTTTTGCGAGGTAAGTGATTTGTGAAACATATAGGTTAATGTTAGTCAGGGGCATTCTTTGTAGGGATTTTTGAAAGTCAGATTGCGTTGCGCTAAAAATATTGTGTGTCAGTTTAAGCACAGTCTTGTATAGTATTTAGAAGGGGACGTTTCACACTCTTAATGTTACCACCGTTGCTTTTAATGTCACCAAAGGTTGTTTTGACTTTCCTGTATGCTGAGTCTGTCCTTCCGACAATCATATCTTTTTCGATGTCTTCGCATTTTTCCTGCAGCCATTTCGTCTTAGCTTCCCTGCACTTCCTATTTATTTCATTCCTCAGCGACTTGTATTTCTGTATTCCTGATTTTCCTGGAACATGTTTGTACTTCCTCCTTTCATCAATCAACTGAAGTATTACTTCTGTTACCCATGGTTTCTTAGCAGCTACCTTCTTTGTACCTATGTTTTCGTTTCCAATTTCTGTGATGGCCCTTTCCAGAGATGTCCATTCCTCTTCAACTGTGTTGCCTACTGCGCTATTCTTTATTGCTTTATCTTTAGCGTTAGAGAACTTCAAACGTATCTCGTCATTCCTTAGAACTTCCGTATCCCACTTCTTTGCGTATTGATTCTTCCTAGAAACTTAGAACTACTTAAACCTAACCAACCTAAGGACATCACAGATATCCATGCCTGAGGCAGGATTCGAACCTGCGACGGTAGTGGTCGCGCGGTTCCGGACTGAAGGGCCTAGAAGCGCTCGCCCTCTACGGCAGGCGGTGAGAGATTCACGATGCATAAGGGCTCAATGAAGAAGAATACTCTCAGCAAAATCGAAATGGGGTCTGGACATTCATTTCCTGTCAATTGTTTTAGTTGTTTCTCAAGGCCAGGGATTCCTATTCCTGTGTGTTTGATATGGGAGTCCGCATAACGGTCAAATGACGGTATATTTGTACCATTCTGCTACAAGAATGACTTTTTTAAAAGCGGAATTAAAAAAAAAATAGCTTTTCTTTTGGTGTCTTTAATTGCCGAACCAGATTGATCGACTAGTGACTGAACAAAAGCCATCATCACTGTTAATGACCGGTATCTACTGTACTTTCTCAATGTTGTATTTCAGTATCTTTGTTCATGTTCGTTTGAAACGGGGAACTAGGTAATAGACCTTTCACACTGAGTAGATCGTAAACACAACATCTGATTTCATCACGATATGTGTTCCATAGATTGTCACCAACATTGCTTGCACCATCGTTGCCGATTTTTTAAACCTTGATATTCATCTATTGTTCCATTCTATTATGACACAAGATTTTGCAGTAAGTACATTCCTCTGGCGGAAATATAAAAACCTGCTTCATCTTTATATAATAAACGGTACGTGGCTCATCTCCCTCATGCGCAAGTGTGTGGATGCGCATCAAAATGGATAAACGCACATACTACATATTAAAAGTTCAAAAATTAGACAATGTTTAATGCAGTCCAGCGTACACACCTCTAGGGATCATTGTTTCCTGAATTTGGCCGGCCGTATTGGCCGAGCGGCTCTGGCGCTCCAGTCTGGAACCGCGCGACCGCTACGGTCGCAGGTTCGAATCCTACCTCGGGCATGGACATGTGTGATGTCCTTAGGTTAGTTAGGTTTAAGTAGTTCTAAGTTCTAGGGGACTGATGACCTCAGATGTTAAGTCCCATAGTGCTCAGAGACATTTGAACCATTTTTCCTCTGAATTCCCTTTAATTATAGAATACCATTATGATTTTACACCTCCCTAGCCGCAATCGAGATTAATACGTTATACACGAAGTTTAGGGTTACGTTTGTGTTGCCCGATTTTGTGTGTTTTTTTGCTATCGATTAGCAGTTCATCTGGGGACGTATATCTTCACCGCCAATTTAGCCTCATTTCAGAAAACGGATCAAAGCCATCTGCATCAGGATGAGCTCTAATCCATACTGAAACGAAGCAAAGGCCATTGTGCAGATGCATATTACTTTATTTACAGTTGTAAAATTTTTATAAAATGTGAAATATTATAAACTCCAGTTAGCTATAGCTGTATTATTATATATTCGAACAGCCCAGTTCTTGCTTCATGCACTTTTCTTCCTTCTTGCCCACATTCGCATCATTTGTTTCATTTCTGCTTCCGAAGAAATGGAGAAAACGAAAATAAACGTCCGAACATGAAATGAAGAGTTTTGAGAGCATCTATCTCGGAGAAATTCAGCGGTCTAGCTAAAATACATTAAAATTGATTAAAATAGTTTCGAACGCAACAAAATATTTATTTGTATTAAAAGCCGATGTCTTTAGACTATTTACACTGAAATACACTGCTGGAAATTGAAATAAGAACACCGTGAATTCATTGTCCCAGGAAGGGGAAACTTTATTGACACAATCCTGGGGTCAGATACATCACATGATCACACTGACAGAACCTCAGGCACATAGACACAGGCAACAGAGCATGCACAATGTCGGCACTAGTAAAGTGCATATCCATCTTTCGCAGCAATGCAGGCTGCTATTCTCCCATGAAGACGATCGTAGAGATGCTGGATGTGGTCCTGTGGAACGGCTTGCCATGCCATTTTCACCTGGCGCCAAAGTTGGACCAGCGTTCGTGCTGGACGTGCAGACCACGTGAGACGACGCTTCATCCAGTCCCAAACATGCTCAATGGGGGACAGATCCGGAGATCTTGCTGGCCAGGGTAGTTGACTTACACCTTCTAGAGCACGTTGGGTGGCACGGGATACATGCGGACGAGCATTGTCCTGTTGGAACAGCAAGTTCCGTTGCCGGTCTAGGAATGGTAGAACGATGGGTTCGATGACGGTTTGGATGCACCGTGCACCATTCAGTGTCCCCTCGACGATCACCAGAGGTGTATGGCCAGTGTAGGAGATCGCTCCCACACCATGATGCCGGGTGTCAGCCCTGTGTGCCTCGGTCGTATGCAGTCCTGATTGTGGCGCTCACCTGCACGGCGCCAAACACGCATACGACCATCATTGGCACCAAGGCAGAAGCGACTCTCATCGCTGAAGACGACACGTCTCCATTCGTCCCTCCATTCACGCCTGTCGCAACACCACTGAGGGCGGGCTGCACGATGTTGGGGCGTGAGCGGAAGACGGCCTAACGGTGAGCGGGACCGTAGCCCAGCTTCATGGAGACGGTTGCGAATGGTCCTCGCCGATACCCCAGGAGCAACAGTGTACCTAATTTGCTGGGAAGTGGCGGTGCGCTCCCCTACGGCACTGCATAGGATCCTACGGTCTTGGCGTGAATCCGTGCGTCGCTGCGGTCCGGTCCCAGGTCGATGGGCATGTGCACCTTCCGCCGACCACTGGCGACAACATCGATATACTGTGGAGACCTCACGCCCCACGTGTTGAGCAATTCGGCGGTATGTCCACCCGGCCTCCCGCATGCCCACTATACGCCCTCGCTCAAAGTCCGTCAGCTGCACATACGGTTCACGTCCACGCTGTCGCGGCATGCTACCAGTGCTAAAGACTGCGATGGAGCTCCGTACGCCACGGCAAACTGGCTGACACTGACGGCGGCGGTGCACAAATGCTGCGCAGCTAGCGCCATTCGACGGCCAACACCGCGGTTCCTGGTGTGTCGGCTGTGCCGTGCGTGTGATCATTGCTTGTACAGCCCTCCCGCAGTGTCCGGAGCAAGTATGGTGGGTCTGACACACCGGTGTCAGTGTGTTCTTTTTTCCATTTCCAGGAGTGTATAAATACAGAATCTGTATAGAGGGAAGTGTGATAATTTAAGTAACAAATAAATCACATGATACTTAACTAAAATTAAAAGAAGCCGTAGGTGGTGTGGAGAACGGAGCAGGTACTGTGGCTCCATGAACATCAACCTCTGCGAAGAACAACGGACTTGTTGCTTAGATACACCACGCTTCGCCCCCCTTATACACCATTACGCCAGCAACAACCAGCCAGGAATTAAGGTATACACATAACATCGATAGACAGCTGTGAGGCCGGAAACTCACAAATCGTATAAAGGGAAAGATAGTGGTTAAGTGAAGGGAACGGTTCCCATGGAGATTGCGTTGATGTATCGATATGCGCCATCCAGCGGAAGCCGATTTCAGTCACTGCGACAGCGACTTGATGTTAAAAATTACTAGCCACCATCTACCATCACCGGTGTAATTTATTCTTTTAATTTTTATTATATACCATGTAATTCATATGTTACTACTATTGAAGGGAACGGTTCCCATGGAGATTGCGTTGATGTATCGATATGCGCCATCCAGCGGAAGTCGATTTCAGTCACTGCGACAGCGACTTGATGTTAAAAATTACTAGCCACCATCTACCATCACAGGTATAATTTATTCTCTTAATTTTTGTTATATACCATGTAATTCATATGTTACTACTATTATCACACTTCCCTCCAAATCTATTCTGTATTTCTTATTAAATAGAAATGGTCTGAAGATGATCACATTCTGACCGAAGCATGTTATCACTACAAATAAATATTTTACTGCGATGGAGACTGTTTATATCCATTTTATATAATTCAAAATACTTTATGAAGCTTCTGACGGAGATTATTCAGATGTTCCTTGTGAGGACGAAGATTCGGATGATTGCATGAATGACCATTGTACGGTTCAGACGACGATTCCGGTGACAAAAACATCATTAGACATGAAAGAAAGCGTAAAGTGGCAGTGTTTTTATGTGATTCCAACAATAAGGATGCAGATTGTGTTCTCGTGTACGATTCGTTTTATCATAATATTAAATCCCTTTCGAGAAGGCGTCCGAGTCTGACTTTCCCAGTGCACGAATGTGACTCGGCCGCCGTCTCGAGAACGATACGTATTAGCAGCAACACTGAAGGTATATCTGTGTCTAGAAAACAATAAAACGTTTGTAATAAATAAAAGATAAAAGACATAGGAAGAAAATGAATACGAGAGGAGAGAAGGTATGAAACCGTGCACTAAGGGCGGCGAGTCCAAAAAGTCAGAAGATCGTAGGCTGACGTCTGAATCACAATGATCATAACACGTTACCTTTTGTGGGAAAAATAATTTTCATTGCTATCTTATTTCTGTTTACCGAATTTACAAAGAATCTACTACTGGTCCCAAATTATTAAACACCAAGGCCGAGATGTGGTAACAATGAAATTTATTCCACCACTTATAGACATGACTCTACACGAACGACTGGTATCACAGACCTGTACATACAGTGTGGCTGTGGAATTCAGTATCCGAATAGCGCCACCTCAGAGGCGCTAGACGTCTTGGTGTGGAGTTGAAGAGCGCCAGAATACGCTGCAATGGAATACTCTGCCACGTGATTCGTAGGCACGGCAGCAAACCTGCGGCTGCGAGAGGACCTGCACGAACAAGTTGCCGACTGGCCATATTCCAGACTTGTTCGATAGGCGACATGACATATGAAAAGGCAGCCCAGGGTAGCGGTGGTACTCGTCGTTCTTCGAAGAAGGCTTGCACATTCCTCACCAAATGTGGCCTGGAGTTGTCCTCCTGAAATAAAAGTTCCAATTTCCCTGAGCACTTTGGGACTAAACATCTGAGGTCATCAGTCCCATAGAACTTGAAACTACTTAAACCTAACTAACCTAAGGACATCACACACATACATGCCCGGGGCAGGATTCGAACTCGCGACCGTAGCGGTCGCGCGTTTCCAGACTGAAGCGCCCAGAACCGCACGGCCACAGCGGCCGGCTGCTGAAATAAGGCCTTTGTAACAACCTCCAAGAAGGACAGTCCCTCGGGCTCTAAAACATCCTGACGTAGCGGTAGCTGTTCACATTTCCGTCAAGACGTAGGAAGCGACATGTGCGTATTATATTATAGGCAATGGCGCCCCAAACCATCACACTTGGCATACGTCCGCTATCAACAATACAGTCTTCTCGATTGCGTCGAATGCGCATGCGGCCATCGCTGTAGGGCAAACTGAAGCGGAACTCGTCCGAAATCATTACATTTGGCCTCTCGGCACGTCAGCATCAGTCCGCTGCGTTGGCAGGTTCAGGTAAATGGAAGCCGACGCAGTAGCATACGTGCCGCCAGTCTATCCCGCAGAACACAATATTGAACCGTCGACGTAGACATGTGTACACCTGTTGCAGTGTTCCAACGGCGCAACGACACTGTGGACAAAGCTGTCCCATCCGTTACGGCCAGGAGAACAAGATGGCGGTCATCTCGCGCTGTGGTCACACAGAGTCGTCCCCTACCCCGTCGGCGCTGGAAACGAACCTCTTCTCTCCACAGGCGCCACATACGCCTCATTGTTGAAGCAGTGGGTCCTATACGAGCCGCATCGTCACGGAAAACACAGCCCCTCCCGGAAACCGATCATTCTGCCCCGTGCGAACACACTCACGTACTCCACTATGTGATGTTGGCGAGGCACAGTGGCATTTGGTTACACGCTGCCACTTCGCATGACGACTCCGCAACTACTGGGCGTTGCGTTAACAGTGACGTGTCCGGTCACACAAAAGAGGGCTCTGTTGGGCCTACGTGGTTCTCTCTGCCATTTAAATCCACCGTTCCACCGTTCTGCCCGTACTCTTATCTTGGTGTGTTGCAGACCACTGCTTCTGAGTGTTTCGCTTTTTACAAGCAGTAGTTTATTCGTCTCGTTTTCAACAACAGCGGTCAACAAAATTTTTCGAAACCGATGGAAGTGGTTGGCTTGCGGATAAGGCTGAGACGCACTTCAGCACACTGCCTCAAGTGAAACAACTGTTTCAGAGTGACTTTCTTCAGTGTTCCGTTCTCTGGTTTCGAATAAAGATTGCAAATAGCCAGTGAATTCACAAACTTGCAGGATTCTTGTTTTATAACTCTCAGATAACTACCTTTTTCATGTGTATTTGTGTGTGTGTGTGTGTGTGTGTGTGTGTGTGTGTGTGTGTGTGTGTGTGTGTGTGTTTTCTGGCGGTGGGAGAAATGGGGCAAGGGAGGAAATGGTGAGTGTATTTTGCTAACATCGTCAGAGAGCAAAGGTTTCTCTGTAAGGGCTTTTAGCTTTTCAGACATTGGAATAAATTCACGTGAGCCTCGGAGCTAATATCAGTGGATGAAGAGGGAGCACCTGCGCCATAGCACAGAGGAGTGGAGAGGAGAGGCAAACGAAAGTATAAACTGCCGGCGGCGGCGGCGGCGACCCCGGCAGACAATCTGCGGAGTGGCCGGGCTTCCCACCCGCCGCTGCCCGCCGGCCCTTTAATCCATCTTAGCCGGCCGGCCAAACAGCGTAATCTGGGCCGTCCATATCCTGATTACATAATTTCATACCAGGAATTAACGACGCCACTGGCCAGAGAGTCGCTTCTCTAGGCAGCCTGCCTCACTGAAGCTGCGCGCACTGAGTAGAAGCCGCCGTGCCCCAAAAATGCTGCATCGTTAGACATATGTTTATCTGAATTGTGTGGACTGTGTTTTTCAAATGAGAAACTAATATAACTGGTATTAGATTTAATTTTGCTAAAAAGATCAACAAGTGTTTTGCCGAAAGCCGTATCCTAGGGTCTTCCTTTTTTTCGCTTATGCCATAGTCCCGCAGCGATCGCAGAGTCGGTGTGGTTACAACGGATTTGGCAGTGTTAGTGTTAGGGATGGCCGGATGCCCGTCCTGCCGCCATCCCGTACCCCCCAGGACGGAATCAGTGTACCCCATCTCTCTGTGTCTAGTGTGAACTGTGAAATAGTGCGGACGTGTTTCAAATATCGGCGACCCGTATAGCTGAGGCGGAACGTGGGGACCAGCCTAGTATTCACCTAGCGGGATATGGAAAACCGCCTAAAAACCACATCCAGGCTGGCCGGCACACCGGCTCTCGTCGTTAATCCGACGGGCGGATTCGATCCGGGGCTGGCGCGCCTACCTGAGTCCAGGAACGAGCGCGTTAGCTCTCTCGGCTACCCTTGCGTCTCTAGGGTCTTATATAGGCCAAGGTGACAAATGTCATAGGATACCGCCGAATATGGTGTCGGACCTCCATTTGTCCGGCCTAGCTCAGAAACTCAATGTACCATGGACTCAACAAGTCATTCAAGGTCCCCTGCAGAAATACAGACCCATGCTATCTCTGTAGTTGTCCGTGACCGAACGTGTTGCCGTTGCAGGATTTTATGCAAGAACTGGCCTCTTGTTTATATCTCATACACTTTCGATGGGTTACATGTCGGGCAATCTGGATGTAAAGAATGGTCTTCAAACCAATCGCGAACAAAAACAAACGACGCGTCGTCGTTGGAGGACACTAAGTCCATGAATTGCTGCAAATAGTCTCAAAGTACCCGAACATAGCCATTTCCAGTTGATGAGCGGTTCAGCTGGACCAGAGTACCTAGCCCATCCCTTGTAAACACAGCCCACAACGTTATGGAGCCACCACCAGTTTGCACAGCAGTGCCTTGTTGACAGTTTGGTTCAAATGGCTTCAAATGGGTTTGGTTCAAATGGGACTTAACTACTGAGGTCATCAGTCCCCTAGAACTTAGAACTACTTAAACCTAACTAACCTAAGGACATCACACACATCCATGCCCGAGGCAGGATTGGAACCTGCAACCGTAGCAGTCGCGCGGTTCCGGACTGCGCGCCTAAAACCGCTAGACCACCGCGGCCGGCGACAGTTTGGGTACACGGCTTTGTTGGGTCTGCGCTAACAGCTCTTGGCAACTGAAATCGGGACTCATTTGACCAGGTCGCTGTTTTCCAGTCGTCTAAGGTCCAACCGATATGGTCACGAGCCCAGGAGAGACGATGCAGCTGATGCGTTGTTAACAAAGGCACTCGCGTCGACCGTCTGCTGTCATAACCAGTTAACGCCAGATTTCACCGCACTGTGCTCACTGCCGTCCCACATTGATTTCCGCGGCTATTTAACGCAGTGTTGCTTGTCTGTCATCACTAACAACTCTACTGCTCTCTGTCGTCAGGTGACGGCAGTCGGCCACTGCGTTGTCTGGGGCGGGAGGTAATGCCTGAAATTTGGCATTTTCGGGACACCTTTTACACTGTGGATCTCGGAATACTGAATCCACTAACGATTTCCGAAATGAGATTTCCATACGACTAGTTACAACTAACATTCTACGCTCAGAGTCCTTTAATCACTGTTGTGCGGCTATAACCCCCGATACCTTTCCACATGAATCACTTGAGTACATATGATAGCTCCAGCAATACGCAACCCCTCTATACCTCGTGTACACGATATTACCGCCATCTGATATATGCATATCGCTATCCGAAGACTTCATGATCTCAGAGTACACTATAAAATCACACCTCGAGAGTCAAAGATATACAGACACGAGAAGACACTAGATTGAGCAATTCTAGATGTAGCATCACCTGTTGAAATACGAACGCATGTAGCTCCCAATTTCAGCTCATCAGCGCTGATGACCGTGTGAGTAGGCTGTTTAAGTTTTTTTATTGGTAACGCCGCCGCCACGTAGCGCTCTGTATGAAAATCACTGGCTGTGCCGTGTGCAGTCTGTGGCTGGTTTGCATTGTTGTCTGCCATTGTAGTGTTGGGCAGCGGCAGCTGGTTGCTAACAGCGCGTAGCGTTGCGCAGTTGGAGGTGAGCCGCCAGCAGTGGTGGACGTGGGGAGAGAGATGGCGGAGTTTCGAAATTTGACTACAATGGGTCTACTCTGTGTTGACCTACTTACCAATATTCTTCAAAACTTCGACTGACTCTGCTGTGGGTTTGCTCTGTTGTGGCCCATTACCTGTCTGCATGTCAAGAGTCAGCACTGTCTTTCCGTTGGAAGGACGACACTACTTCTTAAAGACTGCATGGAAATCCATTACTTCCGTGTGCATTTTCTTTTACTACTCAGACTTTGAGAAAAATACTGCAATTTCACTTTGATGAATGATCAGGACTGTCTGTATGGACTGTGAGAAAATCTTAGCTTTTGACCAACATTGTATCGATAAGTGTGTGCATTTCATTTCTTTGTTATTGTAATTATGAAAAAAAATTTCAAATCTGTATTGGCCACTGCCCAAAACAATTTGTAAATTTTTTTGTGGTGAGCATGGGGGCTATGTAAGTAGGATGTTAAGGTTTTTTTATTGGTAACGCCGCCGCCACGTAGCGCTCTGTATGAAAATCACTGGCTGTGCCGTGTGCAGTCTGTGGCTGGTTTGCATTATTGTCTGCCATTGTAGTGTTGGGCAGCGGCAGCTGGATGCTAACAGCGCGTAGCGTTGGCAGTTGGAGGTGAGCCGCCAGCAGTGGTGGACGTGGGGAGAGAGATGGCGGAGTTTTGAAATTTGTAAGAATTGGTGTCATGAACTGATATATATATTATGACTATAAAGGTAAATACATTGTTTGTTCCCTATTAAAATCTTTCATTTGCTAACTGTGCCTATCAGTAGTGACTTCCGTAGTTTGAATCTTTTAGTTAGCTGGCAATAGTGGCGCTCGCTGTATTGCAGTAGTTCGAGTAACGAAGATTTTTGTGAGGTAAGTGATTTTTGAAACATATAGGTTAATGTTGGTCAGGGCCATTCTCTTGTAGGGATTATTGAAAGTCAGACTGCGTTGCGCTAAAAACTATTGTGTGTCAGTTTAAGCACAGTCGTGTACAATTGTTCTAAGGGGACGTTTCAACTGTACTTAAAAACCAGTGACCTTCTTACATTTTTTTCTCCACATAGAAACTTAAGAGACTGATCGGGTCTTAACTGAGTGTCCTAGAGCCGTCACGGCTCGTGTTCATCCCATTAATTGTTTGTCATCTTCTATTACGGTAGTGCCACCTGGTTTTCTTGTCCCATTTACTGGCGTCACTAACTTCCTGCCTTACTTGCCCGTGAGTGGCAGCAGCAGGGCGTATCAATAAGCGCACTGCCGTACCATCTCTGGAGCGACTGATAGTATTTCCGGGTCGTCGTGTGTCGAGTGAGTGGGAGACGCACCAGCAGTGCAGTCGCGACGGAGCAGCGGTCGCGACGGACCACCAATCCAGTCGGTCGGTTGGCGTGGAGCAGCAAGCAATCCCCCGTCGCGCGATGTTGGGCTGGAACCGCTGGCAGCGTGCAAGCGCGGTTGGAGTGTGAGGTGTTGCTTGCGAGTGCTACGAAGTTCGTCGCCCATCGATCTTGGACTCCTCACTCGACTTACTATCGAACCTCTACTGTTTATATTTCGTCGTTTGATCCTGGTTGCCTCTTTTAGGGCATTCCCGCGAGCAACAATGTGTGTGTATTTAAGTCGGCTAAGATTCCAGACATCTTCCTGTGAAATTTAACTCAACTTAATTTATTCCCTGTTATGGAAGTTCACCAGTGGTATCTTCTACTTTGTGGCCGTTGACGTTCCGGTTACCTGCCCTGGTCGTTGACGTAATTTTAGGCAGTGTATTTTCCTCGTCGTGTTGCTGCTGTCCAGCGCGGGGTGTAGTTCGACAGCTGAGGTATTGTTGCTCGTTGTGGGCGCCAATATTCTGTGTGTCGTGGTCGTTTTGCTAGTTGCGTGAAGCGGAACTGATTTGCCTGATTGGTCGGTCGGCTGTCTGTCGGTTGGGTTGCCTCCAGATTACGATGGCGTTGGACAGGCTGCCTGTCTTACCCAAACGCGCGTTAGTGTTAAAATCCCAGGCCTCCCTTTGGAAATTTCTGAGCGCCGTTCCTTTTGTGTTATGTAGTAATTTCCCTGTTTAGTTATTTGCTTGATATGTGGCTTTTAGCCGAATATCAAAATATCTTAAATTAACGTTCTTGTCTTGCCCTCAAGTCATGAGATTGTTATATTTTTATATGGGGGCTTCAGCTGAATTTTACTGGAGATGTTTTAAGATAAGGTCTTCTTCCCTATAGATTGAAACTCTTTCTAGGCCTTAAGCCTTCAAAGATATTTTGTTGGTATGTGGCCTACAGTCGAGTATTAATATCTCTTCCATAAATGTCCTTGTCTTGCCCTTAAGGCATGAGAGTGCTATTCTTTATTTTATGTGAAATATTTTAAGATACGGCCTTCTGCCTTTTAAAATTGAAAATCCTCTTTGTAGGGCTTAAGCCGTTAAATTATTTGTTGGTGAGCGGCCTTCAGCCGAGTTTTAATATCTCTTAAACTAATCTTCTTCACTTGCCCTTAAGGCATAAGATTGTTATGCTTTCGAATGGGGCCTTCAGCCCAATTTGCATAAAATGTTTTAAGATAAGGCCGCCTGTGTTTTGATTGAAACTCCTCTTATTGCTTAATATGCGACTTCCAGCCTAGTTCCATTAAAATTAAATTGCTTCAGCCGATTAGATTGAAGACTTAGAAAATATTCTTGAGTGAAACCTCCGGAAGAATCTTGTATTTCAATTTTGCTTAAGCCTTGTGACTTGGATTTTGAATGTGGAGTTCAGCCGATCTAAAGTTAATCAAAGGAAGTCGATTAAATTTTTGAGTGCTTTGTATTCTTGTTGTAATATTGTCTGTTGATAAATAAAGTTTGTATGTTGGCCCCTTTCCACAATCTAATCCGCTCTGTCTTACTAGCCCAGGCATTTCAGTCTCATTGTTTACCAATTGCCTAAGTGAACATTTGCTTGGAGGCTAGTTATTACTACAAACTCTTTTTTCTGTCACTAAACAAACTGATTAATCATTTCTGAACTTCAGTTAATTATATTACTTACTACTACCATCTGTATAATTTTTACCCTGTAACCTTGGATCAACTAAAATAAACGCAATGTCTGACACAAAAAAGAAGAACTGCAAAGAAAGGAGGAAAAGAAGTTAAAATCTGTGTGCGTAGAGAGAAGGGTGCCATAGAGCCTTCGTTTACTTTCCTGAGGCATGCTGGATCACAGTTATCCTAATTGGTCTTTGATATCCTGGTCGCTGACATTGGGACAGTGTTAACATCTTGTTGATCCGACACATAGAATAAAATTCCTCTACCGTTGCTACTAATTTACTCAATTTAACCTACGACCGCTTTTGAAGCTTACAGATTCATCTTCGGGTGCCGTCAATGATTGACTGCTCCGGCCGCCACACATTTATGTTTCCGTATTATTTCGTAAATCGAAGAAAGCCGAAAGTATTGAGAAGTAGGAAAAATAAGAACGGCGAGAAATTTAATATCAGGATTGATGTTCACGAAGTAGATGAACTTAAGGAAATCTACTACCTAGGCAGCAAAATAACTAATGACGGACGGAGCAGGGAGTACATCAAAAGCAGACTAGCATTGGCGAAAAAGGTATTCCTGGCCAAGGGAAGTCTTCTAGTATCAAATTTCTGAGAATGAAAGTTTGGAGCACAGCACTGTATGACAGTGAAACATGAGCTGTGGGAAAACGGGAAGAGAAGAGAAACGCAGTATTTGAGATGTATTGCTACAGTCGAATGTTGAGAATTAGTTGGACTGATAAGGTAATGAATGAGGATGCTCTGTGCAGGATGGGAGAGGACAGGAATATGTGGCAAACACTGACAAGGAGAAGGTAACAAGAGTGGTGATTCATCTGAGCAACTGATAAGTTTTTATTGATTTACGGTCAATTTCGATGATCCCGCGCTCACTGATATCGTAACTGATGATGTCTCCTGTCCAGTCATATTAACGGGACCGCCTGTTACAAGCCTAACAAACACCTTTTTCAGCATGGACCGCTGCGTGACGTGGAAGTTTTACAAGAAACAGACAGGGATGTGGAGCCATACCGATTTCAGTGCTGTGGTCAGCTAGGTTTCACGGATGCGTGATGTGAAAAGCAATCGAGGCGATCCCGCAGACTCTGGATTGGGCTTTGTTTTGGGGAGCTTGGTAGCCATAGTAAACTCGTCATGATGCTCTTCGAACCTCACGCGTTCTACATCTACATACATACCCCGCAATCCACCATACGGTGCGTGGCGGAGGGTACCTGGTACCACAACTAGCATCTTCTCTCCCGTTCCACTCCCAAATAGAACGAGGGAAAAATGACTGCCTATATGCCTCTGTATGAGCCCTAATCTCTCTTATCTTATCTTTGTGGTCTTTCCGCGAAATATAAGTTGGCGGCAGTAAAATTGTACTACAGTCAGCCTCAAATGTTGGTTCTCTAAATTTCCTCAGTAGCGATTCACGAAAAGAACGCCTCCTTTCCTCCAATGACTCCCACCCGAGGTCCTGAAGCATTTCCGTAACACTTTCGTGATGATCAAACCTACCAGTAACAAATCTAGCAGCCCGCCTGTGAATTGCTTCTGTCCTCCTTCAATCCGACCTGATAGGGATCCCAAACGCTCGAGCAGTACTCAAGAGTAGGTTTATTAGTGTTTTATAAGCGGTCTCCTTTACATATGAACCACATCGTCCCAAAATTCTACCAATGAACCGAAGACGACTATCCGCCTTCCCTACAACTGTCATTATATGCTTGTCCCACTTCATATTAATCTGCAATGTTACGCCCAAACATTTAATCGACTTGACTGTGTCAAGCGCTACACTAATA
This sequence comes from Schistocerca gregaria, assembly GCF_023897955.1. Lineage (NCBI taxonomy): Eukaryota > Metazoa > Arthropoda > Insecta > Orthoptera > Acrididae > Schistocerca > Schistocerca gregaria. The sequence continues at coordinate 324,265,990 of NC_064920.1, read as the reverse complement.
ATAGTGTATTCGAACATTACGGGACTCTTTTTCCTATTCATCTGCATTAATTTACATTTATCTATATTTAGAGTTAGCTGCCATTCTTTACACCAATCACAAATCCTGTCCAAGTCAACTTGTATCCTCCTACAGTCACTCAACGACGACACATTCCCGTACACCACAGCATCATCAGCAAACAGCCGCACATTGCTATCCACCCTATCCAAAAGATCATTAATGTAGATAGAAAACAACAGCGGACCTACTACACTTCCCTAGTGCACTCCAGATGATACCCTCACCTCCAATGAACACTCATCATCGAGGACAACGTACTGGGTTCTATTACTTAAGAAGTCTTCGAGCCACTCACATATTTGGGAACCAGTCCCATATGTTCGTACCTTAGTTAGGAGTCTGCAGTGGGGCACCGTCTTTGAGTCGTTACTGCACTTTGACGTCGAATATATGTGGTGCCAACATTAATGTGACTTGCCCTTAAAGTTGTGTAAAAATGAGAACACGTTGAGGTTGTCTACTGTCAAGTCCACCGTTAAACAATGTGTGCTGACACCGTAACATGTCATCTACACTCATGCTCGTAAATTAATGAAAATGCTAATAGATAGTGAAACAACTCTTGGTGGGCGGTTTGGTGATATAAATCACCTCGGGGTATCACCATGCGGTGCATTTGACCTGCGGTCGTCTCACGGTGGCGCTGGCAGCAGTCCACATACGCAGAGGTGTGTTGGTGCATGTCAGAGTACGGTGCAGCGAGTGAGTGTGCAGACGTTATCAGACGTGCTAATGGTCACTGTCTGTTGAAAATGGCTGAAATACCTCATATTGATGACGTTATGAGCGATAGAATACTAGGGAGACTGGAAGCTGATCAAACACAGCAGCTCTCCGTGGGCCACAAAGTGTGATCTCAAGATTATTCCAACGATTCCAGCAGACAGCAAACGTGTCCAGGTGCTACATTACAGGACGTACACAGTGTACAACACCACAAGAAGTCCGATATCTCACCATCAGTGCCCGAAGACGGCCACGAAGTACTGCAAGTAGCCTTGCTCGGGACTTTACCGCTGTCACTGGAACAGTTGTCTCCAGATATACAGCCTACTGACGACTAAACAGACATGATTTATTTTCCCGGAGACCTCTAGGTGCATTCCACTGCCCCTGGTCACAGGAGAGGCCATAAAGCCTGGTCTACAGATCACAGTACATGGTTATTGGAACAGTGGTCCCAGGTTATTTTCACGGACAGGTCCAGGTATAGACTGAACAGTGATTCTAGCCGGATTATCATCTGGTGTGAACCAGATACCAACCCCTTAATGTCCTTGAAATGCACCTGTATGGAAGTCGTAGTTTGATGGTGTGGGGTAGGACTGTGATTGGTGTGCGTACACCCCTGCATGTCTTTCACAGAGGAGCTGTAACAGGTCAGGTGTACTGGCACGTCATTTTGCACCAGTATGTCAGCCTTTTCAGGGGTGCTGTGGGTCCCACCTTCCTCCTGATGGATGATAACGCACGGCCCCACCTAGCTGCCATCATAGAGGAGTACCTTGAAACAGAAGATATCAGGTGAATGGAGTGGCCTGCCTGTTCTCCAGACCTAAACCCCATCGAGCACTTCTGGGATGCTCTCGCTCGACGTATTGCTGCACGTCTTTAAACCCCTATGACACTTCAGGAGCTCCAACAGGCACTGGTGCAAGAATGGGAGGCTATACCCCAGCAGCTGCTCGACCACCTGATCCAGAGTATGACAACCCGTTGTGCGGCCTGTGTATGTGTGCATGGTGATCATATCCCATATTAATGTCGGTGTACATGCGCAGGAAACAGTGGCATTTTGTACCACATGTGTTTCGGGACGATTTTCTCAACTTATGACCAATACTGTGGACTTAAAGATCTGTGTCGTGTGTGTTTCCTATGTGCCTATGCTATTAGCACCAGTTCTGTGTAGTGCCACCTTGTGTGGGACCACATTCTGCAGTTATCCTTAATTTATGAGCATGAGTGTAGATACCGACAACGCAAGCAGCTGCGACGCCGAGCGTCACCGGCGGTCACGAGATTACGGTTTCGAGAGAGCCTGGCTGCGTCCCCGGCCAACCTTTGCCGCCTTTTGTTTGCGCTGCGGCCATCAGGGCGTCTCTCGGAACGCACAGCACCGCACCGCGCCGCTTCGTGCTGCACCTAAATAGCAGCCGGTGACATTTGGCGGCGACGGAACCTTTCCGGGACCTCGGCGCCTATCCTCACCTGGCCACGATTGACAGCGCAGCTCGCAGGGTGGCGAAGAGCTCGATGTTCTCGCAATAAGCTACAGATTCTGCTTCCATTCACTGTGCGCCCCATGTATCGGCACTTTGATATTGTCACAATCTCAGAAAATGTTTGACTGAAATAAGATGTTTCCAATGCCTGAAAGAAATCGTTAGACAGGGAGGGCCTACAAGTTACGCACTACATGACTATATAAGATACAATAGCAGTGGAAATAGCAATACCAAAGATGGAGTTCAATTGTTCAATTTTACTACAAAAATGATTAGGCTTATAGAAATATGAATAACTGCTTTTGTGGAAAATTCAGTATAAGGTGCAGACTTCAGAAAAAAATTATCTTAATACATGATATCTAAGATGGCCCGCAAATCAGTAATATCCTTCTGCTCGTTGGCTATGAGAATCCAGAAATCGTCATAAGCGGTTGCGATAATATTAAATATCAAACAAATCGCATATATACTCATTGGGCGACATGTGGAGCGGACATGGAATCCAGAAAAACAGTATTATCTGACCTCCTTCAAGGAAGGCTCTACATTCTTTCTCGCATGCGGTGCGTCATTGACCGGACGAAACATGTGAAGTTGATTCAACGAGGCGCAGTTTCTTAGGAACTAAAACAGTCCTAGAATATCAATGCCTGTTCGTCCTCAGTATGTTTGAGTCAAAATTGTACGTTGTACACCTGAGCACTTCAAAATTATTACACTAACAGTTTGTCCGCTGGGTTGCTCAACCTGTTTGGATGGCATGCTACAAACACCACGATACTATCTACACTTACACGGCATACTGCAAGACATGTCGAAGGATGGCTCGTTCGAGAACGCTACATGTTACTACAGCAGTCCTGTGACAGCAACCGAATGACCATTGTAGTCTGAGATGTTGATGAATTTTGAATAACGGAAACTGAGGAGCTACTTGATTGTGAAGTAGCGGCTCCGGCCTCGTAAACTGACATACGGCCGGGAGAGGGATGTGCTGACCACATGCCCCTCCAGATCCGCATCCAACAACACCTGTGGGGTGAGGATTACACGGCGGCCGGTTGGTACCGTAGGGCCTTCCAAGGATTGTTCGGACGGAGTTTGGATAACGCAAGCCGACACAACTACATTTTCAGCAACGAGCGGTCGATGCTGACTGATCCACATCTACTTAATGCTAATATATAGAATCAACCCTAAGCAGAAAGTTTGCAAGTATCGTCCGGGTCTGACGAAGTGTTGTTTCCTGATACGCTGGATGTAATCTTGCACGGAACCCTATGAACCTCGCAGCTACAAAACTGCCGCACATGAGGAAAAGTTAATAAATCCCTAACTGACATACAATGAATAATTGAGGAGATACCTGCAACTAACAAGTTACCGTGATGGGTTCACTAGTACGGTTACAGCGGTTACAATGTCTACTAAATGAAAATAAGTGATACAGGAGTATTATTTTTTTTATAAAAACTCAAGACACAGAAGGTCGCTACAAGCAAGAAGATCATGAAAATAATAAATTATACTGAACTCTCTAACACAAGAAATGATACAGCATTAATAACAAATCACACGTGATGTATATTTATCTGAAACCTGTGGAGGAAAGACCATGGTGATTATGCCAATGAACTGACAATTTCAGAGACTTCACTCGTCCTAAATACACATATATATATCTGCGGCGCTGAGCGCCACGTCCTCCGATATATATGAGGTGGTCCATTGATAGTGACCGGATCAAATATCTCACGAAATAAGCATAAAACGAAAAAACTACAAAGAACGAAACTCGTCTAGCTTGAAGGGGGAAACCAGATGGCGTTATGGTTGGCCCGCTAGATGGCGCTGCCATAGCTCAAACGGATATCAACCGCGTTGTTTTAAATAGGAACTCCCATTTTTATTGCACATTCGTGTAGTACGTAAAGAGTTATGAATGTTTTAATTGGACCACTAATTTCACTTTGTAATAAATGGCGCTGTAATAGTCACAAACGTATAAGTACGCGGTATGACGTAACATTCCGCCAGTGTGGACGGTATTTGCTTCGTGATACATTACCCGTGTCAAAATGGAACATTTCCCAATTGCGGAAAAGGTCGATATCGTGTTGATGTATGGCTATTGTGATCAAAATGCCCAATCGGCGTGTGCTATGTATGCTGCTCGGTATCCTGGATGACATCATCCATGTGCTCGGACCGTTCGCCGGATAGTTACGTTATTTAAGGAAACAGGAAGTGTTCAGCCACATGTGAAACGCAAACCACGACCTGCAACAAATGATGATGCCAAAATAGGTGTTTTAGCTGCTGTCGCGGCTAATTCGCACATCAGTAGCAGACAAATAGCGCGAGAATTGAGCATCTCAAAAACGTCGGTGTTGAGAATGCTACATCAACATCGATTGCACCCGTACCTTATTTCTATGCACCAGGAATTGCATGGCGACGACTTTGAACGACGTGTACCGTTCTGCCACTGAGCACAAGAGAAATTACGGGATGATGACAGATTTTTTGCACGCGTTCTATTTAGCGGCGAAGCGTCATTCACTAACAGCGGTAATGTAAACCGGCATAATGTGCACTATTGGGCAATGGAAAATCCATGATGGCTGTGACAAGTGGAACATCAGCGACCTTGGAGGGTTAATGTATGGTGCGGCATTATGGGAGGAAGGATAATTGGCCCCCATTTTATCGGTGGCAATCTAAATGGTGCAATATATGCTGATTTCCTACGTAATGTTCTACTGATGTTACTACAAGATGTTTCACTGCATGACAGAATGGCGATGTACTTCCAACATGATGGATGTCAGGGCGGTGCGGTTGAAGCGGTATTTAATAGCGTATTTCATGACAGGTGGATTGGTCGTCGAAGCAGCAAAGGATGGCCCGCACGTTCACCGGATCTGATGTCTCCGGATTTCTTTCCGTGGGGAAAGTTGAAGGATATTTGCTTCCGTGATCCACCGACAACGTGTGCCAACATGCGTCAGCGCATTGTCAATGCATTTGCGAACATATAGGAAGGCGAATTACTCGCTGTTGAGAGGAATGTCGTTACACATATTGCCAAATGCATTGAGGTTGACGGACATCATTTTGAGCATTTATTGAATTAATGTGGTATTTGCAGCAACAGCATGCGTTCTCAAAAATGGTAAGTTCACAAAAGTACATGTATCACATTGGAACAACCGAAATAAACTGTTCAAACGTACCTACGTTCTTTATTTTAATTTGAAAAACCTACCTTTTATAAACTGCTCGTCTAAAATTGTGAGCCATATGTTTGTGACTGTTAGAGCGACATCTATCACAATGCGAAAAAACTGGTCTAACTAAAACATTAATATTTCTTTACGTACTACACGAATATAAAAAATGGGGGTTCCTTTTTTAAAATAACGTAGTTGATACCCGTTCGAACTATGGCAGCGTCATCTAGCGGGCCAGCCATAGCGCCATCTGGTGTCCTCCTTCAAGCTAGACAAGTTTCATTCTTTGTAGTATTTTCGTTTAACGCTTATTTCGTGAGATATTTGGTCCGGTCACGATCAATGGACCGCCCTGTATATATATACTGAGACGACGAGTGAAAAATTGTACACAGGGAGGGAATCGAATGCGGGTATCATTCTTACTAGGCAGGTACGTTAGCCATTAAGCCACCTTGCCACAACGGTTCACACAACCGCACGGGTTACCTTGTCACGCCTCCCTCCTCGATCCAGATTCTGGGTTTCTATCACGGAAAAAAATGCTCTAGAAAGGGTCCCAATTATCTTACTGAAATGCAATCTTGACCAACCAGGTCGCCGGATCTCCAGTTTGAGATGGTTTCGTGTATTATGGGCACGACCCTCCAACCAGTTCAGTATTTTGACCATCTAACGCGCAAACTGGACAGAGTTTGGCGCGTTGTCGCTCAGAAGTATGTCCAAAAAATCTATCAATCAATGACAAGCCGAATAACTGCTTGCATAAGGCTAGAGCCCCCCCCCCCCCTCCCCCCCCCCCCCCCCCTATGAACCATGGACCTTGCTGTTGGTGGGGAGGCTTGCGTGTCTCTGTGATACAGATAGCCGTACCGTAGGTGCAACCACAACGGAGGGGTATCTGTTGAGAGGCCAGACAAACGTGTGGTTCCTGAAGAGGGGCAGCAGCCTTTTCAGTAGTTGCAAGGGCAACAGTCTGGATGATTGACTGATCTGGCTTTGTAACAGTAACCAAAACGGTCTTGCTGTGCTGGTACTGCGAACGGCTGAAAGCAAGGGAAAACTACGGCCGTAATTTTTCCCGAGGGCATGCAGCTTTACTGTATGATTAAATGATGATGGCGTCCTCTTGAGTAAAATATTCCACAGGTAAAATAGTTCCCCATTCGGATCTCCGGGTGGGGACTACTCAAGAGGATGTCGTTACCAGGAGAAAGAAAACTGGCGTTCTACGGATCGTATAGTGCAATGTCAGATCCCTTAATCGGGCAGGTAGGTTAGAAAATTTAAAAATGGAAATGAATTGGTTAAAGCTAGATATAGTGGGAATTAGTGAAGTTTGGTGGCAGGAGGAACAAGACTTTTGGTCTGGTGACTACAGGGTTATAAACACAAAATCAAATAGGGGTAATGTAGGAGTAGGTTTAATAATGAATAGGAAAATAGGAATGCGGGTAAGCTACTACAAACAGCATAGTGAACGCATTATTGTGGCCAAGAAGATACGAAGCCCACACCTACTACAGTAGTACAAGTTTATATGCTAACTAGCTCTGCAGATGACGAAGAAATTGAAGAAATGTATGATGAAATAAAAGAAATTATTCAGTTAGTAAAGGGTGATGAAAATTCGAGTGTAGGAGAGAAGGAAACGTAGTAGGTGGATATGGATTGGGGCTAAGAAATGAAAGAGGAAGCTGCTTGGTAGAATTTTGCACAGAGCACAACTTAATCATAGCTAACACATGGTTTAAGAATCATCAAAGAATGTTGTATACATGGAAGAACCTGGAGATACTAAAACGTATCAGAATATACACTCCTGGAAACTGAAATAAGAACACCGTGAATTCATTGTCCCAAGAAGGGGAAACTTTATTGACACATTCCTGGGGTCAGATACATCACATGATCACACTGACAGAACCACAGGTACATAGACACAGGCAAGAGAGCATACACAATGTCGGCACTAGTACAGTGTATATCCACCTTTCGCAGCAATGCAGGCTGCTATTCTCCCATGGAGACGATCGTACAGATGCTGGATGTAGTCCTGTGGAACGGCTTGCCATGCCATTTCCACCTGGCGCCTCAGTTGGACCAGCGTTCGTGCTGGACGTGCAGACCGCGTGAGACGACGCTTCATCCAGTCCCAAACATGCTCGATGGGATCCAGAGATCTTGCTGGCCAGGGTGGTTGACTTACACCTTCTAGAGCACGTTGGGTGGCACGGGATACATGCGGACGTGCATTGTCCTGTTGGAACAGCAAGTTCCCTTGCCGGTCTAGGAATGGTAGAACGATGGGTTCGATGACGGTTTGGATGTACCGTGCACTATTCAGTGTCCCCCCGACGATCACCAGAGGTTTACGGCCAGTGTAGGAGATCGCTCCCCACACCATGATGCCGGCTGTTGGCCCTGTGTGCCTCGGTCGTATGCAGTCCTGATTGTGGTGCTCACCTGCACGGCGCCAAACAAGCTACGACCATCATTGGCACCAAGGCAGAAGCGACTCTCATCGCTAAAGACGACACGTCTCCATTCGTCCCTCCATTCACGCCTGTCGCGACACTACTGGAGGCGGGCTGCACGATGTTGGGGCGTGAGCGGAAGACGGCCTAACGGTGTGCGGGACCGTAGCCCAGCTTCGTGGAGACGGTTGCGAATGGTCCTCGCCGATACCCCAGGAGCAACAGTGTCCCTAATTTGCTGGGAAGTGGCGGTGCGGTCCCCTACGGCACTGCGTAGGTTCCTACGGTCTTGGCGTGCATCCGTGCGTCGCTGCGGTCCGGTCCCAGGTCGACGGGCACGTGCACCTTCCGCCGACCACTGGCGACAACATCGATGTACTGTGGAGATATCACGCCCCACGTGTTGAGCAATTCGGTGGTACGTCCACCCGGCCTCCCGCATGCCCACTATACGCCCTCGCTCAAAGTCCGTCAACTGCACATACGGTTCACGTCCACGATGTCGCGGCATGCTACCAGTGTTAAAGACTGCGATGGAGCTCCGTATTCCACGGCAAACTGGCTGACACTGACGGTGGCGGTGCACAAATGCTGCGCAGCTAGCGCCATTCGCCGGCCAACACCGCGGTTCCTGGTGTGTCCGCTGTGCCGTGCGTGTGATCATTGCTTGTACAGCCCTTTCGCAGTGTCCGGAGCAAGTATGGTGGGTCTGACACACCTGTGTCAATGTGTTCTTTTTTCCATTTCCAGGAGTGTATAATGGCAAGGCAGAGATTTAGGATCCAGGTTTTAAATTGTAAGACATTTCCAGAGGCAGATGTGGACTCTGACCGCAATCTATTGATCATGACCTGTAGATTAAAACTGAAGAAACTGCAAAAAGGTGGGAATTTAAGGAGATGGGACCTGGATAAACTGAAAGAACCAGAGGTTGTGCAGAGTTTCAGGGAGAGCATAAGGGAACAATTGACAGGAATGGGGGAAAGAAATACAGTAGAAGAAGAATGGGTAGCTTTGAGGGATGAAGTAGTGAAGGCAGTAGAGAATCAAGTAGGTAAAAAGACGAGGGCTAGTAGAAATCCTTGGGTAACAGAAGAAATATTGAATTTAATTGATGAAAGGAGAAAATATAAAAATGCAATAAATGAAGCAGGCAAAAAGGAATACATACGTCTCAGAAATGAGATCGACAGGAAGTGCAAAATGGCTAAGCAGGGATGGCTAGAGGACAAATGTAAGGATGTAGAGGCTTATCTCACTATTGGTAAGATAGATACTGCCTACAGGAAAATTAAAGAGACCTTTGGAGATAAGAGTTTGATATAGCACTGAAAGACATGAAACGAAACAAGGCCCCCGGAGTAGACAACATTCCATTGGAACTACTGACTGCCTTGGGAGAGCCAGTCCTGACAAAACTCTACCATCTGGTGAGCAAGATATATGAAACGGGCGAAATACCCAAAGTCTTCAAGAAGAATGTAATAAGAAAATAATAATAATAAGAATATAATAATATTAAATAAAAATATAATTATATATATATATAATAAAAAATAATATTAAATAAAAATAAATAAATAATATTAAATAAAAAATAATAAGAATATAATAATAAAAATAAAAATAATAATAAGAATATAATTCCAATCCCAAAGAAAGCAGATGTGAAAATTACCGAACTATCAGTTTAATAAGCCACAGCTGTAAAATACTAACACGAATTCTTTACAGACGAATGGAAAAACTAGTAGAAGCCGACCTCGGGGAAGATCAGTTTGGATTCTGTAGAAATACTGGAACACGTGAGGCAATACTGACCTTACGACTTATCTTAGAAGAAAGATTAAGGAAAGGCAAACCTACGGTTCTGCATTTGTAGACTTAGAGAAAGCTTTTGACAATGTTGACTGGAATACTCTCTTTCAAATTCTAAAGGTGGCAGGGGTAAAATACAGGGAGCGAAAGGCTATTTACAATTTGTACAGAAACCAGATGGCAGTTATAAGAGTCGAGGGACATGAAAGGGAAGCAGTGGTTGGGAAGGGAGTGAGACAGGGTTGTAGCCTCTCACCGATGTTATTCAATCTGTATATTGAGCAAGCAGTAAAAGAAACAAAAGAAAAATTCGGAGTAGGTATTAAAATCCATGTAGAAGAAATAAAAACTTTGAGGTTCGCCGATGACATTGTAATTCTGTCAGAGACAGCAAAGGTCTTGGAAGAGCAGTTGAACGCACTGGACAGTGTCTTGAAAGGAGGGTATAAGATGAACATCAACAAAAGCAAAACGAGGATAATGGAATGTAGTCGAATTAAGTCGGATGATGCTGAGGGAATTAGATTAGGAAATGAGACACTTAAAGTAGTAAAGGAGTTTTGCTGTTTGGGGAGCAAAATAACTGATGGTCGAAGTAGAGAAGATATAAAATGGAGACTGGCGATGGCAAGGAAAGCGTTTCTTAAGAAGAGAAATTGTTAACATCGAGTATAGATTTAAGTGTCAGGAAGTTGTTTCTGAAGGTATTTGTAAGGAGTGTAGCCGTGTATGGAAGTGAAACATGGACGATAAATAGTTTGGACAAGAAGAGAATAGAAACTTTCGAAATGAGGTGCTACAGAAGAATCCTGAAGATTAGATGGGTAGATTGCATAACTAATGAGGAAGTATTGAATAGAATTGGGGAGAAGAGAAGTTTGTGGCACAACTTGACCAGAAGAAGGGATCGGTTGGTACGACATGTTCTGAGGCATCAAAGGATCACCAATTTAGTATTGGAGGGCAGCGTGGAGGATAAAAATCGTAGAAGGAGACCAAGAGATGTATACAGTAAGCAGATTCAGAAGGATGTAGGTTGCAGTAGGTACTGGGAGATGAAGAAGCTTGCACAGAATAGAGTAGCATGGAGAGCTGCATCAAACCAGTCTCAGGACTGAAGACCACAACAACAACAACAACAAGACTAGAGGCGGACCAACGCATTATTATACAATTTTTCTGAAATTGTAATCATTCGATCGTCTGTAGCGTACATGATATGTACCGTTTTGCACCCCATTAAGATAATTACTTCGTGTTGCAGCGTTTTTTTGTCTTGAGGTTTTGATTCACTGTCTCATCACTGCTTATTCGGTCTGCATTCAAGTGCGTTGCACCACTTTTCAAACGCTTCTGTTTGCTTAATTTCTGTACTCTCTATCGTTAACGTCTCACTTCACAATAATCTAGACCAATACTCTGAAGACAGACTTCCTAACTGAACGAAACATTTTTTGCCTTGTTTCACAAAACTTTTTATTATCTTTGTACAGCTTAGGTTTCGGATTGTAACCCCTTTTCTTGTACACCATAACGTTCTTGAAACGGAGGTGTAGTACAAAATAAGCTCACAATTCGAAATTTAAGTACTATGAAAATCATCATCATATTGCGAGTATTCTACAACTTGCGCCACTTCCAGTATTCCACTTCCTCCGACCACGCCAGTAACATTCTTACAGTTCTCTGACATCCATCGCGGTCTGAGGATGTTTCGATCCCTAAAATAATCAAGTTGTCTGAAACAAGGCAAAAAACCGATTCCATTTAGTTAATGAAATGTAGAATAATTCACTAGGAACCCACAGATGAATAAATGAAAATTATTTCCATTTCTAATTGCATTTAATAAATCTTTCTGTTTCAGGATACCATTTCTTTTTATCGCTATTCTTCATCATACATACTCTTTATCTCTTCTATCTTCAGTAATATTTTTGTCGAAATAGAGACGCTGATCTACTACTTTTAATGTCTCTTTTCCTTATCTCTTTTCCCTGGTATCACTGGATATATTTTGTTTACATTGCTCCATCCTTACTTTAGTTTTGTAGACCGTCTTATAGTGTGGTGTGCGTACTGTAAGACCTTCGATACACACACCTTTAGATTATTTGACTTCTCGCTCTAACAAAGTAGGCGAGTGTCAGCAATATGCCTCGTGGTCGTATCGTGGCGTCTTTATCTTCTGCCGTTAGGTCAGACCATAGGAATGCCACTTGCACGCTTAGAGTAGCAGATTGACGGTGACCAACTTCAAACAGAACTTGATTAATTTTCACATACATTTATTAAAATTATAAAAAGCATAGACATTACGGAACCTGATTATGGATGCTGTTTACAATTGACAATCTGAAGCTCCTTTGGGTCTTGGTACGTTAATCTTATTCTCAAATATCTCTGATACTTGACAAAGTGTCCATTCATTTATTTTCATGGCTGTGTACAGGAATATGATAATCTTCTTATTAGGTGCAGACTGAAACTTGACTATAGATTGGTACAGACTAATGCAGACTGGTACAGACTGGTGCAGACAAATGCAGACTGACTAATCGAAGGTCTGTACACTCGTTATAATACCTCGCGCGTTCAGGTATCACTGCGCGATTGTGATCCGTGAGGAGAAAAGGTTCTACATTAACAGTAATCTCATTGACTGCCTTACGTATTAATACGCGGATCGGCGCAAGCAGAATTTGGTCCATCTCTTAGGCAGCGCCATCTCATAGTGCGCGGATGGACGAGTGCAGCGTCTGCACTGTTGTGCTTAGCGGGGCGCGCTCTTGTGGGAAAGTTGTGTACGCGCTGACTACGCGGAACTATGTACACAACATATAGCCACTACAAAGACATTATTTCGTTTCCTTATCTAAGAAATCTCATGTTATCCATTATTTTAGAAACAATTATACAGACAAAACAGTCAAAACTACAATGCATTTGCAAAGTACATGAAATACAATGGCTTTGGTTCAAATGGCTCTGAGCACTATGGGACTTAACATCTGAGGCCATCAGTCCTCTAGACCTTAGAACTACTTAAACCTAACTAACCTAAGGACATCACACACATCCATGCCCTAGGCAGGATTCGAACCTGCGACCGTAGCGGTCGCGCGGTTCCGGACTGAAGCGCCTAGAACCGTCGGCCACCACGGCCGACTACAATGGCTTTACTTTACTTTGTTTCATGTGCATCATGTTTTAGCGTTTTAAACTAACGTAGTGAGTTTTGAAAACTTGACGATAATACCGCTGCCTCTCAGACCGCTTTGTTGAATTGTGTCAAATACGATTAAAGAGCCTGAATGCTGCCAATTATTATTGATGTTCCAAGTAGCCTGCCGTCTCTGATAAAACAACCCTCAAACCTTAGTCTTTTTATTGCGTCTCCCTGAACGGGAATAATACGAAATTTAACCGCTCGTGCGGGACCGGAGTCTACTGGTTTCAGACTGAGAGAGCAGAATACCCGAGTCACCGGTCCCGCCCACCTGCGGCCGGGGCCGCCTTCCCCCGGCGGGCCGGGGCGCCGCAGCTATCTTGCACCGCTCGGAACTACGCTAAATCGCATGAATAGTTAACCGGGATGATGCAGATGGAGGGACGGCTTTAACACCTCCTCGCTGACCTCTGCGCGCCTGGCGCAGCCGGGTAGCAGAGGTCACGGTGGGATGAGGGCCTAACTTAGTCAGCAGTGCAGGCCGCCACCCCGGCACGGTCCACGTTCACTAACTCTGTGATGCAGAAGCTCTACCGGTATGCTTCCAACTATTTGTACTTCGTCAAGTTGTTGTTCTAGCAGCGAAATTGTTTTTCTCTTTAGAACGGAAACATGTCCCAGTCTGCAGCTAGACGACGTCTCCGCAATATCCTTTTTTTCCACGAGTGCTAGTTCTGCAAGGTGCCAGAAGAGCTTGTGTGCGGTTTGGAAGGCAGTAGATGAGGTACTGGAGGAAGTAAAGCTGTGACGACGAGTCGTGGATCGTGGTTGGGTAGCTTAGTCGGTAGAGAACGTGCCCGCGAAAGACAAACGTCCCGCGTTTGAGTCTCGGTCAGCCATACAGTTTTAATTGCCAGGAAGTTTCATTTTTTTCTTTTTCTACAGGTATGAGTGTATACAAGACGTCTCAAACCCTTTGCGTAGAACTGAAAAGGCTGAGAGTGGATCAATAACCTGTTATATTGAGACAGGGAACCAGTGGTCGGTAATGCATTTTTGTTATTGTATGGGCATAAAAAGTGTACACCGCATAGCAACAACATACTTCACAGTAACTCTTCACAGCAACCAACAGCAGTCTCAGTGCGTGTATTACAACGGTACATGCCTACCTGACGCACTCTTGCAAAGTTCCAGGGTGTCTGTCGCACACAGGAACAGGCAGCGGATGATAGCGTACAATCCTGAGCACCGAACAGACTTACGGTACGCCGGCCGCTTTGACCGAGCGCTTCTAGGCGCTTGAGTACGGAACCGCGCTGCTGCGACAGGCGCAGGTTCGAATGCTGCCTCCGGCATGGATGTGTGTGATGTCCTTACGTTAGTTAGGTTTAAGTAGTTCTAAGTCTAGGGGACTGATGACCTCAGATGTTAAGACCTACAGTCCTTAGAGCCATCCTCAGACTTACGGTACCCAACTTCCCTCATAGCACGTGTGTGCATCTCACGGGCTCCTGCACAGCGTGCGCAAGCACAGGTCATGCACAGCACTATCCCTGATGTCAGTTATCCACTGCATCAGACATCTTGTGATGTGTCCATGGTGAAGTGTGTTATTGTGTTCAGTGCATAACGTGTAGCCAAAAATGGAAGGTTACTCGGCGTGAGAGTACTGCGCAGCATGATTTAGTGCCTGTAAAGCAGCACCAATGTACAGAGAACGCTTTCCCAACAGGCGTCATCCTAACTGGAAGAAGTTTATCTCTGGGGATAGCAGCTTACGAGAGACGGTATGTTTCACGCCACAGAGAGCGAGAGCCAAGGTTCACGCCAGAGACATATACGAACATCGGACTTTGAGATGGTGTTGGATTGTATGGTCGACTATCGAGCAATAAGCATCCGTCAACATGCTCGTGAAACGCACACTTGGAAGGATGCGATGTGGAGAATACTAATGGAAGAGGTATTACACCACTATCATCAAGACCATGTGCAACCACTGGGACCAAAGAATTGAGTCCCACTTTCACCTCTGTCAGTGGATTATGTACCACAGTGCCGTAGTACCGAACTTCAGACAGTTCGTATTGTTCACGGAAGAGGCCTCATTCACCCTTGAAGATGTTTCCAGCAGTCACTACAGCCATATCTGGAGTGAGGACACGTCGATGGCTATCACCAACGATTTTATATCAACGAATGGTCAGGCACTGTCTCAGCTCACCTAACAGCCTCGTATGACTGGTTGACGTTGTCTGGTGTTCTTGAGAGATGTGCTGCCAGTTTTAGGAGACTGTACCCTTTGTTGTCCACGGAAGGATGAGGTTTCAAAATGAAGGTGCATGAGCCCAGTTTGATGTTAATGTCTACTAGGCCCTGGGGGACACTTAGTCTCATCGTGGGTTTGAAAGGGCTGGTCTCGTACCATGCCAGCGCGATCACCGGATCTCACACCTCTATACATTTTCCTCTCGGTTTACGTCAAGATGTTCGTGCATGAAACCCCTGCACAAACGGATGCTGTTTGCTAGTATCCAAGCTACCTGTCGTATGGTACAACAGACGCCTGGGGTCGTTGAGAGAGTGAGGCAGAACTGCATGCGCCGTTGCCATGCATGCACTGGGACTGGCGGTTGTTCCTGTGAACAATTACTATGAGCTACACTGTTGTTACCAATAAATATGCGTTTCTGACGATTCGTTCCCCCCTAACAATAATCGTTGAGCACCCACTATCACCTGTTTTAGTTTGACCCAAAATGTTTGAGACACCCTGTTTATGGTAACGTCCTGTTAGGTGATGTTTCTTCAGCACGTGTGCGTGTGCGCGTCCAAATGATGGTAGAGTTGTAGACAATCATCAATATGGCGTTTAGAGAAGATACTCGTTACAGGCAGGATGCCGTATTTAATTTCCTAGCTGTGGAATAAGAAACCATAATGAAAATCCGTAAACGTTTTTGTGCAGTGTATAAAAATGATACAATTGTTACGAATACTGTTCTGATGTAGAGTGTTAACGCGTCAGGAAGTGCAGAGACCGAGCTTCATGGTCGGCACATTCAGTAAATCCTGTCACAGCCTCAGCTCCCGACATGGCGAATCGCTTAGATACCATGATTCGTGCAGACCGGCGGATCACAGCTCAACAGTTCGGCCTACGGCTATCGCTGAACTTTGGAAGTGCATGCTCAGTGACTGAGACTTCTGGATTTTGGCAGGTGAGCTCGAGATAGGTTGCGAATGCTTACAATAGACCACAAGAATCAAAGCAGAGCCATTTCATTTGAACTGTCAGTGCATTTTGAGGCCAATGGAAAGGCCTTTTTCCCATGGATCGATACTCGTGATGAAACCGAGCTGCATCACTTTCAGCCGGAAACAAATAGGCAGTCACTGGAGTGTCATAAACCGCAATAAAAAATTAAAAAAAACGAAGGAATACAGGGCAAATGCCTAATCTCGTAATGTCATGACGAGTCTCTTGACGTCGCGATGGCGTCTTTCCCGTGGTTGTGTTGTCAAACGAGTCAAGCGTTAATTCAGATGAAGATGTGGCTGGAGAAAAGAAATCTGTTTTTGGAAAAAACGACATTTTGTCTATTGAGTGCGTGATTGATTCTCATGTTAAATTTTTTTGGTTTATTTATTGACACAATCACATTATTTTTTAGGTTTTAATATAAATTTCTTTTTATATTATTTTAACATCTGAAGATGGTCATTGTATGGCCGAAACCGGTTATGAGTGTGTCATAAACATGTGATTGTGTCTATAAATTACAAAAAAAGAAATCTACGGTATTATTTACTGAACGACCCTTGTATAGTGTAGTTTTTTTGTGAAATCACTGATATGCAAAGTACATCACTAACATTTTGCTAGAATTCCTTTCTGATCCATGACTTTTCGGTGTATTCACGCTTTATGGCGAGCAGCAAAATGTATTCTCCCAGCTGTTAGAGCATCTTGCCTTTTCATTCAGGTAAGGAGCGCGGGAAGAATGTTTAAATACCCTGTATGCGCTGTAATTAATCTAGTCCTTCCCTAGCGATCCTTGTGGCGACGGTCTGTAGGGGGTTCGGAGTACATTCCTCAACTCTTCATTTGAAGCCAGTTGAAAATTTGTACTTAGACTTTTAGGGATAGTTTGCGTCTGCTAGTTCAGTCTCTGAAGCATCTCAGATAATCTACTAAGTCCTGGTGGAGGTTCGATTCCTCCCTCGGGCATCGGTGTGTGTGTATGTCCTTAGGGTAATTTAGGTTAAGTAGTGTGTAAGCGTAGGGACTGATGACCTTAGCAGTTAAGTCCCAAAAGATATCACACACATTTGAACATTTTTTAATCGACCAAGCGTCAAACAAACCTGTGACCATTCGTGGTGCCCTTCTCTGTTTACGTGCGGTATTCCCTGGGTACAGGGATTTGGTGAAAACCTTTCCAACAAGGTATTACATTCATGTATTTCTACTAGTTGACTGATTCTTAGTGTGACTCGTTGATACCGTTGTTGCAGGACCCTACATTTTTCCGTCAAGAAAGATGCGTAATTTTATATTTTTGAGCATTTAAGGCACGTTGTCATCTTTGCAGCACTTTTAAATTTTATCAAGATCTGACTGAATACTTCTGCAGATTTTTCAGACGGGACTGCATTATAAACAACTGCATCAACTGCGAAAATTCAGAGATTACTTTTCATATTACCTGCGAGGTCATTAACATACAACATGAAGATTTCCGTTACACCACACACCCCTGGGCACACCCGAAGTTACTTCTGCATCTGTTGATGTTTCTCCATTCAAAATACCGCGCTGCGTCCTCCCTACCACTAACATCTCATTCCAGTCACAAATTTCGCTTGATACCCCGTATGACTGAACTTTTGTTAATATACTTAGAAGTGATTCTTAATCAGAAGCTTTTCGGATATCGAGAAATACCATATCTATCTGACTGGCCGGACCCATGGCTTTCAGGACGTCATGGGAAAAAAGAATGAATGGGCTTTTACGTGATCGATGTTTTCCGAATCCATGCCGGCTGGCGTGGCACCCCCATTTTGTTCGAAATACCGTATTATGCTGCCGCTCAGAATATGTTACAAGCATCGACGTCAAAAAATATGACGTTAGTTTTGTGAATCACCTCTGCTACTTTTCTTACAGAAGGGTGTCACCTGTGATTTCTTCCAAAAACTGGACACGGTTTATCGTTCGAGGTTTCTGCGGTAAATTGTAGTTGAAAGAGGGACTAACTCAGCCACAAATTCCTTACATAATCTAATAGGAATTCCTTCGGTCCTGGGGTTTTGTTCATTTTTCACGATTTCAGTTGTTTCTCAACACCACTGACACTAAATTCCAGATTATTGCATTAGTGATGATACATGTGAAAACCGAGCTCAGCATTTCTCCTTTTATTTGCTATCCTCAATTTCAGTCCCTGTATCATTCGTTAGTGACGGGACACTAACTTTGATACAATTAACAGCCTTTACGTATGATCAATATTTCCTTGCTTATTGTGACATATCCATCGATTACGTTCTAATAGGGTAAAGGCTGAAGGCTTCTGGCATTTGCGACTTGACCGTCAAACGCGTTTCATTCATCATCATCATCATCATCATCATCTCTCTCTCTCTCTCTCTCTCTCTCTCTAGCCAGATGCTTCTTTCAGAAATTTTACTCCACATTTTGTTTCTTTAGGAGTTTGTTTGTGATGATTTTATACGATAGAGGCACCGTCTCGTCAGCTGCTCTGCTAAACCTGAGCCATACTTCTACAGCGCTGAATGTTTCGAGTTCCTAATTGAGAAAAACACTACATACGAGATTAGCTTCGTGAAAATATAAATCTTCCCGCTTCTTTTAGTAGACCTTCCTACTGCGGAAATTATTTCTGCTACGTCTGCCTCATGATCATTGATACCAGTTTCTGTGTGGTCATTCTCAAAGAGGTCAAGTGTGTTTGTTGCTGTTGGTTCAGTATAGTTCCACCATAAGCGAGTTTCCTAGTAATCCGTTCTAGATAGTCTTCAGATAACACTTTTAGTTAACTTTCGCATTAAGTTTTTATCACGCCCACCACTTACAAAACTGAAATTTTCCCAGTTGATTGTCGGATGATTTAAGTCTCCTCCAGTGATGACGGTATGAATGAAGAGCACATGTTCGGAACAAGTTAAACATACACATCCTGTAAAGTTTTCAGATACACATGGATGTGAGTCAGGTATTTTATATAAGGATCCGGTCAAAGTTTATGCCCACCCTTTATGCCAAGTCTTGTGCAGAAAGCCTGGCATGTAATTCCAATTTCTGTCTCGGTTGGTCTGAGTTTTTTGTTTACTGCGACCACCTTCAATGACTGTTAGTGTTTCCTTTAAATATACGCTTACATTTTTCCATATATTTCACTGCTATCAATTTCGGGTTCAACAAGCTGTCTGTATCTCGTATAATTCGAGCTTCACAGTTTTTTTAGCAGCGCTTCAAACTGTGACAATTTCTTGAGAATGCGTCGGCAGTTAATCACCGACATTTTTGTGCTCTCGCCCGAAAGTGGCACTTTTTTTCTAATCGTACGTCTACGTTACTGGATCTCCTACAGCTATCGTTATCTGGACTGTACCCAGAGTAGCATAAAGTAAAAAAAAATCTTTTGAGTGCAACCTACATACACGGTTAGCCACCTAGCTAGTAGCCTCTGATGAGTACCGCAACTCTCAGTGGCGGCTGGAACACACTCTTCGACGTACTGAATGAGGCCACCAGGCTACACGCTGAATGCACCTGATGTTCCTTCCCTTTCCTTCCCAAACAATTATTCACCGTATGCCGTATGTTCTAACTGCAGATGATTACTAGGTCTCTATCATTTTGTGTCCTCTTGACACAGAATACAGTAGGATTTCCATCAGGTGAAATGAATATCACTCGCTCAATTTCGGTGTCAGTGATAGACAGCACTTCGAAGTTGAGGGCTAGAGTGATCAGCACAGAACACTGACTTTTAGCTGGTCCCTGTTCCATCCCCCCCCCCCCCCCCCCCACACACACACACACACACAGTGAACATAACACATAGTCAAGGGGACGAGTAGTGATAGATCTAGTACTTCTCGCAGAGGAGACAGGACCCACAGAAGACAATAGTACTTGAGGTACCTTTGCTATCTCTTGTGAACGACTCTCGAGTGCTCTCCCAACACACCCATTCGAGCAGCTTCCAGTCATTTGATAGTAGTCAAGACGATTTCCAATATAAAATGCCATAACTTGGCGTTACTACTAAATTGAAACATTTATTCTACTTCTTAAAGTTGAAAAGTTGTATGAATTATTCAGTTTATTATCTTTAGTTTGCCATTTCGCTAGCTATTTATGAAAAATGCTTTGGAAAATATATTTGATGCTGTCCTCTACCAGCAACTAAACCTTATAAACAAACTGATGCTGTTGGATACTTATATGTTTTGTAATTTGCTTCCATTTCGCAACAAGATCTTTTCTGCAGATTAGTAAAAAGTGATCTGATACTATATCTTGTTCTTATTTGACCCGCTAGCTTATAATTTACTAAAATGTCGTCAGTTATTGATCTAAGACGTCTACTGGCAGATGTATACTTATGTATATCTATTTTCTTAAAATGTGAGTTTGTTACTTTATAAACATAATAAACTTAAAATAAACGAGATCTTAATAATAATACTAATAAAAATACCATGGTCTAGGAGTAGCGTCTTTGATTCATAATCAATAACGTCTTCGGTCCCGGGTTCGATCCCCGCCACTACCGAAATTTTGATAAATAGTCAACACTGGCGTCCGAAGACTTCCGGCATAAGAAGTCAGCCTCATTCTCCCAACGGCCTTGTCAAAGAAGGGCGGAGGAGCGGATACAGGTTCAGGGCACTCTCTTGTCCTAGGGGTGGGAAATTGCCCCTAAAGGCGGAAGAATCAGCAATGATCAACAACATGAGGATGCAGAAGGCAATGGAAACCACTGCATTAAAGACACGTAACGTGTATCCACAGGACATGTGGCCTGTAGGTGAAGAAGTGTCATGATGATCACTCCATTAGCAAAAGATTCCGGAATAGTCCCCCATTCGGATCTCCGGGAGGGGACTGCCAAGCGGGAGGTTACCATGAGAAAAAGATTGAATAATCAACTACAGGATAATGTTCTACGAGTCGGGGCGTGGAATGTCAGAAGCTTGAACGTGGTAGGGAAAATAAAAAATCTGAAAAGGGAAATGCAAAGGCTCAAGCTAGATATAGTAGGGGTCAGTGAAGTGAAGTGGAAGGAAGACAAGGATTTCTGGTCAGATGAGTATCGGGTAATATCAACAGCAGCAGAAAATGGTATATCAGGTGCAGGATTCGTTATGAATAGGAAGGTAGGGCAGAGGGTGTGTTACTGTGAACAGTTCAGTGACCGGGTTGTTCTAATCAGAATCGACAGCAGACCAACACCGACAACGATAGTTCAGGTATACATGCTGAAGTCGCAAGCTGAAGATGAACAAATAGAGAAAGTGTATGAGGATATTGAAAGGGTAATGCAGTATGTAAAGGGGGACAAAAATCTAATAGACATGGGCGACTGGAATGCAGTTGTATGGGAAGGAGTAAAAGAAAAGGTTACAGGAGAATAAGGGCTTGGGACAAGGAATGAAAGAGGAGAAAGACTAATTGAGTTCTGTAACAAGTTTCAGCTAATAATAGCGAATACCCTGTTCAAGAATCACAAGAGGAGGAGGTATACTTGGAAAAGGCCGGGAGATACAGGAAGATTTCAATTAGTTTACATCATGGTCAGACAGAGATTTCGAAATCAGATATTGGATTGTACCCAGGAGCAGATATAGACTCAAATTACAGTATAGTAGTGATGAAGGTTAGGCTGAAGTTCAAGACATTGTTCAGGAAGAATCAATACGCAAAGAAATGGGATACGGAACTTCTAAGGAATGACGAGATACGTTTGAAGTTCTCTAACGCTAAAGATAAAGCAATAAGGAATAGCGCAGTAGGCAACACAGTTGAAGAGGAATGGACGTCTCTAAAATGGGCCATCACAGAAGTAGGGAAGAAAAACATAGGTACAAAGAAGGTAGCTGCGAAGAAACCATAGGTAACAGAAGAAATACTTCAGTTGATTGATGAAAGGAGGAAGTACAAACATGTTCCGGGAAAATCAGGAATACAGAAATACAAGTCGCTGAGGAATGAAATAAATAGGAACTGCAGGGAAGCTAAGACGAAATGGCTGCAAGAAAAATGTGAAGACATCGAAAAACATATGATTGTCGGAAGGACAGACTCAGCATACAGGAAAGTCAAAACAACCTTTGGTGACTTAAAAGCAACGGTGGTAACATTAAGAGCGTAACGGGAATTTCACTGTTAAATGCAGAGGAGAGAGCAGATAGGTGGAAAGAATACATTGAAAGCCTCTATGAGGGTGAAGATTTGTCTGATGTGATAGAAGAATAAACAGGAGTCGTTTTAGAAGAGATAGGGGATCCAGTATTAGAATCGGAATTTAAAAGAGCTTTGGAGGACTTACGGTCAAATAAGGCGGAAGGGACAGATAACATTCC
The DNA here is from genome assembly GCF_023897955.1 of Schistocerca gregaria. Lineage (NCBI taxonomy): Eukaryota > Metazoa > Arthropoda > Insecta > Orthoptera > Acrididae > Schistocerca > Schistocerca gregaria. The sequence goes on along the minus strand of NC_064920.1, from coordinate 324,243,375 downwards.
ATCAGAATTTCTAAAATCATTAGGGGAAGTGGCAACAAAACGACTATTCACGTTGGTGTGTAGAATATATGAGTCTGGCGACATACCACCTGACTTTCGGAAAAGCATCATCCACACAATTCCGAAGACGTCAAGAGCTGACAAGTGCGAGAATTATCGCACAATCAGCTTAACAGCTCATGCATCGAAGCTGCTTACAAGAATAATATACAGAAGAATGGAAAAGAAAATTGAGAGTGCGCTAGGTGACGATCAGTTTGGCTTTAGGAAAAGTAATGGCACGAGAGAGGCAATTCTGACGTTACGGCTAATAATGGAAGCAAGACTCAAGAAAAATCAAGACACATTCATAGGATTTGTCGACCTGGAAAAAGCGTTCGACAATATAAAATGGTGCAAGCTGTTCAAGATTCTGAAAAAAGTAGGGTAAGCTATAGGGAGAGACGGGTCATATACAATATGTACAACAACCAAGAGGGAATAATAAGAGTGGACGATCAAGAACGAAGTGCACGTATTAAGAAGGGTGTAAGACAAGGCTGTAGCCTTTCGCCCCTACTTTTCAATCTGTAAATCGAAGAAGCAATGATGGAATTAAAGAAAGGTTCAGGAGTGGAATTAAAATACAAGGTGAAAGGATATCAATGATACAATTCGCTGATGACATTGCTGTCATGAGTGAAAGTGAAGAAGAATTAAATGATCTGCTGAACGGAGTGAACAGTCTAATTAGTACACAGTATGGTTTGAGAGTAAATCGGAGAAAGACGATGGTAATGAGAAGTAGTAGAAATGAGAACAGCGAGGAACTTAACATCAGGATTGATGGTCACGAAGTCAATGATGTTAAGGAATTCTGCTACCTAGGCAGTAAAATAACCAATGACGGACGGAGCAAGGAGGACATCAAAGGCAGACTCGCTATGGAAAAAAAGGCATTTCTGGCAAAGAGAAGTCTACTAATATCAAATACCGGCCTTAATTTGAGGAAGAAATTTCTGAGGATGTGCGTCTGGAGTACAGCATTGTATGGTAGTGAAATATGGACTGTGGGAAAACCTGAACAGAAGAGAATCGAAGCATTTGAGATGTGGTGCTATAGACGAATGGTGAAAATTAGGTGGACTGATAAGGTAAGGAATGAGGAGGTTCTACGCAGAATCGGAGAGGAAAGGAATATGTGAAAAACACTGACAAGGAGAAGGGACAGGATGATAGGATATCTGCTAAGACATGAGGGAATGACTTCCATGGTACTAGAGGGAGCTATAGAGGGCAAAAACTGTAGAGGAAGACAGAGATTGGAATACGCCAAGCAAATAATTGAGGACGTAGGTTGCAAGTGCTACTCTGAGATGAAGAGGTTAGCACAGGAAAGGAATTCGTGGCGGGCCGCATCAAACCAGTCGTAGACCGATGACAAAAAAAAAAAAAAAAAAAAAAAAAAAAAAAAAAAAAAAAAAAAAAAAACTGATACTGACACTCAAATGTAAGGGCATTTTAATAAATACTGCATAATTCTATGAATTCTACAAGTATATTTTCTAAGACCAGCTAACTAAGATTGTTGTAATGATTTTAAACATAGTCTGAAATGAATGTCGAGTACTTAACTATTGACTGTCGTCAGAAGTGGTTATTTTAAAAGCCTCTATGGAATATTTTCTTTAAGTTACACTCTTTGGTGATCATATTAATATGGAAGACTGGAACGGTGCCTATATTAGGAAAGGGCTTTGACCACTCAAATGAAGTCACCAGCAGAGATCGCTAAAAAAAATTGACCTCGGAATGCATGATACTACTAGAGAAATAGTGTACTAGCCAGATGAGGTTGTGGCCATCTCATCTGAACGAACCATGACACCCTGCCCGGAAATCCACAAATGAGAAAGATGAGTGTGTGAGAAAGGGGGGAGGGAACGTCGCTATGCTCGACTGTTGTACAAAACACAATCAATACTTAAATAGAATGTTTGATAATATTTCACGGCCGTTCGCCCATATTTGTACAGAGATTTCTTTCTGAAAAGGAAACCTTTATTTTTCGTCATATATAAAGGTTGAAGCAATAGTTAAGTCAGTGGAGAAGATTGATGATAATGAGACGAAATAGTCTCGTACTGTACCTCCGTGGTCTAAGGGCAGCGTCTTTGATGACTAATCGAAACGTCCTCGGTACGAGTTAGAATTCCGCCACCTCTTAAATTATTACCCTCATTCTGCCAATGGTCTTTTCAAAGAGCGTGGAGGAGCAGACAGAGGTTCTGGGCACTCTCTTCCCCGTGGGCTGGGTAACTGTCCATAAAGGCGGAAGAATCAGCAAAGACCAACGGCATGAGCATGTAGAAGACAATGATAACCACTGCATTAAAGACAAATAACGTGTTTTTAAGAGAGATACTTCCTACATGAAAATTAAAGAGACCTTTGGAGAAAATAGAACCCCATGTATGAATATCAAAAGCTCAGATAGAAAACCAGTTCTAAGAAAAGAAGGGAAAGCAGAAAGGTGGAAGGAATATATAGAGGGTATATACAAGGGCGATGTACTTGAGGGCAATATTATGGGAATGGAAGAGGACTTAAGTGCAGATGAAATGGGAGATGTGATACTGCGTGATGAATTTGACAGAGGACTCAAAGACCTGGGTCGAAAATAGGCCCCGGGAGTAGACTACATTCCACTAGAATTACTGACGGCCCTGGGGGAGCCAGTGAAGACAAAGCTCTACCATCTGGTGAGCAAGATGGACGAAACAGGCGAAATACCCTCAGACTTCAAGAAGAATATAATAATTCCAATCCCAAAGAAAGCAGGTGTTGACAGATGTGAAAATTTCCAGTTTAATAAGTCACAGCTGCAAAATACTAACGCGAATTCGTTACAGACGAATGGAGAAACTGGTAGAAGCCGACCTCAGGGAAGATCAATCTGGATTCCGTAGAAATGTGGGAACACGTGAGGCAATACTGACCCTACGACCTAGCTTAGATGACAGGTTAAGGAAAGGCAAACCTACGTTTCTAGCATTTGTAGGCTAAGAGAAAGCTTTTGACAAGTTTGACTGGAATACCTTCTTTCAAATTCTGAATACAGTGAGCGGAAGGCTATCTACAATGTGTAGAAGAACCAGATGGCAGTTATAAGAATCGAGAGGCATGAAAGGAAAGCAGCGGTTGGGAAGGGAGTGAGACAGGATTGTAGCCTATCTCCGATGTTATTCAATATAGACACTTAGCAAGCAGTAAATGAAACAAAAGAAAAATATGGAGTAGGAATTAAAATCCATGGAAAAGAAATAAAAACTTTGAGGTTTGCCGAGGACGTTGTAATTCTGTCAGAGACGGCTAAGGACCTGAAAGAGCAGTTGAACGGAATGGACAGTGTCTTGAAAGGAGAATATAAGACGAACATCAACAGAAGCAAAACGACGATAATGGAATGTAGTCTAATTAAATCAGGTTATGCTAAGGGTAAATGCAACTGGTGTGTTCGGATGCAGGCTGAGTTGGCATCCCTACACTCCCAGGTTCAGGCACTGTTGGCTGCAGTCACACAGCTTGAGGCTGTTGCCAATGGGCATCACTGTGGGGGTCCGGATGGGGGTTTGTCGGGGACGGCCAGCTCGTCCCACGCATCCCACGATCTGACAACGACTGTGGCTGCCCGGGATACTGCCCAAATTGAGGCTGATCCCTCACCTGTGGTAGAGTGGGAGGTCGTCTCGATGTGTGGCAGGGGGCGAAAGACATTCCGGATTGCTGAACGGAAGGCCTCTCCAGTTTGTCTGACGAACCGGCTTCAGGTTCTGTCTCCGGCTGATACTGATCTTCGGTCGGAGATGGCTGCTTGTCCTGTTCCAGTGGTTGCCTCTCAGTCTGCAAGATCCGGTCAGTCGCAGAGGGTGGGCTTACTGTAAGTTGGGAGATCCAACGACGGGCGCTTCATGGGGCCCCTTTGGGATAAGGTAGCAAGAGAGAGGAAGAAAACCAATGTGCACTCCGTGTGCATACCGGGGGGAGTCATTACAGATGTGGAAAGGGTCCTTCCGGATGTGTGTCGCTATAGATCGGAGGAAATCCTCTCTGGCTTCCGGTGGCTATCTGATTTGGTGAAGACTGCCAGTCTCGCTAGCGGGATGAAAGCAGAGCTCACCATCTGCAGCATCGTCGACAGGACTGAGTGCGGACCTTTGGTACAGAGTCGAGTGGAGGGTCTGAATCAGAGGCTGAGACGGTTCTGCGACCGTGTGGGATGCAGATTCCTCGACTTGCGCCATAGGGTGGTGAGGTTTCGGGTTCCGCTGGATAGGTCAGGTTCAAAATGGTTCAAATGGCTTGAACACTATGGGACTTAAACGTCTGAGGTCATCAGTCCCATAGAACCTAGAACTACTTTAACCTAAGGACATCACACGCATCCATGCCCGAGGCAGGATTCGAACCTGCGACCGTAGCGGTCGCGCGGTTCCAGACTGTAGCGCATAGAACCGTTTGGCCATCTCGACCGGCGATAGGTCAGGAGTCCACTACACGCAGCAAGCGGCTACACGGGTATGGCGTGGACTAGGCGGTTTTTTAGGTTAGATGGCCGCGTGCAAGTACAGAAAGGGCAACAGCCTCAAAGCGTGAGGCCAAAGTCAGGACGTGCGGGGACCAAGCAGCAATCGGTATTGTAACCGTAAACTGTCGAAGCTGCATTGGTTAAAGGTAAAGTACCGGAACTTCAAGCTCTGATAGAAAGCACCGAAGCTGAAATCGTTATAGGTACAGAAAGCTGGTTGAAGCCAGAGATAAATTCAGCCGAAATTTTTACAAAGGCATAGACGGTGTTTAGAAAGGATAGATTGCATGCAACCGGTGGTGACGTGTTTGACGCCGTTAGTAGTAGTTTATCCTGTAGTGAAGTGGATAGTTCCTATGAAATATTACGGGTGGAGGTTACACTCAACAACCGAGCTAGGTTAATAATTGGTTCCTTTTACCGACCTTCCGACTCAGCAGCTTTAGTGACAAAACAACTGAGAGAAAATTTGGAAGATATTTCACATAAATTTTCTCAGCATATTATAGTCTTAGGTGGAGATTTCAATTTACCAGATTTAGACTGGGACACTCAGATGTTTTGGACGGGTGGTAGGGACAGAGCATCGAGTGACATTATACTGAGTGTACTATCCGAAAATTACCTCGAGCAATTAAACAGAGAACCGACTCGTGGAGATAACATCTTGGACCTACTTATAACAAACAGACCCGAAGTTTTCGACTCTGTAAGTGCAGAACAGGGAATCAGTGAACAGAAGGCCGTTGCAGCATCCCGGAATATGGAAGTTAATAGGAATATAAAAAAGGGAGGAAGATTTATCTGTTTAGCAAGAGTAATAGAAGGCAGATTTCAGACTACCTAACAGATCAAAACGAAAATTTCTGTTCCGACACTGACAATGTTGAGTGTTTATGGAAAACGTTTAAGGCAATTGTAAAATGCGTTTTAGACAGGTACGTGCTGAGTAAAACTGTGAGGGGCGGAAAAAAACCCACCGTGGTCCAACAACAAAGTTAGGAAACGACTGCGAAAGCAAAGAGAGCTTCACTCCAAGTTTAAACGCAGCCAAAACCTCTCAGACAAACAGAATCTAAACGATGTCAAAGTTAGCGTATGGAGGGCTGTGCCTGAAGCGTTCAATGAATTCGAAAGTAAAATTCTATGTACCGACTTGACAGAAAATCCTAGGAAGGTCTGGTCTTACGTTAAATCAGTAAGTGGCTCGAAACAGCATATCCAGACACTCCGGGATGATGGTGGCATTGCAACAGAGGATGACACGCGTAAAGCTGAAATACTAAACACCTTTTTCCAAAGCTGTTTCAGGAAGACTGCACTGCAGTTCCTTCTATAAATCCTCGCACAAACGAAAAAATGGCTGACATCGAAATAAGTGTCCAAGGAATAGAAAAGCAACTGGAATCACTCAACAAAGGAAAGTCCACTGGACCTGACGGTATACCAATTCGATTCTACACAGAGTACGCGAAAGAACTTGCTCCCTTCCAGAAGGGCCGTCGAGCAGATTCGCAGAACTATAGACCTATATCTCTGACGTCGATCTGTTGTAGAATTTTAGAACATGTTTTTTGCTCGAGTATCATGTCGTTTTTGGAAACCCGGAATCTACGCCGTAGGAATCAACATGGATTCCGGAAACAGCGATCGTGTGAGACCCAACTCGCTTTATTTGTTCATGAGACCCAGAAAATATTAGATACAGGATCCCAGGTAGATGTTATTTTCCTTGACTTCCGGAAGGCGTTCGATACAGTTCCGCACTGTCGCCTGATAAACAAAGTAAGAGCCTACGGAATATCAGACCAGCTGTGTGCCTGGATTGAAGAGTTTTTAGCAAACAACAGCATGTTGTTCTCAATGGAGAGGCGTCTACAGACGTTAAAATAACCTCTGGCATGCCACAGGGGAGTGTTATGGGACCATTGCTTTTCACAATATATATAAATGACCTAGTAGATAGTGTCGGAAGTTCCATGCGGCTTTTCGCGGATGATGCTGTAGTATACAGAGAAGTTGCAGCATTAGAAAATTGTAGCGAAATGCAGAAAGATCTGCAGCGGATAGGCACTTGGTGCAGGGAGTAGCAACTGACCCTTAACATAGACAAATGTAATGTATTGCGACTACATGGAAAGAAGGATCATTTACTGTATGATTATATGATAGAGGAACAAACACTGGTAGCAGTTACTTCTGTAAAATATCTGGGAGTATGCGTGCGGAACGATTTGAAGTGGAATCAATATATAAAATTAATAGTTGGTAAGGCGGGTGCCAGGTTGAGATTCCTTGGGAGAGTCCTTAGCAAATGTAGTCCATCAACAAAAGAGGTGGCTAACAAAACACTGGTTCGCCCTATATTAGAGTATTGCTCATCAGTGTGGGATCCGTACTAGATCGGGTTGACGGAGAAGATCCAAAGAAGAGCGGCGCGTTTCGTCACAGGGTTTTTTGGTAACGGTGATAGCGTTACGGAGATGCTTAGCAAACTCAAGTGGCAGACTCTGCAAGAGAGGCGCTCTGGGTCGCGGTGTAGCTTGCTGTCCAGGTTTCGAGAGGATGCGTTTCTGGATGAGGTATCGAATATATTGCTTCCCCCCTATTTATACCTCCCGAGGAGATCACGAATGTAAAATTAGAGAGATTCGAGCGCGCACGGAGGCTTTCAGACAGTCGTTCTTCCCGGTAACCATACGTGAATGGAACAGAAAAGGGAGGTAATGACAGTGGCACGTAAAGTGCCCTCCGCCACACACCGTTGGTTGGCTTGCGGAGTATAAATGTAGATGTAGATGTGGGAATTAGATTAGGACACTTAAAGTAGTAGATGAGTTCTGCTATGTGGGGAGCAAAATAACTGATGATTGTCGCAGTAGATATGACATAAAATGTAGACGAGCAACGGCAAGAAAAGCGTTTCTGAAGAAACCGAGTATAGATTTTAGTGTCAGGAAGATTTTTCTGAAAGTATTCGTATGGAGTGTAGCCATATATGGATGTGAAACAAGGGCGATAAATAGTTTAGAGAAGAAATACAGTGCCACTGATCACGTTACTATTACGGGTGATTTCAATGCACGAACAGGAAATATCACAGTAACAAATATTACTGGACCTTTTGGAGAACCAGCATGTAATGAAAATGGCAAACAGTAAGTGATTTTACCACTTACTGTAATCTAAAAGTAGCAACTTACTTTTTAAGAAAGGAGATATAATTACGTATACAATGGCCAGTAGAGATTTTAGATCAATAATTGACATTTTAGTAAATGGTTAGCTAGTAGGTCAAGCAAGAAAAATATGTTCAAGTGTGCATGAATTCCTAAGGGGCCAAACTGCTGAGGTCATCGGAACCCAGACTTACACACTTCTTAAATTAAATTATGCTCAGAACAACGCACACAGCCATGCCGGAGGGAGGACTCGAAACTCCAGCGGGAGGGGCCACACAATCCGTGACATGAAGCCTCAAACCACGCGGTGACTCCGTGAGGCCAAGTAAGAAATGTATGAGAACAAGATATAGGATCATTTCATTTTCTACGAATCTCTAGAAAAGATCTTTTTATGAAATGGAAGAAATTAAGAAAACAAATAAGTAACTAATAAGATGAAAGCATTTATAAAATATAGGGCCTACTTCATGGAAGAGTAGAGCATAAAACATCTTTACCAAATCACGTTCAATAGAGAGCTAGCAGACTTGCAAAATAAACATAACATAGAATAAGGAAAGCAAAATCTAAAGAAAGTTATATACAGAAAAGCAGCAGCTGCAGAAGCTGTCAATGAAACGAAAAAAAATAAGAAAAGGAAAGGGCCTAACACTTTGAAATGAACATATTAAAAAGGCTGTTAGAGGAAAACAGGATATGTATGCAAAATACATAAGCAGCCCCAAAGCTGAAAAGAAGTAATCTTATAATGGGGGCAGAAATATTACTAAATGTGTTGTAAGAAAAGAACACCAAGCTCATTAGGATACCAAGTGAATTAGACAGCCAACCCGGTGCAATAAATGTTGGTTTTCAGTTATCCTTTAGTATGGTTTCAACGGAATTAAACCCATCTGCCTCAGAAAGAGAAGAAACAAACTTGACGTTACCAAACAGTCAGTAAAGCATTCTCCACATGAAATGTGTCGCCAATGGTCTGTATGTCCACATATAATAGTTGAGGCCCTAATAATCAAGAGCTTATCACATCATTAAAACTAATCACATAAAATACCAGACCATGTTAACATGTAACTCTTAACATAATCTGGTATTTTGTGTGATTGTTTTCACTGATGTCACAAGCCCTTGCTTTTAGGGGCCTTAACTTTTATTTATGGACGTACAGACCGTTACAGACACATTTCATGTGGAGATCATTTTACTGACTGTTTGCTAATGTGAACACTATTTCATCTCCTTCTTAGGAAGACTGGTTTAAATCTTGCTATATCACCAGCTATTATGTAAGTGTAGGCGAAACGCAGCAATGTTCAAAATATTTCGTTGAGTTAGATTCAGTTCTAATGAGAACGATGTCCATGGGAGACATGAAATGGTTTATAAGGTTTTAAAGACTCTGAAGACAACAGAGAAAGAGAAGAAGATACAAACAAACAATACTGCAAAAGAACAGTGGATAAACTACTACAAAGCACTATTTTATAATGCTACAGCACAAGGAAAGAAACTGAAACAATAGATGACAAGGGATTAGATGAATTACAGCCTGACGAAATAAAATACAGCCTTAACTTAACTTAAGAGCAGAGAAGCATCAGGAGGAGGTAGTATTTATGCTAAATTGCTAAAACACGGAGGAATGATGCTACATCTACAACTGTTACGTCTTTTAAACGAATGGTAGAACAGCAAAAGTCTTTTCAAAGAATGGAAGAAGATTACTAAACACTGCATACAAGAAGTTTGCAAAGATTTTAAACCCAAGACTTATAACGGAGATACTACTGCATGAGGAACAAATAGGTTTTAGGAAAGGACTCACTAAGATGGTTACGGTTTTTTATTTTACATCAGATAATACAAAAACTCAGAGAATATAATACAGAAACACACATTGCTTTTATCAATTAAAAGAAAACAAAGCTTTTAACAGTGTCTTTAGACAGAAACTTAGAAAGATAATGACGAATAGCGGGTACCAAAACATCCAATATATTCAATAAAAATTATGTGTCAGAACATAACTACCTCACTTGATTTCAGAGGAAAAATTACTAATGAGATACCAACTAATAAAAGAGTACGACAAGGCTGCTGTATCTCACCAACTATATTGAAAATTTACGTACATGAAATAACGCAAGTATAGATAACACAATTTCAAGAAAGTATATACCTAGACAGGACGATTCTTTTAAATAACTTACTATATGCTGACGATGCAGAGATCCTATCAGATAAAGAAGAGGATGTTTAGAAAAGAATTTACTTACCAAAACAAAGAAGCGTCAAATCTGACACGGAAACATCAACAGAAAAAACTAAGACAATGGACTTCATGGGGAAAGTGCACATTATACACGCATCAAGTAATTTTTGCCTCAGTTCGGTTCCAAGAATTCCGGAATCTGTACAAAAAATTGGAATAGAGATCAACATAAACATCATTTCTGCCCTTTTTATTGCTCATGAAAACCACACATTGCATGTTGTACCACCATAAGGCGAGACCGTCAGAGGTGGTGGTCCACATTTCTGTACACGCCGGTACCTCTAATACCCAATAGCACGTCGTCTTGCATTGATGCATGCCTTCATTCGTGGCGGCATACTATCCACAGGTCACCAAGGCACTGTTGGTCCAGTTGTCCCTTCCTCAACGGCGATTCAGCGTAGATCCCTCAAATTGGTTGGTGGGTCACGTCGTCCATATAATGCCCTTTTCAGTCTATCCCAGGAATGTTCGGTAGAGTTCATGTATGGAGAAAATTCTGGCCACTCTAGTCGAGCGATGTCGTTATAATGAAGGGTCATTTACAAGATGTGTTCGGTGGATGCACGAATTGTCGTCCATGAAGACGAGTGCCTTGCTAATATTCTGGCGATATGGTTGCCCTATCGATGGCATTCACGTATCGTAAACCGTTGCGGCGCCTTCTGTGCTCACCAACAGCTTACTTCAGTCCCACATAATGCTTCCCCAAAAGAGCAGGGAACCTCCACCTGTCTGCACTCGCTGGACAGTGCGTCTGTGGCGTTCAGGCTGACCGGGTTGCCTCCAAACACGTCTCCGTCGATTGTCTGGATAAGGCATAAGCGACACTCAACGGTGAAAAGAACGTGATGCGTATCCTGAGAGGTCCATTTGGCATCTGTACCGCGCTGCATGGTGTCGTGGTTGCAAAGATGGACCTCGCCATGGGCGTTGGGAATGAAGTTTGAGTTGTCACACGACGTCCGGTGGCTGCACGTAAAGCATTATTGAAAATGGTGTGTAAGGTGTCAGGCAAATCCAACACCTTCCATGAAAAGCCTGACATGATAAGCAAATCCAGTAGTATGTCACATAGCTCCGAATAAATCGTGACATTAAATTATCCAAAGTAATACGAGTAACGAGTGAGCAAATGGAATACCACAGACTAACACAAGAATCCTAAATGCATGTCGTACCTTCTCACCGTGAGGCAGACGCAGTTCCGAGGGGAGAAACGAGGACAGAAGCCGAGAGCAGAACCGTGTTAAGCTAGAAGGCCCTACGATAAGGGACGAACACCCACGTCGGCAGCCTACCTCTAAGTCTACCACCCGCACGTTTTAGCGTAAGACTTTTTCGCGTCCCTGTTACGTCAAGGACCACCCCCCAGCTCATGTTAAAAGCTAGAGCCCTCCAGAAAAACAGTATAGATCTTACGATAACACAAAAAGGGCCACGACCACCATAAGTTTTAGCGTGAGACTTTTTCGTGTCTCAGGTACGTCAAGGACCACCCCCCCCCCCCCCCCAGCCCATGTTAAAAGATAGAGCCCTCCAGAAGAACAGTATAGATCTTACGATAACGCTAAAAGGACCACACCAACTGCAGGTTTTAGCGTGAGACTTTTTAGCGTCTCTGTTACGTTGCAAACTTTAAAAACATTGCACCACCACGAAAAGTATAACGTTACTCATTGGATAAACAGAATTTTTGTAGGCGGAGCTTAAGGTTAACACTGAGACCCTGATTGTTCAGATGAAAACATAGCCAGATAGTTATTTTAAACTAACTTCGGTAAATTGTAGTAAGGAGAAGTTAGAGGAGAGTTGCTTCCGAGATGACGATGTGAGCGGAGCTGTGCTGCCCGCCGCTGCCCTGACGCTGCCTAAACACCGACAAGGTAATGAACGCACGCGATGCCGCATTTTTGAGCGCATAAGGCTTCACTCAGAACTGCAGAAGACTCATCTGTTACACCCCTTTTTGCGTAATACTAGTGTCGATCGTTAATTAAAACTCATGGTGTTCACATTTGCCACTTGAAGTAAAGATCTGAAACGCAATGATTTTTCTGTTTTATAGTTATTGAGAAGCCACATCAGCCACTGTAATTTACGACAGATTAGATAAGTAATTAAAGATAATTGAGGGTCACTGTAGACCATTTTGATAGTTTTCTCTTTTGTGAAACATAATTTAAACCTAGATTATAGATGTGATATGGCATAGGTCATCCTTCGATCGATTGTAGAACTTGGAAACCCATTCAGGGAATATTCGTTCACATTTTTGTTGAACACAGTTGGTTTTTACCATCCTGTATTAAAACATTTCCTTTTATCAATAGTGCAATTTATAAACGATGTTTTGTGAGTAGAACAAAATTTCCAATGGTAAACTTAACTGCTTTTTCGACGTTATTTTACCAGCTAACTAAAAATAGGAAAGCCTTGAACCCTTTCCACTAAATTTAGTTAGTATTAAGATTCTTTTACAGGGAGTGCAGTGGAGCTGACGCTGAGATAATTTAGTATTTGGTTATATCATCGCTAGTCTCACTGAACTCTTCTGAATTCTACATGTCATGTGTGGTCTGGCGTCTCCTTACCAGCAACAGATCCCAGGTTCAAACTAGTCAATTCCCTAAAAAAACATGCTCAGAGCGTCGTTGCGTGAAAGTGTTAGGGAGACACTATATAGAATAATCAGACACCACCATGAATGTTTAGAGATGGCGTTGCTGTCAGGGTTCCTACGAGCGATAATCCGTAGTTAGCGGTCATGCACTGCCGCAGCAGCCCTTGAGCGACCTGAAAGAGGAATGTCATCGACAGTTCCTGTCTCTCTATATCTCCTCCATGTCCGAACAATATCGCTTCCGTTCACTCCGAGGCACCTGGATACTTTCCTTGTCGAGATCCCTTCCTGGCACAAAGTAACAATGCAGACGCCATCAAATCGCGGCATTCACCGTCTAGGCACGGATGTACTCCAGACGTGTATCTCCTTCCTGGTGGAATGACTAGAACGGATCGGCTCTCGGAACCCCTCCGTCTAATAGCCGCTGCTCATGCATGGTTGTTCACATTTTTGGGCGGGTTTATTGACATCTCTAGACAGTCAAAGAGACTGTGGCTGTGACACAACATCCACAGTCAACGTTTTCCTGTTCTGGGAACCGTGGTGACGTAAAACATGTTCTGATGTGTGTATTGTAGTGGTAGATCAAAAACCACTTCAGTTACGTAGGATGTGAAGCGACAGCAAAGATATAGAAATTAAACTCAGTCATTTTAGCCTTGTACGGTTGAACAATTCACAGAAATCTTAAGAACAAAGCTAAGAAAGATACTCAAACTAAATTCTACAAAACAGTGGCAATCCCCACACTGTGAGACTTACTTGATTAGCAAAAATCAAAAAAGCAGTTTCCAGGCAAAGGAATGAAATTCCTGAGACGAGTTAAAGGTTGCACAATGAAGGCAGACAAATTAATCGAGATATTAGAGAATAACTAGGAATTTTTAGTCCAATCGATAAAATTACACTGTATTGGAGAAAATCAGAGTGAACAACTAGAATCAATGGAGAGGAACAGTGTCCCCTTAAAGGGGTAGACCCCGGCAACGATGGGTACTTTCGCCTAGTACCCGAACAGCAGAAGAAGGAGAAGAAGAAAGAAATACGGGAAGATTTAATTTGGATTACATCATGATCAGTCGGTAATTACGAAATGAGATACTGGATTGTAAGGCGTACCTACGAGCAGATATAGACTAAGATCACAATTTAGTAGTGATGATACTGACGAAAAGTAGACTGAAGTTTAAGGGAGTAGTCAGGAAGAATCAATGTGCAAAGAAGTGTGACATAGAAGTACTAAGAAATGAAGAGATATGCTTGAAGTTCTCTGAGGCTATGCTCTGAGGCTATAGCAGTTCGGTTGAGGAGGAATGGATATCTCTAAAAAGGGCCATCACAGAAGCTGGAAAGGAAAACATAGGTACAAAGAGGGTAATCTCGGAAAAACCATGGGTAAAACAAAAAAATCTTCGGTTCATCGATGAAAGAAGGAAGTACAAAGATGTTCAGGAAATTCGGGAATACAAAAATAAAAGTAGCTGAGGAATGATATAAATAGGAAGTGCAGCGGGGAAACTAAGACAAAATTACTGCATTAGAAATGTGAAGAAACTGAAAAAGAAATGACTGTCGAAAGAACTGACTCAGCTTAGAGAAAAGTCAGAAGAACCTTCAGTGAAATTAAAACCAAGGTTGGTAGCATTAACAGTAGAATGGACATTCCGCTATTAAATTCATAAGAAAGAGCAGATAGGTGGAAAGAGTATGTTGGAGGCATCAATGAGGAGGGAGATATGTGATGTGATAGAAGAAGAAGCAGGAGTCGAAGAAGCAGGAGTGTATTTAGAAGAGATAGAGGATGTCATATTAGAATAGGAATATAAAAGATCGTTTGGAGACTTAATATCAAATAAGGTACCACGGACAGACACCAGTCCATCAGAAATCCTAAAATGAAACCATTATACTTGATGGTGTGAAGAGTGAATGAGTCTGGCGATGTAACATCCCCAATTCGGAAAAGTACCATACAGACAAATCCCAAGACAGCAAGATCCGACAAGAGCAATAATTATCGCACAATTAGCTTAACAGCTCAGGGATCCAAGTAGCTGACACGAATGAATTTTTTTTTTTTTTTTTTTTTTTTTTTTTTTTTTTTTTTTTTTTTTTTTTGGTCATCAGTCTACTGACTCGTTTGATGCGGCCCGCCACGAATTCCTTTCCTGTGCTAACCTCTTCATTTCAGAGTAGCACTTGCAACCTACGTCCTCAATTATTTGCTTGGCGTATTCCAATCTCTGTCTTCCTCTACAGTTTTTGCCCTCTATAGCTCCCTCTAGTACCATGGAAGTCATTCCCTCATGTCTTAGCAGATATCCTATCATCCTGTCCCTTCTCCTTATCACTGTTTTCCACATATTCCTTTCCTCTCCGATTCTGCGTAGAACCTCCTCATTCCTTACCTTATCAGTCCACCTAATTTTCACCATTCGTCTATAGCACCACATCTCAAATGCTTCGATTCTCTTCTGTTCAGGTTTTCCCACAGTCCATGTTTCACTACCATACAATACTGTACTCCAGACGCACATCCTCAGAAATTTCTTCCTCAAATTAAGGCCGGTATTTGATATTAGTAGACTTCTCTAGGCCAGAAATGCCTTTTTTTCCATAGCGAGTCTGCCTTTGATGTCCTCCTTGCTCCGTCCGTCACTGGTTATTTTACTGCCTAGGTAGCAGAATTCCTTAACTTCATTGACTTCGTGACCATCAATCCTGATGTTAAGTTTCTCGCTGTTCTCATTTCTACTACTTCTCATTACCATCGTCTTTCTCCGATTTACTCTCAAATCATACTGTGTACTCATTAGACTGTTCATTCCGTTCAGCAGATCATTTAATTCTTCTTCACTTTCACTCAGGACAGCAATGTCATCAGCGAATTGTATCATTGATATCCTTTCACCTTGTATTTTAATTCCACTCCTGAACCTTTCTTTAATTCCATCATTGCTTCTTCGATTTACAGATTGAAGAGTAGAGGCGAAAGGCTACAGCCTTGTCTTACACCCTTCTTAATACGTGCACTTCGTTCTTGATCGTCCACTCTTATTATTCCCTCTTGGTTGTTATACATATTGTATATGACCCGTCTCTCCCTACAGCTTACCCCTACTTTTTTCAGAATCTTGAACAGCTTGCACCATTTTATATTGTCGAACGCTTTTTCCAGGTCGACAAATCCTATGAATGTGTCTTGATTTTTCTTGAGTCTTGCTTCCATTATTAGCCGTAACGTCAGAATTGCCTCTCTCGTGCCTTTACTTTTCCTAAAGCCAAACTGATCGTCACCTAGCGCACTCTCAATTTTCTTTTCCATTCTTCTGTATATTATTCTTGTAAGCAGCTTCGATGCATGAGCTGTTAGGCTGATTGTGCGATAATTCTCGCACCTGTCAGCTCTTGCCGTCTTCTGAATTGTGTGGATGATGCTTTTCCGAAAGTCAGATGGTATGTTGCCAGACTCATATATTCTACATACCAACGTGAATAGTCGTTTTGTTGCCACTTCCCCTAATGATTTTAGAAATTCTGATGGAATGTTATCTATCCCTTCCGCCTTATTTGACCGTAAGTCCTCCAAAGCTCTTTTAAATTCCGATTCTAATACTGGATCCCCTATCTCTTCTAAAACGACTCCTGTTTATTCTTCTATCACATCAGACAAATCTTCACCCTCATAGAGGCTTTCAATGTATTCTTTTCACCTATCTGTTCTCTCCTCTGCATTTAACAGCGGAATTCCCGTTGCACTCTTAATGTTGCCACCGTTGCTTTTAAGTCACCAAAGGTTGTTTTGACTTTCCTGTATGCTGAGTCTGTCCTTCCGACAATCATATGTTTTTCGATGTCTTCACATTTTTCTTGCAGCCATTTCGTCTTAGCTTCCCTGCAGTTCCTATTTATTTCATTCCTCAGCGACTTGTATTTCTGTATTCCTGATTTTCCCGGAACATGTTTGTACTTCCTACGAATAATATACAGAAGAATTGAAAAGAAAGTTGAGGATGTGTCGTATGATAATCAGTTTGGCTCCAGAGTAGCAGTTCTGACGTTGCAGTCGATAATGGAAGCAAGATTCAAGGCAAATTAGGACGCGTTTCTAGGATTTGTCGACCCTGAAAAAGCTTTCGAGAGTGTCAAATGGTGCAAGATGTTCGAAATTCTGAAGGAAATTGGGGCAAGCTATAGGAAGAGACATGTAAAAGGCCCAAAAGAGAGTAACAAAACTGGAAGAGCTAGAAGGAAGTTTTCGGATTAAAAAGGTTGTAAGACAGCGATGTTCACTCCTACTGTCCGTGGAAGATGCAAAGATGGAAATTAAAGAATGGTTGAAGAGTGGAATTAGAATTGAAGGTGAGAACATAACATTGCTATCCTCAATGACAGAGAAGGAGGATTACAGAATTTGCTGAATGGAATGAGTAGTCTAAGGAGTACAGAATATGGACTGAGAGTAAATCGAAGAGAGACGAAAATAATGAGAAGTAGCAGAAACGAGAACAGAGGGAAACTTAATATCAGGATTGATGGTCACGAAGTAGAGAGGTTAAGGAATTCTGCTACCTAGGCCGCAAAATAACCAATGACGTACAGAGCAAGTAGGACATCAAAAACATACTTCCGGCAAAAAAGACATTTCTGGCCAAGAGAAGTCTACCAGTATCTAACACAGGCCGTCATTTGAGAAAGAAATTTCTGAAAATGTATGTTTGGAGCACAGTATTGTATGGTAGTGGAACATGGGCTGTGGGAAAACGGGAACAGAAGAGAATCCAAGCATCTGAGATGTGGTGCTACAGGCGAATGTTGAAAATTTGGTGGACTGATAAGATAAAGAATGAGGAGTTTCTCTCCAGAATTGGAGATGAAAGGAATATGTGGGAAACACTGACAAGGAGATGGGACAGGATTATAGGACTTCTGTTGAGACACCAGGGAAACCACGGAACAAGGCGGAGCTGTAGAGGGCAAGAATTGTAGAGCAAGACAGAGATTGGAACACATCCAGTAAATAATTGAGGTTGCTAATGCTACGCTGAGAGAAGATGTTGACACAGTAGAGGAATAGGTAGGGACTTGTCAAGACTGATATCAGACCCAGAGTATCACTGATGCAGGAAAAACGTGAGAAAGAGGGTACTTGAGCTCTCGTTGGCTGACCAGTGGTACATAAGGCTTGATAAATAACCATATCTTTTACCAAAACTTGGTACTAGAAGTCTTAGATTGAAATAGCCATGTGTGCTAGCATGAAGTCCCAATAGACGATTGTTGATTATTTTTTTAAGGCACCGACTTCGGATAAATGAACTGGAGTTGTAAAGGTTCACAATCGATTGTAGACATTCGTAGATTTTTATAGGAATTATAAACTAGAATTAAGCTTACATTTGACAGTGTATTTCGAGTAGCATTCTGTAATAGGCACTTAATGCACGCTGTTAATGCCGGGCGTTTCGAAAATGACCGGTATATTTGAAACAGCAATAAAAACTAAACGAGCAGCGATATAAATACACCGTTTGTTGCAATATGTTTGGGACAACAGTACATTTTCAGGCAGACAAACTTTCTAAATTACAGTAGTTACAATTTTCAACAACAGATGGCGCTGCAAGTGATGTGAAAGATATAGAAGACAACGCAGTCTGTGAGTGCGCCATTCTGTACGTCGTCTTTCTGCTGTAAGCGTGTGCTGTTCACAACGTGCCAGTGTGCTGTGGACAACATGGTTTATTCCTTAGAACAGAGGATTTTTCTGGTGTTGTAATTCCACCGCCTAGAACACAGTGTTGTTTCAACAAGACGAAGTTTTCAACGAAGGTTTAATGTAACCAAAGGACCGAAAAGCGATACAATAAAGGATCTGTTTGAAAAATTTCAACGGACTGGGAACGTGACGGATGAACGTGCTGAAAAGGTAGGGCGACCGCGTACGGCAACCACAGAGGGCAACGCGCAGCTATTGCAGTAGGTAATCCAACAGCGGCCTCGGGTTTCCGTTCGCCGTGTCGCAGCTGCATTCGAAATTACGCCAACGTCCACGTATCGTCTCATGCGCCAGAGTTTACACCTCTATCCATACAAAATTCAAACGCGGCAACCCCTCAGCGCCGCTACCATTGCTGCACGAGAGACATTCGCTAACGATATAGTGCACGGGATTGATGACGGCGATATGCATGTGGGCAGCATTTGGTTTACTGACGAAGCTTACTTTTACTTGGGCGGCTTCGTCAATAAACAGAACTGGCGCATATGGGGAACCGAAAAGCCCCATGTTGCAGTCCCATCGTCCCAGCATCCTCAAAAAGCACTGGTCTGGGCCGCCATTTCTTCCAAAGGAATCATTGGCCCATTTTTCAGATCCGAAACGATTACTGCATCACGCTATATGGATATTCTTCGTGAATCTGTGGTGGTACAAACTGCCTCAGATGACACTACGAACACCTCGTGGTTTATGCAAGATGGTGCCGGCCACATCGCACAGCCGACGACTTTAATTTCCTGAATGAATATTTCGATGATCGTGTGATTGCTTTGGGCTAACCGAAACATACAGGAGGCGGCGTGGATTGGCCTCCCTATTCGCCAGACATGAACCCCTGTGACTTCTTTCTGTGGGGACACTTGAAAGACCAGGTGTACCGCCAGAATCCAGAAACAATTGAAGAGCTGAAGCAGTACATCTCACCTGCATGTGAAGCCATTCCGGCAGACACGTTGTCAAAGGTTTCGGGTAATTTCATTCAGAGACTACGCCATATTATTGCTACGCATGGTGGATATGTGGAAAATATCGTACTATAGAGTTTCCCAGACCGCAGCGCCATCTGTTGTTGACAATTGTAAGTACTGTAATTTCGAAAGTCAGTCCGCCTGAAAATGTACGTTGTCCCAAGCATATTGCAACAAATGGTGTATTTCTATCGCTGCTCGTTTATTTTGTATTGCCGTTTCAAATATACCGGTCATTTTTGAAACACCCTGTACAATTAGTAAGCACTCAAACCTGCACATCGATGGTTTATCTTTGTTTGGGCACTGTTAGAACGTTTGTTTCGAGACCGATCCATGACACCCGGTACATTATTATATCAATTACGTATCTACAGAGGGAACCGTCGCTTGTGCTAACACTGCTTGTTTATATTTGTTAGATTTACAATAATATTTTAGGTGTAGCAACAATAGGACATGTTGAAACCTGTGGATGAGGCCATTAGGATGAAATCTTCACTCCCGAGAAAACCACCAGCGATCCGCCACGCCAAACAATTGTCACCATTCTATCGAATGACAAAGTTGGTTGGCGGGAACTGTCGCAAGACCTGTCTAAACATCGTGGTGCAGTGTGGTCCCAAGCGATTCGTTACAAGGGGTGTCGAAATGGATTTCTTTTGTCGGTCCCGTCAACGAATAAGTGCCGTTAGCGTGGTTCTAGCTTATGTTGCCGCGTAGCTCCCACAAAACTTCTGACAACTTGATCTGGCCTAATCAGGACTACTTTAACTTTCCGTCATGTAAATCACAGAATTCCGTGTTATGTAAGCACCCTTTTCATTCTAATATGTCACAAAAGTTGGAATAATGTTGACTGAAGTGTAGCATCTTAACTTTTATTATTGTCTTCATTCACTGAAACTAATACAAAAGGTATGCTGAAGGACTGTGTCATTCCTCAGTAGCTTAGTCTATAAAACCGTAGTGAAACGTGCAAAGCAGTTCAAAAAACCGTTTGCGATGTCCACGGCAGAAAGAGAATCCGTGAGTTGGTTTTCGGGCTATTATGCTCTCAGTTTTCGTTTCGTGTAAGATTTACGAGTTACACATGTTACTGTGTAGGTAGAATTGTGTCTCCTAGCCTGTTATGCTATGTACCAGACAGTACAGCTTCACAATTGAGTATAACTTATAGGCGAGGGGTTTCGCGAATTCTGTCACCGAGTGTACATGATTACTCTGCAGTTCACAATGAAGTGCCTGACACAGTGAGAATGAGACTAACCACTCAGCCACTGAAATGCGAGTTTAAATATTCTTACCGAAATTACTTGGACGTCCAAGCACTGTGCACTTTCTTAACCCTAAGTAGTCATGTGATATTCTGCTACGCAGATACTCCGCCGGCCGCGGTGGTCTCGCGGTTCTAGGCGCGCAGTCCGGAACCGTGCGACTGCTACGGTCGCAGGTTCGAATCCTGCCTCGGGCATGGATGTGTGTGATGTCCTTAGGTTAGTTAGGTTTAAGTAGTTATAAGTTCTAGGGGACTGATGACCACAGCAGTTGAGTCCCATAGTGCTCAGAGCCATTTTTTTTTTTTTTGAGCAGATACTCCCATAGGATAAATTCGATCCGAAACTGAAACACAAAGAAGAATTCAATACTCCTTCATTCCATGAGATAATTACGTATTTAAAGTACGCTTTTTATTTCCTTTTAAAGTGATAATAACGACGTTAGTGATACCCTGATCATCATTTACTTTCAAATTGATTTTTGAAAATGAACTCTCAGTGACCGTTTATGTGTTACAGGTTATAAAATGTTCGCCCTTTGTTGTCATCTTCACTAGACTTGCAAATCACCCTAATGTGCTTTTCACATAGACGCGAAAAATCACTCATGTTGTGGAATACTTGTTACCAATTGCGCTTGGGTATTTGAGATATGTTCTTCTCTTCCAAGGCCAGACCTATGTCGTCCTGTTCTTCACATACTTGCGTGCTGGCACCAATTCCTCTCTCTGCTAAATAAACTTTACTTCTTGCAGTAAATTACGTTGAATACAAAAACTGGAAATGAAGAACATACTCAACGCCGCTATCTCAGTGAGACAAAGTTTATTACTCTAAGAAGACCGTTTTCAACAGTCATCTGATCTTATGGTTCGAAGGCTATTCGGAAAGTAAATTCCGATCGGTCGCAGCTTGGAAACCACTGTGAAAATCCCATAAAGCTCTGCAGAGACGTGCTGATCAGTGCCTCCAGTATGCCCGTCGATCGCGTCACGTCGCTCTTTTCTGTTCCAAGTGCACAGCGATCACGTAAAGACACGTAGCGTACATCGTCTCCCGCAAAGTGTGAGGGCCTGGTGAAAGATTTCGCCTGATTTCATGCAGCCCACATAACACAACTGTTACGTGGTTCCTTCTTCATGACAATTCTCGGCCGCACTCAGCAAGGGCAATGAAGGTGCTCCTGCAGAGTTTTCGGTGGGAAGTATTTGAACACTCCCAGTACACCCCATGACAGGCTGCCACTGAGTTTCATCTCTGCTCACATGAACTACCGACTTTGAAGACAACATTTCGGCACAGACAACGAGCTGTAGGTCAGCACAGAGTATTGATGGGAAGCACTGGCGGCTGCCTTCTATACCGGGAGTATTGGAAAGTTGGCCCAACGCTAAGACAAATGAGTGGCGACTACGTAGAGGAGTAGCTAGAACGTCTAGCTAACTGTTGCAAATCTAGCCTTTTTGAATTTCACAGTTGTTTCCATTTCTAACCGATCGGACCTTACTTTCCGTTTAGTCCTAGTAATTGTTATAAAATTTTCACCTATTTGGATAAAAATCTACTACATAAAGGCTTCACAACTGATAAAATGCACAAAAGGTTTCCTAGGATCAGATGGTGACAACACAAGGCAGATGAAACCGGCCATCTTGGAACAATAAAAAAATGTCTGTACTACAATCGCGGCGTGCGATGCGTGTTCTACACTTCCAGCCATACAAATAGCCTCACAGCATAGAATGTATACCTTACAGAATACAAGAACCGTTCATACTTTGAACAACATAGTCAATTAGCAAACCTGTTTTGACATTCTTCGGGAATTCTCGGCTTGATACTTTATTAACCACCTCAGTTTGCAAAAGACAGATGCATTCATACCACACTCTTAAAAAAATAAAAAAAGGCGCACTGCTAATGGCCTTCCTCTGTTCTTTTGCCAACGCTGCAATTAGTACGTAACTAATCGCAAGTGACAAAACGTTACAACTTCAAGCTTTTTCTGACTGCCTTCTTCATCGATGTTTTCATCTTTACGCATCGTGGAAGTGAGTACATATTGTGATTTAGCTAGAACATATGACACGGTTTTTACATCTTTTTTCATACCCTTTTTCCAGTATAAGTCTTGGAAGAGGCGCGCCGCACTTGTCGGTACTCTGATTTCAGCCAGTACGCACTAGCACAGTGGTTTCCAACCTTGCTTGGATCATTACACCAGACTGCAATCACTTGTCCCCACTAATGTCACTATTAGTGCCTAACTAAACTTTAAAGCTATAATTTTCTTTCCACACTTTCATTCTTTTAATGACCAATTATAAATGAGATTTAGTTTTTGTGGATCTTTTGTTAAACCAAGAGCTAGTTAGTGAGCGAGATAGTTGATACTGCTAATTTTTTTAAAAACTTGTTCTTACAGAACGATCAATCAGTTCAGTGCATCTCTAATGCTACATACAGCTCCTTATCAGAAGACAAAGCTAAATGTCCACAATTAGCATCAACATTTGTTACAAAACAAGCGTCCGCTGCACTACTCCTCTGCCTTGTGACACTTGCTTCACTTGAGTACTGGAGCCATTTTCAGAATTAAATAAAATATGTGCGTTAGATTTATGCCTGCTGTTTATAAATCACTTGACTGATGGACTCCTTACTTCTAAACTGGTGGAAACAGGTAGACGTTAATAAAGCTCTGCTGAACTGTAGTAGCCATTACATAGTTACCATTGTGTTATGCTGTCAATTATTTCGCTCATTATTCATTCAGTCAGAAAAGACGCTGCACCCAAATGTATTCCCTCCGTTACATGTGGTTTGTTTTTCCACATTTAATAAATGTACATTCCAAGGATTTGCGCTGTGTACCCGAAATCCTAATATCGTCTTTACACACCATTATAGTTCGCTTCGCATTCACTGCAGCAGGTAGAAGTGGTTTGGGCATAAATACCTAACCTCTTCAGATTTTAAAAAACTGGTTTAGACCCATGTAAAGCGAAATGAGTAAAACAAGGGCAGACATGTAATTCTGTGTCATTACAATACACACAGTAATTTGTTTGAAAAAGTGTGAAGCCGTTCTCGACGTGACACTTCTCATTTTTAATAAGAAAATTCAATTAATCATCTATTAATATTTTTAGACCGATTAACGTATTCCTTATATTCGAGTTACGAGATTAAGAATGATTGTGAGGGAAAGGGTTACACTTAATCTTCTCTACATTCTAGTGGTACTTCTCTGCAAACATCGCGTGCAGAAATTCAGAAAACAATAGGGGCCAGAAGTATAGTCGGGCTGAATCGACACCACCTCCCAACAAGTGGCGACTGCTAGATCTTTTGCATTTGTCAGCGGATGTCTCAGAAAGCCAGCAGAGCAGGGAACACGAGCCGAGATGCCCCGCTGACTCAATCTGTAAGGAGCGGGTATGAGAGACACTCGGCGCTTGTTGGGAGGTGCGTCGATCCAGCAGGACTGCTTCTGGCCCCTACCGTTTTCTGAACTTTCGCAATCTAACAGACCGTGGATTGCTGAAATACAGAATTGAGACAACGACCTAGGCTCGTGCGTTCGTAATTCTCTTAAACAGGGCAAGTGTAAGCCACAAAACTGGAGAAGGATTTATACACAGTTTTTGATGGGACAAGAAACAGGAACATTTGCGCCATTGGCTAGATGTGGACGAATTTTTTTCATATTCTTGAGCGAGCTCAAGGCATACACAAAAGATGTAGTACGCTGACAAGAACCGTTCTTTCTCGCGTTGGAGAACACCTCTTGAATTGAGCTCGTCGCAGAGACTGGATAACATCACTTCAGGGCAAAGAGAGTAGTGATACTTGCACATAGACTACTTGTTGGTTCTGGAGGAGAGTGAACGGGCAGAAGGATTCTGATGGCATCCATCTGCTCCATCCACAGTCTACTCGTCAACACAATTACAGTGAGAACATGTGGCAGCATCGGCTGGGTAGGATGTCACAGACAGGCATAGTTTCATATTTAATTTCATTCTCTTTCGGGTACCATCGTTCAGTCGCAGTTGTCCACCTGTGTGTGTGTATATATTATGTTGAATTTGTGTGATAGGTAGTTCATTACTATTGGCCCATTTCTAATCAGGCAGCTTTGCCGAAGTTATCAGATCTTACGGTAATTTAGACTCACATTTTAGTTAGATGTTCTTTATCCTCTGCTCGTCTAAATTTTATGTAATACTCAGCTAATCTCTCCACACAGAATATTTTCATATAAAACTTGAGTTAACTCTCCAAAGCTTTTGATTTCATAGTTAGTGAACCTCTTTTCATATAGTTTATTAATAGTGAACTTTGGAAATGTCCGTACTGAGGACTCATTTCTATGGTCAGCTTTTTCATTAATTACTGTTATTAAAATCCACTGTGTATCATTTTTATTGAATGTATGACCTCTTCGGTGAGCAATATGCTCTCTAAAGTCCAACTAATGCACATAATTATATCATTCCAGAAGGAAGATCCGGATGGATTGGCGTTTCACAAGAAATCACTTTTCCCCGCTTGGATAAGAATTAAGTTGATATTTTGTGAAGCAGCAGATTTTTTTCCTTTTCATGTAGGTATACGATCGCATTTTTTAAGTTTTGAAACTAAGTAGCAAGAACTAGATACAGCTGCGGAACCTAATTAATGTACCTGGCGCAAATAACTAACAGATGTTTTTCCTTCTGCCCCACTTGTTGGCGTCTATTAGTGTCGCTACCAACGTTGGCAATTTTTGAGAGTTTGGATATATAAATAGTGGGGATATTGTATAGGGAGTGTGATCTGTGATAAGATCGACAAAAATATTTTTGGTGTATGTTCAATAATCGAATTTAATGCATGAGTCGACAATCAGGACTAGCAACAACTGGAAGTTGGGAACCATGGAGGCAGATGATGGTGGATAAGAGATTTTGGTGGGAAGAGAGCAGGTAATGTTTCCCGCGGAGGAGTCAGCTCCTTCTGATGTACACTTGGAGACAGATCTACCAGACACTGTGGTATTAGGTGCCGCAAGAACCTGTGTTAGTGAATAGAAGTTTCACGATGTGTAGCGTGATACTGACATTTAGAAACTGTGAAGTAGAAAATAACATTAAAATGTATATCCCACCTCGAAGAAATACCTAATTGCGTTCATAGATCACATCCCCAAATAAACCATCTGAACCAAAGAATGCAAACATAGGGTTTCTTGAGTTTTTTAAAAATAACTGAGGAGGAGGCAAGGGATGCAAAGCTAAAGAGTAGGACCGACTGGCAAGGAAATATCTAAAATAAATCGATGAGACCATGAAAGAGGAATCAAAAAAGATTAGTCACGAGGTCCAAGAAACAAAAGAGACAATGAATGAAACAAGGGAGACAGCACAAGAAGCGAAGGGGCAGTGAAGAAACGATGCAAGGATGTGTAAAAATTTGGCGATGTGTGTAGATGAAATGGGAAAAAATTAGAAGGGGTTCTGATCTTACAGAAAAATCTCAGTGACATGCAGGGGCGACACGAAGAGCATGAAAAGCATATCGAAAAGACAGGAATACGTTAACAATACCGTAGAGAAGATCGTCCATTTACCAGAAGACCTAGAAAATGCAAACCCGCGGAAGAGCTAGATTTTGGCAACTGTGACATTGTAGCGCAGGTGATATGACGGTTACATTAGGGATGAGATTCAACAAATCTGATATCAATTTCAAAATCCGTAGAAGTACAGTCACTGCTTATTTTGGGAAGAGAAATAAGAGGAATTACAACACCAACAATGATAGAAGGCTGAACACTTCGCAAGAACTTTTACAGAAAAAGCAGCGTAATTGCTCGGTTGGCAAGAAGAGAAGAACGGCGCACATAATTGTACACCACTTAATAGAAGTCACGCTCGAGAGACTAGATAGTTGCAGTCAAGAATATTCTCTTAATTTACGAGGTATTGAAGAAAGAACAGCCTTGCCAATAGAAGATGAAATCAGTTTGTGAGAGGAAAAAATATTCGATTATAAAAATTTCTCAGTCCGCAAATTTCAATCACTCCGGCATTATGGCAATACCTTACATCCTATGACATGGATTGCTCAGTTCAACAAATCATTACCACCTACATGACCATTAAATCTGAAGCCATTTTATATATCATGAGCTGATGTGCGGTTTGCTTTGTAAACATGTAATAATTAGCTGTCTTTATGTTACTAAGGTAAACATGTTTGGGGAAAGTCACAGTTTAATCATAGTTTAAAGAACAACGAAGCAATAAACTTACTTTACATGAGCTAAATCTCAGCTTATTTCAACTATAATATAATAAACTTCGATTATATTACTTTCTTGCCACATACAAGTATTACACCACAGTAATGACTCACTCGAAGCATTAAACAACGCAGTTCTATCTGATCGCAGTCATCCACTTATTAGATTACTAATTGTCAAGTTGACTCCTGCCTCATTGTGGGATTGTGCTACTAGCTCGCAATCTGGGTAATTTTCTTATACAGTTCGTCAATTTTTTTCTTGCCGCTTATTTTAGATTACTGATGCTGACTTGGATGTATGAGAACACATTTTACCACTGTGCTTGCCGAAACAGTAACAAAAGAATAGGCATAGGCTTGCAACTACAAAACAACGTGGATCTAAAGAAGACGATGCTCTTTGTGGTTGACAGATTTTATACAGAGGCACACCTGCTGAAGGATTAAGGCATAAGCTGGAATTTCTCTGTGATAACTTGGAAGGTGAAATTTCAGTAAGAATAAGGTCCACAGCACTAAGATTCATTCCATAAGGAGATTTTAAGGAAACATTCTTGACGATCTATTGGTCAAAAGCAATACAGAAGAGTATTAAACGAGACATTATAATGAGTAGGAATATAGTATCAGAAACCCTGTTAAATTCTTTGGACAAGGAAAATAATTTCTTGAGAGATCGTGTAGTGAGTCAGAAATAGACTGTACTACATGAAATTACCAGTTAACTATCAGCTAATACTCACAGGATGTTACGGAGAAGCTGTAGAAGCATTCATGAAATTAAGAAGGCAGCTAGAAAATAATTTTTTCTGACAACAAAGCAATTATGATGATAACAGGAACAATCGATTTACACCATAAATGGAGGACAATTTCGTTTGTATACACCAAACCGAGAAGCCTGAAAATGTAGGCAACGATTTAAAAAGAAACTGGAATGAACAAGAAGGGAGGAGACCTCAGCCGGAGATGATCGAGTACGAACTCCAGATCTGAGTAATAACAATAATAATAATAATGCAGTCGACTCATCATCACAGTAACAGGAAAGAGACATCGGAATGGCTGCAGTAGGACCAATGAAGGACGTCGAAACCAAACAAGTTAGCGGAATAGAATAAGAGGCTGTAGCAGAAGCCTTATTAGAAGAGGTAGAAATCTTCAACTCGAGGAAATTAGATTGTACACAATATGTCTATAATATACAACTTCTCACCGAGCGAGGTGGCGCAGTGGTTAGCACACTGGTCTCGCATTCGGGAGGACGACGGTTCAATCCCGTCTCCAGCCATCCTGATTTAGGTTTTCCGTGATTTCCCTAAATCGCTTCAGGCAAATGCCGGGATGGTTCCTTTGAAAGGCCACGGCCGATTTGCTTCCCAATCCTTCCCTAACCCGAGCTTGCGCTCCGTCTCTAATGACCTCGTTGTCGACGGGACGTTAAACACTAACCACCTACAACTTCTCGTCGAATATGAGCAATGTGTAGACAATGGGATAGTGTAGACAAATTATCTGAAGATTTAATACTAGTTTAACATATGGAATGTTGATACTTAATTTTGGTGATTAATAATGGTAAGTTGGATCAGAGTCTTCGTGTCTTTTGATTAGATTCGATGAAAGAACACGTGTTATCTAACTGTAATTTTAATATGTAAGCACTGACAGTGTTTTCTCCTATAAATAGAATTTTTGTGTCACGAAAACTAGAATACGAAATATTCTTGAAGTGTATTCTCCATGAATATTTGGGTGGTAGAAATCAAACCAAAAACAGTAGTAGTGAGATGAATTAAAATGTGTAATGTTGTTGTGGCCAAATTAATGTTAATATTGGCAGATTATATGAGAAAATTCCCAAGTGAACTGAGGAACCATAAATAATTGTGGTGAAATAAGATTTAATGAGAAAGTAGAATGCACCTCTTTTGAACGAGTTATCTGAAATACAGAAAACGTTTTTCCTGTGTTCAAGACAATGTTTAATTGTCATTAGGTGGGAGAAAGAATTGAAGTAAAGCAACATATATATGGTTTATACAGTGAAGATAAAATTTCGTGGTTAATGCCCACACCAAAGGAGCATTTGGAGCGAGTTGAGAAGAGAAATTAGGAGTCTACTGGCAGATGTACACGTGTGCCCATGTGCCCATTTTATGAGATAAACCGTTTTTTGAATTTTTGATTAAGGTCATGGAAGGTGGGACACAGTAGTTTTTGTGCCAGTAAGCAAGTTTCTTGCCTTAAATCGTTTAGAATGGACAACTGGGAACTGAGATTAGGCTTATTCATAAGTAGAATTAACATGGGAAACGGTCACAGAAGGAGTCTTATCAATAATGACGAAACGATCACGTAGGTGGAACGTCGTATGGAAATACCTGTTTATTTTTTTGTTTAAGTAGTCGATATTAATCCAACGGAGATCAGTAAAGCAGAGGTAAGAAATAATCTTGAGTATACCGACAACACATCAGGAGAAAATATTGATAATAAGATGTAAGTCCAGAATGAGATTTACACTCTGCAACGGAGTGTGCGCTGATATGAAACTTCCTGGCAGATTAAAACTGTGTGCCGGACCGAGACTCGAACTCGGGACCTTTGCCTTTCGTGGGCAAGTGCTCTGTGATCTGAGCTACCCAAGCACGACTCACGCCCCGTCCTCACAGCTTTGCTTCTGCCAGTACCTAGTCTCCCACCTTCCAAACTTTTCAGAAGCTTCGCAGCTTGTGTTAGTTGTTGGCAGTAACAGAAACGATAGTTCATTTATGGACATGTACATAAACTGATTGCATGAACGGAAAAAGATAAATTAAAACAAACTATGTTAACAGTGTATGTTGTCAGTTAGACATACTATCCGAATATGTTATGAGCAGAAAAGGAGTTCTTTTCACTTAGAGAAGATGTAAGAAAAGACAGTGATGAAATAAGTTGCGATTAACGAAAACCACTGTATGATTATTGCCACTGATAATTTGCAAATTGCAGATAACTGAATATTGTTATTGAATACATAATTAACACAATAATTTGTAAAAATGAGGTTCATTTTGAGGGACTGATCAAATACATGAAGCTTTAGTTAAAAATATCACATTCTGCAAATGCCATATTAATCGTAAGTTATGGTCACAATTAAAGTTGTTTAATTTAAGAATTTTGTAGACTGGCCCACAAAGGTATTCCACGAAGACCAGTTGTTAGCAACATGCAGCCAGGCCAAGAGGAAGCAAGACGAGAGGCAAGAGAGAGGAAGGAGAGCAATGGGCGAGCGGCGGCAACTTTTTCTGTCACTCCTAAGAGTGGCAAAGCCGACTATGTACCAAGCAGTCTGAAGGTACGAGTCTTCAGACAGGCAAGCCCCTTCGTCAGCCACACTGGGTGTGTCGAGAAGAATAGCAGGTGTCGCATCTATGTCACACCTACGTTGTCAACAGTTGTAAATACACGCTTCAAAACGCAACAGCAACACGTACTCTGTCATGCATGTGCTTTCCACAACACCACAGGAGACATTTAAATCCCATTGTGCACATGGTGATGAACTGTGCAGTACAGAATTAGACGTTATACACGTTCCTTAGTCTGATGACAATGGGGTTGGCCAGTATGCCACACGTAGCAATACTGTGCCCAGAAACAAATTTCCTATGTTCCTTTTTCTCTTAGAGAGAAATATCTCATTATGTCACCCTTGCACCAGCGGTGTACAAAAGCACTCCTAATTTAACCATCAGTTATGAATAGCAATACTATAGTAACACTACTCCACCAACAACTCCTTATTTTGCTCTTTGTTGAGCGACTTTGCATCTCCCTGTTGTCAAGACATTCGATAAGCACTATATGATGTGTCAGTTTTTTATGTGGGCTTCTACACCATGTAGAGCCGATAGAGATAAGCATTTGCGTACTTTCTGAGTAAAGGCGAGACCCAGATGGAAATCAGAGAACTCGTGAAATGTCGTCACCATGACACTAGCCAACATACTTCATCAAAATACATCAACGACGATCTAGTGGTAACTACTGTTCCATTTAAAGGAGGCCTGCTCAATGAAAGGACATACTGATGAATTTGTGTGATGTTACTCATGCATCTGCCACCAGTCAATGAATACATTCAACTTCTCTTGAACAGAACTTCATCTCTCTCCGTAACTGGTGTGACAGATATATACACTTTCTTCATATGCTGAATTTGAGAGTGACACAGTTCTCGAATGAAATTAAGGTCTTTTCTTCTTTTTTATAATAGTGTATTGTTACGTCAAATACTTTTTAGTAGCTCTGTCCACGAAGAACGAAACAAACATATTATCTACGATTATTTTCGTTAAATCTGAGCCATGCACGACTCGTGTTCATACTAATTACTGTTTGTCATCTTCTTTTACGCTACTGGCACCTAGTTTTCTTATTCCATTTACTGGCGTCACTAACTTGTGCCTTAATTGCCCGTGAGTGGCAGTAGCAGCGCTTATCGATAAATGCACTGTCGTACCATCTCTGGAGCGACCTATAGTATTTCCAGGTCGTCGTGTGTTTGGCAGTTAGTTGGAGACGGACCAGGAGTGCAGATGGGCACGGAGCAGCGTCGGGGATGGAGCGCCAGTGAGGCGCTAACAGACAGTACTTGCCGACCGCTGCGGACACACATGCACTGTCCGACGGAAGGAGACTGGAGCGGAAACGACCATTGGTTGGTCGTACGGTCGGTCGTCTCATCGGCCGACGTGTATTTGGTCTTTTGAACCTTTCAGTGCTTGACGCAGTCGGTCGATTAGGGCAGAGCAGCGAGCAAGGATCCGTGGCGAGTAGTCAGGACGGAGCTGCTGGCAACGTGCACGTGCGGTTGGAGTTGTGAAGCGCCTCTTGCGAGAGTTACGAAGTTCGTCGCCCACCAATCCTGGACACTAAAGTTGAGTGCTCACTTAACCTACTATCAAGCCTCAACTGCTATCATATCTCTACATTTGATCCTGTTTGTCGCTTTCTGGGAGATTCCCGCGACCAACAATGTGTGTGCATTGAAGTTAGCTAGAGTTGCAGCCGTCTTCCTGTGTCGTGTTTAACTTCTTTAATGAAGTATACCACCGGTATCGTCTGCCTTGTGGCCGTTGAAGTTCCGGTGACCTGCCCTGGTCACTGACAGAGTTTTCAACAGTGTATTTTCCTCGTCATGTTGCTGCTGTCCAACACGGTGGGTAGTTCGACACCTGAGGTGTTGTTGGTAGTTTTGGGCGTTTATTCTAACTTAGCTGGATTGGGCACCAGTATCCAAAACGTTGTGCTATTCACATCTTGTTGTCATTTTGCTGGTCGGATCGAACAGAACTGATCTCGATGGTTGGTTCGTCGGCTGGCTTTCGGTTGCCTTCCGATTAAAAGGTTTTCGGTCTGGCAGCCTATCTCACCCAAACGTACGTTAGTGTTACCTTCCCAGGCCGACCCTTGGAACCTTCTGAGCGCCGCTCCTTTTGTTTAGCATAGTGATTTCCTTTTTAGTCTTAAGTACTCTGTGTGGCCTTCAGCCAAGTCTTAGCTTATTAAAATTGCAAGGCTTTTCTTCTTAGGCATTAAGTCGTAAAAAAAGTTGTTTCTTGTTTGGTATGTGGCCTTCAGAAGTGTTTCAGCCATTCAAAATTAAAATTGAATTCCTTGTGCCTCGGCCTTAAGCCGTAAATTCGTTTCAAGTTGGTAGGTGGCCTTCAGCCGTGTTTTCAGCCTTTTCAAATCAAAAGTTGAAAACTTTTGTCTAGGCCTTAAGCCATAAGAAATGTTTTCTAGTTTGTATGTGGCCTTCAGCCGAGTTTTCCAGCTTAAATTAAAAATTGGAAATTTCTTTGTCTGGGCTTTAAAACTGTGGGATTGTTTGCGTTTCGTATGTGGCCTTCAGCCGAGCTTTATGCCAAGCATTTTAGGATAAATCCTTTAACTTATTTTAGTTGAAATTTAGCAACGCTTCCCTTTAGGCCTTAAGCCGTGAAATTGTTTTCTGCATGGTTGTGACCTTTAGCCGAGTTTTAATCCCTCTTAAAATAAAAATTCAAAATCCTTGTCTTGCCCTAAAGTCATATGATTGTTATTCTTTAGTATGTGGCCTTCAGCCGAGTTTTACACGAAATATTTTAAGATAAGACCTTCAGCCTTTTCAAATTGAAAGCTCTTCTTCCTAGGCCTTAAGCTGTTAAATTGTTTTGTTGGTACGCGGCCTTCAGCCAAGTTTTCAGCCTATTTAAACATTGAAAATCTTTCTCTCAGCCTTAAGCTGTAATTAATGTGAGGCCTTGAGCCTAGTCTATGGGAAAAATTTAAGCTAAGGCTTTCAGCCTATTTAAATTGAAGATAAAAATAATTTCTAAAGAAGTGAAACCTCCAGAAGAACTCCTGTTCCTCAGTTCCTTGCTTAGACCTTGTGCCTTAGACTTTCGATGTGGCCTTCAGCCGATCTAAATTAAATCAAAGGACCTCCTTTGTTAATATAACCTCATCCCCTCTGTCCTGCTAGCCCAGGGATTTCAAAATCTTTGTCTGTATTCGTGTACCTGTACCATTTTTGTGCCACACTCAAGTAAGCTGCACTATTTCAGTAAGGAGGCACATCGTGATACGTTGGTTCCCATGTTATTTTACCACCATTTGTTTTATATTTTCATTTGCATGTAGATTGTTGCCTTTACATTATCCACTACGATTGCTAGAATCGAATGTATATTTTTGTGTGCCACGTTAGGATAGAATCTATTATTTAGTCAAAATTGCCTACACATATGGATGTTTAAGAAATAAATACTAAATATACAAAATTTAAGTGGATTTTATGTTTTATTATTGATGAATGATATGAATGACTAAATGAATGAAATCATCAATTGGATGTGAGAATGAGCGAAAGAAAAATATGGATTAAAAGAACTATAAAAACTTCAAAGAATGAGTTGAGATTAAAATTAACTGAAACTGCGGACCTTTTACATTCGAAATGAATGAGTTTTTGTAAACTCTGTATATTAATGAAAGGAATTTGTTTAGCAAAATCACTCTAAAGGAAAACAACACGTTGAATCAAAGCCCTCAGCGACATTGCCATCAAAAAGAATGAATGAGGGTAGATAGCTCCCACATGTGGAATTGAAAGATTATTAGGGGTTTTTCAGGTTGGTAAAGTAATTCTGTTTCCATAGCCTAATAAATCCTATTTCAACGTATGGTATGGTACCCATCTGCTAGCAATATCTGGCGAAGTTGTGAATGAAGGGAGGTGACGAACAACTGTGCAACTTGCTTCAGAATCGTTTCTACGTAAGTTACGGCATTCATAGGGATTTTTGGGTACTGAAAAATATACATTACAAACTTTTAGGAAGTTGAATTACGAATCCCTCTGTGAAAAAGAGAATTTCATATCCAGACTAAGAGAGGTAATGGCGCTACCGTTAGTTTCCTTGTTGTTCCTGATGTCCACAATATGCTACACATAATGCACTCACATAGATGTACTCATTGCAGGAATGGAGCAAATATTTTTTCGTGCTGCAAAAAAGAAAAGTACGGCACTAAATTGGTGATTCCCCGAGGGGTCGTTATTTCAGCCGCTAAGCTAAACAAATTGCCACTGCTGCGTTTTCCAACCGCTGCGACTGGGAAAAAGGCGACACGTTCTACGATTTAATGGTGGCCGGATGAAAAATCTGATACCTAATAGCACAACACCTCCTGCTTTACCACAGATGAATGTATATTCGTAGCGTTCATAGGCAATGATCCTTTCTCTCTAAGCACTTCAGTATAACAAACTACTATATTTGACTTTACAACAGTCAGCATTAGGTGAAATGTTGTTATCAAGCGGAAATGAGTTTAGGCTGTAAGAAAGTTTTTTATACTTTTGCTTATAAAAATGAATCCTTAATCTTTTTGAGTACTCGAAAATATACTTTCTTTGGTCTATGTTGTTTTATCATCATTTAAAATTGTTTGTAACCTAATCAAATTCCCTTTCCTAAATAAGCCTCATGATTCGATGATGAAAGGATTAATTATGTATGCTTGTCTCACAGGAAATTTAATTATTAGACTCATACATGGATACAAGTCTTCTTCTCTATTAAATTTTAAATAAACATTGTTTCCTGATTTATTCTTGTTCTGCGTTTAACAGTAACACTGAAACAGACTATCCTATTATATTAATGTAGCTCATACTTCTAAATTGTATATTGACATTCAATAGAAGGTATTTATTACCATTTGAAAGTGAACTTAATAAGCGATTTAATCTCTTAAATATGAATCGGTGTATGCAGGTCTTAATTTTGTGATTAACGTCCTTCGTATGCCCTGTTGTAATATGGTAAGTCCTCCACTGTCTCGAGAGGAGTGGCTTATGAAATGTATTTCATCATATCTTTCTGACAACTGTATTATCCCAATGCTGGAGGAAATCATTTCTCTGAAGTAAAATTTCAAAAGTTTGCTATTACATTGAACTTGCATGCGTCAACACATAATTATCAAGCTGCATATTTTATTTATGTAAAAAATGTCTTTAGCACGCTATAACATCTTCCTTGTACTATCCCTCAACAAATACTGTGTATGTTCGTCTTACTATTGTTTATTATGGTACGCTATAATATATCAGTGTCCTTTCCGTTGTAACTTTTCACGTAGCGTTTCACGAAAAAAAACTGTTGATGAATAGATAATACTATCTACCATGTGACTTACCATTATTTTTGTATGTATTTGTTGCTTTTTCATTAGAATTGGACTCCAATTTGGATAATGAATGATTTAGGAAGTGCAATGTACTAAGCAAAGTAACTGGCGTTGGTTTACTTGAATACCCTTCGTAATTTACAAAGCAAATATCATTTTTCTACGTATCCTCAAACCATTTGTACATTTGATGTACTCAATTAAGACAGTCTTAAACTTGTACAAATTCAGCACCATACAAGATTTGGTCGCGAAGAGTCTTGAACGAAGCCAGGTAAGAGAGTGCAGGGCGAGACGCCAGCCAACAATGAAACTCAGTAGGTTCAATGCTCAAAACATAGCTGTGCTTCAACTTATTTTGCCACCTAATAGCCATTACACCTAGCCTGCATTGTATTTACAGGTTCTGCAGCAGTTAAATGTATATTCGAATCATCATGAGATAATTTTATGCTCCAAAATACGACGCATTTTCTTCTCGGAGGTGAACTATTGTATCTGAAAGTTGTATCATCCACTCAGAACGGCACAATTTAATACAGATTAGTAAAATATGTAAACCACTTTACCAGCAATATATGTGAGTGGAAATATCAGTGGTGCGTCAGTCTTATACAACGAAGAGTCATTGACCGAAGTTGAAAAGTGCCACATACGTCGTTATAATCGGAGGAACCATACCCAACCTTTTAACGTGCAGGGTGTATAGGTCATGGTTTTACGAGAGTGGTAAGTTTTCCGGAATTAAAATGTGCAATATAACCGTAGCATCTATAAGACTACTGCATCAAGCATCATGATTACAGTTCTCAGATAACCCTCTTGGGCACATGGCCGTAACAGACGACGGCAGGTTCGTGTTCAATGTGCTTTGGCTGCGCAACATTGCAACGAATTTGGAATTGCCTATGTCGATGATTTGGCGCCGTCTGCTGCGTGCTGCTGCGAACTGGTGTCGCGATTGTTATTGCCTCGGCCTCCATTGTCTGGAAAGCATTAACACCACGGTCTGAATTAGGCACGCGAACGACGTTGCTGGAGTGCTGAGTGGCGAAACGAAGTCTTTCTGGACGTTTTGCTCCAATGAAGATTATGTGGCATTGTACAGACCACAGGCTGGCAGCCGACGTCATTGGGGGTCACAGGACACAAACATCAAGTAGTGCGATTTGGTGCACTATTCACTACAGCTATGTACAAACATTGGTGTACTTGCCCAACGTCCTTTTTTTCGTATGGTAAGTTACTTCAGTGAGTAACTACCTCAGCAGAATTCCAACATTGTTCCCTTGTTTCGTATTTGTGTTCTTGATCATGCAGATACATATTGTTAGCCTTCGGCGGAAAATCACTGAATACACCACTGGCTATTAAAATTGCTACACCACGAAGATGACCGACCGGAAGAAAATGCCGTGATATGCAAATGATTAGCTTTTCAGAGCATTCACATAAGGTTGGCGCCGGTGGCGACACCTACAGTGTGCTGACATGAGGAATTGTTTCCAACCGGTTTCTCATACAAAAAACAGAAGTTGACCGGCGTTACCTTGTGAAATGTTGTTATGATGCCTCGGGTAAGGAGGTGAAATGCGTACCATCACGTTTCCGAGTTCGATGAAGGTCGGATTGTAGCCTATCGCGATTGCGGTTTATCGTATCGCGACATTACTGCTCGCGTTGGTCGACATCCAATGACTGTTAGCAGGAGGGTAATACGGAACGCAGTGCTGGACCCCTAACGGCCTCGTATCACTAGGAATCGAGATGATAGGAATCTCATCCGCATGGCTGTAACGGATCATGCAGCAACGTCTCGATCCCTGAGTCAACAGATGGTGACGTTTGCAAGACGACAACCATCTGCACGAACAGTTCGACGATGTTTGCAGCAGCATGGACTATCAGCTCGGAGACCATGGCTGCGGTTTCCCTTGACGCTTATCACAGACCGAAGCGCCTCCGATGGTGTACTCAACGACGAACCTGGGTGTACGAATGGTAAAATGTCATTTTTTCGGAAGAATCCAGATTCTTTTTAGAGCATCATGATGTTGGCATCCGTGTTTGGCGGCATCCGTACTTGAGGAGGCTCACTAGACGACTCCCCTTCCGGGCTGCATCCTGATTGGCTCCGTCGGCTCCAGCGTTATGACCGCTGCAGCTCTTGTAGCGGCCCATTGTGAACACTTTGAGGTATGCCGCGCTGCTGCAACTAGTGTTGGCACACGATGTGCGAAAGGTGACGGCCGGGTCTCAAGTGCGGTAGCCGCGCTGGATGAACGCGCGGCACAACACTTGTTCCATTCGCTTACGGTACTCGTTCACAACAGTACTGCCCAATTTACTCTTCGCCCAGAAGACTGCATTTTCAATCGATTCTGTCTGTTTCTTTCAGGCATTATTGGTCGTAAGTTAACAGTACTACCCAGCATTATGGCTCGGTTCATTAATGAAGAGTAAGCTGATATGCATCTCGTGTGTGTGTTTGTGTGTGTGTTTGTGTGTGTGTACCGAATTGATTGGACGAAGGACATAAAGACGGTATGTTGTTCCCGCAGCGACGGCACAGTAATTTTGCGTTACGTGTTTTGTTTTGTACGTTTTGGTAATTGCACAAGAGAGTCTTTTCGATTGTTGTGAAGGTATTTTCCCATAAATAGGGGTAATCGGTATAAAAAGCGAATACATATGTATCTGCATACATCCACGTAATACATGATACAATGAATGGCAGAGTGTTTAGACGTCCCTTACCTGACCCACTCGCAAATGGAGGGAAACGATCGTTAATATTCTTCCAATTTCGCATTCACAGCCGAGACCGCTAACGCAAGGCTGTGCGGTGGCTCTCGACTTGGAAGTACGCCGTTTCGTTCTTGATGGTGAAAAATTGTCATGCCAGTGTTTGGTGGGCAAGAGGAAGGGCGCCAAGTTCTTGAACAGCCATCTTCGTGTCAATGTCTTCGATTAAATTCTAAACCTCTCCACGTTGTCTCACGAAGTGATGGTATGTGAGACTTCTGATCGTGATAGGTCCGTCAGGTGGGGAGCCTAAGCTCGGCGACCTCAATGATGCATTACGAGACTTTGCCCACGTATCAGGTTTCACCATCCCTCTTCCCAATTAACACAAAACCAACACTATACTGCATAAATACAGTCATCCACGCGACACTGACACTTCAGAGAAAGGCAAAGGACGTTGCTTAGAACGACGGTTCAGGACTTCTGCGTCTGCTCCTCTACGCTTATTTACTGTGTAAGGATGTACTTTTACTTTTGATATGCTTCCATATAAACCCTGATTTCTCTTATCGTGTATTCGAGGTCCGTACGCGAGATGCATGTTGGTAGCAGTGGGATCGTTCTGCAGTTTGTCTCAAATACCCGTTCTCTAAACTTTCTTCATACTATTTCGCAAAAAGAACTTCTTCCACTTCACTCAAGTGTTGATCAAACCTAACGGGAGTAAATCTAGCTGCACGCCTCAGACCACGTCTGATGGAGACCCAAGCACACAAGCAGTACTCGAGCTCAGTACGTGGTCTCTTCCACAGGCTAACTACTCTTACCTAGAAATCTTCCAGTAAACAGAAGTCGACGATTCGCCTTTCTTACAACCGACCGTAAGTACTCGTTCCATTCCACATCGCTGTTCAACGTTGCACCAAGATGTTTAGGACATGTAATAGCAACACGACACTAGTTTTGTGTTCGAGCACTAGAGGATTGCTTTTCCTACACAACTTCGTTAACTTTCATTTTCCCACATTTAGAGCAAGCTGCTAGTCAAGTCAGAGCAAGTTGCCGCTCGTATCACCAAATAAAATTTCTGTTCATTCATTCAAAGACAGAAAAATAGTCGCAGGTTTTGTTATGTACACTCCTGGAAATGGAAAAAAGAACACATTGACAACGGTGTGTCAGATCCACCATACTTGCTCCGGACACTGCGAGAGGGCTGTACAAGCAATGATCACACGCACGGCACAGCGGACACACCAGGAACCGCGGTGTTGGCCGTCGAATGGCGCTAGCTGCGCAGCATTTGTGCACCGCCGCCGTCAGTGTCAGCCAGTTTGCCGTGGCATACGGAGCTCCATCGCAGTCTTTAACACTGGTAGCATGCCGCGACAGCGTGGACGTGAACCATATGTGCAGTTGACGGACTTTGAGCGAGGGCGTATAGTGGGCATGCGGGAGGCCGGGTGGACGTACCGCCGAATTGCTCAACACGTGGAGCGTGAGGTCTCCACAGTACATCGATGTTGTCGCCAGTGGTCGGCGGAAGGTGCACGTGCCCGTCGACCTGGGACCGGACTGCAGCGACGCACGGATGCACGCCAAGACCGTAGGATCCTACGCAGTGCCGTAGGGGACCGCACCGCCACTTCCCAGCAAATTAGGGACACTGTTGCTCCTGGGGTATCGGCGAGGACCATTCGCAACCGTCTCCATGAAGCTGGGCTACGGTCCCGCACACTGTTAGGCCTTCTTCCGCTCACGCCCCAACATCGTGCAGCCCGCCTCCAGTGGTGTCGCGACAGGCGTGAATGGAGGGACGAATGGAGCGATGAGAGTCGCTTCTGCCTTGGTGCCAATGATGGTCGTATGCGTGTTTGGCGCCGTGCAGGTGAGCGCCACAATCAGGACTGCATACGACCGAGGCACACAGGGCGAACACCCGGCATCATGGTGTGGGGAGCGATCTCCTACACTGGCCGTACACCTCTGGTGATCGTCGAGGGGACACTGAATAGTGCACGGTACATCCAAACCGTCATCGAACCCATCGTTCTACCATTCCTAGACCGGCAGGGGAACTTGCTGTTCCAACAGGACAATGCACGTCCGCATGTATCCCGTGCCACCCAACGTGCTCTAGAAGGTGTAAGTCAACTACCCTGGCCAGCAAGATCTCCGGATCTGTCCCCCATTGAGCATGTTTGGGACTGGATGAAGCGTCGTCTCACGCGGTCTGCACGTCCAGCACGAACGCTGGTCCAACTGAGGCGCCAGGTGGAAATGGCATGGCAAGCCGTTCCACAGGACTACATCCAGCATCTCTACGATCGTCTCCATGGGAAAATAGCAGCCTGCATTGCTGCGAAAGGTGGATATACACTGTACTAGTGCCGATATTGTGCATGCTCTGTTGCCTGTGTCTATGTGCCTGTGGTTCTGTCAGTGTGATCATGTGATGTATCTGACCCCAGGAATGTGTCAATAAAGTTTCCCCTTCCTGGGACAATGAATTCACGGCGTTCTTATTTCAATTTCCAGGAGTGTATATAGCGAGCAACAGCGGTCCTCATATACTTTCTTGTAAAAGTCTTGACGATACCATCTCCTATAGACGCTATAGGACGATGTACTGGGTCTCTGTGACCTACACTTAAAACGTCTTCAGGCACTAACATATCTGAGAACGTATTCCGTAGGCTCGGTCCTTCGTTACCAGTCTGTAGTGTTGCATTGTATCAAACACTGTCCAGAAATCTACAAGTATGGAATTTGCCTGTTACCCTTGTGACATAATACTTTGTAAACTGAGCTGAACTTATTGTTCTCGTGGAGTGCGGCGGTTAAGTTACATGTACTGCTGGCTGGAGGTTGTAGTGACATTAAACAGTGTGTCTGGGGCCGTGTAGAACTGCCACTTCTGCGCACCAGCTGGATGTAGCATCATCTCCACCCCTCCGCATTCACAAAGGGATGAGTGGCTTTGCATACATTTGCTCACGTGCGGCACATGCTATTGTTATTACAATAAAGGAAGCCACACTGTTTTACAGCGGAGACAGGAGGCTCTGTGGATATCTAGATACATACGATATGGCAATAACGTCTGGTCGAGGCTACAGCCTTGAGAAGGATAGTGTAACAGAAACGCGGTAAATAATACATTTAGCAAATTATATTACATAATATCACAATCACACATCAAATAGTAGCGCTCACTAATATGCATTGACTGAGCTAGTCTCGTATTCTGTTATTTAAATAATTAACCTTTTAAAGATATTTTACTTGAATATTTGAGTAAAATCAGTGTATTTTACAGACAAAGACAGTTAAACTACCAGCAAAGCACTATGAGGGCAGACGCGTAAATACATTATCATCAACATTTAATTCATAACAGTTACGAGATCGTTATTTTTAATTAGTTATTAATTATATTGTGTAGTTATGCTCTTAATTATAAAATGGTTAGAGCTGTATAAAATCTGATAGCAGAAATGGGAAGAACAGGTCAACTGTTGTTAAGACAGAGATGTCATACATGTATATACAATCGTTATTCAAAACATAGGGCTGAAATTGAATTTGACCACCGCAGTAAAAATTTGCATTTTATCTCTAATTTGCGGGCAAACTACTTTACGTAGAATCGAATATGATATGTCAAGATAGCGCATCGACATTTAAAGTTCCATTATGGTAGGTGCTTGGAATTTCGGGGAAGGAGGTGGCAAACTTACCTGAGGTGGTCGTAATCTTGGCTTTTGTGCACTATTCCGGCAGGAGTTGTAGAGGCGAGACCTATGTCGGTTAGGGTAGTGGTACAGCCGCTCGCTTTTGGTATTTAGTTTTTATCAGACGACGATCTCGCTAGTTAGACATATTCCCCAGTAGTTCAGTGGGACTTTGAAAATCGCCAGTGGTCAGGATTCTGATTTTATTTTACGACTAGTTCAGTGGAAGTCGTATCTATCACGAATTGAGCTGTGATGGAATTATTTGCACTAACCTTAACCCAGTTAGCTAGTGCGACTCCGTTGACTTTAGCGCTGGTCAACACTTAGCCTCTTGACATCGGATATTTATCAGACTTGCCTTTTATTGTGATAGTATTGACTTCTCTTTGAACAATTTAAACAGTGAATTTTTTTAAATTTATAGTGTGTTTGCAATCACTATATTGTGGGTTCCAGCAATCTTCAGTTCGTTTAACTTTTTTTTAGGTCATCAGTCTACTGACTGGTTTCATGAGGCCCGCCACGAATTCCTTTCCTGTGCTAACCTATTCATCTCAGAGTACCACTTGCAACCTAAGTCCTCAATTATTTGCTTGATGTATTCCAATCTCTGTCTTCCTCTACAGTTTTTGCCCTCTACAGCTCCCTCTAGTACCATGTAAGTCATTCCCTCATGTCTTAGCAGATGTCCTATCATCCTGTCCCTTCTCCTTATCAGTGTTTTCCACATATTCCTTTCCTCTCCGATTCTGCGTAGAACGTCCTCATTTCTTACCTTATCAGTCCACCTAATTTTCAACATTCGTCTATAGCACCACATCTCAAATGCTTCGATTCTCTTCTGTTCCGTTTTTCCCACAGTCCATGTTTCACTACCATACAATGCTGTACTCCAGACGTACATCCTCAGAAATTTCTTCCTCAAATTAAGGCCGGTATTTGATATGACTCAAAGACGCTACCCCTTGACCACGGGTATTTATTGGAATTCGATCACCAGTCTTCATCGAGTTCTTGCGATAAAGAATAATTAATATTTTATTGAAATTTCACTGTTAGTAGTTGTGGAACTACATTTATATCACAGCTTATTTTTATTCGCTAAAGTTACATAAATCTAAGTCTAGTAACCATCACCTAGGCAACCAAATTAACATCGCCGTCACACTTGTAACAGGGTTATTTCGCATTCTTCGTCTTTGGTTCACAGGATACCATACGAGATAAGACCAAGCTGAAATTCTCACAAGCGAAACTTTCTAAACCTGTTTGATCTAATGATAAAAGTTAATATTTCTCATGAAAATTTGTTGGTTTCCAAGTCAGAATAAGTCCAAGAATTCTGGATCAAACCGACGAGTTTGCATGTCCGTTCTTTTATCCTTCCTATATACGAAAGGCACGTAATTAACTTATTATTCTGTAACAA
Organism: Schistocerca gregaria; assembly: GCF_023897955.1. Lineage (NCBI taxonomy): Eukaryota > Metazoa > Arthropoda > Insecta > Orthoptera > Acrididae > Schistocerca > Schistocerca gregaria. The sequence continues at coordinate 324,199,754 of NC_064920.1, read as the reverse complement.
GCTACTTAGTATCAGTGATCCGATATGCAAAATACTCAGAAAATATCGCTGAACAACCTCCGAGATGCCGTTTTGTTTGTTGTGGACCGCAGTCATAATACAGTTTTGGAATTAAGTCATTTCCGCCATTATTTTACTATCAGGATTTGGGATGTGCAGCCGCTTTCAGGTGTAATGGTGAAAAAATAAGTAAATATCAATCATAGCTCATAAAAGCATTTGAAAATGGCTTTATAGGCGAAACCGCGATGCTGAAACAAATAATAATAGAAATCGTGGGATGTGAGGTCCGCCTAATATGCAAAACAGCATTTTTTCACAGTACCCATACGTGTTTCAGCACAACTGTGCCATCATTGAACATTGTCATTAAATGATTACAAAATGATGTCGATGTTTAGTTCAAACAATAGTTCGATTCTTTTTGATAAGACGTTTACACTTGGTGTGCATGATTTCTCCGGATCACTTGTGTGTTATTTACTACTAGTAGCTTGTCATGTTTACCTGTAGTAAATAATACACAGATCATCCGGAAAAATCATGCACACCAAGTGTAAGGTATTAACAAATAAATGAACTATTGTTTGAACTAAACATCCACATAATTTTGTAATCATTTAATAAAAATGTTCACGTTACAGATTAAATAAAACCGAAACCCACTGATGATGGTACAGTGGCGCTGAAACTTGTTTGGATACTGAGAAAAAACGGTGTTCTGCATATCTGGCGGACCTCACATCCTACGTCCTACTATTTTAACTGCAAACACTGTCAACACAAGGAGCTGCAAATCCAAATGAAGAATAACAGAATATTACAGTTGAATTGCGCAATGAATTAATTTAGAAAAATAAAAACGTTAAAATCGAAATTTTGTCGATGCAATTCGGATTCCCTCTGTATATGCACTGCTGACTGTATGTGACTAGTTAAATGTGAGTGCCAAACCGAGACTCTAAGCCTGCTCTCTGCTTTGCGCGAACACCGCTCCATTAGTCACACCACCGATCACGCTTCTCGCACAGTATTGTCTCTATCTTGCGAATTTGCGTCACATTAAACAATGAAAAATCCAGGACGAAATGTGACAATATTATGAAAAGGGTAGTTAAAAACTAAACTAACCTCCGCTTGACCGGACCCCAAAGGCCCAACAGCACCGACAGGATGCCGTGTAAACCTCAGCCCACCGGCTGCATGCAGATATGGAGGGACATGTGTCAGCATACCGCTCTCCCGGCCATATGTCAATTTACAAGACCGATGCCGCTACTTCTCTATCACGTAGCTCCTCCGTTTGCCTCGCAAGGGCTGAGTGCACCCCGCTTGCCAACAGCACTCGGAAGACTGCATGGTCATCCACCCAAGTCTAGCTCAGCCAGACAGCGCTTAACTTCGGTGATCTGAAGGTAACCAGTGTTACCACAGTGGCAACGCCGCTGGCGAAAAAAATAGTTGCTAGTCACCATATAGCTGAGTCGCAGATGGGCATAACAAAAAGAATCTTCCAATCTTTCTTGTGCCTATGTGCAACTCAGTATCTCCACTATATGGTGAGCTGTATGGTGAGTAGCAACTCTCCTTTTCATAATAATATCACATTTCGGCAAATTAGGATAAATATCTCATTTTCAGCGCTAGCAACGTATGACCACAGAACGGAAGGAAATTTCCGATTCTTTGTTACTTTCGGGTAATATAGGTAGCTTCAGTACAGCTTACTGCGCTTATTTAATGGGAGTGTGACAGATAACGTTAGTACAGCTTAGTGAAGTTTTATGATAGAAAAACGGCGTCCCATCGAACTTTGGATCGAACATTGCCTACGAGAGCCGGGTCCTCAACGAGAAAGACTTAACATTGACAGTTTGAATGGACCTAAACTTCCTGTCTCAGTCAAAATGCTTCTGCTTATAAAAAGAAGAAACGTGGCACAAAATTCCAAGTGCCCATAAATAAATAAGTTCCAGAAGCTTCCAAAAATAGTGACTGTTGAACTGCTAATATTAGCTGGTGGTGAGAATCGGATCAATGGCCGTAAGTAACCAGTAACCGATTATTAAGAGACAGCGGATGACGTACATCACCTTTCAGTGGTATTCAAATTCAACTAAGGTAATAATCACATTGATCAGGAGCAAATAATTTTCTGTAAAAGAAGTGAACTCGTTTACCTACATAAGTTACATCATTTCTTATGTTTGTTTATGCTGGAGTCAAGCGCATTTCTGGATTCTGAGTGTCAATATGTGACTCTTAGCTATTACTCGATAGAGAGTTTTCTCCAATTACTGCTGGTTTTAGCACGAATAACAGTTGTAATCTGTGATGAGATTACAGTATATCTCCGTATCACACTCTTATGACTGCTTTGATACGGCCCGCTAAGAAAGGGTCTCCTGTACCAACCTCTTCATCTCACAGTAGAACGTGTCACATGCGTCCTCAATTACACTCCTGGAAATTGAAATAAGACCACTGTGAATTCATTGTCCCAGGAAGGGGAAACTTTATTGACACATTCCTGGGGTCAGATACATCACATGATCACACTTACACAACCACAGGCACATAGACACAGGCAACAGAGCATGCACAATGTCGGCACTAGTAAAGTGTATATCCACCTTTCGCAGCAATGCAGGCTGCTATTCTCCCATGGAGACGATCGTAGAGATGCTGGATGTAGTCCTGTGGAACGGCTTGCCATGCCATTTCCACCTGGCGCCTCAGTTGGACAAGCGTTCGTGCTGGACGTGCAGACCGCGTGAGACGACGCTTCATCCAGTCCCAAACATGCTCAATGGGGGACAGATCCGGAGATCTTGCTGGCCAGGGTAGTTGACTTACACCTTCTAGAGCACGTTGGGTGGCACGGGATACATGCGGACGTGCATTGTCCTGTTGGAACAGCAAGTTCCCTTGCCGGTCTAGGAATGGTAGAACGATGGGTTCGATGACGGTTTGGATGTACCGTGCACTATTCAGTGTCCCCTCGACGATCACCACAGGTGTAGGGCCAGTGTAGGAGATCGCTCCCCACACCATGATGCCGGGTGTTGGCCCTGTGTGCCTCGGTCGTATGCAGTCCTGATTGTGGCGCTCACCTGCACGGCGCCAAACACGCATACGACCATCATTGGCACCAAGGCAGAAGCGACTCTCATCGCTGAAGACGACACGTCTCCATTCGTCCCTCCATTCACGCCTGTCGCGACACCACTGGAGGCGGGCTGCACGATGTTGGGGCGTGAGCGGAAGACGGCCTAACGGTGTGAGGGACCGTAGCCCAGCTTCATGGAGACGGTTGCGAATGGTCCTCGCCGATACCCCAGGAGCAACAGTGTCCCTAATTTGCTGGGAAGTGGCGGTGCGGTCCCCTACGGCACTGCGTAGGATCCTACGGTCTTGGCGTGCATCCGTGCGTCGCTGCGGTCCGGTCCCAGGTCGACGGGCACGTGCACCTTCCGCCGACCACTGGCGACAACATCGATGTACTGTGGAGACCTCACGCCTCACGTGTAGAGCAACTCGGCGGTACGTCCACCCGGCCTCCCGCATGCCCACTATACACCCTCGCTCAAAGTCCGTCAGCTGCACATACGGTTCACGTCCACGCTGTCGCGGCATGCTACCAGTGTTAAAGACTGCGATGGAGCTCCGTATGCCACGGCAAACTGGCTGACACTGACGGCGGCGGTGCACAAATGCTGCGCAGCTAGCGCCATTCGACGGCCAACACCGCGGTTCCTAGTGTGTCCGCTGTGCCGTGCGTGTGATCATTCCTTGTACAGCCCTCTCGCAGTGTCCGGAGCGAGTATGCTGGGTCTGACACACCGGTGTCAATGTGTTCTTCTTTCCATTTCCAGGAGTGTATATACTAGATGTACTTCAATTCCTGTTTTCCTCTCCAGTTTTCCCCCTCTACAGCTAACTCTTGTACCATGGAGGTAATTTGTTGATGTCTTAACAGATGTCCTATGGTCCTGTCCCTTCTCCTTGTCTCCGGCCGCTGTGGGAGAGCAGTTCTAGGCCCTTCAGTCCGGAACTGCGCTGCTGATACGGTAACAGGCTCGAATCCAGCCTCGGGCATGGATGTGTGTGATGTCGTTACGTCAGTTAGGCTTAAGCAGTACTATGTCTAGGGGACTGATGTCCTCAGATGTTTAAGTCCCATAGTGCTTAGAACCGTTTGAACTTCTCCTTGTCAGTGTTTGCCACATGTTATTTCCCTCTCCGATTCCACGCAGAACCTCCTCATTCCTTACCTTATCAGTCCACCTTACTTTCAATATTCGCCTATAGCATCACATCTCAAACGCCTCGATTCTTTTCTGTTCTGGTTTTCCCACTGTCCATGTTCCAGTACCACGCAATGCTCTGCTCCAGATGTACATTCTCAGAAATTTCTTCCTCAAATTAAGGCCTATGTTTGATACTAGTAGACTTCTCTTGTCCAGGAATGCCCTTTTTTCCACTGCTAGTCTGCTTTTTCTGTACTCCTTGCTCCTTCCGTCATTGGTTATTTTGCTGCCTAGGTAGCAGAATTCCTTAACTTCATCTACATCGTCGCCATCAAGCCTGAAGTTAAATTCTTCTCTGTTCTGATTTCTGCTACCCCTGATTACTTTCGCCTTTCGTCGATTTACTCTCAATCCATATTCTGTACTCATTATCTGTTCATTCCATTCAGCAGATCATGTAATTCTTCATCACTTTCACACAGGATATGAATGCCACCAACGAATCGTATCATTGATATCATTTCACCTTGAATTTTAAGTCCACCCCTGAAGTTCTCTTTTATTCCCATCACTGCTTCTTCGGTGTACAGATTGAATGTAGAGGGGAAAGACTATTTCACTGTCTTACACTGCTTTTAATCCGAGCTCTTCGTCCTTGGCCGTCCACTGTTATTATTCCCTCTTCTCTCTTGTTCATATTGTTTATTACCGTTCCCTCCCTGCAGCTTACCCCTGTTTTTCTGCGCGATTTTACATTGTCGAGCGCTTTCTCTAGGTCGACAAATCCTATAAACGTGTACTGATTTTTCTTTAGTCTTGCTACCATTGTCAACAGCACTTCTGATGTCCCTCTCTGGTTCCTTTACCTTTTCTAAAGCCAAACTGATCATTATCTAGCACATCCTCAGTTTTCGTTTCCATCGTTCTGCACATTACTCTAGTCAGAAACTTGGATGTATGAGCTGTTAAGCTGATTGCTGGGTAATCCTCCCACTTGTCCGCTCTTGCGTTCTTTTGAATTGTGTTCATGATATTTTTCCGAAAGTCAGATGCTGTGTCGCCAGACACATACGTTCTGCACTCATCTAACCAGAAATCTTTGTCTTTTTTCCATTTCACTTCATTGACCCCCCACTATATGTAGAATGAGCATTTGCATTTCCCTTTTTTTATTTTCTATCTTCCCTACCACTTTCACGCTTGTGGCATTTCCCACCCGATTCGTAAAACGGTATCCTTTCGTTGGTTGTTCAATCTTTCTCTCGTGGTTACCCGCCTCCCCTTTGGCAATCCCCTCCCCTGAATCTTTTGCCAATGGAGAAATCATCATAATACACTCGTGGAAATTGAAATAAGAACACCGTGAATTCATTGTCCCAGGAAGGAGAAACTTTATCGACACATTCCTGGGGTCAGATACATCACATGATCACACTGACAGAACCACAGACACATAGACACAGGCAATAGAGCATGCACAATGTCGGCACTAGTAAAGTGTATATCCACCTTTCGCAGCAATGCAGGCTGCTATTCTCCCATGGAGACGATCGTAGAGATGCTGGATGTAGTCCTGTGGAACGGCTTGGCATGCCATTTCCACCTGGCGCCTCAGTTGGACCAGCGTTCGTGCTGGACGTGCAGACCGCGTGAGACGACGCTTCATCCAATCCCAAACATGCTCAATGGGGGACAGATCCGGAGATCTTGCTGGCCAGGGTAGTTGACTTACACCTTCTAGAGCACGTTGGGTGGCACGGGATACATGCGGACGTGCATTGTCCTGTTGGAACAGCAAGTTCCCTTGCCGATCTAGGAATGGTAGAACGATGGGTTCGATGACGGTTTGGATGTACCGTGCACTATTCAGTGTCCCCTCGACGATCACCAGAGGTGTACGGCCAGTGTAGGAGATCGCTCCCCACACCATGATGCCGGGTGTTCGCCCTGTGTGCCTCGGTCGTATGCAGTCCTGATTGTGGCGCTCTCCTGCACGGCGCCAAACACGCATACGACCATCATTGGCACCAAGGCAGAAGCGACTCTCATCGCTGAAGACGACACGTCTCCATTCGTCCCTCCATTCACGCCTGTCGCGACACCACTGGAGGCGGGCTGCACGATGTTGGGGCGTGAGCGGAAGACGGCCTAACGGTGTGAGGGACCGTAGCCCAGCTTCATGGAGACGGTTGCGAATGGTCCTCGCCGATACCCCAGGAGCAACAGTGTCCCTAATTTGCTGGGAAGTGGCGGTGCGGTCCCCTACGGCACTGCGTAGGATCCTACGGTCTTGGCGTGCATCCGTGGGTCGCTGCGGTCCGGTCCCAGGTCGACGGGCACGTGCACCTTCCGCCGACCACTGGCGACAACATCGATGTACTGTGGAGACCTCACGCCCCACGTGTTGAGCAATTCGGCGGTACGTCCACCCGGCCTCCCGCATGCCCACTAACCGCCCTCGCTCAAAGTCCGTCAACTGCACATACGGTTCACGTCCACGCTGTCGCGGCATGCTACCAGTGTTAAAGACTGCGATGGAGCTCCGTATGCCACGGCAAACTGGCTGACACTGACGGCGGCGGTGCACAAATGCTGCGCAGCTAGCGCCATTCGACGGCCAACACCGCGGTTCCTGGTGTGTCCGCTGTGCCGTGCGTGTGATCATTGCTTGTACAGCCCTCTCGCAGTGTCCGGAGCAAGTATGGTGGGTCTGACACACCGGTGTCAATGTGTTCTTTTTTCCATTTCCAGGAGTGTACTTTATCAATCACAGGCGACGTGTCCTGTGGATATATGTTACGTGTCTTTAATGCAGTGCTTTCCAGTGTCTTCTGTAGCCTCATGTCTTTGATCATTGCCGATTCTTCCGGCTTTAAGGGCAGTTTGCCACCCTCAGGATAAGAGAATGCCCTGAACCTCCGTTCACTCCTGCGTCCTGTTTGACAAGGCTGTTGTCAGAGTAAGGGTGACTTTATGCCGAAAATCTTTGGCCACCAGTGCTGATTGTTAATCAAAATTTGAGCACGGGCGGGTTTCGAACCCTGAACCGAGGATGATTTGATTAATTAATCAAAAACATTGCCTCTAGGCCACGGGTGACAGGACTATATAGCACATTACCGAATGTCGAAAACGGTACTAATGTTTACTTACCCGAAGTGTCATGTGTCAAGGTTCATACTGTAATGGGATCATTCCACATGCCACAAACTACTGCCACATTCGTGAGTATACTGCTGATAATAAATAGTAAAAGTAACCTTTCACGGCAGCTGTTTTCTCCGATTAGAACCTGCACATTGAGAGGCCATGTTCAGCATATAAAACTGCTCCCTCACGTTTCGTCTCCGACTTCGGCAGACACCTTCGAAAGTGCAGTTGCCGTTTTACCTCCGACGATAACTACCGCTGTTTGAAACGAAACGTTTGGAAATAGTTTTAGCTGTCGAGCACAGTCTTTCAGCGTATGTGTGCCCTACATCTCCCACTAAACCTCTCGACCGATTTCAACCATGCTTGGTACACACTCACTTACTATCTGGAAATAATTTCTGTTGGGGGTAAGAACCAACTCTGTATGAAACGGGTGAGAGCGAATATCTATAATTTAATCATCCAGTATTTGAGAATGAGAGCACTAACATGTAATGAACTTGATACATTATTTTAAATCTTTTAGTAAGCGTTTCTCTGTCTCACACAGCCCACAAAATGATGAAAGGAAAATTTTTTATCATTTACTACATTTTGCTTTTCAAGAAGTAAAACTATCGTATTAGGCATTGAGTTTTAATATATTACTTCTTTATTAACTATTGTATTCGTGACACATATTGCAGATAGTATTCAAATATACCCATAAATGTGCCTGCAAAATTATATGATTCTGCGAAACATTGTTGAGGAGGTATGACGTGATACACCCTGCGACGCATGAAAAATTGCCTCATCAAGCATGAAGACAAAATTTATTACTTCTTTGTCACTAAGTCTATTCGAAACATTTTTGCCGAAAGCATAAACATTTGCCGCTAAATGTACCTTCAAAATTATATTTCTGTACTAGACAGGTCGGAGATACGACGGTATAAACTTTGAACTGCGTGAATACTAAATTGGAGGGTGAAATTCGCTAGATATATAGGTCAAATGTGTGTACAGACATGCGTGATACATGTTAAATACATGTGAAGACTATGTGACATGTGCGTATGCGGACAAAACCGCGAATAAATACTGCTGAGAAACCCTTGGATCGATATCAACCAAACTTGGTATACGTACTTCTTACTATCGCTAGTTTTAGCTTCGCTGTTAAGGCTCTCGTGAGGGAAGTCAGCATTATACCAAAGCTAACGAAAGCGAACGTGCAACAGTGACCGCGAATTCTCTCTCGCGCAATCGCTAGACGCTGGTGAGCAAACTATATTCGATCGTGTGCGATTCACGTTCGCTTTTGTTCACTAGTGTTCCGCTGATTCTCGCTCTTTCATCGAACCATCAAAGAAAGTTCACGTACTCTCGGCTTCGGCGCTGGCAGCACGGAAAGCTATCCTCTGCTATCTTGTGTATTTCTGTTATTGTTGCAGAAATGGGTTGTGAGAGGTATTGAATTGTCCCAAGAAAATGTATTACTGCTGATGGAAGAATACGGAAATCATAGATCCTTCTGGAATCCAAGAGATTCACAGCATCAATGCTGAAGGAAAATAAATGTGACTGCTATAAGGTTGCCAATGCGGTCAAAAGTACTATTGGCGATGATAAATTCATTAGATGCTCGTATCATACGAAAAGGTAGTGAATAACCACAATCTGTGTACTTCTTGTCACTTAGAAGGAAAAGCACAATAAATTTCCTTGAAAGTAAAAGAGTGTCTCTCATGCGATTTAAAAGCACCAACACACAGGCGTGCGCTAGCAGCCTCGGCTACGGAGGCGACTAACTATTATCTTCCTTACATGTCTTTTAATAATATTCTAGAAGTGTTTTGCATATGTCAGTGCAGACATCATAAACTATCTGATATACAGGATGGCCCAGGAGGAAAGGTTAACAGTCAGGTATATGACAGAAACAATCATTCGAAGTAACATTTTCAACGAGTGTTCTAAAATCCATCCTTAAGAGCTATGAGCACTCCTTCATCTTCGGTAATATAAACATATCTCTTCTACTTAACAAATACTCACAGATCTTAATGTACGCATTTTAGAAACCATGTTTTAAGACATTTAGTATGATCGTTCCTGTCATCTCCCTGAATATTTAGTACTCCTTTGGAGTTCATACTGTATAAGACAGTGATTGAAATGCTCAAGAATGGCTACCGTAAATGTCTCCGGTTGCTAATATACCTATCTTCACATTATCTAGGTTGTCGACAGCTGATGTTCTGAATTTAAATTTCCTCTCCACTTGTAATGACAGATCAGCGAAAAGTGTCAACTTACGTGTGTGCAAAAGCTTGGACCAATGCTGTGGAAAGTTAGAGCTGCGATTCAGTGTTAACTGTAGTAGCTCCCCGCGTTTCTAATTTACGTACACACCGAGACACGTAAATTCTTACTTTCCTACCCTATTTCGCTTACTTCGTCAAAACAGTGCGCTTGACTTTCAAAATAATCCTTTATGAATATCAAAGTTTCGCATCGTAACTGTATCTAGTGTCGTAACTTGTGTGCTGATTGTTAGTGCCAAAAGGCAATAACGCTACGTTGACAGTGTATGTTCATTATCTCGTGCTCTGTTCATTTTCCTGTAGCGTTAACGCTTGTTGACAGATACAAGCAAATGGTAGTCAACACTGGTGAATTGTCTGCAAATGCACATTCGCTCGTGTCCGCTTCCATTTCCTCGTGTGTAATGAGGTTTCTGTGTTTAGAAAATAAGAAAGCATAGCCAAGTTGTTTAACGCTTTGAGGGTGGTGCCTCGGTGGCTCGGTGACTTGGATACCATCGTATGTAAGAACATTGATCAGAAAAGTAACGATATTAGGCAGAGTATTACTCCTGTACTCAGTTCTAGTCTGTCAACATGTTTTCATTCTCAGGTTTACGAACCTCAGCGGTTTTTTATCGATAAGCGGCTAGAAGTTTATTAAAATATTTTCACGCTCGTAGCAACGCCAAGTGAACTTTACGAGCTCCGGGAAAATAATCCTCCATCAGTGTCAAGTGGTAGCTACTAAGCAACCGCGAAAGAACTCGGCTTTACGTGTCAGTGACTATGCTGAAACAGACGACGGGGCGAAGATGAGTCGGAAAAGGCTACATGAAATCGTTATTTCATCTGAATGGAACAGATTTTTTTTTTTTTTTTTTTTTTTGAAGGTGCTAGTCATCACTGAAGAAAGTATTTAAAGGAAAGATACAAAGTTGAGTCAGTCCATAAAACAAAAGATAATTCTATATATTTTACACAAAATTTTCAAAATAGCAGTGTGTACCTTTTGTTTAATTTCTGACACAGACTGGCAATAACGACTAGATATGTGGCCACTGGAGAAACATTACAGTCACTGGCGAAAGCAAGAAAAATTTCAGCAATTTCTGACAAATAACATCGACTATTGCAGATAATACATACGTTATATTAGTAAGAAAAACCCAGAATCTTTTAGAAAACAGAATGTGGAAAAAAATTGGTGTGATGTCCGTGAAAACCTGCTACCTATCGCATCCCAACTCTGACACCATCAACTGCGCTACGGTTTCGACACATCAACCAGGCCTCCTATATGCTATACAGTGTATGTACCTATAAATGTCATTATTGAATACTTAACTATGAAAAATTGCACTAAAACGACGCGTTCTTGATAGACTTTCGTTGTGCCGTAGCACTGACCAGTATACTTTCAAAGTCCACATGTTATAGCACTCAAAACATCAAATACGGTAAACTTTTAACTATCTATATGTAGTTTCCCGTCATTTCATTACAACAAATGGTACCTAAAACGACGCGTTTTAGGAAGATCCGCAATTTTATGATGCTTGGAAAAAGCTAATGTTTATTCAAGAAAACATCAAATAAATACTTCATACTTTCCCGGCGATCTGTTGACATCTTGGATATTCGGGAATCCAGCCAGATGTTCGCGTCGTTCTCGCACGATATTTCAACAGCGTGCCTCGCTGTCTTCTTCAGGTGCTACCTGAGACTGGTCCTTGGGTCGATCGAGTCCAGTATTTATGCCTGGGAGGAGCTGGGCGTTCCCTAATCGGTCCGCGCCGAGTCGAGAGTTCCATCTGTGGTCCGCGCCCGCCATACTCGGCTTCAACGGACCCCTCCAGTCGCGGATGTTCCGACTGCCGTCGGCGCCGGTTTTGGTGCAGCAACTTACCCTACTGCGAAATACCTGAAGAAGATGTTGACACCACATGTGGGTAAATGTGCACATCACATCCGGAACTCAGAGGATTTCCTACATCGACTGGGCCAGCAACACATCACAGACACAGACATCATGGTTAGTTTCGATGTGGTGTCTCTCTTTACACGTGTACCACTGAAGGAGTCACTTGAGCTTATTGGAGAGAAGTTCGATGGGGCTCTCCTTGACCAGGCATGTACTGACATCGACGTACTTCCTATATGGGGGTCAATTTTATGAACAAACAGAAGGGGTGGCGATGGGTAGCCCTCTATCACCAGTGGTGGCCAACCTATTTATGGAAAGGTTTGAAGAGGAAGCACTCTCTTCAGCCAGATATCAACCCAAGTGCTTTTTTAGGTATGTGGATGATACCTTTGTCATCTGGCCCCATGGTAGAAGGAAGTTAGATGAGTTCCTGCTACATCTGAACTCTTGTCATCCGAACATTAAGTTCACAATGGAAATGGAGAAGGATGGAATACTTCTATTCTTGGATGTTCTGGTGAAGAGAAAGGGAGATGGCGCATTTGGACACAGTGTGTACCGCAAACCTACGCACACTGACTTATACCTTCAAGCCAGCAGTTGCCACCATCCGGCACAGAAGAATGGAGTGCTCAAAACACTGGTCCACAGAGCACAAACTCTGTCAGATCCTGATAGTCTGGCCACAGAAATAGAACACTTACAATCAGTGTTCAGCAGGAATGGGTACTCCTCTAGAGATATCCAGAAGGCACTTCAACCTGCCAACCGGCCAAAGGATCCAGAAGAAGAACCAGAAGAGGCAAAGAAGATGGCATACTTGCCATATGCCGGACTTATCTCTACCAAGATCAGCAGGATTCTCTAGAAATATGACATCAGGAGCATATTTTGCCCACCCACAAAAATTGGGGCTATGCTGGGGACTGTAAAAGATGACCTGGGGCTACGCAAGCCAGGTATTTACAACATACCATGCCAGTGTGGGATTGCATACATTGGCCAGACCACCAGAACTGTGGACATCAGGTGTAAAGAACACCAGAGACACACCAGACTCAGGCAGGCAACTAAATCAGCCATAGCAGAGCATTGTCTGGAACTTGGTCATTCAATGGATTACAATGACACCAAGATTGTGACACAGACCTCAAGATATTGGGACAGTGTCATTAAAGAAGCAATTGAGATTAAGGTCACAGACAATCTAATCAACCGTGACACGGGATACCAAATCAGCACTGCCTGGAATCCAGCGCTTGAGCTTGTGAAAACTCAATGCAGGACACTCCAGGATTCAGCAAGAAATATACGTGGAGACCGAGGGAACAGCCGTGAGACAAGGTGTTGGACATTAGAGACCAGATCTGACACACCCCAGGTCATGAACTCGACTTCAGAAGACGGCCAGGCCGGGCGCGGACGGCGGAGGGAACACCGGCCACCAGAGAGGGACAATGTAGCCGCGTCTGGCGGGCGCGGACCTCAGATGGAACACACGACGCGGCGCGGACCGATTAGGGAGCGCCCAGCACGCAACAGAAGTGGAAACCGTAGTAACAGTCATGAGATAGAGTACCTAACATCTCATATCGGGTCTGACACACCTCAAATGACAACCACAACGGTTGAGGACGGCCAAAACCGGCGCCGACGGCAGTCGGAACATCCGCGACTGGAGGGGTCCGTTGAAGCCGACTCTGGCGCGGACCGATTAGGGAACGCCCAACTCCTCCCAGGCATAAATACTGGACTCGATCGACCCAAGGACCAGTCGCAGGTAGCACCTGAAGAAGACATCGAGGCACGCTGTTGAAATATCGTGCGAGAACGACGCGAACATCCGGCTGGATTCCCGAATATCCAAGATGTCATCAAATAAATAATTTAACATACAATTTAGAGGCTCAGCTTGTTCTGTAAAAACGATGTCGCATTTCACTAACTACGTGACAAAAATCTGACATTCCAGATTCTTCATTTCACGATTCGCAGTGTAGTGGAACGTGGAATTCCATATTGAGACGTTGCCAGCTCCTTGTCCGGGACTTTAGGCACAATAGAGATGCGCCATTCCTTCGCCCTGCAATATTTCAGATCATAATAACTGTTTTGGACAGCATCTGAAACTAAACTAATCAAAAGCAGGACTGATAGACCTGAACGAAAATGCAGGTGAGGGCCAGGAACTTGGAGGCCTTGTGCAAGTATTTTATCCACATTTTGCAGCTGCAAACATGACTGGATTCAGTATCATGGAAGTATGACTTAAAAAATACCTTCAGTCTCAAGTTTTCGTGTTTTGTTCAATGCACTATGCATTTCAGGTGTAAATCGTCTTAACATACGATTTATTTTTGCTCTTAAGTGACATGAAATGCATATTCCTTTCATGAAAAGGTTTGATGTTAGATTAAGAATTTCGTAAGTCACATGAGGAAAACATGTGGGAAGTAGTGGAAAGATAAACAGTTTAAACCTACCACACAATTCGAGAGAAACTTTTATAACTTTTTAAAACCATCATACATTTATTTCTACATCCTGTTCATGCACATCACTTCAGTCAAGAGGCACATTTGTATACACATTTTTGTAAACACTTCATTGTTCAATATGGTGTGATCAAAGACGAATTTATTCCTAGTGCCAGAGATCTAATTATTAAAAAATTGACATATGCAGGGAATAACATTAGAATAGGGTTTTAAAATCACTAAGATAATTTTGGCTTGCGAAAACTGTCTGTTCATTTAACGTAAGTTCTCAAACGTGTAAAAGTGGATCCGCCTGCGCTACGTCCACGAATTTTTTGGGGTGGCTGCAGCGTGCTCTACATTCAGGAAGATAATTGGGCACATACGCTGCGTACTGGTATTTTGTTCGGGAGTATCCATCTGCAAAAAAGTTGGAGGCTCGTCATTTCTTTAACACAAGAACACCCGTTACATCAACAGCTCTGTTCGACCTGGCTGCAACTGAGAAAAAATTCTATTGTTATCAGGTATGTGTAGGCCGTTTTCACCGCAGATATCACATGTGTTTTGTTTGCAAGCTAATTTCTGTTTGTGGATAATTAATTTTTCGACTTTCGTGAATCGGCTTAGAGGCAGATGGTTCACGACTCTGCAGCTCCCTTTAAGGTCACATTTTCTATCGTACACCTAGAGAGTTGTCGTGACCTCTGTGAGTCAATGCCTGCTTATGTAGAAACAGTTTATTTTTGTTGCACTGTGGCCATGACTTAGTCTCATCTGGGTGTTGGGGACGTACATATACGTACTTCATATCTGTTACAGAGTCTTACAGTAATGTCGCACACATATGTAGCAAGGGTTACATGATTTTTTGCTCTGCCTAGGAGTGCTGACAGATCTCATCCAGCATGATACACGTGTAGAGTGGGGATTATAGCAGTTGTCTTACATTGCACCAATCCTGCTCACGTTTGAAGGGATCTCGAGACTAACCTTGGCAATGTAATGGATACAGAATGATTAGCAGCTTTCCTACTAGAACTTCTAATTGTCTTCTAGCGATGTCACACACTCTCTAATAATAATAATAATAATAGTAATGCAATGGTTCATATCGTGTTACGTGTCTTTATTCCAAATTCCAAGTGGCAGGTCGGGTTGGTTCCTGTGGTGCTGGTGTTTCGTAATGATCCAGTTCCTATGGTGAAGAGAACGAGAAAAATGACACCCACACATAGGCTCTAGTACTAAAAATGTGTGGTCAGGGGAGGGAGGGGAGCTTGATTGTTATTTGTCCAGAGAAGAAGGAGGAGGGAAGGGGTATGCCTGCCGCTGTAACTGTTAGGACGTTTATCCAAAAATTCACCCAATTATTTTCTCTGGTGAACATGTAGGCGTCAGCGAATTCCCTGTGGCCGGATGCCTCCTCCCCTGATCACTGATTTCGTAGCATTGACTTTTGTGCCAGCCACCAGATCAGACACAATTACACATACTTTGCGCAAATATCTCGGCCGTTGCTGGATTGGTGTAAGTATGTTCACAACCAGACTAGAAGCAATAATGTACCCTATGCGACTATGCTCCAAACATAAGCATTATGAGTACTTCTCTGTGGTGTAGTTGCAGATACTGGTCAACCCTCTCTCTCTCTCTCTCTCTCTCTCTGTCTCTCTCTCTCTCTCTCTCTCTCGGCGCGCATTTTTAGTGCTGCACTATTTGTTATACACATTGTATCTTTGGTTGGAAGCAACAGAATTTTCTTTTGACATCATTATTATTTCCAACAACGTGTTCGTTTCGTAACATAAATGTTGATACCAAACAATATACACTTCTGGAAATTGAAATAAGAACACCGTGAATTCATTGTCCCAGGAACGGGAAACGTTATTGACACATTCCTGGGGTCAGATACATCACATGATCACACTGACAGAACCACAGGCACATAGACACAGGCAATAGAGCATGCACAATGTCGGCACTAGTACAGTGTATATCCACCTTTCGCAGCAATGCAGGCTGCTATTCTCCCATGGAGACGATCGTAGAGATGCTGGATGTAGTCCTGTGGAACGGCTTGCCATGCCATTTCCACCTGGCGCCTCAGTTGGACCAGCGTTCGTGCTGGACGTGCAGACCGCGTGAGACGACGCTTCATCCAGTCCCAAACATGCTCAATGGGGGACAGATTCGAGATCTTGCTGGCCAGGGTAGTTGACTTACACCTTCTAGAGCACGTTGGGTGGCACGGGATACATGCGGACGTGCATTGTCCTGTTGGAACAGCAAGTTCCCTTGCCGGTCTAGGAATGGTAGAACGATGGGTTCGATGACGGTTTGGATGTACCGTGCACTATTCAGTGTCCCCTCGACGATCACCAGAGGTGTACGGCCAGTGTAGGAGATCGCTCCCCACACCATGATGCCGGGTGTTCGCCCTGTGTGCCTCGGTCGTATGCAGTCCTGATTGTGGCGCTCTCCTGCACGGCGCCAAACACGCATACGACCATCATTGGCACCAAGGCAGAAGCGACTCTCATCGCTGAAGACGACACGTCTCCATTCGTCCCTCCATTCACGCCTGTCGCGACACCACTGGAGGCGGGCTGCACGATGTTGGGGCGTGAGCGGAAGACGGCCTAACGGTGTGCGGGACCGTAGCCCAGCTTCATGGAGACGGTCCTCGCCGATACCCCAGGAGCAACAGTGTCCCTATTTTCTGGGAAATGGCGCTGCGGTCCCCTACGGCACTGCGTAGGATCCTACGGTCTTGGCGTGCATCCGTGCGTCGCTGCGGTCCGGTCCCAGGTCGACGGGCACGTGCATCTTCCGCCGACCACTGGCGACAACATCGATGTACTGTGGAGACCTCACGCCCCACGTGTTGAGCAATTCGGCGGTACGTCCACCCGGCCTCCCGCATGCCCACTATATGCCCTCGCTCAAAGTCCGTCAGTTGCACATACAGTTCACGTCCACGCTGTCACGGCATGCTGCCAGTGTTAAAGACTGCGATGGAGCTCCGTATGCCACGGCAAACTGGCTGACACTGACGGCGGCGGTGCACAAATGCTGCGCAGCTAGCGCCATTCGACGGCCAACACCGCGGTTCCTGGTGTGTCTGCTGTGCCGTGCGTGTGATCATTGCTTGTACAGCCCTCTCGCAGTGTCCGGAGCAAGTATGGTAGGTCTGACACACCGGTGTCAATGTGTTCTTTTTTCCATTTCCAGGAGTGTAGTAATGCAGCAGTGTATTGACAAGTGTTTGCTTATAATTTTCGAAAACACTTCGCATGGAGAAAAAGTTGTTTGGTTGAAAGTACTTTAAAAATGGATTACAAACAGTCTCTATCACAAAAACGTTTATTTCGATGGTAACCGGTTTCGGTCAGTATTTGATCGCCATGAGACGCTCTTATCGTGATGACAGCCGGTGATGATGAATTGAGCTGGTGTTGTGACACCACGAACATAAACTGCTCAGCAGTGGCTTAGCGGTGAATGAAGCGGATGTTGTGACAACACCCACTCCAGTCACCGCCACCGCCCACTACCATGGTATGGAGGTCTGAGGATGGTCGAATGCTGACCGATACCGGTTACCACCGACATAAATGTTTTTGATGTCGAGACTGTTTGTAATACATTTTTAAAGTGTTTATCCATCTATTGCTGTGTCGTATTGTTTATATATACACCATCCTTGACTGCAAATTGGTAAAACTACAGAGCTTATAGAATTTGCTACGTAATCAATATTTATACCGATAATGAAATTTGCTGATTTGTAACAAATACATAGTGACGGGCACACCTCATACACAGACACACAAGAAAATAAGTTGCGGCTTAGCGACGATAAATAATTCGGACATTTGTTGCACTGTGGTTTGCTGAGAGCATCACGACGTCGACGTCGACATGATACAAAGGAAAGCGTCGTTTATGTCGAAGTGATGCTGACGTGACGCTGAGATATCGTTGACAGCATGGCATAGAACTCACATAACTGGTAGAAATGTGTAAAAATACGAAAAAATGTGGAAAATATACGTGCAATTGTAGAAAAACAAGGAAAGTACAGATGAAAAATTGTGTAAAATACAGTAAAATAAGGAAAAATTGGAAAATGGGTAAAAAGTGCTTAAATAAGGAACATGATAGTACTTACATATTTGCCTACGTGTGATCTCTTCTGGTGACGACGTAATACACTCTAAGACAAGTTATCAAAGACACCTCAAGTGAAGCGCCTTAATGTAGTAACATTAATTTGTTACAAACAAACAGACACAGCCTGATCCTCTCCCTATTTTTTACGACTGCAGAATGAACCCCTCCCTCCCAAGTGCGTCAGTTGTAAAGGCTGAAAATGGGGTCGGGGTGCTTTAATCGGCCTGGATGCCTTGAATAATGGAATATTAAATTGTTATTAACGCATAGACGTAGATTTATGTGCCTTGACGTAATAACATTAATTTGTTATCAACGAATAAACGGAGTCAGATATTTTCCTTTTGATGTACGATACATCTGCAGAGTGAACCAAACACTCTGAAATGTTCTAGTTATAAAAGAAGTATTTGAGGAAAGTGTGCTTCATTTTCATTGATCGAGCAAGTAGGGGAGGGAAGGTGAAAAATGTGAGAAGGGAGAAGCTTGCAGTTGCCCTGAGTGACCTTTATCAATTGTCACTGACTGCCCAGCAACAGGGGGAATAGAGAAGATACGTCAGTCAAGAGTGCGACCTGGCACCAGAAGTCCTTATTAGTGACCTTGTGATAAGAAACCCATTTACAACAAATAGTGGGTTAGTGTGTACACTGGTGACCTAAATATGGCGTGATGAGCCATCGAGTACGGCTTCTGGTCAAGCTGGTTGTGACTGATTGGTTAGCTGTTTTGGAGGAAGAGACCAAACAGCGAGGTTATCGGCTCATCGGATTAGGGAAGGATGGGGAAGGAAGTCGGCCGTGCCCTTTCAAAAGAACTATACCTGCATACCGGGTTTAGGGAAATCACGGAAACGTAAATCAGGATGGCCGGACACGGGACTGAACCGTCATCCTCCCGAATGAGAGTCAAATATGCTAACCACTGCGCGACCTCGCTCAATGTTTGTGACTGAAGGAACTGTGATGCCACTATGGCATGTCGCGGTCTTCCTGCGTCATCATGTGTTACCCCCCATGATACAGTATCATGGTTGGAATTTTTCAACAGGACAACGCTAGTCCACACGTCGCAAGTGTTTTTGAGACGTTGAGGTATTCTTGACGCCAATAGATTTCCAGATCTGACCCTGATTGAAAATGTGTGGTTCACCCCCAACGTCAACTCCATCCAGCGCCATTATTGAGAACATCAAGGTTCCGTTACAGTAGTTGTGGGCCAGCTTGCTTTAGAAACGGTTGCAACGACTTTATGATACTCTGCCCAACCATTCCCGCTTCCAGGCCTGAGGGGGTGTAACATACTGATAAATATGCTGATAAGCTTAGTATTTTTCGCTGTCAAGTGTGATCGTTGCTAGCCAGTATATGCTGTTCGAAGAAAGTGCGTCTTTTAATAAAAGAGTGTAGAGATGTATTCCTGCAGTGCTATTAATCATTGATTCCGATGGTTTACCATCTGAGATGGCAAACGAATACTAAGCAAACAATGTAAAGGTGAAGGCGCAACAGTCCGGAACCGCGCTGCTACTACAGTCGCAGGTTCGAATCCTGCCTCGGGCACGGATGACTGTGATGTCCTTGGGTTACTTAGGTTTAAGTAGTTCTAAGTCTAGGGTACCCGTGGTCTAGGGTCAGTCGGCCTTTGGCTGTGGAGCGGTGCGGTACGTCCCGGCCGCTCCGTGTCGCGTTTCCGGGTGTGTTGTTGTTTACCGCGCCGGCGCGCTAGTGTTACGTATTGCCGTCACGTTCCTGACACACGATGGCTCTTTCGTATCGGAAAGCCACGATCAAGCTGCAGTTCGACACTACGTACTCTAGACCCAAGGCCCACGAAGTAGAGCGTTTTTTACGCGATGTGGTACATGTTGATCCTAACGAGCTGATCGGTATCCACTTATCTATTGTCTCCAGCGTCGTATATCTTAAGTTCACTGACGACGAAGCATGTGACAAACTTCTCAGACGCTCGACGGCAGGTTATCGGTTCTGCCACTCAGACGGAAACGTGGGTGTGGTGACGATTGAACGTGCTGGATTGGGAATCCAAAATGTGCGCGTGTTTGAGCTCCCTTTTGAAGTTCCAGCGGATTTGGTCACCCTTGCTCTTCGACCCTATGGAACAGTTCTCGGCCACACGGCCGAAAAATGGAAGACCTTCGACACCTACCCTGTCCTTAACGGGGTGCGACAAGTCCGTATTGACCTGCATCGCCATATTCCTTCGTATCTCACGATCGCTGGTTGCAGGGCAATAATTATTTACGACGGTCAGCCGAGAACCTGCTCCGGTTGTGGCCAGACGGGACACATGCGTACCGAATGCCTGCAACGACGTCTCGTGCAGACACCCTCGACCGACCAGATTCGTCCGTCGACACCGACCTCTCTGCCGATTACGTATGTTGCGGCGGCGAGACGGGAGACGCCAGCTGTATATGACGACCCCACTGTATTGGTGCGAGCTTTGGAGGACCCTGCAGTAGCTTCCACGGAGCCCCAAGCGTCTTTCAGTGCTGATGCTACTGATGTCCTTTCGTCGGACCCCGGCGCACCGTCACAACGGCTCGCCGACGGTGCGATGGAAGTTGAAGCAGAGGATGCAGCGCCCTCCCCTTGCCCTACGTCGGAAACAGAGGCGCGGCAGCGTAAGCAGAAATCACCCAAGCGTCATAAGAAGCGGCGCAAGACAACCGACGACGTAGAACAGCCCGAGGCGACACCGCTGGATGACGAGGTGCCTCAACCGCTCCACCGCGCCGACACAGGCGACCCTACCGTCTCACACGGTTCGACGTCTTCTCCCACTACCGCTGGGTCTGGACCACATGGGGATGCGGGAGATCACCGCAGCTCCGACACCGGGGATGCACCCTTGCCTCCGTCTGCCTCTCGAGATCCAGTGGTGTCAACGTCCCTGGGCGACTGGGCGCAGGAGATGGAGTTGCAGGATGCGTTTCAGAACCAAGACGATACACCAATGCCGATGGCAGCGTCTACGCGGCCGGCGACAGACGCCTAGGACGGCATGAGCACCTCTCGTCGCTGCCTAGCACTTCGCAAGACCGGCGCTCCACGTCACGACTACTGCCCTCCTGTCATGCCATGGTCACCTCCCGAGACTTGATGGACCAGGCATACCGCCTCGCCACGATCAACGTCAATGGCATTACATCTGATGTCAAGACCCGTATGCTGAAGGATACGTTACGCGCTGCGGATCTGGACGTTGTTTTCCTTCAAGAAGTCCGATCAGGACTCTGTCTCGATGCCTACGGATATGACGCCTACACTATGCCTGCAGATGTGGGCGGCGGAGGTACGGCGATTCTACTGCGGGAAGGGATAATGGCCATTGATGTCTCCTATTTACCGTCGGCCCGGGGGGTCGCACTCACGATTGGTACAGTACGTCTGGTGAACTTATATGCTCCTTCAGGCACCGGCAAAAGGAGAGAACGGCGCACCTTTTTTGCCGAAGATATAGCCCCGCTCTTCCAGGGCAATACCGACCACTTGGTAGTAGGCGGCGATTTTAATTGTGTGCTCCGCCCATCCGACCAGGAGCCACACTATACCACCTGCCCGGCACTCCAGGCACTTGTACAGGACTTGGCCTTGTTGGACACCTGGATCATCCAACACGGCGACCGTCGAGCACACACCTACTTTACTAGTCACTCCGCGAGCCGTTTGGATCGAGTCTACGTCACCCGCGGCCTACGATCGGCCGTTGTCGACGCTGAGATGTGGCCGGCAGCGTTCACGGATCACCTCGCATATGTGTGTACTCTCACCCTTCCCCGCCAGCGCGTCCGCCGAAGTAGGGGTCCGTGGCGCCTCAATGTGGCCCTTCTTGATGAGATAAATTGCAGACGCGCAGTCGAGTCCACATGGAGCAATTGCCACCGGCGTTTACCCGCCTACCGTTTTGTACTTCAATGGTGGTTACGGTGTGCAAAACCCGCACTGTGCCGAACATTAGTCAGCTATGGACGCGACCGAGCGCGCTGGTATACTGCGACTACTGATTTTTACTATACTGCGCTCCGCGAACTGGCTGTACAACCGCCGTCGCCAGAGCGACAATCAGCAGTACAACGCGTCAAGGCACAATTGCTTCGTATCAACGCCGTACGTCTTGCGGGTGTGCGGGTGCGAGCGAGGACGAATGATGATGTTCGTGGTGAACGACCTTCCCTACACCATATCATTCAAGAACGCCGAAGACGCAAGAGGCAGCTCATTACCGAGGTTGAGACGGAGGACGGGCGACGCGTTGACGCACAAATGGATATCGTCCGAGCGTTCACACAGTCATATAAACTTCTTTACGAGAGGGAGTCCCACATGAATGTAGGGGTCAGGGAAGTCCTATCTGACCTCCCAGTCTCTCGGAACCTACAAGATGATGCTACGCTCTTGTCGGCGGTGACTTTGGAAGAACTGCGAGAGGCTCTGTTGCGTGGCTCTTCCAACAAAACGCCTGGCCCTGACGGCCTCCCTCTTGAATTTTACAAGCGGTTCTTTGATCTCATGGGCCCAATGTGGGTCAGGATGTACAGTGAACTCCTGGACGCCGATTTTCAGGTACCATCTGACTTTACTGAGGGTCTCTTGATCCCTGTGCCCAAACCCGGCGGAGGCCGTCGCCCTCTTGATTTTCACCCGTTGACAATGCTAAACACTGACTATAAGCTGTTGACACGCATGCTCCGTGAGAGGCTCAAACCTACGGTAATGGCGGCCATTCACACTGATCAAACCTGCCTCGGGGGTGACACTAATGTGTTTACGACTTTAAGCACCTATAGAGACGTGGTGGCGCTCATGCAAACTTGCCGCCTCCAAGGCGCTCTTGTTGCGCTGGACTTCGACCATGCTTTCGACCGCGTTAACCATGGTTTCCTGCGTACTGTTATGGAACACATCGGTGTCCCGCGTCTGACGACGTCTGTTGTGCTTCGATTGATCCATGGGGCTGTCACGAGGATTATGATCAACGGCTGTCGGTCCGCCCCCGTCCGTGTCAACAGGTCCGTCCGGCAGGGTTGTCCTCTTTCTGCCATGCTCTTCGCCGTTGCCCTCGAACCAGCTCTTCACGGACTACGGCGACGCTTAGAAGGACTTACCCTCCGTTCCGTAACCTTTCGATGTGGTGCATACGCCGACGATGTGATGTTCTTAGCACGGTCTGGTGACGAAATACACACGGCGTTTTCCTGGCTCCACCAGTATGGGGCGGTGGCAGGCAGTGTGCTCAACCTTCGGAAATCACGCTACATGGAGGTAGGACGAGGAATGCCTGCAGGTCTGGCCGTACCTCTGACAAAGGTCCCGATGCTCAAGTGTTTAGGGATATCACTCCATCGACAAATACAACGCACGGCGGCCTTTACGTATCGTATGGTCTTACGACGACTCCGTTTAGAGGCTCGTCTCAATAAATTCAGATCATTGAACATTTTGCAACGCGCCCAATACGTTAATGTGTACATGGCTTCTCACCTTAACCATTACGCCCATGTACTGCCGATAACGGACACGATGGCTTCCAGGATACAGGCAGTGTTTGGACACGTGGTGAACGATGGTGCTGTTTTCAAGATCCGTTTTGTTACGCTTACTTTACCCTTCGACAAAGGCGGTGTTGGACTCACTCACGTCAAGCACAGAGCGCTGGCACTGTATCTCCGTTCCATGAGGCGACTCTGGCTTTCACCAACAGCCAGTCTCCCCGGCCTACTGATTGAAGAAGTGGCCCCACGTACGCTGTACCCACCGGTACCAGTTGGACATTTATCGCCCTCGCTGTCACACATTAGAACGTTTTTCGTAGAGCATAGCTATGTGTTGCGGGTTATATCGGAGACGCGGAATCCGACAGCACTGGACTCCGGATAACGACATTGTACGGCGCCACCCTACGGTCGACTGGCCACGAGTATGGCGAGCCATCCACGCGCCGTTCCTGTCTACTTTCGTGCGATCGACGTGGTATGTGGTCGTTAACGAGAAACTTCCAACCCGACAACGGCTGCATGCCATTCACCTAATTGACGACCCTGTGTGTCCCCGTTGCACGACGTTAGACACGGACGAACATAGACTGAACTGTGGCCCCGCGCGTGAGTGCTGGAAACTGATCCGCCAGATCCTGGCTTTCCTGCTCCGCCGCCCCTACGTTTCGATTTTACCCCAAGAACTCTTTCATCCCGACGCTGTCTATTTCCCTATGACACGGATGAATGCGGTTAATTGGGTACGAGGAATGGCGATACACTTGATGTGATCTTTCCACGATTCCCCTATGGTAACAGAAACAGTCTCTGACTGTGTGCAGCGGCCGCGGGCGCTCCAACGATTGGTGGCTGGTGATGTCCAATGCAATGACGACCGCCCGTTCCTGGCCGCCCGCCTAGCAATGTGACCGCGGCGAGCAAGATGGCCCTTTTTAGTTCACTTTATTGGCAACTTTTTGCGCATGGCTGCCTTGTTTTTTTTTTTTTTTAATGCATTCTCAAAAAAAAAAAATGTAGTTAGTAGTTTGTGAAATAAGCATTGTAGGCTGTGATTATATTTTTGTTGAGCTTAATAATTAGTGTGTGTAGAAACACCATTTTCTTTAAGTATTCATTGACATATTTCTGTACATGTTATTTGCATAAGTGCCTTAGTACAACTTCAGTTTTGTGGCTTTGTCATCGCATTTCCATAAATCAATGTAAGAAAAAAAAAAAGGGGTAGCGTCTTTGATTAATAATCAAAATGTCTTCGGTCCCGGGTTCGATCCCCGCCACTGCCTAAATTTTGATAAATAATCAGCATTGGCGGCCGAAGACTTCCGGCAAAAGAAATCAGCCTCATTCTGCCTTGTCAAAGAGAGCGGAGGAGTGGATAGAGGTTCAGGGCACTCTCTTATCCTAGGGGTGGGAAATTACCCCTAACGGCGGAAGAATCAGCAATGATCAACGACAAGAGGATGCAGAAGGCAATGGAAACCACTGCATTAAAGACACGTAACGTGTATTCACAGAAGTGTCATGATGATCTCTCCATTGGCAAAAGATTCCGGAATAGTCCCCCATTCGGATCTACACGAGGGGACTGCCAAGGGGGAGGTTACCATGAGAAAAAGATTGAATAATCAACGAAAGGATGATGTTCTACGAGTCGGGGCGTGGAATGTCAGAAGCTTGAACGTGGTAGGGAAACTAGAAAATCTGAAAAGGGAAATGCAAAGGCTTAATATAGATATAGTAGGGGTCAGTGAAGTGAAGTGGAAGGAAGACAAGGATTTCTGGTCAGATGAGTATCGGGTAATATCAACAGCAGCAGAAAATGGTATAACAGGTGTAGCATTCGTTATGACTAGGAAGGTAGGGCAGAGGGTCTGTTACTGTGAACAGTTCAGTGACCGGTTGGTACTAATCTGAATCGACGACAGACCAACAACGACAACGATATTTCAGGTAAACATGCCGACGTCGCAAGCTGAAGATGAACAGATAGAGAAAGTGTATGAGGATATTGAAAGGGTAATGCAGTATGTAAAGGGGGACGAAAATCTAATAGTCATGGGCGACTGGAAAGCAGTTGTAGGGGAAGGAGTAGAAGTAAAGGTTACAGGAGAATATGGCCTTGGGACAAGGAATGAAAGAGGAGAAGGACTAATTGAGTTCTATAACAAGTTTCAGCGAGTAATAGCGAATACCCTGTTCAAGAATCACAAGAGGAGGTGGTATACTTGGAAAAGGCCGGGAGATACGGGAAGATTTCAATTAGATTACATCATGGTCAGACAGAGATTCCGAAATCAGATACTGGATTGTAAGGCGTACACAAGAGCAGATGTAGACTCAGATCACAATATAGTAGTGATGAAGAGTAGGCTGAAGTTCAAGACATTTGTCAGGAAGAATCAATACTCTAAGAAGTGGGATACGGAAGTTCTAAGGAATGACAAGATACGTTTGAAGTTCTCTAACGCTGTAGCAAAAAATGGTTCAAATGGTTCTGAGCACTATGGGACTCAACTGCTAAGGTCACCAGTCCCCTAGAACTTAGAACTACTTAAACCTAACTAACCTAAGGACATCACACACATCCATGCCCGAGAAAGGATTCGAACCTGCGACCGTAGCAGTCGCACGGTTCCGGACTGCGCGCCTAGAACCGCAAGACCACCGCGGCCGGCGCGCTATAGCAATAAGGAATAGCGCAGTAGACAACACAGTTGAAGAGGAATGGACGTCTCTAAAAAGGGCCATCACAGAAGTTGGGAATGAAAACATAGGTACAAAGAAGGTAGCTGCGAAGAAACAATGGGTAACAGAAGAGATACTTCAGTTGATTGATGAAAGGAGGAAGTAGAAACAAGTTCCGGGAAAATCAGGATCACAGAAATACAAGTCGCTGAGGAATGAAATAAACAGAAAGTGCAGGGAAGCTAAGACGAAATGGCTGCAGGAAAAATGTGAAGACATCGAAAAAGATATGATTGTCGGAAGGACAGACTCAGCATACAGGAAAGTCAAAACATCCTGTGGTGAAATAAAAAGCAACGGTGGTAACATTAAGAGTGCAACGGGAATTCCACTGTTAAATGCAGAGGAGAGAGCAGATAAGTGGAAACAATACATTGAAAGCCTCTATGAGGGTGAAGATTTGTCTGATGTGATAGAAGAAGAAACAGGAATCGATATAGAAGAGATAGGGGATCCAGTATTAGAATCGGAATTTAAAAGAGGTTTGGAAGACTTACGGTCAAATAAGGCAGAAGGTATAGATAACATTCCATCAGAATTTCTAAAATCATTAGGGGAAGTGGCAACAAAACGACTATTCACCTTGGTGTGTAGAATATATGAGTCTGGCGACTTACCATCTGACTTTCGGAAAAGCATCATCCACACAATTCCGAAGACTGCAAGAGCTGACAAGTGCGAGAATTATCGCACAATCAGCTTAACAGCTCATGCATCGAAGCTGCTTACAAGAACAATATACAGAAGAATGGAAAAGAAAATTGAGAATGCGCTAGGTGACGATCAGTTTGGCTTTAGGCAAAGTAAAGGCACGAGAGAGGCATTTCTGACGTTAGGGCTAATAATGGAAGCAAGGCTCAAGAAAAATCAAGACACGTTCAGAGGATTTGTCGACCTGGAAAAAGCGTTCGACAATATAAAATGGTGCAAGCTGTTCAAGATTCTGAAAAAAGTAGGAGTAAGCTATAGGGAGAGACGGGTGATATACAATATGTACAACAACCAAGAGGGAATAATAAGAGTGGACGATCAAGAACGAAGTGCTCGTATTAAGAAGGGTGTAAGACAAGGCTGTAGCCATTCGCCCCTACTCTTCAATCTGTACATCGAGCAAGCAATGATGGAAATAAAAGTAAGGTTCAGGAGTGGAATTAAAATACAAGGTGAAAGGATATCAATGATACAATTCGCTGATGACATTGCTATGCTGAGTGAAAGTGAAGAAGAATTAAATGATCTGCTGAACGGAATGAACAGTCTAATGAGTACACAGTATGGTTTGAGAGTAAATCGGAGAAAGACGAAGGTAATGATAAGTAGTAGAAATGAGAACAGCGAGAAACTTAACATCAGGATTGAGGGTCACGAAGTCAATGAAGTTAAGGAATTCTGCTACCTAGGCAGTAAAATAACCAATGACGGACGGAGCAAGGAAGACATCAAAAACAGACTCGCTATGGCAAAAAAGGCATTTCTGGCCAAGAGAAGTCTACTAATATGCGACCTAAGGGAAGGTCGGTTAGGGTCTGAAGAAATGTAGCACACACCGGAAAGTGCTGACCCTACATCTTACATCAGATCATAGGTTAAAGGAAGGAAAATTTAAGTGTATACCATTTGTGCTAAAGGGAAAGCTTTTGGCAATATTGACTGGATTACACTTTTTCTAATTAAGGTAGTAAGGATAAAATACGGGGAGCAAAAGGTTATTCACAACTTGAACAGAAAATAGATTAGTGATGTAGTATTCGAAGGGCATGAAATGAAAGCAGAGTTTGAGGAAGAGACTTTAGACTAAACATTTATCACCAGTTAGAGAGACAAATGGGCGATTTGGAAGGGATTTTAAGTTCACGGAGAAGAAATAAAACCTCTTATATTTACCAAAGACGTTGTAGAAACAGCAAGACTTTGAAGAGCAGCTGAATGGAATGGATAGTGTCTTGAAAAAAGGTTACAAGACGAACATCAACAAATGTAAAACAAAGGCAATGGAATGTGCTCGAATTAAAGGAGACGATGTTGGTGGAAAATTGTTTAATCAAGGAGATCTTAAAAGTAGTTGATAAATTTTGCTATTTGGCCATCAAAATAGTGACGATACCAAAGTAAAGTGGATACACAATGGAGATCAGCAACAGCAAGCAAAATATTTCTATGAAAGAGAATTTTGTTATGTAATATAATTTCAACTGTTAGGAAGTCCTTTATGACGTAGTTCCTGTTGTGTGTGGGCTTCTATACTCCGAAAGCCACCCATCGGTGTGTGCCGGAGGGCACTTTACGTGCCACTGTTATTACCTCCCGTTCCTGTACCAGTCGCGTATGATCCGCGGGAAGAACGACTGCCGGAAAGCCTCCGTGCGCGCTCGAATCTCTCTAATTGGGTGATGAACATTTCATATCGAAGCTATAAGAGAAACCTTAAGATTAGATGGTTAGTTCAAGTAATTAATGTGTACTTACTGAATCGAATTGGGGAAGAATGAAATTTATGGCACAACTTGAGTAAAAGAAGTGATCGGTTGACAGAACACATCCTGAGGCATCTAGGTTCTGGCAATTTGGCAATAGTGGAAAGTGTGTGACATAAACATTGTATATGTGGAACAAAGCATGAATACAGTTAGCAGATTCAAATGGATATAGGTTATAGCAGTAATCCAGAAATATGGAGCTTGGAAGGGATAGGGTTGCGTGGAGAGCTCCATGAAACCAACACAAGAACAGGAATACCAGCCTATTTACTCTGCAGGTGCCGGTGGAGTGGAGTGTATCGGGTGTGGAGGGCATAAGTTGCTTCGTTACCTACAGGTGGCGCGCTTCTCACAGGTTGTTGTTACCTGTTGCGTCAAGTCGCAACGCTCCAACGGTGGCCGCTGCCCAGTGGAGCAGCGCGGGGGTCGCCGCTGCCAGGCGCCGCCACAGGTGAGGCGCACCTGTCGGCCAGGGCGGTCAGTCGCCACCCCCGCCTGCCACCGCTGCTTCTCCGGCCAGCCTCAAGGAACCACAAGACTACTTTGTGTTCATGCCTCATAACGTTCGACCATAAAAATAATAGACTGGCCCTGACGTCATTTTCGTGGCCCCAACATATCTGGGCTAAAGTCACGTGAATGTTGGCAAAACATGGTTGTTTCGTGTTGCGCTTACGGCTGTACTCAGGGGAAATGGCGTTACATTTCACGTGTGTTTCTAGGATAGTGCAGATGCGTTTGTTGAAATCTGCTGAAGTAACTTTTACATGTTTTTTACACTTGAGATTAGATTAGATTAGATTAATACTTGTTCCATAGATCATGAATACGACACTTCGTAATGATGTGGAACGTGTCAGGTTAATAAAAGATGTCTGTACAAGAAATTACATTACACAAAATATTGCATGACACTAATGATTAAGTTTTTTTTTATTTTTTTTTTTTTTTACTTACTTTATATCTAAAAATTCAGCCAATGAGTAGAAGGAGTTGTCATCTAGAAATTCTTTTAATTTATTTTTAAATGTTAGTTGGCTATCTGTCAGGCTTTTGATGCTGTTTGGTAGGTGCCCAAAGACTTTTGTGGCAGCATAATTTACCCCTTTCTGTGCCAAAGTCAGATTTAACCCTGCATAGTGAAGATCATCCTTTCTCCTGGTGTTATAGGTATGCACACTGCTATTACTTTTGAATTGGGTTGGATTATTATCAACAAATTTCATAAGGGAATATATATACTGTGAGGTTACTGTGAGGATCCCTAGATCCTTAAATAGATGTCTGCAGGATGACCGTGGGTGGGCTCCAGCAATTATTCTGATTACACGTTTTTGTGCAATGAATACTTTTCTACTCAACGATGAATTACCCCAGAATATGATGCCATACGAAAGCAGTGAATGAAAGTAGGCATAGTAAGCTAATTTACTGAGATTCTTATCACCAAAATTTGCAATAACCCTAATAGCATACGTAGCTGAACTCAGACGTTTCAGCAGACCATCAATGTGTTGCTTCCAGTTTAACCTCTCATCAATGGACACACCTAAAAATTTTGAAAATTCTACCTTAGCTACAGACTTCTGTTCAAATTCTATACTTATTACTGGAGTTTTGCCATTTACTGTACGGAACTGTATATACTGTGTTTTATCAAAATTTAAAGAGAGTCCGTTTGCTGAGAACCACTTAATAATTTTGTGAAAAACATCATTTACAATTACATCACTTAGTTCTTGGTTTTTGGATGTTATTACTATACTTGTATCATCAGCAAAAAGAAATAACTTTGCATCTTCATCAATGTGTAATGGTAAGTCATTAATGTATATCAAGAACAGTAAAGGACCTAAGACCGAACCCTGTGGGACCCCGTGCTTGATAGCACCCCAGTTTGAGGAATCAGCTGTTTTAACATTACACGAACCACTTATTTCAACTTTCTGCATTCTTCCAGTTAAGTATGAATTGAAATAGAGTATCACGTAAATTAAAGTGTTGAAAGTGATGCCTGTAAAGTCAGACATTTTGGAAAGTATCTGTGATAATTCGGTCCCTCGTTACCACTCGTAGGTTCCCTAAGGACGAAAACCGAAGGCAGCTTTGGATACAGGCCCTTAAACGGAAAAACTTTAAGCCATCTGCACACACGCCCTTTTTAAGTGATATAATAAGGTAAGAGCACCCAAAGTCGACACAAGAAGAGAATGATTTTCTACCTTCTAATACTATTAAATAAATGTAGGCTCCAAAATTATTTTCTGAAACTTCAGAGTCTCACCTTACATCCAAAATATCATTTTTTTAAAACTGATAGTTTAAACTTTTGTAAAAATAGTAAGAACTTAAATAGCGGCAACTATTTATTCACAACCGATACAAAATAGTGACATGTTTGCACCTGTTACTGTCCTTCAAAGTAGTCACCAACGTTGCCAGCGTTGTGGAAGGCGTAGTATACCGTTAGCGGAGCCCGTTCTGTTGGTGCGAATGGAGCGTCTGAAGCTATGGTGATTCTCGTGAATGACTGTGATGGTGTTATCCTAACGCATTACGTTCCTCCAAGGCAGACCGTCAATGCACAGTATTACTGTTCGTTTTTGGAGCATCATCTGCGACCAGCTTTCGACAGGCAGTAGACAGCTCCATTCGCACCATCAACACAACAGGCTCTGCTAATAGTATACTACGACATCCACATGGCTGGCAACGGGTTCTACACAACGCTCGTGGCTACTTTGAACGACAGTAACAGGTGCAAACATGTAACTCTTTTATCGGTTGTGAATAAGTAGTTGCTACTATTTAAGTTCCAGCCCTCGTATTTATACTAATAATCAACCCCAGTTTAATAACAGTCAAAGTTACATATATGCTGACGATTTCGCACTATGTTTCCAGAGTGAGACCATGGAACAGGAGATACTAAGGCTTATCGCTTCTTTGGAAGAATTACTGTTGTGCGATCCACTTAAAATGGAAGGAAGTGGCTTATAAGGCGCTTGTTCATGTACCTGGGATCCCTGCCAGGTGCGACTCACAGACAAGAGCTCGTCATATTCGTGTGCTCACTGACGTGGTGCTCACAAATAAATGCGCTGGCTCGCTAGAAAAGCGAAGGCACCAGGGGGCGGGACTACAATGTCATCTAGACTAATTGTAGAGCGCGGCTACATCCAGTGCACCCTCGACGGGAAAATCGCTCGCGTGGGTAGAGCATTGGCGCTCAATTAAAATGCCCACTCTCCGATCTCCCGTCTGTGTTGACTCGGATTCGTTTGTCTGCGGCCGGTGATGCCTTAGAGCCGCCGTTGCTCTTTCCCATGCCATGTCCCGCGTTTCTATCAATAAGTTTGTCACTAACACTTATTTCGACTGCTTCTTTAACGGTGGAGTCACAGTACGTGCACGTTGACTAAAGCATCTTTGTCTCTCTGTAGTTCACGCTATGTCCCGTGTCAAAACACTGTTAAGCAACAGCAGACTTCTCTGGCAGACCCAGTCTGGTGTAATGTCTATGTCCTGCACTTCTGCTTTTAACAGTGCGACAAGTCTGTCCATGTGTGATAGCTTTTACTGGCACTTTTGCCATATTCCGACAAGATGACGCATTTACTGCGATACTGAGCGTATCGTCGTCTCCAGAAGGATGCACCTGATGAAATATAACGGAACACAGCTGCACTCTCAAATCCAGCCAGTTTCCTGAACACCTAAGAAGAGCGTGAGAGTACAAGCGCCAGTTCTACCGCAGCCTTGTGGGCCGCCTAATATACGTGAAGAAAAGTTTCCACCTTGCCCCATTGTGAGCAATATAGGAGCCCCGACATATTACCTAGCAAAACATCTGGCTTCTCTTCTGAAACTTTCAGTACGAAATGGTAACATCACATTCGAAACACAGAAGATTTTACACAGTGACTGAAAACTTTTCATCTTTAACCAGCTGACGTTTTAGTGAGTTTCGATGTGTTCTATTTGTTCGCACGAATACCTCTGGTGCATTCACTACAACTTATCTAAGCTGGAGGAGAACATCTTACAACAATTCAAACATGTGCATATCTTGACTTGCTTTTTATGTGGTGAACAATATTTTGAGCAAACTGACGGTGTTAAGAGCATAAACACTGGAAGACTGAATAGTGGTGAAACGTTGTGTGAAGTGACGCATCACGGTACACGTAGTTGCTAACCTTTTATTGGAAGACTTCGAGCAAGAAGCGCTTATGTCGACGGAGTTGAACCCTAAATATTTTTCGATATAAGTGTACGACACCTTTGTAATATGGTCACAAGGAGCAATAACGGTTCTGGCATTTCTGGAACACCTTCCATCTGGAACGCCTTCCATCCGAGCATTTGTTTCACAAGGGCAGAAAAATGGAAACCTCCCGTCCTTAGATATCTTCGTCTGCAGAAGAGCAGAAGACAGTTCTTCGGATCACAACCCCACATGATCTTTTTTTTTTTTTTTTTTGGTTATCAGTCTACTGACTGGTTTGATGCGGCCCGCCACGAATTCCTTTCCTGTGCTGGCCTCTTCATCTCAGAGTAGCACTTGCAACCTACGTTCTCAATTATTTGCTTGACGTATTCCAATCTCTGTCTTCCTCTACAGTTTTTGCCCTCTACAGCTCCCTCTAGTACCATGGAAGTCATTCCCTCATGTCTTACCAGATGTCCTATCATCCTGTCCCTTCTCCTTATCAGTGTTTTCCACATATTCCTTTCCTCTCCGATTCTGCGTAGAACCTCCTCATTCCTTACCTTGTAAGTCCACCTAATTTTCAACATTCGTCTATAGCACCACATCTCAAATGCTTCGATTCTCTTCTGTTCCGGTTTTCCCACAGTCCATGTTTCACTACCATACAATGCTGTACTCCAGACGTACATCCTCAGAAATTTCTTCCTCAAATTAAGGCCGGTATTTGATATTAGTGGACTTCTCTTGGCCAGAAATGCCTTTTTTGCCATAGCGAGTCTACTTTTGATGTCCTCCTTGCTCCGTCCGTCATTGGTTATTTTACTGCCTAGGTAGCAGAATTCCTTAACTTCATTGACTTCGTGACCATCAATCCTGATGTTAAGTTTTCGCTGTACTCATTTCTACTACTTCTCATTACCTTCCTCTTTCTCCGATTTACTCTCAAACCATACTGTGTACTCATTAGACTGTTCATTCCGTTCAGCAGATCATTTAGTTCTTCTTCACTTTCACTCAGGATAGCAATGTCATCAGCGAATCGTATCATTGATATCCTTTCACTTCGTTCTTGATTGTCCACTCTTATTATTCCCTCTTGGTTGTTGTACATATTGTATATGACCCGTCTCTCCCTATAGCTTACCCCTACTTTTTTCAGTATCTTCAACAGCTTGCACCACTTTATGTTGTCGAAAGCTTTTTCAAGGTCGACAAATCCTATGAACGTGTCTTGATTTTTCTTCAGCCTTGCTTCCATTATTAGCCGTAACGTCAGAATTGCCTCTCTCGTGCCTTTACTTTTCCTAAAGCCAAACTCATCGTCACCTAGAGCATTCTCAATTTTCTTTCCATTCTTCTGTATATTGTTCTTGTAAGCAGCTTCGATGCATGAGCTGTTAGGCTGATTGTGCGATAATTCTCGCACCTGTCAGCTCTTGCCGTCTTCGGAATTGTGTGGATGATGCTTTTCCGAAATTCAGATGGTATGTCGCCAGACTCATATATTCTACACACCAAGGTGAATAGTCGTTTTGTTGCCACTTCCCCTAAAGATTTTAGAAATTCTGATGGAATGTTATCTATCCCTTCTGCCTTATTTGACCGCAAGTCCTCCAAAGCTCTTTTAAATTCCGATTCTAATACTGGATCCCCTATCTCTTCTCTATCGACTCCTGTTTCTTCTTCTATCACAACAGACAAATCTTCACCCTCATAGAGGCTATCAATGTATTCTTTCCATGTATCTGCTCTCTCCTCTATATTTGACAGTGGAATTCCCGTTGCACTCTTAATGTTACCACCGTTGCTTTTAAAGTCACCAAAGGCTGTTTTGACTTTCCTGTATGCTGAGCCTGTCCTTCCGACAATCATATCTTCTTCGATGTCTTCACATTTTTCCTGCAGCCATTTCGTCTTAGCTTCCCTGCACTTCCTATTTATTTCATTCCTCAGCGACTTTTATTTCTGTGTTCCTGATTTTCCCGGAACATGTTTGTACTTCCTCCTTTCATCAATCAACTGAAGTATTTCTTCTGTTACCCATGGTTTCTTCGCAGCTACCTTCTTTGTACCTATGTTTTCCTTCCCAACTTCTGTGATGGCCCTTTTTAGAGACGTCCATTCTTCTTCAACTGTGTTGCCTACTGCGCTTTTCCTTATTGCTGTATACTTATGAACCAAGAACTGCCATCACCCATCTCAACGCAGTGGCATTTACGGTCTCGTTCATAGGGCTACAGTGTCTCAGATGCAGTATCTGCTTATCGGTAGAGCTTAGCCATCTTCGCTCTGAGTTTGTACAAAATGAGTAATAAATTAATCTCAAGAACAACCAGTAATATAACTCAACGAGAATGGTTTTTCCACCCTAAGTTTGGTGGTGTGTCCTTGAAGATCGGCAGGCTCTTCAAGAAACATGAAAAAATATGGCTACCGCCCTTCAGTGTAATTGCAAATGATGCTGTTTTTTGTTTTCAAAAAGATAACCCATGTCTAAGGAGACGAGGGATATATACCATGTGATCGAAAGTATACAGACACCACCAAAAAACATACGTTTTTCATATTAGGTGCACTGTGCTGCCACCTACTGCCAGGTTCTCCATATCAACGACCTCAGTGGTCATTAGACATTGTGAGAGAGCAGAATGGGGCGCTCCGCGGAACTCACGGTCTTCGAATGTGGTCAGGTGATTGGGTGTCGCTTGTGTCATACGTCTATACGTGAGATTTTCACATCCCTAAACATCCCTAGGTTCACTGTTTCCGATGTGAAAGTCAAGTGGAAATGTGAAGAGTCTTGTACAGCGCATAAGCGTACAGGCCGACCTCGTCTGTTGACTGACAGAGACCGCCGACAGTTGTAGAGGATCGTAATGTGTGATAGGCAGACAACTACTTAGACCATCACACAGGAATTCCAAATTGCATCAGTATCGACTGAAAGTACTATGACAGAGCCGGGAGGCGAGAAAACTGGAATTTTATGGTTGAGAGGCTGCTCATAAGCCACACATCACGCAGGTAAATGCCAAACGACGCCTCGCTTGGTGTAAGGAGAATAAACATTGGAAGACTGAACAGTGGTAAACGTTGTGTGAAGTGAAGCATCACGGTACACAATGAGGTGATCCAAATGGCAGGGTGTGGGTATGGCAAATGCCCGGTGAACGTCATCTGACAGTGTGCGTAGTGGCAACAGTAAAATTCGGAGGCGGTGGTGTTTCGTTGTGGTCGTGTTTCTCATGCATCCCTTGTTGTTTTGCGTGGCACTATCAGAGCACAGGCCTACATTTATGTTTTAATCACCTCTTTGCTTGCCACTGCTGAAGAGTAACTCGGAGATGGCGACTGCATCTTTCAACACGATCGAGAGCCTATTCATAATTCACGGCCTGTTGCGCAGTGGTTACTTGACAATAACATTCCTGTAATGGCCTCGCCTGCACAGAGCAGTCACCTGAATCCTATAGAACACCTTTGGGATGTTTTGGAACGCCGACTTCGTGCCAGGCCTCACCGACCGACACCGATATCTCTCCTCAGTGCAGCACTCCGTGAAGAATGGGCTGTTGTTCCCCAAGAAACCTTTCAGCACCTGATTGAACGTATGCCTGCGAGAGTGGAAGCTGTCATCAAGGCCAACACCAAACTCAGTTCCAGCATTACCGATCGAGGGCGCCACGAAGTTGTAAGTTATTTTCAGCTAGGTGTCCGAATACTTCTGATCACTTAGTGTAGAAAAGCATACACTGACCGTACATGTCATACTGTTAAACATAGGTGCACTGAATATAGATGTCACACCAGATTGGGTCAGCTGAAAGGTCTGTTGAACACAGTCTTGACACGGGCCATAGAATGAACTACGGAGAGACAAAGATCCTTTCGTCCGTCACCACGTATTGGGGCTCTATCATTAATGAAGCAGTTGAAATACAGGTAACTACCTGATTCAAAGAGACACGGGATTTCACCTCAGCAAGGCGTGATAACCAGCATTGGTGGCACTAGAACAGCGGCGGCTGCAGACCAACGAATCCGAGTCAACACAGACGGGAACCGGAGTGCGGGCTCTCGCCGGTCGGAGTGGGCAGCGTTTCTAGGCGCTACAGTCTGGAACCGCGTGACCGTTACGGTTGCAGGTTCGACTCCTACCTCTGGCATGGATGTGTGTGATGCCCTTAGGTTAGTTAGGTTTAAGTAGTTCTAGGGGACTGATGACCTCAGAAGTCCAGTCCCTGGGCCGCGATTTGCTGCCGCGTCTTTCCCGCTTCGCGAATGTGAAGATCGAGGGTCGTTTCCGAGATTGGGTACTGGATGTTACCGTGCTCTACCATTCGTAGACGGCCGAGGTGGCCGAGCGGTTCTAGGCGCTTCTGTCTGGAACCGCGAGACCGTTACGATTCGAATCCTGCCCTCGGGCATGGACGTGTGTGATGGCCTTAGGTTAGTTAGGTTTAAGTAGTTCTACGTTATAGGGGACTGATGACCTCAGAAGTTAAGTCCCATAGTGCTCAGAGCCATTTTGAACCATCTACCATTCGTCTTCGATGACATTATAGCTCCACCCCTGGGCACCTGCAGTTTTCTAGCGAGACAGCACATGTATCGGCGACGCCGGGCAGCTGTCTCGTTGAAATATTGTGAAACTTTGACAACATTACCCGACGCGACCCCTTGAACCAATCGAGCATACTGCAGCTAATTGTGAGAACTGTAATAAGTAGCTCGATTCTATTTATTACACTACACAGGGCAGTCCACCTAAATGTTCTAGCCCAAAGACATCTCGAACAAAAATAGGTACTGAGGAAATGCTTTCACTGATATGAATGTAAGACAGGGGCTCATGAAAATATATATTATGAGACTTTATAAAACGGAAACAAATGTTAGTTTCAACACAAACTTACGCAATCAATAATATCAAAAACTACTTGGTTGCATCGCAATACGCCAGTTATATACCAATGAACTGCAAAGCGAAGTTGACGCTTGATATAAACGAGACACTCCACTATTGCATTACTCGAGATGCAAGTGTGACCACTATGTAGCTCACAATCGTGATGTGACTGACGTACATAATCATACGAGTGTCATAACACGGTTCCTGCCACAAAGACTAATATGTGTGGATCGCGCTTGCATCTCGGTATGTGCAACAGCGTCTTGATTCGCTTATTTCGAGCGTCAACTTCGCTTTGCAATTTATCGGGATGTAATTGACGTTTTGCGATGCAACCAACTCCATTCCTTTTATAATTTTTCGTGTTATTGATTGGGTAAGAAATACTGCGGTCTGTCTGTTTAGAAAAACGTAAGTTTGTGTTGAAACTTATATTTTCTTAACGTTTACTGTATCGGCTACTATTCATTTTCATGACCATCCGTCTTACATTCACACCTGTGAAAGTCGTTTTTGAATGTTTTTGTTCAAGAAATATTTGTCCTTAAACGTCTAAGTGGGCCATCCTGTGTTTATTGTATAGTAAAATTATAAAACACAACTTCGCTTAAAATTGTACTCTTTCATCCAGTTTAAAGCAAAGTGTAAAGGGTCCGTGAAGGACAGCAGTAGTTATGAGAATAATAGTACGTCGCTCGATATTACACTGCCTTAATGTTACATTATTGTTATTTTATGGTAACATTGTAAAAGAACTACATTTAATCAACTTGTCATTCAGTAACTACACATCTCATTATACAAGTGACGTAATCCGAATGTAGCGAGATGTGATCAAAAGAGTGAGTGATTTACTGTAAGAGGGGCTAAAAATGTATGAGAATTCATGGTAACCACATCTATCAGTGCCCATAGTGTCTACTTCTACTTAACAGAAGAGAATGAGAGACAGGTTGATCCTTACCTCAAAAGATTTTAGTTACCTGGCGAGTCATAATAGGTCGTTATAGGAACTTTCAACAATGCTACAATCTGTGCGAATGTGTAACAGCTCTTTTTTATATAAAAAAGAGGCAACCTGTGTAAGCGGAGCTGAGACGAATCAGAAATCATTGTAACAACGAATTGGCTTGCAAAAGGGGAAATCCACTAAGTAACTTTGACAAAGAGCAAGGTTCTAAGGACCGGTACCTGGACACCAGCGTACCGGAAACGACCCTTAACGTGCTAAAATGGTGAGCATATATGAAAAATGATGGAAGGATTGTGTAGTCACGAGTGGGTGACAAGGTGTTGTACGTCCTCGCCTCATCACAGAATACAGATGTCAGATACCTGTCCACACTTTAACGCATTATAGGTGGTGATTTATAATAGATCTGACAACAGAAAGCAATGCTTACGCAGGCACAAGTGTTCAGTCAGCCCACGTGGCTGTACATTGGGTTATGCAGTTGACGTCCATACATAACCGAACGAAATCTTCAGTTACGATTGGAGTGGGCTTGATATCATCGAGGCTGGCCTGTGACTCATTGGAAATTTATCGCCTTATTAGATTAACCACGTTCTTTGCTACAGTAGGTCGGTTTTCGTATTCACATGCCACATCAACCAGGTGCACTGCTGCTGAAAACATGCGGCACGCTGCAGATGCATGCTGGGCTTGCACTGGCACAGCGGTGGATTCGAAGACACTGTGGACTACGTGAACATTATTGCTGATCATCTACATCACTTCATGCTTGATATCCTCCGTGACGACAACCTTCTAGCACGACAACTGTCCGTTTCAGAAGTGTGGAATCGTGCTGCAGTGATATGAGGAGGATAACGTGAATTCACGTTGACGTCTTGGCAATCGGTTTCACCTTATATGAACCCTACGGAACACATTTCTGTGCTATTGGGCGCCACAGGCTGTAATATGCGGAAATTGCGTCACTTGTACGTTGACAAATCAGAAAATTACCTAAGAGTTGTTGAATTCAGACCACGCAGAACCACCGTGGTATTGCGTTCGAAAGAAGGACCAAGATGTTTTAGCCAGGTAATCTCAATATTTTTGTTTACAATTATTGTCGACGTTTATTGAATAAAGCTGAAAAGTCCGTGAAGCTTTTCGTGGACGACGCAGTTGTCTGTAACGCGAGAAGGCTGTTGCTAAATGCAGTAATTAATATAGAAGTGCGACAGTTGGTTTAATGACTGGCAGTTGGCACTGAACACAGATCGCAATTAATAAAATGTTCCGGGCCAGTATGCCGTTTTCGAATAGATTTCGCTTTAAAACTGGCCACGGAAGCGCAACGTTGTTTTCAATGTGACCGACTATTACAGTAAGATTAACGACTTATTAGATCCGCAAACAAATAGGAAAATAAGAAAAGACCCCACTGAGAAAGATCTTATAGCTGTTACGCGAGTGATAAAGAAGTCCTCCATCGCTCAGAGCGTTCATAAAAGTCTGTTCAATTCAGTTACGCTAGCACCAAGACTTCATGGACTGCCATAGCTGCAGAAAAAACATGTTCCTCTAAGGCCTACAGTATGTGAAACTGGTTCGCCCACCTATTCGATTGTCAAGTTCTTGACACCAATATTGCGACCGTATGTGGGCCGATCGGATGTGTATATCAAGAATTCAGAACATTTTATCAGTAAATTAAACGGCATTGTAATATAGTCGGAGGGCATATAATTTAGTTTTGATGTGGTGTCACTATTCACTATGGTTCCACTCAATGAAGTTTTGTAACAGCTGAATCGGATTTTTCCTTCCGATGTTGCAGAACGGGTAAAATATTGGTTCAGAATCACGTGTTTCAAATGGAAAGAAGAATTCTATGAACAGAATGATGGTGGAGCCCCTTAAGCCAGTTATAGCGAACTTCTTTATGGAAAAATTCGAGGAGCAGGCATTGGAAACTGCGAACAAGAAACCGAATATCTGGTTACGTTACGTAGACGATACGTTTGTCCTATGGTGACGTGGCAGGGAGAAACTAGGTCGTTTTCAGAAAAATCTGAACGGGATCAATCCGAAGATTCAGTTTACCAAAATGGAGGAGTCAGGCGGAAGATTAAATTTTCTTCCTGTACTAGTTTTCAAGAAAGAAGATATTAGCATGGGCCACGTGATTTACCGAAAACATACTTACACAGACCGTCACCTACACCAAGATTCGAACCACTACCCACAACAAAACCGAGTCACCATAAAAACGTTGGTGGATAGAGCAAGGAAAATCTGCGAACCACAGCTGTTTGACGCAGAATTAAAACATTTCACCAATGCATTGATCAAGATTGGTTCTTCGTTCACTGTGGTGGAAAGAGCGTTAATACCACCACGCAGGAATTATAGCGATGCTCAAGCGCCGGTGAAATCGAAAGTTTTCCTGCCATTCATTAAGGACGTGGCTAACCGCATAGGAAAAATCCTCCAAAGGCTTAACATCACAGTAATGTACACACCTACACGGAAGATTCAAGGTAATCTAAAATCGGCCAAAGAGGCTCGACAACCACTGGAGAAAGCTGGAATTTATAATTCCGTGTAGCTGTGGTAGCTGTGAGGAGCTGTACGTAGGTACTACAGAAAGGACTGCCAAAAAAGGACTCGAAGAGCACAAGGGCATTGCAGAAGAGGAGAGACAGACAGATCAGCTATTGAGGAACATGCCTTACAGCCAGGGGACCACTACATTCATTTTGATACGACTCAAGTACTGGCAGTCACAAACGGAAACCATGAAACGCTATAGAGAGAGGCCACAGAGATTGCGGAACACTCCAGGAATTTCAATAGGAAGGAGGAGGGCGCGAAATTGAATGACATTTGGAATCCGGTGCTGAAGAAGAAGTGTACCAGTCTTCCACCATGGGATGATAGCAAAAGCGGACGACGGCAGTCGACAATGGCAAATTGCGCTCTCGTATTCAAAGCATGTGACGTCACGCCGCTCGCGGAAGGGGAATTTCACTGTAGTCAGTAGCGAGCCAGCGTGTGGACCGGACATTCAACAAAGAAAATGACCTCCGCAGATGGCAAAGAAACGCAAGAAGAAAAAGAGATTCTAAAGTGAAGTCCATTCCACCACCGCAAAATAGCCCGGAACATTTGATTAATTTTGACATTTCCGGCCTTGAAAGCTTACATTTTACATTGGACGTAGACGTAATGCGATCGATAGCTCGCGCATGTCTGATAGAACACAATCTTGGGCGTGACCGGGGCGTGGCACTTTTTCCGCGAATGGCGTTGCGGCCTTTTTCCTGGGGAGGCAGCAGCACGGACAGTACAAGTGTGTGGTGGCTGTTTGTCCTACCTCCCGTCTGCCTACCAAGTTTGCCTGGATGAGCATATTCCGCACACGAGGGACGTGCACAGGAAACAGGAGTGGACACGTTATTGCTTTGGCCGACCAG
Source organism: Schistocerca gregaria (assembly GCF_023897955.1). Lineage (NCBI taxonomy): Eukaryota > Metazoa > Arthropoda > Insecta > Orthoptera > Acrididae > Schistocerca > Schistocerca gregaria. The sequence continues at coordinate 324,157,181 of NC_064920.1, read as the reverse complement.
ATTTGGAAGATGGTCGTCGTCATCCACGGCCGGCCAGTGTGGCCAAGTGATTCTAGGCGCTTCAGCGTGGATCCGCTCGACCGATACGGTCGCAGGTCGCAGTTTCGAATCCTGCCTCGGACGTGGATGTGTGTCATGTCCTTAAGTTAGTTAGGTTTCAGTAGTTCTAGGTTCTAGACCTCAGATGTCAAGTCCCACAGTGCTCAGAGCTATTTGAAACGTCATCAAAGCAACTCCCAGTGGCTCAAAAGTTTTCCGCTGTTTGTCACCGCACAACGGCTTTGGATGGCCGGTGAGCTAACTTCAGTTCGTTGCTTCTGTGCTGAGACCCCGCTACGTTATTAAAGACTGATTGATATTGCTCCCCACTCTGAGCTTGATAGTTGTGACTGAGTCGGTCCCTGCAGTTTGTGTCTTGCTGCCTCTATATCGGACTCTATCGGATTGGGTTCAGCCTCCTGATGTTGTTATTCTCCGTTCCTGTGTCTGGTTCAAATGGTTCAAATGGTTCTGAGCACTATGGGACTTCACTTCTAAGGTCATCAGTCCCCTAGAATTAGAACTACTTAAACCTAACTAACCTAAGAACATCCCACACATTCATGCCTGAGACAGGATTCGAACCTGCGACCGTAGCGGTAGCGCGGTTACAGACTGTAGGGCCTATAACCGCTCGGCCCTGTGTCGGGCCAAACATTTGAGGAACGTGCCGCTCGTATGGAAACAGATTGGCTTCAATTTGGCAATTGTCATAGAGTTGTGATTTCATTGCATGTTTTAAATTATTGGTATTTTGAACTACTTGAGGTTAGGTAATTTTTTTCTTCTTTTACGTTCAATAAATCAAGTCACTTTCTTTTGTTATTTGGTGAGGTTGACGAACTGTTCGCGTCTCCCTTCCACCTATGTTTACCGGCCAGCATGACAGTTAAGTATTTACCGTTACCGCCTCGTGGCATGATTTGAAACTGGATCTCCGTTAGCTGGTGGTGGAAGGGGAGAGGAGTGGTTGCCTTGGCCAGTTACCGTATTATCTTTTCGCTACGCCGCCAGCGTGTAATTTGATGACTTAAGTTTTTACTCGTTATATTTAAAAGTTACTTCTCTGTTCATCAGGCTATCATTATTTGCTTGTGCCTTGAGGCACGTACTGGTTGCTTAGAAAAGGAGAAGTGTGGTGAGAAGCGTATCGGGCCTGCCCTGAGTAGGTTCGGGGCCGTTCATCCGGACCGCATTGCCGGATGGATGGTGATTTCTAATCAAGCAGCTTTAATTGCTTTGGTTTCCTTTCAATGATCTCCTTTTAGATAAACCTGATTTATTTTCGTATTATAGTCAAAAATATCGTTTATTGCCTGCCTGTTTTTAAGTCTGTTTTCCAATCACGTTATACTTGCTGTAAAACACTTTTATTTGGGGCAGTCTTGTGTTTTGTACTTAATCTTTTACACAGATTTTTTTACCCATTGTTAGCAATTGTTCTTATATTGCTTTAACTACGTGGGCGGCTTTGTCTTAAGGTTCTGTTGATCTACTTGGTGAAGTAACTTTTCCTGAGGAGCGTTAATAAATGTCTTAATAAGAATGATGTTCAGTCCTTATTTTGCGCTGTAACTCCACTACCAGGCAACGTTATGCCAATAGTGCGTACCACTAACCATTAATGTTCGCTTAAACAATTCGTCATGAATTGTCGGAGACAATAAAGTAGCTAAGCGTCCGATGAGACCACGTAAAATTAGTTATATGATTAGCAGATATGAGCCTGCGTTTCGTTGTAAAAATCCAAGGGAAATCCATCTACGATACACGCTGCTTACAAAATACTCGTTCAGCCGATTCTGTAATATACCAAATTATTCTGTAAACCTTACGTGGCTAAATATAGAATGACAAAGGGAAGATCCAACATAATGTGATCCACTTCGTCAGGAGATAATTTAGTAGGTGTGAGAGCATTACGGGGTTCTCCACAAACTGAAGCGGTTCATCACCTTGCGAGGCTACCGTCGATGGAGATGTTTCTTCTGCTGTACCTTTGCACGGGGTAACCTAGCAACGAGTGCTAAAGCATCCCACTAGTGTGCGCAGCATGCCCCGACTGCCTCACATGAGAGTGCTGCGTGAGTGGACTCACTCTCAGAGTGTATTCCTCGTTTAGTGGATTTGAGTCTAGCTAAGCACTGTGATTCGAATGCTCCGACGGAGACATAGTCGTCGTTTACTTATGCTGGATGTGAAGTATGATGCCTTTATCTGCCTTCTGTCAATCTGAAGCACCGTTAGAGGAGACACTCTCGTTACATTACATCAGAGGAGACCTTACCACCAACACGTCGTAAACTGAACGGTAAGGCTAGTGTACAACACCGGCGGTTACCTCCATCCATCACTGCATCGCGACTGTAACACCAAATAAAACTTAATCCGGCAGCTTAAAACTGCGTGCTTGCCCAAAACTCGAACTCGGGACCTTTGCCTTTTGCGGGCAAGTGCTCGCAGAAAAGCTTCTGTGAAGTGTGGAATGTAGGAGATGAGGTACTGCGAAAACTGAAGCTGTGGGGATGGGTCGTGAGTCGTGCTTGGGTAGTTCAGATGGCTGGCGGGCCTCTGTAATAAAAAAAGCTGAGTGAAAAGATCAACAACGAACTTCAATGGATGTCATGTGACATCCGCTACGACGAAATACAACGAACCATAACGGCAAAAAAAGATGGTAGCGCGCTTGTTTACGAAAGGCAGAGATCCCGAGTTGAAGCCTCTGTCTGGTACACAATTTTAATCTTCCAGGAAGTTTCATATCAGCGCACACTCCGCTGCAGAGTAAAAATCTCATTCTCAAAACTTAATCCGCTTCGAGAAATCGTTTTAAGTTTCTCCCGTATACCACGCCAGAGTGACTTGGATGTTTTCTGCTTGGTCATTGCAAGACTGAGTTTTTTTGTCTAAATAGCTAAGCATGACTTGCTCTCTCAGGGTCTCTGTAGCTCTGTCTGTCTCTAGTTATGTTTTAAATTGTAATGGTTATAGCTTCCGTAATAGAACGTAAAAAAACCAAATAAATTATGGAAATTCTGTTTGAGATTATGACTGGTTTTCGAAAATTGAGTACACTACCTCTTATAAGCACCTGTGATCTAAGGGTAGCACCTTTCATTAATAATCAAAACGTCCACGGTTCCAAGTTTGAATCCCACAGTCGCCTGAACTTTGAATAAAAATCATCAGCAATCCGACCGAAAACCTGCGGCGTAAGAAGTCACACTCTCTCAGCCAATAGACTTCTCAAAAGGGGGGATGAGCGAGCAGAGGTTCAGAGCACCCTGTTGCTCTTGGGGTGGGAAACTACTGTAAAGGCCGAAAAATCAGCAATTATCAAGAACATGAGGATGCAGGAGAGAACTGACATCACTACATCAAATACATACAATGTTTATCCATAGGAAATGCGGATTGCAATTGAAAAAGTGTCATGATGATCTCTCCATTGACAAAAGATTCTGAGTAGTCCCCCATTTGGAACTCCGGGAGGGGGTGGCAAAAGGCCCGTGACCATAAAAGAAAAAAACATTCAGTAGCAAACCAAAAAATAACGTTCTACAATTTGGGGCGTGAATTATCAGAACTTCGAAGGTGGTGCAGAGGCCACAAATTTGAAAAGGGAAATGCTAAGGCGCAGTCTAAATATTCTGGCAGTCACTGTAGTGAAATGGAAAGAAGATAAAGATTCCTGCTCAGATGAGTAATGGATAACATCAACAGCAGTAGATTCAAATGGCTCTAAGCACTATGGGACTGGGATCTGAGGTCATCACTCTCCTAGGCTTAGAACTACTTAAACCTAACTAACATAAGGACATCATACACATCCATGCCCAAGGCAGGATTCGAACCTGCGACCGTAGCAGCCGCGCGATTCCGGACTGAAGAGCCTAGAACCTCTCGGCCACTGTGGCCTGCCATCAGCAGCTGAATATGGTTCAACGGAGGTAGGATTCATTATGAATAGGAAGGTAGAGCAAAGACTGAGTTATCGGGAACAGTTCAGTGACGCGATTGTTCTCAACACAGCCAACAACAAACCAACACGAACAACAGTAGTTCAGGTATACATGTCGACGTTGCAAGCAGAGACAGTAGAGTTAGAGAAAGTACATGAGGATATTGAAAGATGAGAATCTAATAGTCGTGCGGGAGTGGAATGCGATTGTAGGGAAGGAAGTAGAAGAAATGATTACGGGACAATACGGGCTTGGTATCAGGAATGAGAAAGGAAACAAATTAATTGGGTTCTGATATAAATTTCAGGTAGTAATAGCGAATACCCTGTTCTACAATCGCAGGAGGAGGTATACTTCGAAAATGCCAGGAGATATGGGAAGATTTTAGTTAGATTACATCATGCTCAGACAGAGATCTCGAAATCAGGTATATGACTGTAAGAAGCAGATCTCAGATCACAATTTAGTAGTGATGAAGAGTAGGCTGAAGTTTAAGAGTCTAGTTAGCAAGAATCAATGATCAAAGAAGTGGGATACGGATTACTGTAAAATGAAGAGATACGCTAGAAATTCTCTGTTACTGCGACAAGGAAGAGCACAGTAGGCAGCTCAGTTGAAGAGGAATGGACATCTCTAAAAATGGCAATCACAGAAATGGGAAAGAAAGCTGTAAGTACGAAGAAGGTAGCAGTGAAGAGACACGGGGTAACACAAGAAATACTACGGTTGATCAACGAAAGAAGGAAGCACAAAAACTGTCTAGGAAAATTCAAGAATAGAGAGATATAGATCCCTTAGCCAGAATGAGAACCAAACTATGTTTCCTGCAGGCTCCACCGCAAGCTGTGCTTTTAATGCAAGATGACAATTCGTAGTAACTTGCTACGTTACACACCCCTCATGAACTGAAAATTATTTTCAGTTACATCGAGGTTCATATAACGGACAAATTATTACCTCAACGTAATTTTATCTAAATAGACGAAACTTAATTACCCAAGGATTCTTCAAAAAATTCTGAATGCTAAAAAGATTATTGAAAAAAGAGAATTTACGAAATAATTAAAAATGGCTCTGAGCACTATGGGACTTAACATCTATGGTCATCAGTCCTCTAGAACTTAGAACTACTTAAACCTAATTAACCTAAGGACAAACACGCAACACCCAGTCATCACGAGGCAGAGAAAATCCCTAACCCCGCCGGGAATCGAACCTAGGCACCCGGGCGCGGGAAGCGAGAACACTACCTCACGACCACGAGCTGTGGACTGCGAAACAATTAATCCTGTTACAGTAATAACATTTTTTCTACAAAATTCAATTTTTTTATTATTTTCAACAAAATAAATGTCCATTTTCTAAAAATTATTACAATTGAATTTTTTATCTCGTTCACCTTTACTTTTCCATTTTCAATGTAAAAATAAATTTGAGTAATGAAAAAAAACTACTAAATTACTGCTCTGAAACAATATTTAAAACGCACTTTGTTGGATGTCCTTTATTACAAATGTAAGCTGTTCTGAAATTTGGTATGGTGAGCATTCATTAGGAAACTTTAAGAACATTACGAAATCTACACTATGGTGAGGTCGTCTATATTTTTTAACTAAGTTCACTTTTTCACAAAATTGAGGGGAGCATTTCCCATATTTCACAAAATTTTTCGCTGTTGTGAGAGACTACAAAAATTTGTGCACTTACTTTTCGATGAAACAGCATGGGAACTTGTTTTCACTTTTACTCTTACACTATCTCCATACCTGGGCACTTTAGAAACATCAACGTCCACTCATATGTCAGGTACAAGTGGCTCTCGTATCTAGTTTACATAACGGGTGTACCCGTAAAACACAGTACCTCTAAGCCAAACAATCACTACTTCGCTTCTTGCAAAGAACAATGTTATACATGTCTCTTCCAAATACGTACACTATATGTTTCTTGACATAGTCAGTATATTTACAAAGACAATTTTCTGGATGACATTGACTTTGCCTACCCAGTAGTAACATTACTCCATTGAACTATTATTCAGTATAAATTCTTCTTCAGAAAAAATGTTTTTCAGAAAAAAGTTAACTAAGCTTTGCCAATCAAAAGTAAGTGGTACTATCCCTATATGTACCTAGCTCAGATTCCAAACCATCGATCATTAAATCCACTCAAGAAAGTTACTGATGAAAAACATCTGCCTTTACTATATAATTTCTTTGCTTCTGATCATAAATCTTTCCAGTTTTACTCTCAAATACTGGTAAACACATTTCTCAAATTTAGGAAATCTTTACATATTAAGGCTAAGCGTACATATTATATATAAATATACAATGAATGAAAAGTTACTGAAAACTGCCTCAGTTCGCAGTTTTCATAGAATACGCAACCAGTTCACCTTCATTTTGCACGAAGTCTGTTGGCTTTGTACATTGACAATCATAATAGTACTGCCTCTGTTCTGAAACTTTTAACATAGGTAGAAACACATTTTATCTCACTTACATTTTACATTATCTTATTCTACAGAACTTTCATATATTCTTCTCACTCATTCCTCATCCACTACTGAGTGTGTTAGCACAGTCCAAAGAGCTGAATTGTGTTCCAAAATAGATTGCCAATAACTCTCATCTCCCACAAAACGCTATGTACACTATATACATAAGATAGCGAAGAAAGAAAAACGAATAGGAAATAATATTGCCAACAACTCGAGATGTATGTTGTTCGTCAAACATCTGACATCTCAGAGAATGAGCGTCCTCTGAGGCCAGTTAGTTACTACTGTCCCCATCATCTTTCTGTGTACACTTCTTTAGTTAAATAACGTTGCGTAGTCCTAATGTTTTATGTGTCTTACAATACTCTAGTCTATAGGCATTTGCATGAGGCTTGTTTTTCTGTTCCGTAGCCACCTCTGTTAGCGTAGGAAATTCCGTTAGCTCGAAAAATAAATTATTAGAAATAATCCCACACACCAATCCTACAGGTGCAAATCCAGGGGTTACGTGCTTTACTGATTAACGACTTCTTCAAAATATCCAAAATAGTTGGTCCAACCTGAGCGTTTCTTATGGCAATATTTTCTGCAAAATCGGTTCACATCCTTCACTATTCGTTCACTCATATTACCTTGTGGGAAATACGCATAAATCTTTGTATGTTCAATATTTTTCTTTCTCAGATACTCTTTAAGCCTCTTAGATACAAACTGACAATATATCCATTGGTACACAAATGATCACACAATATTTTCCCGTTTACTAACCATTACTCTGGAATTCGCCTTTTTAATGAGGTAAAGTAAAATACTTGGTGAATCCATTCACTAGCACAAATACTTACTTAAACCCACCGCCTACCCCCCCCCCCCCCCTTGAAGCAGTCCAAACAGATCGACTGCCACTAAATCTATCCTGCTGGTCTACTGAATAAATTTGCCTCTGTACTGTTCTGTAACTAGCTCTCACCTTCTGAAATCTACCACAGTACTCTAAATGCTTTTGAACTCTTCTCCACATGTAGTTGAAAATTACACTTTCAATCAATTTTTGAATACAGTTTCGGTTCCCCTAATGGCCATAGTGATGTATATAATTACTAAATCGACATGTTGCTCTGCATAGCAACATCATCAGTCCTCCCTATCCTTCTTTCTTCGTCTAAACAGTACCTCGTGATGCAGTCTATAATATTCTGCTAATTTTGGAAAATTTGGATGACATAATCAGCTTTTAACTAATTTCAGCTTATCATTTTGTTTTTTTCTCTCCTAATGTCGTTAAAAATTCTCTATTGGACTTAACATATGAGTTCATCAGGTCCCTAGAACTCAGAACTACTTAAACCTACCTAACCTAAGGACGTCACACACATCCATGCCCGAGGCGGGATTCGAACTAGCGACCGTAGCGGTCTCGCTGTTCCAGACTGAAGCGCCTAGAACCGCTCGGCCACAACGACCGCCCACGATGGGTGTCCGGCACATTTTTCGCTGATGGCTAGATGTGAGTTGCAGAAACAATTCCCAAATCGTTGGATTGGACGTGGAGGAGATGTGTCGTGGCCAGCTCGTTCGCCAGACTTGGCGCCTCTGGTTTTTTGTTTGGGGGTTCGTAAAAGACATTATTTATAAAGATGTCCCATCTACACCTGAAGATATGCGACAGAGAATTGTCAGAACATTTGCTTCGATAAGTGCCGATGCGATAAGGAATACCATTCAATCCATGATAAGAATATTGCAGCAATGCATTGATACCAATGGTATCACCTTCTGTAAATGGAAATTCATTCCACCTTTGTGACCATCGTTAAACTTCAAAGAGCTTATTGTTACACGTCATCGGATTGTCTCGAGCCGGCCGGAGTGGCCGAGCGGTTCCAGGCGCTACAGTATGGAACCGCGAGATTGCTACGGTCGCAGGTTCCAATCCTGCTCGGGCTTGGATGTGTGTGATGTCCTTAGGCTAGTTAGGTTAAAGTAGTTCTAAGTTCTAGGGGACTGATGACCTCAGCAGTTAAGTCCCATAGTGCTCAGAGCCGTTTTCGCCATTTTTGATTGTCTCGATTGCCGCTATCATAAAATAAGTGCCAAACTATAGTATCCTATTTAAAAAGCAAAGTTGGCCTTCATATCTCTGACGCGACCCCATGTAGCAACAAAAACCAACGTCACACTATGGCCCCCCTTGTCCAATGAAACTTTTTCCCACAAACGTTTCAGCACCTATTCGCAGTTATTCTAGGTGGCAATTGTTAGTGACTCAGCGTGTGCATAACAGGAATGTGAAAATGCAAGACTACATATAAAACTAACCAAATGTCAGTATCTAGGTTCCTAATCCATATAAGAGTCGTATCATCAGCTTTCATGAGGTCGCTCCAATTCCCCTGGAAGGAAAGCAATGGGCATTCATCTCTAACGTGCTTGATTATCAGAAACCGGAGACTCTGTAGTATCACATTTGTAAAGTGAATCTGGACACCGTCTATGCTCAGTGAGTGTTCTGTCCAATTTGACCCATAGTTTCCTGTCGAGTTCTGCGCCAGCAGTATCGCAATTATACTTTCGGAACCACTCATGCTCTGCAGGATTTTCAATCAGTTGACAGCTCTGGTCGCACAGCTCTCTCACCCCGATATTACTGATCTCCTTGCCGTAATGGGGAGTTTCTTGAACCGAGTCTATTTCGTCGTAAACGTGGTATGTCTTCTTGTATGGGTCATTCCAGGTTCTCCTGTAGTTTGCGGTATTCCCTGAGCATGGCCTCGCTTCTACGGGTTGCGGGTGGACAGATGTTGCTCAGCAGAAGAAACGCATGAGTCGGTGTTGGTCGCACTGCCCCAGCTATTAACCGCATAGTGTGGTTCAATTGGACGTCGATCATGTAGGTGTGGCAGCTGTTCAGCCAACCCGGGGCACAAGACCCGGCTGCTGAGAAGTCCAGCGCAGTGGATAATGTTTGCAAGGTATCTGATGAAGCTCCCCATGTCATTCCACACAATTTTTTAACTATATTGTTACGAGCTTTTATCTTGGCAGTAGCATTTTTAAGATTTTTCTATATGAAAGGGCGCGGTCACTGGTGGCACCAAGGTCCTTAGGGTACTTGTTATGGCACAGAGTGCTCCGTTAAGTTTCACTCTGAGCTCCGCATTAGATTGTTTGTTTGTCATATGAAATGTACATACTTCAGTCTTACGTGTTCTGGGTTTTAGTCGCCACTTTCCAAACTAGGCGGTCATAATGGCTATATCTTCTGTGAGAATTTTCTACGCTCGTCCAAGATCCTTGGTCCTACAAGCAAGAGACATATCTTCCTCGTAGCAGAATTTTGTTGACCTGGTATTTGGGAGATCGGAGATTTATAGGTTCTATAGTAAGGAGGCTATAACCGAGTCCTGTGGCAGACCATTACTTAATTTCCTCTCTTTGCTCACATTTTCTCCCAAGCAAACACTGAAATATCTATTGTTTAGCGTGGTGTTGATGAGAGTTACAATGTTTTAGCGTCGGATTTCTTTTTAGTAATCTGTATATCATTCCTTCTCTCCAGACTGTGTCATATGCCCCGGATATGTCTACTATCACGACTGATGTCTTCACGTTTTCTGGGAAACCAGCCTCTACGAAAGTTGTTAGGGCCAATATCTGGTCGCAATGTCCTTCGCAAGTGGGAGTTGAAATTAACATCGTCCACACACGCAGTTATTCGCTGCAACAATTCGTTACCTAGTACATCGCCGTGACGAAAGCACATACACTGGTATTCAAACCAGTTGGAACTACTTTATACTAGTAACATTGTCCCTCAAACGGAAAAACTGTATACTTCCGTGATTCTTTTGCCAAAGGAATATTCCAGTAACCACAAGTTATATCAAAAGAGATGAAAAATTTAGCATATTTAAGTTTCTGTATCAGTTCCTCTGTATTTTTGAGCCTGTCACTTACTGGTATCTTTATTTTCATCAAATCTGGCGTTCTTGGAGACCATAACTAAGCGATTATTATATACACAAATGCCCTTTTCGACTACGTTACATTTCAACATTGTCTGAATCATTTCCCTTACCGCTTCTTTATCCACCTCAGAAATCACAAATGGTTATTTACAGCTGGAATATTCTTAATCTCTGACTAGTCCTGGCAGATTTGAAAATTCGTCCCGGTGTTTCCTTAAAACCTGTTTTAGCTTCTTTTCTTGGGTTTCGGTCAAATCCAATAACTCCTCTACCTTTTCTTCAATTCTGATCCTGATGTTTTCTATTTCATCGGTTCCTTTTTCCATATTTATTGTACCTCGCAATATCCTCTTTTTTCCTGCTGCAACGTATAAGTACCTCATACTGGTCACCTTCCAGATATCGCTTTCTTCCTCCAAATGGCACTGTTAAACGCGTTCCATCTATGGCAATGACAGCCTCAAAATTTCCAAAATCGTCTTCCCTTTGTATTTTTGCGATAAATCTGCCCCAATCAACATCTCCACACTTAATCCGAAAATTATCAGAAAGTTCTGGTACGGTTGCTCACACTGAATCTTTATATGTAACACGACCTCATGAGTTACTGGTTTCTTAGATTTACTTGTGGCTGCTACAGTGTTTATTCTGGAGGTGGGAATAACAACTATTTCATTCCGATAGGAGTAGCATCTACAAGATTTTTTGACACTGTGGATACATCTGAACCACTGTCAAGTAAACAAGAAACTTTTTCACCAAAACTGCAGCTCTGGTACCGGTTATAATGATGATTCTTCAACCGTTTCAGGATCTGGTTCTTCGAACAAATTCCAATGTACCTCACGTCTATCGAATCTTATACCTTCTGCGGAAATAACACACATATTTATGGGGCTTCTTCATCTTTAATTGCAGCTCCTTTAATTAATCTGTCTTCAGTGACAAGTCAAAGCTCTTCTCCAAAAAGTCACCTTCTCTAATTCTCTCAGATTCTGCAACACTTCCTTCTATGTTGTTATAATTTTCAAAATAACTCCCAGCTTGATGTACATCTGCAGTTGCGTCACTATCCAATGAGTTTTTTCCACTCTAATTACACGTTCCTCAATACATGAAACTGCTTCATCAATATCAGACAGAATCTTCTCTATCCTACCTAAAACTTCATCTGCCGCTCTACTTTCCTCCTCTGCTATACTCTCCCCACATACAATACTTTCTTCGACATTCCCTATAGGATCCTCTTTAGCGTTGTAGTTCTCCGTTAGACTAAGATCCTGCTCCACAATTCCTTGTTAACCTAGTTCATAGAATCGCGATTTTCGTCTAATTTTTCATAAAATTCTGCCTCGTTTCCGTGAAAAGTAAATCTTCTTATTTCTTACCATTCCCCTGGTATTTTATAGTACATGTACCACTATTGTGTTGTTGTGTCGGTTGCTGCCTAACAATAGGCTTTTATAGAGGATTTAAGCTACGTTATGGCAGTCTGCAAAGCTACAGGCTGCTATTAGTTTTCCTCATCGCCTACCCTGCCATTACCAGCTGTCTGGAATGCTGTCCTACTCTCTCAGATGATCGCTGTTGTAATACCTATTTAGATTAAAACCCTGTCGTCCTCTGGAAATTCTTCTGTGATTGTTATATCTGCGCACCTATTCTGTTTACTTGCACTTCATATTGCTAGTAGGAACTCTATAATCTCTATTATTATTTTCTCTTCTTTCAAAAAATTCCGTATCCTTTCCAAGTAACCAATGAACTTGTTAATGTCCTCTCTGGGCGCAGAAAACATTTAATTTCGCTAGTACTAAGGCAACTTGTTTTCTAATCCCATTATAATTTGCTCTAACTTGGTAGTCATGAAAGACAAAGTAGTTACCCAACTCTGCACAAACCTCTTAATAGTGTCTTTTTTTGGTTAAAGTTTTCACCTGACCGAAAGCTATTTAATACTTCCATCTTTTTTTTACAGTATTCCTCAAAGAAAGCCTTTTTAAACTTCCCATGCTGTCATACATGTCTACAGCTAAATTTCCCCAAACACGAACTTCTCCCATAAAGTTAAGTACCTCAAAGCCTATTTTCTGTTTTTTCATTCCTTGACCTAGGCAACATGTCCTCAAAATCACTCCAGATCTCTTTGATAAGCACGCTGTCATTGTTATTAAATCTCAAAAACTGTGTGGAGTTAACACAGGCAATTTCAGATGGTTGTGCAGCACTATTTATTATTAAATGACCACTACTGATAGTAATACTCTGCTCTACATTTATTAGTCCAATGTTATGCTCTTGCAAATTATCATTTCTTGCTGTACTAAATTCTGACAAGTTAATTTCTTAATTACTCTACACACACGCCCTCCAAACACTTTACATTTGTCAGCTTCCTCCTACATTTTATCAGCAGAATTTTATGCTCCTTATTACACTATTCTTCACCATGATCTACTTGGGCCTGTAATTTATTGAAATGAGCACTTAACTGTTCAGCTAGCTGTTTATTACCTTTAGCAACTTGCTTTATATATGTAGTTAACTCACCTTTTACTGTTACAATATCATCTTCACTCTCTCGTTTCGCATTACAAATTTGGCCTCTCACGCTTTCATTAAGCTGTGATATTTCATTTTTTTACAGCACCACTTAAGCCTGAAATTCTGTGATCCACTTCCCACTGAATTTCCTGTTTCAAATTTTCCAGTTTATTATCAAATTCTTCTGATTGTTTCATAAACCCTTGATTGATTTCAGAAACTAGACCACTTGTACTTTCCACATCAGATCCAAGTTCATTTATTTTTGTATATATATTACTTACATCCATACCAAGTCAACTTGTTTTAATTTTCATTTCATTACTCAGGCCACTTATTTTACTGTTCATTCCATTCATAATACTGCTAATATCCCCCATCTGTATCATGATGTTTTGGAACACGGTTGGAATGCTAAATTCCTGCTCACCAGCCTACAATGCCGGCTCTATTTTCGTTTCACTGACAGTAAAAGGCACTAAAATAACATTAGAACCAGGTGTCTTTTACCTATTTATTTCTTGAATAGGAGTACTTATAATTTTCTAGGAGTACTTCAAAATACGACTCCCTTTTCATTTCCTTCACAAGATCTAGTGCCAAATTAACGTCAGCATCCACCGTATTTTGCTCATTAATTTGATTGTCATTAATTTATTGTCATTAATTTGAGACACAGCAAAACTAAAGTTCCCTCTGCATGTACTGAATCATCAAAATCTACAATTTCCTTGCCTTTCACTTATCGCAGGCGTATCACTTTTCTCTATGTTGACAAGATTCTTTCCACATTCACAAAGAAAACGAAGCAAAACACTATTTAGCTTTTTCTCCACGTTATCGGCACAGCGAGATGCTATTGCGGGTCCGTCCGCAAAGGCTGCCAACTCCAATCCATTATCTGGGACTGCAGAGCACCGTCCGTGGCTGCCAACTGCTCCTGCTGCCTATCTGCTACGACTCGCTGTTCCAAGCTGCTTCCGTCGGCGTTCCTGTAATTCGCTGTCCTCCCTTCCTGCTGTGTCCTGGCCATCAGCAAATGTTGTTCACAGTACGTGCATTGAGTATAATTCCTTCTATCGCTTCAATTCAAAATTTTATCTGCACACACGTGGGTCTTTCTATCACGACTTTCGTACTGCTGCTTTTAAAGATGATTCTACACTGAACTTTACTTTTCCCGGTCGCTAGATGCACCAATGATGCGGGGCGGATCTCTCTCCCACTATCCTTTAAACAATCTGTCTACTTACCTGGATAGGCTCCAGGTTGTCTACCCCTTCACTCTGCGATGGTAGTTACTGGTTTAGCCGATAAAAGCAGCATTGACAAAAATTAGATTAAATTCTTACCACGCAAACACCTCTTAATTCCAGTCCATGAGCAGTAGCTGGAAGTTAGTTAAAAGTGTCGAGTGTTCGGGATTCTTGCATGACTCGTTTGAAAAAATGTCTGAAATTTACTTTTAGATAGTATGTTGCTCTGAAACAAAGAAAATGGCTATCAAGTCCGTACATAAAATCCAGACATTAATTATACAATGTTACTGATTGCCCCAGTAACAAGTTCACATTCAAAAACAGCCACAACATATTTATTCCGACCCGATATTTTAAAAGTCCTAAACAGTCGCTGACCGACGACTACTTGCGAGTTAACACAGTCAGTTCTTCAGTAGTTTTCTTTTACAGAAGTGCTCGCCATAATGTCCCGCAATTTTCACGAAATACGGTACGCAGAGTTTTTCTACGATTTGCAATGTTCACAGGCGAAATATCCTAAAATAAATCAGTCACAGAGGTCACGCTTTCACAAAATACTTAACACTGCAGTCGCTTTTCATCCACTTCACGAGAACCGACCAAACACGCCGATTTCTTCATTTTTGTTGAGATTTGATCAGCGCGATTTAACATAGGTGTTTATCAGAATAATGCTCCGTGCGACTATTTAGACTCGTAGATCCCAGGCACAAAGCCCTAGTCAAATGCGTGGGAAATGCTGAACTCCTATTGTCTAATGTGTTAAGCACCCAATCAGATCATCTCGAGTACTTCTATACTCGCGGTATTTGTAAGTCTAGCCAGTCAGATTAGTACCAGTAATTTAGACTAGAAATCTCGTAATTCGGAAACTCAATAAAATTTAATGAAAACAAAATAGAATTCCTATCCACAAGCCGGCCGGAGTGGCCGTGCGGTTCTAGGCGCTACAGTCTGGAACCGCGTGACCGCTACGGTAGCATGTTCAAATCCTGCCTCGGGCATGGATGTGTGTGATGTCCTTAGGTTAGTTAGGTTTAAGTAGTTCTAAGTTCTAGGTGACTGATGACCATAGCAGTTAAGTCCCATAGTGCTCAGAGCAATTTGAACCATCCTATCCACAACATAAATTATTAATAATTTTAATACTCAACACGCCTTCTGGCTGCTTTTTACAATATCAGCCTCACTCGAACGTAAGTCACAAATTCCCCTACGGCACAAAAACTTTCTCACGCTTACATTTACGTAGTTTTAATAAAATATCACATTCTCAGTTTATGCATGTCCACCATTCACTTTTTCAGTCTCTCTAAAGCACTCACACAATCAAAACACAAGGAAATAAGAATTTCAGAAAATTTCAGAAAATTAGGTTATATGAACCTGTCTTCTTGGTTGCTGATGCCGTAGCACGCTTATTATGTGTTTAGCTAAAATCCGAAAGTATTGAAGTTATTGTTTTGATATTTTAACAGTATGGTAGTGTTATCCATAGAATTTGGTGTACCAAGTATGAAAAAGTTAGATTAAAATTTTATAGTACTTCTTCAGATACGTAGACAGTGTGTAACGCATGGCAAGCTACGCTTTCAGTAAAAGATGACAACTTGTAATAATTTCCTACGCTACACTGGGTGTGTAGCAAACGGAGTATGTCAGGCTGGAGAGCCTGAGGAACCACAATACGTGGCTGGTCATTATCGGTGCGAAGAAAAATGACACCTTGGTGAACTGCAGTTGCGTGACGATGGACAAAATATCGGTGAACCAAAGACCTACGAATCTGTCTGTCTGAATGCTGCCAACCAGTGCGGATGTCGTGCAACAGATCGTGCGAATCAAGATCCCTTGCAATTTTTCGGTGATTAAGCGGAAAGGTTTGCAAAGCATCTGCATTGGCATGCGCAGAACTGGTACAATACACAATCTCATATTGGCAATTCGACAAAAGAAGACCGTTGAAGTGCCTTTGCTGTACGAGTTAGAACTGACTGAGTAGGCTAAACAAAGGTTGTAGAAGTCTACGTTTAGTTATCAAGAATAATTTTCTGCCAAAAAGATATTGGAGAATCTTAGTGACACCATAGGCAACTGAAAGAGCCTCCTTTGCAATTTGCGAAGAGTTACATTGAGCTTTGTTCAATAACTTCGAATAAAAGGTAATCGGCCTATCAATAGAACCAGATTTTTGCGACAAAACTAAACTGATGCAGTAAGTGCAAGCATCCATAGCCAATAATACGAGTTTTACTATATCAGTCGATCACTGAGCGTACTATCTTTCGAGTTCTGAAAAACGGACTAACGCTCCTGCGACCAAACAAAAGGAGCATAAGACGATACAAGGGAGCCGCTATTTGAGAAGAGTTAGGAATATATCGGATATAATAAGTGAGCTTTTCTTGCACACATTGCAAATCCTGCACACTGCGTGGAGGTGGAAGGTCACAGATACCAAGAAAATGTGATAGCAATGGCTGAACATCCTGTCTATTAATGACATGTCCTAAGGACTCAAGTTTAGTCTGAAGAAACACGAGTTTGTGTGAGACCAGCTGCAGACAACACTTGAAACTAAGTGCGAATATTACCAATGTTTTCTTCAGGAGAGCGACTTGAGATGACGATGTCATCTGAATAATTCGAACAAAAAGGAACTTTTGCAGTCAGCTGTTCCAGAAAGCGCTGAAATATAGGGTGGTGGGGAGGGGGGGGGGTGGCGGAAGGGGATGGAGGGGGAGGGAGCAGTGCCAAATGGCAGTCTCAAAAATGTGAAAAGGCCGACATGAATGTTACTGATAAAGACCTCTTGCGGTTGCTCATCGAGAGGTATTTGTAAGTAAGCGTTGCGCAAATCAGTGTTGGGAAAGTTGGGAAAGTTGCGAGCAGCACCCAATTTATCCACGAATTCTTCAGGCCGCGACAGTGGATAACTGTCAGTGACTGTTTGAGGATCGCCGTTTTTGGCAATAATGGTTTCTAAGACCGCGCTGTCTTTCGAAGCAGTAAGTTGCTGAGACACCTGCTCTCGATGAGCCTTAGGGACAGGACGAGCTCTGACAACCGTGACTTTGAAATGGCTGACATTGTGACATGGATAAGAATATTATTTGCTTCCCCTAAATCCTAAAGTTCTGCACATAACTTAACAATACTATCCCGATGATCAAAGGAAGAAACAGGAATTACATTGTCCTGAATGCCTAACTCAAACAAATCAAAAGAGTCTAGACCAAAAATATTAGTACTGCCTCGGGAGAAGAGCACCGTAAATGTTGTCACCGGCCGGTGCGGCTGAGCCTTTCTACGCGCTACAGTCTGGAACAGCGCGACTGCTACGGTCGCAGATTCAAATCATGCCTCGGGCATGAGTGTGTGTGATGTGCTTAGGTTAGTTAGGTTTAAGTAGTTCTAAGTTCTAGGGGACTGGTGAGCTCAGATGTTAAGTCACATAGTGTTCAGAGCCATTTGAACCATTTTTTATTTTCTGCAACATCCTTTACCATTACAACACTACTTGGTTGATTTTTTTGCTTCCCAAAGTTGCTTACAGTGAGTAGTATCGGGAGCGGGAGAGCAGGAGTATCTTTGAGAGACAAACATCTTCGAGAAACATAAAGGTCGTGGTCTGTGGTGCTTACGACTCGTAACAAACGTTAGGTGGACGTTGGACAGTTGCGCGATAGGTTTAATACAGTCTATGCGGCACCAAGGTTATCAATTGACTAGCCACTGGCACCGATACATTATTTGTTTCGTTCGATTCTCCATGATCATTCTAATTAAATATGCATCTACACGGACGGATCGAAAGTCAAGGACAGAGTTGGTTACACTTTTTCACATGCAAGGTGACGCGAGCAGCACTCTCTGTTGGCGACAAAAAGATTTTTGGGATAGCACAAGGATATGCCTTTTAACAAACTCATGGAGTCGCTACAGATCAGAAAGATCGTCGTGGCAAGAGATTTGACGTATCGCAAAGCCTGATGTATGAATACCAACTCTGCAGTGTATACCGAAGAGTTGCGTAGTTGGTTGCCATTCCTCACATCTCTAGCCACGACGAATTTCCTAAGTATAGCGACCCCATCTGTTGTTTAGAAGGCATTTCCTTGTGCTTCCCAAAATTTTTTGGTCACCGACTTCCAAAACACAATGGATGATCTCTACAGCTCTGAAAAAACAGTGGCCTTCATCTGGACACCGAGCCACATAGGCAATCCAGGAACTGAATTCATATTACATTCCAGCATTCGGTTTAGTCAGAGTAATAAACTGCTCCACCGACTATGCTAACTTCAATAGGATGCCATTACGAGTCTGGGAGTAAGAGACAGTGGCTGTAGTGGAAGTAATCTAATTTTTTTATTTTCTTGCGGTATCACCAGGACAGGCTGTTCCAGATAGGGGCCCCAATTTTCTTTTCAGATGGCAGGGGAGAAGGATTAACTGTCTGATGACGCGATAGAAGAACAAGGGGAAACTGAAATGAAATACATAAGGGATCCTGTGCTAGAGTCGAAGATGAACAGATAATTTGGAGAGTTTGCATCACATAAGGCGCAAGTCTTTCAGGATTTCGAAAAGCACTGGTTGTGTGACAATTAAACGATTATTCTACTTTTCTTTGAAGAATATATTTATGGAAGAATGTAACCCACATAGTTCGCAAGAAAGAGGTGGCGGGTAAGTAGGGTAACTATAGCACAGTTACCTCCTCGTAATTACAAGTTGCTGAATAGAATAGTATACGGAACAGTGGGAAGAATAATTGAAGATCTGTTAGATGACGACTGGTTTTAGAAACGATAAAGGAGCCAGAAAGGGTGTTCTGACTTAGTGCTTAATAATGGGAGAAACATTTTTAAAAAAATTAAGTCTTGATAGGACTTGTAGACCGATAATAAAGTAAAATGGTGCAAGATGCTCAAAATTATTAGGGAAGAAGGTATAAGATAAAGGGAAGGTGAGTAGTATGCAGTGCGTGTAAGACTCAATCAGAAAAAATATAAATGGAACAATGAAGTGCTCCGATCAGAAAGGATGTAAGACAGGGATGTAGTGCCTTACTCCTATTCTTCAATTTACACATCAAAGAAGCAATGATGGATGTAGCAGATATCTTCAGGAGTAGGATTAAAATTTCGGATGAAAGGATATAAATGATTCACTGGTGACATTGCTATCATCAAATAAAGTAAAGAGGAATTGCGGGAACTATTGCATGCCATGCACAATCTAGTGAGCACATACTACGGACTGAGAATGAAACGACGAGAGACGAAATTAACGACTAGCGGAATTGAGATTAATGACAAACATAATATGAAAACTGATGACCACGACGCAGAGGAAGTGAGGTAATTCTGTTACCTTGAAGCAAAATAAGAGATGAAG
Source organism: Schistocerca gregaria (assembly GCF_023897955.1). Lineage (NCBI taxonomy): Eukaryota > Metazoa > Arthropoda > Insecta > Orthoptera > Acrididae > Schistocerca > Schistocerca gregaria. The sequence continues at coordinate 324,137,500 of NC_064920.1, read as the reverse complement.
GACGTAGGAAGAGGATGATGGGAGATGTGTAAAAACATCAAGGAGTGGCATCCGTGCAGACTCAGGGAACTGTAGAGGGTGACAACTATGGGAGAAAACAGAGATTGGAATACGGCCAACAAATAATTAAGAACGTTGGTTGTAAAAGGTACTCTGAGATGAAGTGAGTGAGTTCAGTTGTTGTTCGAACAGTTCCGAAGTAATGTGCTCCGAGGCACCACAGATTCTTACGTGGTTGCGCTAGCTAAGCATACCCTACTGTATGCTCTTAAATGTGAGGCTATGAAATAACCATTATGAAACCTGATGTAATCTGATTTTTCCTTATTTCAAAATGACGTTTTTCGTATAACAAATTTACAGGTGACGATGTCTTGAAAAATGGTTGAAATCTACCCCAACCAATGGTATCCACAGATGCTAATAGTTCGATTGTGGCAATTTCAAAATACAAAGCAGTAGATGTACCTAAAGTATTGCCATGAAAAACTTATTAAAAGATTTTGGGGGTTTTAATAGCTACCATCAAAATATTGTACTTTTTTTCTAGTTGTTGAATCTCATATCAACTTAAAATTACTTTTTTGTTTATTATTACCAACAATGGTAAGACAGCGATTTAGGAATCAGGTTTTAAATTGTAAGACATTTCCAGGGGTAGATGTGGATTCTAACCACAATCTATTGGTTATGAACTGTAGATTAAAACTGAAGAAACTTCAAAAAGGTGGCAATTTAATGAGATAGGACCTGGATAAACTGACGAAACCAGAGGTTGTACAGAGTTTCAGGGATAGCATAAGGGGACAATTGACAGGAATGGGGGAAGGAAATACAGTAGAAGAAGAATGGGTAGCTTTGAGGGATGAAGTAGTGAAGGCGGCAGAGGATCAAGTAGATAAAAAGACAAGGGCTAGTAGAAATCCTTGGGTAACAAAAGAAATATTGAATTTAATTGATGAAAGGATACAATATAAAAACGCAGTAAATGAATCAGGCAAAAAGGAATACAAACGTCTCAAAAATGAGATTGACAGGAGTGCAAAATGACTGAGCAGGGATGGCTAGAGGACAAATGTAGGGATTTAGAGGATTATCTCACTAGGGGTAAGATAGATACTGCCCACAGGAAAATGAAAGAGACCTTTAGAGAAAAGAGAACCACTTGTATGAATATCAAGAGCTCAGATGGAAACTCAGTTCTAAGCAAAGAGGGGAAAGCAGAAAGGTGGAAGGAGTATATAGGGGGTCTATACAAGGGAGATGTACTTGAGGGCAATATTATGGAAATTGAAGAGGATGTAGATGACGCTGAAATGGGAGACACGATACTGCGTGAGGAGTTTGACAGAGCACTGAAAGACCTGAGTCGAAACAAGACCCTGGGAGTAGACAACATTCCATTGGAACTATTTACGTCCTTGGGAGAGCCAGTCCTGACAAAACTCTACCGTCTGGTGAGCAAAATGTATGAGACAGGTGAAATACCCTCAGCCTTCAAGAGGAATATAATAACTCTAATCCCAAAGAAAGCAGGTGTTGAAAGATGTGAAAATTACCGAACTATCAGCTTAATAAGTCACAGCCACGAAATACTAACGCGAATTCTTTACAGACGAATGGAAAAACTGGTAGAGGTCGACCTCGGGGAAGATCAGTTTGGATTCCGCAGAAATGTTGGAACACGTGAGACAATACTGCCCCTACGACTTATCTTAGAACATAGATTAAGGAAAGGCAAACCTACGTTTCTAGCATTTGTAGACTTAGAGAAAGCTTTTGACAATGTTGACTGGAATACTCTCTTTCAAATTCCAGAGAGACGGCAGGGGTAAAATACAGAGAGAGCGAAAGGCTATTTACAGTTTGTACAGAAACCAGATGGCAGTTATAAGAGTCGAGGGGCATGAAAGGGAAGCAGTGGTTTGGAAGGGAGTGCGACAGGGTTGTAGCCTCTCCCTGATGTTATTCAATCTGTATATTGAGCAAGCAGTAAAAGAGACAAAAGAAACAAAAGAAAGATTCGGAGTAGGTATTAAAACCCACGGAGAAGAAATAAAAATGTTGAGGTTCGCCGATGACATTGAAATTCTGTCAGAGACAGCAAAGGACTTGGAAGAGCAGTTGAACGGAGTGGACAGTGTCTTGAAAGGGGTTATAAGATGAACATCAACAAAAGCCAAATGAGGATAATGGAATGTAGTCGAAGTCGGGTGATGCTGAGGGAATTAGATTAGGAAATGAGACACTTAAAGCAGTAAAGGAATTTTGTTATTTGGGGAGCAAAATAACTGATGATGGTCGAAGTAGAGAGGATATTACCTATAGACTGGCAATGGCAAGGAAAGCGTTTCTTAAAAACAGAAATTTGTTAACATCGAGTATAGATTTAAGTGTCAGGAAGTTGTTTCTGAAAGTATTTGTATGGAGTGTGGCCATGTATGGAAGTGAAACATGGACGATAAATAGTTTGGACAAGATGAGAATAGAAGCTTTTGAAATGTGGTGCTACAGAAGAATGCTGAAGATTAGATGGGTAGATCATGTAACTAATGAGGAGGTATTGAACAGGAAGGGGGGGGGGGGGGGGGGAAGAGGAGTTTGTGGCACAACCAGAAGATGGGACCGGTTGCTAGGACATGTTCTGAGGCATAAAGGGATCACATATTTAGCATTGGATGGCAGCGTGGAGGGTAAAAATCGTAGAGGGAGACCCAGAGATGACTACACTAAGCAAATTCAGAAGGATGTAGGTTGCAGTAAATACTGGGAGATGAAGAAGTTTGCACAGGATAGAGTAGCATGGAGAACTGCATCAAACCAGTCTCAGGACTGAAGACAACAACAAACAATTACGAACCAGCACTATTAAGGTGTAGATTTAGTGAGAGATAATGATGATGAAAGATCTTTTAAGACGCCTGACATCAGGGTCTTTAGTACTCATACTGAAATCTGATGAGACGAATATGATTCAAAGGGCTATTAAAAACCTTGCTAGGGACTGATGACCCTGTAGTTTGGTCCTTTTACTCCATAAAAAACCAAGCACCAGAAATCTTATTAGAATAAAAAATATTTTTTGCAGCTTCTCATGTGACATATTCACACACAGAGTACCCTTTTCATGAATTCTTAAGATGTATTAGGCTGATGTCAACTGTACCAACTACGTGGAAGAGATAGCTGATGTAATAAAAGCATATAGGCAGTGACATTAATTGGTTTGCTAAATTTGGAAGGAGCATGATTTCTTCGAATTTTTGAGGATGATTCTTCCAAAGTCAGTAAAAAATTTTTGAGTATGTAGCTTGTTGTGTAACCTGTGTAGAGATGATCTTATTTTGTTAATATCGAGTATATCTTCCATGTGGTGTATTGAAACGCATAGTCCCCAAGTTCCACAAACTGGTGCGTTCCCTCTCCGGAATAGAATGCCATCGGCCGAATGAGAAGGACCTGTCTGTATGATGATGGATCAATGCCTTTTCATCCAGCTTCAATGAAGCAATAACAGGATGATAAAACGATGCTGCCATTCCCTAAGACACTTCATTTGTGAAACTATTTCAAGATGGTTGCATTTCCCTTCCGCCGAGAAGAAACCTTACAAAATGAGGAAGCAGTAAGGAAAATAATGCAAATTTTACACTCAACTGGAGTAAATCCGAGTTAGTTGGCACCAAGTCGCAATCCGGCGCCACGCACGTGTGCCAGGAGGGGGCCCCGCAGCCCTTAGCTCTTTTTCTCGCGGCTTCCTGCCACCCCCGGCGCTTCCGGCGTCCGGCAGCCGCCGCCGCCCGCCGCGGCCATAATGACCGCGGGAGCACTATCAATTAACGGCCGCGTCGCGATAACGGCCAATTACGCACGCCGTAACTGCGACTCTGCATATCCGCCTAATGCCGCGCGGCTCAGCCGGCTGTGCGCCACCTCCCCTCCCCCAAACCATACCCCCCACAACCCCCGTCTACAACCACCCCATCCCCTCCCCGCTGGCTTAACAAGGGAGGCAGGTCATTCATCAGCGGCAGCCATTGTTGTCGCAGAGGCTCGGCTTTATGCAAATCGCCTTTCTTTATTTTGGGCCCTCTCCTCCGCTGCGCTCTCTTCTCCTTCCCTCCCCTCGCTTCCTCCACCACTCCTCCTCCTCCTCCTGCTCCTCCTCCTACCTCGCCCACTTGGACGCTGTCTGGCGGGGCCCTTTAAATGGCTTTCCCCTTCAGCCCTGGACGGATATGCCGCGGCGGGTGAAGTGTTCGTTCCTTAGAACGCCTAAGCCCGCCCGAGGACGCTTTTCTTTCTCACAAAGGAGGAGCGCCGCGGCAGGACCGCCGCTGACTGCTCGCCTCTGACAACGCGGCGCGCCCCTAGATGCCACTTCCTTCCTTCCTTCCTTCCGTCAGCTGCAGCTCTAAAAGTTCCCGCACGACAACACTTTGATGCAGGAATCCAAATTGCTACTTGGCGGAATGACTGACTGTTCCCATAAAAAGGGAATTAAAGTCAACAGCTTAAATCGTGTACTGTCCTGAGCTCGTGGAAAGTCCTTTCTGGTCTAACTGCACCTTAACAGTCTCATCTCCTGGTGTAACCAGTGGTACCTCACCATCAACTTCGCAGTAACAGCTGTATGTCTCGTTCTCTCACAGGCCCAAAACTCAACCGGCCGCGGTTCTAGGCGCGCAGTCCGGAACCGTGCGACTGCTACGGTCGTAGGTTCGAATCCTGCCTCGGGCATGGATGTGTGTGATGTCCTTAGGTTGGTTAGGTTTAAGTAGTTCTAAGTTCTAGGGGACTGATGACCACAGCAGTTGACTCCCATAGTGTTCAGAGCCATTTTGAACCCAAAACTGAAATACCTTGGGCTACCCTACAACCCCCACCTACTAGTTGCCAATAGGCAAATACTAACCTGACGAACATTGGGGGAAAACTTTTAAGTATGCTGTCTAGGTTTTTATGATGGTAACGCCACGTAACACGTAAATACTTAACTTTAATCCATCAATGACGAACGTCGGACTGGACGGTACATATTTCACAATATCAATAGTAACGGATAATGGCGCCTTGCTAGGTCGTAGCACATACCGTAGCTGAAGGCTATGCTAACTATCGTCTCGGCAAATGAGAGCGTAGAAGTCAGTGAGCCATGGCTAGCAAAGTCGGCTGTTCAACTGGGGCGAGTGCTAGGCAGTCTCTCTAGACCTGCCGTGTGGCGGCGCTCGGTCTGCAATCACTGATAGTGGCGACACGCGGGTCCGACGTATACTGCCGGACTGCGGCCGATTTAAAGGCTACCACCTAGCAAGTGTGGTGTCTGCGGTGACACCACATAACACTCTGTATGAAAATCACTGACTGTACTGTGTGCAGTCTGTGGCTGGTTTGCATTGTTGGAATATTCGCTATTGTAATGTTGGGCTGTTTGATGTGAACAGCATGTAGCGTTGCGCAGTTGGAGGTGAGCCGCGAGCAGTGCTGGATGTGGGGAGAGAGATGGCAGAATTTTAAGAGCGGGCGATCTGGACGTGTGTCCGCCAGAAAGAGTAAATTTGTAATACTGGTTATCATTAACTACTTTATATATATATATATATATATATATATATATATATATATATTAGTCCTGGAAATTGAAATAAGAACACCGTGAATTCATTGTCCCAGGAAGGGACACATTCCTGGGGTCAGATACATCACATGATCACACTGACAGAACCGCAGGCACATAGACACAGGCAACAGAGTATGCACAATGTCGGCACTAGTACAGTGTATATCCACCTTTCGCAGCAATGCAGGCTGCTATTCTCCCATGGAGACGATCGTAGAGATGCTGGATGTAGTCCTGTGGAACGGCTTCCCATGCCATTTCCACCTGGCGCCTCAGTTCGTGCTGGACGTGCAGACCGCGTGAGACGACGCTTCATCCAGTCCCAAACATGCTCAATGGGGGACAGATCCGGAGATCTTGCTGGCCAGGGTGGTTGATTTACACCTTCTAGAGCACGTTGGGTGGCACGGGATACATGCGGACGTGCATTGTCCTGTTGGAACAGCAAGTTCCCTTGCCGGTCTACGAATGGTAGAACGATGGGTTCGATGACGGTCCTCGCCGACACCCCAGGAGCAACAGTGTCCCTAATTTGCTGGGAAGTGGCGGTGCGGTCCCCTACGGCACTGCGTAGGATCCTACGGTCTTGGCGTGCATCCGTGCGTCGCTGCGGTCTGGTCCCAGGTCGACGGGCACGTGCACCTTCCGCCGACCACTGGCGACAACATCGATGTACTGTGGAGACCTCACGCCCCACGTGTTGAGCAATTCGGCGGTACGTCCACCCGGCCTCCCGCATGCCCACTATACGCCCTCGCTCAAAGTCCGTCAACTGCACATACGGTTCACGTCCACGCTGTCGCGACATGCTACCAGTGTTAAAGACTGCGATGGAGCTCCGTATGCCACGGCAAACTGGCTGACACTGACGGCGGCGGTGCACAAATGCTGCGCAGCTAGCGCCATTCGACGGCCAACACCGCGGTTCCTGGTGTGTCCGCTGTGCCGTGCGTGTGATCACTGCTTGTACAGCCCTCTCACAGTGTCCGGAGCAAGTATGGTGGGTCTGACACACCGGTGTCAATGTGTTCTTTTTTCCATTTCCAGGAGTATATATATATATATGTGTGTATACGTGCCTTCAGTAGTTTGAATCTTTTATTTAGCTGACAGTATTGGCGCTTGCTGTAATGCAGTAGTTCGAGTAATGAAGATTTTTGTGAGGTAAGTGATTCATGAAAGGTATAGGTTATTGTTGGTCAGGGCCATATTGTTTTGTAGAGATTATTGAAAGTCAGATTGGGTTGCGCTAAAAATATTGTGTGTCAGTTTAGTGTTGATCAGAATAAACAAAGAATGAAATGTCTGAGTATGTTCAGTTCTGCTCAGCTGTTTGAAAATTAAATAATGTAAGAGGTTTATCAGCACAGTACTTCATAAATTTTTCTAAGGGGTGGTTCCAAACTCTTTGATTCTCATACGTGATTACAGTACCTGCTTCCACCTCGGCCAGTGGTGTCCATTGAGCATGCGCTGATGTGCTACACCACGCTGCAAATATCACACCACATGCCGTCTTTCTTCGGTTGGGAGCCGGAAATCGCACTAAAATTACGTCTTTTCTCTTCTAATGCTTTATGGTATGCTATCCAAATGAAGCGGAGTAAAACATGTTGCGTAGCGCTCTCTCCGTGATAACGCAAATCCAGTGTCAAATACTGAAATGATAGTCAGCCACACTACGATCAAATCTGAGTATTTCCGACTGCGCGTGAACCCATCTGACGTCCCTACTAGCACCAACGGCGCCAGGTTGATAAGAACATCAGGTCAGTATTTTTGAAACTGAGTCTACAGTATTGTGTATGTAACATGGTGAATTTTGTAGATGATCTACTAAAGAACTTTGGTAGAGAAAGTTAGAGTTAAAGAGTTCTGTAGGCTTACCCCAAATTCAGAATTAACAAGGGGACAGCGCTGATTGGGTATCACCTATTTGACTCAAATTCCGTGAGTAGAAGCGGGTAGATAACTTTTCAAGTTTGTAGCATACGTCGCATGAGTGGGACGAAGGAAAGGGTAAGATTTACGAGTAGAGTACGAGTGGTTTTTGAGCAACTCATAATGGGTCAGTGCCTTGACCCACAGGCACGCCTTCCAGACAACCAGTTATGTGTCGCCTGTGATGTTCTGGACACGTACGAGCATCACCTGGTGTACGGATCTGCGCTATATGTCTGGTTCTTTGTGCTACAGATGCTGGCCTTTATTACCCTTATGACTCCTCATAGGATACGTCTTCACCTGCTATTCTTTCCTGGCTCTAAATACTTCCCACAAACGAAGACAAACTCTGTGAAGTGGATTTGTGGAAACACACTTCAATATTTCTTTCCTGACGGCGAGAAAAATGTCCTTGATTTTTGGCACTTCCTTAGTGAACCACATTGTTCAGTCGTCCGTAGTCTGTAGTATTTTTCTTAACTCACCCCGGAGTTGGGGTGTTCATGCAATGAGAAGATGAAGCACGCTTTGGCCACTCTTAGCGCCGGTTGTTCTCTGATCATTGGAACATTCTTCTCAGAGAATCTATTCACCGATAATCCCACCGATAATGACAAATTGACGCTCCCTCATCCTCGCGATGTCGGTTTATGCTTGGTGTTGGTCAACTTCTCAATCCCTACTCTTTCCTTGGCCCCTGGACGAAGGAACGGGACACAATGGCCAGGCTTCGTGTTACGACCCCTGTCCACTTTGCCCACGTCCCTCCCATCAGGCGCCAGGAAGGCTTCATTCGAAAGAATATCATTTTACTTTTTTTTGTAATGTTACACTAATAATTATAAAAATAATATATATTTATGCAGTTCAGTTCATGTACATAAAATTTAAAAAGGTTGGATCTGCGTATCTGATTTTCGCAACGCACTTTTCTGCTTTCCATGTTTGTTAATTCGGTAACAGTGATGTGTGAGGTACAGGAGGTAGTGAAAGTTCTACGAAATATTAATGCATCAATTAGAAAAAAGAGGAACTCAGAAACATATAAACAACATTCTTGATCGTAATTTTTTTCTATTTTCCGTATTTCCCTTTATTGCTTTAAAGTCGTGGAGATATGTGCCTCTATACAACTAACTGAAGGCAGATTGTTTATTGCCATACGCGTTTCGCTTCTTTTATATGGGAAGCATCATTAGTGGCCTGCAATACATGTTTCGTTTTATACATACAATAAACGTATTATATGGTAGGTATAATATCCTGCTATATTATATTTTGTCGTGTTTTTCTCTTTTTTTTTCTTTTTTTGGTTAGAATCAGATTTTGTAGCACAAATTTCCTAATGTGAACTTAACGTTCAGTGTTATCGGTGAAATAGTAAATAACACCAAAAGATAAGTTCGGTGTTCGGTGTTATCGGTGAAATAGTAAATAACACCAAAAGATAAGTTAACATTACGAAATTTGTAGGCTACAAAAGCTGATTGTAACCTAAAAAAAGAGTAAAACACGACAACATGTAATACAGCAGCATATCATATCTACAAACATAATACGTTTATTGCATTTAAAATGTATACATATATTACAGGCCATTGATGATGCTTCCCAAATAAAAAAAGCAAAAGCGTATGGCAATAAACAAACTGCCTTGAGTTAGTTGCGTAGACAGCACATACCTCCACGAACATTCTTGATGTTAAAGAAGGCGGTACAGCTAATAGTGACACAACATTAAGTCGTGGCTTTCATGACGATATTATGAAACACAAGAGGATTATTTTTGTAATATTTTAGCAAATTAGTAAACTTGTAGCGATTCTCTTGTTTCCCAGGTTTCCCAGAGTCCATGATTCACTTCCATGTAATCAAGTATTCGAAAAGTACATTCACAGAAATTTATTCCTCAAATTAAGGCCAATGTTTGATACGAATGAACTTCCTATGGCCAGGAATGCCCTCGTTGCCTGTGCTAGGCTGCGTTTTATGTTCACCTTGCTTCGTCTCTTATGTGCTAGTTTGCCTCCACGTTATAAGAGCTCCTTCACTTCACTGATCACCCATGTAAGTTAACGTAGTTCAAATAATCTTTCAGTCCTCCCAATGAATGATTTCATGTGTTTCAAATGGTTTATTTGATGAGCGAATAGCGGTAACAGTTCCACCGACGGCCAGCCCATACTGTGGCCGTGACTCGCGTGGTTGCAACTTCATTGTACACTAGCCGTTCCTCTACCGAAGCAGGTTGCGTAGGTCTGCCTACTGACCAAGATGAGAGGAACGCTAGCTCCTTGTGCTCCTTACCACGCACGACTATCTTAAACGCCACTATTCATGTGGAACCGGGCAAACCGGCTATAAACCACGTTATGCGGCTCAACGGGATGTTCCAATTCCGCTGAGCTCAGCTCAGCTCACCTGGCGAGTAATATCGACCCATTCGCTGAAGAAATAGCCACTCATGCTGAAAACGATTCCGACAGGAAATCAGCAGCCCGTCGACAGTGAAAGACACTTCCACGGATCAGTGTCTACGGCGGTAAAGAGACAGTCGTATTTACTAATTTGGAATTGGTCTGGTGAGTGGAACATTGGCACAGACTAGCACTTTGTGTACAACTATCATATGAACTTTGAGCATTTGTATTTCTGAAAAAATCAGTGTTTTCTACGTAGGCATTTGTAGTTATTTCAGAAGCAATGTGTGATATTTATGTGTGTGTGATATTGTTTTATGGGAGCGGCTCCCCTGTTCGCACAAACATACGAGCGGCACCTCGTACGCTGTTGTCAACGTACGTAAGTCACAGTACCCATATCGAATGGTGAGGTAGTTACTAAGTCCCCGTTTGGGGGAAATACATAAATAAAAAAATTTAATTTCCTCGAATTTAGTCACAAGCCTTTTTTTTAATAAAATTTCCGACCGTTTTAAGGTCACGATATTTCAGAATCACTGTAACTGGTTTAGTTGCTAAACAGATATAAACTGATACAACCTCTAGGATAGTTAGTCGTGTGACTGAAATTGATGGCGACAAAATAGATAATATAACAGCTTTTGCTGGAATACAGTGACGTTTTTTAAATACATTCAGCCCTGACTAAAGCTCGTGCAAAATATGTACGCACTTGTAGCGCTGTCTAGTTTCTATAGAACTTACATACTGCTGTATTACGATTATTGTGGCAATTGTAACCGACGAGGCTTACTGGGCTCAAATTCAGATTTATACCTTTGTGCTGTAATGAGTCATTAACTGTGGCACTCGAATACATATCAGTCCCTGACTCGAAGAATTCTCCCGTTTTCCTGCCAACACTGCAGAAGTTCTCCCAAGACGTAATTTCTACTTATTGTCACTTCCTTACTATTGATATGTCAATGGAGTCAGGTGTTTTATAAATGTTTAACCGTTGTTCATCTGACACCATACTGAGTACTTTAACGGCGTTTACAGTTACTGTTTGAAGTGTTTCGACTTTTATAATGTGATTAATTTTCAAGATAAGTACGGCACGTTCCATCTGAGGTATCTGTCTCCTTGTAAAACTCCAGCTTTTCGAAAAAAATTCCCCTGGCGAGGAATCGATAAAAGCAAAGAGTTTTTTGGCGGAATAGCATTCCAGGTCGTCCATATAAACAAACAACGACAGCCCTAAAGAATTAGTTTAAGCGTAAGTGTTTTGCAAACCAAGATTACACTTGTCTTGTGATATTTCAGAACTACAACACATAAAACACTCTTTCCTTGATAGCAGCGCCACGCATACAGTCAGGCCGAGCAACGTTTAACCTCCTCTCGTATTTACAAAACATCGATATCTGTGAATCCGTGTCCTGACTCCTTGTTGTAAGTCAATGACAGCTAGGCTGAATACAGTAAATAAAAGCCTTGCGCCTTTGAATATTTAAAAATGAGCAATTAGCGTTCGTGGAGTCGTAGCGCATGCTCCGTTCACACCAAGGTGCGACGTCTGAATATGGTCTAAAACTGACTGAAACCTCATAAAAAGAAAGAAGTTTCTTTCGGTTGTGACTGCTCATTTTCAGTATGAAGCAATATATAGCATCTGTGTTCCACGAGAAATGTTCTCAAAAATTACGCATTGGATATGTTATGTACACTGCCATTGCGATCGTCAGTAACGTTTACGACGTATCTCGTGTCTCGTACAACCTTTGTAGGTATGGTACTGGGACTGGCGTGGATCACCGGTGTGTGTGTGTGTGTGTGTGTGTGTGTGTGTGTGTGTGTGTGTGTGTGTGTTTGTGTGTTGTGTCTGCGTGTGTGTAAAGAGAGTGAGTGAGTGAGTGAGAGAGAGAGAGAGAGAGAGAGAGAGAGAGAGAGAGAGAGAGTGAGGGAGAGACAGAGGTTGCGTGCGGATGCGTTCGGACCCGTCCTAAAGGAAAGGACGTGAGTAAGCTGCAGTCTCAGAAGTGCACTGATGCTGATTGGTGAAGCTTGTACTTGTGTCTCAGCTAGCCTACTTATTTTCTTAAGCATCTTTCATTTGGAGTCCCATCTTGGGGGAAGCCTGTCCCAAGGCAGAGTAACCCATGTGAAACATAGACCTGAAATCGGCACCAGTAGCCTAAGGAGCTAATCCCTCTCCTACAATGGCTTTTATTTCCCATTCACGTCATACAGTTGATCAGTTTCAAATGAAATGGAACATTCTCTCATGCGGTTCATGTTAATAGAGACCTTGCACCAGAGTGCATGTATGATACGCTGCACTCACGTAAGCCCTTTGTGTAGGACCTTTGTTGTTCTCAGCGTGCTGCGTAAGAGTAGTGCTGTCAATAATATCATAATGCGTTATTCCCGGGATATATATTAAGAATTTTTTTGAATTTGTAGGCTATGTACTCTCATTCTACAGTTCTCCTAATTAGCACGCTCTCGCCGAGAATTCCCCCCGCCCCTCCCCCCCCCCCCCCCCTTAAACGGTTCATTTGAAAGGCAGACCCCATTGAGTATAATTCGTGACTTACATGCATCGTCCACTGTCACGATCTGGGATATATCCTACTCATATTAAGATACACAGTAGTCATATTAGGTGGCTGCTAATTTTTTTCCAACATACGCAGTTCAATCCTGGCGATGTATTGGTGTCATAATGCCTCTTGTGAATGTCCAATGCGAAAATCTTTGATTAATGAGCGATATGGAGGAACTTTATACAGGATGACCAAAATAAAACGGAGCCAGGAGAGATATTATGAAAACTACCTAAAACGTTCCGAATGCCAGAGTACATGACTCAAGCCAAAGCCAGCCCGCAGAACTGTGATAAAACCTCGCGATACCGGTTAGCTGGAAAAGTGACACTGATAAAATTGTCACGACATTGACAAGATAGACCTGCGTCTCTAACCTTAGGTTTTTCTGTTCTTCGTGAGACAATGCACTAGTTGATATCTGGCTGTGGTTTCTGAGTGAGACCTGGTTTATGCTATCCATCTATGTGAGTTTCATAACGGGTGCGTTAAATGAGCGTTGCATAGTGTTAAGGATGTTGTCTGAGAGCAAGGAAAACTGTTTACTCGGGCCGTACGGGAGCTAACATGAGGTAGATCAGCTTGATGCCGCACGTGCGCGTACCGTGAAAGGCGGTGAAAGGTGTTAACGAAATCAAGAGAACGACTGTAAGGACAGAGGACACAACCAAATGCGAAGAGCCGAACGGAGCGATTTGTTCCAAGTAGGCCGCGGACGAGCATCACAGCTGCAATCAAATGTGAGCCTGTTCCAGTATGTAGCGCCTTTAGCGGCGACAACACGCAGCCCGCATTGCGGCTCACTGCCGCGGCACAGCCTGGCGCAGCGTGTAGGGACCGCATTCCAACAGCAGAGGCCGGGCGGTTTCATTATCCTCCCATATACACGCAGCACACCGGGCATCGTGAGATGGCGAACCACACAGTTCAACCGATGTTCAGATGCAAAAGTAAGGAACACGTTTACATGTTTATAATATAATTTTTCTCCTCTGAGTGGTCTGATGAAGGGCACTGTGAAGTCTTCTCCTGTCCCAGACTCTTCATCCAGAGCATCACTTCCACCAACGTCTTCGAAAATTCGTTGGATATATTCCAATCTCCTTTCACCTGAAGTTTTTCCCCAATTGCTTACTCTAGCACGATGATGCCTTATCACATGCTGTGTCATTCTGTCCCATTTTCAAGTCAAGTTTTTCCACGTACTCCTCTGTGACTCCGTAGAGAACCTTACTATCGCTTATTAGGAGTCAACCAGTGCTTTGGTCTAAACACTCATTCTCGCACATTTCTTTGCCTCATATGATGACCTATGTTCGTTACTCATAAACTGTTGATTACAAATGTCCTCTTTTCCTGTGTTACTCAGCATTTTATGTCCTCTTTCCTTAGCCCAGCGTACGTTACTTTGTGCCAGACCTAGAAAATTCCTTCACTTCGAGTGCTTTATTGGTCACCAACTTTGATGTTAAACTTATCGCTAATTTTACTATTCATTATTTTCATTTTCTTCGGCTTACTCTCTCTCCGTAGTGTATGCTCATTAAACTGTTCATTCCATTCAACACATCCTGCAGTTACTTCTCAGTTTCACTAAACATAGCGATTTTTAGCAAATCTTGTGATTGACATCATTTCACCCCGAATCTCAGTTCCTCTCTTGAGCCTTACTTTCATTTCCATCATTGCTTCATCGACATATACACTGAACAACATGGAGGAAGGACTAAGTTCCCATCTTACACCGTTTTTAATCCTAGCATTTCGTACTTTGTCTTCCACTCTTATTGTTACATCTTGATTCTTGTACATATTTTTTCAACTTTCCCTGTAGATTACATTAACCTTTCTCCGAATTTCGAACATAATTCACCATTTTCAACTCGAACGTATTTTCTAGGTCAACGTATCCAATTAAGATGTCTTGACTTTTCTAAAGTCTTACTTCCATGTCTGAAATGCCTTTCCAGCGCCTTTATGTTTCTAAAAGCCAAATTAATTTCTATCTATCAGATCTTTAATTTTCTTCCACATCCCTCTGCAAATTACGCTTGTCAGCTACTTGAATGCACAATCTGTTGAGCTGACTAACCGGCAGTACTCGCACTTACCGTCCTTTACTCTTTCCAGGATTGGTAGGATATTTTTTTTCAAAAGCCTTATGGCAGTTCTCCAGTCTCAAACATTCCAAACACCGACTTGAAGAGTCGTCTTTTTTGCCGTTCTCCCAATGATTTTAGAAATTCCGAAGGAATGTCGTCCATCACTTCTGCCTTATTTGATCGCAAGCCTTTCAAATCTCTGTTAATCTCTGACTGTAATACAGCATCCCCTGTGACTTCCGTGTTGAGCTCTCGTTTTTCTGTCATGTCATCAGGAGAGTTCTCCCCAGCGTAGAGAACTTCAATATATTTTTTAAGCCCATCCGCTCTCTTCTGCGCGTTTAAGCGTGAAGTTATCATTGCAATTTTAATGTTGCCGCCCTTGCTTTTAGTGTAACCAAAGATTGTTCTGACTACTAAAAATGCTGATTCGGTCCTTCCGACCGATTTCAATTTTTTCAACTTTTCCTGCGGTATTTCGTCTAGGATCCTCTACACTGCCTGTTTATTTATTTCCTAAAAACTTATATTACTGTATTCTTGACTTTCCCTGAACATCGTTGTAATTTCTCTTCTCGTCGATCAGCTGTAATACACTCCTGGAAATTGAAATAAGAACACCGTGAATTCATTGTCCCAGGAAGGGGAAACTTTATTGACACACTCCTGGGGTCAGATAAATCACATGATCACACTGACAGAACCACAGGCACATAGACACAGGCAACAGAGCATGCACAATGTCGGCACTAGTACAGTGTATATCCACCTTTTGCAGCAATGCAGGCTGCTATTGTCCCATTGAGACGATCGTAGAGATGCTGGATGTAGTACTGTGGAACAGCTTGCCATGCCATTTCCACCTGGCGCCTCAGTTGGACCAGCGTTCGTGCTGGACGTGCAGACCGCGTGAGACGACGCTTCATCCAGTCCCAAACATGCTCAATGGGGGACAGATCCGGAGATCTTGCTGGCCAGGGTAGTTGACTTACACCTTCTAGAGCACGTTGGGTGGCACGGGATACATGCGGATGTGCATTGTCCTGTTGGAACGGCAAGTTCCCTTGCCGGTCTAGCAATGGTAGAACGATGGGTTCGATGACGGTTTGAATGTACCGTGCACTATTCAGTGTCCCCTCGACGATCACCACTGGTGTACGGCCAGTGTAGGAGATCGCTCCCCACACCATGATGCCGGGTGTTAACCCTGTGTGCCTCGGTCGTATGCAGTCCTGATTGTGGCGCTCACCTGCACGGCGCCAAACACGCATACGACCATCATTGGCACCAAGGCAGAAGTGACTCTCATCGCTAAAGACGACACGTCTCCATTCGTCCCTCCATTCACGCCTGTCGCGACACCACTGGAGGCGGGCTGCACGATATTGGGGCGTGAGCGGAAGACGGCCTAACGGTGTGCGGGACCGTAGCCCAGCTTCATGGAGACGGTTGCGAATGGTCCTCGCCGATACCCCAGGAGCAACAGTGTCCCTAATTTGCTGGGAAGTGGCGATGCGGTCCCCTACGGCACTGCGTAGGATCCTACGGTCTTGGCGTGCATCCGTGCGTCGCTGCGGTCCGGTCCCAGGTCGACGGGTACGTGCACCTTCCGCCGACCACTGGCGACAACATCGATGTACTGTAGAGATATCACGCCCCACGTGTTGAGCAATTCGGCGGTACGTCCACCCGGCCTCCTGCATGCCCACTATACGCCCTCGCCCAATGTCCGTCAACTGCACATACGGTTCACGTCCACGCTGTCATGGCATGCTACCAGTGTTAAAGACTGCAATGGAGCTCCGTATGCCACGGCAAACTGGCTGACACTGACGGCGGCGGTGCACAAATGCTGCGCAGCTAGCGCCATTCGACGGCCAACACCGCGGTTTCTGGTGTGTCCGCTGTGCCGTGCGTGTGATCATTGCTTGTACAGCCCTCTCGCAGTGTCTGGAGCAAGTATGGTGGGTCTGACACACCGGTGTCAATGTGTTCTTTTTTCCATTTCCAGGAGTGTATTTATTTTGTGACGCAACGTTTCTTCGCCAATAACTTTCCTGTACCTACAAGGGTTGAACAAGAACATGTAAATACTGCGTAAAATGCGTGTTTGAACATAAATGCCGGTGCGGGCCATGTCTGCAGTTTACGTTATTGTATCTGACCACGAGCGACACCAGTGCAAAGTCCTCAAAATGTCGCGGGCATAATAGAATTCTGTTTAGTTGTGGGTGCATTATGTAGGACTCACTGCAGGCTGAATGTTGCACTCGTGAACTCCATCAGCACCAAAACAAATCCAAAGAAGCCGAGAATTTTAGATCGAGCTGGAATTCCAAAATTACTCGGCAATGATACAAATGCCAGTAACAGGAAAACGTGCTCGAGAGCCATAAGACCTTGTCTGTAGAGTAATAGAAGGAACTCATTTGGTCGGATGATTCTTGTTTCACACTGTATCCAGCTTCTTGCCGAGTGTACTTCCCAAGAGTGAAACATAGTTTGTTTATCATTTATACAACCATATCGCGCTACTCCATGGGTGCATGATAAGATCGCAGTACTGACAAGAATTGCATCACCATGACGTGGCACAGTTTTTGTTCTCCAGTGGCGATGCTGAGTTCGAAGGTGACCTATTCAGGCAACTCCCGTCTTCCGTAACTGGTTTCGTGAGGACGATGATGAATTATTACGTCTCCCTTGACCAATCCATGTCACCAGTTCTGTGACTATTAGGAGAGAAATGTGCGTGATCAGTATATATCTCTACCTGGACTTGCCATTATTTTGCAAAATTAATGGTTTAAGATTTCCTTTAAAACCATACAGGAACCTGAGATGACTGGGAGCTGGTTTGAATGCTAGCGGTGTCCTACAACGTATTACGCATCATAATGTGTTTTCGTGTTTCCATAGTTTTGTCCATCCCCGTAAATTTGTTTATGCAACTGCCGTGATTGCTTTTGTAGAGATTTCCAACCGTCTTAAATTTAAGTTCCGGCTGTGGTACTACATTCCACAGTATTTAAAGCCGTAATGAATTTCAAACGCATCTCATTCTTCTTCAGTACTTCAGTATTTAATTACTTTCCACATTTATTCTTCCTGACGATTCTCTTAAATGTCAGTGTCAGTAACATGATACAGAATTTGGGGTTGACGTCACTAACAGAAAGGCGTTTCCCATTGCGGCGGAATTTCTCACGAATCCCAATTGTCTCCTCCGAATGCGAAAATATTTGTAAACATAGAATTGTATCGTCGACTATCGACAGTCGCCTGTCTGCTGAGGGCAAAGCAACAGTGGGGAGTTGTGGCGTAGCTTTCGTGGAGCGTGGGCGGACTGTTGTCTTGATGCCGTGGCTGCAGCGCGTATCTTACAAGTTATGGTGAAGTAATTACAATGTTTGCCACACTAGTGTTGCGTTTAGTTTCAGTATTCAAGACGCAGTATCTACTTTTATTCAAAAGGTGATGTTTCTCGGTTTCGTGTGTCACGTCGGGAGAACAACAATCAAACGCGCCGCGATGGTTACGGAAAAATAATATGAACTGGCATGATCCTAATTGCAAGTTCTAGGTGAAAGAAACACACTGACTGACTGGCTGAATACCGCGAGCGCAGGTACTTTCTCGTTCGTATATCGTATCCGAAATTTTATGGAGCATCCGCGTCGCAATTCGGTCACGCGCACGCTCGTAATATAAGGTATTCAGTTGAAACTTCCTGGCAGATTAAAACTGGGTGCCCGACCGAGACTCAAACTCGGGACCTACGCCTTTCGCGGGCAAGTGCTCTACCATCTGAACTACCGAAGCACGACTCACGCCCGTAACTCACAGCTTTACTTCTGCCAGTATCTCGTATCCTACCTTCAAAACTTTACAGAAGGTCTCCTGCGAACCTTGCAGAGCAGGCACTCCTGAAAGAAATGATACTGCGGAGATATGGCTTAGTCACAGCCTGGGGGATGTTCCAGAATGAGGTATTCAGTTGTTTAGTACTGTTGGAAGAACTGTCCCAATCCTCGACTGATAAAAATCCGTTGAACAGTGATTATTTTGTGTTCCATGTAACGCGCTTTTGCATTGCATGTCATTATTGTGCAGTAATGTTAATTGTGAACAGTTCAGCCGCACATGTGCGAATTCTACCAGATCAACTTCGTATCGTTGGTTTGAATGGCTCCTATCGCTGCTAAACAAGAGTTATTGCAGGACAGGTCATAGGAGCTAGTGCACAGGGCAGAAGATGACCCTCTGCGGGGAGGACCAGGTACGTGGGTTTAGGCACACGGTCGTTAAATATCCAGCCCCATTCCTGAGTCTAGGGAGTGTTGTACAGTCACTTGTGCTAAAGGCTAGCTTTTCTTAGTACCGCATATCCACCCCCTCCCCCCCCCCCCCCTCCGGGCGTGTTAGATATTTTGTTGACGCCGACCAACACACGGAGAAATGATCGTCAAATAAATTAAAAGAAAGCACTCGCACGAAAAGATATGTGTTTATCTTTTCGTGCTGTTCTAAATTGAAATAGGGTAAACCTTGGTAACTTCGTAACAATATGCACAATGTTATTATAAGTTGATTCTACATTCTCTCCGTTATGATTTCATCAGATAAGAATTTTCTAGGTTATTTCGTGATACCCCTTGGTAAGTTCATGACATTACTTGGGTAATTTCGTGATAATGCATTAATTAAATAATGACAGCATTGTATTTCTATAAAAGATTTTATTTTGCCGTTTTACGACATTCAGGCTTATATATGATTCTAATGTTAAAGTACTGACGAAGTAATGAGCAAAAACACTGCATTGCAGTGGCGTAGCGTGAGGGGAGACTTTGAGACTTAGTCTCCCCTGTATTCGTGCTTAAAAAAGATGCAATAGTATTTCATAACAAAAATATAAACAACTCTCTACTAAGAGCACTAAATGTGCGAAGCCATCAGTTTTGTAGCCCGCGCCGCAGCATCCTGAGTATTGGTGTATCCGCCTGCTTGAGACTCGACTGCTCTCAGTCTCCTCCTCCCTTCCCCTACCTGGCTGTGTGCACCTGAGCGTTCTCGGCTCCCCTCCACTTCCCTCTTCCCCGAAGGCCTGTGCGCTGCACTTGCTAGCAGGTATCGAGACTAGTCTCTGCCGCTTCTATGCTGACTTTTAACACGGAAGTGAACAGTCACGCGGTTTGTGTTCGTAGTCATTCTTGTGTGATTTTAGTGCATATTTTCGTTGTGTCGCCAACATGTGTGAGCCATCAACTGAACACCTTATAGAATTTTTATTAAAAACGCCTTTTTCTACATTAACTTACGAAAAAAGTGCGAATTGAAGGACAAACGACCTACTCCTATACTCAGTGTAGTTTTAAATGAAGCCAAACAAAAACGCACTTTCCAGACAGCCTGCTACGAAAAGTATGCTTGGCTGACTGCGAGTGCAGTTACTAAGAGATTATATTGTTATATATGTCTTCTGTTTGGTGGCGAAAAGGAATGATGCAATGAGGGCATTTGTAAAATAAAGGAAAGCATAAAAGCATCAGATATCAAAACGTCACCGACAGAACAAAGAATCGTTTCACTTATTGAGTAAAGGTAGAATTCAGCACGCCCTTTCTGAAGCCGTTCATCTGACAGCAATAAAATAGAACAAACAAGTTGCATCCAGCAGGAGAGTATTGGCTCGTGTTATTGAGGCAATTGTATTTCCTTGTTAAACAAGAACTAGCCTTTCGCGGCCATCAAGAAAACGAATCCTCCAGCAACAAAGTTATCTGGAATGGTTTGCTTTACTAGCTCAAGGAGAGCAGTTAATCCGAGACTATTTGTCATCATCTTCAAACCTTTAAAGGAACTTCTCCAGATATACAGAATGATGTAATAGATATGATATCTCTGGCAGTTAATGAGAAAATAAGATCAGAAATTCGGAACTGCAATTTCATTTCGATTCAGGCTGATGAAACATTAGACGTCTCATGCAAGAGTCAAATGAGTATAATATTCAGGTATGCAATAAACGAAGCAGGCAAAAAGGAATACAAACGTCTCAAAAATGAGATCAACAGGAAGTGCAAAATGGCTAAGCAGGGATGGCTAGAGGACAAATGTAAGGATGTAGAGGCTTATCTCACTAGGGGTAAGATAGATACTGCCTACAGGAAAATTAAAGAGACCTTTGGAGATAAGAGAACCACTTGTATGAACATCAAGAGCTCAGACGGAAACCCAGTTCTAAGCAAAGAAGGGAAAGCAGAAAGGTGGAAGGAGTATATAGAGGGTCTGTACAAGGGCGATGTACTTGACTACAATATTATGGAAATGAATGAGGATGTAGATGAAGATGAAATGGGAGATACGATACTGCGTGAAGAGTTTGACAGAGTACTAAAACCTGAGTCGAAATAAGGCCCCCGGAGTAGACAACATTCAATTGGAACTACTGACGGCCTTGGGAGAGCCAGTCCTGACAAAACTCTACCATCTGGAGAGCAAGATGTATGAAACAGGCGAAACACCCTCAGACTTCAAGAAGAATATAATAAATCCAATCCCAAAGAAAGCAGGTGTTGACAGATGTGAAAATTACCGAACAATAAGTTTAATAAGCCATAGCTGCAAAATACTAACGCGAATTCTTTACAGACGAATGGAAAAACTAGTAGAAGCCGACCTCGGGGAAGATCAGTTTGGATTCCGTGGAAATACTGGAACACGTGAGGCAATACTGACCTTACGACTTATCTTAGAAGAAAGATTATGGAAAGGTAAACCTACGTTTCTAGCATTTGTAGACTTGGAGAAAGCTTTCGACAATGCTGACTGGAATACTCTCTTTCAAATTCCAGAGATGGCAGGGGTAAAATAAAGGGAGCGAAAGGCTATTTACAATTTGTACAGAAACCAGATGGCAGTTATAAGAGTCGAGGGACATGAGAGGGAAGCAGTGGTTGGGAAGGGAGTAAGACAAGGTTGTAGCATCTCCCCGACGTTACTCAATCTGTACACTCAGCAAGTAATAAAGGAAACAAAAGAAAAATTTGGAGTAGGTATTAAAATCCATGGAGAAGAAATAAAAACTTTGAGGTTTGCCGATGACATTGTCATTCTGTCAGAGACAGCAAGAGACTTGGAAAAGCAGTTGAATGGAATGGACAGTGTCTTGAGAGGAGTATATAAGATGAACATCAACAAAAGCAAAACGAGGATAATGGAATGTAGTCGAATTAAGTCGAATGATGCTGAGGGAATTAGATTAGGAAATGAGACACTTAAAGTAGTAAAGGAGTTTTGCTATATGGGGAGCAAAATAACTGATGACGGTCGAAGTAGAGAGGATATAAAATGTAGACTGGCAATGGCAAGGAAAGCGTTTCTGAAGAAGACACATTTTTTAACATCGAATATAGATTTAAGTATCAGGAAGTCTTTTCTGAAAGTATTTGTATGGAGTGTAGCCATGTATGGAAGTGAAACATGGACGACAAATGGTGTGGACAAAAAGAGAATAGAAGCTTTCGAAATGTGGTGCTACAGAAGAATGCTGAAGATTAGATGGGTAGATCACATAACTAATGAGGAAGTATTGAATAGGATTGGGGAGAAGAGAAGTTTGTGGCACAACTTGATAAGAAGAAGGGATCGGTTGGTAGGACATGTTCTGAGGAATCAAGGGTTTACCAATTTAATATTGGAAGGCAGCGTGGAGGGTAAAAATCGTAGAGGGAGACCAAGAAATTAATACACTAAGCAGATTCAGAAGGATGTAGGTTGCAGTAGGTCCTGGGAGATGAAGCAACTTGCAAGGGTAGAGTAGCATGGAGAGCTGCATCAAACCAGACCACAACAACAACAACAACAACAACAACAACAACAACTGTATTGCAGACAAAATTGAGGAATGATTCATTGGATTTTACGATATTTCTGGAGATAAAACTGCTGAAGATTTGTCGAACATTGTTCATGCAGTATTGTAGGAATGGAATGTGGAAGAAAAAGTGGTTAATCAAACATATGATGGTGCTTCAGTAATGGCGGGCAGAGAACGAGGATAACAACAATTGGTCACGAAGTTCTGTCCCTAATCGCTGTTTATTCATTGTTACGCACACCAACTGAATTTGGTACTGTTACATGCCTCCAAAATCATACGACAAGTACGCCTATTTGTAAATGATCTCACTGCATTCCATTCGTTTTTCACCAAATCATCAAAATGAACTGTATTGCTCACTGAGAAAGGATTTAAACTGCCACATGTAAGCAACACTCGCTGGATCTTTCGTTCCAGGGCACTTTCAAGAACATCTAGTTATTTCTCAAAGCTATATAGTGTTTTTAATTACATATTTGATGATACAGACTCTCAGTGGGACCCAGATTCTTTGAGCTGTGCTGTGGAAATGAAACGACCGATGGATGATCCTAAGTTTGTCTACTTGCTTTGCTTCTACCGAGGGTGCTTTGTTTATGTTTATCATCTCTTTAATGTTCTTCAGTCAAAATCCGTCAGTATAACTGCTTGCCACGACGAAATAAGAACTGTTTTGAGAAACGTACAACAATTAAGAACGGAAACATTCGTTGATTAATACATTAAATGCCGATTGTGTTTGAATGGCAACTTATTACTCTGTGACAGTCAAAAGACATCTCTCAGGGCACTAACTTATGAGATACTGGATTTGCAAATTGTTCAAATGGAAAGGTTTCAAGACTTTCCCCAAATTTAGTTTGTTGTACTTTTGAACGAAAAGTGTTTCCTGAACTATCAAAAGGAATTCCCAAAGTTGAAACTGCTTCAATTATTAGAACAGTACCTTTTTTTTTTAAACAAGAACAACTTGAAAAGGAACTATGTAATATAAGCGCTGATGAGAAAAAAAGCTTATCTCTAAGAATTCTCTTAAAGTACATTGTCAATAATGATTTAGACTCCGTTTACGAAGAAACAACGAAGTTCCTGCGTTTGCTTTTGACCCTACCCGCAACTACAGCAAGTAGTGAACGAAGCATGAGTGCTCTTAAACGACTGATGGATTGTTTAAGGAATTCAATGTCCAACATCCGGCTGTCACGTTTGAGCACGTTAGCAATAGAAAAGACACTACTTGGAGAGCTATCCAGTAATCAGATCTTTGTTGACTGAGTTATAGACTTATTCGCGAAAATAAAAGACAGGCGCATAACACTTGTGTACGAGAAAATATAAGTGCTTCTTCTCTTGTTGCTGGAGTTCTACAAATTTGTCATCATTTCTTGAACAAACTAGTTATTATTATTGTTAGTGGCGGTAGTAGTAATAGTAGTAGTAGTTGTTGTTGTTGTTTTATTTGGTGCATTTATTTTCATTTGCTTCATTTATTGTTTATTGTAGTATTTTGTCTCCCTGTAATAACTGCAGAGTCTCCCCAGCCTTTACAACCACGCTACGCCACTGCTAAATGGAAGTTACTGATTAAACGAAAGCCTCATTTTAGTCTTCATCAGAAAGGTTTTGACACTTATTGCACATCCTCGCTTTCTTCAAAAGTATGTTGATACCTCGAATCGTAGCACATTAAACAAAAACTACACTGAATCCATAGTGCCCCTGATTTTTCCCTCACGTCTTCTAAATAAATGTGACCACAGGATCCACAGATATTGTCAGCCTTCGTCCTCTTCTTTGTCACTCCAGAGGTCCTGAGTTGTGGATTTAACGTATGTTTCTTTCGTGGCCTGCCCATAAATCAATAAATTTCATTAAAATAGATAAACAACAACTCAAAGAAACAACAGCTCTCTTAATGAAGCACGTGAGATAATATTTTAGAAAATGCATAGGCGTACCTCTGGTTCTTTTGGGAGCTGCTTCTTCAATTGATGTCAGACATTTTGCCTTTCTCCTCCGCTTGCATTTGTTCCCATCATCTGTTAAGACAGTTAGAGCAAGAAGTTCATTCACCTCTGAATGATTTTCTGAATCATCTAATGCTGGTTCCCGATTGTCTTATGCAGGTCTGTCTGTCAGCTTTGATGTTGCTATTGCCTCATCAGTCACAGAGGCAGGATTAAATGGATATGTCCCAGTCTTCCTAAAAGCTGATATGATGGTCTCAGGACTGAAAGCACTGTAGTAAGCAGGTTTCAACCATTTTTGGAAATCAGATCTGTTGGGTCTGAGACCTGGATTCTTGACCATGTAGCTATTTAAAGATTTTCCCCATGATCTTTTAAGTTGCCTATATGCCCCCACATCCAATGGTTGCAGAATGTGAGTAGTGTGAGAAGGAAATGTCAGAAGAAAGATCTAGTTCTTCTTCGCCAGATCAATGACCTCCTCTGAAATATGGCATCTATGGGAATCCATTACTAAATTATAGGTCTTGCAGGAGGTATACATTGTATGAAATGATTGAACCATTCCAGAAAAAGTTCTCCATTTATCCACCCTTGAAGTGTTATTTGCAGAGTATCCACGTAGATGTAGATGTAGAGTTACTGCTCATCATTACTAAATTGTGATTTGATTCCATAACTGCTCCTGGGTACGCCTTACATCCCACTGTATGATTTCTCAATCTTTATCTGATCATGATGTAATCCAGAGGTTGTCTCCCTGTGTCTCCCGTGCTTTTCCAAGTATACCTCTATTTTTATTCTCTGTTACTAAACTTGGTTGCAGAACTCAGTTTCTATTTCCCCTCTCTCATTTACATTACGAAACCCGTATTCTCCAGTTACTCTTTCTCCTATTGCTTTCCGTACTACCCCAGTCAAATCCGCCCTTATATACATTGACTTACATAATGAATTTCCTCATACATTTTTTGTATCTCTTCGTCTTCTCCTTGTGACCTGATCTATTGCCGTCGGCGTTGAAATGCTTTCTATTCTTATGACAACAGATCTATCCTGTCACTGAACCGTTCACAGTAGCTCACTCTCTTCCCTAGCACCCTTATTCATAACGAATCGTTCTTCCATTACGACATTTTTTGCTGCTGTTGATATAATCTCATAACCGTCTGACCAGAAATACTAAATTTCTATCCATTTCACTTCACTAACGTGTGTATCTTCTTTTTTTTTTTTGGGGGGGGGGGGGGGGGGAAGGGTTACTAGCTTCGTTAGAGTTCAAACTTATGACATTCGGGCTAATAGAATGTTAGCCATTCGTTCGTTATTGCATCTTTTTCTCATGGTCACCACCCCACTGACAGTCCCATTCCGGATATCTGGATGGGGGTGTAATCTGGAAATGGAGGTATTGACATAGCTTTTCAATTCCAAGGGAAAAAGTGTAACCTAACCCGCCTATTTCACGAGTGAGCTAGTCGTTTAAATTTTATAACACGCGAATCGCGCTAGTCGGATTTTTTAATGTTTTCGTAATAGGGAAAGAATATTTTTAACTACGAAAACAACGATTAGTACCTAATTATGGAAAGAAAAATAGCCTTCAAATCATGATATCATCTCACAAGTTGGTTCATTTAATTCGTAATTTTATAAAGAATCATACTATCAATTTTTATAATGATCGGTTCTATTATTTTTAGTTAGACTGCACGCAAATGTGAAAAAGTCATTCCGAGATAAACGCATTTGAAAAATAAATTCTCGGAAACTAGGAATTCAAGGAAGATAACAATAATGTAAAATGCTTACCGATTAATCTGCGATTCCAGCGCCATATAGCAATCCTTCTTCTTCCTCATAGACTTCGTTTTGCGCTTGCAGCAGTGCTTTCCGAGCTTTCGAACCTTCCTTAGATTCCAATGAATTACGCCGATTCTGCCGGTTCACGCGCTGGTTATCCATTTGTTCGGAATATTTAATGTTTTACTTGCCCATTCAATTCCTGCCTCGTTCATGACCATTTCTGCATTGAATAAGCTCGCTGCTAAATAAGATATCAATTCGATGACTTTTGGTCCACAGTGCAAGTGTTTAGGAGCTAATTGCTGAATATTGGAAGGAAAACTTTCATTCGCATTTTGTGTGTCTCCAGTAATTCATCCCTTGATAAATCTCCGTATATAGGGATATATGCACTAGGTTCTATGCCTATAAAATCTAAACGAATGCGAATTTCGCTTTGAAATTTTGACAGCGTATTCTTGGATAGTTAAGCTAACGTCTTATGCAATAAAAATGGGATTTTTTAAACCACGTAACGTGATTCCCCCTTAAGTAAAAAACAAAAAATCCGCCGTATCGTCCATTTACACATCAGAACGTCGCTGCCTTGCATAGCCACGGAAAGTCCCCTATTTTACACTTTCAAATTGTTACTATTCTCCTGATTCTAAATATTTTAATTAATTTGTTGACCACGTGTAGACTACGAGAATATATTGTTAAATTTTGCGCAGTTAATTTTTGCGTGGATCTCTCTCCAAAGTCTGATGAGGATAATGGCGTTAGATTTTCGGTACTTTTGGAACGCAACAAAGGATGTTTTACTGAATGATCATTTCACTACCTACCTGGTAGTTTTATCTTTACCAAAGCAGCGAACAGATTGTATACTGGTATAATATTACCGTACTTCTCTTCCTCTGTTAAAGGTAGTGTTTCTACAAAGAGTTTTGGTCGCCAGCTGTGAAGGAACAGTTTAATACTTCAGAATAAATTTTATTGTTACTGAAATGCACAGATTTTATTGTTGAGTATTCTTGGTATCAAGACGGTTGCAGTCTGCGAAACTACTACACATCTCAATGGTTACGACCTTAAATTTGCAGTTATGAAATAACGAAAATTAAATAACTGGAAAAACTGTTAAACTAATCTCAAGATCAATATAGATTCACATCACCAATGCGACCGGTACATGTCATTAGAATACAAATGGATTTACAGCTGTTTTTTACAGCAAAATTAACATTTGCTGAAATTACAAAACCGTGTCATTGCCATGTTATACGAAAGTTAATACGATGTTCTGTCCATTTACCTTTACATAGTATTATTTAAGAAACAGTGACAAGGAAACAGGGTAGTGTTTATGATGCTAGTAGAATGAATTTAAGCAAGAATTTTAATTAACAAAATCTGTTCCATGATGGCATACGAAATTTGGAGTCAAATATTCTGTTTAGTTCTACCTAGTTAAATTAATAAAATTCCTACCTTGTTTATATCAGCTATAAATGTGCTGTAGTTGAAGATTGCAGGTTGATAATTGGCTAGGCACCTCATGTCTGCTTCTAGATGCAAATAATTAAGTAAGACCACTTTACTTGATGGACCCATTGTTCGTGATGGAGCATTGGTCGGAATTTCATAATCGATTAACGATAGATAACATTGCTTTCCAAAATCCTCAGTTTCAAGAGACAACTTAGCAATGCAAATGCCGGTACCTCACCATCTTTATCACGAATTTATATAGTTGTAGCACTTACAAAATATTAACATTGCCAGACATGTCACAGCTACGTCTGTAAACGAGGCTACCTTGCCTGCGACTGCCACTTTTTCTCTCCTTCCACACTACTCGGCGCCAAGGTCATTCTCACAAAATGGTTTTCAAACACCGTAGAGGATCTCCGTCTTTCTAATCACCTTACTCAAAAGTTTAAGTCATTTCCAAATAACCTCTGAATATTAACGTCTTTGTAAGTACTGTAAACATTCATCATTATGTTCTTAGTTTCTTCAACAAATGATTATTCACTGAATTCCTTCTAATCGATTTCAAAGACATTTAACATTGTTCGTAAAATCGGTACCACAAATATCAGTTCTTCATGGTTTCACTTTAATTAATTTTAGTCACATTTCAGCACATTACAGAAGGAAGATAGAATGTAATTTACTGTCGACAACAACGTCGTAGCAGATAGAGCAGAAGTTAGGATTACGGAGGAATGAGGAATAAACTTGTTGTGTCGTTTTCTAAGCTACCATCCTGACATTTTTTAAAAGGATTTAGGGAAATCGCGGAAGCCCCAAACCTGGATCGCCGAATGAGGATTTAAACCTTTGTCCTACCGAAGACGAGTTCAGTATGCTGGGCAATGCACCACCTGGCTCGACTTGTCACATATCATGTGAGGTCGCATTAAGTATTTTCGGGAGCAGTTTTCCCATCCGAAGGCTTTCTTTTACGCCGTTTCCAGAACGAACGCAACTTCTTACACCTGTAGTATTCGCCTAACATTGCTCATGATTTCTACTCAGAAATTAAGCAATGGCTCGTTCCAACCCGAGTACACGGAAGTTTTGATTTCCAGTCAAACATGCTGCTCCTAGACTACGAGGAAAGCTACGAACGCGACCCACATGAACGAACTGTGATTGTCGATACCGTTATGGTATGGTTACTGAGACAATTATTGGCTTGAAATAATGGACTATTTTAGTACCAATTAAAGATACTGTTGTTTTAGTCAACTGGAAAAATTAACAGTCATCCAGTTGTCAGAACTGCATTTGTTCAACTTTGACCTACGTTTCAATACACGATTTTCTTCTTCAAATGGTTCAAATGGCTCTGAGCACTATGGGACTTAACAACTATGGTTATCAGTCCCCGAGAAGTTAGAACTACTTAAACCTTACTAACCTAAGGACATCACACAACACCCAGTCATCACGAGGCAGAGAAAATCCCTGACCCCGCCGGGAATCGAAACCGGGAACCCGGGCGCGGGAAGCGAGAACGCTACCGCACTACCATTTTCTTCTTCAGAAGTACATGCTGTTACCTGTGTTATGTATATTCCTCCTGACGTCTTTATGATTCATTGTTGTTGTTGTGGTCTTCAGTACTGAGACTGGTTTGATGCACCTCTCCATGTTACTCTGTCGTGTGCAAGCTTCTTCATCTCCCAGTACTTACTGCAACATACATCCTTCTGAATCTGCTTAGTGTAGTCATCTCTTGGTCTCCCCCTACGGTTTTTACCCTCCATGCTGCCCTCCAATACTAAACGTGATCCCTTGATGCCTCAGAACAGGTCCTACCAACCGATCCCTTCTTCTGGTCAAGTTGTGCCACAAACTTCTCTTCTCCCCAATCCTATTCAATACTTCCTCATTAGTTATGCGATCTACCCATCTAATCTTCAGCATTCTTCTGTAGCACCACATTTCGAAAGGTTCTATTCTCTTCTTGTCCAAACTATTTATCGTCCATGTTTCACTTCCATACATGGCTACACTCCATACAAATACATTCAGAAATAACTTCCTGACACTTAAATCTATACCCGATGTTAACAAATTTCTCTTCTTCAGAAACGCTTTCCTTGCCATTGCCAGTTTACATTTTATATCCTCTCTACTTCGACCATCATCAGTTATTTTGCTCCTATACTAGTTTAAGCGGCTCATTTCCTAATCTAATTCCCTCAGCATCACCCGACTTAATTCGACTACATTCCATTATCCTCGTTTTGCTTTTGTTGATGTTCATCTTATATACTCCTCTCAAGACACTGTCCATTCCATCCAACTGCTCTTCCAAGTCCTTTGCTGTCTCTGACAATCACAATGTCATCGGCGAACCTCTACGTTTTTATTTCTTCTCCATGGATTTTAATACCTACTCCGAATTTTTCTTTTGTTTCCTTTATTGCTTGCTCAATATACAGATTGAATAACATCGGTGAGAGGCTACAACCCTGTCTCACTCCCTTCCCAACCACTGCTTCCCTTTCATGCCCCTCGACTCTTATAACTGCCATCTGGTTTCTGTACAAATTGTAAATAGCCTTTCGCTCCCTGTATTTTACCCCTGCCACCTTTAGAATTTGAAAGCGGGTATTCCAATCAACATTGTCAAAAGCTTCCTCTTAGTCTACAAATGCTAGAAACGTAGGTTTGACTTTCCTTAACCTTTCTTCTAAGATAAGTCGTAGGGTCAGTATTGCCTCACGTGTTCCAACATTTCCACGGAAGCCAAACTGATCTTCCCCAAGGTCGGCTTCCACAAGTTTTCCCATTCGTCTGTAAAGAATTCGTGTTAGTATTTTGCAAAGTTTTGTCAGGACTGGCTCTCCCGAGGCCGTCAGTAGTTCCAATGGAATGTTGTCCATTCCGGGGGCCTTGTTTCGATTCAGGTCTTTCAGTGCTCTGTCAAACTCTACACGCATTATCGTATCTCTCATTTCATCTTCATCTACATCCTCTTCCAATTCCATAATATTGTCCTCAAGTACATCGCCCTTGTATAGACCCTCTATATACCTCTTCCACCTTTCTGCTTTCCCTTCTTTGCTTAGAACTGGGTTTCCCTCTGAGCTCTTGATGTTCATACAAGTGGTTCTCTTATCTCCAAAGGTCTCTTTAATTTCCGTGTAGGTAGTATATATCTTACCCCTAGTGAGATAAGCCTCTACATCGTTACATTTGTCCTCTAGCCATCCCTGCTTAGCCATTTTGCACTTCCTGCCGATCTCATTTTTGAGACGTCTGTTCCTCCTGCCACCGAACTTCACTAATTCCCACTATATCTAACTTTAACCCATCCATTTCCCTTTTTAAATTTTCTAACCTACCTGCCAGATTAAGGGATCTGACATTCCACGCTCCGATTCGTAGAACACCAGTTTTCTTTCTCCTGATAACGACATCCTCTTGAGATCCGAATGGTGGACTATTTTACCTCCGGAATATTTTACCCAAGAGGACGCCATCATCATTTAATCATACAGTAAAGCTGCATGCCCTCGGGAAAAATTACGGCCGTAGTTTCCACTTGCTTTCAGCCGTTCGCAGTACCAGCACAGCAAGGCCGTTTTGGTTATTGTTACAAGGCCAGATCAGTCAATCATCCAGACTGTTGCCCTTGCAACTACTGAAAAGGCTGCTGTCCCTCTTCAGGAACCACACGTTTGTCTGGCCTCTCAGCAGATACCCCTCCGTTGTGGTTGCACCTACGGTACGGCTATCTGTATCACAGAGACACACAAGCCTCCCCACCAACGGCAATGTCCATGGTTCATGGATTCATTACAGCCTTGAATACTTGTGCACGTAGAAATTTCACAAACATGGCTGTATTCAGCAACTGTGTGTACTATCATTTGAAAAAATAAACAGTTATCAGTTGCCAAAAGTTTATATAAACTTTACCTACAGGGTATTTCAAAAATGACCGGTATATTTGAAATGGCAATACAAACTAAACCAGCAGCGATAGAAATACACCGTTTGTTGCAATATGCTTGGGACAACAGTACATTTTCAGGCAGACAAACTTTCGAAATTACAGTTGTCAACAACAGATGGCGCTGCGGTCTGGGAAACTCTATAGTACGATATTTTCCACATATCCACCATGCGTAACAATAATATGGCGTAGTGTCTGAATGAAATTACCCGAAACCTTTGACAACGTGTCTGTCGGAATGGCTTCACATGCAGATGAGATGTACTGCTTCAGCTGTTCAATTGTTTCTGGATTCTGGCGGTACACCTGGTCTTTCAAGTGTCCCCACAAAAAGAAGTCACAGGGGTTCATGTCTGGCGAATAGGGAGGCCAATCCACGTCACCTCCTGTATGTTTCGGATAGCCCAAAGTAATCACACGATCATCGAAATATTCATTCAGGAAATTAAAGACGTCGGCAGTGCGATGTGGCCGGGCACCATCTTGCATAAACCACGAGGTGTTCGCAGTGTCGTCTAAGGCAGTTTGTACCGCAACAAATTCACGAAGTATGTCCAGATAGCGTGATGCAGTAATGTTTTCGGATCTGAAAAATCGGCCAATGATTCCTTTGGAAGAAATGGCGGCCCAGACCAGTACTTTTTGAGGATGCAGGGACGATGGGACGGCAACACGGGGCAGGTTCCCCATATGCGCCAGTTCTGTTTATTGACGAAGCCGTCCAGGTAAAAATAAGCTTCGTCAGTAAACCAAATGCTGCCCACATGCATATCGCTGTCATCAATCCAGTGCACTATATCGTTAGCGAATGTCTTTCGTGCAGCAATGGTAGCGGCGCTGAGGGGTTGCCGTGTTTGAATTTTGTATGGATAGAGGTGTAAACTCTGGTGCATGAGACGATACGTGGACGTTGGCGTCATTTGGACCGCAGCTGCAACACGGCGAACGGAAACCCAAGGCCGCTGTTGGATCACCTGCTGCACTAGCTGCGTGTTGCCCTCTGTGGTTGCCGTAAGCGGTCGCCCTACCTTTCCAGCACGTTCATCCGTCACGTTCCCAGTCCGTTGAAATTTTTCAAACAGATCCTTCATTGTATCGCTTTTCGGTCCTTTGGTTACATTAAACCTCCGTTGAAAACTTCGTCTTGTTGAAACAACACTGTGTTCTAGGCGGTGGAATTCCAACACCAGAAAAATCCTCTGTTCTAAGGAATAAACCATGTTGTCCACAGCACACTTGCACGTTGTGAACAGCACACGCTTACAGCAGAAAGACGACGTTCAGAATGGCGCACCCACAGACTGCGTTGTCTTCTATATCTTTCACATCACTTGCAGCGCCATCTGTTGTTGAAAATTGTAACTACTGTAATTTCGAAAGTTTGTCCGCCAGAAAATGTACTGTTGTCCCAAGCATATTGCAACAAACGGTGTATTTCTATCGCTGCTCGTTTAATTTTTATTGCCGTTTGAAATATACCGGTCATTTTTTAAACACCCTGTATGTTTCCTTACCACTATGAATATCTTCTTCGTGTACTTCTGAGGAAAATACGCGTAGAGGTATCAAAACCTAGGTCAGTTTTAAATAAATATACATACTTCTGGCAACTGCTTGGCCCTTTATTTTATCAACTAATGTTACACACAGTTTCCGTTAATAGTCATGTTGAAAATCGTGAGTTGTTGTAGTCTCGGTCTCCACGAAAACGTACTGCTTCTACACCACGTATTTAATTGTGTTTATTTTGTGCTTTCCTCCACTATTACATACAACGTTTTACCCTTTTTGTAATTATATCAATAAGACCGTCTTCTCTCTCAGACACCGGTCGTTGTCTGGTGGAGAGAAAAGCAGAATCACTTTCAGGAAGTTGTCCCATAGATGAAATCCATTTCCTAGCATTCTTCAGCTTGACAACTGCCCTGTCTTCTTCAACATTCGATTTAGGGTTTATTTTTAATTCCCCTTTGATGATAACGGTAACAGTTTTGAAGACTTACAGGACATGTTGAATCTGATGGTTTTCCGATCATAGAATATGAATCGAGAGTAAAACAAAGATAAGAACGTTGAGGTTCATGAGAAGTTATTTTATCGATAAGCTTAACCTCAAAATTGTGGTCGGTATAGTAGAAAAGTGAAGATACTTTGCTGTCTTGGTAGCAAAATATAGCCTGTTCTATGAAATTTCGGGCCACCTACCGGATTCTAATAATTTGCTGCCACTATATTTCGGCACAGAGTCTTCTGGGCGTGGCGGAAGCACACCGAGCTTCCTTTTAGGACGCTTTTCTAGAGTGCATACGCTCCTGCTGAAAGTTTGAGGGCCTGCTGCGAGCATCCTCCGTGCTGAAAGCGCGTGTCATCGATAATGTGAGGGGTAGTCAACTGAAAACGAGACAGATACAAAAAAGTAAGTTTTATCGTTTAAAATTAATCGCTATAGCTCTTAATACATTTATTCTGATGCGAGACAAGTCGGTCCAAATGTCTCAATGGAAAAATGTTTGCACTCCTTCGTACACAGCAAATCGACGGCAAAGATTGTCTTCCTCCTGGGCTTCAAGAGCGTGAAATCGAGTGAGGACAGATTGGGGCTGTATAGAAGATGTTTAAAGGCTTCTCGGCGAAACTCCTGCAGCGAAGTCGAAATATCATTGGCAATATATTGGTGGGGCCAATATCATATTTCCGTAGGCAATCGCAATGTTTTTCCATCTACATGAAAATATTCGTTCCGATTGTAATGGCCTCAGACAATCGTATTTCTATTGATCAGTTGACAACAGGAGTTTGAAGTATGTCCAGAATTTTTGTTGCATTATACCTTACCGAAAGACCAATAGACAGTGATAGCGGATTTAATAGTTTGGAGGAGGTGAGTCTGCCGGTGGTTCAAACTGCTGTCTCCTTCTGTTCCCTAACACCGAAACCTAGAAATCCAGTGACACAATGCGGCGACCAGTTGAAGGAGCCTTAAAGGAATCATAATTTACCATCGAGAAACCGAGTCTAACAGCCCTTACTCGCTTGCTCTTATTCACTTCGACACTGAATTCCATTTTCTCTGAATTTCGGTTAACTAATTAGTATTTGTACTTAAGTTAATTAATTAGCCCCTCTCATAAATTAAAATACACGGTCGCCTTTAGAAAGTAGCGTTGAAGAAACCACTTAATTTGATAAAAGAAAAGTAATGCAGTAGATTACTTCAGGTTGCGAAAAGGATTATATATTTGAGAATTGTATTTAGTACACCTCAACTAAAGAGATAGCTACTGAACTAATTTCATTGTGCCTAGACCGTGGTCTAGATAGGCAATCTGTATCCTAAGGCACAATAATATACTCTAAATTGACGATTACTAAACGCCATGAATTCCTAACTGCTTTTCACCTCTTTTTTTATTTTATTTTTACAGTTAGTGGCAGTGCAGTACAAACGGCTAAGACAAAGGCAGTATTGCCATTAAACCATCCACCAGAAAGCTTAGTGATACTAATAACAGATTTTAATTTGAACAGCTTGAGTGTATCAGAATATGATAGTAGCAGTTAGCTTTGATTTTCTAAATTAATGAGAGTCTTTTGTAAACTAACACGAATCTGACGAACTTGGAAAGCTCTTATTGTGTCTTAAAACAGGGAAAAATAAAATTACTGTTGTCGGTGTTAAATCCCGTTCCAAACAATTGAAGAGACTATGCACATTTTACAGTTCTCTCACTCTCTCTCCATGAATTTAATAAAACGCTGACACTATTCAATTACTGACAAAAGCTTTAAATCTGCAAACAAATTTAAATTTCAAAGATCCACTAGGAATCACTACAACCTATCTTGTGGAAGCTAAAGTGAAACCATATAGTAACTTTAACATGTTGCGAGGTTTCAGTTAGATTATAAATTATATCATTTAAATAGAGTTGGGGCCCCTCCACGCCCGCACCAACGTGGTGACCAAACCAAAAGTTCTACTGTCACCTCAGTCAACATGTTAGTTATGTAGCAAGTTGATCACGGGATGTTGGGCTCTGGTGTTATCCGTGCGTCTGGGTAAGACTACGCATTAACAGGGTCCATCAGGTGAAAGATAGTGGAGGACACGTGAGTGAGGGTAGCGATTTGAAAAGCATGGGGGAAAAAAGTGCCAAAGCTCGTGCAGTGGGAAAAAACCTCTACGACAGTGGGTTCTGTACTAAGAGCAGTAGTGGCTTACTAGCTGCGATAGATCATGCAAGGTTGAATTGTTTAGTATGCATTATTACCGTGGCAAGCGGTGGCGATGTATCCCAGTTGCTGCAGCCGCTACATTCCTAGAAAAATCAAGATCGTTATATAGTAGTGGGAGATCGGCCATAGATCATCTCACTGTGTGGGGGATGTGTGGAGCTTGTCTGCATGCAGCGTACGGTACGGCTTCTCTGCGTGGTGCCAGTTATTCGGCAGTGTATTCCAGCTGGATATCCAGTAGTGGCGTCTGATTAACAGGGGCTCGCCTGTACCGTTATGTTTGCGTATGCTTGGCCATAGATGTTAGGTCCTTACAAGTATGTCTTTTGGTCTTTCATGTTTCCATCTATGGTTGTGGTCGTAGTTCCCCAGATTCAGAATAAACGGGTTCTGTGAATGTCTGGAACTTCTGTATAGTCTTGTGGTGAGTTTGTGGATTACATCCGTAAGAGTCTCAAGTCGGTATTCCCGGTGAACGTCCGCGATACGTGTGTATCGTGGAGCATTGCTTATGATTTTGAGCTTTGTTTTGTATGAGCTGGCGTTTAGGCGCAGCGTATCCCCAGACAGGAGCTGCGTACGCCATCAGGGGTCGAATAAGTGTCATGTACACGGACCTCGACATCCTTCTGTTCAGTGTGCTACGCCTGTTGAGCATAGTGTAGAGCTGTTTGAGCGTCGCACTTGCTCGGTTGGACATGTGTTGTATGTGGTCCCTCCAGAGTAATTTCCGGTCCAGCCAGACACCTAGGTATTTGGCTTTCTCACGGAAACGTATTGGGCGTGCATGTAGAGTTATTGGTCTGCCGTGTCGGTGTTTGCGCATTTGCTTCGGTCTTCTAGTGAACAGAACGGCTTCGCACTTGTCGACGATTAATCTAAAACGTCATTTCTCCAACCAAGGCTCAGCCACTCTGAGTGCAGTCTGTAAGCGTGACGTAATGTTTGAGGGTTTCCAATCTTGCGCAAAGATGGCTGTGTCATCCTTGTAGATTGCCATCGTTGTGTGTGTTTGGGAGATTGTTTATGTAGTAGTTAAACAGTAGGGGCCCTATGATGCTTGGGCACTCCCGCGTGTATACCGTGTCGTGTTGATTGTTTTCCGTGCACGTCAGTGTTGAAACACCTGTCTGTGAGGTATGAGTGTATTAGACGCACCAGCCCGTCGGGGAATCCTGCGTCGCTGAGTTTGCGAATGAGGCCGTTGTACCATAGACGGTCGAAAGCCTTTTCGATGTCCAGGAACACCGCCGCTGTTGCTTTGTTTGTGTTGAAGCCATGTGTTATATGTTCAACGATCCGTAAGAGTTGTTGTGTTGTGGAGTGGTGATTCCTGAAGCCGAATTGCTCCTGTCTCAGGATGTCATTTGTTATGCACTGCCTAGTGATGCGTTTGAGAATCACCTTCTCAACAATCTTACTGAGCGAGCTCAGAAGGCTAATGGGTCGGTAATTTTGTGGGAGGCTGTGGTCTTTACCCGGCTTCCTGAACATATCAGGACCTTCGCTGTCTTCCAAAAGGCGGGAAAGTGTTGGTGTTTTAGTATGGCATTCGTTATGTGTGTTAGGTTCTCAGTAGCTTTATCCGTGAACTCATGGAGGACACAGTTTTGATTGCCATCATGACCAGGGGCTTTCCTAGCAGCGGAATGCATTATAGCCCAGGAGACTTCGGCTGTGCTAGCATTGTAGCCTGCAACTCCGAGCAGTCTGTGAATCCCCGAGACGTTAATAAATTCTTCTTAAGTCTGTGGAATAATTCAACGCATATAAAAATCTGATTATGCCTTTGATTACAAGCGTGATTCGGAGTTAATCAGTTTGATACATCTCGTTTTGAAAAAATTAAAAGAGAATACATCATTAATCTTCTGGTTATTGGTACTCCATGACGTCATGGTAAGTGCAGAAGGTCCTTTGCTGCCTCAGATCCTCCACATGTCATGACACTAATCACCGCTTTAACGTCCCGGTATGGCACAAAGATCATGCGGAATACTAGAGACAAAAAATAACAAAACACACGAAACAAGAGCCGCTCCTTACCAAATCTTCCCACAAAATAATGAAACTTTTAACCTCTGTATAACTTTTCCAAATGAACAAGTGAAGATATCGTCTGTCAATAGAGTCTGTTCATTTACGCTTTGCAAGGCATCCCAGATATAATCAAAACTGTTCATGTCTCGAGAGTTTGGTGGCCAACGGAAGTATTTAAACTCAGAAGAGTGTTCCTGGAGCCACTCAGCAGCAATTTGGAACGTGTGGGAGTCGCATTGTTTTCCTGGAATTCTCAAAGTCCGCCGGAAAGATCAATGGACATGAATGGGTACAGCTGATCAGACAGGATGCTTACGCACGTGTCACTTGTCAGAGTCGTATCTAGACATAATAGGGGTCTCACATCACTCCAACTGCACGCGCCCCATACTATTACAGAGCCTTCACCAGCTTGAACAGTCCTCTGCTGACATGCAGGGACCATGGATTCATGAGGTTGTCTCCATACCCGTATACGTCCATCCACTCGATACGCTCTGAAATGAGATTCGTCGGACCAGGCAACAAGTTTCCAGTCATCAACAGTCCAACGACAGTGTTGACAGACCCAGGTGAGTGATAAAGCTTTGTGTCGTGCAGTCATCAAGGGGACACGAACGGGCCTTCGGCTCCGAAAGCCTATATCGGTGATGTTCCGTTGAATGGTTCGCACGTTGACCTTTCTGATGGCCCAACATCGAAATTTTCAGCAATTTGCGGAAGGGTTGCACTTCTGTCATGTTGAACGATGCTCTTCAGTCGTCGTGGTCCCGTTCTTGCAGGATATTTTTTCGGCCGCAGTGATGGAGATTTGATGTTTTACCGGATTCGTGATACTCACGGTACACTCGTGAAATGGTCGTATGGGAAAATCCCCACTTCATCCCTACCTCGGACATCCTATGTCCCTTTGTTCGTGCGCCGACTATAATACCACGTTCAAAATTCATATATGGATAACCCGCCATTGTAGCAGCAGTTAACCGATCTAACAACTGCGCCAGACACTTGTTGTCTTACATAGGCGCAGTCCATCACGGCTCCGTAATCTGCCTGTTTACATACCTCTTTATTTGAATACGCATGCCTATACCAGTTTCTCTGGCGCTTCAGTGTATATTCAAAATTGGCACGAGATTTCCTCCTCAATCAACGAAATGATTCATTTTCAAAAACCCCGGTTACAAAGCATCTAGGAAATCTCGCATCCTTACAATGTGTATATAGACTAACGTCGTTACAATACCAAACAATCTTTCGTTACTTTTACTATATTACTGCGACAACTTAAATATGTGTCTGAGGTGTATGCTTTCAGACACTAGAAACCACAATACAGATATCTTCAGTTAACTAATAATGCCTGGGTCCGTTATTACTTCATGACATTTAATAAACAGTGAAATAAACCACTTCTACTATAACAACCAAAATTCGGTGAAAACACACTTTCTGACAGACATTTTCAACGAAATACGACTTTCTATCTCAACATGTAGTAATTCCATTAAAATAGATTTACTTCCCAGTTTAATGACTTTGAATGAACGCCTTGTTATGAAGAACGGTTCAAATGGTTCAAATGGCTCTGAGCACTATGGGACTTAACTTCTGAGGTCATCAGTCCCCTAGAACTTAGAACTACTTGAACCTAGCTAACCTAAGGACATCACACACATCCATGCCGAAGGCAGGATTTGAACCTGCGACCGTAGCGGTTGCGTGGTTCCAGACTGTAGCACCTAGAACCGCCCGGCCACTCCGGCCACCTATGCAGAATGGCTGAGTGGATTTAGTATATGGACCAAACTGCATAACAGACAAAAAATATTTTTGCCCTGTATTGTTCAAATTAGCAAAACTTATTTATCTGTACCCTGTTACAAAATTAACGTATAAGTTGGATATATCCTGCCTTTCGGCGTTCGTGGCTTCCTGTAATACATATGACATACCTATATATACGTTATCTTGTTGAAATATCGCAACGTACATTTTTACTCTTTCTGCTGTACCTGATGTAGATAATCTATTAGGACCGGAAATTTCTATCTAGAGTAGGAAACCTCCTAAATAATTTCGCTCTAATAGTATTCTTTCTTCAAGTTATGGATTGGCCAAACTTTTACGAGAGCACTCGCGACCTTAACGCTAACCACCGCTTATTACAAACTGACTTTATGCAAAAAACAAAAATCACATACCACTGCTCAGTCTTTTACTGAGTTGTTGTGAAGCACTTCTTACTAAGCATTACGACCATCAGACTATTAACTACTCAAAGTTCTGACTCCGTAGAACTATCAGCTCACATCTTACTGCATCGATGACCTACTTGAGGCTGTTTATTTGTCTCTCCGTACATTCAGCGCGTGCGATACCTTTTCACGCCCTCCACATTATTCTAGGTGAGGTTATACATCAAATTTTACCTTACCATTTTCTTTCATTTATCGCCACACAATTTTATTGCTACAATGACAATAACTTGCAGCTGCACTTAGGTTGAATTTACGTGAAACAATTTCAGCAGAAGTTTTATAAAAATATGCAAGAAAAATCTGAAAACATTTTATTGTTGTGTTAATTTTAGCTACTGTAGGTTAGTTAAATGGTATTCCATGGTGTGCTCCTGAACTGTGCCCGTCGTTTGCTCTGTATATGATTTGCCACATTCACACGTTTCCTTATGAACACCTGCATTGCGAACTATGAGTCGTTTGTCACTGGTCCAAGAAGCACAGAGGTTTCTGATGGAGGACGAAATATCACTTTAATCTTATGCTTTATTAATACTCTTGCCATTTTCGAGGAAACGTTTCCAGTGTGTGGCAGTTATGCTGCTACCCTGAAGATCTCATCCTCTTCCCTCCGGTGGCGTTTGTAGGTTTCTGTTGCTATCTGGAACTGCTGAAATGGATAGCCATTTTCCAGGAAGAGAGCTGTGAGGCGTTCCAGTACTACTTAAGCAGGATTTCTATATTTCCACCGGTGCCAGTATACACCTGAAGACGGTCAGAAGATCTGGCACCCAAATATCTTACCAGGCAAGTTAATGAGTTCCAGCCGTTCAGCTGAAATACAGTGGAACTATCTGCACGCTTCGAATGTTTTAAATTTTACAAAATATCGCCTGACGCACGAAGCAGGGACAGCATACGAAGCGGTATAGCAGAGGCAAAGAGAGCGTTACTCGATACAGAAAATCTATTGTTATCAATAGTAGGAGGTTTCAATTTGAGAAAGAAATAACTGGGGGTTATAGTTTTGTGAGGAAGTGACTAATGGAGTATACGCGAACGACAGAAAAAGAGATCTGAACCGTCTAAGATATTTAACATGAGGAAGCTGAATGTTATGTGGACTGATAAGAGAGGGGGAAGTTCTCTGCAAAATTTGTGAGGAAATGTATCGCAAATACTGACTAGAAGGAGAGTAAAGATGACAGGACATGTCCTGAGACGTTAGCGACTAGCTCCCGTTGTGCTAGAGCAAGCCATTGAGTACAAACGTTGTAAAGCATGAAAATGAGTAGACTACATACAAATAACGGCTACTGATGTTGGAGGTAGATGCACATCAAAAATGAAAGGACGAGCACCAGAGAAAGAATCATGTTGGGCCGCATCCATCTAATCGGAAGACCATGGGCCTCAAAAGTGAGAGGAGGTTGTGAGCTACCTGCCAGCTAAATTCTCCGCAAACCCTAACAGCTGACGACGTTTTATGTATACACACGATGTTGTACAATGTCTGTTGCAATATTCCATTATACAGCTATCAGTATTATTGCTATTTCTTACTTAGTTAATTACGACGATCAGTACGAAAAATCTGTGGTAAGAGCCGACGCACTAGCTGAAAATCATTTGGCGTACGACGAATCTTTACTGTCACTTTCTTGCAACGAACTCTTCTTCTGACAGTAGATAGGTCTCGTAAACCATATACCTCGCGTGCCGCAGAAAGAATGGGAAAAATATGAAATGTAAAAGTCTTGGCGCCCAAGGATATGGTACAATTCTACCGGAACATTTATTCCAGGAATGACCATCTTATCGGTGGAGCCACCTGTAAACAGCGTGTAACATTAGGCTTTTATATTTTTTAAGCACTCACTTCGGACAACGTAAGATGCAGGAAAAATACGCAAACAATATCAGTACTAACACGAAGGTTACGAACGAGAGACCATTTTGTCTTCCTTGTAATACACTACTGGAGCTTTTCTTACACAAAACTTTATCGGCAATACCATTTACAAGGCAGTGACAGAAGATGGGGCAGTCCCTGTGCGTCAGACGTCTCTTCTGACGCCGTTGATTCCTAGATAATAAGGAATTTGGTTATAATTTCAAGCAACCTTCATTATAATCAACGACCTGTTCCGTTAAGTAAATAAATACAGCATCAGGCTAACCCTTGATATCTATAGCCTACTGGGTATTAACAAAATCTTCTCGGTTCTCAAGCCGCGTGAATTCGAATGAAACTCTCAATCTTGTGTACCAAAACTGGTTTAACGTGTACGGTTCTTGCGCGATTCATCTAGATGACAGAATGGTCCTTTATTGCAACTGGTGACGTTTATGGCAAGAAGTACCATCCGTAACCATTGAAACTTTTCTGCCAGTTGGGTTCACCGTGCTGAAATATCCCTTAGTGGATATAGCAGAAAGAAAGAAATGCTATCTAACTGACAAAAGATGTGTTTTACTTATTTATGTGTTGCTTTCTGAAACCTGCCCTCCTGCGTGTCAACAGAAGGTTGCACGATACATTCAGTACATTGAAAATGCACTACACAGTAGTATTCCTATTAATCTTAACAGTAACAAAAATATTAATTTATACAAGTGATCCCCCGGGGCCTGGCGCAGTAGCACTATCTGCGGCCGGATGACTTCTTTGACGTAGCGGTAACAAATTGTATCTACAAACATTGATGGTGAATAAGTTTGTCTATTAGTGGAAATCTGATCAAAATTCCGACAGCATGTACTGAGGTTAGCAATCACATCCAAACAGTGAAGAGAGAAATGTGGCATAAGTGTGTGTGTTTGTAGATTCTCGTCAATCGTCACTGCTATTCGAATTTCGAGATGTCTCTCCAAACGACAGTTAAATACAGGACAGATGAAATACATATGTAACACGTAATAATACAATTATAAATTATACACACAACCCTCTTCCATGACTCGGTCTGTTAGTGAAAACGATCTCAAACTCGTTTGAGATTAGCCTTCCCATAAAGACAGAAAAACATGCCAGAAGACTTTATAACACATAGAGATATGAATGGGTTTAACCTTTTGGCTAGCCGAGCGGTTTAACGCTCCTTTCTGAGGATTCAGGGAGCGAATTTACGACGAGTGCTTCTAAACAAGGCAGACGAGATATGGCTTTTAGTCGGCTTCCTACATCCAAATAGCTTAATATCAGGCTGGTACCTAAGTCCCGACTCAAATGTTTAGAAATCGTTCTCCGTGTTGAACATCAGATTACTCTATGCCAGGGTCGGCCACTGTGTGGCATCTACATCTACATCTACATGACTACTCTGCAATTCACATTTAAGTGCTAGGCAGAGGGTTCATCGAACCACAATCATACTATCTCTCTACTATTCCACTCCCGAACAGCGAGCGGGAAAAACGAACACCTAAACCTTTCTGTTCGAGCTCTGATTTCTCTTATTTTATTTTGATGATCATTCCTACCTATGTAGGTTGGGCTCAACAAAATATTTTCGCATTCGGAAGAGAAAGTTGGTGACTGAAATTTCGTAAGAAGGTCTCGCCGCGACGAAAAACGTCTATGCTGTAATGACTTCCATCCCAACTCGTGTATCATATCTGCCACACTCTCTCCCCTATAACGCGATAATACAAAACGAGCTGCCCTTCTTTGCACCCTCTCGATGTCCTCCGTCAATCCCACCTGGTAAGGATCCCACACCGCGCAGCAATATTCTAACAGAGGACGAACGAGTGTAGTGTAAGCTGTCTCTTTAGTGGACTTGTTGCATCTGCTAAGTGTCCTGCCAATGAAACGCAACCTTTGGCTCGCCTTCCCGACAATATTATCTATGTGGTCCTTCCAACTGAAGTTGTTCGTAATTTTAACACCCAGGTACTTAGTTGAATTGACAGCCTTGAGAATTGTACTATTTATCGAGTAATCGAATTCCAACGGATTTCTTTTGGAACTCATGTGGATCATCTCACACTTTTCGTTATTTAGCGTCAACTGCCACCTGACACACCATACAGCAATCTTTTCTAAATCGCTTTGCAGCTGATACTGGTCTTCGGATGACCTTACTAGACGGTAAATTACAGCATCATCTGCGAACAGTCTACGAGAACTGCTCAGATTGTCACCCAGGTCATTTATATAGATCAGGAACAGTAGAGGTCCCAGGACGCTTCCCTGGGGAACACCTGATATCACTTCAGTTTTACTCGATGATTTGCCGTCTATTACTACGAACTGCGACCTTCCTGACAGGAAATCACGAATCCAGTCGCACAACTGAGACGATACCCCATAGCTCCGCAGCTTGATTAGAAGTCGCTTGTGAGGAACGGTGTCAAAAGCTTTCCGGAAATCTAGAAATACGGAATCAACTTGAGATCCCCTGTCGATAGTGCCCATTACTTCGTGCGAATAAAGAGCTAGCTGCGTTGCACAAGAGCGATGTTTTCTGAAGCCATGCTGATTACATGTCAATAG
This sequence comes from Schistocerca gregaria, assembly GCF_023897955.1. NCBI lineage: Eukaryota > Metazoa > Arthropoda > Insecta > Orthoptera > Acrididae > Schistocerca > Schistocerca gregaria. The sequence goes on along the minus strand of NC_064920.1, from coordinate 324,092,690 downwards.
ATCGTTCCCTTCGAGGTGGTTCATAATGTTTGAATACAGTATATGCTCCAAAACCCTACTGCAAACCGACGTCAATGATATATGTCTGTAGTTAAATGGATTACTCCTACTACCCTTCTTGAACACTGGTGCGACCTGCGCAATTTTCCAATCTGTAGGTACAGATCTATCGGTGAGCGAGCGGTTGTATATGAGTGCTAAGTAGGGAGCTATAGTATCAGCGTAATCTGAAAGGAACCTAATCGGTATACAATCTGGACCTGAAGACTTGCCCGTATTAAGCTATTTGAGTTGCTTCGCAACCCCTAAGGTATCTACTTCTAAGAAACTCATGCTAGCAGATGTTCGTGTTTCAAATTCTGGAATATTCCATTCGTCTTCCCTGGTGAAGGAATTTCGGCTTGTGATCCTGGTATGTGGGCCGAGCTCGGCCTCTCTCGCCTTTGTCCGGTTGTGCTAGGTACAGCACGTCACTCTGTTATTATAGAGATGTGGCATGTTTCGGTCGGCACAACTCTCTTCATTTCGGCAGAATCGTGGTGCCAGCACTGTTTACCACCAACTGTTTGCTCGTGGTATGAGAGTTAGCAGGTCCAGTGGCTGTTTGCACAATCTAGCAGTCTATGGTCACAGCCCCTTGAAACCGAATGGGAATCACAGAAAAGAAGAATGGAAATTCTCAGTATCTACCGCGGAGTCACATAACCGACGGATGCTGCAGATTTGCTATGACACAACGTTAAAATGCCATGCAGAAATAATTTTAAGCTTTAGTTAATGCAAGATCAAAAATTTACGACGATCGCTAGACAGGATTCAGTCTTCAGGGACATAGCTGCCAAGAAGGGAAAGAAACCCAATGTGCACTCCGTGTGCATACCGGGTGGAGTCATTCCAAACGTGGAACTGGTCCTCCTGGATGCCATGAAGAGCACAGAGTGCAACCAACTTCAGGTGGTGACTCACGTCGATACCAATAATATGTGTCACTATGGATCCACTATACGCAGAGGCGCTACTAAGTATAGCAAGGGCTGTGTGGCGTGGACTGGTCGGTTTTTTAGGTCAGAGGGTCTCGGGAAAACACAAGAAGGGCTTCAGTCACAAAAGATGCAGACCAAAAACAAAAACTTTTCTTCTGAATCTATGCATAATTGAAAACCATGGTTAAAATCCTGAAAGCATTTTCGGAGATTTGTCTTCAAAATTGGTCAGAGAAACGTGTAGGGAACTTTAATTTAGTAATATGCGTAGATAACTTTACAGTAAGTATATATACAATTCACTGGATTGCTATTGTTTGGATAATGAATTTTGAGTCCCCTACCCATTCCAAAACTTGGAATATGAGGTAATTTCTATACTCACATACAAAGTAACCTTAAGCTATGCAATCGGTTGTGTTTCCAAATAAAGGATCTTTCATGCAGCTGTTTGCGGTTTCATTCCATAAAATAAAGATCATAATTAATTATGATGGACACAAAATATGTAAAGATTCAAAAATGAATATGAATGTATTACGTTGCTTCTAAGGTCTGTCACTGTGGATATTTCTTTTGCTGGCCTTCACTTTGTGACTATCTGTGTACGTTTTGGGGTTTTTCCTGCACTGTAAGAATAATGCAGAAAATGCGCAGGTCACTGTAGGTGTACACTATGCTGTCCCTACATAGACAACTTGCATCTATAGTATTTGTAGCGTTCTGGTTAGTATGGGACTGTGTAAATCTCGACCAGTAGGATTCCGTGTGAGTTTCTTGCATGATGTATCTGATTCCACTTGTGCTGGTCTCCGCATCGGCACTACTTGTAAACGCTGAAAATCCCCACTGATCGCAATCAGATTCAATTCTTGTATAATATCACCATACCCCGTTCCTCTATCGTTTTGCAATGCGGTAGCATTGACTTGGCATACGCTTCGTTCTCAACTACACGATATGTATCAAGCGCTCGCTCCTACACCCATCCTTCTTATCATAGCAGCTCTTAACTTGTCAAGGTATAAATCAGTCTGAGGGCCCGCATCTCGTGTTCGTGCGGTAGCGTTCTCGCTTCCCACGCCCGGGTTCCCGGGTTCGATTCCCCGCGGGGTCGGGGATTTTCTCTGCCTCGTGATGGCTGGGTGTTGTGATGTCCTTAGGTTAGTTAGGTTTAAGTAGTTATAAGTTCTAGGGGACTGATGACTATAGATGTTAAGTCCCATAGTGCTCAGAGCCATTTGAACCATTTTTTCAGTCTGAGGTGATAACACACCTTCTGTGCGGTAGACATCTCTACTGTTGCAGTACGGTTGACGCAAAGAACTTGTTTTTCGCCAGCTGAGTGCCCAGAGACGCCGCACCGCACCAGCCACGCTGGTGTCTCGCAGATATTCTGCCGCCAGCTTCCTTTGTACCCGCCAGCAGACGATACGCTCTGCTCTCGGCAGTAAAATTATTATTTTCCCCGAAGCAGCACGACTGTGAGCGTGAAGAGGCAATAAAATACAAATAAACGCATAAATTGGCAGTTCGTATGGAGGGGCGCGCGAATGCGAAGTGCTATTTCGCAGATGGTAGAACAATGGGTTCAGGCAACAACCCAACCCTGGAGGCGTCCTGTCAGATAAAATCTAAGAGCTGTGTCGTTCATGGTATTTTTTTATTTCCATTTAACTTTATCCTCTCTACTCCTGTGTTTAAGTTCATTACATAATTTTTCCGTTTAATCCGTGGGCTAAGAAAAAACGTGGGGAAAATACTGGTCTATTAGTTATTCAACGAAAAACTGAAATCTCCTCCCGAACAGGCCACGAAGGCACAACGGTACCGACCGGCCGCCGTGTCATCCTCAGTCTATAGGCGTCACTGAATGCGGATATGGAGGGGCATGTGGTTAGCACACCGCTCTCCCGGCCGTATGTCAGTTTCCGAGACCGGAGCCGCTACTTCTCAATCAAGTAGCTCCTCGTTTACCTCACAACGGCTGAGTGCACCCCGCTTGCCAACAGCGCTCGGCAGACCGGATGGTCACCCATCTTAGAGCTAGCCCAGCCCCACAGCGCTTAACTTCGGTGATCTGACGGGAACCGGTGTTACCACTGCGGCAAGGCCGTTGGCTTAGTTATTCAACACCTTAAAAAAAAGTAGCGGCCGTCTGAACATTATCCATCGTATTCTGAAACTACAAAGACTGTAGGGGCCATTCCTGTAAGGACAGTATACAACAATCCTTGGAAACAGAAGACTGGTTGTGTTTGATGCTTATGAATGTAGAATTTAGGACCGGTTCCGGTTAGGTAGAGTTTCCTGGATCCTACAGTTCACATCATGCTTGATCACTCCTTGTTCCATGTCATTAACGCTGCTTGCTTTGTCTAAGAAAGACTTGTCTGATGGAGGTAAAAGAGTTTGGTAGATAGGTTGCTAGTACATATCTCTTCCCCCCGTTATTGTATATGATTCCTGAGTGGGAGGATCTGGTAGCAATAACGTGCCTGCTGTTCAGCCACAAAGATTTCTACCTAGAACTTAGAGCTTGCAAACAAATGAAACTGACGATAAATTCAGCTTATAAACAAGTGTTCTTCCCTTTTAAATTATGACATCGATGGTAAACGTTATAGTGCTATATATTGTCAATGACATCTTCGGGTCGAACAGAGAAGCTGTATCTTCTCACGGCTAAACAGGTTGCTGGATTTGCGAGGAGGAAATTGGAAGCATTTTGTGAGACCAACGTCTTTTTCGAGGGATGGGACGCATATTGTAAGACGTGGAGCGCTTTTTAGTAAAACTGGGCTGGTTACTCTACGATAGGAAGGATGGATGTACGATTAGACAAAACAATATTTAGATAAAAAGAAAAATTGGAGACATTTTAAGAATATATGTCAATGACAGACGCAACACAAAAACAGAAAGATGTATGATCAGGGAACAGTGAGCTGTTTTCGGCAGTGGTGAATCGAAGGGCCGTGTATGGAAAGGTATGGAGGTTTAGTCGAAGTAGACTTCCATTTGCATTTTTAAAAGTAGGCAGGGTGTAGCTACTGCATAGAGATGAGGATTACAGGTTGGAGCATTGTTTTAGAGGTGGTAGCATTTTGCAGTTCAGACGCTGAGTTGATTTTACAGCCTTGGTTTACACTGTCATTAAATGTAAGACGTTTGTGGTAACGGTGAGATTGGAATCAATGACGTTTTACACAATGTCAAGGGAGATACATTAAAGATTAGATCAATATTTTATGCATGTCGTACGGTACTAAGAAACACGACTAAAGAGTTCATCTGGATTGACTTTCCACAGTTGAAACATCTCCACTGTTCTGGAAAACGAAGTACCACATGATAATGCTTCAGTGGGATGCGACGTTTTGTTTTGGCTAATGTAGGGGCGAACTACTGTGCCGTGGCGAGTGTTTCAGAACTTAAAAGTCTACCAAGACTGCACCCCTAATACCATTTTTTCTTTTGAGGAGTGTTTAAACCGGGAGAGGAAGATTTCTCTGGCGGCATATTAATTAAACCAGCAAAGACTTTTCCATTTTTTTATGACCAAAAGGCAACACATTAAAACAACCCAATTTCAATTACAGTAAAAACTCCAGTAGTATCGTGAATTGTTCCTGCTGCTGCTACTATCAAGGCAACCAGATCCTCTTCTGATGCAACAGGAGCTGCGTAAACAAGGTTGGGCGTGTCTCCTCACACAAAAAATTCAGAGGTTCATATCTGGGGATCGAGCAGGCCATGGTACAGGACCACTACCGCAATTCCACGTTTCTGGGAACCGTCGGTCGAGGAACCGACGCACACGACGACTGAAATGTACCAGAGCCCCGTTATGTTGGAACCACATGCGTTGTCTTGTAGTGAGCGGGCGTCTTCCAGCAATGCTGACAATGCTCTGTCGAGAATATTGTAATAGTGCCTGCCATTTAATGGCCTAGGTAGCAGATACGGTCCAATTAAACAATCCCCAACAACAGCGACCCACACATTAACGAAGAACCGCATTTGATGAGCGCATTTGGGTTATCCTCACTCCAAACATGCGAATTGTGCATGTTGAAGACTCCATCAAACCCGACCGTTGCTTCATCCGTAAACAACAAAGGGAATGGAAGTGTAGGGTGCATTTCGCACTGTTCCAGGTATCACTGCGAAAAGTGTGCCCTGGGTGGATAATCAACTGGTTCCAGGTTGTGGACACGCTGTAAGTGAAATGGACGTAAAAATTGCTCTCGAAGGTCTGTTCTTACATTCATCTGATTCGTCCCCATGTTACATGCAATTGCACGTGTGCTGATTGAAGGATCCCGCTCCACATACTGAAAGACAGATTCCTCAAATTGCAGCGTTATTTCCGTACGACGGCCTCCCTGTCCAGGTAATCTGCTAAATGACCCGGTCTCACGCAGACTTTTGTACACAGCAGCAAAGGTCATATGATGCGGGTACGACGATTAGGATATTGTTGTTGATAAACCCGCTGTGCAGCTCGTCCGTTGTGGTGCGCTACGTAGTATGCACCAACCATATGAGTGTACTCACACCATGTGTATCGCTCCATTAGTAAACAGAGACAATGCACTACTACACTGGTGGACAGCAGTTGCCTACAACTGAAGAGCGTAATACCCCCTCTAACAACTGAAGAGCGTAATACGGCCTCCACCGGTTTAAATAATGCTCGTAGAAAGAAATGACATTCGGCAAAAATATTTGGTTTGGTGTCCCCAACAACCTCCCACAGTTTGTCGGTTTAAATACTTTTCACCCTGTACAAATGAAGAATTAATTACGCACTTTAGTTTTCTAGGCGATAATTAAACATTTAACCCCCGGATGTTGACAAGAAATACGGACATGGAGGTGTGCACCTATGATGTGGGTGTCCCTCTTACATGAAGTTTGAAATAAGGTTCTAAAAAGCAGTGAAAATTATTTGCATGAGAAGACATTGGAGAGTTACGGAGATTCCATAAAAATGTTTATACAAATATGTTTTCTACAAGTTTCAAGGATTCGCATTTCTTCTAAAATTATACAATTTTCACTTAGGTTCAAAAAAAATGGTTCAAATGGCTCTGAGCACTATGGGACTTAACATCTTAGGTCATCAGTCCCATAGAACTTAGAACTACTTAAACCTATGTAACCTAAGGACATCACACACATCCATGCCCGAGGCAGGATTCGAACCTGCGACCGTAGCAATCCCGCGGCTCCGGACTGAGCGCCTAGAACCGCTAGACCACCGCTGCCGGCTAGGTTCAAAGTAATACTTCACCAGCGCCGTTGAGTATCGTGCTACTATTTACAGCAGGGATTTAAGCAGTGTCGCTGCTCGCAGTGAAGTGCGGTGCGCCTGGGCTCAAATACGTTCAATAAGAACTTTTCTATGCCTTCTGAAGTTGCTACTAAATGATATTTCATTCCGTTGCATTCGGCGTAACGCCCTGGCACACTTTATAGTTCAAAGTTGTTGTGTATCTGTTAGGTGAAGAAGTAGAAGACCCATACTAAGAGTTGTGGCTTCAGGAAAACCGCGAAGCACAGGAGAGGATAATGATTAACGGTTAACAGAAAACAGAGAGAGTTACAAAAACACACTGACAAGATTATGTAAGTTTCCAGCGTGCGTTAGAAAGTAAATTGAGGATAGGAACTCACCACTCCAGCGCCACAGAGCAAAGAAATTACAGGTGAACAACGTTAGTCATGGGCCATCCGTCATCCGTTCACCCCAAACGTGCGTTGTAGCGCTGACCGACTACACACTGAACTATCGTAGTAGGTTTGACATTATTCACGATTTTAGATGGCACCTGTCAAGTCCTCCACGTCGCAACAACATGGTCGGGACCGCTAAGCGCAGCAGTAGCAGAGGCGTCAGCGTTTGATGAACCTCTTACGCTGTACCTTGTCCATGTTCATTCATCTCTGCGCGAATATATCTGCGGGAGTGTATATTGTCGCAGGGCTTTGCACACACACACACACACACACACACACACACACACACATACACACACACACATAGAAGCACTCATAATAATGTCGACCCATTACAAGCGCTACATATCTGCACTCCTACTGCTTCTGCAGTTATCAAGTCAATAATCAAGTTATTCCCACGTTTGGCGCAGCATGTCCTTATCACTGTGTTCAAAAGCGCTGTTGCACACCCTCAGTTTGGAATGTTTGTTGATAGAGAAGGGGTAGACGCTAAATCTGTCATGTAATCCCACACAAAAAGTCACATGTGGTTAGGTCGACTTCTATAGGCTACTTGCGAAACTCGCTTGCGTGTAGTCAACCAGTTCCGGACTCACTACAGGGCCACCCGTTGATTTCTCCTAGGAGAAGCTTCGTGAAGCTTCAAACTTCGCTTACCATCGCCAGATGGAGTTGGCAGCTGGTGGATCTTTGTTGAATTTTGTTGACAGGCGTTATTGCACTGTTGCGGCAAACTAATGTGAATGCATTTCAAGCACAGTACACCCTTTCTCGGCGCTTGCCGCCATCTTACCTAACTGATAACTGCCACACTCTCGTGGCCGAAATATGAAGTGCGGCTGCAACAGCACGAAACTTTTTAATTTTTTTCTGTATGAGTGACTAGATTGTGACACTATGTCAGTTAATGTAGATAGAGTGAATTTATAAAATCGCTTCAGTCATTTATAATTTGTATTGCTCTTCTTTCCCCTCAAGTCACTATATCACCATATTGACGGATCATTGATGGTTTGTGCTGGGTAATATCACCGGATCCCCTCCCCCCTCCCTTTTTTAGTGAAATAGTGCCATGAACTTCTCTCCTCTCCAGTTAGATTCAGTGCCTCATCATTAGATATCCGAGCTACCAATCTAATCAGCAGTCTTCTCTTGTGCCACCTTTCAAAAATTTCCATTTTGCCGAGCGAGGTGGCGCAGTGGGTAGCACACTGGACTCGCATTCGGGAGGACGACGGTTTAATCCCGTCTCCGGCCATCCTGATTTAGGTTTTCTGTGATTTTCCTAAATCGTTTCAGGCAAATGCCGGGATGGTTCCTTTGAAAGGGCACGGCCGATTTCCTTCCCAATCCCACCCTAACCCGAGCTTGCTCTCCGTCTCTAATGACGTCGATGTCGACGGGACGTTAAACACTAACCACCACCACCACCGCTTCCATTTTCTTCCTGTCAGAACTCCCGTAGAAGACTACAATCCAAACAGAAATCATCAAAATTACTTCATGACAAAAATTTATGATATTAACAAATCTCTATTTTCGAAGAACACTTTTCATCCGATTCCCACTCTACATTTTATATCCTCTCAACTTCGGCCATCGTTAGTTATTTTGCTGATCGATAGCAAAAGCCATTTACTATTTTCAGTATCTCATTCACTAACCTACTGCCCTCAGCATTGCGTAGTTTAATTCAAACACATTCCAGTGCCCTTGCTTAACTTACATTGACATTTGTAGATTTTCAGAGTTATCAATGTTGACTGCAATAAACTCTTTCAAAGTTTGAAGAAACTAAGAATGAAATACTGGGACAAAAATTACATTTGCAACTTGTGCAGAAACCACCTCTTTCTAAGAATGTCACTTAAGGGACCCGGGTTCGATTCCCGGCTGGGTCGGAGATTTTCTCCGCTCAGGGAATGGGTGTTGTGTTGTCCCCCTTCTCATTTCATCATCGTCAGTGCAAGACAAGTAGAAACCACCACTGGAATCACTTCCCTAGACGCTCATGCGGTAGACCTCTCTGATGAGGCTTCCCAATGACACGACCTGCCGTAAGGCAGAAAACAAAGTTCTCTTTTTAATCCAAGCATAGACTGTCTATTTTGTTCTACTGATCTTCCAGGACTTCCGCCGTCACTGGCAGATTTACGAAGCCATCCCCTACGTCAAAGTTTTTATTTCTTCTTTCTGACTTTAATCCCCTTTTCAAATTTCTCCATGGTTTCGTTTAATAACTGCTGAATATACAGATTGAATAATCGTGTCTCACTCTCTTCTGAAATACTCCTTTCCTTTCTTGTCTCTCAGCTCGTATAACTGCAGCGCGGTTTCTGCACAAGTAAATCTATTCCTTGTATTAAATTCTTGGTTTCTTCAAACTTTGAAAGAGTATATTGCAGTAAACATTGATAACTTTCTGAAAAACTACAAAAGATGTAAATTTTCTGCAATCAATATTCAAAGAAACGTCGTATGATCAATATTGCCTCGTTCCTACATTTCTCAGGAAGCCAAACTGATTTTCTCCTAGGTCGGCTGCTATCAGTGTTTTCTTTCCTCCATAAGTAATTTGTGACAATATTTTGCAATCAGTCGCCTCCAAAAAGCAGCGTGCAATTCTGATGCTTCCTCTTAACGCCACCTGCGATCAACAATTAGCAGAGCAACCAACAGTTGGTACCACTTTGAGCGAGATCTTGAATGCCTTGTGGCCCACGATAGCAGCTGAACGTTCTAAAGCCGACTCTGGGTGTGTACACCAGTTTGGCGGACAAAGCCCCGTTCTAGCAACCATTGTTGCAGTAACCTGCAGGGCGCGCTCAGTCTCTGTTTGAAATGGCCCTTCGAGGCACCTTGCCAGGCTGAACAGTACACAACAAGGCACTTTGTCCCGTTCACGATTGGAGACGTAGCGCGTTAGCTGAACTACACCGAGGGCGCTCACGTACTTCTACTTACAACACAGGGATTGTTGTCCGCAGCAATTTAAAAGTATGGAATTCCGCGTGGTGTTCGGGATATACCTGGCAGAAATAACTATTAAGTACTGCGCGGCAACATAATGACACAAAACGGGCAGATCAGACACAGTCAGAAAAGTCTTAGGTGAGGAAATACACACCCTGTTGTTGTTGTTGTTGTCTTCAGTCCTGAGACTGGTTTGATGCAGCTCTCCATGCTACGCTATCCTGTGCAAGCTTCTTCATCTCCCAGTACCTACTGCAACCTACATCCTTCTGAATCTGAATCTGAATCACACCCTGAAAAATCTCAAAAATTCAGTGCAGAGTGAATTCATAGCAAAGGGAGTGGAAGAACTATGAAAAGGCTCCTGCATTGTATGAGCTTTTCCCCAACATGAGGAAGCGAGTGAAGATGAAATGGGTTGTATTGTATTGTAATGTATGTTAACCGGGGGGCTATAAACGACGGAGAGGCTCCGTCCCCGCCGCAGCCGCAGTGGTACACAATCCCTCGACGGCTACCGCAGTCCACTTCACCCCTCCGCCGGCCCACACCGACCAGGGTTATTGTGCGGTTCTGCCCCCGGTGGACCTTCCAGGGAACGTCTCGCACCAGACAAGTGTAACCCCTATGTTTGCATGGTAGAGTAATGGTGGTGTACGCGTACGTGGAGAACTTGTTTGCGCAGCAATCGCCGATATAGTACAGCTGAGGTGAAATTAGGGGAACCAGTCCGCATTCGTCGTGGCAGATGGAAAACCGCCTAAGAACCATCCACAGACTGGTCGGATCACCGGACCTCGACACAAGTCCGCAGTGAGGATTCGTGCAGGGGACCAGGCGCTTCTTGCCGCCCGGAAAGCAAACCGGGCGGTAGAAATGTATTAATCTCAGCCAGAGCATGGTTCATTTCTAACCCCCCATGGGCCTTACTCCACTCATTTGCTGCATACAAATCTCGTTCAGAAGGCTGATTGTGCCTGTAGAGAGAGAAGGGATCCCAGAACACTCATTATTGTACTCTGACCATTGGTCGCAGGAAAGCCGACTAGGGCATTCACACTATGACATGACTCACTCATTTAGACACCAGGCTGCGAGGAATGACCACATTGACCGTGCAGACGGAATATCTACAGCTTCGCATGAAGAGTACTTGCCGTGACGAGGGTACAGGCAACAACGAGCTCAAGTGAAAAATGATTCCACAGACAATACCGGCGACACAGGTGTCAGTAGTACTGGTAGAAGATCAGCAACACATGCGAAGACACACAAACATAGAATTAGGACTAAGTGTGTAGTCATAAAAACAAATGCTCATAACACATTAATATCACGTTGTAAGAGGAATGTGCAAATGTAGAACAGCACACGCGGTATGTAAAGGAACCTAGCGTAGATGTAGAATCAAGCCATCGGAGGGCGAGAGACTCAAAGTATTGCTGAGACACTCGCCCTGGGATAGCGAGTATTCAAAGTTCAGGCAGAGGCTGTCTTTCTGAGGCACTCCCTCCTCGACAGCATCAGTGGTAAAGTTCTATCTTTTTTTATGCTCTTAATACATAAATTGTTAATTCTAAATATTGCCGATTCCTAATTAGTATTAAACTGAGAAAGCCAATACCGCGTTGGTTCACCTGGGGTCCTCATGCTTGGCATTGACTAATAGGGTAGATGGATAACCTTCAGAAAGATACCGTGCCAAATTCTGTTCTGTTGGTGCGTTAGATCGTCAAAATCCTGAGCTGGTTGGCTGGTCCTTCCGATAATGCTTCAAAATCTCTCTATTGGGAAGAGATCCGCCAACCTGATGGCGAGGGAAAGGTTTGGCAAACACGAAGACAAGCAGTAGAAACACACGGATCGTGGGGGCGGGTATTATCTTGCTGAAATATGAGCCCAAGATGGCTTTCCTTGAAGGGATACGTCGACGATATTCTACACTCCGTTTTGTTGTCTTTCATGGTGAGCCGTCCTGGGTTTATATTTCACCAATGTGATGCCCGCCTGGACACGACGCGAGTCTCTACTGGTTGTCTTCGTGCTTGACAAACCCTGCCTTATTGACGAGGTTGCCGGGTCTCTCCCCAATTGAGAAGCTCTGGAACATTATGGGGCAGAGTCCTCCAATCAGCTCGGTGTCTTGACCATCTAACTCGCCAGTGGGACAGAATTGGGCGCGGTGTGTCTCAGAAGGACTTACGACAGCTGTCAGTCAATGGCAAGTCGAATAACTACTTGCATAAGGGCCAAAGATGGACCACCGAATACTGATTTGGTCAATTTGTGAAGCTCTTTCCCTTGAATAAAACATCCGATATTTCTGAAATTGCAATGTTTTGATTCCCTATACTTGGATATCACATTTACCGACATCCGTCTCATTCGGATACCTCCTTTGTGGTGTGTCTTTTTTTCTTTTCTTAGTGTGTGTATAAAGCTGCGTGACTGTTAGACTTTCTTAAAATAAGAAATCAATTACGCTTCATGTTCTGTAAACGCTGTGAAAAGATGACCTGTCTTAGTAACTAGATGTCATGTCATCTGCAAAACGCAGCAAATAAAATGAGATACATAAAATAAAAATAAATTCCGCGAGTAGGTCGTGAAGAACAGGGACTGCCAAGCTGCAGTCGTGTCATGTTCTGGTATTGATGTAATTTGGATGTGGGCGTTGGATCATCACACTTGCCACTCGGTCGCTGTCAGCTTCGAGACCTTGGAACCTCCCCATTTCATTCAAGTAATTTCTCAACTGCCTTCTGGAAGCTGAGTTCAACTCGTTCCGGTCCATTCACAGAGGAAAAGTCCCGGGAACTGAAATGGGTTACCCAGCACCGAAGTGAGAGACGCCTACGCCTGGGCTATGGAGGAGGACAAGGCTGTGATTTCCTGTGGTCGATGTCTCCGATAAAACAACTGTCTACTACGGAAGTTCGATTGTTGTTTTTAAGCAATTTTTATGATATGCAGTATAGTGACGCCTAGTATCGCATCATCTCTATCATCTGTACAGCTAACGAAAACTAAATTTTATTTATATGAATGCATGACTTCTCTTCTTTCGGACACGTATGAAAGAACACGCTCCATGCATTCATATAAACCGTCAGTGCAGATACACACTGCGTTCGACCTCTAGCGGAAGTCTAAAATTTTCGAGCTTTGAAGACATGGATAAGTGATGGCGCTAGGTGCGGAATAAAAAAAAAATGTCGTGTGACAAGGGCCTCCCGTCGGGTAGACCGCTGGCCTGGTGCAAGTCTTTCGATTTGACGCCACTTCGGCGACTTGCGCCTCGATAGGGATGAAATGATGACGATTAGGAGAACACAACACCCAGTCCCTGAGCGGAGAAAATCTCCGACCCAGCCGGGAATCAAACTCGGGCTCTTAGGTTTGACATTCTATCAGCTGACCACTTTTTGTTGTGTTTTTTAATCTCATTTAATCTCATTTTGTTCGTTTTAGTTCGTTGCATCTGCTCAGGGCGGACGTCCCAATACACCCGTTTCAGTTCGTTGTTGATCCATTAACTCAGGTTTTTTATTATTATTACTTCAGAGGGCAGCTACCCCTCTGACCGAACATACTGAGCTACCGTGCCGGCGATCACTCAGCTACCGGGGGCAGAGAGGTGTGGAATGTGATGTGGTTAGAGAGCGAGTAGAAATTGTTCGCGCATTTGCGATAGCCACTATGTCCAGGTGGCGCTGTGGTGAATGCAGCTCCCTCGTAAGCAAGAGATGCCAGGTTCGAGTCCTGGTCCGGCACATATTTTCCCTCGTCTCCGCTGATTCTGCATAAGTCCCAATTCAGCAGTTCTTTCCCTTTCCTTTTCTTTTCCCCCCCTCTCCACCAATTTACGTAAAACTAAATTCTACGCCGTGAAGAAATCACTACCCTTGTCTACTATTATTAAACAAAACTGCTGTTGTGCGTAATGTAAATCTACGCTGTACCGCTTTCTCTGTTGGTGATGCCCTGCAGACTGGCTATGTTTTGAAGTCGCCTGTATGTTGACAGTTTCGGACAGTGTAGCGTAAACTTCACGGCTCGCCAACCTAGTCTGCGCAGTGCCAAGCGCAACTTCTTCGCGCTCGAAAACACGAAAGCACTCAGCACGCAGGGCTAGGCGTCTAGTAGCAGTGGACAAGCGGGACGTGGTGTCCGCACCGGAAAACAGAACAGCGTTATAATTCGGGACGGGCCGTCACATAAAAACGGTGCCAGCAAAAACAGCGGAAGAGCCGGGTGGCAGTGGGGGAAGCCGGGGGGAGGGGCGGCGGTGTGGGGCGATGCGAGTGACAGCGGCGCGCGTCGGTGTCGGTGTCGGTGTCGGTGTCGGCGGCGCGATGAAAAGTTGCCGTGACGGCGGCCCGCGCTGCGGCTGACAGCGGCCGCCGCCGCCACAATTAGGGGCGCCGCGTCCGTCACGGCCCACTCGTGGCTGTAATTACCCTGGCACGGCCAGGCCGGGCAGGGCGCGCGCAGCGTCACACGACACGCCACGCCACGCCACGCGCCGACAACTTGGCCGCCGCGCGCTCACTATTTCCATTACTGGCGTCGCCCGGGCGCTACCTCTGAAGGGCTGCGTCGGCTGCCAGGCGAGCAGCGTGGGGCTGCGCAGACGAGCGACTACCCGTGTCGCTTCGCCGCGAGTTCCTCATCACGGAATGGACACGAATCGGCTATGCCGGCCGGTGTGTCCGAGCGGTTCTAGGCGCTTCAGTCTGGAACCGCGCGACCGCTACGGTCGCTGGTTCGAATCCTGCCTCGGGCATGTATGTGTGTGATGTCCTTCGGTTGGTTAGGTTTAAGTCGTTCTAAGTCCTAGGGGACTGATGACCTCAGATCTAAGGCCCAGAGTGCTCAGAGCCATTTGAACCATTTGAATCGGCTACTGACGGGACGGCAGCTGGGAAATGCACCTGCCTGGCCCCTAATCTGGCTATTTTTTATTTATTTATTGTTTGAGACATCAGTCCTCTGGTTTGGTGCGGCCCCCCACGAATTCCTCACTACATCTAAATCTACATCTGCATCAACATTTATACTCCGCAAGCCACCCAACGGTGTGTGGCGGAAGGCACTTTACGAGCCACTGTCATTACCTCCCTTTCCTGTTCCAGTCGCGTATGGTTCGCGGGAAGAACCACTGCCGGAAAGCCTCCGTGCTCGCTCGAATCTCTCTAATTTTACATTCGTGATCTCCTCGGGAGGTATAAGTAGGGGGAAGCAATATATTCGATACCTCATCCAGAAACGCACCCTCTCGAAACCTGGACAGCAAGCTACACCGCGATTCAGAGCGCCTCTCTTGCAGAGTCTCCCACTTTAGTTTGCTAAACACCTCCGTAACGCTATCACGCTTACCAAATAACCCTGTGACGAAACGGGCCGCTCTTCTTTGGATCTTCTCTATCTCCTCCGTCAATCCGATCTGGTACGGATCCAACAATGATCTGTAATACTCAAGTATAGGTCGAACCAGTGTTTTGTAAGCCACCTCCTTTGATTTTCTAAGGTCTCTCCCAATGAATCTCAACCTGGTACCCGCCTTACCAACAATTAATTTTATACATTGATTCCACTTCAAATCGTTCCGCACACATATTCCCAGATATTTTGCAGAAGTAACTGCTACCAGTGTTTGTTCCGCTATCATATAATCATACAATAAAGGATCCTTCTTTCTATGTATTCGCAATACATTACATTTGTCTATGTTAAGGGTCAGTTGCTTCTCCCTACACCAAGTGCCTATCCGCTGCAGATCTTACTGCATTTCGCTGCAATTTTCTAATGCTGCAACTTCTCTGTACACTACAGCCTCATGGAACTTCTGACACTATCTACTAGGTCATCTGTATATATTGTGAAAAGCAATGGTCCCATAACTCTCTCCTGTGGCACGCCAGATTTTACTCTAACGTCTGTAAACGTCTCTCCATTGAGAACAACATGCTGTGTTCTGTTTGCAAAAAACTCTTCAATCCAGCCAGACAGCAGGTCTGATATTCCGTAGGCTCTTACTTTGTTTATCAGGCGACAGTGCGGAACTGTATCGAACGCCTTCCGGAAGTAAAGGAAAATAGCATCTACCTGGGAGCCTGTATCTAATACTTTCTGGGTCTCATGAACAAATAAAGCGAGTTGGGTCTCACACGATTGCTGTTTCCGGAATCCATGTTGATTCCTACAGAGTAGATTTGGGTTTCCAAAAACGACATGATACGCGAGCAAAAAACATGTTCTAAAATTCTACAACAGATCGACGTCAGATATATAGGTCTGTAAATGTGCGCATCTGCTCGACGACCCTTCTCCTGTGCCAACCTCCTCACAGTAGTACTTGCAACCTAAGTCTCAGTTATTTGCTGGATGTATTCCAATCTCTATCTTCGTCTACAATTTTTGTCCCCTACTGCTCCCTCTAGTATGGAAGTCATTCCCTGATGTCTTAACAGATGTCTTGTCATCCTGTCCTTTTTCATTGTAACTGTGGCCTACATATTTCTTGCCTCTCCGATTCTGCGCAGTGCCTCCTCATTCCTTACCTTATCAAATGTTTAAATGTATGTGAGTTCTTGATGGACCAAACTGCTGAGGTGATCGGTCCCTAGACTTACACGCTACTTAAACTAACTTATGCTAAGAACAACACACCCACCAATGCCCAACGGAGGTCTCGAACGTCCGGCGGGAGGAGCCGAGCAGTCCGTGACATGGCGCTTCAAACCGCACGGCCACTCCATTACCTTATCACCCCACCAAATTTTCTGCATTCGTCTGTAGCATCACATCTCAAATGCTTCGATTCTTTCCTGTTCCGGTTTTTCCACAGTTCATCTTTCACTACCATACAATTCGTGCACCAAACGTACTTTCTCAGAAATTTCTTCCTCCAATTAAACCCTACGTTTGATACTAGTAGACTTGTCTTGGCCAGGAATGCGCTGTTTGCCATTGCTAGTCTGCTTTTGATGTCCGCCCTGCTCCGTCCGTCACTGGTTATTTCATGCCTAGGTAGTAGAATTCTTTAACTTCATCTATTTCGTGACCATCAGTCCTGATGTTAAGTTTCTCGCTATTCTCATTTCTGCTGTTTCTCATTACTTCCATCTCTCTTCAGTTTACACTCAAACCATATTCTGTACTCGTTATATTGTTCATTCCAATCTTCGGATAATATAATTCTTCTTCACTTTCACTCTGTATAACAATGTCATCAGCGAATCGTATCATTGATATCTTCTCACCTCGAATATAATTTCACTCCTGAACCGTTTTTTTTATTTTTTTATTTTTTTTTATCTCCACCATCGCGTCTTCAATGTACAGGTTGAACAGTAGGGGTGAAAGGGTATATCCCTGTGTTATACACTTATTAATGTGAGCACTTCCTTGTTCGTCGTCCACTCTTATTATTCCCTCTTGGTTCTTGTACATATTGTATATTACACGTCTCTCCTTAAAACAGCTAACCATTATTTTCCTCAAAATTTTGAACATATTGCACTAATTTTTCATTGTCGAACGCTTGTTCCAGGTCGACAAATTCTATGATTTTTCTTTAGTCATGCTTCCATTATCAAACGCTACGTTAGAATTGTCTTTCCCTTCCTAAAGCCTAAATGATCGTCATCTTACATACCCTCCATTTTCTCTGTACTCTGTCTCATAGTCATCAAATGTGTTGGTTACATTCCGTGATAAAACATAAATCTGTAGACTGTTATAATTAGTGGTCACGAGAATGCGCAGCGTTAATTGACATAGAACAAGGTGCCATTCCTAACAGTCGTTACGCATATTTTCTCTGAATTTCGGCAGATATCAGAACTCTGTTTTCGCTCTCTATAGGGGGTTTCTTGCGACGTTCAATGTCGACTGAAAGCGTCGGTTTCAAGAAAGAAATTTGCACTCTGCAACAGAGTATGCGCTGATATGAGATTTCCTAAGAGATTAAAACTCTGTAATAACGAGTTTCTGAACAGCGCACACTCCGCTTCCAGGGGTGGTATTCTTGCAAGTTCCGCAGGAGACCTTCTGTGAAGTATGGAAGATAGGAGATGAACTACTGCTGGAAGTGAAGCTGTGAAGACGGGTCGAGAGTCGTGCTTGAGTACTTCAGTTGCGGCGACACGGCAGCTAAGCCTATTCGGTCAGAGGGTTCGCTGCTTTCTGTAATAAAAAGCTGTGTAAAGGAATCAGCGATGTACTTGAATGAGTGTCTTGTGACCAAATGCAACGAACAATAACAAAAATAAAAGTCGATGGGCACTTGTCCGTGTAAGGCGACGGTCCCGAGTTGGAGACTCGGTCCAGCACTCAGTTTTAATCTGTCTGTAAGTATCAGGCGTCGGTTTGTTTCCCGTTATAAACGAAATTATTTTTATGGGGGATTTTAGGTGCCCATTCGACAGCGCAGTCCCCAGTCATTCTAGTGCGATGTTTTGTTTAGCAATATGTAACACCAGTGGATCGGCCCTCTACCAAAACTACTGCAACGATAATTTTGGTACACTACATAAATGATATATAAATAGTAGGTATTTCCGTAGTACTGGTGACATCGGTAAGGAAAGAAAGATAAATCAATGCGTAAGAGACAAACAGGGAGCCGACGACGACTCTTTTTTTCTTTACATAGTTACTACAAACTGCAGTTTATAAGAAATGAAAATTAACTGCTTGCGTAGCTTCTGCTGTTTTATGCATGTTGTTTTTTGAACTCAGCAGGACGTTTTTCATCATGATTAAAGACAAGAGCTTCTTTTTACTATCGATAAATGCAAAAGTTATTTATGAATAAGAGAAATATGTTTATATAAGTTCTACGAAATATGCAAGCGATATCTGATATATTTTTGCTGCAGTTCTCTTTTACTTTATCTTTTTGTTAAGGAAATTGCGTTTTCTAACGCTATATGATAAATCCTTATTCTGTTCTTTTTTTTTGCAACAACACTCCTCTCTACCACGATTCAAATTGTAAGTAGGCTGTTCAGGTTTTTTTATTGGTAACGCCAACTCTAATGAAAATCACTGGCTGTGGTGTGTGCAGTCTGTGGCTGGTTGGCATTGTTGTAATACTCGCCATTGTAGCGTTGGGAAGTTGGCTGTTAACAGCACATAGCGTTGCGCTGTTGGAGGTGAGCCGCCAGCAGTGGTGGATGTGGGGAGAGAAATGGCGGAGTTTTGAAATTTGTAAGACTGGATGTTATGAACTGCTATATATATTATGACTTTTGGTGATATTAAGGTAAATAAATTGTTTGTTCTCTATTAAAATCTTTCATTTTCTAACTATCCCTATCAGTAGTTAGTGCCTTCCGTAGTTTGAATCTTTTATTTATCTGGTAGTAGTGGCGCTCTCTGTATTGCAGTAGTTCGAGTAACCAAGATTTTTGTGAGGTAAGCGATTTGTGAAACGTATAGGTTAATGTTAGTCAGGGCCATTTTTTTGTAGGGATTTTTGAAAGTCAGATTGCGTTGCGCTAAGAATATTGTGTGTCAGTTTAAGCACAATTTTTCTAAGGGGACGTTTCAAAATGAAGTTTCTGAATAAAACCAGAATTTAACATCAACATTTCAGTATTGCAATAAAACTGTTTACTTTTAAGAACAAATATGTTCCTGTAGTGTACCCAGCCCTTTAATATCCTCAATCAGTTTCTAGACAGTTCCAGTTTTAGTAAGACACTGATCGCATTCGTAAAGAAACCAGTCGGAATGGGTTAACACCTGATAGGTATGCAACACATGTAGTGTACAAGTAATGCGAGAATGACCCTAACAGACAAACCTGCTACGAAAACTAGGGTATTCTATGGCTACTTATCATGGTCTATGATAGACTACGGTAGTTTACAACGCTAGTCAGTAGCCAGTCCTCCACAGCGGTAGAACTCCGTCCTGGCTTGTGCTGACTGCTAGCGACAGGCGGCAGCGCTACTAAGCGGCTGCTGGAGTCAGTGTCGGATGAGCCTTGCAGCAAGAGTTAGCAAATAGGGAGTCATGCGTCTGTTTCAGAAGTTTTGCAGTTTCGATATGCATGGTGTTTTACCTACCGTCCAATGGACGGACGGTGGTGTCCAGTCAACAAAGAGTAGTAACAATCTTTGTTTTGGCCACACTATACATTTTGTGTCTGAAGTTGACAACACCGCAAAGCCGACAGCGGAATTCTGTAACGTTTTCAAAGATAGCAGTAATAACCTGATCAATTAGAATAAGATTCTACTGGTTACCTATAAGAAAGTAATTAACAGATACAGTGTTTTTTAGTAAGTTTACTATCACAGTCATTTGTTCCTTCTACGGCATATTTACTTTCGCTCCAGTACTTTTGATACCAGCTGTCAAGAGCGACGGTTCGTTTCTTGTTGACCCACTGCAGATATGCCACTTGATGTGGGCCTGTGAATAGTGGCCTATTGCGAGTGAAGTGAATTGTTTTGCCATAATGTAGGCTATGATAAACAAATGAGATTGTGCGACAACAAATTACTATTCCAGTTGTCTGGTGATGAATAATAGTTTACGAAAGTACAAAAAAATGGTTCAAATGGCTCTGAGCACTATGGGACCCAATTGCTGTGGTCATCAGTCCCCTAGAACTTAGAACTACTGAATCCTAAGTAACCTAAGGACATCACACACATCCATTCCCGAGGCAGGATTCGAACCTGCGACCGTAGCAGTCGCACGGTTCCTGACTGTGCGCCTAGAACCGCGAGACCACCGCGGCCGGCACGAAAGTACATGGTACCTAAATACGCACCTCGCAGTGACTATGATTTCACGGAAATGTTACAGATATGCCTCCAATATATATCTCACTTCTGCATAGGTAACGCCATGTCCATACACAACAACACGTAAATGAAAAAAAAATAGATAAAAGGACTGTATACAAGAGCGACCGTCTTCATCCGTTAAGAAATATGAGGGCCATTCAATAATGAAAGACACAAATTGATCTGAAAAAAAAGCGTTCATTTTTACGAAACAATACTTTTTCTACTTTTCAATATAATCCCCTTGAACATTTATGCTCTTGTCCCGACAGGCTACAAGCTTTCTTATTCCGGCTACAATTAACACTTTATCTTGATGTTTGAACCAATTTCCCACAAACTTCTTCACGTCCTCGTTGTCCTGGAAGCTCTTCCCACGTAATGCCTCCTTCACTGCACAGAAAAAATGGAAATCACTAGGTGCTACATCAGGACTGTAAGGGGGATGAGTCAGTACTTCCCAGACCATCTTGTTGATGGTTTCACGGGTTAGTCGAGCAATATGAGAAAGTGCGTTATCTTGCTGGAGAATCACACGTCTCCTCTGAGACCCACGACATTTCTCTCTCTCTCTCATAGCTGGCTTCACCTTGTTTAAAAGCAAATCAGAGTAGTATAGGCTGGTGAACGTCCAATCCATGCTTCGTCTTTTTGATTCTGTCTCATAATAGGGAACCCAATTTTCATCAGAAGTTAAAATTTTGTTGAAGAAGTGCTCACCTTCTCTTTCATAACATTCCTTTAGCTCTGTGCACACTCTCAACCTTGTTTCCTTGTGTAGCGGTGTCAACTCCTTTGGGACCCATCTTGCACATGTTTTGCGATACTTCAGTTTGTTGTAGACAATGTTATGAACTGTACCAGTACTAACTTGAACCTTCTCAACTATCATTTCCACAGTCCCACGGCGGTCGGCACGAATAAAATCCGTTCGACTTTCGAGTGAGGCAGCTGAAACTCGAACTGCTCGGCCAGAACGGTGTTCGTCAGTCACTGAGTCGTGACCATTAATGAACTGCTCTACCCACGTGTAAAAATCTGCACGATTCATACTACCTTCACTAGCAACTTCAGACATTCTACAAAATACAGGGAGGTCCATTGATCGTGCCTGGGCCAAATATCTCACGAAATAAGCGTCAAACGAAAAAAAAATACAAAGAACGGAACTTGTCTAGCATGAAGGGGGAAACCAGATGGCGCTATTGTTGGCCAGCTAGATGGCGCTGCCGTAGGTCAAACGGATATCAACTGCGTTTTCTTAAATACGAACCACCATTTTTTATTACATATGCGTGTAGTACATAAAGAAATATGAATGTTTTAGTTGGACCACTTTTTTCGCTTCGTGATAGATGGCGCTGTAATAGTCACAAACATATGGCTCACAATTGCAGACGAAAAGTTGGTAATAGGTAGGTTTTTTAAAATTAAAATACAGAACTTAAGTACGTTTGAACATCTTATTTCGGTTGTCCCAATGTGGTACATATACCTTTGTGGACATATCATTTCTGAGAACGCATACTGTTACAGCGTGATTATCTGTAAATACCACATTACTGCAATAAATGCTCGGAATGATGTCCGTCAACCTCAATGCCTTTGACAATTCGTGTAACGACATTCTTCTCAACAACGAGTAGTTCGCCTTCCGTAATGTTCGCACATGCATTGACAATGCGCTGACGCATGTTGTCAGGCGTTGTCGGTGGATCACGATAGCAAATATCCTTCAATTTTCCCCACAGAAGGAAATCCTAGGACGTAAGATCCAGTGAACGTGCGGAAAATGGTATGGTGCTTCGATGACCAATCCACCTGTAATGAAATATGCTATTCAATTCCGATTCAACCGCATGCGAGCTATGTGCCGGACATCCATCATGTTGACAGTACATTCTGTCATACAGTGAAACATCTTGTAGTAACATCGGTAGAATATTACGTAGGAAATGAGCATACATTGCACCATTTAGATTGCCATCTATAAAATGGGGGCCAATTATCCTTCCTCCCATAATTCCGCACAATACGAACCCGCCAAGGCCGCTGATGTTCCACTTGTCACAGCCGTCGTGGATTTTCCGTTGGCCAATAGTGCATATTATGCCGGTTTATGTTACCGTTGTTGGTAAATGGCGCTTCGTCGCTAAATAGAACGGGTTGTAAATGACTGTGCCCAGTGGCAGAACGGTACACGACGTTCAAAGTCGTCGTCATACAATTCCTGGTGCATAGAAATATGGAACAGGTGCAATCGATGTTGTTGTAGCATTCTCAACACCGACGTTCTTCAGATTCCGGATCCTCGCGCAATTTGTCTGCTGCTGATATACGGCTTAGGCGCGACAGCAGCTAAAACACCTAGTTGGGCATCATCATTTGTTGCAGGGCGTGGTTGACGTTTCACATGTGGCTGAACACTTCCTGTTTCCTTATGTAACGTAACTATTCGGCGAACGGTGTGGACACTTGGATGATGTCGTCCAGGATACCGAGCAGCATACATAGCACACGCCGGTTGGGCAAATTGATGCCAATAGCCATACATCGGCACGATATCGACCTTTTCCGCAATTGGTAAACGGTCCATTTTAACATGGGTGATGTATCACGAAGCAAATACCGCCCGCCCTGGTGGAATGTTACGTGATGCCATGTACTTATACGTTTGTGACTATTACAGCGCCATCTATCACGAAGCGAAAAAAGTGGTCCAACTAAAACATTCATATGTCTGTACGTACTACACGAATATGTAATAAAAATGGGGGTCCCATTTGTCCCTCCTATCAACTCTGATCCTCACTCCCCCTCCTTTCCTCTGTCCTTTTCCCGAGCTCCCTCTCCCCCCTTCCATCCTCTTTTTTCCCCATCTCCCCTCTCTCTGCCCCCTTCTCTCCCTTCCCAGCAGGGTCAGGGATTTTCTCTGCCTCGTCCTTAGGTTACTTATGTTTAAGTAGTTCTAAGATCTAGGGGACTTATGACCATAGATGTTGAGTTCCATAGTGCTCGGAGCCATTTGAACCAACCTTCTCTCCCCCGACCCCCGAGTCCTTTTGCATTTCCCTCCTCTGCCTCTTCTCATTCCCTCTCACATCTGCCCTGCCCCTCTCCCCCTTTATGAGTCCTCTCCCTCCTTGGTTCCCCCTCTTTTTTCGTTTTTCCCTTCCTCCCTTCTTGTTGTTCCCCCTCCTCCAGGTCCCCCCCCCCCCCCCCAATCTGCCTTTGATTCGGTAGTGTCATCTCTGTGCCGCCATTTTCGTGCAGTGTTTTACAGTAAGTGTTCCGTGTTGTGTTTTTTGGGAAGTGTTGCGAACGGCCATTATACTGTCGCTGGGTGTGCCTTTTATCTCTTGCGAACAGAAACCAGACTGTCGCCATGTTTATTAATTGTGTGTGTACTATGTTACTTGTCTGATTCCTGTGTATATTTAACACTGCCAACCCCTTTTGCTTTCTCTTTTAACTTTCCACATTTATTCGCCATTTAAAACTTTAAGTCACCGTCTTATCGCCTGTTTTTCTTGTTTCTTTTCTTCTTACTTAAAAAAAAAAAAACGTCTGTAGGCTGTGGAGCAGCGTACTAAGCTGAAAATCAATAAAGAAAAAAAAAAAAACAGAACAATGTTGATACATCAGCTGGTCATATCTTATCCCAGTGATGCCAACATAAATCAATAAAAGTACCAAACTTGCCCTACTAACAGGTTTTCCCCCATACCAATTTGTCTCATTAATTACTGAATGACCCTCGTACTACTTAGAGGAGAAGGGGAATGAACCTCAGAGCAAGTATGGAAAAAGTGAAGGAAGAGAGACAGCTCCCTGACGATGAGAGAACTTGTGAGAGTATTGCCGAAGCGGTAGTGTGGGCACGCTACCGACGCCACGGCAGGCACGCAGGCCCGGACAGCAGCTAACTCGTCGCTGCCTGCTGATCAGAGAAGCGTCGCGCATCGCTCTCCGGCCGCCAGCCGCGCCACTGGAGCGTACGGAGGGCGACGCGCGGGCCGCGCCGATGGCCGCCAACTGGATTACGCGCGCTGCGGGATTAACGAGTTAGGCGCGCAGTCGGCCGCTCAAGTTGTGCGGGCCAGAAATTGCGTTTGCTCAGCTCCCGCGCCTGCCTCGCCCGCTGCGTCTCGTTACGTGGCCACTTGCCCGACGTGCGCGACACGTAGCTCAACTCCAGGGGCGACGTGCTCTGCAGCGGCCGCCGATCCGGGGACATTTGGAACCACATCGACAAAAGCGCTGCTTGTAAATCGTTCTCAGGATAAGAAAGCTGCCTAGTCAAATTCAAATGGCTCTGCGTACTATGGGACTTAACTGCTGAGGTCATCAGTCCCCTAGAACTTAGACCTACTTAAACCTAACTAACCTAAGGACATCACACACATCCATGCCCGAGGCAGGATTCGAACCTGCGACCGTAGCTGTCGCGCGGTTCCAGACTGTAGCAGCTAGAACCGCTCTGCCACCCCAGCCGGCGCTGCCAAGTCCTTTTCAAAGAAAACCATCCGTGCGTTTTCCTTAAGCGATATAGGGGAACGAAGGAAGAGTTAAGTCTTCATGACCAGAACAGCATTTTAAACGGGCACTGCACGTGAGTAGAATAAATACCAGTAAATGTTCTCTTTTACAAGATACAAGAGGAAGCCACGACATTGGGATCACAGGTATTTCCTCAAACTGTGAACATCTTCAGTCGGCCATTAAAGCAACATAATTTACAAGTAGTAAGACGCACTACTCTGGTAATTCCGAGAAAATCGCAAGAGGAGTTTTATGCTTCCATTATGTAACTGATATATCTGTACGTAGGTTCCGGACGTTAGGTTCGTAGTGATCAAGTGATTAGCGTTCGTGCTACGTAAGGTGAACGAGCATGAAACTACAGCTCAACTCTCTTTCAAACCTTCATTTTTGTAGTACAAGTGGAAACTCTGTGATATTCAAAAAAATTGCACCTACACTATTCGTTCATGCTACATTTGCTGCTCTCACCGCTACGCAGGTATAGTGCCAAATTCGGCCTGCCTCTGTGTCTGCAACTCGAAGCGTCGAGGTGCAAAGTAGCTCCGAGTACATCTATATACATCTACATGGATTCTCTGCAAATCACATTCAAGTGCTTGGCAGAGTGTTCATCGAACCACCTTCACAATTCTCTATTATTCCAATCTAGTACAGCGCGAGGGAAGAATGAACACATTTATCTTTCCGTACGAGCTCTGATTTCCCTTATTTTATCGTTCCTCCCTATGTATGTCGGTGTCAACAAAATATTTTCGCATTAAGAGGAGAAAGTTGGTTGTTGGGATTACGTGAGAATATTCCGTCGCAACGAAAAACATCTTTCTTTGAATGATTTCCAGCCCAAATCCTGTATCATTTCTGTGACACTCTCTCCCACATTTCGCGACAATACAAAACGAGCTGCCTTTCTTTGGACTTTTTCGTTGTACTCCGTCAGTCCTATCTGGTAAGGATCCCACACCGCGCAGCAGTATTCTAAAAGAGGGCGGACTAGCGTAGTGTAGGCAGTCTCCTTAGTAGGTCTATTACATTTTCTAAGTGCCCTGCCAATAAAACGCAATCTTTGATTAGCCTTCCCCACAAAATTTTCTATGTGTTTCTTCCAATTTAAGTAGTTCATAATTGTAATACCTAGGTATTTAGTTGAATTTATGGCTTTTAGATTAGACTCATTTATCATGTAACCGAAGTTTAACGAGTTCCTTTTAGCACTCATGTGGATGCCCTCACATTTCTCGCTATTTAGGGTCAACTGACACTTTTCGCAGCATTCAGATATCGTTTTTAAATCGTTTTGATCTTCTGATGACTTTATTAGCCGATAAACGACAGCGTCATCTGCAAACAACCGAAGACGGCTGCTCAGATTGTCTCCAAAATCGTTTACACAGGTAAGGAACAGCAAAGGGCCTATAACACTACCTAGGGGAACGCCAGAAATCACTTCTGTTTTACTCGATGACTTTCCGTCAATTACTACCTTACCAGACTGCATATAAAAGGGATTTCGCAAATCACGACTGGCATAAATTTTCAGGAAACCTTCATGCGTTTCTCCATTTACTTGCTGATTGTTATAAATACGTTTGTTTTAATAATTAAACTTAATCAAAAATAGTAATTCACTAAAACTTCACGAACATTCACGTCTGTTTTTTAATTACATTATTTCTCAAATGTTATATAAATTAAGTAATATGACTGAAATAGCATGACCGAAAACGGCCGTTCCCGTCTGACCACCGAAGATGAGCGCTGTCGGGGTGGGCTAGCAGTTAGATGGGTGACTATCCGGTATGCCGAGCGCTGTTGGCAAGCGGAATGCCCTCAGCCCTTGTGAGGCAAACTCAGGAGCTGCTCGTAAAATGACTTACGCCCGGAGAGCACATGGCCCTCCAAATACTCATCCAGTGATACCTGTGGACTGGAATGACACGGCAGCCGCTTGGTACATTTCGGGCGGAGTTAAGTTTAGTAAACAATATGACCAGTTGTGAAAAAAATATAAATTAAAAATTAATGTTGAGCGGAAGTCGAACCGGCGCCTCATACACTTTGCCTTACGAATCTTGAACGCTAGCCAATTAACCACCAGGACCTGTAACATTGAGGGCCCATGCACACATACATTCGGTAAATGACAGACACGTAAAACTTCTCTTGCGATTTTCTCGGAATTTCCAGAGCAGTGCACCTTACTACTTGCAATTTTATTGTTTTAGTCGCCTGCTAAAGGTGTACAGAGTTTGAAGTAAATCTGTGATCCCAGCGTCGTGATAGTTGCAGACAACACGATGCGGTATTGGAGCTGAATAACAGCAAAAGAATACATTCGAAAACTTAGGATAACGACACACAGGGTAATCGGGAATCCCCGTTACAATCTTTTATGACTTGTAGAAGGAATTGGATATAGACTCCTGGAAATGGAAAAAAGAACACATTGACACCGGTGTGTCAGACCCACCATACTTGCTCCGGACACTGCGAGAGGGCTGTACAAGCAATGATCACACGCACGGCACAGCGGACACACCAGGAACCGCGGTGTTGACCGTCGAATGGCGCTAGCTGCGCAGCATTTATGCACCGCCGCCGTCAGTGTCAGCCAGTTTGCCGTGGCATACGGAGCTCCATCGCAGTCTTTAACACTGGTAGCATGCCGCGACAGCGTGGACGTGAACCGTATGTGCAGTTGACGGACTTTGAGCGAGGGCGTATAGTGGGCATGCGGGAGGCCGGGTGGACGTTAAGCCGAATTGCTCAACACGTGGGGCGTGAGGTCTCCACAGTACATCGATGTTGTCGCCAGTGGTCGGCGGAAGGTGCACGTGCCCGTCGACCTGGGACCGGACCGCAGCGACGCACGGATGCACGCCAAGACAGTAGGATCCTAAGCAGTGCCGTAGGGGACCGCACCGCCACTTCCCAGCAAATTAGGGACACTGTTGCTCCTGGGGTATCGGCGAGGACCATTCGCAACCGTCTCCATGAAGCTGGGCTACGGTCCCGCACACCGTTAGGCCGTCTTCCGCTCACGCCCCAACATCGTGCAGCCCGCCTCCAGTGGTGTCGCGACAGGCGTGAATGGAGGGACGAATGGAGACGTGTCGTCTTCAGCGATGAGAGTCGCTTCTGCCTTGGTGCCAATGATGGTCGTATGTGTGTTTGGCGCCGTGCAGGTGAGCGCCAAAATCAGGACTGCATACGACCAAGGCACACAGGGCCAACACCCGGCATCATGGTGTGGGGAGCGATCTCCTACACTGCCCGTACACCTCTGGTGATCGTCGAGGGGACACTGAATAGTGCACGGTACATCCAAACCGTCATCGAACCTATCGTTCTACCATTCCTAGACCGGCAAGGGAACTTGCTGTTCCAACAGGACAATGCACGTCCGCTTGTATCCCGTGCCACCCAACGTGCTCTAGAAGGTGTAAGTCAACTACCCTGGCCAGCAAGATCTCCGGATCTGTCCCCCATTGAGCATGTTTGGGACTGGATGAAGCATCGTCTCACGCGGTCTGCACGTCCAGCACGAACGCTGGTCCAACTGAGGCGCCAGGTGGAAATGGCATGGCAAGCCGTTCCACAGGACTATATCCAGCATCTCTACGATCGTCTCCATGGGAGAATAGCAACCTGCATTGCTACGAAAGGTGTATATACACTGTACTAGTGCCGACATTGTGCATGCTCTGTTGCCTGTGTCTATGTGCCTATGGTTCTGTCAGTGTGATCATGTGATGTATCTGACCCCAGGAATGTGTCAATAAAGTTTCCCCTTCCTGGGACAATGAATTCACGGTGTTCTTATTTCAATTTCCAGGAGTGTATAATATTGTGAAAACATGTTTGCTCCAGTGGACAGCATAACTGGATACTTAAATAATCTGAAAACTTAGATGTTAGCATATTAACCACTGGCAGATTATCTGCGTATCCAGTTATCCTGGCCACTGATGTGATATATACAGGGATCGTATTCAACTTCTTCCGCCTCAAGCTGCGACTGAACATGAAGCATTGAAGCACTGAAAGTGGTTGCAACAAAATAAATAAAATCATAAGGACGGCTGTAGGCGTTTTATTGTCTCACAACAGTAAACGGCCGTCGTCCCAAAGACCTCCAACCAAGAGGATGGAAATACAATAACCTGGCGTTATTTGACATAAATCCTACCTCTCGGACCTGGTTCGTGCCTCATTGAAGTGTCTATGAGTGTTGGAGCAAGATGGTCGAGCACACGTTTGCACAATACCCCGACATGATCTTTCTGTACTGCGTATCTCACAGTAATCGAACAGATGTTTTTGGCCTTCATCAATATCTTTATCAACATTGCCCTACTACATCGCACACTCTGTAAGTAGGCTGTTTAGGTTTTTATACTGGTAACGCCACGTAGCGCTCTGCATGAAAATCAATGGCTGTGCTGTGTGCAGTCTGTGGCTGGTTTGCATTGTTGTTTGCCATTGTAGTGTTGGGCAGCGGCAGCTGGATGCTAACAGCGCGTAGCGTTGCGCAGTTGGAGGTGAGCCGCCAGCAGTGGTGGATGTGGAGAGAGAAATGACGGAGTTTTGAAATTTGTAAGACTGGATGTCATGAACTGCTATATATATATTATGACTTTTGAACACTGCTAATGTAAATACATTATTTGTTCTCTATCAAAATCTTTCATTTGCTAACTATGCCTATCAGTAGGTAGTGCCTTTAGTAGTTTGAATCTTTTATTTAGCTGGCAGTAGTGGCGCTCGCTATATAGTAGTAGTTTGAGTAACGAAGATTTTTGTGAGATAAGTGATTTGTGAAACGTATAGGTTAATTTAGTCAGGGCCATTCTCTTGTAGGGATTACTGAAAGTCAGATTGCGTTGCGCAAAAAAATATTGTATGTCAGTTTAAGCACAGTCATGTATAATTGTTCAAACGGGACGTATCATATGTCGACCCTTAGCCGAGGATACCTCACTGGAATCTTCTGATTTTTTCTTGTAGTTTCTGTAATTAGTGTAGCTATTGTTTATTGCTAGCGCGTAATTATAGAGAGAATATCCTTTGTAGTTGTAGTTTTTCATTGTTGTATAGTAAAACAGTTGTGGCATGCATGTAGATTTGCAGCAAGTATTTCGCAGCTGCGCTTGCAATTAACGAGATATTATTTTCAGTGCTATGTTAATGTGTTCTCTTATTTTTGCTCTTCAAACTGTGCTTTTCTGTGTTTCTTGTGAAACATTGTGACAGTAATGGCGTGTGAAAAACGTAATACTAGGCTCCAAAGTAAACAGAGAAATGACAGTGAAGACGAAAGCAGTGTGTTAGCGCAGCCGAGTAATGAATTAAATAATGTTCAAAGTAGTAATTTGGTAATTGTGCATAGGGAAATGGTGCGAGCGGCACATAATGGCGTAGACAGTGAAACAAATAGTGAACAGGGAAGCATTATCGATCGATCGGTCGGCAACAGCTCGCCTCAGGAATCCGAAATGACAGGGCACAATCTTGCAAATACTGTAGATTCAGGTTTTGCGTCTTCACCGTTTTCTCAAATAAGTCAAGACACATTTTCTGCTTTTCAAAATGAGAATATTGCCGGTTCAAAAGCACTGCCGAATAGCGCTGAGGAACACGTTTCAGACACCAGTGCATTGTTATTACAGTTAATGCAACAAATGGGATAAAGGCTACAAAAGTTAGACACAACGCTTGAACAAAATCAGAAACTATTGGGACAAAATCTTCAAAAGTTAGACACAATGGAACAACACCAGAGACAAACACAGCAAAAGCTTCAAAAGTTAGATACAATGGAACAAAATCTTCTGAAGTTAGACACCACGCTTGAACAACCACGTGAAGATTTAACTAATGAGTTACATAACATTGAATCAAAATGTCAAAAAGTCTGTAATGACGTAAAAACACAAATTTGTGAGCATTTTCAACCTATTTTTTCATGGCATGAAAATGCATTACAGAATCACGAAGAAGCCATAAAAGAACTGCAAACTATTGTTCATGAAAATCATGAGACCTTGCAAGCTAAAATTGACTCAGTTGCACCTACCGATTCGGTTACGCAACTTGCAAAAACTCAGGAAAACGTAAAGGACACAGTAGATAGGATTTCAACACAAATGGACACTCTGAAACTTGGTTCAGAAAAACACACAGAGGGAATAATTTCACTATCGGATAAAGTAGCCGAACTTTCAGATCGGTTCACTAGCTTATCTACAAAGGTAGATGATGATCTGAATGACACAAGACCTGTAGCCTTCACTGACACTGAAGAGTATGAACAAATTAGAAAATTCAAACAAAATCAAAATCAAATCAATACACAGCACAAAAGAGAAATCCGGGAAGTACAAGGTCAGTTGGCACAAGTAAGACATGAATTAAATATTTCAGAGGTCACTCGCGCTTCAGTAAGGGAAGAGGGACATAGAAATACGGAACAACCACAAAATAATAGCACAGGACACTTCGGAAATTATGAAAGAAATTGGCAAGGCGCATTGACTTTTGAGATGGAACCTCCGAAACGAAGTAACATTGAGCGATGTGCGACTCGCCGACCCGATGATTTTGACTATAAGCTGTTCATTACTACACATAAATTCAAAACATTTAAGAATTCTGGCAACGACATTCATCCACAAGCATGGCTTCATCAATTCTTTCATTGTTTTCCTTCCAACTGGTCATAGCAGCACAGAATAGAATTTATGTGTGGCTACTTAGAGAATGAATCAGCTGTAAGAAGAATGCGATCGGTCGTTCACGATTGTCACAATGAAGGAGAATTTTATCATGCTTTCCTCTCAGCATATTGGTCTCAAGCTACACAAGACCGAGTAAAACATAGCATCATAATGATGAAACATTTCGAATAATCTGAATTTTCCAGTCTTGTGAAATATTTTGAAGACATGTTGCACAAGAATCAGTAATCAAACTACCTGAACATTTACGACATATTGTTTTGGCAGGACGTTGCAAAGACGACATTGAAGCTTTTCAGGGACTGTTACAAGAATTGGAAATTGACATTGACAATCGCGGGACGCGATAACAGGAATACAACAATTACAGGTCACATCCGTCACAATTCCGCGATGATAGAATTAATAACTGGACACGACAAGGCTATTCTCACAACACAAATAGTGAACAAAACAGACACCACCCATATGACAACCACTGGCAGGGTAATAGTTACAGAGAAAGATCGCATTTCCATGGTAATGATTGTTACAGAGAAAATCGTAGAAACAGACAATATGGCAACCACAACTATTATTATCACGGGAGACGGAATAACTTCAGACGCAACGTCCCACTGTGCAGTGATAATTCACGGAGAAATTCTCCACCACTTAACCGACAAGAAAGAAACTACAGGAACTACCCACATGACGACAGACGATATGATTGTAACGACAGACTTGAATTGCATCAGAACTGGCGAGATTCAAACAGAGCAGGGCACTCTCGACAAGATGAATTTGTAGAAGTTAGGTCTCTTAATCCTAATATCGACGCGCGCCAACAAAGAGACAGACAATGACTCGCACCGCAGGCAGCCACGTGCGCCGGATGGCTCCGAGAAAAATAACTTAGACGCTAACCATGAAAAAAATTTTAGCATTCCTTACCGACGTACACAGCATGATAATTGCTTTTAAGTTGAAACTCTGCGCACTAGAAAGGGTAAAAGATTGCATCAAATTTCACATGTAGAACCGTTTATTGAAAGATAATCTGCTTTTTAACTTAATCGTTGCCATAAAATTTTTCACTTCGCGCTACTAGTACGCGTTCTCGCACTTTGAAACTGTTATCATGCAACCATGTTTGAAGTTAACTATCTAGCCTAGAACCTAGGGAACATTATTAACCAGAAATTACGAATGCGTTTTTATAGTGAACAGATGACACAGTGTTGTTATTTGTACATTCTTGCTTGTTAGTTGCACTATCACGTAACGACTATCAGGCTTACATACTTAGAACATATACTGCTAATGAGATTTTAATGCAACATTTTGGTTTCCTTGAAAAGACATTCCTTATTTGAAGTAGTTTCTGTGAGATTAAAGATGACTTAGTATTTGGTTTCTTTGACAGCTACACGATTATATTACGACGCTACTAATGTGTGACACAATTTACATTGTTGCTTTTGTGGTGTATCTGTTTTATATCTGCACAGTTTTTATGTATTATTCTGGAAAGTAAAACACGTTTTAGTAGTAACTTTTGTGGTATAGCTACAGTGAGACAGCCTTTTATGTAGCACAAC
This sequence comes from Schistocerca gregaria, assembly GCF_023897955.1. NCBI lineage: Eukaryota > Metazoa > Arthropoda > Insecta > Orthoptera > Acrididae > Schistocerca > Schistocerca gregaria. The sequence goes on along the minus strand of NC_064920.1, from coordinate 324,059,319 downwards.
AATACGTTACGGTGTAGTACTTTCTTGATCACGGCAATAAGCGTAACAACTACGATATCTAGACGCATAGCATTTCACTTTTGTTTATTACGAGGTAAGTACATTGACTTCCACAGACCTTTGCTTACAGACGACGATAATTACGACACTTGGCACATTTTTTTACCCTTAAGTAATGACAGATATTATGTTACAACATGACGCAAAATTTTGCGCTCCAGGACACGCATTTGAGTGATTAATATTGTACTTCAAACACTTATTTTTTTTTTAAATTTGAGTTACAAGGAAAGTTTTCCGTGATACATTTCGTTCCATTGCTGTAATCTGTAACACCTGAGGGTATAATTACATTAATCCTCAGGGAGGTACACGCTTACTTTGTGCACCATGTGTATGGCAAGCACAAGGAGCCCTAGCTAATATGGTATTTGCTTATACAACTTTACACATCGATACCATATGTCAGAATTACGCAGCTATCTGATCATTTAACTCAGACAAATATTAATTTTACTACATCAGTGACAGATGTTTACGTAATTACACAGTTGGATAACTTCACACTTATGAAATTGTATTTTGTCTGTACTTTGTGAAATGTTCATATTTTTTCGGAACAATTGTGGTACTATGAGAGCTTTGAATGATGTATTTGGTATGGGATCATGATTTTTAAAGAACGTTTAAGGTAGATGACGCTTTTGACATGAGCAGAGAATTTTTTTTAGGTTTTGAAATTATTGGAGGAAGCTACGACAATTTTGAGATTTTGCTGAGGTTTTATGATGTTATGATGACGACGTGTATTACGCTTTTGCGGTATGTTTATGATCAATAAGTTGATGCTCTATGAGGAATTTGATTATGCTACGTATTTATTATGATGAAATATTGAAGAAGTGTCTACGAATATCTATATGTGTAATAAAGGAAGGAATAATGAGTAGTGGTTAGGGACTCTGGTTTGTGAAAAAGGATGTTGGAAACCGAGAATCGTGCTTTAAGAGTTATGAAATGTGTGTATATGCGTGAATGTATCACTACGCTGGCGAAATTTTTTTGGAGACTGTTATATTTACAGGATTTTGTTTCTACAGATTTGAAACGCAAATTCTCCACCTGTGAAATTTTTATATGAGACTGTCACTGTAGTGCAAACTGGTGTCGTAAATATTGCGGTAAGAAAGTTAAGTGACCACCTGCAGGTAATGCGTCGTGGGTACCCAGCTTCGCGACAGTCACCTGGAAAAAAGCATTACTGTGTGCCTTTCAGAGGCACAGGTGGAGAAAAGAAAAGAGGCCATAATCCTCACTATTGCCATTCCTTTGTAGAAAGCATCGCAAATACACGCTCAAACTTGAAAACATATGATTACACTTTGGAGCTCTTAATTTATGATATTTACTAAAATGCCTAATGAAATAATGAGAAACATTTTTACGTCTATTGTATTTCTAGTTGAGAGATTGCTCATTTGTTTAATATCTAGTTTCTAGCTGCATTGCAGCATTGGTTAAAATAAAATTTAATACATGTAGTAATATAGATATTTTATGCCTACAGATCCAGTAAACAGTAATTATATGATCTACTTCCAAAAAAAACGAGGGAGAACAAAAAGACATTTCCCTTCACAGGAATTGCATACATAATATTTTTAAGATTCGTGCCTCTGCTTTCCACGTTTATGCCAATGCATCAACTTCTCCAGATGCTTTATAACTCTTTAGATTTCTTCTAAGATCTGGTATTTCTTTGAAATTAGAAGGTTTAGAATATGGAAAGTAGGCAGCAGTTCAAAGTTCTCTGTACTGTTCAGTGCTAATTCTCCACTTTACACTGAAGCGCCAAAGCAACTGCTATAGGCATGTGTATCCCAATACCGAGTTATGTAAACAGGCAGAATACGGCGCTCCGGTCGGCAACGCCTATGTAAAACAACGTCTGGAGTAGTTGTTAGATCGATTCCTACTGCAACAGTGGCAGGTTAACAATATTTAAGTCAGTTTGAGCATGGTGTTACAGTCGGCGCACGAGCCATGGGACTTAGCATCTCCGAGGTAGCGATGAAGTGGGGATTTTCCGTACGACCATTTCACGAGTGTATGGTGAATATCAGATATGCGGTAAAATATCAGACCTCCGACATCGCTGTGAGTGGAAAAAGTCCTCCAAGAACGGGACCAACAAATATTGAAGAGAATCGTACACGTGACACAAGTGCAACCCTTCCGCAAACTGACGAAGATTTCATTCCTGGGCCATCAAAAAGTGAAAGCGTTCGATTAAATGAACGAAACATCATTGATATGGACTTTCAGAGGCCCCAGTCGTGTACCCTTGATGACTGCACGACACAAAGCTTTGAGCCTCGTCCGGGCCCGTCAACACCGACATGGAACTGTTTATGACTGGAAACCTTGTGCCTAGTCGGACGAGTCTCGTTTCAAATTGTATCGAGCGGATGGACGTGTACGGGAATGGAGACAACCTCATGAATCCATGGACCCTGCATGTCAGCGGGGGACTTTTCAAGCTGGTAGAGGCTCTGTAATGCTGTCGGGCGTGTACAGCTGGAGTGATATGGGACCCCTCATACGTTTAGACATGCCTCCGACATGTGACACGTACGTAAGCAGCCTGTCTGATCACCTGCATCCATTCATGTCCGTTGTGCATTCTGGTGGACTTGGGCAATTCCAGCAGGACAATGCGACAGTGCACATGTCCAGAATTGCTACAGGGTTTATATACTTCCACTGACCACCAAACTCCCCAGACATGGACATTATTAAACATATCTGGGATGCTTTGCAACGTCCTGTTCAGAAGAGATCTCCACCCCTTCGTACCCTTACAGATAGATGGACAGCCCTGCAGTATTCGTGGTGTCATTTCCGTCTCGCACTACTTCAGACATTAGTCGAAGGTATGCCACGTCATGTTGCGGCACTTTTGCGTGCTGAAGGGGGCCCTGCACGATATTAGGCAAGTGTACCACTTTCTTTGGCTCTTCAGTGTATAATCTGTTATGTTTAATTTTTTTTTTTTTTTTGGTCAAATTGTATGTGTATCGGGAATCTTAGCCACAATCGATATGTGAAGGATTCTTACAGAGAATGCAGGCTTTCGCGCTTCTTCTTAAAAAATTTCTTTTATTTATATCATGCAAGGTGAGATGAAAATTCTTTACTAGACTTAGGTAGAAAATTATTAGCTCATGGAACGACCCAAAAGGAAAGGCAATGATCAGTTTTATTATTCAGAAAAGGTATGATTATTAAAGGCAGGTGAAGGCACTAGTTTTTTTCTTTTTTGTTTTATGTTTTTTTTTTTCGTCAAGTGGGTGTTCACTCCTGTGAACTAAATTTTCCCCAGTGAACTGCAGGTGAATGGCCCGTGTCCGTCAGCCGGCCCGGTCTCCACATTTCTCCGCGCTCTGCCTCAGGTGTGGTGGAACATTGTTAAATTCCCTTTGTCTTCCGTACGGAACATGGATTATTCGAACGGTGTTGAAGCAGTCCAATGCAGCAATTACAATTTCCTACTGACTCTTTTTCATGACATCGCCGTTAAATATCGCTTGGCAAACGGAGTGTTTCGCGTGTGCAGAATTGGTTTAGACTAATATTACAAACTGAGTATATTTAATAGTGCGCAACGTTAAGGATTGACTTTTGCCGTTAGCAACTTACTATACAGTTTTTCTGTTTTACGTGAACTGTGATTATGGTGAGATTTAAAATACTATTGTTAGAAAGGATATTTTGTATTATTTCAATTTTGGATCAATTCGGAAGAATGTAAAGGACTTGATCGTTACAAATGTAGCTTAACCTTTTTCAGAACAGAAGCAGCTTTTGTCAAAGAAATGTGTTATAAAATGCACTGTAGTAATTCCTATCTTTTTATTAATTTATGGACCACGCCCGGATTTTATTGTTGCCTTCTTTGTATTTGTCGGATCAATTTGCATTATTCATCGGATTTCTATTGGTGTAGCCTTCTAGAGGGTTTCGTACCCTCCCTTCGTATTCCAATGCACTCGTTTTGTTGTCATTATACTACATCTGTCTGTGCCATCCGTCACTATTACGTTCCCATGTCACTCGAGCCAATGATTCGGTCTTTTTCAAAATCTGTAAGATGACGGTAATTTGCACGTTCACATCCAAAAAGAATGCTGTGTTTTCATTTCCATTTGAAAAAGTAGAGAAACGTTTGACATATTCGTAGACATTATAATACACACACAATTCTTTGGTTGTAGGAATGGATTTCTAAAATAAATACACGGAAAATAATTGGGAACAAGAATGAAATTTTAATTAATTTAGACCACAAGTATAGTAATTATAATATGGTAACGTTCGGGCCCAGATTCTGACTGTGTAACACTTCCGATTTGTGTCGGTGTATCAGAGTAATTGTGGTGTAAATGTCAGTCATAGCACTTAGATCTCTCAATTCAGCTGTTCGCACCGAACTGAGATTTTACGTCAGAACAGGAACTATGACTCTATGCAATCTGAACGATATAAGAATTGAAAATAAGTCATATTATTCCATGCTGGAAAAGACAGACTTTTTTTTCTTCTACAAACCATTCATCCATTCATGGTGTGAGTCAACAGGTTCGTGTTACTTAAAGCCGAAAAACGTCGGAAGGTTGCATTTTGCCTGAAACAAATTTCAAATTATTCCACCAACTTACAAATACGGGATCATTCGCAACAAATGCTGGTGGTCTTGGCATTTCTTACACAGTGGAGGTGCAAGTGTTGTGGCGTGTAAAAGACGATAGCGTTACAAACGGGTGAATAGTGGCAGCTGCAGTTTGCTCGGTCTTTGCGTGAGCAATTACTTTACCGTATCACTTATACCACCCGCAAGCTCACAGCTCAGTAGGGCAATGTGCGAAACTACTCTTCTGTCAGTTGATACTGACGTAAAACGCTGAAGATTATGAGCTCACAAATTACTTTTTATTTACAGTTAAGTGTAATAATAAATTAAGATAATAAACACGCCTTATCGAGTGGTCCTAGAAGCAGTGCGTAACTATCGCTTTAGGTTCAGCTTTTCAGTTGTGTACGGGAATTACGGGATGAGTCCGGATGACCGCCCACTTTACCAAACACATTAACAGGTGCTGTTCATCACCAATTCATACGCAACAAATTAACCTCACTATTGGAGAAAGTTTCTTGTTCAGAAAGGCAACAGATGTGTGTGTAAGCCGAACGGCAAATGAGCACTGCTTTTTGTGTGACCATGGGATGAATGTTAATCCACATAACTTATAAAGTTCAGTCCCACCGGCAGGAATAGCATAACAAGTCGATACGACTGCAGCGTTTCGCACTTACCTTGGCGCTCTGAAATAAAGCACGTGTTTCTCCTTCCAGCCACTGCTCCAGTATTCTGTAATGGAACTCTGGACAGGTACCTAAGATCCGGGTACGCACTACGAGGGTCCACTACATCGCATGGTGACTTTTTGTGGGAGTGTCTGAATTATCCATCTTTGTACCTCTCTTTTCAGCAACCTGGGTGAACTGTATGCCACAATAGTAAATGCATGCAAAATACGAGACTAGTGTGACCACATTATAGGTTCCGACACGACTGGGGGCGGCGCTTTATGTAGTCTTCAAAATGGCGCGTCCCAAGCACAGAGCTGTCATTTAGTTTCCTTTGACGGAAAACCAGAGCGTCTCAGATATTTACAGGCGTCTCCAGAATTTCTGCGGATGCCTGGCAGTGAACAAAAGCACAGTGAGTCGTTGGACGTGGCGCCTGTCGCCATTGCCAGAAGTTCGCGCAAACCTGTCCGATCCCCCCTGTGCCGGCCGACTGCGCACAGCTTTAACTGCTGCAGTGCTGGAACGTGCGACACTCTCACAACCGAACACCTCGCTACTCAACTGGACATCTCTGTGGGTAGTGCTAACACACACTTCCACCAGTTGGCGTACTCAAAGGAGTGTGCCAGCTGGGTTTCTCGCAGCCTGGCACAAGTCCATAAAGAGCTCCGAAGGATCAACTGTGCGGAACTGTTTGCGCGTTACGGGGCAATTTTTTGTCGAGCATTGTCACATGCGATGAATCGTGGGTTCCTCATAAAACGGCAATCCATGGAGTGGCGCCAAACCACCTCTCCTGCGAAGAGAAGGTTCAAAGGCACTCCCTCAGCCGGTAAACCCATAGGGCTCTTAAGGAGATATTCTGTTTGATGTCCTGCTTCATGGTACAACAATCTACTCTTAAGTGCGCTGTGATACCCTCGGGGACTGAAGAAAAGATTTCAGGGTGTCCGTCGCCACAAAAGTACAAACGTACTTCCCCTTCTCCACGGCATCGTAAGGTCTCACGCAAGACTGCGCACCCGAAAGGAGCTCACCAAACTTCATTGGACTGTTCTTCCTCGTCCACCATACGGTACGGATCTCGCACCTGCCGACTTCCATCTGTCTGGCCCAATGAAGGTTGCACTTCGCGGTAAGGAGTGGATGATGGACAGGTTACTAATGCAGCAAGACGTTGGTTCCGACGCCGACCAGCAGAGTGGTACCATTCGGCCATACAGGCGCTGCTACTAAGGCCGTCGGCACACGGATCATGCATCCGAGCGTTGAGCGTTGAGCGTTCAGCGTGCCGAGTTTCTGACGGAAGAACGTGGAATAGAACGTTCGGGAGTCTTCCCGAACGTGCCTGGTAATATCTAGCAGGTCAGATATTCTGAGCGTGCGTCTGAGCGTTGACCAATGAGATGGCACAACGCCCCCTACGTCACACGCACGCCGTCGCCCTTCAGTAAAGAATTGTGATGCGCCATATTGGTACTCATATCAAGCCTATACGTATATGCCGTTTCTGAGCACCAGCAAATTGATAATCACTCAAAAACCTGTTATTAACTGTGTGATTCGTTGCAAAAGATAATGAGAAACATCTTATTCGTGGCAAAAGTGTTATTGTAACTTGCGTGTTATGAGAGTATGCCATTTGAAGGCAACGACACACTGAGGATCCACCAAAAACGCATTTTCTTGGTACAATTTGTTATAGTTTAATTTCAGTTAGTAACATAGCTATGATTTAAGGTTTTAGCTAGTGGCAATTCATGAGGATTCGCCTGGCGCAGTTTGTTGTCAGTTTAGCGTAGTGAGTAGCAATACAGACTTCTGTCGAACTGTATGAAATACCGATGGTTCGCGTCTCGACAAGTCTAATTTTTTTTCCTAACATTCGCGTAATAGGTTTCGATGCATTATTATTGGTTTAATACTATATTATGTTATGTGAATATAAGAAAAATGATACATATGGCTCTGAGCACTATGCGACTTAACTTCTGAGGTCATCAGTCGCCTAGAACTTAAAAACCTAACTTACCTAAGGACATCACACACATCCATGCCCAAGGCAGGATTCGAGCCTGCGCCCGTAGCGGTCGCTCGGTTCCAGACTGTAGCGGCTGGAACCGCAAGGCCACTCCGGCCGGCTGTGAATATAAGTTCACCTTTTATTGAGGAGAGCGTGTGTTCTATTGGCTTAATCTACAGGACAGCTTGCTCTACCTGTATAACGATATTTTGCGCCTTTTTCTTTTACGTTTCGTAATTCACATGTTGCAAAAATTCTGCTACTGAATAGGAACAGTCATCAAGTAAGAATGACCAGAGGGTTTTACTAAAATGTGGGAATGGTGTGGCCGAGTGGTTCTAGGTGCTATAGTCTGTAACCACGCTACCGCTACGGTCACAAGTTCGTATCCTGCCTCGGGCATGGATGTGTGTGATGTTCAAAAATGGTTCAAATGGCTCTGATCACTATGCGACTCAACATATGAGGTTATCAGTCCCCTAAAACGTAGGACTACTTAAACCTAACTAACCTAAGGACATCACACACATCCACGCCTGAGGCAGGATTCGAACCTGCGACCGTAGCGGTCGCGCGGTTCCAGACTGAAGCGCCAAGAACAGCTCGGTCATCGCGGCAGGCTGTGTGACATGTCCTGAGGTTAGTTAGGTTTAAGTAGTTCTAAGTTCTGGGGGACTGACGACCTCCAAAGTTACGTCCCATAGTGCTCAGAGCCATTTGAACCATTTTTGGGAATGGTGAAATAATGCTCATCTTATGTGGAGAACTACTGCAAGTTTGTGTCACACTGTTTGTAATAGAACTTTTATAAGACTGTGTCCTTACTTACTGGACATGGTACTTCCTTTTCATCTTAAAACATGTATATGGATATTGAAGATTTTAATTGTTTATATTACATATAGAACAACTTGAGTAGCCTCTAGGCAATGGAGGAAATGTGGGAATTTTACGCGCACCCGTTTAGTAAACAGTGTCTTTTAAGAGCTAGAAGCATCCCGCAACTGCCGCCGGAGTGCTCTGTGATCGTGCATAGCACGTTGGTGACCACGTTCCGTACGCACAAGTCGCGTCGTTCCTGAGCGTTCAGCAGCTTGTTGAACTCTGCACGCTCAACGTTGACGTTCTACAGCACGGTCCGTATGCCGATGGCTTAAGGTGGTGTAAGGATGTCGTATTGAACGGAGATTACGTTGGAAAAAGAGGGTTTTGTAACCGAAAGAATAGGGAATAATAATGGAATCCTGAATAAAACCAATCTTTCAGAAGAAAACGGTATTGCGTTATCATTTGACGCACCTCGTAGTTTTCTGTCTTCATTCATTTAGAAGACACGTTCTTGTGAAGTGGAACGAACCTCTTTGAAACACCCTCCGTATAACAGGAGGTATATGGATAATAAAGTGATAGCGATCCGCTCTGTCGCAATCAGAGACCAAAAACCTTGATGCAGTCTAACCAAGTGGTGCCTCACTTGCTCTATTTGTGGTCGAGGCCTGTAACGTTTTAATTTTCTTGCTTTCTTTGGGCTATGTCACGCGCCTACGCGGGGTCCACCCACTGTGTTAGTACGGTAGTTGCAGAGGGTGGCCTGATGCCCTACCTGCAACCCCCCCCCCCCACCCCCCCCCCCCCCCCCCCCACGTAAGTATTGTACCCCCAGCTGCCTGCATCGAGCGTAGACCATGAGATAGTGCGAACGTGTTCAAATGTGTGTGAGTCGTGGAACTGAGACGGAAGGTGGGGACCAGCCCGGTGTTGACCTAGCGGGATGTGGAAAACCGCCTAAAACCCACATCGAGGCTAGCCGGCTTACCGGCCCTCGTCGTTAATCAGCCGGGCGGCTTCGATCTGGGGCTGGCACGCCTTCCCAGGTCCTGAAAGCAGCGCATTAGCCCTCTCGGCTACCCTGGCGGGCTCCTGAAACGTTTTAATACTGAATGTAAAATAAAAATAAGGGTATTGCACGTCAGTCCATGCCTGATGTCGTTTTCTCTAAATGTCTGTCGACCTAAAGAGAAGAATGAGCGAGGTATTTATATGGGAGCTTCTTGTCAACTGGTTGTCCGATTTACTCTTTATGAAGCAATTAAAAACAAAGCCGTTGAGTAGTAGATCCACATTCTGGATGGAGCGCAATACCAGGCGAGGGCCGTTGGCAGCGGCGTCACTGCTACTTGGGGTAGCCAGAGTGGCGGGTCAGCACAGTGGAGGCTGCGCTGCGTGGCACGTGGGCGTAAAGGCCGCGGCCTGCGCCCCGACAGCCGCAGCCGCAGCAGCCGCCGGCAAAGCGACAATTACGCCGGCGAGGCACCGTGCGTTCAGCCGCGGCCGGCGCGTTTTCATTACGGGAAAAGTGGCAAAAATATTGGCGCTGCTGCGGCTGATTACGCTGGTCGCTGCAATTACTTCGCAGAAGAGCACCCTCTCCCCATCTCTTTCCCTCTACTTTTCCACAGAAATGCAACCGCTACTCACTACCCTCGTAACTGAAGTCCACACGAGTGGAGAGGGTAACGCCAACGTCGGTCGCCGTTTAAGCACCGTTTACCGCCCACGAGAAGTGGGTCAGGTTTTCTCGCTCGTAAACAGCACCTTAGAAGCACCACACGTAAATACACATTTTTTTGTCTTATGGTGTCAACGTGTGCTGCAGTATGGATTACTCATAGCACAGTGCTTAAAATCCACTGCAGGAACTAAAGGGCTGAAACTGAGTTTCGGAGTGTTACAAGCACGTTCTTAAGAGATGTCTGGAGTCTTGCTTCGTGATCTGCATTTCAGATTTTTCTGCATTTATGTTATTCTCTCATTAATGAAATAACCCTGTGACCATCGGCACTATCTTACTTCTGTTTCTAAACCGCATAATTTTTCTTGAATGTTTGAAAACTTTTTTTTAAACTTTAGCTTGAATAGAGAATGTTCAGCTTTTACTACTGTCGTGGATTTTGTTAGAGACATCACGACGCTTTTAATAAAGATATTATAAACATTACTTGTTGTGGAAACAGAAAGCAAATGTCATTAGAAGAAGTGCTTTACTTTTTAACACTTCGTTAGCTATACTTCTTACTCCCACAAAAATGCAAAAAGGCAAATACCATTAGAAAAACTGCTTTACTTTTTAACACCTCATTCGCCACACTTCTTATCCCCAGAAATTGTGTTTATAAGGACCTTACAAATGTCTAAGAGTAGACATGGTTTCCTATTCGTCAGGTTAAAGCGTTCAGTCGGGTGTCTTTAGCGTTGCCTTGACAGCAGTCACTGAACTAATTTTCAAGCTCTACCGTCACATCATGCCGTGGCCAGAAATTTTGTACGTACTCAAATATTTTGAAACGCCGGCCTTTTTCTTGATTAACGTCTTAGCCTGCACAATGCCTTCAAGGAGTAAGTCCATATTGTGACTTGACTTGATTCCCTTTTGCACCGCATTGTATGCGTTAGTCGTGGCAGATATTCCACTGAAATCTGAGACGAATCAATTCTATGCATTCAGTTATACACTGAAGAGCCAAAGACTCTGACACACCAGCATAATATCGAGTGAGTGCCTCGCGAGCACGCGGAAGTGCCGCAACACGACGTGGCATGGACTCGACTAATGTCTCAAGTAGTGCTAGGGGGAAGTGACATCTTGAATCCTGCATGGCTGCTCATAAACCCGTAAGAGTACGAGGAGGTGGAGATCTGTTCTGAACACCACGTTGCAAGGTATCCCAGATACGCTCAATAATATTCATGTCTCCCAGTTTCGTGACCTGCGGAAGTGTTTAAACTCAGAAGAGCGTTCCTGCAACCACTCTGTAGCAACTCTGGACGTGTAGGGTGTCGCATTGTCCTACTGGAACTGCCCAAGTCCACCGCAATGCACAATGGACATGAATGGATGCAGATGAACAGACAGGATGCTTACTGACGTGGCAGCTGTCGGAGTCGTATCTAGACTTATCAGGGGTCCCACATCACTCCAGATGCACCCACCCCAACCATTACAGAGCCTTCACCAGCTTGAACAGTCCCCTGCTGATAGGCAGAGTCAATGGATTCAGGAGGTTGTCTTCATACCCGTGCACGTCCAACCGCCCGATACAATTTGAAACGATACTCCTCCCACCAGACAACATGTTTCCAGTCATCAACAATATAACCAATGGCCCAGGCGTGGCGTAAATCTTTTTGTCGGGCAGTCATCTAGGGTACACGAGTTGGCCTTCGGCTCAGAAAGCACATATCGATGATGTTTCGTCGAATGATTCCCACGCTGACATTGTTGATGGCCCAGAGTCGAAATCTCCAAGAATTTGCGAAAGGATTGGACTTTAGTCTCGTTGAACGATTCTCTTCAGACGTCGTTGGACTCGTTCCTGCAGGTATTTTTCCGGCTGCAGCATTGTAGGAGATTTTATGTTTTACCGGATTTCTGATATTCACGGTACACTCGTGAAATGATCGCACGGCAAAGTCCCGTAGTTCGAACGTCGACCATAACACCACGTCCGAACTAACTTGATAATCTGCCTTTTTAGCAGCAGTAACCGATCTAACAACTACGCCAGGCACATGTTGTGTTATATACGAGTATGAGGACCGCAGCGCCGTATTCTTCCTGTTTATATATTCTCCGTTATTTGAATATGCATGCCACACCAGATTCTTTGGCCCTTCAGTGTATTTGACATGGGAGAAGGAAGTAAATCATTCCCATATCTTTACGTCAGAATGATTTCCAAAACAATCTTTCATTATTTTAATTTTAGACAAGACTTCCGTTGACTGATCGATTTTAACAAACTTTTCACTTTCCCTTACCGTTTTATTTTGTTATTTTACTCCAGACGCTCCTAATCCTTGAGGACATTACACCATTCGTCCCAGTCACGTCACGCTCCTGTAATTACTGTTGAACAGTTTCTTTGATTGTGCAGTGTTTACTTTCCGAGTATCCTCTTAAAATATACAATATACCATGACGTGAAACAATTCCCAACTACACTGGAGCCTCCACAGTGGCTCATGCCTTTGTTTAGCATCAGTATGAAACGAAGCGACTGGCAGGCAACATTAATGTATCCTTCTGCAGTCAGAAAATCATTTAGAAAACCATGGAATGCAGTAAGAACACGGAACAACGATGGCAGTCGGTAGGTAAGCGATCAGCAGACATCTGAGTTCGACCAATTCTTGATATCCAAACCACCGAAGTAAAAGCGATAGTACCTTGTAAGGAGGCTACAATTTCACACACTATAAACACTCATCTACATACTTTGCCATGATTTACAACCGGAATTAGGTGTCATTTGATAGGTTTTATATCGCATAAATGAATATTTAAAGAAGACTGACATTTTCACTTGTCTTTATTATCAAAACGGCGTAATGAATGAGTGCCTATACTAGTAGCGATTGGAACGCCAGTGGAAATGAAACGACAGGCGTAACTCAAGCCCAGGGTGGAAAAGTCCGCACAGGTGTGTTGGTCCTGCTTCAGAGAGGAAGTGCCAAGACGGACGACCTGGGCATCTGAGAACGAAAGCACAATACAGCGGCAGCCGGCCAGTATTGTAGTGGAGGCCAGAAGGATAACCGGATAATACTTCGGAAACTCTGAAAATCTTGGACGCAGCAGAGAGGAACGAGGAAGCGTTCTGAGGAAAACGCAGGTTGGGTTATTTCCGAGGATTTTTACTCCGATAAGCGTACCATTGTATGAGTATAGGTATTTCCTCGCAAACTTTCCGCGCTGCACGACAAAAGACTAAAATATGGTTGGTCGGCGTTCGGAAGACTCTGTAGAGAGGGAGAATATTCCGTGGTTTCGGGAATATGATGCACCTTCTGAGTTGCGAGGGAGGGGAGCCGAGCTTTGCTGGGAAGCCAGCGGTGGAGAGACGAGGTCTTCCGTTTTGAGCGCCCGGGTTTGACGGTCGCCCAGTATCAGCTTTTGTTGGTACAGGGACTTTCTGTCTTTGCTCTCAGGAGATTTTTGGTTAGAAAGGTTTGGCACTGTACTGTTGCGAACTTATACGATTCTGGACTTCTCCTCCGGCTAAGGAGTCGTCGTTGAGTACACATGGTTCAGTGATTGAGAGCACTTCCTCTGTCCATACTCACTTAGAGACGTTATCCGAATTCCGTCCTTGTGGCTGGGAGTTCGCGTTTCTTGTCTGTAGAACACAGAGAGGAGAAGACAGTATTAGGTTATAATAGAGAACCGCCTTCTGCTGTCCTAGTGTTTAAAAAGTTTTATTTTTTGACTGGGGTCTTTCTATCGTCAGAGACGTGTACGAGAACCATCACTCCGACGCAAGTGCTCTACCAGCTGAGCTACCCAAATACGACTCACGATCCGTCCTCACAGCCTTAATTCCACCAGTACCTCGTCTCCTACCTCCCAAACTTCACCGAAGCTCTTCTGCGGACCTTGCAGTACTAGCACTCCTGGAAGAAAGGATATTGCGGAGACATGGCTTAGCCACAGCCGGGGGGATGTTTCCATAATAAGATTTTCACTCTGCAGCGGAGTGTGCGCTGATTCTGGAATCTCATTCTGGAAACATCCCTCAGGCTGTGGCTGAGCCATGTCTCCGCAAAATCCTTTCTTCCAGGAGTGCTAGTACTGCAAGGTTCGCAGGAGAGCTTCTGCGAAGTTTGGACGGTAGGAGACGAGGTACTGGCGGAATTAAAGCTGTAAGGACGAGTCGCGTGTCGTGCTTGGGACGCTCAGTCGGTAGAACACTTGCCCGTGAAAGGCAATGGTCCCGAGGTCGAGTCTCGATCCGGCACACAGTTTTAATCTGCCACAATGTTTCATAGCATTGCACACTCCGCTGCAGAGTGATAATCTCAAACTGAGGACATGGGCTGCAAGTGCAAAAGATGGCAAAGAACAGGGATTCGGGGCGGGCCGCCTCACACCAGAGACGACTGAAGACTCAAAAGAGAGAGAGTGAGAGAGAGAAAGGCCCGTCAGTGACACTCTTAATCAAGGAGTGTAAGATGAAATGTTTGTTAGAAATGAGAATTTTACAAAACTAATTCCAAGAAACTCGTAGTGCTACAAATAATACATTACCCTACGAAGACTCCAAGCTACGTTATTCGTTCAAATAAACATTGTTCGAAAAGTCGAGTGTGTCACTGTGTTATCTTGAAACACACGTTTTCCACGTTCTACATACGCTCCCCCTTTGTGAGACCCCTAAGAACGCAGAGCAGTCCCTCATTCGCCTACGCAGCATTGCGGCGGGAGAGACCAGCGGCTGCTTCTTGCTGGAGGGCTGAGACCGTCATGTTCTGTCCCAAGTTGGCCGGCGCACAACTAGATCTGCCCGTGATTAGTGGCAGACTGCTGCGGCGGATCCAGAAATCATTAATCACGCAACTGAGCCGGCGCGGCGGTCTGACGTGAATGGCTCGGCGCCTTCACTTTCCGCCTCGCATATTGATAGCCTTTCCACCAAGTTCTGAAGTCTCGCCGTGCCAAATTGTTTCCTCACAACACTCGCTATTAGCAGGCAACGTCACCCACTCCTTCGGAAAGAGAGTCTGTCACCTCGATGTGAGTAACGATGGGTGGTGCTCAGGAGAGCATTATACTCCACCTCATAGTGATATGTATGGTTACAACAAATGCTTTAATTCTTCTATAAAATGTGGCAATCTCAGCGAAAGCCAACGAGGGATCAACTATGCTTAGCTCTAAATACGATAAAAAGTCATTTTTAACCAGAGAAATGCACAGGTTCCTGAACATTCATCCTAAAGAAAATTTGTGGTTTGCAACTCAAAATTAGGCTATACCAAATCTGTAATTACACTGTCAGAATATGTTAGGCCTTTAGCGTCAAGTCCCTGTCGCGCACGGAAGCTTTCCGGCAGTCGTTCTTCCCGCGAACCATACGCGACTGGAACAGGAAAGCGAGGTAATGACAGTGGCACGTAAAGTGCCCTCCGCCACACACCGTTGGGTGCCTTGCAGAGTATAAATGTTGCTGTAGATGTAGATTCATATTTTTTAGTGTTTTACTGACATTTCTCAAAGTGAATTGTTGATATATGAAATATTCTTGCTCACTCTCAGTATTCGTCCAAGTCCATACGATGTAAGCTATGGTACCATCCAACGTTAAGCCTCGCCTGAAAAGAGGAAAATGGGAAGCAGAGAGACATGCAGTCACTGCATATGATCGTTAAATTTTCCACAAAGCATATTGTTCTATGTTCATATGTCAGGCGCTTTCTGTCCGAATAGGCATGTCCATAAAAGATAATTAAAAGTAGAACATTAGTCGCTTAACACCTCAATTATTTCTGTACTTTCTTATCGCTAGAGAGTAGTATTGTACATGAAAAGCGAAATATTGCGTATTTTGTACAGTAATAATTTATTTTATTAACAAGTTATCAGCCTACAAGGAAATCACCGGAAATGAACTATCATCCTGAAAGAAGGTACAATATTTGTGAATAACATTGAGAAAGGTATTACAAACTAAGAGTGAGGTAAACGTCATTTTTCTTAGTGTAATGAAGGTGTGTTTACAAATATTAAATATATGCAGTAAATAAATAAAAAACAAAGCAGAAAAAATTGAACACTGAAGCTCCAAGACATATAACAGTTCAAATTAAATTAACAATAAAATAAAATTAACTCGAGACAAGAATAAGAACAAAGAAGAATAGCTTGACGGGGTATTACATATGTAAGGTGATACAGAAACAGAGCCAGGCTTTTAAACAGTTGTAACAGGAAACGCATAAAGTACATTACATCTCAGTGCCATGAAGAATTTCTTCACTGTAGGAAGGATGTACGTATTATAAAGCAACAGAACATATGGAGCACATAGAGAATCACATTGAAATAAATACACACAAGAAATGGAGAAATAGACTGGAAGAAGTAGTGTGGGAAGCATTGGAAAACTGTGAGAATTAAGTGAAATTTATAGGAGGGAAAATATTGAACTGTGTTTGATCGTTTTGTATTAAACCAGGACTGTGTGCCACATTGTTGATTTTCAGGGCTACCATCAGAATTTGTTCTTCCTGTTTGTTTACTAGGTGCACACCATGCAACTATGGCTGGTAGCTATGGGCCTCACTATGCGTTCAAACTAGTTACAATGTCTGTGCCTTATAGAGCAACATAAAAGTTATCGCAATTAGGACAAATAATTTTGTATATCCCACAGTTAGCTAGTAATCAGATATTATCTGTATATGTGGATATCGGGCGACCACAGGTCTAGCAATCACGCACTGCTCCCACAAACAACCTCCATTTCTTACTGTTATGTGCCCGATTCTCAAGGTGACCACAGTTCTCAAGGATACCAAGTCCTTCGCCGGGTCGTCATTCTCACGCTTGGTCGTGTTAGGGATGTCTGGTGTTTGATGTAAAACATCATCGGTATGGGCTATCGGAGCCGAAGGACCAGTCGTGTACCCTCGATGTCAGCACAACAAAAAGCTTTACGCCTTGCCTGGACGCGTCAACGCCAACATTGGACTGTTGATGACTGGAAACCTGTTGCCTGGTCGGAAGAGCCTCATTTCAAATTCTATCGGGTGGACGTGTACGAGTCTGGAGACAACCTCATGAATCCATGGATCCTGCATGGCAACAGGGGACTGTTCAAGCTGGTGGAGACTCTGTAATGGTATGGGGTCGTGTGCAGGTGGAGTGATATGGGATTCCTGATATGTCAATATACGACTCTCACAGGCGACACTTACGTAAGCATCCTGTATGATCACGTGCATCCATTTATGCCCATTGTGCATTCCGCCGGACTTGGGCAATTCCAGCAGGACAAAGCAACTCCCTGCACGTCCAGAATTCTACAGAGTCGTTTCTGGAACACTCTTCTGAGTTTGAACACCTCCGTTGGCCACCAAATTTCTCAGACATGAACATTATTGAGCATATCTGGGATGCCTTGCAACGTGCTGTTCAGAAGAGATCTCCAGTCCCTCGTACTTTTACGGATTTTTGGACAGCCCTGCAGGATTCATGGTTTCAATTCCCTCCAGAACGAATTCAGACATTAGTCGAGTCCATGCCACGTCGTGTTGCGGCGCTTATGCGTGCTCGTGGGGCCCCACGGGATATTAGGTAAGTACTTTCAGGATTGCAGGGCGTCAACAATCGTAAGTATCGAAATAATTATGAAAAATCCGCCTCGATTGCACATACTACCTGGCGTTTACCTAGGTTTCAGCGTGGGTGCAATCGAGGCGGATTTTTCATAATTATTTTCTTAGGTAAGTGTACCAGTTTCTTTGGCTCTTCCGTGTACATTTTCATCTTAGTGTTCACTGATATTGAATTGGAGCTGAGTGTCTCACCGATGGTATGCAGGCATTCCATTCCCGCTGCTGTTCTGGGTATGCTGTTGACACTGGTAAACCAAGATCGTAAGTATCAGAACTGTTGAACTTTCTTGAACTTCAATCCACCTATGTCAAGAAATTCTTCCTGTTCTTGCCTTCTTCCTAATAGCAGGAAATCGATTTATCATGATTCACCTACTGTGCGTAGATGTCCAGTTTATGGCACATTTCTTTCAGTTCATGGTGAGGTTAACTTTGCAGTATTATATCTTCTGCATTTGCAAGACAATTGCAATAACCATCTGCACTCCAACCCTCTCCTGTTGCCTTCTTTCCCTTGTTACTTTCTCTAAGATAAGATTGAACAGATCTCTTGAAAGAGCATCCCCTTATTTGTGACCTGCCTCATGTTCCGGATGTGACCTCTTCGGAAACGTACTGCTGCCCTTGAAGAATTTGTATACGTTTTCACCGTTCTCACTATCTTCTCAAGGATTCTTAAGTCAGAACTGCATTGTATAGTTTATTCCTGTGGATTCCATTATATGCACGTTGAAAATCGAAGAACTGACTATAGATATCGTCATCGTAGTACCAGCGTCTTTCAACCCATTATCCTACAGTGAAAATGAGATCTACTGTCTGTCAATGTGGCCGAAAGCTAGCTTGGTATTCCCGTACGTGGTTTTGTATGTGTGGTTGTAATTTTCTGAGGTTATTGATGACAGTACCTCGTACGTTACTGTCAGAAAGCTGATACGTCTGTAGTTATCACATACTACTTTCTTTCCCTTCTTGTACATCGAGCATATTATGCCCAATTTCCATTCTTCTGGCAATGTCTGTTTCTTCCAGTGGAAGCTCTCACCTCCATCTCTGGTTAATTCTCCTGTTGTTTTTTTCTGCCCTGGGGCGTCTTTGTTCCTGAGATTTTGGTTACAATCTCACATTTTCTTCAGTCACTTCTCAATCTTATTCATCTTTCCTTTCCACAATGGTGTCTGCAGTATATTATAATAAAAAAATAGAATAATAAAAAATAAAATGTGGCCTTTCACATACATGGAATTAAAGAGATTATTTTTTTGGCACACGGACAATGGCAATAAGCTGGGCTATGCCTGTAAACGGGGAAAGAATCCCTTCACATTAGTTCCACATAAATTATATAGTGTTTCTGTTGTGGTATATTTATGCTTACCAATTAATAATATTATGTCCAATCACCGTATCTATCTACAAAATCTTGACCATGTTGCATTAACCGGATCTTCGTAAATTTTCCGAAGTACACAGGTGGGCTTCAGTTCTTCTTATTTCATTACTACTTGCAATAATAACTCATACGATCTTTCAGTTAATAAAATAATACTATATTCTTCTGTTCGATGCACATAGAAAATACAAACTCTTCACTTATTCACATCGCCCAAAATGGTGGCCTACGATTACGCCCTAGGATAATTTTCGTCTACCTCCGTTCACTAGGAGAGCTCAAGTCTTTCCCCCAACTAAGGAACAGGAAAAATACCTTTTATTTTTATACCTTTTATATCCTTTATTTTTATATCTTATATTTTTAACATCTGAAAATCAAAAATACATGACGGTAGGAACAGGCTCTTCGCTGACCTACCGCTTCACCTTTTCTTTTTGCCTTTAATTAAACCGACAACATAAAAGAAAGAAATACAAAAGGTCCATCACAGCACATAACTGTTAATCTGGATGTGGACGATTCAAAGGTTCTAAGAACTATTCTTTACATCTTCCTACGATTATTTCCTTGCCATTTATCAAGTTACTATTCTTATCTCTAATGAAAAACGTTGGGCTCTGAAATCCACGTTTCCGACTTTTTATGCAGTTTGTCACGTTCCCTCTTTCTGTTTATTTAGGTTTGATTTGTTTGATTGTTATTCTTTATTTCTATTATTCGGAATCTTTTTTTTATTAAATTGAGCCTGAAACTTACGTAATAAATACTTGGCGTGAAGTACGATTTGCAGCATAAACAAAAATTAATTTCGGAAATGTAATCCACTGAATATTAAAAGTAAAGCTTTTGAACAACGCGCGTGACTGACTAGATACATTCAGAGGGTACGTACATTCGCGTGCGAGTGGTTGCGGTCTGATGAGAAATTTTCATTGTGAAATAATTTCGTCTTAACACACTCGGAGATTGCGAACGTACATTCAGAGTAGAGGCACGTACGTTCTATCATTCCCCGTGGCCTGGGTAAAAGAATGGCAATTATTTAAATCTAAGAGTATTTCTTTTGCATCGGACTAGTATTTTTATAAGAAAAAGAAGATTGCAGGTTCTGAATGTCTCGGCAAAACGAATCGGAAGTAATTTTAGCGGCCACGAAAGGAAAGTAGAGAGCACAATCACGTACCTCTATTGTTGAGCAGCGCCGTTTTGCAGATCTTCGGTTCCATCTAAAACTCGCCTTCTCTGCTTAACATAAATACTCCATAGGCATGGGAATAAGGCTTGTTGTGCGATGAAAATAATATAAAACACATCTTGCGTCTTTTAACTCATTCATTTACCACACACACACACACACACACACACACACACACACACTAGTAATTAGACAGTACGACATCCCACCAGCCCATCAGAAAAAAAGTAGTCGTTCAAACAAGAAATAAAAAACGAAGGGCGAAATTGTTCCTATGTCTCTCAAAGATAAAAAGTTTACCAGATATTTCTCTGGTGTGTCACTGGAACAATTTTTCAGCACCTCTGCGATTAAATCACAATATTTTCAGTTCCTTTACAAGTTCAAAAATTGCCTAGAATTCTTGTTGCGGCTCTCTGCCTCAATTTATTCTAACAATCTGTTCTCAGGTATCGATTTGTCTCCCTTCTGGTGTAGAAAAAATCATCCCTTTCCTGCTTATTTTCTTTGTCAGCCACCCATTTCTCCCCTATCTTTCTACTTTGTTCTGTAGCCTTCTGCCACGTCTAATTGAAGCATTCTCACCTCCGCTATACTTAGTACCGTGAACATTATTTCTTTCCACTTTTCCCCCCAGTTCTCTCTTGCTTTCAGGTTTTCTATTGTCTCAAAAGGTGTTTGATTTCTTCCGAAATCATACAGGTCAAGACTGAATGTGTCACATCACTATTTCAAAGTTTGCTGAAAAAAATATATGTTGAAGTTCCAAATTATACCTGTCCAGAACTACAACATTTTGATTTACGGAAGATGAGTTAAAACGTTAGCAGACCTCTATAAATGGAAGTATTTGTGAAAATGTCACAACGAAAAGGAAAATTCAAAAATTGTGTTAAAGGAACCAAAAGCGAAAGAGATCTGTAGTTCTTTCAATAAATACTTCGTTCCCATAACTGTGAGACATGATTAATACATACACAATCCTGAGGTTTTTTAGTTTTTATTTATTTATTTTAAATAATTTATGAAAATTTGTAATCCTTTGCGAATTTCAAAATTATATTATAAAAATATGAGTAGTCATAGGATGCTAACTGTTCTGTGAAATGATAAAATGGAAGTCCTGCTAGCTATAACATTAATGCGTGAAGTACTTAAACTGTCAAAATATTTGTATGTAAACAGGAAAGAATTTAAAATTTTTTGGTTATTTAGAAATTCTGTTCTAAATGTTCTAAGAATATCATGGTACGTTAGTTGGTCACTGTACCTAGGCAATGCACTATTATAGTCGGTAATACTTATTTGTCTGTACAAAATGTGAAAAACGTTTTAGGTAGACCTAACTCTACTCTCAAAGTCAATGGACACTTAAATACTGAAATTGATCGCTGATTTTAGGTGCATGTCATGCTAAACTGCTATTTTTGTATCAAAATAATTACTTTACAACACCATAACTGTGTGAGAAAACAATTCATAATTTTGTCTGAAAGCATTTTATAACAAAACAGAGATATAGAATATTTATACCTGTTTTCTTTTTATGATATTATTCACAAATTGTTATTGTCTTCTGTCATGATTTTACTTCTTTATGACTTTCCATGAATTAAAATTGCTACAATGTAACAATCAACACTGCACTGTTGAAAAGAGTTCATTTGGTTTTTCATCTTCTTCTCATTGAACTTGTACAGCCCAGGTGAATTGGTACATGCATAAGGATGATCCAACAAGAGCAGTACTTGCGAAATGTGAACTACTCACTGATATTATGATGATTGCCATTTGCAAACATTAGCAGGACTATGAGGTGTCATAAAGCAGACTGTTTTATCTTGCAGCTCTTCAGAGACACTTATTATGTGTCCGACCCACCACTGATTGTCATACACACACTGATTGTCATACACACAAGAACTGAAATGGCTCACTCTTAAGTCATCTAACGTATACTGTGGTCTCTGCATTTCATACGTGGTAACAGGCTGCATTTCGTGCAATCTATGTGCCAGCCCAGTAGTGACTTGATTGAATTCTTACCACAGACTTCATAGCAGACCACTCTTCTCTCTTTTTTTAAATGGAATTCCCTTAATGTAGTTTCACATAGAATTAAGAGTTTCATTGTTACTGATTTTGATATGATGTGTACAAATCTAGCAGTATCTCTTATAGTATCAACATCTACGTGGGGAAGGTTAAATCTTGTTGCAAAATGTTTACAGAGACCTGCTACCCCATCACATGCGCTTTTTCCATGACCTGTTGCTGAAAATAACTATTTTTTGCCTTAATTTCTGTACCACAGTGTTGACAAACTTAACGGGCTGAAAGCTGTTTTTAAAATGAGATGCTGCACCATATGTAACATGTATATGTTTAGGAAATGCATGGCCTCTAGATGCTGTGTCAGTTATTATCATGCTGAAAGCGTACTATGCACGTGCATTGTCACGAATGAGGTCATCACAGACAATAGCAAAACAGTGCGATGTTCCAAGGTAATCAGTAACACATTTGAATGTTGATACCTATGATGTGTGCCAGTGGTAAAATGGAATTTTTTTCTGCAAAGCAACAGACTAGTTACCAGCAAAGTTGAAATGAAAAACTAATGTGTCAACATTCTGGGAAGTGGCTGATTTTACTTCTGCTATGGCCTGTCTCTGAATCCTCTGGATATGATGGTGAGCTATTCCTTTGATGACCCAATGCCTAACCTGTGTAACAAACTTCTCTGGCTCTACTGTCTTATTCACAAACTGTTATCCCTCCCACAATGGAAAGCTTACGTCATTTTCAGTATCCTGAATTTGTAATGCTTCAACAGTCATCACTTCAGCACCAGGACACACTGCACACTCCTACAACCAACATTTATCTTCCGGCTCTTGACATATACACAAAAGCATCTGTGTACTTTTTTCCTGTGACATTGCTTATGGCGAAGCAAACAAATTGCAGATTATTGCTGTAAATACATGTGCTTAGTTCCTCCACTGGCTGCCATTATATCCGTTTTCGTCGTAAGGAGTAGAATTTTGTAAGAGCAATTTTTAAATTCGGTTTCCTCTTTTTTCATTCGGAGATATGCCCCTCTTACAGATATTATCAAACATATCTCTAATTTTTTAACTCTTTCACCTTTTTGCTAACAGACATAATATCAGCCTGGTTAGAACTTTACCTGCTGGAATCTTTGTCAACACTTAGGTAATATTCCAGTAAGGGTACCACCTTGCAACGAATGCCAATGTAAGAAGAACCTGGGCATGCCCAAATACCTTTCTCGTTCTTTATTTTACGAGCTTTTGAAATCAAATAATATACGGAAGTAGGTAGGTATTTCTGTACCTGCTACTTAGAGTAGCTACCTGGTATCAGTGTCAGCAACTGAACCTTCTCAGTATAGGTGGCTTCTGAGATAGCAGTATTTAGGTTTTCAAAGCACGCATCACATTTCGTGCACATATCACTATCTTCAAGTTCGGCATCAAGTGCATCTATGTTACACAGAGGTTTGAAGATTTTGTTAGTGTAGAACTTATTTCAATTTCTTCCACTTTAATTTTTACATGCTGTTTTCTTCTTCTGCTTCTTACCTTTCCTGGACGTTCAAGGGGTGTATAGTAGGGGCTACAGAAGACATGCTAAAATTCAACCCATCAACATCTTGCAGCAGCTGCACTGTCTTCTTCAATTTAACATTCTGGTGATGGTGATGCTAATACCGTTACTTGAGGACCAAAATATTTCTGCGATACCTCTGACAGACTTCCAACAACAGTGAAGTGTTTTGCTCTTTTCTTAAACACCATCCTCTTACGTCTTTTTTCATGGTCGACACACCTTACTCTTTTACAATTGTATTTCCTCACTGGAATTGTATCTAATAGAAAGTTAAAACCAAACACAAAACTGAAAACAGAATGATTTATATGCAACTTCTCACTCGTTGTAAACAGAAGAGCACTAGAAACAGTGTTTCCAACATGCATACTTCACATTAGAAATTCAGGATACGAAATATGCGGGATATAAAAAAAATTTGTATTGCATTGTATTTCCTCACTGAAATTGTATCTAATATACAGTTAAAACCAAACAAAAAAACTCCAAGCAGAATGGTTTACGTGCAACTTCTCACTCGTTATAAACAGAAGAGCACTGGAAATAGTGTTTGTAACACGCATACTTCACACTAGAAATTTAGGATACGAAATATGCAGGATGTAGAAAAATTTTTAACAGTTTACATTGAAAAATATTGTCCACTGTGTTTGCAGTGACTGCTAGCATATTAACCAAACAAAATTTTGTGTAATTCTCAAAAGTTTTCGGAATTTTACTCTCATTTCAACACATCCTTTGACGCCTCTTCAATGGAAGTTAGTACCGTGATACCCAGCGATAAAATCACGCAGGTTTCTTGTGGGTGGCCGAGGAACCCATTCCAGACACACCGCCGCTCATAATAGACACGGAAAGGTCTCAGAGTGTGGCACAAAGGGAGGCAACGAAACCACTCCTTTCCTTGTGGCGTTGATTCCCACACATTTCGCAGTCGAAAACGAAAGCTCGCAATGCTATATGCAACAATACGACGTTCTTGTAAACGTTCCACACTGTTGACACCTCCCAACAGTGGGCATTTCGAGCCTACTCTGACACCGTGGGGCAGCAACGCCATTGCTCATGATGTGACCTCTTTTTAGCGTAGTGCAACAGTCAGTTTTGTTCTAATGTAAACGATAGAACCATTACGGACCGTTCAAAACCATTCGACAAAATATAGTGCAGCAAAAGGTGTTTACGCTTTTTCAGCACTCCAGTTGCTCAGTTTTGGAGGTTGCAAGATTAACATCTACGTGAATAAAACAGCAACCGATCCATCTAAGCCCCCCCCCCCCCCCTCCGCCCCTTCCCCAGATCAGCAGCACCCTCGCTGCCACCCAAACAGGCTTCTTCAGAATCGTAAATACGTGTGCCCTTCAGAAACGTCGACACCTATTCGGGCTCGCTACTGCTCAAGCACCTGACGGTCAGGCACTCCCTATGACACCACTTAGGTGCGGTCTGCCTATTTGCTGGAGCAGCCCCGAGGCTGGTGTCCACGTTTCTGAAAGGCACACATTTTTAACGTGCTCAGCAAAGAAGGTGCATCGGGATACCGAGGTGTTGCTGATGTGGGGGTCTTAGAGGAACACTTTGCTGTTTTATTCACGTGTATGTTAATGTTCGATCACCCCATGACCACGCCATAGAAGGGCGCAAAACACGAGGGCTAAGAGGGCCTATTGTGGTGAAGTTTGACGTCAGCGTGACATAATTAATCCACCTTATATATTACATGAATTTCTTACCTGTGACCTTCTTTCCATATGTGTCAACACTTTGCTGTCTGTAGTGCCGTCGATCCCAAGAGTGATATCGCAGGGCGCCATACTTCCGCACCATTACAGAGCAAGGTTTGAGCCAAATTTTAAACTTATCCATCTCATGGGGGAACAATTACTGGCCTTCGACTGTTGTGACTCTAACGTGGAATATAATTGTGTAGTTTCTCGTTTTCTGCTAATATAAAAAGGGAGTGGTACCCCGTATAATCAAGCTGATTGCAAATTTAATAATTACTAAAATAAACAGTTCATCGCTATGAGTTTCTTACAGCCTCAAGATTACGGACAAACGATCTACATACTGTTTTCCATGCAGGGGACAAGAACAGGAGAAGACTACTGGTTGGTGAACATTTATTAGGACGTATGCGTTCCACTCAAAGCGGTGGAAGGAAATAGGCACATCGCGAGTACTGCAATCTTAGTACAAATGAGATCAGTGACACGACATCTGTGGTAACACAGAGGAGGTATGAAGGAAAGAAATGCTTTGAGGAAAGAGGTTTATCATACTCACGTATAAATCACCATATCTCTCCCTCACGCTCTCTCTTTTTCAACTTTCCTTAAAGCAGAATGACAGTTTCACTCTTCAGTGAAGTGTGCGCCGATATCAAACTCGATCCAGCATACAGTTTTGATCTGCCAGGAAGTTTCTTGCCGTAAAGCGTTTGTAGTAACCGTATGTTGATGCTACCTGTAAGCATGAAGCTATAATAAGTGGTCATTCATTTCATCCCACTCATCAGCTTGTCCAGGTCTCTCCTACCAGGCTCTAACTTGGGTTAAGGGGACCACACCCTGCTTATCTAACCCATGTTAATTTAGTAAAGTATTTGACCCATTTCTAAAAAGACTATTTTATGCATGACATTAATTATTTTTACTGTATGTTACATGATGCTAATAGAGTCAACTGTACTAAAATCTACTATATCCATTGTATACTTTTTAAGAAATACTTTTTTAAACTTATTAACAAAAAATATTACGTTTTTACTGCAGAAAATATTTTTTGTGAAGTTCCTAATGGCGAAATATTAATGAGGTGACTTTTTATGTCTCTGAAAATTTCATTCATGGTAGTTTCTGATAAAGTGGGGCATATGTAATGAAAATTTTAGTTTGCGCGAAATTGACTTTAAAGAAAAAAACTTTGAAATTTGTTACTCACAGTTAATTAAAACTGTCCTGTTGCATATGATGGCCCTTCTTTTACCTCTAGCAGGTCTTCCAGGTTGTTTTTCACCTTCCTGGATGTTTTTCTTGCTTACTTGGCCATATTAGATGCAGGCCTGTCTGCATAGCCTATCCTCATTTTATCGCAGTGTTGCAGCCCAGTGATCATATTTTCACCAGGATTAATTCCCAGCTTTTTCAGTACCCAACACTTTCCAATATTACCACAATTGAATGTAATAACAGCATCATGAACTCCTAGTTTCATTCTATGCATTCCTACAAATGACGTTTTAGGATGGTGGTTCCAAATTATGCTGTTGAAACATTCATTTGGGTTCTGTGTCTGCCCATGCAGACATTTCCTTAGAAGGTCAGGATGAGCCAAGTCTCTGAAAATAGGTTTAATTGCTGTAATAACAGCAGTAGGAAGAGAATTCTGGTGAGAATAAGATTCTCCAGTTGCCTGAGACTTTTTGTATTTGCACCACGAATTTTCCTGTGATGGAGACAATCCATGGCATGGCTTACCATCAGTAGAGGACGTATGGAAGAATATGGTCCAAACATCTCTCTTCATTGACTCCAGATTTTCTTTATTTCCCCTAACTGCGTGGCCATCGTATACCCGCAAGTTTTCTATTCCAGTTTTAGTTCACCGACTATGTGCGGTCAATAATTTTCCATCTTCTAATTTTTTTTCTTTTCATATTATCAGTTAGTTTTCTCATCCCTGTTCCCAAAAGTTTTTGAAAATGGCCTACACATTCTATTATGCTAATAATGGCATGTCCATGTGGTTTACAGTTCACCACTTCGTTGTACGCCTTACTGTCACCATCGCCCAAATATTTGGTGTGGCGTATGCCTCTTGTTTCTACGGAGCGATGAAATATTTGTTGCACTTGATGAACTTCCGTACCACCGTGCACTTGTTCCTCTAAAATTAGCCTCACAGTTGTGTTCTTTATGTTCATTGACTTTACAAGATTTGCTATACTTAGACATCATCTCCACATCGAACACATTGCCGGTGTGTACACTCGTGCGAGTCACTACTTCATTGAGAGAAGTATGTCCTCTTTTATGCCAACTTCCATCAAGTGCAACTGTAGTATCTGAACATCCATAATTTTCTTCCACTGCATCCGTAGCAGCCATACTTTCCTCACTGACCTCACCTATAGCTTTCTCTAATATTGTAGTCAGTTTTCAAATTTATTGGGTACTTGATGTAAGTTCATGACTGAACAAAACGTTCTCCCTGCAGTCATGCCCTTGTCAATGGATCGTAAGGCACAATCTAATGTAGTATTGATTTCATAAAGGCCACTTGCATCAGAAATGAAATCACAGCTAAGCATTTAGTGCGAATTAAATCGAAAGCAATTGCTAGACCTTTTCTGCCACTGGCACTCCTACAAATTTTCACACTCTGTGACTCACCACACTGTCTACATTGTACAAATTTAGAAATTACATCTGATAATATTCTCAAATTTATAATAATGTTACTGCACCCCTTGTCACTTACAATAACTTCGTTGTAACTCTCTTGAAATGCTGAGAGCTTCTTTGTTGATGCACTTGTTGAAGAATTACAATTATAAACATCGTTGCCAGGCGACATAACCTCTTGTACAGAAAGCTTTCTAAACTTGTTTCCTCTAAATTCTAGTTTCTTGAAAATGCCTTCACGTTTTGTCATCTTAAATAATCACAACAAAACACACGTAAACAAGCACTGCAAACGTAAGTATAACAACTACTCGTAATCACACTTGAAGAAAATTAACCGCGTGTTTGAAAGCGTGTTGTTTGCAAACAACAGAAACAAAAGAATACCGACCGTTGCATTCCAAGGATAGTCAACACACTCAGGAGTAAATAAAAATCCCTAACGAGCAATGTAGGGAATATAAAGATCTAAAGTATAAGCAGAAAAGTGGGTGACAGAAAAGTGGGCGTGGCACGTAAAGGCACGTGGTAGGAAAATGCTCTCTAAATGCTGGAAAAAAATTTTTTTCAGCAAGATCCTTTTCAGAGTACTTAAATAAAACCTTAATCTATCGAAATATGATTTAAACAGAAAATAGATTTCTTTCAACCTGAACCACGGTGTGGTCCCCTTAAAATGCTTCGACTCCAGTCTTTCCGCGACATCGGGGAAGCATCCAGCGTGCTTGGCGCCACAGCGGCTGGCTGGCAGCGGAGCTCCACGTAATACACTTGTCCGCCGTAACGTATCACCGACCAGCGGCCGGCGGCCGCGACTTGCTGGTGCAGTAATCAACTTGCCGCTTCATTTGAGGCGCGCGCGCCCCTGCGGCCGTGATAAATTGCTGGACGCCGGCCGGCGCCGACCAGCGACCCACGCTGCCCATGCGTGGCTGCTCGCCACTAACCGCACACCCGCCTCAGCGCGTTACGTGCGAGACGTACCAAAGCCCATCTGGGCGTCCGCAAGCAGGTACGAGGTGTGACACATAGTCACTCAAAAAGCATGCGCCCATCTTACGAACAGCTCGTAGTATAGAGAAAAGGCGCTGATTTGGAAGCAGAATGAAAAGTTTTAGAGCCTTGTGAAAGTATCGACGTTGCTAGAACGGGATCGGGCCGTAGTTATTCGGCTGGTTTTAGAGACACAAGTTAAGCAGTTGGTCTATACAGGGTGGTCCATTGATAGTGACCATGCCACATATCTCACGAACCAAGCACCAAACGAAAAAACTACAGAGAACAGAAACGCGTCTAGCTTGAAGGGGAAAACCAGATGGCGCTATGGCTGATCCGCTAGATGGCGCTGCCTTACGTCAAACGGATATCAACAGCGTTTTTCTAAATAGGAACCCCCATTTTTATTACATATTCATATAGTATGTAAAGAAATGTGAATGTTTTAGTTCGACCACTTTTTTCGCTTTTTGATAGTCACAAACGTATAAGTATGTGGTATCACGTAACATTTCGCCAGTCTTTGCTTCGTGATACATTACTCGTGTTAAAATGGACCGTTTACCAATTGCGGAAAAGGTCGATATCGTGCCGATGTATGGCTATTGGCATCAATTTGCCGAAGCGGCGTGTGCTATGTATGCTGCTCGGTATCCTGGACGACAACATCCAAGTGTCCGGACCGTTTGCCGGATAGTTACGTTATTTAAGCAAACAGGAAGTGTTGAGCCACATGTGAAACGTCAACCACGACCTGCAACAACTGATGATGCCCAAGCTGATGTTTTAGATGTCGCGGCTAATCCGCATATCAGTAGCAGACAAATTGTGCGAAAATCGGGAATCTCAAAAACGTCCTTGTTGAGAATGCTACATCAATATCGATTGTACCCGTACCATATTTCTATGCACCAGGAATTGCATGGCGACGACTTTGAACGTCGTGTACAGTTCTGCCACTTTGCACAAGAGGAATTATGGGACGATGACAGATTTTTTGCACGCGTTCTATTTAGCTACGAAGCCTCATTCACCAACAGCGGTAACGTAAAACGGCATAATATGCACTATTGGGCAATGGAAAATCCAGGATGGCTGCGACAAGTTGAACATCA
Source organism: Schistocerca gregaria (assembly GCF_023897955.1). Lineage (NCBI taxonomy): Eukaryota > Metazoa > Arthropoda > Insecta > Orthoptera > Acrididae > Schistocerca > Schistocerca gregaria. The sequence goes on along the minus strand of NC_064920.1, from coordinate 324,029,009 downwards.
GCGACCTTGGCGGGTTAATGTATTGTACGGCATTATGGGAGGGAGGAGAATTAGCCCCAATTTTATCGATGGCAATCTAAATGGTGCAATCTATGCTGATTTTCTACGTAATGTTCTATCGGTGTTACTACAAGATGTTTCATTGCATGACAGAATGGCGATGTACTTCCAACATGATGGATGTCCAGCACATAGCTCGCGTGTGGTTGAAGCGGTATTGAAAAGCATATTTCATGACACGTGGATTGGTCGTCGAAGCACGTTCACTGGATCTGACGTCCCCGGATGTCTTTCTGCGGGGGAAGTTAAAGGATATTTGCTGTCGTGATCCACCGACAACGCCTGACAACTTGCGTCAGCGCATTGTCAATGCATGTGCGAACATATCGGAAGGCGAACTACTCGCTGTTGAGAGGAATGTCGTTACACGCATTGCCAAATGCATTGAGGTTGACGGACATCATTTTGACCATTATTGCATTAATGTGGTTTTTACAGGTAATCACGCTGTAACAGCATGCGTTCTGAAAAATGATAAGTTCACAAAAGGTACATGTATGACATTGGAACAGCCGAAATAAAATGTTCAAACGTACTTACGTTCTGTATTTTAATTTAAAAAACCTACCTGTTACCAACTGTCCGTCTAAAATTGTGAGCCATATGTTTGTGACTATGATAGCGCCATCTATCGCAAAGCGAAAAAAGTTGTCCATCTAAAACATTCATATTTCTTTACGTACTACACGAATATGTAATAAAAAGTGGGGATTCCTATTTAAAGAAACGCAGTTGATATCCGTTTGACCTATGGCAGCGCCATCTAGCGGGCCAACCACAGCGCCATATGGTTTCCCCCTTCAAGCTAGATAAGTTTCGTTCTTTGTAGTTTTTTCGTTTGACTCATATTTCGTCAGATATTTGGCCCGGTCACGATCAATTGACCACCCTGTATAATCGATATGTGAGTGATGTAGAGAGAGAGCAGACGGAGATGAGTTGGACAGCGGAGTTGCGGACTGAGCGGCGAGCCCGGGGGTGGCGCGGCTGGCTTTAGGTACTTGCACTCACCAAGAGAAAACGTATCGAGCCAAGCAGTACGCAATCCCTTGGCTCCGACACACGCAGCAAGGAGAGCGGTGGAGTAGGAGCTAATGATGAGGTAAACAAAGCGGGGACGGAAGCTGTATTCGTTAGTTGCTGCTCAACTATCCTATATCACCAGCCGTGGATTGATGAGACGTCAGTGAGGGCAGGGAAATGCGTAGCTGATGTTCGACTACGAGCTGAGGCAGACGGTACGTGAATCTTGGTAATCGGCAGATTCAATAACCAGTGAAGGGGTGTTTTTGCCACGTGATTGTGCTCGTGAACGTAATTAAAGTGTATTACAGCTCTATTCAACACATGTATAATTTGACTGTCAAAGAATAGGACTGTTGCACTACTGTAGCTGACGATTGGTAATTTGATTAACTGCGTTAATTTTTGTTGTCTTGTTGACGTACAGTCAGAGAGAAAGAATAACGTCTGAAGTTTTGAGAAACAGACCGATCAAAGTGGTGAGTAATTCTACATCTACATCTATATTCATACTCTGCAAGCCACCTGACGGTGTGTGGCGGAGGGTACCTTGAGTACCTCTGTCGATTCTCCCTTCTATTCCAGTCTCGTATTGTTCGTGGAAAGAAGGATTGTCGGCATGCCTCTGTGTGGGCTTTAATCTCTCTGATTTTATCCTCATGATCTCTTCGCGAGATATACGTAGGAGGGAGCAATATACTGCTTGACTCCTCGGCGAAGGTATGTTCTCGAAACTTCAACAAAAGCCCGTACCGAGTTCCTGAGCAACTCTCATGCAGAGTCTTCCACTGGAGTTTGTCTGTCATCTCCCTAACGCTTTGGCGATTACTAAATGATCCTGTAACGAAGCGCGCTGCTCTCCGTTGGATCTTCTCTATCTCTTCTATCAACCCTATCTGGCACGGATCCCACAACGGTGAGCAGTATTCAAGCAGTGGGCGAACAAGTGTACTGTAATCTACTTCCTTTGTTTTCGTATTGCATTTCCTTAGGATTCTTCCAATGAATCTCAGTCTGGCATCTGCTTTACCGACGATCAACTTGATATGACCATTCCATTTTAAATCACTCCTAATGCGTACTCCAAGATAATTTATGGAATTAACTGCTTCGAGTTGCTGACCTGCTATATTGTAGCTAAATGATAAGGGATCTTTCTTTCTATGTATTCGCAGAACATTCACACTTGTCTACATTGTAATTCAGCTGCCATTCCCTGCACCATGCGTCAATTCGCTGCAGATCCTCCTGCATTTTAGTACAATTTTCCATTGTTACAACCTCTCGATATACCACAGGATCATCCGCAAAAAGCCTCGGTGAACTTCCGATGTCGTCCGCAAGGTCATTTATGCATATTGTAAATAGCAACAGTCCAATGACACTCCCCTGCGGCACACCTGAAATCACTCTTACTTCGGAAGACTTCTCTCCACTGAGAATGACATGCTTCGTTCTGTTATCTAGGAACTCTTCAATCCAATCACACAATTGGTCTGATAGTCCATATGCCCTTACTTTGTTCATTAAGCGACTGTGTGGAATTGTATCGAACGCATTGCGGAAGTCAAGAGACACGGCATCTACCTGGGAACCCGTGTCTACGGCACTCTGAGTCTCGTGGACGAATAGCGCGAGCTGGGTTCCACACGATCGTCATTTTCGAAACCCATGGTGATTCCTACAGAGTAGATTTCTAGTCTCCAGAAAAGTCATTATACTCGAACATAATACGTGTCCCAAAATTCTACAACTGATCCACGTTAGAGCTATAGGTCTATAGTTCTGCACATCTGTTCGACGTCCCTTCTTGAAAACGGGGTGACCTGTGCCTTTTTCCAATCCTTTGGAACGCTATGCTCTTCTAGAGACCTACGGTACACCGCTTCAAGAAGGGGGAAAGTTCCTTCGCGTACTCTGTGTAAAATCGAACTGGTATCCCATCAGATCCAGCGGCCTTTCCTCTTTTGAGCGATTTTAATTTTTTCTCTATCCCTCTGTCATCTATTTCGATATCTACCATTTTGTCATCTGTGGGACAATCTAGAGAAAGAACTACAGAGCAGTCTTCCTCTGTGATACAGCTTTGGAAAAAGACATTTAGTATTTCGATCTTTTTCTGTCATCCTCTGTTTCAGTACCATTTTGGTCACAGAGTGTCTGGAAATTGCTTTTAACCATCAAGTTTAAGTTAAATGTTGAGTATGTTTTATATAGTTTTTAAGTGGATATAAACGCTTGCTAATGACAAAAGAAGCTTTATAAATTTTGTGCTTTATTCTAAAACTAATTTGTGTATTAAGTTTTAACTTTTATTAACTGGTTTTCAATATAAAATTGAGAAGATAATTGACTTGTGTAGACAATATTCCGATAAATTAATCTTTTCGCCACGAATGAAGTAAAACGATAGAACAAGGTACAACTGTGCAGCACTGTTTGATTCGAGTTTGCGCTGTTACTGTCAAATAAATGTTTTCAATATTACTCTTGACATTCAGTAAACCTCCATTACTCTCCACATTTTTAAATTCTTTTCCAGCCATTGTTCAGTTTTATTTTTGTAAGTCATAGCATGTGAGGCGACTGGTTTATTGGTGCGTTTCGATTACAATCATCATCATAAAATCAGTGCAGGGAGAAGAACTTCATACATACAGTATGGGAGTCGTGTGAATGTGACACATCCCAAAACGTTTTCGAATGTGTCTCATTCATAGGACATAAAAACAAACATTTTTATTCAGCGTCCACGTCAGCACTGTTTATATTACCTGGCTACTAGGTCAAAAATCTCCAGAAACCTAAGTGTGTTCTCGCATACACGTTATATATGTAACCTTTACCTCGTACGCCTACCTTTCGCTGCTACCAGTTTCAGTCCAAAGATCCGCGGGTCAATCCTCAGTCATGGGATTCTTTTCAACACTTCGCGCGTCTTTCATTTCTGGGAAAGATTTGTTTCGGAAAATATCAAGTTTCTAAGGGATTCTGGATCTCACGTTAAATTTCAATTTCTTCTAAAACTAGCTTGGTAAGTCATTTGAAAAACAGCAAGGGAAGGGCACGTTGTTTCCAACCGATCAAGCCTAATGTCGAGCAGAGCTTCATTATTTTTTCTTTTTCATTTAGGTGGAAATCAGGTTGTGCAAAATCTCGTAAATACGTTAAATGTTACAAGCGGTAATACTTATTTCCCGTCCATTTTCTCACTCCAGAGCCTTCGTGAGTCCATGTGTTGTCCTGACAAATGAATTCATATTCTTCGTAGTCCAGGCACATTTCTACTCTTTTTCCTCATTTCGTCCAAAAGAAACACCCACAGTATTCATTAATTATTGTTCTACACCTTGCATCCACGCAATTACAAGAATTCACTTTATATCCTAGGAAACACTAAATAGAAATTCTACAGAAATTGACTCGGTGTCCTTCAGCGCCCGCTCTAATATTCCGAGAAATACACATTCTCTCGGCTTCTCTCAGCTCTGGGAATCTGCGTTTAATGGAATCCAGTGCGCTCTGTGAAAGACAGCAGAGTATCAAAGGGCGTAATGGACATCGGTAGCCAAACTCGGCTATAAATAGCTGCGCGAGACCCAGAATTGTTGACAGTCTAATTGGAGTCCAGACAGCGAGTGCAGTCTACATAATACTCGCAGTACCTGAAGAGGACGAATGAGTCAGTCGTTTAAATGTTGTGCTGAAAATGGAAACAATAACTCGGCAGAACACCTGGGCGCACATGATTAAACTTCAAATGTAGCTGTGCTCTCTTTTTTTTGCTTTCGGCGATCACATATAAAAGTTAACAAAGCCTGCACAAAACACACAAAGCCTTTATATTAGTCCTATACGCGAAATGTACTGATAGGGTAAGTTGCCTTGGGAAATGGTAAGGTACAGGAGATAAGGTACTTTACGATATCAGAACAAAGTTTTATTAGCTTATTCTTCAGGAAAATGACGAATATAAATAACATATTTTTATGTTTCATCATAAAATAACATTTACTGGGTTTAATAGTAGAAGGGAATATCCACGAAATTATTAAAAAATGCAACCGATTAATAATCTTTACCTTCAATGCCAGTGGTACAATTAAACAACAAAAATAATAAAAGGTTAACAAATATTAATTAGTCATTCTTGTTTCAAAACAATAAGTGAACTAAACTTCTGGTTGATTGGCGTTGGCATAATGAGCCGACTGGCGCCTTGGAATGGTAATAACAAATAGACATGATAATAAATAACGGACTACTATAACAAACAGTAAGCAACAGAATTTAAAAAATCCTTTAGACAGTTAAAAAGATGAATTTAAACACACATCAAATCTGTTCACTACTAGCAAGGGAGATACAAAACATACGTTTCTATAACTGTAAAGCATTTGAAATTACAGAAGAATGGAGACAAAAAATCAATAGTTGAATCCTGTTAGCTATATTCTGCTTTAGCACTCCCGAAATCAGCATAGCTTAAGAACAACGACCAATATTATTATAAAGATCCTACGGCTGAGGTAATATTAGAACCTGCTTTCACTCAGAGTAAATGACACTGCTGAATGAAAACACAAAATGTCCAACACTACTAACGGAATTAAACTGAACTTCAGAGCCGAATTTCCCGTGAGATCCGAAGAACAATGTTCAGTAGAATGTTGGCAGAAAAATAATTTTCCTCTGTGACAGTCCTGGAATAACGAAATTCATACCCGTCGTTGTCGTGCGCACATGTTAATGCAGTCGGGTTCGCTTCCTCTTTAAGTAGCTTCTCAGAGTTAACCGCCAGAGCTGGACTGCAGGAAGTCCGTCAGAAGCAAAGCGCCCAAGGAGAAGTCTGCCGCTAGGCGACAACAGGCAGCTATATTACCAGGTAGCATACGCCCCTTGCCCCCCTGGGCAAGGAAGGTAAACACTTAACGGCAATTCCAGCACAGATACTGCCACACACGCATTACCTATCCCACGTTCTCGCACGGGTCACTTTCTGTTCTGATACCCGTACATTAGTAGCTCTTCGACTACCATCGAAACACGGATACCGATCGAAGTGGCGCAGTGGTTATAACATTGGATTCGCATTCGTGAGGACGATGGTTCAAACTCGTGTCCGGCCATCCTAATTTAGGTTTTCGGTGATTTCCCTAAATCGCTTCAAGTAAATGCCCGGATAGTTCCTTTGAAATGGCAGGGTCGACTTCCTTCCCCATCCTTCCCTATCCAATGGGACTGATGACCTCACTGTTTGGTCTCCTCCCCAAATCGACCAACCAACCTACCACACCGATGGTCTAGTAGGACACATGCCGTTTGTCAACTGGGTGTTTCCGCAAGAGCGAGCAAAAATTTGATAGGACATAGAGGATGCTCCACGGCCGGTGTGGCCGTGCGGTTCTATGCGCTTCAGCTTTTTTTTTTTTTTTTTTTTTTTTTTTTTTTTTTTTTTTTTTGAACCTGGGTCGGAGAAGCCACCTTAAGGAGATAATAGGAATAAACGCACATTACTATGTAATTTTTTATTTACATTAGTTAACTGCAAATACCACCATTAACACAATGAACGCATCATTTGTGCAGTATCAAAAAAATGTGCTGAAACTGACGGCCATCAATCTCAGTGCAAGCATGACATCGGAGAACAAGATTCTGGCGCACACTGACAATTATCACGGTATGTTTCGAATCACAATTCTGGCAACTAATTCCATCTCCACCAGGGTCTCATACACAAGTGTCCTTAGACATCCTGACAGGAAAAATCAAGGGAATTCAGGTCAAGTGACCTCACAGACCATGGAATAGGATCTCGCGTTCCCGTCCAGGGACCAGGAAATACTGCACCGGTACTACCCCATCGTGTTGCACGGTACATCTCTGGGTAATGAAAGGTTTCGTTGATTCATAAAACTTGCTGTCATGAGACGACGTAAATACGATTCAACAGACCCAGCTTAGGCACAAATAAAGTAAACAAAACCTTCATGAATACTTCCCAGTAATCAGGCTCATCCTCCTTGTTTCCATACAGGATATAATAAATGTGCATGTAAATAAACAGAACTGTACATGTAAACTTGAACGCATATTAGTTGTAAACAAGCTCGAAAACAGTAATACTAGACAAAGCGGCAGACAAGTTTACTTCCTTATCCACTTAAGCTGGCTTCTCTGACACCAGGTTCCCTACCCTAAATTGTTTGGTGGACCATTTCCTACGTCCTGTTACTGTTTTCACACTCTTACGGAAATACCCCGTATGCATTCATGTGACTATGTAGGTTTTCATGACGTTTCAGACAAGCGTACACAGGTGTTTATTCAGTTGTCTATTTCTTGCTAAAAATGAAGCCGCACATTCGTCTTAAACGTTCAAAAATTTGGGATACGATTCAGTGGGCGATAATCTGTGCAAAACTGGGAATTTATGACAGTAAGGTTACTGTCAATATAAGGAAAACAAAATGTCATCGACAATTTCTTTCTGGGGCTTGAAACTTGATTTGGGAGAGAAATAACTGCGGGTGCAACTAGTGCTCTGGAGGGACACCACTTACACTTTATATATCGACCGCATTATCGATTTTACTCAGTATAAAGAAATTCACATTCACAAACACTATACCTTTATATTTCTGGTCTGTGACGTAGCGTCCCAGAGTTAAATTAAAAATAGATCTCATCCCTAGTACTGACCTAGGTTGTAAGGTACATGTCAGAACTTGTAACCCCTAACAACCATTCCCAGTTGGGACCCCCTCCGCCCCACTACCAGCTCGCTTGCTATTTGGTTGTGAAATTACCTGATTTTTGATTATGTTATTACTCGATCAAGCCACTCCACTTTTCAGGGTAGGGAATGATAGGTATTATTAAAATAGACGCTCTGGATCAAGGCCAACCAAGAATTCGGCCCGCCGTCCTTGCCCTGGCATGAATGCAATAGCGCTCAGCATCACTGCACATTTCCCCCAACCGCCAAGCCACGTCGTCTGAGTGCAAGGAGGGGTCAGAGGGGGAAATTGTGAACACGCCGCATTAAGTGGCAGTCCAATCACTCTCCAAGCTAATAAGTTTTGTGTTTCATGTTCACAGCAACCTAGATCACGAACAAAACAAATTTTCAGTATTATTTAGTCGTTTTTCGTGCTCTTAAGACATAATATAAAGCTGCGCGGTTCAGCAGCGCGGGCTATGAAGCCTCGCCACGGTTGGCACGGCTTCTCCCGTTGGAGGTTCGAGTCCTCTCTCTGGCATGGTTGTGTGTGTTGACCTTAGCGTAAGTTAGTTTAAGTTAGATTAAGTAGTGTGTAAGCCTAGGCACCGATGACCTCAGCAGTATGGTTCCATAGGAAGTTACCACCATCACCACCACCACCACCACCACCACCATAATATATTTTTTTATTCGTATACACATTGGCATATGGACAGATACAGACAGTTTCACAAATTTTCCGCAATCAGGTTGCAACGTAATCGTCAATTATTTACGTTCATGAACGAATAAAGGTCTTTCACACAAATATGTCGATCGAAGTACAGTATCCTTGTAATTCTGTTTTGGAAATTTGTGGTAAGGTCTTATGGGACCAAACTGCCGAGGTCATCGGTCCCTAGGCTTACAAACTACTTAATCTAACTTAAAATAACTTACGCTAAAGACAACACACACACCAATGCCCGAGGGAGGACTCGAACCCCGCTGGGGGGGCGCCTCGCGAACCGTGACAGGACGCCTCAATCCGCGCGGCTACCCCCCGCGGAAGTAATTTTTTCAGGACGACAATGAAGTCTTCACAAGTCACGTTTTCGTTGACAGCAGCGATCTTAGGAAACTTTGGTGTGTTTGTCAGAATGTCTCCCTGTTATTACATGATTTTCTTATTACGAGGTGCATTCAAGTTCTAAGGACTCCGATTTTTTTTCTAATTAACTACTCACCCGAAATGGATGAAACTGGCGTTACTTCTCGACGTAAACGCCCTGCAGACGTACACATTTCTCACAATGCTGACGCCATGATTCCATGGCAGCGGCGAAGGCTTCTTTAGGAGTCTGTTTTGACCACTGAAAAATCGCTGAGGCAATAGCAGCACTGCTGCTGAATGTGCGGCCACGGAGAGTGTCTTTCATTGTTCGAAAAAGCCAAAAGTCACTAGGAGCCAGTTCAGGTGAGTAGGGAGCATGAGCAATCACTTCAAAGTTGTTATCACAAAGAAACTGTTGCGTAACTTTAGCTCGTTGTGCGGGTGCGTTGCCTTGTTGAAACAGCACACGCGCAGCCCTTCCCGGACGTTTTTGTTGCAGTGCAGGAAGGAATTTGTTCTTCAAAACATTTTCGTAGGATGCACCTGTTACCATAGTGCCCTTTCGAACGCAATGGGTAAGGATTACGCCCTCGCTGTCCCAGAACATGGACACCATCATTTTTTCAGCACTGGCCGTTACCCGAAACGTTTTTGGTGGCGGTCCATCAGCGTCCATCAGCATTCGTGGCACCCACCTGGATGACACTTTTCGCATTTTCAGGTCGTCATGCAGGATTGTGTGCACAGAACCCACAGAAATGCCAACTCTGGAGGCGATCTGTTCAACAGTCATTCGGCGATCCCCCAAAACAATTCTCTCCACTTTCCCGATCATGTCGTCAGACCGGCTTGTGCGAGCCCGAGGTTGTTTCGGTTTGTTGTCACACGATGTTCTGCCTTCATTAAACTGTCGCACCCAGGAACGCACATTCGACACATCCATAACTGCATCACCACATGTCTCCTTCAACTGTCGATGAATTTCAATTGGTTTCACACCACGCAAATTCAGAAAACGAATGATTGCACGCTGTTCATGCAAGGAAAACGTCGCCATTTTAAGTATTTAAAACAGTTCTCATTCTCGCAGCTGGCGGTAAAATTCCATCTGCCGTATGGTGCTGCCATCTCTGGGACGTATTGACAATGAACGCGGCCTCATTTTAAAACAATGCGCATGTTTCTATCTCTTTTCAGTCCGGAGGGAAAAAAATCGGAGGCCTTAGAACTTGAATCCACCTCGTAAATGCATCGGCATAAAATCAGAAAGAAGTTGTTTCCCACCTTGCAGTGTCTTATTGTGGGCAGTGTGCAGTCCACTTAAAATGCCAGATCTACAATCCATTCCAAGTGTTCTAATTTTCAACATAATTCTCATCTTTTCTTCTGTCTCATTTGCACATTTTCAATTATATTACATGTTTCCATGCCTCTGGATCATTTTCAGATCTAGTTGCGTCAGATCCATCTTCTTTACTCAGAAGCACATACTTCTAATTTTTGTTCCTGAACTCCTTTCTCCTTGATAAATTCAACAATAGCGAGTTTTCAATGAAAATCGCTCCAGGCATGCACCTTGACTTAACCAACGTACTTTGCAGTAATACATGAGGTCTCCATACTCTTCGTCCAGTTCCATCGGAAAGTGTTGCAACTGGAAGTGCGACACTTTTTTTGTGTTGTTCTGCTCTTCAGTCCAGAGACTAGTTTAATGTAACTCTCCATGCTATCCTGTAGAATCTTCTTCATCTCCAAGTAACTACTGCAGCCTACATCCTTCTGAATCTGCTTATGGCTTCAGAAATTTCACTATTCACACCGAAAACTTGTCCCATGCTGCATATCTGAAAATTTAGCACAAAGTGCTTCTTGAGATACAGAACAATAAAACTTGTCTCTTGGTAGTTCTTTGTTTTTTCAGTGTCAATTAAATTTTTAAATTCTTTCTGCATGGTAACGTAATCTTGTTTCATGGCACTTTTACAGTACTCGTCGATTATGCGACTGCGTAATATATGACGAGATTACTAATCCCTCTGTTCTGTCACTCCCATTCATTTTTAAAGGCTTGTGTTTTTGTGTACACAGCCATTGTACTCGTGAATATCCTTCATACCACAAACAGCGATGGGTATACAGCACTGACATCACGATTCTACCGAACTCAAGAGAGATGCACCTACCGAAAAATGCTGCACCTTCGTAGTCACACGGCCTGCACACCCCGCCCGTGTGAAGTACGGCACGCTGTGCTACGGCTAGCTGCACGGTTAACGCCAGGGCCGGCCAGAAATTGTGCACGCGTGCGGTGCTCCTGCACATGTCCAACTTCCGGGTCACAGCGTGCACGCCGCAGCCGTCAACGTTCATGTAGTGCATGTTTCTAAGCACAGATGTCGCTTTGTCCACTTGCTGGGATACTCTGCACCGGCGCATTCTAGTGCTCTTTCCACAGCTTGCAAGCCAACCATGGGAAGGTATTTCGCGTATTAAACATTTAAAATACTGTGACAGTCTACTCATTGAGACGTCTACTTTTATGTTAACAGTTTAACCCAGTAAGACTTGTAATACAGTTGACAACCGTGGGTTTTTATTAAGGCAGCTTGACTTACGGCACGTAAATACGCTTAATGTTTTTCAGCTAGTATTTAAGAAAGAGAGCACTTAGCGACTTCCAACGAACCTTATTCATGATTTCAAATAACATTAAACTAATGCCAGGTTTCCTACAACTAATTCTCGGTGCCCTCAGTTACACCCACATCATTTCTGTCTCGCTGACCTCTGAACAGAATGATAACCGCAGACCTCTCGATGATCACCTGTTATTTCAATACCAATATTGCTATATCTTTAATCAGTTCGGTCTGAAATCTGCATAATAACCGACAGTTAGATGAATGTTATGTTTTATCGACTCCAGCTGAGCGTAGCACTTAAAAAAAAAAAACCTCTAAACGTAAGTATACATTGAACCAGTCGGTTTAATGACCAATTTCCCTCTTGCTTGTACCACATAAACAGGGAAGTGGAGCCACTGCCGTTCATTTAGGACACATGTCTAATAACAGATCTCGCTGTCGCTCCCTGTCGCACATGTGCAACACTTCCGCACGTCTGCACACTGTGGAGCGTTTGGACTGCCCTGGTTAACGCGATGCTTCCCGAGCGGGAAGGCGTGCCGGTCCCCGGCTATAATCCGCCTGTCGGATTAGTGTCGAGATCTGATGTGCCCGCCAGTCTGTAGATGGTTTTTAAGGCGATTTTTCCATCTGCCTCGGCGAATGCGGGCTAGTTCCCCTTGTACAGTCTCAGTTACACTATGTCGGCGATTGCTCCGCAAATACTGTCTCCATGTACGCGTACCCCATAATTACTCTACCGTGCAAATACTTGGGGTTACACTGGTATGGAATTAGGCGTACCTTGGGAGGGAAGGCGGGAGGGTGGTGTCCACTGGGGGCCGAACCGCACAATAATCTTGGGTTCGGTGTGGAGCGGTAATGGGATGAGTAGAATGCTGTAGCCTACTGTGGGGTTGTGAACCACTGAGGGCAAGGGCGGGGACGAAGCTCCTCCGTCGTTTCTAGTTCAAAGTTCAATGCACGATACACGGCACGCTGTGGCCAACGCTGCACAATATCAAAGATGAAAAACATGTCCCGGTAATAAATTACAACGCTTTCAACCACCCAAAAATCTGCCTACGTTTCTTGCAGAGTTTACCTTGGTCATCAGGCGAATATCTACACGTAGAGTTCCCTACGGGGCTACTCCCAGCTTATAGGAATTTTAGGGCGTAGAGGACGAAAAGGTTACATTAGCCCATCCCCAGCCTACTACACTCCTGGAAATTGAAATAAAAACACCGTGAATTCATTGTCCCAAGAAGGGGAAACTTTATTGACACATTCCTGGGGTCAGATACATCACATGATCACACTGACAGAACCACAGGCACATAGACACAGGCAACAGACCATGCACAATGTCGGCACTAGTACAGTGTATATCCACCTTTCGCAGAAATGCAGGCTGCTATTCTCCCATGGAGGCGATCGTAGAGATGCTGGATGTAGTCCTGTGGAACGGCTTGCCATGCCATTTCCACCTGGCGCCTCAGTTGGACCAGCGTTCGTGCTGGACGTGCAGACCGCGTGAGACGACGCTTCATCCAGTCCCAAACATGCTCAATGTGGGACAGATCCGGAGATCTTGCTGGCCAGTGTAGATGACTTACACCTTCTAGAGCACGTTGGGTGGCACGGGATACATGCGGACTTGCATTGTCCTGTTGGAACAGCAAGCTCCCTTGCCGGTCTACGAATGGTAGAACGATGGGTTCGATGACGGTTTGGATGGTCCTTGCACTATTCAGTGTCCCCTCGATGATCACCAGAGGTGTACGGCCAGTGTAGGAGATCGCTCCCCACACCATGATGCCGGGTGTTGGCCCTGTGTGCCTCGGTCGTATGCAGTCATGATTGTAACGCTCACCTGTACGGCGCCAAACACGCATACGACCATCATTGGCACCAAGGCAGAAGCGACTCTCATCGCTGAAGACGACACGTCTCCATTCGTCCCTCCATTCACGCCTGTCGCGACACCACTGGAGGCGGGCTGCACGATGTTGGGGCGTGAGCGGAAGACGGCCTAACGGTGTGCGGGACCGTAGCCCAGCTTCATGGAGACGGTTGCGAATGGTCCTCGCCGATACCCCAGGAGCAACAGTGTCCCTAATTTGCTGGGAAGTGGCGGTGCGGTCCCCTACAGCACTGCGTAGGATCCTACGGTCTTGGCGTGCATCCGTGCGTCGCTGCGGTCCGGCCCCAAGTCGACGGGCACGTGCACTTTCCGCCGACCACTGGCGACAACATCGATGTACTGTGGAGACCTCACGCCCCACGTGTTGAGCAATTCGGCGGTACGTCCACCCGGCCTCCCGCATGCCCACTATACGCCCTCGCTCAAAGTCCGTCAACTGCACATACGGTTCACGTCCACGCTGTCGCGGCATGCTACCAGTGTTAAAGACTGCGATGGAGCTCCGTATGCCACGGCAAACTGGCTGACACTGACGGCAGCGGTGCACAAATTCTGCGCAGCTAGCACCATTCGACGGCCAACACCGCGGTTCCTGGTGTGTCCGCTGTGCCGTGCGTGTGATTATTGCTTGTACAGCCCTCTCGCAGTGTCCGGAGCAAGTATGGTGGGTCTGACACACCGGTGTCAATGTGTTCTTTTTTCCATTTCCAGGAGTGCATATCTCGTGATGAACATACAAAGAAAGATATGCAAAAAAGTCATTAAAATTCTGAATGCTAAATTAAACAGAGTAGAACAGACGGTTAAAAGGTAGTAAAACGTCTGACTTGCGTTTATACTAACACCAATGTATAAACAATATTTCACTTGAATTAGGACCCTTTGCCTTGCAGAATTATTCTATTGTGATGGGATTTAACACTTCATGAATGGTAATGACTCAAGACGACTTCGGCTAACCATGAGTATTTGTGTAATTTTGGATACATTTGGCAGTTTGATCATTGCAGTTTTTTATGAGCCAAACACATTGTTTTCTCATAACGGTGTCCTATGCTTTTCATCGATTTCTTAATCACTAGACTCCCCAGTAGCCCCTCTGATATAAAAGAATAAATAGAGCCCGATAACTGCAACACAAAATCTAATGAAAAGAAAAATGGCTCTGAGCACCGTGGGACTCAACATCTGACGTCATCAGTCCCCTAGAACTTAGAACTACTAAAACCTAACTAACCTAAGGACATCGCACACATTCATACCCGAGGCAGGATTCGTACGTGCGGCCGTAGCGGTCGCGCGGTTCCAAAAATATAATGCAGAAAATATTTTGGATGTAGTTATTGTTTTCCACTACAGGGCACCGCGGAGTCAAAACGTTCAGCAGAAGATTAATAGTTAGCCCTAAAACTGCAGTGCAGCCCTGTCATAATGAAAAAAGTGTTCGGGACGGGTAATGGCGAGAGACATATATGTCTTCTGTTTAGCGATTGGTTTCAGATTCAAAACTTATTTTAATAAACTAATTCGTCATCCAATGACAAAACAGCTTCCTGCTTCCTTCGGCTCCTCTTTTGTCTCCAAGCGAATTCCGTGTACAGTTTTCAACGAGTGATGTTATAAAATCAACAGAACAAGAGACATAACCAGAATACGTTTTAAGCGCTAACTCTTTTTTCAATGTCTATGAAGCTTCCTTTAAAACACCATCGAAAGGTTATTCTAAAACTGAAAAGTGGCTGCTTTTGTTTTGCCACCTTTAAACACAACAGATATGTACAATACTTACATATGGTTACTAACAACAATAAACTGAGCAAAGACCTACATTTCGCGAATCACAGCATCGATATCTCTGTCGCTCGCCGTTACTTCTTCTTACTGTAGAGAAGTAAGAGTTTCTCTTTGGCAGCTAGAACATTTCTCACTTACACAAAGGGCTGTGCAGTTTAGAGAGAATGTGTCTTAGTCTTTCTCGAGTCAGATGGCGTGACGTCATGGACAATTGCCCCTGATTTTACATGCAGTTAGATGCACTTGACAGAGAATCATTCTTCCGAAAACGGTTGAACGTGTCTTATGCAGGCAGCAGCAAGTGGAGTCAGTACAACGTAGCCGAGTCTTTTAATGTTTCCCTAAGGTTTCAGTCAAGTAGTATAAACGTTATCGTTCAGTTACAGCGATGCTCCGTTTAACCGGTGCCATTTTTTTTATTGGGTGTATAATCTATATTTTTGCGACAAAATGTCACTGCATGGTGTATGGTACGTTGCAATCCGCTGCCACGTATTCTAATCGATGTCTCGGACGATTAACTGCAGTTTCTTGTTCGTGTAATCGCTGGCAGTAGCTCTTAGTGCTAATCGTGAGGAAGGACTTACCCAAACTCAACTTCGGCGTTTTTCAGTTAATGAGCGATAATACAATGTGGCCCGGGCAAAAGTAATATTAACGAAAGTCCCAAAATTATGTATAATGACTTTTTACAAAAGTAATCAATAATAATCCAAACAAAGAATATAGACCTCCCTATCTGTCCCTAATCTCGGATGCCAGAGAAAATACCTAGGAACTATATATTTTTTATTTATCTCTACTAAGACTAATGATTGTTTTATTACCAAGCAAATAAATTTATTCTTCATAAATCAAATCTACTCAGCAAGAAACATAAAAACTGAGATTAAATTTATAATATTCTTATCATTTTTATCCGAAGCCATGTACATTAAGATATCAGTTAACCATTATGGGACGAGAGCATTTGAATGTTTTGATTTGAAGCGGCGATTTCTTCAAGACCGGCGGCAAGACGTGATGGTTCCAAATGTCATCATTTGAACTGGTCCTCTATTCCAGGTTTTTCGTATTTCACTCTTGTATTTTTATAGCTCCTAGTGTTTGCACAGAAATTGTGTGTTCGTTACAAAATGATTTTGAAATGCACGTGCCGGTCGGTATGTAAATTCTTTCGTGGAAGATTATCTGACGTTCTATATAATTCTTAGTAGAACTTGGAACGCGCAATTTATATTAACACGAAAAAAAGAAGAGCGCAATGCCTGATATTCTTTCTGTCTTATCCACATGTAGAATAAATGAGTATGACCCTTCAGATAAACTCTGTAACACGCATGACAGCCAGATAGTTCGATTAATGTGAAGCTTCAGCTGTTGACCATTAATACTGGCCACTGTGATATGTCGTACACGGTGAACCACAACTCCAACGACAAATATTGAAAGGAAGGTAATAAGAATCAAAACAAGAAAAAGATGTCCAGTAAACATGAGTTCTAAAATGCATACCTAAACACCTATAAACAGTTGTTCATCTTTGATTCTGTGAAACATGTTTACTTTAATATAAGCTCTTTGCTTTCCATATTTTGGGAGGAGGTAGTATGAACTTCTTCAGAAGAAGAGACTGAGCTGTTACACCTTCTCTTCGTTTCTCCACTGGCCCCGGAACCGACTGCGGTCAGGCAATGCGACCATAATGGTTTCCTGTACCACCCGGAATTGAGCTAAGTCTCTTTGCAGACATAATAGGTGTTGGTCATATTTGTCAGCGACATCTCTATTTCAGTTTGTCATTTTCTGCTTGCCAGTCAATTTGTGCGACGCTAGTCACGGGTAGACGTTAAGCTTCCAAAATTTTTCATGGTTAATGCGCTTCGCACCGTTCTTGCTACTACTCGGTTCAGGCGCTAATTTTCTGACAGCATCTGTAGCACTCGCTTGACGTTTCCATATGCTTACTGACAATAGACGTGAACTTGACCCTTCATCAGTGGTTTCTGTTGAATCCAGAAACTGTCTAAACCTTCTGTAAACACATTTTATGTCCACTAACATTTCGTTAACTTGTTCCAACGTCGTGTACATCTCCACTGTACTGTTTCTGCTATTGCTAACTAAAAAAAGGGTATTTTTACATTATGTTGACCACAGTAGATAACTCTGACTTTGTAGGTTGCCTAGTGCTATATCATGCATCTCAGCTTATTTTTCCATGCACAACCGAACAAGTTACTATTTAGATAACTGTTCATTCCTCGAACTTCCACTACGCGGCTTCTTTTACGTGACAGTGTACGATTGTATCCGTATTCTATGGCGTGAAAAAAATGTCTAATTCTCTCGATGCATGTCTCCAAACATAATTCAACTTTATATTCTCCCAAACATTTTGTGGACACGAGCTTATTGTAGCCGTCTGACTGTATGATACATTTTTCTGTTTAGTTGGCTTGTTCATGGAGTGGATTGTATGTACATCGTGTTTGTCATCCAATTTGCCTTTTTTTAAAAAATATATTACAACAAGAGCGGATGTTATCTTTACGTTTCGTGTGAATGAATAATGCGGGCAGCGCGCAATGCATGCCCGAGTGGGCAGGGCTAGTATATGGCCACAGATGGCTGCGTGCCGAAGGCCATCATCGTTCCGAGGCGTGCCCGTGGCGTCCACAGAATTCACAAAATCTTTCATTGAATGTAAATTTTTTCATTGTTAGGTGATGTGTCGTTTTGACACCTAACAAGAGATTCAGTCAGTCTGCGTTACAAGTTCAAAGGTATGGTATGTAATTTATATACATTAAACAGATGTGTGGATGTTAGTCGCCGATTGCGTATTGTGAGTCAGTGGAGTTCATTTTTTCAACCATTCAATGAGGGTGACTGAGATTTGCTCTGAGCTACAATGTTGGCTGAAACATCTTGCGGTAAAAGATCTGGCGGTAAAAGATCTCTTCTTATATTGGATATGTAAGGCAACGACATGCCAAGATGAGAACATCCTGTAACGGTTAAGGAAATTACGACACCCAATGAAACCGAAGTAGTCCGAGCGAATTTTACGACGAGCAGGCATGGCCATAGTGAGTGAAAGCATTCGCTTTACACGGAGAGAGCTGAACAAAAATGTCTGTACCGTGCTCGCCTGTCACCAGCATATGGCAAATACATTCACATGAATGGCATTCAACCTTCTCTCGAAAATAATAATCTGCAATATTTGGATATTTTTAGGATGGTGCAACAGAGTCCGCAACTGTAAAATGTAGTTATATTAAATTTCAGCCTCAAGTTGCATAAGCAAATAACATTTACCTAGGTTTCGGCTATAATAATGAAGCCTTCTTCAGAAATGTCACAATATAAAATTAAATTAAAACGTGCTAGATATTGTCAAACTTCTATGTTGACATTTCTGAAGAGGGATACATTGTTATAGCCGTAACCTAGGTAAAGTTTATTTGTTTATGCAACTGGAGGCTGAAATTTAATATAACTACGTTTTACAGTTGCGGACTCTGCTGCACCATCCTAAAAATATTCAAATCTTGTAGATTATTATTTTCGAGAGAAGGTTGAATGCCATTCATGTGAATGTATTTGCCATATGCGGGTGACAGGCGAGAAGTGTACAGACATTTTTGTTTAGCTCTCTCCGTGTAAGGCGAATGCACTCACTCACTATGGCCATGCTTGCTCGTCGTAAAATTCGCTCGGACTACTTCGATTTCACTGGGTGTCGTAATTTCCTTAACCGTTACAGGATGTTCTCATCTCGGCACGTCGTTGTCTTAAATATCCAATATAAGAAGAGATCTTTTACCGCCAGAGAAGGTTATCGAAGGTTTTTAGAAGTTATACACACATAAAGAAAACAAGATAGATTTAAAACTGTGTGCCCGACCGAGACTCGAACTCGGGACCTTTGGAAGGTAGGAGACGGATACTGGCAGAAGTAAAGCTGTGAGTACCGGACGTGAGTCGTGCTTCGGTAGCTCAGTTGGTAGAGCACTTGCCCGCGAAAGGCAAAGGTCCCGAGTTCGAGTCTCGGTCGGGCACACAGTTTTAATCTGCCAGGAAGTTTCATATCAGCGCACACTCCGCTGCAGAGTGAAAATCTCATTCTGGAAGATAGATTTAGCTTTTGTACACATTCCTTTGTTCCAAAATTCCCCTAAAACATGGTGCGTGCACCAAACGTGACTGTCAGTACTGACTGCAGGTATGCACACGCACCAACATCGGTGTTAAGGTGTCTCCTTCACAAAATACGACCTTATATGGGGTGTAGTACTGTTTTAGTGGGGAAACGTCATTGTAATGTAGCTGTACTCCTAACTTGTGCTACTTGGGATTATTTTCTTGTAAGTGTGACACTGCCTGTGATATCTATCTTGGGTAAGTAGGATTCGCTAGTCAGGTATCTATCGTATTCTCAGTTAGCCCTTGCTGTAATAGTCCATTAGCTACAACAATTTGTTTACCTGACATATGGATTAGCCTTTATCCATATCTGACTGGCATAAGATGTATGAGTTTATTAGTGCTTGTTTAACTGCATTGAAATCATTCGTACTTTCTGCTGCCCATTACTATATGGCGTTTTTCTTAACTCTATTGAGTAGAGCTGGTCTGTTAATCAACTGATCAAGAACAAATCAGGGAAACAATGAGCACAGACCAAGGACAGTTTTCAATTGTATCTTTGTTTGCGGAAAAGGAACATTTTTCATTGCACTCATCTTAACTGGATCTGGAAGTATGCCTTGCGACATACTATGTCCCCCAAATTTTTCTGACGTTTTTCGCAAAATTTTAAAATCTCCTTCCCAGGTATGCGTAGTTACTAAACTGTCATCCGCATAAAACGTTACAGTCTCAACTACATCTGGGCCCAACACATTGTCAAGCCCGGTAATAAATACGCCAGAGCCAACGTTTACTGGCAACGTTAAAACGTAAAATTGTTAGTTTCTACCTGCAAAGACTCACTGAGAGCCAAATTAACACGTATAAGCATGTGAATTCAAATACAGAGATGTGTAAACAGGCAGAATACGGCGCTATGATCGGCAACGCCTATATAAGACAACAAGTGTCTGGCGCACTTGTTAGATCGGTTTCTGCTGCTATAGTGAAAGTTTATGAAGATTTAAGTCAGTCTGAACGTGATATTATAGTACGCGCATTAGCGAAGGGACATAGAATATCCGAGGTAGCATCGAAGTGCGGATTTTCCCATACGACCGTTTCACAAGTGTACCGTGAATATCATAAATCCTGTAAAACATCAAATATATGATATCGCTGCTGCCGGAAACAGATCCAGAAAAAACGGGACCAATGACGACTGAAGAGAATCGTTCAACGTGACAGAAGTGAAACCCCTGCGCAAATCGTTGCAGATTTCAACGCTGGACGATCGACAAATGTCAGCGTGCCAAACACTGAACGATACATTATCGATGTAGGGTTTCGGAGCCGAAGGCGCACTCGTGTACACTTGACGACTGCACGATAAAAAGCTGTATGCCTCGCTTGGTCCCATCGACACTGACATTGGACTGCTGACAACTGGAAACATGTGGCTTAGTTTGTAATTGTATCGAGCGGATTGTCGTGCACGAGTATGGAGACAAACGCATGAATCCTTGGACCCTGCATATCAACAGTGGATTATTCAAGCTGGTGGAGGCTCTGTAATGGTGTGGGGTGTGTACAGCTGGAGTCATGTGGGAGCCCTGATACGTCTAGATACGACTCTGACAAGTGACATGAACGTAAGCAATCCTGTCTGATCACCTGCGTTCATCCATGCCCATTGAGCATTCCGACCGACGTGAGCAATTCCAGCAGGACAATGCGACACCCCACAGTTCCAAAATTACTACAGAGTGGCCCCAGGAACAAGGTTTAAACACTTCCGCTGGCCACCATACCCCCAGACATGATAATTATTTAACATATCTGGCATGCCTTGCAACGTGCTGTTCAGAGGATATCTCCACCCCGTCGTAGTCTTACGGATCTATGGGGAGCCCCGCAGGATTCATGGTGTCAGTTCCCTCCAGCACTACTCCTGAGATTAGTCGAGTCCATGTCACATTGTGCCGCTCACGGGGGCTCTACAAGATATTAGGCAGGTGTGCTAGTTTCCTTTGCTCTTCAGTGTAAAAGCACTGTATTTCCTGGATTCAGGAATTTACTTTACTTGCCAGTAAGACCTTTTCAAATCGATGCTGGTGAGGTACTTGACACCTAGAAATTCCTGCAATTGTTCTTCCAAGGTCTACCACCTACAGCTACAATGATTTTATTTATCACACGGATGTCTAGCACGAGCTGAATGCTTCCATTAAGTTTATTCACAGCATAAAGTACGGTGAGATTGATGGTGCAGTTATTTTCAAACCAAGCACCGAGTGAGGTGTCGCTATGGTTAGCACACTGGAGACGCATTCGGAAGGAGGCCTGTTCAAAAATGCGTCCGGCCATCCTGATTTAGGTTTTCCATGGTTTCCCTAAATCGCTTGAGGCAAATGCCGGGATGGTTCCTTATAAAGGGCACAGCCGACATCCTTCCTCATCCTTCCCTAATCCGATGGGACCGATGACCTCGATATTTGGTCCTCTCCCACAAATCAACCAACCGATCAAAGGAAGCATGTGATTAATCTCGTCCCTCGCAATGTTTCGCTTAGTCCAGGATATTGTATGCGTGTTGTAACAAGAAACGTCATGAGCACGAACTTCCATTTATACATATAAGTCTTGATTATAACTGTATTCCGTGTAAAAATTTGTATATATTGTAGTGACAGATCATATAATTTACCTTTTTGTGCTCACTATCTATCGCAGTAGTTCTTTAATCTTATTGCTGAAGAGTACTTTCAGATCTGCTACTTCACTAGTTGTGAATGAACAATCAGTATAGTTGTCATCTTTGCCTAACAATTGTACTTTATAACTCAGGCGTAATTTACCATGGCTTAATTCTTGCCTGTTCTGAACCGCTTCTGTTGTGTCGCCGTGGTGCATTAAGTAACATTACGCTGATGAGAAATCAATAATTGCGTCTAATTGATCCAAAAACAATCTATCCCTATCACACAGTCTCTAAGTGATCAGTTACAATGGATGGCCACACAGTTACTGCATTTCTAAGCTACGCTGTTTCGAAAACTTGCATCCAGACGTTATTACACTCATAAGCCGGGATTTCTGAACAGTCAAATTCGGAAGTGGGCCATGTTCCATCATCCTTCTGTATAGATTATTTGACACAGTACATATGACTGCCCCCATATCTAATGTGACAGTAGCGGGCACACCACAAACAATTGCTTGGGTCTAGCCTGTATTATAACTGTTTTTAGTTCACGTTCCCCATTATTTCCATGAGATAACACGTCGCGTAAGTTTGTATCTTCACTGTATGTTAGTAGCAGTAATGGTTCTGTTTGTTAACTATTTTGCATGTACTGTTATTCTGTATTAGTGTTGCACGACAGGTTGTTGCCGTTGGCATCGTTGTTGTTGTTGTCGCCCTCTCCTCCCATCATAAAATTCCCGGTCGATATCTCGAGGTGATATGTGACCATATTTAGTTTGATGGGCCACTACTCCAGTAGCTGTGGTTCGTTTGTCAATTCAATTACACACACATCATAATATGGTTTGCATCACCACGGTTCCCAGAACTCCTAAAGATAGACATTGACTGTGGATACTGTAAAACTGACACATTCTCGTTGACACTAAACCCGCCCAAAGATGCAAACAACCATGTATGAGCAGAGCCTATTAGACGGAGGGGGGCCGACAACCGATCAGTTCCAAGTTATTCCACCAGGAAGGAGGTACACGGCTCTTGTTGTCTGTAGTTAAACAATGCCTCGACGGTCAATACGGCGGTTCTATCGCGTCCACATTGTTACTTTGTGCCAGGAAGGGCTCTCAACAAGGGAACAGAATCGGAGTGAACCAAAGCGATGTTGTTCGGACATGGAGGAGATACAGAGAGACAGGAGATGTCGATGACATTCCTCGCTCAGGCCGCCCAAGGGCTACTACTGCAGTGAATGACCACTACCTACGGATTATGGCTAGGAGTAACCCTGACAGCAGCACCACCATGTTGAATAATGCTTTTCGCGCAGCCACAGGACATCGTGTTACGATTGAAACTATGCGCAATAGGCTGCATGAAGCGCAACTTCACTCTCGACGTCCACGGCGAGGTCCATCTTTGCGACCACGACACCATGCAGCGCAGTGCAGATTGGCCATGCAACAAGCCGAATGGACAGCACAGGATTGGCATCACGTTCTCTTCACCGAAGGGTATCGCATATGCGTTCAACCAGAGAATCGTACGAGACGTGTTTGGAGGAAACCCAGTCAGGCTGAACGCCTTAGTCACACTGTGCAGGGAGTACAGAGAGATGGAGGTTCCCCGCTGTTTTGGGGTGGCGGTATGTGGGGCCGACGTACGCCGCTGGTAGTCATGGAAGACACCGTAACGGCTTTACGATATGTGAATGCCATCGTCTGACCGATAGTGCAACAATATCGGCAGCATATCGGCGGGGCATTCGTCTTCGTGGAGGACAATTCGCGCCCCCATTTTACACATCTTGTGAATGACTTCCTTCAGGATAACGACTTCGCCTGACTAGAATGGCCAGCATATTCTCCAGCCAAGAACCCTATCGGACTGCCTCGGATATATTGAAAAGGGCTGTTTATGGACGACGTGACCCATCAACCACTCAGAGAGATCTACGCCGAATCGCCGCTGAGAATGGGACAATCGGGACCAACAGTGCCCTTATGAACTTGTGGATAATATGCTACAACGAATACAGGCATGCATGAATGCAAGGGGACGCGTTCCTGCGTATTAGAGGTACCGGTGTGTACAGCGATCTCGACCACCCCCTCTGAAGGGGTCGCTGTATGGTGGTAAAACATGCAATGTGTGGTTTTCATGAGCAATAAAAGGTGCAAATCATGTTTATTTTGATCTCTATTCCAATTTCCTGTACACGTTCCGCAACTCTTGGAACCGAGCTGATGCAAAACTTTTTTAATGGGTGTGTATAATCCCCATGCCAACAGCGACTTTTTTTTGGTGGAGAAGTCTGGTGCAGATTTTATTACAAATATTCTTGTCCTGTTCTGCCACCCCTTGTGCAGTTTCCCTAAACAGTTTCCCATTTTCTCGTGATGAAAACGACGAACATGCGCCAGGCTTAATTAAAAGCCAAAGCGAAAATTCGAAGTTCTAGTATCAACGTAATGGCACAGGTTACTAATGCTGGAGTCGCTTATAGCAACTACACCTGTAAATCTAGGTCCACCTTTTAATAATAACTTTGTTGCCTATCACCATAATGCAACAAGATTGGTAGCATAAGTTTTCTGTGGCGTATATACGATAATACTTAAAACTGGAAGATTGAATGGAATAAATTGTTACACAAGTTTACAGAAAACTAACAGCTTACGCTGGATTTATCCGACCACGCCTTGTAAAATAATAAAGCCGTGATAGGCCATGTTTTTACCCAGCTAACGAAACATTGGTTCTCTTCAGGCTATTAGTTTTTCGGAATAATATATTTGTTGTCATCACAAAAGACTGTATACTGTTGCAGGAATCAGTACGTAAAACCTATAATTTAAGAAAGGCTTAATTGACCTGAACTCCACTATTGACGAACATAATCCACAACCTAACCAAACCGCAATAAGTATGTGTAGCCTCTTAATTTATAGTTCATTTAATTTTTACGTAAATCCAAGTGGAAATTTCATAGCATACAGTTATGTATATACTTATTTATTTATACATACGTTTAACCTGAGGAAATTAGGGCACTGAGGCCCTTTCCTACATCCAAGCAGACATCCTTAGTCAGCTGTCTCAACCTACACGATCAGTTATGCAGTTTTCAATACAATGTTCGTTTACAGCCATTTTAATACATTTTTGAACAAGAGATTGTGGCCTAGAGCTGTCAGAGTCCCCTCACCTCCAAAACGGTTTTGATGATCTAAACTGTAGTAGTATGACGGTGTTTGATCCTGCAGATTAGACATGTTATTCAAGTTTTGTGTGTATTGTGGCACATAGCTGCAAAATGACCAATGTTTATGATTTAAATCTGCTTTATGTTTCTGCAGTGTGCTGCTGCCTTCTTTAGAACTGATTGCTTACACTTCTCAAATAGAAATATCGGTTATGCTCACACTCTCTTCATATTTACTTTAGAGCGTGCATTGGTGAATCAGGCGCTACGCTATGGATCAAAGCCAACGGAGAGTGTTCTGCATCCTCCGTACAGCCACAGAAACAGCGAGTAACTGTATTGATATCCACTGTACAACGCTCAAAATCATTCTTCAGTGTTTCCCGAATGCGAACCGAAATTCAGCATTCTGGAGCACTCCAGACTCTCTGGAACGCTACATAACTCTCTACCACGAAAGCCGTTGTCTGCGGTTTTCTCAAACACTATAAATTTTTAACGTAAGGACAGAGTATGCTGATACTTTCATTATATGTGTAACAAAGTTGAAACATCGACTCCGACGGCAAGTATCAAGAGATTATAAATAGTACGAGACATGACTTTCTGATAACCCCTCCTGTGCTTATCTTAGTGCAGAGCACAAGATTTCCTCTTACAGCAGACCCCTTGTTTCGGTATCTTCATCCGCTTTTAGCATTTCTGTCTACCAAGCAGGAGACCCGGGTACGAGTCCCAGCTAAAGCACAAATTTCCTCCCCCCATGAACCATGGACCTTGCCGTTGGTGGGGAGGCTTGCGTGCCTCAGCGATACAGATGGCCGTACCGTAGGTGCAACCACAACCGAGGGGTATCTGTTGAGAGGCCAGACAAACGTGTGGTTCCTGAAGAGGGGCAGCAGCCTTTTCAGTAGTTGCAGGGGCAACAGTCTGGATGATTGACTGATCTGGCCTTGCAACATTAACCAAAACGGCCTTGCTGTGCTGGTACTGCGAACGGCTGAAAGCAAGGGGAAACTAGAGCCGTAATTTTTCCCGAGGACATGCAGCTTTACTGTATGATTAAATGATGATGGCATCCTCTTGGGTAAAATATTCCGGAGTTAAAATAGTCCCCCATTCGGATCTCCGGGCGGGGACTACTCAGGAGGATGTCGTTATCAGGAGAAAGAAAACTGGCGTTCTACGGATCGGAGCGTGGAATGTCAGATCCCTTAATCGGGCAGGTAGGTTAGAAAATAAAAAAGGGAAATGGATAGGTTAAAGTTAGATATAGTGGGAATTAGTGAAGTTCGGTGGCAGGAGGAACAAGACTTCTGGTCAGGTGACTACAGGGTTATAAACACAAAATCAAATAGGGGTAATGCAGGAGTAGGTTTAATAATGAATAGGAAAATAGGAATGCGGGTAAGCTACTACAAACAGCATAGTGAACGCATTATTGTGGCCAAGATAGATACGAAGCCCACACCTACTACAGTAGTACAAGTTTATATGCCAACTAGCTCTGCAGATGATGAAGAAATTGAAGAAATGTACGATGAAATAAAAGAAATTGTTCAGATAGTGAAGGGAGACGAAAATTTAATAGTAATGGGTGACTGGAATTCATCAGTAGGAAAAGGGAGAGAAGGAAACATAGTAGGTGAATATGGATTGGGGCTAAGAAATGAAAGAGGAAGCCGCCTAGTAGAATTTTGCACAGAGCACAACTTAATCATAGCTAACACTTGGTTTAAGAATCATGAAAGGAGGTTGTATACGTGGAAGAACCCTGGAGATACTAAAAGGTATCAAATAGATTATATAATGGTAAGACAGAGATTTAGGAACCAGGTTTTAAGTTGTAAGACATTTCCAGGGGCAGATGTGGACTCTGACCACAATCTATTGGTTATGACCTGTAGATTAAAACTGAAGAAACTGCAAAAAGGTGGGAAATTAAGGAGATGGGACCTGGATAAACTGAAAGAACCAGAAGTTGTACAGAGTTTCAGGGAGAGCATAAGGGGACAATTGACAGGAATAGGGGAAAGAAATACCGTAGAACAAGAATGGGTAGCTCTGAGGGATGAAGTAGTGAAGGCAGCAGAGGATAAAGTAGGTAAAAAGACGAGGGCTGCTAGAAATCCTTGGGTAACAGAAGAAATATTGAATTTAATTGATGAAAGGAGAAAATATAAAAATGCAGTAAATGAAGCAGGCAAAAAGGAATACAGACGTCTCAAAAATGAGATCGACAGGAAGTGCAAAATGGCTAAGCAGGGATGGCTAGAGGACAAATGTAAGGATGTAGAAGCTTATCTCACTAGGGGTAAGATAGATACTGCCTACAGGAAAATTAAAGAGACCTTTGGAGAGAAGAGAACCACGTGTATGAATATCAAGAGCTCAGATGGCAACCCAGTTCTAAGCAAAGAAGGGAAGGCAGAAAGGTGGAAGGAGTATATAGAAGGTTTATACAAGGGTGATGTACTTGAGGACAATATTATGGAAATAGAAGAGGATGTAGATGAAGACGAAATGGGAGATACGATACTGCGTGAAGAGTTTGACAGAGCACTGAAAGACCTGAGTCGAAACGAGGCCCCCGGAGTAGACAACATTCCATTAGAACTACTGACGGCCTTGGGAGAGCCAGTCATGACAAAACTCTACCAGCTGGTGAGCAAGATGTATGAGACAGGCGAAATACCCTCAGACTTCAAGAAGAATATAATAATTCCAATCCCAAAGAAAGCAGGTGCTGACAGATGTGAAAATTACCGAACTATCAGTTTAATAAGTCACAGCTGCAAAATACTAACGCGAATTCTTTACAGACGAATGGAAAAACTGGTAGATGCGGACCTCGGGGAGGATCAGTTTGGATTCCGTCGAAATGTTGGAACACGTGAGGCAATGCTGACCTTACGACTTATCTTAGAAGAAAGATTAAGAAACCTACGTTTCTAGCATTTGTAGACTTAGAGAAAGCTTTTGACAATGTTGACTGGAATACTCTCTTTCAAATTCTAAAGGTGGCAGGGGTAAAATACAGGGAGCGAAAGGCTATTTACAGTTTGTACAGAAATCAGATGGCAGTTATAAGAGTCGAGGGGTATGAAAGGTTGGGAAGGCAGTGAGACAGTGTTGTAGCCTCTCCCCGATGTTATTCAATGTGTATATTGAGCAAGCAGTAAAGGAAACAAAAGAACAATTCGGAGTAGGTATTAAAATCCATGGAGAAGAAATAAAAACTTTGAGGTTCGCCAATGACATTATAATTCTCTCAGAGACAGCAAAAGACTTGGAAGAGCAGCTGAACGGAATGGACAGTGTCTTGAAAGGAGGATATAAGATGAACATCAACAAAAGCAAAACGAGGATAATGGAATGTAGTCAAATTAAATTGGGTGATGCTGAGGGAATTAGATTAGGAAATGAGACACTTCAAGTAGTAAAGGAGTTTTGCTATTTAGGAAGTAAAATAACTGATGATGGTCGAAGTAGAGAGGATATAAAATGTAGACTGGCAATGGCAAGGAAAGCGTTTCTGAAGAAGAGAAATTTGTTAACATCGAATATAGATTTATGTATCAGGAAGTCGTTTCTAAAAGTATTTGTTTGGAGTGTAGCCATGTATGGAAGTGAAACATGGACGATAACTAGTTTGGACAAGAAGAGAATAGAAGCTTTCGAAATGTGGTGCTACAGAAGAATACTGAAGATAAGGTGGATAGATCACGTAACTAATGAGGAGGTATTGAATAGGATTGGGGAGAAGAGAAGTTTGTGGCACAACTTGACTAGAAGAAGGGATCGGTTGGTAGGACATGTTTTGAGGCATCAAGGGATCACAAATTTAGCGTTGGAGGGCAGCGTGGAGGGTAAAAATCGTAGAGGGAGACCGAGAGATGAGTACACTAAGCAGATTCAGAAGGATGTAGGTTGCAGTAGGTACTGGGAGATGAAGCAGCTTGCACAGGATAGAGTAGCATGGAGAGCTGCATCAAACCAGTCTTAGGACTGAAGACAACAACAACAACATCCGCTTATGGAATTCTAGGAGTAATATTTATTTCACTCGGAGTACCTACTAGATTCTGTGACGATTAATGACGACTGATGTTTGTTTTAACACTGGTATTTTTTAAAAGATGAGTCATATTGTAAAAGTATATTAACCTAGCTGTAAAAAGTATCAACAAAAACTGATATTCTTCGTAGTGTTTCAGTTTATGCTCGTGTAAGTATAGATTGATAGGATGTTGACAGACATTCGTGAGAACCATATAGGATATTGCTGACAATTATTTTAAAACGTGTATTTCTTATACCATCTACATACAATGTTTTAAGCTTGGTGTTTCCAATGTTGTAGTTAGCTCTTGCGGTGTTGAAGAAAAAAACTGATTATTTGTTGATGATGTTTTTCTGTCGGCTTACCGTCGTGACATTTTCCTGGGTGTAAATAATGTCAGTGTGCTTTGACAGCAAGTACAATTTTTGGAGTGGTGCTCCAGCAGTGGATACCGAGTGTACTCGACAAACAGATCGGTGTGCATTCTAAAGGCAAATATCACTGTTGGCGAATGAAACAAATTGCACCGCATTTTTTTATTTATTCTTTGAAGTCCAAATATTTTTATGACACACGAGAGAACTGATTACGTCACAACAGCACCGTGGGGATTTCCGGCAACAATTCATCGAAACTGTTAGTATTTCCTGCGCAGTGTGCTGATGGCATCAAATTGGCCAGACATATATCGTGGTGGTTAATGACAATAAACTAGTAATTTAGCCAGTGAGGAAAAAGGAAACTGCTGGGAAGTCTCTAACACGAACACATAGTTTTAGCGCGGAGTGTCAACCACTTGTTAACTCACAGACTGATAGAAATGACATGATATACATAAACCAATACTTTGCCGCCAGACAATAGCATGCAGTAATACCATGTGAATTCAGTGGCGTTGTATTTCGCTGTACACAGCAAATGAATACATATTTGAATGTATGACGTTAACCGGATCGATCAGAATGACAGAGGACAGCGGGGATAGACAATTTCATAGAGTGCTAATCAGGTGTCACTGTACACACTGCAGCAGAATCTATAAAACAATAGGTAGTGAGGTATTCGCTAACTGCAGGACGAGTCAGCAGAGACGGCTGTGTCGTTGACTTCTGCTTTCTTGTTCACAATCTACAGCAGTAATTTCTTGCAACAGATTCAGCCTCCTGAGACACGTGGCGAAGCCCAGGCCATACACCGCTGACTGAAACTGGGTGCGGTGCCCTCTACAGTGGTGGGTAGTGAACTGTCATCGTAACAGTGGTTCTGTACTGATGAGCAGATAAGGCCAAATGTTGGCGTGACTACTGCAGTCGTCCGCACTTATCACCAGTGGTAGGGGGTAAAGAGCATCTTCGCGAAACGACCTAGGCACAGCACAGATGGTATTGGATATTGTTCTGTGTCTTTGGGGAAATAACTGTCTTCTGCACGCATCATAGCCTTTTACAGCCATTATCGCAACAGTATATGGCCAACGGAAGAACGACCGTTCATCAATTAGTTATTCCATAGTTCGCCCACCCTCCTTCGACAAAGCTGACTATTCCATATGTCCTCTTCCACTACCGCACCAGCATCCGCCGGTTCATTCCAAAGCACGCAGTCGTCTTCACGTAGAGATGAAGCAGACGAATTACAATGCATATGGAACACCTACCGCAGATTTTTGCTTTATGGTGTACGAATCACGTTTTCCTCCTTGTGTACTGAGAAAACTAAAATTTTCCCTTTTATCAGTACACTTCCTTTTCTCTTATTTAGTGACAACGTAGTGTTCCCACACTTCAGTGACAAACAGTGAGTGGTACAAGCACAGGAATTTTTTTTTACTGTGGAACGTACTGTTTTTGGTCATGTGTCTTCTGACTGGTTTGATGCAGCCCGTCACGAATTCCTCTCCTGTGCTAAACTCTTCATCTCAGAGTAGCACTTGCAACCTACACCCTCAATTATTTGCAGGATTTATTTTCAGGCACTATGTTTCTCTGCAGTTTTTGTCCTCTACAGCTCCCTCTAGTACCATGGAAGTCATTCCCTCATGACTTAACAGACGTCCTATCATTTTCTCCCTTCTCCTCATCGGTGTTTACTACATGTTCCTTTCCTCTCCGATTATGCACAGAACCTCCTCATTCCTTAACTTACCTGTCCACCTAATTCTAAATATTCATCTATAGCACCACATCTCAAATGCTTCGATTCTCTTCTGTCCCAGTTTTCCCACAGTCCATGTTTCACTACCACACAATTCTGTAGTCCAGACGTACATTCTCAGAAATTTCTTCCTCAAATTAAGGCCGAAATTTGATATCAGAAGACTTCTCCTGCTTTTTCTGTAATTGGTTATTTTACTGCCTAGGTTCCAGCATTCCTTAGCTTTACCTACTTCGTGACCATCAATACTGATATTACGTTTCTCGCTGTTCTCATTTCTACTGCTACCTTCGTCTTTCTTCAATTTACTCTCAGTCCACATTCTGTACTCATTAGACTTCACTTTCACTCAGGATAGCAATGTCATAAACAAATCGTATCATTGATATCCTTTCACCTCGAATTTTAATTCAACTCCTGAACCTTTTTTTATTTCCATCAATTCTTCCTCGATCTACACATTGAACGGTAGGGGCGAAAGGCTACATCCTTGTCTTACACCCTTTTTAATACGAGCACTTCGTTCTTGGTCGTCCACTCTTATTATTTTCTTGTGGTTCTTTTACATTTTGTATCTTACCCGTCTCTCCTTATAGCTTACTTCTATTTTTCAGAATTTCGAATATCTTTCACCATTTTAAGTTGTCGAGCACTTTTTCTAGGTCGACAAATCCTATTAACGTGTCTTGGTTTTTCTTTAGTCTTGCCTCTGTTATTAACTGCAACGTCAGAATTGCCTCTCTCGTGCCTTTACCTTTCCTAGAGCCAAAGTGACCGTCATGTAGCGCATCTTCAATTTTTTTTTCCATTCTTCTGTACACTATGCGATCAAAAGCATCCGGACACCTGGCTGAAAATGTCTTGAAAGTCCGTGGCGCCCTCCATCAGTGCTCGTGCTTTTAATGCCACCAAACTGTGTTTTGACTTTCTTGTATGCTGAGTCTGCCCTCCCGACAATCATTTCTTTTTCGATGTCTTCACATTTTTCCTGCAGCTATTTCGTCTTAGCTTCCCTGCACTTCCTATTTATTTGGTTTCTCAGCAACTTGCATTTCTGTATTCCGGAGTGTCTCGAGCATTTTTGTACTTCCTCCTTTCATTGATCAATTGAAGTATTTTTTCTGTTACCCATAGTTTCTTCGCAGTTACCTTCTTTGTAACTATATTTCATTCTCAACTTCTGTCGTCGCCCTGTTTTATTCCTTTTCAACTGTGATGACTATTGAGCTATTCCGTATTGCTGTATCTATAGCCTTAGAGAACTTCAACCGGATCTCATCATTCCTTAGTACATCTGCATCCCACTTCTTTGCGTATTGATTCTTCCTGACTAATGTCTTAAACGTCAGCCTATTCTTCATCACTACTTTATCGCGAACTGAGTCTGCTCCAGGGTAAGCCTTACAATCCATTATCTGATTTCGGAACCTCTGTTTGACCATGATGTAATCTAACTTAAATCTTTCTGTATCACCAGGCCTTTTCCTAGTATACCTCCTCCTCTTGTGATTCTTGAACAGAGTATTCGTTATTATTAGCTGAGACTTGTTACAGAACTCAATTATGTTTCTCCTCTCTCTTCCGTTGTCCCAAGCCCATATTCTCCTGTAACCTTACTTCTACACTCTCCCCTACAACTGCGTTCCAGTCTCCCATGACTATTAGATTTTCATTTCCCTTTACGTACTGTATTACCCTTTCAATATCCTCATACAGGTTCCCTAACTCCTCATATTCAGCTTGCGTCGTCGGCATGTATACCTGCACCATCGTTGTCGGCGCTGTATTGCTGTCGTTTCTGATAAGAACAACCCTATCACTGAACTGTTCACAGTAACACACTATCTGCCCTTATAAAATGACTTTTATCTTAATAATATCAATATTTATGTATGTGTTTGGAGAGGGAGAGAGAGATTCATTATTGATTGAGATTTTTACTTCAAGTCGTAACTGGTATCTGAATTTTGACTGTTGCCTCCTTGAATGATCAGCTTCTTCACCGGTTGGTGACGTATTATAATTTGGAAAAAGTTATTGTTCTTTAAGGTATAAAATACGACTCTGTTAGTTACTTGGCCGTATTGCGGATAGCCGTGAGCCCAAGTTTTCGTAGCTATTCATACCTAAGGGACCACTGTTGTTAGTAAATAAGATCAAACAGCAATCTGCTTTTCGTGCCAAAAAGAGATTGCTTAGCACACAAACTTCCTTCAAACTACACGTCCTGCTGCATCAAAATTGGTCAGTGGAGTTCAGCACCATACTTTGATAAAAGAACATAATCCAATTACTGCAATTAAGAAATCTACATCTTCATCCATACTCCGCAAGCCACCTGACGGTGTGTGACGGTGGGAAATTATGAGAGGTTGTTACGTATCCAGTGAAAGCTATAGAGAATGCATTTCCTTTCCTGTATTTCAGTGAACTTTGTACAGTTACAGTTCTGTCAACTGATAGCCGGCGACGACAATGAAGTTCACCTTCTCCCCCCCCCCCCCCCCAAAAAAAAAAAAACAAGATATTTCTGTTCTTCACTTCCAGAAAATTTGTATACATAAATGTTTGGCAACAATTAAGCATACTTTACTCGGTTTTATGACTGAAATAGCAAATTTTCATTAAATGTAACAAAACGTTCTGAGCGAGTGCCTAGCAAAACGTCCTCTTTCTACAAGATACAGGTTAACTATTGTTACGGGAATTGCGCGCCACAGAGCCTCCCGGTGACCTGGCGCGCTTCACTTCACTTCAAGTACCCTCCGAATCAAATTTACAGTTACGGTATTTACAAACGTTAATGAACTTCTCAGAAAGAAATCAGGCATAAATTAGTTTTAAAAAAGGGCAATGAGGCTCACATAACATTACACCCTATCTTCCTATTAGCAACTCATCTGACCAGAAATCCTTGTCTTATTTCCACTTCACTTTAATAACGCCTGCTATATATATTGAGGTTGAGCCTTTCCATTTCCCTTTTCAGATTTTGTAGTTTCCCTACCACGTTCAAGCTTCTGACATCGTAGAACGTAATCCTTCTGTTAATTATTTAATCTCTTTCTCATGGTAACCTACCAGTTGGCTGTCCCCTCCAGGAGATCCGAATGAGGACTATTCCGGAATCTCTTGCCAATGGAGAGATCATCATGACACTTCTACAGGCCACACGTCCCGTGGACAGACGTCCAGTGTCTTTAATGCAGTGGTTTCCATTGCCTTCTGCATCCTGATGTTGGTTCTTCTACTTTTAGGGGCAGTTTCTCACCCCTAGGACAAGAGTGCCCTGGACCTCTGTCCGCTCCTCCGCTCTCTTTGACAAGGCTGTTAGCACAATGACGGGTGACTTCTTATGCCATAAGTCTCCATCCGCCAATGCTGATTATTAATCAAAATTTAAGCAGCGTCGGGATTAGAACGGGGGTCCTCTTGATTACGTATCAAAAGCGCTACCCCCCCTTTTTTTTTAAATCTCACTTTGTTCGTTTTCGTTCGTTGCATCTGCTCGGGGTGAACGTAGCAAGACACTTGCTTAAGCTCGTCGTTGATCCATTAACTCAATTGTTCTATTGCAGAGGGCTGACCGAACACGCTGGGCTATCGTGCCGGCTGTCCAAGACCACGGGCACAAACAAAGCATGTTCAAGGGAAAAAGCTATGAAGAGCGAATAGTCGTCTGCAAGTCATCGTGGAGCGCTGTAGTGCTTATTCTAACAGACTGAGAATCACGGCTTGGTTGTTTTTACAATAGTAAAAGATTTCGTATTTTTTGGTGGCTTATAGTTTCCCATCATCTTTAACAAGCAACATTTAGAAGGAGGAAGTTTCACTACCATAATCTAACATATTGCAAAGAAAATCAATAATGAATTACGACGGTAGAGGAAAATCCCTCATCTCGTGAAACATTTTGCGGTCGCATCTGTTCCCCAACATTTTCCATATTCCTGTTAGGAAAACCGAAAAGACCGAAGGCTGTTCAGCAGCCGGCTCTTAATCTCTCACTGCGCTTAATACCTCCGAATTAATTACTACAGCCGGCCGGGATGGCCAAGCGGTTCTAGGCACTACAGTCTGGAACCACTCGACCGCTACGGTCGCAGGTTCGAATCCTGCCTTGGGCATGGATGTATGTGATGTCCTTAGGTTTAAGTAGTTCTAAGTTCTAGGGGACTGATGACCTCTGAAGTAAAGTCCCATAGTGCTCAGAGCCATTTGAACCATTTTAATTACTACGTTTGTTGTGCATTTGCATTATGTCACGAAATACGTAACTGCTCGGGAAATGTGGTCAGTTCTAGTGGAAACTGAAGCAATGCCCACTACATTCTAAACATACTCACAACAAAAGGATACAAGCGCTGTTTAATCAGTGCAACTTGCTAGCCATTATATAGCGTCCTCAAGCGGAAAGATGTGTGAAACTGTGTAAAAAGCCATTAGAATGAATATGTATGACATGTGTACGATGTATAGTATATGTTTTGCATATTATATGACAGATGTAGTATGTGAGCCGCCTTTGTGCAAAAGTAATAATAATCATTATAGAATGTAAGAAACAATAAGACATGTACCTTTGTTATGATAATCGCAGAAATAACACTTATTATTAGTTGAGACTTTGATGCTGTTCATATTATTAAAAGCGCCATTACAAAAAAAGTTCGGCCTCTCCGTTAGTAGCTGCCTCTGTGATCGTTTGAATGTGTAGTTCGTAAAGTCTGCTATACTTGTCGATCAAAAGGTGTGTAAATTTTACAAATATCTTAATACATGTATTAAAAATACTTGTTGCAATTATTTAATATACATCAGTACCGCTCCACGTCAAATAATCCAGCCCTTTTCAGAAATTAGCTCCATTTGCTACTACAAAAGGAACATAGTTAATGATCTGCAGCCGCTGCCATTACTAGGCACATTTTAAATTATCCAAACTGGCGCGAAAGATTGAAGAGAAATAATTGAAGAGAAATAATTTAAAAACTTTCCACTCCACCACTGCGGGAGACGAGAATATATCTTTCAAATCACTTTTTTGGTTGATTAATAAGGAATAGCACAGATAGCGTTTGGCTTGAACTTGCGTCGGAAAATAGAATTTTGTTTGCCTAATGCTAATGGTTTTCTCGGTTAAAGGCGTTGACGTAAGGAAATCAGATTAACAATTGCAGAATTTCTAATATTTTCAACTTATTTAACTAGAATAATAAGTAGACGTAAGGAAATCAGATTAACAACTGTAGAATTTCTAATATTTTCAACTTATTTAACTAGAGAAATAAGTAGACGTAAGGAAATCAGATTAAAAACTGCAGATTTTCTCATATTTTCACGGCAGCCGTACATGTGCCTAGCTACTAGTCTAGAAGAGACATAAAAAAACTGAAAATGGAGAGCTAAAATGTAAAATATTAATAAAGCGTAATAGGTAATACAGTATATTTCCTAAGTGCAATAAGGGGACCTCAGCCTCATCACGGAAAAGACCCCACGCTGTAACACGATCTCCTCCGTACTTCACTGTTGGTACTACTCATGATGGCAGGTAACAGAGTCCTGGCGATTGCCAGGCCCAAACACTTCCAACGTATTTCCAAAGGCATAACGTGATTCATCACTCGAAATAAGTTTTTCCAGTCATCCACAACCCACTGGTAACGCTTTATACACCACTTGAAGCGTCGCTTGGCGTTGACTGCAAAAATATGTGACTTATGAGGAGCTGACCGACCATTGTAAGCTATTCTTTTAACCGGCAGTCACTGGGCTGGCTGGACTGATGGTAGTTACTCACAAATGATTCCTTCCACTCATTTCTTGCTATCGTCTGCATCCGAAACAGTGCTCAATGGTCCGTTATTGTCAGTAAAGAAGGTCCACCTCTCTCAACATACATGTGGATATTCTTTTGCATTCCCACTTCACAATCACATCGCCAGCAGTTGAATCAGGGAGCTTTAGAGGAGTTAAAATGTGCCGAACGGGTCTGTTTCTTAGGCGACATCAAATGACCAATCCTCATTGTAATTCACTGAGCTCTGTGGCCGACCCATTCTACAGTTATTCTGCATCTCTGCTGACAACACGGTAACCCCACCCCCTCTTATTATCCGGGTCAGTCCGCCTCTCGTGATATTAATAGTCAATTTCACTTTATACAGGGGTGTACGGATTATCAGATGGTGCACAGGTTGCATCATTAATGAGTATTTAAAGTCAGAACGGACCTTCTGCAGGACTGGTATGCATCAATACATGGAGCAATTATAAGTTTAATCATAAAGGTTATTTTTTGGTATTTTGCAAATGTTTTGTTTTCAGTACGCTATCGATAATAGTGTAATCCAGTAGCAATAGATCTTCTCACTTATTTATGCGCAATGCTTTACATTCACTTACTTTCAGGATCAACTGCCAGTCTATACATCAATCATCGGTCCTCTGTTGGTCTTCCATTGTATCCCAACAGTCATCAGCCATTCGAACCGCCATATAGATAACAGGATCGCCAGCGATAGCCTCATAGAGCTTCCTGCATTGTTCACTTCTTTATTTTTGCATGCTGCAAACAGTGTAGTTTACTTCTGGTATTAACTTTACATCTGATGAAAAAGGAATACCGACGTCAGCCGCTTGTGTGCATTGAAATAATTCACTAGCGACAAACGATAACTTCTACTGGACCGGGAATCATTCCCAAATTTCCCGCGTTACGTGAGAGGTCGCCTTAACCACTTCGACTATCCGAGTAACTTCCCAGCGAATAATATTGTCAGCTTATCGCACAATATTTCCATAGCCCAGCCCTGTCCACCATTTACATTGCTCGCAGCGTTTTGCACGATTATGACAAGAGGTCGGACCTAGGCTCCAACCACACTGGAGATATCATAAAACGCCGTCAACGTGTGTATACATTACTGTTATATTTGTGGTGTCTGTTCTTTGTGATATGTACAAAGCGATAGACACTATACAATCACTAGTATACCGCCGTATATATATATATATATATATATATATATATATGATAAAAGAGAAAAATCTACTTCAGCCGCATAAGGGCACTGAAATAATTCAATGGCGACAAGTGAAAATTCGTGCCGGATTGGAACTCGAACCTGGATTTGCTGCTTTATGCAAGCTTCGGCTATCTGCTCACAGCTCCCACCCAACCCAAATTCGCAACTTGTCGCACACTACTTCCGTAGCAGCATTTAGCACGATCCTGCAAGAGGTTGGAGTTGGGTACATCCAGAATGAAGATAACATGGAGTGCTATCAAAAATACATATTAGTAGCTTAACATCGGTTGATCGGTAGCTTAACATCGGTTGATTTCTGCCTGACAGGACGTCATGAATCCTATCACAGATCTGGTCTGAAACCCTGTAACCCTTATTCTGTTCACTAAACTACAGCACGGAACTGTATGTAATACCATCCTTACGTTAAGGAACACTGCAAACAATATGGACGCTATTATCTGTAGCCCTCTGACCTTCACAGACGAAAAGAGTGAGCCGAGTTACGCGAAGTTTCTGTATCCGACTGTTCGCAGCCCACATCGTCTCATCTACAAATATGAAAATCTTGGTAGAGACTAATGAACTCTCAATATATTCTGATGTACCCGTTTATAATAGAGCAAATTGCTGACTAATTCATCGGCTTGGGACCAGAAATCAGTTTCTTTACCTTGTGTTAGTGTTTGAGTGTAAACTATTAATAATTATTTATACCATGCGTAAATGCTTCAAATGGCTCTAAGCACTATGGGACTTAACATCTGAGGTCATCAGTCTTCCAGACGTAGAACTACTTAAACCTAACTAACCTAAGGACGTCACACACATCCATGCCCAAGGCAGGATTCGAACCTGCGACCGTAGCAGCAGTGCGGCTCCAGACTGAAGCGCCTAGAGCCGCTAGGCCACAGCAGCCGGCTCATGCGTAAATCTCTCATCAGAGTGTTTTTCTATAAGTTATGAAGTATGTTCCAAATTTTAATAGTTTTATGTGTAATGTACAAAAGTAAATTAAGAAACAAAAAAATCTGTTGAAAATCACTTATGGCCGTTAAAAAGGAGTTTGACTCCATTTGATAGCATTTTTCAAATTTGGAATCTGTAATAAGCTCACTAGATATTATCGAGTTCTTCACGGAATTAAAAAGTCGCACTGATTGGTAGCTAATCTTTTGACATTTATTCTGACCCGAATTTACGATTTTGCTGTTATCCACTGCGGTTCCTAACACTAGTGGACTTTATTACCTTTAATCACTGAGACTACTCCTGGGACCTCTCCATGGATCCCCATGTTTACTAATAAAACATTAATACTTCCTCATTCTCATCTGTAAGAATGAAACTCTTCCTCCGAGATTAATGTGGTTAGTAGTTCTCCCCGTCGTCGCGGCAGCTCCTCGTACCTGTTGCTGTTGTGTAAGTGCAACCGTGTGGATAAATGCCAAATTCGCCATAGGCTTGGAGATCTGGCACTCATATCCGAGGGAAGACAATCCGGCGAGATGTTGAGTATCGGAAGGGATTCCAATGGCACCACAGGTTTCACAGCTTTCGCCACAGAATACTCGACGTCACTACATCTTTGAGCAGTCATCTGTCCCTTTGTCGAACACAGTTTCTAGCAGTTTCCGGATAGCGACCAATTTATCTTGTGACTGCACACAGCATGCATTTCGTACTGTGTACAGCTGTCTGATATCATGAACCAGCAGGTCTCTTCTAGGCAGATCAGAGACTAATTCAGAAATTACATGCAGACCGCAACAGGGTATGGAGTTGCTCGATTGTGTCGCTACGGGCTAGGGTAAATATAAAGTGTTAAACTTAAATAACAAAACATAAACAAGAAAAATAAGAACTAGCTCTAGAAAGTCAGCTAACGTGGCAGTAACCACTTCGATACACCCAACTCTTAGAATAAAATTAATAACATTAGCAAAAACAGATATACTGTTTATATCTTCTCGTACGTACTTAAGAAGACTACGAAATCAAATGACGTACACGAACTAGGCAGGATCCTGCTGAGGGCTCCTGTTT
This sequence comes from Schistocerca gregaria, assembly GCF_023897955.1. Classification (NCBI taxonomy): domain Eukaryota; kingdom Metazoa; phylum Arthropoda; class Insecta; order Orthoptera; family Acrididae; genus Schistocerca; species Schistocerca gregaria. The sequence goes on along the minus strand of NC_064920.1, from coordinate 323,988,418 downwards.
TCTCTGCAATTGGGTTATTACTCAAAGCAGAATAATTCCGGAAGCTCTATCAATTTTATACAAAGAGAAATGCAGGAAGTGACTGTCGTAATTCTTTGGCAAACGTCCCAAAGCTCACCTGAGCTGAGAACACAGAAAAAAGGCCAAAACCAGTAAAGCTGATGCTAAGTAATCTCTTCGTAAGTAATTGTAGAGTGTCTTAAACTCTGCGTTACATCAATCGACACATACATTCAGCAACATTCGACATTGCTGTATTAACTATATTAGTTGCTTACAACGGAACCCCATAGACATTGTGATATCAGGATCATTATACACTGGGTCCAGAAGGAAAGGTCAATAGTCAGGGATAACACAGGTATGCTTACTTGAAACAAAATACTTAATGTGGACATATACTCTCATCCAAATGGTTTGACGTTTTATCGTAGCCCAACCCATCTCGTTGCTTTCAACCTGTTTGTTTGGGATGTCCTTCCGCCGTTAAACTGGCCCATTGAATGCGCAGTGGTACATGGCGTATTGTCAGTGTGGTAGAGCGAGAAACTAAGCGTGTGTTGGAGATAACCATCGGTTAACTGTGTTTGTACGGGCGTCCGCTAAATTCCACGATCCACACTAATGAAAAATATGCAGATATAGTGTATGTTTACGGATTCTGCGATGTTAGCGCTCCTACTGCCTTCCTTCGACCAAGCGGACGGCAATATACGTCCAGCGTGATGGAGCCCCTCCACTTTTTACGAGACGTGTAAGTGAACATCTCAACCGCAACTTAATCACTGGGTTGGTCGCCAAGATCACCAGAACTTACGCCATCAGGCTTTTGTTTAAGGAGTTAGATGAAACCTGATGTGTACAAAGAAGGTGAAAACGCGACATAAATTGCTCGATCGCATCGTGGGTGCTGATGCCCTCATTAGGGAAGGTGCAGACGCAGACAAGAAGCAAAATATGTTCTCCCAAGAGCACACAAATCCACTGAAGTTGAAGGGATATTCGATCTCTTGTGCATGTAGACATGTGCAGTCTGACAGTGCTGAATTTCATAGTAAGTAAATGAAAATGTACCTCGAAAACCCTTCAGAAGAAGACATATTCGTAAGTAAAGTCTTTTACTATAAATTATAATTCCCATAGTACCTCTGAATATTGACCGTATCTACTGGGACGCCCTGTATAGTGTCGTAATTAGAATCACCTCTGTACAACTTTTTCTATCAAGAACAGAGAAAATCTCAAATTTTTGCAAACCTCTACTCTCCGAGTGATAGCTTGCGTGTTTATCTTCTATTCTCACCTTCACGTAAATAAACATGGCCTCCTTTCGTTGTGCTTGTGGAGTCCACGACACAACAAGATGTTTTTTACCGCCTAACAGTTAGTCAACTATTATGATGCGTTTTGCAGTCATGTACGTACAATCGGCTTATCCTCGTATAACGAGTCCGGCCATGGCGTGCCAAACTTGACACTTGTAGCGTCTGCTGGCCGAGGGCAGGCCAAAGGCCGGCGTGTCACTCGGCTTTACTCAGTCCTTCTCGGAAGTACACGGAAGCACGACATTTCATTTACCATTACGGTGTGGTATTTTTCGGTCGGCACAACTCTCTGAGTTCGGCAGAATCGTGCTGACAGTGCTGTTTAAATTTCGCTAACTGTTTGTGGTATAAAAGACGTTCACAGGTCCAGTGGCTGTTTGCTAAAAGCCGGCCATAGTGGCCGAGCGGTTCTAGGCACTACAGTGTAGAACCACGCGAACGCTACGGTCGCAGGTTCGAATCCTGCCTCGGCCATGGAAGTGTGTGATGTCCTTAGGTTAGTTAGGTTTACGTAGTTGTAAGTTCTGATGACCTCAGAAGTTAAGTCCCATAGTGCTCAGAGCCATTTGAAGCATTTTTTTAGTTTGTTAAAAGACAGGTAGTCTAGTTATCTGTCGTCTCAATCCTTTAAAATAAATGAGAATGGCAGAAGAGAGGGATGAGTATTCTCAATTCGCATAAGAGACAGGTATTGCATATTCCTTATGAAATGACGTTACGATACCATGCAGAAATAATTGAAAGATTTAGTTGACAACGAATGACCAAAAACTTACAACGATATAAAGATTGGTTTCATTGTTCTCTACATTAAAATATGTAAGTCTTGAGCACGTAAAGAAATTTGGGGAGCGGATAGTAAAATTTCTGAAGTCGCTCCCATTGTTCCGTTGTCAGTTTCTACAGTTTTCAATAGAACTGAAAGAAAAGTATGAAGACTTCATGTATTACTGGAAAAGCACATTGCTTAAGTCAAGTGACATGGCTGGAACGATTTTTTGATTTAAAACTCACTATCGTTCAATTAATGAAGGAAGAAGGAGTGCAGGAAGGAAAATTAGAATATACATGGTGGAGTACAATATTCGAACTGCACACTGCCCACAGTAGAACACGGCAAGGTAACATCTTTTTAATTTGCTGGCGGTGCACTTAAAAAGAACGTCGCGTAGTTGAAGGGATACACGGTGACAAAGGCACTCTTGTTCACTAAGCTCACTGGTGTCAAATAAAACGCGAGACTTGAGAAATTCACTGTGGCTTTGAAAGAATTACGAGGGTAGTTCTATAAAGATTTTGTGGGTGCTGTCGATCTTGCATCTGTTCCCGAACTGTTTTCGAGACTGTTTGCCTTCACTGTTCAAATGGTTCAAATGGCTCTGAGCACTATGGGATTTAACATCGGAGGTCATCAGTCCCCTAGAACTCAGAACTACTTAAACCTGACTAACCTAAGGACATCACACACATCCATGCCCGAGGCAGGATTCGAACCTGCGACCGTAGTGGTCACGCAGTACCAGACTGAAGCGCTTAGAACCGCTCGGCCACCCCGGCTGGCCCTTCACTATTGAAAGCGCCACTGTGCACGTGCAGATGACCTGCGAGGTAATTCCAGTTTTCAAGACAAATCCTAGTATTGATGTTGACATCTTCTCGGTTATTAGGCCGCATCATATTTCTTCTAAAATGATCGACGTTTCGACCCCTCTGCTGGGATTTTCCTCAGGATCTTCTGGTGTCCGCTGCTGCTAGAACACTGTCAGAGACGAGAGTCGCGTCGTCTTATACAGGGGAGTTTTCTCGTGTTCGTGGTGGAGAAGAGATAGTATTGGTTAAAATTCATATTGCTACCATTGGTGGGTCATAGTCATAGGCAAGGGACGTGACACTCGTCTCTGACAGTGTTCTAGCAGTAGTGGACACCAGAAGGTCCTGAGGAAGATCCCAGCAGAGGGGTCGAGACGTCGAACATTTTAGAAGAAATATGAAGCGACCCAATAACCCAGAAATCTTAACTTCAGAGACAACGGCCAAGAAAGCCTGCAGACTCACATAAATCATAGTATGTTAAAATTGTCCAGGATGTCTACACTGCTTTCCCCAGGTAGAAGTTCAAACTCTCTACAATAAGGTTGCAAAAGTGCATTTCGATCGACAGATCTGTGTGAAAGAGCTTTTCGCTATTATGAAACTATATAAGTTGTAATTACTGGGCAACTTGAGTGTGGAACTATGTGAAATTGTCTCCGTCCCTTCGACAGTTTGTACCAATAAAATCTGTATTATGTCTTTGGAGTAACGTAATAATTAAATAATAGTGGAAATTTATTTTGTTGGTGACCTATGTTGTTGTGAGATGTGAAATATAAAACCAATTAGCATGCAGTGCGACGGCGCTGCCATTTATATGCGGCGGGTTGGTAGTTGTTTCCTCTTTCCCTTCCTTGCGCTAAAACAGCGTGGTCTGTCGGTGGGGGAAATGTGAAGCGAGGCTGAGCTCCTTGGCACTCGGGCCCGGGAATGGACTGGGAGCCAAAATCTTGGCAGCCGCTGGTGTATATGGTAACACACAGACATTCTGAAATATTTATGTGCCTCAACGTTCAATCCAGTCTGCTTCTCCTGGATAGGACACCTCAGCAACATTCTCATTACCCAAATAGACTAACTATAAAGAAATTCATCTGATCCAGTATCCGAATACCTCCCAGGAGATAATAATTGTTTCGGTTAAGAATTTGAGCTTACATAAGTACAAGGTACTTACCAAACGGTTTTCCAAAATGAAGCAATTGTAAAAGTAGAATGACAGCAGTGGGTACCTGCTAGAGTCACCCGTTTGCGTTTGTTTCTACACTCTACGATTACACTCCAATCAGCTCGCTTATTAATTTAATATTGTCTGCCCTATGTTAGGGACACACCAAATAGCAAAATTAATCATTTGCCAGAATTTAACTGGTGATGAAGTGTTGTTGGATGACCATCCAACGCAATCATAATCCTTAAAAATATTAAGACCATCTGAAATTTAATTTCTTGTATAGTAAAGATACCAAAACTTTTTCTCTGCCGTCACGAATGCTGAGGCAGTCCGAATCGAAATTTTGGATTCTCAACCTCCAGAATAACAAGTTCTGTTATGTCCTATGCGTTTTACGAGAATTGCAGATACTCGCTATCTAACTGATTGAATTCGTTCATCTGCCGAAAAGCTTCAGATCTTTACTGCTTTCTGTTTATGCTTTCTCACAGAGAGCAGACCATGGGAGTGGATTATTCGTTGCATTTATGAAGATTAAATTAGTCTGCAGGGCACTGGATCCTTCTTCCGCTGCAGCAAGTGAAGCGGGCGACATGCTACATTCGTATGTAAGCGCGATTTCCATTGCTCGGAAATATGAAACTGCAATAGAAGAACGTCGAGTATAGATCTGTAGCTGGAAGTCATCGCGGCGTAAGGGACAATTTGTCTTCGTTGGAACAATATACCGCTTGGAACCAGATACCTGAAAGTACATATAGACTGAAATGAATAAGACGACTAAAGCAAAATGAAAAAGGTCAGGTCATGTCGTTCAGTCGATTTACAGTCTATATCATAGAGAGTTAATTCCGATGAAAAATGCTAGGAAACATAAAAATGAGGAACATCGTACGTTGTAAAAAATACTCAAGTGCCTTGACGACTCTTCCAGCTTGACCAGTGAGAGGAATGAATAGGTGTCCCGTAGTCACAAAAAAAGATGCAATGTACTGGCTCTGTGAGTTGTGTCATTTTCAGAAGCAGAGTTGATGCGGGTCGATCCCCTGAGAAAACTGCTAGATTAATCTCGACTTGATTACGTTCCATGGTCTTGATAACAACGTTATCGATTTTTGTAATATTAATTTATACGTTATGGTCGTGACTTGTGATAAGATTATCATCATATAACCACAGGGGCTCCGTAAAAATAAATCAGGAAATAATCTGGCCAACAATGACTCTTATAAACGGGTATTCGGAATAACAGTGATCAGGATAACATACAAAAGAAAAAAAAAACAAAATTTAGGGATGTACTAGGGGAAGATCAGTTTTGGTTCGAAAACGGGGAGATACCAAGAAGCAAAACTATCGACTGAAGCATTCTACCCTGTTTACTAACTCTTATTCATGTGCTACATCTGACATGACTGTATTTGTTGTACAAAGTGTATATAACGTATTTTTTTCAAAATTAAGGGAAAGCCAATATTTAGAGAGTCACTTAATAATTCTTCCAAAAACATCTTAAACAATCTTTCTTGCTGATTTCTCTCCAACAGTATTCATTACAACACCGGTATCGTGTGCAAAAAAGACTAATTCTGTTTGACGAGTGGTAGGTGGCAGGTCATTCACACATACACAGTGACGGAAAAACCGTAGCACCAAAAAATAATTAATGTAGAGTAACGAAATTTCGGGAATAAATCTGGCTAGGTAACATACATATGTGATTAACATTGCCAGATCACAGGTTAATGTAATAGCGAGGTTAGCTATTGCAAATGTGAAATGCCGGTACATTAATAAGCGGTGTAACCACCAGAATGTTCAATGCAAGAAGTAGACGTGCATGCATTTTATTGTACAGGTGCCGGACGTCAGTTCGTGAGTGCGCGTTCGTATCTGTTGCACTTTGTCGGTCAATACAGCGATGGTTAATATTGATTGTGGATGACTGTTAATTCATCATCTGATTATGTCCCATATGCACTCTAGCAGACCAAGTCAACATGTCGACGCTCTGTAGCCTATGTTGATTTAGAACAGAGGTACGTGTGTGACCATTGTCCTGCTTCAACACATCCCCTGGAATGCTGTTTATGAGTGGAAGCACAACTGGCATACAATTTTTCAATCAGACCATAACTCGAGGTGTAGGTCTAATGTGACTAGGCCGCAAGCAGGTTGGTAACAGGTACTCAATTGGCCTCCTTCTAATCAACACATGGCCATCCCTGGCACCGAGGAAGAAGACGTTTCCATCAGGAAACACAACAGACCTCCACCATGCCCTTAAATGAGCTCTCCCATCACTGGAGTCGCAAATGGCAGTGGTTTTGTGTCAGTGGAAATCACGCTACCGGGCGCCTGGCTCGGAGCTGTCCTTAAAGTAACAGATGTTTAACAGTTCGTTATGTCACTGTGGTGCCAACTGCTGCTCAAATTGCTGCTGCAGATGCAGTATGATGCACTAGAGTCATACGCTGAACATGATGGTCTTCCCTCTCGGTAATGCCACGTACGTTTTCGAGATTACTGCGGCCAGAAATCATGTCCGCTGGCTACATTCCTGCCAAGCCTTTGTGCAGTATCGCAGAAGGAAGATACAGCTTCTCGTAGCCATATTACACGATCTTTTTAAAATTCAATGAGGTGTTGATATGAGTTGTTATGCCGGAGCCAAAGTAGCCTCTAAAGGCCGGCAACCCATATTACACCACAGAGGAGTGGGTTGTCTATGTCCAAGGCATCCCAAAAGCACCATCATATACACCGACTATTTACATGCAACATAATGGAAACAGACATTCGGATCACTACTTCCTGCAGGGGGAGCTAGAGCCACGGCATGCAGGAAGCATCACTACGCCAAAACCTGATTGGCTGCAGACAGCTATTTAGGGGCTAGAACCAGCCCTGAAGTTCACTTCACTCCGGATGCCGACCTCGTGGACTTCGTCTCTGAACTGGACTTTTAGTCGTGTGCCTGTTACCACGAACCACTGTGAAAAATTGCGAATTTTTAGTCGCAACAGGAGTAATAGCGTGTTTTCTACTTAAAGGCATTCTTGAGTAACATCAGCCCACCATCTTCAATCTCAAAGGTAACTAACGACCACGGCCATTATAGCGTGCACTATAGCGAACCTGATTTGCATCCTCATAGCGGCGCTACTACCTTGTGGGACTTCCTTCGTTATATCTCCCCTTTCGGCTTTATTTGAATTATTAAGCACAACTGTTTACATTCTTTTTGTTGAACGTGTGTACAGTAACCACTGCGCCATCCGGGACACAGTGTTATCAGAACTGCACGGACCGTCTCGGTAGGCCACACGGCCGATTCACACTCACACGGAGCACCACCTATCTGCATTCGCTAGTCGCCGCTGATTCCAAAAATATGTTCAAATGTCTGTGAAATCTTATGGGACTTAACTGCTAAAGTCATCAGTACCTAAGCTTACAGACTACTTAGCCTAAATTATCCTACGGTCAAACAAACACACCCATCCCCGAGGACTCGAACCTCCGATGATTCCACTTAATGTCCAGCTGCAGCTGATAGCAGTCATCCCCGTCAATTTACATTTAGTATTTCACAGATGCGGGATCTGCCTGGTGTTTGGTGTTTCGAAGGAACAGACACGATGCATTCAAATAATTCCATGAAATACATGGTATTACAAAAAGGTACGGTCAAACTTTCAGGAAACATTCCTCTCACACAAAGAAAGAAAATATGTTATGTGGACATGTGTCCGGAAACGCTTACTTTCAATGTTAGAGTTCATTTTGTTGTTGTTGTGGCCTTCAGTCCTGAGACTGGTTTGATACAGCTCTCCCTGCTACTCTATCCTGTGCAAGCTTCTTCATCTTCTTCATCTCCCAGTACCTACTGCAACCTACATCATTCTGAATGTGCTTAGTGTATTCAGCTCTTGGTCTCCCTCTACGATTTTTACCCTCCACGCTACCCTCCAACACTAAATTGGTGATCCCTTGATGCCTCAGAACATGTCCTACCAACCGATCCCTTCTTCTGGTCAAGTTGTGCAACAAACTTCACTTCTCCCCAATCCTATTCAATACTTCCTCACTAGTTATGTGATCTACCCATCTAATTTTCAGCATTCTTCTGTAGCACCACATTTCGAAAGCTCATTTTATTACTTCTCTTCAAATCGCATTAATCATGGAATGGAAACACACTTCAACAGAACGTACCAGCCTGACTTCAAACACTTTGTTAGAGGAAATGTTTAAAATATCCTCCGTTAGCGAGGATACATGCATTCACCCTCCGGCGCATGAAATCCCTCATGCGCTGATGCAGCACTGGAGAATGGCGTATTGTATCACAGCCGTCCACAATACGAGCACGAAGAGTCTCTACTTTTGGACCGGGGTTGCGTAGACAAGAGCTTTTAAATGCCCCAATAAATGAAAGTCAAGAGGGTTGAGATCAGGAGAGCGTGGAGGCCATGTAATTGGTCCGCCTCTGCCAATCCATCGGTCACCGAATCTCTTGTTCTGTTGTTGAGAAGCGTACGAACACTTCGACTGAAATGTGAAGGAGCTCCAGCGTGCATGAACCACATGTTGTGTCCTACTTGTAAAGGCACATATTCTAGCAGCACAGGTAGAGTATCCCGTATGAAATCATGATAACGTGCTCCATTGAGCGTAGGTGGAAGAACAAGGGGCCCAATCAAGACATCGCCAAAATGCCTGCCCAAACGTTCACAGAAAATCTGTGTTGATGACGTGTTCACACAATTAATTGCGGATTCTCGTCAGGCCACACATGTTGATTGTGAAAATTTACAATTTGATCACGTTGGAATGAAGCCTCATCCGTAAAGAGAACATTTGCACTGAAATGAGGATTGACACATTGTTGGATGAACCATTCGCAGAAGTGTACCCGTGGAGGCCAATCAGCTGCTGATAATGCCTGCACACGCTGTACATGGTACGGAAACAACTGGTTCTCCCGTAGCACTCTCCATACAGTGACGTGGTCAACGTTACCTTGTACAGCAGTAACTTCTCTGACGCTGACATTAGGGTTATCGTCAACTGCACGAAGAATTGCCTCGTCCATTGCAGGTATCCTCGTCGTTCTAGGTCTTCCGCAGTCGCGAGTCATAGGCTGGAATGTTCCGTGCTCCCTAAGACGCCGATCAATTGCTTCGAACGTTTTCCCGTCGGGAAATCTGTCTCGATACACACGTACCGAGCCACGGCTATTGTCCCGTGCTAATATATACATCAAATGGGCATCTGCCAACCCCGCATTTCTAAACATTGCACTGACTGCAAAACCACGTTTGTGATGAACACTAACATGTTGATGCTACGTACTGTAGAGCAATGAGTCGCATGTCAACACAAGCACCGAAGTCAACATTACCTTCCTTCAATTGGGCCAACTGGCGGTAAATCGAGGAAGTACAGTACATACTGACGAAACTAAAACGAGCTCTAACATGGAAATTAAGCGTTTCCGGACACATGTCCGCATAACATGTTTTCTTTATTTGTGTGTGAGCAATATTTCCTGAAAGTTTGGCCGTACCTTCTTGCGACACCCTGTATAATTCAGCTAAGAGAGTAACATGAAACATACACGATGTGAAACGCCTTGGAAAGATCACAAAAAATTACCAGTTGGTGATATTTCATTATTTAAGGCTTGCAATATTTTGCTAGGCGCTCGAAACTGTTTCCCCAGTTTCAGGAAATGTTATGCATTGCTGTTGGGGAAGCGGCAGTGTTGGAGACATTACCGAGGCCACTAAGTCAGCATGGAGGGCCGTGGGCGGCCTTGTATGCCGGCCAGTTGCAGCAGGGGCAGTCGGTGGCGCAGCTGCGGTGCCATCCCGCGTAATGAGAGGACGCGGCCATCGGGACACAGTCCGCCCTGCGCCCCCCCCCCCCCCACCCCCTTTCCCCATCCCCACGCGACGAGGCCGAGATTTAGCGGCCGCCTGAAATACTGTGACGTGGAGCGGCCGGGCCCGGGCCGCGGGCTTTAATCAGGTTTCCCGGAGTAATGGCGACAAGACATTTCTCCTCCGCCCGGCCCGGCTCGGCAGCCCCGTAAAGCACGATCTGGCGCGGCGACGCCCTGCTGCGCCGTGCGGCTGCACTGCTGCTAACAGCGGCGTCCCGCGTGCAGCGCTGCCGGGGCTTATTCTCGCGACGCACAGTAACAGCCTAATCACGTGGCGCCCGGCCAAGCCGGCGCCCGGCCTGCTGTTGACATAACACAGAGGCAAGGACTGCCAATCACATCAGTTTCACAAGAAGAACACGCCAAGTTCCATAACCACATTTGACAGATGTTTGTTATTCCAGATCATCAGCACAGCATCGTCACATACATTAAAAATAAGGTATAGAATAGGCCATCTTATTTTTCATCTGTGTGACGAAGCTCTGCTGATTATATTTACATGTTTTGACGGTGCCATTAAGGCCTTTTCACTTTAGGACATGGTGTAGAAACCTGAGGATGGTCACTACGAACTGAAACTGGTCATCGTCAAAAGAATTGATTTTGTGATCAAAGACTGGAATAAAAAACATTTGACAGTATTGGATCACTGTTCGTATACCCGACTATGTCGCAGCTGGTGAAACATTTCACAGAAACGTCGCTCAGTCGAAGAGGAATCAGAAGTGGCTAACACACGTCTCCGACTATCCGTAGATACTGACCGTTTATGAAGAAAACATTGGTCAAAGTTTTCCATGTAATTTAGACGCGTTTTGGCGCGTGTTAGCTTCACGTAGAAGATTTTTCCCCCTCTTTTTTCAGTCCTCGGTCTTCTGACTGGTTTGATGCGAACCACGTCGAATTCCTTTCCTGTGCCAACCGGTTCATCTCAGAGTAGCACTTGCAACTTGCGTCCTCAATTATTTGCCGAGTGTATTCCAATCTATGTCTTCCTCTACAGTTTTTGCCTTCTACAGCTCCTTCTAGTAACTTGGAAGTCATTCCCTGATGTCTTAATAGATGTCCTATCATCCTGTCCCATCTCCTTGACGGTATTTTCCACATATTCCTTTCCTCTCCGATTCTGTACAGAACTTGCTTATTCCTTACGCTATCAGTCCATCTGATTTTCAACATTCGTCTGTAGCACCACATCTCAAACGTTTACATGACGTTAACTTTTTCGCTGTTCTCATTTCTACTACTTCTCATTATTTTCGTCTGTTCCGCTTTTCCCACAGTCTATGTTTCACAACCACAAAACGTTGTGCTCCAAATGTACATTCTCAGAAATTTCTCCCTCAAATTAAGGCCTCTGATGCCTTATTTCGTCTGTGCTAGTCTGTTTTTGAAGTCCTCCTTCCTCCATCGTTATTATTTATTTTGCTGCCTACGTAGCAGAATTCCTTTACTTCATCTACTTCGTGACCATCATTCGTGACGTTAACTTTTTCGCTGTTCTCATTTCTACTACTTCTCATTATTTTAATCTTTCTTCGATGTACTCAAAATTTATATTCTGTACTCATTAGACTGTTATTTCCATTCAGCAGATCTGTAATTCTTCTTCACTTTCACTCAGGATAGCAACGTCATCAGCAAATCTATGGTTGACATCCTTTAACTTTGAATTCGAATTTCACTCCTTTACCTTCCTTTTATTTCCACCATTGTTTCTTCGCTGTACAGATTGAGCAGTAGACGGTGAAGGACTACATTCCTCTCTGACAACCTTCTTAATACGAGAACTTCCTTCTTGCCGTCCACTCTTATTTTCCCTCTTGGCTCTTTCACATATTATATATAACCCGTCTCTCGTTATTGCTAATCCCAATTCTTCTCAAAATTTCGAACATCTTGCACCATCGTATATTGTCGAACGCTTTTTCCAAGTCGACAAATTCCATGAAGGGTTCTTGATTCTGCTTTAGCCCTGCTTCCATTATCAACTATAACGTCAGAATTGCCTCTAAGGTGCCTTTACCTATCCTAAAGTCAAACTGATCGTCATCTAACATATCATCAATTTTCCATTCTTCTGTATATTACTCTTCTAAGCAACATTGAGGTATGAGCTGTTAAGTTGATTATGCTATAATTCTTCCGCATGTCAGCTCTTGCACTCTTCGGAATAGTGTGGATGATATTTTTCCGAAAGTCATATAGTATGTTGTCAAACTCATACATTCTACACACCAGCGTGAATAGTCGTTTTGTAGCAACTTCCCCCGCAGTGATTTGAGAAATTCTGATGGAATGTTATCGGTCTCTTCTGTTATTTCATCTTAAGTCTTCCAAAGCTCTTTTCACTTCTGATACTAATACTGATCCTCTGTCTCTTCTAAATCAATTCCTGTTTCGCCTTTTATCGCGTCAGGTAAATCTACCCTTTCATAGAGACCTTCAACGTATTTTTTCCACCTATCAGATATCTATTCTCCATTTAGCAGTGGAATTCCCGTTGCACGCTTTATCTTTCCACCCTTGGTTTTAACTTTCTACATGCTGAGTCAGTCGTTTCTTTTTCGATTCTTCGCACTTTTCACACAGAAATTTCGTCTTAGCTCCCCTACGCATCCCATTTATTTCATTTGTCAGTGACTTGCATTTGTGTATTCCTCAATTTCCCTGAACATTTTTATGCCTCCTTCCTTCATCAATCAACTAAAATATTTCTTCTGTTACCTATGGTTCTCTTGCAGTTACCTTCTTTGTACGTATGTTTTTCTTTCCGGCTTCTTCAGCTGTACTGCCTTCTGAGCTACTCCTTATTACTGTATCTGTAGCCTTCAAGCGTATCTCTTTATTCCGTCGTACTTCCATGTCCCATTTCTTTGCGTATTGATTTTTCCTGACTAGTCTCTTAAACTTCAGCCTACTCTTTATAACTACTACATTGTGATCTGAGTCTATATCTAATCCTGGTTACGCCTTACAATTCAGTATCTGATTTCAGAATCTCTGTCTGATGCAGAATAACTGAAATCTCCCTGTAGCTCCCTGCGTTTTCCAAGTATTCCTCCTCTTAACGTGATCCTTGAACCGAGTATTCGCTATTACTAGCTGAAATTTATCATAGAACTCAATCCTCCTCTCTGATTCCATGTACCAAGCCCATATTCTTCTGTAACCATTTCTTCTACTCCTTCCCCTACGACCGCATTCCAGTCGCCCGATGACTATTAGTTTTTCTCTCCGTTCACGTACTGTGTGACGCTTTCAGTATCCTCATATACTTTCTCCACCTCTTCATCGTCGACTTGCGACGTCGGCTTGTATACCTGAACTATCGTTGATGTTGTTGGTTTGCTGCGCATTCTGATAAGAGCAACCCTATCAGTAATGCACTCTCTTCCCTGCCTTCCTATTCATAACGAATCCTCCTCCCGTTATACCATTTTCTGCCGCTATTGATATTAGTCTTCTTCCCATTTCACTTCACTTACCCTTACTATATCTATACTGGACCTTTCATTTCCCTTTTCATATTTTATAGCTGCCCTACCACGTTCAAGCTTCTGACATTCCACGACCCGACCCGTAGCACATTATCCTTTCGTTAGTTATTCCACCTTATTCTCCTGATCTCACCCCCCCCCCCCCCCCCCCGCAGCCTTGGCAGTCCCCTCCTGGAGATTATTAGACGAATGTATGTTTCTTATCAAGACAGCTGGTGAAGGGCCGTTACATTAATTGTAAAATTATAGCTGGGTTTCACAGTGTCATACATTTGCTACACTGAGGTGACAAATGTGGGATACCCACCAACATCGTGTCGATCTTCCTTTTTCAAGGTGTAGTGCACCAACTCGACGTGGGATGGATTCAACAAATCTTTGGAAGACACCTGCTGAAGTACTGAGACTCTATAGCCCACCATTAATGCGAAATTGTTGCCTGTGCAGGATACAGTACACGAAGTGACCTCTCAATTATGCCCCGTAAATGTTCGATTGGATTCATGTCAGGCGATCTCGGTGGCCAAATCATTCACTCCAATTATCCAGAATGTCCTCGAAACCAGTCGCGAACAGTTGTGGCCCAGTGACATGACATAATTGTTTGGCGGCACGAAGTCCATGAATGGCTTCAAAAGGTCTCCAAGAAGCCGACCATAACTATTTCTAGTTAATGATCGGTTCAGTTGGATCAGAGTAGCCAGTGCATTCCATGTAACACAGCCCACGTCATTATGGAGCCACCACCAGCTTGCACAGTGGCTTGGCGATGACTTCGTGGGATCTTGCTGACACTCAAACTCTATCATCGGCTCTTACTAGTTGAAATCAGGAGTCATCTGACCAGTCCATGGTTTCCCAGTCGTCTGGGATCCAACCGATGTGGCCATGAGCCCACTAGAGGCGTTGCAGACGGTTTCGTGCTGTTAGCAAAGGCGTCGGTCGTCTACTGCTATAGCCCATTAGCTGCCAATCTCGCCGCACTGGCCCGACGCATAGTTCGTCGCACGTCCCACATTGATTTCTGTGGTGATTTCATGCAGTGATGCTGGTCTGCTAGCAATGACAACTCTACGTGAACGCCGCTGTTCTTGATCGTTAAGTGAAGGCGGCCAGCTACTGTGTTGTGGTGAGAGCTAATTGAAGCGCCAGCTGAACCCGCTGGGCAGAACAGGTGATTAGGATTGTGGAAAGGTCCAATTAAGGTTGGGGTCAGTTTCACGTTAAAACTGTAATTTATTGTAATTTAATAACACATTTACAACAAAAGCGGCACATAGCCGAACTTTTACAACTACGAGTTTTAAATTCCAAATCTTTCATGGCTGAAGGCCTCCCAACAAGAAATCTTAAAACTCAACAAGGTAAATTTCATGTGAATGAAAACAGACAGTTACAATTACAAATAAAATTTTATATATATATATATATATATATATATATATATATATATATATATATATATATATATATATACGAGATGCAATACAAACGGCTGAAAGCCCATAGTAAAATTTTTTCGAAATTTTAAAATAAATTACCATAACCTTTCAATGGCAGAGGGCCGCAATGTTTAAACATGGAAGGTAATTTTAAGAATAAGGTTCCAAGCCGCAATATTTAAGCTTGAAAGGTAATTTTAAGAACAAGGTTGCAAAGCTCAAGACCCACAATTAAATTTCCAAAATTTAAAAAAGTATAACCATAAGCCTTAAGTTTTATGTATCTGAAAGCGGACTAAAAGAAAAGACAACGGCAATAACGGCAAATATCCACTTCCTGGAATTCAAACTTACTTACATAAAACACAGTAAAACCAAGAATTTTTCTTTTATCATTGGCTTTGATAGACTATAAAAAGATAATTAATCACCGGTGAGAAATACAGTAAAGACAACAGCACTCAGAAGCCTTCAGGGGGTCGGCCTTCACTTAGGTGAGACAGGTGGTGAAGCCAACTACACTTGATACTACGGAACCAGATCAAGGGACAGCCACGGACCGACCGACAAACGACTTGCTTGCCACCAATCAATACATGAGAATTCAAACACAAAATGTTACGGGCGTAATTATTCACCATCAAATATGTATATGTAGTAAGCTGTCAAAACTACACACCGTGTTTGACAATGACAACAGTTGAGGAAAGGACACACTGCCTGAAATTACGTTAGTGTCCTGGGTCAGTAACCGGAACAGGGTGTAAAATACATGACGGCGGGAACACGAGCCACGCACGGCTCACCAATGTTGAAATTTGATGTTCTCGGGACACTCTTGACACTGTGGATCTTTTAATAGTGAATTCCCTAACGATTTCGGAAATGGAATGTCCCATGCGTCTAGCTCCAACTACCAATCCACGTCTGTTAATTACCGTCGTGCGGTCATAATATTGTCGGAAACGTTTACACATAAATCACCAGAGTACGAATGACCGCTTCGTCAATGCACTGCCCTTTTATTCCTCGTATACCATATACTTCCACCATTTTTCTATATGAATGTGGCTTTTGCCACCTCACTGCATGCAAGATATGTCTGTGTGATATTTTCAGATCTTGCAATCTTTTTAAATTCTCGTAATCTCGTGTTTCATTCTTACATAAATTATTATATTATTTCTTATATTTTACTGTTAAGTTTACTCTTCAGACAGTTTTGGTACATTTCCCTGGATGATACCGATCGTTAAATAGTTGTAACACAGTAATTCTGAACATCACGAGCATCGCACGATGTCATATTCGCCACAGTGACTTTTCTTCGCATGAATCATAGTCAGAAAAGAAACGTCATTATCATTGATTAAGATTTCACGCAATGGTTATAACTTTGCAGCGAACAGCACATAACGAATCAGTTTACCAAAAACTATTGTTTGCAGTTGATTATGAATCAAGATACACCACAGGAGTTTCACAGAAAACTATTTCAAATATTTTTCTCATTAATTTCTTTTTAATTCATTCAACAGTCATACATTCAGTAGAAAAATAAGGACAATATTATTTCAGTACAAATGGGGGAGCATTCGTTTAGTAATCTTCTACGGACATGGGTAAATAAATGAAGAGTAAAATTAAAGTAATAATCGGGTTTCGTACACGGAGCTCAAAACTGTGAAGCCGTGACACTAGCCACTACGCC
Source organism: Schistocerca gregaria (assembly GCF_023897955.1). Taxonomy (NCBI): domain Eukaryota; kingdom Metazoa; phylum Arthropoda; class Insecta; order Orthoptera; family Acrididae; genus Schistocerca; species Schistocerca gregaria. Next base: position 323,971,720 of record NC_064920.1, on the reverse strand, counting down.
ACCACTTCTGCCTTACCATTTACCATGTAAAAGGCACATAAAGTAACTTACCTCGAAAACGTTGATCGCCGTTTTCCCACACATGGTCGGATAAATAGCCGTATAAGCCGAAACAGGTATTCGCTTATTCTGACTGACCTCCGACGCGAAATTTCTGGGCAATCGTGCTATGGCGCTTGCTGTATTCTCTTCAACGACTGTAACTCCAAACATTAACAAAATGTTGGAAAATGAAAGGCTGGCCTTTCTACATTAAATAGAAAATTGTTTTTTTTAAGGAATGAAGTAGTATAGAGGTATCTCATTGAACATGCTTTCTGCTCTGAAGTTCTCAAATGATTCAGAAGACGCAGCTGGTTAACATAAAAATTACAGGAGGAACAAAGTCGACCAAAAAAAGTGTCATGGTTTTACAATGCAGATCAGTTCTCTAAAATCATAATTTGGTACAACAGCTGTATGTCACTTCTTTATTGAAACCGAGAGCCCTTCCTCGGACCTTAAGAACGCCATAAATTACAGATCATATATCTAAACATGAGCATTTGTACCCATAACCCCCTTATTCACATGTTCTAAAAAAATTTAAAAAAAACTGAAACTAGGAATTAGGAAAACAGCTGACTTACACATGATCCACTACTGTCATTTTTTGGATCTTTCAGCAGCGTCTGGTGGTTGAATATCCACAAACTACATAACATTTTAAAGAGACACGGACTTAAAATAGGATACAAAACAGAAAACTCAGCAAAGAAGAAACTCAGAGTACAGGAAACACCCAGACTGGAGAACTATTCTTATTCCATGGACGAATTTTCATTTACGCACTGGTATCTTGTAAACAAAGAAAAAAACTAATTTTTAAATGAAATTTCGTTACTATAACTAAAATAACTAAAATATTGAAATTTTGATTGCTTTTAACACTGGTCACTTATACTGTCATTCAATCTGATTCGTTCCACATAACTTCGATAAATCGCTCAAATGAACTATGTAACGTGTAACTATGAGAGACTTTCAATAAATAATGTAATATCAGTTGAAAAAATGTGGAATATGTTGTGGGACATCGTGGAATATTCCCGCTTCAGCACCTATTATTTCATGATGTTCCGATAAGTGGCGGTGCTATACGTAGCCTTCAAATTGGCGTCTGTAGCGAGGTGCGTTCTAAGCAGAAGACTGTCATTGAATTTCTTTTGGCGGAAAACCAGAGCACTGCAGATATTCATAATCAGTTACCTATGGGATCTGACACCGTTCCTCACAAGCGACTTCTAATCAAGCTGCGGAGCTATGGGGTATCGTCTCAGTTGTGCGACTGGATTCGTGATTTCCTGTCAGGAAGGTCGCAGTTCGTAGTAATAGACGGCAAATCATCGAGTAAAACTGAAGTGATATCAGGTGTTCCCCAGGGAAGCGTCCTGGGACCTCTGCTGTTCCTGATCTATATAAATGACCTGGGTGACAATTTGAGCAGTTCTCTTAGTATGTTCGCAGATGATGCTGTAATTTACCGTCTAGTAAGGTCATCCGAAGACCAGTATCAGTTGCAAAGCGATTTAGAAGAGATTGCTGTATGGTGTGTCAGGTGGCAGTTGACGCTAAATAACGAAAAGTGTGAGATGATCCAAATGAGTTCCAAAAGAAATCCGTTGGAATTCGATTACTCGATAAATAGTACAATTCTCAAGGCTGTCAATTCAACTAAGTACCTGGGTGTTAAAATTACGAACAACTTCAGTTGGAAGGACCACATAGATAATATTGTCGGGAAGGCGAGCCAAAGGTTGCATTTCATTGGCAGGACACTTAGAAGATGCAACAAGTCCACTAAAGAGACAGCTTACACTACCACTCGTTCGTCCTCTGTTAGAATATTGCTGCGCGGTGTGGGATCCTTACCAGGTGGGATTGACGGAGGACACCGAAAGGGTGCAAAAAAGGGAAGCTCGTTTTGTATTATCACGTTATAGGGGAGAGAGTGTGGCAGATATGATAAACGAGTTGGGGTGGAAGTCATTACAGCATAGACGCTTTTCGTCGCGGCGAGACCTTTTTACGAAATTTCAGTCACCAACTTTCTCTTCCGAATGCGAAAATATTTTGTTGAGCCCTACCTACATAGGTAGGAATGATCATCAAAATAAAATAAGAGAAATCAGAGCTCGAACAGAAAGGTTTAGGTGTTCGTTTTTTCCGCTCGCTGTTCGGGAGTGGAATAGTAAAGAGATAGTATGATTGTGGTTCGATGAACCCTCTGCCAAGCACTTAAATGTGAATTGCAGAGTAGTCATGTAGATGTAGATGTGGCAGTGGACAAAACGACGGTCAGTCACTGAGTGAGGTTCTGTCATTATAGATAGAAGGTCACGCAAATCTGTCCAATCACCCACGTACTGGCCGGCTGCACACAGCTGTGAATCCTACAATATTGCAACATGTGTACTAACTCATCTGAAGTTACTTACGGATCATAATAAGACACCTCGGTGATCAACTAGAAGTCTCTGTTGGTAGTGCTGTCACACTCGTTCACCAATTGGACTACTTTAATGTGTGTGCTTGCTGGTTTCCACGCAACCTAAATAAGACCATATAGAACAACGAAAGACCACATGTGAGAAATTTCTTGCGTGTCATGAGGCTGATGATGAAAAGTCTGTGCACCCTATAGGAGTGTAAAAACATTCATTGGACAGTTCCTCCTCATCTATCCTACAGCTCGGATCTCACACCTTCCAACTTCTGTCTGTTTGGCCCAATGAAGGATGCACTTGGTGGAAAGCAATATGTGGGTGATGAGAAGGCTATTGATTCATAAAGATGTTGCCTCCATCGTGGATCAGTAGTGTGGTACCATGCCGGCATGCTGACCCTGCCAGTAACGTGGCATAAGGTAGATGCATTGAATGGAGATTACGCTGAAAAATAGGCTTTTGTAGTCAGAAGAGTGGGAGATAGCATTGTGTATTGAAATGCTGAATAAAACCAACCTGCCCTCAAGGAAAAAAATGTTGCATTACTTATTGAACATCTCTCATAACCAAGTAACTCGCACCTATTTCTTGTATTGGTTACAGTGTCATTTTCGTACCATAGATATGTAATATACCTTCTTTCTGTCTTGTATTGGTTACAGTGTCATTTTCGTACCATAGATATGTAATATACCTTCTTTCTGTCTTGTATAAAGTCTTGTACATGCATTATCACCTACACAGGTAATGCCCCTGGTATGATAGCGAGTTTATTGTGTGTAAGTCAAAAAGGTATAACGATGTGTATCAGCCGTGCGGACTAGCCGAGCGGTCAGAGGCGCTGCAAATGGTTCAAATGGCTCTGAGCACTATGGGAGTTAACTACTGAGGTCATCAGTCGCCTAGTATTTAGAACTAATTAAACCTAAGTTATCCTAAGGACATCACACACATCCATGCCCGAGGCAGGATTCGAACCTGCGACCGTAGCAGTCGCACGGTTGGGGCCTGCGCGCCTAGAACCGCGAGACCACCGCGGCCGGCTGAGGCGCTGCAGTCATGGACTGTGCGGCTGGTCCCGGTGGAAGTTCGAATCCTCCCTCGGGCAGGGGTGAGTGTGTTTGTCCTTAGGATAACTTAGGTTAAGTAGTGTGTAAGCTTAGGGACTGATGATCTTAGCAGTTAAGTCCCATAAGATTTCACACACATTTGAATTTTTTCAATTCTGATCTGTATTAAGAGTTTCATTTAATGTATTCATGCCGTGGAAACAACAAGACTCTATGTTTTTTTTCTGTCATTCTTATGCTTGGTTTGATAAGAGCCATAATGATGTAGGCCCACTCTCCCATGCCAGTCCGTTCATCTCACGGTAGCGCTTGTACCAAACGTCCTCAGTTTTTGTTTGATGTATTCTAACACCTATCTTCCCATAAATCTTTGGCTCTCTTGGCTCCCTCCAGTACCACGATAGTAATTCCATCATGTCAGACATCCACTCTCCTTTTTCTCCTTCTAGAACGTGGCTTCACATGTTCAAATGACTTATGTGAAAGCGGATGGATGAGCATCGACTGTCGCAGATATTTAGAGAGGTGTCCATGTCCACCCTGTCATTTTTAACGTAAAACTGCAGCAAGTAGGCTCTCTGCAAGGGAATTTAAAACCTCGTTTTTCAGAACACACACACACACACACACACACACACACACTCTGAAAGCACTAGCACCAGCAAACAACCAAGATAAACGACGCCAGTCGTTACCGATAGAGAAAATTACTAAGCAACAGTTGAGACAGCAATCTGTTCTTCTGTTTTTGACGAGTGATAGAGCACGATTGCTCACAGAATGTGAGCAGTAACCTCCATCTCTATGTACATGGTTGCTTGCTTAATAACACTATCCTATAGCTGGAAGCACATGCCAGTATAACTGTATGGTTACATCGCATAAGGTGACTGCTGCAAAGACCATGTTCTACAACAGCGGATATGCTGGGCTGTTGTAAGCATGTGTGACTCTTGCGGAAGGACTACGGCAGGCACAGGCCTTACGCAAATCAAGATCAGTCGTGACGGAACCTAAACAAACCGTGGTCTTAGATATAGATCAGAAAATGCATTTCGCATCACATTTCTGTACAATAAGACAAATCAACTTGGAGATGCTCCCTGCGTAAGATACAAAGCCTGTAGACCTTGGAGCCAATTCGGTGCTATCTTCACTCAATGTGAAATGTACAAAACTGAAGCTGTACGGTCTGGTATGGGACGTACCTGGATAGCTCAGTCGGTAAGACCATTTCCCACTACAGGTTAAGACTTTTGTCCGGCACGCAGGTTTATCCAACCACAAAGTTTCTAATTACATATGTTTGGAATTTTTCATACAGCTGCCTTGATGTATGATGCTCACATTTACTTCAAGTAAATTGGTGGTCTTTCATTCACAGTGAGAGTTTGACTCATTTTGTCGCCAGTACTTTTGTTTCCCATTCATCTATATTTCCATGTGCGTATGGAATGTAAACTGCTGCGAAGTGCATGACAGAGAGTACTTAGTGTTGTAGCACAGAGGGAGTACTGTGATGCCAATTAATTATGAACAGTGTGTTCAAAGGTGAGCACTGACACAACAGCTGACCTCCGAAGCGGCCCACACTTTGCGCCAACTTGTTGCAAGGTGCTCATAACGGCACGTCGACGCACCATTGCGCCAGTCAGCGGTGCATGCATTCGCCGCCAGGCAGCCAAAGTCACCGGGACGTTATTTATACTCGCTGATCCAGTCGTCAGGCAGGTTGGGTTGGAGCCAGCCACCGTAACCGGATGGTTAGTTGTGCTGTTGGATCCTCCAGCACCCACTGGGTATCCATCATCATCGCCAGCCCATTACCCCCACATGAAGATTCGAAATCCATTGCCAGCACAACAGGGACACTGTGGGTCGGCGCCAAGAAGGTGCGCCATTGGACGAAGACGTGCACCAGTATCTCCCCTAGCTTGCTCGAAGTATAAAGAGTTTTCCTGAACGTCGTACGTCTTGGTGCAGCCACCCTCTCCTCCAAAGGATTCTTGTCTATCTCCGCCAGCACATCGAACCCAAAACGCTCAGGTGGGAGAGCGGAAGGCCGTCTTGAAAAAAACCGAAGAACTGCTGTCTTTCCACCTCTCTGTACATGCCATTGCTCATCAGGCCACAACATTAGCACCGTACCACATGTGAGAGTTTATTTCCGTTCCAATCGCCTATGTAGCGATGGAAGAATGACTGCTTAAATGCCTCTGTTTACACTGTAATCAGTTCAATGTGGGCTTTGCAGTACCTCAGTTGTATAACCACAATGGATTTTGTTTCTCCTGCAATTTGTACGTTCACGAGCCGTCCTTCAATGATACATTGATACTATTTGTCTGCTTGATGATGTTGTAAGATCGAAACCAGCCGAAAATAATGTGGTGGTTTCTAAGATGTCATCTGAAAACATTTTCAGTAAGAAACCTTTCTAATTCTGGAATCTTTTAAAGCAACAGTTTTTAAGGTTAAGGGTCTGAAGTATATTTCTAAATTCTTTATATAAAACTGGTTTTTGAAAGACTGTAAGTAGGTCTTCAGTGAACGATCAGCGTATGTCTTGAGACGTATGTCATTTCACATTTTTCAGAATTCTTATCTAATTGCCTTGATCTATGGCTTTCAGGAAATCATGTGCAAATATTACCAGATGAGTTTCGCAAAATCTGATTTTTTTCCGGAACGTATACTGGGTGGCATGGAGGAGCCATTCTCTTCGAGACATCTGATTACATTGAAGCTCTGAGTATATTATAAGATACTATAACACATGGACTTCAGTGAGATTGGACAATAATTTCGTGGACCTGCTACCATTCGTTTGTAGAGATAAGTCACCAGTGATTTCTTCACATTGCGACATGAGCATCCGTTGGACTGTATTGGTTGTGGCGTCACACTCACAATACGCCGTGGGTATTGTCTGTTGATAGAAGGAAATCTTTGGCCTAGAGATGGTACGAGGGTGAGTCAAATGAAAACCGTAAAAAAAATTTTAATTTTATTTATTGTGCAGAAGTGGTACAAAGCTGTATCACTTTTCAACATAATCTCCCCCACTTTCAATGCAAGTCCACCAGCGCTTACGAAATGCATAAATTCCTTTAGAAAAAAAAGACCGGTTCTAAGCTGCTTCGTCTGTATCCACACACCGAGGTGATGCATTGCTCTGGTAGAATTTTTCTTTTTACATGGGAGTGTGTTGTTATGATAGTGTTTTGTCTTCCTGTATAATGCATGCTGGAATGTACTCTTAGTGCAACATAGTCGTTGCTCACTTTTTTTAAAAGTAATAGTAGATTGATTATAAGGGAATTATACATCTCTCTCCTCCTAAGACCTACTGATACCACTTGCAAGAAATACACATCATCCATTTGCTCAGTTTGGTTATCGTGTTGTTGTTCAGCTGTATCAACATTACATTATTAGCGAAGTCTCGCAGTCACCATAGTGTGTGGAACTTGCTAGCTGAATGTGTCTTTAAGGACTGTTGGATGGCGTTAAGTGTTTATTTTGTAGTATATTCAATGAAATAATCAACGTTCTTATTTCAATATTCATTGTAGCAAGCATACATTCATACTTATTTACTTGGAGACTTCACTGATTCTAGTACTATATCCACTACTTGCATTGTTGCCATCAGAGTATTCATTTTAAAGGTAAGTCCACATAAAGTCGACGCACTATGCTTGATGTTAGGTAAGGTCTATCAGTACAATATTCACTACAGCAAGCGTAACAATCACACCTGGAGAGGGAGTTTATACTTACTTAGCTGGAGGTATCACTGATTTTCGTACTATACCCACTATTCACACTGACACAGTATTTGTTTTAAAAGCATAAGACTACATCCTTTACATGAGGTGAGGTGAGGTCTGTTGGTACAACATTCTTTGTAGCAAGCATCAGCATCATACCTGTGGAATACACGGTGGTAATACTTCATGCAGCAGATGAGTGTTCATGTTTATTCAATCAATTTTTTTGAAATAAATGAGCTGACATTACAGCAGTTGAGCTGTTAAAAACGGTAAAGTTTTAGGCAGGCACACATTGCAAGTAGCAAGTGACCTGTCTAAAATTCCTCCACCGTCTAGTCCTTTGCCAGCTGTACAGCAGGAACTCATCCTTCCATAGTATATGAGAAAATACACACACACACGAAGGTGGTATTCAGTACAGTGGAGCATCTGGAACATCTACCAGACAGCCTTCAGACAACTCACCTGAAGCAATGTCTGTTATAGCCGCAAGCAGTGGTTGAGGCTAGCTAGTGCAGGCACTGCTCTCCACCTGTGGCAGGGGCAGAGCGGGCCAATAGGCGCACAGTGGGACGACTAGTATAGAGATCCATGTGTATCTCATTTATGAGGAATGTATTATTGGATGTATTATTTCAGTGCTGTTCCTGCATGAGACTGGTTAGCCAAGGACCATTTTCAGACAGCGCCAGTATATCCACAACGTTTGAATGCGCAGTGCTACTGACCGTTCAGTTCTTGGATGATGGATTGTCAGGTACTCCGCTATTACTCCACGGGGGCCCAGTCTTTCCAATCAATCCGTTGAACGGCTTTAGGGAAGCGTTTTGAATCTTTTGTCCTTCTGCGACTGATTTATTGCACACAGGAAACAATATACCACTGTCAGCTGATGGGTCTTTTTGAGTACCATCAGTGAGTACATGTCTGGAAAACCGTTATCCCTACGTACAGTGGGGAGGAGAAGAAGGGAGGATAGAAGGTAGGAGGAGAGGTAAGACTGGTTCTAAGCTGCTTAGTCAGTGAACACACATGCAGCAGCCACAACTCTCTCCTGACGAGATCTTTTTGGGTCGGTTTTTGTAGTACTTGTGTTATTAAAATGATTTTTCTCAAGTCGCAGTGCATATGATGCATAATTATCTGTTGTTTACAAGTGACAGTTTTTTTACGATTTCGATGTGTAACTAGAGCGGTAAAATACACTCCTGGAAATGGAAAAAGAACACATTGACACCGGTGTGTCAGACCCACCATACTTGCTCCGGACACTGCGAGAGGGCTGTACAAGCAATGATCACACGCACGGCACAGCGGACACACCAGGAACCGCGGTGTTGGCCGTCGAATGACGCTAGCTGCGCACCATTTGTGCACCGCCGCCGTCAGTGTCAGCCAGTTTGCCGTGTCATACGGAGCTCCATCGCAGTCTTTAACACTGGTAGCATGCCGCGACAGCGTGGACGTGAACCGTATGTGCACTTGACGGACTTCGAGCGAGGGCGTATAGTGGGCATGCGGGAGGCCGGGTGGACGTACCGCCGAATTGCTCAACACGTGGGGCGTGAGGTCTCCACAGTACATCGATGTTGTCGCCATTGGTCGGCGGAAGGTGTACGTGCCCGTCGACCTTGGGACCGGACCGCAGCAACGCACGGATGCACGCCAAGACCCTAGGATCCTACGCAGTGCCGTAAGGGACCGCACCGCCACTTCCCAGCAAATTAGGGACACTGTTGTTCCTGGGGTATCGGCGAGGACCATTCGCAACCGTCTCCATGAAGCTGGGCTACGATCCCGCACACCGTTAGGCCATCTTCCGCTCACGCCCCAACATCGTGCAGCCCGCCTCCAGTGGTGTCGCGAAAGGCATGAATGGAGGGACGAATGGAGACGTTTCGTCTTCAGCGATGAGAGTCGCTTCTGCCTTGGTGCCAATGATGGTCGTATGCGTGTTTGGCGCCGTGCAGGTGAGCGCCACAATCAGGACTGCATACGACCGAGGCACACAGGGCCAACACCCGGCATCATGGTGTGGGGAGCGATCTCCTACACTGGCCGTACACCTCTGGTGATCGTCGAGGGGAGACTGAATAGTGCACGGTACGTCCAAACCGTCATCGAACCCATCGTTCTACCATTCCTAGACCGGCAAGGGAACTTGCTGTTCCAACAGGACAATGCACGTCCGCATGTATCCCGTGCCACCCAACGTGCTCTAGAAGGTGGAAGTCAACTACCCTGGCCAGCAAGATCTCCGGATCCGTCCCCCATTGAGCATGTTTGGATGAAGCGTCGTCTCACGCGGTCTGCACGTCCAGCGCGAACGCTGGTCCAACTGAGGCGCCAGGTGGAAATGGCATGGCAAGCCGTTCCACAGGACTACATCCAGCATCTCTACGATCGTCTCCATGGGAGAATAGCAGCCTGCATTGCTGCGAAAGGTGGATAAACACTGTACTAGTGCCGACATTGTGCATGCTCTGTTGCCTGTGTCTATGTGCCTGTGGTTCTGTCAGTGTGATCATGTGATGTATCTGACCCCAGGAATGTGTCAATAAAGTTTCTCCTTCCTGGGACAATGAATTCACGGTGTTCTTATTTCAATTTCCAGGAGCGTATTTTCTGTCAGTTGTGGTAGTGTGTACACACTAGCGATAGTTTACTGTCCCATGCCTTCTCATCATGTGTCTGTGTACAAGTTCCTTAGCTGCTATACGCTTGTAGATCGGTAGGATGTACACTTCAGAGAAATACAGATAAAAATTTATCCGGAGAGGCCCTTAATGACTAATTAAAAGACTTTTCAAAAACTTTAACAAATATTCACTGTGCTAAAAATACAGTGAACCATCCTACTTAGGGGGAATTAAACCCTTCAAACGTATAATGAAATGCTTAGAATTTGACAATAGTAAAGCTACACCTAGCTGCCTTTAAAGAAATTTTAAAATAGAGTTCACAGTAGTAAGATTACACTGACCTATTCTAAAACTGAATATACAATCTTCCAGATCAATTTCAGTTCAGGAACAGAACATTCAGACTTACAATTTCCAACTTTTAATCAGCAAGCAGTAAGTTCCATAGAACACGACGTGCTGGAGAGGACTAAGAACCTGGGCACAACCAATCCTAATCAGATAACAACTATACCGACGTGGTGTAGGAAAATGTAGTACACTGCGGGCAGTGGAGCTTTTACAGCAACCACTAATGTTGAGGACCGAAGAGCAACCTCTAAATCTGTAACGTTCGAATAAAGCTACTCACCAATGTGGATAGTAGCCACCAGAGCAGCTCACATGTTCTCAGTACTAACAGCAGTTTCGTGAGACGCCGCACATTGCCCCGATGAAATCCAGTTCCGCCATGCGAAGCGCTGCTCCTGCGCAGCATTCGCACAGCAACTGGCCGCTCCAGAGTCACCACTGCTTTCCGGGCACGCTCTTCGCCCGCGACGCTCCGCCCAGCCCCACGCCTGCCCGCTGTGTGCCAAGGGTGAACGCCGACTGTCCACTGGCTCCCTCTCCAGACTCTCCTCACGACCCTGCGATGGCTCCCCCTTGAGACCCAGTCAGACCAAACAGCCCACTGACAGACGCATACCCACGAGGTAAAATCTGTGGCCAACGTTATGGACGTAACGTACCTGGAGTGCGCGTATCAGTTTTGTGTTTCATGTGTTGTGACTTTCATGTGGAAATTTGAAACTAAATGTGAAATTTTGTTTCTGACAGAATAGCTGTTAACGCCAAGCCGCGTCATTTAACATCCTAGGTATCAAATATGATATTATCCAACATATCAACGCTTCTGGACACTGACGCCATCTTAAAAGGCCAAGTGAACTTCTGCAGTTTGTTTATTGTCACCTACCTTGTTCCTGAATTTACTCTGAAGAGTCAAAGAAACTGGTATAGGCATGCGTATTCAAATGCAGAGATAAGTATACAGGCAGAATACGGCGCTGCGGTCGCATAGTGTATTTAAGACAGCAAGTGTCTGACGCTGTTGTTAGAGCGCTTACTGCTGCTAGAATGGCAGGTTATCAAAATTTAAGTGATTTAAGTGGTTTTGAACCTGGTCGTTACAGTCTTCGCACGAGCGATGAGACACAGCATCTCCGAGCCATGAAATGGAACATCAAATCTCCGACATCGCTGCGGCCAGAAAAAGATCCTCCTAGAACGGGATCAACGACGACTGAAGAGAATCGTTTAACGTAACAGAAGTGCAACCCTTCCACAAATTGCTGCGGATTTCAATGCTGGACCATCAATAAGTGTCAGCGTGCAAACCTATGGGCTCCCGTATCCTTGACGACTCCTAGACACAAAGTTTTACGCTTCGCCTGGGCCCGTAAACATCGACACTGCACTTTTGATAACTGGAAACATGTTGCTAGGTAGGACTAGTCTCGTTTCAGATTGTATCGAGCGGATGGACGTGTACGGCTATGGAGACAATCTGACGAATCCATGGACCCTGCATGTCAACAAGGGACTGATCAACCTGGTGGAGGCTCTGGAATGGCGTAGGGCGTATGCAGTTGTCTGACAGGTGACACGTACGTACGAATCCTGTCATATCGCCTCGTCCATTCACTTCCATTGTACATTCCGACAGACTTGCGCAGCTCCAGCAGGACAATGCGACACCCCTCACGTCTAGAATCGCAACAAAGTGGCTACAGGAATACTCTTCTGAGTTTAAACACTCCCGGTAGCCACCAAACTCTACGGACGTGAACACTGTTGAGCATATTCGGCTTACCTTGCAACATGATCTTCTTGTGCAAGCGCACACACTATGCCCGAAGTCGTACGGGACTTGGTAGATTAATCTGCCACGAGTAATGAGTATGATGGGCAAACATCTCTTAGGCGCACTACGAATGTAGTGGTATGTACATGTTGGGAATGTGCGTCTCACGGGGAGCGTGCAAGGGATAAGTCCTTGCAGTCGCGCTTTCCTCTGTGCCCTCGGTGGCTCAGATGGATTCTAGACCCACTTGATGAATTTTAAATGCGTAACTCTATGATTCAGATTATTATTATTTGTTATTTCTTTTCAGTTTGTTTAGTTAACTTAAGAAGTGGACCATTATTTTCACTTCGCTTATCAGTTATTTCAAAAAATTTTGTAGTATCTTGCATTTGTAAAAATTTGTCTTTAACTTCCAAATTAAGTAAATTAAAACCTAAAAAAAAAAGATGGATAGAGCGTCTGCCATGTATGCAGGAGATCCCGGGTTCGAGTCCCGGTCGGGGCACACATTTTCAACATGTCCCTAATGAAGTACATCAACACCTGTTGGCAGCTAGGGTGTCCATTTAATTATCGTTTCATTTCTAGCAAACCAGCATGGTCATCTACGGTAACTGTTCTTTCGGGAATATATACTATCGTCATGTACAGTGAGAGATTCTTTTAACGAATTTGAAAGCACTATTGTATCTGCAGATTCTAGAAATAACCCCTAAAAATTTTGGTCGCACGTAAAATCTATGAACGCTAGAAATAATTCAATACCTTTTCTTGCTGACAGTACGGGTAATGTAACTGGTGATGATAAACAGAAGGCCGAAATTCTGAACCTAGCTTGTATCTGGGATTTTTCTATCCGATGACACATGCGGTTGGATAGAAAGTTTTCTAACAGGCAGGGAGCAGTATGTCGTCCTAAACAGGGTGACTTCAACAGAAACAAATGTAACTTCAGGTGTGCCCCAGTGCACCGTAATAGGTCGTCTGCTTTTTAAGATACACATAAACTATCAGGTTGATGGTATTGACAGCGACATTAGACTGTTTGCCGATGATGCTGTGTTCTACAAGAACGTGGTATCACATGAAAGTTGAGAACAAATCAATGAGGATTTGCAGAAAATAAATGCGTGGTGTAATGACTGGCAGTTACCTCTCAATATTAGCAAGTGTAACTTACTGCGTATAACAAGACGAAAATCCCCACTAATCTACGAGTACAGAATAAATGCCCAGTCTTTGGAAGCGGTAACATCAGTGAAGCATCTGGGTGTGACTATTCAAAGTGATCTCAAATGGAATGATCAGATTACAAAATGGTTCAAATGGCTCTGAGCACTATGGGACTTAACATCTGTGGTCATCAGTCCCCTAGAACATAGAACTACTTAAACCTAACTAACCTAAGGACATCACACACACCGATGCCCGAGGCAGGATTCGAAGCTGCGACCGCAGCGGTCACGCGCTTCCAGACTGAAGCGCCTAGAACCGTACGGCAACACCGGCCGGCCCGATCAGATTACACAATTAATGGGTAAGGCGAACTCTAGATTGCAGTTTATTGGCAGAATCCTGAAGCAATGCAGCACTTCAGCAGAGGAAATAGCTTACAATACGTTAGTTCGTCCAGTCTTGGAGTATTGTTCGTCAGTATAGGACCCTTACCAGTTGGGTCTTATTCAAGAGATTGAGAAGGTCCAAAGAAGAGCGCCAAGATTCGTGGCTCGTACATTAAGCCATCGCGAGAGCGCTACAGATCTCATAGAAAGTTTGAAGTGGGACACACTGGCAGATGGACAGCGCGCTAAACAGAAGGGACTGCTCACTAAATTCCGAAATCTTATCTTCACCGAGGATGTAGTGCATACGAGGAGGGACCCAAAAGAGACCGGGTTGTTGTCATAAAAATGTTATTGATGAACCTTATTACAAAATAATTTCGGTCACCTTCAAAATACTCTCCATTACTTTGCACTTGTCAAGTCTCTTTTCCCATTGTTGGAAGCATGTTTGGAACTCTTCAAGTATGTTATTGTCCAGTGCCCTTTGCGAAGCTGTTTTTACCGCCTCCACATCGTCATAAAGCTCCCATTTAAGCGTTTTTTTCATTCGTGTAAATAGGAAAAAGTCACACGGGGCTAGGTCCGGCGAATACGGAGCGTGGGGAACGACAGGCCGCCTCTGAGATGCCAAATAGTGGGTCACTCTTAAGGCCGTGTCTGCTGGAGCGTTGTCGTGATGCAGAAACCAGTCAACTGATCGCCAAAGTTCCGGGCGTTTCCTCCTCACATCCTCTCGCAGACGCCTAAAAACATCCAAGTAAAAGTGCTGGTTAATAGTCTGGTCAGGGGGTACGAATTCCCTATGCACAATTCTACTAACATAAAAAACAATGATCATCGTTTTCACATTTGACCTCACTTGCCTTGCTTTTTTTGGTCTGGAAGAGTTGGGAGTCCTCCACTGGCTTGACGCTTGCTTGGTTTCTGGGTCATACCCGTAACACCAACTCTCATCCCCTGTAATGACTTTGTTCAAGAAGTTTGGATCACGTGCAGTCTCTGTTTTCAAGTCCTGACAGACATTCATGCGGATGGTTTTTTGCTCCAATATGAGAAGGCGCGGAACAAATTTAGCAACAACACGTCTAATGTGCAAACCCTCACTCAAAATCCGCTGGCACGAGCTCCAACTGATTCCTGTCTCAGCTGAAATTTGGTATATCGTTTGGCGACGATCCTCGTTGATCTTTTGGCTGACCTTTTCAATGTTCTCCTCATTTCGCGATGTTGAAGGGCGTCCAGAACGAGCTTGGTCTTCAACACACATCTCACCACGTTTAAAGCGCCCAAACCACTCGAAAACCTCTGTGCGGCTCATAGCGTCCTCCTGGAAACCTTCCTGAAGCATTTGGTGTGTCTCCGTTGCAGTTTTTTTAAGCAGGAAACAAAATTTCACACACATTCTTTGTTCTTTTAAAGTTGCCAAAACGATTCCGCAGAGGTAACCCGACAACAGTCAGAGAAACACAATACCACACTTGCACGTTCAGCTCTACACTGAGCCGTCTGCACAGAGCGGGGGGGGGGGGGGGGGGGGGGGGAATAGGATTTTGGCGCGAATTGTGCCCACCGCCATACACCGCTTGGTGGTTTGCGGAGTATATATGTAGAGTGGGATTCCAAACTACCTGCTGACTACCTGCGCTCCCACCAGAGGCGTCGCGTGGCCGCGCCCCGGCTCCGTTCACGATTCGTGTGGCCGCCGCGCGGGCTGGCCTGTTCTTCCGCGGACGGCCTTGCTGCGCTGTCCCCGCAGACGGGAGCGGCGGTGAGCCCCTTATCACGGGGAGGCAGGGCGCGCTTCGCCCACGCGATGAATATTAACGGCCGCCCTCGCCCTCGCCCTGGTAAACCGTCCACCCCGGCCAGATATATTTCCTGCGTAATATACATCGCTATTTATTCGCCCATCTAGCGTACTCGTAACTACAGCTTATGGAGCCGTCTCGGTGCCGGAATTTTTCGTATCAGCAGCCGCAAGCAAACATGTCGGCTGTTTGGTTGCCAGCGCCCCGTAGGGGAAAACGCGAGTAAAACAAGTTATCGCGTCTCCTCTCGCGGCAGTAAAACAGCCTCTGACTATCGGCGGCTGAAGAGTACTGACAAACACAGCAATGTTTTAGAACTGTCTCTTACCACTAAAATCTCCATGTTTGTCGATGCATCTACAACCGAATAAATGTTACTGTCAGTTATAAATAAAATCTGCATTCACATCCATATTCGACGAATCACTGTAAAGTGTGTGGCGTTGAGTTTCAATGTATCGTAATTTATAGATTTTCGTATATGGAGTGTACTGTCTGCCATCGGTTCCCCCTAAATGGCAGGCAGCATGCAGAGGTCGCCGCGACATATCCGGCCATGGATTCCCACTCCGGATTTCTGTTAGCTCCAGCTCACTATATAGGCCCGGCCGGTCGAAGGCAGACCAGTCTTCGTCCGCTGCTAATGGCAACCGCTATAGCAGAGTCTACGAGAAGATGTCACCGAAGCCGCTGTACTGCACCGCCGATCGAAGTACCAACCGACCGAGAGGAACCACATCTCCGGCTAGATCGACGGACGTCTACATCTATTGTACAGCCAGCTATTGTATTGTACAAGAAGTTACGTTCAATAAACTGTTGGAGAATACAACATGGAGTGTGGCCAGCCACAATTTGCCTAACTTTACCACAGAGATTTCCACAAAATTACGGATAATTATAACTATACTTTACCTATTTAATACGTTAACCACGTAAACTAATTACCGTATGAGTGCCAAACTTGGTAGCATTAAAGTCCACTGTATGTGGTGCATGATTTCCATGCGTCACAGCGCCACCGTGCAGGTACAACTATGGCTACCAGGTTCCGTCATCGCGATTCATAGTCTCACACATCTAACCAGTCGCAGTGCACTTTTTGACGTGTCAACGTGAGCTTGGACAGAATGAGCGGGGCATCATTAGTGAAGCTCTATTATCAAAACAACAGTAATGCTGCAGCTGCACTTCGACAGTAACAATGGCTGAAAAGATTAGGGGAAGGGTCCTCTTTTTCCAACTGCTGCGTGGAGCATGGTGAAGAAGTTCGAATCAAATAGAGAACTGTGCGTCGATCCGTGCAGAGGCCGACGACCGGTTGCAACACAGGTGGTTGACGAAGCCGCCGTTGCTGTGGCAGACAACGGTGCGCGCAATTCCTGATCGTCAGGCAGTGCGCATGCTATTTCACAACAGTTGAACATCCCGTGATCTCCTGTACGGAAGGTGCTTCGACCCATTCTCAAATGGTATCCGTACAAGATCCATATCGTACAGTAATCTGCACCTCATGTCGCACAACTACGTGTTGACTTCGCTCTCCACTTTCTCGCGAGGACTGAAGTTAATGAGGAATGGCCCTAGACCATCCCGTGGTCTGAAGGGCGAGTTGAACACACAGAATGTCCTAGTGTGGGGTTCTTCATCTCCAGACACAGTACATGAGGTTCCTCTACATGATGAAAGTGTCACTGTAGGGTATGGCTTCGCAACTGCGTTCGTCTTTGGTCCTTTCTTTTTTGAACAGGTTGGTACTCAAGGACCAAAGACCTGCAGTGTGACAGACCAGCATTACTGCAATTTGCTTCGTCAGCATTTTATACGCGCCCTACAGGAGAGAGAGGCATTGAACTCAACAGATGGGGCACATCTGGAAACGATTAAATTAACAGCCGATCGTTTGCAAATGCTTCGCCGGCACGATCATCTGATCTCACTCCCTGTGATTTCTGGTTGTGGGGCTACCTGAAGGAGAACATTCCATTCACACATGTGCCGATATGAATCGAAGCATATCAACATAAGTAGCCAGCATACCTATGCACATGGTTCGTTCTGCTGTGCAAAATGCAATCCTGCGCTTTAAGAGTCTTCTGCACACTGAAGGGCGCCATATTGAGCCCCTTTTGTAGCAGTAACGTTAGCGGTATGTTATGGTATGGTGTACCGTAGTAGCACATTAAAAGTGTTTGATTGAATTGATTCTGCATCATTTCTCTTCCTCATGTCCCCGATGTTAATGCTATCAAGTTTGGTACTCGTAGGCTAATTAGTTTCCATGTTGTACTGTGTTAAATAGGGAAACTTTCATTATAACCACCCAGCAGATAAGTAGAAGGATGACCAATATTGTTATTTATTGTCTTGAAAGAAAGTTCCTGAAGTTTGATTAGCATTATTCACCTGGCATTCGGTGTCACTCTTCGAGTGTAAGTCAGTCAAGAGTTTACACCGTTTCTGTTGCATTATGTCTCAAGTTAAGGAAGTCTGTTATCGCTCACAATCATTGTAGACGCTCGATGGCTTCCGTTACTTCGACATGATGAGGGTCACATCGACCCTACATATACTACATACACATGACTTCATTCAAATGTGAGGGCGATCTAGAGTAATGTGAAATGTAGAAGTAAAAATCTAAACTGTCAAGCTCTCTAATTATAATTTTACTTTGTGACGACCAGTTTCGGCAAATCTGAATTGTCCTCATCAGATGTTAAGCAAATACATCAACATATACATCAGTGCTGTGTGTTCTTTCGGAAAAGTTAGAAATAACAGACACCACAACGGTATGTACAATTATAGCGACGACTGCAAATGATCCCCTCAGTGCAGATGTACAGTGTGAGGTAACGGGCGTGTTGTGGCGCCCTGAAAATATTCTAAGTTCAGAGTTGGCGTGGCCGTGCTGGGGCCTCTCGGCGGGCCGGACACAGCTCGTCGGCGGCCACATGATGCCCAACGTTAGCCGGGGTCCATCAGCTGCATGGCTGGGAATTCCATGGTGATGCTGTGTCGATGAAGGAGACATGTAGGGAGTGGCAGAAATAGTGGGCTTTGTGAAACCTTAGCGGCAGACATTTCATACTTCATATAGAAATTAACAGTAGCCAGAGGAATCATGATACCTCAAAAAGAAACATATGGGTGCATTGCCATTATTTGCACTACGATTCTGATGATGTAATCAGTTTTTCAAAATCTTTGTTAGTTTAAAATTTAGAATCTGACAATAAATTATACAAGTAACACCCAGCAACCAGTTTCCAAAATATAAACGGTTCATCCGATGTTGCCGATCGACATGTCTTCAGAAAGCTGTTAATGTAAACTTAAATTGGTATAAATTACAGGAATGTGACTTGAATAGTACATGAGTTATTGGAGGTCAAAGTGGCCGATTACTATCGATCGCGTCAGGCCATAAGCACTCCACAGTTACACGAAAAAATGTTGGCAGCGTGCTTATAAATATAGTTATTCATGTATGTCTTTGTTTATAGCCGATATATACTATTCATGAAGAAATTGGTCGAACATTTACTGTGTTTTAGAAAGCACAGGGTCATTAGGCTACTGGCCTACTTATGCTTGCTATTCCTTTAATATATATTTACTTGATTTGTTTATGTATTTATGTGTTAGAGCGTGTTTATGGTCCAGCCGTAGGAACATTTTTTTTTTAAATTTCAAGTTATTTAAATGTAAGTCCAATATTTCGAATGTGTTTCAAAATGTTTGTGAGTTTGCGTTGGCTTGGAGACATGACGGGAGCACTATTGCCAATGACATCGTTGGAAGGGAGTGCGGCGCGAAGGTCAGTAAGGCACAGGAAGCGGAAAGACTAGAACAGTCGCACAGGACGCGACGGACGCACAGTCGCGGGAAAGACTTGGAGAGTGGAACAGTTGGCGCGTGGTCGCGCGAGATAGAAACATTTCGTAGTGCCGACTCAGCTCTTGTGTGATCTCCGTGGCTTCAACAATGAAGACGTAGTATGTGTTTATAAGTGAATATCTCGCGAGCTATGTTGTTCATAACTAATTACGTGCAGTAGGAATCTACTGTTTCCTTGTTATTCAACTTATATTTAATTTAATTGCTTGACCATCAACACCAATAAGTGTTTCGCAGAAATATACCGCATTCTCAGAAGTACTTCTACTATCGTACTCATCATTTAAAGTCGTTAAGATAGTACCTGCAGATTTTATTTAATTGCAATCTTTCATTTATAAATTTCTGTGTTACATTCACAGTTGCCGAGTGATAGGAACTTTCGACCATGCAGTTCATGGTATATTCACATTGTATACTGTAGACTCAGCAGTATTTTGCCTGTAATGCGGCAACTACGTATCCCAGCCCCTAGACAACGAAACCAGCCAAAACTTTTAATATTTCAACCCTGGGTCTGCGGGTGCATAGTTGCGGACCACGTCATTTTTTTTATTTTTTATTTATGTCCTTGAGGCTGTAGTGACCACAGACTGAATGGCATACGGTCAGTGCAGCTGCGTAGTAAGGAAAAGACCTGACTTCGAATGCAGGTCTGAGAAATTTTCAACTTCTCCCATTGATATAAATCAACGCCCAGGGGCAACTAATGTCTTTAATTCCTTTATGTCGTAAATACATATGCAATGAGATATATTTGCAGGAGACCCGATGACTATAAATTAGATTTGCCGAAACTGGTCATCAAAAATAAAATTGTTATTAGCGATCTTGACTGGTGAAGCTTTTACTTCTATATTTCACATACATGTATATATCTATACTTTGGAGTCATCTTCCAGTGCACAATGTAGCTTAACACTATTCATTCACACCCTTTTCCGTCCCAGGGCGAATGGTGCGTGGGAAGAACGATTGTCAATAAATCTCTGTACAAACACTAATTTCTCTGCACTGTAATTCTTAAGGATTTTTTGCCCCATTAGGTCGCAGTATGTGCGCGATACTTTAGAAGGGTTACTCTCTCTTACCATATTCTGGGGAAACTATTGATACGAGATATGTGTAAATGTCAAAATGATTAAAAATGAAAGGAAACAACAATAGCGACAAAGCGGTTTGAACAGGAGCGTTCATCCAATAAATATACTGCCACTTAACATAATTCGCATCGAGCATGATATCGCAACGAATGCATACCACAATTATAAGTTGTTCCATACGAGTTCTTTTCTACAGCTGGTCCAGTTACAAAGCAGTGTTACACACCTTCCAGTGGCTGTACAGACATTAGACAATCTCAAATCGACTATTTGTAGAGCAATAAAACCACCTCGGTAAACCTTTGCAGTGATAATCATAGTTCCTTTACACATGAAGCGTCATGGTGGTACGGTCTAAAACACGAATCTTCCCTTTTTTGTATTTGACGTTAACCAAGAAATGCCACGAGCAATTGTACTATGTTTCTCCCCTTTTGTGATATGTCACTTTCTTTTAAGAGAATAAAATAACAAAACTGTTTTCAAACAATATTTTAACACTATATATACACTCATCCTCGACGAACGGTATGTTTGCGTCTTTCCTCCTGATATTTGGAGGGAACCCATACCATCGTGGTAGTGCGAGAAACCGACTCTCTAAATTATGGTTAACTAATGATGAGTTTAACATACAACTTATATACCTAAAAGTAAATACACGTTCAACCGAAAACTGAAGATTCATATTATAAGGAATATAGAAGTGAGGACAACTTCCCTTTTACACTGAAGCGCCAAAGAAATCGGTATACGTGTGCGTATTCAAATACAGATATATAAACAGGCAGAATACTTCGCTGCGGTCGGCAACGCCTATATAACACAACAAGGGTCTGGCGCAGTTGTTACATCGGTTACTGCCGCTTAAGTGGCAGGTTATCATGATTTAAGTGAGTTTGAACGTGGTGTTATAGCCGGCGTACAAGTAATGGGACACAGCATCTCCGAGGTAGCGGTGAAGGGGGATTTTCCCGTACGACCAGTTTGCGAGTCTACCGTGAATATCCGGAGTCCGGTAAAGCATCAAATCTCTGCGGCTGGAAAAAAATGCTGCAAGAACGGGACCAACGACGACTGAAGAGAATCGTTCAGCGTGACAGAAGTCCAATCCCTCAGCAAACTGTTGCAAATTTCAATGCTGAGCCATCAATAAATTTCAGCTTGCGTACCATCAAGGAAACATATGGGCTTTCGGAACCGGAGGCCCACTCGGCACTTCATGACTGAACGACACAAAGCTTTACGCCTCGCCTGGGTCCGTGAACACCGACATTGGACTGTTGATGACTGAAAACATGTTGCCTGATAGTAAGTGTCTCGTTTCACATTGTATCGAGGGGATGGACGTGTACGGGTATGGAGACATCCTCATGAACCCATGAACGCTGCATTTCGGCAGGAGCCTGTTCAAGCTGGTGGAGGCTCTCTAATGGTGAGGAGCGTGTGCGGTTGGAGAGATATGGGATCCCCTGATACGTCTAGATACGAGTCTGACAGGTGACACGTACGTATGCATCCTGTCTGATCACCTGCATTCATTCACGCCCATTGTGCTTTCCGACGGACTAGGTCAATTCCAGCAGGACAATGCGACACTGCGTATGTCCCGAATTGCTGCAAAAGGGGCTCCAGGTACATTCCTGAGAGTTTAAACACTTTCGTTGGCCACCAAACTCCCCAGACATGTACATTATTGAGCACATCTAGGATGCTTTGCAACGTGTTGTTCAGAAGAGATCATCACCTCCTCGTACCCTTACGAATTTATGGACAGCCCCTGAAGGGTTCATGGTGTCAATTCGCTCCAACGCTACTTCAGACCTTAGTCGAGTCCATGTCACGTTGTGTTGCGGCACTTCTGCCTGATACGGGGGCGCTACTTGATATTATGCAGGTGTACCAGTTTCTTTGGCTCTTCAGTGTAGAACACTCTGCGAAACTAGTAGCTTCAATTGAATTCCTAGTGAAGAGATTTACATACACCCCAGCTACCGAGGGTCAGATACATAGCTGCTACTAACTGCTGTATAAATTTTGTAGTGGAACACACCCACATGGTCGGTGACGTTGAGGAAACAACAGAGTAGCCACAGTCTGCGTGTTCACCTCAGTACCGAGAGAAATTAGCACCAGCATTGTCTGCCGGATTCCCTACAGCGACCATCAGGATTGATATATAATATTTGAATACGCGATGTATTTTCCAGACTTTTCAGTTACACTACTGTTTCGATGCTGACTAACGGCCGGTGCGAGGGATTTTCTGTGTGTCAAATCGGTTAAATTGTTTCAGGATTCTGTGACTGCTCGACTTATGCTGCCAAATGACTTGAGCGATGCAGCAGCAGTATGCAACCATTGGCAACGGGCTGCCCGACAGCATGGCGAAAATGAACCGGCGGTCAAGGAACGCCACATTGCGCGCGTTGATGAAGGACATTACTTTAACAAAACAAAAAATAAAACATTCGTATTGTACTGTCATGTATGACGTACAGAATATCCATAACTGAATTTCCAGTTTCCAAACGCTGTAGAAAAAGAACCACTGCTCACAATGACGTCAAATTTGAACAGCATATTATTGGCGCAGGGGGAAACGCTATGGAACAAAAATAAACTTTAACAACAGCTGGCACTGTAAGTGCGTTAACGTAAATGGGGTCGGCTACAAATGACAGCAGCGCGGAGTGGTCGCGCGGTTTGGGGCTGCATGAAACGCACCGCGTGGCCCCTCCCGCCGTAGGTTCGAGACCTCCCTCGGGCATGGCTCTGTGTATTGTTCTAAGCTTACGTTAGTTGAAGACCTCAGCAGTTTGGTCCCTTAGAAGATGGCACACATTTGAACATTTTTGAACAAATGACAGATGAATCGCAATACGAAGTTATGACATTACACCATCTGCACTGTTCAATGTGCGTGCATTCCTAAGCTTCGGCATTCAATAGCTGTGGTACTGTTCGCCCCCCACGGCAAGGCCGTACCACATGGATGGGAAAAATCATTTTTTGTCCTGAGGCCAGAAGCTGCAAGAAAAAAAATGACATCGGTTTTTAATTGTCCTGTGGCCAAAAACCGCATAAAAATCAAAATGACGTCGGTTTCCAAGTTACTTGAGACGGGCGCAAGACATGTTCAATACGCTGTCCACCGTTTTCTGACACAAACCAAAATCGAGAAACAGCATGTTCTATAACAGATCGCTGTGTCTCGGGGATCACGTTCAGAATGCGTTGCGAAATGTGTGACTTCATTTCAGCTATGTTCGTAACTAAAGCACGGAACACAACATCTTTTAGATAACCCCCCAGCCAGAAGTCATATGGAGTACGACCAGGTGATCTGGACGGCCAGGCTGCAGGGAAATGATGCCTGATAATTCTAGCAGTTCCGAATTGCTTCTGCAGCAGCCGCTTCACTGGCTGTGCAATGCGAGGAGGAGCGCCTTCTTGCACAAAAATGCTACCCAAACATCCAAGCTGTTGAAGGGTTGGAACGAAGTCGCTGCACTAAGGACTCTCATAGCGTTTAATAGTGACGATGCAGGAGACAGAACCCGCAGGACTCATCGGCTCAAAAAAAAAAAAAAAAAAAAAAATTGGCCCTATAATAAACGAGGCCATCAAACCACATCACACCGGCACCTACTCAGAATGAAGTGGTAACGATTTATATGCGTGCGAATTTTCCGTTGCCCATATTCTGTGATCCTGTTTATTGAGATGTCCTTGGAGATGGAAATGGGATTCGTCTGTTCAGAGGAAGTTCCATAGTCAATCATAGTATCGTTCCATGCGAGCAATAAATTCACAGTGAACGTTTGTCTTGCTGGCAGTTGAGCAGAAAGCGACTCCTGAATGTGGGTGATTTTGTCTGGACAGCACTGCAGGATGTTTCATAGGATTTTGTGCAGTATGCTCGCAGGCATGTCCCACTTTCGGACAATTCCTCGTGCACGGCATGTTTGCACACCACCGCTTGAACCAACCTGCAATGCTGCGACGTATCCTTGACTGCCCCCATTCATAAGAACCTGTCTTTTTGAATTTTGTAATCTTTTCACCCTTAGCAGACATCGGATCCTCGACGGTCCGAAAATTCTGCAGTTCAGGGCTACTGACGCACAGTCATCTTTCTTGTAAAAGAACTTCACCAGGAGCGCGTGGTAGTCTTGATGGGCGTCTCGGGCGAAACCTGAGCAACAGCTATGAGCCACGTGTCAATTGGCGTGCATATTCTGACGCTTACAGCGCCAGCTATTGGTCAAATTTTTCGCTTTTCCTTTCCATGACTTTCCCCCCCTTCGTCAATAACATTCTGTGCAAATTGGACTCCATTCTGAGCAGTAGTCCTGCTTCTAAATTGTTTTGAAACTGGAATCTTAATTATGGACAGCCTGCATTGTACTGCATGTACATACCAGGCCAGAACGAATGATATGAGTATGAATTGGTTTTAATAGCAATAGATATACGGGGAGTCAACGGCAATGTAACAAGAAGAACAAGATTGAGTTGGTTTATTCGAAGTTTAATACTGGTGAGCTATGTTCTTACACTGCAAGGGAATATTTGCATGAAAGTGAAAGTTCGTTTTTTTCTGAGAGTAGAAATTTGAAAACAGTCGTAGTGGTCGCGATTTCTCTCTCATGAGAAACCGAGTCAGAAAATTCAATCATATCAGGGCTTGTTGTTATTGTTGTGGCTGTTGTGGCCTTCAGTCCGAAATCAGGTTTGATGCAGCTCTAAATGGTACTCTATCCCGTGCAACCTCTTCATCTCCGAATTACTGCGACGTACATTCTTCTGAATCTGCTTAGCGTATTCATCCCTTTTTCTCTCTACGATTTTTACCCTCCACCCTTCCGTCCCTTGATGCCTCAGAAGATATCCTACCAACCGAGCCCTTCTTCTAGTCAGGTCGTGCCACACGTTCCTCTTCTCCCCAGTTCTGTTCAGAATCTCCTCATTAGTCAAGTGATATATCCGTCTCTGTAGCACCACAAGAGCTTCTATTCTCTTCTTGTCTAAGCTACACGTATTTATCGTCCATGTTTCACTTCCATATATATGGCTACATTTCATACAAATACTTTCAGAAAAGACTTCCTGACACTAAAATGTATACTCGATGTTAACAAATTTCTCTTCTTCTAGAACGCTTTCCTTTCCATCGCCGGTCTACATTTTAGATCCTCTCTACTTCGACTATCCTTTATTTTGCTGCTCAAGTAGAAAAACTCATTTACTACTCTCAGTGTCTCGTTTCCTACTCTAATTCCGTGAGCATCACTTGAATTAATTCGACTAGATTCCTTTATCCTCGTTTAGTTTTGTTGATGTTCATCTTATATCCTCCTTTCAAGACACTGTCTGTTCCATTCAACTGTTCTTCCAGGTCCTTTGCTGTCTCTGCCAGAAGTACAATGTCATCGCCAAACCTCAAGGTCTTTATCTCTTCTCCCTAATTTTAATTACTGCTCCAAATTCTTATCTGTTTTCCTTTACTGCTTTCTCAGTGTACAAATTGAATAACTTCGGGGATAGGCGACAAGTCTTTCTCACTCCCTCCTCAACCACTGTTTCCTTTTCGTGCTCCTCGACTCTTAAAACTGCCTACTGGTTTCTGTACACATTGTGAATAGCCTTTGGCTCCCTGTATCTTACAACTGCTACTTACAGCACCTGAAAGTATACCAGTCAAAATTTACAAAACCAATCTCTAAGTCTACAAATGCTATAATCGTAGGTTTGCCTTTCCATAACCTAGCTTCTAAGGTAAGTCTTAGGGTGAGTATAGCCTCACACATTTCCACGGAATCCAAACTGATCTTCCTCAAGGTCGGCTTCTACCAGTTTTTTCATTCGTCTGTAAGGGATTCATGTTAGTATTTTGCTACCGTGACTTATTATACTGATAGTTCGGTAATTTTCACACCTGTCACTACCTACTTTCCTTTGAATCGGTTTTATTGTATTCTTCTTGACGTCTGAGCCATGGCTGGCTCTCCCAAGGTTATCAGTAGTTCCAACGGAATGTTGTCTACTGGCGGGGCCTTGTTTCAACTTAGGTCTTTCAGTGCTCTGTCAAATTCTTCACACAGTATCATATCTACCATCTCATCTTTATCTACGTCCTCTTCCATTTCCATAACATTGCTCTTAAGTACATCTCCCTTGTACAGAACCTCTAAATACTCCTTCCGCCTTTCGGCTTTCCTTTCTTTGCTTAGGACTGGTTTGGCTCTGAGCACTATGGGACTTAACATCTATGGTCATCAGTCCCCTTGGACTTAGAACTACTTAAACCTAACTAACCTAAGGGCATCACACAACACCCAGTCATCACGAGGCAGAGAAAATCCCTGACGCCGCCGGTAATCGAACCCGGGAACCCGGGCGTGGGAAGCGAGAACGCTACCGCACGATCACGAGATGCGGACAGACTGGTTTAGCATCTGGGGCTTGTTATAAAGTTAGTGATTACTAAGGGATGTAGTTGGGCACTCATGAGTTGTATCTTCTTGGATCGATCATAATATCTTGATTCAATGGAGTTCATGCAGGCCGTTGGTTACGTTGATGCATTACAGGCCTAATCACCCAGAATAAGCTACAGCCACTGGATACGAAATTCGCCACACTGGCGACCCTGTCCTGGGTCTTGGCTATCTTTACGAGAGAGCGCGGGTTAGGAAATCACTAGGCGGCCAGCGGCAGCGTGGCAGATCCAGTCGGTTACGGAGTGCGCAGCAGGCGCTGCTCAACTCATATCTGTACAGGGGGCAGACCAGGCATACCTCGGTACGGCTGCGGCAGCGCCTGGCGAGACTGGGGCGGCTGCGGCGGCGTGGCGATCCAAGCCTAGGTCGGAGCTCTGGCTTTAGCGAGTTGACGAGTCACGGTTGGTGCGGCTGCAGTGTTGATAAGGGGCAATATTCAAAGTTTCTGGGTGTGAGCATTGATGATAAATTGAATTGGAACAAACACATTGATGATCTGCTGAAACAGGTTCAACTACTTGTGCTATTAGGGTTATTGCTAATTTTTGTGATAAACATACCCCTAAATTTGCCTACTATGAGTATTTTCCTTCACTATTTTGATATGGCATCATATTTTTGGTTTTTCATCATCAAGAGAAAAAGTATTCATTGCACAAAAGCGTGTAATGTAATCAGAATAATAACTGGAGCCCATCCAAGATCACCCTGAAGACATTTATTTAAAGAACTCGGGATATTCACAGTAACTTCGCAATATATATATATATATATATATATATATATATATATATATATATATATTCATTTACTGAATTTGTTATTAATGACCCATCGCAATTACAAAGTAATAGTGAAGTGCACAGTTAAAAAACTGGAACAAAGTATGATATTCACTATACTGGGTTAAATCTTGGCACAAGCTGCCATTAAAATCTTCGGTCATTTGCCAAATAGCATTAAAAAACCTGACAGATAGCCAACCAATATTTAAAAACAAATTAAAACAATTTCTTAATGATAACTCCTTTTATTCAACACATGAATTATTAGATATGAAGTAGTCACTGAAAAAAAATTATATTGTGTAATGACAGGTACCATATCATTACGAAATGTCGTATTCTTGATCTATGGAACAAGTGTTAATGTAATGTAATAATGTACTCAAGGTGACTGCCGAAGAGCAATAAATGAATAAAAAATAAATGAATAAAAAAAATTACTTAATCTTTGACAGGCTGAAGCATTACGACGTGTTAATCTAAGCAAATACTGGTTTGAAATGCACATTAATGAAGTTTTAGAGGTTACAGAAATATTTTACAGCGTATTCGCAGCATATTGTATACGGGAACGTGCACCAATGCTAGTTAATAATGTGTTAAAGGACGTCAGTAATGAAGCTGAATTTAGGTGAAGCACGTCCGAGATCTTATTGTATGTTTTAAATAGAAGTAATGCTCTAATTCAGTTCAAACATTTAGGGAGGATGGAGAATGTATCATAGTTACATTGTTTTCAGATTACAGCTGATTCCAATGTAAGGTTATCGTTGAATTGGCGTTAGCACACCTGAACATCAGTTGGCGTAATGTGGAAAAACGATTTAATGTCATTATGTGATACATATTGGTCATAGCTGCTTGGGAGGTGATTATTGAGTGCATAAATCTCACGTGGTATTACCTTGATGAAACATGGGTTAATCAGCATATTCCACGAACACCTGCTGGAAAATGAGTGATGGTACTGGCGGTTTTAAAGTTCCCACAGGAAAAGGTTCCCGGATACTTACTCTGCATGCTGGCTCTTCTTCTGATTTGGTTCGGGAGAGTAAACTTGTATTTAGGTGTAAGAAAAACGGTAGTGACTATCATTCGGAAATGAACGCTTTCCTTTCAAGTAGCGCATCAGTGAACAATTATCGCCATGCCATGCTTCGAAGGCGATCATTGTAATTACCATGCCAGTTATCATTCAGCTGTTACAGAGAAAAGACCAAGTACGAAGACCAGGAAAAGGGATATTGTGCTCTGGCTAAAAATTAAAAATATTCCGTTCAGAATAAGCCAGACACGTGCTGAACTCCTGCATCTCGTTAATTTATAAAAGTCATGCGACAGAATGTAAAAATTTCACTTTCTTGCAGGTGAACGTGGTCTCACAATTTTGAAACGGTTGTGCAAGAAGCAATAAACAGTGCCCCCTTCAGCGTTGCCACACTGTGTGCGACACACTGAAAAGTTTCAGAAAGAAGATTTTGACAGTGAGATGAAGATGTATAAAAGACTTGAACCTGTCATCCTAAATTTACAATCAGATGGTTCGGAAATGGTGTCGGAAATCACATGATATTACGATGTAGACTTTGAAACAAAGTAAAGTAGTAATCTTTCTTGGTTTTAAAAATTCATGGATTAAAAATGTTTTCGTCAGTGTGTCAGTGGCGTACATAGCACACGATGACTTCCAAGCTTTCATTCATTAGGAATATGTAGCCTATAAAGTATTCAGACTGTAATGTCCAACGCATTGCCCAAGGAGGAGTTCAGCGTTTTCCAGTGTGTTGTATGTTCTAATTACTCGCAAATTTGTGGCCAAATAACTTCGTCAAAAACTTCAATACTTCGACAATTAAATCCCTGTAATTTTCAAGGTACGAATTGGAAAATGGCTTAAAATGAAAGGGCGTGTTACAAGTCGAGATATCGGTGGTTTTCCACATTATCGATCATTCCATCGAGTCATTCACAGAAGATATTTAATTGTTTGTTTGGGCAATGGACCATAAATGCATACTGCCTGTTGACACCGCAAAATATGATAACATAGTGATAATTTTTACGATAGTCTTCTGCACTAGACTTTCCTACCAGTATTTCTTTTTTACAGGTAGTGATTTACACTCAACTGCAATGAAATACACCCACATACGCGCATAATACACTTTAAGAAAAGTTATATGGTGCAGAAGCAGTTGTCAAACAAATACAATGATTTCGGTTGTATTTTGAAGTTTATTTTGTTGTGTATTACATTTTCAATTATAATATACTTCAAATGGCAATCAATGAAAATTATAATCTTCTCGTTAGACAATCACCGTTTTGAAAAAAAAATTGCAGTTAACGTCTTCACGTAGCTGGGTCAGCTGTTCCTTCGTCTCACAGACGACTGCTGTGGAACAGTGGATGCAACCTCAAACATATGAAGTAAGATTTCTCTCCTGTAGAAGACTGATCGGAATCGGTTTTAAAATGTATTACTCCCTGATAGATTTGAACCTATAATGCGATGTTCAAGTGGTTCAAATGGCTCTGAGCACTATGTGACTTAAATGCTCAGGTCCCCTAGAACTTAGAACTACTTAAACCTAACTAACCTAAGGACATCACACACATCAATGCCCGAGGCAGGATTCGAACTTGCGACCGCAGCGGTCGCACGGTTCGAGACTGAAGCGCCTAGAACCGCTCGGCCACTTCGGCAGGCTTATAATACGATGTACCGAAAGTAAATGAACCTGATTGTTGCCCACAGCAACACAATGCGGCAACACTGATTTTCTGCACGCTCTCTGCCGCCACACACGTGGAGACCTCATCCCCTCCACGCTTCCCAATCGCTACGCCTTTACGCGCGAAAGCGCCACCCTGCGTGATGCGTGCTATAGTAAGTATTAAGTTTACAACCAGTCTAGATACTGTTTGCCAATACCAGATGTTCGTGTGTGTGACTGATGTATCAGATCCTGGCTAAGGCAGCACAGATAAAAGGCTACAAAAAAAAATGTGATAAGCATGTTTAGCTCCTGTTAAAGCATTCATATTGTAAAGCTTAACACTCCCTGTGATGCATTGTTGAGGTTCATTGTCACAATTCTTTGTAGTGGACTCTTTATGGCAGATTTCTTCCCCATACCATGCAAAAAATCGTGTCAGCATCTATGTTTGATTCAAGGATGGTGGGCGAGGGGGGGGGGGGGCGGGGGAGGGGGGCTTAATATGAGTCGTCTGGTGCGTCTGCTGAAAAAACGAATCAAAGTTGCTGTAATTACAGAAGGTGTTTTTCGGAATACGTTTTACTTGTAGCATAAGAACTGAAACACCACATATTTTGGATTTGCAGTTATTTCGCTCTACAATTTCTCTCAGACGATTGCAGGGAACCTCTGGTTAAAAATGTTTGATTTTTCCAAACCGTAAGTCTCCGTGGTCCAGGGATAGCGTCTTTAATTCATAATCAAAACGACTTCGGTCCCGGGTTCGATGCCCGTCACTGCCTAAATTTTGATAAATAATCAGCATTGGGGGCCGAAAGACTTCCGGCATAAGAAATCAGCCTCATTCTGCCAACGGCCTTGTCAAAGAGGGCGGAGGAGCGGATAGAGGTTCAGGGCACTCGTTTGTCCTAGGGGTGGGAAATTGCCCCTAGAGGCGGAAGAATCAGCAATGATCAACGACATGAGGATGCACAAGGCAAAGGAAACAACTGCATTAAAGACACGTAACGTGTATCCACAGTCCTCCATTCGGATCTCCGGGAGGGGACTGCCAAGGGGGAGGTTACCATGAGAAAAAGATTTAATAATCAACGAAAGGATAATGTTCTACGAGTCGGGAGTGGAATGTCAGAAGCTTGAACGTGGTAGGGAAACTAGAACATCTGAAAAGGGAAATGGAAAGGCTCAATCTAGATACAGTAGGGGTCAGTGAAGTGAAGTGGAAGGAAGACAAGGATTTCTGGTCAGATGAGTATCGGGTAAAATCAACAGCAGCAGAAAATTGTATAACAGGTGTAGGATTCGTTATGAATAGGAAGGTAAGGCAGAGGGTGTGTTACTGTGAACAGTTCAGTGACCGGGTTGTTCTAATCAGAATCGACAGCAGACCAACACCGACAACGATAGTTCAGGTATACTTGCCGACGTCGCAAGTTGAAGATGAACAGATAGAAAAAATGTGTATGAGGATATTGAATGGGTAATGCAGTATGTAAAGGGGGACGAAAATCTAATACTAATAGTCATGGGCACTTGGAATGCAGTTGTAGGGGAAGGAGTAGAAGAAAAGGTTACAGGAGAATATGGCCTTGGGACAAGGAATGAAAGAGGAGAAAGACTAATTGTATTCTGTAACAAGTTTCAGCTAGTAATAGCGAATACCCTGTTCAAGAATCACAAGAGGAGGAGGTATACTTGGAAAAGGCCGGGAGATACGGCAAGATTTCAATTAGATTACATCATGGTCAGACAGAGATTCCGAAATCAGATACTGGATTGTAAGGCGTATCCAGGAGCAGATGTAGACTCAGATCACAATATAGTAGTGATGAAGAGTAGGCTAAAGTTCAAGACATTAGTCAGGAAGAATCAACACGCTAAGAAGTGGGATACGGAAGTTCTAAGGAATGACAAGATACGTTTGAAGTTCTCTAACGCTATAGCAATAAGGAATAGCGCAGTAGACAACACAGTCGAAGAGGAATGGACGTCTCTAAAAAGGGCCATCACAGAAGTTGGGAAGGAAAACATAGGTACAAAGAAGGTAGCTGCGAAGAAATACTTCAGTTGATTGATGAAAGGAGGAAGTACAAACATGTTCCGGGAAAATCAGGAATATAGAAATACAAGTCGCTGAGGAATGAAATAAATAGAAAGTGCAGGGAAGCTAAGACGAAATGGCTGCAGGAAAAATGTGAAGACATCGAAAAAGATATGATTGTCGGAAGGACAGACTCAGCATACAGGAAAGTCAAAACAACCTTTGGTGACATTAAAAGCAACGGTGGTAACATTAACAGAGCAACGGGAATTCCACTGTTAAATGCAGAGGAGAGAGCAGATAGGTGGAAAGAATACATTGAAAGCCTCTATGAGGGTAAAGATTTGTCTGATGTGATAGAAGAAGAAACAGGAGTCGGTTTAGAAACAGGGGATCCAGCATTAGAATCGGAATTTAAAAGAGCTTTGGAGGCCTTACGGTCAAATAAGCTAGAAGGGATAGATAACATTCCATCAGAATTTCTAAAATCATTAGGGGAAGTGGCAACAAAGCGACTATTCACGTTGGTGTGTAGAATATATGAGTCTGGCGACATACCATCTGACTTTCGGAAAAGCATCATCCACACAATTCCGAAGACGGCAAGAGCTGACAAGTGCGAGAATTATCGCACAATCAGCTTAACAGCTCATGCATCGAAGCTGCTTACAAGAATAATATACAGAAGAACGGAAAAGAAAATTGAGAATGCGCTAGGTGACGATCAGTTTGGCTTTAAGAATAGTAAAGGCACGAGACAGGCAATTCTGACGTTACGGCTAATAATGGAAGCAAGGCTAAAGAAAAATCAAGACACGTTCATAGGATTTGTCGACCTGGAAAAAGCGGTCGATAACATAAAATAGTGCAAGCTCTTCAATATTCTGAAAAAAGTAGGGGTAAGCTATAGGTAGAGATGGGTCATATACCATATGTACAACAGCCAAGAGGGAATAATAAGAGTGGAAGATCAAGAACTAAGTGCCCGTATTAAGAAGGGAGTAAGACAAGGCAGTAGCCTTTCGCCCCTACTCTTCAATTTGTACATCGAGGAAGCAATGATGGAAATAAAAGAAAGGTTCAGGAGTGGAATTAAAAACAAGGTGAAAGGATATCAATGATACGATTCGCTGATGACATTGGTATCCTGAGTGAAAGGGAAGAAGAATTAAATGAACTGCTGAACGGAATGACCAGTCTAATGAGAACACAGTATGGTTTGAGAGTAAATCGGAGAAAGACGAAGGTAATGAGAAGTAGTAGAAATGAGAACAGCGAGAAACTTAACATCAGGATTGATGGTCACGAAGTCAATGAAGTTAAGGAATTCTGCTACATAGGCAGTAAAATAACCAATGACGGACGGAGCAAAGAGGACATCAAAAGCAGACTCGCTATGGCAAAAAAGCATTTCTGGCCAAGACAAGTCTACTAATATCAAATACCGGCCATAATTTGACGAAGAAATTCCTGAGGATGTACGTCTGGAGTACAGCATTGTATGGTAGTGAAATATGGACTGTGGGAAAACAGGAACAGAAGAGAATCGAAGCATTTGAGATGTGGTGCTATAGACGAATGTTGAAAATTTGGTAGACTGATAAGGTAAGGAACGAGGAGGTTCTACGCAGAATCGGAGAGGAAAGGAATATGTGGAAAACACTGATAAGGAGAAGGAACAGGATGTTAGGACATCTGCTAAGACATGAGGGAATGACTTCCGTGGTACTAGAGGGAACTGTAGAGGGCAAAGACTGTAGAGGAAGACAGAGATTGGAATACGTCAAGCAAATAATTGAGGACGTAGGTTGCAAGTGCTACTCTGAGATGAAGAGGTTGGCACAGGAAAGGAATTCGTGGCGGGCCGCATCAAACCAGTCAGTAGACTGATGACCAAAAAAAAAAAGTATCACATCACAGCCCGATGATGAGGTGGTTATCTTGTCATTATTGGTCATATTTATTACGATATTTGAATTTCTCACTGGCTGTTGATCGAAGAATATGCAGTGAATTAAGAGAGCGAATTGCGACTGATAATCCGAAGGAAGCAGATATCGGCAGCCTGAAATCTCTTCACATCGAAATTTATTTCCACATCACACAGATGAATGCTGTTAAAAAAGCGAACGAGACTTGGTACTATTAGATGAAAGTCTTCTGGAACACCGCCAGTTCCAAGTATTCATCCAGGAAAGGAAGACCGTGTACCTGATCGTTTTTCTTAAATTGTTTAAGACTGCTTTACCTAGAACCTGGATCGATGGGCAAAAGATCAACCACATAGTAGGTTGCATTCAAGTTAAAGCTTCCGGATGGGCAGCTCAGACAGTAGAGTATTGTAATGATTATGAGCAATTTGAACACGCATTTTAAACAAAAACAGGTTTACGACCCAAAATTTTTCGACCACCGCCAAGTAAATAACTAAACATGGCCCCCTGCTGAGACGGCACAGTTTCGAGGCGAGATGTTTTGCGCATATTAAAGGCGAAGTTTCCGTACGAGGTACTCGTAAAGCTGGTGCAAGTAACCGAGACGGGCACTGAGTACTTCAGGAGTCTGGTCTCGATACTTAAGATCTGATACAAGAAAATACGTGCTGTTCGCGGAACGATAACAGCGGCCATTCGGCTCACGCGATGCCGCCTCGCCAGTATGACGAACACAACTCGCACCGCGAGAATTTTATCATTTACGTAGCGCTGGCGAATCAGTAGTCGCAAGCGAATTCGGCACAGCAAAATTACGATCCGAACTCGCCCAACCACAAAAGAAACAAGAATAGAAGTAGATTTCATCTTGGTTACAATGGCAGTAATAACAGACGAAATGGTTGGCATGGAAACGGCCACGACAAGTTAAACCATAATTACGTAATCGACGGACTGATTTTTCAAATAGAAATGACAACTAATGAAACGGACAATAGCGATGGAATGCGCCGAATAATGATTCAGCTAACACAGGGAACCCGCCTACATTTAATGTCAAAAACAGCAGAAAACCAAACGACGCACTGAACCACACAAGTCGTACAGCACGGGAAGACTGCCAAAGACATGTAAATATAATTGAAGTGACAAACTAATCACGCTATTGAGGTAGTGGCCCATCAAACTACATACGGTCAGATCTCACCTCCAGATGTCGATCGCGGATTTTAGGGCGGGAGGAGGGAGCGACGACAACAACAATAATACCAATGGTAACAACCTGTCGTGCAACACCGATACAAAAACACAGTACAACCAGTGCTGCTACTAACATACAATGAAGACACCGACTTACTCGACGAGTTGCGAAAATACTGGGTAACGTGAACCAAAAACAGTAATAATAGCCCGGTTCTAGGCGCTTCAGTATGGAACCGCGCTAACGCTACGGTCGCAGGTTCGAATCCTGCCTCGGGCATGGATGTGAGTGATGTACTTAGGTTAATTAGGTTTAAGTAGCTCTAAGTTCTCGGGGGCTGATGACCTCAGATATTAAGTCTCAGAGTGCTCAGAGCCATTTGCTCCAGACGTAAGACAGGCCATGTCCAAAGCAAAAGTGTGCCCGTTACTGTCACGTTAGATATGTGGGCAGCCATATGTTCTGTGTCACATAATCTGCACAAAAGGGTGATGGAATGTGGCCCACTTCCGAACTTACCTGTTTAGAAATGGTGGATTATAACCACCGTTGGCGCTGAGTGTAACAATGCCTGGATGCAAGTTTTCGCGACAGCGCAGCTTATAAATTGAGTAATGGTATGCTCATCCATTGTAACTGATCACTAGTCAGAGACTGTTTGATAGGGGTAGATTTTTTGGGTCAGAACGACGCAACTGCTGATTTCTCATCAGCAAATGTTACATCATTGCACCACGACGAGACAACTGAAGCTATGCAGAACAGGCAATAATTGACCCATGGTAAATTACGCCAGAGTTATAACATACAATCGTTAGGCAATGATTACAACTGTACTGATTGTCCATCCACAACTAGTGAAGTAGCAGACTTGAAAGTACTCATCAGCATTAAGATTAAAGAATCACTGCGATTGATAACGATAAGGTAAGTTATATGATCTGTTACTACAATATATACAAGTTTTTACACGGAAAACAGGTATAATCACGACTTATGTGTATAAATGGAAGTTCGTCCCCATGACGTTTCTTGCTACAACACACATACAATATCTCGGACTAAAGGAAACATAGAGAGGGACGAGATTAATCATATGACTGCTTTCGTTGATTGGTTGATTTGAGGGAGGAGACCAAACAGCAAGTTCATCTGTCAGATCCGATTAGGGGAGGATGGGGAAGGAAGTCGGCCGTGCCCTTTATAAGGAACCATCTCGGCATTTGCCTGAAGAAACTTAGGAAAAAAAGAGAAAACCTAAATCAGCATAACCGGTCGCGGTTTTCAACCGTCGTCCTCCCGAATGCGTGTCATCTGCGCTAACCACTGCGCCACCTCGCTTTGGAATTTGTTTGAAAATAATTGAAACATCAATGCAGCGTACTGCAGTCCACTTCATGCTGTGAATAAACCTAATGGAAGCATAAAATCTTTGTAGCTGTATGTACTAGACTTGGGAACAATTGCAAACGTTTCTTGGTGTCAAGTACCTCACGAGCATCAGGAAATACAGTGTTTTTACTCTGAAGAGCCAAAGAAACTATCACATCTGCCTAACATCGTGTAGAGCACCCGTGAGCTCGCAGAAGTGCCGCAGCACGACGTGGCATGGACTCGACTAACGTCTCAAGTACTGCTGCAGGGAACTGACACTATGAACCCTGTAGGGCTGTCCATAAATCCGTAAGAGATCTCTGAACAGCGAGTTGCAAGGCATCCCAGATATTCTCCATAATGTTCATGTCTAGGGAGTTTGGTGGACAGCGGAAGAGTGTTCCTGGAGCCATTCTGTAGCAAATGTGTGGGGTATCGCATTGTCCTACTGAAATTGCCCTCCGTAAGAATGAACAATGAGCATGAATGGAGGAAGTTGATCAGACTGGATGCTTACGTACGTGTCACTCGTCTTAGTCGTACCTAGACGTATCAGGACTCCCACATCACTCCAGTTGCACACGCCCCGCACCATTACATAGCCTCTATCAGCTTGAACAGTCCACTGCTGACATACAGGTTCCATGGATTCATGAGGTTGTCTCAATACCCGTACACGTCCCAACCGCTCGATACAATTTGAAACGAGACTCGTCCGACCTGGCAACAGGTTTCTAGTCATCAACAGCCCAATGTCAGTGTTGGTGGGTCTAGGCGGGGAGTAAAGCTACTTGTCCAGTCATCAAGGGTACACAAGTGCGCCTTCTGCTCCTGAGACCTATATCCATGATGTTTCGTTCAATGGTTGGCACGCTGCATTTGTAGGTAACCCAGCGTTGAAATGTGCAGCAATCTGCGGAAGATTTTCACTTCTATCAAGTTGAACGATTCTCTTCAGTCGTCGTTCGTCCCGTTCTTAGAGGATCTTTTCCGGCCGCAGCGATGTCGGCAAATTGATGTGTTACCGGATTCCTCATATTAACGGTACACTTGTGAATGGTCGTGCTGGAAAATACCCACTTTTCCGCTATCCCGGAGATGCTGTGTCCCACCGCTCATGCGCCTACTATAACACCACGTTCAAACTCACTTAAATCTTCATAACCTGTCTCTGTAGCAGCATTTACATATCTCTGTATTTGATAAGATATGTCTACACCAGTTTCTTTGGCGCTCAGGGTATCTTTGAAGGTAGAAATTAACAATTTTGATTTTTAACTTTAGCAATAATCGTAAGCTTATCACCGGCCTTGACAATCTTTAGGACCCAGACCTACTTGAGACTGTAACATTGTATGCTGATGACATTCTAATAACCACGCATACCTGGGAAGAACATTTACACATTTTGGGAAAAACTTTAGAAAAATTTGCTTGGGCAGGAGTTATGAAAAACTTGGAAAAGTCTCAATTCGGTAGAGAAGAAATCAAGTTCTTGGGACATATTACATCGCATGGCATACTTCCATATACAAACAAAGAAACAACTGAAAGCTGTCCTCGGTCTGTACTGTTTCATCGATTTGCTCTTGAACAGTTAATTAATAGTCCACCTCTACTCACAATGGTTAAGAAAAACGCTGTATAGTTACGGACAGCAGAATGTACGAATGATTTCAATTCAATTAAACAAGCACTAATAAACTCGGACATCTTATGCTATCCAGATATGGATAAAGACTAATCTATATTACGGGTAAACAGGGTATTGTAGCTAACGTAGGATTACCGGAAGGACGAACTGAGAACCCTGAAGCAATACGACAGATACCCGTCTACGAATCCTACTTATGCAAGATAGATATCACAGTCAATATCACAGTAGCAGGAAAGTGATCCCAAGTAGCACACGTTAAAAGTACAGTTACAATATAATGACACTACCCCACTAAAATAGTACTGCTCCCTCTATAAAGTCGTATTATGTTGAAGGAGACGTGTGTGGGTAGCTCTAGACAGTACTAATAGGCGCATTTGGGACTCACATCATGTTTTGGGGCAATTTTGGAACAAAGAAATGTGTACAAAACCTGAATCTTTTCTGTACATGCAACGCACCATTCATCGATTTCTGCGCACATGTATAATCTGTCAGAAAACTAAACCAGTCATTGTGAGTAGCAACAATTAATTACATGCCATTTTACCAATGGCACTTAATGATGTATTTTCAAAATTCATGAAGTTGTACGCATCTCTGATTACTACATTCCTGTAATAGGAGAACCTAAAGCCTTACAGTCAGACAATTCATTTTATTTTACATGGTAGAAAGGAGAGAATTTCCACGACAGAGTGATATAAAAATAATCTTCATAGTGCGATTCAGCTCGCAAGCCAATCCTAGTGAAACAGTGTTTCGCGGACTTAAACCGATTCATGCGGCCCTACATACCAAAAAATAGGATATTGGTACAATATTTAGAATTATTTTTAGAATTATTTGAACAGGTAGTAATTCATCTTCGAATATAGGACACGCAATACACTTCTACAGACATAATGTTAAATGATAGATAAGAAAACGAGTGCTAGTATCCTCTTCCGAAATTTCATAGGAAATCGGAAAGTACGAAGAAAAAATTACAACTGTTTTAATTGTACTCTCTCGGGATTCACATCTTTGAAAGCTACAATATGATTTAAATCTGAAAAACGTACAGAAGTACGAAAAAGGAAATTATGGTCTGCTTAAAACTCGCCCAAAAATCATCAAAGGTTTTGCGACGAAACACCAAGTGAGCATTACTATACAAAGGACCATATATTATTACTCTCATACCTCATACCTGTATTGTCAAACACTAGAAACAACAAAATTCAACAAATTTCTCCATATTGAGAATCAGTGAACAGCAATATCGGAAGGTAAGTACGTCCACACAAATATGCTTCATAGCACTCTCCGAACAAAACAAACGCACTGAACACTCTGAGTATTCATGTCATTACAAACAAGTAAATTTCTTAGAGCACGGACAGGTATCCGCAATATTGAGGCTTAACGAAGGTGAATTGTATTTATTGTTCTACGAATACACATGTATTTTCACTTTAGAAATATGTACTGCGGCACAATCAAAACTTAACATATGTTTTCTTTTTACGTTTATTTGATTAATTAGATGCTTTTTAACTGTCAAAGTTTAAAGCTTATCTTCCTGAATGCAGAGATGCATTTCAGAATGAAACAAGGATACATCGTACGCTATATACACTCCTGGAAATGGAAAAAAGAACACATTGACACCGGTGTGTCACACCCACCATACTTGCTCCGGACACTGCGAGAGGGCTGTACAAGCAATGATCACACGCACGGCACAGCGGACACACCAGGAACCGCGGTGTTGGCCGTCGAATGGCGCTAGCTGCGCAGCATTTGTGCACCGCCGCCGTCAGTGTCAGCCATTTTGCCGTGGCATACGGAGCTCCATCGCAGTCTTTAACACTGGTAGCATGCCGCGACAGCGTGGACGTGAACCGTATGTGCAGTTGACGGACTTTGGGCGAGGGCGTATAGTGGGCATGCGGGAGGCCGGGTGGACGTACCGCCGAATTGCTCAACACGTGGGGCGTGAGGTCTCCACGGTACATCGATGTTGTTGCCAGTGGTCGGCGGAAGGTGCACGTGCCCGTCGACATGGGACCGGACCGCAGCGACGCACGGATGCACGCCAAGACCGTAGGATCCTACGCAGTGCCGTAGGGGACCGCACCGCCACTTCCAAGAAAATTAGGGACACTGTTGCTCCTGGGGTATCGGCGAGGCCCATTCGCAACCGTCTCCACGAAGCTGGGCTACGGTCCCGCACACTGTTAGGCCGTCTTCCGCTCACGCCCCAACATCGTGCAGCCCGCCTCCAGTGGTGTCACGACAGGCGTGAATGGAGGGACGAATGGAGACGTGTCGTCTTCAGCGATGAGAGTCGCTTCTGCCTTGGTGCCAATGATGGTCGTATGCGTGTTTGGTGCCGTGCAGGTGAGCGCCACAATCAGGACTGCATACGACCGAGGCACACAGGGCCAACACCCGGCATCATGGTGTGGGTAGCGATCTCCTACACTGGCCGTACACCTCTAGTGATCGTCGAGGGGACACTGAATATTGCACAGTACATCCAAACCGTAATCGAACCCATCGTTCTGCCATTCCTAGACCAGCAAGGGAACTTGCTGTTCCAACAGGACAATGCACGTCCGCATGTATCCCGATCGACCCAACGTACTCTAGAAGGTGTAAGTGAACTACCCTGGCCAGCAAGATCTCCGGATCTGTTCCCCATTGAGCATGTTTGGGACTGGATTAAGCGTCGTCTCACGCGGTCTGCACGTCCAGCACGAACGCTGGTCCAACTGAGGCGCCAGGTGGAAATGGCATGGCAAGCCGTTCCACAGGACTACATCCAGCATCTCTACGATCGTCTCCATGGGAGAATAGCAGCCTGCATTGCTGCGAAAGGTGGATATACACTGTACTAGTGCCGACAATGTGCATGCTCTGTTGCCTGTGTCGATGTGCCTGTGGTTCTGTCAGTGTGATCATGTGATGTATCTGAGCCCAGGAATGTGTCAATAAAGTTTCCCCTTCCTGGGACAATGAATTCACGGTGTTCTTATTTCAATTACCAGGAGTGTATAACACGTATTTCAACTCAGAACACTGATTAATGGCAAAATAATCTGCCAGCTTTGAGAAGCAAACGAAATGACAAAGTCGTATAGTGCAACCCACTGCTGTTTCATTAGTGTATCTACTGCACTCACATGTTACACTATGGACTGCTCATCACTCTGGTACGAGAACAAAAGCACGTGTGCACACCTTGCACGATTTGGACTGCACTACCAGTAATAGTAGTACACTCACGCTAAGATAATATTAAGCAATAAAACTGTAGTGTATTGTTGATATGCGATGATTTTCTTCTACTCTTTCAGTTGAACTGTTTAGTATTCTGTACTTTGTCGCTTTGGTATAGGATGATGTGCGAGTATGTTCAAGCACTCATGCACTTTAAGTAGATTTGTGTACCAGTGATTATCTGTGACCTATCTGCAAAAATAGTGAGCTCATGATAGTAAATCTCATTTTAAGAAATGTGAATACTATTTCCAGATAACTCAGTGTAAGAAACTTACTTAAAGCTTGTCAGTGGCAAACGTAAGGCAGATGACTGGGAAAATTAGTTAACAGTATGGTAAAATGACTTGGACCAGAAAATTTGTGAGTTAAAAGCCATAAGATAAAGGACAATAAATAAATGTCTAGTGAATAAATGTATTCAGTATAAAGAAACGGTGATCAGCAAACAAATAAAGAACAACACGTCGTTAACTGTGCTCGAAGAACTGAAAGCTCTTCAATAGGGCATGACTCTGAAGGAATCCATGAATTTGCCTGCACGAAAATTTCACAGAAGGAACCAACACAAACTATGACAAAGAGAAACTTCACGTGAATGATTTACTTTGTTTCCAACAGTAACGCGGCAGCCAAGCTGCCGGTGTGTCGAAAACAAACTTAGCATTCTCGATCGCCAGTGAAGCGACAGACATTATTGTACGTATAAATGACTACATTAACATGCGACTTTGGAAGATGGGTTATGATTCAAAGACACTTATGTGGCTCACTAACCTTTAACTACTATCGATAGAATAAAGACTGTCACATTCCAGTGGCCGCGATTTTAACTACTATCGATAGAATAAAGACTGTCACATTCCAGTGGCCGCGAGGGGTAGCCGCGCGGCCAGAAACGCCGTGCCACGGTTCGCGCTGCTGCTCCCGTCGGAGGTTCGAGTCCGCGCTCGGGCATGGGTGTGTGGGTTGTCTTTGGCATAAGTTAGTTTCAATCAGATTAAGTAGTTTGTAAGCGTAGAGGCTGATGAAAATGGTTCAAATGGCTCTGAGCACTATGGGACTTAACATCTGAGGTCATCAGTCCCCTAGAACTTAGAACTACTTAAACCTAACTAAACTAAGGACATCACACACATCCATGCCCCACGCAGGATGCGAACCTGCGACCGTAGCAGTCGTGCGGTTCCGTATTGAAGCGCCTAGAACCGCTCGGCCACCGCGGCTGGCTGGGACCGATGACCTCAGCAGTTTGGCTCCATAGGAATTTACCAACATTTCCAAAAAACGTCCCAGTAGTCAGAATCTTAAATTCCACCGAAGTAAAGATGTACTTGTACAATGGGTGAGGTTCAAGTTTTGAAAATCAACTGCGTAAGATAAAAAAAAAACATTTGAAGACATTTTGATTATTTTTCGACCATGACTGTCTCAAGAAATATTTAAAGGTTTTTTAAATTACCGCTACCAGTCACAGACTTTGTCAAATACTGTATTACTTATTTATTTAGCGACCTCAGAACGAGACTGCCACGCCAAAAGAGCAAAAGGCTATGTAGCCTCAGTATGACCTTATGGTAAAATTGTTTTTGTAATGCCATTTAGCCTGAAGATGAGCTATTCCCTCGAAACATGTCGCTAAATAAATAAGTAATACAATAGTTGACCAAGTTTGTGACTGTTAGCGGTAATTTAAAAAAGC
The DNA here is from genome assembly GCF_023897955.1 of Schistocerca gregaria. Taxonomy (NCBI): domain Eukaryota; kingdom Metazoa; phylum Arthropoda; class Insecta; order Orthoptera; family Acrididae; genus Schistocerca; species Schistocerca gregaria. The sequence continues at coordinate 323,928,052 of NC_064920.1, read as the reverse complement.
TTTACAAAAGTAACATTGCATTATTGCGAATAATATAACAAATTTTAAACTTATAGTAACTGTAATAGTAAAGAAATCTTTGTATGATTTACCCATATTTATGTTAATAATTTTAGGTGTTTCAGTTTATTGTATACACTGAATCTTGCAACCCCTTCAGAGAGACTGATGCAGTGGTACAATTGTTTCAGGTACTCCTGGAATCTGGAACAACAACGTGAGAGCACATGACAACTGGTAAACAAATCTACGGGACGACACTTACCGCGCGGACGCGGAATCAGTAACGAGGCATGCACACTGGACAGCTGCCCGTCGTCTGACAGACCAGACGAGACTGACCTCACGCCCCGCCACACTTTGCACTGTGCTGCGTCTTGCGGCGAAAGCTGACTAGTACTTAGTCTTCGATACGGACGAAAAAAAAAGAAAAGAAAAGACGAACATTGCACCGTAATTCGGAATAACACAGGCGTGCAATATCGGATGATGTCTTGAGCATCCGTCAAGGGATGTTGAATTCGTTGCAACATGGCGATTTGCAAAGCAACAACGCTGACACATTGTAGTTGCACAACCACTTCGAATGCCCATTTGTTGTTTACAGTTGTTAGTTCAAGCGGCCACTGCGCTCACGTCGCTTATACGCCAGGAATAAAATCAGTCTCGGAGCTCTTTGGATGGAATGTGTATATTGAAGACTGTAGTGACGTCATATTAATTTTTATCGACTTCAAGTGTAAATAATTTGAATACCGCATTTATGTGAATTAAAGATGTAGGTCATGTTCTTCCAAAATTTCAGCTTAATCGATCAGCAACTTTTCAGTGAGTGACTAAGATACAAAAGCAGACATACCAACACCTCATTTTCGTGTACTGACAAGGGAACCATCAGACGTGTTCATCGCGTATCCGATGAATCTTAGATATGCAGTAGACGGACTTGCCCTGAGTACGTGGATGGGAAGTTTTCATACGACGGTCCCTAGTTTCCGAGAACATGAATGTTGAAATTTTATACATACAGCTCCTATGTCCGAAACTTCAAACATGTTTCGACCGAGTCAGCGTAGTACAGTGGCTACGGATTGTGGCTACTGCGAGGCAATACGGGCTCAAACCCTGCCCATGTACCTTTTCTTTATTCTTCTTTCAGTTTATCATACAGAACATATTTAAATAGCAAATGCTACACGAAGTTATTCAAAACTAATCATTTTCGCCATATTAATTTCATTAATAAGTCACGGCGGCAAAATAATAACACGAATACTTTACAGATGAATAGAAGAACTGGTAGAAGCCGACCTCAGTGAAGACCAGTTCAGTGTGAATTCCGTAGAAATATTGGAACAGGTGAGGCAATACTGGCCCTACGACTTATTTTAGAAGATCAAGGAAAGGCAAACCTACGTTTCTAGCGTTTGTAGACCTAGGGAAAGCATTTGACAATGATAACTGGAAACTTTCTTTCAAATTCTGACGGTGGTATGGGTCAAATGCAGGGAACGAAAGGCTATTTACGATTTCTACAGAAACCAGATAGCAGTTATAAGAGTGGAGGGGCATGAAAGGGAAGCAGTGGTTAGAAAGGGAGCGAGACAGGGTTCTAGCCTATCTTTTATGTTATTCAATCTATATATTGAGCAAGCAGCTTTGCGGCATGCCAATGACGCTGTAATTCTGTCAGAGACAGCAAAGGACGTGGAAGAGTAGTTGAACGGAATGGACAGTGTCTTGAAAGGAGAGTATAAGATGAACATCGACAAAAGCAAATCGAGGATAATGGAGTGTAGTCGAATTAAATCAGGTGATGCTGGGGGAATTAGATTAGAAAAGGAGACACTTAAAGTAGTAAATGAGTTGTGCTACTTGGGGAGCAAAATACCTGATGATGGTCGAAGTAGAGAGGATATAAAATGTAAACTGGCGATGGCAAAGAAACTGTTTCGAAAGCAGAGAAATTTGTTAACATCGAGTATAGATTTAAGTGTCAGGAAGTCTTTTCTGAAACTATTTGTATGGAGTGAAACATGGGCGATAAATAGTTTAGACAAGAAGAGAATAGAGGATTTCGAAATGTGGTGCTACAGAAGAATGCTGAACATCAGACGGATAGATCACGCAACTAGTGAGCAGGTACTGTACAGAATTGGGGAGAAGAGGAATCTGTGGCACAATTTGACTAGAAGAAGGGATACGTAGGTACGGAATGTTCTGAGGCATCAAGGTATCACCAATTTAGTCCTGGAGGGCGGTGTGGAGGGTAAAAGTTGTAGAGGGAGACCAAGAGATGAATACACGAAGCAGATTCAGAAGGATGTAGGATAGAGTAGGTGCTTGGCGATGAAGCAGCTTGCACAGGATAGGGTAACGCGGAGAGCTGCATCAAACCAGTCTCTGGACTCAAGACCACAACAACAAGAACAATTTCATTAATACGAGTAAATAAATTTGAGCCGTAGCGGCTCATTTCAGCTTCTCACTGTCGATAGCTTCTAGCTGGTGTCTCACCATCTGGCGCGTATAACTGCCTCGTGCGGTTGTCGTTGCCCTGGCTAGACTTCTAAAGCGGCGTCGGAGAGAAAGCCCTTCCAATAGCACAACAAAGGCAGCTGACGTGTAGCTTTCGCACAGTGTGGATTTGGGGCCAGCAGCAGTGTTTGGTGTAACAGACACCCGGGCCGGATCGGCACTTCTTTGCCGGGTCGTCGTTCACTCTTCTTCGCCAGGACTGGGTAGAAGGCAAAAGGTTTGTTTCGACTATGCTGTGCTTTGTGCACCGATTTCCAGCTCCGCAAGTTGTTTGAGCTGATGTTTCGCGTTGATATTCACTGAGCCGTCACGAAAGCCTTTGTTACTTTTCTCTATGTGATTCTAGGACAAATTTATTACTCTGCCTTCTCTGTGTGTACCGAAGTGACTTATCTGCTGACCAGGGTTCTCTCCTATATCAGGGGTTTATGAAATTATAGTTTTGTTTTAAATTTTGGGTATTGTTTTTGAATTGTATTATTGGCGAGAATGAACTTCTTCTGAATTTTACTATTTCTTTTAACTGTGTTTTAGAAGCTGGTGTGCTGTCCAGTATTATTATCCAGCCCTTTAAGTATTTTGTGTTATGACCTCCAACTAACGGCAACACCTTAGCGAGTTGTTATTTATATTCCTTCCTGGAAGAAATTACAGCTCACTTTGAGTAATTCTCTTTTACAACTTACATTTTCAGCGGGGCCTATCTCCTAGAAGATATGACGTTATTGGAAGGGTTATGTGAGTGCAATCGTGGTTAAAAATAACTCTCAGTTGTAGTGTTGTAGTGCGTGATTTAGAGAGACATTTATGTTCGGTGTTTGTTGAAAACACCAACTAAGTTGCCGGGAGAGCTTTCCGTGATGGCGGCTTCCTGTCACGTGGACCTGGCTTGCGTGGGGCCGTGTGGACGGGTCTCGAGCATATACGAGCGCAGCTTGCTATTTGTCTGCAGTGGCGTGTCCTGACTGTCTGTGCTCAAGTTCAGTACCTTATGTTGCCTGATTAGTACTGTAAATGAAATTTTGCTCTCGGTCAATAGACCTTAATCTGATTAACTAACCTTGCACAGGGAATGTCCCCTATAATGTTATTGTTCTGTTTAATACATATTGTAAATTTAATCTAAATTTTATTCTTAATTATATGGCGTAAACACTTCGGGTAAGCCCTAAAGACTATCTGCTATGTCTTATTAATAAGTTAATTTTTATGTTTTGGTGGTTTGCTTAATGTATTGGTTATGATCTCGCTTGCAGATATTTATCTACAGGTCAGTTTTAAATGTTTGCTGGTTTATTTAAAAAAAAATATTTAAATTTTGTTAAAGACCAATATCGTTAAAGTCTTGTCTTCTTGGATCTTGATTGAGGTCAGTAAAAGATTATTATTGTAATTCTCAGTAACTGTAGTTATTCACTATTTTGAACGCTTTTCAAAAGTGTAAATTTAGCATCGCGAATTAACTTGGAATTTTTTTACCTGTTTTGCTTCAAGGGGCTTGTTGTTACTTTGAAAAATAAATGTTTCTTGTCAAAAGAACAAATGATGTTAGTTAAAGGGGCCTAGTCCTTACATGTCATTTTCCGGATGCTGGTAATTCCCGATCTCACAATCATTACACCAAATTTTCTTCTAATGCGTATTACGATGTGGTTCGCGTTTAAAATTCCCAATATTTGGACAGCTCCAAAGAGTCCTCGGAGATGGACGAACTGGAAGCAGTTACGGAAAGATTCCAGATACCGACGAAAGTACTCATCCCTAGCTTTGACCTTGACTGTAATTAATAGCTGACCAAATCCGCTGCCAGTACCACTCGATGCACAACTTATCGCTTGTGGAACAAGGAGCGAAATCGGAGGGGAACAAGATTAGTCCTTCCTTCACAGCACAGTATACTGTTACCGATTCGGGAAATATATTCCGTTAAGTTTTCTCATGCATGCGGGTACCATCGGTTAAATTTGTTCGGTTTTCTCAAAAAAGAGTGGACGATTTGGCTCACAAATAAAAAAAAATCTAATTGTAATTTGCACGGAATCGGGGAAGCACACAATAATGCTGTACGAAGAGTTTTTCAAATGTATCATTCTTCTGTACGTGGGAGAAGAAAAATTTCTTTACATTACTAACCTGTGGAGAGGGTACACTGATTAGACTCTTAACTATCGAATCTTTGTAGAGTGTAGACTAAAGAGAATCATGTATTTGCATTTGCACCGTAATATTTATCCCAGCCAAATGTACTCCACTTTTCCAGGACTGTGATGTTTATTTATACAGCCAGGTAAAGTTTTTCGCAAAAAAAAACAAATTACTTCCCGACTTGCTAAAGGCTAATAGAGAAATCGGTTTGAGGAAATATGCGGTAAAAATATGTTCTACAATTCTGCATAAATGTAATGCAACTGCTTTCTCAGAAATGATTAAACACCAGTGGATTGAATCGCACTTGATCGAAGACAGAAAAATCTTTTTTTAAATTTAACCGAACTGTGTTCTCCGGTTCCGCTTCTGAAAAACCCGCGCGTATACCAATTAAATATGTCTGGTTCTATACGAATTCACGTTTGTCTTGCTTTTGCGAGTAATATCATCCGACATTATGTTGGAGCACAGCAACGGTTCTGCAACCTATACTGCAACAAATGGTGTCACAGCTGAAGAAAGTGCGCTGTGATGATTGCTTTATTAATGAAACCGCCAGCGTGGTACCTGCTAACCTTAGCTCTTGCATTATGCTCTCGCGGTTGAAACACAGTTTACGTTTCGGAATTCGTAGGTGTGGATAAAACTTCTTCTTCTTCTTTCATAATTATCTAGGCCATAGGCCTGTTCCGTCTTCTAAGTATCCAGCCAACTTTTTCTTGGTCTTCCTATGAATCATGTACTAAAGATTTAAAATTTGAGGCTTGTTTTGGTGCTCTTGAACCTTGCATTCTTGGCACATGGTCTAACTGGCTTTCTCGATTAGACTTCCCATTTGTAGCTTATAACCCGAACTATGCTCTTACATCTTCGTTTCTTAGTCTGTCTAATCTTGTACTGCCCGCAACTGCCGCTTGAATTCTATTGTCTTGCATTTTATCAGTCGTCCAGATTTCACTTCCTAATAGCAATGAGTGGGTGTCTTTTCTCACTTTATTTCTGTATGTTCTATTGATTGTTTCGCATATCATTTGATATTTGTGTAGTTTTTTGTTAATGTCGAGTTCATTGCGGTAGCTTATAACATTTCCGTAATAGCTGAAGTGACTAAATTGTTCAGTGGATTTGTTTCCAAGTATAATCCATTTGAAATCCACCAATTTCGTTCTTGGAACGGATATTTTCACATTATTCTCTTTAGATATCTGGTTCGGTCTACAGGTGGATATTTGAAGCGAACTGTACAATGGCAAGGACGTCTGCGAGAAGCATCCTGTTATAAAATATTTTATGTGACAATCTGAAGCCCAGATCAATTTTTTTGTTTCTATGTTTCAATCATATCGTCAATGTATACATTAAGAAGTGTGGGTGATAACCTACACACTTATCGAATCCCTTGGTTTATCAGTATGTCTTCTCATGTAGCATTGTTAGTCTTTAGTCTTCATTTTGTACCTTCATACAGGCTTTCTATCACCTTTACTATTTACTGGGATATCAATTTCTGTGTAGTATGTTCCATAAGATGTTCTATTTACATGGCGAAGGCTTTTTGTAAGTCTATAAATGAGGTTTGCGTTTCCCTATTGAACTCTCCTCTTTTTAGGACAGGATCTTGCTTTTCTGAAACAATTTTGTGCTTCAGATGATAGCTTTTCGCCGATAATTTGTAGTCGTTGATTTACTATCTTCATCTAAATCTTATACGCTGTGTCAACTAATGTTATACCACAATGATTACTGCATTCATTTTGTTTGCCTTTTTAAAAAATTGAAATGACGTCTACAATTGTTCATGGTATTGGGAGACGTCTTTGTTAACACATATTGTATAAGTGAGTAAGTCTCAGTTTTAAAAATAGTTCCCGGTATTTACGTAATTTGGCGTTTATTCCTTCGTGACCTATGGCGATTATGCCTTCGGGTTCTGTTGCTTTCCGTCTTTTTTTTTTTTTGTTTTATTTACGGCCTCGTTTGCTTCTTCGATCGTTATGAGATCGTCGTCGTATGATTCATCCATTTCAGAAGGGTCTCTCTCTAAAGCTTTGTTTTCATTACACTAGAGTTGTTTATAATGTGCAGCCCATTTATATTATGGTACTATATTTAGATTTTAGTTTTATGGAGGTGCTGTATCATCTTGAAGGTTACGGACGGTCTTCCTTGGATGTCATATTCAGTTCTGCTCACGAACCTATGCCACGATTCTTCTTTTGTTTTCTGACGATGGTTTTTACTTTATTTCTTTTGTCTTCATATTCCTGTTTCGCAGATTCCGATTTCACCTATAGACTTAACTGATACTCTCGCTTCCTTTCCTGGACTGCTTTTGCCATATATTCATTCCCTACTCTAAGTCTCTTCTTTCTTTTTTTTCGTCCTTTCTTCCGTGACTTATTTCCAAAAGTTCCCACTGTTAGACGTACTGGATCATTTTCTCTTCTGGCACTTAAATCTTCGTAGATTAACAGGTTGTTCGTTTTGTCGTATTCATCTACTTGTCTTTGTAGGGTTTTATAAAAAGCCTTAGCATTTTTTTTCCATGAGCATCCTCCCTAATCATAGATGCTCGCGATCACTTGTGAACTTCGACGTTACGATTCTGACGTTTATGAAAGTATAATTTTTGATTATAGGTTACCGTTTTGTATCACTAATATAGCTACTCCACTACTTGTTCTTTTGCAACTTCCTACACCGCTGCAAATCATTAGGTATCCACCTAAATTTTCTTGATTTCTGTTGCAATGTTAATGTTTCTTTCAAAATGGTTCAAATGGCTCTGAGCTCTATGGGTCTTAACTTCTCAGGTCATCAGTCCTCTAGACCAAGAATTACTTAAACCTAACTAACCTAAGGACATCACACACATCCATTCCCGAGGCAGGATTCGAAGCTGCGACCGTAGCGGTCGCGCGGTTCCAGACTGTAGTGCCTAGAACCTCTCGGCCACCCTGGCCGGCAACGTTTCTTTGTTTCAGTTGTTTTCATAGCTATTTTCCTCATAAACCCAGGCTTCTGACATTCCATGTCGCAATGTTGAGCTTTGCCATTGTTACAAACGGTTTTTCCTTTTTATGCTGAAGTCCCAGGTATGGGATGTCACCCCGTAGCCAGCCTAGAAATGTGATGGCGCTGCTACCTTTTCATGACTGACTAGTAATTTTTGATAAAGGTTTAGTTCCTCTAGTCTTGGTCAGCCAATTATCTACCATCAAGGCAGCATCTGTTTAATTTTTCTTTGAGATTATTTACTTTAAGGAGGCTGGCTTCAGCATGTCTGAGTTGTTTCTGTACTTGACTGAGTCCTCGCAGAGGTCGTCTAATCTGAAGCCTTCTCTTCGTTTGGTTCAAGATCTTTCTGGCTTGGGCGACCGTCTCATGGTATAATGGGACAAGCAAACCTTGCAAGATACCTCGTGTCGGAGGGAGAAAGAGGTGTGAATTTTGATTTAAATTCTATAAATGAAATGCAGGGAGTGCTGTTCAACATATAAGTGGTTTATTTAATGAAACTGCATTAAACGGCACATGCAATAATTATTGAAATTTTATCAAATTCAATTAACAATCACTGACAAATTATTAAAATAATGATAAACAAAAATAGAAAATTTGGGTCGCCAGATACTGTAGAAAGTATAAAAAAACAACAAATAGAATTGAATTGGCACCAACAGCTCACAACAAGTGAATTATATAAGGTGCCTGCCCTGGTATTTGCCTTTTAACATGAGCATTGTATGCCTTCATTCTAATTTAACACATAAATAAATTACGCGAGACGGGTTGACCTAGTGTATTAAATGAGGAAGGAATAATAAAAAAACAGCTGAACATATGACTCTCTTAACGCGCAAACGGTGAATACTATGCCTTGCGTCTGTATGAGCATCTAACACATTGCAAAGAAATTGAAGGAAGCGAAAAAGAACGCGCAGCTAGGAAGGCGGGCGTTTTCTGCATTACCATGTTCATAGCGTGGTCGGCGTGGAGGTGGAGTCGGCAGATTGCGTGTGGCTGCATCAAGACTCTACCGGCGTCGTAGTTGATAGCGTGTAACATGCCCTACGCAGAAAATAGTGACCACTGGAAGTTCACATTACTGGACGACGGTATGCGTCCATCTGCAAGTGCAAACCTACGTGAAACTGCATTAAACAAAGCACAAAACTGTTGTAACAGCACTACCGTCATAGGACTTGTAGTAAGCCAAAATGATCCTGAGTTAAACTCTTGATAACGCGCACAGTGAGTGAAGCTCGCCTACTTCGATCTAACAGACTTTGCTCTCTAGGCTGTTTGCGACGAATGCAAAGCGCCTTGTCTCCTGAAAAGCGATAAGAGAATCGTTGCGACTTATCGCAAGCAGTCAAGACTGAACTCGTGCCTCCTCAGATGCAAAATTCGGAATGCCCAATACTATTGACCTCCTCGCACCTGGAGAGAGAGAGCCGCTCCCCTCCAGCGTCTCGTCTCCGCCCTTCCGCAAATTATGTAGCTCGTACTATTTTTCAAAGCGAACATGAGATTCTTGCCAATGAAGAGGTACCTTTCAAAATTTCCTCCCTCCTTGCCGTCGCTCTCCGCGAGGAAAAGAGAGCGATACCCGGTGTGAGACAGAGTATACAAATAAACCAAGACTTCTCCCTTTGAGTATTGCCTCTACGTTCCCTGGTGTTCTGCTCGCGGGAAACGGCCAAAATTCCTCGAGCCACCTGAGATACTTGGACACCCAAGTCGTGCTGTTGTATTCAACTCGCCGCTCTGTCCGCGTTACCTAGAATCGTGACAAAACTGTTTTTCGCTCTTGGTTTGTAGTTTCCGCTGCCTCAGGCACACGCGCGAATTTCCAGGGCCTCCCTTGGCAGCGTGTTGATGTATGCACCGTCTTCGCCTGCCGCTAACCCTCTGGGGGCCTGCCCTCTGTAAAGCGTGCCGATATGGGCGCGCGACCGCCGCTCGCCCGTGGGCACTACCTGTGTCCACCTGGTCGCCGGGCTTCCCATCCAGGAACGCATCAGAAGAATTCCTTTCATGCACAAAGTGAACCAATTTTCTAAAGAGAAGAATCATAGCCCTTTGCCGATGATTAATGAGACAATAATTCACCTCCATCACACTTCATATATTACAATAAACTAATGACTGATTTTAAAAGCAGTTATCTCCTTTAATTATAAACATGAAAACCTTTGGCGCTTTTCAACCTCCTCACCACAGTATGGTGGCAGCTCTCGAGTTCAACATCGATTTCCTTGGAAACTATGGGCCGTCACATAAACCCTCGATGGCCAATCACTCAGGACAGGTTTCTCTACAACAAAAAGAAAACTCATTAAAATCTGTGAGGTGTGATCGTCCCCTCGTAAGGACAGAGGGACTTGACTAAAACCTGGAAAGAAGAGATTCAAACAGTTTCGGACATGATTTTTCTGAAGGGTGATGGACATCATGTGGACAGATAAGAAATGAGATCATCTGCAGAACTGGCGAGGAAAGGACAACCATAATCAGGAGAAGGGACAGTGTGAAAGTATACGCGTTTTGACATCAGAAAATAACTTGCATTGTGTTGGTGAGATTAGAGGAGCGGAGATTAGAATAGAGATAGTAAATAAGTGAGGGCTTTGGGTGTAAGATCTACTCTGTGATAAAGAGACTGGTGCATTAAGGAAATCATGGTGGATCGCACCAGACCGGTCAAAATTCTGATGACACAGAAATGAAAGAGGAGCTCAGTAGATTCCTTTTTAAAAAACCCTCTGCATGGGCGGTCTGCTGCTGTACTGAAAAGGCAAGCATCTAGCCAACAGATCGTCGATACCGCTCATCATTTTCACAACTGCACTAAGTACTTAATTGCTGCTCCAGTACGATGCGCTTCTCAAGCGTTTTCGAGAAATGGAAATGAAAGATTTTTCAAATCTGTTGAAAACTATACGAAAACGCCGCCTATCAAGCATCAACCTTAACCATTACTGCTTTCGAGAGATCAAAAAACAAAGTCTTCTACCAAACGCTTGTTTCACAACAACGAACCATGTTTCTTGGAAAAGGAACAATAGTAAATTTAATGATTATCATAGTGTATCATCTACGTATAAGTATAACAAAGAATCGTGATGAAATAACTTATTTATCGATATACTCACACGCACGTAAGAAATATATCACAATGAAGTCATTACTGTTACAGCTGATGACAGTTCTACACACATAGCATAAAACAAGCACATTTTTTGCTTCTCACTTGCAGACACAACCATTTGATTTTTAATCAAGACAGAGGGAAAAACGCTTTAGTAACATTTAAAGAAAGGCAGCTTAGGCATTTATTCTCTGTCACAAACGATGTGTATTTCAATACTGGTATGAATACAGAATATTTCAGGTGATGCAGTACCGGGAAGTCATTTCAATACTGTTGTGCATACATGAAATTTCAGGTGATGCAGTACCGGGAAGTCAAGAGTAGTGTAATCTCCAAGAGACCGGACTGTACTGGGTGACCATAAAGTCTTTCTCTGATTACAGAAAATGTTTTCGAGGAACTATGGCAGATGCAGCTATGTGGTTTGTCGTAGTTGCTTAACCCATGTGGTTCTTGTAAGTCTACTTCTACACATACTCTTATAGCATATGATTTCTTGTTACAACCGTTGGTAGTATTTCAAAAAATGGTTCAAATGGCTCTGAGCACTATGGAACTCAACATCTTAGGTCATACATCCCCTAGAACTTAGAACTACTTAAACCTAACTAACATAAGAACATCACACACACCCATGCCCGAGGCAGGATTCGAACCTGCGACCGTAGCACTCCCGCGGTTCCGAACTGCAGCGCCAGAACCGCTCGGCCACCGCGGGCGGCGTTGGTAGTACTTCAACAAGATTATGCGTCACCGCACAAGGACTATTTGTTCGTCAGTTCTTGGATTAAAAGTTTCCAGGCAGATGGATCGGTAAAGGCGGTTCGTCACCGTGGCCACCACGTTAGCCGAGCACACACCTCCTGTCATTTTGTGCGGTTACCTTGATGATAAAGTGCTCATTTCGACAGTTCCGATGTGCAAATTCTTACAAAGAGAATACGAGATGCTGCAGAGTCACTAAAAGAAGAGATGTTCTCAAAGACATGAAGGAAAATTCAGTATCACTCAGCCGTTCTATGGGCAAAAAAATAGAGCGCATATAGAATAGTGTTCATAAAAAGTCTGGAGTTAAGCAGTCAAATGCGACAAACTGCATGTGCTAACACTGGATTCCTCTTTGACCTGCAACATTAGATACATTCTGCAGTGACTTCGAAAAATTTTTGAGTTATCATTATTATTATTATTATTATTATTATTATTATTATTATTGCTTGTCATAAAATCATGATCTGGTGTAGCGAGAAATAAATGGTATATATAGAAGGTTAGCTAAGACCGATGCTCCACCGGCCAGTGTGGCCGCGCGGTTCTAGGCGCTTCAGTGCGGCACCGCCCTCCTGCTACGGTCGCAGGTACGAATCCTGCCTCAGGCATGGATGTCTGTGATGTCCTTAGGTTAGTTAGGTTTAAGTAGTTAGTTCTAGGTCTAGGGGACTGATGACCTCAGATGTTAAGTCCCATAGTGCTCAGAGCCATTTGAACTATCTAGGGGACTGATGACTTCAGATGTTAAGTCCCATAGTGCTTAGAGCCATTTGAACCACTTGAACCGATCGATGCTCCCTGGCTTGCGCACTCGTCCAGTCTTCAACAAGCTTGCAAAACTTTGAACTTCGATTTCAGAAAAATACTTGATGATCATTACATTTTTCACATCTAAGAAGTTACTACAATAGTGCTAAATATGATGCAAAGCAGTGACCCATTGTAAGTGGCCTTGCTTACAACACAAAAGTGCACAAATTTGCACTACAGTCCATTTAAGTGCAGTTGGCATTTGACAGCTAGCGAGATGATTCCATGTGCCAGCAGCAGCACAACCAATTGGAGACAGGCACTGTCAGCTAGCAGTACGCGAATCGTGTAACATTTAGTGTTGCGTACCTTACGACGTATGACGGATGAATGTAGTCAGAACATCCCCACTGCATACTACTAACAAAGGGATTATTTCTTAAATATGTGAGTATCTCGAAGAGATCTTACATAATAGAAACTACGATGTTGTCGTCATTGGTAAATGTTCATCACAAACAAGGACATAACTGAAGGGAACTGTCATGGTTCAAAATGGTTCAAATGACTCTCAGCACTATAGGGACTTAACATCTGACATCAGTCCCCTAGACTTAGAACTACTTAAATCTAACTAACCTAAGGACGCTACACACATCCATGCCCGAGGTAGGATTCGAACCTGCGACCATATCAGCAGCGCGGCTGAGTGTGATGGGATTGCACTTGTTTTCTGTTCATGCTGTCGCAGAAACATAGCAACAAACTTATAGGCATTGAGAGGATGTCTTGAGGAATAAATCGGGGATAGGGAACCATATCCAGAAACGTCATCCAACGACACTACATAGCGTGGAAGTTACAGGCGCCTGCCACTAGGTCACCCCTTCGGCAGTAAATGTGACTTTGTACACTGATGGGCCGTAGGCGGAACGTCTCGCAATGCTTTTTGTTAATCGACTGCGACTGATTACCACGATAGCCAGTGGAGAAGATGGATCCAGCAGCTGCATAGACAGCCTTGACTCCTAATAATGCGATAATCTGTTGCCTCAGTGGATGGTGGTTTCAGACATAAGCCGGCAACTGCAGTTCATTTTTCTCCTGAAACCATCTAAAATGTGCAGTATTTGTCGGTATAAAGGAGAAAATCACTGCAGATGGAAACCTGTGTCCGAAACCGACATTCATTAAGGCTACAGAGCATGGTATTCCCTGGAGACAAGGCTATCTATGCAGCAACCAGCTCCATCTTCTCCACTGGAGATCATGTCAATCACTGATTACTAACATTGCGAGATATTCGACCCATGGTCCGTAACTGCATAAGGTCACGTTTGTCGCTGAAGGGGTGCCCTAGTGGCAGGCGGAGACGCCTATAATTTCGATGCTCTGTAGCACCATTAGATGAAGTTTCTACACCTGGTTTCCTATCCTTTTTTTGTTGGTCAAGCCACACTGTACAACCCGTCGAAGTTTGTATCAACATTTATGGGACACCTGGTGTTGAAAAACGATTTTACAGGGAGAATTAGCAGCGATCTGTAACTGGTTGCTGATGATTAGTGTAAGGAACGGGGGTTGGGGGGTTGACTAGTGTTAACGTTGAGTTACTGTAGATATATATAGAGTGAGACAATTTCTCTTTAGTGTGATGAATTGCTCCTTTCGTTGAAAGCAGAAAACTTTCTTTTCGTGTACGGCAAGAAAAAGGAATAAAAGTGAGATAGTGTTAATATTTTATTTTTCTTTACCTCCTCTGCATTAATGCAGATGACGTGACACAGAGCACATTTGCACTGTGCATGCAGTACACATGAGATGCATAGTTGTTTCCACTGTCATGTGTGGAATACATAAGTTCTTGTACATCTCACTAACGTGCTGTCTTCATGATGATGATGTCCCCAGCGCAGAAAACAGCATGCAGGTCGTGGATTCGTTTTCTTGGCGCTGAAATTAACTTCGCGAGGAACTGCTGCTACGAATAAACTATAACTCATTTCGGATGCCACTCGCGTTTTTATTGATATAGACACGAGAAACTATTCTTGATCACAACGTATTGAACACATCTGTCTAAAATAACAAGAAATAATCGGCAGTAATATCTTCAGTCTTTTGTTTCAGTAATACTTTGATTTTAATAATTTTGAAATTACTGATTGATAGCTTGCTGTTGAGAGAGGTTTATTTTAAAAAATGAAGTAATTTGGATGACTGGTTTAATTAATAACAGCAACTACAGTTTAACATTTTGGGGCGCTACTGCCGAACACAGCAGCCAGTCACAGACCAGCAGCATCATGCAGGCGGTCTTTCTCACGGGAATGGTACCGAATCTAACATCTGTCACCGGTCACACACACTGCGTCATCTCTATGCTTCTTGCAGCTCCACTGCCCTGGGAATAGCTTCATGGAGCCTAATGTGATGGCTGAATAAGCCAGAAGTATTACACGTGACACACAGTTGTGAAAATTTAGTGAACCGGCATTTGCGGCTGTTTGCAGTTCTATCTATGGCTGCCAACGTACAATTCGCGTAAGGACCGTGCAGGCAAGACTAGAGAAATTAGAATTCGTATGGAACCTTATAGATAGTTGGTTAATGCTTCCTTCGATTTCCGAGTGCAACGGGGAGGGGATTGACTAATAGTAATAGGAGGTACCTTCCGCCATACACCGTGTGTTGGTTTGTGAAATACGAGTATGTACGTAGATTTAGACAGGAGATATGTTGAGATTTATGTCATACATGAATTTTGGAATATACAGGGTGAGCACAAAGTCTTACCCTCATTATAACAATTTATTACAGACCGTTTGACCTAATAATTTACATTTGATGCCGTTACTTAGGTTAGTGGAGAGGGGAGTAATGTCCGGATCGGTGGATTGAAAGGATCTTTATTTTACAATTGCCATTACCAACTTTGGCCCATATAAAGAGGTACTCATCAGCATTTAATTTCTTCTTCTTCCTAGTACTCAAAACAAATGGCATGCTTGGAACTAGAGTACCATAAGGCTGTTTAGCCAACAGTCCTGTAGTCTCCGAAATACTCCATGTCTTCCAAGTCAGAATGTTAACATCAGGAAAAGCTTCAAGGCCACCATAATCTGCTTGATTGCCCCACGCAACAGCAAGTGTGAGCCAAGTACTACCTTCAAACAATGCTTGTACGTCACAGGTAAATTTCAGATGGAGTCCACGAAATACATTCGGACCTCCAATCAACTGCTGTTTATTAAATTGACCAGCAAGGTCAATATCAATAACCTTCAAACTGCGATAGACAGGTACACTGCGCCGCCAGCGACGACCCCAATGCACGTCGCAGAGGTATTGCTGTGGCACGTTAACACCTTATGGTACTCTAGTTCCAAGCATGCCATTTGTTTTGAGTACTAGAAAGAAGAAGAAATTAAATGCTGATGAGTACCTCTTTATATGGGCCAAAGTTGGTAATGGCAATTGTAAAATAAAGATCAACACCCTGGCCACCCCGTTCTCCAGACATTACGCCTCTTGACTCTTTTATGGGGATATATTAAGGACAGAGTCTTCGTCGTACCAGTTGCTGACGTCGACGAATTGAAGGCTGGGATAAAAGCTGGTGTGGGTACTGTGCGCGAACTGGAATACCGCCTCGACATTCTCCGAGCTACCAAGGGAGCACACGTTTTTACTAACGTAAGCGGCCTTAAGGAAAATAGTAACACTAACCTATGTAACAGCATCTAATGTAACTTATTATGTCAAATTTTTACAGTCAGGGCACGACTTTGTACTCATCCTGTAAGTTGATTCTCGTAGTAGATATGGTCTTGTTACAATACAAATATTGATGTAAAGTGCAAAACACCATCGTCTTCAGAAGCAAATATATATCAAATAAGATGTAATATGCCTCTTTGGAAAGGTCCATCATTGTATATCAAAGAAATTATTTGTATTTCATTGGGATGAATATGTATGTAGTATGGAGTGTTAAGTTTGAACCTGTTTCCCCGCAAGCGGAAATTTTCACCTGTTCCAAAAACAAATAATAAAACTCATGCTCTAATTAAAATAAGGAACAGATTTTTGGCTTACGTAGAGGTACTATAGAGATTTATACAGTTCGTGAATGTCATAATTTTTACGTGAGTTTTAGAGTAGATGAAGTGAACCGTGAATTTACTTTCAAATTCTTTAAGAAAAGAATTTACTTTATTTACTAGCGATTCATCAAGAACATTAACAGACTATGTGAGCGTGGAAGTAATTGCTAAGGAGTAATTGAAGGAAACAAATTAAATTTCAACCAATGGAAATTTTATTCATAAAAGCCTTTTCAAAAACAGATTTAAAATTTATAAGCATGAAAGCACCCTCGAAATATCAAGTTACAATTATTCAGAGGCCGAATAAATTTTTTTGTTACAGTAGGAGCCTTCGGGCTGAGAAGCTTCCGCTCCCTTTCAACGCGGCCGTAGTCACGTCGGCTCACAACGGCCTCTGAAAGACTACACTGGTGCAAATCTGCAACACACCAGATTACTTTAAACTAAAAATTTTAACATCTCACACAAACACATTACGTATGCACTCCGTAAGAGGAATGGAAATGGTACTAAAACTCACATTTAAAAAACTTTATTTGCCACCGAAAGTGCAATTTGTTTTTATAAAAGATTTGTACGGTGGAAGGGTGGCAACTTTACAAAAACGATTATTTAAATAAAACCCATGAAATTCAGACTTACATAAAATGTACAACATGCTCTACATTACACATACAGCGCCTCGCAAGATGATAGGCAAGATAAAACATATTTCAGGAATTCGGCCTTTAATTCTATAAATTCGTTAACACCGAATCCGACAAACATGACAGAGGCAGCTAGTAACGTATGGCAGACCGACAGACAGACACTAACTGCCTGACAAATGCGGAGGAGAGAGACGAGCAAGCTGGGGACGAGAGACTGGCCAAGAAACAAGTAAAGTTAAACAAGTGAAATGAAACAGCATATCTCGAATCACTTAACTTCTAATAACTGCCATATCTGGGGAAGAACTGGTGCAGCACCCCTTAAACGTTCTCCCGAACCGTCGGCTGCCAGCCGCTTCCACGAACGCAGTGTAAGTAGGCCACTGCCACTTAGCGCTCTGTATGAAAATCACTGGCTGTGCTGTGTGCAGTCTGTGGCTGGGTGGCACTGTTGGAATTTGCTACTGTAGTGTTGGGCAGTTGGCTGTTGTAATGACACATTCCGACGCAGAGACATACAATACCTTAAAGGCTGCGCCAAAGATTAAACTGAGAGGCATGTAGATTATAGTCTTTGTAATGTTCACGTTGAATTCTCTTTTGTTTCATACTCCAAGAAGGAGCTAAGAAACACTTTCGATTGTTGCCTTGTGGAGGACGGACGTAATTTTGGAGTGTGCGGAAAGGCAGCCATATTGTTAGCAAATTATGGTTTGTGCGACGAGCAGAGCAAGTCTTATTGTCTTGTGAATAAGTGAGAAGTATCGAAGTGCTACGAAAATTATTTAAAGCGACGTAGCATTATATTCCTTGGTTTCCACCGTCTTCGTGAAGTGAACCGATGCCGACTTAGGAAGATACACACGGTCAACAAAGAGAAGAACACCGATGGCGACTAATGAATTAATATTGTGGCAGAAGAACTAATTCTACGTCTAAGGTGAGAACTCTGATTAAATCAACAGTGACGTATAATTCAAAAAATGTAATTAATCGGAATGGTAAATTATATTACAGGCAAATTTCACGCAGCACTGAATTTGTCCGCATTCAAGCCGGCCAATACAGTCCGTAAAAAAAAAGGCCTTTCAAAAATTCTGAAGTCACAATTTCATGTCCATAACTTTTCCTCTTTTCAAAAAACCAATAAAATTTTACTTTTTTTATTTATTTCGCCACACTCGCGACCGCTGACAGGGACAGTGCTGGTGGAGCAAAGAGTTAGTACTTGATTGTTGTACTACAAAATAAGGTGAAACAATATTAACTGTATAAACGGATGGCACAATAACCAGAAGGAACAAGGACAAGGATTTACAAAACTAACGTAATCGTGAGTGACGCAGCTCAGTCGGAATTAAGGTAGGAAAGCGCAAACGCATGCAGCGGCTGCACCATGGCTTAGCTCCACTTAAAGTAGAACCTTTTCCTTTTCATATTAAAATCCTGGTCGTGTTCTTGGCAACACACAATTACACTTTGATAATTACTTTTTTATGTTCAACAATAGCAGAATTAGAAGACGTAGTGCGCCATCTTGTAAATTTCCGACGCGCAACAAATAACGATCTTGAGATACTTTTATTAATTCGAGAGAATTTGAAGATTCAGATAAACAGTAAAGTACAGATAAAAATATCTTCACAATGGAATCGCAGAATTTTAATTTGACAAATGTTCATGGACACGGCACCGATTCTGACAATAGTGACGTAAATGATGACACAATTAGTTTTTCAGCACAACATAATGTAGAAGTAAATACAATTCAATTGCACTCCACAGGGATTAACAATAACGAAACACTTGCAAATGAAACCTTGTACACAGTCGATGAAGCATCGATTACCAGATCAGATGAAAATATTTCGCGTGAAATCAGTGAACCTAGCCCGGTTTCGATTCAATCAGACTGTGGTAGAGAAACAATGGTTACATATAATGGCATAAATACAAACACACAACCTTCGCCAGTTACACTTGAGGCATTATACAGTCTGATGTCAAACGTGAGCGAGCAATTATCTGATTTAAAGATCAATCACAACACAACGAACACAAAACTGGCGAATCTAGAAATCAGCCACAACACAACGATCACAAAACTGTCGAATCTAGAAATCAGCCACAACATGACAAACACAAAATTGTCAAATATGGAAATTGGGTTCCAACAGCAGTTTTCAAGTGTAAACACGCAATTTAAAAATATGCACAAACATTTTGATCAACGCTTAAATAAACTCATCAATGAAACCGATCAAAAGATCGATGACAAAGTCATCAAAACAGTCAATAATGTATACAATGTATTGGCAAATGATTTAGAAAAGAAATTGCCAGATCTTGCAAACAGGAACAGGAACTGTCAGAAATTGTAGAAACACACAATCAAACACAAACGGTACAAAAAGAAATACATGAAAATGTACAGGCTATTCAATTAAATTTAACCAGAGTACAGTCCGCATGTGAAGAAACACCTGACCAAGTCAATAAAGTTAACGAAGAAGTCGATCTTCTGAAACAGGAGACTGGACGTATAAAGGCGGACATTATCAAAATAAATGAAACTTTAGAAACCGGTAATGTAAATGAATCAATAACTGACCAGGAAACAAAACTTTCTGAAAAATTAGGTAATGAAATCAAAGTAGCCGAAGACAGAATACGCAAGAAAATTGCTGGTAGACTGAATGTTTCAAATGACTTGCCTGCGTCAAGCAACAGGCAGCGCGACACTTATTCGCCCGCGCCAGATCACGATGTCCATAACGCAGAACATCACACACCCAGTCCGGCGTATGTGCACGCACCGGCGCAGGCAAACAATGGCTATTCGCCAAACGCGGTGCTACGACACGCAGTAGGCGTGCCGCCTTGCATCTCAACGATTCTAGTCGATGAGAGCCTATTGAAACATAGACAGTTTTCTCCACAGAATCCAGAAAAACTCATCCAGTCGTATTCGTAAGAGCATTTAAAAATGTCTTACCAAGAAACTGGACTGAGGCACAGAAGATTAGATATGTAGTAGGCTTCACACAAGGCGACGCACTTTTGTGAGCCACAGACATGGCTGAACAGTGCGTCACCTACGAACAATTTGAATGGGCTTTCTTGGAGAAATATTGGTCAACTGCGGTCCAAGAAAGACTGTGACGTGAGGTATTCAACCCACAGCCGTTCAACCTAAAAAACGGCGGGTTGAGAAAGTATTTCGAAAAGTATTTGAATAAGACGAGCTATTGGAACAATCCAATACCGCAAGTAGATATTCTCAAATTTCTGAAAAACAGACTACCCGCGAACTTACGCGAAAAATTAGTAACCATATCGGAGAACGACCTTGAATACTTTCCTTCTGTGCTTGACTCAATTGATCTAATATATGAAGAAGAGCCGAGCACAAATAATCGGAATGAACACTCCGTAAACAATAAAAACAACGGTAACGGGAATGATTTTAATGGCAATGGACAAAACCAACACAGTCGGCATCCGTATGCGACAAGGCCAAATAATGGAAACTGGAATTACGGAAATCGGAGGAATTCGGCGCCACAGAGACGTGAAGACCGAAGATATAGTACAGATTACGGTCCACGCCGGTATGGAAATGATAGAAATCACGTGAATGATTGGTCAGGTCCGCGTTATGAAAGGCGGCACACAAATGAAAATTACAATAGTTACGGTAATAGGAATGACCGACTAAGGAGAAACAGCAACGGCCAGTCGCAAGAAAATGTTGCACGCAGCGACCCGGAAACTAATTGGTGACAGAATAACCACTCAGTACACTTCGTAGAGGTAACGGACAGTAATGAAGCAACGCCGTTGTCTCCCCCGGTAAACAACAATCGGTCGTAATGAGCCCCCACCGGCCGATCGATTTGACAACAGGGGGCACAAATAACCACACATTACATCTTCAACAATTATTTTTAAGATATGGTCAGGATGCTACCGTAGAAGAAGATCTATGTGAAGAAGAGATGAAAGCACTGAAGAAAAGTGACCTCGTGCAGGCTGTAATAACAGCAAAGATAGGAACTATAATTACCAACGTAATTTTAGATACAGGCGCATCTACGAATATTATTTCTAACAGTTTATTTAAAGAAGTTTCGAAAGCATTAAAAGTACTAGTGTTGCCAAGGGAAAATTGTAAAACCTTGACAGCTGTAGGTAACAAGTCAAAAAGTATTAAGTGGCAGACGCAAATACCTGTTACCATTAGCGATGTCACGATAAACTGTACATTCTTAATCGTTGACAAATTAATATTCAATTGTATTTTAGGTATGGAAGTTTTCCGGCAGTATAAAGTAAACATCGACGTAGGCAGTGGATTTTGCTGTTTCCGAGTGGGCAGTCGTAGTGTCGAGGTCAATCTTATAAAGTCAACAACAGAGCGTAATGGCCAATTACAGAAACAAGCTGAAGTAAAATTAGTTTACCCAAAAGTGTTATTGATAGATATTCCTTTCCCCGAACAATTAGACACGGAAATAATTAACGAACAGGCCGCCAACGAGAAGGTAAGAAAATCCACTTCTCTTTCAGAAACTCAACAAAATGAACTAGCAGATCTTATTTATGAATACCGAGGCATTTTTAGAAAACATACTTGAAATTTCAGTTAAACATCGAAACTAGTAATCAACTGGGGGCATATGCCAGCTAAAAAACGCATAGTTAAGCACACCTAAGGAAACATGTGTTACTGTGAGTCTTAACACTATAAAATAAACCATACGGTACTTTTGTAGTCTAACTCAGTTTACTTTTGTAGTCTAACTCAGTTATTTAAGAGACAGGAACAAAGACAAATTAGCGCGAAGGTCAGAGTTTGTTCGTTTGAGACGAGCAACAAACCACGCGTTAAAGTTGCAATACAACGCTCAGTTGGCGAGCACGCGATAGCGGCAACGCAAGACGAGGGCATTGGCCGCGCTGTAGGCAGCGAGCCGGGGAGAAATCTTTCCCCCCTTCCCTGACCGATCAGCTGAGTGTATACAAAGCGCGAAGGCGCATGCGCGGTCGAGTCCAGACGACACGTGACTCATATTACACGATGGCGGCTATCACAAATAATGTTCACCAACAATGCAGAGTTTTCTCCGCGCTTGCAGTCCAGTCATGGTACATAAGTGCGCATGCGCGGAACGTTGAAGAGTTTTGAGACCATGCTTACTATGAGACACAGTGACGAGAGCCATTCAAAAATAAGAAAGAAAAGGATACACAAGTCTTGTAAATAGTAGCTTAGAAAATTAAATTATAAGCTGGTATTACGTAATAAAAGTGAACATACAAGTACATACTGGTCATGGACGGTATTGTCATATTATATTATGTTGAGTAAAATCTTAGCTTCTACGGAAGGAGAAAGAAAATAGCACAATAGAAAATAAATAAATAATGCAGATATATAACCGGAAGAAAGGCTATGTACACGAGAACAACACACAATTACATATAGGGAAAAAGCAGCAAAGAGGAAAGCAAAGAGATAACGCATACGTTTACGTTACACAGTAGCTAGCGATTTTCAGAATGAACAACAAGGTAAACGCGTAAAATTTTGTGACTAAGGAAAAGAATGACACAAGCTATAAAATAGGAAAATAATAAACAGATCTATGCAGGTGAGTAATGAACTGAATCGCTCTCAAAACAAATACCTAGGATTTATAGAGAGAGAAACACATTAACTTTAGGAAACACCTAAAGCACTCAGCAAACAACTTTATAGAATATATAAGCTATACACGAGGTTGCATGTAGGAAAGCTAAAGTGTAAAGGACGAAAATATGGAATGATTGCGCATTAATGGACCGTAAGGCAGTTATGTATGTAAGAAGAAATATTTAGTTGTAAGTATTATTAGTATGAGGGGACGATGCTCAGCACACGCTGAATTATTTTGGAATATTAGGGGAATGGTGCAGGGTACAGAAAAAGGGCCCCACCAGCAAAGTATATTATAGTGGTAGTTATTTTTTGTGTGTATAAACGTATGTATGAATGTGTGGAAAGCGAAAGAAGCTCTTACATGTACGGAACCTAAACAACATAGAAGTGTATGAGGAAAATGAAACTCTAAGACAACCTCGTATAAACATGTATACCTAACGTCAAGAAACATCTTACTTAAAACCGTAAGACTCTACGAGTTTACGAGAAAATACGAAAAACCTGATACACAGTGCAACATAGCGATGCTTCACTCATGTATGCAGAAGGAAGGTATGAATTACTTTACACGCTTGACATATGAAATGATAAATCATGTCAAAATTATATCTTTCATACATATAACGATTTACAGTCACAAAGAAAGAAAATGATATCACCGCTATACGAGAAACAGGTAAGTAGTGTGATCGACGACCTGTAAGCAATGAAATCGTCTATAAAATGAATTATGAACAAAAACTTCATACAGAATTTTATGCTGCACTGAAGCTATGAAAGTCGGATTATTCGTGTACATAGATTTTCATGACAACCGATGCATTAAAATGTCTGTATTTTTTCTCCCATGATAACACAAGACGCATTTAGTGCACTTTAATTGAAGATGATACACGCACACAAGGGCGTGCCGCTACTATGAAACACTGTATATAGTAATAGTAGTTACACCCTGAACTTCAAAATTTTATGTTTATATGTACATGTTAACGTAGGGCGTTTTATTAGAGGTAATGATTTACAAGCACACCAGAACGTGCTTAAGCACAACACACTGTACATATTAGGGTTATGCTGCATATAAATGATTACTTCGTGCATTTTCAGATTTTATACGTAAAAACCGTAGCATACACTAAGTCGTTGCCACTACCCTGAGTAGAAGGTAGAAAATTCCCATCCCAAGCTTCAGTGGAGCGGCTACAGGTGTGTTCTCTGCACGCTGTGGCATGTCGTTGTGTATGAAGAACACGTAACGGAGGTAAACCTTAACTTATACTCGAGTTCAAGAAGGAAAACAAAGGACTTGTTCCTTCTAACAGATTAATGGAAAAAGGTGTGTGGTTCAGTAAAATCCAAGACGAAGAAGCCACTATGAGTGGTCAAAAATTTTTCAATTTTAGTCGATAGTTTTTTCCTGTAATTAATGTAACCAATGTATTGTATGTGTTATATGTTATACCATTGTATTTCATGCCAAGTCCCGTGACTTACAAATTTGTGAATACTTATGTACATTGACCAGAAGTATTGAGGGGAATGAATCTCGGTACAATAAGTAAACGGGGTTAATGCGAAGAATTAAGTGTGGTGATAAAAAAGTTTCGATCGCAATACTCACAGTTAAAGTGGTGTGTGTAGAAATTAAAATTGTGCAAAGTAGTGCTACGTTGCAAGTGTCAGCGAGCCTAAACAAGTGACATCGAAAATTGAGGCTTGTATCGTCAAACGACCCATGGCGTCACAATAAGAAAGGGCAATGCCAAACAAGTTTGACATGGTACGCTTCTTACCTGGAGCAGCATCGACGGGATCGTCCTCCGCCTCGCACAGAGTGTGGTGTGTTCTTCGGGGCACATATTCCAATGTACCTCGTCGTATGCAGTGTAAGTACTGGAAGAAACTACAAAAAGCACACGCACACTGAGGTTCGGAAGTCTCCACGGTACCCGCACGTCGGTGTATATTAAGTGCACTGGCGCGCGTATTCAACCATCGTCGCCCGCTAACGGACGACCAATCAATCATGCGCGCTTATCACCCGCCCATATTCAACACTGGGGCTAGCGAACAAAGCTCGTCGCCCCAGAATAAATACAGAAAGCAATACGAGGACTTAATTTTCACCTCTGATGAGGAGGGAAACATTTGTAAATAACGTTGTATTCATTGTATATTTTATTGTACAAACTCTACTACATGACGTCGTTTTCTCAGTATTAACCAGAACTTTGTATAGTAGGATTAAGGTTTGTAAATATTAGCGTAAGTATAAAAAAAACTGACACACATCCAGTAATACCAAAGAATTCACAGTGCCATGAAAATGAGACAATAACAATTAAGTTTGTAAATAAAAGATCCCAAACCTATCAATTGCAAGGTCGACTACTGTATCCTGTCAACCAAATAAAATTTTCTAGCGACAGTATACAGTAGGGGGGGGGGGGAGGCACTTGTAATGACACATTCCGACGCAGAGACATACAATACCTTAAAGGCTGCGCCAAAGATTAAACTGAGAGACATGTAGATTATAGTCTTTGTAATGTTCATGTTGGATTCTCTTTTGTTTCATACTCCAAGAAGGAGCTAGGAGACACTTTCGATTGTTGCCTTGTGGAGGACGGGCGTAATTTTGGAGTGTGCGGAAAGGCAGCCATATTGTTAGTAATTATGGTTTGTGCGACGAGCAGAGCAAGTCTTATTGTCTTGTGAACAAATAGTAGAGAGAAGTATCGAAGTGTTACGAAAATTATTGAAAGCGACGTAGCATTGTATTCCTTGGTTTCCACCGTCTACGTGAAGTGAACCGATGCCGACTTAGGAAGATACACTCGGTCAACAAAGAGAAGAACACCGATGGCGACTAATGAATTAATATTGTGGCAGAAGAACTAATTCTACGTCTAAGGTGAGAACTCTGATTAAATCAACAGTGACGTAGAATTCAAAAAATGTAATTAATCGGAATGGTAAATTATATTACAGGCAAATTTTACGCAGCACTGAATTTGTCCGCATTCAAGCCGGTCAATACAGTCCGTAAAAAAAGGCCTTTCAAAAATTCTGAAGTCACAATTCCATGTCCGTAACTTTTCCTCTTTTCAAAAAACCAATAAAATATATTTTTATTTATTTATTTCGCCACACTGTTAACAGCGCGTAGAGTTGCGCAGTTGGAGGTGAGCCGCCAGCAGTGGTGGATGTGGGGAAGTGAGATGGAGGAGTTTTGAGAGCGGATGATCTTACATTTGTAAGAATGGATGTCATGAACTGCTATATATATTATGACCTTTGAACACTATTAAGGTAAACACATTGTTTGTTCTCTATCAAAATCTTTCATCTGCTAACTATGCCTATCAGTAGTTAGTGCCTTCAGTAGGATGAATCTTTTATTTAGCTGGCAGTATTGGCGCTCGCTGTATTGCAGTAGTTCGAGTAACGAAGATTTTTGTGAGGCAAATGATTTGTGAAAGGTATAGGTTAATGTTAGTCAGGTCCATTCTTTTGTAGGGATTATTGAAAGCCAGATGGCGTTGCGCTAAAAAATATTGTGTGTCAGTTTAGTGTTGATCAGAATACGTAAAGAGACAAATGTCTGAGTATGTTCAGTTTTGCTCAGCTGTTTGAAAATCAAGTAATGTAAAAGATTTATCAGCACGGTAATTCAATAATTTTTCTAAGGGGACGTTTCAGCAGGAAGGCGCGCCGATCTCCCGTCTCACGGCGTCGCAGCTAGCGCCGGCCACACCGACGTCGTGGGTGACTCCTGTTGCTCTCGTGGCCGCCGCGAAACCACTACGCCTCGCTAGACGGCGCGGCCACTGGACTCACGTGGCGACCTCTCACGTGACGACGCTCAAGACGGACTAGTCATCTTGTGTCCCAGTGCGCGAACGACCAACCGATCGATCCGACCGCCAGTGCCCATTGCCTTAACAAACTCGAGCAGACTGGCGGCCTTACACATACTAGCACTCAGGACGACAGACATACTAACCGCCTCACTAATGCGGACGAGAGACAGACCAACTTGGCTGACCAACTCACCAGACTCGCCCAGACTGACAGACTGCCCTAGCTGACCAACTGCCTCCGACTGACTGACTCCGAGCTCATAGCGCCCCTTAAATGCACGTGAACAGGCAGCCTTTCCCCTTTCCCTGAACAGGGAGACACCAAAGCTGCGATTGCCACAGCAGCGCCACCGCCAGAAACGGAAGCCGACGGCTTTATACTACGCGCTGCGGCGCGCTCTTCAAACCAGCAAATTTTACTACGGCTCATGGAGACTTCAAAGCAATTTTCTATCACCTCGGAGAGCGGAGCGCTATTTGGGGCTGCCTGCAGGCAGTAAATAGTCCTGCGTTTCGCAAGAGGATATAAACTCTAAACCTCAATTGTCGTGTTGTTGTTGTTGTCTTCAGTACTGAGACTGGTTTGATGCAGCTCTCCATGCTACTCTGTCCTGTGCAAGCTTTTTCATCTCCCAGTACTTACTGCAACCTACAACCTTCTGAATCTGCTTAGTGTATTCATCTCTTGGTCTCCCTCTACGATATTTACCCTCCACGCTGCCTCTAATGCTAAATTTGTGATCCCTTCATGCCTCAAAACATGTCCTACCAACCGGTCCCTTCTTCTTGTCAAGTTGTGCCACAAACTCCTCTTCTCCCCAATTCTATTCAATACCTCCTCATTAGTTATGTGATCTACCCATCTAATCTTCAGCATTCTTCTGTAGCACCACATTTCGAAAGCTTCTATTCTCTTCTTGGCCAAACTATTTATCGTCCATGTTTCACTTCCACACATGGCTACACTTCATACAAATACTTTCAGAAACGACTTCCTGACACTTAACTATATACTCGATGTTAACAAATTTCCTAGCCATTGACAGTCTACATTTTATATCCTCTCTACTTCGACCATGGTCAGTTATTTTGCTCCCCAAATAGCAAAACACCTTTACTACTTTAAGTGTCTCATTTCCTAATCTAAGTCCCTCAGCATCACCCGACTTAATTCGACTACATTCCGTTATCTTCGTTTTGCTTTTGTTGATGTTCATCTTATATTCTCCTTTCAAGACACTGTCCATTCCGTTCAACTGCTCTTCCAAGTCCTTTTCTGTCTCTGACAGAATTACAATGTCATCGGCGAACCTCAACGTTTTTATTTCTTCTCCATGGACTTTAATACCTACTCCGATTTTTTCTTTTGTTTCCTTTACTGATTGCTCAATATACAGATTGAATAACATCGGGGAGAGGCTACAACCCTGTCGCACTCCCTTCCCAACCACTGTTTCCCTTTGATGCCCCTCGACTCTTATAACTGCCATCTGGTTTCTGTACAAATTGTAAATAGCCTTTCGCCCCCTGTATTTTACCCCTGCCACCTTCAGAATTTGAAAGAGAGTATTCCAGTCAACATTGTCAAAAGCTTTCTGTAAGTCTACAAGTGCTAGAAACGTAGGTTTGTCTTTCCTTAATTTTTCTTCTAAGATAAGTCGTAGCGTCAGTATTGCCTCACGTGTTCCAACATTCCTGCGGAATCCAAAGTGATCTTCGCCGAGGTCGCCTTCTACCAGTTTTTCCATTCGTCTGTAAAGAATTCGCGTTAGTATCTTGCAGCTGTGACTTATTAAACTGATAGTTCGGTAATTTTCACATCTGTCAACACCTGCTTTCTTTGGGATTAGAATTATTATATTCTTCTTGAAGTCAGAGGGTATATCGCCTGTCTCATACATCTTGCTCACCAGATAGTAGAGTTTTGTCAGGACTGGCTCTCCCAAGGCCGTCAGTAGTTACAATGGAATGTTGTCTACTCTCGGGGCCGTGTCCCGACTCAGATCATTCAGTGCTCTGTCAAACTTTTCACGCAGTGTCGTATCTCCCATTTCATCTTCATCTACATCCTCTTCTATTTCCATAATATTGTCCTCAAGTACTTCGCCCTTGTGTAGACCCTCTATATAATCCTTCCACCTTTCTGCTTTCCCTTCTTTGCTTAGAACTGGGTTTCCATCTGAGCTCTTGATATTCATACATGTGGATCTCTTTTCTCCAAAGGTCTCTTTAATTTTCCTGTAGGCAGTATCTATCTTACCCCCAGTGAGATAAGCCTCTACATCCTACATTTGTCCTCTAGTCATCCCTGCTTAGCCACTTTGCACTTCCTGTCGATCTTATTTTTGAGACGTTTGTGTTCCCTTTTGCCTGCTTCATTTACTGCGATTTTATATTTTCTCCTGTCATCAATTATATTCAATATTTCTTCTGTTACCCAAGGATTTCTACTAGCCCTCGTCTTTTTACCTACTTGATCCTCTGCTGCCTTCACTACTTCATCCCGCAGAGCTACCCATTCTTCTTCTACTGTATTTCTTTCCCCCCTTACTATCAATTGTTCCCTTATGCCCACCCTGAAACTCTGTACAACCTCTCGTTCTTTCATTTTATCCAGGTCCCATTTCCTTAATTTCCCACCTTTTTGCAGTTTCTTCAGTTTTAATCTACAGTTCATAACCAATAGATTGTGGTCAGAGTCCACATCTGCCCCTGGAAAAGTCTTACAATTTAAACCCTGCTTCCTAAATCTCCGTCTTACCATTATATGATCTATCTGAAACCTGTCAGTATCTCCAGGCTTCTTCCATGTATACAGCCATCTTTTATGATTCTTGAACAAAGTGTTAGCTATGATTAAATTACGCTCTGTGCAAAACTCTACCAGCCGGCTTCCTCTTTCATTTCTTAGCCCCGATCCATATTCACCTACTGTGTTTCCTTCTCCCCCTTTTCCTACTCTCGAATTCCAGTCACCCATGACTATTAAATTTTCGCCTCATATGCCAACGAATTTAAACTCGAATACAATTATGCGGGTCTGTAAACAAAACGAGCGTCAAAACGAAAAACGGTATCATCGAAGAAGATTATTGATTGGATTAGCGATGCCTAGAAATCATCGCGGAGGTATTAAGCTAAAGGAGGTGACGATCGTGGGGCTGGCAGTCCACTTGAAACAGTGTGTGCCATAAAGAAGGAGAATCCGCCAAGACGCCGTTGGGGCCTGCTGGTGTGCGGCGCCGGCCAGAGGCGGGCAGTTAGTTGGCCGTGGAAAATGCGGCCCGCCACGCCACGCCGCTCCGCCCCACGCAGCCGGCCGGCTACCTGTTGATTTGCACTCAACAGGTACGAGCCCGCGGGCTCCGCTCCCACACGGCGGCAGTCGGCCGGCGCTCTGTGGCGCGTCGCTGGTGGAAATAGCAGGCGGGCCGGCCGCGACGCCTCTCCCGCCGAATATAACTTTCTGCACTTTTTTATTTATTTATTCATTTTTATTTTGGGTAATTAGATTTCTGGTTTGTTTGATGCCACCTGCCACGAATTATTGTCTTGTGCCAAGCTGATCATGTTATAGCAGCTCTACCACTACGCGTCTTCAACTATTTCTTATCCATGCAACAGCTGTTAGTTTGTTATAAGATGTGGCTGCATTATGTTCTGCAATCTACACTACTAGACATTAAAATTGCTACAGCAAGAAGAAATGCAGATGGTAAATGGGTATTCATTGGACAAATACCGAGTGATCAAAAAGTCAGTATAAATTTGAAAACTTAGTAAACCACGGAATAATGTAGATAGAGAGGTAAAAATTGACACATATGTTTGGAATGACTTGCGGGTTGAAGTTATCGGGCCTTTTTTCTTCGAGGAATTGCGTGATTCTGATTTTGTAACTGCTACCGTGACGGGTGAGAGGTAAGCCGATATGTTACAGAAACGCGTCATACTCAGCTTGGCTGATAAACACCTGCTGGAACGTACGACGTTTATCCAGGATGGCGCTCCACCCCTTATTGCTAGACACGTTAAAGATATCTTGCGCGCGTCGTTTGGTGATGATCGTCTGCTCAGCCGCCACCTACGTCATGCTTGGCCTCCTAGGTCCCCAGACCTCTCTACGTACGATTATTGGCTTTGGAGTTACCTGAAACTGCAGCTGTATCGTGATCGACCGACATCTCTAGGCATGCTGAAAGACAACATTTGACGCCAATGTCTCACCATAACTCCGGACATGCTTTACAGTGCTGTTCACAACATTATTCCCCGACTTCATCTATTGTTGAGGAATGATCGTGGACATATTGACCATTTCCGGTAACGAACATCATCTTTGCTTTGTCTTACATTGTTATGCTAATTATAGCTATTCTGATCAGATGAAGCGCCATCTATCGGACATTTTTTGAACATTTGTATTTTTTTTTTTTTTTGGTTCTAATAAAACCCCATGGCATTCCATGCATGTGTGTCAATTTATACCTCTCTATCTATCTACATTATTCTGTGATTTATTCAGTTTTCAAATTTATACTGACTTTTTGATCACCCGGTATATTATACTACAAAAAAAATGGTTCAAATGGCTCTGAGCACTATGGGACTCAACTTCTGAGGTAATCAGTCCCCTAGAAGTTAGAACTACTTAAACCTAACTAACCTAAGGACATCACACACATCCATGACCGTGGCAGGATTCGAACCTGCGACCTTAGTGGTCGGCCTATTATACTACAACTGACATGTGATTACATTCTAATGCAATTTGGGTGCATAGATCCTGAGAAATCAGTACCCAGAACAACCACCTCTGGCCGCAATAACAGCCTTGATACGCCTGGGCATTGAGTCAAACAGAGCTTGGCTGGCATGTACTGGTACAGCTGACCATGCAGCTTCAACACGATACCATAGTTCATCAAGAGTCGTGACTGTCATATTGTGACCAGCCAGTTGCTCGGCCACCATTGACCAGACGTTTCCAATTGGTGAGACATCTGGAGAATGTGCTGGCCAGGACAGCAGTC
This sequence comes from Schistocerca gregaria, assembly GCF_023897955.1. Lineage (NCBI taxonomy): Eukaryota > Metazoa > Arthropoda > Insecta > Orthoptera > Acrididae > Schistocerca > Schistocerca gregaria. The sequence continues at coordinate 323,896,329 of NC_064920.1, read as the reverse complement.
GAATATTTTCTCTATCCAGAAAAGACTGTACAGGACCTGCAACATGCGGTCGTGCATTATCCTGCTGAAATGTAGGGTGTCGCAGGGATCGAATGAAGGGTAGAGCCATGGGTCGTAACACATCAGTAACTTTCACTGTTCAAAGTGCCGTCAGTGCGAAGAAGAGGTGACCGAGACCTGTAACCAATGTCACCCCATATCATCACGCCAGGTGATACGCCAGTATAGCGATGACGATACACGCTTCCAATGTGCGTTCACAGCGATTCCAGAAAAGACTGTACAGGACCTGCAACATGCGGTCGTGCATTATCCTGCTGAAATGTAGGGTGTCGCAGGGATCGAATGAAGGGTAGAGCCATGGGTTGTAACACATCAGTAACTTTCACTGTTCAAAGTGCCGTCAGTGCGAAGAAGAGGTGACCGAGACCTGTAACCAATGTCACCCCATATCATCACGCCAGGTGATACGCCAGTATAGCGATGACGAATACACGCTTCCAATGTGCGTTCACAGCGATTCCGCCAAACACGTATGATACTGTGAACAGAACCTGCATTCAACCATAAAAATGACGTTTTACCATTCGTGCACCCAGGTTCGTCGTTGAGTACACCATCGAAGGCGCTCCTGTCTGTGATGGAGCGTCAAGGGTAACCGCAGCCATGGTCTATGCTGCTGCAAACGTCTTCGAACTGTTCGTGCATATGGTTTTTGCCTTGCAAACGTCCCTATCTGTTGACTCAGGGATCGAGACGTGGCTGCACGACCCGTTACAGCCATGCGGATAAGATGCCTGTCATCTCGACCGCTAGTGATACGAGGCCGTTCGGATCCAGAAGGCGTTCCGTGTGACCGACTTGAACCCACCAATTCCATATTCTGCTAATAGTCATTGGATCTCGACCAACGCGAGCAGCAATGTCGCAATACGATAAACTGCAATCGCGATAGGCCACAATCCGACCTTTATCAAAGTCGGAAACGTGATGGTACTCATTTCTCCTCCTTACACGAGGCATCACAACAACATCTCACCAGGCATCGCCTGTTAACTCCTTTGTGTATGAGAAATCGGTTAGAAACTTTCCTCATGTCAGCACGTTGTAGGTGTCGCCACCGGCGTCAACCTTGTGTGAATGCTCTGAAAAGCTAAACATTTGCATAGCACAGCATCATCTTCCTGTCGGTTAAATTTCTCTTCTGTAGCACGTCATCTTCGTGGTGTAGCAATTTTAATGGCCAGTAGTGAACATCTACGAGGGGCGTCAGTAAGTAATGCAGCACATCTTTTCCTAGAAGCGGGTTCGGTTCATTTAGAATTCCAATTAGTCATGTTATTCCAACCTCTTTTGGCTACAATCTCCTACTTTTTAACACAATCACCTTTCATTGCGACCGCCTTACGCTACCTTACTGGGTGGGCCTGCGTCACTCCATTGGCCGATATCGGAGTCAGCGTCTTGCTGCATCAATCTCATCCTGATCATCCATGTACTGCTTCCCTCGGAGTGCATCCTTCATTGGACCAAGCAAATAGTAGTCGGAAGGTTCGAGATGCGGGCTATAGAGTGGATGAGGGAAATTTATCCAATGAAGTTCTGTGACCTCCTCTCGGGTGTGCAGACTTGTCAGGCCTTGCGTTGTCGTGGAAAAGGGGAAGTTCGTTTGCGGCTTTGTAGCGACGAACAAGCTGAACTCTTTTCTTCAATTTCCTGAGGGTAGCGCAACACGCTTGAGAGTTGATCGTTGCACCGTGATGGAGGACATCAATCATAATAACCCCTTCAGAGTCTCAAAAGACCATCGCCAGAATTTTACCGGCCCGGCATTTTTCGGAGTAGAGGCGGGATAGCACCACTCCATTGATTGCCGTTTTGTTTCTGGTTCTATGTGGTGAACCCATGTTTCACCGCCTCTGACGATGTTCGAAAAAAACTTGTTATGATTAGCCTCTTTATGCGCAAGCAGTGTTGCACAGATGGTCCTTCATTGCTCGTTATGGTCTTCTGTTAGGTGACGAGAAATCTAGCAGGCAGACACCTTGAAGTACCCCAAATAATGGACGAGTGTGTCATCACTGTCAACAGAGACGTCCAGCTGAGCAGCAAGATGTCTGATTGTGATTCGTCGACCACCTCGAACGAGAGTGCCCGCTCGTTCCAAGACTGCAGCAGTCTCAGCTGTGTGTAGTCTGCTGGCACACGTGAGATCGGACAGGTTCACCTGATCTTGTTGCGATGATGACAGACGCCTTGCGCAACGACTCACCGTGCTTTTGTTCACTGCCAGGTCACCATAGACATTCTGCAAACCGATATGAGTATCTCCGATGCTCTGCTTTTACGCGAAAACAAAATGACAGCTCTGTGCTTGGAATGCACCTCAGTTACAGAGGCCATTTTGAAAGCAATATATAGGAACGCCACCCAGTTAAACATGAAGCTACAGGTACTGCCACCGGAATGTTCCACGATGTCCCAAAACAAATTCCGTATTTTATCAACCGACACTGGCCGAGTAAATATGTCTCCCATTGTTATTCAACGTCCCTCGTACATCTACACCTATACATCTTGGCGGAGGGTATTTTGTGCGCCAGTGCCACAGTTCTCTGTTCGTTTTCCAGTCGCTTATGGTTCGCGGGAAGAACGATTACTGGTAAGGCCCCGTATTGGTCTCTTCTAAGAACACACGCTCTTGGGACTTTAACAGTAGACTACACCGTGATGCAGAATGCCTCTTTTGCAGCGTCTGCCCTGGAGTTTGCTGAGCATCTCAGTGACGCTTTCGCGCTTCCTGAATAAACCAGTAACGAAATATGCTCCTCTTCTTTGGATGTTCTCTTACTCTTCTATCAATCCTATCTGGTACGGATCGTATACTGAAGAGCAATGTTCAACTATTGGCTTAACGAGTGGTTTATCAGCTACTTCTTTTGTTGATGGAGTACATCTTCTGAGGATACTTCCAATGTATCTCAGTCTGAGGTCAACCATTGTTGTTGTAGTCTTCAGTCCTGAGACTGATCTGATGCAGCTCTCCATGTTACTCTATCCTGTGCAAGCTTCTTCATCTCCCACTGTAGTCTACATCCTTCTGAATCTGCTTAGTGTATTCATCTCTTGGTCTCCCTCTACGATTTTTACCCTCCACGCTACCCTCCAATACTAAATTGGTGATCCCTTGATGTCTCAGAACATGTCGTACCAACCGATCCCTTCTTCTAGTCAAGTTGTGTCACAAGATCCTCTTTTCATGGGAAGTAGTGATCCTGCAGCACTTCCCAACGACATCCCCGAAGTTACTTTTACATCGGCTACCTGCGTTCAAAAAGACATGGTATAATATGTTTTCTAGAAGCTTTTCAATTAAGTGACTCAGCTTGGATGATTTTCCGAACCCTCGCATTTTGTACATTAGGCGGCAGAGCAGAAATGTGTCGAAAGCCTTCCGGAAGTCGAGGAACACCATTTCTATCCAAGCGAATGTATCCACTACTTTCTGGGTTTCGTGGACTAACAGAGAGAGGTGGGTGCCCACGATCGTTGTTTTCGCAACTCGCGTTGGCTCCTACTTAATCTGAACACACAGTCTTCTCATGTAGACTGTTTGTCACCGAACATTGTATAGACCTGCAGCTTTCAGTGTACCCGTCTTCTCTACTATCTCGCCGGAGCAGTGATGACTGCCGCATATATTCTGCCAATAATACTACAATCAAGACATGTGTTGCGTGACACTCTCGCTGAAATTAGGCGTGTGTGTGGGAACCTTAGTTGTGTGGAAATTCACGTGAAACATGGACTGTGGGAAAACCGGAACAGAAGAGAATCGAAGCATGTGAGATGTGGTGTTTTAGATTACTTTTGAAATTAGATGGACATCTCTTCAGAATCAGCGAGGAAAGGAAAATATGGGAAACACAGACAAGAAAAAGGTACAGGATGATAGCATATCTGTTCAGCCATCAAGAAATAACTTCGGTGGTACTGCAGGAAGCTGCAGAGGGTAATAACCGTAGAGGAAGGCAGAGATTAGATAGAACAGATCCAGCAAATAATTGAGGACGTTGGTTGCAACTGCCACTGTGAGATGAAAAGCTTGGCACATGAGATGAATCCGTGGCGCGTCGCATCAAACCAATCAGAAGACAGATGAATAAAAAAGAAAAGAAACAGAAACAGTATCGGGAAATCACTCAGCACCCACACTAGCGTTTTTACGGCACTCAACAGTGCATTACGCATTGTATTCTAACAACGCTAAGGCCGCAGATTCACGCTCGACCACCCGATCAACTGAAGATGGCAAAGAATAAAAATGAGGTCATAGAATAAACAGGATTCAGCACTAACACTGCAGCACAAACGAAATAACGTCTTTATCACACAGTAGATATGTTCCAAACTCAAGCTTCCCCTGCTGATTTTGCCAGCTGCAGCTCCCCCTAACCATGCAAGTAATTTCCTGATGTTTCAACACATCTCCTATCGTCTTATTTCTTCTTCTTGTCAGTGATTTCCATGTGTTCCTTTCATCGCCGAGTCTGCGAAGAATCTCCTCACTCCTAATTTTCTCAGTCCAACTGATTTTCTACATCTTGCTTCGCTTCTTTTCTGTCCCTCTGACCATGGTTCACCGCCACACAATGCTGTACTTCAAACGTACATTTTCAGAAATTATTCCCTCAAATAAAGCCCACAGTTTGATGCTAGTTGACTCCTTTTGGCCAAAATGCTCTATTAGCCTTTGCTGGTCTGTGTTGTTTTGCTTCCAAGGTACCACATTTTCTTCACTTTGTGTACTTGGGTGTCACCAATTTTAAATTTAATTTAATCGCTAATTTCATTTCCATTACTCCTGATCACTTTCGCCAATCTTCGTTCTACTCTAAATCCATAGCTTGTGCTCACATGGCCGTTCGTCCAATTGTAGTGGATACAATCGTAATTTCACATTGTTATCATTTTCAGAATACATAATGTTCTAGTAGCATATTCAACGTAGGCCGTGAACGAACACTTCTAAAAATACGAAGCTCATCGTCCTCGCAATTAGTTTCACATTTACAGAAGACAATTAAAAACTGGCGCACACTCCAGTGTAGCTTGAAAGTTTCCTGTTCATTCAGGAATTTCATTTTTGCGAGCAATATTTTGCGTTTTGCAGATCGCGGCAATTACCTTGCGTATCTCTACTATACTACTCTTCGATTGATCGAAATAAGCTCTTTGAGTAACCTGTTTCTGTGTACACCGGAACATTTTCGCATCTGTGTAAGACGTGTTTATCTATTAGCCAATGGTAAGCTTTCGCGGATTGAAATCTTCGTTCTTTGAACGGTCTCCCGCCATCCATCTGTTTCTTGTGCTGTTCGTTGTTCTGTGTCGACTCGAGATAATTTTGCTCTGGGAGGAAGACTGCCTTTGTCTCGTGTCGATTTGATCTGGATTGGATGTGCGACAATAATGAAGAAATTTGGTGACGTTGTTTCAGTTGCTTGCCGTGGAGAAAGCTCAGTTGAAGTCGTTAAGTATTTCGGAAATGTTTGCTAAATTGCTGGACAGTTTTCTCGCGATCACTCCACAATCAGGATTGCGGCAGTATTTTTCCGCACGGTGAAATGAAACCTCGCAGGTTGCTCAGTGTCGACTAAATAGAAGATAATTATAGTGAGGAACGTTATCTTTTCAATTCATCATGCCGTACACTTAAAGTTTTCATCCTCTACAGAATTGCAAAAAAAATTACTGTCTTAAACGACGTGTAACGAGAACTTAGTATTGGATTGCTCATGTGAAATTCACGCATGTTTGTTTTGCCTTGAGGACCCATGTGGATTTGCAAATTAGTTCCATCCTTTGGTAACTACATAAGCCTACATAGAAATCAATGAAATCCCTTTGGAATTAATTCTACCTGAATCTTGTCATTCCTTTGCCACTTGCATGTTATTCAGTGTCATGCTACTTCACCACCATGTTGCTTTTAACTTCAGTTTGTCAGCCTATAGCTGTATGGCTGCCTGCACTACCTATTTACACCTGCATCTACGTATACATGAATACTGTGAAATTCACACCTATGTGTTTGGCAGAGGATGCTTCCAACAACTTAGAGATTACTTCTCTACGCTGCTTAAGCAAGATATCTTTATCGTGTGAAAAGTGGTACCTGAACCTGAACAATAAAATATGTGAGACCCTCCACGTGAGTACTGAAAAACTCTGTTAAATATCAATTACAGGATAAATCGCACGAATTTTATGATTGTTGCTTTCCAGCATCACGTTACCTCGCAAGACATAAGATTTCCCCCCCTAGTTTGTTTCGTTCGCGTGTTTTATACACTCCTGGAAATGGAAAAAAGAACACATTGACACCGGTGTGTCAGACCCGCCATACTTGCTCCGGACACTGCGAGAGGGCTGTACAAGCAATGATCACACGCACGGCACAGAGGACACACCAGGAACCGCGGTGTTGGCCGTCGAATGGCGCTAGCTGCGCAGCATTTGTGCACCGCCGCCGTCAGTGTCAGCCAGTTTGCCGTGGCATACGGAGCTCCATCGCAGTCTTTAACACTGGTAGCATGCCGCGACACCGTGGACGTGAACCGTGTGTGCAGTTGACGGACTTTGAGCGAGGGCGTATAGTGGGCATGCGGGAGGCCTGGTGGACGTACCGCCGAATTGCTCAACACGTGGGGCGTGAGGTCTCCACAGTACATCGATGTTGTCGCCAGTGGTCGGCGGAAGGTGGACGTGCCCGTCGACCTGGGACCGGACCGCAGCGACGCACGGATGCACGCCAAGACCGTAGCATCCTACGCAGTGCCGTAGGGGACCGCACCGCCACTTCCCAGCAAATTAGGGACACTGTTGCTCCTGGGGTATCGGCGAGGACCATTCGCAACCGTCTCCATGAAGCTGGGCTACGGTCCCGCACACCGTTAGGCCGTCTTCCGCTCACGCCCCAACATCGTGCAGCCCGCCTCCAGTGGTGTCGCGACAGGCGTGAATGGAGGGACGAATGGAGACGTGTCGTCTTCAGCGATGAGAGTGGCTTCTGCCTTGGTGCCAATGATGGTCGTATGCGTGTTTGGCGCCGTGCAGGTGAGCGCCACAATCAGGACTGCATACGACCGAGGCGCACAGGGCCAACACCCGGCATCATGATGTGGGGAGCGATCTCCTACACTGGCCGTACATCTCTGGTGATCGTCGAGGGGACACTGAATAGTGCACGGTACATCCAAACCGTCATCGAATCCATCGTTCTACCATTCCTAGACCGGCAAGGGAACTTGCTGTTCCAACAGGACGATGCACGTCCGCATGTATCCCGCGCCACCCAACGTGCTCTAGAAGGTGTAAGTCAACTACCCTGGCCAGCAAGATCTCCGGATCTGTCCCCCATTGAGCATGTTTGGGACTGGATGAAGCGTCGTCTCACGCGGTCTGCACGTCCAGCACGAACGCTGGTCCAACTGAGGCGCCAGGTGGAAATGGCATGGCAAGCCGTTCCACAGGACTACATGCAGCATCTCTACGATCGTCTCTATGGGAGAATAGCAGCCTGCATTGCTGCGAAAGGTGGATATACACTGTACTAGTGCCGACATTGTGCATGCTCTGTTGCCTGTGTCTATGTGCCTGTGGTTCTGTCAGTGTGATCATGTGATGTATCTGACCCAAGGAATGTGTGAATAAAGTTTCCCCTTCCTGGGACAATGAATTCACGGTGTTCATATTTCAATTTCCAGGAGTGTATTTTGTCTAATAACTCCACATATCACCTTCTCACTTAACTGTTCACGTGTCATCGTAACTTGTATTTCAACTGTCTTTATTTTCTTGAACTCTACCTTCCCATAACTAGTATGTAGAGTCTGCGAAGACATTGTTGGAACCGAAACGCTGTGTACCCACGTAGACGAGACAGTGGTTGTTTCAAGCCATATTTCACTCTCGTGACTTTAGTTTTTAGTGACTTGCGTAATTAAGCTATGGTGGACGAGGCGATGGTTCCCAGAATTGACACTGGCTCATTTTCAACAACATATTTGTCCAATTCATACTAATGTTCCATTTATAAAGAACACGAAGTTGATGGAACAACGGGAGTTCCTTCAGCAACTTAATGATCCATTGTCACTGAATTTCATGCATCGTACTAAAGAAGAGGTACTACCCTCTCCTTCGCTTAACATGGTGAGTTACTTTTATTGGCGGTGGTTGTGGTTCAGACAAATGCTTAAGAATATAGAGTTCCGTTTGTGTTCTGATGCACGCCTCTGAAAATTAAAAGGGGCAACACCATGAAAAGCAGGGCTAGATGCATGGTGTAGTAATCGTCGTAATTCTTACTTATTTTATCTCCCCCAGTTTTGTCAACCACCACATAACATTTCAGATAATACATAATCTCAATAAGTGTTTTGTGTTCTCTGCTGTATACCAAGTTTCTTCACTGACTAGGAATATTAATTTCAATTTTTAGGTTTGGATGTTCTTTGTTGTACAGAATGAGGAGGAAACGATAATAGGATACGTAAAGCAGGGATGATGATTGTGACAAATGTGTAACACATCTGTCGTCAATAACATTCATGATATTTGAAATACAGAAGTAGAAACTTCAATGGCCAACATTCGTTATTATAGTTTTATCTTTGATGACAAGTTTCGACAAAGTTGCCGTCGTCGGATCTGTAAAGAATATAGGTTGAAAATGACAAGCATAATAAGATCAGACATAATGAGGTGGCGCACATATTTTCGCGAATGAATGTATACATCACACCTTATGCCAACGTACCTCAATGAACCTCTGTCATGTGTAAAGTACATCATATAAAGCTGTAGCACCTCATATCAGGAACATGCAGAAAGTGATACATACCCATGTCAATAATAAAACAAACTTACATAAGATTCATGCATGCAAAACAGACTGCACAAGGTCTTATTCACGCAACAGATAAAAGAAGACTAAAGATCACAAGTCAAGAGTAAAGACGTTGCAAACTATCAACAGTCCGCACTGTCGTGATAAACATAGAGAAGTATAGTCGTAACATAAGTCAAAAGTTACACCCAAGGAATACATAAACAATACAATTTATATTTTTGGTGTGCAATTTTATAAATAAGTAATTCAAACCAGAGTATATTGGAATAAGAAGCCATTTTTTAAAATCTTTTTCTAAAAACTATTTAATTTAATGCTTATTTTATTAAAAAAATTTGGAATCAAAAGCACTATAAAATCAGTCAGTATTGTATATCAACTGAACTAACCTACTGCACATATAGTGAAAACAGCTATGAGGCATAAAATTACCAAATATGCAGCAAACAGCCTCAAAATCATGTTTTATTTATTCACTTTTGCAAATCGATTTCAACTGGTTAACAGGCATCATCGGTGCTTTCAACCAATATGTGCCCTGAGTAGTAACACTGTATTAAGCAGAAGTCAAACAAAGTGATATATCGAGAATGTATCACTTTATGTTTGACCTCTGCTTAAGACAATATTACTATTCAGGGCACATATTGGTTGAAAGCACCGATGATGGCTGTTAATCAGTTGAAAGCGATTTGCAAAAGCGAATATATAAAACACGAATTTGCGGCTGGTTGCTGCATATTTGGTAATTTTATGGTTTACGGTCACTGCATGGCATGGGAATTACATGGAGCCGGTGGGCTCACACGCTATGAGGCGGCTACGCTTTGAAACTTATATCGGCACTGAATAAGCATACAGAAGATAATTCGAGGTCCATTTGTGAAGAATACAGAAACATTGAGTGGTGTACGTCAGTGTTATAGACAAACAGCAGGACAATACAACATCTAGATGCTAAAGTAACATGGTGCTCGAACTTTAAGCTTGGTGTAATAAGTGTCTAGTATAAGATCATAAGTTAAATAATTAGTAACTGTACACAATAATTTGCGGTATAGTGACAGAAGTGTAATATCAACGTAACTGCAGTCAAACTATACGCAGGTACATTAGAACAACCGTAAAAGTTCTAGATGTACGAATGTATAGAGCCATTAAGACAAGGAAGGATATCAATAATGTAAAATATACCTGTAAGTTACACTGTTCAATTGACATAGCATCCAAAAAAAAAGGGGAACATGTAATACTGTAACAAAGAGTGCATACAAGATGTCGATGCTACCGTAACGCAAACTTAGACCTTGAGCACCATCTTTCCTGTCGTTCGAGAAAACTTAGATCCTTGCTTTATACATAAACCGTTTCCAGAGTGCATAAATTAGATTGTAATGTCTGTCAAATGTTTTACTTAGAGCAAACCAGCAGGATGTTCAAGACTAGATTTAACAAAGGCTTGTTAACAAAAGGTGAAACAGCGTTTCGCCTTTGGTTAATCTTCTCGAAGAGTTATCAATTCTTAAACATACATGCACGATCAGTCATCAACTGCTTGATAATCAACTGATTAATAAAAATTAGAATTATTTCGATTCCATGAAGACAATTTCCAAAATTTTTAGTTTTTAATTTTAATTGATGAAGTTATTTGGTGTATTTAGGTTCGCATGGTTTATGCTACCTACTTGCTACTGCATTTTTATTGAGGGCAGGTTTAACTGTCGTTATGGCTGCTACGTGCACGGCCTACTGGTTTTCTATGGAAACTTTCTTCCAGTTTTTGTATGGTATATCCCACTAAGATTAGTTATTTAGTACTGTAATTTCTTCTTTTTGTAGATTGTCGTGTTCAGTTGCCTGATTTTTAATTTCTCTCGTATGCTTTTATTTAGATCTATATTTTAAAATTACCCATACACGCCATCTGTGTGACTTTCCGGCATTAAGCAGCACGAGGCACCTAGCCCATTGTATAACTGTTAACATGCTTGACGTCTTCAACTGTCACACAACTTTGAAATTTAGAAAGACCTGAAAGTTATCTAAATAAGTAAAAATATGAAATGTAGTACTCTGTTTCTGATTCTAAGCTCTCAACTGTAATAATAAATCAAATCCTGTGTTGTGAAAGCAAAGCTGCACTGTAATAACAATTAACTTTTACATACTGTAAAAGATAGCCATCTGACTGCAAAAATTTTGAACAGTATAAACTGCCTGAGTTATTAACTTGGACATGAAACCTAGAGTAATTGGCTTTGCAAAATCTGACCACAAAAACTCTCTCTGACTAACATAAGTTGGATCTGACTGAATAAACAAAAAAAATCATAATATTCTCTTCTTACCTCTGGATAACGCGTTGCACTACTGCTCTGTCTTGCACGCCGCTATGGTAAAGCTGCAAATTACTGTATCTACACGGAGACACTCCTGAGGTGCTATGAGTTCTCTGTTAATTGCAAATCGAACTGTTTTTCGAACATACTTGGTTTGATGATCCTTTAAAAAATTATAAGAGAAAGGTTGGTAAGAAAATGAAATAAGCGCATAAATGACGACACCAAGATTTTTGTATACTGTGAAAGGTGCTCGACGCACTTTTTAAATTTAATGAACTGCTTAATATCCAAACAATACATTTTTCTGTCTCTTAAATCTAGCAACTTTCAGTACAATAACGAAGTTAGTTTGAAGACGCAGCAGTAGTAAAAAAAAAAAAGTAACATCATTATTGTATTTACCTGATAGTCCATTAGACCTCTTCCCACACAAATCAGTTTCATAATCAGGTTTATTGATAAATTGAGTCATTAAATTTGAATCATAATATTGCCGTAGCTTCCTCACTGCAACACTGCTTAATATTATCAGCCTAACTCTAACACAGCTTAACTTTGATTGCCTCGCTCTACCAAAGATTAACATTGGCTGCTCCTCTGTGACCTTGCGCGGCTCAGCGATACTAGTTTAACTTTTGCGATACAGCTTGCAACATCACTGCTCGCTCACATTCGATTCAGATAACAAATTATACATGACAACTATCAGACCTTGATCCCGCACTTCTTTATTTAGCGTTACGAGTTTTAGAATTTCATCAGACAGAAGTTGTAGTACAAAGAAATTAAAAGTACCAGTTACATACATAAGTATGCACATTAGTGATCAGTATATCGAATTTTTAATTTTCACAATTAATATCAGACTTACATTTAAATCAAGCGTTAGTAAAAGGCGAAAGTGAGCACATAGACTGAATATAATACAGATATATTTTACAGAGTTGTCGATTCGAAACGACCAGTACCAAACTGTTTGTGGCGTATAAGCTATCTGCGAAATAAATGCCAGTAGGTGGCGCTAACATTGACCGTGAAAATGAAATCAAAGAGCAACTTTACCAAGTAACCATTCTGTGATATGTCACCATACTGACAACTCCTTCAGTACAATGTAGTATATTAAAAGCCATTTAAGTTGTTAGTAAAAGGAAAAGCTTGTTGACAACGGACAATTTTTCATGCAATGCGACAAACTACACGTCATAACATTGCTTCATGGACAGCTTGGCAGAGCTAAATTTACGCCATTTTTTAGGAAAGAAACTCATATGTTGACATTACTTCTAATTTTCGTCGTCACGTACTACTATGCACGACGTGGAAGAGATATTCTTTAGTCAGTATTTACAACAGAAGACGCATTTGCGACCATTAATTAAACATACAACCGATATAATTACAAAATAAAAATAAGATATAAGTTGGAAACAACTAAATTTACAGCCACCGCATGCCAAAATGTTACTTAAGTTGACCGAATGTAGTCATATTAAAATAGTCAACTACACAATAAATAATACAGAAAAGGACCATTCAAGTAAGCCTAGATGAGTAGCAACAACTTGAAATAAAGCAAAAGCCAGTATTATAATTAATTGTTTTAATCTTTTAAAGTGTAATGGCATAATAATGTTATTTGAGTAAGTGGTGGCTGTTCCTTCGAATGGACAGACATCAGGCATATCCCGCAACTGTGAAACACTATATTTAAACTGAAGGGGAATTACTGCTTTCAACTGCAGCGGGGCATTGAGCGGAATCAGCGGCGACGAGCGGAAATTTATACCAGACCAGGGCTCAAACCTGGGATCTTGTGCTGAGTAACCAGTGTGGTAACCTCTGTGCAGTGCTATTACACAGCGTCATCGCATCTGCACGGAATAAGGGAGTATGAATTGGCCATGAGGGGGACAGAGACAGCCCTTGCAGTTGTGATAAACAAATATCTTAATTTTGTATGTTTACAGTCATCAGTAATATCATACTAATGAATATGTATTTTCTTTTCATGTTCTTCGACATTTGAATTAATTGAGAGGATGAAAAGTGAAAGAAAGAAATTCAAATCATCTAAAAAATTGGAGCTGGCCAGTTATACTAAACTATATCACGGTATTATTCAGAGAAACTTTTAAAGGTAAGGATGTATATGCATGTGTTCACTTTCAGGTCCTTTACCAGCAAGCTTACGCTACATGCGTACAGAATATTTTTTGAACTGGCTATAGATAGACGCAGCGCGAGTACGTGCTGTACAAATATTTGTGTGTTTAGTTATATGTTCTTTTTTAATTTTGTGTATTTTATGTGACGTTTAACAATAGCTTTGCAAAATGTTCAGGCCAGAGCGAATGGATATTCCTGACGCTGAGCAGAAAGTGTGCAAGACATAGATATTACAGTGATTCAGACTGTACTGACAACTGCAATTCCCACGCGGGATGCAGAAACCCAAAGCACGTATAAATGAAAGTATTCCGGATTCGGAGCAGGATGCAGTACACAGTAGAGATATGTTTACTACTTCCAGTAGTGAAAATGTTATCAATACTTCTGTGCAGCGGGCATCGCCAGCTGCTCCTCTAACACAGAATGTACCAGGAACAGATTTAATTACTAGCCTTTTACAAAAACTGTATGTAAGAGTGAAAGGGCGCGAAGACAAGCTGGGTTTATTAGAAAAAGAGCGTGAAGCCAAACAGGCTTTATTACGAAAAGAGCATGAAGAGCGACAGGCTCTTAAGGAAAAACAACTCCTAATCGAGTCTGAAAAGGAACAAGATTGAAAACAGGCTGCATCAGAAAAACAGCCTGAAGCCCGACAGGCTGCATTAGAAAAAGAGCGAGACGCTTAGTAGGAGCTTAGGGAGAAGGAAATGATCAAACAATTAAAACCAAGCACTAGATGTAGTCGTAGATGCTCGCGATAAAGCTGTCGTGGAGAATATTAAGGAGGGTATAGATAGTATTGGCGAAGACATCACTACTTTGCAGTCTAACTGCAAAGACTTGCCGGATGAAGCAAAAAAACTGACGGCGGATCTGTAGGGAATAAAAAATCTCTCAGAAGGTCAATTTGAAAAAAAGTTACTTCAACTGTGGGAGAAATGAGTGCACAGTTGAGGGAGACAATCCGGAGGGAAGTAAAGGAGGACATAGAAAGTGCTAGAACAGAGGTAGCTTTTGTCAATGGTGAAACTTTCCAATGTTTAAGTGAAGAGCTAATATTTGGGAAATCACACAGTCTGCATTCCCCATGTGGCCAGGTACACTACAGATGCGGATCGGAGAACCTCACAGGCAAATGCGTAATGAAAACAACACAGAGCGAAATGATGTAAGCCACACTGTTCCTCAGTATGTTAATATATCAATAGTACCGCCTATGTATGAATCCGTAAGTAGGAATGAAAGAATTCCGTGTAATAACACCGGCTATGAAACGAACCGAACTATGTTTAACACGGAACCAGGCATACAAACTTTGACAAACTTTATGCAAGTAGGAAAGTTTAATCAAACATCGCCAGTTCCAAACTTTCAATGATGACAAATTAATATCCACCCAGTGGTATTCATGAAGAATTTCCGAAGTGTTCTGCCAAGATCATGGACAGAAAGGCAGTAAATGCAGTTTCTCATCTCACATGTAACTGGAGATGCATCACTATGGACACTCCAAGTTGCAGAGATGTGAAACACATTTACGGATTTTGAGAAATGCATTTTAGGACGGTTCTGGTCTACATGTGTGCAGGAAAATCTTAGGAAACATGTATACAGCCCAGAATTATACAATCCCAAAGGGGGAAATCTCAGCAGATACTTCGAGAATTGTATTAACATTAGCTGATACTGGGATGAACCTATTTCTCTTAGAGACGTTCTCAGACCATTAAAGGCTCGTCTTCCCAAAAATATACGAGAGAAATTAGACAATGTTCCTGATACTGACATGGAGAACGTCCTGTCAGTAACCGATTCATTGAAACTCATACAGCAGGACGCAAAGAAATCGGACGACAACTGGAGTACTAATAGTTACCGTAATGATAATAACAGCAGAAACGGCGGTTTTAGGCAAACACCGGAAACAAAGGTCAGAACAATAACGGTAGGCCAGAATCTAGTGACAATGTTAGTAACTACCAAGCTTCCAATAACAACAATGGAAACTACCAGAACGGTAGCAACAACAACTATAATAGAAAATGACAAAGTAATAAAAATATGAAGATTGCAAATGGGTCGCGGCAGAATCCCGGAACCTGTGATTGTATGCAAAATGTAGCGCCGCCACCGTAGCAGCCACAAAACGTCCACATAAATCAGATGTCGGCGATACCGATGCCAGACTGTGACCAACTGCAACACAGGCAGTCGCCGAAAACATGTGCATCACCGAATCAAACGCAGTCACACGGTGTACGCATTGCTGATGTGACGGAAACTGAGCAAAGTTCGCATTCGCAGGCATAAAACTGTGGGCGTCGTCAGTCGGTCCGCGGCACAGAATGGATGCACAACATAACGGCACTTTGCCACGTTGCGATATAATGAGAGGGATGGCATGAAGCAGGAGTTCTCTCAGGAAAACCGTAATTGTACGAAAGACCAAGGGGGGGGGGGGGTGGTACAAGTCGCTGTTAACGGTTGCATCAACGGTGTTGATATACAGTTAACTATAGGTAAAGGAGCGTCTATTTCAGTCACTGATTTTTCGCTGTCTGCTTGTTATTGCTCGCGTAACAACTAGTATATCGATAAATGGATGAGACAACATATATTTCTACGAAAAGAACCCTGAAATACTTTTTAGGCATGCTGTGCTGTGACTTTCTTTGGATCATTACTTTCCAACAAAAAAAAATATATTATGATCTCATTATTCTGGATCTGGCTTTCTATAAAGGGAACATTGTTTCGTTACTGTGGCTTCCTATAAACTTTAACATATCTTTCTTACTTTACTGTTATTGAAAAGGTTACCGAAAATTATTTCGTTATCAATACTGGTGTTACAGTACGCAGTGTTTGTTCAACATCAAAATTTTGCAGTGGAGTTTTGTTAACAGTAAAACACCAATAAGTACCACGACTAACACGAGAACATGAGACTATTATCAGAGAAAAAATGTTTTTAATATTATGTTTGCCAGACCAGAACTACGCAGAGCAAGATTTCTTTTATGTCATGAAGGTAAATTATCTGTTTGCACTGTTAATACAATATCATCCGCTGCCCGTGTCCACCTGTAAAACATCATAAAATCTGCTGCTCTGACCTGCAGCCCCGAATGCTGAATGAAATAATTTTAGTTTATTATTACCTCTCCGCTTCTTTGCGGTATGATTGGATTCATTTAATGCAGTTTGAATGCGCCGGGGTAACGGCTCGTTCGTTCGCAGCGCAGCTCTGCACCACTAATAATATTTAAATAGCTAAAAATGTCTTAAAAGGATAGGATAAAATACCAGGCAACCTTATTACAAACCATAATGCAAGTTTTCGCTAAGTAACTCTATTCAAAACATTTAGACAGATTGAATTCTTACACACCTTTACAAATCAATGCCTAATGGCGTCCTTCTCTCAATCTTGACACATGAATGCTACACAAACATACAATATAGCGTCACAGGCTCTTCCTACTCACGGAACTCCAAAAAGACGACAGAGAAATTAATGCTCGGTCAGTACTATTTGTAGTCGGTGTGATATATTTTCATCTTTGTTTGATATTTAATATGTTGTGTTGGCAGAAGAGCCAATACCGTGTTACTAGAGGAGGCCAAAATGCACGCGTTTTAGCTCACGCATGCTGGCGTGAGGAGGGAAGAACTATACTGACGTGAGGTCTGGAACATGACAAGGAATTCAGAAAGAGGACGTAATTAGTTTGATACTTAACTTTAATCCATTAATGATGAACGTCGCTCTTGACGGCACGATTCACAATAGTATCTGTTAAGAATACATTCATAGTAACTGAATACGGCGCCTTGCTAGGTGGTAGCAAATGACGTAGCTGAAGGCTATGCTAAACTGTCGTCTCTGCAAGTGAGAGCGTATGTAGACAGTGAGCCATCGCTAGCAAAGTCAGCTGTACAACTGGGGCGAGTGCTAGGGAGTCTAGACTAGACCTGCCGTGTGGCGGCTCTCGGTCTGCAATCACTGATAGTGGCGACAAGCGGGTCCGACGTATGCTAACGGACCGCGGCCGATTTAAAGGCTACCAACTAAAACGTGTGGTGTCTGGCGGCGACACCACATAGTAAGTATCGTCTGTGGTGGTTTCAGTACTCCCCGACACAGATATTATCTTTAAAAAATATCGTTACAATAATTATATACAAGTATAAAATATGATACATAATGCTTTCTCTTTATTACATAAAGTTCACAAAATCATTGTCCACGCAATTACAATCATCCAATCCAATTATTCTTTTTTTTTACCACATATAATATGTGTTTTGCCAGGAGACTACAGATTACTGCTTCTTCAAGCGTATCAATCACATCAAAAATTTGCTATATTCCACGTACAAAATTGTAAGGTTGTGGCGGCTATTATTGCTAAAAGTCAAATGTTTAAACACCAAGTCCAGGCTGACGTCATTGCCAGAAAGGGAGCCATTTGTTGCACTTTTCTATTAGCAAATAATTTGTCAGTTGCTATGGACCAGGGATGGGACTTTGTGCGCAAGAGGGACCCGCAGATCGATCTCTCACAAAAGTATAAATCAAAAGCTCAATGTACTGGCATGGCGTCAAGGTGAAATGCGTACAAGCGGATGTTTTACTTCACACAACAGCCGAGCAGAGGAAGGTTATTGTGATACGTATAAACGTATCCCATAACGAAGAAGCGCGTAATGTGGATAATTTAGCTAAAGTAGTAGTGTCAGATTACCTAAGCGCCGAGCAACAGCGTGAGCTAGTAAGCTTACTCCGCTGCTACAGTGCAGTATTCTCGGAAAAACCAGTGGTGTAGTGCACGAACATCAGACCTACTGTTGTGCAGCTTATTCTGTGCCGTGGTCTCAGAAAGAGGCAGTGATGAAGGAGCTACGGAAAATGCTGGACAAAGTGGCACTTACTGCATACAGGGTCACATAAGATAGTAAACATGTCACATGAAGAATGTTTTGTCCTCGCAAATCCAGACACATTGAAGGTAAAATGACTTTACCCTCACGCTGACTTAAAACGATTTGTAGTTTAATAATCAACATTTCGCTGTGATCCATGTAAATAGTAATTAGTGGTTATTCTCTTGTTGTTAGAAAGTAAGTTTTATATTTATTATGTACATAGTAGGTGTAAACACAAGTGCAAACACTCTTCAAGTGTGCAAAACTTTGTGTACTAGAAATATTCTTGTCCGTCAGACTCTTTAAAGAACCTTGATTAAATGAATATATTTGCCTCTCTTCGTGAATTTAATATCCAACTTTGTTTCTGTAAGTAATTGTGTCTCTCTTTTACCTTTGTGTGTGTATGTGATGATTTGAACGTGTTTTGTAAGAAACCCAGTACCTGAATAACTGACGAAAGTATACTGAATTCGTACTATGACTATGAATGTGCATACCACGTACGCTAGGCGCATTTGCGGCAGACTTGCGGATACCGGTACATGTTTACCGCTTTGTAGAGGCACAATTCGGGAAGATTTTTGTATGGTTGTTGTTTGGAGTCGTGTTTAGAATCGTTTAAGACGTACGTGTTTTTCATTTTTTGCTCGCGCATATGGGTCCTCTTTTTATCACGTCAAAGGATGAGGCCGAAGATATGAGTCTGCATGAATGAAAGCAACATTGTACAGCATACTCGAAACTTATAGCCCGTTCGACCAAGTGATCTTACGTTCTGCCGAGGACACGTTTCTTTGACGCCAATTCTAATTGTAATTGACTACGAAGGCTTTCCCGACGTAATAATTGATAATATCCACTCAGGTGTGCAGAGGGATCATAATGTCATCTTGACACAATATTTCAGCGGTCCATCTCCTCTTCAGGTGAGAGTGCTGATATA
Source organism: Schistocerca gregaria (assembly GCF_023897955.1). Lineage (NCBI taxonomy): Eukaryota > Metazoa > Arthropoda > Insecta > Orthoptera > Acrididae > Schistocerca > Schistocerca gregaria. The sequence continues at coordinate 323,877,020 of NC_064920.1, read as the reverse complement.
AGATCTCGCCACTAATTGTAATTGATAGTGTAAGAGTGCTTCAACTGTTAATTTTGACAAGATGTGTTTCACTCGCCAACTAGAAAATGTGACTAATGAAATTGGACACTGATTGTACTAACATGTGATAGTGCCCACGTTAAAGTACGTAAAAAGGAGAGTGATTACTTGATTTATGCTAAGCATGAACTGTATATGACCGATGCTTACAGCGCAAATCTGTAAGTGGAATGATAAAACATTTCGTATAAATGTGATCAGTGATGAAAAGAGACGCCCTGTGAGTGCCTTTCAGACTCTTTACGTGAATGAAAATACATTTATTTATTAAGTAACTTTACACCTAAGTAAAATAACAACCAAAACTTGTGTAGGAATGAAGTTGCGTAGGTAAGCGTGTGCAGTGTCAAACCTTATGGAACGGACTGTATCAGTGCAGCGGGCAACAATCAATGTTTTGAAATCGTCGCACCGTAGCGGTGCGCAGTAACTATAACGGAATGTAGACGTAATTAAATTCAGTCACGTGCATCGCTGATAGACACCACAAACAATGAGCTGTGGTGCTGTGTGCATTATCAATTACAGCACTTCTGCCGGAATTAAGCTGGACTACGTAGTGAAAATACAGACACACACAATCATTAAAATACTAGAGACTACGAGCGAGTAAAGTGTGTATCGGAACAAATACTAATTCCCTTCCATGCAGGCTAGTAAAGTATTAGCTGTGTGAACTGATTACGTTTGCTCGTTGTTTCACGCAGTTTGATGGTACGAGCTCCAGAGTAAGTTGCAGCTGGACTTCATAGCACGGAGAGCGGCGCGGGTTCCATCCTGCCTTGCTTTCTCGCAGCCGGACCGGTGAGCAGCGTGAGCTGTCTACCATCGCGTAATAATGTAAAGCAAGAATGAAGACTAAATGCGAACATTTTAGGTTGGGCTTTACCATGATTGTTATTGACATTAAATGAAACAACAAAATTTCTGTTACCAGTCAGTGTTTATTTATCTCCACGATGCGTTTCAAAGGTTTAAACCTTCATCATCAGGTGGACTTGCATTTGTTAATATGGCATTTGTGTATGTGTTGTGTTGCGACTTTTTCGAGGAACTTGTGGCACTGTCTCCAGTGGTCACAGGTTCCTTTCACTGTCGCAACACATCACATGTATATTGTAATTTTTTTGCTTACAAAATCAGATCCACCTGATGATGGAGGTTTAAACCTTTGAAACGCGTCGTGGAGATAAATAAACAGTGAATGGTAACAGTAACTGTTACTTCGACGAAAGAATTGCTAATTTGCTATACAAACTTGGCATTTATTTTCAGTCATACTTGGGTTTTATCCAAAACATTATAAAGGATCTGATTTTTAACAACAAGTGTACTATTTTTCAAATTGAAACGATAACTGGTTGTCTCGTTCCATATTTTTCTCAATAAATTCCGGTACAGGAGAATTATAGCGAGAGCTTTTATTCTGCAGAATTAAGACTGTGGGTAACAAGCAGAAGAGGATGGACCAAGCGGTGTTTGTTTATTTATTTATTCATTGATTTTTATTAAGTGTGTGCCACGTTTTCCTGCATCTTTTGCCTTAAGCGACCTTGGACTGTAAGAATCAGATATTATGTGAAGTAGCAGAAAGCTTTGGTCACAGGTCGTAGCATTACACGAGTACAGTGGTTCTGTGGTAGGATAGTACCAGCCCCTAAACGCGAACAAGTTGGGCAGAGAAGGTGAGCAAGTCAGGTAGGAGAGGTGACAGAGACATGAGTATTGGCTCTGTTAGGTTGGCGAACCACCCTCTCCACCACCTTTTGAACGAACAAGGGCGGGCGAGGTGTCCGCAGATGCACTTGTTCCTGGGTAGCGGCGCTGGACAGCCGTGGAGACCCAGCTCTCGATTTTGGTAATGTTAATAAAGGTATCAGAATATCTCAAAACTCCTCATTAATATGGTCCAGATGTTGAAATCAGGTGTGATATTACCACGAACCCCCCCCCACATAAGGGAGTTTATTTTCATAATTTAGTCAAACTTCAGTTGAAGTTAGGGTTTGTGCCTTGGTCAGGCCACGCACAATGGGCCTTAAGCTCGCGGTCGGTGTTTAACGGAACTCACGTCATGTATTTTAATGTGGTATTTCTCTTACAGTAATATTTTGGGGGATTTTTATTTATTTTTTATATGTTTCCTTTGTGTACTTGCTTTCCCGCCACATGGCCATTTGGAGAAACCGCCACATTGGTAAACTGCAGTTTCGGTCTGAAAATGTACAGTAGTCGAGGGAATAACCATACGATAGTGGGCGAGTGTAAGATAAAGGAGGAATAATCTTGTGCATCCATATTTTTTTTTGCATGTCTGTTGGCTACCGCTACTTGGCCACATATGTGGAATAGTATTGATGTGATAGTTAGTTAATGTTCCTTGTGCCCCCCCCATAATCATTTGATTCGCCTACAGTGAAGTGAGTTACGTATAATACACGGTTTAGACTCCATTATCTAGGTAAGTTCAGTTTTGTTGTCCATTGATGGAGTAAAGACTTGCAAAATTTTCCCGCCATATGATAGTAAATGTTCTCTCCCTCGAGTTCAGTAACGTGGTGTTGTTTCTGAAAGCAAGACTCAGTCATAGTTAAGTCCACCACTTGCTACCCTTTCATCAGAGTACTTTTTAACGAAAACTGAAATATTTAGGCAAATACCCTTACGCCCTGACAGAGTTTGCTTATAGTGTCTTTACTGAACTTGTTCTGCGTGAACTATAGTAACTCATTGTAATAAGCTTGGGTTTAAGTATAATTGTGTGCCTGTATAAAATAACATTGAATCCAGGTCTGCGCTCCCCCTCTCCCTTTCCATAATTACGTGGCGAAAGTAAATCATGTTAACTAGGACCAGTTGTGATGATATACACTCCTGGAAATGGAAAAAAGAACACATTGACACCGCCGCTCCGGACACTGCGAGAGGGCTGTACAAGCAATGATCACACGCACGGCACAGCGGACACACCAGGAACCACGGTGTTGGCCGTCGAATGGCGCTAGCTGCGCAGCATTTGTGCACCGCCGCCGTCAGTGTCAGCCAGTTTGCCTTGGCATACGGAGCTCCATCGCAGTCTTTAACACTGGTAGCATGCCGCGACAGCGTGGACGTGAACCGTATGTGCAGTTGATGGACTTTGAGCGAGGGCGTATAGTGGGCATGCGGGAGGCCGGGTGGACGTACCGCCGAATTGCTCAACACGTGGGGCGTGAGGTCTCCACAGTACATCGATGTTGTCGCCAGTGGTCGGCGGAAGGTGCACGTGCCCGTCGACCTGGGACCGGACCGCAGCGACGCACGGATGCACGCCAAGACCGTAGGATCCTACGCAGTGCCGTAGGGGACCGCACCGCCACTTCCCAGCAAATTAGGGACACTGTTGCTCCTGGGGTATCGGCGAAGACCATTCGCAACCGTCTCCATGAAGCTGTTCTACGGTCCCGCACACCGTTAGGCCGTCTTTCGCTCACGCCCCAACATCGTGCAGCCCGCCTCCAGTGGTGTCGCGACAGGCGTGAATGGAGGGACGAATGGAGACGTGTCGTCTTCAGCGATGAGAGTGGTTTCTGCCTTGTTGCCAATGATGGTCGTATGCATGTTTGGCGCCGTGCAGGTGAGCGCCACAATCAGGACTGCATACGACCGAGGCACACAGGGCCAACACCCGGCATCATGGTGTGGAGAGCGATCTCCTACACTGGCCGTACACCTCTGGTGATTGTCGAGGGGACACTGAATAGTGCACGGTACATCCAAACCGTCATCGAACCCATCGTTCTACCATTCCTAGACCGGCAAGGGAACTTGCTGTTCCAACAGGACGATGCACGTCCGCATGTATCCCGTGCCACCCAACGTGCTCTAGAAGGTGTAAGTCAACTACCCTGGCCAGCAAGATCTCCTGATCTGTCCCCCATTGAGCATGTTTGGGACTGGATGAAGCGTCGTCTCACGCGGTCTGCACGTCCATCACGAACGCTGGTCCAACTGAGGCGCCAGGTGGAAATGGCATGGCAAGCCGTTCCACAGGACTACATGCAGCATCTCTACGATCGTCTCCATGGAAGAATAGCAGCCTGCATTTCTGCGAAAGGTGGATATACACTGTACTAGTGCCGACATTGTGCATGCTCTGTTGCCTGTGTCTATGTGCCTGTGGTTCTGTCAGTGTGATCATGTAATGTATCTGACCCCAGGAATGTGTCAATAAAGTTTCCCCTTCCTGGGACAATGAATTCACGGTGTTCTTATCTCAATTTCCAGGAGTGTATATTCCAACAGACACACGGCTAGTTATTGAAATGCCATCTGTATTGAATAAATATCAATTAACCTATACCCTCTACGGATTATTTCCTCCCTTCATCATAAAGAATAGGTGAAAGTCAGCACCAAAGTTGAATGCTGGGTCACGAATGTAAATAACGGCTCTACGCTCTCTATTAAGCCCTGCATAGGTGCCTTCTGTAGTTGTTCTATAAAAATATAGCGTTATCCGTTGCTTTCAAATTTTTACCGGTGGATAGATTTGACAGTGTCTAGCAAGAAAATTAGGATTGTGTCAGTATATTCGCATTGTGAAGGGACAGATCAAGATAAGATGGATAGTTTTTATGAGGCACTCAGTGATGTAGTTGTTAGAGTAAAGGACAAGGACAGTGTTCTGCTCCTGGGTGATTTTAATGCCAGGATTGGAAATCGAAAAGAAGAGTATGAAAAGTTTATGGGTAAATTTGGAGAGGATATGGAGGCCAACAGGAACGGGAAACAACTCTTGGATTTCTGTGCCAGTAAGGGCTTAGTAATCACAAACTCCTTTTTTAAACATAAGAACATTCACCGGTATACCTGGGAAGGCAGGGGAACCAGATCTGTCATTGACTATATAATAACAGATCAGGAATTCAGGAAGACTGTGAGGGACACACGTGTACTCAGGGGATTCTTTGATGACACTGATCATTATTTAATCTGCAGTGAAATTGGAATTGTGAGGCCGAAAGTGCAGGAGGTCAGGTCCATATGTAGGAGGATAAGAGTGTAGAAACTTCAGGATAAGGAAATCAGGAACAAGTACATAACAGCGATCTCTGAAAGGTACCAGTTAGTTGAATGTAGTCAATTATAGTCATTGGAAAAGTAATGGACAACGTACAGGGACACAGTACCAGAAGTGGCTAAAGAATGTCTTGGAACAGTAGTGTGTAAAAGTAAGATGAAACAAACAGCTTGGTGGAATGACAGAGTAAAGGCAGCCTGTAAAAGGAAAAAGATGGCGTATCAAAAATGGCTACATACTAGAACTGAGGTAGACAGAGAAAGTTATGTTGAAGAAAGAAGCAAAGCAAAAGAGATAATTGCAGCATCCAAGAAGAAATCTTGGGAAGACTTTGGAAACCGGTTCGAGACTATGGGTCAAGCTGCTGGAAAACCATTCTGGAGTGTAATTGGCAGTCTTCGAAAGGGAGGTAAGAAGGAAATGACAAGTATTTTGGACAGGTCAGGGAAACTGCTGGTGAATCCTGTGGATGCCTTGGGCAGATGGAGGGAATATTTTCAAGAGATGCTCAATGTAGGTGAAAATACGATCAGTAATGTTTCAGATTTTGAGGTAGAATGGGATAGGAATGATGATGGAAGTAGGATCCCATTTGAGGGAGTGGAGAAAATAGTCAATAGATTGCAGTTCAATAAAGCAGCTGGGGTGGATGAAATTAAGTCTTAGCTCACCAAATACAGTGGAATGTCGGGTCTTAAATGGCTGCACAGGATAATTGGAATGGCCTGGGAGACGGGGCAGGTTCCATCAGACTGGACAAAAGCAGTAATCACACCAATCTTTAAACATGGAACAACTAAAGAGGTATCTCTTTAATCAGCGTTGTGGGTAAAATCTTCTCAGGTATTGTTGAAAGCAAAGTGCGAGTATTAGTTGAGGACCAATTGGATGAAAACAGTGTGGGTTTAGGCCCCTTAGAGGTTGTCAGGACCAGATCTTTAGCTTACGGCAAATAATGGAGAAGTGTTATGAGTAGAACAGGGAATTGTATCTATGCTTTATAGATCTAGAAAAGGCATATGACCGGGTTCCTAGGAGGAATTTATTGTTTGTTCTACTAGATTATGGAATAGGAGGCAAACTTTTGCAAGCAATTAAAGGTCTTTACATGGATAGTCAGGCAGCAGTTAGTTGATGGTAAATTGAGTTCATGGTTCAGAGTAGTTTCAGGGGTAAGACAAGGCTGTAACCTGTCTCCACTGTTGTTCATATTATTTATGGATCATATGTTGAAAACAATATACTGGCTGGGTGAGATTAAGATATGTGAACACAAATTAAGCAGTCTTGCATATGCGGATGACTTTGTGATGGCAGATTCAATTGAAAGTTTTCAAAGTAATATTTCAGAGCTAGATCAGAAATGTAAGGACTATGGTATGAAGATTAGCATCTCCAAAACGAAAGCAATGTCGGTGGGAAATAAATATAAACGGATTGAGTGCCAAATAGGAGGAACAAAGTTAGAACAGGTGGACGGTTTCAAGTACTTGGGATGCATATTCTCACAGGATGACAACATAGTGAAAGAACTGGAAGCGAGGTGTAGCAAAGCTAATGCAGTAAGCGCTCAGCTACGATCTACTCTCTTCTGCAAGAAGGTAGTCAGTACCAAGACTAAGTTATCTGTGCACCGTTCAATCTTTCGACCAACTTTGTTGTATGGGAGCGAAATCTGGGTGGATTCAGGTTACCTTATCAACAAGGTTGAGGTTACGGATATGAAAGTAGCTAGGATGATTGCAGGTACTAGTAGATGGGAACAATGGCAGGAGGGTGTCCACAATGAGGAAATCAAAGAAAAACTGGGAATGAACTCTATAGATGTAGCAGTCAGGGCGAACAGGCTTAGATGGTGGGGTCATGTTACACGTATGGGAGAAGCAAAGTTACCCAAGAGACTCGTGGGTTCAGCAGTAGACGGTAGGAGGAGTTGGGGTAGACCAAGTAGAAGGTACATGGATTCGGTTAAGAATGATTTTGAAGTAATAGGTTTAACATCAGAAGAGGCACCAATGTTAGCACTGAATAGGGGATCATGGAGGAATTTTATAAGGGGGCTATGCTCCAGACTGAACGCTGAAAGGCATAATCAGTCTTAAATGATGGTGATAGTTAAACCCTCCCGATAGAAATTATTAATACCCAGCAATAACTCGCAGGGGCCTGTAAGTTCTTGGACCGCACGAATCTGTTAAACCATTATTAAAGAGAGTAGCTTGCAGGAGCTGTAGGACACGACAAGCGACGGTAATCTTTCTACCAGGTAAAGTTATAACTTTAACAATACCACCACCAGTACGAAGGTTACATTGCAAATTGTATGACAATTTTTACGAAAAACATTGGATTGAATTTATGATCTTCAATGAACTTTGTAAATTTCGTTAAAAAACTGTTGTATTTTAATGAATTTTTGTAAACATTACAAAGAATCCTATACATTCAGAGCCTGTTGACCTTTGTGAAAAAGTACAGACACATATAAAATAGTTTGCTCAACACAAGTCAGGTGACGTAGTATGTAGGTTGGGAGGTGGTTTTAACCCTGGGTTTTCCACAGTCCCGAAACCCATATGGGGGAGCAAAGACAAATATAGTTCCAGGAAGTCTACAAAGTATTTTCCAGACTACATCATAATAAAATACACCACTAGTAACACAGCAATAACACAAATATTTTCTGCAATGACCACAAGCTGTTTTACACTAAATGAAATACAGAATTTATGTGATCTTGCAGCCTCAAGTAATGTAAAACCTGCAATTGCAATTCAGTGTCCTCATGTATGAAAACTGCTGCGACTGTTAGTAATATAATAAATGAACTTGTGACATTTCGAATTACGTGGCCTTTTAAGACATATTTTTTCATGTAAATGTCTTAACGACTACAATGTGTACAAACGTGCTGAATATGGATTCTCACGATAATGTGCCATTATTGATAGGGAAAATTTGTTTGTGTATCTATGGGTACATACTTATCACAGGAAATGTTACGCGAGGTTGAGCCGCAGGAGAAAAACGAGCATTTGGATACAATGCACTGTTTCGTACACAGGGATATGGTCAGCATTAGTAAAGTAAATGGAGAATTTATGGTTCCAGTTAGCCTGGATAATTTCGGAATGGAGAACGCGACTCTGGCATTGGGCTTAGTGATTGCTGTATTGGATATTTTGGATACACAGGTCGTATATCAATCACAGAAACAAGCACACCGTTAAGGTGAGTCATCTCGAAGGCAGAGACTGGCGAGCTATGAAAGCAGTGTTATTAGAGTTTGAGGTTTTTCTTAAAGAACAGGGTCCATTACTCATGATTCCTATTACCCAACATTGCATACCAACAGGGACTAAGCTCAAGCTTGTAAGAAGTTGTACCACATACTGAAGCATTTACAACTGGTCATGGAAGAATTTATCGACCAGCCACTCCCTAAGGAGCTCACCCAGTTAGCCGTGCGGACTAACGCGCTGCCTGCTGAGCGGATTAAGTATCGAGTCCGGTGTGCCGGCCAGCCTGTGGGTGGTTTTTAAAGCGGTTTTCCATCTGACTCTCGCGAATGCAGGCTGGTTCCCCTTATTCCACCTCAGTTACAATATGTCGGTGATTGCTGCACAAACACTGTCTCCACGTACACGTACACCATAATTACTCCCACCTAAACCTTCGGGAGTTACGCTCGTCTAGTATGAGACGTTCCGACTAGAGGAGGAAGGGGGGGGGGGGGGGAGGGAGAAGGGAGGGTCCACTGGGGGCCAAACCGCACAATACCCCTGGGTTGGGTGTGGGCGGCGGTGGGGTAGGTGGACTACTGTGGGCTGTTGTGGGGTTGTGAACCAAGGTGGACTACGGCAGGACGATGCCTCTCCGCCGTTTCTATGTCCCGGTTCAATGCACACAATACACTCTCAGAAGGTATTATAGAAACCACTGATAGTGCATAGGGAGCACCTGCGGCCATGGTCCCGAAAAGGTAGACGGATGGCAACAAGAAATATCGCTTTTGTTGCGACTACAAATATTTAAATGTGTGAACATCAACCAGCGCATATCCTATACTGAATGTCACAGAGATACCTGGCAATTTGGGCAGATGCAAATGCTTCTCTACAGTGGGTTTGCATAGTGGATACCTCCCGACGGAGGTAAAAGCAAAACATAGACCTAAAACAGCATTTCCAGTCCTATAGGAATTTTCAGTCCATTCGATGCTACTTCCGCTTAAAAACGAACTAGCGACATTTCAAAGATCGATAGATGGAGATTTCTGTGGCGTGAAATCTGGAAGGTACATAGTGTTCCTTAATGATTTAAAAGCTTTTTCGCAATATATGCACAAACATATGAAGCGTTCGGAAAAAGTATTCGATACCCTAAGAGCAGTGTGACTTTTGCGAAATAGTGACAAATGGAAATTGCCCCGACTCAAGTTAAGTACATTGGTCATGTAGTTGGTGAGGAGAGTGTATGAACTGATACCCGTTTAGTATCAGGAATTTCGGTGTTTGCAAGTCCACAAACTGCCAAACAGTTATAATCTTCTATGAACCTCTGTAATTCTCTCCAGTTATAGACTTTCTGTAAATTACTCAACTACTAAATCATATGTTAAGGAAAAGGATCAAATCTGAGAGTGAGTGAGTCGGGATAGTGGTTTATTTATTTATTCATTTATTTACACGTCAAGTTCCGTAGGACCAAATTGAGGAGCAAATCTCCAAGGTCATGTAACGTGTCAGTACAGGAAATTACAACATAAAAGTGGTAATAGATAAAAATGAAATCTTTATGAACCCGAAAAAAAAAATCAGTCCATACGTTTAAGTAAACGCAGTCAACAATACAACAAGAATCAGCTTAATTTTTCAAGGAACTCCTCGACAGGAGTGGCCCATGAGGAAACTCTTCAGTTTCGATTTGAAAGCGCGTAGATTAGTGCTAAGATTTTTGAATTCGAGTGGTAGCTTATTGAAAATGGATGCTGCAGTATACTGCACGCCTTTCTGCACAAGAGTTAAAGAATTCCGAACCAAATGTAGGTTTGATATGTGCACAGTATTAACTGAATGAAAGTCGCTTGGGAAGAAGCTAATACTCTTAACAAGAAATGGCAGTAAGGAATACATATATTGAGAGGCCAATGTCAAAATACCCAGACTCGTGAACAGGGGTCGACAAGAGTTTCGTGAACTTACACCACTTATTGCTTGAACTGCCCGTTTCTGAGCCAAAAATATTCTTTTAGAAAGGGAAGAGTTACCTCAAAGTATAATACCGTACGACATAAGCGAATGAAAATAAGCAAAGTAGACTAATTTTCGTGTTGAACTATCACTCACTTCTCATACCGTTGGAATAGTAAAAACGGCACCATTTAGGTCTTTGAACAAGATTCTGAACGTGGGCTTTCCACGACAGTTTACTATCTGAACACCTAGAAATTTGAACTGTTCAGTTTAACTAAACATATGCCCATTCTGTGAAATTAAAACGTCATGTTTTGTTGAATTGTGTCTTAGAAACTTTATTTTCTACAAGCCATGAACTTAGGTCATTCACTGCACTATTTGAAACCGAGCCAATGTTCCACACAACATCCTTTACTACCAAGCTAGTGTCATCAGCAAACAGAAAAATTTTAGAGTTACCCATAATACTGGAGGGCATATCATTTATATAAATAAGGAACATGGAGTGGCCCCAACACTAATTCCTGGGGCACCCCCCATTTGACTGTACCCCATTCAGACCCCACATCACAGCCATTCTCAACATTGTGAATAATAACCTTTTTCTGTCTTTTGCTATAGTAAGAGGTGGACCTGTTCTGAGCTACTCCCCGTATTCCGTAATGGTCCATCGTCTGGGGCAATATTTTGTGATCAACAAAATCAAACGCATTAGTTAAATCAAAAAATTTGCCTAACGTGGGAAACCTTTTTTGTAACCCTATCAGTACCTCACAGAGAAAAGAGAAATAGGATTTTCAGTTGTTAAACGACTTCTAAATCCTAACTGTACATTTGATAGCAAATCATGTGTTATAAAATGATCAATTAAATTACATACATAGTCTTTCAATAACTTTACCAAACACTGATGGCATAGAAATAAGTCTAAAATTGTCTACATGACCCCTTTCTCCTTTTTTATAAAGTGGCTTTACTACTGAGTACTTTAATCGTTCATGAAACTGACCATTCCTAAAGGAAAAATTATAAATATGGCTAAATACAGGGCTACCATGTGCAGCACAGTACTTTAATATTCGGCTAGGCACTCCATCATAGCCATGAGTCTTTAGTCTTCAGTGATTTAATTATTGACTCAATCTCTCCTTGTCAGTATCGCAGAGGAGAATTTCCGACATCAATCTCGGAAAGGCATTCAACAAGAAAGTTACATGATTCCCTGTAGAAACTAAATTTTTATTTAATTCACCAGCAATGTTCAGAAAATGATTCTTAAATACTGTACATATATCTGATTTATCAGTAACAGAAATAGTTTTACTTCGATCTGACTTTATATCGTCGACCTTGTGATGCTGGCCGCACACTTCCTTCACAGCTGACCATATGGTTTTAAATTTATCCTGTGAATTACTTATTTTGTTCGCATACCACATACTCTTTGCCTCCCTAATAACATTTTAAGCACCTTACAATACTGCTTGGGAAAGAGCATCCTATGGCATACGTTAAACAGAACAGGAAGCAATTACTCTACTACAGACAAGGAAATGTTATTGCTGATCCATGGGAGCATATACATTAGATGTTATTATAGAGGAAAACTTCGAAGTAGTAATGGATCACCCTTCCTCAAAGCAGCTATTGGTCTTCAAACATCCCTCTATCAGATTAATCAGATGGATACTTAAATTGGGCGACTTCTATTACACAGTTGTTCACAAAGTTGGGATAAAACATACAACAGCCGAAAGGTTGCACTATTACAATCTCTTCGAAAAAGGGTGAGGGCTGGAGGACTCACTGAGTGAGAATGGTCAGATGATGTGACTAGGGCTGTTGATAAGATAAAGATATATCCGTAGTTATCAAGAAGTATTGATATATACCAGTGCTGTGTTTTCACCAGTATATCGATATCGAAATAGCATTTTTGCGAGTACCGGTACCTTTATTTTATATTATACTTTTTGCAATTATCGATAAATATTTGAAGTTTCTCTTTTAAATTGTAGCAGAACATTATTTCACTTCCACTGTGTGTAGGTGTATTACTACTTTTTGAGCTTTCATCACGTCCAGTCTTTCTCTTTGACTGCGTGAAGCAAGTACAGATGGCACAAAATAAAAGTCCGATTGCACTGGGGAGTGGCGGTGTGAATCGAATAACAAGATATCCGATGTGAAAAAAATTGCACACCAGGTGCTAGTGCGCTATTTCTTCATTTCGACATTCTTCAAAAACAGTTGCTGAAATTGATGAACAAAAATCTAAATAACAAGATTGCTCTTTGCTGTGGGCGCCGGCCGGGGTGGCCGAGCGGTTCTAGGCGCTTCAGTCTGGAACCATGCGACCGCTACGGACCCAGGTTCGAATCCTGCCTCGGGCATGGATGTGTGTGATGTCCTTAGGTTAGTTAGATTTAAGTAGTTCTAAGTTCTAGGGGACTGATGACTTCAGATGTTAAGTCCCATAGTGCTCAGAGCCATTTGAACCATTTTTGCTATGGGCGGAGACGTAAGGGGAAATGCTGACGTTATCGACTTTTCATACTACCAACAGAAACTGCAACGTTTATCTTTAGCACGCAATTTTGATACTACAACTGCTACGTTGCTGACGTTTGCAGAAATGTAACACCAGGGAAGTCGCATGATGTGCTCCATCCATCGAAACCTGGTATATGACGAAACTGAACGGTGGAGTACAGGTCATCTTTTACTGTTCCACTTACCTGCAGTTACTGTTGTTAACAAAGTGGTTGTCGCCAAGCGTGAAACGTGCATCGTTTCCTTTCAATTCTTGCTCTAAGAGGGATACGAAAATTGCTAGCTTGTTGATGTTCAACATATCCAACAATAAATTAATATTTAAATTAAAGCCTGGATGTATATTTACAAACTGCAGCCGATTTATTGTTTTGGCCCTTACGTCGGTATTTCTCCCATCGATATATCTAGATGTCGACAATTTATTATCGATATATCAAATGCTACCATGAGGTGTTTTTAAATATCGATATATCGGATTCCCGAAATTTTTAAAAATATCAACAGCCCTAATGTAGACTGCAAGAAATTTACACGCAGCTGCAGTTCACAGAGGAGGAAGGCTTACTTTGCAGAACTACGAAATACTGATCACGTATGGTAGTTCCGTTGTTGCTAAAGAACATCATGTTTTGTCATGTCGTGGGTACCGAAGAGCGACTTACAGGATAGTCGCGAAAATGTTTTGGCGAAATACAAGGAAATCTTACGTGCATAAGTGTGTGTAACATTGTAAAGTATGCGCATTTTGGTCAGACATCGTCTAAAAATTAACACCCACAGTCACTGACCATTTTTCGAGATTGTATCTACGACTTTCTTTCTTGATTGGCTTGAAAGGGGAGGGGAAGGGATCAAACTGCTTGGTCATCGGTCTCTCCACCGTCAATGGCTAACATGTTTGACTAATAATCACAAGGTCCTAAGTCTCAGGATCAAACCTCACCACTGCTTAAATTTTAAATCAAAATCATAAGCGATGGCGGCCGAAGGCTTCCGGCATAAGAAGTCACCCTCGTTCTGCCAACGGACATTGAAAGAGGGTGGAGCGGTGGAGAATCTGCAGTGAGGAACGCTGGAGTTGTCATCCGATGATGTCCCATATGTGTTCGATTGGAGACGGGTCTGGCCAAAGCAACATGTCGACACTCTTTAGAACATTTTGGGTTACAAGAGCGGTATGTGGGTGAGCGATTGGAAAACACTCTCTGGAATGCTTTTCATGAATGGCAGCACAACGGGTCGCATTAACAGACTGATGTACAGTTCTGCAGTCAGAGCGTGTGAGAAGACCGCGGGATTTCTCTTGTTGCAATACGAAATAGCACCGCAGGGCATAACTGCCGGTGTAGGTCCAGTGTGTCTAGGCAGCAAACAGGTTCAAACGGGCGATCACCTGGCTCTTTCTAAGCAGCACACGGCCATCACTTGAACCGAGGCAGAACCAGCTTTCATCAAAAAATGCAGACTTCCACCCTGCCCTCCAATGAGGTCTCGCTTGACACCACTGAAGTTGCAACTGGTGGTTGTCTGCGATTAGTGGAACGCACGCCACGGTTCTGTCCTTGAAGTAACCGATCTGTAACAGTTCGTTGTGTCACTATGGTACCAACTGCCGCTCATATCACTCCTACAGATACAGTACGATGCGGCAGACCCACCTGCTGAACACGATGGTCTCGCCTCTCGGTAGTGTAACGTGGCTTTCTCGAGTCCGGTCACCGTGCGACAGTACATTCTCGTGACCCACCTCTGCCAGTAACCTTGTACAGTGGCTAAATTCCTGGCAAGTCCTTCTGCAATATCGCAGAGGAACATTCAACTTCTGGTAGCCCTATTACACGACATGTTAAAACTCAGTGGAGTGGTTGCAAAGCCATTTTTGTCGCCTCAAAGGCATTCTTGACTAACATCGATCTACCACGTCCAATTTCGAAGATAACTAGGCTTACAGTGTATATTTAAAGCAAACGTTGTGCCACTCTTTATGCGGCTGGTACGGAACTTGAACAGAAATCTTTCAGATGTAGAAACACGCCTGCTAACTACTGACTTAAGTTCTACCTCTACATATGTATTCCTCTAGCCACCAAGGGGTGTGGGGCTGAGGGCACAATTAGCGTCAAAGTCATATATCCCCCCACTGTTCCACTCGCGGGGAAAAACGACTGTCTGAACGCCTCTGTACGAGCTCTAATTTCCCTTATCTTTGTATGGTGATCATTGTGCGATTTGAAGTTGGTGGTAAAAATATATGCTCTATATCCTCGGGGAAGAACGGATTTCGGAATTTAGTGAGCAGCCCCTTACGTTTAGCGCATCGTCTATCTGCAAGTGTGTCCCACTTCAAACTTTCTATGAGATTTGTAACGTTTTCTGATGGCAAAATGTATCAGTGACGAATCTTGCCACTCTTTTTTGGACCTTCTCAATCTCTTGAATCAGAACCAACTGGTAAGACTAGACGAACTAACTTTTTGTAAGCAAATTCCTGTGTTGAAAGACTGTATCGCTTCAGGATTCTACCAACAAACCACAATCTAGAGTTCGCCTTGCTCGTTACTTGTGTAACCTGATCACTCCAATTGAGATCATTTCGAATAGTCACACCCAGGTACTTGACGGATGATACCGCTTCCAAAGACTGGGCATTTATGTTGTACATTAATGTGGATTTTAGCCTTGTTATATACAGTAGGTTACACTTACAAATATTGAGAGATAACTGCCAGTCATTACACCACGCATCTATTTTCTGCAAATCCTCAATGATTTGCTCACAACTTTCGTGTGATACTACTTTCCTGTATACTTCAGCATCATGGGCAAACAGTCTAACGCCACTGTCAGTACCATCAACCAGATCGTTTATGTAAATCGTAAAAAGAGTGGACCTATTACGCTGCCCTGGGGCACACCTAAAGTTACGCTTGTTTCTGTTGAAGTCACCCCGTTCAGGACGACATACTGCTCCCTGCCTGTTAGAAAACTTCCTATCCAACCTCATATGTCATCGGACAGATCGTAAGCGCGCACATTTTGGAGCAAGCGACAGTGCGGAACTGAGTCAAGTGCCTTTTGAAAGTCGAGAAATAAGGCATCAACCTGGGAGTCAGTATCTAGAGCCTGTTGTATATCATGCACAAAGAGGGCCATCTGTGTGCGGGTTTCTGCAGATGAGCTTCTCAGAGTCTAGAAAGGTCATTATATCTGAACACAAAATATGTTCCATGATGCTACATCAAATCGATGTCAAAGAAATTGGCCGGTAATTATGTGCATTCGATTTTCTATGACCTGAGCTATCTTCCAGTCCCGTGGAACTTTCCACTGTTCCAATGACCTCTGATAGATGAGGGATAAGAATTGTGCTATATTTGTAGCAAAGTCAACATATAATCTTTCAGGGATACCGTCTGGGCCAGATGTCTTCTTGGCGTCTAAGGATCTTAACTGTTTTACAATCCCAGATACACTAAACACTATGTGAGCCATCCTTGCGTTTGTTCGATAATTGAAAGGGGGAATAGTGCTGTTGTCCTCTACTGTCAACGAGTTTTTGAAATCTAGGTTTAGAATTTCGGCCTTCTGTTTATCATCATCCGTTACATTACCCGTACTGTCAGCAGGAGAAGGTATTGAATTATTTGTAGCATTAATAGATTTTACGTACTACCAAAATTTTTTGAGGTTATTTATAGAATCTGCAGATACAATATTGCTTTCAAATTCGTTAAAAGTATCTCACATTGACCTTTTGACAGCTACTTTCATTTCGCATAATTTCTGTTTGTCAGCTGGGCAGTGACTACGTTTGAAATGACTGTGCAAAATTCTCTGCTTTCTCAGCAACTTCCTAATATGTTTGTTGTACCAAGGTGGATCCTTCCCCTCCCCTATATTTTAGATAGGCACATACTTCTGTAGCACACGGTCGACAATACCTTTAAATTCCAACCAAAGATGCTCAATATCTTTGTGTCCCGCGGTGAATGTTTGGAGCTGACTATGAAGATATTCATTAATACCACCTTTTATTTTTATTTTATTTTTTTGCTACTTCCACTGACATAGAAGCCACAACGACATTATGGTCGCTAATACCTTCCTCTACATTAACATTCTCAAAAAGATTAGGTCTGTTTCTCACCAAGATATCTAATATGTCGTAAGACGTGTATATTTCTATTGTCTATTGTCAAACCACAATTTATGAAAGATTATATTTTATTAATAGGATTAAGTAGGAATAATTAATATTTGTCATGTTGGAAATAATTGTGGTAGCAGGGAATGTCTGCACCAAAGTATTGTTGGCAAGAGAGACCGCAAATTGATACAATTTTAAAAAGGGCGGGAGAGAACGCTTATGGATACATTTTAAGAAAAGAGCGGGAAAGACCGCGCATTGATACATTTTGTAATGGTAGCAGGGATTGTCTGAACCAGAGAGCATTGTTGGCAGGAGAGACCGCACTTTAGCGTTCGTAGGAAGTCAGTAGTAAGCGAGAACTGGAGCGAGTTGGTAGCAGGTCTGAAGCGAGAGGTTGAGAGAAGCGGTGTTCGTGCCAACCACCAGCTATGATTTACAAGAGATTATAAACGGATGTGCAAAGGCATCAGCTATTATCACAAGAGGAACTAACATTATTGAATAAATTTTTTGAGAAACTCAAGACCACTGAAAGTATGTTTGCACAATGCTAGTTGTAAGATAACTGTAAAAAGTAAGTCCCATTTGAACGCTGGTAAAATCATTTCATTCAGAATATATTAATTTTTGCCAGCACTATTGCATTACAGATTATAATCCATTCCAAAAACTATCAACGTAAAACTTTGCAAAATTTTATTGTTGTCAAGAAAAAGTTTAAGTATGAATTACGTAACTTCAGTCAAAGTAATTAAAGAATAACGTCAGCTTTGCTATTAAAGAATAACACCAGCTTTGATAATAAATACAGCCACTTATTATGACAGCCCACCAGCAGCTGATAGAGTATAGTAAAACAGAGTAAGTGTATTCATGTCGCAGTTCGATGTAGCAGCCAGATGGCGATCCAGTAACAGTAAAAAAGGTGAGGAACAGTTTTGGGTTATTGCAGGTAACGACTGAGGGTCACGACGGCGACACATTCAATGTTTCGTCGAAATAATCAGCAAACCACTTTTAATAAGCAGCATTTAAATTTGTATGCAAAGATTGAGAAAGAGAATTAATTTCAAAGGGAAGATTTCATTTGATATTATTAAGCACGAGATAGAAATGCTAAGGAAAGGTTTCATAGGTTATTGTAGAAGGAAGGTTGTTTAACAAAAGAGATAGAGAGTAGACGGTTGATGAGTAAACGAAAGAGATATAGAGGAGTCGGGAAAGTTTCAATGTTCTAACCAAATGCTCAAGGTTGTATGTTGAGAGCGCTCCTACAATAACTTCACTCCTAGAATAACTTCATAATACTAATATTTTGGATATTTATTTCCTATGTTCAAGACTTTCCCTGAAACCTTCTGTGACGTTTATTGCGGATGCTGGTAGTCTATAAAAACATCCTAATATAACGGTTTATGTCGCACATCTCCTGCTTGGTTTTGCGATTTTTTTCCGTCAGTGTACGAATGTATGGAAAACACTGACAAGAAGAAGGGACAGAATAACAGGACAATTGTTAAGTCATCAGGGAGCAACTTCCATGGTAGTAGAGGGAGCTGTTGAAGGTAAAATGGTAGGGTAAGACAGAAATTATGATACATACAGCAAATAACTATAGACAGAAGTGTCAGCCGCTACTCTGAGATGGAATGGTTGGCACCGGAGAGGAATTCGTGGCGCAACGCATAACACCTGTCAGAAATCTTTTGACTTAAGAAAAAAATAAACAGCAAGATAAGAAACTCATGTGGTGGAGGATACGAATTCGACTATCCATAGGCACACAAAATGGTTCGTATCATCTGTCACTAACCCAAAACCCATAGTCACACATCACCTCCATCTCTTAGCCACTGTTTTACAAAATATCTACCGATTCTTAATACCACAGACCTGTTTTCAGTCACCTCAGCATTTAGTTCTAACCTCATCTAGTAATCTCCTGCTCTCAAACTACTTCCTAACCGCCAATACATTAAATAAATATTTCGTAAAGACGCATCACTGCTCACAGATGCACATGCCAGCATTACCTACAGTACCTGACAAACTCTATCCTTTCAAGTGTTTGTTCTTGTCGTTTATAATCCATCACACATTTTATATTCCTCAGCAATGCTAACCTCCTGAATCCATCTTCTTTTCAGTGACCTTCTGTGTTCATTAAGAATTTTATATCTATCCTCTTCCAAAACATCTACGAGTCTTAAATCAGCACATTCCGTTCTCTCTTCCAACTTGTTTCCTGATTATCCGTTTATGTGCTAGACACATCTTTTATAAGATTTAACTATCTTCTATGATATACCCAAACGCCTGAAATTAAGGCTCCACTATTAATTAATACAGAAAACCTACGCGAAAACAATCTTCCTGTCCAACGAATGCCTCTTCAGACCTATTTCATCTTAAGATAAAGTCTATCGCTCTATCTGGTCTTTGAAAGAACTCTACTCCATTTTACTTTCACATCCACTTAGACTCTCTTGCGCGAATCATTTGCCGTACACTCGTACACTGAAGGGGGAAAAAAATCGCAACACCAAGCAGGAGATGTGCGACATAAACTTACGTTAGTAGTTAACAGGTGTGTTTCTACATCTGAAAAATGATGTCTATTCAAGTTCCGTACCAGCCGCATAAAGAGTGGCACAACGTTTGCTTTAAATATACACTGTAACGGTCGTAAGCCTAGTTATCTTCGAAATTGGACGTGGTAGGTCGATGTTAGTCAAGAATGCCTTTGAGGCGACAAAAATGGCTTTGCCACCACTCCACTGAGTTTTAACATGTCGTGTAATAGGGCTACCAGAAGTTGAATGTTCCTCTGCGATATTGCAGAACGACTCGCCAGGAATGTAGCCACTGTACAAGATTACCGGCAGAGGTGGTCACGAGAATGTACTGTCGCACGGTGACCGGAATCTAGACAGCCACGTTACACTATCGAGAGGCGAGACCATCGTGTTCAGCAGGTGGGTCTGCCGCATCGTACTGTATCTGCAGGAGTAATATGAGCGGCAGTTGGTACCATAGTGACACAACGAACTGTTACAGATCGGTTACTTCAAGGACAGAACCGTGGCGTGCGTTCCACTAATCGCAGACAACCACCAGTTGCAACTTCAGTGGTGTCAAGCGAGACCTCATTGGAGGGCAGGGTGGAAGTCTGCATTTTTTGATGAAAGCTGGTTCTGCCTCGGTTCAAGCGATGGCCGTGTGCTGCTTAGAAAGAGCCAGGTGATCGCCCGTTTGAACCTGTTTGCTGCCTAGACACACTGGACCTACACCGGCAGTTATGCCCTGCGGTGCTATTTCGTATTGCAACAAGAGAAATCCCTCGGTCTTCTCACACGCTCTGACTGCAGAACTGTACATCTGTCTGTTCATGAAACCCGTTGTGCTGCCATTCATCAACAGCATTCCAGAGAGTGTTTTCCAACAGGATCCCGCTCACCCACATACCGCTCTTGTAACCCAAAATGTTCTAAAGAGTGTCGACATGTTGCCTTTGTCAGAACCGTCTCCAATCGAGCACATATGGGACATCATCGGATGACAACTCCAGCGTTCCTCACTGCTGATTCTCCACCGCTCCACCCTCTTTCATAGTCGGTTGGCAGAACGAGGGTCACTTCATCTGCCGGAAGCCTTCGGCCGCCATCGCTTATGATTTTGATTTAAAATTTAAGCAGTGGTGAGGTTTGATCCTGAGACTTAGGACCTTGTGATTATTAGTCAAACATGTTAGCCCTTGACGGTGGAGAGACCGATGACCAAGCAGTTTGATCCCTTCCCCTCCCCTTTCAGGCCAACCCACCTTGACGGTGATGTAAGAAAGTCATAGATACAATCTCGAAAAATGGTCAATGGATGTCTGCCCAAAATGCGCATAGTTTGCAATTTTACACACACTTATGCACATCACATTTCCTTGTATTCCGCCAAAACTTTTCCACAACTATCCTATAAGTCGCTCTTCTGTTCCCACGACATGACAAAACATGATGTCTGTACTTCGTAGAGCTACAAAGTAAGCCTTCCGCCTCTGAGAACTGCAGCTGCGAGTAAATTCCTTACAATCTGCATTTGGACTGTTGATATTTTTAAAAGTTTCGGTTATCCGGTATATCGATATTTAATTATACACAAAGTCAACGTTCGATACATCTGAAATACATTTTTCGACACATAGAGATACCGACGGGGAAAATATCGACGCAAAGGCCAAAAGAATAAATCGACCGCACATTCTAAATACTCAACTGGCCATTAAAATTGCTACACCACGAAGATGACGTGCTGCAGACGCGAAATTTAACCGACAGGAAGAAGATGCTGTGATATGCAAATGATAAGCTTTTCAGAGTATTCACATAAGGTTGGCGGCGGTGGTGACACCTACAAAGTGCTCACATGAGGAAAGTTTCCAACCGATTTCTCATACACAAATAGCACTTGACCGGCGTTGCCTGGTGAAACGTTGTTGTGACGCCTTGTGTAAGGAGGAGAAATGCGTACCATCACGTTTCCGACTTTGATAAAGGTCGGATTGTAGCCTATCGGGACTGCGGTTTACCCTATCGCGACATTGCTACTCGCGTTGGTCGAGATTCAAGGACTGTTAGCAGAATATGGTATCGCTGGGTACAGGAGGGTAATACGGAACACCATACTGGAACCCAATGGCCTCGTATCACTAGCAATCGATGACAGGCATCTTGTCCGCATGGCTGTAACGGATCGTGAAGCGACGTCTCGATCCCTGAGTCAACAGATGGGGATTTTTGCGAGTCAGAAACCATCTGCAGGAACAGTACGACGACGTTTGCAGCAGCGTGGACTATCAGCTCGGAGACCATGGCTGTGTTTACCCTTGGCGCTGCATCAAAGACAGGAGTGCCTGCGGTGGTGTACTCAACGACGAACCTGGGTGCACGAATGACAAAACGTCATTTTTTTTAGGATGAATCCAGATTCTGTTTACAGCATCATGATGGTCGCATCCGCGTTTGGCGACATCGCGGTGAACGCACATTGGAAGTGTGTATTCGTCATCGCCATACTGGTGTATCACCTGGCGTGATGATATGGGGTGTCATTGGTTACACATCTCAGTCACCTCTTGTTCGCATGTACGGCACTTTGAACAGGGGACGTTACATTAAAGTCGTTTTACGACCCGTGGCTCTACCCTTCATTCGATCTCTGCAAAACCGTACATTTCAGCAAGATAATGCAAGGCCGCAGGTTGCAGATCTTGTAGGGACTTTTTTGGATACAGAAAATGTTCGACTGCTGCCCTGTTCAGCATATTCTCCAGATCTCTCACCTATTGAAAACCCCTGGTCAATAGTGGCCGAGCAACTGGCTCGTCACAATACGCCGGTCACTACTCTTGATTAACTGTGGTATCGTGTTGAAGCTGCGTGGGCAGCTATACCTGTACACGCCATCCAAGCTCTGTTAGACTAAATGCCCAGGCGTATCAAGGCCGTTATTACGGCCAGAGGTGGTTGTTCTGGGTACTGATTTCTCAGGATCTATGCACCCACATTGCGTGAAATTGTAATCACATGCCAGTTCTGGTGTAATATATTTGTCCAATGAATACCCGTTTATCACCTGCATTTGTTCTTGGTGCAGAAATTTTAATGGCCAGTAGTGTACACTTCCATATTTTTATTTATGTATTATTTTTATTGTTAGATATTTTATAACATCAACAAGCTATCAGCCTTCTTATCCCCCTTAGAGCAAGAATTGAAAGGATAACGATGCACTTTTACGTTTAGCGACAACCACTTTGTTAACTAAGGTAACTGCAGGTAAGTTGAACAGTAAAAGATTACTTGTAGTCCATCGTTTAGTTTCGTCAAGTTTTCAGATGAGGGTTTCACTCTGCATGGCCAAAGCCACTGGCTGACATGGGCAGAAGAAATCACCTTTCTTTCGAGGCTCTCACTGTCTGCAGCAATGATAACGGTAATCTTCTCGGTTTCCTTTATGATTCACTTCTTCGGAATGTTTTATACATTTTATGCTTAACGTTAGTGGTAAATTTACTTTATTTTCACTAGCAGGTCACATAGTATTATGTGAAATTATTTTCACGCGTGCGATCTGTTTGAGAATAACGAGACATCAGATCATGAAAGAGCGCCCATTCGCTTATGACACAAATTTTCCAGCAATCGGCATATGATTCAAAATTACGCAGCAGTTAAGAGGAGAATAAAGCTTTTTCTTTTTCCATATGTGTAGTTTCCCTTCAAAACTGAGTACCACTTACTAGACGAAGTGAAAAAATTCCTTTACCTTGGAATCAAACTAAAGACTGAGGGGCAAAGAAAGGAGACCTTAAGGAGTAGATTATAAGAGACTAAAGGAAGTCTACCGTTATCAGATGTACGCCTCAAATTGAGTAAGAAATCACTGACAGTTTACGTCAGGAGCACAGTATCGTATTGTTAAGCAGCTTAGGCAGAAACTTAAAGGGACGATAGTGACTGGAATTTTTGCAACAGTTAAACGAGGACATTGATTGTAATTGCCATTGGAGATGGAGAGATGTATGAGGCTACGAAAAGAAACGTGCATAGTCCCGCTTTTGGAAAACCAGTCCCTCGTCCTAATACATATACTATATTTCTGTTACTCTTCAGCTCAATCGCGCTTATCAGTAATCTTACGCTCGTCACTATAGGTTTAAGTATTTGATTTCGGAGAATTCCAGCCTCTGTTAAGAAGAACTTGTCTATAACATAAGACTTTTTGTTCGACGTTCCACGTTTCCCAAAACACTATTACTAATCTAACTTGTTCAGAAATAAAAAGCTAGTGTCATCGTCACCTTAAACCTGTACTTAACACGTGAGAACAAAGCTCAGTCTCTTCAGGCGCTGGCGTAGCACAAAATCCCACTGATATTGTCGTAGATTGTGGCAAACGACACCTTGTTCACTTGAGAGAATAATGACGTTCTTTGTGTTTCAATCAATGGATCCTCCTGTAACTAGCTGATCCCGTTCTCATCTGGGGCAGACCAAAACTGTCTGTCCACAATTACACTTCGTAATTGCAATTAGATGGATTCTGTTAAACAGTAAGCTTGTCTTCGAGTCGACTTATTCTACTGAAGATTTCTTGTAGTAGCTAACAAAAACACCGGAATCCACGCAACTACTTTGGAGTGTTCTGAGTAGTATTACCCTCCACAAAAAAAATGGCACCAAATCGGAGTAAAGCCGTTTCCTAAATCAGTCATAAATACCAGACAATAATGCGTTCAATGATATCTAATCAAACCAACAATCTGAGGCTAAATTCCACCAGAACACAGGCCATCTCTTTACACCCCAGCGTTTAATGGGTGTGAACAAAATCACAGAATTTTATTCACTACTGGCCATTAAAATTGCTACACCAAGAAGAAATGCAGATGATAAACAGGTATTCATTGGACTAATGCATTATACTAGAACTGACATGGGATCACATTTTCACACAATTTGAGTGCATAGATCCTGAGAAATCAGTACCCAGATCAACCACCTCTGGCCGTAATAAAGGCCTTGATACGCCTGGGCATTGAGTCTAACAGAGCTTGGATGGCGCGTACAGGTACAGCTGCCCATGCAGCTTCAACACGATACCACAGTTCATCAAGAGTAGTGATTGGCGTATTGTGACTAGCCAGATGCTCGGCCACCATTGACCAGACGTTTTCAGTTGTGAGAGATCTGGAGAATGTGCTGGCCAGGACAGCAGTCGAATATTTTCTCTATCCAGAAATGACTGTACAGGACCTGCAACATGCGGTCGTGCATTATCCTGCTGAAATGTAGAGTGTCGCAGGGATCGAATGAAGGGTAGAGCCATGGGTCGTAACACATCAGTAACTTCCACTGTTCAAAGTGCCGTCAGTGCGAACATGAGGTGACCGAGACCTGTAACCAATGGCACCCCATACCATCACGCCAGGAGATACGCCAGTATGGCGATGACGAATACACGCTTCCAATGTGCGTTCACCGCGATGCCGCCAAACACGGCTGCGACCATCATGGTGTTGTAAATAGAACCTGGAGTCAGCCGCAAAAAAAAAAAAAAAAAAAAAAACCGTTCTTCCATTCGTGCACTCAGGTTCGTCGTTGAGTACACCACCGCAGGCGCTCCTGTCTGTGATGCAGCGTCAAGGGTAACCGCAGCCATGGTCCATGCTGCTGCAAACGTCGTCGAACTGTTCGTGCATATGGTTATTGTCTTGCAAACGTCCCCATCTGTTGACTCAGGGATCGAGACGTAGCTACACGATCCGCTACAGCAATGCGGATAAGATTCCTGGCATCTCGACTGCTAGTGATACGAGGCCGTTGGGTCCAGCATAGCGTTCCGTATTACCTTCCTGAACCCAACAATTCCAAATTCTGCTAACAGTCCTTGGATCTCGACTAACGCGAGCAGCAATGTCGCAATACGCTAAACCGCAATCCGACCTTTATCAAAGTCGGAAACGAGTTGGTACGCATTTCTCCTCCTTACACAAGGCATTACAACAACGTTTCACCAGGCAACGCCAGTCAACTGCTGTTTGTGTATGAGAAATCGGTTGGAAACTTTCCTCATGTCAGCACGTTGTAGGTGTCGCCACCGGCGCTTACCTGGTGTGAATGCTCTGAAAAGCTAATCATTTGCATATCACAGCATCTTCTTCCTGTCGGTTAAATTTCGTGTCTTTAGCACATCATCTTCGTGATGTAGCAATTTTAATGGCCAGTAGCGTACGATACACCATCCTTCGCGGACTCTCGAACTTCGACACTAAACTAGCGCAAACCAGACGATGACTCGCCGCCCAGTAATCTTACAGCCGATTATCCGCGGAGCAAACAGTCCCTCGGCCAGTTATCTAAATTGGTACAACCCCTAACTTGCTTCTCAGTCAGACTGGTACGATAATAATACACAAAACACACATGATTAGGCCATAATTGAAGTTCAGTTACGGAAGTCCGTTGTGGACTGTAATTATCATATGGCAGAGAAACTTGGTAGATATTCTAGTGCATTAAAGTGGAACCCGTTTAAGCCGGAAAATAAATTAGTTCCAGTTTCTGCTATCAAGTGCATATCTGGTACTGTGAATGCAAAAAACGCATAGAGAAATGTTTCCAGATGTAATAGATTAGGAATGGGACATGGGCAGAAAAGGTGAAACAAGTGAGAAAGGCATAATTTTGTGTCTACTACGAACCGCCGCTTACACAATTTGGTGAATATGAACACTAGCGACGTCGACGAGATGCTGCATTCGTAAAACGAAGTGATGAACAGTTGCTTGCAGCATTTCCGGTGGTATTTGAGCAACGCGTTCCAGTATACTTGCGTTCAGGTCAGCTAGAGACCGAACGTGTCTCTGGTAAACGTGTACTTATCCCTAGAGCCAAACGTCACATGGATTAGATCAGGTGATCTTGCCATGTATCTCGAAAATCTCTGGAGATAACACGTTCGTGGGAGGTTGCATTAAGCAGATCTTTGACTGAGCGAGCAACATAAGGTGTTATCCCATCTTGCATTAAAAAAAAATGATTTCCACACAGTTGCGCTCTTCCAAAGCACGAATCACTTCCGATCGATAACGTGCAGATGTTACGGTACAGCCGACAGGTTTCCTTGGATGTATTCTCTTCAAAGAAGAAAAGGTCGAACATAAAGGTTCTTGTGGAAACACACCACACAGTCGCATACGGCGACTGCAGTGACTCTTCGTGCAGAACACGTGGTTTAACAGTAACCCTAATTCGGCTGTTCTGTGAGTTCACTGCACCCTGTAGTGTAAAATGTGCCCCTCACTCCACAGAATGTCGCCCAGCTATCATCAAACTCGACCTCGAGAGAGCAGATTCAGAGCGCAGCTGCGGATCATCAGATTTCAGTCGCGGCAAAGTATGGATTTTCAAGGGTCGGTGTAAAACAGGCAGAGAAACTTTCCGTATTGTTTACCATGGGATGGACAATTTTCGAGACATTGCATGGCGCTAGCACTGCCTGGGGCATGTGCTGCGTGGTCAGTTGCAGCAACGGTAACCCCTGGTCAGTTACAGCAACAGCTACCTCGTCAGTAAGTTCCACCGGGGTATAACCCCTTCCTCTTCCAGGTGCCACACCAAGCTCACCAGTGTTTTCGAATTTCATTACCATCTTCTTTAAACCATTTAATGACGTGGGGCCTTTCCTCAGACCTTTGAGATGGCGATAGTCTCAGAATGCAGTACTCTAATTGCTGCCGTTCACATAAACATTTGCACTAACAGTGAACCGTCTCCTTTCGCGACAGCTATACAGTTCCCTCACGTTATGGCTTGTCAAATGACAACGTCGATGTCAGCGCTAGATTTGCACCTGGTGGCCATAATTGCAAATAATATTTTTTGCGCAGTAAATCAGTCCCGCACTAACGCATTAGACAACGCACCCGCACATTGAGCTAACGTTACGCAACAGTTTCTTCGTGATAACAACTTTGAAGTGATTCCTCATGCTCCCTACTCACCTGACCTGGCTCCTAGTGACTTTTGCCTTTTTCCAACAATGAAAAACACTCTCTGTGGCCGCACATTCACTAGCCGTGCTGCTATTGCCTCAGCGATTTTCCAGTGGTCAAAACAGACTCCTAAAGAAGCCTTCGCCGCTGCCATGGAATCATGGCGTCAGCGTTGTGAAAAATGTGTACGTCTGCAGGGTGATTACGTTGAGAAGTAACGCCAGTTTCATCGATTTCGGGTGAGTAGTTAATTAGAAAAAAAAAATCGAAGGCCTTATAACTTGAATGCACCTCGTACACTTCACTGCATTTCACATGCGGCAACCTCGAGCGAACCTAACAACATTCTAAAGGATAATAATTCAAGTTGAGTAGGTGCGCCTCTCAGCCACTCTACCAAGTCTTAAACTTTGTATAGAAATTTCATTAGCGAATCCTATCCTTGAGAGGTAACTTCACTTTCCGAAAAGAACCAGGATATAACGTGTTCAATTCATAACTGAAAGTGCCATTGTGATTTCTCAGAATTTTTGCAAAATAAATAATAATTTTCGTTAGTTTCATATTTTTCTTACACTAAGTAGCACTACTCCAGTACCCAAGTATCCCATTAGTTACGTAAGAAATTTTGTGAATTTTTATGTCATTTCCTTACAGCGGACGACTCCAGAAGATATTTACTGCTGAAAGATTTTCAGCCATTTCTCCTTAGAACGTTAGGAGCGTCTGTCTGACTTCTGTAGTAATGTGGGGGTGGAAATTGCATCTTGCAGGAGCCACAGGGTAAAGGGTTCATCTCAGATTAATGCATTGCGCAGAATAACAGAATCTCAGATCAACCCCATGTTCACGTTCTAAAATGACGACAACCCTCGTAGAGGGAAACACAGTAAGGTGTGAGTAGCATTTCGATTGGGTGGGGAGCATCAGGTGGCGCGTGCGAGTTCAGAGGGTGTGAGATGGAGCAGGGCGAGCCCGCAGCCGCAGCCGGGGCTGGAGCCGGCTGTACAGTAGCCGCGGCGGCAGTGGGAGCGCGTGCCGGGGGCGCCCGCGGCATCTGGCGCCGTAATGAAACTTGCATTTTCATTAGACTTGCACGAGGCCTGCCACCGACGCCGCCCCGCCAACTGCGTCCCTGCGCAGCCCGAGGGTATCCCCCCTACACTCAGACCTCCTAGCTTATACGAACTCTGCGTCGCGGCGGCCTGGGATCTGTACTGTGGCTCCAGTCATCCGCGTGAGTCTCACTTCGGTCTTTTTCGACGAAAACCGTAACTAATTTCAAGAAATAAAGAACAAAAAAAGACACGGTGTCTCACACCTGTTGGGTCAGATTGGAACAGGTGATAGTGAGTCCACAATGGATAATACTGACACAAGGAACCATTGGTCGTAAATGATGTTTCATTGTGTTACTGATACATACAGCGTGCACTGCATAAGAACAACAGAACTCACTGTAATTATTCAAAGCGACGGCCACTAAAGTGCGCGTCATTTACGACGCCGGCCGAGTTCAGCTTCGTTCTGCTCACCTGACGTCACAAAACAGTCAGCCAATGAACAGAGAACGACGTTGCCAGAGCTCGACTGCACTGCAGAGCATGGACGAGTGTCTTCAGTTTTAGAAACGTTCAGTCATAAATAAAGCAATTGAATAAAAGCAATGTCTTAATAGTAGACTTTCCATAAAAGAAAGTTTGGACAAATCATTCTTTATACCAATTGCTTCATATTCTATTAATTAATTAAACCAAACAAGCAATAAGCCTCCTAATTCAGGAGATAGCAAGGAAATTCATTCTCACTAACCGCTTTTTCGCAATAAAGAACAGCTGTAATTGTTTATCTCCTATTGTACTTCGGCGAAACGTGAATAATTCATAGTCATACCAACAGTGTTTGTCGATATTTTACGTAATCCTTTAAAGTCCTCCATGAATTACGTTGAATGATGAGCTGCGTTAGCGTAATGGTGAAGGTGCTTGGCTGCTATGCGAAAGGTTCTGAGTTCAAACTTCGTGCGGTGTTTAATATTTTCTTTATTTAAAAACAATATCGAAGCGTCTTCATGAATTTTATTCGTTTGAATGTAATTATTTGAAATTTCTAGTGGCAACTAAAATCGACCATACGGAAAGTATACGCTGTGGAATTTTACTTCGGCAAACTCTTGAAAATTTCGTGCAATGGTTCACTACATTTAATAATGCACAATAACTGCGTTGAACATCGAAACAAAATGAAGTCATTTATGGGGAGGGGGGGGGGGGGAGGTATCAGTCAAGATGATGTGTAAAAATCAAATTTTTGGGCCAAATAGTTTTTGTGAAATCGAATAAGTTTGTCAAAGCAGTGGGAGGACCATGTGTCTGTACAGGCGAGCAGTGCGCGGAATGCGGGGAGCACGTCTCTGTAGCAGCGAAAGGGTTAATGCGGCCGTGGTGGCTTTACTTCATAAACTGCCCGCTCCCCCCTAAACGTAAATTTGCGAACTGTACTATACTATGGCGCTGCTTCTCTTAGTGCGTGCAACTGGCAACGGAGCAATCTCCAGCGGGCATGCGCGAGCCGCCAAGATAAAAGAATTGAACTATAGTCCCAGTGCATGTATGGCAATTGGACATGAAATTCCGCTGCCCATTCTCAAAGATACCTGGTGTCTTTGTACCAGGGGACAGGCAGCTTTGGCCCTGGACAGCATGTCTTCATCTCTTTCTATGGGGTTTGCATACACCAGCGTCTTGACATAACCCCAAAGGAAAATGCCCGGAAATGTAAGATCTGCCGATCATGCTGGCAGAGGTACAGATTCTCTCCCTTCCAAACCAACGATCGGAGTATATGATGTTCAGATGCTCATGGACATTAACATCCAAATGGGCTGGAGCACCATCTTCTTGAAACCACATCCTTTTGTGGAAAATAAGGCGTACTGCCTCCAAGAACTGTGGCAGTAAGTCTCGCAGGAACACCATCCAAACGGTGTTGCAGCAAATATGGTATAATTAGGTGGTTTTAGAAAGAGAATCGTTGCTGGTGGCCACCGACGGGGGTGATGCTGGGATTATCCTCACCTCTGACATGGTTGATACACTTGTTAAAATGACCGTCACGTGCGAATGATGCCTCATCTGTGAACAATAAAAACCGTACAAGTTTCGGCACTACAGCACTGTGGCGAAGTGAAATCGTGGCTCAAAATCTGTTGGTTCCAGTTCTTGCATCCCTCCTTTATGATACCTGTTCCAACAGCACTCTCCACACCTTGTGCTTCGAAGTGTACCTTTCATGGGCAGCTTGAAGAGTGCTTATTGCTAGGTGGTTGGCCACAAGACCCACCAATATCTCCTCAAAATCTGATGCTCGGACATGTCTTTGACGGGAACCTCGGCCGGCTGTCTGTGTCATGAACGACTCCATCTCTCGTAAGCTGGTGTCAAACCGTCTTCCAGCTAGGATTACGCCTATTGGGAAAGCGTTCTCTGTACGACAGTGATGCTTTACAGACACTACATCCAGTCGCCAACCCTCGTCACGCGAGACGTTCCATTTTTGACTGCGTGTCTTGCACTGTACACAGTAACACACATCATCATGAACACATCACAAGCTGTCTTAACCAATGAACAACTGAATCCACGGATAGTGGTGTGCTTGTGACACAGGCTAATGCGCCGGGGCGATGCATGAGGTCGTCACATGATGAAACGCCTGATTAAATCCGCAGGAGAGAACAGGTAGTTGAAATTGTGGAAAGGGACCAAAAATGAGCGGCTGTCAGATACACTCGAACACATATAACTTTATTTAGTTGCTCAAACATTACAGCGCAAATTTCCGAGCTTAAGTATCGGCTGAATATGTCACACAACTTAAAGCTTAACCTCTTTAATTTTTAAAACGGCTGAAGGCCCATGATTGAAAAACACAACTACAATAAATTTTCAAAAGGCAGAAGGCCCAAAGCTTTATCCAAAAGTATCTGAAATGTGGCTGAAGGCGCAAACAATTGCAAGACTTGGCGAGTAAAGAACTTTCTATTTTAAACCGGGTGAAGGCCTATTATTTAAAACCCAACTAAAAGCATACAAATTCAAACCACCGGATATGAGCCATTAAAATACACACTCAAACACCAATAGGAAAAGGCAGTACAGCCAGCGGCGCTCAGAGGTTTCCGGGGAGTCGGTCTGCACTTGATATATTAACGTTCGCTTAGGGGAGACAAGTAGTCAGCTCAACTATATCCGATCCGCCGGCAACCCAACCAAGAGATAGTCAACGGACCCACCGACAAGACGACTTGCTTTCCATCCGACCAGTACACGAGGAACTGCATAGCCAGAACATAAAAGGCGTAGCAGACCACAACCAAGTATGCATAAGCTGACAAAACTACACACACGTGTTGGACAGCGAAAATGCGGCGAGGAAAGGACACTGCCTGAATTTTACGGCAGCGGCCAGCGCAGATAACCGGAACGCTAAGGCCACAAGGCAGAAAATTCCGCTGGTGCACTTGGACTTCAAATAACCAAATTAGAGTTAAACTCCACGGGATGGTGGCCATAATTTCGTCAACTCGAACACTCGCTCTTGCTCACGGGAATACCCCCAACAGACAACCATTAAAATCAACGGCACAATGTGAACGGACTGGCTTCGGTAATTAAATCACCACTCAACTTTGATGTGCTGGGTCGGTAAGCCACGAACCTCGTAGCCATGGGAACAGCTCCCACACACTCCGACACTGCGTAGAGACAGCCAGCGGAACCGGCCCACTGCGCATCGCGGATATTTCCTGGCTGATCCACAGAAATAAAGTAACTGAACAGTCGACATCACCAGCTACACACAATTTCACAAACACAAGGACGAAGAGCACAACTAATGCTAAAAGCAGTGACCGAGCAATGACACAGCCGAACCACGAGTTGAGACATAAACCACCTACTCATAAGCGATCGGCGAGCAAATACACGTCTTCGGGTAAGACGACCAACCGACGATCAACCAAGACCGTCCCCAGTTTAAGTCATGTGTGCCGGCAACGGTCCTCACTACTGCTCCAGCCCAACCGACTCGCGCCGCGTCCCAACTCTACAACTGCCAGGTCCGAACTGCACTACAGGCGAGTTCCAACTCGCTGCACGACAGACGTCAACAAAAGCAAAGATAATACGGCAGAGCTATATCGATAAGCGGTGCTGCTGCCGCTCACGGGCAGGCAAAGCAACAACTCGGCGAGAACAGAAATTGAAACTAACATAACAAGGTGGCGGCGTGGTATAAAAAAGGACGTAAAATAAGAGATGGCGCGAACACAAGCCACGCACGGCTCACGTGACACACGTGCTGTGGGCTAATTTGTGTACAGTACGTCTGTTTGGTAGTCAGGGTTATACGCTGCCTGTTCCAACAGACACCCGCTATCTTTGCGAGAGTGCACTAGAACTGAAAAAGCATTTGCAATACGTGCGTCGAGACTGGCGGTTGTCCCTTTGAACAGTCTCTATGAGCTACGTTGTTCTTATGTGGTGCATGCTGGGTACACCCAAAAGGTTTGAGAGTCCCTATACAGGGATTCCTGACTGGAAATGGAGGAAGAAAAGCCTATCAACGTGTATCCGGAAATGGATGGTGCGCGTGCAACAACAATAAATCGTCCCGGAACACAGTAGAGAGCTCCTTCGCACCCTCCACAGGACACAGTGTCCTACAGGATACGCGCAGTTGCACTTTGGCTTACACCATGTTAGCCATGTTGCCCGGAACTCGTAGTATCGTTTGCCTCAGTATCCTGTAGAACTCGGTCCTCCAGATCTGGTGTACGTACAGTCAACTGCCTCCCTACAAGATCGTCTATGCTGAAAGAACCCATGATCACACAAACGCCCGAAAAGCACTGCAAATGTTGTGTGCTGCGGTTGGTGTCTGCGAGCATAATTGTTTAGTTATACACTCCTGGAAATTGAAATAAGAACACCGTGAATTCATTGTCCCAGGAAGGGGAAAATTTATTGACACATTCCTAGGGTCAGATGCATCACATGATCACACTGACAGAACCACAGGCACATAGACACAGGCAACAGAGCATGCACAATGTCGGCACTAGTACAGTGTATATCCACCTTTCGCAGAAATGCAGGCTGCTATTCTCCCATGGAGACGATCGTAGAGATGCTGGATGTAGTCCTGTGGAACGGCTTGCCATGCCATTTCCACCTGGCGCCTCAGTTGGACCAGCGTTCGTGCTGGACGTGCAGACCGCGTGAGACGACGCTTCATCCAGTCCCAAACATGCTCAATGGGGGACAGATCCGGAGATCTTGCTGGCCAGGGTAGATGACTTACACCTTCTAGAGCACGTTGGATGGGACGGGATACATGCGGACGTGCATTGTCCTGTTGGAACAGCTAGTTCCCTTGCCGGTCTAGGAAGGGTAGAACGATGAGTTCGATGACGGTTTGGATGTACCGTGCACTATTCAGTGTCCCCTCGACGATCACCAGAGGTGTACGGCCAGTGTAGGAGATCGCTCCCCACACCATGATGCCGGGTGTTGGCCCTGTGTGCCTCGGTCGTATGCAGTCCTGATTGTAGCGCTCACCTGAACGGCGCCAAACACGCATACGACCATCACTGGCACCAAGGCAGAAGCGACTCTCATCGCTGAAGACGACATGTCTCCATTCGTCCCTCCATTCACGCCTGTCGCGACACCACTGGAGGTGGGCTGCACGATGTTGGGGCGTGAGCGGAAGATGGCCTAACGGTGTGCGGGACCGTAGCCCAGCTTCTTGGAGACGGTTGCGAATGGTCCTCGCCGATACCCCAGGAGCAACAGTGTCCCTAATTTGCTGGGAAGTGGCGGTGCGGTCCCCTACGGCACTGCATAGGATCCTACGGTCTTGGCGTACATCCGTGCGTCGTTGCGGTCCGGTCCCAGGTCGACGGGCACGTGCACCTTCCGCCGACCACTGGCGACAACATCGATGTACTGTGGAGACCTCACGCCCCACGTGTTAAGCAATTCGGCGGTACGTCCCCCCGGCCTCCCGCATGCCCACTATACGCCCTCGCTCAAAGTCCGTCAACTGCACATACGGTTCACGTCCACGCTGTCGCGGCTTGCTACCAGCGTTAAAGACTGCGATGGAGCTCCGTATGCCACGGCAAACTGGCTGACACTGACGGCGGCGGTGCACAAATGCTGCGCAGCTAGCGCCATTCGACGGCCAACACCGCGGTTCCTGGTGTGTCCGCTGTGCCGTGCGTGTGATCATTGCTTGTACAGCCCTCTCGCAGTGTCCGGAGCAAGTATGGTGGGACTGACACACCGGTGTCAATGTGTTCTTTTTTCCATTTCCAGGAGTGTAGTCATGCCGAATCTGGATCATTTCCATTTGCTTGGCCATACACAAACACCATCTTTACTTGTTCCCAACATGAATACCGGATCATTCTGCTGCGTACAGTGGGCTGAGGCAATTACACAGTTTGCAATACACA
Organism: Schistocerca gregaria; assembly: GCF_023897955.1. Classification (NCBI taxonomy): domain Eukaryota; kingdom Metazoa; phylum Arthropoda; class Insecta; order Orthoptera; family Acrididae; genus Schistocerca; species Schistocerca gregaria. The sequence continues at coordinate 323,841,923 of NC_064920.1, read as the reverse complement.
AGGAACACACGGCACGTGGTCGGAGGAACTGCAGTCGTCAGCAGTTGACGTAAAGGTTTTCAGAGTATCGTACCGCGTCATAATGTAAAACGCTATAATGGAGAAATTAACGTTTCGGCCACTGTTGCAGTGGCATTCTCATGGAACTTCTGGGTCTAGTCTCTACACACCAGTCTCAACAGTCATGTGGCAGAAACTTCCCTCCAGTGATTTTCTTAATTCCGAGTTGATGTTACCTGTTTCTGCAGCCTTACTACATTGAGTCTCCTACAACTATATTAGACTCTTACAACACTTACTCTATTACAGGATCCCTGTGTCTTCCATGTCGACTCCCACTGTTCTCCTATTAAGTCATCAGACAGTTCCTCCTCATCGTAGAGATTATGAGTGTATACCTGCCTCCTACATGCTCTCTCTCTCTCTCTCTCTCTCTCTCTCTCTCTCTCTCTCTCTCTCGCTCTTTCCACAGAACAAATAGATCAAATGGCTCCAAGCACCGTGGGACTTAACATCTGAGGTGATCAGTCCGCTAGACTTACAACTACTTAAACCTAACTAACCTAAGGACATCACACACATCCATGCCCGAGGCAGGATTCGAAACTGCGACCGTAGCAGCAGCGCGGATCTGGATTGAAGCGCCTAGATCCGCTCGGCCACAGCGGCCGGCTTCTCAGAACAAACAAATTCTTTAATAATCACCTAGAGATGACACGCAGGCGGATCGTCGGAATATTTTGTAAACTTGAAGAGCTGTGCGCAAATACATGAAGAGTTTCATTAGCTATTGCCCCGTGACGCTTAAGCAGACACATCAGATACCTCCAAGGGAGGAAACGTAACTCATGACAGACCTCTTGCCTGAGCCTCTTCGAAAATGCCCACCGATTGTTCTACAGAACAAATAAATTCCATAATAAGAATACTCTTCATACTTTTCCGGTATAGACCCAGTGGCGTCGTCCGCCTCCCTCTTGGTAACTAATAACAATGCCTCGATGTGTGACGTCATCTAGGTCGTCGAACATGAAATAAGACGCCCAAGATTAGAGGACTGTGTAGTAACAACGGTCTCGTGCACCCAGTCCAACCGTTAGCAGTATAGTGCCCTCCACCCAATCCCAAGGAGCCGCGGAAAGCAACGATGAAACTTCAAAATGGAATAAAAATAAATGTTTGGAAATGATATCCAACTGTCATGCGATTCCGCACCAGTGCCTGACCATCAGGCTTCTTAACAGAAAAAGGTAGCCCTACCGTTAAGAAAAAGAACAAATAGTCCAAAGTTGGAATAATATCTTAATTACGGCACCTCAACAAGAACGCAGATACTCTCAACGCCGCCCCTATCTTCGTCCGAAGTTTGTCAACCTTCCACATACTTTCATCCATCTCTTTCGTAGAGGTATTTGATGTGGCTTCTTAAGCTTCTAGGCGCAAAGCTCTTCACGGGTTTGCACACGGATCTTCATGTTTACTCAATATTTCGACGATCCGCCTGGGTGTCATCTTTAGGTGAAACAGTTGAGTCTCGTCGAAATGATGCTACGCTGGAGATACAAGTGCAGACACAAGTTCTTAGGAGCACGCCGTTCCCCGCACAATGTTACACATGGGGCTCCGCCTGCTCCTATGACGCTCCTATGATGTTGAGCAAATGACGTCGACAATTACGACTTCAATTGACAAGGTATCATCGAGACTGGACCATGAACAAATGGCAACGTGTCGCCTGGACGGAAGAATCAGGCTTCCTCTTACAGAAGGTCGACGTTCGCGTCCATACAGCCGTCATCCAGACTAACAGCTGCCCGAAACATGCACCACGCCTCTTGATAGTGAATTCAAGTAGATTTCTTCGTCACCACTTCCGTCTGACCTGAACCCGATGGAACATTCTTGGGACGCTATCGGGCGCCAGGTCTACGTCCACAAACCATTGGCCCGTAATTTGTCGGAAATGTGTGTCCTGTGCGTAGACATCTGCTGCCGTCCAACTGCGAAGTTGAATGCATGCCACGCAGAGTCGCTGCTGCATTGCGTTCCAAAGGTGGACCAACACGGTATTAAGCAGGTGGCCAACGTTTTGGCTTATATGAGCACATTACCGGAACAAGGATCTGCAAGGCAAAAATTGCCCCTTCCCTCCAGTTACGTTCCACTAGGGCATAGACAAAGTGTAGACGGAGGGATAATACCGTGGTTACAACATGAAAGAAGACCTTACTGCAACTGGCATTTAACCCGCAATACAAGCAAATTTAATTTACAGCTCAAAAGACTCTAGTCAGTTTTAATAAAGCGTCGTTGAACGGTCACATCCACCCGTTATCTATACTTGTCCTTTCACAGTTATTGAAGATGTAATGACCATCTAAGTGTAGTTTCAGGGACGACAGGTGGTAGAATTCTCGTTGAAGAGTCATACATAAAGCTTTCATTTTATAGATTCTAGTGTATTTTTTGTTGTTATGAGAGACTTAGCTACGTTATTAGCAGAAGAAGTCATTCACAGAAAATCTGAGCCATTGCTCGTGAATTAGCAAGGAACAAGCTAAATTCCGAGGAAGCCAGATTTATGCAGGGCATATAGGAAGATAATTACCATAACTGGTTTTGTGGTTTTGCAGTACGTAAGCTTGATAACTCTTGAAGAAAAAAGTTCTGAATATACTCATTATCGAGCGTCTGCGATAGGTTTCCTTGATAGATAACTGCCTTCATGAAGCATACATCAACCTATTTAATCAAAATTATTAGCTAGACGAATTTAAAGCAACCGCCCGCTACACCAGCCACTGTAGGTGCGTCTGTTACGTCATTTTTTCACACCAGTTTTTTGGGAATGCGGAACTAGCTACCCATCCCCGCCACAGGACGACAATTCGTTAACAGTTAACACAAGAAAACACGGCGAAAGAATTTCACGCCATTCGCAGACAAGACATTCCTTCTCTCACTTGGAAGGGGCGCTGTGGTGTCAGGAGATACATTTGTCAACAAAATCAAACGTGGCAATGTAACACTTATTCTGATATCAAGCAGTGAGACACATGCCATCGCGATGAATGCTCAAAGTTTCAAATGCTTTATAACAACCAACGATAACGTTGTGCGCATGTGTTGAATAATTATTGTAGACTGCATGGACTTTAAAGTGTAAAACAAGACTATTTTCACACTGTAAGAGCGAGGGTGAGTCAATCGGCAACTACTGCTTGGTACATCGCATCAGCTGTGTTGCCTGCGTACCAGTGGTTGTTGTACGTTAGAATCGAACAGTGTGACTGCTATCACTTAGCAAACTGTAGCCTTTGCTGTGTGTATCCTGCAACCGAAGAGTCTACCCTTGCGATAACGGAGATAACCAACATCAACAGTACCACAGACATACAGACGTCAGCATAAACGGGACCTGCATATCGACTTTGACTTAATTTGCTGCACCATTATCTGCGTCGGTTCTCGCAAGTAAACGGACATATATATTTACTACGCATATAAGACGATCGTCGTCATCCTCCATATCAGAGGTCCTATTATCTTAATTGCAAACTAGACATACGGTTACTCGAAAAGTCACACAAATCTGAAGGCTGTAAATTCAACTAAATACTTAGGAATTACAATTACAAATACCCTAAATTGGAAGGTTCACATAGATAATGATGTGGGTAGAGCAGATTCACTGGCAGAACACTTAGAAGGTGCAACAGGTCTACTAAAGAGACTGCTTACACTGCGCTTGTCCGCCCTATTCTGGAGTATTGCTGTGCAGTGTAGGATCCGCATCAGATGGGACTGCGGACGCCTTCGAATAAGTACGAAGTGCAGCTCGTTTTGTATTATCGCTAAGTACGGGAGATAGTCTCACAGACATGATACGTAAATTGGAGTGGCTGTCATTAAAACAAGGGCGTTTTCCGTTGCTACGGGATCTTCTCATGAAATTTCAATCACCAGTTTTCTCCTCCTACGGCGAAAACATTCTGTTAGCACCCATCTACATAGAGAGAAATGATCATCACGATAAAAAAAAGAAATCAGGGCTCGCACATAAAAATTTAAGTGCTCGTTTTTCCCGCGCTCCGTTTGAGAGTGGAAAGGTAGAGAGACAGCTTGGAGGTGGTTCATTGAACCCTCTGCTAGGCACTTGATTGTGAATAGCGGAGTAATCACGTAGATGTAGATGTGGTACTTAAAAATACATAGTTCCGAAACTGGATAAGTTATCCGAGACACCACTTATGTACGTATCTTACGCAATAAAAACAATGATTTGGTGAATGCTTAGGTTCTTCGATTTCCAAAAGGAACCAGCTGCGCGATTTTATGGAATGTTTCGTATTGTCGGCAAAGGTAACTCTTGTTATTCAGTTCCAGTAACAAAGAAACGAATGAAGCAATTGTCGTTACATGAAGTACATGCTCGAATCCTATTAAGAATTAGACTAAGGCGTGACGCACTGTTTTGCTCGATTTCCCGTATTCTTGTAAACAGTGTCCGCACAATTCCTCTAGATCCCTTTCAGACATTATATTCAAAACTATGCCTCTGTTTCGCACAAAAAATTATTTTTCATAAATTATGATTTGTGACAGTAGCCTATGCCACTTCTTTGTTAAACCACCACCAGTTTCACTTAAACAAAGGACCATCTGCACGCATTAAGAACTGCATTAACTAAAGATCATGCGTCCAAAAGTGATCGTTTGTATGAAATCCTCTTCATCCTTTTACTGTACCAAGCATTTAACATTTTCGAAAGCAACAGAGTGTAACATATCGCCTCATGTAGTTTAATAATAGATATTTCGATGCATTGCACTTGTTACCACTCGAGGCTAGTGCAGGCTTTGTGCAACCAGAATGATTCTAATATTCCACTGCATGTAGTATCTTTATAAGAGGTTTAGCTACAGCATCTCTGTTACCGATATATTGTTTATGTTTTCAGGGCGCCTTACTGGTAGTGATTCATACAGCTGATGAAGTGTTGGCTATTGCTCAGACGAAACAACATAATGTGATGGGTGGGACACACCAACTGAACTGCATTCCCCAGCAGCGCCTACACGTGCCAGTTCGCTTTCAAGTCGACACAGGTGGAACGGCATTCTTCATACACCCAGAATCTCACCACAGTCAGTTGCACACCACACTGCTCCCGCTCAAGGTACAAGTTACAGCCACGTCAATCGCTCCGTGACTTTCATCTCTGTAAACATTTCTATCTTCAAAAATGCCTTTGCACTGGATAGATCCAACCTGTTCGTATCTGCAATTAAGAATCAATCAGTGTAGTTCCCTGGAAAACAGCTGTCCATGTATTCCGTTCCTGAAGTTCATCTTTTCTCGAAAATTAGGTTGCTTGTCAGAAGACTCCATAGATTGCTCACCAGCGATCTTACAAAGATATTTAGAACAGTTCATGTTATCATTTCCATCTTCTGCAGATTCCCTTATAGATGCCACTCCAATAATCGAGATTACAGAGGAATACGCCACGAATCTAAGAACGTCCATTACAAAGATAAAAGCAGTGCATCCTGCAGAAATTTCATTTGTTTCTAAATGAATATCAAATGCTTGGGGAACATAACGTTCAAAGAACGAACGAAAAATGTAAACAAATAAAAAAATAATACTCGACAACATTTGTCTGCAAGTCGCGAAGTGTTGAGCAGCTATAGTCATTTTTAGAATAAAGTATATCTTTTTCCAAAAGCTTATGTGTGTACGAAGTCTCCTGTTTTCATGAGTTGGAAAATTCATTTTGTTTAACTTCGTAGTCAGGCGGTCTTCTTTTCGCCACAGGAAGTTAATCTAACGCAGGGAAGTGATGGTCGCGGTCTCTCTCTCTCTCTCTCTCTCTCTCTCTCTATGAATCACGGCAAATGTATTCCTTGTGTGATCATATTTTAACAGTTTGTGTACCGTATTTTCTGCAATTGGAGATTGAGGACCAGTCCAGCATTTTCCTAAAATGCGTAGAGCACCTCCTGTAAACCACACTGAGGCAGACCATGCTACCAGACCAATGATCTTTAAGTCTCAACGCGAATCTGAACTGATTTATTACAAACCTATAGAACATCACCTGACCACAGACGCTCTATCAGGAGTCCCCATTGACTCAAAGCCGTCTTTCGTCATTCAAGAGATCTTTGACATGCAACTAAACAAGAAGTATTTTAAAAAATTAACACTAATGTCCAGAACGTGCAGTAGAAGCCATCCCAGAAGTAGCGCACTGTGTCCAAACTGGATGAACCCAACATTAATCTAGCACACAGAAAGTCTCAATCACGATTTACGGAATTCAGTGCCACACGCACACTCCTCTTCATTTCGAGAAGAGGCGAATAAGATGGCTTGAATGCCTTGGCAGCATGTGTAATACCTCGCAACAGACACAGATATAGACCGTCGACAAATGCAAATGTAGTAGATGGTCTCATCAGCGCTAGTAATTTCTCAGTAGCCTGCCATCAACGCAGAGATTGATACAGCTACCTACAAATATGAACTGTTTACAGAGTTTAGGAGTGAACGAAATCCTTCTGGGTGTTAGGGTCTGGCATTATCAATCATTAAAATTACTCCTAAACCGACGTTTCGACAATTCTTTACAGGCTACTGTCCAGGGCGACTATAGTTTATTTGCTCTGAACAGGCAGTCGAAAGGTCTGTTTCATAGTGATTTTAGTGTTGAACAGTGACGTAGCTGACAGAAGGATTTTGTTCAGAACGGCATCGGCTGAAGAAGTTTCACGATATGTGTGTTCATCATCAGGTAGCAAGGCACACAGATGTCTTAAACATGATTTATACTACTGATATTGTTAACTAGATTTTCGGTAGTTCTTCGGTCGCCAGTGTCTTATTAGATCACCGAGCGAAGTGATGCAGTCGTTAGCACACTGGACTCGCATTCGAGAGGACGACGGTTCAATCCCGCATCTGGCCATCCTGATTTAGGTTTTCCGTAATTTCCCTAAATCGCTCCAGGCAAACGCAGGGATGGTTTCTTTGAAAGGGCACGGCCGACTTCCTTCCCCGTCCTTCCCCAATCCGATGAGACCGATGACCTCGCTGTTTGGTCTCTTCCACAAAACAGTCCAACCCAACCCTTATTAGACACCGAGCGTATGCCTTCCTGCACATCAATGAAAAACACTATTTATTTCTTTACAAAAAACGTGATGTCATGTAACTGTTTATGGTGATACTATGGCGATGGTACAGAGGCCAAACAAGTGTCTTCGTTTATTTGTTGATAGACTAACAAATAAACGGAAAGAAGATTTAACTGGATAGAGAATGTTTATCATAAGCAAAGATACCATAGCCTTTGCCCAAGAAAGAGTATTAGTTCCACAAATGTTCTAAATATAGAACCTATATAAAATATTCGCAGGGAGCTACTTGACACTCTAACATCGATTACATATCCAGGCGTAACGTTGCAAAGAGGAATGAAATGTAATGTGTGCGTCATATTCGTAGTAGGAAAAACAAATCCTCGACTCCATTGTACTGGGAGAATTGTGAACAAGCGTGGCTCTCCTTAAGAAAAAAAGCATACAAAATGCTAGTGCGACCGATTCTTAAATAGTGCCCTAGTGTTTGGGATACACACCATGTCGCATTAAAGGGAGGCATCGAAGCAATTCAGAGGCGTGCTGCTAGATTTCTTAGCGGTTATAAGGTTTAGCTACTCGGCGAAAATGAATGTGCACGTTGTCAAAGGTCTCTCAGTCGTCCACAGAAAGTTAAACGTCATATGCCGTGAGATGAGCGTGGCCATAGCGCCAAATGCGGCTGGCCCCTCAACACGAGGCAGTTGAAGGAACGGCAAACGGCTGTATGAGTCTATCACCCGGCAGTGCGATGGACTGTGGAGGTGTTCTTCATTACAGCCTGCCTCAGATACAACATTTGGATGACCTTGCACGGAGATTCGAGCGCGCACGGAGGCTTTCAGACAGTCGTTCTTCCCGCAAACCATACGCGAGTGGAACAGAAAAGGGAGGTAATGAAAGTGGCACATAAAGTGCTCTCCGCCACACACCGTTGGGTGGCTTGCGGAGTATAGATGTAGATGTAGAAATTGGAAGAAGGACGAAGTACGACGTGTGAAGCCCAGAAGTTTAGTATTGCTCACAGTAATGTTTCACGTGCATGGGAACTTTCTGCTGCACGAAGGAGAGGAGGTGGCCAACCACGGTCAATTACAGCAGCAGATGACTGCCATATTGTGCTACTGGCAAGACACCCACATCAAACAGCAGGTGCAGTTGCAACCAGATACAACAGGACAGCAAGGCACACAATCTCAAACTCCATAGTGGCACAGTGGCATGGGGATCGTCCCTCTGACCGAATACCGGAACGTTGTGTTCCACAGACACCCGCACATTGGCGGTACTGTCTGCTATGTTGCCTCGAGCATAGAGACGGGGCAAACAAGGAATGGATTAGCGTGCTCTTCTCGGCTGAAAGCTGATTCAGTCTGAGTTGAGATTTTCGTCGTACTTTACCCTCATGAGTGCGAGAAGAAATGCTTTAAACTTCGGCTACACGATAAATCAGTCAAATCTAAAGGTCATAAATTCCAGTAAATACCTAGGTATTACAATTACGAACAACTTAAATTGGAAGGAAGGCACAGAAAATGCTGTGGGGGAGGCTAACCAAACCCTGCGTTTATTGACACTTACAAAATGTCACAGATCAACTAAAGAGGCTGTCTATACAACGCTTGCCCATCCTCTTTTAGAATACTGCCGCGCGGTTTGGGATCCTTACCAGATAGGATCGACGGAGTACATCGAAAAAGTTCATATAAGTCTAACACGTTTTGTATTATCGCGAAATAGGGGGGAGAGTGTCACTGAAATGATGTAGGGTTTGGGGTGGACATCATTAAAAGAAAGGCGTTTTTCGTTGCGACGGAACCTTCTCACGAAATTCCAATCAACAACTTTCTCCTCCGAATGCGAAAATATTTTGTTGACGCCGACCTACATAGGGAGAAACGATCACCGTGATAAAATAAAGGAAATAAGAGCTCTACGGAAAATATAGGTGTTCGTTGTTTCTGGGCGCTCTCCGAGATTGAAACAATATACACTCCTGGAAATTGAAATAAGAACACCGTGAATTCATTGTCCCAGGAAGGGGAAACTTTATTGACACATTCCTGGGGTCAGATACATCACATGATCACACTGACAGAACCACAGGCACATAGACACAGGCAACAGAGCATGCACAATGTCGGCACTAGTACAGTGTATATCCACCTTTCGCAGAAATGCAGGCTGCTATTCTCCCATGGAGACGATCGTAGAGATGCTGGATGTAGTCCTGTGGAACGGCTTGCCATGCCATTTCCACCTGGCGCCTCAGTTGGACCAGCGTTCGTGCTGGACGTGCAGACCGCGTGAGACGACGCTTCATCCAGTCCCAAACATGCTCAATGGGGGACAGATTCGAAGATCTTGCTGGCCAGGGTAGTTGACTTACACCTTCTAGAGCACGTTGGGTGGCACGGGATACATGCGGACGTGCATTGTCCTGTTGGAACAGCAAGTTCCCTTGCCGGTCTAGGAATGGGAGAACGATGGGTTCGATGACGGTTTGGATGTACCGTGCACTATTCAGTGTCCCCTCGACGATCACCAGAGGTGTACGGCCAGTGTAGGAGATCGCTCCCCACACCATGATGCCGAGTGTTGGCCCTGTGTGCCTCGGTCGTATGCAGTCCTGATTGTGGCGCTCACCTGCACGGCGCCAAACACGCATACGACCATCATTGGCACCAAGGAAGAAGCGACTCTCATCGCTGAAGACGACACATCTCCATTCGTCCCTCCATTCACGCCTGTCGCGACACCACTGGAGGCGGGCAGCACGATGTTGGGGCGTGAGCGGAAGACGGCCTAACGGTGTGCGGGACCGTAGCCCAGTTTCATGGAGACGGTTGCGAATGGTCCTCGTCGATACCCCAGTGTTCCTAATTTGCTGGGAAGTGGCGGTGCGGTCCCCTACGGCACTGCGTAGGATCCTACGGTCTTGGCGTGCATCCGTGCGTCGCTGCGGTCCGGTCCCAGGTCGACGGGCACGTGCACCTTCCGCCGACCACTGGCGACAACATCGATGTATTGTGGAGACCTCACGCCCCACGTGTTGAGCAATTCGGCGGTACGTCCACCCGGCCTCCCGCATGCCCACTATACGCCCTCGCTCAAAGTCCGTCAACTGCACATACGGTTCATGTCCACGTTGTCGCGGCATGCTACCAGTGTTAAAGACTACGATGGAGCTCCGTATGCCACGGCAAACTGGCTGACACTGACGGCGGCGGTGCACAAATGCTGCGCAGCTAGCGCCATTCGATGGCCAACACCGCGCTTCCTGGTGTGTCCGCTGTGCCGTGCGTGTGATCATTGCTTGTACAGCCCTCTCGCAGTGTCCGGAGCAAGTATTGTGTGTCTGACACACCGGTGTCAATGTGTTCTTTTTTCCATTTCCAGGAGTGTAGAATTGTGAAGGTGGTTCGATAAACCCTCCGCCAGGCACTTAAATGTGATTTGCATAGTATCCATGCAGATGTAGATATAATGACAGGTGCGAATACATAACGCACCCAGGAACATGGTCAAGCATAATGCTTTTGGTGATCCATCCGTTATGGCGTGGGGAGGCAATAATGTTGCATGGTAGTGCTGACCACCAAATCTTTTAATGCGGTACACTCGCTGGTCAATGTTCTTGCGACATTGTACTCCTTTCGCATGAGAGTCTTTTCGGCGGTGCATTCATTTTTATGAATGACAGTACGCGACCGCATCTAACAGCGCAGGTGGAACGAGAGCATGTTCGGTGAATGGACTAGCCTGAGATAAATCCCATCGAGTACGAGTGGGATGCGGTGTGGAGACGTGTTGCTGTACATCCACATGCCCCAGAGGCGATAAAGGAGTTAGCAATAGCGCTGACGGAGGAAAGAACGCCTTACCATAAGAACTCTCTATGAACCTTGTGACCAGGATGGGAACATGTTGCAGAATTTGCACTGCGACCCGTGGTGATTACACATCCTACTAAGAAGCATGTCTCGGCTTTTGTTATGTCCAGGGGCCATTGTAAATCGCGGTAACTTCAGTGCAGTTACTGTCTTTTAATAAACTCATTACTTATTTCTTTCAGTTGCCTTCCTTAATACCTTCTATGTACGGTCTAAGTTTCATGGAACTTGGCAGTGACAAATCATGCGAAAGTTACTTACGTCCACAAGTTTCGCACATCATCGTATTTCTAAGTCTGCCTACAAACGTTCTACCAAACGTAGGCGTTTTGAAATGGCTGAAACATTACGCTGTCAAACAGCTTTGGAAAGTGTTCGAAATAACACATAGCTAAAAAAATCTGCTTCATACGGCATGCTACCACCCAGCTGTTGCGCTAATGAAGAGTATTATAAAATTTTGCATTTTTCTGTAATGGTTCTACTACAGATAATAGCTGTTCCGCATCCGGCTAATTGCGTTATCAATTTGTGGCGTGCATCTTCAGTTTAATAATTCTTCTTACTCTCTTCCGTCGTTATACGCAACTGGTCTGGTTGTCTAATTGCTTTTATAAAGGCTTGAATTAACGATGAACGAGTTGCTGAAATTTTTTGATAGCGGGATAAAGACGGTAATTGTAAAATCTCATGACGGTTTTTTACTTTATTCACACATATAACAAAGAAAGCATGGGCTATCCAAGATGAAACTCACACGGAATGTTTCAAAATTATACTGAAAATTCTGAGATATTATCATGTCTGTGTAATTAGGACACTGAAGTACTTCATTAGTTTTCAGTCTCTCAGTTACACAGTTACAGAATTGTTGAAGAAAATCTTAGTAGCTTATAAGAAAGTGCTATTTCTGTCCCGTTCGCTGATACTTTGTTCACGGAGATCACACTTGGCAGTTAGGATTTAATTTATTTTTAGTGCTCTTGATTAATGAAAAGTATTCAGCATCTCTAATTATGAAATTATAATTCAAACGGTGTTAATTTATGTATCAGCTTATCCATCATTTAGACTTTTAAATGACGCTATTCACTTCTCGGCTGTATAGATCCTTTTGTATTTACTAAGATGGTATCTGTTCTTTCGGACATGCCCGAAAGAACAGATACCATTGGTGACCAAGCAGCTCGTTAGAATGAAATTACAATGCAATGAACAAACACCCTTAGCTGCTTACAGCGTTGACATACGTCAACGGGGACAGATGACGTCACAGCCAAGGCCAAACTTGATTTTTGCCCGGCGCGCGACTGGCAAGCATAGAGACACGCGGCACGCCGGGCAACGTGCCAACAGCGGCATCTTGATTTTTCCCCGGCGAGAAACAGAGAGCAACCCATGAGGTGCCTCACACCGAGTGCATCCCAGAGTGTCCCTGAGAGCTAAAACACCAACAAGAATCGCTTCTCGGCTTTTGGCAAGATCAATGTGTAGTTTTTTTTATAAAGGTAAGGATGTAAATCTTTATTAGTATCAAACATTACAATAATAAAACATAACATCTCCTTGGACACTAGTGGTGCTAAGAAGAGTTCTTTGGATCCCTTTCCAACTCGTGATGTAATTGCGTGGAAGACATTTAATATTGTACACCAATCTAATAGCGCATATGGAGGAAGTTATCTGTCTAGTGATGACATCAGGGCGTGGCAGAGCTATAAATAGCGTGATTCAGGAAGATGACGTCAGTCAGCCTGCAGCCGCACGAGCAGCTGCATGAGCAGCCGCACGATGCCTCATTGACGTTATGTTAGAAGGCGCTTTAGGCCCTCTGTTTTCAAAGTTTGTAAGAGTATCAATCTTTCTCCAAAAGCTACCGACGAGGCTTCTATATTTACCGGTGCCCACAGGTGGATGGGTTTCGTTGCAAGATTTAGTTTGGCTATGTCCGTGCAAGGAACGGGTAATGGTTGGATTACTATTGCCTTTGTTCGATCTAGTGATGCTAAGAAGAGTTCGTTAGATTCCTTTCCAACTCGTGATGTAATTGCGTGGAAGACATTTAATTTTGTACACCAGTCTAATAGCGCATATGGAGGAAGTTATCTGTCTAGTGATGAGGCTCTAGTTTTAAGAAGTCGTGTTTGCCGTAAACTTGAAAGTTCAGAATCTGTGTATGTATGGTGTAAGACTGGTGGTTCCTTGGGTAATGATTGTAGTGTCCAAGGAGATGTTATGTTTTATTATTGTAATGTTTGATACTAATAAAGATTTATATCCTTACCTTTATTAAAAAAAAACTACACATTGATCTTGCCAAAAGCCGAGAAGCGATTCTTCTTGGTGTTTTAGCTCTCAGGGGCACTCTGGGATGCACTCTGTGTGAGGCACCTCATGGGTTGCTCTCTGTTTCTCGCCGGGCAAAAATCAAGTTGCCGCTGTTGGCACGTTGCCCGGCGTGGCGCGCGACTCTATGCTTACCAGTCTTCGAGTGTTGTACTGACATCACATGTATATGTAAATGAGAGCCAAGTCATCCTCTAGACGTGCATGCGTTTACCATTTCTGGCACAATGCCTATCTACCTGTGGTCCAGTGAAGGCCTATGTACTGAGGAACTCTGCCTCACACACGCAACTAAAGGGATCTCGATGCTATTCTGACGCCACAGGTCGCGCTATAGAAATCTGAATACACTTGCTGTAGCCAGGATTGGCAGTCATAAAAAATTTTTGAAGGACATAATCTTTATGCCGGTGACTGTTATAAGTTTTTATTGCATTTCCGGCTTTAGGCCATTATCAAATACTGCTGAGAAATACAGTGCGTTTAAGAAAATTATTTTACAGACTCATTATGTATCTCGACGTTATGCCAATTATACAAAGTATTTTAACTGTATAGGCATGTTACTTACATATTATGGTTTTAAGTCATGTAACCATAATGTAAGCTGGCACATTTGTGTGCCATTCTCATTCCCGTTAAATACATTTGTGTCATTGTACACAGTGTGAGCACACATATACAAACATAGTAAAACAACATAATCTGTAAATGGACGTGTTCATTAACCCATCACTAGTCACACATGCATTACACAACAGTCGGTTCGGTCATTTAGAAGATTATCAGGATGATTTTTGAGATGCTTGTGTATTTCCATGTCTTCAAGGACGCTCTAAGTTTGCTGTGATGTAGCTGTACGCCAAGTTTGGGAAATATTAAGTCGACGTGTTACACAATAAAAAGAAGTTATACCACAATTCATGGAATACAGTTTTGAAGAGTTAAAATGAGGAGTCTCTTCGGTTAAACCGCGCCGTAACTTTAATTGCGATGTCAAGCATAATCTGTTAACGGCGTGGCTGCCCGCCCTCGGAACATTACGAGCCCACCTGCCGCTGTGTTCTCACACAACAGCAGCGACGTGGTAAACACAAACAGCCCTGCCTCGACGCTCCCCATAAAGCCACTAGCGTAGTAGCAGGGCTAACACCACCCTCGGTTCGTGGTGACATAATGCACTGGGAAGATAAGTGGAAAGTTTCATTTTCGGCAAATGCGCATTTTGTGACACAGTAAAGAAATAGAAAAGAAAAGCAAATAATTTACAAACATCAAGACAGTTTTCACTTAAGAAAGGATCAAAGGCACAGCTCAACTATGACGTAGCCTAGTCAACATATGAAATTGTTGAAACAAGCTAATTATATAGTGAGAAAAACATGTGATCATTCTAACCACAACTTCGTTCACAAATGTAAGAACTTGATGCCTCTAGCTACATAACATGAAGCAAACAAAAGATCATCATTAGTAAAATAGGTGTGGCTTGGGAAGGTGTTCATTAGTTAACTGTTTATTCATCCAATTACTATTTGCAAAATTATATTAGACATGTCATCATCTTAGTTGAAACAGACATCAATTTCTTAGAAACTAGCTAATTCATACATACAGTAATACTACATAAGATGAATTTATATTGAGATGCTGTGTTTTTAATTTTGATTCGTTGCATATAGTGTTTTTATACTGCATATTTATATACAAGTTTATAATTAATATGAAAAAAGTCATTGCACATTATTCATTTTTATCAAGTCACTATTATCCGCTCTACACACAAATACACATTAGTCTGCACTATTAACTCACACTACACTATTCACAAACACAGACTACCCTACATTATACCCATGCTTACTTCCGCACAGACCCACACACATACACACCCGTACAAGCCCCTTACTATTAAATTCATCGTTTTGTTCCTTAGCCTGTATGAGGAACATGAGTAAGTACCTCACGACAATAATTACAGACGTTGAATTCAGGAAAATGATAAAAGGTTGGAATTATCCCTGAAAGACCTAAGTATAAAATTTCAAAATGTATTCATTAAACTACGACAGTTTGCTGTGAGAAGACATTTCCTTGTTATTGAATTACCTTAACACTTTACCACACCCCAACTAAATGACAATTGTCTTTGTATACTCTTGTATGAGGTGTGTTTTTTGTTCTTTTACTCTTGGATGGACAGAGTAAACAATGAAGAGATACTGAGAAGAGTGGGAGAGAAAAGACAGTTACTAGATGTAATAAAATGAAGAAAAAGAAATTCTATTGGGTGTATATTAAGAAAGAATGACGGACTGATAAAACGGTTTTAGAAGGTAATGTAGAAGGGAAAAGGAAGCGAGGAAGGAAGAGATTTCAGATACTGGATGACGTGATGGACGGTGCAACATATAGCAGCCTTAAGAGGGAAGCAATGGATCGCAGAAAATGGAGAGGCAAAGGACCTGCTAATATAGCAGAAAACTGATGACGACTCTTGCTAAACGTAAATTTAGTCCGACTCTTGTTTCACGATCATGAATACCTTCGTTTGTGAGATAACTGTTGCTGATTTTCTTGCTGTGTATAAGAATTGGAAGATGGAGTCACATGGTGCAATTAGAATCCACATCTTTAACGGAAGTTCGATTAAGACTCTTAGTCGCTACGCTAATGGTCCTGGTTGTTGCTTGAAGACTGTTTTCACATTTTGTGTACAGGACAGCCAAAAACAGAATGCACATAGGAATAGTACGTAAATATAAACCGTTGGATTTTAGACAGCGATGGCAGGACTCTGCTGATAACATTTTCTTTGCTGGTAGGTACATTTCACCTCAGGTAACAGTCAACGTAAATTGCTAAAAATTTTGTATCGGCTATACGATCTATAAAAATTTATTCACATTTAATTTTCCCTTTTTAAACAGAAATATATGCTGTTTATACTGTTTGTGATCATTGTAGATTTATTGCTTGCTGAATATTTGTACATGGCTCTGAGCACTATGGCACTTAACTTCTGAGGTCATCAGTCCCCTAGAACTTAGAACTACTTAATCCTAACTAACCTAAGGACATCACGCACATGCCCGAGGCAGGATTCGAACCTGCGACCGTAGCGGTCGCGCGGTTCCAGACTGTAGCGCCTAGAACCGCTCGGCCACAACGGCCGGCAAAATATGTACATCTCCTATAGAGTTTCATTTGCTTCCTGTACAAGAATTTCTGATGTTTTATATGTAATTACAGTGTTTGATGTTATTCCCCCCCCCCTCCCCCCATCTAACACCTGGAATATCACTGGTGTATAT
Organism: Schistocerca gregaria; assembly: GCF_023897955.1. NCBI lineage: Eukaryota > Metazoa > Arthropoda > Insecta > Orthoptera > Acrididae > Schistocerca > Schistocerca gregaria. Next base: position 323,825,224 of record NC_064920.1, on the reverse strand, counting down.
CAAAAACAATCCTGGGCCTGCGGGAGTTGTATGTCTTTATGCTTGAAGCCTGATAATTGTTTCTCGGAACTAGTCATTGGTAGTTCGTCTAATGCCTCACGAACTCAGTTTTCTTTTTTTATAAGAATTTCACGATCACCAATATCAAAAGCCTTTGGTAGATCTAAAAATATACCTCTGGCATGTTAATCCTTGAGTACCACTTTTCTAAATTTTACGATGTTTCACTTCACATATCTCGTACTCCAGAAACCAAACTGTGCTCCATTGAGTAGGTTATATTTATGTAAGTAACTCATTAGTCGGTCTTTCATAATGGAATCTACTATCTTTGACAACGATGATACCAGAGAAAGGGGCCAGTAATTTTCAATACGCTCTGCATCACCCTTCCTTAGTAGAGCCACAACCCTTGCCTGTTTCATGTACTATGGAAAGTAATTTGGCAAGGGGAGGGCAGGCCCTTGGCATCTCGTATTTAGCAGACCTTTCAAACAAAATAAGTGTTAAGGTGAACTACTCTGACAATTCCGAGAAAATCGCGACAGAAGGTTTATGCGTTTATTGTGCAACAGATGTATGTGTGCGTAGAGTACATGGTGGTCAAGTGGTTTGTGATCGAGCTACGTATGACTAACATGTGAGAGGTGAGGGTTCGACTCCCGCTTTGTTTCTTTTAAGCCATGCGTTCCTGAAACTGTCTAAAACTACAGCAGAAAGGAATGCTAATGACACCATAAATTTTTCCATGAATATTTAATAAGCCCCAAAAGATAAGCTCCACCATTTTGATGTGTGTGTGTGTGTGTGTGTGTGTGTGTGTGTGTGTGTGTGTGTGTGTTTGTGTATGTGTGGGTGGGTGGGTGGGTGGGTGGGCGGGTGGGAAGGTGGGTGGATGTGTGGGTGTCAGTTCCTAAGGGACCAAACTGCTGAGGTCATCGGTCCCTAAGCTTACACACTACTTTAACTTAAACTAACTTACGCTAAGGACAAAACACACACACACACACACACACACACACACACATGCCCGAGGGAGGGCTCGAACCTCCGACAGGGGGAGCGGAAGTGTGTAGGATTAATCGTTTAGGGGTTCTAATCTGCAAAATGGGAAAGGGGACGTATGTCAGATGCTCCTTCGCTGGAGGATCCAGGTGCGAGGAGGTTGTGGAAAGCGTCCCGGTGAAAGTTCGAGAAGTATTGTTGGCTCTTTGGTTTCTTGACAACTACACAATTTCGGTCGTTAATGTATTTCTAGAAATCGAGGGGTGATTTGGCACCACCACCAAACTGATAGCGGACTGCGTGCTGGCTAATCCGAGTCACCGAGCAGGTCTTTTCACGCTGGAAATAGTTCAAGCCCGGGAAGAGAATCACTTGTGAGGTGATGCTGTCAGGAGTCGTGCGTGTGATGAACGCCAGCATGTGGCGGAAAAGGAGTCACACATTACTCGACTCACTGCACACAAGCCTATGGCTATCGTCGTCGTGCACGCCACGCGTGGCACATAACCGTGATGGTGGCGCCAGGTGGATCCGGTGGAGACGCGACTGCAAGAACTACTTTCCATTAACCACCACGTAGCAGGTGGACTGGACATCCGACGCAAGATTAGGAGCGTGAACTGCCAGCCACACGGCATTCCACCGGACGAGGGGATTTTTTTTTTTTCTTTTCGTTTTCAATCTCATTTGGCGGAAGCTGCGAATGCAGGGAGGCATACGCTGTCTTGGCTATTGGTAAACATGGAGGGAGAAGCACAGTCCTTATGTAGCTACATTCAAGGGATAAATTGCTCAAGTACAAAAAGGCGATGGGAGGTTTGTCAGCGGCACTCTTAGTGATCTCGGGTAAGGACCCTCATCAGTAAGCTGGTGAGACATGTCGGCGTGCGTCGCCACGTCTTGTGCGTCCTCACAAAGAGGGCTGTTGCTTGATGGCAGACATGACAGAGATTGAGGCCTCCTGTGCTCTTCGGGAGGGTGATGGGCTCATAGCTGACTTTAAATAACAAGCCTTGACTCACAAATGAACCCAATGCAGCCAAAATGCGTCTGGCCATTGATGGCGGGATGGGAACAAATTGAGCCACTGTGGGATTCGCGACGTGACATAAACATTATCAGAAGCGGTTCACTGAATCATGTGCAGGGTTCGGAGTCGATGGCCAGGTCTGCTCGGATTCGGCGTAATAAGCGCCTACTATTAAGGGAAACTGGTCGCAGCAAGTAGATTGCAAAATCAATACCCATACATGGTACTACGTCGTGCTTTTGCAGTGAAGATGGTGATTAGTGTTTTAGGGCGCACAACAACGGGGTTATCAGCGCCTGCTTACGCAGTGGAGTGACGCATTCACCGGGCAGCCCACAGCTTATAGGTAATGAGCGAAATTTTTGAACATTAAGGACGCTGGCCGAAGCAGCGCCATAGGAATTTACCCTCTCCAGCACTGCCTGAACATCGTTGCCGTTGCGCAGGAGGAGTTCCAGGTAGTCCGCATAGGCCGTGCAGCAAAAGTCTGTCCGCCAAGAGGCATCCCCAGAGACCACAGAGTAACGGTTCCATGGTGAGAGCGTACTGGATCACGGACAGAGGGCATTCTTCCTGTACCGTGACAGGCGGTGTAAGACGATCATTGTACAGAAATCCAGAAGTCTCTCCCCGGAGTAGATGCATTATGCCCTCCACGAATCTGTCTGGGATCCCATCTTCCGCATCACTACTGTGAGATAGGAGTGATGAGCCCTATCGAAGGGCTGACTAAAATCAAGGGAGGCCAGGGTCCCTGAGGTGGGCAGCGTCCGCGCGAGCGCTGTCATCTCACGATATTGACATAAGGCAGTCCGAGTGTTGTGATCGCCCTCTAAAGGGGCATGATCATGGGACACCCCGTATCGGACCACCCTCCAGAATGTGCTGCCAAAAGCCGGATCAAGATGTTCATGCCTCAGGTCAGGAGCGTCAGGGGATGACAGTCACAGTGCGGTTTATGCACAGGAATGCGCAATCTTGCATGGAAGTCTCCAGGAAGGTGTACTTCTTGGGCCGTCAAGTTACGGCAGATGTACATTCAGACAGGCGTCAGTAGCTGGCGTAGGTCATGTAAAAGGCCGAAGGGGTCCTGGCGACTTGTGGGGAGGGCCGGCCAGTATAGCCTCAGCCACGTCCTCAATTAATCTCATCTGCACGTCTTGCGATAATGTGCCATAAGTAAGAAGAGATATTTTGTCAGTCACGTCTGGGGGACGATGATGGCCCGCAAACCGTTGACTTTAGTGAGCGTGTAGTACATTTCTGATCGTACGTTGTGTTGTGACACAGCGACCGTCGGCTGAAGTTACAGCATGAATTAGCGTTCCGCGATGATATGACTCATCGAGGGCCCTTCGTGTTTTATTCTATCCATAGAGCGAGATGCTGCCGAGTGACAACCGCGATCGGCGCTTTTGAAGAATGCGGTAGTAAAAATTTAGTGAGTGCCGCCTGCAGGCTGCGATATCCCTGCATGACTAGTCAACGCCTTCCTGAGAGCCGGCTTGGTGCGTAGCAGCCACCAAGAGAGTGCCATTAGGTAAGCCCCTCGTCGACGGGTACATGACGTCCACCTTGCCTCTGCGAGCTGTCGGCATTCGACCGAATGTAGATGTGTCACGTTTAATTTCCAGGGGCCTTGCCCACGCCATACCATCTGGCGGCACTAGGTGACTGTGCATATATAGGAAAAAGCAACGGGACGTATTTCAGAGGAGCGTGAAAGGCAGGTGCGGTCTATATGGCTAGTGCTACCAAAAGCCACCGTAGCGCCTATCGTGTCTACGAGTCGGAGGTTGGTTAAGACGGTGAGAGCGCCGGACTTGGAGTGTAGTGAGGAACTTGGTCCTTCGGCGCCTGGCTGGAGTTAAAATCCCCACCGAAGATTAAGGGATCCTGGTCCCATAACGAGTGGCGCGACCGCATCTGCAGCAAAAGCGGATCGCTCAGGGCGTCGTTCCGTTCCGGAGAGGGCATATAAACGATTTGGACGTCATGAAGAGGGCGATCTACGCCTCTAGCGCTCCGGCGGCGGCCGTCAGAGGCGGTCCAACCGCAGCATCCATCGCATTTTCAGTCACTGTGTCGCAACTGTCCCGAAACCTCCAACGCGACGTCCATTTCTGCGGTACCAGGCAGTAGCACTGTGTCATTCCCGACGTCATCACCCCGAGAACTCGTCAGTACAGTTGTGTCGTCCGCTGTGCACGTAGGTGGAGTCGGTAGAGCGGGAGAGACGCCAGTCTGGACGCTTGCGCAAAAGTTCGACGCCAACGCGTCATTACGACGTGAAGCGGTCTTGTGGTGAGGTGGCGGAACGTTACGATCCTAATCAGTGGACTTTGCGTCATCAGACATGTTGTCGTCATCTTGTGGCGCCATTCTTTGAAGAGAATCTTCCGAGGGCACAAGTTGCCGCTTCCGGCGCTTCCGTGGGGCCGTTTCTTTGCGTACATGCTATTCTGTGTCGCAGTGGGAGCGGTTGTCCATCGCCTCCGTGCCAGAAGGAGGGAAGGCAGACGTCAGTACAACGCCAGGCGTCAGATCCATCTCCGCGTCGCGATCAGTGGTACGAGGTAGGCGAGAGTGTCCTTCCGCCATTGCCTCTTGTTGCCGTGATGTGGAAAGTGTCCATTAGTCTACACGACGGTAGTCATCATCTGCGACGGGTCGCGTGGGCCCTACAGAAGATAGGCAGGTGGTGCGGTGATAGCGGGAAAGGTGACAGGAAGAACTGTGGGCGGCGCAGTGGGGTGTCTGTGATGTCTGTACAAGCCGGCGCTGAAAACAGTTTTGGCGGACATGCCCTTCCTGGCCGTAGCCAGGCAAGGTACGACGCTGTCCGTCATACGTAACGTTCGCCCTGCTTCCTCCTATAACCAAGTAAGACGGCACATACTTCATCGACACAATTTTCACTTGACGGACGCCATTGAGTACAGGGTAGGTCTGAAACATTTTCTGTTTTTCGGCCATATAACTGAGTAAATTGCCATACGACTTAAAAGCCGACATGGCGACGTCTGGCGTGACCTTGAATGTGAGTTCGAAAACCCTGATCGTACACATGTCGAAACCCGCGTGGTCAATCACTACGTCAACTGTGTGTCTGCCGGGGTGCTCAAACCTGAGGTTTCGCACGTGGCGGCTCACAATTTCGGTACACTGTTCTTCGGAGCGTATCTTGATTTGTACAACGTTTCCAGTGATGGAAAAATGAATGCCAATGTCATCCTGCGGATCCAGATGCAGATCATCTCGTATAAAGTTCTCAATTTCTTAAGGTCTCGGTCGTGCGTATTCTGCTAGGAATGTGATCTTGATCGTTGTCCTGCAGTAAGAGTTTGCCGTGGCTTGCTCGTAAGAACGACTCAATACACGAAACCGCGGCGAGAAGTAAACAAGGCACGTTCGAACTCCACTACAGGCGGGAAGCAGAAGTGCACGCCTCACGGTTGCGCGAGCCGAACTGAAAAAAAAAGAAAGAAATCTCGCTCAAACCTTCATTTTGGTTGTAAATGTATAAATTCTGTGACATTGAAAAGCCGTCCATTGTGGCCGAGCTGTTCCAGGCGCTTCAGCCTGGAACCGCGCGACCGCTACGGTCGCAGGTTCGAATCCTGCCTCGGGCATGGATGTGTGTGACGTCCTTAGGTTAGTTAGGTTTAAGTAGTTCTAAGTTCTAGGGGACTGATGACTTCAGATGTTAAGTCCCATAGTGCTCAGAGCCATTTGAACCATTTTTTATATATTCAAATAATTTGCACTTACGCTTGACATTCTTGCTACATTAGCAACGTCTCGCCGCTACGCAGGTTGATTGCCAAATGGGGCCTGCCTCTGTGTCTGCAACTCGAAGCGTTGCGAGATTGCAAGTATAAGAGATTTCACAAATCACGACAGACATATATTTACAGGAAATCTCTACACGTTTCTTCAATTACTTGTCAATACTTATAAATATGTTTGTTCTCATAAATAAATTTATTTATAATTAGTTACAAGTCAAATAACGTGGAATTCACTAAAACGTCATGCAAATACACGTTTTTTTAATCATGTTAACTCACAAATGCAATATAAATTAAATAATACGACCAGTTATGAATAAAAAAATAGATTAAGTTTGAGCGGGAGTCAAATCTTCACTTCATCCACATTCTTCTTACGCAGTTCGTACGCTAACCACATGAACTCTACAACAACCAGCACCTACGCACAGGTACATACATTACATAATAGACGCGTTAATCTTCTCTTCCGATTTTCTCGAAATTGTGAGTATAGTACACCTTGCTGCTTGTGCATCGTGTCGTTTTAATTGCCTACTAAAAGTGAGAAAGTTTGCAGTAAATCAGTGAGCCAAACGTCGTGGCTTCCCTTTGTGGGTTAAAGGACTCATTTATTATGGCAGATAATGGAGACTGTAACAGCTCGTATATCCTTTAAGTACACATATTCACACTTCATCTGTGCCTGCGGAATCATTAATTTAATTTCTGTTCTGTTTTCCTGGGTAACAACATCATTGTCCTTTTCACATAAGTGTGTACTGGAATAACGACATTTTTGTTGATTCTCTGCTGTTCTCTCACGAGATGTACTATCGAATTCAAGAATGTGAATCACTCAGAAAGTAAGTACAGCAGTCACAACGAAAAACTAGATGTTCGAGAGGAGCAGGGCACAAGTGACTTTCTGCTTAATTTATTTTTTCTGTGTTTTCCCTTAATCACGTAAGAACGTTACCGTACACGCTGAACTAAACAATTTTAGTACGTAGAACGAAAACCAAACACTAGTCACATTTCAATCAGTTCTTTTTTTAAATAAATGAGAACTGTTTGAAATATGGCTGTTATTTGGTTTTTGTTCTACATACTGTCTGGTCAGCCGTTTTCTCGTGGCTACGATGGATCCAAGAAGATTAAATAATTTTATGTTACACGATTATGCTCGGTTAAAACCGGTAGTGAATGAAGATTAATTTTCAGCTGCTCTTGCTGGTTCTTATATGTGACTTCCTTCAGCTTACTTGGGCACGACATTCGCTCCTTATGACCTACACTCCTTATAAATGTAATTTCTGCCGACGATTTCTGTACGATGTCTACGTCTACAGATGTAGCGCTGCAGAACTTCGTCTTAACGAGGCGACACTTTCTAGCGCGGCACGTACAGATGTCCTCCCGCGCCAAAATATTCCGCGACTTGTTGCTTCGGCTCTTTTTATGGCGATGATTACTATAATAAGCCGTGAAGTAGATCAACCCTTTACTGCCGAGTTTCGCTTGGCAGTGCTCAAGTGCCTCATTAGACGACCTTCCCGCAGTATATGCGATTCTAAACGTGTCACGGTCTGAGTTAAAGAAGCCACTAGGCGCACAAACTCTGGGTGCATCATTAGCACGGCGAATCTGGTGGCAGCCGTGTCAAGTGAGTATTTATGGAGGCAGACAGGATACCTGCTAAACATTCGGCTCCGCCTAATGACGAGACAGAGTTCAGAGTCCCTGCTGCGACTTTCTAAAAAGCTAAGCCTGCGAACCTGAAAACCTAAAGGCGCTTCGAACGCTGCTTCGAATTAGTGTAAATTACTAAGATATTAAGGTAAATACTACTCTACAGTTTCTCTCTAAAAGTCTTTTGGAGATTCTACTAAGAGTCATTAAAAAGTAATAATTTCCATAAAAGAATGCTGTCGATCAGCCATTACTCAGTAACCTGACTTTAACTTGCTGTCTGATCCTGTATGGCAATATCTGGAGAAAAAGCTTGTGCAATACGACGAAAATCCTTTGTAAAAATCCGTGACCAACTCGTCGATATTTTGTACAATTGTAGCACTTATATCTCCTCAGTCTGCCCTGTTTATGGATGATATTAGCATGTTTGCCTTTAAAAGTCTTGTGTGTTATATAGGAATTCATGACATGCTCTACGCATGAGCTCTGGCCATTATTTAAGTAATGACGGATGTGATGTTGTCTCCTAACCTGTTATAGCCCGAGCTTCGTTGGAAAAGATTTTGTAACATTTCCTGTAAACTACATGTATCGTTTGTTTCTTTGAATAGAATCCGTGAAGATGGTATGTGACTGAAGCTGCTCGATATTTGGATCTTAAATTTTAAAAAAATCAGCTGATACTCAAACATGCATTTTATATATTGAAAAAATGCCCTATTAACAGGCTGAACCAAACAAATGTAGCGCTGTGTTAAAGTAAGAGATGAGGCAAGGGAGTGGGTTAAGAAGAGAAGGCTGTACAACACTCGGACGCCCAGACTGTGCCTGCCCCTCGAACGCCGAGAGGGGTCATTTTGACCCCTACCATTTAAAAAACTTTTCTGAATTATTATTTCGAAATTTTAAGCAATTATTAAAAGAAAGGCGTATTTCGTTGGGACGGAATCTTCCCACGAAATTCCAATCACCAACTTTCTTCTCCGAATGTGAAAGTATTTTGTTGACACCGACCTACATAGGGCGGAACGATCACCACGATAAAATAAGGGAAATCAGAGCTCGTACGGAAGGATATAGGTGTTCATTCTGTTCGTGCGCTATACGAGATTGGAACAATAGAGAATTGTGAAGGTGGTTCGATGAACCCTCTGCCAAGCACTTAAATGTGATTTGCACAGTATCCATGTAGATGTAGATGTAGATATTATATTTTAAGATTTATATCCAGTTCAGAACATAGTTGTGAAAAAAAGAACAGACACAAATTATATTATTTATTGACATATAAACAAATTTCACTGAAATGTTTTAAATTCATAAAAAATTGAACTTTTCATGTGTACAGAAATTTCATCTACATCATTGTTTAACGTGACTGACACATTTGTATTCAGTTTACTCTGTACATTTTCCACAAACCATCTTCTTACAAACACTGCACTTGGGAATAGTTTTATTACATTTACAGAAGTTGCGAACGTGACATTTAATGGCGCTTCTGTGGCATTTCGTCTTCATCTTCATTTTCATTCTTTTCATACTTGTCTGTGGTCATACGAGGAAAGCAACTCTTCACGTACTCAGAGCGTAGTTCATCTGCAAGCTGCTTTATAAAATGTCTTCTTTTGATCCTCTTCCCAATAACAGCCCTAATTCTACATATGCATTTGTTCCTGCTAGGTCAAGGATATTGTAGATGGAGTGCACTGGCCACCTTGTCGAGGACGCCTTGACTGAATACTGACTCGCCGTTGTGTCTACTATGTCAACCTAAAATTTTGTTTTGTCGTAATAACATACAGTTCATATAGTTTTTTTCTCATTTGTATTTATGGTAACAATAGGGTGAAGGGAAGACATTACTAGAACACTTCTTGCTTTCTTTCTTTGATAGACTGTCAAGGAAATATCATCATGTTTTAAAACTTTTGTGGAATACAGAGGACCCTTCAAGGACTTCAGAACATGTGGCATTTCTCTTCTTGCTCTACTTATTGTTCCTGCAATAGAGGTTGATTTGTCTTTAAATTTTTAGGCTAGTTTGGGTCTGTAGTGACATTTCTACCTTTGCTCAGAACTGGTTCCATAAGACGCATCAGTGCATAATCTGAAACCCTTTGGTCTTGGGATCGTGCAGTATCCTTACCAACATAAGGGAAACCATTGAGTATATACTTGCTTTCAACATCTACAGCTAACCGGTATTTTTGCCCATACTTGTCAGGCTTTGAAGCCATGAACTGCGTAAATGGGCACCTAGGTTTTCTTGGGAAGAGTTGCTCGTTTACTGTTATGTCACTTCCAGGTTTGTAACACATTGTACAGTTTTCTATGAATTTGTTCGAGACAGCAGAAACCACTTATCATTCTGTAATCGTACAGTGTGTGTACACTTTGCGTCGAACCTCAGGAACCTCATAATCTTGTAGACTCTATTTCTACTCATGGTTTCCTCACAAAATGGTAGCCCCCAGGAATCTGACCATAAGCTGTGAAGGTTTGTACTTCGACAACCACTCACACCACGAGCGTAAATATTTGCAATAAATGCTGCCAGTTCTTCAGTGTCATTGTCACTCCAACCGTAACTTCGGCGAGTTCAAATATATATTTCAAACTGCTGATATACACGTAATACTTTTGTCACAGACTTGGCTCAAACCAAGTGTTCCTCCAACTTCCGTAAACTTAGATGGCTATATCTTTCTCAGGCACGACAGATGCAACAGACGAGGGGGCGGAGTAGGGGCGTACATACGCTCTGATTTGTCACCTACAGTACTACACACATCTGGCAACAATGTAGATAAACAAGTGGGATATATGTTCACAGAGATCAAATCACTTAACAAAAAGTGCTTAATATGTGTCCTTTACAAACCTCCTAAAGTAGGTGGGTTCACCTGCTTCGAAACTGCCCTCTCTAGTCTCGAATCGTCATATGAACTTGTAGTTATAGCAGGTGACACTAACATTAATTTTCCGTGCAATAGTCCTTCCACTGGGAAATTTAAGAGGATGCTTTCTTCCTCAAATATGACGCTAATTCAGATGGCACCTACTCATCACACGACTACCAGTCACACTTTCATAGATATATTCGCAACGAAATCTCCGAACAGAATAATCCGAACCTCTCAAATATCTGCGCCTGGCATGTCTGCCCATGACATCATTTCCATGACGTATTCACTAGAATGCACTAGAAAGAAACAAAAACTGTCTACATACCGAGACCTCAAACGCATAAATTTGCCTGAACTCGAAACTGAGGCACAAGAAATAGTTTGGGGGATGACCTCTACTCCCCTCATGGACATAAACGACAAACTCCAGGATTTCACTAACAAAATTACTCAACTATATGACAAATATGCTCCAATAAAGACCGGAAAAGTAAAAAGGCAACCTGCACCTTGGCTGACTGATGAACTAAAACAGCTCATGAATCTCAGAGATGCTGCACATCGAGCATACAAGATACACCCTACACCTGAAAATCATGCTGTATACAAGCAGAAACGAAACAAAGTCAGTCAAGCGGTGAGAAACGCTAAGCTCAGACATGCCCGTACATTAGCTGACAATAGATGTAGACCAGCTATCCTGTGGAAAAATCTCCGTAGTCTCGGTTTAGGCAAAATAAAAGTTGCAGAAAATCCCATGGTTCCAGCTGAAGAACTAAACCGATTCTTCACATTACCTACAACCAAAACTTAACACCCCCCCCCCCCCCCCAAAAAAAAAACAGAGAACCATTGATGAAATCATGGGGATGAACGACTGTAGCAAAGAAAAATTCTATCTACAGCACGTCACTTGCAGTACTGTCAAAAAAGCCATAATGCGGATTAGATCAGCGTCTACTGGACATGATGGTATCACTATCCAGATGGTAAAACTTATTATTGACCAACTACTGCCCTATAAACAGACATCTTCAACTATTCATTAATCACAAGTGTTTTCCCTGAAGCCTGGAAACTGGGACAAATTAAGCCACTGTCTAAAAAGGACATCGCCACAGCACCCTCTGACTACCGCCCCATCTTCCTTCTTCCTGGACTATCAAAGGCCTTAGAATATATAGTTCGTGAACAGCTCACCAACTACCTAACTACTAACAATCTACTATACAAATACCAATCTGATTTCCGTAAACATCGAAGCACAACATCCGTTCTGATAAAGGTGACAGATGACGTGAAACTTGAAATGGACAGACAAGAAGCGACTATCATTTGCTTCTTAGATTTCAGCAAAGCATCTGATACTGCCGACTTCGACATCTTACTAGCCAAACTTAGCGGTCTAAATTTCTCATCAAGTGCAGTGCAATGATTTCACTCATACATGACGTCTCGTCAGCAACGCGTCCTGTCCGGGAATATAAAATCACAATGGCGGCAGGTAGTGTCAGGCGTTCCCCAAGGCTCAGTATTAGGTCCTATACTCTTCTCTCTGTATGTCAATGATGTGTCATCGGTTCTGACCTGTTGCAAATATAATATGTATGCTGATGACCTTCAGTTGTATCTATGTGCGAAACCAAGCAATCTCAAGGAAGTTATTGAAAATTTCAATACTGACCTCGATGCACTGTCAGAATGGGCACAGGACATAGGTCTGAAACTAAACCCATCTGATACCCAAGCGGTACTTGTTGGTCACTCTAAGCTCATTAGCCCAAAACATCAGGAATCCGTACCACCTCTTATCCTAAATGGAACAAATATTAACTTCTCTCCCTCAGCAAAGAGTTTGGTAGTAATAATAGATGAAAATCTAAATTAGACAGAGCACGTAACCGCATTGTGCAAAAAAGCATCAGCATCCCTTCATGTCCTACAAAAATATAAAAACTCTTCCCTTTCGATCTGAAAAAGAAATTAGTACAAACACTTATACTCCCAATCATTGACTACAGCGATATTATCCTACAAGGCCTCTCTCAGGAAAATTCCCGACGTCTAGAACTGGTCATGAATGCCTGCGTCCGACATATCTGTGACGTTCGACTTTTTGATCACATTTCACCAGCATATGCAAAATTGTCCTGGCTGCGTGCAGACAAACGTAGAGATTTCCATACACTCTGTCTCATCTACTCCCTTATAAATGAACACTGTTCCTCATATCTCTCCTCGTCCCTAACGCTCATGTCGGAACAACATGACAGAAACACACGTTCCCATTATAATAAAATCCTCTCCGTTCCACTGCATCGCTCAGTCACCTTCTCCAAGTCCTTTACAGTAGCGGGAACCCGACTCGTTATGTTACAGAACTTAAAAACATGTCCGGCTTCAAGAAACAGTTAATGACGTATCTACTTAAGCAACAGTAATGCCTTCCTCTGTACATGAATGCATTTCACCTCATTACTTCCCTTTTTCCCCCTGCTTAAATCTCCCTTCCTCAAAACTCGCTATACTAGTAAACATCTACTTTACACATCAAGATATTAATATACATCTGCACAAACCTTCATTACTATTGCCAATCTTTCTCATGTTTGTCATTATTATGTACGATCAAATCACTTGGAACTGATTTTTATACTTTTCCACTACCTGAAGCCCCTGAGTCGCCCACTTCCTCATTTTCGTTCATGACCAGAAAATCTCTTGTTGCTCTTTCTTACCTTTACTGTTATTGTTATTGCTTTTATCATAATTTGTATGTATAGCACCTGTTGTAAAAATACTGCCGCATTTACTTTATTAGCTCTTAGTCACTACTCTTTATTCATATTGTCACAAGAGTAAGCTAATTTTCTCATTTTAAACTATGGTCCTGATGTAACTCTGATGTGTGAAACGCTGCATGTGTGGAACACTGGTCCGATGTAAGAGAGGGCCTGATGGCCCTAATCTGAACAGGTTAAATAAATAAATAAATAAACAATTGAACAAGCACTGCAGCACGTTCCACTATCTAACAGATACTCAAAGGAGAGTTCATTTAAATGCACATGCACTTCAAAGTAATATTTTCTAACTCTCATACTAACTTTTTGTGGTGGTCATGGAAGAAATAGTGCAAAAGTGAGAGAAGGGATAGGTTAAGAAGCAATTAGGTGTATGGACAGAGGTGGTTGGATTATCTGGTATGAAAGTTATTGTGAGGCAGAGTGAATTCCTAATCGTGACCACGAAAAGGGAGAGGACCATCCCAGGGCACATGCTGGCAGGGGAAGTGCTGAAGACATCTGCAGACATCTTGAGAGTCTAGTGGAGCAAAACAGAGGAATTTGTGAGAAGTAAATCAGAAAGGAAGGCAAGAAGCAGCATTGCTAACAAGTGTCAGGATCTTGATTTGGAATAAAGTTGTCCAGTCCGTACTTATGATACCTGATCAATGAAGAATACGCATTTAAGCGAGATACAGGCGTGCGAAACGAAATTTTACACAAGCAAATAAACTTTCTCTGCTTTTATCGCTACAGTTCTTTTTGTACTCTTCAAAGTGATACCAGTCCTTTGAAATTCTGTGGAGGCTACTTGAAATTTTCTATATGCCACATTGCAAATATTTCAGTGTGTTGCACTTGGTACGGTATTCATACAAACTTACTAATCAGTCCTTGTCTATGCATGCACACAGATTCTCTGTTAATTTGCGCTAATGGTCCTTCAGATCTATAGCTTGGGGATTATCACTGGTTCGTAAGTGACTATTGGGAGAAAGAATTCCGTCTCTGCTGAAACAGTCTTTCTCAGAGGGAAAAACATACCCAGTTGAATGAGGATAAAATTACAACGTTGCGAGCTCGGGGAAACTGATGAGCCAAAACATTACTACCATCTACTTCATAGGGTGTCGGTCACCTTCGGAACGCACAGATGTTTACGCACAGGTCACACGATTTCCACAAATTACGAACCGGTGGTCTGCGGGAGCTAAGTGCCGCCTATAACGTCCCGGATGTGCACCATAGGATTAAAATAAGGCGAATTTGACAGCTAAGACAACAACATGAATACACTATTAAGTTCCTCAAACTGCTGTTGGACGACTTTTGCTTTGTGACAGACTCAGTTATCCTGACAGAAGCTGCCATCGGAGAAGACATCAAGCATGAACAGATGCATGTTATCTGCAGCTGTCATGGTGCCTAGCATTACTACCACAGATTTCATGGAAGCCCAGGCAAATGCTGTGCATACGTCAGTACTGCGTAGGACTAAGTCCCTGTTGGGGTGCACGTTTCGAACAACCGTTCGCCTGCATTACTGCGTATCCGATCACGAGGCCATCGACCTAGTGGAACAAGAAATGTTGAAGGAAAGTGGAAGGAGGGAGAGTAAGAAAGGGCAACAAGAGATTTTCTGGTCATGAAATGTATGAAAATGAGGAAGTGGGCGACTCAGAGGCTACAGTCAGTGGAAAAGTATAAAAATCAGTTCCAAGTGATTTGATCGTAAAGGCAGTGACGTAATTCTTGGGACCAACACATGCATCACACATACAAAGCACAAGAACAGAACTCTTTAGCTAGCAACAAGCTACAAGGAATGGCGAAATCTTTTACCATTAATCCCACATGACACAAAGCTACCGTGCTTTCGGTATCCGTTTGACATATTCTTTATTACAGTCCCAGTGTCAAAGATAAAATGGCACAGATGTCCGCTTACTAGTGATAAAGAACATCATGGAATTTTACACAAATGGTCGATCACCTAGCAATGTGGAGCATTACTGAAGTACACTTAATCACACTAACACGAGTCCCTCACACTGATTTGAGATCTACGAACATGAAAGCTGTTTATCATGACAGGAACAGTGAATGTCATGTACCTCAGGATTATATGGGCATCATGCAACCAGACATTTCTTCTCGACCGCTTCTTCAAGTAATTATTCATTCTAACCACAACTTCGTTCACAAATGTAAGAACTTGATGCCTCTAGCTACATAACAAGGAGAAAACAAAAGATCATCATTGGTAAAATAGGAGTGGCTTGGGAAGGTGTTCATTAGTTAATAGTTTATTCATGCACTTACCATTTACAAAATGATATTAGACATGTCATCATCTTAGTTGAAACAGGCATCAGTTTCTTAGAAACAAGCTAATTCATCTATACAGTAATATTACATCAAGTGAATTTATATTAAGATGCTCTGTTGCTTAGCCGGCCGGGGTGGCCGAGCGGTTCTAGGCGCTACAGCCTGGAACCTACGGTCGTAGGTTCGAATCCTGTCAAGGGCATGGATGTGTGTGATGTTCTTAGGTTAGTTAGGTTTAAGTAGTTTTAAGTTCTAGGGGACTGATGACCTCATAAGCTGAGTCCTATAGTGCTCAGAGCCTTTTGCTGTGTTGTTAATTTTGATTCGTTGCATATAGTGTTTTTATACTGTATATTTATATACAAGTTTATAATTAATATGAAAAAAGTCATTGCACATTATTCATTTTTATCAAGTCACTTACTATTATCCGCACTATACACAAATACACATTAGTCTGCACTACTAACTCACACTACACTACGCACAAACACACACTATCCTACATTATACCCACGCTTACTTCCGCACACACCACACACATACACACACGTACAAGCCCCTTTCTATTAAATTCATCGTTTTGTTCCTTAGCCTGTATGAGGAACATGAGTAAGTACCTCACGACAACAATTAGAGATGTTGAGTTCAGAAAAATGATAAAAGGTTGGAATTATCCCTGGAAGACCTAAGCATAAAATTTCAAAATATATTCATTAAACTACGACAGTTTGCTGTGAGAAGACATTTCCTCGTTATTGAGTTATCTTAACACTTTACCGCACCCCAACTAAATGACAATCGACTTTCTATACTCTTGTATGAGGTGTGTTTATTGTTCTTTTACTCTTGGATGGACAGAGTAAAAAAATGAAGAGATACTGAGAAGAGTGGGAGAGAAAAGACAGTTATTAGATGTAATAAAAAGAAGAAAAAGAAATTGGATTCGATATATATTAAGAAAGATAGAAGGACTGATAAAAACTGTTTTAGAAGGTTATGAAAAAGGTTAAAAGAAGCGAGGAAGGAGGAGATTTCAGATACTGGATGACGTGATGGACGGCACAACATACAGCAGGCTTTAAAGGAAGCAACGGATTGCAGAAAATGGAGAGGCAAAGGACCTGTGAATATAGCAGAAAACAGATGATGACTCTTGGTAAACGTAAATTTAGTCCGACTCTTGTTTCACGATCATGAATACCTCCGTTTGTGACATAACTGCTGCTGATTTTCTTCATGTGCATAAGAACTGGAAGACAGACTCACATGGTGCAATTAGAATCCACGTCTTTAAAGGAAGCTCGTTTAAGACACTCAGTCACTACACTAATGGCCCTGTTTGTAGTTTCAAGACTGTGTCCATATTTTGTGTACAGGCCCCAAAAAATAACAGTGACTGTCGTGTACCTCAGAAACATATGGGCATCATGCAACCGGACATCTCTTCCCGCTGTTCGACTATGTGAAGCTAAGTAAACGTCATGTGGCGTCCGTAATTCATATGAGGCTGGACGCGGATGTTATTCTGCACACTTTCATGGAACAAAAATTGTATTTTCTGGAAGTTATGATAAGGAGCAAATTGGTCGAGTTGTATCACATAACACTGACATTCACAAAGTACATACCGACAATCACAAAAAGTACTCTATAGGAAACTGGTTGATCTGCATCAACATCTACAAGATTACTCAGAAATTCACAGTTAAGTGTCTGGCAGAGGGTCCACCGAACCACCTTTAAGCTGTATCTGCCGTTTCCCTCGAAACGTAGCAAATTATTACGAGTCGTCACCATGTACTGAAAGCGTAGTTTGTCGTGGAGCCGGGAGGAGACCTGATTTTGGTTCTCACGCTCGCACATCTGACGCTCGCTGTTGGGGCGGGTGAGCTGTGTTCTTGCTTAATGTTGCGTGCGTGCAATATATTACACGTACTCTCTCCTATGAATTTGAAGAAGTCCTATTAAACATTAACCGATCTTTTTCATACTCTGTATACCATATTCTATGGATAACTCAATATACCGTTAAAATATCAAATCAATAACTTCCATACTTTTGAAGATACAATTTTTTACCTAAAACAGTTAATAACAGTGCTGGCATTGTAAAATTGAGTTACACACTGTGAGGTATTCGTCTACAGTATTAACTGAAATTATACCTAAGAGGATAGGTTCATATAATCTAATTTCGTGAAGTTTTCTTTAGTTTCACTACCAAAGATGTCTGATGCAATGAAAAGTAGTTTGGAAAATTATTATTTCATAATGTTTTGGTTGTGTGAGTGTTTTTGGAGAGACTGAGAGAGTGAATGGAGGACAAACGTAAAGTGATAATGTGATATTATATTAAAACTATGTAAATGTATTCATGATACAGTCGTTCAATAGGGGACTTAGTGACGTATCTCCGAGTGAGTTTGGCTTAGTACAAGGCAGTCAGAAGGGGTGTTCAGTATTAATTTATTAGCAATTTATTTTGTGGGAAGGAATCGTATTTTGTTTTCATTATATTTAATTTAGTTTCGGAATTACGAGATTTCTAGTCTGTATTACTTGTGCTAATCTGATTGGCTGGCATTAAAAATACCGGCAATATAGAAGTGCTTGAGAAGACGTGATTAGCTGCTTACAATACTAGCCAATAGGAATTCAGCATTTCCCGCGAATTGGAGTAGGGCTTTGTACCTGAGATCTATGAATCGAGATAGCCGCCCGATAGCCTTCGTTTGGTAAACACCTATAATATTTTAAATCACGCTGATCAAATTTGAACCAAAATGAAGAAATCCGCGCTTCGATCGGTTCTCGTGAAGTTGATGCAAAGCGACTACAGTGTTGAGTAATTTGTGAAAGTTTGAGCTTTGTGATTTATATTAGAAGATTTCGCCTGTGAATATTTCATGTTGTACGTAAACTCTGCTTGGCGTGTTTCGTTGGCGAGCACTTCTGAACATGAAGACTGCTGAACGACTGACTGCTAACTCGCAAGTAGTAGTGGGTCAGTGACTGTTCAGGACGTTTCAAATATCGGGTCGGACTAAATATCTTCTGACTGCTTTTCGGATGTGAACTTGTTCCTGAGAGTCAGTGACATTGCATATTTAATGACGGTATATTAAATACACTTATAATAGCCATTTTCCTTGTTTTAGAGACAGTAAACCAACTAAAAGGAATTATAGACTTTTTTTTAAACGAGTGGTGCATGAATCCCGAACACTCGATAGTATAACTAACTTTTTGCTACTGCCCATGGACTGGAGATATGTGGCCTTTGCGTGTTAGGTATTTAGTTGAATTTCTGTCAACGCAGTTTTTATCGGCTAAACCAGTATCTACCACCGCAGAGTGAAAGGGTACACAACCAGAAGCCTATCCAGGGAGTTAGAAACATTGTTTGAAGGATATGAGAGAGAAACCCGCCCACTTTATTTGGTGCATCTAGAGGCCGGGAAAAATAAAATTCATTGTCGAATGACCTTTAGAAGCAGCTGTGCAAAACCCGTGTTAGAAAGTGTAAGTAGGCTGTTTAGGCTGTTTAGGTTTTTTTATTGGTAACACCACGTAGCGCTCTACAGATCACTGGCTGTGCTGTGTGCAGTCTGTGGCTGGTTGGCATTGTTGTAATACTCGCCATTGTGGCGTTGGGCAGATGGATGTGAACAGCGCATAGCGTTGTGCAGTTGGAGGTGAGCCGCCAGCAGTGGTGGATGTGGGGAGAGAGATGGCGGAGTTTTGAAATTTGTGAGACTGGATGTCATGAACCGCTATATATATTATTACTTTTGAACACTATTGAGGTAAATACATTGTTTGTTCTCTATCAAAATATTTCATTTGCTAACTGTGCCTATCAGTAGTTAGTGCCTTCCGTAGTTTGAATCTTTTATTTAACTGGCAGTAGTGGCGCTCGCTGTATTGCAGTAGTTCAAGTAAAGAAGATTTTTGTGAGGTAAGTGATTTGTGATACGTATAGGTTAATGTTAGTCAGGGCCATTTTTTGTAGGGATTTTTGAAAGTCAGATTGCGTTGCGCTAAAATTATTGTGTGTCAGTTTAAGCACAGTCATGTATAATTGTTCTAAGGGGACGTTTCATATGTCGACCCTTAGCCGAGGATACCTCACTGGAATCTTCTGATATTTTCTTGTAGTTTGTGTAATTAGTGTAGCTATTGTTTATTGCTAGCGAGTAATTGTAGAGAGAATCTCCTTTGTAGTTGCAGTCTTTCATTGTTGTACAATAAAACAGTTGTGGCATGCATGTAGATTTGCACCAAGTATTTCGCAGCTGCGCTTGCAATTAACTAGACATTATTTTCAGTGCTATGTTAATGTGTTATCTTGTTTTTGCTCTTCAAGTTGTGCTTTTCTGTGTTATCGTGTGAAATATTGTGACAATAATGGCGTGTGAAAAACGTAACACTAGGCTCCAAAGTAAGCTGAGAAATAATAGTGACGACGAGCGTAACTTATCAGCACCACTGTGTAGTGAATTAAAACACATTCGAAGTGTTAATTTGCTAATTGTGCATAGGGAAATGGAGCGGGCGGCAAATAATGGCGTAGACAGTGAAACAAATAGTAAACAGGGAAGCATTATCGATCGATCGGTCGGCAACAGGTCGCCTCAGGAATCCGAAACGACAGGGCACAATCTTGCAAATACTGTAGATTCAGGTTTTGCGTCCTCACCGTTTTCTCAAATAAATCAAGACATATTTTCTGCTTTTCAAAATGCGAATATCGCCGGTTCACATGAACTGCCGAATAGCACTGAGGAACATGTTTCAGACACCAGTGCACTGTTATTACAGTTAATGCAACAAATGGGACAAAGGCTACAAAAGTTAGACACAACACTTCAACAAAATTAGAAACAAATGGGACAAAATATTCAAAAGTTAGACACAATGGAACAAAATCTTCAAAAGTTAGAGACAGTGGAACAAAATCTTAAAAAGTTAGACACAATGGAACAAAAGCTTGAAAAGTTAGACTCAGTGGAACTTACGTTTGAACAAACACGTGAAGATTTAACTACTGAGTTGCGTAAAATCGAATCTAAATGTCAAAAAGTTTGTAATGACGTAAAAATACAAATTTATGAGCATTTTCAACCTATTTTTTCGCGACATGAAAATACATTACACAATCATGAATCAGCCATAAAAGAACTGCAAATTATTGTTCATGAAAATCATGAGACCTTGCAAGCTAAAACTGACTCAGTTGCATCTACCGATTCGGTTAAGCAACTTGCAAAAACTCAGGAAAACTTCAAGGACACAGTAGATACGATTTCAACACAAATGGACATCTGAAATTTGGTTCAGAATAACACACTGAGGAAATAAGTACACTATCGGAGAAAGTAGCCGAACTTTCGGATCAGTTCATTAACTTATCTGCAAAGGTAGATGATGATCTGAATGACACAGAAGAGTGCGAAAAATTAGGAAATTCAAACAAAATCAGAATCAAATTAATACGCAACACCACAGAGAAATCCGGGAAGTACAAGATCAGCTGACACAGGTAATACAAGAATTACGTATTTCAGAGGACACTCGCGCTCCAACACGGGAAGAGGGACTTAGAAATCCGGAAAATCCGCAAAATAACACAGGGCATTTCGGAAATTATGAAAGAAATTGGCAAGGTGCACCGAATTTTGAGATGGAACCGCCGACATGACGTAACAATGACCGATATGCTACTCGCCGACACGATGATTTTGACTATAAGCTGTTCATTACTACTCGTAAATTCAAAATATTTAAGAATTCTGACAACGACATTCATCCACAAGCATGGCTTCATCAATTCTCTCATTGTTTTCCTCCCAACTGGTCATTGGTGCACAGGTTAGGATTTATGTGTGGCTACTTAGAGAATGAACCAGCTGTAAGAATGGGATCGGTCATTCACGATTGCCACAGTGAAAGAGAATTTTACCATGCCTTCCTCTCAGCTTATTGGTCTCAAGCTACACAAGACCGAGTAAAACATAGCAACATAATGATGAAACATTTCGAACAATCTGAATTCTCCAGTCTTGTGAAATATTTTGAAGACATGTTGCTCAAGAATCAGTACTTGTCAAACCCTTACAGCTCCTCAGAACTCATCCGCATTTGCCTAATCAAACTGCCTGAACATTTTCGACATATTATTTTGGCAGGACGTTGCAAAGATGACATTGAAGCTTTTCAGGGATTGTTACAAGAATTGGAAATTGACACTGACAATCGCGGAACGGGAAAACAGGAGCACAACAATTACAGGTAACATCCGTCACAATTCTGCGATGACAGAAATAATAACTGGAGACGACAAGGCTATTCTTACAACGCAAATCGTGAACAAAACAGACACCACCCACATGACAACCACTGGCAGAGTAATAGTTACAGAGAAAGATCGCATTTCCATAGTAATGAATATGACAGAGTCAATCATAGAAACAGACAATATGGCAACCAGAACTATTATTATCACGGGAGACAGAATAGCTTCAGACCCAACGGTCTACCGTGCAGTGATAATTCAAGGAGAAATTCTCCACCACCTAACCGACAAGCAAGAAACTACAGGAACTATCAACATGACGACAGACGATATGATCGTTACGACAGACCTGAATTGCATCAGAACTGGCGGGATTCAAACAGGGCGGGGCCCTCTCGACAAGGTGAATTTGTAGAAGCTAGGTCTCCTAATCCCAATAACGATGCACGCCAACAAAGAGATAGCAGACAATGACTCGCACCGCAGGCAGCCACGTGCGCCGGCTGGCTCACAGGAAAATAACATAGACGCTAACCTTGAGAAAAAATTTTAGCATTCCTTACCGACAGTACACGCATTTGAGTGATTAAATTTGTACATTCTTGCTTGTTAGTTGCACGATTACGTAACGACTATAAGGCTTACATACTTAGAACATGTACTGGTACTGCTAATGAGATTTTAATGCAACGTTTTGGTTTACTTGAAAATACATTCTAGATTTAAAGTACTTTCTGAGAGATACCAGATGTCACAGTGGTTAGGTTATTTGACAGCTGCATGATTATATCATGACGCTACTAATATGTGACACAATTTACATTGTTACTCTTGCGGTGAATCTGTTTTATATCTGCACAGTTTTTCTGTATTATTTTGGAAAGTAAAACATGTTTTAGTAGTAACTTTTGTGGTATAGCTATAATGAAACAGCCTTTTTCGTAACACAACAATACGTTACAGCACAGTACTTTCTTGATCACGGTAAGGTACGTAATAACTACGATATGTATACGCAAAGCATTTTACTTTCGTTTATGATGAGGTAAGTACATTGACTTCAGCAGAACTTTGCTTACAGAGGACGATAGCTACGACACTTCCACAGAATTATCTTACAACAAGACGCACATTTAGCGCTACAGGACACGCATTTGAGATATTAATTTTGTACTTAAGCCATTTATTTTTCAAGATTTTTGAATTACAAAGAAAGTTTTCCATGATACATTCCATTCCATTTCTGTAATCTGTAACACCTGAGGGTAAAATTACATTAATCCTCAGGGGGGTACACGCTTACTTTGTGTACCATGTGTATAGCAAGCACAAGGAGCCCTAGCTAATATGGTATTTGCTTATACAACTTCACACATCGGTACCATATTTCTCTAACATAGAATTACACAGCTATCTGATCATTTAACTGAGAAAGACAAATTTTATTTTACTACATCAGTGACAGATGTTTACATAATTACACAGTTGGATAACTTTACACTTATGAAATTGTATTCTGTCTGTACTTTGTGAAATGTTCTTATTTTTTTTTTTGGAACCATTGTGATACTATGAGAGCTTTGAATGATGTATTTGGTATCGGATCATGATTTTTAAAGTGCGTTTGAGGTAGATGACAATGTTGAAATGAGCAGAGAATTTTTAAGGTTTTGAAATTATTGCAGAAAGCTACGACGTTTTTGAGATTTGACTGAGGTGTTATGATGTTATTATTACGACGACGATGTGTATTATGCTGTTGAAGTATGTTTACGATCAATAAGCTGATGTTATATAGGGAATTTGATTATACTACGTATCTGTTGTGATGAAATATTGAACAAGTGTCGACAAATATGTATATGTGTAATAAGGTAAGGAATAATAAGTAGTGGTTATAGGACTCTGAATTGTGAAAAAGGATGTTGGAAACCAACAATCGTACTTTAAGAGTTATGAAATGTGCGTAAATGCGTGAATGTATCACAATGCCGCCGAAAATTTTTTGGACACTGTTATGTCAATAGGATTTTGTTTCTACAGATTTGTAACGCAGATTCTTGACCTGTGAAATTTTTTATATGAGACTGCCACTGTAGCGGAAACTGCTGTCGTAAATATTTCAGTAAGAAAGGTAAGTGACCTTGACGTAACGCGTTTTGGGCGCCCAGCTGACAGGTAGTCTTCTGACAAAAGAAAGTCATTAGGTGAAAAAAAGAGGCTATTATCGTCGCTATTGACATTCCTTTGTAGAAAGCATCGCAAATACAACACGCTAATTACTTGGAAACATACTTACATCTGCACACCTGATTATGACAAGCGTCTTTCTACGAGAATTGAGAGAATTCCTACTAACTTATTGAAATGCCACATGACTATTGAATGATATTTTTATGCTTTGTACATAGTTGCTTATTTCATTTGATATCTGTTTTCCAGATGTGTTGCAGCATTTGTTTTATAAAATAAAATTAAATGCATTTGCTAGTGTGGAAACTTTCTGTCAACAGATCTATTAAATAATAATTTTATGATCCACGTTCTTCGAAAAAGGAGCACTTGGTAAGGAAAGAACAATAAGAAGGGATTAATAACAGTAACTGCATACATAATTATCTTTTCAACTACTTGGTAATTTTTTTGGTAGAGTAACCTATCGTGATGCATCACTCTAGTGTTAAGATGTGACATAGGTATTAAACATGACCATTTTTACTGTCATATTATTTCTGCTTGAGCTTTGTCATGTTTAGATATAGGTCATAGCATTTGCTGCTGTTTTTTTTTTTTTTTGCCAGTCATAGTGTCACTGACTCTGTTAAGCCAGTTTTATTGTTTGCTGCACATTGCCTTATATTACTTGTAATATTGCAATTGCTCTGCTAATTTAGATTGAATGCTGCTTGCTTTGCCAATTTTCATTTTTTTGTTATTGCTGCTTGTGTTAATTGTTTTGTGCTGCTGCATTGCCTCGTCCCTTAGTTTAGCATCTGAGCTCAGTAAATTTAAGTTAGCTTAAGAGGGGGTAGACTATATAAGAAACTAACTATGATGAATTGCAAGAAATGCATTGAGAAGCTATAAGGAAATGGTTTGGCCAAAAAAAGTAGTGTACAGTGGAGAAAAACTATTTTTGAAAGAGGATATGAACAGAATACAGAAAGCATGCTTGGATAGGATTTTTTTTTTTTGGCTGTAGCAAATGTTGAAATAAGAGGGACGATCTATGGAATGAAGTTTTGGGGTTAACTGCAGTATCAAATGTTACACTGAAAACAAACCCTGTCCTTTCCTTTTGTGTTATCCCACTATGTGTTTGTGTACCCTTGTGTATTTGTTTTCTTCCCGTCTCTGTGTACTGTTTCATAGAATTTTTTCTCTTCTAATACTAAGCTACATTCACTATGATTAATTTGCATTAATAATATGTTATTTACTTCGTAAAGATGTTTAGCCATTATTTGGTCTGTTTTGTTTTAATGCTCATGTGTGAAGTTGATGTTTCAAAAGTTATTCTGATCTTTTATGTATTTACTTATTTCATAATTCTTGTAACACTGATGTATATGTTAGTTCAATTCTTTTGTAAAGCCTGTGTTACTACAAATGTTATCTTATTATTATGTTTTTAATGATGTTTTCCATATCTTTGTAATTATATTCTTATGTTATAAAATTGTAATTGACACCAGTTCATCAAATTAAGTAACTTGTAAGTTACATTTCACTGCACACGTTTCTGTTGGTCATAGTATATGGACAATATGTGAGAAGTAGGGACTGATAGTGTTTTCACGTGTGTTAATAAATCAGCAAGGGACTGGTTAACAGCATTGCTGGTTCTACGGACAATTCCAAAAACTTTGTGAGTACACAAGTGATGGTTTATGGACTTGCCATATTCTCCGCAAGACTCTTCGATGGTGATTGTGCACCTGCACAGTTGCAACAGTTGGCTGCTGGCCATCTCTACAAGGACTACAGTGGGTCTGCACCTTTGATGACCCACCAATACCATTATTTCTACAAGGACTGTAGTGGGTATGCACCTTTGATGACCCACTAATACCATTATTTCTACAAGGACTGCAGTGGGTCTACACCTCTGGTGGCCCGCCAATACCGCAACCTCTACCAGGAATACAGTGGGTCTGCTCTGTGACAACCTACCTACCAATATTCTTCTACTTCGTCTGACTCTGCTGTGGGTTTGCTCTGTTGTGGCCCATTACCTGTCTGCATGTCAAGAGTCAGCACTGTCTTTCCATTGGAAGGACAACACTGCTTCTTCAAGACTGCATGGAAATCCACTACTTCCATGTGCATTTTCGTTTACTGCTCAGACTTTGAGAAAAAAAATCTGCAATTTTACTGTGATGAATGATCAGGACTGTGAGAAAATTTTAGCTTTTGATCAACATTGTATCAATAAGTGTGTGCATTTGATATCTTTGATATTGTAATTATGAAAAAATTTTTCAAATCTGTCTTGGCCACTGCCCAAAACAATTTGTAAAATTTTTTGTGGGGAGTATGGGGGCTATGTAAGTAGGCTGTTTAGGTTTTTTTATTGGTAACACCACGTAGCCCTCTGTATGAAGATCACTGGCTGTGCTGTGTGCAGTCTGTGGCTGGTTGGCATTGTTGTAATACTCGCCATTGTAGCGTTTGGCAGATGGATGTGAACAGTACGTAGTGTTGTGCAGTTGGAGGTGAGCCGCCAGCAGTGGTGGATGTGGGGAGAGAGATAGCGGAGTTTTGAAATTTGTAAGACTGGATGTCATGAACTGCTATATATATGATCACTTTCTAACACTATTGAGGTAAATACATTGTTTGTTCTCTATCAAAATATTTCATTTGCTAACTGTGCCTATCAGTAGTTAGTGCCTTCAGTAGTTTGAATCTTTTATTTAACTGGCAGTAGTGGCGCTCGCTGTATTGCAGTAGTTCGAGTAAAGAAGATTTTTGTGAGGTAAGTGATTTGTAAAACGTATAGGTTAATGTTAGTCAGGGCCATTCTTTTGTAGGGATTTTTGAAAGTCAGATTGCGTTGCGCTAAACATATTGTGTGTCAGTTTAAGCACAGTCATGTATAATTGTTCTAAGGGGATGTTTCAAAAGAGCCACACATGTGCCAATTAACTTCTGAACTGAAGCAATAGAAGGAGAGCTTAAACCCAGTGCAGAACTTTTGAACAATATTAGCGGTTGTTCAGGACACAGCAGGAAGAGAGGTCAGCGAACTTCAGGAAGGCCGACGGAAGGGGCTGGAAGCAGCACCCGTTGCAGATGGGCAGTAGGAGCAACTGTGATTCAATTCTTTTATCTTGGCGGCTCGCAAATGACCGCCCAGACGCGGCAGATTGCTGCGTTGCCAGTTGCACACGACACACTCTCCAATAGAAGCAGCGCCATTGTGTAGCATAGTTCGCCAGCTTACGTTTAGGGGGGAGCGTGCAGTTCATGAAGTAAAGCCACCATGGCCGCATTAACCCTTTTGCTGCTACAAAGACGTGCTCCCTGCATTCCGCGCTCTTCGCGACTTTGTCACTGCATTGCTCGCCTGTGCAGACATATCGTGCTCCGACTGCTTTGACACTCTTATCATTCGATTCCACAAAAACTATTTGGCCCAAAAATTAGATTTTTACACATCTTCTTGACTGATACCTTCCCCCCATAAATGACTTAATTTTGTTTCGATGTTCAACGCAGTTGTTATGCAGCATTAAATATAGTAAACCATTGCACGAAATTTTGAAGAGTTTGCAGAGGTAAAAGTCCATAGAGTATACTTTCTGTGTGGTCGATTTTAGTTGCCACAATGTTGAGAATGAAATTTGGACAAGATACCTAAATTTCATATAAAATTTACTGTATAACAATATCTCATTGAAGTACCACATAGGTGTCTATGTAATATTGAGAAATATTCCGTCTTTCGCGACTGTAACAAAAGTTTTATTTACACTGAGCATATTTGGCTTTATTTTAAAGCATTTCAATCAATCAAAAGTAAGTAGACAAAATACATTAAACAAAACTGTGGACTTACAAAAACATCAGGACTTGAATATACCGTCTATCAGTGAAGTGCTCTGGGCTATGTCAAATATAATTTTTGTGTGTGGCACACACAAACATCATTTATTTACTAAAACACTGATCAGCCAACACAAACGTTGAATATTGTGTTATCGGAGCACAAAATTACGAAAGGTGACTTGGCAATGGAGGAGACAAAATACTGTCCACTGAAGATGCTTCAAAAGAGAGCAGTGCGTCTCGTCTAAATAAGTCGCTTATTACAGTTGCAGAAGAGGAATATATTTCAGTACCATTGGTAAAACTGTAACTGTGGAACAAATCCAAGAAAGAGAACATGAGTACCATTGTGTATGTGCCATACCTTTCATTGATTGAAGTGCTTTAAAATAAAGCCAAACGCGTCCGATTTAAATAAGACTTTTATTACAGTCGCGAAAGACGGAATATTTCTCAATATCACATACGACACCTATGCGGTACGTAAATTAAATGAGATGTTGTTATACAGTAAATTTTATACGGAATTTAGGTATCTTGTACACATTTCATTCTCAAAATTGTGGCAACTAAAACTGACCATACGGAAAGCATACGCTATGAACGTCTACCTCTGAAAACTCTTCAAAATTTCGTGCAATGGTTTACTGCATAATAACTGCATTGAACATCGAAACAAAATTAAGTCATTTATGAGGGAAAGGTATCAGTCAAGAAGACGTGTTAAAATCAAATTTTTGGGCCAAACAGTTTTTGTGAAATCGAATGAAAAGTGTGTAGAACAGTGGGAACACCATGTGTCTGCACAGGCGAGCAGTGCAGTGATGACAAAATCGCACACAGTGCAGAATGCCGTGAGCACGTGTCTGCAGCAGCGAAAGGATTAATGAAGAGACAAAGCACCAGAAATTTCATAAAACTGCATTCAAACGGATATAATTCGTGAAGTAAAGCACTTCGATATTGCTTTTAAATAATGAAAATATTAAGCACCACACAAGGTTTGAACTCACAACCTTCCACATAGAAACTCAACACCTTAACCGTTACGCTAACGCAGCTCATGTGACTACAGCTTGCAATGAAGCCTCTAACGTAACGCAAAATACTGAAAAAACACTGTTGGTATGACTATGAATTACTCACGCTTCGTCGAAATACAATAGGAAATAAACAATTATCGCTGTTCTTTATTGCGAAAAAGCGGTTCGTGAGATTGATACAAACACCTTTCCTTGCTATTGCCTGAATTAGGAGTCTTATTGCTTGTTTGGTTTAATTAATTAGTAGAATATGAAGCAATTGGTATAAATATTGTTCTTTCCAAACTTCCCATAAAAGAAAGTTTTCTATCAAGACATTGCTTTTGTTCTATTACTTTATTTATGACTGAACGTTTCTAAAACTGAAGACACTCGTCCATGCTCTGCACTGCAGTCGAGATCTGGCAACGTAATTCTCTGTTCATTGGCTGACTGTGTTTTGTGACGTCAGATGCGCAGAACGAACCCAAACTCGGCCGCCAACATAAATGACGCGCACTTTAGCTGCCGAGGACGGTACAATGGGGTCCCAGGGCCTGGACTGAAGTTAGCAGCCCTTGGAAGACGGACTCGCAGCAGCATCTGGCTGTACTGTCAACGTTGAGAAAACGCTAAGTAGTATGTTGCTTTGTTTGGTGTGTGAGTGCTAGCCGATGTGGCCGAGCGGTTCTACGCACGTCAGTCTAGAACCGCGCGCCCGCTATGGTCGCAGGTTCGAATCCTGCCTCGGGCATGGATGTGTGTGATGTCCTTAGGTTAGTTAGGTTTAAGTAGTTCTGAGTTCTAGGGGACTGATGACCTCAGAAGTTAAGGCCCATAGTGCTCAGAGCCATTTGAACCATTTTTGGTGTGTGAGTGTGGAAAGAAACTTGTCAACGTGGCGAAAAGTGCAAGGAAGGTGGGTGTACATTTTGACAATGCAGTACCTGCAAAAATTTTAGTTTTGATGTGTCTCCAATTAATTACAGTGGTTACCCATATTCAATTTCTGATGCTTATGGGTCAATTAATGAGCAAGACACGGTGGAAGCTGATGTTAAGTTGTCACCAGGTCTTGAGAAACAAGAAAGAAGGAACAATAATGAGATTTTCACTCTGCAGCAGAGTTTGCGCTGATATGAAACTTACTGGCAGATTAAAACTGTGTACTGGACCGAGACACGAACTCTGGACCTTTGCCTTTCGCAGGCAAGTGCTCTACCAACTTTCAGGAGTGCTAGTTCTGCAAGGTTCGCAGGAGAGCTTCTGCAAAATTTGGAAGGTAGGAGACGAGGTACTGGCGGAAGTAAAGCTGCGAGGACGGGGCGTGAGTCGTGCTTGGGTAGCTCAGTTGGTGGAGCACTTGTCCACGAAAGACAAAGGTCCCGAGTTTGAGTCTCGGTCCGGCACACAGTTTTAATTTGCCAGGAAGTATCAAGAAGGGACCATGTTTTGGTATTGGAGAAAAAAAATATAATACTCCTATTCAAGAAATAAGTAGGGAACAGACACCTGATCGTAATACTAAACGTGTACCACTTACTGTTACTGTAGCGAAACTAGAGCCAGCACTGGAGGCTGGTGAGCAGGAAGTTAGCACGGTAGCCATGATCCAGAACATTATGAAACAAGATGGGGGTATTAATAGTAGAATAAATGGATGGATAATGAAATGGATGGTAAAATAAGTGGATTAGTTCCTGAAATCAATCAAAGGTTTACAAAACAATCAGAACAGTTTGATAACAAACTAAAAAATTTTATAGAGGAAGTTAAAGGGGAATGAATCACACAATTTCATAGTGTCTATGTATAAAATGAGACGTGAAAAGGCGAATTTGGTATGAAAAACGAGAATGTAAGAATGAAATTGTAAGAGTTTCAGATGACCCAACTACCTATGTGAAGCAAATTGCTGAGGATAGTAAACAGCTAGGTTACAGGGCCAAATAGATCAGGCGGGAAATCACTGTAATTAGAAGCATAGAATTCTGGCTGACAAAATTAAGGACAAAATAGACAAATGTAAATTGTTTGGAGGACATGTGTGTGCAAAATAACTGATTTCGACATTAACTTGTCAGAATTCATACAGCAGTAAGTGGTAACGTACAAGAGCATGAAATCAGACTAACTAATCTAGAACAGAAAACTACAAACACTAGTCTTCATGCAATAATAAATAATGTTAGAGAGTCCTCTGTAATTTCCTATGTTAACCACAGTCAGTTTTGAGATTTGATCCCAAAAGGTGGGTATATCCCATTCTGGAGTGATTTTGGAGATATGTTACCTATAACATGGAATGGTAAACAGAAAATAGGTTTTGTGGAGTGTACATTCCATTCTGGAGTGATTTTGAGAATGTGTTACCTGGGTCAAGGAATGATAAACAGAAAATAGGTTTTGTGGTATCTAATCTAATGGAGAAGCTTGTATTTGGGGAAATTTAGCTGTAGACAAGTATGACAACATGAAATGTTTTAAACAGGCCTTATTTGAGGAATACTGGGGAAAAAATTTATAATAATAACAGCTTTTGGTCAGGTGTGAAAATTAACCGAGAGAAAGACTGTTATGATGTTTGTGCAGAAGTAAATAAGTATTTCGTCTGGCATGAATCCCATGTTAAAAAAAGAACAAATTATAATGCGGTTAAAAAACAAGCTACCTTTGTGCCTCCGAAATAAAATAATTTCTGCACCCAGGGAGGACATTAACAAGTTCATTAGTTACTTGGGAAGGGCAGAGAATCTTTTGAAAGAAAGGGAAACACTAATAGAGATTATAGGTCTCCTACTAGGCAAAATGAAATGCAAGTAAACAGGACAGGTGTGGACTGAGCTAACCATCGCACAGGGTGGTCGACAGGACGAGAGGGTTTTACTGGATATGGAAATTACGACAGGAACAGGAATGACAGTTATCAAAATCAGCATTCAGCTGAGAGAGTAGAACAGCATTCCGGGCAGCCGAATGAACGGGGCGCTACGCCTAATGGCAGAGTAAGCGATGGGGAAAACTAATAGCAGTTTGTAAGGGTGCTATCGTTTGCAGACTGCCAAAACGTAGGTTAAGTCTGCTAGCAAAGTCCTATCTAAGCCAGCAAACAACACAACAACACTGTAGTGGTACGGAGACTACCTACCGGAGGCAAAAGAGGAATTGAAAATATTTACTTTTCAGGGGAACGTGGCAGAATTTTGTGAAAGATGAGATGATAATCGCGAACCTAGGAATCCAGTTTAGCAAGGAATTGGAGTTATGTGATGAGACTGTGGAGCAGGATCCTAGTCTAAGTGAGCACTGCTATACTAAAGAGGATCCTATAGGGAACGTGGAGAAAGCGCTGCATGTGGGACAAGCTTAGCAGAGAAGAAAGATACACTGGCGAATGAAGTTTTAGGTAGAGTAGAGAAGAGTCTATCTGATAGTGATGGAGCAGTTTCAGATGTCGAAAAAGTTGTAAGTAGAGTGGGAAAAAACTCATTGGATAGTGATGCAGATACAGATGTATATGAAGATTGGAGTTATTTTGAAAATTCTGACATCATAAAGGAAAGAGTTGCAAAATCTGAGAGGGTTAGACAAGGTGAATTTTTGGAGAAATCTTTTTATTTGTCACTAATAGATTAATGAATTTTTGGAGAAATATTTTGACTTGTTACGAATAGAAAGATTAATTAAAGCTGCCACATTTAAAGAGGAAGAAGATCCCATAAATATGTGTGTGTTATTTTCGCAGAAGGTATGGGATTCGAGAGATGTGATGTAATGCGGGATTTATTTTGAAGAACCAGATCCTGAAATTGTCATCATTAGTGCAAGCGATAATGGTGGTTGCGTTTGTGGTAAAACAGTTCCTTGCCTGCTTGACAGTGGTTCAGATGTATGTGCAGTGTCAAAAAATTTTATAGATGCTGTTCCCAATCGGAAAGAAACAGTTATTATGCCCGTCTCCAGAATAAACATTGTAGTATCCACAGGTAAATGTAAGAAAGCAATAACTCATGAGGTCATGTTACCTGTAAAGATTCAGTGTTAGCAGCTGTACCGGAAGTTTCTCATAATTTTCGGGATAAGTGTGGAAATGTTGTCGGGGCAGATCTTTTACAAAAATACAAAGGGAACGTCGATGTTTGGAATAACAAAGCTGTCATTACAGTACATGAAAAGCGCCTGAGGAAAAGGGAGCCTACCGTCGGGTACAATGAATGTGGAGAAAGTAAGGAAACAGGTACCGATGAAATACAACCCATCAGGGTCATAATTGAATAAGAAGCAGAGGAGTTACCGGATTTGATAGAAACTCAGAAAAATGGGATTAAAAGGGTTTTATGTAAACACCAGGATGTATTTCTGAACCAACCATAACTAGTCAAAGATTAAGAATCTTATCTAACAATAAAATATGATGCACTCATTTTCAATAAACCGCTTGTGACTGCGGAGGTGCATAAAGAAGCGGTAAGGGAAATGATTCAGAAAATGCTTAAATGGGACGAATCGAAAAGCGCATTACTGTATAAAACACAATGGCCCCCAAAAAAGTGGATCGATTAGGCTCGTGTTGTATGTAAGAGCTTTGAACAAAAAATATTGCCAGAAAGCGACAGACCCGAAAATATAGAGCAATTATTATAGGAATTTAAAGGTGCAAAATTCTTCAGCTCTATTTATGTAACTTGTGGATACTGAAATCTTTCGTTTGCAAAAGAATCGCGGAAGAATACAGCTTTCCTATTTGAGGGACGTTGTTGCCAGTATTAAATAGTTGTCTTTGGTTTTAATATTAGTGTTTGCGCTTTCGTCCCAAATATTCGGCGACGAATTATTGAAGCGAATAACTGTGTAGTGGTCGATGTTGACCTGCAGACGTACGCTATTCGTCGGACAAAAGTAGAACAAGATTAGAAGAGAAATTCTTGCAAAACTCAAAAAGTGCACTATTATTAGTTAAGAGTGAAAAATGATTTTTGTCACTGATCAGTTCTTAAATATGAGCCATGCGACTTCGACGTTTAGACGCCTACTGTGCGGTGCATACTTTTTTTTGTTAATTTTGCGTCATACGCTAAACTAATAGAGTGATCCAGGACAGATGAATCTGCTGAATACATTAGAAAATAGCACTCTTATAAAGCTATCTTCAGTACTCAAATCCCCGTCGGGCTATCAAGATTTAGGTTTTCCGTGATTTTCCTAAATCGCTCCAGGGAAATAATGAGATGGTTCCTTTCAGTGAGCACGGCCAATTTCCTACGTTACCCTTACAAAAAAACGATTCGAGCTTGTGCGCCGTCACTGATGACCTCGTTGTCGGCGGAATATCAAACCATTATCCTCCTTGCTTCGTTTTTCTAATGTTTGACGCTAATCAATTTTTAAAATCGCGTTCTGTTCAATTTATCCCTGTACAAGTACATGACTGAGATACTTTTTTGGTAAATTAATCTAAATTTTTCCGCCATTCCACCCAAGGATGTAACGTCGAGAGAATGCACCTTTGGATTAATAGCGTAACTATGCTCTAACGGTTTCGTAAGAAACTGTGTTTCGTAGACTGAAGAATATTCGTATGTATTAGGCTCAATACAGATTATTAAAGTGATAATTATTTTTCGAATGTTTATCATTTCAGACGTTTTAGCATCTCTGGACACAAAGTAGGCCGGCCGGGTTGGCCGAGCGGTTCTAGCCGCTACAGTCTGGAACCGCACGGCCGCTGCGGCCGCAGGTTCAAGTCATGCCTCGGCCATGGATGTGTGTGATGTCCTTAGGTTAGTTACGTTTAACTAGTTCTAAGTTCTAGGGGACTGATGACCTCAGAAGTTAAGTCCCATAGTGCTCAGAGCCATTTGAACCATTTTTGAACACAAAGTAGTCGAGTTTGTTATCGTTGGAGTACCGCTGTATCTGAATCCTTATTCTTTTATGTTAACACGACCTGACACTGATCTCAATGAACGGACCAGTTGGTATAACAGTGTATGTTCTACTTCTTCTGTTGCGTTTCCCTATGACTTCTTGAATATGTATTATCGGCCGTTCCTCTCACATGATTCAAACTTATTATCTGATGTACTCCAGTGTCTTCTAATTTACTCTTTATACTTAAATCTACATTTTCATGTCAGATGCGACCAGTTCTCATGCATTAGAAAGATAAACGCAAAAAAATTTGTTACGTGAAGTCTACTTTTTTCCTGTAGTTTCAAACACTCTGCTCCATACAGAACTGCCATGTTTCTGTAGAATTTTACCTTTAACTGAACAGTGCCCTCTCCATTTAAGGTTGTTCCGAATGAACTGCAGAAACGAGAGAATGAATTAATTTTGGAGTTAATGACACTGAAATAGTTTAAAGCTGTAACGAAGTACTGAAAAACGTGAACCTGTTCCACGATATTGTCTCCTATTAAGAGTTTTGTTCTTGTCAACTGTTTACCAGTGAATGTTTGTGCCTCAGTTTCATGTGCAGATATTTCAGAGCCATAATTTTAATCTATTAGGTTTAATTCGAAAACTGAATTTTGTACATCTTCGTTTGAATCTCTTACAGTTGCTTAATCATCTGAAAAAATAATATAATTTCCATCTTCTTCCTTAATTGTTATCCAGTTTATATACTAATAATCCATTTAATACATGTTCTCTGCACCTTTACGCATTCTTAAGACACGCATTACCTGTGGGCTTCTCAGTGTTTCATATCTGACAATCGCTATTCGTTTGGGATAACATTCCGATATTTTCTTCTTCACCTTTCTTGTGTATAGATGGAGAAGGAATTATTTCTTGATCAAATGAAACTAGGTGGTTCCAGACACCTTTGAAAGTCTCAAACAACTATGACGTATATATGCAGAGTGAAGCGGCGGATGAAAACTTATACCAATGCCGGGATTTGAACCCAGGTTTTCTGCTCACAAGGCTGATGCGCTAACCACCATATAGTGGCTTTGCCCAAATGCACAGAGTATCCCAGCATGCCTCGTTCCAAATTCCCATTCACCATACCAAGTGGACTCAATCGAGAACGGGGATTTCGACTAAGGAGAGAAGCAAGCTATGATAGCTATTTTGCCAGCAAGGCGTTGTACTTAGCTAATCTCCGTAGTGAGGGGGGGGTGGGGGGTGGTGACACGGGTGCAGTTCTGGTCTTGGTACAACTTTTTATTGTTTCTTTAGTCTGAATTATTTATTGGCTCGATTTTCATTTAATTACACAATAAAGTACCACCTAAGTTCTGTTTAAATTTCTGAGTGTTCCTCACACTACATGTGAGACGTGTGGTGCGTTGCTGCTGCCACGTGGGCACCACATACAGTCCGCGACTACCGAACAGCAGTGCGATCAGTCGATGTTTGTGTTGTTGCGCATATTAGCGAGTAATGCGGAGTTTATATGCTCACACAAGTCTGTATGCCGTGTTTACGCACGCAGTTGCCTGTTGGCCGACAGTGGGCCGCTACGTTTTCCTCGTCGGCACCCTCCCAGCAGCTTCCTCGCGCTCTATTTGGACAGTAAGCTGGAACGCACTTTCATCACTGCCCTCAGCGTCTTACGAGTGGCCTTATCTCCTCCTGTATTTACAGGACTCACATACTCATCGGGGCTTCTAGTATCAGCATTAGCAGGTGAACATCTTCTCAGCTGATGAATCCTCGTGTGATAAAAATATTTATTTACCTCCCGGTTTTTAATTCTGCCGGGTGTAGTAAAGGAACACAAGTCATTAACAAAATGGTATCCAAGTAACCACCGCATTAAACATCATTAGTCTGGAAAGCAGGTATCTTTCCTGGCATGTAGACCAATAGAAGCAGTTCTCCGATATGAAGGTAACTGCTAATTGGGATATTGTTCATCAGACGATATGTCCTTGTAGAAACAACGAGTCTAGTGCTAACAGTCGAAATTGTGAGATTGGCCGTGAACTCAGCGATAATTCTCTGGACAACTAAAGCGTATTGCTAAACGGTGGGGTTCCGCTTCGTCCTGGCAATGTTTGACATTTTCACGTTTCCAGCTAATAAATCAAGAATATTCCTGTAAAAGCTGTTAGTAAAATTCCTTTTTTATGTTTTCAGACATGTACAACGTGACAAAGTAGGCAACCAACGGAACTACTCCAACTCTACAATTAGGACAGAAAATACTGGATGACAGCTGTCCATCTTGTAACACTGCCCACTGGCTTTCTGAAGTTGTTAATTTAAAAATACGTCGGCGAAGAGTTAGTTCGAAACCAAGATTAATGGACAAGGACGTTCGTTTCTGGAACGGAAATCTTGCAGCGCCATTGCAGGATTGCGTACTAATACTGGAGTGAACAAAAGTTCCACTGCAGTCAGAGTTACCGTTGAACTTTAATATACGCAAACGCAATCTCTCACAAGCCCCACAGATGCCGTGCAGTCCAATGGAAAGGAGACAGTTGGAAAAAGTAAACTCTTTTTTATTTCAGAAGTAACTGCCACTACTTTTAATACTCTTACCTCCTGAGAGACAAGACGGTCAATGCCTTCATGGAAAACTGTTTGTCGTTGTCTACGGAGCCATGTTTGCGCCCAACATGTATCTCTTAGTCCAAAGCAAATCGAAAAACATGCCGAAAAAGCTTTGGCAACTTGCGGGCTCGCAGATGTTGCCAATGGTGTTTCGACTACGTCGCAAAAGTTTCGCTGGGAACCCCTTACACAATTTCCATATATCCCCCTTGCGATTTCAGTACTTTTGGTGCCGTCAAGAAAGACATTTACAGCCCTTGTCTTTCTTCGGTCGAAGAGGTGCACATATGGGTAGAATCATGGTTCCGTAGGCAACTGCAAACATGTTCCCATGAAAGTATTGACCGTCTTGTCTCATAGTGGAATAAATGTAGGAATCGTTATGGCCATTACTTTTGTAATAGCCAGTTTACTTTTTTCCATTTTTCTCATTTTCATTTGACTATCACTTTTACTAATCGTCACGCACCACTATGCTAACACAAACATATCGAATACTGCACCATGCACCAGTGACCTTGTCTCGTTGAATACAGCTGTTCCCGACAGATCACAGAATTAAAGCGATCTTGGACGAAGTCGGTAATTGGAAAGGTAACCGCCTCGGTATACCACTAACTGTGGGCTACTTTCTTTTTGCCCTTCCAACATAGTAGAAGAGAGGTAATGGCGTAAACACTCCAGACGTCGTGCTAATGTTCCGCATTAAATTCCAAAACTTTCCGCAGTGTCTCATGAAGTTGCGGCCTGTGGCACTGTTGACGGTGATCGGACCGTCGGGTGGGGACGTTAAGGTCGGCGGCTTTTTTGGTGCTGTCGAGGCTATGTGCCGAATCGGGGTTTCACCCTCTCCATTCTCTCATCCTCATATAACGCAAACGTGTCACCACACCACACACACAAACATACACACATACAAACACGCACGCACACACACACACACACACACACACACACACGGTGATGTACACGAATCAGACACAACGTACAGCTAGCGTAAGAAAGATGCTGGTGTGAACGAAGAAAAACCTTTGCAATTAGGCACTTTATCCTGCTCCTCGTGGTCCTCCAGCCAATAATGCCATACGGCTGTACTCTTACTGCAGTCTACAATACACTGCAATGGGATTTGACAGGGGCGGTGGACGCGAAAGCTCCCGTAATATTATCTGAAGCAGCATCCACACAATTCTCCTTTCCTAACCGCGCTCATAATAAAAAAAAAAATACTTTCGCGCCTGTCATTGGAATTACGCATGTTCTTCAGGGTATACTAGCGACGAAGCCAACACGCTCGACAAATGCCTTTCAAGAACAGCCAGTGGAAAAATTAGCAATTACGCAGTCCACTCAGTGGGAAAGAAAACAGCAGTTACGCAGTCCACTCGGTGCTTCGACTTCGACAATAGATACCTGTAAGTACTCCTGAGCTGTGTGAATGAAGAAATAGTTGCTCTACGTAAGCGATCGTGGGTCCCTTGCAGTCTACAAGGATATATGAGAACAAATGGTCAAACAATTACTACGAAACATGAATACGCCCTGTAATTCACCCTCCAAATATCACAGAGACGTGTGCGTGATTAAACTGGACAACAGTAAATAATATGCCGCAGACTATTAGTGAGTGAATTAAAACACTTTATTTCAAATGAATTAAATACACTGTAGCGAAATCAGTGGATGAATGGCGACGTAGACTACACTCCTGAAAATGGAAAAAAGAACACATTGACACCGGTGTGTCAGACCCACCATACTTGCTCCGGACACTGCGAGAAGGCTGTACAAGCAATGATCACACGCACGGCACAGCCGACACACCAGGAACCGCGGTGTTGGCCGTCGAATGGCGCTAGCTGAACAGCATTTGTGCACCGCCGCCGTCAGTGTCAGCCATTTTGCCGTGGCATACGGAGCTCTATAGCAGTCTTTAACACTGGTAGCATGCCGCGACAGCGTGGACGTGAACCGTATGTGCAGTTGACGGACTTTGAGCGAGGGCGTATAGTGGGCATGCGGGAGGTCGGGTGGACGTACCGCCGAATTGCTCAACACGTGGGGCGTGAGGTCTCCACAGTACATCAATGTTGTCGCCAGTGGTCGGCTGAAGGTGCACGTGCCCGTCGACCTGGGACCGGACCGCAGCGACGCACGGATGCACGCCAAGACCGTAGGATCCTACGCAGTGCCGTAGGGGACCGCACCGCCACTTCCCAGCAAATTAGGGACACTGTTGCTCCTGGGGTATCGGCGAGGACCATTCGCAACCGTCTCCATGAAGCTGGGCTACGGTCCCGCACACCGTTAGGCCGTCTTCCGCTCACGCCCCAACATCGTGCTGCCCGCCTCCAGTGGTGTCGCGACAGGCGTGAATGGAGGGACGAATGGAGACGTGTCGCCTTCAGCGGTGAGAGTCGCTTCTGCCTTGGTGCCAATGATGGTCGTATGCGTGTTTGGCGCCGTGCAGGTGAGCGCCACAATCAGGACTGCATACGACCAAGGCACACAGGGCCAACACCCGCCATCATGGTGTGGGGAGCGATCTCCTACACTGGCCGTACACCTCTGGTGATCGTCGAGGGGACACTGAATAGTGCACGGTACATCCAAACCGTCATCGAACCCATCGTTCTACCATTCCTAGACCGGCAAGGGAACTTGCTGTTCCAACAGGACAATGCACGTCCGCATGTATCCCGTGCCACCCAACGTGCTCTAGAAGGTGTAAGTCAACTACCCTGGCCAGCAAGATCTCCGGATCTGTCCCCCATTGAGCATGTTTGGGACTGGATGAAGCGTCGTCTCACGCGGTCTGCACGTCCAGCACGAACGCTGGTCCAACTGAGGCGCCCGGTGGAAATGGCATGGCAAGCCGTTCCACAGGACTACATCCAGCATCTCTACGATCGTCTCCATGGGAGAATAGCAGCCTGCATTGCTGCGAAAGGTGGATATACACTGTACTAGTGCCGACATTGTGCATGCTGTGTTGCCTGTGTCTATGTGCCTGTGGTTCTGTCAGTGTGATCATGTGATGTATCTGACCCCAGGAATGTGTCAATAAAGTTTCCCCTTCCTGGGACAATGAATTCACGGTGTTCTTATTTCAATTTCCAGGAGTGTATAAAGATGCAGTGATATGTAGCGATATCGATCGAAACAGTTCACAGAGGTTCAAACAGCTGTGTAGTAAACCCTGTGTAGTAAATCTGTAATGACAGTTGAAGAAGTATGCAAAATCTGAAGTCTAACACTGATTTCCTGCTTATCTCTAGCGTTTCTCTAATCATAAGGCACAGCATACCCTCGACCATGAGTAAGAAGGCACCCTCCATACTGTAACTCACTGATTTTGATGGGCTTCAGCTATGTTGTAGAGGGCCCTACCCTGAGTACCTGGCTAACCGTTTTTTTAGCGACGGGCCTTGATTTTTGAGAAAATCGATTTTGAAGTTCATTTCGTGTTTTTTATAGTGTAACAATACATATAATCCGAGCAAGACAGGGTAGCGCAGCGGTAAAGGATCACAGTTACCGTGTTGAAGGTACCATGTTCGAATCCTGTTCGTGTACTTTTTTTCTTCAAATTCGACGGAATTTTTCAATTTTATTTCAAAGAATATAAACAAACAGTGTAAGCTGTGCGAAATTATAAGGATATATTCAGTTATTTTTTTAAATATTCATTCCGGTTGTTGTTCGCATCTTATTCTCCCAATTCATCTTCTTCGTTGAAATCTATCAACTCATCACAAATAATGGTCTGTCTTTCGGCCAAGAGATCCTGTATTGTGATACATATCTCATCGTCATTGCAACGAAATTGGCAGAGATCACGCTACAGGGTGTCGGTGTATTCGTTACGACATTCAAATCGTGGTGTAGATTTTCGTCGTATTTAATGGCATTTCTGATTTCGCCTTTTGATTATTCGTTCAACTCCCCTACTTGTGGATCTCTTCCGGCTGCACTACTGTAAAAACATTTAATTCTTCCATTTCATAGAATTTTTCTAACTCACGGTTCTAGAGAGGCTTTGCGGGCAATTGACGCTGTAGTTAGATACGAACGTAGAGGAATGCAACTCGCATCCTCACTGGCCTAGGAGCTGGAATTCTCGTTACGGCTAACGGTATTTACGATAATGGGCGGAGATCGATTTCAGATAATACAAGAATCGACCGTTGTACGATCATTTGGAACGCCAAATGCGAACCACAAGCAGAATGAATATTTGAAAAACTAATATCTGAATAGACGAGTATCTTTATAGCCGGCCGGAGTGGCCTAGCGGTTCTAGGCAATTCAGTGTGGAACCGCGGGACCGCTACGAATCCTGCTTCGGGCATGGATGTGTGTGATGTCCTTAGATTAGTTAGGTTTAAGTAGTTCTAAGTTCTAGGGGACTGATGACCTCAGAAGTTAAGTCTCATAGTGCTCAGAGCCATTTGAACCATATATCTTTATAATTTCGCACCCCTTACACTGTTTTTTTATATTCTTTGAAATAAAATTGAAAGATTCGGTCGATTTTGAAAAAAAGTACACGAGTTGTATTCGAACACGGTACCTCCAACGCGGGAGCCGTGAACCTTTACCGCTGCGCTGCACTGACTTGCTCGGAACAGGTGTAATGTATAAACAACACGCAATGAACTTCAAAATCAATTTTCTCAAAAACCAACGCCTATCGCTCAAAAACCGGATATCCAGGTACTCAGGGTAAGTGCATCAAAGTCCGTGATTTACGGTATGGAGGGTCCTCTTGTCAGAGTGAGTGATGATGTCAAGTATAATTTTAGAACTCTCTCACAGAGCACTTCTCCCACAGATTACGCGGGAAAAGCACCACAAGGAACATATGTAAAATTAATTAACAACAAAATGAAGTGGTAGGATTGGTGGGGGAAAATCAGAGAACGTGCAGTGGCATGGAGTGCTGTCAGTAGAAATCGGTTTGAACTACTGAACCCGAAATCTAGTATGGGTGAGGTCTAGGGGCGTGTGCAAGTATAATAGTTTCGAATCCAAGTGTGATACAACTTTTCATTTGTGACTAAATATTCGCAAAAGCATATCACAATTCAAGGTAGATACGATACCTACACAAAAACTGAATCAGATGAGAGTAATTTAAGACATAGCTTATACCTGG
Organism: Schistocerca gregaria; assembly: GCF_023897955.1. Taxonomy (NCBI): domain Eukaryota; kingdom Metazoa; phylum Arthropoda; class Insecta; order Orthoptera; family Acrididae; genus Schistocerca; species Schistocerca gregaria. The sequence continues at coordinate 323,782,658 of NC_064920.1, read as the reverse complement.
AGGTGATATCGCAAGACCTGCATCTAAATCCGCATACCTATTCCGCAAACAACAACACGGTGCTTGGTGGAAAGTGCCTTTCCTGCTCCACCCGCAAATAGAGAGAGCGGGGAAAACGACTTTTTATTTGCCTCCATGTGAAGCCTAATTTCTCGTATCTTCGAGGTCCTTACGCGGAATGTATGATGACGGCAGTAAAACCGTTCCGCAGTCTGGTTCAAATGCTGATTATCTAAATTTTCTCAATAGTGTTCCTCGAATATAATGTTGCCTTCCCTCCAGGAATTCCTATTTGAGTTCCCGAAGCATGTCCATAATACTTGCGTGTTCTGCGTACCTACCGGTAACAAATCAAGCACCTCGCCTGTTAACTGCTTTGATGTCCTTCTTTAATATGACCTGGCGCGGATCCTCTCGAGCAGTACTGAAGAGTTCGTGGCACTAAGGTCCTACATGCAGTTTCCTTTACAGATAAACCATACTTTTCTACAACTCTCCTAATAAACCGCAGTCGACAATTCGTACTACAGTCCTCACATGCTTGTTTCGTTTGATATCGCTTTGAAGAGTTACTCCTTAATATTTAATCGACGTGACTGTGTCAAAGAGCATACTACTAATGTTACGGGCTTGTCTTTCCTTATCAGAGCTAGCTGCCATTCATGATACCAACTAGAAATTTTGTTTAAGTCATTTTGTATCCTCCTGTAGCCAGCCAACGACGACACTTCCCAGTACAAGTGGCGCACTGCACCCCATTTTGTTCTAAAGCTAAGTTTAAGTGGACAAATGTATGTCATTTGTCTTTCTGGTATTTTAACTGTATACATCATTGCACATTTTGAATTGTACTGGATTATTTACAACTTGATGAGAAAATAAATATAGTGTAGCAGTCAAAATATATAATTCTTTACACGGCTGTCTACGGGATGATAGTGTTATTCTTAAAGAGCGTTTTTGAGCAACGAAAACTTTCTTTCTTATAGATGAGTTATTCTTTATGACATTATTGAAAGAAAACATTTGAAATATGTCATCTTACTGAATTGTCTGTTCCCAAGATTTGCAATGATTTTAAGTGCAGATGCGGCAAACTAAGTTGTTTTAGATGTTGTAAAATACGCATTTTACAGGTTAAATTGTCATCGATAGGGCTACCTAAAAGTTTTAAAGTTTCACCTTATTTGTTATATCTTCAACTTGTGCTACATTTATTGGTGTAGTACCTCTATGTCCAGAACTGCATTAGTTGAATCATTTTGAAACTTCAGAGTGAGATCATTCGCGGAAAACACTCGACAGTACTTTTGAGAACATTGATTAGCATTTCCTGTTCCTCTGCGTATGCTTGGATTGATGTCATACGCTAAAAGACCGATTTCTGCTTTTTATTAGTAGATGGAAAGTCGCTTCCATATACAGTATGAGGAACGATAGGGGACCTAAGGTTGGGGGGTTGGGGTTGTTTTGGGGAGGAGACCAAACAACGAAATCATCGGTCTCATTGGATTAGGGTAGGATGAGGAAGGAAGTCGGCCGTGCCCTTTCCAAAGAACCATCCCAGCATTTGCCTGGAGCGATTTAGGGAAAACATGGGAAACCTAAATCAGGATGACCGGACGCGGGATTGAAGCGTCGTACCCCGGAATGGGAGTCCAGTGTGCTAACGACTGCGCCACTTCGCTCGGTACCTAACATTGAGCCTTGAGGAACCACATAAAGGATTTCTCTCCAGTCGGAAGAATCTCTCGTTGGTTATGTATGGCATTATTCAGTGGTGGACCGTACGATCAGTTCCATAAAACCTCAGTTTTGTCTAGGAGAATACATTGATCAATTCTGTTGGATGTTTTAGATATGTCACAGAAAATATTAGGAGGTGCCGCTTTGTTATTTACTGCTTGTAAAATTTAGTGATTGAACCTATAATGGCGTTATCAGTTTACCAACTCTTCTGCAATCGAAACCTAAGACACTATATAAGAATAATCACCTTCTCAAAAAATTTCGAAAATTATGTCAGTAGTGAAATGAGCTGGTAGGTATGGACATCTCTTCTACCAATAGTGTGCTTTCGTATGTTCTGCCGAGTTGTTATTTTATGCACAATCTATAATTAAGGAATCAATCGAAATAACGTTCCCAGAAAACCTAATAAAGAGGGACGGCGGTTTCAATGTAAATAGTACTTGGTATCCAGCACTCAGTTCATTAAAATCTCGCACCGTGTGAAGGAAACGACTGGATTGGTGGTGGAGAGTTGCTTTTTCAATAAATTTCTCTGATTTTCTCTTGAACTGTTTGTCCATATATTTTGTACTACGTTAAGAAAATTACCAATAAACATGTTGGCTACTGCTGACATCATTTATAGTGCTCCCATTTCATTAAACAGTGACGTGACTTGTTTCCTGTCTCTCATCTCACTACATTCTGTATATACTTAAATCTGTTCTCAGTGTTACTGATTTCTGATGTAACGTGCATAAATAACTTTTGCCAGAATGAAATTTTCCCTCTGCAGCAGAGTGTGCACTTATATGAAACTTCCTGGCAGATTAAACCTGTCTGCCGGACCGAGACTCGATCTCGGGTCCTTAGCCTTTCGCGGCCGAGTGCTCTTCCAGCTGAGCTACCCAGGACAACTTTTGTGAAGTTTGGAAGGTAGCAGACAAAGTACTGGTGGAAGTGAAGCTGTGAGGACGGGTCGTGAGTCGTGCTTGGATAGCTCAGTTGGTCGGTGGCACAATACATCAGCGTGTTCGGTCATAGAGCTGCTTGCCGTATGTAATAAAAAGTAAGCAAAGGAATCACTGATCAACTTAAACGGATGTAATGTGACGTCCGCATAGACCAAAAGCAACGAACAATTCAGAAAAAAAGGATGGTAGAGCACTTGCACGCGAAAGACAAAGGTCTCAAGTTCGAGTCTCGGTCCAGCACACAAATTTAATCTTCCAAAAAGTTTGCATAACTTTTCTAACTAATTTCGAGTTTTTTTTTTTACAGTGAGAAACTACAGTAGGACTTTTATTTATTCTAGTCAACAGATTAATTTTCCTTTTCCTTTCACAATATACTTCAATCCTACAATGAGCTGTGGGTTTTTGTGTGGCTGCTTAATGTTCTTTCCTGATTAGTTTATGCGAAAAAGAATAGTCCCAGGTACGTGCAGTCCGTGTAAGATGAGGTGACTTAGCGAATCAGTCAGGTCGCGATATGATGCCGGAGCGTTTGTCAATCGTGGAACGTAATTGTGCCGCCTTGGAAGATGGGAATATCTACATTTCACTTATCGTCAGTATGTGGAAGAAAGAGCAACACTTGGTCATCGAGAATGCTGAAATAAACATCTTAGTACATGAAAGATTGTGGCAGAATACAACTGTGTGCCGGACCTGGACGCAAACTCCATATCTTGGCCTTGATGTCATTCATGCGACAGGCCTGAAAACGAGACTGGAACGTCAAATCAGCTTGCCTCATGAAACGATATCAAAATAACGACTGTTGGTATAATCTTTTAGACTTTCTTTTTTCTTTGGCGCACTAGAAACATGCAGCTCAGAGTGCTGTGGCAACTTCATTCAAAGTTCTACAATCTTGAACATGACTACAAACAGCAACTGTAAAGCGACTGTCTTGGAAAACATGGAAGGAATCAGTCAACCAGCTGCATAGAGAAGGAAAGGGTCAGAAGAGAATTTCGGATTTTTTAAAAATATTTAGCTAGTAAAGATGATCTTATAATGAACGAACAGCTGTAGCTTATTAATAAGAATTTCCTCGATAACTTTAAACTGCGCTTTCAGTGTCGACAATGTCATTTGCTTCAACCACACTTCCGTATGGCGGTTATCCAGCATTGGATATTTTAGGTTACAGTCCAGTTTTCACACCAGAGGAGAGAAATTCAATATGCTGCGCTATTTTAGACATCATGTTTTATTTTACATCATCAGTGTTTTCATTCGAATGTAAAAAAATTTTTTTTGCCTTACATTTTCATTTGCGTGAAGCAACAGTCTCTGTAGTTAGAAAAGGAAGATTTGTCCAATGCGCCTGTGATAATTTTTTTATGAATTCATATTTTTGAATAATTTTTCTGTAATAATGAGTTCCAAGACAACAGTTTTTAAATAACATTTTTAGCATCATTTATTTTGCAATATATTTTATGAACAATATTGCACTGTTAAAAGTAGGGCTATGATGTTCGATAATCAGGGGCTATATTTTTTCTATTTGACTTAAGCTACTCATCATTACTATTCGCACCTAATCACCGCAATTTTGATTTGGCAACGGGTATTATGTAATCAACACAGCATGCTTATTTGTGCATTTCTTGTGCTTTAGACATGTATTACCCTATATACGGAAGAGACTAGTACGTTAGTCAGTTGACAAGTGTTATCCGTGAAGTTCACACTGATGTCATCTGATGATCATGACTTGCTATTTTATTGTTTTTCTTCTAAAGTACCTACATAATTAATAAAAACAGAGACGCTCCACAAAAGAATTATTCCAATGGGACGGAAATCGTTAGATGTGATGTATATGTACAGATAAACAAATGATTACAAATTTCAGAAAAAATGGATGATTTATCAAAGAGAAAGAGCTCCACAAACTGAACAAGTCAGTAATGAGTTGATCCATTTCTGACCCATATGCAAACAGTCATTCGCGCCTAACTCTTATGCAGGCAGTCATTCGGCTTGACATTGATTGATGGAGTTGTTGAATATCCTCGTGAGGGATTTTGTACCAAATTCTAAGCATCTGATGCATTAGGTCGTCAAAATTCCGAGCTGGTTGGAAGGCCCTGCCCGTCCATTATGCTCCCAATTTTCTCTGTTGGGGAGAGATGCGGCGACCTTGATGGCCAAGGCAGTGATTGGCATGCACGAAGACAAGCTGTGCTATAAGGGTGCCGCAGATGACATCCAAAGGGGTCCAGATATGGAAAGAAATGGAACTGCCGGTTGTCGAAGACAGTTGTATTCCATTCAATGAGATTCCAGGCCGGAGACGTGTCTGCAGACGCACGGACAACGTTGGGATACTGATACGACAGTCGCCCGACAGCGAGGAGTGATGGTCAGGGACGCCACTTCTTTTCATAGCAAGACAAGTGAATGTGTAATCTTGGTTCTAGTATTATGTCAGAATTTACTGTTTCTGTTCTACTTGAAGCTTCTATAACTAATGTGTATTTTGTAGGCGTCCCAATCTGCTTTTAAAGAAGAAAATTTTATAATTACAGAAACCTAGGTCAAAGGTTCTTATAAATGAGTGGTACGCAACTGGTTGCCCGATTTTTTCATTCTTTCCAAGACTTTCATTCATGTTGTTGTCATCGGGACGTCCAAACATTTAGCTACTTTCTACTCCTACGTATGTAGCGTCTCCATGTGGAACCACTTCTGATTCTGTAATGAAGATTGTCGCATACACACCATTCATTTACGTCAGTCGTGGAGGATCGTATGACCTCCTGGTACCAGTTCCACAACTTTCAGTTCGCTTACGGCAAGAAAGGAAGAATGAATTGATTGCTGGTGTTAATAACGATCATCCACCTTTACCTCCTCTGCATTACTGTAGATGACGTGTCACTGCGCACATTTGATTAGAGATTAGATTAGATTAGATTAAATTAATACTAGTTTCATGGATCATGAATACGATATTTCGTAATGATGTGGAACGAGTCAAATTTTCCAATATATGACATAATTAAGTTAATTTAACAACATAATTAAGTTAATATAACAAATTTATTATTTTTTCTTAATTTAAATCAAAAAATTCCTCTATGGAGTAGAAGGAGTTATCATTCAGAAATTCTTTTAATTTCTTCTTAAATACTTGTTGGTTATCTGTCAGACTATACTATTTGGTAAGTGTCCACAGACTTTAGTGGCAGTATAATTCACCCCTTTCTGTGCCAAAGTTAGATTTAATCTTGAATAGTGAAGATCATCCTTTCTCCTAGTATTGTAGTTATGCACACTGCTATTACTTTTGAATTGGGTTTGGTTGTTAATAACAAATTTCATAAGAGATTATATATACTGAGAAACTACTGCAAATATCCCTACATCCTTCAATAAATGTCTGCAGGGTGATCTTGGGTGGACTCCAGCTATTATTCTGATTACATGCTTTTATTCCTCAGTGATGAATTACCCCAAAATACGATTCCATATGCAAGCAATGAGTGAAAATAGGCGTAGTAAGCTGATTTACTAAGATGTTTATCACCAAAATTTGCAATGACCCTTATTGAATAAGTAGCTGAAGTCAAACGTTTCAGCAGATCATCAATGCATTTCTTCCAATTTAATCTCTCATCAATGGACACACCTAAAAATTTTGAATATTCTACCTTAGGTATATGCTTCTGATTAAGGTCTATATTTATTAATGGCATCATACCATTTACTGTACGGACCTGTATGTACTTTGTCTTATCAAAATTCAGTGAGAGTCCGTTTACAAGCAATCACTTAGTAATTTTCTGAAAGACATTATTGACAATTTCATCAGTTAATTCTTGTTTGTCAGGTGTGATTACTATACCTGTATCATCAGCAAAGAGAACTAACTTTGCCTCTTCATGAATATAGAATGGCAAGTCATAAATATATATTAAGAACAACAAAGGACCCAATACCAACCCTTGCGGAACCCCATTCTTGAAAGTTCCCCAGTTTGAGAAATGTGCTGATCTTTGCATATTATGTGAACTGCTTATTTGAACTTTCTTCCAGTGAGGTACGAATTAAACCATTTGTGCACTGTCCCACTCATGCCACAATACTTGAGCTTGTTTAGCAAAATTTTCATGATTTACACAATCAAAATCCTTTGAGAGATTACAAAAAATACCAATGGGTGGTGTTCGGTTATTTAGATCATTCAACATTTGATTGGTGAAAGCATATATGGTATTTTCTGTTGAAAAAACCTTCTGGAAACCAAACTGACATTTTGTTAGTACTTCATTTTTAGAGATATGTGAAGCTACTCTTGAATACATTACTTTCTCAAAAAAATTGGATAAAGCTATTAGAAGGGAGATTGGACGGTAATTGTTGACATCAGATCTATTCCCTTTTTTATGCAAAGGTATAACAATAGTATATTTCAGTCTATCAGGGAAAATGCCTTATTCCAGAGAGCTATTACAAAGGTGGCTGAGAATCTTACTTATCATTTGACAACAAGCTTTTAGTATTTTGCTGGAAATGCCATCAGTTCTATGTGAGTTTTTGCTTTTAAGCAAGTTTATAATTTTCCTAATTTCAGAGGGAGAAGTGGGTGACATTTCAATTGTATCAAATTGCATAGGTATGGCCTCTTCCATTAACAGCCTAGCATCTTCCAATGAACACCTGGATCCTACTATATCCTCAACATTTAGAAAATGATTATTAAAAATATTTTCAACTTCTGACTTTTTGTTCATAAAGTTTTCATTCAATTTGATGGTAATACTGTCTTCCTGTGCTCTTCGTTGACCTGTTTCTCTTTTAATTATATCCCAAATTGTTTTAATTTTATTATCAGAGTTGCTGATTTCAGACATGATACACATACTTCTGCACTTTTTAATAACTTTTCTTAATATAGGCCAGTAGCTTTTATAATGTTTGATAGTTTCTGGGTCATTAGTCTTTCTTGCTATCAGATACATTTCCCTTTTCCGGTTGCAAGATATTTTATAGCCATGGTTTGTTACATGGTTTCCTATGAGAATATTTAACTATTTTCTTGGGGAAGCGGTTTTCAAATGCATTTACAAAAGTGTCATGAAATAAATTATTTTTTAAATTGGCATCAGGTTCACAATACACCTCATTCCAGTCGAACTGCTGTAGGCTTTCCCTGAAATTTGCAATTGTTAAATCGTTGACTGAACGTACTACTTTGGAGGACTGTTTAGTATTGCTGAATGGAGCTATGTCATATATTGTAACTAGTTGTGCACCATGATCAGAAAGACCATTCTCAACAGGCAGAGCATTTATCTGGTTACACTTATCTTGGTCTATAAAGAAGTTATCTACCAGTGAGCTGCTATCCTTTACCACACGAGCAGGAAAATCAATAACAGGTGTCAAATTGGAAGAACCGAGTAATACTTCAAGGTCATTTTTCCTATTACCCTCTTTCTGAGAATCTACATTGAAGTCCCCACAAATAATAATTTGCTCCCCCCTATCTGACAGATACCACAACAAGGAGTCCAAATGTTTCAGAAATAGATGAAAATTTCCCGATGGGGACCTATATACAGTTACAATTACAAATGTGCCTTTATTTAATTTAAGGCATGTACTTTTATATGTTTCTCTACACAAAACATTTTTGTTTTTATACTTTTAGCACAATGATAACTTTTGACATATGTGGCAACTCCTCCTTTCTCCATATTTTCTCTAATTACAGGTGCGGAGAGCTTGTATTCACTTACATTTACCTTATCCATATCAGTAACAATGTGATGCTCAGACAGGCATAGTATATCTATTTCATCCGCAGCTTCTAAATCTTCTAAACAAACCAGAAGGTCATCTATTTTATTCTTTAAACTCCCAATATTTTGATGAAATATACTTACATTATTTTTAATTATACTTTTATGAGAACCTTCCCTTATTCTAACATTTGCAGTACTCTCCTGTCTGAGTTTCTCATTGTGCTTAGGCCTAGTTCCTATACCAGTGGTCACATGGTGTTCAGAGAGGCAGATTATGTCAACTGGGTTCGGTGACTTTAATTCATCAATGCAATTACCTGGGACTGAGATACAACTTGGTGGAGATAAAATTTCTGGTGACTGGTGAAAATTTTTAATTGACAGCTGTGATTGGGAATACAAAGTGCTAGAATTGTGCTGTTTAATTTCTTTCCTAAACTGAAGATTTGTTTCAATCCTGACCTCTCGTAGAACTTGACATCTTTCTGTCTTACCTATGCTAAAAAAGGTGCTGCTCCAACGCCTGCAACCATTGGTATTTTACCATTTATGGCAGTGCCTCCCCCCCTTAAATTTCCTGCTATTATCCTAGCCTGTTTACCCTTCCCTTTCCTGTTGAGATGTAGGCAGTGCCTGGTATAGTCTCACCTACTGAGAGAATCAACAGGAACCACACCAACTACACCAATATGAGCCCCCGCACCCGACCCAAGCAGCCGTTCCAACTCCAAATTAACTCTCCCAACAGAAGAGTTCAAATGAAGACGGTCATGGCGTCTCAGGATAGATGCTAATTCAACATTGGTGTGTCTCGATGCCGACGCAATCTTTACCAGGTCACACTCTACACTGTACCCAGGATCTCTGTTGATACTGTTCCCTGACACTCCCACAATAACCACGGTGTCTTCCCGGGTAAAACCTTTACAGAGTGAACCTAAATGCTCTGTCACCTGATCCAGACTAGCACTTGATTTGAAAAAATTTGTGACCTGGTATTCTGGTCCTAATTCCTCCTGCAGAAGTTGTCCTACACCTCTGGCATCACAACTAACTAACAACAAAACATTCTTCCTTTTCGATGACTTTAATATATTCTTTTTCAATTTCCTATTGATAGTTTGTTATGTCCTATCTACACCTACCTCTGCTTGAGGCTCACCAGTTTCTAACTGAAGCAACAGGTCAAACTTATTTTTGCGATTCACCACAAAACTGTCAGAGTTCTAGGCCTGTTCCTTCTGTTACCTGTTACCACTTCCCACCTCTCTTTGCCCTCCACCCCCCATTAACGTGTCCAGAGCTTACCTAGCCTTATCTAGCTCAGCCTGAAGGGCAGCAACTTTCCCATCCTGTTCCACTATCTTCCTATCTCTGCTGCAAATCCTACATAACCACTAACGAGCCTGATCCGCTTTCCCGACACCCACGCCACTGCAGTCCCCCCAATGAAACAAAACTACAGCATCCATTACACCAAATCCTGGAACTAACAATTCTAGGGCAAGTCAGGCACTTCTCACTCAAGGCAAAAATAATACTTTAGCTAGAATAAATCAATTAAATTACCGAAAATCAAAAAAGGCGTTACAAGAATTAAGCCTATTCACAAATGTATATAAGCAATTTCTGATTTAAAATTCCGCTGTTTTTCTGAGATCTGTATTAAAACAATGAAGGATACGCTATTTATTATATATTTCACTGGATGGAATGAAAAAAAGGACAATTAAACTAAATACTTTAAGTTTGATTCTCCAAAAACGTTACGGGAATTAGGCCTATAAACAAATGTATATAAGCAAGTTTCTGATATAAAGTTATGGCGTTTTTCTGAAATCTGTATTAAAACAATGAAGTTATACGCTATTTACGGTAGTTTATTTATTTGTTACCGAGAAACTAGTCAAATTACCGTGAAACAAGAAACAAACACGTTTACAAAATTTAAGCCTAAACGCGACTTCGCGAAGTTACGATCTTTTCGTGTTTTCTGAAAATATACGCAAAGAAAAGTGAAACCTTTAACGGCAAGACTAAACAATACACTAATGCACGTATTTAATTTGTTTTCGGTGTTAAACTAAATTATATTCCTGTCTAAATCACTTAACTTTCTGGAAATAGTTTCTGGCGTCACTTAGTCGGCGGCCATCGTGGTATCCATGTAGTACACGTGATGCGCCTAGTTGTTTCCGCTACACTGTGTAGAATACGAAGGTTCTGTTATAGTTCACTAACCTGCTGTCTTCAAGTTGATGTCCCCATCGCAGAAAACAGCTCGCAGGTCGTAAGTTCTGTATCTTGAGGCTGAAACTGACTTTTAATGAGGTTCTGTTCTAAAATAATACATCACTTCTTTGGGATGCCACTCGCGTATTTTAATGTAGCCACACGAGAAGACTACATGATCTTAATACAACACCTTCTGATACAACAAAGTACATAATCAAACACTATGTTTACGAACATGTATCTTTACACTATTTGTGGAACGTGTCTGTGCCTCATGACTACCGGAGTGAATCTTTTAATACTGAATACTGGCAAACACATCCTGCCACAGACAACATGACTGTACGTCTAGACTGCCTAATCCAGAGTGACGAACAGGAACTTAAATAAAAATTGAAAAGACATCCTACGACCGACAACGTCTGTTCTTCTCAACTGCCTAATCCAGTGGCGAACAGCCCGAAACACTTCGCGGGCCATACCAGAAAAGGCGTGACCCGAACGCTTCCAAAGTGCTTCGTCTTTCTCACGGGAATGGTACCTCACACCACTTTTCATCATCTATATACTTCTTGCATCTCCACTGCGGGAACAGATTCTTGGAGTCTAATATGATGGCTGACTAAGCCAGAAATATTACATGCTCTTTTAGCGGAGTGTCTAATATTTTGTCCTGTGCCTTTACCTGCAGTTAACTACAGAACGTGCAAAGTGGTTGAGATCCGCTTGCTGGCCCGGACGCCACATCTCCGTCGCGCCACGGTTGGGCGACGCAGAAAGCGAGCGCATCACGCCTGTGACGCAGCGCGCGGTATTTACATAACGAGTGTGCGCCGGTAATGAGGCATCGGCCGGCCCCTGTGTGTGTGTCTGTGTGTGTGCGCCGCTCAGTCAATATGCGCCACGCCAGCTGGTCCGCGCGCTGCCGCCTGCCACCTGTCAGTCCGCTGCGATCACCGTAGCTCGCTCAAGTGAGTACAGCGCGAGTGGCGTACAGCTGAAATCGGCCCTTTTGGATTCGGTGACTGATGTTGTTGTTGTTGTTGTCGTCTTCAGTCCTGAGACGGGTTTGATGCAGCTCACCATGCTACTCTATCCTGTCCAAGCTTCTTCATCTCCCGGTACCTGTTGCAACATACATCCTACTGAATCTGCTTAGTGTATTCATCTCTCGGTCTCCCTCTACGATTTTTACCCTCCACGGTGCCCTCCAATGCTAAATTTGTGATTCCATGATGCCTCAGAACATGTCCTAGCACCTGGTCCCTTCGTCTAGTCAAGTTGTGCCACAAACTCCTCTTCTCCCCAATTCTATTCAATATCTCCTCATTAGTTATGTGATCTACCCATCGAATCTTCAGCATTCTTCTGTAGCACCGCATTTCGAAAGCTTCTATTCTCTCCTTGTCCAAACTATTTATCGTCCATGTTTCACTTCCATATATGGCTACACTCCATACAAATACTTTCAGAAACGGCTTCCTGACACTTAAATCAATACTCGATGTTAACAAATTTCTTTTCTTCAGAAACACTTTCCTTGCCACTCCAGAATGCTGTCCCCAAAGTGCTCCTTCCGGACATCAAACAGTCTCCTGCTTCGATGGGGCCGAGCTCCGTCTTGCATGAACCACATATTGTCGAAAGCAGGGTCACTGTGGATAATGGTGATGAGATCATCTCCCATAATGTTCACGTACCATTAGGTAGCCACCGTGCCGTCAAGGAACATCGAGCCAATCTTTCCATGACTGGACATTGCACGCCACACAGTCACCCACTGATGGTGAAGAGGCTTCTCCAACGCAACGCAGAATGAGGATTCTACAGTCCACCAAACTCGGCAATTTTGCTTGTTGACGAACCCATCCAAATGAAACTGGGCATCGTCTCTAAAGCAAACCATACATGAGCATTCTAATTTCCATCATGCCCCGCGACCAACCGTGCAGTTTCAACGTCCTAACCAAATCATTCAGAAGTTATGACGATTTTATTTCGTATAGTTCAATAATTGTCACCCTGTATGTAGAGTGGCCCGACATCCAGGCTGAGATGAAGGTGATAATTTAGTTGTGAGTTGGCGAAGTCAACGAAAATGAATGCCAAATAAAGGTTATGTTAACAGACAGGTCTATAGCGCAGCGGGGTCTAATCGACCAAACGTCAGTTGTTGCGTGCTCATTTTAGTCGGTCGTTGATCTCCAGCAGTCGCCTCACGGCTCGGGTTGTCAGATCCAGAAGCAGAAAAACCAGACATGGCGCTATATTTAGTCGGACATTATGCTCTAAAAGCTGGGCCAAGTATTTATAAAAAGAAATAAAGTTGGGTAATTTTAATCGTTTATGAGTAATCGATTATAGCCACTCTTTTTGGCGAGGTCAGAGTTAAACATCCTCAAACTGAATTCAACCAAGCGCTCAGTCTTCTTGCTAAGAGAAGATTACTTCGAAATAAATTAAAAGTTCATGATTAAACAAAATAAACAGTTATGACCGCCGCTCACTGACGAAACAAAACCTGTTGCGTATGAAAGCAGATACGACACGCTTTGCTGGCTAAGGCGCAGCAAAGATTCTCTCCCGTTCGCACTTGCGTCTCTTAACACGGCTTGGAATGACGAGCTAGCTTGGCGGAGCTGTTTGGCATGGCCGAACGGCACATTCTACGAGGGTCACTCCAAAAGAAATGCATACTTTTTTTTTAAATCCATCTTTTATTCTACATGTTTCAAAGTTTACCGTGTGTAGATGCATCCTTTAGGAACAATATTTTCATTTCTCCACATAATTTCCATCCCTCTCAACTGCCATACGCCATCTTGGAACCAGCGACTGTGTACCCGACCGGTAAAATTCTGGACCAACCTGTTGGAGCCACTGTATGGCAGCGTGCACAAGGTAGTCATCATCTTCACACCTTGTTCCACGAAGAGAGTCTTTTAGTTTCCCAAAGAGATGATGGTCACATGGAGCCAGATCAGGACTGGAAGGCGAGGGTTTCGGTGTTGTCCATCCGAGTTTTGTGATCGCTTCCATGGTTTTTTTACTGATATGTGGCCGTACATTGTCGTGCAACAGCAAAACATCCTACTTTTGCCGATGTGGTCGAACACGACTCAGTCGAGCTTGAAGTTTCTTCAGTGTCGTCACATATGCATCAGAATTTATGGTGGTTCCACTTGACATGATGTCCACAAGCAAGAGCCTTTCAGAATCGAAATTTTCCAGTAGTAGGTGTGGTTTTAAATTTTTTTTCTTGGGTGAATTTGCATGATGCCACTCCATTGATTGTCTCTTCGCCTGGTGAAAATTGATGGAACCATGTTTCATCACCTGTCACAAAGTGAAAGGAAAATTATGTTGTTGTTGTTGTTGTGGTCTTCAGTCCTGAGACTGGTTTGATGCTTCTCTCCATGCCACTCTATTCTGTGCAAGCTGCTTCATCTTCCAGTACGTACTGCAGCCTACATCCTTCTGAATCTGCTTAGCGTATTTATCTCTTGGTCTCCCTTTACAATTTTTACCCTCCACGCTGCCCTCCAATACCGAATTGGTGATCCAGGAAAATTATGTTCTACTACAATTTCAAAAGAAAGGTTTCAAATTTTTACCGAAAATTGGGAAAAAATTATGTAAAATAAACATATTAGCCCTCGATATTGCCATTTCGATATCTACATGTAGTGGAGAAAGATCTCCCCGAGACATATTTTTATGGAAGGGTACCGTGGATACATACCGATTATTTCGGAGAAATTTTTATCGATATCTTATCATCAGGCTCACTAGGGACAGCTGCATCGTCCGGTATATATCCTTATGGTGTAATGTCCTTATTCCTCCTTAAACTTACTCCCGGTACTTGTGTCATTAGCTTGGAATGTGCGTTAGTGTTCACCGCGAGAAAGCCTAACAGAATATGGACAGGCCGGACTTACAAATACTGTATTTGGCAAGATATCTCCGGCTAAAGCCTCATTTAGACCCCTCACTGAAAGTGTCTATAGCAGAGCTGAAGTCGTTATAATGGTGAAAGTAGAGCACATCCCAACTAATGTTCATATATAGATGTTAGGATACTTTCGATCATATGGCCTATTTTGGCTGGCCCGTTATTGGTGTGTCACATATTAATAGTGTCTGGGCAAATAACGATCTAAATTTCAATGGTTGTGCCCTAGATCTTATTACTGGTATGTATATACATTTATGTGTTTATATGTGTTATTTTCAGCTTGCCGCCAATAAAATCTATTTTCTAGAAGCATGGAGAAGAAAAAGCGACAAAAATATCGTTTATGACAACCATAGACGACTTTTTTAACATTTTCCGGGATTCGGCGTTCTGGCTCATTCAAATAGCGCGCAGTTGTATCTCGTGTAACTTCTCCATTAAGTATGTGATATTGTAAATTACGAATAAAATAAAAAATGTCAATAGTGGAGAGTGTTGTACTTTGAGGTTACTGTGCCTAGGAGAACATTGTATTTCCCGGTCGCTGTTCAAATCCAGTGATTTTAGAATCTCATGAAAGAATGCTTATTAGACACTGCCGTAAGCAATTTCCGGCATTTTCTTCTGTTAATGTTGTTGCGAGACAAGAGGTTGTGTTTTGTGCAGCATTTGAGAATATGTTTATCTGTACACATTTACGTACCATATAATGTATTAAAGCTATTTGGAAGACACAGCTAATCCTTCAGTTACAGAATATTATGCTGAACAAAATTCTGTGTATTTTAAAACTAGTTACACATAGTATGAACGGTTAAACTATACCTCGTCTGCCATCCTTCATCAAGTACCTTGAAATACCTTGAAACGGCAGGACGTCGTCTACCAAGGAATATGAGATATTTGCAAATATACTGAATTTATTTAATGTCTTAACAGCAACATGTCTTGGAAATGGAAATTTGTGTTAATTTTCAATAGCTTTCAACTGAAAATATTTTAAGCCTGCAACTGGTTTTTAATAACACTGCCACTTAATTTCCTTTCACTTATTGATTATTGGTAATTAGTAGAGTACTAATTAATCGCATAATCATAAATACAGTACTGACAAGATTTTCTCGATCGGAACCCTCTTAAATTTGAAGTAAATATTTATTCCTATGTACACGAACATATTGTACCTTGGAAACATTTTGCTATTTGGAACAACTTTACTTTTACGTGTCGATTTACATAACTCCAGAAAGAGATTGTAACACACACCAAGTGAAGTCCTAAAAGATAACAACAGGTAATCAATAGTCGCGGCAATCCGGACACACTTCAGAGTTCTGCTGAGTTTGCCAGTGCATATTGAGAGATAAAGGCTCTTCATGGGCACTGAAGAACGCTATGACTGTGTGTCTTCTGGTAAGAAGTTTCTTGCACAGATAGCCTGTCTAATCTTAGTTCACTCAGAATATGTTTCCTTTCCGCTGGCGGAACATCTGGACCAAGGAGCGACCCCTTGCGATGGCAAGTACGAGCCGGCTTCAAGCTACAGATCATTTTGGCAAGCCAAATAAGTTTTATTGAACTGTGCACTACAGTTCAAAACTGACGCAGGTACATGACACTAGTTTTCGTCACCAAGTCTCAAGTCAAAAACGCTCGGAACGTTCTACAATCCTACAGTTCCTCGATGCCACAAATCCGCTCCTTGGTCAAGGAGCGATTCGAACAATGGAAGCAAAATCGACGGCCGCTGTGACCGAGCGGTTCTATGCGCTTCAGTCCGGAACCGCGCTTCTGCTACGGTCGCAGGTTCAAATCCTGCCTCGGGCAGGGATGTGTGTGATGTCCTTAGGTTAGTTAGGTTTAAGTAGTTCTAAGTCTAGGGAACTGATGACCTCAGATGTTCAAATAGTGTTTAGAGCCATTTGAAGGATTTTTAGAATTATTCAGACCATAAGCGCTTCGCTTTATTTTAAAGCATCTCCACTGGTCAGAATTTTTGTTTCTTGCTTCATTCCAAAGTACGTCTCCGTAGCCCAGAGGTCAGCGTGTGAGGCTGCTATGCGGTTGATCCGTTTTCCATCCCCGGAACTGCCAGGGACTTTTCCGCGGTAAGAGAACTGAAACTAGGTACACTCAGCCTCGTGAAGCAACATAAGTGTTTAATGTCCCGCCGACATCGAGGTTGAGCCCGAGCTCGGAATGTTGCAAGGATGTGGAAGAAAGCCCGTCGTGTCTTTTCAAAGCAACCATCCCAACAATTGCTTGGAGTGATTTAGAGAAAGCTCAGAAAACGATGCCAGGACACGGATTTGAACCGTCGCCCTCTAGAATGTTAGTCCACCTCGTTCTGTGAAGTCATTTGCGAACTGCTCCAAGTTTTAATCTGTTGCTACCGTGAACATCTGAGAGGTACATATTGACGTATAATTCATTGGGAAAGTGTTATATTTCGCTCTCACCCCGTAGAAGGCTGCAAGTTTCACAACCGAAAAATTAAAAGGAGAGGGGTATTTGCTAAGCCCGTATCTTCATCGAACAGCTTCTCACCCCATTGCATTGTATCATCTGTCCTGTATAATGCAACTTGTTAACGGTAATGGCCACACATGAAACCGGTATATTAGTAACTACAGTATTTTCTTTGGACGTGTACCTGGAGTAGTGCACAAAGATTAATGAGACAACATGTTCTACAGTCTACACAAATGAATACCGAAACTTGATGTGGAACGTGTCGAAAGTAAGAGTTTGCTTTGATGCCATTTGCAAATTAAAGGTTCATGTAGTTGCCTCTGCCTGGTGCACACACCTCGCTCACTCGTCCATTACCCAATGGCCGTAATACAGCATCACAAAACATTTTATGTTCTTCCTTTCAACAGGTGCAATTCAATTATATATGTAGGGCATGATTTTTGTCGACAGCTTAAATCCTTACTTCATCGCTGCGTTAACGATAGAGCGGGTGCAAGGGATAGACGGATCTGTCATTGCAGCATTAACCTCCAATGTCGATTGACCTCGCGTATGTGACATTTTAGTTGGTTTTTCGAAGATTTCATATATGTGCTCCCCTAACAACAACTCTGGATCAACTGCAACGTCGCAAGAGAACAGTAGCGAATATAGTAGGCTAGCGCCGGAAATGCTAACAAAACTATAGGATGGGTTTGACTATTTTCGCAATCTTAGTCGTACGCTCGGTGGAGAACTCACTGAATATTTATGAAATGTAAATGAAATCTTTGATCCTAAGCAGGGCTGGAATAAGTACCCTCAGATTTTACGTGAATGTATGTAAAAAATACACACTTGTAATGTAAAATCTCGTGGTTATTTTCAAAAGGAAAATTTCCTTGTTCCTTGCGTCCGCAAAAATTGATCCCAAATTTCTGTCTCAATTCGTGTGGAGGACAAAGTCTTGTGAAATTTATTTTCCAGATACGCGATACATCATCACGGTACGCTGAGGCAGCCTGATTCGACCATAGCGTGTGCATTTTGACCGTATACATCTTGAAATACGGCGAGCCGATACGGTACTTACACAAGATCCCCTCACATCAGCATGTGAACCACAATTCGACGCTTGTGCACTTGCTAGTAATACCTCGCGTCTGTGTGTTTTACACTCCTCCATTAAGGATGAAATGGTGGCTGCAAGGACGACGTTTTGAGCATGGTGCAGCTTGTGACTCTTAAGAGTTACGACCCACGCGTTTCCCGTTTTAAAGCAGAATTATGGGCATTAAACATTTTATAACGAGACGTAATTCTTATTCGCAGTAAAAGATGCGCCTCTCCGCCAGCAAATGATCCACGCATTTAATTTGTGGCACGCTATTGTCCTCTGAAGTGTCAGCTGCAGTGGCATTATGAGGATAGTCTGTTCGTTCAGTATTATGGGAGTCTAACTGTAAAGTTCGGCTTTAGATGCAAGATACCACCATGTCTTTGAGAAATGGCAACATCTTCTATGGTCCTTGATAATACAGAACATACACGTGAATATTAGACCTAGCCTCATGTTGGGAAGGCTGAAGACATGAACGTTTAATTAAAATTCAGTATTTTGGGAGTCTAACTGTGAAGTACGGCTTTAGATGCACGATACCGCCATGTCTTCGAGAAATGACAACATCTTCTATGGTCCTTGAGAATACAGAATATAGTCGTGAATATTAGACCTAGCGTCATGGTGAGAAGGGTGAAGACATAACAGTTTAATTAAAATCAATTTGGGTATTCCAAGATCGTGGGGTATATTCGCAGAAACTTGATAGATCTGAGTGATAAAAAGACATTTTTTTCTCGTAAACAATATTAGATGCCGCTGTAGTTTTATAAAGACTTGTATATATATCCCACATTGCCTGGTTTCTACGAGCTAGGATCATCAGAAATGACTCTACATGTAACATATTTCTTTCCACTGTATGCAAGCTGCTTTTATTGTTTGGAAAATTTATCCTTCTCTGAAACAAAATGTATTTGTTAAGAATGAAACTGGAAAAATCCATTTGTTTCTTTTTTGACTTACAATTCCTATAGACTACAGGCTATAGGAAGTGATATTAAAGATAAGGAAAACAAATTCTCCATGTAACATACTGAACAATCGCTCATAAGTAATTTCCAACAAGGGCAAATTATTGATGCTCATGTGGTCGCTGCCTCCACCACCAAGGTAGCTGAAGTTTTTTGCTTTTTCAGGAGGTAGCATAGTAGCAAGGTAATGGGGCTTCGTTCCTAATTTTGATATCAAATTGATATCTAAATTAATTCAATTGATCAATTAATTACCCCTCAACCATGACCCACAACCACCCCTGGATGACATCATGTGTTTTCATCAGCATACAAGTGGTCTCAGCCCCTCCACACTCCCCCTTTCCGTCACCTTCCTATTGGCAGGAATTTCGAATTATGTTGGCAATTTCTTTCTCCCAGGTCTGTGCTGATGTCCCATCACACCCCCCCATCCCTCAACCCAGGAACTGGTGAAAATTAAAACTGATGGTGCTGTTTCCAGGACTTGAACCCAGGTTGTTCTGGACAGAATGCTCTAGTACAGCCTCCCACACATGTAACCTGCCAATATGTAGTAGAGGAAGGTTAGGTTAGTGTATTTTATTTCTTTTTGATGGAAAACAAGTGAATATCAGTCCTAATTATGTAATAAGTCATAAAGGTCCGGTCTAATTACACGAATACTTACATAGCTCTACAAAGGACTGCCCAAAATCGCAATACAGCTCAAAAACTGACGACGCCATACAATAGGCGTTATTCTGCTAGGAAAAAATTTCACAATACCACTCGAAACTAGCAGAGGAAGCACTCAAACTCTATCCTCTACCTACAAGTTGGCGGGAAAAAGACAGGAGTGTAAGGTACTATCTTTATTTATTTATTTATTTGACAGGAAATATATTCAAATGACGAGATGTAGGTGTTGAGAAGAGAGGAGTTTAATAAGTGTATTACTTGGAAACATACAGCTGAGGACTGTACCTATCGCTGTTTGACGTCAAGTTCGCTACAGTTGCCTGCTCGACGATCACCCTGCTGTCCGAGTAATCGAAGCCAGTACACTCTACCACAACTGATGGAAAATGCATCACTGTTAGAATTACACATCCAAATTGTCGTGAAGAAAAACAGTACTCGTAATCAGTGCAACATTTGACTGGGGATTGGAAAAGGAACATCGTATTAAGACAACTATCACAAAAACCGATCCCAGAAGATTGCAGAGGGGGTAGCAGTTGCAGCTGTGTCCTTCTCGATGGGCACACACAAATTAAACAACTTTGAAGTTGTCCTACCCCCTCTTTCATCCCTCCCTCCCCCCTTCTGCTAATAGAGGCATAGAGGCCTGTTCTGTCTTGCCGCTTGTGGTCCACAAAGAGATCCTTCTGCTGGCATTGATATACTGTCTCCAGTCTGCGGAAATCTGTCATAGATGAAAATAAGACAAGAACAAAACGCTTCATGCAATCTTGGAAAGACCGGACCCCCAATGGAACAACAACGAACTGGAAAACAGAATTCCCTCCACCTAAAGAGACCGCCGACCCAGTATTTGGCCGTACAGTCTTCCTTAACTGCAGGGCATGGTACAAGTGTGCAGTCTCCTTGAGGAGATTGCCGTTCACCAATACAAATAGGAAATTTAGCTTCCCCACCCACCCCACAGACCGCACCCTGGTCAGGCCACAGCTGCATAGGCGACATCACACACTGTCTAGGCACGTCTCCATGCCTCCAATAGGCGTCTCGTTTTGCGATGGAGTTTTATTTAAGGTCAATGCATGTCTGATAATCAAGCATCTATTAAAAAGGGAAACACAATTGAGGTGTTAATAAACGTTTTCTTTCCACGAAAATAGGCTCAAATGGCTCTGAGAACTACGGGACTTAACATCTGTGGTCATCAGTCCCCTAGAACTTAGAACTACTTAAACCTAAGTAACCTAAGGACGTCACACACATCCATGCCCGAGGTAGGATTCGAACCTGCGGCCGCAGCAGTCGCGCGGTTCCGGACTGAGCGCCTAGAACCGCTCGGTCACCGTGGCCCGCACGAAAATAGGTTCACACCATTATCTTTTAGTTTTATGAGCAAAGTCGGTATAGTTTTTTTACGTTTGACTGCAGAATACGATTCGCATGTCATTATTTAGCGACTTCCATGGAAGTATACCACCGCTGATTACAAATGAGACCTACACCCGTCTACCTTGCGTAAGTTTGGGAACAAATACTTCTATTGTTTTGCTGCGAAAGCTAGCGATCACCACAAAATGTCCTCGTTATTTCAAAACCATCATCGAAGCAAATAAAAAGCGAGAATTTAAACTCTGAAGAAAAAACATCTACGTTACACAATTTCACACCTGAGAGCATCCCTTCAAATCAAATCAGTGTTGGGAACTAAACTGCCATGCAAATGTGTTTTACAAACATTTCAGACAAGTGAAATAACATTAAAGAATACAATGTTTCACGCCATGGCTCACATGGCGGAAAAAACACCATCATTTGAAGTTTGACAACAGAAAGCTATATTTCCATAGGACATTGCTCTTTTGTACACTATAGGAAGTCCCATTTTACCAGTGCATTTATGAAAGAAATCGTGAAAGCCTGTCTTGTAATAGAACCTCCTATAAGATTTTACCACATTTCTCTCTCCTGACATGTCAAAAAAATAGATACGTCTGCTTGTTGACGCCCCACTGGAACATGTGGGCAGTGGTCAAAGTAGCTCGCACAGATCTGGGCAAGGTTTTGTCGACTGTACTAGAAGAAGACCACATTTAACAATCACAAGAGAGGGTTCCTCTACTGGTCCTTCATAAGCAGTTTAATACATTGTTTTTTTCGGTTGTAGCACATCGAAGCAGTGTACATAGCCATGCACTTTGTTTTCCTAGCATGACTTTGAGGTCCGTCTTAGTTTTTAAACCGACATTAACGTGTTTTGATCATTTGGCTCGCGCAGAAAGCTCAACATCACATGGTGTAAAGAATGCAGCCCCCATAACACACAGGTTGGTAGAAATAAAGCATAGAGGCGATGTTTCTCATTGTCAAAAACGTGGAAGACATCGCAACATAGGGGAACTGGAGTAGCTTTCGGAATGGAAGAGCGCTTTAGGAGCTATCCTAAGGTGATGACCTATACAGTTGATCTCATATTCCATAGCAAAGGGGTAGCAGGTGTCTCAGTGTTACATTTTGAAGAGCATTGTTACCTCATTTTGCAGTGACGTACATGATTACTGTTCCGGTGCGGGACATCGCCTGAAGGTGCCATTCACAACACACACTAGGTAACAGAAATAAAAAGACGTACTGTTATCACATAGGCGAAAAAATAAAAAAGATGAAAAGCATGTGATAGGCATTGCAGCATATGGAAATAGGACCAGTCTGCAACATTGAGGAACACTTCCAAACACCTGTCTGAAGGGCTACATTTACTCCCATGTTGGACTGTGACAAGTAGCAGACATCCAGTTTTCCGCCAAGGCTCCCTGCATCTCAGTCAAATGATGTCAGTCAGTCATTATGCTGTAATCAACAGCGTACCAGTGGACAGACGGGTTGGTAAAGACGCTCTTCATGTTGGTGACGCAGTGCAATACGCACCGCAGTTGGTAGTACCAACAGTTTTAGCAATTTGACCAGTTGTTCCGTAATTTCAAAACCAGCCAATGACATGGCAAATGCTTCCCTACTACTTCGGCTAAATCACCCCTATATTACTTTGCAAGCATCATATACTAGATTGCGAGTGCAGATAGATGACTGCAGTACATGCATTCAGTCATATGCATCAAAGTATACCAGTCGCTCCGTAATTTCAGCGGCAGCCAGTGACAGAGTAGAACATTTCCCAGTTTCTGTGTCATCGCTAAATGCCCCTCCACTATTTTGCAGCGACAGTATACTAGATTTGCGAATGCAACTAGATGACTGTGCTGTACATCCATTCGACCACATACACCAAAGAACAACAGACAGCGTCTTATACAGAAGCAATTGGGTTATCGACATGTTTTCAGTGCAGTGATCATAACGCAGAATTTACGAGTGCGACTGGCCATCTTGCTCTGTGTGGATGGGCTCCAAAGAGTACTCTCGTATTTGTAGGATAAATTCTGAGATTGACGGATCCCTCCCATATTCTCCTTGGTGAACCCTCCCTGCAACACCAACCTATCCTATGGCACCCATCCAATAGCACAAGATCACTCCAAATGCATGTGTATCAAGCAGGGTGGCAACCAGCCAATGACATGGCAAATGCTTCCCTACTACTGCATCACGGCTAAATCACCCCTATATTACTTTGCAAGCATCATATACTAGATTGCGAGTGCAGATAGATGACTGCAGTACATGCATTCAGTCATATGCATCAAAGTATACCAGTCGCTCCGTAATTTCTGCGACAGCCAGTGACAGAGTAGAACATTTCCCAGTTTCTGTGTCATCGCTAAATGACCCCTCCACTATTTTGCAGCGACAGTATACTAGATTTGCGAATGCAACTAGATGACTGTGCTGTACATCCATTCGACCACATACACCAAAGAACAACAGACAGCGTCTTATACAGAAGCAATTGGGTTATCGACATGTTTTCAGTGCAGTGATCATAACGCAGAATTTACGAGTGCGACTGGCCATCTTTCTCTGTGTGGATGGGCTCCAAAGAGTACTCTCGTATTTGTAGGATAAATTCTGAGATTGACGGATCCCTCCCATATTCTCCTTGGTGAACCCTCCCTGCAACACCAACCTATCCTATGGCACCCATCCAATAGCACAAGATCACTCCAAATGCGTGTGTATCAAGCAGGGTGGCACCTTGTATCAGTATGTAGTAGAGATGAGAGTGTTGCACTGATATAACAAACGGTTAAGAAGAAATGTGTGGTTTATTCCTGACAGATCTCCAGACAGATGGAGTTCGAAACATTTTACATAAATCAACCGTGCTATCAATTCTAAAGCATTATTCCACTGTCTGGAGTCAGTACCAGGACGGTACGGGCATGAGAGAAATGATTGTACGGCATAAACACACACTTCGATGATTACATAGTTCTGCACCTAAAAATGCTGTATTGGTAATGCCATACGGTTTCCGAAGTATTAGTCATGCGGAATGCAACACTCTTGATGTTCTAATGCAGGATCTATCTGTCCAACGTCAGACACACAGGTTGTTTCTAAAATGACCGGTATATTTGAAACGGCAATACAAACTAAACGAGCAGCGATAGAAATACACCGTTTGTTGCAATATGCTTGGGACAACAGTACATTTTCAGGCAGACAAACTTTCGAAATTGCAGTAGTTACAATTGTCAACAACAGATGGTGCTGCGGTCTGGGAAACTCTATAGTACGATATTTTCCACATATCCACCATGCGTAGCAATAATACGGCGTAGTCTCTGAATGAAATTACCCGAAACCTTTGACAACGTGTCTGCCGGAATGGCTTCACATGCAGGTGAGATGTACTGCTTCAGCTGTTCAATTGTTTCTGGATTCTGGCGGTACACCTGGTCTTTCAAGTGTCCCCACAGAAAGAAGTCACAGGGGTTCATATCTGGCGAATAGCGAGGCCAATCCACTCCGCCTCCTGTGTGTTTAGGATAGCCCAAAGCAATCACACGATCATCGAAATATTCATTCCGGAAATTTACGACGTCGGCCGTGCGATGTGGCCGGGCACCATCTTGCATAAACCACGAGGTGTTTGCAGTGTCGTCTAAGGCAGTTTGTACAAATTCACGAAGAATATCCAGATAGCGTGATGCAGTAATCGTTTCGGATCTGAAAAATAGGCCAATGATTCTTTTCGAAGAAATGGCGGCCCAGACCAGTACTTTTTGAGGATTCAGTGACGATGGGACTGCAACATGGGGCAGGTTCCCCATATGCACCAGTTCTGTTTATTGACGAAGCCGTCCAGGTAAAAATAAGCTACGTCAGTAAACCAAATGCTGCCCACATGCATATCGCCGTCATCAATCCTGTGCACTATATCGTTAGCGAATGTCTCTCGTGCAGCAATGGTAGCGGCGCTGAGGGGTTGCCGTGTTTGAATTTTGTATGGATAGAGGTCTAAACTCTGGCGCATGAGACGATACGTGGACGTTGGCGTCATTTGGACCGCAGCTGCAACACGGCGAACGGAAACCCAAGGCCGCTGTTGGATCACCTGCTGCACTAGCTGCGCGTTGCCCTCTGTGGTTGCCGTACGCGGTCGCCCTACCTTTCCAGCACGTTCATCCGTCACGTTCCCAGTCCGTTGAAATTTTTCAAACAGATCCTTCATTGTATCGCTTTTCGGTCCTTTGGTTACATTAAACCTCCGTTGAAAACTTCGTCTTGTTGCAAGAACACTGTGTTCTAGGCGGTGGAATTCCAACACCAGAAAAATCCTCTGTTCTAAGGAATAAACCATGTTGTCAACAGCACACTTGCACGTTGTGAACAGCCCACGCTTACAGCAGAAAGACGACGAACAGAATGGCGCACCCACAGACTGCGTTGTCTTCTATATCTTTCACATCACTTGCAGCACCATCTGTTGAAAATTGTAACTACTGTAATTTCGAAAGTTTGTCCGCCTGAAAATGTACTGTTGTCCCAAGCATATTGCAACAAACGGTGTATTTCTTTCGCTGCTCGTTTAGTTTTTATTGCCGTTTCAAATATACCGGTCATTTTTGAAACACCCTGTACAACCACCCTGCAAATTTCTACCACAATCACTACGGTGACAAACTTTCAATTGATAAAACTACTCCCTCATAAACTATTCTATTGTCCTAGGATGCACTGTCAGTGTATATCCACTGCTCTAGCTGCTTATAAGTCAACTAGAATGATGTCTGGAGGCAGCTGTCCTGTCTGCGGAAATTAATGCATTTTATATATCTTTTTAAAATACGTACCCTCAATCACACTTCTAGCGTCAGTCGTACATATCAATAGTAGTAGTAGTAGTAGTAGTAGTATTGGTTATGACGGATACAGCTATGTCTCACTGGGAAACAGAGCAAAGAAAAACCGACGTGAAAGTTTTCGATAGCTGATACATTGAGGTATCACACACATCCTGCTGCACAAAAATGAACACAAAGAAGCAGTAACTTCTTACAAGGGAGTAATCACCATGATCAATACCCAAAGAGATGTAACAGTCTTATTGCTGTTTACAGTGGCATCACCACAGCTCTGGTAGCATTCTCCTTGCACAAAAATGTCCAGGTCTGATGAAAAAGAGTTTAGCTCATGTGTATGATAATACAGCAGTTTCGTCTTAGCACCACATCTCTTGAGTACATACGCCTCACGCTATTTAAGGTGATACATGTGACATCAGCCCTGTCTGCTTCGGAACACTCTAGGGAATGGCTTGACTCTGATAAACGCGTTGATTCTTCTCCTCTATACTGAGCTGGTCGTTTCTGGCGCAAGTTTCATCGATCGTCATTTTGATCTTTGAGTCGACTTAGATGCTTATTTTTCTTCTGCTCATCTTTGGCGGCACGGGATTTAACGGCAGCGCGTGCGCTCTGCTGGGGAGGTGTGTCGGGTTCGGCGGTGAGCGAGACTCACGTGGGACTGTGTACGTAGGCAGGACGGCAAGAGGCCGAGTCGGACAACGAAGGAGCAGGGCCAGCGGCTACGACGTGTTAAGTCGTGAGGGCAGATCCACCGACCATGGTGATTTGGTTTTCCTAGAGGTCGGAAGGACAAGCTTCTTCGAGTCTGTTATAAGCTACACCGGTCGATTGAATTGGAGTCGCCGAGTTGCTTCGGTAGGTTGCGTACGGTTTAATTGAATATATCAGTGTACTAAAAATCTTTTGGAATTGTTTTAGTTGTTTATCACTTACCTCGGTGTCGTGACTAACTATCTTGACGGCAGTTGAGGAAGTGTGGCTATGCCCAACCAACCGACATGAAGCGTGCTTAAAGACTTAGCTACAAGAGCAACGAGTAGTGAGTAAGTCCGGCTCTGGCGTTTCAAGACAGACCGAGTGACGTCCTCTATTCTACCTTATAGTTCATTCGGTAGTTGGGCGTGTAAATGTGCTCCGAGATCATTCTTGTCATCTTAACTTTAGGGCATGATTTTTAGCGAACTTATAAATTAAAATTTAAGGGCTTGCACTGGCCAAGTAACTCACGGAGGCTAATTTGGTTTTGTTCAGTTGTATTGATCACCTATTCTCTAGATGAGATTGTGTAATTTATGTCTCAGAATATTGTCTGCCGTTGATGTGTGTTGTGTTACAGATAACTGGCAGCGGTCGATGCGAGCATACTGGGAGCAGAGCACCACGGGGGAGAGATATTTGAGGCCCTGATCTCTCCTTTACATCTTGGATTATGTTGGCACTGTTGCGTGATTCCATCTTTCCGGTGGAGAGTTATAGCATTTGAAGTTCAATTGCAGTGCAAAGTTGAGGACATTTCTATGTCGTTTCCTGTCTCGTGGATCTCTCGAATTGATTTGAATCCTTAGTCTGCTCGCGTCTATCGCTAATTCACACACAATATTGAAGAAACCTCATTTTAGGGGTATTGTCATATGGTCATGCTCTAGTTGTAATCATTCTAAGAATATTGTTGATTAATCAGCTAAGTAACTTTGAAGATTGGTTTGGTCAAAATTAAAGCACCTCCTTAATTGTTTTAGTCATTTGTATATAGTTTTGTTTAGGATAGTTGCCTAGCAGAACCTTAAGAGATCTGTGTTCTTATCCTTAATCTGTTCCTCAGCTGATGGGAAGCAATGAGAGTTCTGATCGGAATTGTATGGACATTTGTACTGTTGAAGTAAAGCTTTACCTGAGTATATTTACGTAGTCATATTCAGATTTGGGTCTTGTTCCGGTTAAAGAAATTTATTTCTTATTTGTCCACGTGATCTGGCCTTGCAATGCACTCTCCTGTATTATTGTGATTGTGATTTTATAATGCTTTCGATTGTAATGAAATATGTAGTAACTACAACGGATTACTATTGTGATTTTGATGTGTCACTACCATTATACATTTCAATACTTCAGAAATAACATTGTTTGTTAGAGCCGGCCGTAATTCGGTAATATATACATTCGATTACATGTGTGAGAACACAGTTATCGATTGGGATACAAATGTTTGCCTGCTTTAATATGGCGCCTCTCTGTAATACTGAAGTCGCGTTTGTTGGAGTATGTGTTACGAAAACTATACCGTCTGACTAATGTGATGTTCTGTACCATACATAAGAATAATACTCACGAAGGGACTGTCTTCCTCCATCCGGCTGACGTCTAGCACACAAAATAGCGGAATTTTTATGATTATGTGCTGCCGTCGCGTATTTTTAAGAGTACAAAAGCAGGACGACGTTGTTACGAAATGTCGGTAATATAACTTGCATCTTAAATGTTATGCTTATTAGCAGGATGAATTTAAATATTCTTACATCCCCTACAGAGTCGTTTTGAGTAGGTTTTTTTTGGTACTTATAGGGCTGCAGCATTGTCGAAAATAACGTACAAGCAGATGAAATCGAGACTCTGCTAATGGTAATATGCACTTTCCTTTTTAATTGATGCTTGATTATAAGAGATGCGTCGACTTTAAATAAAATTGTTCTCAATTGCAGAACGACAGGCCTCTTGAAGGCTTTGGGTGCGAGCATAGTCAGTGGGTGAGGTCGTCGACGCCCTGACGGGGGCGCCGGTTGTGGGGCGGTGTGGTGCCACTAAATTTCCTCTTCGTATTGGTGAAGGGGCATCGCCTTGAGGGGGCCATGTGCTCATAACACGCGCTGCAGGCTGCTCCGTCCGCAGCTGAGGAAGGCTGTGCAGCCAAATATGGCGAGGTCTGCGGTCACTTTAGGTGGAGGGCATCCTGTTTTCCAAGTCCTTATTCTTCCATGGTGGGTCTAGTATTTCCCAGAAATATGTTTTAACATGAGTGCATGAAGCGCCTTGTTCTTGTCTTTTGTCTATCTTTGACTGATTTCCGCAGACTGGAGACAGTATATCAATGCAACCAGAAGGATCTCTTTGTGGAGTGCCAGAGACAAGACAGAAAAGGCCTCTATCCATACCTGTGGTGATGAGAGGGAGGGAGGGATGGGATGAGGGGTGGAAGAGGGGGAGGGGATAAGACTACATCCGAGTTGTTTAGTTTGTAAGCACACATCGAGGAGGACACATGTGCAACTGCTGCACCTCTGCAATCTTCTGGTGTCGGTTTTTCCAGTAGTTGTGTTATTATGATGATTTTTTCCCAATCGCCAGTGTGCGTGTTGCATTATCATCCGTTGGTTGCTAGTGCTGGTTTTTTTTTCACGACAATTTCGATGTGTAATTAGAACAGTGATGTATTTTTCATCAGCTGTGGTAGTGTGCATTGGTTTCGATTACCTGGGCTGCAGGGTGATTGTCGAACAGGAATCTGTAGCGGATTTTGGCTTCAAACAGCGATAGATACAGTCCTCAGCTGTATGCTTGCAGGTAATGCCATTATTAAGCTCCTCGTTGTCTAAGACCAGCATCTCGTCAGTTGAAGATATTTCCTGCCAAAAAAATAGATAAATATAGATAGTACCTTACACCTCTGCCTTTCTCCCGCCATCTTGTAGGTGTAGGATAGAGTTTGAGTGCATCAACCACTAGTTTCGAGTGGCAGTGTAAATGTTTTTCCTTGTTTTATGGCGTCGTCAGTTTTTGAGCTGTATTGCGATTTTAGCGGTTCTTGTGTAGCCCTTTGCATATAGTTCTGTAATTAGGCCCAATTTTTAATGCAATAGTTAGGACTGGTCTTTAGTTCAGTTTCCCAACAAAAATAAATACACTGACCTAACCTTCCTCTCTTGCATCTGGAAGTTTCCATATGTTGGGGGTTGTACTAGGGCTTTCCGTCCAAAAGGACCAAGGTTCGATTCCCGCAAAGTGCACCGCCATTTTTAACTTTCCGCCCATTTCTGGGTGGGAGGAAGTGGGGTGGGACAGCAGAGTCCCGGGACAAAGAAATTCCCAACAAAATTCGAAGTTCCTGCCAATAGAATAGGTGGGGGAAGGGGATGGGGGGGGGGTTGCGTTGGGAGAGGGGGCTGTAATCCACTTGCAGGCTGACGAAAACAAATGACGACATCTAGTGCTGGGGATGGGCGTGCTTGTGGTAATTAATTGATGAACTTAATTTTTTGTTTATCAATTTGATATGAAAATTGGTTTGGAGCCCACTTACTCTTTATTCAAGATTTATACCTCATTAAGAGAAAGAGGAAACAGCATCATCTGGTACGTCACAAGCGGATACGAGTGTGTGTAATGTGTGATTGTAACGGATGATTACTGAACATAAAAAGAAGAAAGGTGCAAAAGTCACTGCAGAACAGAATGTCGTACTTGTGAACCATTTCACTACCAAAGCAACACGAAATGAGCTCCATAATCTAGGAATAGCATGGTGAGTCCGCCTCCATACTTGATTAGTCAGCGTGGCAGATTCCCAAGAGAGAGGCCCAGGTTCAACTCTCGGCTGGGTCAGAGATCGTCTCTGCTAGGGGATTGAGCGTTGTGTTCTCTTCATCATTTTATACACATCGACTTGCAAGTTGCTGAAGCGATGTTAGTTAAAAAGACCTTCTCCAGGCGGCCAGTCTACCCGACGGTAGGCCTTTGTCACACGCACATTACATTACATTATCGCAGGGTGAGCTGGAATTCCAAAACGACCCATCAGTGATGCAAATGCTCGTAACTGGAAAATGTGGTGCCGAAGCCGTAAGACCTGGAGTATGGAGCAATAGAAGAGAGTCATTTGGTCGTACCAGCCTGCTTCCCGTTGTTTTCAACTTCTGATCGAGTTTACCTCCCAAGTGTGGAACATGGCTGGGCTTCAGTGATGATTCGGGTACACATATATGATATTCTATGGGCCACATGGCTGCACTATATACTCCCTTTACTGCCAAGGATTATGTACATGGATTATATTTTTTGTAATAGTGTTTCTGCCACAGCAAATCTCCCGTTCACTGTACATGTCTTTTTCGATGTTGATAAACTTGTTGGAATGAGTGTATGGACGGAAATTATGTCAAATGATATTAATGTTTTTATATCTGTTGTGTTTTCATTTTGTATTAATCCTATTACGGCGCCTGAGATCCTTAAGCTTCCAGTTTCTGTGTATTTCTGTATTGTCTGTCGTACAGTGTCTGTCTGTCTGACAAAATGATAGGTTGATGCACTGACGAAATATAGAATGTTTCTGAACTAGAAATTCTGGTTATGAAGTTTCTGCAATGATTTCAGAGAGGTAGCATTGTTTTTTTTTTTTTTCGTTCTTTTATCCTATGCCTCTACTCATATCATCATCCGTTCTCTGTTGCTTCGCCATAAGCATTTCACTTCTTTTATCTTTGAAGCATCTTCAGTGGCCTGCAATACATGTTTCCTTTCTTACATCTAGTAAATGTATTGTGTAGTATTTACACTGTGTTACAACATTACATTATCTCATGTTTTTCTCTTGCTTTTCAGATTAGAAAGCTTTTGTAGCACCAATTTCCCGAGGTTAAATTATTTTTTAGGGGTTACTTACGATTTCCAGTGTTGTTAGCCCATATCTGTGGCCTGGAGATGTGTTCATCCTATCCCCATTCTCCAGCTGGCCCATTTCCGGCGTTTTTGCACCCACATTTATTACTACACATTACTTGCACTGTTTCTTTTGTGATCAACATGTGTGTGTTTACAGTGTGTAGTGTTGCCATCTGTCGCCGTGTGTTTATCTTTCGTCTTGTGTGTGTGTATATGTGTGTGTGTGTGTGTGTGTGTGTGTGTGTGTGTGTGTGTGAGAGAGAGAGAGAGAGAGAGAGAGAGAGAGAGAGAGAGAGAGAGAGAGAGAGGGAGAAGGCGAGGGAGGGAGGGAGAGGAAGAAAGGTGGAGAGGAATATTCATTAATTATTTGGTTAATTTCAGATTACCGTTTGTTACTGTTTTCGTGGCTTTCATGATTAGTGAGTTATTGTTTCTATTTACTTAGTCAATCACTTTCTTATGTGAAAGATTTCTTGTGATGGCAAGAGTTATTTGTTGTGATTGTTCAATGTAATAATTTTCATGTCTTGTTCGCTGTCAGACAGATCAGAACAGAGATAGAATGGTACACATGGAAACACAAAACTGTAACGCTCATGACATGAATAACACAAATCAACACATAGGACTGCAATTATATTAAAGAAACAGGGATTACACAATGCTTGCAGAACAAGAAAACACTCCAGTCACATTTACTAATTACAGCAGATAAACCAGATAAAAATCAAAGTGCAGGTATATACCAGTTAGAATGCCAAGAATGTGTTTCAGTATATCTGGGGATCACAGATAGGAATTTCGAAATTAGATATAAAGAACATACATGGGTCACTCCAAAAGAAATGCACACTATTTTTGTAAAAATACAGTTTACATTCTTCATGTGTGAGAGTTTTACAGTGTGTAGAAACATCCTTCCCACTTGTTTTCAAACTTAGTTCAACGTGTTGCCGTGAGTGGCGCCGTTACAGCATGTCTTCAAGGTGGCTGCTACACTTGACATTCGTCAGAAGCAACGTGCTGTCATGGAATTCCTATGCTGTGAAAACGAGACATTGGGAAACATCCACAAGAGGTTGAAAAATGTGTATGGAGATGCTGCCGTCGATCGCAGTACAGTTAGTTGGTGGGCAAGCAGGTTACGTGGTGAAAGAGGGCATGGCAATATTGAGGATTGTCCTCGTAGCGGCAGGCCTCGTACTGCACACACTTCAGACAATGTGCACAGAGTTGGCAAATTGGTGACTGCTCACAGAGGCAGCACAGTGAACGAATTGTCATGCTACGTTGGGATAGGGGAAGGAAGGAAGTGTTTGCAGAATACTGAAAGTGTTGGCGTTAAAAAAAGGTTTGTGCCAGGTGGGTTCCATGGATGTTGACAGTGGCTCACAAAGAAACAAGAAAAACGGTATGTAGAGAACTTTTGGAACAGTACGAGAATGGTGGAAATGAATTTCTGGTAAGAATTGTGACAGGTGATGAAACATGGTTCCATCAATTTTCACCAGACGAAGAGACAATCAATGGAGTGGCATCATGCAAATTCACCCAAGAAAAAAAAATTTAAAACCACACCTACTACTGGAAAATTTCGATTCTGAAAGGCTCTTGCTTGTGGACATCATGTCAAGTGGAACCACCATAAATTCTGATGCATATGTGACAACACTGAAGAAACTTCAAGCTCGACTGAGTCGTGTTCGACCACATCGGAAAAAGTAGGATGTTTTGCTGTTGCCCGACAATGCACGGCCACATATCAGTCAAAAACCATGGAAGCGATCAGAAAACTCGGCTGGACAACACCGAAACCCTCGCCTTACAGTCATGACCTGGCTCCATGTGACCATCATCTCTTTGGGAAACTGAAAGACTCTCTTCGTGGAACAAGGATTGAAGATGATGACTACCTTGTGCACGCTGCTATACAGTGGCTCCAACAGGTTGGCCCAGAATTTTACCGGTCGGGTACACAGTCGCTGGTTCCAAGATGGCGCGTCCGCATCTCGTGGTCGTGCGGTAGTGTTCGCGCTTCCACGCCCAGGTTCCCGGGTTCCATTCCCGGCGGGGTCAGGGATTTTCTCTGCATCGTGATGACTGGGTGTTGTGCTGTCCTTAGGTTAGTTAGGTTTAAGTGGTTCTAATTTCTAGGGGACTGATGACCGTAGATGTTAAGTCCCATAGTGCTCAGAGCCATTTTTTTATAAAGACACAAGGCGATAGTTGGCAAGACTACACACTGTAAACAGGCTCATGTTGATCACAAAATAGAAAAATGGTTCAAATGGCTCTGAGCACTATGGGACTTAACTGTTGTGGTCATCAGTCCCCTAGAACTTAGAAGTACTTTAACCTAACTAACCTAAGGACATCACACACATCCATGCCCGAGGCAGGATTCGAACATGCGACCGTAGCGGTCGCGCGGTTCCAAACTGTAGCGCCTAGAACCGCTCGGCCACTCCGGCCGGCACACAAAATAGAAAGTGCAAGTGAAGTGAAGTCATGGCGTGGCATTGGCGGCCGGGAGGCACCATGCGGGGAAGTTCGGCTGCCGTATTGCAAGTCCTTTTTAGTTGACGCCACTTCGGCGACTTGCGAGTCAATGATAATGAACTGATGATGAAGAACACACAACACCCAGTCATCACGAGGCAGAGAAAATCCCTGACCCCGCCGGGAATCGAACCCGGGATCCCGTGCGCCGGAAGCGAGAACGCTACCGCAAGACCTCGAGCCGCGTTGTAACAAATTTTGGTGAAAAAACGCCGAAAATCGGCTAGCTGGAGCATGGGGACCAAATGAACACGTCTCTAGGAGTACACATACGGAGTAACAACACTGGAAATCATAACACCAAAACGATAATTTAACATCACAAAATTTGTGCTACAAAAGATGTTTTTAATCTGAAAAACAAGAAAAAGTGTAACATTGTAACATATTATAACTACTACATAATACAAACTACTTGACGAGAAGAAGGGATCGGTTGGTAGGACATGTTCTGAGCCATAAGGGGATCACCAATTTAGTATTGGAGGGCAGTGTGGACGGTATAAATCCTAGAGGGATAACAAGAGGTGAATACACTAAGCAGATTCAGAAGGATGTAGGTTGCAGTAGGTACTGGGAGATGAAGAAGCTTGCACAGGATAGAGTAGAATGGAGAGTTGCATCAAACTAGTCTGAGGACTAAAGACCTCAACAGCAACATCATAACACGTTTATTGCATGTAGAAAAGGAAACATGTATGACAGGTCAGTGAATATACTACATAAATAAAAGTGGAACATGTTTGCAAAAAAAAAAAAATGGCTTCCATTTAGTTGCACAGATCGAACAAATGTCAGTGAAAATTTTATCTATGTCTTTCAAAGTTTCGTGTATATCTGTGGTACCACTGTGTTTGATTTGTTGTAAGTTTTAAAATGTTGTTGGTCTGAATGAGTTCCAATGGTTTTTCAATGCACTTCCTTCCATTCATTATAACAATTCAGATTCCCTGGACAGCTGTTGTAATAGTGACATTTTATTGTTTTAGTTTCATCTGTAGTTTCCTGTAGATCTTTTTATATGATGTGTTTGTGTTTTTGTGCAAGATGTTTTTTTTTCTTTTAGTATGTTCTTTATTTCTTCAAGAACTAGTTCTATGGTTAGATGTGCATTGAATTCAGGTATGTTCAACTTTTTGTATTTTTTATGATGACTTCAGTTTATGTTGTTTTCTATTGATTTGTGAGGTAGCATTATATTATATTTAAGACTCGTTTTAAGAGCAGTATTGTCTTGTTCGATCAGTCTCGTGTCTTTCAGATTAGTTAGTCATTTGCGAAAAATGTGTCGATCATGATAATGTTCTATTGCAGAAACATGCAGTATCTCATGTATTGGTTAGGTGACATGTGTCACCAACCACATACATAAACCAATTTAAAAAAAAATGAGTCTTAGTCGTTATTCCTTTATATGTGTGTAAATAGCTTCAAGCTGCATTTCAATTGATACAACATTCAGACAGAAAATTAAAAGAGCAAATAAAGAAATTAAAATAATTGCAAAAAAGTGCTGAAACATGATTGGGAAAAGTGAAAGAAACAAACAGTCTTGCACAAGGGAGAATATCTCTCCAAATTTTCTTAGGGCTAACATGTAAAAAGATGTTTATTGGTGTGGTATTTAGCGTCATAATGGTTTACTTTGAATCAGGTACTAAATTTTCGGGACACTGTGAAAACAAAAAATGCTAAGGAAGCAAATGAGATGGCAATACTATGGTGCTTTCTGATAAAAAGTAGAAAATAAAGAAATCGCTCAGTCGTTTTATGAATTATTTTGTCTAAAACTAAGAAATAAAAAAGGTTAGACAAACATTTGACACGCTTTTGAATGATGCTGGAAATTTTGTACAGCAAATGTTTCTCTAATCTACTTTATTTTTTACCTTTAGACAAAGTATTTCACAAAACAATTTGACCATTTTTTTTGGTAAGTTTTATTGCTTTCTCTTCAGTAAAAGCTCACCCTACACCATATGAAAAACTGTAACCTCGCAGGAAGCATGCTGCTCCTCGCAACAGTCGATACTGCACGAACTCTAAGCGGATACGTTTTGATTACACGTTTTCATATTCCTTTTTGACAGACTGCGGTTAATTAAGGGCGCGGGATTTGCGCCGCGCTCCTTGCGGAGTGGCGCGGCCGCCCGCTTTATCAGTGACCCGCGGTCAGGTCGCCGCGGCTTCCCGTGTGCGCCGCCGGGCCGGCCGGCTCGGCCAGATAAACGCCAACAGCGGCGCGCGTGCGTTTCTTTGTTTCCTTCCGGCCGTGATCCGCTTGCGGCTCACAATGCGCTGTCCCTCTGGCCGTGCCGCGCACACGCCGCTGGCGGGGATTATCCGCGCCGCGCCGTCCTCAGGATCTATTTTCACAGCACCGGCTTAAAGTTGAGAAGCCCCCGCCCGCCACCGGCGCTTAGTCTACATTACAGACGCGATCGACTGCTTCCCCAGCAGAACAACAGCAGCACTAGTCTCTCGTAACGACAATATTAGCTGCAAGTTGTCCGCGGCGGAATAAAAAGCTCGATAAACGCTTGTACTAAATTAAATATTTTCGCGATTCACGAAATTAAACGCTGTAATTCGTTGAAATGAACCCAGCACTACTAGCAGCTGAGTCGCATTGTCGATTGGAGGGAGTGGCACGGGGGAAGGCGGCGGGTAACGAGACGACAGAAAATTTTGGAAGAAAGTAGCATTTTCGGTTTGAGCGGGTGCGACAGGCCTCGTGACTGACGCGAGGGGGGTGAGGGGCAGGGGATGAAAAGAGTTGTGCTAGGAGGTTGTCTGTCTCTCCAGAGAAACCTGCACCCCTCGGCAGGCACATTCTAGCAACGATAAGGCGTGTTCTTGTCGTTGAGGGAAGCGCTACAAAATGGACGTTCCGCTTCTCTCCCCACCCCTACTCACAAACACCGTCGTCAAAAGCAGGGAGATTTTGAATGAACAGTGAAACCTTGGGAAGAGGCAATGGCGCACAATAGTGAAATACAAATTACGAATTGTTAGCGCATTGAACAGTCTAAAGTAATAAGAAGTTTAAAACCTAGAAGGAAGAAACTGAACTCCGCCCGAACAGGCCATGAAGGTCCAGCGCTACCGACCGGCCGCCGTGTCATCCTCAGCTCACAGGCGTCACTGGATGCACACCGCTCTCCCTGCAGTTCTGTCAGTTTACGAGACCGGAGTCGCTACTTCTCAATCACGTAGATTCTCAGTTTGCCTCACAAGGGCTGAGGGCACCCCACTTACCAACAGCGCTGGACAGACCGTATGTTCACCCATCCAAGTGCTAACGCAACCCGTCAGCGCTTAACTTCGGTGATCTGACGGAAACCGTTGGCTTAAAGCCTAAAACAACTCCTAATAAAACACATATTTTGTACGAATGTTACATAATAAGTAGTACTTGCAAATAGGAGAGGTGGAATGACTTGTAGTGGTAATGGGGCTAAGGCAGATTGGCTCATTTTAGAAACGTGTAGTTAAAGTGAGATGCGAACGCCTTCCCACAGGGCAGGACCTTTATGGAAGTGCAGAAAGTGCAGTAATACAGCCTCATGATATGAAAATATCATCACAACTTGTGAATAAGTTCCGCTATTAGACAGAACGAGAGTCGTTCAGTAAGTGCTGCAACTTCGGTTGAGAAAAACGCGAAATCAGTTGTGGGATGCCGTGGAATATTCCCGCTTCACTCGTGTAATTTCATGAAGTTCTGATACGGGACGGTATTATAAGCAGTATTCAAAATGGCGTCTTTAACGGAGGTGCGATCGCCCGCATCTCGTGGTCGTGCGATAGCGTTCTCGCTTCCCACGCCCGGGTTCCCGGGTTCGATTCCCGGCGGGGTCAGGGATTTTCTCTGCCTCGTGATGGCTGGATGTTGTGTGATGTCCTTAGGTTAGTTAGGTTTAAGTAGTTCTAAGTTCTAGGGGACTGATGACCATAGATGTTAAGTCCCATAGTGCTCAGAGCCATTTGAACCATATGGAGGTGCGATCCAAACAAAGAGCTCTTATTGAGTTCCTTTTGCCGGAAAATCAGAGCATCGCAGATATTCATAGGCGCTTGTATAATGTCTTCGAAGCCATCGCATTGAACAAAAGCACGGCGAGTCGCTGGGCGATGAGTCTGTCATCATAGCAATAAGATCGCGCAAACCTGTCCGATCTTCGGCGTACTAGCTGGCAGCTCACAGGTGTGATTTCTGCAGCGTTGGGACGCGTGGATACACTCATTCGAGGTGATCGACAGATCACAAACACACACCTCGCTAATCAGCCGTACTTCTCTGTTGGTAGAGCAGTTGGATTTGCTATCACTGCCCAGGAAACGCCTCAAATCTAGAAGACCAGCATATGAAATGGGAGTCAAATGCTATCCACAGGATTAGATCAGGACGCAGAGTGGAAACGTGAGTGGCAAGCTACAAGAACCAGGAACCACGAACTTGTAGACAATCCAACAGTTCCAGTTCCAGGCTTCCACCAACCAAGGGAGGTGTGGGTGCAGTTATTCAGATGTCGGACTGAAGAGGGTAGGTGCAAATACAACATGCACAAGTGGGGCTTTTCAAGTGATAGTGTGTGTGACTGTGGTGACACCCAAACAACGAGCCACATTGTGAATGAACATCTAATCAGACGCTTCCCTGGTGGCATTGAGAAGCTCCATCAAGCATCCCACGAGGCGCTCCGCTGGATCGAGTCCATCAACATCCGAGTGTAGTCCGAGCCGTTTAAAACTTGTGTACTATATATAATTTCACATGTTCATTTTTATATATATTTCTTTGTTTTGCTAAATGTGTATTACTATAATTGATGCACACGATAATAATAATAGTAGTAATAATAATAATAATAATAATCACAACAAAAATGCAAACGAACATCTGCTTCTCCATGACAACGCAAGGCCTCACACAAATCTGCACAACCAAAAGGACCTCACGAAACTTCTTTGGACTGTTCTTCCTCATCTCTCCTTTCGACTTCTATTTCTTTGTTCCAATTAAGGATGCACTCCGCGGAAAGCAGTACGTGGGTGAGGTGGAGGTTATTGATGCATCAAGACGTTGGTTCCGACAGAATAGCGTGGTAGCAAGCGGACATACAGGCTCTCCCAGCAAGTTTGAGGGAGATGATGTAGAAAAAAAGGATTTTATAGCAAAAAGAGTGTTTGAATCCTGAATAAAGCCAACCTACTTTCAGGAAGGAGTGTATTGCATTTCTTATACAGCTAGCAAAGTTGACTCGCTGCTACTTTCTTTTCTAGGCAGTAATGCCTAGGTTACCTTGTTACGCAATACTTCATTTGTTTATGTCATTTTTCGGAATTACAAGTTGTCTTCCAAAAGAGCCTTACTCAAGTCGTACAACACCAAAGTGTACCGCAGCATGGAAATGAAAGGGAGGTGCGAAGGTAGTGAATGCGTTGATACTGTGAAAGATAATTCACAGCCAAACTAACCACAAAATTCATATAAGCTGGTTATCTGAAACGTGGCGAACCACAAGCTCTTCATTGCCCGACGCAAGACAGCAAATAAAGTGACACCATGGCATATATGCAAAACCCGTGCTCAATATCAATGCCACCCATGTTGCCAGCCATGCAAGCAGTCTACAGAACAATTCAAAATGAATGTAGCGCTTACAACTATCTAATGCGTAAGAGTATATCAATAAAAATGAAGAAGGGTGTAACAGATAATGCTGTTTTTCTATAGACTTTTAACAAGTTACATATGCCCTCCGCCATTATGTAAGCGATAATCCGTTCTATTACATGCATTCTGAAGCATATCTGGAGTCATCCACGTGAGTGATTATAAATGTGCATTTTTCTGTTCTGGAATTTGTTTTCGGTGCAAGGGGTAAGGATATCTAGGTGGTCAAGAAGAACACATGGCGCCACCATGTCCAGTGTGAGAGATCAACAGTTAAAAAAATGTTGCTTTAAGATATTGACTTAGAAGTAAATATGTGCAGACCTCCATACTACATAAACTTTCCGCAAACCCCCATATGGTACACGGCGTAAGGCACCTAGCACCACTACCAGTCACTTCCTTTCCCATTTCACTCGCAGATGGCTTCTTACTAGCCTTAATTTCTCATTATGGTACTTATGAGGGGTGCAATCAGCCGCAAAAACGGATACATTGACTTCCTCCTATTGTTTCATGAAAAAAACGTCGTATTTCCTCCAGCAATTCTTATCTGAGCTGACGAATCATTTCCGTAAAACTCGTGTGTTGACTGAACCAATTGGTTACAAATTTAGCAGCACCCTCTGAATTGCTTCAATGTTGGTATGGTGGTGGATTGGTAAGCAGGGCACATGGGCAGCTGGAGTGGAATGCTGAACCCATTTTAGAATACAAAATTTTATTTTCATCACGATAATTAAAACAGAGCACTGGTAACAACACAATGATCTACACCGATTATTCAATTGTACAAAAGCAATGAGAACAATGCAAAAAATTAAATAAAACAGCCTGTTGGCCCCAACTTTAAATTAATAAAAAATTTAATTTACATAAATATAACTTTTAACATAACTGCAGATCTGAGCTCATTAGTTCTGAATATGAAAAACAAAATATTGTAAAAGCTATTAGGTTTCAAAAATACTCAAATAGCAAGATCTCACAAATAATTGAATTAACTATTATGGAAAACATTCGGTAATATGTTATCATAGCGTGAAAGATCTACACAGCAATCAGCAAATTCTCGACGTTTGGCATTCACATCGGCCGCGCGTCTGTATTCCGGCTAGTGAGCTCAAGTGACAATAACCGGCAGGAGGGCTTGCGCTCACCAACAACGGCTTCTAGAAAGGCTTCTAGAACACACAAACCCAGTTTTAATACACAGTCCACCAAAATACTAAAACCAACAACCAAGCACTGGGTAGTGCTATATGCAGGAAGAGATGTTAGACGTGATAATGTGACAACCGCAGTAACTATTAAAGCAATAGTTCGTTAAACCATCTCCAATGACGTGAAATTTATAAACCACAACTAGCTCAATGTGTTAATGACCAGACAATCCGCAAGCAACCTTAAATATCAAAGCACCCTTTGACGGCGCCAAATTGTTGCTATGATAGTTGACAACAAGAAGTTTGCAATTCCAGTTTAAATTGGCGGCTGTAGTTTTATACAGAGAATAAACTTTGATTCATAAAATTCACCATTAACAATAACAAATAAAAAATGATCGCTCAGTATTGGTCCCACTTATGATGCAACGGAACTAGGGCACAGCGCAGTTAGATGGACTTGTAACACCAAGTATCCCAGACTCACGTCCAACAGGGTTAGGAATGACTAGCGAAAATCAAAGTGACTACACAGAGCAGAGACATCCCAAGGTTCCACCACAAATTGCTCACCATTTAAAGTTAGTCCAGGAGATCGCCGTTAACATGAACGTCAGGGTAAACTCCCGCTCTCTCCTCAGGATTGCAGACAGACACGACTCTTAAACAGGGCCTATGTTGATCGGTGACTGCTTCCGGACTCCAGTTCCGCTCGCCGCCAGACCCAGGCGCCGGAACGTCAACACCTTGCGTCCTCGCAGTACACTAAAGAGCCGACTGACTACTCGCTTTGCTCCGTGCACTCTCTGTCACTTGCCCGACCAAGTCTCTGTAACTGCCACCGACCAAGTCTCTTCGCGGCAGTTCTAAATAGAGGGTGCTAGCCAACCGCCGGCCGCGGTGGTCTCGCGGTTCTAGGCGCGCAGTCCGGAACCGTACAATTGCTACGGTCGCAGGTTCGAATACTGCCTCGGGCATGGATGTGTGTGATGGCCTTAGGTTAGTTAGGTTTAAGTAGTTCTAAGTTCTAGGGGACTGATAACCACAGCAGTTGAGTCCCATAGTGCTCAGAGCCATTTAAACCCCCTTTTTTTTTCTCTAGCTAACCAAGACGCTGCAAAGCAAGTAACTTGGACAGAGAAACTTATCCTGCCAAGAGCATAGCAGGCAGTCACGGCTCAAATGTCTTCATCTGGTGGGAATCCTAAGCAGTCGCACTAGTGTTCCATACGCTATCACCTTTATGGATGAACTAAACTTTTCGATACTTCTCGATATAAATCAAGGTCGACCATTCGCCTTTCTTACTATCGATCTTAGGTGCCTGTTC
Organism: Schistocerca gregaria; assembly: GCF_023897955.1. Classification (NCBI taxonomy): domain Eukaryota; kingdom Metazoa; phylum Arthropoda; class Insecta; order Orthoptera; family Acrididae; genus Schistocerca; species Schistocerca gregaria. Next base: position 323,740,077 of record NC_064920.1, on the reverse strand, counting down.
CATTTCAATGCTTTTAAGTGTTACGACTATGTATTTAATCGACGTGACTGTGTCAAGTAGCACACCACTAATGCTCTATTCGAACAGTACAAGATTGTGTTTCGTTACCATACGCAAAAACTTACTTTTTTACATTTAAAGAAAGCTGCCATTCCTCACACCAAGTAAAAATTCTGTTTAACTCGTCCGGTTTCCAGCTATACTCAATGACAACATATTTCCGTACTCTACAGCGTCATCAGCGAACAGTCACAGATTGATGCTCATCCTATCTGTCAGATTGTCTATGTAAGGGTCTACAGATTGCGCGCAGCAGTACAGTACGCAACACGCGCTCGCTAGCTGGCCTATCTGGAATGCTGACAATTTGCTTGGTCAATACACGTGTGTCCGACCGGAGTGCGATGCTGCGAGTGCGCCACTGCCCGCCGGCCGCAGCGTGCAGTATTAACTAGTGCGGCCCCAGGCGCGAATATCTCTCTTTTCTTAGCTCACCATGGAGCCTTTCGATACGACCGTAATTAGCTGGTGTTAGGATGTCAGATACAGTGATGACCGGTACGTGCAGCGTGCGTGTTTTATAATCTGTCTTTGTATATAAAACTGTTTAAACTTACTTCTCGTGTTCACGTATTGTCGTACCTCAAGGAGCCACTGCTTACAAATCCTGACAAACAACTCAAACTACCCCCAGCCCTCGTCCCACCTGCACAGCAAGAGCGGTCGTATCACCTTACCCTGGAGTATTCATGAAGACACCCTTGCTCTGACAAACACTCGCTGTCTAGCACAACATATTACAGATATTGGGCAAAATATGGAAAGACCACAAGACAGGCACGCTCGAACATAAATGCTGTCAGCCGTAGTCAGAACTGTGCTTTGTGTAGTTGTGAGTTCATTACGTAGGAGCCGAGTGAAGCCGACCAAAGGCAAATTGTTGATGCTGGTATGAGGGGTGCTCTCGTGACCAAGGTAGCCGAAGTGTCTAGCGTTGCGAGAGGCACTGCATGGAAGGAAAACGGATGAACGTTATCCGCTAAGTCACAACAGGGAAGAAAATGTCTTAGCTGATAGCGACGGAGAGGATCCTGACGATAAAAAAAGAGGACGGCAGCTACAAGTGTCGCTGCAGAACTGAACATCACACTCGCAAATCCTTTCAACACCTAAACAACAGGAAGAGAGTTCCATGAGCACGGAATTTTAGGATGATAGGGCGATCTGGAGTTCCAGAACAACTCATCAGTGATGCAAATGCAACAGGAAAAAAATGGCGCCGAAGCCATAAACCTTGGCGGTGTAGCAATGAAAGAATGTCTTGTTTCACACTGTTTCAAACCTATGACTGGAAGTACCTCCTAGGAGTGACACACAGCAGGGTCTGTGTGATGATTTTGGCATCAATATCGTGGTATTCCACGGACCCATAGTTACTCTGCAAGTCTGCATTACTGCCTATAACGTGAGCATTCTGGCTGTTTAAGGCCGTCCATGGTACAATGTTTGTTAACGAATGGCGATGCTGTGTTCCAAGGCAACAACACCCAGCTCGCGTCGTCCAGGACTGGTTTTGTGAGCACGAGGGTGAATTGTCACACATCCTGTGGACACCACAATCACAAGGTCTTTGTGGTCTACGTTGGAGGGAAAAGTCCGAGATCGATATCGCCTCCATCATTGTTACCTGAACTTGCCAACATTTCGCAGAAAGACTAGTATAAGATTCCGTTGAAAAACGACGAAAAGATTGAAGAGATGTATGATGAGATAGTAGAAAAAGGAAGAGAAGGATAAATTGTCGGCAATATAGAATGCGGATAGGGAGTGAAACAAGAAGCCACCTGGTAGAATTTTGCACAGAGCATAACTTACTCATAGCTAAAGCGTGGTTTAAAAATCATGAAGGAAGGTTGTATACGTGGAAGAGGCCTGGAGACACTGTAAGGTTTCATATAGATTTTATAATGGTAAGACAGAGATTTAGGTTTTAATTTGTAAGACATTTCTAAGGGCAAATGTGGACTCTGACCACAATATATTGGTTATGAACTGTAAATTAAAACTCAAGAAACTGCGAAAAGGTGGGAATTTAAGGAGATGCGATCTGGATAAACTGAAACAGCCAGAGGCTGTAGAGAGTTTCAGAGAGAGCATTAGGGAAGAATTGACAAGAACGGGGATAAGAAATACAGTGGAAGAAGAGTGTGTAGTTTTGAAAGATGAAATTGTAAAGGCAGCAGAGGATAAAGTAGGTAAAGAGACGAGGACTAGTAGAAATCCTTGGGTGACAGAAGAGATATTGAACTTAACTGATGAAAGGAGAAAATATAAAAATGCAGTTAATGAAGTAGGCAAAAGGAATACAAACGTCTCGAAAATGAAATCGACAGGAAGGTCAAAATGGCTAAACAGGGATGGCTAGAGGACAAATGTAAGGATGTTTAGGCATATATCACTAGGGGTAAGATAGATACTGCATACGGGAGAATTAAAGAGACCTTTGTAGAAAAGAGAACCACCTATATTAATATGAAGAGCTCAAATGGATAACCAGTTCTAAGCAAAGAAGGGAACACGGAGAGCTGGAAGGACTATACAAGGGCGATATACTTGAGGGCGATATTATGGAAATGGGAGAGAACGTAGATGAAGATGAAATGGGAGATATGACACTGCGTAAAGGCCACTGCAAGACCTAAGTATAAACAAGGCCCCAGGAGTAGACAACATTCCATCAGAGGATAACCTTGGGAGAGCCAGCCCTGACAAAACTCTATCAACTGGTGAGTAAGATGTATGAGACAGGCGAAATACTCTCAGACTACAAGAAGAATATAATAATTCCATTCCCAAACAAAGCAGGTGCTGACATGTGAAAGTCACCGAACTATCAGTTTAAAAAGTCACGGCTATAAAATACTAACACGAATTCTTTACAGACGAATGGAAAAACTGGTAGAAACCGACCTCGGAGAAGATCAGTTAGGATTCCGTAGAAATGTCGGAACATGTGAGGCAATACTGACCCTACGACTTATCTTAGGAGATAGATTAAGGAAAGGCAAACCTACGTTTCTAGCATTTGTAGACTTAGAGAAGGCTTTTGACAATGTTGATTGGAATACTCTCCTTCAAATTCTGTGGGGACTCGTAAAAGACATTGTTAAAAAGACGTTTGAACTATACCTGAAGATATGCGAGAGAGAGAATTGTCAGAGCATGTGCTTCGATAAACGCCGATGTGATAAGGAATACCACCCAATCCATGATAAGAAGATTGCAGCACTGCATTGTTACCAATGGTCATCACTTCGAACACCTTCTGTAAATGGACGCTCAAGCCACTTTTGTGACCTTCGTTGACTTTCAAAGACGTTACTGTTACACATCACTGAATTCGTCTCGATAGCCACTATCAGAAAAGTACCGAACTATAGCACCCCATTTAAAAAAGCAAAGTTGACCTTCATAGCTCTGAAGCGACCCCACCAAGCAACAAAAACCATTGTCCCATGCAACTTTTGTCCCACAAACTTTTCACCTCCTGTCATACTTTCGGAGTTATTCTTGGTGGCAATAGTGACTCACCCTGTATATAATGACGCACTGGGTTACATTAGGAGATCATGGGTCTGTTTGCGGATGATGCCGTTATATATGGAAAAGGCATAACACTAGGAAACTGTTGCCAAATGCAAGACGATAAACGCTTGGCATAGGAATTAGCAGGTGACCCAGAACATAAACAAATGTAACATACTGCGTACGTACGTGGGCCGCGCGGGATTAGCCGAGCGGTCTAGGGCGCTGCAGTCAAAGACTGTGCGGCTGGTATTGGCGGAGGTTCGAGTCCTCTCTCGGGCATGGGTGTGTGTGTTTGTCCTTAGGATAATTTAGGTTAAGTAGCGTGTAAGCTTAGCAATTAAGTCCCATAACATTTCACACACATTTGAACACTTCTGAACGCACATGGGAAGAGGCCAGTTGCTGCATATGGCGGTTATAATTAAACTTTCGTCACTTGAGCCATTGAAGAGGGAAAATTACTTGCGTATGGGTACTCAACCATATACTCAAAGTGCGCCCTGAGGATTTGTGTTGTTAGTAGTGCTGGTAGCATGTCTTGCCATTAGACGTGGGGATGAAATACAGGCATCAGTGTGTATTAAAACTGCAGACAGTCAGCATGGGTCTGGAGAAGTCGAGCAGGGCTTTACTAGTAAACCTGTTTCACCAAAACAACAGCAACAGTGCTGCTGATCTTCTCGAAAACCGACGCGTCAAAGATACACTGAGAGGCCCCCTTTACGCAGCGCGGTTGAAGAATATGATTCGGAAGTTAGAATTACCTGGCGATTTGGGAATTCCTCCTTGGAGAGGCCGATGGCCAATTGCACCACAAATTGCTGAAAAAAGTTACTGTTGCCATGCCTGCGCATTTTGGACGCGATGTGCGATCTCCAAGCTGTCCACGAACTGTGTCACGACGTCTGAATGTTACAAGCTCCACCGTTCGAAAAGTGCTGCAAACATTTACGAAACAGTGTGCCTAGCGCGGTTCCAGGCTGTCGTACATGCAGATGGTCGTCGTTTGTAACCTGGAACTAAGAATGTTACCAGCTTGTTTGTAAATTAAAATGTGTTTCTTTCGATGCTTTATTCATCATTTCTCTTCGGCATATCCTTGCAAGTGAGTCCATAAAGTTTAATTGCCCTACCATCACTGATTTTTCTTGGGGGGCCCTTTCAAGTAGCGGAAGTTCAATCATAACTGCCTTATGTAATTACACGATTGTCGAACAAGCACTAGAAGCAGTTATATCTATTAACTGTCTGGGAACATGCGTATGGAGCGATTAAAAGTGGAACGGCCACAAAAAACTAACCACAGGGAAGTCGGTTGCGAGACTGAGATTCATTGCAAGATTCACAGGGAGCACAGTCTATCCACGTAGGATGTAACATACAAAAGTCATTTGAAATTCACTTAAGTACTCCTTGTCAATCTGGGACCCTAATCAAATAGGATTGATATTGAAAATATAGAAGAGCCAAAGGGGGGCAGTGCGTTTAGTTACCGGTTCGCTTAGTAAGAGCGGAACGTTACGAAGATACCTACGCTCCTACACGTTAGAGGCAGGCTTCTGTGGTGTGTGTGTGTGTGTGTGTTTGTGTGTGTGTGTGTGTGTGTGTCGGCTCGATGGGGATGGTGCTTCAACTCTGGTTGACACAGGTCGGCGTCCGTCGATCGCGACAACTGCGTTCTGTAACTTATGAAACAAACTCCACGCTTTGTTTGGTTAGTTTCAGAGACTATCTCCCTTTAACAGATATCCGCGTATCGATGGAGCATCACGCCGGCATGTATAAGCGGTCCTAGCTTATAACTGAAGCAATGGTGTTCGAAGGATGTCTGTCTTCTTTACTGTCACACACAACGACTCCACCACTTGGTACCGCAACAACTCCCTTTATCTGAAACAATAAACCAAATATCCTTTTCGTGTTCTCGATGGACTTATAAGCTTACGCGAAACTTGATAACAATAATTATTTATGCCCGGTTTGCAAATGAATGTTCATACATAGACAATAAGATATCTCGAATTATAAGTTCCACCACTTAAGCAGATGCCACGTTCTAGTTTTGCGAGGATGCTGATTTGTGAAGTATTATAGCGTCGTTAAGGCGTCGCTACGGTACTAATTCAACAACTCCTACGTCGTAAATCCAGAGATAAGGTATTCTCTAAACAATGTACTGAACTCGTCGTATTTCATGTAAACTTACTGTTCCCTGTCAATAATGTCACTAAATCACCTTTAACTTCGGCGTTCTCTCAGGAAATTATTATTTCACAATTATACAGTGAAGTTCCATTAAATGAAGTAGCCGACATGAAGCATTAAAGTTATGTCTCAGTTTATTGATCTTCTGAATTATTTAACCACTTTACTTGAGAGCACACCGATCTGTCATTCAGGGAGTTGAAGCTATTTGCATCAACAGTTCTGACATTGACTACAGCTTCCGACAACACGTCGTACCTGTGAATTCTTCATGATCGCGTGTAGATCTTTCCTGCTCAAGGCTAGTTGTAGAGTTTATGTCGGCGGTTGGTATGTTGCTACATACTTCAATATTCGTGACTATCACAGATCACAACGAATAAGACCCAGAATTCATTAAGCAACATACCACTTATTTTTCATTCACGTATAATAACTGTTCCGTTGTCTGGCTAAACGGTAGCTGTTATCTTACATCTGTTCAGAATTCTGACTAGTACGTCAATGCGATACTGATAAGCTTTAAAACTCCAGATCGCTCTGAAACAATCTAGTAGGGGTCAATAGGAGTACTATTATAGCATCAAGAGAGGGAATTAACATCTTCATTGAAGTTTTACAATGTAGTCGCAGCGAACTTAAAGCTCTTCTTGGATAAATGTTATCTCTAATCACTTTATCTTGTCTGGGTGTTAATCTTCGTAAGGCATATATTCTGAATTCTTTATTTACAGTTTCATGCTTCGTATCATCTGATAGTCTTTCATTTAGTTTTTCTCCCTTGTAATAAACGTTGTTAGTTACATAGTAGACGACTGGCCATTAAAATTGCTACACCACGAAGATAACGTGTTACAGACGCGAAATATAACCGGCAGGAAGAAGATGCTGTGATATACAAGTGATTAGCTTTTCAGAGCTATCACACAAGGCTGACGCCGGTGGCGACACCTACAACGTGCTGACATGAGGAAAGTTTCCAACCGATTTCTCAAAAACAAACAGAAGCTGACCGGCGTTGCCTGGTGAAACGTTGTCGTGATGCCTCGTGTAAGGAGGAGAAACGCGTACATTCACGCTTTCGACTTTGATAAAGATCGGATTGTAGCCTATCGCGATTGCGGTTTATCGTATCGCGACTTTGCTGCTCGCATTGGTCGAGATCCAATGACTGTTTGCAGCATATGGAATCGGAGGGTTCAGGAGGGTAATACGGAAGGCCCTGCTGGACCCCAACGGCCTCGTATCACTAGCAATCGAGATGACAGGCATCTTATCCGCATTGCTGTAACGGATCATGCAGCTACGTCTCGATCCATGAGTCAACAGATGGGGACGTTTGCAAGACTACAACCATCCGCACGAACAGTTCCACAACGTTTGCAGCAACATGGACTATCAGCTCGGAGGCCACGGCTGCGGTTACCCTTGATGTTGCGTCACATACAGGAGCGCCTGCGATGGTGTACTCAGCGACGAACCTGGGTGCTCGAATGGCAAAATGTCATTTTTTCGGATGAATCCAGGTTCTGTTTACAACATACTGATTGTCGCATCCGCGTTTGGCAACATCGCGGTGAACGCACATTGGAAGCGTGTATTCGTCACCGCGATACTGGCGTATCACCCGGCGTGATGGTGTGGGGTGCCATTGGTTACACGTCTCGGTAACCTCTTGTTCGCATTGACGGCACTTTGAACAGTGAACGTTACATTTCAGATGTATTACGACCCGTGGCTCTACCCTTCATTCGATCCCTGAGAAACCCTCCATTTCAGCAGAATAATGCACGACCGCATGGATACAGAAAATTTTCGACTGGTGTCCTGGTCAGCACATTCTCCAGATCTCTCACCAATTGAAAACGTCTGGTCAATGGTGGCCGAGCAACTGCCTTATCACAATATGCCAGTCACTACTCCTGATGAACTGTGGTATCGTGTTGAAGCTTCATAGGCAGATGTACCTATACATGCCATCCAAGCTCTGTTTGACTCAATGCCCAGGCGTATCAAGGTTGTTATTAGAGACAGATGTGATTGTTCTTGGTACTGATTTCTCAGGATCTATGCACCGAAATTGCGTGAGAATGTAATCACATGGCAGTTCTTGTATAATATATTTGTCCAATGAATACCCGTTTATCATACGCATTTCTTCTTGGTGTAGCAATGTTAATGGCCAGTAGTGTATTTCTGTTAGTCAAACTTTCAATGGTGTTAACATTTTGTTGCCAGTAGCTCCCGTCAAGGTCAGAATAACTATTTTTTTAATATCTTTTGCTACCAAGGGGATGTCATTAGGGGTTCTAATTATTTGGGGTGTTATACTTTGTACATAACATTACCCTTCATATTCCCACAAGTGTCAATTACTTTATTACTTCCTCCTGAGTACATCTCTTGAAAATATCGTGAACGAAAAATTAGAGAGATTCGAGCTCACACGTTCTTTCTTCCCGCGGTCCATTCGCAACTAGTAAAGGAAATTGGGGACGGAACAACAGCACTCAACATAACCTCCGCTACACATCTGACTTGCGGAATATAGGTGTAGCGAATTTACTGATGGGTAAGCAGGAGGGACTGTGAAGTTCGGTAAGTACGAGAGAGATATTAGCAGACACAGGATCTGTGGGCGGTGTTTAAGTTGTGATTGGGTATCTCTATACCTCTACAAGGACACTACCCGCGATACAAAAGGTCCAAGTTCAAACCCTTGTCTGGCGCACCGTTTAAGCCCGTCAGTAAGTATCGAATCGGTACACACTCCGCTTCAGATGGAAATATTCATTCACGTAACCTTAAATATATCACGGATCTTGACATAGTGCTCTGAACACATACGAAATAGATACTTCCAAGGATTTCAGTATGAGAAACCTAGTAACCGATTCTGCTTATTCAAAACTCCTTGAATGCATTATTTCAGCTGGGTTCCCCACCACAGACTTAGTATGAACCATGGACCTTGCCGTTGGTGGGGAGGCTTGCGTGCCTCGGTTATACAGATAGCCGTACCGTAGGTACAACCACAACGGAGGGGTATCTGTTGAGAGGCCAGACAAACGTGTGGTACCTGAAGAGGGGCAACAGCCTTTTTGTAGTTGCAAGGGCAACAGTCTGTAACAATAACCAAAACGGCCTTGCTGTGCTGCTACTGCGAACGGCTGAAAGCAAGGGGAAACTACTGCCGTAATTTTTCCCGAGGGCATGCAGCTTTACTGTATGATTAAATGATGATACCGTCCTCTTGGGTAAAATATTCCGGAGGTAAAATAGTCCCCCATTCGGATCTCCGGGCGAGGACTACTCAAGAGGATGCCGTTATCAGGAGAAAGAAAACTGGCGTTCTACGGATCGGAGCGTGGAATGTCAGATCCCTCAATCGGGCACGTAGGTTAGAAAATTTAAAAAGGGAAATGGACAGGTTAAAGTTAGATATAGGGTTGTAATCACAAAATCAAATAGGGGTAATGCAGGAGAAGGTTTAATAATGAATAGGAAAATAGGAATGCGGGTAAGCTACTTTACACAGCATAGTGAACGCATTATTGTGGCTAAGATAGATACGAAGCCCACACCTACTACAGTAGTACAAGTTTATATGCTAACTAGCTCTGCAGATGACGACGAAATTGAAGAAATGTATGATGAAATAAAAGAAATTATTCAGACAGTGAAGGGAGACGAAAATTTAATAGTCATGGGTGACTGGAATTCGAGTGTAGGAAAAGGGAGAGAAGGAAACGTAGTAAGTGAATATGGATTGGGGCTAAGAAATGAAAGAGGAAGCCGCCTGGTAGAATTATGCACAGAACACAACTTAATTATAGCTAACACTTGGTTTAAGAATCATGAAAGAAGGTTGTATACACGGAAGAACCCTGGAGATACTAAAAGGTATCAGATAGATTATATAATGGTAACAGAGAGATTTAGGAACCAGGTTTTAATTTGTAAGACATTTCCAGGGTCAGATGTAGACTCTGACCACAATCGATTGGTTCTGAACTGTAGATTAAAAGTGAAGAAACTCCAAAAAGGTGGGAATTTAAGGAGATGGGACCTGGATAAACTGAAAGAACCAGAGGTTGTACATAGTTTCGGGGAGAGCATAAGGGAGCAATTGACAGGTATGGGGGAAAGAAATACAGTAGAAGAATGGATAGCTTTGACGGATGAAGTAGTGAAGGCAGCAGAGGATCAAGTAGGTAAAAAGACGAGGGCTAGTAGAAATCCTTGGGTAACAGAAGAAATTTTGAATTTAATTGATGAAAGGAGAAAATATAAAAATGCAGTAAATGAAGCAGGCAAAAAGGAATACAAACGTCTCAAAAATGAGATCGACAGGAAGTGCAAAACCCCTAAGCAGGGATGGCTAGAGGAAAAATGTAAGGATGTAGAGGCTTATCTCACTAGGGGTAAGATAGATACTGCCTACAGGAACATTAAACAGACCTTTGGAGAAAAGAGAACCACTTGTATGAATATCAAGAGCTCAGATGGAAACCCAATTGTAAGCAAAGAAGGGAAAGCAGAAAGGTGGAAGGACTATATAGAGGGTCTATACAAGGGCGATGTACTTGAGGACAATATTATGGAAATGGAAGAGGATGTAGATGAAGATGAAATGGAAGATACGATACTGCGTGAAGAGTTTGACAGAGCACTGAAAGACCTGAGTCGAAACAAGGCCCCTGGAGTAGACAACATTCCATTGGAACTACTGACGGCCTTGGGAGAGCCAATCCTGACAATACTCCAGCATCTGGTGAGGAAGATGTATGAGACAGGCGAAATACCCTCAGACTTCAAGAAGAATATAATAATTCCAATCCCAAAGAAAGCAGGTGTTGACAGATGTGAAAATTACCGAACAATCAGTTTAATAAGCCACTGCTGCAAAATACTAACACGAATTCTTTACAGACGAATGGAAAAACTAGTAGAAGCCGACCTCGGGGAAGATCAGTTTGGATTTCGTAGAAATACTGGAACACGTGAGACAATACTGACCTTACAACTTATGTTAGAAGAAAGATTAAGGAAGGACAAACCTACGTCTCTAGCATTTGTAGACTTAGAGAAAGCTTTTGACAATGTTGACTGGATTACTCTCTTTCAAATTCTAAAGGTGGCAGGGTAAAATACAGGGAGCGAAGGGCTGTTTGCAATTTGTACAGAAGCCAGATGGCAGTTATAAGAGTCGACGGACATGAAAGGGAATCATTGGTTGGGAAGGGAGTAAGACAGGGTTGTATCCTCTCCCCGATGTTATTCAATCTGTATAGTGCGCAAGCAGTAAAGGAAACAAAAGAAAAATTCGGAGTAGGTATTAAAATCCATGGAGAAGAAATAGAAACTTTGAGGTTCGCGATGACATTGTAAATCTGTCAGACACAGCACAGGACTTGGATGAGCAGTTGAATGGAATGGACAGTGTCTTGAAAGGAGGATGAATATCAACAAAAGCAAAACGAGGATAATGGAATGTAGTCGAATTAAGTCGGGTGATGCTGTGGAAATTAGATTAGAAAATGAAACGCTTAAAGTAGTAAAGGAGTTTTGCTATTTGGGGAGCAAAATGACTGATGGTCGAAGTAGAGAGGATATAAAATGTAGACTGGCAATGGGAAGGAAAGCGTTTCTGAAGAAGAGAAATTTGTTAACATCGAGTATAGATTTAAGTGTCAGGAAGTCGTTTCTGAAAGTATTTGTATGGAGTGTAGCCATGTATGGAAGTGTAACATGGACGATAAATAGTGTGGACAAGAAGAGAATAGAAGCTTTCGAAATGTGGTGCTACAGAAGAATGCTGAAGATAAGATGGGTATATCACATAACTAATGAGGAAGTATTGAATAGGATTGGGGAGAAGAGATGTTTGTGGCACAACTTGACCAGAAGAAGGGATCGGTTGGTAGGACATGTTCTGAGGCATCAAGGGGTCACCAATTTAGTATTGGAGGGCAGCGTGGAGGGTAAAAATCGTAGAGGGAGACCAAGAGATGAATACACTAAGCAGATTCAGAAGGATGTAGGTTGCAGTAGGTACTGGGAGAAGAAGAAGCTTGCACAGGATAGAGTAGCATGGAGAGCTGCATCAAACCAGTCTCAGGACTGAGGACAACAACAACAACAACAGTTGCAGAGGGTGACTGGATGCCCTTCTGGCTGCCACCCCGAGCCCCCCAGGACGTAAGTTGTGTACCCCAGCTGTCTGCATCTAGTATAAGCCATCACATAGTGCGAACGTTTTCAAATGTCTGAGAGTCGTGTAACTGAGGCAGAAAGTAGGGACCAGCCCGGTATTCACCTAGCGGGATGTGGAAAATCGCCTAAAAACTACATGAAGGCCGGCCGGCATACCGGCCGTTGACGTTAATCCGCCGGGCGGATTCGACCCGGGGGCCGGTGCGCCTTACCCGAGTAGCAACGCATTAGCGCTCTCGGCTACCCTGGCGGGTCCTGCTACCTCTTAGACCTGCCAACTAAAAGTTCTTTTGTGCTTACTTATTAAGTTTTCCTACAATGAAATTCCTATATTTTTCTGTAATGCTACAGACGGCATGGAAATATTGTTATCAGGTTAATACAAAATTTTCTGATTGGTTACTACAATAACTATATTAAAACATGACTAGCATGGCTAAAAGAAAGGATTTGTTCCGTGTTTATACTAAAAGCTCCACACAGTCTGAACGACGTAAGTAATTTTATGTACCTCATGATGATGAGATGATCGAAACTGGTGTTTAACAAAGGTTTATTTCATCAGAGGCAGTTGGTGGTTATGAAATACGCATTTCTTTGGTGATCTGCGAGATGTTTGGTTCAACCTGAACAACATGTACTGCGGGCTCTAATGCAAGTGCATGCTCGGATGCGTATGGAAGAGGCTGGAAAAGAAACAGACTTCACTGCTGCCGGAGAGCACCTACCCGTTATACAGCGCAACTGCTGTCTCAGCTGGCGATGGAACGCGCCGCGGGATCCTCGGCATAAAATCAAAGGGCGGACGCCCCACCGGCTTTTCAATTAGCGATAACGCAGCCGGCGGATCCTGACAGAGGCTCGCAGCGAAACTGCGGCCCCTGTACTGCGCCCTCGTCTCTTCCTCTGCTCCTCAATTCTTGTACACCACTCTTCCCGTCCCGTCTTTTCCTACGCATGCCGTCTCTTCCTTCTCCTCCTCCGCTCAGTCACAGTGACGTTGGAGTGTCGACGGCCGTGAGTTTCCCTCCGTCCTGTTATTGGTTTCCAATTTTTAATCACCGCCGTATGCGGGTCCTGAGCGACACCAGTCCGGATGCTCTCCCGCTCTTCAGATCCTGGGTTCGCTGCCACAGACTTAGTTACCAAACGTACCACAAACGCCCTGGTACCCCTCATATCTGCCAACGAACAACTATCTTGTCCTTACTTATTATGTTTTACTACAGTGCGATTCAGTGACACTGGAAAACTAGCCCTACTCACCGCACCAATTATCGTTTAACATGCTCACTTATGACAGACCCGTACTGAGTCATATATTCTCTTTATTGAACACAAAGGCCTCACGCTAACAGGAACATACACTCATGCTTATCAATTAAGGATAATTGCAGAATGCAAAACTGGCGCTAATAGCATAGGCACATAGGGAACACACACGATCTGTAAGTCCACGGTATTGGTGACATGTTGAGAAAACCGTCCCGAAACACATGTGGTACAAAACGCCACTGATTCCTGCGCATGTACCCCGACATCAGTATGGGATATGATCACCATGCACACGTACACTGGCCGCACACTCCCAGACGTGCTCGATCGGGTTTAGATCTGGAGAACAGGCAGGCCACTCTATTCGCCTGATATCTTCTGTTTCAAGGTGCTCCTCCACGATGGCAGTTCGGAGAGGCCGTGCGGTAACATCCATCAGGAGGAAGGTGGGGCCCACTGCACCCCTGAAAAGGCGGACATACTGGTGCAAATTGATGTCCCGATACACCCGACCCGTCACAGTTCTTCTGTCAAAGACATGCAGGAGTGTACGTGCACCAGTCATAATCCCACCCCACACCGTCAAACGACGACCTCCATACAGGTGCCTTTCAAGGACATTAAGCGGTTGGTATCTGGTTCCTGGTTCACGCCAGATGAAAATCCGGCGAGAATCACTGTTCAACTATACCTGGACTCGTCTGTGACCAGCCTGGGACCACTGTTCCAATGACTATGTTCAGTCGTCTGTAGACTGTGTGTCTGGAGACAAGTGTTCCAGTGGCTGCGGTAAGGTCCTGAGCAAGGCTACCTGCAGTACTCCGTGGCCGTCTGCGGGCACTCAGTGAGATATCGGTCTTCTTGTGGTGTTTGACTCTGTGGACGTCCCGTACTGTAGCGCCTGAACACGTTTCCTGTCTGCTGGTATCTTTTCCACAATCTTGAGATCACACTTTGTGGCACATGGAGGGCCCGTGCTATGACCTGCTGTATTTGATCAGCCTTCAGTCGCCCTAGTATTCTACTCCTCATAACGTCATCAGTATGTGTTCTTTGAGCCATTTTCAACAGACAGTCACCATTAGCACGTCTGAGAACGTCTGCACACTCACTCGCTGCACCGTACTCTGACATGCACCAACACACCTCTGCGTATGTGGACTGCTGCCAGCGCCACCGTGAGACGACCGCAGGTCAAATGCACCGCATGGTGATACCCCGAGGTGATTTATATCACCAAACCGCCCACCAGAGCTTTGTTTCACCATGTATCAGCATTATCCTTAATTTATGAGCATGAGTGTAGTTACTGTATTGTATGTTAACCGGGGGCCTAGAACACAACCCCACTACGACTACCACAGTCCACTTCACCCCTCCGCCGCCCCACACCGAACCACTCTTTCAGGGTTATTGTGCGGTTCGGCCCCTGGTGGACGTCTCCAGGGAAAGTCTCACACCAGATGACCGTAACTCAAAAATGGTTCAAATGGCTCTGAGCACTATGGGACTTAACATCTATGGTCATCAGTCCCCTAGAACTTAGAACTACTTAAACCTAACTAACCTAAGGACAACACACAACACCCAGCCATCACGAGGCAGAGAAAATCCCTGACCCCGCCGGGAATCGAACCCGGGAACCCGGGCGCGGGAAGCGAGAACGCTACCGCACGACCACGAGATGCGAGATGACCGTAGCCCCTATGTTTGCGTGGTAGAGTAATGGTGGTGTACGCGTACGTAGAAAAGTTGTTTGCGCAGCAAACGCCGACATAGTGTAGGTGAGACGGAATAAGGGGAACCAGTCCTCATTCGCCGAGGCAGATGGAACACCGCCTAGAAACCATCCACAGACTGGCCGGCTCACCGGACCTCGACGCAAGCCCGCCGGGCGGTTTCGTGCCGGGGACCGGGCGCTCCTTCCCACTCCGGAAAGCCGTGCGTTAGACCGCACGGCTAATCGGGCAGGCTAACATAGTTATCTTCCTTTAGCGAGAGGGCAGTTCTGCAGTTCTAAAGTAGTCCAGAATCATCTGATAATTGTAAGTGCAAACATCCGATAGACCTAGTGGACTAATTGTTTGATATCTAATTATTTCTAGGTCCACCCACAAAAGGAACAGGAATAGGAACGCTTCGTCGCCTCGAAAAGGTGTATCCTGGCAAAAAAGCTGCTACAATGGACCAGACGTTTCAGTTTTGGCACTCGCAAGATTCACTGAGAAGGCGGTAGTTTGTTCGCCGTCGCTTAAATAGTTATGAAAGTAAAATGTGTAGATACATACATCACCACAGACATGCACATTTTTTCTAATTTATTGCCCGAAACAGTGGAGAACATACTATTCGCCCATTATATAATTCAAAAATATGTCCAGTCCTCCGCTTCCGATTAAGGTTTTCAGGCGGCTACCGTTAGTCATCAAACGAATGCCGGATTCAGAAATTACATTTCAAATATTTCTATTTGGGACCCGCTCACACTTTCTCCACCACTCTCCTCCCCCCCTCCCCCCCCTTACGTACTGTCAAGGTGCGGATCTCTGGCTGAAAAGAACAAGGTTCTACAATGAGACGCCTCGTTCTCATGACCAGGGAATAAAGGATGTAAAAACATTTCGTCTGGGACAATGAACAAAATGGTAAGAAATTGTTCCAATCCCTGGATGCCGACAACGTCTCCACGATGCTTACCTCCGATGTAAGGCAGTTCCTGGAACTGGACTTTTCCTTCGTCTTATTTCCGGTATGGAACCCCTCTATCCCACCACCAACTATCTGGGATTCCGCTGAAAAGAACCGACCTGTTGGATATCAAGCAGTCCGCTGTAGTCTACCTGATGGTGAAATGAAACAGTTATTGGTGACTCATAGAACGCAAGCTACGACATATGTCAGGCATTTTATAAAAGACATATTTATGCCAGTGACTGTAATACTTTCTTTACTTCACGATTGCAATTTCGGCCTTAGGCCATTATCAAGTGCAAATTTTTGTGGCTTTACGCCATGTCAACTTCAAATGAGTCGACACATTTATATGTCGTTGTCATTACTATCAAATACATTCGTGACACTGTTACATATTGCGAGCACACATATCCACATGTCATAAAACAACATAGCCTGTGTATACTCGTGTTCGTTAGCCCATCACTAGTCACTTTGATAACACTATGTTGTTTTGTGACATATGCATATGTGTGCTCTTAATATGTAACAGCGTCACGAATGTATTTAATAGTAATGACAACGACATAAAAATGTGTCGACTCATTTTAAGTTGACATGGCGTAAAGCCACAAAAATCTGCACTTGATAATGGTCTAAGGCCGAAATTGCAGTCGTGAAATAAAGAAAGTGTTACAATCACTGGCGTAAATATGATGTCATTTATAAAGTTCTAAATGACTGTGAATCCCAAATATAACAATTTATTTAATATGTCAGGCAATTCATCAACTAATAGGTTACCCCGATGCCGGCCAACATGCAGATTAGTATCGAAGGACAACTTTTTGAGCAACTGATATGATATAGTAACAGGCAAGGCACCATGCCCAAGTTGTTTGTTTACATTTATCACAGTAGAGTAGACATTTGCCAACGGCCTTGCCGCAGTGGTAACACAGGTTCCCGTCAGATCACCGAAGTTAAGCGCTGTCGGGCTGGGCTAGTACTTCAATGGGTGACCGTCCGGTCTGCCGAGCGCTGTTGGCAAGCGGGGTGCACTCAGCCCTTGTGAGGCAAACTGAGGAGCTACTTGATTGAGAAGCAGCGGCTCCGGTCTGGTAAACTAACATACGGCCGGGAGAGCGGTGCTGAACACGTGCCTCTCCATATCAGTATCCAGTGACGCCTGTGGTCTGAGGATGACACGGCGGCTGGTCGGTCCCGTCGGACCTTCCAAGGCCTGTTTGAACGGAGTTTAGATTAGTTTTAGTTTTAGACATTTACAGTATCTCTTCCCCTGGGGGCGACAAGGTTGTTTGCGGTTCTATTATCTCGCTAATGTTTCGACATGCACTACCATGTTATGTCGCTGAAGTCGCCCAGTTACACCGAGGTGGTAAAGTCATGCGATAGCGATAAACACATAACACAGACGGCGGTAGTATCACATAGAAAATATAATAGGGTCGTCCATTGGTGGAGCTGTCATTTGTACTCAAGTGGTTCATCTGACAAGATTTCCTACGTCATTATAGTCACAAGCCGGGAATTAACAGCCTTTGGACGCATGGGACATTCCATTTCGGAAACTGTTCAGGAATTTAATATTCCGACATCCATAGTGTCGTGAATCTGCAGACATTATCTCTCACCACTATCAACGCAGTGGCCGACAGCCTTCACATAACGAGCGAGAGCAACAGCTTTTGCGCAGAGTTGCCAGTGCTAGCAGACAAGCAACACTGCGTGACATAACCGCACAAATCAATGTAGGACGTACGACGAACCTATCCGTTAGCACAGTGCGGAAAAATTTGGCGTTAACAGGCTGTGTCAGCAACGACCGACGAGAGGGTCTTTGACAACAGCGCGTTATCGCCTGCTGCGTCTCTCCTTGATTGGGCCCTATACGACCGGAAAACCGAGGCCTGATCGGATGAGTTCCTGTTTCATACGGTAAGAGCTTATGTTGGGGTTCTGGTGGGACACAGACCCCGCGAAGCCATGGACCCTACTTGTCAAAAACGCGCTGTATACCTTGGTGGTGGTTCCACAACGATGTGGGCCGTGTTTACATGTATGGACTGGGTCCTCTGCTCCAACTGAACAGATCATTGGTTGTAAATGGTTATATTCAGCTACCTGCAGACCGTAGCTACCATTCATGGACTGCATGTTCCCAAGCAACGATGGAATTTTTATGTTACCCGCCCACAAATGTTCGCGACTGGTTTGAAGAACTTTCTGGACAATTCGAGCGAGTGATTTTACCGTCCGGACCGTCATATATGAATCCCATTGAAAATTTACGGTACATAATCGAGAGGTCAGTTCATGCATAAAATCCTGCAACGGCGATACTCTCGTAATTATGGACAGCTAAAGAAGCAGTACGGCTCATTATTTCTGCAGGGGACTTCATACGACTTTAGTCCATGCCACAGAGAGTTGCTGCACAACACTGGGCAAAAGGAGATCAACACGATATCGGGTGGTTTTACATGACTTTTGTCATATAAGTATCAGTGAATACTATTTTTGAGAGACAAGCGATTGAATGTTACCCAGTGTCTTAAAATTCTACTGTTTCACTTTTAGAATTCGATTTGCTTCTTATTTATTGTTACCACATTTAAAAATATTAGGAGATTCTACATTCATTGTTCAGAAATAACCAAGGAGTACTGAATTATCGTGTAAATGTTGTAAGTAAATCAAATATATCAGATGTCAATTTCAATTTTATGGCTACCACAGACATCAGGAACTACAAACCAAAACCTGTAAACAGACAATACTCTCCAGTTTCTGTTTCAGCCAGCGCCTCAGATACCGAGCGAGGTGGCGCAGTGGCTAGCACACTGGACTCGCATTCGGGAGGACGACGGTTCAATCCCGTCTCCGGCCGTCCTGATTTAGGTTTTCCGTGATTTCCCTAAATCGTTTCAGGCAAATGCCGGGATGGTTCCTTTGAAAGGGCACGGCCGATTTCCTTCCCAATCCTTCCCTAACCCGAGCTTGCGCTCCGTCTCTAATGACCTCGTTGTCGACGGGACGTTAAACACTAATCACCACCACCAACGCCTCAGATACAGTATTTTCGCTCAACAAACTGCGGTAGTTGTCATGGTAATCCCGAGAATCATCTACTTCTCACACACTATGAGCTGATCCTGTTTGTTATTTTCTTAGTGGCGTTGGCAAACATTGTACACAAATACTTTGGGGACGTCTTTCTGGTTATATTTGAAGTTCATAAAATCGTCGTACAGCACAGTGCAGTCGACGATAGAACGAGAATTCTTCCTGTAACTTCAAACCATTTGTACCCATCGGTCAAGGTAGTACACAGACACTATTTCTCCCTGTCTTGGAATAGAGTCACACTCTACTTCTGTGTGATCATGTTTCTTGTACAGAGCTAGACACGTAGAGTCACAGACTTCTGCTGACACCCGCATCCAGCTGACATTATCCTTAGTCGTATAATTTCTAGTAGTGCCATCATGTAACCATAGACACATGTGACGATTTAAGTCGATCTTCTTTTATCTTGGGTCTCGTTCCACGAGTAACAACTACCTTCTTAACTCCCCAGATTATTTGTGGCCAAATTACACACTACCAGTTTTATTATGTGAATATTTGGTTATAAGGTTCCTTTCGAGTGTTCAACACGACTTGTGAATCAAAATTTACAGCCAGAATACTTGGGTCGCTTTGTGCAGGCATTTTATCTTCATTTCACTTCTTTCGAGAGGTCTCTTCTCTGCAAATATTTGAGAAAATCATCTTGCTCCCACAGATTCTCGTTCTCGATCAGCAAATGAAATGCGGCACATTTGCTACACTGATCTCTCTTCCGTCTAAAGAAATCTAAATTGTATTCGTGGAATATCTGTCCGTGTATTGGAAGAGACGTTGTCTTACAATTATCCTCGTCACATTTGACTTTATAGTCATTACACATTAATGTTATATTCCAGTTCGACTCAAGGCACCTTCTTGAAACCTGATGTCTACAGCAGTGCGATTCAGCGAAAGGATAATTCAATGTGCGCCACATTACGCAATCTTCATCCCTCTTTATCAGTTTTTCAAGTGTTATATGTCTGCCACGTGTGTATTGCTCGCCAATACTATCACAGCTTTCTGCGCAGTTTTTGTAACCTCTTATTCCGGTTACACTGTTGAAATACACGTGCAGCGATAACACTATGCATAAAGAGCTGTAAAGGGGCAGCAGAAGTGTTATCAGTCACATTGTCACGCGCGAAGTGATTTAAATAGTAAGGAAACACACGATCATAATGGTATGTAAAAACATTTGTTAGGATATACACTGAAGGGCCAAAGAAACTTGTACACCTGGCCTATATCGCCTAGGGCCCCGGCGAGCACATAGAAGTCCGCAACACGACGTGGCATGGACTCAACTAGTGTTGGATGGAATTGACACCATGAATGTTGCAGAGCTACGCATAAATCCGTAAGAGTACGAGGGGGTGGAGATCTCTTCTGAACAGCACGTTGCAAGGTATCCCAGATATGTTCAATAATGTTCACGTCTGGAGAGTTTGGTGGCCAGCGGAAGTGTTTAAATTCAGAAGAACGTTCTTGGAGCCACTCTGTAGCAATTCTAGAGATATGGGGTATCGCATTGTCCTGCTGGAATTTCCCAGGTCCATTGGAATCCACAATGGACATGAATGGATGTAGGTGATCAGACAGCATGCTTACGTACGTTTCATCTGTCAGATTCGTATCTAGGCGTATCAGGGGCCCCATTTCACTCCAACTGCACACGCCCCACACAATTACAGGGCCTCCTCCAGCTCGAATAGCCCCTGCCGACATGGGAACCATTGATCCATGAGGTTATCTCCATATCAGTACACGTCAGTCCGCTCGACACAATTTGAAACGAGGTTCGACTGACCAGGCAACATGTGTCCAGTCATCAACAGTCGGTGTTGACGGCCCAGGCGAGCCGAGGCGAAGAATAAGGGGTGTTGGGTCGTGCAGTCATCAAGGGCACACGAGTGGCCCTTCGGCTCCCAAATCCCATATATATGATGTTTCGTTGAATAGTTCGCACGCTGACACTTGCTGATAGCCCAGAATTGAAACCCGCCACCTTGAACGATTCTCTTCCGTCGTCGTTGGTCCCATTCTTGCAGGATCTTTGTTCGACCGCAAGGACGCCAGAGATTTGATGTTGTACCGGGTTCCTGATATTCGCGGTACAATAGTGAAATGGTCGTGCGGGAAAATCTCCACTTCATTGCTACCGCTATAATACCATGTTCAAACTCTCTTAAATCTTAATAACCTGCCATTTTAGCAGCAGTAAGCCATCTAACAACCGTTCCAGACGTTGTCTCATATAGGCGATGCCGACCATGAAGCCTGTAGAACTACCCATAAATCCGAAAGAGAACGAAGAGGTAGAGTTCTCTTCTGAACAGCACATTCCGAGGTATCCCAGATATACTCCATAATGTTCATGACTGGGAAATTTGTTGGCCAGCGAAAGTGCTTAAATTCAGAAGAGTGTTCTTGGAGCCACGGATATGTAAAGAGATTTGTATGGATGCATATCTATGTAATTAGATAGGCATGCGGATACAAGTTTCTTTGGCGCTTCAGTGTATAATCAATGTATGTAGCATATTCACTTTTGCACAGCGCAGTGAGGACTCTTAACAGTACGCCAAAATTGCGAATATGTTCTGGAAATACGTAGTACGCTCATTTTACACTTTCACAATAACGGACCTTGTGCTCTTCGCTACAGTACCATGGCAACTCATTCGAGGTTTTGCCGCAACAAGGAAGTATAAAAATGTTACTCACCAATGCACATAAGTCAAAATTGTCATTTTTCGTCATTTGTGGATTTGGCACGCCAAACATGCAGCACACTGGCGAGAGGGGGGGGGGGGGGGGGGTAATTTTCTACAACTTTTCAAAGTAGTACTTTGGGTACTTCCGTAACCAAGTTAGCCGAAGTGTTTGGTGTTTCAAGACACATCGTATCGAAGATTTATATGACGTACAGGGAAAGAGGAAAAGCGTCCTCCGCTAAGTAACATAGCGAACGAAAATGTTTGATGAGTGGTCGTGACGGACTGTCATTGGAGAGGATTGTGACAACAGGTAAGAGGAAGACAGCTGCAAAACTCTCTACAGAACTGAATGTCGCACTGATGAATCCTGTGAGCATCAAATCAAATGACTCCAAGCTCTATGGGAGTTAACATCTGAAGTCACCAGTCTCCTAGACTTAGAACTACTTAAACCTAACTAACCTAAGGACATCACACACATCCACGCCCGAGGCAGGACCCGAACCTGCGACCGTAGTAGCAGCGTGGTTCCGGACTGAAGCGCCTAGAACACAGCGGCCGGTCTGTGAGCATCAAAACAACGCGAAAGGAGCTCCATATGCAGGGAACAGCAGGGCGAGCTGGAATTTCAAAACCACTCACCAGTGATGTGGATGTACCGTAACAGGAAAACATGGTGTGGAACAGTGAAAGAATGTTATTTGATCGGATGAACCATCTTTTAAACTGTTTCCAACTTCCTGCTGATATTACTTCCTGAAAGTGTAACATGGTGATATTTCGATGATAATTTGTCCACCATGGTTACTGTGCAAAGACGCATTACTGCAAGGGATCTTGTGACCAATCGGGCTGATTAGCTTCATCCCATGGTACATGTTCCCCAATGGTGATTCTGTAATCCAAGATGACGGAGTTCCTATTCAAGCAGCTCTCGTCTTCCAGGAATACTTTTATGAATACAGGGATTAATTATCGCATCTGTCCTGGCCAACACAGTCACTAGATCTCAACACTACTGAGCCTTTGTGGTCTACGTAAGTAGGCTATGAGATCGACACCACCTCAAACGCCGTTAGCTGAAGTTGCTACTATTTAGGAGGAAGAATGGAATAAGATTTTGTTGAAAACCATACAGGACCTATATTTCTTTTTCATTCAGAAGCGATTGGAAGCTGTTTTTGAAGCCAATGGTTTTGCTACATCGTATGAGACGTGTCCTTATGTTGTGTTCGTTGAGTTTCCATTCCAAAAATACGGAAACCCAACGAACATAACACACTGCCACGCTCATACGATGTAGCAAAAACATTGGCATTCAAAACAGCTTCCAATCTCTTTTGAATAATTAAATATATATCCTGTATGGTTTGCAACAGAATCGTAGCGTATACCTGAGTCCTGTCCTTGCAGGAGCGTAATGTCTCCTGGACCTTGCAGGTGCTATAGAAGGGCTAGACAGCAACCCAGCGAAGGAGTTCAGCAGTTCGGTCAGTGATATTCGTCACATAATGTCAGAGCGCTGCTCGCTGCAGTTTGTCGATGTACTGGTCGAAACCACTGACCAAACACGAGGCTATATTGTAGTTTCATCACAAATAGATGTTTTCAATATGACGCGAGTGCCTGCTCAGAAAACTTTCCGGCCGCGAAAGCCTACACGAATATGTGGCTGTGTCTGTTGCCAATAAAGTTTTTTTTCATGTGACTAAGCTTTCCCTTAAGAAAAGTTTATGAAAGTTACACTGCTGGCCATTAAAATTGCTACACCACGAAGATGACGTGCTAGAGACGTGAAATTTCTCCGACAGGAAGAAGATGCTGAGATATGCAAATGATTAGCTTTTCAGAGCATTCAGACAAACGTGGCGACACCTAGAACGTGCTGACATGAGGGAAGTTTCCAACCGATTTCTCATACACAAACAGCAGTTGACCAGCGTTGCCTGGTGAACGTTTTCGGATTGTAGCCTATCGCGATTGCAGTTTATCGTATCGCGACACTGCTGCTCGCATTGGTCGAGATCCAATGACTGTTAGCAGAATATGGAATCGATGGGTTCAGGAGGGTAATACGGAACACAGTATTGGATCCCAACGGCGTCATATCACTAGCAGTCGAGATGACAGGCATCAAATCCGCATAGCTGTAACGGATCGTGCAGCCATTTCTCGATCCCTGAGTCAACAGATGGGGACGTTTGCAAGACGACAACCATCTGCACGAATAGTTCGACGACTTTTGCAGCACCGTGGACTATGAGCTCGGAGACCATGGCTGCGGTTATCTTTGACGTTGCGTCGCGGACAGGAGCGCCTGCGATGGTGTACTAAACGACGAACCTGGCTGCGAGAATGGCAAAGCGTCATTTTTTCGAATGAATCCAAGTTCTGTTTATAGCATCACGATGGTCGCATCCGTGTTTGGCAACATCGCAGTGAACGCACATTGGAAGCGTGTATTCGTCATCGCCATACTGGGGTATCACCCGGTGTGATGGTATGGGGTGCCATTGGTTACACGACTCGGTCAGCTCTTGTTCGCATTGACGGCACTTTGAACAGTGAACGTTACATTTCAGATTTGTTACGACCCGTGGCTCTACCCTTCATTCGATCCCTGCAGAATCCTACATTTCAGCAGGTTAATGCACGACCGAATGTTGCAGGTCATGTACGGGCCTTTCTGGATACAGAAAATGCAGCACATTCTCCAGATCTCTCACCAATCGAAAACGTCTGGTCAATGGTGGCTGAGCAACTGGCTTGTCATAATACTCCAGTCACTACTCTTGATTAACTGTGGTATTGTGTTGAAGCTGCATGGGCAGCTGTACCCGTACACGCCATCTAATCTCTGTTTGATTCAATGCCTAAGCGTATCAAGGCCGTTATTACGGCCAGAGGTGGTTGTTCTGGGTACTGATTTCTCAGGATCTACGCACCCAAATTGCGTGAAAATGTAATCACACTTCAGTTCCAGTATAATATATTTGTCTAATGAATACCCGTTTATCATCTGTATTTCTTCTTGGTGTAGCAATTTTAATGGCCAGTAGTGTAGTTTGGGATGGCCATCGTTTGACAAACTGTGGCGGTTGTTGCTGTGTCACGCCTGAGCAGGTAACCTGTTGTGTAGACCGGTGTTTTATGGGACGTGGAGGTGCTGGCCGGCGGACCAGGCCGGCAGCGCGCCGCCGGCGGCCACACGCACAGTGGTGGGCGCCTGCTCACGCATCGCTGGCGGTTCCGGACGCGGCGCCGCGTCAGCGCTGCCGCCCGCACGCACTGCGCCATGCCACGCCACGCCAGACCACGCGGCGCCGCGCTGCCAGATAAATTTGATGGATTACAAATTGGCCGGTGGCCGGCTTGCGCGGCGTTTGCAGGGCCATTGCGCGCTGCGGGCCGCGCCGTGCGGTCCAGCGGAGCGCGACACACCACGGCTCGCCTCGCCCCACCACGCCACGCTGCCCGTCTGCTCCTCCGCTGCAACCGACCACCAGGGTGCACGTGTCCTCGCTCTAACCCGTCCACCACACCGGGTAGCTGCATCACTGAAAGGTTAGGCTGGGGCACGCTCTCAGTTGAAGTCGGCTGGCTAACGGCTTCCATTGATTCTCACTGTTTCACAGAGTTATTTACCGAACACAAAAAATTATAATCCTGTCATAAGCTACTTACTAAGAGCTATAATCTGGTCTAAAGATTGAACACTATAACTCAAGTACTACGGGCGGACACTGTGATTACCAGGTGTTAGGAAATTCCTTGCACAAACTTCAATGACTATTATGGGAAGTGACACATAATAATATGAATGTCTGGAAACGTACCATTTTCGTGTTACAGCCATTTGAAAAGATGTGTAGTGGGTAGGTACGCAAGAGAGTAATCATGGCTGCGCTTGTCCGCCCCGTAGCTGAGTGGTCAGCCCTACAGAATGTCGATCCTCCGGGCCCGGGTTCGATTACCGGCTGGGTTGGAGATTTTATCCGCTCAGCGACTGGGTGTTGTGTTGTCCTAATCATCATCATTTCATCCCCATCGACGCTCAAGTCGCCGAAAGACTTGCACCAGGCGAGCGGTCTACCCGACGGAAGGCCCTAGTCACACAACATTTTGTATTTATGGTAGAGGGTGGTTACGTTGGAATTGTTCAAATGGCTCTGAGCACTATAGGATTGTAGCGCCTAGAACCGCTCGGCCACTCCGGCCGGCCTACGTCGGAATGGCTGATGTTCAAAAATGGTTAAAATGGCTCTGAGCACTATGGGACTTAACTTCTGAGGTCATCAGTCCCGGAGAACTTAGAACTACTTAAACCCAACACACATCCATGCCCGAGGAAGGATTCGAACCTGAGACTGTAGCGCCTAGAACCGCTCGGCCACCACATCCGGCAATGGCTGATGTTATTCGACGTTTATCCTGCCTTTCTGGCGTGGTCCGGGCCCCGTTCAAGTGTCTGTGAGTGTTAGACCAACATGGCTAAGTACACGTTTACATAATACACCGACGTATTCCTTCTGAATGGCGAAGCTCATGGTAATGGAACACCTGCTCGTCACCTTTATTAAGATCGCTCTCCACAACGATTACATCGCATACCCTTTTCGCCACATTTTTTCGAGAATGGTTACCTTTAGCGTCAGCAGACGTGGCTTTGGTGCTCCGTGGAAACGCCGCACACCCGTATTGGAACAGGCCGAACTGCATCACGTTGAACAGAAAGTACACGAGCAATTTATTTGGCAATTAATGAGTAGAACTGTAAAAGAAGTGATGTACTGGGCCACTACTAATTAGTTACTTGTAAAAGTGTTCACGTTACCAGCATGTTTTCAAATGATTCTAGCACGGAAACAGTACGTTTCCAGACACGTATTCTGAACCGTTGTGCGATCGATAGCTCACGCCACGTCTCCTGAAACACAGTCTTTGGCGTGAAGGGAGCGCGGCACTTTTGCCGTTTGGCGTTGGGAGCAGCACAGAACGCGGGACTGCAGGTCAACGGGCGGGCTGTTTGTTCTATCTGCCATGTGACTTCCAACTTCGTGCGGCTGAGCATCTTCGAAATGGTTCAAATGACTCTGAGCACTTGTAAGTAGGCTGTTTAGGTTTTTTTATTGGTAACGCCGTCGCCGCGTAGCGCTCTGTATGAAAATCACTGGTTGTGCCGTGTGCAGTCTGTGGCTGGTTTGCATTGTTGTCTGCCATTGTTGTGTTGGGCAGCGGCAGCTGGATGCTAACAGCGCGTAGCGTTGTGCAGTTGGAGGTGAGCCGCCAGCAGTGGTGGACGTGGGGAGAGAGATGGCGGAGTTTTGAAATTTGTAAGAATTGGTGTCATGAACTGATATATATATTATTACTTTTGAACACTATTGAGGTAAATACATTGTTTGTTCTCTATCAAAATATTTCATTTGCTAACTGTGCCTATCAGTAGTTAGTGCCTTCCGTAGTTTGAATCTTTTATTTAACTGGCAGTAGTGGCGCTCGCTGTATTGCAGTAGTTCAAGTAAAGAAGATTTTTGTGAGGTAAGTGATTTGTGAGACGTATAGGTTAATGTTAGTCAGGGCCATTTTTTGTAGGGATTTTTTAAAGTCTGATTGCGTTGCGCTAAAATTATTGTGTGTCAGTTTAAGCACAGTCATGTATAATTGTTCTAAGGGGACGTTTCATATGTCGACCCTTAGCCGAGGATACCTCACTGGAATCTTCTGATATTTTCTTGTAGTTTGTGTAATTAGTGTAGCTATTGTTTATATATATATTATGACTATAAAGGTAAATGCATTGTTTGTTCTCTATTAAAATCATTCATTTGCTAACTGTACCTATCAGTAGTTAGTGACTTCCGAAGTTTGAATCTTTTAGTTAGCTGGCAGTAGTGGCGCTCGCTGTATTGCAGTAGCTTGAGTAACAAAGATTTTTGTGAGGTAAGTGATTTGTGAAACGTATAGGTTAATGTTAGTCAGGGCCATTCTTTCGTAGGGATTTTTGGAAGTCAGACTGCGTTGCGCTAAAAAAAATTGTGTGTCAGTTTAAGCACTGTCTTGTATAATTGTTCTAAGGGGACTTTTCACACTATGGGACTTAACTCCTGAGGTCATCAGTCCCCTAGAACTTAGAACTACTTAAGCCTAACTAACCTAAGGACATCACACACATCCATGCCCAAGGCAGGATTCCAACCTGCGACTGTAGCGGTCTCTAATTTTTCTGTTTTACTGTACACTTCCTTGTCGGATCTGCTTTGATGGATGCCATTCTTGGATCCTAGGATTTTTCTAATGATTCTGCGTTCTTTTTTCTCCAGTTCTTCGAGGAGTCTTTTATCGGCATTTATACACAAATCAAAAAAGTTTTGCATCACCCCGGTTGCCAGAACTGAAGACACACGTAGGCTGTGGATATTGTCTCACACATACAGTCCCTTTGACTGTTCAGATATGTCACTAAACACGCGAAAAGATGTAAACAACCACGCATGAGCAGCGCCTATTAGATGGAGGGCGTCCGACAGCCCATCAATTTCAGTCATTCCACTGGGAAGGAGGTACACGGCCCATGTTGTCTGTAGTTCAACCATGCCTAGACGGTCAACACTGCGGTACGATCGTTACTTTGTGCCAGGAACAAGGCAAGCGTCCAGGGGTCTCAGAGTGAAGCAAAACGATCTTGTTCGGACAGGAACTGTCGACGATATGCCTTGCTCAGGCCGCCCGAGGTGTACCACTGCAGTGGGTGACCGCTACCTACGGAGGAACCCTGTCAGCAACGCCACCATGTTGAACAACGACTCAAACTGTGGGTAATAGGCTGCATGATGTGCAACTTCACCCCAGACATCCATGGCGAGGACCATCTTTGCAACCACGACACCATGTAGGGCGATACAAATGGGCCCAACAACATGCCGAATTGACCGCTCAGGATGGCATCACGTTCGCTTCACCGATGAGTGTCGCATATACCTTCTACCAAACAATCGTCAGAGACGCGTTTGGGTGCAATCCGGTCAGGCTAAACGACTTAGACACACTATCCAGCGAGTTCAGCAAGGTGGAGGTTCCCCGATGTTTAGGGGTGGCATTATGTGGGGCCGACGTACACCGCTGGTGGTCATGGAAGGCGCCGTAGTGGCTGTACGATACGTGAAAGCCATTCTCCGACTGATAGTGTAACCATATCGGCAGCATATTGGCGAGGCATTAGTCTTCATGGACGACAATTCGCGCACCCATAGAGCACATCTTGTGAATGACTTCCTTCAGAATAACGTCATTGCTCGACTAGAGTGGCCAGCACGTTCTCAAGACGTGAACCCTATCGAACATGCCTGGGATGGATTGAAAAGGCTGTTTATGGACGACGTGACCCACCAACCACTCAGAGAGATATACGCCGAATCGCCGTTGAAGAGTGGGGCAATATCGACCAACAGTGCCTTAATAAACTTGAGGATAGTATGCCACGACGAATACAGGCATGCGTGCTACTGGGTAATAGACGTACTGGTGTTACAGCAGTCTGGTCAAATGGCTCTGAGCACTATGGGACTCAACTTCTGAGGTCATTAGTCCCCTAGAAGTTAGAACTAGTTAAACCTAACTAACCTAAGGACATCACACACATCCATGCCCTAGGCAGGATTCGAACCTGCGACCGTAGCGGTCTCGCGGTTCCAGACTGCAGCGCCTAGAACCGCACGGCCACTTCGGCCGGCTACAGCAGTCTGGGCCGGCCGCGGTGGTCTCGCGGTTCTAGGCGCGCAGTCCGGAACCGTGCGACTGCTACGGTCGCAGATTCGATTCCTGTCTCGGGCATGGATGTGTGTGGTGCCTTTAGGTTAGTTAGGTTTAAGTAGTTCTAACTTCTAGGGGACTAATGACCACAGCAGTTGAGTCCCATAGTGCTCAGAGCCATTTGAACCATTTTGAACAGCAGTCTGGACCACCACCTCTGAAGGTCTCGCTGTATTGTGGTACAGCATGCAATGTGTGGTTTTCATGAACAATAAAAGGGCGGAAGTGATGTTCATGCTGGTCTCTATTCCAATTTTCTGTACAGGTTCCGGAACTCTCGGAACCGAGGTAATGCATTTTTACGCTATGCACAACATATCCAGTTCTCTACTTTCTTTAGTTATTTGGTGCCATATCTTGTTGCATGTGTTTTGGTGGGTAATACTTCCAAGCCAGGCTTTTGTTTAACGTGGGTGAGGTTGGCGAAACAACCATTTGTCTTCTTTGCACCTATGTTTTCTGCGCGAGGGCTAAGTATTTGACGTTTTCGCCTCGTGGCATGATTTGAAGTTGAATCCCGGTTGGCCACTGAACTTCTTTACAATGAGGCGTTAGTAGAGGTGGTTGAATTGGCCCGTTGCCTTATCATCTTCTAGCGACTTATCACAACTGTTTTCTCTACGCAGCCAGTGTGTAGCCTGATCACTTATGTTTTCACAAGTTTTACTTAAATTTACTACTCTGTTCATCAGGCTATCATCGTGCATTGTGCCTTGAGGCGTGTATTGGTTGCGTAGAAAACGAGGAGTGTACTGAGCAGCGTATCAGGCCTGCCCTAAGGAAGTTCGTGGCCATTCGTCCGTGCCACATTGCACGATGCGTGGTGCTTTCATAACAAACGGCTATAATTGTTTTGGCTTCCTTTTAATAAACTTCTTTTAAATATACCTGAATTATTTTTTGCATTTTAGTCAAACATTCTAAAGACGTTTATTGCCTCCATGTGTTGAAGACTGCTTCCTTATCAAGTTACAGTCGTTATAAAACACAGTTATTTGGGACATTCTTCAGTTGTGTGCTTAAACCTTTAAAGAGATTGTTTATACAGCATCAGTAATTTTTCATAAATTTTTATCTAATTGCATTGTTTATGTGTTGATCTAATTAGTAAAGTTACTTTTCCTTATGACAGAACATGGTTGTTTCTGCAAGTTGAAGGATTGAATTGTATTTAATATCATGTGTACACATATATCTTATTGCATCTGGCTAGGCACAATCTCTTGTATTTTGGCTTTGTTTTTCAGTGTAATGTCGCCGGTTTTTCTAGTTGGTAGTTGATAGATAAGTATTGATCGGCCCTGGCTAAAACTCGGCGAAGTCGGTAGAGCGAATGATACAGTTATTAGGTAAAGACGACATTGCAAAAAACAATGCTGAACTCTCGACGTGTGCGTGATATTTATTTCACTAATTGTGACCAATATTACGCCACTCGTCGTAATTAACTCGTTTATATTCGATGGTTTAACAATTGCTATAAAAATATTAATGATAAGTTCAATTTAGCTCCACCGATACCAACCTACCCATAGTTTGGTTCTAATTTCAAGTCTCTAATAAGTTTTACATTGCAATTGCTTCCTAACGTCAAAGAGTTCCTATATATGCGCCGAGCACTTCAGTCAAATATTATAGCAGCACACAAAAGATCAGTTATGTCTCTAAACAATTTTGTAATTTGGAATCACAAATGCGTAAATTGGCACGAAAGGGTGGTTTATTTCACAATAACAATCACTTCCTAACAAGGCCGTGAGGAAGAAGCTTTCCCAGACGGTGGCGGTGGAGGAGGCGGGGGGGGGGGGGGGGGGGAGGGATTTATAAATTATCTGCTTTAAAACTACTGCCAAGTTCCAGAGTCCATTTGCTATTACGAATGAAGTTAATTGTCTATCACTGTTCAATGCCTAACTAGAGTTATCTAATTAAAAAGTTCAGTCTAATATAAGGCAGTCCTCTATCTGAATTCTAAATGATGTTATAGTCAATGTTTCGTTTCAATGCGTCATAGCAGATGGCAATTATCAGTCCTCGAAAAACAATCTAACCACGCCTACATATACGAGTATTCAAATAAGTCTGACCAACTTCGGCTAACTCTCGTACCGTAGTGACAATGGGTCAAATTTTCCTTAGCCATTACTCACGATTCTCAGAGAGTACTCACACGAAGTATTCTTTGAGATCGTTGGTTTCTACTTTGCTACTTTTAATTATAATGATTTTGCGATTTACTATGATTTTGAGGTTGAGTTAATGAGATTCTATCTTTCTTTTGTAAGTTGATAAATTACTAAGTATAAGGTTCTTGTTTCAATTACTGGTTATTATCCAAATAATAGTGATAAATGGAACTTTGATTAATTGTTCACTTTTCATGGAATTTGAACTTGTTTTGGGGAAATTTTTGGAGTATTGGTTACTATTTTTTTTTCTTTTTCGTCCAAGGAAGTGGCATTACAAGGGGCATTCGTCTGTTATGGAGCCTTGAGTCGTTGTAGGAGGTGGCTGCCTTCTCTGCTGAGATACGAGGATAAAGCCCGAGGACTGACGGAGGATGGGGACGTCACAGAGCCAGTGGCGCATCTTAGTGCAGCTAGGGAGGCTGCGATGCAGGTGACAGTGGAGCGCATTGGTTAGGTGAGGGTTGCCGTCGAGGAGTGCGTCTCTGCCCTGTCAGGTATTGAGAAGAACTTATGCTTCAGTTTAGTGCCCCATAATGCGCTCAGCTTTACTACATGAAGGGCAGCTTACGCACTGATTGCGGAGAGCTAAAGATCTGGCTTCGGTGGTCTTGGATTCCCAGTTCCAAAATAGAGCAATAAATCTCCAAATAAGAGTGCTTTAGAGTGGGAGAGTGATCAGTGGCTTAGTGAACTGCAAAATCCGGTGGTTGCCTAAAACGAAACCGTCTCTCTGGGACCTAGAATATGTGATATAGAGAATCAGCAGTCTCGTTTTGCTAAATTATCTAACCCCTTCTTGAATGCGTTGCACGGGATAGAATACCTTGCTATGGAAACTCAACAGGAGTTTGCTTAATTTTTGTGGTTTACTGTTAACTCAGTAGAACGTGGTAATATTTTTAAACTCTCCTGGAAAACCGATTTAGTTTATGTAGCCTTTGTGTTAAGGTTCTTTGACCAAAATGGTGGTCGGAGAGATCTTAACAAGGAAAGAATTGCATGCCCGATTGCTAAGGAAGCGCCTGTCTGCCAGGGTTATGAGCGACCTCGTTAAATAATATTTCTTTTCGTGTCCAACGTAAGTGCTCGAACCTAGATGAGTATATTCGTGAAGTATGCTTGGTAGTAGGGGCCTTTTATCTAGAGTTGGCTGGGTATGAGATTGTTGCCACCATTTTCCAAGGGATTAAACCGGGGGATAGTTCAAAGTCTTGCTTGCTGAGAGACCGACTAGCTATCACTCAACAAACTGTTCAAAACAGAGGCTGTCAGAAAGGCGTCATCTCAGTCTTTCGCCAAATCCACCTTCGGCTTGGTTTCTGCTAGTAAGATGAGTTTCTCCCAAGGTAGATTTATCGCTGTGTTCGGCATGGACATTTTTGCTCGCCAGTGCGAGGTCAATGAAAAACGGCGTTTCGACAGCTGACGCTATGGCAGAGTCGGCATGACACCTTCTTCACGTTGTCGAGTGCATCTAATCAAGTAAAAGCGGTGACTTATAATCCTCCTCCGTCAATCACGAAGCACCCTGGCACTATTAGATTCTGGCAGCAGACTTTCCTTAATGAGTCATTGTGGTACTCCCAATACCAGATCATTTGTAAGTTTCCCAATTTAAAACCCGCGGGTAGAACTTCCAGAAGAGTTAATGGTCAAGTCCTTGCTTCTATGCGATCCATGTGCATATCTTGTCATGTCGATGAATTTTCTTGGCCCATGAAGGTGGTGGTGGAGGGTTTAAGCACCGACCTCCTCTTGGGGTGTGATTTTGTGATTAAAATGGGATTAGTTTCGTATTACGCCCTTCGGAAATTTTAATTTGGGTTCGGCCTGACGTGTAGTTTCGCTTGTGCTGCCATTCCATTGCGGGTCTCTGTAAGACGTTAGTAGGGCAGTGTTTGACGTTGCGCATATACCTCCTGATCAGACTGAGGCTCTCCGTCAGATGTTGCGTGGTTTCTGCAAAATGTTGACAGATAATCGTATTGAATATCGGATTTTGTTTTCCAACCATCTTCCAGTCAGGCAATCACCCTACCGGCTGTCTCCAGTGAAGTTAAAGCTATTGCGTGAATTGGTAGAGAAAATGATCGCTGGTCCTAAGTATAATTGGGGCGTTTCAGACTCTTTGTGGACTGTCGTGTCCTTAACCGTAAAATGTATTGGAATCTGTCCCTCTTCCTGGTCTACATGGATGTTTTCATGGTTTTCCACGGCCCATGATTTTTCCATTTTCGATGTTAACGAGTTGTATTACCACATTCTACTTGCTAATGAATGCCCACTACCTTATACCAATTCAGCCGGGAACCTTTCGGCCTTTGTATCGGAATGGCACTTTTTTCTAGGTCACTGTATTCCGTGGTCAGAGATCTGAAGCTCAAGTGTGTATAACTACCCGAACAATGCCATCATTTACAGTGCCACTTTCTCTGAGCATTTGAAGCATTTGCGACAGGTTTTGGAGCGTCTGAGACAAGCGGATCTAACTGTGAAACT
This sequence comes from Schistocerca gregaria, assembly GCF_023897955.1. NCBI lineage: Eukaryota > Metazoa > Arthropoda > Insecta > Orthoptera > Acrididae > Schistocerca > Schistocerca gregaria. The sequence goes on along the minus strand of NC_064920.1, from coordinate 323,705,768 downwards.
GTCTAAGGTTATCTTAGTTCACCGTGAGCTATCTCTTTCTAGTCTTCGCCGACAGGGTCAGAATTGATCGGTCTAGGACCCGAGCTATTTATAATTTTCACCCTCCTAAGATAAAAAAAACCGGTGGCCTGTTTCGTTGAAATGACTAACTTTTTCTGAAAAATCGTTCTGAAGTTCGTTGAGCTAGCCGCTCAGTTAAACCCATTGTGAAGAAATGGTGAGCCGTGTTTCTGGTCTGACAGCCAGATAGCTGAATTTAATACGCTCAAGATCGGTTAGAGTAATGCTCCTGCTCTGCTCGTTCCTCGCTTCAATTGACCCTTCATGATTCAAGCCAATGCCTCTAACTCAGGCATTGCCGCCGTGTTGCTTCAGGAGCAAGTTGGCGACCGGAGGACGTTTGCCTTGCCACCAGGTGTCTGTCTCCAGACGAGAAGAAGTACTCTACCTATGAGTTGGAAGTGCTGGCTGTCCTCTCAGCGCTAGAGAAATTTAAGTACTACCTCGAACACCAGGAATCACACTGGAGACAGACAACTTAGTGTGATTCTATCTCGCCTGTGTAAAACTGGGCACATTACAAAGTGGGCTGTCCGAAACTCCACCTTCCATTTTAACGTGTGCTACATTAGGGGGTGTGATAACGTTGTAGTGGATACCTTGAGCAAAATGTTCTGAGAGGAGGAGGAGGGTTTTCTCCTCATGATGCTAAGTTGCTAGAATGTCTTGTTAATTCAGTGCGTACCGAGATTCCCGTGTTGTTTGCTGACTTCGCGCAGCAGCAAGAGCAGGACCCCGAGTTGGGCTTCATTTGGGCAGTTGAGAGCCAGTCAGCAAGTTTCCGGGTAGGAACTGCGGAACGACATTCTCTGCCGTTGTGGGCACTGGAGTGAGGAGCATAAAATCTGTCTGCCTGACGCATTTGTCCCGACTGTTTTCAAATATTATCACAATTCTGTTGTGGTGAGTCATGAGGAGGATATAACCCATTCACGAGATCCATGAGTCCCTAACCTGGCCCACCCTGTATCGTGATGTTAGAAAAATGGTTAGTCAGTGTCGGGAATTCAAGACGGCTAAACCGTATTTCAATGGGCGTAACGGTTGCTTTAGATCACCCGGGCGGAAGTCCCCAAGGAACGTTTTTTATTGCTTACATCAGTCCTCTTCTGCGGACCCAAGGTGAGCAGCACTATATATTTACGGCGGTTAATGGCTTTACTCGGTTCAGCTGGTTTCTCCCCATTGCTTTCCACTCTGAGGCTCAAGGTAAAGACTGTCTCTCTTTATTGTCTCTGAACCAAAGTAGGACAAAGCTGGTTCAAGTGTAGTTTTGATTTGAAACTGATGCCAAATTAATTAATTGATCAATTAATTATCTCCACTGCAGATGAAATCAATGGTTTTCCACTTTTGGCACATGAATCCCCAATCCCTACCCCTCTCCCTCCCCTTACCTCCCCTCCCCCTCCGCCTCTCCTGCCTGTTCTATTGGCAGGAATTACGAATATTGGTGGGAATTTGAAATAAAAGTGGAAATTTCAAAATGGCGCAAATTTCTTTGTCCAAAGGCTGTTCTGACACCACACCCAACTCATTCCGCCGGAAATTGGCGGGAAACTCAAATCTGGGTGTGATTTTTTTCTCCATTCACATGACCAGCATTGGTGGGAGAGGTTCAGTCTATGCTGAGCTGTCGTTGTGAAAATATCGCGATGTGTTCGACCAAAAAGATGAATATGAAGGTTCAAAAATGTCTCTGAGCACTATAGGACTTAACATCTGTGGTCATCAGTCCCCTAGAACTTCGAACTACTTAAACCTAACTAACTTAAGAACATCACACACATCCATGCCCGAGACAGGATTCGACCCTGCGACCGTAGCGGTCGTGCGGTTCCAGACTAATGCGCCTAGAACCGCTCGGCCACACCGGCCGGAAAATGTGAAGGATAGAATGGCTTTCAATAGCTGTATTACACGTATGCATTCGAGGGGTGAGTGTAACCGCAGCTCACTAAACGAAGGGTTGGAAACTATGACAATGGGAGAGTGCAGGAGAAAGAAGCAGAAGAATTCGATTCAACATTGTGGGAATACACAGGGATGGAACTGAGATGCATGTTACAACTGATATATCATGTGATCAAAACTATCCTTACACCCCCAAAAACATACATTTTCATATTAAGTTCATTGTGCTGCCATCTACTGCCAGGTATTCCATATCAGCGACATCAGTAGTCATCCCGAGAGAGCACAATGGGGCGCTCCGCGGAACTCACGGACTTCGAACGTGGTCAGGTGATTGGGTGTCACTTGTTTCACACGGCTGTATGCGTGATTTCTACATTCCTTAACATCCCTAGGTCCACTGTTTCCGACGTGATAGTGAAGTGGAAACGTGAAGGGACACGTACAGCACACAAGCGTACAGGCCGATCTGCCGACCACGTCTGTTGACTGACAGATACCGCCGACAGTTGAAAAGGGTTGTTATGTGTAATAGGCAAACATCTATCCAGACCAGTACACAGGAATTCCAAACTACATCAGGATCCACTGCAAGTACTATGACAGTTAGTTGGGAGGTGAGAAAACTTGGATTTCATGGTCGAGAGGCTGCTCATAACCCACACATCACGCCGGTAAGTGCCAAACGACGCCTCGCTTGGTGTAAGGAGCGTAAAAATTGGACGACTGAACAGTGGAAAAACGTTATGTAGAGTGACGAATCACGGTACACTATGTGGCGATCTGATGACAGGTTGGGGGTATGGCGAACGCTCGGTGAACGTCATCTGCCAGCGTGTGTAGTGCCAACAGTAAAATTCGGAGGCGGTGGTGTTATGGTGTGGTCGTGTTTTTCATGGAGGGGCCTTGCACCCCTTGTTGTTGTGCGTGGCACTATCACAGCACAAGTCTACATTGATGTTTTAAGCACCGTCTTGCTTCCCAATGTTGAAGAGCAATTCGAGGATAGCGATTGCATCTTTCAAACATTGATGTTTTAAGCACCGTCTTGCTTCCCAATGTTGAAGAGCAATTCGAGGACAGCGATTGCATCTTTCAACACGATCGAGCACCTGTTCATAATGCACGGCCTGTGGCGGAGTGGTTACACGACAATAACATCCCTGTATTGCACTGGCCTGCATAGAGTCCTGACCTGAATCCTATAGAACACCCTTTGGATGTTTTGGAACACTGACTTCGTGCCAGGCCTCACCGACCGACATCGATACCTCTCCTCAGTGCAGCACTCCGTGAAGAATGGACTGTCATTCCCCAAGAAACCATAGAGCACCTGATTGAACGTATGCATGCGATAGTGGAAGCTGTCATAAAGGCTAAGGTTTGGCCAACACCAAATTGAATTCCAGAATTAACGATAGAGGGCGCCACGAACTTGTAAGTCATTTTCAGCCAGGTGTCCAGATACTTTTGATCACATAATGTATACGCTCAAGTGCATGCGCAACCTGCTGAGATGTTCCATATCAAGCATTCCAAACTGGAGGAGGCGGGCAGTTGATGCAAATTAGCTTCAGTGGAAGCATATTCGTGTATGTCGTATACACCATTGAAGAGCATCAACTGCTCACCCCCATCCATTTCCCCTCCACCAATCCATCCTCTCATCCCATCATCAGTCGCTCGCCATTGTCGGTGCTGTGTAGAACGGGTTCAGTCTAAGAGCTGCTGTGTCTGACTGGGAGCTGTTTAACAGTCATGTTGCCTATAAGCAGAAAGCCAAATGTGGTGCCCATAGCCTTCCATGCAGGGTGAAAAGGAGTTATATTGGAAGAGTGCCTGAAGAAGAATACTGTCCAGCAGATAATGGAAATGCAGCAGAATGGCATCAAGATACATTTTGCAAGTCAACCAGATCAACGCTGTTGTTATAGCTGCTTCCCATTTTTGAAATGCACGATCAGTTTTTCACTACACAATAGATGTCTACCTCTGGTACAGAGGACCAAAAACTGATCTAATTCACAAAAAGATTAAATGATCATAAGGCATTGTTGGCCGGCAGACCCCTCTCCAGAGAAGTTCGGCTGCCGTGTCACATGTCTTATTTCATGTGACGCCACGTTGGGCGACTTGCATGTCGATGATGATGAGAAAATGATAAGGAAAACACAACAATCAGTCCATGGGTGGAGGAGAAAATCTCCAACCTGGCCGGGAATCGAACGCAGGGCCGCTGCATGGGAGGTAAGCACGTTACCACTTAGTTAAGCGGGTGGACGTTATATTCACAATTATGCCACCAGAGACGTTCTAAATTGCGAGTAGACAATAGGAACTTGGCGTGTAATCATATCAGGGATATAAAACAGGTCCCAGCAACTCTGCAGCCTCAGTTACAGTCAGTCATTCAGCATGAATCGCCAACCGAGATCGTCCAGCATTGTCCAGCCTCAGCAGCAGCGAAATAGGAAGAAGCTTGGAATAGTAAGTACCGTTTGCTTAACGTCTCTGTTTATTGTCGTGAGATATAGGAAATCTTTGTGCTGCTGTTATTGTTTGTAACGGTTTTTCTTCTTTGTTGTGGATGTGGCATCCTCCAGCCTGTCGGGAGTTGCAGCAGGAACATGCCCAAGCCTGTCAGGATCTGTAGCAGTGACAACATCTGGCGTGCCAGGAGCCGCAGCACTGGCAGCGCCGTGGGATCCTGTCTCGCACCTGGTCAGCTTGTTGAGGCAGTACAGTGAGCTGTTATTGTCCGTTGAAGACACCCAGCAAGTCCCTGCCTCGCAGAAGTATGCCGACGGTTCTAAACCTCATGACCCAAGTAGGTACTGCACCCCATCATATGAGCCATCGCTGAATATTCGAGTGATACTTCATCGACGAAGTGAGTATATAGTGGATGAGAAGATACCAATTATGCCCTCTGCAATGCTACAGTTCACTTCAGTGTGCAATGTAACCACTAGTGGTTCGAAACATTTACATATTTGTAACTGACCACAGTACGATGACTCCACACACCATCTAAAATTTGAGCGACACAGCCATTTATCTATAACCTTCCACCGTTACCAAAATTGTTCGGTCTGCCGATGGAACTACCCACTGTGTTGGAAAGACTGAGCATATGGCTGCCTTGTGTTAAAGCTGTGTATAGGAACATTGCGGAGTTTCTCTGTAGGAAGAGTGTGCATGTAGACGATTTCGAACAGTGGGTCAATATTGTGCCAACAATAACTGATGTACTGCTAATAAGCTTGAGAGAAATACATGCTACAGTCTGTGCTTACAAGAAGGCTTTATTTTGTACTGGTGTTAAGATAAAGAAAGAACCTTTTGATGTGGCACAACCCATGTATGATTACTGAATAAAAGTGTATATAACAAGGTATGTGTCTTGTTTCTTACCTCTTATTATATTGCAAGTACTAAATCTGCTGCTTTCATTGCAAAGATGCAACAACAGAAAATTATGTCATATGACTAAATCTGCTGTAAAAGCCCATTGCACGCCAGTACCTGACATAGTTGTATCATTGCAGGGTCGGTGAAATATCAAGACTGTGCTGTAGACGAATGGAGCTGTGCTTGCGTGTGAGAAGACCGGAATGAATGGCGTACTCATTCCCGACAACACAGCGTGCAATAACTGTAGGTCCATCCAACTGCGGCAAGACTAAGGTTCTCATATCGCTGCTAACACACACAGATGGAGTCTACTTTCAGCATGTATGTGTATTTTGAAAAACTCTGTTTCAGCCCAAATATCAGTTATTACAGGAGATATTGCAAGGTGTCGATGATGTGAAATGCACGAAATTCAGGGATAGCAGTATAGCAGTGTCATCCCCTCACTGGAAAAAGTAATGCCAAACACAGTGTTCATATTTGACGATCTAGCGGTTGAAAATCGAGATCAGATTCGACGATATGTATGGATTCTGATGTATTTTACCTGTGTCAGACATATTCCAGAATCCCTAAACATTTGGAGATGGACAATGCAAACCTAATTATAGCATTCGAGCAGGACACTCTGAATTTAAAAAGCATTTATCAGGCTCATGTAGGAACCGATATATCGTTCAATGCTGCAGATTGCTGGAATCACTCACAGTTTGGATTCCTCGCTGTGCAGAAGTCTTATTAGTATACAACGAGATGTTGACTAAATATAAAGTCATTGAGGCAAAAATTGCCATTCGAGAGAAATCATGGCTGCTGAGGTTAGCGCATTTGAAATGGGAGCAAACACTAAGAGAAATCTTTGAGCTGGTTAAAAAATCTCTCAGTCAGTTCTCAGCATTACAAAAATGTAAATTATTCACCTAAAGATCTGGAAATGTGTCATGAAATAGTGCATTTGACTGATTTGAATAAGAACGAAAAAAGCCAAAGCAGTGTGAAATATAAATCCATTATAAAACCTACACTGGACGGTGAAGAAAATAGCAGCAGTTTTGGTACTGGCATTCAGCTTAAAAGAGTTAGCCATCGACTCCTGCGAATTATACATTACGACCACCCCAAAAGCTAATAGATGGATTACAATTGCTCATGGCTTCAGCTGCCGCTGATAATGTAGCTCATTCGAATGAAGTTGTTTCAATAATATCTGAGTTTAGAGAGTGTGGTATCCTTGAATAAGTATGGAGACTGTAGTTTGAGAACTGCACAAAACAGCACACAGAGCATACCTTCGTAGATACGTCATGATGTAAGGTTTGGATGGCCTGTGGCACGCAGATCTTGTAGCGATGAGGGAATATTTACTGGCGAATAATGGTTTCAAATATATTTTAATGGTTTCGATACTAATCTAAATTTATCTGGGCATTATCAATTAAAACGAAAAGGGGGAAGTTTCAGTGCTTATTGTTAACGGGGATGAACCAAAGCCCAGACAGCCTTCAATCATATCATGGTGGCGAGTTTTACAGTAGCTATATCAGGACCGTGATGTGGCTCGCACAAATGGACCGACGTCCTCGTGCAAATAATGGAGCAGTATAATCGAGACAAACATCACACAATAAAAATGAGACCAGTCGATGTTCGTTAAAATAGACTTCTGGATAAAGTATACAATAGTATTAAAATACTAGATAATGCATACAGCAATTTATGTGATTTAGTACATATTTCAGATCACAAGACAGCATTTGAGGAGTCTTATATTTCAAACAGGTCAGCTTCGGTAGTGCAGAGAACGAATCCTAGAACCTATCTCTTAAGGGACAAAAGTGATACTGAAATTGCAGGATGCTTTTACACAGAAGTGTTACAGAACCGCTCGGAGTCAGATGTGTATCTTGTAGGGAGGGTCATAAGACGTCGAGGGAACATAGCATCAGTCAAATTTCTTGGTTTTTCTGCATCACAAAATATCTGGATTGATGCTGCGATTTGCTGTATAACAGGGTGCACAGACCACAACCACCGCAGTAGCATAACATGCGTGATAGGAGACGCATTACAGAAGGACGTGGTGTTCTTGACAAACTACCAATCCAATTACACATTTCTGGATATAACTACTGTGGACCTGGCAGAAAACTTCAAAAACAATTGGAAGACGATGGTAAGAGGATAAATCTGCTCGACAAAACGTGTATGGAACACGAAGCAAATAAAAATCGTCAGAGTGCAGATTGAATTTTAACTGATAAGGCTAAGGCAATGCGTGCGAGAAGGGATACTGGGATAGATCAACGCTTTGCAGCATTTGCAATTGAAAAAAACAAGCATGGTAAAATTAAGTTTGGCTTGAGTGTGAAGACTTTCAGCCATACTATGAGTGCTGCATGTAGGACGCTAAGAAATGAGACAGCCAAACGGTGCATGAGAAACTACATCCTGACAGCGATGTATGTATCTAAAAGCGCCCTGAAGCAGAAAGGAGCGAGCGAGAAATGAAGCCTTCCTCAGTCCTCTGCCCAAGCCAGTCTCGCGGCGGAAGATTCATTGGCTGGGGTTCTGCGCAATTGCCACAACAGTCGAAACTGCACAAAACTCCCTGAAGCAGCTGCAGGAGGCATGAAGACATTACCACATATGGAGGTAACAGCCATTGGATAGGACTATAATTGAAACTATAGAGGAAAGGACTATGTATTAATAAATAAAAAAAAGGCCCCCTAACAGTCCTATCAGACAGGGCGCATAAAAATACAGATCTGGTTAAGTTTAAAAAGAAATTCAACATTCCGAGATTTCGAGGTATATTTATGTGGAATAAATTACGGAAGACTATGTAGAAATCTGGGGAATGTGAAATTGTGAATCTAGATACAGCAGGAGGACCTAGAACTCACGGGGATGTTAAGAAAAGGAATACAAATAACGTCTACTATTTGGAGTCATTCGGCGACCTGCTACCTGTAGCAGAGTTATAACGATAAATCACAATTTTCAACTCTACCAAGCCTTAAATATATTTCTGTTCGTCAGCCCGCATCTCGTGGTCGTGCGGTAGCGTTCTCGCTTCCAACTCCCGGGTTCCCGGGTTCGATTCCCGGCGGGTTCAGAGATTTTCTCTGCCTCGTGATGGCTGGGTGTTGTGTGATGTCCTTAGGTTAGTTAGGTTTAAGTAGTTCTAAGTTCCAGAGGACTGATGACCATAGATGTTAAGTCCCATAGTGCTCAGAGTCATTTGAACCATCTGTTCGTCATCTTCATTACGTTCCTCCTGGAGTTTATGAAGGAGGCGCATTAAGTATTCATTCACCAGCTGAGTTTTAGATCCAATATATTACACTCTGAATTTAAAAGAACGATCATCTATATTACTTCCAATCAGTTGATTTGCATTGGAGATTGCAGTATGGCACTGCTTAGTCTGGATACATACAACACAATCCAAAAGGTCACACAGGCTAACAATAAACTGCATCCGGAAATTAATGGTAAAAATGAAATTGTGGAAACTGAACCTTTTGCATACGATACTGACGTTTTAAACGAACTTTTAAAACAGTCTGGGAAAGGGTTTGGCGTCCATGAAAATATCAGAACACTTAAATCTGAAATAAGGACGGTGAATTCACCGACCTAAGAGGAAAAGTTCTGCAGGCGCACTACTGGGTTTACAAAGTAAGGGTTTTGATGTCATATGCCAGTAGTTTTTCCAAATCTGATCAGACAGTGAATATTCTCCCTGTCAGTACAATGCGTGTTGAGTGTAACATTTCAACGGACTCATATCTCAACAATAGACCGTTTCATTCAATTTATGCATTCTTCCCATCAGTTGAAAAAGGGTAAAAGATTACTGGAACTCCAACGGACGCTATATACCTACCAGTGACAGTTCCGACACTGGGCTATCTGGAGTTGCGTATTGTAGAACAGAATAAGCAACATGATGAGATCATTGTACGACTATCTCTACGACAAGATGGGCGTAAGGTATAAAACCGGGGCATACAGCGCACAGCGCAGCATTTCGCAGCAGAACCACAAAGCGATAACACATGCGAACTAGGAATTTCTTAAATGAGTAGGCTTGAAACCTCGCGATAACGTCGTCCCTCTGTATCACATTGTGACGTATATATATATATATATATATATATTCGGTGCCTACAGTGTCGCGTCTTTCAGTGTTACACAATTTTTTTATTTTTAAAGGGGATCACTTAAGACCATTTACATGGGTTGGCCCCTCAAATTTCTCCCTCATATCACAAAAATTGTCGTCTGATGTGGTACAAACTGAAAAAATAAATTCCTTTTAAAGCACAGTTTCGTATATAATTTATATTCAAAACCTTACACCTGTGTCACAGAACAAATTCTACATCGAGAATACTTTACACAAGTTTAAGGGAAGAAATGCTTCCGATAATTATTACAGTATTTAAAGAACATCAAAATATTAAAAGGCTGAAATGAACAAACAGTACATGAACCTATGTTAATCAATTCAACTGTAAAAAGCTAAAGAGCATATTATTAGCAAAATGAGAAGTATGCACTTCTCAATTGGGAGTAAATCAAAACAATCAGAATGGCGGAAAGAGAGCACAGTAACATGAGCCATAAAGGAATAAGAGCTAAGAAACTAAGCAAATAAGAGAATAGGCATAAATGAGATGCCAACAAAATGAGAGATAGCCTTACTCCGTCGGCACTTACATACGGTTGCGCTCGTGTCGGCACCTTGAGACCCGTACGCAACACGCGCGCCTGCGACCGCAATGCACTCTCAGCGCTCGCGGCGGCGTCTAGCTGCCCGTACGCAAGGTTTGCGACTGCTGCCGCAGGTCGACCCTTAATCTTTGATGTTACATCACCCAGTGGAATACGATGAGTGAAACATACTCCAGGAATGCTTCTCACATAAACTTTAGGCTTCAACGACAATTAACGAAAAAAATGGTTCAAATGGCTCTGAGCACTATGGGACTCAACATCTTAGGTCATAAGTCCCCTAGAACTTAGAACTACTTAAACCTAACTAACCTAAGGACATCACACACACCCATGCACGAGGCAGGATTCGAACCTGCGACCGTAGCAGTCCCGCGGTTCCGGACTGCAGCGCCAGAACCGCACGGCCACCGCGGCCGGCCGGTATTTAACAAGAACGACGAATTTAGAATTGTCATTCAGAACCAAGAGTTTTATATATTTCGGTGGATCATTTAAGAAAACTAATAGTAGTCATAAAGAGGGATCAAAGCTTATACGTAATGCTTTGGCACTCCTTTTCCAGGAAATACGATACGAACTTAATGGCGGCAGAGCATCAACCCTTAAAACCCATGTCTCATCGTCACCTTGGGATTTTAATTGTTTATAAATGCAGGACAGTTCATACACGAGCCTGTTTTCAGCACAACAGAAGAGTACCACCGATTTACTGTATGCATAAGTCTAAATATGCTAATGGGGTACTTTGAGAACATGCAGCGAATTATTATGAAAGCTAAACAGAAACTTTTTCTGGTGCAGAATACAACAGATAGCAACTCGTACAGTCAAGGAGCTCAAGAGAAGAATCAGATCAATAACAGAATCATATGGAAAGTGCCATACATCTCTGTAGCAGACGAGGAGCATTTGAAGTTTTTAAAAATTTTGAATACCAGTACATATGTGCCATTAACTTTCCGCTCATGGTAGCTGTTTGAGTATCCAGTGCTACCGACACCGAGCAGACAGTCATGGGTTATTAAAACCTCCATGCAGCTGGAGATACCGAGATCCATCGTACTTGTATTTCACACCAACCGAAGGGGGAAGTTATCAAATGATTCCACCGTATCTTACAACTGTAATTTAACTAATGCCAGAGTCTACTTGATTTCAGAATACTATCTGTATGACAATTTAATGGTGCAGTGCGACCAGAATGTAGGCAGACTAGCATTTGACATGTACGCAAGGTTCCGTGCTTCTTACTATGAAGATGCTGAAGAGAAAGGATGTCTACTCAGTCAACTGAAATTCAAGGAGCTTGACACCAATCATCATAACAGATCGGTCTAAGCACTGTGAGATAGTTAAATCACAACCACTAGATGTACAAATCGAATTTTAATCCGCATCTAATCTCCCAGAACACACTCCAGCGTATGCTCTAGTTCTACGTGACCGTGTGATTAACTATTGTCCCCTTACTAGTGCTGTGCAGAGTGCTGCATAAACGACCAAATGCTGTATCATACCTAGAGGATTTCACAATGGCAACGTGGAGTGTGGACATCTTTGCTGACATTCAAGGTTTCTATGACAATGAGTGCACACGATTCATGTTTAAAGATATCGCATTAATAGCATACACAGAAGATGCTGTTATACCAGAGACATTCTGAGCAAGCATCGTGTGCAGAGGCCTTTCAGTGATGCAAACTGTGCTAAAACATGGAGTAGTGCAAAGTGGCTAATACATTTCTTCCATGGATTCCACAGGGACGATCCTGGTATACCTTATAAAGGTGTGATGACGTCGTTCCGAATATTCGATCATCCTGATACCATCATCTACGGTAAAGGCGAGGAGAAGATCACATGGATGCGTCGAATCTTCATGTTTGCGACCATTGAAGACCTGGAATTATATAGGTGCCCTGCTCTCTATCAACTCATGAAAAAGAAGATGAGTGAAAATAGGCTCGTGTCTGCTTATGAAAGTACCATGCAATTATTATCCTTACTTTGGTTTCCTCCAACTTAAACACCACCTCTTTCTTATTCATTCCTCCTCCTCTGCACTCATGTTGTCGTTCATCATAAATGCGCTACTACAGACACTAAGCTCAAGGAGTGATATGTATAAATTTCAGTTAGGTGTAAATGTGACCATTCTGACAGAAAGGACACAAGCAATGCACATTTTAAGAAAACACATATTTGCTTATTTTGCGAAATAGTAACAAAAAAGGGGTATGGTAACAAATTTCATTTGTTCATTTTCCATAAAGATCGACGTTAAATTTGACTCACAATTTCAGTGATGCAATTTTTGGTTACAATTTCTGTTATACAGTTTGATTAACTTTTTCAGGATGGATACTTGAAATCCACAGTTACACTGTTTTTATTATAGGCTAAAACTAATGCAGAGATACATTTTTAACACTATTACTAGTATTTCAGGAGAGATAAATTAAATCCACAGTCCACTTAGCACTTCCACAGTCTAGAATTGATACAGCAGCATTGGCTGAATGAATTGACAGTTTACAATTGAAACAGTATCACTTTCACAGTTTTCTTTGGACTGGAAACTAGATCTACACTAACAACTAATGTGACTGGGTGATTAGAAGCGGGTGAAATTTAAAAACTGGAAACTATTTGCAAATGTGCAAGGTTGCTATTTTTTGTCACTATCACAAGAATGGCGTTTCTTTTATTTTTACACACATTAATACAGACAGTGAGTGTAAACATTTACAGGTGTACATTGCATATGTGGTAAACATACTTACACACATACACAAACGCACGCACGCACGCACGCACACACACACACACACACACACACACACACACACACACACACACACACATACAACCACACATAATAGTTATACTACAACAAACAGGTCATACTATTACAGATACATACACTATTTACAGTACCCCCCCCCCTCTCTCTCTCTCTTCTCTCTCTCTCTCTCTCTCTCTCTCTCTCTCTCTCTCTCTCTCTCTCTCTCTCTCAATTACTCAATTAGAGTCACTCACACCCCCATTCTCAGCAGCAAGTGAACAGTTCGAATTTCAAGAATTTCTATCCTGTCCTTACAAATGACCCACTTACCATCATGTGGCGACAGGTCAACTCTAGATTGCAGCACAGAGTACACTTCATGTCCTCGAGACTGAATTCTGATTTGCTGCACGATGTGTGGCAGATGCAGTGGAGCATCACGAGCACCACCATACGAGAACTGCAAATAATCTTCGATTCTAAGGACCTCTGCCCGCCTCTGGTTGTCTCCTTCCAATGTGTGATATGAATACATATTGGAACGCAGACCTACAAACTCCACAGTCGGAGAGCCATCCACCTGATCTTTCATTCGGCTGATAACCTTCCTGTTCTGTGGTACAACCTCATAAGAATTATTAACTAAGTATGAGGACGTGTCGAATTCTTCACCATAGTACCTCATTACTTTATATCGATTATAGTTCTTCACCCAATAGGTAAAGTTATCTGTATCCATATAAAATAACTTAGGATACATGAAATGAGTTTTTGCAAACTCTTAGTGGAATCGGTACATGTGGAATTTGGATAGGTCTAGCATGCACTTCCCCACATAAATAGGTTTCGTGAACTCTGCTCCAACCTTCCTTATCTCCACAGCTACAAAGTTCTTATTGAAAATAGTTGTTGTTGTGGTCTTCAGTCCTGAGACTGGTTTGATGCGGCTCTCCTTGCTACTTTATCCTGTGCAAGCTTCTTCATCTCCCAGTACCTACCTTACTTGAAAATAGTAACCTGCTTAAATAGAAACCTGGTTAAACACGTCCATAACGGCCATTCCATTTGGCTCTGATACGAATTTCATGGTGTTTATCAAGTTTCCATTTTTTCCTAAACTTTCACTATTCATTAATTTAAAAAAAATCTTTATCAAGTTCACACGTCGCGGAAGCCGTCTTTGCGTATTCAGATCAATGTATTCCTTCAACCAGGGAGACTACATGAAAGAGATAGCCCGAGTGATTCTATACAGCTTCGCCCCAAACTGAGACACTGCTGGAGATTGTGGTAGTGAATGATGCATCTCTGTTTATTCTTCAGCTATGTCAACAGCTTGGAGGTGGAGCCTCTTCGCGGGACTAGTTGCTGTGGACAAAGCGGCAGGTTGTTATGTACATCATGCGGAGTAATAGTGTATGTGAGTTCTGCCTCAGCAACATACACTACAAAGGAATCATCTTCAACACGTTGGACTTCTCCACATAATCCCTCACATTCAGGCTGGGACAGCCATCGAAAGTAGCCAGTCGGCAGCGAATGTTGCATGGCATGCCCATATAAGTTATTCACTTCTAAGTACACGATATAACTAGAATTGAGGGTTGCACCAAACCTCGTACCCGTCCATGGGTTATCCGCCTTTGCGTGCCTATGGACTCATTGACCAAGTCCTGCACGGATCCCACATTCAGAGAAAAGAACCATATCAACATTAGTCCATAGTTGCATGCGGCATTTCGTTTTTTGGAGCATAGCATCCGAAAACCATGTGCCACGTAATAAATGGCGGTGTCTAGGTCATAGGGGGTCATGCACACACTGTGAAACTTCTCGAATACATGATTAACCAAGCGCATATCAGTCTCCAGGTAAAGTCTTACATACTCTACCAGACTCGGGGCGGTGGATTCCTGCCAGACATTCACAGCATGCTCATACCCTGCAATCGCAAAGGCCTTGCCTTTGAGGTTACTCGAGAGTGCAGTTATGTCGAGTAGCCTGGTTTCGTCGATATTTTCCTTACTATTCAGATACTCGCACGTGAAAACACCATTCCTAGTTACAAACTGAAATTTTGCATCATTGGGGTACGCACCTTGAGTGATGTGCATGTTATCCTGAAGTAGAGTTTCAACAAGTTTCTGGGGCCTCACGTGCATAAAACCTAGAGAGTCAAGGAAGCGGAGCATAATTCTAGGTGTCAATCATTTGGAGAAGGTGATGTATTTCTTGACGCTGTCAGCCAGATTTTTCTTCATAATGATTTTTTTTCAAATGCTCAACAAGTAAGAGAGAATTATACCAGCTTTAAATTATGGAAGAAAACGGGCATGTGTCTTGGAAACTGATTCTTCAAATTGCATACATGATGAGCTGGGCCACGGAACCTCCCTCTAAGAAGACATTGGTCCCTACGAGGGGTTTTTGCTTTTCGATCTAAAGTAGATTAAAACTGAAGAAACGGCAAAAAGGTGGAAATTTAAGGAGATGGGACATGGATAAACTGAAAGAACAAGAGGTTGTACAGAGTTTCAGGCAGAGCATAAGGGAACAATTGACAGTAATGGGGGAAAGAAATACAGTAGAAGAAGAATGGGTAGCTTTGAGGGATGAAGTAGTGAAGGCAGCAGAGGATCAAGTATGTAGAAAGGCGAGGGCTAGTAGAAATCCTTGGGTAACAGAAGAAATATTAAATTTAATTGATGAAAGGAGAAAAGATAAAAGTGCAGTAAATGAAGCAGGCAAAAAGGAATACAAACGTCTCAAAAATGAGATCAACAGGAAGTGCAAAATGGCTAAGAGGGGATGGCTAGAGGACAAATGTAAGGATGTAGAGGCTTATCTCACTAGGGGTAAGATAGATACTGCCCACAGGAAAATTAAAGAGACCTTTGGAGATAAGAGAACCACTTGTATGAACATCAAGAGCTCAGATGGAAACCCAGTTCTAAGCAAAGAAGGGAAAGCAGAAGGGTGGAAGGAGTATATAGAGGGTCTATAAAAGGGCGATGTACTTGAGGACAATATTATGGAAATGGAGGAGGATGTGGATGAGGATGAGATGGGAGATGCGATACTGCGTGAAGAGTTTGACAGAGCATTGAAAGACCTGAGTCGAAACAAGGCCCCCGGAGTAGACAAAATTCCATTGGAACTACTGACGGCCTTGGGAGAGCCAGTCCTAACAAAACTCTACCGTCTGGTGAGCACGGTGTATGAAACAGGCGAAATACCCTCAGACTTCAAGAAGAAGATAATAATTCCAATCCCAAAGAAAGCAGGTGTTGACAGATGTGAAAATTACCGAACTATCAATCTAATAAGCCACAGCTGCAAAATACTAACACGAATTCTTTACAGACTAATGGAAAAACTAGTAGAAGCCGACCTCGGGGAAGATCAGTTTGGATTCCGTAGAAATACTGGAACACGTGAGGCAATACAGACCTTACGACTTATCTTAGAACAAAGATTTAGGAAAGGCAAACCTACGTTTCTAGGATTTGAAGACTTAGATAAAGCGTTTGACAATGTTGACTGGAATACTCTCTTTCAAATTCTAAAGGTGGCAGGGGTAAAATACAGGGAGCGAAAGG
Source organism: Schistocerca gregaria (assembly GCF_023897955.1). Lineage (NCBI taxonomy): Eukaryota > Metazoa > Arthropoda > Insecta > Orthoptera > Acrididae > Schistocerca > Schistocerca gregaria. The sequence continues at coordinate 323,689,250 of NC_064920.1, read as the reverse complement.
CTATTTACAATTTGTACAGTAACCAGATGGCAGTTATAAGAGTCGAGGGACATGAAAGGGAAGCAGTTGTTGGGAAGGGAGTAAGACAGGGCTGTAGTCTCTCCCCGATGTTATTCAATCTGCGTATTGAGCAAGCAGTAAAGGAAACAAAAGAAAAAATCGGAGTAGGTATTAAAATCCAGGGAGTAGAAATAAAAACTTTGAGGTTCGGCGATGACATTGTAATTCTGTCAGAGACAGCAAAGGACTTGGAAGAGCAGTTGAACGGAATGGACAGTGTCTTGAAAGGAGGGTATAAGATGAACATCAACAAAAGCAAAACGAGGATAATGGAATGCAGTCGAATTAAGTCGGCTGATCCTGAGGGAATAAGATTAGGAAATGAGACACTTAAAGTAGTAAAGGAGTTTTGCTATTTGGGGAGCAAAATAACTGATGATGGTCGAAGTAGAGAGGATATAAAATGTAGACTGGCAATGGGAAGGAAAGCGTTTCTGAAGAAGAGAAATTTGTTAACATCGAGTATAGATTTGTCAGGAAGTCGTTTCTGAAAGTATTTGTTTGGAGTGTAGCCATGTATGGAAGTGAAACATGGACAATAAATAGTTTGGACAAGGAGAGAATAGAAGCTTTCGAAATGTGGCGCTACAGAAGAATACTGAAGATTAGATGGGTAGATCACATAACTAACGAGGAGGTATTGAATAGGAATGGGGAGAAGAGAAGTTTGTGGCACAACTTGATGAGAAGAAGGGATCGGTTGGTAGGACATGTTCTGAGGCATCAAGGGATCATCAATTTTATATTGGAGGGCAGCATGGAGGGTAAAAATCGTAGAGGGAGACCAAGAGATGAATACACTAAGCAGATTCAGAAGGATGTAGGTTGCAGTAGGTACTGGGAGATGAAGAGGTTTGCACAGGATACAGTAGCATGGAGAGATGCATCAAACCAGTCTCAGGACTGAAGATCACAACAACAACAATCTAACATCACCCACAAATATAGCAGTCTATTGCGTTTTGCACAAATGATCGATCTCCTTTGATTTGGTCATGGAAACATTGTGGCTGAAAACCCATTAATCTCCCATGGAAGTTTTTTGAGCTCAGTGAGCAGCCAAACTGCAGGATTATCCCCTAAAAATGATTTGTTGCGGTTAAGACTCGAATCAAACAAGCACACCACCTGGTAAGCAACCGCATACGGCACGTGTTTCTCTATGAAGGTTGTATGTGTGGCTGTGGGATCGCCTTCACAGCATGTCATGGAAGCCAGGAGGCACTCGACGTTATCGTACACTAAAAAAGGACACCGCTTCTGGTGGTGTGCATTCTGAAACCTTAAGAATTTACTCTCCTTGGTGGGCATCTCAACACCTACCGTGTCTTGTGCAGAACAATTGACAAGACGCTTTACTAATAACTTGCGAGTGATAAAGGCATTGAGGCATCTGAAACAAAAATACTTTTTATGCCCATGTTTTTTTCAAAGATTGCTACCATCAACGCAAGGTACGTGTGGCTCGGTGCCTACCCCTGTCCCCATTTGTTCCAAACATAATGAAGATTGTCTCCATTCTGATAAATGGAGGGGTCCGACAACTTTATGTGGACTTTACTATAGTCGTAACTATGATCTGGCTTATTCGTCTTCAGAACATACACGTTAATCGAAGTACCCTCATTCTGCCTCTCTAATACGGTTATATCCTGGAGTTTCACGTTGAACTCAATATCGTCAAAGTTGTAAAACCCACGAACATCAAACCCTGTTGTATCAAGATTGGTCATTAATAGGACACTGGAGGGAACCGCCATTGGTCACAGCTTCTTCACTATCACTAACACTTCTACTACAACTAGCTGCAGGGATCCATACAGTAGATGATGGAGACAGGGGTAGGCACCGAGGCACACATACCTTGCGTTGATGGTGGCTATCTTTTAGTTAAACCTGAATTATTTGCTGTATTTAAATCAAACACATTCTAAGGATATCTACTGCCTGCCTGTTTTGAAGACTGTTTTCCTATCATGCTATACTTGATATAAAACACTGTTATTTGGAACATCCTTGAGTTGTGTACTTAAACCTTTGAAGAGATTGTTTATCGACGGTCAGAAAATGTTCTTAAATCGTGTTATCTAATTGGATGGTTTTGTCTTGATATTTTAAGGTCCAGAGACCTAATTGGTAAAGCTACTTTTCCGTAGGAGTAGTAATAAAATCTTGATACAAATGATGTTCAGTCCTTATTTGCCCTGTACTTCCACCCCCACGCAGACTCACGAGAATAGTGGTGCGTAGCAGGTTCCATTCAAAATATTATCTACTCATTTCCCACTACAAGTCCTAAAGTTCGTAGCGGATACTTGCGAATACCAAGTGTGTCCTGAGGCAGCATAACTCACAGCGCGCTAACTATCCCGAATACATTGATCCAGTATTCCAGAATGAAATCACTTAGCGACTTCCAACAAACTTAAAAAATAATTTCAAATTAGGAAACGTTTTCTCGCTGAGGTCACACAGAATATAATGAAAGGAAAACGTTTATTGCTTACCGCATGCTCGTTTTTCAAGCAGTGAAACTGCAGATCAGGTATTATGTTTTAATTTATTAAATCCTTACTGGTAAGTCTATTACGAAGAAAATCTGCAGACAGTACCCATATGTACCAATGAATTTACTTGAAAAACTATATCATTCTGCGAAATATATTTCTGGTGACATGATGCTTTATTCCTGGTAGTTTGAAACATCAAAGAATCAAAAATGAGCATTAACTACTATTTCCTACAGTAATTTTAAATACGGTGGTGGTCGTCTTCAATCCGAGGAATATTCTCTTGCAGTTCTCTACTCTTTTCTCTACCCTTGAATCTCTGAATAACCACTGCACCCATTGCACCCCAAATCCATTTCAAGCTGTTTACCGTGGTCAACACTTATTCTCAATCCACAATCCTCCCCGTCCCCTTCTCCCACCTCCAGCGTCACCCCCACCCATTACTAAACTGACGATTCCTTTGTACACTAAAGTGCATCCTATTCTACCTATCCCTTCCGTTAGTAAAATTCCACGATAGATTTCATTTCTACTAACTTGTGAGGACCAATTCAATTAGTGAAGAAAAACATTTTTTTGCACTGCCAGTTTCGGTCGAAAAAATGCAGAATTTGTTTGCGAAAAATTGTGGAAAATTTGCCCTTCAGCCCATACATTTTCGAGAAGTTCCGGTAGGTAGCAGCGTTATACGCAGCCTTCAAAACGGTGTCTGTAGAGGGAGTGCGTTTCAAGCAGAGAGCTTTCATTGAGTTTCTTTTTGAGCAAAACCAGAGCAGCGCAAATATTCCTAGGGTCTTGTGGACGGCGACTTTATTGTGAACAAAAGCACAGCGAGTCGTTGGGTGAGGCGTCTGTCGTTATTGCAACAAGATCGTTCAAACTTGTCCGATTTCCCAAGTGCCGGGCTGCCGCACACAGCTTGGATCCTACAATGTGGGAACGCCGACACAAAAACGCAAACGAACTTTTCCTTCTTCGTTACAACGGAATGCGTCACAAAAATCAACGGAACCGAGAGAGCTCACAAAACTTCACTAGACTGTTTTTCATCATCCACCCCACACCCCTGATCTCGCACCTTCCGACTCCCATCGCTTTGTCCCAATGACGGATGCACTCCGCAGGAAACAGTACATGGATGATGAGGAGGTTATCGATGCAGCAAGACTTTGGTTTTATCGTCGGCCAGGAGAATGATACCACGCAGGCAAAAAGACATTCCCAGAAAAGTGGCGTAAGGATATTACGGATATTACGTTGAGAAATAGGGTCTTGTGGTCAAAAGAGTTGGGAATGATATAAAATACTAGAATCTTGAAGTGAATCAACATGTTTTCAGGTAAAAAGCTGTGATGCATTGTTTACTGAATTACTGAATGCCCCTGTTTATTCTGTTCTCCCAGTTCTTCTTTAGTCATCACTAACTGTTGCACACTGCTGCGTTCGCATGTCAGTAGTTTGTTATGATGAGTGATGATGATTAAGTAAGCTAATAATTTTACGAGGTGTCTTTATGTATATTGGTATAGAAACGTATGTACAAGAAATGCATACAGTCTAGTATGTAGGTACATAATACATAATGCAGGTATTTCTGTTATTTTGCTGTATGTTGAATCTGAAAGCATGTAGTATATTCCTTTTTTTTTTTTTTTTTTTTTTTTTTTTTTTTTTTTTTTTTTGACAATCGTATTGACCAACTAGGATCACGTTAACAACTTCAGTTCCTCTTCTTCCTTTGTTGTTGTTTCCTATTTTGCCAGTATTCCCTCATTTTCTCCCCATGAAGTCTCTTCCTTTCTTCTGTCCATGTTGTTCCAGATTTTTTATTTCTTCTGCTTTGAAAGCCTTCAAAATTTAGTATTTCGTTTTTAAAACGGTTTTTTCTGCTATTTCTAATTCTTTGATGTTGTTTCTTTCAAGATCTTTTCTTACTTCTATAATCCATGCTATTGTCGATTTCTTCTTCCAGAAATATAGGAGTATTTGTTTTGTTAGTCTATCCATTCGGTATAGAAGTTTGGTTTGGTTGTTCGGGGAAGGAGACCAGACAGCGTGGTCATCGGTCTCACCGGATTGGGGAAGGATGGGGAAGGAAGTCGGCCGTGCCCTTTCAGAGGAACCAACCCCGGCATTTGCCTGGAGTGATTTAGGGAAATCACGGAAAACCTAAATCAGGATGGCCGGGATTGAACCGTCGTCCTTCCGAATGCGAGTACAGCGTCTAACCATTTCGCCAACCCGCTCGGTAGGTAGAGATGTCCAAAAAAAGGTTAATCTTCGTTTGGCCATTACTTCAGATATTTTCTCTATATTTTTGTAGATCTCCTCATTAATTCTTATTTTCCAACCATCTGCAGTTTTCATTGCACCCATTATTTTTCTAATATTTTCTGATTATTTTTTGAAAAATGTCTGAATTCATTACATTCGTACAGAAGTAGAGTTTTTAGGGATTGCTCTGACTCACCTAGTATTGAATGTGAGATTTTACCACCAGAGCTACTTATACCAAGCCTTTCTCCCATTTTAATACGTTGTATTGTTTACATTTTTGATCCATCCCCCTATGATGACTAATTCATATTCGGTTAACAGACTATAACCAAATGCAGCCTCACCAAAAGCCTCCCCCATCCATACGTGCGGGTAGGCCTCACCCTGTGTCGAGCAGTTTTTAATGAGTCTTGGAAGCTGTACGAGACGACTGACGCTCAGCGTCTGAAATGCGATGGGCTTGTGTCTGTACTAACGTCTCTGCAGCAATTAAGAACTCCTGACGTCCCTCATCCAAGTTCCGGCGGGCATGAAATTGCTCTGAGGTTTCTTGGATTCGAGTAAGTTTCGCAGTTTGAGCTCTCTTAGAACTAAGCGCTACGTTTGCGAGGCATCTAGTAACTGTTTTAAAAATGGCACTCGGGATTACTGTCCGATTTTATGTTGTATCTCCACCAAAATTCTCCAGCAATGCCAGGTGATGCAGGAAATCAATATCGTAAACCACGAGCATAATGACATTGGATTTGCATACCGTCACTTAAGAGTCACCGACAATCACGCTAACGTCGTCTGCATGCTACTCATGTATACAATATTTAAAAATGTGAATAATACTAAAGAGCTTCAACTTTCGCAAGCAGCCTGTGGTCTTCCTCAGGCTCCCAGCTACCTCCATACCAAATGCCATCGGAATCGGTTCAGTCGTAGAGTCATGAAACGTAAGAGAGTGACTTATTTCCACAATTAACAATATTGGTATTAGTGTGCAAGTATGGATTACATGCGTTGAGAACTGAATAAGCATTGTACTGACTGCGTTAAATCATACTATGTAGCACGTAAGCCAATAAAAGTGTTTTCACTAATGCGATAAAGTTCAAAAAAAGGAGTAAATAACTTTCTCAAAGAGAGAATATTTTTAATTAATTACTTAATTACTTTGAAAAGTAGCTTATCTTCCTCATCGTAGTTCTAGCTATCTCGTGCAAAATTTAATAAATATCGGTTCAGTGGTTCAGTCGTGAAAACGTACGACAGTTACTTAAAACTTCCGCGGCGAGAGGCCAACATCTTCAGAGGTGAGTCAGACGTTGACTCTCGTCGGAAGATGTTGTCCGCAGATGCCAACGAAACGTCAGGAAGAAGAAGTTTTACAGATTGACCACGGCCTCTCAGCCCGGAAGTTATAAATAATGAAGACGCCGACTGTGAAAGCCTACAGTGAAAGCTTACACGTTATGAGTAGCAGAGTTGCATTCGAATTTATAATAGTTGTGTGGCAAGATGGACTGACATATATTAAACATGTTGAGGAGTGTTTAAATACCCACCGCTGCCTTCGCGTCTGAAGCAGTCTTCCCGACGATCATTCCTTTTTTGTTTTCTTCACGGTTTTCATGTAGACATTTCGCATTCGCTTCCCTAAACCTTCTATTTATTTAATTTCCTAAGTGATTTATATTACCGTATTCCTGTCTGTCCCTGAGCATTTTTGTACTTCCTTCTCTCATGGATCATTTGTGTTTCCTCAGTAATCCATGGTTTCTTCGCACTTACCTTCCTTCTAAATATGTCTGCCTGTGCAAAATATATGACTACCCTTTCAGAGATGTCCACTCCTCTTCAACTGATCCGCCTTCTGTGGTATCCACATGTTCAGATAACTTCGAACGCGTCTCATCATTCCTCGGTGTTTCAGTGTCCCACTTCCTTCCGCACTGAGTTTTCGGGGCGACTCTCTTAACTACTGTCTACTCTTCAATACTACTAAATTATGATCTGGGCAATGTCTGATCTTGGGTACATCGTACAGTCCACCGAACTTCTGGCTGGCCATTATGTAATCCAGCTGGGAAGTCCCCGTATCCCTAGGTCTTTTCCATGTGTAGGTTTTGCGTGATTTCCCTAAATCGTTCCAAGAACATGCCTTGATAGTTCCTCTGAAAGGGCACGGCCGATTTCCTTCCCCATCCTTGGTCCAATCCGAGCTCGTGCTCTTCCTCTAATGACCTCGATGTCGACGGGACGTTAAACCCAATCTTCCTTTTCCTTTTTACCAAGCATACCTCGTTCACTTGAGATTCTTGAACAGAGTATAAACCGCTAGTAACTGAAAGTTATGGCAGAACTCAATTACCCTTTCTCCTCTCTCATGCCGACTGGCAAGCCCATATTCTCCCGTAAACCTTTCTTCTACTTCTTCCACTACAACGGCATTCCAGTTACATATGATTACTAAATTTTCATGTTCTTTACACACTGAACAACAATTTCAGTATCCTCATACCTTACTCTATATTCGTCTGACCATAAATTCGTATTTTTTTCCGTTTCAGCTCACTGACCCCCCAGTGTATCTATATTTGGCCTTAACATTTCCCTTTCAGATTTTGTACCTGTCCTGCCACGTTACAACTTGAGAGGTCCCGCACTCTTATTCGTAGTTTATTATTTCGTCGTTGATTATTCCATCCTTTTTTATTGTCACCCCCTTCGTGGCAGTCCCCTCACGGAGGTCCGAATAGGGGACTAATCCGGAATCTTTTGCCAATGAAGAGATGATTTTGACACTTTTCAATTATAGACCGAATGTCCTTGGGATACATTTTATGTGTCATTAACGCCCTTGTTTCTATTGCCTTCTGCATTCACATTGAGTTGGTCATGTTTTGATACGTTCTTATACGAGTCAACTAACATAGGGATCCCGTCTATACGTACTTCGCGAAAACGTAAACATCCTTTGAGATTCACGCTCGTACAGAGGATAAGAAATAGACATTCTTTTCCTACACTGTTCACAACCTGGGCGGGAAAAGACGGAAACTAACACTTTTGTTGATATTATCCATACTTATTTAATTTCTTTGCCTGTTTTTACTTAATATGACATCTCTGTCACAACCTCTTTGATGTAATATCTATGTAAATGTTTTATTCATTATTTATGTCACTGTAATTAATATATGGACATTAAATTAAGATTACTGTTATGTAAAAGAGTGGAAATGGTAAAACTATACTTATAATACTGGTTCATACACAGAGAACTTAGCATCATAATAATGTAAAAGATGGAAGAAAGCCCCTCTGCAACGAAACTGAGTTGCCGGGAATAGAAAAGGCGGATCTGGCGGTAGAATTTCAAAGCTTTTTTGTGTGCAAGGATTAGTTGGTGGCTAGAGTGCAAAGTCTTCGCATCTTCTGTGCTAAGCGAGGCAAAAAGAGCAGAAGATTACTTAATGGAGCCTAGGATGTGGAAGATATTTGACTCACTATTCATGGCTCTCATTGATTAACATCGTATGCTAAGAAGGGAATTTTCAGTGCCTGTTATACAGCAAGAGTCATGGATACTTTTTCCGCCCTTTTTGAGTAGCCATAGGAAATCACCACAGTCACCACCTTCGTCTCAAAGAATGAGTTGAGTGATGTAAAATTGCATGGACCAGTTTCGATTTTTATTATCCAGCAATACGTTTGTGCTATGTAAACTTGTGTTGAACACCCATATTTTATCCACACTCATTTCCCCAGGCAGAGCCCTATTCCAAGTGCTGCAACATTTCCAAGTACACTATTTTATTGAAATTAAAATAATTGATATCTGTAACAACATTTAATAACATAAACAACTTGTAACACGTCAGCCTCAGTTGCAAATAGAAACCAAACTTTACCCATATTTTAGCCAAAATAATTTGGCCTTCTTCAGAAGCTAGTGTCACTAAACTACTGCATGCCAAAGTTTGGCCATGTCAAGTATACAACTGTAGCACCATAGTAACCAGTCATAGTATACATTACTTGGGCTGAAGAGAAACAGCAGGCCTGGCAACTTATTTTGGCTGAAACCTGGGTAAAGTTTGCTTTCTATTTGCAACCGAAGCTGACGTGTTACATGTTCAAGTATCACAGTTGCTGACAGGTCTGCACAATGTTAAAAATGGTTACGTTTAATAACATTTGTGGAGTAGTATATTTCTGTACCATTCAGAGGAATCTGGTTTCTGAGGCATTCCACGTGGTTTCCACAGCATGTCAGTTAAAATTGCAATAAAGTGTAATTGCCAAGACAGGTTTTAAGTGTTTAGCTTAAAGATTGTTCTTACTGAAATCAGTTACGTAAAAAGGAACTGTTTTGATTCATAATATTTAGTTACTGGCTAGTAGATTTTAAGGGCCAGCATAAGGATTAATTACTGTATGGATTCGGAAGTAATAGTGTTTATAATTTCAGATGTATACAGTTAGTAGTGTTTTTCATATTGTGCTATGACTAAAGTGTTTGGCCTAGTTCTGTATCTACTGATGTATTAGTTTCTGGGTTTCCATGCAAATTGTTGAGCCAGCTTTAAATTTCATATTACAACTACAGCATAAATGAATTGCACTTGCCAGTTCTTTAACATTTGTGTGCTATAATAAGCAACTGGCTACAACTATACAAACTACACTACAGCAGAGTACTACATGTCTCATAGTATTGTCAAATAATTAAACTGATAAAAGAATCTCATGTCCAAGTCAGAAGTGCTCCATCATCAGTAAATCATTTACTCATAACGCTCACTAGTTTTCCGCTTTATTATACAGATAGTAACTGTTACTGAGAGTCAATCGTCTACAAAATGTTTTAATACCCCTCATGTGTTGTTCATGCCAGATCACTGTTACATTGCCTGCTACAGTGTCCTACTGCCTTGTTTCTTGTTTGCAAAACTGATTTCACTAGCAAGTATAGTAAGTACCCATAGGTAACTGTCTTTATAATCAGTGCTAATATTTGGTAGAACTTTTCTTGATTAAGCTGGTACAATCTTCTTTTTCGCAACTTTAATTTACTCTATAGCTATTATTGGTTACAGTAGATATCTTTAGAGAAACGAAAAATAGTCCGACACTTTAACCATTGGTACATAGTCACAGTGAAATCTGATTCCTTTCGTATGTGTGATGTTGTCGTTGCGCTGCTAATTTAGTTGTAGACGATAGTGTTATCCTCGGCCTTTTCCGTGACAGGACTAACAGTACTGTTAGGGAAGAGTTATGAAATGACAGTGGTACGCGAAGAACCTTCCGCCACACGCCATAAGATGGCTTATAGGGTATAGATGTAGACATAAATTACATGAAGGCTCTCGTAAGTTTCCCAAATCGGCGAGATACAATGCTAGGAGAGACCAAAATATTGCTTGTGACTGTATAGTCACATTTCTTAACACATTATAGTGTCTGACCATTGTGGCCAAGGGATACATACGTTATGCCCCAGAATACGAGGAGCTTACTTACTAGCCTTGAAAATGTATGAATGTTTCATTTATGAATATTACGTCACGAAGTATTGTGCACAATAAGTATCATTATTCGGCTGGGGCCGATGAGAACAGCAACAATTGTTGTCCATAAAATGTAGAATTTACGTTACGTTGCTTTCCAGTCAGACAGATACGTACTCGTACTCCTCAACTGCGGAAGGCTGATGACATTTTTCATTAAAATTTCCAACTCTTTATTTACGGCCTGTGAACCTATTTAAAATTATGGACGTCTAAGACCTAGCCATTCGAGCGTAATATTCCCGAGAAAATTTAATAAAGGAAATAAGAAGATTACGGAAACGAGTTTCTTACGGCGAGAACAAATTACGCGTCAGCTGATTGAGCGTGAGCTAGAGTAGCTATCAGTGCCAATTAATCGGGTCTGAAAAAAAGAATTCTTAGAGAGAACACACACTCCAAGTAGCACAATGGCCGCAGCATTTTTCTCAGATACAGCAAGCTGAACGTCTTACGAACTTATTACCAAAGTCAGCTCGTCGCCTGTATGCGTTTTGCAGAAAACAACGTCTGTGTATATAACAATAATGTTTATTTAGATTCACTCCACTGTTGTTTCAGTGAAACGTTTACACCACAAAAGTAAAATATGAGCCGCCCTTCCCCTTCATATTTCTGTTTACTTTCAGTGCGGACAGTAAACAGTGTGTCTCGTAATCGGACTGTTATGCTACGAAGCTGCGTAGTCGCAGTTTTTGTTTATTTGTTTGCTTCTTCTTACCTACAATCATAAGTTCGACTGCTTTCTCGAAGCTAAACGGGATGCTTAAAGTTTGCACATGCACGGTAGCAGAACAAGAGTGGTATTTTCAGAACACATCATTTTTAGCAAAGAGGAGGAATTCCACAATCCTGGTATGCCACTGCAGCAACGAGATTCCGCTGTTGAATTACCATCACTTATTCTGTTTTGTGCATCAATTACTATAAAATCTGAAATAGATTACGGTACTATTTTTGTGTTCTCATCGAAAGGTTATAATTTCGTACGTAATTAGCCACCATGAACTTGTTAACAAGTTCTATAATGCACTGATAAAAACACATGATATACAGTTATGACCCTAGTCAGTACAATCCTATAATTTTATCATGAGTGAATATCTAAAATCAACCATCTACCTGAAATACTATAGGGATTTTATCATGAACCAATAAAATTGAGGAAGTTGTCTTTTATTACGGAAAATGAATATTTTCCTCCGTACTCCTCTCTTAGGAGCATAAGAATAACTCAGATGCCTGAAATGAAAAGAGCAAGTTTGTATTTTTATAGTAACTAGAATACCAAGTGTTTAATGCGTAACACATTTCATGGACGCCAAGTACTTCTGGCAATAGAAGTTTAAGAGTAGTAAATTGCATAGTGACAACATTGTTTTAGTATAGATTTCTTCAATGGACGTTACACCAGAATGTCTGTAAAATAGTCTTCAATATGAAACAAAGCAGAATTAACACACCTCTTCCATCCAGCCATCATTATCTGTTTCCTACTGTCTGCACTGTTCGGTTGCGACTGACGAAGTTCGCTTCTCTGATATACATTGCAAGACTCTTCTACACGTGCTCCTTTTTTGTTACCAAGACGTTTATTTCTAAGAGTCTCTTCACGAATTTCTTTTGCCAAATTAGGTGCCTAATTAATTTATTTTATTCCCCATGCTGGTTGTACTCAAAGATCTTTTTCGTTTATTTCTTTTAATACTTGGTCACTGGGTTTTTTATTTCTTTTAGTGCTTGGTCACTGGGTTTGCTTTGGATCTAGGATGTTTTTGAAACAGATCTCTGTATGCACATAGCTTCTTAAAGATGGTGGAAAAATTGAAATGTTTTTACGTCATTAAATACTATAGCCTTTCCTGATTACATTTATATATACATTATAGGGTTTCAAATGAAGAATGACCTATATATGTCAAATTTAAAAGTTACAGTCATGTATGGCACCACGCACCATTTATTTCTGTTACAGATACCAATATTATTTCGAAAAGAACTGTGAACTATCTGTTTCCAGAGATTAGACGTGTGATACATTGTATGTGTTGGTAACAGTGCGGGTTTCTAGTGTCTGTAAATCATTATCTTTGCTACTATTTACATTTGTTCCGCTGAAACAGTTTGTTCAGGTGTTGCTGAATGTTCGTTGACCAAGTGCTACATATGTTTGTGGAAGTATATATCCTTTAGTGTGCAATAAATACGGACTATGCCACACATCAATAAATCATATAAAAGTTCACAAACAAAGCAAGCCACACTGTTGAAAGTAACCTATGTATCAGTTCTTCAGGGAAGAAACCCCCACATAGCATGCCTCCTGGTGATTCAAATTTTTGTCTTAACAATGACGCTGTTTCTTGTGGATTTGTTGTTGCTTATCTTCTTTGATAAATAAAGTGGCGAAATGGAAACAATATGATGGTGTAGGCTGTCTGGAATTAACTGAATAATGAAGTAGCAAGAAGGGTTTAGCGTCAATATTAGCTATTCTCTGTAGATCCTGCAGTAAATTCACCTCAAAAATGACCTCGAACATTGTGCATAATTCATATGATGTGAATTTTAAGTTATTGCATGCAACGTGTGCAGTAGCAAAAGGACAAAAGGTTGCTCAAACGCTTTGTGGTTTGATGGACCATTGTCCTCCTCCCTGTAGGTTCAGCAAGTATTTAAAAATACTTTAAGGTGCCTTGATAATTGTGTCTAAAGCATCTGTGAAACGGGCAGTCGAAGAAACTGTAAATATTATTAAACCAGGTACTTTGCCGTTGCACTTGATGGGACATAGCAACGTCGAGGACATCGTTCGCTGAGTGGTGTTGTAAGTGCTACTCCTCCGGAAACGGGAAAAGTTGTTGATGTTGAGGGCTTATCTAAGTACTGATACACCTTCCGTGGCAACACTGAAGGGCATATTGACCATCAGCGTTCTAAGAATTATGATGGTTACAGTACAAGTACGGAGTGTGATGGAGCTCTAAAAATATTTCAGGGATCGTTGCCCGTTTAAACGTTAGATATACGAAGTGCCTAGGCGATGGGGACTCTAAAGCCTTCAATAAAATTAATGAATTCAATGTTTATGGTGGTACCTGCATTACCTGATATCAACAAAAAATCTGTAAAACATATACACTATAAACAGGGACTAAAAGAAATAGGTGTTGATTTTTACATAATATTGAGCCAGATACGTACCCTGTATCCTTAATGTTGACTTCCATGTTTCTCTAGGCTCCACTTAAAACGGTTTAATAGTTGTCTTCATAAACAATCTTCCATATTTCAGTATTAAAGAAGAAGTTTGTTAAAAATTAGTTTTATTTATGAACGCTTGTTGGATCACTGCCATTCTTCTTCTGATATACATCAGACTTACATCAGTGTACTATCCAAGTAGCAACACTTGTTCACTTACTTTAGTGTTACATTGCCTGCCTGATTTATCCAATATTTATGTCTGGGCCTTCTTTCTCTTGCCCTTAACATGTAGTTCAACAAGACATTATGTAAATTCTTAACATTCGAGAGCTCGGGAATTGAGTTGCGATCCAGGAGGACGAGTGGATACATTGCTGAGCAGAAGAATTTTATTGATCTTTCATCACAAATTGTGTCACTGGATCCAAGAGGTGAACAAGTCTCACTCTGTTGAACTTGGGCAGCGCTTGCTAGTGGCCTGTTACTACCATCTGCCAAAGATATAGTCATATAGGCACCCCACTATACCTGGACGCTGGAAAGCATCTTATTTGTGATGTACGCAGGGTAGACCAGTTGTTCATAAGCCGTGTGCCTCGTGGTGTGTTGCTCAACTTGTTAAACTTCGTACTGACTTGTGGATTAAGTACTAGTTGCTACAATATTCTATTTACAAAGAAAAGTTGATGAATTCGCAGTTCTGTGAACAGTAAGTACTTCATAAATATTAATATAATTACTTTTTTTGACTGTTCAATAAGCAGAGAACATTTGTGTTTGATTGAGAGGTTATGCCGAAAGTTGCGTTGTAAACTAGCTAGCCGGCTGCTTTAGCCGAGCTTTTCTAGGCACGTCAGTCTGGAACCACGCGGCTGCTACGGTCGCAGGTTAGAATCCTGCCTCGGGCATGGATGTGTGTGATGTCCTTAGGTTAGTTAGGTTTAAGTAGTTCTAAGTTTAGGGGACTGATGACCTCAGCTGTTAAGTCCCATAGTGCTCAAAGCCATTTGAACCATTTAAATTAGCTAAATGTGTACAAATACGATTTGAAATGTGTACACCTATTTTCGTAAGCTACAATGAATTTTTGTTTTCAGACACCAGTACTAGATATGCCAATGTGCTGTAGTGTGTCTGGGTGTAAAAGAAATTACAGATCTCAAAACGAAGCTGTCATCTCATTTTCTTTACCAAGAGATGAGTAACTAAAGAAAAGTGACTAAAGAAAATTCCCACCGTTTGATAAAACTGAAGAAACCAGTAATATGCATAAAACATTTTACTGAATAGTGCATAATCAAGACATAAAAGACTGTGGTTGATGGAGAAACAAAGGCATTTAAAAGCAGGCATCTCAAGCTGAGACCAAGTAAGTGCCTTCAATTTTTCCACATTTACCAGAATGCTTGATAACAACTGGAACCTCAAGTAGAAAATTACGTGATTCAGAATGTGACAATCTTGTGAAAGTAGTGGCAAGAAGATTGGAAGATCACAGGCAATATGACGAACAAATTGCTATTAAAATTTGGAACTCTCATACAATTAATTTTCATGTGCAGCCCATATTAACAAGAAACAGTGGTGCTCTATAGAGTGTGAACAGAAGACAGTGCTGTGTTTTATTGACGTTAGTAATGAATTACCAGTATTTTAGGTTGTGTAACTATTAATACTGATTTAAGTGCCCTGCTTACTCTCAACAAAACACAGAATTCTCCAGCATAAAGTGCTCACTGAACATAAGTCTGTACAATCGAAGCATGTGTTTGATAGAATATTGAAAAATATTGAGTCAGTAGTGTCTGAAGGAGACAATTTAAACAAATGTTTGGTGGTTGAAAATATAGTTAAGGTTCTTGAGACAAATTTTCAGTTGATACATGTTCACAGCTGCAGCTGACAACCGAGGAAATTCGGTTCATAACAAAAAATGATAACAGTCGTAGATATTGTTGAAATGCATTATTACTGGCAACTTCTCTGTATCTTCATTTATCCTCAGCATACACAGCTGTGCACAATAGTGGTTACCTATATTTTCCACACCCATGGAATATCAGAAACCTGATGTAAGTTCGTTTTAAATAGTATATATGTACATGGCAATGCAGAGTATTTGAAAGTTAAGAAAACATTTTTGAAAGATCATGAAATTATGGTAAATGTGCTCATTGACGAAATTTACATCGAGCTTCATTTGATCTTTAAGGTAGGTACGATTCATGGTGCCTGTAACAGTGATGGCAATTATCTTACCAAAACAGCTCAGGCTTTCATGATATCCTGTGTATTTTCAAAATTTAGTTGTGAATATCAAACCAATTAATAATTTAACTGCTTAACAGCTAAGAAATGTGTTATTACATATAATTACTGGGTTGGGTTTACTATTTTAGCTTCAAATTCAGATAATAATGCTGCAAATGGACAAGCTTATGGGTTGTTTAACCCTAGTGATATTTTGCAGCTTTGTATTCAACATTCTAATGACAGTACTAGATAGCTGTTCTAATTTTTGACACAGTGCGTATACCGAAATATGTCCATAATAACCGGATTACTAAAGATAAGATAATATTGAGGTTTCCAGATTTTGACAATTTTGAAGTTGTTGTGATGACTGGCTTTCAGTTTTTATAATTTATGTACAAAAAGGAAAAATGTTCGTTAGCAAAATACGGTCATTTATTGTCATTTAAGGCCTTATTTCCTTCCAATATTCAGAAGCAAAATCTTATTCTTGCAGTCAAGGTTTTCGATGATAGAAATGTTATTGTTTTAAAGATCTTCGCTACAAGAGAGACAAATTTGGCACACTCTGAACATACGTCATCTTTCATACAAATATTTTGTAACTGGTGGCACACTGTTCATGGGAAACGTGCATATGACGGAGAAAGGTTTAATGATCAATATAGGTAGCCTGTTAGGGTAAAGAGCTTTTTACAGTTACGTTTTTTTAAGAAAAATGTCTGTATGGTTAAAAAAATTGGAGGCAGAGTGTTCATGATTCCCATACTTAAAGCTCCCAAACTCTTCAGGCACTAATATACATCTTAAAGGGTTTTTACTAATGATTCCGTATGTATTCGAACATTCGAAGTCAGAGTGTATATTACCGAGCAAGATTCAGAATGATAATCTGGAAGACAGATTTAGTCATAACTGTCAAATGAGTGGGGCAATTTATTATGTAAGCTATTTTCAGACACTTGAAAGTGAAAAGAAATTAAAATTCAAAGATTGGTACTACTAAATTCCTTGGATAAAAATATTTCTCTGTGTACATTCCTTCCTCGTTCTGGAATAGCTTGCCGCTGTGGACAGCGGTTCTAGGCACTTCAGTCTGGAACCGCGCGGCCGCTACGGTCGCAGGTTCTAATCCTGCCTCGGGCATAGATATGAGTGATGTCCCTAGGTTAGTTAGGTTTATTTAGTTAGGTTTAAGTAGTTCTAAGTTCTAGGCTCAGAGCCATTTGGAATATTCGATAAATGTGTGGATGCTGACAAATATTCCGCAGTATACAGAAGAATTTTGAAGTGGCACAGATACAAGAAAATTTCGTGCGAGTGCTGATACATTTATGGCTATGCTGTAAATAATTAGCTAAAATTTTCGAGATTTGCGCCTCTTGGGTGCTGTCTGATAAGGAAACTAAACATCCATCCCAAATTACTTGACTAATGACCTCACAAGTCGAGTCCCATAGTGCTCAGAGCCACTTGAGCCAAATTACTTCATAACAGAATATGACAGTGGAAAGTCGTCAGTTCCCACTGAAACTGCCTTTACGGAGACTGGCCTTGCATGGTTCATGCTGAAAGCAATATCAGATTTGTATTCAGATAGTTTCATTGGTGATTCACACCAGCTTTCTGTCTTGCACAAAATATGTTGCTTAAAGCTGGAGATCTGTGATATTACTGAGGCTCACTTAAATGATGTTTACAAATGTCAGAGAACTTTGATGTGCATACTGCGAAAAATTATCCTCTCATTCTGTAAAATAATGATACACAATCTCACTAAAATGTCAAAAAGTCTCTTACAGTAATAAATGTGGCAGGCAGTTAAGATATTGAGGACAACAGGGAATATTTTGTGTACAATTTTTTTAATTTGTTAAGCCTCTGTAACACTGGAGAAGTGTCAACTGTTAATTAATATGTGGCACAAAAATACAATTTGCTAAAATGGACACTATACTTTTCACCACAAAATGAATTTTATACACTACTGGACATCAAAATTGCTACACAACGAAGATGACGTGCTACAGACGCGAAATTCAATCGACAGGAAGAAGATGCTGTGATATGCAAATGATTAGCTTTTCAGAGCATTCAAACAAGGTTGACGAGGTGGCGACACCTACAACGTGCTGACGTGAGGAAAGTTTCCAACCGATTTCTCATACACAAACAGCAGTTGACCGGCGTTGCCTGGTGAAACGTTGTTGTGATGCCTCGTGTAAGAACGAGAAAAGCGTACCATCACGTTTCCGACTTTGATGAAGGTCGGATTTTAGCCTATCACGACTGCGGTTTACTGTATCGTGACATTGCTACTCGCGTCGGTCGACATCCAATGACTGTTAGAAGAATAAGGAATCGGTGGGTTCAGGAGGGTAATACGGTACGCCGTGCTGGATCCCAACGGCCTCGTATCACTAGCAGTCGAGATGACAGGTATCTTATCCGCATGGCTGTAACGGATCGTGCAGCCACGTCTCGATCCCTGAGTCAAAAGATGGGGTCGTTTGCAAGACAACAACCATCTTCACGAACAGTTCGACGACGTTTGCAGCAGCATAGACTATCAGCTCGGAGACCATGGCTGCGGTTACCCTTGACGCTGCATCACAGACAGGAGCGCCTTCGATGGTGTACTCAACGACGAACCTGGGTGTACGAATGGTAAATCGTCATTTTTATGGTAGAATGCAGGTTCTGTTCACAGTATCATGATGGTCGCATACGTGTTTGGCGACATCGCGGTGAACGCACATTGGAAGCGTATATTCGTCATCGCTATACTGGCATATCACCCGGCGTGATGATATGGGGTGCCATTGGTTACACGTCTCGGTCACCTGTTGTTCGCATTGACGGCACTTTGAACAGTGGACGTTACATTTCAGATGTGTTACGACCCGTTATCAGGAGAAAGAAAACTGGCGTTCTACGGATCGGAGCGTGGAATGTCAGATCCCTTAATCGGGCAGGTAGGTTAGAAAATTTAAAAAGGGAAATGGATAGGTTAAAGTTAGATATAGTGGGAATTAGTGAAGTTCGGTGGCAGGAGGAACAAGACTTCTGGTCAGGTGACTACAGGGTTATAAACACAAAATCAAATAGGGGTAATGCAGGAGTAGGTTTAATAATGAATAGGAAAATAGGAATGCGGGTAAGCTACTACAAACAGCATAGTGAACGCATTATTGTGGCCAAGATAGATACGAAGCCCACACCTACTACAGTAGTACAAGTTTATATGCCAACTAGCTCTGCAGATGATGAAGAAATTGAAGAAATGTACGATGAAATAAAAGAAATTATTCAGATAGTGAAGGGAGACGAAAATTTAATAGTAACGGGTGACTGGAATTCGAGTGTAGGAAAAGGAAGAGAAGGAAACATAGTAGGTGAATATGGATTGGGGCTAAGAAATGAAAGAGGAAGCCGCCTAGTAGAATTTTGCACGGAGCACAACTTAATCGTAGCTAACACTTGGTTTAAGAATCATGAAAGAAGGTTGTATACGTGGAAGAACCCTGGAGATACTAAAAGGTATCAGATAGATTATATAATGGTAAGCCAGAGATTTAGGAACCAGGTTTTAAGTTGTAAGACATTTCCAGGGGCAGATGTGGACTCTGACCACAATCTATTGGTTATGACCTGTAGATTAAAACTGAAGAAACTGCAAAAATGTGGGAAATTAAGGAGATGGGACCTGGATAAACTGAAAGAACCAGAGGTTGTACAGAGTTTCAGAGAGAGCATAAGGGAACAATTGACAGGAATAGGGGAAAGAAGTACAGTAGAAGAAGAATGGGTAGCTCTGAGGGATGTAGTAGTGAAGACAGCAGAGGATAAAGTAGGTACAAAGACGAGGGCTGCTAGAAATCCTTGGGTAACAGAAGAAATATTGAATTTAATTGATGAAAGGAGAAAATATAAAAATGCAGTAAATGAAGGAGGCAAAAAGGAAAACAAACGTCTCAAAAATGAGATCGACAGGAAGTGCAAAATGGCTAAACAGGGATGGCTAGAGGACAAATGTAAGGATGTAGAAGCTTATCTCACTAGGGGTAAGATAGATACTGCCTACAGGAAAATTAAAGAGACCTTTGGAGAGAAGAGAACCACGTGTATGAATATCAAGAGCTCAGATGGCAGCCCAGTTCTAAGCAAAGAAGGGAAGGCAGAAAGGTGGAAGGAGTATATAGAAGGTTTATACAAGGGCGATGTACTTGAGGACAATATTATGGAAATAGAAGAGGATGTAGATGAAGACGAAATGGGAGATACGATACTGCGTGAAGAGTTTGACAGAGCACTGAAAGACCTGAGTCGAAACAAGGCCCCCGGAGTAGACAACATTCCGTTAGAACTACTGACGGCCTTGGGAGAGCCAGTCATGACAAAACTCTACCAGCTGGTGAGCAAGATGTATGAGACAGGCGAAATACCCTCAGACTTCAAGAAGAATATCATAATTCCAATCCCAAAGAAAGCAGGTGCTGACAGATGTGAAAATTACCGAACTATCAGTTTAATAAGCCACGGCTGCAAAATACTAACGCGAATTCTTTACAGACGAATGGAAAAACTGGTAGATGCGGACCTCGGGGAGGATCAGTTTGGATTCCGTCGAAATGTTGGAACACGTGAGGCAATACTGACCTTACGACTTATCTTAGAAGAAAGATTAAGAAAAGGCAAACCTACGTTTCTAGCATTTGTAGACTTAGAGAAAGCTTTTGACAATGTTGACTGGAATACTCTTTTTCAAATTCTAAAGGTGGCAGGGGTAAAATACAGGGAGCGAAAGGCTATTTATAATTTGTACAGAAACCAGATGGCAGTAATAAGAGTCGAGGGGCATGAAAGGGAAGCAGTGGTTGAGAAAGGAGTGAGACAGTGTTGTAGCCTCTCCCCGATGTTATTCAATCTGTATATTGAGCAAGCAGTAAGGGAAACAAAAGAAAAATTTGGAGTAGGTATTAAAATTCATGGAGACGAAGTAAAAACTTTGAGGTTCGCCGATGACATTGTAATTCTGTCAGAGACGGCAAAGGACTTGGAAGAGCAGTTGAACGGAATGGACAGTGTCTTGAAAGGAGGATATAAGATGAACATTAACAAAAGCAAAACGAGGATAATGGAATGTAGTCAAATTAAATCGTGTGATGCTGAGGGAATTAGATTAGGAAATGAGACACTTAAAGTAGTAAAGGAGTTTTGCTATTTAGGAAGTAAAATAACTGATGATGGTCGAAGTAGAGAGGATATAAAATGTAGACTGGCAATGGCAAGGAAAGCGTTTCTGAAGAAGAGAAATTTGTTAACATCGAATATAGATTTATGTATCAGGAAATCGTTTCTGAAAGTATTTGTTTGGAGTGTAGCCATGTATGGAAGTGAAACATGGACGATAACTAGTTTGGACAAGAAGAGAATAGAAGCTTTCGAAATGTGGTGCTACAGAAGAATACTGAAGATAAGGTGGATAGATCACGTATCTAATGAGGAGGTATTGAATAGGATTGGGGAGAAGAGAAGTTTGTGGCACAACTTGACTAGAAGAAGAGATCGGTTGGTAGGACATGTTTTGAGGCATCAAGGGATCACAAATTTAGCATTGGAGGGCAGCGTGGAGGGTAAAAATCGTAGAGGGAGACCGAGAGATGAGTACACTAAGCAGATTCAGAAGGATGTAGGTTGCAGTAGGTACTGGGAGATGAAGCAGCTTGCGCAGGATAGAGTAGCATGGAGAGCTGCATCAAACCAGTCTCAGGACTGAAGACAACAACAACAACAACGACCCGTGGCTCTGCCCTTCATTCGATCCCTGCGAAACCCGACATTTCCGCAGGATAATGCACAACCGCACGTTGCAGGTCCTGTACGGGCCTTTCTAGATACAGAAAATGTTCGACTGCTGCCATGGGCAGCACATTCTCCAGATCTCTCACCATATGAAAATGTCTATTCAATGGTGGCCGAGCAACTGGCTCGTCACAATACGACAGTCACCACTCGTGATGAATTGTGGTATCGTGTTCAAGCTGCATGGGCAGCTATACCTGTACACGCCATCCAAGCTCTGTTTGACTCAATGCCCAGGCGTATCAAGGCCGTAATTACCGCTAGAGGTGGTTGTTGTGGGTAATGATCTCTCAGGATCTATGCACCCAAATTTCGTGAAAATGTAATCACATGTCAGTTCAAGTATAATATATTTCTCCAATGAATACCCGTTTATCATCTGCATTTCTTCTTGGTGTAGCAATTTTAATGGTCAGTAGTGTAGCTAGCAAAGTAATGCTGATGAAAGTGGAAAAATGTCAATGACAGATGTAGGTAATTCATTATGCTACTTTAAAAATGATGGAATGCGTAGTTCTTCAGTAAATTACTATGTAAATAATAAACACTTTTCTTTAAAAAATAATTCAGTTCCTCTTGTCCTTTACGATAAGCTTCTAACTTAAATTTTGAGGCAGTGTCTGCTAAGGAAAGACGGAAGATTCTTCTTTAAGCGTTGTATGTTCGGCTTGCACAGTTTTTGGGGGTAGTTCATTTAATATTTGGTGTTGAACACTCTAATCCCTCAGTGTATGAGTGAAATTCAGTGGTGAGACAGAAAGTGAAGTGCAGTGGTTTACGCTAAATATATTACAGTTAGATATGTATAAAACAAGAAACATTTATGAACATATACAAATGACACAATTTTTTTGCACTGGTATCCTGTTATCTAACGCTCTCTCTCTCTTTCTCGCTCACTGTGTGTGTGTGTGTGTGTGTGTGTGTGTGTGTGTGTGTGTGTGTGAGAGAGAGAGAGAGAGAGAGAGAGAAAGAGAGAGAGAGAGAGAGAGGGAGAGAGAGAGAGAGACAGAGAGAGAGAGACAGAGAGAGAGAGAGACAGAGAGTAGAGGAGACTAATTGAAAACGAATACCGTATGTGCACTGAAGAGCCAAAACGACTGTGGCTAAGCCATGTCTCCACAATATCCTGTCTTCCAGGATTGCTAATCCTGCAAGGTTCGCCGAAGAGCTTCTATGAAATTTGGAAGATAGGAGATGACATACTAGTAGAATTAAAACTGTGAGGAGGGACATGAGTCATGCTTGGGTAGCTCAGTCCGTAGAGCTCTTGCCCGCGAAAGGCAAAGGTCCCGAGTTAGAGTCTCGGTCCGGCTGGGCCAGGAAGTTTCAGTCTGAAGGTGGCCCGATTAATCCTCTGCCAAACACATAAGTGTGCATTGCAGAGTAGGGTTGTAGATGTAAATGTAACCTACACTTCTTGAGAATTCTTTCAATGAATCTCAGTCTGGTATCCCCCTTTCCTGCAATTAGTTTTATGCGGTCATTCCAGTTTAAATTGCTGTGTTTGTCA
Source organism: Schistocerca gregaria (assembly GCF_023897955.1). Taxonomy (NCBI): domain Eukaryota; kingdom Metazoa; phylum Arthropoda; class Insecta; order Orthoptera; family Acrididae; genus Schistocerca; species Schistocerca gregaria. The sequence goes on along the minus strand of NC_064920.1, from coordinate 323,665,998 downwards.
GCTTCAAGATATGTAACGTATGTGACTGCCTCCACTGTTCTGCAATTGTCGATTCATAAAATAATGCTCCTTTCTACAAATTTGTGAGCAATACTTTACAACTGGGAATACTGATGATCAGCTGCCAGTCCCTGTACCAAGCACTGCGGTATAATTTTCTAGCGTTGCGACTTCCATGTGTGGAACAGCATCACCCCCGAACGGCCTCATATAACTGCCGACATCATCCGCATGAACGGTATGCTAGGAGCTCTTGAATCCAATGAGAAAGCTGGTCTGATTTGCGTATTTTCTTATTTTGCTCATTTGTCGACAGTGCGGAACTGTACTGAACGTCTTTCCCTAAGTAAAGGAACACGGTATTAAACTAGATACCGGTACCTACTGCCTTCTGGATCTTATGGACAATGAGAGAAAGGTTTCACACAATCTCTGTTCGCGGAATCCATGTTCATTCTCACAGAGAAGATTTTCGATCTCGCGAAATGTGATATTACGCTAGCATAAAACATGTTCCAAAATTCTAAGGCAGTCAGACGTCAGAGACATGTGCCTAGAGTTTTGTGAGTCTGTTGGAAGACTCTTCTTGAAAACTGGAATGACACACCAATTTTTTCGATCACGAGGTTCACTTCGCTCCTCCAGCGACCTGTGGTAGACAGTTCAAAAATGGTTCAAATGGCTCTGAGCAGTATTGGACTTAACATATGAGGTCATCAGTCCACTAGAACTTAGAACTACTTAAACCTAACTAACCTAAGGACATCACACACATCCATGCCAGAGGCAGGATTCAATCCTGCGACCGTAGTGGTAGCGCGGCTCCAGACTGAAACGCCTAGAACCGCTTGGCCACAACGGCCGGCGGTAGACAGTTGTCAGCAGAGAAGAAGTAAATTCCTTCACATAACCAATTCAGAATCGGATAGACATTCGATCAGACCCAGTCGCCTTTCTTCTGTTTGGTGACTGTAGTCATTTTTCTACACCGCGAATACACGTTTCGACGTTATCTTGGCCTTTGCATATCGATTCAGGAACACAATTAGTGAAACAATTGTGCAGAAGGAATTCAGTAATTCGCCCCTCTTTCTGTCATTCCCTGTTTCGATGTCATATGATCAGACTGTATACATGTTTCTGATCATTTTCATGATTTAACATGAGACAAAAAGTTCGTAGGATTTCACTTCAGATCGGAAGATAGAATTTTACTTTCGAATTCGTTGAACATGAGGCGCGTGGTTCTCCTTACAGTGATTTCCAGCTCTTTCCTTAACCGAAGCTCAATTCGTTACAGTCAAGAAGATGCAGGGTGTTCAGGACAAATAAAAATATTTTAGGAGGTTATAGTACGGACTAGTTCGAATAAAATAGTCCATTTAAAGTGTATTCAAGAGTGTAACCCAAACAAATACGTAAGTGTTAAGCAGGTTGACAACAGGTTGCGTAGCTCTTATAGGGTCGTCTTGGCTTTCTTTAATAAAGCAGGCCTTCCAACCATCCCCACTGAGCCGTCCACGGCTTTTTGTAGCAAATCGTGTTTCGTTTTCGCTGCGCCTTCTACTTCCTTGGTTGGTTCGTTGTTCTGCCGAAACTTCCCGTCAGTGGGTTCCTTGTGCAGAGAGCGAGAGGCTTCGTGGGCGCGAGCGCGTCGGCGTTGGAGGGACGGACTGCAGCGCCTGGGTTGCATAGCGGCTCCCTGCTAGGTGAAGGGTGACGGGCCGGAGTAGCCGGCTGTGGTGTGTTCAACGTGGCTGTCGACTGAGTAATAGTGCGGGACACTTTGCTATTGCTAGGGGCACGTGAGTCTCAATGTGCTCTGTCAGCTTCCTGAAGGACAAGCCGAAGTGCTGCTTGGTAGTCTGGAGTTCAGTAGTACGGCCTGTTGTAGAGCCGATAATGAGTTGGTAACATTGTGGCGGACAACTACGGGACCTTGTGAGATCTTCTTCACTATGGAAACCTTTAGCCAAGATGTTATTTCTAGATGGTCTTGAGGACTACGCTATGGCGCGTTGGTTCTCTTTACGCTGGTTCTCCAGTTTTTACTATACTAGTTACATATGAAATCCGAGTAATGTGTTTACTCTCTGGTCAAGTTTGGAACGGCGTACGTGACCTCTAGTTTATCGCATTTTGTTAAATTTTATGTCAGTAGTTATTGTCTGTGACGGATACCACTAATCCGGTCTTTGTTTAGCTTTCAAGTGCCTTTCATTATGTTTTATGTGTCTGGATTCATTGTGGAAACAAATTTGTGCTTCAGGTATTTGTTGCGTCTGCTGAATGCATTGTTAAAAAACGCACGGAGCAGCCATCTAACCTGTGCTAAGTTAAGCAATCTGGTCTTTTTAATTTGTCATCTTGTAGTAAATTAACCAATTATTGTTATTACTTCGCTTTTCAGATTCTTAGTTACACAAATTTGATATTTGGTTCCAAGCTGTCATTACTGTTTTTTTGTTTTTTAACTGTTTGATCGAAGTGAGTGCGTTTCAATACAGTAAATCGGTTCCTATAAGTAGATATCATTTTGGAAAGGCTGTTTGCCTGCGACTAACGTTATTTCGTATTTTTGTACTCAGGCTTTACAACTTACGAACTGTTCAGTAAATAAAGTTATGTAATTACTCTTATGGTCCTTTTTAAATCTGTTCACTGCACGGAACTTTGGAATAACACCACTTACAAACTTTAATAAGTTAAAATCCAGTTGCAGGTTCATGTTACCTTCATCAGGTGGGAATATTGTAATCGCATTACGTCAGAATTTGGCAAGCACAGTTACGTACTCAGGGTTTAACTTGTACATCAAGGGGATCTTTTATTTTACAGTTGTTACCTAAATTCTTGAGTTCTGAAACCTCTTTTCCTGAGCTATAGTCAGTGCGTAAAATTTGTGGTTACAGCTTGGTTTCATGTGAATCACCATCAAATTGTTGAACTGTTATTTCTTGTAACTTGATGTCATCAGAAATAAAAGCATGTGTTTTTCATTCTGTGAAATTTAAAACAAGGTTTTTCGGTGTTAATACTGAAGTATGAATTTCTGTGTAATAAATTATTTTAGGCCATACGCGTAATTTAATTTCGGCCCTGCCACTTACTACTACCTCCTCGCTCCTGCTACTTCACCCACAAGTAAAATTCTAATGGAGTAACATCCGGGGATCTTATTAGCCAACAAATGTCCCATTTTTGCCGACCCATGGTCCGGTCAACATTAAATTCATATGATGTGTTGACTGAAGACTAGAATGTGCTGGAAGAACATACTCGTCTTAGCAGCCAACGAAACCTCTTCCAATACTTCTAGAAGCTTGTTTTCATATTAAGCATTTGCAAACATGTATGGCATTCCTAAACGAGTCGGCAGATTAGCCAGGTAATCACAACCACAGTTAAAAATTATAATTTCACAGCTTGAACTTCAAAATACAAACGAGAGCTGATAAATAAACCCACAGCAACCAAGACAGGAAATGAAAACGTGTTTCTGTAATAAGTGGTATCTTTGTAAGACGTAACAACCATACATATGTTACGTGGAAATCTTATTCTAATTAGTCTATACTAGTAGGTCCTAAAATATTTACTATTCCTCCTGTAACACCTCATAGCATCGTGGACACAATGGTACATGCGACGAAACTTGGAAGCCAAAACTTTTAATGTTTAAGCACGATTCACAAATATTAATTTTGGATCATATGACTTGGCTTGCTCGAATTTCAGGTACTATATAATAACAGGTTGGCTATTCTGTTCCTTTCTGTATGCTCAAACATAGCATTTGTCCTAAATATCTCTTACTGTATTTATGGGCCGGCCGTAGTGGCCGAGCGGCTCCAGGCGCTACATTCTGGAACAGCGCGACCGCTACTGTCGCTAGTTCGAATCGTGCCTCTGGCATGGATGTGTGTGATATCCTTAGGTTAGTTAGGTTTAAGTAGTTCTAAGTGCTAGGGGACTGATGACCTCAGAAGTTATGTCCCATAGTGCTCAGAGCCATTTGAACCATTTTGTATTTATGGATCATTGTGTATTGTTGAACATGTGACGCATCTTGTAGTGTACTTGTTAAATGGCAAAAACAAACCACAGTAGTGTTACCTACCTAATGAGCGTCTACGACATTGACGCAGCACAGCTGTATCATGTTATTAGGTGTGTGAGTTAGAATTCTTGCGAAAGTGTTGTGTTCTAGGCGTTGTGCATTATTCATTTGCTCAAAAGCTAGTATATTTTAGTGTGTTATCTATATCCCAGAACAGACCAAATATTCCACTAAATACCTATATATGAACGTAACACGTAATATATTGACAAAAAGTTTCAAACCTCTTACTACATCTCATTTATTTCTGGATTATTATCCCTAGCTCGCTGGGTATAGCTCTGAAGTCTCATGGACCCTGCTGCTGTGCCAGCCAAAGTTTTGAGATGGCTCTCAGTAAAAGCCTTCCTTGAGTACCCCAAGTTTCATCTCTCAGCTTCTGGAAGCGTTGGTACTGCGTGTTCTGCTGTGTTGCGTGTTTTAGTTCAGTCTGTCTCTTGCTTAGGTAGACTTGTTCTACATGAGCAAATATTTTGCCTATCAGCAACTTCAGGTTTTGTGACGTCCCCTCATTTCTTTATTATGTTATAGGATGAGGAATTACCAAGGACATTCTTGTCATTGTCTGTAAGATCTTATTTGATGGTAAATTACAGACGATGTGGTCTGGGCTCCACATGTAAAGGAACGTCTCGTAATTTTTTTTATTTATTTATTTATTTATTTTATTTTTTAGCAAATGGAATGTATACCGACTGATCTCGACCAGATGGAGTTTTATATAAGTCTTCAGGCTTTCACGGGCGTTCTCATTGACGTTTACTCTTCTGACTTGCTAGGCTATGTCATACTCCTCACCAGACTCCTCCTTCTGCTGAGATACTACTGGTGTCCCCATGAGACCGAACACTGTCGAAAACCGTTGCCACCTCTTTATCATGGTTACTCGCCGTCAAGGAAGGAAGCACCCAGCCACGGCATGCGAGGATAGTAGAGTGAGAAGTAAGAGAGATAGACTTTATCTCTCTCACTTCTTGATATCAATATATACCCAATGACGACGAATCACCAATGGCAGTAACAAAATTTTTACCCAGTTGCTGCATTTCTTCGAAAAAGCTCGCGGAAGTGGCCGTGGTGTACACAACACTGTTTGTAAACAGTGTTTAGCGACCTGGGGACGCCAGAAAAATGCTGGAGATGGTCTTAGCTATAGAGTCAGGACGTCGAGAGAAGTTTGGAGAGGAAGATAACGCTGCCTAATAACTCAGAAGATTGGCATCATGATAGTGTATTGTTGGCTCGTTCGCGATAAGTACGACATTCTTAAACTTGCAAACTCTTTTTTTTTAACTCAGTGAGAACAGTAGCTTGATATGTGAAGCACTGATGTACAAAGGCATCCAGCCGCCTCAGAAATAGGGACTGAAAGTCACAGGGGGCAGCAGTAGCTATCTCTGTTGTCACAGCTAAGACACACATTGGTGCTTTTGGTAGCCCAGAGTCTCCGTTTGTGCTGCGGCTAGACGCCCGCCCGGTACATCATCAACGATCAGCTTCAGACAAGCGGCCAGAAGATGTACGTAGCAGCGAGCCGGCCGTTGTCGGGGTTGGGCCGGCGGCGCGTGTCTCTAGCGGCAGGCAGGCGGACCGTGGCCTGGCGTGGCGTGGCGTGCCGTGGCATCCCGTGATTTGTCGGCGGGCAGCGGCCGGCGGCGGGCGCGCTTTTAGCCGGCGCTGCCGCCGCTGACAAATGTGCCGGCCAGGGCGAGGGCACGCGAGCGGCTGACGCAGCGCTCCGCTGACGTTGCTGCTGCTGCCCACAGCTCTCTGCTTCGGCTCTGCCGTCTGCTGGAAAGGTTAAAAGAAAAGCCTCGCCCTAAACAATGTTACTACGGTCCCCAAGGTACTCCGTGTAAGGGTCGCAGGTGGATTTCAAAGCACCGGAAAGATGACGGAACACTGCAAGGTCTACTGATCTGGCGCCGCAAACTAAGTACCATATTGCAGTACCTGTCTCGATCGAAAGTACACAACCGGCCATTAAAATTGCTAAACCAGGAAGAAATGCACAAGATAAACCGGTATTTATTGGACAAATATATTATACTAGAACTGACAAGTGATTACATTTTCGTGCAATTTGGGTGCATGCACCTGGAGAAATCAGTACCCAGAACAACCACCTCTGGCCGTAATAACGGCCTTGATACGCCTAGGCATTGAGTCAGACAGAGCTTGATGGCGTGTACAGGTACAGCTGCTCATGCAGCTTCAACACGATACCACAGTTCATCAAGAGTAGTGACTGCCGTATTGTGACGAGCCAGTTGCTCGGCCACCATTGACCAGACGTTTTCAACTGGTGAGAGATCTGGAGAATGTGTTTTCCGGGCTGCAGTCGAACATTTTCTGTATCCAGAAAGGCCCGTACAGGACCTGCAACGTGCAGTCGTGCATTATACTGCTGAAACGTAGCGTCTCGCAGGGATCGAATGAAGGGTAGCGCCACGGGTCGTAACACATCTGAAATGTAACGTCCACTGTTCAAAGTGCCGTCAATATGAACAAGAGGTGAACGAGACGTGTAACCAGTGGCACCCCATACCATCGCGCCAGGTGATACGCCAGTACGGCGATTACGAATACACTACTCCAATGTGCGTTCACCGCGATGTCGCCAAACACGGATGGGACCATCATGATGCTGTAAACGGAGCCTGAATTCAGCCGAAAAAATGACGTTTTGCCATTCGTGCACCTAGGTTCGTCGTTGAGTACACCATCGCACGCGCTCCTGTCTGTGATTCAGCGTCAAGGGTAACTGCAGCCATGGTCTCCGAGCTGGTAGTCCATGCTGCTGCAAACGTCGTCGAACTATTCGTGCACATGGTTGTTGTCTTGCAATCGTCCCCATCTGTTGACTCAGGCTGCACGATCCGTTACAGACCTGCGGATAAGATGCTGTGATCTCGACTGCTAGTGATATGAGGCCGTTGGGATCCAGCATGGCGTTCCGTATTGCCCTCCTGAACCCACAGATTCCATATTCTGCTAACATTCATTGGACCTCGACCAACGCGAGCAGCAAAGTCACGATACGATAAACCACAATCGCGATAGGCTACAATCCGACCTTAATCAAAGCCGGAAACGTAATGGTACGCATTTCTTCTCCTTACACTAGACATCACAACAATGTTTCACCAGCCAACGGCGGTCAACTGCTGTTTGTGTATGAGAAATCGTTTGGAAATCTTCCTCATGTCAGCACGTTGTAGGTGTCGCCACCGGTGCCAACCTTATGTGAATGCTCTGAAAAGATAATCATTTGCATATCAAAGCATTTTCTCCCTGTCAGTTAAATTTCGCATCTGTAGCACGTCATCTTCGTGGTGTAGCAATTTTAATGGCCAGTAGTGTATGATGCAATGTTTCCTTTTCCTTGGGCATGCATGCGTTATGAAACACATGAAAGGTACTCTCAGCTGCGGGAATGGGCTACACTCAGCTGTATAATGGGATGACGAAAATGAAAATTTGTGCCGGACCGTGACTCAAACGCCGATTTCCCGCTTATCGTGATCGGTCACCTTATTATTAGGCTATCCGAGCACACTTCACGGCCAGACTCAAACTTCCCTACGTCGTCCACCTTCAGTCTACAACTTGCGGTCCAACACCCATTACGTTTATTCCCATGCAGGCGAGACATTTTAATTGAAAGTCACTTGCCGGGTGTCAGCAGATAAATACGTTATTGCAGTGCCTTGTTCAGAAGTACGGCGCAATGTTCCTTGTGTCGACACCGGGAAAACAACTTTCTCCACCGTATGGCAAAATACATATCGGATGTACGGGTTCAGGTTGTAGGCACATGGTAAGCGACATATGGGAAATTTGGTCTGGCCATGAAATGTGCTCGGATAGCCGAATGGCAAGGCGCCCGCACGCATTAAGAGGAAAATCGGAGTTCGAAGTCCAGTTCACACAAATTTTCATTGTTGTCATCCACTACGCAGTCTATGCTTGTCCATATTCGCAACTGCGAATAAATTATACATATTTCGTAATGGCTGCAGCCGCCGCAGTACTTGTTTCTTGAGACGTGTATGCATGTCCAAAGAAACTTTGCTCGTACTTCTCAACAAGGCACTGCACTATAGTATTTAACCGCCAACACCTGGCAAGCAACCTTCAACTACAATGTCTGCCCTGTACAGAAATATAATTAATGGATGTAAGAGTACAGGTTTCAGACACGTGGTAGATGACATATCGAAGTTATGGCTCTGAAGCGTGCTATGATAGCCTACTGCTAAGGCTAGGGTCAATTTCAAGCACATATTTAAGCTCCACATCAGATCAGCAAAGAATTCTTTTAGGCAATCCCAGTGAATTTCACTGAAGAAAGTGAATAACACCGCTAGTAACATATAATTCCAACACCTCGATCTTGTCATTAACTTCATTTATTGTTAGCTGAACTAGGATCCTGAAACTTTCATACTGTACTATAACCGAGCACCGTTTATGAATTTCTGATTTACCACTTATGAAGGTTATGGCAGATTAGTTTTGTTCGAAAACGATTTAAATTGTTCGTTTATAAAATTTCAGTTAGTCAGCCTCTTTGCTCAGTATTTATACCAGAGATAGCGCAACTCATTACAATTTGAATAAAACTGCTTTTTGAATAAAACTGCTTTTAAAGTAACAGTAAAATATTTTAAAAGCAATAACACTGACAAACTAAATTCATATATTTTTTTTGTTTGCTTCATGACTGATTTTGTGAATGTGTTTTCGATTTATTTTTGCTGGTTTTCCTTTAGGCGTTGCAACTGATTCTAAATGTTTGTTTTTATTAATTGATTCAAATATTTCTAATTATTGAAAATTGGGAAAATTATATTATTTTCGTTTGGGAAATTGGTTTGTTTTGCTTGTGAGGGTAAAAGTTGCTGTGATGTAACATAATTTTCTCTGTAATAGAGAGAGTACACCATTTAACTATTTCTCTGATGACTATTTGCATCTTTGATGAACTGGTTAATGTGTTTTCTCAGGTAATTTCAAACCGTAATTAAAACTTCTGTTTCTTATTTGCCTTGTGTTTTTAAAAACCTCTTCCTAACCTAGGGTGGAAAGTATGAGTGGGTGACTGATATATAAATTTTTATTACTGTTAAAAAATTTTCAATCTGTGCAATAATTATCAAAACTATCAGATCATTTTTATCGTCTTATTATTATTTTAAGTAAACAGATGATAGGAAAAACTAGATTCAAGGAAAGTAGAGTAAGTTTAAACTTTCATATTTATTTTAAAATTCATCAGCGTTCAATAAAACGGATAACATATGCTAAGTCTGTCTCAAGGCTGGTGCCTTATTTACTGTGCTAATTTAATTAATAAAAGTGCTACTCAGAGGGGGTTCAATTAGAATATAATGAGATTTCCAAAGAATAGGAAACCGAAAGACAAGGAAACAGGATGGGATGCCGCATTCAAACAAGCACACAAAGGTAGTTCAAGGGTAAACAAAAAGGAACTGAATCCTAACCAATCGATTCTATTTAACAGGATGGGATACCGCATTCAAACAAGCACACAAAGATAGTTCAAGGGTAAACAAAAAAAGAGCTGAATCATAACCAATCGATTTTATTTAAGCAAAGAAATTCAGCTCCTTCCGTAGTCGTGTTCCCAATGGATAACCACAGACTGGTATTGGAAGTTACCAAAATGCTCCATAGAATTTTTTCTAGAAGTTGTGAACTAGGGAAACTGCTCGGGATAGCGATTACTTAAGTTTCAATATGCGAAACATTATACAAAAGAGTAGCTGAGGGCTGGTTTTGTTACTACAGCACATGTTCCACGTGTACAAGTACACTTACAGAAAATATGTAATTCCACAACGATTTTAATGAAGAAATCAAATCCAAACATATTACTTATAGAAGACATTCCAAACGGCGTTAATACCGCCGTAGTACTGACCTGATGGCCCATTAAACAATTTTTACGAGCACGTGGTACTGTTACTACAAAGCACACACCCTGTGGGTTGAAGACAAAGAGAAATATTTAATTTGAAGAATTTCAATGAGAGAAAACCTTACAATCACAGGCAGATTCACACTAAAGCGGCATGATTTTAATTAGAATTACACGCATCATCACTTAACGTGCTTCCACTTTCCTTTATTGGAGTGGAAACAAAGCAGCTACCGCAATACACTCCGAAACCAACACTGAAATCGCACTGCCTTGCAGTTTAAAATAATATAAAAACATTTTCGTTACAAATCCGTAAGAAAATTAATTAATATTTCAGTTAGGCAGAAACCTTAAGAATTTCATTGTGCTTCGGACCCACCAAACACGCACTTACCCGACGATGTTATCACATGAGAAACTGCCCGCAGATTAGCTAGCGTGGGCCCCGTCCAAGGATATCCCACAGATACAATAGGAAGCGACTAGAGAGTAGCGTCCTTTACCAACTTGACAAGGAAAGGACAGAATCACACCAAGGAGATAAACGTCTTTGCCTTAGGAAGTCGTATCTACCTACTCAGACGTTGGTACTATTGTTCTCTAGCAGACTGGAGTTTTCTGCTACTACCGAGCATGCAACTACAAAAACTCATACTCCTTCATCCTTCCACACCAAAAGTGAAGGAGATGACAATATCTTGAAAACATCACATATGCTACGTAAAGGAAGCGGATGTGGGTTTCATAGGAAACGCTGTATGATGAGAATTACACATAAAAATTTGTTTGAAAGTGTTGTATGACAAGTTGTTCGTGTTTATATGTCAGCATAACATATTCCACTGCTCAGTCTCCTCCGCGATAAATTTAAAAATACCACAGTAAATTTAAAGATGCCAATGTATGACGTAAACAACAATAAAACTATCAAAATAGCATGAAAGGAATCTAACAGAGACCTTTAAAGTGATTCTGTTGATTTTGTATGTAAACTATTTTCATCAGGACATACTTTCTTGGATAAATTACATAATAAACATTGTTCTAGTAACCAACAGGTTAACGAACAGAGTTTATCCAACTAGATTGTGACCGAATTTAAAAGTAATTTTATTGGTTTACTGTGGGTTACTCAAAATTTTCCTCTACTTTTTCCTTGATATGTATGCGATGTGGACTTCTTTATAACGACCATTTAAAATTTACGTATGAAGAAGGTAGACTAAGTCATTTGTAAAAATAACTTGTCATATACTTTCCCCACTAGTCAGGTATTACTTCGGATACCATCGCCTTAATTTTCTGATACGAATAGGGTCAAGCGAACAAGCCGATTACAGAGGGGAAAGATTACAATATGACCAGATCTGTGACTGGATTCAGAGAATTCCTACCAGTTTAAACTCAAGTCGTTCCTAACGGAACGAAATCGACAGTTGTAAAAGTAGCTTCGGGAATAGCCAAACAATGTTTTCTAAGATTGCTCCGATTAAAACACGTATAAATGATCACTGTTTTGTCTGAAGGCGCTAGAACTGCCATATTTATAGACTAAATTACAGGCATTCATGTCCGTCAATATTCTAAAAACCACGCGAAACCCATAGCAGAGCGTACTACCCATTGTGCCACTTACTTGGGATTCTCCTTCTTTCTTTTGCATTTTGAGCGTGTTGAGAATGACTGTTTAAAATAATCTATGCACGCTGTAATTAGTTTAGCCTTCATAATACATACGGGAGTCTTACTAAGAGTACTGTATGAAGTATATTCCACGATTCCTCATTTAGTACTAGTTCTTGTTTTAAGCAGGCTCCAGCTGGATGGTTGGCATTTGTCCTCAACCGTTTGCCCATTCACGATTTTCAGTATATTCCTAACTATCTCAAATGGATCAAACTAACGTGTGACCATATGAGCCTTCTTTCTTTGTACATGTTAATACCACCTATTAGTCCCATATACCTAAACAATATTGAAGGATGGGTCACACTAGTGTTTCGTAAGTAATCTCCTCTTCAAATTCATTGCAGTTTCTCGGGAATCTACCAATGAATCGAAGGATGTCACCACCTATTTTACCAATGTGGTCATTCAAGACTGTTACACACAGGTATTCATAAGAGTAGATTGATTCCAGTTGGGAATTATTGATACTATTGCCTCAGGATACCACTTTTTTTCGTGTGGTGGACACAGTTTTACTTGTCTGAATATTTAAAGCTAGCTGTAATTTTACACTGCTTTGAAATCGTTTCCATATCTCACTTAACGTTGCTTTAGCTTTATTTTCAGACGGTATTTATTGCAGATAACTGCATCGCCATCAACAGGTCGAGTCAGAAGTTTCGTTTGATAATCCACATAATAGTACTTTTATTAATAAGAATTGTGATGGTAGCAAATGAATGGTTTTCGGAATCTGAGGAATACAGCGGCGACTTGACTGCCGCAGTCCGCGGCTTTCCTGACGTCATGTGAGAAAAGCCCTCAGACAAACAAAATAATAATGAATAATGCTTTTTATCTAACAGCTACTGCGGAAAACGACCCTCCCAAGAGACACCATGTTTTAGTGATTCTGTATTTAACGGAAATTGTGGTTTTTACTTTTTCTAAAACAAGCAGAGTACGGCCGCAACGTAAGACTGAAATACGGAAATAATTGTGCATAATCAGACCTGCACCTCTTTATCTATATTTTATGAGACTGCTCGTTTTAATCCCAATGCAACCCATGAAAACATTTACAAAACTTGTTTGGTGCTCTCGATCTCACGAATACGTTATGAAAAAATATCTACAGCAATACCAGACACTTGAAATCTGTTCTAGGTTTATTTATCAGTTGAATAGTAACCTCATTAGTAGAGTGATGCTGTAACGTCGTTCTGTTACTAGTTCTTGTAAGCGCTCACTCACAAATTCTTCAGTATCTTAGAGTGCGTTTCGGACATCAAGTTCTCTTCATCAGATAATATAAATTTTAGAATTATGTGCACACGTACATAAGGGAAAGTATGCGTTGATGCTTTGTGAGACAATCGGTAAAGCATTTATCAGATTGTCTTCCACGCTGTATGCACATGTAATTCTAGAACTGGATGATGAGCACACATAGGTGCACGGTAGAAATTATTATGTCATGCACGCAAGAAGTATAATGTATTCCGATTAATTGTTGACCGTGTAATTCCACGAGTACGCTACCACTTCTTCGGAAATTCAATTTTCTGATCGTATTTCATTAATTCAGCAATAGCTTCGAGCTTCTTTTGAGACAGAGCAGGGCGAGAAAAACCAATGTTCCTTGTTATAATCACCACCAGAATTCATCATCATATAGTTGTTAATTCGGTTTGTCGGTTAGACAGCTACCGATAATATTTAATCTGGCGCTCAGCTAATTTCGGCGAATCACTGGTTTTAGCGTTGTCAGTGAAACATAAAATTAGGTTTTTACACCTGAATGTGCTTTGTGACTACTTTCAGTTAATCGGAGTAATGTATTTTTTCCATTCACATTCAATTAATATCTCACTGGCTTTAGAGAAGAGAAGCTACTACTTCTGAAGTGTTTCTTTGCGGACTGTAAAAAAAGCAGAGATCTCAGTTCTTACTTTCCATGCTATTCACCCTTTAAAGACCTTTTTCAAATCCAGTAATCATTTTACTGAACATTCGTAAGGACGCCGTTGAAAATAAGCTTCTACGCACACACATACAAGACTCAATGACACATTTTTATCTTTGCAGTATTCTCATTTGGGTTTACACCGCGCCAAAGAATAAAATACGAGAACCATGCCGCATATTAAACTGTTTTAAGTAATTAGAACTGATTACAGAGTCAACTTTCAATCACGCAGACATTATCCATTTCGTTGCTTTGTTCGAAGGGTGCTCGATAATGTTGGCCAATTTCGGTTTAAAAATACGCAATTTGTTGTGGATCATCGTGAAATATTCCCGTTTCAACCCGTATAGTTTCGTGAACTTCCGATAGGTGACGCCGTTGTTGTAGCCTTCGAAATGGCGTCAGTAACGCAGGTTCGTTCCAAGTAGAGAGCAGCCATTGAGTTTATTTTGGTGGAAAATCGGAGCGTCGCACTTATTCCTAGGAATTTGCAGAATGCTACGGGACCTGGCAGTGAACAAAGTTACTGTGAGCAATTGGGCGAGGCAGTTTTCATGATCGCACAAGGTCACGCAAATTGTCCGATCTGCGTGACGACTAGCCGCACGCAGTTTTGACTCCTGCGATAATGGAACGTGCCCACACTCTCACTCGACGTGATCGACGGATCCCAGACACACACACGCTGCTCAACTATCCGTCTCTGTTGGTAGTGCTGAAATACTAGTCCACCGGCTGGGGTATGCCAATGAATGTTCTTCGTTGTCCATCGTTCAGCTCGGATCTCGCCCTTCCGACCTCCATCGGCTCAGAACAATGAAATATGCACTCCACGGGAAACAGCACGTGGATGGCGGGGACGTTATTGATGCAGCGAGACGGCGACCAGTAGAGTGGTACCATGCAGACAGGACTTCCAGTCACGTGGCGTAAGGCCGTCGCAGTCAACGGAGGTTGTTGCAAACTAGTGATGTGTAGCCAAAAGAGTGAGGAGTAGTATGGTGTATCCGAATCCTGCATAAAACCAACTTGCTTTTTGAACAATCAGCGCTCGCCACATCTCCGCGACGAATGTGCATTAAAACCTGAAAAGAACAATTTCTATCACTACGATAAAACCATTGACTTTCTTACGTGTAAATATCGTAATCATTTCTTACATTAAACTTTGTCCATAAACTATGCAGTGATGAAGATTATTTGCTGTACCATCTAGTATGAACAGATGGATGGAAGGATTTTAAATGCTGGACGGCGTGGTCATTTACGCCCTTTGTCAAACAGCACCTCTATGAGTCGTGGAGTGCCGTGCTGTTACAATGTGGTGCAGTTTTGTGTAAGGGTGTGAGTCGCCATCTCTAATTGTTACCATCGCCAGCAGCCAAGAACAGGCAAGTCTTCACGTTCGACAATGGGGCCATACGTGGAGGGCCGACTGAGAATTGTTTATAGACCTGCGTGGCTGGCTCAGGTAGATGTCCGTGATAGTGGCCCCAAGGATGGGGGATGACGCAGCTGCTGTCGTCACCAGACGAGAGCCAGTGTTCCTGTGTGCATTACATTTTCCCACGTCTCGCCATATGACAGCATAGTTGAACAGGTCCGGTTTGGTGGTCCAGGTGTAACGGTGGGGGGAGGCATAATGCTGCACAAGCATTTGGACTTCCATATCTTTGAACACGGTATTTTCACCAGTTGACTTTATAGTGGCACTGTTGTGATCCTTTACCGTGTGCGTCTATTCATGGGTGTATTCCACGCTGACTACATTTTTATACACTAGCTGGCCGTTAAAACTGCAACACCACGAAGATGACGTGCTACAGACGCGAAATTTAACTGACAGGAAGAAGATGCTGTGATATGCAAATGATTAGCTATTCAGAGCATTCACACAAGGTTGGCGCCGGTGGCGACACCTACAACGTGCTGACATGAGGAAAGTTTCCAACAGATTTCTCATACACAAACAGCAGGTGACGACGTTGCCTGGTAAAACGTTGTTGTGATGTCTCGTGTAAGGAGGAGAAATGCGTACCATCAAGTTTCCGACTTTGATAAAGGTCGGATTGTCGCCTATCGCGATTGCGGTTTATCGTATCGCTACATTGCTGCTCGCGTTGGTCAATATTCAATGACTGTTAACAAAATATGGAATCGGTGGGTTCAGGAGCGTAATACGGAACGTCGTGCTGGATCCCAACGGCCTCGTATCACTAGCAGTCGAGTTGACAGGCGTCTTATCCTCTGGGCTGCAACGGATCGTGCAGCCACGTCTCGATCCCTGAGTCAAAAGATGAGGACGTTTGCAAGACAACAACCATCTGCACGAACAGTCCGACGACGTTTGCAGCAGCGTGGACTATCGGGTCGGATGCCATGGCTGCGGTTACCCTTGACGCCGCATCAAAGGCAGGAGCGCCAGTGATGGTGTACTCAGCGACGAACCTGAGTGCACGAATGGCAAATCGTCAATTTTTTCGATGAATCCAGGTTCTGTTTACAGCATCATTATGGTCCCATCCGTGTTTGGCGACATCGCGGTGAACGCACATTGGAGTAGTGTATTCGTCATCGACATACTGGCGTATCACCGGGCGTGATTGTATGGGGTACCATTGGTTACACGTCTCGGTCACCTCTTGTTCGCATTGACGGCACTTTGAATAGTGGACGCTACATTTCAGATGTGTTACGATCCGTGGCTCTACCCTCCATTCGATCCCTCCGAAACCATACATTTCAGCAGGATAATGCACGACCGCATGTTGCAGGCCCTGTACGGGCCTTTCTGGATCTCTTATCAACTGAAAATGTCTGGTTAATAGTGGCCGAGCAACTGGCTCGTCACAATACGCCAGTCACCACTCGTGATGAACTGTGGTATCGTGTTGAAGCTGCATGGGCAGCTATATCTATACACGCCATCCAAACTCTGTTTGACTCAATGTCCAGGAGTATCAAGGCCGTTATTACGGTCAGAGGTGGTTGTTCTGGATACTGATTTCTCAGGATCTATGCACCCAAATTGCGTGAAAATGTAATCGCATATCAGTTCTAGTATAATATATTTGTCCAATGAATACCCGGCTATCATCTGCATTTCTTCTTGGTGTAGCAATTTTAATGGCCAGTAGTGTAGATGAAAGTTCGCGACTGCATTGTACACTTCAGCTAGAGGAGTTCTTGGAACGACAAGATATCCGGCGGATGGACTGCCCCGTTCGTTCCTCGGACATAAACCTTAAGAATAGTAAGACTTCCGGTCGAGACTGTGTACCACTCAGGATCGTATCAGGTGTATGCTGATACAATAATCCTTACTCGGCGATCATATACAGATGCTCAATTGTAGAAAGATCCGTACCCAAAGTCTGGAATGTTGCACAAGTCACACCAGAGCCCAAGAAACAGGGGCAATCTGCTAAATTACAGGCCCATATCACTTCTATTTGCAATCATATCAGAGTAAACGAATTATTGGCAAATCGCCAACACTTTTCAGAAAATACCGTTATTGTGAAACACAATTAGCTCTACATTCTCACGTGGTAATAAGTGCTATCGACACGAGATTTCAGTTTGATGCCATATTTTTGGATTTCCATAAGGTTTCTCACACCGTTCCTCAAAAGCGATTTCCAATTAAATAGCGTGTCTATGTAGTATCGTCTCGGTTCTGTGACAAGGTTCGTGAATTCCAGTCAGATTTCTAAACAATTGTCGAAAAGTCATCGAGTAAAATATAATTAATATCTGGCGTTCCCCAAGAAAGTGTTATAGACCCTCTGTTGTTCCTGAAGTACCTAACCGATTTACAAAACTGTCTTAGCAGCTCTCTTAGATCGTTTGCAGATGATGCTATCGTTTATCATCAAGCTACGTCATCAGATGATCAAAACGAAATTCAAACAAATTTAGACATTATATCTGTTTGGTGTAAAAAGTAGCAATTGACTCTAAATCATAAACAAATGTTAAATTGTTCATGTTGTTGTTGTGGTCTTCAATCCTGAGACTGGTTTGATGCAGCTCTCCATGGTACTCTATCGCGTGCAAGTTTTTTCATCTCCCAGTACCTAGTGCAACCTACATCCCTTTGAATCTGCTTAGTGTATTCATCTCTTGGTCTCCCTCTACGATTTTTACCCCCCACGCTGCCCTCCAATACTAAATTGGTGATCCCTTGATGCCTCAGAACATGTCCTACCAACCGATCCCTTCTTCTAGTCAAATTGTGCCACAAACTTCTCTTCTCCCCAATCCTATTCAATACCTCCTCATTAGTTATGTGATCTACCCATCTAATCCTCAGCATTCTTCTGTAGCACCACATTTCGAAAGCTTTTATTCTCTTCTTGTCCAAACTATTTATCGTCCATGATTCACTTCCATACATGGCTGCACTCCATACAAATACTTTCAGAAACGACTTCCTGACAATTAAATCTAGACTCGATGTTAACAAATTCCTCTTCTTGAGAAACGTTCATATGAGCACTAAAGATAATCCACTAAATTTCAGTTAAACGATAAATCACATAAGTCTAAAGGCTGTAAATTAAACTGAATACTTAGGGATTACAGTTACGAATACCTTAAGTGGGAACGCTCACAGAATTTTGTGGGACAGCAAGCCAACGACGTAGGGAAAGATTTGTTATTGTCTTTCCAACGAACTGTGCGAGAGTGGAACGGTAGAGAAGTAACTTAAAAGTGGTTCGATGAACCCTCTGTCAGCCACTTAATTGTGAATTGCAGACTAATCATGCAGACGTAGATATAAAGAGCACGTGTGGATTGCGTTGGGTTCACGTGCGCCCACGACCATCCAATTTGCTAACCGCGCGGGTGGACTGATAGAGCGCCTTAGCTTAAAATCGCCGTACCGAACTTGTGTGCAACATGATAGTATGCTACAGATGATGCAGTGCCGGCCATTGTGATCTCACATCACATTTAAAATCATGTGTTGTCTTTTTTAATGTCCAGGGGACCATCATAAATAGCGGTGACTTCAGTGTAGTTGTTGTCTTGGAATAAAAGTGTCTTGCAATATTTGTTTCAGTTACCTTGTATACTATGTTGTAGCAGTTCTTTCTATGTATGGTGCAAGTTTCATAACGTTATGTTGCTTGGTAGTGACGCATTAGAAGAAAACTACCTTCGCCCTTAAGTTTTGGACAGCAGTGTAGAAACTCCGTTTTTTTTCTTTTTTTTGTTACTGTTTTTAATTGTAATCACGAAAAATAACAGATACTTTAGCAGTTGTTCATCTTACACTCTTTAAACCTCCGGGAAGTGGATGGCATGCAGTAGTGCAAATCGGTATAAAGACAGAGCGCCTATGTCTGCAACATACATGTATCTAATTTATCATGAAAGTAATAGATTCCTAAATATCATAAATATTCATCACAGAATTACATATTTTCTTCCATTATACGAGAAACAAACTATGGCCTTCCTATTTTCTTGATGGAAATTAGTATCACTCACTGTCCTGTTGTGTTATTGTATTATTAGTACTCGTACTTTGTCGAACTTCCGTACTTTCTAATTACCTCAAATAATCTATACTGCGTTTATTTTGCTAGGGATTTCTGTTCTTGCAGTGAAATTGTCACCCACTGTTCTCGTATCGCTCTCCAGCTCACATACGGAGTCAAATTGCCTTCCATTGAGACAAATATGCTTTGCCAGTATTCCCAAAAGTTTTACACGGTTCATATCCAGGCCAAGTGCAAGTTAGGGCATGTTATTGACATCTTTATCTTCAACCTGTTTTGTGGTTGCAGACGGAACATGCACAATGCATTATCTTGTAGAAACATTAGACTTACGTTCCCTAGTTTCTCTTATATTCTAACCAATTTTGTCCCTAGCGTCTCAGGGTATCCGATAAGAGTTCATTCTAGTATTCAGCCAAGTAAAGCGTGATTTACCTTCGGTACAGACGTCTGCCCAAATCATAGCACTTCCACCACAAAAACTTGTGATAATTCTTACCCACGGCTTTGTTCTCGGATGATGCCAACAATACTGAAATCCATTTGGTTCACCTAAATTAAACTTTGTCTCATAACTGAAGATCACTTTATCCTGTTCTGAAGTCCACGATGTATGTTTTTAAGCAAACTCGCGTCTACCCTGTTTAGGTCTGGGTGTAAGAGCAAGTTTCTGCAGTCATTTCTTGAATTCAGGATGTTTACCATTTGACACAAATTATCTTGCACGTCTGGCACTTATGGCAACAGTAATTCAGCGACAAGTTGAGAAGAATAACGGTTTCTTAACCCTGCTTTGCGCAAAAGTGACCATTCCGATGTCTCAGGAAAATTTCTACTTCGTATTTTCCATTCTATCCACATCGTGCACCCAGTCTAATCATATTATCAATCACAGTGCTTGAGCGGTTCAAATTCTTCGCGATTTGACGGTTGGAGAGTCCCGTTGCCTTGTACGAACAGATTTTTCCTTCTTCATCTCATGATATTTACAAGGGTGGCTCAAATGAAAAAGTTAAATTTGTAATAACAAATCGAAATTTCGCGCCGTTACCCTGTAAGTTGGTAAGCGTGCTACAAACAGCGTGCAGAACGGCCTGTAGGAGGCAGCATAGTGCAGATGCACTCTTACCGTCGCAGTATCAGTACAAAGATGGCCGCCCAACTTGCGACTTGCACCAGGGAAGAACAGCGTTCTGTTATTCGGTTTTTACGTAGTGAACTTATTGCAGTTGATCAACGAATGAAGGTTCAGTACGGTGATGCATGTTTGTCACAGCAGCAAGTCTACAAATGGAATAGGAAGTTCGCAGATGGTGTGACATCAGTGGAAGAAGCTCCTCGTCCAGGTCAGGCACAACGAGTTGTGTCTCCACAGAACATTGCAGCAATTGAAGGCATAGTGAAGGAAAACCGCCGAGTGACACTGAATGACATTGCAGCATGTTTACAGATTAGTCATGGGTCAGCACACCACACTGTTCATGAAGTGCTCCAGTTTTACAAAGTTTCTGGAAGATGGGTGCCACGGCAGATGACTCCTGAAGTGAGAGAACGACGTATTGATGCTTGTGAAGAAGTTCTTTGAACGAGAAAGTGATGTCTTCCTTGCAAGAATCGCTACTCGGGACGAAACCTGGGTTCACTTCCACCAATCGGAAACGAAGAGAGCGAGCAAGGAATGGCGCCATTCCTCATCACCAAACCAAAGAAGTTTCGAACAGAACCATCATCAGGGAAGGTTATGCTAACCCTCTTTTGGGACGAAAAAGGCGTCATTTTGGAGCATTACATGCCTAGATGGACCATTGTCACCAGTGCATCATACACAGATCTCCTAAAAAATCATCTGCGGCCGGCAATCAAATCAAAGGGACGTGGATTGCTGTCAGCAGGTGTCCTTTTGCAACATGACAATGCAAGGCCCCACACTGGCCGTACAATAGTTGAAACAATCATAGACCTGCATTTTGAGTCTCTTCCTCATCCACCACACTCACCAGACCTTGCCTCAAGTGATTTCCATACGTTTGGACCACTCAGAGATGCAATGGGAGGAAAGAAGTTCCGTTCTGATGAAGAGGTATGCCACGCGGTGCATGAGTGGTTGCGCGGACTACCAAAAGAATTTTTTTCTAAAGGAATTTATGCACTTTGTAATCGCTGGAGGACTTGCATTGAGCGTGGGGAAGATTATGTTGAAAAGTAATACAGCTTTGTACCACTTCTGCACAATAAATAATATTTAAAAAATATTTAAGGTTTTCATTTGACTCACCCTAGTATTTTCCGGGTGGCATTGTCACAACTGTGGTTTATGTGTACAAAACGCCTTGTCACTAATTGTGTCTGTTTCCTCCCTGCAGCAAAGAATCGTACTCACACACTGACACCGCGCATAGAAGACCGTGCCCCACCTGAATCGTTGAAGTCTGGTTATACACTATACTACTGTATTGCAGAGCGATATGAAGTGGGACAAGCAGTTGTGGGGGAGGCGGATAGTTGTCTTTGGTTCATTGGTAGAATTTTGGGAAGATGTGGTTCATCAGTAAAGGATACCGCCTATAAAACACTAATACGACCTATTCTGGAGTACTGCTCGAGCGTTTGGGATCCTTATCAGGTTGGATTGAGGGAGGACATAGAAGCAATTCAGAGGCGGGCTGCTATATTTGTTTTGATCATCACGCGAGTGTTACGGAAACGCTTCAGGAACTCGGGTGGGAATCTCTAAAGGAAAGTAGGCGTTCATTTCGTGAATCACTACTGAGGAAATTTAGAGAACCGGCATTTGAGGCTGACTGCAGTACAATTTTACTGCCGCCAACTTGCAATTCGCGGAAAGACCACCAAGATAAGATAAGGGAGATTAGGGCTCGTACAGAGGCATATAGGCGGTCATTTTTCCCTCGTTCTGTTTGGGAGTGTAACGGGGAGAGAAGATGTTATTTGTGGTACGAGGTACCCTCCGCCACGCACTATATGGTGGATTGCGGAGTATGTATGTAGTTGTAGATGTACTACTCATATCAAATGCGATACCATTTGAATGCATTTGTCTGTGTACTGGATCTGATACTATTGCATACGTACTGCGTTAGTTCTCCTATAAATATCTACGCCTTTATACTGATTTCCGCTGTTGTAGAGCGTTATCCAGTGCACCAATTATTCCCGTTCCATTCACATACTGATCGTGGGTAGAATGGGTGCTTTTACACCTTTGTGCGTGCTGTAATTAGTTGACTCTTATCTTCTCGATCCGATTGGTAGCAATACGCAGGGAGCTGTAATATATTCCTAGCTTCGGTTCTTGGCTCGTAAGCATTACGTTTTGCAATACAGTAATTATCTTGTCATGAACAAGTTGGCTCCTTTACTTTGCAGAGCTGTTCGTTTCCGTTTAAAAGCGCGCTAAGAACGAGAAGGACAGAGGAAGGGGAGAGGAGAAGGAGCGGAGTCCGCAACGTGTGCTCAGGGACCAGTGGCGCGACAGCGGGGACCAGAGGGCGGGCCGAGCTGCTAATTAAACGGCCAGCAGCGGCCCCCTGTGTCCGCCAAAAAGTTACCCCGCCACACTCGCCGCCTAATCCGGTTCTCCTCCGCTTTCATAACAACTTACAGCCTACACTGGGCGTAACAAAAGCTGTTATTGTTCCGCTGCCGAGCACCAAAATTTTGTCGTTAATTTCAGCTTGCGTTACCTCTCCGAAACAAAAACGTTATTTTAACTTTGGGGCTTCTACAGCTCTGACTGGCGACGGGCGACCGCTGTAGTCACACCAGCTGAAGCGAAGTGGATCTTCTAAGTGCCGGCCGTGGTGGCCGAGCGGTTCTAGGCACTTTAGTCTGGAACCGCGCGACCGCTACGGTCGCAGGTTCGAATCCTGCCTCGGGCATGGATGTGTGTGATGTCCTTAGGTTAGTTAGGTTTAAGTAGTTCTAAGTTCTAGGGGACTAATGACCTCAGATGTTAAGTCCCATAGTGCTCAGAGCCATCTGAACCATTTTTTGATCTTCTAAGTAAAGACGTTTACTTGAGTGCTGTTTCAAATAAACTCATGGGCTACGAGACTCGTAAGTGAAGACAGGATGTCTAAGAGCATCGCGACCACTTGCAATGTAAGACTGTTTACGTTTATTAAGATTACCAGTTTCGACCTTTAGCACAGGTCATCGTATGGATCTGAAGGTGGCATGCAACAAAGGTGGAATCCTGCAATCTCAATAAACAAACGCATTCCATCGTTAGGCTACGAGTTTCCTACCGGGACCATCCGACCGCCGTGTCATCCTCGGTGGAGGATGTTGATAGGAGGGGCGTGGGGTCAGCACACCGCTCACCCGGTCGTTAATGATGGTATTCTTGACCGAAGCCGCTACTATTCGGCCGAGTAGCTCCTCAATTGGCATCACGAGGCTGAGTGCACTCCGAAAAATGGTCACCCATCCAAGTGCCGACCACGCTCGACCGCGCTTAACTTCGGTGATCTCACGGGAACCGGTGTATCCACTGCGGCAAGGCCGTTGCCTAATAAACATAAACAATATCTATTTTTTCAGTGTGATGCGAGTTTCAGAAATGATGTGCAGAACTGCTTGCGTGTAAAACTCTGTAAACTCTGATCCAGAAAGTTAATTAAATTCTTCAAAAAAGCTGTCGCTTTTTGCCCGTGTGTCTAACGTCATAAACATTTATACCAATCACAAAGTATATTATATTCTGGGTGTCTGCAGCTGTTGAAAGGTATGATGTCAGGAAGAATACCGCCAATTGTTTATTAAGACAAAACCTGTTTCGCCGTGCAATCATCAGGCGCAACAAAGTTAAAAGATCATAGGCACGCCCGTCGCTTCTAGTCAAAATTTACTATTCAGTGAATATTGTCAGTACTATGGCAAGTGAAAGATAAAGAAGACGTGCTCCATTCGTTTAGGACAAATTACTGATAGATGAAACTTGCGGTTTTAAAATTTGAGTGCACCAGTTTGACGGCACGGCAACCCCATGTTGGGCAACTGAAAAATGTCCCGGCCGAACTACTGGAGTCTCTCTTAGTCGTTCGCCAAGTTGTTCCATAAATTTCCAATTCAGTTTAGTACGACATCATTAATCGAACAATGCACCCACCCAATTTTCAGCGTTATTTTGTCGCACATTCCAAAATACTTTATTCTCGTCTTTTCTGAAAGGTTTATCCTCCAAATTTCACTTGCTTACAAGACAACACTCGGACAAATACCTTCAGAAAAAACTGCATCACATTTGCATTTCTAAATAAATTGGAGTCCATTAGACTTTAAATTTTGTAACAACTTTTCCTTTTTCGGAAACCTTTTTGATGCAATTACTAGTCTGCCTTTTGTATGCACTCTGCCAACTGCAGTGCCTTATGGATACACTGTTGCACGTCAGATCACTGAAGTTAAGCGCTGTTGGGATCATCCAGCCCGCCATGTGCTCTTGAGCTCTCAGGGTGCACTCAGCTTCTTCATGCCAGCTGAAGAGCTACTTGACCGAGTAGTACCAGAAAACTGATAACGGCGGTGTTCTGATTCCGCGGCCCTGCATATACACAACCGATGACACGAGTCGGCTAAGAATGATACGGCCGTCGGTCGGTACAGTTGGGCCTTCGGAGGACTGTTCAGCCGGAGCGAGTTTATATCCACTCCGCTTCGGCCATCGTCATTTATTTTCCTGCCACAAATAGCAAATATCACATACAACTTTAATGTCACGTTTCCCAATACACAGTGTTTATAAATGAATATCGTAGTTTTAACGCTTCATAATAGTTATTATATTAAACTCACAGTTATAAATGATATATCAGATGACAGAGCAACTCAAACAGTTTTACCAACAACCTTATAAATGTTCAGTTTGAGCGCCATTTGTCACAAGGGCAAACACCAAGTCTATAGCCGAGTTTTTCCCAAACGTTGATAAGTGTGTCTTGAGTGACTGTAGCAACAGCTTCTTCAATCCAGTTTCATAATTCAGGGAGGTCTGCTGGTAGCGGAGGCACATACACATGATCCTTCATGAAGCCCCAAAGGAAAAAAATCGCATGGCGTTAGATCAGGTGAACGTGGAGGCCATGCAAAGCAAGCCCTGTCATTGGGTCCCTTGCAGCCTATCCAGAGCTTGCGTACAGTGAAGTTCAACCAATCGCGTACTTTGCTATGCCAGTGAGGTGGCGCACCATCTTGCTGGGAAATGAAGTTCTTTGGCTCATCTTCTTCCAAATGAGGGAACAGCCATTGCTCTAGTGTATCAAGGTAAGAAGTGCTAGTTACAGTAGGTTCACGAAAATAAAAGGCCCATAAACTTTCCGCCGGGATATGGCACAAAAACAGTCACTTGAGGGGAATCTCGTTGCAGTTGTACCACCTTGTGAGGATATTCTGCGCCCCAGATGCGCACATTGTGAGTGTTAACATGTCCACTAAGGTGAAAGGTCGATTCATCACTGAAGACAACATGATCCAGAAAATCTTCATCGTCACGAAACAACATTTCGTTTGCGAAGTTGGCACTTAATCCATGGTCTGCCAGCTTTAGAGCCTCTGATAACTGTAATCGGTAAGGATGTAGTTATACGCGTTTTCTTAAGACTTTCCAAACAGTCCACATGGGAACTTGTAATTCACGACTATCCTTCTGGACTGATTTCTTTGGGCTACGAGTGAACTACTCTCTCACTCGCTCAACAGTCTCTTCACTAACTCTTTGTCGTCCTGTGCTCTTCCCTTTACAAAGGCAGCTGGTTTTTTAAAATTGATAATACCATCTACGAATGTTATTATCACTTGGAGGATCACAGCCGGACTTAAGCCGGAATGCACGTTGCACAGCAACTACATAATCGGTCTTTGCAAACTGCAAAACACGAAACGCTTTCTATTCACTAGTCGCTATCTTCGCTACTACCGCTATCTAACGGATTGCGGCGGAAACATTGCGCGCTGCGCATGGGCACTGGTGCCAAACGCAACTGTATGAGTTGCTCTTTTGTTTTAGGTATCATTTATAACTGTAAGTTTAATGTAATATACACTAAAAAACGTTAAAACCCCGATATTCATTTATAAACACCCTGTATAATTCTCTCAACATCGCGCGATTTACTTCAACTGTATTTCTTTACCCTCGCGTTATTACCTCTTCGGAGTTCTGGAGTAAGTGATCCTCCGAGACCAACGATGCTACTTCTCCGTCCTGGAAAGCACACACAACGTATGAAAGTTGGTTCCCCTACGCCGGTGCCGAATGCTGCTTAGGATTTGCAGACGATCGACGCTTGGCGCTGTAAATTGTAGTTCTCCTTCAACATAAATCACTGTAACGTACTGCGAACGCGTTCACAGAAAGAACCCTTTATTCTAGGATTACACAATTGTGGAACAATCGTTGAAAGGAGTTACTTCCATAAAATATCTAACAGTACGCATACAGAGTGACTTGAATTGGAACGAACACGTAAAATTAATCGCGAGTGGGCAGATGCCAGACTATGATTCATTGGAAGAATCTTCAGGACATGTAGTTCATCAACAAAGGAACTAGCTTACAAAATACTCATTCGGCCAATATGTGACTATTGCTTGTCAGAATGGGATCTGAGCCAGATATAACTGATAGAGGATAGTGTGTGTGTCGTCCTTAGCGTAAGTTAGTTTATGTTAGATTAAGTAGTGACTAAGCTTAGGGACCGATGACCTCAGCAGTTTGGTCCCGTAAGACCTTATGACAAATTTCATTTTTTGATAGAGGATATAGACAAGATACAAATGAAAAAAATAGACTAGCTTCACTCGGAAATCAACAAAGCACATCAGAACATAAAATTCACACTTGAAAAATAAAATAAAATAAATGTTCTTGACATAACAATAATAAAAGATAATGGCAAACATGCATTTAACATCTTTAGAAAACCAACAGCCAGAGACACAATAATACGTTCAACTCCAATCATCCCGACAACCAGAAGTTTGCAGCACTAAGACCTATGTTATATAGGTTAAATAGGGTCCCATTCAACAAGAGCAACTATGAAAAAGAAATGAGTATAATCACACAAATAGCTAGGAACAGTGAGTATGACACACGTGTAGTTCACAGACTCAATCAAAAAATAAACACAGAAATTCAAAACAAACACGGCGCTTCCAGAATACAAGATAACTCATAAGCTGCAAACTCACAAACATACTCAATAAACACACACAATGACAACATCACACAGAAAAGAAGCAAATGGTACACTATGACTCACACAGATGAATTAACACGCAGAGTGTCAAACATACTAAAGAGACAGGGCTTACAAATAGCATAAGACTGTGAAAACCCTCCAATCACACTTCAGCAAACCAACTGCCAAGAGGGATAAATTCCAGGGAGCAAGAATATATAAACTCGAGTGTCAAAGTTGTGATGCAGTATACATAGGCATGACACACGGGGATTATAAAACGGGGTACAAGGAACATATTAGGTGTTGGAAGTACCAAACAAAGTATTCCAATTTTGCAGAACATTTAAAACACCATAACCACAATCCTACAAACATGGAACAAGAAATGAAAATAATGAGAATAAATACTCATGACAAATACCTGGTACAAATGCAAGAAAATTTACACATTTAGAAAGCTATTGCTGAAAACAAACATGAGATAAATGTGACTTCTGCACTTTTCCCGGCGTATTTCTTCTTCCAGTAATTTTCAGGTTTGCAGCCGGGTCCCATCAACATTCTGCCACGATATTTCGTCCCAGAGACGTCCGGCCATCCTCAGGTGGTAGACGAAGTACTGAGGAGACCTCATACAATTATGGTATTTATAGCGAATTCCGCGCATGCGAATCGTACTGGCGGCTTACGGTGAATGCGTTAGGAGGTGACATGGGCGAAGCAGCCAAGTTGTGTGTGCTGCCCTCGGTGGTGAAGTAAGAACAAACTAATCGCTGGGTATCGACTGAGCATGCCGATTCCTTTGTGACCGAATAATTTTAATAATTTGATTCCAATTTTTATCCAGCTCAAAGCCGTTATGCCGACTCATTAAATTATCAGCAAGACGTATTTCCACGGATTCTTTAATTACATAGTCCCAGAAGCTGGAAACCGGTGCTAAAATTTTGATATTATTGTACTCCATTGAGTGTCCTATGGAAATGTAATGTTGTGTCACTGCTGATTTTAAAGGTTGCCGCAGACGCGTGTGTCTTTCGCGTTCTACACAGCGTTTCTGGACCATTCCTGTCCTCTGGCCTATATATGCAGAGCCACACTCACAGGGAATTTTATGAAATAAATACCATGACTGCATCAGGTCTCTTCAGCACTTCGGCTTCTCACCTGTGGATGGCCGGACGTCTCTGGGCCGAAATACCGTGGCAGAATGTTGATGGGATCCGGCTGAAAACCCGAAAATTGCTGGAACATGGAATAATGAGCAAACACACATCACGTCAGACTCCCTACTACACTTAATAAAAGAAATGGTAAGATAAGAACCATTCCTCTCGCACATGCTGCCACAAAGAAAAAAATAACATCTCTATCTCTCCCCTCCCCCCCTTCACCTTCTGGTCATGTACACACACACACACATTAATATTAAAAAGAACCTCAGCAAAACAAATACTATTTCACACAAAAACACGCACAAACATACACACAAATGCACACACAAACAGATCACAGTTATCGCAAAAATTACACTTGAAAGTTGGCAATAACATTCGATCTTTGGCACTAACACTCCACAGTCGGCAACAAAAAACAAAAAAACCGCATCAATACAAGTGTTCAGGTCCTAGTGGTGCGAAATGTGGAAAACAGCCGACCGGAGTGGCCGTGCGGTTCTAGGCGCTACAGTCTGGAACCGCGTGACAGCTACGGTCGCAGGTTAGAATCCTGCCTCGGGGCCCTCATCTCGTGGTCGTGCGGTAGCGTTCTCGCTTCCCACGCCCGGGTTCCCGGGTTCGATTCCCGGCGGCGTCAGGGATTTTCTCTGCCTCGTGATGGCTGGGTGTTGTGTGATGTCCTTAGGTAAGTTCGGTTTAAGTAGTTCTAAGATCTAGGGGACTGATGACCATATATGTTAAGTCCCATAGTGCTCAGAGCCATTTGAACCTGCCTCGGGCACGGATGTGTGTGATGTCCTTAGGTTAGTTAGGTTTAAGTAGTTCTAAGTTCTAGGGGGCTGATGACCACAGCAGTTAAGTCCCATAATGCTCAGACCCATTTGGACCAATTTGTGGAAAATAGAAACCCCAAGTGGCAATCATAAGAAGAGGAACAGCAGCGAAAATGGAACAGAAGCATAATGTGTAGAAAAGCGTTCATGCAATCTGTGAGCAGAATTTAATATTACTGCATGACAGAAAAAAATCAACCACTAGAACTGCTTATAATCTTAGGTACATTGCCCCAAAATGTAAACTAAATAGTAAAAATATATACGTATTCCAGGCCACTGACGGTGCCTTGCAAAGAAGACTCATTTAATAAGCGCGCAAGCGTCACGAAGATGCTCAGCCCTTTCCTGTGGCAGACGCTATTGGGGAGGCCTCCTGCATCACGGCATGGTCTACTGTTAAAGTTCAGGAAGCGTACGTTTCTAGTAGGGCTAACCAACATACTGCTTTCACCCCCTTGTATCTGGCTAAGAAAACATCAAGATAAAATTAGATTCGAGCTCTCATGAAGACTTACCCTCCGCTACACACCGTAATATGACTTGTGCAGTATAATTTTAGATGTAGGTGTAGAACTTGTTCGGAAAGGGGGGTCGGAATAGACCGTGGGGACTTTAGCTAGCTGGAAGTGTTGTCGGTTAAAAGCAATAGATTTCTGTAAAATTCACTGATAAAAAGAGATTTCCGTGCAGATTTGAGCATTGTGGTTTTGGGTGACCTTTTCCTTCTTTTGTAGCTAAGGCAGTTACCACGGCAATATTGGTAGTAGCCATTGAAGGTGGTGTGTTGAAGCACTGAACGGTTAGCGGTGAACCTTTCCTGTCTAACGGGTGGATCTCGGAATCTTTCCTGTCAGCAGTTACGAGGGTTGCTCGAAAAGTTAGGCTCAATCGGTCACGGGATGGAAACCTCTGTGAAAAATCAAAAATTTTTCATTTGTAACATAGTCGCAGCTCCAACTTAGATATCTGTCATAGCGTTGGACCAACTTTCCGATATCCTCGTCGCAGAAGGCAGCCACCTGTGCTCTCCGCCAATTCTCTAAGCTGGTCTGGAGCTCGTTTTCTGTGCCAAATGTCATCTTCACAGCCAACGGTTCACGTGAGAAGAGATGACATTCAAGGGGAGCCAATTATGGTATGTACCGTGGGTAATCAGACACTTCCCATCGAAAACGCTGCACGAGCGTCTTCACCGACCCTGCAGAGTGCGGCCTAGAACTGGCATGAAGAAAGAAACACATGACAGTTGCCTTATGTGGGCTGCATGACATCAGGCGAAATCGCTCACCAGGCTATCACACTGAGCGGGAGACACTATTCTCTAGGGGTCTTTACTTGCTTAGTGTGCGCTCAGAGCTGAAAAGGGCGATGGGACACGATCGACGGGCATACTAGAGACACTGCCCAACGCATTTGTGCAAAGCTTCATCGGATTTTCACTGTGGTTTCCATTTCGCGCCTGGTCGGACCTTACTTTCCAAATAGCCCACGTACGTAGCTATGGGCTCTTAATGATTGACTTTTGTGTTTAACCTTGTGTCACCGGTTAAAGCGAACCTAGAAACCGTCATTTCTGGTACAGGAAATCAACTGCCTAGAATTCTTCCAGGTCTGAAAATCGGTTGAACGTCATGTTTCCTTAAAATCTTACCGATTAAGGAAACATAACGTTCAACCGATTTTCAGGCCAACTAAGAAAATAGGCCAAGCACTTCGTTCCATTAAGGATAAACGTCCCCCTTTGTCTGCAATTGGAGTATACAAGATTGCATGCATACGTGGTAGGGTCTACATGGGAACTACAAAGAGAAGTGTGAATACACGGTTGAAGCAACATAAAAGTCTCTGCCGACTAGGTAAAACAGAAAAGTCAGCCTTGGCGGAACATGCTCTTCAGTCGATTGATCATGTAGTGAAATTTTCGGAAACTAAAGTTTTATCTACTATGACGAACTATCCATGGTTATATAGTGAAGCCATCGAAATATATAAACGTGGGGATAATTTTAACATAAAAGAAGAAGCTATGAAACTCAGCGATATATGGACAGTGGCGCTTCAGAATCGATGAGAAGCTTTTATCTTTGGCGTACTTTGATCGATAGTTATATTTTATCATTGACAAGGTTTATCTTTGCTATCACGTGCAATCCAATCACAGTATTTAGGCAGTTCTTCGACGTCCGACTCGTCAGTCGACAAGACTCAGCACAACCAGGAGCACCTCCGAAGATGTCCAAAGTAGCTTTAGACGAAACGTCGGAGATTGAAGAATTTCATGGACCATGGCCATACAACCCGGAAGAATTCTCTGGAACTGAAACATCCGGTAGTGAAAGCCTTCATTGTACGACAGGAAATCAAGCCACGCCCACTCACGAAAGTCTCCGATTAAATCTGTGGAGCAGTACGTCGTGTGACTTGTCTCGCGCCGCACACCGCCAAGAGGGCGTCGATTCCGCCCGCCACTATCCGTCTAGAACGCAATGGATGCTTCGAGGACGGACGTAACGTAAGTATCATCTTCACTAAGTGAACAGTGCACAAAAGCTGCTTGCTTCGGGTCACGATTTGAGACATAGGGCGATCTATCGAAAAATGCGGTCAAAATAAATTTTGATAAAAGGGTTTCCGATTTAAAAACACAGGCTACGCAAGTCGTGAAGACCGTGCATTAGGATAGTTTTGAAATTAGAATTATATATTAATACCTTCAGCTGCTGACGGGCGTTGATACATGTCAACGGGGACAGGTGAAAATGTGTGCCCCGACCGATATGAATCAACGCCCGTCGGCAGCTGAGGGTATTAATAAATAATTCTAATTTCGTTCTACACGGCTGCAGGTCATCAATGTCCGAAAGAACAGACACCATATCTATAATATAAGTATATACACTACTGGCCATTAAAATTGCTACACCACGAAGATGACGTGCTACAGACGAGAAATTTAACCGACAGGACGAAGATGCTGTGATATGAAAGTGATTAACTTTCCAAAGCATTCACACAAGTTTGGCAATGGTGGTGGCACCTACAACGTGCTGACATGAGGAAGGTTTCCAACCGATTTATTATACACAAACAGCAGTTCCCCGGCGTTGCCTGGTGAAACGTTGTTGTGATGCCTCGTGTAAGGAGGAGAAATGCGGAACATCACGTTTCCGACTTTGATGAAAGTCGGATTGTAGCCTATCGCGATTGCGGTTTATCGTATCGCGACATTGCTGCTCGCGATGGTCGAGATCGAATGACTGTTAGCAGAAAACGGAATCGGTGGATTCAGGAGGGTAATACGGAACGCCATGCTGCATCCCAACGGCCTAGCAGTCGAGATGACAGGCATATTATCCGCATGGCTGTAACGGATCGTGTAGCCACGTCTCGATCCCTGAGTAAGCAGATAAGGACATTTGCAAGACAACAACCATCTGCACGATCAGTTCGATGACGTTTGCAGTAGCGCAGACTGTCAGCTCGGAGACTATAACTGTGGTTACCCTTGACGCTGAATCACAGTCAGGAGAGCCTGTGATGGTGTACTCAACGACGAACCTAGGTGCACGAATGGCAAAACGTTATTTCTTCGGATGAATCCAGGTTGTGTTTACAGCATCATGATGGTCGTATCCGTGTTTGGGGACATCGCGGTGATCGCATATTGGAAGCGTGTATTCGACATCACCGTATTGGCGTATCACCCGGCGTGATGACATGGGGTGCCAATGATTACACGTCTCGGTCACCTCTTCTTCCTATTGACGGCACTTTGAACAGTGGACGTTATATTTCAGATGTGTTACGACCTGTGGCTCTACCCTTCATTCGATCCCTGCGAAACCCTACATTTCCGCAGGATAAAGCACGACCGCATGTTGCATGCCCTGTACGGGCCTTCCTGGATACAGAAAATGTTCGACTGGTGCCATCGCCAGCATATTCTCCAGGTCTCTCAGCAATTGAAAACGTCCGGTCAATGGTGGCCGAGCAACTGGTTCGTCACAATACGCCAGTCACTACTCTTGATGAACTGTGCTATCGTGTTGAAGCTGCATGAGCAGCTGTACCTGTACACGCAATGCAAGCTGTGTTTGTCTCAATGCCCAGGCGTATCAAGGCCGTTATTACGGCCAGAGGTGGTTGTTCTGGGTACTGATTTCTCAGCATGTGTGCACCCAAATTGCGTGAAAATGTATTCACATGTCAGTTCTAGTATAATATATTTGTCCAATGAATACCAGTTTATCATCTGCATTCTTCTTGGTGTAGCAATTTTAATGTTTAGTAGTGTAGTTTTGAAAGCTTATTTCACACTATCTCCGCCATTTTTATCGTTGATAAATGCGAGTGACGTGTTTGCGCAGCCTATTTTGTGCGCGATTCACTTAGTGGCCCAACAGCGCAGGTCAGAGATCCCCGCAGGAAGGATAAACCTCGCGCGGTCGAGAGGACGAGACCGCCAACAGTCGCAGGAGCGACGCTACGCGACGTAAGCTGGCTGCGAAAGACGTCCCGACGACTCTCGAGCGCCTGCGGGGGAAACACAATCCCACAAGTACCGGCGGAGGGCGGAGGGCAGAGGGCGGCCAGTTTGCGGAAAGGCTCCCGGCTGCGCACGTGGCCGTTCCCAGGGCTGGTCAAGTGGTAACGCTAGCGCTGCGCAAACACCCACATCCATTTAACAGCGGGCCACCCCCGCCGACCTGCCGCGTCCCTTGCTCACGTGTAGTACCGCGTCGCACGGCACAGAGTTCCCCGCATTCTTTATCGCGATAAGGATCTAACAGGTCTAGCTGTTGCAAAAGGACCGTCATACCTCCTTATATTAACTAAACTTAGCGGTTAAGTTGCAGAGATGAACAAAATTTGTGAGTCATGGCCACTAAACAATTGAATCAAATTAGAGCTGCTTAATAAAAGCAGGTAAAATAACCAGCAGAGTGTCTTTACATTGAACTTTGGAAGTGCTATCAGCTGACGAAGCGCTCTTCTAAATTACATATTTCTTTACACATCAGCCGGCCGCAGTGGCCATATGTTTGTGACTATTACAGCGCCATCAGTCACACAGCGAGAAAAGTGGTCCAACTAAAACATTCATATTTCTTTACGTACTACACCAATATGTAATAAAAAATGGGGTTCTTATTTTAAAAAAACGCTACGGTCGCAGGTTCGAATCCTGCCTCGGGCATGCATGTGTGTGATGTCCTTAGGTTAACGAGGTTTAAGTAGTTCTAACTTCCGGGGATTGGTGACCTCAGATGTTAAGTCCCATACAGCTCAGAGCCATTTGAACCATTTTTTTTGTTTACACATCAAAGTTAAAAACAATATCAAAGCAATAGTAACGATGTCATAACGACTGTGTAATATTAACAAACAAATGTAGCACACGCCACTGCACGTAGTTAAAGACACACTTTTCATTTCATCCTTATATTTCCACAGACTGGATGGTCAGCAACAGTTTGAAAAGCTTGTAAGGGTGTTGCAGGGTAAGTCGTACTGAGAAACAACTGTTGAGAAAAAAATTCGATGCGTTGCGCCGTTTCAGAGCTAATCAGCGCTGGCGTCAGCCATTCAGGCCGTTGCACACGAAAATTCGTGTCCCACCAGAGAGAGTGCCGCAAAACCTGTTCTTCGTTTGGTTTCCTAGCACCGAACAAGAAAGCTATTCAAAAATTGGACACGGGAAAATAGTAGGGATCGAACCCGAGCTAAAGGCTGAGCAGTGTAGTGTGCTATCATGTATGTGCTATCATGTACACTATAAGAGCACTTCATAGAATTGTAAGTGGTGGGCCACTTGAATTTGTTCGTCCAACGACCTGGTTGGCGCAGTGGTAACACGGGTTCCCGTCAAATCATCGAAGTTTAGCGCTGCCGGGCTGGGCTAGCACTTGGATGGGCTACCATCCGATCTGCCGAGCGCTGCTGGCAAGCGGGGTGCACTCTTGTGAGGCAAACTGAGTAGGACTTTGATTGAGAAGTAGCGGCTCCGAACTCGTAAACTGACACACGGCCGGAAGAGCGGTGTGCTGACTACTTGCCCCTCCATACCCACATCCGGTGACGCCTTTGGGCTGAGGATGACACGGCGGCCGGTCGGTACCATAGGGCCTTCATGGTCCGTTCGGACGGAGTTAAGTTAACGACCTGATTGGCTAACTTCAGTATTAATTATCTCGGAAATGGCGTGATGTATGGATTTTTTTCTTAACAGTTACTTACCAGTACAATCTACCCTGCGACACCTGTACAAGCTTTTCGGACTGTATCTGACCACCTGTATTCGCAAATATGCAGAGCTACGATTTTAACTTCCATTATCCTAATGTAGTAAGAAGCAAATATTGCAGTAACATTTTCCTAGCAGCCTTGATATATACTGAACTTACCCACACTTTGGTTCCTTATCAAAATTTTACCTAGTAAGAAAATGTGCGTCTGGAGCACAGCATCGTATGGTAGTGTAACATGGACTGTGGGAAATCGGAACAGAAGAGAATCGAAGCATTTGAGAAGTGGCACTACAGGCGTATGTTCAAAAAATGGTTCAAATGGCTCTGAACATTATGGGACTTAACGTCTGAGGTCATCAGTCCCCTAGAAGTTATAACTACTTAAACCTAACTAACCTAAGGACATCACACATATCCATGCTCGAGGCAGGAGTCTAACCTGGCACCGTAGTGGCCGCGCGGTTCCAGACTGTAGCACCTAGAAGTGCTCGGCCACAATGGCCTGCGTGGATGTTGAAAAT
Organism: Schistocerca gregaria; assembly: GCF_023897955.1. Classification (NCBI taxonomy): domain Eukaryota; kingdom Metazoa; phylum Arthropoda; class Insecta; order Orthoptera; family Acrididae; genus Schistocerca; species Schistocerca gregaria. Next base: position 323,629,794 of record NC_064920.1, on the reverse strand, counting down.
TGCGTGGACTGCTAAGGTAAGGAATGAGAAGGTTCGGCGCAGAATCGGAGAGGAAAGGAATGTGTGGAAAACACTGACAAGTAGAAGGGACAGGATGATGGTACGTCTCTTAAGACATCAGGGAAAGACTTCTATGGTACTAGAGGGAGCTGTAGAGAGCAAAAACTGTAGAGGAAAACACGGACTGGAATACATCAGCAAATAATTGAGGACGTAGGTTGCAAGTGCTACTCTGAGATAAAGAGGTTGGCACAGAAGAGGAATTCGTGGGGGGCCGCATCAAACTCGTCAGAGGACGGATGATCCGGCCAAAAAAGTCCCTTCTACAGCATCTAGAAGCTGATATTAGGAGCTATGAAGTGCCCTGTACATTTGTAAGACAATTTTTGTAAAAGATTACATTAGTGATCCATTCTGTGAAAAACTGTAAGTACTAGATACACTGTTCCATCAATAAGAATTTAGCTAACTCTACCGTGTTTTTATCAAAATCCTCAATGCACTGACTCAAGTTTAATGATTTATTTTAATTTTAAATAGGGTAATCATTTGATACTAGTGTCTTCGTGTAACTTGTAACAACTGGCGTCACAAATGGCGACAGTGGGTAGGAGGCGAGCAATGGAATTTGCATCCAATGGGAAGCGAGCTCCAGTGTGGGACTTGCGTCTGGGACGCTGCGAATGAAGGCTTCGGTTTGGTCAAGGGAAGGAAGGACTTTCCTCTACGTCAGGGCACAGTGATCACCTTTTAGAGTCATACAATACATAAATTTTTAGTTTTTTTTCTTTTATCTTAAAAAACCTTTCATGTTTCCTTCTCCTGCCGTGAAACAAACACTCATAGTATTCAATAAGACAAAGACCATCAGCTATTACTAATGATATTAGGCAAAACAACAAAACCAGTTACATAAGCCTCATATACACAAAATTATGACTTTATGTGCCTTTTGATTATAACAAATCATTTCTTGGTCACATACTCCCTTATTCGTCCTCCCCGATAGCTGTGGTCAGCACGGTGGTCTGTCACGCCAAGGGGCACGGGTTCGATTCCCAGCTGTGCCTTAGATTTTCTCCACTCAGGCACTGGGTGTTGTGTTGTCCTCATTATCATCACCAGTGGAAGACAACGGGAAACCACCACTGGAATCACTTCTCAAGACGCTCATGCGGTGGACCTCTCTGACGGGGCTTCCCCCATGACAAGACCTACCGTAAGGCAGAACACAAAGTTAGTTATTCCCTTATTAAAGCTCAATGGGCTTGGCTTTGCAGCCATCATCAGACTTAATAATGAGAAAACTAAAAAAAAGGTCATATCAGTAGATTTACGAAACTATAAAATTCACATTAAATGTGCGAACAAAGTGACCAATTTACCTAAAAATTACAGCAGTGAGTTGTAGGGGGTAGTCCGTACACAGAAGAAGAAGAGCAGCTAGTGCATATGTGACGGTACTAGTAGTCACAACAAGCGCATCGGTTTAAAAATCCCACGTGCTGCCAGAAAGCACACAGCTGGAGCCAAAGCCTGAGCCACTGAAACGACTGGGGCAGCTGTGGCGCCTGAGGAGCGGCCTCGCTGTGGCAGTGGACACCGTTAGTGAACAGCAGCGAATGAGAAAATATCGCCGTCGAAGGCAGAGGTCGCCAGAGGCAGCTCGGCAGGCAGCGACAGGGTGCTGATACAATCTGCTGTATATAGATACTAAATTTAATATATGTGAAATCTATAAATCATCTCGTTTCAGGTGTGATAATAGTGCGTAGTATATTATGTAAGGTAGAAGCTTAGAGCATGTCCATGACTACCACCGTGCCAATTGGGATGCCTACTGGGAATCCATTGCCTTACAGGTCGAAAGCCACCCCCTCACCTTTCACCACCCTGATGACATCACCCATGCCTCTTCCTTCCTTCAGGAGACCGTCACTGACGCTGTGGAGGCTCATGTCCCTAACAAACTCATCCACCCTCATCGCTCTACACTTCCGCCACAGGCCGTCCCTCTTCTGCGTGAATCCCACAGGCTCTACCGCTCCTTCCTCCGCACTAGTGACCAGGATACTCTCACCCGCCACCGTCAATTACAGCAACATATCCGGAACCTCATTACAGCAAAGAAATGCCGGGACTGGCGCCAGACATGCACCCGCCTCAACTCCACCCTCCCTGTCAACTCTTCAACGTACTGGTCAGCCTTCCACCGCCTTACTGGTAGCCATCCCACCCGGCATTACCCCATCCTCCATGACGATCGACCCTTTCCTGACAACCTCAGTAAGGCCACCATTTTGCTTCCCACCTATCTGAGGTCTTCTCCATTGCTGACGACCCCATTTTGATTACTCCCTCTTCCCCACTGTCCTTGACCGCACTGGTACCTCTATCCCATCGCTTGCCCCCAACTTCCAGTACTTGGATCGGTTACCCCGCTCAGACATCAACATTCCCATCACTGCACCGGATATCACACTTGTCCTCTGCTCCAAAAGCAACACGACCCCTAGTCATGATGGCGTCACCTACCCTCACCTCAAGGAATCCCCTCCATCCTTCCTGTCTGTCCTTGCTACCCTGTACAATGTGCTCCTTTCCACTGGATTTTACCCCGACCTGTGGAAGACTTCCCATGTCCTGCTGTTCCCTAAACCTAACAAGCCCCCCTCTGATACCTCTTTCTATCGTCCAATCTTCCTCACCTCCATGTTCAGTAAGGTCTTCGAGGCCAACCTCTCTCGCCATATTCACTGCCACCTTAACCAGCACCGCCACCTTCCTATTACCCAATGTGGCTTCTGGCCTCCCTTCTCCGCTGACGACCAGCTTCTTAACCTTACCAATCTTCTTTCCCTCCAACTTAACTCCCGTCACTCTGCTATCTTTGTTTCCTTTGATGTCTAGAACGCCTATGACCGTGTCTGGCACCCCGGGCTCCTCTTCAAACTCCAGAAAATGCTCTTCCCATCAGCTTCGTTCATCTTGTTGCTTCCTTCCTCTCCCATCGTCCCTCCTATGTGACTATCCACAATTCCAACTCCCGTACTTTCTGTCCCCCTGCCAGCGTGCCCCAAACTTCTGTCCTTTCCCATCTCCTCTATCTCCTGTACACTGCTGATATGCCCAAACCTCCTCCTACTGTTCATCTTCTCCAGTTCGCTGATGACACCACCTTCTTAACTCTTTATCCTAACCTTCAACGGTCCCAACGTACCCTCCAAACCCATCTTGACCAATTCACTGCTTGGTGCAACCAGTGGTTCCTCCGTATTAATACCTTCAAGACCCAGGCGATCATCATAGCCTGCACCACCTGCTCCTTCCGCCACCATTATTTCTACCTCACCTAACACCTACCCTCAAATACCTTGGCCTCACACTCGACCGCCACCTCACCTGGACTCCCCATCTCCTTACCATCCAAAACAAAGCTCACAACTACCTCCGCCTCCTGAAACTCCTGTCTGGCCAGAAGTGGGGTCTGCATCCTTCCACCATCTTTCACACCTACAAATCCTTGAACTGCCCCATCCTCTGTTATTCCAGCGTTGCTTGGATTTCCGCCCCTCCCCGGTTCTATAACGCCCTCCAAATCCTCGAACGCCATGAGCTCCGCCTCACCTTCCGCATCCGCCTTGTGTCCCCTACATGCATCCTCTACGACCTCATCCCCTTCCCCCACCTTCTCAGTTTCCTTGGACCCATCCGCACACTATATATTGTCCGCCGCCTTGATCTACCTCACCCCTGGTGTCTCCCTTCCTCTCCACCCCCAACCAGATGCTGCACCTTTACCATTGTGTCCCATCCTCTCTCCATCTCCACACACTTCATCTCCTTTCCCAATGCAACTTCGACGGTCTACCTCTCCCGGATGATGATCTTCGCCCTGACATCTACCCTTCCTACCAACTCTAACCCTGTCTTCCTGCCTTCTCCTCAGGGCTCCCTTTCCTCCCCCTTCCCTCCTCCTTCCCTCCTACTCCTCCTCCATCTCTTGCGCCTCCTTTCAGTGTCTCTGCACTCCCTACTGCCCTGTCTTCCCTCTTCATCTCCCACCCCACATGTCTCCCGCCTCTTCGTGTACCCACTGATGCCCCTCCTCTCTTCATCCCACTGCTTCCCCTGCTGCCCCTTTTCCAGCCTCTCTGCCCTTTCCCTCGGCAGGTCCCACCTGGCAGTTTTATTCTTCGTCATGTGTGCTCCAAGTGGGTTTTAAGTGTGTTGTTCCGGAGTGTTTTTACTACTGTGGCCGATTTTTAACATGTGCATGTCCATTCAGTGCCTTCTTTGAGTTTTGAAGAATCGCCAATCATGTTTTTCATCTTTTTGGTGACTTTTTTTAACTGTCCTCCATGAACGTCTCTGTGTTAATCTATATTTCTTACCTCCATTTTCTCCCATTTTTCTGTTTTAAGTTCCCCTTTATCGGCTTATGTATGCAACATTTTATTCTTATTTTAAGTTGTCATGTCACTTGGATGAAGAGCGGCGGATTGTGCCGCTGACAGCCCTCCCCAGCCCATATGGGGCAGGGGAATGAAATCACAATAAAGAAAGAAATAGCTTAGAGCATAAAAACAATTTAAAATGAGCTTGATGGCCGTATCTGTGCAGTAAGATCACAAAAGTATTGCAAAACAGGTCATGAGCGCTTCCATGGCTTCTTTTGCATGTCACCTCCAATTTTCATCAATTTTGTTAATGTTTTATATCATTCCACGGTGGGAAAGGAACGAATAAGGTTATTTTGATGAATTTGTACTGACAACTCAAATTACTTTTCACTTGATTGCTATGCGTGTTGGGAACTTTATGTGGTCTTTCTTTTAGTTTTCTGTGTTACTTTCCTGGGTGCCTTGTTGCGAGGCAAGCACCGGAGGAGGCTACACACTGCGTTTTCGTGGGGTCTGCACTTCCACGAATATGGAGAGGGTCGTTCGTCACTGGACTTGAGCGCCTGGTGGGGCGACTGACCTCAGTCGAGTTTCGCCTATTGTATGGATGGCGAAACGACCTGCAAGCAATCTGAGTTTCGCCACAGTTTATCTTGCGACTAAGTAGCACTTTCTTGGAATCGTTGAGGAGCATGACTTGGGTCATCCTCCAGTTTCGTTCTCCGACTTAGGACCCAGTTTTTTATTGTGCATTTTCACACCAGTGTGACTTGAATGAAGACTGCTTGACTGCTGGGTCGATTGACAGTATTTTCTTAACGATTCTGAGGAATCTTATGGACGGTGCCTGCCGGGTGCGGCCGGCTGGTGCGAGATGGCCAGTGGTCTCGGCATGCTGTTGTCATAGCTGGTCAAACGGCAAATTCAGTGCCGCCAGCTAAATAGCAGAGGCATGACTGGTCAACTTAAACTGAGGCAGTCATAAAGCCCTGCACGAAATTGGAGGGCACGATCGCTGTTGGTGCAGATGGTGTTCTGAGATAGTGCAGGGGAATTTTAGAGGGTGGTGGCTTCGCTCTTGCGTTGTGCGGTCGCTGGGCATTCGGGACTAATCTTCGTCTGAATGTCCGAATCTCGTGGTCGTGCGGTAGCGTTCTCGTTTCCCGCGCCCGGGTTCGATTCCCGGCGGGGTCAGGGATTTTCTCTGCCTCGTGATGACTGGATGTTGTGTGATGTCCTTAGGTTAGTTAGGTTTAAGTAGTTCTAAGTTCTAGGGGACTGATGATCATAGATGTTAGTCTCATAGTGTGCAGAGCCAGTTCTTTTTTTTTCGTCGGATTCGAACAGTCTTGCGACTTAGTCACACGTTTTTCGGAATCGTTGTAGAACATGACTTCGGTCATATTGCAGTTTCATTCTGCGACTTAACACCCAGTTTCTTTCTCTGCGTTTTCGCACCTGTATCGACAGGGAGAGTTTAGGCGATTTTTGCTGTGTCTCTTCCTGGAGATACGTCCTCGTGCATGCAGGAGTTCCTCTGCTGCGGCCACACGGGCAGAATCCCCGGACAGCATTTGAAGCCACAGTTTGAAACAGAGTTTCTGCACAGCAGGAGTCGCGCCTACGTCATCAGAACGCTGCCTACCGACGACGTGCGGCAGGTTTCAGGACTGGTGAAGTATTTTGCGGCTCCGGCATTGTAGGACCTATCATTTGTATACAGAAATTCTCAGCAGCATGCGCCCTCGCTTTGCTACAAGTCCACCTTGTTTGTTACTCCATGTGTTTCTATTTGAGCGCTCACTACTAATTGCTATACTGCATTACAGTCGGGGATCTAATGATTGATTCATTAGGACCTCCAGTCATTATCATCCATCTGTTGCATCACAGAGAGTAGGAGCCCCTTGTTCTCGAGCCAACTCCTATTCTCATAATAGTTCTGTGTATCCTTTCCTTTAGTCTACTGCTTGTATTGACAATCTAGTATCTTTGTGTTCTGATTTATAATAAATCTCATTGTAATATGTAATCTGCACATCATTTCGTAGGCAGATGCAGGATTCCATTTGCTGTCGTTTATTATGATAAAATTCCCTTTTTTACTGAAGAGATTACAATTTTTATTTATTCTGAGTGTTCACTTCTTACTTTACAAACGAACAGGATCCAGCATCAATTCGTTTCGCTCCAGTGTGCACATAATTACGAGTAAGTAGGTCCTAGGTGGGAGGGGGGGGGGGGGGGGGTGGGGGTGGCGGGTGCGTCGGTTCATGTCTAGTTCTCATTTAAAATTCACCATAATTAAAGAGGTACAAACACTTCACCACCCTGGCACCTCGCATTGGGCCACTTCATACGTGACACCATATAGCGTAAGATGACACTATATAGTGTAAGAAATTACATAAAAAAACAAAGATAAGCTTGAAAAATGAACGTAAGGTGTTTTGAAGAAAAACATAAGAAAGCAAATAGGGAACTAAAAAACATTGTTCAAATGGCCCTGAGCACTATGGGACTTAACTTCTGAGGTCATCAGTCCCCTAGAACTTAGAACTACTTAAACCTAACTAACCTATGGACCTCACACACATCCATGCCCACAGCAGGATTCGAACCTGCGACCTTAGCGGTCCTGCGGTTCCAGACTGTAGCGCCTAGAATTGCACGGCCACTCCGGCCGGCACGGAACTAAAAGTTGACGACTCTAAATTTAGGAGTAGGTGCAGCAGTCTGGGTGACGTAAGCATTCAGACGAACTCAGGTTGACCATCAGCGACGGTAGTGGTACGTCAGCTGCCTGATCACTGGTGGTCAGATCAGCCGTCCGATCTATCGATGTTGCCGCCAATGGATGGTGGTGATGATGACGATGATGATCAGGGACATTACGATGATAATGAAAAAAATGAAGTACTATGCCTGAAACAAATAAACGGATGTTTTCAAGATCGGATGTACAGCTGTTATTGTCAACCAAATAAAGCGGAGAAAAAAAGGAATATTAGTGATTAACGTTCTGTCGAGATAATAAATTTATTAGAGACGGAGCACAAGCTCGGATTAAGGAAATATGGGGAAGGAAATCGGTCGTGCCCTTAAAAGAACTTTCCTGGCATTTATCTTAAGTGATGTAGGGAAATCATAGAAAGTCTACTAGCATAGCCGGACATACTCCCTTATGTAAGTTCTGCGTGCTAACCATTGCGTTGCCTCGCTCGCTCAGTGAAAAAGAAAAAAAAAAAAAAAAAAAAAAAAGACAGCTTGCTCAGCCCTTAGTACTGTAGGCTCAGTTATTCCATACAGGGTGTGTCACATCCAAGTGTAGATATCTCTGTAAGTGACAGTACGGTGTACTAAACAACTTTACATCAGTTTTTACTTCATTTGCAGACTATTAATTAAAGCTATTATTAGTCGGATGTTTTTTTATTTTTTTATTTTTTAGATTGCATATTACCTCCTGTCTCTTGGGCAGCACTTCAGGTGTTCCACTGTGGACGCATAGACGCGTAACATTGAGTCTATAACGGTACGCATGTAATGAGGCCCAGGTACGGCCATGCAGAAAACATCAGATAATAAATTTTGTGTCATGCTTATAGGAAAATTGTTGATAGAGAGAAAAACAACCAGCCCACTGATGTGTGTAAATATTAAGATACCACACATAAAAATATCTGCATCTACGCCCATTACCACTTGCATGTTTTTAATCACGGTCAATCGATTCAAACAATATCGTCATCGCATCAACATCATTTCCTCTGGCAGATGTGATGAAGACGAAAATCTAAACCGCATTCCTTACGCTGCATATACCGGAAGTACTTGTCAACAGATTACTAAGAAACACTAATTGGCTGAAACATCGGTAGTCAACCTCACAATATTCTGAGGGGATCGAATTTCAAAAAATTCCCGCAAAAATAACTCTGTACAACGTAACGTTGTACAAAACTGCAAACTACCAACCTAGGACTTGAAAAATCAGCAATTTACAAGACTTTGTGACGACTGACCCAGCTGACATCCTGTTCAGACGGGCAGAAGCTTTCATGTAAGATACGGTGAAAAAGTGGATGCCTTCAGACTAAAAAAGTTAAGCACATCTGAAATTGTCACTCGCACGGATCAACGTGGACACTATTTGTAACATTGAAGATAACTTACAGATACTTCATGCCATTAAAAAAGGCAAGAAAATTGACCTTCTAGAAGAACTGAGACTACACATCCACATCCTCATTTAACCGCAACAATTTGTAAATGAGCAACTAGAGCTTACTACCAAACGATTTTTATATAATTTATTAGGCTCTTCACTCAAATTAAATACAATGTCGACATCCAACAGCCAGGTATATGAACAAGAATATCTTCACTGCAATAGGGAAACACTTACACTACATAACGTTTTACATTGTCTTGGAAAACTATTAGACCATAGCAGGAGAAAGTGCCATGCACTTGAATATTTGTAACTGTGTACTGCTCTTTCGTCTTACATCTAAATAAATTCAAAGATATTAACGCATCTTTTCTGTAGAAAGAACGTGCAAAGTGGTCGTAACAAGGGAATGTTCTGACATGTGGGTCACTGACTTTCATTAAGTTTCGCAAAGACGTTCCGTACCAACAATAAATGGACACGTGTTTCGGCTTTTAGGTAGACAGTGCCGAGATCTTGAAAATAATCGAGGTCAGAGTTCATTACGAAATATCGTTTTTTAATTGCTGCACATCAACGGATCGCCTAATACTAAACATTTTTATTGATATAGTATAGGGGTCCAAAATAATAATTTTCTAGTTATTGACGTTTTTGCGTTTACATGCTGTGGTTTCGGTGCTTGTTATTGCACGTGTGTAGCAGAGCGAGGTCACCAGTCAACCAGTCAGACCGTTTAGACTACCAAACTGTTCATCTGTGTTCATTTCTGTATCTGACAATTTTATGACAATGGGAATGCCTTTTATTCCCTTTTTTTAAGTGATACATCGGGAGGTGTGACTAATAAACAATATATATATATAGTGTACTGACAATTATTTTCATCGCGATGCATTACGCGCTACGTTAGGACTTTCGTAGCTGATGATGCGCAACCGACGTGCACCGCGAGAGTGATACCAGCAATATATACCTCTCTTTTTCAACCACGTGACGTTTAAGTTTTTGGACAGGTAAATAATTTCATCATACGGTTTCAAAATCATGGGTTATCACAGCACAGCAGATAATTACAAGATAAAGCGGATGCTATCGAAATTCATTCGTTGGTCCATAATCAGTTTCCACGCCTGTCTTTCAAGTTATGCTTTTATACACTTGGTATGCGTCCAAACAGATATCTGATATACCCGTTTTCAGCAACGCAAACCAGATATGTTTTTCACGAACAATATACCGGAAAACATGTCAATGCAGCGAAATTTCTTTCATGTGTTGCACATGACGCAAGGAATATTTATGTTTTGCTTGGTTCTGTGACAAGTATTACCCCACCGATTGAGAGAGGGCTCAGGAATGGACGACCAATTAGGAATGGGTGTATTTTTTTACTATGTATCACGATGAAAATTGCGGTCAATATATGATATACAGTAATTTTATTATAAATCACGCCTCCGGATATTTACATAAAAAAGGAAAAGAAAAATATTTCGATTATCAGAATATTACCAGACATCGAAAAAATGTTGAATGCGAAAAAGCCACGACCAAAAATCGAACAAAAACCAGGAGTGTGGTACCTCAACACTTTGACCGCTTGACTACCGACCACACTCTGCTGCAGCCGTAGTATAAGCGGTACCCAAGCTACAGCATGAAATCTCAGAAACGGTAATAACTCAAAGATTGTAAACTTTGAAGTTAAAATCTGGGTTATTAGGCCGCGTCATTTTCTTGTTCAGATACCTGGCTGTTGGATGTCCACGTTGTTTAATTTGAGTGAAGAGCCTAAGAAATTATACTGAAATTGTTTTGCAGTAAGCTCTAGTTGCTCATTTACAAATTTTTGCTGTTAACTGAGGTAGTGGATGTGTATTCCTAGTTATTCTAGAAGGTCCATTTTCTTGCCTTTTTTAATAGCCTGAAATCTTTAATGTTAGAAATAGTGTCCACGTTGATCCGTGCGAGTGACAATTTCAGATGTTGTTAACTTTTTTAGTCTGAAGTCACGCACTGTACAGGATGAAAGCTGTTACAATCGTCAGAAACAGTCTTGCAAATTGCTGACTCCATGCGTCCAGCTACTATAGAATTCAGCATTACAACTACTGCCAGCCGTTGCTAACAATGCCAGTGACCATAGAACGTGCGGTTGTCAGCTCGACTGAGCCAATAAAGTGGAGAAAAGGACCTCCTCTCCTTCATCCGCTTGAATTAATCGAGATCACAGGGAAGCCTAAAGTCGATAGTATATAGTATCGAGAGAAAAAGAGAAAGCTTATCTTGTTGCTTTCAGGTTTACTCCGTTAGATGGTAAATCAGAGATCAGTCAACCGAAAGTCGAACATTGATTACATGTTATCGATTCCGACGCACTGACAGCTTAATACGCTATCTAAGAATTTTTGGATGGTCAGATGCGTTAATGCGTGTTGTTGTTAGTACATTCAAAAAAAAATGTTCAAATGTGTGTGAAATCTTATGTGACTTAACTGCTAAGGTCATCAGTCCCTAAGCTTACACACTACTTAACCTAAATTATCCTAAGGGCAAACACACACGCCCATGCCCGAGTGAGGACTCAAACCTCCGCCGGGATCAGCCGCACAGTGCATGACTGCAGCGTCTTAGAGAAAAGTTCAACAAGGAACTTGCCTAGAAAAGTGTGTTGGATACACAAAGCACAGCATCGACAAATACGCACTCGCTACATAAGCAAAATAACACTGCCAAAGGTGGATGTAGAGACTTTCTCTGATTTCTGTGCATAGAAGTAACATAATAACAACCGTATACTACGCCGGCACACAACAGCCTATAGTGTCACGTGTTGTGATGCACGCAACACGCCCCGCATATCTCGCTGGCGCCGGTGTTTGGGACACGGACGTCATGTCGCCTCTTCAGTCATACGAGACAATGGACAATCTGCTGCAAGTCATATCGCCGCAAATTTGAGTTCGGGGTGCGTTGAACCCATTTGTACCAGTATTTTACGAAGACAAATAGACTTCAGTAGCAACGACCGACTTCACATCCAGTGCCTTCGCATCACTTCCGGCTGATCTGTGTAAAAAGCAATAGTACCAGTACGGGATTTTCACTCTGCAGCGGAGTGTGCGCTGATATGAAACTTCCTGGCAGATTAAAACTGTGTGCCCGACTTGTACTCGAACTCGGGACCTTTGCCATTCGCGGGCAAGTGCTCTACCAACTTTTTTTTTTCTTTTTTTATTATCAGATTGACTTGGTATATTTCACGAGAATTCTGACAACCATAGTCAAATCATCATTTAATATTAGCTGCAAAAAGAAAATCAAAAAATTAGGTGAAACACAAATAAAACATTTCTTCTGAAGGGGAAGACCAACCCGTTACCCCACCCGTATGAATTTTGGGTGTATATATATACATGCAAAAGAGAGAGAGAAAAAAAAATTACGAAAAAATACAACAAGGGAGGGGACTCGAGCTCAGGGAAGAAACAGGAATCACAGGGGAACTTAACCAACACCTTGACGGTTAAACACAAGAAAAAGCATATTCGCAAAAAGCGTTCGGTATTGTGGTAACCGCTGCCATTTCCAATGCGCAGTTGACAAATAATGGTGAAAAACGCGGGGATCTGGGTCCTTACCACCTTCAATGACGTAATGGGCATACACTCCTGGAAATTGAAATAAGAACACCGTGAATTCATTGTCCCAGGAAGGGGAAACTTTATTGACACATTCCTGGGGTCAGATACATCACATGATCACACTGACAAAACCACAGGCACGTAGACACAGGCAACAGAGCATGCACAATGTCGGCACTAGTACAGTGTATATCCACCTTTCGCAGCAATGCAGGCTGCTATTCTCCCATCCAGACGATCGTAGAGATGCTGGATGTAGTCCTGTGGAACGGCTTGCCATGCCATTTCCACCTGGCGCCTCAGTTGGACCAGCGTTCGTGCTGGACGTGGAGACCGCGTGAGAGGACCCTTCATCCAGTCCCAAACACGCTCAATGGGGGACAGATCCGGAGATGTTGCTGGCCAGGGTAGTTGACTTACACCTTCTAGAGCACGTTGGGTGGCACGGGATACATGCGGACGTGCATTGTCCTGTTGTAACAGCAAGTTCCCTTGCCGGTCTAGGAATGGTAGAACGATGGGTTCGATGACGGTTTGGATGTACCGTGCACTATTCAGTGTCCCCTCGACGATCACCAGAGGTGTACGGCCAGTGTAGGAGATCGCTCCCCACACCATGATGCCGGGTGTTGGCCCTGTATGCCTCGGTCGTATGCAGTCCTGATTGTGGCGTTCACCTGCACGGCGCCAAACACGCATACGACCATAATTGGCACCAAGGCAGAAGCGACTCTCATCGCTGAAGACGACACGTCTCCATTCGTCCCTCCATTCACGCCTGTCGCCACACCACTGGAGGCGGGCTGCACGATGTTGGGGCGTGAGCGGAAGACGGCCTAACGGTGTGCGGGACCGTAGCCCAGCTTCATGGAGACGGTTGCGAATGGTCCTCGCCGATACCCCAGGAGCAACAGTGTCCCTAATTTGCTGGGAAGTGGCGGTGCGGTCCCCTACGGCACTGCGTAGGATCCTACGGTCTTGGCGTGCATCCGTGCGTCGCTGCGGTCCGGTCCCAGGTCGACGGGCACGTGCACCTTCCACCGACCATTGGCGACAACATCGATGTACTGTGGAGACCTCACGCCCCACGTGTTGAGCAATTCGGCGGTACGTCCACCCGGCCTCCCGCATGCCCACTATACGCCCTCGCTCAAAGTCCGTCAACTGCACATACGGTTCACGTCCACGCTGTCGTGGCATGCTACCAGTGTTAAAGACTGCGATGGAGCTCCGTATGCCACGGCAAACTGGCTGACACTGACGGCGGCGGTGCACAAATGCTGCGTAGCTAGCGCCATTCGACGGCCAACACCGCGGTTCCTTGTGCGTCCGCTGTGCCGTGCGTGTGATCATTGCTTGTACAGCCCTCTCGCAGTGTCCGGAGCAAGTATGGTGGGTCTGACACACCGGTGTCAATGTGTTCTTTTTTCCATTTCCAGGAGTTTAGTAACCCATGAGCCAGACAATCGTGTTCGTTTTCGTCTGAGGAAAATAAGAGATGTCCGGATGTAAGAAGATGTCGTCTGGGAATGCGGTTTCAGGCCTTCTAGTAAGAAAAGCTAATTGACGGCGGACCCAGAGCCAATGATCCCGTCCGCAAGCAACTAGCCTGTGAAGTAAGGTGTCAGTTTGATGACATTCCTCACACTGATCAGTCGGACGAAGACCAATACGAAAAAGACGATCACCAGTAGGTATCACACGGTAAATGACCTTATACCACGTTGAAACAATCTCCATCGGCAAAATGGGAAGACTAAGATGAGACCAGACCGTTTTCCATGATGTTGACGGGGAAGCAAGTTCAACAGAAGAAGGGAAACATGCTGTACCCCAACGGATTTGTAGCATGTTGGTAGTAATATGCGTCATAGAAAGTATATCAGCACCCAGAATACCGACAAGTACAAAGTATTCACGAATGTGCCGCAATTTAGGATTAATCCGTCCAACATCAACAGGAGGGGTCAGACTGGCCGGCCGGAGGTGGGAAAGTAAACGAGAGGTGACTGAATGCGGAGCCCGCGTACAGGTTAAAACATTGCGGCGGGCAAATAAGATGGACGTCTTCACTTTGATATCTGAAAGACCCAATCCTCCAAGCTTCCGAGGCCTGGCCACAACTTCATACCGGACACGGAAGACATGGCGGCGCCACAGAAATCGACTAGACAGCTGTTTCAGCCTGCGGGCCATCATCGCGGGAAGCGGGAAGACCTGCGCAACGTAGTATATTTTACTGAAGACATAGGTCTCTAAAACCCGTGCTTTGTGAAGGGGGCTAAGGGAACGGCGGTCATGTTCAAGGATCGCCCCGTGAACACGACTCGTAACCTCACGCCAATTTAGTGCCGCCATTTTGATCGGATTACGATCCACTATGATCTCCAAGGTCTTATGGCGATCGACAACCGTCGCCCAAGGAATGACGACATGATCAAAGCCTCTCAACGGCAGGAACGTGCATTTGCGATCATTAATGCGAGCACCAGCAAGACCACAAAATGAATCCAAGGTATCCTTAAGCCGCGGTATGTCCTCGGCATGTCGTACTAAAACCATGACGTCATCGGCGTATGCACGGACTGCAAAAATTTCCCCCAATATATTCCAGCCACGTAAGTGCATGGTGAGATGGCGAAGTAAGGGCTCTAAGGATAGAACAAAAAGTGACATGGATAAGGGGCTTCCCTGGGGTACCCCCGTCTGATCGATATCCGGGGGGTAGGGTGACCGTTCACAATCACCGAGACACTGATACCGGTAAAAAGATTAGTTAAGACTTGTCGAGCATCATTATTAAAGCCGACAGCGGTGAGCACTCTCGATAAAAAATCATGGCTGACGCGATCGAACGCTTTTTGGAAATCAAGAAAAAGCAAAGCCCCTGGGATATTAGCGGCAGCCGCCACCGAGATTACATCGCGACATTCGAGAACGGAAGTCAGTATCGTGCGTCCAGGCACACAGCTTTGGTGGGCGGCAATAATGGTATCGAGCAGCTTAGAGAGACGGATATTAATTGCTCGAGCGACAAGTTTATAATCAAAGTTAAGGAGAGTAATAGGACGGAGGGAATCAATTGCAGGTCGACCTGTGGATTTCGGGAGGAGGACCATTCTGCCTTCCTGAAAAGGAGCAGGAAGTGAGACTCCCCGCATCACTTCATTTACCATTGACGTTAAGGTGTCACCAATGAGCGGCCAAAATTGAACATAGAACTCCTTAGGAATACCATCTAATCCAGGCGACTTGCGGGACTGCGATCCTGCAACAACATCATATATGTCATCCTTCTGAAAGGGACGCAGAAAGGCGTCGTTTAATTGAGGAGTGACGACGCGAGGCAGCAAGGAGGTAAAGTCGTCAAGAGAGGTTTCCGCCGGGACATGAGTATCGTACAGATCAGTAAAATAGGTGTAAACGAAGTCAGAAATGTCACGGTGAGAGGTGAACACGCGGCCGTCAGCGGTTGTGAGGGAGGCAAGGCACCCACGTTTCCGGCGCGACCGTAAACGGACTAGATGGTAGAGTGACGTCAGTTCCTCTTGTAGAAGGGAACGTGGTTGAGACCTCGTCCGCAGGCCCTCCATTTGAATGCGTTTGAGCTGCAGCAATTTGGCTTTGATGCGCTGTATATCAGTAACCCGGAGGGGAGCATGCGTAGCACTATCGTACAGTTGACGTAAGACAGAATAGTAAAATTCTTGCGTTCGTCGATCTTCTGCCACCTTCGCAGCCCCAAAACGCATGAGAGCCCTACGGATGTGTGGTTTTGCATACAGTGTCCACCATGCCACGATAGACGGGTACCGGTCCATAGTACGAGAACAACGAGTCCAAATGTCCTCCAGGACGATACCAAGGGAGGTATCTTGCAAATACGCGATATTGAGCATCCAAGGAGGACGAAACAATTTTACCGGTTGTCGCTCGTAATTAAACGTAACGGCTACAGCGCAATGATCAGTAAAACAGGCTGGTATCACATCAACAGCCAGAAGTTGCCCACACAAGGAATCGGAAAGGTAAAAGCGATCGAGGCGACTGCTAGACGTGGGAGTAAAGTAGGTATGTCGCACAAGTGTAGGATAGCGAGAAACCCACACGTCACGCAGGTGCAAGGAGCGCACAAGGTCGTCGAGTTCTTTACTGAAATTAAAATCAGGAGACTGATCTACCGGCCGTAGAACACAATTGAAGTCCCCACCTAAAATTATCTTTGTCGGGGATTTACGAAGCAGGTAAATGACTTCTTCTTTATAGAAACTCGAGCGTGCGGTAGTACAACCCGAACCAGAAGGGGCATAAAGAAGGAGTAAACTGAGATCATAAAACGTGCACCCGATCCCCCTTCCACTCTCGAGTACTTCGAAATTCATCAACGGAATGCCTTCTCTATAAAACAAGGCAGTGCCCGTAGAAAGTTCGGAAGCGACATTAAAAAACGTCGAGAACCCAGGAATCGAAAACTGGTCGAATAGGACTTCCTGTAAAAAAACAACATCTGCCCCAGACTGATAGATAAACTGTCGCAAAGCGGCGAGCCGAAGCTCAGAACATATTCTGTTAATATTCAGAGTAAGAAATGTATATGCTTGCATGGAACTTCAACCTAGAAAGAAAAACAAAGATCGGTAGAGAGCCGTCAGCTGACGGAGCAGCATACAAGTAATCATACCAGAAACAAGCGCTGAACCACAGAGAGAAAAACTACGAAACAGAACCCTCATCTTCCCACTGCTTTTTCTTCGGCCGTGACGCGGCTCTCCGTGGCTGTTTACGGATTCGACTGCGGCTCCGCGGTGCCGACGCTGCAGCGTTCGGCTGCGTAGGAGCATCATGTAGACATTCCGTGTCAGATTGCGAGAGAGAGGCCTCTACATCCCACTCGTCCGCAGACATGGGTTCACGGTGGGACAGTTGGTGAATAACAACGGGATCCACTGGCTCTGGAGAATCAATCAGTTGTTTGATGGGAGGAGGCTGTGATCCAGAGGGGGCGACAGAAATTCCAGAAGGGGGTTGCGAAACAGAGTCAATAGGAGAAGTGTCAGAGAGCACCGGAGAAGACACGTGGCAACCAGAAGCAGGTTCCGTCACGGGCGTCTCCGAAGAGGCTGCCGCGGTAGCAGGAACAACGTCAGATAAGGTGTCAGGGAGCTTCTGCAAAGGCGTGATAGCACCTGTGGCTTCCTCATCCACGATTTCCGACTGAGAAAGAGAGTCCTTTACCGGAGGCCCATCGGAAGGGCGAGCCAATAAGGAAGATTCATCAGCCGCATCATCCTGTGTTCGCCGACGCTTGTTGTGAGAAATCAGCGCGGGAACATCGGAATTAAGGGCAGCAACATCCCTACTCAAGGACAACGGGGGAAAATCACGGCCGTTGTCGGGCAACGGATCACTGCGTCCCTCAGTAACAGTGAGCGATTCAGTCCGAGATCCTTGCGGGAGAAGATCAGCTAAAGTCAATTTTTTACGCTGTTCGTATGTAGGTTTTAATACCACCACACGCCGCGGACAATTAGTACGGAAATGACCAGTTTCATTACAATAATAACATGTTCCTTCCTGGCCACTGTACGTGATATGGACCCTATAACCACATACCTGTAGGTGAGAAGGAATAGGTTTTTTGACCACCATTTCCACCGACCGAATACCACTATATACCTGTAAGCGGTGCTGAGCAGACCAGCGTTCCTTTCGAATATGGCGTACGTCCCCATAAGGAAGCAGAAGCAAAACGGACTTCAGAAAACAGTCGTCAACCTCGGGCGGAAGGTTAAATACCCGAACATTCGTATATATCACTTCTGCATTTGCCAAGAGAACCATACTAGTGGAACCATCACGGTGCGTAAAGGGTACCTGAGAACCATGACGAGAAAGTAGCCTATCAACCTGGAGCGGGTCAAGAAACTTAACAAAAAACACATATAATTCGCTGTCGAAATATGCGGTATGCACCTGATCAGTAGTGACCTTAACTGTATCGACTAACCAGTCATGTATCTCCAAAGAACCGGGCTGGACGTGACGCGTGGATTTGTCAAAGGTAAAACTGACTGTACCTGTACGCGGAACTTTCGTGGGAACCATGGTGGACATCACGGCGAGAGACGACGCCGCGACAGGAAGGGCCGCACGAACACCAAACACCAGCCGACAACCAGCGATGCGACGCGCACGGAGACCAACACGGCACTAAACTGACAGGAGGAAAACACGCTGCGCTACGGTAGAGGCGGAACTAAGAGCACGACCTAGTCGCCTGACGCGCGAAGCGAGAATGTCCAACTGAGCTACCCAAGCACGACTCACGCCCCGTCCTCACAGCTGTACTTCCGCCAGTACCTCGTCTCCTACCTTACAAACTTTACAGAAACTCTCCTGCGCAGGAGAGCTTCTGTCCCCTTCCGTCTCGGAGACGCAACCCGCCCGACTCGGCTGGGCGCTAGGCCAGCCCACAAGGTAGGCGTGCAGCTAGTGAGACTAGACTACAGCACGCGGACAGGATAACTCCCGCCTGCTGGTGCCTGCAGAGTCTGTTATCAGCGCGTTACGTAATCAAGGTCGGCAGCTCTCTATATAAGCGGGCAGTGCACGCCAGCGGAAAAAGCCCACAACTGCCTCCGTCTGCTCAAACTCCTCTCTGGCCGGACATGGGGGTTGCACCCCTCTACCATCCTACAAACCTACAAACCCTTAATCCGTCCCATCCTCTGTTATGCCAGTCCCGCCTGGATATCTGCCCCCCCCCCCCCCCCAATTCTATAAGTCCCTCCAGATCCTTGAGCATCATGCACTCCTCCTTGCCTTCCATATACGCCTCCCGTCCCCCATGCGGATCCTCTATGACGTCATTCCTTTCCCCCATCTGCTCCTATTCCTCGAACATATCCGCATACTCTACACCTCCCGCCTCCTTGATCTCCCTCACCCCTGGTTGCTCCTCTCCCATCCCCGCCCCCTGCCATGTCTTCACTGTTGTGTCCTCCCCACCCTCCATCTCTCCACCCTTCATCTCCTTTCCCACAGTGACTTCCATCAACTTCCCCTCCTGGATGATGCCCTCTCTCCCCCCATGAATCCCTCCCCCTGATCCTCAGCCCCTCCTTTCTTCCATCCTTTTCTTGGGCTCCCTCTCCCCACTTCCATCCTCTTTTTTCCCCACCTACCCTCTCTCTGCCCCCCTTCTCTCCCCTGAGTCCTTTTGCCTTTCCCTCCTCTGCCTTTCCCCATTCCCTCTCGTGTCTGCCCTGCCCCTCTCCCCCCTTATGAGTGCCCCCTTTTGTATTTTCCTCTCCTCCCTCCTTGTTTTCCACCTGATCTGTCCAGGTCCCCCCCCAATCTGCCCCTGGCTAGGGAGTGTCATCTTTGTGCCGACATTTTAGTGCAGTGTTTTACTGTGAGTGTTCAGTGTTGTGTGTCTTTTGGGAAGTGTTGCGAACGGCCATCATACTGTCGCTGGGTGCGATTTTTTATCTCTTGAGAACAGCAACCAGATTGTCGCCGTACTTTTTTAATTGTGTGTCTACTGTGTTACTTGTCTGATTCCTGTGTATTCTATTAGTATTGCCAACCCCTTTGCTTTATGTTTTCACTTTCCCCCATTTTCTGCCATTTTACAATTTAAGCCACCGTTTTATCGCCTGCTTTTATTGTTTCTTTCCTTCTTCCTTTTTTCAAAAGTCTGTAGGCTGTAGAGCAGCGTACTAAGCCGCTGCCAGCTCGCCCCCTTCGGAGGGAATCGAAATTCAATAAAGGGGAAAAAAACCAGCGGAACCATTCCGCTGTGAGCAGCAGCATTGAAGAACTATGCCCCGTCGACGCGTGTATCGTCAACGCCATCACCGCCCGCCTCTCTACAAACACATTATTAGCCTCGAGGAGCCGGTCGGAGTGGACGTGCGATTCTAGGCGCTGCAGTCTGGAACCGAGAGACCGCTGCTGTCACAGGTTCGAATCCTGCCTCGGGCATGGATGTGTGTGATGTCCTTAGGTTAGTTAGGTTTAATTAGTTCTATGTTCTAGGCGACTGATGACCTCAGAAGTTAAGTCGCATAGTGCTCAGAGCCATTTGAACCAATTTAGCTTCGAGGATAAACTGTGCAGGAGAGCTTCTGTAAAGTTTGGAAGGTAGGAGACGAGGTACTGGCGGCGCCGGAACGGTAACTCAGCGTGTTCGGTCAAAGGGTTAGCTGCCCTCTGCAATAAACTGAGTTAATGGATCAACGACGAACTGAAAAGGGTGTCTTGCGACGTTCACCTCGAGTAGATACAACGAACAAAATGAGACTCAAAGATAAAAAAAGTTGGTACAGCATTTGCCCGCGAAAGGCAAAGGTCCCGAGTTCGAGTCGCGGTCCCATACACCGTTTTAATATGCCAGGAAGTTTCTGTAATACCAGTGATGAAAATTGAAATTACAGTCGCTACAGTTTTGTACTGATTGTAGGTTAATAACTATATTTCCTTCAGGTCTATTATGAACGTAGGTGGTTGCGTAGGGTCACTCTAAACACAATAAAACTATGAAAAAGGTAATGAACATAAAAGGAAATCGTGGTATATCTGAACAGATGTACGAGTACTCATATTGTCGCTGTTAAAGACAACAGCAGACAAATATCCATATGGATGCGCTGCCTCAGACAGACCTACATCTACATCTACATCCATACTCCGCAAGCCACCTGAAGGTGTGTGGCGGAGGGTACCTTGAGTACCTCTATCGGTTCTCCCTTCTATTCCGGTCTCGTATTGTTCGTGGAAAGAAGGATTGTCGGTATAACTCTGTGTGGGCTCTAATCTCTCTCATTTTATCCCCATGCTCTCTTCGCAAGATATATGTAGGAGGGAGAAATATACCGCTTGACTCCTCAGTGAAGGTATGTTCTCGAAACTTCAACAAAAGTCCGTACTGAGCTACTAAACGTCTCTCCTGCAGAGTCTTCCACTGCAGTTTATCTATCATCTCCGTAACGCTTTCGCGATTAGTAATTGATCTTGTAACGAAGCGCGCTGCTCTCCATTCGATCTTCTCTATCTCTTCTATCAACCCTATCTGGTACGGGTACCACACCGCTGAGCAGTATTCAAGCAGTGGGCAAACAAGCGTACTGTAACCTCCTTCCTTTGTTTTCGGGTTGCATTTCCTTAGGATTCTTCCAATGAATCCGAGTCTGGCATCTGCTTTACCGACGATCAACTTAATGTGATCATTCCATTTTAAATCACTCGTAATGAGAACTCTGAGATAATTTATGGAATTATTTGCTTCCAGTTGCTGACCTGCTATATTGTAGCTAAATGATAAGTGATATATCCTTCTATGTATTCGCAGCTCATTACACTTGTCTGCATTGAGATTCAATTGCCATGTGTTCGACGTCCCTTCTTGGAAACGGGGATGACCTGTGCCCTTTTCCAATCCTTTGGAACGCTACGCTCTTCTAGAGACCTACGATACACCGCTGCAAGAAGGGGGACACGTTCCTTCGCGTACTCTGTGTAAAAGCGAACTGGTATCCCATCAGGTCCAGCGACCTTTCCTCTTTTGAGTGATTTTAATTGTTCTCTATCCCTCTGTCATCTATTTCGATATCTACCATTTTGTCATCTGTGCGACAATCTAGAGAAGGAACTAGAGTGCAGTCTTCCTCTGGCAAAGAAAGAAAACTATCTACGTGCAAAGACAAAAAAATTGATAATTCCAAGGTAAATGGCTCCAGCATGTAATACGAATCTGTCAAAATACTGTATGAATATTACAAACACGTTGGCGCTGCGAGAAGCTAGGATACGGAACTGTTACAACAGATAAGCTTGATGAGGACCAATAACAATACGATTAGTGTGCAGTACAGCTATTTCGTAGTTTAAGGGTTACATACCAAAGAGGTAAGGACTGTTCTGTCGCATTGGCGCAGTTGCCATTCAGAGGAACGAGATAAAATGTAGGTCCGGAATTTGAGTGCAAGGTGAGAGTAAGCGGTGCGCGTAATGTTACGGGCGCTCAGGCGGAAGGAGACGGATTTCTGTGTCGGCTACGTGTGTGGGGGCGGGGCAGGGTGTGTGGCGGCGAGCGCGCCTAATGGAGCGTTATAACGGTCGCGATAATCCGCGTCCATTCATTAGGGCGACACGCTCCGCCGGACACCAAAACGGCCGCCGGTGGCGCCTGTCCCGGCGTGGCGCGGCCTGCTGCGGACGCTATTGATCCCGGCCGATAGCCGCCACCAAAACGCGGGCCACGGCCGCTGATCAAAGGCCGAGCCGCCGCGCCGCCGCTTCCCAGGCACGCTCAAACGCCGCCGCCGCCGCCGCCGCCGCCGCCGCCGCCACCGCCGCCGGCCGCCGGGGTCCTGCTCCCTTCTCCCGTCCAGCGCGGCGTCTTCCTGCAAACTGCCGCGTGCGTCAGAGCCGTCGTTCCCGCTACACGTACAGAATTATATGATTAATGAATTCTCCGCTCACTCGTCGCTGAATTTGTCATTCCTTATCCCTTTTCATCTCTGATGTACGTGACATTTCCCCGTATTCAAATATCGGAGAAGTACACTACTAGCCGTTAAAATGGATACACCAAAAAGAAATGCACATGATAAACGGGTATTCATTGGACAAATATATTATACTAGAACTGACAAGTGATTACATTTTCGTGCAATTTGCACGAGAAATCAGAACCCATAACAACAACCTCTGGCCGTAATAGCGGCCTTGATACGCCTGGGCATTGAGTCAAACATACCTTCGATGGCGTGTACAGGTACAGCTGCCCACGCAGCTTCAACACGATACCACAGTTCATCAAGAGTAGTGACTGGCGTGTTGTGACGAACCAGTTGCTCGGGCACCATTGACAGGACGTTTTCAATTGGTGAGAGATCTGGAGAATGGCGAGGGCAGTAGTCGAACATTTTCTGTATCCAGGAAGGCCCGTACAGGACCTGCAACATGCGGTCGTGCATTATCCTGCTGAAATGTAGGGTTTCGGAGGGATCGAATGAAGGGTAGAAAATCCGAAGAAATTCTGCTCGTATGTAAAGTACACAAGCGGCAAGACGCAGTCAATACCTTCGCTGCGTAGTGCCGATGGTACTGTTATCGACGACTGTGCCACTAAAGCGGAGTTATTGAACGCAGTTTTCCGAAATTCCTTCACCAGGGAAGACGAATGGAATATTCCAGAATTTGAAACACGAACATCTGCTAGCATGAGTTTCTTAGAAGTAGATACCTTAGGGGTTGCGAAGCAACTCAAATCGCTTGATACGGGCAAGTCTTCAGGTCCAGATTGTATACCGATTAGGTTCCTTTCAGATTACGCTGATACTATAGCTCCCTACTTAGAACTCATATACAACCGCTCGCTCACCGATAGATCTGTACCTACAGATTGGAAAATTGCGCAGGTCGCACCAGTCTTCAAGAAGGGTAGTAGGAGTAATCCATCTAACTACAGACCTATATCATTGACATCGGTTTGCAGTAGGGTTTTGGAGCATATACTGTATTCAAACATTATGAATCACCTCGAAGGGAACGATCTATTGACACGTAATCAGCATGGCTTCAGAAAACATCGCTCTTGTGCAACGCAGCTCGCTCATTATTCGCACAAAGTAGTAGCCGGTATCGACAGGGGAACTCAAGTTGATTCCGTATTTCTAGATTTCCGGAAAGCTTTTGACACCGTTCCTCATAAGCGACTTCTAATCAAGCTGCGGAGCTATGGGGTATCGTCTCAGTTGTGCGACTGGATTCGTGATTTCCTGTCAGGAAGGTCGCAGTTCGTAGTAATAGACGGCAAATCATCGAGTAAAACTGAAGTGATATCAGGTGTTCCCCAGGGAAGCGTCCTGGGACCTCTGCTGTTCCTGATCTATATAAATGACCTGGGTGACAATCTGAGCAGTTCTCTTAGACTGTTCGCAGATGATGCTGTAATTTACCGTCTAGTAAGGTCATCCGAAGACCAGTATCAGTTGCAAAGCGATTTAGAAAAGATTGCTGTATGGTGTGTCAGGTGGCAGTTGACGCTAAATAACGAAAAGTGTGAGATGATCCACATGAGTTCCAAAAGAAATCCGTTGGAATGCGATTACTCGATAAATAGTACAATTCTCAAGGCTGGGTGTTAAAATTACGAACAACTTCAGTTGGAAGGACCACATAGATAATATTGTCGGGAAGGCGAGCCAAAGGTTGCGTTTCATTGGCAGGACACTTAGAAGACGCAACAAGTCCACTAAAGACACAGCTTACACTACACTCGTTCGTCCTCTGTTAGAATATTGCTGCGCGGTGTGGGATCCTTGCCAGGTGGGATAGACGGAGGACATCGAAAGGGTGCAAAAAAGGGCAACTCGTTTTGTATTATCGCGTTATAGGGGAGAGAGTGTGGCAGATATGATACACGAGTTGGGATGGAAGTCATTACAGCATAGACGTGTTTCGTCGCGGCGAGACCTTTTTAAGAAATTTCAGTCACCAACTTTCTCTTCCGAATGCGAAAATATTTTGTTGAGCCCAACCTACATAGGTAGGAATGATCATCAAAATAAAATAAGAGAAATCAGAGCTCGAACAGAAAGGTTTAGGTGTTCGTTTTTCCCGCTCGCTGTTCGGGAGTGGAATAGTAGAGAGATAGTATGATTGTGGTTCGATGAACCCTCTGCCAAGCACTTAAATGTGAATTGCAGAGTAGTCATGTAGATGTAGATGTAGACCACGGGTCGTAACAAATCTGAAATGTAACGTCCAATGTTCAAAGTGCTGTCACTACGAACAAGAGGTGATCGAGACGCGTAACCAATGGCACCCCATACCATCACGCCAGTCTGGTGATGACGAATACACGCTTCCAATGTGCGTTCACCGCGATGTCGCCAAACACGGATGCGACTATCGTGATGCTGTAAACAGATTCTGGATTCATCCGAATAAAAAAAAAAAAAAAAAGTTTTGCCATCCGTTCACCCAGGTTCGTCGATGAGTACACCATCGCAGGCGCTCCTGTCTGTGATGCAACGTAAAGGGTAACCGCAGCCATGGTCTCCGAGCTAATAGTCCAAGCTACTGCAAACTTCGTCGAAGTGTTCCTGCAGATGGTTGTTGTCATGCAAATGGCCTCATGTGTTCACTCAGGGATCGAGACGTGGCTGCACGATCCGTTACAGCTATGCGGATAAGATGCCTGTCATCTCGACTGCTAGTGATACGAGGCCGTTGGGATCCAGCACAGCGTTCCGTATTACACTCGTGGACCCATCGTTGCCATATTCTTCTAACAGTCATGGGATCCCGACCAACACGAGCAGCAATGTCGCGATACGATAAACTGCAATCGCGATAGGCTACAATCCGACCTTTAGCAAAGTCGGAAACGTGATGGTACGCATTTCTCCTCCTTACACGAGGCATCACAACGACGTTTCACCAGGCAACGCCGGTCAATTGCTGTTTGTGTATGAGAAATCGGTTGGAAACCTTCCTCATGTCAGCACGTTGTAGGTGTCGATACCGGCACCAACCTTGTGTGAATGCTCTGAAAAACTAATCATTTGCATACCATAGCATCTTCTTACTGTCAGTTAAATTTCGTGTCTGTAGCACGTCATCTTCGTGGTGTAGCAATTTTAATGGCCAGTAGCGTATTAAGCTGCAATACAGCATCCATTCAAGCTAATCGTATAAAAAGAAACGTTTATACTGTTTATTTTATCCGTCTCAATTACACATTTTCTTACCGTATGATTAGCTAATGTCACACTTGAGTATCTTCAGTTCGGTGTTGTACCCATGCGTGTAGTTGCTGCATAGAAATGATGGATTTTTTACGCGTCTACATGAATCTGAAGATGGTCAAGGGTGATAGAAACCATAGTTGAATCGACGTTAAGTTGATCCCTGACAGTTGCAGTGGGCTGGGCGCTGCAGTCCTCCCTCAGTTAATAACGATTTTGTAAACGTCTCTATGTCAAGGAATCGCTGTAGTCAAAGCTCTCTGTAGACGGCTACTGGCTGCGTCTGTCGTTAGCACTTGTGAGCTGAAAGCAGCCAACAGCGCTACCACCTGTCGGGGAATGACCTTACGCCGTCTCGACTGCAAAAAATGGTTCAAATGGCTCTGAACACTATGGGACTTAACGTCTGAAGTCATCAGTCCCCTAGAATTTAGAACTACTTAAACCTAACTAACCAAAGGACATCACATACATCCATGCCCGAGGCAGAATTCGAACCTGCGACCGTAGCGGTCGCGCGGTTCCGGACTAAAGTGCCTAGAACCGCTCGACAACAGCGGCCGGCGCACTGCAAGGTTTTCATTGTTATTAGGGTTGGAGAGGGCTGATCGAGATCCAACCCATTTCTGATTGCAGTTAGTGTCAAACAAATACCAGGCAATCTGGCTGAAGAGTGGAAATGATCCTAAGATGGGCATCTGGAAAGCGTATACACTATTTTCTAAAATAATGTCATTACAGTCGTACCGCGCTACAATATGTTGATACTGTAGTGCAGAAAGTAGCAGCAGTTTCTTTTTGGTTTCCTTACTGAAAATGCTCTGTTACTGCTTGCGAACGTATGCATTAAGTATCAGACTGTTCGAATGTCAAGTTTACGAAATCAGACCGATCGCAGATCCCGTCCTACTGCTTGAGCAATGTATTCTGAATATAACCTATACGGGGTACGGTTAGTTTTGCTGCCACTATTTGAGGTAGGCTCAAAAATGGTGCAAATGGCTTTGAGCACTACGGGACTTGACATCTGAGGTCATCAGTCCCCTAGAACTTAGAACTACTTAAACCTAACGAACCTAAGGACATCACACACATCCTTGCCCGAGGCAGGATTCGAGCCCGCGATCTTTACGGTCGCTCGGTTCTGGACTGAAGCGCCTAGAACCGCATGGCCACAGCGGCCGTAATTTGAGGTAGAAATTGAAGTAAGATTATTCACGTTCAGTCTGCTAATCAGAAAATGGTACGTCCATCAGCACCCGTGGCATGATACACTCACCACTCTGTAAGCGATGTTGTTGTTGTTGTCGTCTTCAGTCCTGAGACTGGTTTATGTAGCTCTCCATGCTACACTATCCTGTGCAAGCTTCTTCATCTCCCAGTACCTACTGCAACCTACATCCTTCTGAATATGCTTAGTGTATTCATCTCTTGGTTTCCCTCTACGATTGTTACCCTCCACACTGCCTTTTCAATGCTACAAATGTGATCCCTTGATGCCTCAGAACATGTCCTACCAACCGGTCCCTTCCTCTTGTCAAGCTGTGCCACAAACTTCTCTTCTCCCCAATTCTGTTCAATACCTCCTCATTAGTTATGTGACCTTCTCATCTAATCTTCAGCATTCTTCTGTAGCACATTTCGAAAGCTTCTATTTCCTTTTTGTCCAAAGTATTTATCGTCCATGTTTCACTTCCATACATTGTTACAATCCATACAAATACTTTCAGAAACGACTTCCTGACACTTTAATCTATACTCGATGTTAACAAATTTCTCTTCTTCAGAAACGCTTTCCTTGCCACTGCCAGTCTACATTTTATATCTTCTCTACTTCGACCAGCAAGAGTTATTTTGCTTCCCAAATAAAGAAACTGCTTTACTACTTTAATTGTCTCATTTCCTAATCTACTTCCCTCAGCATCACCCGACTTAATTCGACTACATTCCATTATCCTCGTTTTGCTTTTGTTGATGTTCATCTTATATCCTCCTTTCAAGACACTGTCCATTCCTCAACTGCTCTTCTAAGTCCTTTGCTTTCTCTGACAGAATTACGATGTCATCGGTGAACCTCAAAGTTTTTATTTCGTTTCCATGGATTTTAATACCTACTCCAAATTTTTCTTTAATTTCCTTTACTGCTTGGTCAATATACAGATTGAATAACATCGGGGATAGGCTATAACCCTGTTTCACTCCCTTCCCAACCACTGTTTCCCTTTCATGCCCCTCGACTCTCATAACTGCCATCTGGTTTCTGTACAAATTGTAGATAACCTTTCGCTCTCTGTATTTTAGCCCTGCCACTCTTAGAATTTGAAAGAGAGTATGCCAGTCAACGTTGTCAAAAGCTTTCTCTAAGTCTACAAATGCTAGAAAAGTTGGTTTACCTTTCCTTAATCTTTCTTCTAAGGTAAGTCAGTATTGCCTTACGTGTTCCAACATTTCTACGGAATCCAAATTGATCTTCCCAGAGGTAAGTTTCTACCAGTTTTTCCATTCGTCTGTAAAGAGCGATAGTGATTTCATTTTTTATTACAGGATCTCAATACCCAATTAGATAATTTGTGTTTTCAGTTATTTAGATGCAAATCCAATACGACATGCTGTCGCTTCTGTGATGTGTTCTTCCGATGGTACACCTTTAATTCACGCATTGTACACTGTTGAGCAGATTCATTTACCTTTATCATTTTCATATTTTCTCACTGCTACTCGACAAAAGATATAAGGGGCATTCAAATGAACCCCGGTCACTAGTGTAAAGTAACGGTAACCATTTTATTAACTCAAAAATGTAGTTATACTTAGTGCACACACTCAAAAATAGTTGCCAAAACTGTTGGTACACTTATCCCATTGTGATACTAGCCGGTCAATTCCCAACAATGAAGATTCTAGTAGGCTGCTGTCGGATCCAGGCCCGGACCTACTCCGTCGTCCGTTGCGAATAGATGTCCGCGATTCGATAGTTTTAGAGGTCCATACACATGTCAGGACCGTACGGTGGATGTTCCAGCGTTTCCCACCGAAACTGCTACAAAGTCGTCTTCACCGCATTGGACGTGTGTGGGCGGGCATTACCATGCAGGAGGATGACACCATTAGACAACATGCCCCCGCTAATACCCCGTAACCGATGGATATCGTCCACGGTGATTCTCCGGTTGTCCAAGACTAAAGCATTAACTTCTGCAACCGCTTCCGGTGTGGCGAGATGATGAACTTTTCCTGGATGAGCATCGTCTTTCGGTGACTCGCACACCTCAAGGAATCGTTTGCGCCATTCCACAAAACTTGAACGACTGAGACAGTACTCACCACACACAGCCTTCATCTGTCGATGCATTTCACGGCCAAAAATCGAATCACTCCTCTTTGTTCCTGCTTACTCGCCTTCATGTTCGGTAGTGGACGATAACTTGTGTGACCACCTTCTCTTGGGCGTGAAATCACACTGGCAGTTACGTGGTGCTATCTTACGTGTAAGCAAGATAGACGCACTGACCATGTTTCATTTGAATGAACCTCATACATCACACGTGCTCTCATCAGAGCACGTGGTACGCTGGTTTACAGGTGGGTTATCTTGAGATGACAGTCTGTAACACATATTTTCAGTGTCTTCCTCCAACGAATAATACCCATGTACACTGATAAGACAAAAAATTATGACCACTGTCCACTACGACGTTGAACGCCACCCAGTGGCGTTGCGGGTAACCAAAGTATATAAACGGAGTAGACAAGGAGAGAGGATCACCCTAGCAAAGATATGGGCTGCAAAAGGGAAATCCACTGAGATGAGCGACTTTGACAAAGGGCAGATTACTATTACGCAGAACCTGTGAAAGAGTACCTCGAAAATGGTGAAGCTGGTCGATTGTTCACGCGCTGTCGGCCTGCTTAGCTGCGTGGTAACGTTCTTGCCCCCTCCCCCTCCCCCCCTCCTCCCCCCTCTCCCCGTGCAGAGGCCCCGGGTTCGATTCCCGGCCAGGTTGGAGATTTGGCTGTTGTGTTGTCCTCATCATCATTTCATCCCCATCACCGGCGAGCAAGTCGGCCGAATGTGGCGTCCACTGAAATAAGAGTTGCACGTGGCTGCCGAACTTCCCCAGATGGGGTCTCCCGGCCAACGACGTCATTCGCTCATTACATTTTTTGTTCACAAGCTACTGCCATATCTGCGGAAAGTGTTAGAAGGACAGTGAAACTACCACTAGGCACTATATGGCTGGAAGTCCACGACACTTCACAAAATTTGGAGTTCGGAGGCTTGTGTGCTTTTTAAAGTAGGGTAGGTGGTGATCTGTGGCATCTCTGCCAAAGAGCATAATGCTGGTGTACGCACAAGTGTTTCGGAGAACACCGTTCATAGTATATTGCTGAACATGGAGCTCTACGTGTTCAAATGTTGACCCAGCGACATCGTCAATCACGATTGCTCGTATAGTGAAGTCACGTTGATGTCTAGGCGACCGAATTCGCCTGACGTAAACCCTATGGGACCCATCTCGGTTATTACCGGGCGCCATCACTAAGTACCCAAAGAAGCGAACCTATACGTAGACATCTGATGCCACACACCTTCACAAACCTACCAACGAACTGTCGGATCCCTGATACGCAGAATCAGTGATGTATTTCGTTGGAAAGACGAAAAACAAGCTATTAAGCAGGTGGTCATAATGTTTTGGCGCATGAGTGTACGTGGTAACACGAAGAACAGCATGAGTGTTATTCTTTCGGCAGAGGCGATGGAAACAAATATATCGGATTTTGTCTCACAAGCAATGAGTGGATGGGCAAATATCTATTACGTACACTACGTATGTAGATTGTGGACAGTCGGGAAACTGGGTCTCACGTGAACCGTGCAAGGGATAAGTCCCTCCAGTCACGCTATTCATCTGTGTCCTCGGTGACTCAGATGGACAGAGCGTCTGCCATGTAAGCAGGAGATCCCGGGTTCGAGTCCCAGTCGGGGCGCACACTTTCAGCTGTCCCCATCGAGGCGTATCAACAACACCTGTCGGTAGCTGAGGGTTTCAATTAATTATCATTTACAACCAATCGATACCTCCCCGAACCCTTGGTTAGAACGGAGTCAGCGCCGGACACTAATACTAGAAGTGCCGCCCCACACAACTTCCGGCTACGGTCGCGCTACTGGCTGTATTACGAAATGCACAAAGGCACTCATTAGATTACACAGTTATAATAAATGTATGTGAGAACGACTGCTGTTTCTCCGGTGATTCTCAAGCTCTGATGAGTAAAAAAATGTGAACAGCTTCGAACACCAGCAATACAAAGAACTTTTCAAGAATACTAATGAAAGAAACAAATGAGTTTAAAATTGGCTTTCGGGATTTGTCCGTACAGCCATCTCAACAGTGGATTGTCAGTTATGACAGTAAGAACGTAAGGAAAACACAACACCCAGTTGTCGAGTGGAGTAAATCTCCGAGCTGGCCCGGAAACGAACCCAGACCCCTTCGCTTAGCAATCTACTGAGCTGACCTATCAGCTCAGACATGCAAGAACTTTGTGAAGGCCGTAAATAAGATTAAGCGAAACAGAATAATTGGCTATCAAAGATCCTCAGAACTCAGAATTTCAATAACAACAACAATCTTAAAACCTTGGAGAGGGGCGCGACAATCTTAGTCACAGAAGTGACAATATAAGATAGAATAAATTAAAAGTAGTTTTTAAACATAAAAATAAATAACGTGACCCTAAAACTTTGAGCGACAAACAACGCACAGAAAATTCTAGATTTCAGATTTGCGTTACGACACGACGATTGCAAAATATATCCGCAACGGTCCTCCCCTAAACTTGCTGACAAAAGGAGCCAAGCAAACTGACGTAGCCATAGGCGTACTTCACAGAACACACAGATGTTGTAGGCGAATATTCAGAGAGATGCTAACCAAATTCCGTATCTCCCTATATCGGCCTGGGTTAAACAAGGTGAATCCTGCACACTTCCACCCCCAGTGCACCAGTATATCGAACGACTGCTTGTGACTGATCTTGGCACTTAGGCCACTGCGTACTGCTGCCAGACGGTCTCCAGGCAACACACACACACTTTCTCTTGTACTTCGGTACCCGCCACAGTACAACTTCCGTATGCTCCAACGCGAGGCCGAAAACAGACTGAATCCAACTGGGACGGCAAGCGTCTTCAAGCTTCACAGGCGGACTGGACGCGCCCTCTCAGGAGACGCTCCCGAACCTGTTGACGAGCAACCAGCTTGAATAAGTTCTAGAGAAATATCGATATGAGCCAACATGGCTCAATAGTCTACGTCGTAAATCGCACTCAACAACTAAAAGCACCCTACCGCTCATGCACAATTAATATCGAATGAGCTAATTATGTAGCATACGATTCTGTTATCGAAGCAGAGAAAAGAAAAGTACAGACAGTAGATAGTCTTTTGCAGCAGCGGGTTACACAGCTACATTCCAAAAATGAAGAGTATGTTCAGTGCAAAGAGCTGATCAAACGATTCGCACAGTGTGATAAGGGTTCAGAGAACGCCTGAATCATGTTGGCCAGAACGGCTTTCGCAGACCTCAGCAATTCGTTACACACAGAGGTAACAAATGTCATAGGATACCACCTTATATCGTGTCTGACCTCCTTTTTCCCGCCGTAGTGCAGCAACTCGACGTGGCATTGGCTCAACAAGTCGTTGGAGGTCCACTGCAGAAATACTGAGTCATGCTGCCTCTATAGCTGTCCATGATTGGGAAAGTGTTGCCGGTGCATGATTTTGTGCTCGAACCGCCCTCTCGATTATGTCCCATGATGAGAATCATATCGGGCGATCTGGGTGACAAAATCGTTCGCTACAATTGTCCAGGACGTTCTTCAAACCAATCGCGAACAATTTAGGTCAGGTTACATGGCACATTGCCGTCAGTAATAGTTCCATGGTTGTTTGGGAAAATGAAGTCCATGAATAGCTGCAGATTACCTCCAGGCCGAAAATAGTCGTTTCCAGTCAATGATGGTTCAGTTGGACCAGAGGACCCAGTCTGTTCCGTATAAACACAGTGGACACCATTATGGAGCCACCAATCGCTTGTGCACAGTGCCTTGTTAACAACCTGGGTTCATAGCTTGGTGGTATCTGCGTCTGCACCACACTCGACTCATAACCTCAGCTCTTACCAACTCAGATCGGGACTCATCTGATCAGGAAATGGTTTTCCAATTGTCAAGGGTCCAACCGATATGGTTTCGAGCAGAGGCTCTGCAAGCGATGTCGTGTAAGGCACTCGCGCCGGTCGTCTGCTGGCATAGCCCATTTACGCCAAATTTCGTCGCACTGTCCTAAGTAATACATTCGTCGTACGTCGTACGTCCCACGGCTGTTTCAGGCAGTGCTGTCTGTTAGCAGTGGCAGCTTTACGCAAATGCCGCTACACTCGGTCGTTAAGTGAAGGCCGTCGGTCACTGCTTTATCCGTGGTGAGAGATAATGACTGAAATTCAGTATTCTCGAAGGTCTTATCACGGTATAAGTGTATATTTTTATTTTTATATTTATATATTCTATGATTTTGATTGGGGTGGCTTTAAATATTGTGGGCTAGCATGAGACTTTTAATTAACTTATACTGCGATAACAATCGTACGGACATCGACTGCCCCGATGTACGTACGATATAGTATTTTTTTTAACACAACGTTCGACTCACCGCCTTGTAATAAATAGTTTGCGTGTGCGCTGCTATTTAGAAAAGAAAATATGCTTATTATTACGCAAACTGTGATTATTAATGTGGGTCTCAGGGGCTACTGGTTAGTCATGTACCAAATTACACAAAGATAGACTGAGATATTACGGAATGTAATGCTGTTCAATATTATAGTTCATTTATTTGCAAGGCAAAACTGGAGAGAATCTCGTCTGGCATTAGGCGGCCAAAATGAAACATACTGAACTCACTCAGTATTCTAAATATTAATGAACGAAATCTATTTTCACTTTTTTTAACTTTGAAATTAATGAAAGATCAAAACTGAGAAGTCTCTCGTATTTACATTTAATATTAGGACATGATATTTTAATTAAATAATACAGTCAGCGTAATGGCCGACTAAATCCTGCTAAGGGAGTTGAACTCGCGGCACTACGAAGTTCTGTAAAATTTTTGTTAATTATAATTAATGGTTGCAATCATGAGAGGTGACAACTAATTCAATAATACACACCTTCTAATGAAAATTTCTATTATATTTTTCAAAATACAGATAAAACGTACGTTAATTATCAGACAGCACTACAATGGCGGCCTACTGTTTGACGTAACAAAACAGGAGATCTGGTTCAATCAAAGCATTGTCTCTGATCTTTGTTTTGTTAATTACAGCGATATTTGTGTTTTGATAATAATAACTTACGTTCTTTACTATTTGTTATACACTCCTGGAAATTGAAATAAGAACACCGTGAATTCATTGTCCCAGGAAGGGGAAACATTATTGACACATTCCTGGGGTCAGAATCATCACATGATCACACTGACAGAACCACAGGCACATAGACACAGGCAACAGAGCATGCACAATGTCGGCACTAGTACAGTGTATATCCACCTTTCGCAGTAATGCAGGCTGCTATTCTCCCATGGAGACGATCGTAGAGATGCTGGATGTAGTCCTGTGGAACGGCTTGCCATGCCATTTCCACCTGGCGCCTCAGTTGGACCAGCGTTCGTGCTGGACGTGCAGACCGCGTGAGACGACGCTTCATCCAGTCCCAAACATGCTCAATGGGGGACAGATCCGGAGATCTTGCTGGCCAGGGTAGTTGACATACACAATCTAGAGCACGTTGGGTGGCACGGAATACATGCGGACGTGCATTGTCCTGTTGGAACAGCAAGTTCCCTTGCCGGTCTAGGAATGGTAGAACGATGGGTTCGATGACGGTTTGGATGTACCGTGCACTATTCAGTGTCCCCTCGACGATCACCAGAGGTGTACGGCCATTGTAGGAGATCGCTCCCCACACCATGATGCCGGGTGTTGGCCCTGTGTGCCTCGGTCGTATGCAGTCCTGATTGTGGCCCTCACCTGCACGGCGCCAAACACGCATACGACCATCATTGGCACCAAGGCAGAAGCGACTCTCATCGCTGAAGACGACACGTCTCCATTCGTCCCTCCATTCACGCTTGTCGCGACACCACTGGAGGCGGGCTGCACAATGTTGGGGCGTGAGCGGAAGACGGCCTAACGGTGTGCGGGACCGTAGCCCAGCTTCATGGATACGGTTGCGAATGGTCCTCGCCGATACCCCAGGAGCAACAGTGTTCCTAATTTGCTGGGAAGTGGCGGTGCGGTCCCCTACGGCACTGCGTAGGATCCTACGGTCTTGGCGTGCATCCGTGCGTCGCTGCGGTCCGGTCCCAGGTCGACGGGCACGTGCACCTTCCGCCGACCACTGGCGACAACATCGATGTACTGTGGAGACCTCACGCCCCACGTGTTGAGCAATTCGGCGGTACGTCCACCCGGCCTCCCGCATGCCCACTATACGCCCTCGCTCAAAGTCCGTCAACTGCACATACGGTTCACGTCCACGCTGTCGCGGCATGCTACCAGTGTGAAAGACTGCGATGGAGCTCCGTATGCCACGGCAAACTGGCTGACACTGACGGCAGCGGTGCAGAAATGCTGCGCAGCTAGCGCCATTCGACGGCCAACACCGCTGTTCCTGGTGTGTCCGCTGTGCCGTGCGTGTGATCATTGCTTGTACAGCCCTCTCTCAGTGTCCGGAGCAAGTATGGTGGGTCTGACACACCGGTGTCAATGTGTTCTTTTTTCCATTTCCAGGAGTGTACATCGCGCACACGTACACAGTCTTGAAATAATTTATAATTCAAACGTCTCATAACAAAAACTTCCTTTCCCTCTCTCCAAATGTCATTATGTGACGTACCGTCACAGACTCTTGAGACTGTGGATCTCGGAACATTAAATTTTCTAACGATTTCCGAAATTGAACGTCTCATGTCGAACTACAATTCGGCGTTCAAAGTCTGTTAGTTACCATCGTGCGGCTATAATCGAGTCGGAAACCTTTTCGTATGAATCACACGAGTACCAATGATAGCTCCGCCAGTGCACTGCCCTTGCATACCTTGTATACGCGATACTGCCGCCATCTGTATATGTGCTCACCGCTATCAAATTACTTCCGTCTCGCCGGTGTATTGCGGTTAGTGCTAATGGCACACTTGTTTCTCACGTGGCGCTAAGTAGAAGAGGTGCGGCAGGCTAATCGCATTTGATAGACCGACTAGTATCACGAGAAAGCGAGGCAGGTCTCTGGCGCAGCATATAGTGCGCTATTTTGTTAGGTGTGCATACCGTAGCTGCGACTATAGACTAGTTCGCTAATGGAGGCAGTGACACTCTGCCTAAAGGCAGCCTATTCGGATTTTCGTACATGAAAACAATCTCATACATCAAAGTGGGCAGCAATAGTAGGAGAGGTTTCACCATGGTTTTGCTGAGGCCAGCAACAAATTCCTAGGTTAAATCAAAATTTCAGACTGAGTAATAGTGTTGGCAGCGATTCATCGACAGAACGGGGAGTTAAAATTTGTCGTACCCTTGGTGCTGAGCCAGAGGGGGAGTCTGTGCCAGCACTGCCTTTCATGCTTCTACTTCGTGGGTAGAATAAAACTCTACTGTACAATGAACATTGCAAGGCATCGCTCCTGTAATGGTATATGTACGTTCGTAATGTGCGGTATGAAAGTATTCACAGTACTCGCATTTTTTTCACTCAAAGCAGAAAATAGAACCACTTTTTTTGCACCCCAGTTTCATTTATTTAAGTAGTATTTGAAATATAATTGTAGCACAGACCGATGCTAGTCTACACAAAAAGTTTGCCTGACCAAGGAGGCAGTAAACATTGTATTCGCCAAACAAAATGGAAAGGCTGCTACAGGGAGAACTCCATCAAAGAGTTATTAACTTCCTCACAGGGCTATGAGTTATGCGTTTGAATGATGTGTAATTTAATATACCGAAGCCAACTCGTTTGTTATTTGTAGTTATTCAATTTGCGTTACCATTTACTATTGATGAGACCTGAGTTACCGGATCGACCACGCATGTCGGCGGGGGAAGGAGACATGAAATGAGATTTGGTGCAGGCCATTGTGGCCGAGCTGTTCTAGGCACTTGAGTATGTTCGAATCCTGACTCGGGCATGGATGTCCATAAGTTACTCAGGTTTAAGTAGTTCTAAGTTCTAGGGAACTGATGACCTCAGATGTAAAGTCCGATAGCTCTCAGAGCCATTTGAGATTTGATAATGTTTACAAGCATAGGTTGTCAAACAGAACACAACTGCACCATCGGAGCATTGTCGCTCTTTACCAGATTGACAAAGCGCCTTCGTCCTGAGTACGCTGGATGTGCAAGCCGAGATGCGAGAACAATTTATGTATTACTGTTACAGCTGATTCTATCTTCTTGTGACTTTAAAGAGGAACGTTGTATTCAATAAATTCTATGTTTCTTTCAGCATGATACTGAACATACAATGTCAAACATTTGCAACTCTGTTACTAAATTGTACAGCCTTCTTCACAGAAAAAACGTAGAAATGAAAGAAAAACACCATCATAGGACCCCCTGCTCCTATTCTGTGTCAACGGTAATTGGTAATTAGCAATCTTGCAATTGCTCAAGACTGGTGGCCATTTTGTTCTCGACACCTATGTCCACCCTGTACTAAATTACTGCCAAATTATTTGACAACACCGGTTTAAAAGACTTATTGAAATCTTTGACCACGGTTTCGGTATATCTAAACATACCTTCATCAGAAGCAAAAATACACCTGAAGAGGAAGATAGCTTCATTAGCAGAAAACTTAGCAATGTAACTGAGAGAAAACATAAATCAAAGCCGTCTGTAATTTCTTCGTTTAGTTTATCTTTCTTCTAATACAGGTAGTAGACGGAACTTTGTCGCACTGTTTCACATTAATAAATGACTTCACGTAATTCGGTGTCAAATGGCGTATATCACACTGTTTAGCGAAGGACAGGTTTCAACAGTCGCTGCTTCAGCCATGTTTAAAATTTAGAAACATGTACCTGAAAGGCTTCAAAGGCTGTTTAGAAATATATGGACATCTCATTTAAAATCCTGAAAACAGGTATCGCTATTGAATTCACTAAACAGTGTGGTAGACACCATTTGACACCGAATTACGTGAAGGCATTTATTAATATGAAACAGTGTGACAAGGTTCCGTCTACAACCTTTATATGAATAAAGATAAACTAAATGAAGAAGCTTACCGACGGTTTAGATTTATAAGTGTTCTATCTCAGTTATTTTGCTAATTTTTTTGTAATGAAGGTGTCTTCTTGTTCAGGTGTATTTTTGCTTCTGATGAAGGTATATTTAGATATACCGAAACCGTGGTCGAGGATTTCAATAAATCATTATTCTGCAACTTGTTGGCCGTTATCATTTACCATCGAGATTTTCAACAGTTGCTGCTTTAGCGATGTTAAAAATTTTGACTTATAGGACCACTTTATTGTCCGTCTGTCTGTCTCTTCATCGGTCCATCTGCCCGAATTTTCGAAATCCATTTTCTCAGGAACGAATAGACAAATCAAACTGAAATTCAGTTTGCATATTGAGATCCACGGTCTCTCGGTGACCTAAAAAGTGAAGCATCTGTGTCAATCTAATCTAAAGATACAGCCATTTTGAAACCAGCAAACTCACTCATCAAAACCTACAGGATACTTCCCGGTGACCTAGAATCATTAAATTTGCCAAGAAGGTAGATTTCACACTACAACCACAGGAACAAATCCGAAATTGTTACCCTGTAATTACATCACATAACTTTGTTCTATAATACAAACTGCACTCAATTATTAACTGGGTTCCTTATTCATAAACAAAGAGCTACTTAACTTAACCTTCCATGTGCTGTAACCTCTATGTAACCTCTATGTAGTATGGTGTGCTGGCTCCAGCTTAGCCAGCACAAACCTGTAGGACCCTTACCATTAGTCTAGAATCATGAAATTTGATAAAAGACAAGGTTTCACTGTACAATTAAGGGAAAACGTCCTAAAATTGTAAAATAGTAATTATATCACATAAAAATGTCATTTTTAATCATATTCCAATTTTGTCAATAACTGCTAGACGTATCAAGTTGGAATATAATATATTGAGGTATATAGTGATTTGGTGTCTTGAAAGGAGGATATAATATGAACATCAACAAAAGCAAAATGCGGATAATGGAATGTAGTCGAATTAAATCCGGAGATGCTGAGGGAATTAGATTAGGAAAATGAGACACTTGAAGTAGTAAAGGAGTTTTGCTATTTGAGGCTCAAAATAACTGATGATGGTCGAAGTAGAGAGGATATAAAATGTAGACTAGCAATGGCAAGGAAAGCATCGAATATAGATTTAAGAGTCAGGAAGTCGTTTCTGAAAGTATTTGTATGGAGTGTAGCCTTGTATGGAAGTAAAACGTGGACGATAAATAGCTTAGACAAGAAGAGAATAGAAGCTTTCGAAATGTGGTGCTACAGAAGAATGGTGAAGATTATCACATAACTAATGAGGAGGTATTGAATATAATTGGAGAGTAGAGAAATTTGTGCCATAACTTGACAAGAAGAAGGCATCGGTTGGTAGGGCATATTCTGAGGCATCAAGGGATCACCAACTTAGCATTGGTGGGCAGCGTGGAGGGTAAAAATCGCAGAGCGAGACCAAGAGATAAATACGCTAAGCAGATTCAGAAGGATATAGGTTGCAGTAGGTACTGAGAGATGAAAAAGCTTGCATGGGATAGAGTAGAATGGAGAGCTGCATCAAACCAGTCTCTGGACTGAAGACCACAACAAAAACAACAGTGCTTTGGTGGTGTCAAAATGTCGGTCTTGTAAGTCAATGCAATCAAAAGTTACGGCCATAAACGTCACATATTTTAACACTCACGAACTTACTCATTGAAACCTATAGGGTACTTCTGCATGACGTAGAACCATCAAATTTGCAAGAAAAAAGGTTTCACAGTAGAAGTGAAGGAATGAATCAGAAAACCGTTAATCTGCAACTATATCACAAGAAGCAATATTTCTTTTGGCATTTGTTATCCGTCTTCAAACCTGAACTTTAAACATTCCCGAAAGACTTGGTATCCACTGGACCGATATCTTGCCAGTATAAAAGTCAATAACAGGCAAAAATCTTCGAGATTCGCGATTCACGGGATGGTTGAGGTCTCAATTCATAAGTCTTACTCACACCTGGACAATTTTTGTTTGATTTTGGCTCGGGACCTTACCATAACCAGATCCAAGCTCTGTAAAATGTAATCTTTTCATTGTCGTTATTACGAGGGTAATCCCAAAAGTAAAGTCTCCTATTTTATTAAGTACATAGACCTGTCTATTTCTACAATGGTTTACATCAGTTTGCAACGTGAACATTTAGCTATTTTTTTTACATAATCACCATTTCTATCGATGGATTTTTGTAGACTCTGTGGCAGTTTTTGTATGCCCATGTCATACCAGCTCGCCGCCATGCCGTTCAGAAAATTATGAGCCTCTTCTTTCACCTCGCTGTCGGAGCTGAATCGCTGGGACGACAATTTTCGTTGATAGGTACTGTGAGACTCTGAAAAAAAACTCAAACGGGCAAACTGAAACCGGAGAAGAGGACTATTAAGCAAGGGCGTACACATTTTCTATGACAACGTTCGCCCACACATCGCTCGGGAAACGGTTGCTTTCCTGCAACAGTTTCAGTGGGATATAATCACCCACCCACCCTATAGTCCTGACTTGGCGCCCAGTGACTATCACCTGTTCCCTAGGTTCAGAGAACATTTGGCCTAAAGCGATTCATCTCTGACGATGAGGTGAAACAAGAGGTTCATAACTTTCTGAACAGCATGGCGGCGACCTAGTATGACATGGACATACAAAAACTATCACAGCGTCTACAAAAATCCATAGAGAGAAATGGCGATTACATCGAAAAATAGCTAAATGTTCAAGCTGTACCTGATGTAAACCACTGTAGAAATAAACAGGTCTATGTACTTACAAAAATAGGAGACATTACTTTTGGGATTACCCTTGTAAAAGACTGTCGGTAGTACGTAGTCATTGTTCTACATCTACATCCGTACTCCGCAAGCCACCTGACGGTGTGTGGCGTAGGGTATTTTCAGTACCTCTATCGGTTCTCCCTTCTATTCCAGTCTCGTATTGTTCGTGGAAAGAAAGATTGTCGGTATGCCTCTGTGTGGGCTCTAATCTCTCTGATTTTATCCTCATGGTCTCTTTGCGAGATATACGTAGGAAGGAGCAATATGACTCCTCGGGAGATATACGTAGGAAGGAGCAATATGACTCCTCGGTGAAGGCATGTTCTCGAAACTTCAACAAAAGCCCGTACCGAGATACTCAGCGTCTCTCCTGTAAAGTCTTCCACTGGATTTTATTTATCATCTCCGTAAAGCTTTCGCGATTACTAATTGATCCTGTAACGAAGCGCGCTGCTCTCCATTGGATCTACTCTATCTCTTCTATCAACCCTATTTGGTACGGTTCCAACACTGGTGAGCAACATTCAAGCAGTGCGCGAACAAGTGTACTGTAACCTACTTCCTTTGTTTTCGGGTTGCTTTTCTTTATGGTTCCTCCAATGAATCTCAGTCTGGCATCTGCTTCACCGACGATGAACTTTATATGATCATTCCATTTTAAATCACTCCTAATGCGTACTCCCAGATAATTTATGGGATTAACTGTTTCCAGTTGCTGACCTGCTATTTTGTAGCTAAATGATAAGGGATCTATCTTTCTATGTATTCGCAGCACATTACACTTTATTGTGATTCAATTTCCATTTCCTGAACCATGCGTCAATTCGTTGCAGATCCTCCTGCAATTCAGTACAATTTTACATTGTTACAACCTCTCGATATACCAAAACATCATGTGCAAAAAGCCTCAGTGAACTTCCGATGTCATCCACAAGGTCATTTATGTATATTGTGAATAGCAACGGTCCTACGACACTCCCCTGCGGCACACCTGAAATCACTCTTACTTCGGAAGACTTCTCTCCATTGAGAATGACATCCTGCGTTCTGTTATCTAGGAACTCTTCAATCCAATCACACAATTGGTCTGATAGTCCATATGCCCTTACTTTGTTCATTAAACGGCTGTGGGGAACTGTATCGAACGCCTTGCGGAAGTCGAGAAACACGGCATCGACCTGGGAATCCGTGTCTACGGCCCTCTGAGTCTCGTGGACGAATAGCGCTAGCTGGGTTTCACACGATAGTCTTTTTCGAAACCCACGCTGATTGCTACAGAGTAGATTTCTAGTCTCTAGAAAAGTCCGCATGGTTTCTGCATTTTGGAAATTCCCTTTCTTTCTCCGTCTGTATTTCTTTCGGTTGCATCTCGAACCTTGCTCCTGAAGTCGCAGTTAACAAAGGACGTCGCCTGGGCGGCAGTCCCGTGACATTCTCGCAACAGACGTAGAGCCGCCGGCACACTTCTAGAGAGACACGTCCGGCCGCCGATAGCGCACGCACGCGAGCCGCCCGCTGTGCAGAGGGCCCTCGTGAGCAGCTTGCACCCTCTGGCACCTCTGAAGAACGGCGCCGCCTCGAAGCAGCCTCGGCCCACGTCGGCTGCGTGGAATACTGTCGGTGTGGTAGGGGCAGCCCTTCCAGCTACCCGGATTAGCTCATTGAGGCGCGCTCAATGCAGACCGCAGCGCCAAATTAGGACGGCAAACACGGCTGTCCGCGAACCCCCTACGTCCGACGACTATCGAATTAAAGGTACAATCGAAATTTCTATAACCGTGCGCCCATAATTGTGACGGACCGGTAATTGGATCACATTATACGCACCTGTTGCCAAAGGACATTCTTTTGTCGGCGCCGCTTCATTATCAAGTAATTGTCAATTATTGGTAATGGAGGACCCCGAATTATTGTCGCGCTGTGCGAGGCGGCCGTATAAAGTTCCGTCCTCTCCCGGAGAGGGGTTAATCGATACTCGGATTCTCCCCCCGTCAAAGGACAGCCGAGCCGCCGAATCCGTGCCGCCCGCGCCGGTATTATCACAATATTTTGTGACCGTATGTAATGTGTCCCTGATAACTGCAATAACGCGAAACGTTATTACCGCACCTCTAATGTAATTACTCCAATAATGACCTGTGCATAATTTGGCAATGGGCCCGTGACGTTGTGTATCCGCGTAGTTTAGAACTTTGATGGAAATGATTTGCATAAATCTACGGAAAATTGGTCGATAACTGTTCCATTAAGGGTCTCTTGGTGACGACCTCGTGTTCGCCCAATTCTCATTCCCTGTTAAGCATTTACAACAGAAAAACGACTGCTCTGGAAAACAACGAATTGCGATTTGTCAGATGGTTCGATTGGAACGCTTACATCGGCTTATACGCCTGTCGCTCTCCAATTTCTGTAGTTTTGTTTCGAATTTAAGCTATGAGAGGACGACAGAGAGGGTGAAACTGAGAGAGAGATGGTGGGGGGAGGGGCAGAGATTGGCGGGAGGAGGCGGCTATGGCGAGAAAGAGGAAGGGTAAGTGACGGAGGAAGAGAGAGAAAGAGGGAACGAAAAGGATGGGGAGAGAGTGAGGGAGGAGAGAGGGAAGGAGGGAGGAAGGAACAGAGAGAGACAGAGAGAGAGAGAGAGAGAGAGAGAGAGAGAGAGAGAGACAGATAGACAGAGACAGAGAGAGACTGTAGTACTTTATTCAGGCAATGATTTGTTATAGATTTGTATTTAGTTTTCTTATTTGTATTTATATAGTGCGAATGAAAACTACTGAGAGCCAGGCCTGTTTATAACAGAAGACACAGCATGTAGTTAGCCAAAAGTGTATGTACGAATCTTTATATGGCAATACTATTAGTCTTTCATTTAGATTCGTCTTTTACTCATATTATCTCTAGAATGTCAATTGAGTATTAAGTGTGCCCCATGTGGAAATGTGACATTAGTAATATGACATAGAGGGTGAATCGAAATTCGTGCACTCGGGCTTCGCAGCGCTACTCCTCACATGCCAGTGATTAAAAAGTGTCCTCTGCCAAATTTCCAAATTTCGTCCAGTGAGTACATCTGGCAGGAAAACGACGTCAAAGTCTGGAAATGTGGCAACACTGTAACTATATGTATGGTAAATACCTGAGTCGCTTCTGTGCTCTGTGGTTGGTGCAGTGGATAGACTTTTGGGTTAGCGTGCAGGAGGTCGAGTGTTCGATCCTGGGTTGGGGCGCATTTTTGACTTGCTAATTTCATTCTGACATTTCATACGGTAATTTATACCACTTCGTAGGTCACATGTATTACATTTTGTAACTTTTAACATAACAAATACGTGGTTAGACAAATAAGAACTAGACACCTGAAACAAATGACCTGTCATAGGACAGAATAACTACAAAAACGATATCAGTTTCGAGATGGTAACGACGATAGCACAGTATAATAGCACAACATCTACTTGTCATTTATACTACATGTAATATAAGCGCTCAGATGTCGCACGTTAACAACCAGTGACAGTAATAATGTCCATATTAATGACCGCGTAACCTTCACAACAGAATACCTTCACAACCGATGCTGAAAGTGACCTCCGCACATTGCGCAACCCGCCGTCTCATACAGCTCTGGACCCTTCGCAGC
The DNA here is from genome assembly GCF_023897955.1 of Schistocerca gregaria. Lineage (NCBI taxonomy): Eukaryota > Metazoa > Arthropoda > Insecta > Orthoptera > Acrididae > Schistocerca > Schistocerca gregaria. Next base: position 323,585,007 of record NC_064920.1, on the reverse strand, counting down.
AAAGCTGTGTCCACAGTAACAAGATCAGCATGAACACATGCTTCCAATTCTTCCACATTCGTCATCGGAGTAGAGTACAAATGCTGCTTCAGGTGTTCCTACAGGAAGAAATCCAGGGGATTTAGGTGAGGTGAACGCGGTCGCCATACAACTGGACCTCTACGTCCGAGCCATTTCACTGAAATGTTCTGTCCAAATATTGTCGAACATTAATTCCAGAGTGTGGAGGTGCATCATAATGTTGGAACAATATCCTCTGCTGAACATGTAGTGGATGGTTCAAATGGCTCTGAGCACTATGGGACTTACATGCAGTGGTCATCAGTCCCCTACTTAGAACTACTAAAACCTAACTAACCTAAGGACATCACACACAACCATGCCCAAGGCAGGATTCGAACCTGCGACCGTAGCGGTCGCGCGGTTCCAGACTGAAGCGCCTAGAACCGATTGGCCCTGTGGCCGGCCGAACATGTAGTGGAACATCTTCCAGCGCATCAGGTAGATAGTTTGAGAGGAATGCATGATACCTTCATGCAGTCAACCGGTCAGGCAAGATGTACAGGCCCAAAGACCTGTCGCCCAATATTCTGGCCCAGACGTTGATACCAAAGCGAACTTGACATCCACGGTCGCGGGCGACGTCCGGGTTAACCTCACACCAATGGTGGGCATTGTGCGTATTGAAGACAGCCTCATGAGTAAACGCTGCTTCATCCGACCATATAATGATGTTCACGAAGTCATCGTTGGCTTATTATTGTTGTTAGAACCATTCATAGAATTGCATCCGCTGAGGGTGTTCTGCAGGATGCAGGTGTTGCGAGAAGCATAATGATAGGGGTGCACCCCATGCTTGTGCAGCACGTTACCGACCGTGTGTTGCAAGACATGTGGCTGCCTTGCTAAGCTACCTATACATCGCTGATGTTCTTGGTGTATGGCCTCCAGAATAGCTTCCACAGTAGTGGAGTACGGCGAGTCCGTGGACGACCTCTGCCACGTGATGGTGGAAGGAGAGAAACTGACTTCCGAAGGCGCAGTGCCAGACGATAAAACACATCATTACCTGGATGGCGTCAACGAAAATATCTAGCAGCATTTTCACGAGTGGCAACATCAGCCCAGTTATCAGATGCACCAAGGGGCAGAAGCAAATCCACATATTCGTCGTTTGTGTATGTCTGCAACACTGGTTTAGAGATTTACAGTGAGAATTCGATACATGTACGCATGTACACTGGACTCTGTCACGGGTGCGTTAGTCTGCTCGCAAATAGTCCCTGTCTGGTGGACAGCGCATACAGTATAAACACGTAGTCAGTCCTGCGTGCTATTCCACCTAATGCGCATTACCCCTCTGACAGATATTTTTCTTCATGGTCCATCCCGACACCGCTAATTGTGAAATGTTCGGTTTCGAAATACACTGTTTCCCTAACGGTAGCAGACGTAATGTTTCCACAATCCCGTCGATAGAATAATAACAATAATAATACTGCATTGAGATATGCACTAAAGAGCATACGGTTACCAGGCTCAGTGTTGAGAGGCATCATTAGTGGGACCATGGTGATAACAGATACAAATAGTAGCGGAGTTTGGACATTATTCGCTAAGCACGTTGCTACTCCTGGTAACATAAGGCCCTAACAAAATGTAATGGATGTAGCAGATGAAGTGGTGCGAATAAATTCACGCCCACGACGTGAAAACGACTTCTTTCAAAGCTGACTAATCTTCCATTTCTACGATTATAGTATGTAAGTGTAAATGTTTTACGGAGGACCCACTGAAATCGCTGTTGACGATTAAGATGCCAGATACCGTACCACCAGGACGACATTTACCAAATGAAAAACATATCCCTCAACCCAGGATCGAACCATAGACCTCCTGCATGCTAACCCAAAACTCTATCGACGGCACCAACTGTACAGCATGGCAAAAACATGCTGACAGAGATACTTACCATACATGTGGTTACAGTGTTGCCAGATTGGCACTCTTTAAAGTCCTTTTTCTGCTGGATGCACTCACCGGACGAAATTTGGCGGGAGACTTTTATCGCTGGCGCTGTGAAACCCAAGTGCGGGAATTTCGTTTCACCCTGTATATCAGAATGATAACTAACAGAAACATCTGCCGTGAGAAGATTTATTGATCTCCTATTGGTTCACAACTGGTTTCGTAACTTAAATGTCACATCCTCAGGTGGAAAACAGCTGATCTGTTTTGTACATGGAAGATGTCCCTCAATAAGACATGGATCTCCCCTATCGTTATGCTGATCGCATGGTAAGAAACGCAACAGTCCAAACCTTGAAGAGTGGATTACATGGGAGATGCCACACAAGCAGCAGTGAGAGGACCTATGCGGAGCGGAACGAACCACACTATGGCGTGTACTGTTGATGCTCAGTGCTGCTTGTGTTTCATCTCGCGTGTAGTCCACTCCTAAGTTTTGGACGGTAGCGTCTTTTATGGTGTGATCAGCATACGGATAGGGGACATCTACGTATTATTGACGGTCGGCTTCTATGTACAAAAAGGTCAACTTTTTACTCCTGAGGACTTGACTTTTAAATCACGAAACTAGATGTGAATACATTTATGGAACACGAAACAGTCAAGAAGACATTATTCTAGCTTGTCGTTAAAGCTATTTTAATTGTCTGCCATTCATTTCAGTTCACAGGAGAGATAAGTAAGTATTTTAAACTCTGCATAATTTGCATCTTTTCATGCAAAAGTAAGATTAAGTTGTGAACACTGAAAGCAACTTTTGTTCCTAGAGCAAAGCTTGTGAATCATACAGTTATTTTCAAATTGATACTAGTTCTTCGCAAAAAACTCCGTAGGAGAGTGAATGTATTCTGAGGTTGTTACTGTGCCTAACTTTTTAAACAGTTGGCCATATGAGACTCGGCAATGGAGAGCTTAAGTATCTAATGCATGCGCTGAGATCATAGGGGACAGTGCAACGCATGAACTTCACTACAAACTGCCACGCAAAGCTCTGCACAGACACGTGTTTACTGCTATATGATTTGAAGCTAATTTACTCGTCGTACGTATTCTGGACTGCGCTAATTGTACTATGTGGCATTAACGATTGTAAATGTGCAAAATAATATACCTTTCTGCGTTTTTCATCACAAAATTGAACAAATACTTTTAACGCAATTAAAAGCTATAAGACCTACGTTCTAAGTCCATATACACACTAAAGAATATTGAAAATTCAGTTTTAAATATTAAGAAATCCGCCTTTCCACGATGATAAATCCTCCATTGTATAGAATGAATGAACTGTGATTTTCTATTATATAAACGATTTTGCTCATTGTCTTGCCGGAAGCAACCTTCTGCAAATTACACTCACATGGATTCTTATTTTCGCACTCTGTAATCCAACACATTAAGAAACGAAAGAAAGGGAGCGAGAGAGACAGAGAGAGAGAGAGAGAGAGAGAGAGAGAGAGAGAGAGAGAGAGAGAGAGAGAGAGAGAGACAGAGAAAGAGAGACACAGAGAGATGCTCCAGAGCTCCAGACATATCAGAAAAGAAATCAAGGGTTTAAAAATTCTGATTTGACTATAAATGTGAGAGCCGTGAGGAAACATGGTTTTAATTTTAACGACGTTCATACATGGGCGGAACTGTGATAAAATGTCAATAAATCATCGAAAGTCAAAAACGTTGTCACTCATGTCAATTTACGGAGATTTTACAAATCTGTCACGTCGACCAAACATCCATTTGCGTGCGACGAGATTCAACATGTCAATGTCAGATGTTTGACAGCGTGCAAAGCAAAATAGAAGTTATTACAAACAAAAAGCAGATATTCTGAAGTCTAATGCCGCTTGCACATTACACACGTATATTGTCTCTTAAAGCAGTAGCAGAGACTGTACGAGATGCGAACCTTCAAAGAGCACATGTGTGCAGACAGAGGGTATTTGAACGAAAAATTAAGTCAAAAGACTTGGGTAGCACTGATGTACTAATAAATGCGAAAAGATCAAAATATCGCAGTTTTGAACATACGTACTAAATTTCTTATATGTCTGCGCATGTAGTGAAACTAGCGTGTAACAGTAAATGTTTCTCCGTTCCTAATGAAGAAAATTAAAAGTCGCGATACATAATTCCTACTATTTTATGACTAGAACTGCCATAACGTGACTAAAAGCATTTTACCTAGCCAAAATAGTACCTTTCAAGATTACTGTCGCCATTTAATAGTAACAGTATGTATAACGTCCTATTTTTACTATTTCAGCATTTCAGTTTCGGAAAGAATTTCCATTTAAATCTGAAATTAGAATCTGTGTTCAATACTCCACATCTACATCTGCGTGATTGCTCTCCTGTTCATATTAAAGCGCCTGCCAGAGAGTTCAATGAGCCAAATTCAAGTTGTCTCTCTACCGTTCCACTCTCGAAAGGCGCGCGGGAAAAACGAAAACTTAATTTTCTTCTGTGCGAGCCCTGATTTCTCTAATTTTATAGTGATGATCATTTCTCCCTATGTAGGTGGGTGCCAACAGAATGTTTTCGCAGTCGGAGGAGAAAACTGGTGTCTGAAGTGTCATTAGAAGGTCCCGCGCAACGAAAAATGCCTTTGTTTTAATGATTGTCATTCCAATTCACGTATCATGTCTGTGTCTCTATCTCACCTATTTCGCGATAATACAAGACGAGCCGCCCTTCTTTGAACTCATCAGTCAGTCCCATCTGATGCGGATCTCACACCACACAGCAATACTCCAGAATAGGGCGGACAGTCATGGTGTAATCAGTATCTGTAGTACACCTGTTGCACATTCTAAGTGTTTTGCCAATGAATCGCAGTCTTTGGTTTTCTCTACCCAAACCATTATGTATGTGATCGTTCCAATTTAGGTTATTTGTAAATGTAATCCCCAAGAATTTAGTTGAACTTACAGCCTTCAGATTTGTGTGAATAATCGCGTAGTCGAAATTTAGCGGATTTCTTTTAGTACTCATGTGAATAACTTCACACTTTTCTTTATTCGGGGTCAATTGCCACTTTCCGCACCATTCAGATATATCTTCTAAATCAGTTTGCAATCCGTTTTGATCATGTGATGACTTTACGAGACGGTAAATGACAGCACCATCTGCAATCAGTCTTAAGACGGCTACCGAGATTGCCTCCTATGTCATTAATATTGATAAGGAACAACAGAGGTCCCACAACACTTCCTCGGTGAACGCGGAATATTACTCTTGTTTTCCTCGATAACTTTCGGTCTGTTACTAAGAACTGTGAACCTTCTGACAGGAAATCGCGAATCCAGTCGTGATGATATTCCATAGGCACCGAGTTTGGTTGGAAGACACTTCTGAGGAACGGTGTCGAAAGCCTTCTGGAAATCTATAAATATGGAATCAATTTGACATCCCCTGTCGATAGCACTCATTACGTCATGAGTATAAAGAGTTAGTTGTGTTTCACAAGAACGATATTTTCTGAATCAGTGCTGATTATGTGTCTACGGAATCCAAACTGATCTTCCCCGCGGTCGGCTTCTACCAGTTTTCCCATTTCTCTGTAAAGAATTCGTGTTAGTATTTTGCAGCTGTGACTTATTAAACTGATAGTTCGGTAACTTTCACATCTGTCAACACCTGCTTTCTTTGGGATTGGAATTATTATGTTCTTCTTGACGTCTGATGGTATTTCGCCTGTCTCATACATCTTGCTCACCAGATGGTAGAGTTTTGTCAGGACTGGCTCTCCCAAGGCCGTCAGTAGTTCTAATGGAATGTTGTCTACTCCCGGGGCCTTGTTTCGACTCTGGTCTTTCAGTGCGCTGTCCAACTCTTCACGCATTATCGTATCTCATATTTCATCTTCATCTACATTCTCTCAATTTCCATAATATCGTCCTCAAGTACATTGCTCTTGTATAGACCCTCTATATACTCCTTCCACCTTTCTGCTTTCCCTTCTTTGCCTAGAACTGGGTTTCCATCTGAGCTCTTGATATTCATACAAGTGGTTCTCTTTTCTCCAAAGGTCTCTTTAATTTTCCTGTAGGCAGTATCTACCTTACCCTTCGTGTGATAAGCCTCTACATCCTTACATTTGTCTTCTATCCCTCCCAGCTTAGCCATTTTGCACTTCCTGTCGATCTCATTTTTGAGACGTTTGTATTCGTTTTTGCCTGCTTCATTTACGGCATTTTTATATTTTCACCTTCAGCAATTCAATATTTCTTCTGTTACTCAAGGATTTCTACTAGCCCTCGTCTTTTTACCTACTTGATCCTCTGCTGCCATCACTACTTCATCCCTCAGAGCTATCCATTCTTCTTCTACTGTATTTCTTTCCCCCATTCCTGTCAATTGTTCCCTTATGTTCTCCCTGAAACTCTGTACAACCTCTGGTTTAGTCAGTTTATCCAGGTCCCATCTCCTTAAATTCCCACCTTTTTGGAGTTTCTTCACTTTTAATCTACAGTTCAGAACCAATCGATTGTGGTCAGAGTCCACATCTGTCGCTGGAAATGTCTTCACAATTTAAAACCTGGTTCCTAAATCTCCGTCTTACCATTATATTATATAATATCTGATGCCCTCTAGTATCTCCAGGATTCTTCCATGTATACAACCTTCTTTTATAATTCTTGAACCAAGTGTTAGCTATTAAGTTATGCTCTGTGCAAAATTCTACCAGACGGTTTCCTCTTTCATTTCTTAGCCCGAAGCCATATTCACCTACTATGTTTCCTTCTCTCCATTTTCCTACTCTCCACCATTACATTTTCGTCTCCCTTCACTGCCTGAATAATTTCTTTTATCTCATCATACATTTCATCAATTTCTTCATCATCTGCATCGCTAGTTGGCATATAAACTTGTACTACTGTAATAGGCGTGGACTTCGTATCTATATTGGCCACAATAAAGTGTTCACTATGCTGTTTGTAGTAGCTTACCCGCACTCCAATTTTTTTATTCATTATTAAACCTACTCCTGCATTGCCCCTATTTGATTTTGTATTTATAATCCTTTATTCACCTGACCAGAAGTCTTGTTCCTCCTGCCACCGAACTTCACTAATTCCCACTATATCTAACTTTAACCTATCCATTTCCCTTTTTAAATTTTCTAACTTACCTGCCCGATTAAGGGATCTGACATTCCACGCTCCGATCCGTAGAACGCCAGTTTTCTTTCTCCTGATAACGACGTCCTCTTGAGTAGTCCCCGCCCGGAGATCCGAATGAGGGACTATTTTATCTCCGGAATATTTTACCCAAAAGGATGCCATCACATTTAACCATATAGTAAAGATGTACCCATGGTCTAGGGGTAGCGTCTTCGATTCATAATCAAAATCGATCCCCGCCAGTGCCTAAATATTGATAAGTAATCAGCATTGGCGGCCGAAGACTTCCGGCATAAGAAGTCAGCCTCATTCTGCCAATGGCCTTGTCAAAAAGGCGGAGGAGCGGATAGAGGTTCAGGGCACTCTCTTGTCCTAGGGGGTGGGAAATTGCCCCTAAAGGCGGAAGAATCAGCAATGATCAACGACACGAGGATGCAGAAGACAAAGACCACTGCATTAAAGACACGTAACGTGTATCCGCAGGACATGTGGCCTGTAGTTGAAGAAGTGTCATGATGATCTCTCCATTGGCAAAAGATTCCGGAATAGTCCCCCATTCGGATCTCCGGGAGGGGCCTGCCAAGGGAGAGGTTACCATGAGAAAAAGATTGAATAATCAACGAAAGGATAATGTTCTACGAGTCGGGGCGTGGAATGTCAAAAGCTTAAACGTCGTAGGGAAACTAGAAAATCTGAAAAGGGAAATGCAAAGGCTCAATCTAGATATAGTAGGGGCCAGTGAAGTGAAGTGGATGGAAGACAAGGATTTCTGATCAGATGAGTATCGGGTAATATCAACAGCAGCAGAAAATGGTATAACAGGTGTAGGATTCGTTATGAATGGGAAGGTAGGGCAGAGGGTGTGTTACTGTGAACAGTTCAGTGACCGGGTTGTTCTAATCAGAATCGACAGCAGACCAACACCGACAACGATAGTTCAGGTATACATGCCGACGTCGCAAGCTGAAGATGAACAGATAGAGAAAGTGTATTAGGATATTGAAAGGGTAATGCAGTATGTAAAGGGGACGAAAACCTAATACTCATGGGAGACTGGAATGCAGTTGTAGGGGAAGGAGTAGAAGAAAAGGATACAGGAGAGTATGGGCTTAGGACAAGGAATGAAAGAGGAGAAAGACTAATTGAGTTCTGTAACAAGTTTCAGGCCGGGAGATGCGGGAAGATTTCAATTAGATTACATCATGGTCAGACAGAGATTCCGAAATCAGATACTGGATTGTAAGGCGTACCCAGGAGCAGATATAGACTCAGATCACAATATAGTAGTGATGAAGAGTAGGCTGAAGTTCAAGACATTAGTCAGGAAGAATCAATACGCAAAGAAGTGGGATACGGAAGTTCTAAGGAATGACGAGATACGTTTGAAGTTCTCTAACGCTATAGATACAGCAATAAGGAATAGCGCAGTAGCAGCACAGTTAAAGAGGAATGGACATCTCTAAAAAGGGACATCACAGAAGTTGGGAAGGAAAACATAGGTACAAAGAAGGTAGCTGCGAAGAAACCATGGGTAACAGAAGAAATACTTCAGTTGATTGATGAAAGGAGGAAGTACAAACATGTTCCGGGAAAATCAGGAATACAGAAATACAAGTCGCTGAGGAATGAAATAAATAGGAAGTGCAGGGAAGCTAAGACGAAATGGCTGCAGGAAAAATGTGAAGACATCGAAAAAGATATGATTGTCGGAAGGACAGACTCAGAATACAGGAAAGTCAAAACAACCTTTGGTGACATTAAAAGCGACGGTGGTAACATTAAGAGTGCAACGGGAATTCCACTGTTAAATGCAAAGGAGAGAGCAGATAGGTGGAAAGAATACATTGAAAGCCTCTATGAGGGTGAAGATTTGTCTGATATGATAGAAGAAGAAACAGAAGTCGATTTAGAAGAGATAGGGGATCCAGTATTAGAATCGGAATTTAAAAGAGCTTTGGAGGACTTGCGGTCAAATAAGGCAGAAGGGATAGATAACATTCCATCAGAATGTCTAAAATCATTAGGGGAAGTGGCAACAAAACGACTATTCACATTGGTGTGTAGAATATATGAGTCTGGCGACATAGCATCTGACTTTCGGAAAAGCATCATCCACACAATTCCGAAGACGGCAAGAGCTGACAAGTGCGAGAATTATCGCACAATCAGCTTAACAGCTCATGCATCGAAGCTGCTTACAAGAATAATACACAGAAGAATGGAAAAGAAAATTGAGAATCCGCTAGGTGACGATCAGTTTGACTTTAGGAAAAGTAAAGTCACGAGAGAGGCAATTCTGATGGAACGGCTAATAATGGAAGCAAGGCTGAAGAAAAATCAAGACACGTTCATAGGATTTGTCGATCTGGAAAAAAGCGTTCGACAATATAAAATGGTGCAAGCTGTTCGAGATTCTGAAAAAAAGTAGGGGTAAGCTATGGGGAGAGACGGGTCATATACAATATGTACAACAACCAAGAGGGAATAATAAGAGTGGACGATCAAGAACGAAGTGCTCGTATTGAGAAGGGTGTAAGACAAGGCTGTAGCCTTTCACCCCTACTCTTCAATCTGTACATCGAGGAAGCAATGATGGAAATAAAAGAAAGGTTCAGGAGTGGAATTAAAATACATGGTGAAAGGATATCAATGATACGATTTGCTGATGACATTGCTATCCTGAGTGAAAGTGAAGAAGAATTAAACGATCTGCTGAACGGAATGAACAGTCTAATGAGTACACAGTATGGTTTGAGAGTAAATCGGAGAAAGACGAAGGTAATGAGAAGTAGTAGAAATGAGAACAGCGAGAAACTTAACATAAGGATTTATGGTCACGAAGTCAATGAAGTTAAGGAATTCTGCTACCTAGGCAGTAAAATAACCAATGACGGACGGAGCAAGGAGGACATCAAAAGCAGACTCGCTATGGCAAAAAAGGTATTTCTGGCCAATAGAAGTCTACTAACATCAAATACCGGCCTTAATTTGAGGAAGAAATTTCTGAGGATGTACGTCTGGAGCACAGCATTCTATGATAGTGAAACATGGACTGTGGGAAAACCGGAACAGAAGAGAATCGAAGCATTTGAGATGTGGTGCTATAGACGAATGTTGAAAATTAGGTGGACTGATAAGGTAAGGAATGAGGAGGTTCTACGCAGAATCGGAGAGGAAAGGAATATGTGGAAAACACTGATAAGGAGAAGGGACAGGATGATAGGAGATCTGCTAAGACATGAGGGAATGACTTCCATGGTACTAGAGGGAGCTGTAGAGGGCAAAAACTGTAGAGGAAGACAGAGATTGGAATACGTCAAGCAAATAATTGAGGACGTAGGTTGCAAGTGCTACTCTGACATGAAGAGGTTAGCACAGGGGCAGGCCGCATCAAACCAGTCAGTAGACTGATGACCCTCCCCCACCCCCCCCCCCCCTCCGCCCAACAAAAAAAAAAAAAATAGCTGCATGCCCTCGGGAAAAGTTACGGCTGTAGTTTCCCCTTCCTTTCAGCCGTTCGTAGTACCAGCACAGAAAGGCTGTTTTGGTTAGTGCTACAAGGCCAGATCAGTCAATCATCCAAATCATCCAGACTGTTGCCCCTGCAACTACTGAAAAGGCTGCTGCCCCTCTTGAGGAACCACACGTTTGTCTGGCCTCTCAACAGATACCCCTCCGTTGTGGTTGCACCTACGGTGCGGCCATGCGGCCATCTGTATCGCTGAGGCACACAAGCCTCCTCACCAACGGCAAGGTCCATGGTTCATGGGGGGAGGGTTATACTGATCATATGTCGGCCATTGTTGCAAGCGACCTTAGTTAATATCGGGTTCATTCACAGTCACAGCTTACATTTTGAAAAATATAATCTATGCTGTTCGAAGACTACCGGCTTAAAGAGCGGTGGGAAATGTCCTAAAAATCCGACGAATCGGCAATCATCGGCTTGAGGATGCAGAAGCAATGGAAAACGCTGCATTGAATTCACTTAACTTGTATCAATATGGCGTGTGGCCTGTAAATGAAAAAGTGTCTTGATCACCACTCCACTAGCAAAACATTACTGATTAGTTCCTGTCCCATCCCCTGATAATTCGATAAATATTTATATCAAATACAGTGTAAAGTGTTGTGCTAAAAAGGGCGAGTGACTGTGACAGTAGTATCACAGAGCATCGAAAGTAATGTCAGAAATTATTATAAACCTTCTCATTTATGTGTTAACATTCTTTCATTCTGATTCTTCTGCTGCTAGCGAGAGAGAACATCTCTGTACTAGCGTATCTGATTAAACGATGGGATTATCGTCTTGTTGAAGCTATATCATGTAAATGTGTTACAATAATACATCAACTGTTAATTTCAAATTGTCATTTCCCTATTGTAATATGGAGTTGAATAATAAGAATTTTTCTTTCTTTGCAGAGTTCTGCCTTTCTAAGCATTGTTGGTTACCGACCATTAGCCGCCTTTACGCCAGAACAACTTCGTATCAAATCACCCGATAAATAAGGAAGCACTATTTATGATATTTAAGGGATAAAGCTATACCGATCGTTACTTGACAAACAGAGTATCAACTGAAGTAGTTTCTTTGATGAGAATACGTAATGCTCCGGTCTGATTAGACTTGCTACGAAACAAATTTATAGAATAATCTCTGAAAGAACCTATGTGATAAACTAATGGATCAACGACCCATCTGAAAGCGTACAGTAATATTTTCAGTCAAACGTCGGCGTATGTTCGCTATAAACATAACGTAGGTTTTCTATACTGGTGGCTGCTCCCGTAGCGCGGAAGTTTATGCCAGGTAAAGCGTAGTAATTATTGCGCTCTGCGATTAATAGCAGTGGGCAAGAAGCAACTTACTTGCAAATAGTGTCGCACATATTGACAAGCTTAAGGAATTTTCTTTGGCTATGTAATGAACGATTATTATGTTGATAACTGTCCATTGCTAAGAAAACTTTCACACATAATCTGATGCCGAGCAGTAGGTGCAAGCATGAAATCGAATAACCTTACAGAATCGGCTATTTGTCGCCGTCAGTAAGAAGAAGCGGAAAGCGGCCCGTACATCCCCCACTCGGAACTTCGGGGGGACTGCCAAGGGGGAGGTGACCATAAGCAAAAAACTGAATAAACAATGGAGTAGGAGTGTGAAATCTCAGAAGTCTGAATGTGGTAGAGAAACTAGAAAAGCTCAAAATGGACACGCGAATACTCAGTCTAGATATAGTGGGTGTCGGAGAAGCTAAACGGAAAGCAGACTTTGTCGACCGCAAGGGTACATTCACATTGGATTTATGTAACAATCCCTCAGCAGAAGAAATCTTTCCATCTATTAAAGCTTGTGATTTTGTTGTTCAACCTAAAAATCCTTTTTCTCGCTACTGATAAAATTCTTCAGCTGTTTTCTGGATTAAATTTATGCTTTATTTCATCGTCTCAGTTACAAAATTCGTTATTATGACCACTAGTTTCGGTCAGTATTTGACCATATTCAAATTTAAAAATAAAACAACTTAAATAAAAAAAATGGCTCTGAGCACTATGGGACTTAACATCTTAGGTCATCAGTCCCCTAGAACTTAGAACTACTTAAACGTAACTAACCTAAAGACATCACACACCTTCATGCCCGAGGCAGGATTCGAACGTGCGACGGCAGCGGTCACGCGGTTCCAGACTGAAGGGCCTAGAACCGCTCGGCCACACAGGCCGGCAAACAACTTAAATAACAAAGTACCTTTTTCCCAATACTTCACAATAGGTACAAAAGTATTACAGATAACTATTACATTTAGCTATGTAGTTGCATAAGCAACCTGTAGTATTTATGCAGAGCTGTACATTAAAATGCTAGAAACAGTGTGTTTCCGTAAGAGCGTGCAAAAATGTAAGGCATAGAGAATGCTCCATTAGACTGGGGTCGGAGAAGCCAGCTTAAGGAGATATGGAACTGGTCTACAGCTTTGGTCTAGGATTACTGTTTTCCAGCCGCGTGGTCAAGGCGTCTTGTCACGGTCCGCGCGGCTGCCCCCGTCGGAGGTTCGAGTCCTCCCTCGGACATGGGTGTGTGTGTTGTCCTGAGTGTAAGTTAGTAGCATGGTTGTGGTTGTTTTGTCTTCTTCTCGTATTGGCTGGCGCCACTCGGTTTCGCAAGCGTTGCCCGGCTGCTAGTGGCAGCAGCGCAGGTTATCGATATGTAGTAGCTGTTGCCTATCTTTGGGGCAACGTCGTTGTTTTTCCGGGTCCAGTTCGGTTGGGGACTCAGGAGGAGCCAGGTCCGCGCAGTGCCAGAACACGCCAGGACCGCTGGCGGCACGCATGGACTGCCGGATGGAAGGACTGTGGTCACGAGGGTGCACGACCTCGTCGTAAACCGGATCCAGCAAGCTTTAAGATGAGTGCATTTCAATCCAACTAGAGAAACCTCCACCATTGTGGTACCTCGCGATTCTCCAGTGACTTGTGCTACGACGGATCTGATTAGCTTTCCTTGCCTTCTTATTACTGGTCACTGCGTTCTACTTGTTACATCTTGTTAAGTTCAACCAGCGGTAATTTTCCTTGCCTGGTGGCCGCTAACGCCCCAGTTACCTGCCCTGTGGGTTAGTGCATGTAACGGCAGTGTAAGTTTCCTGGCCTTGCCGCTGCTGTCCGGTAAGGCGTGTAGTTTTGGCAGCTTTCTTGATTGTAGGCCGGTTGGTTATTCAACTCTGTTGGTAGTGATTCCTTTCTCGTTCTGGGCGCTCTAAACACAGTGTTCTGGGGACGTAGTGCAGACCGCCGGTTCCAGCTTTAGCGTATTGTACCATGGTTGCATTTGGTTAATTGGACGCTAGCTAGCTTCAGCAAGATTATCATTAGTCATTCGTTAGACTGCCACTAGTCTGAGTTACCACTTTGTGAAGTGAATGCAACTCTTGTCTGCCTATCTCATCGCTCGCGGAAGTGTTTGTTGCTGGACCTTCTCAGAGGTCGATTCCTGGAGCACCGTCTGTGGCCCCTTGGTTCTTGTAAGACATGTGTGTTCTAAAAGGAGGTCGGATGACCAGTAGTTCGGTGTAACGCTCCGTCAGCCCACGCATTCTTCGGGTATAATCTACCTCAGTACCCGTAAGGATCTTATGTACTGGTCCTTGTGTTTTATTATTGTATTATTTATTCCAATACCTTGTAATGCCTACATTAAAGGTTATGTATGTCTAGTTAATAGTTCTGGTCTCCTTCTGGAATAAATCTAGCAGTGTAGTATTCAGTGAATGTTAAGGATTGTGTTACAAAGCTTACCATCATCTTATTTCACCCGTTTAGTGATCAGTTGCTTGCTTTTTAATTAACCTTTGCTATTGTATTTGCTGTTTTACAGCAGGTTTCTAAATTTTTTATATTATTGCAGTTCCTGGAATTTAAGGCCTTCAGCCGCGATTGTGGTCATTTGCCTTAAAAATCTAATTTCGTATTTGTATTTTATCAGTAAGCCTTAAAACCTTATTTCCCGCCATTCTTGGCGTCTGATGCTGTCTGCTGTGTTTGTGGCGACTTACATTTAATATTTCAATACCTGTAAGATGTAAATTGCAGCGAGTTCTTAAACATTCTTAATTTATAGTCATTCCTGATGGGTAAGGTCTTCTGCTCAGAACACAGTGGCTTGCTTTTAAAGCGTTATCTGCTGTATGTGTATTTAATGGTGATTTGTTAAATTGTAACTCACTGAAAACACTATTATTTACACAGCTGTTTATTCCTTCATTAATAACGTGTGGTATTTTTATTTATTGTTGAGTCTGAAATTACTGGTTTAAAATAAATTGTGTATAACTGTAAAAGGCAAACAATAGTAACTGATTGCGGCCCTGTCCACAATCGTAACCGAATCCTGCATTCCCGTGACTACCAGGTTTCAGCTAGTTTGAATTAGGTTAAGTAGTGAATAAGCTTAGGGATCGATGACCTCAACCGTTTGGTCCCATAAGACCTTACGATAAATTTCCAAACTGTTTTACAGTTTACTGACAACTAACATGCGTACAAGTTTACATCCACTGTCCTGTTTATTTACATGTACATTCTGCCTACAGGAAAATTAAAGAGACCTTTGGAGAAAAGAGAGCCACTTGTATGAATGTTAAGAGCTCAGATGGAAACCCAGTTCTAAGGAAAGAAGGAAAAGCAGAAAGGTGGAAGGAGTATATAGAGAGTCTATACAAGGGCGATGTACTTGAGGACAATATTATGGAAATGGAAGAGGATGTAGATGAAGATGAAATTGGAGATACGATAATGCGTGAAGAGTTTTACAGAGCACTGAAAGACCAGAGTTGAAACAAGGCCCCCGGAATAGACAAT
Organism: Schistocerca gregaria; assembly: GCF_023897955.1. Lineage (NCBI taxonomy): Eukaryota > Metazoa > Arthropoda > Insecta > Orthoptera > Acrididae > Schistocerca > Schistocerca gregaria. Next base: position 323,569,498 of record NC_064920.1, on the reverse strand, counting down.
ATTCCATTGGAACTACTGTCGGCCTTTGGAGAGCCAGTCCTGACAAAACTCTACCATCTGGTGAGCAAGATGTATGAAACAGGCGAAATACCTTCAGACTTCAAGAAGAATATAATAATTCCAATCGCAAAGAAAGCAGGTGTTGACAGATGTGAAAATTACCGAACTATCAGTTTAAGAAGTCACGGCTGCAAAATACTAATGCGAATTATTTACAGACGAATGGAAAAACTAGTAGAAGCCGACCTCAGGGAAGATCAGTTTGGATTCCGTAGAAATATTGGAACACGTGAGGCAACACTGACCCTACGACTTATCTTAGAAGCTAGATTAAGGAAAGGCAAATCTACGTTTCTAGCATTTGTAAACATAAGGAAACCTTTGGACAATGTTGACTGGTATACTGTCTTTCAAAGGTGGCAGGGGTAAAATACAGGGAGCGAAAGACTATTTACAATTTGTATAGAAGCCAAAGGGCAGTTATAAGAGTTGAGGCGTATGAAAGGGAAGCAGTGGTTGGGAAGGGATTGAGGCAGGGTTGTAGCCTCTCCCCGATGTTATTCAATCTGTATATTGAGGAAGCAGTGAAGGAAACAAAAGAAAAATTCGGTGTTGGTATTAAAATCCATGGAGAAGAAATAAAAACTTTGAGGTTCGCCGATGACATTGTAATTCTGTCAGAGACAGCAAAGGACTTGTAAGAGCAGTTGAACGGAATGGATAGTGTCTTGAAAGGAGGATATAAGATGAACATCAACAAAAGCAAAACGAGGATAATGGAATGTAGTCGAATTAAGTCGGGTGATGCTGAGGGTATTAGATTAGGAAATGAGACACTTAAAGTAGTAAAGGAGTTTTGCTATTTGGGGAGCAAAATAACTGATCATGGTCGAAGTAGAGAGGATATAAAATGTAGACTAGCAATGGGAAGGAAAGCGTTTCTTAAGAAGAGAAATTTGCTAACATCGAGTATAGATTGAAGTATGAGGAAGTCGTTTCTGAAAGTATTTGCATGGAGTGTAGCCTTGTATGGAAGTGAAACATGGGCGATAAATAGCTTGGACAAGAAGAGAATAAAACCTTTCGAAATGTGGTGCTACAGAAGAATGCTGAAGATTAGATGGGTAGATCACATAACTAATGAGGAGGTGTTGAATAGTGGAGAGAAGAGAAGTTTGTGGCGCAACTTGACAAGAAGAAGGGACCGGTTGGTAGGAAACGTTCTGAGGCACCAGGGGATCACAAATTTAGTATTGGAGGGCACCGTGGAAGGTAAAAATCGTAGAGGGAGGCCAAGAGATGAATACACCAAGCAAGTTCAGAAGGATGTAGGTTGCAGTAGGTACTGAGAGATGAAGAAGTTTGCACAGGATAGAGTAGCATGGAGAGCTGCAACAAACCAGTCTCAGGACTGAAGACCACAACAACTACAACAACATTCTTTATTCCCTCCATGGAAACGAGGAGGACGAACCTGATTATCTGAAGGTCACAGTGCAGGTTTTGTTTACTTTACATGTCCATGAGGTGGCTCTGTTGTATCGTATTCACATTGTCCCATGACAGAACGTGCTATGAATCAACAACATCACAGAGCACCGCCTCACTTCAGTGTGGGTGTTTGCAACCGTCTGAATGTTGTATTTCCTGGTTGCTGGATTCGAAGGGGAGGTCTCATTCCATGGCTTGCGAGATCACCTGACCTGCATCCCCTTGATTATTCATATGTGGAAATCTAAAGTCACATGTGTATGAGACCCCAGTGGATACGGAGATGGAATCACGCTAGTGTCCAAATTTAAAGGAACAAACCCCTATTTCCTCATCCTGTGTCTGATTCACGATATAATCATAGAAACTGTCAATCGGAGTCCGTACGATCGTGTTCTGCACGGACGATGGCGTGTCGGTCAACGGAAAACCACGTCAGCGATGACGTCAGGACACCTATCAAACTGTGTAGTGTTTGCAGGGTAGTCCCACACCCACAACTGCTGTGAACACAGTCACAGACTGCAGTACGGCACAGGAGAAGACGCCCACCAGACCATCTACAGTGGAGGGCCATAGCAAGAATAGAAACAGGACAGTCGCAAACTCTTGAGGCACGGTGGCTTAAGGTGAATCGATCTGTTGTTTCTTGGATGTGTCGAAGTGACTGATACCGACCAGGATCACTAATGGTGTGGGCAGGGATTATGTTCACCATTCGAACGTATCTTCATGAAGTTGCACGGGTGAAACGTAAAGGTTTAACTGCTGTCAGGTATCGTGACGAGATCTTGGGACCCCATGCGCGATTATTGCGAGCCGCGCGGAGTGACCGCGCGGTTTGAGGTGCCATGCCACGGACCGCGCGGCCCCTCCCGCCGGAGGTTGTTCTTAGCATAAGTTATTTTACGTAGTGTGTAAGACTAGGGACCGATGATCTAAGCAGTTTGGCTCCTTAGAAATTCACACACATATGAGCTTTTGATTATTTCGAGGTGCTGTGCGCCCAGACTTCATACTAATGGACGATAATGGTCGACCTCGTAGAGCACGATTGGTTGATGTTCTCTTGAAAACGGAAGTTACTGCACTCATGGCCTGCTCGCTCTTCCGATTTGAATACCGTAGAACATGTCTGGGATGCACTAGGGAAACGGATTGTATCACGTCATCATCCACCAACCACTCTACAAGACTTGCGAGCAGCTCTGCAGGCATCCACCAACCACTCTCCACGACTTGCGAGCAGCTACACAGGAAGAACGGACGTTATTTCCTCAACATGACACTGATGACGTTATTCAGAGAATGCTCCGTCGTTGTCTGGCCAGTATTGTTACCAGAAGTGGTCAAACTCCATAGTGAGCATATTAACCAGTTGTCGCAATCTGTTAAGTTGGAAAAAAGAAGAACATCTTCATCTACTGTTATGTATGTCGCAATTGTTTACGTTCTGTGTTCTTTACGTTGTTCCTACATTGCTATCACCTGTTTACACTGTTTTGTGTCAAAATAAACGAAACCTTGCAAAAATTCCGTTTGTGGCTTTAATTTTGGACACGTGTGTAGTACCTGTGTAGTTGCTAGACTTGCATCCGCACGTTACATTGTATTTGTCAGGGTTCGTCAGAATCTTTTTCGCCGATGTCATCGTTCCATTGAGGTTGCTAGCTATCAGTTTTAGCACATTTTTTGAGGAACAGCACAAATGGTACGTTCGTTGTGTCAGTGATGGTATTTGTAATTAATTCGAACTAACGAATATAAAAAGTATTCAGTAACGTGATTTAATTCCAATTATCTTCTTAAGCTGGCTGCTCCAACCCAAGCTTCCCTAGCTCAGATTTTTTAGTGGAGTATCCTCTACGTCCTGTTAATTTTTTCATTCTCTTACGGAAACACCCTGTATGATGACTGTGCACTGTTTTTGGGAAATTTAGTGAGTGACTTGTAATACGAAGTTCCGTATGAATGTGACTGGTTCAGTGCGCAGTACCCTGCATAGGTAACCGCAATAGCTACCTTTGATACTTTTATACCTATTGTAAAATAATGGATTTCAGACACTCAGCTTTTGTTTTATTTTTACGTCCTTAGCAAAAACAGACACAATGTCTTATGGGATAACAGCAATCAGTGATTTTATAATGTTACTTAAAAACCGTCTTGATTGCAAATTTTTTTTTATTCATATGACCGGTTTCGGTTCATTCAGAACTATCTTCAGATCTGATATTTCAGTTACAGGAGTAACCCCCTCCAAATCCAGCAGTTTTCACATGCTACTTAAACCTAACTAACCTAAGGACATCACAGACATCCATGCTCGAGGCAGGATTCGAGCCTGCGACCGTAGCAGTTGCACGGTTCCGGACCCAGAAAAAGGAAATTTGTAAAGATGGTTGTCATTAATTGATATATATATATATATGATGACTTTTGAACATTATTAAGGTAAATACATTGTTTGTTCTCTATCAAAATCTTTCGTTTGCTAACTATGCTAATCAGTAGTTAGTGCCTTCAGTAGTTAGAATGTTTTATTTAGCTGGCAGTATTGGCGCTCGCTGTATTGCTGAAGTTCGAGTAACGAAGGTTATTGTTAGTCAGGGCCATTCTTTTGTAGGGATTGTTGAAAGTCAGATTGCGTTGCAGTAAAAAAATATTGTGCGTCAGTTTAGTGATGATCAGAATAAGTAAAGAGAAATCTATATGAGTACGTTCAGTTTTGCTCATCTGTTTGAAAATCAAATAACGTAAGAGGTTTTCCAGCAGCGTCATTTTCAATTTTTTGTAAGAGGACGTTTCAATATTTATGCTCAGCAGGATCCGATGGCAAGTTTTATATTTAAATTCCATATATTTGCAACTCTTTCAAGTGGCACACTACAAGCTGACCGCTGTCGGATCCCTTGTCAAATGTGTGGTATTTTTAAAAAGTTGTAAGACAGTCCTTATAATAGAGAGCTACTACTTTTAAATCAAATACTTTAAATGGTGATTAACTGGACGACATGCAAATGTACTACAAAGATTCAACGACTCCCACATCCTATATAGACAGTTCGAGACTCTACGTGAGTATGCTTCGCCAAATTATTTGTAAACATTTCCTTTAATTTAGTTTACTGTAATGATACCTTGTCTGTTCCAATATTAGTTAATAGCTACAATAGCTTCTGAAGAAAACAGTTTTAAAAGTGTCGAAACCATGCTCAAAGTTTGTGAACTAGAAGATCACTAACTGAAAAGAAAACAAGGACCTTGTGGAACTTTTAAACTGCCACTGAAACAAATTAAACAACATAATAAAGTTTAGGAAAGCACGAAAACGCAAAATCAGTTTCTGTAATAGGAGTGAGCTAGACCATACAGGGTTATCACTTCCAAAGTTAGCACACGTAGCCATAGGCCCTTGCCTCTGCGCGTTCGCATTGTGCAGTATACTAGGAAATTTTGAACTCCACACTCGTCGCTGTCGACAGATCATTGATGTCATAGAAACATTTGCGACGTGTTTGGTTACTGTTTTAGATGCAGGGACGAAAGGGGCACGCGCTTCGAATAGTCGATTTTGACCAGGAACACTGTCGTGTAAAACGGGCTTTAGAGCCCGCGAGCCTGGACCGGCAAGAGTGCGTGCGGCCTGGCTGGCCGTGGCTCGCTGCCCGCGGCCTGCAGCGGTGGCCGGCCGGAATACAAAGGCGGCCGGCGCGGAACCTCGTTAGCAGCAGAGGCGCGCAAACAGCGGACCGCGGGTCCCGGCGTCGCATTGGCGTCACCGTCGTCTCTCCTGGGAGGCGGAGGAACAGGCGGAGGCGGAGGCAGAGGCGGAGGAGGAGGTGGAGGTGGAGACGCCATCGGCCCGTAATCCGCACCGGCAGCTCCTCGCCAAATCCGGGATTCCACGCTGGCTGATTAATGAGGACGGCCGGGATTCAATTTCCAGATTAAGTTACGCTGCAGCGGCCACGCCGCTCAAGAATTTGCATCGTCAACGCAGGAATCATTTTAAGTTAATGAGTGCAGCTCCACTGCACCTTAGGCGGGATTCACCCGAAGATTAAAAAAAAAAAAAAAAAAAAGCTTTTATACTTGAGTGAGAGGTCTTTAGCGCGCCTGTGCAGATGTCTGCTTTCCTTGCTACAGAAAGTACGCCACAAGGAAAATCATCCAAATCGGCAGTCGCGGTCGTAGTACCAGCTCTGCGAAACTTCTTTTCTGGTGCGTAGATCTTCACCGAGCGAAGTGGCGCAGCGAGAACACACTGGGTTCGCATTCGCGAGGATGGCGCTTTATAGGCGAATACCTGGACAGTTCCCTCGATAGGGCATGGCATTCCACGTCCTTCCCGAAGTTTGCTTGTGCTTTGGCGGTATCTACGCTTCGGGTCGATAAAAACGTTTGAGCCCCTGTAACACTCTCCCCTAACAGTACTAATAATCCTGTCACGGAAAATACCAAATGTAACACTGTAGGCTCCTATTGCATTAGGAATACACCGGTAAAGTTGTTACTGTAAAAGTATTTTAATTTTACCGTAATTGTGTATTATGAATAAGGTATGGGACTATTTTTCGTTTCTCAAAAGATTGCCAGTGAATGGAAATAAACGAGATTCGAAGCGAGATTCCATAAGCTGTAAAGTAAGCTATCATTACGTGGAAGAAAAATGGTCAACAGCCTTGTTAGACAAGTTTATACCATCTACATCTACATCTACATACATACTACGCAATATGCCTCTGTACGAGCCCTAATCTCTCTTATCTTATGTTTGTGGTTAGTTGGCGGCAGTAAAATTATACTGTATTCAACCTCAAATGCTGGTTCTCTAAATTTCCTCAGTAGCGATTCACGAAAAGAACGCCTCCTATCCTCTAGAGACTCCCCCACCCGAGTTCCTGAAGTATTTCCGTAACCCTCGCGTGATGATCAACCCTACCAGTAACAAATCCAGCAGCCCGCCTCTGAATTTCTTCTATGTCCTCCCTCAATCCGACCTGACAGGGATCCCAAAGGCTCGAGCAGTACTCCAGAATAGGTCGTATTAGTGTTTTATAAGCGGTCTCCTTTATAGATGAACCACATCTTCCCAAAATTCTACCAATGAACCGAAGACGACTATCCGCCTTCCCCACAACTGCCATTACATGCTTGTCCCACTTCATATTGCTCTGCAATGTTACGCCCAAACCCAAATATTAAATCGACGTGACTGTGTCAAGCGCTACACTACTAATGGACTATGCAAACGTTACAGGATTTTTTTCCTATTTATCTGCATTAATTTACATTTATCTATATTTAGAGTTAGCTGCCATTCTTTACCCCAATCACAAATCCTGTCCAAGTCATCTTGTATCCTCTACAGTCACTCAACGACGATACCTTCCCGTACACCACAGCATCGTCAGCAAACAGCCGCACATTGCTATCCACCCCATCCAAAATATCATTTATGTAGATAGAAAACAACAGCTCATAAAGTTAACTATTGGTACCTACTTTACTTGATACTGAAATACTATTTTTGCTTCTGGGACATGAGACAGTAATACCCTTTATTAAGCAGTATACCTGTTGTTTTCCATGAATAACTCAGAAGGATTATTAAAACGTTTGGTCAACAACAGGCTCACAGTAGCACTTAATGCCTGCTTAATAAAGCAGCAAGGTAATGACCAATTCTAGTAGATATTTTGCTAATGGCGGAGCGCTACTGACTTGGATATGAGGTTCTTTCATTGATTTAATTATTGAAATACTCTCTTTAAAGTGATTTTCAGGTAAGTACATCATTTTTACTGATCATTATTTGTATTCTCAAGGACCATTAACTTCCTCAAACTATTTAGCTCAAACGGGACGTGTGATAACTGGATCCAGTATGCTCTGAATAATTATAGCTATTTGCTTACTATAATGCAAACAAGTTATAATAATGAAACTTGTACTTCCGAGTAATTTAAATCTAGTTCAACTATTAGCGTAGAGACTCATAACTAATATATCAGCAGAGTCGAATTTAGGTTCAACATTTTAGTCACAACACAGTATAAGAAACACCGTTAACTATATCCACATGAAATGTTATAGATACCGTTATTTCCAAAACTGCACAATAATTAATTCTTATGCTATCCCTTCAAGTCTATTAGCTAGTAACTAACCATTCTGAATCAACGCAGCTTCTATTTAGCTAATTGTAGTACTGTATTGAGATTTCAATAAGCAGAATCCCTAAAGTGAATAATTTAAATCTTCTCTGTATAAATGTATTTTGGTGAAACTTTAACTACACCTTTATAAAAATTATGTGGAGTATTTCCAAAATAAGGCATACTAAATAATTAACTACTTTACTACGCCACAAAATTTATTAGCTTTCATTAAGGAAGGTAACTGTTTTTGAGTTCAATAAAACGGGGTGTTTGTTTCGTTACTGAGGGATTCCCCGCCAAGTTTCACATGATTGCAAACCTACTTTCCCTACGCCTGAACCAGTATTACAGGATATATTTTAACATTTCCACCCTTTTCCAGCTCTTTACTTTTTAAATTACATCCATAATTAACTACAGTTACATAATTGTTATAAATAATGAATGAAACATTTAAACATGAAATGCAACATTTACATCAAATCACATTAAGTAATAACAAACATAGATGTTAGATAAAACAAACATAGGTAATATAAACAATAGTGGTACATCCACATACAGGATAGCACAAGTACTCCACAAATTCAGCTTTGGATTTCATGCATACAATGTGATTAATATGATGACTATAGTCATCCAAGTCTCAAATGTCGTCAACCCAAAATCTCTTTAAAGACATCCGACTCCCTACTAGTTTAAGGGATTTTGTGCCAAAAAACGAAGTATAAAAATTTGTTTAACAAGAAAACTAAGCTGCCTGAAAGTTAACTCTCTTTTCATTTATATAGGCTAATATTGTTGGCAGCAGAAAACACTTTTCTGTGACATATTAAAATTGTTTGACAGTGTTTTGATGCCGTAGCAGCCATACGTCAGTGCACTATTACTTCCTCAAACCTGTTTGACATCTTAGCAAAGTAAAATAAGTCAATTTTTTACAAAATTTAAAAGGATAGAGAAGCAATGTGTAAAGTGTCTCATCTTAAAGAAATTTTAGTACTGATTCCAAAACTGATCTTACACTCTGTGAATCTGTAATATTTCTGAAGTTACGCAGAATTGAATATTCTGAGTTCTATTTGGCAATATTAATTCAGGTGATGCCTTTGAATTACTAATGTATGTGTAAAACACGATGTTTTCTCCACCAACATCTAAATAACTGTTACATTACAAGGTAGACTTTCAATTGAATTTGAATATTATGCAAAAGCTTCCTATTTCATAAGTCTTGCAGCTTTATAATAACGTAAATGATTTGGTTTTTCATAAGGCTTATTATTCTATTATGGTCTTTAGTTGCCACATATCTCAGCTCATGGTAACAGAATGTGAGGTAAGGTATTTATGTGTTTTCGACGTTCGAAACATAAAATTCTCACTAGAATCCTAAAGTACACAAAGATTGTATGGTCTCAGTGGAATCACCGAGTAATCTGCAAAAATGGAATTTATTTGATATAAATTTTTTATCAGATTCTAAACAAATCGTGGCGAGGTGCCTCGTCGCCGATGCCATAATCCTCCTTCCATAACCTTCGTTTGTAGCCTGTACTGCGTTTTTAGTTATTCTTGTCATAATGTTCTAAGACATTTGAGGGATCACAAACACAGAATACTATGAACAAGGCTGTCTTCGAATTTATTAGTAACTTACAAAAGCAGGCGGAGAGTTTAAATCTTTCTCTTCTGCTGAGATGCTTTACCCTTACATCTGCTGGGTTTTGCAGCTAGAAATCCAGATATAAAAGATTCCTATTACGAATAAGTTATATCAGATAGTCTTCTCCTTCTCCGTCTTCTCTTTCTTTCATCACAGTCTAGACTATATGCCTGTTCCATCTTCTAGGTATTTAGCTGTCGTTTTCTTTGTCATCCTACGGACCCGAAACTATTTGGAAAGAAACGCAAATTAGTTACAAACTACGACGGCCACACACTTTATTCAACATGTAAACGTCACTACAGATAATCGGATTTAAAATATGACATGTTCGATATGTCTGCCATCATTGACAATGATGTGGCGCGGAGTAACGAAATTCTGCATGACCACCTGAAGTGTCGGAACACCAATGCTGTCGATGACCTCCTAAATTACTGTTTTCAGCTGAGAAATGGTTTTGGGATTATTGCTGTACACCTTATCTTTAATATAGCCCACAGAAAGGAATCGCATGTGTTGGGATCCGGAGAATATGGCGGCCGAACGAGGCCCACGCCAGTGGCCTCTGGGTACCCCAGAGTCAGAATGCGGTCCCCAAAGTGCTTCTCCAGGACAGCAAACACTCTCCTGCTTCGATGGGGTCGAGCTCCGCCTTGCATGAACCACTTCTTGCCGAAATCAGGGTCAATTTGGATTATGAGGATAAAATCATCTTCCAAAACCTTCACGTACCGTTCGGTAGTCCCCGTGCCATCAAAGACTATCGCACCGATTATTCCGTGATTGGAAATTGTATACTACACTGTCATCCTTGAGGATGAAGAGCCTTCTCGATCGCGAAATGCGGATTCTCAATCCCCCAAATGCACCAATTATGCTTATTGATGAACTCATCCAAATGAAATTGGGCTTCGTCGCTAAACCAAATCATGCATGCGCGTACTAATTCCCAACACGTGCAGTTTGAACGTTCTAATGCAAACCGTTCGGCAGTTATGACGATTTTATTTCACACAGTTCAGTAGTTATCATCCTGTACCTAAAGTTGTCAAGTTTAAGGACTGTTTTGGTAGTGACAAATCTGACATTCTTCGTAGACGTTGTAACCACATTCGTCATTTAGACTTGATCTTCTCTTTTATAGCACATATCCCAAGTTCTACTCTTATATCATCGTTACGTAGTCTATGTAAACTTGTGCACCCCCCCCCCCACCCCCATTTCGAATCTTTTCTTGCCTTTTAATACTTTTGCCCGCATCTCGTGGTCGTGCGGTAGCGTTCTCGCTTCCCACGTCCGGGTTCCCGGGTTCGATTCCCGGCGGGGTCAGGGATTTTCTCTGCCTCGTGATGGCTGGGTGTTGTGTGATGTCCTTAGGTTAGTTAGGTTTAAGTAGTTCTAAGTTCTAGGGAACTGATGACCATAGATGTTAAGTCTCATAGTGCTCAGAGCCATTTGAACCATTTTTTAACACTTTTCCAAGTTTCACTTCCAATTAAGAATGCAGATCCGACAATTACCCCATAACAACTGATTTTTCTGTCTTCCCTAACTTTATTTCTTAATGTTAAATTGACTGCTCCACATATATTTTAAATTTTTGCAGTTTCTTGTGACCGAAAAGTTCACTCGGGCACACACCAAATATTCCTACAAGACTATGTCAACTAGTATCGTAAAAAGCTCTGAGGAGATCTATTTGGCCAACTCGTTTTCACAATGAAATTTTCACTCTGCAGCGGAGTTTGCGATGATATGAAACTTCCAGGCAGATTTAATCTGCCAGCAAGTTTCAGCCTTATTTTCTCACTTTCCTGGGGAGGGCTGGTTGAGATGATCTCAGATAATATTTACCAAATATTGTGCAATCTCGCTGTCGCAGTTGACTGCAGCAGTAAAGATAGAATGACAGAAATGACGCGGAGCACAGAAATGGAGTGGTTCCTGACGCGGATTTTCCCTGAAACAATAAGGAGTACTGCTATCAACAGTGATATGGTGCAGTAAATTGAACTCCTTACACATCGTTGGTTTCTGAAACTTTCAGAGCCGAGCACGTCTTTTTCTAACGGCGGTGCTGTCTTGTTGTTAACAATATCAATGCCGAAGTGCTACAGGCCACACGCTAGTATTTGTCTGAAGAGATTTTGTATGGAGCTGCCACAACAGTCGGTCTTGCAGAAATTGTCTAAAGAGTTTCCTAAGACGACAAATTACGAGTTTAAAGGTATTAAGTTATCTGGTAGTGTATAAGTAATTAATGGCTCGGTTCATCCGCGAAAGGTGTAATTATTTATCACATTTGTAGAACAAACAGTATCGTCGTAGTTGCGCAGTAGATTACGTTGATGGGTCTTTCTATTACCTGTACAGCTATGAAAGACGTCTGTGAAACGTGATAAATTAATTCGGGAACGCCATGCAGTAATGACTAATTCAGCAAGAATGGTTCAGCATTGTCAGGTAGTGGGGCTGTGGGAATTCTTGTGAAGTCTGTATTTTTAACAGATTTCTGATGATTTCAACATTCAATGTTGCCACATTTCAACCCCTTCCCTTCCCCCATCCCTCTAACAACATGTGTCAACTGCCCTACATAAAAAATGGTGGGAAATTCAAATATTGACACGAAATTCAAAATAACCTAATTGTGCATGGTTTAAAACGGCGCAACTTTTAAACATCGACATGACATAAGAATTCAGGTGGCAGACAAGGTGTACTGGTATAGCCTACGTGGTTGTCAAATTTCTTCTGCCCTATGATTTCAGAATTCAATATGGCAGACATGGAATACTGGTACAGCCTGCATGGGCGTTATATTTCGTATGTTCTAAGTTTAGAATCAAAGATGACTACTGGACTTTCCCTTAATGTCAAAGACCACTTGTCCTAAACTCAAAATTGTAGAAAATTCAGACAATCCAAGTATAGAATCTAGTCCTCAGTGTAAAATGGCAGAATATTAAAAAATCATTGATTTTTTGCACTCCTATATTGAAGCTCACTTGCCCTAATTTGCTATACATTACAGCCTGTACGTTTACCTAATTACGCCATCCAAATTCCTGTAAGTTTAGAACCCTAGAGATGACTTGTTCTAAGTTTAAAATAGAGGGCTACTCAAAAAATCGCAAGAAACTACAAAATCACCATATGTTTCAATTGAACTAGATCACCTGTCTTAATTTTAAGATCGGTTAGCTCATTAGTGCATCCAGTATGGTTGTCACACACTTGCCACTGTCGCGTGTGGTAGGACAGGAATGGGAGAGGTATGCAGTCGCGTTTTGTTTGTTTAAATACGCCATGCCAATCCACTCAGAGAACTTGCAAGGAAGATCCCGCATCGCCACTACCATGTCATGTAAAATTTACACGACCCCTTCCTGTGTCGACGCAGGTTGACTCACAATTTCACAACACCCCGCGGAAGCTGCTGAGGCGCAACAGCACACACAGTCAACTGGATGTTGCCTATCCAGTATGGAATGGCTGAGGGACTGTGGCAACAGCTGATGCATAATGTGATGTCTGACGGTGTATCCTGCTGGCTTCGTGCCTCAAACTCAACACATAAACCCACTCTCATCATGCTTGTCAAGTTATCAAGATGTTTGCGTCCCTATGCCACTTCATGAACAATATTGTATTGTACTGTGTCATCTAACATGAGGCTGGGACTGTTATGACCCACACACCATCAATGTTCATAGCCACACAAGGCCAACACTATAGAGATTACCATGCCACTGTTAGATGGTATAACAATCAGTACAGTAATGTATGAACAAACCTCTACATTTGGAACAACACGCTATTTGCTAGCAACTGTTAAATCCAATTACAAATGACGTCTGAAAGTTCGATCAAATGTTCAAATGTGTGTGAATTCCGAATGCCGGCCGTTGTGGCTGAGCGGTTCTAGGCGCTTCAGTCTGGAACCGCAAAACCACTACGGTCGCAGGTTCGAATCCTACCTTTCCATGGATGGGTGTGACGTCCTTAGGTTAGTTAGGTTTAACTAGTTCTAAGTTCTAGGGTACTTATGATCTCAGATTTCAAGTCCCATAGTGCTCAGAGCCATTTGAACCATTTGAATTCCGAAGGGACCAATCTGCTGAGGTCATCGGTCCCTAGACTTACACACTACTTAAACTAACTTATGCTAAGAACAACACATACACCCATGACCGAGGGAGGATTCGAACCTCCGGCGGGAGGAGCCGCGCAGTCCGTGGAGGGCGCCTCAAACGCCGAGGCCACTCCGCGGGGCGGTACTTCGCATTTTGTTCATGTATCGACTGTGTGGAACTGTATCAAACATATCAACCTAGATGCCGATATCTGCTGACTTCCAGATCTCGTGGGCAGAGTGACCTCAGGTCCACACATTTACCGTTTATGGAATGCACGTTGATATTCCGTCTCCATAAAGATCATAAGACGTGGTCCAAATTGCCACAGCTGACTGATTTTCAGCGACATAGACCTACAGCTGTGTTCATCAACTCAATGACAGTTTTTGAAGATGGGACTGACTGCTTAAAATACACTCCTGGAAGTTGAAATAAGAACACCGTGAATTCATTGTCCCAGGAAGGGGAAACTTTATTGACACATTCCTGGGGTCAGGTACATCACATGATCACACTGACAGAACCACAGGCACATAGACACAGGCAACAGAGCATGCACAATGTCGGCACTAGTACAGTGTATATCCACCTTTCGCAGCAATGCAGGCTGCTATTCTCCCATGGAGGCGATCGTAGAGATGCTGGATGTAGTCCTGTGGAACGGCTTGCCATGCCATTTCCACCTGGCGCCTCAGTTGGACCAGCGTTCGTGATGGACGTGCAGACCGCGTGAGACGACGCTTCATCCAGTCCCAAACATGCTCAATGGGGGACAGATCCGGAGATCTTGCTGGCCAGGGTAGTTGACTTACACCTTCTAGAGCACGTTGGGTGGCACGGGATACATGCGGACGTGCATTGTCCTGTTGGAACACCAAGTTCCCTTGCCGGTCTAGGAATGGTAGAACGATGGTTTCGATGACGGTTTGGATGTACCGTGCACTATTCAGTGTCCCCTCGACGATCACCAGAGGTGTACGGCCAGTGTAGGAGATCGCTCCCCACACCATGATGCCGGGTGTTGGCCCTGTGTGCCTCGGTCGTATGCAGTCCTGATTGTGGCGCTCACCTGCACGGCGCCAAACACGCATACGACCATCATTGGCACCAAGGCAGAAGCGACTCTCATCGCCGAAGACGACACGTCTCCATTCGTCCCTCCATTCACGCCTGTCGCGACACCACTGGAGGCGGGCTGCACGATGTTAGGGCGTGAGCAGAAGACGGCCTAACGGTGTGCGGGACCGTAGCCCAGCTTCATGGAGACGGTTGCGAATGGTCCTCGCCGATACCCCAGGAGCAACAGTGTCCCTAATTTGCTGGGAAGTGGCGGTGCGGTCCCCTACGGCACTGCATAGGATCCTACGGTCTTGGCGTGCATCCGTGCGTCGCTGCGGTCCGGTCCCAGGTCGACGGGCACGTGCACCTTCCGCCGACCACTGGCGACAACATCGATGTACTGTGGAGACCTCACGCCCCACGTGTTGAGCAATTCGGCGGTACGTCCACCCGGCCTCCCGCATGCCCACTATACGGCCTCGCTCAAAGTCCGTCAACTGCACATACGGTTCACGTCCACGCTGTCGCGGCATGCTACCAGTCTTAAAGACTGCGATGGAGCTCCGTATGCCACGGCAAACTGGCTGACACTGACGGCGGCGGTGCACAAATGCTGCGCAGCTAGCGCCATTCGACGGCCAACACCGCGGTTCCTGGTGTGTCCGCTGTGCCGTGCGTGTGATCATTGCTTGTACAGCCCTCTCGCAGTGTCCGGAGCAAGTATGGTGGGTCTGACACACCGGTGTCAATGTGTTCTTTTTTCCATTTCCAGGAGTGTATGTTGGTACCCAACACAGCGTCCATTTTGTATTACGTAAAACGTAGACTCCATCATGTAAAGTGCAGTATATCCCGATTTGTGCTATACTATGCGAAGTCAAAGATTCATTCCACTGTAGCTGTGAAAGGTTTCCGTCATCATATTCATTTGAAGGGGTGTGGAACTTCTATCGGAAGGCACAGTTCGATTGGGCGTGAGGTGAACTGTTTCACAAGAACACAAGTGCCAAATTTCATAGTAATTTATAATAACAATCATCACTTCGATATCTAAAAGTGTAGATGACATCTTCAGATGTGCTTAATCCACAATAAACTTCGGACACATGAACAAAAATACTTAGGCAATTCGAACGTCTTTAAGTCATTTAGCATTTCAATGAATGTACGTATCATCATATCTTAAAAGACTGACAATTCAATAACGTCCTGCGCTGTTATGTACCGATATGGAAGAGAGAGAGAGAGAGAGAGAGAGAGAGAGAGAGAGAAAGAGAGAGAGAGACAGAGAGAAGGGGAGGGGAGGGAACTGCAGACTGAAGTGAGAAAAAAACAACACACTCTGCAACTACGTATGTTTCCTATTGTCAAGCTACTTAGAAGAAAAAACATTTTTCTTAATGTTTAAAGGTAATATGAAAACGTAAAACCGTGTGAAAATATCAAAGACTCATATCTTAGAATCGTATGTAAGTGTAGAATTTGCACACCTTATTTAGCATTCAAAGCCATTTCTAAAATTTGTACTCGTAAAAACCCCTGCATATCTATAACAAAATGATTACCAGAACCACTTTGTAAAAACATGCATCGTTAATGAAAAAATATGGAAGTAAAGTTCATTACCGTAAAAAATTATTAACGTTGTCCTTATGATGTAAAGAGTGAAAACTGTTAAAATTAAATTACAATAAAATGCAATGATGTTACGATAGCAGTGCCCTTTGTTGGGCCGTTCGACAGTGTTGCGTTGCTGGTGGACGCCTCGTTCCATATTGTCGTTGCGTTCGTCATCTGCCCCTTGTCGTCAAGTCTATCTTCGTTCGTTTCACTGGGGTAACAGACCGTCGAAAACACGAAAAAAGAAACTCCAGGAGGAACCATTCTGATCATTTAGCACATTTACGGGATCCAGCATGTTGAGTATATGAATTTCAACTTCTTCCAATACTTTATATCTAGTATCTGTATCTTATCTGCTCCATGCAAAATTGCAAGATTGTAAACACGTTCCTGTTAATGTTAATATTGGGCCAGAGATATATTTTAAGCTGCTTTTCTGTGCGGATATATACGAGGGGAAAGTAGGTTCGGATCGACCGCGAAATGTAAACCGCTGTTAAAATCAAAAATGTTTTATAGTTACCGCTCCGGCTTAGATATTTGTCGTAGCATTGTACCAAATTTCCAGTATGCTTGTAATATGCTAATCTACACTTCGTTGTCTTTTCCAAGACGTTGTCTACATATGAGCAGAGATAGCCGGAGCTAACTGCGGGCTCTACTGCAGGTGATCAAACACTTCCCATCGAAAACGCAGCAGGAACATCTTCATTGTCCCTGCAAAGTGCAGACGGTAGTCACGAAGAATGAACCGTACGACAGTGGCGTTATGTGGGCTACATAACATCAGATGAAATCTCTCCTGAAACCCTCATACTTGGCGAAGACACTGTTCTGTTGGATCTCTTGTATGTTGGCCGTCGCGCACAGCTGTGACTTGTGCCATGTTGGCACGTGTAGACACTCTCGTACGAGGTGATCGACATATTACAGTTAAATACCTCGCTGTTTAGCTGGACATTTCTGTTGGTAGTGAAGACCCACTCGTGCACTCGTCCAGTTGATATACTCAAAGGAATGTGCAAGCTGATCGTGACAATTTTTTGCGGACCATCGTCACAGGCGATGAGCCATGGGTTTACCACTTTGGACCGGAAAAAAAGGCAGTCCATGGAGTGGCGCCATACTACCTCTCTCCCAAAGAAAAGATTCAAAGCCGCACCCTCGGCCAGTAAAGTCATGGTGACGGCCTTTTCTTGGACTAACTCGGTTTGCTGTCTTCCTTCATGGTTCAAAGATCAACTCTGAAGTGTACTGTGCTACCCTCAGAAAGTTGAAGAAACGGCTTCAGCGTATTCGTCGCCATGGAAATGCAAGGCCTCACACACGCCTGCACAACCAAGAGGAGCTCACAAACCTTCATTGGACTGTTCTTCCTCATCCATCCTACAGCACCTTCCGACTTCCACCTGTTTGGCCCACTGAAGGTTGTACTCCGTGCGAAGCAGCACGTGAATGACGGTGAGGTTACTATGCAGCAAGATGTTGACTCCAACGTCGACCAGTGGAAATGTCTATATAAGCCCTCCCATTGAGGTGGAGTCAGGCCTTTACACTGAACGGAGATTACGGTGAAAAATAAGGTTTTAGAGAAAGTTGTGAGATATAATAGGGTGTACTGAAATATTGAGTAAAACAAAGTTGCTTTCAGGACGACCCTCGTAAAATACGCACGGGATGCAATAGAAGATTTTGTTAGCATTTAATATAAACCTATTGTTACAAAGTCATCTTTGAAGAGAGCTGCGTAGAGTACAGCCTAGCACGGGACGTGAAGAATAAGCAGTTCAGACAATCAGGGAATAGAAGTATTCGAAATGTCGTACTACAGAAGAATGTTGAAAATTGTTGGTTTGGCAGGATAATTAATGAAAACGTACTGAATCTAATGGGGGAAAATTGTCGCACAAATTGACTAAAACAAGAGATGAAGAACTTTTTACTATGGTAATGCAGGCAAATGTGGAGATAAAAACTGGAGAGGGATACGAATAGGAAAAAGGTCTAAATGGACGAAGGTTGCAACAAGTATTTGCTGATAGAGAGGATTGCAAGGGATAGAATAGCGTGCAGAGCTGCATCAAACCAGTCTTTGGACTGGACAACCACAGAAATAACAACAGTTTCAATGTGTTAAGGTAAAGTCGCCCAATATGGAAAGGTGTTTCTGTGAATAATCAGGCTATGCTACAGAGCAATAAAACGTCAGATCAGTCAGTGTACTGGTGGCGTGTGCAACGCGCCGAGAAGCGAACAGAGCGCCGTATCGCAGCAGTCGCCGTTTTCCTCTTTTTTCTCTCTTTTTCCGTCCCCGGTCGCAGAGTGAGCGAGAGAGGGAAAGAGAGAGCAAGAGAGAGAGAGAGAGGGGTGGGGGGAGAGGGAGGTCGCGGTGCGTCACACGAGCCAAGTTAGAGTGGCCATTGGGCGGCGATCAGCGTTATCTGCGAGATACGGGCCCCTGGGGATACGGGCCTCC
The DNA here is from genome assembly GCF_023897955.1 of Schistocerca gregaria. Taxonomy (NCBI): domain Eukaryota; kingdom Metazoa; phylum Arthropoda; class Insecta; order Orthoptera; family Acrididae; genus Schistocerca; species Schistocerca gregaria. The sequence continues at coordinate 323,550,877 of NC_064920.1, read as the reverse complement.
AGCCGTGTTATCTGCGGCCACATAAAGAGCGGCCCACACACACACGCACGCGCACACACACACACTTCGAGGTGCACGGTGCACGTGCTCGCTGGTGGCAGAGATATGCGGCGCTGCATAATGCTCTCCACCTACTGCACTACTGCCAACTGAGCAACTGATATAGCATTTCTAAGAGCACTCTTTTGTGCGATTGCGAGAAAGGATTGATGTAAGAGACAAGGCGTTACTTTACCACTGTAGGAGAACGGGCTTTCTTCATGAACGATAAAATAAAAATCAGGAATAACTTCACGTTTCTATTGTCCTGATATACAGGGAGTAAATTTTAAGTTAACAAACCAGAGTAACTAGAAAAATAAGCTTCACACGAACAAATGTGTAGAATTCAAAGTGATTATTTTCGAGGAGGACATTTGCTGGTGCTAAATTTAGCTGCCATCCTAGCCCTCTGGGGGTGGGGTGAGAGGCAACTTTAAAATTTCAAATGGAAACCCTCATATTTATTGTAGAATCAGATTCTACATAAAAACATTTTTTCTTAAACATTTGTTTTGGTTCTTGGTAGTTGGCGCTGTAATTCAAGGAAATCCATGTTCTCATTTTTGCGTGGAAAAAGATTATCGATAAATAAAAAATACCTATTTACTCCATAAATTTTGATTCGCTAAAACTAAAACTCTCCCTCTCTCCCTATAGGGTTGGGTTTGAGAGAGATGAACCAGAGTTTTACTAATGTTCACCCAAATACTAATTTTTCCGCAGATTCGGATAAGTTTCGTTTGTTTCGTGGTCATGAGGCCGCACAACTTTTAATTATCAAACAAATCACCTGACTAGCTAACTAAGTAACCAAACATCCTACTTACTAACGAGTGAACTCATTAACTCACAGAATAAACAAAGTAAAAGCCAACCTGAGGAACAGACTAACCCACTCGCAAACTAATTAGGAACGTATTCCAGTTTAAGATTTGGTGATCCTCAAAAGGAACGACTGCTTTCGTTTTATTGTTGATTATTTCCAAATACTTGCAAATAAATGAATTTTTTATTTATCCGTAACCATTTTCCACTCAAAAATGAGAACATGGGTTGTCTTGAATTACGGAGCCAACTACCAAGAATCAAAACAAATGTTTAAGACAAAATGTATGTAGTTTTTTATGTAGAATCTGATTCTGCAATCAAAAATGGGGGTTCCTATTTCAAATTTTAAAGTTGCATGCCGCAGGGGGCCTGGGGTGGAGGCCTAATTTTAGCACCAGCAGATGAACCCCTCCAAAATAATCAACCTTGTAGTCTACACTTTTTTTCGTGTGACGCTCATTTTTCGGGTTATTCTGGTTTGTCAACTTAAAATTTATTCACTGTGTATTGATCAAAAGCATAAGTGACGCGTCAAATTTACCAGCGGAGTAGTTTTGGTAACAGGAGTTTTTAAGGTAGACTTGTTCCTCATTTCTCTTCAAAGAAGATAAATTGGAATACCATGAAATCATTAAACTACTTTTGGGCTGCATATGAGGTTTATGAGAGAACTGAACTTAACTTCAACAGTTGAATAAAGGACGACTATATTCAAGTAGAACAAAGAACGTTTGGGTTCAGACATTAAATCGTAGATAATTTTTGCGAAGAACCTAACGGTGTTGCAAAAGGATAGGCTAAACACGGTTGGCGGTGGCGTGTTAGTTGCTGTGAGAAATAGTCTATCTCGTCGCGAAGTAGATAGTTCCTGTGAGTTAGTATGGGTAGAGGTCATTGTCGGTAACCGGAATAAAATAATAATCGGATCCTTTACTGATCTCCCAATTCAGACGACATAGTTGCTGAAAGGATCAAAGAAAACTTTATTTCAAACACGTATCTGCCTCATACGATTATAGTTGGTGGTGATTTTAATTTACCCTCGATATGTTGGCGAAAATGCATGTTTAATCCCGGAGATATGCATAAAACATCATCCGAAGTTGTGCTAAATGCTTACTCTGAAAGTTATTTCGAGCAGTTAGTCCATGAGCTCATGTGAATAGTAAACGGTTGTGAAAACACATTTGATCTCTTAGCAAACAAATAATCCTGAGTTAATAACAAGCATCAAAACGGATAGAGGGATTAGTGAACACAGGGTTGGCGTAGCGAGATTGAATATTGTAAATCCCAAATCTTCCAAAAAATAAACGAAAAATATAACTATTCAAAGAAAGGAGATAAAAATTCACTCGACGCCTTCCTGAAAGAATCTCCACTCCCCCCAAATTAATAGTATAAGTGTAGACCAGATGTGGCTTGAATCCAAAGAAATAGTATTGGCAGCAATTGAGAGATTTACACCAAATAAATTAACAAACGACGGAGCTGATCCTCCTTGGTACCCAAAACGGATGAGAACACTGTTTCAGAAAGAACGAAACAAACATGCCAAATTTAAACAGACACAAAATCCCCAAGAGTGGCGTTCTTTTACAGAAGTTAGAAATTTAGCGCGGATTTCAATGCGAGATGCTTATAACAGTTTCCACAACGAAAGTTTTTCTCGAAACCTGGCAGAAAATCCAAAGAGATTATGGTCGTATGTAAAGGATGTTAGCGGCAAGAAACAATCAATGCTTTCTCTGTGCGACAGCAATGGAGATACTATCGAAGACATTGCTGCCAAAGAAGAGTTACTAAACACAGTCTTCTGAAATGCTCTGTTATGTATATGTACTGTGTATATAAAACTTATGGAAAAACGCTACGAACTTATGCACCAATATATCCAGATGGGACAAGTGCTTAAAACTGCGTATTTGATATGATTCGGGGAACCTGAAAACGGATAAGGTCCTGAAAAAGATAATGTGACACAAAGTACACAAAAGTTACTGTGCCTCAGTGTTTCAGTTATCCATCCATTTCCTTTTTTAAGGATAGAGTACACTGATACCTAAAGGTAAGCACACTTCGTTAGTCTATGCAAAGTGCGTGCCGCATGTCCTCCTTGCCGGCGATTCGAATTCGCACGTCTGCTTGCTGGCGCCGTCCTCGGGCAGCGCTGAACCGCAGCTAGCCACTACGCTGCTGCTTGAGCGCCCTCTCTGGCGGGCATGCGCTGCACGGTGGAAGGCGGGGAGCTCTGTCAGTCGCCTCTGACCTTAAGCCGACGGCACACGGACCGTGCTTTTGAACGCCAACGTTGAGTGTGCCGAGCACAGCGATCTGCTGAGCGCCCAGAACCAACGAGACTTGTGCATACGGTGCCTGGGCACCAACGTGGTATACGCGATAGCAACGCGAACCAGCGGCAATTGTCGTCTGTAAGTGGTTAGTAAGTCACACTGTTTACGAAATTGATGGTGCGTAAAACTGCTATATTAGCTCTATTAAAACATACGTTTCTTTCCTTGTCCAAATGATAGAAAGATTTTTCTGTTTGCAGTATATGTAAAAAAAAAGTTAAATAAACTCCTGGAAATGGAAAAAAGAACACATTGACACCGGTGTGTCAGACCCACCATACTTGCTCCGGACACTGCGAGAGGGCTGTACAAGCAATGATCACACGCACGGCACAGCGGACACACCAGGAACCGTGGTGTTGGCCGTCGAATGGCGCTAGCTGCGCAGCATTTGTGCACCGCCGCCGTCAGTGTCAGCCAGTTTGCCGTGGCATACGGAGCTCCATCGCAGTCTTTCAAACTGGTAGCATGCCGCGACAGCGTGGACGTGAACCGTATGTGCAGTTGACGGACTTTGAGCGAGGCCGTATAGTGGGCATGCGGGAGGCCGGGTGGACGTACCGCCGAATTGCTCAACACGTGGGGCGTGAGGTCTCCACAGTACATCTATGTTGTCGCCAGTGGTCGGCGGAAGGTGCACGTGCCCGTCGACCTGGGACCGGACCGCAGCGACGCACGGATGCACGCCAAGACCGTAGGATCCTACGCAGTGCCGTAGGGGACCGCACCGCGACTTCCCAGCAAATTAGGGACACTGTTGCTCCTGGGGTATCGGCGAGGACCATTCGCAACCGTCTCCATGAAGCTGGGCTACGGTCCCGCACACCGTTAGGCCGTCTTCCGCTCACGCCCCAACATCGCGCAGCCCGCCTCCAGTGGTGTCGCGACAGGCGTGAATGGAGGGACGAATGGTGACGTGTCGTCTTCAGCGACGAGAGTCGCTTCTGCCATGGTGCCAATGATGGTCGTATGCGTTTTTGGCGCCGTGCAGGTGAGCGCCACAATCAGGACTGCCTACGACCGAGGCACACAGGGCCAACACCCGGCATCATGTTGTGGGGAGCGATCTCCTACACTGGCCGTACACCTCTGGTGATCGTCGAGGGGACACTGAATAGTGCACGGTACATCCAAACCGTCATCGAACCCATCGTTCTACCATTCCTAGACCGGCAAGGGAACTTGCTGTTCCAACAGGACAATGCACGTCCGCATGTATCCCGTGCCACCCAACGTGCTCTAGAAGGTGTAAGTCAACTACCCTGCCCAGCAAGATCTCCGGATCTGTCCCCCGTTGAGCATGTTTGGGACTGGATGAAGCGTCGTCTCACGCGGTCTGCACGTCCAGCACGAACGCTGGTCCAACTGAGGCGCCAGGTGGAAATGGCATGGCAAGCCGTTCCACAGGACTACATCCAGCATCTCTACGATCGTCTCCATGGGAGAATAGCAGCCTGCATTGCTGCGAAAGGTGGATATACACTGTACTAGTGCCGACATTGTGCATGCTCTGTTGCCTGTGTTTATGTGCCTGTGGTTCTGTCAGTGTGATCATGTGATGTATCTGACCCCAGGAATGTGTCTATAAAGTTTCCCCTTCCTGGGACAATGAATTCACGGTGTTCTTATTTCAATTTCCAGGAGTGAATATGTGAAAATGTTATAAGGCAAAAAGGAAAGTATCTTGTCCAGTCAGTAAGGGTATCATCTTAAATAAGTTCCGTCACGAATGCAACGATAGAACTTTGCAATAGTTATTGGCATCAGGTAAAAATTATTCATCATTCTCACTTTTTAGTAAAACACTAAAGGTCATTCTTACTTGGTCACTGTTCCTACTCAGTAGCAGACTCTTTGTAAGATATGAAATGAGCCTTGGCGGATCCATATCGATCTCTCGATAGTATTACGGGTCGCTTATCTTTGGTTTGGCATGATGGTGGCGTCCTCTGCTGTCTGTGGCGGATCCTTTGAGCGTGGCAGAAGTGAGTTGGTTTTGGCCGGCCGATGAATACAGAGGAGAGACCGGCGGCAACAAGACATCTTCATGCGCAGAACCGTGTGGGAGTTCTACCTTACGCTTTTCTGCGACCTGCTGGCCGTTTTGGCACAATGGCAGGACTTGGTGTTTCGAAAGGCTGAGGCTGTCAGGAGCTGTTGCGAGAGAATTAAAGGCGAGGTTTGTTCCGTATGTTATGTGGTCCCATTCTCGTCTCCATGTCAGTTTGTGTCTGCCGCGGAGTCCTTCATTCTTGAGAATGTTTAATTATTTATCTGACAGTGTTCGCGACAGTTCTGGTAGCAGATGTGTACTCCGTTTGTACCATGATATTTCTTAAATTTCTTTCGCCAGGCGATTCAGAATTACGTCAGTTGATATACGTTCTCCTACACTATCCACAAGGAGAAAATATAAAAATACAATAAATGAAGCAGGCAAAAAGGAATACAAACGTCTCAAAAATGAGATCGACAGGTACCCCAAAATGGCTAAGCAAGGATGGCTAGAGGACAAATGTAAGGATGTAGAGGCTTCTCTCACACTAGGGGTAAGATAGATACTGCCTACAAGAAAATTAAAGAGACCTTTAGAGAAAAGAGAGCCACTTGTATGAATATCAAGAGCTCAGATGGAAAGAAGGGAAAGTAGAAAAGTGGAAGGAGTATATAGAGGGTCTATACGAGGGCGATGTACTTGAGGACAACATTCTGACAATGGAAGAGAGTGTAGATGAAATGGGAGATACGATACTGCGTGAACAGTTTGACAGAGCACTGAAAGACCTGAGTCGAAACAAGGCCCCGGGAGTAGACAACATTCCAGTCCTGACAAAACTCTACCATCTGGTGAGCAAGATGAGACACAGGCGAAATACCGTAATACGTCAAGAAGAATATAATAATTCCAATACCAAAGAAAGCAGGTGTTGACAGATGTGAAAATTACACTGATACTAGTGAAAGTCACAGCTGCAAAATACTAACAAACTAGTAGAAGCCGACCTGGGGGAAGATCAGTTTCGATTCCGTAGAAATATTGGTATACGTGAGGCAATACTGATCTTAAGACTTATCTTAGAAGAAAGATTAAGGAAAGGCAAACCTACGTTTCTCGCATTTGTAGACTTGGAGAAAGCTTTTGACAATGTTGACCAGAATACCCTCTTTCAAATTCTAAAGGTGGCAGGGGTAAAATACAGGGAGCTAAAGGCTATTTACAATTTGTACAGAAACCAGATGGCAGTGATAAGATTCGAGGGACATTGAAGGGAAGCAGTGGTTGGGAAGGGAGTGAGACAGGGTTGCAGCCTCTCCCCGATGTTATTCAATCTGTATATTGAGCAAGCAGTAAAGGAAACATAAGAAAAATTCGGAGTAGCTATTAAAATCCATGGAGAAGAAATAAAAACTTTGAGGTTCGCCGATGACATTGTAATTCTGTCAGAGACAGCAAAGGACTTGTAAGAGCAGTTGAACGGAATGGACAGTTTCTTGAAAGGAGGATATAACATGAACAACAATAAAAGCAAAACGAGAATAATGTAATGTAGTCGAATTAAGTCGGATGATGCTGAGGGAATTAGATTAGGAAATGAGACACTTAAAGTAGTAAAGTAGTTTTACTATTTGGGGAGCAAAATAACTGATGATGGTCGAAGTAGGGAGGATATAAAATGTAGACTGGCAATGACAAGGAAAGCGTTTATGAAGAAGACAAATTTGTTAACATCGAGTACAGATTTAAGTGTTTGGAAGTCGTTTCTGAAAGTATTTGTATGGAGTGTAGCCATGTATGGAAGTGAAACATGGACGATAAATAGTTTGGATAAGAAGAGAATAGAAGCTTTCGAAATGTGATGCTACAGAAGAATGCTGAAGGTTAAATGGGTAAATCACATAACTAATGAGGATGTATTGAATAGGATTGGGGAGAAGAGGAGTTTGTGACACAACTTGACAAGAAGGAGGGACCGGTTGGTAGGAAACGTTCTGAGGCACCAGGGGATCACAAATTTAGCATTGGACGGCAGCGTGGAGGGTAAAAATCGTAGAGGCAGACCAAGAGATGAATACACTAAGCAGATTGAGAAGGATTTAGGTTGCAGTAAGTAGTGGGAGATGAAGAAGCTTGCACAGGATAGAGTAGCATGGAGAGCTGCATCAAACCAGTCTCAGGACTGAAGACCACACAACAACAACACTATCTACAACAGTCTGCCAAAGTCGGGATAACTGTCCGATTCCACGACTGTAGAAATCAAGTTGTTTTGAGGCGAAGAACTCGTCAAGCCATTTTCGGAGCGCATTTTCATCCGGAAAGGAAGTTCCTTGAATGTTGTTCGATAGGGAGCGGAAAAGGTGAAAATGTGGTGGCACAAGGTAAGATGAATAAGGTTGGTGCAGAATGACTTCCGAAATCAACTTATGTATAGTGTTTTTATCAGTGTAGTACAATGCGGTGGGCGTTATCGCGTAGTAGCATCACTTCACACAGCATCCCTGGACTTTGTTCTTGGACTGCGTCTGCAAGACGTCTCAGATGTTGACGATAAATATCAGCAGTGATGGTTACATCCCGGGAAAACAATTTGTAGTAGACAACACAGTATTTTCCATCAGATGCATAACCTTGTCTTTTGTGGATGCAAGCAGGGGATTATATGGGAGGTGCTGCTTCGTTTGGGCTCAACCATTTCTTTCTCGTCACCAGTAACGATACAGGATAGGAATGGGCAGCGTTGTACACATGCCAATTGACGACGAGCAACCAGAGCTGTACAAATGGCCATCCGCTGATTTCTGTAATTTGAACATGCGACAGTCATACACCCGAATTTTCAACTTTCTCAGCTGCATGCAATGACTTGGATCGTTGTGGGTTAATGCGTTTAAACGATCATCATGAAACCCCCAAAGACTTCCTGAATCCCAAGCGAAGAATATGTCGTAGATGTTCCTATTTCTTCACTTCAACTGGCATCCACAACTCCACTCGTTATCTCCAAATGACAAAATAACAATACGTAAACTCAAATAGTGTAATGTTGATGCATTAAGTTGTTCTGAGCGCGGTGCTGATATTCAAGACAATAAAATCGGGTTAAAAGCTGTGAGCTATCTGGGGAAGTTAACCTTGCATTACTGAGCAACTGTTTCACCAGGTATGCTGTCTAGCTTACCAAATTCCCAACCAGACTAACATTGATTATAATCTTTTAATAGTCATCTTACGACAACCGGTGATATATATGTAAAGAAAATTTAAATAAAAGGAAATAAATCAGTTTATGTTTGGACATTTATTTTAACATTGATCATTGTTCCGTTAAAATTTCAGCATACTAAACTTGATTGGTAACTAAACTGGTGCCTTATTTATGATTGTGAAAATGTGAGTTTGTAATCTTATGGAACAAATCAAATATGCAGCCAAGATTGGGAGACTGCATACAACACTGCACTGCATTCATAAAATAACACACGAAAATGTGGAAACTTATGCAAGAGGAAATTTACCACAACCAACCGATTCAATTTTCACCCAAAGAAGTTACGGTCGTAGCGCAATCCTGTCCGTCATGAAATTACCACACACAAGTATGCTAAATTCATACTAACACAATAATTTTGATAATTAAAATAAGTTACATCGAAACGCAATTTACAAAAGAAAAACCTCGAACAAAAACCTCGAACTGATTACTATCGTCTTACTATTAACCTGATGGGTCAAACAATTGTATAAGCACTTGGTACTGGTCTCACAAAGTACAGGGTGTGGTAGATAAGTAATGAGATTGGCCGCCGCGCGGCGCCCCAGTCTCTCGCAGGGCGGTCTCCACCTGTACGTCACGTGGTGGGGGATCTGCGCTACCAATAGAACCGGTTCGCAGTCGCGTCGGAGCTCTGGTGCAGTGAGGCTCGAACTTCGCGTATTACGTTGTTTGTGTGCCCGTGACACTTGTGAAAACGCTGAAGATGGATCGCTCGATAGAACAGCGGTATGCAATCAAATTTTTCTTTCGCTTGGGTGAAACTCCTTCGGAAAGTTTTGCTATGATTACGGAGGCCTACAAAGAAGACTCCCTATCAAGAGCTCAAGTGTTCCGGTGGGTTAATGAATTTAAAAACGGGAGGGAATCCGTTGAAGACATGGAACGATCTAGACGCCCTTCAACGAGTCGTGTGGATGAAACGGTGGCCAAAGTGAAAGAACTCCTGGACTCCGACCGTCGTTTAAGTCTCAAAATGATCGCCGATGAGGTCTCCGTGAATAAATTTACGGTTCACCAAATTGTTACGCAAGATTTGATGATGAGGAAAGTTTGCGCAAAATTGGTTCCCCGAGTGCTCACCGCCGAACAAAAGCAACAACGAGTGGATGTTTGCCGTGAGATATTGAATGATTAGGAAAATAATCCAGACTTTTTAGACAACGTAGTAACAGGCGACGAATCGTGGACATTCCAGTACGATCCGGAGACGAAAGCCCAGAGCTCGGAGTGGCACACACCGGCATCCCCCCGGACGAAGAAAGCAAGAATGTCAAAGTCCCACATCAAGACAATGCTGATTGTGTTTTTCGACAAGCGGGGGTTAATTCACAAAGAGTTTGTCCCTCAGGGGAAGACTGTCAATGCCGAATTCTACAAAGAAGTCCTTCAGCGATTGCACAGAGCCGTCAAATGGAAGTGACAGGACCTTGCTCAACGCTGGCGTCTCCACCACGACAACACTCCGGCGCACACAGTGTTCTTCGTGACCTCCTACTTGACCCGAATTGGAGTTGAAGTTCTGCCACAGCCACCATACAGCCCTGACTTGATTCCTCCTGATTTCTTCCTATTTCCGAAGGTCAAAAGATGGCTGAAGGGTCATCGTTTCGACGATATTCCGAACATCCAACGTGCTGTCACGAAGGCATTAACTGGGATAACTGAAACGGACTACAGTGGGGCCTATGAAGCTTGGAAAACGCGCCGCAACGTTGTGTCGACGCCCAAGGCGAGTACTTTGAAGAATATTAACGTTTTGTACAAATAGGATCAATAAATTTGTTTTTCTAGACTGAGTCCCATTACTTATCTACCACACCCTGTACACCCCACATGAGTTAAACGTAAAGAAAAGTTGCTATATTGAAAAATATTGTCAAGATGAGACGTTATAATCTCACGCGCATTCGCATTTAAGATCGATGGTCTTAGTTAGAGTAACGGATCCTCAACACATGATTCTACTTTACTCACAAAGTAGTGACAAAGCTACTACTGGAAGATATTCTGAACTTCACACTCGAATTACACTGCGTTGCAATTTAAGATAACATATTTTAAATCTAAACCTGAAATAAAGGTAATTAAATTTTCAGTTAGGCTGAACTTAAGAAATCCATTGTCGTACGGACTTAGCAGAGACGCGCTTAGCCCGAGATCTTACCACTTCAGACGCTCGCCGCGGACAGACTGCTGTGGGGCCCTACCGAGGGTGCTTCACAGATACAACCGGAAGTGACCAGAGAGGCAGCTTCCTATACCAACATGACAAGGGACGGACAGGACCATACCAAGAATAGAAACCTCTTTGCTTTTAGAAAGTGTAGCCACCTGCTCCGACGTTGGTCCTACTGTTCTCTAGCAGACAGGCTTGTCTGCTACCATCAAGCATGCAATTACAAATACATTTGCTCATTCATCCTTTAACACAAAAGAGAAGAGGAATGACAGTATCTTATGATATACAGTATATAAAAGAAAGCGGATGTAGGTTCCGTATGAGACTGTGTGACATGAATTACATATAAACTGTGTTTTAAAGTGTAGTAGTGTGACAGATCGTAAATTTAGAAGAGGAATTTATGCCGTAAATGACAACAGATTTAAGAAATTAACATGAAAGGAATCCAACAGCGAGCTTTCAATAGCAACGGTAAACTACTAATAAAAATGTTCATCTATAAATAAATGCAAGCGCAATAGGAACATGGGAATAGAAACGCGGCGAACTTCTGCACCAACCTAATAGTTCTGTGGACGCCCGTACACAGACGTAATATTGCTGCACCCTGGCTGGCATCGCTCTGACGGCGGCACTTTTAAATGGTCGTTGTGAGGACATGACAGCAGGCTGGGAGCGAGTCTGCCCAGCCCCGGGGTGGCAGGGAATTTGCGTTGGAGCGGGCCGGGACTCCAGCCTGCGCTGCCGCTGCAGAACTCGGGCCGGGCGCTCCAAATCCCCGTAATAAATGGCTGCAACTCGACTAGAAAATTGGAGCCCGGCTGACCTCCACCTCCACTGCCGCTACCGCCCCCCCCCCCCCCCCCTCTCCAGCTTGGGGTCGCCTCGGCTGTCACTCCATGTGCGTCCAGCACATCGCTTGCACCGCGCGTGACGCCGTCCTGTCCGTTTACATTTACGAGCCGCTCACAGCTGGTGAGCAGGAAAATTCTTTACACCTTCCTTACCAACTAGCGCATTCGGTTTACTCTGACAAGGAACCCCTTCAGGGCGAGGACACAAGAGGCCACTGATATTTACGGAATTCTAGGCCTACGTATTGTCTATCATGCAACGACAAAAATATTAGCTGCTAATGGCAACAGGGGGTATATAATGGTGAGCACAGCAAGAGGTTACGGAGCATAGTTGAGCTGTTTAGTAGACTAGTAAATCACAACAATGCTACAGAGCTACTGGTGTTGATAAAAAGGCAGAGCAATGGCAATGGTGAACAAAGCACTGCGGTGGGCGGTTTGCGGATATAAATCACCTCGGTGTATGACCATGTTGTGCATCTGACCTGCAGTCGTCGCACGGTGGCGCTGGCAGCAGTCCACATACGCAGAGGGGTGTTGTGCATGTCAGAGTACAGTGCAGCGTGTAAGTATGAAGACCTTTTCAGACGTGCTAATGGTGACTGTGTGTTGAAAATGGTTCAAAGAACATTTATTGATGACGTTTGAGGGGTAGAATACTAGGGCGACTGGAGGCTGGTGAAACACAGCAGGTCGTAGCACAGGCGCACCGTGTGCCACAAAGTGATCTTAAAATTATGGCAACGATTCCAGCAGACCGGCGCTACAGCACGGGACGTTCACAGTGTACGACAACACAAGGACACCGATATCTCACCATCAGTACTGCAGGTAGTCTTGCTCGGGACCTTACCACAGCCATTGGAACAGTTGTCTCCAGACGCACAGTCTACAGACGACTGAACAGACATGGCTGATTCGCCCGGAGACCTGCAAGGTGCATTCCACTGACCCCTGGTCACAGGAGAGAGCGTAAAGCCTGGTGTCAAGAACACAGTGTACAGTCATTGGAACAGAGGTCGCAGATTATGTTCACAGACGAGTCCAGGTATTGTGATTCTCGCCGGGTTTTCATCTGGCGTGAACCAGGAACCAGATACCAAACCCTTAATGTCCTTGAAAGGGACCTGTGTGGAGGTGGTGGTTTGATGGTGTGCGGTGGGATTGTGAGTGGTGCACGTAGACCCCGGCATGTCTTTGACAGAGAAACTGTAACAGGTCAGTTGTATCGGGACGTCATTTTGCAACAGTATGTCCGCCTTATCAGGGGTGCAGTGGGTCCCACCTTCCTCCTGATGGATGATAACGCACGGCCCCACCGAGCTGCCATCGTGGAGAAATACCTCGAATCAGAAGATATCAGGTGAATGGAGTGGCCTGCCTGTTCAGACCTAAACCCCGTCGAGAACGTCTGGGATGCTCTCGGTCGACGTTACGACACTTCAGGAGCTCCGACAGGCACTGGTGCAAGAATGGGAGGCTATACCCTAGGAGCAGCTCGACCACGTGATCCAGAGTATGCCAACCCGTTGTGCGACCTGTGTACGTGTGCATGGTAAGCATATCCCATATTTATGTCGGGGTAAATGCGCAGGAAACAGAGGCGTTTTGTAGCACATATGTTCCGGGACAGTTTTCTCAACTTATCACTAATACCGTGGACTTGCAGATCTGTGCATTGTGTGTTCCCTATGTTCCTATGCTATTAGCGCCAGTTTAGTGCAGTGCCAAGTTGTGTGGCACCACATTCTGCAATTATCCTTAATTTATGAGCATGAATGTAGAACAACAGTTGCCGAAGTTGGCATTTCGTCAGAAATGAACACAATGGAAGGAATGAAATATTAACCTTTCTGCAAGATGAGTTAGTGGAATGTGTGGTGACGTATATACTGGACTGTGTGGACAATAAATATGAGGAGTACGAATGATGACGTTACGTGTTTAACAAGAGAAAGTGTTACTGAAATAGCCATGTGGTTTATCATCCTTGACGGACCTGGAGCCACAAATCCCGCCTCCAGTGAGACGTAGTAAATGACAGTCGTTATCCAAGGAGTGGGTACTAAACATAATTACATACATGGAACATCATCCGGAGCAAAGTAAAGAAAAATTATGAATAGATTTCGAGTAAGTGCCCAGCAATATGATTGTGTAATGCATAAAAAGCTACGGGTATTCAAGGGAAGAAAACACGCACTCGTTACAAAAACTGCTGTTTGTGCGTTTCAAGAATGCTCGATACAATTTACGTGATGTGTATGATTGTGACGTACTACGTTATGCACACCGAGCTGCCCGCGACATAGATCACAGTGATTTCAGGGGAAGCAGTTGATGACTGCATAGCAAACAGTGATACAGAATTGAAAGACGTAACATACGAAATTTCAAACAAAGCGGCAACCAGACAATGCGCAGCAAACTGCGGAATCGGCCTTAAAATTTGTAGACGAGACGAACAAAATTTTCCCATCGTTCAATAATGATTTTGTCTTCATCTCTGACCAAGCAGGATTTGAAGAGGAAATGCATATGAAAGGAACCCTAGGAATTAGAGGTACCAAGGGAGTTGTATCAAGATTAACTAACATCAATTCCTTAAAGCATTCGTATACAACTATGCTGACTGCTCATCTGGATAGTAATTTGGCTGGAAGGTTATTTACTGCTCTGCGAGAATCTGGTGGTTCTCTGTTCCCTATGATTCTTTCTCGAGTGCGTGATCTTGCAAGGGCAGTAGGGAATATTTATGTCACAGCAAGCAAGAGTGGGAAAATGGCCGTGAGGGAACTACAAATATGCTAAGAGCACTACTTCTGGCCAACAGCTAGTCAAAATACATTACTTTTACTTGCCTGATCTGTGTATAAAAATGATACTTCCTTAGTGCAAAATATCCTCCTGAAAAGTGTATAACATTGCATTTCATACCGCCTGGAAGCACTAGACAAATTCAGCCTCTGGATCTTTGTTTATTTTGTATCTACAAAACGTATTGTTGCACTATCTGTAGCTACGCTTTAAAGGATAGCCAGTTTCACGATAAGCTTCACGATAGACTGTTTCACATTCGGTTGCATGCCATCACATCAGTTCTCATCACCACGTTTCACCAACATGATTCGATATGCATTCCTTACGAGTGTGTACCTAGCTGAACACCCTGCGTGGTTTGTAAATCCGAAGGATTCGCCTTCGATCTTGATGGTGCGAATCTCTGTGATCACCCTGGCTCACCATTTTTCATTTGGTGTTCGTAGTGCAAGATAATGGTTTGTTGTTGACGTTTCTTGAATATCGATGATGTCCATTTTGTGGAATGTAATACATACATGTTATAGAAGATTGATCTCTGTATCTGCCGCACACTCATCATCTGTCGCCCTCCTGATGCACATGGTGAGTCATTAGCAGCTAATATTATTCCTGTCATTGTTTCTAACACAACACTTTCAAATTAGCCTTACTAAGGATTGAACTTCCGGCCTCGCACTCAGGGGGTTCCTTGTGAGTCAGTATGAAAGACAAAAAAGTTCATACGTTGTTTGAATGCACCTTCACGTACCATTGCCTGAAATCAGAACTACCCATAAAATATCGACGACCCCTTAACACTACGGCGACAGTACAACAAGTAGATACTGGATAGGAGCCTAGGAAAGACGTAGCTGCTGCGTTTATCTCGTACAATGCACAGTCCGTTGACAGTGAAAATTCATTGTACAGACAGTCCCGTAGACTGTGATCAGCCCATGTCTCTGCAATATCTTTTCTTTGAGGAGTACTTCTCCCACAAAGGATGCAAGAGGATTTCTGTACGGTTTGGAAGGTTCTAGAAGGTGTATTGGTGGGAGTAAAACTATGAGGGCGGATCTTCAGTCCTGTTTGGGTAGCTCATTTGAAATAAGACGTCCACGAAATGCATAGCTACCAGCTTCGAGTCCTCGCCCTGGACAAAGTTTTAATCTAGCAGTACTTTCAGGCTTTCGTGTTTAATAGTCGGTTACAATTATCCATTATGGGTACTGTTTAACATTGCGAGTGTACATTAATTGACTATAAATTCAGATAAATGTTCCCAAAAATTACTGCAACCTGTCGCCTTTTGTTTTATTATTCAGTTTTTATTTTCCATTACCGTTTTCAAATCGCCAAGCGATTCATCATCAGATCGTACAAATTTTTTGTCTATTTGAAGCATTGTGGGAGTCGTGAGCTGTGGAAAGATGTAAAAAGGAAACATGTGAGCACTGAATGTGGCGACAACTATTTTCATTATGAGATCGATTTAGATATATTACTTATTAGTATCTATTGGTTTTTTTCTTGGCGCGCACATTGTTCTGGAAAACATAACGTATGCTTCATAACGACGCTAATTTTACAACAGTTCATAAATATTGTCACAGTTAACGGTGTCTCCGTGCTTGATAAAATGTAAATAAATCACAGAGCATGACTAAGACGGGGTTATGTTCAAAGAGTTTAAGTTGCGGCAGAGAGTCTCTTGGTTCAGCACCCGCAGTGCGCATAGCTGACAGTAACAGTATATAGCTACTTATATTATATTTATTACTATAAAAATAATAGGCATTTCCGTTGCACATTATTACCTGTGGCAAAGTTTGTGATGTGCTATAACATTAAAGTCACTGGAAAACATAAGTTATGTCTTCCAGAACAATGTGCACACAAAGAACAGACCAAAAGTAATAGTAATTGGAAGTAATAGAAACTGAAAATAATGCACCTAAATCGACATCGTAAAGTGAATGATTCTCGTCACATTCAGCGCTTACACGTTTCGTTTTTACATCTTGCCACAACTACATAACACCTATAATGCTGCAAATGTGTAACAGACTTGTATCGTCCGATGATGAATCACTAGGCTATCCGAAACCAGTAATGGAAAATAAAGATTTCAGAATAAAACAAGAGGTAACTGGTTGCAGTAATTTCTAGAAACCTTTATTAATCAGAGTCGCAGCGTTCCGTATTCGTGATGGATAAAAGTTTTAAATTCGGATAACTGCGTCCAGTAATACATTAAAACGTGCACGTACTGGATGCTCGCTACTGAGTATGAACAATGAATGACAGCAGAAATCCACCAAGCACATGATCTAAGCTGGCGGATTCGTGGTCACATCTCATCCTCTGTGGATGAGCCAGAAAAGACTCGAAAGCTACCTAGTGGAAGTAAAAAAATATTTCATAAGTGGCTGGTGACGTTTATCTGTATTTACATGCAGTGTTTAACACATGTATCTCTGAAACAATGTGTTTACCTCTGAGTTCTGTATAGAACACCTGTTGCAAATCTGATTGGGCTTACATGTGGGTGTTTTTACGGTGAGGTCAATAGCATTTGTAAAAACTGAAAAGTCATACAGGACACATTAAACGAAAATATTAGTTAACGTAACAGCGTCCTGTTCGATTATTGCCATTAAAGCTCGAAAGAGGCCACAAAGGTAAATTTCTCCGTCAGATCAGGACTGTCACATGAATTACAGCTTGGTAAATGGAGAACCGCAACAGATGTTAAACGATACCTCATCGCAACGACCGGTTTCGCAGCTTATGGCTCCATCCTCAGGTGAAATTCTGAGTAGGAAAATGGGATACAGCTATATACTGCGAAGTTGGTCGTTTTAATACGAGATCGTTTTACGAATTATTAAAAAGCAGTGTAAATACCTGCACAATATACATTACGTACAAAATCCTAAGGCGGCTATATACTTACCGACATCAGACGAGTACAACGCTCTTTGACGATGCAAAGATTCTATTGTACTAAAAAGGCTTACGAAATTAATAGTCAAAAATAACAGTAACTGAAAAGCAAGTTCATCATGACGAGTATTGAATCTTTGCCGCCCACTGTTCGTTGGACAAAGGAGCACCGCAACACACGTGATGCAGGGGGGAGGCGCTGCCTACTACAGCCGCTGAAAAATGGTCCCGCGCCATGGCTGAGGCGGATTACACGGAAACCGCGTCCAGCAAACACGAAATCGCTTTAATAAAGACTTTTTGTTCCAGAATTTTGATAAACAGCTTTGCTTGTTGCTGCAGTGCGGCGCCGGCGCCCGCCCGCGGCGTATAATGGAACAATAATACCATAAATCAAGGCTCGATACAAAGCGGTTCACAACTTTAAGTAATGGCTGCAAATATTTCAAGCGTTAACTGTAAATACAATCTGCAGTCACATATTAAACCAATATTTAATCTTGGCGCACAGTTCAGCGAGCAATGTGGTCGTGTCGGACTTTTCCTTTTTTGTTTGTTTTGCGACAAAAGAAATGTTACATAGATTTCAAAACATATGGCGTCCTGTGGGAGGCAGAAGGCAACCATAGGACGGTACCATATTTCCTTAGTCTTTTTTATAACCTGTAACAGCCGAAGAGAGACTGTAGCGTCTATACAGTCGATCAATCCTGATGGTATCGATACGTTTACTACGCCGAGCAGGGAGATTGGATTGAAGTTTTACGGTAGTGAGCATAAGCTTATCTAAGAGGATTGCGTGCCGGTGGTCAGAACGGAATCAATACGGGGCGTCGGGAAACGAAGAGTCGAGAACGGCACCGGAGACGACTCGACAGCCGCCGTCACACGAATAGGAAGGTCACGTTTACAGCCACTTCATTCGTTAAATCATTGTTTGTATACACAAGTATAGCCCCTGTTCTGAGGCGTACACAGATATGATGAATAGAATTTTCCACACTGACTATTAAAACACTTTTATTAAAAAGTCTCTTCTGGTTTCGCATCAGTAGTGGTGCATCTTCAGTGGTAGGTTTTTTAAACAGTCATTGCACGGCAAAGTGACTGCTTAGAGCCAAGTCCCATCGTTCAAGAGTGTTATCTGTTTCCATCTTGACGATAAACGGTGTGACTTGGGTTCAAACAATCACTTTGCCGCACCGTGACTGTTTAAAAAACATATCACCTGGAGATGAATTTCTACAGATGCGAAACCGGTAGTGGCTTTTCCGTAAAAGCATTGTGACAGCCAGTGCGAAAGATTTTATTCACGATGCGGAATTATCTCTGCAGTTTCCCGACCTCCAAATTATATCTACACGGGTATGTACTTCCACAGGTGTTATACCCGGTGGAGGATCCGTTCAGAGATGAATCATAGTGCCTTTTGCCCTTCCCTACGGAGAGAGAAACCATTACACACTGATCATTGTAACCAAGGTTAGTTGCCCCATCCTGCAAAAACTGCAGTCGGAGTTAGTCAGTTCTCACCAACATCTAAAACCATCACCCAATCTTCCTCCCTCTCTCCACCAAAGACACATACCAATACGGGGTGTTAGGGGTATAGGGACAGAGATTTTGATAATTGGTCCTTTAATATATACCCCTTTTGATGTGTCAGTTGATTTTCTCTGTGTCTGTCTTCCCGCAAACATATCATTTAATTCACTACCTGACATTTTCTCACGGTCGTAACTGCACCATAAAGTGTACTATGCCTGTCCATACAGAGTTTCTGTTTTGTGCCCATGGGTCCATACTTCAATACCTGACTTTCTGTTTAGGGGAAAATACACTCCTGGAAATTGAAATAAGAACACCGTGAATTCATTGTCCCAGGAAGGGGAAACTTTATTGACACATTCCTGGGGTCAGATACATCACATGATCACACTGACAGAACCACAGGCACATAGACACAGGCAACAGAGCATGCACAATGTCGGCACTAGTACAGTGTATATCCACCTTTCGCAGCAATGCAGGCTGCTATTCTCCCATGGAGACGATCGTAGAGAAGCTGGATGTAGTCCTGTGGAACGGCTTACCATGCCATTTCCACCTGGCGCCTCAGTTAGACCAGCGTTCGTGCTGGACATGCAGACCGCGTGAGACGACGCTTCATCCAGTCCCAAACATGCTCAATGGCGGACAGATCCGGAGATCTTGCTGGCCAGGGTAGTTGACTTACACCTTCTAGAGCACGTTGGGTGGCACGGGATACATGCGGACGTGCATTGTCCTGTTGGAACAGCAAGTTCCCTTGCCGGTCTAGGAATGGTAGAACGATGGGTTCGATGACGGTTTGGATGTACCGTGCACTATTCAGTGTCCCCTCGACGATCACCAGAGGTGTACGGCCAGTGTAGGAGATCGCTCCCCACACCATGATGCCGGGTGTTGGCCCTGTGTGCCTCGGTCGTATGCAGTCCTGATTGTGGAGCTCACCTGCAAGGCGCCAAACACGCATACGACCATCATTGGCACCAAGGCAGAAGCCCAGCTTCATGGAGACGGTTGCGAATGGTCCTCGCCGATACCCCAGGAGCAACAGTGTCCCGAATTTGGTGGGAAGTGGCGGTGCGGTCCCCTACGGCACTGCGTAGGATCCTACGGTCTTGGCGTGCATCCGTGCGTCGCTGCGGTCCGGTCCCATGTCGATGGGCACGTGCACCTTCCGCCGACCACTGGCGACAACATCGATGTACTGTGGAGACCTCACGCCCCACGTGTTGAGCAATTCGGCGGTACGTCCACCCGGCCTCTCGCATGCCCACTATACGCCCTCGCTCGAAGTCCATCAACTGCACATACGGTTCACGTCCACGCTGTCGCGGCATGCTACCAGTGTTAAAGACTGCGATGGAGCTCCATATGCCACGGCAAACTGGCTGACACTGACGGCGGCGGTGCACAAATGCTGCGCAGCTAGCGCCATTCGACGGCCAACACCGCGGTTCCTGGTGTGTCCGCTGTGCCGTGCGTGTGATCATTGCTTGTACAGCCCTCTCTCAGTGTCCGGAGCAAGTATGGTGGGTCTGACACACCGGTGTCAATGTGTTCTTTTTTCCATTTCCAGGAGTGTAAATATTAATGGCTTGCTTTTGCCACCTGTACTTGGAGGTAGTAAGCAATCTACGACATACTACTCACAGTAGCAGTAATTATCAGTCTTCACGTTACTAAATACTGATGTAATGTTGTTCAGTACACTGTCCTTATAAGCAGAAATATCTTAAGCCCCTAACACCCTGTATATAACATTTACTCGTGACAATTAAAATCAGAGCGCCCGGAAGGAAAGCAACTAACGAATGATTAATTATTGTGTCTAAAAGCTAAAGTAGCTAGACTGCATGATTTAATTTGTAGATGATTTAGCTAAAACAGGGAACGAATTTTAAGAAATTTGCCACACATAGCCACCACTTCTGTCAGCAACAGTTACTCTAACCCAGCATTTTATCACGTAACTTTGATGACAGATTTAGGTACATCGTTCCACTCCACTTGAACTCTATCGTAGGGAGTGGAGTGGCGGTATGCCAGTCTTTCGGCAACTGTGTGAGAATATGTTTTGGATTCGTGAGAGATCTGGAGAACATATTGGCCAGAGCAACAATCTGACACCGAATGAAGTGAGGTAGGTCAGGACAGCAAAGGCAAAATACAGTCTTGTGTTATCTTTCTGAAGATGTCACAGACACCTCAGTCACAGGGCTCAGGCATCAGCCTTAAAATCTCAGAAAAGTATGAGTTTCTATCTGAATAACTACCTCTGGTAAACGTGTTGTGTTCAAAGGCACCCCATACCATCATGCCAAGTGCTCGACCTATATAACGATGGCTAATGCAATTTGACTTTCTTCTCAGATCTTGCAAATACAGATACGTCCACCGTGAAGATGTATGCACTGGGGCTTGCCTGAAAAGACGACATGGTATCACTCCTGTCTTCAATATCGTTGTTGGCACACTTCATGTCTGAATAACTGCCGCCGTTCTGACAGTCGCTGGTACATTTGTCTTCCTGAAACCAAGCTCATCTCTTGATTCTAGTTATGTGACTCCACTGTATGATCCTGCGTGGCCAAGTGAAAGTTTATGTGCCATGTATCGATACCACCCCACGTGCGTCATAGCAGTGGAATGGCAAGTTTCTATCTGACGTCGATAGCGGTCACAATGGATCTCGCAAACTCAATGGTGTGCGTCCCCTGAGCCACCCCTCCATCAGATCTGTACTTCGAGCGTTCACTGTCGCTGCATTATGAACAGACAACCGCAGCCACACACTCCATTCGCGTTTGGGTTCACTTCGATTTGGGACGCTACACAGAAGTCGCCTAGTCACTGCTCCGGCTCCATGGTTGTTACTGTTGTGATAGCTGGACTCTGTTTCTTGTTGTGTTATTCGTACTGAGTCTTCGTATGCTTGGGGAGATACAAGGTAAGTAAACCTTTGTTTGTTGTGTTCGCTAATCATTCCTACGATGACAGTTGCCGCACCACTTTGGACGCCTCCTCTCCTTCCCATTGTGTATGAAGTCGTATACAATAAAGCGTTTGTCCTCTCTGGCGCTAGTCGCATGTGGCATTTGAGATCCTGCATGACACTGACTGGAGCCCTCCTGAGTCAATGATTTCGCAGCAATATCTCGTAACGATAAACTGGAGTATCGATAGGCTAAGAACTTATTGCTGTCGAAAACAACAGGTGTTGGTAGACGTTTCTCGTTCTTACACGAGATGTCGCGCAATCATCTCACAAATAAAAAACCTTCAAAACTGAGCGAGAAATCCACTAAGTACCCTTTCGTTGTACACAAAATGTGGACGGCATTATTTCTATTTACTTCATACCATTGTGCTGAAATGCAATCATTTGCGTATACAAGCTGTAGTACACTCAATGCCAAACTGACATTTCTTTTATGGCTGAATAGTTGTTTTACAGTTTTAATGGCCAGTAGTATATATGTGGTTTGACAGTGTGTCTGACAGTGTGTCTGACTGCTATGTGGAGTATCCAGGTCCGATTCCCGGTAAAGCCATGGACATTTCTTGATGGGAGGACTGGAACGGGGTGCACTCAGCCTCGTGATGCCAACTGAGGAGCTGCTTGAGAGAGAAGTAGCTGCTCCAAAGTCTGGAAAGCTGCCAACAGCTGGGAAAGTGCTGCACATCGCATGCAAATGATGACATTGGATGACATGGTGGTCGGTCGGCGCTGAATGGTCCGACAGGATGAATTGACATTTAGTGTAGCATTTATACGCTGCACACGGAATTCTTCGATGTATCTACGTACGTAACTCTGCAGGTGACATGCACCATGGACAAATCCGAATAGTTTAAAGGTGGATGTCAGAGTCACTGCTCAGCTCTCGACATACCCATCTGGGGATCCCAGAAAGAGCTGTAATGGGTGACATTACCGATAATCAACTCGCTCCCCATAGACTCACGTGAATATAATTACAGGTGATGCTCAATGGACAACTTAATGAATTTCATGCAGTAAACGGGGTTGGCCCTAGCATACGTGACACATGGATTTTATAACTCATAAGCTGATAAAATAGGGTTTCATCAAACTACTGACAGAAAAACGGTCACTATAAAACTCTATTTATTACCATTTCTTTTAGATTTCCAGTTACACACAGGTACACAAGGACACAAAATCATTATGTTCATTACTGAATGGCATCATATTTCCTGAACTATATGTAGGACCATGATATGATATAGTAGGTGCATTTACTGGTATCTGTGGATACAGCTTGTGAATAGAGTTAGTAGCACAGAAGTAGTAAATTTAAATGTCATGCATGATGCCGCAGTTTTTCAAGCGTCTCAGTTTTTATGACGTTGTATCTCCTGAACTGTGATATGTAGGTGGTTCTTGGCCTCAAGGCAGTTTTTCTGGCAGTAAAGAATATGTGTACCAAGTTTCGTTCAAATTGGTCCAGTGGTTTAGGAGAAAATGCGGAAAACATACACACACACACACACACACACATACCCGCATATATACATACATACAGTTTTCATAAAATGTTTCGCAAAACCGCATAACATTTTAAACTAACTTTTACACTGAAAAAAATCAAATATTGACAAAAGTAGCAGACTCATCACAAAGCTGAGGACAGTCTGCCTGTCGGCGGCAAGAATTCAGACTTCACAGTTCTCTGTATAGATGCAGATACAGACAATATTTGAAGCCCAGTGCTACATTAAATGCAGTGAGACGTTGAGCGTGAAGACAACAACGGTGGCCACTATTTAAATTTACACAGGTGCAGAGAACTACATAGTATAATGTGCCATCGATGAATATTTTGTAAAGATACTCGATAATGATCTAAGACTGAAATTCTGTAATAGTGCAATGAATAAAATAAAGACATTTTTGGCCGCCACTAAGTCAATTAACCAATTCCTCGCATCTGCGGAGAGAGTCTCAATACAGATCAACAAGGACAAGGATACTTCACCCAAGTTTCTTTAGCGTTGTACAAGTGTAAAGTGACATTGTTCATATACGTTACGGAAATTTTATCACCTTCTGGACTACTTGATACTCTTCTCATAATATTCAGATACCGAATAATCTATTACAGATGGCGGAAAACTTACATTAAAGTCCTATTCAGCCATGTCACACAAAACATGCAATGTATGTTTTGAAAAACAGGAACTACCTGCAGCGCTGAGGAATGCATTTGTTAGCAATACTATTTAAATAACGACTCATAAATCGTAAAATGTGTGTGCAATTTAAAGTCGCGTAATGTAAGCTGAGAATATGACGATATGGATCCCAGAACAGGCGACAAGAGCGCACATGTAAGTGGACAAAAACGTGTAAACTATATCGCAGGAGCATTGAACGAAGGTAACGAGTGAACGGATGTACGGCGCAGCCACCTCAAATATAACTAAGAACTACTCCCAACATCTGAAACCTTCCTCCTTATTTGCACTAAGTAACGATGATATAGCCAACATTACACCGTAGGAAGTATCATTCTGTGCTGCGTTTAGTAACGGAGTTGTTATTGCCAACAGTGTAGTTAGGTATTGGTTCTTTAAGAAGCATCTTCTGAGTTACACTTAGTGATGCTGGTGCTGTGACCAATATTGTACATAGACAGTGAGCCTTTAGTATGCTCGATGTGAAGACAGTCCTCTATCAGAAAAGCAAATTTAAAAAAAAGGTAAGAAGTGTACTTCTCTTGAAGACTTTCCAATTGAAGAATCTTGCGAATATTACTACCACAAATAAAAGGTCAAGAAAATGCAAAATATGGTGTTGGACCAGTGGAGAGCCAGTCTTGGGGCCGAGCGGTTCTAGGTGCTACAGTCTGGAACCGCGCGACCGCTGTGGTGGCAGGTTCGAATCCTGCCTCGGGCATGGATGTGTGTGATGTCCTTAGGTTAGTTAGGTTTAACTAGTGCTAAGTTGTAGGGGACTGGTGACCTCAGAAGTTAAGTCCTATAGTGTTCAGAGCCATTTGAACCAGCGGAGATCAAAGATGTTCGACACAGTGTAAACCACACGCATAACAGAAAAATTGTTTACCGCGCGTTTTACATGAAGAATCAACAATGACAAAGCTTTGTGTATGGTAAATGTCGTATCTGTTCACAAAATCAGGTATAAACCGAATTTAACAATGGTTCAGTAGCAATACAGCGATACAGCAATACACTGGTCCACCACTTCGCGCCGGTAGTGAAACTGAAATTAAAGCGTAGCTGTAAGCTGAAGGGCTACACCAAAAATTATGAAGCCGATTGGCTTTTCCAGAAAGATTATGGGCACTGTTATTGGAGATGTAACGATATTTCTCTCATCGATTACCTTCTAAAGGAGGAATTCTGCACTGAATGTCTAGTGCAAAGTACGTCAGATGCGTAGAGTACATAGGAAAAATAGCCCTAATACAGGAGAACATTCACCTGCTGAAACAGATTCTTCGAGAAAGGTATGGAGTGGGAATTCAAAACTTATAATTTTTGAAAATCCACCTACTTTATCTGATTTGGCTCTGTGCAGCTCATATGAAATTTAAACTGTGGAAACTCCGGATAGGAATATCAACAGGGTAGGAAAGATAGATTACTGCTTACCGTAAAGATGACATGTAAAGTTGCAGACAGGCGCAATTAAAAGACACTTATACATAAGCTTATAGACACAGCTTTCGTCAGAAAGAGATTCTGGCCCGAGCTGCTGGAATTGGCAGTCATGAGGTTTGCTAGTTTGTGTGAACGAGTGGTGTGTGTTCCTCTTTTTCTGACGAAGTCTGTGGCAGAAAGCTTATGTGTAAGTGTCTTTTAAACGTGCCTGTCTGCATCAAAACGTATCGTCTTTACGATAAGTAGTAATGTAACTTTTCCTTCATTGTTCATGTAAGCCGGCCAGTGTGGCCGAGCGATTCTGGGCGCTTCAGTCTGGCACCGCGCGACCGCTACGCTCGCAGGTTCGAATCCTGCCTCGGGCATGGATGTGTGATGTCCTTAGGTTAGTTATGTTTAAGTAGTTCTATGTTTTAGGGGACTGATGACCTCAGATGTTAATTACCATAGTGCTCCGAGCCATTTGAACCATTTTTTGTTCATGTGAACTTCATTACGAGTGGAAAAAAGCCCTTGTATGTTTCCATCTATGAAGAATTTTCTGCACCTATGGGTGTGTATTATGTAGAGCTTCCCCAAGCATCGATTCTTGTTACTGAAAAACCGTCAGGAAAAGTGGTTAGACATGAAAGGTGACTGCGTCACATAGAAAGCTCGTGTTCGATACAAGAAGTGTTTCACTACAAGACCAATACATTTTTTTCTTGTCCCAGTAACATGCAAAACCGGAGCACACTAATTCACAGTCACCGTTGCAGGCGTATCAGAGGTGGCTCACACATTTCGTCGGGCAGCAGTGTGTGGCTGTGAAACCGGACAGGTGTGCGCTCGCTGTAGCGTGCGGCGAGACATGGGCGCCCAGAGCTCCTGTGGCCGCGGCAGCCCGCAACACAATCCTGCTATGCGTGGCACACCCACCTGCTAGCCGTCCTCAGTAAGGCGTCTATCATGAAGCGGCAGCCGGACACACCGCTTAGATATGTTTCATTCTCGCTATACGAATTATGGTATCCTACCAGGAAGAAGAAGGGAGCAGAGGCCAAATAGCTACAGGAAAAAAATCGAGAAACTGGAAAAACAAGTTATGGAAAGTGCAATCTTTGCCCGAGCTAAAAGGGACATTCAATAAATAAATGCCCGACAATTTTTTTCTCAAAAGTAAATTATTCTAAAATGTTTGAGTGTGACGACATCGTTAATCAACATTTCTTCTATAAGGGGCGTTCAAAAGGAAACGAGCTGGAGGCATAATTACAGAAACCAGTATCTGTATGTTAGAAGTATTGACCCTGGCTTTTGAGACTCTTGAACCACTGAGATACGAGGCGGTGAATGGCTTCCTCATAAAATTCCCGGGACTGCGATGTTAACCAGTTCCGCACGTACAGTTGGACGTCGTCATCTGAGGTGATTGGTTTGCCCCTCAGAGCCTTTTAAGGGGACCAAAAATGAAGTAATCACAGGGAGAGAGGTCCGAACTGTATGCAGGGTGGCCGAGACGCTCCCATTTGAATTTCTGATGGAGTGCCGTGACTGTGTTGCCCTTATGAGGCTTTGCATTGTTGTGGAACAGAATGACCCCACGGGCGAGACTGCCTGGTCGTTTTGATCTGATCCCTTGGCGAAGGTCGACCGGTGTGGCCGTGCGTTTCTAGGCGCTTCAGTCTGGAACCGCGTGACCGTTACGGTCGCAGGTTCGAATCCTGCCTCGGGCATGAATGTGTGTGATGTCCTTAGGTTAGTTAGGTTTAAGTAGCTCTAAGTTCTAGGAGACTGATGACCAAAGATGTTAAGTCCCATAGTGCTCAGAGCCATTTTTGAACGTTGGCGAAGGGTGGTGAAGGTTTGCGAGTAACGCTGGGCATTCACTGTTGTCCCTCTGATTACGCCATTTTTTTTCTCCTTAAGAAGGCTCTGCGGGGCAAACGATTCACCTCTGATGAAGACGTCCAGCTGTAAGTGCGGAACTAGTTAACATCGCAGCCACGGGATTTTATGAGACAGCCATTCACCGCCTTGTGTCTCAGTGGGACAAGTGTCTCAACAGCCAGGGTCAATACTTCTAACATACAGGTACTGGTGCTTGTAATTATGCCTCCGGCTCCTTTCGTTTTGAACGGCCCTTATACATGTAACTTTTTCTGCATAGTCTCCATCACGTTCTATGACCTTAAACCAGAGTTGTTTAAGAGAGCGTATTTCGCTTTGGTAAAAGCTCTTGCCCTGTGCTCGTAACCATATTTAGACTGCGTGAATTGCGTTCTTCACAGTCAATAGGTATACCTCGTACAGAATTCTTAAGCTGATGAAACAGATGGAAGTGGGAGGGCGTCATGTCTGGGTAAATATTCTCTGTAGAATTGGCGGGTAGAGCATAAAGTTGGAAACACTACCTATAAGTAGCGCAATGTGGTATTACAAGAGTTAAGGTATCAGGGAATATCTTCCACAGTACTAGAGGGACCAACAGAGAGCGGGCCGAGGTGGCCGAGCGGTTCTAGGCGCTACAGTCTGGAACCGCGCGACCGCTACGGTCGCAGGTTCGAATCTGCCTCGGGCATGGATGTGTGTGATGTCCTTAGGTTAGTTAGGGTTAAATAATTCTAAGTTCTAGGGGACTGATGACCTCAGAAGTTAAGTCCTATAGTGATCAGAACCATTTCAACCATTTTGAACCAACAGAGAGAAAAATTAGTAGGAGAAGACAGTCTGGAAAATATCCAAAGCTTAATTGAGGAAGATGTGCGAAAATCCTGCTCTGACATAACAAAGATTTGCCGTTTTCTCGTGCTTCACGTTGTCAGCGTTTGGCACCAGCAGAGCTTCAATATCTAATACCATTAGAGTTATTTTCCTAATTAAAGGAGTTTTCTTAATTAAAATCCGATTTTAATGACAAAATTTTTTTTAATGATGCACGATAACATTAGGGACCTTTTGGATACATTTTTGAGAGTTTTCACTTGAACAGCGTAGACATATGTCATTTCGTTTGCTTTCGTGAATCAGTATGGCATCATAAATGAGCTTAATAAAGTGTTACACAGCTCTAAACACTACACTTATCTTTGGTTTGTTATCATACAAAGTCTATAATGTAGGGTCCTTACTTTCATTGTTGTCCCGGACTACGTCACCTTGGACTGCTATAGGTATTTATGGAGCTCATTTATATTAACATACTGATATAGAAAATCACATAAAATACATAGGTATGACGCTGTAAAGTCACACTGTCTGAAACGGCACAGTGCATTATTTGACGTTATTTTTGTCACTTGAATTATCACAGTCGCAGTTATCCTAACATTAGCTGCTGAGATGAAATAATTTTACCAGGCAAAATTATTCTGCTCCTAATGTGTTCCTTGCACCATTTACTGTAGTCTTGCCTCATAAATCTTTTCGTATCATGTACCATCACCTTACCAAATCACTATTCTCCTTTGTACTCCTATTTATGACTTAGTTTATTTCCTTTAACATATATTACGTTCTCATCGATCAGTCTCTCCCATTTAACAGACTGTCTTAGTATTCCTTACTTTTGGTCAGCATAACTATTCCTTCCACTAAGTTTATCATTGGAATACAAACTTCAGTCCTTATCCTAAAATTCTCTGCTATCTCCTTCATTGCATCTTCAGCATACAATGTGAACAGCAGTGGCAATAAGATGCAATTATGCATTACTTCATACGTAACATTATGTTTTCTGTCTATTAATGTGTTTCACATTCAGCTGGTTCAAATTTAGAACGCTACTTAAAAGGCTTATCCATATTCACAGTATGTTGGAGACGTTATGTAAGATTTTAGGTCAGATAAGAGCAGCACGGGGAAGCATTAATCAGACTACATTGTGCTCAGAAAAATATTTACAAATGTAAATCTGGGCTATAATGGATACCCATCTGTGTCCATAGAGTCACGACATAGCCAAGTAAAGTGATGGAACCATACAGGATGAACAACAAGGAGTTTATGATGAAATGGAATACTGAAAATTTAGGATGGATTGAGATAAAATGGAAACTGTCTGAGGACGTCACTGTAGATATAGGAAAAGCAGAGACGAAGAGACCATGGATTGCTCGTGTTTAAAGATGGGAGAATAAAATATGGATGAAACTTAGGAAATACATAGAATTACAAACAGACTAATATACATTTGATGAAAGACGTACGTAGTGATGCTGATAATGATAAGACTACAGGAAAATTATGTGGTGTACAGAAGGTCGAACATTTCGAAATGTAAAGGTGTAAGGCCAAAAGTTTCAGATGAAAAAACCTCTCTTAAATGCAGAAGAAAGTGTATACAAGTAGAAGGAGTACATCGAAGACCTCAACTATGGAGAGGGCTTGTCCCACAGTATGGTAGCAGAGGAAGATGAAAATGATAAAAAGGTAGGTGACGTCACATATATCACAGTACTGATTGATCAGAGAACGAATGTATCAGCGTAGTAAATGTGTGGGAGGTGCAGAAACTGAGAGACTATTTAAGTTAGTATTATAAATCTCTGAAATAGTAGCCTTATCTTCATATTTCGAAAAAAACATTATTTCCACGTTTTCAGAGAAGGCACATGTGGATAAAACAGAAATCTGTCGGGAGATTGGCCTGACAAGTCGCGTTTGTATTGCGGTGACCAGAATAAGATACGAAAAACAGATATTGTAGACAAAGGTTGTATCTATCTTGTTAGATGGCAGTGAATCCTGAATAGGAAACAAGAAAAATAAAAGAAGCATAGAATCAGATGAGATTTCTAAGAGCTGTTTAACACTGTTCAAGGAAGGATCTCATAAGAAATGAGAATAGATAAGGAGAATTAGTTGTATTTAACTTAGAGGATAAAATGGAAAAATATAGGAAGAAATGGAGGCAACATCTTAAATGTATGGATGAAGACAAAATTGCAGTGGTTGTGAACAAGTACAGACGCTCAGGAGTAGGAGACGTTGGAACACCGAGAGAAAAATGGTCCTAAAAGCGTGAATTTGGAATAGGCATATTGCCTAAACCCTGATGTGAACAATAAGAAGGACAGATAAGTCGAATAGCTAGTTCACTTTTGTTTGGTCCCTGACTTTCCCCATGACTTACTCGCCTTTTTTGGCGCTATGATAAGAGAATACTTTATTCTGGTTCCCAACCATAATTTTGACATTAGACCACCGTAGACTGGGAACCAATGTATATTTTTATTGACTCGGGCTACCATTGATCCCTGTTTTTTTTTATTTTCTTTCAAACCATGTTTCCTGTATCATGGTGACGGATACAACTCTAACAAAACAACATGGCGACCATTAAAAACATGCATTTGTCTATCTTCTTACAAAGTTTAAACCTATTTTCACAAGTCTGAAACACAGAAATGGAGCGTGTAAGAAAAGTCACAATAATACGTGTTTTTTTGCACGTAACATAGTTACAGTAAAACAAATGTTCGAATGGATATACAAACTGCCGCTAGTTCGGGCTAAACCAAACATTTTTGTTCCATTTTCATAGCTGAAATACGAAACGAGCACCAAGACACCCCGATCGCCAAATCCCAAATCGCTACTCTGCGCGCGGTCTTCTCACACATATTTGTTACAGCACTCCCGCAAGGGGAGAGGGACGCTCTTTCGCTGCCGCCGTATTATCGCATCGCAGTCGGAGAATTCCAAGCCAGAGACCAGCTATTATTGGTACACCGACCACGTCGGGGATAGTATCAGTCGACCAAGTGACAGGCAACACTTTCATACATACAGGGTGTTACAAAAAGGTACGGCCAAACTTTCAGGAAACATTCCTCACACACAAAGAAAGAAAATTTGTAATGTGGATATGTGACCGGAAACGCTTACTTTCCATGTTAGAGCTCATTTTATTACTTCTATTCAAATCACATTAATCATGGAATGGAAACACACAGCAACAGAGCGTATCAGAGTGACTTCACTTTGTTACAGGAAATGCTCAAAATGTCCTCCGTTAGCGAGGATACATGCATCCACCCTCCGTCACATGGAATCCCTGATGCGCTGATGCAGCCCTGGAGAATTGCGTATTGTATCACAGCCGTCCACAATACGAGCACGAAGAGTCTCTACATTTGGTACCGGGGTTGCGTAGACAGGAGCTTTCAAACGCCCCCATAAATGAAAGTCAAGAGGGTTGAGGTCAGCAGAGCGTGGAGGACATGGAATTGGTCCGCCTCTATCAATCCATCGGTCACCGATTCTGTTGTTGAGAAGCGTACGAACACTTCGACTGAAATGTGCAGGAGCTCCATCGTGCGTGAACCACATGTTGTGTCGTACTTGTAAAGGCACATGTTCTAGCAGCACAGGCAGAGCATCCCGTATGAAATAATGATAAAATGCTCCTTTGAGCGTAGGTGGAAGAACATGGGGCCCAATCAAGACATCACCAACAATGCCTGCCCAAACGTTCACAGAAAATCTGTGTCGATGACGTGATTGCACAATTGCGTGCGGATTCTCGTCAGCAAACACATGTTGATTGTGAAAATTTACAATTTGATCACGTTGGAATGAAGCCTCACCGTAAAGAGAACATTTGCACTGAAATGAGGATTGACACATTGTTGGATGAACCATTCGCAGAAGTGTACCCGTGGAGGCCAATCAGCTGCTGATAGTGCCTGCACACGCTGTACATGGCACGGAAACAACTGGTTCTCCCGTAGCACTCTCCATACAATGAAGTGGTCAACGTTACCTTGTACAGCAGCAACTTCTCTGACGCTGACATTAGGGTTATCGTCAACTGCACGAAGAATTACTTCGTCCATTGCAGGTGTCCTCATCGTTCTAGGTCTTCCCCAGTCGCGAGTCATAGGCTGGAATGTTCCGTGCTCCCTAAGACGCCGATCAATTGCTTCGAACGTCTTCCTGTCGGGACACCTTCGTTCTGGACATCTGTCTCGATACAAACGTACCGCGCTACGGCTATTGCCCCGTGCTAATCCATACATCAAATGGGCATCTGCCAACTCCGGATTTGTAAACATTGCACTGACTGCAAAACCACGTTCGTGATGAACACTAACCTGTTGATGCTACGTACTGATGTGCTTGATGCTAGTACTGTAGAGCAATGAGTCGCATGTCAACACAAGCACCGAAGTCAACATTACCTTCCTTCAATTGGGCCAACTGGTGGTGAATCGAGGAAGTACAGTACATACTGACGGAACTAAAATGAGCTCTAATACGGAAATTAAGCGTTTTCGGACACGTGTCCACATAATATCTTTTCTTTATTTGTGTGTGAGGAATGTTTCCTGAAAGTTTGGCCGTACCTTTTTGTAACACCCTGAATAAACTTACATAAAATTCTCCGCCACCGGTAGCAGTAATGCCACATAAAAATCCTAGTATCTAGTACGCGTACAAACACATGGTCAAGTCACATTAATATGACCACCATCTATTTTGGACGTCAACGTGCAATAACCATTCATGACGAAGCTGACAGAAGTAGTGGTGAATGCTATATAAAGCATGGCAGGGGACGTGCAAAACAGAGCAATCGTTCTCGTAATGCTGAAACGGAGAAATTTATCTGACGGCCAAGAGGGCTTTTAGGCCAAGGATGAAACCAATTCCAAAACGGCTAAGACTGTAAACTGTTCACTTTCCGCCGTGGTCAAAATATACCGTGGATGGCAAAACTGGCGAAACCCAAAAGCACCGTCAAGGCTCCTATGCTGTACTACAGCCCGTAGCTGACAAGGGTGTATGACGGCCGCAGAGATGTTTCGGGCCAATAGAAGTGCAACTGTCGAGAAACTGATCGTCCAGATAAATCAAGTTTCTATCAACATGTCTCCTCAACGACTGTTCACCGAACGTTGCCGGAGATGGACATCCGCTGCAAGCGCGAGGTTTATGCATCTGTACTAATTGCTGCTCATCGGCAACGAAGACTGGAGTTTGCACTCCACTACCCTAAAGCACATAACGTGTATGAACAGGACATGTCGTCAGTAACTGAAAAAGCGTCATGGTGATTTCTCCATTGGCAAAGTATTCCAGAACAGTCCCCCTTATAGAGCGAGGTGGCGTGATGGTTAGCACGCTCGATTCGCATTCGGGAGGACGAAGGCCATCCTGATTTAGGTTTCCGCGATTTTCCTAAATTGCTCCACGCAAATACTGGGATGGTTCCTTTGAAAGGACACGGCCGACTTTCTTCCCCATCCTTCCCTAATCACGCTCGCTGTTTGGTCTCTTCCCCCCAAACAACCCAACCCAATAGTCCCCCATTAGGATCTCAGGGAACAGACTGCCAAGGGATGGCACCCATGAGAAAAAGATTGAAGAACCGACGAAAGGATAACGTTGTACGAGTCGAGGCGAGGAATGTCACAAGCTTGAACGTGGTAGGGAAGTTGTAAAATCTGAAAATGGAAATGCAAAGGCTCAATCTAGATATAGTAGGGGTCAGTGAGGTGAAATGGAAAGAAGACAAGGATTTCTGGTCAGGTGAGTACAGGGTAATATCAGCAGCAACAGGAAACGGTATAATGGGAGTAGGACGTGTTATGAATAGGACAGTAGGGCAGAGCGTGAACTCTGAAAGGTTCAGTGAAAGGGTTGTTCCTATCAGAATCGACAGCAAACCAATAACAACAGTCTAGGTATACATGGCGATATCGTAAGCTGAAGATGAAGACATAGAGAAATTATATGAGGATATTGAAAGGCTAATGCAGTACATGATGGGAGATGAGAATCTTATATTCATGGGGGACTGGAATGCAGTTGTAGGGAAAGGAGTGGAAGAAAAGGTTAGCGGAGAATATGGGCTTAAAGCAAGGAATGAGAGAGGAGAAAGACTAATTCAGTTCTGTAACAAATTTCAGCTAGTAATAGCAAATACTCTCTCCAAGAATCAGAAGAGGAGGAGGTATACTTGGAAAAGGCCAGGTGATACGGGGAGACTTCAGATAGATTACAGTATGATCAGACAGAGATTCCGAAATCTGATACTGGATTGTAAGGCGTACCCAGGAGCAGACATAGACTCAAATCACAATGTAGTAGTGGTGAAGAGAAGGCCAAATTTCAAGAGATTAATCAAGAAGAACCAATATGCAAAGAACTGGAACACGGAAGTACTAAGTAATAACGACATACGCTTAAAGTTCTCGAAGGTTATACATACAGAAATGAAGAATAGGCCAGTAGGCAATATAGTTGAAGAAGAATAGACATCTCCTAGAAGGACCACCGCAGGAGTTGGAAAGGAAAATTTAGGTACGTAGAAGTTAACTACGAAGAAACCATGGGCAACAAAAGTTGACCATGAAAGAAAGAAGAGCAAAAATGTTTAGGGAAATTCAAGAATACAGAAATATAAGTAGTTGAGAAATGAAACAAATAGGAAGCGCAGGAAAGCTAAGACGAAATGGCTACAGGAAAAGTGTGAAGAAATCGAAAAAGAAATTATTCTCGGAGGGACTGACTCAGCATATAGCAAAAGTCAAACACCCTTCGGTGACATTAAAAGCAAGAGTGGTAACATTAAGAGTACAACTGGAATCGCAACATTAAATGCAGAGAAAAGAGCGAATAGGTAGAAAGAGTAAATAGAAGGCCTGTATGAGGGGGAAGATTTGTCTGATGTGATAGAAGAAGAAACAGGAGTGTATTTAGAAGTGATAGGGGATCCACTATTAGAATCAGAATTTAAAAGAGCTTTGGAGGACTTAAGAGCGAATAAGACGGTACGGATACATAATACTCCATCAGAATTTCTGCAATCATGGAGGGAAGTGGCAACAAAATGATTATTCACTTTGGTGTGTAGAATGAGTGAGTCTGGCTACAATTTCGAAGACCGCAAGAACTGACAAGTGCCAGAATTATCGCACAATCAGCTAAATAGCTCAAGCATCCAAGCTGCTTACAAGAACAATAGACAGAAGAACAGAAAAGGAAACTGAGGACGTGTTAGATGATGATCAGTTCGCTTTAGGAAAGGTAAAGGCACCAGAGAGACAATTCTCACTTTGCTGTTGTTAATGGAAGCAAGAGTGAACAGAAATCAAGACACGTTCATAGGATTTGTCGACATGGAAAAAGTGAGGGAGAAGCTACAGGGAGAGACGGGTAATATACAAAAGTAGAATTCGGAAAGGGAATAATAAGAGTGGACTACCAAGAACGAAGTGCTCGGACTAAAGAGCGTGTAAGACAGGGATGTAGTCTTTCGCCGATACTTTCAGTCTCTACACCGAAGAAGCAATGATGGAAATATAAGGAAAGTTAAGGAGCGGAATTAAAATTGAAGGTGAATTGATATCAATGAAACTATTGGAAGATAACATTGCTATCCTGACTGAAAGTGAAGAAGAATTACGTGATCTGCTGAATGGAATGAACAGTCTAATGAGTCCAGAATATAGATGCGGAGTAAACGGGAGAAAGACGAAAGTAATGAGAAGTAGCACAAATGAGAACAGCGGGAAACTTAACATCACGATTGATGGTCACGGAGTAGATGAAGTTAACCAAGGCAGAAAAATAACCAGTGACGGACGGAGCAAGGAGAACATCAATAGCAGACTGTCACTGGCTAAAAGGGCATTCCTGGCCAAAAAACGTCTACTAGTATCAAACATAGATCTTAATTTGAGGAAGAAATATCTGAGGGTGTACGTTTGGAACACAGCATTTTATGGTAGTGAAACACGGACTGTGGTAAAAGCGGAACGGAAGAGAATCGAAGCATTCGAAATGTGGTGCTATAGACGAATGTGGACTGATAAGATGAGGAATGAGGAGGTTCTGCGCAGAATGTGACAGGAAAGGAATATGTGGAAAACTCTGACAAGGAGAAATGACAGAATGATAGGACATCTGGTAAGCCATCAGGGAATGACTTCCATTATAATAGAGGGAGGTGTAAAAGGCAAAAACTATAGAGGAAAACGAGATTGGAATACATTCAGCAAATAATTGAGGACATAGGTAGCATGTGGGGTTCTGGGATGAAGAGGTTGGCACAAGAGGTGAATTCGCAGGTAGGTCGTATCAAACCAGCCAGAAGACTGATGACTCAAAAAAAAAAAAATTTAAAAAGATAAAAATGAACGCTGGACGTCCACTGAGTGGCGACAGGCAGCCTTTTGAAATGAATCACCTTTATGTTCACCGTAGGACAGACGGCCGTTGACGTGTATGGCGTCAAACGTCCGAAAGAAAACATTTTGCAACCGGGAGTGGGCGTCATGGAGTGGGGATGTTTTCGTGGCACTACCTCGCTGTTCTCGTCATTCTGGAAAGCACAATGGATCAACACAAGTATGCATCTATCCTTGGAGTCCTTATCCACCCCTGCATGCATTTTGTTTTCTCTCGGCATGATGGCATCGACCAGCACGACAATGCAACGTGTCACGCAGCTCGAAAAACTGGCCACCAGACCCGCCGGATTTAAAGCCAATCGACAAACTGTGGGCCCGGGTGCTGTCGCGCCAAGAAAGCTCGACAGAGAAACGAATTGCAGCTGTTCGCAGTACGGGAGTCGGCATTGCTCCATATCCTTGCAGGTACCTTTCAGAACCTCACTGACTCTCTTGCTGCACACTTCACAACGCAAACGGTGTTTATTCAGGCTTCTGACAGGAGGCCACATTAATATGACTGGACAGTATAAACCTTCACGGGTGCCATAGACAAGTAGATACAACTTGCTCCATATCCTTGCAGGTACCTTTCAGAACCTCATTGACTCTCTTGCTGCATACCTCACAACGCAAACGGTGTTTATTCAGGCTTCTGACAGGAGGCCACATTAATATGACTGGACAGTATAAACCTTCACGGGTGCCATAGACAAGTAGGTACAACTTGCCACAGAGTTGCATTAAATGTTGTGCGTTTGGCTCTGATAAAATTTAGGCCTGTGATAGTAATTCTGAGAAAAGGTACAGCTATTCACATACCCTACATGACACTATGAGTTACTCGTTTAGGTTGTTTCATGTCTACCATCTACGGTACAGTAGTCATCTACAAACAAGAAAACGTTTTGTGTTTTTCTGCTTCAGCCAGAAAAACGCTGCTCTTCTTTTAGATTTATTTCCTTTTTCTATTGGCGTTCCTGTTTCAAACGTATTTCGTAGCTCCTATCAGAAGGAAGCAAGGTTTCTGCCTTCAATTCACATGTAATTATAGTCGTCTGATGTTCATGTGCCAAGTTGCGTATCTGTTTGGCATGTTTCTGCAAATAGAAGATGCTGACAGAGTCGTATGTTGTGTGAACAACTGTATGTGACTTTCAAACAGTATCATAGATTTAATGTTAGCATTAACTTACCAGATTTAATGCTTCAGTTCTGTGATATGTGCGTTTTAGCTGTACTTGTAACCTAATGTAAAATATAACAACTAGTTGTCCCTCCCTTTTATACATGTAAATAGCTTTAAACAGAAAGTCATGTAAAAATGGTTCAAATGGCTCGAAGCACTATGGGACTTGACATCTGAGGTCCCCTAGACTTAGAACTACTTGAACCTAACTAACTTAAGGACATCACACACATCCACGCCCGAGGCAGGATTCGAACCTGGGACCGTAGCAGCAGCGCGGTTCCGGACTGAAGAGCTTAGAACTGCTCGGCCACAGCTGCCGGCAAAGTCATGTAAACTCTACAACATGTTATCGTAATGGTTACCAGAAATAATAACAAGTAAAACTCACTTAAGATAGCACAACAAGTGCTAAAACATATTTATGTAGAACAAAACGAGTCAAACGATATCCTACATAAAACGGAGTTTCTTTCCAATTTTCCTTAGGAAGCAGGAAAGTAAAAAGAGCTGCAACATCGAGAAGTCGATTATCCAAAACTGTTGTTGTCCATCTAGGTACCTATGTGTGTTGATCGAAGCATTCTACCTGTGAGCTACAGTGTGTCCGTTTTCAAAGTGAGCGTTCCTTATGGCGAAAACTGTTGGGAGTGTTAGCGACGTGCCGCAGTGCTTTTTTTCCCCCTGTAGATGCGAAAGCTCTGTGGAAGTGGAACGTGTTTCTGCTTCGCAAAGCGACACGTAACTTCTACAAATAAACAAAGGACGATGTTTTATGTCGTCCATTAACTCGGCCTTTTTTATTCTATTTCGTTTTATAGCGAAAAGCTGGAGATCATTAATCTTAATTCAGTCGACGCTGAAATTACTTTTGTGCGACAGTTAAACGCTTGTCAAGGGGCGGTGAGGATGGCGGAAAATTGTTTGGGCCCAACTTTAAGGCTGCTGGCGACACACGCGGAGCGCCGGCCGCCGCTGCTGGCCTGCTACGCCAACCGCTGTTGTTCAGCCGCGCCGCTGCGAGATTCCTCGTCTGTAAAACCGCCCTCCCACCCGGAATAATAAAGAGAGCAATTTTACGCTGCAGCAGACCTAATTAAACTATCTTAAATTATGAGAGTTAAACACGAATTTTGTCGCAGCCGTCGGCGTTTGTGGAAAAGCGGGCTACCGTTTACAGCTTAAAGACAAACGAACGCAAAGAAGCGTTTTGCCCTAGAGACTCAAGTCGCAAGACGGCGAAGCTATTGTACCGAGTGGCTTTAGCTAGTGGGCGGTCAGGATAGGAGGAGGATCTAGTCTGTAGGAAAGCGTATTTATCACACAATTTGTTTCTTCGAAGAGGTGGGCTCTACATAGGTGCGGGTGTAACGGAGAACTTCATTCTCTTGGATAGCAGGATTTAAGGTCGGCCCATCGCGGGTCGTGGCCAGAAACAGAGAGAAGGAGTAGCCTCCCAAGCTCACTACTATTTGACTACAGTATTGGTGGTCTGTGCATCGTCGCACCATCAACACTGACACCGCATGGCCAGCACTGGGGCTAGGGTACCTGGACCCTGATTTTCTGCCCTGGTCTGTGCGGAACGATTGAAGGTATCGAGACTGTCAAAATTTTGTTATTAATATCTAGCCTTCCCCCTCAATGGTTCAAATGGCTCTAAGGGCTATGGGACTTAACATCTGAGGTCTAGACTTAGAACTACTTAAACCTAACTAACCTAAGGACATCACACACATCCATGCCCGAGGCAGGATTCGAACCTACGACCGTAGCAGCCTCGTGGTTCCGGTCTGGAGCGCCTAGAACCGTTCGGCCACAGCGACCGGCCCTTCCCCTTCAGGAAAGCCCACATGACATGGGCATTCAGCTCTGATTGTGTTACACTCGAGCACATTATAAATTCTGAGAAGGCCATTAGAAAGAAAAAAATGGTTCAAATGGCTCTGAGCAGTTTGGGACTTAACATCTATGGTCATCAGTCCCCTAGAACTACTTAAACCTAACTAACCTGAGGACAACACACAACACCCAGCCATCACGACGCAGAGAAAATCCCTGACCCCGCCGGGAATCGTGGGACTTAACATCTGAGGTAGAACGTAGAACTACTTAAATGTAACTAACCTAAGGACATCACAAACATCCATGCCCGAGGCAGGATGCGAACCTGCGACGATAGCGGTGGCGCGGTTCCAAACTGAAGGGCCTAGAACCGCTCGGCCACTCTGGCCGGCCATTAGAAAGATTAGTAACAGCAGCATTTAGGTAAATGGCCTCCCGATGAGTAACGTTTGTGGTTTCTCGGCGTGACGGAGCAGGTGTGTGGGGCACAGTTGCCGCCGGAACGGTGGTGGCGAATAAATAGAGATGAACTGGAACTCGTATGAGCACAGTAATTAGGAAGCTACCAGGTTATCTTTTTAAAAAAAGAACACATCATGTTCACCGTTGGCAGCAGAAAATTATTTACTTCACCTCACTATTCCAATTTCGGCCTCTGGGCCACTATCAAGTAGTACTGTAAAAGATATTAACTCAGCACGTCAAACTTTTAAAAATCCTCCGACATGTATACATGTCATTGTCAAAGCTACGTTTTTCACTGTAGAAATACAGTAACGTCAAACGATCGGACAGCTCTGTACACGGTAGCCCCGCGGGGTAGCCGCGTGGTCTCCGGTGCATTGTCACGGTTCACGCAGCTACCCCCGTTGGCGGCTCGAGTCCTCCCTCGGGCATGGGTGTGTCTGTTAGCGTAAGGTAGTTTAAGTTAGATTAAGTAGTGCGTAGGCTAAACCTAACTAACCTAAGGACATCGCCCACATCCATGCCCGAGGCAGGATTCGAACCTGCGACCGTTACGGTCATGCGGTTCCAGACTGAAGCGCCTAGAACGCACGGCCATACCGGCCGGCCTCACCTCAGCAGTTTGATTCCATAAATTACATTCACTCACTTTACATGTAAACTGTGTGATAGAACGTTGATTCATAGTGATTTATGTTAAGGATGTTAACATCTGCAATAGTTTACGACTACGTGTTTTACATAATTTCACGATGTACAGAGCTTCGTGCTCGTTTGATGTTACTGCATTCCTTCAAAGAAAACGCTTAGTTCTGACGCTAACATGTGTAAATGCCGGACGATTTTAGAAGTATGACGTTTGCCGAAGCAAAATCTTTTGCAGTACCACTTGATAACGGCCCAAAGGCCGAAATTATAATAGTGAAGTCAACGATGAACACAGTGCCTTTCATAAATTCTACATGGTTGAATCCCAACCATGAGACATTACTACATCGTCATTATACAGGCAGGGCTAAAACAAGTACTAGTGATC
Organism: Schistocerca gregaria; assembly: GCF_023897955.1. Taxonomy (NCBI): domain Eukaryota; kingdom Metazoa; phylum Arthropoda; class Insecta; order Orthoptera; family Acrididae; genus Schistocerca; species Schistocerca gregaria. The sequence continues at coordinate 323,509,700 of NC_064920.1, read as the reverse complement.
ACTTGCGTCACTTTATTGTTGATGTCGTGTACATGCTGGATACATTTTCAAAAGTATTGTTGCCAGTCATAAACCACTGCTATGGCCTAAGTACCCCAGATACGAATTTCCGATTACTTGGATGGCAAAAAATTAAGGAATTTGGTGGCGGGGTCTTCTGAAGCGGAGTTTCGGTACATGGCTTTTATTGCAAATGGGGAAAAAATATTGAGAACATTTTACACTCGACGGATGTTTGTCGTGACAGATGAATCTCTATTAGGTAGTTTAAGGGGAAGTAGTGTAGTTCCATTATTGCTATGCATTTCACGTTGATGCAGGAAAATGCACAAAATCGAAGTAAAATACTTTGAATAAAAAACATTTAGCACAAGTGAGCTTCTAACCATGTTTTCTTGGAAACATGGAGATCAAGAAAACCGTAAATACGTATTTTAAGATACACAGATATACAACTTCTATTAAGTTTTCTTCGTAGATTCGTACCTTCTACAAACACTTTCTATATCGTGGAAGAAACTGCGTCCTAGGTTCCAAACAATCCAGAAATGACGAGTTAAACATAAATATCCTCGACGCCCTTAGAAGGAAGTCATTTTGTGACGTTAACGAAGAGGTAATTGGTTGTTTACTACCTGTAATGTTGGTTTTACAATCATGGAGTGGTTTCATAGCACTGAGTGTAACTACGAATAGTCGTAGCTTTGACTGTGATCGTGAAATAAAACCAGCTGTTCGCTCTTAGCTAATCTCGATGATGGAGTGATATTACTAATTGTTCACCATACCTTCAGGAAGAGAATCAATATGCACATGGAAATAGTGTCCACGTGGTCGGCCCACGCAAATATTATCTCTCTCTTCACAAGCTCTTTATAGATGTGGACGACGCAGGATAACATGACATGTCCCGGCGGTTGTAATTAAACTGTAGCTAATCACAGAGGTCCAGACTGGTCTCTAATTCTCGAACTACAGCGAAACTTTGAAGGTATGCCAATGCATTAGCGCGGAACCGATTTACACTGGAAAAAGTTAATTCTGATTTTAGCTACCAGATTCTGATATTGGCTACCAAGTACAAATTAGGCGCTGTGACTCCAAGAAAGACGTATAGAAATGTTTCCGTATGTAATGGATCAGGAACGGGATCACGGCAGAAAAAGTCAAAGAAGTGAGGAAGACATAATGTGATTTCATTATTAATCGCCGCTTACGCAATTTGTTCAACAGTTCTTCACAGCAGTTCAGGTGGAACTGAGCAACATGTTCCTCTATATCGGCCTTCAGATCAGGTAGAGACCGAATGTGTTCCTGGTACACCTTACAGGCCCAATGAGTGTATTCTGTTCAAAGAACGGACCGAGAATAAGGGCGCTTGTGAATCCAACAGTAGAGTCACATACTGTGAGTACAACGGCTTTTAGTGCACAACACGCTGTTTTCCGGTACCCCATATTCGGCAATTCTATGTATTCACTGTACCCAGTAGAGCAAAATGCGCCTTGTGACTACAAAGAATATTGCAGGGCCATAGCATCAAGTTCGATCCGTGCCACGCACTGAAAGGCAAATTCAGAATGTTGCTGCGGATCATGAGTTTACAGTTGCTGCACCATTAGCATCTCTTGCGGGTACTCGTGTAATATAGACCGCAAAACTTTCTGTATTGTTGATCTTGGGATACCACACGAGCAGTAGTACTATTGGGGCACCAACAGCATGATCAGTTACAACAACAGAAACGTCATCAGTTATTTACAACGAGACAGGACACCTTCCTCTTGCAGATGCCACACCATGTTTACGAATTTCATTTTCTTCTTCTTTAAGCGTCGGGCCTTCCCTAGATCTCTCTCTCAGCCGCACAGTCCCATGACTGCAGCGCCTAAGACCGCTCGGCTAATCCCGCGCGGCTCAGCAGTGTACTTGCTGCCGCAAACATAAAGCAGATTCAGTAAAAGCGCTCGTTTGCCGAACTGTTCACTCACGTTCACAGCGTGGATGTCACACAGTCACCCAAACTGTGTACAGCGCCAGATTTGTACCTAGTCACCACAACTGCATCTATTTTTTCCAGCGTAAATCGATTCTGCGTTTACACGTTGCCATACCTACTAAGTTTCGCAGCCATATCATAATTACAGCCTATACTTTAGTTATAACCATCCGGTATCTTACCATAGACAAGTGAACAACACACAATCGTAGGAGTTCGATGACAATCTGATAACAAGCCAAAGTATTTTCGATACGGTATTGCTCATGTGGGACTACAGTTTTATTTAAAAATTTGGAAATTTGTGGTAAGGTCTTATGGGACCAAACTGCTGAGGTCATCGGTCCCTAAGCTTACACACTACTTAATCTTAGACTAACTTACCCTAAGGATGACACACACACACACACCCATGCCCGAGGGAGGACTCGAACCTCCGACGAGGGAAGCCTCGGGGACCCTGACAAGACGCCTCAGACCGCTCGGCTACACCGCGCGGCACAATTTTATTAGAGATAATTTCTTTTATACTCGTACTATTAATTCGCAAACACTTGAGATGGAGTGGGCTGTTCAAGTTCTGTTAGACTGCAGAACCAAAGTTTTGATCCAATTGCCAGGCGAACTCGTTTTCGAATAGCGGCAGCCCCAGTTTCCAGTAATTGAGACGGTGTTTCCATTTCTGGCTGTTGCCTTACAAACAAGAGAAATCTTCCGAAAAAGCTTGGTCATGATCAGGGGAGTTCCGCTATAGACGAATGCGATATAGTCTTACAAGTCACATGATGGTGGCTTTAGTCACTAATAGCTTCCTACTAGGAAGCTCATACTGTGTGTTTACGCCCTTACAATTTTACTGCTCTTGTACGCCAGCCGAAATTCTGGCTACACGAGCGATTCGTTTCTGCGTGTGTTGTGAACGAAGTTTTTATTTTCATGTAACTGGAACGCTGTTTTTGAGTTCATCACATCGCTCGTGCTGACATGGTATGTGGGAGCGCGGGCATACTTATACCAGCATACGTTTATCCAAGTAGATTGCTGGAAAGTGTTTCAGGATGTCACAGCTTAACGTTTTAGAGTGAGCTGTAACATCCTCCTCTGATCGAAAATTTCAAGTCGAAATTTCAGTCGTAATGAATATTTTTAACGGACTAAGAGAAATGGTACATTCAGCATTTTTAATCTATTGAATCGATTTGAAAGTCTAGTATAGGTCTAAGCGTATTTGTTTGTACTATTTAATTAAAATCGGTGTGTAGTGCACCTATCTTGCTGCCGATATATATTCTATTTGTCATTATCTATTCCAAAGGGTACGGCAGCGTGATTGAGATCCGACCAATTATAGAGCCTTGCTTCTTTGCAGCAAAGCTTCAGCTGAGTTCGTAGTGGGCCAGAGGATTGCGGAAGGGTTCCCAATTCGAATATATGGGAGGAATTTACTACTAAGGCATAAAAATCAAAATATCTTCGTTTACGTGTGTGTGCACTTTATACATGTACATTTAATGTTCAATTTCGTTTATTTGAAGGAATTATCTTTCTGATTTTGAAGCTTTAAGCCAATGGCCACGAGAACTGGTAGTTGGGCATCGGAAGTCCTACTTGGAATTATTTAGAAGGCTTTCAGGCTCGTCATTTGCCGTACAACCAAGAAAACCGCAATGAAAACCTAAGAGAATGGTAATTATTTTCAATTCAATAGCGAGACGCTATATTTCGGACACAAAGTATGAAAGCGAAAAATATGTGAAAATTTAATTGTTTATAAGTATACACATTAAAGGCGATGTCTCGTTCCACATGTTTAGTGTGTTGTAGCGACTAGAGGAGAGAGATGAGAGAGAAAGAGAGAGAGAGATGCAGATAGCTATTGTACCTTCTGTTTAATCACGTCTGTGGCGACAGTGGATAAAAACTGAGGAGTGTGTCACTGTGTCTCTGTCAAAGAGGAAGTTGCACTAACCTGCTAATCTTCTGTCCTTGGACAAAGGGGATGTCGGGCTCCTTCATCTACTGCAAGTGACTGGTCGATTAAATTGATAGTGTAATTAAAGTGACAGTGGGAATGTTTCAGATCAGCAATAACCATTAAATGTCATTTCGAATAAATATAGTGCAGAAAAAGACACTAATGTGAGGTAGCCCCCTCACAATGATTTAACAGGTGTACTTGTGATTCTGAGATACTTTGCGTGTTACTACCTTGCTGTAGGACACAATGGAACCTAAACAAGAATTGGTCCAGACGTTGGAGTGAGCGAGTATTGTTTAACCGAGATGAATCTAGATCATGAGAGATGTTAGGTAACAGATCAGAAATACGATCACAGAGATAGGGGACGAACGACAAAGTATACTGCGTACTCGCGGTGCAAACGGCGTGACTGCACCGCAGCAACGTAGCTGCTGCAAGCTGACCAGAACCGGCAGGTCTTTCCATATGGCTACTTCCAAGGTAATGGAGAACTATACTGCGTATTGAAACGGCGTAACTACCGCGACGTCCAGAATCTGCAATTGAATGTGGCTGGAGTGCAGCTCTCCACACTGTTCGTAAACTCGGGCGTCACATCGTCGTCTGCATCCGCGGTAAATGAAATGGTTCCCAGAGCCAACATGACACGGGGTGGGGGGGAATCGTCGTTGCTGCCTCGGCCAGGTGGGGTGGTATGGACACTATGTGCTTATGTTGGGACATCTCTCTGGGTACCAGTTCTCCAACCAAGGGAGGAAATATTGTGCCCCCATCACAGCTTGGGTTCAGCTAAAGTTAAAACGTAAAAGCCCCGGAGATTTACCGAATTCCGCCATTCTGTGTGCATTCTAAATTAATTAAATTGTGTGTGTGAAAATTAGTGAAGTGACAGAGGTCGTGGAATACCTCCCAGTATTGTGTCTGACCTCCTCTTGCCCGGCGTAGTGCAGCAACTCGACCTAGCACGGACTCAACAAGTCATTGGAAGTCCCCTGCAGAAATATTGAGGCATACTGCGTCTGTAGCGGTCCATAATTGCTTCAGTGTTGCCGGTACACGATAGTGTGCAACAGCTGACCTCCTCATTATGAGCCGTAAATGTTGGATGAGATTCATATCGAGTGATCTGGATGGCCAAATCATTCACTCGAACTGTGCAGTAAGTTTTTCAAAGCAATCGCGAACAACTGTGCCACGGTGACGTCTGGAAACATAAAATCTATGAATGGCTACAAATGGCCACCAAGTAGCTGAATATAAACATTTCTGTATGTAAACATTTCCAGTTAATAACCGGTTTGCCTTGATTAGAGGACCCAGTCCACACTTTTCTGGTGTCACCAGCAGGCTGCACAGTACGTTGTTGAGCACCTAGGTCCAGGTCTCCGTGAGATCTGCGCCACACTGGCTCTTACCAACTGAAATCGGGATTCATCTGACCAGGACACTGCTTTACAATCGACTAAGGTCCAACCAATATGGTCACAAGCCGAGGCGCTGTTAGCAAATCCACTCGCGTCGTTCTTCTGCTGCCATACCCCATTAACGCCAAATTTCGTCGCACCATCCTAAAACATACGTTCGTCGTAGGTTCAAAATGGCTCTGAGCACTATGGGACGTAACATCTGAGGTCATGTCCCCTAGAACTTAGAACTACTTAAACCTAACTAACCTAAGGACATCACACACACCGATGCCCGTGGCAGGATTCGAACCTGCGACCGTAGCGGTCGCGCGGTTCCAGACTGAAGAGCCTAGAACGGCTCGGCCACACCGGCCGGTTCATCATAACTTACAAACCAACTTCATCATCAGCTGACGAATGCATTCCATCTGTAGGGGGCATATCAAATAAACATTTTTTCCTGTTTATGGTGTTTTCGGTAAAAGTTTTCTAATAGAACGTGATGATGTCTTATGCAGCCTTTCGTTTTCCCGAAAAATATGGTAAAGAAATGTTTCGTTCAAGAGCTAAAGAAAATAAAAATACAAAAATATTTGCGGACACATTTTTGTAGATGAAGTCAATGAAGTTAAGGCTGAAGTTAAGATGTGATATCGTTACCGAAAAAACGCGAAGGGTCTTCGTTTCAGAATATGTGTGAAAAGTATATAGGTTATTACACTAGAGAGCCAAAGAAACTGCCTAATATCGTGTGGGACCCACGCAGGCACGCAGAAGTGCGCAATACGACGTGACATGGACTCGACTAATATTTGAAGTAGTGCTGGAGGGAACTGACACCATGAATCCTGCAGGGTTGTCCATAAATCCGTCAGAGCACGAGGGGGTGGAGATCTCTTCTGAATTGCTCGTTGCAAGGCATCCCAGATGTGCTCAACAGCGTTCATGTTAGGGGAGTTTGAGAGCTATGGGAAGTGTTTTAACTCAGGAGAGTGTTCGTGGAGCCATTCTGTAGCACTTCTGGACGTGTGTGGTGCCGCATTGTCCCGCTGGAATTGACCACGTCCGTCGTAATGCACATTGGACGTGAATGGATGCAAATGATCTAACAGGATGTTTACGTATATGTCACTTATCTAGCAAGGCGTAACGGTCCCACATCATTCCAACCGCACATCCCCCACACCATTACAGAGCCTCCACCAGCTTGAACAGTCTGCTGCTGTCATGCAGGATCCATGGATTCATGAGGTTGTCTCCATATCCGTACATTTCCATCCGCTCGATACAATTTGAAACGAAACTTGTCCGACCAGGCAACATGTTTCCAGTTATCAATAGTACACGAGTGGGCCTTCAGCTCCGAAAGTTCATATTGATGATACTTCTTTGAATGCAATGTTTCGATGAATGGTTCGCACGCTGATACTTGTTTATGGCCCAGAATTGAAATCTACAGCAGTTTGCGGAAGGGTTTGCAATTCTGTCACGTTGAACGATTCTCTTCAGTCGTCGCTGGTCCCATCCAGGTTCTTTCTCCGGCCTCAGCGATGTAGGAGATTTAATGTTTTACCGGGTCCTGATATTTACGGTTCACTCGCGAAATGGTCGTACGGAAAATCCCCACTTCATCGCTTCCTCAGAAATGCTATGTCTCATCTCTCGTACGCCGACTATAACACCACATTCAAACTCACTTAGACGGCCGCGGTGGTCTCGCGGTTCTAGGCGCGCAGTCCGGAACCGTTCGACTGCTACGGTCGCAGGTTCGAGTGCTGCTTCGGGCATGGATGTGTGTGATGTCCTTAGGTTAGTTAGGTTTAAGTAGTTCTAAGTTCTAGGGGACTGATGACTACAGCAGTTGAGTCCCATAGTGCTCAGAGCCATTTGAACCATGTTTTCAAACTCACTTAAATCTTGATAGCTTGCAGCTGTAGCAGGAGAAACCAGTCTAACAACTACGCCAGACGCCTGTTGTCTTATATAGGCGTTGCCGACCGCAACGCCGTATTCTGCCTGTTTACACATCTCTGTATTTGAATTACGCATGCCTATTACCAGTTTCTTTGGCGCTTCAGTGTATATACCTGTCTCACATAAATTCGTATGGTAATATTTTAAGTATTAAAATTGCTTTTTTCTGTTCATGTCACGAAAATGACATTTTTTTACTTAATGCTAGGAATAGTTGTGCGGCTGGTGAAGTTTCCTTACATTGAAAAGAAATCAGGCGACCACATAAACTCACGCAGACGAAAAAAATGAAACCTCCAAATCAGAGATATACATAAGAAGCGACATCTGCATTCCAAAATGAAGCACAGGGTACACTTACTGTAAAGTAAATATTACCAATAAGAAAATAGTTAATTGGACAGTTTCATTCGAGTTGAAATAACACTTAGCTGAAATTTTGTTTTAATATGTATAAAAATGTGAAACACACCGTGACAACTGTTGTTGGATAAAGGTTGCTATTTTCATAGCCCTAATAGTAAGGTGTATAGAGAAAAGTTTCAGCGTCAAGGTTTTCCACTGATCGTGATCGGGCCAAATATCTCACGAAATAAGCATCAAACGAAAAACTACAAAGTATGAAACACTTCGATCTTGAAAGGGGAAACTAGATGGCGCTATGGTTGGCCTGCTAGATGGCGCTGCCATAGGTCAAACGGATATCAGCTGCGTTTTTTAAAATAGGAACCCCCATTTTTTATTACATATTCCTGTAGTACGTAAATAAATATACTCCTGGAAATGGAAAAAAGAACACATTGACATCGGTGTGTCAGACCCACCATACTTGCTCCGGACACTGCGAGAGGGCTGTACAAGCAATGATCACAGCGGACACACCAGGAACCACGGTGTTGGCCGTCGAATGGCGCTAGCTGCGCAGCATTTGTGCACCGCCGCCGTCAGTGTCAGCCAGTTTGCCGTGGCATACGGAGCACCATCGCAGTCTTTAACACTGGTAGCATGCCGCGACAGCAACAGCGTGGACGTGAACCGTATGTGCAATTGACGGACTTTGAGCGAGGGCGTATAGTGGGCATGCGGGAGGCCGGGTGGACGTACCGCCGAATTGCTCAACACGTGGGGCTTGAGATCTCCACAGTACATCGATGTTGTCGCCAGTGGTCGGCGGAAGGTGCACGTGCCCGTCGACCTGGGACCGGACCGCAGCGACGCACGGATGCACGCCAAGACCGTAGGATCCTATGCAGTGCCGTAGGGGACTGCACCGCCACTTCCCAGCAAATTAGGGACACTGTTGCTCCTGGAGTATCGGCAAGGACCATTCGCAACCGTCTCCATGAAGCTGGGCTACGGTCCCGCACATCGTTAGGCCGTCTTCCGCTCACGCCCCAACATCGTGCAGCCCGCCTCCAGTGGTGTCGCGACAGGCGTGAATGGAGGGACGAATGGAGACGTGTCGTCTTCAGCGATGAGAGGCTTCTGCCTTGGTGCCAATGATGGTCGTATGCGTGTTTGGCGCCGTGCAGGCGAGCGCCACAATCAGGACTGCATACGACCGAGGCACACAGGGCCAACACCCGACATCATGGTGTGGGGAGCGATCTCCTACACTGGCCGTACACCTCTGGTGATTGTCGAGGGGACACTGAATAGTGCACGGTACATCCAAACCGTCATCGAACCCATCATTCTACCATTCCTAGACCGGCAAGGGAACTTGCTGTTCCAACAGGACAATGCACGTCCGTATGTATCCCGTGCCACCCAGCGTGCTGTAGAAGGTGTAAGTCAATTACCCTGGCCAGCAAGATCTCCGGATCTGTCCCCCATTGAGCATGTTTGGGACTGGATGAAGCGTCGCCTCACGCGGTCTGCACCTCCAGCACGAACGCTGGTCCAACTGAGGCGCCAGGTGGAAATGGCATGGCAAGCCGTTCCACAGGACTACATCCAGCATCTCTACGATCGTCTCCATGGGAGAATAGCAGCCTGCATTGCTGCGAAAGGTGGATATACACTGTACTAGTGTCGACATTGTGCATGCTCTGTTGCTTGTGTCTATGTGCCTGTGGTTCTGTCAGTGTGATCATGTGATGTATCTGACCCCAGGAATGTGTCAATAAAGTTTCTTCTTCCTGGGACAATGAATTCACGGTGTTCTTATTTCAATTTCCAGGAGTGTATGAATGTTTTAGTTGGACCACTTTTTTCGCTTCTTGATATATGACGCTGTAACAGTCACAAACGTATAAGTACCACGTAACATTCCGCCAGTGCGGACGGTATTTGCTTCGTGATACATTCCCCCTGTTAAAATGGACCGTTTACCAATTGCGGGAAAGGTCGGTATCGTGTTGATGTATGGCTATTGTGATCAAAATGCCCAACGGGCGTGTGCTATGTATGCTGCTCGGTATCCTGGACGACATCATCCAAGTGTCCGGACCGTTCGCCGGATAGATACGTTATTTAAGGAAACAGGAACTGTTCAGATCATTGTGAAACGTCAACCACGACCTGCAACAAATGATGATGCCCAGGTAGGTGTCTTAACTGCTGTCGCGGCTAATCCGCACATCAGTGGCAGACAAATTGCGCAAAAATCGGGAATCTAAAAAACGTCGGTGTTGAGAATGCTACATCAACATCGATTGCACCCGTAGCATATTTCTATGCCCCAAGAATTGCAATGGCGACGACTTTGATCGTCGTTTACAGTTCTGCCACTGGGCGCAAGAGAAATTGCGAGACGATGACAGATTTTTTGCACGCGTTCTATTTACCAACGAAGCGTCATTCACCAACAGCGGTAACATAAACCGGCGTAATATGCACTATTCGGCATCGGAAAATCCACGATGACTGCGACAAGTGAAACATCAGCGACCTTGGCGGGTTAATGTATGGTGCGGTTAATGTATGGTCGTCGAAGCACCATACCATGGCCACCACGTTCACCGGATCTGACGCTCCCAGATTTCTTCCTGTGGGGCAAGTTGAAGGATATTTGCTATCGTGATCCGCCGACAACATCTGACAACATGCGTCAGCGCATTGCCAATGCATGTTCGAACATTACGGAAGACGAACTACTCGCTGTTGAAAGGAATGTCGTTACATGTATTGCCAAATGCATCGAGGTTGACGGACGTCATTTTCAGCATTTATTGCGTTAATGTGGTATTTACAGGTAATCACGCTGTAACATCATGCGTTCTCAGAAATGATAAGTTCACAAAGATACATGTATCACATTGGAACACCGAAATAAAATTTTCAAATGTATCTACTTTCTGTATTTTAATTTAAAAAACCTACCTCTTACCAACTGTTCGTCTAAAATGAGCCATATGTTTGTGACTATCACAGCGCCATCTATTACAAAGTGAAAAATTGGTCTAGCTTAAACATTCATATTTCTTTACGTACTACACGAATATGTAATGAAAAATGGGGTTCCTAATTAAAAAAACGCGGTTGATATCCGTGTGACCAATAGCACCGCCATATAGCGCGCCAACCATAGCGCCATCTGGTTTCCCCCTTCAAGCTAGACAAGTTTCGTTCTTTGAAGTTTTTCGTTTGACGCTTATTTCGTGAGATATTTGCCCGGTCACGATCCATGGACCACCTTGTATATTTCTGATATTCGAAGCAGCACGTTTTCATTATTTGGAAAAATTTGATAGATGTTTACAATGACTACTCACCTTTACTCTTTTTGTTTCTGTTTAATCCATGATGTAATGCTTATCGCTTTTCGAACATGCCGAAACAAAATGGTCTGATTCGAAAATAGCACCAAAGATTGAGAAGCGTGTTATCGTCTAAAATGTTTCCAAAACAAGCTTCGATCAGCGGCTAAACCAGCAGTGCGTGCTCTGGAGAGTGTTGAACTATGTCCCTGTGACTTGGCATTGTTTAATGGAATGGCCTTGGCCGTTTGTTGTCGACTGTGCCTACTAGAAAGAGCCGGCCGTGGTGACCGTAAACTTTTATTGGCGATACGGCCGGGTGATATATGTGGCACTTGCGTGTCCGACTGGTGCAACCGACGGAACTCACAGGCTCTTCATTGACTAGGTGCCTATGGTGATGTCTGGCTGATGAAATTTAAAGCCGGCTGTTGTTCAACACCTCAGTGCATGAAAAGGTGACGATGGTGTCCGATTGTCAAACGATTTAAATTTTGTCTGAACAAACGCCTCAGTAGTTCGACTGAACTGTGGTACTTAACTGTGACTTTTAGATTCAGAGAGCTGGAAATGTCGTGTGACTAGGGCCTCCTGTCGAGCAGACCGTTCGCTGGGTGGAAGTCTTTCGATATGACGCTACCTCGGCGACTTGCGCGTCGATCAGGACGAGATGATGATAATTTGGGCAATACCCAGTCCCTGAGCTGAGAAATCTCTAACCCAACCGGGAATCTAACCCGGGACCTTAGGATTGACATTCTGTCGCGCTGACCACTCAACCAGTGGGGGCAGACATTTAGAGGGCTGAAGGCTCCTGCTTGTTTAGCACCCTTGTTTAGCGATTAATATTTTTTTCTTCGTAATATTTAGCTTGTTTATGTGTTGACCCATCTTCTTAGTTAAGGGAAACTTATTCGGGAGCCGACTCGTGTCGTAATAGGGTGCCTAAATGATGCTGCGTTCTCGAAATGCCGTACAACAACTCAAGAAATAACATTAGTAGTTTTATTTCAATAAAGCAGATTGACAATACTAGACTTGGAATTTACAATGATGTCGCAAGCGATGAGCGACATGCACCATAAATCCGAGTCCTTTGCTATATACAATGATCATGCAAGTTTCACACACAGTTTGTCGATCACTAATAACTGCTGTTATAGCGTTCTCTGCTAGGCCTGTCCGTTTACTGTCCGAATACCGAGCTGATACTGAGCGAATACTGAGCGGCCGACGCTGGCAGGAGCGGCGCTTACGTTCTTCTCTTGTAGAGGCCGCTCCTGCCGTGGTGCGATCGTAATCAGCGCATCATTGGCCGACGTCGCTTCACCGTCTTCTCTTCTCTTGCATTTTTCATCTTCGTTCCGGCGCTTGTGGTTACGCCAGAGTTTTTTAAAAGTGCTGGTCTTTTAAGATTTATGTAAAGGTAGCTTCCTCAGAATTTTTCTGGTTAAACATTTTAAAGTTCCTTAAAGATGGGGCTCTTGGAGCCGCTGTGACGTTTATATGATACTGTTAGTCATAGCTGAGTTCAGTTGATTGAAGTTTCTTTAATTATGGCAACAGCCGCCGACTAATTTACTTTCTTGAATTTTTACTACTTAAATATTTGAAACTTCTTTTTAAGGATACGGCTCTTTTACACACTGTTCTCTGAGCTATTACTACAATGAAATTCCTGGTTGCAGCAACACTCGCCGACCAATGGTAACACGTTATCTTCTGTACTGTCGGAGTGTGATTGACGGGTTGTTTGCTAGAACCATATGTGTAATTATTTAAATATGTTTTCGATTTTCCCTGAGCGTTGTTTGTCAATCGGTTTGTGAAGGCAGCTGGCAGTGAGGCCCTAAGGCGCTATTATGTTTTCGAAGTCACGCCGTCCATCACATTGCCTATCTGGCGTAATGTGAATATTTTTTAGTTTTCTGATCCAGCAAATAGTAGATGTTGCACAGCTTTGGAAATTTGTAATTATTGTTTAAATAAATGTGTATTATTTACTGTATTGTCTAAGGGTTTGTGTACACAATCTTCCACTGAGAATTGAGCGTAGGTAACTTCGTTATTTGTTTTTACTAGTTAGATACCTATGGTCTAAGCTCTGATCTACAGACGATCTGGATTACAACTATGGTAAGCACAAAGACTCTAAAGCTTCAACATTAATTTGAATCAAAATTAGTAAACGAAGCGTATCACGCATTTTGCATTTTAAATACAGCTTCTAAGTGACAGATAACGTGACACCTGTTCTGTTTCAGAATTATCCTTGGTAACTGTGATGAGACCTAGGAAAAGCAGTCAAATGGCTCTGAGCACTATGGGACTAAACATCTGAGGTCATCAGTCCCCTAGAACTTAGAACTATTTAAACCTAACTAACCTTAGAACATCACACACATATCCATGACTGAGGCAGGATTCGAACCTGCGACCATAGCAGTCGCGTGGTTTCGGACTGAAGCGCCTAGAACCGCTCAGCCACGGCGGCCGGCGAAAATGAGTCAATTAAATAGATAATACAGCACTGTTATTGGGCTCTTGCTACATACTACGTTGTTGAATGCAGTCAGTTTTAAGTGTGATACTTTTCCACACACTATGAAGTCGTATCCTAAATTTTTTTCAGTTGCACTGAACTTCTTACAATTTTGCTAAGACTGTGGCAATATCTTTCCCACGCATGCAATCAAATTTTCTGTGTACTTGCAACAAGTTATGGAGTACTTATGGTAGTATCTTAATCCAAAGTTGTCTTAATAGAAAAATTCTGTGCAAACGATCTACCATCATAGCGATTAACATTATTGAAGTGACACCGGTTTACCATATTAAAGCCATATTAAATTTTCTATTATGAATTTGAAACACCAGTACTTGCGTCCCTTGTTATTACTAAATAAGCAGTGCACTGAAATTCTGTGTTCAAAATATTTAGGTTCTATTTGTATAAAAATTCTGGTGTAACGTTTAAATTTTTACTTACTCATGCAGAGTTCCGTCGGGTGGACGATGGCTTGCACGAGATCATCTAGCTAACTTTAGAACTCAGTGTTTATATGTTCTGAAACGTAGTGAACTATTGGGACCATCTGATTTGCTATTGAGATTTGTCGGTTACACAGTTCGGTGCGCGGTAAAACCAGTTTCCCCAGCTGAAAGACGGACCAGGATTAGGCCTGCGCAGCTGTCCTGGTTTCACTCGCCTCTGTGAATACATCTCACACGGGCTGTTGACGGCAGCATAAAATCATCTGCAGACCCGTGGTTACTGTGCTCTGCTATTGAAGTGCGAACACCGTCGTATCACATTGTCTTTCGCTTCACTGGACTTCGCTGGCCCTGGGGTGGACCGCTACCGAGACGGTAGAAACTTTGGTTCTATAGTTGTTTCGGTTTTCATAATGACACGTCATGACTGCCAACAGAATTTATACAATATCATTTCCTGTTCTACAGCCATTTTACGTTTAATATTAGTGTTACACATTCCACATGTAAATATATAACACATTCATATTATTTCCCAAACAATTAACAGCTCAATGCAATATTTAGCATGTGTGATTATTGTAATAGTATAATGCATTCGATTCTGTCACAGACGAGAAAAAGCGGTAGGGTGGAGAATATCTTGAAAGTTGCCGTCAGATGCTTCGACAGAGCGGATGGCAGTATGTGGGCGTACTTTGCATGAGTAAAGACAAATAAGGTCCCAACATTCTGTGACATCGACTACGGATGCATGTCAGATGCTACTGATGTTCATTTCTCCATAAAATCCACCAAGAGTATTCTCTTTTCTTTATCTAAACCATATGTCATGATTGTTCATGGATATTATATATTTTTCTTTTTTTATATTCGACATTGACAAAACACGCATGTGCAAAGGGTTCCTTCCCACCAATCCCAAATCGCTTGGTTGGTTGATATGGGGAAGGGGACCAAACAGTGGAGGATCGGTCCCGTCGCATTAGGGAAGGATGGGGAAGGAAATCAGCCGTGCCCTTTCAAACGAACCATCACGACATTCGCCTGAAGCGATTTGGGGAAATCACGGAATCCTTAAATGAGAATGGTCGGACGCGGTTTTTAACAGTCCCTAATCGGTTTGAAATTGTTTGCGTAAACGACTCATACGTTTCCGAGAGGAAAGTTGGATATTTTTGCTAAAATGATTGCACATGGTCTTTAATCATTCTTTTTCTCGGTAACATTTCGTCACCACGTTATCCTGGGAATTACGGACTGATTCTCCAGCAGAAGGAGGTTGTTACTCATTTTTATGAAGATGACCACAGTAGTGGTCGAAACCGGTCACCATAAAAAATAAATTGTGATCAAGACTGTTTTTGATAGTAAAAATTACGCAGTCAGCCGCTTATTTACAATATGTTCCAGGTTAGTCGTCGTAGACAAATACAAGGCATGACAACAACTGGATTACTCGGATCTGTGTGCATCGCAAACTGATCGCCACACTCCATTTCCTAGTATACATACTTAATTTTAATACACAGCGTTCTTTCATATTTACTCTTAGCCATAAAGCGGAAATTACAGAGAAGCGGCTTTAAGCCATGGATCCACAACATACTTTCTTCCAGGAGTGTTTGTCCGGCAAGCTGTGAAGGAGAACCTCTTTGAAATTTTGAAAAGGTAAAGCTGTGAAAGCGGATCGTGCGTCGTTGGATAACTCAGTTGGTAGAGATGTTGGCCCGCGGAAAGCAAAGGGTTGAGGTTCGAGTCCCGGTGCGACACACAGTTTTAATCTATTAAAGCGACTTTATGGGAACATATTCACTGATCATTTGGATTATCAAATGGCTCTAAGCACTATGGGACTAAATAACTGAGGTCATCAGTTCTCTAGACTTAGAACTACTTAAACCTAACCAACCTAAAGGACATCACACACATCCATGCCCGAAGCAGGATCCGAACCTACGACCGTAGCAGCAGCGGGGTTCCGGACTGGAGGGCCTAGAACCACTCGACCACAGCGGCCAGCCCCGGATTATCGTCTGAAATT
This sequence comes from Schistocerca gregaria, assembly GCF_023897955.1. Classification (NCBI taxonomy): domain Eukaryota; kingdom Metazoa; phylum Arthropoda; class Insecta; order Orthoptera; family Acrididae; genus Schistocerca; species Schistocerca gregaria. Next base: position 323,493,601 of record NC_064920.1, on the reverse strand, counting down.
ATAGTATCTTACTAACGCTTGCAAATACAAATAGTCGCACAACGCGTTATAAAGAAGCTTTATATTCGACACTGCTGGGCATACCCTAACACCGGAAGAGGGGGAAACACATAATGCACATAGGAACACTGTGTCGAGACTGACCGATCTGGTGGACTAAATGTTATGCCGCAGGGGATCAAGGGACCACCCTGTATATGTTATGGTGCAGGGAGTCATAATGTTGCCCAGGCGAACTGGCTCGAGAGCTTTGAACACGCTACACTGAACGCTCAACGTTATTGTGGCACTGTACTCAGTACACGTGTACGTTTTATCAAGGGTGTATTCGTCCCTTACTTCACTTCCACGAATGTCAATAGGCGACAGCATCGAACAGCGTAGATGGAGGAGCTGTTAAAACGAGAGGATATTCGACGAATGGACTGGCCTGCCTGTTCCCCTGACTTAAATCCCATTGAACGCGTGTACGGTGCGTTGGGGAGACCTACTGCAGCACCCCCATGCACCAACGACCATCAAGCAGTTGTCAGCCGCACTAGTGATGGAATGGAACAGTCTACCACAAGAACGCATTACCAACTTTGTGGTTAACGTCGCAGTACGTTGCAGAACATGCATTTCTGTCCGCTGCCATCACACACCCGATTAAGAACCATGCAGTGTCGAGGGGATCATCATGATTCGCGGTGACTTCAGTGTATTTATTGTCTTTGTGTCATTTCTCGTTACTTTGTGTACTAAATTGTACCAATTCTTTTATGCATGGTCGACGTTTCTTCGATCTACACTCATGCTCATAAATTAAGGATAATTGCAAAATGTGATGCCACACAACGCGGCGCTGTACAAAACTGGCACCAGTACCATAGGCACATAGGGAACACACACGACATATATCAACAAGTCCACGGTATTGGTGATAAGTTGAGAAAACTGTTCCGAAACACATTTGCTACAAAACGCCACTGTTTCCTTCGCATGTATCCCGACATCAATATGGGCTACGTTCACCATGCACACATACACAGGCCGCATAAAGGGCTGGCATACTCTGGATCAAATAATCGAGCATCTGCTGAGGAAAAGTCTCCCATTCTTGCACCAGTGCCTGTCGGAGCTCCTGAAGTGTTGTAGGGGTTTGAAGACGAGCAGCGATTCATCGACTGGGAGGATCCCAGACGTGCTCGATGGGGTCTGGGTCTGGAGAATAGGCAGGCCACTCCATTCGCCTGATATCTTCTGTTTCAATGGCACCTCGGTTGAGCCTTGCGTTATCATCCATCTAGAGGAAGGTGGGGCCCACTGCACCCCTGAAAAGCCGGACATACTGGTGCAAAATGACGTCCTGGTACACCTGACCTGTTACAGTTCCTCTGTCAAAGACATACAGGGGTGTACGTGCACCAATCATAATCCCACCCTACACCATCAAACCACCACCTCCATACAGGTCCCTTTCAACGACAGTAAGGGGTTGGTATCTGGTTCCTGGTTCATGCCAGATAAAAATCCGGCGATAATCACTGTTCAGATTATACCTGGACTCGTCCGCGAACATAACCTGGGACCACTGTTCCAATGACACTGTACTGCGTTCTTGACACCAGGCTTTACGGCCTCTTCTGTGAGCAGGGGTCAGTGGAATGCACCTCATAGGTCTCCGGGCGAATAAAAGATGTCTGATCACTCGTCTCTAGATTATGTGTCTGGAGACAACTGTTCCAGTGGCTGCAGTAAGGTCGCAAGCAAGGCTAGCTGCAGTACTCCGTGGCCGTCTACGGGCACTGATGGTGAGATATCGGTCTTGTTGTGGTGTTGTACACTGTGGACATCCCGTACTATAGCACGTTTCCAGTCTGCTGGAATCGTTAACATAACCGTGAGATCACACTTTGTGGCACACGGGGGGGGGCTCGTGCTGCGACCGGCTGTGTTTGACCAGCCTCCAGTCGCCCTAGTACTCTCTCTACTCCTCATATTGTCGTCAATATGTGTTCTTTGCGCCATTTTCAACACACATACACCATTAGCACGTCTGAAAACGTCTGCACGCTAACTCGCTGCACCGTACTCTGACATGCAGCAACACACCTCTGCGTATGTGGAGTGCTGCCATCGCCACCGTGGGACGACCGCAGGTCAAATGAACTGCATTGTCATTCCCCGAGGTGATGTAAACCCTCAAACCCCCCACCAGTGCGTTGTTTCACCATGTACCACCATTATCCTCTATTTAAGAGAATGAGTGTGTGTTGGCAGTGATACAACATGCAAAAGTTCTTGCGTCCTTAAGTTTTGCCCACCAGCGCATTTAGCGAGAAGAAATTTTCGGGCAAAGTTAACTTAGTTTGTGAGTAACAGCGTGCGAACCGTCGGCCCGTGCACGTCGTCGTGAGGGTCGCGGCTGTGAAGAGCGAGGCACGCAGTACGTAAACCAGCAGCCGCGGCTTGTGGCGAGAAGAGGGAACCACAGCAAAAGTTGTGAGGGCCAGTGCGCAAGTTGGCCGCCCTGCGCCCCCCACCCACCGCCCCGCCCCGCCCAGACGGAATACGGAATACTTGCGGAGAACAGCGCGACCCGCCGGCCGCAACTTGCAGCCACAGACGCAGACGCAAGCTGCAGCCCGGGCCACAACACAGGCACTTGCCGCCCTCGGCAATCGCCGCAGGCAGGCCACGACTGGCATAAATTCCACTTACAGAAGGTTTAGTCCGTCGTTTTTCATCTCGTGCCGTACCAGCAGTTAAGGTGGGGAGAGGAATGTTGCATGGAAGGAGCTCAGCAGAGCCTTCCCTGTCTCCACGGGATTTCGTCGTAGAGGACAAATGGTGCAAGATCGGCGTAGTGAGTTTGTTTGCTGAGTTGATGAGTGACTTTCACCGCTAGCAGAGATAGTGACTTTTTACCAACATACGAGGGGCATTTGAAAAGTGCATGTAAAGTCCGAGATATGGCACCACCGGCGCGTATCGAGGTCATGTCTTCGACCATAAATATAATAGACTGGCCCTGACGTCATTTTCGTGGCTCCAACATCTCTGGGCTGAAGTCACGAGAATGTTGGCAAAACATGGTTGTTTCGTGTTGCACTTATGGCTGTACTCAGCTTTTTGTCGGGGGAAATGGCATTACATTTCACGTGTAAGTGTTTGTATGATAGTGCAGATGCGTTTATTGAAATCTGCTGAAGTCACTTTTATATATTTTTTATACTTGAAATAGAGTAAGTATCCTGTAAATTAAAGTGTTGAAAGTGATGCCTGTAAAGTCAGACTCATATTACGTTTTGGAAAGTATCGCTGATAATTCGGTTACAGAAGTAAGTATAACTGTTTCTCGTTCCTACTCATAGGTTCCCTAAGGATGAAAACCGAAGGGAGCTTTGGATACAGGCCCTGAAAAGGAAAAACTTTAAGCCATCTGCACATACGCGCCTTTGCTCGAAGCACTTCGAGGAGAAGTGTTTTGATAGGTTAGTTATTATTTACAATGTATATTTATAATTTATATTTAGAGTGTCTGTCATTTTTAAACCTGATGTTTTTGTAGGGCTGAGACTGGACGGAATTGGCTAAGTACTGATGCTATCCCGAAACTTTTCGATTTTCCGGAGGATATGAAATCGAAGAGGCCTAAGCTCCGTAAATCACACACTAGTAGGCGTTCGTTAGATGATGCCTCGTCTTCTGAAATCTGTGCTTCCAATGCCTGTAAGCCTGAATGTTGTTAGAATGTGTGTGATAACTGCGAGTTAGTAAAATATTGTATTAGAATAGAACTGTAGCACGTTACGTTAACTGCCATTCCGGACATGCTTCGCCCACAAATTATACCTCAAAACATGCATTTTTGTTTTGTTTACAGTGATGTTACGCGATATGGAACCGAACACCCCGAAAAACAAAAGTTTCAGGTATATTGGGCACTGTGAACAAATACAGATCAAATGTAGTTCTGGCATAATTTTTCACAAATAAAAAAGTAATTTTTGTTGGAAGCGTTTGTCAGTCAGTTGAGAAATGTGGGGAAAATACGATACAAACATAGGACGGCAGACCGCTGATTTGAAATCCCGTCACGTTTTGCCAACAGTCAAGTGGACTATGTTGGAGCCACACCAGCCCTATAGCTTCTGCACAGCAAGGCCAGTCTACTAGTATCTATGGTCGAAGGGTCATGTTTAGTTAGTAACATCTTTTGAAAGAACTCTCACCAAGTTTCAGCCATATTGGTCTGTTTCTTTGTGATTGGCATTTGTGTGAATCAAGGAAGTCGAGTGATTGTCAAAAAATGGACGAAAAAGAATTTCGTATCGTGATTAAACATTACTTTCTGAAAGGCAAAACGCCTCAAGAGACCATAGAGCAGCTTGATAAACATTACGGTGACTCTGCACCTTCGAATAGAACAGTTTATAAGTGATTTCAAAATTTTCGGAGTGGCCATATGGACACAACTGATGCTGAACGTTCTGGACGCCCTGTGGAGGTTACGACTCCAGGAATTCGTTCTCGCTTCCCGCGCCCGGGTTCGATTCCCGGCGGGGTCAGGGATTTTCTCTGCCTCGTGATGGCTGCGTGTTGTGTGTTGTCCTTAGGTTAGTTAGGTTTAAGTAGTTCTAAGTTCTAGGGGACTGATGACCATAGATATTAAGTCCCATAGTGCTCAGAGCCAGCCTCCAGGAATCATTTATAAAATCCATGATATGGTGATGGATGACAGAAGAGTTAAGGTGCGTGAGATTGATAGTGCTGTGGGCATCTCGAATGAATGGGTACATAATATTTTGCATACACATTTGGACATGAGAAAGCTATCCGCAAGATGAGTTCCACGATTGCTCACGCATTACTAAAAACGGAATAGTGTGAAGACTTGCAGGAATGGTTTGCAGCTGTTCAAGAAGAATCCGCAGGACTTCAAGCGTCGTTTCGTCATTGTGGATGACACGTGGATACATTACTGTACTCCTGAGATCAAACAACAGTCTAAATAATGGGCTACCAAGGGAGAATCTGCACCAAAAAAGGAGACAGTCTTTTCGGATTCGCAAGGGATAGTCCTCATCGACTATCTGGAAAAGGGTAAAATTATTACAGCTGAATATTATTCATAGTTATTGAACCGTTTGAAAACCGAGATGCAAGAAAAAAAGTCCTGTTCCATCACGACAGTGCACCAGCACTCACCTCAGCAGTTGCAAAATTAATGGAAATAGAGTTCCAACTCGTTTCACATTCCTTCTGTTCTCCAGACTTGGTTCCCTCGGACTACTATTTGTTCCCGAATTTGAAGAAATGGCTGGTGGGACAACGACTTTATTCAAACGAGGAGGTGACTGCAGCAACTAATAGCTACTTTGGAGACTTGGACAATTCCTATTATTCGGAAGGGATCAACAAATTATAACAGCGTTGGACGAAGTGTATAAGTCTAGAAGGAGGCTATGTCGAAAAATAAAAAACTTTTACCCCAAACATGGAAGTAGTTTTCATTTTTGCACGGACATTTCAAACGCCCCTCGTAAAACCCACTTGCGCTCCAAGCTAACCAACTTTGTTCGAGGCAGGATGGTTGAGCGACGGTTCGCTTTCCTAACAGCACATCCAGTAATCAGTGCAGTTAGCCTTGTTTCAGCAATCTGAGCTATCCACACGAATGTGATTTCAATTTCTACTCTGAGAGGCGTAAGTGTCACTCGAGGTAGGCTTCTGGTGGTGTCCAGCAGTGATGTTAAGATCATACCCTCCGACTTTTGAACATGGAAGCTTAGGGAGGAATATTATAAGCAGTTTGGCGTATTACCAATTAACATTAATTCACAAGCTATACACTGTCCATTCAGATTAATGTGGCCTCCTATTACAGCTTGAGTAACTACCTTTTGCGCCTGCCGGAATGACAGAGCGTTCTACGCGCTACAGTCTGGAAGCGCGTGATCGCTACAGTCGCAGGTTCGAATCCTGCCTCGGGCATGGATGTGTGTGATGTTAGGTTTAAGTAGTTCTAAGCTCTAGGGGACTGATGACCTCAGACGCTAAGTCCCCTAGTGCTCAGAGCCATTTTTTGAACTACATTTTGCAGCGCGGACCGCTGTCAGACGTGCAAGAAGAGTCAGTGAGCTACTGGAAGGTAACGAGAGGGCTATGGAACCAGGTCGATTCCATAGCTGTGGCCAGCTGCGTTAGGTTTCTCCGTTGAAGATCCATGGCACGAACAACCCGGTCGAGATGGATCCACAGATTCTGGACTGGGCTTAAATATGGGGAGTTGGTGGCCAGAGGGTACGGTAAACTCGTCCTCGTGCTCTTCGAACCACGCACGTACATTCTGATCTGCGTGACACGATACACGTTACATTGTCCTGCTGGTAGTTGCTGTCCTGACGAGTAAAAATGAACCGCACGTAGGGTGGACGTGGTCCCTAAAGATATATGTATGTTTGTGTTGATTCATTATACGTTCCAGAATGACGAAACCACCCGGTGAATGCTACGGATACATTCCCTGGACCCTAACGCTCTGTCATGGATGCAGCGCTTTTGCTTTGAGATGTTTCACATCGTACACGTCTATGGCCATCTATCCGATGAAGAATAAAACTTGATTCATCTGGAAATGCCACATGTCGTCACTCATTGGACGTCCAGTCGCGATAGCGGTGTGCAAATTCTAGCCTTCGTCGCCGGTGGACAGCACTTCGTATATGTGCATGAACCTGCTCTGGAGTCCCATACGCATCAACGTTCGCTGAGCGGTCGTTGAGAACACTGTTAGTAGCCCTCTGATTCACCTGGGCAGTCAGTTGCTAAACAGTGTCACGTTGTTTTCCTGTACAATCTCTGCAGCAGTCGTTCAGACCTGTCATTTATGGCTCGTCGTGCAACACAGTAGCCCGGGTTCCGGTTTTGGATAATGCCATTTTGCCGGCTTCTAGGCTTTTCAGTCCGGAACCGCGCTGCTGCTACGGTCGCAGGTTCGAATCCTGCCTCGGGCATGAATGTGTGTGTTGTCCTTAGGTTAGTTAGATTTAAGTAGCTCCAAGTTCTAGAGGACTTATCGCCTCATATGTTAAGTCCAATAGAGCTTAGAGCCATTTGAACCATTTTGCCATTCATGGTTTACTGTTATCACGGCAACACGTGAACAGTTTATAAACTTGGCCGTTTAAGAAATGTTTTTACCCTTGGCGCGAAAGCCATGATCATGTCCTTTTGTACCACAGATAAACCGCTCTGTTTCCGCATTACGACAACGGCTCCAATGTTATGCAGGCCCTCCCCCTGATAAGCTTTATATACTCTCCATAGCTGGAGCTGCCACCTGCCGTCTGTGAGTGGTTCTTCAAAGATGACGTAGGCAATGATTACGTAAATATGACTGGATCGTGTTTGTCCTTTAGAAACCATATCTTTGTTGACAATCCTACCATCCCACGGAGGAACTCTAATTATGCTGCACGCACCTTCTTTTATTGCAGTCATTTGTCGATAAGACTTCGTAATGGGCGTTTTAAGTCGTTATTTTATTGCATTGATAACGCCAATATTTCCGTACACCTGTATCATTATTTCTGCGTTAAATTATGCAGTTGAGGTAATCACTATAGTCTTGACATAGATTGCACAGGAGTCGAAAATAAATTGTAATATGTCCGTAGGGAAATATTGAAAGTGTATTGTGATTACTATTATTCGTCAGTGTATGAAATAAGAATGGTTTCGTGATTGTTCAAGAGCGCTAGTAAGCTTTCCCATTGTTAAGTATTTCCACGGAAATAGATAAAGTAAATCCATTGTGTTTGCTGGCATGTGCGAACATGCTCCAAAGGAAAACTCTTTATACGTGCGCGTGCGAGGTGCTAAGTGGCAGCTGTAATAGACCAAAAGTCAGTATATTCACAACATGCTTCACAGAGACACACAAAGTAGTTTTTGTATGTCCATCCTTTTAGCAGGAGTTCTCTGGGACGACGGTCGTTTACTATCGTGGCAAATAAGAACACCTACAACCGTCCTTATGACTTTATCTTATTTTGTCACTACCAGTTTCAACGCTTCAGTGCGTTAACTTCAGGCTGTTTTTGATGCAGTACAGATTGATATGACCCCCATGCATAACACATCAGTTGCCAGCATTACTGGATGCCGCAGAAGAATATAAGCAACAAATGACTGTGGACATTGAGTAAAACTATTATTTTGAAACAAATATTTTGACCCAAGAGAGAAATTTACGGCGAGTTGCATCAAACCTATCTGAAGACCTAACACCCAAAATAAAGGGTTGCTATTTCAGTAGCAATGTTTTCTATGTACGTAGAGAGAAACCTCAGAAGATGCGAGTTGCTCCACGTAAATTACCGATACAGATGTCAAAGCCCATCTGTGAACAAGGGAGCAACTGAGCGTCCGTGTGGAATTTTGCGCGTCGTGAAATGTTTCTAGACCCGTTTGCGACATATACAATAATTTCAAGGCACCATACGTATTAGGTCAATACATCTTAGACATATTATCTTGAACTGCGGGAAAATGCAGTCAAATATCCACCTTTTTATACAAACGCAACAAACACCGCTCTGGCTGCAGAAAGTTTATTGAAGCCACGATCGGTTTTAAGCATCCTCAGATGATATAACTGTGTCTACAGCATTATTTAACATTTTTCTTGAAGCGAGTGTTAATTTTATCAATGAAGTGAAGGACGAGGAGAGGCTTCAAGAAAAACGTCAAATGATGAAGACAGTTTTATCACCAGAGAATGCACCAAAACTGGCGTAAAACTGGTCGTAATGTCATAAACGTTCTACAGCCAGAGAGTTGGTTATTGTCTTTGCACAAAAAATGTATCTTAGTTTCTCTATGACATGCGATTAGTGATAAAACTATAAAAATTACAATAATGGTATTAAATTACGAACTACAGTAGTCGTTGCAATATTTTAAACACTAGTAACAGTTCTATTAGTACGTCAGTTTATATGTATTTATTGAAGATAAGCCCTTTGTTATGTTCGGGAGTTAACCATTTGACAAGATTTATTTACGGAATTTTACTACAGTTAATCATTATTTATAATTATCAAACGTTTTAATCCCACATTTGATTGCGTATTTTCACAGTTATTCTTAGTAAATATTTGTTTATTAAATATCTGTCACCAGTCCTGCCAACAGCATCACTAGCGCAACGTTTTCAATTTTTATCCATTTTTAAATATGACTCAATTTAAAACCATGAATCCTCTCTGTCACTGCTTTAAAGAAATTGTCTTACATGTTTATCAAACGCACGTAACCGATTCATGTTCATAAACCACTAATTTTGATAATCCTTTGATTTCCCTCTTCATGATCCGCAACCGCTTATTTGTTCAAATAAGACTGTGAATTTTACTGTTAATTTAGTTATGAAGATAATGGGACCGCTCTAAAAGCCATTTACTACAATATTCTCCTCTGTATCTGCAGTGGCCTCCTTACCTCTAATGAATTAACGATTAGGGAATCCATTTTCACAGCTTTACTGCAAGAACATGACAACACGAGCGGAAGACATTGTGAATTTTCCAAAGGAGCTGAGTGATCATTGCGACTCTTAGTGACGTGACGTGAGACTGGTAAAGACTTTTGAACTCTGAATCTTTTCTATTCAGATTAGAAAATTAGGATGTCTCCTTTTATCATGATATTGATTTAAAGTTTTTTATGACCAACTGTGCGTGCCTGGCACCTATGGAACCATACCTAACTAAACACTGCTAACCGAATTGGACAATCAGTTTTCGATCTCTTTCCTCGATAAACAAAGAAATCATTATTCAGTTTAAAATTGGATTTGGCGCATATACTTGCAGCTGCACTTCACAAATCCTACCCTAGTGTTTGAGGAAATAATTTATCCAGTTGTCGTTCTGTAGTACTGAAAACTGGTAATTAAAGAATAACGTATTTTTCACTATCTCGTAGTAACTGCAGAAGCGCCGCTAATTGGGTGGAATCGGTATATCCTGCTATTTAGCGTAAATCCGATGAAAATGTGCAGTTTGAGTGAACTAATTAGCATCTACTAAAAAATAATGATCTAGATTTTTTTTTCTGTTCGTAATAACAGCTTACTTACTTTATAGGACTTCAGTTGTAATTCGATTAGCTTGTACTTCAAGAGTGCCTACTCCTTCCACAATGAAAACAGCTATAGAGATAAAACTTTCAGTCCACTTTCTCTTTTCTGGGAAATAAAAACGGAATATCGTTTTTTTCTTTCTTATTATCTTTCATCAGTAGTCCCTTTTCTGTCTACGTACAATGTTTTGCGCATTTTCCTACATCGTTTTGAGCAGAAAATACAGAAAGAGTGATTCAGATTCCAGTTCGAAAACCAGTCTAACGACTACGTGCAAATGTATCACAGTTCATTCTTATAATTTCTATGCCCATGCTCGTCGATAAATTACGAATAAATGTTCTTATTTAGCCAGACTTTTGAGGAAAAGTCTTTCTTTAAATTGAACATTATATAAAAATTCCGCTTTCAAAATTAAAAAATACGTTGATTCTGATGTCCTACTCGCCTTAGCCCTGGCGATAATTACGTTCTTCTCGCTTGTGTCAGTCCACTACAATGTACACACCCTGCGCTTCCATCGGTTATGGGATGTTTCGCAGGTTCACACTCAGCTACTGAAATTCAAACAAAGAGAAATTTCGGGTCGTATTTTAAATAGTCTCCTATTCCTAACTCCTGCAACTTTATTCTGTTACCATTACGATGTTTTATTTGTAACTCACGGTGACACCCGACGTTGCCCAGATACTTATAGTTGTGTGGCCACGGTCGTACTACGCAGTCTGGCCTTGTGCTTAATGTCTGTGACGTCACGTTTCCCGCACAATGTGTCGTGCGATATATGTAGGTTCAGAGATATATGTGGATACTGTATGCAAAATGCGTTGCGAATTGAGTCAGTAACAAGGACGTAATAAATTTAAACGTTTTTCACGCATCTCATTGTTGACGTCGTCATATCTCCTGAACAATGGTCCGTACAGTCATGTAACATTGTAGTTACATTCAGTGGCATATTGTCTACAATATTTATTGCGATTAGAGCTAGTAGCAAAGCAGTAATACATTTAAACAGTATGCATGATCCAGCAGCTTGTCACTCTTCTCGTTGTTTATGACGTCATATCTTCTGATCTATGCGTCGTACAATGATTCAATTTTGTTCTAGAATTCAGTGCATAGTGTATGTAAAATGTGTCGTGAATACAGTTAATAGTAAAGAAGTGATAAATTATAATGTCATGTCTTATGCGGTACTTTTACTGAATGATCAGGTGAAACGCAGTGAACAATAAACAACTTTCCTTTCATGATTTTGTGGGGCCTGTCACCGAGAAAAAATTTCAAAAATGTCTGAAATTATGTGTAAAGTTTGTTTCTAGTCATTAAGTGCTCTCATTCTCAAATACTGGGTAAATAAAGTCTAGGAATTCATGTGTCGAGCTACACTTTCTTTTCACTCCGATGATAGTTTGGTGGTTCTTGCTCCCACAGCGAGTGCTATGTGACAGTAAGGTATATGTGTACTAAGATCGGTTAAAATAAGTCCAGTGATTAAGGAGGAGACTGCGACACACACACATACAGACTGAAACCTCCCCTTAGAAAAATCTATGAATGATTATGCTGATAAACCCCATACGTTATTTGATTTTCAAACAGCTGAGCAAAACTGAAAGCGCACAGACATTTCTCTCTTTACTTATTCAGATCATCAATAAACTAACACACAATATTTTTAGCACAATGCAATCTGACTTTCAATAATCCCTACAAAAGAATGGCCCTGACTAATAATATTCAATACCTTTCGTGAATCACTTACCTCACAAAAATCTTCGTTACCCGAACTACTGCAATACAGCGAGCGCCAATACTGCCAGCTAAATAAAATATTCTAACTACTGAAGGCACTAACTACTGATAGGCATAGTTAGCAAATGAAAGATTTTGATAGAGAACAAACAATGTATTTACCTTAATAATGTTCAAAAGTATTCATGATATCCAGTGTTACTGTCTCTGATGGACACACGTCCAGATCATCCGCTCTCAAAACTCCGCCATCTCTCTCTCCCCACATCCACCATTGCTGGCCGCTCACCTCCAACTGCGCAACGCTACGCGCTGTTCACAGCCAAGTGCCCAACACTACAATAGCGAATATTACAACAATGCCAACCAGCCACAGACTGCACACAGCACAGCCAGTGATTTTCATAGAGAGCGCTACGTGGCGTTACTAATACAAAAACCTAAACAGCGTACTTACAAAAATGGTTCTAATGGCTCTGAGCACTATGGGACTCAACTGCTGTGGTCGTCAGTCTCCTAGAACTTAGAACTACTTTAACCTGACTAACCTAAGGACATCACACACATCCCCCCCCCCCCTCCCCGAGGCACGATTCGTACCTGCGACCGTAGCGTCGCGCGATTCCAGACTGAAGCGCCTAGAACCGCTCGGTCACAACGGCCGGCGCCTACTTACAACACACACACACACACACACACACACAGAGATACATCGATTTTTATAATATTTTTGGATACGTCAGTATAACAGTCGTAAGATATTCCTATTCGTTGCAACATGCTTTGCAAAATTAACTTTACGCCTCTTAAGACAAAAATAGTACATGTTGTCGGGATAAAGTGTTCCTGGACTGCAACGGAATAACCACTGTTGGAAGAAGAAGATTAGTAATTTACGTAGAGTCCAGTGCCTTTCCGGAAACGTGGCAGAAGAGCCTCCTAAACTTCGTACTCGTAACAGTGCTTTCTCGGAAATATGAGAGCGCTGACTTCTAAATATAGGTACTCGCTACAGTACGTTCTCTGAAATACGGCAGCACCGCCTCCTAAATGTTCGTATTCGTAACACGTGAAAGCACTAAGAACAAACAGCACCTTTGTCGTCAGAGGCGCTTGAGAGCAACAGGATGAGTGTTTGGCCGGACACGCGGCGCCTGCGTCAGCGCGCGATGGAGGCGCGGTCGCTTGTAGCAGCGGCGGGAGGACCCAAGCGGCGCGCCGGGAGGGGCGGCTACTTCTGGGTGAAGGCTTTTCCCTGTCCATCAGCCGGTTTACGAGAGCCCGCCGGCGGCGGTGGCGGCGTTGCTGTAGAGGAGGATGCGTCGTGGGGGCGTGCGAGCTTTATGTGGGGCCGTGCTTGTGTGTGTGTACGTGTGGCCAGGCTTCGTTACGCCGCCCACCGCTGCAGATGAGATGCGCGCCCCGGCGTCGCAGATAGCTTCATCCCGAGCGCCCGTTGCCGACGCGTTTCCTTTCAACTGGCCGTGTTCTCCCAAACAAGCCTGCTACTTTGACGCAGCAACTTTCCTTTTCTCCCGCATAAAGGCGCTTACTTTACTCGCACTGGCAATTTTGTGTGGCTTACTCGCTTCATTTTCGCACAGATATACCAGTCTATGGAATACAAAATTTATCCAGATCCTATGTTGATTAACGTGCACGGTCTTAACAAGTTATCAGAGCGTATTTAGTGGATTATTAAACTCTGGCTCAATTATATTTGATTATTGATAACTCACATGTCAAAAAACGAGTCTCGAAAGGGCAAATGTAGAAGTGATTCCTTTAAAACGGCCACAGACTATTTCTTTTCATATTCTTCCCCAATCCGCACTCGAACTCCGCTGTTATCAAGGGAACTTTAAAGCCCAATCTTCTTTTTTATTGACTTGTTTTTTTATATGACCTGGCACTAATTACATGTCTAACCGGCTATCAAATGAAAACGAGGCAGATGGAAAGAATTAGCAAACTGTGTTGAAATATTTATGTATAATGAAGATCGTAAATTTTAACGTATTATCCAAGAGCATAAGCGATATATCGATTACAAAGATGTACGTGTGAAAGAACGCAGCGAGGTAGCTATCGCTGAGGCAGAATATGTATAACAAACGAGCTTGTGTTACGTCACGCAGTAGTACGCAGTATCAGCAGGAAAAGCACGCCAGAGGCTGGTAGTGTCTGTTGCGATGCTCCGGAGTGAGTATTTGCTTAGTGTTAAATACTGAGTGTAATAATTTCAGTGTTGTGTATTAGTGATAATATTATTATTAAATTTTGATGAACAATATTTCTACACATTGTTACAGCAATCTACAATAAGGTAATCAGTATTCATGTATTTATGCGCTTTTGCTGTAGAACGAACTTGACTGAGACAAGCTTTGCACGTAACCTCAAGTTTTTTATTGTATTCTTCTTTTTTTTGCAGAGATCATTTGTTTGCGTAAATGTGATATGTAATTTTTATGATATGGCTTAACAGTCGCAAGTCAGTTTCTCAACATTGTAAGATTTTAAAGTGACATATTACAGTCACTATCCTCACTCATGTTCCGCCTCCCATTTTCAAGTCGTTTTTATTTAAACAAATTCTAAATGTGTCTCACTCAAATATCTTGTAGTTAGTTTAGTAGTACTGAGAGCAGCACAACGAGTTATCAAAGGCGACACCAATACGAGGTAAGAAATTTATTTCACACAGTTTATGGATTTTCGCACACGGACCACTTTTGTTCAAAAATGGCTCTGAGCACTATGAGACTTAACGTCTGTGGTCATCAGTCCCCTAGAACTTAGAACTACTTAAACTTAACTAACCTAAGGACATCACACACATCCATGCCCGAGACGGGATTCGAACCTGCGACTGTAGCGGTCACGCGGCGACCACATTTGCACTTATTCAGATTTACAGGCCTGTAGTAAGGTCGGGTAGATCTGAATGTTCTTTAATTTGTCATTATCGTGCACCGTAACTGTTAATGCATTTATCGCACTATGAGACAACATGGTCAACGTCTTCATGAAAATAATGTTTGCGGTTGCCTACGGAAGCATGACTGTGCCAAGGGGTGTACCTCTTCGTCCGAAGCGAATCCACGGGCACGAATGTCTTTCTTCAGGGCTCCAAAAATACAGACATCACATGGGCAAACACATTGCCTGAACTCTTACGGGACTCGGTAAAGCAGCGAGAAATGAGTGTAATGGGCAGGGGCTCTACGAATACAGTGTGGGACAATAAGCTGCAAATGTGGGTCTCACGGGTACGGGAGGCGGGATATATATATATATATATATATATATATATATATATATATATATATATATATATATATGTGTGTGTGTGTGTGTGTGTGTGTTCGCATATAGGCGTTGATATACGTCAACGGGGACAGTTGAAAATGTGTGCTCCGACCGGGACTCGAACCCGGGATCTCCTGCTTACATGGCAGATGCTGTACCATTCTGAGCCACCGAGGACACGGAGAATAGTGGGACTGCAGTGACGTATCCCTGGCACGCCTCCCGTGACATCCACATTCCCTACTTATTGTCCCTCACTCTATTCGTAGTGACCCTGCCCACTATACTGATTACTCGCGGCTTTACCGATGCCTGTAAGAGTTCAGGAAATGTGTGTGCATCCACACAGAAGATGGTCACAATGGCCGGTGAGTCATAACTATATATGTTCTTCCAGACATGTCTGAAAGAACAGATTCCATCAACATATTTATATGTTTTTCATACTTTACGTAAGTGTATAGATAAGGTTTTAATATCTATAATGTCCCTAATTTCGCAAGACTTCTGAAGATGACTAATTTATCAAAACTGGTAAAGAGAAATAGAAATGTATTTGCAACTTTTAAAGGCACATTTGCAGGATGGGCGTTGATATTTTGCAAAAATGTAGAAATAAGTTCAGAATATAAATAAAGAATTACTTTAGATATTAATTAATATAAGCAGTTGTATCGATTGTGGCGTGCAACCGCTGAAACATTAGGATAATTACGCAATTCAGTTGTCTTGCCAAAAAGACGGCACCTATTTTGCTCAGAAAGTTGTCCAGATCGGACGCATATGTGCCATCGCTGCAGATAATTATTAGGCCCATCCCCGTTATTCTATTTTGTTGAGACGCAATCTCACTGGCCGTAGTGCACAAAAAAAAGAATTAATGTAAGTGTCTATGTAATTTAATTTAGTTTAATATTTTGGTAATACAGTGATATTATTTATTCCTGTGTTTCATTTATGTTGCAAGCTATTGTTCCAATTAAACGGAGAACTGCCAAGGCACGAACCAAATCTTTGGAATTATTCAATGTACGAAGTCCGATAAAGAAATGTTTTCAGAAAAATCACGCACCGCCAAACTTATAATGCACAGGCCTTTCGCAAAAGCCGTTGTGAAGCGTCCAAAGTTTGTATAAACTATCACATGCCATCATCATTATCTGTTATTATTCGACTGTTCTCTGATATTCTCAAACCAGACAGGAAAAGCCAAGATAAATCAAAAACTGATGACTGAATTTCATTCTGAAATTATGATACTAATTGTATGAATCAAGAGCTTGTGCAGTCACATGTATTTAATGATGGTGTTCAGCAGTTGACTGATGACAACGAAATACACTCCTGGAAATTGAAATAAGAACACCGTGAATTCATTGTCCCAGGAAGGGGACATAGATTTTTTTATCTCTCTTTCGTCATTACCATTCGCGCTGTTATTAAAATTATGAAACTGATTTGCATTACTCACTTCATTAACCATGTACAAAGTTTCCTCATCATATAATTCTTTCCTCAACAAAAATTTAAAATCATTACCCCTAGCAAATACACTCCTGGAAATGGAAAAAAGAACACATTGACACCGGTGTGTCAGACCCACCATACTTGCTCCGGACACTGCGAGAGGGCTGTACAAGCAATGATCACACCCACGGCACAGCGAACACACCAGGAACCGCGGTGTTGACCGTCGAATGGCGCTAGCTGCGCAGCATTTGTGCACCGCCGCCGTCAGTGTCAGCCAGTTTGCCGTGGCATACGGAGCTCCATCGCAGTCTTTAACACTGGTAGCATGCCGCGACAGCGTGGATGTGAACCGTGTGTGCAGTTGACGGACTTTGAGCGAGGGCGTATAGTGGGCATGCGGGAGGCCGGGTGGACGTACCGCCGAATTGCTCAACACGTGGGGCTTGAGGTCTCCACAGTACATCGATGTTGTCGCCAGTGGTCGGCGGAAGGTGCACGTGCCCGTCGACCTGGGACCGGACCGCAGCGACGCACGGATGCACGCCAAGACTGTAGGATCCTACGCAGTGCCGTAGGGGACCGCACCGCCACTTCCCAGCAAATTAGGGACACTGTTGCCCCTGGGGTATCGGCGAGGACCATTCGCAACCGTCTCCATGACGCTGGGCTACGGTCCCGCACACCGTTAGGCCGTCTTCCGCTCACGCCCCAACATCGTGCAGCCCGCCTCCAGTGGTGTCGCGACAGGCGTGAATGGAGGGACGAATGGAGACGTGTCGTCTTCAGCGATGAGAGTCGCTTCTGCCTTGGTGCCAATGATGGTCGTATGCGTGTTTGGCACCGTGCAGGTGAGTGCCACAATCAGGACTGCATACGACCGAGGCACACAGGGCCAACACCCGGCATCATGGTGTGGGGAGCGATCTCCTACACTGGCCCTACACCTCTGGTGATCGTCGAGGGGACACTGAATAGTGCACGGTACATCCAAACCGTCATCGAACCCATCGTTCTACCATTCCTAGACCGGCAAGGGAACTTGCTGTTCCAACAGGACAATGCACGTCCGCATGTACCCCGTGCCACCCAACGTGCTCTAGAAGGTGTAAGTCAACTACCCTGGCCAGCAAGATCTCCGGATCTGTCCCCCATTGAGCATGTTTGGGACTGGATGAAGCGTCGTCTCACGCGGTCTGCACGTCCAGCACGAACGCTGGTCCAACTGAGGCGCCAGATGGAAATGGCATGGCAAGCCGTTCCACAGGACTACATCCAGCATTTCTACGATCGTCTCCATGGGAGAATAGCATCCTGCATTGCTGCGAAAGGTGGATATACGCTGTACTAGTGCCGACATTGTGCATGCTCTGTTGCCTGTGTCTATGTGCCTGTGGTTCTGTCAGTGTGATCATGTGTTGTATCTGACCCCAGGAATGTGTCAATAAAGTTTCCCCTTCCTGGGACAATGAATTCACGGTGTTCTTATTTCAATTTCTAGGAGTATATATCTAGTCATTTCTATTTTATTTGCATTATATATTGTCTTTTTTTGGCATGCGTAAGGAAACAATCGTTTAAATATGTTTGGAATAATATTACATCGAACATATGGATGACACTGACAAGGAGAAGGAACAGGATGACATCTGCTAAGGGAATAATGCCCATGGTCCCTATCGAGCGAGGTGGCGCAATAGTTAGAGCACTGGAGTCGCTTCTGGGAGGATGATGGTTGAATCCCGCGTCGGGCCATCCGGATTTAGGTTTTCCGTGATTTCCCTAAATCATTTCAGGCAAATGCCGGGGTGGTTCCTCTGAAAGGGCACGGCCGACTTCCTTCCCCATCCTTCCGTACACCGATGAGACCGATGACCTTGCTGTTTGGTCTCCTCTACCCAAATCAACCCAACCAACTAACCCCAACCCAACCAGCCCATGGTTCTAGAGGGAGCTGTGTAGAGTAAAAACTGTAGAGGACGACAGAGATTGGAATACATGCAGTAAATAATTGACGATGTATGTTGCGAATATTACTCTGAGACGAAAAGGTTGGCACAGGAGAGAAACTCATGGCGGGCTGCTTCAAACCATTAAGAAAACTGATGACTCAAAAAGAAAAAGGATAATGTTTAGGGTAAGAGATCCTGATGCATCAATTAGATGATAAGTTTTTCTACAATTTTTGTGGTTAAAGATACGAAAGTAATTGTTTTGTGGGTATATCATAATTTTTCGTGCTAACTGCAACATCATTCACTACATGAATGGAGGAGCAAGCGTGGGTACTGAGATGGTACATCCAAAAAATAGTGACGAGAAATTTTGAAAACAGAAGCGGATGCCCGTTCTGTTTGTGACGAGAGAAAGATTCGGCCGAGCCGGAGCGAGTAGTTTGACAGCTGAAGAGGATCGTCGACCGAAGACAGTCAGAGCCCGGTAGCCGCCCTAGTCTCGCGCTGTCATCAATAGATTGTGGCACCTTTTGATGCGCAGTTGTTCGCAATTCGCAATTTTAGACCGTAGGTCAACTAAACGGTGTCTCTGTTCGCGTAGTCAAAAAACTCTAGTCGCGTAGTCAAAAAAAAAAAAAGGCCGTAGCCTGGTACTAGGAAGGGTCATAGCCGAATTGACCAGAATAAAGTAGCAAATATGGCTAAATTTAATAAAAACCAAACCCAAGCAACGACAGAGAAGCCAGTAACATTATTTCAAAGAAAAAATTAAGACGTGTGAGTGGGTGAAAATGCGCCCTCGATACGAAGTATAGTTTCTAACTTACTTCATGTAAAGTGTTTTATGTATAGAATGAACTTTAAAAATTAATATCTGGGTAACACCCTAAGCGGTTTTTAAAAACGAAGAGTCTACGGATAAGTACCAATGAGGCCTATTGGACGATCATAGTAGATATCTTTAAAAACGATACCTATTTTGAGTTACAGGTCGGAAGGGTATATTCCACGCATAAATAACTAAATCTTTCATAAGATACGCAGAATGGAAATGAGCTTACGGCATTGTGGGCCGCGAGTCCCCCATTCGGGGAAGATCGGCCGCCGAGGGCAGGTACTTCGGCGCCACAGTGAGCGACTTGCGCGTCGGAGATGGGGATGAAATGACGACGAGGACAACACAACACCCAGTCCCTGAGCGGAGAAAATCTCCTGCCCCAACCGGGAATCGAACCCGGGCCCCTTGGCGATGCAGTTCGCCGCGCTGACCACTCAGCTAATGGGGGCGGACATAGTATACGCAGAATTGAAGGTAGCTGTAGTATTACTAAAAGGACATAATTAAACATGAGAGGTGGCATGAGCTCCCTCTCATATTTGTCTGAGTAATTCGACCTTCCTCTCTAATTACTTGCGGTGAAAAGTCGCTATTCCTTCACAAGCGGACTTTCCACACGGCGTCTCTCATCACCAGGGTGGTCCGGTGACAGGCGAGCTCTGCTGATCTTGAAAGGGTTAAGCCGACGGGTGTGAGGGAGTAAGAAGGAGAAGGAAGAAGCTGACGAACAGCGTAAGAAGGACAAGGAAGAAGCTGACGAACAGCGTAAGAAGGACACTCAGACAATAATTTCGAATATAGGGGAAATTCGTGGGGAATTGCTAACAATAAAGAAAGAATGTGGAGAAGCAAAACAAATTTCAATGGTAGCACAAAAAGTAGCAGGCCTGGCCAAAACGGCAGCAACAGGGGCAATGAAAATCGCAAAAGTAACTTCGCAACTCGCAGGGCGCTTGCGACGTGCGACACAATCCCACTCAAAATCCCTAGCGTTCTTAAAAACTCAGGGTAATATTGCGGTTACGAACATCACGAAACGAATGAAAGAAGTAGAGAGTCGGATAGCAAAACTAGAGCGAAACGGGCACACGAGCACTGCGCGTTCGGATACCAATTTTGGAGTACACAGAATCGTTTCTCCGAGAAAAAGCCCGCCGCGCTCTAGCCCAGTGACAGAGTGCGGAACTAACAATGCACACGCAGAAACAGCGGGTAATAGCTCCAATAATTGCAGCCCATATAGGAGAGTGAATTCGGAGTGCCACTTCCACTGTGATACAGAGGTAGCACATCACAATTATCAGCAAGATAGATCAGGACACTCAGCAGACTTGCAAGTATCGGAAACGAGTGACAACACCGGTGCGAGGATCGGACAGGATTTTGATCAGAATCACTTCCTGTCAATACTAAAATTCCAGAAGTTCAAAGATTATGGAGGGTCGATGCATCCGAAGAGCTGGGTGGTGCAGTTTACAAATTCACTACCGTCGTCATGGCCAACGCAGGCAAAATTAGAATTCATGTGTGGACACAGCGAAGACCAAGCTGCGGAAAAGATGCGGGGTGTGGGCAGCGATGTGTCGGACTTGTCAGGAATTTGTTGGTGCATTCCTGCGGACCTACTGGTCAAAGGAAACGCAAGACAGGATTAAAAAGGAAATCATATTTTGTCCTGAACTGGAAGTGTTCGGGCATAGGAGCGCAACCAAGTTTTTGATGATTTACTCAAGAAGAATCAGTTTTTAGATAGTCCATATAGCAACGGAGAAATCATTAAATTTTGCTTTTCCAAATTGCCAGTCCGGTATCAACAGACACTTGTCGGGAAGTGTGGATCTGACATAGAAGCATTCAAGAGTCGTAGTAGCCTTTCATAAACAAGACGCAAAGGACAGGAAGAAGGCACAAAAGAACAAATACCACGGACCAGCAAGAGAAGACGACAACAGATCGTATAATCGCACTGGTCAGTTAGAAAACCAGGGTTACGGAAATCAAGGTTATGGAAACCAGAGACACAGAAACCAGAACGTCAGGGAACAGGGTCAATCTAGACAAGGAATCTGGGACAGGAGGAATAAGGAATGGCAAAGCGACCGTAGTTGGAAAGAGCGAAACCAAGGACAACAAGATAACCAGGAAATTGAAATTAGACCTGCAAATCCTAATGCACGTCAGAGGAGGGGGAGTCTGGCAAGGGATTGGCGCTAGTCCATAGGACTCCACCACATCTCTCACACAAAGAAGTTTGTGGAATAATAGTAGTTTAAGTGGTGTACATAGTAGAATAGGCAAATATATGAACCTTTCTTCGGGGAACAATAATCGTTGCATTAATAGATTAAGATTGGTAAAGTATTAACACGCTACGTTTTCTCTCATAAGAATTTACTGCTGCTAACTTTTTGTTTTGTTTATGTTCGCGACTTCCAGTGTCGATGGAGTAGGAGACACTACCTTTCCATGAGCAATGTTTTTGTCCTTTCCTGGTTCAAATGGACTTAACATCTATGGTCATCAGTCCCCTAGAACTTACAACTACTTAAACCTAACTAATTTAAGGAAGTCACACAACACTCAGTCATCACGAGGCAGAGAAAATCCCTGACGCCACTGGGAATCGAACCCGGGAACCCGGGCGTGGGAAGCGAGAACGCTACCGCACGACCACGAGCTGCGGACTGTCCGTTCCTCTCTGGTGCCATGTTGAGGGATAATGATGAGTGAGGAGATGTCGCAGAAACGGGTGCATACTAGAATGTGCTCTTAGAAGCGTTCTGAGAAGTCGTGATACGCTCCATAGCGGCCACAACCAGTTCGTGAGACGTTCATACCGATGCTTGCAAGCACTCATCAGTGCACTGCAAGTTTGAGGTATATTGCGTGATTTCGAGGATGAATAGGGGCAGTATAGTTTCTACAGTGGTGCGTCAGCGTCGTTGTCTTGCAAGTCGGGGTGAACCTGTGAGCGTTTGACTCCAATGGTGCCCTAGACGGTAGAAATGCGGGCATAAAGCCTACCATGCCAATGTGCTGGATTCGGATTTAGCGGGCTGCTCGTGACTGTCACAGATGAATAGCCAAGGAATTATACTTGGAGATTCGTGACATACCGTGTAGCTGTCGTGTGGTGGGCGACTGAATCCTCAACAGGAACCAGTCCTGGCTTGGTCATATTACATTGCCTCCGGAAAGGTGCCCTTTGATCGCTAAAAACAGAATCACATAGAAAAAGAAGTTGCAACTGTAAATTTATTAGCCATGGCTAACCAAGGCCCTGGAGTTTCAGTGAGGCGTAGTGAGAACTCGGAGGCCGTGTCGTACGGCGCGCACATCACTGCCGTCGTCAATAGCGGCGAGCAGCGAGACATCTCAGCGTAACAGGAATTATGTAAGAGTATTTTATAAGGTAAAAAAAATAAAAAAAGGAGAGTACCATATACCAGGATAAGTTAAACTTTAGGATTTAACAATAACTACATTCTTAATATTGTGGGGGTTTTCTACCACAAGTGTTTGGCGCACGCCTGTTGGGATGCTTTTTTTCAGGTCACCAAACCACAGAACCCGAGATGGAGGGACGACGGGCGAGCGAACGTAGAATAGTCGCATGTCCTTTATAACTCAGTAAAACTTCCACCTGCATAATAACATAATTTATTCAAAAGACATAGAATGTAGATCGTTGGCAAATGGTAGTTAACTCTTGAGTATGTCTACTGTTGTTCTATACAAGTAATAGTAAAATTAGTGCGGGCCCGCACATTTTGTTGTTCATCCAATATAGCGTGACACACCATATACAGTAGTGAGATCGGTCTCTACACAAATAGCAAGATAGATTATTTCCATGTCTAGATTAGATACACCAAGATTTCGTTATAATGATAGCCATAGATTGAAAACTATAAAATTGAAATAAGAGTGTCTGAAATGACAGACCATCAATTTATCGTTATGTAATTTTATTACAACATAGACGGTCATGGGAAAAAGGTAGGCATAAGATTTTTGTCAGAACTGTGCAGATGACGGGAATCGTGGCAATGCAGAGGCCAGCAGGAGCAAAAACAAGAGGTCATCGGCTATCTGCAAGATGGGGAGCTACGTGACGAGAAGGGCGCGGGAGCGTCCGGTCCTACAAGCTGACAGCCACCGCCCTTATACCTTAGGGATTCGGCGGCAGAAAGCCCTCTCCTGGCCACAAGCGAAAGTGTGGCTGTCCGTTGACACTGACACGCGACCAGCACGTAACAGCTAGCTAGCTCTCCGGACGCGGCAGCCGTTTGGAGGGATTCCCTGCGGCAGACCACGTTGTCGTGCGTACACGAAGAAGATCACATAAGGTGTCAGAACCTGCCCTCATGTGCCTCAGGACAGAAAGGGACGCTATCTAATCACCTGTTTGAGTTTTTACATCTCACTAGCATTGGCGAATCTGCATACACAAAGCAGTATCGTGCCACAAACTCAAATGAATTGTCTCATTTCTAACTTCTCTTCTCACTTAGAGAGCAGTTGTAGCAATCGTCGGTCCTAGTTCGATCCTGTCTGGATGACCTCACACACTTGTGGAGTCAATCCACGTGCCATCATCCCTCGTCGAACTGCAATATTGGGAAACGTAAAGTACTGTCCAGGGAGGAAGAGACCTGGACTAGTGATGTATCCCAACAAGTAGACCTCAGAGACAATTACTCGACGTGAGGAGAGCCTATCACTATGTCTTCCTACCGTACTGCCGTGATCATATGCGTTGGTGTTGCTGCAATCTCAACAGCGTACTGCAGATGCTCCAGCACACTCTATTGCTGTTGCAACAACGTAGCAACAACACCCGACGTTTGGCCCTATGTGATGTCAGTACTGTGGCCTCATCCCAAAAGCCCCCCTCCGATGCCCAAGACATGGAACCACGTGCATCAGTGCATATGACTCAACATACCAACCCCCTCAGAGAAACTAACGAATTTGAGAAGTGCTCCGAATGTTTCTAATAATGTGATTTAGTGCCTCATTCTCAGTACAGTCGTGAACATTGTGCAACGTGCAAGCATAACTTGAAACCCCATGAACCTTGTTTCTTTTCTTAAATTTCTTTCTCTAGTGTTGTTTTTGTAATGTATGTTATACCTTGTATGTGTTTGTGTTTTGCATTGTAATTCTTATGTAAGTAATAGAGTAGGGCGCACAAATTACTGTATTGTTCTCTACATCATGTTTTTTTGTATTTATTGTTGTGTGTATGCAGTGTGCCTGAAGTCCCCATAAACTGAGGCAGATCCCACCACTGTCATTGTGAGTGGACCATCAGTTCAGGGACCATTTTGTAAACGTTATTCTTGCTGCAGGGAGACAGAATGAATCGGAGGTTGTAATTAGATTCTGAAACCTCACAAAGAGATTGTTAACTTAAATAGTAACATGTGTGATTGAGTTCAGGTTAGTTTAATGATTGAAATTGTTGTAACATCTTGGGCATTTAATTGTGGAGCACTCCAACTCTGATTGTAAAGAATAACTGCTCCATATTTGACTCACATGCCCGGGCCGTATTTAGAGCGTGAATGTCTGTGTGAATCGGTGTTTGGAAGAGGCTCGCCTTTATGAGCTGCATTTTCTGTTACAGTGATTTTTGTATAGAGTGCGGCATGTGGAGTCAGTTTGCAAGACTGTTCTTGGGCAATTGACTCACTACCTTGCTCCTAAGTGAGCCAACCGCTCACCAATTACAATATAAAATGGCGTAGGGGCTATGAGAGGTGGCATGAGCCCCCTCTCATGTTTCTCTGCGTATTTCGATCTTCCTCTCTAATTGCATACAGTGAAAAGTCGCTATTCCTTCACATGCGGACTTCCCACATAGCGTCTCTCGTCGCTCGGGTGGTCCAGTGACAGGCGG
Organism: Schistocerca gregaria; assembly: GCF_023897955.1. NCBI lineage: Eukaryota > Metazoa > Arthropoda > Insecta > Orthoptera > Acrididae > Schistocerca > Schistocerca gregaria. Next base: position 323,468,234 of record NC_064920.1, on the reverse strand, counting down.
GCTCTGCTGATCTTGAAAGGGTTAAGCCGACTGGTGTGAGGGAGTCGAGTGAATGCTTTCCAGACGTCGACATTGTCATAAGAGCTTCGGCAACACGCCCACAGAGGCCTGACGGAGCGGCTGGGCTAGAGATTCCGTTACTTCGCAGAAACTTAGTGAAAACCGTTTCTGGCGGGCTACAAGCGAGGTGTGGGAAAGACTTGTGTCCCCAGGCAGTCTTGGCGGGCAAATTCCCGCGTTTCCTGCAAAATCGTAACTGTGATTGGCTTGCTCAGAGCATAGCTCCGTGACGTAGCAAAATCGGGGCAGAAATTGGCGCCAAAAATCTCCATTGGCGGAAAGGTAGTGCTTCGGCAATAGAGTGTAATTTTCTGCCGGTTTTCGAGTTGCTGATTGGAACGTTTAACCACGGCTGCTGTCGTGGGGGCGGGAATGTTCTGTGTTCGTTTTGTACGGGTGCTCTTGAGGGAGTCGGCTCTCGCCTTTCGGTCGGAGTAGGTTACAAGACTGAGCTCTCGCTGCTCTGGACAGACTGCCTTCCGTTGGCTGTGTAATATACTTTTATTTGATTGTAACTGTTTGACGAAGTTGCTGCAGTTTCGACTTCAACGTAACTTTCGAGTACAGTTGGCAATTGAGCGTTCTGCGTACAAGCGGCCTATGTTGTCTGTCTTGGGCAGTTTTGGCTAAAGTTGACTGTATCGGAGTTACTGTGTGACTTCGCTTGTTAAAATCAATCACTGTACCGTCAGTGATTGTGTGGCGAGCCTTCTTCGTCTCCTTCAGAGGCGCATTTGTATTGATAAGAAGTCTTTAGTCTGGAACAACCAGACCAGAACAATTTGTTTCGGGCTATACTCGCGACATTATCACCACCACGACGGGACGTCGAAGCAACCAGCCATCGCTTCCGGTACGACAGATCGTGTTCTTGCAGTTAGGAAGACAGCTTGGTAATGTATGTCCGCAGCACCGACAGACTAGGGAATTTGCACTGTGATAATCAGAGCTCAGTAGAGCGCGGCTATTCGTCTTTTCTAACTTTGTTCTGACTTGGGTGTTCATTGTCTGAGTTATCACTACCGTAGCAGCAATTAATGTTGGCTGGGTGTTTCTCTTAAGATTTGAGTTGCAAGGAATTAGTTCCACATACCACTTCGTCATAAATGTCACAATCTAGTTTATGGACAGCTTCACCTTCACAGCATTTATTTGAGTATCCAGTTATATCCAATTTGATGTATTTTAAATGTTTCATGTGTTTTGTTTATGATTTTGAGTTAAGTCATAATAAATCAAATTGTTATTTTGGACAGAACTTTCATTCTGTTAATCAGTAGAGCAACCCTTTCATTTCTCACTACGTTAATGTAACTTTCCTTTATTTAATTAATGTCTATCAAATTAAATTATTGCAAGTGCCAAACTCTTTTCTACTCCACTGGCAGGGTCGATTATAGTCAGTTCGCGTTTCTTCTTAATTCACGTGCAACAGCAAACGTAGGAGTTAGAAAAGGGGGGGCCTTACAGCATCATTTCCATATGAAGAGTAGAGAAGAATTTAGTGTTAAATACACTGCTAGCCCCGGCACCTCGCAAACATGCACGAGTGTTCTTAGTTTTAATTGTTTATGTTTATTAGCAACTTCACAATACTAAGTAGCGTTCATTTAGATGATATCATTGTTTGTGAACAGAGAAAAACTAAAATCAGCGGTGTACAGCTGAAGAAATTTATGTGCAAATTCCGATATTTTACACGTATTTAAAATTAATTTCATAAGTATGGCTAGTACGTAGAGAGTACATGTACTTGACTGACGTCAATGTTAGAGTTTAAGTAGTGGTGGCCATTTTCGTGCGATTTTACTCTTCGGATTCGCCCTTTGATAGTCAGTAGAGGCTGAGAGGTGGAACAGACAGCACAGAACGTATGTGCGGTTGTAGGTCGCCTCGCTAGTGAATAGGAATATTTGGTCGTGAATCTGTGATATTCATTTGTGGCGATGCTGAACACAATGAAACATTTTCTATTTGGGGACAGTGAATATTTCACATTAGGCGATCTAGTATGAATTTGGAAATTTTTTCTGCAATTAATTTTGAGAATGAACTGCACACGGAATTTATTTAGTTCACAGTTGCTGAAATTTAACTGTAGACTTGTACTTAATGAACACAAATCATTTTCTGGTAACTTTTCAGTTTATTTGAATGTATGATATTATCTGTTTCATTTAAGCCCAAGCTCATACCATCGTTACTCCTATGATGAACCATTATAAATTGTGGTAAGTGCTACTTTATTTGAAATAAACTCAGTTTCGTTAGAATTAAAAAGGTCGAGATAAGTGGAAATCATTTTCATTGCAAATTGCTGTCTGACTGTATCTGAACATGTGGTGATCTTTCTAAATTTTTTTTTATTGCCACAGATGCGTTGGTTAGAGCATAGCCAATACTTAAAACTACAACCACATGTTTTGGAGTCACAGTAATCGGTGACTTGTTGATTCACAATTTATTATTCGTGTTAATGCACCTGCGGGATCACAAGCTATTGAATGGACTTATTTTGTGGAATCAACAACAGTTAGCAAAGAGCATTTTGATCTGTTTAGTCACACATTAGAGCAACCTGATTTGGCAAGTGCTGATTGTTTCACAAGCTGCGATCTTTTTGCCAAATGATATTTTAAATACTGCCCGGCTACCAAAAGCATCTAAAAAAAAGTATCATCAAGTTGAAGGAAGAAGAAGAAAATAACCATAAAGGTCCTTAAAATGGCTTGAAACCGGCACTTATTCACATTTTCTCCAATGTTGCTACTGTCATTACTCTTCAACTCCGAGGCTGTTGAGACAGGACTGCAGTCTCCACCATTGATTCTGGCACTACTTGTAATGTGGGGCGCGTTCTCTGGTGGTGAATCGTGGTGAATCGCTAGGAGACCTCAGTTCGACCCTTGGGCGTAATAAAATATTATTTGCAAATGTTATATTTTGTCATTTATTTTATGTCATACATGTAACACCCACTTCTAACAAAACTTTGTACTGCAAAATATCCTCTGACTGAAAGTTGCCGTACAGTTAAAGTTATGTTATACAGGGTGAGTCAGCTAACGTTACCGCTGGATATATTTCGTAAACCACATCAAATACTGACGAACCGATTCCACAGACCGAGCGTGAGGAGAGGGGCTAGTGTAATTGTTTAATACAAACCATACAAAAATGTACGGAAGTATGTTTTTTAACACAAACCTACGTTTTTTTATATAGAACCACGTTAGTTTTGTTAGCACTTCTGAACATATAAACAAATACTTAATCAGTGCCGTTTGTTGCACTGTAAAATGTTGATTACATCAGGAGATATTGTAACCTAAAGTTGAAGCTTGAAACCTCCGACGTTGTAACAAACACGGGCCACGGTCGGCGAGCAGCATCTGCAGGGACATGTTTACGACGACGACCGTGTTTACGAGTGCGGCTGTAGTGCACTGTTGTGGTTTGGTCTAGCTGTCGCAGTGTCCGCATGTAGCGCTTGCTGCTATTGTTATTCTGCATTCGTCTCCGCACGCAGACCAACTATAGTACACCATGTTACCAGACGTCTGTGATAGTGTAGTGTAGTAGGAACTGTGACCATGGTGTATACTCATCTATGGCGAGTGTTGACGAAATGCAGCTGAAGCCTGCAGGGTGTATGCAGAACGGTACCCGGACAGAGAGCATCCAACGTGCCGCACATTGCAAAACATCTACCGCCAACTGTATGCAACAGGTATGGTCGTAGCACGCAAACGGGTCCGTAACAGGCCCGTCACAGGAGAAGCGGGTGCAGTTGGTGTGTTAGCTGTTGTTGCCATGAACCCACACATGAGTACACGGGACATTGCGAGAGCCGGTGGACTGAGTCAAAGTAGTGTCATGCGCTTACTGCATCGTCACCGCTTTCACCCCTTTCATGTGTCGCTACATCAGAAATTACATGGTGATGACTTTAATCATCGAGTGCAATTCTCTCAATGGGCATTAACACAGAATGCGTTGCAGTTCTACCTGTTTACCGACGATGAAGCGGGTTTCACAAAGCACGGGGCAGTGAATCTACGGAACATACATTACTGGTCCGTGGACAATCCTCTCTGGCTCAGACAGGTAGAGCGACAGCGACCGTGGACTGTGAATGTATGGTGCAAATTCATTGGCGACCACCTCATTGGTTCTCACTTCATTGCAGGGGCCCAAACAGCTGCAACATACATCGCGTTTCTACAGAATGATCTGCCAACGTTGCTCGAAAATGTCCCACTGGAAACGCGTCGACGTATGTGGTATCAGCATGATGGTGCACCTGCACATTCCGCAATTAACTCTAGGCTGACCCTTGCCAGGATGTTCGACGGGCGTTTCATAGGGCGTGGAGGACGCATAAATTGGCCAGCCCGTTCTCCTGATCTTACACCTCTGGACTTCTTTCTGTGGGGTACGTTAAAGGAGAATGTGTACCGTGATGTGCCTACAACCCCAGAAGATATGAAACAACGTATTATGGCAGCCTGCGGCGACATTACACAAGATGTACTGTGGCGTGTACGACATTCGTTACGCCAGAGATTGCAATTGTGTGCAGCAAATGATGGTCACCACATTGAACATCTATTGGCCTGACATGTCGGGACACACACTATTCCACTCCGTAATTGGAAACGGAAACCACGTGTGTACGTGTACCTCACCCCTCATGGTAATGTACATGTGCGTCAGTGAAAAAGACCAATAAAAAGGTATTAGCCTGTGGACGTAATGTGCTGTTGCAGTCTCTTCTGTACCTAAGGTCCATCACCGTTCCCTTTGGATCCCTACGTAATTCGGTGCTCTCCGATACACACGATCGAACAGCGGAGGAGTGGTACTCAAGCGTCAACTTTAGGTTACAATATCTCTGGATGTAGTTAACACTTAACAATGCAACAAACGGCACTAATTACGTATTTGTTTATATGTTCAGATGTGCTAACAAAACTAACGTGGTTCAATTTAAAAAAAAAGGTTGGTTTGTGTTAAAAAACATTCTTCCGTACATTTTTTATGGTTTGTATTAACCAATTACACTAGCCCCTCTCCTCACGTTCAGTCTGTGGAATCGATTCGTCAGTATTTGATGTGGTTTACGAAATATATCCAGCGGTAATGTTAGATGACTCACCCTATATAGTAGCTTTAATCGTTACTTTTGTAGGAAGAAAGGTCTAAGAATGGCTTGAAAACTATCAATTCCGAGACAACTGTAAGGTGTTAGTACGTATGCAGATTTACGCCATTTATCAGAAATGTGTAGCACAGGCAACGAAAACTATAGTGTCCTGAGCAGTTTTGAGTACCCTATATCGGGGCTCAGTACATTTTTCGAACATGGGCTAATTGTTGGCGCTCGTGCGGTAGGTGCATCCGTAACCACGGCAGGCCAAGTGTGTTTTGAAAGGCACTGTATCGAAGATTTATACCGTGTACGGGGAAAGAGGAAAAACAACAACCGCTGGGTCACAACGCGGACACGGACGAGAGTGTGAGTCGAGTCATCGTCATGGTCGGTCATTGGCGAGGACTGTGACGAAGAATGAGACAACGATAGCTGCAAAAGTCACTGCAGAAATCAACGTCGCACTCGCGAACCCTGTCAGCACCAAAATAACAGGAAAAGAGCTCCATAAGCAAGGAGCTACAGGGTGAGCTCGAATTCTAAAACCACTACCCGCAACAGGAAAACATGGTGCCGAAACCATAAAACCTGGAATGTAAAGCAATGGAACAATGTCATTGATCGAAGGAGTCTTTTTCCTTCTAAATTCTGACCGAGTCTGCGTCCCAAGAATGAAACATGGAGGAGGATCGGTGATGATTCGGGCAGTCGTATTGTAGCATACCATGCGCCACTTGGTTACTCTACGACGTCACATTTTTACCATATATGATGTGATTATTTAGGCTGACCAGTCCCGCCCACGGTGCAATACTTGTTTCCCCTATCGTGATTCTGTGTTCAAAGACGATAGGGTACACGTTCACACAACTCGCATCATCCCGGAACGGTACTGTGACCACGAGAATGAATAGTGGCGTGTCCCATGGCCACCGTACACAGCAGACCTGAATATTATTGAGAAGGGTGCGTCACCACCACCCATGACCATCATTGTTACCTTAACTTACCAAGATTTTGTAGAAAGAAAGGTCTAAGATTGGCTTGAAAACTATCAATTCCGAGACGACTGTAAGATGTTAGTACGTATGCAGATGGCGGTAGTACCACAAACACAAGGTGTAAAGGGCAGTACATTGGTGGAGCTGTCATTTGTACTCAGGTGATTCATGTGGAAGCGTTTCCGACGTAATTATGGCCGCAAGACGGGGATTAATAGAATTTAGACGCGGCACGGTAGTTCGAGGTAGAAGCATGGGCATTCCATTTGGAAAATCGTTACCGCAATCAATACTCGCAGATCTACAGTGTCATGAGTGTGTCGAGAATACCAAATTTGAGACATTACCTCTCAGGACGGCCAACGCAGTGGCCGGCAGACTTCACTTAACGGCCTAGAGCAGCGGCGTTTTAGTAGAGTTGTCAATCTAGCTGACAAGCTACAATGCGTGAAATAACCTCGGAAATCAATTGCGACGAATCTATCCTGAAGCGCTTCTGCTGGGCTGGTGACCATATCGGACCCAAAACGGCCAGTAAGCCGTCGGGGTTGGAGTTGGGTTGTTTCGGGGAGGAGACCAGACAACGAGGTCATCGGTCTCATCGGATTAGAGAAGGATGGGGAAGTATGTTGGCCATGCCCTTTCGAAGGAACCATCCCAGCATTTGCCTGGATCGATTTCGGGAATTCACAGAAAACCTAAATCAGGATGGCTGGACGCGGGATTGAACCGTCGTCCTCCCGAATGCGAGTCCATTGTGAAACTGGGTGCTGATCAGATTTCAGTTGGTGAGATCTGACGGTTGGGGTCGAGTGTGGCGCAGACCCCACGAAACCAAGTACCCAGACTGTCAACAAGACAGTGGTGGTGGTTCCATAATGGTGTGGACCGTGTTTACATTGAATGAACTCGTTCCTCTGGTCCAACTGAGCCGAATATTGACTGGAAATGGCTTTGTTCGGATACTTAGAGTTCATTTGCAGCTACTCGTGAATTTTCTGCTCCCAGAGAGCGATAGAATTTTTATGGATAACAATGCGGCTCACAACTGTTCACGATTGGTTTGAAGAACATTCTGGAGAATATCTACATCTACATGGCTACTCTGCAGTTCACACTTAAGTGCCTGGCAGAGGGTTCATCGAACCATTTTCATACTACTTCTCTACCATTCCACTCCAGAATGGCGGGTGGGAAAAAGGACGACCTCGCATTTTCTTTTTTAGTGACAATTACCACTTTTCGTACCATACAGAAATTCTCTCTAGATCATTTTGTAATTGGAATTGATCGTCTGATGATTTTACTAGACGGTAAATTACAGCGTCATCGGAGGGGGCTGCTCAGATTATCACCTAGATAATTTGTGTAAATCAGGAACAGCAGAGGGCCTATCACACTACCTTGCGGAACGCCAGATATCACTTCTGTTCTACCTGATGATTTACCATCTATCACTACGAATTGTGACCTCTCTGACAGGAAATCACGAATCCATTCAAACAACTGAGACGATACTCCATATGCACGCAATTTGATTAATAGTCCAGAATGAGATTTTCACTCTGCGGAGTGTACGCTGATATGAAACTTCCTGGCAGATTAAAACTGTGTGCCGGACCGAGACTGGAACTCGGGACCTTTGCCTTAATAGTTCCTTGTGAGGAACGATATCAAAAGCCTTCTGGAAATATAGGAATATGGAATCGATCTGAGATCCCTTGTCGACAGCACTCATTACTTCATAGAAATAAAGAGCTAGACATGATGCACTACAACAATTTGAAGCGAACGATATGGGCACAAGTAACGCCCGGCATGACTGCCATCGAAATTTATGAGATACACTCGAGAGGTCAGTTTGTGCACAAAATCCTGCAGTGGCAACACTTTCGCGATTATGGAAGGCTATAGACGCAGAACGGTTCAGTATTTCTGCAGGGGACTTCCAAGGAGTTGTTGAGTCTATGCCACATCGAGTTACTGCACACCTCGGACAATACGGGGTATCCCACGACTTTTGTCACTTCAGCGTCGCCGGTGGGAATGGTATTATATTTGATTTTGCCGAAACACGTGTTTATTTCCGTTCACAAGTGATATGCATCCTTCGGAGGCGTGAGACTGCTTCGCACGCTGAAGGGTGCCCTGCGACATGTTAAGTGGCTGTCGCATTATTTTGTCACACCAGTGTAGCTTGAAATATGGGTGCGCGGCACGGAACTAGGGAGCCGCGACGCCCCCGCAGGCAGCCCCCCGCCAGCGCGGCGGCGCGTCGCCAACTTGCGCCCCGGTGCTCCAAGCCACAGAAGAGTTCCGCGCCGCGCCGCGCGCTGAAAATTCCCGCAAGTTGTCGGCGCGGCTGGGAGTTTATCACGTGCCGGCAGGGCGCCCCGCTCCGCCGCCGTATAAATCGAGGCGGCGACGCCGGGGGCAGAGCGGCCCTTATCTCGATCGCAGACGGATATAGCGCCAGCTGAGCAGCCCCGGGGCTCGCGCCTGGTATCCCTGATGGTTTACCAGATAACGGGCAGGATTCAACACAGCTCCTCGCCCCACAGGCGAGAGGTCTCGTCTTTATTTTAACCCGGGCTAGAAGGATCGTTCGTTACCGTGGAACGATTTATTCAGTAGATGTTATATGGTCTCAATCTGTAATTTACATCTACATACGAACATTTGTGATAATGCTTTAATTCATCTTTCCCTCGCAAAATGCTAAGTCTTTTCTATGCAGTCACATTTTCCTCTCTTCTGCTGTCCTCTTCATCTCCATGTACGAAAAACAGTACCTCTCACTTTTCTTTTTAATATAATGTTCTCAGTCGTCCCCTCAATTTCTTCCCTACGCTCTTGCCTTCGAAAATGCTTTGTACAAAAAAATCACGGGTAATTTGCCGCTCGGGATTAACCGAGCGATCTGAGGCACTGCAGTCATGGACTGTGCGGCTGGTCCCGGCGGGGATTCGACTCCTCCCTCGGGGATGGGTGTGTGTGTGTTTGTCCTTAAGATAATTTAGGTTAAGTAGTGTGTAAGCTGATGAAAAAAAAAAATGGTTCAAATGGCTCTGAGCACTATGGGACTTAACATCTATGGTCATCAGTCCCCTAGAACTTAGAACTACTTAAACCTAACTAACCTAAGGACATCACACGCATCCATGCCCGAGGCAGGATTCGAACTTGCGACGGTAGCGGTCGCGCGGTTTCAGACTGAAGCGCCTAGAACCGTTCGGCCACAGTGGCCGGCTTTCTTGCTGCCGTTAAAATCCAGTTCACTACCTCGATATTTGAATGTGCTCAAAAGTAATCATCTGCCCTTCCAGTCAAGCTCCACATCGCGCATTGCTTTAAATAATAACTTTCAATCAACTCGTTGAAATGCTTCATCTAGGTCAATAAATGCTATGTATATTTTTTTGTTTACTTATAATCTGTTTTCCAAGTACTGACGCAATGCCAATATTGCTTCTCTCGTTCCATTCCGTGAGCCGAATCCAAACTGATAGTTGGCTACGTCAAGTCCTACTTTCTTTTTAATCATCTCTTTAACTGTTGGCAGTAATAGTTTTGATGGTTGTGGCAGAAGCGCTAGTCTTCTATAATTTGTTCTAATTATCACCTCTAAAAGAATCTCGATGTGACCATCAAGCTTGGTGACTGCCTTAAACCTGCTCCACATGTTCCTGACCTCAATAAGACAAATATTTTCCCAACGCCGAAAAATTTGACAGCGACTTTAGTTGTAGAGATCTGCATCTTAGCTGTTTATAAGACGTTCCATCTGGAAAAGCAATCCTTCATCAATTTTGAAATGCCTAATCCACTAGAAGCTAACAGGAAGTTAGCTTCTAGTCTCCCACTCCATTCTTAAGAGCGCTCTCTAAAATTTCTTATATTTCCTTCATTGCTTCATCGATGTATTGATTGAATAGTAGGGGCAAACGAATGCAACCCTGCCTTACACAATAAGAATGTCTGCCGCCTTTTGGTGGAAGGAAGCCTTACACTACCATCCATGGCGTCAACTTGGAGCAGCTTGCTTTCTCCTTGAAACCGAAAAAACGGCAGACAATGAAGAACGGCGTCGCTTCGTTCGGAGCAGCAGGAGATAGTAATCTGTTGAAACTGTTTCGCATTCCACCTGCTTTCCGATAAGTCACTGGTCTCAGTAACATGCCCTCTGCGAAGTGTGCTTCGTCCAACCTGGGCCTTGGTTGCAAAACGGCCGTTTACATGTAACAGTTGATTGACTGCACAGTTCCTTAATGTTGCGTTTTTAGCGGGATCCTTGCTTCCTGCGCTGTCTTCCTGCATGTCACAGAATAATATTTGCAGATCCACCGGAGCGGCGGCCGGCAGAACGATGCTGGTCGGCAGAGAAACTGTGTCCCGGATGACCAGAGTCACTGTCTCTCCTTCTGTTGACACGAGTCTCAGAAGTCAGCCTCCGTACCTTGAAAAGTATCTATGCAGTGCTGTCAGCCCATAGCCCCTGCTGTGGCATACTGCTGACTCCCCAATCCAAGGCTCATAAGGCTCATTTGGTATTCTGAATGCAAAAGTTTCCAGTCAGAAGGGGGAGGCTAATATAGTTGAAGTTGGCTTGAACTTTACAATTACTGACATCATTATTGTAATTACTAACTAGTATAAAACGAGTGGTAGAAACTTGAGTATAATTGTGATTAATGGAAAGTTCGAGTTCTAGTGTGCATCTAGCTGCTGCTGTTCGGAGACGTCGAGTAAACGTTTTGCCGACTTCGCGTCAGTTTACTGAGTGCTGCGTTGTTTTATGCAGACGAGTGTTATAAGTGATAGTAGCGCATAGTAAATTCAGAGTTCAGTGTCATGCTGCACAATGTTTACTGCTTCATCTTGATATATTTGTGCCAAGTTAAGAGTTACCTAGTGCAACGCTTGTCATATACAGTCACGGCAGATTGGAGAGCAACAAAAGATAAGTGTCCGGTCAGAGTTAACAAAGAAAAAATATAACGTAGAGGATGTCAATGATAAAATTCCTTTTCTCAGTGAAGGAGAATTACAGGATCTATCGACTGCAATGGTATAATGACTACAGAATATGGACTGAGAGAAAACCAAAGAAAAAAGAAAGTAATTAAAAATAGCAAAAATGGGAATAGTAGCAAACTTAACATGAATGTTGGTGATCACGAAGTAGACGATGTTAAGGAACGCTGCTGCCTTGGAAGAGAAATAGCCCATGATGGACGAAGCAAGGACATAGAAAGCACATTAGCATGGGCAATAAGAGCATTCCTGGTCATGAAAATTTACTATAATCAAAAATAGGCCTTAATTTGAGGAAGAAATTTCTGAGTATGTGTGTTTGGAGCATAGCTTTGTATGGCACTGGGAATACTGGAACAGCAGAAAATCGAGGCATTAAGGATGTGGTGCACTGAAAAGATAAGGAATGATCGCTGTATCGCCAAAGAAAGAAACACACAGAAATCACTGACAATTAGACTACATGCAAACAATAATTATGAAAAAATATATTAAGGTATCTTCCAGTACATTTGTGCAATAGAACGTTTTGTCACAAGACGTCTGATATATCTCAGTGTTTTGCCAGAGGATACATAGTGATATTATCTATCGAGTCTTAGGGTGAACGCCGCACCACAAACAGTGTTTCAAATAAGACTATCTAAGACAGTAGCAGGAAATGCCATGGACTGATATTTTTATTATGACGTAGTTTTAATTGTGGTGTAGCTTAATAAGGCCCAAAAGGACGAAATTAGGCAATAGATCTGAAATAAGGTATTTTTAAATAAAATAACAGCCTATGCAGAAAACAGACTTCCATTAACAAATTTTACAGTGGCTGCGTAACCAAGTATAGAAAAGAGGCAAAGAAATGCTACAAGTATATGTGTAGTTGTAAAGTGGCAGCTTGCAGCTTGAATGAATATCAATTTTGCACTGTATGTGAGATTTTATATGTCGTAACAAATAGATGAATATGTCACCTAACATACTTCGGCGGTGATGAACAGATTTGCCTATCAGAATGTACAGTATGTAATGCAAAGGAATGACACTCAGTCCACAGCTCGTGGTCGTGCGGTAGCGTTCTCGCTTCCTGCGCCCGGGTTCCCGAGTTCGATTCCCGGCGGGGTCAGGGATTTTCTCTGCCTAGTGATGACTGGGTGTTGTGTGATGTCCTTAGGTTAGTTAGGTTTAAGTAGTTTTAAGTTCTAGGGGACTGATGACCATAGTGCTCAGAGACATTTGAACCTTTTTTTATGACAGCCAATTCGACGGTACTAACACACCGAACCCAAAACTTGCAAGTCAATGAGCAAAAGGTTCAAAAAGCTGCTGCAAGAACCGTTTTAGTTTGGGGGCAGATACGAGTTGTACCATCATTGCCCGCATACAACGGAAGGCTTCTAACAGGGGTGGTGACCCGCATTGAGACGGACAATGAACGCGCCGGGGGATACATCGAGGGAGGGGGAAGGGGTGGGTGGGCAGGTAGCGGCGCAGCTTTGCTTGCAACGGAGAAATTCTTTAGAAAACTGCGTTGGGGAATTTCTAGATGGATACAAACAGACCAGCGACGCAGTTCACTACGTGAAATGCCCGTGGTATGCTCGTGATGTACGTGTGTAAGTTTTAGGAGTCAGGAGAGGGCACAAAATGTTCGATTGACTGAAATAAACTCAGAAGGAGTAAAAAAAAAAGAGCGACATGTCGACGGAGTTTAAAGGCAGGCCCTTTCTGTCTCGAGAAGTTGCTTGGCCCTCCTTGGACCAGTTTTCAACACCTGAGAAAGGCTTTTAACCTGATTAATAGTATTACCAAACGTGGAGGTTCATAAATGTAGACCTAGCATCCGAATCAAAAGGTGTTGGCGCCTAATAATGTAACTGCTTCTGCAAAAGCGATATTACATTTGGATAAAACAGACAGAAAGTGGAAGTCACAGCCATTTGGTGTTTTGAATGCAGTTATTTCATTTACGCCTAGTTTACAGAAGTTTGAAAGGGTAAGGGTCAGTTACTACCCCTTATTCCGACACCAGAGACTATTTGGGAACTAAGATAAATATTTCAGTTACACATGTTACAATAAATGTTAATACTGAATGATGATTATGTCTGGAAGAAAAAGTACGTACGTTGAGCAACTGAGTCAAGTTGTATAAAAGTTCCTTGGACTTCCTACCGTATCAACTGACGCGGCAAGAAGACTAAGAATGTTCTATGTAATGGCGTCGCCGCGAAGGACTTAATTCTCAGTTGAATCAATTGTCAGAAAATGTCTTTACTGGGCATAATTATCTCTACCGGTATCTTGCTCCGAATTGTGAGAGAAAACGAAATACTAACATTATTACACTCTAACACAAAAAAGACGACGTACCACGAAGGAGCTCCATTATATAAGAATCCTTTTAAATACACATTGCGAAAAATCGAATGAACCGTGACATTGGTTACCAGATGGATAATCGATAACTGCGGCGGACGGCAACGCCGAAGACAGCTGATCCTTGTAGTTCCACCAGCGAGGGCTCTGCCGCCGGGTGGTGTGGTCCTTCTGTCACCATGACTCTGACGCATGTGCGGTAATATTATCAGCGTGCTGTATAAGGTGGATTGGAGAATATCTTCGTCAGTATTCATTGGCACACCTGAAGATGACTGGTAGGTCTCCAGTTGAAAAAAAGTGAAGTTTACGATGACAAGCTGTAATCCAGAAATCTTTTCAAACAACTGATAATTTCTTATACCGCCATCAGCTTTCTTTTAGTGAAAGTGGGTAAGAAATTATGATCAGTTGACTGAGCAGTCTAATGAGCACAGTAAATGAACTGAGAGACAATCAACTAAAGACAAAATGAGGAGTAGTAGAAAGGAGATAGATTGTAGATGAAATGAGAGAATTTTGGCAACTCAGAAAAAGAATTATGACGGACCAAGCATGGCGAATAGAGGAACCGGACTAGTACAGTAACGGAAATCGTTCCTCTCTAAAAATGAGTCCATTAGTCATATAAATAGACCCTAATCTGGGGAAGAAATGTCTGTGATCGTACGTCTGGAGTACAGCATTTTATGGTAGTTATGGAAAATCTGGAAAATAAGAGGATCGAAGCGTTTCAGCTGTAGTGTTACAGAGGTACGCTTAAAATTTAGTGGACTGACAGGATGAACAATGGTGACTTCCTTCGCAGCATCGGCGAGGAAAGGATTATGTAAAAAAACTGATTACATGAAGTGATTTGGAACATTTGTTAAGACATCTGAGTAATAGAGGGAGCCTTAGAAGCCAAAAACTGTAGCATCAGTTATGTATGGACGACTGGGAAACATAGTGGTGTATGTCAAGATGTCGCGTTTGACACTATAGAAAAATCAGTGAAGCACGGAGAGTAACTTTACTGAAAGTTTTAAAGAGTTGACTTACACCACTGTGCGCCGTAACACACTGGTTATGTTTGATGCCGGTCATCTGGATATTTCAAAACTGTAAAACATTGACTTACATCACTGTATTTCTCAGCCATCCATCTATTGGAGTGCATCCAACAAATAACAGAGGACGCTGACTGTAAGTGCTAATCTGACGTGAAGAGGTAGGCACTGAAGATGAAGTCGCGGCGGACCACATCAGACCGAACAGAAGACAGATAAATCACACAAAAAACGATTCTTCTCATGTCATTACATTTGCTAGCTTCGGCACCTTACAATTAAACTGTCCCCTTCCAGCTTACGCTGGACTTCGGCTAACAGCACGGATCAGTGTGTCCCCCACAACCGACTTTCCATGTAATAATATGGAAACAAAATAAATATTGTTGCTTAAATGTTTCATCCCGTTTGTACACGTTCGCCACATCATTAAGTTGCATGCTCATCCAAAACGAAATACTACGTTTAAATTTGTGGTAACTGGTAAGTTCCTATGGAACCAAACTCCTGAGGTCATCAGTCCCTAGGCTTACACACTACTTAATCTAACTTAAACTAACTTACCCTAAGGACAACACACACATTCATGACCAAGGGAGGACTCGAACCTCCGATGGAGGAAGCCACACGAACTGTGACAGGGTTGCCCAGACCACGAGGCAAAATGTTACGTTTCATTTAATTTGAAGGCAATCGGATCTTAAGAAGGAAAACAGCTCCCAACGAGATCACTCCCGGCAAAATGATGCAACTGTGTGTCCACGGTCCGGGATACGCCTTTTATTAAAACCCACACAAAATAACGAGTTATGACAAGGTTCCTCTACATTATAACACGATGTACACCATCTTAGTTTATTAATGTTCAAACGATAGACACACATAACTATATTATTCTCATTCGCAATGATGTAATTCACATATCAAAGTCCATTTACTCCAGAGAAATCACAGCTCATTTCTGTAAGTTATTCCACTTGCCGGTATCCGCACTAACAACTGGCATTCATACGAGTTGTGTAAGTTGACGCCCGGTCCTGAATCCAGTTTATATCTTCTAATTAATTTTTAGAAATCAGACAGTACATAGCTCGATAAAACTGCTTAAATACTTCGCATATTAGCTTTCACGTATCTATGTTCCACTACCTTAGGTCCAGATGTTACAGTAGCCGTTTGAACTTCTAACTCGATACCACTCTTAGCTCCGTATGCTCGTAACTCAAGCATTATCGGCGCGAACCGACGATGCCCCAGCTGCCAGCAAAGATGTGTAATTATAATGAAAAGTTGAAGGTAAGACTCATCAGCAAACGCATATTACGTCCAAGAGTACAATATCCTGTTCTGTTACAGAGTCCCCGATAAAATGTCTGGTATTCGGAGCCGGGCCGATTCGAGACATTTTTCCACACAAGTGACTTATCATTTGGCTGTCCATCTCCCTTCACCTCCATCCTTCCCGCTCGTACTATTTCAATGCAGACAGTTTTCGATACTAATTTTGATAGAGAATTTACACAGATTTTGCACCTGGACGCGTCCCAAGAGGTTGTTACTAACTGTGACACGTCCTCTATAGAAATTCGCACCCCAAGCGACGGCTTGTGGTGATTGGACCTTAAACCGGAGCTGATCATTGATTCCAATCGACTCATATGTTTTATTTAACGCACGACCCTGAAATGGTTAAGTCACACAGGCTCGTAAGGCCGTTTATATTATTGTAAGCATTCGTGGCATAATGTTTCATTTTTAGTGTCAGCGGTCGAATAATTGCATTTATTATTAAGAGATAAAATCTTCATCATCATCGTCATCATCATCATCATCTCTTTCAATTCCGGGTTAGGTCCCTCGCTTGTTTGGTGTGAGTCAAGCGACCTTTACCGTGATCTTTCTCGAATCTCTATTTCCAGTAACTGTTTTGTTAGTCTTCCTTTTGGAACCGTGCCGATATGTTCCGGCATTTGCTCTATTTCGCTTTCCTAATTCCTTAATTCATCAAATTCCCGACCAAAATCTGATCTCTTTATTTCTTACCTGCTCCCTCAGATGGAAAATGCAGTTCACTGTCTTCCAAATAATTTTTCAAGACAGCAATAACGATCTGCAAAGGGAGATATATTGCTTATCCTAGATATGCAAGAAATGCCAGTTTTACTTGGAAAGTAAGGTCCGATTAGGTTCAAATTGGAAACCACTGTGAAAATCCGATGTAACTTTGCACAGATGTGTTGGGCAGTGTCTTTAGGGTACCTGTCGGTCGCTCTATTCAGTTCATAGCGCAAACTGATCACGTGGAAATGCCTAAAACAACAGTGTCTTCCACAAGTATGTGGATCTGGTGAATGATTTCGTCTGAAGCTATGGAGCCCACATAACAAGACTGTCATGTGTTCCTTTCTTCAAGACAATTTTCAGCCGTATTCTGCAGGGACAATGAAGACGCTCCTGCAGCGTTTTCGATGGAAAGTGTTTGATCACCCACGATACAGCCCTCTGTTATTCATCTCTGCTCATATGAACCACTTGCTACGAAGACAACGTTTTGGCACAAACAACGAAAGGCAGACCAGCGTAGAGAACTGGCGGAAAGCACAGGTAGCTGCTTTCTGTGACGAGGGTACGGGAAAGTTTGTACAACGTCACGACATATGTCTAAGTCGAAGCGGCGACTATTCACAACAGTAAGTCGAAGCTGTGGCCAACTGTTGTGAATAAATAATTTTTTATTTTCCCTGTGGATCTCATTCCGCGACCGATCAGACCTTACTTCCCGAAGAGCCCTTGTAAAAATTTTAATGTCCCATAAGCAGACTAATATATTGGGTTTTGAAGGAAGAGAACCTGAACGTTCTAAAATTGCGTTAAACGATCATGTTTTAGAACAAAATGGTTCAAATGGCTCCGAGCACTATGGGACTTAACATCAGGGGTCATCAGTCCCCTAGAACTACCTAAACCTAACTAACCTAAGGACATCACACACATCCACGCCCGAGGCAGGATTCAAACCTGCGACCGTAGCAGTCGCGCGGTTCCGGACTGACGGTACAATATTTCTGGCTTTTTCAGCCATCATATTAGGCTCCAGGAAGCTATTTCTAGGGTAGTGGAGATGCAAGAAGCATAGAGATGACGCAATGTGGGACGAGGTACCGGTGACAGATATTAGATTCGGTACCATTCCCGTGAGAAAGACCGCCTGCATGATGCTGCTGCTCTGTGATTGGCTGCTGTGTTGGCCGGTAGGGCGCCAAAACGTTAAACTTTAGTTGCTATTATTAATTAAACCTGTCATCCAAATTACTTCACTTTTTAAATAATCATCTCTCAACAGCCAGCTATCAATCAGTTATTTCAAAATTATTAAAATCAAAGTATTACTAAAACAAAAGACTGACGATATTACTGCCGATGCGCGAAGTTTCTCGGGCAGTCCGGCTCTCTAGTTCTGACCGTTCCAGTTGTTGTTTTTATTTTTTTTGTTTTTTTTGGGGGGGGGGGGGAGGAGAACAGACAGCGTGGTCATCGGTCTCATAGGATTAGGGAAGGATGGGGAAGGACGTCGGCCGTGCCCTTTCAGAGGAACCATCCCGGCATTTACCTGGAGTGATTTAGGGAAATCACGGAAAACCCAAATCAGGATGGCCGGACGCGTTATTGAACCGTCGTCCTCCCGAATGCGAGTCCAGTGTCTAACCACAGCGCTACCTCGCTCGGTACCGTTCCAGTAGACAGACATGCTGTCTGTGGCAGGATGTATTTCATTTTATTTTAGCCAAATATAATGACTGTGGAAAGATATGTTCAATACGTTGTGATCAAGAATAGTTCCTCGTCTCAAAATCAATAAAAACGCAAGTGGCATCCCAAATGAGTTATAGTTTATTCGTAGCAGCAGTTACTTGCGAAGTTAACTTCAGCCTCAAGAAAAAGAATCCACGACCTGCGTGCTGTTTTCTTCGCTGGGGACATCATAATCATGAAGACAGCAGGTTAGTGGAGTGTACAAGAACTTATGTACTCCAGACAGCGCAGTGAAAACAACTAGGCACCTCACGTGTACTGCATGCCCAGTACAAATGTGCTCAGTGACACGTCATCTGCAGTAATGAAGAGAAGGTAAAGAAGGATGAAAGTATTAACACTATCTCACTTTCATTCCTTTTTTCTTGCCGTAACGGACTGAAACGCCTAGAACCGCTCCGCTACCGCGGCCGGCTTTTAGAACAAGATTCAGAATTTAAAAGATAATGTTTCGCATTTAATTATTTCGATCATTTCATCAGTTGTACTCTACATTTGGCTGTAATTACGGAGTACACCTTTCATGTCACGTCCTTTGAATAGGACCGCAGAAACGAAGCATCGCTATGCCTCTGGCCTACTGTGGCCTAGCGGCCTGGCGTTCAGCTGCATTGGGCGGTTGTGGAGGCGGCGCTGCGCCGCACAGCGAGCAGTTCCGGCAACAAGTTAGGCGCAGCGGGGTCGGCGCGCCGCTATGCTAATCGACAATTAATTTGGGGCCGCGGGAGTTGGAAGCGGCGCCGCCTTCGCCTCGCCCCGCGCCTGCCGCCTGCACAACCGGCCACCCGCAGCGCACTGCGACACTGCCACCGAGGCACGACGCACTCTGCCGCCGCCCAGCACTCCTGTGGTGTGTACGCCATGACGACAAGCGCTTCCACTCATTTCCCAGCTACGATTAGCGCGTAGTTTGCCTAAAAATTCTCTAATTCCAGTAAAAGAAACAATGACTCCAAAAAAAAAGAGGAAATGACACCAATGTTCAATGCGTCGTTGTTGTTGTTGTCTTTGTGGTTTGAATGGCTCTGAGCAGTGTGGGGCTTAACATCTGAGGTCATCAGTCCCCTAGAACTTAGAACTACTTGAACCTAACCAACCTAAGGACATCACACACGTCCATGCCCGAGGCAGGATTCGAACCTCCGACCGTAGCGGTCGCACGGTTCCAGACTGAAGCGTCTAGAACCGCTTGGCCACACCGGCCGGCGAAACTTGTTCCATGTAGCGCTCGATGCCAGTCTATCCTCTGCAGTCAGCCTCATCCCTGCGCCGTAACTGCAGACTACATACACTTGAAACTTCTCACAGTAGTCTATCTTCGTTTTCCGTAATTCTTTAAGTTGAATGAGCTCTGTTTTGAGTGGCTGGGACATAGCGGAGCGTGCTGCAATGTTCGACTGTGCAGGTAGTTGGAAAAGATAAAATTTTAGGATACTTACTACGAATAATACGATTAACTAGTCACCCACTTCAGGCTCTCTCCACTTCGGTGATAAAGGTCATTCATAGCGATATGCATATGTACATATGGCGATAGTCTCGTGCACACACGGCGTAAAAGGGTAGTGCAATGGCGGAGCGCCTCTTCTGAACTCGTGACCGTATTGGTTGGACCCTAGACGACTGGTCATATGGGTCCCGACTTCCTTTGGTAAGAGCAGACGGTAACGTTCGAGTTCGGAGCATACGCGACGGATCCATGCGCCCAAGTTGTCAAGAAGGCACTGTGAAAGATGGTGGTCGCTCCTTAATATTATGGGATGTGGTTACATGGAATGAACTGGGTCCTCTAGTCTAACTGAACTTGTAAACCATTTGGAGTCAACAACTATGGAGTTTTTATTGATGTCAACGAACCAAGTCACCGGCCAACAATTTTTCTCGAATCGTTTGAAGAATTTTCTTGGACAATGCGAGCGCGCCGGCCACGGTAGTCTAGCGCTTCTAGGGGCTTCAGTCTGGAACCACGCGAGACTGCTACGGTCGCAGGTTCGAATCCTGCCTCGGGCATGGATGTGTGTGAAGACCTTAGGTTAGTTAGTTTTAAGTCTAGGAGACTGATGACCACAGATGTTAAGTCCCATAGTGTTCAGAGCCATTTGAACCATTTGAACAATGCGAGAGAACGATTTTCCCACCCAGATCTCTAGACAAGAACCCCATCGAACATCTATGGGACATAATTGAGCTCAGTTCGAGCACAAAATCCTGCATCGTCTACACTTTCCAATTATGGACCGTTATATAGGCAATAAGGCTCAATATGTTTCCTGGTGACTTCCAACGACTTGTTGAGTTCATACCACGTCGACTTTCTGCACTACACCGTGAAAGAGGAGTTCCGACACGATATTGAAAGGTATCCCATGACCTTAGTCACTTCAGTGTATATTACGCAGGTCTCATTGCTGGCACAACACGAACTGTGCTCAACTGTGCCACGGTTTGCAACTTGTACTGGACGGCAACATGGAAGTTTGACACATCATGCGAAGTTTGACTATAAAATAACCAGAATATTGCTGTAAAATATTTTATTCCAAAAACATACATATTTAGTTACTGCGACACTGAATACAATCCCCTCCACTATCTCTACAAAGCTCCATGCGAATTTTCTTTTGATACAAAAGGTGCTGGAAGTCTTTCCATGTGAGCTCCTTGATGACGTGTGCCGCTTTTCCTTACACCCGTTTAACGAATTAAAAACTTGTTCCTTTTAATGCTGATTTGACCTTGAGGAGTAGATACAAATCAGCTGGTGCTAGGTCAGGCGCGAAAGGTGGGTCGTCTAGCAGTGGGATGCTGTACGTCGCTAGAAAACTGTTAACAGACAATGCGGTATGAACCGGTGCGTTATCTTACAGAACCCATGACTTGTTCTTCCACAGTTCGGGTCGTTTTTTCCTCTTTTGTCACGAATATGAGCAAGAACCTCAAGTTAGTAACGTTTATTAATAGTTTGATGTTTAGGAGACCAGTGAAGATATACAGTTCCATAAATAACGAAGAAAATATCATTATCACTTTTAATCTTGTTTTCCTCATTCCAGCTTTTTCCGCTCTCGGTGAAGTTGGGTCATTACAGTGCATGGAGTGGCGCTAGTTTCTGGATCGTAAGTGAAAAATCGACGTTAGTTACTTGTTATCACTCTTTCCAAGAACTTAGGATCATTATCTATGGTATTCAATGTGATAGTACTAACATTTTCGCGAGCACCGTTTTGTTCGATCTTGACGATTTTCGCCACCAGTTTCGCACGCACTTTCCTCATGATAAATTTTGCCTTACGCATTCTTTCCAATTTCTGCGTTTCAGCAATCGCTCATTGCATCAGAATCCGATGTTGACGGGCGTCCCATTCGTGAAACACCTTTAGCGTCTTATAGGGTATCTTGGAAACGCTTGAATCACTCAATAATTCGAATGCGTGATAAACAGTCTTCGCTATACACTTCCTGTAACTCCGAAAGTATGATAGGAGCTGAAAAGTTTATGGGACAAAAGTTGCATGGGACAACGGGGGCCATAATATGACGTCTGTTTTTTGTTGCTAGGTGTGGTTGCTTCAGAGGTATGATGATCGTTTTTTTTAATGGGATGCTATAGTTTGGTACTTATTTTTTGATAACGGCTATGGAGACGAATCCAATGATGTGTAAAAGTAAGGTATTTCAAGGTCAACGAAGGTCAAAAAGGAGGCATGAAGGTCCATTTACAGAAGGTGTTCGAAGTGACGACCATCGGTGTCAATGCAGTGCTGTAATTTTCTTATCATGGATTGAGTGATATTCCTTATCACATCGGCACTTATCGAAACTTGTCTATGGAAATTCCGGAAGTTTCAAGATCTGTCGTACACTCTATCTTTGCTGAACGTTTAGGCTACAAAAGGCTTTGTGCTCGTTGTGTTCCAAAAATGTTGATGAACGCCCACAAAAGTCACCGAATGGCGTCAGCTTTGAATTCCCTTGACCGTTATCATGATGAAGGAGAGAACTTTTTTAAATCAATTGTTACTGAAGACGAAACTTGGATCCAATACTACACACCGGAATCAAAACGACAATCACAACAATGGATGAATCAGATTCACCAAACAAACTAAAAAATTTCAAACAAACATTCTACAACAGAAAGGTTATGGCTACCGTGTTTTGGGACTAAAAAGGTGTGTTGCTTGTAGAGTTTAAGCAGCCCAGAATCACTATCATGCAGCTACTTATTGCGAAAGTTTATGACGTTTTCGGAGAGCCATTCAAAACAAACGAAGAGGAATGCTGAATTCAGGATTTGTGTTGATCCATGACAACGTTCGACCACACACTGCTGTCACGTCTCAACGGCTCCTTGAACAACTTCAGTGGGACATTTTCGATCATCCGTCGTACAATCCTGACCTGGCACCCAGCGACTTTCACCTTCCCCTGAACTGAAGACGTGGCTAGGAGGGTATCACTTTCAAACCAACGAAGATGTTCAAAACAACGCCAATGCTCATTTGAAATCATTGGCGGCAAATTTTTTTGAAGAGGATATTGCAAAGCTTGTCCACAGGTACGACAAATGTCTCAATCTTTTCTCTGAAAAGTAATCATAAGTGTACAGAACTTTTGGTAATAAAATAATTGTTGTTTTGTCTTTTATTTATAGCCTGTCGGAGGATATTCAAATACACATGTGTGTGTGTGTGTGTGTGTGTGTGTGAGTGTGTGTGTGTGTGTGTGTGTGTGTGTGTGTGTTTGTGTGTGTGTGTAGGTGGGTGGGTGGGTAGTGGTGTCTGTTGTGTTGGATATATCCTAGACAACAGACAGCACACATCTATGTATCTACGAGCAGGGACGGCACTTGGTACTTTCACTGAAGATGCCAAATCTCTTTCCGCAGCTCGTGGTCGTGAAGTAGCGTTCTCGCTTCCAGCGCCCGGGTTCCCGGGTTCGTTTCCCGGCGGGGTCAGGGATTCTCTCTATCTCGTGATGACAGGGTGTTGTGTGCTGTCCTTAGGTTAGGTTTAAGCAGTTCTAACTTCTAGGGGACTGATGACCATAGATGTTAAGTCGCATAGTGCTCAGAGCCATTTGAACCATTTTTTGCGCCACATCCCTGCGGGACTTACCGGAAGCTACGACAAGTAGAGCCAATGAATGGGGGCGTTACTTGCATGTAACAGACTGAGAGTTTGGTTGGGACTGGGAGTGTGTCTGGACGGCCAAGGCGGCTCAAGCAATCATTCCAGAGAATCGGAGTATCCAGATCTGAGTCCCAGCCGAACCAAATTTACTAACCTCACCGTTGATTTATTTCAATGCCTGTAGTCGGCTAATTGTCTTGATCTCTCTTAATCATGTACTATCAATACAGTCTGCCTGAACATGAACTGGAAAGATCCCAACACACTTGGGGCACCTTTGAAGTTATATCTACGCCTGCCGATAACTTTCCTTAATACCTAACATGCTGCGTATTCTCTACCAAGAAATTCTAAATCCAGTCACAAATTTCGTTTAATATTACATATTATCTTTCTTTCGTTAATACGTTTTGGAGTATTGCTGAATTAAATGCTTTCCGTAACTAAAGAAGATCTGAATTTACTCAATTATCTCGATCTGAAGTTTTCAAGACGTTAGAAAAGCCCGAGTAGTCATTCGCATGATTTAAGTTTTGGAACCTACGATAGTGTGAATCCAAAACAAGTTCTAGGATTCTGAAAAACAGATGGTTGTTTGTGGATGCCTCCTGCTCCTTTTTGTGTGGACAGCTAACGTGTGATTCTTTTGCTACTGGCCACAGTTCGAGGAATCTATACGTGTTATAGCTGAAAGAGGGATTTTACAGTCTCTAATTCGGCATATAATCTGGCAGCGATCCCAATGTCTATTTTAGCCGTGTCAGATATATCTCAACGCCACTGACACTATTAAGTGTATCACTCACCTTTGCAGTGGTGCGAGAATTAAATCAAAGCAGTACTGCTGGATACTCTTCTGTAAAGAAACATTTGAAAATGAAGGTCCACATTTCTGCAACCAGTTTCAGTTCTCGCAACATTCAAGACTATCTGGGTGCTAGCTTAGGTACTTCTGACAGCCTTTACATTGAACAGCTGAGTTTGATATTAAAGTCAGCTGCCAGCAGTCAATAGCAGCCTACTGGTTTGGTTGCTGCTGTCTACGTAACGAACACAGCTTACACCTTCTGCCCGATACGATAAAGCACATCGACTGTTAATGACTGAGAATGGTTAATAAATGAATGACATTATACCGCTGAACGGAATGGGATATGTGTTTCTGTTATACGAATGGAATCACAGTTTTTTCAGCTGTTTCAACAACAAAGAAATCCGAAGTTCATCATCATATTACTAATCCAAAATTAGTTTCAAATTCCTGACAACCATCTAACTGATGCTCGTAAACTAAATCACTTTCTGGAATTTGTAAATTGTATTCGTCTGTCTTTTAACTGGACATATATTTCGTTTCCGATAATGTTTTCCTCCAGAAAGGGAACTTTGGCTCAGGAAGATAGTATTGGAATTTCATTTTCGTGTTCTATTTGTAGTTAAGTTTAATTTAGAGACAACAATAACACGAAAAACAGATATACACCAATCATATAATTTCAACTTTCAAATGAATGGGTACTTCTTTACAATCTGACGTATTAAAATAGTACATAAAATGTACTGATTGTGAGGACTATTTCACAACAGGCTAAGTAAAGATTAATAGCGCAGAAATTACGGATTCCAGCATCCGTAAAAATTGGAGAATGTGTGATCTACAGTGAAACATATGTGCCTTTTATAGATAAAGACAGATGTTATACTAAAGATAAGCTTAGGAAGGTATGAATAATTGGAAAGGGATCGAATGCCACTGCTTTTTAACATGGTCTAGAAACGTAAAAATGATGCTGTCTCGTTCTGTCTCTCAACGTTGTTAAGCTACTGTTTCCGTAACGATCACTTGCCATTCAAAACGGGCCGCCAACACACATAACATAAGACTGTTTTTGTGTCCCGAGATCAATAAATCTGACTCATATATGAAATTTTCCGCGACCTTACGATTTGTTTGTTTCGAACGAAGGGAAAGCTGCAAGACGTGAAGCAGATGTATTAGGAGTACACACAATGTGCAGAAAAAGGGATTAACATAGTTGAAAAGTAAAGGGACTGCGAATCTGGTAAAAGACCAGAATAGTGGACGAAGAAATTCAGTGAATTTCGTTCAGTTCAGTTCCGAGAAAAATATAAGCTGTCCATATCTGGTGTTCATCTCTGAACAAAGTACTCGTATTTACATCAACAGAGTGCTCCCGCTACACTGATTGACTCGGAACATAAAAGTCCAGTTTTAATTAGATTCTCAGTAAGGCGGAGCAAATAAATCGGTAGCGCTGCAGTTGTGCAAATATCAGTCCGTATTGCTGAGGAGCTTGGCTGTTTCTACCTGTGAGATAGCCAGTAAATACGATACAGTCCCAGAGGAGGGGCGGGACTCGTGCTGACGTCGGTTTTCCAGCAGAAAGCAGCTGTTTGTTTTCGCAGCGCAAACACGCACATTTGTTGCGTATTTCGTGTTTCCGGCATTCTGCATGAGAAACATGGACAAACATTTATTCAGACCGCTGTTCATATAAAACTCTCACTGTAAACATTCCCTTTTTGAAGTGTTCTGTCGGCAGATAACGCAATTTGCACCGCCCTGGAAGGTATTCTACGGTTTAAGACATACTGCGGTAAATTCTCGGTCTAACTAACTTTTGAGCTTTCTTTCAGTCTTCTAACGGTCAGAAACAAAAAATTTCCTTGAATTTCTCATACTGGTTATGTTTTAAAGCTCCTTGTGGTCTGTACGTAGACGTTTGTATTACATTCCTAGATTCCTTACTTAATGCTGGCTCTTAAAATTTTAAAAGTATATTTAGCTGGTTAGTTGACGCCTGTCTTTAAGTGTCCACGTTTACGTGATGTTCCCTTGTGAGTCGAACCAACCTGTGACCATTCTTATTGCCCTTCTTTACATACATACAGTACCCTCTGTAAATACTACACTCATGCTCATATATTAAGGATAATTGCAAAATGTGCTGCCACACAACGTATCACTACGCAAAACTGTCGGTAATAGCATAGGAACATAGGGAATACACACGACACAGATCTGTAAGTCCACGGTATTGGTGATAAGTTGAGAAAACCGTCCCTAAACAAATGTGCAACAAAACGCCACTGATGGCTGCGCATGTACCACGACATCAATATGGGATATGATCACCAGATCACCATGCACACGTACACAGGCCGCACAACGGATTGACATACTCTGGAGCAGGTGCTTGGGTATAGCCTCCCATTCTTGCACCAGTGCCTGTCGGAGCTCCTGAAGTGTCGTAGGGATTTGAAGACGTGCAGCAATTCGTCGACCGAGAGCATCCCAGACATACTCAATGGGGTTTAGGTCTGGAGAACAGGCACTCCATTCACCTGATATCTTCTGTTTCGGGGTATTCCTCCACGATGGCAGCTCGGTGGAGCCGTGCGTTATCATCCATCAGGAGGAAGGTGGAACCCACTGCATCCCTGAAAAGACAGACATACTGTTGCAAAATGACGTCCCGATTCACCTAGCCTGTTACAGTTCCTCTGCAGAAGCGTACGTGCACCAATCATAATCCCACTCCACACCGTCAAACCACGACCTCCATACAAATCTCTTTCAAGGACATTAAGGGATTGGTATTTGGTTCCTGGTTCACGCCAGATGAAAACCCGGCGAGAATCACTGTTCAGACTATACCTAGACTCGTCCGTGAACATAACCTGGGACCTCTGTTCCAATGACCATGTACTGTGTTCTTCACACCAGGCTTTACGGGCTCTCCTGTGACCAGGGGTCAGTGGAATGCACCTTGCAGGTCTCCGGGCGAATAAACCATGTCTGCTCAGTCGTCTGTAGACTGTTTGTCTGGACACAACTGTTGCAGTGGCTGCGGTAAGGTCCAGAGCAAGGCTACGTGCAATACTCCGTGGCCGTCTGCGCGCACTGAAGGTGAGATATCGATCTTCTTGTGGTGTTGTACACTGTGGACGTCCCGTGATGTAGCGCCTGGACACGTTTCCTGTCTGCTGGAATCGTTACCATAATCTTGGGATCACAGTTTGTGGCACACGGAGGGCCCGTACTGCGATCTGCTGTGTTTGACCAGCCTCCAGTCGCCCTAGTACTCTACCCCTCATATTGTCGTCAATATGTGTTCCTTGAGCCATTTTCAACACACAGTCACTATTAGAACGTCTGAAAACGTCTACACACTTACTCGCTGCACCGTACTCTCACATGCACTGACACACCTCTACGTATGTGGACTGCTGCCAGCGCCATTGTGCGACGACCGCAGGTCAAATGCACCCCATGGTCAAATCCCGAGGAGATTAAAACCCGCAAACCGCCCACCAGAGCCTTCTTTCACCATGTATCACTATTATCCTTAATTTATGAGCTTGAGTGTACTTGGTATTGGTCTCTGGCGAAGAATATTCTAGAATGGGTCGGCGAAGTGTCACGACATCAAATATTCATTGAGAGAATGAATGTCTTACGAGTTGTCAGTATCCTTTATATGACTTTATACTTGTCTTGGCAAGATATCGTTTGCACATTATCAAACATTCATGCCTCCTGAGAAGAAATCGGTGAGCATTTCACTGGAACGTTACACTGCATATGTCCTTCAAAAAACCCCAAATCCACGTAATTTCGACATGCTCTCCTTAGCAGAAAAGACTGTATCAGGTGGACCAGACAAAATGGACCTCACGATGTCTGCTCGATATAAACTTAAGCTTAGTGAAAATAAAGGGACTATGTCCTGCGGATGAAACTCTATGAGCTGGACTCCATCACTATGGGAAAATTTATAAGACACTGTATCAGCTAGGAAGTGATAGCGATGAGCCCAAGGCAAACTCAAAAAATGGAGCCATCTGGAAGAGCAAACTGACCATTGTAACAGGAAGGATTTATGGACTACCGTACAAACGCGTCTATTTCTATGGCGAATTTTACAGCTGTTCACAGTCAAATAATAGTTGTCGAAAGAGAAGCATAACTCGTGATTGTAACATTCAGTGGTACTTTTAACGTGTGGTTGAGCTGGATACAGTGCCTGAAAATTCGCGTGAAAGAACAGAGAGAAAAAAATCAAATGCCTCTAAGCACTATGGGACTTAACATCTGAGGTCATCAGTCCCCTAGACTTAGAACTACTTAAACGTAACTAACCTAAGGACATCACACACATCCATTCCCGAGGCAGGATTCGAACCTGCTACCGTGGCAGCAGCGCATTTCCGGACTGAAGCTCGTTCACAGCAGCCGGCAACAGAGAAAAGTTTAGCAAAAGGCGTAATAGGAAGAAATGTATTACCGAGAAATGGGAGATCCATGCAACATGGTGCATTCCAAGGTCCTCGACAAAGAACTGCGGAGATGATGTCGGATCGTATGGAAGATGGTTCATCAATTAGCAAAGACCAACACCCTCGTGAAGTGGACAGGTCGAAGAATACACTGCCAACAGTTCATGTGAAGCAACAATTGCACATCATTCGTAAACAACGTGTGTAAGGAGAAACTGAGTTTGATTCCAGAGTTGAATTTTCAGGTAATGCTTTCACTAAGCCTGGTGGGCGCCACTTAGAACAGTTACTGTAAGCTAAAGTGTTGCTATAACGTGTGAGTTTCTTTTGTAAAAATAAAAACAGATATTCATTTCCGGTCATTGGTTCCTATCTGATCCTCTAGCATCAACGTAATTTGACCATTAAGGTTTTGAACACCTTGTTCGTTTTTTCTTATTGTTGTTCAGCACTGTCGGACAAAAATTTAATAATTGATAGTCTACGTTAGCGCTGACCTATAATAAGGGTATTCATCAAAGTTTGCATTTTGTAATATTCCTCAAGATACTGGAAAAACAAGAAATGCTGTCTTTAAACGTTACATCTGAGATTATGTGGCTCACAGCCTTATTCTCTAGGTACAGGTACACTGGCGTCTTAGAATCCCTGTCCTAGCCACAAGGTAACGGCTTCAGTTTTTTAACACCTACTTTGGAAAGGGTTAACTTCCATCAGTTATGCATAACAGATTAATCTGATATCTACTTGAGTAGCCTTTGAAATCTTCATCGTAAACCAGGGAAGGTGTTTTCAAAACGCATTATCACTTGGAACCACAGGTGACGACATTTTTAAATAGCTATTACCCAATTATTACTGGCATTTTGTCCTGAATTATAATAGACACATCAGTGACAATATTCACTGCTGACATTGCAGTTAGTGAAAGCGAAGTAGGTTGACAGGAACTGTTTACGTGAATGAACATTTTTCTGAGCACAGAATATGGACTGGAAGTACCTAAAAAGACGGAAGTAATGGAGAGTAAAAGAAATGAGATTCAATGTAGCATCAAAATTGATAACAAGGGAATAAATGCACCGAAGGAATTCTATCTTGGAAGAGAGATTAAATGTAGCATCAAAATTGATAACAAGGGAATATATGACCCGAAAGAATTCTATCTTGGAAGAATAATAACACAGGACTGAGGAAACAAGGAGAACATGAAAAGCAGACTAACACAGGTAAAGAATGCATCCACGGCAAAAAGAAATTTACGACTATCAAACATAGGCCTTACTTGGAGGAAGAAATTACTCAGATTGCAGTTTTGGAGCTGAACATTCTATGGGAATTGATAATGGACACCGTAAGATCTAGAAAAGAAGAGATCGAAAGGTCCGAGATGTGACGTTTCAGAAAGACATTAAATGTGAAGTGGACTGTTAAAATATGAAACGAGGTGGTTCTTCGCAGAGACAGTCAAGAAGGAGGGGCAGGATGATACGATGTATGTTAAATCATCAGAGAATGACGTCCATGGTGCTAGAGAAGGCTGTAAGAGGTACACACTGTAGGGGAAGCGTACATCCAACAAATAACTGAGAATGTTGAGTACAAGTGCTACTTGAGAAAGAGGTGGACACGGGAGAGAAAGTCATGACGATCCGCCTCAAACAAGCCAAAAGACTGGCAGCACAAAAAATATGGGTATTGCTTGGCTTCCCGACCGAGGTAAGGTTGATTAAGTTTAGAAGTTCGATCGATAAGTTCAAGAAATGCAGTGAAAATGAAATGAAATAATAGTATGGCAACGATGGCAGGGAGTTCCTACTTGGAAAAGCTCACCTGCCAAATTGCAAATCTTTGCAGTTGTCGCCATACTGGGCCACTTACTTGTCTATGATGATGATGAGGACAACACAACATCCAGTCCCCGCACGGAGAAAATCTCCGTTGTGGCTAAGAATCGAACCCGGGCCCTCTGCAGCGCAGTCAGAAGCTCTGACTTCTCAGCTAAAGACATGGACAAGGACTGCAAAATGGTTCAAATGGCTCTGAGCACTATGGGACTTAACTTCTGAGGTGATCAGTCTCCTAGAACTTAGAATTACTTAAACCTAACTAACCTAAGAACATCACATACATCCATGCCCGAGGCAGGATTCGAACCTGCGACCGTAGCGGTCGCGCAGTTCCAGACTGTAGCGCCTAGAACCGCTCGGCCACTCCGGCCGGCCAAGGACTGCAATAATAGAGCAAAATAAAGTTATACGAGCACAAGATATGAGGACGAGCTCCATTGAAAGAAATTCTGAGACGAGAAGCTGCGACAGTCAGGAAATCAATTGTTGTCAGCGATCCGCAGTAGGCGAAAACTCAAGGCAGAAAAACAAAGTGTTTGAATTTTTCGGTCAGTGCTAGCGGCCGGCTTGCGTAACAGCAGCAGCAGTTTGTAGTACGGGGAGGCTGTTGCGTTGTTCCGTCGGCCTACACACAGGCGTACACTTGATGGCGGCGCTCTTTTACGGCCTCCGGGAGAGTAGTTTGTATTCGAAAGCGGCTTCTGCCCAACGGCGCCAGTTCATTCAGCGGCAGCGATACGGCGCAGTCGGCAAGCGCGCTAAATCAAAGGCTGCGGGCCGCGGCCGTCTTCTGCTGATAGACCGTGCCACCAGTTTATTGTCCCGAGATAAGAACCGTCAACATTCATAGCCGCTGTATTTTCTCTCCTCATTTTTTCCCTTCTCCCGGCCTCCTTGGCGGCGAGCGTAAAATGGATCTGGAAAGCTTTAGCAGTAAAGAAAGCGGGATATCCGCGTCATTAATTTTTAACCTTTATCTGGATACCGGCTTTTATGTGTAGCTGTGCAACTACATTTTGTTAGAATTTCAAATGAGGCTTTCGCGCATTTGCATACAGGGATTGGCCCCAGGCCAAGACTTCTCAATTCAATTTAGTGCGAGCCGCCGGCTGCTCGTCCCGCTGCTGTTCCTCTTGCTGCTCCTTCGCCGCCTCCCTCCATTTAATTCGGCGGAGGAATGGCGACCGTGATTCGGCGCGTCCCACGCATCGCGCGGGCGTATACATCACGTCCGCAGTGTGCCGCTGCTTCCGCACTGGGCCAGGAGAACGAGGCACCCCAAGCTGTCTTCCTCGGAGTAAGCTTCAGCTACCAACCCACAGAGTTGTACTCTGGGACGCAGGCTATGTGGATCTCTGTTTAACCTCTGTTTATACCTTCAGATATTTTATCACTATCTGGGAATCTGGATAAAATAGTTACCTTTCCAGGCGAGTGTACCGAATTCGAACGGAACCGAATAGTTGAAGGAAACAAGAAAGGACAAGGTCATTGCTATGCTTCCATCTCGGCCCTTGTAATACACGTATTTACTTGATTTAGTTTAGCACGACTGTCTCTGCAGACCACTCTCAGGTGCTGTAGGTGCCAACATATCGCAATATGCTGAAGTGACAAAAGTTATCGGATAGCGAAAGTTACATATACAGATGGCGTTAGTAACGCACACGCGAGATAAAGAAGGGTAGTGATTGTAAACGGCGAGAGCGGGAGCGGAGGGCAGCGCACCGACAGAGAAAAGCTGCCAGCGCAGCGCATAGCAATTCTACGGAAGTTCATGTTCCGGTGAGTTGTAGGGTGAGCGGATGTCGCCTTTTCAGAGTTGGATTGCTTGTTCTTCTCGTTTCTAATCGTCATCTGGGTTGCTTAGCTGCTATGTGTTCGTCTCTTCTCGTGGTGCAGCAGGCCGCAGTGGCCGAGTGGTTCTAGGCACTTCAGTCCGGAACCGCGCAACTGCTACGGTCGCAGGTTCGAATCCGGCCTCGGGCATGGATGTGTGTGATGTCCTAAGGACTAAGTTCTAGGAAACTGATGACCTCAGATGTTAAGTCCCATTTGAGCGATTTCTCGTGGTGCGGCGTTCTGTTACGCAAACAGCAGGTGTGGCCATCTTGTGATGGGGCGCCAGTGGATTTGGTTGCCCAAGTCGTGGATGAGTGCGTTCTCCTATGTGAGCGCGCCGCGTAAAAACGTTGCCCCGCTTGCCGGAATCGCTGTTCTAGCAGCGGGTTTCCTGCCATTCTGTGGAGTACTCCGGTGATAAAGTCTCGTGGTAAGTGCAGCACAAACCTAAGGGCCTTGTTCTGGACCATCTGTAGGCTTCTAATCGACGAGTCGGCCGCCTTACCACACTTCACAACAGCATACTCCAACACTGGCCGGATTAGTGCCAGGTACAGATTGTGCCGCATTGTGGTGAAGGGTCGTCGCTGACTTCAGTAGGAGTACAATAAGCGCTATCCGACTAGCGCTTTACCCTTTACTTCCCTGACATGCACCTTCCACGGTCCAGAGTGACACCTAGGTAGCATCCGGTGGTTGTCCACGGGACGGGGCCTCTCACAAAGCTGACTGGCTGCAGGTCCATAGAAAATCCCCGCCTTGCTTCTGGCTGCGTTTAACTTGAACCGCCATTTAGTGGCCCAAGCTCCCAGGATGTCGCGAGCCGATTGCAGGCCGTTATGCATCAATCTGGCGTTGGTGCTGCGTCTCTATAATGCCGTGTCGTCGGCGGAGAGCGCAACGTGCACATCCTGCCTCTTCGGGGCGAAGGCTGTGCAAAGTGAGTACAGCAAGGGGCCGAGGACGGACCCTTGCGGTACTCCGGCTGCAATGGGACGCGCTGTTGACGTCCCGTCGTCGGCGCACACGTGGAAGGTGCGTCCAGTCAGGTAGGATTGGAGCAGGCGGGCGTGCGTCACCGGTAGCCCTGTGTAAGCAGTTTATACACAAGGCCCTCGTGCCACACGCTGTCGAAGGTCTTGGAAACACCAAGACTGCCGCCCCAAGATACTAGCAACGCTGCAACGGCCCCATCCCCTGCTCCACCAATTGGAGAAGTTGCTGCTCCCCTAAAACCAAATAGCTCGTCAGGGAGCAGGCCTTCCTCCCTGACGTGCCGCCACAGCCTCTTGGCGTACGAGGTAAAGACGGGCACTGCATCAGCGGAGCCGTCATTTGTGCTCTGGAGATTCAAGTGAGAAGGTGTCCGACATGATTACGACCCCACGACGGGAATTAAAAGACGTTGAATGCGGAATGGTAGTTTGAGCTAGACGAATGGGACATTCCGTTTCCGAAATTGTTAGGGAATTCAGTATTCCGAGATGTCAATACTGACCCGAGAATACCACATTTCAGGCATTATCTCTCAGCAGCTTTTGTGTAGAATTTTCAGTGCTAACAGACAAGCAACACTGCCTGAAAAACAGCAGAAATCAATGTGGGACTGACGACGAATGTATTAGTTAGGAAAGTGCTGCGAAATTTGGCGTTAGTGGGCTATGGCGGCAGATGAACAACGCCAGTGCCTTTGCTAACAGCACGACACCGCCTACAGCGTCTCTTCTACATTCGTGACCATGTCGGTTATATCCCCGAAGACTGGAAAACCGTAGTCTGGTCATATGGTGTCAAGCACTGTTCATCTCATTGAACATATAACTGACGATAAGCGGAAAAATTGAGCGTTCGAGTTCCAACTATATGCACAGACGAAAGTGTTGAGAAAACTTATGAACGTGCGTTTGACGTTCGACGGACCACTGAATTAAGTGAGTGGTCCTGAAGTTCGGTTCACTTAATTTCAACCTGAAACTAAAGTCGGTGCGCATTTTGGTCCTGCTTCCATTTTTTTCTGTAGATCCAGCAAGTGGACGAATCATGTTACCCCAGGTACATTCACTGTGTGCTACTACATAAGACTGAAAGTCAATTTTTGAAATGTTTTGGATCAGGTGTTGAGGAGAGGATGTGGATTACTAAATAAAATACATAGTTTGATGTTTATCAAACCTGTACTACATTCTAACGAATAATGATGAAAAAAAGAAAACTTGATTGATTTCTGAATAAATCCTTTGTCGATCTATGGTACAAATACACACACAAACACACACGCACACACCTGTGTCACTGTATTGTGTCTGCTGGACACACAACGTGTACGTTTTGTGTATGTATTTGCACTCTTGCTCGATAAGGGATTCATTCCGAAAGCTATGAAGATTTCTTTCTCTTATGTGTGTGCTCGTCGACGACTCAACGCTTCTGCTATTTGGTGATCGGTCTACTTCACTCCTAAATCACTTACATTGTACCATAAGTGTCCTAGTGTACTTATAAACGCACAAGGGAGTCAGTCGTGCTGGTTAAGGGCCCCTGGTGTGAATGCCATTGTTAAAGAAACGATCCGGAGGCTGCAAAATGAAACTAGTTGAGAGGATCACAATTCATTTGGTTACGGAGGAAGGTCTGTTCCCTGTAATAGCGCTGACTGGCATGCGAGCTCTTCCACTTGACGACAGAGAGAGAGCGGGAACGGTCCGACCGTCCACTTCACTCAGTAATGTCCAAAATAGAGAAATGGTAGCTTCACTAGAAGAGCAAACGGGTGTAGTGCGTTCCCTAACAGCGGAAAGAGTACGGGGAACGGAAATTCAGCCGCGTGGTGTAGCCGATTCCGTATTCTGCTAACAGTCGTTGGATCTCGACCAACGCGAGCAGCAATGTCGCGATACGATAAACCGCAATCGCGAGAGGCTACAATCCAACCTTTATCAAAGTCGGAAACGTGATGGTACGCATTTCTCCTCCTTGCAAGAGGCAACACAACAACGTTTCACCAGGCAACGCAGGTCAACTGGTGTTTGTGTATGAGAGATGATAAGATGACGCAGATGACGATTCGAAAAGAGAAGAACAAGGTAGGAAAGGTGACATCCGCTCACCCTACAACACACCAGAACATGAAGTTCCGTATAATTATAATGCGCTGCACTGGCGGCTTAGGTGCCTTGCCAGGGTCCACGCGGCTCCCCCCGTCAGAGGTTCGAGTCCTCCCTCGGGCGTAGGTGTGTGTGTTGTCCTTAGCGTAAGTTAGCTTAAGCTACAGTAAGTAGTGTGTACGCCTAGGAACCGATGACCTCAGCAGTTTGGTCCCATAGGAACTTACCACAAATTTACAAACGGAAGTTCACCGAAGAGTGGCCCATGTGTATGGAGACATAGCATAGCCTGGCGCAAGCGATTCAAGGAAGGGCGGGTGTCATTGGCCCATGACGCACGATCTGGAACTCCAACCAGCAATACCGATACCATAGTCCAGCAGGTAAATGCTAACATTATTAAAGACTTGTAAGTTATGGTAGAAGCCATTGCCCCAGACCTTAGACTGAGCGTCGGAATTCCAACAGACGTGGAATGCTCTCCGTACACCCGAGCCATTCTTCTGTGGACTTCCGTTCCCCACACTCCTTCCGCTGTAGGGAACACAGTACATCTCTTTGCTCTTCTAGTGAAGCCTCCATTTCTCTGCTTTGTGCACTACTGACGATTAGAGCACGCCAAGTGAAATAAGCCGATTTCCCATAAACTTGACTCAGGGTCAAAATAAGCGAATATGGGTCTCGGCTTATACATTGATACTCAACCACTTCTGTCAGCGTTTTCCAAGTACTTGATGTGCCTTTTAGCGAGCAGATAGTTCAACCAAACCGGTGGGACAGTGGCTGGGGTCGCAAATCCACACTTTTGAGCTTCGTGTTCGAAACCTGGTTGTTATTTTTATTTCTGTTTTTCATTTATCTGCCCATGTAAGCAGAAGATTACTACACGAATATCTTCCAATGTCTACTAATTTTATTATGGTCAGTCAATTTAAAAATGCAATAAATGAATAAGAAAATTAACTGAGATTGTTTTAGGTGCAATTCTCGTACTGCATCTTGATTCATTACAAGCGCCAATTTGCAGAAATTTGGTCCATTATGCGTAATTTACCGTGCAGCTATGTTAACGATGTGAAACGTCCCCTTTGAACAATTATACACGAATGTGCTTAAACTGACACACAATATTTTTAGCGCAAGGCAATCTGACTTCCAAAAATCCCTACGAAAGAATGACCCTGACTAACATTAACCTATATGTTTCACAAATCACTTACCTCACAAAAATCTTCGTTACTCGAACTACTGCAATACAGCGAGCGCCACTACCGCCAGCTAACTAAAAGATTCAAACTACGGAAGTCACTAACTACTGAGGCACAGTTAGCAAATGAAAGATTTTAATAGAGAACAAACAATGTATTTACCTTAATAGTCATAATATATATATCAGTTCATGACACCAATTCTTACAAATTTCAAAACTCCGCCATCTCTCTCCCCACGTCCACCACTGCTGGCGGCTCACCTCCAACTGCGCAACGCTACGCGCTGTTAGCATCCAGCTGCCGCTGCCCAACACTACAATGGCAGACAACAATGCAAACTAGCCACAGACTGCACACAGCACAGCCAGTGATTTTTCATACAGAGCGCTACGTGGCGTTACCAATAAGAAAACGTAAACAGCCTACTTACATAGCCCCCATGCTCCCCACAAAAAAAATTACAAATTGTTTTGGGCAGTGGCCAATACAGATTTGAAATTTTTTTTATAATTATGATTACAATAGCAAAGAAATCAAATGCACACACTTATTGATACAATGTTGGTCAAAAGCTAAAATTTTCTCACTGTCCATATAGACAGTATTGATCATTCATCACAGTAAAATAGCAGTGTTTTTCTCAAAGTCTGAGCAGTAAAATAAAATGAACACGAAAGTAGTGGATTTGCATGCAGTCTTGAAGTAGTGTTGTCCTTCCAACGGAAAGACATGCTGACAGGTAATAGAACACAACAGAGCAAACCCACAGCAGAGTCAGTCGAAGTTTTAAAGAATATTGGTAGGTAGGTCGTCACACAGTAGACCCATTGTAGTCCTGGTAGAGATTACAGTATTGGTGGGCCACCAGAGGTGCAGACCCACTGCAGTCCTTGTAGAAATAATGGTATTGGTGAGTCATCAAAGGTGTAGACCCACTGTAGTCCTTGTAGAGATGGCCAGCAGCCATCTGTTTGACTGTGCAGGCGCACAATCATCATTGGAGGGTCTTGCGGATAATATAGCAAGTCCATAACCCACGAGTTGTCCACTCACAAAGTTTTTGGAATTGTCCTTAGAACCAGCAGTGCTGTTAACCAGTCCCTTGCTGTATTATCAACACAATTGCAAACACTATCAGTCCCTACTTCTCACATATTGTCCATATACTATGACCAACAGAAATGTTTACAGTGAAATGTAACTTACAAGTTACTTAATTTGATCAACTGGTGTCAATTACAATTTTATAACATGAGAATACAATAACAAAGGTACAAAATATATCACTAAAGAACATAATAGTACAGATAGCATTTGCAGTAATACAGGCTTTACAAAAGAATAGAAATAAACATGCACATCTGTCTTACAAAAATTATGACATAAGTACATACATAAAAGATCAGAATAACTTTTGAAACAACAACTTCACACATGAGCATTAGAACAAAACAGAATAAATAATGTGTAAACATCTTTACAAAGTAAATAACATGTTATTAATGCAAATTATATTTGAGGATAACAGTATTCCTCATCATAGTGAATGTAGCTTAGTATTAGAAAAATTCTGCAACATAAGTCTTATCAGATAAACATAT
This sequence comes from Schistocerca gregaria, assembly GCF_023897955.1. NCBI lineage: Eukaryota > Metazoa > Arthropoda > Insecta > Orthoptera > Acrididae > Schistocerca > Schistocerca gregaria. Next base: position 323,429,711 of record NC_064920.1, on the reverse strand, counting down.
AAAGACCGGTAGAACATAAATACACAAGGGTACACAAACACATAGTGGGATAACAGAAGGAAAGGACAGGGTTTGTTTTCAGTGTAACATTTGGTACTGCAGTCCAACCCAAAACTTCATTCTGTAGATCTTTCGTCATATCTCAACATTTGTTTCCACCAAAAATATCCTATCCAAACATGCTTTCTGTATTTTGTTCACATCCTCTTTCAAAAATAGTTTTTATCCACTGTACACAACTTTTTTTTGGCCAAACCATTTCTTATAGCTTCTCAATGCATTTCTTCCAATTCATCACAACTCGTTCTCTTTCATAACCTACCCCATCACCAGGTTCGACTCCTGGCAGGGTCGCCATATGAAACGTCCCCTTAGAAAAATTATACAAGACTGGTCTATGTGAAACGTCCTCTTTGAACAATTATACACGAATGTGCTTAAACTGACACACAATATTTTTAGCGCAAGGCAATCTGACTTCCAAAAATCCCTACGAAAGAATGACCCTGACTAACATTAACCTATATGTTTCACAAATCACTTACCTCACAAAAATCTTCGTTACTCGAACTACCGCAATACAGCGAGCGCCACTACCACCAGCTAACTAAAAGATTCAAACTATGGAAGTCACTAACTACTGAGGCACAGTTAGCAAATGAAAGATTTTAATAGAGAACAAACAATGTATTTACCTTAATAGTCATAATATATATATCAGTTCATGACACCAATTCTTACAAATTTCAAAACTCCGCCATCTCTCTCCCCACGTCCACCACTGCTGGCGGCTCACCTCCAACTGCGCAACGCTACGCGCTGTTAGCATCCAGCTGCCGCTGCCCAACACTACAATGGCAGACAACAATGCAAACTAGCCACAGACTGCACACAGCACAGCCAGTGATTTTTCATACAGAGCGCTACGTGGCGTTACCAATAAGAAAACGTAAACAGCCTACTTACAGATGTTTCTTAATCGAGTGAGATTCATAGGAAGAAGTATTGGTGTGGCAAACCTGCCTTCACACACTTGACGTCTTCGGGATTTCTATGTTACGAATGTTTCCACGATCGGTATCATACAAGGGAATGCATCAAATCTTCCAGTAGAGTACACAGAAGAATAAAATACAAGAATCAGTATAAGAATTGATACAAGAACGAAGATAAGAGGACGAGAATTTAAAAAGACTGTAACCACTGAAAATACCATACACACTTAATAATAAATGTATGATATTGTGAAACCAACGAGTAATTTCACAATTAATATAATGCTCTTGTATCGCCCATAATGGTGATAAACATACGTGCAGTAACGCCTCACAGGATGCTGGTAGATAAATGAAACAAACAAATGAAAACAATAATCGAGTTTCGTACACGTGGTGCGAAAGTGAGAGGCCGTGACCGTAGCCACGGTGCCACCATTCCAGGTGAAATCAACGCCCTGTAAAAGGCATCTAAATTACGCCGAAAACTATGATCGTCGTTTCCTCAGAAAGCCGAGACCATGTTCGCTTATTGTGACTTCTCTTCCACCGATCGAAGTGTCTGTGAAATCAGGTGATGACACTTGCCGTATTGACGGCCGGAGTGGCCGAGCGGTTCTAGGCGCTACAGTCAGCAACCGCGCGGCTGCTACGGTCGCAGGTTCGAATCCTGCCTTGGGCATGGATATGTGTGAGGTCCTTAGGTTAGTTAGGCTTAAGTAGTTCTAAGTTCTAGGGGACTGATGACCTCAGAAGTTAGGTCCCATAGTGCTCAGAGCCATTTTTGAACCATTTTTGAGCATGTGGTGTCCTCCTCGTGAGTACAGTGGAAGGTCGCACAGTACATATGCTCACTTTGTCATCACGTCGGTGAGCGTGTCGATCAAGCGGTTAGTATCCGTAGGAGCCACACCTTCCTGCATAGGCAGTGGCATTACGGTCACTTGAGGGGGTTTCATTTTACAGCCTCCGAATCGTTTCTTTTTGAATGGCCTATACGCCTAAACAACATTTGTTATTTCCATTTTATTTATGGGACACCTGATGTAGCCAGCTATTAAGTTTTGTAAAGGTGTGATATGTACTCTACTTCCAGAATGAGATGTTCACTCTGCTGCGGAGTGTGCGCAGATATGACACTTCCTGGCAAATTAAAACTGTGTGCCAGACCGAGACTCGAACTCGTGAACTTTGCCTTTCGTGGGCAAGTGCCCCACCAACTGAGTTATCCAAGCACGATTCACGACCCGTCCTCACAGCTTCAATTCTGCCAATACCTACCAGGTACTAGCAGAATTGAAGCTGTGAAGAGGGGTCGTGAGTCGTCCTTGGGTAGCTCACTTGGTAGAGCAGTTGCCCGCGAAAGGCAAAGGTTCCGAGTTCGAGTCTCGGTCGAGCACATAGTTTTAATCTGTCAGGATGTTTCATGTACACTACTGTTTGTAAAAATTGTAACACCCAGGGTTTATGGTACGAATCACTGCAAAATTGGAGAATGTGTAAAACAGTGTAATCCTAATAAGTGATCAAGATTCCAGAGAGATGACATGCGCATAGGTCCAGCAGTGCCCCCTTCTGTATGTCCAGACAGGTCAGTGTAACGACATGTCCAGTTGATTAAAGCTGTCAGACAAAGAGGAAAGTGTCAGCAAGTTCCAGAAGCCTCAGCAGTATCAAATGGTGTAGTATCAGCGGTTGGTCTCAGTAAAACGAGTTTGTCGCACAGTGATATTGCAGCTCACACTGGGCACGCTTCTATGACAGTGATGCATGTGTGGTATCAGTGGACAGAGGAGGGTCGCGCACAGTAACAAGTGGGCACTGTACCACAAACAAAGTGACTACAACGCAAGATGACCGCCATCTTGTCCGTGTGGCCGTAACTGACAAAACAGCTTCATCCACACTACTGACTCGATGTTGGAGCGCTGCAGCGGGAGCGGCCATGCAGCGTCCCAATTCAACACAATCTGGTGACAACTGGACTGGTGTCATCGGCTTCCATTGTCCGGAAATCACCAATGCCTCAGACTTCTACGGGCACGTAAACGCTGTCGCTGGCGTGCTGTGCTGTGAGTCCCGCTCCAACTTGTCCTACCACTGGTGGTGGCATATGTGTTAGATGCTACCGCGTAGGCAGCTGCCTGTTAGACGGCATCGTTCAGGTACATAGCCGACAAAGATCGAATGCGATGGTTTGGGGCGTCATTGACTATAACGTGAAATCTCGCTTCCTACGTACTTAAGAGGATCTGAACAGCAAATTTTGCGCCAGAGACGTCTTAGGGCCTGAGGCACTGCCCGTCCTTCGGGCAGCTTCGTTACCATACTCAAACAGGACAGAGCTTGGTTACATGTGGCGAGGAATGTGCAAGTCTTCTTCAAACAATTACGTGCAAGATTGATTGGCTGGTCTGCACGCACCTCTGGCAAGTCGTCCACCAAACAAGTCTCCCAACAGCTTGTTCCTGCCGATGCTTTATGGGCGCTCCTACAAAACACGTGGCCGTGTGTTCCCCAGCAACATATCCAGGCCCTCATTGATTGACATGTCTCGATATTTAGAGGCTCTGATCGCAGAATGTGGATCTGGTACCGCGCGCCGCGGAATTTCAATCCCTGCGAGACGTCATGGACGTTGAAGAACCCTCCACCATCGCGCCGTAAGCTGTGGCGGCGCACGCGTCCTGGCCCGCATTTAGTGTGAGGGCGCCACAGTGGAACACGTGGTTCCAGCGCCCCCGATAGAATATTTACGCGCCTGCCTCTCGCTCAGCCAACGAGTCTAATCGTTGCGTGAGTCTTGACACATCGCCTCGACAACAGACAGCGTGTTTACCGTTCTTTGTTTTCACTGCTAGTGGAAGCGTTGGATTCGTTTGGTTGTCTCAGTCACTCCGTTGCTTCTTGCGTGTTGTCGTCGTAGGATCTCTCTCCATCGTCGGTCGCTATTTCGTGTCCGTCCTTTCCATTCGTTCGTTTGCTCGCGGGCCGCTCTCCGTTTGGTCCCGCCACGCTTTCTCGGCCACCCAGCGACCGTCCCGGTCGCGGTTACAATAAGTTACAACAGTGGAAGTTTCACATCATAATGCATGTACAGTTTTGTAATTCTAATCATTTGCGTGTTGTTGTGTCCCTGACGTGTCGAATAAATTTCACTCTAATCAAATGCCTCCTTCGTGGTCCGACATAAGACTGGCTCCTGTCGTTATGGAAGTGTGCCAAAGAGAAGCAGTAGCTGTGCGCTGACACTGAAGCAGCTTTTACACGCAGCAGCAGCTCGCAGGTGTCGCCCACAAGCCAACTGCATCCCGCCCTCGTGCAGCCAGCAGGCTGAGGCGGACCCTTTGTTGCGGCGGCGCCAGCCGTGGCTCCCTCTGCAGCGGCCGTTTGGCGTTAATGAGGGCGGCGTGGGTCCCCGGGACATGTTTCCTCCGCACGCGGCGGATATTAAAACCGCGTCGCGCGGCGCCACTTTGCGATGCGACCGCCGCGCCGCTCTGCCCTGCCCCGTACCGCCCGAAACTGCTTCTCCCGTCACACGTTCTCTGCGCTGATATCGGGCGACACCAGGACAAAAAGGCGACTACCACGCCACAGTACTCTGCTGTTTCCACGCCTCGCAAAATTATTAAACATCGGCTTTTATCGTTTGTAAGCGGCCTTGCTTCTACGATGGAATTAAATGTCCTGAGAGAGAGAGAGAACCGTAACAGAGACTATTCTGTCATCTAGGTGAAATCTTATGGGACTCAACTGCAGTCCCTAAGCTTACACACTACTTAACCTAAGTTATCTTAAGGAACACGCACACCCATGCCCGAGGGAGGACCCGAACCTCCGACGGGACCAGCCGCACAGTCCATGACTGCAGCGCCCAAAGACCGCTCGGCTAATCCCTCGCAGCTCTAAGTGACTAAAGATATTGTAAAGTCTGATGGTGTGCAAGGGGAGAGAGAGAACATTCGTGACTTAGTGAAGACTTACTTTTTAAAAGTTTTTTTTTCGATGTTTATCCTCCCTCGTTCTAAATAATCTCACAGAAAACACTTTGGATTTGTGTAATTTCTATATAACTTTTCAAGGCTGTGTGACTGCGTCGCCATGAGCCATGATTTTGTCATTTTGTTGTATATCAACGTGTAGGTCAGTGGTGCAACTGGCTTTCACCAGGATGATGTATTCAGTATTAGACCGCTAGCAAAGAATGAACAGTCTCGCCAGTCAGTCCTTGTCACAACCTTTTACAGTAACTATTCATCTCTTGCGCTTACAAATACATTTGTTTTTGAATAGTTTCCGTCTTTAGCAAACATATATTTTTTCTCTTTTTTACCCAGACATGTTTCCCTCAAGTTACAGAATCATGTGAGTTTTTTATTTTCTTTCTGTTAAATAACAGAAAAACTTCAGTTCTTTGAGTGTTCACAACATCAATATACATATATATGCCTTGTTACCGCATGTTGTGGTCTTTGTGGTTTCCTGTACTTTCCGTCACATCTGCTTTTCTGTCACAGTTTGTCGTCTGCAACCACGGAGACCTTAATAGAGAAAGTTATTTACATGGAAAAGTTTCAATTGGGAATAATACGGTAACTTTATTTTTTACTATATGGAAAACTGTGCGTATGTGCGTGTTTGTTTGTGTCTGTGTATGAGGTATTTTTCCGCTTACTTTTTCTGGTTTTCACATTATGCACGTCTAATCTTCCTCTGTGACACTGTTTACAAGATACGAAAAGAAGATGGTGCACAGTCGAAAGTGTTCTATCCAGGATACTTTTCGACGGAGTCTTTGAGAGATTGGCAAAAATGGCTCTGAGCACTATGCGATTTAACTCCTGAGGTCATCAGTCACCTAGAACTTAGAACTAATTAAACCTAACTAACCTAAGGACATCACACACATCCATGACCGAAGCAGGATTCGAACCTGCGACCGGAGGGGTCGCTCGGATCCAGACTGTAGCGCCTAGAACCGCACTGCCACTCCGGCCGGTTTTTGTGTGTGTGTGTGTGTGTGTGTGTATTTATGGGTTCGGGTCGTCTTTATTAGTTTTTCTAGGCGGCTGTTGGGGCATTTGAGAATTTTAGGTCGGTTTTGATGTCTGTTGATCTGCAGTTCACACCCGTAAGGTGTTCTCCGAATATAGAAACACATTTGTCATTTTGTGTTCTTTTGCTAATACTGATATTTCTGCTTGTCTTCCAGATATAAATTGAACAGCAGTTCTATCTTTTAATAAATACCAGATGTGTTTGTCTGTATTGGTACTGGTTATCCTTTGTTGTTTCTGCACTGAGTTTTCTGTTCTGCTGGCACAGTCCCTGTTTTCTAAGTATGTTGCCTTTCCTGCGAGCTGTTTTGTTGCTGTAAATAAGAGTGTACCATTTGTTTGTTGTTGTGGGTGCTCTTTATTCATATTTGTTTGTGTGCGTGTTTGTGTTCTTTATGTGTATGTTCTCAAGGCTGAATCTATACAGAAAGAAAAAGTAGAATAGCGATTATTAACAAACAGTCCTATGTTGCATAACGTACTTTATTGGTCCATAAGATTTTTTATTATAAGTATTCCCATTTATATGCTTTCTAACTCGCGCCCCGGTGCACGGTTTCGCTAAATTTTTTGTCAGAAAGGATTCTGTTTAGATTGTTTTGATGCATTTTTTTACGTTACCTTCTTATTGTTTGTCAGCTCTTTGACTCTGTTTATTGCATTACGTGTCTTTGCCGCATTTCTTTTTTCATTTCTTGATTTTTTTTCTGTTTAATTATACTGTGTTAGCATACTCGAACCAAAGCCTCTGTTAGTAGGCACTAAGGTTTTTGTTTGGATGTTGTATTTTCTTTTTTACGTTACCTTAGTAGTGTATGCCAGCTGTCTGGCTCTGTTTATTGTATTACGTATCTTTGCTGCATTTCTTTTTTCATTTATTTATTTATTTTTTGTTTAATTGTAGTACATTCTCATACTTGAACCCATGCCTCTGTTAGTGGGCAATATTTTGTAATAATATTTATATAATTTATTTCCTATTATATGTGCATGTAGCTCCTTTATGATACTTTCTTTCTCTCTATTATAATGATTTTTTATTGATAGCGCAATCATTTATGTATTTCGTTTTCACTTTTGAGTATAGTAGAGCAGGATAGGGGTACGCCCTGGTATCTATTATGTCCATTTTCCATTGTACTTCGAGATATCCTAACGATGTTCTGCCTCGGTGAAACGCGTTGTTTTTGAACCAATAAAGAACTATTTTTTTATTATCAATCTCATTACAAGCTTGTTATACCAGCGCAACACAATGGATTGAAATACATTTTGGATATACAATAATCTATACACACCCACACACACACGCACACACACAATAGCTTTAACATCTCCTTTTCCCTCGATAACGGCCTCAGTTTAGCGTGTAACAGGTAAGCCATATAGATATGAAGGCATTCATCGATTAAAAGATCCCCCGGTGACGCCACATTTCGCGCGTGTTCATTTCTATATGTCACCCACTGCTGCAAATACTCCCAGGCATTTTCTATAGGACCGGGTAATTTAGCTGGCCAGTGGAGGCACGATAGGGTGCTGGAGTGTTCATGAAAACAAGAACGCATGTATCCAACCCTGTCTAGAATGCTGCTGAAATCGTAGAAGGTGAGAGTGCCCGCAGCCAATTTATCAGAAAAATTTACTAGAAAAGACAACACTTGGTCACTGATAATATTGAAATAAAAATCCTGGTTCATGTTTACGGTAAGCTGAACGAGGAGGCCAAGTCATGATACAAAAGCACCTCGAAAACATCCCAGAACGATCTCCAGCCTAAACTACACTTTCCATATACTGCAGACTGATCGCCTCATTGAGCCTTCTGTGCAACCGACATCTTGCTTCATTTGAAAAGAGGCAAAATGGCGACTTGTCGGACCTCATTACATCCAACCAGCCAGATACTGCCCAGTTTCTGTGTTACTTGTCCCACTGAAGCAGTGGAAGTTTATGTGCCACTGTGAGCAATGGACTTTTACAAAGAAATCCGATTCCAAGTCACTGAATGCAGTTCCTTCATAACATTTGCTGGAAACTGGTTTAGATGTTTCTGAACTTTTTCAAGTGTTTTTGTTATAGAAGAAACTCGAGTGACGTTTAATCAGTCGTTCTTCAGGTACAGACTGAAAACTACGTTCATTTATGTTTAAGTTACTTTGTAAGTTCAGGTGGAGTTCAGTGTGTATGTGAAGGTTCTTGTGAAAGTGTTGTGCTAGGAAAGTTAAGCCATTTGGTGAGTTTATCAGGATTTTTCATTGAATATGTTGTATGAAAATATAAAAAAAAACTTGTTATGGTTGTATGAGACAGCTGCAGCCTGCACACTCGATAGCCATCTCGGACGAGACCCCCCGCGAGACGTACCAAGTGCACACTGGCGTTCTTTCCTGACCTGCCTTCTATTTCCCTACACTGAGTACCACTTTGCATCTGTTGTTAAGGCATAAGGAGACAACCATGTGGCCAGTTGCCACTCCCGTCTTCTACCCAGCGGCACACAAGGCCACCACCATCCGCCACTCACTCTTGAGAAAAGAGAGACATGTCGGAAATCGCACTGACAACCAGGTAGCCAGAGAGTTCCAGTGTCACAAAGGAGTCACACAGACAACCATGTCCCAGAGGAGTTCAAGATCACAAGACAACCAGGCCATGAGAAGATTCCAATGTCACAAAGGTGTCACAGCAGCACCAGGTCACCAGAGGATTGCAAGATCGCAAGACAACCAGGTGACGAGAGGATTCCAATGTCACAAAGGAGTTACAGAGACAACCAGGTCACCAGAGGATTCCAACGTCACAAAGGACTCGCAGAGCTCGTCACCGGAAGGATCGGTTGATAAGTCACATTCTGAGACACCAAGGGATAGTCGGTTTGGCATCTAAGCGATGTGTTGGCCAGCCCAAAGCCTGGCTAGAGAAAGCAGTTTAATTGGAATGTAGGTTATAGGTAGCCGTTCAGACATGAAAAGAGTTGCACAGAGTAGACTACCACGTAGAGCTTCGTCTAAGCAGTCTCCGAACGGAAGACCACAACAACAGCAAGATGGCTCCACACATCGTTAGGATCCGTTGTGCAGTTGAGACTACTTATGGATAATTTTGACTGAAAGTTTCTTTCTGCTCTGTGAGGAACAATTCTTGCTTTTCAGAACCATCACTAAATCTCTGAAATGACACTTTGTGGCTTCCACAGCACTGCTGCAACTTTTGTCAAGGTCTGACCTTCAAAAACGGGATCCAGATGACAAGTATGTGACATTATGTTGCAAAATTTACAAAGAGTTCGCACTGCTCTCAAGTGTAAACGGAATTGGGTCATTATGGGTATGTGGCACATGTATTTCTGATATTCGAATCAGCACGTTTTCATTATTTGGAAAAATTTGGCTGGCATTTACAATGACTATTCACGCTTTCTCTTCCTGTATTCCTTTGCTTTGGGGACGTTAGTGCAACCCTTGTCAGGTTTTGGAGAGTTGATCTGACTTGCAGCCGACGCTCAAGATCATGCCACAAAATTTCATCTCATTGTTGATTGCGGGTGGGGAGGGATTGGGAAGGAGTAAGGTTCCCACGATAATTTTAAACAGGGTATCTGGGCAGACTTTTTATTTAACTAAATGACAAAACTAAAATTCTGTTGCAGACATATTTACACATTTCGTCATAAAAACTTCTACTGAATTCGGTAGCAAAACTTAAAGATCCTTGGAATGAACAACAAGTACTACCAGCCGTTAGCTGAACTTTTTAACAACCATTACTTCGAAACATCTGTGAGAGTATTACATAATAAAGACTTTAACTGGATGTAAAAATCAATCACTCTTTTTTCAAAATAATAATTTTTTTTTGTGAGTTCCTATGGGACCAAACTGCTTATGTCATCGGTCCTTAGGCTTACACACTACTTAAACTAATGAAACTAACTTACGCTAAGGACAACACGCACACCCGTGCCCGAGGGAGGACTCGAACTTCAGACGGCAGGGGCCGCGCGAACCGTGGCAAAGGCGTCTAAGACCACGCTGACACGAATTAAAGAACGGAAAAACTGGTAGAAGCCAACCTCAGGGAAAATTAGTTTGGTTTCCCGAAAGACACTATGTGATCAAAAGTATCCGGACACCTGGTTGAAAATGATTTACAAGATCATTGCGCCCTCCATCGGTAATGCTGGAATTCAGTATGGTGTTGGCCCACCCTTAGTCTTGATGACAGCTTCCACTCTCGCAGGCACACGTTCAATCAGATGTTGGAAGGTTTCTTGGGGAATGGCAGCCCATTCTTCACGGAGTGATGCACTGAGGAGACGTATCGATGTGGGTCCGTGAGGCCTGGCAGGAAATCGGAGTTCCAAAACATCCCAAAAGTGTTATATAGGATTCAGGTTACGACTCTGTACATGCCAGCCCATTACAGGGATGTTATTGTCGTGTAACCACTCCGCCACAGATCACGTACTATGAACAGCTGCTCGATAGTGTTGAAAGATGCAGTCGCCTCCACACAATGTTTTTCCCCTGTTCAATCGTCCAATGTTTATGCTCCTTACAAAAAGCGAGGCGTCATTTGGCATTTACTGTCGTGGTGTGTCTCTTATGAGCAGCCGACCGACCATGAAATCCAAGTTTTCTCACCTCCCGTCTAACTGTCATAGTACTTGCAGTGGATCCTGATGCAGTTTGGAATTCCTGTGTGATGGTCTGGATAGATGTCTGCCTATTACACATTACGACCCTCTTCAACTGTCGGCGGTCTCTGTTAGTCAACAGACTAGGTCGGCCTGTACACTTTTGTGCTGTACGTTTTCACTTCACTATCACATAAAATGTTTAGGAGGGATGTTTAGGAGTGTGGAAATTTCTCGTACAGTCGTATGACACAAGTGACACCCAATCACCTGACCACGTTCGAAGTCCGTGAGATCCGCGGAGCACCCCATTCTGCTCTCTCACGATGTCTAATGCACCTAATACGAAAAAGTATGTTTTTGGGGGAGGGGGTCCAGATAATTTTGATCACATAATGTATGTAGGAACATGTAGGCAATACTGATCCTATGTTTGATCTAATAAGTTACATAAAGGCAAAGCTACCTTTATAACATATTTTGATTCACAGTAAGTTTTTGACAACGTTGACTGGAATACTCTCCTTGAAGTTATTGAGAAAGCAGGAAGATATTACAGAGAAGCGAAAGTTTATACAAAGCTTATTGAAAAACAAGGCTGCAGTTATAAGAGTCAAGGGGCGTTAAAGGGAAACAGAGGTTGAGAAGGGAATGATACGGGGTTGTAGCCTAGCACCTACATTATTCAATCTGTACATTTACAAGCAGTAAAAGAAACCAATTTGGGAAGCGGATAAAGTTCAGAGAGAATAAATAAAAAATGTTTGAGTCGCCGAAACAGGAAAGGACCTGGGTGAGCTGTTGAATGGAATGGACACGGTTATTAGATGAACGTCCACAAAAGTAATGCAACGGTAATGAAATGTACTCTAATTATATCAGGCGACGCTGAGGGAAGTAGATTACGATATGAGACACTAGGAGTAGTGTACAAGTTTTTCTATTTGAGCAGACAAATAACTGATGATGTGCGAAGTACACGAGTTATGAAATGCAAACTGCAGAGCAGAGAAAGCGTTTCTTATAAGGAGGATTTTGGGTAACATCGAATGGGAACTGAAATATTAGGAAGCATTTCCGTAAGTTTTTGTATTAAGGGCAGTTTTGCACGGAAGTCAAACGTGGACGATAAGTATTTCCGACAAAGAGAGAACACAGTCTTCAGTAATGTGGTGCTACAGCTGAATACTGAAGATTAGATTCGTAGATTTGGTAACTAATGATCAGATACTGAATCTGTAGCACCTATTTTTGACCTATTTTGTATCTGTATCGATATTTCTATGTCATTTTGTAGTAATGCTTATGAATAATGTTGTATCTGTCATGGAAGTTCTTTGAATATGTATACATGTTTCAGTTATGTGAAATTTTTGAACGATGTTGTTTAAATTATGCTTGTGAATTTAAATATCTAATGAAATGATTGTTATATAATGTATTATAAAAGACTTGGTCCATGATAAGGGGACGTAGGGTTAAATGTAAAAGATGTGGGGAAGCGCCACGGCTATGGAAGTAGCATGGTGGAGTGGAAGAGGTGTGGTTGGTGCGCAAGTGGCAACTAGTCCTTTGTGACAGGCAAGGAGTCTGGGCTGAACAGTTCTGTGATTAACACCTATCTAGCAGTAGCGGATCATTATGGCTCATATTCCTGGAGTTTTGCCGCCAGAAGAGCTTAAGGGTTGTATTTATGGGCCTCGGATTCTGCATTTGGTGATAGCATTATCGTGGCATGGTTTTTGGCCCTATCAGTATGTTTCTGACGCCGAGATATGTAACAGGGCGAAGCGAACAGTATTGCCATGACTGCATCGCCGCCAGATTAATAGCGACTGCAAATTATGCCACCACTGCCACCAGCCTTCCACTAAATTGTTTGTATTTGACACTCTGTAAACGGACCAGGTATTTGTGTAATTTGGTTGATTTTAATAACAATCGTGATGCTGCTAAAAACTCCATCTTACACCCGTGATCATCCCAAATCACAAACCTGGACAGTAATCCCATCCCAGTCAATTTAATTTCGAGTGTCCTAGTTTATTATGAGAATTTAATGTTGTGTTGTCATTTGCACACCCAGTCATACTTTTGAGTTGGTTGGTTCAAATGGCTCTGAGCACTATGGGACTTAACATCTATGGTCATCAGTCCCCTAGAACTTAGAACTACTTAAACCTAACTAACCTAAGGACATCACACAACACCCTGTCATCACGAGGCAGAGAAAATCACTGACCCCGCCGGGAATCGAACCCGGGAACCCGGGCGCGGGAAGCGGGAACGCTACCGCACGACCACCAGCTGCTGACTTTTGAGTTGGTCAAAAGACTGCTTATGAAAGCACATCTGTTTTTTAAAGGATTTTAGTTTGTTGTGCTTTAATTAATTAATAATTAATGATAATAATACTTATCTTTTCTCATACATACTGGTGTAGTTTTGTTAATGAGCATGGTTCCTCAAACCATGAGAGTTTAAGGGTCCTCATGCACCTACCTAGTTATTTAATGAAGCAATGCAAAGGATCCTTCAGAGCCAGTGGAGTTAGATTTGCTTTCTGGTTAGTTGCTTCGATACGAGTTTAAGAAAGAACTATTTACTGCTTTATCTATTCTAATGCAAGTTGGTTAATGGACTGGCACAGGTAGTCCCAGTCTTCAAGAAGGGTCGTCGAGCAGATGCGCAAAACTATAGACCTATATCTCTGACGTCGACCTGTTGTAGAATTTTAGAACATGTTTTTTGCTCGAGTATCATGTCGTTTTTGGAAACCCAGAATGTACTCTGTAGGAATCAACATGGATTCCGGAAACAGCGATCGTGTGAGACCCAACGCGCTTTATTTGTTCATGAGATCCAGAAAATATTAGATACATTCTCCCAGGTAGATGCTATTTTCCTTCACTTCCAGAAGGCGTTCGATACAGTTCCGCACTGTCGCCAGATAAACAAAGTAAGAGCCTGCGGAATATCAGACCAGCTGTGTGGCTGGATTGAAGAGTTTTTAGCAAACAGAACACAGCATGTTGTTATCAATGGAGAGACGTCTACAGACGTTAAAGTAACCACTGGCGTGCCACAGGGGAGTGTTATGCGACCATTGCTTTTCACAATATATATATAAATGACCTAGTAGATAGTGTCGGAAGTTCCATGCGGCTTTTCGCGGATGATGCTGTAGTATACAGAGAAGTTGCAGCATTAGAAAATTGTAGCGAAATGCAGGAAGATCTGCAGCGGATATGCACTTGGTGCAGGGAGTGGAAACTGACCCTTAACATAGACAAATATAATGTATTGCGAATATATAGAAAGAAGGATACTTTATTGTATGATTATATGATAGCGGAACAAACACTGGTAGCAGTTACTTCTGTAAAATATCTGGGAGTATGCGTAAGGTACGATTTGAAGTGGAATGATCATACAGAATTAATTGTTGGTAAGGCGGGTATCAAGTTGAGATTCATTGGGAGAGTCCTTAGAAAATGTAGTCCATCAACAAAGGAGGTGGCTTACAAAACACTCGTTCGACCTGTATTTGAATATTGCTCATCAGTGTGGGGTCCGTACCAGATCGGGTTGACGGAGGAGATAGAGAAGACCCAAAGAAGGGCGGCGCGATTCGTCACAGGGTTATTTGGTAACCGTGATAGCGTTACGGAGATGTTTAGAAACTCAAGTGGCAGACTCTGCAAGAGAGGCGCTCTGCATCGCGATGTAGCTTGCTCGCCAGGTTTCGAGAGGGTGCGGTTTTGGATGAGGTATCGAATATATTGCTTCCTCCTACTTATACCTCCCGAGGAGATCACGAATGTAAAATTAGAGAGATTAGAGCGCGCACGGAGTCTTTCAGACAGTCATTCTTCCCGCGAACCATACGCGACTGGAACAGAAAAGGGAGGTAATGACAGTGGCACGTAAAGTGCCCTCCGCCACATACCGTTGGGTGGCTTGCGGAGTATAAATGTAGATGTAGATGTAGTCCCTGAACTACGCTATGAAGTTATAGATTAGGATCATTAGCAGACCTCCTGATTTAAAGTCAGAATCATTTCAAGCTTTTCCCTGTTCAGTATTGCTACCAGTTTCATGTTTGTCGGTAATTGGGTTTTATAAACTGTTGCACCTGGTTCTTAAGGTACGTATTGTTGAGAGGAATCTGTTGCTGTTTACTACCTCATTGACCATTTGTTTATCTGACTTACAAGTTAGTAGCACATGTATCTGCAAGGTTAGGTTACTTTGTTGCAGCGTGAACACATATGAGGAAAGAGTTTAGTGTGTGTGTCAAGGAAGGTTAGGATAGCCTTAGCACTGCCTTCTGCTTTATCATTTTACTAGACACAAGAATGCCTACTTAGGCTGCCGATCTGTTTTAATATGTGATGTTACACCTTTTGCGGTGGGAAAACTTATGTTCTAGACCACCATTTACTATTGTTTATACTCTGCTGGAGTGTTTCGGAAACAAATCGCATTTTGATTGCTCTGTTTCCATTGGGTTGCATCAGTATCAACTTTCTCAAAAATTCCTCGAAAAGGTATAAAGTTAGCATCGATTACCGTTTTAAGGCGTTCGGTGGTAGCGTTACAGGAAGAAAAAGAATTTCCGGCACAACTTGACTAGAAGAAGGGATTGGTTGATAGGACATATCCTGAAACATTAATGAATTGCCAGTTTGGTATTATATGGAAGTGGGGGGGGGGGATGGGGCGGGGGGAAGGGTAAAAATTGTAGAGGGAGACGAAAAGATGAAAATGGTAAGCAGTTTCCGAAGGACGTAGATTGCAATAGTTATTCGTAGATGCGGAGAGTACCACAAGATAGCTTAGCGTGGAGGGATGCATGTCACCAGCCTTCGGACTGACAACAACAACAACAACCAGTATGGAATCTTAGTCACAGAACTCCAGACCTTGTGGACCTGTAGAATCCGTGCTCTCCTCTCTCTGACTTTGTACAGGGTTTGAAGCTTTTAAGGTCAAACTTTTATGAATGGTAGAGGATCCTAGACTGAGTTTTTTGAGATAAGGAATCAATGGTTTCATAACAAATAACGGGGGATGGCGCAACTATCTTCAGAACATGCGTTGGAACAGGAGCTTGCAGACAAGCATTTAACATTTTATACGTCAGGCCGTAGTGCGGGGAAAGCCGCCCTAATGTGCAAGGAACACGCGTGATGGCTAATGTTCGTCGTAAAAACGTTGTTGTACAGTAGAATTTGAGAAGATGATTTGGAAGATTCATCAATACGCATCCGTTAACATGAGGGTCGTCCATTAGGAACAGTTGCTAAGAATTTGAGTTGTTGGTGCAAGGTGAAAGTTTCCGTATTTATTTCCGAGAAAGTTCCTTATCTTAAAGTATTTAGTTTATGTTCATCCACCACATGTACAACTCTGACAATGAAAGTGTTAGATATCGTGTGTAGCCTCGAATAAAAATCCCGACGCAATACAGAATGCGGTCATTGTCAGACCGCGTACTGCACAGAAAAACTGTGTGTGGCTGCATGGTTCTACGAGACGATCACCAGCATCGGTAGCATATTCGACAGTCTGAAAACAGAAATTCTCTATTACAAAGTAACCGTGAGAACTGACATTGAGTAGTCAAACATTATTTTGTGTCGAAAGCAGTCGAGACATGAAAGCGAAAAATTATTAATTTCTCTCGGAAAATTTATCGATTCTCGAATTACTATCGTCGTAACGAAAAGATAGCCAGTTCATTTATCAAGTGGGAACTAGAGACTATATTAAGCGAAAGAATTATTATTATTATTTTGCCGATAGGTATCCTTAAAACTGAATCAGGAAGACTGCATAGCAAAGAAACAACAATGTTTTGTTATCCGAAAAACTATAAAAAACATAAAGCTTTGTTTTCATTTACAAATATCCATATGTCTAAGTCCCAACAGACGACATGAATTTTCACTTTACCGACGCACGCATATCCGAGAACCGAGCACTTAACGAATACAGATCACTGATTGGCCGAATCGTGCACCTTTTCGTGGTAACTTTTGGTTCTCGATCCTAAGAAATTCTGGATTTTGTTCACTACACCGGCGGTAATTCATATATTTAGTTCCAGGATGCAGCACACATTACGGAAGACCAGTCTTCCTAAGAAACTGGTTCCAGAACTCGATGCGCTACGTACTGCGAGCGGAGGCAAGTATTTGAAATTTCTCTCTCGTGCCTGGGATCCGCCCGTTCATTAGGGACCGAGTTAATGATAGGGAGAGCTTCTGCAACGCGGCATTAAGAATACGACGTGAGCGGAACATCAAAGTCGGGCCCGCATTTCCATTTGCCAGCATAAAATTTATCCTTGACTACATCTTCCACCATTTAGTAGCGGTAAATAGCTCGATATATTTTAACGTTCCATCGCGTTAACGTACTATTTGCTCCAAGACAACAGGCTTTAGCGTAACGTATAATAGTCACGTATCTCCAACAACGAACGATGCAGCAAATTGTTTTAATCATGTGCCATTACTATATTGCAGCTCCTGCGGTTCAGACACGCTTATAAGAAGCTCAAATATTTTCATTATTCTGCTATCAGTGAGAAGTTCCGTACGATATTCAATTGCACACCTGGTGATTCAGCGGCTAGCATTGTTGCCTCTGAATCGCGGGGTACCGGGTACGATTCATGGCAGGGTCGGGGGTTTCTCTCCACCTGGGGACTCGGTTTTGTGTTGTCCTCATCAATTGATCATAGTTTGTGAATGTGGCAAGACTGTGTGAAGCTTATGAATTTTTATGGTCACTGATAACCACACAGTTGAGCGCCCCACACAAACCACGTATCATCATCATTGGTACGTCCGCGACAGCATGTGCTACCAATATGTTCCAAAACGCCGCACGTAAAAACGAAATTTTTCCGGGGGTCATGCGTTATGCATGATCATACGGCAGCGTCAAGTGTTTTGGATAGCCCTTTGGTTTAGAGACCATTTGCATATCCAACTAAAAGATCGTCTTAATGTAATTATCCTACAGTACAGAGTCAAAATCTGAATTTAAAGCACTTCCTCCAGCTCAGGAAAATGGAGCAAACATCTACACGGTCGACGGTGTGCACCAAGAAGCTTGTGGTGGCACCATTTAGTTGATGGACGGTTCCTGAGAAAACCCGAAAAAAGCGTTTTTCACCATTTTGGGTCGTTAGCAGCGGGTATCTAGATAACTAATCGCAGCAAATTGCTCAAATTTTAAGAGTGTATTATATAGCCATTAATCTAAAAGAGCCATTTTCCTTTTTCGAAAATATCTATCTGTTATGGAGTAACACTCTAAAACCATGCTTTTGCATACCAAAACCAAGCCGTGGATTCCAAAACGGCTATACACAGCAAATGGCTGCGATCCTGAACAACCTAGAAAATTTTCTTGATATCTTTATCTGTTTCCCAAACACAGGGAGTCAATGTGATCCTATTTGTACAAGTAAAATACGCACGAAATATCTGGTTTGAGGTGAAAATGTATTTTATAATTTGATGTAGCCCGAAGAAATATGTTGTAAAATGTCGTCGTTATCATAAGAGGGTTTCTGCCTACCCCATGTTGTAGTACTGAAGCACCTCCAAAATTTTTGTCCTCGTAAAATCCGTTCTGATGTGTAAAATTTGTTTCGTGCTATTTCAGCTTCACAGAAGCAAACTATCAAAATTTTATTGAACTATAAAGTTCTTTTCATATGAGTGATACGCCCTGCTGAGCAGGGGAAGGGACCAACGAAAATACTCTCGTATCTACCAGCTGCCTTCTGTCTTACTGAGCATCGTTTTCCCAAAAATTTTGACCTGCGAACATATTCGCGCTATTTTATGCTGAGAGATAAGGAGACAGTGGCAGTAGGAAATAGAAGGAAAAATAATAAATATTGGAAGATAGTAGATAGTGACTGTAGTGTGGACAGAGCGAAGGAGACGATGTCAGTGTGAGAGCAAGATTGAGACACCGAGGCTGTGGAATGTAGTTGACGGAGATAGAACAATGTTAGTGAAAGAGTGAAGGAGAATGTGGGAGAGGAAGAAAGTGGAATTGAGCCAGAACCAGTGATAGTGAGAGACGGAGTCTATAAGAACGTGGAAGAGGGAGATAGTGACCGTGAGAAGGGACAGCAGCTTGGGAAGGAATGGATTTGATGTTAGCAGTAAGAGAGAGCAAGATGAGGACAGTGTCAGTGAAAGCAGACAGTAGTAACAGGACAGAACGCAGTAGACTGTGGCTGTGAGACTGGAGACAGTGACATTTAGAGAGACACAAATAGATAATGGCAATGAGTTGGGTTGAATGAGTGAGTGAGAAGGGCAGATGGATGTGGATGTGCGTCAGCGACTTACAGCGATGAACTAGTGGGTGTGAGCGAGTTACCGTTAGAGGAACTTATGCGAGTGTCAAGTGAGCTGCATGTTAAAAAGAGCGCGAATGTGTTCGCATGCTAAAACTTTAATCTGCCAGGAAGTTTCAAATATGATCCTTCATGCGGATTTTTATCAACTTTGAATGGACCATTGTACCATTATTGCCATTTTCTGTTCTTGCTTTTATATATAGATGGTTTGGGATGACTTATAAGTAGGACCAGATATCCTACACAGTATTTTTCGATGCTACCTAGCTGTTCGTCATAAGTATTTTTCTTGTTTGTGCATATGCTATTGAGTGATGTATTTTTTCTTGTGAAGATATATTGTTGTTTGGTATTTCGGAAAACAGAAGTACCCATTCATATAGCACCTGTTTTACTGCATCCTTCTTTGCCCGCGGAATGGAACAGGTTTGTCGAGTAAAAGTCTAATGGAGAACGGAGTTTTTATTGTGTACATAACCTTTGATGACTCCCGGTCTACGGGAAAACATATTTATAAATGACAAAAATAATTCAGACAGCTAAGTTTTCTGCTGTTCTCTGAGGCATAGAGATTCTTGTGCTTTAGGAAAAACTTCAAGTAAATCTGAATTTACGTCAGCTGACACTAGTTCGTCATTACTCTACACAACAAGATCACCGTCCGGCACAGCACGTAGCTGGCTATTATCTTTAATTTCAAGTTCTGACAAAATTTACATTGAAAGGCCTTAGTGCGTATCAAATTCAAAGTAATTTCTTTCTCCCCAACATTTAAACGGCATGTTCCACTAGGGAGGTCGACCTTTGCATTCCTCCTCCGCAGAAATTGCGTACCGAGTGCAAAGGCACAGACAAACACTTAACTATGAAAGATGTACATTCTATGATACAGCTTTCAAACAACACATCAATTTGTGCCTGCTTTTCAACCCTTGTTTCCGTGCACCAATGGCTCCTCAGACAACACAATTTTGCACTGGTAAAACAGGCACCTTTATTCACATACCTTATTAAAAATGCAGAGCATGAACATTTAATTTCATCCCCGAGTCAATAATTATAATGGTTAGTATTCCTCTCACTATTGCATTTACAGCTACCTGAGCAAGTTTTTCATAACATTCTATAGTTGGCGTTGGATCGTTGCATAATTGGTCTCCAATATCCATCCTTTTGTTGTAACGAATTATGTTCGTCACAACGTCATTCGTATCGCCCCCATTCTATTCCGCTGTCGATATATGGGAGCAGGATAGAACCGCTTTTAGCTTAATGCTCTTCCGTTTGCACAGGTAAACTTACTGGTTCAGATTTTTTCTCTCATGATTTTTGCCACCCAGAAGATGGCCGAGAATAATTTGGCAGTCATGGACTGTGCTGCTGGTCCCGGCGAAGGTTCGAGTTCTCCCTCGGCCATGGACGTGTGTGTTTGTCCTTGGGATAATTTAGGTTAAGTAGTGTGTAAGCTTAGGGACTGATGACCGTAGCAGTTAAGTCCCATTAGACTTCATACACATCTGAACATCAATAATTTGGCTGCCACGTGAACCCCGTTACTGTGTTGTTGTTTGTTCCAGTACCTCTGATTACTCTTACGTCTATTATTGTGGTAACCACGGAGATAACGATTATGATTATTCTTGTTTCTATGTGCAAAACCAGAACCGTTTTACTGATGATTTTGCGCGTTCTCATTTCTATGATCTGCAGGAGGTGTGGCACCGGCGCTGTTATCAGCGTGAGTCCGTCCTTTACTGTATCGTTTCCGCTGTGTTCCGTTGTGTGAATGAGCTTTCCTCTAATAGTAATTTGCTTTCTAGTATTCCAATTACGTCATTTATGCTATAGGATTACCCCAAAAGCATGTTTTCCTTGTATATTTTTTTAAAAGTATTTCCTGAGATTCCCTTGTTTCGTATTAAAAGCTTCAGCATTGAATACTTATTTTCTCAGACGCGCCTGAATATGAGGCGACCAGTATCTTTTTAAGAATGCCTATTCAAATTGTTCAAATGCTGAACAGAATTCTGCAGCAACTTCTGCCCACAGTGCGGGTTTCCTTTGCATGTAAGAGGCTGGAAACTGAATCTTTGCGCCTCATTCGATGTCTTAGGCAATATTCCTCGGAAACTGCGAATGAAAATTACAGGATGTGGAAATTTCTTTTCCAATATATATACTTCAAATTTCCAGTGCTTCAGAAGAATCTCTTCTAGACTCTTGTATGGTGGAGCATTTCCGTATGTTTGTGTCATGTGAGTGTGCATCGGTATTGTTATTTCACGTAGTGTGTTCTTTATTTGTTCAGCCTGTGGTATTAGGTCTGTTACCTGGATGTCAGCCTCTCTAAGCCACTCAGATAATTCATCTCACAAAATCTGTTTTATATTACCAAGTTCTGTGAGGATACTTCCACCTACAATTCCTGGTACTTCAGCACTCACTGCTTGGACCGTTGCACGTATCATGTTTTCGGGCTATAAAACGCTTTTTTTTTTTTTTTTGGGTCATCAGTCTACTGACTGGTTTGATGCGGCCGGCCACGAATTCCTCCCCTGCGCTAACCTCTTCATCTCAGAGTAGCACTTGCAACCTACGTCTTCAATTATTTGCTTGACGTATTCCAATCTCTGTCTTCCTCTACAGTTTTTGCCCTCTACAGCTCCCTCTAGTACCATGGAAGTCATTCCCTCATGTTTTAGCAGATGTCCTATCATCCTGTCCCTTCTCCTTATCAGTGTTTTCTACATATTCTTTTCCTCTCCGATTCTGCGTAGAACCTCCTCATTCCTTACCTTATCAGTCCACCTAATTTTCAACATTCATCTATAGCACCACATCTCAAATGCTTCGATTCTCTTCTGTTCCGGTTTCCCCACAGTCCATGTGAAACTACCATAGAATGCTGTACTCCAGACGTACATCCTCAGAAATTTCTTCCGCAGATGTCCTATCATCCTGTCCCTTCTCCTTATCAGTGTTTTCTACATATTCTTTTCCTCTCCGATTCTGCGCAGAACTTCCTCATTCCTTACCTTATCAGTCCACCTAATTTTCAACATTCATCTATAGCACAACATCTCAAATGCTTCGATTCTCTTCTGTTCTGGTTTCCCCACAGTCCATGTGAAACTACCATAGAATGCTGTACTCCAGACGTACATCCTCAGAAATTTCTTCCTCAAATTAAGGCCGGTATTTGATATTAGTAGACTTCTCTTGGTCAGAAATGTCTTTTTTGCCATAGCGAGTCTGCTTTTGATGTCCTCCTTGCTCCGTCCGTCATTGGTTATTTTACTGCCTAGGTAGCAGAATTCCTTAACTTCATTGACTTCGTGACCATCAATCCTGATGTTAAGTTTCTCGCTGTTCTCATTTCTACTACTTCTCATTACCTTCGTCTTTCTCCGATTTACTCTCAAACCATACTGTGTACTCATTAGACTGTTCATTCCGTTCAGCAGATCATTCAATTCTCCTTCACTTTCACTCAGGATAGCAATGTCATCAGCGAATCGTATCATTGATATCCTTTCACCTTGTATTTTAATTCCACTCCTGAACCTTTCTTTTATTTCCATCATTGCTTCCTCGATGTACAGATTGAAGAGTAGGGGCGAAAGGCTACAGCCTTGTCTTACTCCCTTCTTAATACGAGCACTTCTCTCCCTATAGCTTACCCCTACTTTTTTCAGAATCTCGTACAACTTGCACCATTTTATATTGTCGAACGCTTTTTCCAGATCGACAAATCCTATGAACGTGTCTTGATTTTTCTTCAGCCTTGCTTCCATTATCAGCCGTAACATCAGAATTGCCTCTTTCGTGCATTTACTTTTCCTAAAGCCAAACTGATCGTCACCTAGCGCATTCTCAATTTACTTTTCCATTCTCCTGTATATTATTCTTGTAAGCAGCTTCGATGCATGAGCTGTTAAGCTGATTGTACGATAATTCTCGCACTTGTCAGCTCTTGCCGTCTTCGGAATTGTGAGGATGATGCTTTTCCGAAAGTCATATGGTATGTCGCCAGACTCATATATTTTACACACCAACGTGAATAGTCGTTTTGTTGCCACTTCCCCTAATGATTTTAGAAATTCTGATGGAATTTTATCTATCCCTTCTGCCTTATTTGACCGTAAGTCCTCCAAAGCTCTTTTAAATTCCGATTATAATACTGGATCCCCAATCTCTTCTAAATCGACTCCTGTTTCTTCTTCTATCACATCAGACAAATCTTCACCCTCATAGAGGCTTTCAATGTATTCTTTCCACCTATCTGCTCTCTCCTCTGCATTTAACAGTGGAATTCCCGTTGCACTCTTAATGTTACCACCGTTGCTTTTAATGTCACCAAAGGTTGTTTTGACTTTCCTGTATGCTGAGTCTGTCCTTCCGACAGTCATATCTTTTTCGATGTCTTCACATTTTCCCTGCACCCATTTCGTCTTAGCTTCCCTGCACTTCCTATTTATTTCATTCCTCAGCGACTTGTATTTATGTATTCCTGATTTTCCCGGAACATGTTTGTACTTCCTCCTTTCATCAACCAACTGAAATATTTCTTCTGTTACCATGGTTTCTTCGCAGCTAACTTCTTTGTACCTATGTTTTCCTTCCCAACTTCTGTGATGGCCCTTTTTGGTGATGTCCATTCCTCTTCACCTGTGCTGCCTACTGCGCTATTCCTTATTGCTGTATCTATAGCGTTAGAGAACTTCAAACGTATCTCGTCATTCCTTAGAACTTCCGTATCCCACTTCTTTGCGTATTGATTCTTCCTGACTAACGTCTTGAACTTCAGCCTACTCTTCATCACTACTATATTGTGATCTGAGTCTATATCTGCTCCTGGGTACGCCTTACAATCCAGTATCTGATTTCGGAATCTCTGTCTGACCATGATGTAATCTAATTGAAATCTTCCCGTATCTCCCGGTCTTTTCCAAGTATACCTCCTCCTCTTGTGACTCTTGAACAGGGTATTCGCTATTACTAGCTGAAACTTGTTACAGAACTCAATTAGTCTTTCTCCTCTTTCGTTCCTTGTCCCAAGCCCATATTCTCCTGTAACCTTTCCTTCTACTCCTTCCCCTACAACTGCATTCCAGTCGCCCATGACTGTAAGATTTTCGTCCCGCTTTACATACTGCAATGCCTTTTCAATATCCTCATACACTTTCTCTATCTGTTCATCTTCAGCTTGCGACGTCGGCATGTATACCTGAACTATCGTTGTCGGTGTTGGTCTGCTGTCGATTCTGATTAGAACAACCCGGTCACTGAACCGTTCACAGTAACACACCCTCTGCCCTACCTTCCTATTCATAACGAATCCTACACCTGTTATACCATTTTCTGCTGCTGTTGATATTACCCGATACTCATCTGACCAGAAATCCTTGTCTTCCTTCCACTTCACTTCACTGACCCCTACTATATCTAGATTGAGCCTTTGGATTTCCCTTTTCAGATTTTCTAGTTTCCCTACCACGTTCAAGCTTCTGACATTCCACGCCCCGACTCGTAGAACATTATCCTTTCGTCGACTATTCAATCTTTTTCTCAAGGTAACCTCCCCCTTGGCAGTCCCCTCCCGGAGATCCGAATGGGGGACTATTCCGTAATCTTTTGCCAATGGAGAGATCATCATGTCACTTCTTCAACTACAGGCCACATGTCCTGTGGGTACACGTTACGTGTCTTTAATGCAGTGGTTCCCATTGGCTTCTGCATCCTCATGTCGTTGATCATTGCTGATTCTTCCGCCTTTAGGGGCAATTTACCACCCCTAGGACAAACGAGTGCCCTGAGCCTCTATCCGCTGCTCCGCCCTCTTTGACAAGGCCGTTAGCAGAATGAGGCTGACTTCTTATGCCGGAAGTCTTCGGCCGCCAAATCTGATTATTTATCAAAATTTAGGCAGTGGCGGGGATCGAACCCGGGACCGAAGACGTTTTGATTATAAATCAAAGACGCTACCCTTTTTTTTAATCTCATTTTGTTCGTTATTGTTCGTTTCAATTGTTCGTGGCGGACGTCACCTGATGCCCATTGAAGTTCGTTGCTGAGCTACCGTGCCGGCTACCCCGAGACCACAGGTCTGTACGCTACAGACTATAAAAGAATGACCCTTCCAATCCCTGAAAATCGTTAGTTACTTAGTAACATGTTGCACGGATCATTTTGGACGATAGATCGTAATGATGTGGGACGAGTCTTTATACATTGACATTGCAAATCAATTTGTACATGCAGTTGTATTCTGAAGGTTTTCATTTCTTTTTTTAAGAAAAAAAAAATAAAAAAAGATGTGCAGATGTGAGTTAATAATTCCTACCCACCACCTTTTACACACTGCAATTATAGACATTATTCTACAGAATAGAAGGAGTTGTCAAGAATAACCTTTCTCAGTTTGTTATTAAATTTTGGTTTACAATCTGTCAGACATTTAATATCACTGGGTAAATTATCAAAAATTTTTGATTGCAACATTGTGCACCCCTTTTCTTGTACAAAAGACAACCTTAATATGGGATAATGACTACATTTTTTCCTTCTGTTATTGTAATTATGTACCTCATAGTTCCTTTTGAATTGTAGTGGCTTATTTACAACAAACTTCATGAGGGAATAAATATACAGTAGTCAGAATACACAACTCCTTAAACAGATGTCTACAAGATGATTGTGAGTGAGCACACAAATCGGACGTGTCTCATGTGATCCTCGCACTTTTTCGAGATGCAGAGCTGCGTTTGTCCAGTGTACTGTACACCATATTCGCAGTCAATGCTATGTATGCCAGGTGTGTTGAGTTTGAGTGAGTCGTTAGCTGAGCCCAGAAGCTCTTTAGTCTTCGGCGGTGGTCGGAAGACAGTATTTATGTTCGATGTTCTCAGTAGCTTGCTGATTTTGGCTGACAGGGGCCACAAATATGGCAGAAAGGCGAGTCTCTTGTTATCTTCCTCTTCTTCTTCTTCTTCTTCTTCTTCTTCCTCTTCCCGAAATTTGTCAGCCTGCCTCGTCTTGAAAGCCCTACCTATCTGTGTTTCACTGTACCCATTTTTTCCGAAATACCTCTCTTGGGTGGCTTAATTCGTCTGAGAGGCTTTCTTTGTCACGGGTTACGTGCGCCCTATGTACAAAGGTGGTCAGTACGTCAGGCGTTGCGCCGAATGGTGGCAGATGGTTGAATGGAGGTACAGGTCTGTGTGTGTCTTCTTTCCATACATTGAATGGCACAGTATGCTTCTTCATAAGCACTATGTTCAGGAATGGAATTCAGCCAATCTCCTCTACTTCTATCGTGAAGGAGATATTCTCATGTATGCTGCTTAGGCGGTGTCGGTGGTATACTGTCGTTACTGTGCTAGAATATTAGGGGACTCAAGTAACTGGCACTGGTGCATTAAGTGACTTTGTCAGAGACAAAAACAAATTATACCTGGTGAACGAAGTAACAAGAAAGATACCTGGGAAATAACTTAGGAAAAATTTAGAGGTTAAGCGAGAACCAATCGTAAGTGATAATGCTGAAGTGAATACTGTTATTGAATGAATGAAGATCACTGAAGATTCAAACGAGAACAGTGGATCTATGACCAGCAACTTGGCAGCTAGGCAGAGTAATGGGAACTTTTACAGTGTTAACATTAATAAAACAAACTGCTGGGACGAACTGCTCACCGAAATGGAACATGTGTATGGAAATGCATTGTTGCCACGCTAGATGGCGCTGTCGAATAAAAGTTCCTCTGTCCACTTAACGTGTTTTGCTTGTGTGATACAGGCTGTATGATTGAAGCAACGTACTGTAAAGACCAGAGTGTTCCGGTATTCATGTCGTAAATAAGGGGAGATGATGTTTGTGTACGGCCACGCAGGTGGAAACGGTCGACAGACAGCACGACTATACCAAAATGAGTACCCTCAAAGACGCCAATCACACCCACGTTCTTTTTGGACCTTCGTGTGATCATGGGTCCTTTCAGACAGATGAAGGTGCAGGGAGCTGGCAGACTGTGCATACACCAGATCTGGAGGACCGTGTTCTGCAGGCTATTGAGATGAACTCTAGTACAATCTCCTGGTAAGTGGTCCACCAACGTGGTGTAAGCCAAAGTTCGATTGAGCATATGTATATCTGCATGACGACAGTTACTATCCCTATCACTTGAAATGAGTGCAAGGATTATCACCAGCGGATTTCCCTCTACACGAAGGATTTTGTCGGTGGTTTAGGGACCAGACCACCACAATTGTGAATATCTGTCATGTGTCCTTTTTACCGACGAAGCAGCCTTTACAATAACTGGCATCATCAATCTGCATAATCGCCATGTGTGGGCTACAGACACGACATATGGTGAGAGGAACTTTAATTCGTCAGCGTTATCTACCGTGGCAATAATGCTTTGCCGGACACATGTTCATAGGACTTTTTTTCTGCCATTTCCAACCAGGAATCCATCTCTGCAGTTTGTCGGTTTTATTACTGTTCACCCTGTACGTGCAAGAGCTGGCTATGGGGGTTGATGTGGTGAATCCGCTGGGTTCCATTGTCTGATTCCACTGGAACTGCCGACGATGGCATTAGATCACATGTGGCCCCGTCTCATTGATGACGCGCTGTGGGTTTTTCTGGAACTCCGGTTCTAGAGATTTAGCGCACTGTCTCTAGCAATGGGGGATTCAGTCGTTTAGAAGTAACTAACAGCAGTATGAGTCATGAATGAAGAATTCCGGAACAGGGCTTTCCCGAGGAAAATGTTTCCAAACCCTGACGTTTGCCGGTGCTTAAGTTTAGGAACTGCCAGTAAGCCATCTCTTGGTGTGGCAATGTAGATGATTAACAAGATTACTATCTTGGTTTATGGGATTTGGGTATTTATCCTTATCATTTAATCTGTATTTTCTATACTAATAATAAAGCATGTGTCTGTTTGCATTTGAACACGCTAAACTCCAAAACAACAAGACGAATGTTCATTTGGTTTTAGCAAGTAACTTGAGCGTAGTTTGGGGCACCATACAGGCTTTAGTTTGTCAAAATCGGATCATGAGGAAAAATATATTGTTATATAAAGTTTTACTAAAACTTTCTTGTCTGCCTGTCTGAACATGCTAATTTCAAAAACTACTAGACAGATTGTTATGGAGTTTGCACTGGTAACTTCAGCGTAGCTAGGGGTACAGCACAGGGTATATTTCATCGAAATCGGATCACGGAATAAGAGATATTCACACATGTTCGTTTCACATCTGCTCCGAAACCGCTGGACCGATGTCAATCAAACTTAGTACACATAACACTTATTTCTGGGAAGAACTGCTGTGGAGGGAGGATAACAACCTACCTGTCAAAGCTGTGGGCTGAAAAGAAGTGTAACCCACGAAGCGCGAATTCCCAGATTTTTATCATCCAATGTTTGAGAACTGGAGCATTTAGTGACTTGCAATAAACTTTACACATAATTTCAAACCTTTACGAATCTTTTTCTCTCTGACAACACCCACAAAAGATGAAAGGAAAAGTTTATCGCTTTCTACATTTTTGCTGTTCATGCCGTACAACTGTCGCATCGGCCGTGACGCTTTACGTTTACAGAGAGTTGGGGGTGGAGGAGGTGGGCAGAAAGAAGGGAGAGAAGGAGATGGACAGTGAGCGGCGAGAGGAGATGAACGGAGAGAGGGGGAAGAATGAGGTGGACTAACACAGCTGAAAATAAATACATAGCAGGACAACGCAGGCTACTCAGCCAGTATTTATTAAAGTTTTACTTCCTTTATAATTTATTTCAACAATCATTGAAAATTTTTAAATCATAATTTTTGAAGTGAATGCTAATTATATTAGTAGACGGCGTTTGTAGCTATGTGAAAATACGACCCGTATTGGCTTCTATGTGGTGGGTGGCGAAACTGTAAGGAATAATAAATAAAAAGATAAAAATACCAGAGTGACAAGTAAAGGCTCAAAGATGTGGAAAGTCTACAACGGCTGGGAGAGCGGCGTGCTGATCCATGTCCCTTCATACCACATCCGCATGACGTCACATGTAGGAGGACGACGCGGTGGCCGGTCCATATCGCGTAGTCTTCATAGCCTGATCATTGGATTCAGTTTGTTTTTGGGTAGCTAATCAAGGTCTCATTTAAAGTAATTATAGGTTAATCACAGTGTCACTTCGAATTCACGCGAAAAACAAAGCTAGAGGTTTACAGTAGTTCATAATTTTTTTTATGTTATGGCCAAAAATTGGAATTTGTGTACCCCACTTGCCTGAGAGCAGCGTTTTCAAGTGTTAAAGTATGAGAACTGTTGTGGTTGGCAGGAGAGCCAACACCGTGTTACTAGAGGAGGCCGAAAGGCACGCGATTCAGCTCACGCAGGCTGGAGTGAGGTCTGGGACAGGACAAGGAAGTTAGAATTTAGAAAACGGACGTAGCTGGTGCAATACTTAACTTTAATCCATTAATGACGAACATCGGTCTTGACGGTACATGATTCAATATCAATAATAACTGATAATGGCGCCTTGCTAGGTCGTAGCAAATAACGTAGCTGAAGGCTCTGCTAACTATCGTCTCGGCAAATGAGAGCGTATTTTGTCAGTGGACCATCGCTAGCAAAGTCGGTTGTACAACTGGGGCGAGTGCTAGGAAGTCTCTCTCTAGACCTGTCGTGTGGCGGCGCTCGGTCTGCAATCACTGACAGTGGCGACATGCGGGTCCGACGTATACTAACGGACCGCGGCCGATTTAAAGGCTACCACCTAGCAAGTGTTGTGTCTGGCGGTGTCACCACAAGAACATTTTCGAAATGTTTGCGAATCGTGTAACTGAGGCTCGTCGGATATGGAAAACTGGCTAGAAACCACATTCAGGCTGCCCGGCACACCGGCCCCTGTCAGTCCGGAGCGCCGATTTGATACCGGTCCGACTTCCTGGATCTCGGAAGCGGCACGGTAAATCGTATGGCTCTATGGGTGGGTCTCGGTGAAGGCCGTACAATGTCATAAAGATTTCACCACGGTAACACCGCCCGTTACAAAAAAATGGCTCTGAGCACTATGGTACTTAACGTCTGAGGTCATCAGTCCCCTAGAACTCAGAACTACTTAAACCTAACTTACCTAAGGACATCACACACATCCATGTCCGAGGCAGGTTTCGAACCTGCGACCGTAGCGGTCGCGCGGCTCCAGACTGAAGTGCCTAGAACCGCTCGGCCACACCGGCCGGCTTCCGTTAAAAATCCACCGTTCATGTTGACTGGAAATCCTAGAAAACATAACATCGAACTTATCGGCTGTTTCGCACCTTTCATCAATGTAATCCGGGGTGCCTTTCTCAGGCAATTCTCTTACCTACTGAAGAGCTCACGCACGACATAAGGACCGTTCCCGCTGCATTAGATCCCTCCTACATTTCAAACTTCGCCCAATCTGTCCTGCGTATCTCACAGGACTAGAAGTCCTAGAGGAAAGCACGTCTTGGATAAAAGATTTAAACACAGCCTAGCAGATATTTCTGGAATATTACACTCTGCAGGAGGATGTGCGACGTGTTGAAACTTCTCAACAGATTGAAACCATACAGACCCTCGAATCCGCCACCACGACTGAGTCAAACTATTCTCTTGAGTTCGAATATGCCACAGACTTTTCCGTTTTACGTTTGCAACAGTTTTGGTCTCATCGGCAGCTAATGACTCTCGGTACTTACAGTAGATCGTTGGCGAAGGTGAGAGCCCGCAGGTTAACGACGAAAACAATTACTGTTTACTTTTATGCAGCCCCCAGTGGCGGCTGCTGTGGAAGAGCAAAAGAGCACGTGAACACCCTAACTTTTGACTCTTTCAGAATTTTTTGGTTATTTTTCTTTGAATGCTGTTAAACGTAATATAGATGCGGTAATCTCTAATACACGGCACTAGATCTACAGCGCTGTGCTACATATTGTTCCTCTAGACTCGGTGAAATTTGGCATCAGGGTTTCGAGCACACCTTCACTTGTACACGTTTTAAGGATCTCCTGCGCATAGGCCACTGGCATGACGTAATTGCCTTGAGGGCCAAATACTGGGAGGTTATAATTAAACTTTCCCTATTTAGTACCAATGTCAGGTACATGGGGAAGAGAAATAATGCAGAATCAGTTTAATTGAAACACTCTTAATGTGCCGCTACGGTACATCATACCAATACATACCGGTACCATTACTACTGCAAAAGGGGCTCAATATGGTGCCGGTTGGTGTCCAGGAGAGTATGAAAGCGCAGGCTGCATTCTGCACTTCAGAACGAAGCATGTCCGTAGGTATGCTGGCTATCTCTCTTGATACGCGGCGCTTGAGATCAGCACAGGTGTGAATGTTCCTCTGGTACACCCCGTCCTTCAGGTAGCCCCACAACCAGAAATCAGAGGGAATGGGATCAGGTGATCGTGTAGGCCAAGCACTGGAAATGATCGGCTCATAATTCGCTCGTTTCCAAAGGTGTTTCGGAGAAGCTTGTGAACTTCACGAGCGATGGGCGGTGGGGTCCCATCTTGCATGAAAACTCTTGAGTTCGGTGCGTCTCTCTGCTGTAGCGCGGGTATGACATGCAGGGGAAGCATATCACAGTAACGCTGGCCACTCACGCTGAAGGTATTTGGTCGTTGGCCGCCAACCTGATCTAAAGTGTGTGGGCCAATGACGAACATAGAGGTGAAGTCACACCATATGGTGAGATGTTCACCATACAGAGGAACTTCATGCACAGTCACTGAAGGTGAAGATCCCCGCACTCGGAAATTGTGTGTGTTGACCTCACCCCTGTGACTGTCGTGACACAGCATGCGCTCTGCCTGACTGTCGCGAGTTGCGCGCAGCCTTGTCTGCCCTAGCAACAGCGATTTCATCAACCACCTGTGGTGCAACCGGTCGTCGGCCTGTTCCCGCAGCGACTCCCAGTTCTCCAGCTTATTCAAGCTTCTTCATCATGCTCCACACAGCAAGCAGAGAAAGAGGACCCTACCCTAATCCTTCCAGCTGGCGATATACTCGCAGTGCATCTGCAGCATTACTATTGGTTGATGCTCGTAATAGAGCTTCACCAATAATGCACTACTGCTTTTGTCCAAGCTCATGTTGACACGTCAACAAGTGCAGTGTGACTGGTCAGGTTCGAATCCTGCCTCGGTCAGGGATGTGTATGATGTCCTTAGGTTTAAATAGTTCTAAATCTGCGGGACTGATGACCTCAGATGTTAAGTCTCACAGCGCTTAGAGCCATTTGAACCATTTTGAACTGGTCAGGCGTGTGATATTGTGTATGAGACTATGAATCATGACGACTAACTGTACCTGGTGGCCATAGTTGGAATCGGATATTGGCTCATCGACGCATGGAAATCGTACACCACATACTCTGCACATTAATGCTACCAAGTTTCATCATAGTGCAGTAATTAAATTCCGTCTTGTAATTTGTTAAATAGAAAAAGTTTAATTATAACCAACTGCTAAATACAGATTTGATAAGGAATGTGCACAATTCACTGCATGCCCTTACCATTCAACTACAAGTTTACGTCAACGCCCGCCCGTGCCTTATGATTAGACGAATTGAATTGTTTATTCAACAACAGGAGGGACACTTTCAACATTTAATGTGAAAATTTGTAAGTAAAAATGACTATTCATTAAATTAATAACTTGTATTTCAGTCAGTTTCATTTCGGTATATTTACTGTGGGATACGGCACTCGCGGCTAACAATCATACGGCATTGCGGAGAGACGTTATGAACACCCCGTACAAACAGGCAGAATACATCGCAGCGGTCGGCAGCGCCTATACAGGGCGCATCACATAACATTACCACTGGAAACAACTCCCAAATAACAACAAACACTGAATAACCAATTGTGCAGACCGAAAGTGAGGAGTGGGGCTGTGATAATTGGTTAATACAAACCATTGAGAAATGCACGGAAGTATGATTTTCAAACATAATTCTGTTTTTTAATGGAAACTTGTTATTATTTTTAGCACAGCTGAAAATAGAAAAAATACTTTGTCAATGCTGTTTCTTACATTGTAAAATGTTAATTACATACAGTGTAATTTGTAACATAAAGTTGATGTTTGAGTAACTCCTCAGCAGTTCAGTCGTGTGCATCGGAGAGAACCGAATTAATTAGGGGTACAAAAAGAACAGTGATGCAACGTAGGTACAGAAGAGACTTGAGCAGCATGTTACGTCCACGTGCTAACATTTTCATTAGTCTTTTTCTCTGAAGAATACTGTAAGGCACTGACTTGTTAGAACAAAATGTACATTAACATGAGAATTCATTAAACTTACAAATTTGCTTTTTTTTGTTTTCAATTACAGACTGTAAAAGAGTGAGTCCTAACATTTCAGGCCAATAAATGTTCAAAGTGGTATCCATTATTTGCTGCACACATTTGCAATCTACAGCTCAATGAATGCCTTACACGATACTGATAGGGATAGTTAGCAAATGAAAGATTTTAATAGAGAACAAACAATGTATTTACCTTAATAGTCATAATATATATATCAGTTCATGACATCCATTCTTACAAATTTCAAAAATCCGCCATCTCTCTCCCCACATCCACCACTGCTGGCGGCTCACCTCCAACTGCGCAACGCTACGCGCTGTTAGCATCCAGCTGCCGCTGCCCGACACTACAATGGCAGACAACAATGAAAACTAGCCACAGACTGCGCACAGCACAGCCAGTGATTTTTCATACAGAGCGCTATGTGGCGTCGGCGTTACCAATAAAAAAACCTAAACAGCCTACTTACAATACGTACGTAAGCATCCTGTCTGATCACCTGCATCTATTCATCTCCATTGTGCATTTCGAGGGACTTGGGACCAACAGGACAATGCGACACTCCACTCGCCCAGAATTGCTACAGAGTGGCTCCAGAAACACTCTTCTAAGTTTAAGCATTTCTGTTCACCAAACTCCCGAGACATGAACATTATTAAGCATATCTGGGTTGCCTCGCGACGTGCTGTTCAGAAGGGATCTCCACCCCCTCGTGCTCTTACGGATTTAATGATAGCCCTGCAGGATTCATGCTGTTAATTCCCTCCAGCACTACTTCAAACTCCAGTCGAGTCAATGCCGCGTCGTGTTGCGCCACTTCTACTTGCTCTCGGGGGGCTCTACACGATATTAGGCAGATGTATCTGTTTCTTTTGTAGTAAAATTAGACCGGACATCAGTATATGTTGTAGTTATACTGATAGAAAAACATACTTTGTAGGAATCTGAATGACATATAGGACATTAAAGGTTGGATTTTATCCTAGAGTAATCCATTTGAGACGCTGAGTATCATAAAATACATCATCGTCGATTGTGAGACCAGTATTTATTCCTGCTTCTGACATGTGTTGATCTTACGGTAGGACGGTTTGTCTGTATTATCGGCTCACATTGTACGTGTATCTGAGTATTCACAAAATCAGTCTCACTGGTTTCTCTCATATTCATTTAAATATGGGGTCTCGAGGACGCTGTCCTTTTGGCCCTTATGGCTCTCAGCGCCTCATTTGTATTCTACTCAAGTGACCTTGTCGGGACTGTATGGACGACAATCAATGACAGGTGAACTAAAGGCACTGGAGTGTTGCATGGCTCCTGTGGGATGCCAAATTGTGCCCAGTTGGCGCGTTAGATCGTCACAATCCCGAGCTAATTGCAGGGCCTTGCCCATAATGCCCCATTCAGTGATCTCGCAGGCCAAGATAAAGGTTAGCAAGCACGCAGGAAAGCAGTGCAAACTTTCGCCGTGTGCAGGCGAGCGTTAACTTGGTGAAACGTAAGCCCAGGATGGGATGGCTTTCCATGAAGGGCAACAAAACGGAGCGTAGAATATCGTCGACGTAGCGCTGTGCTGTAAAGATTGCTTGCAAGAGGCCAGATATGGACCAATGCGTTATTGACATGCAAGACTTGCTCGATAGGTGAAATTCTTTTTCTTGAATCTTTGATCGTTTTGAGCCGTTCAGAGATCGTGTTCATCCCATTAATTGTTTGTCATCTTCTATTACGGCAGTGCCGCCTCGTTTTGTTATTGCATTTAGAGGCGTCTCTAACTTCCTGCCTTACTAGTCACTGACTGGCAGCAGCAGCGCCTATCGATAAGCGCACTGTCGTACCATCTCTGGAGAGACCGATAGCATTTTCGGGTCGTCGTGTGTCGGGTAGTCAGTGAGTGGGTGACGTAGCAGCAGTGCAATCGCGACGGAGTAGCAATCGCGGACGGACCAGTAGTCCAGTCGGTCGGTTGGCGTGGAGCAGCAAGCAAGCCAACATCGCGCGGAGTCGGGCTGCAGCCGCTGGCAGCGTGCACGTGCGATTGTAGTGTGAGGTGCTGCTTTCAAGTGCTACGAAGTTCGTCGCCCACCGATCATGGACATGAAAGTTGAGTCCTCACTTACTATCGGGCCTCAACTGTTTACATTTCTTCGTTTGATCTTGGATGTCGCATTTGGGACATTCCCGCGAGCAACAACGTGTGTGTTTATAAGTTACCTAAGATTCCAACCACCTTCCTGTGAAATTTAACTTAATTTATTTCCTGTTATAGAAGTTCTCCAGTGGTATCTTCTGCCTTGTGGCCGTTGACGTACCGGTTACCTATCCTGGTCGTTGTCGTAATTTTTGGGCAGTGTATTTTCCTCATCGCGTTGTTGCTGTCCAGCGCGGCGTCTAGTTCGACAGCTGAGGTGTTGTTGGTCGTTGTGGGTGCCAAAAATTTGTGTGTCGTGCATTAAAATTCAAATGGCTCTGAGCACTATGGCCGGCCAGAGTGGCAGTGCTGTTCTAGGCGCTTCAGTTTGGAACCGCGTGACCGCTACGGTCGCAGGTTCGAATCCTGCATCGGCCATGGATGTGTGTGATGTCCTTAGGTTAGTTAGGTTTAAGTAGTTCTAAGTTCTAGGGGACTGATGACCGCAGATGTTAAGTCCCATAGTGCTCAGAGCCATTTGAACCATTGATGTTTGCTAATAACGTTTGTTCTATTTAAAAAGCTTTAAGAGTTTTCGCATAAAATATGCGGAGTACTTTTCAGCCTCACTCGTAGTTGCATTAGATATAAAATGTAGCAGATTAATACATGACAGTAAGCCTTCGG
Source organism: Schistocerca gregaria (assembly GCF_023897955.1). Taxonomy (NCBI): domain Eukaryota; kingdom Metazoa; phylum Arthropoda; class Insecta; order Orthoptera; family Acrididae; genus Schistocerca; species Schistocerca gregaria. The sequence goes on along the minus strand of NC_064920.1, from coordinate 323,393,436 downwards.
CTTATAGCATTTCTGTAGTAATAGAGTGACTTCCTTGAGCCATAATATTCGTAGTATTCGAACATCGTTGTACTAGCAGTAATAAAAATAATGCAGTGAAATGGCGGCAGTACCATCATTTTAAAAATTTCTACTCGTTTAAACAGTGTTAATTGTACATTCCGACGCTCAAGGAATGTAATGAAGCTCTTCGCTGAGCACATTCGGCTGCTCCGGTCGTAACTGGCCAGTTCTGTTAAAACATAGGGCGGGCAGTGGCGATGGGGGTGCACCGCGGGAAGACGGCAGCGCGCGCTCGCCATGCCGGCCACGTACCTGCTGCGGGCTGCGGTCGGCTTCATTAGAACACCTGCCTCCGCCGCCGGCCGGGACCTTTGTCTGACCGGCGCCGCGCACAAATTAAAACTTCCCACCGCAGCGGCTACGCGCTCGTTGTTATTTTACAGCCCGACGCCGAGACAAGCCCCGAATTTTTCCAGCAAAGTAAAAAGAAAAGGCGAAAAGCGCAGGCGCAAAAAGAGGGGGTGTGGCGTGAGAGGGAATGGCCTCAATTCCCGTCCCTCTTATGTCTCCCCCCCCCCTCCCCCTACCCCATCACCTCTAAACCCCTCCCCTTCCTTTTTTCGTTGCACCTACGCGTCCCTCCCACAGCCGTCAGCACCGTCGGTACCACCACAGCGACTTACGAGTAAACCCTTTGCCGACACAAAAGAAACAAGCGCCAAACGAGCTTGCCTTTTTTGTTCCTTTTGTACGCATTTCTCATTCCCGGTCCTCCCTCTCTCTCTCCCTCTCGCGCTCTCTCGCCCTCTCTCTCACGCCTCCCACTTCTTTTCAAAGTCCTCTGTGTCACACACCTGCGTGTGAGCGCGCCTAGTGAGACCGGGCCTCACGGGGAACCGTAGGCGCGCCCGCTGTTCATTTAGCGGCAAGTGGTTGCGGGGCTGGGGCAAGCACCCTCGGCCCGCCACTTGCACTAGGCGACAATGCTAGCGCCGCAGCCACAATGGCGTGACCCGTGCGGCCGCTCTGTCGCGCCTTTTGTCGCCGCCTGACAGACAGCCCGCGGCTTCGAAGCGTGCAGGCCGCAGTACGATACGCTGAGCAACCTGAGCAAGCGGCTCCACGGTGACGCGTGCCTCAGTTACCGCACACCTGTCATAACTCCTATGGATGTTGCTGCATCTGCAGCGGTCTTTAGAACGTCTTGCTCTGTAATAAACTGAAAAGCCAAACAAACTGTACAATTTTGGAAGCCGGCCGGGGTGGCCGTGCGGTTCTAGGTGCTACAGTCTGGAAGCGCGTGACCGCTACGGTCGCAGGTTCGAACCCTGCCTCCGGCATGGATGAGTGTGATGTCCTTAGGTTAGTTAGGTTTAAGTAGTTCTACGTTCTAGGTGATGGTGACCACAGCAGTTAAGTCCCATAGTCCTCAGAGCCATTTGAACCAATTTTGGTAAACATTTTTGGAACAGTGATCAATAAAGTATTATATTTTAACTAAAGTTGAGTCTTGATCACAAAACTTATGTCTCAATAACATAGGTGACCGGTTTTAGGTTATATTTATACAACCATCTTCTGACCCATGGCTTCCTTGGAGGATGGTAGGCGGAGCTCTCCTAGTTGACTTCGTAGCAGCTGAGGAGAGCTCCGCCTGCCACCCCCCAAGGAAGCCATGGGTCTGAAGATGGTTATATAAATATAACCGAAACCGGTCACATATGTTATTGAGACAAATGGAGGCTAATTTCTAAAATGTCAGGAGATTCAAAATAGCCCAATTGTACTGTTTTGAATTTATTTCTCAGCATTTCCCTCACTCCTATGACACACTGCAGAAGTAGGACAGTTGTAGTAACATCTATATCTACATCTATACTCCGCAGGCCACCTGATGGTGTGTGGCGGTTCTCAAAAAAAAAAAAAAAAAAATGTTCAAATGGCTCTGAACACTATGGGACTGAACTGTTGAGGTCATCAATCCCCTAGAACTTAGAACTACTTAAACCTAACTAACATAAGGACATCACAAACATCCATGCCCGAGGCAGGATTCGAAACTGCGACTGTAGCGGTCGCACGGTTCCAGACTGTAGCCCCTAGAACCGCTCGGCCACTCCGGCCGGCTCTGTCGGTTCTACCTTCTATTCCAGTTCGTATTGTTCGTGGAAAGAAAGATTGTCTGTATGCCTCTGTGTGGGCTCTAATCTCTCTGATTTTATCCTCATCGTCTCTCCGCGAGATATATGTAGCAGGAAACAATATGCTGCTTGACTCCTTGGTGAAGGTATGTTCTCGAAACTTGAACAAAAGCCCGTACCGAGCTACTGAGCGTCTCTCTTGCAGAGTCTTCCACTGTTGTTTATCTATCATCTCTGTAACACTTTCGCGATTACTAAATGATAGTGTAAAGAAGCGTGCTGCTCTCCGTTGGATCTTCCCTATCTCTTCTGTCAACCCTATCTGGTACGGATCCCTCACCGGTGAGCAGTATTCAAGCAGTGGGTGAACAAGTGTACTGTACTCCTACTTCCTTTGTTTTCGGATTGCATTTCCTTAGGATTCTTCCAATGAATCTCAGTCTGGCATCTGCTTTACCGAAGATTAATTTTATATGATCATTCCACTTTAAATTACTCCTAATTCCTACTCCCAGATAATTTATGGAATTAACTGCTTCCAGTTGCTGACCTGCTATATTGTAGCTAAATGATAAAGTATCTTTCTTTCTATGTATTCGCAGCACATTACACTTGTCTACATTGAGATTCAATTGCCATTCCCTGCACCATGCGTCAGTTCGTTGCAGATCCTCCTGCATTTCAAAAAAATCCAAGTTTACAAATCGACCTGTTGCTGTACAGTTAAAAACTCCAACCTGGCGATCCAAAATGGCGGGCCTGAGAATACAATTGCAGCCCTATGACGTCACAATCTAAGATGGAGGACGTGGGAGTATATGTGCAGCCCTAAGGAATGTCAATCATACCCGGTGGTTATAGTTAAATTTCCCCTATTTAATACGTTATAATGCGGAAACTAATTACCGTACGAGGACCAAACTTGGTAGCATTAATGTCAATGATAGGGGAAGTGAAACAATGCAAAATCAATTCAATTGTGCTGCTGCGATACATCATACCATTACATACCGGTACCATTACTGCTACAAAAGGGGCTGCGTTTGGCGCCCATCAGCGTCCAAAAGAGGCTGAAAGCGCAGGATTGCATTCCTCACAGCAGAACGAAGCATGTCCATAGGTATGCTGGATACCTCTTTTGATATGTTGCGCTTCAGACCAGCACGTGTGTGAATATTCCCCTGGTAACTCTGTCCTTCAGGTAGCCCCACAACCAGAAATCACAGGGAGTGAGATCAGGTGATAATGCCAGCCATGCATTTGGAAAAGATCGGCTGATAATTCGTTAGTTTCCAAATGTGTTTCGGAGAAGCAGGTGAACTTCACGAGCGATGTTCATGAAAAGTGTTGTTCAATCTGTCGCTCTCCTGTGGGGAGGATATGACATGCTGGCGAAGCATATCGCAATAACGCTGGACACTCAAGCAGTACGTTGTTGGTCCTTGAGCGCCAACCTGTTCAAAACAGAATGAGCCAATGATGAACGTGAAGCCACACCACACGGTGACACATTCACCATACAGAGGAACTTCAAGCACAGTTACTGGAAGTGAAGATCGTCACACTCTGCAATCCTGTGTATTCACGTCAGCTGTTAGAGAAAAATGAGCTTCGTCTGTCGATAGGATAGTCCAGGGCAAGCTCTGGTCAACTACAGTTCGTGCGAGAAAGTGGAGAGCGAAGTCAAGACGTTGTTGTGCGTCTCGTGGTGCAAGCTGTTGTACGTTATGGATCTTGTACGGCTACCATTTCAAAGTGGACGACGGGATGTTCAACTGTCGTGACACAGCACGCGATCGGGAATTGCGCACGGTGTTGTCTGCGATAGCAACAGCGATTTAATCAACCACCTGTGGTGCAACCGATCGTCGGCCTCTTGGCTGAACTAAGCCCAGTTCTTTAGTCGACTCGAAATTATTCATCATGTTCCGCACAGCAGGTGGAGAGAGAGGACGCTTCCGTAATCCTTCCAGCAGGCGATATTCTGGAAGTACATCTGCAACATTACTCTTATTTTGATAACAGAGTTTCACTAATAATGCCCTTGCCCTTTTGTCCAAGCTCATGTTGACACGTAGACAACTGCTCTGCGGCTCACCAGGTCAAGATGACTGACCACAGCAATTGGTAACCATAGTTGGAACTGGCCATTAATGCTACCAAATTTGGTATTTGTACGGTAATTATTTTCCATGTTATAACGTGTTAAAAATGGAAAATTAATTATAACCACCCTGTATATGACGGACCTGAGGGATCCGAATGGAGGCTACATAATTGCCAGGTCATTTGTGCTAAGTAAAACATCTAGTACTGTCTGAAATGACGGAATATGCAAAATATCCAAGCTGGAGCACTGTCCTGATGGTACAAAATTCAACTCCGAGATGGGGAACCAATATGGGGGGACCTAGGAGTATGAGTACAGCATGCACGGTTATTAAGTTTTCCAACTCCCTATGACATCTCATTCCAACATGGTGGACCTGACAATACTGGATCAGTCTGCATGGTTATCAGATTTCCCAGGTTACTTGTGCAGCCTGCATGGCTCTAAGGTCACTTGTACTATATACGGAATACTATCCTAAGTGTAAATGGCGGAAAATATCTCAGGGCTTGTGTCACACAAAATCGACGATGTATTGCGTGTATAGGGTAGACAAATACATTATTAATCATATGGTTGCAAATTTTTGGTTTGTGTGTATTGATAGGCTTGAAGCACCTGTTTTGATCTTGACTGCATGTTAATCAGCCTGACTTATAGATTCATTAGATACCTCCGCGGTCGCTTGATTACGCCACACTCTTAAATTTTATACTTGCTATTCAGTGGGAATATTTTGTTGCAAGATGCAGAATCTGTGCTGCTTTTGTTGACAATATCTGTTGAGACAGTAAATCTTCCACTGCATTAATGTGCAGGTGTAGAAAACTTCAGTCTACACCGTCAGATTTTATCATTTCCTATCATTATTTCTAAGAGTTTTCATTGCAGAAACATTAACAAGTAATTGTATCTCTGCAAGTTTCTTAGAATGTCTTATCTAAGGTTTAACCACTAAAGATTATAGGCTGTGGAGGTATCGATCCAATGTGATCTACTTTGGTGATTGTGGCGCCGCGTGGGACATGCTGATAGGGTGGTTGCACACCACCTCTCACAGCTGCTTGTAGATGGCTTCTGGGCCAACAGGGGACATTGCATGACTCTTGTCTCTGGAGTCTGTTTACGGACATACCGGATGCTTCAGTGTACCCGCCACATTTCACTGTGGGTAAAAGTAAGAGAGTGCTTCTTCTATTTTAAAATCCCCGTCCCCCATTTTGACTTAAGTCAAATGGGCTGCGACTGCAGTGCCATTACAACTAACACACTAGAGATTGGAATTGGAACTACTATCGTGCGCTTTGCGTTAGGCAGTCAACTTGACAATATGTGTGGCATGCCTGTGTGTGAAGCTGTCAGTAGCGCATGGTGGCATGACTTCCAGGCGAGTTGGCTGGTACTGTACTGAACTTGTATACAGCGCACGAGCGAGACATGTTGCTTTCACTACATATGTCTCTTGATACATGATGCGGTAGTGGCGCCTCTTAGCCGAACTACTGAGGACTGTACATGGTGGCAGATGGACGACACTCAAAAACTTTGTGACTGTGGATGAAACCTAAAATTATGGATAAAGGGATGTAAGGCGAAAGTCTACGGCTCATGTACCATCATGTGTCATTTCCTCTTACTACCTTATTGACTTATTGACATAAATATCTCTGAAACAGGCAGGCCTTTGGCAATCACGATCTCAGTTACATATAAGACATAAAGAGTAAGATACCAGATCTCAATAATAGTTCAATAAAAACAGGTAAGCCTTGATTAATAAGAGTTTCAGCTAACCCAAATCACGAAAAAGATCTTAATTTAATTTAAAAGGAACTGGAAGGCCGTCAATAATAATGGCTACAGTTAAGAAAATTACCAAATATAAAACAGGCAGCCCTTAATGATAACAGCTTCAGTTAAGTAAGATTACCAACTAGAGAACCGGCAGGCCTCCAGGATAACAGCTTCAGTTAACGGAAATTTCCAAATAGCAAACACGCAGGCCTTTAATAATAACAGCTTCAGTTAAGAAAAATTACCAAACACCATCAGGCAGGCATTCTTTAATGTCAGTTTCGTTAAGTAAGACTACCAAATCTAAAACAGTTAGGCCTTCATGAATAACTACTTCAGTTAAGTAACCAAGAATCTGAACTGCCTCCTCAAAGGTGTGCACCAGGAGGCTTATAAGCAAGAAGCACCTGACTTCACCAAACAGGATGGCCAAGAAAGGTTACAATGCAAGGACCTTCCTTCCAAGGCCTTTTCATTAGGTACACACCTGCAAAAGAAATATTAACACAGCAAGGTTAGTTGCGTGAAAGCAACACTAGCCAACCAAACGTTACCGCCTCTACAACGACGACGCAACGCACGAAAGGAAACTAGGCTGCCAAATCTAATTAAATAGCCTCAGCAATTGTAAATGTTGAGAGGCAGGCACCTCCTAAACCAATATTATTAACAGAGCGATGACGTCTGCAGTGCCCGAAGGTATCTCAAAACCGGCATCTGGTCGTATTGCAAGAGAAAGGTACTTATCTAGCGTTGGAAGACGTTTGGCAAGGAGGTCGGCTAATAGCCAACCATCTAGGTACTGCGTGACGAGGGCGGGCAGGGGGGGTCCCGCCACACCATAGAAGAAACACGTTATCGCTCCGGCTCAGAAAACACCATCGGCTAACACAGTTTAAGATATCCTGTTATCAAATAACCAAAGACAGTATCGACTCTGGAAAAGCAAACAACAGCCACAATTCAATACCTAGAGGTATCAATAAGAAAATAACAGATAAGACCTCAAAATTAGAAACTTAAGTTCAGAATCGAAGCTGAAGCTTGACGATTCCAAAAGGTGTCCAGAATTCAGCATAGCGGAACTGGCTTCAACTCTCTCATCGGTAGGCCACGTCCCAGTGCTGGCTGGCCACATTACGCACGAAGACATCACTCGAAGACAGCCACTGATTCAAATCGGCCCACAAATACACTCAGCAACCTCTCGCTAGACTCCGTGCCCAAGACGGTTGCCCAAGTGCTCTTCTTAGTCGCTGGGCGAACCTCTCACAACGCTCTCCTCGCTCCGTTACCACTCTCTCCAAATCCCCATCCCACAACAAGCTCCATGCCCCACCAATAACATCGAGCAATGATATTATTGATCTCAAACCAGAGGGACGTCACACAACAGATCTAGCTAATGGTGCCAAGAATTCTAAAGGCGACGGTAGCAACACTGCCACAGCTCAGAGGATGCAGTATTTGTTTAAACAAAAACGGAAACTTTTCTATTCTGTTCTTATCATGAGTGTTTAAACAGCGCTTAGTTTTAATTTGGGGCCAGTGGCCTCTGAACAGTTACGTCGCAGAAGTGGGGAAAACTGGTGATTTGTGAATTTCCTGCTATTTACACTTACAATAGGATTTTAAGCCTAGCATAAGTGACCTGATAACGATGCAACCTTTGCCAGTGCCCTTGGAGATAAACTCCATGCAGGCTGCACCAGTATCCTTATATCAACCACTCTGGGTTGTGAAAGATTAGGGGAAAATCTGAAAACCATGCTGGTTGCACCAGTATTTCCAAGTTCTCCATCTTTGATCGCCATCTTGGACTCTGACACCACAAGGCTGCACTCATATTCTCTTGTCCGCGATCTTGGATTGACATCTTGAGGTTTTTTTTTAATTTAACGCCAACTGGATAATGCACCGCCCTTTATTTTTTTTAATTTTCCACCATTTTACATATACATGGCACAGTTAACCTGGCAACCTTGCAGCCTGTGTCCATATCCCTCCACAAAATTGGACTGTAACGCCAAAGAGCCGCTCCCATATTCCGTCATTCTTCATCATGGATTGTGGTGTCTTTCGACTGTGGTCGTTTTCCATAGGTAATAATCTTGGATTAGCATCTTCGATTTCTTTTTAATTTGCACCAACGGGACACTCCCCATTTCGGATTTTTTTTTAATTTCCTGCAATTTTATACTTAGGAGAACTGCCCTACTCCCACAGTGACACCACAGAAATGGAAAAAAATCCTGAATACAGTTGCGCTATTTTGAATTTTGCATGATTTTTTAATTTCCCTCCATTTTATAAACATCGCAACGGGCCTATAAAGTCAGAGGGGGAAGGCGAGGGAGGAATGTGGCTATAATGCAATCTGAGCCAACTGGATATCCTACCCTACTGTTCATGTGCTCATAATAATCGTAACATTTAATTTTAAAGCTTAGGGTGGTGAGTTTTTGGGATAGATTATTTTAGCGCTACTAAATTTGCTCAGTACCAAACAAGGATTGTATGAAAGCATGCTGTAATAATTCCAATTGGTGTCATACCATTTTTGTTCTAGATAAGTTTTTCAGCAGTCCATAAATACGAGGGTCGGTCAAAAAGTAATGCCTCCCATTTTTTTTCTACTTAAAAAAATTAAATTAAGTGAAAAATTTGAATTTGGCGCCATTCCTCAAACCTTCTTCTGCAATCCATTGCAGTAGTAACTTTCTGTGTCAACAGGTGGCAGCACAGCAGAAGTTTGTAAGATGGCCGACATCGATGTTCGTTTGAGACAGCGTTGTGTGATTGAATTCTTGAATGCAGAAGGTGAAACGCCCATACGCATTCATGAAAGACTGAAGATGGTGTTGTGACAGTGGATGTCAGCACTGTTAGACGATGGGTTCGTCGTTGTAAGGAAGCTGAAGGGCAAACACCGTTGACTGACGAAAAGCGGAGCGGCAGGCCGGTGAGTGCAGTGACTCCACACAACATTCAGCAAGTTGATGACATCATTCGTGGTGACCGTCGGGTGACTGCAGATGAAGTGTGTCGCATTATTTCTCTTAGTAAAGGCAGTGTGATCACGATTATTAAACAATTGGGGTACTCAAAAGTTTGTGCACGGTGGGTTCCAAGAATGTTAACCGATCAGAATAAAGAGGCAAGGAAAACAATAGCCTCCCAACACTTGCAGCGCTTCCGTTTGGAGGGAGATGAGTTTCTGAAAAAAATTGTGACCGGGGACGAAACATGGGTGCATTTTTTTGAACCCGAATCAAAGAGGCAGTCAATGGAGTGGCGTCACACAAGCTCGCCGAGGAAGAAAAAATTCAAAACTGTGCGATCGGCAGGGAAAGTTATGGCAACAGTTTTCTGGGATACAGAGGGTGTGATTCTGGTTGATTTTTTGGAGCAGGGAAGCACAATAAATTCTGTTCACCCTCAAAAAACTTAAAGCACGTCTTCAGCGAGTTCGCCCAACAAAATCAATGGCAGATGTTCTTCTTTTGCATGACAATGCAAGACCACACACCAGTCGTCACACCTCTGACGAGATTGTCAAAATTGGATGGGAAGTTTTGCCTCATCCCCCATACAGCCCTGACCTGGCACCATCAGACTTCCATCTGTTCGGGCCACTAAAAGAAGCTCATCGTGGGATTCATTTTGAAGATGAGGAGGCCGTCAAAACATCCGTGCGTCAATGGCTTAGGAAGCAGAGCTGTGATTTTTACCGTGCTGGGATACATGCCCTTGTTCAAAGATGGACCAAAACTGTAGAGATGGGCGGAGATTACATTGAAAAATGACAAAATGATCCTCAATGTTGTGGTTTTCAACCTATGTAATTGCATTTAAATTTCCTGACAATTAAACGTAGAAAAAAAATTGGAGGCATTACTTTTTGACTGACCCTCGTAAATATTCCCATAGTCGCTGCTTGCACAGGGAATATCAAACTTTTTTTCATTTCGAATAAAACACAATGGATTTATTAAAAGGCATTTCCGTTTTCTACCATGGCTTTGTTATGATCATATTCATTTATTTCACACGATCAGTTGATTTCGGTGATTTCCCATTTTCAGATACTTACCACGTAAGATTACGAGGATAGGAGTAATCAGTTGTAAATACACATCACCGAAATCAGCTTCTCGTGTGTTATAAGCGACTGATCATGAACAGCCAATGTCGAAATGGAAGTGTCCTTTTAATATAGTGTCAAAGCTCTCTGGTGGGAAAAGATGTTTGAAATCATAATAGTGCATATGTACAACAAAAATTAACTTCCTGCACTTTGCATTTTTGTCATCATTCAAGATTTAGTAACTCATTTTTCCCTGCATCCGTGTGGCTCCCCAAGTTGCTCACTAGAATAACATTGGGAAAAAAATTAAGGAGCTATTAGTTAACAATCTCTATGGCTTTAGGCACCTTTTTTATTCGTGTCGGAAGCTAACCATTAGAGTACGCAGCTATAGACAGTATATACATAATTACAAAAGAATGGAACGTTCAGAAATATCGTCTATCACATTTGCAACTCAGATAGCATTTGTCTAAAACTGGGCCATGTATAGGGCACTATCGTTTGCAAGAATATGATCCTGTGTTGAGCAAAAGGGTTTTCGCACAGTTTGTTGTTCTCCACACTCAGTACTTGCTATCCTCCGATGTTAAATGTCTTAGTTAAAGGGAGGACTTCGCACTACTGACATCAGCTCTTAAGCAACCAAGGTAACCCCGGAAACCCCACTAATCGTTGCGGCCAGGAGGAAGCTGTTCTCGCGGTTCCATCCAGTCTTCTTTATATTTGCATCGATAAAGATTTGCCTTGTCTAGAGGGAGTTTCAAACGTTCAGCTGCTTAAATAAAGCCCTATTTTAGCCTAGGATGAGGTAGTTCACGGCCAAACATTGGATGAGCTTCAATTTTATCAGACATGAGTCATTCATGATCGGTGACGATTTTCTTGATAGGAATTTCCTCAACATGCACCCTGTAATCACAAGTTTGTTTGTGTGGCCATCCTCTGCAGTAAGCATATAAATACTCGTTTTGTAAAAAAAACTGTCTTTTCCTGCTACTAGTTACTAATCTATAACTAACAAAACTGTATCGTTATAGATCCCACTGATGACACCTTAGAACAGGAGAAGGCGAAACGCGTATGGGATTAATAAAGTAATTAGCAGCAGGAAAGGGCAGTTTTATTCACAAAACAAGTACCCTGTAATCAGCCTACAAGTTTTGTTTTGAGCAGTGTCCACAGTTTTGGCATCTGGTGATTAATATCAAATATGGGAAGCATAGTCTGCTGCAGAATAGGATATGACCAATACAGTGTTTCTACGAACATGTGGTTTAGTTCTCAAGCGTGCGTCCTGAACTTTCTCAAGACGTTGTTCCGAGTATTGGTTTTCTATTTGACGTTGGAGCAGTGTTGTCGTAAGGCGAGGGAGCAGTCGATTGTTACTGATATTATTTGTGGCAATGTTCCAAGGGGATGCCATTTCAAGACTCATTCAAGTTGCTTGAGGCCTCCCTGTTCCTGAAATGGAAATCATAAAGTAGAACTTTTGAGGTTGGCTACTGTTGGTTAGCCTTATAGCATGTGCTAGTTCTTTCAGAGTACCACCGAGAGTGAGTTCTTTGTTTTTAAATGTTTCGCCTTGGACGTTCAGAGACGGTAGAGACACCAGACCGACAGTTTTGATTTGCGTATGTTAATGGAAACAAGATTCAAGAAAAATCAAGACACTTTCACAGGGTTTGTGAAGCTTCCGAGAATGTAGAGCAAGATTTCGAAATCCAAAGAAAAAAGCAAAAACCAGCAAATAATCAGAACGAAAGAGTAATACAGAGGAGCTCCGTTTAATAATGGCTTAAGACTAGTATGTAGTCTCTCTCCTCTACTAATCAGTCTACAGACTTTTCCTTTATTATCTGTTTCCGTGGAGCGTAGTCTCAGTCTTGTTGCTAACATTAGTAACATAAATTACACTTCTTACTCTCCTTGCCAATGGAGAACATTATAGTAAACGGTCTAGAACATTTAGAAAGGGGTCTGTCTGTAGTCTTAAAGAAAGAAATGTGTTGTGCATATAATAAACATCTACATGGTAAATTTTGCACGTCCAACTCTTCGAGACGTAGCCTGAAGGCGAAGCTACCGTTTCTACTACATGGGAACGATAATGTCACGGCAGTAGGCATATTAGAGGAACTTTTTAGGAATCACTGAAAACCATTTCGAAGAAATATAAAAATTCCTGTGGCTATACCATTATACCATATACAGTGGAATTGTTTGACAATAAAATGATGGATATACTAATGCAAGATTTTCAGGGACACTGCAGCAGCTTTGTGTAGATGACTATTAACGTATGGATATGGATACACCGAGATGACAAAATTCATGGAATATGGATATGCTTAATTGCAGATGGCGTTGGTATCACGCACATGGGATATAAAATGGTAGTGCATTGCATTGTGCTCAGGTTGAGAGAGGACAAGTTACTCTCTCACCTATTTTTCGCATGCGGAAAATTATTAAAGATTTCATTACAACCTGATGCACCTTAAGTGAGACTCTTAATGGCCTGAGCAGACGTTGATGGAGCCTGGTAGGGCGCTAATAGCATGAGGTATTTTTGTGATTCTTAGCTCGTAGAAACGGCTTGTTGGGAGTTGAAAGCAATTGGGTTTGAGCCCATCCATTAGTAAATCTTACCAGAAAGGCCCACAACCATACAGAGCGCAAAGGGCAGCCCCTCGTCGAGATGGGGCTCCAGCAGAACAATGCCACAATATCTGCCGCTGCACCAGCAGAAGCCTGGGCTGGGGTAATGGTCTAAAGGAGCACGTCTATGCAGTGGAGTTGAAAACCACTGTGTGTGAAGCCATAAGTAGTAAAAATTCACGTTTTCGTGTTTGCCGACAGTGCCAAGAAAACTACGGTGTCTGAGAACCGTTTAGAGATCTTAGCTAGGACTAACAAGCTCCAAGGCACAGGCGACTTAGATAAATATCTTTGAGATTGTATCCGTTCGCTTGTTGCGGTGGGAAGAGACATGACTTCAGAAAAAAATCATCTCTTCCCCCTCTGCGGAAACTTAAAAAAGCCAGCAATTGCCGGGTTCTTTTTTTTTTCAGAGACTCAGGTTTCTTAACTCTTGCCCTGGTTCGACATGAGTTTGTGCTGTCGTGTGGGAGGTGAGATTCGGCGCCTCTAAAGTCTTGTAATTGGCTCAAGACAGGGTTAAGGCGGTGTCGTTCATGCACTTTGGGGGAAAACGGGAATTTTTTTCTGGAGAGGTGCAAAGCAATTTTGTCCGCTACTTCGGTCTGGTAAGCACTTCTGGTCGAAGCTCTGGCATGTTTGGTTGGTACTTGAGACTGACTTCACTTGTGAGTAGTTTAGACTGGACAGCCTGTGGTGAAGTTCTTACTGTACAGACAGTGTGACTTCAAACGTCTCGGGCTACTTGTTTGCCATGCACTCTGTCATATAAGTGAGCCAAATTAGTCCTTGGTATGCCTAGCGAATGAGTGAGACACACACTGAAATCTACCATGATTTCAGGGCTCTGGTAGAGAGTAAATTGCGATCAATTTGCCTGACTGCTAGACTGTGAGATTTTTCAATTTCTTTCATGGCCATGATCGATTCACAGGTGCCGCCTCCATGTGTCACCTCCTCTGCCACACACATCTCGCCAGCTGCAAGTCACATCACCGCTCGAAGCAAACAGGGTAACGTACTGATGATCCAATATTGTCAGGGAATACGGATCTCAATCGCCACTTGCTCTCAGCTGCACCTATTTAGAGAAATTTCAGTAGATTTGATCAATCAAAGTCTGCTCAGCGTCAGATCAATTCAGCTTGCGTTATACACTTTTTTAGGGTCACAGTACTTTACTTACTTGTCACCTAGTTAAACTCTCTTTGCCAACCAGGATCCACCCAGTGGAGTAGTAAATAGCCTGTTAGTTGCTTAGGGTATTCAATGTATAACTTGTTTAGTATAATTTATGTCTTGTTTAAAAATATTAATGTTGGTAGGACACAACATTTTTCCCAACATTCTCTAACATTAAATAGTCCCACCAGAGTTAGCTTTCAAGGTTATTCGCGAGGTCTCTGATGTGATGTGGCTGCATGACAGGAATTAACAGATTTTGAATGCGGAATGGTAGTTGGAGCTAGATGCATGGGTCACTCCGTTTCATAAATCGTTTGGGAATCCACAGCGTCAAGAGTCATCATGATTCGCTGTCTCACTGCAATGTGGGGTCGGCCTTGTTACTATGGATGTGGTGAAGCTAGTGTCGGAGGGTGTCGAGTTGTGTAACTCAGGCGGAACATGGCAACTAGCCCAGTATTCACCGAATGGGATGTGGAAAACAGCCTAAAAACCACGTCCATGCTGGCCAGGACATCAGCCCTCGTCGTTAATCCGCCAGGCGGATTCAATCCCGGGCCAGCACACCTAGCCGAGTCCAGGAAGCAGCACATTAGCACTCTCAGCTAACCTGGCGGATGTCCACAGCGTCAAGATTGTGCCGAGAATATCACATTTCAGGCATTACCTCTCACGACGGACAACACAGTGGTTGATGGCCTTCACTTAATGACCGAGAGCATCGACGTCTGCGTAGGATTGTCAGTGCTAATAGACAAGCAACACCGTGTGAAATAATCACAGAGATCAATGTGGGACGTAAGATTAAATTATCCGTTAGCACATTGTGGCGACATTTGGCGCTAGTGGGATACGGCAGCAGACGACCAATGTTAGTGTCTTTGCTAACGCACGACATCGCTTGCAGCGCCTTTCCTGTCTGGCGACCATGTCGGTTGGAACCTAGACGACTGGATTACTTTAGGTACAGTGTATGGAGAAATCTGCCTATGATCGAGGAACATAAAGTTTCAGCGCTGGAAATTGGCCACGTGCTGGGATACTCGCAGAAATCAGTGCAGATGGACGTTTACTATAGACAGGGATGCACGAAAAATGTTTTTACAAACGTCTTTTCCTGTTTGGAGCAACGTACAAGGATGGTTACGTTGTATCTAAATGTTATTTACTGGAACATTGTGCATCTAATAGCACAACTGTTTGTGGAGTTTAAAACTGATGGAATAACTACATCTAAAGAGCACTCATTTGCCAAAGTTGTAAACTTTAACTTCTATACAGAAATTTTGCAGGAATACGGAGCAGAAGAGGTGCCAGCATACACCCAAGAAGAGTTGAACACTTTAAGATGGACATAGGACAAATTTGAACAACTACAGAGGAACCTCCCTGCTACAAGTCACCTACAAAATTTTCTCAGAATGGTTACTCCAGAGAACACGAGACCAGTTAGAACACAAACTTGATGAATAGCAGGCAGGCTTTCAATCCGGTCGTTCATGCACAGAACAAATACTTAATCTGAAAATAATACTAAAATAAAAGGCCATCTGTAATGTTGACTGACAGTCCTTGTTCAACGTCTTAAAAGAACAGGGACTCGGTCCAAAAACACTAAGATTAATCAGACGGACATTAGCTGTCACTACATTGATAGTTAAATTCATGAGTGAAATTTCTGATCCCTTCATGATCAAAACTGGAGTGCGCCAAGGTGACGGATTATCCCCACTATTATTCAACCTAGTCCTGGACAAAGCAATGAGGGGATGGGTAAAAGAACTGAAAACTCAAGAGCACTGGGAGAAACACGACTAGGAAGACGCCGGTACGAAACAGAAATATCAAACCTAGCTTTCGCAGACGACCTGGCCATACTCTCAGACAACGGGGCAACAGCAACCAAACAAGTAGAGGTACTGAAAGAATGCGCAGAAAAAGTTAGGCTGCAAATGTCTTTCGAGAAATCTGAATTTTTCTGCTCAAAATTAAATATAACAAAACTAGACACAAAATACGGCAAAATAAACAAGGTTGCTCATTTCAAATATCTAGGTGAAATCCTCGAACCTACAGAAGAAGAAAAGATCGTACACACAAAAGTCAGACATTACGACACGGTGATCAAGTCTCAAATACTGTAAGCAAGTGAGACGCTAACACTCCATACGAAAAGTTACATGGAAAGCATACTGATGGAAGAAAGGAAAATCATGAGGAAAATTCTCGGCCCAAAGCTGACAGAAGAGGGATACAGATTACACTCTAGGAAAACTACAAACAACATGCCAAACAAAGCAGCAGACGTTAGATAAAAAGGTTGAAGTTTATGGGCACATCATCAGGCTATCACCAAAACGACTCATCAAGAAAATTCTAACATACATACAAGGGGTCAAATCAACAATACCGTAGATCACACAAGTCAAACTGGACCTAGAAGGAGAAAAACTCGATCCAACAGGAACTGAAGACAGAAATGTTTACAGGGACAAGATACACAAGTGGAATAAGAGGTCAGAGAATGAGGTCCCAAAGAAATCAAGGACAAATTGAAATGAACACAGAAAGAGACTCCATGGAGAAAAAATTGAGAATCGCGGAAGATCAGAGAGAACGCTCAAATGAGGCAGAACGCTTTGCGTGATCCTACAGGGTCTCGATGCAAATAATGATAATAAATAAAAATTAAGTTCTAAGTCAATAAACTGATCTATTTGTGAGATCAGGTCACCAAGCTTTGTTCTCATATCAACATTTTTAAAGGTAAGTTATTTGCGCCAGTGTTGTTATTATTATTTGTTCATGTGTAAATGCTCTTATCATGTTTATACCTAAACTATGTTTCGATTTACTTTCGGTACAACAACTCTTGAAAATAGACTTTGGTCCGATAGACATTCACTGCGAGATATAAAAAAAAAAACGTAACGCAGCAGCAGGTGTGGGAAGATGTTGTCATTTAAATATTTTCATGTATGTTGTTAACAGATGAACCTAGAAATCATTTCTGGAAATGATTACCTACTTATCGTGAAAGACAACTTTTCTCCTGTCTTCCAGTGCAAACGGTTCTAATAACGATGTGGATGAGCTCTCTTGCGCATTACAGTGGGAGTACACCTACAGCTGCAGAACGATGCATACGGAGAGCAGATATCTTGAACCTCAGTTGCGAAAAGTTTCAAAAAATCGGATCCACTGGGGCACGTGGAAGGTAAGGAGACAGACATATAATAGAAACAGCAGTGTTTTATTGAGCAGTTTAAGCAGTTGTTAGTCCTGTACCACGTATTACTGACTTGTGATTAAGTTACCGAGTATCTGAATCACCACAGTGCTTAAACACACAGTACATTCAGGGCAGTTGTGGCTTAGATCGGTGGCTGTCGTGCTTCCTGTGTAAAACAATGGCTAACTGAAACATTTGCGTCTTATGTTCTCACTACACGTTACACAGATTAACAGAGAAAATCCTCCAAAAACTGTCCCGTATTCTCTTCTCGTAGCATTCCTACCTGACCTGCAACCCCCCACCGTGCGCTGATCTTGCAGCGCTCTATTTTTGTCCTTAAGTCAATATGCTGAACTATTTACGGTAGACATAAAACTGCTTGTTATGCGCGTGTCGTTCATTTTGTTTAAGTAATCTGCACGTAGCAATACCTCCAGCTAAGAGACACACTAGCAACCACACCGTCGCATAAAGCTACACTGGAGCGCCAAAAATAAATTGTTATAGGCATGCGTTTTCCAATACAAATAAAAATAATATGGCGCTACGGTCGGCAACGCCTATGTAAGATAACAGGTGTACAGGGCAGGTGTTAGATCGGTTACAGCTGCTGCAATGACAGGTTAACACGATTTAAGTGAGTTTGAACGTGGTGATTTTGCCGGTGCACGAGCGAGGAAGTACACCATCTCCGAGGCTGCGATGAAGTGGGGATTTTCCCGTACGACCATTTCACGAGTGTACCGTGAATATCAGGAATCCAGTAAAACATCAAATCTCCGATATCGCTGCGGTCGGTAAAAGATCCTGCAAGAACGGGACCAACCACGGTCGAATAGAATCGTTCATCGTGATAGAAGTGCAACCCTTCCTCAAATTGCAGCAGATTTCAATTCTGGCCCCTCAACAAGTGTGAGCGTGTGAACTATTCAAGCCGGCCGTGGTGGCCGAGCGGTTCTAGGCGTTCAGTTCGGAACCGCGCGACTGCTACGGTCGCAGGTTCGAATCCTGCCTCGGGCATGGAGGTGTGTGATGTCCTTAGGTTAGTTAGGTTTAAGTAGTTCTAAGTTCTAGGGGACTGATGACCACAGCTGTTAAGTCCCATAGTGCTCAGAGCCATTTGAACCATTTGAACTATTCAACGAAACACCATGGATAAGGGCTTTCCGAGCCGAAGGCCCACTCGTGATGGCTGCATGACACAAAGTTTTACACCTCGCCTGGGCCCGTCAACACCAACATTGGACTGTTGCCTGGTTGGTCGGGCGAGTCTCCTTTCAAATTGTATTGTGCGGATGGACGTGTATGGGTATGGAGACAACCTCATGAATCCATGGATCCTACATGTCAGCAGGGGGCTGTTCGAGCTGGTGGAAGCTCTGTAGTGGTGTAAAGGTGCAGGATTCATGTTGTCAGTTCCCTCCTGCAGTACTTCAGACACAGGCGAGTCTATGCCATGTCATGTTACAGCACTTCTGCGTGCTCACGGGGCCCTACACCATATTATGCAGTTGTGCCAGTTTCTTTGACTCTTCATTGTATATGATCCATGCAAAAGCTCGGGCCACAATTAGATTTCAGCTACAAAAAGACAGATCTATATAAATTCCGAATTTATTACTTACTCAATAAGTCAAACAACGCGAACAAAGCAGCAAAAGAACATATTCTCCAATCACATTTTCTAGCAAATACAGCCACGCAATTGTCATTTTCGTATGGATGCGACACGCTTCGTTTCAATTTGAGACACATTTCTTGATGGCGCGTACCTTTGTATCTGCTAAAACACATCATTTTCGTCGTTTTTTGGGACCATTCAGAGCGAGTACATCATAAAGGACTCGCCATTCGGATTTGTGAATGGAATGAAGTGTGGATACTGAAGCGCGGCTCGAAGGTAGCCAATTCGAATCCTAGTGGCGGAAAGAATTTTTGCCATCACTATTTGCCGGCAAGGGAGAGAGGATGTGGTGGCACGAAGATCCTGATCACCAGAGGTTGCGCCAATGTCCTGGATGAAATTACAGTCCCTACTGATAGAGTACAAACTGGTAGCCAAATAAAAAACAACGGTGAAGTGACACTGATGGCAGTTATAGTCAGTCGACTGGTGACGTTAAGCTTGAACATCCTCTTGGTGCTAAAGACTGTCTCTCAAATGAAGAGCGAGCAGCGATTGTAGTAGAGAAAGCGGAATTTCCCGGAAGAAAGCTAAAGCAGCCGTGCCGGATGAGAGAATCAATTACCCGTCTAGCAGTGTACTGCAGAAAATTTTTTAACTGTCTAAGACAAAAATCCGTTAAAAAAATTGACTATAGATGATTATGTTTTCTTCGTAGCTGCTGTAAGGAGAGAACGGGTTAGGTACAGGACGAGTTGGCGGTCAAAGGTTTCCATTTCTCCGGTTCTCAGAGAACGCCAGGCAAAGTTGGAGAAAACTGCTACAACTCACGATGAAGACTCCGTCTCTCTTGGCGGGTAAAATACAGTCGCTGTAAGATTTTCTGGAAACTCTTTCACAATGAGAAGGTTGAACAACATCGGCAGTATGGTGTCTTCTGAATAACAAACTGGTCGCTTATGGAACGTCTTGAACACACAAGCTGACGGCGAAATTTTGCGCGTCGTTAGGACCGTGATAATAGCCGATTCGCCCAGTATTGTTAACTCGCGAAGAAATCACTATGCACTGTATTGCTAAACACACTAATCGTTTTATGGCGGTCCGGGTATCTAACACCTAACTAAAGTTCATAAGCGATATTTACCTTATTTTTCACAATTTTTTTATTGTTGAAAACTGCGAGTACAAATTGTATCTCCTTTGAACTTCAAAATTACTTCTATGTGCAAACTTGTCTGACCTCAAAAAAAACACCATGTCCTGTCGGCATTCTTTATCTTCAACAATTGCCACAAAAGCTAGATGCTCTTTTTTCTTCCACACCAAAGAGCGTTGTCGTCACAGCAAAGGGCGTTGTCGTTTCAATTATGGTAGCGTATCATCGCTACTACTCGCAGCGCGAATATTACAGTCGTATTACATTAGGTAGGGACATTCGAAAAGAAACTAATCCCTGCGCAAACAACTCTTTGCAGGTAAGTGATTGAGTAGTACGTCTAAGTTCGTTTACATCGACACAAGGGATCTACATAATTATTTAGTAATTGCCCATTAACCTGCCCACAGTTCTTGAGATTCAGTCAGTTGTATCGATAACTCTAAACAATGATAAGTTTCAGAGGATGTTTGCAGACAATGCGGTTCCGTATGAAGACTGCAGCGAAGTGCAGGAGGATTTGCAGAGGACTGGTGAATGGTGTAGGGACTGGCAGTTGACCCTGGACTTAAATAAATGCAAAACATTGCACGTACATAGAAGAAGAAATTCACTACTCTACAATTACATATATGGAGGAAAACTGCTGCCATAAAATACCTAGGAGTAACATCCGGAGCTATCTCATGTGAAATGACTGTATAAAGCAAATAGAAACAGAAGTACGAGGGGCGTGCAATCCAATTTTTCCTCGGCCAATTTCGGTTGAAACAATGCGGTATTTGTTGCACCCGTAGAATACTTCGGCTTCAGCCTCTATAGATTCACGAAGTCCCGATAGGTGACGGCGCTACACGTAGCCTTCGAAATGGTGTCTGTAAAGGTGGTCCGTTCCAAGCAGAAAGCTGTAACTGAGTTTCTTTTGTCGGAAAGCAAAGCATCGCAGATATTCGTAGCACCTCTCAGAATGTCTATGAAGACGTTGCAGTGAATGAAAGCACGGTGAATCGCTGTGCGAGGCGTCTGCCAAAGTGACAACAAGGTCGGGCAAACCTGTACGATCTCTTGCGCACTGTTGAAACGTGCGGACATCTCATTCGAGGTTATCGACGGATTACAATCAAACTCCTCGCTGCACATCTGGACGAGAAGCAGTATATGGATGATGGGGAGGTTATTGATGTAACAACAACGTTGACTCCGAGTCGACCAGTACAGTGTGCACATACAGGCTCACCTAGTAAGGCGGCGTAAAGTCGTCGCATTGAACGAAGATGCCGAAAAATAGTATTTTGTAGCCAAAAGAGTGGGAAATAATAAAGTATTCTGGAATCCTAAATAAAACTAACCTGCTTTCAGAAAAAAAAATTGTACTGCAATTCTTACTGAACTCCCATCGTAAAAACCAGGCAAATACATATGAAGAATTTACGAAAGAAGTGGCTTCCCAACATTGTTCGACAGATTCTTGAGTACTGTTCGTCAGTCTGGGATCATCATCAGGTTGATTTAATGGAAGAGGTGGATAAGAAGCAACGAACAAAGACGCTTCGTCACGGGATCGTTTAGTCGGCACGAGAGCGGTAAGCAGATGCTCAAGGCACTGTAGTGACAGACGCTACAAGGGAGGCGTTATGCATCATGGAGAGTATCACTACCAAAATTCGCAGAGAGTACCTTCCGGAAACAGTCGGACAACACATTACTTTCCGCTGCGTACGTCTCAGGAGACGACCGCAACAAAAAATCCAAGAAATTAGAGCTAACGTGCAGATTTCCCGTCAGTCACTATTTCCACGTGACTCTCACGGTTGGCACAGGGAAGGGGTGATCAGATAGTGGTACCACAAGTACCTTCTGCCTCACCCGTCGGATAGCTTGCTGCGTTTGGAGGCTGATGTAGATTTCGGGCCTAGTCTCGATGTTAACAAATTTTTCTTCTTCAGAAATGCTTTCTTTGCAGTTGCCTGTGCCTGTGCCTGTGCCTGTGCCTCCACTTCGGCTATCATCAGTTATTTTGCCCCCCAAATAGCAAAACTCCTTTACTACTTTAAGTATCTCAAGTGCTAGCATCGTCGTCGTTATCTTCAGTCCTGAGACTGGTTTGATGCAGCTCAAAATGGCTCAAATGGCTCTGAGCACTATGGGACTTAACATCTGTGGTCATCAGTCCCCTAGAACTTAGAACTACTTAAACCAAACTAACCTAAGGACATCACACACATTCATGCCCGAGGCAGGATTCGAACCTGCGACCGTAGCGGTCACGCGGTTCCAGACTGCAGTTGATGCAGCTCTCCATGCTACTCTATCCTGTGCAAGCTTCTTCATCTCCCAGTACCTACTGCAACCTACATCCTTCTGAATTTGCTTAGTGTACTGATCTCTTGGTCTTCCTCTACGATTTTTACCCTCCACGCTGCCCTTCAATACTAAATTGGTGATCCCTCGATGTCTCAGAACACGTCCTACCAACCGATCCCTTCTTCTAGTCAGGTTGTGCCACAAACTCCTCTTTTCCCCAATTCTATTCAATACCTACTCATTAATTGTGTGATCTACCCATCTAACCTTCAGCATTCTTCTGTAGCACCACATTTCGAAAGCTTCTATTGTCTTCATGTCCAAACTATTTATCGTCCATGTTTCACTTCCATACATGGCTACACTCCATACAAATACTTTCAGGAACGACTTCCTGACATTTAAATCTATACTCGATGTTAACATATTTTTCTTCTTCAGAAAAGCTTTCCTTGCGATTTCATTCTATATTTTATATCCTCTCTACTTCGACCATCATCAGTTATTTTGCTCCCCAAATAGCAAACCTCCTTTACTACTTTATGTGTCTCAAGTGCTAGCATATGATTATACTAAAGGGCACAACCATCTTCAAAAATGGTTCAAATGGCTCTGAGCACTATGGGACTTAACCATCTGAGGTCATCAGTCCCCTAGAACTTAGGACTACTTAAACCTATCTAACCTACGAACATCACACACATCCATGCCCGAGGCAGGATTCGAACCTGCGACCGTAGCGGACGCGCGGTTCCAGACTGAAACGCCTAGAACCACTCGGCCACACTGGCCGGCCATCCATCTTCAGTGAACAGTTTGGCGTAAGTTGTTTGAGTCACTAAGAATGGTCTAATTAGCTGATTTATCGTATTTAATAATGTACAAAAGCTGGAGTACGGCGAAGGACATTTTTCGACCTCATAATATTCATTTTCCACCGCGAGATAAAAAGGCAGTATGAAAATTGAAATTTAAGAATGAGGATGGTACTCTAACCTAATCCCTGGAAACGATCCATCCATCTTCCTAAGCGCCTTTCGTCGTTAGATCGCGATCTTCGGGGATAAGCGACATTACCAGAAGAACAGATGGGCGTGAAGTGGCTGTAAAATGATCTCACGGCAGGCTCCGCACTTATCTCGCGGCACCGTAACGACCCGAGCGCGAAGAGCCAGTGTACGGTTGAAGTGGTTACGGGGAGGGATTGAGGGGGGGGGGGGGGGGCAGAAGAAGGGGGTGCAAGGGGGCGTGAGGATTTGGAAAACGCGACGCGCCAGAGCATCGGCAGGGAGTGCCGGTGGAGTTGGAGGGGAACGGGGGCAGGGCGACGCACAGTATAAAATCTCTCTCTCTCGAAGTGTCGATAAAAGAAGCGCGCTCGCGAAGAGGCTCCGGCATAGATGTGGGGCCGGGCCCAGCGATAATGAAACAACATTTATCGTGGCCGGGCGTATAATGGCGGCTGGCCCGGGCTGCCAGCGGCAGCGCGCCGCCTCCGGCGACGTACGGCGAGCCCAGCCCTGCACCGGCCTGGGCCGCGCCGAGCCGCGCCGAGCCGAGCCGCGAGTAATGGCCCCCGGGCCGTTTAAAACTGCCAGCAACCTCCGCTCCAGCCCACCAGCTCCTCCGCTCTGAAAAGAAAATCCATCCCATTCACACAAATTTATATTCCGCCTGTCCTTCCGCGCCGCCCTCCGCTGAGCCGAGTCGACCCCTGGGGCACACACCCCGCCCACGCTGCGCCTGCACGCCCACACATGTGTTCGCGCGAGTGCACACACACACATACACACACACACACACACACACTTGCATATTCGTGCGTCCTCCTCCGAAAAGATTTACACTACCGTGCTTAAGCTTCCCCAACCCGTTCTCACTTGCGCACATTTTCAGTAGCGTATTTATTCCTGTCTTTCTCCTTTTTTTTGCCACTTTTATTTCTGTTTTTACTCTCCCGTATCGCGGATGTCTTTGGGTTTTTAGCTGTCGTCGCAACCCTAACAGTCTACCTGTCGCCCCACCGGCGCTGTCCTCACTACTTAATTTCTCGTTCCTATTCAACAGGCGACACCCTCCCGCGTGACACCCTCCCACGCGGATGTTTTGCCTAGTGTATTTCCACAGGGCTCTGTTTCAGCACAGCCGGCAGCGGTACCAAGTGGTTCTAGGCGCTTCAGTCCGGAACCGCGTGACTGCTACGGTCGCAGGTTCGAAACCTGCCTCGGGCAAGGTGTGTGATGTCCTTACGTTAGTTAGGTTTAAGTAGTTCTAGGTGACTGATGACCTCAGGTATTAAGTCCCATAGTACTCAGAGCCACTTAAACTTTTTTTTTGTTGCAGCTCATATGTACCAATGTACACTCATGGAAATTGAAATAAGAACACCGTGAATTCATTGTCCCAGGAAGGGGAAACTTAATTGACACATTTCTGGGGTCAGATACATCACATGATCACACTGACAGAACCACAGGCACATAGACACAGGCAACAGAGCATGCACAATGTCGGCACTAGTACAGAGTATATCCACCTTTCGCAGCAATGCAGGCTGCTATTCTCCCATGGAGACGATCGTAGAGATGCTGGATGTAGTCCTGCGGAACGGCTTGCCATGCCATTTCCACCTGGCGCCTCAGTTGGACCAGCGTTCGTGCTGGACGTGCAGACCGCGTGAGACGAAGCTTCATCCTGTCCCAATCATGCTCAATGGGGGACAGATCCTGAGATCTTGCTGGCCAGGGTAGTTGACTTACACCTTCTAGAGCACGTTGGGAGGCACGGGATACATGCGGACGTGCATTGTCCTGTTGGAACAGCAAGTTCCCTTGCCGGTCTAGGAATGGTAGAACGATGGGTTCGATGACGATTTGGATGTACCGTGCACGATTCAGTGTCCCCTCGACGATCAGCAGAGGTGTACGGCCAGTGCAGGAGATCGCTCCCCACACCATGATGCCGGGTGTTTTCCCTGTGTGCCTCGGTCGTATGCAGTCCTGATTGTGGCGCTCACCTGCACGGCGCCAAACACGCATAAGACCATCATTGGCACCAAGGCAGAAGCGACCCTCATCGCTGAAGACGACACGTCTCCATTCGTCCCTCCATTCACGCCTGTCGCGACACCACTGGAGGCGGGCTGCACGATGTTGGGGCGTGAGCGGAAGACGGCCTAACGGTGTGCGGGACCGTAGCCCAGCTTCATGGAGACGGTTGCGAATGGTCCTCGCCGATACCCCAGGAGCAACAGTGTCCCTAATTTGCTGGGAAGTGGCGGTGCGGTCCCCTACAGCACTGCGTAGGATCCTACGGTCTTGGCGTGCATCCGTGCGTCGCTGCCGTCCGGTCCCAGGTCGACGGGCGCGTGCACCTTCCGCCGACCACTGGCGACAACATCGATGTACTGTGGAGACCTCACGCCCCTCACGCCCCACCCGGCCTCCCGCATGCCCACTATACGCCCTCGCTCAAAGTCCGTCAACTGCACATACGGTTCACGTCCACGCTGTCGCGGCATGCTACCAGTGTTAAAGACTGCGATGGAGCTCCGTATGCCACGGCAAACGGGCTGACACTGACGGCGGCGGTGCACAAATGCTGCGCAGCTAGCGCCATTCGACGGCCAACACCGCGGTTCCTGGTGTGTCCGCTGTGCCGTGCGTGTGATCATTGCTTGTACGGCCCTCTCGCAGTGTCCGGAGCGAGTATGGTGGGTCTGACACACTGGTGTCAATGTGTTCTTTTTTCCATTTCCAGGAGTGTAGATCTCTTTTATCTCCTTATTCTCACTGGTTTTTTTTTCGATGAAAGCTGTAAGGTATCCAGGCTATTTTCGTCATTCAAGGAAAATGATGTCATATTTCTTATATGTAAGCTAAACATTTTTCAGACAGTAGTTCTCGATAGTCGACATGTTACTGCACAGAGGTTCTGAGCTCAAGCACTGTGATCTTTGGTTGTCAGTAGCATTGTCGTTGCAGTAACTGTTCTGGGAGACACTCCTGAGAGAGTCGAGTGTTGGCTACGCTACTGAGAGGTCTTGAGAGAGAGAAAATAACGGAGGATGATTACGATTTTGTGAAGATTAACTGGACAAAAGAAGATTTTTTGAATTGAGGTGTTGCTGGACTGCTTGCTTGTGCGTAATTGTGATATATTTCGATAACAGAAAATTTTAACTTCAAAAATGGTTCAAATGGCTCTGAGCACTGTGGGACTTAACTGCTGTGGTCATCAGTACCCTAGAACTTAGAACTATTCAAGCCTAACTAACCTAAGGACATCACACACATCCATGCCCGAGGCAGGATTCGAACCTGCGACCGTAGCGGTCGCGCGGTTCCAGACTGTAGCGCCTAGAACCGCTCGGCCACTCCCGCCAGAGAAGATTTTAACTGATTTTTTTCTCTAATGGTTTGGATTACACAATTTCATTGTTCAGAAGTAAGTAAAACTGTCAGTTCACGTGGCACTCAGAGGTTATAATTTACCACTCCTTTACCATTTTCAGTAATTTAAATACTTGACCGAGAAATGTTTGTTATAAATAAACATCAGTTCGAAAATGCATACCTTAAGAGCTAGATGTAATTTTTCATTTTCGATACTGTAAAACAAATCACTTCTACTGCAAGTTCTTTGCTTCCCATATTTTGGGAAGTGATAGTATGGACCAAAATAAGGAAAAAATGTCCAGTATACATGTGCTCTAAAATGCATATATTAAAAGTTACGACCACTTGATCATTAGAAGAGGTGTATTTCAGCCGCGCAGGATTAGCCGAGCGGTCTCAGTCGCTGCAGTCATGGACTGTGCTGCTGGTCCCGGCGGAGGTTCGAGTCCTCCCTAGGGCATGGGTGTGTGTGTTTGTCCTTAGGATAATTTAGATTACGTAATGTGTCAGCTTAGGGACTGATGACCTTAGCAGTTAAGTCCCATAAGATTTCACACGCATCTGAACATTTTGTAGTTGTGTTTCAAAGCAGCAAGGCTGAACAAGTGCTCACAGCTCTTAAGGTATGCATTTTAGAGCACATGTTTAATGGACCTTTTTCCTTGTTTTGGTCCATACTATCACTTTCCAAAATAAGGGAGGCAAAGAACTTGTACTAGAAGAGATTTGTTTCACAGTATCGAAATGAAAAATTTTTTGTACCTCTTAAGGCATGCATTTTCGACCACATGTTTACTGAGACGCTTTTGCTTCTAGTATCGTACTTTCAACTGTATGCGTTTACGCCATTAATTATGGCACACCCTGTATATAGGCTGCAGTAGTATGGTGTACGCAAGGTACAAAAAGGGAACTGCATAGGTAGAGCTATCATTTGTATGCGAGTGCTTCATGTGCAAAGGTTTGCGACGTGATGTTGGCACCACGACGGGTTTTAAGGGACTTTGAACGAGGACTGGTAGTTGGAGCTAAGCGCATGGGAATTCCATTTTAGAAATCGTTAGGGAATTCAGTATTCCGTGATCCATTATGTCAAAACTAATCCGGGAATACCAGATTCCAGGCATTACCTCACACCACGGCAAAGCAATGACCGGTGCACCTAACGACCGAGAGCAGATGCGTTTGCGTAGAGTTGTCAGTGCAAACAGACAAGCAACAATGCGTGAAATGGCTGCAGAAATGACTGTGGGACGTACGACAAACGTATCCCTTGGGCCAGTGCGGCGAAAATTCGTGTTAGTGGGCTGTGACACCAGACGACAGACGTGCGTGCCTATGCTAACAGCACGATATCACCTGCAGCGCCTCTCCTGCGCTATCGACCGTATCGGTTGGATCCTAGAAGACTAGAAAGCCGTGGCCTGTTCATATGAATCCTGATTTCATTTGATTAGAGCTGTTGGTAATGCTTAGAGTGTGGACTAGACCCCACGAAGCCATGGACCCTGGTTGTCAACAAGGTATTGTGCACGTTAGTAGTGGTTCTACACTCCTGGAAATGGAAAAAAGAACACATTGACACCAGTGTGTCAGACCCACCATACTTGCTCCGGACACTGCGAGAGGGCCGTACAAGCAATGATCACACGCACGGCACAGCGGACACACCAGGAACCGCGGTGTTGGCCGTCGAATGGCGCTAGCTGCGCAGCATTTGTGCACCGCCGCCGTCAGTGTCAGCCCGTTTGCCGTGGCATACGGAGCTCCATCGCAGTCTTTCACACTGGTAGCATGCCGCGACAGCGTGGACGTGAACCGTATGTGCAGTTGACGGACTTTGAGCGAGGGCGTATAGTGGGCATGCGGGAGGCCGGGTGGACGTACCGCCGAATTGCTCAACACGTGGGGCGTGAGGTCTCCACAGTACATCGATGTTGTCGCCAGTGGTCGGCGGAAGGTGCACGTGCCCGTCGACCTGGGACCGGACCGCAGCGACGCACGGATGCACGCCACGACCGTAGGATCCTACGCAGTGCCGTAGGGGACCGCACCGCCACTTCCCAGCAAATTAGGGACACTGTTGCTCCTGGGGTATCGGCGAGGACCATTCGCAACCGTCTCCATGAAGCTGGGCTACGGTCCCGCACACCGTTAGGCCGTCTTCCACTCACGCCCCAACATCGTGCAGCCCGCCTCCAGTGGTGGCGCGACAGGCGTGAATGGAGGGACGAATGGAGACGTGTCGTCTTCAGCGATGAGAGTCGCTTCTGCCTTGGTGCCAATGATGGTCGTATGCGTGTTTGGCGCCGTGAAGGAGAGCGCCACAATCAGGACTGCATACGACCGAGGCACACAGGGCCAACACCCGGCATCATGGTGTGGGGAGCGATCTCCTACACTCGCCGTACACCTCTGGTGATCGTCGAGGGGACACTGAATAGTGCACGGTACATGCAAACCGTCATCGAACCCATCGTTCTACCATTCCTAGACCGGCAAGGGAACTTGCTGTTCCAACAGGACAATGCACGTCCGCATGTATCCCGTGCCACCCAACGTGCTCTAGAAGGTGTAAGTCAACTACCCTGGCCAGCAAGATCTCCGGATCTGTCCCCCATTGTGCATGTTTGGGACTGGATGAAGCGTCGTCTCACGCGGTCTGCACGTCCAGCACGAACGCTGGTCCAACTGAGGCGCCAGGTGGGAATGGCATGGCAAGCCGTTCCACAGGACTACATGCAGCATCTCTACGATCGTCTCCATGGGAGAATAGCAGCCTGCATTGCTGCGAAAGGTGGATATACACTGTACTAGTGCCGACATTGTGCATGCTCTGTTGCCTGTGTCTATGTGGATGTGGTTCTGTCAGTGTGATCATGTGATGTATCTGACCCCACGAATGTGTCAATAAAGTTTCCCCTTCCTGGGACAATGAATTCACGGTTTTCTTATTTCAATTTCCAGGAGTGTATAATGGTGTAAGCTATGTTTACATGGACTGGGTCCTTTGGTTACAGAGATCTGATCATTGACTATTTGCAGCTTTTCATGGACCTCATGTGCCCAAACAACGATGGAAATTTTATTAATGACAACGCACCATGTCACCGGGTCACAGTGGTTCGCGATTGGGGTGAAGAACAGTCTGGACAATTCAAGCAAACGATGTGGCCACCCAAATCGCTCAACACAATTCCCATCCAACAGTTATGGGACATAATAGAAAGGTCAGTTCGTGCGTAAAATCATACACAGGCAACACTTTCACAATTATGGACGTTTATGGAGGCAGCGTGGCTCAATATTTGTGCAGGGAACTTCCAACGACTTGTTGGGTCCTTACGAAGTCGGGTTGCTGCACTACTCCGGGCAAAAGGAGATCAGACAAGGAGGTATCCGATGACTTTTATCACTTCAGCGTAATTGTTGAGGAATGAGTATCACTTACGGAGCACAGTTTCTTAAAGAATGGCATGCTTTCAATCACTTACCAGTTCAAATTCCACCACCGTCTGCCCACGACAGAATTTCATATTTTCTGTTAATGTGTGTCGCTGCATTGCTGTCTGCAGAACACAGTGGCTAAAACTGATACCTGATCCCTTTAGAATAATTGCACGTCCTTGCATTGCAATGCGCAAGGCTTTTCTTTTACATAGCTTTCGTGCTGCAGCGCTGCAAATTTTATGTTCATCACTTAGAGCAGTACCGACTTCCCGTTGCTTAGGTTAGCCATAAAAATTCGTTACAACCAGTTTTACTGTACATTTATGTTACATTTACCTCATCCATAGGCAACTTATTTAAAAAAATTCTTATCAGATTCAGTTTAGCTAAAGACCACTTCAAATTTCATTTCATATACAGGCTGTCTTATTCTCACAGCGCAACATTATATTTGCGTGTGTGTCAATTAGTGTTTTGGAAGTTTGCTTCGTCAAACTGCATACGTAATTTCACGGGAGAAACATTTTGAATATTTACTCTTTCAAAATTCGATATGTACTTTACATAAACCTTTTATCCCGTTAGTTTGTGAGTTGTAATTATAACCCACGTATTGTGACATCACGCATTGCATCAATGCTCACTACAAGGCGCAGCACAGTTTCACGGGACAGGTTATTTAGCTTATAGTTTTGGCTTTCTAGGCACTTTGGTAAAATTAATTAAAAGTACAGCTATACGGTTTCAGAGAGATTTGGCCACTCGTTTTGTCAGATAGCGTTTTCGCAATTACACCACTTGCATTGCTCAGAATTACAACACAGATTCACGAGTTATAAAGGTAGTTTAGTTTACTTCTGTTTCAGTACACAAGATTAAACACGGAAAAGTTACAAAGAGTAATTCTGATATGAAAATAACTTCGACGATCAGGTGAACTGATGGACAGTGTCTCGAAAAACAAAATACTAAAGGTAGCGGATGCGTTTTGCCAGTTGGGCAGCAGAATAACGACAGTGGTAAAAAATGTGGTTCGGTGGTTCAGAGGTCTTTAATGTAGTTCAGAGAAACACAGTTTTTCCATTTATTTGCTACCACAACCATTTAGCATTGTTTTAAGAGAATTTCCTCATGTGAAGTAAATTCACGACATTAACAAAATGTACGAGTATTACACAGAATTCACACGTAAAGTCCTTTTGATACTTGGCTCTGAGCACAATGGGACCTAACTTCTGAGGTCGTCAGTCCCCTAGAACTTACAACTACTTAAACCTAACTAACCGAAGGACATCACACACACCCGTGCCCGAGGCAGGATTCGAAACTGCGACCGTAGCGGTCGCGTGGTTCCAGATCGTAGCGCCTAGAACGACTCGGCCACCCTGGCTGGCCCTTTTCATACTTGTCAATAATTGTAGTGTATCATAAAACTGTGATCATTACGTGTATAGATAAGTAAAAATTTTGGTGTGAAACAAATTACATCGATATATTCAGAAACATGTAAAGCGCTTGAGAGTAAAGTTAGTGACATTGGTAAAACGTATGTTTTTGTACAAAATACATGTGTTGGATAAAACACAGTGGCAACAGCACCGCGTGATGAAGAATATGTGTCAAATGGCATGTGCGCTGCCTGTATCTGATAGCAGAAAGTCAGTGGAATTAGAGCAGTGACTGGCGAGGTCTGTGTTTGAGTTACTTCCAGTGTGTACTGTCTGGAAGTGTGGGAGGCCAGTTCAGGCGCCCTTACAGTATATTTAGGAACCTTACCACTGTAGTTTCTGGCGACGACACCTTTGTCCCCCACTTAGAAGAAGGCAACTTTCCCTTCTAACACTGCATCCCGTCATCCTTCTGAATGCACGATGCCACACTCGGTATGAGTCCTTGCGATTGCTACCTGCTCTGGAGAATGAACGAACCTCTGCGTGATGCGCACTACAACGCAAGAGGAGATATCATTCGTGCCATAGGGCGGTCCTAGGGAAATGTCGACGGAGATGAACGCACTGGCAGTGTACGACGGCTTCCATGTGCGTGGAGGAAGATGGTCAGATACTAGATGATCATATTGAGGGCATGTAATAAGTGAACGTCTGCCAATAGAGTTTGGTACGAATTGTAACAGGCTGTCAATACTTTTTATCCAACAATATAAAACCTCTCGTCGGATACATCTACCAGCTACGGATCCAGTTGTCGCCGGTTCGTTAGTCCTGCGATTTT
The DNA here is from genome assembly GCF_023897955.1 of Schistocerca gregaria. NCBI lineage: Eukaryota > Metazoa > Arthropoda > Insecta > Orthoptera > Acrididae > Schistocerca > Schistocerca gregaria. Next base: position 323,361,054 of record NC_064920.1, on the reverse strand, counting down.
TATCTGTCGATTACCACTTCTTTCACCTCTGGCAATGTTTCATAATGTTGCACAGTGGTCCACGCGTCACTGGCTGGGAAAATCAGTTCAAAGGTCAAATTGAACCATGGCATATGTAACGCTCCGAAGACAGAAAACCTCAATTAACAAACTTTATGGAAACTTAAAGCAGAGAAGTCATCTTGACAGTGGCAGCAACTACTGACGATAAAATCTACACTTGTAGTATTTTGATTAACACCTATATCATTCAAATACTGAGAATAACATACAAAAAGGGGAGATAAAAGGGAAGGATTATCATAGATTCTTCGACAAACATCTATAGAATAAATTCAAAATCATATGAACGAAGGTTATATCCACAAAAGTAATTCAGTCAAAGATAACATTTACCATAGAAGAGAGTTGTAGCCGCATCGACAAGGAAATTCAATGTGACGAGAATGCAACTCGGACATGCAAATATTCAGTTAGTTAGTTACTCTTGAGTCGCTCTAGAGTACTTTTGCGATAGTTGTCTGGATGAAACGCTATTAGTTTGTTTCTGTTTTGGAAGTTTGATAATTCGTGAGGTAAAGACTGAAGTATTGCTCAGTCGTTCGACTGAGGAAAGTTAATTTTTACCGTTCTCAACGCGACGGTATAGCAAGATGAGTATTAGACTTCAATTGGTTGATATTGGTTTATCGGACTTAGCCTTCGTGCTGATGAACAGGTAGAAACTTTGAGAGAGATGGATCAACGACACAAAAAACAAATCGCAGTCTTGAATAGGACACAAGAAAACGAAGACACGAAAAACACAAGTTCGCCTATTAGTCAAGAGTTGTCGTCAGCGTCACGATTACTGAACTGAAGTTAATCTTGAATGACATACCGGTGCGCGTGTGTTGTAGCGACAAACAATTGATCACCGAAAGAACAATAAAATCTGAGTCAAAAAATAAATCTTACGTGGCGCCTAACTCACTAAATGGACAATACAATGTGTATTAATGCAAGATGATTGACTCTTTAAACATTTAAGTGACTAAGTGGTTACATGAATAATGGACAGTGAAAAGTTATTAGTTTAAAGCAGTATTATGGCGTATTAAAAAAACATTTACACCAACATAAGTTATCTCTAGAGTTATGTCGGACCGTTGTTAATAACTGGACGTAGCAACGCCATAGCAATGGAACAGTAAACAGCAAAATTTCATACTTGCTATGCATGACGTGAAAAACGACCGTAATGATGAAATCAGGCATCAAGATTTTATTTCATCACGGAACTAGCCGGGTATAAAATAAAAGTAAACGATTGCAGTTTAACAGTTCGCACAAGCTGAGAATACTGCTGCGGACAGATAACAGAATAATTCTAAACCACGCGAGGCGTTGTGTCCTTACGAGAGTTACAGGTGCTGTTCCACGTCATACCGACGGGGACGAACATTGTCACGAGTCGCGTCACCTCCCGGCGAGTGAAGAAGAAGGCAAGGGACGTCACACATACTAACTGTAATAGGATGATATCTAGCAAAGCACTGTTGCTTTCAAATCATTCTCTGAGTTGATGGCAGTTGTACCTTTATAAGAAGTGGAGAACGACAAGGGCGACAGCCGGCCGCGGTGGCCTCGCGGTTCTAGGCGCAGTCCGGAACCGTGCGACTGCTACGGTCGCAGGTTCGAATCCTGCCCCGGGCATGGATGTGTGTGATGTCCTTAGGTTAGTTAGGTTTAAGTAGTTCTAAGTTCTAGGGGACTAATGACCACAGCAGTTGAGTCCCATAGTGCTCAGAGCCATTTGAACCATTTTTGACAAGGGCGACAAAACAATTTTCCAAAATGATGAATTTGTTGAGTTCGACTCTACAATACCTGACACGAAATGTGAATCACCCAGAAGTGGAGGAGGGAACGAAATGAAACTTTCAGAATTGTGGGGGGATGTGATGTTATTTCAGTGGTTACAAAATCGCATGAAATTAGCAAAGAATTTGCCAGTCAAAACCCACTTATCAGTATGGCGTTGCACCCTCTCTGGTCTAGATACATGAACTAGTTCCGTTGGTAAAGGTGTCATAAAACCGTTGAAAGACGTGCACTTCATTCACCATTCAGTGCTCGTATTTCATATTTCTAATCCCAGCATTCTGATACTCGGTAAAATAATAATTCAGGTAATATTAATAATTTCTATGGCTTGCCTGATTTATTTGACGATTTTTACAGCTTCTCCCACACTGATCTGTGAGAGGAGCTTGGCGCTAGAAATTTTGTTTATTTATGGGCGAGGGCAGCAGTCTTCCTAGCAGCCATGATGGCTTCCCGTTTCCCATCCTTTTTCCGATCGCCAGGGTAGCACGTGGTGTCGTTTGAACGTTCAGTAGCGGCCAAAGTTTGTCCCGTTCTCAGCTCCCCAACTTGCCTTACCAACCTTGTAACTGCTATTTCTGATCGATTTTAACGTCGCGAGGTCCCCTCCCTGTGAGATTCCGGCCCTATGATTGGCCAGTTCAGGTGCGCGGCCGTTTTTCGCGAGTAGGCACCAACCGCCCTCCACGGCTGGACAGCGGACAAAGGGGCAGTGGGCAGGCTGCAGGTGCTGCTTCCAGAAGATGAAGTTTCTATAAGCATGAGCGCCGACGTGCACTATAGCTTAGCATCTTGCGGCCCAGGTCATTTTACTGATGTGCGTCTCTTAAATTACGGTTTACGCAATTTTTCCGGGTTATAAGACTGTAGGTTTTCCGTGTAAAGTTGGCCATGATGTGTGCAATGTGTTGGTTAGTCACAGTAGCTTGCAGTTCGCCCCTAAAGTGTATATTTTCATGCTCACTTTTCCGCTTCGTCTGGCAGTAGCTCTTTCAGATCTCCCGTGCAAAATTTGTCTCAGGATTTAGCTCTTCCTAGCATGAAAACCTGTGCCCATGTCTTACGCCACGTGGTGAGTGCCTGGCGCCCCTTCATGTTTCGTTAACGTAGTCGGACCGCGAGCCAAAGTTATATGAATAGTTTCGCGTCTCGCTGGTCTTATTCCTGTAGTACAGGAGGCTACCTAGCTGCTCACCCCAGTAGCATCTGTCTTAGTCTTTGGCTAATTCATGGCGGTGGTCGTTGCATACCTGCAACCCCTTCCTTTAGTAAATTGAACTCCATTTGATAATACGGCGATCGTTCCTAGAATTACTTTTCTCCTGCCATCGTGTCTTATTATGAAAATATATTGGGACAGGCTGCTGAACTCAATTCTTTCTCACCCCACCCCCATTTGATTGTGTAATTGTTCAATATTCTACTGTTAAATAAATGAGCCCTTTATTCTTTACATTCTCCCTTTCGTTACGTGAAATCACCCTTATTGTCACACTAGAATAATGCAGAACTATTCTCATCATAACAGTTGCTATAAGGTCATGCAGGTCTCGCGCCTTTAACGATAGAATAAAGATTCAATATCGCGCCTGGCGCGACCATTGCACACATGGTACCGATAATAGTAATAATAATTTTCAATTCTTCCCCCCATGAACCATGGACCATGCCGTTGGTGGGGAAGCTTGCGTGCCTCAACGATACAGATAGCCGTAGCGTAGGTGCAACCACAAAGGATAGGTATCTGTTGAGAAGCCAGACAAACGTGTGGTTCCTGAAGAGGGGCAGCAGCCTTTTCAGTAGTTGCAGGGGCAACAGTCTGGATGATTGACTGATCTGACCTTGTAACACTAACCAAAACGGCCTTGCTGTGGTGGTACTGCGAACGGCTGAAAGCAAGGGGAAACTACAGCCGTAATTTTTCCCTAGGACATGCAGCTTTACTGTATGGTTAAATGATGATGGCGTCCTCTTGGGTAAAATATTCCGGAGGTAAAATAGTCCCCCATTTGGATCTCCGGGCGGGACCTACTCAGGAGGACGTCGTTATCAGGAGAAAGAAAACTGGCGTTCTACGAATCGGAGCGTGGAATGTCAGATCCTTTAATCGGGCAGGTAGGTTAGAAAATTTAAAAAGGGAAATGGATAGGTTAAAGTTAGACATAGTGGGAATTAGTGAAATTCGGTGGCATGAGGAACAAGACAACTGGTCAGGTGAATACAGGGTTATAAATACTAAATCAAATAGGGGTAATACAGGAGTAAGTTTAATAATGAATACAAAATAGGAGTGCCGGTAAGCTACTACAAAAAGCATAGTGAACGTATTATCGTGGCCAGGATAGACACGAAGCCCACGCCTACTACAGTAGTACAAGTTTATATGCCAACTAGCTCTGCAGATGACGAAGGAATTGAAGAAATGTGTGATGAGATAAAAGAAATATTCAGGTAGTGAAGGGAGACGAAAATTTAATAGTCATGGGTGACTGGAATTCGACAGTAGGAAAAGGGAGAGAGGGAAACACAGTAGGTGAATATGGGTTGCGGCTAAGAAATGAAAGAGGAAGCCGTCTAGTGGAATTTTGCACAGAGCATAACTTGATCATAGCTAACACTTGGTTCAAGAATCATAAAAGAAGAACACTACCGCACAACCACGAGCTGCGGACTAGATGCCATTCGTCGGCAGTCTATGCTTCGCGGTGATGGCACCGTTCCAAACGTAGGTGTTTCTGTTGTGGTGTAAGTGGCAGCCTAAGCTTAGGACGGTAATTTCCTAGTGCAGCTGATGCTAGGACGACACACAATGTTGCAGGGAGTCAGTCAGTTGTCCTCAGATGGCAGGCGCTGATCTGAAGGCGTTACGATGTGGCTGGTGCACAATACGCGATCCTCCCTTGTGGTCGTCACGACATGGACGACTGTATCCTTGTATGCCTGCCTCACGTTCTCACGCAGTCCAAGGTCTGGCCACTACCACATCCGAAAACCCCACAAACCTAGATAATGCACGATTCGGTCAGCCAGCCACACGGAGGCGTACAGTGAGTTCCGTTTCAAACAGTCAGGTTCCGATAGCACTGTCTCACTAAGATATGCAGCATCTCCGTCTCATTCATAGTCATCACTCAACATCTGAAGCTCCTCCCGCTTCGTATATATCCTACCAGAGCTGTTAACGGCACTGAACACCTGTCACAGAGAATTACGACTATAATTATTTACTTAGTCGCAACGTGTCTACGTGTACTGTACCAAGTAACATTGACATCCGATTATGTCTTCTGGGTGCATGTAGCAGACATGATAATCGGTCACCTGATAAAATGGCTTTCTTTTCTTCACACACTTCCACTAGTATAAAGCCAGTGTATGATCGACACTATGTCCCTTTGATGTAAAACGTAAACTTGTGAAGTCTTCGTTCTACCGAACCCCCACTATTGCGATTGTAATCCAACACCACACGAGTAGTGAGAACACTAAACAGTTAAAAATAACAATGGATTTTTGTGTGCACTACGTCTGCAACATCCGTCTATTTGAACGCGTCAGTGCTTCATATGTTGAGGTAGGTGGGTTGCAGACATACAAATTAAATGAGTACCATACCTTACATCTACTTCGTTGTCTCCTTAGCGCACATACCCCAGTGCTTAGCGTCAGACATTAAGTGCCCGTCATTTCATCGTAATCACAACAAGGCAAAACTACAGCAAGTATGTGCTGTTCAAGGGAATTTAGAACGTCGGTTTGCAGAGAAACTCCAGAAAGATAAAACATACACACACACACACACACACACCACACACACTGAAAACAGTAGCGCCTTCACAATGAAAGTCTGTCTTTCAGGTTTTTTTAACAAAAAAGAGAGCAGGATTCCAGGCGGAATTTAAATAAAAGCCACCCGCTCTGCTTATAACTTTACTTGCTAATTTAATTTGAACTGCTTTCTTAATAATACTGTCCCAAATAGCTGGAAGTGCATGCCAGGATCTCCGTGTTGTTATATTCCATAGATATTCTGCAATGTTGGATTTGCTCAGTACACTGGCCCTCCACAGTCCTGAAAGTCTGACCAGTATACGACTTGTCACAACTGCAAGGAATGCTGCAGATGTCTCATCATTCCTTAGTACTTCCATACCTTACTTATTTGCATATTGATTTTTCCTGACTAATCTCTTAAACTTCATCCCACTCTTCATTACTACCACATTGTATCTGAATATACAGGGTGATTCAAAAAGAATACCACAACTTTAGGAATTTATTAGTTGTACATTTGTTCGCTTGAGGCGTTGTTGACTAGGCGTCAGCGTCAGTTGATGCTAAGACGGCGACCGCTCAACAGAAAGGTTTTTGTGTTATTGAGTACGGCAGAAGTGAATCGACGACAGTTGTTCAGCGTGCATTTCGAACGAAGTATGGTGTTAAACCTCCTGATAGGTGGTGTATTAAACGTTGGTATAAACAGTTTACAGAGAATGGGTGTTTGTGCAAAGGGAAAAGTTCTGGACGGCCGAGAACGAGTGATGAAAATGTAGCACGCATCCAGTATCTGGAGATGTTAGAGAATTGGCTGTTCCCTCAGCTCGAACAAGAAGCACAACAATTCATATTTCAGCAGGATGGAGTGCCACCACATTGGCACTTATCTGTCCGTAACTACCTGAACGTCAACTACCCGAGGCGATGGATCGGCCGCCAGGCAGCCCGTGACAGAGCACTTCATCACTGGCCTCCAAGAAGCCCTGATCTTACCCCCTGCGATTTTTTCTTATGGGGGTATGTTATGGATATGGTGTTTCGGCCACCTCTCCCAGCCACCATTGATGATTTGAAACGAGAAATAACAGCAGCTATCCAAACTGTTACGCCTGATATGCTACAGAGAGTGTGGAACGAGTTGATATTGCTTGAGTGTCTGGAGGGGGGCCATATTGATCATCTCGAGACTTGTTTTTGAGTGAAAAAAAACCTTTTTAAATACTCTTTGTAATGATGTATAACAGAAGGTTATATTATGTTTCTTTCATTAAATACACATTTTTAACGTTGTGGTATTCTTTTTGAATCACCCTGTATATCTGCTCCTGGGTATGCCTTACAACCAATTATGTGATTTCGGAATCTCTGTCTGACCATCATATAACCTGAGATGATTTTGTATCACCTGGCCTTTTCCAGTTATGCCATTACTAGCTGAAATTTATTACCGAAATCAATAGTCCCACTCCTCTCTCATTCGTTGTTGCAAGCCCATATTCTCATTTAATCTTCCACTCCTTTCCTTACAACTGCATTCCAGTCCCCCATGAATATTAGATTTTCATCTCCCTTTGCCGGCCGCTGTGGCCAAATTGTTCTAGGCGCTCCAGTCTGGACAGGAGCGACCGCTACGGTTGCAGGTTCGAATACTGCCTCGGACATGGATGTGTGTGATGTCCTTAGGTTAGTTACGTTTAAGTAGTTCTAAGTTCTAGAGGACTGATGACCTCATATGTTAAGTCCCATATTGCTCAGAGCCGTTTGAGCCATATCCCTTTGCGTACTGTATTACCCTTTCAATATCCTCATATACTTTCTCTATCTCTTCATCTTCAGCTTGAGACATTGGCATGTACACCTGAGCCATCGTTGTCGGTGTTGGTTTGTTGTAGATTCTAATAAGAACGACCCTATCACTGTACTGTTCACAGTGACAAACTCTCAGCCCTACCTTCCTATACATAACAAATCCTACGGCCATTATACCATTTTCTGCTGTGGTTGATGTTATCCTAGACTCGTCTGCCCACAAATCCTTGTCTTCTTTCCGTCTGATTTCACTGACACCTACAATATCTATATTGAGCCTTCGCATTTCCCTTTTCAGATTTTCTAGCTTCCCTACCACGTTCAAGCTTCTGACATTCGACACCCCGACTCATAGAATTTTGTCCTTTCACTGGCTAGTTTTTTCTTACTGTCACTTCTCCCTCAGCAGTCCCCTCCCAGAGATCTGAATGAGGACTATTCCGGAAACTTTTGCCAAAGAAGAGATCATCATGACGCTTTCTCAGTTACAGACTACATGTCCTGTGGATACACGTTATGTGTCTTTAATTCAGTGGTTTCCATTGCCTTCTGTACCCTCATGCCATTGACCGTTGCTGATTCTTCCACCTTTGGGGGCAGTTTCCCATCCCGAGTATAAGAGAGTGCCCTGAACTTCTACGCACTCCTCTGCCCCCTTTTACAAGGCCATTAGCAGAATGACAGTGACTTCCTATGCCAAAAGTCTTTGGCCGCCAATGCTGATTATTAATCATAATTTAAGTGGTGGCGAGTTTCGAACCCGGGACTAATGATGTTTTGATTACTAAGCAAAAATGTACTACCTCTACAACACGGTGCTCCTAGGGCTGATGATATCCAGGTTAAAAACTATACTAGCTTTATATATCGATATGGTATCGCCTCTGAATGAAGTGGTCTTCCACACAAATACTTAGGACACTGAATATAGACAGTGATCGCTGGTATATATATGAACAGACCGAAAGCGTGGGTGCACGTCACCAGCAGTGTAAGCTTGTGATAAAATCATCCTTCTCACTCAACTTAGAAAGTGATTCGGCTTAGTAATGTGGTGTTAAGTCCATATTTGTAGCTCCCTCATGCCTCCGCTATATATTTCTCACACTAACAAATTGTGTTTGTAATGGATTCTATCTTGGCTCAGTGCCATATCGGAGGTTGTGCGATATATTCACCGGGTTGTAAGTGAGGGGGGATTATGGTTGGTTGAGAATGATCACATACAGTGGATGGTATGCTAAGTGGCATATCAATTTAAAAAAATGCAACACTAGATTGAGGTCTTAAGAAATGTACAAAATTCTATGACCAGTAAACTGGCTTTTCAGACCTATAGCACTACACTTTCTGGTAGATGTGTTGTCTGCAAATTGGAATCAAGTATCTCCATTCAACCACACAATTGCTTTGGATCCTGTGGAGGTGTATTTTAATGATTACAGCCACTAGTGATCATATTTTTGGCTCTCTCATAGCTCGAAACAAGTTACCTTTTTCGACCGTATCTGCTAGGAATCCCATACAGAAAAACTCCAATGTGGATGTGGACACTCCGTATGCATCTCGTAATTATTCCTCAGTCTCTGCCCCATCCTTCCTTCAGCTTTGTCCATGTGATCGTCCCAATTTAAGTCGAAACCGAAGTAGAAGTGCGCAATATCTATGACCTTCTGCAACCATTGGAGGAACAGGGTGAGCTGAGTTAATGCAACATGACATGTTTTGCCTACTCGGTGGAAACGGGAAAACGTTGTCACAGGTGCACCAGCCATGTACAATGTGTAAGGCCAGCACTAAACGAAGCTTTTTCCTGCAACATGAGGTAGTAAAAAAGACAGTACGAGCAGTGATACAAACTAGAAGAAGGACACAGTTTTGTTACTGCATTTGGATTCATCTGCAAACTACATGCAAGTACTGCAGTCTAAAGGGAATCTGCGTCGCCCATGGTACATTCGTGTCTGTCGCCCTAACATTCTCTCTGTCATTGTTATTTTGTACCATCCAAGAGAGAAAAACTACGAACTATAAAAACTCCGCTAATGTCATCTTATAGAGGACTCAAGTAGATTTTATCATGCTCTCTCTTCCAGTATATCTGGAAACAAATACCGTCTGCAGTGTTGTGATCCCATTAAATATACATGTACCAGTCCACTGGAGCAGGTGGCCAGTGATCGAAGTCACTTGCACAGATGTTTGTAAAGTTTCATCAGCTTTACTCTAGGAGGACCAAATCCCAAAAACTATCAGTCGCAAGATAGTGTGCCTTTGTTGTTATCTGATATTTGTTTTTTCTGCTGTAACATGTCCAAGCAGTGTATAACTACAGATTTGTATACTACAACGGATTTTGTTTCTCTACCAAGACTTCGAGGCCGGTGTCAGGTGCTAAACTTACATTTTCATGTCTTCATCCATTGGCCCTCACAGAAAACTGGATATCACATGCTGAAAATTATGGCACTGCTCCCACAACACACAGGATGATTGAAATTAAAGGCACAGTTTCATACTGACAAATGAGGAAGACATCGCAACATATGGTAACTGGAAGAGTTTTGCATCATGATGGAGTATTTCCAAACAGCTGTTCATTGGTGATGCCCTCTACATTTAAACTCATCTTTCACAGTGACAAGGTAGTAGATGTCTCGGTGTTCTGTTTTGATTGATTCCTCACATTGCAGCCATGTATGCAATCACTGTTTCAGTGCTAGCCATCCATGGAAGATGTTGCTGCAACCAGGACTCCCTCTCCATCTCACACAAGTGATTCAGTCAACCATTATGAGGTAATCAACAATTTACCAGTGCGCAGATGGAAAACACACCGTCAGTATGGGATAATATATTGTAATAAGCATTGCAATTGATAGTGCAATCAATATCTGTGTCATCGCTATGCCACCCCTCCACTACTTTGCTAGTAACATATACCAGCTCTATGAATGTAGATAGATGACTGTGCCATACATCCATTCATTGTTAATTCTGAATATATATATATATATATATATATATATATATATATATATATATATATATATATATATATTTTATTCCTGGAAATGGAACACATTGACACTGGTGTTGGCCGTCGAATGGCGCTAGCTGCGCAGCATTTGTGCACCGCCGCCGTCAGTGTCAGCCAGTTTGCCGTGGCATACGGAGCTCCATCGCAGTCTTTAACAATGGTAGCATGCCGCGACAGCGTGGACGTGAACAGTATGTGCAGTTGACGGACTTTGAGCGAGGGCGTATAGTGGGCATGCGGGAGGCCGGGTGGACGTACCGCCGAATTGCTCAACACGTGGGGCTTGAGGTCTCCACAGTACATCGATGTTGTCGCCAGTGGTCGGCGGAAGATACACGTGCCCGTCGACCTGGGACCGGACCGCAGCGACGCACGCATGCACGCCAAGACCGTAGGATCCTACGCAGTGCCGTAGGGGACCGCACCGCCACTTCCCAGCAAATTAGGGACACTGTTGCTCCTGGGGTATCGGCGAGGACCATTCGCAACCGTCTCCATGAAGCTGGGCTACGGTCCCGCACACCGTTAAGCCGTCTTCCGCTCACGCCCCAACATCGTGCAGCCCGCCTCCAGTGGTGTCGCGACAGGCCTGAATGGAGGGACGAATGGAGACGTGTCGTCTTCAGCGATGAGAGTCGCTTCTGCCTTGGTGCCAATGATGGTCGTATGCGTGTTTGGCGCCGTGCAGGTGAGCGCCACAATCAGGACTGCATACGACCGAGGCACACAGGGCCAACACCCGGCATCATGGTGTGGGGAGCGATCTCCTACACTGGCCGTACACCTCTGGTGATCGTCGAGGGGACACTGAATAGTGCACGGTACATCCAAACCGTCATCGAACCCACCGTTCTACCATTCCTAGACCGGCAAAGGAAACTTGCTGTTCCAACAGGACAATGCACGTCCGCATGTATCCCGTGCCACCCAACGTGCTCTAGAAGGTGTAAGTCAAGTACCCTGGCCAGCAAGATCTCCGGATCTGTCCCCCATTGAGCATGTTTGGGACTGGATGAAGCGTCGTCTCACGCAGTCTGCACGTCCAGCACGAACGCTGGTCCAACTGAGGCGCCAGGTGGAAATGGCATGGCAAGCCGTTCCACAGGACTACATCCAGCATCTCTACGATCGTCTCCATGGGAGAATAGCAGCCTGCATTGCTGCGAAAGGTGGATATACACTGTACTAGTGCCGACATTGTGCATGCTCTGTTGCCTGTGTCTATGTGCCTGTGGTTCTGTCAGTGTGATCATGTGATGTATCTGACCCTGGGACAATGAATTCACGGTGTTCTTATTTCAATTTCCAGGAGTATATATATGATTACAATTGCATGTTTTTTCCTCTGGGGATGGGAGTCACGGAGCATTGTCACATTGTTAGGATAAAGTTAGAGACTGAAGAGTCTCCCTGCACTGTCTTTGACCAATCTGCCTTTCAACATTGTCACCAATTTTATTTGAAGCTGAACAGAAGTATGAGGTTGCTATATGTGCTACATTCATATCTTGTGAAGGAACAGAGCGAGCTGAGTTCATAACTGCTCTTCAGTGAAGACTGTTCTGCACCAGTGTTACTTATGGCATCGATCCACGTGCACAAGATCTCTCCAGACGCGCGCATGTCGAAGAGGGTAGCACCCGTTACCAGTGTATAGCTGATACGAGACTGTTATGGTGATAACACAGACAGTTAAGAAGAAACTTGTTGTATTGTGCATGCTGAAGCTCTATACGTACGGAGTTTGACCCATTTTACGTAAATCAACTGCCCTATCAATTCTAAAGTATTGTTCTAGTGTGTGGGGTCAGTAGCAAGAAGGTACTGGTAAGGGAGAAATGGTTGTAGAACATAAACACATGCACTCATATGCAGTACATAAGTTCACAATACCTTTTCTATCACGCTCACTACAGAGACAAACTTTAGGAAGTTAAAAGTACTTTCTTCTACACCATAGAAGAAACATAGTCTTTGTAATACATGCATAGTATAGCTTTCCAGAGGTGTATAGCACTGATCACATCCGATCACGGTTAAGTGTTTATACTATGCTCACATCAGTCCTATAATACGATTGACAGCAACAGAGACTGCATCTTACAAGGAAACAGACAAATGCATAGAAGCAGTGTTTGACATGTGAAATTACACGCCATACCATCGATAACTCCATAAACAGGACATCTCTCAAGAATATATATACATAGGGATTGCAGTACCTCACAAACATCTGAACTGAAAACTCGATTTATGCCCAAGAATCGGCTGGAGAATGGAGTACGTCACATAAATCTCCACTCGTCTAGAAGAGGGTACCGAAACAGGCTTTCCATCAATGGATATGTTTCATCATCACACGTGAGTTGGGAGTCCTCTGATGGCTGAAGTATGGAGAGGTTTGCTGTTAACGATCACAGCTAGATAGTGCTCTAAGTCACACACAAATGTATATGAGTCAAACGCAGGTTATACCACAAAATTCGTACACCACAAGAGCCCGAGAGAACAACGGAAAAATTGGTTAAATGGGCGACAAATGGCCTACACCAACATCTCCCTCTCCTTAGAATGCATCATCAATCTACCATTAAATCCTACCTCGTTACAAACCCTCTCAACCGATCACTCCATCCACTCTCTGTCATTTCTTAAAGCAGGTGCAAATCAATTTAGAGGCAGATGGTTCTATTTTCCAGGAAAACATCAAAGACAGCAGTCAACTAGCATGTACCACTATCACCTGAAGAGATATAAAATAGAAGTTTAAAAAAGCCATGCAGCACATATTTGTGAGGTATTTGTTAGCTGACACAGCAAGGTTGTAATTTGGGGAGAGTACAGAGAAGCACATTGTAAATACTGTTTGTTAGGGTTTAAAACACCATATCAGTCCTGCACAGCATCAAACACGTGATCCATTCTGTAGGTGTCTGTTGCAGTCCCCCGGCTGAATTTTTATAGACGAATATGGCAACCACTGCCTCACATCCAAAAACTGGATCACAGAAAATGTGAAGCATACCCTTTCGTTTGCAGGGTAGATCGCTTTATTTTCGACTTTGCCCTGCGGTTATATATAACACAGAAGAGAAGTACCATCGTAAAACATTACGACACAGTTAGCTCTGGTCTGACACTAAGACTGTCACTCCGTCAATGTTCTTCGTCTCCAGACAGCTTGCTTTGACCTTAACAGGTTCTTTATGCTGTGAGATTTAGACAATCGTATGTCTGTTCTCACTCTTGTTGGTTTTTCGTCTCCACTCACATATGTCCTACCCTGTACACATTTGTATGATTACAGATATATTACAATGATTATATTGCAGTATTTAATTTTATTTTTAATATACCTGCATTTTTTCTTTAACGTTATTATTACTAACACTCTCATGTCAAGTCGATACAGTCATTGACCTGTGAACATGAATGAGGTACAGACAATAATGAGCCCCATTCGCTATTATTAGTTCCTGAACTACGTAATTGCTAAATTTACTTTCAATGTAAAGTAGAAGTATATTTAGTATCACTCGACCAAGTGGCATACATCTCGGTTGACGGATGAACGATGTTGCCACGAGACAAGAATCCGTCTCCACTAAAGTTGAGAAATTGCAGGTCTGGACATGGCGCATGCAAGTTGTGTAACTCAGATGGATGACACTGTGTTCATATGAAGACAATGCTAAATGGTAAAGCGTAAGTATTTATTCATAATGATCTTCGATTTGTCAGCCTACGTATTTAGATGCTATTTAGATGCATGGTGGCTTGTAAAACATGTCAAAGAACTAATAAGTGACGATAATGTACAAGGAGACCCCAGTGTGTGTGTAATGTGTGTGTGTGTGTGTGTGTGTGTGTGTGTGTGTGTGTGTGTGCTACCATTACATTTAAGATACTGGAGCAGAAAAATAATTTAAAACAAGAATGGTGCGAAGACAATTGGTCAATACAACTTACGTTTTCTTATCGTCGGAATGATAACCAAACACAGGAGCAGACAGTGAGGTCAGGAAAAACGAACGCTGCTTCTGTGGATTGAAAACTAATGAACTTAGACTAAAAGACAAACAACTGTTCGGAGAACGCGAAACCCTGAAAAATCAGAACCGGAGAAAATATCTGGCAAGCGGAGCAAAAGAGAAAGAGAAAAGTATAACCTAAATAACTGCTCTGTGCCACAGTCGGATCGAGCGTTGAAAAATGGGGCTTTAACAGAGCGTGTGAGAACGCAGATGAGAGCGGGTATTAATAAAGTAGATATCGTTATATTGCTAGGTCCACTGACTTTCGTGCATAATAGAGCGATTACATAGCCAAGATCCATAAATGACTGATTCCAGTCTTTGGGTCATAACTTCAAGTTATGTAAGATTCCAGTTAACATAAGCAAGGTAAATAAAAAATGAGTCAAATGGCGACGTGTACCTTTAAAAAAAAAGTTAAATTTCTATTTTACACACGGAAGCTTTGACAATTACAGACTTTTACTTGTAATGTTTCTGATTTATGTGACACCAGATTCAGTACATAGATTTACTGATGTGGATATTTATGGACGGATCCAGTATACATACTCAGATGTTAAACAATTATTTTAATAATTTTTCGAAGAGAGAACATATATTTCACAGTGCCAAGATAAGCGTTGTAGACGACTGTTTCATTAAAGAGCTCCATCAACACCTAATATTTTGTGATTTGAGTAGCTTGTATGGCATCATTTCAATTACATACCATGTTAATGTGATTGTGCTGTAGTAAATGATGTGTGCTGTCAAACTGTCAGTTTCAATCAGTAATGAATACATCAATATTACATTGTAATTACTTTATTAACATAGATCATAGGAAGCTTTTAATACTAGAAGCAATAAGCAAAATGCAAGTTAATGTCATGCATCATCGAATGATGTTCGCAATTTTATATTTTATATGACAAAACATTTACTTTAGTTTTAAAATACCACCTGCGTTGTCTTCTTGCATACCTTATGCAATCAAGTAATTCCAATAGTGATTCCAAACTAAACGAATTGTCTTTCACCAAAGACACTACTGAAAGTTATAATCTACTTATTTACGTTTGAATGCCTAGAAGATTGCATTTTGGCTCATGATTGATAGTGTAGATAGTGCTGGTTTTTAATAGAATTACCCAGACAGAGCGGCAGTTGCCAAGCCGTCGGCTGTATGATTTTTCTTAGAAATTTTAGATTGGTAACATGTTATCCAAGTGTTCTTGTAGCGCTAATTTAAATTTTTTTATTTTTTTTTTATTTTTTTTTTAAAGAAGTGAACAACCCACAAATTAAGTAGCTACATATTCACTAACGAATATTTCTCAGTGAACCGTTGGACTTTCATCAATGCCCAATGCAGCGGAGCACAACATTGTCATCTGTTGTGCATATGGACATTCCATACTTTCACAAAAATGGTCGTAAGAGCACTTTGCACTTCACCAAAACACACTGAAATTCTGGTTTTGTGTGTCCCAGACCAGTCAGTGGAATATTTACATGTGCTTCACAACATCTCATCAGGATTCTGAGAAAAAAAGGCTTTGCACACAAAAAAGTGAGTAAAAACGAATACAGCAGCGAAATATCGTGACAAACTACATTACGTTTAAAGCATAAAATGATATGTTAACTCCCAACAAAATTTCTCGTGAATATCGTTTGGTTGCAGATGACAAGCTACCTGTAATAAATAATACGCAAGTGGTCCTGAAAAACCATGCAAACCAGGTTGTAAAGGTATTAACTGAAATAAACAAATTCGTTGTTTGAACTAAATATTCCCGTTAGTTTGTAGTCATTTAGTAAAAATGTTCGCATTGCAAATTAAATAAAACAGAAACCCACTCGTGATGACACAGAGGTGCTGAAACATATTTGGGAACTTGGAGAAAACGATGTTTTGCATAACCGGCGGACCTTACGTCCAACAAGATCTTCAATTTTTCTGACGGCGGTTTACTGTTTAAATGACGTCGCTGTTACGTACGGTAGTTCAGCACTCTAGTCTACGCTTGGCCCGTCGCTTTGGGTGGTCAGACCGAGCAGAGTACACAAGCGGCATTCTCCAGTTTATGGCTGGAGACGATGCGCACTCTAGTGAACTGTACTGAGAATGCAGGTTAATTTTAACTCCATTATACACGTGGCTGTAAGTAGCAATTTCATATAAAGAAAGGAAAACATTCTAAATGGCCATTTTCATAAAACCCCTATTTCCAGTGCTGTTGTATTCTTGGTGCTTTGTGACATCTCCTTAGACTTGATCCCGTTGCCAAACCACGGCGAAAGGTTTTCGAACATGCTTTTATAGAAGGCGCGAAGTCATTGGAACAAGCTGTGCTACCCTCTTGAGTTCCCAAGTTTTAAAAGATAAAAGAAGTGCGTTTTGTTGACGGCAGTTCTTCTAGTTAAAAACCTAATGCTGCATTTCTGTACTTACCACAAATAAAACTCTGTGCCTCAATATTAATGGCACTTCCTTCTGCCATTTTTCAGACCGTGGTTGGCTGTGTAGGAAATGCACGGTGATTCGTGCAAGGCGGAAAACAGCAATCAGCTACTCTTAATAACGCTACATATTTCCACAAATAGTTTTGATTCGACAGGTTTGTCTTCAGAGGGTTGTTCTCCCTGTTTTTACATTCTTGTTGTTTAATTTAGTTATTTGTTGTCTCTTTTTCTAGCAACTAATTTGACGCAAATATACAGCGTTATTAACAGTGGCTCGTTGCTGTTTTCTTCTTTGCAAAAGGCATCTTGTACAAACTTCCTTACTGGCACTTATAACAAATCAGTTTCCTGGTGTGCCACTAAGAACGACCTTAATAAAGTATTTATTTTCCAAAATCAAAAGGTTCAAATGGCTCTAAGTACTATGGGACTTAACATCTCAGGTCATCAGTCCCCTAGACTTAGGACTACTTAAATCTAACTAACTAAGGACATGACACACATCCATGCCCGAGGCAGGATTCTGACCTGCGACTGCAGCGGACTGAAGCGCCTAGAACCGTTCGACCACAGAGGCTGGCATTTATTTTCCAGTTTGTCTCATTACTTTTTGCTTTGATGAGGCGAGCGACATAATTCTGTGCTATCAGAATACATTCTCATTGTTTGGATACAAATCAGTTACATACAAAAAGAGAGATAATTATTTTTATTCTTCTGACAAATTTCAGTTCTGGTACCTATACGTTTTCAGTTTTCACTCTTTATAAGGCTAAAAGACGAGGAAAAGGTTTCTGAAACAAAAGAAAAAGAGGCCGACACACACACACACACACACACACACACACACACACACACACACACACACACACACACACACAAACTACGCAATTCATGAGGATGGTACAAAACTTCATTTGAGTAGTTTAATTGAACTCCATTGGACAACAACAGGTTCTGTAGCCTAACATCTCGATTGTTTGGATCATATTAAGATACACGCCTGGCCATTAAAATAGGAGTACCGTGAAGGATGCATGCAACAGATGACAAGTTGTCATCAGGTGAACTAAATGCTTGGACACAATGAGGTGACAAACGTTTTGGGGTAGAGATATACACTTATACAGAAGGCGGCAGTACCGCGTACACAGGATATAAAAGGGTGCTGCATTGGCGGAGCTGTTATTTGTACTCAGGTGCTTCATGTGAAACGGGTTACGATGTGATTATGGCCGCACAACGGGAATTGGCAGACTTTGAACACGTAATGGTAGTTGGAGCTAGACGCATGAAACGTTCCTTTTCGGAAATCGTAACGGAATTCAATATTCCGAGATCTACGGTGTCAACAGTTTGCGGAGAATTTCAAGCATTACCACGGACAACGTAGTGGCCGACAGGCTTCGCTTAACGACCGAGAGAAGCGGCGTTTTGGTAGAGTTGTCGGTGCAAATAGACAAGCAACACTGCGTGAAATACTCACGGAAATCAATGCGGCACGTACGACGGACGTATTCGTTAGGATAATGCGGCGAATTTCGCGTTAAGAAGCTATGGCAGCAGACGACCGACGCGAGTGCCTTTGCACGACATGGCCTGCAGCGCCTCTCTTGGGTCTGGAAAACAGTGGCCTGTTCGAGTGAGACCCGATTTCATTTGGTAAGAACCGATGGTAGAGTTCGAGTGTGGCATGGTCCAGGGCGTCTTGTCACGGTTCTCGTGGCTCTCCCGGGCATGGGTATGTGTTGTCCTTAGCATCATTTAGTTTAAGTATAGTGTAGGCTTATGGACCGATGACCTCAGCAGTTTGGTCCCAAAAGACCTTACCAAAACTTTCCAAAAATTTTTTCAGCAATGCAATGTGCAATCTGGTGGTGGATCGATAAGGGTGTCGGCAGTGTTTACATGGAATAGACTAGGTCCCCAACTGATTGAAAATGGTTATGTTCGGCTTCTAGGAGACCATTTGAGGATGTTCCATGTCACCGGTCCACAATTGTTAGCGCTTGGTTTGAAGAACATTCTGAGCAGTTCGAGAGAATGATTTGGCCACTCAGATCGCCCGACATCAATTCCATCGAACATGAGAAGGGCTTATTTCAATAGTGGTACAAGTCCAGTACCTCCACTTTTCTGTCTATAATGCCTCTGAAATTAATGATCCAAACAAACAGAAAGAAAATTTCATCTCTAGCAAGAAGCCATATGCTTGCATATTTCTGATATCTCAACTGCAGATTTTTCAGCGCCCACTTAACTTTAGGACTCTCACAATGAACAAAAATGGACTTGTACCACTATTGAAATAAGCCCTTCATTTATCGAACGGAATGGAGAGGCTACTTCGTATCAAAATCTTACGGCGTCAACACTTCCGTAATTATGGATGGATATAGGGGTAGCATAGCTCAGTATTTCTGCAGGGGACTTCCTACGATTCATTTGAATACATGGTGTCTGTTCTTTCGGACATGTTAGAAAGAACAAATACCACGCAGAATCCGCAGGTTCTTATACATTATATGTAAACTGGAGGTGGAGAGTGGAAGAAAGGTAAGGAAAGCGAAGGGATCACTGCTGTCAGCTGCATAGGAACATTGCGCGGAACCAGCAGCGACGAGTGTGTGTGTACCACACCGGGCTTCGAACCCGGAATCTCCTACTAAACAGGTGCGTCAGCCACTGTGCCATCCGTAGCGCAGATTGTGCCTGATGCCTGTTCTTTAATGGATAAGTACGAAAGAACAGACACTATGCATTCATATAATTTGATTTACCTAGCTTGGCAATGGCTCCACTTCTTCAGTGCGGATGCACCTATTCGTCCAGTCTCCTGTCAGAATCTCAGAGAGCGAATATAGAGGAAATGGACAGGGGCCGCGGTAGGTGGCTCTGGATGGGAAAGTGGATCGGCTATGAGACGTCCCGAGAAAGTCCGCGCATTTGCCATAACGCCATGTCCTGATGGCCCAGTGGTTAACTCAGATGCCTGGTAAGCAGAAGGTCCCTGGAGCGAATCCTAGTCTGCTACGTATTTTCACTCGCCGCTTTTACTGCGTAATGTCACATATGCAGCTGCCAGCAATGATCCCCTCCCTTTCCTTTCTTTCTTCCCCTCTCCATCTTCAATTTACATACGAAATATAACAGCTGCGGAGTCTGCGTGGTGTCTGTTCTTTCTCACATGTCGGAAAGAATAGACACCACACATTGATGTAATTTGACGGCCCTAGCTGAGCAATGGTTCCACCTTCTTCAGTGCGATGCACAAATACGTCTGACCTCCTCCAGGAAGTTGTTCAGTCCATGCCACGTCGAGTTGCTGCGCTATTCCTGGCAAAAGCAGGTCTAACACGATATTAGGAAGTATCCCACGACTTTTGTCATCTCAGCGCATAATTTATTGGCAATTCAGTGTAACGGCACAAAGGAAGAATGACGCCATTCACATTCCGTACGTAAGGATATTACGCAGCGGTTTATTCGTTAAGAAATAACATTTGAACATTGTTTGTTCGTGAGAAGACGGTGTTGTGACTTGTGTGAAAAGAAACTACTACCGCGTAATTTGACAGTGCCACGATAGTGACCTATCGATATAGTGGTTTATCGTTCTGCAATATTGCTGGTAGAGTTGGTCAGGATTCGACTTCTATCGTGCAAATACGGAGTCGACAGTTCAAGTGGACCAGAGGTAACGCAATCTAGGACGTCGACGTCCTCATTCTACTAGTGTCAGAGAGGACTCACATATCGTTCACACAGCCCTGTGGCATCGCATAGCCAAGTCAGGAATTTGGCTATGCTTCCTGATGTACCAGTTTTAATGGCCAGCAGTTTCTGCCTCCAATATGCTTCATAAGTGTCTGAAATACGAAAACATGCACAGTAGAGAATGTGTTATTCGTAGACAAATGGCTCAACAACTCCATTCGTCTTATAAGGTTCAGATGGCTCTGAGCACTATGGGACTTAACTTCCAAGGTCATCAGTCCTTAGAATTACTTAAACCTAACTAACCGAAGGACATTACACACATCCATGCCTGAGGCAGGTTTCGAACCTCCGACCGTAGCGGTCGCTCGGTTCCAGACTGTAGCGCCTAGAACCGCTCGGCCACCACAGTCGGCCCATATTATAAGGAAACACTGATGTAAATCGTGAGACATTCGATCACAGCAATATTCCCCACTTCTAGGATCATTAAATGTCCATCAAGTACGGACATCAGAAATGGAATACGGAGACGACAGAAAAGTAAGAAAAAGTTAAAAATTATGTGTACAACTTCAGTGGTCTAGAAGTTTCTTGAAACATCCGACTCTGCTTCCTGAAATCATTCACGAAGACATATCCTTGTAGATACAACTGCTACATTAACCCCACAGTATTTGCGTCCAAACATTTTTTAAAGAATTATCTACTCCCGGAAGCGTCCCGTGTGCCAGACAGCTCACGCGTAATCCGCACCAGGAAATCGGGCTAATGGGTTGGCGAGACGTTTCAGCAAAGAACACAGCGAGCTATTGAAGAAGCAAGTATAATTGCTTCTTCGGCGCCAATACTCGGTTTATTTGGCAAAAGCTATTCAGAAGCGAGCGACGCCGAAACTTAAACGGCGTTATAAGATACCAGAAGCTATAAATTACTTTTATCGGAGAACTTGAAGTCGAGCTTCCGCCCTCGCAGACCCGTCAGGATTCGCGGCTTCTCCTGCAGTTAGGCCAGCAAACACCAGAACAAGTTCTGACGCTGCAGCCCAGTTCCCTTCTATCGATACCTCGCAGTCTAACTTTACTCAAACTGATAATATTTTGCGCTATGTATAGGATAGGGCAAAACACAGCAAGACACTCACAGCTTGCGAGGCGTACATCCGCAACTCCAGGGCCTAATTTAAATGATGTCAGAAAATAAGAACCGATAATTCCTGTCAACGACGGCCACCCGGAAAGTAAATTCTGTTGGCCAACTAAAAGACCATAAAATCTGATTGAAAAAATCCCTTTTTTATAAACTTGGCTACATTTGAACATAATTTTCCCAGTAGAAACTGAAAGGTGCCTGTTTATTCAGCTTTCCTCACGTTGTATCTTGATTTCTTTGGATCTCGATACTTATATTTCACATACTCCTTGCGAATATGTCCGAACCAATCGATACAAGCTCAACACCAACATCTCTGACAATCTTTGCGAATCGGTTAGTTCTCGACCAACAAAATCCGTTCGAAGGCTGCTAACCATGTAGGCTTCCTTGTTTCAAGGCATTCTGTCACTTGGTATGTTCTGATC
This sequence comes from Schistocerca gregaria, assembly GCF_023897955.1. NCBI lineage: Eukaryota > Metazoa > Arthropoda > Insecta > Orthoptera > Acrididae > Schistocerca > Schistocerca gregaria. Next base: position 323,338,780 of record NC_064920.1, on the reverse strand, counting down.
TCTTTAGTTACTTGTTCTGACTCTGGATGGAGAAGTCTGAGAGGGAAGTTACCTTTTTCTGAGGGATGTTTATACTGTTAAGATAATACAAGGCATAAGTATGAAATAATTACATTGTATATAGTGTGGTGAAGTTCAGTTTTCATGGCGAAATTAGTTTGGTGCTATTTAGTGAAGATTTTTTCGCGGCAAGCTATCGGGTCATGTGGTTGCACACAGTGAAATAGGGGCTCATAGACTACTTTTGGGTAACTGTTTGGAAGCAGACCATTTCTCTCTCATACATTAATTTTCTTCGTGAAACTGGAAATTTTAATATATTACTCTCTCCTGAAATATAAAGATTGGATTCCTCGATCAGAATTGTATGTCGCGAAGGAGAAGACTTCTTATTCGTACTTCAAATCTTGGAATTGGAGGTTGAAATATTTATTTCTGTTAACCGATAATATATTACTTTCTGATTCACTTCTCTCTTTTTCATTTGAAAACGAAGCTTGTATTGCTAACAGAAAATACGTATAACTTGAGTGGATATACACCAAAATGTGGGGATATTGAGGAAGTACTTGCATGCCTTCTGGTTGGCCCAGGACAATTTATACATGAGAATAAGTATGCGACAGCAAGAGGAACGTGAGAAAATGTCGACATCGAAGTAAAGGGAACCAGGGAAATAGTCACTTTTTTCATCCTTTTTGTATTTTCTATAATGACGTTTTTGTGCTTCTAAGCTCTGATATAGAAAAAATGCTACTTTACCTGTCACTGTTAAACAAAATATTGCCTTTTACATTATGTACTGAATAATATTCATTATAATTTTCGTCTGTCTACGATTGAATGTTGCGGACACTAGATGGCACTCTTGATGCAACGCCATGTACACCTGCCCGCGCTTGTCAAAGCGGGCGCCTCAGTCCGTTGCAACCTGTGGCTGTATAGGTATGAGCAGCCCATGGTGGCTCGCCTTCATGCATTCTTTTTTTAAAAAATTGTAAGTAAAGCCCTTCTGGGATGTTATTTACTTTATACGTGACATTTATGTACTGCCTCTGTCTGTATTGTTAGTCAGTACTTACTCTTTTATACAAAAAACTTCTTTTCCTATAAATTTGTAATTACGTCATAGGCCACTTTAAACATTTAAACTCTGATGAAGGCACTCTTAGAAGTGTTGAAACCTGGTCAATAAGACTAAAAATTGTGACTGAGGGCTCTTTGGTTCCAAATTTAATTTATTAACGGTCACTGAACCAAGCAGCAATGTTTAAAACTTTGAGATTGAAAAGGGCTGTTTATGACCCACCAACCACTCTGAGGGATCCACGCTGAATCGCCGTTGGCGAGCGGCAGAATCTGGACCAACAATGCCTTGATGAAGCTGTGGATAGTATGCCACGACAAATACAGGCATGTATCAATGCAAGAGGACGTGCTACTGGGTATAAGAAGTAGCGGTGTGTACAGCAATCTGGACCACCACCACTGAAGGTCCCGCTATACGGTGGTACAATATGCAATATGTGGTTTTCATGAGCAATAAAAAGGGCGGAAATAATTTTTATGTTGATCTATATTCCAGTTTTCTATAGAGGTTCTGGAACTCTCAGAACCGAGGCGAAGCAAAACTTTTTTTGATGTTTGCATTATGTTCACTATGTATGAAATTAGCTATGCAGGCCCATTTCTATTGGTTTCATTAAATTTCTGATATGATGAGTGTTGTGTGTCTATTGTTTTAATCAACTCACAAGCCAGATTGCTCCAAAAATATTCATTCTTCATTACGCACACCGCTTTCAGTATATTTCTTAAAATGAGATGCCTCATTTTATGTACCCACATCGAGGGACGATGGTGCAGACCCTTGGCGGCTCGTTTTGAATCGATCCACCGCTGCTTGTGTATCTTTGGTCCACTGCCTTGTGGTGTGGCTAGGTGGCTCTCTGGGGCTGGGAAGCGAGCAAAGCGGGGGAAAGTTAGTGTCGTGGCTGTAAGGCGAGTGCACCAAGCATGGCGACACTGTTTAGGAGTAGGTGTGGCACTACTGACCGTGCTGCATGCCGGTGGTAGCTTTGCAGACTGCAGTGGTCGCTACCCTGGTGGTCGTGCCATATATTGGCCGATAGACAGGTCAGTCACTAAACGAACATTTTGCAGCTATGCATCAGCCACAGCAAACACATGTGTCGCCGCAGGCGTCTCACATGTCCCATTAGGATCGATAGGAAGAATGCACCCTGGGATGTGGCTCTGAGCACTATGGGACTTAACATCTATGGTCATAGGTCCCCTAGAACTTAGAACTTCTTAAACCTAACTGACCTAAGGACACCACACAACACCCAGTCATCACGAGGCAGAAAAAATCCTTGACCCCGCCGGGAATCGAACCCGGGAACCCGGGCGCGGGAAGCGAGAACGCTACCGCAAGACCACGAGCTGCGGACACTACTCTGGGATGCATTGCGACACATTTCTATAGCACATTCAGAGGGGAGACTTTGGTCTTATTTACATAGACCAGTGACGTTAGTCCAACACTCGAAGAATTAGCAGTGTATACCCAAAAACAGATGTGACTCTTACCTGCTGGCTGTAAACAGTAGTGAGTGAGAGCAATAGCTTGCACCCTGGCGTTCATCTCTCCGGCGCTGGCTTGCGTCCGGCTGGCCTTGCAAAGAGCATGTGCGGCATCAGCATGTATGTGTGTTGGAGACTCTGATACATTGCGGTTGACGATAGTTTGAAAGCGTTTTTTTATTTGCGATGAGTGTTTGCGCAGTGCATTATTTTCGGCTGTTTAAGCATTATGAGCGTGTTTTCAGAGCCTTTAAACTCATTACTTTGTCAATTCGTGAGTTGTTTTCGTGTATGTTGCATTATTTTGGTAGTTTACGAGTAGTTTGCAGGTCTGTATGATGTGCACTGCGTTATATGGACAGTTATAATTAGTGAGCGTGTCTGCAGAGCGTTTTAAATGTGTTATTTTGATAATTTACATGTTGTTTGCGTGTCTACACATCAGTACACTGCAGATTTATTGTGTACAATAGAACACACAGTCACCAGTGATCTTTATTTTACAATTACCATTCCCTACTTTAGCCCATATGAACACATACTCGTCTGCATTGGGCTCCTACCTTCTTCTTGTAGACAGAGTAAACGGCTTCTCTGGCTCCAAAGTCCCATAAGGGACCTTAGCAGGCAGTCCTGTACTCTCTGCTATACTCCATGACTTCCAACTCAAGATGTTAGAATCTGGAAAAGCTTCAAGGCCACAATAGTCTGAGTGGTTGCCCAGCACAACTGCCAAGGTCAGCCATGTACTGCCTCCAAAATCAGCTTCAACATCACACGTGAAATGCAATCGTAGTCCACGAAACACATTAGAACCTCCCATCAGTTCTTGCTTATTAAACTGTCCAGCATGATCAATTTCAATCGCCTTGAATGTCTTGTATATTGGCGCACTGAACCGCCACCGACGACGGTAACCACGTCGCAGTGGCATTCCTGAGGCACTTTTACACACAGTGAACGTAGCAAGCCAACACCCAGTGAATGCCCTCACTCCTCGACGTTCGCAGAGCGAATGATGCTCCCTGCTGCGACGCAGGCTGCTTCCGCCGCTTATCGCTGATATCACGCCTCTTATCACTTGTTATTTCATTAACTTCGTCAGGGTACAGTTTCGTAAGTTACTTAAGGAAATTTATTTTTTTCAAGACGTACCTTACATGTTATGACGGAATTTTCTTATTTAAAAAAATTATAACTGTCAAATTTCTGCAGGTGTATTCTGATTCTTCAGTTAACAGTTCCACCTCATAGTTAAGTGACGTATATTTCAGATTAACAGCTAGCATACTAAGATTAATAAGACAAGGTTTTCACTTGTCAAGTTCATTACGCAAGTAGTCGGACAACGCCAATCCTAATCTAATGAATACGATATTAAGATTTTAATGTTATGTATAGATAAACGCTTTGCAGCAACCAGTTGCAGTGTATTGCTGCTTTGCCATTAGTATATAAACAGGTTTAGTTTAACATGATAAATTCACTGTATTGTTTCCTATAACAAAGGTGTTGTGGTTAGGTGTTACTTTTATTTCAGCTTCTCATAATTAATAGCAGACTTATTTCACATTTGTTACATTTGCCAATGGTGACTGAGATTCATCGACACTAATCATGTAAACTTTCTGTAATTTACTATGACTATGGCTGGGCTACTGCACTAAAGTCAAATAAATCTGAAAAAGAATTTAGCGCTGTTTTAAACAGTTAATCAAAACAGAATTCTATTACTTGTATTTTCCAATTAACTTCACCTTTTAAAGTAAGTTTATTCATGAGATATATGCCTCCGTGTTTTGTTTCTGTTTTACCATCTACAAGAGAGACATTTTCAGCTGGCTGAAGAGCGGGTTGTTTGTACTGCTGCCAACCCTCATGGGGCGAGGGGGAATAACAATAAAAAAAGCATACACTCTGTCTTCCTTTCCACGTCCATTTACCTTCACCCACCTATGTCCTCTATACATCATCAAATCCCCATCCCTTTTTACCCACATCAAATACCTGTGCATCTCCTATTCCTTCTACAAACTTGGGTGCAATTACTCCATTACCTCCCCCCTGATCCCTAACCCCAGTATGCTGCCATGCCTTCACAAAAACATCCCTCTGTCACAACACGTACACATGATCCATATCCTATCCAAACATAACTTCCACCAACTCCCTCTTCCTAACAATGAGATCTGCCTCAATATTTATTCCTCCTACTGACTTTGACTCTTTCCCATCCATTCCACTCTTCATCAGGACTCCTCTCTCCTTATTCCTCTCCATCTATCTCCATCCCTTTCGCCTTCTAACCACTGCCCAACCAACACTCCACACTGCTCCTCACCCTCTGTCTTTCCCACTGACTGGCTTTCCCACTATTCACCTCAACCCCTACCTGTCATCGTAGTATTCCTTTTTAACAGTCTTTCTAACACCCCCCCCCCCCCCCCCGCCCTCCTCAAGTCTATGGAGAACAGTTTCTTCTTTGTCAATACTGTTTACCCAGTGCAGGTCCTTTATTTTTTATCAGAAGGATTTTACCTTCGTGCTATTTGTTTTTAAACTGTATATACTTCTTTTTTTTTTACTGTCAGTCTCTGCTTTTTAATTTAAAATAGAAAAACAGCGCCAAATTTTGTTTCTATTCCTCATTATAAATGGTACTGTTGACTGTCCCCCACCATTAGGGGCGTGGGGTGAAATAACTATAAAGGAAAAAACTGGTTCCACTCTAAAGTAAACTCCATTATATTAACTCAGTTTCCCCATTTTGATCCGTCAATTTTCACCCCTCGGCCAATCTTATGATGCCTCAAAAGGTGACATGCGTCATTTCCTGTAAATAAAAAGGATTTTGTAATGGAATCTGTCGGATTTCAAGAAAGAAAGAAAATATAGTGGTTGGATTAGGATGTTAAGACCCTCACTTACATCAGCCAAAATGTCTAATGTTTTACAGAATAAAACCTATAAACTAGCCACGCGTGGTAGCCGCGCCGTCTGAGGCGCCTTGTCACGGTCCGCGCGGCTCCCCCCATCGGAGGTTCGAGTCCTCCCTCGGGCATGGATGTGTGTGTTGTCCTTAACGTAAGTTAGTTGAAGTTAGATTAAGTAGTGCCTAGGCTTACGGACTGATGACCTCAGCAGTTTTGTCTCATAAGACCTTACCACAAATTTGCAATTTCCTACAAACTGGTACATAATAATCAGCGATAATATTCATAAGAAGATTTATATTATAAAAGCCTGAATTTAGAACGCTATTCTGCGGTGTTTCAAGTTTTCATGTCATCACAGGCCAGAGTACATTGTCACACGCTTCTGCGGTGCGCCGCGCTGTTTAGACTTGCAACGTTTGGCAATAAGAATTGGCTGAACTGTATTTCAAGAGACCTCGGCGTGTACTTGCAATAATCTGGAGGGTCGCCCAAGTGACAGACTGAGGCCAGCTATGACTAAAGCCGCCGTCGCAAGTACCGTGCCTTCGTACGTCAACGTTGAGCGTACCACGTTTCCTATGTCGTAGCGGGGGAAAGTCACGCTGTGAAGCCTTTCCGAACGCGCACAGCAATATCAAGCAAAAATAGATACCGTCTGGATCACCACCTCTTTATTTACCGGCAACGGTTGCAATCTCCACTGCAGATCATCTTCAGTTCTGGCGTTACAAAGTGCAGTTTCTCAATGCTGTGTGAAGCTAACATGCATCGTGTTGTGCAGGTGTCGGAAGTCAGTCTGTGGAACGGAGCTCCATACCTGTTGCACTTGGTCAGTCAGTAGAGGGTTAATGCTGCTTGCGGATAACGCTGGAGTTGTCGTTCGATTACGTCCCATATGTGCTCGATTGGAGAGAAGTCTGTTGATCGAACAGGCCAAGGTAGAGAGCATGTAGAGCACGTTGAGTTACAACAGCGTTGTATGGGCGAGAGTTATTCTTTTGGAAAACATCTCCTGGGATGCTATTCATGAATGGCAGCACAACTTTGAATAACCAGATTGACGTAGAAATTTGCATACAGGTTGCGTGCGATAACTACGAAAGTGTTCCTGCGGTCACACGAAATCGCACCTCAAGCCTAGGTCAGTGTGTATAGGCCGCAGACAGATAAGTAGCAAGCCCACAACACACAGAGGCAGGACAGACTTTCATCAGAAAACATAACAAACCTCCACCGTACCCTCCAGTGAGCTCTCGATTGACACCACTGAAGTCACAAATGGCAGTGGTTTGGGGACAGTGGAGCTGTCTTTGATGTAACCGATTTGTAACAGTTTGTTGAGTCGCTGTGGTGCCAACTGCCTCTCAGATTTACGTTGCAGATGAAGTACGATGCGCCAGAACCATACGTCGTACACGATGGTTTTTTCCCTTCTCGATAGTTCCTTGTTGCCGCCCATAGCCCAGTCTTCTTGCGACCGTACATTCTCGAGACCACCGCTTCCAATTATCATGTACAGAGGTTACATGTTGCTAAGTCTGTCCTTAATATCGCAGAAAGATCATCCAGCTTCTAATAGCCCTGTCACACGACCTCATTCAAACTCAGCGCGGTGTTGGTAATGCCGTCTCTGTCTCAAAGGCATTCCTAACTAATATCAACTCACCACGTCCAAAGTAACTAACGCTCACGAAATTTACGACGTGCCTTAAAAGCAACCTGATTCACATCCTCATAGTGGCGCCACTAGCACAACTCTTATGCAACTGGTGCGAAATCTGAATAGATGCTATGTTTCAGATGTAGAAACACGCCTACCAAATTTCGTTTATGCCGCACAACTCCTTCTTGGTGTTGCGATTTTTTTCCGATAGGCATATTTGCGAGTGCAGTTGCGTTTGATGTTGTTCTGATAATTGACTCGTAAACATCTTCGTTAACAGAGCTTAAGGTTACCTTTAGATTATAGGTGCCAACGGCCTTGCCGCAGTGCTAACACCGGTTCCCGTCAGATCACCGAAGTTAAGCGCTGTCGGGCCGGCCTAGCACTTGGTCGGCGAGTGCTGTTGCCAAGAGGGGTTCACTCAGCCCTTGTGAGGCAAACTGAGGAGCTACTTGATAGAGAAGTAGCGGCTCCGGTCTCGCAAACTGACATACGGCCGGGAGAGCGGTATTCTGACCACGTGCCCCTCCATATCCACATCCAGTATCGCCTTGGGCTGAGGATGACACGGCGGCCGGTCGGTAACATTGGGCTTTCATGGCTCGTGCGGGAGGAGTCTTTTTTTTAGTTTTAGTTTAGATTATAGGAAATGGCTCCCAGTTAAGGTTGCAAGCAAACAAAAATTGAGAGAGTAAAGAAATTATGTCGTTTATATACATACAGCATACCAGTGGCTCTAGATATTATTTTTGAATGACAATTGTTGTAACAGCTATCCTCTGTATGTCGCAAAAATGTAATTTTGACTGAAATATACGTATCGAAGTCACCGCTATCCTCCTCGATAACGTAGATTTTCGTTAACAAATGGAACCAGGATTCTCGTTTTCTGCTCGTCTCCACCTATTAAAAGAAATAAAAAGAGAGCGCGGAATTTGCAGTTCAAACCTGCAATCAGCAGCGTAAAAATAATGACTCTGTAAAGAACTGCTCGCTCTAATCACGAATCGATTGCGAATCCGGCGGCGGGCTGGCGCGGCCCACGCTTCGTTCGCTGTTACCGGATTGGGCGAGCAGGAGAGAACAAATGAAACGCAAATTTGCACGGCGGGAAAATCTGCTGTAAAATATGTTTCTGGTCGCCGGCCGCTGCCTGCGCGCTAATGACCCTGCCGCGCGCTGTACTGGGGTGCGACTGCGAAACGGAAAATGTGAACGGCGGGAAGCGGCCGCGCACGGACGAGCCGCCGGAAAAACGCGAAAAAGGTGGCTGAAATGTATAAACTTTAATACTGACGCTTGCGAGCGCTCGCCTCATAATGACTAGCAATTAAACGCACGGATAATTTAGCAGCGCTGGCAGGGGTAGTAGCCATCGGAACTCCCGCTACCTGTTGGATGCGAAAGAATGCTGCGCACCACACCACGGCAGCCTCGGACATATGGAGTCAGGGCGACGATGGAAACCGTTAGCGAATGTGATCAAAGGCCAGTCGTCCCCTAAGACAATGAGACCGTGTTTCAATCAAAGTGCCAAAGCAATGGGAGTTTATTACAAGCTGGAATTCGAAAATTGTTTCGTGACATTATGAGCAGCAGACTATAATTACGCGGGACGTTCAATAAGTAATGCTCCACATTTTTTTTCTCAGAACATATTTATTGCTAAGAGTCAGAATTTGGTGATAATATGCATCAACATGTCTTGTCCATGTCCTATTTTTCTACGTAGTCTCCATCACGTTTACGGCCGTACGCCAACGTTGTGGAAGAGTATGCATTCCCTGATGGTAAAAGCTCTTGTCCTGCAGGCATAGCCATATTTTCACTGCATGACTGACAGTCTCGTCATCTTTAAAGTGTGTTCCCCGTAGAGAATCGTTAAGCGGCCCAAAGAGATGGAAGTGCGACTGTGCCAGGTCTGGACTGTACGGTGGATGAGGCAGTGACGTCCAATGCAATTTGGCGGTGTAGTACCGCGTTCTCAGACTTATATGTGGGCGTGGATTATCATGTTGGAACAAGATTTATCCTGGATTCTTATGCGATCGAACACGTCGGAAACGGTTCTCGAGTTGATTCAGAGTCTTCACGTATGCCTCTGAATTCATGGTTGACCCTCTGGGTATCACATCCACGAGAATGACACCGTCACAATTCCAGAACACCGTCACCATGACTTTTCCGGCAGAGGGGGTTGTCTTCAATTTCTTCTTTTGTGGTGAATGAGGATGATGCCACTCCACGGACTGCTATCGGTGCAAAGTGGTGCACCCAGCTTTCGTCTCCCGTGACGATCCGTGACAGAAAGGCCTCTCCGTCGGTCTCTTAACGCTGCAACAACTCAGATGAAATGGTCTTTCTTTGAATGTTATGGTCCGTTGTGAGCATTCGTGGAACCCATCGTCAGCATCTCTTTGGAATATCCGGAAATCTCGATCATTGCAGACGCACTTCCAATGCTGACCGACAACTGTAGAGCCAAGTGTCGAGTTGTGATGCGCCGGTCGGCACGGATAATGGCACCCGCACGATTCAGCACGTCTGGAGCAGTGGCTGTGACAGGACGTCCGGAGCGTGGCTGACCATGGAGCTCTGTTTCTGCATTTTTTGAGGCTGTAACTTCGTTTACCCATCGCCCAAATGTATTTCTATCATCTGCAGCATCGCCATACACTGCACAAAAACGTTTATGGATATTCACAACGGTTTCTTTTTCTGCACACAAGAATTTAATAACAGCACGTTACTCATAACGTGAGTCGTATGTAGAGGCCATTTTGACGCTGTACTACGGCTCTGCCATCTGCCAGAACGATGCGAAACTTTGCCGGCGCACAAAACGGACATCAGAGAGAACAAACATAAAAGGCGAAGCACAAACAACGTATAATAATGGCTTTTTAAATAAATGTGGGGCATTATTTATTGAACGACCCTAGTACACTGAATGACAAGAAATAAACAGCACTAAACTTTGATTCTGTCTTACAATTCCTTTGAAAAACAAACAGCTTCCTTAACTAGAATGCACTCATTAAAATAATGAACAAACTATTTCGAGAATAAATGATTGACCAGGCTTGGATATGGATGCAACGAGTTCGAGGTTCCTCCAGCCTGGATCCGTCTGGCAATTGCTGTAGGGTGTTTGCTTTCAGAACTTTCACGCGTAAAAGCCAGCAGCCGTCTCTCACCTGAAAAGGCCACTCAGCCGACGTTCAGTTGCGATAGAGGCATGCAAATTCCAGCCTTCGTCGCCAACGAACAGCAGTCAGCATTGGCGCATGTATCAGGTGACTGCTGCGAAGGTCCTTAGTTCCTCTAAGCATTCAGTTGCTCAGCTGTTATACATCTGTTCGTCCGCACACATCAATTCAGTCGTCGTTTTAGCTCTGTCGTCTATGGCCCGTGATGCACCAAAGTTCCTCATCCATATGAATAGAGTCATTTGGCCATCCACGGTATATTTTAACTACAGCGGCACGCGAACAGTTTTCAAACTTAGCTGCTTCGGAAATATACATCGACACCTACTCTGCAAATCAATTTAAGTGCCTGGCAGAGGGTTCATCGAACCACCTTCACAATTCTCTATTATTACAATCTCGTATAGCGCACGGAAAGAATGAACACCTATATCTTTCCGTACGAGCTCTGATTTTCCTTATTTCATCATGATGATCGTTCCTCCCCTATGTAGGTCGGTGTCAACCAAATATTTTCGCATTCGGAAGAGAAAGTTGTTGATTGGAATTTCGTGAGAAGATTCCGTCCAACGAAAAACGCCTTACTTTTAATGACGTCCAGCCCAAATCCTGTATCATTCCCGTGACACTCTCACATATTTCGCGGTAATAGAAAACGTGCTGCCTTTCTTTGAACTTTTTCGATGTACTCCGTCAGTCCTATCTGGTAAGAGTCCCACACCGCGCAGCAGTATTCTAAAAGAGGACGGACAAGCCTAGTGTAGGCAGTCTCCTTAGTAGGTCTGTTACATTTTCTAAGTGTCCTGCCAATAAAACGCAGTCTTTGGTTAGCCTTCCCCAAAACATTTTCTGTGTGTTCCTTCCAACTTAAGTTGTTCGTAATATTAATATCTAGGTATTTAGTTGAATTTACGGCTTTTAGATTAGACTGATTTATCGTGTAACTGAAGTTTAACGAGTTCCTTTTAGCACTCATGTGGATGACCTCACACTTTTCGTTATTTAGGGTCAACTGCCAATTTTAGCACCATTCAGATCTCTTTTATAAATCGATTTTCAGTTTGATTAGATCTTCTGATGACTTTATTAGTCGATAAACGACAGCGTCATCTGCAAACAACCGAAGGCGGCTGCTCAGATTGTCTCCTAAATCGTTTATATAGATAGATAAGGAACAGCAAAGCGCCTATAACACTACCTTGGGGAACGCCAGAAATAACTTCTGTTTTACTCGATTACTTTCCGTCAGTTATTACGAACTGTGACCTCTCTGACAGCAAATCATAAATCCAATCACTTAACTGAGACGATATTCTATAAGCACGCAATTTGACTACGAGCCGCTTGTGTGGTACAGTGTCAAAAGCCTTCCGGAAAAACCAGAAATACGGAACCGATCTGAAATCCTTTGTCAATAACACTCGACACTTCATGTGAATAAAGAGCTGCTTGTGTTTCATAGGAACGATGTTTTCTAAACCCATGTTGACTGTGTGTCAAATGGTTCAAAGGGCTCTGAGCACTGTGCGACTTAACTTCTGAGGTTATCAGTCGCCTAGAACTTAGAACTAATTAAACCTAACTAACCTAAGGACATCACACACATCTATGGCGAAAATAGGATTCGAAGCTGCGACCGTAGCGGTCGCTCGGCTCCAGAGTGTAGCGCCTAGAACCGCACGGCCACTGCGGCCGGCGACTGTGTGTCAATAGACCGTTTTCTTCGAGGTAATTCATAATGTTCGAACACAATATATGTTCTAAAATCCTGCTGCATATCGACGTTAACGATATGGGCTTGTAGTTTAGTGGATTACTCCTGCTACCTTTCTTGAATATTGGTGTGACCTACGCAACTTTTCAGTCTTTGGGTACCGATCTTTCGTCGAGCGAACGGTCGTATATGATTGTTAAGTATGGAGCTAATGCATCAGCGTACTCCGAAAGGAACCTGACTGGTATACAGTCAGGATCAGAAGACTTGTTTTTATTAAGTGATTTTAGTTGCTTCACTACTCCGAGGATATTTACTTCTACGTTACTCATGTTGGCAGATGTTCTCGATTCGAATTCTGGAATATTTACTTCGTCTTCTTTTATGAAGGCATTTCGGAAGGCCGTGTTTAGTAACTTTGCTTTGTCAGCACTGTCTTCGATAGTATCTCCATGGCTATTGCGCAGAGAAGGCACTGATTGTTTCTTGCCGCCTACATACTTCACATACGACCAGAATCTCTTTGAATTTTCTGCCAGGTTTCGAGACAAAGTTTCGTTGTGAAAACTGTTATAAGCATCTCCCATTGAAGTCCGCGCTAAATTTCGAGCATCTGTAAAAGATCGCCGATGTTGGGGATTTTGCGTCTATTTAAATTTCGCATATTTGTATCGTTGTTTCTGTTCTGATCCGTTTTGTGTACCAAGGAGGATCAGCTCCGTCGTTTGTTAATTTATTTGCTATAAATCTCTTAATTGCTGCCGATACAATTTCTTTGAATTTAAGCCACATCTTGTCTACACTTATATTATTAATTTGGAATCAGTGTACATTGTCTCTTAGGAAGGCGTCAAGTGAATTTTTATCTGTTTTTTGTTGTTGTTTTTTTGAATAGGTATATTTTTCACTTATTTTTCGAGGATTTGGGGATTGCAAGATTCAATCTCCCTACCACAACCCTGTGTTCACTAACAGCTGAATCGGTTTTGATACTCGTTATTATCTCTGGATTATTTGTTGCTAAGAGGTCAAGAGGGTCTTCACAACCGTTTACTATTCGCGTGGGCTCATGAACTAACTGCTCGAAATAATTTTCAGAAAATGCGATAAGCACAATTTCGGATGATATTTCATGGGTAGCTCCGGAATTAAACATGTATTTTCGCCAACATATCGAGGGTAAATTAAAGTCACCACCAACTATTATCGTATGAGTCGGATACGTGTATCAAATGAAACTCAAGTTTTCTTTGAACCTTTCAGCAAGTGTATCTTCTGAATTGGGAGGTCGGTAAAAGGATTCAATTATAATTTTATTCCGGTTGCCAATAGTGACCTCTGCCCATGCTAACTCACAGGAAGTGTGTACTTCAATTTAGTCACAAGTTAAAGTACTTCTAACAGTATCTACGTTCTTCCTGGGTGACCTCTGCCCATGCTAACTCACAGGAAGTGTGTACTTCAATTTCGTCACAAGTTAAAGTACTTCTAACAGTATCTACGTTCTTCATGGGTGACCTCTGCCCATGCTAACTCACAGGAAGTGTGTACTTCAATTTCGTCACAAGTTAAGGTACTTCTAACAGTATCTACGTTCTTCCTGGGTTCACCCTTTGTGACTGAAGCCCTTCTTGTGTTTTCCCGAGACCCTCCACCCTAAAACACCGCTCAGTCCACGCCACACAGCCCCTGCTACCGGTGTAGCCGCCTCCTGCGTATAGTGGACACCTGACCTATTCAACGGAATCCGAAACCCAACCACCCTTTGGCGCAAGTCGAGGAATCTGCAGCCTACACGGTCGCAGAACCGTCTGAGCCTCTGATTCAGACCCTCCACTCGGCTCTGTACCAGAGGTCCGCAATCGGTCCTGTCGACTATGCTGCAAATGGTCAGCTCTGCTTTCATCTTGCAAGCAAGACTGGCAGTCTTTACCACTTCTGTTAACCACTCGAAACCAGAGAGAATCTTTTCTGATCCAAAGTAACACACATTACTGGTACCGACGTGAGCAACCACCTGCAGTTGGCTGCGCCCCATGCTCTTCATGGCATCCGGGAGGACTCTTCCCAAATCTGGAATGACTCCACCCGGTATGCAAACGGAGTGCACATTGGTTTTCTTACCCTTTTTGGGAGCCAAGTCCCTAAGGGGACCCATAACGCGCCTAACGTCGAAGCTCCCAACTACCAATAATCCCTCCCTCTGTGACTGCCCGGAACTTGCAGGCTGAGTGGTTTCCTCTGAAACAGGACATGCGACAGCATCCGGCTCAGCGACAGTATCAGCCACAGACAGCACCTGGAACCTGTTTGTCAGACAAACCTGGGAAGTCTTCCGCCGCGTGCTGTGCCCCGGGGCTACCTCCAACTCGAACACAGGTGAGGGGTCAGCGTCAGTGCTTGCAGTAACTGGTTTGGCCACCGGTGAGGACCGATCGGAGGACTCGGACGTGCAGGACGCCCGTTGGATCCACACCGTCGGCCCACAACAGTGGTACCCACCCACTGCAGCCTCAAACTGTGTAACCGAAGTCATCACAGCCTCAAGCTGAGAGCGAAGTGTCACCAACTCGGCTCGCATCCCCACACAACAATCGCAGTCCAGGTGCTTACCAAGACCGTGGAAAACTAAAATATGCAGATAAACAGACTATCGGCACGTGCTGTGCAAATCCACTATAGACACTGACGAAAGCGCAGGAACTGTCTAATAATACGCATCTATTCAACAACCTAACGAAGCACTCACGTGAAACTAAATAATTCGCCCCTGATTAGGAACTTGTAATATGTCACAAAATCGGTTTATTTTCCAACGCAAACGAAAACGGGAGAACAGTGACTATTAAATATTAAATTTACACGCAAAAACTCAAGGAACTAAACTATTAAAGGACATAGATGATATAATAAAATTCGCTCCTGGTTAGGAACTCGTAAATGTCACAAAAGTGGTTACTTCGCTGTTGCTACGTCTGTCTCGGTCGACTACTACTGCCTGCCTGAAATGTATCCACCAATGGGGTCACAGCCAATGATCAGATCTTTTTGTTCATTAGAGAAGTCGCTTCGTTTCCACATTGCGAGGACGATTGCACTGCTTTCCGCGTCCCACCCCGACGCCCTTTATACGCTAAAGAGCGAAAGAAACTGGTACATCTGCCTAATCTAATACCGACTACGGCGGCAGCGAGCACGCAGAAGTGCCGCAACACGACATGGCATGGACTCAACTAATGTCTGAAGTAGTTCTGGAGGGAGCTGACACCTTGAATCCTGTAGGGCTGTCCATAAATCCGTAGGAGTACGAGAGGGTCGAGATTTCTTCTGAACAGCACGTTCCAAGACATCCCAGATATGCTCAATAATGTTCATGTCTAGGGAGTTAGATAGCCAACGGAAGCGTTTAAACTCAGTAGAGTGATCCTGGAGTCTCTCTGTAGCAATTCTGGGCGTGTGGTGTGTCGCATTGTCCTGCTGGAATTGTCCAAGTCGTCGGAATGCATCATGGACGTGAATGGATGCAGTTTATCATACAGGATGCGTACGTACGTGTCACCTATCGGAGTCGTATATAGAAGTATCAGAGGTCCCATATCACTCCAACTGCACACGCCCCGCACCATTACAGAGCCTCCACCAACTTGAACAGTCCCCTTCTGACATGCAAGGTCCATGAATTCACGAGGTCGTCTCCATACAGGTACACGTTAATCCGCTCGATGCAATTTGAAACGAGGCTTGTCCGACCAGGCAACGTGTTGCCAATCATCAACTGTCCAATGTCGGTGTTGATGGGTCCAGGCGAGACCTAAAGCTTTGTGTCCTGCAGTCATCAAGGGTACACGAGTGGGCCTTCAGCTCGAAAGCCCATATCGATTACGTTTTGTTGAATAGTTCTCACGCTGACACTTGTCGATGACCCAGCATTGAAATCTGCAGCAATTTTCAGAAGGGCTGCACTTCTGTCTCGTTGAACGATTCTCTTCAGTTGTCGTTGGTCCCATTCTTGCGGGATCTTTTCCGGTCGCAGCGATGTCGGAGATTTGATGATTTACCGGATTCCTGATATTCAGGGCACACTCTTGGAATGGTGGTAAGGGGAAAATCCGCATTTCATTGCTAATTCGGAGATGCTGTTTCCCATCGCTCGTTCGCCGACTATAACACCTTGTTCAAACTCACTTAAATGTTGATAACCTGCCACTGTAGTAGCAGTAACCGATCTAACAACTGCCCCAGACACTTGTTGTCTTATATAGGTGATGCCTGCCGCAGCGCCGTAATATGCTGGTTTACAATCTCTATATTTGAATACCAGTTTCTTTGGTGCTTCAGTGTATATCCTCCAGTGCTAGTGCTGAGAGGCGCTGTCTGTGAGTGGTAATTTCCCGTTGACGTCGAATCTAGGTGGTAGTCACATTAATGTTTCTTCACAGTGTACCTCTGACACTGTTACATGGGAACGTGTGTTATACCCTCCCGAGAGAAGGCGCATTGAGCACCGCCTGCACTGCGCCGCAGGCTAGAGCGGAAGGTGTTCCTCGTGTGTTTGCATTAGTCGAACCTTGGCTACACTTCATTTCTATAGTGTCGTTGAAACGTGTTCTGGCTCTAGACGTGTTTCTAATACACATGGGCTAGTTAAAACGTAGTGGCAACACGGTTATAAGTCATGCCAGACTTTACTGACATGTGTTCACTGTATCACAAGCCCTGAATATAGTCACCCCGTATCTCGATCACCTTCGCACGCAGAGATGGAAAGCGTCGTACGCCATCATCGCATCTATCGACGTCTCCAAAGCACCACTCTATGGCACGGATGATGTTTTCTCTTCTGTTTCATTGCGTGCCACTGAGAGGTTCCTTTGGAGAGCTGATCGTAATCGCACGGATTGATATCGGGTGAATACGGTGGGTGTTCCAGTGTCTTCCACCCTCACGTAAGCATGAGCTACTGCAGGAGGTTTGCGTGTGGCGTCGTGCGTTCTCATGAAGGATGATGGAATGCAGAGTCAGACGGAAACATTGTTGTGTTCTCCGATTAGGGCCATGCACGTTGTTCGACTTTCCTCGACATACTTCTAGAGCGCTGAAAATGCCCTCCGCACTTTCATGCAGTACACACAGCAACTGGCTCAAACACAGCCGTTGCCGCTCATTGCACTAGTTCAGCTGACTTGCTATCAACTACAGACAGCGAGCATGCCGTCCTTCATGTTACGACAGTGTTGCTACTACTTTTTATTTCTTAAGTTGCAAATTATTTTGACATTGTGTCCAATATATGTATTGTGTTTTGGTATCGGCTTTAATTATTGCCTGTCCGACGGTTTTTAGATGTTAATGGTTCTTTTATTTTGGTGAATATCTATTCGGAGATCTAATATTTTTTTAGATTTTTAGGCTCTATGTAAAATCTAAAGTTGTCTGTTTTCGCATATTACTATTCTGCGTTTTATCATTTCATATTTTATGAGTTTTTTTTCTAAATGTTGTAGTTACCATGTATGGCCAACTAACTGCGTCAAAGTTTCGAGTTTTTCTATGTGGAGCGCGCGTCCTGACTTAGTGACAGTCCGCTGATGGTAAATTACCGTGGATTAAAACACGTTTTTGTGAAGTCTTTAATTGCCGGTGTAGCACGTGATTAACTCTTTATATGTATTTTTAAGCCTAACGGCAATGAACTTGTGCATATTTTAATGTTTTGGTGCAGTACTGGCATCAAAAATAAAATAATTAGTTTCTTTAGAACAAATATTTTCTTTATTGACTACTTTCAGTCCCAGCTCCTCACTCCCAGCTTCTCAAAATCCTGTTGCTTCTATAGCGGTTGTAGATGTGAGTTACTGTATAGCCGTACAGGATGATGTATCTCATGGCCGGGATTGTCTAACACATCGATTTATTTAATCGTTTGGCTAGGACCCCCCGTCGGGCAGACCGTTCACCGGATGCCGGTCTTCCAATTTGACGCAACTTCGGCGACCTGCAGTCGATGAGGATGATAGGACGATGATGAGAACAGCACAATACCCCGTCCCAGGGCGGAAAAAATTCCCCCACTCAGCAGGGAATCGAACCCGGGCCCAGAGGATTGACAATCCGTCACGCTGACCATTCAGCTACCGGGAGCGCACAACAAATCGATTATTTGTTCACATGATGGTTTTCTGAGTATAGCACCGCGTCGTAATGTAAGAAATTATGCTGGAGAAACCAAAATTTCGGTCTCGGTTACAGTGGCCTTCTTCTGGGTCTGGGAAAGCCTCTGTAATTGTGGCCTAAACGTTGGTTTCTCCAGTACAATTTTTTTTACATTATAACGCGGTATGATACTCAGAAAACTAGGCCATGGAAGCCTACGCAATTATACATCGATTATCGTTGTGTGTGCCGCAGGATGAAGATTTTACTGGTTCGAAACCAACTGTAAATACCCGAAATCAATAACTACAGCTGGTTGGAGATAAAGACCATGATAAAAAAAAGTTTTTCTCTGTACTAGTATGCTCAAAATGCCGATGCTATTGCTATGATCTATCGATCTGGTTCGACTTGAGCAAGCAAAATTGCCAATTACGTTTGTCCTATAGCTTCTGAACTGCTTTAGCGATATCCAAGTAGCCCCCATGATGCTATACTCCCTGGTTGTTTCTTTTCGATCTTCTCTTGACTTCTACCAGGTCGCTGTAATTAAAGATCAGATACTAAGGTCCAGAGTGGGCTGTAATTTTCGTATGGCAGCGAAACTTGGTAGATATGCTACTACGTTAATGCGAAACCAATGTACTATACAAAAAATTAGTTCCTATTCTGGGGCAAATCTGGCGCTGTGAATGTTAATGTTAATGCAACAAAGACGTATAGAAATGTTTCTATATGTAATGGATTGGGAAAAGGACGTGGGCAGAAAACGTCAAACAAACGAGAAACGCGTGATGTTCGTTTTGTTACTAACCGTCTTACAGGAAAATAATGGTATAGAGTTGGGCTCATATAAAGCAGAGATCATATGTCTTAGAAGCAAGGTCCGATAACGTGTGACATCATGCTGCACCTGACATGTCCTCTGAGTGTATCCTTTTCAAAAAAGAACGGACCGGTAATAAAGGTGCTTGTGAACCAGTACCCCACAGCCACATGCGGCGAGTGCAACGGATATTCGCGCACAACACGCAGTTGAATAGTACCCCAAATTCGGCAGTTATGTGGATTCACTGCACACTGTAGTGTAAAACGTGCCTCATTCCTCCACAGAATACAGC
The DNA here is from genome assembly GCF_023897955.1 of Schistocerca gregaria. Taxonomy (NCBI): domain Eukaryota; kingdom Metazoa; phylum Arthropoda; class Insecta; order Orthoptera; family Acrididae; genus Schistocerca; species Schistocerca gregaria. The sequence continues at coordinate 323,319,398 of NC_064920.1, read as the reverse complement.
ACGGCTTCATGTTATCAATTTCGATTCCTGCCAGCAACCGAAGAGCAAATTCAGAACGTTGCTACGGATCATGAGATTTCAGTTGCCGCACCGTCAGGATGTTGTATGATTGCCAGCGCAATACAGACCGCACGAGTCCTAGCACCACCCAGGGTATGCGGTGCGTGGTCAGTCATAGCAACAGAGACCTCGTCAATAATTTCCACCGGGACAGGACGATTTCCTCTTCCAGGCGTCATACCAAGATCACCCGTGTTTTCGAACTTCATTTATCATCTTCTTTAAACCACTTAATGACGTCAGGGATTTCCACAGACCTTTCAGACTGCGATACCCTCTCAATGGAGTACTGTAATTTCTGCCGTTTGCATAAAACAGACTCACCAACAGCGCACGGTCTCTCCTTGCGATAACCATACTGTTCACTCACCTCTTTTCTTTTCTCTCTCTCTCTCTCTTTCTCTCTTTTTTACGGTCTTCTGACTGGTACGATGCGGCCTGTCCTCCCCGATTCTGCACAGACCCTCCCGATTCCTTACCTTACCAGACCATTTAATTTTCAACATTCGTCTGTAGTACGGCATCTCAACTGTTTCTATTCTCTTCTGTTACGGTTTTCGCACAGTCCATATTTCACTACCACACAATGCTGTGCTCCAAACGAATGTTTTCAGAAATTTCTTCCTTAAATTAAGGCCTATGTATGATACTAGTATACTTCTCTAGGCCACGAATGCCCTCCTTGCTATTGCTAGTCTGCTTTTGATGTCCTCCTTGCTCCGTTCGACATTGGTTATTTTGTTGCCTAGGCAGCAGGATTCCTTACGTTGCTAAGTTTCTCGCTGTTATAATTTCTGCTAGTTCTCATTACTTTTGTCTTTCTTCAATTCACCCTGAATCCATATTGTGTAGTCATTAGGCTGTCCATACCATTCCGCAAATCGTGTAATTCTTCTTCGCCTTCACTCAGGATAGCAATGTCATCAGCGAATCGGATCATTGGTACCCTTCCACCTTGAATTTTAATTCCGCTCCTGAACCTTTCTTCTATTTCCATCATTGTTCCTTCGATGTACAGACTGAACAGTAGGGCGAAAGACTACATCCATGTCTAACACCCTTTTTAATCCGAGCATTTCGTTCTTGGTCGTCCACTTCTATTATTTCCTCTTTATTCTTGTACATACTTTATATTACCCGTCTCTCCCTATAGCTTACCCCCATTTTTCTCAGAATTTCGAACATCATGCGCCATTTTGCATTGTCGAACGCTTTTTCTATGTCGACAAATGTCTTTATTTGTCTTTAGTCTTCCTTTGATTATCAACCGCGACGTCAGAACTGCATCTCTCGCGCCTTTACCTTTCCTAAACCGAAACTGATCGTCGTCTAACACATCCTCAATTTTATTTTCCATTCTTCTGCATATTATTCTTGTCAGCAACTTGGATGCATGAGCTGTGAAAGTGACTTTGCTATAATTCGCGCACTTGGCAAGTGTTGCAGTCTTCGGAATTGTGAGTACGATATTTTTCCGAAAATCAGACGGAATATTGCCAGACTCATACATTCTACACACAACCTGAATAGTCGTTTTGTTGACACTTCCCCTAATTATTTTTGAATACATTACGGGAAAGGCAGTGATCAGTTCCTTCCAAATATTTACTATTAAAAACTGCCTTGATCACGATTTATTTATCAAGGTGACTGGTTTCGACCACTACTGTGGTCACCTTCAGACCATTGAGTAGGAACCTCTTTCTGTTGGAGAATCACTACTCAATTCTCCAACAGATAGAGCTTCCTACTCAATGGTCTGGAGATGACCACAGTAGTGGTCGAAACCAGTCACCTTGATAAATAAATCGTGATCAAGACTGCTTTTAATAGTAAAACTTTCCCTAATGATTTTCGAAATTCTGATGGGATGTTATCGGTCCCTTCTGCCTTATTTGATCTTAATTCTTCCAAAGCTCTTCTAAATTCTGATTCTATTACTGGATCCCCTACCGCTTCTAAATCGATTCCTGTTTCTTCTTCTGTCATCACACAACTCTTCTCCCTCATATTAATTTTACCAAAGATTGTTTTGACTTTTCTCTGTGCCGATTCAGTTCTACCGAATATCATTTCTTTTTCGATGTCTTCACAGTTTTCATGCAGCTATTTCGTCTTAGCTTCCCTGCATCTCTATTTATTTCATTCCTTACCTACTTCTATTTTTGCATTCCTGCATTTCCCTGAATATTTTTGTACTTCCTTCTTGTATCGATCAGCTGAAGAATTTCTTCTGTTACCCATGGTTTCTCTACAGTTACCTTCTTTGTACCTATGTTTCTCTCTCCAGCTTCTGTGCTTGCCCTTTTTAGAGATGCCTGTTCCTTTTCAATTGTACTGGTTACTGAACTATTTATTCTTGCTATATCTACTGTTCAAGCTTATCTCGTCATTCCTTAGTACTTCAGCATCTCACATCTTTGCATATTGATCCTTCCTCACTAATATCTTAAATTTCAGCCTACTTTTCATCACTAATCTGTTGTGATCTAAGTCTATATCTGCTGCTGGGTACGCCTTACATTCCAGAATATGATGTCGGAATTGTGCAGCGTTGTAGATTGCATTAATATCTCTGACAGAGCTGTGCGCCCTCTGTAAGAGACTCTGTGGGTGGTCGGACTCGCAGGTTGAAGTTAATAGTTAGCAGTAATGGAGGTTAGTAGTGTTAGAGCGAGCGGACGGTCTTGACGTGTCTCCATCATGGAAATTTAATATTGGTTGGACATGGATTGTAAAATGTGGGTAATGAAATTATCGACGATTATATAATTTTTGGAACTGGATGTCACGGACGATTATTTAATTTTTGGAACTGGATGTCACATGATTAAGGTAAAATCTGTTAAATACATTGTTTGCTCGGCAACAATATCTTTCCTTTGCTAACCACATGCCTATTAGTAGTTAGAGCCTACAGTAGTTATGTAAGTAGGCTGTTTAGGTTTTCTTATTGGTAACGCCGCTTAGCGCTCGGTATGAAAAATCACTGGCTGTGCTGTGCGCAGTGTGTGTTTAGTTTGCATTGTTGTCTGCCCTTGTAGTGTTGAGCAGAGGCAGCTGGATGCTAACAGCGCGTAGCGTTGCGCAGTTGGAGGTGAGCCGCCAGCAGTGGTGGACGTGGGGAGAGAGATGGCGGAGTTTTGAAATTTGTAAGAATTGGTGTCATGAACTGCTATATATATTATGACTAGTGAGCTGGCAGTAGTGGCGCTCGCTGTATTGCAGTAGCTTGAGTAACGAAGATTTTTGTGAGGTAAGTGATTTGTGAAACGTATACGTTAATGTTAATCAGGGCCATTCTTTCGTAGGGATTTTTGGAAGTCAGATTGCGTTGCGCTAAAAATATTGTGTGTCAGTTTAAGCACAGTCTTGTATAATTTTTCTAAGGGGACGTTTCATATGTCGACCCTTAGCCAAGGATACCTCACTGGAATCTTCTGATTTTTTTTCTTGTAGTTTGTGTAATTAGTGTAGCTTTTGTTTATTGCTAGTGCGTAATCATAGAGAGAATTTCCTTTGTAGTTGCAGTCTTTCATTGTTGTACAGTAAAATAGTTGTGGCATGCATGTAGTTTTGCACGAAGTATTTCGCAGCTGCGCTTGCAATTAACTAGATATTATTTTCAGTGCTATGTTAATGTGTTCTCTTATTATTGCTCTTCAAATTGTGCTTTTATGTGTTATCGTGTGAAAAATTGTGACAATAATGGCGTGTGAAAAACGTAATACTAGGCTACAAAGTAAACTGAGAAATGACAGTGAAGACGAAAGCAATGTGTTAGCGCCACCATGTAATGAATTCACAAATGTTCAAAGTAGTAATTTGGTAATAGTGCATAGGGAAATGGAGCGGGCTGCAAATAATGGTGTAGGAAGTGAAACAGTTAATGAACAGGGAAGCATTATCGATCGATTGGTCGGCAACAGCTCGCGTCAGGAATCCGATATGACAGGACACAATCTTGCAAATACTGTACATTCAGGTTTTGCGTCCTCACCGTTTTCTCAAATGAGCCGAGACACATTTTCTGCTTGTCAAACTGTGAATGTTGCCAGTGCAAATGCACTGCCGAAAAGCATAGATGATCAGATTCCAGACACTAATACATTATTATTGCAATTAATGCAACAAATGAAACAAAACCAGAGACAAACACAGCAACAGTTGGACACAATGGAACATAATCTTCAAAAGTTAGACACAATGGAGCAAAATCAGAGACAAACACAGCAACAGTTGGACACAATGGAACATAATCTTCGGAAGTTAGACACCACACTTGAACAAACACGTGAAGATTTAACTACTGAGTTACATAACTTTGAATCGAAATGTCAAAAAATCTGTAATGACGTAAAAACACAAATTTGTGAGCATTTTCAACCTATTTTTTCGCGGCATGAAAACTCATTACAGAATCACGAAGCACCCATAAAAGAATTGCAAACTGTTGTTCGTGAAAATCACGACACCATGCTAGCTAAAATAGACTCAGTTGCATCCACCGATTCGGTTACGCAACTTGCAAGAACTCAGGAAAACTTAAAGGACACAGTAGATTCGATTTCAACACAAATGGACACTCTGAAACTTGGTTCAGAAAAACACACTGAGGAAATGTGTTCACTATCGAATAAAGTAGCCGAACTTTCAGATCAGTTCACTAATTTATCTACGAAGGTAGATGATAATTTGAATGACACAAAACCGGTAGTCTTTAATGACACAGAAGAGTGCGAACAAATTAGGAAATTCAAACAAAGTCTGAATCAAATTAGTACGCAACACCAAAGAGAAATCCGGGAAGTACAAGATCAGCTGACACAGGTATTACAACAATTACGTATTTCAGAGGACACTCGCGCTCCAATACGGGAAGAGGGACATAGAAATACGGAACAGCCACAAAATAATAACACAGGGCACTTCGGAAATTATGAAAGAAATTGGCAAGGTACACCGAATTCTGAGATGGAACCGCCGACACGACGTAACAATGACCGATATGCTACCCGCCGAGACGATGATTTTGACTATAAGCTGTTCATTACTACACGTAAATTCAAAACATTTAAGAATTCTGGCAACGACATTCAACCACAAGCGTGGCTCCATCAATTCTTTCATTGTTTTCCTCCCAACTGGTCACTAGAGCACAGATTAGAATTTATGTGTGGCTACTTAGAGAATGAACCAGCTGTAAGAATGCGATCGGTCATTCACGATTGCCACAGTGAAGGAAAATTTTACCATGCCTTCCTCTCAGCATATTGGTCCCAAGCCACACAAGACCGAGTAAAACATGGCATCATAATGATGAAACATTTCGAACAATCTGAATTTTCCAGTCTTGTGAAATATTTTGAAGACATGTTGCACAAGAATAAGTACCTGTCAAACCCATACAGCCCGTCAGAACTCATCCGCATTTGCTTAATCAAATTGCCTGAACATTTACAGCATATTATTTTGGCAGGCCGTTGCAAAGACGACATTGAAGCTTTTCAGGGACTCTTACAAGAATTAGAAATTGACACTGACAATCGCGGAACGCGAAAACAGGAACACAACAATTACAGGTCACATCCGTAGCAATTCCACGATGAAAGAAATAATAACTGGACACGACAAGGCTATTCTCACAATACAAATCGTGACCAAAACAGACACCACCCGTATGACAACCGTTGGCAGAGTAGTAATAATTACAGGGAAAGGTCACCTCTCCGCGGTAATGACTATCACAGAGACAATCAGAGAAACAGACAATATGGGAACCAAAATAATTACTATCAAGGGAGACAGAATAACTTTAGACGCAACGGTCTAGCGCGCAGTTACGATTCAGAGAGAAATTCTCCACCACGTGACCGACAAGAAAGAAACTACAGGAACTACCGACATGACGACAGACGATATAATCATAACGACAGACAGGAATTTCATCAGAACTGGCGGGATCCAAACAGAGCTGGGCCCTCTCGGCAAGTTAGGTCTCCTAATCCCAATAACGGCGAGCGCCAACAAAGAGACAGACAATGACTCACACCGCAGGCAGCCATGTGCGCCGGCTGGCTCCGAGAAAAATAACATAAGCTAAACTTGAGCAAAATTCCAGTGTTCCTTACCGACGTAACCACATGATAATTGCTTTTCAGTTGACAGTCTACATACTAGGAAGAGTAAAGGATTACACCACATTTCACATGTAAAACCATTTATTGAAAGATAATCTGCTTTTTAAATTTGTCTTTGCCATAAAACTTTTCACCTCATATTTCTAGTATGCTTTGTCAGACATAAGAATCTGTTAACATGCAACAATGTTTGATGTTAAATATCCAATCAAGAACCAAGAGAACTTATTTAAACAGAAATTACGAATGCATTGTTTTAGTGAACAGACGACACAGTGTTGTTGTTGTGTGTGTGTGTGTGTGTGTGTGTGTGTGTGTGTGTGTGTGTGCACAGTCTTGCTTGTTAGTGGCACGATTACGTAACGACTATAAGGCTGACATACTTAGAACATTTACCAGTACTGCTAATGAGATTTTAATGCAACATTTTGGTTTACTTGAAAATACATTCTGGGTTTAAAGTACTTTCTGTGAGATACCAGATGATACAGTGGTTAGTTTATGTGACAGCTACACGATTTTATCACGACGCTACTAATGAGTGACAATTTACAATGTTGCTTTTGCAGTTTATCTGTTTTATATCTGCACAGTTTTTCTGAATTTTTCTGGAAAGTAAAACATGTTTTAGTAGTAACGTTTGTGGTATAGCTACAATGAGACAGCCTTTTCTGTAGCACAACAATACGTACAGTACAGTACTTACTTCATCACGGCAAAAAGCGTAGTAACTACGATATCTATACGCAAAGCATTTCACTTTTGTTTATCATGAGGTAAGTACATTGACTTCAGCAGAACTTTGCTTACAGAGGACGATAACTACGACAGTTCCACAGAATTATCTTACAGCAAAACGCACATTTAGCACTACAGGGCACGCATTTGAGTGATTAATTTGGTACTTAAACCATTTATTTATCAATATTGTTGAATTAAAAAGAAAGTTTTTTGTTATACATTTCATTCCATTGCTGTAATCTGCAACACCTGAGGATACAATTGCATTAATCCTCAGGGGGGTACACGCTTACTTTGTGTATCATGTGTTTGGCAAGCACAAGGAGCCCTAGCTAATATGGTATTTGTTTATGCAACTTTACACGTCGGTACCACATTTCTCTAACACATAAATTACACAGCTATCTGATCATTTAACTGAGAGAGACAAACATTTACTTTACTACATCAGTGACAGATGTTTACGTAGTTACACCATTGAATAACTTCACACTTATGAAATTTTATTTTGTTTGTACTTTGTGAAATTTTCATACTTTTTCAGAACCATTGTGATACTATGAGAGCTTTGAATGATGTATTTGGTATGGGATCATGATTTTTAAAGTACGTTTGAGGCAGATGACACTTGACATGAGCAGAGAAATTTTTTTAAGGTTTTGAAATTATTGGAGGAAACTACAACGTTTTTGAGAATTGACTGAGATGTTATGATATTATTACGACGACGATGTGTATTATGCTGTTGCGCTATGTTTATGATAAATAAACTGATGCTATTTGATTATGCTACGTATCTGTTATGATGAAAAATTTAAGAAGTGTCTACGAATATGTGTATATGTAATAAAGGTAAGGAATAACGAGTAGTGGTTAGGGACTCTGGTTTGTGAAAAAGGTTGTTGGAAACCAAGAATCGTACTTTAAGAGTTATGAAATGTATGTAAATGCGTGAATGTATTACAATGCCGATAAAAATTTTTTGGACACTATTATATTTAAAGGATTTTGGTTTTACAGATTTGTAACGCAAATTCTCAACCTGTGAAAATATTTTTATATGTGACTGTCACTGTAGCGGAAACTGACGTCGTAAATTTTTCAGTAAGAAAGGTAAGTGACCACCTGCACGTAATGCGTCATGGGCACCCAGCTGCGCGACAGGCGCCTGAAAAAAAAAGCCATTAGTGTGTGCCTGTCAGAGGCACAGGTGGAGAGAAAAAAAAGGGTCTCATTATCCTCGCTGTTGACATTTCTTTGTAGAAAGCGTCGCAAATACGACACGCTCCAACTTGAAAACATATGATTACACTGTGGAGCTCTTAATTTATGATATTTACTAAAATGCCTAATGAAACGACGAGAAACATTTCATGGCTATTGTCCTGCTAATTGAGAGAAATGCCATGTGGCTTGCTTTATGCATTTATTTACTCATTTTGTTTAATATCTAGTTTCTAACTGCACTGAAGCATTGGTTAAAATAAATTTTATGGATGTACTAATATAAATATTTTATGCCTACAGATCCAGTAAATAATAACTTTATGATGTACTTAAAAAAAAACGAAGTAGCACAAAAAGACATTTCCCTTCACAGAAATTGCATACAGAATTGTCTTTTCAAGTACATGGTAATATTTTTTTACAATAATTTTTTGTGGTGCACCACTTTAATTGCATAGACATTAAGATGTGAATAGACATTGTCCTTATCTGCATTGTTGTCTTTAGTGTAACATTTTTTCTGATTGAGCTTTGTCATGTTTAGTTATAAGTTATAGCATTTGCTGCGGCTGTTTGCCATGCATGGTGCTACTGAATGTCACTTTGTATTAGTGGGTTAAGCCAATTTTATTACTGATTTATTTTTCTTGTTTGCTGCACATTGCCTTATATTAGCTGTAATATTGCTGCCTTTTTTTTGCCAATTTCCATTTTTTTATCATTGCTTTTTGTGTAAATTGTTTTGTGCTGCTGCTGCCGCTGCTGCCTTGTCCCTTAGTTAAGCATCTGAGCTCAGTAGATTCAAGTTAGCTTAAGAGGGGGTAGCGTATATAAGAAACTAACTATGATGAATTGGAAGAAAAGCATTGAGAAGCTATAAGAAAATGGTTTGGCCCAAAATGTAGTGTACAGTGGAGAAAAACTATTTTTGAAAGAGGATGTGACAGAATACAGAAAGCAGGTTTAGATAGGACTTTTTGGGAATAATGATGAACTAAGGGAGGTCTCTATGCAAAATACTGCAGTAAAACAAACCCTGTCCTTTCCTTTCGTATTATCCCTCTATGTGTTTATGTACCCTTGTGTATTTGTCTTTTTCCTGTCTTTATGTGTTTAACTAATAAGATTTATGTTGTAGAATTTTTCAAATACTATGTTATTTTCTTTGTAAATATGTTCAGACATTATTTATTGTGTTTTGTTTTAATGCTCATGTGTGAAGTTGATGTTTCAAAAGTTATTCTAATCTTTTATGTATGTACTTATGGCGTAATTTTCGTAACACTGATGTATTTGCTATTTCGATTCTTTTGTAAAGCCTGTACTACTGCAAATGTTATCTGTATTGTTATGTTCTTTAAAGATGTATTTTGTACCTTTGTTATTGCATTCTTATGTTATAAAACTGTAATTGACACCAGTTCATCAAATTAAGTAACTTGTAAATTACATTTCGCTGCACACATTTCTGTTGGTCATTGTATATGGACAATATGTGAGAAGTAGGGACTGATAGTGTTTGCACGTGTGTTAATAATTCAGTAAGGGACTGGATAACAGCATTGCTGGTTGTAAGGACATTTCAAAAACAATTTTTGTGAGTGCACAAGTGGTGGTTATGGACTTGCTATATTACCCGCAAGACTCTTCAATGGTGATTTGTTGTAACCGCAGAAAAGCCAAGTCTAAATGCAGTTGTTCTCAGACGATACACCAGAAATCATACGGGGAGATAGAGTTAACAGGGGACGCCAGGCGTGTCAGAGGGGTCACAAAAGATAACGATGCAGCCAGATAGCCGAGGCGGCGGTCCAAGCGGCCAGGCAGCTGCGAGTGATAAGCAAGGAAGCAGACTCAGCTATTAAGATAAACAGGGCGCTCTGGGCAGGTCCCTTAATAAACAATAACTTGCAGTATCAACACTCTTGGCTAGAGGGAGAAGTCTGGGAGCGGAGAGAGAAAGAAAGAGGGCCCTAGGTGGGGACCAAACTACGTCATGAGGAGCCAATGAAGGGCTCAGGACGCAGTGCGTGACCATATAGGGACACGAAACGTTACTGAAGTTTGTTAAAGCCAAAATAACCGGAGAGGCCAGATCGAGGCTGCAAGTAAGGGAACGCACGGGGACATGGCAGGAAGTAAAACATGTTCTAGAGGAAAATTATGCGAGTAAGCGTACCATTGACTACTACGCGTGCAAGATATTTCAATCGAGACAGGGACAAGGAGAGCCAATTGCGACATGGGCAAGCCGAATAGATGAAATGCAAAGGGATTTCAGGGAAGCAGTAAGCAGAGTTACGGCTAGGGAGAACTTAAAGGGCGCAATAGAACTGGTTGATTCACTAGGAAGAGCATGCTTTATACAAGGGTTAAGCAATGATAGAATACAGACGATAGTAAGAAGTAGAGGCGATGAAATCACGCTAGCAGCGGCCGTGGAACTAGCATTGCAAGAAGAAAGTGCAATACTGTCAATGAAAGAGCGGGGACTAGCCCCAAGAGTAACTTTCAACCGGGGAAAGGAAACGGTGAAGAATACCAGAGATATTAGAGATTTGAAATGTTTCAATTGTGGATTGAGAGGGCACATGGCAAGCAAGTGTAGAAAGAATAGGCCAGAGGGAAGAGTACGGATAATGACGGGCAAAGAGTTTACGAATTTTTGTTACGGGTGCGACAAGCCAGGACATACAGACGCGGAATGCCGGGTAAGATTAAGAAAAATTCAGCCGATAGATACAAGAGACTTTAGAGGAAATCATAGGGAAGCTGATGGAGGGTTACGAGAGTGGAGGTGCCCACAATGTAATCTACCAGGGAACTGTGGAGTTCCGTGTACGAGGGTAAAAGACGTTGCTTGTTTCGAGTGTAAGCAGCCGGGACATTACGCGAAAGATTGTCACGCAGGGCCCTGGCACGCATGGAGAAAAGGCAGGGTGCCAGTATCGAGCAAAACCGGTAAAGTGGTGCAGGGAAACTAAGAGGCGGCAAGGCCGCACAGTCGGGCCTTGTTGCGATAGGTAAACCCTCAGTTAGGGTAATCGACTGTGCAACAGAAAATGACGTTTTGGTTTTATACTGCATAGAATTAAAAAGATATTTGAAGTTGCTAATAGACACTGGAGCACAGTTGTGTCTGCTCAAGAGAACGAGTATTCCGATAAATAGTACACTTGCAATTAATGAAGCGGAAAGGCTTCGGCTAAAAGGTGTAACCAGTGAGGCCGTCAGCACAATAGGTACGGTACAGGTACACTTAAGTGTGGACGGTTCTGAGCAAGTAGGGCAAAAATTTCACGTGTACGGGAGAGGATTAGATATTCCGTACGACGGACTGATAGGCAGAAATTTCTTAACAGAGCATAGAGTTAAGTTAGACTATGCAGGTAAAATAGTGAGACTAAAAGGGCGAGATATACCCCTAGTAGTAGAGGAAGAGCCAAAGGGACATGAGAACGAACAAGATTCAGAAGTAGGCGGGGAAATAGGGCCCCGAGAGGAAAAAATAATGTTATTAAAGGTGGAAGGAAATGTAAAAAGGGGAATCGAAAAGGAAATGATTATTCCTAGGCAGGAGATTGCACAAGGGGTACATGTACCTGAAGTGTTAGTAAAAGTGCGAAATGGGAAATGCATAGTAAGTGCATTAAACTTGTCAGAAGACAGAGTGCAGTTAGGAAACGTCAGGTTAATGACGGAAGAATTAGAAAAAGTAGGGAAAATACGCGAAGTAAAATGTTGTACTAATGTCATAGGAAAGACAGAAAGTCGTACTAGTGTGTTGCGAAGGCAATTAAGAATGGATCATTTGAACGCTGAAGAGAAAAGCGCTCTAGCAGAGGTTTGCGCGGAATACGGAGATGTATTTCATCTACCAGGGGACAACCTGTCCTATACTTCCGCAGTGAAGCACAGAATACCGATTGCACCGGAACACGCGGGAAAGGTAGTAAACGCTAGACCGTACAGGATCCCGGAAGCGCAAAAGGAAGTGCTAAGGGAGCAAATAGAGCAGATGCTAAGAGATGACATAATTGTCGAGAGTAAGAGCGCTTGGAACGCACCGTTACTGTTAGTTCCAAAGAAGCTAGACGCTAGTGGCAAACAGAAATGGAGAATCGTAGTGGACTACAGACGATTAAATGATATCACTGTAGGCGATGCATTTCCACTACCGAATATCTCCGAGATACTGGATCAGTTAGGGCAAGCTAAGTACTTCTCGACGCTTGACCTCGCAAGCGGGTACCATCAAATATTGACGGACGAGAAGGACAGAGAGAAAACGGCATTTAGCTCAAACTATCAGCATTACGAATACAAACGAATGCCGATGGGACTGAAGGGAGCCCCAGGATGTTTTCAGAGACTGATGAATACAGTCTTGGCAGGTTTACAAGGAGTGAAATGCTTTGTATATCTAGACGACATAGTATGCTATGGGAAAAACCTGCAGGAGCATAATGAAAAGCTCCGGGAAATATTTGACAGGTTGCGAGAGCACAATTTGAAGCTGCAACCAGACAAGTGTGAATTCCTGAGGAAGGAAGTAATCTTCCTAGGTCATTGCATCACTGACAAAGGAATATCACCAGATATGGCGAAGGTGGAGAAGGTGAAGTTCTTCCCACAGCCAAAGACAACTAAGGAACTAAAAGGGTTTCTCGGATTGATAGGTTACTACCGCCGTTTCATTGCTAACTTCAGCAAGATTGCGAAACCTCTCCATGAGCTCTTAAAAAAGGGAGTGGAGTACCGATGGAGCGAACATCAGAACAATGCGTTCGAAGAACTAAAAGAGAAATTAATAAACCCTCCGTTACTTCAGTACCCTGATTTTACGAAACCGTTCATCATTACAACGGATGCGAGTAACGCAGCCTTGGGTGCAGTGTTATAGCAAGGTAAGAAGATTGGCGAAGACTTGCCCATCGCATATGCATCCAGAGCATTGAACAAAGCCGAACTAAATTATAGCAGAACGGAAAAAGAGTTGTTGGCTATAGTTTACGCAGTAAAACAGTTCAGACCATATGTATATGGCAGAAAGTTCACTGTAGTGACAGACCATAAGCCACTAACGTGGATATTTAGTGTCAAAGATCCGAGTTCGAGACTCCTGAAGTGGAGACTGAAACTCGAGGAGTATGATTATGAAGTAATATACAAGCCAGGAAAGTTAAATAGTAATGCGGATGCGCTGAGTAGAATAAGGCATGAAGGGAAGGAAGAGATAGATGCGAAGCAGAAGGTGGAGACAGAGATCTCGGCAGCAAAAGCAAATGGGGAAGAAAGTTCCGTAAACGTGCGGCAAGCACAAGTGTCGAGTGAAATAGAACAGGAAAGGGATAGTGGTGAGGAAATTAGTCCCGAAGAAAAAGAAAATATACTAAAGGAAATGCATGACAATCCCTTGGGAGGTCACCAAGGAATGCACAGGACACTCGAAAGAATTAAAGCATACAAGCAGTGGCGCGGAATGAAGAGTGACATTGAAAATTACATTAGGAAATGCCCATCGTGTCAAAAGAATAAAAACACGCAAATGAAAACTAGGATGCCCTTAGAAATTACAGACACAGCAGAAACAGTATTCGGAAAGTGTGCGATGGATATAGTGGGTCCACTAGATGTATCTAATACAGGAAAAAGGTACATGTTAACATTCCAAGACGATCTGAGTAAATTTACCTTAGCAATCCCAATTGACAAACAAGATGCCGAAACAGTAGCTGAGGCATTTGTGGAAAACGTAGTATTAAGGTATGGAATTCCATCAGTATTATTAACAGATCAAGGGTCTAACTTTCTGAGTGACGTATTTAAAAGTGTATGTAAATTGTTGAAGGTAAAGCGTATAAATACTACAGCGTACCACCCTGAATCAAATGGTGCACTAGAAAGAAGTCATAAAACTATTGTAGAGTATCTCAGACACTTTGTAACAGGAGATCAAAGTTCTTGGGACAAATGGGTACCGTATGCAATTTTTGTGTTCAACACTACACCACACAGCAGCACAGGATACACACCATTTGAATTACTATACGGAAGAAAGGTTAACATACCAGGAGTACTGCAGCAAGAAACACAGCAGGTAAGTTACAATTATGAAATGTATGTAAATAAACTCAGAGCGAGAATGCAGGAAGCCCACAGAGTGGCCAGAGACTCGATTATAAGAAGTAAGAAAATCAGTAAGGAACAGTATGACATGAAACAAAATCCAAAAAACTTCAAGGTAGGAGATAAAGTATTACTGCACGATGAGTCGGTGAGACGGGGTAGATCTCGGAAATTAGATTCACAATGGAGAGGTCCATTTGAAGTAGTAAAAGTGGAAGGTCCTAACGTAGTAATAAAAGTTAAAAGAAATAAGGAAACAAAAGTACATGCCAACAGGCTGAAACAATTCTTTTAAATTTCAGGTATGGCACTCAAGTGGCAGGTCGTGAAATTCGTCATAGTGATAACAGCATACTACATCACTGCATCAGAGCATGCAACAAATGAGTACCAAGTGACGCCATTTCCGAGTTCATCAGGACTATATTACGATAATAGAGGACAGGTAGAAATATACAGTACCACATGGAGAATAGTCACATACGTAAATCTAGATATAATAACAGAAAGGTTTCAGAATGCAGAGAGGTATGGTAGGGCAGCGGTACAAAGGTGCCGAGAAACACTAACACAATTAAATGTAGGATTAATAGAATGCAGGGTACTAGACCAACAAGTAACCCATCATGTGGAAAAAATCACAGGATTGCAACTTTTAGTACAGCAGCTAACGAAACACGAGACCAGAAGGAAGAGAGGAGTATTCAACTTCGTCGGGCAGGTAAGTAAAATACTGTTCGGGACGTTGGACGAAGCAGATGCAGCATACTATAAGGAAAGAATAGACGCTATGGAGAAAAACTCAGAAGGGTTGTTGAGGCTAACAAAGGAACAGGTGGCAGTGGTAAGAGCCACACTGGCGGCAGTAAACAGGACGGTATATACACTAGAGTCAAATGAGCACGTTCTGAAGACAGGTATGCAAAGACTAGAACGATTCATGAAGGAATACGTGAAGGAAACCGATATAGGGTTTAAACGTGTAGCGTCCTTCGCCACAGTAACAGAGCAAGTATTACAACTATCGGCAGTGTTTGGTCAGATCGAAGAGGAATACGAACAAGGGAATACTACAGCCTCATATAATTAATCCAGTCCAAATTGTAAAATACCTAAGTTTAATACGGGAAGAACTAAAAGATGTAAAGTTTCCTGTTCCTCTTACGGAGTCCTCAGGTTATCTATTGTTAAGAATAATTGATTTAGATGTTTTCATCTCGGGTAGCATACTAGGATATGTAATTAATATTCCATTAATAAATAATAATTTCAATTTGTATAGAGTACTCCCACTACCAAAAGAAATTCCAAACATGAAAGGTAAATATGTGTACATACAGCCAGAGAAAGAATTCTTACTAATAGATGAATCCAAAAGGCAGTACGCGAAACTTTCTGCGGAGGAACTAAAATGCAAGGAGCTAAGTAAAAATAGGAGACTGTGCAAACAAGCATTCGCCTTGCTGTCAACATTCGACCACGAAGAGTGCGAAGCCAAATTGTTGCAACCGGTAAGAGAAATTCCGGAAGATTGTGTGCGAAAAATAGTCGCACTGAATCAGAGCCTTTGGACTCATCTAAACAGTAACGAATGGCTATATGTAGCACCGAAGGAAGAAGGCTTAACAGTATTGTGTGGAAGGGAATCACCAAAGGACCTAGTAATAAAAGGGGTAGGAAAAATTAGTTTTTACAGTAAATGTAAGGGGTATGGCACTAGAGTGTTCATACAAACAGATAGAGTGATCCAGAGTAATGTGACGAAGAAAGACATAGTTCCGCAGATCAATCTAGAATTCGATTGTTGCGTGGTAAACAAGGAAAAAAGGAATGTCTCAACGTTAGCATTAGATTTGCCATTGGACCAGGTAATAACACAGTTAGACGACTTGAAAGTCGCAAGAAAAAGACTGGATTATGTCCAGAAGATGGTAGAGAGACAAGAGGAGGAAATGAAGTACTCCAGGTACTTCACACATTACTCCATAACTACGTATGTAGCCAAATCAATAGTTATTCTAATCCTAATAACATGCTGTTGTAAAAACTGTAAATGTTGTAAAGACTGTTTTAAAAGTATATGGAAATATTTTGAAGACAGTGATTGTTGTGGAAAAGTATGTATAAGAAATACCATAGTGAACCAATACCCAGAGACTAGTTCAGCTAGAAGACACAGTAATAAAGAAACTGAAGAGATAGTAATTTATGAAAATATGTGGAAAAGACCAAGGTGATACGGTCGCTTTCAGAAACAGACGTTAAATAACTGTATTTGAAATGTGTAATTGAAATGTAACTGTATTTGAAATATGTAATTGAAATGTAACTGTATTTGAAATGTAATTCTAATTGAAATGTGAAGGTATGTATCAATGAAAGTGTCTTTTGATTTTAATGCAAATGCTTTTGACATAACTGAATGTTAGGCATGTATAATGTAATTGTATTATTGTGTGTTTAATGAATTTGACTTTACTAAATGAAAATGAAAAATATAACATATCAGATGCTAATGTAATAAACAAATCTGTAAAGCATGTAATGGAAAAAAAAACAAAAGAGTCACAATTGACGCTACTCTGAGGAGTAACGCCAATTTCCCTGGCGGGGGAGGTGTTGTAACCGCAGAAAAGCCAAGTCTAAATGCAGTTGTTCTCAGACGATACACCAGAAATCATACGGGGTGATAGAGTTAACAGGAGACGCCAGGCGTGCCAGAGGGGTCACAAAAGATAACGACGCAGCCAGATAGCCGAGGCGGCGGTCCAAGCGGCCAGGCAGCTGCGAGTGATAAGCAAGGAAGCAGACTCAGCTATTAAGATAAACAGGGCGCTCTGGGCAGGTCCCTTAATAAACAATAACTTGCAGTATCAACACTCTTGGCTAGAGGAAGAAGTCTGGGAGCGGAGAGAGAAAGAAAGAGGGCCCTAGGTGGGGACCGCACTACGTCATGAGGAGCCAATGAAGGGCTCAGGACGCAGTGCGTGACCATATAGGGAGAGGCCCCTCTACCCCTCCACCCAGCTTCTGAAGAAAAGTACTGAAGTTAATACTAAAACAATCCCTAATAAGGAAAAGTTGCACTCGACGCTACGTCATGCCAAGCGCTGGCGGGGTCGAAGGGGAAGAGCTAACAAAACTCGGAGGCACGCCGCTCCGGTGATCTCTCTTTCTCTCGGGTTTAGGCAGCGACGGTAGTCAGCGTGAGTAGCAGCCGACTTGGGCTGAGGGCGGGCTGCAGGCAGACAGTTGGAGATAGTCGCCGATGAGCGTTTAGGCAGCGACCGCGGGACTCTGACGTAGGGTGCTAGTGTGGGCAGCGAAGTGCTGGAAAGTTCTATCAGGCAGCCAGAACGGTGGAAGTCAGTCACCGTCTCTGTAATGGGCTTGGCTATTCTGTAGGTACAATCACTACGCAGTTAGGGTGATCTGTATTCTTTATGAATAAATTAGAACTTTTATAACGTCCATACGAGTTTACTTCTACCAACATCCTAGCCTTGTACCTTCACACCAGGGAATTTAACATCTTAGCCAGATCAAAAGTCTCCCTCTCAATTAGGTCAACAGGCTAATTCCCGTTTACGAACCGTGTCTACAAGGACTGCAGTGGGTCTGCACTTCTGGTGGCCCACCAATACCGTAATCTGTACCAGGACTACAATGGGTCTACTCTGTGACTACCTATGTACCAATATTCTTTAAAACTTCGACTCACTCTGCTGTGGGTTTGCTCTGTTGTGGCCCATTACCTGTCTGCATATCAAGAGTCAGCACTGTCTTTCCGTTGGAAGGACAACACTACTTCTTCAAGATTGCATGGAAATACACTACTTCCATGTGCATTTTCTTTTACTACTCAGACTTTGAGAAAAACACTGCAATTTTACTTTGATGAATGATCATGACTGTCTTTATGGACTGTGAGAAAATTTTAGCTTTTGACCAACATTGTATCGATAAGTGTGTGCATTTCATTTCTTTGTTACTGTAATTATGAAAAAAATTTTCAAATCTGTATTGGCCACTGCCCAAAACAATTTGTAAATTTTTTGTGGGGAGCATGGGGGCTATGTAAGTAGGCTGTTTAGGTTTTCTTATTGGTAACGCCGCTTAGCGCTCGGTATGAAAAATCACTGGCTGTGCTGTGCGCAGTGTGTGTTTAGTTTGCATTGTTGTCTGCCCTTGTAGTGTTGAGCAGAGGCAGCTGGATGCTAACAGCGCGTAGCTTTGCGCAGTTGGAGGTGAGCCGCCAGCAGTGGTGGACGTGGGGAGAGAGATGGCGGAGTTTTGAAATTTGTAAGAATTGGTGTCATGAACTGCTATATATATTATGACTAGTGAGCTGGCAGTAGTGGCGCTCGCTGTATTGCAGTAGCTTGAGTAACGAAGATTTTTGTGAGATAAGTGATTTGTGAAACGTATACGTTAATGTTAATCAGGGCCATTCTTTCGTAGGGATTTTTGGAAGTCAGATTGCATTGCGCTAAAAGTATTGTGTGTCAGTTTAAGCACAGTCGTGTATAATTGTTCAAAGAGGACGTTTCACATAGACCAGTCGTGTAAAATTCTTCTAAGGGGACGTTTCAGTTAGAATCGTCTTATTTAGCTGGCTGTATATTTGCTGTATCTGCTGTAGTTCGTGTCATGACGATCTTCTGTGAGGTAAGTGACTAATGAAATGTATGGGTTATTGTTAGGATTTCTTCTGATTCAGGGCCATTCTTTTGTGTTAATTAATAAGATTGCGTTATCCTTGTATACGGTGCGTCATAAATGGTTAGAATCTTCTTATTTAGCTGGCTGTATATTTGCTGTATCTGCTGTAGTTCGTGTCATGATGATCTTCTGTGAAGTAAGTGACTAATGAAATGTATGGGTTATTGTTAGGATTTCTTCTGATTCAGGGCCATTCTTTTGTGTTAATTAATAAGATTGCGTTATCCTTATATACTGTGCGTCGTAAATGAATAGAATAACTTTAAGCTCAATTTGTTAGGGAAAATTCTGCAGTTCAGTGTTGAAATGATAAAGACAAGCAAAGTAACAGTACTTCAGTTTCACTCAGAAGTTTCAGAAATGAATAAAGTAGTTTCGAGGTACCTGATTGTGATCCATCGATCATCTCGAATGAGAGTGTCCACACGTTCCAACCTTGCAGAGCCACAGATGTGTGCGCCTGCCGGCACACGGAAGATCGGACAAGTTTGTGCACCTACTTTACAGAAGCCGTTTTGAAGACTACATATAGCGCCGACATCTAGTGAAACTTCATGAAACTATAGGAGCTGAAGTGGGAATATTCCACGACGCCCACAACAAAATTCCGCATAGTTTCAACCGACTCCCCCCCCCTCCCCCCGTCGGAGGTTAGAGTTCTCCCTCGAGTATGGGTGCTTGTGTTGTCCTTAGTGTAAGTTAGATTAAGTAGTGCGTAAGATTAGGGACCAATGACCACAGCAGTTTGGCCCCATAAGACCTTACCACAAATTTCCAATTTTCCAACCGAACTGTGCAGCATCATTTATTAAACACCCCTCATGCGTCACACATTTGTGTTTTTCCAGAAAATGAAATCGGAAGCGCGTTAACTATTCCGTCCACACAGGCTGTCTGGTACGAGTGTTCAAACCAAGTGTTCCTACTTCAGCCAAAAGTGCTAATTACTGTACAGTATTAATGGATCGCATCAGAGAAAAGAAAAGGAAACCCCTGGGTTTACTGATTGTAAAACATTTGAGATCAGGATTATTTATGGGAAGCCATAGAAATAGTCAGCAGTATGTTTTTTTTTTTTATATTGCGTCACTTAATAGTTTATCTTCCTCGAAATTTAAACGCACTTAAAGTTTTTTAGCACAGTTTGCAACTATTTTTCAACTGTACTAGACTTGCAGCATCTGCTTCACCAGAGCGCAGCGCACAGCACGTTATACTCGTCCAGAACCAGATGGCGTGTCAGACCGACGTAGAGCGCCTTCACCGCTATAGCCAGGTTTTCCTAGCAGCAGAGAATTCGCGCCGTGCCAATCGGACAGGGCTTCTTGCACCAACAGGGCCTTAAAAAAAATCTGAGGTCATCAGTCCCTTAGAACTTAGAACTACTTAAACCTAACTAAACTAAGTACATCACACACATCCATGCCCGAGGTAGGATTCGAACCTGCGACCGTAGCGGTCGGGCAGTTCCGGACTGGAGCGCCTAGAACCGCTCGGACACTCCGGCCGGCGGGCCTCAACACCTAAATATGTTGCGCATTTGTGTTTTCCCAGAAAATGAAATCGCAAGCACAGTAAATTCACACGTGCTATCTACGAAAAGTGTGCAAAGTGTTGCTACTTTAACCAAAGTGTAACTATTCAGTATGGTATTGATGGATTTATTGGCAAGAAAGCGAAGGAAACATCTACGTTTGCTGATAGCTTTACATACAATGGACGATGAAGGATTGACTATCACGTAGTGTACAATGCATTAGACTCGTCCAGAATCAGTTGGCCTGTCACGCGTGATGTAAAACGCTGAGGCAATACGCATTACGCTCCGTTGGAAAACACGTTTACTATTTTGTCACTGTCGACGGATGGACACATTGTAATGGGCACATTAAGTACTACACGGCGGAAAATTTCTGCTCCCAGGAAAACCCTGCATTGGTAACTGTCGCGAGAAAGCCGCGCCCTGCTGTTGTGTTTTTAAATGGCCAACCGCTATCAACGATTTATTTACAGCGCTCTAAAGCGATCAGCGTGCTCTTTCAACGAGGCATTTTACTCGATGAGGTTATTATACTGTATTATTTTCCTAGTGCCATATTGCAGTGCTCGTGTTGTTTCTATCTACTCTGCAATGTGCTGCACACATGCTTGCATGCACTGTTGCGATAGTCATGAAGCCTACAATTATAGATAAAGGAATGTAAGGCGAAAGGTTATGGAGCATGTACCATCGTGCGTCATTTCCTATTACTTCCTTATTGACTTAAGCACCTTTGAAAAAGACAGGCAGGCTTTCAGTAACAATTTCAGTTAAGCAAAATTACCAAATAGAAAACAGGCAGACCTTCAATGATAACAGCCTCAGATAAATAAGATTACCAAATAGAGAACAGTCAGGCCTGCTTCAGTTAAGTGAAATTAGCAAACAGAGAACAGGCAGGCCTTCCTTAATAACAGCTTCAGTTAAATGAAATTACCAAATAGAAAACAGGCAGGCCTTCAATAACAGCTTCAGTTAAGTAAGATTACCAAATAGAGAACAAGTAGGCCTCCTATGATAACAGCTACAGTTAAGTGAAATTACCAAACAGAAAACAGGAAGCCCTTCAATAACAGCTTCAGTTAAGTAAAATTACCAAATAGAGAACAGTCAGGCCTCCAATGATGACAGCTTCAGTTAAGTGAAATTACCGAATACCAACAGCAGGCCTTCAATAACAACACCTTCAGGCAAGTAAAATTACCAAATAGAAAACATTCACAGTTAATGATAACAGCCAAATAGTTGTAGGACAAAGATTTTTTGAAATCCTTGACCACGGTTTCGGTATATCTAAATATACCTTCATCAGAAGCAAGAATACACAGCCGGCCAAAGTGACCGAGCGGTTCTAGGAACTGCATTCTGGAACCGCGAGATCGCTACGGTCGCAGGATCGAATCCTGCCTCGGGCATGGATGTGTATGATGTCCTTAGGTTAGTTAGGTGTAATTAGTTCTAAGTTCTAGGGGACTGATGACCTCAGAAGTTAAGTCCCGTAGTGCTCAGAGCAATTTGAACCAATTGAACACCTGGACAGGAAGACTCCTTCATTAGCAAAAAACATAGCAAAATAACTGAGGAAAAAACCGCTTATAGCTTTAAGTAAACATAAAAATTACCGAAATATTACAAGCACAAAAACTTTAAGTCACTTACCAAAATCACATGCCGCAGTGGAGATGCATAAAACAATGGTGCCAAAGGCGGCACCAATAGTTAAAATTAAAAGATCACCTCCATCTGTGTAGCATAATTCTGAAGAGATAGTCTATGCGAACACGGCATACTATCAGTACTTAACCTGTGAACTAGCTGAAGAGGGTGTGAAAGCACTGGGGCAGACAGTTTCACCGATAGAGAGCACTTGTGGTATGCGCGAGACACATGCGCACGTTAAAACCTCGGATACATACATACTCATGTGCATCAAAATTTTAAAGGTTTTTCTAATTCAAACCCTCTGTCCTAATAAATAAAACATATCAGAACCATTGAAAACACCTGCATACAATATAAAATATGAACACCAACTTGCCTGTGTCCTAGTGTCAGTGTGTCATAATGTGCACGAGTGTCTCGCGCATACCACAAGTGCTCTCTCTGGGTGAAACTGTCTACCATAGTGCTTCCCCATCACGCTAGTTCCCAGGATAACTACTGATAGTAAGTTGCGTTCGCTTTCACTATCTCTTCATAATTATGCTGTACAGATGGAAGTGATGTTTTAAATTTAACTACTGGTGCCGCCTTTCGCACGATTGTTTTATACATCTCCACTGTAGGATGTGATTTTAATAGGTGACTAAAAGTTTTTATGCTTGTAATACCTTGGTAATTTTCATGGTTACTTAAAGCTATAAGCGTTTTTTTTCTTCTATCTCAGTTCTGTTGCTAAGTTTTTTCCTAATGAAGGTGTCTTCCTGTACAGGTGTATTTTTGCTTATGATGAAGATATATCTAGATATACCGAAACCGTGGTCAAGGATTTCAATAAATCGTTATCCTGCAACTGTTTGGCTGTTATCATTTACTGTTAAGATTTTTAACAGTCGCGGCTTCAGCCATGTTTAAAATTTTGAAATAGAAAACAGTTATGTCTTCTTTAGCAACAGCTTCAGCTAAGTAAAGTTACCAAATAGAAAACAGGCAGTCATTCAGTGGCAATAGCTTCAGTTATGTAAGATTACCAAATAGAGAACAGGCAAGCCTCCAATGATAACAGCTTCAGTCAAATGAAATTAAAAAAATAAATAAATAAAAATCTGGCTGGTTTTTTTAACGACAGCTACAGTTAAATAAAATCAGCAATAGAAAACAGGCAAGCCTTCTTTAATAACAATCAAACCCAAAAATGTAAAACTTGACTGAAGTTCACAAATCGAAGTTGATCCTTGCCGATGCAAAGGGGGCCCAGAATTCAATCCAGGGAAACTGGTTTCAACTCCCTCATCGGTGTGGCACGTCGCAAAGTTGACTGGCCAGGCTAAGCACGAAGACGGTACTCAGAGTCAGTCGCGGATTCGCATCGGCCCACAGATACACCCAGCAACCTGCCGCTAGACTCCGTGCCCACGACGCTTGCCCAAGTGGTCGCCTTAGTCGCCGGGTGGACCTCCCACGCCGTCCCCTTCGGTCCGTGACGCCACCTCGCCACCCCACAACACGCCATCAGCGACCTCGAGAAAAAGTACTCGTAGCGTCAAACCAGAGCGACATCACACGACAGATCGAGCTAGTGGCGCCAGGAGTTTGAAAGGTGACGCCAGCAACACCGCCACGTCTCAAGGCACCTGTATGAAATACAACAACCATATTAGTATTAGTGAAACTCCAGCTCCACAATGTACCGGTGACAACGAAAATTTGTGCTGGCCTGGATCTCGAAGCCGGATTTTCCATTTTACTCGAGCAGTCACCTTAGTCACCTTCTGCCTCGGTTTTCCGAGCACGCTCGCCAGGTCGACCTAAACTTCCATACGTCACCGTTTTGTCTACATCCGATACTCACACAGATACTGTGAATCGCGTACAGAGAGAGGCGTGTGTTTAAAGTCGCAGACTCGTCTTCAGGCATAAAATAGTGCAGTAATGACAGTGAACTCTGAGTTCCACATTCGACAAATTACTCTGTCTGAAGATGGGCATCTGGCCCGAAAGCGATCATCTACACTACTGGCCATTAAAAGTGCTAGACCAAGAAGAAATGAAGCTGATAAACGGGTATTCATTGAACAAATATATTATACTATAACTGACGTGATTACATTTTCACGCAAACTGGGTGCATATAGATCCAGAGAAATCAGTACCCAGAACAACCAAATATGGCCGTAATAACGGCCTTTATACGCCTGGACATTGAGTCAAACAGAGCTCGGATGGCGTGTACAGGTACAGCTGAACATGCAGCATCAACACGATACGACTGTTCATCAATAGCAGTGACTGGCGTATTGTGACGAGACAGTTGCTCGGCCACAATTGACCAGACGTTTTCAATTGGTCAGAGATCTGGAGAATGTGCTGGCCAGGGCAGCAGTCGAACATTTTCTGTATCCAGAAAGGCCCGTACAGGACCTGCAACATGCGGTCGTGCATTATCCTGTTTATATGTAGGGTTTCGCAGGGATCGAATGAAGGGTAGAGCCACGGGTCGTAACACATCTGAAATGTAACGTCCACTATTCAAACTGCCGTCAATGCGAACAAGAGGTGACCGAGACGTGTAACCAATGGCACCCCATACCATCAAGCCGGGTGATACGCCAGTATAGCGAAGACGGATACACGCTTCCAATGTGCGTTCACCGCAATGTCGCCAAACACTGATGCGGCCATCATGATGCTGTAAACAGAACCTGGATTCATCCGAAAAAATGACGTTTTGCCATTCATGCACCCAGGTTCGTCGTTGAGTACAAAATCGCCGGCGCTCCTGTCTGTGAAGCAGCGTCAAAGGTAACCGCAACTATGGTTTCCAAGCTGATAGTCCATGCTGCTGCAACCGTCGTCGAACTGTTCGTGCAGATGGTTGTTGTCTTGCAAACGTCCCCATGTCTTGACTCATGGATCGAGACGTGGCTGCACGATCCGTTACAGCCATGCGGATAAGATGCCTGACATCTCGACTGCTAGTAATACGAGGCCGTTGGGATCCAGCGCTGAGTTCTGTATTACCCTCCTGAACACATCAATTCAATATCCTGCTAACAGTCATTGGATATCGACCAACGCGGGCAGCCGTGTCGCGATACGATAAACCGCAATCGCGATAAGCTACAATCCGACCTTTATCAAAGTCGGAAACGTGATGGTACGCATGTCTCCTCCTTACACGAGGCATCACAACAACGTTTCCCCAGGCAACGCTGGTCAACTGCTGTTTGTGTATGAGAAATCGGGTGGAAACTTTCCTCATGTCAGCACGTTGTAGGTATCGACACCGGCGCCAACCTTGTGTGAATGCTCTGAAAAGCTAATGATTTGCATATCACAGCATCTTCTTCCTGACTGTTAAATTTCGCGTCTGTAGCACGTCATCTTCGTGGTGCAGCAATTTTAATGGCCAGAAGTATGGATTAATAATACTAAAGACTGTTATCATTAATGCTCTCTGGTGTCCGTTCTACTTATCACAGAGAACTGCATCTCTGCACATTTACATACACACGAACTGTGGATACATGTTACAGTGACATCCGACCATGTCTTTACTTCTCTTGTCGGGCAGTGTATGTAGCGGTGACTTATTTTAGACAACGTGACGACAGTTTCCCTTTGGCTGCAGCAGCGTTAAAGCCCTAACCACTTCTACGGTCGCGAGCGTTATTCATGGCGAAGAACGCCAGCAACAGCGTACTCACAGCCGGGAACGGCCGCAGGGTCCGCGCAGCGCGAGTCTCGCAGCCAGCAACAAGCCGACATTGTTTCGCATGCGCTCCGCTCCGCGACCGTCGAGCCAGCCTTTGTCTCCCGGCGCCGGCTGACAATGTAATTTATGTGGCGCATTATGCGCGCTAACAATGACTGCCGCGCGTCTTCTTTCGGATTTGCATTCCGGCGCACCTTAAGCCTTCCGCAGCGGCAGCGGCAGGTGCTCCCCGCCCCCGCTATCCCCCCTTTCTCTCTCGCTGCTTCCGGTCCCTCGGAGACCTCTCCTCTCTCTCTCTCTCTTTCTCTCCCTCTCTCTCTCTCTCTCTCCCTCCTTCCAGCGGACGCATGCGTTACGAGCGCGCAGAAATCAAAACGATGGAACTCCGCGTTTCCGCGCTACAAATCCCATTTGCTATCGCGCATATGAAAAGCTTATTAAGTTAATGGCCACTCGATATCTGCATTCTCCGGGCGCTCTTTATTTTTTCCTGTTTTGTGATTCGAGCGCGCGCCGCTTGTGGCGCGGCTCGCTGGGACGGGCGGACTCCCTTTGTCCCCCCCGCTGCCGCGCGGATGGAGCCGTTACACTTAGTGGACACAGATTTTTAAATTGCATTTGTAACGGTACGCTTTGCATTAGCGCTCGCGCGTTCGGATTACGCCCCCCCCCCCCTCCCCCGCAACCCACCCCACGCACGCACGTACACACGCAGTGGCGCAGTGGCCATCCGCCCACGTGCTGCCAGCAGTTGCCGACTGCTCCCTTCTCTGGCGGTTTTAAATTTCCGAAAGCGTCATTTACAGTTATAATTTAAACAGATATAACCAGATGCCACCTATGGCGCAATTCGCTATAAACCAAGTCGCCACTGATTAACACTTGCATACCGTACGTTTTCATAACGCGGCGCTATTTAACCGGTCTGCCGCTGATGCGGAAGCGACGCTCAGATGTTCCTGTTCCGATTCTCAGGTGCTCCGTGCATAAAAGAAAACGGTGATATTACCATAATTCATCTAGTAGCCATGGAAAAAAAACTACGTTCTTTTCTCGTCCACCACAAAGTGTTCCAGCAACAAAAATTACGGTAATGGAAATATTGGCTATTCCGAAAGTGAGTTCCGATCGGTCGCGGAATGGAAACCACTGTGAAAGTCAGAAATGTTTTATTTACAACGGTTAGCTATACCTTCCAGCTTCTACAATACCCTCGTCGTAGAAGGCAGCCGAATAGGGTTCCCGCCAATGCTGCTCGTTGTCTGTGTCAAAACGTTATCTTCATAACCAGCGGTTCATGTGCGCAGAGATGAAACTAAGAGGGAGTCAATTGTGGGCTGTATTGGACGTGATCAAACACTTCCCATCGAAAACGCCGCAGAAGCGCCTTCTTTTCCCCTGCAAACTTCGGAGGAGAATTGTCATGAGGGTAACACATGAGAGTTGTGTTATGTGGGTTGCACGACATCGGGCGACATCTCTTACAGAGTCCTCATACTTGGCGGGAGACACTACTGTTCTAGCCATATTTACATGCTCACTCACGCTCAGAACTGAAAAGAACTACATGACGCTATCGACAGCCATACTACAGACACTGGCCAACACATCTTTGCAAAACTTCATCGGATTTTCACTGTGGTTTCCATTTTGCAACCGAGGAGCATACTAATGTACTATCTCATCAAAAGTATCTCATTACCTCTTATTGGGCATTAAGACGGGACGTTCCCTTCGCTATTATGACGTTTGGAACTCTACTAGGGACACTCTCAGTGACGTGGATGAATGGCCGTGGAAGAATGGTAGCCCATTCTTCCACAAGAGCTGAAATCAGAGAACACTGCATGTTGGGGTCTGGAGCGACGTCCACGTTCTAACTCGTCCCAAGCGTGTTCGATCATCTGAGCAGGGCGTCCCATTTCAGGAACGTTATTGTCAACAAACCATTCCTTGACAATGAACCCTGTCATAGTCATAATGATACAATCATCGCCTCTTAACTTCTCCTACACTGCACACAGTACACACTGTTATAAAATTTAACCACAGTCTTCTTCATCCGGCGTTTTCTTAACCACAATAAGGGGGGGGGGGGATCCATAAATACGATAACACTCCCATACTGTAACACCACTTTCGTCCGTAGGGGAGACCGGGGCTAGTTGTTACACGGGGCAAGTTGTTACTTGACAATAAAAATTTCCGCGCTACAGCAGTTTACTCGTTGCTCCGCCAGATGGTAGCACTAAGACACACCCTCCTCCCATCCTACCTATATCAGCCGTCAGTTGGTAATAAGGCGCTAGTGACATAAAACGTGTTTTTCCTGTGCTGGAGTAATTTTTTTACCCTGAGTGACTTTTTTCATAGTTCACAGGAAATTGGTGATTTCATTTTAAATTTTGCAACATATCAGCGTCCAACATTCAGGTACGTAGTAGTATACGTTAAACTTCCAAACAAAAAGTTTATATTGTTGATTTCGACAATAAGAGAAAATGGCGTAGCATGGGGTCAGTTGTTACAAAGGCGCAGGGGCAAGTTGTTAGGGTGTAACAACTTGCCCCAAAGAGTTTTTGTTTCCTTTAATGTAAGCAATTATGTCTATCTACAGGTATAATGCGTAATTATAAGAAGAAGACTGACAGAGGCACTGTTCCCAAGGAAACATATGCTGAAGCGGCAAATAAAGTTCTAAGTGGCTTTTCTTCACTGCAGAAATCTGCCCAAAAGTACAATATAAATTTTATGACGCTGCAGAGGTTTTTGTAAGCGAATGGAATCAACAAAGGGAGGTAGGTAGCTTATTTTTCATTGTCAGCGTCGCCAACTGTGGCGTTGTAGATTATTTGTGTTATATAACGTTCAAGTACATCAATATATCTAAGCAAATTAATATCTTCTGACATAACAGATACACGCAGGAAAACGAAGCCTATAACAGCCTATTATAATTTTTCTTGTCTGCTTACTTTCAGAATCGGGAGAGATGCTTGTGCAAAACGTTGGTTATAAGCGATCTCGGTAGGTTTTCTCAGACGAACAAGAAGCAGAGCTGGAAGAATACATTCAGAAAGCTGCTAAGCTCTACTATGGACTTTCTGCGAAGGAAGTGAGGAGTCTAGCATTTCAATATGCCGTGAACAATAATGTAAAGTTTCCCGTTGGTTGGAGCGATGTAGAACTAGCTTCCACTGACTGGTTTGGAGGATTCCTCAAACGAAAGAAAACGCTTTCCATCCGCACACCAGAAGCTACCAGCCTAAGCAGGGCTACAAGTTTCAATAAACACAATGTAGGTAGATTTTTTACAAATCTGAGTGAAGTTTATGATCGATACAAATTTCAATGTCAAGAAGTGTATAATGTAGACGAGACTGCTGTCGCCAAGGTACAAACGCCTGCCAAAATTGTAGCAAGGAAAGGAATTAAACAAGTCGGTGCTAGAACGTCTGCTGAAAGAGGAACTCTAGTTACTGTTGCCTTGGCAGTAAGTGCGTTTGGAAGCTCAATCCCGCCTTTCTTTGTGTTTCCAGGAAAGAACTTCAGGGATTATTTCCTTCGAAATAGGCCAGAAGGTAGCGCAGGGTCTGCAAATAAGTCAGGGGGGATGACAGGGCAAGATTTTCGCTCGTTCATGTTTCATTTCATTCATCATTCCAGGACTACAAGAGAGCGACCGGTTCTCCTTCTTTTGGACAACCATCAATCGCACCTTGATATTTGAGTGTTGGACGTAGCCAAAGAAAACGTGGTTGTCCTCTCTTTTCCGCCACATACGCCTCATAAATTGCAACGTTTAGACAGTGCTATGTTTGGCCCATTTAGAAATATATTAACTCTACATCAGATGCGTGTATGAAAAACAATGCTGGAAACATTATGACAATATATGACATTCCATTTATAGTTAAACAACCTTTGCTTAGCGCTGCTACGCCAAGGAACATCAAGGTTGGATTTCAAGTGACTGGAATATGGCCATTTAACAGAGACATTTTTACTGACGATGAATTTTTGCCCTCTGCCGTGACGGACCGCCCATACAGGGAAGATGAAACTGCTTGCTATGACCCTTACGAACTCAATAGGGGATGGCGTTCCCAGCACATCAACAAGTGTGGAATCAAGTCCGACGCCTTGCACCTCAACAGTTGGGTCTGCAAACTCCATACACAGACATGTGCCGCCTGAAGAACTGAGGCCTTTCCCGAAAGCTCCTGCCCGCAAGAAAACAGTAAGAAGGAATAAACGAGTGATTGCTATCCTGACTGATTCACCAGTAAAGGCAGCATTGACAGTTGAGGCAAATAGACAAAAGAAACCTGCAAGACGATGACTGGTGTTGGCGCCGAAAAATAAAAACAAGAAAGCAAAAACGGGGAAACGAAAATGTGAGATCGTAGAGTCATCTGATGAGGAAGACGATTGCGTGTGTATTGAGTGTATGGAACCAGACTCTCTGTCAAGACCACCAACCACGTGGCTACAGTGCATAAAATGTAAAAGGTGGGCACACGATAGGTGTGCCAAGCATGACAGTTTCTTTATTTGTAAAAGCTGTAGCTCTGATAATGAACTAGATATTTCTTCATCAGATTAATGATGACCGTATGTCAATATTAGTACTGTGTTTCAAGTTTTATGATTTGTTACCACCTCTTGCATTAAAACTAATGATTAAATAAATCTGTGTTATGGAACCAAAAATATATTTTTTCTTAATTATTATGTAACAACTAACCCCATATAGTGTAACAAAATGCCTCACAGTGGGGTAGGTTGTTACATCATACAAGTTAGCAAAAACGTTCATATAGAGCTTAAGAATCTGAGCTTACATTTATGACAAAAATATCATTGCGAAGAGTAAATAAAGGGCTAACTTTTGGTATCTGTCCAATCGACATACGTGTTTTGTGTCGAGGTATACGAGATCCCAAAAAAATTTGTAACAACTAGCCCCGGTCTCCCCCTACTTCACTTTTGGCGCTATACAGGATGGCAGGTAATGCTCTCCTGACACTCGACAAACCAAAACCCTGATATCAGATTGCCACAGACTATAGTGTGATTGATTACTCCAAATCACTCGTTTTCAGTGATACACTGTCTTATGGCGCCACTGTTTACACCACCCCAAGTGTCGTTTGGTGGTGACTGCAGAAATGTGTGGTTTATGAAAGTTGCTCGACCATTGTTCCCCAATTCTTTTCCACTTGCTATGCACATTCATTGCGCTATGTGGATTGCTATTAGCTATGATGTTCATAACGAAAGTATATCTTATGCACTACAAGTATACACATTTAAACTCCTACCTGTGTTCCAAATGAAATATCGTTACTGTAAACATGTTAGTTGCAAATACGCAACGTCTTCACCAAATAATTAATGGCAAAGGTAAATGAAATGAGAGATGGTATCATACACTATGTGATCAAAAGTATCCGGACACTCCAAAGAACATACGTTTTTCATATTAGATGCATTGTGGTGCCACCTACTGCCAGGTACTTCATATCAGTGACTCCAGTAGTCATCAGACATCGTGAGATAGAAAAATGGGGCGCACGAATTTCGAACGTGGTCAGGTGATTGGGTGTCACTTGTGTCATACGTCTGTACGCCACATTTCCACACTCCTAACCATCCGTAGGTCCACTGTTCCCGATGTGATACTGAAGTGCAAACGTCAGGGGACAACTACAGCAAAAAAGCGTACAGGCCGACCTCGTCTCTTGACTGACAGACAGCCGCCAGTTGAAGAGGGTCGTAATATAAAATAGGCAGACATCTATCCAGACCATCACACAGGAATTCCAAAGTGCATCAGGAGCCATTGCAAGTACTATGACGGTTAGGCGGAAGGCGAGAAAACTTCGATTTCATGGTCGGGCGGCTGATCAGAAGCCACACATCACGCCGGTAAATGCCAAACGACGCCTCGCTTGGTGTAAGCAGCGTAAACATTGGACGATTGAACAGTGGAAAAACGTTGTGTGTAATGACGAATCGCGGTACACAATGTGGTGATCTAATGGCAGCGTGTGGGTATGGTGAATTCCCAGTGAAAGTCATCTGCCAACTTGTGTAGTGCCAAAAAGTAAAATTCGGAGGTGGTCGTGTTGTGGTGTGCTTGTGTTGTTCATGGAGGGGGTTTGCAACCCTTGTTGGTTTGCGTGGTACTATCACAGTTATGGCCCCACTGATGTTTTAAGCACCTCCTTGCTTCCCACAGTTGAAGAGCAGTCCAGGGATGGCGATTGCATCTTTCAACACGATCGAGCACCTGTTCAGAATGCATTGCATGTGGCGTAGTGATTACACGACAATAACATCCCTGTAATAGACTGGCCTGCACAGAGTCCTGACCTGCATACTATAGAACACCATTGGCATGTTTTTGAATGCCGACTTAGCGCCAGGCCTCACCGACCGACATCGATACCTGTCCTCGGTGCAGCACTCCGTGAAGAATGGGCTGCCATTCGCCAAGAAATCTTCCAGCACCTGATTGAGCGTATACCTGCGAGAGTGGAAGGTGTCACCAAGGCTAAGTGTGGGTCAACACCATACTGAATTCCAGCTTTATCGATGGAGGACGCCACGAACTTGTAAGTTATTTTCCACCAGATGTACGGATAATTTTGAGCACGTAGTGGATTTAAAATATGTTTGTTTTTATGGTTTTCAATCCGGAGACCTGTTTGATGCCGCTCTCTACGTTAGCCTGTGCATGCCTCTTCAACCCCGCGTATCTACTGCAACTCACATCCACTTGAACCTGCTTATTATAATGAAGCCTTGGTTTTCCTCCACAATTTTCAGTCGTCACACTTTATCACCAGTTGTTTCCTTGGTGCGTTAGGATGTGCCCTATCGACCGATTCCCTCCTTCTGTTTCCATAAACGTCTTTTCTCAGCAGTTCGATTCAGAACTACTTCATTACCCGATCTACCCATCTAACCTAAGCAGCCATCACTAACACCATATTTCGAAAGCTTCTGTTCTCTTCTAGTCTCGTTTTTGTATGGACATTAAGATTTAGAAATACATTCTACAGATCGCATGTCGCTGATAATAACTATAGTGGGAAAAATACCACACAAGTGTCAGAGATATAACTACAGTGATGCCCACTGTGAAGGACGTCGCGTCACAAATTCTGGTCGACCGGGGGATCAGAATCGTCTGTGAGCGCTAACTAGAGAGAGGGCCAAATAGTGATGTTCAATCGAATGAAAATAATCGATTTATTCGGTTGTTGGAAAACAATCGACTCATTCAGTTGTAGTTGCATGTATCGGTTGAATTATTCATTGGTTCTTTCGAGTGAAACTGGTCTGCGGAAGCAACCGAATGAAAACAGTCGTGTCAGTCATAGTTTTACCTATCTGCCGGATCATTATTCATTTACTTTTTTCACGTGATTGCAGACAGTGGTGGCAATCAGATGAAAAGATTCGGTGCCGTTGTAGCTTTGCGTATTGACTGAAAGCAATCAGCCGTTTTTCTGTCGGTTGAAGCTATTGGTTCATTCCTCTAACTGAAACCACTGTTTGGTGTTTTAGATGACAGAACTATCCGTTCATTCTTTTGAGTGAAACCAGTCTTCTAAAACGTAATTCGTTGAACTAAAGCAATGCTACGCTATACTGACAGAGGGTAGTCCTATGTGAAGACTATCTCAGGGGTACGCCAGAGTTTAAAAAAAAAGCAGTACACATGTTCATTTAACAATGTAATGAATGGAGTAATTTTTCTTTTCATAATTTAAAACTGATTCGTGTACTTTTGTGGATTACATTGTTCAAGGTGTCATTAGCGCGTAGCTAATTAACATGACGTATTGCTGGGTTAGGCCTGCCATCGCTTAAATTGCCGACCCTAGACAAAAAATTCGGAAAGCCCGGGCGTCTGAGACAAATTGGATTATTTTTCCGGTCAGAAACAGTCTGTAGACGATAAGTTGGTCGACGTCTATGACGTTGCGCGAGGAGCAGGGAGCATGAGAGGGGGAATGCTTTGCCGCTTGCGTTTCAGTGCCGGTCCATGTCTCCGTCGAATCGGCTGATATAAATTGCACCAGAGAATGACAAGCTCATTATAGAGATATTCAGACGTAGTACTAATTTTCAGTAAGGAACATCAACATAAATGAAATCAGTTTTATACAGCTCAATGAGTAGAAAGCAAATGACATTTAAAATATTCGTTTGTCTGGCGGGCGGAACGGCCCCTCGGTGTATGCGATCGCCCACAGTCGGCGGCTTCTCATCGTTTCAACAAAGAAGTATGGAAAATACAGGGTCTTCTAAAATTGTTTTTACAACTTTGATCACATATATTTCAGAAATGGGAATAGGCAGAAAAGCGCAGTTTTGCGGCATTATGTTCATACATACAATAAGCTTCTAGTAGCCGCTTAACAGAGTTCAGTGTTTTAAGCTGACCGTATTTTCTAGATCCAAATACGAGACAATTAAAAGTTTTGATACTGCAAAGAGACTATTAATTGAATGTAATAAATTCACTTTAATTCGTTACAAAAAAGAACATTGATTTATATTTTATTAGCACCTTCTAAGATACAGGAGTGCGAGCAGACATACAGTATTCATCAGTGCTGCAAATTTTCTTCATCAACTCTGTATTCTTCAAAAGTATTGTGAAAACATTCAACTCAAGTTTCATCATAATTCACACTATTCACTAACACTGCTTTCATAGTTTCTACAGCAATTTGTGTTTTGTCACTGCTCCAAACATTACTCATTTGGGAAAATATCCCTACACTCACAGTATGATATGTGTGTGAATTTCTAACGGATCAAACTGCTGAGGTCCTCGGTCCCTAGACTTACACACTACTAAAACTAACTTATACTAAGAACACCACCCACACCCATACCTGAGGGAGGACTCGAACCTGCGGCGGGAGGGGCGGCGCAGTCCGTGACATGGCGCCCTAAACCGCGGGGCCACTCCGCTCGGTAGTAACAGTATACTGATACAGGCGAAGTGAACATATAATTCGGGATAAATCGTTTCATAATTGGTAGATCCAGGATTAATAGATTTACTGAATTACTTTCGAAAAAAATTCGGGACAGAGCTACGAAAGTGTGAGTGGTCACCTCAAATGTGTGCTCCGTCTATCTAAATGACATTCCAGTACCATGTTCGGTCTAGAATGTCCTCATTAAAATGGGCTATTGCGTCTCTGATGCGAGCTGAAGGTTGGTTCAAGTGTCACCCGCAGAAAAAAAAAGTAATGGGGTTCCGCAGGGCCTGGGTGTCAGATCTGGTCTGTACCAACCATTCCACACATTGTGCCAACTGCTGGAGGGTGGTCAGTCAATAACTAACATAGGAAAATAAGTGAAAAAAATTATGCCGTAAATCGAACTTTTCTATTTACATGTCTGAAATATACGTGAGCAAATTTGTAAAGATTATTTTCGAAGATAATGCATGCGTATAGGAGAGCGTCTAAGCGTGTTTGTCACTGCGTTTTTAACAGACTAAAACGAAGAAACTATCTATGTTTCGGTCCCCCATTAATGAATATTTGAATATTAACTATGATAATCTATTTCCAGACGACCGAATTTCAAAAGACACGAAAAAAGATCCAGTTTTACCACGGACAGTTGTATAAAAATCCCTCCACCACGCCTCTAGACGCTCTCAAAATTAGGACCGATCCGGGAAAATCTGAAAGTATTGAAGCCCTTATTGTGGGTACAAAAATGAGCGCATTGGTTTCCTTAATAATATATAATGAGAAAAGGAATCTTGCACCGTTTTAGCGACGATTTGCATTCCGTTTTATAGGCAATGTGTGATGATGTCCACAAATGCAAAATCATTTGGATAGTCAGCCCTTTATTTGCGTGGAAGGTAAGTATTTTGTACAGAAAATTACGCCACCAGCTACATACGTGCCCCTGACGTTTTCAGTTCTATAGGTAGTGTCATAGCTATTAAAAATTTACAACCACAAATTTTCAGAACTATCTGTATGGGGCTAGGAGAGATTATTTAATATTTATTAGTCTGTTTTAAAACAGTTTTATATTAAAAAGTTTCACTGTTTAAACAGTTCTTTTCTGCTTTGTAGTCTTGTGTGTTTGAATGTTTTCAGCTGATTTAAAACGTTTTAATGAGTTTAAAATAGAGACATGTGACTCAGGTGTATTTCAGTTTCTCTTCAATTGAGTCAATAAATATATTGCTTCCTCATAAGCATATCTCGCGAAAAGACCGCGATTTAAAAAAGAGAATTGACCTCACAGGGAAGCTTAGCGGCAATCGTTTATAATTGCGAAACCTTCGCGACTGAAAAAAAAAGCAAGGAAATAGCAGTGGTACACTAACTACCTATCCTCCGTCACACACCAGAAGAGAAGACGAGTAATATTACATTGTAATCCAGTTCTAAGCTAATCTGAAAGTTTCAAGTCTGTAGGTTATCGGGAAGTTAGTTTAAAATCAACTGCGAAATTTGTACCGAACAGACAACAGACAGATCGAAAAACAAAGTACCCTTCGCCACACACCAGATTGAAAAGCAGATTAATATTACAGCGTCGTTCAGTTCTCAGATAAGTTGAATGGTCAAGTCTGTAGCTTATAGGGAAGTTAGTTTAAAATCAATTGCAAAATTTGTACCGAAAAAAGTTAAGAAACTGATCTAATAAAAATGTATTAAAAAGTGATTGTTTATTTATATATTCACATATTTACACTGCAGAACAGATATTAAACTATGGAAACCAATAAAAAGTTTATATTTAATGCCACATGTATAAAAATTCGTCTATCAGTAAATAAACACATACAATTGGAATATACAGGGTGTATCAAAGGGGATCATCCAATTTGGCACGTCTATATTTCTGAAACGAATAAACATAGGTGTTCAATATCCCCCCTTGAGATGCACGGCATATGTCAATGAGGTATTCAAATTGTTCCTATAGTGCAGCAAGCATGTCTTGAGTTACAGTTTCCACAGCTGCTATTATGCGATGTCCCAATTCATAGATTGTTACTGGTAACGGAGGCACATAAACAAAGTCTTTTATAAAGCCCCACAAGAAATAACCACATACAGCCAGGTCCGGTACCTTGGAAACCAGTAATGCAAGGCCGAATCATTTGGTCCAGTGCGCCCGATGCATCTTTCAGTAATCATTTGATTTAAAAATTACAGCACGTTCCAGATGCCAATATGGCGGTGCCCCATCCATGGCATCCACACGGCAGACGTATCGGGGACATGTTGAGCTGTCGAGCTGCACGGCGAACGGATTTTTGCCGACTCCTTTTGAAACTATGGCGGATGCGTTCGACGTTTTGTATAAGCTTGTTCTGAAAATAAAAAACAGAGACTTTCATATCAACAAGATTTCACAACGATTATGCGTTTTTTCAAAGCTTTCGCATCGATTACACACTGGTATACATTTTGGTTTATTCTAACAAGGGAAAGACCTCCTACACGTCTTCAGTTTGGCAAGACTTTTGTGAACCACCTAGAACGAAACCTCTAAGATATTTTGACTCACTACCCCCCCCCCCCCCCTTCTTCCCTGTGAGGAAATCATCCGCAAAGTTCATGCCACGAAGTCGACTGAAAGTTGAAGGAAAACACAGATTTTTCATCTTCAAATAACGGATCCACAAACACAAATTTTCAGAGAAATTGAAAAAACAAACTTTTATCACTGCCCATTAAGCTATCGCCCTACAACGAAAGTGGCGCAGACCGAGCGAACAAGGTGCCTGATAGGGAGGCGGAAGACCTGTGTTCGATTCCTACAGACATTCTGTAGTATTTTTTTGTTTCAGATGTAATTCTCTCCACATTGACATAATTGCTCCTGGTCTCTTCGAAACGGAACACCAAAACATCTACTATCACGTAAGTTTAATTGTAGAGGTCATTAGTCATCTTTGGAAGGCTGTTTGGAAAAGCTCCACAATGCTGCAAATTCTTCCAGTTTCCATATGTCGAGATGTCTTCCATATTTGTGTCGATAAGAAACATCTCCTCTGTCTCTTATTTCAACCATTGTGTGTGTTGTGGGAGCAGCAGTATAGTTTACCCCATGTGATGTCCAGGGTTCAGTGAGAGCCAGTTGATCAGTTGAGCACCAGGCACAGACCTTGAAGTTATGGTAGAAAAAACAAAATGTATGGCGGTGTACAAAGTTGTACTCATACACTGCTCACATGTTTTACAGGAGAAGAAAACAATGCTTGAAACTGAATATGAAAGAACAATACAGGAACATTCTCTTGCGATTGGTACTGCGGGATAAGGCCCTACTACAGTACAGGTGACGCAACTTTACACTGCTCCTTTTGGTCATTTTCATCACAGGCCACTGCGCCTATGAACCAATACCCGTATATTTAATACATTTTCGATGCCAGCACATATACAGAATTTTTTTTCATATATTGGAAAACAGGAGCATGTGTTACTACCTTATAGAGTTCTCTACCAGTTGACGTTAGTGGAGCTTTCATAGCTATTAGTTCTTCTCTGTTCGCTGGTACAAAATAACGAGGAGAGACAGAATGTTTGGGTGACAGACATGAACGCACCCTGGGAGAGACGCAGATCCCTTCGGCCTACAGTACCTTTATGTAGTTTGGAGACGCACCACGGTGTACTAGCAAAATCCCCGTCCTTCTGTCTTTTCCTATCTAAAGTAGAGTCTTCCTAATTTTCCTAATAAGAACCACCATTCTAACTGCTTGTACTTTCTTCCCTATTACCTCGTGTTGCAGGAGAAAGCTTCGTTTGCCACTGGTTGTACACATTCTACACAGTTGCATAGCTACGGTAGCATGTTCCCTTTCCACCGAGTCGTCAAAACATGGTCCTGTCGCATTTACAGAGCTCTTCCTGTTTCTCCACAGGATGCAGAAGTTCCTGTCACATTAACTCAGCTTGCCCTGTTTCTCTACCAGAAGCAGAAGGTGCTGCACTCTGACTTCCGTTCAGTTCTAACATATATTGGAATGATCACATAGACAAAGCTGCAAGGAGGATGGAACAGTTATCAGATGAAGAGGGACTGTCTAATAAAGCACACTGTTGTTTTGTTGTATATGGTCCTTATCAGTTCGCTTCGAAAATTGTGATTCGTTTCGAGATACGAGAGTGCCATGACTATGATTCACCAGTGGCTGTAGTCTTTAAAATACGTCTCCGTAGGATGCAACCCAGGTACGTGGTTGAACGGAGAACTTCATTCCAAATCGCAGACACCATTTCTACCAGAAAGTGTAACACTATCAGCGGCTCTTGTGTGCCTGTAGAGCCAAGTCCGTCTTTTAAGCAGTGTGACAGTAACATATTCATTGTGACTGTGTTTTTAGTAGCGTGGTCCTGACGTAAAATGTATGTTGCGGGCCGTAGAATGCTTCTGTAGTCAGCTTCAGATGTCGGTTCTCAATAGTGTTCCTCGAAAAGAACATCATCTTCCCTGCAGGGATTCCCATTTCGGTCACATGATTAATACACTCTTACTATTTAAAGAAAAGTAGTTACTCGCCATGGAAAGTGACCCTCATCATCAATTTACTTAATTAGATTTCAAGTTTGATATACATGAAATTTGATATACATGGTGGGTGGCAGTGATGGCTAGTCGGAGTGGGAGTAGTATTAAGGCGCTTTTTTTGTTCTGGCGATATCTTTTAAGAAAATTTCAATCTCCCACCTAAAGAGGGAAAGACGACCATCGCGGTAAAATCAGGTGTATTACTGAATTTAAGAACCGATGCATAGTATAAATCTGATATTTACAACATTTCTGTGCTGTTACCTTAAGAGACATCGTATGTGATGAAGCATTTGTTTACTTTAAGAGAGAGTTAGAAAGCGAGGAGGCATCCTGTGGCAGAGATATCTCTTAGCACTCCGTCATGAGCCAAAAATGAGTTTATTCTAGTCCAGTGATGCAGGACGTAAGAGTTAAGAAGAGGTATATTTTTACCTGATTAGAGAATACTTAGAGGTAATAAAGCCAATGACATACTGTTATATGATGTTCAGAACGAGTAACGATACTTCACCGACGCGGAAACTCGTGTATGCTCTGATCTCTTCTGTCTTCGGAAATAACTAGTACAAAAAGGAGAAATCTATATTTCGCCTGAGGAATTGGAGGTATAATAATGTGGTGTGAGTAGGGCCTACCGTAGGGTACACCGTTCTCTGGGTGTAAGTCTTTCAATTCGACGCCACTTCGGCAACTTGCGCGTCGATGGGGATGAAATGATAATGATTAGGACAACACAACACCCACTCTATGAGCAGAGAAAATCTCCAACCCAGCTGGGTATCGAACTCAGATCCTTAGGATTGACATTACGTCACGCTGACAACTCAACTACCGGAGGTGGATGGAATTGGAGGCGATGTTCAACAACATCGCTGTCTCGGATTGGGTAAAGTGTATTTTTTAAACTAGATGTATCCGTGGCGGTGGAATGGCCAAGAGCTGCTGTATACATCCAAGCCGCTGATGTTTGGCTCACAGTGGGCTGCAGCAGGAGTGTTCACGGAGAGTCAGCTACAGGAAGTAATGGATTAGCTCAGCCTATGACAGGCGGTTAGCAACAACGACCTCGCGGCTCTTGCCCGCGGCAGTCGGGGCTAGCAAAGTGCAAAGTGGTCAGTGTGTTGGGTGAGCGGCGGCAGAAGCGAGCTTGTATGTTGACTGAGAAGACTCAAAATGGGGGGTGTTTGCGCTGGACAATTGTTCTACCCATGTAAACTGATCGGCTGGCTGCTTGGTGACAGCCTGTCTCCGACCTCTAAGCGTTCGGCACGTCGCATTACTGGACTGTGTGCAGTTGCAGCGTGGCTGATACGTGTGCGGGTCCCTCCTAACAGGCATTGGCAAGACGATGGTATGTCCCTGCCAGCAACCGGTGGCGTTAGCAGCGGCGCCCAGAAGTCGGTGGATGCTGCGCTCTTCGCGATCGCGAGTTTGTGTGATCAGTGAGATCGATTTTCACCTGATATGTTTTGTGTAAACGTTGAGGTGGAGAAGGGTGTTTGTGTCACTACGATCTATTTGTGACGGAAATTTCATTTCTTGATTTGCATAATGTTTGCATGTGATACTCAAACGCTGAAAATATGTTCTATTACGCAGAAAGATCTTCGTACATTGGAAGTAATGTTTTAAGCAATCTGTTTGACTCACGTGAATTGTTAAACAGTTAATTTGATAGGGTAGTACAAATAGACTATTTCATACTACACTATTGGCCATTAAAATTGCTGCACCACGAAGATGACGTGATACAGACGCGAAAATTAACCGACAGGAACAAGACACTGTGATATGCAAATGATTAGCTTTTCAGAGCATTCACACCATGTTGGCGCCGTTGGCGACACCTACAACGTACTGACATGAGGAAAGTTCCCAACCGATTTCTCATACACAAACAGCAGTTGACCGGCGTTGCCTGGTGAAACGTTGTTGCGATGCCTCGTGTAAGGAGGAGAAATACGTAAAATCACGTTTCCGACTTTGATATAGGTCGAATTATAGCCTATCGCGATTGCAGTTTACCGTATCGCGACATTGCTGCTCGCGTTGGTTGAGAACCAATGGCTTTCAGAAGAATATGGAATCGGAGGGTTCAGGACTGTAATAAGGAACGCCGTGCTGGATCCCAACGGCCTCGTATCACTAGCAGTCGAGATGACAGGTATCTTATCCGCATGGCTGTAACGGATCGTGCAGCTACGTCTCGATCTTTGAGTCAACAGATGGGGACGTTTGCAAGACAACAACCATCTGCACAAACAGTTCGACTACGTTTGCAGCAGCATGGCCTATCAGCTCGGAGACCAGGGCTGCTGTTACCCTTAACGCTGCATCACAAACAAGATCGCCTGCGATGCTGTACTCAACGACGAACTTGGGTGCACGAATGGAAAAAGTCATTTTTTCGGGTGATTCCATGTTCTGTTAACAGCATCATGATGGCCGCATCAGTGTTAGGCAACATCGTGTTGAACGCACATTGGAAGCGTGTATCCATCTTCGCGATACTGGCGTATCACCCGGCTTGATGGTATGGGGTGCCATTGGTTACACGTCTCGGTCACCTCTTGTTCGCATTGACGGCACTTTGAACAGTGGACGTTACATTTTAGATGTGTTACGACTCGTTGCTCTACCCTTCATTCGACCCCTGCGAAACCCTACATTTCAGCAGGATAATGCACGACCACATGTTGCAGGTCCTGTACGGGCCTTTCTGAATACAGAAAATGTTCCACTGCTGCCCTGGCCAGCAGATTCTCCAGCTCTCTGACCAATTGAAAACGTCTGGTCAATTGTGGCAGTGCAACTGGCTCGTCACAATACGCCAGTCACTACTCTTGATCAACTGTCGTATCGTGTTGATGCTGCATGGGCAGCTGTGCCTGTACACGCCATCCAAGCTCTGTTTGACTCAATGCCCAGACGTATCAAGGCCGTTATTACGGCCAGAGTTGGTTGTTCTGGGTACTGATTTCTCTGGATCTATGCACCCAAATTGCGTGAAAATGTAATCACATGTCAGTTGTAGTATATTATATTTGTCCAATGCATACCCGTTTATAATCTGCATTTCTTCTTGGTTATAGCAATTTTAATGGCCAGTATCGTATATTTTTATATTAGAATTGCGTCAGCTCTCAATTTATCTCCAGTATTAGCCGACAGGAACACAGTATTTTGAGGAGAGACTGAAACCACCATCAGCATATTTGGAGATGTCGGTTCACACAGACAAACGGAGGGTGGTCTCTTGAGAGAGACAGAGACAGGAAGCGAGTCTGGAATTCCCCGATCAACAGAATGACGCCACTTGATGCTTGGGTTGGGAACGAGGAGATCAGAGGAGGCCGATATCTGTTCCGTAATGTGATCTGTAATTAGCACACTGGGCGGCGCCCTGACGATAGAGACAGACGCGGCAGACTCCAAACGGTTGGAATACCAGTTCTGTTTTACACAGAGTATGCAAAGGAACGTGCCCCCTTCTTGCAGCGGTGTACCGTAGGTCTCTAGAAGAGCGCAGCGTTTCAAAGAATTGGAAAAGAGTACAGGTCATCCCCATTTTCAAGAAAGGACGTCGAACAGATGTGCAGAACTATAGACCTATATCTCTAACGTCGATCTGTTGTAGAATTTTGGAACACGTATTATGTTCGAGTATAATGACTTTCTGGAGACTAGAAATCTACTCTGTAGGAATCAGCATGGGTTTCGAGAAAGATGATCGTGTGAAACCCAGTCCACGAGACTCAGAGGGCCACAGACGGGTTCCCAGGTAGATGCCGTGTTTCTTGACTTTCGCAAGGCGTTCGATACAGTTCCCCACAGCCGTTTAATGAACAAAGTAAAAGCATACGGACTATCAGACCAATTGTGCGATTGGATTGAAGAGTTCCTAGATAACAGAATACAGCATGTCGTTCTCAGTGTAGAGAAGTCTTCAGAAGTAAGAGTGATTTCAGGTGTGCCGAAGGCGAGTTTCGTAGGACCGTTGCTATTCACAATATACATAAATGACCTTGCGGATAACATCGGAAGTTAACTGAGGCTTTTTGCGCATGATGCTGTAGTATATCGAGAGGTTGTAACAATGGAAAATTGTACTGAAATAACACGAGGATCTGCAACGAATTGACGCATGGTGCAGGGAATGCCAATTGAATCTTAATGTAGACAAGTGTAATGTGCTGTGAATACACAGAAAGAAAGATCCTTTATCATTTAGCTACAATATAGCAGGACAGCAACTGGAAGTAGTTAATTCCATAAATTATCTGGGAGTAGGCATTAGGAGTGATTTAAAATGGAATGATCATAAAAAGTTGATCGTCGGTAAAGCAGATGCCAGACTGAGATTCATTGGAAGAATCCTAAGGAAATGCAATCCGAAAACAAAGGAAGTAGGTTACAGTACACTTGTTCGCCCACTGCTTGAATATTGCTCACCTGTGTGGGATCCGTACCAGATAGGGTTGATAGAAGAGATAGAGAAGATCCAACGGAGAACAGCGCGCTTTGTTACAGTATCACTTAGTAATCGTGAAAGTGGTACGGAGATGATAGATAAACTACAGTGGAAGACTCTGCAGGAGAGACGCTCAGTAGCTCGGTACGGGCTTTTGGTGAAGTTTCGAGAACATACCTTCACCGAGGAGTCTACATCTACATTATTATTCTGCAATTCACATTTAAGTGACTGGCAGAGGGTTCATCAAACCACAATCATACTATCTCTCTACCATTCCACTCCCGAACAGTGCACGAGAAAAACGAACACCTAAACCTTTCTGTTCGAGCTCTGATCTCTCTTATTTTATTTTGATGATCATTCCTACCTATGTAGGTTGGGCTCAACAAAATATTTTCGCATTCGTAAGAGAAAGTTTGTGACT
Source organism: Schistocerca gregaria (assembly GCF_023897955.1). Classification (NCBI taxonomy): domain Eukaryota; kingdom Metazoa; phylum Arthropoda; class Insecta; order Orthoptera; family Acrididae; genus Schistocerca; species Schistocerca gregaria. The sequence continues at coordinate 323,274,974 of NC_064920.1, read as the reverse complement.
GAAAGTTCGTAAATTCATCTCGCCGCAACGAAAAACGTCTTTGGTTTAATGATTTCCATCCCAACTCGCGTATCATATCTGCCACACTCTCTCCCCTATTACGTGATAATACAAAACGAACTGCCCTTTTTTGCACCCTTTCGATGTCCTCCGTCAATCCCACCTGGTAAGGATCCCACACCGCGCAGCAATATTCTAACAGAGGACGAACGAGTGTAGTGTAAGCTGTCTCTTTAGTGGACTTGTTGCATCTTCTAAGTGTCCTGCCAATGAACCGCAACCTTTGGCTCGCCTTCCCCACAATATTATCTATGTGGTCTTTCCAACTGAAGTTGTTCGTAATTTTAACACCCAGGTACTTAGTTGAATTGATAGCCTTGAAAATTGTACTATTTATCGAATTTCAACGGATTTCTTTTGGAACTCATGTGGATCACTTCACACTTTTCGTTATTTAGCGTCAACTGCCACCTGCCACATCATACAGCAATCTTTTCTAAATCGCTTTGCAACTGATAGTGGTCTTCGGATGACCTTACTAGACGGTAAATTACAGCATCATCTGCGAACAACCTAAGAGAACTGCTCAGATTGTCACCCAGGTCATTTATAAAGATCAGGAACAGCAGAGGTCTCAGGACGCTTCCCTGGGAAACACCTGATATCACTTCAGTTTTACTCGATGATTTGCCGTCTATTACTACGAACTGCGACCTTCGTGACAGGAAATCACGATTCCAGTCGCACAACTGAGACGATACCCCATAGGTAGGTAGTCAAGCAGTATATTGCTCCCTCCTACGTATATCTCGCGAAGAGACCATGAGGATAAAATCAGAGAGATTAGAGTCCACACACAGGTATATCGACAATCTTTCTTTCCTCGAACAATACGAGACTGGAATAGAAGGGAGAACCGATAGAGGTACTCAAAGTACCCTCCGCCACACACCGTCAGGTGGCTTGCGGAGTATGGATGTAGATGTAGAGGTGGCTAATATACCACATTTCATTATATTCAAGACGTGCAGACCAGTTTTGCAGGATTTAGAAGTCAGTGGTATATGACTGCTGTAGGTTTCTTGACCTGAACAAAATAGTTAGCCGCTGAAATTCTCGTAAGTTGCGCATCTACAGAAAATGGCTGACAGTGCTCCCGCGTTAGCAGCTGCAGGAGTATCAATCAGAATGCTCTGTTAACAGTGTATCTACAGAATGTTCCATGATCTCAGACAGTCACGGGATGTCTTCTTTGTTCGAGTGTTCAGAGACAAATGCAAGAAGCGCAGCCTCCTCTGGTTCAGACAGGTTGGTGCTGTCCCCGCCAGCGCCACTGAGGTCTAGAGCACCTCGAGACTAGCATATGTAGAGCATTGTAAACTCAGAGAAAATACTAGCCATTTCTCTTGTCTGTATGACAGTGCTTCAATTTTTTTCACAACCTGTTGCAGGTTTCGAAATATGTCATGAACTTGTAGATATGTAGTTTTTCCTATTTTCCAGTCTGTGCTTAGACACCAGTGTGCTTCAGAAAGTGAGAAAAATGGAAAAGTAAATGCCTTAATATTCCTGACTGCAGCAGCGAACATAAACGACGCCCACTCAGCGTTTGCATGCGCGATTGGAATAAAAAAGCGCCACAATTGTTTAAGTATTCCATACTGCCTTGTGACCCAGTAATGGTTTAAATGAACAGTGTTCCATACACTGCAGTCAATGTCCCGACAAATTCTTTAAAAAAATGAATAATCTATATGCCAAACACTGTTTTGCATCCCATAACTCGTTTAAATAGACAATATTCCACATATTGCCCTATCTACCACAAATTATTTAAACAATATTCCATGCACTGTAGTCGATTTCCACGCCAAATTCTTTAAATAAATAAATCTTTATCCCACACGCCATCTTGTATCCAATTCACTAAGTTCTACAAATTGTCTAAATTCTAAACAATATTTCATACACTGCAATAGATTTCCCGCCAAATGGCCAGTTAGCTCTGTCTTTTTTCCTGCCAGTTGCCTGCTGGGGAACAGTAGGGCTGTGGGTTTCCCAGAGGCAGTATGGTTATGTATTTGCTCGATTTAATTAATTAGTCAATCAAACTGATATTAGAAATGTGCTTGTATCAGTGAGAGGAGTTCCCTTGGGGATGGGAGAGGAGGAGAGTGAGGAGGAGGAGCAGGGCAGAGCAGTTTCTCACATGGCAGGACTACCCCAGGGGGTCGTAATCCACTTAGCAGAACAATAGGTTAAGGACCTACCAATCAAAGGAGAACAATAGGTTCGCCCCTGAATGTGTAGTTTCCCCTGATGTAGGCAACCCACACTAACAAATTGTCCTGATTCTGCTATTGCCCTACTACTGATGTTAACACTTTGAGGTTTGCAGTTGACACTGTAATTCTATTAGAGATGGTAAAGGATTTCGGAGATCATTTGAACAGATTTTGAGAAGAGGTTATAAGATGAATATTTAAAACAGTGAAATAACTGCAACAGGACAGAATCAAATTAAGTCAGACCATACTGAGGGAATTAGCTTAGGATATGAGACAGTTAAGGTAACAGATGAGTTGCTGTGTAACTTACGGTGACTGTAATAGGCCACAAAATGCAGACTGGCATTAGGGAGAAGGCTGGAACAAAGAAATCTGTGAAAAACTAATACATTTTAACTGTTATGAGGTTTCTTCTGAAGGTCTTTGCCTTGTGCATAGCCTTCTATGGAAGTGAAATGTGGGTGATAAACAGTTCAGGCAAGAAGCAAATATAAGTCTTTGAAATGCAGCACTGCGAAACAATACTCAAGATTATGTGAACAGATCAGATAAATAATGAAGAGATATTTGTGAAAAAATAAATTTATGACAGGAGTTAACTGAAAGATGGGCTGTGAGGCATCTGAGAGTTATGGATTTGGTAATAAACGGAAGTTTGGGAAGTAAAGAAGGGGGGAGCGTAAAAATTGTAAAGACATGATAATTTTTGGCAACTGTAAGAAGGTTCGAATGCTTGTCAATTTGTAGCTGTTACACAAACATGAATACTCTTGAAACTTCCTGGCAGACTTAATACTGTGTGCTGGACTGAGACTCGATCTCGTGACCTTTGCCTTTTGCTGGCAAGTGCTCTACTGTACGAGCTTCCCAAGCAAGACTTACGACCTGTCCTCACAGCTTCAATCCTGCCAGTATCTCATCTGCCACCTTCCAAACTTCACAGAAGCTCTTCTGCAGTGTATGGAACACTGGTCAGTTAAACCATTACTGGGTGACAAGGCAGTAGGGAATACTTAATCAATTGTGGTGCTTTTTTATTCCAATCGTGCATGGAAACGCTGAGTGGGCATAGTTTATGTTTGCCGTTGCAGTCAGGGATGTTAAAGCTCAAAATGGTTCAAATGGCTCTGAGCACTATGGGACTTAACTTCTGAGGTCATCAGTCCCCTAGAAATTAGAACTACTTAAACCTAACTAACCTAAGCACATCACACACATCCATGCCCGAGGCAGGATTCGAAATGCGACCGTAGAGGTAGCGCAGTTCCAGACTGTAGCACCTAGAACCTCACAGGCACCCCGGCCAGCCGGATGTTAAGGCACTTACTTTTTATTTTTTCTCACTTTTTGTAGCACTCTGGTGTCTAAGCATAGTTTGGAAATAGGAAAAATTACATATCTACAAGTATGTCTCGTGGTCTTATCTTGGAATGTTTATCTTCTGCCATTAGGTCAGACGATAGAAATGCCACTTGCACGCTTAGAGTAGCAAATTGACGGTGACCAACTATAAACAGAACTTGATTAATATTCACACACATTTATTAAAATAATAACAATGATAAACCTTACTTAACTTGATTCTGGATGCTATTTACAATTGACAATCTGAAGTTCCTTTGGTCTTGGTACGTTAATCTTATTCTCATATATCTCTGATACTTGACAAAGTGTCTATACATTTCTCTTAATATGATAATTTTATTAGGCGCAGACTGAAACTTGACTGCAGACTAATGCAGACTAACTAATCGGAGGTCTGTATACTAGTTATAATACCTCGAGCGTTCAGGTATCACTGCGTGAGCGTGATCCGCGAGGAGAAAATATTCTACGTTAGCACCAGTCTCATTGGGTGCATTACATATTAATACACGGATAGGCGGAAGCAGAATTTGGTCCGTGTCTAAGGCAGTGCCATCTCGTAGTGCGGAGACAGACGAGCGCTGCGCCTGCGCTGTTGTGCTTAGCGTCGCGCGCTCTAGTGGGAAAGTTGTGTACGCACTGACTGGGCGGAACTATGTTCACAACATCACGACATATTTCAAAACCCACAACAGGTTGTGGAAAAAAAAAACGAAACACTCTTGCACATGATTGGCTTTCATGGAGCGCTGCAAGGAAGCAGCCTTTGGACTGAAGAGCACAACAACAAAATTATTCCAGGGCCGCTTTTGAGCAGTAACTATTCTTCGTGCATGAGCTGAGTTGCCTCAAAATATTATCTCAAATGATGTCAAGGAATGGAAGTAAGCGAAGTAAACAAGTTTCAGTGTGCGACTGTGGACATTTCAGATGCGACACACGTCCGGAACGGGCGCGGTATTGTTGGCGTTTTCCATTCTGAAGTAGGGCGCAATTGCCGCAGCAGGTCCCAGGCCGGTCACGAGCCGTGCCGGCCGCGGTGGGCGCGCTCACGTAGCGGCAGGGTCTGCCGGCGCGCCGCCATCAGCAATTCAAATCGCGGGCCCCGGAATAAATGGCGGCCCGTGCCGCAGCGCCAGCCACCGCGCCGGGGGTTCCCCGAGCCGCGCCGCGCCTCAGTTCGGACGTGCGGCGCACTGCCTCCGCCATCTTAATTTGCCATAGCGCTGCTCTGCGACCCCCTCCCTTTACCATAACCGGCACTCCGCGCTGCAGCATCACAATCAGCCGTACCTAATCACCAAAAATACGCTGGATCGGCTCCAAGTGATCGGCACGCTCTCTCTCTCTCTCTCTCTCTCTCTCTCTCTCTCTCTCTCCCTCTCTCCCTCTCTCAAACAGCCGGCCACTGTGTGCCGACCGTTCAGACCACTGTGCGGCAACACCACTTCTCGACATCGAGCTCTAGTCAATTAAAACTAATGCCGCGCCAGAGGGTCGAAAGAGGGAGAGCACCGTCCCATGAATATACATAAGGCGATAGGAGGGCAATTTTTGCGACTTCTCCCGCGTGTGGAACTTAGCTCCCGCTCTTGCCGCTTTTATATAAATCCAATCTCGCAGCTGTGCCACAGACATATTCAGTTTCTTCTGGACAATGCGAAGAAGAAAAAAAAGAACCCTCTGTAGGCGCGAGCGCGCTGGAAAACTCCACAGGAGATGGCACTCTGGTTTCCAGTGTCATTTTCTGCGGGGGGTGAAAAAGAAATTAATTAAAGTGCCAGATGATACGTTGCCATAAAAATGCATGGTTTCAGGGAGCGAAAGCTTTTACAATGAAAGCGAAAAGTGCGAATTTGCATGTGGAGCTGCTGTTACAGCCGGCCCCCAGTTTGAATTCGTCTGTCCGAAACGCAACTGTTGCAGAGTCCAGGTGCATCAGCGCCATTCCAGGTGTAGCCGAAATAACAGAATTTCAAATAAGGCCACGTAACTTGCGGGATTATCAAGCGCTTACGTCCCTGTTGTCTGAAGCATTACTACTGAGCAAGTCACATTTTAATGCGGAACATCATGAGTGTCTCCACTTCGAAATGTGGTCTCCGTTACGTTCTCTAGTTTTCTGCAGTTTGTAATTTGATGGACTGACATCATCTGTTTTCTGTCATCTACTCTACACAGTTTTGTACCAGCCTATAGGCGGGTTCCAAAAATAGTACTGTATTACAATAACTGCCTATCTTCAAATGAGTCTGGATTTACATTGAAAGAGAGCAGAAATCTACAAAATTAAACTAAACTGACTAATAAACAGGAAATAACGACGAAAACAGTGGACGTTTATAGGAAAGGGTGTATCTGTTTCTTGCGCGATTATCCTCGCCGATTCTGCGAAGACTCTCCTTTTACTTGCAATCAGTTCACCCAATTTTCAGCATCATATTTCAAACGTTTCGATTCTCTTCTTTCTCGGTTTTCGACCGTCTGTGATTCTCTTCCATTCAATACTTTACTCCAGACGAGCATTCTGAACAATTGATTCCTCGTGTTAAGGCAAAGCAGAGTTCTTTTCGCCAGAAATGTCCTCTTCCCTGTGCTCTTCTACTTTCTGCGTCGATCTTGCTTCGTCTATCATACTTTATTTTGCATCCAAGATGGCAGAATCGCTACATTTTGTCTGCTTTGTGTTGCCCAATTATGATTTTAAGTCTATTGCTAATCCCATGGCTCCTAATCCTCATTTCGTCGCTCTTTCTTCGCTTTACTTTCCCTCCATATTCTGTGGTCAATAGTGTGGTCACTTCGTTGGTACGTCCTGTAACTCCTTCTGGCTTTCGCAGAGGAGAGTAATATTGGCATGAATATTATAATTGTTATTTTATCACCATGAATTTCTGTCCCACTCTTGAATTTATCCTCTTATTTCCGTCATTACTTTTTCGATGTGCAGATTGAACAGTAGCAGAGAAAGACTGAATTGTTGTTTTAAGCCGTTTTTAATGCGAGCATGTACATCATGGTCTTCCACTTTCATGGTTCCTTCCTCATTCTTACTGTGCATTACCTGTCTTTCCCTGTAGCTTGCATCTCATTTCCTCCACCCGGCCCGTGTGGCCGAGCGGTTCTAGATGCTTCAGTCTGGAACTGCGTGACCGCAGGTTCGAATCCTGCCGCGGGCATGGATGTGTGTGATGTCCTTAGGTTAGTTAGGTCTAAGTGGTTCTAAGTCTACAGGGCTGATGACCTCATATGTTAAGTCCCATAGTGCTCAGAGCCATTTGACCCGTTTTTTTCCCCCAATTTCGAACATCTCATACGATTTTATATTCTCGAACCAATTTCTATGAAGGTGTCTTGATTTGTCCTAAGTCTGGCTTCCACATTCAAGGGCAGCCCCTCTCATTCTTTTACCTCTTCTAAAACGATACAGATCGTATTGTAATATATCCTCATTTCCCTTTCCCGCCGGCCAGTGTGACCGATCGGTTCTAGGGGCTTCAATCTGGAACCCCGCGACCGCTACGGTCGCAGGTTCGAATCCTGCCTCGGGCATAGATGTGTGCGATGTCCTTAGGTTATTATTTACATAGTTTACGCACACATTGGAGCACTAAAATCAATAATAATAGATCAGAGTCTACAATAATTAAGTTTAACTCTTAGCAGTCAGCAATTTCTTCGTTTCCCAAAACTTCTTCATTCGCTGTGATCTGGCTGCTCGTTCTTCTGCAGATATGACATACTTCCGTTCTGATGGTTTGAATGCCAGCCATGTGTATTTGATCTTCAGAAGCAGTTTCTCTTCTCTTTGTTGAGTTTGGTTTGTGGTCATGATCAGTTCATCCAGATCACTTGGTACTTCTTTAAACCAGATGTTTTTGGTTTTACTGTTCCAGAAGTAGTCAAAAGCTGCTTCAGGATTATAGTATTTTGTAGGCGAGATATGTGGCCGATAAATGCAATCCTTCTTTTCCGCATTGTATCAATAATGTGTGTGAAATCTTATGGGATTTAATGTATCAATAATAGATTCAAAATCTTTGTACACTTCTGAATTGGGCAAAAGTCTCCACTGCTCATTAACTTGCTGTTTCTTACTGATAATTGTTCGAAGTATTCTTCTATCAACTTTCTGCAATTTGTCAGTTGTTGCTTGAGTATTTAGTCTGAATAGTGTTTCACTTGCATATGTTGCTTCCAGTTTAACGACGGAGGAGTAATGTCGAAATTTAGCATTGATACAGATCGTTTTTTGTAGGATGGCACGTGGTTCTCTGCGCTCGCTGAAGTTTAAATGTTCTACTATCTGTTGATGCTCTTTCATTAACATTCCAAGGTATTTAAACTTTTTTACTACCTAAATTTTTTGATCATTATGGAATATGATATGGGATGTGCCAACTGGGAAGCTGGGCATCATGTCTGTCTTCTCAAACGAAATTTGCAGTCCGACCTTTGCCGCTAATTGTTCTAGTTGTTCTAGCTGAACCTTTGCTTCATCAATATTGTTTGCCAACAGCGCCAAATCATCTGCGAATGCAAGATAGTTAAGTTGAATCTTTCCTCCAATCTTAACAGATGGTGGGCATATCTTGTTCCATTCACGCATGATTTTCTCCAGCTCACAATTGAACAATAATGGAGACAATCAATAGCCTTTTCGAAGGCCAGTATGAATCTCAAAAGGTTCAGAGAATTCATTTTTGAACCTTATTCTGACTTTAGTATTTCGAAGGATGACTGCAACGAGGTTGACAAGTTTCTGATGTAAACCAAATTCTTTAAGAATTGACAGTAGAGATTCACGATAGATACTATCGTAGGCTTTTTTAAAATCGACAAAGTTGATCACTAGCTTCTTGTCCCTGACCCTTTGAGGTTTCATTATCCATTTGAGACTAATAATTTGATCAGGACAGCTTCGCCCTGGACGAAAGCCTCCTTGACACTCGCCTAGTTCACAGTCAAGCTGTTCATGAATTCTGAAATACAGAAACTTGGAAATTTTTTTATAAATGATATCCAGCAGGGATGTACCCCTATAATTATTTGGATCCAGTCTATCTCCTTTTTTGTGTAGTGGATGGATTATTGTAACATTCCATTCCTCTGGTGACTTCTCAGTATTCCAAATGTCAGGAAGATGTATATGTAAGTTCAGAATAATTTGTACATTTGCATATTTCCAAAATTCTGCCACTAGTGTGTTGTCACCTGCTGCTTTATAATTCCGAAGTGAGTTAATCGCTGCTTCTACTTCATCTGGTTGTGGTAGTATAACTTTTTCTAAATTCGTTTTGTTTCTTGGATAGGGGTCAAATTCCAAATGATGTTCATGTTCCGCACTATTTAGTAACTGTTTGAAATATTTAACCAGTATCATTGAATTCTCATAATTGTTATGTGCTACCTTTCCGTTTGTATCATTCATCATAGGAGTAGGTGGACTGTATTTCGGCTAGTACTATTTGAATGTCTGATAGTAATCTCTTGTCTTGTGGCAATTTAAGGCATCCTCGATAGATTTTAGCGAGTCCTTATGAAATTGCCTTTTGACCCTTCTAATTTCTTTGGCGGTTGATCGTCTAGCATTTATTAATTCATCCTTAGAGCTCTTAGTTCTCTTTTGTTGGTCATTTAACCAGGCCTTATGTCTACGTTGAATCGCTACATCACATTCCTCATTCTACCAAGCATGTTTCCTGCGTTTCCGTACAGGAGCTACTTCTTCAGCCAAGGCTTTTAATCGATTGACAGTGGCTTCTAGATTGTCAAAGATATTCTTGACCTCTCGTAATATATCTGATTATTAATATTATAACTAGGGTCATTTGTTCTCTTTGTATCTAACTTTTGAGGTTTGTTTTTTCTTTTAGGTGTCAGTTTGATTTTAAACTTTGAAATGTAGTGGTCTGAATCAACATCGACGCCACGCAGCACTTTAACTTTATAGATTTCCTTATGGGATTTCTGATCCATGGCCACATGATCTATCTGGAACTCTCCTAGCATGTCATTAACTTATGTGGTCTTCTCTTAAACCTGGTTGTCTTCAAAACCAATCCGTTTGTAGTACAAAATTCAATTAACCGTTCCCCATTCTTGTTTGTAAGTTTATGCGCTGGCCATCGACCCACCACACCTCGAAATTTCTTGTCTCGTCCTATCTTCGCATTACAGTCTCCAAGCAGAATTTTAATGTTAGATTCCGGTGTGGTCCTATCTAGTTGATCAAGTTCATCCCAGAATTTTTCTGTTCCATCCTTGTCAGTTCTATTTTTAACATTAGTCGGAGCATGAATATTTATCCAGTGTGTATCTTTTGTTTTCCATCTTAATTGTTAACAATGCAATTCTTGAGGAATTCGATGAAAAATCCTCAGTGGAATCCAATATTCTATTGTGTACCAAGAAACCCACACAGAATTGGGGAAGATTTTCTATTACCGTTTCTCCTGGTGGTCCTTTATAAACTCAATATCCTCCTGATTCGATCGTGTCCTGGTCAGTATTGCGTAACTCTTGAAGGGCTGTGATAACTATGTTCTGTTGATGTAAGACATCTGTTAAGTGTTTCAATTTACCAACTTTTGTTAAAGAATTAATATTTACTGTTTCAAAATAAGATAATCTTCCTGGTTTGTTAAATTTTAGCACTTCCTTATGTGGAATATGTTGCATGTTTGTTGGTTCGTTTAGTGCATCACTAGGCGCTCCGACTCGCCTTTGTTCTCTATGTGACACCCCACCGTATCCGAATGGTGTCTTCGCCTGGATAATCTCGTCGTGACTGTCCAAACCGGTGGATTCTTTCAATAGAAGACTCCTCATATTTGTTTGATTATCTGATCAATGATCAAATGTCTGACCAAGGTCAGGGTTTAAAATTCAAGATGTGATCTGGAAATGTGATGGGTGAATTAAGGATGGTGAAAACTGATGTCCTTAGGTTAGTTAGGTTTAAGTAGTTCTAAGTTCTAGGGGACTGACGACCTCAGATGTTAAGTCCCATAGTACTCAGAGCCATTTGAACCATTTTTCCTTTCCCACTGGACTGAGTATTATGCTTGTCAGCAACTATGATGGATGAGCTATTCAACTGACGGTATGATTGTATTCGCACTTATCCACCCTTGCCCTCTTCGATATCGTGTGGATTACAATTTTATGAAAGTCGTATGGTGTGTTTCCAATCCCACATATTCCACACACAAACCTGAAGGTTTTTCCACTCACTTCCACCAATGATTTCAGAAATTCTGAAGGAATATTTTCTGTTCCTTCCGACTTACTTGGCTGCAAGTCCTCTAGAATTCAGCCACTGAGTGCGGTAGTACTGCATCACTTATGTCATCTACATCAACTCCCCGTTTTTTTCTATGGCATCAACAGGCAGTTCTATCCCTCTTAGAGGCCTCTTAAGTGATCTTAGCACTTAACCACTCCTCTGCGTTTAAGAGGTGAATTCCTGTTGCCCTCTAATGCTCACTCCTTTGTTTTTGCTTCACCACATGTTGTTTTAGTGTTCCCATGTGCTGAATCGGTCCTTACGAAAACCATTACTTTTTCGATTTCTTCACATTTTTCCTGTACTAAATTCGCCTTAATTTTCCTGTACTTCCTGTTTATATCGCGGATAAGAGACATATATTGCTTTATTCATGTTTTTCGCTGGCGATTTAGTACTCTGTTGTAATAGGCTTAGCTCCTCCTTGATTTAACGTCCACAAGATCGCTGGGACGGTCTTTGACGGCAGCCTTCCTCAGGTCATCCGCTGTGAGAGGAGGTTGCTTGCGATGACACATTGCACACTGCAAATTCGACCGATCCCAAACACGTTCGTACACGTCAGCAGATAGCGCAAGCGTCCCATTCGTTGGTTCCTGCCGCCTGGATGAATAAAGCACGATATGGGCATGGTTTCGTCACGTGTCCCGTAGGTCTCGGCGGGTGATTTAAACATTTTGTCTTGACTGCACAGCTTTCAAGTTATTCTCACTATCTCACTAGCGATCAGAGGCGGCCGGATCCGTACGTAACACCAATCCCATTGTATGCACACTGGAGACCCAAAGAAACTGGTACACCTGCCTAATTTCGTGTAGGGCCCCAGCCAGTGCAGCATCACGGCATGGCATGTGCTCGACTAATGTCTGGAGTAGTGCTGGAGGGAACAGACACCTTGAATCCTGCAGTGTTGTCCCCATATCCGTAAGAGTACGAGAGGGTGGAGATCTCTTCTGGGCAGCGCGTTCCAAGGCTTCCTAGAAATACTCCATAATGTTCATTTCTGGAGAGTTTGGTGGACAGCGGAAGTGTTTAAAGTCAGAAGGTTTCTGGAGTCATTCTGCAGCAATGTTGGACGTGTGGGGCGTCGCATTGTGCTGCTGAATTGTCCAAGTCCCTCAAAATGCACAATGGGCATGAATGGATGCAGGTTACCAGACGTGTCACCTGTCATAGACGTATCTGGACGTATCACATCACTCCAACTGCACACGTCCCACACCATAACAGAGGCTCTACCAGCTTGAACAATCCATTGCTGACATGCAGGACCCATGGATTCATGAGGTTTTCTCCATACCCGTACGTGTTCATTCGCTTGATAGAATTTGAAATGAGACTCATCCTACCAGGTAACATGTTTCCATCATCAAAAGTCCGATATCGGTGCTGTCGGGCCCAGGTGAGGGGTAAAGGGTTGTGTCGTGAGTCATCAAGGGTACACGAGTGGACCTTCGGCTCCGAAAGCCCATTTGGATGATGTTTCATTCAATGGTTCGCAGGCTGACACTTGTTGGTGGCCCAACATTGAAATCTGAAGCAATCTGCGGAGTGGTTGCAGTTCTGTCACGTCGATCGATTTTCTTGAGTCGTCGTTGGACCCGTTCTTACAGGATCTTTTTCTGGCCGCAGCGATCTCAGAGATTTGATGTTTTATCGGATTCCCGATATTCACTCTACACTCGTGAAATGGTCGTACGGGAGAATCCCAACTTCATCGCTATCTCGGAGATCCTGTCTCCCGCCGCTCGTGCTCCGACTATAACATCAGGTTCAAAATTATTTAAATGTTGATAACCTGCTATTGTATCAGCAATAGCTGATCTAACAACTGCGCCAGACACTTGTTACCTTACATAAGCGTTGCCGCCCACAGCACCGCATCCTGCCTGTTTACATATCTCAGCATTTGAAAACGCATGCCTACACCAGTTTCTTTGGCGCTTCAGTGTATTTAGATGCCGGTGCAGAAAAATGTATAGTAAAGGAGACATGTAAAACTGTCATCCACCTATAAATGCTGAGAACAGAAGAAATCTGGAGAAAGAAAATCAATTCTGGGATCTTTTAGAATCTCAAATTTCTATCGTACCTAAAAAGAACGTTCAAATATTTCTCGGTGACTTCAGTGTACAAATTGGGAGGGAAAAGAAACGTAGGACTATTGTAGGTGAATATTCAGCACACTCAAGAACAAACAGAAACGGTGAAAGACTGATCAATATGTGTAAAATGTTACAGTTAAAACTCATGTCCACACATTTACGCAAACGGCAACAAAAGCCAAAACTTGGAGACATGCAAATCCAAAGGTAGGAGAATTTCAACTGGATCACCTAGCTATATTCGAAAGGTATATCACGGAAATCATCAATGTGAAACTAGTCAGAAATGAGGAATTCAATTCAGATCATTATCTCTCTAAGATTAAAATAAAATTTCTCCCATCTAAAACAAAAAAGGCGACCAAGAAAGTGGTGAGATACAAGACCACTACAGCTAATATTACAAAACAAAATGTAGAAAAAATTAGAGAAGAAATTAAGACGAGTAAAGCAGGTGATCGGCATGAACACCAGATGCAAATAACTCAAGCAACAGAGAATTGGCCAAGAATAAAAAGAAGGGATGGTGGAATAAGGAGTGTGAAGAAGCACTAATACAAAAAGCTCAAAAATGGAGAAAACGGAGATGTTCGAAAAGAGAGGAAGACCTTGAACAATTCAGACAACAAAGAAAATAAACATAAAAAATAATCCGGAAAATCAAATGGAGCTCAGAAAATTCTCAGTTTATTGAAAGAGAAGAAAATTTCACCAAAAATAATACTAGAAATTTTTACCAAACTTTTGAACACATACTTAAAGGATAGCAGGCACCAAGTATTTGTTTTAAAGATGAAAATGCCAAAATGGGATTAAATAACAAAGAAAATTGTGAAATTTAAGCAAAGTTTTTTGAAAAGCTCTTAAACTGTCCAGTTCCAACATATAAATTAGAATTTCCAATGACACCTCAAAGTCTAGAGGAAAAAGTAATAAAGCAAGTGGTGAATACTCCAGTACAGCAGAATTACTGAAGTGGTCAGAACCAAAAATCGTAAAGGATAATTACAGAGGAGTGTCACTTCTGCCAATGGCATACCACATATTATCAAAATTTTTCCTGATCGAGGTGGTAGATACTTTAGACAAACAGCTGGGACAATATCAGGGTGGTTTTCGAAAGGGAAGGTCCTGTGCACAACAAATTTTTAACTTAAAGTCAATAATTCGCCATAGAATGTTAACCAGCAAACCAATAATAGTGTCATTTATTGATTTCGAGAAAGCATTTGATTGTATGCACAGAGAAAGCATAGATAAGGTCATTAGAGAATTTGGTGTTAAATTAAAATTAGAAAATATAATTCGTGAAACACTAACAGGTACAACATCTAAAGTCAAATTTATGGGAGAAGTATCTCAGCCATTTGAATTAAAAACTGGTGGGACAAGGTGATGGTTTATCACTTTTACTGTTTAATCATGTTCTAGAAAAAATTGTAAGGATCCGGAATTCGGAGCTAAAAAATCACAAACCTGAACCAATAACTCTGACAAGGAAAACAAATGGAATTAAATTAAAGTGCTTGGATTTTGCAGATGATTTTGCAATACTTTCAGAAAACTTGACAGAAGCATTTATTTATTCAAATAAACCTTCTGGAAAAAATAGCAAACAGAACTGTTAACAAAATTTGAGTTGAAAAAAATTCATGGCAAATATAAACAATGCGCCAAAATTGATAGAAACACAAATAGATAAAATAAAGCGAGTAGATAAATTTAAATATCTTGGGGAAACTATACAACAGAATGGACTAGAAAAATCTGCAGTAGATGTAAGATGTAACAAAATGGAAATAGCATGTGGTCTGAACAAAAATATGTACAAGAAATGTATATCCAGAAAATCAAAACTAAAACACTAAACCACAGTCGCACGACCAGAATGTTTCCATGGATCTGAATGCCTAACGATGAACTGTAAGATGGACAAACTAAAGGTATTGGAGAGAAGGTTTATCAGAAAAATAATGGGTGCAATGAAAACTGCAGATGGTTGGAAAATAAGAACTAATGAGGAGATCTAGAAAAATATAGAGAGAATATCTGAAATAATGGCCAAATGAAGATTATCCTTTTTCGGACTCCTCTACCGTATGGATAGAAACAAACTAACAAAACAAATACTCCTATATTTCTGGAAGAAGAAATCGACAATAGCATGGATTACAGAAGTAAGGAAAGATATAGAAAGAAACAACATCAAAGAATCAGAAACAGCAAAAAGAAACCGTTTTAAAAATAAAGTACTAAATTTGGAAGTCTTTCAAAGCAGAAGAAATAAAAAATCGGGAACAACATGGACAGAAGAAAGGAAGAGACTTCATGGAGAGAAAATGAGGGAATATTGGAAAAATAGGAAACAACAACAAAGGAAGAAGAGAAACTGAATTTGTCAACATGATCCTTGTTAGTCAATACGATTGGGAAGAAAAAGGAGACAGGTATGAAAAGTGTAGAAGCCTGCTTCAAATTACTATCACGTATCACTATGCGATATTATTTGACTTTCTCTCACTATTTCAGGTTAAAAAAAAAGAATAGGCAGCCTTGCTGAAGATGCAGCCTTGCGCCTGCGCGCTGGGGCGGTGTCCCGCCGGAAACGTCTCTACGGCATTTTTTGTTAGCAGATGGCAGTCTGTGCATCTCATTAGGTAATGAGGGCTTTCCCCTATTTTTTATTAATTTAGCCACAATTCTCGGCCACCCTATTGGCAAAGGACGGAGTCGTCCCCTCTATGTAGAGTGTTTTGAAAGTGGGGAGTCGAGGGCTGTGAACTGAGATTCTGTACATTCTGCTCCATGCCGTCGTGTAACAGAAATGGGGTCATCCCGGCCACCGTCTGCTGCTGATCTGTGCACGCCATCTGTTTAGGGGAATGTGAGTGTCGCAATTGCGAAAATACCACCCATATTGAGGACTGGCTTTCCAGTCTCTGTGGAACTCATGAGCAGATGTTTTCAGTGGGCGAGATGCATACAGTAAGACCTAGCCAGAGCCATAGAAGAACACCATTTAGAGTTCTCTTGTAGCAGTGTTGGTGAAATGTTTATTTCCAGCATATTTTGATCCAGTAACTGGCCATAACTATGTAGTACATATTTTCATTCTAAGTACAACTTTGCTTTTGATGTCATATTGTTGCTCATGTAGCTCCTTTTGTATTACTTTTAGGGTCTTCCGATAATGAAGTTATCATTAAAGCCGGTTGCCAATAAATTGGCACTGGAATTACAGCTGATGGTATTTTGAAAATTGTAATATTCCAATCCCCCGTGGTCGTCTCCTACTATTTAAAAATGATGGTCATGCCGAAATTAGCCAGTCGGGAATTTGATACTTCAGTATGCTGATGAGCAGATGGTTAATAGTTTGCATGTAAATGACAGATTATTCCTTTTCTTTAAAACTCAAAAATTAATTTTGCGTTAATAGCAATAGAGTGGTATAGTGTACATTACTGTTAGATATATCGAAAAATAGATAATTTCATATGAAACTTTTCCTATTCAGAAAAAGTATGTGGTACACGATAAAGAAACAATGTTTAATCACTAAACAAATATGGTTTGTCAAAATTCAAAGGAAGTACTAATTTTTATTGAAGAAATGAATATCTGCGCTCATTAAAAAAAATCATAAATATGTGCCTAAAAAGTCAGATTAAAAGATTATAATGTTATTAGATATAAAATAACTATGAGAAAATGCATTAAATATGACGCATTAGTAAATAAATCATTTAAGTAATCAAACAATTTCGTTTGGTCATTTAATAATGAAAATTATTAAGTAAATTGTCAAAGATACGTATAGTGTATATTTGAATGGTGGCGATTGTATGGTCTGCTTTTATGTCTTTGAATTTGTCTCACAGTTTATGGCACAGAGAATTTGGTCGTGCTCAATAAAACACATTTGCTTCAAAAAGTGCTTAATTTAAGAATTTACCAATTCCAGGACTAAGTAAGTACTTTTCAAGACAAGCGGTCAGTATTTGATCGATTTAATGCGATGCTCGAGAATGATAATATAATGTACGTCCAAAAATAACAAGTAACGCTACTTTCACTTCGCAATTACAGCGCAGAATATGCATCTTGCAATAATTACTTGATACTTATCTTTTTAATGCACTCGTATGAACTGTTTATATTGAGGAAGTGAGGTACATTATAGATAGCAAACGGTACAAATTACAATGTAGCGAGTCACCAGAGAGCAACGGTTCCTGATTTGGACACTCGCAGCAGACAACCGTCATCAGCTTATGAATGAACATACCAAATGGCGCCGTGAGTGAGATTCTAGGCTTGTACTTATTGAGATGGCGGTTCCACTCCCCATCCGACCATACAAATTTAGGTTTCGCATGATTTCTCTAAAGCCAAAATTGTTCCTTTGAAACAGCATGGCCAAATTTCTTCACTATCCTTCCCCAGTCTGAGCTTCTGTTCTGTCTCTAATGACCTTGTCATCGACGGGACGTCACGTCCTAAACTTTCTTCCTGCATTGAGGGAAGTTTCAGGTCGAGAGGACGAAAATTGGGTAAGTTAGATTTTTTCATACAAAGATTGTTTTATTAAAAAGGAGCTTTTCCACTTTATTATATATACATTTTTCACGAAATTCTTTTGCAAATATTTACATCCATTGTAACAGCAAGTGTCTAATTATTTCAGAATAAAAATAGTCTTGGTTGATTGGTTTAATGTCGCTGACGAGGTCCAAAACACTGAAACTCATCATGTATATTAAACAACTTCGCAACCAATGCGGTTTTCATTCTGAAATGTCTTTATCTGACAACCAGTTAAAAATGGCGACTGCAGCACTTGTTAGAATATGTGCCTCGCAGCGCCTCCTGATTTGCGCGAAGCGTTGTATAGGTTCATTGCTATTTCTGAAGTCTTTAAAAATAGAAAATTCTTGAATTAGAAGAATCTGGGATGAGGGAGCGGGGGGCGCCATCACGACTGGTTTTAAGAAATACCTCAAAAAGTGGCAGCTGTTTGAAAAACATGTCAGTTTTTTGGCATGTTTTTCTGAGTTCAAATGTTTAAATAAGTAAATAAAATTCGAATAAAGGAAGTTCTCGCTAAAGCTATTTAATTTTTTTTTAAATCAATAGTTTAATCTGTCGAGGCTCTGGAATACTTTGTGTGCTGCGAAAAGTGGTTTCGAGAAAAACGCGTTGAAAGTTTCCAGTAACAAAAAAAATTTGTTGCAAAACTTACGGTAAATCTGCGATTCTAGAACCACAGAGACGTCCTTGCTCTTTCTCAAACGTGCTCTGGTTCTGCATTTCGTGCTGTACTGTATCAATCCGGGCTCCTTTGTTCTTTTAACAAACTGAAACATTTCTTCCTCTGCGACGACCACGCGTTTCCTGTCAGACAACTCCGCAAAATTTTTGCTGTTCGCCCCTCTGACGGCTCCTCACACGTTCGTCGTCTCCAGACTAGATTAATACTCTGCAGCTGTATGAAAAATGAAATGATCGTATGGCATTGCTGGCTGGAAGGCCCCATTCGGGAAGTTCGGCCGCCGAGTTTTATTTCAGTTTAGCCCACATTGGGCGACTCGCGTGCCGGTGAAGAGGATGATATGATGATGAGGACGACAGAGCACCCAATCCACGATAATCTCCAACACGGCCGGGAATCCAACCCGGGCCCGCTGCATCTGAGGAAAGCACGTTACCGTTCAGCTAAAGAAGCGGACTCTGCACCTACATCTGCTGCTATTTCAACGCTTTGTGCCTCACAATAAAGATGTTTCAGTACCATTTCCCATATACACGCCTTAAAGCTCTGGTTGTCATTTTGCGTATTGGCACCAGTGCATTTTTAAAACACATATTCATTGGACAGAACTTCGTATACTGGTCGAATATTTGCTTGAACTAATTCACCCCCGAGCACCTACGGCTGCCTCTGTTTAGGTTGGCGCATGGTTTCATTCAAGACGCTGTAACTTCTAAAATACTTACACAATCAAAAATTCTTTTGCATACCTGAGAGATACAAATTCTATAAGAAAGAATCAATTTTTTCATCGTTCCCCCACCCCCCCACCCCCCGACCCTTCCCTAATCTTTGTCTTTGAATATTTGTCAGTGCAACATGAAGTCATGCCTTAGCGTCTACAAACTGCCGTCAATCACTCCTCAGTGCTGAGTGGCTGTATAGTCACCCATCAACCGCGTTCAACACTCCTCAGTGTTTTGCTCGCAAGGTTGCCACAGACGATGAATTTATCATATTTTCGCATAAAGAAGTGATGGCTTTGCACGAACTATTATAACTGCACTGAGTTGCCAAGAAATTGACGACAGCCAGAATGGCAAACAAAATTGAACGGGCAACAGATCATACTATAATTGTACCGTATACGAAACCAGCCAAATGTAAAGTCCATACTGTTCTTGTCCTGAGCAAATAGATCGCCGTTAACTTCTTGGTTATAATTTATGCATTAATAATTTAAAGGAAACTTGAAAGTCGGAAGTTAGATGCGAAAATCATTCTGATATACCTAGATGTGGAGTAGACTTACATGTAATGGTACTGTGGTTGCTAAATGGTACTGTGGTTGCTCACAGTGTAGAGTATGGAGCATTCAGAGGTGGTAGTATGGACTAAAACAACATCGGCTCTAAAACGCATATCTGAGGAGCTATCTTCCCCAGTGTGAAACACATCTCCTCTATTAAACAAGTGCTCATATGTTCTTAAGGTATGTATTTTGAAGCCCGTGTTTACTAACTTTTTTTTCTTTAAAATCGCTCAACTCCATAACCAACGCTGTGGCACTGGTACAGCAACCGTAATAGATCTTTAGGTACAGAAAAAAAACAGTCTTGGTTGCACAAGACACATTTATTTAATCTTCACAAATGACGCGTTTCGCCTGTTCTAGGCATCATCAGACAATCGATAAAAAGTCTTGCTAATCGTGACCGGGGCGTCGAACATAATTAAAATTCCCATAGAACCGGGAGGTAATAGCCAGACACCGATAAAATTCTTTCCACTCGTGTCTGTGTCGTCCTACGTGATTAAGAGTTCCGAAGAACAGTGGCTATCTGGCTGTTTCCACCCAGTTTTTGGGACTCCTAAAGCCTCGGATACGAGTAGAAAGAATTTTATCGTTGATGTAACGAAGTATCGACTGTGGCTATTTGCCTGTTACCTACTGGTTCTGTGGGACTTTTAATTACGTTCGAAAATTTGGAAATTTGTGATAAGGTCTTGTGGGACCAAACTGCTGATGTCATCGGTCCCTGAGCCTAACATTACTTAATCTAACTTGAGCTAACTTACGCTGAAAACGACACACACAACCTAAGCCCGAGGGAGGACTCGAACCTCCGACGGAGGGAGCTGCGCGGACCGTGACAGGACGCCTACCCCGAGCGGCAATTACGTTCGATGTCTCGGTCACTTTTAGCAAGAGCTTTTATCGATTGTTGCCTAGAACATGCGAAACGCGTCACATGTAAAGATTGAATAAACATATCTTATGCAGTCAAGACTGTTTTTTTCTGTATTAAGGTTTTTCTTGTTTTGGTCCAAACTACTACTTCTGAAACTTACCTACCCTAAAATATTAGCAATACAGTACCGGTACATGTATTCCACTGTCGGAGATATCCGAATGGTTTTTGCTTATAACTTTCAACTCGTTCGTTTCCGATCCAGAGACCCTTACCTCAAATTACATTTATCCTTCTACAACATACTTGAAAGCTTGTAACATCATCACGGAATTACCCTGCATATACATACATTTACAGGAGCCGGCGCCTATAACATCGAAGCTCTGTAACGTCGTTGGATGACGTTTCCTGACATGACTTCCTACGAAAAAGTCCTCTCTACATCCTCTAGAAGTATGTAGCATCAGCTATGAAACATCCTGTGTATTTGCCCTGGCCGGACGTGTTGTGGCATCAGTTCCGTTCCCATCACGTATTTGGCTGGAAACGTAGCTCTACGCTACGGTATGCAGAAATCCAGGCCACAGTTAAGGTAGAAGGCTGAATTACAAAACGCTAATCCAGCATTGCTGCGGCGCCAGACTGCAAAACATTGCACCTGACTGGCCCACATATCCCTCGGCTGGCAGCTGTGGCCTGCATGAGATCGACACCACATCACAGTGCTCCATAGTAACCACGCACCTTGCACTCGAAAGTCCACTTCGACCGCTCCGTAATGATAATGCGAAAAATCACGCTAGCTCTACGGCAGCGCAGAGATGACCAGCAGTGAAAGATATTACGCATGAATACATGTTGAATGAGCATAGCGTACTGGGTATGTGGCCAACATTAAACGGAAATCTCTATTGATAAATCGTGGATACAGGACAGCGGCTGGTCAGATGTCTGCCAAAGAAAAATGACGCATGAACCTGTGTTCAGTGTATGCCGCCTTTAGAATCTAAAGATGTTCATTGTATAGCCGAAACCGGTTATGACTGTGTCATAAGAATGTGATTGCGTCTGTAAATAAACAAAAACTTTTTTACAAATTAATCGCTCACTCCATTGTCAAAATGTCGTTTTTTTTTTTTTCAAAAGAAAAATCACCAAACAGTCATATGTTTTTAGAAGTTGTTATTTAATGCTATCTTTAGGCCTTTATGCACCCCATGTACACAGATTCAGATACCTTGACGCATGCGTAACAGGAGCCATCAATACGTGGATTCCCTAAATATTCTGAAAACATACAGCAGCTTGATGATCTTTGTTTGGTAAATACCAAACGAAAATAGTCACCTGACGCTGGTATGACACTATTGTTTATATTTTGCGCTAAGAATTGAACTTCAATACTTCACACGTTTACTCTCGTTTCACACTTATATTTATTAGTAGCAGCGGTGGTGCTGAAGCGTTGCTGCTAATAATGCAATTCTAAATTGACACAGGAGGAGAAGACATCGCATACATAATCACCACAAATGTCTAACCACAGTTATTGTGCTAGTAAGAGGCGCCTTTATGTATTGATATCGAGGCACAGTGTAATGAAAGCATAAAATCGTAGGCCTATGAAACTGAATAAATGTACAGACTACCTGATTAAAAGTGTCCGGACACCTATTAGGGGATATTACACTGAAGAGCCAAAGGGGCTCGGACACCTGCCTAATATCGTGTTGGGTCCCACGAGCACGCAGAAATGCCGCGACACGACGTGACAAGGAATCGCCTAAGGTCTGAAGTTGTGCTGGAGGGAACTGACAACATGAATACTGCAGAGCTGTCCCCAAATCAGTAAGAGTGCGAGGGAGTGGAGATCTCTTCTGAACAGCTCGTTTCAGGCATCCATGATATGCTCAATCATGTTCATGTCGGCGTAGTCCGGTGGCGAGCTAAAGTGTTTAAACTCGATAGAGTGTTCCTGGAGCCTTTTTGTAGCAATTCTGGACGTGTGGGGTATCGCATTGTGCTGCTGGAATTTCCCAAATCCGTCGGAATGCACAACGGACATGAATGGATGGAAGTACGTGTCACCTGTCACACTCGTATCTAGGCGTATCAGGGATCCCATATCACTCCAACTGTAAACGCCCCACACCATTACACAGCCTCCACCAGCTTGAACAGTACGCTGCTGCCGTGCAGGGCCCATGGATTCATGGAGTTGTCCCCATATCCGTACATGTCCATCCGCTCAATAGAATTTAGAACGAGACTCGCCCGCCCAGGCACCATGTTTCCAGTCATCAACGGTCCGATATCGGTGTTGGTGGGCCCAGGCGAGGGATAAAGCTTCGTTTCCTGCAGTCATCAAGGATAGACGAGTGTGCCTTCAGCTCGAAAGCCCATATCGATGACGTTTTCTTGAATGGTTCGCAGGCTGACGCTTGTTGAGGGTCCAGCATTGAAATCTGCAGCAATTTGCAGAAGGATTGTACCTCTGTCACGTTGAACGATTCTCTTCAGTCGTCGTTGGTCCCGTTCTTGCAGGATCTTTTTCCAGCAGTGCGAGAATTATCGCACAATCAGCTTAATAGCTCATGCATCGAAGCTGCTTACAAGAATAATATACAGGAGAATGGAAAAGAAAATTGAGAATGCGCTAGGTGACGATCTGTTTGGCTTTAGGAAAAGTAGAGGCACGAGAGAGGCAATTCTGACGTTACGGCTAATAATGGAAGCAAGGCTAAAGGAAAATCAAGACACGTTCATAGGATTTGTCGATCTGGAAAAAGCGTTCGACAATATAAAATGGTGCAAGATGTTCGAGATTCTGAAAAAAAGTAGGGCTAAGCTATAGGGATAGACGGGTCATATACAATATGTACAACAACCAAGAGGGAATAATAAGAGTGGACGATCAAGAACGAAGTGCTGGTATTAAGAAGGGTGTAAGACAAGGCTGTAGCCTTTCGCCCCTACTCTTCAATCCGTACATCGAGGAAGCAATGATGGAAATAAAAGAAAGGTTCAGGAGTGGAATTAAAATACAAGGTGAAAGGATATCAATGATACGATTCGCTGATGACATTGCTATCCTGAGTGAAAGTAAAGAAGAATTAAATGATCTGGTGAACGGAATGAACAGTCTAATGAGTACACAGTATGGTTTGAGAATAAATCGGAGAAAGACGAAGGTAATGAGAAGTAGTAGAAACGAGAACAGCGAGAAACTAAACATTAAGATTGATGGTCACGAAGTCAATGAAGTTAAGGAATTCTGTTACCTAGGCAGTAAAATAACCAATGACGGACGGAGCAAGGAGGACATCAAAAGCAGACTCGCTATGGCAAAAAAGGCATTTCTGGCCAAGAGAAGTCTACTAATATCAAATACCGGCCTTAATTTGAGGAAGAAATTTCTGGGGATGTACGTCTGGAGTACAGCATTGTATGGTAGTGAAACATGGACTGTGGGAAAACAGGAACAGAAGAGAATCGAAGCACTCGAGATGTGGTGCTATAGACGAATGTTGAAAATTAGGTGGACGCAGAATCGGAGAGGAAAGGAATATGTGGAAAACACTGATAAGGAGAAGGGACAGGATGATAGGGCATCTGCTAAGACATGAGGGAATGACTTCCGTGGTACTAGAGGGAGCTGTAGAGGGCAAAAGCTGTAGAGGAAGACAGAGATTGGAATACGTCAAGCAAATAATTGAGAACGTAGGTTGCAAGTGCTACTCTGAGATGAAGAGGTTAGCACAGGAAAGGAATTCGTGGCGGGCGGCGTCAAACCAGTCAGTAGACTGACGACAAAAAAAAAAAAAAAAAAAAAGCGATGTCGGAGATCTGATGTTATACCGGATTCCTGACATTCACGGTACACTCGTGAAATGGTCATACCGGGAAATCCCCACTTCATCGCTACCTTGGAGATGCTATGTTCCATCGCTCGTGCACCGCCTATAACAAGACGTTCGAACTCACTTAAATCTTGATAACCTGCCATTGTAGCAGTAGTAACCCATCTAATAACTGCGCCAGACACTTGTAGTCTGATGTAGGCGTTACCGACCACAGTGCCGTATTATGCCTGTTTACACATCTCTGTATTTGAATACGCATGGCTATACCAGTTTCTTTGGCACTTCTGTGTAATTTGAGCTGGGTCAAATCTTCGCCTTTGTGATGGCTTTATCTCTGCTGTGGATGCTTTCAATGACGTGTCAAAAGTTTGTGGAGGAATAGCAGCCCATTTCTTCACCAGCAACAGGAAACAGTAGGTAGTGATGTTAGACGCTGGGATCTGGAACAAAGTCGATGATCCAACTCATTCCCAAAGGGTCCCCAAAGGATTCAGGTCGGGACCTTGGTCTGGCAGTCCATTTAAGGAATGCTGCTGTCCACAAGACATTGCCTGACAAATGCTACTTTATGACAGGATGCACTGTCATGCATACTGTAGGTAGGCTGTTAAGGTTTTTATGTTGGTAACGCTACGTAGTGCTCCGTATGAAACTCACTGATTGCGCTGTGTGCAGTCTGTGGCTGGTTGGACTCATTGTTGGAATATTCGCTATTGTAGCGATGGGCAGTTGGATGTGAACAGCGCGTGGCGTTGGTTAGTTGGAGGTGAGCCGCCAGCAGTGGTGGATGTTGGGAGAGAGACGCCATAGTTTTGAAAGGTTACTATGGGCAGACGATCTGGATTTATGTCCATCATAAAAACGAAATTTGTAAGACTGGATGTCATGAACAGCTCGTTTCAGGCATCCCTGATATGCTCAATCATGTTCATATCCGCGGAGTCCGGTGGCGAGCGGAAGTGTTTAAATTCGGTAGAGTGTTCCTGGAGTTTTTCGTTACTCGAACTACTGCAATACAGCGAGCGCCAGTACTGCCAGCTAAATAAAAGAATCTAACTACTGAAGGCACTAACTACTGATAGGCATAGTTAGCAAATGAAAGATTTGGTAGAGAACCAACAATGTATTTACCTTCATAGTGTTTTTGGCTGGCAGTATTGACGCTCGCTGTATTGCAGTAGTTCGAGTAACGAAGATCTTTGTGAGGTAAGTGATTCATGAGAGGTATAGGTCATAGTTATTCAGGGCCATTCTTTTGTAGGGATTATTGAAAGTCAGACTGTGTTGCGTTAAAAATATTGTGTGTCAGTTTAGTGACGATCAGAATAAGTAAAGAGAGAACTCTCTGACTACGTTCATTTTTGCTCAGCTATTTGAAAATCAAATGACGTAATCGTTTTTCCAGCACTGTTATTCTTTACATACAAAGGGGAAGTTTCATGTGGCGACCCTGCCAGGATTCGAAGATGGCTATCAGCAGTTAGTGTCTTCAGTAGTTAGAATCTTTTCTTTAGCTGGCAGTATTGGCGCTTGCTGTATTGCAGTAGTTTGAGTATTGAAGATTTTTGTGAGGTAAATGATTCATGAAAGGTATAGGTTATTGTTGGTCAGGGCCATTCTTTTGTAGGGTTTATTGAAAGTCAGATTGTGTTGCGCTAAAAACATTGTGTCAGCTAAGTGATGATCAGAATAAGTAAAGAGAGAACTGTCTGAGTACGTTCAGTTTTGCTCAGTGCTTGAAAATCAAATAACGGAAGAGTTTTTCCGGCACTTTCATTCTTTATGTACAAAGGGGAAGTTTCAGTACAATCATCGTCTCCCAACTGGTCTTTTGTAGTACGCAGTGCACAACACCGTAAAATGTGTTTAAATCCTAGCGTTTTCTTGAGTGTATTAAGGAGAACACACCTTAACCATGTAAGTCACACCCATTACGTAACACCACTTACTCTGTACTCCACCGTTGCTACTACACATGATAGCAGATCACGTTCTCCACGCATGGGCGAAACCCAAATCCATCCATCGGATTGCCACAGGGTACAGTGTGATTCCTCATTCCAAGTAACTCGTTTTTCCCAGTCATCCATTGTTAAGAGCGGTCACTCGTTACACCATTTCTTGTGTCACTTACCACTGACAACAGAAATGTGTGGCTGATTAAGAGGTGCTTCGCTGCTGTACACCATTGTATTTAAATCTCTGCGAACAGTTATTGTACTGGCTGCACTCTTCAAAGATTCCTTCCGCTCTTTAAGTGAGATTTTTTTTACAACGACCCTCCACAATGCTCGCCGGTCCTTATCCGCCAGTACATGGTATGTGTCTCGTCTCGGACTGGCTATGTCCGTTCCTTCGAGTTTATACTTTATAGTCACATCATCAGCAGTCATATTGGACACCTTAAGAAGGGTTGAAATGTCGCTGATGGATTTACTACTTAGGCGGCATCCAATGATTAGTCATGTTGTTAGACACGGAGCTCTCCTGAACGATATATTCTGCTGTTGCTACTTTTTTACTGACGACACAACACTGTCACCGTCTCCGTTTACACCGGACGGTCCTCCTCACAGTGACACCTAGAGGTCAGCTATGAATTACATAGGAGTGTCCGGACACGTCTGATGCGGCTCACCACAAGCTGCTCTCCTCTACCAATCTTTCCATCTCATAGTAGCACTTGCAACCTACGTCCTCAGTTATCTGCTGTATACATTCCATCCACTGTCGTCCTCTCCAGTTTTTATCCTCTAAAAGTACCCCCTAGTACTATTCTCTGTAGCTCAACAGATATCCTGTCATGCTATTCCTTCTTCTTGTCAGTGTTATCCAAGTATTCCTTTCCTCGACAGTTCTGCTGAGAACCTTCTGATTCGTTACTCTGTCAGTCCAATATTTTCGACATCCTTTTGTTGCACCACATCTTAAATATCTTTATGCAATAATTTACAGCCAATCTGTATCACCTGGCCACCAAGAGCTGTTGCAGGACGATTTGATTCACGGTTCCAGTTATATGGCTCCTTCCGTGTATAGTGATTTTACGACTATGACGAGTGGGGTCTGAAGATTGCATCAATGTAATGCCGAAACTGGTAGCACATACAAGTTCATAAAATAAAATAAATTTCTACAATACATATGACTGTTGGTAAATTATTGCATCAAGAATTTCATGCCATCCCTCGTCCCACGATCCATAATGGATCAACGAAGACATCTTAAGCACTTCGATTCTCTTTTGTTCCGGTTTTCGCACAGTCCATGTCTCACAACAATATAATGCTGTATCTCGAAAGCACATTCTCAGAAATTTCTTCTTCAAATTAAGGCGTATTTTTTATACTAGTATACCTCTCTTCGCCGGGAATGCCCTTTTAGCGTGTGGTAGTCTGGTTTTTATGCCCTCCTTCCTCCGTCTATCATGGTTATTCTGTTGCCTAGGTGTAGAATTGCTTAACTTCATTTACTTCGTGATAACGTATTCTGATGTTAAGTTCCTCGCTGTTGGTATTTCTGCTGCTACTCATTACTTTGGTCTTTCTTCTATTTACTCTCATTAGATTGTTCATTCTATTCAACAGATCCTGTAATTCCTTTTCTCTTTCAGTAAGGAGAGCAGCGTTAGCGACGAATCTTGTCATTGATATCCTTCCACCTTGATTTTAATCTCAATCTTAAACATTTCTTTTACTTTCGTCGTTGCTTCTTTGATGTATAGATTGGACAGTAGGGGCGAAAGACTGTATCCATGCCTTACACCCTTTTTATTCAGAGCACTTCCATATTGGTTTGCCAGTCTTATTGCCCCGTCTAGATTCTTGTTTAAGTCGTACACAATCGTGGAAATCAGAATAAAGGCGTGGATATTGTAGGAAAATTAATATTGTCGGCTGGAATAGCTATACAAGTATATACATTTTTTGTGAAAGCCAAGATCGCTTGATTTTAACACCTTTATTCCAATTACTAGTTCCCACAGAATCCTGCTGTCATCTTCAGATTGGCATTACAGTTTGCGTATATGTTCACATACGAGTGTCGCTGGCATTTTCAGAACACATATCGTGAACATGTACGCAAAATGTAATGCCAGTCTCAAGATTAGTAGTAATTGGAATGAAGATGTTGAAAACAAGAGAGCTTGGCTTTCACAAGAATGTATATAAATAGAGATGGCTCCAACAACATGTGTAAAAATGGTTCAAATGGCTCTGAGCACTATGCGACTTAACATCTGTGGTCATCAGTCGCCTAGAACTTAGAACTAATTAAACCTAACTAACCTAAGGACATCACACACATCCATGCCCGAGGCAGGATTCGAACCTGCGACCGTAGCAGTCGCGCGGTTCCGGACTGAGCGCCTAGAACCGCGAGACCACCGCGGCTGGCAAACATGTGTAATTTATATAGGTGTGTACAGAGTGTATGCAGTAGTATTAGATCCAGTACACCGAAAAATGCATTCAAATGGTATCGTATTTGATGTGAGTAGTACAGTGTACAACAAGACGTCAAAGATTCAGGTGGTAGAGGGCGAACTCAGTATGAAGGCAGTGGACTCTTTGTGGAGTTAGTGTGTGCTTATGTGGCTCTACTGCAGGCAGGAAACAGGCCCCATTGGTGACAGTGCGTATTCTGTACATAAACCACGATTGCGATAATGCCACGCGTAAAACAATTAGCATGAGATGAAAAAGCAAGAATCCGTGCGTACATGGAAATGGCACTCTTTAATCGTCAAATAATCAAGAAGTTAAACTGTTAGGACTCTCTAATCGTCAGATCGTCAAGAAGTTGAACTGTTCAAGTATAGTTACTGATAATATCGTTAGAGTGGGTGAAAGATACGGACAAAACATAAAACAGGGGCTACATAGAAAAGTATATGACGCATCGCAATGGTTCGTTTCGGGCAAAGCAAAGGCCACAAACTGTAATTCTTGCCATCTTGTTGCTGATTTTCAATTGTCACTAACTGCCAGAGGTGTACGACGAGTTTTGTCACATGAGAAACATATTGCGTTCAAGAAACGACTGCAGAAACCTGCTGTAGCACCGAGAAGCACCATGTGGATAAGCAGTCTGTTGGCAGCGTTAAGAAGACCTCTCTTCCGCCAACTCAGCGGGAGAAAGAAATCACGGCCTCAGTGGCGCTCATCCCCCCCTAGTCTCTGAGATGGTGGGTGGGGTGAGGGAGGGAGGAGAAGAGGGGAACTGCGTTCCCCGCAGCCGGCTCCCGCTGTCCCAGCAGGGAGACTGTCCGGAGACGCCACCGAGAAAAAAGGTACGGTTGGGGGAGGAGTCTGCTGTCCGGGCGGCCGCCAAGATATTTATGGCGCCAAATATTGACAGAGTTTTAATTTCCGCGGCGCTTCCTCGTGCGGGCAGCCCCGGGAGGCGCGCTCCATTATTCAGCGGTGTGTGCCCTCCCTCTCAGGGTCAACAGCGGTCCGGTCCGGTCGTGAGGCCGGACGGTGCCGGGGCTCAGGCTGCGGCCCCAGATAATACTGAGCTGCATAACAACCAGCCCGGCCCGGCCCGGCCCACACAATGGCGCGGCGCGCGGACCTCTCCGTCCGCGACGCTGTGCTGCCCGGCGCTGCGCCGTCCTGGACGCGCCTGCCGGCCGCTGCCGCTGCCGCACCCGCTGACTTTCGCTGCAAGGTTCCAGGCGGTCTCACCAGCGCTCGGTCTAGCGTCATAGTAACACTGTACTGCTGTAGTGCGAAAGACACGTAGCTACGGTAACAGGTATCTTACCTCGGGCAAAGCATGAGGGGAAGATTGCTAGATACAAGCTGTAAGTGGTGCAGAGTACCGAACTCGGTGAGCATAATTAAGGAATCAGGGTAGAAATTCTGCGTGCTCGCACTTGCTACGTTTCATTAGAAACTCCTCTGGTACTACCTCCCGATCTAACTTCTTATCAGTAGCCCATACGCTGCTCTGAAACCTTATCTCCTGACCAACAGCTGGTGCCGAGGCTAGTAAAATAATAATGTAAGTCGAAGTCCGGTGACAAGTGACACAGAAACATTTGCTCACGTCTGGAGACTCCTTCTGTTACTGATTGCGTTTTGGCATGCAGCCAGTCATATATCACTGAGTGTAACTCTCTTTGTGTCCGCCCCCGGTAGCTGAGTGGTCAGCGCGACAGACTGTCAATCCTAAGGGCCCGGGTTCGATTACCGGCTGGGTCGGAGCATTTCTCCGCTCAGGGAGTGGGTGTTGTCATCATCATCATCATCATCATTTCTTCCTCATCGACACGCAAGTCGCCGAAGTGGCGTCAAATCGAAAGACTTGCACCCGGCAAGCGGTCTACCCGACGGGAGGCCTTGTCACACGACATTATTATGCTCTCTTTGTCACATCCACATCTACGTGGTTACTCATCTATTCACAATAAAGTGCCTGGCAGACGGTTCAATGAACCACCTTCAAGCTGTCTCTCTACCGTTCCACTCTGGAACGGCACGGCCGGTCAGAGTAGCCGAGCGGTTCTACGCGCTTCAATCTGGAACCGCGCGACCGCTACGGTCGCAGGTTCGAATCCTGCCTCGAGCATTTATATCTGTGCTGTCCGCAGCTTAATTAGGTTTAAGTAGTTCTAAGTTCTAGGAGACTGATGACCTCAGAAATTAAGTCCCATAGTGCTCACAGCAATTTGAACCATTTTTTCGAACGGCACGCGGGAAAAACGAGCACTTAAATTTTTCTGTGCGAGTCCTGATTTCTCTTATTTTATCGTGATGATCATATCTCCCTATGTAGATGGGTGGCAACAGAATGTTTTCGCAATCGGAGGAGATAACTGGTGATTGAAATTTCATGAGAAGCTCCCGTCGCAACGAAAAACGCCTTTGTTTTAATGATTGCCACTCCAATTCACGTATGATGTCTGTGACACTATCTCCCCTATTTCACGATAATACAAATCGAGCTCCCCTTCTTTGTACTTTTTCGATGTCATCCGTCAGTCCCACCTGATGCGGATCCCACAGCGCACAACAATACTCCAGAATAGGACGGACAAGCGTGGTGTAAGCAGTCTTTATTAGACCTGTTGCACCTTCTAAGTGTTCTGCCAATGAATCGCAATATTTGGTTTGGTATACCCACAATATTAACTATGTGATCGTTCCAATTTAGGTTATTTGTAATTACAGTCCCTAAGTATTTAGCTGAATTTACAGCCTTCAGAACTGTGTGATTTATCGCGTAATCGAAATTAGGTGATTTATTTTAGTACTCATGTGAATGATTTCACACTTTTCTTTATTTGGGGTCAATTGCCACTTTTCGCACCATACGGATATCTTATCTAAATCATTTTGCAAGTCGTTTTGATCATCTGATGACTTTACAAGACGGTAAATGACAGAATCATCAGCAAACCATCTAAGACGGCTACAGATTGTCTCCTATGTCGTTAATATAGATCAGGAACAATAGAGGTCTGAGATCGTCCAATGGAGGAGACGAACAATTTGCACGTGTTCGATCAAAAGGCAAAGATTTTTACGTTTTCGGAGTTTACGGCGTTGGCTAAAGTGTTTTCCATCATGTTTTGAGGTAGTGAAACTAGAAGCTCACAGTTCACAGTTCGTGTTTAATGTTCGGTAAGATGGCACAATACATGTTTTCCTCTTGTTTGTTGCACTAATGCGTAAGGCTGCAAACCCTATCACTGTTCTAATGAACTCGGTTTATGCTTTATAATTTTTTGTTATATTTGGTGGTGAACGACAGGGCATACTTAATTATTCTAGGCTCATATCTATACGTCAGTTATAGTAAGATAGGAGGCAGCTTATAATTTTGGGACAGGAAATAAGGATCCCACTGGGTCCATCAAGAAGCGCACTTTTTTGTCTGTGTACCAGTGTCGAGTACTATCAGGAACAGCATGCTCTTTAAAGTCATCAGTGACTCAACTAGTTTGACGACGGCCCTACCAATTCTTTCTCATTCCTATTAATCTTTTCATCTGGATGTCACTACTTCACAGAACAACCTGTATAATTTGTTTCGCATTTTATACTCTCTGTCCAGTCCTACTGTGTTCCCCTCCTACCGACACTAAGTTGTCTTTTTCTGCACACCATAGGAGCTTGCACATCGACCTGTTACGTCTTCTGGTAAGGATTTTTTTCGCAGACTCCTTTCCTCACGGTTTACAATGCCACACACTCGACGGATTAAGACGCTACATGCTATGTGCTATGTCAAATCTTTAACACCAAGTATGATGCAAATTAAAAATTAAGAGATTACATTCACTTGCCCAAAGTTCTTACCATCTTTTATATTGTTCTCCTCAGGATGCTGCATTTGCCGGCCGGAGTGGAAGAGCGGTTCTAGGCGCTTCAGTCTGGAACTGCGCAACAGCTACGGTCGCAGGTTCGAATCCTGCTTCGGGCATGGATGTGTGTGTCGTCCTTAGGTTAGTTAGGTTTAAATAGTTTTAAGTTCTACGGGACTGACGACCTCCAATGTTAAGTCCCATAGCGAGCAGAGCCATTTGATGCTGCATTTAGTCGTAGTTCAGTGGTGTTTTTACTGTTAAATTGAAGTTTGAAGTGATCCACATCGGGTTCGAAGAAGAAAGTGAAGATCATGTACACAACGAAAATCACGTTTACTGAAATGAACAAAAAAATCCCCTCCTTTGAAGCGCAATTACACAACAAAAGAAAAAGTGGATAAGATACGTAAGCTCAGTGGACTGTCAGCAACTTTACGAGAGTAAAAATATTGGTTCACAAGGGATTGCTCGTCTCTTATGACATAACCACTACGGCAAACCAAGTCTCGGTGTAGCTTGGGGACAACTGCTAGCGACTCCACGTAGCATCGGAGACAAAGCTCCCAGGCAGGCAGACTTCCATCAGACGAGAGGTCATGGAAGGATTGCAAAGAGAGCTGGTGACTGAGGAACCACGTTGACAGCGACGTTAAGCCCAGAGAGCACGTCTGTGGAGAACTCATTAGCCATAGTCATGCGCTCGCCTAAATACGTTTGAGGTGCCAGAATAGGGTGAGACCTATTTTAGAACACATGATACTACGATATGACCGCGTATATTGCCTACCAGCGAGGCCTAAGCACGGAGCTGTAGTGGCGGCGTTCCTGGAGGGTTACGAACCCCGGCATAGCATCCCTCACCCTCTTAGGGATGGTCACACATCTCGGTGTCCAAGAAGGTGGTAGTATTGCTGCCGGTATCCTAGATAAACGGATAACCTGGGAGCTGCTGTCGAATCCATGGGCGTGGGCAACTGATGTAACAGAAGGTTGGTATCTACAGGAGCTGTGGCTTGTGGTTCCCATGGCTGAGGCAAGTCGCAGCTGTAGTCAACATTCCTGGGGGTAAAAGGACAACCTCTCGAGCAGAAAATTGTGGTAATTGTTCTGTCTGGACAGCCGACGCTCTGTGATAGCACTCCGGGTTAATACGCGTTCTGCTGTTTGGTTGGCTGATTTCAGGAAGAGGACCAAACGGCGAGGTGACTGATTTCGAAGAATTATGGAAAGATGGGGAAGGAAGTCGGCTGTGCCCTTTCAAAGAAACCATCCTGGCGTTTGCCTAAAGCAATTTAGGGAAATCACGGAAAAGTTAAATCTGGATGGCTGGACGCAGGTTTGAACTGTCGTCCTCCCGAATGCGAGTCCAGTGTGCCGAGCGCTGCGCCACCTCGCTCGGTACGCTTTCTGCAGCGGGAATCGTAAGGTAATTGGACATCGATCATTGCTCTGCCATAACGGTGTGTGACATGAGCCTGTACGCAGTGTTTGGGCCACTGGAACTTGTGCTGAAAGGTATAACGATGATGGCGCAAACGCCGGATGTGGAATGGGAGACTAGTGGGAAGGATGATACACAGTTATGATCGATCCTTCCTGTGGAGACGACCGGTAGTAGACAAGAAATTAACTGAGTGGTTTGTCGAGATTGTGGTGTTGGTGCAAATCCGCCAGTTGAGCTTCAAAATTGAGGACGAGCCTTTTCGCCAGTCCATTGGAAGGTGGGTGGAACGGCGCTGAATGTCCCAAAGCTATGCTGTTCTCCACACAAAAACTGAATTTCTGCTGAGATGAACTGAGAGTCATTATCAGCCATAATAGTTTTTGGTAGCCCTTCAATTGAGAAGATGTAGGGTTAGTCCTCGTTGGTTTTTGTAGTCAACGTTGAGCGCATCCATGAAATTACTGGAAACTGCTAAGGCATCTGTCATGATCAACCAAGAGTAGCCCAGAAAGAGCTCTGCGAAATCAACGCGAATGCAAGACTATGAGCATGTCTTGTGAGGCCAAGGAAAATACCGACAGGCTGGTGTTACCTGTTTGCTTTACAGTGTCGTGCATGTTGCAATCACGTGTTCACTATCTTTGTCGATGCCCCTCTAAAGACAACCACTTAGTGAGGACAATACACCAATGACATTGGTAAAATAATGTCAAGGTGCGGTGTTGGAGTGCTTGTGGAATGAACACTCTGATCTAGCCACTATCTCGTTGGCTTAGGAGGAAGTAATCGAGAGTTTCTGTGATCCCACGTTATTTAAATGGAAGGACGTGACTGTCCCCAGTCGTTGACTTGCAGAAAAAAGGTATTCAACAGCCGTAAATGTATGGAATAACTTTATGATGCTACCAGCGTTGGTGCCTCACTGGCACAGCCTTCAGGCTCCTATACACAAAACTAGATAAGCCAGGCAGTTGAAGGTGCTTACCAAAGGAACCACTCTAATAAGTTGTAAGTTGTGAAGTGTCCATTTCTGTTGCGGAGATGTCTACGAAAACCAGTTTGATATAGGGATTCCTTTAGTAAGCACAAACGACTAGATGGCGTATCTCGATTCGTGATTAGAGGCCTGAAAATGGCGCCAACGAGGCACTAAAACTGGTAGCACAACAAAATTATTCTATAAATTTTCTGCTGTTGGATATCTGTTTTCTGCAGGCCATTGACAGGTAGCCTGAAGGTCCAGATGCTCATGACTTTTGCAATCCTCTTGTGAGCCATTCTTCACCAATCAAATGACTTCCCAGAGGACAGGATCCTCCAGCGACTGGCGGGCAATTACTGTGTAAGCTGGCCACCACGGCCTCAGCTTCTGTGACAGTACGGACTCAGATTTCAGGGGAAGAATAAAAGCCAGGGTCTTGCTCCAATGGAAAACATGATAAGATGTCCACGTTAGCATGTTGCGCTGTAGACGGATAATAGTTGTAGTGATAGCCCGAAAGCAACAGTGCCTATCTCTGCAGACATCGGTTGGTCCTAGTCGGAATATTATCATGGGCGTTGAATGGTGGTAACAGAGGCTTATCACCCGTTAACACGAAAAATTGCGTCCTTACACTTCGCAAACTTTCTTCGATCCAGGAATGATAGCTAAGGCAATCTTTTCTATTTGATTGCTATTTCCCTGTGCTTGCCTTAATGTCGTGGAAACAAATCCAATCTAGCTTTCATCTGCATCGACTTTGTGAGAGAAAAAGTCTCCAAGCCATAGTCGGATGCATCTGCGGCTACTATGAGAAGCCCGGAAGTGTTGTATGCCATGAAGTACATTCGGTGGAGCCCAGCTTGTTTGACGTCGCGAAAAGCGTTGTCGCTAGTGGAGAACCATTGCCACTCAACATTCTTGTGAAGGAGCTGACGCAGTACCTTGGTGATACAGGAGGAATATATTTTCGGTAATAATTTAGTTGACCTAACATAGATTTGAGTTGTTTTTGCATCTATAGGAACTGGTAAGTTTTGTATGGCCTGAGTTTGACATGGCGTGAGGCATACACCTGAAGCACTCTAAACATGACCCAGATATTCCACTTACTTCATGAGGAGACAAAATGTTTCTTACTGCATTTCAAATCAGCCTGATGGAGCACACTGCCCTCCCCAGAATGTTCAGCATGAGGTATAATAACAATGTTGGAATATGGTCAGTGTGCTTGCGATGCCAGAAGAGCTGGCAACTATACCGAGAAGAACCAAATGGTGTGTTGGTGACAAGGATGCTTTTAGAGGCTTCGTCCAAGAGGAGATGCAATTAAGCACACCATAGGTCAATTTTTCCAAAAACATTGTCTCCATCAGGTATTGGATATGCATAGATGTCGGACTAGGAATGGAAAATTATAATCCTCGCAAGTCCTCAATGATACTTAGTTTTTCGATTACCGCAACAGGCGTGGCCAGCAGACTCTTTGTGATGGGAGTCAGAATTCTTTCCTCCTGTATGCATTGTAGGTCGACACAAAGTTTTTCACACAGAGAACACTGAACATTCTGTGAATTTAAGAAACCAAAGGCAATAAAAAGACGTGTGCTTCAAAGTTCGTGACGCCAGTTCACCATAGTTGGCCTGTGCCGAAAGTCGCAGGAAAACAATGGAGAGGCGGCACAATCATTCCACGTGGGCACATTTAGCGCAGACCCACATGCTTCTGCAGAAGCATGTGCTCGAAAATTATTAGATCTCGCTGTATCCTGGTGTCAAGTATTTAGGCTAGCAAGTGACTACGGCTAGTTAGTTCTCTCTGGGCTTCATATCGACTTCTGCCGTGGTTCCTCGATCACAAATTCTCCTGGAATCCTCCCATGTCTGACATCAGTCTAACTGCCTGCGATCTTCACCTCTGATGCTACGTGGAGTCGCCCCCACTTGCCCCTGAGCTACACTGAGACATATTTTGAACAAAGGTGCCGCAGGCAGGAACGTGGGACGAGAGATTTGATGCAATTCGTTGAATCATGAATTTCTAAACCAAGGAAAGTGACCAGGTCCAAAACCAAAATGTTTACGGACCACGTCTCATCGACCACGATGATGGCGCCTAACAGGGACACTGCTTATCACTGGAAAACTGAACTGGTCCTTTACCTCGATGGTGTTTGCTTAGGAAAAGGTTTTGGTATCCTACTGAGTGTTACACCTCACAGTCCACAATAGTCGCTGAAGATCAAGTGTTAATTAGAAAAACAAATGGGGCGGTGGCGGTGGCCACTTCTTATCTTAATGATGTATCAGAGATACGTAGGATAGCCTGGACACCGAGGACGTCGCCCAGTGTCACCCTAATTAGCATCCCTGGAGTCCAGACAGGCACAATCGACATTCATCTTCACGGGTAAACACCACAATTCTGCTTTGTCTCCATTTTTTCATAGGCTGTGCGTTTTCCCTACGAAAGTACGACTGATGTGTTACAAAACATTAGTGCATTAAGGTTATTGCTGGGTGGACCATCCACCCACGGCGACAACGAAGCAAACCGACTTGAGGCTGAGCAACAAATCTGATGGGCTGTTCACGACCGTAGATGAGGAGAAGGCACGTACACGATGTGATCAAAAGTATCCGGACACCCCCACAAGCGTACGTTTTTCATATTAGGTGCATTGTGCTGCCACCTGCTGCCAGGTACTCCATATCAGTCACCTCAGTAGTCATTGGCCATCTTGAGACAGTAGAATGGGGCGCTCTGGGGAACTCACGAACTTCGAAAGTGGTCAGGTGATTGGGCGTCACTTGTGTCTGTAAGCGAGATTTAAACACTCCTAAACATCCCTTGGTCAACTGTTTTCGATGTGACAGTGAAGTGGAAATGTGAAG
This sequence comes from Schistocerca gregaria, assembly GCF_023897955.1. NCBI lineage: Eukaryota > Metazoa > Arthropoda > Insecta > Orthoptera > Acrididae > Schistocerca > Schistocerca gregaria. Next base: position 323,236,981 of record NC_064920.1, on the reverse strand, counting down.
GGACACGTACAACACAAAAGCGTATAGCCCGACCTCGTCTGTTGACTGACAGAGACCGCCAACAGTTGAAGAGGGTCGTAATGTGTAATAGGCAGACATCTATCCAGACCATCACACAGGATTTCCAAACTGCATCAGGATCCTCTGCAAGTACTATGACAGTTATGCGGGAGTTGAGAAAACATGGATTTCATGGTCGAACGACTGCTCATAAGTCAAACGTCATGCCCGTAAATGCCAAACGACACCTCGCTTGGTGTAAGTAGCGTAGACATTGGACGGTTGAACAGTGGAGAAACGTTGTGTGCAGTGACGAATCACGGTTCACTATGTGGCGATCCGATGACAGCGTGTGGGTATGGCGAATACCCGATGAACGTTATCTACCAGCGCGTGTAGTGCCAATAGTAAAATTTGGAGGCGATGGTGTTATGATGTTGATAGCTGGGTCTTGCACCCCTTGTTGTTTTGCGTGGCACTATCACAGCACAGGCCTACATTGATGTTTTAAGCACCTACTTGCTTCCCACCGTTGAAGAGCAATTCGGGGATGGTGACTGCACCTTTCAACACGATCGAGCACCCGTTCATAACGCACCACCTGTGGCTGTGTGGTTACACCACAGTAACACCCCTGTAATAGACTAGCTTTCACAGAGTCCTGACTTGAATCCTATGCAACACTTTTGGAATGTTTTGGAACGCCGACCTTGTGTCTGTGAGAGTGGAAGCTGTCATCAAGAAAAGGTGGGCCAACACCATATCGAATTGCAGAATTACTGATAGAGGGTGCTACGAACCTGTAAGTCATTTTCAGCTAGGTTTCCGGATACTTTTGATCACATTGTGTAACTAAAGGTGGGTCATTGCGCTTTAAGAAGTTGTTCCGGAGACGTTTATCTGATGTCTGGACCGGGAACACACCCTTACCCAGCAATTTGTCATAAGACTCTTTAGACTGAGGATCATAACATTGGAGAGTGCAAATCCTAGAGAGATCTTGAAAACGGCTACCCACTGCCTGTATGACTGTTCTTTTTTGTATGACAGCTAATTAACGTATTGTGAGCAGATGACACGTGTAGGTGGGCATAGAAATAGCCCATCAAGTAGGATTTTAAATGTTCATAAACCAAATAACGAGAATCGACCACAGATTAAGCTGCTGCAAGAGGTGACAAATTCTGTTCCTGCGTGCGTAAAAAACAATGCACGCTGCCTGATATCATTCGAGTCACATGAGCAAAGAAATGCTGTTAAGGCAATGAAACGCTCATAAAACTTCTGTTCTCCTTCAGAATGTTGCTGCAGAAGACAAGAAATACACTCCTGGAAATGGAAAAAAGAACACATTGACACCGGTGTGTCAGACCCACCATACTTGCTCCGGACACTGCGAGAGGGCTGCACAAGCAGTGATCACACACACGGCACAGCGGACACACCAGGAACCGCGGTGTTGGCCGTCGAATGGCGCTAGCTGCGCAGCATTTGTGCACCGCCGCCGTCAGTGTCAGCCAGTTTGCCGTGGCATACGGCCCTCCATCGCAGTCTTTAACAGTGGTAGCATGCCGCGACAGCGTGGACGTGAACCGTATGTGCAGTTGACGGACTTTGAGCGAGGGCGTATAGTGGGAATGCGGGAGGCCGGGTGGACGTACCGCCGAATTGCTCAACACGTGGGGCGTGAGGTCTCCACAGTACATCGATGTTGTCGCCAGTGGTCGGCGGAAGGTGCACGTGCCCGTCGACCTGGGACCGGACCGCACGACGCACGGATGCACGCCAAGACCGTAGGATCCTACGCAGTGCCGTAGGGGACCGCACCGCCACTTCCCAGCAAATTAGGGACACTGTTGCTCCTGGGGTATCGGCGAGGACCATTCGCAATCGTCTCCATAAAGCTGGGCTACAGTCCCGCACACCGTTAGGCCGTCTTCCGCTCACGCCCCAACATCGTGCAGCCCGCCTGCAGTGGTGTCGCGAGAGCCGTGAATGGAGGGACGAATGGAGACGTGTCATCTTCAGCGATGAGAGTCGCTTCTGCCTTGGTGCCAATGATGGTCGTATGCGTGTTTGGCGCCGTGCAGGTGAGCGCCACAATCAGGACTGCATACGACCGAGGCACACAGGGCCAACACCCGGCATCATGGTGTGGGGAGCGATCTCCTACACTGGCCGTACACCTCTGGTGATCGTCGAGGAGACACTGAATAGTGCACGGTACATCCAAACCGTCATCGAACCCATCGTTCTACCATTCCTAGACCGGCAAGGGAACTTGCTGTTCCAACAGGACAATGCACGTCCGCATGTATCCCGTGCCACCCAACATGCTCTAGAAGGTGTAAGTCAACTACCCTGGCCAGCAAGATCTCCGGATCTGTCCCCCATTGAGCATGTTTGGGACTGGATGAAGCGTCGTCTCACGCGGTCTGCACGTCCAACACGAACGCTGGTCCAACTGAGGCGCCAGGTGGAAATGGCATGGCAAGCCGTTCCACAGGACTACATCCAGCATCTCTACGATCGTCTCCATGGGAGAATAGCAGCCTGCATTGCTGCGAAAGGTGGATACACACTGTACTAGTGCCGACATTGTGCATGCTCTGTTGCCTGTGTCTATGTGCCTGTGGTTCTGTCAGTGTGATCCTGTGATGTATCTGACCCCAGGAATGTGTCAATAAAGTTTCCCCTTCCTGGGACAATGAATTCACGGTGTTCTTATTTCAATTTCCAGGAGTGTAGTTCACCATTTAGTCTCTGTCTTTGAAGTGGGTGAGACACGTAAGTGCCGTGGACTGGCAGCTGTTGAAACCTCAACTACAATGACTATAGGTTCACGAGGAACTAATTTCACTAATTACACCAACACTGCGTCGGGCCACAATACCAGACTAGCAGATACCCACGCTCTCCAGGTCACGTCTCGACGTATCTCGATGACGACTGTAGTCACCTCGATGTAGCGCTGGAGGCGATGATCTCAGGTACATAGACTGGCGTGACGACAGGTCTTGGGACCATTCCACGAGAGCTTGTCACTGAGAAACGCGAAAGCGGTCACTGGAAAGCCCAAAAAGCTTCCGGCTAAATACTAAAGTGGTGCCAAGACTCCATGAGTATTTTCGAGCACTTGATGCTGCCCTCGAAGCGAGTTAGTCGGATCTGACTGCGATCTGTTGGAGCGTCGTCGCTGCTGCCTGTCTCCGCGGTGTCCGTTCGCAACTGCAGTAGCAGTTATCACTGTTGTATCCCCTGCGACTTTTGGCAAAGGCCATCGGTGGCGCAGCGCTGTTACGCTGGAGAGCTACTAGCGCTGACATAGCAAGACAGTTACCCGTAATGTCACTAAATTTCTCTCCAGTACGTCATAAACTATGACCAAAGAGACTCAAGTCTTCTCCACAGACAAGATTTTTGAGACAGGATGGTGATGGTAAGTTCCTATTACACCAAACTGATGAGGTCATTGGTCCCTAGGCTTACACATTACTTAATCTAACTTACGCTAAGCAGAACACATACATCCATATCCGAGGGAGGACTCGAACCTCCTACGGGGGGAGCTGCGCGAACCGTGGCAAGGTGCGTTAGACCACGAGGCGGAGACAGGGTGTCATTGTCAAGTTCCTAACCGCAGGCCATAAGACTGTTCATCAGTAAAGACACTTTACGCTACTTGTACAAGCGTTTCTTTCATTGTTGTACACAGAGCTGACTGAAGTGTAGGAATAGCGATAAGTACATTTACAGATGACGGTAGTATCGCGTACACGAGGGAAATGCATTGCCGAGATTGCCATTTGTACTCAGGTGATCCGTGTGAAAACGTTTATGATGCGATTATGACCGGAAGCTGGGAATTAACATTGAACGCGGAATGATAGTTCGAGCTAGACGCATGGGACATTCAAGTTCGAAAATCGCTAGGTTATTCAATATTCCGGGATCAACAACGCCAAGAGTGAGCCGAGAATACCAAATGTCAGGCATTTCATCTGACCACGAACAACGCAGTGACCGACGGCCTTCACTTAACGGCCGAGAGCATCGGCGTTTGCTTGGAGTTGTCAGTGTTAACAGGCAACTAGCACTATGTGAATTAACCATAGAAATCAATGTGGCTCGTACGACGAACATATCCGTTAGAACAGTGTGATGTAATTTGGCGTTAATGGGCAATAGCAGCTATGGAAACAGAAGACAGAAGCGAGTGCCTTTGTTAACAACACGATACCGCATGTAGCGCCCCTCCTGGGATTGTGACCACATCATGGAAAACCGTGGCCTGGTCAGATGAGCCGCGATTTCAATTGGTGACAGCTGATGGTAGAGTTCGAATGTGGCGCAGAACCCCTTGAAGCCATGGACCCAAGTTGTCAACAGGACACTGTACAAGCTGGCGGTGGCTCCACAATAGCTGTGTTCACATTGAATGGACTGGGTTCTGTGGTCCTGTTGAACCGATCAGTAAATGGAAATGGGTATGTTCGGCTACTTAAAGACCATCTGAAGCCATTCGAATGGGTCCATCTTCCAAAACAACGATGGACTTTCCCAATGTGAATCCCATCGAACAATTATGGGACATAATATAAGAGTTCAGTTGAGCACAAAATCCTGCATGACCAACATTTTCGCAGTTATGGACAGGTAGAGAGGCAGCATGGCTCAATATTTCTGCAGGAAACTTCCAACAACATGCTGAGTCCATGCCACATGGAGTTGCTCCACTGAGGCGGCCTCAGGTAATCCTACACGGTATTAGGAGGTATCCCAAGACTTTTGTCATCTCAGTTAATGCAGTTCAGGCAGAAACTGATCAAACAACGTTTATTAACTAAAGTAATATTATGTAGACTATAAAAAAAAATCGTGACTGCACTGGTAATTTACTGTTGGGAACGATATAGTATGTTATCTTGTATGGAAACAGATCGACAGAAGTGGGACTAGTAGTAGTTCTGAACACGTTTTTAGAAAACTCACTTGAGCAGCTAGTTTGACAACGACAAGCAATCGAAATATTGTTCACCTTGTAGTTTACAGTGCCAGTATTGAGGCAGAGATTAGTAATCATGATGTTATAACAGCGACGATGGTTACTAAATAAAGCAAGCAGAGTGTTTTTTTCCGATAACAACAGATAATCAGTTGTTAGAATCCTACTCAGACAACGAATGGACATACCTTAGTTCCAATATGATGGACGTAGTGGAATTATGGGCAAAGATTAAACTGACTGTAATTTTCGGTCTGAAGAGTTATGTGCTGAGTAGGTGGAATATGGACGGAAATACCCAACGTGATTTAATAAAGAAGTTCGGAAATCACAGAGGAAGCATAGGTCGTTGCACTTTCGGTTCTAAAATGAAGTTAGTAGAAAATGGTGCATCTATAAAGAGCTCGATGTTTGAAACATACAACAACATCCCCTATCGTACTTTAGCGAAAGTTCTTGCTGAGAACCAGAGAAAATTCTGGTTTCTACGTAAAATCACTAAGCGGCTCAATGGCTTCTACGCAGTCATTCATCGACTAATCTAGTGTGGCTATAGAAGACACCAAAAGGAAAACTGAAGTTTTAAATTGCGCGCTTAGGAAATCGTTGACGCTGGAGGATTGAGAAGACATACTGAGTTTTAACGTCCCACAGATTCCACGATAGAGGGTTCAGTAATAGGTATCCCTGGCATACAGAAGCAACTGAAAGATCCGAAAACAACTGAGTCGCCAGGTCCACATGGAATCCCAAATCCATTTTACGGAGAGTGCACTAAGGCATTGGCCACTTACGTATTCTGTAATTACTGCGGATACTTCGCGCAGCGCTATCTCCCAAGCGACTGAAAAGAAGCGAAGGTGACTGTTGTACATAAGGAGGATAAAAGAGCGAACCCACAAAATTACAGACCAATAACGTTAATGTCAGTTTGCTGCAGAATTCTTATACATATCCTAAGTTAGAATATAATAAATTTCCTGGAGACATAAAAGCGTCTTGCATGTATCAGCACGGATTTAGAAAGCATTGCTCGTGTAAAACTGAGCGTTCCCTTTTCTCTCATGATATCCTGCAAAACCACGGACGTGGGGAAACAAACAGGTGCCCCATTCCTCGATTTTCGGAAAACATTTGACACGGTGCCCCACTTTTAACAAAGGTCCCAGCATATCGTTTAGATTCCCCGTTATGTGGATGGCTCGATGACCTCTTAAGTAACAGAACCCAGTATGTTGTTCTCGGCGGCGAATTTTCATCAGAGAAGGGTAGTGCTCCAAACAAGTCCATTGTCCCCTACACACAAACATGATCTGACGTACATGTCGGGCAGCAATCTGCGGATGTTTGCTGATACACTGTGGTGTACAAAGAGGTGTCGTTGAGTGACAGTGGAAGGATGCAAGGTAACTTAGACAGAATTTTTAGTCGATGTGCTGAATATCAGCTTGCTCCGAGTGTAGAAAAATGTGTGTCGTTGCAGATGAACGAGAAAAAACAATCCCATATTGTTAGGGTACAGTATTAATAGCGTACTGTGATTAAATATTTGGTCGTAACGTTGAAAAGCGATATGAAATCGAATGACCACGTATGGCCAGTACTATTGTTATTATTACTTTATTGTTACTATTATTTGCTAGATTATCACAGTATCCGTCTTCCTCTGTAGTTTTTATCCTCTGCAGCACCCTCTAGTACCATGGGAGTTATTCCCTGATGTCTTAATAGGTGTCCTATCATCCTGTCCCTGCTTATCGTCAGTGTTTCTTTCTTCGCCGATCCTGCGGAAACCTTCTCATTCCTTACCTTATTAGTCCACAGAATTTTCAGCATTCTCCAGTAGGACCACATCTCATACGGTTCGGTTCTCGTTAGTTCCGGTTTTCCCACACTCCATGTTTCGCTGCAACACGAAGCTATGCTCCAGAGGCACGTGCTTAGCAATTTTTTCTTCAAATTTAGGTCTATGTTCCAAATTAGTAGACTTTTCTAGTATGCTTTTTATGTCTTCCTTACTAGATTCATCATGGGTTATTTTGCTACCTAGATAACAGAATTTCTTAACTTTATGTACTTCATGATGACCAATCTGACGTTAAATTTCTCGCTGTTCTCATTTCTACTACTTCTCATTACTTTCGTCTTTCTTCGATTTACTCTCAGTATATATTCTGTGTTCATTAGACTGCCCATTCCATTCAACAGATCCTCTAATCCTTTTTCAATTTCACTAAGGACAGCAATATCATCAGCGAACCTGAACACTGATACCCTTTCACCTTGAATTTCAATCCCCCTCTTGAATCTTTCATTTAGTTCCATCAGTGCTTCATTTTATGTACAGATCGAACAGCAGGGGCTAAAAATTGAATTCCTGTCTCACACCCATTTTTATCTGTGCATTTCGTTCTTGGTTTTCCACTCTTATTGTTCCCTCTTGGTCCTAGCACATATTGCATATTACCCGCCTTTCCCTATAGGTTACAGTTACTTTTCTCAAGATTTCGAACATCTTGCACTATTTTACATTATCGAACCCTTTTTTTAGGTCGATAAACCCTACGAACGTGCCTTGATTTTTCTTCAGTCTTGCTTCCATCATCAACCGCAACTTCAGAACTGCCTCTCTGGACATTGGTTTTTTGTGAGAATTCTAGGAAAGTGTAGATATATAATGGAGGCCGCTTTTAGGACACGAGTATGACACATTCTTGAGTACTGCTTGAGCGTTTGATATTACCGTCAGGTCGGATTAAAGGAAGACATCTGATATTTGGGGCCAGTCGCGTCTTTGTATTCATTCAAGATCTCTGCGATCAACTCTGTAACGCGTGGCAAAGGTTTTCCTCTTTTGCCGCTTTTCGACTATTTAAGCGCACGACGCTGTGGGGAGTGGGCTGGTTTTGGTCTGTCGGTTGGCGCTCCGGCGTGCAGTCTCGTTGTCGGCGGTCGCTCTTCGCACATGCTCTGCTTCCTCCTACCACGTGGGCAGTGGGGCGCGTCTAGTGAGAGCGCGATGGTCTCCTCTGTGCTGCTAAACGATGTGAACATTTAAAAGTGGCTTTGGAATGTACCAGCCTACAGCCGGATGCGCTACAGAATCAATTGGTGGGAATTATTCAGGCTCTTAAAGTCCTGCTGTATATATGTAGGCTATATTGAATTTCGTGGTGTTTGCAGCTAACGGCTCTCACAGTATTTGGACACTGTTATCTGTTTCGTATTGACCACTGGAGCACAACTTATTGAACAGTGGTTACCTGTGTGAACGAGGTTTGTCTGTTTTGGATGCACTTGAGACACGGGCAAGGAGTGTATATCCAAGTGCGTGTCTGTGCACTCCGAAATAAGCACAGGTTCGATTTTCTGGCTGTCTGCTGGTATTTAGGTAATGTGTTCAGAGGTAAACAAGCAGGGGCTTAATGATGAAAAAATTGTTGTATGCTAGAGTTCTGTTGTATTATAATTGTTGATTGTGTGTTGATCGAATATATAATATAATTTATCGGCTGTGAGGTTATGTTATGAATTAAGTTACGAAGGCGAGGTTTAGCACTAGGACCAGCTTCTTATATATTTCGGTATATAATCACTTCCTGCTCTGACAGAAATAATCCTGTCTGCACATGTTATTAATGACAAAGTAGTACAGATATTTAAAATTGTTTGATTCTGAATGTGAATGGCTTGTGGGTCCCTTGTAGCCGTATTCCTGTTTTCAGATTTTTCTAATGTTTTGAGGATTGTGCTACTCCGGATACTGCCAAGTTGCTGTGTGGTTTTATGTTGTTGCTTCAGTGGTACAATCAGCGGTGCGCGTCGCCCGTAGGAGCTGGTCGTTTAACTGGGGGATGACACCTTGTCCGCAGCCAGCTTGAATTCTAACCGATAGCGCGGTCGCTATGTTTGTCAGTGGTCTCCAGTTCTTCGGCGAATTTGAGTATTTCATTTTTTGTTCCTGGTGACGCCGAGGCGTCCGTCTTTCCTTCTTCGCCGTTCCTTTCTGCTTTCATTCAGCCTCGATCTGAAAGGTAGTTTCCTCGCATCTTTGATGTACCATTGCTTATCACTGAAATTTTGTAATACCTGAAATATACCTTTCATTGTACTGGGTTTTTAATATTTTTTTTAGAAAGAGAACTTCTGAGTTGATTCTGCTGTTATTTCTTAAAAGGTGTCCTGCTTCGTGGGAGTTTTCCTAAGTAAAACATTTATTTTTTGTATGGTTCTTAAGATTTATGTAAAGAGGGTTTTAAAATTATTGATTGTTTGGGGTAGGCTTAACGCCCGTAGACATTTTGTCTGTATAGTAATGTTTCGAATACTGGGGCAATTATGCATGCTGGGGTAACAGCAGTTTGCTGTTGTCATGCAGTTGTTAAATAAAATCTGCTGGAAATTACAAGCCACAGTTTGTGTTTGATTGTTAAGTATTGTCTTGTCTTTATTGAGCTGAAGTATCCTTGAGCGTGTGTTCCACGTACCAGCATCTACGCAATTCAGAGGCTCGATCAACACGCAAATGTAATAGTGATCTTTCGTGATTTCCAATCCGACTGGGTGCAAGACAGCACTCTTTTCGCGAAGAATTCTTCAGAAGATTTAGAGAACCGGTATTTACAGCTGACTGCAGAATGGTTCTATTGCCGCTAAAGGACCGCGTAAAGACTGCGAAGGCTATCTAGGAAAAAAAAAGGAAAGGTTAGGGTTCGTGCGAAGGCCTAAAGACAACAGTTTTTTCCTCGCTTCATTTGCGAGTGGAACAAGAAAGGGAATTAGTAGCAGTAGTACAAGGTACCCTCAGCCATGCGTATTATGTATCTTGATGTAGAAGTAATTTCAAGTGGGCCGCATAGAAATGCGTTGACTCTTCGTTGTTGTATGTTATTGACCTGACGGGCACAGTTATAGTAACCTCAAACTTTTTGTAGGTGCTACAGTTATTCATAATGAAGTAATATACAGGGTGATCCATCTGAAGTTTCGGATGAGATTATCTCGAAAACTTTACATCGGGTAAAAATAGTGGGTAAGACAAGTTCGTAAGATCAAAGGCGGATATCAAATGATACTACACGTGACCAAGAGCCCCTCCCCCTTGGGTGGGGCGGGGGGAAACTTAAATCTTAAATGGAAACACTCATTTTTTATTGCAGATTCGGATTCTCCATAAAAAAGTAATCAAGTTTTGTCTGAAACATTTTTTAAACCATGGCACTGAAAACAAGAAAAAAGTAAAATTGGGGAAGAACTCTGATTTATTTAGAATTATCCAAGAAAGACTCATCTATACAATAAAAAAAATGTGCACCAATTCTTTCGTTACGCCAAATTAAGCTATTTTTGTACAAAATGTACTGTATCCTGCTTTTAGCGTTACCCAGGAGCAGCAACATGGACGTAGTAGAATGATGTTTCCAAGAGGTGCTTCACTAGTGTGAGTCCCAATGCCTCTCACATATTGGGGTGCTTCATTAGTGTGAGTCCCCTTGCGTCTCACAATTTGGGGTGCTTAATTAATGAAATAAGCCACGAAGAAATTGTTCAAAATTATCCCCATTTGCTTCAATGCATAAAGTCAATCGTCTGCGAAAATTGTGCACAGTTTTGAACACCACATCCCGTGGTATGGTTGCACACGCGCTTTGAATGCATTTCTCCACATCGTTTCTGGTTCTGTTCTGTCTTTCATAAACAATATTTTTTTTAAATAACCCCAAAAGAAAAAATCAGGAGATGTTAGGCCTGGTGAAAGTGGAGACCACTGAATTGGTCCGCCGCGTCCTATACACGACCAGCGTACCGTAAATTTAAAACATTCCGCACATTTTTAGCATAATGGGAAGCTGCTCCGTCCTGTTGGAACCACATTCGTTGCCTAGTTCCTAAATCAATTTCTTCCATTAGCTCGAACAAATCATCGAGGAGAAGTTGTAAATAAGATTCCCCAGTAACATTTCGGTAAAAAAAAATGCGGCCCTATCAAGTAATCGTTTAAAATTCCACACCAGACCATTAACGACCATTTGTGTTGATTGTCAACGGGTCTGTGCCAGTGTGCGTTGACAGGGGACCAATAATGACAATCATGGCAATTCATTCACCATTGTTTTTGAATGTGGCTTCATTGTTGATCATAACGTATCTAAAAAAATCATTGTCACCTCTTATCATTCCCAAGGCCCATTGGCAGAAATGCACTAGTATTTACATATCTTTCGGCGTTAATGCCTGTGTCAGTGTGATATGATACGCAAGATATTTATGAGCCTTAAAAATCCTCGAAACAGTTGATTTTGGTATTCTGATTTGTCTCTGAATCGCACGACTACTAATTTCGGGATCCAGTTGAACGCAGGCCAGAACTGAAGGGGTATGGTATTCGCGCTGACGAGGTGGACGGTGCATGTATCCCTTTCTAGCTTGTTCAGTGCAATTTCGAATAATGTTTTCGCTTGGATGTCGTCTGTTTGGGAAACGATCCACATACAATTGCGCAGATGAAGCGTAATTGTTATGGCATTCACCTAAAATTAACATCATATCAACAATCTCTGTTGGAGGATAGTGAGCCATGTTTCGCTAAAGAATAATTTACTGTCGTCAGATGATGTTTACGGTTCACAATCTGAAAGTGAAGAGACGTCTGATCGCAATGCTTGGACCTTTATACTGTGTCATACTTTGCAGTTTGGCCACGTTAGCGCCACAGTCGGGTGAGTAATGCAGTTGTGAAGAGCCCCCTAACGAGATTTTAATACCATTCCGACTCCCTCCATCACAAACTGTGGCAGATAGGATACATTGAACTTGTCGTAACCACTATTTTTACCCGATGTATATTTTCCGAGATAATCTCATCCGAAACTTCAGATGGACCATCCTGTATTAAAAAATTCTGTTAGAAATATCCAGTCAGTTCTTGGTAATATTTCAAAGTGGCAGCCTGATTTGAACGTACAGAGATGTAAAAGTGTGCACTTCACAAAATACGGAAAAGTAGGGTCCTAGTTAACTTCTTACATAGTGAATGTAACAGTTTATATTGGTATGAAATAGCTTCGGTCTTACATGAGGCATGTGTTACCCTGCGGTTCAGTGCAGTCAGTCCGCAAATAGTACCGTACTGCTTAAAATCTTATTGTGCGACACTTTTTTAAAACATTGTCCAAGATTGTGAGGACCATACCAAATAGGGTTAATAGACGATACTGCATGCATGCAAATAAGAGGAACACCAATGGTCACAGGTTTGCTTGACACTTGGGAGAGTATCAAGAGAATTCTGAGGAGTATGAATTGGTAGACGCTTCAAGACTGACGTCAGTTATTCCACTGGAGCCTACTTACAGAGTTTCAATATCCAGTAGTAAGTGACCTGAAAATAGTTTTATTAAATCGCAGAACTAGTTGCATCAAAATTTCTCTACATCAAGTTTCGGCACAGAGACCATTTTCTACATATACATGTAAATTTATACTCCACCTTCCACCTTACGGTGTGTGGCGCGGAGAACTTTGTGACCAAGTGTCACTTCCCCGATTTCTGTTCCAATACCGTATGGTTCGCGGGAAGAACGATTGCTGGTAACTCTCCGCGTGGGCTCGAATCTGCCTATTTTTTTTTTATTGTCTTCTCGCCAGAAATACATAGAAGGAAGCAATATATTGCTTGACTCTTCTATAGGCGTACGTTCTCGGTACTTTAATAGTAGATTATACCATGATGCAGAATGGCTCTCTTAATCGTCTGCCAATGGAGTTGGCTGAGCATCTGCGTGACGCTTTCACGCTCACTTTTCTTTGGGTCTTTTCGATTTCGTTTATCAGTGCTATCTGGTACGGATTCCATACTGACGAGCAGCATTCAAGTATTTGTCGAACGAGCGTTTTGTAAGATACTTCTTTTGCTGATGCATAGCATCTCCTGAAGATTCTTCCAATGAATCTCAATCTGGCATCTGCCATACTCGCAATTTATTTCATGTCGTCGTTCTATTTCAGATTTCTTCTCACGTAAACTTCTTGATATTTTCTTCGCCACAGAAGCCGCTTTGTCATTTGGAAAGCAGTACGATATCCGCTGCACTCAAACTGACAGAGAGCCTCCTGCTATTCAGTAATGCATACTTAAAAATGGCCTAAGGACCGAAACCGGCCTTTGAGAAGTTTTGGAGGTACTCTTGCTGCGATTCAATAACAGAATTATTGGCAGTTGTGTATTCCCTGTGCCCGAAGAAAAATGTTTGTCAAAATAACGTCTAGAGATCTAATATGTTATACCACGTGTCGTTCTCATATGGACTGAGATTACAAAATTAGAGTAATTACAACGTGGAAGGAGACCTTTAACAAATCATTCTTCCGACACTCAGTGCGCTATTGGAGAAGCCTGCTCCTTCCCAACCTCCATACAGTGGTCTGCAGAGCAGTATAACATTATAACCGAGAAACTCCTAACTGGAAATTAAATACAAATAAACAAAGTAATATTAACACTCGACAGGGAAAGTCACACACGGTTTTGAAACAATGAATGTCTTGGTTTCATTTCTTCGCTCTGTAAACTGCCGTGGTCGCTGTATAGCTATTTCCGCGAGGCAGCCGGCAGCATGCTCATTACTCCGTTTCGTCTTCATCTTCGGTGCCCGCGCTTTCAAACGAGAGCAAAGCTGTCCTGTTAAGCGGGAAGCTGGAGAAATGCCCGGCCGCCGTTTCGGAGGCGTCTCGCGTCAGCATCTTCAGGAGGAGGCGGCGCGCAATATTTGCTCCTCTGCACCGCGCCGCGCCGGCCCGTCAGTCAAGTCGCGCCACTGCGGCGTTATTAAGCACGCCGCTGTCTGTCTCCGGGGCGCAAGTCAAACTCCCGCCAGATGAGCACACATACTTCAAGTCTGTGTACACGTGATAAACTTTACACATCCCGCCTAAGTGCTCTCCGCCCCGCCGTCAGCGCCAAGTTGGGAGCGGCGCGGCACCGTCTTCCCTCTCCTTTCGCCGGCGCTTCGGTTCTCTTTCTACTTGTTGATTCAAGCCAATTCCTTCCCCCCACGGCCGCGCTCTGCCGACACCATTGTTTAGGAGCAGTTCCTCGGCAGCAGCAGGAAATCGGCGAAGCGGAGGACGGGACAGAGGGGAACGGCGGCGGCAGACGGAGGACACGGAAGAACGGAGGCGGGAAGGGGGGAGCACGGCCGGAAGAAAGTGCCCGTAACGGTCAGGGCGAACACGGAGCTTGATGGCATGCGTTAAAGGGAGATGAGTCGGTAACAGGTTTCATTAATCCGACAGGAGACCCCTAGCAGGTCAGAGCTGCGAGATGCCTTACTAATGCCGTTAGCAGCGTCACGATAGTCTCCATCTGTGGCAGCCAATAATACCCATCTAACGCGCATAGTGGTCAGCGCTCCATACCACCTCTTATAGTTTGCAACTTATTTAACCTTGTACGCTGATGAAATACTGGGTTAATCATCACTGTCTTATATACAGGGTGGTCCACTGATAGTGATCGGGCCAAATATCTCACGAAATAAGCATCAAACGAAAAAACTACAAAGAAACAAACTCGTCTAGCTTGAAGGGGGAAACCAGATGGCGCTATGGTTGGCCCGCTAGATGGCGCTTCCATAGGTCAAACGATATCAACTGCGCTTTTAAAATAGGAACCCCCCACTTTTTATTACATATTCGTGTAGTACGTAAAGAAACGTGAATGTTTTAGTTGTACCACTTTTTTCGCTTTGTGATAGATGGCGCTGTAATAGTCACAAACGTGTAAGTACGTGGTAACACGTAACATTCCGCCAGTGCGCACGATATTTGCTTCGTGATACATTACCCGTGTTAAAATGGACCGTTTACCAATTGCGGAAAAGGTCGATATTGTGTTGATGTATGGCTATTGTGATTAAAATGCCCAACGGGCTATGTATGCTGCTCGGTATCCTGAACGGCATCATCCATTTGTCCGGACTGTTCGCCCTATAGTTACGTTATTTAAGAAAACGGGAAGCGTTCAGAAGCATGTGAAACGTCAACCACGACCTGCAACAAATGATGATGCCCAAGTAGGTGTTTTGGCTGCTGTCGCGGCTAATCCGCACATCAGTAGCAGACAAATTGCGCGAGAATCGTGAATCTCAAAAACGTCGGTGTTGAGAATGCTACATCAACATCGATTGCACCCGTACCATATTTCTATGCACCAGGAATTGGATGGCGATGACTTTAATCGTCGTGTACAGTTCTGCCATTGGGCACAAGAGAAATTACGAGACGATGACAGATTTTTTGCACGCGTTCTATTTACCAACGAAGCGTCATTCACCAACAGCGGTAACGTAAACCTGCACAATATGTACTCTTGGACAACGGAAAATCCACGATGGCTGCGGCAAGTGGAACATCAGCGACCTTGGCGGGTTAATGTATGGTGCGGCATTATGAGTGGAAGGATAATTGGCCCCCATTTTATCGATGGCAATCTAAATGGTGCAATGTATGCTGATTTCCTACGAATGTTCTACCGATGTTACTACAAGATGTTTCACTGCATGACAGAATGGCAATGTACTTCCAACATTATGGATGTCCGGCACATAGCTCGGGTGCGGTTGAAGCGGTATTGAATAGCATATTTCATGACAGGTGGACTGGTCGTCGAAACACCATACTATGGCCCGCACGTTCACAGAATCTGACGTCCCGGGATTTCTTTCTGAGGGGAAAGTTGAAAGTTATTTGCTATCGTCATCCACCGACAACGCCTGACAACATGCGTCAGCGCATTGTCAATGCATGTGCGAACATTACGGAAGGCGAACTGCTCGCTGTTGAGAGGAATGTCGTTACACGTATTGCCAAATTCATTGAGGTTGACGGACATCATTTTGAGCATTGATTGCATTAATGTGGTATTTACAGGTAATCACACTGTAACAGCATGCGTTCTCAGAAATGGTAAGTTCACGAAGGTAGATGTACCACAATGGAACAACTGAAATAAAATGTTCAAACGTACCTACATTCTGTATTTTAATTTAAAAAACTTAGCTGTTACCAACTGTTCGTCTAAAATTGTGAGCCATATGTTTGTGACTATTACAGCGCCATCTATCACAAAGTCAAAAAAGTGGTCCAACTAAAACATATTTCTTTACGTACTACACGAATATGTAATAAAAAATGGGGGTTCCTATTTAAAAGAAAACGTTGCTTATAACCATTTGACCTATGGCAGCGCCATCTAGCGGGCCAACCATAGCACCATTTGGTTTTCCCCTTCAAACTAAACAAGTTTCGTTCTTTGTAGTTTTTTCGTTTGACGCTTATTTCGTGAGATATTTGTCCCGGTTACGATCAATGGACCACTCTGTATAGTGTAAAATAGCTACATACATAGATCTGTAGAGTTTTAAGAGGAGATAAAAATAAACATTTTTTCTACGCGATACATATTTCATAGGTGCACCCGTTTACCCGACAGAGGTCCTTGAAGGATGTGACACTGGACTTTCCCAACTCCAGCATTCACACTTGTCTCAACTGTTTCGTATGCAACACGTTGACAGTGGAATTACGTCTTACTGCTAGGAAGACTAAGTTTTCCTTACTGCTAACAGTGTTCAGGCGCCGGGAAAAACAGTTGCATAATTACTGTTTATGTGATGTGATGTTTGCAAAGACGTTTCTTCTGATTCTTACTGGATCTTGATGGCTAATTACACCATAACGGAATTAGCTGAAATGCATCTCATTTTTGACAAGACTCGGTGTAACAGTCGAGGAACAAGGCGCCTCGATGCAGAATGATTGCCACGGAGGAGACTACCAAACTGTCACATTTCGAACACTTGATGACTGCCTGCGTGAAACAGGATTCCTTGGCCAGACCGATGAGAAACTGGTAGAGCAAGCAGTATGTGAACTGTTCAGTTTGAGGAAGCTGTGTTACAGAGAACAGAGGACAACCCCAGAACCAGCACACGATCCTCAGCCAAGCAACTAAATATCTTTTGCACAACTGTGTGGAACGTGCTGCACGAGACGGGCACCCGTTGCTTCGAGTATTAGAAGGTGCAACATCGATCAACTGATGACTTTCCTCTGTGCATGCGATTACGCCAATGGCATCTACACCAAAATGAAAATATCTCAGACTTCTAAAAGTTGTTTAGTTTAATGACGAGTCTGCCCTCACGAGGGAAGTAATAATCAACAATCACAATAGACATGTCTGCGAGTTGGAAAAACCGAAGGCAACTCGTGTGTACCACCACCAACAGAGATGTACCATAAATGTTTAGGCTGGTATTGTTCACAACCGTCTGATTGGGCCGTATCTTCGGCAACGATTGTGGGTCCAGATTGACTGGTCCCTACCACACTTTCACACTGATGTCAGAAAACATTTAGTAATGTGTTTCCCAATTGCTGGATTGTGAAGGGCAGGCCGGTCCCCTCCACCGCCATCAGTCTTCCTGTTATGGATCTGTGGGAGACGAAGCGTATGCTGTACGAGACACTGACAGACATTCTAGAAGAGCTGATCTTTATAAAATTATTCCTCAAACGGTAGTAGTAAAATCGTTTCTGAACATCACTAGCATCAAAACCTTCTTGGACCCTAGTGTGGAAGCGGTGCACTTGTGACATTTTTGTCACACACAGTAAGTTTCTTTGCTTCTCCTCTAAATACTCTTCAATTACTTATAAGTAGTTATTTCACACTTTACAGAAGAATTTACAACCATCTTCTGATGGCTACAGTCACAAATATTGCACCACCACGATGGGTAGAAAATAATGATAATTCAATCATTGTGCGTACACTTTATAGCAGGAACAATACATGGTTAAATTTATCGGTGATTTCAGAATGTAAGTGGCACTAAATTCATATCACGGAACTCACCTCTGGCAGCATTAGCGTCTCTAATACAGCCTCACATTAAGTCTAACTGAGCTTGAGCTCTAAGCCATAGGTCGTCAATTGCAATGGCTTGTTAATGGTGGTGTGACATTCTGTGGTCAATCAACGGCTGGATTTTAATAGGATATCTGTGGGCATTCTGGACGATCTTCAAATGACCTTTGGCGTCATATTACAGATCATTCAGTTGCGCACGTCATATTCAACGACACCTCCCTACACATCCCCTATTCTTCCCATCCCCTCCTCTCCCCTACACCACTTTGCTCTCGCCCAGTAGGGACCATTCGAGATGTGAACACAGTAGTGAAAGGATCGTTATGAAGTTCTATCACCAGAGATCGTACTAAAAGCAGAACGACACTGAAACAAAGTATTCATACTTCAGTTATTAGAATTAGTGTTTTTATGTATTCGGTTATACTTGCGTTGAGGTGACAAAAGCCTCCTCCTAATATCGTGTCGGTTCTCCTTTTTTCCCGGCGTAGTGCAACAACTAGATGGGACATGGACTCACCAATTCGGCGGCAATTCCCTACTGAAATACTAAGCCATGCTGCCTCTATAACTGCCCATAATTGCGAATGTGTTTCCAGTGCAGGATTTTGTGCGCGAACTCAGCTCTCGATTATGTCACATAAATGTTCGATGGGATTCATGTCAGGTGATGTGGATGGCCAAATCATTCGCTCGAGTCGTCCAGAATGTCCTTCAATTGCAAGCATTCATGGCCCAGTGACATGGTGTATTGCCATCCATTAAAATGTCATCATTTTTGGGAACATAAAGTCCAGGAATGGGTGCAAATGGTCTCCAAGCAGCATGATCTCTATTTCTAGCCAATAATCGGTTCAGTTGGAGCAGAGGACCCAGTCCATTCAATATAAACACCGCCCACACCATTCTGGAGCCATCACTAGCGCGCACAATTTGGGTTTATGGTTTCGTACAATCTGCACCACACTCGAACCCTGCCATCAGCTCTTATGAAATTAATTGAGATTCGTTTGACCAGACCGCGGCGTTCCAGTTGTCTAGGGTCCAGCCGATGCTGTCACGAGCCCAGGAGAGGCGTTGCAGGCGATGTCGTGCTGTTACCAAAGGCACTCGCGTTGGTTGTCGGCCGACATGGCCCTTTGACGGCAAATTCCGCCGCACCGCACTATGCTAACGGGTCCGTTCGTCGTACGTCCCAAACTGATTTCTGAGGCTATTTCAACGCAGTGTTGGTTGCTTGTTAGCACTGACAACTCTATGCAAACGCCGCTGCTCTTAGTAGTTAAATGTGGGCCGTCGGCCACTACATTGGCCATGGTGGAACGTAACGCCTGAAATTAGGTATCTTCGGAGATTTCTGGAACGGAATGTCCCATGCGTCTCGCTCCAACTACAGCTCCGTGTTCAAAGTCTGTTGATTCCCGTCGTCCGGCCATATCGGGAACATTTTAACATCTATCAACTGAGTACAAATCATAGCTCCGCAAGTGCGCTGCCATTTTAGACCTTGCGTACGCGATAGTCCCAGCATCTGTATGTGCACATCGTTATACCACCATTTTTGTCGCCTCAGTGCATTGAAGTGCAATGAACTTGATGAAATTCAGCAGCAACCCACAGCTGTCCTTCAAGGTTCAGCTGACCCGCTGTAGTGTGAATGTTCAGTACAGCCACCGCACTTTTCTCAACTCGCCGATAGTCAGTTGACTCCAGCAAGAATTCTGCTATTTGCAAATACTCTTATAATTTGACAGCTAGTGGATCTAAATGTATGGATGTAGGCTTTGTATCCAACAGTGATTTTCAGTGGTAACAGGAATAGAAAACGTTCTACGTTTTGGTGCTGTAGTGCAGTATTCATGTTATGAGTGAGTCTACCTGTGCAACATAAGGGAGAACATGGAGAAGACGATGACTGCAGCTTATGGTCCATCTCATACACCAACTGACATTCATACGGTTATGAGACAAGTTAAAGTAGCGGGTATGTACCGTGAAGCTGCACACGCATTTACATAAAACATTCGAGCGTTGTTAATTCGTTTGATTTATTGTATGATAACCATAATTCAGCATTTGGTGTTCACCACGTGTCGCCACCTGACGGGCTCGATATCAACAGAGCGACTGCAGTCAGTATTCAAAACGTCAATAAAAAATAATTAGTCACATTAGCTCAGTCATACTGTGTTACTCACAGGATGCTGTGACTACATGTATTGTTATTATTACTAATAATTTATTTATTCCTTTTTACAGTGCAGTTTAATAACGAACAAACTTTTTTCCGATGAATAAACGCCTCTATTCCTGTAAGAAAGATGCGTGCAGTGCAAATGTAACAGCATATTGTGAATAATTATCCACCTCTAATTATTTCATTATATCAAATTATTTCCATCTCCTCCTTCTTAGCAAATTACATCAGACTAGTCTTTTGTAGGTTCTTTTGTAGATAATAACAATGATATAGCAAAATAACGAATGATTTTATTAACATTCTTTTTGTAAGAAGAAAAGTTGGTCTATGTAAGTTTTTTGAATTTATATCAATTCCATACAATCACATGAAATGTTTTTACATTAATTTCTGCAAACATTTTTCGAGGGGGCACATTCATGAAACTGACCAAAAATGTGAATTTTCAATTTAATTTTTTAGTTATTAGTAGAACTCATGAACAAGACGTTCCCATAGGCTCAAGACGAAATCGCATTTGAAGTTCCTGAAAAATAACTAAACGTGTGATGCGATCTTACTGCCAAGTCCGCTTTTTTAAGCAAGACTTCAATTCTAGCTCAGTGAACAAAGATTCTAGGGATTACTTTCAAACAAACTCGCATGGCATACATCTAAAAAGCTCTGATTTATTCTCTGATTTTGTAGATCATATGTAATCCTGCTCCATATCACCATGTCTCTAAATTCATCTGCTAGAATAGCAACTTATGAAGCAGTTCTTGTATTCTTTTAGTTAATAATGGGAACTTAGGGAGGGTTAAGGTATTAGAGAGAAAGGGCTATAACACAGAAAATTTCTGTCAAGACATTTTGAAAAAAGTTGATTTGAGATATATCTACAGGTGAAAGGGCACTTGAAGACCATGTAAAGGAAATAAAGCAGAAGAAATGTAACCAGGAGAGAAACCCAGATGGGAAAAAGGACTCGCAGTACAAATCTGGTACCTTCTAAGAAGGTGACGTAAGAGAAAGTGGTTAGTCGAATTTTGAAATGCACGAAGAAAAAACAACAGATACTGTGAATAATATTATCTTACAATTTGCATGCATAGTGTAGCTACCGACGCACATACAAACATATACACATCTATGCCAAAGCTTCATGTACCTATTTCACACATACACACACACACATACACACATATATATATATATATATATATATATATATATATATATATATATATATATATATATATATATATGGTCATACAGTGTGTCCTTGAGCAAGTCCAACTCTTGTGTGGTTGTCACATCATACAGATCAGTTGTGTAAAATTATATCTCATTTCTTAATCAATTACTATGGTGGTAACTGAGGATGAATTACTATGGTGGTATCTGAGGATGGGAAAATACACTCCTGGAAATGGAAAAAAGAACACATTGACACCGGTGTGTCAGACCCACCATACTTGCTCCGGACACTGCGAGAGGGCTGTACAAGCAATGATCACACGCACGGCACAGCGGACACACCAGGAACCGCGGTGTTGGCCGTCGAATGGCGCTAGCTGCGCAGCATTTGCGCACCGCCGCCGTCAGTGTCAGCCAGTTTGCCGTGGCATACGGAGCTCCATCGCAGTCTTTAACACTGGTAGCATGCCGCGACAGCGTGGACGTGAACCGTATGTGCAGTTGACGGACTTTGAGCGAGGGCGTATAGTGGGAATGCGGGAGGCCGGGTGGACGTACCGCCGCATTGCTCAACACGTGGGGCGTGAGGTCTCCACAGTACATCGATGTTGTCGCCAGTGGTCGGCGGAAGGAGCGATCTCCTACACTGGCCGTACACCTCTGGTGATCGTCGAGGGGACACTGAATAGTGCTCTAGAAGGTGTAAGTCAACTACCCTGGCCAGCAAGATCTCCCGATCTGTCCCCCATTGAGCATGTTTGGGACTGGATGAAGCGTCGTCTCACGCGGTCTGCACGTCCAGCACGAACGCTGGTCTAACTGAGGCGCCAGGTGGAAATGACATGGCAAGCCGTTCCACAGGACTACATCCAGCATCTCTACGATCGTCTCCATGGAAGAATAGCAGCCTGCGTTGCTACGAAAGGTGGATATACACTGTACTAGTGCCGACATTGTGCATGCTCTGTTGCCCGTGGCTATGTGCCTGTGGTTCTGTCAGTGTGATCATGTGATGTATCTGACCCCAGGAATGTGTCAATAAAGTTTCCCCTTCCTGGGGCAATGAATTCACGGTGTTCTTATTTCAATTTCCAGGAGTGTATATATGGGAAACTGAATAAATAACTACATAGTTTTAAAAGACAAGATCATTTATTGATAATTCAGCTTAAAAGTATTTGAACATTATGTAAAGCACAGTTATAACTGCTGCTCTTGTCGCCATACATTAGTTTGAGTCTTCAGATTGATGGACAGTTGTATTCCTCAAGATTCCTTATTGATGCACTCTTGAAGATGTCATGCAGGCAGAACACTTTTTGACGGAATGTGATGTGTACTAAGCTATCTCTATGATCATAGGTTCGGAGCGATGCCGCTGTATTTTCATACGATAGTTCCTTATATTCCTAGGTTTGCAGGCATGCAGTAGTTTGACAAGTCTCAAAGCAATCTACTGTACTTAACACTTTTGGCAAATGACGATTGTGAAATACTAGATTGGAAATGAAGGCAACATCTTTAAACACATAATTGTCCACACTCGTCGTAAAATCCCTGCATATATGCAACAATGTTTGCACTCTGAGATGTCATTGTGAAATATGCTGCATGTGGTGCAATACATTTACATTTGTACTACGCATTGTACGATTCCTGGGAGCAGCGGGTAATTAACCAGACCACTAGGCAGCAGTAGAGAATTTTTGAGATGGTTCAAATTCAGGATATATGTCTACAATTTCAGTTTTCACCGCCTCATTTTGCTTTGAGGCCTCATAGTAAACATAGCGAAACCTTGTGTACATATCGCACAGTAGACCAACATTAATATTGTCCCAGTCAAATTGTTATATACTCTATGGATAATATTCAGAATTCAAGTACACTCTACTATTGCTTACTTGTCAGCTGTTAAATATGCTCGAATCCTTTTTCAGATTCCCCTTCCTTGTCTGTCTGCACTGACAGAATACTAAATCAAGATGTTTTTATTAATTTTACTGGTTGCTGGGATACCTCTGAAGGAATTGTATCCCCATAAAGTTCCCCTGGACGGAAAATTAATGATAGCAAAGCACATGCATTAAGTACATGTGGAAGTTTCAGATTAATGATAGCTAAACACATGCATTCAACATATGTTAAATTTTCAGACACACTTTATCCTATACAGATATATGAGCCACTTTCCACAACATTTAATCCAGCACGGTTTTATTCTCTTTTCCTGGCGTTCCTTGAATGTATGAGTTATTATCTGTAGAACTTCGAAATAGAATCAGTTCCTGTTTGGCGTTCATAATGATGCCTTTATTATCCTCAAGGAAGCCCAAAAACGTTTAGGGTGGGCACAGGCACTAAAGCGACTACCTACCGATTCATTCATGAACTATCTTGCGTTGTATAATGTAATTCAGGTCCAGAGTTGATACAGATGCGTAGATATGATTCCAACATTTCTTGTGTGGTCGAGCTGGATATCATTAAGTCTGTATCCTATGTTTTGAAACAGAAAGATTAATAAGTTGCAGGAAAGTCGTGATGTTGTTGCTGTTGGTGGAGAGTTCCAACTTTCTTCTTGATCACAAATCTTCCTTCCAAATATGGGAAATTGTTGCTTGGAAGTGACAAGCCGTAGCTCATGAGGCTTGGTCTGTCAGACTGCGCGAAATGATTGAACACAGTCTCCAAGGTTATTCCCAGTGGAATCCTTCTATAACTTCACCCCCTTCCCTCCTTAAATCAATAACCCTACAATGTTTTACCGTCCGTTGCACTATCGCCTTCTTCGTCTGTAATTGACATGCATTTGGATTTACTAGATTGCAACTCATGAACTACATAGCTTTTTTCCTCTGTATAGTATAAAATGTCTTCGCAGGACCATGTCAGTTTTAGCGAACCTAAGTTTGATGAAACTGTTTGCGGTGGATTGGAAGAAGACATTAGTGATATAGATAAAAAAGTGGTCGAAAAAGACCAGCCAGTGATCACAGTTCTGTTACTGGAAGACCATTGAGAGGACGAACTTCAGGGTAGTTGTGGTGGTGACCTACATTCTTTTTCGATAAAATACTTGAAGTGTTACTTAAAATCAAATGTGTTCTGAAAAGTGATCAAGAAAAATGTAGATCCCTAGTTTTGTACAGATTCTTTTTGTACTTATTGATGGCAATAGTTATGTGTAAGTTTCAGCCCTGCAATTTAGTTTCATGTGAAAATGTACTTGTTACAGAGATATTACAACTTTTTGTAATGTAAATTTCAGTTCTCTAATAGTTCGTTTATGTGTACCAGCTAGCAAAACAGCAAAAAAGTATATAATTTTATCGGACAAAAAGTGAAAACTTCAGGTTTATTTAATGCAATAAAATCCATAAATATTTAAACAACACTTACATAATTGTGAAAATAAATGTTAAAAACTTTAAATTTAAAAAAAAATGTGATTCCCATGTCAAATCTTGGTCTAAACATAGGGGCCCCAGAGACTACACCTAGTGGTATACGCTATAGAAAAGTCAGCTCGTGAGTAAATAGTTAACTCATCTTCATTTTGCATGAAAATTCTTATCACTGAATTATTATTATAGATCATTAAAGCAAAAGCTTTGTGGGAGAAGTGTTCCTGACTAAGGATCCAGTTGTTATATTGAACTGGAGGTGTTACATAGAGTGTCGTGACAT
Source organism: Schistocerca gregaria (assembly GCF_023897955.1). Lineage (NCBI taxonomy): Eukaryota > Metazoa > Arthropoda > Insecta > Orthoptera > Acrididae > Schistocerca > Schistocerca gregaria. Next base: position 323,211,973 of record NC_064920.1, on the reverse strand, counting down.
CGATTTAAGAAACTTATTATTCCCACATGTAATCGTGTTTCACTTCTGAAGTGAAATGGTATTCTCACAACTATGTGACCAAAGCTACGCTTTTGATAAGGTGTACTACAATTTCCTCACCACAAACAATCGACTAGATCACTGTTCTGATCTATGATATTCATCTAGAAATGGTCTGGTTTGTGAACAGCCAAGGTAAGGTTTATTGGATTGCCAGGCTCTTTCCAATTTTGTAGCCTCGACCCACAGTGTTAAAACATCTGTAGACTATATGAATTAACATGTTGTTAATGTATGAATTCGTTGTGATATTGCATTCAACAATGACATCGCTAACAGAAAGAATATTCCCTTATTTTTTCAACTCATTGTTTCAACTCATAAATTTTAACAGTATTATTCTTCAACACTTGGCTCCTCGAGAAATCTAGGAAGTCTTGTGCCTCTTCTGTTGTTCGGATATTTGTTTTAAGACTTTCAACTTTTATACTGACCTCAAAGCCTTGAACAAATCATTTTAAATACGCATTCAAATTGACAATATTATATGAGCCAGGAGTTATATGCACAACTTTACAGCTTCCTAGACATAGTTTATTGTCTGTCATCGTGGTACTAGGTATGCTGTTGTATATTTCCAGAACGATCAATGCAATACTCCGTTCCTCTTACTTAGATCTATTGGGGGAAAGTAGTTCGCTCTTACTATCGACGAAAGTCATTTTAAAATAAGAGTGTACGACATCAAATCTAAATCTCAGGTGATGAAGTTATGTGTGTGTTGCTTGTTTTTATGCAACTGCCAGGAACAGAAATGGCCACTGACATACGAATCGAAGTCTTAGTAGTGTTGAAAATTGCGGAACACTTTTTCTTATCGGAAAGGTATCGGTGCAGTTCTTCAGGTGGCGTTAAATCGTCATATGAGTCAAAATAGTATACGGTATTTCCTTTTTTTTTAACTATGCAACCTAGTGAGTGCCATATCAACCTGCAAAATGTAAGCTGACAATTCCATCTTCCACTTCCACGTCACCTTTTTCTATGTATTTCACATAAACACTCCACAAATTTTTGGGAATTTGCGTTTTCTGACGAATTTAAGCAGTTTTGCATTTGTAAGTGATCTCTACAGCAGTAGCAATATTAGCTGTTTTTGTGAACAGTCAAGTCCTTTCCTGTGTGGTTTTAAATATAGTCCTTTACTTATAGCGACGGCCTTCATTAACCTATTTTGCCTTTATTCTCCTGTAGTTGCTCCTCTGTGTATTGTGCACCCTTCAATTTTCGATGTATGGCAGCAGCACCTACTGCCAAAGAACTGGCTGGTGACAGCACAATAAGAGCTGGAATTAGAGATAGGATGATTCCACCAGATGCTTAGGTGTTGGTAGAACCCTAGGAATTTAACATGACTTCCCCTTCCTACTCCTTTCTACTTCAAAGCACTTTACGTCGTTGACACCGCTGATTGGACTCAATTTTTTAAACATCCTATGGGTTTTTTCTTCTACTTTTTTGTGTACGACAATCTGTGTTCATAATTTGTTGGAAATTTATCGGTGCATCCAATTTAAATTTGGTATGCGTCGTTTGTGAATTCAGCAATATGTTGTCGTATGCCTAAGTCCGTTCTTCTGTGTATATTTGCTTGGTTTTACCCATTAACATTAGATCTGCAGCATGACATTCTGCAAACCTTTATTTTTCTGTGTATGCTGAATCGTGTTTCTAGCAGGCTTTTCTAGATTTCCAGCGCTTTTCTAGCTTCGTCTCACGTCCATAGAGCTGTATCCAGGGATGCAATTCATCTCGTAAATTATAGAGAATACTGCTGTCACCTCTGCTGATGCATTTACTGGCATTCATGTCATGCTGCTGCGTGTTTTTTGGCATATGTGTCCTGCTTATATAGAAAATTGTCAACTTTCACCCATCTGTTGTGATTTAATGGAAAGCCAAGCCATTTAACTAAATCCTTGCTCCCTCAACATCTTATGACATGGTGTACGAGAAATACATCCACTTAAGAGCTTTTCTGTAATTCCTGTGTATAAAAGTTCTGGCTATTTCTTCACTTTTGCTGTTATTTAAGTTTTAGTTCTCGGGTTCGTGTGTTGTGTTTCGGGAAACATGTCTCTCTTGTCTGGTTCAGCAGGTAAGACTTCTCAAATGCAGTTTTGTATTTCGAAATACATACCAAATTTACTGAATTTCTGCCCGTGTGGATCCACCTTCTTAATGCAAGTGTTCAGAAGCATATTATTTCAAACATGAATCGGCCTATTTTTTATTGCGCTATATACAGCCTGGCTACACTCTTCAGTTATTTGTGGGAGAATGTGTACACTTCTGATACATAAATACTTCATAATACTCATGACAGTATATGACAAGGGTGTTTCTAGTACTATTAAGTGATACTCCCTTCCCTGTTCCATTTGAAAGTGGTGTGAGCCATTCGCATGAACCTCAAAGATATTAAGTGCAACCAGGATGTAGGCTGCAGTAGTTACTGGGAGATGAAGAAGCTTGCACAGGATAGAGTAGCATGGAGAGCTGCATCAAACCAGTCTCAGGACTCAAGACCACAACAACAACAACAACAACATACAAAAAACAAAAACCCATAAGAAAAAGAACATATATAAGTTAAGTAAGGGAAAATTACTCAAACAGCCAAAGAAATCATTAAATTAAAAACAAGAGAAAAATAATAAAGTAAATAATTAGATATAATAGATCTCATCCACAATTGGCTTTATATCATCCTGATCAAATACTACACAACACTCGCTATTATGTAGGAGGATGTAAAGTAGTGGTTTATTTCGTAACTTTCCATTACCAATTTAACATATCTACTGTAAAATTCACCCCCATGGTCGGTTTGAAGATTGCAGGACGCAGATTTGTCGGCATCTGCAGCAATTGTTCAAGCATATGAGCAGCTTCAACCACTGTCTTTGTCTTCACATGCAGGGCCCACTTGAATTTGAAATATGTATCTACGACAATTAAAGTATATTTGAAACCTTTATCCTGTCGTGAATATTGTTTCATATCTACGTGATCAGCCTGATATAAACCATCCAAAACTTGTAATATGATGCATCTATGTGCGAATGTTTTGTGTGTAATTTTTAGGAGCTCACTAACAGCTCTCCATCTTATTACGCAATGACACCTCTTTCTCGAAGTTCCAAAATGACTCATATAATTTCATTCACATGAGCTGTATTCCGCACAGCAACTGATGCTGCAGCAGCAACTAGCCGAGACACTAGCAGCAACAGTGAAGTAACCGATTTTGTGATGTTTTGCAGCAGGGTGTCAAGCCGTGAAAGACTTCCCAGGATGTAGCACGTAAGGCCTCCCCGTTTAGTCTGACAAACAGGTTCCAACTGCTGTCTGCAGCTGACACTTCCACTCGCCAAGATGCAGTCGCTTGTCCTGTTTCAGAGGCAACTTCTCAGGCTGTAACATCCGAGCAGTCACAGAAGGTGGGATTATGGGTAGCTGCGAGCTGCAATGTTAGGCAGATCATGGGGGCCTTTAAGAACATGGCTGTCTAGGATGGGAAGAAAGCCAACGCACACTCCATGCGCATACCATGTGGAGTCATTCTAGATGTAAGAGTCCTTACGGATGCCATGAAGAGTATAGCGTGCAGTGATGTGCGTTGCTTTGGATCGGAGGAAATTCTCTCTGATTTCGAGTCTAACGGAAGTGGTAAAGATTACCAGTCTTAGTTGCGAGATGAAAGCAGAGCTCACCACTTGCAGCATAGTCGACAGGACGGTTTGCGGACCTCTGGTCTGAAGATGAGTGAAGGGTCTGAATCGGAGGCTCAGGCGGTTTGCGACCGTGTAGGCTGCAGATTCCTCGACTTGTGCAACGGGGTGATTAGGTTTCGGATTCTGCTGAATGGGTCAGGAGTCAACTACTTGCAGGAGGCGGCTGCATGGATATCATGGGCTGTATGGTGTGAACTGGGTGGTTAGAGGGTCTCGGGGTAACACCAAAAAGAGCTCCAGTCTCAAAGGGTGCAGGCCGAACATAGAAAGAACATACACAACTGGCCATTAATATTGCTACACCACGAGGATGACGTGCTACAGACTCGAAATTTAAACGACAGGAAGAAGATGCTGTGATATGCAAATGTTTAGCTTTTCATGGTATTCACACAAGGTTGGCGCCGGTGGCGACAACTAAAACGTGCTGACATGAGGAAAGTTTCCAGCCGATTTCTCATACACAAACAACTGTCGACCGGCGTTGCCTGGTGAAAGGTTGTTGTGATGCCTCCTGTAAGGAGGAGAAATGCGTACCATCAAGTTTCCGACCTTGATTAAGGTCGGATTGTAGCCTATCGCGAATGAGGTTTATCGTATCGCGACATTGCTGCTCGCGTTGGTCGAGATCCAATTACTATTAGCAGAATATGGAATCGATGGATTCAGGAGGGTAACACGGTACGCCGTGCTGGATCCCAACGGCCTCCTATCACTAGCAGACGAGATAACAAGCACCTTATCCGCAAGGCTGCAACGGATCGTGCAGCCACGTCTGGATCCCTGAGTCAACATATGGGGACGTTTGCAAGACAACAACCATCTGCACGAACAGACATGAGCGCCTGCGATAGTGTACTCAACGACGAACCTGGGTGCACGATTGGCAAAACCTCATTTTTTCGGATGAATCCAGGTTCTGTTTACACCATCATGATGGTCGCATCCGTGTTTGGCGACATCGCGGTGAACGCACATTGGAAGCGTGTATCCGTCATCGCCGTACTGACGTATCACCCGGCGTGATGGTATGGGGTGCCACTGGTTACACGTCTCGGTCACCTCTTGTTCTCCTTGACGGCTCTTTGAACAGTGGACGTTACATTTCAGATGTGTGGCACTACCTGTGGCACTACCCTTCATTCGATCCCTGCGAACCCCTACATTTCAGGAGGATAATGCACGACCGCATGTTGCAGGTCTTGTACGAGCCTTTCTGGGTACAGAAAATGTTCGACTCCTGCCCTGGCCAGCATATTCTCCAGATCTCTCATCAATTGAAAACGTCTGGTCAATGGTGGCCGAGCAACTGGCTCGTCATAATGCGCCAGTCACTACTCTTGATGAACTGTGGTATCGTGTTGAAGGTGCATGGGCAGCTGTACCTGTACACGCCATCCAAGCTCTGTTTGACTCAATGCCCAGGCGTATAAAGGCCGTTATTACGGCCAGAGGTGGTTGTTCTGGGTACTGATTTCTCAGGATCTATGGACCCAAATTGCCTGAAAATGTAATCACATGTCAGTTGTAGTATAATATATTTGTCCAATGAATACCCGTTTATCATCTGCATATTTTTTTGGTGTAGCAATTTTAATGGCCAGTGGTGTAGATCCAGAACCATCAGTACAACAGTTGTAAATTGTAAATTGTCGTAGCTCTGTTGGTAAAGGAACAGATCTCCAAGCGCTAATAGAAAACACTGACACCCAAATCGTCTTAGGAACTGAAAGCTGGCTAAAGCTGGAGATAATTTCAGCGGAAATTTTTGCTGAATACATAACGGATTTCAGAAAGGATAGGCTAAACACAATTGGCAGTGGCGTGTTCGGTGCTGTTAGTAGTAGTTTATCTTGTAGAGAAACTGAAGTAGATAGTTCCAGTGAGTTAGTATGGGCAGGGGTCGTACTTGGCAACCGGAATAAAATAATAATTGGAACCTTTTACTGGCCTCCCAGCTCAGATCACTCACCTGCTGAAAGGTTCAAAGAAAACTTGTGTTTAATTTTGGACACGTACCCGACTCATACAATTATAGTTGATGGTGGCTTTAATTTATCCTCTACATGGTGGCGAAAATGTTTAAATCCGGAGGTACGCTTTAAACATCATCCCACATTGCGCTAAAAGCATTTTCTGAAAATTATTCGAGCAATTAGTTCATGAGCCCACGCGAGTAGTAAACAGTTGTGAAAACTCACTTGTCCTCTTAGCTACAAATAATTCTCAGCATCAAAACGGATACATGGATTAGTTAACACAGGATTGGCATAGCGATATTGAAAACTGTATCCTTTAAATCCTCCAAAAATAAACGAAAAATATACGTATTCAAAAAAGCAGATAAAAACTGACTTGATTCCTTTCTGAGAGACATTCTCCACTCCCCCCAAATTAACAATATAAGTGTAGACCACATGTGGTTGAATTCAAAGAAACGGTATCGACAGAAACTGGGATATTTATACCAAATAAATTAACAAATGACGGAGCTGATCCCCCTTTGTACACAAAATGGGTCAGAGCACTGTTTCAGAAACAACGAAAGTAGCAATTCAAATTTAAACAAACGCAAAAATCTCCAAGATCGGCGATCTATTACAGAAGCTCGAAATTTAGTGCATAAATCAATGTGAGATGCTTACACTAGTTTCCACATCGAAACGTTGTCTCGAAACCTGACAGAAAATGCAAAGAGTTTCTGGTCGTATGTGAAATACGCAAGTGGCAAGACACAATCGATGTTTTTTCTGCGCGATGTAACGGAAATACTATAGCTGGCAGTGCTGCTAAAGCAGAGTTACCAAACACAGCCTTCCGAAATTCCTTCAGCAAAGAAGACGAAGTAAATATTCCAGAACTCGAATCAAGAACAGCTGCCAACATGAGTAACTTATAAGTAGATATCCTCGGAGTAGCGAAGCGATCTAAAGTACTTAATAAAGGCAAGTCTTCCGGCCCAGACCTTATACCAATTAGGTTCCTTTCAGAGCATAGTGATACAGTAACTCCATACTTAACATTCATCTCCTACGCTTCACAGCCAGACAAAAATAATTATCACATAGATATGCACATACATTTTTTCTGGCTACATTTTCAGTACTCACAGGGCGGCTGTCTCTCATTGGGTACTGTTAAGACCTCACAGTAGGTGCCACACAATACACTGATTCTTTGGTCATGAGTAGTAATACTGTTTTTTTTCTCAAATATATTCTCTATGCCACGTTGTAGGTCCAAAATTAGGGAGGCAGTGTACATAATTTAATGAATGCCGCTACTCGCGAAGGCAGCGTTTTACAAATATGCTATGACATCACTAATTTATAATGGCAGAGTGTCTTATTTTATTATCATTTACAAAAGAATCCAATCCCTTCACGACAGAGTGTAAATGCATGCGCTCAAAAGAAGATGTATGAATTAACTCGCCGTCTTAACATCAGGCAGCTAATTATTTACACACATACGAATTTTTTGGTATATTCTCCTAATTTCACACCAATTTTGTGACCAGTTTGCCAGTTTTACGACAGTTTGTCAATTTTAAAGCCAATTTACCAATTTTTATGGCCAGTTTCCAATTTTATAGCCGATTTACCAATTTCCTGCATATGGTCAAACTGCGAATTTTACAGCAAATTTATCAATTTTATGCACAATTTCTTGCCAATTTCTACAACCAGTTTGACAATTTAATTACCTATGGTACCTATTGGTTATTCTGATCCAATGTAGGTTCCAGATAGTTCTCTAAAGAAATAGGGATGGAGATGTTAATATATATTGTTATTTAGAAGTAAATATACAACGAAGCTCATCCTTACACTAAAGACCTGTTGGTCTTTCACTATAGAGGACAGACCTCGTATGATTTCTGTTGTCTGAGAGCAGTAATTACATCGATCACAAAACATGACTTACTGTAGAAAAGATGGATACTCCATTGCACACTTACCGAAGGCTGGCCTTCTGTTTCTGGATCCTGTATTCTAGATTTTCTGGAGAAATTTTTCCGACATCGATTGTGCGATAGATGACGTCCATTCCAGTTATTAGAGATAGTAGACTCGCATTCAGACAGAAGTAAGCCTCTGGAAATGAGTTACGCAAAATACGAGTTAGATGCTTGCTGAGCATCGGCACAACGAAAAACCAGACAAAGTTGCAAATTCCATTTTTTTTATTTACTGGGTGACTAGTTTCGGGTTGGGACCCATTTTCAAATCATCGTCATAGACAGTCAAAATGGTAGTTCCGAAAATTATGAAGTGTTACAAAGTGCAAATGAACAGTCATCTGTAGGCTCCGGAACTTTTCATTTCCACTTCATAATATTTATACATTTTTAATGTGGTTTTTGTATTTTTGGAAATACCAGTTTGATTTGTAACTGGGTTCCGCCCCGAAACTAGTTACCAAGTAAATAAAGAAATAGAATTAGCAACTTTAGCTGATTTTTCGTCGTACTGATAACAGATATTGCTGCCCTGCAATTATTACAGCATGCTTAAGTTCGTAAACGTGCTGAATATGTCATACTCTTGCAGTTACCAAACTTATTTGTGCTAGATAACTGGACGTCCTCGAATCACTAGTACTTGATGTTAGCACGTGGTAGGCGGCCGCTGTGGCCGAGCGGTTGTAGGCGCTTCAGTCTGGAACCGCGCGACCGCTACGGTCGCAGGTTCGAATCCTGCCTCGGGCATGGATGTGTGTGGTGTCCTTAGGTTGGTTAGGTTTAAGTAGTTCTAAGTTCTAGGGGGCTGATGACCTCAGATTTTAAGCCCCAAAGTGCTCAGAGACATTTGAACCATTTTTGAGCATGTGGTGTGTTCCCGATAACAATAAGAAGCGGTGATGATGAAAGACAAGAGTGTAACAGAATCTTTGAGCACCTGTGTGTGTGTGTGTGTGTGTGTGGCTCCAATTCTTAGCAACAGCGAAGAGACTATGAGGTATGACAAGCAATTATCTACCGGAGTGAGAAGTGTTTAGCTGACTCAAGTGACTGTTCGAGATGACACAGAGCAGCTCTGCTGAAGTCACTGTCCAGCCTTCCGATATTTTGAGGGTGACTGAATGACGCTCACTTTTCCCTACGGAGTAGCGCGGAGTTCACCTTTACCACAGACCTTTACCTTGTCCAAACACAGTGACTAATGCAACGCTGTTGATAATACAAATACAGCTACATGATTACTCTGCAATTCACAATTAGTGCCTTTCAGAGGATTTATCGAACAACTTTCAAACTATTTCTCTACCGTTCCATGTTCGAAACATACATTTCCCCGTGTCAGATCTGATTTCTCTTATTTTATTATGATGATCATGGGCGCTAACAAAATATATTCACGGCTCTGAGGAAAAAACTGATTATTGAAATTTCATGAGAAGACTCTGCCGCAACGAAAAACGCATTTGTTTTAATGATTGCTACCCCAATATTATATCACTGGCATTCTCTCCCCTTTTCCGCGACGATACAAAACGAGCTGAACTTCTTTGAACTTTTTTCGACGTCCTCCGTCAATATTATCTGATGTGGATCCCACACCGCACAGCAGTACTGCAGAAGAGGGGGGAGGGGCAAGAGTAGTGGGAGCAGTCTCTTTAGTAGAACCTGTTACATTTTCTGAGTGTTCTGGCAATCCCCACGACGTTGTTTATGTGATCGTACAAAGTTAAGTTATTAGTCATTGTAATCTGTAAGTACAGAGCTATTCAAAATCACTGGATGTGAGGTCGGGAGACCTGCAAAGCCACCGGCGATGAAGCTTCTTCCAATACATCGTCGTGGAATAGTGTCTTTCAGGTAACGTCGGACGTGCTTAGAGAATTTCTCTAAGTAGAAAATAACCATCATCGTTGGTGGCCTTCCAAGTCTCCAGACCTCACACCTTGTGATTTTTGTCTGCAGGGTCACGTAAAAGATCGCGCTTTTACCCCTTCCCCTCTTTCCTGACACTCTTGAAAGTCTGCTACATCGCATTGTTGAAGCTGTGAATTCGATAAGGAGAGATCAGCTGCTTCGTGTGTGGCAGGAAATGAGCCACCGTTTCGATATTTGTCCTGCTCACATTGGTTTCTCACATTGAATGCATAAAAATTGGAGCTTTTCCCTTTCCCGTGTAACACATTGTGCTCACATCAAATGCATAAAAATTGGAGCTTTTCTCTTACCAGGAACGTTGGAACTGTGTTTCTTATCTTTTGTGGTTTGGAAGCAATAAATGTTTGAAATGTGTTCCTTCGTTTTGAATAACCCCGTATTTAGTTCAATTTATATCCTGTAGATTTGCGTGATTTATCATGTAACCGAATAGAACGGATTCCTTTAGTACTCGTGTGGATGAGTTCACACTTTCTTTTATTTAGAGCCAATCACCATTTCTCTCACCGTACAATTATCTTGTCTAAATCATTTAGCACTTTGTTTTGATCATCTATAACTTTACAAGACTTTGATGACAGTATCATCTGCAAACAATCTCAGAGGGTTTTTCAGATTGTCTGCTAAATCTTTTATATAGAACGGGAACAGCAGACGGCCTATAGTACGTCTTTGAGGAACGTCAGATATCACTTGTATTTTACTCGAAGTCTTTCCGTCAGTTATTACTAACTGTGATCTTTCGGACAGAAAGTCGCGAATCCGGTCGCACAACTGAGACGACTCTTCATAAGGGCGCAGTTATATCAGAAGTCACTTGTATGGAACGATGTCAAAAAGCCTTCTGAAAACGTAAAAACATGGAATTAATTCGATATCCCCTGTCGACAGCTCTCATTATTTCGTGAGAATAAAGACCTATTTGTCTTTCACAAGAACAGTGTTTCGTGAATCCGCGTTGGCTACTTGTAAATAAATCGTTTACTTTGAGGTAATTCATAACGTTCAAACACAGAGTACGTTCCAAAAACCTGCTGGAGACCGATGTTTGTGATATGGGTCTTTAAGTCAGCGTATTACACTTATTTCCTTTCTCGGGTATTGGTGTGACTTGTGCAACTTTCCGTTTTTTGGGAATGGATCTTTCTTGGTTGTGGAAACTATTAAAAGCATCTCGAATTGAAGTCCGCGCTAAGTTTCGAGCTTCTGCAACATTTCTCCAACCTTTTGGATATTGTGTTCCTTTAAATTTGTCATGTTTTTTTTTAGTTGCTTCTGCAACAGTGTGCTGACATCTTTTGTGTACCAAGGTGAATCAGTGACATCTCTTATTAATTTATTTGGTATAGGAATATATCTCAATTGCCGTCGATACTATCTCTTTGAATTCAAACTACATCTGGTCTACGCTTACGTAGTCAGATATATATATTAAAAGTATGTGTTGTGTGTCTGTGGGTGCCGCAAAAACATCGCAAGCAAATTTAGCAGCTCCATTGAGGTTAGATGGTGTGGTAGACCTCCATCTCCCATCCATGAAGAAAGTTTTGTTTCGGAACTGCAAGGGTTAGTTATGAAGACAAGAGTATCAAAAGACGGCATTTCTTCGCGACGACGTAATAAATTTAAGCGTGGTATGTTCGTGCGTACATCTATAACTCCGCCTCACAATCTCACAATCCCACATATGGTACGGTTGTCTCTGTCCCTCATCCATAAAAGTGTTTTGTTTTGGGAGTGCAGGAGTTGTGTTCGAAGTTACTGATGTCAAAAGGTGGCATCGCATCAATAGATCTCTTGTGGGAACGCAGTGAAGCAGGCTGGAATGGACTGCTGAAGTGCCCGATGCTGGCCAGAATATTCCTTCTAGAATGTTCGGAAATGTTAGAGAATGTTGTAGAATGCTCCAAAATGTTATAGAATTTTCCAGAAGATTCGAGAACGTTTTAGGTCTCCCAAGTAATTCGGCATTAACTGGAGGTGCATTACTTACACATTCTGGATATTTTCGGCATTCGCTTCCAGTTATTCCAAAATAAATTCCAGCATATGAAATCAATGCATAAATAGATAAACTTCCTCATAACGCTGTTGGAAGCTACTGAATTTGGTTATTTGAAAGAGTCGTTTTAGCGATAAGAAATGATTAATACTGCTATAATCATAAAGATATGTATGCTAAATGTTATGATCTTTACATAAAGAAAAGTATATCGTGAGGTACACCCGTAATTTTTATGTATGAAGTAGTGAGTTTACTGATGGCACTTTTGTTGCCTAAGACTCCTCTCACTTTCAGATTCAGATGGTTCAAATGGCTCTGAGCACTGTGGGACTTAACTTTTAAGGTCATCAGTCCCCTATAACTTAGAACTACTTAAATCTAACTAACCTAAGGACATCATACACATCCATGCCCGAGGCAGGATTCGAAACTGCGACTGTAGCGGTCGCGCGGTTCCACCTAGAACCACTCGGGCACCCCGGCCGGCTCACTTTCAGAATTCAAATTAATAATCCAATTAATTTAATAAAACTTTACCTTAAATTACCATGCATCACCACAATAAAATAAAAACAGTGAGTAGTTGAGGGGGTATGAATGAGAACAATGACGTATTTCAGTTTGAAAAATAAAGACAAGTTTTATTAAACTACAACGAGCTGAAAAATGTTACAAAAAATGACAAACACGAATCAAAAAGGGATGGTGTTTGATTGGCAAAGCATACACTGGGGTGAAAGCTATACAAATTCTCCCCCGAAATTAATCCCTTTCAGAACGCTATCTGACTTTGTTTACATGAATCCACTGTGAGGCCCAACTCTATTCAGATGGAATCAACAACGACCAAGTGCACCAAAAACTATGGTTCACCTGAGAACAGGGAGCTGTAAATATCATTTAACAGCGCGGTGCCGGAGCAGCAGTATTTTACCCTTTCATGTTGATTCAGGCTGGAGCAGAAAACAGCCCGTTCTCTGCGAGGAGCGGCGCACTGCAGCAGCAGTAATGTTCTCACGCGTCCAGGAAAATTTGCAAACTACGCGGGCTGGCGTCCTGATAATCAGAACGCGGGAAACTTCCATCTCAGAGCATTGAAATCTGTCAGATTTCAGTGAGAGTTTAACCCGTTCGCTGGTCTGGCGAAAACAATCTGACTTACAGGCACGACGGCACTGTCAAACATCAGATGGCCGACTTAGGACGAATATGTGCGATACGTCCGAGGTGATATTCAGTTGGAAACTGTCACTGGCTCTTAGTCCACCACTAGGGAAAAGTCTGAAGTTATCCACCAGGGAGGATAAGAAAACCAAGAGGTCGAAGACTCGCAACCACGTTTCACCAAGCCTCGGAGCCGAATTAGTAAAAACTAAATTGCCACCACATTGCACAAATCAATCAGACTTTCCTCCACTCATTGGATCTGCCACATTTTCAATTGTGTATTTCTATCTATCACGCCATTTTTTCGTAATGTTTTCTATTGTGAGGTTCTGCTTTGTTTTGTTGACTGATGGCCCATTTGTGCAGAGCCTCACACATGTTAAACATCACTCACAACCGTCAGTGCACGGTACACATCAAGAATAACTTACATTTATAAACAAAACAATTATTCTCACAGTCACAGGCTTTCGAAAAAAATCATTTGTAATTGACAAAATCAGACTCTGACCGACAAGTAAATCACTAATACACAATAAGAACCTGAACTGTAAGTGACGTGTCAGATTGTCTTCATCTTGTAAGCTCTGCAGCTTTTCCATTGGATTGTTGTGATTTGCGTGCTTCCAAGTGTCATAAAAGTAAACTTTTGCTATCTATTCCACATCTTTGATACAGTCATTTACAGTTCGTTGTGAAAATATCTTATCGACAAGATTTGCTTCTCGAACCCGTCCGAGTGTCTGAACACGTGCTTCTGGGTGTTCAGCCGGGGCGTAGTTTCCATTTTATTCACAGCAGTTCGACGTGCGACCCTAGTCGTCTTCTGAGACGTTGCAAGTTGCACCCCAGACAGCAGGTGCACACAGCAGCAAAACTCCGTTAAGTACTCAGAAGCAGACTATCAGTTATTAATTCTTGAGTTTTCCGAATGCCGACAGTAGAAGTCACACTTCTAGATTCAAACATAATACGCTAGGCCTGTTTCTGAAGCTCACCACATCTACTACTAGTTATAGAACGCACTAGCACATTATTTTACAGACACACCTTAACAGCTATACAGCTACCACAATATATCACCGACATTTTCAGCAGTAATTAATGCTTCGGTCGCTCTATGAATTAAATTGTATCGTCATTAATTGTATCAAAAATCCAATCTGTAGAAGAGTAAATATCGCATTATAGAGCTAATTCTTGGCAAGGTGTTCCGAAGAAGTATAGTTCCTACTGGATCCACCGTGGTTAGAGGAGGATAATTCGCAGAACGGGTGACAACTAGGCGGTCTTCTGCAGTAACGCGTAATGAGACAGAGATATCCACATATGCAATGGCGGTAATATCGCTGAGACCCAAGGGAAGGATCGGGATTAAGCTAAGGAAAACACTTGGAAGGTTGGCCGAACTTGATGCGTCATTTATTATTCCCAAACAAATAGTTTTATTTAATAACAATTTTATCATAAGCCAACTAACAGTTACCAAGATTCTTGCCAAATACATATAAATAGTTGAGATATTAAAATTGAAATCACTGTGCATAAGGACATTTGCATTTTACAAAAAATTACAAATGGTACACGAAGAACATGTAAACTTTATAATATATGGCGACCCTATTACAAACAGTTTGAAACGTCCCCTTAGAACAATTATACAGGACTGGGCTTAAACTGACACACAATATTTTTTTGCGCAACGCAATCAGACTTTCAGTAATCCCTGCAAGAGAGTGGCCCTGACTAACATTAATCTATCTATTTCACAAATCACTTACCTCACAAAAATCTTCGTTACTCGAACTACTGCAATACAGCGAGCGCCACTACTGCCAGCTAACTAAAAGATTCAAACTACGGAAGTCACTAACTACTGATAGGCACAGTTAGCAAATGAAAGATTTTGATAGAGAACAAACAATGTATTTACCTTAATAGTCATAATATATATAGCAGTTCATGACACCAATTCTTACAAATTTCAAAACTCCGCCATCTCTCTCCCCACGTCCACCACTGCTGGCGGCTCACCTCCAACTGCGCAACGCTACGCGCTGTTAGCATCCAGCTGCCGCCGCCCAACAATACAATGGCAGACAACAATGCAAACCAGCCACAGACTGCACACAGCACAGCCAGTGATTTTCATACAGAGCGCTACGTGGCGGCGGCGTTACCAATATGAGAACCTAAACAGCCTACTTACAAGTTAACTGATTAAATGAACCTGAAGCAACAGTCTCTGGGTGCGACTAGCATCACAACTGTAGAATATACCACAA
The DNA here is from genome assembly GCF_023897955.1 of Schistocerca gregaria. Lineage (NCBI taxonomy): Eukaryota > Metazoa > Arthropoda > Insecta > Orthoptera > Acrididae > Schistocerca > Schistocerca gregaria. The sequence goes on along the minus strand of NC_064920.1, from coordinate 323,196,820 downwards.
CGGAACTTGAAAATAAGTACAACAAACGTTAAATAAAAAACATCAAAATGCATGTATCTCGACCGGCTATTCTGCTCTCATATAGACAAGATACCGCCAAACTGGCAAAACACTACCAAATGTAAAAACGGGAACAATCTGCACTACTTCATTGACTGGCCACAAGCCTGTTACACATATATCAAAGTAAGTGCCCCTAATACACTAGTAAATTGGTAATGACGATTAAACCCAACCTTTTCCTTTAGAAATCAAGAAACTAAGTGCTTAGTTTCCTAGAGGGTTTCATGACACACCCACAAAGACTTTACAATAATAGAATCAGTGAGTTAATCAGGTGACATCCCCGCCGGAGCACGGTACCTAAAGAATGACAATAAATTACTCAACTTGAGCTGTCAACATCTACCAAACAACAACAGCGAACAACTGTAATAGAAATGATCATACACATCAATATTTAAGCGGCTAATGAAATATCATTTTCAACAACCAAATCTTCTGCAAGGGGCGCCCTGCTCATAAATATTTACAAGTTAACCTTATTCGCAATGACGAGAAACAATATACAAAGTCATTCCAACAAGATTAAATAACTCAAAGTACCTCTATGGGGCCTCTTAGGGACGAATAGAAACGCACCAAATGGCAGGCAGGTGGCCTGTCAAAATGTATACCTGTAACCTGAAGGGCACCTCAACATTGGGCAATAGAGTGTGCAAAAACAAACACGTACACACTTATGACCCTCACGTGCGTACCTTCAGGCAAAGCTCACACTACTTTAGTTACAGGCCAAATCCAAAAATTCGCCTCAGGGAGGGCCATAAGGTCTACAACAAACAGAAATTACAATCAGTAATATCAAACAATGATAACAAACAATGGTTTCAAGCACCAGATTAAAAATGGCAAAGTACTATCTTTGTGCTTACAGAAGGCTCCAGACTGACACACACAGGGTCCCAAAAGGGGTCACTGAAAGGGCTTAAGGAACCGGATTCCTGGCCAGCTCATAAAGAGACAGAATTAACAGTCTTTAAGTATAGTACTTACGGAAAATTTCAAACAAATGCCAAGGATGCCAATAGCTCAGGATACCAGGAAGGCGCAGGATGATGCTGCTCTCCTGCTAGTAGCTGCTGACGAGTTGCCCACTACATCTCTGTGTATTTAGCACACCACCGTTGGCTAATGCGCTTCCTTACCAGGTTTTATGCGACGAGAGACGCTCCTTCGCCGCTAAACTCGCCATTACCAACGGTCAATGCTTCAGAAAAACGCGGTCCCCCACAGCCCAATGATCAATGGTTTCAGCTGGCTGTAATCGCCCGGACGCCGAGTACTCAGGTACACCCGTCCAGCTCCGTGTCACACACGCCACACACTACCACACAGCCCCATAGTGAACCCATAATCAAGGAAAGATGACGTGATGAGGGCCAGAATCGCTGGAACAAAGGTAGATTAATTAACGTGCTTCACTTGACTAAGTGAAATCGGAAATTATTCCCAGTCGTCTACACGTTGACTAGCAAATTAACCAGCCAATTGGCCCCTAACCTTGATAACAGGACACGGGCCCACAAACTGGGATATCAATGTACCAACATTAGCACCATACCGCGCTCGTCCCACGAAGTCTCTGACGAAAACCTTATCTTCCACCTTACCCCGAAAGGATCGTTCAAAATGGTTCAATTGCCTCTGAGCACTATGGGACTTCTAAGGTCATCAATCTCCTAGAACTTAGAACTACTTAAACCTAACTAACCTAAGGACATCACAGACATCCATATCCGAGGCAAGATTCGAACCTGCTAACGTAGCGGTCGAGCGGTTCCAGACTGTAGCGCCTAGAACTCTCGGCCACCTTGGCCGGTGAAAGGGTCGTCCGCTGCGAATGTAGCGCCTTGTCTGACAGTGGTGAGTCAGTTCAATATTCTGCCTAGTCCGCTGCCAATTCTCCTTGAGGAGACCCAGCGTGATCTATGTGGCTAAAACGTCATTAGTGCACCACAAGCTGGAGAGTGGAGAATTAAGGGGATACGCTAACGTAAGAGCGGGAGGAACAGCCTTGGATGTCTCATGCTGTGCGGAATTAAGCGTGGAATTGAGCCAGAGGAGGGTGTCATCTCCTTTGCTCGAAGACTTAGTATGGTATATGAATAAGGTCGCCCTAAGTTTACGATTGACTCTCTCCGCAAAGGACGCTTGAGTGTAATACGGCTTGGTGGTAATATCCCCGTTGGCATTGTGGAAACAGAACCGTCTAAACTGCCTGAGACAAAGCCCGGAGCGGTATCTTTCACAAGGGCCTAGGATGGGGGGAAAGGGGGGAGGGGGCAAACCACGAAAAGACATTGGTTACATGATGGATGGTAATGAACCCAGTAGCCCCTCGGCTATGGAGCAGCCAAAGCAGCCGGGAGAACGCATCGACAACAATCAAAATTTAACGGTCGCCTCTCTTAGGCGGGGAAAGGGTCATACGAAAGCGAAGAAGAGTTTATCCATAGGATGCTGCTCTTGCTCTGGCTGCGCAACAACCCGGGGGAGTTAGTCTTCTTTTTACCTCTCTTAGAAGACTCGCACTCATTAACCAAACAGCGCAGCGGATACCCCCGTACAATGAAGGTCAAGGTTTTGTAAAGCCCTAAATGAGTACCCACAAGAGTTATGGAAATAATGAAATACGGAGCGAACTAACAGTGAGTTCACCGAGTTCACCTGCTTGTTTATACAGTCCCATCCTCAACAAATACTTCGGAACTAACTGTCTGGATAATAATTGCCTGCTGATGGGCCCTCACAACGGATCTTCACCACGCTTGGCCATAAGCCTGCCAAACAATTACGGTACTTCGGCTAACAAACCGCACACAATATCATGAGGTTCTCCAGCTTCATTTTCAGCTCCTAGATCCTCCTCCTCAAATATGCGACTAAGTGAGTCTGTACCTGGCTGTCGGAGTGCCTCGAAACGGAAGGCTGATGTGCGGCCAGCCCATCTAGCAGTCTTGGAAAACTTGTGGTAAGATCCTGTGGGAGCAAACTGCTGAGGTCATCGGTCCCTAAGCTTACACACTACGTAATCTGATTCAAACTAACTGACGCTAAGGACAACACACACACCCATGCCCGACGGAGGACTCGAACCTAAGACAGGGGGAGCCGCGCGAACCGTGACAAGGCGCCCCAGATCGTGCGGCTACCACGCGCCATCTCGCAATCCTACCATTTTTCCTAGGCCTAACCAGAACCGAAGTCAAAGCGTGATCGTCGGTTTCTAAATCAAATTCTGTGTGTTCAAGGTAAAATTTGAACTTTTCAAGGGCGAATAGAACGGCTTCGTCCTGACACTCATACATCGAATACCTAAGTACAGGACTCGTCATTCTTCTCGAGGCAAAAGCTATAGGACGTCTTTCACGCAGATTCTCCTGGATGGTGCCTACGTTCGAAGCGTCAGTCTGGACAATTAGTCTCTTATCGAAATCAGACGCAGCCAATACCGGAGGATTAGTGACGGCGGTCTTAATACCCTCAAAAGCACCCTGCTGTCTTTCTCCCCACACAAAGCTCTCTCCTTTCCTGCACAAATTATTAAAGAAAGCAGCAATCTGCTCGAAACTGGGAACGAATTTACGAAAAAGCCATTCCTATAAACCTGGCCACCTCTTTTTTGCTCATAAGTGGAGAAAAGTTTTTCACGTCCGCCGTTCGTTCCTGGTAGTTCCTAATGCCATTACCTTATACCAGGTGACCAAAATATGAGATCTGGCGCCTATCGAGGGCAGTCGTGGACTATTTCACTGTTAACACAGCAGAACGATGTGTGGACAACACTTGACCAAGATGAGAAAGGTGTTCCTCGAACGAATCAGTAAGGTGCTGATAATGGCGCCTTGGTGGCTAAAGGCATTCTTGATTAACATCAGCTCACCACGTCCGATCTCAAAGGTGACAACGCTCACGATCGATACAGCGACTATATATAGCAAACGTGGTTTGCATCGTGATCTACATCTACATCTACATCTACATCTACATGACTACTCTGCAATTCACATTTAAGTGCTTGGCAGAGGGTTCATCGAACCACAATCATACTATTTCTCTACTATTCCACTCCCGAACAGCGAGCGGGAAAAACGAACACCTAAACCTATCTGTTCGAGCTCTGATTTCTCTTATTTTATTTTGATGATCATTCCTACCTATGTAGGTTGGGCTCAACAAAATATTTTCGCATTCGGAAGAGAAAGTTGGTGACTGAAATTTCGTAAAAAGGTCTCGCCACGACGAAAAACGTCTATGCTGTAATGACTTCCATCCCAACTCGTGTATCATATCTGCCACACTCTCTCCCCTATAACGTGATAATACAAAACGAGCTGCCCTTTTTTGCACCCTTTCGATATCCTCCGTCAATCCCACCTGGTAAGGATCCCACACCGCGCAGCAATATTCTAACACAGGACGAACGAGTGTAGTGTAAGCTGTCTCTTTAGTGGACTTGTTGCACCTTCTTAGTGTCCTGCCAATGAAACGCAACCTTTGGCTCACCTTCCCGACAATATTATCTATGTGGTCCTTCCAACTGAAGTTGTTCGTAATTTTAACACCCAGGTGATGCTAGCAGCGCCACTCTTATGCGACTGGTGCAAAATCTGAACGGACATCATCTTTCAGATGTAGAAACACGCCTGGTACCTTTCCTTTTCGTCGCACAATCCCTTCTCGGTGTTGCATATATGAATGTGGCGGGAAGTTAATGATTTTTATAAAAAGTCTTTCAGCAGTTACCAACATCACCAATACGACCAAAATGTTCTCTCCAGAACCGTCATCCTTGACGATCCCAGTAGTCCGACCGGCAGTAACAGAAGCAAGAACTGATATTTAGGGGTACGCAACACGTCTCAGTACAAATGACCTCCCTCGGGAAAGTTGTTTCGTCCTCCGGAAAGGGGCAGGCGCAGTGAGATTTAGCTGATGGTAAGAAGATGGTGGCGCCTAAGTTATGTGGAGCAGCGGCGGCGGCGGACCCCCTGCGTCATGCGGCAGCGGCCGTTTATCTTTATTTAATGGCCGCGGCTTCCGCACAAGTATTCGCAATCTGCCTGATGGCTGCGCGGTTTCTTACCGCCGCCGCCGGCCACGCATTTCTCAGCGGGCGCTCCGCGCAGCCACCCACGTGCGGGCAAAAACCTCGCTCCGCAAAAAAATGCGTCGCCAGCGAATAGAAATCTTCGCTAAGCTCTCTGGGCTCAACGAATGGCAACACAACAACAGCATTCCCCGTTTGGGCTCTGGACAGCTCACCAAAGGCTCCGTAAATCACCTTTCCGTAAGTACACTGCCCTCCTCGGTGCTATTTACGGAACACGCTTTCCCTCTATCGTTTACGCAGCTATTGTGTTATTTGGGGAGCAGAAAAATTCGACTACAGCATAAAAAGTCAAAATTTGGGAAAACTTTACGCCCAGTCCAGCACGACGTAATTATAAGTCTGAGGCGACGCTAGACTACTTGGTGCTGTCAGAGTGAGAAAGACAACTGAGATATAGTGAACATAATAAACAACTCACTGTTTACACATACTGATTTCATAGTAGACAATCATCTCTGCAGGTGATCGCTGAAACATATCATTGCTGATATAAGTGAAAAAAAATCTCTTATATTTGTACACACACACAAACACATGCACACACACACACACACACACACACACACATATATATATATATATATATATATATATATATATATATATATATATATTCAATAATTAAGGGCAAGTTTGGTACTTTTATGGCTTTAAGTTGGCATCACTGGGAGGACCCCTGATCAGCTGATATATCAACACTGTTTTGTTTATAACCTCAATAACACAGTTCAAGTGGCGTGTCAGCTTGGAACGTCGACATTAGTTGAACAAAGTTCAGTTACGCGTTTTTTAATTGCTGAAGGCGAGAAAGCAGTAAATATGTACTGTAGAATGTCTAAAGTTTATGGTGAAGGTTGTATGAATCGTGCAAATTTTTACAAGTGGGTAGAGCAGTCCAAAAATGGTCGCGACTCAATGACTGACGAACACCGTTCTGGCCGACCAGTTGCAGTTTCAACTCACTCACTTGAAAGTCGAATTGATGACATTATTCGTGCCGACCGCCGTGTGACAGTGGCAATGACAGATGATAAGGTTCAAGTCAGTACTGGTACAGTTCATAACATTATCTGTAACAATCTGAATTACTGCAAAACAAGTGCAAAACGTGTCTCAAAGGAGTTGACGCGTCTACACAAGGAAACAAGGTAGAGAGTGTGCACAGAGCTAAAGGAATGTCATGGAAGAGAAGTTAAGCACTTCATCAACAAAATCTTAACTTGTGATGAAACTTGGGTTCACTGTTATGAGCCAGAATCGAAAAGACGAAGCATGGAGTGGAATCACACCAACGCACATGTCAAGAAAAATTCAAAACCCAAGCATCAGCAGGAAAAGTCACGTTGACGGTGTTTTGGGATGCTGAAGGTCCAGTCAATACTACTGGGATTTGCTTTTAAACAAGGTGAAGCCAGCCGAGAAAGAGAGACGTCGTGCGTCTCAGGGGAAAGGTGTGATTCTCCATTTCTCAACTAACCCATGAAACCATCAACAAGATGGTCTGGGAAGTACTGCCTCATCCCCGTTACAGTCCTGATTTAGCACCTAGTGATTTCCATTTGTTCTGTGCAGTGAAGGAGGCATTACGTGGGAAGAGGTTCCAGGACAACGAGGACGTGAAGAAGTTTGTGCGAAATTGGTTCAAACATCAAGATGAAGAGTTCTTTGCAGCCGGAATAAAAAAGGTTGTAGCCCGTTGGAACAAGTGTATAAATGTTCAAGGAAATTATTTTGAAAAGTAGAAAAAGTATTGTTTTGTAAAAAATAAACGCTTTTTTCTCCAGACCAATATGTCTAATTATTGAATGGCATATATATGCCATTACTTACTAGAGCTATACACAGAAAATCTTACTTAGTACAAGCTATACGCAGAAAATGATAGTTGACATACTGTGTTACTAATTTACAGCCACTACACGAAAAAGTGGAGACTTTCAAGCAATTTTTCACATTAACGACAACTGCGTGACTTTCAAATAATGACTTGAAAGTTTTAATGTAAGTAAGTCACCTTTTCATTTTATTACAAAATAATTCCATGAAATATATTTATTCTAAAAATAATATGTCGAAGATAAAATTATGTAATATTCGTGGACTGTTAAAACGGCGAAACGCGTCTAGATATATAAATAAAATAAAATAGTAACGTGTAACTGGCACAAAAAGCATCATCGCAGTTTACGAGGGCGTGTTGAAAAGCAATTATTAGTGCTTTTTAAATAAAACAAACTTTATTAACATTCTGCATCTTTGTTATTTATGTCTATGTATTTATTTCTTAATGTTGTTACCCTGGCGACGAACACATTTCTACCTTTGAGAGACCAGTTTGTTGATACCGTCACTGTAGACTGACTTCCTTGGCGGAGCCACAACCTCACCTCTCCTAGCACCGCTCCATCACTGTCAAAGCGAAGTCCTCTGTTTTGGAAACAGATGAAAATCGGATGGCGCCAAGTCGGTACTGTATTGTGGATGATCTATCACAGTGAATCCAAGGCGCCGGATTGTTGCAGATGCCGCGCCACTCGTGTGTCATCTCGCATTGTCATGTTCAAAAAATGGCTCTGAGCACTATGGGACTTAACATCTGAGGTCATCAGTCCCCTAGAACTTTGACCTACTTAAACCTAACTAACCTAAGGACGTCACACAACACACAGTCATCACGAGGCACAGAAAAATCCCTGACCCCGCAGGGAATCGCATTGTCATGAGGAAGGAGAGGGTGGTCCATGTGTGGACGCTCATATCGAATTCGAAAGTCGATTACCGCAAGCTATTTCTCAGACAACGACATAGTTATGCTACACACTGACATGTTACACGCCTTCTAGCGGCTGATGGTTGCAAATATGTAGACATGAAGAATAAAAATATAGCACGTTAATAACGTTTGTTTTATTTACAAAGCTTTAAGAGATTTAACATAAAAATTTGGAATATGTTGTAGCACCCCCATATATATATATATATATATATATATATATATATATATATATATATATATGTGTGTGTGTGTGTGTGTGTGTGTGTGTGTGTGTGTGTGTGTGTGTGTGTGTGTGTGTCTTTGATTTTATAGATAAAAACGAATGGGGCGAGTATAGAACAAGCAAATTATCCTGATAAACATAGGCTTGGAAACCAATGATTTCCGAGATACAATGTAGTGCGACTTAGTAGAAAAACTCCTTGTAACGGAGTCCCCGATCCACAATGCAGAATTCCCGGCGGGGTCAGTGATTTTGTCTGCCTCGTGATGACTGGGTATCGTGTGATGTCCGTAGGTTAGTTAGGTTTAAGTAGTTCTAAGTTCTAGGGGACTGATGACCATAGCTGTTAAGTCCCATAGTGCTCAGAGCCATTTGAACCACAATGCAGACATGCACAAGAGGTCAAACACTCCGCTCCGTGCAAGTTCAGAAATCCCAGTCATGTTCCAAATTAATTGACAACCATCCACAATGCATTTCCAGAGCACGTCGACACAATCAACAGGGCTAGTATGCATTAAGATTTAAAATATCCCCAAAGGGTTGACGTCGGGAGGCCATGATATTGGCAAAGCACGACAAATACAGTTGTAGAAAATTCGTGTCAGCCACATGAAAGTGTGTCGGTGCACCACAACGCATGTCCACATACATATTCTTTCATCATAGGGAACATCATCAAGAATGTAGACTTAGGTATTAACAGTGTTTTAACGTTAGCATGAGCGCACTTATAGATACATAGTACTGGAAGGGGCAAACCATTGGTTGTTTGTAAGAATTATTTGCTCTCACAGAACGGATAGGCTCGTAGACAATTAATAAGAAACACTATATTAATAATAACATAAACGGAGACACTTATTAACCACAAGGGTTTCAGTTAAGTAAATCACAGAAAAACACAGCGTGACTTCTGGATGGTAATCGATGAACAGTCTTAATCACAGTTTGCCATTAAACACTCTCATTATATATATCTGACAGAATAAATTTCTATGTCACGACCAGTTTGCACGGCTGTTCCAAGTTGTACAATCGCAAGACAACACTGCCTGTCTTGGATACCAGTATTGGAGTCCGTGAAGGTCAAGATCGTCGAGTCTTGCACATGTGGAACTGCTGGTAGCCTGTAAAGGACCCGAAAGGTGAGTTGGCTTCAACTGGGTCCGGCGCTGGAACTGTTGGCTGTGTGTACAGTTTGTACAGAGGATCCAAAATAAAGTTACCCACTGAAAGTATATCTTCACGTTCCTCAGAGGTCGCTTATCTCGCAAACAGTGCTTGCGACTGCAACGTTGTAGTCAGCGATACTCGCACCATTGGTGGCTAGGCTGGCATCTCTCCTGGCGAGTCAGCATCACGCGTTACTACTGCGAGTGCTGGGGGTTCCTTTGACAATGAATTGGCTTGTTGTTTTTGTTGTTGTCCCGAATGTTTCAGTATATACGGTGAGGGCGTCGGGCAGTACTTCGATTGTCGGCGGTTGAATTGGCTCCGGTAGAATATACTTGCAGCAGTGGTGCGTTCACCACCCGCCAGCTGCACATGTGCAGCTGGAAGCTGTAGTGGCAGGCGAATAGCTGGGATATAGCACCTTATTCACTATCCTCTACTCGCCCCTTTCGTGTGTACCTAAAATACTCAAACTAGCTTTATAACTTCTGCAAATAATTGGCACCACAATCTCCCAAAAGAACCCGTAAGTGTGCCCATGTTATGCTCAAAGCAATTATCTTCAGTGTGGCGAAGTGAAGCGGTTCCTGCGTTAGTTAAAAGCTAGCCGGGAGGCACTCCTGTAACCCGCCCTAGCTAGATGGGGCCCCATGATAATGAGTACTCGCGGAGCTGAGGGAGCAAGTTGAGTCTGGTCTCCTGGAGGGGAGGGAGACAGGGCTGTCCGAGGAGGAAACAGGTGGTAGCAAGGGAGCCGTCTCCAGGGCCCGGCGCACGTGGAGCGTGGATAATTAGTGGACGGCGATCCCCGGCAAGTTGCCGTTAATAATCGGCAAGTTGGTGCGCAGCGGCCGACGTCAAGTTGGCCCCGGGGGAGTGGCACAAAGATGCGCTCCGCTTCTGTCTCATTAGGTGCGCGCCGCCGGTCACAAGCCACGCCACCAGCTCCCTCCTCCCTGCTCCACTGTCGCTGCGGCGGTAACGCAATAAGCGCCAGCAGCGGGGACCCTCCACCTGCTGCCACCGGCGTCACACGCGGTAATGCACCGTACACTCGGCCTGTATCTGCATCAGAAGGAGAAAGTGACTGACAGCTAACAACCATTCACAGAAAGCGAGAGATCACATTTTTGCTCAGTTCACCCTCATCATAGCTTGACAGTCAGTCGTCTAGGTAAGGAGAGAGCATTGTGCCCATTTTGTCCACTGTCCGTGAGAAATTAATGATGATTTCAGATCTTTACCTGATCGCGAGACGCAATCGAGTTCCTCCCTACTACACTACTGGCCATTAAAATTGCTACACCACGAAGATGGCGTGCTACAGACACGAAATTTGACCGACAGGAAGATGATGCTGTGATACGCAAATGATTAGCTTTCATAGCCGTCACACAAGGTTGGCGCCGGTGGCGACACCTACAACTTACTCACATGAGGGAAGTTTCCAACACATTTCTCATACACGAACAGCAGATGACCGGCGTTGCCTGGTGAAACGTTGTTGCGATGCCTCGTGTAAGGAGGGGAAATGCGTACCATCACGTTTCCGACTTTGATAAAAGTCGGATTGTAGCCTACCGCGATTGCGGTTTACCGTATTGCGACATTGCTGCTTGCGTTGGTCGAGACCCAATGACTGTTAGCAGAATATGGAATCGGTGGGTTCAGGAGGGTAATAAGGAACGCCTTGCTGGATCCCAATGGCCTCGTATCACTAGCAGTCGAGATAACAGGCATCTTATCCGCATGGCTGTAACGGATCGCGCAGCCACGTCTCGATCCCTGAGTCAACAGATGGGGACGTTTGCAAGACAACAACCATCTGCACGAACAGTTCGACGATGTTTGCAGCAGCATGATACTATCAGCTCGGAGACCATGGCTGCGGTTATCCTTGACAAGAGCGCCAGCGATGGTGTACTCAACGACGAACCTGGGTGCACGAATGGTAAAACGTCATTTTTTTCAGATGATCCAGGATCTGTTTACAGCATCATGATGGAAGCATCCGTGTTTGTCGACGTCGCGGTGAACGCACATTGGAAGCGTGTATTCGTCATCGCCATTCTGGCGTATCACCCGGCGTGATGGTATGGGGTGCCACTGGTTACACGTCTCGGTCACCTCTTGTTCGCACTGACGGCACTTTGAACAGTGGACGTTACGTTTCAGTTGTGTTACGACCCGTGGCTCTACCCTTTGTTCGATCCCTGCGAAACCCTACATGTCAGCAGGATAATGCACGACCGCATGTTGCAGGTCCTGTACGGACCTTTCTGGGTACAGAAAACGTTAGACTGCTGCCCTGGCCAGCACATTCTCCAGATCTCTCACCAATTGAAAACGTATGGTCAATGGTGGCCGAGGAACTTGGTCGTCACAACACGCCAGCCACTACTGTTGATAAACTGTGGTATCGTGTTGAAGCTCATGGGCAGCTGTACCTGTACACGCCATCGAAGCCCTGACTCAATGCCCAGGCGTATCAAGGCCGTTATTATGGCCAGAGGTGGTTGTTCTGGGTACTCATTTCTCAGGATCTGGGCACCCATATTGTGTGAAAATGTAATGACGTGTCAGTTCTAGTATAACATATTTGTCCAACGAATACCCGATTATCATCTGCATTTCTTCTTGGTGTAGCAGTTTTAATGGCCAGTAGTGCAGCAGCAGGTTCGCAATTGATTAATTAAAATGCTGAGGAGGTGAATACTGAAAAATATTATTATTAAAATATACGTAAACAGACTGTGGCTAATTAATGTATATGCTCCTGGAAGAGGTATATCTCTTTAATTAAAGCAGATAGAAAAGAACATTTTTTGATGTCACACATTAAGGTGTAACTTAAGGTTACATACGCTCAAAACGGCCATCTTCCACCGCAATGCATCGTCGACGAGGATTTGGAATGGAGCGACATACCAGTTGCATTGTTTCTGTTTGGAATGGCATCGCAGGATTCTTGAGTTGCTACAATGTTAGTAGTTTTGCGGTATACACCGCATTCTTTACAGTAGACAGAAGTCCCGGTGGTTAATCTGGATATTCCACAGCACTTCTTTTTGTCCAAAATCTCAAAGGGACTGTGAGACTGAAAACTTCCCTCACATCAAATTGAAGGTGATGTGGGGCGCCAGTTTGTTGAAAGTAAGAATCTTCATTGTAAAAAATGATCTGGAGTCATCACGTGCAACATTTCTAGGTAACAGTCACCTATGACAGCCTCTTCAAACAAAAACTGCGTGATAAACCCTCCACAGGACAGGTCACACAAGACATACATCTGCAACCTTCAGTTTACCTACAGCTTTTCCTTAGCCCAGTACAAGCACTTACGGCGGTTAATTGTTTCGTTAACTTTAAAAATTGCCTCACCCAACCGAAGAATTGGGTCTTGAAAAATAGCGTCTCATTCACATGTATTGAAGATCCACTCATAAAATTAAATGTCTGAAGGCGATGCTTCCGCACACAGCGAAAAGTCATGCTGTGACCAATGAAGATATCGTCCCTCATTGAGTGCCCGCTGAGGCCGCGGTGTTACCCTGTCTTACTTATGGACTCCGCTAAACTAAAGTTTTGGGGAGGAGAGTGGAATGCGCCACCTGTCAACGAATTCTGTAAACTTTGTTCTGTGTAGGATCTTTCCGTGCGAGGTTTGATTTCTCTTACTTTGTTCTGATTGCCCCTCCCTATGCAATTGGGAGCCAACAAGATATTTTCAGAATCTGAGGAGTAAGTTCGTGATTAAAATTTCCCTGGCACAATCTCCCTTATTTCGCGATAGCACAAAACGGGGTACTCTTCTTTGAACTTTTTCGATGTCCTTCGTCGATCCTGCCTGATGCGGATTCCACATCCACAGCAATACTCTGTAGTATTGCTGCATGATAGCTGACAAGCGTAGTGTCAGCAGTCTCTTTAGAACCCCTCAATATTTTCTAAGTGTTCTGACAATAAATATTTGGTTTGCTTTACCCCCAGTATTATCTGTGTGATCGTCCCAGTTGACATTATTCGTAATTGTAACCCTCATCTTTTCATTATTTAGGGTCACCTGCCATTTGTTCGGCCCATACGGATATCTTGTTTGAATCGTTTTGCAATTTCGTATGATAATCTGATAACTTTATGAGCCGGTAAATGGCAGCCTCATCTACAAACAATATAAGAGAGCTGCTCAGATTTTCTACTAAATCATTTATACAGGTCAGGAACAGCAGATATGAACGCCAGATATTTCTTCTGTTTTACTTGACGACTTTCCGTCAGTTACGACGAACAGTGGCCCTTCTGACAGGAAATTACGTATCCAGTCGCACAACTGAGGCGATACTCCATAGTCACACAATTTGAGTAGAGGGCGCTTGGGAGGAAATGTATCAAACGCATTCTGAAAATCTAAAAACATAGAATCAGTTTGACATCCCTTGTCAATAGCACTCATTACTCGTGAGAATAAAGAGTTAATCGTCTTTCACAAGAGCGATACATTCTGAATCCGTGTTGGCTGTTCGTCAATAAATCGTTTTCTTCGAGACAGCTCACAATGTTCAACCACAGTTTATTTTCCAAAATCCTACTGCAAATCGATGATTGCGATATGGATCTGTAATTCAGCGGATCACTCGTATTTCCTTTCTTTGGTATCGGTGTGAACTGCGCAACTTTCCTGTCTTAAGGTACCGATCTTTCGACGAGCGAACTTTGTATACGATTGTTAAATTGGGACCTATTGCATCAGCATACGTTGAAAGGAACCTGACTCGTATACAATCTGGACCGGCGGCTTTCTATTTATTAAGTGATTTAAGGTGCTTAGCTACATCGCTTCAGAATAATTTTCGTACTATAGCCAGTCTGTTTACATCCCCTCTACTTTCAATATCATCGGTTACTTTCCTACGCAAATAGCAAACCTTACACTTTTATTGTCTCTTTTCCTAATCTAATTCGTTCAGCATAGCCAGATTTAATTCAATCACATTCCATCACTCTTCGTTTACTTCTGTCAACGGTCATCTTACAACTTCTTTTCCAAACGCTATTCATTACATTCAGCTCCTGCCTTTTGGTGTCTTGCCTGCCACCGTTACAGTTTCAAGATTTTTCTTTGTTCTCTTTGAAATTTAATTCCCTCCCCAGATTTCTTCTTGGTTTCTACTATTGCTTTTTCAATGTACAGGTTTAATAACATCAACTATGGGCTACAACCATATCTCACTTCCTTTTCATTGATAGATATACAGTATTACGGAAGAATTTTAAGACGAATCTTCCCCTCCACCAATTAAAGCAATGATAACGACCACGTTGAGAAAGGGTCTGATTCAGAAATGCTGTAATTCCTATTTTTATAGGGTTTGTCGTATGTATGTCTCCACAGGGTTTTGGGTTTAACAGTGGAAATTACTCCCTCCAGGCGATACCCTAAATTATGACACTGTTTCACCAGATGACACTGTCTCCAGATATTAATAGTTTCCCAGGTAATTAGGAGGCCCTCAGGTGACTGGAAGTTAGGTACTGCATAAAGTTTGTGATGTCTCAGCTAGCTAAACATTTACTATGTGTTCAAACATTCAAATGTGTGTGAAATCTTGTGGGACTTAACTGCTAATGTCATCAGTCCCTAAGCTTACAAACTACTTAACCTAAATTATTCTAACGACAAACACACACAGCCCGCATCTCGTGGTCGTGCGGTAGCGTTCACGCTTCCCACGCCCGGGTTCCCGGGTTCGATTCCCGGCGGG
This sequence comes from Schistocerca gregaria, assembly GCF_023897955.1. Taxonomy (NCBI): domain Eukaryota; kingdom Metazoa; phylum Arthropoda; class Insecta; order Orthoptera; family Acrididae; genus Schistocerca; species Schistocerca gregaria. Next base: position 323,181,707 of record NC_064920.1, on the reverse strand, counting down.
GTCAGGGATTTTCTCTGCCTCGTGATGGCTGGGTGTTGTGTGTTGTCCTTAGGTTAGTTAGGCTTAAGTAGTTAAAAGTTCTAGGGGACAGATGACCATAGATGTTAAGTCCCATAGTGCTCATAGCCATTTGAACGATTTGAACAAACACACACCCATGCCCGAGGGTGGACTCGAACCTCCGCTGGGACCGGACGGAACATTTACTATCAAAACCTCTTCTTTTTTTAAGGGAATGTGCAGTTGCTACTGTAATAACTACTGTAGATCCAAATCTAAGGCCGGGAACACACTTCGCATTTTTGTCGGATCAGAATTTTTACCGTCGCCGCTCTAACATTAAGTAGCGTTTACACACTGGGTGGTAACATTCTCAATTTCGCCGCCCCATCAGTCGATCACTGACCACCGTGCAACAACTGATTACAAAACCTTGTATTTATGTACAGATTAAGGTACTGTATTTTATTACGCGTTTGGCAATATTTAATCACTAAGAATCACAGTTCAGCAAAGTCAATATTGCTCGTTGAAGATAACGAAGTTACTCAAGGGGGCATGATTGAATATTATCATCCCTGATAATTTGAGAACTATTTTCGTAATGCTGACCAGCAGAACATTCCTGCAGCGCGTTTGAAATTGGATGGAAATTTGTGATTGGAGAGCAGGTCATTTGTTGTAATGGAACTGGTGTGCTTGTAAACTGCTGTGAACGTATGTTAGTCGTCAACGCATGTTGAGGTATCTGAGGAACAGTGAAAGGTTATATAAACTTAATATTTAATGGTTGATTAAACTGCTGGATCTGGGAATTAGATGGTTCTATGCATTATTGGTTTGAGGTACGGAGGGGTATGAACTTTTTAATTTCCGAAATGACTTTATAACCCTACCACTACTATTCTTTAAGTTAGTATGCTTTTATCTAAATAACAGTCTGCCCCGGTAGCTTAGTAGACGCCGGCACGGTAGACCAGCGTGTTCGGTCAGAGAGCTGGTTGGCCTCTTTAATAATAACTGAGTGGAAGGATCAACAAACGAACTTTAACGGATGTCAGGTGACGTCCGCAACGACCAAATACAACGATCAACATCAAACAAAATGAAAAAAAAAGTGGTCAGTGTGACAGACTGTCAGTACTAAGGCCCAGGTTCGATTCCCGGCAGGGTCCGAGATTTCTCTGCTCAGGTACTGGGTGTTGTGTTGTCCTAATCATCATCATTTCATCCCCATTGACGCGCAAGTCACCGAAATGGCGTCAAATCGAAAGACTTGCACCCGGCGAACGGTCTACCCGACGGGAGGCTCTAGTCACACGACATTTTATATGTACCTAAATAACAGAGAACCCTGTCTCTATGTTGCCACGTACAACCCTCTACTAAACTTTAGTTTACTTTCCAAATAAAGTACACTATGGGAGGATAAACCTGTTTATAGGAAAAGCTAATCAACAGATTTCCTTAAAGTCAGTACCGCCATTAGACTGTTGTTAATTTACAGATTTACATTTACACTTACACAGTCATGATTTCGGCTTCAAAGTGCGATTATCAAGGGTTTTAAGTGTTATAAATTGCCTGGGATGGCATACTGTCGTATTAAAATACGCTATTAGACACACTGTCTAAGAGCAGATATTTCTGGAAGAGCCTACTGCTTTGTTTCATTAATGTGTGCACCATCTTGACGGAATTAGTAATGAAACAAAGCAGGAGGCTCTTCCAGAATTATCGAATCTTAGACAATGTGTCCAATAGCGTGTTTTAATACGACAGTATGCCACCCCAGGCAATTTATAACACTTAAAAAATTGATAATGGCACTTTGCAGCCGAAATCATGATTATGCAGGTGCAAATGTAACACTGTAAATAAACAACAGTCTAATGGCGGTACTGACTTTAAAGAAATGTATTATGACTGTGGCGCCGCATTATGAAAAAATTATTACTAATCAATAAAGTTATTCTTCTACAGGATTTGAAATTGTGTAGGTCTAATGGATAAGTAACTCAGACGATTGAGTTCTCTTCCTGAGATCTTACCCAGCGATTAGATAGAAAGGCAGTATAAACAATATTATACTGAAGCTAGGACAACTCAGTTCCAAGTTCATTTCGTGGTTTAAAACATGTACTAGAGGTCGCCAGCCCATCCAGGCAATGAACAGTGAAGTATTGGAAAAGCAAAAGTTTGTCTACTTTCTTGTTATTGTTTAATTTGGTTCTTCAGATAAATATTACTCCATTTAAGCAGTATTGGACTCTATCCCCATACATTACATTTCTTCAAAGAGAAAAAGTCCAGTAGATAACTTCAAGGAAGCTAGCAAAAATTTGGCCAGGGGGGACCTTTAGAAAAGCATTTTCTGTAATCGGGCAGGTAGATTAGAAAACTGAAAAAGGGAAATGGATAGGTTAAAGTTAGATATAGTGGGAATTAGTGAAGTTCGATGGCAGGAGGAACAAGAATTTGGGTCAGGCGAATACAGGGTTGTAAATACAAAATCAAATAGGTGTAATGCAGGAGTAGGTTTAATAATAAATAAAAAAAATTGGAGTGCCGGTAAGCTATTACTAACAGCAGAGTGAACGCATTATTGTGGCCAAGATAGACACGAAGCCCACGCCTACTACAGTAGTACAAGTTTATACGCCAACTAGCTCTGCAGATGATGAAGAAATTGATGAAATGTATGATGAGATAAAAGAAATTATTCAGGTAGTGAAGGGAGGCGAAAATTTAATAGTCATGCGTGATTGGAATTCGAGAGTAGGAAAAGAGAGAGAAGGAAACATTTGTTGTTGTTGTGGTCTTCAGTCCTGAGACTGGTTTGATGCAGCTCTCCATGCTACTCTATCTTGTGCAAGTTTCTTCATCTCCCAGTACCTACTGCAACCTACATCCTTCTGAATCTCCTTAGCGCATTCATCTCTTGGTCTCCCTCTACGATTTTTACCCTCCACGCTGCCCTCTAATACTAAATAGGTGATACCTTGATGCCTCAGAACATGTCCTACCAACCGATCCCTTTTACTGGTCAAGTTGTGCCACAAACTTCGCTTCTCTCCAATCCTATTCAATACTTCCTCATTAGTTATGTGATCTACCCATCTAATCTTCAGCATTCTTCTGTAGCACCACATTTCGACTTATGATAAGGAAAGATATTAGGTGAATATGGATTGGGGGTAAGAAATGAAAGAGGAAGCCGTCTGGTAGAATTTTGCACAGAGCATAATTTAATCGTAGCTAACACTTGGTTCAAGAATCATACAAGAAGGTTGTATACATGGAAGAATCCGGGAGATACTAGAAGGTATCAGATAGATTATATAATGGTAACAGAGATTTCGGAACCAGGTTTTAAATTGTAAGATATTTCCAGGGCCAGATGTGGGCTCTGACCACAATCTATTGGTTAAGATCTGTAGATTAAAACTGAAGAAACTGCAAAAAGGTGGGAATTTTAGGAGATGGGACCTGGATAAACTGACTAAACCAGAGGTTGTACAGAGTTTCAGGGAGAGTATAAGAGAACAATTGGCAGGAATTGGGGAAAGAAATACGGTAGAAGAAGAATGGGTAGCTTTGAGGGATGAAGTAGTGAAGGCAGCAGAGGATCAAGTAGGTAAAAAGACGAGGGCTCGTAGAAATCCTTGGGTAACAGAAGAAATATTGAATTTAATTGATAAAAGGAGAAAATATAAAAACGCAATAAATGAAGCAGGCAAAAAAGAATACAAACGTCTCAAAAATGAGATCGACAGGAACTGCAAAATGGCTAAGCATGGATGGCTAGAGGACAAATGTAAGAGTGTAGAGGCTTATCTCACTAGGGTAAGATAGGTACTGCCTACAAGAAAATTAAAGAGACCTTTGGAGAAAAGAGAGCCACTTGTATGAATATCAAGGGCTCAGATGGAAACTCAGTTCTAAGCAAAGAAAGGAAAGCAGAAAGGTGGAAGGAGTATATAGAGGGTCTATACAAGCACGATGTACTTGAGGACAATATTATGGAAATGGAAGAGGATGTAGATGAAGATGAAATGGGACATACGATAATGCGTGAAGAGTTTGACAGAGCACTGAAAGACATGAGTCGAAACAAGGCCCCGGGACGAGGGCTCGTAGAAATCCTTGGGTAACAGAAGAAATATTGAATTTAATTGATAAAAGGAGAAAATATAAAAACGCAATAAATGAAGCAGGCAAAAAAGAATACAAACGTCTCAAAAATGAGATCGACAGGAACTGCAAAATGGCTAAGCATGGATGGCTAGAGGACAAATGTAAGAGTGTAGAGGCTTATCTCACTAGGGTAAGATAGGTACTGCCTACAAGAAAATTAAAGAGACCTTTGGAGAAAAGAGAGCCACTTGTATGAATATCAAGGGCTCAGATGGAAACTCAGTTCTAAGCAAAGAAAGGAAAGCAGAAAGGTGGAAGGAGTATATAGAGGGTCTATACAAGCACGATGTACTTGAGGACAATATTATGGAAATGGAAGAGGATGTAGATGAAGATGAAATGGGACATACGATAATGCGTGAAGAGTTTGACAGAGCACTGAAAGACATGAGTCGAAACAAGGCCCCGGGACTAGACTACATTCCATTGGAACTACTGACGGCCTTGGGACAGCCAGTCCTGACAAAACTCTACTATCTGGTCAGCAATATGTATGAGACAGGCGAAATACCCTCAGACTTCAAGAAGAATATAATAATTCCAGCCCCAAAGAAAACAGGTGTTGACAGATGTTAAAATTACCGAACTATCAGTTTAATAAGTCACAGCTGCAAAATACTAACGTGAATTCTTTACAGACTAATGGAAAAACTGGTATTAGGCGACCTCGGGGAAGATCAGTTTGGATTCCGTAGATATGTTGCAACACGTGAGGCAGTAATGACCCGTCGATTTATCTTAGAAAGTAGATTAAAGAAAGGCAAACCTACATTTCTAGCATTTGTAGACTTAGAGAAAGCTTTTGACAATGTTGACTGGAATACTCTCTTTCAAATTCTAAAGGTGGCGGGGGTAAAATATAGGGAGCGAAAGGCTGTTTACAATTTGTACAGAAACCACATGGCCGTTATAAGAGAAAAGGGGCAGGAAAGGGAAGCAGCGGTTGGAAAGGGAGTGAGACAGGGTTGTAGCCTCTCCCCGATGTTATTCAATCTGTATATTGAGCAAGCAGTAAAGGAAACAAAAAAAAAATTCGGAGTAGGTATTAAAATCCATGGAGAAGAAATAAAAACTTTGAGGTTCGCCGATGATATCGTAATTCTGTCAGGGAAAGCAAAGGACTTGAAAGAGCAGTTGAACGGAATTGACAGTGTCTTGAAAGGAGGATATAAGATGAACATCAACAAAAGCAAAACGAGGATAATGGAATGTAGTCGAATTAAGTCGGGTGATGCTGGGGGAATTAGATTAGGAAACGAGTAGTAACAGAGTTTTGATATTTGGGGAGCAAAATAACTGATGATGGTCGAAGTAGAGAGGATATAAAATGTAGACTGTCAATGGCAAGGAAAGCATTTCTGAAGAAGAGAAATTTGTTAACATCGAGTATAGATTTAAGTGTCAGGAAGTAGTTTCTGAAAGTATTTGTGTGGAGTGTAGCCATGTATTGAAGTGAAACATGGACAATAAATACACTCCTGGAAATTGAAATAAGAACACCGTGAATTCATTGTCCCAGGAAGGGGAAACTTTATTGACACATTCCTGGCGTCAGATACATCACATGATCACACTGACAGAACCACATCCACATAGACACAGGCAACAGAGCATGCACAATGTCGGCACTAGTACAGTGTATATCCACCTTTCGAAGCAATGCAGTCTTCTATTCTCCCATGGAGACGATCGTAGAGATGCTGGATGTAGTCCTGTGGAACGGCTTGCCATGCCATTTCCACCTGGCGCCTCAGTTGGACCAGCGTTCGTGCAGGACGTGCAGACCGCGTGAGACGACGCTTCATCCAGTCCCAAAAATGCTCAATGGGGGACAGATCCGGAGATCTTGCAGGCCAGGGTAGTTGACTTACACCTTCTAGAGCACGTTGGGTGCCACGGGATACATGCGGACGTGCATTGTCCTGTTGGAACAGCAAGTTCTCTTGCCGGTCTAGGAATGGTAGAACGATGGGTTCGATGACGGTTTAGATGTACCGTGCACTATTCAGTGTCCCCTCGACGATCACCAGAGGTGTACGGCCAGCTGCTTTAAGTACTGGGAGATCAAGAACCTTGCACAGGATAGAGTAGCATGGAGAGTTGCATCAAACCAGTCTCAGGACTGAAGACCACAACAACAACAACAACATAATCAATAAACTTAAATGCTAAAATACTTAGATACTAAAGCACACACTTTTTATACTGAACATTTCACTTCAAGAAAATCTCTTTCTTACTGGAATTCTAAAGCTATTACTCTTTTAACTAATTCTGTAGTCATTTAACAGATTCTAGTAACTTGCCAATACTCTAATTGAATTTTACGTAAGCAAACTTTTACTGTAATACTTTGCAATAGTTACGAAAACACAAAAACAATTTAAATGGCGCCTCTTTATATTAACTTCGCACTTTATAAGTCTGTAAAAGAGGATACTCGGATTAATCAAACACCAGGAAGGAACCCTATATAGGGGTATGATTAGAATGAGATAACACGATGAAGCAGTTTCTTTAAAGTTCAAGAATGATTATTAATAGTTCACGCTGTATAAAATTAAAATACAAATCAGGTGGCTGTAGACTTGGGTGTGGCGAACAATTATGACGGCTACACTACCCACAGTAGGGCCTGCAAGTATCTTGCTCTACGGGCTCAATTTCTCTTCCTGGCGTCGGTCAGTCGACTCACAGCTATGCTGTAAGCCGCTTGCAGTATTCATCTGAGTCAATTTTCTGCAAATTTGCGGGCAAATCTTCTCCTGCTCCACAACGGTGTTGCCTCAATCACTGCTGCCTAAAGACTATATGACTTACTCCCGCGCATGCTCTCGGTAACGAGTCAATTAACTCTTGTTACCTTTTCAACTCCCCAGAGCCACTTTCCATTCAAACAAAAGCACACTGGCTTTTACATAATACCTATATCTTACATCGTTTCTAAGCGTGACCATTTCTTAAACTGTCAAATTTACATCAACATGAACAATTTATACACACAAATATTTTTAAATACAAAATGTCATCAGAAAATTATTTTACGTCATAAGCAATTTACATAGTATTTTACATACAATACTCACATACAACGCAAAGGACTTCGCACCCCAGTACGGCACACTTTACTTTACCTCTATAGAAAATATAGCGCAAATATGCGAACATTCTAAAGCAAAAAAAAATTACAGAAAAATTTAAATGAACCATAAACAAATAATTCTATAACTTGAAATTTCATTTGACATTGAAGCCAGCGAGTGGCATCAAACTTGTCTACACGAGCAAAAAAATTTCAAAGAATGGAATTTTTTCTCAGATTCTTTTTTCTCTAATGTCCGTAAAATTTTAAGTCGCCTCATCCATTTTTTTATGGATCCTTGTAGATTTTGCTTTTGAAACGCCTGTTTCGGTTGTTCCTCCACTTGTAGTCACTACCGGTGGTCCTGTTAGAGCACTTAGTTCTATACTATTGTAGTTTTCATCTCCATTGTTATGGCTTTCTTCTGTTTTTCTTTCCTCATATATTTTTCGCAAAGATTGTAACTTATCGTTGAATGTGCACTTTTTTTTCTTGGAGGCATGTGAACCACTTGCTTGGTTCTTTATATTTCTTTTGTGATTTGATGAAAGCATCGCGTGGGTTTTTCGACCTTTTCATGACTTCTCTACCAGAAAATAAAATACTTGTAAGGCGAAATAAATAAGCACATTTAATAAATACAACTTGCTAGCTATAATAATTGTGTTGCATTGACATTAGAGTAATGTTTTTATATTTAGGCATATGGCCAATGGACGCACATTTACAGGTCTCCATTATTCGTACAGATTTGTTTGCATGTTTGTAGCCAGGAAATCATATACGCGGTCTGGTTGCCTCTTCGTTCTCGCTCATTTAGAGTTACCCGGGGTGCAAGCGTAGTTTTCCACTACGGACGTGAACTTGGCGCTCTCATCTACCTAAAGTGCTAATTAAACAGTTTACGTAAATCATTCTTGGTTAATGTGATGTTTCTATCGGGTGTGGGCCAGCCGTTCTAGGTGTTTCAGTACGGAACAGAGCTGCTACTACTGTCGCAGGCTCGAATCCTGCATCGGGCATGGATGTGTGTGATGTCCTTAGGTAAGTTAGGTTTAAGCAGTTCTAAGTCTAAGGGACTGACGACCTCAGATTTGTAGTCCCATAGTGCTTAGAGCCATTTGAACCATCGTTACAAGGTTGGTGCTTGACACATACATATCGATTATACATCTAAGCGTATCTTGAGTACTGTCCATTTTTTTGGGATTCGCAACATGTCGAAATTAACCCCAGTACAAGTAAAACTGAAGTATGGACATTCTATGTGACAAAGAAACAAGCTAACAAGGAGCTCAGAGTGAACCTTGACGCAAACACTCTTTGCTGTAACAAGTACCCCAAGTATCTTGGTGTTACCCTTGACAGCACCCTTTCATATAGAAAACATCTTGAAAATACTGCTGCCAAGATAAAAACTCGTAACAATATTGTTCAAAAATTGTGTGGAATGACATGGGGAACTTCATCAGGTACCGTGTGCACATAATCCATTCCGCTGGTCTTCTCAGCAGCTGAGTATTGTGACCTGGAGTGGCTAACAGCTGCTGCACCAACTTCATTCACGTCCAATTGAACCACACTATGCAGTTAATAACTAGGACAATTCGAGCAACACCCACTTATTGGCTTGCCGGCCAGGGCGGCCGAGCGGTTCTAGGCGCTACAGTCTGTATGATGCCCTTAGGTTAGTTAGGTTTAAGTAGTTCTAAGTTCTAGGGGACTAATGACCTCAGAAGTTAAGTCCCATAGTGCTCAGAGCCATTTGAACCATTTACTGGCTTACTCTTCAGATTCGACACGCTGGCGAACAGGCACTAGAGCAGTAGTGTACCACCATACACCTGCACGGTGTCAAAGGAGTTGTCGTTTCGACTTTGAAAAGAACACCCCAAGGGAGCTTCATAGACGTTCTTTAAGTCACCTCCTGGAACATTTCTGTATCGATCCTGATCGGCGATGTGCCTGATATGTTTTCCTCTGACACCCTGAAAACTGCATGAATTCAATGCTGTGTGTCACTTTTCTGCCCTCCATGGCAGAGGCGTCTAGAGAAGGGGTGAGATGCAGTTAGGGGTGTGTCACATCCATGACGACGTTGGACGGAATGGCGGTGAAACTTCATGGCCGGTCTCGTCCAACCAATAAGAAAACTGATGACACACACAAAAAAGGCAATAAATGCAGCACATGGTATGTAGTGTTTACAACGTCTTAGTACCATGTAGTCCTTTTGCTTTGGTTGTCACTTCTGCAGAGATGTGTGAAGGCATCTTCTATAGATACTATTAATTCAAGCTCTTCTATGTTTGGAAGCGAAGCATCATTTCCTAGGCTGAAGTGGAGAAAGAATTTTCTTCAAATAACTGAAGCTATTACATCATCACCTCCCGCTCGCTGAATAGAACTGTGACGAAGCAAGACAACTGGAAGTAATAACCGAAACCTAAAGGAAGACCTGCTGCTGGTTTTCGACTACCATACCAGGCTTGGGAGATTGAACACACTGCAAACTGTACGGCACAGTGCAAACTAAACTTGAAGCTGTGGGGCTAGTTAATCAGAGAAGCAACATGCGAATGTGGAGAACTTCAAGATGCTAAGCAACTCCTGGTCCACTCTAAGTTGCCTGCGGCCTGCACACTGGAGGACCTGTTTTCAGCAGCCCACATCCGGAAACGCATGGCTTGAACACTGGAGAGCATAGAAATATGAGATGGGTGTGCGTCCCACATTACGTCACTAAATGCACCATGAGCAAAACATCGCACTGTCTACAATACAAACAGGCTTTAACTGCATACCTTCCGCCTCAGTGTAGAGCCTACATTACGTAATCCATACTCAGCGCGCGAATTGCATACTATTTAACCCGTGGCTTCACAGCCATCAGTCACAGTGTACGATCTTGGTATCACGAGAAAACCGAGGATCCGCTAGCACTAGCCATAGGGGGCCAAAAATTGTGAAGATAGCTTTAACGTAAGCCGAAACCAGTAAACAAACAAACATTATTGCTATCTCGACTGTAGATTTTAATCTAAACCCTACCAGTTCGTCGACTGACATATGTGACATTGAGGTGATCTCACACATCGACTTCAAAGTCAATTAGAACTCCGTCGTGTCTCAGCCACATGTCTATCTGAACATTTAGTGGCGCTGCATCTAACAGGTTACGCAAAACATTTCTATCAAATGTGACGTAGATCGGTTCATTTAATCTGTCTGACATTAGATATGGCCCAATGATACGGCCAATAATTATGCTGACGCAAAAGTTGGTACTGAAACTGCGTTGGTGGTTTTGAATCAGCTACGCACGTGGATTTTCGTCTACTCAAACACGCACGTTACCCAAGTGTAATATGCCGTCTCTAGTAAACGTCCATTCATCTGTGAATAGCACACACCTCGGGAATCGTGGCGAGAGTATGCATCGTTGTAAATACCACTTTGCAAACTGTATCTATCATGGGTGGTCCTCCTGTATTGCACGGACTTTCCGCTGATGGAGCCAGTGGTCATGAACATCGTGCCACATGGCGCTTTTACCCGTGTGCAGCGCCTACGCCATCTCCCAAATGTCGGTGGCTCGGTCCTCTTCAAAAACTGTCAGCACATCCTCCTCCAGCTGTTGTATTTGAGCCAAGTCTGGACGACCCGCATCACATTTTGGCACCTACCAGAGGACAAACAGTACTCGCAAGTACCAAGAACAAAGTGCTACTACTTCACTATACTGTGAACACACTTCAGACACCTCCTATGTTACCATCCAAAACGCCGATTCCTGCACCCTCTGCCCCTCCGCATGTTTGCCCCAGGGCTCTGTCCTCTCCCCTCTCCTCTACCTCCTGTACATGGCAGATATGCTTCAACCCCCCCCCCCCCTTCAGTACACCTCCTGCAGTATGCCAATGACACCACATTCCTTGCCCTCGCTCTTACCCTCCCACGGTCCCAACGCCTTCTCCAGAATCACCTTGACCTTTTTTCTGCATGGTGTAACCAGTGGCTCCTGATAATCAATCCTTCCAAGATCCGGGTAATCATCCTATGTCGTACCACTCACTCCTTCCAGCTCCTTGATTTCTCCCTTACCAGCCGCACCCGTTCTGTCTGCCTCTCCCCCACCCTCACCTACCTTGGCCTCACCTGGATCCCTCATACCTGCTCGATCCAATCCAAAGCCCACAACTGCCTCCAACTCCTCAAACTCTTCTCTGGCTGGACATGGAGGTTGAACCCATCTACCACACTCCACACCTACAAATCCTTACCCCATCCCATTCTCTGTTATACCATTCCCACCTGGATATCCGCCCCCTCCCCCAAATTCTATGTCCAACCTCAAACACCATGCACTCCACCTCGCCTTCCGTATACACCTCCCATCCCCCATACGAATCCTCTACAGTCTGATTCCTTTCCCCCATCTGCACCTTTTCCTCCAATATATCTGCGTCCTCTACACTCCTCTGCCTTGATCCCCCTCATCCCCTGGTTGCTCCTCTCCTCTCCAACCACCACTCTCTGCTGCACCTTCACTGTTATGTCACCGCTACCCTTCACTTCTACACCCTTCATCTCCTTTCCCAAGGTGGCATCCATCGACCCCCTTCCAGATGATGCCCCCTCTCCCTCTATGTATCCCTCCTCTCAACTGTGATCCTCACCTCCCCCTCCCTTCCTCTGTCCTTTCCCCGGGCTCCCTCTTCCCCTCTACTTCCATCCTGTTTTTTCTCTGCCTACCCTCTCTCTGCGTCTCTTTTCTCCCCTGAGTCATTTCTGTACTCCCCTCCACTGCCTTTCCCACGCCTTCTCACGTCTGCCCAGCCCCCCTTTTCTATGTCCCCTCCCTCCATCATCTCCCCCTTTTTTCTTTTCCTCTCCTCACCCTTTTTCCCCCTTAACAGCCTGGGTCCTCCCCCTCCCCTCCCCCCCATCTGTCGCCATGTCACCTGTACAGCGCTGTTTTAAGTGAGTGTTCAGTGTTGTGTGTTCCCTGTCAGTGTTGCGAATAGCAACCATACTGTCACTAGTTGTGTTTTTTTATCTCTTGTGAATGGAAACCAGACTGTCGCCTTGTTTTTTTAACTGTGACTGTCTACTTACTGTGTGTCTTCATCCGCATCGTCACTGCAGTGGTTTTATCTTTTAAATTCCACAACTTTCCGCTATTTTACAGTTTTTTATAATGTCACCGTTTTATTGCCTTTTTTCTTGGTTGTTTATATTCTCATTATGTTTTTTAACTTTTCTGTAGGTTGTAGACCAGCATCTTACGCTGCCGGCAACCCGCCCCCACCCCTCGGCGGCCGAAGGGGGGGAGGGGGAATCGAAAAACAATAAAGGAAAAAAAAACACCTCAGGCATAAAATATCTACGTGCATCTTTCCGGCTTCTTTGAAGGGTTTCTATAGGGCTGCAAACGTGTAGTGATGTGGGGTATGTCTGATTGGAAAATGTTTCACATACAAATTTGCAGAAGTTTTCTCATAGCAACCCACTTTGTCATATGCAAGCACCATGTTGGTTATTTCCTCAGCTGCTTACTGGTACATGTTGCACTGCTGTCAACAACGTTACTGCACCCGCATACCACACAAGATCGACAGCACTACGGGCACAGGGACCGTGTGCACGAATGTAGCGATTCCCAGAAATGTTATTAGGCTCTGGTCATCCATCTGCAGTCACAGATTGCTAAAGAGTTGCATACCTTCTGTACTTTCTCAGATTTCGATTCTCTTCAACGTCCAAGCCATGCAAGATGTGGGTTCGTTCTTGGAAAGTGATCCGTTTGCCTTCCTGCAAAAGAATATCTTTGCGGTTAATTAATCCATAATGATACAAGTCAGTGTACACAAGTAATGGAAAAAGTGGTGTGCTGTGATCACTCTACCATCGTGCGACATTCGCATGTAATGGGGAAGGTACGGGTACCGCATGCTCTAAGTCAAAATCACAAATAATTAGACGGTGGGCTTCTTTTGGGACTATTTGTATATTGTAATGTTTTGAATTGTAAAAAGAAGATACCCCTGCTGTACTGTCTTGGACTGTACTGTCCTGGATGCGAAAATTATAATAAAAACAATAATAATCCAAACTGGAGAGCGACAGGGTGACGGAATTTCACCATTACTCTCTAATGTCATCATTATTAGCAGGACATGGGAAAAAGAAGTGAAAGGAATCCAAATTGGCATTAGAAAAGATAATCGTTGTGAAGTGTTTAGCTTTTGCGGATGACATTGCAATCCTCAAAAATAACAGAAAAGAATCCACTAACGCCATAGGGAAGTTACACGAAATTACACAAAGAATTGGCCGCCAACTCTCGTATGAGAAAACCCAGAACAGGACATAGAAAGAGTGCCACAAGACAAACTGCCTATTGTGACAACCCGTGGGAAAATCGTACAAGAACCACATTTTAAGTTCCTGGGAGAAATCATCCAGCCATCAGAGATCAACCTAAAGGCCAATGAGGAAAGAATGAAAAAACACAGAAGGCATATAAACTCACGTGGAACTATTATAACAAAAAGTCCATATCCATCAATGCAAAATTGAGGCACTACAACACTGTCTTACTTCCGGAGGTACTGTATGCATCTGAAACGACACAAATAGGTGGGCAAACTAAAATCAAAGAAATAGAGAAACAAGAAAAGAAAATTCTCAGGAAAATTTTTGGCCCGATACAAGCGCAAGGAATCTGGAAGAAGAGACCAACCACAGAATTATATACATACACAGACAAGATTACGGATACAATAAGGAAAGGAGAATGCAGTTCTACGGACATATCCACAGGATGAATGAAAACAGAATTTCAAAGTGAATTCTTAAAGTCTTCAACACAGGCAGGGGAATAACAAAATGGATAAAAGAAGTTGAAGAGGACCTCAGACAAGCACACATAATAGTAAAAGATGCAGAAAATAGAACTGAAATCAGGAACGTCATCAAAAAACATAAATTTGACACCGCAACACAGAAGAGAGCAGGATGCAAATGGACAGCGGAGCTAAAGAAACAACACAGTGAAGACATGAAGAAAATTTGGGCTCAGAAAAAAACATAAACAATCATCATAAAGAAATTCAAGTTCAAACGCTCTCCTTACATGGGGATAATCGAAAATAATAATAATAATAATAATAATAATAATAATAATAATAATAATAATATAGAAATTATGGTCAATAATAGTTTTTCTTAGCAAATAAGTAATTTGACTTGGAAATTGTCTACATTTCGATACAAGAGCACGATAATTTCTTTGTAATTTCGTTCAGGAAGAAAGGAGAAACGAAATACATGAATGAAACGTCGGCAGGCAGTACTAGAGCGAGGGAGACCCTAGTTCCGGCAGAGCCGTCGGGGGGCGTTAGGAAGCGCTCGTCGCGCCGGCGAGTGCTGAGCGAGTGCAGGCGCGCGGCCGGGGTCCCCGAGCACACGGACAGCCGCTGTTGTCTCCGCCCACTCAAACGCTTCCTCCCGCGCGCTCCCTCTTCGCCCGCCTCATCCGCCAGTCGACAAGAAAAACGCGCCCCGGGCCAATCCCGCCTTCTGCTAATGAGGTTCAATATTTTCCCTTAATTATGGACGAGTCCTTACTCGGCAGTTGGCTGGCTATATTTGCTCAAGTTTTCTTAATTCCGGCGGAACGCCAGCGCGCCTCCTGCTCCCAGCTCCCAGCTCCCCGGGCGCGCCCCCACGCCAGTCTGCGGGGTCGGCCCTTTTACGCCTGGCGCAGCAAGTTAATTGTCAGCCAACTCCACAACTCTGGCTCCTCTAGGAGGGCACTTTTTTTTAACATAGATTCTCTATCAGATCTGACCTCCAGGCTAGCGCCATCTCTACAAGTCTCTACGTTAACGAGAAGTTCTGACTTTCCATCATTTTCTTGTGAGCTACAGCATGTTTTTGTATACACAAATCCTCTACGTTTACAACACGCCTGTTTCTGCGTTGCTGAACTGGTTTCGACGAATCAGTTGGAAGTTCAGTTGTAGAAACAGTCTTGTGCCTATGCAGATTCTATTAGGTTGATCCGTAAATGTTTTTGTTTTGTATTTTGATGTTCCGGTTACTATGAGCTTATTTATAAACTGTAAATTTTTATTTGTAGCTCACTGTTGCTATCTGAGTTTACATGACGGCCGACTGCTGCGGTCGCAGGTTCGAATCCTGCCTTGGGCATGGATGTGTGTGATGTCCTTAGGTTAGTTAGGTGTAAGTAGTTCTAAGTTCTAGGGGACTGATGACCTCAGATGTTAAGTCCCATAGTGCTCAGAGCCATTTGAACCTTTTTTTTACATGACGGCCGCTGTCGGTTCTAGGCGCTTCCGTCCGGAACCGCGCTGCTGCTACGGTCGCAGGTTCGAATCCTGCCTCAGTCATTGATGTGTGTGATGTCCTTAGGTTAGTTAGGTTTAAGTAGTTCTAAGTATAGGGACTGATGATCTCAGATGTGAAGTCCCATAGTGCTTAGAGTCATTTGAAACATTTGAATTTACATGCTGGAATTTTGTCATTTGGAAATAGTGAGTGGAGCTGTGCACGCTAGAAAATGGAGTGCCAAGTGGAGAAATCAGAACATATCTGACATATCTTCTGTTTGAGTTCAGTAGAGTTCTTGATAATTCCCCATTTAGTACGCTCTGTACTGTTAATTTCAACCTTTTGCAGTGTTCCAGTTAAATTTGAATTAAACCATTTGTACAGTGTCCCACTCATTCCACAATACTTAAGCATATCTAGCAGAATTTCATGATTCACACAATCAAAAGCCTTTAAGAGATCACAGGAAATCCCAAAGGGTGATGTTCGGTTGTTCAGAGCATTCAATATTTGATCAGTGAAAGCATATATAGCATTTTCTATTGAAAAGCCATTCTGAAAACCAAACTGACATTTTGTTAGTACTTGATCTTTAAAAAAAAAGTGAAACTACTATTGAACATATTACTTTTTCAAGAATATTGGATGAAGCTGTCAATAGAGAGATTGGGTGGCAGTTGTTAGCATCAAACCTATCTCCTTTTTACACAGTGGTTAAACAGTACCATATTTCAGTCTATGCACTGTTTCAGTGAGCTAATGCGTATGTGCCTGAGACTTCTACTTATTTGTTGGGAATATGCTTTTAGTACTCTGTTGGAAATGCCTTGCGAGATTTTACTTTTGAGTGAATTTATTATTCCAATAGGAGAGTTGTGTTGCATTTTCTAATGAATCCTATTTTCTCTACATCACTCAAGAAATGATTATTAAAAATATTTCCTACTTCTGACCTTTTGTTAACCAATTTTTCATTGAGTTTGATGGAAGTACAGTCTTCCTGTGTTCTTGGTTGTCCTGTTTCCCTTTTATCAATATTCCAAACTGTTTCGGTTTGATTATCAGAGGTGCTAATCTCCGACGTAATGCACACACTTCTGGACTTTCTAATAACTTTTCTTAATTCACGGCAGTAGTTTTCATAATGTTTGACTGTTTCTGGAGCGCTACCCCTTCTAGCCATAAGATCATTCGTCTCCTGATGTTTTTATCCCTGTAGTAAGCCACGACTTTTTTGGCAACTCCTTACAATTATGTTTCACTGTTTTCTTAGGGAACCTGTTTTCTAATATACTCACAAAGGTATCATGAAATAGATAAAATTTTAAATTAGCATTATCCCATTCTAACTGCTGCAAGCTTTCCCTAAAATTTACAGCTGTTAAACTGTGAATTGGGTGCGCTATTTTGGAGGACTGTTTTGCATTATCAGAAAGACTATTCTTAACAGGAATAGTTTTTTTTATTAAATTTATCGTGGTCCATAAAAAATTTACACTAGTCTGGATTTTAAAGCTTTTTGTCAGATGATTTGTTGGAAGTAGGTGTTCTTGAATGAAATTTTTATACTGATTCTAGAAATAACTTCCGTTTTTGTCTACCACATAAGGTTTTTACGAAAAAATAAGAAGTAATATTATGACCATTTTAACTTCTGATCCCACAAATATATAGAAACACATTTTCACCAAAGGCGAATTTTTATTCAGAACACTTTTAAAAAATAAAATACATTTAAAAAATATTCTACAGAACATCTCAAATTTATTTCGTGACGACCGTTTCATAAAAATTTAAGTCAACAGTGTTCCATTAATTTTTAAACCTTCTATCCTATGCCATCTGTTAAGATCCTGGTACACGATGACAGCCTCTCTTCAAAATCTAACTATAGTCGGCCACCATAGACGCATTTCAGTTCCTCTGGTACCTCTCACCATCTCCTGAGTAACTTGGTGAAAACGTTCATCCTGCTCTTCACAATAATGTCCCAAATTTTCCAGAAATTAGTCGACTTGTGAATGTAGAAAGTGGACTTTCACACTCCTATTACAACCCATCTTCTTGCAATTTTGCAACTTTTTTTTGCAATGGCTTTATAACTAGGATCTTTGTTATTCCCTAGAAACTTCTCAGCAATTGATTAGAGGGAGGGGCCATGCGTATTTTTCTCTCTTCTTCATTGTCTTATCAAAATCTTCATCCTTCATCAGTATCTTTATTTGAGCAACAACAAAAATTCCAGCTTTCGATTTGCCTTGTGTGATGAAGGGAAATTTTTTGGAGAGAAGTTTTCGGTTCTACAAGTGGGTCGTACAGGATATTTTTAGGTCCAGCCACAAAATTTCTCAGCTGTGGCAGAACTCTCACACTCCAATGTCTCTACCTTGTCCGAATGTCCCATTCCGGTAGAAAGCAAGGGATTTTTGTGAACCCAGCTTGTTGTCCTAATAGTATTGCGATAACTGTGAAGTCACCGCAGATAATCCATTTGTGTTGCTCATACCGGATACTTATGAAGAGTATCTTGATGTTCTCATCCGTCTCTTTCATTTGAAGTGAACGGGCCCCAAGAATGGACTCATACACACACCCATTATGCAGTAACACGCCTTTCAGGCTAATCGTTGAAAGTCTCCACTAAGTAGGATCATGTTCATCGTCACAGAAGTGCATTACCTCGATTATGTTACTGAAGTAAACCAGCGACATATTCTGTGAGAATGAAGGGACTAGGTCTTTATGTCTGTACCATGAGTAATGTGTTCTTGGTTCCAGAAGATCCTTATTTTTAACTGGGAGCCAATTGCTTCTGCAGACTCCTTAGCCAAATTTAAATCTCGTATGAGATCATTAAGTTCACTCTGAAAGTACAGTTGTGGAGTAAAGTCGCATTAGGGCTGGTAGACATCACTATGGTCTTCGGTAATTGCATCAACTTTATTCTCGTCCTCATCTTCTGTCACACTCTCTAAAGCTGCTGGAGGAAAGCAGCAAAGAAATCTTCTCCACGTGCAACTCGTCTAATGGCTCCAACAATTCCTGAATACACAATTCGTTTCTTATTTTCGAATTGTACCTCTAAATATCAACTAAACAGAAGGAACAGTCGTGAAGGTGATTTTTAGACTCCCTCCACACCAATGGAATCGCAAATGGCATGCTTGTTTTCTTTCCTATTGTCCACTGTCTAAACCTCTCAACACAATAGTGGCACACTGTCTTTGGTGCCCATCCCTTGTCCTGGTTACCAAGTTTCATTTTAAAATAAGCATGATAAACTTTTTCAGAATGTCTGTTATAACCATTCCCTGCTTATGCACTATATAATTTCCACAAATGAAACAGAAATTATTACGTTGCCCACACACTTGCATGTTGACAGTGTAGTAAATACAAACAATAGGCGAAATGTTTTATTAATACTTTTTAAATATACAGAATAATCATAATATAGCACTGGTAATGCAAGCCTGTGAGATAAATAGCACTTTCAAGCTCACAAAATAACAACTAGAATCAACAGATGTTACAACCTAATGGTATACAGCACCGTATTGAGAAATTTTCCTCAATAATTTGTATAACATACTGTCATAGCAATATAGCTGTGAAATCAAAGTGCGGAAAAACGGTACGAGATAGTAAAAAAACTGAAAACAGACTTGGAATCAACACAAAAAGTTGAGGTAGTATTACATATTAATTTTCAGTCATATGGAACCATGCAGACAAGTGTTATTTATCATTGTACTACTTTCCTATACTACTCGAGTCGGAAAATCAATAACTGATATCAAAGTGAAAGAACTAAATAATACTTCAAAGTCTTGCTTTTTATCAGACGCTTTCAAAAAATCTTCTAGTGGGGGCCTATACACAGTTACCGTCATAAAAGTACCTTTATTTAGTTTAAGCTCACAGGCACATGCTTTTGTCTGTTAGTCTACAAAAAATTTTTTTAGTTTCTAAATTTTTCACAGTGTGGTAAGTTTTCACACGTATGGCAGCTCCTCCTCTCTCCATAGTGTCTCTACTTACATTAGCTGAAAGCTTGTATCCATCTAATTTACCTTTTCCACACCTGTGATCATATGATGTTCAGTGAGACATAGTACATCTGTTCCACCCTCCATTTCTAAATCTTCTTAACATACTAGAAGCTCATCTACGTCATTTTTAATCACCTGAAAATTTTATGCAATATGCTAACATTATTTTTCACTGCACTTTTATAAGAATCTAGTTATATACTAACACGATTTTTTACCGTTCTTTTATGAGAATCTCGTGATATTTTAACTTCTTTAGTACATGCCTGTATGAACTTCTCATTAAGCTAATTTCATTCAATGTTGAATCACTGGACACTGTTCTAGCCTAAAAAAGGTGTACTTCCATGGGTTTCAATACCCCCCCCCCCCTCTTCCCTTTTAAATGTTTGATATCATCCTGGCCAGTTCACACTTTCCTTTTTGTACTGAGATGCAAGTTATGCCTTGTGAATTCCCACGTACCAACAGCGTCAATAGGAAACAAACCTATGCCTGACAAAGTAGCCACCCGTAGCAGCTGATCTAACTCCATATTGACTCTCCTGACAGAGCTGTTCATTTGGGGCTAATCAGACCACATGAAAGCAAGAACGAACCCAACATTTTTATGATTCGTTGCAGAGGCAATTTTTATCAGATCAGCCACAATATTGTAGTCCTGATCCGTATCAACACTGTTTTCTGGTACACCCAATATCATAACATGATCCTGCTTTGTAAAACTCTTGCACAAGGATCCCACATCCTCTATCACTTGGCTAAGACATGCACTGGGCTTGTAAACACTTGTGACTTGTTACCTGTCACTTAATTTTTCCTGCAAGTTCTGTCCGACATCTTTTCCATAGCTAGTACCTAAAACAGTAGTTTTATCCCACTTTCTACTTTTTTTGAAACACTTAGTTTCCTGGGGAAAGTCTGTAAGGCATTAACTACTTTTGCATCTACCTCAGGCTCTTAACTGAGGGAGTAAGTCAAATCTGTTCTTTGTGCCAATGATGAAACTGTCAGATACTATTCTCTTTGTGTGGTCCCTGTTCCTTGACACCTCTTCCCACCTGTCCTCACCCTTCTCCCCCTTTAACCTAATCAGTTCCTTCCAAGCACTTTCCAGTTCAGCCTTAAGAGCTCTAATCTTCTCTTCCTGTTCAGCTATTTTCCTATCCGTCGAACATACTTTGCAATACCGTGGAAGAGACCCATTTACTTACCCAAATCCCACACCAGTACATCCCCCCCCCCCCCAAGTAACCATCAGACACAACAGCAGCAAGAACCGCAGAACTAAGTTTCCTAGGGCCACTGAAATTGTCCTTCATGGTTGTTTACCATCTTTTTACAAAATTAAGTAATTAACTACAGATCACAAGAGTCACTAAAGTTATATGTAACACTAATATACAATGAAGCGCCAAAGAAACCGGTATAGGCGTGCCTATTCAAATACAGAGATTTGAAAACAGGCAGAATACGGCGCTGCGGTTGGCAACGCCTGTATAAGACAAAAAGCGTCTAAATCAGTTGTTAGATCGGTTACTGCTGCTACAATCGCAGCTTGTCAAGATTAAAGTGAATTTGGGGGTGGTGTTATAGTCTGCGCACGAGCGATGGAACACAGCATCTCCGATGTAGATATATTCCCGTACGACCATTTCACGAGTGTACCGCGAATATCAGGAATCCAGTAAAACATCAAATCGTCGACGTCGCTGCGGCAGGAAAAAGATCCTGCAATAACGGACCAACGACGAGAAATAGAATCGTTCAATAAAAAGATATGTCGATGACTCGATTATTCTTTATAGAGGTAGTAAAATGCAAATAGAAGATGTGGCACAGAAGTTTAGCAGTATTCATTCCAAGATAAAATTCACGACATAAATTGAAGTAGCCAAAAAGATAAATTTCCTAGATCTGACGACCCATAACAAAAATGGTAGACATGCGTTCCAAACATTTATGAAACCAACACGCACGGACGTGACTATCAATGCCCACTCCAATCACCCACTTTGTCAGAAACATGCATATTTTTATTCAATGCTACTCAGAATAATAAGACTTCCATTATGTCAAATTGAAGTGAAAAACGAACTTGACATATTAATACAGATCGCCCTCGCAAATGATTATGACCCAGATATAGTTAACTCCATAAATAGCAAAATTAAAAAGAAGATAAAAGGAGCGAGAAACAGCGGGTAAAACCGATATCCGAATAGGATAAGTACGCCGCTATGAAATATATAGGCAAAACATCAGACAAAATCGAACATATATTCCGAAGAAACGGGGTTAAACTTGCATTTAGAACTTCCGACAATTTTAAAAGACCAGTGCCTCATAACTTGTCACGGAAAAGTAATAAATACAGTAAATCGGGGATCTACAAAGTATCGTGTCATGAATGCGAAAAAGGTATATCGGACAGATAGGTATGACCTTTGATGTAAGGTTTACAGAACACAAGTATCCCAGTAATAAGACAGCGCTAGGCTTGCATATGCAAGAGGAGGGTCATAATATTGGTAAGATCCACGAACAGCTTCAAATTCTACATGAAGTTACAAAAAGTAAACGATTAGACATTTCAGAACAACTAGAGATTTACGTTATGAGACGCAGAGAACGTGACCAACTCGTCAATGAACAGAGAAGGAGGAGATTAGTGTTTACCGTCCCGTCGACAACGAAGTCATTAGAGACGGAGCGCAAGCTCGGGTGAGGGAAGGATGGGGAAGGAAATCGGCCGTGCCCTTTCAAAGGAACCATCCCAGCATTTGCCTAAAGCGGTTTAGGGAAGTCACAGAAAACCTAAATCAGGATGGCCGGAGACGGGATTGAACCGTCGTCCTCCCGAATGCAAGTCCAGTGTGCTAACCACTGCGCCATCTCGCTCGGTCAGTGAACAGAATGAATTTGCAACAGACGCATGCTTCAACATTATAGACGATCCGTTCACCTGAGCGAATCTTTTTTACAACATACTTGCTTCATCTGAGGATGGAGCCTTCCGGCGGTCGAGTACTGCACTGTCTAGTGCGGGCCGCAGCAGATGTCAACAACCTCTAAGGCGGAGGAGCGCGCCAGCCACCTGCAGCAGAGCACCACACTCGCCGTCCTGTCCCTATCGTCCCTGCCGTCTTAATGGACAACGGCATGAACAGGCAATAGACGGGAATACAGCGCCATCGGGCGTCAGAACTACACTTTACAAGTGCTACTAATATTTTCACCTGTAGCAATGTTTTCTCTTTGTTCTGAAATGTTATGTCACTGATTTAACGACCTGTTGTATAATTTTAAATTTTATATACCGGTACATTTGACCTAAATATTAACAGTAAATTTGTCATATTTTTAGGCTTTTGAAAAATAAAATAACATCTTGCAGAGGACGCACGCATCTACCTGTAGCACAGAGAGGAGGACCAAAATCTAACAAATTTTTATATCTATATAAGACCGGGTTTTCACATTTTATGGCTAGTTTGACAACGCATGAACCTGTGTTCAGTGTATGCCGCATTTGGGTATGAACTATATGTATTTCGCATAAATTCAGTACAGTACTAATAAGCCTGGTTAAATATTGCACTTCTTTTCAGGTTTTAATACAAATTTTCTTTTGTATTGTTATAGAACCTGAAGATGGTCACTGTATGGCCGAAACAGGTTATGACTGTGTCATAAGAATTTGATTGCGTCTATAAATAAACAAAAAAAAATTAGAAAGTAATCAATCACTAACTCCACTGACAAAATGTCGTTTCTTTCCAGAATCGTTCAACGTGACAGAAGTGCAGCCCTTCTTACAATTTCTGCAGATTTCAATGCTGGGTCATCGACAAGTGTCAATATGCGAAGCATTCTACGAAACATCATCGATATGGCCTTTCGGAGCCGAAGGCCAGCCCGAATACCCTTGATGACTGCACGACACAAAGCCTTACGCTTTGCCTGGGACCGTCAACACTGACATTGGACTGTTGATGACTGGTAACATGTTGCCTTTGTCTGACGAGTCCGAGTCTCGTTTCAAACTATCGGGCGGATGGACGTGTACAGACAACTTCGTGCATCCATCGAACCTTCACGTCAGCAGGGGACTGTTCCACATGGTGGAGGCTGTGGAGAGTATGCAGCTGGAGTGATATGGGACCCCTGACACGTCTAGGTGCGCTCTGATGGGTGACACGTACGTAAGCATCCTATCTGATCACCTGCATCCATTCACGTCCATTGTGCATTCCGACGGACTTCGGCAATTCCAGCAGGACAATGCAGCACTCCACACGTTCAGAATTGGTACAGAGTGGCTCCAGGAGCACTCTTCTGAGTTAAAAAAACTTCCGCTGCCCAGAAAACGCACCAGACATGAAGAGTTTTGAGCATATCAGGGGACGTCCTGCAACGTGCTCTTCGAAAGAGACATCCACCCCGTCTTACTCATACGGATTTATGGACAGCGCTGCAGGATTTATGGTGTCAGTTCCCTCCAGCACTACTTCAGACATAAGTCGCGTCCATGATAGGTCGTGTTTCGGTACTTCCACGTGCTCGCGGGGACCCTAAACGACATTAGGCAGGTGTAACAGTTTCTTTGGCTCTGCAGTGTATGTGTGTATTATTTTTAATATACTAACGCAACGCACTTAAAATAACGTTAAAACTAAAAAATTGTATTCCCAAAAAATCGGGCCTAAGTTGGCGTACGTCTTTTGAAAAGGAATAAAAGATGCAACTTGAAACCTTTAATTCCCCGAAATATATTTGTCCCGAAGTTATTCAATCTGTTTATTGAGCAAGCAGTAAAGGAAACAAACGAAAAATTTGGAGTAGGAATTAAAATCCATGGAGCAGAAATAAAAACTATGAGGTTCGCCGATGACATTGTAATTCTGTCAGAGACAGCAAAGGACCTGGAAGAGCAGCTGAACGGAATGGACAGTGTCTTGAAAGGAGGATATAAGATGAACATCAACTAAAGCAAAACGAGGATAATGGAATACAGTCGAATTAAGTCGGGCAATGCTGATCGAATTAGATTGGCAAATGAGTCACTTAAAGTAGTAAAGGAGTTTTGCTATTTGGGGAGCAAAGTAACTGTGGATGGTCGAAGTAGAGAGGACATATAATGTAGACTGGCACTGGCAAGGAAAACGTTTGTGCAGAAGCGAAATTTGTTAACATCATGTATAGATTTAAGGGTCAGGAAGTCGTTTCTGAAAGTATTTGTATGGAGTGTAGCCATCTATGGAAGTGAAACATGGAAGATAAATAGTTTAGACAACAAGAGAATAGAAGCTTTCGAATTGTGGTGCTACAGAAGAATGCTGAAGATTAGATGGGTAGATCACATAACAAATGAGGAGGTACTGAACAGAATTGGGGGAGAAGAGGAGGTTGTGGCACAACTTGTCTAGAAGAAGGGATCGGTTGGTAGGGCATATTCTGAGGCATCAAGGGATCACCAATTTAGTATTGGAGGGCAGCGTAGAGGGTAAAAATCGTAGAGGGAGACCAAGAGATGAAATAAACAGATTCAGAAGGATGTAGGTTGCAGTAGGTACTGGGAGATGAATGACCTTGCACAGGATAGAGTAGCATGGAGAGCTGCATCAAACCATCTCAGGACTGAAGACCACAACAACAACATACATTTGTAGGGATAACAACCTTAATTCTTCACTTAACACTTACACAAACGTCTTAAATTTCTATGAAAACCTACGTCTAAGGCATGCGGAAGGCGGTCCTTAGGATGTTTCTTTTCGAGAAATACGTTGAAACAAGTGAGGGGTTGCAATCAATAGGCTCCAATTAAATTCCCTACGGTGTAATATTTACTTAATTCACAGTTATTACACATCTCTTCACCATCTCAGCATGCAAGCGTGTGCGGTATACACCAGGGACCACAACGGTCGAACTCCGACCTGTGATTATTTGGAAAATTTTTCACTATTCGACGATCCCTACCCTTCTCCCTCCTCATAATCAGGTTGCTTTTCTCCGTTCTGTACAAAACTGGACCCGACATAGTTGGTTACTTACCTCGTGGAAAGCTGTAACAGTGTATGGGTTGAAGGGTTGACCTAGTAGATAGTGTCGGACCTAGTAGATAGTGTCGGAAGTTCCAAGCGGCTTTTCGCGGATGATGCTGTAGTATACAGAGAAGTTGCAGCATTAGAAAATTGCAGCGAAATGCAGGAAGATCTGTAGCAGATAGGCACTTGGTGCAGGGAGTGGCAACTGACCCTTAACATACACAAATGTAATGTATTGCGATTATATAGAACGAAGGACCCTTTATTGAATGATTATATGATAGCGGAAGAAACATTGGCAGCAGGTACTTCCGTAAAATATCTGGGCGTATGCGTACGGAACGATTTGAAGTGGAATTATCATATAAAATTAATTGTTGGTAAGGCGGGTGCCAGGTTGAGATTCATTGGGAGGGTACTTAGAAAATGTAGTCCATCAACAAAGGAGGTGGCTTACAAAACACTCGTTCGGCCCATACTTGAGTATTGCTCATCACTGTGGGATCCGTACCAGGTCGGGTTGACAGAGGAGATAGAGAAGATCCAAAGAAGAGCGGCGCGTTCCGTCACAGGATTATTTGGTAAGCGTGATAGCGTTACGGAGATGTTTAGCAAACTCAAGTGGCAGACTCTTTAAGAGAGGCGCTCTGCATCGCGGTGTAGCTTGATGTCCAGCTTTCGAGAGGGTGCGTTTCTGGATGAGGTATCGAATATATTGCTTCCCCCCTTCTTATACCTCCCGAAGAGATCACGAATGTAAAATTAGAGAGATTCGAGCGCCCACGGAGGCTTCCGGGAAGTCGTTCTTCCCGCGAACCATACACGAGTGGAACAGGAAAGGGAGGTAGTGACAGTGGCACGTAAAGTGCCCTCCGCCACACACCGTTGGGTGGCTTGCGGAGTATAAATTTAGATGTAGATGTAGAAGGTCTGAACATTGGGGGGGGGGGGGGGGGGGATCTATCCCAGCTGGCGGTCTGCACGCCGTCAGGGGGGGGGGGGGGGGGGAGCGCAGCGGCCGTTGCTTGCGGGGGTGGCCGATGCAGACGCCGGGCAGGGCTGCAGACGGCGACGGCGACGGCGGCAGCGACGGCGGCTCAGCGTCAAACAATTGGCGAGCGCTCCATTTGCCGTCACATTGCGCTGATCCCGGATGGCTCAGGCACTGCTCGTGCCGGTCGTCTGATTTCGTCCCCTTGTTGGCGCCGGACAAACTCGTGGAACTGGAGTTGCCTTCCCGCATTCTCGACACGGACCAGGCGGACACACACACACAGGTGGCTTTGTGAAATGACACGTGAGCGCGGCGCTACGTGAGGTACTTGTCCAAGCAGAAGCCGTGCAGCCGAGGCAGCGACGGCCAGGTCGCCGGCGCAAATGCTGGTCGCCTGGCTTCCCAGCTGCGAAATTGAATTCCGTCTGCGCGTCGGTCGCTGTCCACCGTCTCTGGGGCCTCCATTGTGACGCAGCGTTCTCGTACACTCCAACTCTCTCTCCCTCGTTACCACCGGCATACCAGGCAATGAATTAACAACTTGCCAGAGATATTATTAACTGATAGAACTACTTCATTTAATACTATTTCTTGTTGTGTACTTGAGGGCTTAAGCAAGCTAAGTGCCTGGAGTGGTTAGATGCCAGGCCACAAAAATCATTTCATCCAGAAAACTATTAATTTCATTTATCTAGTTGTCCAAATGGTTATTACGAATTTTTAATACGTAAAGTTTCATAAGCTCAAATGTATGAAATTATAATAAAGGTTTTGGCCGTGCGGTTCTAGGCGCTGCAGTCTGGAACCGCGAGCCCGCTACGGTCGCAGGTTCGAATCCTGCCTCGGGCATGGATGTGTATTATGTCCATAGGTTAGTTAGGTTTAAGTAGTTCTAATTTCTAGGGGACTGATGACCTCAGCAGTTAAGTCAGATAGTGCTCAGAGCCATTTGAACCGTACGATTTGCATAATACAGCCACCAAGTTGCAACAAGATTTTACTTTAATGTGGTTTGGGCACAGACTGTGGGTGCTTCCATCAGAAAGTCCTACACAATTACATGTAGTAACAGACGGACAGATTTACGAGCAAAATTCTCCCTTCATATGAAATAACTTCATAAGAATATCGTACGTAAGTCATATAAACCATGTTAATTGGTTCCCCACATAACATACTCTGACAACATACAGTTTCTCTTCGTTAGTGATTTCCACATCCCTTCAACCATTTCACCTAGTAAGAAGCTGATAATAGGTCTCATCTCCACACTGGTACTCGTTGCAGCATTGTAGTCCCTTTGATTACACTTACGTGCTGATTACTTCTCATACCGAGTTATCGATGGACACTCGGTAAATCGATGCAGTAACGTTTACATACAATGTGCATCAGTTGCTTAAATCGTGACCAGTCACAGAGCTCCACCTCGAATCCTTCAAATGACTCTGAGCGCTATGGGACTTAACTGCTGAGGTCATCAGTTCCCTAGAACATAGAAATACTTAAACCTAACTAACCTAAGGACATCACACGCATCCATGCCCGAGGCAGAATTAGAACCTGCGACCATAGCGGTCGCGCGGTTCCAGACTGTTGCGTCTAGATCCGCTGGGGCACTTCGGCCGGCGCTTCACCTCTCTCAGTAAGTTTGGTCTCAAAATAAATTCAATAAAGCACAGAATGAATTCGTAAGTCTTAAACTAAAACAGCAGGTATTAAAATGAACTCACATATCTTGACTACACAATCCATCCTTTCCAAGGCTAATTCCCCTGCTGGACGCTGGATGCTCATCCGCTATTACAGCTTCACCAGAGCCCCGTTAACGGCTACTTTTCAGAATGAAAATAAGCTCCGAGCAAGTAGGATATGTGTACCACAGAGAGATAGGATGAGGAACGAAAGGATAAGGGAAATATTGCCAGAGGAACTCTTGCAGGGCAAGATGGTAGCAGCACTTAAAGGGAATGGAAAACAAGACGGTTCCCAAGAAGATACACTACTGGCCATTAAAATTGCTACAACAAGAAGAAATGCAGATAATAAACGGGTATTCATTGGACAAATATAATATACTAGCACTGACATCTGATTACATTTTCACGCAGTTTGGGTGCATGGATCGTGAGAAATCAGTACCCAGAACAGCCACTTGCGGCTGTAATAACGGCCTTAATACGTCGTGGAATTGAGTCAAACAGAGCTTGGACGGCGTGTACAGGTACAGCTGCCCATGCAGCTTGAAGACGATACACAGTTCATCAACAGTAGTGACTGGCGCATTGTGACGACCCAGTTGCTCGGCCACCATTGACCGGACGTTTTGAATTGGTGAGAGATCTGGATAATGTAGTGGCCAGGGCAGCAGTCGAACATTTTCTGTATCCAGAAAGGCCCGTTCAAGACCTGCAACATGCGGTTGTGCATTATCCTTCTGAAATGGAGGGTTTCGCAGGGATCGAACGAAGGGTAGAGCCACGCGTCGTAACACATTTGAAATTTAACGTCCAAAGTGCCGTCAATGCGAACAAGAGGTGACCGAGACGTGTAACCAATGGCACCCCGTACCATCACGCCAGGTGATAACGCCAGTATGGCGATGACGAATACTCGCTTCCAATGTGCGTTCACCGCGATGTCGCCAAACACGGATGCGACCATCATGATGCTGTAAACAGAACCTGGATTCATCCGAAAAAATGACGTTTCGCCATTCTTGCACCCAGGTAGACCATCGCAGGCGCTGCTGTCTGTGACGCAGAGTCTAGGGTAACCGCAGCCATGGTCTCCGAGCTGATAGTCCATGCTGCTGCACACATCGTCGAACTGTTCGTCCGGATGTTTGTTGTCTTGCAAACGTCCCCATCTGTTGACTAAGCGATCGAGACGTGGCTGCACGATCCGTTACAGCCATGATGATAAGATACCTGTTATCTCGACTGCTAGTGATACGAGGCCATTGGGATCCAGCAAGGCATTCCTTATTACCCTCCTGAACCCACCGATTCCATATTCTGCTAACAGTCATTGGATCTCGACCAACGCGAGCAGCAATGTCGCGATACGGTGAAATGCGAAATTTAACCTTTACGTAAATCAGAGGAAGGCTACATGAACTTTCATAAATAGGTAGGGAACGTACCAAGAGAGGTAGCTTGGTTTCAAAATGTGATAACTCAGACTTGTTCTATAAAAGAACGTATAAATAAAATATAAACAGCAATACCCACATGGCTTAAACTAAAACAGCAGGTATTAAAATGAACTCACATAAATCTTGACTACCAAATAAATTACACATAATCATCACAAATAATATTTGTAAATTGCCAACAGGGATAAAATACGATAGAGAGAAACAAGACAACTCACACCAAACAATGTGGCATAAACAATTTTATATTCAATAAAGCAATATAACACATATAGTGTAAGAAATTCAACAGCACAGCGAATAGCTCAGAGTAATTGTTCGTACAGACTACACGCTCAAGTACTTACCAGATAAGTCCAACAAATATTCATGACTATGCCTCACTAGTCCAACATTGTCCATGAATTCTGTAGCCACAAATAATAAGGTTCCAGTTCTGTCTCTAACCAAATCCGAACGACGTCCTTCTCGGGCATCTGCGTTGGTAGAATAGAGAATCACACCCCCGCTCAAAATCACATTCCACTTCAGTAAATGATCATAGCATTTGTATGCCATGTGACTGACAGCAAATCTCCTTGGGCGGCCAACCTGCAGTTGTCAATGATAAATGACTCGGAGCGAGCCCATGCGCAACGCCGGTAAGTCAGCAAAATGGAGAGCACACAAGCCCCCGGGCGGAATGCAAAGGAGGCTACTGCTTAGCTGCAGAGTTCATATCGAGTCAGTGCACGGGTCAATCACCCCCCCCCCCTCCCCGCCCATCCCACTGCCCCCAAAAGTTAGACCCGTGGGTGGGGGGGGGGGGGCAGTAATCAGCTTGGGCCCCTTCTCCTTTTTTTAACGGAACTCCGCTGGTCTTACAATCATTAAAAAGAATACTAACATTGACCTGAGTAAGATAAACCCTATGGCGTTTACCGGTAGCCAAATTTTTAACTAGGAAACTAATCAGGGTGGGCATCTTTATAAACTGACATAGCTCGTCACAACGTGGCCATAGCTTAGCAGAAACATTCTATGATACCATGTACTGGGCAAGTCTCGGACAGCAGACGTGCTCAGTTGTTGTCAAGTTCGTCAAAAAATTCGCGGAAGCCAGGTATTGGTAGCTCCAGTTATGCATGTATCGATCTATCTGATTCTGTATTCATTGAGTGCGTGGGGACTGAAGATGGCATTAGAGAGATGCCGAAACTGGTTGTCAAAGTAAAACAATTTCTAAAAATATACGGCTCTTTGGCGACTTTCCTGTGGTAAGTATCTGACGAGCCACTATTCCTTATCCACGATGGATCAACAAGAGTTGCAGTAGGTGCGGGTACAATTCATAACGTTATCAACAACAGGCACAAGTACAGCAACACAACTGCAACGTCGGTCCGAAAGAGTTAACGCAACATCCCAAGGAAACAAGACTCAAAGCGTGTACAGACTTGAAATAATGCCGTGAAAGAGAAGGATGTCTCTTTTCTAAGCACGATTTTCATTTGTCTTGTCCATTCAAGAAAGCATTACGTGAAATACAGTTCAGGAGCAGTGAGGAACTCAAAGAGTTTGTAGAAAGTGGCTCAAAAAGAAGACAAAGGCTTCTTTGCATCAAGTATTAATGTTAGTGGCATTATGTTGAGAAGTAGCTAAAGGTTGATTTAGAAAAATACGCAGCTTTTTGTACATCAGTTTGACTTATTAATTACTGAACGTTCCTCGTATTAGAAGGTAGATTAAAGAAAGTCAAACGTACATTTATAGCATTTGTAGATTTAGAGAAGGCTTTTGGCGATGTTGACTGGAATACACTCTTTGAAATTCTGAAGGAAACAGGGATAAAATACAAGCAGCGAGAAGTTATTTGCCTGTTACAGAAACCAGATGGCAGTTATAAAAATCAGAAGATATGAAATGATGCACTGGTTGAGAAGAGAGTAAAACAGGATTGTAGCCTACCACCGATTGAGCAAGTAGTAAAGGAAACCAAAAAGAAATTTGAAAACGGAATTAAAATAAATTTAAGTGATAGATACTCTTTTCTGAAGTATTTACCCGAAATGTAGCCTTGTGCAGAATTGAATCGTAGACGATAAACAGTTCAGAAAGAAGAGATCGGAAGCTTCTGTAATAAGGTGCTCCAGAAGAGTGCTGTAGATTAGATGGGTAGATCGAATAAGTATTGAGGAGACAGGAATAGAATCAGGAAAAAAACGTGACTAAAAGAAGGTGTTGGTCGAGGTATCAAGTGATCTTCAGTTTGATAATAGAGGAAAATGTTGCTAGGGAGAGGAGCAGGATGTAAAAGTAATAGAGACCGAGTATAGTAAGGAGGTTCAGACGAGTATAGGCAGCAGTAGTTATTCAGAGATGAAGAGATTTACACAAGTCAGATTAGCGTGGAAAGCTCCAAGAAACCAGTATTTGGAGCAAAGACCACAACTACAAAAATAAAACTCTTAGACGCCAGCACAAAACACACCCTGTCGTCGAATAGAGCAAAATATCAGGAATCAGATGCGATGCAAAACATTAATGTCATTTGATTCACATTACTCCGTGTATCTTCGTCACAGAACAGCATACGCATTTAGTTTTGAGAGTGAAATCATTACTAGTACGAGATGTAGAGTGAAAGTGATTTTACGCATTAAGTAAAATGAAAAATAATATGTGTTCAAAGTGCACGTTAATGCCGTTTGACAGCACAATGTTGTAGCTAAAAAAAATATTTTTCCATGCAGTCACATCGTTTACCGACATATTTTGACTAGCAAATACCTGAATGTGATGCAGATTCTGTTGCCATGACAACGCATCTAGAAGCTCTCTTCCTGTCAAAATGTGCACTTGCTCGACATTTATACACGCAAAACCATCTTACAGGGGATTTTTCGCGTCGCTACCTTTTCCTGCCAGTAAGGTTCCGTATCAGCGTTAATTACAGGTACAGCAAAATTGCATATTTTATTCAACAGAAAGAGCTTCATAAGTTGAGCAAGTCAATAAGACGTTGTTTCACATCAGGCCTTTGCGCCAGTCGTTATTCTGGCATTGACTGACAGAGTTGTCGGATGTTCACCTGAGGGGCATCGCGTAGAATTCTGTCCAATTTGCGCGTTAGGTCCCCAAATGTTCAAGTGTGTGTGAAATCTTATGGGACTTAACTGCTAAGGTCATCAGTCCCTAAGTTTACACACAACTTAACGTAAATTGTCCTAAGGACAAACACACACACCCATGCCCGAGGGAGGACTCGAACCTCCGCCAGGACCAGCCGCACAGTCCATGACTGCAGCGCCTTGGACCACTCGGCTAATCCCGCGCAGCTAGGTCCCCAAAATGCCGAGCTGATTAGAAGGTCCTGCCGATAATGTTCCAACGCTCTCAACTGTAAAGAGATCCTTGCGAACTTGCTGGCCAATCTCTTTGGAGTAGAATTGACTTCAGTGATAAGTCACGCTTCGAACTGAGCCACATGGGCAGTAAAGATGGCCTAGAGAAGCCCGAGACTGTGATAGGATATCACTCTATCGGCCATCATACGGCCTGTCATCCAGGAGTGTTGGTACGCTGTGCCATTTTCTTCTTCTTCTTTTTTTTTTTTCGTTGCAGGACCCATTTGGTTGTCACCTGCGGCAACTTTACAGGACAATGGTACGACGACGAGATTCTACGCCCCGTTTCGTCACCCTTCATGGCTAGCCCTCCTGTGTTTGGATTTCAGCAAGATAATGCCCACATGCACATGGCGAGAGTTTCTACTGTCTGTCTTCGTACATGCCAAACAATAACTTGGCCAGCAAGGACTCCGGATCTCTCCTTAATTGAGAATGTTTGGAGCATTGTGGCTGACCGCAAATATGTCGGCGACTTGAGGATAGGACCCGTTCTTCCAAGATTTTTGAGAGCATAGCGACGTCATTGTTTCGGGAGCCACCGGGTATGACTTTGGGTTATGGCTGGTAGTCAGTGAGGGAACTTGAGGCACTATGGTACATCCTTCGCCCTCATGCTACACTATTGTCGTGCCGTTTTTCAACAGGGAAATGCTCGTCGACACATGACACGTGTCTCTGTAAACTAAGTGATATTGTATTATGCCTGTGGGTACCAATATTCCCAAAGCTTTCTCCAACAGAACATGTGTAGGACCAGCTAGCATATCGTCACAGTGCCGTTATCCAAAATATCAAGGATCTGTTACAGCAGTTATGGGCCAGCTTGCCTCAGGAGAGAATCAAATGGCCTTATAGGCCAGAGCAGGTGCAACGTCATACTTATTTAGTGGCTTCATATTGCCAAGTTATTTGGAAGTTTGACTCGATTTTGTAATGAATGAAATAGCATGAGAGACTCTCATGAGGGATATCGTGCCAAGCAAGTTCTGTCCACTTGGTGCGTTAGATCTTAAAAATCCGAGCTGCTTGGAGGAACCTGGCCACAATGTTCCAAATCTTCTCAACTGAGGACGGACCTCACTGGCCACAGTTGGGTTTGGCAAGCACAAAGAAAAGCACTAGAAACCCTCGCCGTAGGCAGGCGAGCATTATCTTGCTGAAATCTAATCCCAGAATGGCTAGTCATGAAGGGTGAAGAAACGGAGCAGAGAATATTGTCGACTCACCACCATTCTGTAAGGGCGCCGCGGATGACAACCAAATTGGTAGTGCTATGAAACGAAATGGCACCCCAGACCATCACTCCTGGCTGTTTGGCCACATGGCGAGTGACAATCAGGTTGGTATTGCATGTCTTCGCTCGTCATCAGGGCTTGGTTCCAAGCGGTACTCGTCGCTGAAGGCCATTCTATCCGATCGATGGCATTCCAGGCCGAATGTGGCCAACTCCACTGCAAATGGACTTGTTGGTGTTCAGAGGTCAATGGTAGTCAGCGCGACGGGCCACTTGATCTCAGACCCTTTTCTGTGCACCAGTTGCATGTTGGACTGATGATAACGATGAATCCAGATCCCTGAGTGCCTCTCTGACCATTGCTTCGTCTTCACGTTCTGTCGTCTCTCTAGGTCGACATCTTTCTTTTTGACGCTGTATTTGGCCATTGTTCACCCATTCCTGCTTTTATTTAAATGTTGATAGAGTTCCCGGTCGAAACCTTTATGAATATCAGTTCGTGACCAGTTTGCATAATTCCTCCATGGTGCGCATTTCTTTTTTTCCATGTGTATTGTTGTTTCATTTTACGGCACTTCAAACGGATAGTCCTAGTCAGACGACACTGAATGTCTTAATTATTTTCTTTGATCCTACGACCGATGGAATGGCAGCAAAATTAAGTAATATAGTCAGATTTTCAGATGTATCTATATAGCCAATCTCAGTTGACGATAAAATGGGATACTCAGCAAAAAGAGGTAAGATTTGCCTTTGGACAATTCTTGGCACTTGCACGATGATAATGTTTGCTAATTTTATGTACCTCAGTGACACATCCACGCTACCAGTCAGCAGCTCTGTCAGATCTTTCATTTACCGTCCAGAGCTATTGGCCCTTTCGCACGCCTCGTTTCTCTGCACGCTTTTTCTCTGCTCTGTGAGAGCTATAAATCACTCGACTCCACAGTGTAATAATTCTTCTGTTTGCTACCGCTACAGCGCTCTCTCTCCGGTAACAGTATTAGCAGCGTATATAGCTCAAACACGCGTCGCTCTTTGTACACAAATATTAAAAAAAAGATCTATGTGTATTAAATAATTGCATCATCCGGACTCAAAAAAGTGTTATTCCTGCCAAATCTGTTCGATGTTTATTTCATTAACTCTAGCTCTGTGTGTAATATAATTCAGTGTACCTGAAATCCAAAATTAAATTCTACTGCATGAAACTCATTTTTTTAAAGAGTGGCTGACACTAGTATAATTTTAGCGTAGGAAGAGCGCTACTTTTTATTAGAACCCTGTGAGCTATGTAAACACAGAAATAAAAAGAAGTAAAAGAAACACGATTGTTATTTACAAGAAACTGTGTAGATGCCTCATACTGTGCAAAAATAAAAAGGTGGCGTGAAATACTGAGATATTCACACCCTATAGTCAGTTTTGTTGCTCATAACACAGGATGGCTACGAGTCATTGTATTTTATCAAATGTTAGGGCTCTGTCGTCAATCTGCAAAAACGGAACCCTTAAACGGTAGCTTTGTTGTTCGTGTGTCCAGCCGT
Source organism: Schistocerca gregaria (assembly GCF_023897955.1). Lineage (NCBI taxonomy): Eukaryota > Metazoa > Arthropoda > Insecta > Orthoptera > Acrididae > Schistocerca > Schistocerca gregaria. The sequence goes on along the minus strand of NC_064920.1, from coordinate 323,145,644 downwards.
TACGAACTCTTTTTTTCTCAGGGACGAGTAAACGTATCAAGTTCAGATTTTTATCACGTATTAAGGTCTGTGGTATCTCTGTGGTGTAAAAATTTAAAGATTCTAAGTTCATTCATTGAAAAGATAGGGCTATTTATATCATACGGCCATTTATGTCACTTATTTTGATGCAACATCACTCATAAAAACATGTATGGTACACCCTGTTAACCTAGAATCATGAAATATAGCAAGAAGGAAGGTTTCACAGCACGAGTAAAGGAAAGAATTCTAAATTGTAATTTTTTTATTATATCACACGAAGAAAATATTTCTTTTGTCATGTGTTATCCAACTTCAAACTTGAAATTACAACGTTCTCCGAAGTCTTGGAACCCCTGTTACGACATCTTGCCAGTGTGAATGTAGATAACAGGCAAGAATCGGCAGTACCCTCGATCCCCGGATTGAATAACATGTCTATGTACGTAACTATGTTTGTAGCGGAACCATCACAAGGAAACCCTTTAATGCGAGGTCGCAAGTTCAATCGTTATTAAGGTTCATTAGAAACTGTTGTGTTAATAATTATGACAGGAAAAATATTAGCTGCTAATGACTCAGCATCAAGGGATAGAGACAGAAAATGGGTGTACCGGAGTTTCACAGATCAACCCTCTATGGGATGAATGTATACCTCACAAAATGGACATCACCAACATTCAAAAAATGTTCAGAACAAACCATTAACAAGCACCATGAACAACGAACGAAAAGTTACTATTATTTAATGCAGCCCGCCACAAATTCTTCTCCTGTACCAATCTCTTCATCTCAGAATAGCGCTTGCAAACTACGTCCTCAATTATTTGCTTTATATATTCCATTCTCAGTCTGTCTGTACAGTTTTTACCTTCTGTAGCTCCATCCAGTACAACGGCAGTTATTTCATGATGACTTAACAGACATCCTACCATCTTGTCCCTTCTCTTCGATATTGTTATCATATATTTCTTTCCTCATCGATTCTCCCAAGAACCTCCTCTTTCCTTACATCTGTATCACCCCATTTTAAATGATTTTTAGTTCCAGATTTCCTACAATCCATGTTTTACTACCGGACGATGCTGTGCTGCAATCGTACATTCTGAGAAATTTCTTCCTCAAGTTAAATCCTATGTTTGACCCCAGCAGACTTCTCTCGCACCACCTGTCATGGGTTATTTTGCTATATAGGTAGCAGAATTCCTTAATTTCATCTATTTCGTGACCACAAATCCTGATTTTAAGTTCCTCCTTGTTCTCATTTGTGCTAATTCTTATTAGTTCCGTCTTTCTTCGATTTACTATCAATCCACTTTCTGTATTCTTTAGACTGCTCATTCCATTCAACAGATCTTGTAGTTCTTCTTTACTTTCACTGAGGAAAGCAATGTCACCGCGCATCTTATCATTGATATCCATTCACCTAGAATTTTAATTTCACTTTTGAACCTTTCTTTAATTTCCGTCATTGCTTCTTCGATGTATGAATTGAATAGTACGGACGAAAGACTACACAACCGCTCATACAACCTTTTTAATCGGAGCATTTCGTTCTTGGTCTTCGATTCTTACTGTTCCCTATTGACTCTTGTACATATTGTGTATTACCGGTCTTTCCCTATAGCTTACCCCTATTTTTCTCAGTATTTCGAACATCTTGCGTCATTTGACATTGTCGAACGCTTTTCCCAGGTCGACAAATCTTATGAAGGTTTCTTGATTTTTTTTTTCTTTTTTAATCTTGCTCCCTTTATAAATTGGAGCGCTAGAGCTGCCTCTATGGTGCCATTACCGTTCCTAAAGACACACTGATCGTCATCTAACACAGACTCAATTTTCTTTTCCATTCGTCTTTGTACTATTCTTGTCAACAACTTGGCTGCATCAGCAGTTAAGCTGATTGTGCGATAATTCTCGCATTTGTCGGCTCTTGCAATTTTCGGAATTGTGTGCATGTTTTTGCGAAACTGAAATGGTATACCACCAGATTCATACTTTCTATATACCAACGTGAATAATCGTTATGTTCCCATTTCCCCCAATGATTTTTGAAATTTTGACGGAATGTTATCTAACCCTTCTGCTTTATTCGATCTTATGTCGACTCCTGTTTCTTCTTCTATCGCATCATCAGATAAGTCTTTCCCGTCATAGAGGCCTTCAACGTACTCTTCCTACCCATCCGCTCTCTCCTCTGCATTTAACAATGGAATTCTCATTCCACTCTTAATTTTATAACCCTTGCTTTTAATTTCAAGGAAGGTTCAAAAAAATGGCTCTGAGCACTATGGGACTCAACTGCTGTGGTCATTAGTCCCCTAGAACTTAGAACTACTTAAACCTAACTAACCTAAGGACATCACACACATCCATGCCCGAGGCAGGATTCGAACCTGCGACCGTAGCAGTCGCACGGCTCCGGACTGCGCGCCTAGAACCGCGAGACCACCACGGCCGGCTTCAAGGAAGGTTCTCTTGACTTTTCTAGATGCTGATTCAGTAGTTTCTACAATCATTCCTTTTACCATTTCTTCACATTATTTATGCAACCATTTCACCTTAGCCTGCAATTCCTATTTATTTCATTCCTAAGTTGCTTATATTTCTATATTCCCGAAATCCCCTGAACATGTTTGTACTTACGTCTTTCGTTGATTAACTGAAGTATGTTTTCTGTTATCCACTGTTCCTTCGCAGATACCTCCTTTGTATCCATGTTTTCCTTTCCAGCTTCTGTGATTGCCCTCTTTAGAGATGTATATTCCTCTTCAACTGAACTGCCTACTGAGCTATTTCGTATCGCTGTATCTGTAGCCTCAGAGTACTTCAGGCGTATCTCTTCATTCCTTAGTACTTCCTAATCACATTTCCTTGCACTTTGGTTCTTCCTGACTATTAATATTCGGCCTACTGTTCATCGCTACTAGACTCTCATCTGAGACTATATCCGCTCCTGGGTACGCCGTATAATCCATTTCATTTCGGAATCTCTACCTAACCATTATGTAATCTAACTCCCGTATTTCCCAGTATTCTCCAAGTATACCTCCTCCTCTTATGATTCTTGAACAGAAAATTCGCTTTTAATAGCTGAAATTTGTTGCAGAACTCAATCTTTCTCCTCTCTCATTTCTACTACCACGAACAAATTCTCTCGTAACCCTTTCTTGTGCTCCTTCCCCTACAAAACCATTTCTTGTACTCTTTTCCCTACAACCGTATTCCAGTGCAGCATGACTATTAGATTTTGATCTCCATCTGCGAACTGAGTTATCACTTCAGTAACTTCATAAGCTTTCTCCATCCCTTCGTCATCTGCTAGCGACGTCGGCCTGTATTCCTTAACTATCATTGTCGATGTTGGTTTGCTATCGATTCAGATGAGAGCAGCCCAATCACTGAACTGTTCACAGTGACTCACTCTCTGTGCTATCTTCCTACTCTTAACTAATGCTGCTCCCATTATACCATTTTCTGCTACTATACTATACTCTCTGACCAGAAGCCTTTGTCTTCTTTCCATTTCATTTCACTGACACCCAGTATATCTAGATTGAACCTTACCATCTCCCTTTTCAGATTTTCTACCATCCCTATCACATTCAGACTTCTGACATTCCACGCCCCGACTCGTAGAACGTTATCCTATCGTTGATTCTTCAATCTTTTTCTCGTTCTCACCTCCCCCTTGGCAGTCCCCTACTGGAGATCCAGACGGGGGCTAGTCCGTAAATTTTAGCCAGTGGAGAGGTCATCATGACAATCTTTTCACTTACAGGCCACATGTCCTGTGGATACACATTATGTGTCTTTAATGCAGTGGTTTCCATTGCCTTCTGCATCCACATGGCGGTGATCATTGCTCATTCTTCCGCCTTTAGGCGCAGTTTCCCACCCACAGCCCTCTTTGACAAGGCCTTTGGCGGAATGAGGGAGACTTCTTAGGCCGGAAGCTAGGTATCGACTCTTAAAGGGTGGATACAGAATCTTATCGGCGTAACGGGATGATGAGAATTGTTAGTGTGTTATGGTATGAAATGGAATGCGAAATAGACTGTCGTGGAGCTTATCGTGAAACTGGCTGTCCTTCAGTGTGTAGCTACCTGCAGTGCGATGATAGATTCGTATTTTATAGGCACGGTAAAAAAATCCAGAGGCTGAATTTATCTAGAGATTTCAGACGGCATGAATTGCAACGTCACACGCTTTTCAGGATGAGTAGTTTGTTCTAATGAAGTATGATTTTTATAAGCAGACCAGGAAGCAAGAAAACGCAAGTTTTTTTTTACTAGTTGTTGGCCAAAAGCAGTCTCGTACCATCGTTGCAGTTCTCTTACGCCCAGTTCCCCGTTCTTGCTTTCTGTGACGTAAATATTCCCTACTGCCCTTGCAAGATCACGAACACGAGAAAGAATCAGTCCGGATTAATAGTCGGCATAATTGTGTAAGAATGCGTTCAGGCATTGACGTCAGCTGATACAACAGTCTTGGTACTTCTAATTTGCATTTCTTCTTCATATGCATTTCTTCTTCAAATCCCGACTGGTCGAAGTTGAAAACAAATTCCTTACTGGAGGAAAGGATACATTTGTTTACCTCATCTTCAGTTTTTGGGCCGATTCTGCAGTTTGCTGTGAATCGTGAAGCTGACGCTTTATTTGAAATTTCGTTACCTTACGTCTTTCAATCCTGTAGCGCTGTTTGAAGTTATACAACCATCCTCTATTTCCCTTGACTGCATGTTGCGCACAATTTGATGCGCATAACGTAATAGGTCACTGTCATGCACATCCTGTAAATTGTATCGGGCATCCATGAAACGCACAAACACCACTTTTTGTAACAAGTACGCCTTGTCCTTCGTTGAATATCCGTAGTTTTTCTTACGCACTGCACGATCATATTGCTGTGGATTTATTCGAAATCTATTCGTAATTGTTTTTTACTATGCAGAAGAAGATCTACCATGCACAGAAGTAGGTTTTAGAACCCGCTACATGGACAAAGATTGTCTTTTACTACATTTCACTGGTGACGGGGTTTGTCGCTTCCTGTCCGACAAGGATGATGAACCACATGGCTCGGCCCCTGTTTCAGTATCACTTTCACTTGTTAAGCACGTATCATCATCATTGTACTCCTAATGCACTCTGTCCGCAGAGTCGAGCATATACGACACCACAGATTCATATGATTCATTTTGCAGAAATTTTAATACTTCAACTGTCACTTCTTTGTCACTCTGCGAAATTCCTTGGCTTCCTTATGGATGAAATTCACCGTCACCAAAGGTTGTTGTAGATATAACGTAATTTTTGCTTTGTTTACCGTTGCCATTGCTCTGCTTTTTATCCCGTCGACTATGTAGTTCTACTATTCTCCACAGCCTCATGCTGTGTCACCGTTGGATACCTCCAGTCCCTCCCCTGTTGCCACAGGCAGCCAATATTCTTGTGGTCGCGTGATGGACAATATGTGGGGCGTCGAATGCCGTAAGCATCATTGGCCTTTTGCGACCTCGCACTTATAGGGTTCCGTGTCAGTACGCCAGTCCTACTCGGACCATGCCAATTTTTAGCTACTAGACTGTTATTTCACATCGATTTTGTGAGGTAGTGGATACTCATTTGTTGTTGATAAACATATACAGTACCGCAATTAGCTCACATTTTTACTCGCAACAAGAGAATCAATCTACAATTAATGAAAAGTCTTTTATTGCAACATAATGTCGCATTTTTATACACTGAATCTCAGTTGTTACGGGTTTCTCCACATGACAGTATCTCAGCCCTTCGTAAATCTGTGGTTCAATACTAAAGTTATGTGATAATGAAACGTTGGAATTCAGTACAGCATAGCATTTCAATCTGTTAAGAAGTTTTACAACAACGCAAGAAAGCTTACTTCCATTCCTAGGAAAACACAGAAAGTGCGTTATTAACATTAATTCTCCAATAGATTCACAACAATGTTATGGTAATAATGGCTCGGTGTGAACTGGTTTAAAGCACGTCAGCTTGATCTCTGCTTTCATGTCACTGTAGTGTCTCTCATACGAAAAGAACGAATTATCTCAATAGTTAAAAGAATGTAAGCAAATCACTGCGTAGTCATCCATATTTTGGGATTCTGTGGTTTCAGCAGTCAGGCCTGTGGCGAAGAGACAATTTCCTCATCTTTCTACAGCTGAGCAAGGGTTTCATCAGTAGAGATCGCATTGTGGACGAGCCCTTAACGTTTATGCCTGCTTTCTTTGAATAGAAACGACAAGCCAAATAGTTGCACACCGTAGAAAACAGCTGTATGTTGATGCATTGTATCACCATAGCTAGTGTTGCAAAGGAGCCGCCAGTAACTTCTGTTACGGCATTATATCACAAACATCTTTCTCGTAACATTAACTACATATCTGTCATACACTATGCTGTAGTTTTCCCGATAAAGTACTTTTGCTTTAAGTTCAAAGTTCAGATCAAATGAACGAATTACGAATTAACGTCGTCGTTGCAGTAAACTGAGAGCACTTAAGCTTTAAGTGGTTCAAATGGCTCTGATCACTATGGGACTCAGCTGCTGTGGTCATCAGTCCCCTATAACTTAGAACTACTTAAACCTAACTAACCTAAAGACATCACACTCACCCATGCCCGAGGCAGGATCGAACCTGGGACCGTTGCGGTCGTGCGGTTCCAGACTGTAGCGCCTATAACCGCTCTGCCACACCGGCCGGCACTTAAGCTTCAACCCTGCGTTCTGTGCAACGAATAACTTAATTCCAAGAGTCGACGCATTCATTCTCGTAAGAAGATATTATTCCACAGAATCTGAAGCGCTTATCGTACTTATCCCAATACGCACCAAGCAGATGTCCAAAACTTCTCACGTGAGATCTGATTAACGACTGTAGACTGTGCCAGAAAAATGCAGAGAACTCCGTCAGTGCATTTCCATTCGAGATTCCGTTTGTTTCGCTATTTGAGGTCGGGCAACGTAAACAGTTTTGCTTCATCTGCACTTAATTAGATACCGCCTCTCCTGTTTAAACACTGTACTCTGCCTACATAACATTTCGTAACATGCAACTCTACTACTCGTAATGTTGTTTTTATCCGAGGAAACCTATGCTGGATTACATCTGCCGTACATAGCCGTACTTTCTCACTACAAAACTACCAGCGAATTAACTTTTCGCACTCTCATGATAATATGGATTTTCAGTTGAAACAGCCGTTCAGTTAATCCTTTTAATGTGCTTCCCAACTAACATTTTCGTAATATGTTTAACATGTAGTTCTGAGAAGTTTAAAATTAAGATTATTTAACGGACATTTTTCGAACGGGTACAAATTCAACGTTCTAAATTCTGCTACCGCGCCCCGATTGTGAGAATTTCAGAAACAGTATTAATATCTTTAAGGTGCTAGACTTGATGTTATGAAAATTCACATTGTCCACTTGCAGATTAATAAATATAAACTGAAGGTACCCTGAAACATATACTGCCTTTTACTTGCTAGATCAAAAAGTCCTGTAAAATTCTTTGATGTCGATGTATATAAGCATAAATGAATTCATAAAATAATTAAAAACTCCTAGGATGACCCTTTTGCGCTTAGACGAAGATATATGTACTTTTCACCTCCAGACGAAACGCTAGGAAATTATGCAGTCCTTTAGTCCCTGCTGTCGTCTGGAGAAAGTCCAGTTAATTCCAGTGAAATATTTATTATCCTGGAATCAGCTGTAAGAGTAGTATACACAGCTGAAACTTTTGCATAAGCCTCTCCAACGAGTCTAGAATTCCTACACTTATATGCCATTAATTTATCCTTTTATGTGATCACTGGCAGTTATTAAACGTCAGCTTCAAATTAAATGTGATCACAACAGAAAATATTAAACTAATTTCCATAAAAATTGTATTTGTAATGTTGCCCACAAAGGAGATTTTCTGTATTTTGCTAATAACATTTTTAACATACTGTACAAAGATATAAGATGGGAATTGAAAGCCTCCAAAATTTAAAATTAATTTGAAAGCACATAGTGCGAACCATTCCCTCTATTAATTATCTAAATATAGAGATTGTGGGCTTGCAGATTTCTGTATTAAATAATTGTAAGCAAGCCTCCATCATATAAAATATAAACCCTCAATAAAAAAAAATTGTGCATTGTACAAAATGTACAACGCTTGACAGGTATAATTAGAAAAGTAGCAACTATTCTCCTAATTTTGCTAGACACTAATTTGAAAATTTTTAAGTGTAACAGGAGTGTGGAGAACTGATTTGGACAAGTAAAGCAGACGCCTTTGCTGTATGTTATGATAGTTATTGATCTAATTTTACAACCTCTAAATCCTATCTGCATCTCAGTGTCAATCCAAAGATTGAAGTTCCAAATGCCCGAGGAATCTCCCTCAGGACGGCATCTAGGATCGTAATCTTTGAATAAATGAAAGAATACGTGATCTGTTGTAACTACCATATTGCAGTTTTAAACGTGGCTGTGAGCAAGGAATCGTACGATTTGCGCCGGCCGGAGTGGCCGTACGGTTCTAGGCGCTACAGCCTGGAACCGCGTGACCGCTACGTCCGCAGGTTCGAATCCTGCCTCGAACATGGATGTGTGTGATGTCCTTACGTCAGTTAGGCTTAAGTAGTTCTAAGTTCTAGGGGACTGATGACCACAGCAGTTAAGTCCCATAGTGCTCAGAGCCATTTGAACCGTACGATTTGCATAGTACAGCCACCAAGTTGCAACAAGATTTTACTTTAATGTGATTTGGGCACAGACTATGGGTCCTTCCATCAGGAAGTCCTACACAATTACATGTAGTAACAGACGGACAGATTTACGAGCAAAATTCTCCCTTCATATGAAATAACTTCATAAGAATATCGTACGTAAGTCATATAAACCATGTTAATTGGTTCCCAACATAAGACACTCTGACAACATACAGTTTCTCTTAGTTAATGATTTCCACGTCCCTTCAACCATTTCACCTAGTAAGAAGTTGATAATAGATCTCATCTCCACATTGGTACTCGTTGCAGCATTGTAGTCTCTTTGATTACACTTATGTGCTGATTACTTCTCATATCGAGTTATCGATGGACACTCGGTAAATCGATGCAGTAACGTTTACATACAACGCGCATTAGTTGCTTAAATTTGGGGTTCATCTACAATGTCCAAGTTCTTCAACAGATAATGCCAAGTGACAAGTATAGCGCCAGTTTCAATTAACTAGTTCGTTCAACGATATAGCAACAACTGACAATATCTAGCGAGAAGTACACTGTGAAAGTTTTCCCCGTATGCAGCTGCGTAGGACTTGGCAAACGGGTTTTCGAATAAAATTTATCCCCGTGACTGAGGTAACAAATGCGGAACGTTATCCGACGTGAGTTCGTTGTCTGCCGAACAACGCCACAAATAATTCCATTAACGGCAGCATCGAAACACGAGTTAATTTCCAGCAGGAAGTCAATGTTAAATTAAGAGTGGGTGGATGGGGGCGGGGAGGGGGAGGAGAAGGGGGGATTGGGGGAGGGGGGAGGGGGGGGGACTGGACACGCAGTCGGAACAGCAATAGCAACGCGCTGTGGCGTCAGCTTTCCACAGGTGTAACCGGACTTGATTCCCTTTCCGGTGAAAGCTCGTAAAAATAAATTTTACGATTACTGCGCTCCATTTATATTTTAACACGTCGTTCCAGAAACGAAGTTATTCGCTCTTTTACGGCCAGGTGTGATCCGGCTGATATTTTCTGCTCGATAAACCGATCCCCTATGCATATAAAGTGCCGCGTAAAATCTCTGAACCGAGTCCGAATGTCTATATATTGGAGGATATTGTTTGGCGAGGCTGGTCAGCCCGCATGCGGGATCAGCAGTGGTCGAGCGTTTGCGCGTGCACTTACACACTTGCTTTTTCACCAGCGTGCGTGCCGCCACGGTTGGACCACATGTGGAGAAGTTCGTTGACAGTACGCTTCACCTTGCCTTTACATTTCAAAATTTAAATCTCTCCTCAACTGGAAAGCTTCTTTCAACACAGTTCTTCACTGTGGTTTTAATGAAGGTGGTACGCAAGGGCCTCTACCTGACCTGTGAACCACCAAACACAGCCAGTTATATAGCAGTCCTACGAGTTATGACGTTATGGTCGCACAGAGGTAAACAATACAAGGTGTATCAGAAAGAAGCATCCGATTTTAAAATAACCTAACCATTATGTTGTTCGCGATATGTGCATGAACAACGTACTATTGGAAAGAGCAAACTGTCGAGTTTTACACGGTTCGCGCTAGGTAGCAGCAATGCGCGTCCTCTTCAGTTCTAGTAAAAACGGTGTCGGGACAAAGGACGTTTTGCGCAGTGCGGTCCAGCTTGACTTTCGTACTAGGTATGGTGTGGATCCTCCTACAGCATAATGCATTCGACGGTGGCATGAACAATTCCGAGAGACAGGTTGTTTGTGCAAATGCAAATCGTCGGGCCGTCCCCGAGTGTCTGACACAGACGTCGAACGCATCCGCCATAGTTTCACAAGGGGTCCGCAGAAATCGGTTCGCCGTACAGCTCGACAGCTCAACATGCCCCCGATGTATATCTGATGCCTGTTGCGTTGACGTTTACACATTAAACCATACAAAACTTAACTACTGCAAGCTCTTCGTGAAGGTGACAAACAGCAATATGTAGAGTTCTGTAATTTCTTTGCCAGCTGCTGTGGCCGAGCAGTTCTAGGCGCTTCAGACCGGAACCACGCGGGTGCTACGGTCGCAGGTTCGAATCCTGCCTCGGGAATGTATGTGTGTGATGTCCTTAGGTTAGTTAGGTTTACGTACTGTAGTTCTAAGTTTAGGGGACTGATGATTGCAGATGTTAAGTCTCATAGGGCTTAGAACCATTTGAATCAATTTCGTGATTTCGTTCTTGGCAAGACGGTGGGTGACAGTTTTTCTTCACAGTTAGTGTTTAGTGACGAAACAACATTCCATTTTAATGGAAAGGTGAAAGTTCATAGTGTGAGAATATGGGGTACGGAATAACCACATGAAGATGTACAACGTGAGAGGGATTCCCCCAAATTTAATGTGTTTTGTGTAGTTTCACGGGAAAAGGTGTATGATCCATTTTTATCTGCCGAGAACACTGTTACAGCAAGCAAATATCTTGATATTATTGAGAACTTTCTTTTTCCATAGTTGGAGACTGATTCTAATGACTTAATTTACCAACAGGATGGGGCATCGACGCACTGGCATGTGGAAGTGGGGGGGATTTTAAATCAAAGGATTACTGAAAGATGAATCGGTCGCACTGGACCAGATGATTTAGCCTTACATTACTTGCCTCCAAGATCACCGGACCTGTTTATATGTGATTATTTCTTCTGGGGGATTTATAAAAGACTGTGTTTATGTGCCTCCATTACCAACCTCAATGAATGAGCTGAGATATGGCATAACAGCAGCTGCGAAAGCTTATTGCTCGCTGCAGTGTGGGAACAATTTTAATACCGCATTGACATATGCCGTGCATCTCAAGGAGGGGGGAGGGGGGGGGGGGGGCATATTGAACACCTATCAAAATGTACGAAAAAAAACACTGAGTTTTCCTTTCATCAAAAAACAAAATTAATTGTGTATGTTCATTAGTTTCAGAAATACAGGGTGTTACAAAAAGATACGGTCAAACTTTCAGGAAACATTCCTCACACACAAAGAAAGAAAATATGTTATGTGGACATGTGTCCGGAAACGCTTACTTTCCATGTTAGAGCTCATTTTATTACTTCTCTTCAAATCACATTAATCATGGAATCTAAACACACAGCAACAGAACGTACCAGCGTGACTTCAAACACTTTGTTACAGGAAATGTTCAAAATGTCCTCCGTTAGCGAGGATACATGCATCCACCTTCCGTTGCATGGAATCCCTGATGCGCTGATGCAGCCCTGGAGAATGGGGTATTGTATCACAGCCGTCCACAATACGAGCACGAAGAGTCTCTACATTTGGTACCGGGGTTGCGTAGACAAGAGCTTTCAAATGCCCCCATAAATGAAAGTCAAGAGGGTTGAGGTAAGGAGAGCGTGGAGGCCATGGAATTGGTCCGCCTCTACCAATCCATCGGTCACCGAATCTGTTGTTGAGAAGCGTACGAACACTTCGACTGAAATGTGTAGGAGCTCCATCGTGCATGAACCACATGTTGTGTCGTAATTGTAAAGGCACATGTTCTAGCACCACAGGTCGAGTATCCCATATGAAATCATGATAACGTGCTCCATTGAGCGTAGGTGGAAGAACACAGGGACCAATCAAGACATCATCAACAATGCCTGCCCAAACGTTCACAGAAAATCTGTGTTGATGACGTGATTACACAATTGCGTGCGGACTCTCGTCAGCCCACACATGTTCATTGCGAAATTTTACAATTTGATCACGTTGGAATGAAGCCTCATCCGTAAAGAGAACATTTGCACTGAAATGAGGATTGACACATTGTTAGTTGAACCATTCGCAGAAGTGTACCCGTGGAGGCCAATCAGCTGCTGATAGTGCCTGCACACGCTGTACATGGTACGGAAACAACTGGTTCTCCCGTAGCACTCTCCATACAGTGACGTAGTCAACGTTACCTTGTACAGCAGCAACTTCTCTGACGCTGACATTTGGGCTATCGTCAACTGCACGATGAATTGCCTCGTCCATTGCAGGTGTCCTCGTCGTTCTAGGCCTTCCGCAGTCGCGAGTCATAGGCTGGAATATTCCGTGCTCCCTAAGACGCAGATCAATTGCTTCGAACGTCTTCCTGTCGGGACACCGTTCTGGAAATCTGTCTCGACACAAACGTACCGCGTCACGGCTATAGCCCCGTGTTAATCCATACATCAAAAGTGCATCTGCCAACTCCGCATTTGCAAACATTGCACTGACTGCAAAACCACGTTCGTGATGAACACTAAGCTGTTGATGCTACGTACTGATGTGCTTGATGCTAGTACTGTAGAGCAATGAGTCGCATGTCAACACAAGCACCGAAGGCAACATTACCTTCTTTCAGTTGGGCCAACAGGCGGTGAATCGAGGAAGTACAGTACATACTGACGAAACTAAAATGAGCTCTAACAGGGAAATTAAGCGTTTCCGGACACATGTCCACGTAACATTTTTTCTTTACTTGTGTGTGAGGAATGTTTCCTGAAAGTTTTGCCGTACCTTTTAGTAACACCCTGTATAGACGTGGCAAGATGGAAGATTCTTTTGGATACACCTTGTATTTTTCTTTCTTATTTGTTTCACCTTATCATCATTAGTCTGACTGTGTGTGTGAATGGAAGTGTCATCTGTTGGCCATCGGGATAATTTCAAAGGCTACAGTAATTATCAGTAATAATAGTGCTCTGAGCACACTGACCGGTGTGTGGTTCCACTTGCTGGCCGTTGTGATAACTATTTATGGTATGCACACTTCAGTTATATAAATTTCCAAGTTTTACACTTTGTTTATTGCGAATATGTGGTTCCAGTCATTTGTGAGAGCAGTATTGTATTGCAGTGGAAGTATGTATGTTCGTAAATGTTGTAAACGACAAATGATTATGAGAGGCTCTGTGAGCCCATCTTTGTACAAGATGTGAGCCGAGGCGCCGTTGTGCTATCTTTGGTTCCTCTGACTGCCGGTAGGAAGCGCGATTCCAGCACCGATTCGCTCGTTTATCGCCGTTCGACCGTTCCACGAGGAAAAGACGGGACCCGTGCCGCGCTTGGGGAGTTATTGTTGGTTAGAGGCAGCAGCAGGCATCGACTGAGGAACCAGTCTGTTGACGTGGTGGCCTCTAGAGCCTCTTGCTGTATTCGGAGTCGTAGGCTCAATAGCATCCATTGTGGCTGATTTCTGAGTTTTCAAGACAGAGTGCACCATCAGACTGCCTTCTGGAATGTTCTCGCCGTTTGCAGTGTGGATGGTGGTGGCCGGGAACAATAATTTGAATGATGCAGTATTAGAGAAGTTATGGTGTGTATTGTGTTTATTCCCTCACTGAACGTCTCCTGTGGAGATTGAAAGATGAGGTTTTCTTACTTCTACTGTAACCTATTTGAAGCCGCGAGTGTAACTTTGTTAATTTGATAAGTGATTTCTGTTTATGTGTATATAAGATATGTGTACGGCCAGATGGTCTGTAATAATCTCCGAGTTAGTCTCGAGTTGCGTGAATGTTAACTTAGATGGGCAGCTGTCTGAAATCCTAAATTTGTCTTTGAACGGTTCTGCTTTGATTCTGCCGACGGTAATTAATGTGCACTGATGTTTCCATTTGCTGTTGTTCAGCTTTAAGTCATTCTTTATCTTATAGTGTATATTAAACTACGGTAACAAACCTGGCTAGAAGCGAAGTGTGAAAAATGTTCCAAGGTCCTAAGTGTCGACACCACTTCTGCAAAATCCAAATTACGGTATTTTGAACATGTAACTAAAGTCTTCATCGCGGAAATTATATATTAGTATTTTACATCCGGGTCAACGGCTCAGTCAGTAGCAATGAGTTATTTAAAAAGGGCAAATGCCGAATCCGTGTTCCGTGGAGCGGGACAAACAACAATCAGGCGCGTCGCAATGGTTGCGGCTCCAACAGGCTGGTCTTTTAAATTGGAGTGATTCATTCTAAGTGAACGAGAGACGTATCAGTTTAACTAATTTTCCCGATTCTAGCTGCTTCTCGTTCTAATATCGTGCTCAGAGTGAACGGTCAGTATACGCTCGTCAAAATTACAAGTAATACAGTCAGGATGAATTGGCCTTAACTACGAGATTCCAGAGCAAGTAATTAGAGAGCGAATTTCTGCGGCTCTGTGAGGCTAGTAGTCAACTAGAGTGTTTTATTAGCAGGACGAAAGGGTTAATTACACCTACAGCAGACTACATGTTTGTGGTGGCAATTAAAACTTGTACAGGGTGATTGAGCTGCCCCTACCGATCGGTTTTATGCAACCTGCAACGCTTTTAAATAACACGAGCAAGATTTTCATATTCTCTTCCTCAGTACATGAAAACTACAGAAAAATGAATATGACTCTTTGAAGGAATTTTGATGTAGTTAAGTTTTTTACTGAGATATGTTTTGGCTAGATGTCATGGTTTTCCAACTTTTCAAGATAAAAGTGTAAAAGTTACTTTCAAGCGCATTTCTCTCGAATGACTCGAAAACACTACCCTCCACTGGAAACGTATCCCTATACAAAATTTAACTACATCAAATTTCCTACAAAAAGGCCCTGTTCACTTTCTCTGTAGGACTAGTAGTTTGTTTGTAGCGAGCGAGAGACTATGAAAATCTCTCATATGGTATCAGCCGTGCGTGGCTCATGGTCCCACCATCATGTATTTTACACCTGTTTGTAACTTACTTCCACTTCACTACGTTAATTTAAATTACTGGTGTCACTGAGTTGCTGCTTTGCGTGACAGTGAGCAGCTCTAGCACCGCGTATCAATATATCCCCTCTCGTAGTATCTTTGCTCGACTGCTATACCTTCCCCGTCGTTGTCTGTCGTAAGCCAGTTCGGGTCGCAAGTTCGGGCTGCCAGTCAGCTGGAACACTTCTGGAACGCAGTCCGGACCTGCCAGTAGGGGAGTTGCAATGCGGCACTAGTGCAGTCGGGTTGGAGCAGTGAGGTCTGCGTCGACATGGCTCGCCCGACCACTGCCGCCACGCATCACTTGAGCCGGGGCAAGGTCTTGGTGGATCGTCGGTCAATCGTCCTTACCGGACGACGCGTTTTAGCTCTCTGATCGTTCATGAGTCGGCTGTGTGTGTGTTTGTGTGTGTGTGTGCATCAACTCTAAATTTGTGTTCGTGCATGCTTAGTTACTGTTTGGTATCGTTCAGGTCATCGTGTAAGTGTTTGTCTGGTTGTGTGAGTAGTTGGCGTTATTTACACTGACGACTATTTTAGAAGTTGTCGGTATTCTGAAGGCAGTCCGTCGGTTGGTGCGGACCAGGGAGGAGATCTCCATGCGGTGCAGTCGGCTGGGTCCGTTGGTGGTCCCTGCGCAGTGTCGGAGCGTGTCTGGAGCTGTCCGATATCCACGATCGTCGTGGCTCACCGACCCAGGACGTCAAAGTTGAGTGGTGTGTTAAGTACCCAAGCCACGTCCGTTAATGTTGTGTCGTTCGTTCCGGTGGTTCGCTGTTGAGGAGATTTACCTGTGAGCAACACCGGGTGTTCGTAGTGGTGAAATCTAGCCGCCGTGTGGTGGAATTACTACACTCCTGGAAATGGAAAAAAGAACACATTGACACCGGTGTGTCAGACCCACCATACTTGCTCCGGACACTGCGAGAGGGCTGTACAAGCAATGATCACACGCACGGCACAGCGGACACACCAGGAACCGCGGTGTTGGCCGTCGAATGGCGCTAGCTGCGCAGCATTTGTGCACCGCCGCCGTCAATGTCAGCCAGTTTGCCGTGGCATACGGAGCTCCATCGCAGTCTTTAACACTGGTAGCATGCCGCGACAGCGTGGACGTGAACCGTATGTGCAGTTGACGGACTTTGAGCGAGGGCGTATAGTGGGCATGCAGGAGGCCGGGTGGACGTACCGCCGAATTGCTCAACACGTGGGGCGTGAGGTCTCCACAGTACATCGATGTTGTCGCCAGTGGTCGGCGGAAGGTGCACGTGCCCGTCGACCTGGGACCGGACCGCAGCGACGCACGGATGCACGCCAAGACCGTAGGATCCTACGCAGTGCCGTAGAGGACCGCACCGCCACTTCCCAGCAAATTAGGGACACTGTTGCTCCTGGGGTATCGGCGAGGACCATTCGCAACCGTCTCCATGAAGCTCGGCTACGGTCCCGCACACCGTTAGGCCGTCTTCTGCTCACGCCCCAACATCGTGCAGCCCGCCTCCAGTGGTGTCGCGACAGGCGTGAATGGAGGGACGAATGGAGACGTGTCGTCTTCAGCGATGAGAGTCGCTTCTTCCTTGGTGCGATTGATGGTCGTATGCGTCTTTGGCGCCGTGCAGGTGAGTGCCACAATCAGGACTGCATACGACCGAGGCACACAGTGCCAACACCCGGCATCATGGTGTGGGGAGCGATCTCCTACACTGGCCGTACACCTCTGGTGATCGTCGAGGGGACACTGAATAGTGCACGGTACATCCAAACCGTCATCGAACCCATCGTTCTACCATTCCTAGTCCGGCAAGGGAACTTGCTGTTCCAACAGAACAAAGCACGTCCGCATGTATCCCGTGCCACCCAACGTGCTCCAGAAGGTGTAAGTCAACTACCCTGGCCAGCAAGATCTCCGGATCTGTCCCCCATTGAGCATGTTTGGGACTGGATGAAGCGTCGTCTCACGCGGTCTGCACGTCCAGCACGAACGCTGGTCCAACTGAGGCGCCAGGTGGAAATGGCATGGCAAGCCTTTCCACAGGACTACATCCAGCATCTCTACGATCGTCTCCATGGGAGAATAGCAGCTTTCATTGCTGCGAAAGGTGGATATACGCTGTACTAGTGTCGACATTGTGCATGCTCTGTTGCCTGTGTCTATGTGCCTGTGGTTCTGTCAGTGTGATCATGTGACGTATCTGACCCCAGGAATGTGTCAATAAAGTTTCCCCTTCCTGGGACAATGAATTCACGGCGTTCTTATTTCAATTTCCAGGGGTGTATATTGGTTCAATGCAATTTAAGTGCACCAGCGGAATTTTCTGCCTTATGGCCGTTAGTGTTCCGGTTACCTGCCCTGGCCACTAACGTAATTTCAGGCAGCGTCCTTTCCTCGCCTGTTGTCGCTATCCAACATGGTGTGTAGTTTTTACAGCTTAGCACATGTGTTTCATTGTGGATAATAATGTCCGTAGCAGTTTGGTCTTTGAGTTTTTATGTACCGATTGGTGGCTAGCAAGTCGTTTGGCCGGTCGGTCTCTTGGTTGGGTTACCGGCGCATCAAGTGTAGTCGGGCCCACCCCTGTCTCACCTAAGTGAACGTTAGTGTTTCGAGGGCAGTGCCCCCCCCCCCCTCCCACCCCTTGGAGGCGTCTGAGTGCCGTTGTCTGTACTGTCCTTTTCATGGGTGTTTCATGGTCTGTTGGTAATCTAGTATAGCCAGTGCATTAAATCAAAAAAAATTGATTCAAACCAAAAGTGAAGTTTAGAGGAGAAATTTCGGAATCACTCCTCATAAAAACAGGCTTAAGACGAGATGACTGCCTATCACCATTACTGTTTGACTTTGCACTGGAATACGTAATGAGAGAATGGTACAAGGACAATCCAAAGATGATCAGAATTGGAAGTATAAAAGATGATATTACCTTAAACTGCGTGGGATTCGCTGATGATCTTGCTCTCCTAGCCAGCACCATTCCAGAAACCAGGCAACAAGGAAATCACTACAAGAAATAGCAGAGAAAGTAGGCCTTAGAATATCATTTGAAAAAACGTAGATCATGCTAACTGATCCACTACTTTCAAACAAAATTACAATAGGAGAACAGGAAATCAAAATTGCCGATAAATTTAAATATTTAGGCGAAATAATAACATACAATCTAAATGAGAAGCCATCATGGCAGAATAGAATAAAAAAACTGAACTACGCAAATTACATTACCAAAACAACATACAACAACAAAAGCCTATCTATAGATGCAAAATTAAAACACTATAAAACAGTTACACAACCAGAAATAACGTATGCGGCTGAAACTATATTCAAAACATCTAATACAGCAGAAATTGATAGAATACTAAAAATAGAAAGAAGAATAATTAGGACATGTATAAATAAACAGTATAAAATAAATGGACATTGGAGAATAGCATCAAATGAAACAGTATATAAGAAAATAGAACCAGTCATGAGCACAATTAGGAATCTTTGGACATCTGATGAGAACTCCAGAAAACAGAATTTGTAAAAAAAAAATACAAAAATTGTGGATTAGCAAGAGCGACATTAAATGGATCACAGAAATTAAGGAAGATATAAAAGAACTTCAAATTACAGTAGATGACCCAAAAAACAAGACAGAGAAAACCACAATACTGCAAGACCCGCAAACCAGACTACAAATGAAAATCAATAAAAGGAGTACAGGAAGAGTGGTCTGAGATGAAGAAATAAAGAAAATATCTGAAAGAATGAAGAAATATTGGGCTACAGAAGAGAAAAACACCTTTCATATAAGAATAGACTCTAATAATTATATTACCTAAATATCATATTAAGTTACTGTTGAACCAAATTGTATCCCTGTGTAACAACTTGTTTACAACTTTGTATTTTTGACTAGAGTGGTCCTATGAAGGCCATAAAATAAATAATAATAATAATAAATCAATTGTGGGCCATCAGCCGCTTAAATCCTTATTCTTAAATTTAGATATTGTCATTGCGTTGCTTTTCATTTAGTGTGCGTTCGACCATTGAAAACTTAAAGGTTAAAGTATTTTGAATTTTTTGAAAAATCAGCTGTGGGCCTTCAGCCGCTTAAAGCCTTATTCTCAAAATTTCCACTTAAGTGAAAACATTGCGGCCTTCTGCCTTAAAAGATTATGGTAGCATATTTTAAAATTTTGTGGCCTTCAGTCGTTTGCATTCCTCCTTGTACATATTATATATTACTAGCAATTTTAACCGCATGTCTTAAGTCACTTGAAATTTATCTTGTTGCTTTTTAAGATTTCTTGTTTGGAGGCCAACAGCCATGAATGAATTGGATTTTGAAAAGCGTAGTTGTAAAGGTTCGCTTATGTGCCGTTTTGGTTCAAAGGTGTTGATAAATAACAATAAATTACAGTTTTGAAGTGAAACTGGCCGACATCTTATTTTGCGCTTTCCACAATGCTAATCACCTGTTCTGCCCTGCGGTAGAAGGCATTGTGGATTGTATAAAGCCGATGGCTAGCGGCAGCCTGAATCAGATTGCATAAAAAAAATAATAATCAAATCCTTTGTGAACAGTGCAGCCCAACTATCAGAATTTACACATTATCTACCGCTTGCTCGTGGCTACCAACCTGATACTGTCTAAGGAGCATTATTTTAAATTAATCTGGCGGTGGGAGCAGCAAGAGGACGACTATTTAGGAGCAATGTCGTAGTTAACCAATCCAAGGGCCTGCATTTTACGTAACATTGCATGCTGAAAAAGTGACTCTATTTAGAGTGTGTCTTAGACTGTTAATCTCGTCTTTTATATGTCGGTATTCCCTTTCAACAGCATAATATGCTACGCCCTTGCATTTTTGCACGAGGTACGGAAGCTAAACAAACACCACACTGGTCTCAACATCTGTACATTAAGACGTGCAGTCATCAAACTACGGAATACACTTGGGAGTAGTTGTATTTGAGCTACTGGACCCTACACGGTCCGGTGCTGTTGTGCCTCGCCGCTCGTGTGGAAACACGGCCGCACTCAATCTGAAAGCCTGGCGGCCTCATAACACGGGGCAGGCCGCGTGCCATTTGTTATTCCAAGACAGGCGGCGCGAACTCGGCCGTGACAAATGATGCGATCGCAAGTGCATCACTCATCTGGCGGGCGCGCGCGCGCGAGCAGAGCGGGGTCGCCGCCTGCACTCCACAGACAGATGGATCCGGCAGCTCTCCGCTGATTCCAGATAAATTGCTCGGAAACGCGCTTCTCTCAGCGGCGCCTCCCGCGACTGTGCCGCCTAGCGGAGCACGTCTTAAGGAGGACCGAAATCTTCCTCCGTACTGCCTCTTGCGCTCACCACTTTGCAGAAACACTCGGCGCTACACAATAAACTGGTTGCTAGCTGAAAATGAATCGCGCAGTTTGATATGTCGGAGGATGCGAAAGCGAATAAGAAGTAATTACTAGGTGTAGTCATAGAGTTTTAATTATCACCATGAAAAAAGAAGTTAGGTACACTACAAGATAAAAAAAAAACAGCTATATAGGGTGTCCGGAAAGACTTTCCCTGATTACATAAATTGATTACTCAGACTAGAAGTAAGATATGAAACTTGTGTCTAATTCTTTACAGCTATCAAAGTTTTTTTTTCTGTTTTAGGTTCGCAGTACGTAAGTAGTGGATGAGGTGCAGTGCCCAACAAGCCATATTAACCAATCAGGAGAAGGCACAGTGTGTCCTGTGGTACCATGAGACACGATCACCAACCAGACAACATCTGGAAGGAATCCACCTGATGTCAAGTGCATTAAAGCCTGGTATGAGAAGTTCAAGAACACAGAATCGGTTGCTGACCTTCCGAGGTCTGGTCGACTAAGAACCTCAGCAGACAGGGTGGAAGCTGTAAGGCAGTCTTTTCTGCGAAGTCCGAAGAAATTGGTGCGCAGGGCCTCACATGAATTACAGATGCTAAAAAGCTCCCTCCATGACATTTTACACAAACGTTTATTGTTTCGTGCATACGAAGTGCAAATCGTTCGGGCCTTGCTGCCCAATGACAGTACACATCGATTTGACTTTGAGGTCGAAATGTGATCACGTATTGAGGACGATGACGGTTATCTCAGGCGAATTGCCTTTTCCGACGAAGTGACCTTTTTTGTCAGTGGAGTAGTGAATCGCCATTGCGATTGTGCATTTGGGGTTCACAACCCCCTGGCGAGGTCATGGAATGCACCAGAGGCGGTCCAAAGGTGAATGTTTGGTGCGCGCTATTGCACGATCGAATTATCGGGCCATTCTTCTTCGATGAGGCTACCATTACATCTGCAGTGTACCTGGACATGTTGCAACTGTATGCTGTTCCTCAGCTGCTTCAGTATAACCCCGATGTCCTGTTTCAGCAAGACGGCACACCGCCTCGATATGACCTTTCCTGGGCGATGGATTGGTCGTTATGGGCCAACGGTTTGGCCTCCACGCTCTCCTGACATAACTCCATTAGACTTCTTTTTATGGGGTTATGTCAAGGACGAGGTCTACCGAACACGTGTACCAGATCTTGAAACCCTGCGGCAACGGATAACCACAGTCGTTGAATCGATCCCTCCAGTGATGTTGGCTATTGTGTGGATGGAAATTGAATACCGCCTAGATGTGCTACGTACTACCAAGGGTACTCATGTGGAAGTTTAGGTGATGTGTGAAAAAAACTTTGATAGTTTGTAGACAATTAGACACCAGTTTCATATTTGTATCTCACTCCTAGCCTGAGTTATCAATTAATGTAATCAGGGAAAGACTTTTCGGACACCCTGTATATAGAGGACGGCCGCGGTCCATCAACACTTTGCCAGAAGACAATGAGAATTCACTCATCGAAACGTCGAGGATTTTCGACGCTGCTACCTGGATGGAAGCCCGAGAAGATTTCATCAGCACTATACACCGAGAAAGCCTACATTCACAAAAAAAAGGAATTATCTTCATGGCACAGAAATCGGTAGATGTGATGTACATGCGCAGACAAGCATATAATTACAATTTTAGAAAAATTGGATGATTTATTGGACAGGAGGAGCTCCACAAATTCAGCAAGTCAACAACGTATTAGTCCTCTCTGGCCCTCATAAAAGCTGTTATTCGGCTTGGCATTGATTAATACAGTTGTTGGATGTGCTCCTGAGCGATAAGTTGCCAAATTCTGTCCAACTGGCGCGTTACATCGTCAAAATAACGTTGGAGGGTCCTGTCCATACCGTTCCAAATGGTTGGCAGGCGCGAAGACAAGTAGTAGAAAATCTCCACATGTGCGGGCGTGCATTATCTTGCTGAAATGTAAGCCCGGGATGGCTTGCCATGAAGGGCATCGAAACGAGGCTTAAAATATCGTTGGCTTACTGCTGTGCTGTGAGGTTGTCGGGGATGATAACCAAAGAGATTCTGCTATGAAAAGAAATGATACCCCAGGGCTGGTCGTCGGGCTGAATGGCGGGCGACATTCAGGTTGGTATCCCCCTATAACAGCTGACAAGTGCAGAATTATCGCACAATCAACTTAACAGCTCATGCTGACAATAATAACACACATAGAAATGCAAAAGAAAATTGAGGATGTATTAGATGGCGATCAGCTTGGCTTCAGGAAAGGTAAAGGCACCAGAGAGGACATTCTGACGTTGTGGTTGACAATGGAAGGAAGATTTAAGAAAAAAACAAGACCCTTTTATGGGATTGGTCGACCTAGAAAAAGATTTCGACAATGTAAAATGGTGCAAGAAGTCCGAAATCTTGAGAAAAATAGGGGTAAGCTATAGGGAGAGACGGGTGTTTGGATTTGGGTTGGATTGTTTGGGAGAAGAGACCAAATAGCGAGGTCATCGGTCTCATCGGATTAGGGAAGTACGGGGAAGGAAGTCAGCAGTGCCCTTTCAAAGGAACCATCCCGGCATTTGCCTAGAGCGATTTAGGGAAATCACGGAAAACCTAAATCAGGATGGCCGGACGCAGAGACGGGTGGTACACAATATGTACAAGAACCAAGAGGGAATAATACGAGTGGACGACCAATAGCGAAGTGCTCGGATTAAAAAGGGTGTAAGACAGGGATGCAGTCTTTCACCCCTACTATGGAATCTGTACATCAGAGAAGCCCCCGCATCTCGTGGTGGTGCGGTAGCGTTCTCGCTTCTCGTTCCCGGGTTCGATTCCCGGCGGGGTCACGGATTTTTTCTGCCTCGTGATGGCTGGGTGTTGGGTGTTGTCCTTAGGTTAGTTAGGTTTAAGTAGTTCTAAGTTCTAGGGGACTGATGACCATAGATGTTAAGTCCCATAGTGCTCAGAGCCATTTGAACCATTCAGAGAAGCAATGATGGAAATAAAAGAAAGGTTGGGGAGTGGAATTAAAACTTAAGGTGAAAGGATATAAATGATAAGATTCGCTGATAACATCGCTATCATGAGTGAAAATGAAGAATTATATGATCTGCGGAATGGAATGAATAATCTAATGAGTAGAGCGAGAAACTTAACATCAGGATTGATGATCATGAAGTAGGTGAGGTTAAGGAATTCTACTACCGAGGCTGCAAAATAACCAGTGACGGACGGATCAAGGAGGACATCAAAAGCAGACTAGCACCGGCGAAAAGGGCATTCCTGGCCAAGAGAAATCTATTAGTATCTAATAGAGGCCTTAATTTGAGGAAGAAATGTGTGGGAATGTACGTTTGGTAAACAGTATTATATGGTAGTGAAACATGGACTGTGGGGAAACCGGAACAGAAGGGAATCGAAGCATCTGAGATGAGGTGCTACAGACGAATGTTGAAAATTAGGTGGGGTGGGTTGATAACGTAAGGAATGAGAAGGTTCTGCACAGATCGACCTGGAAAAAAGCTTCAATTTCCAATAGAGACTTCAAATTCCTTACTACAGATTCAGTGTATAATGGTTAAGTTTGACTGCCACGTTTAAAAAAAATCTAATTCGTTTGCCTAGAATGAAGCTGAAGCGTACAGAGCATCTCTGCCGAAGATTCTGACGTGAAAAAATCTGTAATGATGCATGAATCCTTCACAAAACACACCATATCTTGCAATTATACATTTACTAGAAAACTGCTCGTAAAGGAAAATGTTTGGCTTTGACAGTGCACATACATGAACAGTAGACAAAAAGTTTCGTTCTTCCACTCGTTACTGTATCAGCCCCATAGTAAGAGAAAATTTCGGTATGGAAGAGGAAGGATGAATGCAGTCTAGAGAACTGAGATTACTATCCGTTTTCATTAGATAGAAATTAGTTAGGCGTATGACCATCTGGAAGGTCTCATTCACGTGAAGAGCGTGTTGATACAACAATAATGCTGACAGCAGTATTGAATAAACAATGTTATTATCTTCGTCCTTTTCTAATTTTAAGATCATGATTATTATGGTACCCACTTCGGTATTCAAGGTCAGTACGCACACCTGTGCAGTGGCTTCGACTAGGATGCAGTCGGTTCTAATCCTGGTATCATCATTATTTGATCCGTATGAGATGGTGGTGAATAGTTGCTCTAGCCATGAGCTGTATTCCAAACCACTCCGTAGTGTCCCTTGGTTTGACGGCACGTGGCACTGTGACGGTGATCCGTCCGTCGGATGTGGACTTCAAGCTCAGTGGGCTCCTTGGTTCTATTCGAGAGGATTATGCTATGTGTTGGCACCGGACTTCAGGCTCTCCCTTTCCTTCAACCATAACATCACGAACACTTCAAGTGGAAGCATTCACCACAGTCAGCCAATCGACACAAATACACTCTTGAGACTTCATAACACGTCTGAGAAAGGAAACAGCGAACCACCTCCCACCCGGATCTTTCTCAGGGTGGCAACGCGCTATTCCGCATCTGCTTCCAGAACTCATTTCCTGAGTTGTAGTAATAAATACTCAGTTTCTTTTCATTTGCTACATGCTATTATTCGTCTGCTATAACGGAAAATAATTGTGAAATATAACAATCCATATTTATCAGAAATCTAGTTCCTTTTTTCACTTTCTAAAACGAATAACATTTCATTATTATCTATCATGATTTGGAAGCACTATCAGCCGGAAAGCATTAAATATTGTAATTGTTTTCAGCCTTCCAATTACGGTATTAGTTAATAAGGCTAAATTAACTTTACCAATATCTCAAAGAGTTGAAGTTTCTACCATGGTTTTCAATTGTAGACGCAGTCAACTGTGCGCTGTTGTTGTAGTTATTATTGTTGTTACTACTGTGAATGATCTCAGCTAGTGAGTGCAGCACAATGAGACACTGTTGCAGTTTCACGAGTACTGGCATATGAACGTCATACTTTTTCCTATGACCGCAACTCAAAGGCAATAGGTAAAGCATCCATCATTAAGGCAAAAGACATAGCGTGCCACTATATGTCAATACATGTACAGTCAGTAAAGTACAAACAGTTTTCCCGAGACACCCTCATAAATCGGTTCAGAGAACCAACCATCAGTAATCATCAGCAAGAGGATTCTGTTATCGCACTCCTGTCGCTCCATTTCCAACTGCACAAATTGTTCTTGTGCAGTAAAGAGACGGCGTTTTGTGAGAAATTTACGCCCATTACTGGAGTCGAAGATAGTCAGAACCGAAGCTGTGTTTTAGAATTATTTAAATTAATTATGACATTATTGGAGAATGGAAATTTTATCCAAAGACATCTCAGTGAATTCCGCAAATAGAATTCTTTAAGATCCTAGGTTCAGAGATAACGGCGTCCTGGTTGATGCACAGTTCTTTCCGTTCTCGAAGACATTTCGACGCACTTCCGCACTGTGAAGAAAATGCAGTACTGAACATCAGACGAGCTTTGTGACTGGAGTCAGAGCTTCCTACCAGGCAGAGCTCAGCACGCTGTTCTTAACTGGGGAAAATACGCACATGTAATTTGTGAAGTACTACAGCGACGCGCGCGTTCCAAAAATGTTCGTAAGTGTAACGTCGGAAGCTTCATGAGGGTGTTCGCCGATCGTGCAGTTGTATTTAAGATATCATCAATTCTACAAAACTGTAACAAAATGCAGGAAGACCTGCAGAGGCCATGCAGGCACTATCACTTGGCCCTAAACGTAAATAAATGGAGCATTTTTCGCAAAACAAGCGGAAAAACTTGTGTCGTGTTCGATTGTTGTACAATGGAAGTAACATCAATTACACATCGATGCACGGACATCCAGAGACACCTAAAAGTGATGTGGTCACACTAAATGAATGTTTGTTCATTGGATGAATCCTAAGGGAATTCACCCACGAAAAAAATGGTCACAAGCCTTCTATCAACCGACTCTTGAGTACTGCATCTCAGTCTAAAACCACTGCCAAGCGGAATTAATAGAGAAGATAGAAAATATCCAGAGAATAACAACGCTTTCCGTGACAGTTCGCATAGTAAGCGCTAGGGCGTGTAATGTCTCTTTCTGCTGTAAGTTATACGAGGATTCTATTAAGTTCGTGAAGTTAAATTTCGTAAAGCTATTTTTCATAAAACCTCGTAACATAAATAACCAATATTAAATTTGCAGGTTGCCAAATTAAACTTTAAATTCTGATTGAAAAGGAGCGTCATGCTCGCTACAAATAATATCAGATGCGTTAGCGTAATAAAATTTATGGGAAGAGCCACCTGACCTCTAATAAATTGTATCACTGAAAATAGTCACTTTATGATAAAATAAATCTTGTGATTTGATGCTAATTAATTTTGATAGTATTTTAAAATAAGTTCTTCTGCTCCGGCTTCGTCGTATTTCCTGTGGAAATAAAAAGTTTAAATGCGCCGCGTAATGGCGGCCAACTTACTGAGTCAAAGATGATCGCAGCTAGCTCCACAGCAGCTGCAAAAAATTCTACACAAACTCTTGCGCTATAACAAATGTGGCGTGGGTTCCTTAAATGATTACTCTGCACTCCAGATTAGCTTATTATATTTTCGTAACTCTTTTATACATCAGTTATGTTCAAGCAATTGAACGAGAGCAAGACAAAAGCTATCGCAATACAGTCATACCTTGTGTACTCAAACAATAGCTAAGACACAAGAAAACGATTCAAGACGACTAAGTTCATTGCTTTCCAGTCCTTTTATAATATAACAAAGATTACAGTGTTCACTTCTTTAGTTTACACATATGATCTTATATCACGGAGAATAATGTCTTTTTTCTATTATCAGAATCGATAAATTGTCTTTAAAGTTATTTCGTCACTTTGTCCGTATCACGATTAGGTAGAATGTGGAGTGACGAAGGCGGAAAAAACAGACAAATTCGACTTCACTGAAAGGCAAGCTTACTGACAATCTTTCTTCGCATATGTGAATCTGCAATTGAAGAAGAAAGGGGAGCGGGAGGGGAAATGTCTTTAGGAATATTGATGGAAATATGCTGATGAAACTAAGGTCAATAGGCGCAGTGTCTGGGCATGCGGATATAGAACCTGTTTGCAGAAAACTAAGTATTCGATCACCTTTCAAATCAATGTCTGGAGTACATGCCCAAAGATGAGAAACGTATCATAGGAGATTTGCATCATGGTCAAAGAAAGTTATTAATATCATAAGCGGAATGACAGGCAAGAAGGAGGGGTCTGATTTGGTTTTGGAACAATACAGAAACAGACGATTGAAGCATATGAAAGCCGAGAGTTCGTAAATTGTAGCCTGTTAGTTTGTTTGATTGGTGGCGTCCTGCAGCTAATTTAAGAATACTTCTACAAAAGACATCGTGGACATTCATTCACAATTGTTTTGAAATACGCATTGCTGTAAATTTAGAAGCTGCACAACACACATTCCACGAAGTGTTGCTGTAAAGAAGCGTGTCATAATTAAGTGCGAAAACTGACACAGATGAAAGTGTACGACAATCTAAGCTAAAACGTCAAGTTAAAGATATATCCGCAAACAATCAGTATCCGAGAGAATTGCGCATGACTGGCTACGAGCGACCATTGACTTTAATTTAAAAAGTAATCTTTTCGATTAAGTTCCCAACTAATTGGCATGAAATTTCATCCATGGCCTATCTTAGCGAGAAATGGAACACTGATTCAGCACTTAACATGTTACAATTTATTCTACAACCGTGTCGCTTAAAGGAGATGCCCAACGCGTCATCCTTGCATTTGGATGCGACACAGCACTATGTCTAATGTTAGTCTCAAACAGCCCCGGATCATCTCGGAGATTTTGACGAGACTCTAAAAATCGCTGCTCCAGTTCTTCATCTGTATCAACGGTAGTAATGTACAATTTACACACATAAAAGAAAAATTGCATCACCGCAGTTCTCAGAACTTCTAAAGATAAACGTTGACTATGGATATTGTATCACATACACAGTCCCTTTAACTGTTCAGAGGTGTCATTAAACCCAGAGAAGGTTGTAAATAACCATGCATGAGCAGCGCCTGTTAGACGGAGGGAGTCCGA
The DNA here is from genome assembly GCF_023897955.1 of Schistocerca gregaria. Classification (NCBI taxonomy): domain Eukaryota; kingdom Metazoa; phylum Arthropoda; class Insecta; order Orthoptera; family Acrididae; genus Schistocerca; species Schistocerca gregaria. The sequence goes on along the minus strand of NC_064920.1, from coordinate 323,116,696 downwards.
CAGCCGATCAGTTCCAGTCATTCCACACGGAGGTACACGGCTCGTGATGTCTGTAGTTCAACCATATCTAGACGGTCAGTATCGCGGTTCGATCGCGTCCGCATTGTTACTTTGTGCCAGGAAGGGCTATCTACAAGGGAAGTTTCCAGGCGTCTCGGAGTGAACCAAAGCAATGTTGTTCGGACATGGAGGAGATACAGAGACAAAGGAACCGTCCATGACATGCCTCGCTCAGGCCACCCAAGGGCTAGTACTGCAGTGGATGACCGCTACCTACGGATTATGGCTCGGAGGAAACCTGACAGCAACGCCACCTTGTTGAATAATGCTTTACGTGCAGCCACAGGGCGTTTTATGTCTCAAACTGTGCGCAATAGGCTTCATGATGCGCAATTTCACTCCCGACGTCCATGTCGAGGTCCATCTTTGCAACCACGACAGCATGCATCGAGGTACAGATGGGCCCAACAACATGCAGAATGGACCGCTCAGGATTGGCATCACGTTCTCATTGACATCGCGTTCCGATGAGTGTCGCATATGCCTTCAACCAGACAATCGTCGAGACGTGTTTGGAGGCAACCCGGTCAGGCTGAACGCTCTAGACACACTGTCAAGCGAGTGGAGCAAGGTGGAAGTTGCCTGATGTTTGGGGTGGATGTGAGGCCGAAGTACGCCGCTGGTGGTCATGGAAGGCGCCGTAGTGGCTGTACGATACGTGAATGCCATTCTCCGATTGATAGTGCAACGATATCGGCAGCATATTGGCGAGGCATTCGTCTTCATGCATATCTTGTGAATGACTTCCTTCAGGATAATGACATCGCTCGACTGGAGTGGCCAACATGTTCTCCAGACATGAACCCTGTCGAACATGCCTGGGATAGGTCGAAAAGGGCTGTTAGTGGACGACGAGACCCACCAACTGAGGGATCTACTCAGAATTGCCGTTGAGGAGTGGGACAATCTGAACCAACAGTGCCTTGATGAACTTGTGGACAGTATGCCACGAGGAATACAGGCGTGCATCAATGCGAGTGGACATGCTACTGGGTATTAGAGGTACCGGTGTGTACAGCAATATGAACCACTACCTCTGAAGGTCTCGCTGTATAGTGGTACAACATGCAGTGTGTGGTTTTGTTGAACAATATAAATGGCGTAAATTTTGTTTATGTTGATCACTATTCCAATTTTCTGTACAGGCTCCGGAAATCTCGGAACCGAGGTGATGCAAAACTTTTTATATGTGTATTTTTCAGGCGACTCCCGGATGAAAAACAGAGATATCTGAGGTCCAGTGATCTAGTATTCCAAGGTACAGACTGTGGTCGGCTTATACATCTTGACGCGATCGAGATCCTACAAGAAGTTGTACTTAGTAATTCAACCAATGTAATTAGGTGAGATTCTTGTGACTTGGGCGAAAACATATATCAGGTTTTCGAAGGCTCAACTTAGGTCAGCTATTGTTCCTAGTATTGTGTCTAATATACAATACAACAAACAGAATTAGTTCTTGTTGCTGATGATACTAGTGTTGTAATCAGTCCAAGCATACATACAGCAAGAGAAAATATGGTAAACAATGTTCCTAACCGTGTCATTGACCGATTTTCTCTGAATGACCTCACTCTCAATTTTAAAAAGACACAAAGTTTTCATTTCTGCATTTCTAGAGGTACTGCACCAATGATAACCGTGTCAAATGGTGAGGAAATAATAAATAGGGTGGAAATGCCAAAATTTTTGGGTTTCCATATTGATAATAATTTAAACTGGAAGAATCACATTTTGGAACTTCGGAAACAACTTCCTTCAGCCACATTTGCTCTTAGAATGATTGTAAATCTTGGGGAGAGAGAAATCAGTAATCTGACATTTTGCACATTTCCATTCAATATATATTATTCCATTCAAATGGAATAATATTCTGAGGTAACTCATCTTTAAGAAAGAAAGTCGTCATTGTTCAAAAACGCACTCTACGAATAACATGTGGTGCTCATCCACCATCAGCATGTAGATACCTGACTAAGGAATTTGGTACTCCGACTACTGCTTCGAAGTACATTTATTCTCTCATGAAATTTGTTGTAAATAATCCATTGCAGTTCAAAAGGAACAATCATGTGCATAATTAAAATGCCAGAAGGGGAAAAGACGTTCATTACTATACTATAAGGAGCGCAACATTTCAACAAAAAAATTTTGATCACTTAGCCAGTGATATAAAATGTCTGAAAGACAAAAAAGTTGAAATTTGAAAACAAACTAGAAATCTTTCTGCAAGACATTTGCTCATACTCGTAGAAGAATATTTACTATTGTAATGTGTAAAAGTTGGCGGGCAGGAGTTTGTATCTCACATCTGTATAATAAAAAATTGAAAAAATCCCGATAAGTACGAGTAGGACTAGACCACCGAGGGATCCGTACAAGCATAGTTATGGATACAGACAGTTCATCCATCCAAGGGATCGAGAATTTCGATGATTTTTGCCTGTCAATATCGGAGAGACATCAAAATACGGGGTATAATGGATGTGCCTTTTGATTGCACTGATGTGGAATCTTAAACTTTTTACACCGTCAAGAGACCATAGATCTTAGTATGTGACGTAAATTCCAACTTGATACACCCACATGTTCCTGAGAAATACGGTTCTTAACAGGTGGACAGGCAGTCGGATAACGAATAAAAATGTATTTTTAATGTGATATAATTACAAATTAACAATGTTTTGATTTTTTTCGTTTACTTCTACTGTGGATTCTTGCTTCCTGCCAAAATTCGTGATTATAGGTCACCGGGAAGTACTCAATAGGTGTTGATGAGTGATTTAGTGGGTCTCAAAGAATGTGACACAGACGGCAGTAGCTTTTGTCTGCATTTACGGAGAAACTTATTTTTTTTGGTATTGCCGAGTGACATACATTTCACCCTGATACGTCTGCCCGTTCCTAAGAAAGAGATCGCTAGTATCCGGGCAGACAGGTAGACAGACGGACGGACGGACAACAAAGCTGTTCTGTGATGATTCCTTTTCTACCAGTAGTGGCAAGGAACCCTATAAAAGGACTTTCTAATGTTCAGAATGTAGTCATATTAACAAAATGGTTTGCTATGTGAATATAAAATGATTCGTTCCACATCATTAGAATTTATCGTGCAAATGAGCAAATGATTCATGGTACATCTAACATCAGCAAACAAAATGTGTCAGTGCCCCATCATGCTTGCACAACCTTTCCCAGCCACGCGCAGTGGATGAAATTTCAGCCCAATTTGACAAAAACGTAATTCACATTTTCATTTCAAATACATGCACGAACAAGAATGAATAATATTTTGCCTCCACGCATTCGCAATTACCTCACAAACGGCTTGCTTTCGAACCCTTGTTTGCTTGAAAGTTTTTGCTTTTGTCATCGCTCTGTTCAATTTGATTCCCTAGACATGATGTCTGTCTGTCTGGCAATCACCAGAAAACGATACGCGAAGGCGGTAGCAGCAGGTTCAGCGGCGCCTGCGAATGCTCCTGCTGCCATGATCAGGAGCACTGACAAACGGCGGACTACTTAGTCGCGCAGGCGTTTTACGAGGCTTATTTACGGCGGGTGGAGCACACCGTACTCCGCAGAGCGCGCGGTGCCCGCAGCAAGAATTTAAGGACTGCCTTGTGTTTACATTACCGCTTTGTATCTCGGATTCGAAGAGGAATGCGTTACGCAGCCCACCTCGACAACTTGGCACACCTCCTTAAAGCTCTTCTAAAACGCTCTTTACGTTTATTTACTTGCAGCCTCGCCAGCAAAGATTCGAACTTAAGTTGTCGTCTCCTGCTGGAGAAGAGCAGTAGGTTATGCAGTGACTATGGACACCTGTTATTTCAAAAATTAAATCTTTTCCCAGGAAAAGTGTCGTGAGTCTCCTCCTTGATGGTTATTTATAACACATTCAATCATTATGTTATTAGATTACCCGAATCTTGTACTGTAAAAGGACATTTCGGAAAGAAAAATTACGAGGATCACTCCAAAAGAAAGGCACGCTACTTTTTTTAAAAAAAATCCATCTTTTATTCTACACGTGTGAAAGTTTTACAGTGTATAGATACATCCTTTAGGAACAATATTTTCATTTCTCCACATAATTTCCATCCCTCTCAAGTGCCTTACGCCATCTTGGAACCAGCACCTGTATACCCACACGGTAAGATTCTGGACCAACCTGTTGGAGCCACTGTTTGGCAACGTGCACAAGGAAGTCATCATCTTCAAACCTTGTTCCATGAAGAGAGTCTTTCAGTTTCACATGATAGTCACATGGAGCCAGGTCAGTACTGTAAGGCAGGTGTTTCAGTGTTGTCCATCCTAGTTTTGTGATCGCTTCCATGGTTTTTTGACTGACACGTGGCCGTGCATTGTCGTGCAACAGCAAAACATCCTGCTTTTGCCGATGTGGTCGAACACGACTCAGTCGAGCTTGAAGTTTCTTCAGCGTCGTCACATATGCATCAGAATTTATGGTCGTTCCACTTGGCATGATGTCCACAAGCAAGAGTCCTTCGAAATCGAAAAACACGGTAGCCATAACTTTTCCAGCAAAAGGTGTGGCTTTGATTTTTTTTTCTCAGGTGAATTTGCATGATGCCACTCCATTGATTGCCTCTTCGTCTCTGGTAAAAAATGATGGAGCCATGTTTCATCACCTGTCACAATTCTTCCAAGGAATTCATCTCCATCATTCTCGTACTGTTCCAAAGGTTCGCTCCATACCGTTCTTATTGTTTCTTTGTGAGCCACTATCCTGGGAACCCACCTGGCACAAACCTTTTTTAACGCCAACACTTTCGGTATTCTGTACACACTTCCTCCCCCTATCTCAAGGTAGCCTGACAAATCGTTCACTGTGATGCGTCTGTCAGCAGTCACCAATTCGTTAACTCTCTACACATTGTCTGGAGTGCGTGCAGTACGAGGCCTGCCGCTGCGAGGACAAACCTCAATATTGCCGTGCCCGCTTTCATCACGTAACCTGCGTGCCCACCGACTAAGTGTACTGCGATCGACAGCATCATCTCCATACACCTTTTTCAACCTCTTCTGGATGTTTCCCACTGTCTCGTTTTCACAGCACAGGAATGCTATGACAGCACGTTGCTTCTGACGAACTTCAAGTGTAGCAGCCATCTTGAAGACATGCTGTGACGGCGCCACTCACGGGTAGAGGTTGAACTAAGTTTGAAAACAAGCGGGAAGGATGTGTCTACACACTGTAAAACTTTCACACATGCAGAATGAAAACTGTATTTTTACAAAAATAGGTGCAGAGTGGGAGGCATCCAAAGAGCGTATTCGAAATAAAATGGAAAAAGCATGCCAAATTTAAAAGAACATAAAGTCTCCAAGAGTCGCGCTGTTTTACTGAAGCTCAAAACTTAGCACGGACGTAAATGCGAGATGTTTTGATTATGTCTCGCAACGAAACTGTCTCAAAACCTGGCAGAAAATGTAAACATATTGTTGTCGAATGTAAAGTACACCATCGAAAAGGCACAATGTGCGATACCGATGGTAATCTACATCTACGTGATTAGTCTGCAATTCACAATTTAGTGTCTGGCAGATGGTTCATCAGACCACCTTTAAGCTACTTCTCTACCGTTCCACTATCGAATTACGTGCGGGGAAAACCAGCATTTAATTTTTCCGCGCAAGCTCGAATTTCTCTTAATTTATTGTGATGATGATTTCTCGCTGTGTAGATGGGAGGCAACAAAATATTTTCACACTTTGAGGAAAAAGTTGGTCATTGAAATTTCATGAGAACGTCCTGCCAAAACAAAAAACGCCTTTGTTTTAATGATTGCCAATCCAATATTCTTGGCACTCTCTCCCCTATTCGCGATGGTGAAAAACGGTCTGACATAATTTGAACTTTTCCGATATTCTCCGTCAGTCCTATCTGACGCAGATCCCACACCGCACGGCAGTACTGGAAAAGAGGGCGGACAAGCGTAGTGTAAGAAGTCTCTTTAGTAGACCTGTTACATTTTGTAAGCGTTCTGCCAATATATCGCAGTTTTTGGTTTGCTTTCCCCACTTCATTATCCTTAGTATCTTTCCAAATTAAGTTATTAGCAACTGTAATCCTCAAGTATTTAGTTGAATTTACAGCCTTTACATTTGTGTGGACTGTCCTGTAACTAAAGTTCAGTGGATTAGTTTTGGTGCTTAGGTGGAGTCATTTGCCACTTTTTGAACCATACAAATATCTTGCCTAAATCATTTTAAAATTCGTTTTGATCATATCATGACTTTACACGACGGTAAATGACAGCCTCGTCTGCAAAAAATCTAAGAGTACTGCTCAGATTGTCTCCTAAATCATTTGTATAGATCAGGAACAATAGAGGGCCTATAACACTTCCTTGGAGAACGCCAGATACTATTTGTGGTATACTCGATGACTTTCCGTCAGTTATCACGAACTGTGCCTTTTTTTGGCCTGAAATTGCGAATCCTGTACTCAGCTGAGACGACTCTCCATAGGCAAGCAATTTAGAATTCGCTTCTAAGTAACGTCGAAATCCTTCTGTAAATCTAAAAGTATGAAATCAATTTAACATTCCCTGTCGATAGCACTGATTACTTCATGTGAATAAAGAGTTAATTGTGTTCTATAAGAACATTTTCTGAATGTATGTTGGTTATTTGTCAATAAAGCATTTACTTCGAGGTGATTCATGATGTTCGAGCATAGTATACTCGTATATTCCAAAATCCTACTGTAAATCGACCTTAATTATATGGGTTCGTAATTCAACGGATTACTCCTATTTTCTTTCTTGGCTATTGGTGTGATATGCGCAACTTTCCTGTCTTTGGCTATGGATCTTCCGTCGAGCGAGATGTTGTATGATTACTGTATCGACCTATTGTATCAGCATACTCTGAAAGGAAGCTGACTGGTATACAATCTGAAGCGGAAGCCTTGCCAAAGTGTTTTAAGCTGCCTCACTACACCGAGGAGATCTACTAAGTTACTCCTGTTGACAATTGTTCTGGAGTATTTACTTTTTCTTTTGTGAAGGAATTTCGGAAAACAGTGCATAGCAACTCGCCTTTATGGCGCTGTGATCAGTAACATCACCATTGTAAACCCGCAGTGAAGGTATTGATTGCGCCTTGGCGCTGGTGTACTTTATATACAACCAGAATCTCTTTGGATTGTCTGCCATATTTCGAGACCGTGGACACTATAAGCATCTCGCATTGAAGTTCGCGCTAAATTTCGAGCGTCTGTAAAACTTGGCCAATCTTGGGAATTTTGATTTCTTTTAAATTTGGCATACTTTTTTTCGTTGCTTCTGCAATAGGCTTCCAACCTGTTTTGTGTATCATTGTGGATCAGTCCATTTCTCATTAATTTATTTGTTGTATCTCTCACAATTACCATCGACAACATCTCTTTGAATCCAAACCATATCTGCTCTACTCTTTTAGTCCGATTGGAAGGAGTGAACACTGTCTTTTAGGAATGTGCCACGTTAAACTTTAGCTGACTTCTTGAATAGATGTATTTTGCGTTTATTATTGGTGAGGTCCCCAAAGCTGTGAGGACCGGGCGTGAGTCGCGCTTCGGAAGCTCAGATGGTAGAGCACTTGCCCGCGAAAGGCAAAGGTCCCGAGTTCGAGTCTCGGTCGGGCACACAGTTTTAATCTACCAGGAAGTTTTATATCAGCGCACACTCCGCTGCAGAGTGACAAACTCATTCAGTATCATATGAGTCGGGGGTCTGTAAAAGGAACCAATAATTAATTTATTCCGGTACTCATGTATAACCTCTACCCACGCTGACTCACAGAAATTTTCTTCAATTTAAGACATGCCCAAATAAACGGGCTAACCCTCAAACATAAAATCTTAGAGGTAAGTATAGTCATTTATGCTGGGTACGGGAACTAGAAAAATTGGCAATGGTTTCGTCCCTAAATGATATTTAGGGGTAAGACCAATTGCAGTTTTGATAGTTCCCGTACCCAGCAACAGATGCCAACACTTATTTCTAAGCTTTTACATTTGAGGGTTGGCCCGTTTTTCGGCGCCTGTCTTAAATTTCGCTACAAGGTAAACTTCTCACTTCTGAGTCCACTACCAACTGAGTTTACTCTTTCTTTTCTGAATGCAGTTATCCCCTTTGTAAAAAATTAGGTAGAACTTATTTCCGGCTTTGGCCAACTTTCCGTACCTACAACGATTTCAGATTCAGTGTTTTCTATTAGCGTCTGAACCTGTGGTTCCTTTCCAACACATTACGGATGGCAGTGCCACTAAAGCCAAGTTACTAAACACGATTTTCCGAAATGCCTTCGCCTCGTGATGACTGGGTGTTGTGTGATGTCCTTAGGTTAGTTGGGTTTAAGTAGTTCTAAGTTCTAAGGGACTGATGACCATGGATGTTGAGCCCCATAGTGCTCAGAGCCATTTTGAACCGAAATGCCTTCGCCAAAGAAGACAAAGTAAATACATTCAGAACTCGAATCGAGAACTGGTGCCAACATGACTGGTTTAGTAGATATCCTCGGTGCAGAGAAGCAGCTAAAAGCAGAGCTAGAGGCAAGTCTTCTGGCCCATTTAGCATAACAATAAGGTTCCTTTCAGAGCAGGCTTATACAATAGATCAATACTAAGCAGAAATACAACCGCTATCTTGACGAAACGCCCACACAAAAAAAATTGGAGACTTGTGCAGGTCACACCAATACTCAACAAAGAAAATAAGGGTAATCCGCTAAATTACACACCCATTCACTAACATCGATTCCAGTATGATTTTGGAATATATACTATGTTCGAACATTATGAACTACCTCGAAGGTAACGGTCTATTGACACAGAGTGAGCACGGATTGGAAAATATCGTTCCTGTGAATCAGCTAGCTCTTTATTCGTACAAAGTAATGAGTGCTAACGGCACGAGCTCTCAAATTGATTCCATATTTCTAGATTGCCAGTCGACTTTTGACATAGTTCCTCGCAAGAGGCTTCTAATAAGATTGCGTGCCTCTGAGTACAGCTTCAGTTGTGCAGCTGGATTCGTTATTTCTTGCCATTAAAGTACGTACTAATCGACGGAAAATGATCGAGTAAGACTGAAATGATATGTGTCGTTCCCCATGGAAGCGTTTTGCCCCTCTGCTGTTCCTAACCTACATAAGCGATTTAGGAAACAATCTCAGCAGACCTCTCAGATAGTTTGCACATGATTTCCGTCAAGTAAAGTCATCGGAAGATCGAAAGACATTGCAAAATGACATAGACACAATATCTGTATAGTGGGAAAAGTAGTAATTGTCTCCGAATAAGGAAAAGTGTCAGGACATCCACATGTTCCACGATAAATCAGACGAATTTAAGACCTGTTAGTTTAACTGAACACCTAAGTAACCTAAGAATTACAACGGCGAACAACTTAAAGTGGAACGGTCACGTAGATAAAGCTCAGGAGGGGGGAGGGGGAAGGAAGGCAAACCAAGGCCTACGTTTTACTGATAAAACACTTACAAGATGTAAGAGGTCTACTAAAGAGACTGCCTACGCTGAGCTCGTTCGTCCTCTTCTTGAGCGCAGCTGCACTGCATGGGCGGAGGACGTCGAAAAAGTTCAGAAAAGGGTAGCTCGTTCTGTATTATCGCGAAAATGGGGGAGAGGGTGTCACAGATATGGTAAGTGAGCTGGGATGGCAATCATTAAAACAAAGGGCGTTTTTCGTTTGCGGCGCGACCTTTTCACGAAATTTCAATCTCCACTCTCTCTTCTCTGAATGTGACAATATTTTATTGTTGCCAACGTACATAGGGAAAAATTATCATCATGATCACACTGTTCGAGAGTGGAGCGGCAGAGAAATAGTCGGAAGGTGGTTAAGAACCCTCTGCCAGGCAGCTAAGCGTGAGTTGCAGAGTAGTCATGCAGATGCAGATGTAAAAGGAGGAAGTTTTAAAAACGCTGTGAGACGTATTCTGAAACTTCGGTATACTACTGAGCCCGTCAAGGAGGGATTGTGCGGCCATCGGCCGGCCTATGTGGTGATAGGCGGTAGTTAGGGATAAGAGAGAGGAAAGTCAGTTATGCGCCGCAAATAATCATCACTTGCAGCTGGTGGCTGGTTGAAGAGACAAGGAACCCAGCCTGGCTCTGCACATCAAGAGGCGGCCAGCAGCCCAAACGACATGCCTGTTCCACGCTCCTTATCGGTTGACAACAGTGGCGCGTGTAGCTTGCTTGTCGGCAGATCACCGGGAACAACAGCCTCTGCTGAGGCTACGGTTCTGCTTGGCACTTAGTTAATGAAGATGTACTGTAAGGATTATTGAAAAACACGACGCAAAAAGTCTCAATATAATTTTGTATTAAAATCCTAAAACACCCACAGACTAACTAGGCAACCTGTGCAGTTCAGTAAAGAAACTGTTTATTACTAAGACGCCTTCTGTCACAAGTGGCGAAAACGACAAATCATGTATGTCCTGCAAGATAGATGAAGTAACATAACATATTAACAACTCGGTGGAAAACAAGAAAAGTGCGGGAGCAAGGTGCCAGAGGTCTCTCAGTCGGGCACAGAAAGCAGTACATCACATGAAGCGAGGTTACTGTGACTATAGCGCAAAATTGCGTTGGACGGACAACAGTTAAAGTAACGGGAAAAAGGAGGGTGGCTCAATCACCCAGCAGTTATCGTTCACTGTGGTGGCGTTCTTCATTAAAACATGGTCCGGAGACAACATTCGGATAACTCCATACGGTGAAGAATCGTCGGGAAGTGGATGAATGACGAAGCGCCACGAGTCTAATCCCGCTGAGGGTTTGGATTACTCAAAATGGTTCAAATGGCTCTGAGCACTATGGGACTTAACATCTGTGGTCATCAGTCCCCTAGAACTTAGAACTACTTAAACCTAACTAACCTAAGGAGATCACACACATCCATGCCCGAGGCAGGTGTCGAACCAAAGACCGTAGCAGTCACGCGGTTCCGGACTGAGCGTCTTAATCGCGTGACAACCGCGGCCACCTTGGATTATTATCATTTCTTTCTAGAGAAGCTTTGTGGTCATCATTGGTATCTGTTCTTTCGGAACAGTTACTATCTTCATATAGTTAAAGGCTACCCGCCCATTGGCGTTTTTCTATGCGAACGCGCACACTATTCCCGAGCTCTTACGGAAATCGTCACCTTAGTTGGCGCGAGTAATTAGTGAATGGGTAAATATCCTTTAGGAACATTCCCGGGTCGAGGCATACATTTTACCGGCCGGAGTAGCCGAGCGGTTCTAGGCGCTGCAGTCAGGAACCGCGCGACCGCTACGGTCGCAGGTTCGAATCCTGCCTCGGGCATTGATGTGTGTGATGTCCGTAGCTTAGTTAGGTTTAAGTAGTTCAAAGTTCTGGGTGACTGATGACCTCAGAAGTTAGGTCCCATAGTGCTCAGAGCCATTTGAACCATTTTTTTGAGGCACACATTTTCAGCTGTCCCCATTGAGGTATATCAACAACACCTGTGGCAGCTGAGGGTTTCGATTCATTATCATTTCTAATCCAGGAGTTTGGTATTACTCACGGCATTGTTCCAGGTGCATGGGGGGCGTTCCGAACCACTGGTACTGTTGCACGATGGAGAGAAGCTCGCCGACCACGGTCACCTACAGCAGTAGATGACCGATAAGTTGCGCAGTAGGTAAGAAGGGACGCACGTCAAACAGCGGGTGCAACTGCAATCACATTTAACTTGTCTGCAGGACACACAGTCTCACGCTCCACAGTGGAGCCAACGACCAGTACCGTACGTTGTTTCCCTTTGACACCCACGCGTCGGCTGCACAGTGTTTATGGTGCCAAGAGCATAGGGACTGGACCAGTGAGGAGTGCGGACGCGTGCTCTTCCTTGGATGAGAGTAGTGTTATGATTCTCGTCGTCAGTTGTTATGATGACAGGTAGCCAATGCTAAATAGAAACATACGTTGCATGTTTGGCAGTAAAGTCGGTAAGGAGCTGGCTCCATAGTCTGTGTCTGCAACGACTGAAATAATTAGTAGTCATTGGGAAAAAAATAATATATATTGTGTTACAGGCTTCTTCATATGGTGCACACATATAATTACAAACATATCTAGAGAGGCTTTGCTTATGCCATACTTGTCTAAGCGCCTTGTTAGAGGTTGCTTCCTATCAGCTGAAGGCTATGCTACATTCCTAGTTGACGTCCCGAGCATGAGTGGACGAGAGCTCGTTAGAAACTTGTCACAAGCCGCGGAGCGGCGCTAGCGGCTCCAGTCGCGACTCGCGGGTCCAGCGATATCTATCACGGACCGCGATCGATATCTGCAACCCCTAACAAGTGTGGTATCGAACGTTGATACCACAAGAAGAATCAGTGTGAGTAGTGATTTTGGGCGTATCCTCATATGGGAAAAAAACTGAGAACACCTAACACAAACGGGAACATATTTCTGCTGGTTCAGGCGTTAGGGTGTGGGGAGGTATAATGTTGCATGGGCGTACTAACCTCCAAATCTTTGAACACGGCACACTTGCCAGTCAACGATATTGTCACAATGTACACCTTCCTCATGTGCATCTTTGCCGGCCGTTGTGACCGAGCGGTTCTAGGTGCTTCAGTCCGGAACCACGCATCTGCTACGGTCGCAGGTTCGAATCCTGCCTCGGGCATGGATATGTGTGATATCCTTAGGTTAGCTAGGTTTAAGTAGTTCTAAGTTATAGGGGACTGATGACCTCAGATGTTAAGTCCCATAGTGCTCAGAGCCATTTGAACCATTTGTCCATCTTTTCAGGGGCGCAATCAGTCCTGACGGCATTTTTACGAATGACAATGCGCGACCGTATTGAACTGTGCAGGCAGAGAAGCTCTTGGAACGACAGGATATTCGCCGAATGGAATAGCCTCATTGATCCCCCGATTCAAATCCCATCGAGCACGTGTGGGATGCTTTGGTGACAGTTATTTGCAGCACCTCTACAGGCACCAACAACCATTCAGCAGTTGTCAATCGCGCTGGTAGAGGAATGTAACGCCCCGCCAAAACAATTCCTTACCAGCCTTGAGAACAGCATGGCAGCACGTTGCAATGCATGCAGTGTCGTTCGTGTTTGTTTTTTTTTCACAAAATTACGAATTTTCCGTTTGGACCGACTGAGATTAGAACCCAGATCTCCCTCGTCGCAGTCCAACAAATGGTTCAAATGGCTCTGAGCACTATGGTATTTAACATCTGGGGTCATCAGTCCCCTATAACTTCGAACTACTTAAACCTAACTAACCTAAGGACATCACACACATCCATGCCCTACGCAGCATTCGAAACTGCGACCGTAGCGGTCGACCGGATCCAGACTGAAGCGCCTAGACCCGCTCGGCCACTGCGGCCGGCAGTCCTTGACCACACAACCACGACATGAGCGTAAGAGACGCCACTCAACGTTGGGTATATTGATTTTAGACCGTTCACTGTTTCTGTTTTTCGCCTTTTTTCAACAGTTCAGTACACCCGCTTCCCGTTTTCATGCTTGATCTGCGTCCAGTTTTTGAGGGCTATCCAGGGGGCCAACTTATCACTAAATCTGAGGGGTGTGCGGTGGGGAATTTCCCTTTGAAGAACCTTGTCCCGCCTTTTATAACGACCAGTAGTTGCTTTTATGCAATTATTATCTTTGAATAAAAGTTTGATTTGTGTATTTCTTTCAGCTACCTTCTGTACTCTACTGTAGCAGTTGTTTCTATGCATGACTCAAGTTTCATCGAACTACATCACTTGCCAGTGACACGTCATGCAAATATTACTTTCGTTCTGAAGTTCTGAACACCAGTTCATTGACTAGAGCTTGTTTTGAACGTTTTGAGTTCCATAGTGCACTACCGGAAAATTGAAAATGTTCAGCTTGGTGTAATAACCTCATACCAGTGTTGTGCATCGGATATCATACGCCTTTGGATACAGTGTGTTGAACAACAACTTCACTATCTTACCTACCAGTTACAATGCAGTCGTGCAATGCTGTGTCCAGGAAATCATATAGGTAACGGATGCCCACTCCTTTCTTCCACCTATTATCGCAGACAGCCAATGGGTATTAGTGGTAATCATGTTTGTATCAGACGTCGGCCCCATCACGTCCAACGAATGCTCACTGGAGCCAGATTTTGTGATCATACTGACTAGTGAAGTTGACTGTTCTCTTGTAAAACATAATAATATTAGAATTTTGTACACGTGTAATTGACCTTCTGATGGAAGGACAGAGCTAGCTGAAGATATGGGAACAGCAATAGGAAGAATTTGTGTTTTGAGTGTATCGTGGTCAAAATTCTCCCAACAGTATTAGTGATGATAATGACTACAGCACCCCTCGCCATGACACTAATAATTGAGCCTGTACATGGTTGTCTGATGTATTTTTGTACCCGCCGCTCTCCTGGTGGACCCCACACTCGTAAATGCACATCACTGACCCAAAGCAGAATTTTATGGTCATTTTCTACGTCCTTAATCCCTCCAGCTGTGCCTTTCACAACACTTAAGGGGAAACGGACTGCGTGGAGATGTGTGAGAACAGCGTGGTGAACACGAAGCGTATGAGCAGTGCTACTTCCTGCAGAACGATACCTATGTGATCCTACAATTGGACCGCGATTAGCATTAGTGGCCCAAGCTTCGATATCACTAACCTAGCTACTGATCCATTTGTAAACTTTCTCAATGTAAAATCTGTAATACCTATCATTTAAAAAATGGTGGTAATGTAGACAATTACGTACTCTGTATTAAATATATGTTAGTTTTGATACATGTTGTATGCTTATGCAGTGTTGTGTTACAAATGACACTTGAATCATTTTGGTTTGATTAGCAAAATAATATTCTGGGCTCAGCAACAATGAATCACCCCATAAATTTTGAATATTTTTATGTCGTTAATATGGTTACAACAAGCACGTGTATGATAATACATTTTTGAAGCACTGTCTGCTTATTTCGTATTACATATACAATATGGAGAGAGGTAATATGAATCATGCATTCAACCCAATGTTCTGTTTTGCACATTAAGCAACTTTTTTGGCTTCGTTATGCAACTTCTTCAAATTCTACTACATCATTAAATCCTTGGACGTCATTGACGACTTCATCTCGAGATAGAAGTGCTTGGCATTCCTGGGTATAAAATGCAACACAGATGTCAGATCTTCAAGTTTAGGTCTAGATCTGGCATTGCGTTGAGGCGCCAGTGGTTAAAATAATGCATAAAAGTTTGAGTAAAAAGGTCTTCCCCACCGTTCTTTTTGTAGTCCACACTGACATAGGCCTTAAGGCTAAGATCTGCTTTTATGTACAGCTTGAATGGATCTTCCTGTTCGAATATTATTTCTCGTTTTGCGTCCATTTAATTTTGTTTCCTGTGGTATCCACCTAACGGTGCATAACGTGGTTCTCCGTTTTACAACTTCCGACAAAATCGCTGGTCTGTATTAAAGTTACAACAAGAGAACCTCTTTTCTTACAAGATTTGATAACATTAGATAGTAACTTTGTAGTTACATGCCTTGCTGAATATTCAGAGCTCGTTCAACATCACTGAAATTGACACCTTTTGGTAGAAATGTGTGCCTAGGAATAAACAACCTTAAAGGAGCTGAAATAAGAGATGGATGGTTTTCCATAATAGCTTTAACATCAAGATTATTTTAATATTTGGATTTTGACTACCGCATGAATCGGGTCAAAATTAGCTCAGTAACGTTTCCTTTCACATTGTTTTCAATATCCTTCTTGAGACACGAACCTATTTGTTGGGCACCTCGAACTGTGGCGTCTTCGGCGCAAACAAAGAAAAGTACTTGTCCAGTTATACTAGAGTGAACCAGACAGCTACACGTCGACAACAGGCTTTCATAGAATGCAATGCTGTTTGGAATTCCCGGCAGCGGAAATGTCTTCTCAAAGTCAAGTGTGATCTTTTCAAATCCATAAGCTTCTTTTGCCCTTTTGTTCATTTCTCCTTTCCTATGTAACTGTAGTCCTCGGCAGGTCTGTGATTATTATTGTCTGAGATTGTAAGACACTAGAAACAACAAAACAGTGTTTTATTATTGTCAGTGATGTTACATAGTGACTAACATCTTTACTGCAAAACAAATGGCGCTTGGTCCATTTTCGCTGAAACGGACAGGGGATATGGCGCTTGACTAAAATTGCCGTTAGATGGTGCACATTGGAGATGTTGCTCGGATCTTTTGTACTAAACTAGAAGAGACTTGTCCGGAACCAATGAGGTGGTAATCTCACGATTTCCGTTTTGGCGCTTGGATCACTGTTGCCAACCGTTGTTCAGTTGTTCCTAGTGTCTTGTATAGCCTCCTGGAATTATGATGCTTGTCGTGCAATGGTCCACGTGGACAACCATGGAGATGTCGGATGTAATCTTGGGAGACCGTCCCACGCTACTTACTCCTGTTGTCGGAAGTGACAGACAGATTTTGGTGGTAATGTTCTACAAAAATTCCACTGTTTCACCTATCATCATTCCAGATACATCTGTTGTACAAAAATCAGTCATGATATGGCATAATTCTCAAGTCCCTCTTCTCTAATACAAGTGCCGATTAACTTAAAGGCACATAAAGTGAAAATACACTCCTGGAAATGGAAAAAAGAACACATTGACACCGGTGTGTCAGACCTACCATACTTGCTCCGGATACTGCGAGAGGGCTGTACAAGCAATGATCACACGCACGGCACAGCATACACACCAGGAACCGCCGTGTTGGCCGTCGAATGGCGCTAGCTGCGCAGCATTTGTGCACCGCCGCCGTCAGTGTCAGCCAGTTTGCCGTGGCATACGGAGCTCCATCGCAGTCTTTAACACTTGCAGCATGCCGCGACAGCGTGGACGTGAACCGTATGTACAGTTGACGGACTTTGAGCGAGGGCGTATAGTGGGCATGCGGGAGGCCGGGTGGACGTACCGCCGAATTACTCAACACGTGGGGCGTGAGGTCTCCACAGTACATCGATGTTGTCGCCAGTGGTCGGCGGAAGGTGCACGTGCCCGTCGACCTGGGACCGGACCGCAGCGACGCACGGATGCACGCCAAGACCGTAGGATCCTACGCAGTGCCGTAGGGGACCGCACCGCCACTTCCCAGCAAATTAGGGACACTGTTGCTCCTGGGGTATCGACGAGGACCATTCGCAACCGGCTCCATGAAGCTGGGCTACGGTCCCGCACACCGTTAGGCCGTCTTCCGCTCACGCCCCAACATCGTGCAGCCCGCCTCCAGTGGTGTCGCGACAGGCGTGAATGGAGGGACGAATGGAGACGTGTCGTCTTCAGCGATGAGAGTCGCTTCTGCCTTGGTGCCAATGATGGTCGTATGCGTGTTTGGCGCCGTGCAGGTGAGCGCCACAATCAGGACTGCATACGACCGAGGCACACAGGGCCAACACCCGGCATTATGGTGTGGGGAGCGATCTCCTACACTGGCCGTACACCTCTGGTGATCGTCGAGGGGACACTGAATAGTGCACGGTACATCCAAACCGTCATCGAACCCATCGTTCTACCATTCCTAGACCGGCAAGGGAACTTGCTGTTCCAACAGGACAATGCACGTCCGCATGTATCCCGTGCCACCCAACGTGCTCTAGAAGGTGTAAGTCAACTACCCTGGCCAGCAAGATCTCCGGATCTGTCCCCCATTGAGCATGTTTGGGACTGGATGAAGCGTCGTCTCACGCGGTCTGCACGTCCAGCACGAACGCTGGTCCAACTGAGGCGCCAAGTGGAAATGGCATGGCAAGCCGTTCCACAGGACTACATCCAGCACCTCGTCTCCATGGGAGAATAGCAGCCTGCATTGCTGCGAAAGGTGGATATACACTGTACTAGTGCCGACACTGTGCATGCTCTGTTGCCTGTGTCTATGTGCCTGTGGTTCTGTCAGTGTGATCATGTGATGTATCTGACCCCAGGAATGTGTCAAAGTTTCCCCTTCCTGGGACAATGAATTCACAGTGTTCTTATTTCAATTTCCAGGAGTGTATAATCATAAATTCATCCTAAGTGACATGTGATGTGTTCCAGACTAAACTTTATCTAAGACTAGCTTGCTAGGACTCTAAATTTAACTCCTCAAAATACTCCAACGGCTGCTGCCTGGAATGATGATAGGCGAAACAGTGGAATTTTTGTAGAACATTACCACCAAAATCTGTCTGTCACTTCCGACAACAGGAGTAAGTAGCGTGGGACGGCCTCCCAAGATAACATCCGACAATAGTTTCATGTATCTGTAACTTTAAGATATTTAAAATCAGAATTAATAATGAAAATTTTTAAGGATGTTCTTCCAATAATCCACATCTGCTGCCTCTGATTTTGTTTAATATTTGTTTTTCTTTCTCGTACTCAAACTACGGACACCATATCCTTAGTAGCTCCAATAAATCTTCCTACAGCGATACAGTCCTCGCTCCACTATGTTCCTCTACCGTGACATGTTGTGCATCAGATGGAACCGGTGCTTGACTGTCTGTGGGAATGGCCACTTGCTCTCTCTCTCTCTTAGTTAAGGTCAAAATTTGAAGGTACTCCACTGGACAAATCAGCAATCCTCACGCAACCACAACAACAACTCCTCATACTAAAATTTATACAGAGGGGCTCCCAAATGCCGTCTCCTGCCTCGTTTTTGAGGGTGATGCAGTTATCTGTTATGAAGATCTGGAAAAAAAGCTGCATAAATTTTCAGTGAGGTCTTGACATGCTTTCAATGTTGTGGAAAGATTAGCAACTTACTTTCACGCTTAAGAAATGTAATTGTGCACTACACGAAGCGCAGAAACGTATTATTCTACGTCTAGTCACAACTGGTGCCACTTATCTTATACAAACACTTTAGTGTAATAATTTATGGGGATATGAAATAAAATGATCACATAGGCCTAGTGTCAGGCGGCCTACAAAAGAGGTTTTTTTTTAAATACTCTATTGTGAGTCATCCTAAAAAATTTATCTAATGCCTGGGACCCATACCAAGTAACATCAAAAAGGGGTACCGTACTGGACATTAAAAATCAACTGCATTGGTAGGTTTATTTGTCTCATGGGAGAGCGCCACGGAAATGCTGAATAAGCTGAACTGCCACGCGTTTGAGAACAGACGTCAACAGTCTCGCCAAAGCCTGCTTATCAAGTGAGGAATCTAGACGGCAAAAAAAGAATTTTTCGTAAGGGACCCAACTTTTGAATGCATAAAACATGGTGAAATCTGTAATTTACATATTATTGCAGTGTACGTTACCTGTGATTATATATGAAGCATGATATTACTCAAATGCCCGCCACGACTCTGCAGGCACACCCAGGTTCGTTCGTTGAAATTTTCCATAACTTTTCTGCATACTTGAACCTCTAGACCTGAAATCACACGCTGAACCTCGGACGTAATCATATTTCTTGGCGTACACCATTGCTTAATGTCGCCGGAACAGCGTTCCGGCACATCCTAGGGAATGTATTTTTAACTAACTGCGAACAAGTCAGCACAGGAGATTTGAAACAGAACATATCTATTAAATCACAACTTAACTATAATTTGCCTCTCCACTAGCACTAGTTGGTTCAAAATGGCTCTGAGCACTATGGGACGTAACGTATGAGGTCATCAGTTCCCTAGAACGTAGAACTACTTAAACCTAACTAACGTAAACCTAACTAACCTAAGGACATCACCCAACACCCAGTCACGCTGGCACTAGTGAACGTGACATTGGATGACCAACGTGTTGCGATAGACAGGGCGTGGGCCGAGTACTTTCTCTCTCTCTCTCTCTCTCTCTCTCTCTCTCTCTCTCTCTCTGTGTGTGTGTGTGTGTGTGTGTGTGTGTGTGTGTGTGTGTGTGTCCAAGACAAGATGTGCTTCGTTCCGAAGTTGTGATCGGTAAACAAAACATCGCCTTTTGCTTACGACCGCCAACAACCTCAGCGATATAGCAGCATGGCGACGTCTCATGTTATGCGTGTCAATGAGAAATAAACAACGTACGGAGGGTTGGAACATGGGAGCCTGTACAACGTGCTTTCAATAAATCTTTTTTCTTCTGTGACGTAATCAACGCCATAGCTGCTGACATTTAAAGCATTTACTAAACATCTAACTCCGTGTCTCATGTCGCATCGTACTTTGCTTCTTTTGATTCTTTGGGAAGGCCGAAGGACCAGGGATATCTTCATCGTTAAATGCTTTATTAATACACGACACACGTTCACCGAGCAGCTACAACGCAACTGTTTGAACAGCGTACCTGGAAGCAGCTGAAAACATGACGTCATAGTCGCGACGACTACCGACTTATGTCGATATGTATCGAGTAAACTAAGGCGTCAAAGTGGTACTGTTTGCAGGGAGAGACAGTAGCACCTGTTATTTATATTAAATCTTGTGGTTTTACTGTTTCTATTATAAGAAATCATGTTTTAAAAACCTGAATTTCAGAAAAGTATTTTGTAAAAGTTATTTCTCATGATAAGTTTCATCACAAGTTTTCAAAAATTGAATCTTTTTTTTATAAGTCGTGGGGGGGGGGGGGCGGGAGGGGGGCGGGGGGGGGCGGGGGGGGCGGGGGGGGGGGTGGAGGGTTTATAGCTAAGGAGGTGCGTTCAGATCTTAGAAATTAACCACTGGCGTACACATGATATTTCAGATACCCACAGAATGAAATCCAATAGTGATTAATCAAAATATCTGGGTGGCCAATTCACATTACCCTTTCGAGAACTCATCTCTCTCATAACAAGGCGATTGTTACAGTCGGCGTGACAAGTTGCACAATCTTGTTGAAACCAAATCTCTTCGGCATTCACGCGATCCAATTCAGACGCAATAAACTCTCTTTATATTGCGGCCGTCCACTGTTAGCACATTTCCGGTACCATCTTCGAAGAAGTAAGGCGCAGTTATGGCCCCAGACCAAATGCCACACCAAAGAGTTATGTTGCGGATGTCATGGCTTCTCCATAACTACTCACAGGTTTTCTGTGCTCCAAATCCTGCTGTTTCGGCTTTTCACGAAGCTATTCAGCAGGAAGTGCGCCTCATCAGCAAACATTGTTTTCTTGATGAAGTTGTTGTCCGCTCTTTGTTTCGCAAATACTCAATGTGTAAATGCTCGACGCATTTCATGGTCGTTTTACTTCAAATCTTGCGTCAACTGAATGCAGGTGCCGGTGCAGATCGTTTTTCAGAATTCGCAATACGCTGGTTCTGGAAGTACCAGTTGTAAACCTCAACAAACAGATATCTCTGTACTTACAGCAGCTCTATGGCTCACGACGGCGATGATTTCCGCAGAACGACTAACACGAGGACGCCCGAAGCTATAATGTCTAAACCCAACCGATTTTCTCAGATTTTGCCATCAGTCTCTTCACAGTCAACCTATTCGTTGCCTTACGTGTCCAAAAATTCCACGGAATTTACGAACAGTCTCTGTACAACATTCACCATATTTGTAACACGTTTTCGCTATGACAACATGCTGTTCCATTA
The DNA here is from genome assembly GCF_023897955.1 of Schistocerca gregaria. Classification (NCBI taxonomy): domain Eukaryota; kingdom Metazoa; phylum Arthropoda; class Insecta; order Orthoptera; family Acrididae; genus Schistocerca; species Schistocerca gregaria. The sequence continues at coordinate 323,095,051 of NC_064920.1, read as the reverse complement.
TGAGGCGCTCCTTTACTATCCGCAAAGAAATTCGTGCTTCGTTCAGTGCTGTTGTCGAGCGGATGTAAATGTAGGTAATTAGATATGTGTGTGTGTGTGTATCGATATATGTAGGTGTAGATACAAAGTTGCGTGTAGGCTAGTATATGTAGAAGAGAAGGACGTACAGACTTTCATATATCGTGTCAAAATACTTTTGTTTTCAAACCCAGCGACCCTCACTGACGCCGAGACATAGCTGCTCTCATCACTGAATGCAACATTGCACCATTCAGCCACCTGTAACGCAGCTTAGATGAAAGCAAATGGTTTCTAATGCTCTCAGGAAATATTACGATTTGTGCAGCAGTCACTCTGATGCTGCGTTATTCCACGCGCCCGCGCGCGAGAGTGAGTGAGAGATTGAGTGAGTGACTGAGCGAGTGAGTGTGTGTGTGTGTGTGTGTGTGTGTGTGTGTGTGTGAGTGTGTGTGTGTGTGTGTGTGTGTGTGTGTGTGTGTGTGTGTGTGTAGGTGTTTGTGTATGTGTAGGTGTTTGTGTGTGTGTGCGTGCCACGGCATTTCAGAATAAAGTCTACGAGATGTTCTCTGAAACACCGCACCGACAGCAATGCGCAACTGCCACAGCGCCTATTACGTTAGGCAGTTCTAGCGAATAATAAGCCAGCATACTCCAAGTTCATAATTGTCCCTCGCTGATATTCATTTAATATTCAAAGTCTGCCTGCCAAATTTTTCTTGGAAAGCCTAGTATAATTTCTGCACTAGTATAATGCTTGAAACAACACTCCACTGAAATGGCGAATTGACCGAATATCCTACAGAAATCTGGCACGGCAAAATTCCTCGAAATTGTGTTTCTACAGGCAAAAGTCTGTCATTCTCTTTGTGATCTTGAAAATAAGGGGGAAATTGCTTCTCAGAATGTCGGCTTAGTCTGAATGCTTTACTCGGTCACATAGCCATAAAGTTATCATAAAGTGGAACGTAAAAGTTGCTGGTCGAACATTTCCTTGCTTGGTATATTATGTTCCCTACACAGCTTTGCGCTTTTTTTTATCTCTTTCACTGCCCCATAGTAACGATCTGTACAATAAAAATCTTTCTATTCCATGTCCTCACAAGTGTTAATTTTTGATTTCCCACCAGTCTACGCTAATGCAAAACAGCACACGTGACTGTTATTGGCATACTGACCATAATACGAAGACCATGGAACTTTCCGTATCATAATGTTTCGCTTTAGATAAGTGGGTACATTGCTGTTTCACAAACCGTCTGCAGTTGAATTTAATCAAATGAAGTGGTTCACTAATCAGTGTTCGAGTAAAGAGGACTCCAGACGTGCATACCACGAAGTATAAGGAGACATTTACCTCAATGTGGTACCGCAATGTGTAAAGATACCGGTTGCAGACAACGAGCCCCCTCGTCAAACTACATATGGAATTTATATAGGGGCTCTGTTTCTAAACTAATCCTCTTTGTTACTACATTGTAAACCATGGTCTCATGCTGACTAGTGAACTTTCAGAATGCACTGTAATCCCGAATTACTTTTTCTAAGAAAAGGTTTGAAACGTCCCCTTAGAAAAATTATACAAGACTGTGCTTAAACTGACACACAATATTTTTGGCGCAACGCAATCTGACTTTCAATAATCCCTACAAGAGAATGGCCCTAACTAAATTAACCTATACGTTTCACAAATCACTTACCTCACAAAAATCTTCGTTACTCAAACTACTGCAATACAGCGAGCGCCACTACTGCCAGCTAAATAAAAGATTCAAACTACTGAAGGCACTAACTACTGATAGGCATAGTTAGCAAATGAAAGATTTTAATACAGAACAAACAAAGTATTTACCTTAAAAGTCATTATATATATATATATATATATATATATATATATATATATATATATATATATATCAGTTCATGACACCAATTCTTACAAATTTCAAAACTCTGCCATCTCTCTCCCCACATCCACCACTGCTGGCGGCTCACCTCCAACTGCGCAACGCTACGCGCCGCTAACAGCCAGCTGCCGCTGCCCAACACTACAATGGCAGACAACAATGCAAACCAGCCACAGACTGCACACAGCACAACCAGCGATTTTCATACAGAGCGCTACGTGGCGGCGGCGTTACCAATAAAAAAACCTAAACATCCTACTTACAGGTTGTCCTTTTAAAAGTACTGAATTCAGGCACATTTCTGTCACCGACATTTCGCTCGTGGAAGATTTTCGAGTAGCCAGTGATACCGACTGCGAGCAGGCAAACATGGGCTATTAAAACCTCCAGCCATCTAGAGACACCCAGACTCATCATACTTGCGTTTAAGACTGACAGAAGAGGTAATATAGCAAATGATTCCACCGTATTCGACAACTGCAAGTTTACTAATGCCGAAGTCTTCCTCAATTCAGAATGTCTACGCTCACCATCGTAGAAACCCTGAGCGTCCGCAATGATGTTCACACTATGACACATCATGCTGAAATTCTCTAGGTACAGAGCAGTACATAATCATTTATGCAGTTCGCTGCACAATACCTGTGAGCGGGCAGCAATTGATCACACGGTCAAGTAGAACTAAAGCATACGCAAAAGTGTGTTCTGGGAAATTTGTCGATGATTCAAATTCAATCCGCACATCTATAGGTCCAGACTTAATTATCTCATTCAGTTTCGAGCAGTCTATTACAATGATCAGTGAAAGCTCCTTGAACTTAGGCGGACCGAGTAGACTCCCTCCTCCCTCTCCTTCAGCAATTTCATAGTAAGAAGGGCGAGACCTTGCATACATTTCATACGCTAGACTGTATAGATACCACTGAAAATGTAGATTGTCATATGGGTAGAATTCAGGAATTACACAGGAAAAAAATCGACTCATTTCTTTACATCATACAGATATTTACCTCAACTCGATATTAACGACCACAATGTTTATTGCACAATATGTATCTGCGCTTTAAGTTTGAGTCATCTGACCAGAAATACCCGCTAAATGGCTAACCATTTCTGCCACTCTCACAAACAGTGCAAAGAGAAGCCTTCCTTTTGAAAATGTGTCTCGTACACAAGACGCCTCATACCGCACTACAGTGTAAAGCTTGATCCATGAAACTGTTCGCCCAGATAGCTGAGTGCTCAGCGTGACGGATTTCCGTCCTACGAGTACGGGTTCGATTCACAGCTGGGTCGGGGATTTTCTATGCTCAGGGACTGGGTGTTGTGTTCTCTTCGTCATCATTTCATCCCCATCCGGCGAGCAGGTCGCCCAATGTGGCGTCGAATGTAATGAGACCTGCACCAAGGCGGCCTCCCGGCCAATGACGCCAAACGCTCATTTCTATTTTTTCCGTGAAACTGAAATCCACGGCACACTTATCGCTTGCCAGCTAAGCCGGTCGTGACTGCGTGAGGCTAGTGTTCTGTTCCAGCCAGAGGGTGCCAGTGGCAACGCAGTGGCAGACACAGTGCCACTCCGAGGTTTGCTGGGATGGAGCGGCGCACCGGAGTGCCAGCGGTAGCGTTGACTAGAGTCATCGCTGGAGGCCGCTGCGTCCTGCGACAAAGCAGTCGTGGGACAGTGCTGCGTCTTTTGTGGTGTTTTGATTTGGCGTTGCTGGCCTGAGCGGTCACCATAGACTGCAGTTCGGACCAGAAGAGAGAGAGGGACAAGGAACTCGCGGCTAGGCAGGCTGGACAGAGGAGCGCCGTGAAACCAAGCAGCGAGATATTTCAGCAGTTTCAACAGTCAACGCATGGCATGGCCAGCTGCACGCGGACAAGTCAAGCTGGGCAGCGGATGCTGTCTTTTGTTTGTGTCCTGAGGAAGACAGCAGGTTACAGCCACAGAGGAGGAATTGGGAAGAAGTTTAGAAAACAGAGCAGAGCATAAACTGAAGTCTGCTTTTCTTTAGTGAACTACATCTGTTAGTGGCAGATACTGAGAGTATTTCACCAGGAAAGCTACAGTGGTGCAGAGTGTGTAACATCATAGAATAAGGGTCGACCTGCGACAGCAATCGCAACAACTTGCGTACGGGCAGCTGGACGCCGCCGCGAGCGCTGAGAGTGCACTGCGATCGCAGGCGCGCGTGTTGCTTAAGGGCCGCGAGGTGCCGCCACGAGCGCAACCGTATGTAAGTGCCGACGGAGTTCGGCCAGCTCTAGGAACTAAACATCTGTGGTCCATAGAACGCTAACACGACAGCACTGGCGACCCCTGCAACACAGTTATTACTGGGAACCCAGATGTGCAACCAGCTGAAAATCAGGCAACCGCAGGGAAACCGTACTGTACACAGCACTCAAACCAGCCACACACACCCCCTACACCGTCTGTGAGCCGATCTATGACCGATCGCCCACTAATCTACAACGACCTTGAACTGTTGCAGGGACGCAGCAACCGCAGTAAGCGGCGCAACGAGCTCCAATAACGACAAAGGTAACGATGCACGATACCTCGAACTAACACAACCACACCTTGCGTGCACTGTCGCAGATAGCAAGCCGCTACTGCCCTTACTACCCGTCCTACTGTTGCAGAGGTTTTTTTACCTTGGCTCTTGCCTAGGCACTTTTTTTTCCTCTGCCCTTACAATCGCTACCCTTCAATCGTTTTCGACCACTTCTATCTCCCGATGGACCATGTTAATGAGTAATCTTACCCAGACGCATGGACAACATCACAGCCCGCATCCTGTGACGCCTGATTCAAAAAAACTAACATGTTTACGGAGGTGACAGTAGAACTTTTGGCCTGGTCACCACGTTGGTGTGGGCGTGGAGGGGCCCCATCCTTGTGAAAAAACGGCCAGCTCTCATTTTGTTGGCATTTCATTTTTGCCTATTCTCTTATTTGCTTGGTTGCTTAGCTCTTATTCGTTTATGGCTCATGTTATTGTGCTCTCTTTCAGCCATTCTGATTGTTTTGATTTACTCCCATTTGAGAAGTGCTCGTTTTGCCATTTCACTTTTGCATATTTCTCATTTTGCTAATAATATGCTCCTTAGCTTCTTACAGTTGAATTGATTAACATAGTCTCATATACTGTTTATTGATTTCAGCCTGTTCATATTTTGATGTCCTTTAAATATTGTAATAATTATCGGAAGCATTTCTTCCCTTAAACTTGTGTAAAGTATTCTCCATGTAGGATTTGTTCTGTGACACAGGTATAAGGTTTTGAATATAAATTATATACGAAACTGTGCTTTAAAAGGAATTTATTTTTTCTCTTGTACTACATCAGACAACAATTTTGTGACATGAGGGAGAAATTTGAGGGGCGAACCCATGGAAATAGTCTTAAGTGATCCCCATTAAAAAAAATTGTGACACTGAAAGACTTGACACTGTAGGGACCGAAAATTTATATACATAAAATTATACGTCACAAGTGATAAAATTGGCCTGTGTCTGTTGCGATGGTACTGGAGCCCAGCAAAGCCTGCAGGAGTTCCGTCAAGTGAATTTTCGAATTGTACGCTGGGGCCTTGGTGGATAACAGTGTTATATCTTATTATGAAAATACTATATTCGGGACAACGTGATTCAGTCGTTGTGTACTAGTGAAAAGCTATTGTATATTATGTTATATTTGTTTTTCCTATGTCATAGCTAGCTCTGTGTAGTTCTGTTGCCTTTCGGGATGAGTTTGGTAGAGGACGATGGTTAATAATGTAGAGAGTAGATTTTCTACAGAGGCGGTTGCTTGTCTCATCTGTTCAGTGTGCTTTTGTGTGTCCATTTCTGAAGTTTATGTGGGCCAAAATTAGTTCTCATCTTAGTTGGTGTCCACTTGCTAAGTCACATACGTTGAGTTAGATTTTTGTCTAACATATATAACCCAATACATACAGGGTGTTCAAAAGCGTCTCGAATACTTTGAGAGGTGGTAGTACTCATCGGAATAAGAACTATAAGTCCAATAAACTTGGTTTCGGAAATGAAAACTTTCTTAGATAAGTTCAAATGGTTCTAAGCACTATGGGACTAAACATCTGAGGTCATCAGTCCCCTAGACTTAGAACTACTTAAAAATAACTAACCTAAGGACAGTACTCACATCCATGCCCAAGGCAGGATTTGAACCTTCGACCGTAGCAGCAGCGCAGTTCCGGACTGAAGCGCCTAGAACCGCTCGTCTTAGATAAGTCCGATAATTATGGGTCCAGAAATGAATACCCAAAAAGATAATGGGGAAAAGTAATGATAATCAAATTCAATAACGAAAATAATAATCAATATAAATAAAGAAACAACAACGTATTGTAATCCCACCAAAACCATCAATAAGCAATTGCTGCGATAAACTCGTGTTTACAGGAGATCTTCAATGTGGCGTCCATTCATGAAAATGGACCCCTCTACTGTCCAGTATAAGGAACGACGCACACTTTGAAATATACCCGGTTGTTGTACCTACTGGCACACATTGAAGGCGAAAACCCTGCAGTGTCCACACATCGTTAATTGGCGTGACATAGACCAATTCCTTCAAGTGTCCCTATAAAAAAAAGTCTAGTGGATTGAGGTCTAGGGAACGAGCAGGCCAAGATGTGCCCCCCCCCCCCCCCCCCCCCAATCAATCCAGCAGTTCTGAAATGTTTGCGTCAGATGTTCGCGCATATTGCGACGAAAGTGTGCTGGTGCTCCATCATGTATGAACCACACTTGTATTCGTTGTGGCAATGGCACAGCCTCCAGCAAGGTAGGCAATATATTAATGAGGAAGTCTACGTAACCCGCCCCAGCCCAGTTAACCTTTGTGGTAGCACGTATGGCCCCATCAATCTATCGCCAATTACGCCATTTCAACATTGATTGAGAATCGGTGTTGACGCCCTCTTTCCCGAATTGCTTGGGGATTTACATCAGCCCATACACAGTGGTTGTGGAAATTTACTTCACTATTTCTTATGCCTCAGAGGCAAATAAAATGCTGGATGTGAACAGTGCATCTGCGTCGCACTTCTGCAACAGCCATTGACAGAACCGCCGTCTGTCTCAATGATCGTGTGGCCTTAGGGCCTGAACGCACTGGAAACGATATGGGTACAGCAATTGTATCCCCCATATAAGAGAGTTAGGCACGCCTTCTGCTGCTGCTAATTGTCATCCACTAGTCCCACGAGTTTTTTCCACCGAACGTAGCACACGTTCGTCCACATCAGGCGTGCTGACTGTGTGGGGCTTTCCACTGTCTGTCTTCCGAGTTTCAAGGGTACCGAACAGCTTATCAGAGGGCACTCTGCGCTGTGGCTGTTTTTCAGCGAAGAGAGCAAGGCTCACAGGCTACGTCCATTTGCTAAACCGCAGCAGAACATCACGTCCGCCATTTCACTTGTCGAGTAGTAGAGTCCTATTGCAAACAAGCGATGGAAGAGAGAAAATGTAAATTTACTACACCATTTGTACGTACAAACAACACAAAAACAGTACACACGTAAGTGAATCCGAACTTGGGTCAACCTATGGTTGACACTACTGTAAAATAAGATGCACAAACACGACGAAAACTAACGTAGCCTACAACACGACTCGAACTACACAAGTGACTGCAGACCACCCGGTTTTAGGTAGAGCACTGTGAGTACGACTTTATGATGCCCTGCCGACAATTTGACGGAGTGTTATTGTCGGTGGCTGTCTTCTATGACGATGCTGTTGGAAATTCGATATAACGCTCCGACAAATGTCTAAGTTGGAGCGGCGACTGTGTAGAGAAGTATCTGGAATGTGTAGCTAACTCCTGCAAATGGTGCAACGATAAACTCTGAATTGTGTTGTCCTACCTTTAGAAAATTGAAGAAACTACTTCAGAATGTTTTTCGTGACAAAAATGCAAACGAACTTCTTCTCCGTGACAACGCAAGACCTCACACAAGTCTGAGCACTCAAAAGAAGCTCACAAAACTTCATTGGACAGTTCTTCTTCATCCACCCATCTGTATGGCCCAATGAAGAATGCACTCTGCGGAAATCAGACGTGAATGACCAGATTGTTGACGTCGACCAGATAAGGAGTACCATGCGGACGTACGGGCCCTCCCAGGAAGGTGCCGTAAGGCCCCCGCACCTAAGGAAGATTACATTGAAAAATAATGTTTTTTAGCCAGAAGAGTAAGGAATAATATGGTGTATCAGTTCTGAACAAAGCCAACCTGCTTACTGACAGAATGCCTCTCGTATTTATTTTCAAATGTCTATCGGCACATCTTCTAGGAACTCTGCCGCTGCTTCTAGGGGGAAATGAAGGAACCTCTGACTCATTTTCTGGGTGGAAAAGATTATAATTTACTGAAAGTAGTGTTCTTCGGCAGCTACAGCCTTTCCTCTCTTTTCCCATAACAGATGGATTCTGCGATTAAATAATTTACTTTCCTTTGAAGTGACGCACTCGTGCAGCTAGTGTTTGAGATCGTTAAAAGATGTGGTGTGACTTGTCACTGAGAAAGGCCATGATGAATGGACCGAAACAAACGGTAATCTGAAGGGACGATGTATGGCGAATATGATGCGTGGAGTAAAACTTCTTATCGGAATTCCATCACGGTTTCCTTTCCTCGGTTTGCAATGTACGGTTTGGCATCGTACTGAAGCAGAATGACTTCTTTTAAGTGCGTGTCTCACATTGAGCAATTGTTCTTCATTGCGTTCAACGTTAACCGTTTGCCCCGGATGCAGCAAGTTTTAGTGTACCACATTGACCATTTTGTCACACACCTCCAGATCGCTGTCTTTGAATCCTCGAAACCAATCAGTGCACATTATTTCCGACAGATCATGTTCCACATAGGCCTACGCTTCCACTAGCAAACAAAGGCTTTCCGCAGCTGATTTCTTCAAATGAAAGCATAAGACTAACACTTCCCACAAATGCTGTTTTGTATATATGAAACCTCGTAGGTTCAAGGCAATAAATAGGAATGTCCTTTCCGCTCCACTTGAAAGTCACACACAGGTCTGAGAGCCTAATGTTTCTACTGTTAAAAAGGTTTATCGCTGTCTGGTATGCTTCACTGCTAAAACTACCACCCTCATTTCGTCAACAGAGGGGATTAATTTAAACTCCGAATAGAACATTAAAAAATCTTGGACAAACAGTCGAACAAAACCAATCTGGAACCCACACCATCCAAATGCAAGCTCGCGATAGCTCAAACTACTAACGGAGCGAACATGAGAATTAAATCCCGTGACATCATCCATTCATACAATCCCCTCATCCTCTCCATCCTTATGCCAATATAGCATCGACTCCCGCTACTCAATTTAATAGCTCGCTCGGAATCCTGGTACGACATGCACACCGCCTCGCTTTTCGTATTCGACTAACCTTCCACTGCATCTTGTATCAGCTTATAAAGTTCCTCAAACATATATAACACCGTCACCTTTCCTGCATTTTCAGTAAACTTTAATCTCAACACCCTCTAGTCTCCTCCATTCTGGAGAACCATGATTCTACATACCGTCGTGTGCTTGGTTGGCACCTACATACGTTACAATCAAGTTTACTCCAGTACTGATTAGTGAAACATTTCATTTGATTGAATTTAACTCTACGTGGTCTATGAAACCACACTGAGCGCACTTTTATTTGCCGTCTCAGTTCAAAAATGGTTCAAATGGCTCTGAGCATTATGGGACTTAATTTCTGAGCTCATCATTCCAAACCTAACTAACCTAAGGACGTCACACACATCCATGCCCAAGGCAGGATGCGAACCTGCGACTGTAGAGGCCGCGCGGTTTCAGACTGTAGCGCCTAGAACCGCTCGGACACCCCGGCCGGAGGCGTCTCAGTCTTGTGAGTTGTGTTATGTGGACCATCACCTCTTGGTTAACCTCTTCATCTCAGAGGACCACTTGCACTCAACGTGCTTAATTATTTAATGGACATGTTCCGATGTTTGTCTTCCCCTTACAGTTTTTATCCTCTATAGCTTCCTGAAGTATCACGAGAGTTATTCCTTGATGTCCTAACACACTTCCTATCTTCGTTACCGTTCTTCTTGTAACTGTTTTCTACACGGACTGCTCTTCAGTTGGGTATATCCACAATTCACGGTTCACTTCCGCGCCCCAGACGTACAGTCTCGCAAATTTATTGCTTAGATGAAGATCTTTGTTATTAATAGCAGATTTCGTTTTTGCCAGGACGCCCTCTTTGCCTGTGCTAGACTGCTTTATGCGTCCTCCTTGCTTCGTCCAACGTTTTATCTTACTTCTAAGACAGCATGATTCCTTCATTCCGACTGCTTCCTCAGCCACAGTTTTGATGATAAATATATTACTAATCTCACTTTTGCGGTTCCTCGTTACTTTCGTCTTTCTTCGGTTTACTTTTAATCCACAGTTTGTACTTATGAAACGGTTCATTCCATTCAACAGGTCTTGTAACTCAACCTCAGTTTCACAAAGGAAAGCATTGCTATCAGTGAAACTTATCACTGATATTTTCTTTTAGCTTTCTTTTATTTCGTCAGTTGCCTCTTCGATGTATAGATTGAACGGTAGGGGCGAACGACAGTATTCTCGTCTTATACTTTTTCTAATCTGAACATTTCGTTCTTGCTGTTTGATTCTTATTTTTTCTCTTTTGGTTCTTGTAAATGTTTTATGTTACCCGAGTCTCCCTATAAAAATATCTCCCTATAAAAATGAATACTGCCAGTGGTTTCTTGCTAATTGAATTGCAGCCTCACTGTGACGTTGTTTCCAATGTGCCACGATGAGACACATTGTTTTTTTCGGCATTTAAGGTTAGGTGGGTCATTTGTAACTATACGAGTTTAATTAAATTATTATTTCGCTGGTATTGAAATTTCAGCTGCATTAGTAAATAGCAGTGTGAATGATTAGCAAGTTAACAGTTGTGGTCTCGTAGAATCGGGGGTCCGCGTCTTCCCAACACGATATTTCGACGTCGTAACTCGGTGTCTTCAGCAGGTGTTCGCTGAGACTGGTTGACGAGCTTAACTTCTCCCATATTTATGCCTGGGTGGTGTGTCGCGCTCCCTATGCCGTCCGCGCTCACTGTGGCCATTTCTGGCGCTCTCTCTTCGGTCCGCACCCGTTGCGGCTCTCTTCTGAGATATCGGACATCCCAAGGCGTTCCCTATTGGGTCCGCTCCCAATTTGCGCGATCCTAGCACTATTATGGCTCTGCGTCAGTTCCTTAAGCTGCCCGCGACCGCGGCGAGTTTCTCTCGTGGCCGAGCCATTCTCCTGGCCATCTGAACCCGATGTGCGCCTGTGAGGTGCGCTTCCTGCGGCATCCGACTGCTGTTGGAGCTGCATATAATGATGGCCATCCTCCAAGGATCTTGCTGCCACCTGGTATCGCGTATGCCGTTCTGTTCCGTTACTTACGCCCTTGGACGTCTGTAGTTCATTCCTGGAGGAGAGAACTTTCTTCAGTTGTCTCTGTAGTAGTTCCAAAGCAGGATTCCACGCAGTACTGATATCCTGCTTCCCGGTTGATCAAGTTTTCAATTGATTCATTAATGACACTAGCCTAGAATTGGGGGAGGGGGGGGGGCTGAGCCAGGATCCTGGTTTTGTCATAATTCATGGTGTGCTCAAGGTCCAGGCAATGTTCTGCTGTTGCAGATTATGTTACCCGTCGTAGCCTGGTATCTCTCTGGTGTTCTTTACATCTTATTATAACTGTTATGGTAGCTTGAACGATGTAAGACATTCCACATTGTGATTTACCTACTTAGGTACCCAGGCACGATTCAGAGAGGCAGGGAACGAGTTACTGGCGGAAGTAAAGCTGTGAGTAGGGGTCGTGAGTCCTGCTTAGGTAGTTCAGTCGGTAGAGCACTTGCCAGCGAAAGGCAAAAGTTCCAAGTTCGAATCGCGGTCCGACTCACAGTTTCAATCTACAAACATGTTTCATATCAGCGCAGAGCGAAAAAATCATTCTTAATTTTATAATCAGAGGTTGAGTAGAAGAGGACTGGAACCCTCTGCAAGTTTTATGAACGCAATCTGATACGAGGGCCGGCCGGGGTGGCCGAGCAGTTCTACGCGCTACAGCCTCAAACCGCGCGACCGCTACGTCGCAGGTTCGAATCCTGCCTCGGGCATGGACGTGTGTGATGTCCTTAGGTTAGTTAGGTTTAAGTAGATCTAAGTTCTAGGTGACTGATGACCTTAGAAGTTAAGTCCCATAGCGCTCACAGCCATTTGAACAATTTTTTGTGATACGAGGGCTATTCGGAAAGTAAAGTCCAATACGTCGCGGAACGGAAACGGCAACGACAATCCGATAAAGCTATGAACATATTCTTTGGGCAGTGTCCCTAATATGTCTGTCTGAGCACGCAAAGATGCGTAGAACAATAGCGTTTCCCGCCAAGTATAGATGTCCGCTGCGAGTTTCGCATGATTTCATGCATCCCCACATAACGTATCTTGTCATGCATTTCCTTCTTCATGACAATTCTCGGCCACGCATTGCAAGGCAAGTGATGACGCCCATGCAGAGTTTTCGATGCGAAGTGTTTGATCACCAACCATACAGCCCAGAACTGGCTTCCTCTTATGTTCTTCTCTGCTCACATGAACCGCTGGCTATAAAGGTATACCTTATGGCACAGCAAACGAACTGCAGGCCAGCGTGAGATGTGGCAAAAACACAGGCGACTTCCTTCTATGACGAGGGAATTGGAAAGTTGGTACAGCACTATAAAAAATGACAAATTATTTTATATTATATCGGTATTTTACAGCGATCCGTACACCAATGATGTTTTAACGTTGTTGCAACTGATGTTGCGGCTTTAAGCCACGAAAGTTTTTATGTTTTAATGAACAATTTTACCAGCTGTTAGAGGAGTTCTTCCTAATGCCATGCTACGACAAATGTCTAAGTCGGTGCGGCGACTACGTAGCGAAGTAGCTGGAAGGCGTAGCAAACTGTTGCAACTAAAACATTTTCGGTTTCCATTGTGTATTCCATTTCGCGACCAATTGGACCTTACTTTCCAAACAGCCCTCGCATTTTCGAGGTGACGGTTGATCCTTTGCCCCTCGCATGTATCCTCCGCAGAGCTGCCGGTGTTAGGGCGGCACGCCCGACAGCCAGTGGCTGGGTGTAGCCGCCGCACCCAGCCCTGCTGTTGCGTGATTCCAGGCGCTGCGCAGACCCCATCCGTTAACTGCAGCGGCTTTGCAGGGCGCCGGCTGGACTTAAAGTAACGACCGCGGCCGAGCTCCCGAACAACGCACCACTTCCCGCTCAACTGCAGTTATTATGCCCGGCACTCGGAATTAAACACTGATCCGATTAATGAAGGTCGAGAGGATGGTCGTACCACCAGCGGCGCCGGCAACGGCGGAGCTGCTGGGCGGCCGTACGGAGCAGGAGTGGGAGAGGAAGGATTTGGCAACGCCGGACTAACGAAGTATCCGCAGCGCAATATTGCACGTGCGTATAAAAACAGTGCGGTCAGATTAGGCGGTCCTGTGCCTCCCCCAGTTAAAGCCGCAGCCACAGCAGCAGCAGATGGTAAGGGGAGGGGGATGGAGCACTCCAGCCCCACGGACAGATGGCGCGCCTTATTGCTGCACCAGCGCCAACCCGCTGCCCTTCCCCACCTCTCCCATCCCAACTCTTGTTTTCCTAAACGAACTCCTTGCGCTTACGCCCGTAGACTGAAAAACAACGATCCCTACCACAAGAATGCCAGGTTTACTCGGAGACGTGAAGAGAGCCGCGGCTGAAATAAATATATTTATGAATGGTGGGCTCCATGTGGTTCCCAAGTCGTGCAGCGACCGTAAACCATAAAATTATCAAACATGCACCAACCAGTTGCAAAATCACGTTTTATTTATTCACTTTTGCAAATCGATTTCAACTGATTAACAGCCATCATCGGTGCTACAAATACAAGAATAAAAATAATTAATAACCGTGACCAAATGAATAAATGTACATAAAGCAACGTAAACCAATTAAATGCGTATAGTCGCATTAAACCATTTAAAATGAAAATACAAATTTACCTTTCAACCAATATGTGCTCTGAGTAGTAATTCTGTCTTAAGCAGAGGTCAAACATAAAGTGATACACCGAGATTTGACTATGACAACGAGAAACCATAAGGGGGCGCTGCAAAGCAATCCTGCCCTCTATGCGAAAAGATACAGCTAACATAAAAATGAGAAGAAGAAGAAAGAGGTATGACATACAAAGTGAGGTAAAATATAATGATATAATACTAAAATATTTACATGAAATGGATATATTGACAAAGATTTTGTCAACCAAATGGTATAGTTATATACGCCAAAAAGTGATTGTACAAATTAGTAAAAAGGAACAAACATAGAAGCAAACCATCGAAAAAAATTTACAAACTTTTAAATTTTTTTTTAAATTATTTATCATATTTTTATCCAAGAGCAAAAGTTAATCTTAATGCCAAAACGTAAAACGGTGTTGGCATCCATCTAGCGTAAGTTAATTACATTCAGGAACATCGGACTTTTTTCCGGCAGATGGCGCCACATTGCTGAATGCACATGTAATGTAAACTAAGTTGAGATAAGAAAATTACAGACACGAACGAAACAAACGTATTAACGAAACAAGGCCAAATGCAAAAATAAAGTGCTTGCACACTTCATACATGGGAAAATTAACACTGCCTCGATAGGATATATTGAGAACTCGTATGGGCTCTTACGGTGTGCATTTAATTGGTTTACGTTGCTTTATGTACATTAATTCATCTTGTCACTGTTATTAATTATTTTTATTCATTGTATTTGTAGCACCGATGATGGCTGTTAATCAGTTGAAGTCTATTTGCAAAAGTGTATAAATAAAACATGATTTTGCGACTGGTTGCTGCACATTTGGTAATTTTATAAACATATTTGTTTCTGGTATCGTAATAGTCTTTCGATTACAGGTTCCGATTTCGGGAGAAACTCGTCTTCAGACCTAATACAATAGCAAAGGATTACAAACTACAGGAAATTTGAGCAGTAACACATTCAGTCCCAAAAGTAGTATTTAATTGAACTACACTATGTTTCCGGACCCAGCGGGTCCATTATCAGGTGCGAAACTTTAATATATTAATTCGGCCGCTCTTGAGGAAAAACTTACGTGAAATAAACGTTCCTGTATTGACAAGCTTAGACGTTAAATTTCGAAATTCACGAGTCAAACAGCATAAAAGAAGAGAAAATCAATGAAAAATTACCAAAATGAAGAAACGTTTTAACTCTGTAATGTCGACAAATGTTGATTTATCCATTACATATTTCCACAAGGGTAAATCAAAGTTTACATATCAAATGTTCTTCCTGGATCTCTTAGTATGTTTCCCTTTTCAGATTTTCAAGCTTCTTCATCACATTCAGACTTCTCACGTTCCACGCTTCAACTCGTACAGTGTTACATTTTTGTTCATTACTCAATCTTCTTCTCATGGTTACCTCCCCGTTGGCAGTACTCCCCCGGAGTTCCGAACGGCAGATTAATCCAGAATCTTTTGCTAATGGTGAAATGATAATGGTACTTTTTCAAGAACAGGCCACATGCAGATATCAAGTGTCTTCATTTCAGTGTTTTCCATTGACTTCTGCATTCTCAAGCCGTTGATGCGTTGTTAATTTCGCCTTTTACTTTCAGTTTCCCACTCCTAACACAAGAAGGTGCCTCTCTTCTGTCCTCTTTGGCAAGACCATTCGCAGAATGAGGATCACTTCTTATACTGGAAGTCTTCGGTCGGCGTTTCTGCTGATTTGCTGAATATGATATTGAATGTGTAATTCAGAATGTAAAGGCAAATGAAAATCAAATTATGATGGGTGACTGGAATACTGTTGTAGGGGAAGAAATCGAAGATAGAGTTACAGGTGAATGTGGGTACATACTGAGACTAACTGAGGAGACAAAGAGTAATAGAATTGTGAAATAAATAATCAGTTGGTAACCGCAAATGCACTATTCAAAATCACAAAAGGACGGGACGCGCTAGGAGAAGGCCTAGAAGTACGAGAAGATCCAACTTGCCGAAGACTTGCAAAAGCCACATCTCACCACATTCCACGGACTGGGGAAAACAAGAGCTAATATGCCAGATTTCATAGGATTTGCTTTTTCAATCAGAAAGTTTAACAGAATACAACATACAATGATTATATATAGCGTCGCTTAGCGACATATGACCAACCATTGCCACCACAGCTCATCTTGAGTCGTTGTTGGGTAGCTAAGGCGGTAGAGCAAGCCAAATTCTAGGTCCACCATACAATGTTAATTTGGCCAGGAAGCTCAGTTATGGAATTTTACAGTACTGACTGGCTTGGTGAATACCTTGATTGTAGGTCACCATTCTGACCTCTAAAGCCACGGTGGCATACTAACACCTGCAGGTTACTCAAAGGACCTGGACTAAGGGTATCATAAACGAGTAGCAGCCTGATGGACTGGCAACCCTGTAGATGTAAAAGCATCGCCTGCATGTATAACTCCAAGGCAAATCACATCCACGGAAGTACACCTCCACGCACCAGCTATTTATTGCATTAGTAGTTCTCCGCCGACGCTCTGGGCCAACTCATGTGCTGGCTAATACTTGCCCTTCAATCAGAGTCCAGATGGAACCACAACAGTGTGCTTAGGACCTGTCCTATGTCACCTCAGAGAAGTATCTTCAGCCATCTGGTGCTGCATACATTCTCGTTCCTTCCAGTGGGAAACTTCGTTGGAGTAGTCTTTACATCCACTCATTTTAATTAACTTCGTTGTTCTCTAGGCGAATGCCTGAATGATATCTGTGAGAGTTTTGTATTAAGTTTGAATGAAGAAGTTTTTCGTCTAACTAACATCCTGTTGGGTTGTAATAAACTTTTCTCTTGTTGATTTGGAGTATGTTGTTTCTCAGGCATCTCACTACGTGAGACAGAAGCATGGCGACGAAGTTTTCAATGGACACAGCTGGTCGCGTGTGTGTTCTTTTGTCCTTTACTCCCTGCAGGCCAATAGATAGGTCTGATCTTCTTGCTTTCCTACTGCAGAACACTCTTGACGTGACGCAACAAATGTTTCTCTTCCTGCGATATATGCTGCACGTCATGCAGCTGCTGGTAAACATGATGGCGGACGTTACCGCAGCATCCGCTGATACATCGCAGCGCTCTTCTCGAATGGAATCCGTTGCAAAACAGCTCCATGGAGTTCTTCCACCATGTCCGGTCTTTGACAAGAAAGTTGAACCTTGTGCAAATTATATGGCCCGCCTCAGACAGCATTTAATGGCTTATAGCATCTCCGGCGACACCCATCGTCGGGTGTTCCTCCTCGCCTACTTTGGACTGAAGGTCTACTGCCTTCTTCAGCAATTAAATCCTGAGTTGTGCATTCATGCCCTGCCATAAGAGGAATTGAAAATTTTGCTTTCAGGTGCACATTGTGGTGGCGTGGCAGAAATTCCTTAGTTGCTATAAGCAACAGGGACAATCTTACTTGGAGTGGATAGCAATGCTCTAAGGTATCTCTCGGGAGTGCCGTTTTTGGTGTTCAAATAGCAACTGTCAAGTGTCATCAGCCGCATCATTCATTCGAGACATCTATGCCCTACAGAGGAGCTTTGGATGGATTTACTGAAGTTGAGAGACACGCACATTGATGTCTTTCAGTCATTAGGAATTGGAGGAGGAATCAGCCTCCCTGCACAATCCATCTCACGTCCAAGCCGCCCATCCCACATGCTGACTGCCGACTCAGCATCCTCTCCACTCTGCAGAGTCTTCTCCTCCCAGTAAACCAGCATTCTCAGCCGGCTACCGTCAGCAGTTGCACTCTTGCATTCGCTGTTTCTTCGTGCATCCTAGGCATCAGTGCCAGTTTGGCATCCCAAATATTCTATGTGTGCATAAACAGGTCACAAAGCAGAGGTCTGCCGAGCTTCCTCCAAATTGCACGTGGACTACGTTCAGGTGGACCCCTTCCCATTAGAGCAATTGGTCATGGCGGATCCAGAGGTCCTCCATGTTCATGTGATACTCCCTGTCAAGGATCGACAACTGTCCCTGCAAGTCTTTGTCAATGATCATCCAGTCGACTTCCAGGTGAACACAGAATCTACCTCGACAGTCGTCATGTGGAACACCTACTAGAGGTTGGGCTCTCCACCCCTAAAAATGTTCAGTCAGTGCCTTCACAGTTACAGCAACAACATAGTGATGGTGAAAATACAGGTCACAGCCCTCATCCAGCATGGTGTCACAATGTGCAGGAGGCATCTGCTTAATACTCATGGGGTGATAGACTTTTTGGGACTTGATCTCTGATGATTTGGTTCTAGAAGTGCACTATGTAACCAACAGCATCCCGCCAGGCCAGATGTTCCCTATGTCCTCAACACATCCAATCCAAGTCTTGACACGATTTGCAATTGAAGATCTTTTTGCAGATCCTCCTGAAACAATCGTCACAGACAAAGGGACTAAAGTTACGTATGCCAAGTTTGGATCCTTTTGTGCTTCCAATGGAATCCCCCTTGTCAACATGGCGCCATCCCAGCCCATGTCCAATGGTCTGGAAGTGTTTCGTCTGAATGCTTAAATTTATTTATTCCTTTATTCATATGGCTCAAGTGCACTTTAAAAATACAAGTAAATATCATTATTATATGTGTATAACAAGAATACACAAAGGCAAAACTACATATAAAACTAGCTAAATGTCAACATTTACTTTCCTAATCCATAAAAGAGATATATCGTCAGCTTCTATGAGGCCGCTCCAACTCCCCTGATAGGAACACAAGGAGCATTCATCTCTGTAGTGCTTGATTGCCTGGCTTGAAAACCCACAGTCACACCAGAGACTCTGTAGCGCCTCATTTGTAAAGCGAGTTTGCGCATCGACTTGTCTGTTCAGTTTGATCGATAGTTACCTGTCGACCTCTGTGCCAGCAGTATCACAGCTATATTTTCAGAACCACTCAAGCTCTTCAGGATTTTCAGTAAGTCGATAGTTTTGATCCCAAAGGTCTCTCACCTTGATGTTTATGGCAGCTAGCTGTTTTGCTTGCCTTAACGGTGGTTTTTTTTTTAATGGAATCTGTTTCGTCGTAGACTTGATGTGTCTTCCTCTACAGACAGTTCCATGTTCCCTTGTAGCTTGCGGTATCCGTAAGCAACGGCTTGCTTCTACCGATTGTGGATGGATGGATGTTGCTGATCAGAGGATGCCAATAAATGGGCGTTGGCCTGATTGTTCCAGTTATTAACCGCATAGTGTGGTTGAACTGAATGTCGATCAAGCTGGTGTGGCAACTGTTTAGCCACACTGGAGCACAATATCCAGCTCCTGAAAAGACCAGCGCAATGGGTGATGTGCGTTAGATATCGGCTGAAGCTATCCACGACATTCCACTCAATTTTCAATAACATTGTCACGAGTTCTTATCTTGGCAGTGGTATTTCCAAGATGTTTTTTATACGAAAGGGTGCAGTCAAGGGTGACACCAAGGTACTTAGGGTACTTGTCAAGGCAAAGAGTGTTTCCATTAAGTTTCACTCTGAGCTCTGTATTAGCTTGTTTGTTGTTCAGATGGAATGTACATACTTCAGTTTCACTTGTACTGGGCTTAAATCGACACTTTCTGAAATAGGAGCCCATACAGTTAGATCTTCTATGAGAACTGTCTCAAGCTTGTCCGAGATCTTTGGTTCTAAAAGCAAGAGAGATATCGTCCAAGTAGCAGAATTTTTTTGACAGTGATATTGGGGAGATCGTAGATATATAGGTTTAGTAATAAGGGGGCTAGGATGGTGTCCTGTGGTAGACCATTACTTAGTTTCCTCTCCTTGCTCACGTTTTCTCCGAAATAAACATAGAAATATCTAGTGTTTATCATGATGTTGATGGGAATTACAGTCTTTCAGCATTGAATTGTTTTTTGTAGTATGTATACCATCTGTCCTCTCCAGACTGTGTCATATGCCGCGGTTAGGTCTACGAACGCGACAGATGTCTTCACGTTTGTTTGGAAACCAGCCTCTATCAAAGTTGTTAAGGCCAGTATCTGGTCGCAGCAACTTCTCTCTGGCCTGAAACCTGCTTGCTCAGCTGGGATTTGTTTCACGACGAAGCCACTAATTGTATTATAAATGAGCCTCTCCAAGAGCTTATAAGTAGAACTCAAAAGGGCAAATTGTCTGAAACTTGGAGAGTGGTTAGCTGGTTCACTTGGTTTCAAAATTATCACTATTTTGTTCTCTTTAGCTCGTTGGGCGGTGATCCATTACCAAGTATGTTGGAGAAGAAACGGACCAGACACTTTTTTCCACCATTACCAATGTATATCAAAAATTCCAGTGTATATTAATGAGACCAGGTGGTTTACTATGATTAGTTAGTTTTAAGGCCTCATCCAATTCAGTCTGCGTAAATCGTGAAGATAAACGTGATTCGTTTGGCTCTAAGCCGTTAGAGAGGTGATTTCTCGTTTTATTTTGGATGTTTCAGCTATATGGTTAGCAATCTGTTTACGTGAAGTACCAGGCTTGTGGATGGGTTTGCTGCAGGCTCCGCCAAGTTCGTGTTGAAGGTTCCATGCCTTTATATTTGAATATCTGAAGTTTACATTTTCTACCATCTCGCACCACCGTATTGTTCTAGCAGCGTCAACACTTTGGCGGAGATCGTCTGCAACGTTACTGTCGACATATATTCTTCACAAAGTTGTTTGCAATTTTCATTCCCCCTGGTATACACTCTTTTCTGTATCCAAGAGGGGTAAACTTCGTAGTAGCAGGAAGAACAGCCCAAACAGAACAGCCCAGAACATCCAGTGGCCACAGCACATTTGGTGGTTTTAAATATTATTTATAATGGTGTCCTCCATTTGTATCGAGACATAATGGTCTCATTGTCTGCTTTGTTGAAATGAGAAAAGCATGCTTGATATTACTCCTTAGATAGGTGCAACATCGTACACAGTGATACATAGCACCCATAAAATAATAGCCATGGCTCCTACGTCTTTTACGCAGGTCTTCCATACTGGGAGCATGTGTTTCCTTGATTATAACTACGTCAGTACATAATTTACAAGGAATTTACGTAGGTACTCGTTTTTAGCTCGGCTCATGCCTTCTGTATTTAAATGGCATACTCAGACTGAAGGGCCAAGCGTTTTAATGAGTTGATTCTAAGAAGGTCCGTTTTTAAAGCTGTTTTATTTTGATTTGTCCGGATGTTCATAGCTAATAAATCCAATATTTGGTCTGGCTGCCAATTCGTTCTGGCAGATTTAGCGTTAGCTTGAAGATCAGCTGTCCTCCGCCATCACCACTCACTGGATGATGCACTCTCCATCTATCTGGCCTCTTTCGGGCAACCCTGTAGGAGGTGGCCCAGTCTGGCTGAATGCCTCTTCAGACGGCTACAGCGATCACACCCCTCATTTCTTCACCCATGCCAGCCACCGGCGCCTCCTTCATGGCATCGTTGGCACCATTTTTCTGCATTTACTGACTTCTGGGTCCTGAATTTCTCCTGGCGTGGCCGCCATTGGACTCTGACAGTAGTCACAAAACTGTTGAGATAAGAAATGGTGGAGATCAAACTCTCCAATTGTTCCTGTGCTCTGACCCAAGTCCGCCCCAGACACCCACCATCGGCTTCCGACGTTTTTTGTTCATGACTGACCTGCTGCATAGCCAGAAGCATTCTCCAGCAGCCCGTACGCCTTCACCAGCATCTGGTGGCTGTCCAGCTCCCACATCCAGATCAACCCCTATCAACATCGACCTGTCCTAGACCAACACCTACCGAGGGGTTCGACGGCTGCCATGTCTTTCCCCTTCTTGAGTGGTGGTAAGTCATATACCAACAGTTTGTCTGATAGACGGACAACTCTGCAGACAGAGAAGCATTGCGTACAAACATAACTCCAAGGTGTCGCCTCTCTGAACTCAGGCTGCATGTGAGTGTTATATCGCAGTCAATAGACGGTGGGGAAAATGCAAGTAGAGGTCCTCCTCGTTGAGGATATATTTTCCTCTGCCGAGTCACGTGTGCAGAAGTAAATCCAGAAGTACACCTCCAGACACCGGCTATCTGTAGTGGCGCAGCTCCACTCAATGGTAGTTCTCTGTCAACTCTCTGGGCCAGCTCATGTGCAAGATAACACTAGCCCTTCAATCAAAGACCAGTTGGAGATACCGCAGCAGGACTTCAGACCTATCCAACGTCACCTCTGAGAAATATCTTCAACCAGGTGCTGCCGAGTATACTCTTCTTCTTGACAAAGTGAAACTTTGTTGCAGGAGTCTTTACGTCCATTCATCTTAAGTAACCTTGTAGTTCTCTAGGAGAACGCCTGATATATTTCTGTGAGAGTTTTGCATTAAATTTGTAAAATGAAGTATTTTGTTTAGCTAATATCAGGTTGTGTTGTAATAAACCTTTCTCTGTTGATTTAGAGCATGTTGTTTCTCAGGTATCTCAAAATGTGAAACAAAGCAAAGGGTAGTCGTAAGAGCATAATCATCACCTCACAAACATCAATCTCTAAACATGAAACTTGATGTTGTTAGTCCTTCTCTAAATATTCACCTCTTCAGTGTGATACATTTTTCCCAGTTGTGGATAAATTGGTGGATTCATCGGTTATGAAAGCCTGCAGTTTGGCTGTTCAGGGAACGTTCCACCTCAAAAATCAAACTGTCGTCTCTCTAAAAGTGTGTGTCACTTGCTAATTTCATTGTTCGAGGAAAAAGAAAGAAGACGCAGGATACCATGTGAGGAGAACAAGAGTGTGGGGCAAATTCTGATAGTGGAAAGAAGCAACACGTAGGGCAAGGTCCTGCACAGTGTGAGTTTCGTCGTGATCCTTGAGTGGAAACATTCCTTTGGACAGCTTTACGCGATGCTTCACCCTGACAGCCTCCCTCAATCTGTTTAGGATTTTGGTAGTATGCTCCTGTGATGGTTTGCCCTTGTCAGCATAATCTTTTAGCACCACACTGTGGCAGTCCCAAAAAGCACTGAGAAAATCCTTGCCTAATGATGGTTGGGTCTTTCCTCTTTCGGCGGTGGTTGTCTCAGTGTCACAGTGAAACACCCAGAACTCTTTCAAAGCAACTAGGTGCATAAAGAAGTCATCTCGACTGGCCTAACAAGCAGCAACATCTCTACTATTGTCTCAATTCGGAGAGATTTTTTGAATGGGAGTTAGCACACATCGTACACATCGGATGGCGAGCTTTGTCATGTTCGAAACGTTGTACATGACGTTAAAAACTGGCCCACAACTGAATTCCACTTTTTTCACTAACGTCCTGATTGTGATGCGCCAGTCTTAGAGCACCAGGTCCTCCAGCTCTTTTGCGAATTGCGGTTCTTCACATAGGGATGGTTCACCAGTTCATTCTTCATCGTTCAAGAGTGTTTGACATCACTGGAAGGATTTGCGCCCCCTAACTATTGTCTCATATAATTCTGTTACATTGCCATGTACTACCGCCAATTCAGGATGGACTGCAAGCCTTGCTGTCCTTCAAATGCAGAAAATTAATTATATTGCGATAGTCTAGAAACGTGCTACAATACTGTGACGTGGGTATTTAATAGTACACCAGGTCTGCGAACATGTATGGTATCTACAAACAAACAGAAAATTTATGAACTTTCAGGATGCTGGAGTAGCTGTTGCTCAGTCCAAAGTGGCAAAATTTACTTTTTTAAAACAGTCCGAAGTTGCGAATTTTGCTTCTTTTATTTTTAAAAAGTAAAATTTCCAACTTTGGACTGGTTTTTCGTTGTACTAAACAGCAAATTAATTACGTGTCTACATTTTTTTGAGGTGATACTTAAAACTGTTTGAGAGGGCTCTGTACAAAGAAATTTATTAGTACGTAATACAGAAAAACATTCTTACAATTACGAACAAACAATTTGTTTTCTCATTCACAGATGACACAGCAGCATCAATAAATCAGAAATGATTGCTGTATGAAAAATTTAACTACTCTGTTTAGCTTTTTGATTGTGAGAATCGCGCTATCCTTGTGTGAAAGTTAACAATACTGCTATGTAGTCAACACAGCAGGTTTATTTTAATTTTATTAGGCCTGTTATGGAAAAAAGAAATTTTCTCAGCCTAGTTTAAAGCTAATGTTCATATCGATGGAATTTTTCTCCCACATATTACATAATAACTTGAGTCATTCAACAGCATGATCTGCACAATAATATACCTTTTTTATTCGCATTTTGTAGATCTCGTGCTGTGTGTGTGTGTTTCACTGAAATGAAAAGAGTAGGATGCTGTGGTATCCCAAAAATACTGCTTTTTTTAATATTTTAAGGTGTCAGACAAATAACACACCTTACATGGAATTCCTGAAACAATTCTGGTTAAATCGATATGTCACACGACATAGTTACATGAAAAGGCACGAAATTATTGATAGACAAAACGAATAAAAAAGCCAGAATTTCACGAATATAAACTATTGACATTCACACTAGTAATTGCATGCAAGTATTTTCCCAGACATAAGCTATGGGAGGCACGTCTGAGGGAAGGAGAATTTTATAACAGCAGCACCATCCCAATGTTATGCCGAAACCCACAAGCAAGAGCCACTGCACATGCTGTCGGCAAAAGACGCCCTCGTCCCTGCTTTTAACAATGACCCTTCAGAAAGCCTTGCTACGGAAACACGGCTGGTGATGGCAGATAAACGTCTGGAGAAACCCAATTCAAAACATTGGTGTTAAAACCTGCATGAAAGAAAAAGCTATTTATCTCAGGATTACATAGCAAAAGTTCGCTCTTTCTCTTGAAGCAAATAGTCGAGTGTTTGAGCAAGGCGACTCACACCGCGCTGAAACCATTGCGAGAGTCATTATGTGATGATGTGTTTATAGGCTCGCCTTGATTCGTCTCCCAGTGCAGAGAATGGCACTGAGCACTGACAGTTAACGCTTGCGAGTGATTTGAGAGCAACGACAAACGCACTCTTCCAGCCAAATAGCGTGTACAGTGCCAATTAGCTAGGGAACAACTAGGAGTCACAGCTTCACTGAAGACGTAGGAAATCTATCCAACTGGAGTTTATCAGTCGAGAGAGATTTAGAACAGGTTCACAGCTTGCGCCGACAGCCGCCACTGCCACCGCCAATGAAAGGTTCAAAAATAATTCTAAGCACTGTGGACTTAACATCTGAGGTCATCAGTCCCCTAGACTTAGAACTACTTAAACCTAACTAATCTAAGGACATCACACAGATCGATGCCCGAGGCAGGATTCGAACCTGCGACTGTAGCAACAGCACGGTTCCAGACTGAAGCGCCTGAACCGCTCGGCCACAACGGCCGGCCCAATGAAAGGTAAACACGTACGCTCACACTACACCAGCAAATGATACTCAATTGATACTCAGAAGTGCGGTTCTCTACATCTCTCCCATTTTTTCGTATATTCAACCATATTCACTATTGTTGGGCTTAATTGAAGCAGAAACTTGACATACCTGATTTAACGGAAAGAATTGATCAGCCACTGTAGCATGCTTTGTACCCTAACGTTATTGAAGTGTTTTAATTGTGTACTTATTTCTGATTGCTGTTTACTAATCTCCTCATTAATTGGTTATTTTAATGTAATTGATATATCTGACCCATATTGTATTTAATTTGTATTTTATCGACCCCCAAACATTTACAATAGTTAGAAATTTCACGTCACAGTTGGGAACACCCAATATCAATATTTTACCCTCCTGTACGTACTATAATGATGATATTATGAAGTCATACATAGAGAAAAAATATACCTTGATAACGAAAATCTAAGATTTTAATTTTTTGCTAACATATAGTTGCTCCTTTCTGTTAGTTGCTTATTTCTGTTAGTGATAACGTTTCCTGTACAGGAAGTTTAGTGGAGCCGACATTGAGATCATTGTCTGATTGCATCACTATAGAACTGCTGTACTCTTCTGAACTCTGCATGCATGATATGGTATCTTACTACCTTGCAGGCCGCAGGTTCAACACCAAACTCCTAAAACACTCACAGAGAGTCCTTGTGCAACTGTGGTACGAAGATATATCAGAGCCAGTCTGTTTTGTGATGGCTTATTGAGTTTGTTGTCACTAAGCAGATTAAGAAAGATTTTGAAGAAATCTCCCCAAAATAATCCAAGAGGCAGCCATCCCAAACTGGAACCAAAGATGCATCGAATGTACCACGTGGTTATAATTAAACTGCTTACAGAGATCCAGTGTGGGCTGTAATTATCATGTGGCAGCAAAACTACGTAGATATTCCGATGCGATAATGTGGAACAAATTTATGATAGAAAAATTTAGTTTCAATTTCGGCAATAATGTGAAAATCTCACGCTATAGATGCAAGAAAGGCGTACAGCAATGTCTTCATATGAAATGGATTGGGAAGGGGACATGATCAGAAAAAATCCAACAAGTGAGAGAGGCTTCGTAATTATTTTATTATTGACTACTGTTTACACAATTTGTTCACTATGAGCACCAGAGATGAGATGCAGTACAGCGCCAGATTTGCACGTGGTGCTCAGAATTGGGACTACTTTTTTTCCAGCATAACGCAGGACCATAATAATGCATTAGTATATCTACCAAACTTCGTTGTCATCTGATAATTACACACATTGTCTAAGCATAGCGGCTCGGATTAGTAATCAGAACGTCCTCAGCCCTGGGTTCAAAACCCACCACTGCATAAATTTTGATTTATAATCAGTATTGGTGGCCAAAGACTTCCAGCATAAGAAGTCACCTTCAATCTGCCAATGGCCTTGTCAAAGTGGGCGGAGGAGCGGAGAGTGGTGTAACCACAGAACATGTGGCCTGTAATTGAAAAAGTGTCATGACGATCTCTCCATTGGAAAAGATTCCTGAATAGTCCCCCATCAGGATCTCCAGGAGGGGATTGCCAAGGGGGAGGTGACAAAGGAAAAAGATTGAAAATCCGACCAAACGACAACACTCTATGGATTGAGACATGGAATGTAAGAAGCTAGAACATGGTAGAGAAGCTAGAAAATCTGAGAATGTAAATGGTAAGGCTCAGTTTAGATATAGTAGAGGTCAGAGAAGTGAAATGTTCACACTTGATTGCATTTATCATAATATTCGATCCTTGTCTTTCTGGCAGAGTTTCGGAGCGGGTCGTCTCCGAAACTTGGCCTAGTTTAACTGTTCAGAATGTTGCTGACTGTGATCGAGCCTTCATGCACGCTTTGGCTACCAATACTGTCCTCTGCCTGTCATTGTGTGGCCTGTTCGGCGGATGATTTGATCTGAACTCGTCTTGTACACTGTATCCGTTTCTTCTGTGTCTATCATTGTCTCGGCGATCAAGTACTATCAGTCGTACGTATCTTGGAATTTCTTCCCGCGATGGCCGTTATGACGATTCGGGTAATTATTATTACTGTTTCGCTCACGTCGTTCCCGTTTGGCACTGAGCCCTTCCATTCGCTGGATTACCCATTGTTAACTGTGGCGTGAGTGCTAACTTCTCACTCACCAAAAATGGTAATTTCTGGATTAAAATAATCATCAGCTCTTCTTCTTTCACGGGATCGTCCAAGTATGCATTGTCGTTCCAGTACCGATGCATAAATTCACGCATTGTACCGTAATGCCTTGCATAATTCGGCGGTGTAAGGATTTTTGATTTTACATCGCAATGTTTTTCTTTCGAACAAAATTTGTTCAAAAACGCTGTTTCAAATTCTTTATACATTGTTTAATTGTTAGATGCACTTATACCCCAAATATGTGCGC
Source organism: Schistocerca gregaria (assembly GCF_023897955.1). Lineage (NCBI taxonomy): Eukaryota > Metazoa > Arthropoda > Insecta > Orthoptera > Acrididae > Schistocerca > Schistocerca gregaria. The sequence continues at coordinate 323,067,184 of NC_064920.1, read as the reverse complement.
CACCCTTCATGTGGCTGACGCAAGTATCTATTTCAGCACGTTGCGTAAATGACCTGGAAACGAACGTTTGAATTGTTTAATGAATGCAACTGCGTGGATGCCTTGTTTCGGTTCATAGTCATGAAATTTTCGACCACTCAGTCCATTGTCAACGAATACTTGCGTCAAACCAGCAATACTGCTATCTGGTTCACGTAATACTGCATTAATTTCATCATGAAAAATTTCTTTCCTAATTCCTTTTGGCAGTGTGTCGATGTTTGTTACTTTTTGTCGTATATCATCTATATCATGACTTCGTTCATCACATTGCATTTGTACGCCTTAACCATCTTAATTGTCGACTCTATGTTGGCTTTACAATAACTTTTAATGTTGACGATTTCGTCATTTTGAGCCTTCCTTTTGTCATTAACTTTTATAACAGAATTTTCCGTTCGCCTCAACCGTCCATTAACTTGTATTTTAATATCTGTAATTTCGCTGCCAAATGGCCGCATGTTTGTCTTGACATTCTTTTCGGAGCTCAAAAAAAATTGTTCAAATGGAAATACTTGAACCAAACTAACCTAATGACACCACACACATCCATGCCCGAGGCAGAATTAGAACCTGCCACCGTAACAGCCGCGTGGTTCCGAAGTGAAGCGCCTACAGCTGCTCGACCATAGCGGCCAGCCTTTCGGAGCTCATCGTGCTTTTGTTCAAATGAGCTGGTGAGTTCCGTTTGCCGGCCACGGTGGCCGTGCGGTTCTGGCTCTGCAGTCCGGAACCGCGGGGCTGCTACGGTCGCAGGTTCGAATCCTGCCTCGGGCATGGGTGTGTGTGATGTCCTTAGGTTAGTTAGGTTTAAGTAGTTCTAAGTTCTAGGGGACTTATGACCTGAGATGTAGTGCTCAGATCCATTTGAACCATTTGTGTTCCGTTCGCAAATTACTAATCGCATTAGTTAGAATCTGATAATCATTTTTCATTTCCTGATAGAACTCTTTTGTTTCCTCATAAAATTTTGAATTTTCCTCACACGCCTTCTTATTTTCCTTATGAGAAGCTCTTGTTTCTACGCGCGACTGTCTGTTTTCCTTATGTACATTTTTGATTGCTTCTAACAATTGAGACATAAAGTCCTTACAGACAATGGCAGTTTCTGTTTGTGGGATAACCATCGGTATTGAACTTGTTTTAGGTAAATCAAAACTAACACTACCACTGTCCTCTGCCGAATTAACTGTAGTATTTTCCATCACATTAATTTATTCTACGTTAACCACGTTGTTAAACTGTCCTCCCTCGTCTTTAGTAACACTATCGTTTTGTACTGAATTATCCATATCAACACCGTTCACTGTTAGTTACAACTTATGGCTGCTCTTAACTGAAAAGTTCACTCTCAACTTAGAAGTCAGTAACACTATTGATTGTTCCTATTCCTGTTCATTCCTACACAACGTTGAATTCAATCAATTGCGAAGCGCTGCTGTGATAAAATGCCGTGGACTCACCGTTTTCTGTGTGTTGTCTTCTCCGTCGTCTCTGAAGGTTGGTGGGAATCGAAGTGTGACACCTTCCACAGTTTCGCACCGAACTTTTATTATTGGAATATGCTGAAGATGAACTTATATTTAATTAATTTAGCATAATCAGTAGTAGCTCCTTTGCAACCAACTCATTGTTGTCCCCTTCTATTATTGTGAAATCTAAGGAAAACTACTAAATGGTAACATGTCCTTCCTCAAATACTGGATTTTATTAATTAAAAATGCCAATCACGTAAAATTTCCCTAGTATCGAGTCAATCGTCCCACCGACATACTAGGTTCGGTAAAACATCGTGTCCAGCTGCATGAAAAGCCTTCACATTCTCTTCCGAAAGGAATCGTCAACTCTTCAAGACCTTTCCTAAGGGCCTGAAGGCGTGATTATTACATCCTGAGATCACAGGACAATTGAGCCGGTGCTGGACTGTCTCCCACTTGAGTTTAACTTCTGTGTAACAACATTTGCAACATGCGGCGTCTTGTGTCTAAACGTTAACAGCACGGAACCAGGAGCACCATTCTACAACGGTGGTTTTTCGACAGACATGCTGTCCGATACACATTCTTCACTCTCCGACAGATGTCTACAGATGTTTGCTGCGGCAGCGAAGAAAAGAATAACAGCACGTTGTTCCTGTTTGGGTGCATTTGGTAATAGATCGTCACAGTTAACGCGTCCGCATTTACTGCAGGCACGTTGGAAAGGCACGAAGACCACACTAATCTGCTGCCTAAAGATCGGTGCTTACATAGCCACAGATGCAGCAGCGCCATCAGACGGAAACTTTCTGACTGCCCTTTGTACTTTAGCCAGCAGCGCCCAAAACGAACGACACTACAAACCTCCAACAACGTGATGTTGGAGAAGGTGAGCTATGGAACACCTCGAACTGAACCAGGACCAGTGGGGTCGAGCTCTTCACTGTAATTGCAGAATTCGTCTGACACCTTATGAACGTCAGATTATGGATGTAGTCAGGTACCAATATACCAGTCAAGGATGCAGTCTCATTAGTTTTTCAGGGAAGTGGTTCTGTCATGTTTCACACTGTTATCGTGTTGGTGTCCGACGCCTGTCATTGGTATCGAGGCTGATTTGAGAGCTGTGCAGTATCGGGAGGGGATCCTCCATCCAATCGTCGAACATTACAGGCGATGCGTTCGTCTTTCAACACGATAATGCACGACCACACCGCATTCACCTAGGAAACACCTTCCTAAACGTGGCTAGTCACAAGAGTAAAAGAACACATCCAGTGGAGCTGAAATCATGTTCACAATAAATGTATTCTCGTAATTTTTACAACTGTAGCACCTAGACGTAAGGACACAAGTATGCTCAAAACTGTCGCTACGATGTTACATTGTTTCCTATACGTTGAGATCCCCAACACCATCATCGGGCGTCACACGTGCTTTATTATGATTGATTAAGTACCTTTATGATGTCTTAGGTTATAATTTTATCTTATCCCATTCCATTACAATAAACGTCTGTCTTTAATTAGGTGTATTGGACGATTTTGTATTTCGAGATATGAGTCTGCGGCAGCAAATACATGGATGGTTTACCCTACAATTTTGCCCGATTTTTTACGGGAAAAGGTACCATTGTTTACACTAGGAGATAAAGCTGTCGAGTTGCAGTTGGAGGTGTGTTTGGGACGAAGAGAGGGTAGAATGTATCGCAAGCGTATTGGAGGAGTTACGCAAGAGTGGATGGTTTTGGAACGTCGGCGTGTAAAAGAGATAGGGAAGCAACGGTAGGAAGGAACCTTTGGGAACGGTTGCACATGTTTCGAAAATTCTGGGATGCGTGTTGTTGACTGTTACATGAGATGGACTATTAGAAAGGGTGCAAGTAGGTGTATGTAACTGACTAAAAGCTAGTGCCAATCTGGAGAATGAGTAAGTAACTACAATGCTAGGCCAGAACGTAAGCATTTCCGATGTCTACGGAGAGGGAAATGGAGGGACGGCATTTGTTGCAAAGTTGTTATATGAAATGAACTGCCGGCCGCGGTGGTCTCGCGGTTAAGGCGCTCAGTCCGGAACCGCGTGACTGCTACGGTCGCAGGTTCGAATCCTGCCTCGGGCATGGATGTGTGTGATGTCCTTAGGTTAGTTAGGTTTAAGTAGTTCTAAGTTCTAGGGGACTGATGACCACAGATGTTAAGTCCCATAGTGCTCAGAGCCATTTGAACCATTTTTGAAATGAACTAAACAAAGGCGTTTATCACTGTCGGAGAAGTTAAGGTGGAAGCCACATTCTCTGACAGGGAGTGATTATTTAAGGTGCTTTTAGATGCGTTTAGAGAAGACGGATTCAAGGACCTTGCTATTCACTTAAGGCTAATAGGTCGGCCAGAACAGTTACCACTGCAAGGTTTTTGTTTTTTGGGGAGCGGAGAATTCTCGAGTTTTTCTTTAGCCCAGGACCAAAAATCATTATAAAGGGTAGTGTTATGTAGGGGTTTCTACAAAGGGGCTTTAAATGATGGAATCACAACAGGGGCTGTGCCGTGTTTGTTTGCAATAGTAGTTTTTACATTGTGTCAATGGCTGGGGTGCTCAGACCAGTTCGTAATGTGGAGCAAGAGGAATAACGGGTGTCTTTACACATTCATGAACATATAGTGCCAAATAGCAGAGAAAGTTAAGGTTTTCGGGAATGAGCAGTACCTTTGACGTAGGAAGGAAAAGATTTACTTTACTCAGAGTAGGTGATATGGAGGAATGGGTAAGATTGTGTCCGGTAAGACAGTGAAAAGTGTTCCAGCATTTACTGGAATTTAGTGCGCATCTCTCGCTGATGCCGGTGTCCTGTTCCATTCAGTTAATTACAGATATGCTTGTATAATTATTGGTGGCGTGTTAGCTTGTCCCGGTTGTGGGTGCTGAGAAAAGAGAGATAGAGGCGGCTGGATGGTTTTAAGTAGTTCAAGATCTCGTTGTCATTTCATTCTGACCGTGAAGATAACAATTTCGTTTCACATTTAGTGTTCGATGATGGTGCTAGTTCCATTTAAATGGACTAGTGAACCTCCACAACACAATAATACACTACTGGCCATTAAAACTGCTACACCAAGAAGATAACGTGCTACAGACGCGAAGTTTAACCGGAAGGAAGAAGATGCTGTGATATGGAAATGATTAGCTTTTCAAAGCATTCACACAAGGTTGGCGCGGGTGGCGGCACCTATAACGTGCTGACATGAGGAAAGTTTCCAACCGATTTCTCATACACAAACAGCAGTTGACCGGCGTTGCCTGGTGAAACGTTGTTGTGAAGCCTCGTGTAAGGAGAAGAAATGCGTACCATCACGTTTCTGACTTTGATAAAGGTCAGGAGTAGCCTATCGCGATTGCGGTTTATCGTACCGCGACATTGCTGCTCGCGTGTGTCGAGATCCAATGACTGTTAGCAGAATATGGAATCGGTGGGTTCAGGAGGGTAATACGAAATGCCGTGCTGGATCCCAACGGCCTCGTACCACTAGCAGTCGAGATGACAGGCATCTTATCCGCATGACTGTAACGGATCGTGCAACCACGTCTCGATCCCTGAGTCAACAGATGGTGACGTTTGCAAGACAGGAATCATCTGCATTAACAGTTCGACGTCGTTTGCAGCAGCATGGAGTATCAGCTCGGAGAGCGTGGCTACGGTTACCCATGACGCTGCATCACAGACAGGAGCGCCTGCTATAGTGTACTCAACGACGAACGCGGGTGCACGAATGGCAAAACGTCATTTTTTAGGATGAATCCAGGTTCTGTTTACAGTATCATGATGGTCGCATTCGTGCTTGGCGACATTGCGGTGAATGCACACTGCAATCGTGTACTCGTCATCGCCATACTGGCGTATCACCTGGCGTGATGGTATGGGTTTACACGTCTGTCACGTCTTGTTCACAATGACGGCACTTTGAACAGTGGACGTTACATTTCAGATGTTTTACGACCCGTAGCTCTACCCTTCATTCGATCCCTGCGAAACCCTACATTTCTGCAGGATAATCACGACCGCATGTTGCAGGTCCTGTACTGGCCTTTCTGGATACAGAAAATGTTCGACTGCTACCCTGGCCAGCACGTTCTCCAGATCTCTCACCAACTGAAAACGTCTGGTCAATGGTGGCCGAGCAACTGGCTCGTCATAATGCGCCAGTCACTACTCTTGATGAACTGTGGTATCGTGTTGAAGCTGCATGAGCAGCTGTACCTGAACACGCCATCTAAGCTCTGTTTGTTTCAATGCCCAGGCGTATCAGGGCCGTTAATGCGGCCAGAGGTGGTTGCTCTGGGTACTGATTTCTCAGGATCCATGCACCCAAATTGCGTGAAAATGTAATTACATGTCAGTTCTAGTATAATATATTTGTCCAATGAATACCCATTTATCATCTGCATTTCTTATTGGTATAGTAATTTTAATGGCCAGTAGTATATAAGGAAGACCGCAGTCATATACCACAGTCGAGCTCCGAAGCTACGTATATTTTACGTCGTTTCACGAGAACATATTTACGCCCTTTGTTGTGTTAATCACGCACCTGGCTTTTTCCATAATTACAAAAGACTTCCACAGCGTAATGGATGTACGGGTCTCATGTTACACCAGTGATCTCCAAGGCCGCAAGGTAAACAATTCTTTCTTTTACTTGGCATGGGGGGAGGGAAGGGGGGCGGAATGAGACTGCGTCTATGCTTCTCCCCATCCGAAAACTTTGGGTGAACTCGGCGACACTACAATGGAAACAGCAGTGAGAACTGCAAAAATTTTTCGTTATAGTATGCGATGATTTTGACTATAATCAGTATGTTTTTTGTGAGTCAGATGGAATGCACGCTGAAAATTTCTAAAAGAGGAATGAAAATTTTTATCCTAAACTTAATCTAAAAAGTACTCCAAGCTCATGTATGTAAATGATGTGCCCTTGTAAAAATATAGTGGCTCTTTCGAAAATAAAAACTTTTTAGTGCAATGCGTAATTTCGCCGCTAGTTTCTATCTTCATTCGTGTAGACGTCTCGTGGAATCGAATGAATCTATTTGAAAACCCCTATAGACTGACGAAACCTGAAGACTACAAAGTTGATAAAATCCAATACAGTTTGCGAAACTATAGCAATGAATAAAATCAGGTAAAAAATTAATCAGAGAAAGTTGGCAGGACTTCTGAAGCGTCTGTTTGAAAACTGTTCGTTAGATAAAATCACAGCATATAATCTACATCTACGTGCAATGTACACCTAAGTGCTTTACAGAACACTATTTTCTTTAGCAGACGTATTGCATCTTCTAAGTGTTCTTCCAATAAAACGTATGCCTTGATTTGCATTCACCACAATATTATTCGCACAATGTGATCAAAAGATCCGGACACCAGGCTGAAAATGACTTACAAGTTCGTGGCGCCCTCCATCGGTAATGCTGGAATTCAATATGGTGTTGGCCCACCCTTAGCCCTGATGACAGTTTCCACTCTCGCAGGCATACCTTCAATCAGAAGCTGGAAGGTTTCTTTGGGAATGGCAGCCCATTCTTCACCGAGCGCTGCACTCAGGAGAGGTATCGCTGTCGGTCGGTGAGGCCTACCACGGATTGGGCGTTCCAGAACACGCCAAAGGTGTTCTATAGGATTCAGGTCAGGACTCTGTGCATGCCAGTCCATTACAGAGATGTTATTGTAGTGTAACCACTCCGCCACAGGCCGTGTATTATGCTTCATAGTGTTGAAAGATGCAATCGCCATCCCCGAATTGCTCTTCAACGGTGGGAAGCAAGAAGGTGCTTGAAACACCAGCAAAGGTCTGTACTGTGATAGCGCCGCGCAAAACAACAAGGGATGCAAGCCCCGTCCATGAAAAATAGGACCACACCATATCACCATCGCCTCCGAATTTTACGCTGGCAGATTACGTTCACCGGGAATTCGCCATACCCACACCCTGCCATCGGATCGCCACATTGTGTACCATGATTCGTCACTCCACACAAAGTTTTTCCACTGTTCAATCGTCCAGTGTTTACGTTCCTTACACTAAGCTAGGCGTTGTATGGCATTTACCGGCGTGATGTGTGGCTGATGAGCAGCCGCTCGACCATGAAATCAAAGTTTTGTCACCTCCCGCCTAACTGTCATAGTACTTCCAATGGATCCTGATGCAATTTGGAATTCCTATGTGATGATCTGGATAGATGTCTGCCTATTATACATTACGACCCTCTTCAATTGTCAGTGGTATCTGTCAGTCAACAGACGAGGTCGTCCTGTACACTTTTGTGCTGTACATGTCCCTTCACGTTTCCACTTCAGTATCACATCGGGACCGTGGACCTTGGGATAAGTCTTGTGGATGCGTCGTGTGGAAATCTCGCGTACAAACATATTACACAAGTGACACCCAATCACCTGACCACGTTTGAAGTCCGTGAGTTTCGCGGAGCGCTCCATTCTGCTCTTTCATGATGTCTAATGACTACTGATATGGAATACCTGACAGTAGGTGGCAGCACAATGCACCTAATATGAAAAACTTATATTGTTGGGGGTGTCCGGATACTATTGATCACATGCTATATGTAAATGACAGTATCATTGAAAACAATGTAAGATATCTGCTCAGTTTGTCTCCTATGTCGTTTATGTATATCAGGAACAGCTAAGGGTCTATAACATTGGCTTGGGGATCGCCAGATATCACTTCCGTTTTTTTTTTTTTTTCCTTAGATGAATTTTCGTCAGTTACTTCGAACTGTGGCCTTACTGCAAGAAAATCACGAATGCAAACGCTCAACTAGGACGAGATTCCATATGCACGCAATTTGATAACAGTCACTTCTGAGAAACGGTATCAAAAGCGTTCTGGAAATTTAGAAATAATTTGAAATCCCATGTCGACAGCACTCACTAAGTCATGAGAATAAGGAGCTAATTGTGTTGGACAAGAACTATATTTTCTGAATCCGTGCTTACTTTGTGTCAATAAGTCATTTTCATCGGGATAATTCGTAATATTAGAACACGGTATATGTTCCAAAATCCTACTGCAATAAAGGTAACCTCTTCAAGTGACCTGAGATTTAATATAGCAGCCTGTACTACTGCAGAGTCTCCTGCAGCTTATATCATCCCCCTGCTATGTGGCTCAGTAATTCCGTGCTTGTAGCTGGCCGAGGATTTCGCCAAGCTGACCGCCACGCTGGTATATCGCGCAGCACGGTAGACAAACACTGTGGGCTCTAGGAGGTATAATATCTGCCGCTCGTGGAACAAATACTACACAAGCCCTCCTACAAAGCTCACCATTGTCTCGCCCGAATATCTCGACGGGGCGTCTGTGAAGCGAGCGTGTCACGTGTTCTCCACAACGCCGCTGATTTATCACCACGTGGCTGCAGGAGGCCTCTGTGCAAAGCGGTGGCGCCGTGAAAGGGACTCTGAACCACGAAATGCGTGATGGGGGCGCTGCAGCTCCGCGAAGTGCGCGCCGTGGGCCGAAATACAATCCTGAAGAAAGTGAGCTATCCGTATCGTTCGACAGGCATACAGGTGTCGATGGGGTGTTGTTACATATAGCATTAATAGCGGGGACACCAATGACAGACTGAAAAATCCGTTCATAACAATGATACCTTCGTGATTTCCTGTCAGTTAGTTCTAATATAGCTGTTGATTCCACTTAGGAAATGTAGTGTTGTCATTTCTATCAGTGGAATCCCTCTCTATGTGTAGTCTTATAAAATACTTAAAATGCTAAAATATTAAAATACCCGATGGTTCGCCCACTGAAACAAGGCCTAGAAACCGGTTACTTTAGCATTTTAAGTGCTATATTCATCCAATCTATTGTAATACCCAACATCCAACGTAGAAAGGAGCGAACCCTCTACTACCCCAGAAAAATTAAATCTGTGAAACTACCGTGTAAAATTTTTATACATTAAGTCCGACACTTCTGTTGAAGTATATTTGTACCTTTATTTATGTTTGTGCCACTACACCACTGTTGATCTTAATGTTGCTATCTTGCTCTTCCATCGTTTCCTTTAAATTACCAAAACCTTTGCACAAAATCTTACGTACATGTCAGTCAACAGCCGGTCATTGTGGCCCAACGGTTGTAGGCACTTCAGTGCGGAACCACGCGGCTGCTACGGTCGCACGTTCGAATCCTGCCTCGGGCATAGATGTGTGTGATGTCCTTAAGTTGGTTAGGTTTACGTAGTTCTAAGTCTAGGGGACTGATGACCTCAGATGTTCAGCCCCATAGAGCCATTTGAACCATTTTGTCAGTCAACAGCAAATTCTAAAGCCGTATGTTGCACACGGATCACTGTTATATCATCAATTTATGTGTGTAATCTACGTCAGTTATTTACCTTTTAGCTGGCTAGTCCACAATCTATTGGTTATGACCTGTGGATTAAAACTGAAGAAACTGCAAGAAGGTGGGAATTTAAGGAGATGGAACCTGGATAAACTGAAAGAACTAGCGGTTGCACAGAGTTTCAGGGAGAGCATAAGGGAACAATTGACAGGAATGGGGGAAAGAAATACAGTAGAAGAAGAATGGGTAGCTTTGAGGGATGAAGTAGTGAAGGCAGCAGAGGATCAAGTAGGTAAAAAGACGAGGGCTAGTAGAAATCCTTGAGTAACAGAAGAAATATTGAATTTAATTGATGAAAGGAGAAAATATAAAAATGCAATAAATGAAGCAGGCAAAAACCAATTCAAACGTCTCAAAAATGAGATCGACAGCAAGTGCAAAATGGCTAAGCAGGGATGGCTCGAGGACAAATGTAAGGATGTAGAGGCTTATCTCACTAGGGGTAAGATAGATACTGCCTACAGGAAAATTAAGGAGACCTTTGGAGATAAGAGAACCACTTGTATGAACATCAAGAGCTCAGATGGAAACCCAGTTCTAAGCAAAGAAGGGAAAGCAGAAAGGTGGAGGTGTATATAGAGCGTCTATACAAGGGCGATGTACTTGAGGACAATATTATGGAAATGGAAGAGGATGTAGATGAAGATGAAATGCGTGATACGATACTGCGTGAAGAGTTTGAAAGAGCACTGAAAGACATGAGTCGAAACAAGGCCCCCGGAGTAGACAACATTCCATTGGAACTACTGACGGCCTTGGGAGAGCCAGTCCTGATAAAACTCCACCATCTGGTGAGCAAGATGTATGAAACAGGCGAAATACCCTCAGACTTCAAGAAGAATATAATAATTCCAATCCCAAAGAAAGCAGGTGTTGACAGATGTGAAAATTACCGAACTATCAGTTTTATAAGTCACAGCTGCAAAATACTAACACGAGTTCTTTACAGACGAATGGAAAAACTAGTAGAAGCCGACCTCGGGGAAGATCAGTTTGGATTCCGTAGAAATACTGGAACACGTGAGGCAATACTGATCTTACGACTTATATTAGAAGAAAGATTAAGGAAAGGCAAACCTACGTTTCTAGCATTTGTAGACTTGGAGAAAGCTTTTGACAATGTTGTCTGGAGTACGCTCTTTCAAATTCTAAAGGTGGCAGGGGTAAAATACAGGGAGCGAAAGGCTATTTACAATTTCTACAGAAACCAGATGGCAGTTATAAGAGTCGAGGGACATGAAGGGGAAGCAGTGGTTGGGAATGGAGTAAGACAGGGTTGTAGCCTCTCCCCGGTATTATTCAATCTGTATATTGAGCAAGCAGTAAAGGAAACAAAAGAAAAATTCAGAGTAGGTATTAAAATCCATGGAGAAGATATTAAAACTTTGAGGTTCGCCGATGACATTGTAATTATGTCAGAGACAGCAAAGGACTTGGAAGAGCAGTTGAATGGAATGGACAGTGTCTTGAGAGGAGTATATAAGATGAACATCAACAAAAGCAAAACAAGGTTAATGGAATGTAGTCGAATTAAGTCGGGTGATGCTGAGGGAATTAGATTAGGAAATGAAACACTTAAAGTAGTAAAGGAGTTTTGCTATTTGGGGAGCAAAATAACAGATGATGGTCGAAGTAGAGAGGATATAAAATGTAGACTGGCAATGGCAAGGAAAGCGTTTCTGAAGAAGAGAAATTTGTTTACATCGAGTATCGATTTTTTTAAGTGTCAGGAAGTCTTTTCTGAAAGTATTTGTATGGAGTGTAGCCATGTATGGAGGTGAAACATGGACGATAAATAGTTTGGACAAGAAGAGAATAGAAGCTTTCGAAATGTGGTGCTACAGAAGAATGCTGAAGATTAGATGGGTAGATCATATAACTAATGAGGAAGTATTGAATAGGATTGGGGAGAAGAGAAGTTTGTGGCACAACTTGACTATAAGATGAGATCGGTTGTTTGGACATGTTCTGAGGCATCGAGGGAACACCAATTTAGTATTGGAGAGCAGCGTGGAGGGTAAAAATCGTATAGGGAGACCAAGAGATGAATACACTAAGCAGATTCAGAAGGATGTAGGTTGCAGTAGGTACTGGGAGATGAAGAAGCTTGCACAGGATAGAGTAGCATGGAGAGCTGCAGAAAACCAGTCTCAGGACTGAAGACCACAACAACAACAGATGGCCATTAGCTGCCGAAGGCCAAATAAGTACGTATATAAATACACAATAATTTTTGTTGTACAAGATAACTAGTAAGATGTACTCACAGTAGTTTATATCTTAAACAAGTAATATGAGCAACACAAAATTTAAAAAAAATATACTCTTATTAACGCTGTGTACAGTGAAAAAACAGGTTAGAGCGATATACGATGCGTCTCTCTGTATTCCAAGTACTACATGTTAACCTAAGGTAAGACACTGAAAGCGAACTATCTAATCCATAGAAGTTCATCCTGGACTGAGTGCGGTATCTAACAGTTTATAAGTATGGCTTTGGTTTGGATATCGCATAGATACTCGGCGTTACTATCTGTCTATCACAGGCTGGCTATCTACAGTGGCAACAGATTACAGGCGTCGCTGGAAGTGTAATGCAATTGTTGTACTGAGAGAACTGGAACTGTGCGAACTGATCTATAGTGTGTGGCGCACCTGCATTTATCACAGACTAGTGGAATGATGCCCACGTGAGCTCTGTTTTGCCAGAGGGAAGTAGTTCCACGTCTCAGCGTCCTCTGTGGCGGTCGACATAACTATAGGCGGATGTATCGAACTATGTATGTGAAGGCGTTCGACTCAGTTCTGCACTGTCGTTTGCTCCAAAAAGTGCGCGCTTACGGTCTATCCGATGACATATGCGGTTGGATAGATAGCTTTCTACCGAACAGGGAGCAGTTTGTCGTCCTGAACGGGGTGACTTCAACAAGCGTAACTTTAGGTGTGCCGCAGGGCAGCGTAATAGATCTGCTGCTTTTTACGATTTACATAAATGGTCTGCTTGATGATATTGGCAGCGGCATTAGGCTGTTTGGCGATGATGCTGTAGTCTACAGGAAAGTAGTATCACAAGGAAGTTGTGAACAAATCAAGGAGGATTTGCAGAAAATAAATGCGTGGTGCAATGTCTGGCAGTTTTATCTCAATATTAGTAAGTGTAACCTACTGCGTATAACAAGGCGAAAATTCCCATTAATGTACGAGCACAAAATAAATGTCCATCTTTGGAAGCGGTAGCATCCGTCAAGCATCTGGGTGTGACTATTCGAAATGGTCTCAAATTGAATGATCAGATTATACAAGTAACGGACGAGGCGAACTCTAAATTGCGGTTTATTGGTCGAATCCTGAAGCGATGCAGTCCTTCAACAAAGGAAATTGCTTACAATACATTAGTTCGTCCAGTCTTAGAGTATTGTTCGTCTGTATGGGACCCTTACCAGTTGGGTCTGCTTCAAGAGATTGAGAAGGTCCAAAGAAGAGCGGCAATATTCGTGACTGGTACATTTAGCCATCGAGAGAGCCTTACAAATGTCATTGAAAGTTTGAAGTGGGGCACACTTGCAGATAGACGACTCGCTAAACGGAAGGGTCTGCTTACTAAATTCCGAAATCGGATCTTCGCCGAGGATGTAGAGTATATATTACTACCACCAACTTTCTAATCGTGCAATGGTCACCATTCAAAGATAAGGGAAATTAGAGCTCGTACTGGGGCTTTCAGACAGTCGTTTTTCCCCCGTGCGATCCGCGAGTGGAATAGCGGGGGGAAATATGATTTTGGCTTGAATTGTGCCCTCCGCCACACACCGCTTGGTGGCTAGCGGAGTATATATGTAGATGCAGAAGGTTTCGACGGTACCTATCGGTTATTGCTAATGTAGTTGCCCTTCTAAACGGCATCCTATACGAGCAAACCAGTTGCGTCTTTACGTGCGGTTACTCGTTCTTTAGGTACTTGGTCTAAGCACGGCTCTGTTTAAAAAGAATACCTCGATGTAGTCATAGTGTCGAGCCACACACGTTTGCTTTCATCACCTGCAGCTAATTCGCTGCAAATAATAAGCTGTGATCCTGCAATCAAATAGTCTATCCAACGACCAGGATTACGAGTTAATGAAATACACAGAAATACAAAATAAAATTTAATAGTTTGATAAGAAGGGTTCTATTCTATCGTCTTTAATTGATATAGACGACAGAGCATTGTGTTGGATACTGTTTATTCAAGGAAGTATATCTCAAATAATAAGGAAGTGACCTGCGAAATTCATTCACAATACAGACAGAAAACACCCTTATCAAATGCAGCAAAGTTACGTTACAAGAATGGTAGGAAAAACCTCAAACTAAACTGTTATCAAGGACATGTGAAAGCTTAGTCCATTTGGTGATCACAGTACATGAAATATTCATCAGCTCAAAACAGTTCAGAGTTCAACATGATGATTCACAAAATTAATACATGTAATACAAAGAACAGCAATTCATACTCTGTCTATTCCCGTATACATGCGCAAAAAGCTAGAGTCCTATATTGATGCACATTCAGACCTTCAAAAGTTGGAATTTCGCAGCGACCGTTCACCGCCTAGAGTCTATCACCTTTCTGCCAGCAGATCTCCAAGTAAAATGCCCTTAAAAATTAAAGTCTCATAGCGGCCGTTCACCGCCCAGAATCTGTCACCCACTCGATCAAATGTCACCCGGTATCGCAGTCAGATTAGCCTTCTTCCAGCGCGAGCATCCAACTGTCCAGAATCACTCTCTTGAGGCCTTCATTCGAAAAGTCAAAGGCACCGTTTGACTCCTTTAGAGGTCCGCTACAGGCTACCTTTCCATTGGTTGAAGGCCATCCCAAGAAAAAAATACATCGTTCTAAGTTCTACAAAATGATTTACTCAACTAGACCACTTCATGGTCTGAACTAATGGAACTGTCGTTAAATACTCTTCAGGCAAGTATTTATGGCCTCATGTCAGAAGCGTCTTCCGGCATTTTTTTTTTTAAGAAGCGTCTTTTGGCATTCTTTTAAATAGTCATGTCAGCTAATACATGCAACTGACCATTTCTTAAATCACCACGACTTTTCATAGCACTTACAATCAACATTTAAACGAACTGGCAAAACAGAAAACTGGAAAAATAGCAATGGGAATTTATAGTAAGGACTATGGGACCAAACTGCTGAGGTCATAGGTTCCTAGGCTTACGCACTACTTAACCTAACTTAAACTAACTTACGCTAAG
Organism: Schistocerca gregaria; assembly: GCF_023897955.1. NCBI lineage: Eukaryota > Metazoa > Arthropoda > Insecta > Orthoptera > Acrididae > Schistocerca > Schistocerca gregaria. The sequence continues at coordinate 323,051,994 of NC_064920.1, read as the reverse complement.
GACAACACACTGTAACATTACAGGACATATTGGGACACATTGAAGTATTCGATGCTGTAGACTTTTAGGGGATATCGATACAGATATGCAAAATGTAAAGGGAAACTTTGGTGATGTTTAAATATTGTACTGTGTCAATATCAGGACATTTTGCACAGAAAGAACAAAAATAGAATTAATGTAAATATATATTAGTGTTAGTAACCTATTTTCATTCAATTTTGTAATTATATTTCATTTTGTAAAAGAAAGACTCACTGTTTGCTGTAGCTCTGATTAATTGTATAAATTATCAGTTTTGAGCTAAATTATTTCGTATAATATGGACAAGATACTCTTAAAAACTCACCAGCTAAAGAGAAAGTCTGTAAATGAACGTTTAATGCACACTTCTGGAACTTTCTATGGAGAAATTCTATATTATGATCGCAAAAATACGAAAACTTGTGAAAACTGTTTCATAACCTAATTTCGAAAGACGATTTGTATCAAGAAATATTGCTAAAAAGATTTATTTACGTTTTGAAACACGATTTAAATCATTTTACATATAAATAGTTGTTCTAAATCACTCAAGAAATATCCAGATTCAAATGTCAAGATATTTCTAGAAACATCGGTACAAGGTTATCCAGAAGCTGGTAGAAAAATGTTATAAAATCTATTTGGAAATTATGCTTGTAAGAATTTATATGTACTGATCCTTTTACTTACTTTAATCTGTACTAAAATTCTTTAATGTCTAATTTAGTTTTAAGTCGTGAATTGCTATCGTATTGTAAACAAAACATTGTCAAAGACTCTCATTGTTTGGAAGGATATTAATACACCTAGGAGTTGTCAGTTGCCAGTTCAGTTCGGATATGCAGTGCGGTTGGCTCGGAGAGTCGGTTGTTGAGTCTGTGAAGTCTGTCAGTTCTGTTTGTAAATAAACGTCTGTAATGAAGAATTACTTGTTGTCGTCAATATGAACTCAAGACCTTTTGCACGAAGCAGACACCTCGTAATGCAAACGTTTTAATTTGGTGTTGAGGAGCTGAAATGTTATAACATACACCCATGTCCGAGGGAGGACTCGAACCTCCGACGGGGGGAGCCGCGCGAACCGCGACAAGGCGCCCTACACCGCAGGCTATCCCGAGCGGCTTCAGAATAGTAAACTGTTCATTAAATGACTGCACGAGCATTACACTATGTAAGGCAATCATGCTGTATTCATTTGCTGTGTAACTGTAGAAAATACGATGTTCTGACAAAAAAAGATATAAAAGACGTCATAAGACAATAAATGAAGCAGATACAGATGAGTGGCTTTCAGGAATGATAGCTATTATGCAATGCTATAATCGGAGATATCGGTTGTTGAAATCGAGAGAAGCGTTTAAAAGTTGTTGATTCAGAGTTTCACAGTGAGCATGTTTATTCAGTATAAAATATTAAATCCTGCAGTTTTAAAGATATTGAAAATATTGTGTCATTGGAGGTGCTTCATTCTTTTGAAATCGCAAATACATACAAATTTCCAGAATTAAATTTTCACCCTGCAGTGGCGTTTGCTCTGATATGAAACTTCCTAGTAGACTCAAACTCGGGATCTTTGCCTTTCGCGCGGGCAAGTGCTCTACCAGCTGAGCTACACGCGCACCAATGACGAGCCCTCATGAGAGCTGTAATTCATGCATTACCTCGTCTTCTACCTTCCAAACTTCGAAGATGCACTCCTGTGAAACTTGCAGAACTAGTACTCCTGGAAGAAAGGATATGAAACTTCCTGGCAGACTGTGTGCCGGACCGATACTCGAACTCTGGACATTTGCCTTTCGCGGGCAAGTGCACACTCTGCTGCAGAGCGAAAATTTCATTCTGGAAACATCGTCCAGGCTGTGGCTTCGCAATATCCTCTCCTAAAGGAGTTATAGTTCTGCAAGTTTCGCAGGAGAGCTTATGTGAAGTTTGGAAGGTATGAGACGAATCTTGGATAAATTACAGCTGTCAGGACGAGACGTGAGAAGTGCTTGGGTAGCTCAGCTGGTAGAGCACTTGCCTGCGAAAGGCAAACGTCTCGAGTTCGAGTCTTGGTCCGGCACACAGTTTTAACATGCCAGAAAGTTTCACATCAGCGCACACTCCACTGCAGAGTGAAAATTTCATTCTGGAAACATGCCCTAGGCTCTGGCTAAGCCATGGCTCCGCAACATCCTTTCTTCCAGGAGTGCTAGTTTTGCAAGTTTCGCAGGAGAGCTTCTGTGAAGTTTGGAAGGTAGGAGACGAGGTATTGGCAGAATTAAAGCTGTCAGGACGAGTTGTGAGTCGTTCTTGGGTGGCTTAATTGGTAGAGCACTTGCCCACGAAAGTCAAAGGTCCAGATTTCGAGTCTTGGTTCGGCACACCGTTTAAACCTGCCAGGAGGTTTCAAAGTCAGATTTGCTTTAATATTTGTAAATTCTTACAGACGCCCACAGAGCTGTAAGAAGCCATCTTTCAGGTTTCGTGATCTTCCGCCGTTTTTGGTGCGTCTCTCACACAAAAGCCATGTGAGCAACAGCGGTCCAAATTTCCAGCTTTGGGGCTTATCCATTTCTGACGCTTCTGCTCGTCGTTGTACCTGGACTGGCCTGTACCGGGCACCTAGCCGGACCTGCTACGGCACACTCTCAGCCCTGGGCCCGCTAGGGTGCATCTATATAACAAATTCATCTTGCCTCGTACCAGTACTGGGCGGGCGACTAGCTCGCCTACATACGCGTAACATTACAAGGTCTGGCGGCGGAAGCGTAGACAGTTTGCAGTGGTGACCAAAACTGAGTGGCGTCTAGCGAGGAGAGTGCCTAATAGTATCACGGTCCGATAATGATCGCTGTGTACCAAATTACTGCCAACACAATATTATTTTAATCCTCGTACACACCTAGCGACAGAGTAGGGGCACACCACTCGCGGAACAAGTTTCAGGGCTGCCCACGACATTTTTTTCATGTTCCACGAACGTCGCGACGCAGTTGTCACATTTCTCAGGTTCCCCGTCGAAACGGTGAACATGCGACAACGTCAAGCGAGTTATTGTCGTCTGCCTGTTTTCTGAACCAGTCTCTGATTGTTTACCATGAAGATAACATTGCAAATAATTCAAGATTTTTAGCTCCTCCCGTGTCTTTGAGATGTGACATCCCAAGATTGCGCAAACGGAGGCATCCTAAGGAGCATTTGTCCAAAAAATACGAAATGTCGCAACACGACATACAATAAATACAAAGATTAAAATCACGTTTTAGGAGATAACACAGGAAGCTGTGCGAAAAAATGTGGTTCTTCTCTAAAGATATGGAACTGGTTTGGTTACCATCTACACTACTGGCCATTAAAATTGCTACTCCACGAAGATGACGTGCTACAGACGAGAAATTTAACCGAAAGGAAGAAGATGCTGTGATATGGAAATTATTAGCTTTTCAGAGCATTCACAAAAGGTTGGCGCCGTTGGCGACACCTACACGTGCTGACATGAGGAAAGTTTCCAAACGATTTCTCATACACAAACAGCAGTTGCCCGGCTTTGCCTGGTTAAACGTTGTTGTGAAACCTCGTGTAAGGAGAAGAAATGCGTACCATCACGTTTCCGACTTTGATAAAGGTCAGGAGTAGCCTATCGCGATTGCGCTTTATCGTAGCGTGACATTGCTGCTCGCGTGTGTCGAGATCCAATGACTGTTAGCAGAATATGGAATCGGTGGGTTCAGGAGGAAAATACTGAACACCGTGCTGAAACCCAACGGTCTCGTATCACTAGCAATCGAGATGACAGGCATCTTATCCATATGGCTGTAACGGATCGTGCATCCATGTCTCGATCCCTGATTCAACAGATGGTGACGTTTGCAAGACAGGAATCATCTGCACCAACAGTTCGACGAAATTTGCAGCAGCATGGAGTATCAGCTCGGAGACCATAGCTGCGGTTACCCTTGACGCTGCATCACAGACAGGAGCGCCTACGATAGTGTACTCAACGACGAACCTGCGTGCACGAATGGCAAAACGTCATTTTTTCGGATGAATCCAGGTTCTGTTCATAGCATCATGATAGTCGCATCCGTGTTTGGCCATATCGCGGTGAATGCACACTGCAATCGTGTATTCGTCATCGCCATACTGGCGTATCACCTGGCGTGATGGTATGGGGTTACACGTCTGTCACCTCTTGTTCACATTGACGGCACTTTAAACAGTGGACGTTACGTTTCAGATGTGTTACGACCCGTAGCTCTACCCTAGATTCGATCCCTGCGAAACCCTATATTTCAGCAGGATAATGCACGACCACATGTTACAGGTCCTGTACGGGCCTTTCTAGATACAGAAAATGTTCGACCACTGCCCTGGCCAGCACATTCTCCAGATCTCTCGCCAATTGGAAACGTCTGGTCAATGGTGGGCGAGCAACTGGCTCGTCACAATACGCCAGTCACTACCCTTGATGAATATCGTGCTGAAGCTGCATGGGCAGCTGTATCCGTACCCGCCATCCAAGCTCTGTTTGACTGAATGCCCAGGCGTATCAATGCCATTATTACGGCCAGAGGTGGTTGTTCTGGGTACTGATTTCTCAGAATCTATGCACTCAAATTGCGTGAAAATGTAATCACATGTCAGTTCTAGTATAATATATTTGTCCAATGAATACCCGTTTATCATCAGCATTTCTTCTGGGTGTAGCAATTTTAATGATTAGTAGTGTATTACAATTTTCACTACAAGGCATGGAATCTCGGGAAAGATGGCATAAGACAGCGATGAAGACGGAAAACTCTCAGCAAAGTAAGTACGTTTTATTTCAGAATTGATATAGGACCGTTCACAGATTTTTACCTTAGTAAATTAGAAATATTAATTATGTATGTACACATAGGTAAGGTACATTTCTAATTCTTGATGAAACTTATATGTATACATATTCAGCAAAGTAATATTCACTCATCCACATATTACTACATGTTATAATAGATAATTTTGTGATTTTGTTCAGACGTGTAGTTCAGCAGCTGTTGAATATCACCATAAAGATAAAAAGTCAGTCGTCAGCTACACAAGAAAAACTTGATTTGGCTCATTTCACCGGTTTCGACAGTTTATACAGTCATCTTCAAAAGTGAGATAGGCTCTAATCATTGGAAATCCAACGTCGAAATAAGAAAATTTTGGTGACTGACTTTTCTCGCACGTACTGTTTACGATGTGAAATTTGACAGATAATTGTATGTCACTCAACGGACGTATGGTACATTTTTAGACATTTCACATTATTTTATTGACTCTGTAGCAAAGGACACTACCGTCCGATTCTTATTTTGACGTTCTGAGCCTATCTCACTTCTGAAGATGACAGTATTAACTGTCGAACCCGGTGAATTGAACCAAATAAACACTTCCTTTTGCAGCTGACGACTAACTTGTTATCTTTGTGTGCTGTCATTGTTGTTGTTTATCTTATCTTTGCCATATGATCCCAGTTATAGCCCGTTTCTTTTAACATTTTCTGATTTCTGTAGTGCAACTGACTCCGAAAGTGAGGATGTGCGACTTTGTAAAGAGACTGTCGCGATACAATGTACCGGTACTGTCAGTACCCGTAGGTAATATCGCGCGACTATGTATGAACCATCCTCGAGATGACGTAACAGGCCATTAGGGCCTACGTATTTATGTGTATCCATATCTGTTTTTACGTTATGGATATCGCAAGATATCAATGTTCATGGAGAAATGAAAAAAATTTCAGCATGCTTCTGGATTTTAAACCCGTTTCCCAGAGTCGACATTACTTCCAATTACAAAAATACACTTGTCTAACTCAATTTTTCCTTTATCAGCACGTCGCTTGCAGACATAACAGAATAAATTACAGACATCAACAGATACTATGCTGTTATATTGCTTTTTGTTTGATAAGAACGTAATTACCCCGATAGCTGTCGGCAAGGTAGCTCAGCGTGTCGCCCTCTGAAAAAAAAAACCTGAGTAAATGAATCAACGATCAACTTGAACGGATGTCTTGTGACGTCCGCCTACACCAAACGCAACGAACAATACCGAAAAAAAAGTGGTCAGCGTGACGGATTGCCGTCCTACGGGCCCGGGTTCGATTCCCGGCTGGGGGTTGTGTTGTCTTGAACATCATTTCATCCCCATCCGACGCGCAGGTCGCCCAATGTGGCGTCGAATGTAACGAGACCTGCACCAAGGCGGCCGGATATGCCCCGCAAGGGGCCTCCCGGCCAATGACGCCAAACGCTCATTTCCATTTTTTCCATAATCACATAGTTTTGTGGACACTGAATCCATAAATAACTTCAAAGTTTATCAGTAGCATAAAGTTTTTTCGAAAACTGACTTAGTTATAAACGATCAATATAGCAAAGCACATTAGAAAGAAAAAAAAATGTGCCTTATGTTCCCTTCCTCTCTTCTCTTTATAGCATATAACACAGCTTCTTCTGTGATGATTTGCCCGCTGTACGTCTCGATGTAGTGAACAGCAGTCGTCTCCCATCATACTGGTATTCCAGCGGCCCTGAAACTGTCTTGCTATCCCTTTGAAGTCACGATGAAAGGGCCGATCTTGTTCCTCAATGGCAGCACCCAAGTTTCCAGGCACAAATATCACTGTCACTGTTCAAAAACTAAATCTTGAGGCACATCGCACAATCTACATCTGCATCTATACATCGCAAGCCACCTTACAGTGTACTTTGTGTACCAACGTCAATTCCCTCTTTTCCTGTTCCAGTAGCGAATGGATCGCGGGAAGAAAAATCAACGCTGGTTAATATCTGTGTGGGTTCGAATTCCTCTGATTTTATCTTCATGGTATTTCCGCGAGATATGAGTAGGAGGAAGCAAAACATTGGTTGACTCTTCTAGGAAAATATGCTCTCGAAACTTTAATAGTAGACCACACCGTAATGCAGAACACCTCTCTTGCAATGTCTGGCACTGTAGTTGGCTGGACATCTCCACGACACTTTCGCGTTAACTAATAGAAACTGCTGCTCTTCTCTGATTCCTCTATCGATCTGGTAGGATGAAGACACATCCATGTATCAGATGGCCGAATAGTAGTTAGTACAATTCAATTTTTCTCCCTTCTTGCTTCTAAAATCTGATATTTTGAGTAGATTTTTCCCCTTAACACCATAATGCTTAGCCGTACTAATTTATTTGGAATTAATTGTCAGCCGGTACGGCTCGCTATTTAAATTTTTTGTTTTGAAATCACCCCCCTTGTCAGTACTCGCCGCGGTGTCAATATCGAGATCGGAGTCTCTGATCGGTGCTTATCTTTGGCCAGTCGGCTTCCTGCGTGTCGCGAGACGAGAGAACGAGGAAGAACGGGGCGTTGCTGGGAGTTAGCTCTGGACAGTGCGTCAGGAGCGACGACGGTGTCGGAGGGCAAGGCCGCTTCGTTGGTGGGCCCTGCGATAGGAGTCGTTTGGGGACGGAACACCATGGGCTGGAAGATCCTATTGTGGAAGGCTGGTGTTGTCCCGATGGCGGTCATCGTGTGGTCATTCAAGGGTTGAGAAGTGATTTCTTGGTTCTGCCTTTGGATTCCGACGAAGAATTACGGCAAGCTTGGTGTATGAGATGAACATAAGTATTCTAAAAAGGTGGACGTTTCTGGTGCGTATATCAGAGTTGTGAGTGGTATAAGCTTCGCTTCGGTACTGCAGACTCCAGTTAGAGAGCTGCTTGGGAGGAGAGCGTTGATATCGACTTTGTCATCTATTTAGTTGCTTTAAAGTAAATGACTGTTTTGGATCGAAGATGGATCCAAGTAAGGAACCGAAACATTGCTTGTCTTAATAAGAAACCTAAATCGGTCGCCAGCGTGTAAAACTCTGTTATCTACAGTTATAACGAGTAATTTGACGCTCTGGTAGTGTCCACTAGTGAACTTTGGAGATACTGTTAAGTGTTTGTGGTAACGGAAAGATTGACTTTTCAGTCTTACGCTTATGAATCGTGTTAATTGCAGTTCACTTCTTATGGTATTTTACCGTTCTACGTGTCGTGGCGAAATCGCCGATAATATTTTCATAATCCTAGAGTTTCAGTCCCAAATACTTTCTTACTGCCTTCACTGAGATTGCCTTGTAACAGTTGTTGATTTGTACTGCAGTTCGGTACGGTGCGCTGTAGTCAAAGTGTTCAATAGTACGGCATCTACTCCCTTGACCTTTTTAAGATTTGCAAGCCGCATCCATATTGACGTATAGTCACAGAATGCAGTTTGTGTAAGATGGTTGCACCCTATTAACGTTTTGTATATCGTGGAAAATCTTTCCCGTGCCGCATGCGATCCTGAAGGACAGCACGGTGCACAACAGCGGATGACCACGACGAAATTAAAATATATGTATTGTTTATTTTTTTAATGAATGTAAGCACCGAGCATAAGAGTTGATTTGTGTTTTCTTATTTATTTTGAAAGGAAAAGATGTACATACCTGCTTAATTGTAACATCTATTTGTCATAAAGCGTTTGGTATAGTATGCATCACATGGTGTAAAGTGTTTAAAAGGAAGAAAAATAATTTGTGATACGGTACGCATCGTAGAGACTACAGGTTTGAGTGTACATTGACTCTCATTTTATTCATTTAATTTGTTGTTTTAGTTAAAATTTTGTGATTAATATTTTATTGCCTTTAGAGATCACATTTGATATCCAGGAAAATTTTGGTATTGCCATGTGGCGTTAGAATCTCTTATTTAACTTTGCATTATGAAATTTGTATTTTTTTTCTTTGCTTGAAAAGGTATTTTGCGTTTTAAGCGTTGTAAACTGATTTTGAGAGATGTTCTTTGTGCTGTTATTATTCAAAAGATTGTTGGTTAAATAACGCTTCATGTACATTCATTAAGAAACTATATTGAGGATCTTGCTGGTAACGAATGTTCACTTACTATTTTAAAATCAAGTTAATAAAGTTGTAAAATTTTAAAAGTAAAAAAACTTGTATTAGAGGAACGGTGCGTGCCCGTACTCCCCACAACTTCCACGTATTCGAGGCATTGGCCTTCTGCCGTGGTCTGAGGCTTTCCCCAGTAACTATCCCAGCTAACGCCTGCGGGGCCATGTCAAATTTTACGTTATACCCACGCCCACTCATGCGTAATATTTGGTCTGTGCTTGTATCTAGATAACAGACTAAAAGCAAATAGCAAATAAATATAAACCCTGTCTGATACTCGTCCCAGACTTACAAGAAATATTCAAATACTGTTCGAACGAGTGTTTTGTAAGCTACTTTCTTTGAAGGGTTCATTTCCTTATGACTCTTGCAATGAATCCCAGTATGGCGTCTGCCTTGCGCGACATTAATTCTATGTGATTATGTAGTTTCAGAGCACCGTTTGTATGATTCCGTACGATGAAATACGAATGCACCAGGAATTCAGCACAAAATTTCGACATCCTGGGAAATCGTCGTTAGAGAGGTCATCGAAATATGTCCTAGGAACAATCTCATCAACGGAGATTGCAGCTATAGTCTTAGCAAGAGTTGTGACCCAGCACTCGGTCACGAGTTGGCGACTGGGGCTGACGGAAAGCCTACATCCACATTTGGTGGGCGCCCCACCAAACGCCGCCGGGCACACTCAAGAAGCAACTCACGAGGACAGGGGATGTGTTAGTCGTTTACCCATACGAGGTCAGTTCGTCAGCGCACCTGACGACGGCGATCATCGAAATATTTTGCACTTTTGGTCCGGCAGTACACCCGTGGATTGTTTGATCAGTTTCTGCTTAGTTTATTACATATTTTCGTGATTTTATATAGTTTTACATAGGAAATAGGGCACTTGCTTGTTAGTGTGGACCCAAGGTTATTTGTCCGCTGTCTGCAAACAGCTATATTCTGTATTGGCGACGGTTATCAGGCTGCTGCCCTAAGATGCAGCGACTTTGCACCAGTTGTGACGAAAGTTGTAACACCTGTTGTGCCATTGGTATCCCTCGTTAACCCCATTGTCGCTGAGTTTTACAATCTGTTTGTCCTCACTCAGATATGAGTTGTTGACAATGCCAAAACCGCTTATATCTCTAGAGAAGATGATAGTGGGAATTGGCCACATGTCTGCTCACTTACGTCTTAGCATCTGGTACGAAGTACTGTCCAGTGTTGATTACACGCCTGAGCCAGTGACCGACGGGCATTCCAGATAAGAGAAGAGAATGGGTGTGTTTGTCGCTGGTTGCCCCAGTGTCAGGCAAAGCAAGGAGCGCATCAAGGAAATAGCTCCTCTTGGGGGTCCAGGGGTTGGAATAGACTCGAGGTATCCCTGACTGTCGTAAGAGGCGTCTAAAAGGAGTCTCACACTTTTTGGCCCTATAAGTTCAGGTCCCATTTTATGATTTTACCTGTCACTAACCAAATTCTACAGAAGTGCGGACAACATGGGGAAGGACGCCTTACGTGGTGCATAAGTTATCCATAGTGCCATTAGATTCGATTACCTGAACCTCTTTTCATAGCTTTGCATCTACACCTGCGATTCAACTTTGTGTGAGGACACTTTCTGGGGTATGTTATCTTCTTATGTTGTCTCCTGTCCTCTTTCGCCCCTATGACAGTACTGGATTTCTCTGCGCCCAATATCCAGTAAGGTAGACAGTCCGTTGTGGTGGGGCCATTATGTAACCATTTGGTGGTAACCCCTGACAGCACAGACACTGCACTGCTGATGCCTAAGCTGTTAACTCCCCACGTATGCCAGGGAGTAGATGTTTGTCTTCCTGGGGCATCAGGACTCCCGGCAACGGCCATCATGCAAGGTGGTCTTTGCTGTAACTGGGTGGCGCCCATGGGGAGAGCCCCTGCTCAGAGTGGGTGGCATTAGGGCGGATGAACCGCAATGAAGCTGACTACGTCATCTCTTGCTAGTGACCATATGGTGCCAGCAGTCTCTAAGAAGGGCAAGATCGAGTACAATGCTGATAAATATGACCATAAATCGTTTCCCTCCTTCGCTACACCATGGGAGGAACGTAGGGCTACAGAAAGAAGTGCGCCATATTCGTCTGTAGCAGTAGTCTGTAGCAGTCTACCTATGAAACCTCAATTTTTCGTTGAATATCTTGAGGATAAGTTTGAGGAAGTGACAGCGCTGTCCAAGATGAGAAGCGTTGCACTCTTGATTCAGACAGAATCCCCAGCGCGATCTCGGGTGTTACTCGCTTGTGACTGGTTGGGTTATATTCCTTTTTCTGTCACTCCGCATGAAAGCCTCAACATGGTCCAGGGGATTATTTTCCATCGTGACCTCCTCTTGCAGTCTGAGGACGAGCTCCGCCCCAGTCTAGAACGGCGGGATGTTCACTTCATCTGGCGCATTTACAGGGACCCAAAGATAAATGGGTTGCTATTGGTGCCTTCATCTTGGACTTTGAGAGTGAATCATTGCCTGAAAAGGTCAAGGTGGTGGTTTACTGCTGTGACGTTAAACCATACATCCCTCCCCTGTGGGATGCTTTAAGTGCTGGTAATTCGGACACATGTCTACCTGCTCCACTTCCAGCACCACATGTCAAGGCCACGGACATCCAGATATTCCATGTCCGCCTCCTCCCACTTGTATGAACTCCCCCTGCTCGCCAGAATAGACAGTACTCAAAGAAGCGGAAAATCATGGAGTACAAGACCCTGGAACAGTTGACTTACCAAGAGGCTAAACGTAAATTTGAACGATTACATTCCGTTTGGTTGATGTCCACATATGCTGCAGATACATTACCATCACTGTCACATGTACCAGTAGTACAACACTCTGTGCCATGAACAGTGGGTCCTCTGGGCCTCCAGAATACGTCTTCCCCCTTGGTGGTATGGGAAAAATCTCCTTCCGTTGCTCCCAGAGTACCTACTTCGGGAGCTAAGCCCCCCCAGTCGCAAGGGACATCGGTCTATTCCTATCAGCTGGAGAAGCAACAGCCTCCTCCAGCTTCTCTCGTGTGGAAGGGGTCCCTTGGGACCCATTCTCTCAAGGTCTCCACTAATGCCAAAACGGACACTCGCCAGTGGCTAAAGGAGCCAAAAGCTGCTGGAGAAAGAGCTTCACGATCTTCCTCTGTGCCTGAAGCTACTTCACAGAAGTCGTACCAGGAAGCCCTAGAGAAGCGAGAGGGCAAGTAAACAAAGAAGTCTGCTAAGAAAAAGGAGCCTCTGGTGGCCCCAACACCGCCACTTCCCAACAATTCTGCATCTGAGGATGAGGTGGAGATATTAGCGTCCCTGAGGACCTGTATCTGACTGATGCCTCATCCACAATAGCAATGGTTACAAATAATCAGTGGCAGCAGGTGACCCTGAAGCATAACCTGCCTCCTTGCATGCGTCATGCCTTCCCAGCCTCACGATAACGTCACCCTCAAGCGGAATTGCTGCGGTTTTATCCACTGTCTGGTTGAGCTATGGTAACTGTTAAGCTTTGCACCTGCTTTCTGCATTGCCCTCCAGGAAACCTGGTTCCCAGAAATGTGGACCCCAGCCCTCTGTGGCTATAGGGGATATTACAAGAACCGTAGTGACTATAATAGAGTTTCAGGTGGATTTTGTGCTATGTATTGAATTCTGTATGCTGTGAACATGTTCTCCTTCAAACCCCTCTTGAAGTTGTGGCTGTCAGGAGAAGTACGACACAGGAAATAACTGTCTGGAATGTAAATCTTTCTCGAGACCGAGGGAGGTGGCACAGTGGTTAGTACACTGGATTCGGGAGGGCGATGGGTCAATCCCACGTCCGACCATCCTGATTTAGGTTTCCCATGATTTCCCTAAACCGCACCAGGCAAATGCCGGTATGGTTCCTTTGAAAGGCCATGGCCAACTGCCTTCCCTGTCCTTCCATAATCTGATGAGACTGATGACCTCGCTGTTTGGTCTCTTACCATCGTAATGGCGAGAGAGCACCCTCATTCCAGTACTCAAACCCGGCAAATACCCTCTTGATGTAGATAGCTATCGCCCCATCAGCCTCACCAACGTTTTTTGTAAGCTGTTAGATCGTATGGTAAGTCAGCGGTTGTGTTGGGTGCTGGAGTCACGTAGCCTTGTGGCTCCATGCCAAGTCGGTTTCCGCGAGGGTCATTCTACTACTGTTAATCTAGTTTCCCTCAACTCTGCCATCCAAACAGCTTTTCCGGACACTACTACCTAGTTGCTGTCGTTTTTTATTTACGAAAAGCTTACGACACGACCTGGAGACAACATAAAAAAGGCTCTGAGCACTATGCGACTTAACTTCTGAGGTCACCAGTCGCCTAGAACTTAGAACTAATTAAACCTAACTAACCTAGGGACATCACACACATCCATGCCCGAGGCAAGATTCGAACGTGCGACCTTACCGGTCGCTCGGTTCCAGACTGTAGAGCCTAGAACCGCACGGCCACTCCGGCGGGCTGAACATCATATCCTTGCCACATTTTATGAGTGGGGGTCTCCAGGGACCGCTCCCGATTTTTATACAAAATTTCCTATCGCTCCGTACTTTCCGTTTCAGAGTTGGTGCCTCCCATAGTTCCCCCCATATCCAGGAGAATGGGGTACCGCAAGGGTCTGTATTGAGTGCATCTCCATTTTTAGTGGCCATTAACAGTCTAGCAGTAGCTATTGGGCCGTACGTCTCACTTTCTCTAGACGACTTCTGCATTTCGTACTGCTCCTCCAGAACTGTTGTTGCTGAGCGGCGATTGCAGGGAGCCATCCACAAGGCGCAGTCATGGGCTCTAGCCCCCGGCTTCCAGTTTTTAGCTGTAAACTCGTGTGTCAGGCTCTTTTGTTGGCATCGTACCATTCATCCGGAAACAGAACTTTACCTTAATGACGATCCACTCACAGCAGTGGAGACATATCGATTCTTATGACTGGTTTTCGACTCCCAATTGACTTGGCTTCCTCACCTTTGTCAGCTTAAGCAGAAGTGCTAGCAGCACCTAAGTGCCCTCCGTTGCCTGAGCAACACCAATTGGGGTGCCAATCGCTCTACGCTGCTACATAGGCCTTGCTGAATCCCGCCTTGACTATGGGAGTTTGGTTTATGGTTCTGCGGCGCTCTCAGCGATTCATTTTCTTGATCCAGTGTTTGACTGAAAACAGCAGCCTTTAGGACGAGTCCGGCGACCAGCTCCCAGGTGGAGGCCAGAGTCTCTCTATTGAACGTTAGGCGTGCACAACTGCTCGCCAGTTATGTTGCACACATTCGTAGTTCTCCTGATGATCGAAATTACAGTCTCCTTTTTCCACTCAGAGCGGTTCATCTCCCACATTGAAGGCCCAGGTCAAGGCTTACGATTCAGGTTCGCGTCCGATCTGTTCTGTCTGGTGTCCTTGCCTTTACCATCTATAGTCGAGGTCCATTCACGAACACCTCTATGGTGTACATCTAGAGCGAAGTTTCGCCTGGACGTTATAAGTCGTAAGGACTCAGTTAACACAGCGGCTCTCTGCTGTCACTTCCTCCTGATTCTTGACATTTACCACGATCATGAAATGGTTTACACCGACGGCTCGGTGGCTGGTGGTCACATTGGCTTCGCGTATATTCATGGAGGACATATTGAACAGCACTCCTTGCCAGATGGCTGCAGTGTTTTCACTGAAGAGCTAGCGGCCATTTCTCGTGCTCTTGAGCGCATCTGAGTCGTTTCTTGACTGTACTGACTCCTTGAGCAGCCTACAAGCTACTGACTGGTTTTACTCCCGCCTTCCTTTGGTACCGACCACCCAGGAGTCCTTCTATGCCGTGGAACAGTCCAATCGTTCCTTGGTGTTTGTGTAGACCCCAGGCCACGTCGGAATTCCAGGAAATGAACTTGAGGACAGCGTGTCCAAACAGGCTGCACGGAAACCGCTTCTGGAGATGGGGATTCCCGTAACTGACCTCCGATCATTATAACCCCACAAGGTTTCTCAGCTTTGGGAGACAGAATGGCATAATCTCAGTACGCAAAACAAACTGCGTATCATTAAGGAGACTACAAATGAGTGGAAGCCCTCCATGCGGGCCTTTCACAGGGACTCTGTAGATCTCTGTTGGCTCCGCATTGGCCATACGTGGCTAACACACGGCCACTTCCTCCGTCACGAGGATCCACCTCGGTGTCACTGTGGCTCATAGATGAGTGTCATCGTCCGCCCCGATAGCTGAATGGTCAGCGTAACGGACTGCCGTCCTAAGGGGGCCCGGGTTCGATTCCCGGCTGGGTCGTGGGTTTTCTCTGCTCAGGGACTGGCTGTTGTGTTGTCTTCACCATCATTTCAGCCGCATCCGGCGCGCAGGTCGCCCATTGTGGCATCGAATGAGACCTGCACGAGGGCCGCCGGACCTGCCATGTAAGGGGCCTCCCAGCCAATGACGTCAAACGCTCATTTCAATTTCCATTTTCCGTGACTGTCATCCAGATCTTGTTGGATTGCTCAATGTTAGTCCCTCTGCGGCGGACTTTTAACCTTCCCAGCACCCTACCTTCGGTGTTGGGCGACAATGCCTCAACAACAGATTTAGTTTTACGTTTTATTCGTGAGGAGGGTTTTCATCGTACCATTTAGCCCTCTCTCAAAGGCCGCCATCCTACCTCCATTATAACTCTGTCGCTATTTCATTGCATTTGTTTGTGTTGGTGGTCATCTTTTCCCTACATGTGTTCATCTCGCCTTGTCTTTTTGGGGTGGACGTTTTAATGTGTTACAGAGTGACTGGCTCTTCCTCTTTTATTATTGCGATCAGCCAGCCCAGACCATCAGCTCTAAGGTTTTAATACCTTCATCTACTTTTCCTTGTGGTGTATGTTTTCCCCGTTTTTTTGTTCGTTCCATTCGTTTTCTTTTTAGGTGTGGTCCCCAATTACTTTCCCTCTTTTACTTTCACAAACGCACTTTGGGTGTTTCAGTAACTTGAAAAGGGACTGATGGCACTGTAGTTTGCTCCCTTTATACCAAATGGCTCTGAGCACTATGGGACTTAACATCTGAGGTCATCAGTCCCCTAGAACTTAGAACTACTTAAACCTAACTAACCTAAGGACATCACACACATCCATGCCCGAGGCAGGATTCGAACCTGCGACCGTTACGGTCGTGCGGTTCCAGAATGAAGCGCCTAGAACCGCTCGGCCACTGGTCCCTTTATACCCCAAACCAACCAACCAACATAGGAAATAACAAGCAAGTCGAGTCAGAAGACAAGTGTGCACTTAGTATACTTGTTGGGAGGTCTCGTTTGAGATATGCCGACGACTTTGCCTGTGGTTATCGAACGTCATCCATCTGAATATTGTAGTTCAAATCAACAGAAAAGAGTCTTCCCATCTTGCTTTCAAGACTATCGGCGGTTCCTTTAGACAGTTGTCTGAATTGACGAAGAAAGATAGCTTCCCATGCGAAGCGGATGTACAGCTTACTATTTGCACCACAGCAGGCAAGAGTCCGTAACGATCCTCTGATTTCGAGAGGAAAAGGGGCAAACCAGGGGCTCATACGGCTCTGCAACGATGTCGAATGGAAATTTCTCAACATTCGCTGTCGGGTGGAGGATTATAGAACCCCCTTCCATAGATCTGGTGAGCAAAACACAAAACGATCGGGTGCTATGGTGTGAGTGTGTGTTGCGTGCACAGTGGACGTTTATAGATTAGAGGAACCCTTCGATAATTGTAGGGAGATCGAACACGTTGCTCTCGGTGGAGAACTTTCGTCTTTGGAGATAAAAAAGAGAAATTATTCGTGTGATTTTCGTAAGTTGCAAGAGTGTACATGGTAAGGTCCCAGGCTTAGACCCACTTATTAAAGTTAATAAAGGCCATATAGTTTTAAGATAGAAATTCCACTGAGACCGGACTAAATAATGGCGAAATATTACATTCAGACTGAAAAAAAGATTCCTTTACTCCGCCACCCAAAGTAAAATTTTCGCAGAAGCGAAACTCAAAACGTATCAGGCCAATGTTGTTTAGCTAACAGGGGGGCATCAACCAACATGTTTGCCTTTCTTTTCTTTTTGTTCGTCACGAAGGTATGAAGTCAAGTATGTCTATTCTAAATAGCATACTACATTTTTTATTCAGAATTCCACTTGCTCTTCTCAAAAAGTGTTAAAACATATCTCAGTCGACCATTCATGTAAACATGAAGTTATTAAAAACGTAACGTAGGGCTGACTTTGGCTCTCATGTATTAGTACACAGTGCAGGTACCACAGGTAAAGTAACTCGTCCATTTGTTGACAGCAAACAGATGAGAACACAAGTAAAAAGTACAACGGCCATGCACTCAATCGTCTTGAGTTGAAGGTCTGTGTGAGTAGAATGTGCACCAACGAATAGAGGGCGGAAATAATACTCAACTATGGAGAATGTACACTACTGGTCATTAAAATTGCTACACCAAGAAGAAATGCAAATGATAAACGGGTATTCATTGGACAAATATATTATACTAGAACTGACATGTGATTACATTTTCAGGCAATGTGGGTGTATAGATCCTGAGAAATCAGTACCCAGAACAACCACCTCTGGCCGTAATAACGGCCTTGATACGCCTGAGCATTGAGTCAAACAGAGTTTGGATGGCGTGTTCAGGTACAGCTGCCCATGCAGCTTTAACACGATACCACAGTTCTACAAGAGTAGTGTCGGGCATATTGTGACGAGCCAGTTGCTCGCCCACCATTGACCAGACGTTTTCAATTTGTGAGAGGTCTGGAGAATGTGCTGGCCAGGGCAGCAGTCGAACATTTTCTGGATCCAGAAGGGCCCGTACAGGACCTGCAATATGCGGTCGTGCATTATCCTGCTGAATTGTAGGGTTTCGCAGGGACTGAATGAAGGGTACAGCCACGAGTCGTAACACATCTGAACGTACACTGTTCAAAGTGCCGTCAATGCGAACAAGAGGTGACGGAGGCGTGTAACCAATGGCACCCTATATCATCACGCCGGGTGATACGCCAGTATGCCGAATACGAATACACGCTTCCAATGTGCTTTCACCGCGATGTCGCCAAACACGGATGCGACCATCATGATGCTGTAAAAAGAACCTGGATTCATCCTAAAAAATGTTTCGCCATTCGTGCACCCAGGTTCGTAGTTGAGTACACCATCGCAGGCGCTCCTGTCTGTGATGCAGCGTCAAGGGTAACCGCATCCATGGTCTCCGACCTGATAGTCCATGCTGCTGCAAACTTCGTGCAGATGGTTGTTGTCTTTCAAACGTCCTCATCTGTTGACTCAGGGATTGAGACGTGGCTGCACGTTCCGTTACAGCCATGCGGATAAGATGCCTGTCATCTCGACTGCTAGTGCTACGAGGCCGTTGGGATCCAGCACAGCGTTCCGTATTACCCTCCTGAACCCACCGATTCCATATTCTGCTAACAGTCATTGGATCTCGACCAACGCGAGCAAAAATTTCACGATACGATAAACCGTAATTGCGATAGGCTACAATCCGACCTTTATCAAAGTCGGAAACGTGATGGTACGCATTTATCCTCCTTACACGACGCATCACAACGTTTCACCAGGCAACGCCCGTCAACTGCTATTTGTGTATGTGAAATCGGTTGGAAACTTTCCTCATGTGAGCACGTTGTAGGTGTTGCCACCGGCGCCAACCTTGTGTGAATGCTCTGAAAAGCCTCTCATTTGCATATCACAGCATCTTCGTCCTGTCGGTTAAATTTCGCGTCTGTAGCACGTCATCTTCAAGGTGTAGCAATTTTAATAACCAGTAGTGTAATAAGAACGGAACTGGTGACGCATTACAAAGCGATGTGCACTGGTTATGGAAATGCCAATCTCGTTTCAAGCGGTTGTGTGGTCACATGTGGATTCAGTGCAACAGAAACTTGAGCAGTAAGTTCTGCGGCTTCGTCTGTGCGAGTTCTGCAACGATTCCATTGCCTTGGGTTGAGACGCTTCGTTTCCCGAAGTATCACAACACGAGAAAACATCCGCGGGGTCCTGTCAGGATTTCGCTATTGTAAAATTCTTGTACCTGAGTATCATTACGTCTACCTTAAGTAATGGTGATGCAGTCTTGATAAAGGACGACCTTTACTGTGAACAACATATTGTTTCAAAGTACTATAGTAATATACTGTACGTACCTACATTGTAAATAAGAAAACATTACTGCAATTAATGTTCTGCTAACTTACATTCTCCGTAGATGAGTACCATTTCTGTGTTCTCTTCGTTGACGTACACTGTAGTCTCACAAACCTTTAACTGCAGACGTTTGACTGAATGATCGGTATGAATTTTCCTTCTGTTTCCATTTGTTTGCTGTCAAACCCAACAATTCGACGAGTTACAGTCCCCAGTGTACTAGCGCTACTGTGTTGTAGTACAAGAGATTAAAAGTTTTGTCTTGCGTTTGTTCTCGTGAATGGTACACTACGATATCTTTTTGAACAGTTCTTGGGCAGATGAAGTGAATTACCGAATAAAAATTATAGTGTTTGTTTTAAAAAAGACGTACTACTCTTTTTTTAAGGAGGTGGAGGAGGGCGGGGAAGGCAGAGCGATCAGGGCTCGTAACCCGAGGCCTGGTCACAGTATCCCCCTCGTCCCTCAAGGAATCAAGGAATCAGGGATGGGAAGGGGAAATCTTTTGTGGGAATTATTATTTATTTATTTATATTTACTTACTGTTTTTAATACATTCTTAATTTGTTTTTACTTTATACCACAACAAAAATAACTGTATCTAGCACCTCATAATGCTCTGAGTAAAGAAAACAATATCTCGGCACGTATTTGATGTGGTTTACGAAATATATCCAGCGGTAACGTTAGGTGACTCACCCTGTATACACTCCCTCGGTGTAGGAACGTGCCGAGATATTGTTTTCTTTACTCAGAGCACGACGAGGTGCTAGATACAGTTATTTTTGTTGTGGTATAAAGTAAAAACAAATTAAGAATGTATTAAAAACAGTAAGTAAATATAAATAAATAAATAATAATTCCCACAAAAGATTTCCCCTTCCCATCCCTGATTCCTTGATTCCTTGAGGGACGAGGGGGACACTGTGACCAGGCCTCGGGTTACGACCCCTGATCGCTCTGCCTTCCCCGCCGTCCTCCACCTCCTTAAAAAAAGAGTAATGCGTCTTTTTTAAAACAAACACTATAATTTTTATTCTGTAATTCACTTCATCTGGCCAAGAACTGTTCAAAAAGTTATCGTAGTGTACCATTCACGAGAATATGCTACTATTAAAATCCGGAAATAGTAGAAACCGAGGTGTAATGTGTTCCGGAGTCACTCGTAGAAAATACGACAAAATTTGTCGCACCAAGCGCCATACGTCTTCTGCTGCGCCACATGTCGAACGGTGTTCGTCCGTATCGGCATCCCGCAGTCGACGCATAGAGGCGATTCCGCCATGTTTATCTTGTGGAAGCGTGATCGGGTGATCTGTTTACCATTGACTATGATGTACCATGTGGATCGGACGGCTGTGTCCAGTGTAACCGTGTGAATCGTCTTCCACGCCACCTTCCAATTAACCTGAGGGCTTTTGGTCTCCACGATGTTTGGTGGGCGCCTCTGCTGTAGGATATGATATATATCCCGCGCCGACGCCTGTTTCGTCGGTGGTACTGCGATACGGACATAGCTGAGTTCAATGTAAAAGTTTCCGAAGTAGTAGAAGGGTGGAGGTATGTCTTGCGTCGTCAGTGGGGGCATAAGGGAGGGTGGAGCTAAAGACTCCAACAGCAAACCTGTCAAACTTTCCGTGTAGTGGCGCCACAGCTTGATGTGTAAGCTAACATGCAGGGCCACAGCTCTGTCGTGGACATGGACAAGATCAAGTCCTCCCCTTTCTGGGGGAAGGGTCAGTGACTCACAACTGACTTTGAAGAGCATGCCTGTACTGACGTAGGCTCCGAATGCCGCTAATAGACGTCGAGCCATCACTAATGGTATTGGAAGACCACGCGCTATGTGTGGAAGGCGCGATGCGAGGTAAACATTGACAAAGTGTGTCCTTTGGAGAATGTCGAGGGTCCGCAGACGAAGGTTGAAGATCTGGACCCGAATTTGTTGTAATAAGCGGCGGTAGTTAAGAGCCGCCGTGCGCTGTATGTCGTCGTGAAACTCTATTCTGAGACATTTGATAGTGCCACGAAACTGTAGGGGTTCGACACACGCTGGGTCAACTCGTCTCCTATGGCCACGGCGACCGATTTGGCAACGTTGAGACAGCTGCCGGAAGCCACACCGTACGTGGTAATCCATTCTAGTGCTCTGATGACATCGTCGCGATTGCGGAACACGAGAACCAGGTCGTCTGCATATGCTGTACAGCGAAATGAGACATCACGTACGGTAAGACCGGTGAGGCGTTGACAGAGGCCACAGAGGAACGGTTCCAGTACCAGAGCATATAGTAACGTCGACAAGGGGCACCCTTGACGCACGGAGCGGAAAATCGCAAGGGACTGCGAGAGACGCCCGTTAACGAGCACTTTGGAAGTCGCCCCTCGGAAGAGGCGCATCCCGACGTCTGTGAATTGCTGTGGGTACTGCATGTGTTGGATAACGGACGTTAGGTACGTGTGATCCACTCGATCAAAAGCTTGGCTAAAATCTGGTGATGCCAGGGCTCCCGGGATGCGGCGTGCCCTGGCTAGAGCTATCAAGTCACGGTATCAACACAGTGCTGTGTAGATGTTGTTGATACCCTCTAGGGAAGTCTGATCTGGTGAGGTGACATAAGGTAGGGTCGGTCGTAGACGGTTTGCTAATAGTCTGATGAATATCTTCATGTCGCAGTTGACGAGTGTTAACGGGCTGTAATCTTGTATTCGATCCCCACCTTTAGGTTTGTGAACCGTTATAATTATTCCTTCTACGAAGGTCGCAGGGAGCGGCACCACGGGGGACAGATGTCTGTCAACATGGGAGCCAGTAAATACTGGAAAGTTCTATAAAACTCCACAGGAAGCCCGTCGGGGCCAGGAGACTTATTCGCCGCTCCTTTAACGATGGCGTCGATAACTTTGTCTTACGTAATGTCGTAAAATAATTCAGTTTGTAAATCCTGTGGGACAATGCCGTAAACCAGTTGTGAGACTGCTGTCACCGTCGTCGGGTCGGAACATTGAGCAGAATAAAGTCGTGCGTAATGGTCGAAGAAGGCTGCAGCAATATCGCGTTGTGTGGTGTGATGATGACCGTCCTCAGTGGTGATGGCATGTATCAGCGCCCGTCTTCGCAGTGTACGTTCTCGGATGACGTGCTACATGGTGGGTCGTTCCGTTGCCAGTCTGTCTTGTGTTCACGCTCGGACGATCCTCCCTTCGAGCTGTCGGCGCACATGGCTACGATCTGTGCTTTCACACGCTTAACTGTCAACTGTCGTTCCGGTGTGGGTGGCAAGGAGGCGCATTCGCGAAGAACGGTGAAATAAAAATCAAGGGTCTGCCGCCTCCAAGCAGCAGTCTCACGACCATACGTAATAAAGGTTCGCCGTAGGGCCGGCTTGGCGCAGGTTAACCATCAACTAATCACCGTAGGATACGTTGGGAGGCGGCGGACGCACAAACTCCACGTGTCTTCGATGGCGCGTCGACAAACCGGAGAAACGAGATGAGCAAGGTTTAATTTCCAGGGATGTCGGCTGCGCCACACCCGTTGGCGTCGAAGGGTGACGGCACATATATAGGCCTCGTGATCAGAAAAGGCTACTGGCCACACCTCCGCGTCACTCAGCGTTGCCGGGAGAGAACGGGAGACGTAAATCCTATCGATGCGACTAGACGAGTGACTCGTAAAATGGGTGTATCCTGGTCTATTTCCTCGGACATGTTCCCATGTGTCTACCAGCTGGAGATCGCCGATAAGTGTCCCAAGTTCGGGGCACGGTGAATGGCGTGGCAGCTGATCTTTAGCTGCTTGGGTGCAATTGAAATCGCCCCCTAATATCAAGTCATCGTACCTGCCCTGAAAAAGCGGTGCTATTCCTTCTACGAAAAAGAGCGATCGGGCACGACGGCAATTCGTTCCGGAAGGGGCGTACACAATGATCAACCGGACGCCTTGCACCGTTACGGCCATTCCTCTAGCGTCGGGGAGATATCGGACTTCGTCCGCCTCGAGGCCCTCTCTGAGGAAAACTGCGACTCAACTGTTAGTTGGCGAGGCGTGGGACACATGAGCCGTATAACCATACATACCCGGGAAATCGGCGACGAAGACTTCTTGGAGGAAGACAATGTCAACGTCTGCTGCATTGAGCATGCCTTGGAGCAGTGACAACTTCGTACGTGTCCGAATGGTGTTAATGTTGGTGGTCGTTAAGCGATAGGTCTGTAGATCGTCTCCTGCGGTGGGGGCCGCCGTCAGTGTCGCCGTAAAAGGTGGGGCCTGTGATCTGCTGGCCGTGTCCGCGCCGTCATCTGTTGCTACTCGGGAGGGGCCGATGTGTGGGAGGAGAGACCCCTCTCCTCATCCACCACAGCGGCCGTAGAATCGTCTTCAATGCCATCCGCCCAAGGTCCCTAAGTAAACAGTGGCTGCGATAGAACACTTGTGGGCTGAGTGACTAAGGGTGAAACCGCAGTTGTTTCCGGTTGTGTATCAACGGCGGGCGTTGTGCTGGCCATCTGTTTGCCCGAGAGAGCGGAATCGGGTTTGTCAAAATGAGACAAAGTAAAAGGTGAGGGCGATCTCGTGTCATCCATTTTCCTCGGTGTTTCGTCGGCCGTCCGGTCCTCAACTGGAGAAGACGTCAGCTGCAGGCAATTGTTTGCGGGTGTGCGACGTCGCTTTTTATGTTTTCTCGGTGACCTTTGTTTGCGGACGTGGGTTTCTGTGTCCGAAAGAGTTTGTGGTTCCCGTATCGCATCCCCATCAGGTAGAAAGGCAGAGGTTGGTACAACACTAGCGTCGAGTTCCATTCTCTCGTCTGAATCATAATGTGGTGTCGATGGGCGGCGTTCTTCAATCTCTGCAGACACCGTAATGGTGTTGGTCAATCCAGGACTGGAGACAGGTGTGCATTCTAACGCTTCCTGTCTTCCAAGGGGTTTGTCGTCTGTCATGACGGTCGATCGTGTCACCTCTGCGTAATTGAGGGGGAGGGCCGTGAGCGTAGGAGGTAGTGTCGTGTCATGTAATGGAAGTTGGTTAGCCCGACGTTGAATACACGCCGAGCGCACATGACCCTCCTGGCCGCAACCAGAACAAGTACGAGGTTATCCGTCGTACATTACTATTGCTCGACAGCCACCTATGACTAATTAGGATGGCACATGTTTCTTTAATTCAATTTTCACCTGTCGGACGCCGTTGAGGACCTGGTACGTCTCGAAGGTGTTCCATTTTTCGGCCACGTGGCTAATTACCGTCCCATAAGGGCGGAAAGCTGAGGTAACGACGTCCGGTGGCACTTCGAAAGGGAGTTGGAAGACTCTTAGTGTGCGTAATCCTAGTCCAGCATGGTCAACAGTAACCTCTCCGATGTGACCAACGGAGTGGTTGAACTTGAGAGTGTTCGCGCATCTGTTCACAACTGCGTGACATAACTCGTCATCGACCATCTTGACGTAAACGATGCTACTTGTAACGGATAGGTGGATACCGATGATGTGCTGTGTTGGTATTTGAACTTCGTCGCGGATGAATCGTTCGACTTCAAAGGCTCGTGGTCGTGCGTAGTCGGGCTGGGAGCTGATCTTGATGGTAGCTTTTCTGTACGAATGAGTCATGGCGAGTTAATGTTAACGGACGCGAGTGTTAGCTGCGGCGAGGAAGTAAACAAACTAGGCGCGCTCGCGACTCCGCGGACGGGACGTAAACAAGACGTCCTCGCCGCTCACCGGCCGAAAGCGGACTGTTCTTAAATGATAATGAGCGTATGGCATTGGTGGCCCCTCGCGGGGCGGTTCGGCCGCCGCTCCTCAAGTTCTTTAACGCCACTACGGCGACTTGCGAGTAAATGAGGATGAAATGATGATGAAAGACACACAACACCCAGTCATCTCGAGGCACAGAAAATCAGTGACCCCGCCGGTAATCGAAACCCGGGACCCCGTGCGTGGGAAGCGTGAACACTACCGCAAGAGCACGGCACACTCTTAATAGCTTCGTAATGAACAACCATACAAAAAAGGCAATCATCCTGATTAATTTCCCCCTGATAGCTCCACAGTACTTGTTAGAACATTCTATATTGTGGTTCTTTACAAAAGCTTATGAGTTTCTCAAGATAAATGGTGTCGTATCAGTTTTCCACCACCTACAGTGATCCAGTGTGATCAGTTTGCTCATTTAAGGAGATGGAAGATATTATTTTAGAGGTGCTCATATTACTTACGCAACACGTTATAATAGTTTATGCAGGCACTTCAATATAATAACAATAGTTCTGACTGCACATTTTCAGCAGATTTTAAAAACCGTGTGTCGGAGTAAAATATAAAACAAATTAACATCAAAGCAAATATCTGTTTTTCGAAATCTAATTAAAAAAATAAATTTAAGGACGGAAATACTTACAGCTAAGGCAGAAAGTAAAACAATAAATGAGATACTGTAATAATTCTGATCATATTTAGTAATACTATTTGACATTTTTGTAATAACACCGCCGTTCATCATCTTCTCTTTGGTTTTTAAGAAATTACGACGTTATTCGAAGTCTAAAGTCTCAACTGTCAGTATTACTCTCAGAAAGCCGATTTCAGCTACCTGATCGTCAGAACTAATGAAATAAAATAATCTAAAAATGTTATACAGCACTGCGTTTGTAGAAACATTACATTCATTTGGTCCAGGAGGGGGAAGAGATTAGCGCTTCACGTCTCGTCAACAACGGGATCATTGGAGAAGAAGCACAAGTTCGGATTAGAGAAGGATGGGGGAGGAAATTCGGCCGTGTCTTCTCCGGCATTCGACTGAAGCGATTTAGGGAAATCACGGGCAGTCTAAATCAGGATAGCCCACTAGGGCTTGAACCGTCGTCCTCCCTACTGTGAATCCACTGTACTAATCACTGCGCCACGTAACTCGGTTTCACATGATCCTGTGTTAAAATGTTCGTCAACGCAGGTGAGTAAGAAAAACAAACCTGCAGTATTCGGATACAGCATTAATGGCGTGCTACTTGACACAGTCAAGGCGATTAAATAGGTGAGGGTAACGATGTGAAGCGATACGGGACGAGCATGTAAGGAGGATTTAACAGGGAAGGAGAATGCTCGAGTCCGGTTTATTGGGAGCGTTTTGGAAAAGTTTGTTTCATCTGTAAAGGAGATCGCATATAGGACGCTAGTACGACCCATTATTGTGTATCGCTCAAGTGTTTGAGATACACACCAGATCGGATTAAAGGGAAGCACCGAACCAATTCAAGAAGCGGGCTGCCAGATTTGTTACCCGTAGCTGCAAACAACGCGCAAGTATTACGGAGATGCTTCAGGGAGTCAAATGGGAACCCTGGAGGGAAAGCGGCATGCTTTTCGAGGAACAGTACTGAGAAAATTTAGAGAACCGGCATTTGAAGCTGAGTGCAGAACGATTCTACTACCTCCAACGTACAGATCGCGTTATTAAATCAGAGAGATTAGGTCTCGTGCAGAGGCATATAGGCATTGTATTTCCCTCGCTCTATTTGCGAGTGGAACAGGAACGGAAATGACTAGTCGTGATACAGGATACGCTACGCGAGGCATCGTATGCTGCCTTGTGGAGAATGTACGTAGAAATAGACGATACCATCAGCGTGCTACCAACATGGATTGCTGGTAAATTAGTATCTAGGTAGACACACGTCGACTTTTACTGTCATGGTATTCTATTATACATTTTTTTTAAAAATAAGTTTCTTTTACGTCTGATGATGGATTAATACTCATAAGTAGTTACCATTGAATAAGTTGACACTTGGAT
Source organism: Schistocerca gregaria (assembly GCF_023897955.1). Taxonomy (NCBI): domain Eukaryota; kingdom Metazoa; phylum Arthropoda; class Insecta; order Orthoptera; family Acrididae; genus Schistocerca; species Schistocerca gregaria. Next base: position 323,025,025 of record NC_064920.1, on the reverse strand, counting down.
GCTAGTCTCTAATTACCTCGTGTTTAAACACAGTCTGTTGTTCCATTGACAATATGTCAAAATGTATGTAAGCAATATGGCCGTTTTCTTGGTTTCTGCAATCTTCACGGCCTTTATATGCATAGAGACGGTGTGTCGCTATTTACGTTACCTGTTCTATGTTCGTCTCTTCTCTTACATCTTCCGCTACAGATACGTCCTTCTCTACCATTTCTCATTTTGTTTTTTATCTTCTACATATTTTTGCAGTACACCTCAATTCTGATGCTTCAGTTTGACTTGTGCAGAATGTATCATAATCAGTAGCGAAAATTGGCATGGGTGTAACAATGGACGCAACCATAGATCCGCAAAACGAACCGTTTGCGAATAATTTTCAATGTATAATTACCAGCCACCACTGACAGCAGTACGAAATACTGTCCTGGTTTAGCGTGTCCATTTCATTTTTATTAAAATCGGGACTTTTAGGAAGTTTAGAATAACTTAGAACAGTTAAGAAAAAAATAAGAATCAGTCGGTACCAACAGAATTTAAGGACATAGTCTGTATCATACACTCAGATGATCCCAAATTACTTTTTACAGCTATTCTCCTGTCTGTTTTTTTTTATCAAGAAGTGCATTTTCTTCTGACGTTTTGTCATAAAAGTGAGCATATGATATCCCATTACAGTGTGTTTTGACAGTAATCAAGATCTTTACTACTAGAACTTTCGTTCTGTTTGGTTTTTTATTTTATTTTATTTTTTTTTTTTTTTCATCCGACCACAAAGAGTACATTGAAGAAAATATACATTTCATAGTTTGTTCACTACTAGTGATAAAAACATGCTCACATTTTAGATACCGGTTGCAGTTAAAATTATACTTACGTTTGGCATGATGAAACACTGTTTCATTGATTTAAAATTGTCATGTACTCACTATAACGTCTTCATACTGCTTAGTACAACGGTGACGGAAATTCCTGCTATCTGAACCACTAGAAAATTCAACTTAATATGACTCAGTACTATCAATACAGCATTAACAGCGAATAAACAATGTTGAGCAAGTTGAAAAAGAGGCACTTCCTAGCGTATGAACTTACGCGGTAAACTGCTAGCGTAAAATATAAGAGGTGATCAAAACGTTTCCGAGGGCCATACAGTCCAAAACCGATATGCCAATCAAGAAAAATCGCCGTGAGGATTGAGGCAATCGTCCATCAATGCACCAGGTTGAAGGTACCCGTTTGGTAAAACTCAATGTCCTGCTACATCAGTGCCTGTTGTGCATCCTCGCATCCTCATCGGACAGAAACCGTTGAGACGGAAGGTGTAATAATCGCTTGGGGAGAGATCAGGACTATAGGGCGGGTCCCCCACTTAGAAGAAGCTGGCCTCATAGATCGACCAGCGTCTAGTGTCGATTCGCGACCAGCACGGAAATTGGCGCACCTTTGCAGAATGCTTGTTTTCGACAGACATGCAGCGCCATACACTTTCTTCATTCTCCGGTGGATGTCTATCGTTGTTTGTCCTTCAGCACCCAAGAAAACAACAACACGTTGGTCCTGTTTGGGAGCATTTGGTAATAATGTCGCCATAGTTCACGTTCCCGCATTTACCGCATGCACAAAAGAAAGACACGAATACCTACATCTTGAAGCTTAGATACTCGCATCAAAGTCGCGCTACATTACATATACGCTGCAGCAACGCCCTCAAAATGTAACTTTTTGATCGCCCTTTATGCTTTAGCCAAGTGGAATCTCAAAAAGGAGGGACCTATGAGCTCCCCAAGAAAACTATCGGAACAGCGGCACATTGTGGAAGAAAGAGGAATGTTCCGGGAAAAACGGGATGAATGGACGTCCTATCCTAGTTAGTACACGCCAATATCGTCCAAGGTGGATAGCTGGGGTTTCCAAAACCCCTAACCTCAATCTTATGGATTTTTTTTATCAAGAGTCATCTCAAAAGAACATCACACCCGTTGACAAAGCTGAAGAATTGAAGCAGCGAATTGTATATAGTTTTTTCAAGCTTCAGATGATGCGGGGGTGTTTAAAAGAATTGGTATCTTACTGCAGAAAAAGATGCAGCAATGCATCCAAACGCAAGATTGACTAGGGAACATCTCCTTTGACAGGCACTAGAGTGCACTAAATTGAAACATGTGAGCCCCTGAAGCAGTATTCTATTCCTTCTTAGAGTTGAGTCAAGTTAAATGGGGACTTAATCGAATATTTTATGTTTCAGGTATGAGTGTACTAACAAGGGCACTATTTCATACTGAAGTCAGTGTGGGCTCGTAACCATGCGTCAGTAACTTTTTCTCAAACGGTTCGTTTGCGGAATCATTTTTACTGGGATGTTCTTCCATGTACACTCCTGGAAATGGAAAAAAGAACACATTGACACCGGTGTGTCAGACCCACCATACTTGCTCCGGACACTGCGAGAGGGCCGTACAAGCAATGATCACACGCACGGCACAGCGGACACACCAGGAACCGCGGTGTTGGCCGTCGAATGGCGCTAGCTGCGCAGCATTTGTGCACCGCCGCCGTCAGTGTCAGCCAGTTTGCCGTGGCATACGGAGCTCCATCGCAGTCTTTTAACACTGGTAGCATGCCGCGACAGCGTGGACGTGAACCGTATGTGCAGTTGACGGACTTTGAGCGAGGGCGTATAGTGGGCATGCGGGAGGCCGGGTGGACGTACCGCCGAATTGCTCAACACGTGGGGCGTGAGGTCTCCACAGTACATCGATGTTGTCCCCAGTGGTCGGCGGAAGGTGCACGTGCCCGTCGACCTGGGACCGGACCGCAACGACGCACGGATGCACGCCAAGACCGTAGGATCCTACGCAGTGCCGTAGGGGATCGCACCACCACTTCCCAGCAAATTAGGGACACTGTTGCTCCTGGGGTATCGGCGAGGACCATTCGCAACCGTCTCCATGAAGCTGGGCTACGGTCCCGCACACCGTTAGGCCGTCTTCCTCTCACGCCCCAACATCGTGCACCCCGCTTCCAGTGGTGTCGCGACAGGCGTGAATGGAGGGACGAATGGAGACGTGTCGTCTTCAGCGACGAGAGTCGCTTCTGCCTTGGTGCCAATGATGTTCGTATGCGTGTTTGGCGCCGTGCAGGTGAGCGCCACAATCAGGACTGCATACGACCGAGTCACACAGGGCCAACACCCGGCATCATGGTGTGGGGAGCGATCTCCTACACCGGCAGTACACCTCTGGTGATCGTCGAGCAGACACTGAATAGTGCACGGTACATCCAAACCGTCATCGAACCCATCGTTCTACCATTCCTAGACCGGCAAGGGAACTTGCTGTTCCAACAGGACAATGCACGTCCGCTTGTATCCCGTGCCACCCAACGTGCTCTAGAAGGTGTAAGTCAACTACCCTGGCCAGCAAGATCTCAGGATCTGTCCCCCATTGAGCATTTTTGGGACTGGATGAAGCGTCGTCTCACGCGGTCTGCACGTCCAGCACGAACGCTGGTCCAACTGAGGCGCCAGGTGGAAATGGCATGGCAAGCCGTTCCACAGGACTACATCCAGCATCTCTACGATCGTCTCCATGGGATAATAGCAGCCTGCATTGCTGCGAAAGCTGGATATACACTGTACTAGTGCCGACATTGTGCATGCTCTGTTGCCTGTGTCTATGTGCCTGTGGTTCTGTCAGTGTGATCATGTGATGTATCTGACCCCAGGAATGTGTCAATAAAGTTTCCCCTTCCTGGGACAATGAATTCACGGTGTTCTTATTTCAATTTCCAGGAGTGTATTATCGTACAGTTTCACCCGTGTCAAGTTTTTACTTTTAATTATGAAACTCACTATTTTTAATTTATAAACTTCTACTCCCTTCTCATATTCCTTGTGAGTTCCGAGAAATGCCGTAGGTGTCTGCAATTTTGCTACAAAAGACAGCGCTCACGGCCGTGCCCAAATGGATTTAAAGGACGAGCGAACCTCAACGATGTCGTCCCCGGAATGTTGCGAGCCAATAACGCGGCGCGGTGCGGTTTCCCCCTAGAAGGCTCACGGCTAAAGCTCCTCTAACAGGAAGTAATCGCCCTCCGATAACGCGCTGCTTCAGCGCAATTTGCAGACCTAATGCGGCGCTAAGCGCTACGCGAGTGCACATCTGCATGTCTTCCGCTCGCCCCTCCATTCCCCTAACCGCCATCTTCTACCCTTTCTTCGCAGGGAATAAGTAGTAATCACTGCAAAAGCCGGAACTAACGTCCCCGAGCCATATAGCGGATTGTAATTAGAACTTAATGTTCGGCACGAAAACCTAAGTCCCGCACCGAGGAGCGGAAGCCGCACGAGAATGGAGAGCCCGAAACCGCGACAGTGTTCGCAGGTAGGCGCCGCGCCCTGGATGTGGACAGCCCGCTCTACGTGCTGTCCCGCCTCTTGCACGAGCACCACACCTCATGGATGGTAATTGCGTTTGCTGGGCCGTTTAAAGTGTCTGATATGTAGGTAGAAATACTACAGTTTTCTGAAGTATTCGTATACAAGCACTGTGCTAACTCGTCTAATAGCGATGCTGACGATGTATCACAGATGAAAATATCCATATTCTCGATACCTTTTACGGTTAAAACACTTAAAAATAGCTACACAGTGGAAACTAAACAAAAGGATGTTTTAAGACAAGTTACAACAGACATCCCGGCGAATTATTATAATACGATATTTTGGAGGCAGTTCAAAGAAAAGAGAAGGCTCTTTTATATTTAAGTGACACACAGACAATTTCTTTTTTCCGTAATGGTGTTGCCGGTTTTTGAAAATAGATTCTCAGCTGAGACATGATCCACAACAACGCTCATCTACTGACTTGCTAAAGCAGAAGGCGTCGTGTGTACATGCTTGAAACCTTTTCCGTCTCTCCAAGGGATTCAATTCGTGATTGGCGACTACAGATGTTGACAACCAGATGAATATATCTACCGACTCAAGACGCGCAGCACAAGACATATTCCTTGAGTCTGTACAGTTCGAGCGACTTGTGATGTAAATGTATATCTGAAAGATCTATTCCCTGAAGTTTCCAAAATATTCTGAAAAATGTTACACATCTTCCCCCCCTTTTATACCGCTTCTTGTTGGGAGGCACCTTTCGGAGCCATACCTCCCTACATCAGCCAGGCAATTTACACCTCTATTACCAAAGAATCAACGATTGATGCAATATGTCACTCCTTCAACTGAGAGCCAATTATTAGCATACACCAACCCGCATTAACTTAATTGAAAGCGAAAATGAACAGATGGAACTTGTGACTTTCTTCAGATAAGTAAGGTAATTACCAATTCCATCGACTCAGACAGGGAAGTCAGCAACTAGACAGTTTCAAACACATCGGAAATCAACCAAGTTATGAATTGTCTAGAGCTCCAAGAAACTATTTACAATTAATTAAAAATAATTAAGTAATTACAATATAGACGAGCTGAGACGTCGTATATCAACGTGATACTTTAACTAATCACTAGCTGTATTGGCAGTTTAGTGTTGGGCGACTCTCATAAAACAAAGTATGTATATATTCTCCTCAACCAGTCACAACCTTGAAACATTATTAATCTTACGGTCTACATCTATATCTAAATATGAACTCTGCAAACGATTATGAAATGCTTGGCAGAGCGTACTAGCCAGTGTATGTTATTAGACCTTTCTCCGTTCGATTCACGTATGGAGAGCAAGATGAATGATGGTTTAAACGCCTTTGTAAGCTCTGTAATAAGACTTCCCTTTCCGTATGATTACTACTTTAGCAATAGGTATGAAGTTGCGGTATAATCCTAGATTCATAACTTAAATTCCTTTCTAAGATATTTCTAAGTAGCCTTTTACGGAATGGTTGGCGTCTATCGTCAATCATTTGCCAGTTCAGTTTTTTCAGCATCTCCCTTGGGTCAGACATACCAGTCACCATTGGTACCTTTCTTCGTACATGTTCAATAACCCATATTACTGCTATCTGCTACGGGTTCCGCACACTAGAGCAGGAGATGGGTCGTACGAGTGTCTCGTAAGAACCTCATATGTAGACTGATTGTCCTAGTAGTCTACAAATGAACTAGCTTTACCTACGACTGAACCTATGTGATCGTCATTTCACATCCCTAAAAACTATTAACCTCACGTATCTATACCAGTTAACCGATTCCAACTATGACTCTGTGGTATGGTAGCCATAGGATCCTACTTATCTGCATTTTGCGAAGTGAGCACTTTTGAACATTTAAACCAAGCTCCCAATTGATAGAGCGCTTTGCAATCTTATCGAGCTCTGAATATTTGCGCAACTTAATCCAGACAGTACTTCATTACAGTTAATCGCATAGACTGCGAAAAATCTGAGGTTGCTATATTGTCTGCAGTGTCATTATCATACAACGCGAAGAGCAAGTGTCCAAACACACTTCCCTGGGGCACACTTGAGGCTACTTCTACGTTTTTATATGACTCTCCATCAAAGATAACATACTGTGTCCTTTCTATCAACAAATCCTCAATACAGTCACAAATTTCGCTTGATGCCCTTTACGATTTCACTTTCGATAATAATGTCTGGCATTGAGTCAAAAGAGTTTTGAAACTCAAGAAAGACTGCATCTAATTGACTGATTTCACCACCTGCTTTGAGGATATCATGTGAGAAAAGCGAGAGTTGCGTTTCCCATGATCGATCTGTTCGGAGTCCAAGCAGGTAGGCACGGAGGAAACCATTCTGTTTGAGTGCCTTAAAACACTTGACTCAGGTTATGATCTAAGATTTCGCAACAAATGGATGCTAATGATATTGGACAGTAGTTCTGTATAACACTTCTTCTGACCTCTTTGTAGACGGGTGTGACGTGTGCCTTTTTCCAACCACTGGGCACGAGTTTTTGTCCGAAGGGTATAGGATATATTAACGATTAACAGAGAGGCTAACTCAGAAACAAATTTGGCATAGAATCTGAAAGTGACTCCATCAGGCCCTAGAGCTTTGTTCAATTTTAACAATTTCAGCTCTTTCTTAGCGTCACTAATACTAATATTTATTTTACTCATACTTGCGGTTGTTTGGGAACTAATTTGGGGCAATACTACTGGATTTTTCTGGGTAAATAATCATTTGAAAAAGAAGTTCAGCATGTCTTCTTGCCGGCCAATGTGGCCGAGCTGTTCTGGGCCCTTCAGTCGGGAACCGCGCTGCTGCTACGGTCGCAGGTTCGAATCCTGCCTCGTGCATAAGTGTGTGTGATGTCCTTAGTTTAGTTAGGTTTAATTAGTTCTAAGTTCGAGGCTACTGATGACCTCATATGTTAAGTCCCATAGTGCTCAGAGCCATTTGAACCATTTTTGAACCATTTCTTCTTTTGCTCTGCTACCCTCAATTTCAGTTCTTGCCTCGTCCATTAGTGTCAAAACACTAACTCTGTTTGCCACTAACAGCCTTTACAAACTAGTAGAGATCTTTCGATAGTATTCTGCTGTAGCAGTCGTTGAAAGCTTCACGCATTGCCCTCTTCACAGCCTAACAAGTTTCATTCAGCATTTCGTTATCTACAGACCTATGCTTTGTTTCGCACCTATTATGCAGCATTCTCTCTTCCTTTAGAAGTTTCCTTACAATGTCCGTAAGCCATGGAGGGTCCTACAATCATGACCTGTTCTAAAAGCTACATATCTGTCCAGTGTATGGTCAATTATTCTTTTAAACTTGAACCGCAGTTTTTCTGCATGTTCTCGTCCAGGCCCATATGTTTCAAGTTCCTCATTGAGATATGACACTACTGTCTCTTGTATCTATTTTAGTGGACATATACTACTAAATGAATCTACTCTTTTCAGTTGTCATTTGTACTGCGGTGTTCATTGCTGCTGCAACTGCCTCACGGTCATTAATGCCCTCAAAGAGGTTGGACCTATTTGTTGCCACTAGACCCAACAAATTTCCATCATCACTGTGGTTATGGGCTATCTGTTCTACGTAGCTTTAAGAGAAGATATTTAGTATTGTTTTTCAGAAGATCTTGTCACACCCACCACTTACAAAACTGCAGTTATCCCAAGTGCTCGTTGGATGATTACAGTTTCTTCAGATGATTACACTATGATTGAGGAAATTAGCTATCTGAGTTTTTTGTGGAGATTTCATTTAGATCTGAAGATGAGTCTGGAGGATGATAGAAGGTTCCAGTTATACGTTTATGCCCACTCCTGATACTGAGTCTCCTCCAAATAATCTCTAATGCAGCTTCAGTATCTACCTCAGTGTATTTGAGTTTCTTATCTACTCACCACCACCATTTCCCATTAGCTTATTCTTTCGACATACGCTTAAATTTTCTGCAAAATTCTGACTGTTATTAATTTCCGGTTTTAATCAATTTTTTTGTATTAAGTATTATGGAGGTTCAATTCCTTTTTAGGAACGCTTCAAATTCTGGCATTTTATTGTGAATGTTTCGGCCGTAGGGAGTATTTCTTCGGATCTTACACTAAAACTTCAGACTCTACTACAGCTATCGTTACCTTTGCAGATAGGGAGTCGCCTAATTCAAAAAACGCTTAAGTGCACCTTACAGTAAGCTATCTGGGTTTCAGCCTCTAATGTATGGTGCACACCTGACCCATTTACGGGGAGTCCACCGTTCTTAACCCTATGATGCAAGTCTAGGAAGTCTCAGCCTAGCTTGTCACAGTACCATCCGAAGTCATTGGTCAACTCTTCCACTTAACTCAGAACGAAGAAGCCACGGTCAGCTCTAAGGACAAATCTTAATTGTGAGACTTGTTAAAACACAATGCGCAAGGCTGGTCTTCCCAGCCTTATGCCAGTCGCTGGAAGGATACAAGTATAATTTCGGAGCCCAAACGACAATCATCATCTGTCCCAGCTAGCGTCATAACCCGCTGTTGGTACACCCTAATCCCTCAATGGCTGCCGATATAGCCTTTTCACCATTATGTATGAAGAATCCAGTAATACATACTGGTGTACCTGGAGTGGTGTTCCTTCCCATCACTTGCTGGCATTTCCCTAATAATTACCATTATTCACCATACGTTTGAACTATAGACGATTTATAGACCATCACCCTTTTCCATTGTCTCCTCGTGAAACAAGTCACAGCACGTTGTCCAATAGATGAAGTGAACATCAATGGCTCCGTTTCAGTTTCAGTGGAGGCCAGCATCCCGTACTTGTTGGTTCAGGAATGATTAACCTTCTCGTTCAAGAAAATAGTTATTAGTAACTTGAATGGATAAACACAACCTATACTTTGTCACACGCGAGTGCAGTGAACTATTGACATATACATATGTGTACGGTAAGATTAAAACTAACAGTTAAAGCAGCACAAACTATTTGCAAAATTATAACAGATACCGAAACACACTATTACTTTCAGGGCTTACACAAACTGAATGGTCTTTACAACGTTATTATTACTATTAACTGCAGAATCATTAATTGGATATAGGTTAAGTCTCTCTCAGTTAAATACGTTACTATTTAAAATGAAAGTTAATTTGAATCCACTTACAGGTTGCTCCTCACTATCATTTGACTAAAGAAATTAAGGTTTTCCTAATTAGTGGTCTTTCCGTTACTTGTTACCGAGCATTAACCCAATAGACAAACTGTGAATCCTGTCATATTATTAATAAGCACTTCTAATACACAAGAGAGACAAACACTTAGCAAACTTGAGTATATAACGTTCCACACTGCAGTTTTCCACTTTTACTACATTGAGACACAAAATTAACATATATGTAAGATACTGACTCACCTTCTGCGATTTACAACAGGCAGTAATGTGATCATTTACTAAGGAAAACTTTATAAGCCTCAGTCTTCAGAACTTTTAATTTTAAGTTGGCAACAACACATTAATAAGCAGTTTTAATAGAAAAATTATTTTCTGCAAGCATCAGTTACTTTAGTTCACTTTCTTGCCACTTTTTCTTTTTACTATGTTCCAGAAGCATCAATTAGCAAAACACATGGCTTTAATATTCTTTCAGCAAGGACACTCGGAAATCACTTTAGTTCAAACGGAGAGGAACCTGAGAGGTGTTATGATAAGGAGAAAAATCAAGGTAGGTACATAAATGCAGTTATAAATTACCTTATATTTGAGCACACTAAAACATCCATTTAGCTGATCCTTCACTGTACATTATTAAAGTACTCCTTGACAGTGATTGCGCAATGTGGTGGCGACTGCATGTCGGTAGATGGAATTGCAGGTAGAAATTCTGGACTCTGTCATTTCTTGGTGGCGAGGATAGATACAAATTCCAGAATAGTTCCAGCTATTTATCCATCCATCCGAGGCATTGGAAAGTAGCAGAAAAAACCTCTCTCGGAACCAGCACAGTATGCAACATTTACATGGCAGTGCACAGTTTGGTAGCTCGTCCCCGACTGGTGGCTCGCCCCCGACTGACTCTTGTTCCACCTTTTCTACCTAAGCCAACCACAATTTGCGCGCGCTACACAGTTCCGTTCCCGAGGGGAACCACTACACCTTTTACATACAAACTAACTAAGAACCCTAAGTGAGGATCAGCAGTTTACATAACAGCAACCGTATTCATTCAATAAAACAGAATATTTGCACATACTGACATTTCTACAAAAAATTATTCACACAGAAATTACAATTATATACAGTAAGTTTTGTTCCCTCCAAATGGGACAAAGAATTTAAATGACAGGTATACTACACTGCATAGAGTCATACCATGACATCAAAGTTTGTACAAAGAAAGGAGTATACACTTTTGTGTCATCCATACACTCAAACACATTTACAGCAGCTTAGCGATGTAATATTAAATGAAACACAAGCCAAAATAAATCATTGCAGTATTAGAACTAGACAGGGTGTAACCTCTCCCCGAAGTTATTCAATCTGTATATTGAGCAAGCAGTAAAGGAAACAAAAGAAAAATTGGGTGTACGTATTAAAATCCATTGAGAAGAAATAAAAACTTTGAGGTTTGCCGATGACATTGTAGTTCTGTCTCTGGCAGGACTTGGAAGAGCAGTTGAACGGTACGCAAAACGAGGATAATGGAATGTAGTCGAATTAAGTCGGGTGATGCTGAGGGAATTAGATTAGGAAATGAAACACTTAAAGTAGTAGATGAGTTTTGCTATTTGGGAAGCAAAATAACTGATGATGGTCGAAGGAGAGAAGATATAAAATGTAGACTGGCAAAGGCAAGGAAAGCGTTTCTGAAGAAGAGATATTTGTTAACGTCGAGTATAGATTCAAGTGTCAGGAAGTCGTTTCTGAAAGTATTTGTATGGAGTGTAGCCATGTATGGAAGTGAAACATGGACGATAACTAGTTTGGACAAGAAGAGGATAGAAGCTTTCGAAATGTGGTGCTACAGAAGAATGCTGAAGATTAGATGGGTAGATCACATAAATAATGAGGAGGTAATGAATAGAATTGGGGAGAAGAGGATTTTTTGGCACAACTTGACCAGAAGAAGGGACCGTTTGGTAGGACATGTTTTGAGGCATCAGGGGATCACAAATTTTGCATTGTGGGGCGGTGTGGAGGATAAAAATCGTAGAGGGAGACCACGAGATGAATACACTAAGCAGATTCAGAAGGATGTAGGCTGCAGTAGGTACTGGGAGATGAAGAACCTTGCACAGGATAGAGTAGCGTGGAGAGCTGCATCAAACCAGTCTCAAGACTGAAGACCACATCAACAACAGATGGCCGTTAGCTGCCGAAGGCCAAGTAAGTACGTATATAAACAGCAGATATACTACATTATCGTTGACTAAATACTTCCCTGTGTTGATGAAAATCTTGCAGAACACGCGAAAAGAACCCGCATTTTACCCTCATCTTTCTAAACTGGAATAGAACTTCATACAACTCATCACTGGCAGAAAGATGGAAGTGAAATCTGTGCCAGGGTGGAAGGTAGTTTTAGCGGCACTGAATCACAGAAAGCGGAAGTCGAATACGTTGGTTTGATTAAAACAGTTAAAAACAGAAAAGTAATCCATGGCGGGCACCAACCGTATATGAAAAAGGAAAGAACGATTTGTACCGCATTGTTGGCTGGGAGATCCCAAGCGGTACACTCAGCTGCGAATAGTCGAGATAGCACAACAAGACACCGAAAGCTCGCAGCACCGTTGCCAGCATTCAAACTGCGCAGCGCTAACGGCCGCAAGCGAAACACAGAGACGCTTACAAAATCGCGCAACATTATTGGCTGAGACAGGCCTACGAAGCTGCCGTTCCAACCTCACTGCAACTGTCAGAGCTCAACATATTCGACTCGCAACAAAACACAACGGGAAAATTTCTTCCACAAGCAGGATTCGAAACTTCTTCCTCAGAGTCGAGAACCACTGCATGAATATGCGTTTGCAAACATGACTAAGGAGGAGGTTATCTGTGAGGATGTAGCACTCAGCGGAGAATAAAAAGGAAAGAAATCCTTGACAAAACTATAAGTGAACACGAAGTTGTCTGAGTGTCAACAAATTACTCCTACAGACAGAAATGTAAAAGAAATATACCAGTATTTTTGTTTAGGAAGTGGATAAGACATTGAATGTTAATTATCTAACACAACGTAATCAAAAATTCAGTTCCGGGGGGAAAAAAGTTCTGAGGAGAGAAAAAAAGATTTTATCGAGAGGATAATGAGGAATGGGAAGGACCACCATGACTCAACAGAAATTACATTTTCGAATGAACCCTTTTCAGTGAGTCCCTCTGTGAATTAACCGTAACGTTCATATCGCGAGATGTAAGTAGAAACCACTCCCTGATGCATTAGCACTTTCTTGTACGTCTGACACTCCAGTTAGGATCTCCATGAGTCTCTCGTGCAATATAAGATATATTTAACGAAGCACGCAGATCTATCAAAACCTCTGTTTCGCCTGTGTTAATCCTAGTTGTTAATGATAGCAGACTGACGAGTATTGTTAAAAAAATTTCGCACTAGTCCATTTTTATGGATAAATTAACGATAAACATATTCAGTATAATATTTGCAGCTTGATACAACTTTCAGAAAGTACTGTACGAATCCAAGATTCAAGCAGCACTATGTTGCACCAGTGGATGCAATATTAGTCCAAAATAACTCACTAATTACACGGTCTGTAATGTACCTTGGCTAGCAGTTCAACAGCCCGTAGCTCCTAATTTATTCTCCAAAAAATTTCCAAATTATTGAAATAAAGAGCTAATGTCCACCAAAACAATACGCTATTTTTATTTTTAAATGTATCTGCTTGCTTTCGGTACGTGTTACAAATAGCGCGCTTTGCTTTTTGCTTCTGGATTTTTCTCTTGTTTCCACTGCCTCTCTGGTTTAGACTCGAAGGAAATTTTAACGAATTCTGATATTTTGTTATAATGGTGCTTGATTCTCACCTTGATTCAGCGTGATCTGAGCCCTGACTGCTCGGTTGACTACTGTCTCCTGCTTTCTTGTTTCTTTCACGCACATTAATGTCACTTTTTATAATGTAAGGAATTTACAGTTTATGTATTAAAATATTGTTTATAACTATTCCGCTTCTCAGCAAGCAGCTCTTCTAGTTCCAGATAATTTCGATCTGGTGCACAGTCAATATGTGTCGTATTTCTGATTGTTAATATGCAATAAATGTAATTTGATAAATATAAGAAAACTGATATTAAAAAAGCTACATTAAGGAATAAATTGGAAATATTAAGTAAATCGAAAAATGTGAAATATTAGAAAAACTAGTGGTATTAGCAGTACTTTTATACAACAACCACCTTTCCCATGTGTCACTGAAAAAGGAAAACTAAAGTATATTCCATTCTTTTTCTCGCACTAGCGAACTGGCTCACAGGTCGAGTTCCTTTTCCGGCATACGGAAATTGGAACAGATGGACTTACTTATTTCCTTTTATTGAGCATGAGGTTGGTATGGTTTTCTCTTTAATAAGGTTTTACACGTAGCTCCGATTGGGACACGACAGTAGCTGTCAAAGCTGCTCAGAGTCCGTGGAAGTTCTCGACAAGAGGTTCCTTGAGAGACTTTCGTTGCAGCCAATCAGAAGCTCCATTTTCACCATCTCCCCGTAAGTGCTTCATGTTGGTGTTCAAATCTTACACCAGGTCCATACTACTTTCCTTGGATATACTCACACATCAAAAAAAGTTTTGCATCACCGCGGTTCCCAGAACTCCTGAAGCTAGACATTCACTGTGGACACAGACACAGTCCCTTTGGCTGTTTAGAGAGGTCACTAAACCTGCCCAAAGTTGTAAACAACCATGCATGAGTAGCACCTATTAGACGGAGAGGGTCCAATAGCCGATCAGTTCCAGTCATTCCACCAGGAAGGAGGTACAAGGCTCGTGTTGTCTGTAGTTCGCCCATGCCTAGACAGTCAGTGCAGCGATTCGATCGCGTTCGCATTGTTACTTTGTGCCTGGAAGGGCTCTCAACAAGGGATGACCGCTACCTACGGATTATGGCTCGGAGAAACCCTGACAGCAACGCCACCATGTTGAATAATGCTTTTCGTGCAGCCACAGGATGTCGTGCTACGACTCAAACTGAGCACAATAGGCTGCATGATGCGCAACTTCACTCCCGACGTATAGGGCGAGGTCCATCTTTGCAAACCATGACACCATGCAGCGCGCGCGATACACATGGGCTCAACAACATGGCGAATGGACAGCTGAGGATTGATATCTTCACCGATAAGTGTCGCATATGCCTTCAACCACACAACCTGGTAAGGCCGTACGCCTTAGACACGCTGTCCAGCGAGTGCAGCAAGGTGGAGGGAGGCTCCCTGTTGTTTTGGGGTGGCATTATTTGCGGCCGATGTACACTGCTGGAGGTCACTGAAGGCACAGTAACGGCTGTGCAATACGTGAATGCCATCTTCCGACCGATAGCGCAACCACATCGGCAGCATATTGGCGAGGCATTCGTCTTCATGGACGACAATTCGCACCCCCACAGTGCACATCTTGTGAATGACTTCTTTGAGGAGAACGACATCGCTGGAATAGAGTGGCCAGCGTGTTCTCCAGACATGAATCCTATCGAACATGCCTGGTATTGATTGAAAAGGGCTGTTTATGGACGACGTAACCCACTAACCACTCTGAGGGATCTACGCGGAACGCCGTTGAGGACTGGGACAATCTGGACCAACAGTGCCTTGATGAACTTGTGGATAGTATGCCACGACTAATACAGACAGACATCAATGCAAGAGGATGTGCTACTGGGTATTAGAGGTACGGGTGTGTACAGCAATCTGGACCACCACCTCTGAAGGTCTCGCCGTATGGTGGTACAAGATACAATGTGTGGTTTTCATGAGCAATAAAAAGGGCGGAAATGATGTTTATGTTAATCTCTATTCCGATCTTCTGAACAGGTTCCGGAACTCTCGGAAACGAGTTGATGCGAAACTTCTTTTGATGTATGTATTTCCGTATTGGAAATTTATGACAGTGGCTCAAAATTATTAAACAAGTTTCATTTTACGCTGCTTCAGTTTGATACAAGAAAAGCACTGAAACCTGAAATACACTGAAGCAAAATTAATTCAATCTCTAATCCGTCACTTACACCTTTTTCGTCACAAGACGGTTCCGAAATTCGCCGTGACAAAGAAAGAGGCAGACAAAACACTGTCGGCCTGAAATTACTCAAAACTGCAGGTGTCGATCCATGTTTTGCTCAGTATTGCTTCTTGGACTGTTAGCTCCTGAACCTGCGAGTTCGCGAAATATTACGGGACGGCGAACGGCTTTGCAGAGCGAGCGCGGCTGCCGCAACCACACCGCAGCCATTTACATGTGAATAGCGCCGTTGTGCGTCCGGGTCAATGGCAATCGGTGTCACGCTGTCCGCCGAGGGCAATTAATAACGGTAATGGCGTGGCTGTCGATTAAGCCTCATCTTCAGTTTCCGCTTGCCGGCTGGCCGGACCCAGCGCCCTCCCTCGGGAATCGAACCGCTCCAGCTGAGAAGCCGCGCGGCTCATGCTGTGTGTGAACTGTCTTCCGTCATGAAATTTTAAACATTTGGATTGTCTGTGATCCAGTAACCGTGCTCTGTTTCATTACAGCCTAGAGACCAGCGACATTTACCGCCTCACAAAAGTATTCGTTCCTCCAGTATATGGTCACGAACAGCATAGGGCATTCCATGGTTACTTGTTAATCCACCACCACCAGACTTCTTGTAATGACCAAGAGTATTAATGAGTATATGTACTATGAAGCAGATCTTCAAGAAATTGGTATCAGCAGGGTTCTCTACAACTGATACCGCATGTAACTTTTTTATTTGTATTCTGAAAATGTCTCTTGTGTGCCCACCCCCCCCCCCCCCGCCAAAAAATGGTAATATGTAGAATAAACGTATTAATCTAATTCTATTTCAGCCAAATTTGTGAAGATACTTGCTACATCTGTAGTTAAACCACTAGACCAGACCAAGATTTCGAGTCTCGACCCGGATTTCGAGTCTCGTCAAAATTTAGACAATCGAATTGCCTTCTACAATCTGTTGATATAGGACGCCTGCTTAGCTGAATGTTTGCCTCCCAGGCAGCGGGCCCGGGTTAGATTCCAAGCCGGATTGGAGAATTTCTCCGCTCGCGTACTAAGCCGGCCGGTGTGGCCGAGAGGTTCTAGGCGCTTCAGTCTGGAAACGCGTGACCGCTACGTTCGCAGGTTGGAATCCCGCCTCGGGCATGGATGTGTGTGATGTCCTTAGGTTAGTTAGGTTTAAGTAGTTCTATGTTCTAGGGGACTGATGACCCCAGATGTTAAGTCCCATAGTGCTCAGAGCCATTTGAACCACTTGAACCGCTCGTGTACTGGGTATTGTGTTGACCTCGTCATCCTTTCATCATCATCACCGCACCTGCGTCACCCATTGTGGCGTCGACTGTAGTAAGACTCGCACTCGGGGGCCGAGCTTCCCCGGATGGGGCCTCCCGGCCAGCAATGCCATACGAGAATTTCATTTCATCTGTTGATATTTTCATACAGTACATCAGCAGCAGCTTCAGTAATAGAAGTAGCAGAAAATTCTCGTATGTGTGTATCATCCACAAGATGGGCCAAATCTGCATCCTGTTAAATAAGGAATGGGAGCAGAAAACTTTTTCTTCAAATACTTCAAAATTCTTAGATATCCATATTGATGAGAACTTAAATTGGACAAAGCACAGTTTGGATGCCCGGAAATATCTTAGTTCAGCAACATCCGCGTTTAGAATCATTGAAAATCTTGGGGAGAGACAACTCAGTAATTTGTCATATTTTGCATATTTTCATTAAAGAATGCCATGTGGAATATTGTTCTGGGTTAACTCATCCTTAAGAAGTAAATTCTTCATTGGTCAAAAACTAATATGTGGTGCTGATTTCCGATCATCCTGTAGACACCTGTTTAGGGAGTTGGGCATTCTGACTACTGTTTCACAGTATGCCTATTTCCTCATGAGAGCTGTTGTAAATAATCCACTGCAGTTCAAAAGGAACAATATTTACTTAAATACAATACTAGAAGTAAAAACGGCATTCGTTATTCCACATTGACGTTGTCCTTAGCATAAAACGGGGTGCGCAGTAACGCAAGTTTTGATAACTTACCCGGTGACATAAAATGTATGACATACAGCAAAGCAAAGTTTGAAAGCAAACTGCTAAAGATTCTCCTTCACAACTCCCTCTATTCCATAGAACAATTTGTATTATTGTAATGCATAACAGATAATGGGTAGTAATTACTAACTCACATTTCTGTTATTGTAATGTGTAAAAGATGGAAGATAGGAATTTCCAACTTACGTCTGTATATTTACTAGTACTACAACTAATATTAAAAATAATAATAATAAAAAACTTATAAATGTCGAAAAATACCCATATTTAAAAACTAATTTCTTCTGTGAATCTAAAGTGACTCGTTTCTCATTGTTAGGATTTATCGTGCAAATTAATCGCGGAACACGAAATTAACTCACTACCTAACAAGATAACGCAAAATCACATCTTGTTCGTACTGTTCTGACCTATCTTGATACCGAGGTTACTAGACTCTTGCCCTCGTTCATACATCTCCTGATATCGCACCCACTCGAAATATACACTGTGTAATCAAAAGTATCCAGACATCCACAAACCATACGTTTTTCATTTTAGGTGCACTGTGCTGCCACCTACTGCCAGGTACTCCATATCAGTGACCTCTGGAGTCTTTAGGAATCGTGAGAGAGAAGAATGGGGCGCTCCGCGGAACTCAAGGACTTCGAGCGTGGTCAGGTGATTGGCTGTCACTTGTGTCGTACGTCTGTATTTCCACACTCCTAAATATCCCCAAGTCCACTATTTCCGATGTGATTTTTTGTTCGTCATTCTTCTGACTGGTTTGATGCAGCCCGCCGCGAATTTTTTTCCTTTCCAATTTCTGTGATGGCCCTTTATAGAGACGTCCATTCCTGTTCAACAGTACTGCGTACTGAGCTATTCCGAATTGCTGTATCTATAGCCTTACAGAACTTCAACCGTAACTCGTCATTCCTTAGTACTTCCGTATCCCACTCCTTTGCATATTGATTCCTCCTGACTAATGTCTTAAACTTCTGCCTACTCTTCATCACTACTATATTGTGATCTGAGTCTGTCTGCTCCTGGGTACGCCTTACGGTTCAATAACTGATTTCGGAATCTGTCTGACCAAGATGTAATCTAACTGAAATCTTCGCGTAAAACCCGGCCTTTACGAAGTATATCTCCCTCTCTTGTGATTCTTGAACAGAGTATTCGCTATTAGTAGCTGAAACTTGTTACAGTACTCAGTTAGTCTTTCACCTCTCTCATTCCTTGTCCAAAACCCATATTCTCCTGTAACCTTTTCTTCTACTCCTTCCCCTACATGTGCATTCCAGTCCCGAACGACTATTAGATTTTCATTCCCCTTTACATATAGTATTATCCTTTCAATATTCTCATACACTTTCTCTATTTCTTCATCTTCATCTTGCGACGTCGGCATATATACCTGAACTATCGTTGTCGGTGTTGGTTTGCTGTCGATTCTAATAAGACAACCCTGTTCACAGTAACACACTATATGCCCTACCTTCCTATTCATAACGAATGCTACTCCCGCTATACCATTTTCTGCTGCTGTTGATATTACCCTATACTAATCTGACCAGAAACCCTTGTCTTCTTTCCACTTCACTTCACTGACCCCTACTATATCTTGCTATATCTAGATTGAGCTTTTGCATTTAACTTTTCCCTACTACGTTCAAGCTTCATGTACATTTATACTCCGCAAGCCACCCAACGGTGTGTGGCGGAGGGCACTTTACTTGCCACTGTCATAACCTCCCTTTCCTGTTCCAGTCGCGTATGGTTCGCGGGAAGAACGACTATCTGAAAGCCTCCGTGCGCGCTCGAATCTCTCTAATTTTACAGTCGTGATCTCCTTGGGAGGTATAAGCAGGGGGAAGCAATATATTCGATACCACATCCAGGAGCGCTCCCACTCGAAACCTGGACAGCAAGCTACACCGCGATGCAGAGCGCCTCTCTTGCAGAGTCTGCCACTTGAATTTGCTAAACATCTCCGTAACGCTATCACGGTTACCAAATAATCCTGTGACGAAACGAGCCGCTCTTCTTTGGATCTTCTCTATCTCCTCCGTCAACCCGATCTGGTACGGATCCCATACTGATGGCAATAGTCAAGTATAGGTCGAACGAGTGTTTTGTAAGCCACTTCCTTTGTTGATGGACTACATTTTCTAAGGACTCTCCCAATGAGTCTCAACCTGGTACCCGCCTTACCAACAATTAATTTTATATGATCATTCCACTTCAAATCGTTCCGCACGCATACTCCCAGATATTTTACAGCAATAACTGCTACCACTGTTTGTTCCGCTATCATATAATCATACAATAAAGGATCCTTCTTTCTATGTATTCGCAATACATTACATTTGTCTATGTTAAGGGTCAGTTGCCACTCCCTGCACCAAGTGTCTATCCGCTGCAGATCTTCCTGCATTTCGCTACAATTTTGTAATGCTGCAACTTCTCTGTATCCTACAGCATCATCCGCGAAAAGCCGCATGGAACTTCCGACACTATCTACTAGGTCATTTATATATATTGTGAAAAGCTATGGTCCCATAACACTCCCCTGTGGCACGCCAGAGGTTACTTTAACGTCTTCAGACGTCTCTCCATTGATAACAACATGCTGTGTTCTGTGTGCTAAAATATCTTCAATCCTGCCACACAGCTGGTCTGATATTCCGTAGCCTCTTACTTTGTTTATCAGGCGACAGTGCGGAACTGTATCGAACGCCTTCCGGAAGTCAAGGAAAATAGCATCTACCTGGGAGCCTGTATCTAATATTTTCTGGGTCTCATGAACAAATAAAGCGAGTTGGGTCTCACACGATCGCTGTTTCCGGAATCCATGCTGATTAATACAGAGTAGATTCCGGGTTTCCAAAAACGACATGATACTCGAGCAAAAAACAAGTTCTAAAATTCTACAACAGATCGACGTCAGAGATATACGTCTATAGTTTTGCGCATCTGCTCGACAATCCTTCTTGAAGACTGGGACAACCTGTGCTCTTTTCCAATCATTTGGAACCTACCGTTCCTCTAGAGACTTGCGGTACACGGCTGTTAGTAAGGGGGCAAGATCTTTCGCGTACTCTGTGTAGAATCGAACTGGTGTCCCGTCAGGTCCAGTGGGCTTTCCTCTGTTGAGTGATTCCAGTTGCTTTTCTGTTCCTTGGATACTTATTTAGATGTCAGCCATTTTTTCGTTTGTGCGAGAATTTGGAGAAGGAACTGCAGTGCGGTCTTTCTCTGTGAAACAGCTTTGGAAAAAGGTGTTTAGTATTTCAGCTTTACGCGTGTCATCCTCTGTTTCAATGCCATCATTATCCCGGAGTGTCTTGATATGTTGTTTCGAGCCACTTACTGATTTAACGTAAGACCAGAACTTCCTAGGATTTTCTGACAAATCGGTACATAGAATTTTACTTTCGAATTCACTGAATGCTTCACGCATAGCCCTCCTTACGCTAACTTTGACATCGTTTAGCTTCTGTTTGTCGTGAGAGGTTTTGGCTGCGTTTAAACTTGGAGTGAAGCTCTCTTTGCTTTCGCAGTAGTTTCCTAACTTTGTTGTTGTACCACGGTGGGTTTTTCCCGTCCCTCACAGTTTTATTCGGAACGTCCATGTCTAAAACGCATTTTACGATTGCCTTAAACTTTTTCCATAAACACTCAACATTGTCAGTGTCGGAACAGAAATTTTCGTTTTGATCTGTTAGGTAGTCTGAAATCTGCCTTCTATTACTCTTGCTAAACAGATAAACCTTCCTCCCTTTTTTATATTCCTATTAACTACCAAATTCAGGGATGCTGCAACGGCCTTATGTTCACTGATTCCCTGTTCTGCACATACAGAGTCGAAAAGTTCGGGTCTGTTTGTTATCAGTAGGTCCAAGATGTTATCTCCACGAGTCGGTTCTCTGTTTAATTGCTCGAGATAATTTTCGGATAGCGCACTCAGTATAATGTCACTCGATGCTCTGTCCCTACCACCCGTCCTAAACATCTGAGTGTCCCAGTCTATATCTGGTAAATTGAAATCTCCACCTAAGACTATAACATGCTACGAAAAATTTATGTGAAATGCATTCCAAATTTTCTCTCAGTTGTTCTGCCACTAATGCTGCTGAGTCGGGAGGTCGGTAAAGGAGCCAATTATTAACCTAGCTCGGTTGCTGAGTGTAACCTCCACCCACAATAATTCAAAGGAACTATCCACTTCTACTTCACTACAGGATAAACTACTACTAACAGCGACAAGCACGCCACCACCAGTTGCATGCAATCTATCCTTTCTAAACACCTTCTGACATTCCACGCCTCGACTCGTAGGACGTTATCCTTCCGTTGATCTTTTTCTCGTGCTAACCTCCCCCTTAGCAGTTCCCTCGCGGAGATGAGAATGGGGGACTGTTTCGGAATTTTTTGCCAATGGACATCATGACACTTCTTAAATTACAGTCCACATGTGCTGTGGTTACACGTTACGTGTCTTCAGTGCAGTGGTTTCCATTGCCTTCTTCATCCTCATGCCGTTGATCATTGCTGATTCTTCCGATGTGATAGTGAAGTGGAAACGTGAAGGGCGACGTATAGCACAAAAGCGTACAGGCCGACCTCGTCTGTTGACGAACAGAGACTTCCGACAGTTGAAGAGGGTCGTAATGTGTAATAGGCGGACATCCATCCAGACCATCACACAGGAATTCCAAACTGCATCAGGATCCACTGCAAGTACAATGACAGTTAGGTGGGAGGTGAGAAAACGTTTTTCATGGTCGAGCGGCTGCTCATCAGCCACACATTACGCCAGTAAATGCCAAACGATGCCTCGCTTGGCGTAAGGAGCGTAAACATTGGACGATTAAACAGCTGAAAAACGTTGTGTGGAGCGACGAATCACGGTACACAATTTGTTGATCCGATGGCAGGGTGTGGGTATGGCGAATGCCCAGTGAACGTCATCTGCCAGTATGTGTAATGCCTACAGGAAAATTCGGAGGCGGTAGTGTTGTGGTGTAGTCGTGTTCTTCACGGAGGGGGTTTGCAACTCTTGTTGTTTTTCGTGGTACTTTCACAGCACAGGCCTAAATTGATCTTTAAAGCATCTTCTTGCTTCCCACTGTTGAGGAGCAATTCGAAGATGGCGATTGTATCTTTCAACACGATCGAGCACTTGTTCAAAATGCAAGGCATGTGGCGGAGTGGTTACACGACACTAACATCCCTGCAATGGACTGGACTGCACAGAGTCCTGACCTGAATCCTGTAGAATAACTTCGGGATGTTTTGGAACGTCGACTTCGTGGCAGGCCACACGGACCGACATCGATACCTCTCCTCAGTGCAGCACTCCGTGAAGAATGAGCTGCCATTCCCCAAGAAACCTGCCAGCACCTGACTGAGCGTATGCCTGTGCGAGAGTGGAAGCTGTCATCAAGGCTAAGGGTCGACCAACACCATATTCAATTCCAGCATGACCGATGGAGGGCGCCACACACTTATAAGACATTTTCAGCCAGGTCCAGATACTTTTGATCACATAGTGTGTGTGCTCTTTCGGCTCGAGTAGCAGTAACTTCGCAATTCGTATTTAATTTTTAACTTTATAATACGTCCTTAAGCTTCTATAACAATGCCACAGGCGTTGATAAATAGAGCACAAGCAAGTGCTTTTAAATAAAATTAACACAAAACTGTGTGTCATCAATTTCGGTGGCTGGTCATGGATTGCTGAGAGATTTGCACACCATTTCCAGATAGAGAAACAGAGTTTGACGAAGAGAAAAATGGAAAGGTGTGTGGGTTACATATCCTCCAACATGCAAATCTGGCGCTTTGAATGCAAGCAGACGCATATAAATGTTACCACATGACTCAGTTAGGAATGGGACGTGGGCATAAAATGCCAGACAAGTTAGAGAGGCCTAATGATTTTATTATAAACCACCGCTTACACAATTTGTTCAACATGCGCATCGGAGACGTCGACGAGGTGCTGTGCAGAGCAAGACTTGCACCTGATGGCAAAATTGGAGATAATTTTTTTCCAGTGTTAGTCTGGTCCGCGTTAAAGCATTAGCATATCTACCAAGTTTCGCTGCCGTGCGACAATTGCAGTTGATGCTGGTCCTCCGTGAGTTGGGGCAATATAATTATCACCAGACGGTGTTGCTGCAGCTGTGGCTAGTTTAGGCTAGTCGAGCACCTGCCCGCTGACAATGCATTCTGTTATCGTGACTGTTGTTTGCTTGGTGCTAGCGCCTGGCGTGTCAGAGTTCCGTGCGGGCTGTATGTATGTTTGTATGTGTGAGAGAGGAGTTAGCGCGCACGCGAGTGTGTGTGTGTGTGTTTGTGTGTGTGTGTGTGTGTGGCGGCAGCGGTCGGTAGCCCGGGTTAACACCATATTTGTGCCATACACTGCCCAGCCAGAACATTATAACCACCGACCGACTAAGCCCGGCCAGGCGATAGCAGCGTCATCTGGCGAGGAATCACTACTTCCGAAAGACGAAAACCGAATTTCGGAAACAGCTTTTCACTGTCGTCTTTACATGTTAATGATTGAAGCGAATTTGCTAGCCCAGTTATATATGGCGTCTGGAAAACAGCTGATCCAGTTTCTGATTCCGTCAACACAATCGTTATTTCTCTTCACTTAAATATTACAAGTAGACAACTTCATGCTCGGCCTAATATTTATGCTTTTCCTACAAGTCCATATTAACCAAACTTTTTGAAAACAAGGTGTAACTTGACGACCAGAGCACGTTTACATTGGAGCAAAAATCGATTGCGGAACTGGGAAACCGGCAACTAGAAATGAATTTCCAGAATCCATTCTGAAGTGTTTACATGACACACAGAAGTGGTACGGCGAAATCGGTTTATGAAACCCTGTTTTGGGAACTCCATGTAAACGGAATGTATGACTGCCAATCAGACACACGCGCGACGCGTGTAGTTAGTGAAGGCACTTGATCATTCTGAGTTTCACCGAGGGCAGCTTTTGATGGCCCGGAGGTTTGGCACGAGCATTTCGCAACTGCACGACTTGTCGGCTGCTAGAGGATTGCTGTGGTGAGTGTCTTCAACACGTGTCGAAACCAAGCTGAAACCAAGTCCACAGGAGGTTGGGCGGCCACCCCTCTTTGCAGATGTCGGACGCCTTA
The DNA here is from genome assembly GCF_023897955.1 of Schistocerca gregaria. Classification (NCBI taxonomy): domain Eukaryota; kingdom Metazoa; phylum Arthropoda; class Insecta; order Orthoptera; family Acrididae; genus Schistocerca; species Schistocerca gregaria. The sequence goes on along the minus strand of NC_064920.1, from coordinate 323,000,148 downwards.
GGCAGGGCAGACAGGTAAAAGACGACAGGCAACGAACTTTAATGATGAGCAGAGTGCAAATGTGAAACCACAGGGCACAAAACACTCTTAAGGATGGGCCTCCGCGGCTGATGACGCACGCATATGCCAATTTCAACACCATGGCGTCGACAACTATCACTGAATTTGGCACGTGACCATCTGTATTCGACGTTGGTGTAGTGGCCGAGCGTTACCTGGTATGATGAATCCGGATACCTTCTTCACCAAGACCGTGGAGGGCGAGAATCCATCGTCTTCTAGTGGAACAGCTCCTTGACGCCTGTACGGTGGGACAGAGACAATCTGGCGGCGGTTCCATTACGCTCTGGGAGATCGTGTGAGGCATCATGACGGCCAAGGAGTATCTTACACTGCCTGCAGACCACGTACACCTCTTCATGATGTGTTCCCCGACAACAGTGGCATTTTTTGGCAAAATAATACGCCACGTCACAAGACCATTCTTGTGATGAATTGGTTCGAGGAACACGGTTGCGACCTCCAAGTAATGTGCTAGCCCCCAATTCGCCAGGTCTCAACCCGAAGGAAAACATCTGAGATGTGATTGAATGTGACAGCAGAGCTCATAATCCCCCATCCCCAGAATTTACGGAGATTAAGTGGCTTATAATTCAGGGGAATTAAGTGACTTGTGAGTGCAGATGTAGTGCCAGCTCCCTCCAGCCTCATTGGTTCCATTCCACGTTATCGGTGCCAAAGGTGGATATACAGGCTGTTAGGTAGGTGGTCATAATGTCCTGGCTGATCAGTGTAATTATTCCTGCCACGTTCTGACTGTCGTAAGTTCTCAGTGTGAAATGATTAACGTCGTAGGTATGCGGTACGGTGATATTGCTGGGTGTGTTTAAAATGTTGGAAATGAGTAACGTTCTCGGTGATAAACCACACAACTATTCTCACTTGAACCCATCATTGTCCACTTGCTCAAATTACTAGTAAGTGAAATCGAAGACAGGCGAAGGTAATGATTAGTAGTAGAAATGAGAACAGCGAGAAACTTAACGTCAGGATTGAAGGTCGCGAAGTAGATGAAGTTAAGGAATTCTGCTACCTAGGTAGTAAAATAACCAAAGGCCGACGGAGCATGGAGGACATCAAATGCAAACTAGCAATGGCAAAAAGGGCATTCCTGGCCAAGAGAAGTCTACTAATATCAAATCTCGGCCTTAATTTGAGGAAGAAATGTCTAAGAATGTACATCTGGAGAACAGCATTGTATGATAGTGAAACATCGACTGAAGGAAAAACGAAACAGAAGAGAATCGAAGCATTTGAGTTGTGGTGCTACAGATGAATGTTGAAAATTAGGTGGACTGATAAAGTAAGGAATGAGGAGGTTCTGCGCAGAATCAGAGAGGAAAGGAATATGTGGAAAACACTGATGAGGAGAGGGTTCAAAATGGTTCAAATGGCTCTGAGCACTATGCGACTTAACTTCTGAGGTCATCAGTCGCCTAGACCTTAGAATTACTTAAACCTAACTAACCTAAGGACATCCTACACATCCATGCCCGAGGCAGGATTCGAACCTGCGACCGTAGCGGGCACGCGGTTCCAGACTGAAGCGCCTAGAACCGCCCGGCCACACCGGCCGGCTGAGGAGAGGGAACAGGATGATAAGACATATGTTAATACATGAAGGATTAACTTCCATGGTACTAGAGGGAGCTATAGAGGGCAAAAACTGTAGAGGAAGACAGAGATTGAAATACATAGAGCAGATAATTGAGGACGTAGGTTGCAAGTACTACTCTGAAATGTAAAGGTTGGCACAGGAGAGGAATTCGTGGCGATCAGTGACTAGGACGTTGCAATCTGCAGCAATCTTAGAATTCAGAGCCCCATTTCCAGCCTTAGCATATGGTAAGTGAATCTGGAATTTTCAGCGGCATCTAGTTTTTTCAAGAGACAGGGAAAAAAATACAGACAGTGGACAATCAATTAGTTGCAAATTGCAGGTGCTACATAGATATTTGAAAACGATAACGAGTCAAAGCAAGAAGACAATGTTAATCAGGATGTGTTGCCATAGATCTCATCAGCCAATCATAATTCGTTAATAGAATTCAAATTGTACAGGAAACTGAAAATAAAGATCCAAATTTTAATGTAAACATTGAATCGCATGAGGCAGTGATAGATAACAGTCATGTTGACAATGTAGGAAGGGAGGACTTGTTAAGGCAGTTTTACAAAATTTGGATGAAAATTTATGATAACCAATATCTGAAAGAAAAGGCGGGTAATCAAAGGTTGGGTACAGATATGAACAAACTGTTGCATCTAAAGGCGACAGACATTCGTAATGAGATGCACAACCAGTTCAGCAAATTTACAAAGGAATGTAGGAAATTACACAATGTGAAACAACGTAAATTCATGCACGAGGGTGAGACACATTGTCAACAGACAAAAGCGGATGTGACTCAAATGCAGACTCAGGTAAATTCCCAGCAGATAATTGTGAAACAAAGTCATACTGGACAGCACAGTAACAAAAAATTTACAGTTGTTAGGCTGTTCAGCTGGGTAGTAGCTACTATTCCTTCAGCAAAACAGCAGGCACACCTTTTCGTTTATTAGTTGATGCAACTTCTGATAAGCAGAGATTTATTTTAATTTCCTGTGTGCTTTTTAGTTTAAATTCTCAAATTTCTTGCAAGTTTGTTTATTTATGTAGCACACTTCTGTGTTTTGATAACTGTTGAGTTTATTTCCGTCATCTTTAGTATAGATACGGTCTGTGATTGTTGTGTTCATATGCGAGCAGAGTTAGTGACCCTTCATTTACAGCTCCAAGCTGTGTTAGCTTCAGTCATGCAGACTGAGGATATTATGAATGGGAATCACTGTGGGGGCTGGGCTAAGGATCCAAGAGACATCTAGCATATCCCCCATGTCCCTCGATTGGTCTACTATGTGGCTGCACCAGTTACTGCCCGCACTGAGGTCAACTCCTCGCCTGTGGTCGAGTTAGAGGTCGTTCCTAGGTGGTAAGGTGTGGCAGACACCAAAAACACTTTCTGGGTGGCTGATAAGAGGGCCTCCCCAGTTCGTTTGAAAAACAAGTTTCAGCTGCCGTCTGCATTCAATAAACATCCTGAGCCAGATTCAGTCGCTTCCCCTATTCCAGGGGAAGCCTCTTGGCATGCAAAACCTAGACGGTCAAAGTGTAAGGTATTAGACAAATAACACACCTAAGTGGAATTCCGAGAAACAATTCCAGTTAAATCGATATGTTACATGATATAGTTACGTGAAAAGGTACGAATTTTATTCATATGCAAATGGAATAAACAAACTGACATCTCATGAATATAAACCACTAACATTCACGCTAGGAGTTGCATGAATATAATTTCCCAAACCCGGCTACAAGACGCTGTTCTGAGGAAAGGAGAACTTGATGACGGCAACACCCTCCCCATGTTAGGCCGAAACCTTCAAAGTGGGAGATGCAGCGGACACTATGTGACACCATAGCCACCATAGCAGGCCGCCGACAGAAGCCACTCTTGTCCCTGGAAGATATCAAATAAATCTACCTTTTAACAATGACCCTTCAGAAAGCCTTTCTGCAGGAACATGAGTGGAGGTGGCAGATAAACATCCAGAGAAACCCAACTCCAAACATTAGTGACTCACTGTGGCCACCTGCATTAAAATCCGCTTGGAAAAAATTTGTCTCAGTATTTCGTAGCATAAGTTTGCCTTACGAAAGAAACGACGCCACTGAAATGCTACAGAGATTGTAGTTGGTAGAGTTATACAAGTGCGAATGCTCTGATTGGCCAGAAAGAAACACCGTGACCGCCAGCTTTGATATAGCCAAAATACAGGCAGAAAACGTCTCTCTTCTCTGCAGCAAATCGTTGAGTGTTTGAGCAAGGCGACTCGCGCCACGCTGAGACGATTGCGAGAGTAACTGTGTGAACACTTGTTCACCGACTCGTCTTAACTCTTATGGAGTTAAACTGCAAAGTCTCCTAGTATGGAGAATTGCGCCAAGGACTGGCAGTAAATGCTTGCGAGTGATTTGCGAGCAACGACGTATACGCTATTCCAGCCAAATAGCGTGTACCGTGCCTATTTACTTATCTAGGGAACAACTAGGTGTCTCAGCTTCACCAAAGACGTATGAAAAGTATCAGACAGATATTTAACAGTCGACAAAGATTCAGAACAGATTCTCAGGCCCACAGCATGCAGACAGCAGCCAAACAAAAGTAATTACACGTGCCTTGCCAGAAAGTGATATTCAGTTTCCACTCATACCTGCTATCCTCTCGTCCTCTTGTCTCCCATATTATGCAGTAATGGTGCTCCTTAGAGATATGATTGACAAGGAAGGGAAGAAGTGCAGTGTGCTCTCTGTCTGCATATCAAGGAGAGTCTTCCCAAATGCGGAACGGGTGCTACATACCATGAAGAAGACATAGTTCAGATAACTCCAAGTGGTTGCTCATGTTGGTATGGATCAGAAGATATTCTTCTTGGTTTCGGGCAGCTGTCTGAAGTTGCAAGACTGCCAGTCTTGCTTGTAAGATGAAGGCAGACCTCACCATCTGTAGCAATGGCGACAGGACAGGTTGCGGAACTTTGGCACAGAGCCAAGTGAAGGGTCTGACTCAGACGGCTCCTCAGTCATGTAGGCTGCATATTCCTCAAGTTGTGCCTTGGGGTATAGGGTTCCACTTAATAGGTGAGGGGTCCACTGCACACAGAAGGTAGTTACATGGGAAGCGGTGGTTTGTGGAATGAACTGGGCGTTTTTTAGGTTAAGGGGATCTCGAGAAATTACAGAAAAGGCATCAGTCTAAAAGTGTGCAGGACAAATATAGGACGATGACAGACCTACCAATACTCGGTATTTCAGTTATAAACTGTTGTAGATGTGTTGGGAAACAACCACGTCTCCAAGCCCTATTAGAAAGCATTGAAGCTCAAATAGTTGTAAGAATTGAAAGTTGCCTAAAGCCGAAGAGAAGTTCAGCAGAAATCTTTACAAAGGTACTTGTTTATAGCTGTTAGAAGTAGTTTAACTAGTAATGAAATTTATATAGATAGTGTCTGTGAATTGGTTGAGGTTTTACTTCACTCACCGGAATAAATTAATAATTGTTTCCCATAACCAAGCCCCAGTTCAGTTCAGATGATATAGTTGCTAAACAGTTCAGAACAAACTTGAGTCTCATTTCAAATGGATACCCCACTCATACTATTATAGTTGGTGGTGATTTCAATCTACCTCGATATGTTGGTGAAAATACATCTTGAAAGTCGACGGTAGGCAAAAAACATCGTCGGCAACTGTATTACATGATTTCGCCGAAAATTAAGCTGTGCCTTTACTTCAGGGGTCCACTAGAAATGTAAATCGTTGGGAAAACTTACTTGATCTCTTAGCAGCAAATAATCCTGAGCAAATTGGGAGCGTTGTGACGCATACAGGGATTAGTGCCTACAATGTCGTTGTAGCAAGACTGAATATCGTAACATGCAAATCCACCAAAAAATAAACACAAAATATATCTATTTAAGAAAGGAGACAAAAGTTCGGATGACATCTTCCTAACAGAAAGTCTCCAGTCCTAAACTGACTTGTTAGCGACCACCTAACGAACATTATGATGATATAAGAGAAATAAGAGCTCCCACGAAAAGATTTGAGTTTTAGTTTTTCCCGCGCTCTGTTCGAGAGTGGAACGATAGAGTAATAGCTTGAAAGTTGTGGCACGATATAGACGTACATTAACGACGCGGTTTGTGCCAAAGATGGATGTGAACAGAATAAGAAATCGGTCATTAAAGTAGTATCGGATGTACTGCAACAACACTCAGACTTAAAAACAAAGTACAGGAACTGAAAAAACGCGAAAAACCTAAACATACGCAAAAAGCAGGATGATGTGAACTTAATTCGATAGGAAGTAGAAATCTTAGTGCAGGTTAATGTACAAATATTATTGTTAATAAAATGCTCGGGCACGAACATTTTAAGGAGTCTTTTTCCCCACCGTTACATACAGCTAATTTCACGAAAAAAAATTAGAGTTGCTTTCGCAACCAATTCAGACTGAGCCTGAAAAGATTAATATTTGTGTACGGTACAACATACTAAAGAATGCAGGGTCCAGAGCAAGGGAAAATTGAGTATCTCATCAATACACTGCGTTTGTAGACTTCGAAAATTCGTTTCTCCGCAAATATTGGTCGCGACGGAAACAACGAAGCATTAAAGAGCAATTATTTTCCATGCATACCGGTAATTACAATCGCAACTGGTCAGTGCGTGGCTTTCTTCAGAATCGCTTGGAATGGAATAGTTATCTAGGCGATCCCATCAGTGACGATGATCTGATTATAATTTTGATAAAACATATACCGTGAAGAGTAAGAACTTAGCTTCAGGAACGTTCAATGATTTCGACGAAATATTATGGCTTGTTGATCGTTTAGAAGAGATTGACAATGAACATAGCGTGTTGTCCTCAATGGAGAGACGTCTACGGAAGTTAAAGTAACCTCTGGCGTGCCACAGGGGAGTGTTATGGGACCATTGCTTTTCACAATATATATAAATGAGCTAGTAGATAGTGTCGGAATTTCCATGCGGATTTTCGCAGATGATGCTGTAGTATACAGAGAAGTTGCAGCATTAGAAAATTGTAGCGAAATGCAGGAAGATCTGCAGCGGATAGGCACTTGGTGCAGGGAGTGGCAACTGACCCTTAACATAGACAAATGTAATGTATTGCGAATACATAGAAAGAAGGATCCTTTATTGTATGATTATATGATAGCGGAACAAACATTGGTAGCAGTTACTGCTATAAAATATCTGGAAGTATGCGTGCGGAACGATTTGAAGTGGAATGATCATATAAAATTAATTGTTGGTAAGGCGGGTACCAGGTTGGGACTCATTTGGAGAGTCCTTAGAAAATGTAGTCCATCAACAAAGGAGGTGGCTTACAAAACACTCGTTCGACCTATACTTGAGTATTGCCATCAGTATGGGATCCGTACCAGATCGGGTTGACGGAGGAGATAGAGAAGATCCAAAGAAGAGCGGCGCGTTTCGTCACAGGATTATTTGGTAACCGTGATAGCGTTACGGAAATGTTTAGCAAACTCAAGTGGCAGACTCTGCAAGAGAGGCGCTCTGCATCACGGTGTAGCTTGCTGTCCAGGTTTCGAGAGGGAGCGTTTCTGGATGAGGTATCGAATATATTGCATCCCCCTACTTATACCTCCCGAGGAGATCACGAATGTAAAATTAGAGAGATTCGAGTGCGCACGGAGGCTTTCCGGCAGTCGTTCTTCCCGCGAACCATACGCGACTGGAACAGGAAAGGGAGGTAATGACAGTATCACGTAAAGTGCTCTCCGCTACACGCCGTTGGGTGGTTTGCGGAGTATAAATGTAGATGTAGATGTAGATGAATATCAAGTGAATTGGAAGAAGGCACAGCATGTCACAAACATCATTTCCTGTGATGCGAAGCACTGTGGCAAGGTAATTTTGGACGCCCGCCGTGGAGTCAGCAAAACGATAATCGACCGGGATACAATGGTGCGCAAAGAGATGACCACTCGCGGAATTACACGCGCAGTGACGATCGTTTTCGAAATTACAAGAGGAGGGAGAGTGATTTTGATAGAACTAATAGTTGTTGCAAGAAAGGATAGTTCACCTCTCTGAGATACAGGTGACAGACACCCCCAAAAGAGCGAACTTTGGTAAACTGAAAGTAGTTTCGGCGCGAGCCGTACCAGAATATGCGAACAATTTATTGGCTCAACTCATCAAATTCAAATGATTAAATGCGACACTGAAGCTATTAAAGCTGAACCACGGAAAGAAGATGTGTAAACTACTGATGATGATTTAATTCCAAAAATTTTACTTAATGTAAATGATCACAAAGTTGCAGCCGTCCTAGATTCTGTGAGTGATGCTGCTGCTGTCTGCAAGAAATTTTGTTAACAGCTTCGTGAAGCAGAAGTGCTACTTGTATTTCCTGTAAATAGTGTGCATACAGTTAGTTACCATAGCTGGTCACAAAAATCTTGCTTTTACTGGGCTAGTGCTCATTAAGTCATTAGGTGCACGAGTTTAAAAAGATACACAGGGCAGGTTCGAGAACATTTTTCTACACAAGAGACTAATCATTCGGTGTCCCCCCCCCCCCCCCCCCCTCTCACTCGCGCACAACCCTCTTTTTGCTCGTACACTTTCACACGTGTCATTTCTCGTTACCAACTGTGATATGGACTAAATACAAATCTTGCAGTCGTGTTCCACTGGCACTCCTCTCACCTTGGTGCCCCAAGCAGCCGGCCGTTGTGGCCAAGCGGTTCTAGGCACTTCAGTTCGGAACCGCGCTGCTGCTACGGTCGCAGGTTCGAATTCTGCCTGGGGCATGGACGTGTGTGATGTCCTTTGGTTAGTTAGGTTTAAGTAGTTCTAAGTCTAGGGGACTGATGACCTCAGATGTTAAGTCCCATAGTGCTTAGAGCCATTTGAACCATTTTTGCCCCAACCGTCCGCTGCCAATTGTGGTACCTCCTGAATAGAAATCTCACAGTTCTGTATAGAAATTTTACAGGTATGGTGCCTTTGACGCCCTTCTCAGTTTGGCGCCCCAAGCGGCGACTTGTCTCTTGGGCATTAAACTGGTCCTGAAGATACTTTGACGCGATTGTGTTGGTTGTTGTTTCTTTGACTGTGGATTAGATTTTTGGTAAGATTTGACCGAAACTGGTCCTGAAGATACTTTGACGCGATTGTGTTGGTTGTTGTTTCTTTGACTGTGGATTAGATTTTTGGTAAGATTTGACCGAAAAAAGATATAGGATTGATTTTGGAAGAGGATATTTAAGCTTTTGTGATAAGAATGAAGAACTGAATCTTAATTTTGTCGGATTCGCTAGAGAAAAAGAAGAGGTTTCTACTTTTATATGCAATCGAAGCGCCAGTTTACAGTAAAAGAAGAGGAAATTAAGAAAATCAAGTCCAAAATTCAGGAGAAAACAGTGAGTTCACTAATTTTCCCACCCTCTACAGGGAAGAACTGCCAGAACTTTTATGTATACATTAGAAGCATTTTCAAAAAAACCTGAGCTGATGATTGAACGTCAATGTCAAATTAAGTGCGACCACCAAAAACAATTCAAAATGAAATCGTATTCGATACCACTAGATGGAAGAGGAGTTACAGAGTAGGAGATCAAATGCATGGTAGAAAGGGTATAATTAAGAGTTCAGAGAGAGAACATTGCATACCGACACATCCAGTAAGTACAAAAAGACGGTTCGTCAGACTTAATTTCTGATGCCCGATATATCAATCGCGTCATTCTGCCTCAGCTGGGTCAGTTCGAAAATATGGAAAAGATGCTACAGAAACTGAAAGGCACTTATTACCTTAGTTATTTGGATGTGATGAATAGTTATTGGCAGTTGGGGATGGAGGAGAAAAACCGAAAGTTCACCGCATTCTTATACATATCAACGTTACTACCATTTCAAACGTACACTGTTCGGTGTAAGTATTTCATCAGCAGTAATTTTTCCAGCTTTGGACAAGATTTTAGGGAGAAATTTTTCCAGAACGCAATAATGCAGTTCGATGACATTTTTATTGCGTCTACATCATTGGAAGAGCACATAGATACGTTAGATAAGGTTTTGGATTCATTTAAATCCTCTGGAGACATATATAATTTTCAAAAATCAGAATTTGCGATGAAGAAGATAGTCCTTGGACATGTCATCTCGTCAGCAGTAACTGAGCCAGATCAGACGAAATTAAGAGCAAATCTCGGTTTTGGCAGCTAGCAGCGAACCTGCTTTACGTGAAGAACGACACAGACCAGGTTGGTAAATACCTTTGTTGGACTGGTGTCCAGTCCATCTTCTACAACAGCCGCAAGATCCAGGACATGCTAGGCTTCACCATATATGAGGCAGATTCTGTGCACACTAGAGGCTTTACAAAGTGGAACGTCAGTATGCAGAAGCATACATCGGCGAAACCAGCAGGGCTGTAACAAGTACAGATGGAGGACGCGCGCTACATTCGACTTGGGCACCAGTGGTCCAACAGCAGAAAGACTACCGTAAGGAAATAAAATTCTGCAAAACGTACATACTTGCCAGGCAGCCAGAGATGGTGAAATGCAAGAACAGGGAGACTATCAAAATATTAAAACACTCCAACAACTGCCGGCCGGAGTGGCCATGCGGTTCTAGCCGCTACAGTATGGAGCCGAGCCACCGCTACGGTCGTAGGTTCGAATCCTGCCCCGGGTATGGATGTGTGTGATGTCCTTAGGTTAGTTAGGTTTAATTAGTTCTAAGTTCTAGGCGACTGATGACGTTAGAAGTTAAGTCGCATAGTGCTCAGAGCCATTTTGAACTCCAACAACTACGAGGGGTAACTGCCACCGCGCGGCCTACATCCAGCATGAGGAAAAGAGTCCACACCCCATTCGCCGATGATCGCATTGAAAAAGGCAGATACCTACACCCTCAACGTTTTTAAAATTTTCACTTAATGTCATGCTCAGTATACCGTCCATGACAAAATGTAAGTAACCTGGACAACAAAAAGATACATTAGTTCACCCAGAAGAAGGCCATTGTAGCCGTGGTCGAAGCGGTGGTTTCACCAGTAACGGTTTTTACAATATGATGCGGTATCACACACAGAAATCTTTCATGTTAATTATTGTTCACTTTCCGTTTAAGTTCCCATCTGTTAACTAGTACCGATCGTCAGAACTCCCGCTTCATGGTATGCACACAAACTTCGAAGAGGGCGGGCGCCGTCTTGAGTCCCTGTTTCAATTATGACATCACATACTATTTTCGCCGGACTATAATAAGGGCTGTGAGAAACAGGTTCATTCTCAACTACGAGGGTTAGCTGTGGTGGTCCATGAACGTACGACACTCTCGACTTTGAAGAGGAAGTCGTTCGTCACGTTGAGGAGAACCCGACGATGAGCACCCGAAACATCGCCCAAGACATGGGCTCCTGTAGAGACACGGAACATTCTCTTTTCTGTAAGCGTACTGTGAAAAGTAAGATTTGGAAGTGATTTTTACCTCCAAAAAAAGGTACAAAAGTTTCTTACCAAAACTTTGCCTAGTAAGACCCTCCACATCCCCGAGAAGCCTGTAACACGAAATGTACACTCTTCACATTAACATGAATTGCAAAAGGGCGACCGTTCCTGATGTGCCCACGCTCAATCACTACCGAACCTGGTCAGACCTTTCGGCTTTCAGGGCCCCCACCCAAACAGAAACAGGAAAAGCTGCGCTTCGTTACAGCGCTATTGAACGCATTGCGACTGTGGTTTCAAATCTAACAATGGGAGGGAAGAAATTGTATGGTTACTTACGAGATAGTATCGTATGCCTCACCATGCGGCATGAAACTGACTGTCGGAGAAGTCTGATATCTAGAATACTGCCTCTTAAAGAATCTTACCCCTGCGACAGTATTGTTGTAATTGATGTTTACAGCTAATTATCCTTGGGCATTACAATCTTAACACGGGGCTTATAGATACCGAAAAGGATGCACTGCTTTCAGGAACAAACTGCACTGGCGAGTGATTGTGTCTTTTGGGGTGGGAAAACAGAGAAGAATAGTATAACAACGAAAGATTCTTCCAAATAATTCGATTGATGAGACGAAGAACCTGAGCTGCCCAATGAGATGTACGGACACACCCAAAGAAACTCTTCAGAACGCCATGGGAGAGATCTTATTAGTGTGGACACTTGGCTTCAAGGTTTTACGAGAGAAACAGGCTCTATCGCTAGTTCTGGAGGTCTCGTACCACTTAGGACACAAACGCACAAGAGCTCCCGCCTGAAAATGCCACTGTCAGCCCACTACCACACACTATGTAGTATATGAAATGCAGTACAGTACTGCAGCAAAAGTCCACTTCCCAACGTTCAGTTTGTGTCAACGCAATAACTAAAACGCAGAAAAATTACCCTGCATTGCTGTAATGGGCAATCACTGTCTTCTTATTTTAATGCTATTGATTTAAAAAATATTAGTCATTAAGTATTTGTGTTCCTCAAACGTAACTGAAATTATGTATCAGTGGTCCAAAACAGCTATTTGTGAAATGAGATGTTTATAATGTACTCTGCTTGCATTTTCCCAGCTGGTGCATTAATTCTTCACTTACTATTTACTGTAGATACCATATTTACGTGCAATGATATTATGATTAATAAATGTAATCAACATTAATTTATTGCGAGACCTAACTAAATTTGTCACTACAACTTCTCGACATCAAATATGAATGGTTCATTGCTGCTATTCTGTAGCAGAATTTTTAGAGCAGCTGAAATAAAAAAAAATGTTCAAATGTGTGTGAAATCTTATGGGACTTAACTGCTAAAGTCATCAGTCCCTAAGCTTACACACTACTTAACCTAAATTATCCCAAGGCCAAACACACACACACACACACACACACACACACACACACACACACACACACACACACACATGCCCGAGGGAGGACTTGAACATCCGCCGGGATCAGCCGCACAGTCCATGACTGCAGCTCCTGAGACCGCTCGGCTAATCCCGCGCCGCGCAGCTGAAACAAGAAACAAGACAGTGCAGCTACTGCAAGCAGATCAAGCTCTCTTATGTACAGAGCAAAAAAATGCATGTATTTGCTGAAATAATAGTGGTTTTGTACATTCTGTAAGCGTGATTGTGTCTGTGTATGTTTCCGCGTGCGGCCGGCCGCTGTGGCTGAGCGGTTCTAGGCGCTTCAGTCAGGAACCATGCGGCTGCTACGGTCGCAGGTTAGAATCCTGCCTCGGGCATGGATGTGTGGCATGTTCTTAGGTTAGGTTAGGTTTAAGTACTTAGAAGGCTAGGGGACCGATGACCTCAGATGTTAAGTCTTACAGTGCTTAGAGCCTTTGAACCATTTTTGTTTTCGCTTGCGTGTGTTTTGGTACTGTAGCCCACAATCTGGAAAGACTTTTTGGACTAATAAATAAGTAAATGAGAAGGCAAAGATATAACACAAGGGATAACTATCCTGAAGATCGTAAATTGTGGAGTTAATAAGACAGTTTGAAAACATTGCATTCAGTCTATACATGTTCCAGAGCAAGGCTGTATAATAGAGCTCTGACAACTTATTCATAAAACATGCCCCAAAATTGCTTGTAACAATTGACTTAAAAACCCATTTACAATAACATCTGCAAGTACACGCATTCGTTACAACTTTCATTTACACACTGGAGCAATTTCCCTAGATTTTGTATTAATATTACGATTATTTGTGGCTTAATATGTCATTTTAGCTGTGCTCATTGCGATTTCATTTGTTGTACACTTTCCTCAAGCTAAACTACTCAGTCTTACCTTTTGACTATTCGAACAGCGAAAAAAATTTATGTATACCACAGTAACCATGTTGATGAGCACGGTGGTCCTCTTTTGTATTCATCTTTTTCATGGTTCTCACTGGTTACTTGACTTTTCAAGACATTATTACCTCAACACATGGACACCTCAGGCCACACTTCGGTCTGAAGGGAATGACGCAAGTGACACCCTCCCAACGAAATCAGTTTTTCATATACAGGAGTGCCTGACAAAAAGTCGCCAATCTAAAAGGTAAGTTATGTGTTTCTTGCAAGTATTTGTTTTTACGCACTAACACAACATCCGAAGGAGACCTCACCAGCTGTGCAGGAAAGACTGGAGTATACGGCAAATTCGAATTTCAGCAGATGTCGTAATCTAGAAAGCTTTTCAATTCTACTGGCAATAAGAAAAATGGAGGAATGGCCAGAATTTACGCTAGTACATACACACCCCAACCACACTGTAATCATTGGAAGAAATCTTTAATCATCCTATTGACCGGGATATTTCATTCAGGTGCAACAAGTCATTTTGAGGAACATTGCTAAATACCTAATCAGAAAACTACGTAGAACATATAGTTTAGATCCCCACTCATTCTGAAACTATACTGGATCCAACCGGCAACAAATAGACGTGACCTCTTCGGGGAGGTCCACATTGAAACTGGTATCAGTGACCACGAGGCAGTTGTAGCAACAACGATAACCAAAATTCAAAACGCAATGAAAGGAAGCAGAAAGATTTACATATTCAGCAAATTAGATAAAGAGGCAGTAGTGTTATATCTCAATGAGGAACTTGAAACATATAGCTCAGGAGAATGGCTCTGAGCACTATGTGACTGAGGTCATCAGTCGCCTAGAACTTAGAACTAATTAAACCTAACTAACCTAAGGACATCACACACATCCATTCCCGAGGCAGGATTCGAACCTGCGACCGTAGCGGTCGCTCGGTTCCAGACTGTAGCGCCTAGAACCGCACGGACACTCCGACCGGCCAGTTCAGGACAGCAGCATGCAGAAGAATTATGGCTCAAAAGAATAGTTTGAAAGCCTACCACTCCTATTGAAACTGGAACTGAGTGTTCATATGAAATTATGAACCTAGTACTGCACAGCAGAAATGTAATATGGGCAAATGTAAAACTTTCTCAATGTCCTCTCCAGCCAGTACCAAACCAAGGCAAGCCATGCCAATGACCCGTATCGCATTCAGAACAACAAACAGGTGGAATGCTGACTTTGCGAAAATCAGAACAAACTCAGAAGATGCTAACAACACTGCTTGATTTCATAAGAGAGAATAAAAGTTTCATAAGAACACTAATCCGCCCTCTGATATTGCGGAAAGACAACTAACTGAAGCCTTGAAAGTCATTCTTCTGAAACAGAGAGGTGGTGAGGACTGGTAATGAGCCCAGAAATGTAGGCGACGTTCCGTCACACCAGCCAGACATAACGTTATTGTCTTAGACAAGAAGTAATAAACACTCATACTTCTGAACCTTGGTCTCCATCTTTACGTTGCAATATACCAGCTAAGAGACTGAACCCGTGATATGCTGCTACCGTACGCCAAAACAACTTCTGCCTTCGAAGCTACTACCTGTCTGGAGCGCCGTAATCAGTCGCAGTGAACTGCTGACTCCGCAACCACTAAGAACACCAATCAATGTAGGACATGGAGACTTCTATCTCTCACTTTCTGAGCCGAAATGGTGGTATTTGGTGCACTGTCCACCTGTCGCAGTATTCGAGAGATACGCTAACAGCTGCTGCCCCCGATTAGTACCTGTGAGCAGTCTTCAACAAACCTCGCCTTCCTTCATGAGAGAACCACACTGCTCCTCATCTCCAAAGCACTCAGAGTTGCTTAAAGGTTATCCTAGCATGGCCCTTCAATTTCTATGGGAGTCTTTTCCATCAAGGGCAACATGGATTATTGTACAGGCTACACCGATTGCCAACATAGCATGTGTTAAGTGAGCCAACACTGCAGGGGTACCTCAGCTAAGATTGCTGAGACAGCGTCATCGAGTCCCGAGAGTGTGCATTGCACAGCCGCAAGGCTACGCGTCCAGACAGAGTTGAATACACGATTGTAAACTTTAATGTAATAATTTCCTGTTCTGCTAATGCTGTGTCATTAGCGTCCAGCACACAGACTGGTCTGCTCCACCGCACTCCATGTGCCATCATCCCAACACAACAGGGGTCTCAACCTAGGCTATTACAGAAGCTTCTTCTCTGAAATAAATCCCCTCCCCGTCCCCCATACATTGAATAACATCATTAATAATCGGAGATACCAAAACCTCCGAAAAATGCAATGAATGAAACGGGAATCACACAGAAGTAACACAGACTAAATTTATATTGGAATATGGACTACAAACATCACACCATATTGCAGGCTGTTATAGCTCGTGCGCACGCCCATGAACTGGAGAGCACTCACTTGGCCGTGGGACACTGCCTCTCGGCACGTGGCTGAGGCGAGCTTGTGTGTGAGTGAAGGGGCCGGCCGGGACGTGACGTCACAAGGAACTGAAGTGGGACCCACGACAAATATGTGCTCCGTAACGAACTTGTGACGTCACACTATTCGCCTTGTTCGCCATACTTTACGAACACTCGGCTCTGTGCAGAGCCCACGGAGAATCAGTGTGTCAGTGGAAGAAAGGTTCCCACGAAAAGTCTTAAATCCTTCGCGTACTGTCGACAGCTTGTGTGCATTTAAAGGCGTAGTTAAGAATTACTGAACTTTAATGAAATAATTACTTGCTTCTCGCGGGAGGCAGCTGCTGGCTCTTTTAACACCAGCAATGTCAAAAATGGCTCTGAGTACTATGGGACTTAACATCTATGGTCATCAGTCCCCTAGAACTTAGAACTACTAAAACCTAACTAACCTAAGGACAGCACACAACACCCAGTCATCACGAGACGGAGAAAATCCCTGACCCCGCCGGGAATCGAACCCGGGAACCCGGGCGTGGCAGCAGTGTCACGTGCTGTGATGTACGCACCGCGGGTTGTCTTTCTCGCGGGCCTCAGAACTGCAGCTGCACTCCAAATCATGTCTCGGACTCGTCTGTTTGTGATATTGCTGTAATTTTAATTTAATCTATATGAAGGTAGTCATAACTACAAACTGAAAGCCATAAAAACGGAGCATCTGTTGGAAATGTGTGAAAATGGCAAGCGGAAAGAATTAACGCCCAACATTTGCACAACTAACGAAATATTTATTGATTTTTTTGTTTTTTGTTCTGTTTTCTACAGATTTTTCGCGGGGCAAGTGCACTTCCATTAGGTGATACCTTGTTTGCTCCAGCGATGCGCAGTACACTCTTCATTGTAGCGTCAAAAGCAATTACATTACTTTTATTTTTATCCTCTTCGTCACAGAGAATGGCTGCTCACAACAGTAGGTTGACCCGAACAGTCACATAATCCGAACCTTATTCATATTTAGCTAAGGAATATATCTGTCCTTCCACCGAGAGAAATTCAAACTGGTGTAGCACCCATCCTTTAACGACGTTGAATTCTGTAAGTCAGTTAGTTCTAATTGCATCGTAGGTGGCACAACGTTAGGTAAACTGAGAAAGGGGTACAGAGCAATAGCAATTCTTTCTCTAAGTACTATAGTTCTTGGAAATGCAATTCTAAATTATTTATTAGCTGATTAATTATATGTTGCTGTTTTACAAAACAGATGTTAGCAGATAAATTTAGAGAAGCAAGGAGAATGAAGAACGTCAGATTACCATTCCCTACTTTCCTCTTAAATAAACGGAGTTTATCACTGAACGCCAAATAAACGAGTTTATCACTGAACGCCCTGAGTTTGTCCTGCATGTGTACCATCAATAAATCTTTCCTCTGCAGCGACACATTCAGTTTATTTAGGTGAACCGTTCTATCAGCCAGAAAGGCAAGGTCTGATGTCCATTTTGGTTCTGTGAGGCAAAGTATGTCTTTCCCTTTCAAGTCTAGTAGCAAAGCAATTGCCTCACAAATTGAAAAAAAAATTTTTTTTAATTTTTAAATCAAGTGCCGTACTTCAGCTGATCCACCGAACGGTGCAATGGTAAGGTAAATTTCCATACTGAGCTATATCTCCATACTTAGCTTCAAAATCTCGAATAAACCTTCGAAGTGACGATGATTAACACCCGGCTTTCGCACAAAATTCATGCACTTCGCCACAATGTCCATTACATGAAGAAGATCCACAGTTTCTGCAAACAATACCCCCTAATGAATGAAACAGTGTATGTCGCAGATTTCCTTTCCAAAGTCATCCTTCAGCTTATTTTTTACGCGAGAGCCTAAACTTTGCTGACCCCCAACCATTTGTGACGCACCGTCTGTGGTCAAAGAATGGAGGTTTTCCCACGGTGTGTTCATGCAGTCTACAGAGCCACATACGACTGCAAAAAAATCGAGCCCAGCTGGCGTGCAATCCAGTGATGCCATACCTATCAGCTCGTCCGTAACTTGCAGCTGCATGTTTACAGCGCATATAAAAACAGCAAGTTTATTACAGTCAGCTACATCCGTGCTGTCATCGAATGCGAGAGAAAAAAATAAACTGTGGGCTTTTTTCTGAGTTTCGCCTAAGAAACAGCTTCCTTGTCGAGGGTTCGATGGGACACTGTTTGCTTTGAGAGACAAAGGCCCCAAACCGAATGGTTTGCTAGTCAGTGCTATAATATGAGCTGCCTAGTAACTTGCATGAATTACAGCTTCCTTTAGATTTTATGCAGCAACATTTAGCTGAAAAGAATAAATACATGACAATAGTACAAGACGTTTTTTTACAGTTCTAAAAAAATCTTCAATCTTACATTTACTGTATGTTGCCCTTCCAAGTGGAAACCAGTTCCTGACAATCATCCCCTTCTTTCGATCTGCATCTGCTGCGTGAAGGCGATTGTAACGTCGCTGTAAACTGAACAGGGTGTCTGCGCTAGAGGCAAACACAAACGAATGCTTATAACGAAAGAACCTGATATTTTATGTTGTTGGGTAATCACTCAATCAATAAAGACACTCTCCAGAATGTCACCTGACTTTTCATGTACGGCACTGAGACGTATATCGCATGTGCGTGCATGCGTAGTAAGCGAACGTACTCCTGACCGTCTACGTGTGGACGCCACAACGAAAAGCGCAGCGTGTGCTGTGGTTAGCAGAGTTAAATTCCTTAACACGTGTTCAGAGACGTGCAAGAAGAGAACCATTTATCAATGGCGCAGAACTCTTCGGGAAACGGGAAGTTTTATTTCAAATGCTGGAAAACATTCCAAAATGTGAATGAAGAAACCGTGAACCGTGTGAGAAAAATATTCACTAGAAGCCCACATAAATCCATTACACAAGCTAGTAGTGAATTAGCTGTCCCACGTTCGACAGTGCACGTCATTGTGCACAAAAGTCTCCAGTTGGCGTGCTTACAAACTTCAACTTTTGACCCACATTAAGCCTGATTTTGCGGTTGAAATGTTGCATGGCATAGACGAAAACAACGATTATCTCAGTGCAGTGCTGTTCAGTAATGAATAGACCTTCCGTGTCTATGGCAGAGTTAACCGACGAACCTGTCGATTACGGTGAAGTGAGACTGTAGGAGATGTGATTAAGTACAAAAGGGACACACCAAAAGTTAATGTATGGTTGGCATTACATAAAATGGTGTGACTTGTCCGTTTTTATGTAGTCTGCAGTGACAGGGCACGCCTATCTCGACATGATGGCGAAATGTGCAGTTCCACAGATGCCTCCCGACGTCATTTTCCATCAGGATGATGCTTCACTCCACTGTGATGGGGATGTTACCTCATTTATCCACGAGATGTCTTCTCAGCATCGGATCGGAAGGTGGGTGGGGGGAGAGAGGGGGGGAGGGATGGGGGAGGGAGAGTCCGATTGCTTGGCCCCCTCGGCCTCCCAATCTGACTCCACGGATTTCAGTGCATGGGGGTTCATCAAGGACATCTTTTACAGAACAAAGGTTTGGCATGTGGTAGATTTGGGACAAAAGGATCTACGCCGCCATAGAGGCCACAACACCTATCATGCTTATGAACATGTGTCAAGAAGTACCGTTTTGATATCTGTCAAGCTACATACAGTGCCCAAATAAGCACAAAAATATCTGAGCTCCTGTGTAAAACGTTGGACAAATCAAGTTATAAATCTTACCACAAACAAATGTTCTTGTATACCTCTAGACCGGACATCCTGTATTTTTTTTTACAGAAACAAGTGTTCTCTGACACGTCAGGCACTGTGGATGTCCGTCTCTGTTAGTAAAAAAGTATGTTTCTTCTAACGGAGTAGTTAGAGGGCTTCCGCGGCTAGATATTTTCGTTGGTGTCACAATTACACAATCACGTGACCTAAACAGATGGAGGCGCATCTGTTTACTTGCGCCTGCAAAGTACTAGCGTGCATGACATCAGCTCCCATCACCGTGGGCCCCTGCAACAAACTTGTGACGCCACATTAGTCAACTTATAAGTCACACTTAGCGAATACTCAGCTCCACACACGGTTCACAGAAAACCAATATGTAAGTGAAAAGCTACCCAATTAATTTCTTAACTTTGTCGTGTGCTACCGAGAGCTTGCATGCATTTAAAGATGCAGTCAAAAATTATTAAACTATTTAATTACTCGCTCTCCTCCAGAGATGGTTACTGGCACTCGTAAGACCTGCAGTGTCACGTGCTGAGACGTATGTACCATGTTCTGTCTTTCTCTTGGACCACGCCGTCACCATCACAGCTCTGAGCCGAGGCCATGAGTGCACGTGGACAATCATGTCTATGGGGCACTTGTTCAAACAGCCTGCCGTATTCAAGTGTAGTAAGTTGTGCCTTACAGGATCAGTTTACGCAAGAAAATAAATTTGCCATCTGTGATCCATGTTGCTTGATGACCTGCAAATCTATTTACTGATGTGGTAGATGGCAATGACACTGTCTCTACGTTGTGTGTCTCAAAGTACCGTATTATATAGTCTTGCCTGTGGTGCTGTAAAATTCTTACAGAAGATAACTGCAAGCACTGCGTATTTCTGCTCTGTTATGCTCTGTTACCCCTGAAAGTGAGCGGAGCACTTTTAATGAAGCAAATCTTTAAGTATCCACATATAGAGATTTGCGAATCATGGTAGAATTCATGACAAAGGAAGAAGCGCAAGATAATAAATACGTGAAGAATAAATGTATGGAAAATGTAATATAATGTTTGGAAAAGGAAACACACATAAGGTTGAAACTTCCTGGCAGATTAAAACTGTGTGCCCGACCGAGACTCGAACTCGGCACCTTTGCCTTTCGCGGGCAAGTGCTCTACCAACTGAGCTACCGAAGCACGACTCACGCCCGCTACTCACAGCTTTACTTCTGTCAGTACCTCGTCTCCTACCTTCCAAACTTTACAGAAGCTCTCCTGCGAGACATGCAGAACTAGCACTCCTGAAAGAAAGGATATTGCGGAGACATGGCGTAGCCACAGCCTGTGGGATGTTTCCAGAATGAGATTTTCACTCTGCAGCGGAGTGTGCGCTGATATGAAACTTCCTGGCAGATTAAAACTGTATGCCCGACCGAGACTCGAACTCGGCACCTTTGCCTTTCGCAGGCAAGTGCTCTACCAACTGAGCTACCGAATCCCGCGAAAGGCAAAGGTGCCGAGTTCGAGTCTCGGTCGGGCACACAGTTTTAATCTGCCAGGAAATTTCATATCAGCGCACACTCCGCTGCAGAGTGAAAATCTCATTCTGGAAACATCCCCCAGACTGTGGCTAAGCCATGTCTCCGCAATATCCTTTCTTTCAGGAGTGCTAGTTCTGCATGTCTCGCAGGAGAGCTTCTGTAAAGTTTGGAAGGTAGGAGACGAGGTACTGACAGAAGTAAAGCTGCGAGTAGCGGGCGTGAGTCGTTCTTCGGTAGCTCAGTTGGTAGAGCACTTGCCCGCGAAAGGCAAAGGTGCCGAGTTCGAGTCTCGGTCGGGCACACAGTTTTAATCTGCCAGGAAGTTTCATATCAGCGCACACTCCGCTGCAGAGTGAAAATCTCATTCTGGGCACATAAGGTTATTCACCGTGGATAAATAAAAAGTATCAGGTCAAACTATTTAACTTCACCACGAGACTAAAAGCACTCAGAAGATTCAAAATAATGTTACTAGCTTCTGGAGCACGATCTTATAAGTGAGAGAATCTAATTGTACATCAGTTGAAATCGCAGTTGGTTAAATTAGAAGTGGATAATGATCACCACACGTTCTTATGCGATCAAAACCGAGAATAAAGCATAATGTTCTCTACAACAAGGTCTAATCTGTAATTCAGTGCTTTATCTCAAAGCACACAGAAATTCAAGCTACTTAAATGCATCCCACATACATGTCACTTGCTGTGATCTAACTGTATTGCACACAGATATCAGTTGAATGTGCCCTTTACAAAAGCACAAGACACATCTAAATCATGTCTATGATGTGCTTCCAGGAATGAGAGTGCTTTGTACATAGCTACATGAGTCATCCAAACCAAAGTACACACGCCAAGCTCTCTGATTGGCCAGCATCCATCAAAGCCTCTCTATGTCCCTAATACAGCCCATTAGTGATCAGATTTGTTTGTCAAACCAGCTCTTATCTATCCATGGGTTTGTAAAACAAGCCCGTAACCTTAGTAACAGAGTTTGTCAATATAATCTCACTTGTGAAGCAGATGATGTTCTCGTTGCGAAACCGTTTAAGGCTTCTGGGTATGGCTACCAGTGCAGACAAATCATTTCTTGCTTTGACTTTAGCAGTGTGTATAATGAAGAAAAAGGAAGAAAGATGCTGGTCCAGGAAATGGTTGAAATTGAGAGAAAAATACGCCCACAAAAATCCACTAAAGAAAATACCACCCTTAGAACCTGAACATTACATCATCTTTCTCCAAATGGACTGCCAGACTTCTCGTAACTGTGTTACTTCATCCTCACACTCACAAGTATGCGAAATGTTATTGTCTTCTACTTGGTCCTCTAATGACAGTTCATTAAAATACCATAATGTGAGAACATATGCTTTGCCCATGGAAGAATCGAGCAACGTCGATTTTTATTTTATTTTATAGCTCTCCCATTTGTATGTTGTGTGAAGAATACTGATTTTCTTCTTAACACCTTTCTGTGTAATATATGGCTGGGCAAGTAGCAATATATCTACCATTTTTGTGACTGCCAGTGCTATTTTATTTTTATACTTCACCACAGTTCCTGTGGTTGTGAAAACTCACTATATAGAGAGGTAAGTTATGAAAGAACTCTTTTTAGCTAAACATTCATAGTGAAACATCGACACAAAACAAAGTCCACGATCTTGTCAAATCTGCCGTCAGTCAAACTTCTCTGAAACACGTTAAACACTCTCTATGATTGAGAAACAAGTCAAACAGTGCTGTACACGGTCAAACATTTGACAAACCAAGCAGAGTTTGACAAATTGTTGTGCTTTTAGTACCCTACACACTGTCACACGAAAAGGAGTGTTTCACAGGTTTCAGAGAAATTTTGATTGTGCCAGACTTGACAAGAAGGAAAAAGTTGTCAATGTTGAAGTTTCGCGAACTATGTTTATCTAAAAAAGAGTTTCGTTATAATTTACCTCATTGTACCATGATTTTCACAACTACGGAAGCTGTAATAAAAACAAAATAGGATGAAAAGGAAATAGTACTGGCAGTTATCAAAATAGTAGAGGTTGCAACTTTCCCTCTTATATGAAGCAGTTAATGGTTAAGAAGAAAATCAGTATTCTACGAACTCCCCCTAGTGGGAATGCAATAAAATAAATCTAGTCTCTCTTTTTCTTTCACAGATGATGTCCATGTTCCCACGTTGTGATATTTTAATGACTTGTCACTGGAGAACCAAGTAGAAGAGCAAACATTTTCGCGTACTTGTCATTTTCAATGTGCAGGGAAGTAACCCACTTATTAAAAGAGTGACTGTACATTTACAGAAAGTAGATGTAATCATCAGATTCTGAGTGTAATATTTCCTTTAGCAGATTTCCATGGGTATATTTCTATCTCAATTTCAACCATTCCCTGAACCAGCGTCTTGTTGTCTTTTTCTTTTTTATAAATAGTGCAGAAGTCACTGCAAAAAATGCTTTATCTGCATTTGTACCCATAACTACCAGTACAAAATACTGTCTTCAATTTGACCATGGAGTTCACAAGTAACTTACGTATTATGCATGATTTGAAAGATGCTCATGTGACAACAGACATCTTTCAAGTAGGCCATTGTACTGGATAGATATGTACACTTGACAGCAAAAAAAGTGAGCCACTGCTAAATGCAACTAATATAACATAGCTGTGTTACAGGTCCTCTATACGCCGAGACCCTGTGGGGTATAGTCGTCTGGGTACTGTAAGAGACTACTAGAGAAAGCTGCTCGTTACGGCAGTCAGTCCAGATGTAAGCTAATATTGCCATGCACGAACATTAGAAAACACATTAGTAAAGATGAGAGACTCCCTAGCAGTTGTAAATTAAACTTCATTAAAATAAGTGTTGCTTCAGAAGTCACTCACTAAATCACATGACGAGTTGTTAGTAATCCGAATTTGAACCAATTGTTAAGAAAACGAAGCCGGCGTGTCTGATCGACGCTCAACTAGGCATAGAGAGACATAAAATGTCGAAGTGTTCACCAATATCAGTTTACAATGCCGAATGACCGAAACTGGAAATAAATGACGATAGGAATCTTCATATTTTCGCGGCGCAATGATTGTTCGATAAAATTTCTTACATACAGTCGCACAAATTTCACTTCTTCCTCTAATATGTCGGCTGCATACCGTCCAGCATTGTTCAGAGTTAGCCGAGGTGACTGACGTTCCAGCACTTGCTCCGTCCTTTTAAACTTTGGAACACGCAGTATATCGAACACCGACCCATAAGGATTATATTTACGTGCAAATTGTTGCCACCGTCCTTCGCAGACGATGCATGTACTCTGAACTCTGGTACACAGAACACACGTCATTGCTGACGAGAGCAGTCTGGAGAACGAACTTCTACACTTAAGAAGAGTGAAACCAACGGAGGTATATAAGACACTACAAATAAACCAACAGTGAATATAAGTTTTAAGTCCATGGCTTTACTGCCATATTTGGGAAGCCTATCGTGAAAAATAGGACGGATCATCAGCAAATAAAAAGTGAAAAAGATTTTTCTCCCTCCACCAAAGATAGCAGCACTCCTGGGTTTCGTTAAAGACGATTTGGTGCTTAGGAAGCCTGGGATTTACAGTATCCCCTCTGCGTGTGGCCGTTCATGACAGATCAACAGAGCACCGCAAGTACACCCGGCTCTTACAACCCAATAAATCTGTTGTGGCAGAGCACCGTATTGACACTGGGCACTCCATAGTGTACGATAACGTCGAAATTTTAGCCTCAACTTCATCTTTCTGGGACTCAGTAGTGAAAGAAGCAGATGAAATTCGGTCAGTGACGAATTTAATTTACATAGATAGCGGCTTCAGCTTGGTCAGGTCATGGAATCAGGCACTTTCTATAGTGAACTCATAAAGACGTCCCGACGGTGCAGCTCGTAGTGATACATCGGTATCACAGAGCGCATCGACGGCGCAGCTATAGATCTAATTCCATGCTTATGTTTCAATTCTTTGCCACCAATCAATGTCTCTGGCGCCTTGTGTATCTGTGGCCCCATGCGGAGTGGTGCGGTCCGCAGGTTTAAAATGACTAAGCAAGTGCTGGAGCGTCAGTCACCTTGGCTCACTCTGAAGATGGCTGGGTGGTTGTTGTTACTGCAGTCTTGAGTCCAGAGACTGGTTTGATGCAGCTATCCATGCTACTCTATCCTATGCAAGCCCCTTCATCTCCGAATAACTACAGCAACCTACATCCTTCTGAATCTGCTTAATATATTTATCTTTTGGTCTCTCTCTACGATTTTTACCCTCCACACTTCCCTCCAGTATTATATTGGTGACCCTTTGATGTCTCAGAAGGTGTCCTACCAACTGATCCCCTTTTCTAGTAAAGGAAATTACTCTTCTCCCAATTCTATTCAGTACCTCCTCATTAGTTACATGATCTACCCACCTGATATTCAGCATTCTTCTGTAGCTCCTCATTTCGAAAGCTTCTATTCTCTTCTTGTCTAAACTGTTTATTGCCCATGTTTCAGTTCCATACATGGCTACACTCCATAAAAACACTTTCAGAAATGACTTCCTGACACTTAAATCTATATTCAATGTTAACAAATTTCTCTTCTTCAAAAACGCTTTCCTTGCCGTAGCCAATCTACATTTTATATCCTCTCTACTTCGGCCATCATCAGTTATTTTACTCCACAAATAGCAAAACTCATTTACTATTTTAGGTGTCTCATTTTCTGTTGTAATACACCAGTTTAATTCGACTACATTCCATTGTCCACGGTTTGTTTTTTGTTTATCTTTACCTTGTATCCTCCTTTCAAGACACTGCCCATTCCGTTCAGCTGCTCTTCCAGGTCCTCTGCTGTCTCTGACACAGTTACCATGTCGTCTGCAAATCTCAAAGGTTTTATTTCTTCTCCATGGATTTTAATTCCTACTCCAAATTTTCCTTTTGTTTCCTTTACTGCTTCTTCAATGGACAAACTGAATAACATCGGGATACAGCACTGTCTCACTCCCTTCTTAACCACTGCTTCCCTTTCATGCCCCTTGGCTCTTATAACTGCATTCAGGTTTCTGTCCAAGTTGTGAATAGCCTTTCGCTCCCTGTATTTTATCCCCCAGCTACCTTCAAATTTTTAAAGAGACTACTCCAGTCAACATTGTAAAAAGCATTTTCTAAGTTTACACATGCTAGAAACGTAGGTTTGCATTTCCTTGACCTATCTCGTAAGATAAGTCTTAGGGTCAATATTGCCTCACGTTTTCCAGCATTCTGAGGAATCCAAACTGATTTTCCCCGAGGTTGGCTTCTACCAGTTTTTCCATTCGTCTGTAAAGCATTCGTGTTAGTATTTCGCAACAGTGACTTATGAAACTCATAGTTCGGTAATTTTCACACCTTTCAACACGTGCTTTCTTTGGGATTGGAATTATTGTATTCTTCTTGAAGTCTGAAGGTATGTTGCCTGTCTCATACATCTTACTCACCAGATAGAAGAGTTTTGTCAAGGCTGGCTCTCCAAAGGCTGTCAGTAGTTCTAATGCGACGTTGTCTACTCCTGGGGCCTTGTTTCCAAAAAAAAAAAAAAAAAAAAAAAAAAAAAAAAAAAAAAAAAAAAAAAAGTTTGAGATATATGGGACTTAACTGTTGAGGTCATCAGCCCCTAAGCTTACACACTACTTAACCTAAACTATCCTAAGGACAAACACACACACCCATGCCCAAGGTAGGACTCGAATCTCCGCCGGGATCAGCCGCACAGTCCATGACTGCAGCGCCCAAGACTGCTCGGCTAATCCCGCGCGACCCTTGTTTCTACTTAGATCCTTCAGTGTCATATCTCCCATTTCATTTTCATCTACGTCCTCTTCCATTTCCACAATATTGCCCTCAAGTCATTCCCCTTGTATACACCCTCTATATACTCCTTCCACCTTTCTGCTTTCCCTTCTTTGCTTAGGACAGATTTTCCATCTGAGCTCTTGATATTCATACAGGTGGTTCTCTTTTCTCCGAAGATCTCTTTAATTTTGTTGTTGACAGTATGTATATCCCCCAAGTGATACATTCTTCTACATAGCCAGCCAGGGTGGCCGAGCGGTTGTAGGCGCTACAGTCTGGAACAACGTGAACGCTAAGGTCGCAGGTTCGAATCCTCCCTCGGGCATGGATGTGTGTGATGTCCTTAGGTTAGTTACGTTTAAGTAGTTCTAAGTTCTAGGGGACCTATGACCTCAGAAGTTATGTCCCATAGTGCTCAGAGCCTGAGCCATGCTTCCACATCCTCACATTTGTCCTCTAACCATCCCTGCTTAGCCATTCTGCATTACCTGTCACTCATTTTTGAGACGTTTGTATTCCTTTTCGATTGCTTCATTTACTGCATTTTTATATTTTCTCCTTTCATCAATTAAATCCAGTATCTCTTCTGTTACACGAGGATTTCTACTGGCCCTCGTCTTTTTACCTACTCGATCCTCTGCTGCCTGCACTATTTCATCTCTCAAAGCTAGCCATTCTTCTTCTACTGTTTTTCTTTCCCCTGTTCTTGTCAATCGTTCCTTAATACTCTCTCTCAAATCCTCTACAACCACTGTTTCTTTCAGTTTAGCCAGGTCCCTTCTCCTTAAATTCCTTTTTGCAGTTTCTTCCGTTTTTATCTACGGTTCATCACCAATAGATTGTGGTCAGAGTCCGCATCTGCCCCTGGAAATGTCCTACAATTTAAAACCTGGTTCCTAAATCTCTGTCTTATCATTATATAATCTATTTGGAACCTTCCAGTGTCTCCAGGTCTCTTCCACTTACACAACCTTCTTTCATAATTCTTAAACCAAGTGTTAGCTATGATTACGTTATGCTCTGTGCAAAATTCTAGAAGGTGGCTTCCCCTTTCATTCCTTACCCCAGGGCATATTCACCTACTACGTTTCCTTCTCGTCATTTTCCTACAATCGCGTTGTAATCCTCCAAGATTACTAAATTTTCGTCTCTCTTAACTAATTCAGTAATTTATTTTATCACATCATACATTTCCTCAATCTCTTCATTGCCCACAGAGCTAGTTGGCATATAAACTTGTACTACTGTGGTAGGCGTGGGCTCCGTGTCTATCTTGGTTACAATAATGCGTTCACTATGCTGTTCGTAGTAGCCTATAGCGTTCCTATTTTGCTATTCATTATTAAACCGACTCCTACATTACCGTTATTTGATTTTGTATTGATGACTCTATATTCACCTGACCAGAAGTCTTGTTCCTCCTGCCACCGAACTTCACTAATTCCCACATATCTAACGTCAACCTATCCATTTCCCTTTTTAAATTTTCTAGCCTAACTGCCCGATTAAGGGATCTGACATTCCACGCTCCTATCCGTAGAAGGCCAGTTTTCTTTCTGCTGATAACGACATCCTCCTGAAAAGTCCCCGCCCGGAGATCCGAATAGGGGACTATTTTACCTCCGTAATATTTTACCCAAGATGATGCTGTCTTCATTTAACCATACAGTAAGGCTGCCTGCCCTAGGGAAAATTACGGCTGTAGTTTCCCCTTATTTTCAGCCATTCGCAGTACCAGCACAACAAGGCCTTTTTGGTTGGTGTTACAAGGCCAGATCAGTCAATCATCCAGACCGTTGCCCCTGCAATTACTGAAAAGGCTGCTACCCCTCTTCAGGAACCAGACGTTTCTCTGGCCTCTCAGCAGATACCCCTTCATTGTCATCGCTCTGTATCGCTGAGGCACGCAAGCCTCCCCACCATCGGCAAGGTCCATGATTCTTACGGGGGACTGGGCGGTATACGACCAAAATATTAGAAAAGAAGTGAAATTTATGCGGCTGTACGCCCGGAATTTTATGGAACAAATGAAGATACGTTTAGCACTGCACCGGGAACCGTAAGAAGCTTATTTTGCCCCAGAGAAGCAACCACAAAAGGTACGTAATAAACTGCAATGCACAAGTGTGAAACACCATGAAGTAAAGTTGAGGTGATAGACAGGAAGTAGAACCCAATACCTATATGAGTTGTTCACTAAGCACAGACAAATGTTGGATAATAATATGTTCACTAATAGCTTGATATTGGAACCTGAAACGACGATACAAATCATTTTTACCTGACAGGGATTCGAACCAGTGATCTTTCGCTATCGTCGTATAGCTACAAACAGATGTATAATATTTATTGTTTCTTTGCCAATAGCGAGATGTGCACATGCTGTGCTAGAGGTAACGCAATAAATATTTCTGTGCTGCCTGGAACAACAATCCCGCGCACATCGTCATTGTTGACCATACGAAAAGAGGTGTCAACTAACAAATTATCTGTCACTTGTAGTTAGGATTGCGCCGTTCGTAGTGGCGTCATGGAATCATGAGGAAACTGCAAAATAATGTGAGAGAATCATCTCAAACGGTTCAAATACGGAGAAAAATTGGTATCGGAGCACGAATCCCAGTCCAGCGAAAATATTTTCAAACATCTCAGGGTCACTTAAAATAAGAAATGTAGGTCCTATGACGTGACATGACGACTGGTTAATGAGCTAAAGTAACATTACTAGTTTAAGAAAGCTTAGTAGAGAGTTTCTGCAAGCAGTAACCTCTACATCTGACAGCCAAAACTAGCCTACCTCTACTCCAGTGAGCAGCGAATGGACATGTTTAATGTCGATTTGGAACCATGACACAGTCCTGCGCTCTTTACTTGGCATTACTGGCTGTGAAGATGGTTTGTTTCTGGCTGTTAAAAACTGTTTCCCCCAGACGGAATCGAACCCATACCAAAGCCATTACAAGCTAGCCTCAGTCCAACCAGCCACCCAATTTCACAAGTACGAGGGTCACTCCAAAAGAAATGCAAACTAATTTTTTTTAATCCATCTTTTATTCTACATGTTTGAAAGTTTTACAGTGTGTAGATACATTCTTTAGGAACAACATTTTCACTTCTCCACATAATTTCCATCCCTCTCAACTACCTTACGCCATCTTGGAACCAGCGCCTGTATACCCACACGGTAAAATTCTGGACCAACCTGTTGGAACTACTGTTTGGCAGCGTGCACAAGGAAGTCATAATCTTCAAACCTTGTTCCACGAAGATAGTCTTTCAGTTTCCCAAAGAGATGATAGTCACATGGAGCCAGGTCAGGACTGTAAGGCGGGTGTTCCAGTGTTGTCCATCCGAGTTTTGTGATCGCTTCCATGGTTTTTTAACTGACATGTGGCCGCGCATCGTCGTGCAACTGCAAAACATGCTGCTTTTGCCGATGTGGTCCAACAAGACTCAGTCGAGCTTGAAGTTTCTTCTGTGTCGTCACAAATGCATCAGAATTTATGGTGGTTCCACTTGGCATGATGTCCACAAGCAAGAGTCCTTCGGAATCGAAAAACACCGTAGCCATAACTTTTCCAACAGAAGGTGTGGTTTTGAATTTTTTTTCTTGGGTGAATTTGCATGATGCCACTCCATTGATTGCCTCATCGTCTCTGGTGAAAAATGATGGAGCCATGCTTCATCACCTGTCACAATTCTTCCAAGAAATTCATCTCCACCATTCTCGCATTGTTCCAAAAGTTCGCCTCATACCGTTTTCCTTGTTTCTTTGTGAGCCACTGTCAACATCCTGGGAACCCACCTGGCACAAAACCTTTTTTAACGCCAACACTTTCAGTATTCTGCAAACACTTCCTTCATCTATCCCAATGCAGCGTGACAATTCGTTCACTGTGATGCATCTGTCAGCAGTCACCAATTCGTTAACTCTCTGCACATTGTCTGGAGTGTGTGCAGTACGAGGCCTGCCGCTGCGAGGATAATCCTCAATATTGCCGTGCCCGCTTTCATCACGTAACATGCTTGCCCACCGACTAACTGTACTGCGATCGTCAGCAGCATTTTCATACACCTTTTTCAACCTCTTGTGGATGTTTCCCACTGTCTCGTTTTCTCAGCACAGGAATTCTAGGACAGCACATTGCTTCTGACGAACGTCAAGTGTAGCAGCCATCTTGAAGACATGCTGTGACGGCGTCACTCACGGGAACAGGTTGAACTAAGTTTGAAAATAAGAGGGAAGGACGTATCTACACACTGTAAAACTTTCACACATGCAGAATGAAAACTGTATTTTTACAAAAATAGTGTGCATTTCTTTTGGAGACACCCTCGTATTAGCATCATGTTTTTGTCACAATGGGGTACCCAGCACACAGTACGAGAAGTGTTGACTTTCACCTGATCTGTTGTTGTGAATAACCTATTCTTGGTCTAGTAGTCAATGTCATGCAATGCTAACACAAAGCTGTGATACCATATCCATCCTTTTCCTTTCCTTTTTAAGCTGTACTCTGTCTGTCTGCTAAAATCATCAGTTTGACATAAGGTCAGGGACAGTTTGGTTCATCTTCTAACCAACCAGTAACAGCAAAATCTTGTGGAAACGTGTTTGTGAAAGGGTTCATGGGTGTCTGGCATCGTAAGATCGATTTTAGCAACATCAGCCGGCGGCCGCTTGATTCAGACCAGCGTCCGCCCAAGTCATTGTGATTCATCGGCCATACAGCCTATGATCTCCAGCCGCCTATTCTGTGCTCAAAATAGCGAATGTTGCATATGATATAATACTATGTTTCAGCATGCACCACGGCGATTTTTTATGGCAAGCTGCTATAAGCATATTTAACTATGGTCTTATTTTGTTGAAGTATGTAGTATAGTTAGTGCCATAGCAAATTGATTATTTCTCAGTTTTGACGTTAGAGTCGTTTATGCATTGGAAAACGTAGCTTATAACGGAGTAATGTCTAACATTGGTGACACTGTGTTCTGTTCGTGATTAATAGAAGTGTGAAAGCAGTGGGGGCAATCCGAAACACCTGTGCGGATCCGATACACCTGTGCCGTGTATGCGTTGGGTTCGATCGAGAAAATAATGTTGTATCGTTTCAGGTACGATGGTTTTGAGCTCAATTAATCAACACTTTCAGAAAGACAAACACATATTGATGAAGGACATTCCGAAGATTTACTACTATGGTGTCTGACAGTGTATCCAATAACTGGCAAATGTGACAAACAATTAACCTTTGTGCGACACGTGCCTTCAGTAGTCATTTTGAGATTCAAAGAAAGGAATGATGAATACAGTACCATGTCATGTAGAAAACAGGATTAGAGGCTAAGCAGAATCTCGAACTGGAGAGGAGAGGAAGGATGTCGTCTGTGCCCTTTCGAAGGATTGATCCTGACATTTGTAGTAATAGATTTAAGAAGGTCACAGTAAACCTAAATCAGTGCGGCCTGATGGTGATTTGAAGTACTATATAGTAGCTTCATAAGGGGAAAAATAATGAATAAGCCATAACAAACATTATCTCAAACGATGGCCTATATATGTCCACGAAATATACTGCTATTGATTATTGCCTAGTGGTACAAACAAGGTGTTTTGTGTTACGAACTACTTTACACGGATGTGTCCTTCGCAGTTGATACTAGTTGTCAACAAATGAGATGCATTGTAGTCGGACAGTAACAAATGCGATCTGTAAGTTAGCACCAAGGAACTTGGCTGGCAAACACGCCTACCACACATCTTCTAACCTGCACCCTTTCTCGGCCTTATTGATCAACCGCCAAGAAAATTAGCTTTTGTTTATCTTTGTTTGTTTTTTTTTTGCCGATTGCGCTTTAAACGTGGCTTATATCAGAATCAGAAGGTCATTGCGTGCGAGTGATCGGAAACTACCTGCCACATCAACAGATGGTTTCCGATAACAAGGTGGAATATTTTGTTGACTATTTCTCTGATATTTGTGTCTATTTTGTTCAGTAACCTAATGGGATACGCTGTTAATATGCATTACACTAATACAAGAGGTGTCTCACCTTAATACCATTCAACGAATGGCTGTCTTAATTAAACGTGAAGTCTTTTGTCATACTCAGGTAGCTTTACCCGTCTACAAAGTAAATACGACAATGTGGTTGTGAGAGTAGTTGCTGAATCAAACACAGTTAACAGAGTGTTCATTGATACAATTTCATTAATAGAATTGTGTATCTTCAATAGCAGTTCTGCAGTAGTTTATTTTTCTTACCTCCACATCTACAGGTTACTGAACTTTGCAAGACGTCTTACGGTGACAAAATTTCTAAAGACGTCATTCTGAGTTCTGTACAGCTACTTGTAGGTCTGGCGTAGAGGAGGTAAAATGCTACTCTCACGTCAGTTTGGAACGGAGAGCTATTGCCTCCTCTCCTTTACAATTTTCTTGGAACAAACGCCCAACTGCAGCTTCCATCGCCTCATCACTGCTCTTGTGATGCCTGACACAAAGAATTTGCATTGTAGACAACGAGATTAGTTGTAGTTGCTGCTTGAAAGTAATCTCCGCTGTCTGTAAAGATACATTTGATAAGTCGATGACACACCAAAGGGGAGTTAATTCAGAATCTTTGATTGATATACTGTGAATATATCAAGTGAATCTTGCAAGATAAATCTCTGTCATTCCAGGAAGTACCCAAACTACCTTAGTGTCACCAGACACGTCCCACTATGTTGTCATGACCGTGTCATGATTATGTTCCTGCAGGCAATGTCTTTCGTGAGTGGGCTAACAATTTAGGAGAGCGTCTTATGCATCAACGATGGAGCGACCCTACGACGTCATAAGGAGTATTCTAGTACTTATGGTGAGCGAGAAGAATGTAAAGTTGCACAGACCACTGTGATACATACAAAGGGAAATTAACGTAATCCTCTGAGTTACCGATCCATTTCATTTCAACCGACATGTAGAAGGATGTGCGAACAAATACTTTGTTCCGACGTTAAGAAATATGTCGGGATATACTGCCTATTGGCATCAAAGCAGAATTGATTTCTACTGAATCACACTTGTGAGACATAGCTGGCACTATTTGCTCGACGTACTGCGTATAGGGGCTCTCAAATTGACTCTATATTTAGAAAGTCCTAAAAATGCTTCTGATATCATGTTGTAAGTAGCCTGTTAATATGTTTCTATGTTGGCAGCGCTATAGACTGCATTAATAATACTGACAGCGTTGTGGGCCCTCTGTTAGAAACTCTGTGGCTGTAGGAGCTCGCAGTTCGGAAGTTAATAGTTAGCAGTATTAGAGGTTAGCAATGTTAGCACGAGCGGACGATTTGGACATGTGTCCTACATGGAGATTTAGTATTGGTTGGACATGGATTGTAAAATCATGATTGATGTACCTGCTAAAGTTTGGATAATGGAATTATTGATGATTATATAATTTTGGAACTGGACGTCACATTATTAAGGTAAAATCTGCTAAATACATTGTTTGATCTGCAACAAAATCTTTCCTTGGCTAACCACATGCCTATTAGTAGTTAGAGCCTGTAGTAGTTAGAATCTTTTCATTTAGCTGCCTGTAGTTGCTGCTTGCTGTATTCGCTGTAGTTCATGTCATGAAGATTTTCTGTGAGGTAAGTGACTTATGAAATGTATGAGTTATTTTAGGATGTCTTCTAATTCAGGGCCATTCTTTTGTGTTAATTATTTGCGGTCAGATTGCGTTACTTTTGTGTATTGTGGGTAAAAGTTTGTCAGGGAAAATTCTGTAGGTCAGTGTTGTAATGAAAAAACAAGCAAAGAGACAGTATAAACATAGAAGTTTCAATTACTCTTAAGTGCTTTCAGCCACATTGCTTTCCTATGGACTACCATCTCAGTTGTGCGATTGAGTCGTAAATTCTTGAGTGAAAGGTCACAGGTCGCAGTAACTGAAGGGACGTCACCTACTGAAACAGTAGTTATGAGTGTGGTTGTGCAAGTAAAGTGATGTTGACCTTCTCCTGTTCCTAATATATACAGGGTGATTATAATTAAACTTTCAAAACACTGTAGAAATAACACCACTGGTGAGAATGCTGTCAGATTGCAATGTAATGTTATCCGAAAAGGGGAAAACGTATGGCAGAAGAAAAAAAATAGTGTGAAAATCAATAAATGGCGCTGTATGTGACAGAATGTGTAAATGAAAATACCTGTCATGTGCACAACCCATTAAAGTTGGTATAAACACGCCGGGTACACTGCGACGTTTGCCATGACTGTCTCAATGCAGAATCGCGCTCTCTTTGTAAATCTGTATTACAAGAATGATGACTGTGCACACTTCGCTCTGCAGAAGTTCCGGGCACTACAGGGTTTGAAAAAAGGCGTTGGTCCGATAACTGCCGTGGGTCTGGAGCAAATGATACGCAAATTCGAAAAGACGGGTTCTTTTGGTGTGCAACCTGGTAGAGGGATCAAACAAATTGATTCGACTTCAGTCGAAACAGTGGCCACAGCAATGCAGTAGGAGACGAGTGGTGGTGGGCAAACGTGTAGTGTACAGAAAACAGCCCGAACATTGGACATATCTGTGAGCACTTTGCGTAAAATCCTAGGAAACGTCCTTCTTTGCTATCCATTCAGAATTACCCATGCGCACGAGTTGCTTCCTGTTGACCTGCCAGCAAGAGAGACCTTTGCTCTAGAATTTCTTGCTTACATGGAAGTGGACAATGATTGGCAGTGGAAGATTGTATGGACAGACAAAGCCCACTTCCATCTGACAGGATATGTCAATACACAGAATTGTCTAATGTGGCCAAAGGAAAATCCACACGCAAATTAACCAGTACCACTTCATTCTGAAAAGGTCACTATGTGGTGCGGGTTTACGGTTCATTTATTATAGTGCCATATTTTTTCGAAGAGACAGGTGCTTCCGGTCCTGTTACCTTCACCGTCACTGGCAAGCGCTTCGAGTGTCTTTTATGCAACCATATCATTCCAGCTCTCCAATAGCATGGATGCGTGGATGGGATCATTTTTATGCAAGATGTGAAACGTCCCCTTAGAAAAATTATACAAGATTGTGCTTAAACTGACACACAATAGTTTTTAGCGCAACGCAATCGGACTTTCAATAATCCCTACAAGAGAATGGCCCTGACTAACATTAACCCATATGTTTCACAAATCACTTACCTCACAAAAATCATAGTTACTCAACCTACTGCAATACAGCGAGCGCCACTACTGCCAGCTAACTAAAAGATTCAAACTACGGAAGTCACTAACTACTGATAGGCACAGTTAGCAAATGAAAGATTTTAATAGAGAACAAACAATGTATTTACCTTTATAGTCATTATATATATATATATATATATATATATATATATATATATATATATATATATCAGTTCATGACACCAATTCTTACAAATTTCAAAACTCCGCCATCTCTCTCCCCACGTCAACCACTGCTGGCGGCTCACCTCCTACTGCGCAACGCTACGCGCTGTTAGCATCCAGCTGCCGCTGCCCAACACTACAATGGCAGACAACAATGCAAACCAGCCACAGACTGCACACGGCACAGCCAGTGATTTTTATACAGAGCGCTACGTGGCGGCGGCGTTACCAATAACAAAACCTAAACAGCCTACTTACAGATGGTGCACCTCCGCACGTTGTAAATCCAGTTAAGCAGCTGCTAAAGCGCCATTTCGGAAATTCTAGAATTATCAGCCGCCATCTCCCTACAGCACGGCCGTCCCAATCACTTGATCTTAATCGGTATGACTTCTGGCTGTGAGGCTATTTGAAAGATGTTGCGTTCAGTGTTCCGATTGCAAACTTAGCTGCATTGAAGGCATGTGTTGCGTACCACACTCCGGACGTGACTTCGGAAATACTTCGATCAGTTGTGGAACATGCTGTTTCTCGATTACGACTTGTTGCAGAAACCGGTGGACAGCATACATGTTTTGCGCCAGTCATACGGAAATTAATTATCTGATTTGTTTTGGATTCATGCTTTTTATGCGGTTTTTGGCCTCAGGTCAAATGAAAACCGATTTTTTCCATCCTATGCGATATGTGATTGTGGTGGTGGATGGGCTTACATAACTAACAGTATTACACTTGTACACCCATGCACACTGAATAATACAGTTTTTTTAATGTCAAACGTACACCTTAGGCATTGTTGTATGATGCATTTGTCATTTGTAGTCAACAACTATTAAATTATAATGCTTACAGCGCCATCTCTTGCTACAATTTGTATCTATTTATTTTTCTTCTGCAATACTTCCCCCCCCCCCTGCCCCCCTCTTATCTCCGATAATATTCCGTTACAATTTGACGTCATTCTGGCCAGTGGTGTTATTTCCACAGTGGTTTGAAAGTTTAATTGCAATCACCCTATATATAAATTATTTATCATAAAATCAGAACTTTTTACTTAGATTTTAGGCAGGTAACGCTGCCATCCAGTAAACTTCCCAGAAGAACAAAGCGTACTGCAAAATTATGTTGAAAATTATTTTCACTGTGAAAAACGTGGCAGTTGGCGCCAAACAATAAAATGTGTCTCTACATCAATTTCAAACAATTCCGCTAAAATTCACTTACGCAATATATCAGTCACATTTAAAAGGTGTCGATTTAATTAAATATCTAGGAGCTACAATCACGAACAACTTAAACTGGAACCGTCATATGGCAGATATTGTGGGGAAGGAAACCCAAAGACCATGTTTTATTGGTAGATTACGTAGGAGATGAAACAAATCAATTAATGTGACCACCTACAACACACTTGTCTGTCGCTTTCGTGAGTATGCCTGCGTGGTATGGGGTAGCGTGGTATGGGGTAGCGCCTTAAATTCATAATCAAAAACGTACTCGGTCCCGGGTTCGATCCCCGCCACTGCCTAAATTTTGATAAATAATCAGCATTGGCGGCCGAAGACTTCCGGCATAAGAAGTCAGCCTCATTCTGCCAACGGACTTGTCAAAGAGGGCGGAGGAGCGGATAGAGGTTCAGCCACTCTCTTGTCCTAGGGGTAAGAAATTGCCCCTAAAGGATGAAGAATCAGCAATGATCAACGACATGAGGATGCAGAAGGCAATGGAAACCACTACATTAAAGACACGTAACGTGTATCCACAGGACATGTGGCCTGTAGTTGAAGAAGTGTCATGATGATCTCTCCATTGGCAAAAGATTCCGGAATAGTCCCCCATTCGGATCTCCGGGAGGGGACTGCCAAGGGGGAGGTTACCATGAGAAAAACATTGAATAATCAACGAAAGGATAATGTTCTACGAGTCGGGGCGTGGAATGTCAGAAGTTTGAACGTGGTAGGGAGACTAGGAAATCTGAAAAGGGAAATGCAAAGGCTCAATCTAGATATAGTAGGGGTCAGTGAAGTGAAGTGGAAGGAAGACAAGGATTTCTGGTCAGATGAGTATCGGGTAATATCAACAGCAGCAGAAAATGGTATAACAGG
This sequence comes from Schistocerca gregaria, assembly GCF_023897955.1. Classification (NCBI taxonomy): domain Eukaryota; kingdom Metazoa; phylum Arthropoda; class Insecta; order Orthoptera; family Acrididae; genus Schistocerca; species Schistocerca gregaria. The sequence goes on along the minus strand of NC_064920.1, from coordinate 322,961,568 downwards.
TGTAGGATTCGTTATGAATAGGAAGGTAGGGCAGAGGGTGTGTTACTGTGAACAGTTCAGTGACTGGGTTGTTCTAATCAGAATCGACAGCAGACCAACACTGACAACGATATTTCAGGTATACATGCCGACGTCACAAGCTGAAGATGAACAGATAAAGTGTATGAGGATATTGAAAGGGTAATGCAGTATGTAAAGGGGGACGAAAATCTAATAGTCATGGGCGACTGGAATGCAGTTGTAGGGGAAGGAGTAGAAGAAAAGGTTACAAGAGAATATGGGCTTGGGACAAGGAATGAAAGAGGAGAAAGACTAATTGAGTTCTGTAACAAGTTTCAGCTAGTAATAGCGAATACCCTGTTCAAGAATCACAAGAGGAGGAGGTATACTTGGAAAAGGCCGGGAGATACGAGAAGATTTCAATTAGATTACATCATGGTCAGACAGAGATTCCGAAATCAGATATTGGATTGTAAGGCGTACCCAAGAGCAGATATAGACTCAGATCAGAATATAGTAGTGACGAAGAGTAGGCTAAAGTTCAAGACATTAGTCAGGAAGAATCAATATGCAAAGAAGTGGGATACGGAAGTTCTAAGGAATGACGAGATTAGTTTGAAGTTCTCTAACTCTATAGATACAGGAATAAGGAATAGCGCAGTAGGCAGTACAGTTGAAGAGGAATGGACATCTCCAAAAAGGGCCATCACAGAAGTTGGGAAGGAAAACATAGGTACAAAGAAGGTAGCTGCGAAGAAACCATGGGTAACAGAAGAAATACTTCAGTTGATTGATGAAAGGAGGAAGTACAAACATGTTCCGGGAAAATCAGGAATACAGAAATACAAGTCGCTGAGGAATGAAATAAATAGGAAGTGCAGGGAAGCTAAGACGAAATGGCTGCAGGGAAAATGTGAAGACATCGAAAAAGATATGATTGTCGGAAGGACAGACTCAGCATACAGGAAAGTCAAAACAACCTTTGGTGACATTAAAGGCAACGGTGGTAACATTAAGAGTGCAACGGGAATTCCACTGTTAAATGCAGAGGAGAGAGCAGATAGGTGGAAAGAATACATTGAAAGCCTCTATGAGGGTGAAGATTTGTCTGATGTGATAGAAGAAGAAACAGGGGTCGATTTAGAAGAGATAGGGGATCCAGTATTAGAATCGGAATTTAAAAGAGCTTTGGAGGACTTACGGTCAAATAAGGCAGAAGGGATAGATAACATTCCATCAGAATTTCTAAAATCATTAGGGGAAGTGGCAACAAAACGACTATTCACGTTGGTGTGTAGAATATATGAGTCTAGCGACATACCATCTGACTTTCGGAAAAGCGTCATCCACATAATTCCGAAGACGGCAAGATCTGACAAGTGCGAGAATTATCGCACAATCAGCTTAACAGCTCATGCATCGAAGCTGCTTACAAGAATAATATACAGAAGAATGGAAAAGAAAATCGAGAATGCGCTAGGTGACGATCAGTTTGGCTTTAGGAAAAGTAAAGGCACGAGAGAGGCATTTCTGACGTTACTGCTAATAATGGAAGCAAGGCTAAAGAAAAATCAAGACACGTTCATAGGATTTGTCGACCTGGAAAAGGCGTTTGACAATATAAAATGGTGCAAGCTGTTCGAGATACTGAAAAAAGTAGGGGTAAGCTATAGGGAGAGACGGGGCATATACAATATGTACAACAACCAAGAGGGAATAATAAGAGTGGACGATCAAGAACGAAGTGCTCGTATTAAGAAGGGTGTAAGACAAGGTTGTAGCCTTTCGCCCCTACTCTTCAATCTGTACGTCGAGGAAGCAATGATGGAAATAAAAGAAAGGTTCAGGAGTGGAATTAAAATACAAGGTGAAAGGATATCAATGATACGATTCGCTGATGACATTGCTATCCTGAGTGAAAGTGAAGAAGAATTAAATGATCTGCTGAACGGAATGAACAATCTAATGAGTACACAGTATGGTTTGAGAGTAAATTGGAGAAAGACGAAGGTAATGAGAAGTAGTAGAAATGAGAACAGCGAGAAACTTAACATCAGGATTGATAGTCACGAAATCAATGAAGTTAAGGAATTCTGCTACCTAGGCAGTAAAATATCCAATGACGGACGGAGCAAGGAAGACAACAAAAGCAGACTCGCTATGGCAAACAAGGCATTTCTGTCCAAGAGAAGTCTACTAATATCAAATACTGGGCTTAATTTGAGGAAGAAATTTCTGAGGATGTACGTCTGGAGTACAGCATTGTATGGTAGTGAAACATGGACTGTGGGAAAACCGGAACAGAAGAGAATCGAAGAATTTGAGATGTGGTGCTATAGACGAATGTTGGAAATTAGGTGGACTGATAAGGTAAGGAATGAGGAGGTTCTACACAGAATCGGAGAGGAAAGGAATATGTGGAAAACACTGATAAGGAGAAGGGACAGGATGATAGGGCATCTGCTAAGACATGAGGGAATGACTTCCATGGTACTAGAGGGAGTTGTAGAGGGCAAAAACTGTAGAGGAAGACAGAGATTGGAATACGTCAAGCAAATAATTGAGGGCGTAGGTTGCAAGTGCTACTCTGAGATGAAGAGGTTGGCACAGGAAAGGAATTCGTGGCGGGCCGCATCAAACCAGTCATAGACTGACGACCAAAAAAAAAAAATATATATGGGATCCCTAGGAGGTAGGAGTGACAAAAGTTCAAAGAAGTGCAGCTCGTTTAGTGTAACCACGAAACAGGCGAGATTATGTTACGGATATGGTAAACCTGTTAGGATGGAAATCATTGAAACGTAGGCGTTTCACATTGTGGCGAGGTGTTTTCACAATAGTCAACCTCCTCTCCGCTGAATGTTGCGATATTTTGTTTGTCCCGACATGATCGTTGTGATAAGAGACATCAGTGATCGCACAGTAAGATTTAGTTGTTCACTATATCCACGTGCTTTTTGAAGTGGAATGGTAAAAAATAAGGTGACAGTAGTCTAAAGAACCCCGTGCAAGTCACCTAATTGTGAAGTGCAGAGCATTCATGCAGACGTGGGTGCAGATGTCAAGAGAGGGGTATCAGGAAGAAGGGAGAGATCTAGGAATGGATAGGCATGCAGAAGTGCAAAATAAAAGAGGGGAAAGCTTGCAACGTGTTTTTTACTTACACGAGTGTAACAGTTCGTTTTATGTTAGGACAGAGAGAAAAGGAAGAAACGTCTTCAGAACGAAAAATAGATTAACGGTAATGTCAGATAAAAGAATATGGTCTCACAGGTTTTGAGAGGAATGAGAGAGGACAGTAAACAAATCAGAAACTAAACGAGACTGCATTGTTTCAATGGAAACCGGTAGATTCATTTATAACGTTTTGAGAGAATGGAGTAGCGGGGCAATTGAAGTGATAATGTAAGAGAAGCGAGAGAGAGAATGGAGGAGCAATTACCAATGAATAAATGTAAGACGAAATAATTTGCATAATTTTTGAAGGACGGAGGATGGATGGAGGGGAAGAGAAAGATATATTTGAAACACCACTAAACACTTTTAAAGCATCCATCTAAATTGATTGTGTTGTAAGTATCTAGACAGGGTATAAATGAAATTAAAATAGAATATTTAACAAACTGTTATTCAGAAGAAATTCACTTTCGTTAAAAAGACAGCTCAAAGAAAAACTAACTCAAATTTTATTTTATCTGTTTCCAAGGGATCTTCCACTGGCTCTCAGTGAGCAAAAATGAAGAAATAGACGACATAACAAAACGTTTTTCAGGACTCTAATAATTTACCAGAAGCTCACATTATTTTATACTTCTATGATGCATGTTAGCATAGAATCTATAAACCATCTGACGTAACAGCTTGAAAAAGCAACGTCCTTCCAGGCATCAAGAACACACTCCCAAAGGGCGTTAGCTATAGTCGTTTTATTTTATGCCTAGTTCTCTGTTAAGGATACAGGGTACTTTTCAGGCTTAGTATTATGTAAAAATCAACACCTATTTATTTCAGGCACTGTTTATAGTGTATATGTTTTTCAGATTTTTTGTTGATATCAGGTAAACAGATTATTAAATCAGAAGTATTGTGAATATTTTTGAACCTGCTTAGGGTTATTAAAAAGAATTACAAAGAAACGGATGCATTTTTTTCCCAAAATGCTTCCCCAAATTGAGGTACTGTTTAATCCAATTTAATACATTTGAAGTAGACCAAATTTTTACCAGACATGTATGACATGATGCCTGAGGTACTATACCTATTTCATTCCACCTATTACGTATATTATGAGGGTAAAAAGTATCTCATCTTACATTTTAATTTTTATAATTTTTTCCTAAAAAACGTTATTTATTATAATTTAGTTGATTCTGCAATAAAGCTTAGGTCTACTACATAGGTATGGACTATTGCAAGTTACACAAAAATTAGAGCAATGTTCTATAAACTTTAGGAAATATTTGTACCTGAATTCTGTAAAATACAACTTGTGGGAAGTTGTGAATGACGATATGAGTCCAATTAAACTGTGTCTCAGAATATTCCTGAAGCATAGTCTTCATCCTGCGGCATTTCTTCATCTTCAAGCTTCATCCTGCGGCATTTCTTCATCTTCAAGCTTCCTCTTGGCATTCCTTTTAGCCTTTCTTGCTTCTTTGGTAACTTGAAGAGCGAATCTTTCAGCTTCATGCACCCATTATCTGTCACACGCAAGCCATTGATCTTCCATATTAGAGCCACATTTTATGCTTAAATTTCTCAGGACTTCCAACCTTCCTATGATTCCATCACTGAAACGTATCACTGCATCTAGTACACCAACTATTAATGTATTTAGTCCTACAGAAACATTCTTTGGTAATCTTTACCATATGCAATTGTTGAATCGTTCATTTGTATTCTCAGTGCCCCCATGAAGACATTTACTAAGTAAAACAGGGTCACTTAAGTCTCTAAAAATTGATTTTATTTAATTCATAGCAGGCTCAGGAAGAGTATGCTTATGATGGTATATTTGACCACTTTCGTTTGCGTTTTGGTAACCACACCAAGAATCTGCTCCTTTAGGGCAAAGTCTGTAAACAGGGTGGTCATCTGTGGACAACTTATGAATGTAGGTGGCCCATACAACTTTTCTCATTGCTGTAACATCATTCAGAGGTGCAGTTCGTCTAATGGCCAGTCCATAATAACTCTGAAGAAGGTCTATTTCAGTTTCTGTCAATCTGCCTCGGTCAGATAGAGATTTCCCATCAGATAGCAACTTTCCTTTTCTTTCTCTTCGTAGCTTTCTCGATCTAGCACCTATCGTGTTTTGCACATGTCCACAAAACTCCAGTTTTGTTACCAAGGTATCAGCATAAACAATGAACTCAAAAATTTTATTGAAAGCTTTAGAGTCCCCATCGCCTAGGTGCTTCGTATATCTAACGTTATAAACAGGGCACAGACCTCCATACCTCCACTGTAACCATCATAATTCGTAGAATACTGATGTTCAATGTGTTCTTCAGTGTTACCATGGCAGGTGTGGCAGATCTCAAATAAGCACCCAACATCAACAGCTTTTCCATTCTTCAGAGAAGTAGCACTTACAACACCATTCATTCAAGAAACGATGTCCTAGACGTTGCCATGTCCCACCAAGTGCAACAGCAATGTCCCTGGTTCAACTAATATTTACAGTTTCTTCTACTGCACATGCTTTAGACACAACCGTCAAGGCACCAAAAAGTACTTTATGTACTAGCTGAACCTACTGGGAGGAGGCGGAAGGTCCATCAAACGACAAAACGTTTGAGCAGCCTTTTTTCCTTTTCCTATTGCACGCATTGCATACACTAGCTCTAAATTCACATCATATGGATTATTCACAATGTTCGAAGTCATTTTCGAGGTAGATTTATTGCTAAAACCTTCCTGCTAATTTGTTGTTCAGTTATTTCCAGACAGCCTACACCATAACATTGTTTGCATTTCACCACTCCCTGTGTCAAAAGCCGGCCGAAGTGGCCGAGCGGTTCTAGGCGCTACAGTCTGGAACCGCGCGACCGTTGCGGTCGCATGTTCGAATCCTGTCTCGGGCATGGATGTGTGTGTTGTCCTTAGGTTAGTTAGGTTTAAGTAGTTTTAAGTTCTAGAGGACTGATGACCTCAGATGTTAAGTCCCATAGTGCTCAGAGCCATTTGAACCATTTTTGAACCTGTATCAAAGAAGATAAGATGCCCACATCAACAACAAATCCACTACAAACAGCGTCACTGTTAACTCAACAATCTGAATAGCCAGGAGGCGTGCCATGTGAGAGTTTCTTCCCTGTAGGAATGATACATAAGTTGCTTTCAACAGTGTGTGTGGCTTGATTTGTTTGTGAACTAGTTATCACGGAATTTCCTTTTATTGAATTTCTTGATGTGTGGCATAGTTCGTATTTATTGTATATAAAATATATGTACTTTGGAAATATATGTAGCACTTGGACAACAAATATCAAGTAACACATGAACAAACTTCTTCAGCGAAACAAAAGTGAATGCTAGCAAAGATAATCATTTGCAGACACTATAAACTCACTTTCTTCCTGCCTGAGCCATGAGCCCTGTTGGTAGTGCCTCTTTCAAGATAGTTCCTCCACCATCTCGTTACAGTAGTGTGTGGCACGCTATGCCTTCTGCCAGATTCTCTGGTGTAACATCCACCTTCTTCAGCAACAATGATGACTCTATATCAAGCTGACCTCTTCCAGTGAGCCATCGAAACAGACCCCCTGATGTGAATTCCTGCTTGCCTCTCTGATACTGCCAGGAGAAAGTATACATATTTATGTTAGAAGGAGCCTCAGAGGCAGAGCCACTTGCTGCAGTTGTGCTGGCCCATCTCGGGCGGGGGAGCTGTTGACATGCCACCGCCGGCTCACTTGCTTCGGTCTCGCCTTGGCCCTGGGTGCCAGGCTGTAGCTGTCCAGCCAGCTCTTCAAGCTGTAAAGCCGTCGGCACACGGAACGTGTATCCGAACGTTGAGCGAGTTCACACCGAGCTCTGGTACAGCTTCTGCCATGTGAATTCTGTATATGTTTTTGTTACAAACTCAGAATTATAATAAATTTTAAAGTCTAGCTGTGTTGTGTCATCATTAGGCCCGTCCTATGTGGTGTATTTTTGTCGGCCATATAGATTAGATTAGATTAGATTCATTCCAATTGATCCATAGTAAGGAGGTCCTCCAGTATGTAGAACATCTCAGAAAAACAATACTACATGAGAAATATTTACAACTAAAACAAATAATACAAAATCAGTTAGTTCCACTGAGAAACTGATCAATAGAGTGGAGGGAGTTGATCAATAATAAATCGTTTAGGCTTCTTGTAAACTGAATTTCATTGTTCGTTAAGCTTTTTATGGATGCTGCAAGTTATTGAAAATGTGTGTTCCTGAATAATGCAAACCTTTTTGTACAAGAGTAAGTGACTTTAAATAATTGTGAAGATTATTCTTACTTCTAGTATTGATTCCATAAAGTGAGGCGTTGGTTTGAAAAAGTGATATATTTTTAATAACAGCTTTCATTAAGTGATAAATATACTGGGAAGCAGCGGTTACTATCCCCAGTTCCCTAAACAGGCCTCTGCACGATGTTCTTGACCTCACACGACATCTAACTCTTACTGCACGTTTTTGTGCCCAGAAAACTTAAGCTTGACTAGATGAATTACCCAAAAAAAAAAAAAATACCTTGTGACATTATGGAGTGGAAGTAAGCATGTGATGCCAGCTTTTTCGTGTTTGTATCCCATATGTCTGACAGAGTTTGCACTGCAAATAGAGATTTGTGTAGACACTTCAGCAGTTCTGTGGTGTGCTCCTCGCAGATGAATTTATTACCAAGCTGTATTCCCAACAATGTAACTCTGTCCACTCCTGCTATCTGCTTGTCATCATAGGTTAGGCATACACTTGTGGGGCACCCCTCAAAAGTTCTGAACTGCATGTAGTGTGTTTTTTGAAAGTTTAGTGACAAAGAATTGGTTAGCAACCAGTGATTAATGTCCACAAATATTTTATTAGCTGATCTTTCTAAGACTACACTTGTTTTACTATTTATTGCAATGTTTGTATCATCAGCAAACAAAACAAACTTGTTACCTGGTAATGTTACTGATGAAACGTCATTGACACACACAAGAAAAAGTTAGGGGTCCCTAAGATGGAACCTTCTGGGACCCCAAGTGTAATTAGTTCCCAGTTGGGTGATGTCTCATAGCTTAACACATGTTTCTTTCCTAATAATGCCCTTTGTTTCCCGCCAGAGATATAAAATTTAAACCATTTTGCTGCATCTTCTGTTACACCATAATATTCTAATTTACTTAAAAGGATATTGTGATTTACACCGCCAAATGCCTTTGACAGATCGCAAAATATACCAGTTGTCGGTAATTTTTTGACTAATGAATTAAGTACATTTTCACTGTAAATGTAGATAGCCTTCTCAATGTCAGAATCCTTTAGAAATCCGAACTGTGACTTTGACAGTATGTTATTTATGATAAGAAGGTTATAAAGCCGATTGTACATTACCACTTATAAAATTTTTAAGAACCCTGTCAGAAGTGAAATTGGATGGAAATATGATGCTATTTCTTTACCTTCCTTCTTAAATAGTGGCTTAACTACAGTGTATTTCAACCATTCAGGAAATATTCCACCGATAAGCAACTGGTTACACAGATGGCTTAATATGTTACTTAGCTTAGAATCATGTTATTCAATTAACTTTGTTGATATTTCATCATAACCACTAGATGGTTTTCGATTTTAAAGATTTTATGATGGACGTTACTTCTGCAGGGGTAGTGAGGGTCAAATTCATATTGTGGAAGTTACTTGAAATGTCTGGTCTGAAGTATCCCATGGCACCATAATTTCAGTAAGAGTTACAAAATGTTTGTTAAAAAGTTCTGCAACACTATACACATCTATCATCAATGTATCATTTACTCTTAATGCTATTTGTCCCTCTTCATGTCTGGTTCTACTGGTCTCGTCCTTCCCTATATCCCATATTGTCTTTATTTTGTATCTGATATGACTATCTTTCCCTTGTAATATATTTACTTTGATATCTTTATTACAGTCTTTAATATTTGCAGTATTTCTTGTAATGCGCTATAGCATCAATGTCAGAACTGCTTTGGATTGACAGATACAGTTTTCTTCTTGTTTTACCAGATACCTCTATTCCTTGAATAATCCCTGGGTTCTTTGTAGACTTTTCTCTAACCTTGGTCTGTCTTGGGGGGAAGATGTGTTCAAGTAAGATAACCAATTTATTAGCAAAAGTGTTATATTTTTCATTCACGCCATAAGCACTGTAAACATCACTCCAGTGAATGTCTCTGAGGAGTGTCCTAAATTAATCAATTTTTGGCTTATTGATTGTCCTCTTGAGTTGAAATTTAACAGATTTTATATCCAGTTCATTATTAACATTTAACACATGGAACTGTGTGTCATGGTCTTTGACTATTGGTTTTTTACTATAATTTTGTTCCTTGGCCTTTTCTATAAAGATATTATCAATGGCTGTTTGTGAGTAATTGGCTACCCTTAGTTGGGAACTTAACAATGGTACTTAAGTTGAATGATAGTGTTACTGACTCATATAAGTTCTTCTGGCAGAGTCTTTAAGGAAATCTACATTGAAGTCACCAGCAACCACTATTTCTTTGTTTTTGGTTCTTAAATGGGTCAGTACAGCTTCAAGGTGGTTTATGAACAGGTTAAAGTTACCTGCAGGTGCTTAATATACATTTAATATTATGAAGGATTTTATGTGAAATTCTACTTCTGTTGCACACCTTTCCATATGCTGTACTAGGCAAAATTCATGAGTGTCTATGTTCTTAAATTTATGACAGTTCCTGATGAATATGACAACTCCTCATTTCCCCATTTCTGCTCTACAAAAGTGAGATGTTAATCTAAACCCTGTAACACTTAAAAGTTCTATACCAGTGGTCTCATGATGTTCAGAGAGGCAGATTATGTCAGCTGGATTTAAGGACTCTAATTCATCTCTGCAGATAATTTATTCATTAATTTTATTCTCAGTCCTCAAATATTTTGATGCAATAAAGATAGTTGACATTTCACACTGACTGAGTTAAAATTAGGTAGAGTTGAAATTTCTGCTGATTGTTGAAAATTCTTAACCAACAGCTGTTTATGCTGATTTAATAAGCTAGAATTATGTTGTTGTTTTTTTTCTCACTTTGAAGTTTTGTCTCAATCCTAACATCTTTTAAAACTTGGTTTCTTTCTGTCCTCCCTACCCTAAAAAAAGAGTCTTTTCTGAATCCTGTAACCACTAGTGTTTTATCACTCATGATAGTGACCCCCTCCTTTAACGTTTCTGCTATTTTCTCACGCCAGTTTACCCTTCCCTTTCCTGTTGAGGTGAAGGCTATCCCTACTATAGTCCCACCTATTGAGAGAATCAACAGGAACCATACCAATGTGTGACCCTGCACCCAACAGAAGCAACCATTCCAACTCCAAATTAACTCTCCTGACAGAAGAGTTCAAATGAGGTCAGTCTTGGCGCCCAAGAACAGATACAAACTCAACACTAGTACACTTCGATGCTGATGCAATCTTTGCCAGGTCACACTCTGTTCTGTACCCAGGATCTCTGTCAGTACAATTTTCTGGCCCACCCACTATAGGCATGGTGTCTTCCCTAGTGAAATCTTTTCAAAGTGATCCTAAATTTTCTGTCACCTGCCCTAGATCAGCACTAGGTTTAAAAAAATTGGTGACCTGGTGTTCTGATCCTAGTTCATCCTGCAAAAGTTGGCCAGTACTTCTTCCAGGGGAACTACCTAACAACAACATTTCCTTTCTCTTTACTGATTTCCCTACATTCTTACTCTTCAATTTGCTGCTGAAAGTTTGTTGTGCCCTGTCTACACCCACAGCTGCTTTCATTACTGCAGGGTCAGTTTCTGTACACGGGCTGTCGCCTGCATTTGTCACACTCACAGCACTGATGGTTTGAAAATGGACGCAGGTGTCCGATGCCAATCACCATCAGGAAATAAATAATAGATACTTCTCAATGCAACTTATGACGGAGTTACAACCACTTATTTCAATTATAACACAAGTTCGAAAATACACTTTATGATAAAATACCTAAGAGTGAAATGTACGGTAAAGTGCAGCAGAATAATTGTGAAAAGTCATTTGGGAACACCTGAGGGCATTGACGCAGCGGTAAGATTGTTTGCCGATTAAATTAGGGCAGTTCACTTTTTGCACTGTTTTTTCCGTAATTGTCCCAGTTTTTCCTAAACTTTTTTAAATGCCCAGTTTTTTAATAAAAATTAAATGGACACACATAGAAAAAATATGTGTATGTATCAAGATTATTTATATCGATGGTGCGCAAATAGCTGCACTGTATATGCTTGTATCGATGTTTCGAATGCAACTAACGTATCGACAGAACAGCGCGACACGGATACGTCACTGAGTTTCAAAAAGTGTTTAATAACATTCGTGATAAGGAGGTATAGTTAGGTTTTGCCTTTGCCAGTTCTTGACGTTTGCTGAGTCACCTGTTGTAATGTCTTGATTAAGAAGCGTAGTTAGACACTGAAACAAGAGTAAATCATAGCTGTCACTGTCAGTGAAAAAGAGTTTGTAGCTTTAAAGGTATGAGGTCCCAAAAAGATTCACGTAAAACCATAATTTCTATCGAAATAACACTTGCCGTTAAAAGCACCTGCTTTAGTATCTGTCTCACGAAGCGTTAAAATGCCAGAAAAATTATTGTTTTGTGATAAGCAATATTTCTGCTGATATGCCGGTATCAGTGCAGCTCCCATCTAAATTTCCAAGATCTACCTTTGTAAGGAATACTTTAACTTTATTACGGATGTTTTCGCTGTGATTTTATGGTGCTGTCTATTCAGTTGGTATATGTATTTTATGACCTAAGAGATTAATTTCTTAAGTGTAGTGCCTAGGCAGTAATTCAGAAAGGTTTGACACCTGAACATGGAGATTTCAAAAACCGTGTTTAACCGCCAGACAACGAAGAAACTAAGTCAGTATTAGAGACCTCATGAAGTTTCGCATTTAGATTTCTCCTCCATGCAGATTGATTGATTTTTACTTGGCCCTATTTGATCACATTTTGTGCAATGTATGTGCTTGTAAATAGGACAAGTCAATGTAATCCAATGTCTCAAGCCTACATATTACTGTACAAAAACTCAAACTGGCAAATAGGGCAGTAATGTTACCTACATTGTTTCATTTGACAGCACTAATTGTGTACATAATAAATGGTATTTTTTGGTCTTCTAGAAAATATAAATTCTACAATTACCTTTCCCTCAGAATGGGTGCCCTAGGAAGATATGGATTCTTCATTGTAAGCACACTGGGGCTATTTAGTGCTATATTTTGGACATACATATCACAAGTACCACCACTTCCGGAAATTAAACCTCAATGGTGGGGTCCAGGCCAGCCTCGGGCAGTCGACAGATCGATAAGACCATTCAAGATAAACGTATCAGATGAGGTAATAAATTATTTTTAATTTTCTGTGCCTTATGTTAATTTATTATATAAATCTCATGTTCAGTAAATCTGTCAGATTTTTTTCCCACTAAACACTCCATGTAGAATCCTATTTGTTTTTTCTTAATTTATTATTAATCTAGGTGTACCCAGCAAAAAATTTATGCATGGAGTGTTGTTAAGTTTTATGTTTACCACTGGAGCCATTATCTTCCTACATGAATTTTTTTAGGTAAAAATAAGGAAATGTCATTCTGAGTTAGTGTCAAAATTTTAATAAAATTCTCGTACAGTACATAGTTTTAATCTATTTTATTTGATCACTGCCAACCCCTGCAGTCATGGGTATTAAGATTGTATGAAGAAACCAACAAATCCTGCACTGTTCCCTCGTCACTGATGCTACCACTGCTATTGCTGCCATCACATCTCACCCTCCCCTATTCCATCCCAGCTACTGAGAGAAGTTTGAAACAAGAATAAAAACGTGACATGCACATAAAGCAATCAACTGTTTAAGCAAAAGAGAATTTCCTGTTCAAACTGCCACAGCCTTTATTGTCGGTACCTTGTGGACTTTTAATTTTGGGTGCAGACATGTTTGTCACAATAGTAGTTGGCTCAGATTAATCACCATGGCAGGCAAACTGTTGGCAAATACAAATGTCATAAACTGAGGGTCATTTCTGGTTAAGGATGATAAAACTGGCAGTAAGCCTAGACACTCGATTGACACTTTCTACTACTAGCCCACCAATGTGAGAGAACGGTTGTACTCATGACTTTAGAAGAATTATTATTGATGACCTGAGAAGTCTTCATGGTTGTCTTTAATGCATTTTGATAGTAATAATTATTATGAACAATACAATTTATTTGTAATAAAATACCACAGGAAACATTACATTTGAAACAACTGCTACATACCTTACCCCCACAGTAGGGGCCTATGGTAACTTGTGCATTGTACTTTTACATTCTCATTCCATTTGTAGATCTATATGGACACAGAGTCATGAAGTTGCTTGTAAAATTGCAATACCAGAAATAGAATGGTGCAGTTGTACATACTAATGTGTTTTTTGGGACAGTGGGTATGATTTGGCAACTGCTTCATGAGGCCAAACTAGAAAGCAAGCATGCAGCCTCCTAGGAGAGGCTTCATAATGAACATCTACTGTCCTCTTTTGTCTGTCAAGGAAAGTATTGGTCTTGAGTGGCAAGACCTAATAAGCTGTGATAAGTCAGTATATTTATAGAAAAATGATTTTCCAGTATGAGTGTATAGGCTGCATGGTGTCTATTTTGACACCAAATATATCTGCAGGACACCACAAATTGGCTAGTTTGTAACTGAAGTGTTCCTCTGGACTTTGAGTGCTTCACTGGATAAAGAGACAACATGGTGCTACCAAGTATGTCTGTATTTTGAGTAATATTGTGATAGCATTAAGGCAATAACTGCAGTGGCTGTCAAAAATTTGGAAACACCATGAAAAATACAATCTTGGAATTAAATGCAGATGCTAGCCAGTCCTGCAGGTTGTGCTATTGTTTTTGACCATGAACAGTGCTTGGACAATATCCGCAATACATTGCAAGCATCAGTTGTAGTCAGAATAGTGAGTGCATTATATCAGAACTAAGTGAACTCAAACATGTTGTTTGTTGGTACTTGTATGGTGAGTACTTGCGTGACCGAGATAGCTGAAGGGCTTGGTGTTTCGAGAGGCACCTTAGATCGATTTTTTATACAGGAAAAGTGGAGAAACAGTTTCCACAAATCACAATGCGGATGAAAGTGCGTTGAGTGACTGTGGCAAATTGTTATTTAAGAGGATTATGATGGAAAATAAAAGGATGACAGCTGCAAAAGCTCAATATCACACTTGTGAATCCTGTCAGCACCATAGCAACATGAAGGTAGCTACAGAAATGTCTATAGGGCAAGCTAGAATTCCAAAACTATTCGTCAGTGTTGCAAATGCCCGTACCCAGAAAGCTTGGTGCCAAAGTCTTGAAACCTGGTCTATGGAGCAATAGAAGAAAATCATAGTCGGATGAGTCCTGGTAAACATTGTTTCTAACTTCTGGTCAATTTTACATTAGAAGAACAAAACTTGGTAAGGATTCAGCAATGATTCTAATGACATTTCAGAAAACTTTCCCACAACCAATATTCTTTTTCATCACTTGTGATTTATTTGTAGATTCTCCTCTTCTCCATTGCATAACCTTTCATTAACAACTACACTTAATTATGTACCAAGTACTACAAAGTCTCCCTATAACTGAGCATATGGTCATTTATATAACCATTTAACAGTGAGATTAGACTACTTTGTTAAAACTTACAATATAATTACAATTTTATAACCAAAATTATCTCCCTACAAGACTTGTATTAAAATTTGTTTGGCATTTAACACAATTGCAGTGGCAGTTTTTATCAACATTATCCTTTTTTATGAAATTAGCAAACTAACAACATTCTCATACAGAACAACTACAATATTAATTAGTGGAATCTGACATTTACACTGATCGATGTAGCGCAGTGGTTTGCACACTGGACTCACATTCGGGAGGACGGCAATTCAAACCTGTGTCCAGCCATCGTGATTTAGGTTTTCTTTGAATCTCCTAAATTGCTTCAGGATAATGCTGTGGTGGTTCCTTTGAAAGAGCATGGCTGATTTCCTTCCCAATCCTTCCCTAATCCAAATTTGTTCTCTGTCTCTAATGACCTGTTGTCAACGGGACACTAATCTCCTCCTCCTATTTGAAAATTGTGTACATTTCTTGATGTTAACAATACAATGTTTTATGTATTCCTGTTGTTTGACTTAGATAGCTACACTGCTTGACAAAAAAGTGAAGAACAATATAAAGTCAAATTTACAAAGAACTTAGCAGTATGAGAACTGACCACAACTGTTGGATTCAAATGGGTCATTGATATTCTGAACGTTGTCTCTGGGACCAAGTTGGTGTCGAAGCTGGTCCCACACTTTCTATCATGGCCAGATTTAGGGATCTTACTTGCGGAGTACCCCAACACCACATAGACAGCTGCTAGAGACACATGCTGTGTGTGGACATGAGGCAGGATGTCCATGATGTACCAGTGTTCCATCAGGCTACACTCAGCCATCCCTCAGCTGCGACCTGAAGTCATACTTATGGCTCTTCACACCATGATGCCAGGCTTAACCTCAGTGTGCCTGTCCATATAGTTGGAAGAATGGAAACACTGCTCAGGTCCCTGCCACACTCGCTAACAATGGTCATTTGGGTCAGTGCATCACTCAACACAGTGCAGCCACATTTATCAGCAATCCATGTTTCTTGGTCACATCACCACTCCAAACACAGTTGTACATGTTAAAGGCAAGCTAAACATGGGACAGTAATTAATTAGCCCTGTTGTTGCTGTCTAATGATGTGGATAGTATGACTGCTGCAGGGAGTCAGTTATTTGTTCTTGGATGGCATGTGCAGATGTGAAGGGTTACAATGTGTCTGGTGCGGAATATGGAGATCCTCGCATGTGGTGGTTAGACATGGTTGACTAGAACTGTGTCAAAGAGTATACCTGCCCTCATGCTCCCAAGCAATTAAACATCCACTGCACCGCATCTGAATGTCGCAAAAATCTATATATTGCATGATTCAACTAGGTGACTGAATGGAGATTCACAATGAGGCCCATTTCAAACACTGTTAGGTGCAGATAAAGTTCTCTTGCACAAATACACAGTATTTCTTTGTCCTTCCATGACCACTCAATACCTGACACTGATATGCCTCGTATGTACCCTACCAAACCTGTTAACAACACTAATGTACTCTGGTGGCCTTTCGACCAGTCACAGACAATTCCAACTCTTCCGGTCCACTGCAGCTGCCTAATGCTGTTTCATAGGATGTTGAATGTTGATGGTGAGGGAAGAGGGTGTGGACCACATCTGCTCAAAGGATTTTGAAATCTTGTTCCAGAATTCTCCTATGTGACAAACTGTAACTAATGAGTATGTAATTTGCCAAGCTCATGCACATAAAGTGTTTAATATTATTTTAACAGTATTCTCATTTTGATATTCTGCCTCTATATATTGAGGTGACAAGTCATGGGATGCCTCCTAATATTGTATCAGACCTCCTGTTGTCCAGTGTAGTGCAGCAACTCAATCTGACGAACTCGCCAAGTTGGAAGTTTCCTGCAAAAATATTGAGCCATGCTCCCTGTATAGCCGTCTGTAACTGCACAATTGTTGCAGGTGCAGGATTTTTTGCACGAACTGACTTCTTGATTATGTCCCATAAATGTTAGCTGAGATTCATGTTAGGAGACCTGTCTCGCCAAATAATTTGCTCAAATGATTTGGCCACCCAGATCATCCAACATGAATCTCAATGAACATTTATGGGACTTAATAAGGAGGTCAGTTCATGCACAAAATCCTGCACCTGCAACACTTCTGGTCACAAGCCCAGCAGAGATGCTGTAGCTGATGTCATGCTGTTACCATAGGCACTTGTGTTGGTTATCTGCTGCCATAACTGATTAATGCCAAATTTCATTACACTCTTCTAATGGAGACATTTGTCGGTCATCCCACATTGATTTCCTTGATGCAGTTTTGCTCCTCTGTTATCACCGACAACTCTTCGCAAGTGCTGCTGCTCCCAGTTGCTAAGTGAAGTCTATCAGCCAATGCATTGTCTATGGTGAGAGGTAATGCCTAAAATGTGATATTCTCATCATACTCTTGACACTGTGGATCTCAGAATATTGAATTCCCTAACGATTCTCAAAAACGAATGTCTCATTCTGCATTCAATTCTTGTCGTGCGGCCGTAATCACATCGGAAAGCTTTTCACATGAGTCATCTGAGTACAAGGAGAGCTCCATCAATTTGTTACCCTTTTATACCTTGTGTGTGTGATACTACCACCATTTGTATATGTGCATGTTCCTGTCCTATGACTTTGCCATATCACTGTATACATGCCTCAAAATCAAAATTAATAAACCTAAGCAATTGCTCAGTTACTATGAAACGAAGTTAATTGTTTCATAGTTGTAATTTGCTCATGCCAGCCATGTTGAAAGATAGGGCATCTCCTGCCAGTGTACATTATTTTAACAGTGCTAACTTTAAAATCCAAAGAAAGTAACACACAGCAGTGATGTTAATAATTAGAAAGTGGTACACTACTACTGTAATGACATACTTGTTTGTTTTTATTCGTTTACACTGTTTGTGATATGGTTAAAATCTGTGTCTGGCCATCCTAATTTAGGTTTTCTGTGATTTCCCTAAATATCTTCTGGCAAATGCTGGGATGTTTCCTTTCAAAGGGCGTGGCCAGTTTTCTTCCCAATCCTTCCCTAATCCAATGGGACCGATGCCCTTGCTGTTTTGTCCCCTTGTACCAGCCACACAACCAACCCACACTTTTTGTGGGCTGCACCATAAAAATATTCAAAGCAAAGAGGTCTCTGGCACCAGTTACATGTTAGAAACTGCGCGCTTTGATACGATGAACAAATTGTGCCATCACTGTCAAAACAGCTGTTCGAAACCCTCTTACTTCGCTCTACATTACTTCACGCTTGGGCACTTAAATCAGTTACATCTTCTTGACTCCTCTAAACGTTGTGGGGAATTTATGGTAGAACACATTTGGATTAAAGGGAATCACTCAGTGGAAAGCAGAAGTATTGAGTTGTCAACAGGCACACAAGAAAGAGGAGGAAAGCTTGCTAGCGTTCGGAGTAATCCTTTATCGAATTAGAGTAAAATTTCTCTCTCTCTCTCTCTCTCTCTCTCTCTCTCTCTCTCTCTCTCTCTCTCTCTCTCTCTGTCCATGTAACTGCTAGAGGGATCATTGAACCACCTTCAACTATTTCCCTAGCATTCCACTCTCCAGCAGCGATAGAGAAAAACAAACAATTAAATCTTTCCATGTGAGCTCTGATATCTCTTATAATGATTATTTCTCCCTGTGTAGAAATAAAATATTTCCAGAAGAAAGTTGTGGTTGAAATTTGATGAAAAGACCTTACTGCAGTGAAAAACACCTTGGTTTTAATAATTACCAACCCAAATCACCTGTAATAAACTTGATATTTGCAGTAATACAAAATGAGGTGCCCTTCTTTGTACTTTTTTTTATGTCTCCATCAGTCCTGCCTGGAACGGATGCCATACCATGCAGCAGTAATGCAGAAGAGAATGGACGAGCATAGTTTGAGTCTCTAATGGATCTTTTGCATCTATTAAGTGTTCTGCCAATAAAATGCATTTTTTGGTCTACCTTCCCGACAATATTATCTGTGTGACCATCCCAATTTAAGTTGTTTATAATTGAAATCTGTAGGTATTTAGTTGAATTGACAGCCTTTAGATTTGTGTGATTTATCATGTAACTGAAATTTAATGGATTCCTTTTAATACTCATGCACATGATGTCTTCTTTGCATTATTTAGTGTCAGTTGATACTTTTCACACCATACAGGTACCTTGTTTAGATATTCAGCCTCATCTGTAAACAGTCTAAAAGGCTGCTTACATTGTTTCATTAATAATTTATACGGATTAGTAATTGCGGAGGACCTATAACACTTGTTCAGGGAATGCCAGATATCACTTCCATTTTACTAGATGACTTAACTTTCTCCATTCTACGTGTACATTGTCAGTATATACCGGTAGACACGCTAATGATTACTGTAGCAAGTAAACATTTGTAGACTTTAAGAAGGCATACGACTGTCTCCATAAACCTCCAGTATTAAAAAATTTAAGGAATTTGGACACCATCCAAAACTAATTAAACGAACGGAACTTATTCTAACCAACCCCACATCGAAAGTGGAGTTTAGAAGAGAAATTTCTGAACCATTCTGCATAAAAATGGGTGTTAGACAAGGAGACTATCACCATTATTGTTTAAACTGTGCAGTGGAATATGTAGTCTGAGAACTAAACCAAAGAACATAACAATTGGAAGTAGGAAAAATGATATAAGTTTAATGTTAAAGTGGGTGTGCCGATTTTTAAAAAAAAGCATGAGTAGGTGCATGGCATATTCAGTACCCCACCTACAATGAGAAGTTGTAATTTCTGTAGGAATCAATTAAATAGTTATATTTTTGAGTAATATTATTATATATTTGTTTCAAAAGCTTTAATCAGCACCTGAATGAACAAACTCATGATACAAATAGGTAAAAAAGTAAGAAATACATTATTTAATTCATATATGACCTGACATTTAGCTTCTAACTACTATAAAAATGACTATAAATTTGATTTTAATTGTTTGATGTTAACTCCTTGGAAATATATTGTGCAGTCAATCTCCTCCTGTCAGTATGTAATGCATGTATGCTCTCTAATCAGATACATCTTCCATCGGTTCTTGGTAGAACAACTTTATAATAAATGAAAAGCACCAGTTTTCTTTTGTTCTAAAATATTGTATAACGAAAGCAAACTGGTGCTTTTCTTTATTAAGTTAATGTGCTGCTTCATACAATCTTTTGTCGCGGAGCTGTCTTTTTCCCTTCCGCACACATGTCAATGCACTTTCTACCTCTTCTCTGACGGCCATGCTGTTTCAATGTCTTCTTCTGGATGGAATTTCCTTGTTAGAAATTCCAAAATATTGGTGGCAGTGATATGATCTATTTTTCAAGTGTTCATTCATCAGTGCAAATATCAAATTCTTTACAAAAAAGGAAAAAAAAACCTAACTTCAAATTTTGACAGTTCTTTCTGGTTTGGAAAATGAATGTAAAATTTGGCAATTTATCCAAGCTATTTTTACTATAGTATAAAACACCATAGGGCATCTCCTTGTAATTCTGGAAACAGAGTATCCTGATAGCATTTTGTGTATTGTATCTGGTCCTCCTCTCGAGCGATTGTAATCACTAATGATGATTGGCTTCCCTGTTTTCTGATTGGTATTATCCATGTTGTGTACTGTGAATGGGAGTATCAGTGAGTGATTGCTTTTTGTTGAGCATGACACAAGAGAATTATTACCTTGAAAGCCAAATTTCAGCATTGGCAGGTTGGTTTTTTAGAGGCAAAAATTGATGCAGGATTGACTTTTTGTTCATGCAATGAGTGTCTAGGTCAGTTTTGTCTCTAACATGTTCTGCTAATTGGCAGCTCATGTACCAATTATCAGTGGTCACATTTGTGTGTGTGTATACCTTTGATATGACTGACACACACACACACACACACACACACACACACACACACACACACACACATACATATATATATATATATATATATATATATATATGTATGTATGTATATATGTATATATATATATATATATATATATATATATAAGTTCCGCTGAGCTGTTTGGTACCTTGAAATAATCTATCCATAAGCTTTCCCACAAAATATATTACTGGTGTCAACACTTTTTGTGCCACACATAGCAAATATTTTTTCCCGTATTTGGTAGGTTTGGATAGTATGTGTAGCAACCAGAACTGAGCGAGACCGGAGCACACAGGTCAATGGGCTAACAGTGGTAATGGGAATCAGTGGTACAACGGAGACACACACATCACAGACGAGTAACAACACAACCACAAGGCGACCAGAGCAATGGTGAATAGATAAACAATCACAAGTGCTGTCAGAACACTGTGGTCTGAGCCCAGGCCAAGAGCTTGTGATCAGTGGACTTCAAAAAATAAGTAGGCCACCCTTGGAGGACTCAGTGCATGACAAATCGCAAGACAGGGTCACAGCGCATGTCCACTGCAAAGTGAGTAGCGGCAATGGGAAACCCGTCCAAGGCGTGTTGTTGTTCCAAGTCAATGTGAAAAGAGGAGATCTCCATATGGTCAAGTGCTGGGTCTGGGACTGAGGGTAAACGCAAGAGGACATCCACATTTGCATGTTGTGTAGTAGGTTTGTACTCGATGGTACAATTGTAGGAGCTAAGGAAAAGAGCCCAATGCTGGAGCCTTTGGGCCATTCACTCTGGATGCCAAGAGTGTGGCCCAAAGAGGGGTACTAATGCTACTGTGGTCTGTAACATGGGTAAACTGGGTCCCAAATAGATACACGCAGAATTTCTTCATGGCAGAGACACCTACACCTCTTTCTCGATTCAGGAGTAATTGCACTGGACAGGTGTCAGCATTTTTGATACATAGTCAGTAGGTTCCTCCATACCATCATCATTTAGGTGTGCGAGTACTGCGCCAATGCCATAGGGAGACGTGTCCACAGCCAAAACAAGGATCTGTGATGGGGAAGGGGGCTACAGCAGTGTACAGAAGGTAACATGCGCTTCAGCTGCATGATGGCCTGCACACAGGCGGCTGGCCACTGAAACAGAACGCATTTCTTCCACAACTGGATGGGGGCTACATAATGTGTGCTACCTCCAGAAGGAACCTGAAAGAATAATTCACCATCACCAAAAAAGCCTGCAAGTCTTCAATGTTTTGGGGACATGGAAGTCAGTAGTGGAAACATTATGGTCAGTGGGCTGAATCCCATCTTTGGTGGGCAAGTGGCCAGGGTAGTCCACTTGATCCTGAAAAAACTGGCGTTTGTGCAGACGGCACCTGGGCCCCACATCATGCAGTGTAGTAAAGAGGGTATGTAGGTTTCACAGGTGGTCTTGGTGCAAAGGACCCATAACAATTAAATCGTCAGGGTAATAATGTATGAGCTGGGATGGGTATGGTTAGCTGTTCCAGGTATTTCTGGAAGATCACTGAAGCAGAAGAGATCCTGAAAGGCAAACTTTCGAATCTGTATAAGCCTAATGGGATTTTGATGACAACAATGTGTTGTGATTCCTTATTGAGTGGAATCTATAAATAAGCATCAGCAAGGTCTATTTTAGAGAAACATTCACCTCCAACAAGCTTTCAGAGGAGGTCCTCTTGACATGGTCTGGGGTATTTACTAATTTAATAAACTTTACCAACAATTGCAGAAACTGGTTGCTTTCAGAATAAAATAAAATATCTTAAAGTGTATGACAGTTGGTAAAGTTTACTGAACTGAAAACTACATACCAGCCGATGTCCCCTGGCCATAATGGACCAACAGAGATTGAATGTACCATACCAGGTGTTGGGACAAGCCTGTGAATTTATCAGCAACAAAATTAAATTAATGGTGACAACAACTGTCATTGACTTCATAAGGAGATGTGTATCCGAGGTCGTCACCCCTAGGTTTGCACAATTCAAGATTAAAAAACCCGACTGTGTCAGCTGTACCATTAAGACAAAGAGTGAAGAATTGTGGATGAAACTAGAAATAAGAAATTTGTTCTCTAAATACAATGACAGGAAAAGTCGGTACTTGAATCACCTAAGACTCAGCAGATTGTTAACTTGTAACAAATTAGACAGTTTGTTACTGTTTTATGAGTAGGTAGTAGAAAACAAAAGAGGAACTATTGTTAATAATCACAAAAGAAACTTTGTATTCTCAAATTATACCAGAAATTATACACCAATAATGTGGTTAATTCTAGGAGTCGCCAATTTTTCGATAGAGCAGTTCATAGGACTGACATTATCTTCAATAAGGAAGAACTTGATCTGTTACAAAAGGCAGTAAGTATGCAGTAAACAGATCAATATATAATAAGAACATAAAATCATTGATTTTAGATATTAAAAGAACTTTAAACTACTGTAAGGTCAGCAAACCACATCAGTTTTTCCTGGGTAATAATGTGGCTGAAGCTGTATCTTCACTTCATAGTATAAACAAAAATTGTGAAAACAAGAAAAGTGAAAATGTGAATGACAAGTTAGTTGTACACAGTATCAATGAGAAACTTAAAACCCACGAGACATTTGTCATTAAGGCAGATAAAGGGAATACACTTGTTGTGTTATACATAAGTGAATATATTAATAAGGTAAAGGAATTCTTTGAGAAAAATGGAATTTCCAAAGTTAATCATGATCCCACTAAATATTTTGCTAAGGAGACCAAACATCTTCTAAAGAACATATCCTTTTTATTTTATGGCAGAGTTTGTAAGACTTTAGAGGTTATGAATCCACATGCCCCAAGGTTAAGAGGACAACGTAAGGTACATAAAGTTGATGTTCTTATCAGGCCTATTGTTAGTTATATTGGTACTCCTGCCTGCAAGGTATACGACAAACTGAATGAAATTCTAGTTAATAATTGTATTTTTGAGAGATGTTTCCCTATGAAGAATACTTACAATTTAGTAGGTAAAATACAGACATAAAAATTCTAGGTGGCCCCAAATGGGTATCATTAGATGTGACTAATTCGTACACTAATGTGCCTACAGCAGGATGGATTAGCTGTGTGGTGTTGTTTATCAGTGACATTATCCAATATTTTTCTTAACAATATCGAAGTGTCAGTCTTTGCATAATATCCTGGTTTGCATGACAATGTTCTATATTATTTTCACTATGTGGATGACACCATTGTAATACAAAGAGAAGAATGGTGGCCGTGATAAAAACTTGAGAATTTTCAATAACCTTCACTGAAAAATAAAATTCACAAATGAACAGCATGTTAGTGAAAAAAATTGATTTCCTCGACATATATGTGAGAAATAGGAGTAGTAGGCATAGTTTTGCTATTTTCAGAAAACACACAACTTCAGATGCCATTATACCTTCAAATTCCATGCACTTCAACAGGTACAAAACCTCCTTTTTCTACAGTCTCGTCAGCTGGCTAAGTAAAATCCCATTAGAAAATATAGAAATTGAAAAAGAAAAGAATATACTAAGAGATATAGTGGTAAACAATGGTTACCAACCTGAGACTATTGACTTAATTCATAATAAAATTGTCAGAAAGAACTCTAATTTGCAGCATGAAATTACTCTCACCCAGGTTGAAACCAGTAGAAAAATGCAATCAAGCATGGAGTTTATAGGCCCTATTTCCTAAAGAGTAGCACAAGCATTCCATAAAATCAACATTTAAGTTGGTTTTACTAGTAAAAATACATTACCCAAGGCTCTTTCTCATTCCATCAAGAGACACGATCCTTTTTTGAGGTCAGGGATCTACAAAATTAAATACAGTGACTGTGATGTAATGTATATTGGGCACACCGGTAGAACTTTTAAAGAAATATTTCGAGAGCATACAGCTCTGCATATCATCAAGCATTCTACTTTTAAGGAACACCTGCGAACAACAAAACATAAGATTGTAGGCATTAATGACAATTTAGAGATACTGCATGTTATTGATAAAGGTGGGGCTATGGATGTTTTTGAAGATATGGAAATCTATGTCCATGCGGGGAAAGAACATGGAAATCTTTTAAATGAGCAAGCAGAATCAAACAATAAGTTCTTTTTCGAAATTTTTCAAAACTATTGTGAACTGAAGTCTGGTATCTAAAAAGGAGATTGTATGGGTAGCACCTGTGCGTGTTAGTTCTTCCCGCAGTCTGTTTCGTGCTGTATTTGTTCATCACATGCATGCTACATGTCTATGATTTTATGATGTATCTATCCTTACCATTAACTGTCTTCTTATAACTTTTGACTTGGTGGAAATATCTTTGACCATGTTCATGGAATGTAGGTGGGCTCAGTTGCTGTGTCACGCTTTAGTATGAAGCAGCTGCGCAATGTTAAGTTGAATGCAGCACATATGGATTTGATGTTCATCTTGAACCTTTACTATAAGCTTCACTGCTTTGTGTTTTAAGATTGGAATTCACAGTATCCAGTTTTATGGCGCAATACGATAAGTTCATTGATTTGAAAAATGCTTTTGGTGAGTATTTTATATTCTGTAGTAGCTTTTGATATGATGAAATGGATGATACGATTGTAGTAGCCTTGCACCAATGTGGCCTCACTGGAATGTTGTGATTAGGTTGAGGTATCATACTTTTGTTATTAGTGTCACTTGATACAGCTTTTCTTGCAGAATGGTCATTGTGCTTTTACTGTCTAGTTCCCTACTGATTTTATTGTATGGATGTGTGATGTAGTTTTACATTACATTTGTTCACTTTCTTTTCATAGAGATCACTCTGTCTAGATGTAATACCTGTTAACACTGCTATTTTAACTCCTGTCAAATATAGGATGGCAGCTGAAGACTTATTGTTAGCTTTTAGTGATCTTCTGTTTTGTTTTCAGTATCAACATTAGTGTTACCGTATTTTGATGATTATATATTTGCATGGGTTGACTTCAGTAATAGTGGAGCACTTTTATGGTTTTATCCAATATAATTGGGTTCAGTTAGAATTACCGTATTTCTGTATTGAAGTAGTCTTCACTTGAGGTCAAATAGATTTTTGTAAAGCAGTTTACATTCATTGGCCAGCATATGATGTTCCTTTTAGTACAGATCAGTTTTCCCTTCACATGGTAGTCTTTGTTAGTGGTGCTCCTGTCAGTAGTCCAGTGGGACTGTTTTACAGAAGAGCATGTCAATAAGAGATCGATTTTACCTATAACAGGGTGTGGTAGGGTCATGGTTTTGTTTGTGAATACCTAGGTAGCTGTCACTGTTTACACTTCAATCATTTCTTGGATGATCCATGTTTGCCGATATTAGGCTTTCAAGGAGTTTCACCATGATATGGTCGTCGGTTCATTGAGTGAGACATGTAGCTTGATATCGACTTACTGTATTCCAGTGGGGCGATCTGTCATAACTATAGTACCATTTTAGATATAATAACCTATAATGATTTTGGCATATCAGCGTCTTGTCATACGTAGTTTTTGGGACTTCATATTGTTATTTTTTGATTGTAGGTGCCACTTTTGCTTAGCAATATTTATGTACCTCATTATTTAAGTCCTTACATGTTTTACCATTATGTTTCTGACAATATACAGTTCTTATTCTTTTTTTTTTTTGTCTAAGAATCTTAGTATGAATGTAATTTTTCAACCGTGCTGTAACACACTGATTGCTTACGTAAAGCTTACTATACGTCACTTTCATATGAGCTCGTAAATCTTGTTTCCTTAATTCTTTGTATCCGCTTTATAGCAATCTACTCCCATGGTAGGCAGCATGTGTTTATTAGTGACCATGTTTTCAGTTTATTGGTATGTTATATGCTACTTTTATACTTAGAACAATGAAGCATTTAATGCTTCCTTATAATGGAACTAGTGTTACCTATTGTCAGTTACCACCTATTAGCTAATTGCTTTTTAAACACAAATTGACACATTCCCCAATTCACTTATGGAAATTCGGTATGTCTTGACTACACCTGATGGGTACGATTAGGATGCGGTTAGTGTGTCAGTGTTGTCCTTACTTCCCCCTGTGGTTTATGGAGAATGTTATGATGTCCTTTGTAGAGATGAGTTTCCCAATAGATGATGATGCTCGCTTTATGGACTTCAGCTTCAACAATATGGCGGTCTTCGCACACTCATTTACCTTTTATTTTTTTCTGTACCCACGTTTCCGATCGTGACACAACTTGCTATGTCTTACTATTTAGATGGTATGGCAGCTATAGATCGGTTAGATTAGGTAGTGCCCTATACTCCCAGTGAAATTGTATGAAGTTATCAGCTGTGAACTTAAGAGGATTTGCCTTGCTTAATGATTTGCTTTGCTTAAGTAGGATTTGACTTTCTTGTTGATTTGTTTCACTGTGGTAATGCCAAACTGTTAATTGATATAGAGGAAACCAAATCATACCTTTTATTCGGATTTCCTGTATAACCTAGGTCACAAGATAATTCTGAATATTCTTAGTGTTCGCTATGCATGCTATTTTCTCTTAATATGTCATTTGCCATTGGGTTTTGTATCAAGTTATTTTTGATGCTGTGACAACTACTTGTCTTACCATCTGTGATATTGCCTAGGCTGTAAATATTCATACTATTGTATTTTGTGGCTTACTGTGTGTCATTTTACTTTAAATGAAGATTGATACTCGTATATACTAGGAGAGTCCTCATCTAAAAGAATTCATACGGTTTTATTATTTAAAAGGAAAAAAGCATTGTTTCTACAGGGGTCTTAATTGTACACTGTCTATTGCTGATCTTTTTAATGAATTTACATGTTCCCTAGTAAATATGTGATATTAAATAGTTTTATGACGAACAAATACGTACACGTTTTAGTTTATTGTGCTGGATATACACAGAGATTTGGTTTAATGCTACTAATAAATATGTGCACATGTTTGTCTATTGTGCTGGATGTACACTTAAATTTGATTTAATTCCAATACTTTCATCATGTTTAAGCTTAAGCAATATTATGATTACCTGTCACATCCTGTAAACTTGATTTGGTACACCCTTGTATTACTACATGTATATTCTTTTACTATGCAGAGGCCTGAAGATGACAAAATGAATTGCCAAAATTTGTTGCTTTCAGAATAAAATAAAATATCTTTAAAGTGTACGGCTGTTGGTAAAGTTTATTGAATTGAACAATACGTATCAGCCAATGTCCGCTGGCCATAATGGACCAACAGAGATTAGTATGGGGTAGGTTTCCATCAGAGCTTGGGCATTAAGCATAGACTTAAAATCTCCACACAGCCAGATGGAGCCCTTTGCCTTCTGGACAATGACCAGTGGTGTGGTCCAAGCACTAGTTTTGACCAGTTCTAAGACCCCCCAACGTCATGAAGGTGATAGTTAGAGCTTAATGGTCATCTGTAAGGAGACTGGAAGAGGACATGCTCAACAGAAACGGGGCACTGCATATGGATGCCTCAAAATTGGTGGCACACCTGAAGCCAGGCTCAAACACCCCGAGACGCGAAAGAGCCACAAAGGTCATCATGTTACTTGAAGGGGACTGTGTCCGAGACAACCCAAACTTTGTCCATGATGGAGAACCCAAACAGCAAGAAAGCATCCATGACAAAAATGTTGCCAGTGGAATGACTGTTGCCAACATACAGTGTTAGTGGCCATGTAACCATCTTACATGTTACTGTAGTGGAGAATTGACCTCTGTCACCATATGCAATCACCTTATGAGAGGCGGGGCAATGTTGGCTAACTCAGACAAGCATATGTCGGGAGATGGACCAGGGAGACCATTGCTCCCATGTCAACTTGGAAACAGACGTCCTAACGAGCAGTCGTGAAATTAATAAACAGCTTGGAGGTGCAAGAATTCCCCTGGGGAACAGTGGCCTGAAGTTCATGCACCGTCCTGTGACACAAGTTAGGAGTGGGGTTGGATTGACCAGATGCCTGACGGCAGACAGTTCAGAGTTGCCCATCCTCTTCTCAATGAATGCAGTGCACCCAGCAATCAGTGCAGTCTGCACACTGGTACATCACAAAACAGTTAGGACAAGAAGGCAGACCCCACTCTTAGCACCAACACAGCTGGACAGGCTTCTCAGAGGTCATTGATATGTACAAAAGTGATGAATCTCGATGCTGTCACCGGGAAGAAGGCTTGAGAGAACTCCCATCTCCATGGTGGTGGTCGAACCATTACAACCTGAGGGCGGGCCATAGAACATTTGTTTGATGCCTCCGCAATCTTAAGAATGCATAATTTTTATAGAATGTTTGTTTGATGCCTGTGCGATCTTAAGAATGCATAATTTTCATTGTTGTCAAAGGAAGGGTTGTCTAGTGTGAGAGCCATGTGCAAACTTCTGGATTGGGAACCAATTGGACCACTGCAGCATGAATCAGGGAATCGGTATATGAGGTTTTGCAAGATGTGTTGGCTCAGGTGAAATCACGACAACAACTCAGACACTGCAAATCTGTCACCCATTAGCGATAGGACTTTCATGGTTGCTTGTGGTGCTGATGGAATTCAGAGTGCAATGTGACCATGATTAATCATTGTGAATAATAGTTTGACAGCAACAAACACATTTCCTTAAAAGTGATGCAGCCGGGTTCGAGAGGGGAGCCAACTTTTTAAGTAAGAAAAATGCCTACAGGGAAACCCATGAAAAGAAGAGTGAATGTTAGAGGGCATCATCAGAAACCTGAAATGTGGTGAAGTGCTGTTTCAGCCACTGCAAATATATGTCCCAATCCTCCTTGGTATTGTTAAACGACGGAAATGTGGATGGTTAGGACTCCATTTGAGAGGTGACCTCAGTCGGGATGGGTTGTGAACCTTGTACCTGTAATCATTCTGACATAAGCTGAGTTTCCTGATGCAAAAAGTCCATTGGCTGCTGGAACTGCTGTTGCAATTGCTGCTGCGGGAGCAGCTTTTGCTGTTGCTGTTCCACGAGCTGTACAAGTTTTGCATCCCTAATGCACTGTTAACCTTTTACCTCATCGCTAGTCCTAGTAACTGCAATCGAATGAGACCGGAGCACACCGGCCGACAGTATCAATGGGGAATCGTGGTACAATGCAAACACACATAACAGGGACGACTGACAACACAGGGGACAACGGAAAATAACAAAATCAGAGAGCAAAACCAAATCAGTTACTAAGATGTAGCAATTATCAGGGACCAAAGCAAATTATAAATAACTAAATCATTACAAGTGCTATCATAACGTGACTGCAGTGTGAGCCCTGGTGATGCCGGCTTTGTAGGACCACCGTGAGCGCAGGTAGGCTGGCATTGCAGGTGTGGCCTATGCTTATTGTTGTGGTGATGACAGCAGCACTTCCAGATCATAGGGGTGCTGCCTAGTAGCTTTCAAAATTGTCGGACCAAAATATCAGAGCATGTACTGCATCCAGGAGCAGTGGCCCCTACATCCAATCAACATTTCATTGCTCGCCACATATTCAGTAGGATTATAGGATCATTTTAGACTGATTGTAAAGGAATGTGAAAGCTTTCTGACAACAGCTAACTTGTCAAGTTTTTTCCTTTTGTTTTCAGTGGAAATGCCATCAAATCTCTCCAAGCCAGACAAATAGAAATCTTACAACTTATTGTAGCCTCCCCCCCTCCAAAAAAAAAAAAAAAGAAAAAAAAAAAGAAAAAAAAAAAAAGATATCCAAACCTCCAACGTCTGACTCCCAGAGTTCTTGTACATTTACTTGTTGACTTTCCTTTGTATCTTCCAAAAATAAAATGTCCAATGGTGCCATAATTTTGCATCTGTCCATAACTTTACAATCTCCTGTGCGTGTGTGGATGCGTGGATGTGTGTGTGTGTGTGTGTGTGTGTGTGTGTGTGTGTGTGTGTGTGTGTGTGTGTATGCGGAAGAAGCTGAGTAGCACCGTCACTTTGGTGTATTTTAATTTCTATATTCAGTTCGAGGACATTCTAGAAGTATCCACAAATATCAAGAATCATTGTACTGGAATGTTCCATAACTATACAAGTATATCTACCATATGTGTTCTGGCCGGAGGCAGTTCGCTCCACGCCGTTGTATGTTCAAGTGCTGAATAAACCTTCGTTAAGTGAAGTTATGGTTTGTCGTTCATCTCTAATTACACCTTCTTCTATGTGACATTATTCTGGTGGAGGTGCCGGATATTGAAACTTGTGATGTCTCACATTATTGAGACACAGTGGCTCCCATCAGGCCCCGACAGCCACCGTTTACGTGGGCAGAAACTGAAGTTAGAGCTACATTCAGCAGATTGCAATCTATCGGAGACAGAAGAAGAAGAAGATTACGACGTTACATTGACAGTACCTGTGTGCCACCACATGAGACATCCTTCCGCGTTCTCTGCTGATGATGGCCAAGATCCAAACAAGTAGCTGAAGGTATATGAGCTTATAGCCAAATTTAACAAATGGGATGACATCGTGTGTTTGGCTTAAGTATTTTTCTACTGGGAGGGCACTGCCAAGCAATGGTATGAGAACGAGGAGAAGTTCACAAGCTGGGAAGTATTCCAGATGCAACTGCGCAAGTATTTCAGTGACACTAGACGACAGAAAAGCAAGGCTGAAGATAAATTGAAGTGCAGGGCACAGTGTCCAGGAGAAACTACAGCATCCTACATTCAAGACGTCTTGTAGCTATGTAAAATAGTGGATCCTGGAATGAAGGAGGTAGGTAAGGTTGCACATCTCATGAAGGATGTTGCTGAGGACATGTATCAAACATGATACATGTCCTGAAGGAGATTTCAACAGCAGACGACTTCATAAAAAGATGCCAGTATATCGAGACAAAGCATCAAAAAAGAATTGCACGCAAGAAGTCTGAATGGCTTTCAAATGTTGTATCGATGTCCGTGATAGAGGAAGGAACGAATTTCACAAGTGTTCTCCGTCAGATAATGAAAGAGGAAGTTCAGAAGGCACTTGGATTGCACAGCAAGCAAAAAACAGAGGTGCTTCAAGAGGTCATAAGGGAGGAAGTGGAAAAGGCATTGAACCCAATCTCTCGTCATTCATTTCCCTTTAAAACGGTGAAAAAGTCAAGACCCAGGCAAAGTGACGTTCCTACAATGCCGCATGAGGCACCTGTTTGGACACCAAGAGGAACCAGGATAACCAACCAGTATGTTTCCACTGTGGATGACTGGGTCATGTGGTGCACTATTGTCAAGAAAGATGGCGGATATTTTATGACGCCCGCACCAGAAGACAGCAGACGGATCTTAGCAAACGCCAACTCCGGGACACCGAAGAAGATGATGATGATGATGATGGTGCAGGATGGCATAGGTCACAATTGCCACAAGCTAGCCGCTGGAGAGGACACTCTCCAACATGCCAATTTAGGTCTCCATCACCGTTTTGAAGCTCCATCCAATCACCTAGCCGCCATAACTTGTAAAACTAAAGGGTGTGATCTTGGAGGTGAGGCTGCTGAAGAGAAAAGTCCTCCGCTGTCAATCACTACAAAAATGATAGGAAACTACATAGATATCCTCATGGATGGCTGACCAGCCCAAGCTGTTGTGGATTCTGGAGCATCATATTCAGTCATTTCGGAGAAGTACCATCGCCAGTTGCAGAAAATCCTATTTGTCGACAACAAAACATCTCTGCTGAAGGTGGCTAACGGGAAATATGTAAAACCTACAGGAAGATGTGTCATTTGTGTGGGTATAATTGGCCCCACACATCCCTTGGAATTCATCGTCTTAAGAGTATACTCATGATGTCATTCTCGGATGAGACTTTTTGAAAGCTTCTCAGGCAATTATAGATTGTCGTCGCTTGAAGATTTTGCTAGACGAGATGAGATACTGTGGACAGGAAGATGCGCATCTGAGTGTGTGTGCTGGATGAAGTGATCATTCCTGCAATCAACACTAAAAAGGTAACTGCCATGTGTCATGCCATGCTCAACCCATGGATTGTGTAGTGGAATGTAAAAGAAGCATACCACTGAAGAATAACTTGGTCATCCCAGCCTCAGTCATCTCATTTAAGAATGGATTTGACGAACTGTGGATAGTTAATTGTCACCGAGAACTGAAGATCCTTCCAAGATGCATGTGCGTAGCAAATGCTGAGCCGTTAATTGCCGAACAGCTGAGCATCATAGAAACCTCCCATGCTGAGTCTGTGGATGAAATTGGAGCTACCACTATGAGACAAGATCTTCTAGCTTGACTATCACCAGATCTCACTAAGGAACAACAGAAGACGCTACTTTGCATTCTTCAAGAGTTCTCTGAATGCTTCAATCAGCAGGTGAAGAGCAAATTAGACAAAGAGACAGTGAAACACTGGAGACCATAAACCAATAAGCCAGAGAGCATACCGTGTGTCAGCAACGGAACGTCGAATAATACACAACGAGGTACAGAAAATGATGAAGAATGACATCATTCAGCCTTCACAGAGCCCATGGTAATCACCAATGCTCCTCGTCAGGAAGAAGGCTGGCAGTTGGCACTTTTGTCTTGATTACATGAAGCTTAATAAGATAACTAAAAAGGATGTTTACCCCCTTCAACAAATTGATGATAACACTAGATTGTCTGAAGGCGGCTAAGTTTTTCTGAACCATGGACATGTACTCACGATACTGGCAAACCGAAGTAGATGAGGCTGATCGTGAGAAAACTACATTCATCACCCATGAGGGCCTGTATGAGTTTAAGGTAATGCCATTTGGTTTGTGTAATGCATCAACAACTTTTGAATAGATGATGGATAATCTTCTAAGGCACCTGAAGTGGACGATGTGTCTTTGTTATTTAGATGATGATACAGTGTTCTCGGAGACATTTGATGAACATGTAAAAAAGACTGAGGGCCGTTCTTAAGTGTCTCCAAGAAGGCAGAATGAAACTTAATCCAAGAAAGTTTCTCTTTGGAGCAAAAGAAATCAAAATACTTGGACACCTTGTGTCGAATGAAGGTGTGCATCCAGACCCAGAAAAGGTTACATTAGAGATTTGAGAAGCTTCCTCAGATTATATTCTTATTACCATTGTTTTATCAAAGACTTTTGTATCAAAGCCAGGCCACTCCAAGAGTTGTTAAAAGCCGATGCTAAATTTATCTGGGGTGGTGCTCAACAAGATTCTTTCAATGTGGTGTGAAAAGATCTGACAACTGATCTTGTACTTGGTCTGTATGATGAGAGAGCACCTACAGAACTACACATAAATGCCAGCAGGTATGGGATTGGTGCTGTTCTGGTGCAAATTTCAGATGGAAAAGAGGAGGTTATAGCCTTATCTTCTAGGACCCTTACAAAAGCCGAGAGAAACTACTCAACTACAGAAAGAGAATGTCTTGCTGTGATCTGAGCCATGTGCTGATTTTTCTAGTATCTATGGAAGGCCATTCACAGTTGTTACAGACCAATTCACTTTGTTGGTTGACAGGTCTTAAGGATCCAACAGGATGGCTCACCAGGTGGGCACTACGTCTTCAAGAGTATGACATTACCATAGTGTACAAAAGTGGAAGAAAACACAAAGATACCGACTGTCTCTCAAGAAACCCTGTGCAAGACCATCAAGACTTTGATGAAGATAGTGACTGTCTCGCTGCACTCAAAGATCTCTCTGCTGAGAAGGAGGAGGACACCAAGATATCTCAAATTACGCTTGCCTTAAATCGATCAGAGGATGTGAAAGGGCAATTTAAGGTAGTCAATGGATTATTTCACAAGAAAGACTTTGATCCGTTTGGAAAGAGGTGACTACCAGTGATTCCTAAACACATGCGCTTAGATGTTCTACAGAAATTCCATGACACACCAGGATTTATTAAGATATACGATATGATCTGCAAGAGATTTTCTGGTTTATTTAGGAGTGTCCGTCACTGTGTGTCGCAATGTTGAGAGTGCCAAAGGAGAAATGCAGTTCCTCAGAAACAACCTGGCCAACTCATACCAATTCCACCAACTGAAACATTTCCAGCATGTTGGGATTGACCTCCTCAGATGATTTCCAACGTCTGGTAGTGGAAATAGATGGATTATTGTTTGCACTGATTATCTAACACACCATGCCATTACAAAAGCCATGAAAACAGCCGAAGCACTTGAGGTAACCAAATTCTTCACGGAAGACACCATATTAAAACACAGTGCACCAAGGTCATTAGTTACAGATTGAGGGAAAGTTTATCAATCAAATCTTGTGACAGAGATAAACCGTTGCAACATTACTCATCACATGACGACTGCCTACCATCCGCTATCTAACAGGCTTACTGAACGCCTTAATAAGACCTTGGCCGACTTGCTATCAATGTTCGGCAGTGTTGAGCAGAGCAACTGGGATGAGGTGCTACCTTTCGTGATGTTTGCCTAAAACATAGGTGTGAAGTGGCTATGATGATGGACACTGTGTTTCCATTACATCCTGATGATGTGGACGACGACTACATCGGCCAAATGTTAACCAGAGCTGAGGAAGCTCGGCAGTTAGCACAAATCTGCACGCTGCAGGCTCAAGAAAACTAGACTGTTGCATGGAGGGTCTCGGGTTCAAAACTCACCTGAACTGTAAAATTTTAATTTCTATATTCGGCTCGAGGAAATTCTAGAAGTATCCACAAATGTCAAGAATCATTGTGCTGGAATGTTCTGTAACTGTATGTGTTCTGGCCATAGGTAGTTCACTCTGCATTCTTGTATGTGCAAGTGCTAAATAAACACTTCATTAAGTGAAGTTAGTGTTCGTCATTCATCTAATTACACCTTCTTCTATGTGACAGTCTATTAGTATGGAATACTAGCATACTTATATCAGTTTCATAAAGCTTGAAAAATGCATCAATTTCATTAGAAATGTTGTTCGAATAGCTTGTGAGCTTGCGAAACTTAATAATTTTTTTGCTTAGTTTTTTGTCTTAGAGGCAGTTTTTTTACTCATTTTCATAGTTTGCCTTTTTGTGAGAAAAACCCAATTTCTGAACTTCTTTCTCATTCCCACTTTGTCTTCCTGTTCAGAGTTAGTTTCATGGTCTTGATCGCTAAAATGAACTTCTTTGTCACTCAGCTCACCTTCCCTTTCAGCTATCTCAACAAGATTTATTCCACGTCTCTCAACTTCAATGAGTTCTTGAAGGTATGCGAGTATCTTGTGAAGCTTTATAAAATCTTTGGACCTAGGAACAGATAGACAAAAAAACTGATTGTTGCCTAGCAACTCTTACATCAAGAAAAACATACAAAACATTACTTTTATATTTTCCAATCCTTGTAATAAATACTGTTATGAGTACTTTTAGAGTTCATTCACTTTCTTAGATAAATTAAAGTGGCACACATGTTAAAACTGACAAGAAAGTATGACACAAGCGGATGCATGGGATACGGAGTACTCCATTACCCTTATCCTTGTGAAACAATACGATGCTGAGGGCCCTGAGTTGAGGATGGGGAGGGGGGGGGTTCAAGTAACAAATACCTGGACCTACCACAGTGCAGGGCTTTGCATTACGCTACAGCACTACAAAATTCCTCAATTGGGTACTCAGTACCCCAGTGCACCCACTCGAAGGTTAAACTGCTTGAGATTTACTGCTGATATTTCTCTCTTAGCCAACAATGTTCAAGAAACCAGACAATAAGTTGAAATCGCCACAGAAAATTGGCCTTGGAATATCATTCCTCCTGTGGGCTTCTGTAGCTGCTCCTATGAGCTTCTGTTGCTGTTAATAAGAATGCAGACATTGTTCATAGTTTGATTGGCTGAGAGAGAGATAAATTTATAGAGCAGAAACATTTGTGAAAAATTGAAATTGTATTTCAGACTAGAATTTGGACTCACACCACTGGTCTCCATTGCTCTCGAGATGTCCACCCTGGCGTTTAAGTGACCTGCGCTTCCTTTCTACCCTTCTCCTACCTATCCTTCATTCCTCTCCTAAAAAGGAAATAATAGTTCTGAAAGCTAGGATAGTTTCTGGTATTTTTATGGATGTCTGCTGCCAGTTCTAAAAAAATGGTTTCCTGAAGGTAAATAAGGCCAAACATTCTCTCTTGTAATTGTTAAATTTTTACGAATATTTGTTTGTTAACTGAGACTGACTGTTAATTGCAAGTTGTAGAATGTAGAAAAATGTTGTGTTTTGGTGTTAGTATGCTTAGTCCCTTAAAAAGTTTTCTACATGAAATCTAGGTGTATACCATATGTTATTCTCATTGAATGTTTTTTGCACACTTTGATAATTTGTAGAATTTGGCCTAATAGTGAGTAAATGAGTGAAAAGACACAAGATAGCTTTTGGACTCTCATTTTGCCTAAATCAGCAGTCCTATGCAGAGGAAAATTTTCATGAATTTGAATGCTTATGATGGTCAGTTTTTTCTATCAAAGCATGTTGTAATTTAGAATATTCTGTTTCATTTATTGGTCCATGCAGGATAGCTGTGCAGTCTAGGGTGCCTTGTCATGGTCTCTCCCCCCCCCCCCCCCCCCTCCTCCCCTCATTGGAGGTTCGAGTCCTCCCTCGGGTATGGGTGTATGTGTTGTTCTTAGAATAAGTTAGTTCAAGTTACATTAATTGCTATATAAACCTTTGGGCCGAGACCTCAGCAGTTTGGTCCCATATAACCTTACCACAAATTTCAAAATTTTCTTTTATTGGTGACTGAAGTTCTGCTTCTGCCATTACATTGGAAACTGAGTGACATCATGGTGTGTGTTAAAATTATTGGTATTTCTGTTGTGTGTACATGTGGTATAAGATAGGTCATAAAACATCAAATTTACATCATAGTGATTCAGTATTAACTCTTTAACTATTTGTCACAGGTTTTGGATGATTTACAAGACAGACTTGAATTATTAACAACTCTTACTCCACCACTTGAGGGCATAGGATTCCAGTATGGGTTCAACACAAAATATTTACAGGAAGAAGTAGTAGAATACTGGAAGACAAAATATAATTGGAGAGAACAAGAAAGGTTTTTGAACAAATTTCCACAATTCAAGACTTGTGTGGATGGCTTAGATATTCATTTCATTCATGTTAAGCCAATCAGTGTTCCTGAAGGAACTGAAGTGTTGCCATTGCTGCTACTGCATGGTTGGCCGGGATCTGTGAGAGAATTTTATGAGATTATACCTCACCTAGTGAAGCCACAAGCAGGTTACAACTTTGTTTTCGAAGTTATAGTGCCCTCATTGCCTGGGTATGGTTTCTCTGATGGTGCTGCAAAGCCAGGCCTTGGAGCTGCTCAAATTGCAGTAATTATGAAGAACCTTATGGAAAGAATTGGGATGCAAAAATTTATTGTACAAGGTGGAGACTGGGGAGCTGTGATAGCATCTAATATGGCCACCCTTTTTCCAGAGAAGTATGCTTTTATTTTATTCGGATGCACTCGAATAACTTTAATCTCCATTTTAACAATACAAGACTTGTTATAAGCTTGAAGTTACTTAGAATGTATTTACATAAAATGTAGTGTTTCTGCCTAACTTATTTTTGCCACAACACAGTTTGTGTTTAATAGTACAAATTTTTGGCATATATGTGAGACATTTTATCAATTCATCACAGCAGAGCAACTGTGACGTCTGTTATTTCTAAATTTTTGTAAGATGTCTGATTAATATTAACAGTCTTGGGTCAATTTCAGTGTAAAGGGGCTTCATTCAAATGCCTGTTTTGTACAGAGCTTGAAAAGCACAATAAAGCTGTTTTTGGGGAGTCTTTGGCCAACATTTGTGGTTGAAAAGGATTATGTTGACAAAGTTTATCCTCTGTGGGAACATTTTCAGTTTTTGCTTGAGGAATCTGGTTACTTGCATCTCCAAGCCACAAAACCAGACACAATTGGTATGCTATCATTTTTTTATCTGTATTGCTGTAAACATAGTTTCTTTCTTTGAAATTAGCTGTAAGACTTATACTTAAACATAAACACAAAAGGCAAAGTCAGGAGTGCTTTAAGAGATATTCAGTCAGCCAATACCTATAGCTCACACTCACTCTATACCAAGGAGCAATAATGATCAGTTTGTTTCAAACGCTGTTACACTACTCACTAGCCAAGATTACTTAAACAGTGAAAAAGTATGCTTTGGTCATATACTAGAGAGAAATATAATCCATATTTTATAGTCAAAACTGGTAGTAAACAGCATAACATGATGAACTGAGTGGGGGGGGGGGCAAGGGGGGGGGGGGGGGGGTAGCAATGCAATTTGTTGTAGTTTCATAGTGAATGACAAAGTAGTTTTGAAATTTTAAGACAAGTACACTCATTACAAGTCACTGGCCAATAAGTGTTATGGTTGCTTCAGACTAATACTGAATTGCTGCATCTGTCTGTCTGATGGGGCAGGATCTGACTTCAGTTTGCTAAAGTTTGTCCTCCCCACCCAGCCACTCCAAGGGCAGGGGGGGGGGGGGGCAGGGTGACAGGGTGACTGGGTGACAGGGTGACAACTCCCCTCCCCATCCCCCTCACAGAGTACAACCTCATTAATAGTCATTACTCAATGTGAACATGTTACTTTCTATCACTAATTAATATTTGCTGTTTAATATGAATTATTTATTGTAATTAAGCACACCAGACAAAAATTCACCCCAAGGAGACATCACTTTAATACCACATAAAACTGCCTGTAGCCTTGATAATGGCCGAAGTTCAGTAACGGAGATGATTCACAAGCTTCTTCGGTTATTTATGGAATACTCTGTCAGTTCTTGGGAGGAACATGTAAATACTAAAAACTCGAATACATAATATTAATGTTCCACAATAATTCTTGTTTAATATTAGTTATGAACTGGCTTTTGGCTTTCTAGGCCGTTGGCAGGTAACTTAATACTAAACAGATAGTCCACACAACTTCAGCAAGAGTTCATAGCGGTGCAAAGATTAATTTTCAATGATACGTTACATTTTACAACTATAGCGATACAAAAACAGGTATGCTATATCCAGCAGAAGCCACCCATTAGAGTGCTCAGAAATTCCCATTACAAACTTTTAGGACTTGTAAAGGGGAGTGCGTACATAATATTTTGAATAGGAACCCATGTCCAGAAACATACCATTTCCATTATACAACAGTTTCAGTTCAGATGTTTAACTCATCCACTTCTTCTTGAGTGATTTAATTAGCTGTGAGACAGTACAGTTATTTAGATAACAATTTGAAAGAAAACATAAGTAAACATCCATTTATCACTTATGCACATTTGTTTACGTTAACTCTTAATCTTTATGTGTTTACATTATTCCAAAACAAAAAAGCAGCCAGCATGCTGTGTGTACAGGAGAGTACTGATGCATTACAACAGTGGCTCAATGTGATGACCACCAACATTGTTACAGACATTGTACCTATGAAGCAGGTTCTGATATGCATTTTCCATGCCAACTGTCTCTCTTCAGTTCCTGGAGGAGGAGCCACAATTCATGCAAGCAGATCTTTGTCTGTCTATGTAGGAGTCTCGTAAATTAAACTTTGCATACAACCCCACAAGCAGTAACCCCTAAGAGTTATATTTGTCAATCACAGTGGCCATGCTGTTGGACCCCTTGGCCTAATCCTCTTTCACCATATAATCTGTTAGAGATGTCTCCTAACCACTTGTGAGAAGTGAGGTGGTGTACCATCATTCTGAAACCACAATTTCTTGACAGAAATTGAGTAGCACAGCTTCCAAGAATGGGTCCAATACAGTTTGTAGGAAGATCAGGTATGCAGGACTAGATAGCTTGAGTGGAAGGAGGTATGGCCCAATCACGTCACTGACATCCAGAACACTTGCCCACATGTTTTTCCAGAATACTCGTACTTGCCCACATGTTAATACCAAACCTGTGCTTAATCCCTAAACCTGCATGGCAATAGGGTTTCTGTTTGCCCAGACATGGCAGTTCTGTGAATTCAGAGCACAGTCCCTAGTGAACTTACATAACAGAACTTGACATGGAAACAATAGCCATGTTCAGTAGGCAATGACTGTGGAAAATTGGCTGGACCCATTGCAGTACCCTTTGTAAGTGGTATGGATGTAATTATTGCTCACACACACTTTGCAGATTATAGTGTGACTAATTTCCAGTGTGTGTGTGCAACTGTTAGAGTACTCATTGACAGGTTCTCTTCAATGCAATGCAGTACATCTTGTTCAGATTCAGGCATACAGCTTTACCATGGAGCACCACAGTCCTGCCTCCTCATCGTGAAAGTATCTATTTGTGGAGCCACTGCAGAACTTGAGCTAAAAGTTTGTACGATGGTATCCTGTATTGCAGAAAATGTTTTTGATACAGCCAACTAGCAGCTCTTCCATTACCTCGAGCTTCACCATACACGGGAAGCATGTCTGTGTATTCCGAAAAAGTGTACTGAAACATGTTTACTGTATCAGAGATGCACAGGCATTGTATGGGTCTCACAGCAAGGCATATGTTAAGTGACATGAGGTGACAGTCTGACGCAGTACACATCATCCTGTCTACCCTATTGTACACCAGGACAAGCAACTGTGAGATTTTTCTCTTTCCCTCAGGAGACATGGATGAATTACACATCTGAATTGAAATCATTTAGAATGGAAAGGCATGTTTCTAGACATGGTTCCTATTCGAAATATTATACACTCATGTCTCTCTAAAAGTCCTAGGAGAATTAAAGGGAATTTCTGAACACCCCGTATACTACAGAGCTCCATAATTGTGGGGATGTTGATTGCTGTGTTTCATCCACAGTTTTAAATAGTTGTGCTATTTCTTATAGGATTAAGATCAGTTTATTTAGTGGGCCAATCAAGGTGTGATAGGGTGTAGACATGTTTGTTGTCATCATGGAAGATGGGAGTGTTCTTGGCATACACATCAGGAAATTTATTTATGTCTGCATGCATACCTGCAGACCAATGTGAAATGCATGACAGAGGGTATTGTATATGGGGTCTTAAAAAATAGGTTGCCATGTTTTCCAAGATAGTAGTGTTTACCAAATGTTTACCAAAACAAGACCAAAGTGGGTTTTAAAATACATAACTTAAGAGCCATCATTTCCAGCAACTAGCAGACTTTAGTTGCATAACTCCAGTAAGAGCAAATCATCACAGACTTCGCACCATTCACATTTTTGTTGTGGAGGAATGAGAACTGCAGCAAGTCGAAGAAGATCCCGGAATCAGTGTGCATAGAATTTCAGCATCTATCACAGTCATTGTCTTTTTCTGAGCAACCATGCATGAATAGTTGCTATACCAACATCATTTACAGCCCTAAGGCCAAAACATCATCCTGCCAGAATTCAGTTCTGCCAATGGCTGTAGCAAAGATGTGGTGAAGATCCACTTTTCACAATAAAGATACAATTCATGGACAAAGTTGGTTTCACATAAGATGGGATTCTTAATTTTCATAACCAACATGCAGTCCTGATGCAAATCCAGTACCAGATGAAAGACAGATAGTGTGATTCATTTTCTCCAAAACATCTGTGAAGGCCTCACACAGACATTTAATGGGCAAAGGATATGTCAAGAAGGTAAAGTACATTGGCCAGCTTTCTCCCCCAATAACAATACCTTGGATTTTTAGTTTTGAGGGTCACTAGAAATTTTTGGTGTACACAAGCTCCATTAATGATGTACATACACTACAGGAGCACATAAACAGTGACTGCCAGCACATCTGTGACCAACCTAGAGTTTTTCAGTGTGTGCCTGATCCCTGAGGTCCATGACATAAGGATGCTTTACTATGAATGGACATCTTGGACCTACTGATAACAAACAGACCTGAACTTTTTGGCTCTGTATGTGCAGAACAGGGAATCAGTGATCATAAGGCTGTTGCAGCATCCCTGAATATGGAAGTTAATAGGAATATAAAAAGAGGGAGGAAGGTTTATATGTTTAGCAAGAGTAATAGAAGGCAGATTTCAGACTACCTAACAGATCAAAACAGAAAATTTCTGTTCCGACACTGATAATGTTGAGTGTTTATGGAAAAAGTTCAAGGCAATCGTAAAATGCATTTTAGACAGGTACGTGCCGAGTAAAACTGTGAGGGATGAGAAAAACCCACCGTGGTACAACAACAAAGTTAGGAAACTACTGCAAAAGCAATTAGAGCTTCACTCCAAGTTTAAAAGCAACCAAAATCTCTCAGACAAACAGATGCTAAACGATATCAAAGTTAGTGTAAGGAGGGCTATGCGTGAAGCGTTCAGTGAATTCGAAAGTAAAATTCTATGTACCGACTTGACAGAAAATCCTAGGAAGTTCTGGTCTTACGCTAAATCAGTAAGTGGCTCGAAACAGCATACCCAGACACTCCGAGATGATGATGGCATTGAAACAGAGGATGACACACGTAAAGCTGAAATACTAAACACCTTTTTCCAAAGCTGTTTCACAGAGGAAGACTGCACTGCAGTTCCTTCTCTAAATCCTCGCACAAACGAAAAAATGGCTGACATTGAAATAAGTGTCCAAGGAATAGAAAAGCAACTGGAATCACTCAACAGAGGAAAGTCCACTGGACCTGACGGGATACCAATTCGATTCTACACAGAGTATGCGAGAGAACTTGCCCCCCTTCTAACAGCCGTGTACCGCAAGTCTCTAGAGGAACGGAAGGTTCCAAATGATTGGAAAAGAGCACAGGTAGTCCCAGTCTTCAAGAAGGGCCGTCGAGCAGATGCGCAGAACTATAGACCTATATATCTGATGTCAATCTGTTGTAGAATTTTAGAACATGTTTTTTTCTTGAGTATCATGTTGTTTTTGGAAACCCAGAATCTACTCTGTAGGAATCAACATGGATTCCAGAAACAGCGATCGTGTGAGACCCAACTCGCTTTATTTGTTCATGAGACCCAGAAAATATTAGATACAGGCTCCCAGGTAGAAGCTATTTTTCTTGACTTCCGTAAGGCATTCAATACAGTTCCGCACTGTTGCCTGATAAACAAAGTAAGAGCCTACGGAATATCAGACCAGCTGTATGGCTGGATTAAAGAGTTTTTTAGCAAACAGAACACAGCAATGAAGAGGCGTCTACAGACGTTAAAGTAACCTGTGTCGTGCCACAGGGGAGTGTTATGGGACCATTGCTTTTCACAATATATATAAATGATCTAGTAGATAGTGTCGGAAGTTCCATGCGGCTTTTCGCGGATGATGCTGTAGGATACAGAAAAGTTGCAGCATTAGAAAATTGTAGCGAAATGCAGGAAGATCTGCAGCGGATAGGTACTTGGTGCAGGGTGTGACCACTGACCCTTAACATAGACAAATGTAATGTATTGCGAATACATAGAAAGAAGGATCCTTTATTGTATGATAATATGATAGCGAAACAAACACTGGTAGCAGTTACTTCTGTAAAATATCTGGGAGTATGCATGCGGAACG
Source organism: Schistocerca gregaria (assembly GCF_023897955.1). Taxonomy (NCBI): domain Eukaryota; kingdom Metazoa; phylum Arthropoda; class Insecta; order Orthoptera; family Acrididae; genus Schistocerca; species Schistocerca gregaria. The sequence continues at coordinate 322,917,232 of NC_064920.1, read as the reverse complement.
ATTTGAAGTGGAATGATCATATAAAATTAATTGCTGGTAAGGCGGGTACCAGGTTGAGATTCATTGGGAGAGTCCTTAGAAAATGTAGTCCATCAACAAAGGAGGTGGCTTACAAAACACTCGTTCGATCTATACTTGAGTGTTGCTCATCACTGTGGGATCCGTACCAGATCGGGTTGACGGAGGAGATAGAGAAGATCCAAAGAAGGGTTATGTGGTAACCGTGATAGCGTTACGGAGATGTTTAGCAAACTCAAGTGGCACACTCTGCAAGAGAGGCGCTCTGCATCGCGGTGTAGCTTGCTCGCCAGGTTTCGAGAGGGTGCGTTTCTGGATGAGGTATCGAATATATTGCTTCCCCCTACTTATACCTCCCGAGGAGATCACGAGTGTAAAATTAGAAGGATTAGAGTGCGCACGGAGGCTTTCAGACAGTTGTTCTTCCCGCGAACCATACGCGACTGGAACAGGAAAGGGAGGTAATGACAGTGGCACGTAAAGTGCCCTCCGCCACACACTGTTGGGTGGCTTGTGGAGTATAAATGTAGATGTAGACATATTAAACTCTACCTTCAGCGGCAGCCTACAAGTGTAGTTGATATATAACAACAAGCAAATTACACTACAAGATCTGCTGTTTTACAGTTTCACATGACTATCAAATGTGGTTGTTTCGTTTCATACCCCCACAAATTGTTACATCTAGGTATTTGTGTGAGTTAACTGATCCAGTTGCGACTCACTGAAATTGTAGCTACAGATGCTATGTTTTTGCATTTTTTGAAGTGCACAATTTTACATATCTGAACGTTTAAAACCAGTTGCTAATATTTGCAACACTGTGAAATCTTATCAATATATAACTGAATATTTGGGTAGCATATTCAGGTGGTACTTCATTATAGATAACTGCATTATCTTCAAAAAGTCTGAGGCTGCTATTATTATTGTTTGCCAGAAAGTTCCTTCTGTTTATGTCAGTAGTAACCATGTGTTTTCCTTATTAAGAAATTCTCAATCCGGTCAAAAAAAATTTTTTTAGTACTACATACAGTCGTACTGTTGTTAATACCTGTTGATGCCCAGTTTCTGTATTGTTGTACCCACTGAAGATGTGCCATGTCATGTGCTGCTATGACCAGTGGCACTTGGTAGGTACCAGGCTCTAAATGACCAATGCAAGCAGTTCCCTTGATAATGTTCATTCAAAAACTGGTTGAAGTGGATCTCTATTCAATGACAACAGCAATTCTTGTCAGGACTGAAACAGATTGTCATACGAGGAGGTGGCCACCAATAGTTCTTCTAGATTTATCATAAGATGTACTTTTTTAGGACCTAAACCTCTTTTGACTGCTGGCAAGTTGTATGTTCTTTAATAATGGACAGCTTTCTGAATCATAGTGAGTGTTGTGTTGGCAGAAGAGCCAACACCATGTTACTAGAGGAGGCCAAAATGCACGTGTTTTAGCTCACGCAGGCTGGCATGAGGAGGGAAGGACTATACTGACGTGAGGTCTGGAACATGACAAGAAATTAGAATACAGAAAGCAGACGTAGCTAGTTTGATACTTAACTTTAATCCATTAATGATGAACATCACTCTTGACAGTACATGATTCACAATATTATCTGTCCATAATACATTCTTGAAGTAACTGAATATGGCATCTTGCTAGGTCATAGCAAATGACGTAGCTGAAGGCTAAGCTACATTGTTGTCTCGGCAAATGAGAGCATATGTAGACAGTGAACCATTGCTAGCAACGTCGGCTGCACAACTGGGGCGTGTGCCAGGGAGTCTCTCTAGACTAGACCTGCCGTGTGGTGGCGCTCAGTCTGCAATCACTGATAGTGACGACATGCGGGTCTGACATATACTAAGAGACTGTGGCCGATTTAAAGGCTACCACCTAGCAAATGTGGTGTCTGGCAGTGACACCACAGTGAGTTTGAATCTTTATGTAGATTATTCTTAGTTCTAGTATGGATTCCTCAAAATGACCTGTTAGTTTGATAAAAAAAGTGTTAATTCTCAAAAAAATTCAAAAATACACAGTGATACAGTAGTTAATATATACTGTGAAGCAGTAGTTAAATTTCCTAGTTCAAAGCCAGACAGTCTTGTACCAAACCTAAAACAATATTGTAGCATATGATAAGTCATTGTAATTCTTTGCAGAGGCCAAGAAACAAGGCTGCCTGCATGTGAAACATAGCGTTGCTGCCTTGACAAACATTGAGCTGTAGTGACAGTTCTTATAGAAAACAATCTGTTTTATGTAGCTATCTTGATAACCATTCCATTAAATCACCCAATGTTTTCTCATACTGGAATTACACAATTTCCTTTGTTACCAGTTGACTTGATTACATAATTGAAATGAAGGTAAATGATGTAATAATCAGTACCACTAGTGGTGAAAATTAAATGAAATTTCTGAATGTCAAGCAGGCCCAAAAGCCTGACAATTCTGTACCCAATGAACAAGTGAATTAGGCTCACTCTAAACTATGATTTACCACAAAATTTCCATTCTATGGGACAGATATCTCAGATATATTCTGATTTCACACTGTTGGACTAAATGCAATTAAGTTATAATGCCGTATGATGAATGAGATTTGTTGGATAAAAGAGCACTTGAACACACATCAGCAATTAACAATGGTAATAGGGAAAGGGTATGCAGAGGGTCTGAAAATTTTTTTTGAATGGGTTTCTGTAAACACGTCTGCCAGTTGAACTGATTTAACTTAAGAAGCAAGAATGGAACCATCATTTATTTTTTCATGAATGTAATGGATCTTACTGTCAATTTTGATTATTCCTTATGTGGCGTTCATTGTTTTTCATTAATTGTAATTCACTATATGGACAGTCGGAGATGAGTTGGTTATTCCGCATTGACACCAAGCTCCTGTAAGAATTTACAAATCCAGGTGATTTTGCATCAGATGCTGCTACATACTCTGCTTATTATGTATACCTGGCACCATATTTTTGCTTGCAAGATGATCAGGTAACAGGTCCTGCAGTCAGCATACCGATATTGCCTATTGTTGAATGATGAGCATAGATATCCGCAGCAAAATCAGAATCTAGATACACATGAAGTTAATGATTACTATCACTAAATTTAATACCCTTGTCTCTTGTAGCTTGAAGACATTTTAAGATAAGTTTAACAGCAGTCTGATGAGCAATTCATGGTTGTTGAGAAACGCACGTGCTTGACTGACAGAAACATTATTTCAGGTCTTTGTCTTCATAATCTGGGCACTGACTCAAATGCAACTGTATACTGCAACCAGTGTGTGTTTCATGGGACATGCGTGTTGAATTTTTCTTAGAGGTGATGAATATAACCCTTCAGGCAGACAAACAGTTGTTTACTTTCAGTGGGTCACATGCACGATTTCTAATCTTTCAAAGTAGATGGAATCATCAGCCGCAATTTCAAAATGTTTTATGAAATCTTCTAGTTTTTTTTTATATATAAATGTTGTTGATTTAGTCATAATTACTCCATGAATAAAAATGGTTAGATATATTTCTTGGTCATCAAAATGAGGATGAAACAATTATCTGAATAAAGCAGTCTCAAAACAGAACACTTGAATTGCAGGTGCCCGTGACAGTTGATCGAACATGATTGTTGATCACTGCAGAAAGTCCTGGGGGTCTCTCTCAGTACACTTGCACCCTATGTCCTCAACTATCTGCTAGATGTAATCCTATCTTTTGTCCTGCCTACAGTTTTTACCCTCTAAGTTCCCACTAGTACCATGGAGGTTTTTCCCTGATGCCTTAACACATGTCATATAACCATGTCCCTTGTTCTTGTGAATGTCTTCCGTATGCTCCTTTCTTCGCCGATTCTCTGGAGAACCACTTCATTCCTTACCTTATCAGTCCACCTGACTTTCAACATTCTTCTGCAACACCACATCTCTAACACTTTGCTTCTCTTCTGTTCCGGTTTTTCAACTGTCCTTGACTGACTACCATAAAATACTGTGCTCCAGACATACATTCTCAGAAATCTTTCTCAAATTAAGGCCTATGTTTGATATCAGTAAGCTTTTTATGTCCTCCTTGCTTCATCCATTCCTGGTTATTTTGCTTCCAATCTAGCAGAATTCCTTAACTTCATCCACTTTGTGACTAACAGTTTCGATGTTAAGTTTCTTACTATTCTTATTTCTGCTACTTCTCATTACCTTTGTCTTTCTCCAGTTTACTTTCAATCCCTATTTTGTACTCACTAGACTCTTCATTCCATTAACAGATCCCGTAATTTTTCTTCTCTTCCACTGGAGGTAGCACCAAATCCTATCATTGATATCCCTTAACCCTGTATTTTAATCCCATTCTTGAACTTTCCTATTATATCTAGTATTGCTTCTTCAATATGTAGAGTGAATAGCAGGGAAAAAGGATGCATGCTTGTCTTACACTCTTTTAAATCCAAGCACTTCAAGCATATTCTCCATTCTTATTGTTCCCTTTTGATTCTTGCTGCTGCTGCTTCTGCTGCTGCTTCTGCTGCTGCTTCTGCTGCTGCTTCTGCTGCTGCTTCTGCTGCTGCTTCTGCTGCTGCTGTTGTCTTCAGTCCAAAGAGTGGTTTGATGCAGCTTTCTATGCTACTCTATCCTTTGTGAGCCTCTTTATCTCCATGTAACTGCTGCAACTGACATCCTTCTGAATCAGCTGACTGTGTTCATCTTTTGATCTTCCTCTATGATTTTTAACCACCACACTTCCCTCCAATACTAAATTGGTGATCCCTTGATGTCTCAGAATGTCTTCTGTCAATCAAGTTGTGCCACAAATTTCCTGTCTCCTCATTTCTGTCAAGTACCTCATCATTAGTTACATGATCTACCCATCTAATTTTCAACATTCTTCTGCTGCACCACATTTTGATGCAGTAACTTCTATCCCCTTTTTTTGTCTAAATTGTTTATCATCCATGTTTGCATGTTTGACTTCCATATGTGGCTACACTCCGGACAAATACTTTCAGAAAAGAGTTCCTAACACTTAAATCTATATTTGATGTTAACAAGTTTCTCTTCTCCAGAAATGCTATTTGTGATGTTGCTGATCTACATTTTACATCATCTCTATTTCGGCCATTTTCAGTTATTTTGCTGCCCAAATAAGAAAACTCATCTACTACTTTAAGTGTCTCATTTCTCAAATTAGTTATCATAGCCTCACCTTATTTCATTCAACTACATTCCAGTACCTTTGTTCTGCTTTTGTTGATATTCATCTTATATTCTCTTTTCAAGGCAATGTCCATTGCATTTGACTTCTCTTCCAAGTCCTTTGTTGTTTCTGACAGAATTACAATATCATTGGCAAACCTCAAAGATTTTTTTCTTTTCTCATCATCATCATCATCATTTAAGACTGATTATGCCTTTCAGTGTTCAGTCTGGAGCATAGCCCCCTTATAAAATTCCTCCATGATCCCCTATTCAGTGCTAACATTGGTGCCTCTTCTGATGTTAAACCTTTGCCAAGTCGTATCTTAGGAGTCCCTGGTTTGTCAGTTAGAGGTGGGACTCCGTCACCTCCAAAGGTCCGAGGCATTTTGCTCTGATTGTTGCCAGCATCATATTTCAAGTACCAGGGAAGCAGGTTGCTAGCCTTACTTGCCCTGTGTCCCATTGGGTATTACCCCTAACGGTTGAGGGCTCTGAACTTTAATTCCTTCTCCAATTTTTTCTTTTGTTTCCTTTACCGTTTGTTCAATAGACAAATTGAATAACATTGGGAACAGGTTACAACCATATCTCACTCCCTTCTGAACCACTGCTTCCCTTTCATGCCCCTTGACTGTTATAACTGCCCTCTGGTTTCCGTCCAAGTTGTGAATAGCCTTTCACCTGTGTATTTTACCCCTGCTGCCTGCAGAATTTCAAAGAGACTATTCCAATCATCATTGTCAAAAGCGTTCTCCAAGTCTACAAATGCTGTAAACATAGGTTTGCCTATACCTATCTTCTAATATAAATCATGAGGTCAGTATTGCCTCATGTGTTTCTACATTTTTCAGAAACCAAATTGATATTCCCCAAGGTTGGCTTCTACCAGTTTTTCCATTCTTCTGTAAAGAATCTGTGTTAGTATTTTGCAACCATGGCTTAATAAACTGATAGTTCAGTAATATTCACACCTGTCAGCAATTTCTTTCATTATAATTGGAATTACTAAATTCTTCTTAAGCTTTAAGTGTATTTCGCCTGCCTGATACATCTTGCGCACTGGATGAAAGAGTTTTGTCATGACTGGCTCTGCCAAGGCTATCAGCAGTAAGAAGGAATATCCTCTACCCCCAGGCCCTTGTTTTGACTTAGATCCTTCAGAAACCTGTCAAATTCTTCTTGCAGTATTATATCTCCCATCTCATGATATCCACTTCCCTTTCTATAATGTTGCTTTCAAGCTCATCTCCCTTGTATAGACACTTTATATACTACTTCCACCTTTCAGCTTTCCTTTCTTTGTTTAGGACTGGTTTTTCATCTGAGCTCTTGATATTCATATGCCACTTCTCTTTTCCCCAAAGGTTTCTTTAATTTTCCCATAGACAATATTTATCTTTCCCATAGTAAAACATGTTTCTAAATCCTTGCATTTGTCATCTAGCCATTCCTGCTCAGACATTTTGCACTAACTGTCAATCTCATTTTTTAAATGTTTGTGATCCCTTCCACCGGCTTCATTTGCTCCATTATTTTATTTTCTCCTTTCATCAGTTAAATTCAATATTTCTTGTGTTATCCTGTGATTTTTTTCTATTTGATCCTCAGCTGCCTTCACTATTTCATCTCATAAAGCTACCCATTTGTCTACTTCTGTATTCCTTTCCCCCTGTTGTAGTCAACCATTACCTAATTCTCCATCTGAAACCATCAGAAACCTCTGGTTCTGTCAAGCTATAAAAGGTCCCAGCTCTTTAATTTCCTATCTTTATCCCCCCCACAGGGAGCCAAAGCTCTTTCGTGCGTACATGTGTGGTGCACACAGGTCCCTGACCTATTGCAGCCTTTATTCTTTTCCGGGGTGCTTTATCATCCCTTCCCCTTTCCCTTTCCCTTTCCCCTTTCCCTTTCCCTTTCCCCTTTCCCTTTCCCTTTTCCCTTTCCCTTTTCCCTTTCCCTTTCCCTTTCCCTTTGCTCCTTCTTTTCCCTCTTTTGATGTTCTTGTTCTTCTTTGTCGGCCCGGCTATCCTTCTGACTTGGCTTCGTCTTGCGGTTTTGGTTGGTTGTTTTTCTCCTCCTTTTTGGCTTTCTTTTTTTGAAGGTTGACCTCCATCTCTAAAGTAGTGTGAATCAGATGGGGAAGGACTCCCTCCCTAGCGTCTTTGGCGTGGGTTCCTCTCCCTCTCGTCCATCCCCCCTCCCCCCCCGCCCCCGCCCCCCAAGTCGTCGTCCTCAGCCCTTTCGTCTCCTTGCTAGGCCACCAACTCTATAGCCAGTCCATGTGGTGTGGCTGTTATGTGCTCATCTGGCTGAGCCCCCTGACACCACAGGGATCACACTGCTGGTATCTGCACTGTTAAAGCCTTGTGCAAGCCTAGGAGTGGTTGCCCATCTTTTCGAGGCATCAGAACTCCCGGCAACCACTGTCCTGCCAGGTGCTCATTGCTGTTGCTGGGCAGTGCTCACAAGGAGAGCCCCTGTTTCGTGAGAGTGGTACCAGAGCATTTAGTGTGAGTGGTACCAGGGCAGACATTTGGCACATGAAACATGTTAAACTCTCTGGTCACTATTCTGGAGCCACATCTCTTCCTCAACATAGCTCTGTCTCAGTTCCTGTTTCTGCATTCCTGGTCTTACTCTTCTTGGCTACCCCTCCTGGGAGGAAAGCCAGACCTGCTGGCTTGGAGCAAAACCCTTTCCATGGTTCCTGGTCTATACTAGCATGCACTGATGGTGTAGTGTTTCTGCCTGCCTTATTTATTTCTTCATTTGTTGTCCTCGGTGTCGATGTACTGCGTTGCTACACTGGCTAAAAAATGGGTTGTGAAAGTACAACACACTACTTTAAATGATGTTGCTGACAGAGGCACAGTTGCGTTTCACTGTCTTTTACTTTCACTTTTCACAACCCCCAATATTACACAGTTATATGGTCAGTGCACTATTGTTTAACATTCAATAAGCCTCATTATTAGTTAGCAGGTGAACCATCCACATACTGCTATCATGGCCAAAAATCGGGCCCTTATATGTCCTCACAATAATAGGGGCCAAAACTACACTTTGTGCGAAGTTAAATTTACAGATTAAAACTTAACTCATTAAATTTACTGAATACATCAAAAAATGCGTTCTTTTTTAACAGTTTCTACTTCTATGTGGACTAAGTCTAATTATTTGTTTAATGATCAAATTAACAGGTATTGTTATGCAAACAATACTTTAGACAAAACTATTAATTACTTTTGAATTAATCAAGGGCTGGCTTTGCTAACATGTTTATGAATAGAGCTAAAGAGATACTTTAAGATTACTAGTATTTCGTCTTCCAAATGTTTATAATTGGTACAGAATTTATGTTTGTTTATATGTCAACAATAGAATTTAAGTTATGACAACTACTGATTTCACCCTATAATGAAAGATACTAACTAGTAATAATCAAAATAAATTAGAAAATAAATTACATTCATAAAACAGAGCACAAATTTAAATCTTATGTTTATATTCCTTAAAACTGAGGGCCAGACTTTCTCTTTTATGAAAATTATGAGTCTATCCACATATGTTAACCGTAATGGGTTAAAATTGAAAAAATGAATTTTAAGGAGGCAAATGACAAAACAAGAGGGGAAGCAAAAATTTTCCCAGCTTGCTTCGTCACAATGAGGAGACTCACTGCCACCAGGCCTCTTTTCTTTGTGGAACATATTGAGGATAAGTTCAGTGAAGCTGAGTCATTAAGCAAGATGAGATCTGGTTCTCTCCTTATAAAAACAACTTCAGCCAGTCAGCCCTCTCTCATGTCTTAGGAGACATGCCTGTGACTATTGCTCCTCACAATTCATTTGATAAGACACAGGGTGTAATTTTCCATAGGGACCTTCTCCTCCAGTCCGATGATGAACTTAGGGCTAATCTGGAATGATGTGGCATTCATTTAATTCATCTTGTCCAGAGAAGCCCTAAGTATCATTGTGTAGACACTAGCACTTTCACCTTGGTATTTGAGGGCCATACCCTGCCCGAGAAGGTCAGGGTAATGGTGCACAGATGTGACATGAAACTGTACATTCCACCTACCATGTTTCACTTTCGTTGCCTCAAGTTCGGTCACATGTCCTCACAATGTGATGCCACTCCCATCTGTAGCGACTGTGGCCACCCCTTTCACGTGGGAAACCCTTGCATCCCACCACGTGACTGTGCAAACTGCTCTGGTCTCCATTCTTCCCACTCACCGGAGTCTTCAGTTTACATGAAGGAAAAAAGAATTCAGGAAATAAAGATCTTTGACCATCTCACTACTCTGAGGCCCAGAAGAATTTTGATGGACTTCACCCTGTAAATCTGTCCTCTATCTTTGCCCCAGTTGCTTCCCCTCCTCACCCTCCTGGTTACCCACATCAAAACTTTCTAAGGGGCCAATCGTAGGGCCGCCCCAGTTCATTTGATAAACAGGTTTCTGGCTTTATCTGTGACTAATGAAGCCTCGAAGCCAGATGCAGTTGTCCACCCTGTTCCAGAGGAAGCTTCTCAGTCTGCAAGGTCTGGGCATTCAAAGAGGGTGGGTTTGCTGGTTGTTGGGAGCTTCAACATTAGGCGCATAATGGGGCCCCTTAGGAACAGGGTTGCCGAGGAGGGGAAGGAAGCCAGTGTGCACTCCGTGTGCAAACCGAGGGGAGTCATTCTGGATGCCATGAAGAGCACAGGGTGCAGCCAGCTGCAGGTTATGGCTCTTGTTGGTACCAATGACGTGTGTTGCTTTGGATTGGAGGAGATTTTGTCTGGTTTCAGGCGGCTAGAGAAAATGGTAAAGACTGTCAGTGTTGCTTGTGAGATTAAGGTGTAGCTCACCATCTGCAGCATTGTCGATAGAACCAACTGTGGTCTTTTGGTGGAGAGCCCAGTGGAGGGCCTGAATCAGAGGCTCAAGCGATTCCGTGACCATGTAGGCTGCAGATTCCTCGACTTGCGCCATGGTGTGGTGGGTTTCTGGGTTCCGCTTAACATGTCAGGAGTCCACTACACATAGAAAGTGGCTACACGGATAGCGGGGGCTGGCTTCATTGCCCCCTCCTGAATCAGACACTGTTTTTATGAGTGTCACCAGAGATGACCACCGACTTAGTGACATGACCTCCCCTCACTTTCTTTGTCTCACCTGGACTCTCACCACACGATAATCCAGTGGAATTGCAATGGATATTATCGTTGCCTACCGGAAGTACAATGCCTTGTGTACTATTCTGCATCTGTCTTGCTTTTCAAGAAATGCACTTCCGTGATGTCCACTCTCCAACATTTCATGGTTAGCAGATATTCTGTCAGAACCATCCTGGGGTAGCATGTGGAAGGGTCTGCCCTTTGGTTCACACCGACGTCATTAGTGACTGGGTCCACCTTCATACCAACCTGGATTCAATAGTGATTAGTGTGCAAACGACTCCAGAAATCACTGTTTGCAATGTCTACCTCCCACCAGGTAGGCTACTTCCTTATGTTGAACTGTCTATTAAAGCTATTAAAGCCATCTTTATTCCAAAAGGAATAATACTTACATATATGAAATGAAAATGGTACACAAGTGTATAGTACCTCACCAGTACCCCCACCACAGTGGCAGCTTACATAGGGTGACACACCTCAAATGTATATATTACATAGAAAATAACATAAACATAACAAATTTACAAAATAAGAGAACAACATGAAAATAGGACTAAAGATTTTATTGCTCCTGTGGCATACCCCAGGAGTAAGGAAGAGAGAAGCAAGCACTCTACCCAACGCCAGCCCCAGGCATCGGGCGATGTGCCGTCATTCGCTCAAAGATCGTGAACGATGCACAGCACATCATCGTCACCCTGGATGAGATGATGGAGAACTCCTGTACCTAGAAGCCAGGCTTCAGGAGGTCGCTCACAGACTGTGGGACTATGTTTATGTTCCCCTCCAATTCAAGGTGGCCGACGAATAGGTGATGTTCTCAATGCCAGGACGCAGATCGAGGACAGAATACCTGATAGACAGCATATTGAACTTCACTGCCTTCTGCTGGTGGCACCAGTCAAGCCAGAAGTGGTCGCCAGCCCTGGTTGTCGACTTTGCAGGCCTGGCCGTCTTTGACCACCATGATGTCAGGCTTGCAGTTTCCTTCTAGTATTCGAAACTGGGGCTCCACTGAGACATCAAAGCCCCTTCACAACAGGATCATGATGTTTCACATAGGACCCGTGTGTTTGTCCGCAGGCCTGGATGATGTAATTGCCAGTCTTGAAGGCCCTGCAGCCCATGTGGCATCAGTTGTCAGCCTCGCACCTGTGACTGTGTCGCGCCTTGGAAGGCAAGACGTTGATGCAGGCGCGGATGGAATTGATGAAGTCGTACCCAAAGAGGAGATGACTGGTGCGGCGACCCACTGGTGCTACCCCCGGATGGCGACAAACTCTGAGAGGGCTACACCATCGAAGGGGATGTGCAGGCAGGCTGCCCACATGTCCCTGACCTGCTCCATCGTTGTGAGGAGATGGATTTCCCATGTCAAGGGGAGGAGAACGTAAGATCAATAGCAGTAAAGGTGTCATGAGTGGGACTGAAGTGGGTAGGGGAACCATTATTAAGGGGAGACAAATCAAAGTCCATCATAAATTTGTCAATTAGTAGACCTCTACCTGTCCAAAGTGGCACTCCTCCATTGGGGATTGTGTGCATTGAAGTTCCCAAGGAGGAGATATGGGGGGGTGGGGGGGGGGTGGAAGTTGATGTCTTTGGTGGGAGTAACAATGACACTCTTAAGGTACGCAAACAGCGGTGACTCGCCTACAGCTGGAGTTTGCTTTCAGAAGCCTAATGTTGCTGCGGCCAGGCTCCTGCTGTGAGGCTCCTCCTTTGGGTTGTAGTTACAGGGTGACTGATGTGCAATACATGGGCCTAGCCCTCTTAGCCTCTCCTCACCTGCGGTCTTCCCCACTACACGGGAGCCCACTGATCTCGCTGAGTGGAAGACCACACCAGGGGCTTGGAGTGGGTGCGGGGTGGGTCTGTTATCAGCCCCCCCTCACATTATACCCTTTATAGTTGGGGGCAGCAATACAGAAAACGGGGAATTGGCCCTCTCATTGGGGGTGTCAACCCAGCTACCCCAGTGCCTTCCTAGCCAACCGAACCTGCTGAGTGTCCTGTACAAGATGCAGTACACGAATGCCCTGAATGCACCCGCACCTTCACCACCAAGTCCGGCTCAGGAGTCCACCACTGTCGACAATACTATAGTCTGATGTAAAGTAGTTGTCACTTGACGTTTGCGCTGGGAAGTTGCGGTGTTGTCACGTCAAGCACTGGCTGGAGGCAGCCGCCTCAGCGCATCGCTACCCCCGGCGATAGAAAATCGTTTTAAAGCTTGTATCTTCTACAAAAAGTAAGTAAAAAATCTCAAACCCACACATGATGTATATCTCTACAATGTCTCTCAAACTGTTAAATATCTATTCTTAATTTTAATTAGGACAAGAGTTATGTTAATTTGTTTGAAACCATTTAAATTCTCGATTTCGCAAACAGCTTCTAACTTATGACGTCATTACTGAAAAACTATTGGTGTCACAGCAAAATATTTTTTTTCCATTCATTACCAAAATAATGCACTCTGCAAAGAATCCTTGATAGTTTTCGTAGTGCATCACGTTTCCTGTATATAAGTTTCTGAAAACAGCATTTTTAAGCAACCCTATCAGTACTGAACTCAAAACAAATATGACGCTTAAAATCTCTATCTCCTATAAATATTATGTAAATATTTTGAAATTTACGTACAGTATCGGTCTCAGTGGTATCTATAAGCAAATCAAATATCTTTTCTTAATTTTAATTAGGGCCGTTGTTACATTAACTATTGAAGTGTGAGAAATTTTCGCGTCCGGAAAAGTTTTCTTCTTTAGATTGCAAATCTCGAAAACTATTACACACATTGAATAACATCTTGGTGTATATACAAAATGAAATAGAATTAAAATTCAGTCTAACTTACTGTAAGGAGATGACGAGAGCTGGCCAAACATTATTTCTTAGTCTTTCAACAAAAATAAGAATTAATTGAAATAAATTCACAAACACAATATTTAATGGCAGTAAGTACACTACACGCTAATCAGACAATGCGAAAACATCACTTAATTCAGTGTCAGAGTCAGTGGAACTATCCGTCTCGCTGCTCGTATTGACAGATATAATCAAGTCTTAGACACTTTGTTGTTCCATTTGTCCTGTATCACTCCTTTCACGTGATGCACTATCTTCTGCCAGTCTTCCGAGGTCACAATTTCTACTGCCTCTTTCAAAAGGTGTCCCACTTCGGTTAATGTGAATTTCTTATTTTCTGCAGCAATATGCCGCTTAACCTAAGCCCAAATCAGCTCTATTGCGTTGAAATGGCAATGGTAAGGAGGCAATCTGAGCACTTTATGCCCGTATTTGTTTGTTACTTCATCCACAATATAAATCGGGTTCTTTGGCTTGTGTTGCGATACAAGTTCTAATAATTCTGCCCTTGAACAATTACTGTTGAACTGCACCTTATGTTTCTGTAACCAGGTAACAATGTCGTTTTTCCTCGTTGCCTTTGTGGGTGCCGTGTCTTGTATTAATGAATGATAAGGAGCATTATCCATAACAATGATAGAGGTTTTTTGTTAAGTTCTGGAGCACACAGTCTTCAAACCATTTCTCAAAAGCATTGTGGTTCATATCTTCATGGTAATCGGAAGTCTTATTTGAACTGAATAGCAGCAGACAATTTGGAATGAAACCTTTTGAATTTCAGGCATGTGCTACAATTATCCTTTTTCCTCTGCCGATCAGAGCTACCATACTTCCGCTGATGGTGCCGTCTGTCCAGCCTTTTTTTTTTTTTAACTGTGTCCTTCATTCACCCACGTTTCATCATGCTAAAAGATATCATCAAAATTTGTCCCCACTAATTCTCTAAGAAAGCGACATCGCCAGGCTGCAATATCTTCACATTCCATTAGTAACTTTCTGCCAGAGATGGTTTTATAGCGGAATCCTAACATTTTCACAACTCGTAATAAAGACGATTTACTACCCTGAAACAGGTCAGCCACTGTGAGGGTAGCATGTAGTTTTTTGAGTGTTGGATACTCCTTCCTCAAATAAAATGCGTATATTTGACGATGAATGGCATCTTCCTGAAAAGAGTAAAGTTTTGTGACCCTCTTCTCTAGTCGCTTCTTTTCCCCAGGTGTATCCAATTTAGATGATTCACTTGAGCCTTCTTTCGTGAATTTCTCCTTGCAGATTCTTATTACTGATCACTCGCTAACTTGCAGAGCAGCTGCGGTTTGCTCCACCACCTTAACCAAAGGAACGAGAGGCCCTCCTGCATCCCTCTCTCTCTCTCAGAATACTCCCTTAAGGAACACACGTATTCACGCGCCTGACTGCGTATAACGACGCCATGTCCGCCACTTTTTGGAGCTTTCCGAGGAGTGTGCAGCCTTGGCCTCCCTCTCTTGCGACTGCTTTCATCAGACTTCGTAAACACGCGAAGCTACTAGTCACTCAAATCTCTCACCCGCACGTCTACAACGGCTCGCTGAGGACTGGCTGGCACAATGCCTTAGTCAGCTCAGCAGAGCGAAGTGGCAACGCAGTGGCAGCCGACAGCACCGGCTGCCATTGGTTTATTGGTGGCGGGAGCCCTGCAGCCCGTTGTCTGTCAAGTGACAACTACTTTAAATCACACTATAGATGCATTCTTAATGTTAACACCCTTGCTTTTAATTGACCTAAGATTGTTTTCACTTTTTGTCGTGCAGAGTCAGTCCATCTGATGATCATTTCTTTTTCAGTTT
Source organism: Schistocerca gregaria (assembly GCF_023897955.1). NCBI lineage: Eukaryota > Metazoa > Arthropoda > Insecta > Orthoptera > Acrididae > Schistocerca > Schistocerca gregaria. The sequence goes on along the minus strand of NC_064920.1, from coordinate 322,902,140 downwards.
CTTCACATTTCTCCTGCAGCCATGTCACCTTGGCTACCCGATAGTTCCTATTTGTTTCATTCCTGAGTGATTTCGATTTCTATTTCTATATTCCTGCCTTTCACCAAACATTTTTTGTACTTGCTCCTTTTGTCACTCAGTTGAAGTATTCCTTCTGGTACCCAGGGATTACTTTCCTTTTATTTATTTGTGACTAACTATAGAGATATTCACTCTTCTTCAACCTAACTGCCCACTGTGGTATTCCTTATCACAGTATCCACATCCATAGTGAACTTCAAATGCACCTCATCATTCCTCAGTACTTCGGTATCTCACTACTTTCCACAGTAATTCTTCCACACAATTATCTTAAACTCCAGTCTGCTCTTCATCATTACTATATAGCGATCTGAGAGTATATTGGTTCCTGTGTGTGCCTTACAATCCAGTATCTGGTTTTTTAATCTCCATCTCACTGTAATGTAATCCATTTGAAATGTTCCCATGTCTCTAGTTCTTTTCCAAGCATACCTCCTCCTCTTGTGAGTGTTGACCAGAGTATCAGCTATTATCATCTAAAATTTATTACAGAACTCGGTCTTTCTCCTCTTTTATTCCTATTGCCCATCCGACATTCTTGCTTGACCCTTCATTCTATTCCTTCCCCTACGATCACATTCCAGTCTCCCATGGTTGATAGTTTCATCTCCCCTTACCTACTAAAGTACACATTCAGTATACTCATATACTTTCTCTGCTTCTCCATCTTGTGCTTTCAACATTGGCATATGTCCTGAAGTATCATTGGCAGTGTTTGCTTTTGTCAAATCTGACAAGAAGAACTCTATCACTGAACTGTTTACAGTAGTTCATTCCCTATCTTATTTTCCTATTCATAACAACTCCTACTCCGATTATACTATTTTCTGCAGTTCTTGGTATTACCCTGTATTCATCTGACCAGAAATTCTTATTTTCTTTCCGTTTCACTTCATTGGCCCCCACTATATCTAGTTGAGCTTCTGCATTTTTTTTTTTTTTGATACTTTTTATCTCTTCTACTATATTCAAACTTTTGACATGCTCCATCTCATAGAATGGTATCCTTTCATTGATTATACCATCTTTTTCTCATGGTCATCTCCCCCTTGGTAGACTCCTCCCAGACATCTGAATTAGGGAATAATCCAGAATCTTTTGCCAATAGACTGATTGTTATGACACTTTTCAGTTACAGACCACATGCCCTGTGAGTACACATCGTGTGTATTTATGCCATGGTTCTGCATCCTCATGTTGTCGATCATTACTGATTCTTCTGTGTTTTTGGGGCAGTTTCTCATCCCAAGGGCAAGGGATTGCCCTGAATCTATCTTTTCACCCACCCCTCTCTGAGGGAGTGTGACTTCTTCTGTCAGTAGTCTTTGGCTGCCTTTGCTGATGATTTTTACTCAAAATTTAAGCAGTGGCTGGATTCAAACCCGGGGCCCATCGCATTTTGATTACTAGTCAAAGACGCTGTCCAGAGGCCATGGCATGGCGTCATTACATGATTAGAAATAAATGTGTCACAACCAAATTTTACAATATTGATCTTTTTATTGATTCTTCACTTCCCACTTCTCCTTGCAACAAACGCATAAAAAAACTGACTGCTGCCTGTGCAGTCACAGACATGATCACTCATATGATCTTGTAACAATTGGTCATGTTTATTGCTTTGCTGATCTTGTGATATAATTAAAATTTCAAAATTATTTCGATGCAAGAGTGACATTAAAATTTACTTGATATTGTAAGGTGTCATAATTGCAGTGATGATTTTATATAAGGATTTCCCTTTTTGCAGTCATCGGCATGATCATTTATATAATGTTTTGTCAATCAATTATTTAGTTTCTCTGAAAGTATCTTTCTCACTTACTTTAGTCTTTAACATTGCCCCCACATAATTTACAGCTAATAATCAGGTTTAACATTTTTCCAATAATTGTAACTTTTCAAAAGTAATGTCTTTTTGTAAAAATTACATGAATCATGCAAAATTAACAGTTCTTTCATGTCCCTATTATTAATTCATGTGGCCAGGTATTTCATTTATAGGGTATTGAATATAAATAAAAGAAAAATAACACAAAACAATATAATTGAATAGCACCAATGTAATACTATGAAGCAACATAAGAATTGAAAGATTGTTTATGAAAAATGAAATTACATGTGTATTGTGACATACAATAATCATGCATGTCATACTTTTTATTTGGCAAATCTTGTTCTTTTACATTACAACAAACATCTGCAATAGACTGTACTAATGCTTCAACTTTACTAATGTGTTGTGCAATAGTACCATAGTGTGACATCGTATAATAACTGCTGCAGCTTTATGTATCGCAGCTAGCTGTTCCTGTATTACATTAAGCTTATTCCGTATACTATTTTTGTCACACAAGATAGTTCACAGCTGGCCAAATTTCTTATCAGAGTAGATAAAAAGCATTGCTTTTGCACTAAGCTCATCTCACTAACTCTGTGCCTCCAACCAACCTTACTTTACTTCTGTCTAAGTCTTCTCAGCATGAAAGAGAATTTCCATTTGCTATTTCCAAAATTGAAAGTCACGTGCATCCGCCCCCCCCCCCCCCCCCCTCCACACACACACACACACACACACACACACACACACACACACACACACACACACACACACATACATCTGTTGCTTCAAATACATAGTTATCAATCTACAGGGTCTCCAGCCTTTTTGTCTTGTAATTTCTTTCTACTTTCATAAATTTTGTTTTCTTGTCACTTATCTCTAATCCAGTTTTCCTTGCTTTTTTAAATATCTTTCTTACCAGTATTTTTAGGTCATCTAGATTTTCAGTGATTAATGCTAATTCCCTCTTATGCTGTTCTCAGAGCGACCATTGCTTCCTGTGAAACAAAAGTGGTGATAGTCCATCTTCTTGTCTAACTCCTATTTTATGTCAAAAGCTGTGGAATATGCTCCTTCCATTTTCACAATCCCTTTTGAGCCTTCCAATGTAACTTTTACAAGATTTGTAATCTTTCAAGAATGAAATTTTCCATGTGCATCAGAGTGTGTGCTGATATGAAACCTCCTGGTAGATTAAAACTGTGTGCTGGACTGAGACTCCTGCTTTCTTACTAATTACCTCTTCAAGTACTGCATAGAAACTGTCTTTCTTCTAATCTTTGGCTACCACTGTTGGGTACATGGTGTGACTGTTGTTATATTTGTGAACCTATCTGTTATGAGATTAACAGCTATTCTGCCATTAATTGGTTGAAAATCAGTTAGTGTCCCAGCTGTTCTTTTACTGACCATATAACCTACTCCCTTTCAGAAATTTCCATCTTCCAGTCCACAGTAGTACACAGTGTGTTTGTCTGTATCTAAGTTTCCCATTTGTAGCTATATTTTCCCTTGCAGAGCTAACTAGATGTGTTTCACATCCGTTTAATTCTTCTCACAGGATTCTCATAGGTTGTTTTTGATATTCCATATTTCCGTTTTTATCGAAGGCATGTTCTTGATGTTCCATTACCAGTCCTTTGTATGGGTTGGCTTATTAACTCAGTGCCCAATGGCCAACTAGCAGGATGTGCACAGTTATTTTTTCACTGTGAGTATTTTTATTTCTTCACTACTCTCCGACTGCTGTATAGAGAGCTACTGAGTTTTTCTAACTTCCAGTGGGGTCAAAATCAATTATAATAATGATAAATATGTGAAACATTTTTAGAAAGCTGTTGATATTTTGGATAGTTATATTGTTTGATTAGGAAAAATTCTGCTGTGTTATGTGCGATGATAGAAAATACACTTGTTGTTGAATTTTTCCTGAAAAATATTTCTACAATTTCAGGAGTTGCTCTGAGGGATTCTCCAGCTGGTTTAGCAGCATATATATTGGAAAAGTTTTCAACATGGACTAACCCAGCATGGAAATCGTCGTCAGATGGCGGTCTCACCAAGAAGTTCTCTCTTACAAAATTACTGGATAACATAATGATTTATTGGGTAACAGGATCAATCACAACCTCAGCAAGATTATATAGTGAAACTTTCACCAAAGCTCAAATGGCATTAGAATTAGACAGGTAATTTAAAATATTTTTCGAAAATAAGCAAACTCAAAATAAATACAGCAGTCCCCTGACATCGCTTTAACTTTGTGCTTTGGCAGACTGTGACATAAAGTACAGACCTGCTGCTCCACCTCATTTAGACAGAAATCTTGATCAACACTCACACTGGCCCAAAGCTGATCATTTGGTGTTTGCAAGACGCTGTAGAAAAACAAATCAAAATTTCCAAGCAGATTAAAACTATGTGCCAGACCGAAATTCGAACTTGGGAGCTTTGCCTTTTGTGGGCAAGTGCTCTACCATCTGAGCTACCCAAGCACGGCTCATGACCCACCCTCACGGCTTTACTTCCGCCGGTATCTCATCTCCTACCTTCCAAACTTCACAGAAGCTCTCCTGCGAAACTTGCAGAACTAACACTCCTGGAAGAAAGGATTTGCAGAGACATGGCTTTGCCACTGCCTGGGTGATGTTTTCAGAATGAGATTTTCACTCCGTAGCAGTGTGTGTGCTGATATGAAACTTCCTGGGAGATTAAAACTATGTGCCGGAGTGCTAGTTGTGCAAGTTTTGCAGTACAGCTTCAGTGAAGTTTGGAAGATAGTACAAGGTACTGGCAGAAGTAAAGCTGTGAGGATAGGTCGTGAGTTATGCGTGGGTAGAGCACTTGCCTGCCAAAGGCAAAGCTCCCAAGTTCGAGTCTTGGTCTGGCACACAGTTTTAATCTGTCAGGATGCTTGATATCAGCGCACTCTCTGCTGCAGAGTGAAAATCTCATTCTAAAAACAGGTTGTACACAAAGTACAAGAACACAGTGCACCAAATGTAATTTGTATGTGCCTTTCAGGGAATTCAAACTATTCAGTAACATATGAGACACACAAGTGATAACTTTGTTGCTTGTAAATATTGTACTTTCATTGTTTTTTCAACATGTAGTGTATCTTCTTTTGGTGTGAAAATTGTGGATTTATTGATGAAATGTGAACTTTGTTCCTTGCAAATAACAGTGCACCATTTTGAATATAGCACCACCTCTGACGGGTGAGAGTTAACAAGGCAAACAAGTGAATCGTGGGTAGGAAGATGTCTGCCATAATTTGAGAGATTGTTAATCCACTGTGAAATAGTTGCAACAGCAAATGTACAACTGTATTAATTGTGTTATTTGAAGTGCTTGCAGAATTATACATAATTCCAAGTGGTGTTTTAATTGAATCACTAGCAGCCATAATGTTTCATTTTATTCTTGCCTGTTTCCTTACTCTTGTAGGACTAAATTCACCAGTAGTGTGCTGTAAGTCGTTTTCATCTGTGTGTCTTAAGTGTAATCTTGTCCCACTTGATATCAATGCATATTGTATGTTAAACACTCCAGTGGCCACACTGGACTAAAGTGCATTCTTTGATCTAGTTGTTGTGTGACTGTACACATTTTGTCTCAGTAAATGATGCAATGCAATAAGAGTGCTTCTATTCAGTTGTAGATGGCCTCAGATTATTGAGACAATACCGATTTTTGTTTTCCACGTTTTTGTAATTTTTTCTGACCTAATGCAAGAGCTATTCATTCAAGAACTCTTCAATATTTGTCGCAGCAGAGATCTAGTAGGACACTACTTGAAATTACATCTTTGCATGACATTAATATTAACTGAAAAGTTCGTTAGTTTGGTTCACAGTACCTTTTTGTGTTGATTTTTTAATTACGAGGAAGCTTAATGGCTGACTAGTTTTTACTTTCAGGAAACGAAATGAACCTTCAGCAAATGAAATTTACCTCAGGAAGTGAAGTTTCAGATATTGTCAAGAGACACATCCAAAAGTAGGAAATATTACCCCTAGCTTTAGGAAATTCTATGTTCCTTCTTTGGGAACAAAATAGTGGTTGATTCAAGAATGTTGAAAAGCAGGGGTAGATAACTCGTACCACAGATTGACTGTGACCCACCTGCTGTGATATGGTCCCTCTGAACCAAGATTCTTGATTTACCTGCCTGTATCTATCAATGGTCTGAAAGCTAGGAATAAAATATATACATAGCCTGAAAACTGTATGCCTCAGAATTTGTTTTGTGTTTATTACACTTGAAGAAAAAAAAAACATTTATGGCCATTTGTCTTCTGTTTTCAGCATACCAACAGCTGTCCCCAGTGGATGCACAAATGCTCCCAATGAACTTATGTATTTGTCTGAATCACTACTTCGTGACAAGTACGTCAACTTGATCCATTTTTCTCACATGAAAGCTGGAGGACATTTTCTCGCTTTTGAGGAGCCACAATTATTAGCTGATGATATATGGCAATTTGTAAAGAAACTGAGAAATATTGCAAAATGATGGTAAGGAAAACTGATCCTGAATTGTTATGTTTACTTTTTTCATTGCCTAAATTGTATAATTTTGCCAGAATATTGTCACAAATCAAGTTAATGATACTTATGTATGATGTGCATCCTCCCATTCTTGGTAAAACATCAGTTGTTTGTTATAACCTTTTTTCTGTATGTGGCAAAATAATTAAGTGTGTAAAAAAAAATAAAAAAAGCTGCTGTGGTGGTAAAATAGCAGGAAAATTGATTCTTGCATAAAGTGAAACTGTATTTGATAGTTGGCCATCAAAATAGCCGCTTGGCAAAAATACAAAATTAAATCTCCTGTAGTAACTGCAGAAGCAAACTGAAACTTCTTGTTTACCAACAGAGGGTCTACAAAGTAAATTGTGTTCTGCTACTGCTCCCCGTTGTTGACATATTGAGGGCAAAGTTAATGATTTTTGCAAACATGGCAAAATCAGGTATTTGATGCCCACTTCTACTAAAAGTATTTTCTACAAACTCTTTTACATTATTTTTATTAGCAAAACCATGTACCAAACAACCTAAAACAGCAGGTTTCATTTTGCAATGTAAGCATATGAGGCACTAAAAATGAGTGACAAACTGGGGGCAAAACGAAAATGTGACCATATTCTGCTGGCACTCAAATTAAATCTGACCTCCTTTATATTATATTTTACAATTGTTGAGTATACCCTAGAGAAGGTAATATCAAAATTACTAATGAAGACAATATGAGCTCGAGTCAGAACAACTTGAAAAACTACAAAGAAAAGGGGAAAGAGCTGTATTATGTCATCACTCATTATGAGACATTTCATCCAGTTTTTCTGTTGTAATATCTACAGAATTAAACTAGTTTTAAGGTTCAAAATTTAAATTTGCATTAACAAGGCACTAGAGATCATTGTTGTAAAACTGTTGCAGAACAGCTACAACACAAATCCTGTAAACTGCCTTCAGTTTTACACCATTACCACAATGTGTAAATTTTGGTGAAGTTCATAGCAGTATGTCTGTGCCCCCTCCCCCCTTTTCTTTCTTTAAGTGACTCATGTTAATGTGGATTTTGAATGCATATGGTGCTTGTAGTGCTACTAATGTACTTGGAGCCATGGTGCTTAAGTGGGTAGAGCACTAGACTCCAAACTTGGAGGTCCTTGGTTCAGGCATGAATAGGCAAGTGGATTTGTCCTCATTCCAGTCCTTCCGGAATGGGGCCAACTTCACTCTACCTGCTGTCGGACAAGCACCGGACATCTTTTCTGGGGGTGAAAGATGGCAGGGCCAACAGGCCCACCACCCTCTCGCTCCCAGTGGCATGGCGAAGAAAGGCTGCAGTCCATGTGCACTCAGGCCTATAGCTTGGTCACGAGCTTTCATCACAGACTTTATTGATACACTACTTTAATTCTGGTTTAAAGTACAGCATATTTTGTGTTTGCAGTTTATGTGGAATGTAAGTGTACTGATGAAAAATTGTATAAATGTTTTGCTATGGACCACGGTTGCTTAACCGCTGTTTGTTTTAAAGTGGGGAAATCAGCATCCCCACAAGAAGGCCAGGTTCGGTAGCTGTGCAACAGCAGCCATGGGTGAGTTTCTTTGCCACAGAATCCTAGCCTCATAAGGGTTTGTTTCCACAGGGTCCCATGACTGATGATACATTTCCTTAAGTGTCCCAGGCCAGAGCTAGAAGAGATCTCTTGTAGGCTCCTAAGCTTATTTTTATTCAACGCCTCCAAGTGACTTTAATTTTTTAGAGGTTTCATAAATTTGATGTTGCATATCACAAGAAAAACTATACTGCATTGTCACAAAAAAAGGATAATAAGCTTGTCATCCTGTAGATTACATTTAAAGGCTTCAAGATGCAAACTTTGACGTTTGGTGATGTACTGATAGCATGACAAACACCAACATTTTGTTACTACTTCTTCACTAACTCCATCCATTACCATTAGCTTTGTTTGTAAACTGCATCTTTGTAATGGATCCATTGCTTTTACACAATAACATCATATGGATCACAATCCATGAAATAGCTGGCAACTTCAGATGATACTGCTTCTGATCAAGGACACATTTGACAGCTATACAGCATGCATACTTTACTTTCCTAACAGCAAATTGCCTTGTTGAGAAAATTGTTATAATATTCACTTATTTCTGCTCTATTAACTATAAGCTTAGCATTCTGGTGAACTACACTATCATAAACTGCATGCATTCCAGCTAATCTAACTGTTACTATCTATTTTGGTAAGGTCGCAAAATTTTTTGACCCATTTCATTTCTAGTAGCACACATACATTTCCTGTAGATTGCACAGCAGCAAACTTTTTTGCATGTACGTCTTTGTGCTTGTAAGTCTAAATGTCTTGTGCCCTTTTTCCAAGGAGTGATCTGCTAAATTCATAATCTTCAAAAACAATTTACAATCTACTGTCTTCTGCTGATAATTGTCTGGAAGTTGATTTTCAGTGGGTGCTAGAATGCCTTTCCCTACTTAATCTTTTGAGCATGCTTTACTATTTTTTAGGGTTCTGTGCCTCAGTCTGTAAAAACAGAACTCTTTTATCAGATCCCTTTGTTTTTCATTTGACTGACTGACTCGCTCGCTCACTCCTACGAAACCTTCCTCTCAGGTAGATGTGTGTTCAAATTTATGTGCTATATTAAGGTCTATGGCCCCTTGGAGGTTTAAAAATTTTATGCTTTAAAATAACTTCAATCAAAAGATACAGACGTTTGTCACATATTTTGATACTAAAAAATCCACTCTTCAGCAACTATAGGTTGCTTCCCGTTGACTTAGAATCATTAAATTTGGCAAGTAGCTAGGGTTTACTGTAAAAGTAAAGGGTAAAACCCAAAAAATTGGTAATTTGTAATTATAATATATTTTGTCATTTTTTTTACCCATCTGTCTGCCTGCTAAGAGCTTTTTTCTTGTGAACAGTTGGGTGTGTTTAGTTCAGATTTACATCACACACTAAGGCCTATTGTCCCTTGGCGGCATAACAGTTGTGAGCTAAGTAAATGAAATCAAATGATATGGTCATTTATGTCACATATTTTTACACTAAGAAACGCATTCATCAAAACCTATAGGGTGTTTCGCGTCGATCTAGGATCATGAAATTTGGCAAAAGCAGGGTTTCACAGTGCAAGTAAAGGAAAAAATCCAAAAATTTTTCTTTTGTAATTATATCACATGAAAAAAATTTCATCCCTCTTTCTGTCCATCTTTCAAGACCCATTTTTCTTTGGAACAGTTTGAGGTATCAAGTTCAAATTTATGTCACATATTGTACGTTGGCGATGTAAATAATTTAAGCTTGTAAGTCAATGCACTCAAAAGATTCATTCATTTATATCACATATTTTGGTACTCTCACATTCAGTCGATATAAACTATAGGCTACTCTCATTGACCTAGAGTCATGAACTTCAGCAAGAAGCAAGGTTTCACAGTACAAGTAAAGTAAAAAATCTGAAACTAGTTAAATTGCAATTATATCATATAAAAATCTTTTGGCATTTGAACATTAATTGTATTCACCTTCCGTCAAAAGTATTATAGGCAAACATTGTTGAATGCGAAAGTATAATGTAAGTTGCAGTCATATTTTAGTAAGTAATTTTTTTTTCAAAAGCCCCCCTCTCCCCCCTCTCCCCCCTCTCCCCCCTCTCCCCCCTCTCCCCCCTCTCCCCCCTCTCCCCCCTCTCCCCCCTCTCCCCCCTCTCCCCCCTCTCGCCCCTATCTCCCCTCTCGCCCCTATCTCCCCTCTCCCGCCCCTATCCCCCCTCTCCCGCCCCTATCCCCCCTCTCCCGCCCCTATCTCCCCTCTCCCGCCCCTATCTCCCCTCTCCCGCCCCTATCTCCCCTCTCCCGCCCCTATCTCCCCTCTCCCGCCCCTATCTCCCCCCCTATCTCCCCCCTATCTCCCCCCCTATCTCCCCCCCCCTATCTCCCCCCCCCTATCTCCCCCCCTATCTCCCCCCCTATCTCCCCCCCTATCTCCCCCCCTATCTCCCCCCTATCTCCCCCCCTATCTCCCCCCTATCTCCCCCCTATCTCCCCCCCTATCTCCCCCCCTATCTCCCCCCCTATCTCCCCCCTATCTCCCCCCCTATCTCCCCCCCAATCCCCCCCAATCCTCCCCCCCAATCCTCCCCCCCCAATCTCCCCCCCCAATCTCCCCCCCTATCTCCCCCCCTATCTCCCCCCCTATCTCCCCCCCCTATCTCCCCCCCCTATCTCCCCCCCCTATCTCCCCCCCCCTATCTCCCCCCCCTATCTCCCCCCCCCTATCTCCCCCCCCTATCTCCCCCCCCTATCTCCCCCCCCCTATCTCCCCCCCCCCTATCTCCCCCCCCCCCACTATCTCCCCCCCACTATCTCCCCCCCCCCACTATCTCCCCCCCACTATCTCCCCCCCCCACTATCTCCCCCCCCCACTATCTCCCCCCCCCCACTATCTCCCCCCCCCCACTATCTCCCCCCCCCACTATCTCCCCCCCCCACTATCTCCCCCCCCACTATCTCCCCCCCCACTATCTCCCCCCCCAACTATCTCCCCCCCCACTATCTCCCCCCCCACTATCTCCCCCCCCACTATCTCCCCCCCCACTATCTCCCCCCCCACTATCTCCCCCCCCACTATCTGCCCCCCCACTATCTGCCCCCCCACTATCTGCCCCCCCACTATCTGCCCCCCACTATCTGCCCCCCACTATCTGCCCCCCACTATCTGCCCCCCACTATCTGCCCCCCCACTATCTGCCCCCCCCACTATCTGCCCCCCCCACTATCTGCCCCCCCCACTATCTGCCCCCCCCACTATCTGCCCCCCCCCACTATCTGCCCCCCCCACTATCTGCCCCCCCACTATCTGCCCCCCCCACTATCTACCCCCCCCACCCCTCTCTCCCCAAATTGATTATACACTGCAATGATGAGGGTGATAAATGTGACTCCATGTATTTAATTAATGTGGTCTTGCAAGGTGCATGAATTTTCTGAACTGGCATTGTTATGAACGAGCTTCTTCTTCTTCTTCTTCTTTTTCTTCTTCTTCAGAGCACAAGCTGTTTCAGCATCATCTGACTGAATTCATGTCTTTATTTTATGATTCCATTTTCCAACGAATTACAGCATTTTTTTAATCAACTCTCATATTGAGTCAGCAAAAGAGCTTCATAGTGCAAGCAAATTTGGGGTGTATTGCCCAGCTTTGCTTCAAAGTGACTGCCAGGCTAGTAGTTCTTGTTTGCAGTCACTAAAATCTGTAAAAATTTTCAACCCATCTTTTTTTGTATAGAAAATTACAAAACACTTAGATGTTCCTGGTCATTGGCCATTTGAGCAGGAAGGCAAGCTGCTCCTTTCATTAAATCACAAAAGTATTAATTGCAAAACACTGTGTGCCCAAATTGCAGGAAACTGCAACTAAATGAAGTTCTACACATTGTATAACACTGGAATAAAACACCTAACAAAAATTTATTTGCTATGCAGAAAATAATAAAAACTGATATTATTGCAAATATGGAATGGATTATAAATCTTGCGTGATCTTCTGAAGCACAAAAGAGCTACACTCCTACACTCATCCAAGAGAACTCGGTCACTATGCTGCAAGCACAACAGCAAAATGCAAATAGTGTGGACAAGACTCCACAAGATCGAAACAAAAAGAAGTATAGCCAGTTATCAGAGTAAGTGTTATGTTTTCTGCAAAATGTGTGCCTACAGATATTTTCCATGTGAAATTGGGTGTTAAATAGTTACAGATTTACTTTTAACCCTTAGCGAACACAACCAAAAATCACAAGATACCCTGTGTCTTAGAAAATTAAATACTATTGAATATTCACTATGAACATTTTTGTCATGCAAGGCATGATTCAACATGCAGTGCTGCTTGTTTGAGGACAATGTTTGATCGGACAGAACCCAAAAAATTACAGTTTACAAGTGAGATTAACTCAAATTAGTAGGCACAAAAAAGAGAACAATACTCCTTTCATTGGATTCTTCATACCATTTCATTTAAAAAAGAAAAAACTTGCAGAGCTGAATGCTTTGGTGGTTTTTGAATAAAAAGTTTTTTAAAAAAACATGCTGAAGCTTTATTTCCATTCATTCGGACTTCTTGCACCTCCATCTTGTCATTGATCTAGAAGACCTTATATGTTTGCATTACAAAGCCAAATCCAGTTTTCTGAGTGCTTTAGAACATGTTCTGTCTGACGAAAGCTAGTTTAAAAGAGTTTGAAGAAAATACTTTTTTGGAAAAGTGAGCTGAGATTACCCATTTTTGCTATTTTTACAAAAATCATCAACTTTGTCCTCAATTTGTGATTTATGACCTTTCGTTCGTAACTTAATAAATGAAAAATTTTGTTATCTTGCAATTACTGATACAGATATACAAAGGCAAACTGTACATTCTCTCAAACAGCTATATTTTCTATCAACTTTGCTTCAAATTATCTGTATGAAAATTGCTCAGTAAATCTTTTTAAAATTATTTCACTTAAAAGACCAAAAGTAGTTGTACAATATGACCTAGTTTCTCTCTCATCTCAGTGGTGTATTATTGAAAGTTGCACTACAGGGACAAGCAAATGGCTATATCTCTGTAAGCATTACCTTCTCAGAAATAATGCTTTACCAATGCTTATTGGAATGTGTGAATGTTCACACAAAATTTCATCAAAATCTGTGATGATCGTGAGGGAACTTTCTTGAAATAAGACTAGTTGGCAAGGAGTGGCCCTGCTGATGGTTTCTCCGCATGTAGAAACTATTTTGTTGTTTCAGTAATATACATGTTACAATCCATATGAAATGACAGCTCCGTAGCCTGTATGTCGCATGTCATTCAAGCATAGACCAGTGCCATTATTCCTATGTCACAGAATCGTGAAATGTGACTTTCTTGTGTCCACATAATGTAGGTTATTCATTCGTAAATTATTATAAATAATTCTGTCACAGAACTTGAGTGGTATATTACTGGCAAACACCAGAAATATCTAATCTAAGTATCTATCAGCTCACTGTATTCCATAGGTCCTGTAGAATTGAGATAGCATATCCCAGCAGTAAAGTTAAGTCACTAAAAATGAACTAGGAAAAAAGCGGCTTGCCTGGAGTTCATACTTTATCCATCATGCTTTACCCAATAATAAGCTCAAATTAATCAAACTATAAAAAGTTTGCTTGGGAGATACGACTAAAATTACATACATACAAAATTTATGTGCAGTTCTAGTGCACAACTATATTAGAAGCATGGGATCATGTTGCATTCATCTCACACAGAAATATTATTGACAAACAAGACCATACAGCTCTGCACATCAATAAATAAGGGTACAGGTTTTAGATATCCTATGTAGAGGCTTATCTCACTAGGAGTAAGATAGATACTGCCTACAGGAAAATTAAAGAGACCTTTGGAGAAAAGAGAACCACTTCTATGAATATCAAAAGCTCAGATGGAAACCCAGTTCTAAGCAAAGAAGGGAAAGCAGAAAGGTGGAAGGAGTATATATATGGTCTATACAAGGGCGATGTATTTGAGGACAATATTATGGAAATGGAAGAGGATGTAGATGAAGATGAAATGGGAGATACGATACTGCATGAAGTTTGACAGAGCACTGAAAGACCTGCATTGAAACAAGGCCCGGGAGTAGATAACATTCCATTAGAACTACTGACAGCCTTGGGAGAGCCAGTCCTGACAAAACTCCACCATCTGGTGAGCAGGATGTATGAGACAGGCAAAATACCCTCAGACTTCAAGAAGGATATAATTATTCCAATCCCAAATAAAGCAGGTGTTGGCAGATGTGAAAATTACCGAACTACCAGTTTAATAAGTCACAGCTGCAAAATAATAACGCGAATTCTTTAAAGATAAATGGAAAAACTAGTAGAAGCCAACCTCGGAGAAGATCAGTTTGGATTCTGTAAAAATATTGGAACACATGAGGCAATACTGCCCCTACGACTTATCTTGGAAGCTAGATTAAGGAAAGGGAAAACTACGTTTCTAGCATTTGTAGACTTAGAGAAAGCTTTTGACAATGTTGACTGGAATACTCTCTTTCAGATTCTGAAAGTAGCAGGGGTAAAATACAGGGAACGAAAGGCTATTTAAAATTTGTGCAGAAACCAGATGGCAGTTATAAGAGTTGAGGGGCATGGAAGGGAAGCAGTGGTTGGGAAGGGAGTGAGACAGGGTTGTAGCCTCTCCCCGATGTTATTCAATCTGTATATTGAGCAAGCAGTGAAGGAAACAAAAGAAAAATTCGGAGTAGGTATCAAAATCCATGGAGAAGAAAGAAAAACTTTGAAAGAGCAGTTGAACGTAATGGGCAGTGTCTTGAAAGGAGGATATAAGATGAACATCAGCAAAAGCAAAATGAGGATAATATAATGTAGTCGAATTAAGTCGGGAGATGCTGAGGGTATTAGATTAGGAAATGAGACACTTAAAGTAATTAAGGAGTTTTGCTATTTGGGGAGCAAAATAACTGATGATGGTCGAAGTAGAGAGGATATAAAATGTAGACTGGCAATGGCATGGAAAGCGTTTCTGAAGAAGAGAAATTTGTTAACATCGAGTATAGATTTAAGTGTCAGGAAGTCGTTTCTGAAAGTATTTGTATGGAGCGTAGCCATGTATGGAAGTGAAACATGGACAATAAATAGTTTGGACAAGAAGAGAATAGAAGCTTTCGAAATGTGGTTCTTACAGAAGGATGCTGAAGATGAGATGGGTAGATCACATAACTAATGAGGAAGTATTGAACAGGATTGGAGAGAAGTTTGTGGCACAACTTGACTAATAGAAGTGATCGATTGGTAGGACATGTTCTGAGGCGTCAAGGGATCACCAATTTAGCATTGGAGGGCAGCATGGAGGGTAAAAATCATAGAGGGAGAGCAATAGATGAATACACCAAGCAGATCCAGAAGGATGTAGGTTGCAGTAGGTACTGGGAGATGAAGCAGCTTGCACAGGATAGAGTAGCATGGAGAGCTGCATCAAACCAGTCTAAGGACTGAAGACCACAACAAAATGTAGAATTATTGAGATAGCTCCTGTAAGCTGTTTTTTGTAGCTCAAAATGAGAGTTTTAAATGGACAAGTGTGTTTGTGTGTGTTTGTGTGCGTGCGTGCATGCACACGCGGTTGTGCGTGTTTGTTTTTGTATGTCTATTCTCACTTTTCTTCTGTTGCAGAACACGAGAGTCAAAAGCGATGGAAGATGATTTGTTATACTCCCATAAAATTAATGAAAACTCCTCTGTTTGAATGGGGAAGTTAGCCTGATAACATTTGTCATCATGCCATGTATTAAAAAAATGTTTCTGGTAATTATAGTATTCTCTCAAAGTAAATAATGGAGAGCATGGTGTACATTTGAAGAACTTCGAAGGGAATGATGAAAAATAGCAATTTATCTCTCACTGCCTGGGCATCACAAGTCACATGGCTACCAATGAAGTTTAAAATCTTTGCTGACGACTTGAAAACACGGCAAAGCAAGAGGGTAAATAGGATGATAACACTCGCATTCAGTATTTCTCCTTCCATGATGCCAAACAACACACACTTGAAGTGGCACAAAAAATTATTTAAATCATAAATGTAGTGAACAATTTATTGATGTGAAAGAGGCTTTGAATACTTCACATTGAGGCTCCATGAACATAAATTTCAGCAAATAGTATTTCTCCTTATGACAATGGAGATGGTATGAGTGTACTTCCAGAAAACACTTCATGTGTTGTGTATCATGGTATTTAATACCCATCACACTGAAGGCTTTCCATTTCGTGTATTATTGTTTTATTTTTAATAAAACTTAAAATGAATTTTGTGTATTATTATTATTATTATTATTATTATTATTATTATTATTGTATTATTCTGTTTGTTATTATGGCACTAATAAAAAAGAGTGTGAAACGGGCTATTTGCTTGTGGAGTTTAAATTTGTTCTTTGGTCATGCAGTAGAAGTTTCTAAGTGCTTTGTTATGATCAGGGGCACAGAAAAACGTCACTGTAAAAGGCATCTAGTGTCTACTTTAACTTCTTTTCTTCTGATAAATATCAGTTTATCTCAACAGTACCTTTTCATTTACCTTATAACTACATATCATTTAGAATAGTTAAGTCACCACCAACCATACAATTTTAAACTGTACTGTTTTCAGCATCTTAAAATTACTATTTTGTATGATGATGGTAAAAAAAAAAAAAACATTGCCTCATTTTGAACACCCCCAATGCTTTCTAGAGTGGGAGAAAATAGGCTATAACCTTTAACCCTGCTGTACTGTTTGGCTCTGTTATCCAAATAGGTTGTAAATTTCCGTTCTCATTATTAAAATACTAAAGCAGCTTTATGAAATTTGATTACTTTTGTCTGAAAATGCATGAGAAATGTGTGTGTAAAGATCTTCTAAAATATTTTAAGTAGGTGAGTCATAAATCATAATGACCCAACATAAGTATGATTACTCTAATATCAAATATTTTGTAGTTTTCTGTTACACTTTATCATAATAATGAACTTTATCATAATAATGAACTTTATCATTACAACATGTACCCAACAGACAACAATGCTCTGCATTTACAACAATGTGCTTGTTTCTTGCTTTCTTCAAGATATTGCTTAGTGCTTCTCAGTTATTTGAACCATAATATTTCTGCTGCTCAGTTCGAATTATAACACCATGGCAGCTTGATCATTGACTGATATTGAATTGGAAGACTTAGTAAATTCCTTAGCAGGTGGAGGAAACCTTCAGAGTTTGAAGACCATGTCAGCTACGCATCTGAAAACAATTGTTCTAATGACAGTCTGTAGCCTCTACAAAATAGAGTTCAGTATTTTCTGTGTAAAAACGAGGGTACAGAATAACCCTTACACTTACCAGCACAACTTGACCGCCTATCAGCTTCAAATGGCATCAAAAATACCCTGGAGTTCTCAGATATGCAACCACAATTTCAAATAGTATTTTTACAGTGCTTCAAAATAAAATAATAGTGATGTCAAATATTGAGGGGTAGCAAATTTGTGGACAACAGTGGTCAAACATCGATGGTTCCATTTTTCACACACACATAAGACTCTTATTCCTTGCTGACACACAGTACATTGGTCACATGGGGGAATCTACAAAAACTTTGTGGGATTAGGATTCTGAGCAGAACATATTTCAGGCAACCATGGCCAATGAAACATTCCGTAAAAGACTGTGTTTCTACGGTTTGGTAAGAAATCCACTAGAGAAAAAAGACTATGTACTGACAAACTTATTGCAATTTGTAGTGTTTGAAGTGGGTAGAAGCTTATTACAATTATTTTTAACAACACATAGAAATGTGACAGTGTCAACAACTGTATGAAAAAGCTTTTTGCAGTATTTTCATTACAGATCAAATTGACCTGAGCAGTATATTTGTATAGTAAGTGTACAGAACAGCAATGTTAACTAGCTGACAGATTCATCTGCAGAAGTAACTGGAAACAAAAGGGAAAAGCTTCGTTGAATAGTATATATTAGGATTAAGCAGAATATTACTAGCCAGGTTCACAGCTGGTGTTGATACCAGAGAAATTTTGTTTTTGCTATGTAAGTAGAAGTTGAGCAAAACTGTATATTAAATGTTGACTTTCTTTACAAAATATTTTTGTTTATACAGCTTTATGTTCAAATGGATAAACTGAAATAGTGCTATCAAAAAATTACTGGTTTTGAATGGCGTCTCAGCAACAGAAATTCATTTGAATTTGTGATACATTTGTGGGGAGTGTGATTCTTCAGTTTTAATGTCTAAGAAACAAACAGTTGTATGCAGCTCCCTTTATCAAAGACTGTCCATATGAATTATGTAAAAACGCAACCACAGACAAAGATGTTAGTAGTGCTCACAACATGGCATTAGACATCCTGCAGCTAATGATGTATAAAATAGCTGATGCCAGAGGCTAGGCTGCTCCAACGTTGCCCAACAGTATGCAGGTCATTGCAACCCTGCTCACATGTTCCCAGCTGGTGCAGAACTAACCCCGCTATCTGCCTGCCCATGTGTCAGCCTGTTGTCCACCCCTGCCATGGGCACACGGTTTCCCTTTTGCAGGTGTATATTTCATATGAATAATTAACTACGAAAAAGGTTTACACAAGGTTAATACCTGTCATTTTGTCCCCGAGATCTTTTCTTTCTCGAATCATACATATTGTTCTGCATATAGTTTTCTCTCTCCATTCCCCCTCCTCCGCACGACCTCCTTCCTGCTTACCCCCTCCCACCACTTTTCACCTTTCCAGAGACCTAGATATTCTAGTTTGCGAGACAAAATATCTATATTTATATTGTCATTTGCTCCTTTGCTGTCTCAGAACGTAATGGAAGGCACTTGTTTTCTTTCAAAACGTAATTGGAAGATCTGTGAGTGATTGGGAAATATTTTCATTGTGCTTTCTCCCTTTCTGAACCAGAACCGCAAAAAAATCAAAGTTTAACATCCCTGCCAGATACTGACATGGTCACAGAAGTTAATACGGTTGGGAATGTAATAACACATGAGACGCATCCAGGTGGTAGCGCACAATTTAATACTGTTTTGTCATAAAGAGGTAAAGGGACATTGTTGCCAGATCCTTTGAAATTTTGTAAGATGTTCTTTTTTTTTTAAGTAGTCTTAAAATATTAAATTTTTTATAAACTTTGTGAAATTTTCCGGTATTCTTTTAGCGAAAAAAAAAAATTGTACAACTCACAATTGCACATTAACACGAGCTAGTACATCTCTCCCACTGGAGTCTTACCCTGCTATCCTATGCTTATCCAGAGACCTATCCCATGCTCTCTATGAATAGTTTCCATGTGGAATGATGTGGGACATCATTCGAGTAGCACTGTCTGCCTGTGTTGCATACGGAAACATCCACGTTGTTGTGTGGGAGTGTTATGTTGCTTGCGTAACAGGAGGTTGCCAACATGAAGGGGGAGAGGGCATTGTGTTGTCATTACTGGTGATCTTTTTCATGATTCAAGACATCCTTGAATACTCTGCATCCAAATTTCCACTGAAAGACAGCAAAGAGAGTACATTTACAACCAGTGTATGCTCTTCATCATGCTGATTCATGTGGGGATAACTGGCAAGGAAACAGAGCACCACATGTTAAACACTGCCATGGGTGGCACAGTTGGAATGGATCGAGATCTGTGTATTTCAAATTATGTTTGCAAGTAGTTTAATGTTTCTTGCAACTGAAATTAAATCGTCTTGCATGATGAAGGTTTATTGCAGTAGTATACACTGCTACACATACATGGTTTGAAGTTTCTGAAAATTAGAAAGTTCAGATACGTAACAGAATTCTGACTGAAACAAAAAGCTTCTACACTCTTGATGTATATGTACATGGTTATATAAGTGACCTTTTAATTTAACTATAGATCAGAAGCTTTTGTCCCTATAGTTCTTAACACTACAACCATGTATAGAGTAACTGTAAGTTCATACGTTGCTCCTCACCCCATGTAGGTGGCATTGAGTTGCAGACAGGCACACTAAAGACTGCTAAACATTTAAGCTTTTGGACAAAAGTTCCTTCTTCCAAAATAGAAAACAAACAAACACATACACATACACATACACACACGCACACACGCGCACGCACGCACACACGCGCACGCACGCACACACGCGCACGCACGCACGCACGCGCACGCACGCTCACACGCGCACGCACACGCGCGCGAACACACACGCGCGCGAACACACACGCGCGCGAACACACACGCGCGCGAACACACACGCGCGCGAACACACGCGCGCGCGAACACACGCGCGCGCGAACACACGCGCGCGCGAACACACACACGCGCGCGCGCGAACACACACACACGCGCGCGCGCGAACACACACACACACGCGCGCGCGCGAACACACACACACACGCGCGCGCGCGAACACACACACACGCGCGCGCGCGAACACACACACACACGCGCGCGAACACACACACACACGCGCGCGAACACACACACACACGCGCGCGAACACACACACACACGCGCGCGAACACACACACACACGCGCGAACACACACACACGCGCGAACACACACACACGCGCACGAACACACACACGCGCGCGCGCGAACACACACACGCGCGCGCGCGAACACACACACGCGCGCGCGCGAACACACACGCGCGCGCGAACACACACACACACACGCGCGCGCGAACACACACACACACACACACGCGCGCGCGAACACACACACACACGCGCGCGCGAACACACACACACACGCGCGCGCGAACACACACACACACACGCGCGCGCGAACACACACACACACACGCGCGCGCGAACACACACACACGCGCGCGAACACACACACGCGCGCGCGAACACACACACACGCGCGCGCGCGCGCGAACACACACACACGCGCGCGAACACACACACACGCGCGCGCGCGCGCGCGAACACACACACACGCGCGCGCGCGCGCGAACACACACACGCGCGCGCGCGCGCGAACACACACACGCGCGCGCGCGCGCGCGAACACACACACGCGCGCGCGCGCGCGAACACACACACGCGCGCGCGCGCGCGAACACACACACGCGCGCGCGCGCGCGAACACACACACGCGCGCGCGCGCGCGAACACACACACGCGCGCGCGCGCGCGAACACACACACGCACGCACACACGCGCGCGCGCGCGAACACACACACGCACGCACACACGCGCGCGCGCGCGCGCGCGCGCGAACACACACACGCACGCACACACGCGCGCGCGCGCGCGCGCGCGAACACACACACACACGCACACACGCGCGCGCGCGCGCGCGCGCGAACACACACACACACACGCACACACGCGCGCGCGCGCGCGCGCGCGAACACACACACACACGCACACACGCGCGCGCGCGCGCGCGCGCGAACACACACACACACGCACACACGCGCGCGCGCGCGCGCGCGTGAACACACACGCACACACGCACACACGCGCGCGCGCGCGCGCGCGCGAACACACACGCACACACGCGCGCGCGCGCGCGCGCGCGAACACACACACACACACACACACACGCACACACGCGCGCGCGCGCGCGCGCGCGAACACACACGCACACACGCGCGCGCGCGAACACACACGCACACACGCGCGCGCGCGCGCGCGCGCGAACACACACGCACACACGCACACGCGCGCGCGAACACACACACACGCGCGCGCGTGAACACACACACAAACACGCGCGCGCGCGCGCGCGCGAACACACACACACACACGCGCGCGCGCGAACACACACACACACACGCACACGCGCGCGCGCGCGAACACACACACACACGCGCGCGCGCGCGCGCGAACACACACGCGCGCGAACACACACGCGCGGGCGCGCGCGCGAACACACACGCGCGGGCGCGCGCGCGCGCGCGCGCGCGAACACACGCACACACACGCACACACACACACACAAACAAACAAAATTCTTGGAAGCACAGCGATGCAAGGGCTGATAAAGCCATGGAAAATGAGCAACACACAGCCAAAATGGTCTGATTTAGTCCAGTTCAATCTTGAAGAGGGGCAATGTGGAATTGTTCATAAGGCAATGGGCATTGTTGTTGGTTGGGGGAAGGGACCAACTTTCAAAGGAACCATCTTGGCATTTACCTGAAGCAATTTAGGGAAATCACAGAAAACCTAAATCAGGGTGGTTGGACGCGGATTTGAACCATCGTCCTCCCGAATACGAGTCCAGTGTACTTACAATTGTGCCACATTTCTTGGTCTACTGGACATTTAGTGACTTATCAGGTGACACCAAGACCTTGTACAAAGCAATGAATTGTTAATTTGTGTGTATATGTTAGTTTGAATTTGGATTCTGAATCTGTGCTGTCAGCGTGTGACACAGTAGAATATGTTTTCAAGTTTAATCCTCGATGGGTAAAAAGAAGCAGCCAAAATGCTATATCATACCTTCTGCTTCACTTGTAATTGTGATGTGAAAACAATGGTAACAGTGATACAGTAAATCACACAAGTGGATTGAAGCACGAGAATAGTGAGTTATCCAACAGAGACAACTGGAAATCGGTATGCCATCAAATAGTGATAATTTAATAACAGCAGACGGGTGAAGTCAGTAAAATTCACATTGCCAGTTTTGTTTCCCAGCATGAGTTACCACCTTGGGTGATTGAACATTTGCTGAAGTTTTCCCAAGCTGTAAACCCCAGTTCAGAATTAAAGTATGAGGAATTATAAATAATTTTATTGCAAAGCAAGTTATGTGCAGCTAATTAAAACACACCAGACAAATTTGGTCTCATCATTGATGAATCGACAAATAAGCGATGTGTAAAATACTTGTGTGTTGCAGCATGTGTCCTGAGTGTTGGAAACAAAATGATATCTCCTTAGGACGGATTACTCTTGTTGATGCCAGTAGGAATAGGATAGGATAGGATGTGTGACTGCTGTGTGCGGACGCAGGAAGAGCTGGCCACTCTTCGCGAACAGCTGAGCGTGTTGATGGCCGCGGTCAGCCATCTTCAGGCTGCTGCCTCGGAGTGTAGCGGCAGTGGGGAGTCTGGTGCGTCGCAAGGTACACCCCAGGTGTTACATGCTTCACCCACTATCCCTGCTGTCGAGACATCTTCGCGGGTACCGGGCGCAATTGGGCCACCCTCTCCCCAAGGGGATTAGCGGGTTCAGCGGCGTTCACGGCGCACGAGGCGGAGGGTCAATGTGAAGGCTGGCCGTGTTTCGTTGCCCGCTCTGCCTGTGAGTGGACATGTGGCTGCTCCTTCAGCAAGGTCCGAGCAGGCACACGGGGGGGAGGGGGGGGGGGTATTAGTTATTGGGAGCTCCAACATTAGGCGGGTGATGGAGCCCCTTAGGGAAATAGCGGAAAGGTCGGGGAAGAAGGCCAGTGTTCACTCTGTCTGCTTGCCGGGCGGTCTCATCCGAGATGTGGAGGAGGCCCTACCGGCGGCGATAGAGAGCACTGGGTGCACCCGACTGCAAATTGTTGCTCATGTCGGCACCAATGACTCCTGCCGTCTGGGTTCAGAGGTCATCCTCAGTTCGTACAGGCGGTTGGCGGAGTTGGTGAAGGTGGAATCGGAGCTAACTATTTGTAGTATCGTTCCCAGAACCGATCGCGGTCCTCTGGTTTGGAGCCGAGAGGAAGGCTTAAACCAGAGGCTCAGACGATTCTGCGGAGAGCTAGGGTGCAAATTTCTCGACCTCCGCTATCGGGTGGAGAAATGTAGGGTCCCCCTGAATAGGTCAGGCGTGCACCACACGTCGGAAGCGGCTACGAGGGTAGCGGAGCACGTGTGGAGTGCACATGGGGTTTTTTTAGGTTAGAGAATTCCCTCCC
This sequence comes from Schistocerca gregaria, assembly GCF_023897955.1. Taxonomy (NCBI): domain Eukaryota; kingdom Metazoa; phylum Arthropoda; class Insecta; order Orthoptera; family Acrididae; genus Schistocerca; species Schistocerca gregaria. The sequence goes on along the minus strand of NC_064920.1, from coordinate 322,878,203 downwards.
TAGGCCCGACAAGACGCCTCCTGAGACGCGGCAAGGCAGGAGTAGGCAAAATGCAACAGGGAATAACAATATTAATGTGCTAATAGTAAACTGCAGGAGCGTCTATAGAAACTGCTCTCATTAATAAACGGTCACAACGCCCATATAGTACTAGGGACAGAAAGTTGGCTGAAACCACATGTAAACAGTAATGAAATCCTAAACTCAGATTGGAATGTATACCGCAGAGATAGGCTGGACAGTGAAGGGGGAGGCTTGTTTATAGCGATAAGAAGTGCAATAGTATCGAAGGAAATTGACGGAGATTCAAATTGTGAAATGATTTGGGTGAAGGTCACGGTTAGAGCAGGCTCAGACATGGTAATTGGATGTCTCTATAGGCCCTCGGGCTCAGCAGCTGCTGTGGCTCGGCACCTGAAGAATAATTTGGAAAATATTTCGAGTAGATTTCCCCACCATGTTATAGTTCTGGGTAGAGATTTTAATTTGCCGAATACAGACTGGGAGACTCAAACGTTCATAACGGGTGGCAGGGACAAAGAATCCAGCGAAATATTTTTAGGTGCTTTATCTGAAAATTACCTTGAGCAGTTAAACAGGGAACCGACTCGTGGCGATAACATATTAGACCTTCTGGTGACAAACAGACCCGAACTATTTGAATCGGTTGATGCAGAACAGGGAATTAGCGATCATAAAGCGGTTACTGCATCAATGATTTCAGCCGTAAATAGAAATATTAAAAAAAGGAAGGAAGATTTTTCTGTTTAGTAAAAGTGACAAAAAGCAGATTACAGAGTACTTGATGGCTCAACACAAAAGTTTTGTCTCAAGTACAGATAGTGTTGAGGATCAGTGGACAAAGTTCAAAACCATCGTACAATATACGTTAGTTGAGTATGTGCCAAGCAAGATCATAAGAGATGGAAAAGAGCCACCGTGGTACAACAACCGAGTTAGAAAACTGCTACGGAAGCAAAGGGAACTTCACAGCAAACATAAACATAGCCAAAGCCTTGCACACAAACAAAAATTACGCGAAGCGAAATGTAGTGTGAGGAGGGCTATGCGAGAGGCTTTCAATGAATTCGAAAGTAAAGTTCTATGTACTGACTTGGCAAAAAATCCTCAGAAATTTTGGTCCTATGTCGAATCGGTAGGTGGATCAAAACAAAATGTCCAGACACTCTGTGACCAAAATGGTACTGAAACAGAGGATGACATACTAAAGGCCGAAATACTAAATGTCTTCTTCCAAAGCTGTTTCACAAAGGAAGACTGCACTGTGCTTCCTTCTCTAGACTGTCGCACAGTTGTCAAAATGGTAGATATCGAAATAGACGACAGAGGGATAGAGAAATAATTAAAATCACTCAAAAGAGGAAAGGCCGCTGGTCCTGATGGGATACCAGTTCGATTTTACACAGAGTACGCGAAGGAACTTGCCCCCCTTCTTGCAGCGGTGTACCGTAGGTCTCTAGAAGAGCGAAGCGTTCCAAACGATTGGAAAAGGGCACAGGTCATCCCCGTTTTCAAGAAGGGACATCGAACAGATGTGCAGAACTATAGACCTATATCTCTAACGTCGATCAGTTGTAGAATTTTGGAACACGTATTATGTTAGAGTATAATGTATTTTCTGGAGACTAGAAATCTACTCTGTAGGAATCAGCATGGGTTTAGAAGAAGACGGTCGTGTGAAACCCAGCTCACGCTATTCGTCCACGAGACTCGAAGGGCCTTAGACACGGGTTCCCAGGTAGATGCCATGTTTCTTGACTTCCGCAAGGCGTTTGACACAGTTCCCCACAGTCGTTTAATGGACAAAGTAAGAGCATACGGACTATCAGATCAATTGTGTGATTGGATTGAGGAGTTCCTAGATAACAGAACGCAGCATGTTATTCTCAATGGAGAGAAGTCTTCCGAAGTGAGAGTGATTTCAGGTGTGCCGCAGGAGAGTGTCATAGGACCGTTGCTATTCACAATATACATAAATGACCTGGTGGATGACATCGGAAGTTCACTGAGGCTTTTTGCAGATGATGCTGTGGTGTATCGAGAGGTTGCAACAATGGAAAATTGTACTGAAATGCAGGAGGATCTGAAGCGAATTGACGCATGGTGCACGGAATGGCAATTGAATCTCAATGTAGACAAGTGTAATGTGATGCGAATACATAGAAAGATAGGTCCCTTATCATTTAGCTACAAAATAGCAGGTCAGCAACTGGAAGCAGTTAATTCCATAAATTATCTGGGAGTACGCATTAGGAGTTATTTAAAATGGAATGATCATATAAAGTTGATCGTCGGTAAAGCAGATGCCAGACTGAGATTCATTGGAAGAATCCTAAGGAAATGCAATCCGACAACAAAGGAAGTAGGTTACAGTACGCTTGTTCGCCCACTGCTTGAATACTGCTCAGCAGTGTGGGATCTGCACCAGATAGGGGTTGATAGAGAAGATCCAATGGAGAGCAGCGCGCTTCGTTACAGGATCATTTAGTAATGGCGAAGTCGTTACGGAGACGATAGATAAACTCCAGTGGAAGACTGGAGAGACGCTCAGTAGCTCGGTACGGGCTTTTGTTAAAGCTCCGAGAACATACCTTCACCGAAGAGTCAAGCAGTATATTGCTCCCTCCTACGTATATCTCGTGAAGAGACCATGAGGATAAAATTAGAGAGATTAGAGCCCACACAGAAGACATACCGACAATCCTTCTTTCCACGTACAATACGAGACTGGAATAGAAGGGAGAACTGATAGAGGTACTCAGGGTACCCTCCGCCACACACCGTCAGGTGGCTTGCGGAGTATGGATATAGATGTAGATGTAGAATACAGTATATGTTCACTGCAACCAGAATGTTGTGTCTGTAGTTGAAATGAGGTAATATATAACACTACAAACATTTAACAAGTGAGTGAAACATGAACATATTAAATAATTTTTTCATAGTGTTGGGCCACAGTCATAATATATTTCCTTAAAGTCAGTAATGCCTTTAGACTTTTTTATTTGCAGTGTTACATTACACGATCATGATTTCGGCTTTAAAGTGCCATTATCAAGTGTTTTAATGTTACAGTGTCTAAGATGGCATACTGTCATATTTAAAAACACTATTAGCACATTGACCCTTGGACAATGTACCTAATAGTGTATTTTAAATACAACGGTATGCCATGTAATGTAACACTACAAATAAAAAACAGTCTATTGGCGGTACTGACTTTAAAGAAATGAACATATTTATTCACACAGTGTTCAAAGTAAAGTGTGCTACACATTTTTTTGTGTCTGTTCCATCCTGGTTGTCATACAGTCAATCACTTCATATAATGATGTAAATAAAATAGAAAGAAACTTCCACATGGGAAAAATATATTAAAAACAAAGATTCCAAGACTTACCAAGCAGGAAAGTGCCGGTAGACAGGCACAATAAATAAAACGCACAAAAACACACACACAGAATTTCTAGCTTTCGCAACCGACGGTTGCTTCTTCAGGAAAGAGGGAAGGAGAGGGAAAGACAAAAGGATGTGGGTTTTAAGGGAGAGGGTAAGGTAAGGTAAGGTAAGTCTTTCCGCTCCCGGGATTGGAATGACTCCTTACCCTCTCCCGTAAAACCCACATCCTTTCGTCTTTCCCTCTCCTTCCCTCTTTCCTGAAGAAGCAACCGTCGGTTGCGAAAGCTAAAAATTCCGTGTGTGTGTTTTTGTGTGTTTTATTTATTGTGCCTGTCTACCGGCACTTTCCCTCTTGGTAAGTCTTGGAATCTTTGCTTTTAATATACTTCATATAATGAAGTTGATCTCTTGCTAACATTTTCAATCTCTGAATTGTCTGTACAACAATGTTGATTTGCTAACAGTTTCAGTCAATGAATTCTCTGTGCAATATTAGTAGCATCATGCTAGGTACTTAGTAGTTGTCTAACTTCAAGTCTTCAGATATTTGGGGCAGAACTCAGTGTGCACCATCTTAAAAGGACTGTAGATGGATACATTGCATTCAGTGAGTAGAAGCAAAGACAGCTTACTATGATGGTGTCTGTGGTGCCCTATATAAGAATACTGTTAGCACTGTAGGTGGTTAAGCTCATGCTGGTGCCTGCTGTTAGCCTCTTTAAAAATCATATCCTCTGCCAAGATGTGGGTGGCACATGGAGGGCCATGCCTGGTCAACATAGACACCATCTATTTCACATTCCTCCTCCACACAAAACTTCACACCCTCATCACATAGTGTGGGTGCAGGTGATGGTGTGGGGAAGATTTGTGCCGTGGTGCAGCTGGAGTTCGATGCGGCACAGTAACAAATGGCAACAACCAACCTGTGTCGTGACATTCACCATGCGAATCATTGGGAACATCTGGCAAAAAAAAACAGATGTAGGACATCCAGCCAATGCCATAGGTGGGTGCAGCAGTGGTGCTGCTCACAAAACTGAAGATTATGAAGCTGATGTAGGTTCAATGTCCATGACTGATGTCACTGTAAATGGTGACGCATGCCATGGCATCAGGTGCATAGGTGGGCCAGGGTCAATGTGCACGGCAAAGTTATCTGTTGACCCATTTACTTGAACATCACACATCAGCAAAGGCTGCTCAGAGGCAGCAGACTGGGTTGAAGGTAGTGTTAGTGAAAAATGAAAGTCCATGGCAGGATCACAATAATAATTGAATTGGTGCCGTTGATGTGTGACTGTTCTGCAATGAATTCTATACTGAGCTTGGCCAGTAGTATGAATGAGAATGCTGGATTCCAAGTTTTGAGGTTTGTTATACATGTGTTAGGAAACTTTGTTGTTTGTGTGGAACTTCATTGAAAAGTTGGCATCTGGAACAGGCTGTTGAGGGTGAAGAATATGCAAAAAAATAGTGGTGACAATGGCCATGTAACAGTGCTGCCCGCAAAACAACATGAAAAGCAAAAGGTGCTGAGAATCAACAGCAAAGGATTTTTTCTCAAGTGCGAAGAATGAAATTTGAACATCTGACCCTTGAAAGGGCAAATGAAATTTTAAGCTTCACCATTCAATGAAGAAGACAATGACACCATTCAGACATGTTGTATTCCATATTGTTGGCAAAATAGTTGAAATTCAAATGAAGAAGGGTTCGATTCCCGGTGGGGTCAGGGATTTTCTCTGCCTCGTGATGACTGGGTGTTGTGTGATGTCCTTAGGTTAGTTAGGTTTAAGTAGTTCTAAGTTCTAGGGGACTGATGACCATAGATGTTAAGTCCCATAGTGCTCAGAGCCATTTGAACCATCAAATGAAGAAAACTGCAGACCATTATCCAAAACTATAGTTTGTAAAAAGGCCTTCTAAACAACAGATAGAAGTGAGCACATCAACAGTGCTAGCTCTAATTGGTTAATTCATTGAAATGACACAGATATCTACTTTATGCATGGACGATAACTAGCCACCATGTGTTCCAAAAAGGACCAGCAAAATCAGTATGGGTTCATTGCCAAGGACCGTCAGGTTGAGGCCAACTGAAAAATTCTTGATGTCATAGTGTGTGTGGCAGTTGGCAACTATTTGTTCACACTGTTTATTAAGAATGAACCATGTACAATGCTGACACACTAGCAACATAGTTTTAACAATTTTCCAATGTTGACTGCATAAAGTTTCAAAACAGTCTGCTGTGTGATGCAGGAATCATGACTATCTTTTGTTCAACATGCAATAAAATTACACTACTCTCAAGAGAGCAACTGTTCCATTACATATTTGGTGTTTGCAAACTACTGCATCTGGGATTGATTTTGGAGTATAAGGCCAACTGATGTAAATGTAGTACTTGAGCAATTGATCGTGTTTAGTAGCTTGTGTGAGCCACCAACAGTTAACGGAAAAAGCTTGTAGTGCTTGCATATCAGAGTGGTCGATTTGAAGACGAGAAGCTTCTGATGCATAGAATTTCGGATCACATTTCCATAGGTAAGCGAGACAGAATGTCAGCATTTGTGTGCTGTGCCATAAGGTGATAAAGAATTTCATACTGGTAATTTGACAGAAGTAATGACCAACATTGCAGCTTATGTGCTGTATGATAAGGCACATTTATTGTTGGATGAAAACAAAAAATCAGCAACTTATGATCAATCATGAGAAAAAAATTTCTGCTATGGAGATATTGATGGAATTTTATGACACCATATTTGACGGCTAAGAATTTCTTTTCTAGTTGTCACGTGGTCAATAATGAGCATTCAGTGTTTTCAACCATGTGAAATAAAACTGCCTCTATTTGTGTGATGATGCAGCAACTGCAAGTAATACCAATTTCTTCAAATCATAGTGAATAACATATAGGTGAGTAAACAGTGCATTTTCAACTTATGAAATGATTTTTTGTATTCTCTGGTCAATAGGAAAAGAACATCTTACACCAGAGGCAATGTGAAGAAGCAATAAATTGCACTGTATTCAGAATAAATTTAATGTAGTAGTACGTTTTTGAGGAACTGCTCGTAGTTCCCATATATTTTTATGAGAAGGTAATATGCAACTTGAAAAAGGGATTATAAATTTTTGACACTCAGTTCTAGTGTTTGTATGGGCACACTGTCATTCAAAGAATTTGAACAGGATGGAACTTTCAACATTACTAGGTCGAGAAAGCATTGAAACAGTGCAGGAATAGGTGTACTTCTGAAGGGGAGGCACTGCTAGTAATATAACCTGAAGTGTGTATTGACCACCAGAAAGTTTTCCCCTTCCTCATTCAGGAGAAGTTAAAAGTATCAGCTAAATCAATTTTGGAAAAGTATTGTCCACATGCTAGGCAATCCATAACTTCTCGATATGTCGAAGCAGGAAAGAATCAATAACAGTCTGAGCATCAACTGTTACTTTAAAGTCTCCATTTGATTTTCTTGTAATAATCAAGGGATATGTCTGTTGTGTTTTGAAATGGGTTTCAAGGCATCAGTTTCTCCCAAACTGTTGAGTTGAGAAGTAATATCATTGCAAAGAGTGTGAGTTACAGACATACAAATTACAACTTTGGTTGAGTGTTGTCCTTTACTGTATACTGCACTCAAGAATTCTTTGCATCTCTCATTGTGTCATCGAACAAATATCCACATTTTTCACACAGTTGATGAGAAAACTTGGGTAGGTATAGTTTATATTTTTGTAGCAAAGTGTACATATCAAGAACAGAAACCATTTCATCACTGTAGGCTGTGAGGTGCAGATGTGATATATGTAGCTTAGGATGTTTTACTTGACCATATGTATTCGGATTAAATAATGTGATTGAAGCACCACTGTGTCACAGAAATGGTATAGTTTCCAGAATGAGATTTTCACTCTGCAGTGGAGTGTGCACTGATATGAAACTTCCTGGCAGATTAAAACTGTGTGCCAGACTGAGACTCGGGACGTGAGTCATGCTTGGGTAGCTCAGTTGGTAGAGCACTTGCCCGAGAAAGGCAAAGGTTCCGAGTTCGAGTCTCGATCCGGCACACAGTTTTAATCTGCCACGAAGTTTCATGGTATAGTTTGTTTGCAAATCTGTAAAGAGTTGAAAAGTTTGTGGTTACCCCTCTGAATGTGTCTGTCAGGTCTGACTTTCAGGAATCTTCAGACTTTTCATACTTTGCCTATTTCAAATAAGACATATCAGAGGGTATGTGGTGAAATGCATCTGCCATTCATTTGCACTTTGTATTTCTTGCCCTTGCTTAAACTACCTAAAGACACACAAGTCCTACTGAGGAATATATATAGTTATGCAGTGTCTCCAAATTCTATTAGGACTGTGGTTATGAAGTGTAAATCATGGATTATGTTCACAAAATCACTGTATTTATTCAAAATAGTCTCCCCCTGCACCAAAACTCAATTGAAATCATTTGAAATGTGTTTGTAAAGAGTCATTGAAGTCCTTTATTGGAGTTGCAATTAGTACTGTAGGAAAATTTGGTATTCAGGTCTAATTTGATGAATTCTCACCCACAAATGCTGGAGAATGCAAGAAACTTTATGCTGCCTCACTGTTCCACTGCCATTTTCCAATGAGTGTCAGATATGCACTGTTACGTTCATGGCCAGGACTCCTGCTACAGTAGTGCTAGAGTTTTGACTTTCTACACAGCTGTTTTTGAAACTTAAAGGATCGTAATACTTCAGCTCTCCATGAGATAGCATTGCAGTTTGGAATTTGACACAATCAGTCCTAATGCACCTGGGACACACTGTGTATGTCCAGTGTAATGTTAAGTGAGTTGGTGAACTGAAAGAATTTCATAAGTTTGTAAAGTGAAACCATGCAAATAACTTAATCAAATCCAGACATGTTGCTCCATTTAAATATGGCTGTATCCAAGATTATTGAGCAACATGATCCCAAAAACCTTTTTATGGATGCTGTAACTAATGACAAGTGACACAATCCTACAGAAAGTATATGATCATTCTGTAAAGCTCTTTCTTAATTTTTTGAAGTTTGTGTTGACTGTAGTAATTGTAAGATGCAACCACACTCTCCTCAAATCCATTTTATATATTGCGATGCTGAGGGAACGTTGAAAACTACTTGAATCTTAAAGCCGTCAGCCTGGCCCACTTTCACATGGGTAGCATTAAGTATCTATGGGCAGACCATGAGTGTGATGTATCATATTTTGCTTTGCAAGCTACTGTGAAGAGTTATGAATAAATTTCAGAGAACAACGTTTAGTAAGTGAATATCTTCACTTTCATATAACTTAGGTGATGTATGCGTCACACGATAACGAAGTTGTCTGGAGATATGAATGTTGTGTGTTTCATATTGAACTGGCATTTGGAATGACATCTCAAGGCAATGATGAAGAAGCAGCTTGTGATGTAAGTAGTATTGTAGCATCAGATTCCCAATGTCTGTTATATGTGTTGTCACGGCTGTCAGATTTAATTACGCACCATCCAGTGGAATAGCAGTGACAGATTATTGGTTTGCTTTTTGTGTTACATACTTCTTGCATTGTAATGTGTACCTAGTTACAGAGTTTCCCCATTATGCACTGATGCTTAACATTCAGGGATGATTCGACTTTCATGTATAATGCCTTCTAGTCTGTTCATTTCTTGGAGCTGTTATGTATTTGAGTTTGTTTATTCTCATAAGTAAAGTTTCTACATTTCACAGATCACAAAACTGATATTTCAAGCACTACCACTGGACTTAGTAAACACATTTATCAAAGGTTAAACAGACCTAATTCCAGCTGTATCAGACAATTGGTGACCCCGGCATTATTTTAAGCCAATGAGAACTAAGCTCCAACCATAATATGAAAAAAATTAATAAGATGCAAGATGAACTGCCTCCCCCCATGAACCATGGACCTTGCCGTTGGTGGGGAGGCTTGCGTGCCTCAGCGATACAGATGGCCGTACCGTAGGTGCAACCACAACGGAGGGGTATCTGTTGAGAGGCCAGACAAACGTGTGGTTCCTGAAGAGGGGCAGCAGCCTTTTCAGTAGTTACAGGGGCAACAGTCTGGATGATTGACTGATCTGGCCTTGCAACATTAACCAAAACGGCCTTGCTGTGCTGGTACTGCGAATGGCTGAAAGCAAGGGGAAACTACAGCCGTAATTTTTCCCGAGGACATGCAGCTTTACTGTATGATTAAATGATGATGGCATCCTCTTGGGTAAAATATTCCGGAGGTAAAATAGTCCCCCATTCGGATCTCCGGGCGGGGACTACTCAGGAGGATGTCGTTATCAGGAGAAAGAAAACTGGCGTTCTACGGATCGGAGCGTGGAATGTCAGATCACTTAATCGGGCAGGTAGGTTAGAAAATTTAAAAAGGGAAATGGATAGGTTAAAGTTAGATATAGTGGGAATTAGTGAAGTTCGGTGGCAGGAGGAACAAGACTTCTGGTCAGGTGACTACAGGGTTATAAACACAAAATCAAATAGGGGTAATGCAGGAGTAGGTTTAATAATGAATAGGAAAATAGGAATGCGGGTAAGCTACTACAAACAGCATAGTGAACGCATTATTGTGGCCAAGATAGATACGAAGCCCACACCTACTACAGTAGTACAAGTTTATATGCCAACTAGCTCTGCAGATGATGAAGAAATTGAAGAAATGTACGATGAAATAAAAGAAATTATTCAGATAGTGAAGAGAGACGAAAATTTAATAGTAATGGGTGACTGGAATTCGAGTGTAGGAAAAGGGAGAGAAGGAAACATAGTAGGTGAATATGGATTGGGGCTAAGAAATGAAAGAGGAAGCCGCCTAGTAGAATTTTGCACAGAGCACAACTTAATCATAGCTAACACTTGGTTTAAGAATCATGAAAGAAGGTTGTATACGTGGAAGAACCCTGGAGATACTAAAAGGTATCAGATAGATTATATAATGGTAAGACAGAGATTTAGGAACCAGGTTTTAAGTTGTAAGACATTTCCAGGGGCAGATGTGAACTCTGACCACAATCTATTGGTTATGACCTGTAGATTAAAACTGAAGAAACTGCAAAAATGTGGGAAATTAAGGAGATGGGACCTGGATAAACTGAAAGAACCAGAGGTTGTACAGAGTTTCAGAGAGAGCATAAGGGAACAATTGACAGGAATAGGGGAAAGAAATACAGTAGAAGAAGAATGGGTAGCTCTGAGGGATGTAGTAGTGAAGGCAGCAGAGGATAAAGTAGGTACAAAGACGAGGGCTGCTAGAAATCCTTGGGTAACAGAAGAAATATTGAATTTAATTGATGAAAGGAGAAAATATAAAAATGCAGTAAATGAAGCAGGCAAAAAGGAATACAAACGTCTCAAAAATGAGATCGACAGGACGTGCAAAATGGCTAAACAGGGATGGCTAGAGGACAAATGTAAGGATGTAGAAGCTTATCTCACTAGGGGGTAAGATAGATACTGCCTACAGGAAAATTAAAGAGACCTTTGGAGAGAAGACAACCACGTGTATGAATATCAAGAGCTCAGACGGCAGCCCAGTTCTAAGCAAAGAAGGGAAGGCAGAAAGGTGGAAGGAGTATATAGAAGGTTTATACAAGGGCGATGAACTTGAGGACAATATTATGGAAATGGAAGAGGATGTAGATGAAGACGAAATGGGAGATATGATACTGCATGAAGAGTTTGACAGAGCACTGAAAGACCTGAGTCGAAACAAGGCCCCCGGAGTAGACAACATTCCATTAGAACTACTGACGGCCTTGGGACAACCAGTCCTGAAAAAACTCTACCAGCTGGTGAGCAAGATGTATGAGACAGGCGAAATACCCTCAGACTTCAAGAAGAATATAATAATTCCAATCCCAAAGAAAGCAGGTGCTGACAGATGTGAAAATTACCGAACTATCAGTTTAATAAGCCATGGCTGCAAAATACTAACGCGAATTCTTTACAGACGAATGGAGAAACTGGTATATGCAGACCTCGGGGAGGATCAGTTTGGATTCCGTCGAAATGTTGGAACACGTGAGGCAATACTGACCTTACGACTTATCTTAGAAGAAAGATTAAGAAAAGGCAAACCTACGTTTCTAGCATTTGTAGACTTAGAGAAAGCTTTTGACAATGTTGACTGGAATACCCTTTTTCAAATTCTAAAGGTGGCAGGGGTAAAATACAGGGAGCGAAAGGCTATTTATAATTTGTACAGAAACCAGATGGCAGTCATAAGAGTCGAGGGGCATGAAAGGGAAGCAGTGGTTGGGAAAGGAGTGAGACAGGGTTGTTGCCTCTCCCCGATGTTATTCAATCTGTATATTGAGCAAGCAGTAAAGGAAACAAAAGAAAAATTCAGAGTAGGTATTAAAATCCATGGAGAGGAAATAAAAACTTTGAGGTTCGCCGATGACATTGTAATTCTGTCAGAGACAGCAAAGGACTTGGAAGAGCAGTTGAACGGAATGGACAGTGTCTTGAAAGGAGAATATAAGATGAACATTAACAAAAGCAAAACGAGGATAATGGAATGTAGTCAAATTAAATCGGGTGATGCTGAGGGAATTAGATTAGGAAATGAGACACTTAAAGTAGTAAAGGAGTTTTGCTATTTAGGAAGTAAAATAACTGATGATGGTGGAAGTAGAGAGGATATAAAATGTAGACTGGCAATGGCAAGGAAAGCGTTTCTGAAGAAGAGAAATTTGTTAACATCGAATATAGATTTATGTATCAGGAAGTCGTTTCTGAAAGTATTTGTTTGGAGTGTAGCCATGTATGGAAGTGAAACATGGACGATAACTAGTTTGGACAAGAAGAGAATAGAAGCTTTCGAAATGTGGTGCTACAGAAGAATACTGAAGATAAGGTGGATAGATCACGTATCTAATGAGGAGGTATTGAATAGGATTGGGGAGAAGAGAAGTTTGTGGCACAACTTGACTAGAAGAAGGGATCGGTTGGTAGGACATGTTTTGAGGCATCAAGGGATCACAAATTTAGCATTGGAGGGTAGCGTGGAGGGTAAAAATCGTAGAGGGAGACCGAGAGATGAGTACACTAAGCAGATTCAGAAGGATGTAGGTTGCAGTAGGTACTGGGAGATGAAGCAGCTTGCACAGGATAGAGTAGCATGGAGAGCTGCATCAAACCAGTCTCAGGACTGAAGACAACAACAACAACAAGATGAACTGGCCCATACAACCATGTATTGTGGTTCATGCAAGTTAAAATGGAGCTTTAATATGCTGGTATCAAGTGTGATGCAACAAAATTTGCCCTGGTATTGAACCAGCTAGATCACCAACTCATCATGGAACTGCACCACCACCAGCAAATTCTTATGACAAGCTCAAGACAGAATTAATTTGGAGGCTCACAGGGAGATGGAATTTGTTAAGAACTGATGCAAGAGAATGCTGGAGACTGCAAGCTGTCACAGTACCTTCAGCACTTACAGAAGAGATACCGGCACTGTTCCAGATAATTTGGTGCACACCCTTTTGAGCAGACATCTACCACCACAAGTCGAGGTTACAGTAGCATCCAAACAGAGATACCATTGCAGAGATTGTGGACAGAATTCACGAAGCCATTCCTCCTGCTCAGGTTAACGTCAGCAGTACAGCAGCGGTTTCATGTGCTGATGACAACACTCTAGCAGAAAAGGTTGATTTATTGTGTACACAAGTCAGCAAACTGATTTCTTAAAGCAGTACCAGCAACAATTTATGGTATTACTGTAGAAGATCAAGGAGCCATTCGTCAACTAAAACTACACCTTATAATGCAGAGCATATCAGTGACAGGAATCTGGGCCAAAAATATTTGGTGGACACTGGCTCTGATTTAAGTATATTGCCATGAACTTCAGCACAATGCTGTGGGCCCCTGATGACATTCTGTCTGTCAGCAGTGAACAACTCTTGAGTTATGGAGCACACTGAACAGATTTGGATTTAGGACTGCGTTGCCCCTTCATCTAGGATTTTGCAGTCACTGTTATTGTGGAAGTGATAGTATGTGCTGGTATTGTGGCTTAGTACCATCTGCTGTCATTCATGGTGAGTGCTCAGTTTATTGACAGTGTCACCATCCCTACTTCTACAGGATTTCACTACAAAGCACAGCACCAAGCTAACACAAGTGAGTGATTGTTAGTACAGCTCTTTGTTACAGCAATTCCCATCTCTGACTAGACATCAGGTGCTCCTAAACAAGTGTGATGTAACAATGCACCATTTGAAAACAACTGATGGCCATCCAGCATCGTGTAGACCTAGACATTTGGCACCTGACTGTCTTACTATAGCTAAAACCAAGTTTGACAGCATGCTCAAAGAAGGCATTGTCCCACCATCAAGGGGCCCATGGTTATCCCCTCTACACTCAGTACTTAAGCAGTATAGAGTGTGGCATCCATGGGCATATTATTACACACTGAATGCCAGCATTGTACCAGATCACTACCTGGTACCATTGCTGCAGATCTATAATTATACCTTTGGTGCAACCGTATTCACTGTACTTATTTGAGCCGAAGCGTGTAACCCAATCCTGACAGCACAGTGAGACATACTAAAAATAGCAATTATCACTCCATTTGGATTATTTGAGAGTATGTATGTGACTACTGGCGTACAGAATGTTGCTCAAACATGGTAACAATTTATTGATTCAGTTCTGCAAGGCCTGCCATTTTGTTTTATGTACTTCAATGATACTGTTATCTTTTTAGCCACTGAAGAGCAATATTAGTGACACCATACTGAATTGCTTAGAGCAGTATTGTGTGGTCTTGAACACAGTTAATAGGTGTTCGGGCAATCCAAGATTACTTTTATTGGCTATCAGATATCTTCTGCAGGCTCCCTACCATTATCAGAAAATTTTTAAGCCATCCACCTGGTACCGAAGCTGAACACCATTAAAGAGTTATTCCGGATCCTAGGAATGTTGAATTTCTGTCACCACCATCTACCACATTCAGCAGAACTACAGGAACCATTAACTGCAGGACTTGCTGAGCCAAAAGTTACAAGCGAGTATAATCACTATTTTGCTGCAGAATTTAAACTAAGCTGTGAACGTGAGTAGTAGGGCAACAGTGGTGCTGATATAGTTCATTAGTGTGTGTTTCACACATCCAGGGGAAAACTTTATTGATTTATGACCATAATTGGTTCATGACCACCAGAGCATTGATTTATAGCCCCCTGGGGATAACCCATCCTTCTGAGAAAACCTTCAACCTCCCCCCCCCCCCCTTCCCCCCAAAAAAAAATCCCTCTGGGAAATTCCCAACCCCTCTCCCCTCCCCCTCGCCAATACAAGCACAATGCTGATATTACATTAATTGACTAATTAATTAAATTGACCAACTAATTAACCTCACCTTCTCTGGTAAATCCTCTAGGCCTACCCCACCATCTTCCATCTGGAAATTGGAAGGAGAAGGACTCAGTCTATGTTGGAGGGGATCTCATGATACGAAATTGAAGGCAGTGCCATTTACGTGACAGAGTATAAACTGTTTAATTGTTGTTGTTATTGTGGTCTTCATTCCTGAGACTGGTTTGATGCAGCTCTCCTTGCTACGCTATCCTGTGCAAGTTTCTTCATCTCCCAGTACCTACTGCAACCTACATCCTTCTGAATCTGCTTACTGTATTCATCTCTTGGTCTCCCTCTATGATTTTTACCCTCCATGCTGCCCTCCAATGCTAAATTTGTGATCCCTTGATGCCTCAGAACGTGTCCTACCAACCGGTCCCTTCTTCTCTTCAAGTTGTGCCACAAACTCATCTTCTCCCCAATTCTATTCAATACCTCCTCATTAGTTATGTGATCTACCCATCTACTCCTCAGCATTCTTCTGTAGCACCACATTTCGAAAGCTTCTGTTCTCTTCTTGTCCAAACTATTTACTGTCCATGTTTCACTTCCATACATGGCTACACTCCATACAAATACTTTCAGAAACGACTTCCTGTCACTTAAATATATACTCGATGTTAACAAATTTCTCTTCTTCAGAAACGCTTTCCTTGCCATTGCCAGTCTACATTTTATATCCTCTCTACTTCGACCATCATCAGTTATTTTGCTCCCCAAATAGCAAAACTCCTTAATTACTTTAAGTGTTTCATTTCCTAATCCAATTCCCTCAGCATCACCCGACTTAATTCGACTACATCCCATTATCCTTGTTTTGCTTTTGTTGATGTTCATCTTATATCCTCCTTTCAAGACACTGTCCATTCCGTTCAACTGCTCTTCCAAGTCCTTTGCTGTCTCTGACAGAATTACAATGTCATCGGCAAACCTCAAAGTTTTTATTTCTTCTCCATGGATTTTAATACCTACTCCGAATGTTTCTTTTGTTTCCTTTACTGCTTGCTCAATATACAGATTGAATAACCTCGGGGAGAGACTACAACCCTGTCTCACTCCCTTCCCAACCACTGCTTCCCTTTCATGCCCCTCGACTCTTATAACTGCCATCTGGTTTCTGTACAAATTGTAAGTAGCCTTTTGCTCCCTGTATTTTACCCCTGCCACCATTAGAATTTGAAAGAGCGTGTTCCAGACAACATTGTCAAAAGCTATCTCCAAGTCTACAAATGTTAGAAACATAGGTTTGCCTTTCCTTAATCTTTCTTCTAAGATGAGTCGTAAGGTCAGTACTGCCTCACGTGTTCCAACATTTCTACGGAATCCAAACTGATCTTCCCTGAGGTCGGCTTCTACAAGATTTTCCATTCGTCTGTAAAGATTTCGCATTAGTATTCTGCAGCTGTGACTTATTAAACTGATAGTTCGGTAATTTTCACATCTGTCAACACCTGCTTTATTTGGGATTGGAATTATTATATTCTTCTTGAAGTCTGAGGGTATTTCGCCTGTCTCATACATCTTGCTCACCAGATGATAGAGTTTTGTCAGGACTGGCTCTCCCAAGGCTGTCAGTAGTTCTAATGGAATGTTGTCTACTCCCGGGACCTTGTTTCGACTCAGGTCTTTCAGTGCTCTGTCAAACTCTTCACGCAGTATCGTATCTCCCATTTCATCTTCATCTACATCCTCTTCCATTTCCATAATATTGTCCTCAAGTACATCGCCCTTGTACAGACCCTCTATATACTCCTTCCACCTTTCTGCTTTCTGCTCTTTGCTTAGAACTGGGTTTCCATCTGATTTCTTGATATTCATACAAGTGGCTCTCTTTTCTCCAAAGGTCTCTTTAATTTTCACAAGCAGTATGTAGCGTTACTGTGGCGTTTTTGAGGTGGTGGTTGTTGGGATGTTTAAGGGGGACTAAACAGCTAAGGTCATCAGTCCCCCAATGGAGTTTAGTAACAGCCATAAAACACTCAGGTTCATTTCAAAGGTAATTTCGTGGATTTACTTTTGATCAAAAGATTCTGTGATGCACTGTAATGTACGACAAGCTTGTATAGGACTTCGAACATCTGGTGGTCGGTGTTTGCTGTAGAACCTGCTTCAATAACACAGTCAAAAGCAGAGAGAAAGGTTCTCTGCTAAAACGAACTCATTTCACTCGCAGACAATCATCGAATGACCAAATGCGAATGGCAGTATCCCAGTTAGAGAAAATCCTATAGAAGTTTTCTTTCTCTTACATTTCAGGAATTTTACAGGCGACTGTCGGAGCCGGCAGCTGCTTTTACATCACGAGAGTAACTTGTCTACGTGTACGAAATTACGTACGTATGCTGTGGGAGTATTCTGCGCCGCTCGGCAAATTCATATTGTCCTTCACAGACATACAAACGGAGACACTATGCACACCGGTTCAATAACAACGAGTTTAATATTACCAGGTTAAAAGGATGAATTTTTTTTCTTTTGAGGCATAATAAGGGGTATACTGTGACATAAAAACATGTATCAAAGGTAAATTGTAATTTGAAAGAAGATTATTATGAATACTCAGTGGCCGTCCAATTTGAAATCTGCTGCCACAGCTACTGATTCCGGACAGCGTTTTGCTCATCAGAGAGTGGTCGACACTGCCAGATTTTCTATATCAGCAAATCCTCTCCTTGGTAGGTAAATGATTGTCTCTTTGAGAGAGCATCGTCATTGCAGTGCGGGGTGGAGTGCGATATTTGCAGAGCCACAGCTTCTTACATGGTTCAGCTGTTTTTGTTTGCAGTGCTTCCAAAGGGCTTTAAGTCATGGTGGAAATAGTTGTGACTCCCTTGGATGTATAAATCTCTATCATCTGAGTGAGAGCATTGGGGTCACCAATGTTACTTGCACTTGAAGTCCATCTGTAAACAAGTGTGGCAGATTTATATTCCGCTGGATAGCATCGTTCAGTAAGTTGTTTGCCAGTGTACAAAGAAGACAAAGTAACCAGAAAATTGTCCAGTTACTATACAGAGCA
Source organism: Schistocerca gregaria (assembly GCF_023897955.1). Taxonomy (NCBI): domain Eukaryota; kingdom Metazoa; phylum Arthropoda; class Insecta; order Orthoptera; family Acrididae; genus Schistocerca; species Schistocerca gregaria. Next base: position 322,860,333 of record NC_064920.1, on the reverse strand, counting down.
ATTTTTCAAGTCACACAACCTCTGGTTTAGTCAGTTTATCCAGGTCCCATCTCCTTATATTCCACCATTTTTGCAGATTCTTCAGTTTTAATCTGCAGTTCATAACCAATTGATTGTGGTCAGAGTCCACATATGCCCCTGGAAATGTCTTACAATTTAAAACCTGGTTCCTAAATCTGTCTGACCATTATATAATCTATCTGATACCTTTTAGTATCTCCGGGATTCTTCCATGTATATAACCTTATTTTATGATTCTTGAACCAAGTGTTGGCTATGATTAAGTTATGTTCTGTGCAAAATTCTAACAGACAGCTTCCTCTTTCATTTCTTACCCCCAATCCATATTCACCTACTACGTTTCCTTCTCTCCCTTTTCCTACACTCTAATTCCAGTCACCCATGACTATTAAATTTTCGTCTCCCTTCACCATCTGAATAATTTCTTTTATCTCATCATACATTTCATCAGTTTCTTCATCATCTGCAGAGCTAGTTGGCATATAAACTTGTACCACTGTAGTAGGCATGGGCTTCGTGTCTATCTTGACTACAATAATGCGTTCACTATGCTGTTTGTAGTAGCTTACCCGCACTCCTATTTTTTTATTTATTATTAAACTGACTCCTGCACTACCCCTATTTGATTTTGTATTTATAACCCTGTATTCACCTGACCAAAAGTCTTGTTCATGCTGCCACTGAACTTCACTAATTCCCACTATATCTAACTTTAACCCATCCATTTCCCTTTTTAAATTTTCTAACCTACCTGCTCGATTAAGGGATCTGACATTCCACGCTCCGATCCGTAGAATACCAGTTTTCTTTCTCCTGATAACAACGTCCTCTTGAGTAGTCCCCGCCCAGAGATCTCAATGGGGGACTATTTTATCTCCAGAATATTTTACCCAAGAGGACGCCATCATCATTTAATCATACAGTAAAGCTGCATGCCCTCAGGAAAAATTATGGCTGTAGTTTCCCATTGCTTTCAGCCGTTCGCAGTACCAGCACAGCAAGGTCGTTTTGGTTATTGTTACAAGGCCAGATCAGTCCATCATCCAGACTGTTGCCCCTGCCACTACTGAAAAGGCTGCTGCCCCTCTTCAGGAACCACACGTTTGTCTGGCCTCTCAACAGATACCCCTCCGTTGTGGTTGCCCCTACGGTACGGCCATCTGTATCGCTGAGGCACACAAGCCTCCCCACCAGCAGCAAGGTCCGTGGTTCATGGGGGGACTGTTTATTTATATTTACTGTTATTTATATTTACTGTTTATTTATAAAATTCATTTTCAAGGATTGAACCTCTTTCCTTGTTGGGAAAAGCTCACATCCAGCAACTACATGTCCTATTTATGTAATTACACTGCTGCTGATTGGAGGTGTAGTCTTTTTGGAAAATTTTCTTGTGTGTGCTCACTTTGACATCCAGAGATCGACTGAGCTAGGGCACAATGCCACCACCGGATGATATCCCTCCCCCCACCTCTCGCCACTCTCTCAACACACCTCACAGAAAAAATTGGCAGAAAAAGGCTCTCTCTGTGCTGGAGAGGAAGAATCACTGTCAAGGATTGGTGTCAATAATATATTGAGGAATATTCTTTATTTAATCAGTTTTTAGGAGACAGGGTTCCCCCACTTGGGTAGAGCTCATGTCCACACCACCCACCTTCACTTCCCACTACGTGACAACTTTAAGCATAGAGGAGTGGAAATGAAGTGCAGTACAGTAGCTGCCGATTGTGGTCTCCCATGTGTGTGTCTGTCATTCATATGTGGCCAATGAGGTAAAAAACCACACAATGTCCTAATTACAGACTCCCGATACTAAATACCACGGACTGGATGTCATTCTCCTTTGATCTCATAACCCCGAACAAAGCATCAGGTGGCCGCAACTCTTTGATATTAACTGGTTACTTTCCTACCCTGTGAACGCCTGTCATCTGCCACGCTATCACCTCCTTTGTCCTGAACAGAGTAGTGGGTATGTGGTAAATCTCCAGCTGTGGATGTCTTGTAAATATTTCCTCACTCGTCAGATTGATTGACTTATTGATTAAATGGATACCCTCTGTGCGGGATAGTTTTTTTCTTGCATCCTGCGGTGATACTAGGACTGGTATATCTGGTGGGACTTGATCTGATAACTGCCCAGTTTCCTAACCCTTCTGGATTTTCCCCCCTTGCCTCCTGTTGGTGGCACAGTTACATCATTTAGTAGGAAATGCATTACGGTGGAGGTAGCTGAGAATTTCACATTTCAGCACAGTTGTATGCTATATCTTTAAATAATCTACAGAGGGGTTGGATTGGTGTGTGTGCTCACAGTACTGCTATTGAAAACAATAAATTGACCAATTAGGGATTTGATGTCTCAATTGGAAGCAGTGCTGTATAAAATGATAGTTGAAATTTCAAATTTTGGGGTGAATTTATACTGTCACGATTGTTGAATTCCCAACCACTATAGGTCTGATAAGTGTATTTTATAAAGCACTACTCTGTCACACCAGGACGGAGGAAGAGGAGGAAATGGTCTACTGTATGATAAGATAGTAACAACAACAAATACCACCACAAGGCAGAGTGCACTGCAATGTATGGAGAAGCACTAAACCACAATCCTAGTAGTTGTCATGGCTAGGTGCCTGAGATCACTAAAACCACTCTCACATACATCCTACTCACCTTCAGATGTCCACATGCAGTGTGCCTTCCACTCGTACACCACCAGCGCCAATGCTCATGGACCAGAGAAAACTGCTGCTCTGACTGCAGCCACAGTCATGGACATGGTTGTTTGTCAGAGTACACCACCCCTCTATGGAGTGCTTCCAGGGTTGACTGGAGTGGTAGCAATTCGAATGTTAACAATATATCCAGTGCCAATCATTGGCAGTAATCGATATTGAATCACTCAGTTTTCCATGGAGAATACATGCAACACATACAACAGTAGAGACAACCCAAATGCATACTGAGTATTGGTTAACAATTCAGCTATCAAGAGAGCACCATGAGGACCGTTGCTGGGACTTGTCCCGGCAGCTGTGGGCAAGAACAAACTAGCCAGTGAGCCAAAACTTTTGTTTGTGCCCAACACTCGTGATAGGCTTAGGCTGGAAATGTCAATTCATTCTGGTGACACACTACTTCTGTCATGCAGCCAGATGGTTGACAGAGTCGTTCTAGGAAACCAGCCATATATTTATCAGTGTAATTACAATTAAATATTGTAATTGCATCTCTAATCGGCAGACCTTCGACAATAAGTGAAGTGTTGGAAGTTCCTCCTCCTGATGGTTGTGGCTCTGGGACAAATCTCATGTTGAAGTATCAGTATCTATTTCTTTCCACCAACTGGACATAACTTTCCATGAAAAATCTTTTATCTGCCTTATGGCTAGCAATGCATTGAAATCCAGATTTTCCATGTCAAATTCATATCTCCCTTATGGCCAGACAGTCATTTTCCTTGCTCTTGTCTGAACAATGACCACAGTAACTTTAAACCTCAACACATACTTTATAAGCCTATGATGTCCATCGATGGAAAACCTATTTCAAAACCCTCTTCTAGATGAACGAAGATGTATGCGAAATACTCAGTTTTCTCTGCCACATCTTGGATGTAAATCTAGTCTTCAGTTTTTATAACTGCAGTGATTCTGAGTGACAGGGTTTCTGGTGTACTGCAACCTCTGTGTACACACTTGCTTGACAGATGTGTGTGTGGAAGAGTGTGTGTTCTGTTCACAGAGTTAGTGCAGCATAGCATGTTATTTCTCATATCAACTCCACTGCTTTGCATTTGTTTTTGTTCTACTATGATTTCTCTCTTCCTAGAATCTTCTTGGTAAGGAATCCAGATGCTACAACAGTTCTACAGAATTTATAGGACAAGTGATTTATGTAAAATGTTTCAAACTCCTTCTGTTTGGAGCTCAATCATGCATAAATCATCCATTATATCACCACAACACACTCAAATGTATCAGGCTCATATCTATTATACACCAATAAGGAGTACTAAACTACTCAGCATGCAAGCATTTTGAGAGATCGTGTGTAACTGCACGGGTGATGTGAGTAAGATTGGTACGGAATAGTCTTCGCAAAATGGCAGTTACAGTGTTGGTATGAGAATACCAGTCTATATCACTGGTGCTGGTCAGTACAAAATATCGAAGGATACTGATTACGTGGAACTCAGCTCATACTGTTCCTTCAGAAGACGCTGAATGTATTGGGTATAGTACTCTCCAACGTCTCGTCAGTTTCAAATAAAATTAGACACAGTGTTGCAAGAAGGGTTGGTCAAAGACAGAGGAAAAGTTACGAGATACATAGAGAAAGGCCACACAGAGTTTTGCTCAGATCCTTAGTCTACAGACCCAACAAAGGGGTAGATCATTTTGAAATAGCGGGCTGAGTGCTTGAGCTTTGAATCTCTGATTTTATCCAACGAATCAAAGAATACTTTGTGACTCGACCCCCATAGGAGGAGACAGGAAATCATGATAAAATATTACAGAATTTATAAAATATTTCAGCTAAGGAGTGTAGTTTTTGCACTCCTGCCTGCTGATGGCTGTTTCAAATCTTTACTATACAATGATAAGGAGTTCTAATCTCCTCGACATGGGTGCATCTGGAGAAATCTTGTGCACTTGGATGGGCGAGGACTCGGCAAGGTCCATTCATTAATGAGACATGGAATGTATCGGTCTATTTCTGGTCAGTTGCAGGTTAAATCGGTAATGGTGCTGTAGGGCAGGTTGGTCAATGACAGCGTGAGGGGTCTTTCAGTCTCTAATTTTATCCTAAGTGAGAATTCTCTGTGACTTCCATCCGCATAGAGAGAGGTATGCTTGAGATATGCTTGAGGTGTTAGGAATATGTAGATCACTGTCTAGTATACTTTAATGATGTGTGTTTGAGAATTAACAATGAATGGATGTACTGCCCAGTCATCTATCTACATTCACAATGATACTCGCAAAGTAGAGAAGGGGCAGTTTAGCTACGATACTGAAATTGGGGAAACATGCTGTCACATCATTACTGGAAAATTGCTGAAATTGTTCACACTATCAACAATAATGCTTATTATTTCAGTACATCAATGGTGTCTTTTCCATCCCATCCATCCAATGGCATGCTGTTGGTTACCACATAATGATTGACTTACATTGCTTGTTCGAGTTGGAGAGTGAGTTTCGGTGGAGGGCCAACACCTTCTGGGGATGACTACCACCAAAACAGTGATCACATACATGACTGCAGTATGAGGAATCAGTCGAAATGGAACACAGAGCCATCAGCTATTCGATCACTGTGACAGATGAGTTTAAATGTAGAGGTCATCAGTCGCCTTCGGACTGTAGTTTTGAAACTCTCCACAATGCTGCCAAACTCTTCCAGTTTCCTTATGTTGTAAGTCTTTTATTTAAAATCATGCAGTGTGTGAGGTGTGTTACGGTAGCAGCATTAACAACAAGATTTACACCATGCAACATCTAGTATCCTGGAAGAGGCCATGGATCAGAACATGTTAATATCAGTTTAGAACCTGACACAGACCTCAAAGTTGGGGCAGAAAAACAAAATGTATGGCAGTGTATAAAGCATGTTACAGCAGAAAAAAAACGATATTTCAAATAATGATGCAGGGTCACAGGGAGCGTCTCTTGTGACTTACAGTACATTCTCCGAGATACAATCATCCTCCAACAGTACAGGTGATGAAACTTTAAACTGGTCTGTGCAGTTGATCAATACCTGTATGTTTAATAGGATCATCACATGTGCTTGATGCAGGCATGCATGCAGTATTTGTTTTCGATATATGGGAGGAGACAGATGTGGTAAAATTCTTAATGAGTTCTCCATCAGATGAAGTTAGTGTAGTTTTTATAGTTCGTAATTTTTCTCCATTGGATGGTACAGAATAACAAAGATAGTGTGTTGCATTGATAGATGTGAATGGCCCCTGAGGGACGCAGACCTGTAGTACTTGTATGTAGTTTGGGGACACACCACAGTGCAATAGCAAAATCCTTGTCCTTCTCCCAGTTCCTGTTTCCATCAAATGGTCAAAACACAGTCCTTTCACAGTAACTCAACTTAGCTTGTTTCTACATGGGATGCAGAAGGTGGTAGATATAGCTTTCTCTGACTTCTACTCAGTTCTGACTTAAATTGGAACGATCACATGCATAAAGCTCCCAGTAATGGCAGCAGTTGCAAGATGCATAGGGGCTATCTAAAATTTTACTGAAGCTGATAGGTTGGAGAAAGGTGACTTGTTTTGAGATATGAGAATGCCAGAAATATGATTCACTAGTGGCTGTAATCATTAGAGGACTTCTCCATAGGATCCAAGGCAGGTATGTGGTTGAATGGAAAGACTTGATTCCAAATCCCATACAGCATTTCTAGCAGACAGCATAGCACTAGAGATCTGAAAATCTAGTGTACATTTCTTATGATCTCAATCAGCAAACCATCTAATGTTTGTGATCCTTCTCTATCAACCATCGCCTATAACCCAGTCAATATATCGCAGAATCTCTGATATGGCATAGAGACAAAATTCGTTACAAATACTGGAGAAATAACTAGCAGCAGCGCCGTGAGGGAGTTGCAAATACCAGTTTCACACCACGTTCTTTAGCTGAATTACTTTCTAAATTCGGTAATTTTATTACGAGGGTGCATGGCCGGCGACATGTAACTGCACTGTTGGTCTGATAATATACAATCCAGTGACCACCTTCTATTTTCAGTGTCACGATATTTGTCTTGGGAAAAAGGAAAAAAGAAAAGAAAAAGAAAAAAGAAAATGGTCAATTGTAGGTAATGTCATACCTCGATTTATAAAGCCAGTATAGCTTTTAACATCGATACTTGTGTGCACCTGTAGAACCAAGCCCACTTGTAATAGTAATATTGTCGTGTTCTTTAACATCTGGCGGTCTGTAAAATGATTACATCCCTCTTTCTAAGACAGAGTGGTACCACTTGCAAGAAAAAGTTATGAGACATGTCCACCCATCGTTGATTCTCGGTCAGTATTATTTCATATCGTCAGAAATCATTTATTGGCAAAGTATTATACTTAGTAGTAGGGGATGCATGATGGGTTCGCTATGAGCATCAGGCTTATAAAGCATGTGTTTGTGTTTCGACATGTGCAAAGGAAATGAGGTCTGTATTTGATGTAGAATACTGTGATAGCTAAGGGGGAGAGTATGTGAAGTCATTAGAATGGCACAGATATTTCTATTTCCAAAGCCACAGCTGTCGGCATAGTTTATTTCCGATACTTGGCTCATTGTCGAATGTTATTCAACTGAGACCGCAATCGTAACATTTAATTGTAAGTATAGCGATCAAGTATATATATGACCAATTTCTGAGAATGACGATTCTACTTATGCATGCTTGGCGTGCAGCACCGATGGCCTGTGGCGGGAATGATTCATGTTTCTGGCTAATGGTAGGAACAAGTCCAAATGGAGAGGTCTGTTGGGGTGCAGGAATGTATCTGACTTATTTGTGTAGTCCTCTAGATGGCCGAATAGTGAACTAATTCTTAGTATGTGTTGGACAACTTTAGTGATCACATGGAAATTTTAGAAGGTTCAAATAGACATGTGTTTGTGCTGGGCCTTTATTCCTGCTCATATACATTGTTCGAATGACTGCTATTTCACATCTTTATTTAGCTGAGGGAACATTGATTGTGCTGTGAGCATCTAGCAGGTGCAAGACACGTTTGCCAGTTATCTAGACATGAGAAACACCTTAGTTGACTTTGTAAATTATAGGGATGATTCGGAATCTGTTACATCACTGTCATCGATATTCAAGAGTGGAAATATCAGTTTCCACTATTTTTATTTTTTCGAGTTTTTTCACAAAAAGGTCTTTGCAGATGGGATAAGTTTCTAGTTACTCTATGGTTTACAGCATGCTTCACCAAGCTAAAGTTTCGGGTTCCTAGAGATATAATTTCCATTCTATATCTTCGGAATTACGTTGCGCGAGCGATATTGCTGTGCAGGTGATATTACTATGTGCTCGATATCAAGAAGTACTGTGAAAATGGTATGATAACCAAACCATGCGAAATTACATATGTTCTTGTAATCCCATAGTCTGGAGATGTTTGTAGAAAATCAAGCAAGCAAGCAGGTCTGGTCCAGGAGGCAGTAATCCGTTCGTGCCAAAAGGAGCCAATCCCGAATTTGTAGAACACTTCTGAGAGTGACTTTGATCCACTGAGTGCACTCTGGTCATGCGTTGGGAATGGATAACCTCCTGACCTTGCACGAAATATCTAGTGCCATGAGTATACTTACAGTGCATGTGCTTATGCTGTCTGTCTTTGCGGTATGTGTAGAAATGATGTATAAGGAGTGATTCTGTATGGCGCATGATTCAAATTGTATGTTTACTACATCGATATGGTACATGGTGATATATTGCTGGGTTGGGGATCAATTTCACGCTCTAATATTCAAGCTCCTGTCCTCAGTGGGAGAGCAGTGTAATTGAGTAAGAGCATTTCTATCTAGGGCACTTTGCAAAGTTTAATTGTTGGTGCAACATGACGATCTGTGTAAAATATTTTTTTGCCACTGAAAGTCTCGTCTGCAGAAAGAAAAAAAAAAAAAAAGAAGGCGGATGGTGCTTCCACACAAGTGGCATCAGTAATTGGGCAGGTAAATTCGATAAGAGCCAATCACAATGCTCGATTCATTCATGAGACATCCGTTGTGCAGGGGTATAGAAGTCTCTACATAGTGTGAGAACATTTGCGTATGTTGAAAGTAGGAAGGCTAACACGTGATGGTAGCGGTGCCATGTTAAGACCGCGAGATAAGAATGCATTCAACATTATTCGGCACTATTTTTGTAAACATTTTCTGTTAGGGCAAGAATCTCCATGCAGAGAAGCTGAGACATCATGAAAGCTCCTACAAAAGCGAGCATTAACTACCAGTATTTCTGGGACACTATATAGTTTCAGAGAGGTCGACTTGGTTCTTATTTTTCATAGCCATGTGACATCAGTATAACATTGAGAACCTTTTTAGATGTGCTTGCTATGGTGTGTAGCTACACGCATGCATTTTGCGGCGATGCGTCAGTCATGCTGGGCAGGTAAGCATGGCTAGACACAGCTCGAATGTCCTGCTAGGATCGCGAGGAAGAGAAAGCAGCCTGTAGTATTCTTGGAAGCAATTGAATGGATTTCTGCAGCATCTGCGGCGGTGAGTCACTCTGCAAATAGGTCTTCACTCCTGTCTGGTAGCGTCAGCAACAGTGCCTAGGTGAACATGTATTTTGAGAGGAGTTTCTCAGGTGTCATGTATGAAGGAGATGCCACTGTCTCATCCTTGCAGGACCCAAACTAACACCTACATGTTGCTTGGCAGCGTCATCACTTCACAGAGACCACAGGTGTATCCTGATTCCTGGGGACGTGTGCAGAGTCGGCGGCGCCAGCACTGAGTGTTGAGCATTGAGTGGCAAGATTTGTTTTTTATTAGCGATCTTTTGTCTAAACTGTATTCCATCAATTTCACCAACAGATAGGATGCTGCGAATTAAAAAAAGAGTACCCCATACATGTGAAGAATATCGATTTAATTAATTTGTATAAATTTTTTATATCAATGTTGTGTTAGCGGTACAATAGTTAAGGGGAGGGAGTGCATGAGTGGGTGACATGGAGCAGAACAGCAGGTTAAGTGCAGAATAATAGGTTAATCTGCATAATTTTTATGTAAAACGCAGTACAATATTTTAAGGGGGTGGGTGACAAAGAAGAATGAGCCAGAAATGGCATTCAAAAGCACGTGAAATTCTAAAAGTGTACCAGAAAATGGTGGGAGAACATAACTAATTACTTAATTTGGTATCAAAGAGCGGTACAATAGTATAAGGAGATGGGGGTGTCATGGAATACTACTTAACAGAACAATAGGTTATGTGCCAACATAGGGCTGAACATTAGGTTAAGACACCCAGAGTCCAGGGCCAAACATTAGGTTATGCAACATGTTTGCTCCATGTAATTACTTCTTACAAGACCTACATGTTTCCAAACAGCAGAGAATGATGAGCAAGAGAAATCCAACCCCCACAAACAGAATTTTTTATAAATAGACATTATACCCTTGAATTTCCTCTCCACCAAAGAGCCACCCATATCCATATAGTCCATACACTGCCTTGAATCCCCTAAATTTTAGAAATAAACAATATTCCACACATTGTCTAAATTGTTTAAATAATATTCCATACACAGCAATCGATTTCTCTCCAAATGACGGATCAACTGAGTCTTTTCTCCCGCCAATCTCTGGGAGGGAGTTTGGGACGGGAAGGGTGTTTACCACAGGGAGAGAGGATAATTAATTTATCAATTTAATTAATTAGTAGTATCAAACTGATAAGAGTGAGAGGGGCTACTCCAATAACTCAGACATGAAAGTTTACCTGTAGCAGCAAGCAGGAGGGATGGGTTGGAGGTTTCCTGAGGGCAGAAGGAATTGGGATGGGGTAGGGGGACAATAGGTTAAGTGCCTGTCAATCAAAAGGAACGATCCTTTTAGCAGAACAATAGGTTAAGCATCTGTCAATCAAAGGAGAACAATAGGTTAAGTACCCATCAATCAATGGGGAACAATAGATTTGCCCCTGAGTGCATACTTGCCCCTGATGTAGACAATCCGCACTAAGAAATTTGGACTAGCCCCTACTTTGCTCTACTACTCTGGCATGCTGTTGTTGTTGTGGTCTTCAGTCCTGAGGCTGGTTTGATGCAGCTCTCCATGCTACCCTATCCTGTGCAAGTTCCTTCATCTCCCAGTACCTACTGCAACCTACATCCTTCTGAATCTGCTTACTGTATTCATCTCTTGGTCTCCCCCTATGATTTTTACCCTCCACACTGCCCCCCCCCCCCCCCCAATGCTAAATTTGTGATCCCTTGATGCCTCAGAACTTTGCTCTACTACTCTGGCAAAGGTCATTTTATATTTGGGAAAAACACCCCGCATTTCCATCTGATACAATCCTGACATATACAACCTGGTGTTTGAAAGTGAGATCTTTCTGACAGTTTGATCTGAATCAATATTTTCTTGCTGAATCAATGTGCTGGCAACTATAGCAACGCCCAGAGGTTTACCATTGTGGGCCGCTTAGCTATTTGCAGTATACATGCCTTTGGGAGTACACAACATGTTAGACCATGACAGTGCAATCAAACTTGTGAACATACTACATGGCCACACATCACTATGTCGCGTCACAAACTGGGGTGAGCCAGTGGCAATAAAAGAGTCAGTGCAGGCCGTGCCACATTGTACACCTCCCCTGTGCACCACCGCCTCTGCCGCCTTGTGATGCGTCACTGCAAGTTGTTCTGCTGGTTAATAACTCTGGCAAACTTCCGCCGAGGCATCTTTCCACTGCTTATAATACAGCAAAACCTTTTTTTTGTGTACATCTGTGTGGTCTGTTGTGGTTGGCAGGAGAGCCAACCACGTTTTTCTAAAAGGAGGCCGAAATGCACGCGTCTCAGCACATGCAGGCTGGCATGAGGTCTGGAACATGACAAGGGAATTAGAATTGAGAAAAACGGACGTAGCTGGTGGAATACTTAACTTTAATCCATTAATGGAGAACGTCACTCTTTATGGTACATGATTCACAATATCAATAGTACGGATACTGGCGCCTTGCTAGGTCGTAGCAAATAATGTAGCTGAAGGCTATGCTAACTATCGTCTCGGTAAATGAGAGCGATATTTGTCAGTGAACCATCGCTAGCAAAGTCGGCTGTACAACTGGGGCGAGTGCTAGGAAGTCTCTCTAGACCTGCCGTGTGGCGGCGCTCGGTCTGCAATCATTGATAGTGGCGACACGCGGATCCGACGTATACTACCGGACCGCGGCCGATTTAAAGGCTACCACCTAGCAAGTGTGGTGTCTGGCGGTGACACCACATGGTCTCGGTCCCAGTTTTGTAACCATGCCTGATTTACGTCCTTGCCAACCAGCGGAGAGGACTGAATCAGCTCTGTATGCTGCAACTGCGGCCCAGTACAAGCTGATCGCATTACTTTACTTCAACAGCAGAAAAGCACCCTGTCACTTGAAAAAAATAGAGCTACAGGAACGGATTAACACGATAACTCGCGAACATGAAGCCAGAGCTGCTGAAAATGCGGCAACTGAGGGCATTTGAAGAGCCCCTAAAGTTGAAACAGAAAAATTAGTACCAGTTATAGTCCGTACGCTTCCAACCTTTACTTCTATACCATCTTTTGCTGGAAAAGCAGACGAAAATGTAGCAACATTTTTGTAAAACGGCAGAGATGTAGGATGTACATGCGCATGGCCAAACCATTTTTGTTAAATGTCACCAAACTGAAGCTTTCGGGCGATGCGCGAACTTAATGTTGAATCAGTAGACACGTTGTGGGAAACACCTGCTTTCGAATCCTTGGCAAAGGGGTTGGCAGAGTGCTACCTCAGCAACCGTGGTGTTAGCTATTACCATGATCAGTTGCTCACCCTTAGACAGAAAAGCGGGAGAACTCTGAAGCAATTGCAATCTGGATTAGGGCACTGTCTTGTAGCACATACGCCATAGGAAGGGACAATACACGTAATGGAGTGTTAATCAAAGAAGCTGAAGCGAGAGCAGTCGATGTATTCATATGCAGAATCAATCCACATATAGGGAGTGAGTTAAAGGTAGCCTCTCTCATCTCCTTGTTGAAGTAGGCAGAATTGCTCCATTATGTGATGAAGTGGGAAGATTTGTATCCGCCCCCATGTGCGCCAGCAAAGTGCGACATGTGTGCATTACTGAAACGAATTGCCAGAGATGTGGGAAGCCCAACCATATGGCTGAACACTGCTGGGCTTCCTGTTCTGTAAGAAGTGTCATGCTGTCAGACATGCACAGGATCGTTGATCGCAAAATAAGTGGCCGAAGTCCCCCAAGAGGACCGTGCCAGCAGGCAAAAAAAAATCTCAATCAAACAGAAGTACTACTCCACTGGGAAACGAGCATGGGTCAGGTTCTGCCACCCACCCTCGCCAACAATGAAATAAATAAACCCTATAAAAAGGGGAGAACCCACTGAGGTGGCAAATTTAATCTTTATAAGGGAAACTCAGAGAGAAGACTGCCCAAATTCTTGTAGATACTGGAGCTCAGATTAGTGTTCTTTATGTTTCTAATAATGATAAGCGTGTGCTAAAACTGCCATGCCACAATATAAATGGTCTTGGAGAGGAAATGATTACTCCTACAGGCACTTGTACAATAGACCTGTATACTGAAGGGAAAAATGTGTAGTGAGGAAACACAGACGGGACTTTGATATCATCGTGGGTAGCGATTTCCTAACACACTATCAGACTGTGACAGATTATAGAATGCACAATGTTCGAAAGATTATAGAACACACTATGTTTGGTTCAGTGATACACACCACTGATCGGACAGTGGGCGTGCATCTCATTCGCGAGGAATCTGTGAAGGGAGGCCTATCTCAAAGTCTCCAACTGAACTGTGTAAATGGACATTGAAAACTATCGCACCTGTAACAATTAGCGGTGGAATGGGAAGAGTTCTCTGGAGTGAAATCAAAGACCAGGTACTGCCAAGATCGAACTTTCTGGTTGACCCGCTCTCTGAGAATGATTTTCTCAACAGGCAGCAAACCTATGTTAAGAGGAGTCTAAGTAGACCTGAAGTAAATGGGAACCGGTTTCAGATACCAGTTTGTGTTGACAATTTTGGTCAGTGGGATGTATAAATCCCACATGGCATAATACTAGCCAGTGGCGAAGGAGTTATGTAAATAGAAATTTCGAACCAGTAACAGTGTCAAGAGAAAAGACATAAGCAGTTACCAGTGAGAAAAGTTGGCACATTAACACTTTCAGTAAGAAATCAGTTGAAAGAATAGCTGGAACATTTGCTGCAGTCAGAGCAAAATCTTATGTATCCAGTTTTAGAGGAATACGCATGGTTATTCGGACCTGCTAGGTTAGCAGAGGGCACTAATGCACTGCTTCCTGGACTCTAGTAGGTGCGCTGGCCCCAGATCGAATCCACCTAACGGATTAACAATGAGGGCCAGTGTGCCACCTGGATGTGGTTTTTTTCCACATCCCACTAAGTGAGTACCAAGCTAGTCCCCTTGTCCTGCCTCACTTACATGACTCACAGACATTTGAAAATGTCCCCACTATTTCATTGCTCCCACTAGATTCAGACAGTTGGGATACACTAATTCCATCCCAGGGCATATGGGGTGGCAACAGGAAGGGCACCCGGCCACCCTCTGACACTGACCTCGCCAAATCCTTAGTGACAGGGCCGAGCCCGCATTGGAGTGGGACAAAGGCCCAAGAAAATGATGATGTGTGGTTGTTCGAGGAAAGGCAACTGACTTCATACAACCCGAAATTCCCACAGGAGATGCGAGACCAATAGCACACAAGCCGTATCTTCTACTCCATCAATTATCATCTGTTGTTGAAGATATGATTAAATAGCAATTCGCTGCAGAGATAATTCAACCGTCTGCAAGTCCTTGGACCAATTCAATTGTAATCGTGCCAAAAAAATCAGTGGGGAGAAAACCTATCAATATGAGGGCAGTAAACAAGGTTACCACACAGGACACTTACCCTCTGCCGCATATCGACGAGACCTTAAACAGGTTAGGAAATTGCAAATACTTTACCTTCTTGGACATGTGTTATGGATATCAGCAGATTGCGATTGCACCAAAAGAGAGACCTAAACTTGCTTTTGTGGTCCCATCTGGATTGTATGAATTCTTATGGATGCCTTTGGGACTAAGAAATGCGCATGTCATTTTTCAAAGATTTGCTGACTTGTTATTGAGAGGTTTAAAGCCTACTATGTGTCTTGACGACATCATAATTTTTGCAAAAACAATGGAAGAGCATGCCGAAAGCTTAAGAAATATTGTAAAGTGAACACTTGAGTTTAAAACTAAAAAATGGTTTTTTTTTCCACAGTAATAGGTTTGTAGGTGACTTGCCTACAACAAATAATTGCATAGCCGTCCGATATAATGAGTTAACGAAAAAATATTTATTCGTGAAAACTCACAATGAGAAGAAAGCAAACAAAATAAGCTAGGAGTCTTACGGCAAAGACAAAAAACAACACATGACAAAAAAAAACTCTCATGCACTTTTGATATCACTTTGCACCAGACATGCAAAATATCACTGCCACAGGTTCAATACGTAGAGCACATCATTAATTCAGGTGTAATTAACCCAGACCCTAGGCTAACTCAAACAGTGGATAATTTTCCAACCCCAAGAAACGTCAAAGGATTACAATCTTTTCTAGGTTTACGTGTTTTGTGCAGCATTATGCTACAATAGCAAAGCCTTTAACAAAATTGCTAAAGAAAGATGCAGTATTTGAATGGACAGATGAGTGCGAAGCAGTAATGAGGAAAATTAAAGAAATTTTGATTATTCCACCTTTATTAATATATTCAGTTTTTGGAAAACCATTTATTATTTCGACTGATGCATCACATTACACTGTCAGAGCTGCTTTTAGTCAGGAATGTAATGGCGAGGAAAGACCAATTGCCTATGTCTCCAGGGAAATGAACTCAGCACAAATAAATTACAGCACTGCCAGGAAGGAGTTGCTAGTTCTCATGTTTGGGGTAAATTACTTTAAGTGTTACTTGTATGGACATCGGTGTTTTGTGGTTACAGCCCACGCTGCTTTAGTGTGGATGTTAAGTTTAAAAGACCCCAGCAGTCCCTTGACTAGATGGGAATTAAAATTGTCAGAATATGATTACACATTTTGGCATAAACCTTGCCGCCTGCATAGCAATACCAAAGGCCTAAGCAGAGAGGTTAAATTTGCTCAGGCAGATGATGTTTCTATAGACGAATTAAAAGACTCACAAGAGAGAGATGTAGAATGCCATCGGTATGCACCACTATCTGATTTTGTTCCTGGAGGTGGAGTACTAATGGCAAGGCCCTACTGGGTAGCTATAATATAATATAAAACAATAATAATAGTTTAGATATATAGAAATAATGAGAATAATTTTTCGGCATATCAAGCACAATAAGTTGAACTATGCCTGTAAAATGGGTACAGAATCTTTTTCATATTAGTAGGTTTATGGTTACCAATTAATAATATTATGTCCAATCGCCATATCCTCCTACAAAATCTTGACTGTGTTCCGTCGTTACTTTTGTAATCGAATCTTTGTAATAACTCTGAAGTACACAGGTGGGCTTCTTGGGTTTTTGTATGTTGCAGTACTACTTGCGATGGTGACTCAAACAATTTCTCACTGGCGAAGTAATACTATATTCTTCCTTCTGCGCACATACAAAATACAGCCTTTTTACTTATTCTCACAACCAAAATGGCTACTGCCCATTTCGCTCTAAAATAACGTGTGTCTACCTTCGTTCATTAACAGAGAGCGAGTCCGTCTTACCGAGGAACAGGAAAACATTTTATGTCATTTGAAAATCAAAAATACATGACGGTAAGCGCAGGCTCTACGCTGGCCTACCGCCTCACCTTTTCTCTTTGCCTTTGAAGTAAACGAAAACATAAAAGCAAGAAATTCAAAATATATATCATAGTAACAGAGTAGTAATACCAAAAGAATTACAACGAATAACAGCACAGTGTCATGACAGTTTACAGGCTTGCCATAATGGGCAATGAGCCACCAATTTAAGAAGAGCCTCAAATTACTAGTGGAGAGTTCGACAAGACAACGTTAGGAAGTATGTACAAAATTGTGTGCCTTGTGTGCAAAGAGCGCTTCCACCAAGGACTAAAGCTTTATAAACAATAACAGAAATATCGAAACCATTTCAAATTGTGGCCTTAGATATCTGCGGTCCATTTGCACAAAGCATCAAGAATAATAAATATATACTGTCTATTATAGATCACTTTTCAGGGTACATCATTGTGATACCACTGGCAGATATGACTGCTGAAACTGTTGCTTGCGCCTTTGTCAATCACTTGGTACTGCCTTTCGGAAGTCCTGGCACAAAACTCACCAAGCAAGGCTTAATGCCAGCGGGTGCCTAGAGGAAGTGCACAAAATTATTTTATGAACACTATCGTATTATGTAGGGTAGACTCAGATTGGGACACATATATAGGATTTGTCGCTTCAGCGTACAATAGTCATGTCCGGGAAGTAACACGACACTCCCCATATGAAGCAGTCTATGGGAGACCCATGAATTCACCATTTGAGATTGGCGGATTGCCTTCTGACGTCAACATAGACTAGCCCGCCGTCTCAAAAACATATGGGACCAAGTTAAACACAGTAATTTCAAAGCTACACAAAAGCAGCTAGAACGCAGCAACAAATGCGCTACACTCCCTCAATATAAACCTGATGATGTAGTATTCCTCCGAAATCCTGTGGTAAAAAAGGGATGAACTAAAAGGTTCACTCATTGGTACTAAGGTGCCTTCCGTCTAACACGCGTCCCCTCCCCGATGAATGGCGAAATTAAGTTACCTATTGTACTACAACAGTATACTTTGATCGGATAAAGCCGTGTCAAAGCCTATCTGCGCCTCCTCAAGGAACACCACCTGGTTCTACCCCTGAAGTCACTCCGACAGGTAAAGGTATCACCACAACAAAGCAGAAAAAAAAGAAAGGTAGCATGTTACCAGCATGTCGCCACTATTCCTTAAGAAAAAAGCATCCCTATGCACTGAGGTCCAGCAATTAAATGAGAACAAAATAATGATAAGAATGTCACATCAGGATAAGAAAAATAAATATCATTTACTTATTTGTTTGTATCTATAAAATGTATTAGCCAGACAGAACCGAGTGCTACAGAGATGCATGCTGTTTCACTAAAACAAAAAAAATATCAAGGATTGTTCATGACCTTTATGTTTCTAGTTGTGTCGTGTACCTGAAGTCGCAGTGTTAAGCATCAGCAGCTATAGATGAGGAAAATGATAAGATTCAAGTTATGAGAACTAACTAATAAGCATGCTAATTAGTTAACTCTTTTTCAGTTGTGGAAAACTGCTGCCAGTTACAGGAAAACGTCGAAGTATGAGTAAGTTTGTGATACAGCACTCACGCGTTATGTAAGTTTGACGTAGTCTGTCACTTACATCTGGTCGTGAACAGAAAAGCTAAATATAATAAGTTGGTACAAATCCACGGTAACACATTGCTTAACTTTAATTAATGCATGTTCAGGGAGATGAAAGACTTCCCCAAGACGTATAGGAAACCATGTCAGTTTGTATGTCACGGCAAGTAAAATAGACACTAAATGTAGTAAAAGGCCTCTCAAATGTTTAATAGTAATCCACTCCTTAGAAACACATATGGTTGCAAGTGAATACAAATGTTACGTACATGTGTAGAACAAAAGTTATTCTCCACTCGAGAGTCAGTCAAAAACTGCGTCTTTTACCATAATTCGAACACCAAAAAATGCAGAGAAAGTTAACTGCCATCTCACTCAATGGTACTAGTACCGCTGGATAACTTAAGACACAAAATCTCGCACTTACAAGTAACAGCTGTTACCAGTAAGCAACTATTTCCTTTCTTCCTACAATGCTTCAAGAATGGCGCGGTTCTATTTCTTAACAAGTATTTTGAGACGTTTTGTCAGTGAGTTATTTATATTGCCGCGAACAAATTGCTTTGTATGTCTATAAAGAGTGTAACACAAACATAAGACGTTACCCACTGCCATTACTTTTGAAGTCAACCAATCTTATAAGAAGATGAAATGGTTCACAAACACAGCTAACTTCTATGCAACACCTAACACAAGAGTTGAGTTAGAACCCTATTTTTAAAACAAAGCCATGATGTTATTCCACAGTCAGATTTCGCACACTGGGGCAGCAATTCAATCCCATTTAGGTTCAAAATTGTTGAGTATTATCTGGTAGTAAGGAAAATTTATTATAAAACAAGAAACTAGTAAAGATAAGCTTACTCTCGTCAGCTTGGAGGCAACAGGGTCATAAGCGTGTCACTGACGATCTCTACTCTGTAGGATCATTTACCAACTTCCTGGTAAACGTCTTTCCATTCCCTACTAGGAAATATTAACGCAGTTACAACTGGGAAAACTTTGCTGGTATGTCGAGTGACGCCACATCGTCGCCTGTGCGCGAAGGTTCAAAGGCGCGCCGGCTCCCCCACCACTTTTAGCGCCAAGCGGCGGCCATCATTTTGACGTGGTACGGCGCTCAGCTGTCTGACCATGAGCCAACTAGTTGCGTGACCTGGACATGTACGTTTCTGTTCTAACCGGAGTATTCCGGAAGATTAGCCCCTTCATAAAACACTGCCTGTATCCCAATGGCATAGAATTATTTAAATGTAAAGTTACAATATTGAATCCATTATCAAACAAACGGTTACGCGCTTACCTAGTGGTTAAACTAAGTCCAATGTTAGACTGCTCAGAGCTCACCGAAACCATTATGCACAATCTATCAAATCAATCCTAGCATGAAAGCTAATGCTAAAAACTTTCATTGGACACAGGAAAATATTTCGAGTTTCTCATGCAACCTGACTCTGTTGTATGATTTGAAGAAGCAGAGCCACAATGGGGATAATTTTGAGTAAACACATATCAGTTAATATTTCCTGACAGATTTGTCAATCTTATCTGCCACTGTAGTAGGAGTTATTAACGGAGATCCACTACCCACTACGAAATTCATTTTCGTGGAAATACTTGGTACGTGAGAGAGAGATAATACGATAAACCAGTATAGTCAAATCCTGCCCGAGTAAACATACTCCTAATAGAGATTTCAAACTAATCAGAAGTAGGATATTAAGATACAAAAATCGCGAAGGATATCATGTAAATAATATTAGTTATCGATTGTGTTCAGCAATGCTTCACTCAAATTGGGGCGATAACTGCAATTTATATTGTAGCTGCAATCACGGTATGGGGACTTCAGCATCTGAAAGTGACTATGGGTAATCAGTTTACCAATCTGCACTATTTCCAGCCGTGTCCTTACGTCACAAAACGCAGTGGAAGAAAATTACATCATTAGCATATGTAACGATAACAGAAAACTATAAAGCATTATAAATCTATATTAATTCTACCAGTGCGCTAACGAGCCAGATTCATTTTCCAACGTTTCTCAGCTGCGTGAATATTGCTCTTTATAAAGCCCTCTCTCCAGAGGTACACTAGCTACCTACGCGACACCGGATGCTGCTGACTACAGTAGCGCCACAGCGACTGCGCCGAGCCTCGCTTAAGCTACAGCATCCAGCACCTTTACACAACGCAGTTAGAAAACTTTGGAGTACAGCCACAATCTCCTCTTCTCACATTAAAATAGCTTACTGATTTTATCAAACACTGTTCTACATGTCCTCTTTTTTTATGGTTTACAGCGCCGACTTGCGGTTTTCAGACTTCAACTAAGTTAGTCAGTGGAAAATCAACTACCACCGTCTGCAAGAATATCCGATGCACCGCAACAATTCAGAGGATATTACTGGCAGGTTGAATAAACCACCTCCAAGGGCATCAATGATGACTCGTGAATAAAGAATACAGGCACAAAGAAACAAAACACGCAAAGATAACAAAATCTCCAATGAACACATCACCCCAGTATTAAAGCATTTGAGAGAGCCAAAAATTGTTTAGAAGATCGTTTCTTACCCACAAGCAGAAGTAATATCGGAATTAATGACGCACATTAAGGTACATGGAGAACTGTTAGGCGCACAATACTTTCATGTGAAATATACCAAACTATAAGCAGAAGTAAATGGCAGCAGAGATAACAGGAGAAAAGTTATCGTGACAACACCAGCCCTAGCTACTACACAAAAATATATGTGAAAATGTTCACTATGTTTACTGTAAGATTTTGGAGCTCCACCTGCATGTATTTGTATTTCATTATGTATTTATGTCTTTTATCTGACAATCTTCCCCCCTCTCTCTGAGCTTCCATCCCCACTTTGAAGGGTATTCTTATTTTCATATTATCTTGTCATATATATACAAATGTTCAGTGTAATTAGAGGCTGCACAAATTGAGCTATGGAGAAATAGCAAATATAGATACTTCATATTATTGTAATTGAGGGAAACATTCCAAATATGAGGACACACCTCCTTATCTAAATATTGTGAATAATTATTCGCTCTCACTAAGAGACCCAGTGCACTATTCACAATGAATACTTTTCATACTTAAACTAAGCACAGTGTTTGTATCATGATGCAGATTAATTCTATAATTTACGTACAGTAGGAAGGGAGAATGATGAAAACTGGTAGTAATTACCTGCAGTAGCATATATTCAGAGTCACTGTTACTAACGCTGACGCCATAAGCTCTATCGATATACCAAAATAAGGTACACCAGCTTGAGAAAAACTCGCTTAGTGGCCACGCCACTAGGCTCTTAGGCAAATAGAAACGCCAAAACGGGTAATATATCGCTTGATACTAGACTAGACACTTGTTGGTTAATGGCAAACATTGCACTATGGCTCTCAAAAGCTTACATTACCACAATGCTGTAGTTAGAAAATCACTGTGTGTTGCTTAAGGCTATGTGCACAGTCAAAGAACTACAGTTGTGTAACACATGGAATGTCCCATTTGAACAAATATACATGATTGTGCTTAAACTGACACACAAAACTTTCAGCGCAACGCAATCTGACTTTCAAAAATCCCTACAAAAGAATGGCCCTGACTAACATTAACCTATACGTTTTACAAATCACTTACCCCACAAAAATCTTCGTTACTCGAACTACTGCATTACAGCGAGCGCCACTACTGCCAGCTAAATAAAAGATTCAAACTACTCAAGGCACTAACTACTAATAGGCATAGTTAGCAAATGAAAGATTTTGATAGAGAACAGACAATGTATTTACCTCAATAGTGTTCAAAAGTGATAATATATATAGCAGTTCATGACATCCAGTCTTACAAATTTCAAAATTCCGCCATTTCTCTCCCCACATCCACCACTGCTGGCGGCTCACCTCCAACTGCGCAACGCTACCCGCTGTTAACAGCCAACTGCCCAACACCACAATGGCAGACAACAATGCAAACCAGCCACAGACTGCACACAGCACAGCCAGTGATTTTCATACAGAGCGCTACAAGGCGTTACCAATATAAAAACCTAAACAGCTTACTTACTTAGCCCCCATGCTCCTCACAAAAAATTTTACAAATTGTTTTGGGCACTTGCCAATACATATTTGTTAAAAATTTTTCACAATTACAATAACAAAGAAGTCAAATGCACACTCTTATTGATACAATGTTGCTCAAAAGCTATAATTTTCTCACAGTCCATAAAGACAGTTCTGATCATTAATCACAGTAAAACTGCCGTTTGTTTTCTCAAAGTCTGAGCAGTAAAAGAGAATGCACATGGAAGTAGTAGGTTTCCATGCAGTCTTGAAGAAGTTATGTTGTCCTTCCAATGGAAAGACAGTGCTGACTCTTGACATGCAGACATGTAATGGGTCACAACAGAGCAAACCCACAGCAGAGTCAGTCGAAGTTTTGAAGAATATTGGTAGGTTGGTCATCACAGAGCAGACCCACTGTAGTCCTGGTAGAGAGTATGGTATTGGTGGACCACCAGAGGTGCAGACCCACTGCAGTCCTTGTAGAAATAATGATATTGTTAGGCCACTAGTGATGCAGACCCATCATAGTCCTCGTAGAAATAATGGGATTGGTGGGTCATCAAAGGTGCAGACCCACTGTAGTCCTTGTAGAGATAATGGTAGTCGTGGGCCATCAAAGATGCAGACCTACTGTAGTCCTTGTAGAGATAATGGTATTGGTGAGTCATCAAAGGTGTAGACCCACTGTAGTCCTTGTAGAGATGGCTAGCAGCCATCTGTTGCGACTGTGCAGGTGCACAATCATCATCGAAGAGTCTTGTGGACAATATAGCAAGTCCATGAACCACCACTTGTGCATTTACAATTTTTTTTAATATGTCCTTAGAACCAGCAATGCTGTTATCCAGTCCCTTGCTGACATATTAACACACGTCCAAACACTAACAGTCCCTACTTCTCACATATTGTCCATATACTATGACCAACAGAACATGTGCTAACTTACAAGTTACTTAATTTGATGAACTGGTGTCAATTACAATTTTATAACATAAGAATACAATAACAAAGGTACAAAATACATCATTAAATAACATAACAATGCACATAAATTTGTAGTAGTACAGGCTTTACAAAAGAATAGAAATAAACAGGTACATCAGTGTTACAGGAATTATGAGATAAGTTAATATATAAAATAATGAGAATAGTTTTCGAAAGATTAAATTCTACACATGAGCATTAAAACAGAACAGAATAAATAATGTCTAAACATCTTTATAAAGAAAATAACTTAGTATTTGAAAAATTCTACAACATAAATCTTATTAGCTAAACACATAAAGACAGGAAAAAGACGAATACACAAGGATACATAAACACATAGCGGTTTAACACAGAAGGAAAGGACAGGGTTTGTTTTCAGTGTAACATTTGGTACTGCAGTCCAACCCAAAACGTCATTCCACAGATCTTTCGTCTATCTCAACATTTGTTTCCACCAAAAAAATCCTATCCAAGCATGTTTTCTGTATTTATATTTTCACATATTTCTTACCTCATTATTTATTTTCCATTATCTTACCTCATCATTATTTTTCCAAGAAAATCCTACCTAAACCTGTTGTCTCTAAACCCTAATTTTTGTTCATATCCTCTTTCAAAATCCTTTTTTGGCCAAACGATTTTCTTAAAGCTTCTCAATGCATTTCATCCAATTCATCACAACGCGTTCTCATGTATAGTCTACCCCCTCTTAAACTAACTTAAATCTACTGAGCTCAGATGCTAAACTAAGGGACGAGGCAATTCTGCAACACAAAACAATTAATACAAACAGCAATGAAACAAAATGGAAATTGTTAAAGCAAGCAGCAAATCAATTGCAATATTACAACTGCTATAAGGCAATGTGCAGCAAACAAGAAAAATAAATCCGTCGTAAAGCTGGCTTAACAGAGTAATACAAAGTCAAATTCAGTGACATTATGCCTGGCAAACAGCAGCAGCAAAGGCAATAACTTATATCTAAACATGGCAAAGCTCAAGCAGAAAAAATATTACAGTAAAAATGGCCATGTTTAATACCTATGCCACATCTTAACACTAGATGTGATGCATCATGAGAACTTACTGTAGCAGACAAGTTGCCAAATTGTAAAAAAATTATTTACGCAATTCCTGTGAAGGGAAATGTCTATTTAAGTTCCCTCATTTTCTTGGAAGTAGATCATAAAATTATTTTTACTGGATCTGTAGGCATAAAATAACTATATTAGTACATCTATTAAATTTTATTTTAACCAATGCTGCAGTGCAGCTAAAAACTAGATATTAAACAAAATAAGCAATCTCTCAACTGCAAAGACAATAGATTAAAATGTTTCTCATCATTTCATTAGGCATTTTAGTAAATATCATAAATTAAGAGCTTCACAGTATAATCATATGTTTTCAAGTTTGAGCGTGTTGCATTTGCTATGCTTTCTACAAAGGAATGTCAATAGTGAAGATAATGGCCCCTTTTTTTTCTCCACCTGTGACTCTGAAAGGCACACACTAATGGCTTTTTTCCAGGCGTCTGTCGCGCAGCCGGATGCCCACGACGCATTACGTGAAGGTGGTCACTTAACTTTTTTACCGAAATATTTACGACAGGAGTTTCTGCTACAGTGACAGTCTCATATAAAAATATTTTCACAGGTTGAGAATTTGCGTTATAAATGTGTAGAAAATAAAATCCTATAAATATAACAGTGTCCAAAAAATTTTCGACAGCATTGTAATACATTCACGCATGTACTCACATTTCATAATTCTTAAAGTACGATTCTCGGTTTCCAACATCCACTTTCACAACTAGAGTCGCTAACCACTACTCATTATTCCTTGGTTTAGTACACATATCCATATTCGTCGGTATTCTTCAATATTTCATCATTATAAATATGTAGCATAATCAAATTCCTCCGTAGCATAATCAAATTCCTCCTCTAGCATCAGCTTATTGATCATAAACATACCTCAACAGCGTAATACACATCGTCGTCGTAAAAATAACATCATAACACCCAAAGTCAAATCTCTAAAACGCCGTAGCTTTCTGCAATAATGTCAAAACCTTAAAAAAATTCTCTGCTCATTTCAATAGTGTCATCTACCACAAACGTACTTTAAAAATCATGATCTCATACCAAATACATCATTCAAAGCTCTCATAGTATCACAACGGTTCTGAAAAAATATGAACAGTACGCAAAGTACAGACAAAATACAATTTCGTAAGTGTGAAGTAATCCAACTGTGTAATTGCATAAACATCTGTCACTGATGTAGTAAAAAAAAATGTTTGTCACTCTCAGTTAAATGATCAGATAGCTGTGTAATTTATGTGTTAGAGAAATATGGTGCCAATGTGTAAAGTTGTATCAGCAAATACCATATTAGCTAGGGCTCCTTGTGCTTCCCAAACACATGATACACAATGTAAGCGTGTACCCCCCTGAGGATTAATGTAATTAAACCCTCAGGTGTTACAGATTACAGCAATCGAATGAAATGTGTCTTGGCAAACCTTTGTATCATTGTAATTCAAAAATCTCTAAAAATAAATGTTTAAGTACAAAATTAATCACTCAAATCCGTGTCCTGTAGCGCTAAATGTGCGTCTTCCTATAAGATAATCTCTGTGGAAGTGTCGTAGTTATCGTCGTCCGAAAGCTAAGTTCTGGAGAAGTCAATGTATCTACCTCATGATAAACAAAAGTGAAATACTTTGCGTATAAATATCTTAGTTATTACGCTTATTGCCGTGATGAGGAAAGTACTGTGCTGTAACGTATTGTTGTGCTACAGAAAAGGCTGTCTCATTGTAGCTATACCACAAAAGTTACTACTAAAACATGTTTTCCTTTCCAGAAGAATTCAGAAAAACTGTGCAGATATAAAACAGATAAACTGCAAATATGTTCCGCAGGTTCTAGACTGGATAGTTAACTTCAAAACATTGTTGCATGATAACAGTTTCAAAGTGTGACAAAGCATACTAGTAACGTGAAGTGAAAAGTTTTATGATAAAGACAAAGTTAAAAAGTAGATTATCTTTCAATAAACGGTTTTAAATGTGAAATGTGGTGTAAACTTTTACTCTTCCTAGTACGCAGAGTTTCACCTTCAACGCAATTATCTTTTGGTATACGTCGGTTTCAGTAAGGTCCATTGTAAATCAGAAAGAATTTGTGACTGAAGTGTTTCTTCTTATGTGACAATGAATGAGTTTTAATGAGAACTTTCTGACCAATATATAATTTCTTTGCATTTGCTCTTGCTTTGCCTTTTGTCTGCTGCAGAATTTGTATTTTCATTAGCAAAATCAATTATGTCTTTGCGTCGAAGTTTACGTGTATTCAGATAAGGTACAAGCTCTCTGATTCTGTTCGGTGGTTCTTCATTCTTCAGTACAAGAATAGGTGGTAAAGCAGTGGAGTCATGAGGCATTTCATTCAGCACGTTTTGAAATATGTGTAAAATCTGTCCCAATGCTGATGCTTTCTGTGACAATAAAGGCTGCAAAGCTTATTACTTTCTTTCATAATACCTTCAGACGGGTTACAATGTGGTGAGTACAATGAAATAAAAACAGGTTTGATTTTATGGTTCCGAAGCATGCGTGACCAAACACCAGATCTGAATTGTGGTCCATTGTCTGAAATGACTTTACTAGGTGTCCAACTTCACGTAAGAAATTTTTAACAAAGGCGTTGGATACAGACCGTCCAGTGGCTTTACGTTAAGGAGTGAAAGAAACAAATTTTGAAGTAAGTTCAACAGCGGCTAGAATGTACGAAAATCCATTCGATGTTCTGACAAAGGGTCCCAAGAGATCAACAGCAGCAAATTCTTTTAATTTAGAAGGAATGATAGGAAACAACGGAGCACGATGTGAGATAGTAGATGGTTTAGCCTTTTGACAAAGTTTACAAATAGACAAGACTCCTCG
This sequence comes from Schistocerca gregaria, assembly GCF_023897955.1. Taxonomy (NCBI): domain Eukaryota; kingdom Metazoa; phylum Arthropoda; class Insecta; order Orthoptera; family Acrididae; genus Schistocerca; species Schistocerca gregaria. Next base: position 322,833,065 of record NC_064920.1, on the reverse strand, counting down.
AATTCTCTTTTCCATATTGTTAAAATAACAAGTCGTTCGAAGAATATGATAACATTTTCGTGGACCAAAATGTGCACAGCTGAAATGAATGTACCAAATGAGCTTATTAACAAAATCGTCTGGAATGCAAAGTACCCATAGCTTGTCATCAACAGTGCAGTGTTTGAGGAGTATGTTGTTTCTAACCAGATAATAATGCCGAATCTGAGTGTGCAGCTTTTCATGCTATTTACTTTTGATGTCTTTCCAAATCGGATATTTATCTTGTTCATAAGCAATGTCCTTTAAAGATGTGGTGATGAAGTTTTCAAAGGCGACTTTCTGAATGTAAAGAATACTGAAATTTTTCTAGAGGTTGCCTTCTGTGTTACTTTTCTCAAGTAAACCCGGTGCGCGTGACAGTGCGTCTGCAACAATGTTCTCCTTGCCGGGAATGTAGACTATTGTGAAGTGGAATTCTTGCAGAAACAATGCCCAACGTTTTAACGTGTCATGATTTAATTTTGAAGACATAAGAAATTGTAATGGAAGCTAATCACTGTATACTTTTACGTGCTTGCCAGAAAGAAAGAAACGGAATTTGTTAAATGCCCAAACGATAGCTAAAGCTTCTAATTCAGTAACGGAATAATGTTTTTCAGATTTTGTTAGCACTCTGCTAGCAAAAGCAATGGTTTTCTGAACAGTAGTGTCATTTTTTATGGCTTCTTGAAATAAATGGGCACCAAGACCGACTTTAGAAGAATTCGTGCTAAGGCAGAAATCTTGTGACAGATCTGGACGAGCTAGTATTGGCGCGTTAAGTAAAGCTTCTTTCAAAGAATTGAATTCCAACTGTGCTTGTTCGTCTCAGTTCCAAATAGTATTTTTTCCAGTGAGAGAACAAAGTTTTGATGTAACTAGAATTTGCATATTCAGAAAACGACGGTAAAAAATGACGAGACCTAGAAAACTGCGGACTTGTCTTTTTGTGGATGGAACTGAAATGGCTCTGATTGCTTCTAACTTTTCAGGATCCGGCTGAATGCCTTCAGAAGAAATAATATGTCCCAAAAACCTCACCTATGACCTCACCGAATTCAGACTTTTCCAAGTTAATTGTAATTCCAGATTATGCAAAAATACGTAACAAACTGTTGGGGATACGATTATGTTGTTCCCAAGAGGCATCTACTATTAGAATATCATCCACATATAAGGTGATGTGACGTTTTAAGAAATCAGGTAATATGAAATTTAGCCCGCGAATGAATGCTGCCGAAGAAATGTTCAAACCAAAAGGAAGCTTCCGAAATTGATAACAAACGCAGAAACAAAGAAAAGCTTTGTATTTTCTACATTCTGGATGAAGTTTGATCTGATAAAAGCTGGATCTGAGATTAATAGAAGACAATACCACCACACCATTAAAATTTTGTATAAGCTGTTCAATCGTTTGCGGTCTGTCTGTTTCAGGAATGATGATAGTGGTGACTTGTCTTTAATCTAAGACAGGCCTGATTGATCCATTTTTCTTCTCAACAACATGTAATGGATTGCTGTATGAGCTTACTGCAGGCTCAATAATGCCCTCGTCAAGCATAGAGTGTATTTCTGTTCTAACACGGTCCCTATAATGTGCTGGAATTACGTATGATCTAACACAAAATTTAGTATGCTCACGAACACGAAATTGGTAATGAAATCCCTTAATTGTTCCTGCTTTGTGAGTAAAAACTGTGGAATGTTCTTGTAATATCTCAGAAACGTCCTGCCTATCAGTGGAATTTCAATTCTCAATTCTCAATTGTTTGAATTTTATTCTGAATTAACTCATTAGTACCAAATATGCCGTCGATATCATCCCTGTCAGTACTTGCATAGTGATTGTTAGTGTCTAGTTCCGTAGAAAATTCCGAACTGTTGTCTATCAGAAGGTAAAGCCGATTAATTTCCTCGTCATGGTTTGAGAGCCAATCTTCAAATTTCAAAGCTATTGACTTACCGTCTTTCTCGAAACTTATTTCAGCATCGTGAAAGTTTAAGATTGCTTTGTATTGTTTCAAAAAGTCTACTCCCAATATAATTTCCGTCGACAATAATGGAACGATAAGAAAGTTCATAGAGAAGCTGTGGCTTTGACAAAAGAATTCTAAGTTGGTTTGTTGGCGTACATCTACACTTTTTCCAACGACTGCACCTTGTAGTTTAATCTTACGTAACAGAAGTGTGGGGCAATCGTTCGATTTGTTGCATTTGCTAAAGGCTGTTTCACTAATTACTGAAATGGGACTGCTAGAGTCAAATACTGCCATAAATTTTACGTCATTTACTCCAATGTGAATCACAGGATATGCAATGTTGTTACGTTTTACATCGTGTTCCTGGAGTAAGATGTCCCTAATGTCTTCCATTTTTCGTAATTACTAGCTACTGCAGCTACGTCGTCAGTTTCATACGTACGTTTTGTGGCTGCCAGCGGTATGAGTCATTGCCTATAGTCTCTTTGTTGGCGCGCGTCGTTATTGGGATATGGAGACCTAACTTCTACAATTTCACCTTGTCGAGAGGGCTCTGCTCTGTTTGAATCCCGCCAGTTCTGATGCAATTCAGGTCTGTCGTTACGATCATATCGTCTGTCGTCATGTCGGTAGATCCATAGTTACTTTCTTGTCGGTCACGTGGTGGAGAATTTCTCCCTGAATCGTAACTGCGCACTGGTCCGTTGCGTCTAAAGTTTTTCTGTCTCCCTTGATAATATTTATTTTGGTTCCCATATTGTCTGTTTCTATGATTGTCTCTGTGATAGTCACTACGACGGAGAGGTGATCTTTCCCTGTAATTCTTACTACTCTGCCAACGGTTGTCATATGGGTGGTGTCTGTTTTGGTCACGATTTGTGTTGTGAGAATAGCCTTGTCGTGTCCAGTTATTATTTCGTTCATCGCGGAATTGCGACGGTTGTGACCTGTAATTGTTGTGTTTCTGTTTTCGCGTACCGCGATTGTCAGTGTCAATTTCTAATTCTTGTAAGAGTCCCTGAAAAGTTTCAATGTCGTCTTTGCAACGTCCTGCCAAAATAATATGTCGTAAATGTTCAGGTAATTTGATTAAGCAAATGCGGATGAGTTCTGAGGAGCTGTATGGGTTTGACAGGTACTGATTCTTGTGCAACATGTCTTCAAAATATTTCACAAGACTGGAAAATTCAGATTGTTCGAAATGTTTCATCATTATGATGCTATGTTTTACTCGGTCTTGTGTGGCTTGAGACCAATATGCTGAGAGGAAGGCATGGTAAAATTCTCCTTCACTGTGGCAATCGTGAATGACCGATCGCATTCTTACAGCTGGTTCATTCTCTAAGTAGCCACACATAAATTCTAATCTGTGCTCTAATGACCACTTGGAAGGAAAACAATGAGAGAATTGATGGAGCCATGCTTGTGGATGAATGTCGTTGCCAGAATTCTTAAATGTTTTGAATTTATGTGTAGTAATGAACAGCTTATAGTCAAAATCACCATGTCGGCGAGTCGCATGTCGGTCATTGTTACGTCGTTTCGGCGGTTCCATCTCAACATTCGGTGTACCTTGCCAATTTCTTTCATAGTTTCCGAAGTGCCCTGTGTTATTATTTTGTGGCTGTTCCGTATTTCTATGTCCCTCTTCCCGTATTGGAGCGTGAGTGTCCTCTGAAATACGTAATTCTTGTATTACCTGTGTCAGCTGATCTTGTACGTCCCGGATTTCTCTTTGGTGTTGTGTATTAATTTGATTCTGATTTAGTTTGAATTTTCTGATTTGTTCGAACTCTTCTGTGCTACTGAAGACTACCGGTTTTGTGTCATTCAGATTATCATCTACCTTCGTAGATAAATAATTTAGCTGATGCGAAAGTTCAACTACTTTATCTGATAATGAACTGATTTCCTCCATGTGTCTTTCTGAACCAATTTTCAGAGTATCTACTGTGTCCCTTGAGTTTTCCTGAGTTTTTGCATGTTGCGTAACCGAATCGGTAGATGCAACTGAGTCAATTTTAGCTTGCAAGGTCTCATGATTTTCATGAACAATAGTTTGCAGTTCTTTTATGGCTGCTTCGTGATTCTGTAATGCATTTTCATGCCGCGAAAAAATAGGTTGGAAATGCTCACAAATTTGTGTTTTTACTTCATTACAGACTTTTGGACATTTCGATTCGATTTTATGTAATTCAGTGGTTAAATCTTCACGTGTTTGTTCGAGCCTATGTTCCACTGAGTCTAACTTTTGAAGCTTTTGTTCCATTGCGTCTAACTGTTGCTGTGTTTGTCTCTGATGTTGTTCCGTTGTGTCTAACTGTTGCTGTGTTTGTCTCTGATTTAGTTCCATTGTGTCTAACTTTTGAAGTTTTTTGTGTGTTTGTCTCTGATTTTGTTCCATTTGTTGCATTAATTGCAATAATAATGTATTAGTGTCTGGAATCTGTTTCTCTATGCTTTTTGGCAGTGCATTTTCACCGGCAACATTCACATTTTGACAAGCAGAAAATGTGGCTTGACTCATTTGAGAAAACTCTGAGGACCCCAAACCTGAATCGACAGTATTTGCAATATTACGTTCTGTCATTTCGGATTCCTGAAGCAAGCTGTTGCCGACTGATCGAGCGATAATGCTTCCCTGTTCACTAATTGTTTCACTGCCTACACCATTATTTGCAGCCCGCTCCATTTCCCTATGCACAGTTACCAAATTACTACTTAGAACATTAGTTAATTCATCATTCGGCGGCGCTAACACGCCGCTTTCGTCTTCACTGTCATTTCTCAGTTTACTTTGAAGCCTAGTATTACGTTTTTCACACGCCATTATTGTCACAATATTTCACACGACAACACAGAAAAGCACAATTTGAAGAGCAAAATAACAAAACACATTAACATAGCATTGAAAATAATATCTATTTAAATGCAAGCGCAGCTGCGAAATACTTGGTGCAAATCTACATGCATGCCACAACTGTTTCACTGTACAACAATGAAAGACTGCAACTACAAAGGTGATTCTCTCTACAATTATGCGCTAGAAATAAACAAAAGCCACACTAATTACACAAACTACAAGAAAAAATCAGAAGATTCCAGTGAGGTATCCTCGGCTAAGGGTCGACATGTGAAACGACCCCTTTGAACAAATATATATGATTGTGCTTAAACTGACACACAATACTTTTAGCGCAACGCAATCTGACTTGCAAAAATCCCTACAAAAGAATGGCCCTGACTAACATTAACCTATACGTTTCACAAATCACTTACCTCACAAAAATCTTCGTTACTCAAGCTACTGCAATACAGCGAGCGCCACTACTGCCAGCTAAATAAAAGATTCAAACTACTCAAGGCACTAACTACTAATAGGCATAGTTAGCAAATGAAAGATTTTGATAGAGAACAGACAATGTATTTACCTCAATAGTGTTCAAAAGTGATAATATATATATAGCAGTTCATGACATCCAGTCTTACAAATTTCAAAACTCCGCCATTTCTCTCCCCACATCCACCACTGCTGGCGGCTCACCTCCAACTGCGCAACGCTACGCGCTGTTAACAGCCAACTGCCCAACACTACAATGGCAGACAACAATACAAACCAGCCACAGACTGCACACAGCACAGCCAGTGATTTTCATACAGAGCGCTACTAGGTGTTACCAATATAAAAACCTAAACAGCCTACTTACACACGAAACAATTGAAAGACAACATAGACACACTATTATTATTATTACTGTCAGCCTGGTACTGCAAATGCTGTTGCTAGTGTCATCTGAATACTGTAAGTACTAATATATCCAGTGTTGAGCCGTGTATCGACTCGTGCTACACCTTGTGTTTAGATTGCATTGGTGTTCCTTTTCTTTCCTTGACATGTTTGTTTGATATGTTGTCTGTCATTTAGTGGTTGCTTGGTTGTCTTTTCACTCTACTATCGATATCTGCATTTTTGCTTCCGGGAAACTGCTATGGAGAAAGTGAGGTCTTTGACCTGTTGTAACCTTGTGTGGTGGCGCGGAAGTAGGGGCGTGGTGCGGTGAGTCTGGTGGACACGGGAGGGCACAGTGGCTCGCCAGCGCGGACCAGCGTCGTCGGTTGTACCGAGTCGCCACGTGATGTATGTCGGTTGTGTGTAACGAGCGGGTGGAGTTGACGGAAGAGCTCCCCGCGGGTTGGTTGTCTACAGAATCGCCCCACGAGTAGTTGCTGTTCATTTCACCTTGATGGGACCTTAACAAGCCTCTTTAAGTCCTCCGTTTCAACACTGGAATTTAAAATGTAGACACCTAACATGAAGGAGAGGTCACTACCCGTCAATGTTGCAGAGAAGACGTGAACTCTGGTGACAGAGCGTGTTGTCGCGTGACAGTGGTGTGTTGGGTACACTGGCGACGTGTGCGCGGTCGGATGTGTGAATCCTTGCCATCGGAAGTCGTGTACTACCTATTCGAACATAATTGCAAGTTAAGTTAGTGGAAGGTTTAATCATTAAGTAATAAGTTTGCGTAACCAGTGTCTCTTCTGCTTTGTGGCCTCCGGCGATCGGGTTTCCAGTCCCTTGCACCGGTATAATTGAAGACAGTGATCTTTCCTCCTCTTCTCATTACTGCCCGATGGGAGGTGTAGTTTTGGCAGTTTAATTGTTTCGCTATTCTGTCGTGTGTCATGAGTAAATTCATGCTTCTTGTTGGTTGATCATGTTGTCTCTCATTCAGGACTGTGTTGTGTAATGTTTTCTTGCACGAGGTTAGCTCTAATTCTATCAGCATGTTAAGCCATCTTATTACAAGTTTTCGATGGCTAAAAGTCGGTGCAGTGACCAGCCTGAGAGTGGCAATTGTGTTTATGGGCGTATTTAAATTGGTCAGTATTCTGCCTAGCCTGAGCATCCCTGAGTGGGTGATTTGCGGCCGCCTTATTTTTTTTCATTTCTGTTATGTTCTAATGATATTCCAGGACACTTTTGTTTAAAAACTTTTTTTAAATCCCTTCATTCCTTTATTGCCATTAATCGTGTGTGCTGAGACCTTTGATTTTTTTAAGGTGGTGTTGGTAGCTTCACTACCTCACTGTACTTTATTAACAAAGTTCTATATTTACTTTAGGAACCTGTTTATTAATGTTCTTTAAATCTTTAAATTGTTGTATTGCTATAAATTACTTGATTGCCGTTAGCGCCATGTTTTGAAACGCTGTTATTGCCGTACTGTTACTTCTATTTTTTCTAAAAAAAGAATTTCTTAAAAATTGTAGTATTGCTACAAATGATTTGATTGGTGTTAGCGGCGTGTTTAAAAGGCTGTTTATTGTCGTATTGCTAGTTTCTGTAAGATATGAATAAAACATTTGTGTGTGAAAATCTCAACTCAACAGTAAACTACGTGTGGTGTGGCTAGTAGTAACCGTAACCACAATGTGTGTCAAGTGGCAAGTCACAGTCATTAACATCAAACAATTGAACCCCCAATTTTTTCAAGATATCATCTTTTGAAATAATTTTTCCCTCAGTTGTCGGGTAGAAATTTTAACACACCCAAAAACTCTCTTGTTGCAATGATGCACCTCGCTTTCTCAGTTCTTGTCTTAAGGCATCAACAGTGTCCTAATTAATTAACCAAGTAATTACTAACATGTCAAAAAGTAAAGCCCTAAAACGATAGCGAGCACTTCACACTTTGGTAACGCATGCCTAACCTTAAGCGACACAAATACAACTTTGCTGCTTGTTGGTTGTTACAAAAATTCCATTGCTGAGTGGCACACTCAGAATTATTCGAATCGAGTGGTCATTCCCAGCGTTTTGTCTGTGCCTGTAGCTCTACTGATCATTCCCAATATTGCACGGATTTGATATAAATATGGCTACTGTAAATCCTGGGAGCCACCAGGCTGTACCAGATCCCAAGCCAGACAGTGAATACTGTGAGTAATGCCTGATGAGTCACATTACTTCACAAACATGGCTCTCCCAATAGGTTAAGCTATAGAGTTTTGTATAACTATGTACTCAAGTTGAAATGATTCAAATGGCTCTGAGCACTATGGGGCTTAACATCTGAGGTCATCAGTCCCCTAGAACTTAGAACTACTTAAACCTAACTAACCTAAGGACATCACACACATCTATGCCCAAGGCAGGATTCGAAACTGCGACCGTAGCGGTCGCGCGGTTCCAGACTGAAGGGCCTAGAACCGCTCGGCCACTCCGGCCGGCTCTACTTAAGTTTTATACAGATTTGTTACAAACAATTTATGGAAAAGTACTTTTCAGATGCCAGGAGTAAAAAGAAACTAACTATTTGTAATGAAAATGTTTGATACGTGGTTTGATCGATTGTCAATTACACCTCTTACAGGCTTATTCTGTATTCGTATCTATCTCTTATTGTTAGTTTACCCTCTGTTTATTGTGAGTCACTTGAGCCTCCATTGATGTAATTCCCCCCTGTGAGTGTTGTAGTCGCTGGTACTCGACACGCAGCCGGCCGTCTACTCACTCAACTCCGGGTCCGTATTACGGCACCTGAGTGACAATACACTTTGGATAAACTGCAGCCCAGCTGCTCGCTGCCACTGCACCCACCCCTGCCATGAGACCACGCAAAAGGTCGACTACTGGCTGCTGCACCGACTCTGACAGCTTCACAAAGTGTGTAGAAATAGACATTATATCACCAGATACCTCTAATTATGAGCGACTCAAGAGACACCAATCGCTAATGATATTGTAAAGTGAAAACACAAACTTTGTACTCCCTGTCCCTATTGCATATGTCATGATCATTCTTTTAAATGAAAATGCATCCCTACATCAGTTTTAAGATCCCTCTTTTAAATAAAAAAAACGTTAAATGTCCTTCGCCTTCTATGTACGTCAAAAGAAAAACTTTTTGTGTTTTGAATCGGTTGTTCATAGTGATTAGTGTCAACTGTTGTAACAATCACAGGCCTGTACATGGTAATGGGCAATAATGGTAAAAATTTTATTGTATTTTACTTCCATCATTTTAACTTAGTCTCAGGCAGTGGCGTGAGCAGTTACATAAACTACTACACAGTAATTTTGGTTGGCTTCCATGCTATTACGATGAGCTAGAGACGCCGCCACAGAATTGATGAGTGAGAGACGCCAACTTTCTGGCACGAACCAGCCAATGGGAGGACCAGGTGCTGTTCGTGAGGTAGGCAGGAGTGTTGGTGAGGTGTCAGCTGTAACAGCACCTCGCTGTCTTGCCTGCCAGCTTCCTTACCCTCTGGATGTGTCCTCCAGTCCTTCCTACTGAGGGATAAATCCTCTTTCCATACCATGTATGGTTCACTTCACAGCCAAAGCCAGTTTTCGTGAACATTGTACCCATTAATGGTAGTTCTTGGGAATAAAACCCATTTTTCCTTGAATACTGGCATTGAACATTTTACGTGTAGGAAAACACCCCAAATGCCCAACTGGTACCATCCTGACATGTGCTTTACGAAAGATAGGACTTTCTCAATGAGAAAATGTTTTACGTTATGGACAGTCAAACAACCATGGACTGTGAGTAATTGATAGGAGTGGTATGAACACTGTAGGAACAGTATGAAAACAAGTACTAGCGTAAGATCTATGGTAGGATTAGACTTACGTTAATGTAGGCCCACTAGGAAATACACAGACTAAGTTTTAGTTGCAAGTAATTAAATTACTACAACTATTCCGTTTAATACAAGGAATGCATACAAATAATAAATTTTCTGGATGGAAAAGAATATAATATTAGAGACAAATGCTTTTGGTAAAAACATGCAACTGTTTTTGGAAGAAACTAATGAACAAACAAAGATTAATTTTGCTATCTTTCTAATTCTTGGACTAGAATGTAAAATATTATGAAATATACAATGTAATTAAGACATGTAATTTTTATTGATTATTACTTGTACATGATATGTGAATAACAATGGTAATGATTTACTTTAAAATCAGTATACAGGTACTCAAAGAGTGGGGTATTTTATTAAAAATATAGTGTGCATCTTTTTGTTAAAAGATAAAGCTTTAGATATAAATTTGTAACTTTTAGGACTAATAATCACATAAGAAATAATTAATTTCAAGAAAGTAATTGTGCAAGAAATTATAGTGCCTATGAATGTCTATTATTTAAAAAATAACTAAAGTCTATAAAAATTTAATATTTGTTGAAAGTTTAATAGTAACAAGCTTAGTGTCAACACACTGCACAGTTACTCCAACATCTATTGTAACATACCTACACTATTCTGTGACATTTCATCTCGTGTTATTCTTTGACAACCCGTGACGAAATGGAGGGGCATGTGTAACGATACAAGTATTGTTACAACCCAACAGACAGAGCCAGGCCATGCAAATAGATCTTTGGTGTAACTTTATCATGAGCGTTCACAAGGCATCAGAGGACACTCAAATACAGCAGGCAGCGAGGCGACAGTGAGTGCATAGTGTAGTCATCTACCATCTAGCAGTCGAAGTACAGAACTGAATAAAATGAATAGAATTGGCTGAAGGGTGCTGCCACCTAAAGAATAAAGCGCAATCTAAACGCTGACGACTATTTAGAAACGATATTATTTAAATAAACACTTGTCTAATGTGTAATACGTTTTGTAAAAGAGTTTTTCTATTTTTAAATGTATTGTGACTATGTAAACAGTTATATAAGTTTTCATGGGTTTTATGTTAAGTCATGAAGATGAGGGGAACCACCACATATGAACTGACAGCAAAAAAGGTTACTATTGCTTTTGTCTAAGAGGACAGTATCTGTACAGTTCGAGTATGGCTTTATGAGAGTGAATACATAAAACTGTGTTTTTCGGTAAAGCTTTTATTAAGGACGCCTTGAACCAACGAGTTAAAAGTAGCTACCGACACCACTACAGTGCATATTCAGCAGCAGAATTCCAAGTAAGAAGAAGTGGCTATATTTGACAATTAGGAAACAGTGTTACTGGCTTGTTGTACTAAATTCTCAATTTCAAGAAACGTTATACCGGCCAAGGATAGAACCAACAAATACTACAATTGTGGATACACTATCATTTGCTGCAAATTATTCTTTAGGTAGCATTACTCGTTTGGGATCATAAACTGTGCTCACCACGAAGCAAAAGGCTTAAGTATAATTTCATTTGTGAAATTTAGTGTGTCATGTACTGTGGGGCAGGAATACATCTTGTGAAATCCATAACCACTGACGAAGTCTAAAAGTTAGTAAATATATTTTTTTACTTTCATAAAAAGCAAATGGCTTTAACAATTTCCTTATTTAATTAGAATATTTAAGTGCACCAACAGTTGTTTCCCAAACTCAACAATTATAGCAGAATACTTCCAGGTAAATTAATTGGTTGAATGTGAGTTACAGCATTGAATATTTATGGTGAATACAAGGAATGAAAACGTAAGATGAGGGACTGGTATTTACCAGCTAAAATCACTATAAAATGTTACATGAATAGGACGCAAAGTAGCAGATGAAGACAACAAAAGTACTATGATTATTTTCGTTTTGAGGAAAGTAAATACCTTGGTGGATATTGAAGCTACACACACACAATTTTATGAGAGGTTTTTATGTGTGACGAACTTTCCTCTCAAAGCTATAAAGTGCAAGCTAAAGCGATACTAGTTCTCAAAAGTGCAATTGTTTCAATATGGACTATCTATTGCATGAAAATAACAACTAAGTAGTTAGTGAAAATTGCCTTCAAACTAATACAAACAAATTGTGTAAAGAGATGCTTAAGTTTATATCCAAGAGTTATACATTTTTCGAAATTTATCACCACAGTGGCTAAACACCTTCAATGCTTAGCAAGTTTACAGTAATATTGCAGTGTACATTTGCATAATTAATGTATTTTACCATCGAATATATGTTTTGGTGCTTGTGTCAGTGCTGAAATCTTCGCTGGGTAGTTTTATGTCTGTTGCCCATCCATATTAGTCACCAGACTGGTAAGTCTCATCATCACAAAGTAGACTAAAGTAGTTCTGCATACATTTTTATGCTATTAACTTTATAACAGTGGTTATTCGGTTCCTTTTGCGACAACTGTTTTCATACGGTAAAGTACTTACTCTGATATGGGTACAGCGATTAAGATTGGTTGCATGCTGAGTACTGCGATTGTGTGCCCACATTTATGAACGAATCCTATCGTCACACATGGTTGCTTTCAGGAGAAAAACAGTCATCTACATTAGGATAAAACTGGATGGGGCATCGCATATCTCCATCTGCTTCTGTCACCAGAATGACATGGACCTTTTTCTTCTCTGCTGATCAGTCTGTCTCCAAACCATCCCATTTTTGACTTCACAATGTAGTGGGTGTCAGAAGGGCGTTCCAGAGGGAGAGGTGTGAGGATAACTATTCTTTACTATTCTCTTAGGCTTGAAGAGTTACCTTATCTCAGGTACCTCAGGGTTTTGAACCCTTAATATTACAGTGTCATTGTGGCAGAGGTAGAGCAGACAGCCCATGCAGTGTATACACACAGCTGAGATGTGACTCTTGAAGACAAAACATGGCGTTATTTGTATTATGTGATTTTAGCAAAACATTCAACTGAATTCCTGTTGACCTTCTACTAAGGAAACTGGAGTTGCATGGTTTGTGTTTGAGTACATTAGCAGTGATAAGTTCTTGTTCAAGCAACAGGAGACAATTTCTCTCGATCAGAAATGCAAATTCCTCCTTAACGGAAATCAGAGCAAGTGTTTCACAAGGATCTATTCTTAGACTCTTCTTTTTTCTTGCAGCGATCGATGATTTACCCAATAACATGACACAGTCTATTATACATTATGCTGATGGTGCAACACTACTCCCCACACATCAGAGAATTACAGTATAACAAAACAAACTCTTGATATAGCCTTGGAAAAATATCAATCACATATATGAAAAAATATTTTGGGTGTCACATCTTACTTTGAAACTTAGGGATGTAGTGACCTTGGATTACCTTAGAGTGACACATTTAGGACTAGTCCAGTCGCATGTATCATGTATAATTGTATGGCTTAACGACGCCGGACACCACACCATCCGACGTTTCTTCTCAATGACAACTGCAGAGACGATGTGGGGGCCTGACACCTCCACAACGCAGATAACGCTCCACGACATCGAGTGAGCTACAAGAAGAACGACGCAGCGCGTCGGACAATAGTCAACAGTGACCGCACCCACACCACGACAATCCATCACGACAGAGAAAAGTAAGCAATCCACAAAATAAGTGATCATTTGAGAATGTTAGAATAAATTTTGTACTATAGTGCTAATTGAGATTTCATTGTGGTTGTGTTCAGTAGTTATCATCAAGCCTAAAAGAAGTTTAAAACTGCATAGTGATGTAGATAAGAGTATTCCTGAATCAGAAGAGGAGATTAGTGATTTGCCAGAACAGGAAGAAAATAATAGGAATATTGTCAATGAAGGAGGTGACACGTTTACTGAACAACAGAAGGAAGTGATACCAAATGTATGGGGGATTAGAACAAGGGATAAGTCGTAGAATTAACAGACAATAATTCTGATGTTAGAGAAGGTACCGATCGAGAATGTAGAATGAATGTCGCACCGAACATCTCTGGAGGTGTAGACATACTTAGTACTACGTTATCAAAATTAATTATGATGAGTGAGCAATTTTCAGAACAGCAAGCAATACAGCACGTATTTTTGAATAATAAATTTTCTGAACTACTCGAACAGCAAGCTATTAAATTCTCATAACAGCAAGCATCGTTTGATAGTAAATTTTCCGAATTAACCGAACAACAGGCAATATTACAGGCAACTGTAAATAGTGAAATTTCAGAAGTAGAGAGTCAGGTAGAGGATGTTGAAGCTAGATTTGAGGATCAAAAAGTTAAAGTAGATAACAAATTTGAAGATGTTGAATCCAGGTTAACCAAACAAGAAAAACAGGATGTTAAAATTATTAATTGTATCGCTAAATTGCAAGAAATCTGAGTACTTTATCGAAACAATGTGATGTGGTATCCATAAGAGTTAAATCATTAACAGATAATTATTGTAATATCACGGACCACCTAAATGAAATTGAACATAAGACGGTTAAAAGGATCGATAATTATTTAATCGGTCAAGGTAAACAATTTGATGAATTAACATATCAGTTTATTGATGAATTTAATCAAATTAAAAATCAAGTTGTTACTTGAAGAATAAATATATAAGTTTATTGATAAATTTAATCAAATTTTTTAAAAAAATTGAGCTGCTCGTGGTTGTCAAGTACTGCTTACTCGGGTATTAGAGCGACAACTTCATAATGACGCTAAACCAGAACATATAGATACTCAAAGGAAATCCAACTGTGAGACAAAGCGTCCGTATATGCAGTCCAACACCTTTACTAGTGATCCGTGGGAATTAAACTCACATTGGGAAGTAGAGGATGACCCGTATGTCCAATGTAGCCTGCCTTTCAATATAATGGAAAAACTTATTCATGCACCGGATTATGACGTAGAACAGTTCTTAGAAGTAATTGAAGCGATAGATATGTTAATGGAAGACGCCAGACAATGGCACAACAACCATAGTAATTATAATAGTGGGAATAATGGTGACAACAACCACTGAAACCAAAATAGGTCTAATAATAATAAGAGTTTTAATAACTGTGACCACAATTTCAAAAACGGTAATGCACAAAACGATCGTACACAAAAAGAAAATCAGAATTGGAATGGAAATTATAATCGTCCAAAGGTGCTTTTACACCAAACAATAACCAAGGGCAAGGACAAAATAGTTTTCAACGAGTAAATGTAGTAACCATGAATAGGAAAAGAAAATATGGAGGACGGCAATCACCAAACCACCAGTGTTGTGGCGATGGCCGACAAAACAACTGTTCTAGAATGGAGCCTTCGAGTAAATCTAGATGGGGAACATGTCAAACGACTAATGTAGAATAATCCCAATACTGCCAGTAGTCCATGTAATGCTGATCGACCTATACCATTACCTGATAATAGGAATGTAAGAGGAGATTATGTGTACCAACAAAATTGGAATGAAGTGTATTAAGCTGAGATACACAAACCACCCAGGAACCTAACCGACGGCTGGTCAAACGAAAGCCAGTCATTTTAGGCCTTCCTCAGATGGTTGGTTATGAGGAGGGAGGCAAACTTCACGGGTTAATCAATGTCCTTCATTACAATAACAGCTCTGACATCAGAGACGAATTAATGAAGAAACCAAGGGCTGAAGTCACCAAAGAGGATTTTACATTACAGGCGATAGTAGATGCTAAGATTAATAGTATTCATATAAGTATTCTGATTGACACAGGTGCAACAGTCAGCGTAATGATGAGTAGTTGTTTAAGTGTGGTTAGTAGGCAACAGAAGCTAATCACTTAACCAGTGTCAGGATGTACCGTTTCGAGGACTTTTAGCACAAAAGCTCGAAAGATAATTAAACAAGTGCGGGTAGCAGTAGAACTACAAGAAGCAAATTTGGAAGTAATTTCTTGATAGCGTCTAAAATGATTACACCACGCATCTCGGGAATGGATTTTTTATGTGAATATTGTGCAAACCTAGACATTAAGGAAGATTCTTGTACCTTAACTGTTAACGACAAACCATTAAGAATAATGTTAAGAAAGAAGAGAATAATCTTAGGAAAATATTGTCAACATTTGCTTGTAAATTATGTTCCAAGGAATATTCTGCATGACATAGGTAACGACCGTGACAAATTAACTGATGTTGACACAGATGTTAAGCATCGATGCAAAGGTTAGGGAATCGGAATACTTGTCAATTCAACAGCAGATAGAGTTCAGTAAAGTGTTAAGATCATAATTGCCTTATTTAATAAGAAGCCAGGCATAATTAAGAACTTCGAATATCACCTTGAGACCTATCCTCATAATAAGACGACATACTCGGTACGTTGGTCAAAAAGAGAAGCAGTGACGAAGGAAATCTAGAAGATGCTAGAAAATCTAGAAGATGTTAGACTGGAGTATTATAGAAACTTCAAATTCCGAGTACTCCAGTCCTCTTTTAGCTGTAACTAAACCAAATGGAGAAATACGTTTAGCTTTAGATGCGAGAGATATTAATGAAATAACTAAACCAGTAAGGATTCGTCCCCGAAAACCTTGAAGAACTCATTCAAAAATTCCATGGAGTGAAGTTTTTGACCTCTCTTGACCTCAAAAGTTCATATTGGCAAACAAAGATCTCTAAAGAATCAAGAAGATATACCGCTTTTATCTATTTAAGTAGAAGCTATCAACTTAAGATAATGCCATTTGGGTTAAACATCAGCGGTGGTGTATTTATATCAGCTGTAGTAAAGGTGCTCGGTCCAGATCTGTTGGAACGAGTTACGGTGTATGTAGATGATTTATTAATTGCCACAGAAACCTGGACAGAACACCTTGAATTATTAAATCGTGTATTTGCAAAATTCTTGGAGTATGGAGTGACAATTAATTTGGCTAAATCAAAATTCGGTAGAAATCAAATTAAATTTCTTGGTCATATAGTTACACCAGAGGGAATAGTACCAAACCCTAAGAAGTTAGACGCTGTTAAAAATTGCCCGTATCCTAACAGTAGGAAGCAACTAAAATCATTCTTATGATTAGCGTCCTTTTTCAGGAAATTTATCTTGGATCAGTTGTTAAATAAAGAATGCTTGTTTCAATTGTTGAGGAAAAATATACCATGGCATTGGACAGATGCTTGTAGTCAAGCGTTTGATGAAATACACAGCGCTCTAGTTAATGCTCTGCTGCTGCATCATCCGTGAATGGAAGAGGATGTTTTCATCGCGACTGATGCATCAGAGACGTGATTGGGGGCTACGTTATTTCAGATGGATGACGAAACTAATGTAGATACTATTAAATAATTGCCTTTGTTAGTAGAACAGTCTCCAGTAGTGAACGCTCATACTGTACCACCGAACTAGAAGTATTAGCAATAATATGGGCGTTGAAGAAATTCTGATACTTCATGTATTGTAGGAAAATAGTCATATATTGTGACAACAAATCTGTCACCTTTCTTATGTCTAGTAGAATGTTACATGGACGACTTATACGATTGCATTAGTGTTACAAGAATACAACATACCTGTTACGCAGGTCAAGGGTCGCTATAACGTCGTGACAGACGCGTTGTCAAGGCTACGGACAACTAAATCTAGTGAAATCGAAGAAGAACGAATTGTAAATTTTAAGGTAATGATACTTGAAACTGTCCCATATACGAAGCAAGTGAGTGAGCTGTGTTCACAGCTGGAACAGATGCAAAGAATAGAATGTAGATGGAAAAAAATTATAATTAATTAAAGTACTGGCAAGGGTGATGCAACTAAGAATCACTATAGAATAAAAGAAGGAGCCTCTTCAGTAGTTGCAAGGGCAACAGTCTGGATGATGGACTGATCTGGCCTTGTAACAATAACCAAAACGGCCTTGCTGTGCTGGTACTGCGAACGGCTGAAAGCAAGGGGAAACTACGGCCATAATTTTTCCCGAGGGCATGCAGATTTGCTGTATGATTAAATGATGATGGCACCTCTTGGGTAAAATATTCCGGAGGTAAAATAGTCCCCCATTCAGATCTCTGGGCGGGGACTACTCAAGAGGATGTCGTTATCAGGAGAAAGAAAACTGGCGTTCCACGGATCAGAGTGTGGAATGTCAGATCACTTAATCGGGCAGGTACGTTAGAAAATTTAAAAAGGGAAATGGATAGGTTAAAGTTAGATATAGTGAGAATTAGTGAAGTTCGGTGGCAAGAGGAACAAGTCGTTTGGTCAGGTTACTACAGGGTTATAAACACAAAGTCAAATAGGGGTAATGCAAAAGTAGGTTTAATAATGAATAGGAAAATAGGAACGCGGGTAAGCTACTACCAACAGCATAGTGAACGCATTGTTGTGGTCAAGATAGATACGAAGCCCACACCTGCTACAGTAGTACAAATTTATATGCCAACTAGTTCTGCAGATGACGAAGAAATTGAAGAAATGTATGAAGAAATAAAAGAAATTATTCAGATGGTGAAGGGTGACGAAAATTTAGTAATCATGAGTGACTGGAATTCGGTAATAGGAAAAGGGAGAGAAGGAAACGTAGTAGGTGAATATGGATTGGGGCTAAGAAATGAAAGAGGAAGCCGCCTGGTAGAATTTTGCACAGAGCACAACTTAATCATAGCTAACACTTGGTTTAAGAATCATAAAAGAAGGCTGTATACATGGAAGAAGCCTGGAGATTCTAAAAGGTATCAGTTAGATTATATAATGGTAAGACAGAAATTTAGGAACCAGGTTTTAAATTGTAAGACATTTCCAGGGGCACATGTGGAGTCTGACCACAATCTATTGGTTATTAGCTGTAGATTAAAACTGAAGAAACTGCAAAAAGGAGGGAATTTAAGGAGATGGATCTGGATAAACTTAAAGAACCAGAGGTTGTACAGAGTTTCAGTGAGAGCATAAGGGAACAAATGACAGGAATGGGGGAAAGAAATACAGTAGAAGAAGAAGGGGTAGCTTTGACAGATGAAGTAGTGAAGGCAGCAGAGGTTCAAATAGGTAAAAAGACGAGGGCTAGTAGAAATCCTTGGGTAACAGAAGAAATATTGAATTTAATTGATGAAAGGAGAAAATATAAAAATGCAGTAAATGAAGCAGTCAAAAAGGAATACAGACGTCTCAAAAATGAAATCGACAGGAAGTGCAAAATGGCTAAGCAGGCATGACTAGAGGACAAATGTAAGGATGTAGAGGCTTATCTCGCTAGGGGTAAGATAGATGAAGCCTACAGGAAAAATAAAGAGACCTTTGGAGATAAGAGAACCACTTGTATGAACATCAAGAGCTCAGATGGAAACCCAGTTGTAAGCAAAGAAGGGAAAGCAGAAAGGTGGAAGTAATATATAGTGGGTCTATACAAGGGCGCTGTACTTGAGGACAATTTTATGGAAATAGAAGAGGATGTAGATGAAGATTAAATGGGAGATATGGTATTGCGTGAAACAAGGCCCCCGGAGTAGACAACATTCCATTGGAACTACTGACAGTATTTGGAAAGCCTGTTCTGACAAAAATCTACCATCTGGTGAGCAAGATGTATGAGACAGGTGAAATACCCTCAGACTTCAAGAATAATATAATAATTCCAATCCCAAAGAAAGCAGGTGTTGACAGATGTGAAAATTACCGAACTATCAGTTTAATAAGCCACAGCTCCAAAATACTAACACAAATTCTTTACAGACGAATGGAAAAACTAGTAGATGCCAATCTTGGGGAAGATCAGTTTGGATTCCGTAGAAATACTGGAACACGTGAGGCAATACTGACCTTACGACTTATCTTCGAAGAAAGATTAAGGAAAGGCAAACCTACATTTCTGGTATTTGTAGACTTAGAGAAAGCTTTTGACAATACTGACTGGAATACTCTCTTTCAAATTCTAAGGGTGGCAGGGGTAAAATACAGGGAACTAAAGGCTATTTACAATTTGTACAGAAACCAGATGGCAGTTATAAGAGTCGAAGGACATGAAAGGGAAGCAGTGGTTGGGAAGGGAGTAAGACAGGGTTGTAGCCTCTCGCCGACGTTATTCAATCTGTATATTGAGCAAGCACTAAAGGAAACGAAAGAAAAATTCGGAGTAGGTATTAAAATCCATGGAGAAGAAATAAAAACTTTGAGATTTGCCAATGACATTGTAATTCTGTCAGAGACGGCAAAGAACTTGGAAGAGCAGTTGAATGGAATGGATATTGTCTTGAAAGGAGGATATAAGATGAACATCAACAAAAGCAAAACGAAGATAATGGAATGTAGTCGAATTAAGTCGGGTGATGCTGAGGGAATTAAATTAGGAAATGAGACCCTTAACGTAGTAAAGGAGTTTTGCTATTTGGGGAGCAAATTAACTGATGATTGTCGAAGTAGAGAGGATATAAAATGTATACTGGCAATGGCAAGGAAAGCGTTTCTGAAGAAGAGAAATTTGTTAACATCGAGTATAGATTTAAGTGTCAGGAAGTCGTTTCTGAAAGTATTTGTATGGAGTGTAGCCATGTATGGGAGTGAAACATGGATGATAAATAGTTTTGACAAGAAGAGAATAGAAGCTTTTGAAATGTGGTGCTACAGTAGAATGCTGACGATTAGATGGGTAGATCACATAATGAGGAAGTATTAAATAGGATTGGGGAGAAGAGAAGTTTGTGGCACAACTTGACTAATAGAAGTGATCGATTGGTAGGACATGTTCTGAGGCGTCAAGGGATCACCAATTTAGCATTGGAGGGCATCATGGAGGGTAAAAATCATAGAGGGAGAGCAAGAGATGAATACACCAAGCAGATTCAGAAGGATGTAGTTTGCAGTAGGTACTGGGAGATGAAGAAGCTTGCACAGGGTAGAGTAGCATGGAGAGCTGCATCAAACCAGTCTCAGGACTTAAGACCACAACAACAACAATATGGAGCCTGTTCAGACAGCTGAAGCAGTTAAGGACACCATTCACGTAAAATGGGAAATCCTGGTTTGAGTCGTGGTTCCGCACGAATTTTCGCTTGTCGCCATTGAATTTGTTGCACTCGCTGACTGCAGCTGAAGTCAGAAGTTCGGTTTTGTCAACTACAACATTGTTGTTTGGATGAAAGAAGTTACCTGTATCAAGGTATTTTGGTCTTATACACAGAAGCGCCAAAGGAACTGGTAGAGGCATGCATATTCAAATGAAGAGATATGTAAACTGGCAGAATAAGGCGCTACAGTTGGCAAAGCCTAAATAACAGAAGAATCTGGTGCAATTGTTATATCGCTTACTGCTGCACAGTGATAGGTTGTGGGGCAGTGTATGGAATAATTGTTGAATGATAAATGATGTGGAATGTCTTTCCCGGCTGATGCACCATATGTGGGGCGGTGGGTGGAAATTTATATGATTGAAATGAATGAATGTGGAATGTCTTTCCCAACGATGCACCATATGTGGGACGACGTATGGAAATATTTGTTATTAAAATGTTCGTATGATTTCTTTAATGCTGTTGTTTGCCGTTCTCAACACTGGCTCTCTAACTACAATATTGGCAACTGGAAAGTGATTAACAAAACGTGAAGCCTGTAATTAGAATTCCTAGGGCCCACTTCATCTGAGAAATACACTTATAACTGCAGCTTATAGCTCTGAGGAATTAGGAGATTGTCTGAGATTCATAATCAAAAACGATTATTTCAAAAATGTTCACTATATTCTGAAAGTCACAGATCAAAAAGAATCCACACAATCCAACTACCAGAGCAGTTCAGAGTCTAATGCGCTGATGCAACTATAACTGTTCCAATTGAATGTTTAAGTGAATGCTCCCCATAATTTGATGATAATGGCCATCAAAAGCCACGCTAAATAATGGTAGAATGTCTGTCCAGCAGCGGCACGTGAAAATACGACATATGCGAACTGAACATAGATCATCAAAGTCATCCCAGAATTAATACTTCACTCGAAAATGATTTCTTCGTTACGCATATCCCGAGTAACTTGTTACGGCATCCGAGGCTGTTTATAGCAATGATACCGATGCGACTCCCGGGACAGGTGGTGTGCAGATCAGCGTCTGGAGAGAACTGGGGCCTTCCTTTCTCGCGCAGCGTTCTTGTATATAAAGCCGCGGTGCGTACGGCTAAGGGAACGCCTGATCAATTGAGTTCTCCCGACTAGCCGCTGGGCTAGTAATGCACCACTTTAAGTTATTGAATAAATCATTGCTTCCTTTGCTTATGACCGATGAAGCTCTCAATTTAAATGTGCCATCAGCACACAAGTAAGTAATCATAACAAAAGTCTGACGTGGCTAAGTCCAATATTTTGAGCGAGAGAATTAATTTAATTACACTATACGCAGTAGACGAGCTCTGAACTTGCCATTTGGAGATACGCTATCGCTACAGTTTATTAGTTATTCAGTTGAAACTTCTCCCATCTTTATGACTGTAGCGTATCTCCCTTCTACTTAAATTTAAACATCCTAGCTTTATTCATTCACCTACTTAATCTATCTTGCTTCCTTAATTTTTAAGAGAAAAACCAGAAAATTATGAATTTCAACTAAAATTTTAATTTGTGGGATCCAGAACACTGTTTATACTAAATTATTATGCAAATGGTATCTAAATATGAATTTTTAAGTTTCTAGCTCTTTTCTGTTGCGCCAACGATTTTTACAGAAAAACGTCAAAATTTCGAAAATGGTTAAAGTTATTGAACTGATATTCAACACATATTGGTTTAGTATTGCTCCTGACATGCTAGAAACGTTTCAGGTTATTTACTTGATTTTTAAAGTATTGGGCAACATTTATGACGTCAGAGCTAGTTACAGCGGACTGGCTGGCACACAATGGAAAAACTGTTGTGAATTTTATACGGCGTGAGTAGGCTGCTTCCCTACAAGGTTATCAAGAGTTAAGTGAGTTTGAGCGTGGTGTTATAGTCAGCACACAAGGACTGGGACAAAGATCTATGAGGTAGCGATGAAGTGGGAATTTTCCCATACATCCATTTCAGGAGTGTACTGTGAATATCAGGAATCCAGTAAAACATCAGAACTGTGAAATGACTGTGGCTGGAAATAGATCCTACAAGAAGGGGACCAAAGACAACTGAAGAGAATCGTTCAACATGCCAGAAGTGCAACCAGTAACACCTATATCGATTAGAAGTAAGTTTATACTATGTATATGTGTATCTGTGATTATGAATTGTTTCTTTCTTGATACTTAAGGTCATCGATTTGCGACAGGAAATTTAAAATTTGTAATTTATGTATGGAGAAAACTAAATAATATTTACAATAATGAAATACTATAATAGATGTATGTTTTAAAGAAAACAATATGCATTGTGTAACATATAACATTAGCTTACGGCGCCGCATGACAGAACGTTCGTACGTTTTATTCACAAAAATACATTTCAGAACCTACAAACTGAGTGTAAAACAATTGTAAGGCGTGTACTGAATGTCCAGCGACGCGAACTTCCAATAGATCCGGAAAAGTAATTAATAGAAAATTTCACAGGCCTTTAAAAGATAAAATATAAATTATTTAAAAATTAAAATGGATATTAAGACGATTGTAGGTCAGAACAAGCGAAATGAGAAAATACCGAGTGTACTAGATGGAAGTAGCTAACTAGACTGGAGTGCAGATGACGCCACAGGGCGGCAGCAGGCTTACATGGAGTGCCATACGCACTTTAACGATCAAATTCAGAGGATGAGATCGTCACAAATAAAACAAGCTAGGAAAGACGGCACGACTAAAGACAGTGGTTATTTTAACGTCTCGATGGATATGTTCAATTCATGGAAAGTCGAAAGTGAACCGAGTGAAACACAAGAAGTAGAATCTGAATATGAGGACACCTTAGAACATGAAAGCAAAAAACCACTGGATATGACCGAATTGTTAAAAACGTTGGCTGCACGAATTACAGAACAAGGTCAACAAATTGCAACACAAAGTAGTAATATTAACAAACAAATTACAGCACAAAGTAGTAATATTAAGAAAAAAATTACAGCACAAGGTAGTTACATTAACAACTAACTTAAAGTAACGGCAGATGTAATTAAAGCACAAAGCACCAA
The DNA here is from genome assembly GCF_023897955.1 of Schistocerca gregaria. NCBI lineage: Eukaryota > Metazoa > Arthropoda > Insecta > Orthoptera > Acrididae > Schistocerca > Schistocerca gregaria. The sequence continues at coordinate 322,809,320 of NC_064920.1, read as the reverse complement.
ATTGAAATGCAAGGGGTTAAAATCAATAAACAAATCGAAAAAGTAAACGCAAAAGTAGGTGCGTTGTGAGCAATGCAGTTAGGGACTTCAAAATTGAGATAGACACTATCAATAACAATGTAGATAATATGCAGGTACAGATAAATGACCTCAACAATAGATTCGATACCGAAATAATGAAAATACAAGACCCTGTAGAACCTTATCTGATAACAAAAGTTGATGAAAAAGGTTTTGGCCTCAAAACCGAATTAATAAACAAATGTAACACCAAAATTTCTCAGTTGAGACAAACGGTAAATGATTCCGAAGAAGAACTGAGGAAACAAGTGGCAACTTGCAGAAAGAAGTGTGAACAGAACACTTCCCCAATTCAAGGCAAAGTGAGCGACCTCGAATGGAAAATGAGGGGAAAACCGAATTACATAATTGAGAGAATAATTTTTAGAAAATTGCTGGAGGGTGAAGAACGTTTCGATTGGGCTAAAAACATAGTGGATGGCACCCATTAGATTTTTTGAAAAACTGTGAAAGGTATTTTCCTGATTATGTAACGCATCAGAAAAAGATCAATGTGGTCATTAGCGCCTCAGCAGGCGATGCAAAAAAATGGGGATTAAATTTAGATACGGATTAAATGTCATTTGACGAATGTAAACAAACATTTATAGAGGAATACTGGTCGAAACAAATACAGGACTACCTATGGCGAGTTTATCATGGCAAGATTATATGATAATAGAGGCAGGAGCTCAATGAAAAAAAAAATTGCGGAATGTGTTATCGAAAGTTGACAGATTTGAGAAACAGACAAATGGGATCCGAAATAGTGTGGGAACTGTGGAAAAGCTCCCGGCGGATTAGAAACGTTACATGGGAAGCAACCACAAAAGCTTCTCTTCGGTTTTCGAAAGAGTAGAAGACGAGGATCACTGGACAGGGAATCGTGATTATCGTCGAAACAGTAACAACCGGAAGACGGAAAATCACGAGTATAATGAACAAACTGAGAATGAACGTTACTGAGTAAATACTCATATGATGCAAAGAGGCAGAGGCGTTTCACGGTAAGGGGTTTGTACCCCGAAACTTTCACAACCGAAATGATGCAGAAAACTAAGGCCAACATGTTTTATGGGCGACATTCGCACAGACAAGTATTATAGTCGCAAACTAAATAAACCATACCGGATAAAACGAAGTGAATGTAAGACACAAGCAAAAGGCAGAGATGCATTGCAAGACAGTGCGCGCGTAATGACAGGTGCGGGCAGGAATGAGTCAAGTACAGGAAGATATACAGCAGGCGGTAACATGCAAACTAGGCCACCGCATGCGCTGACCTTGGCAGAGCGATCAACTAGCCACCATGAGGCTGCAGTAGCGACAGTAAGAAAAGATGACGTCGCAAAGGAATTCAGTAGACCTGTTTCGGTGTAGAATATCACCGAAATGAAAAGATAATTGATCGTGTTATTAAGTAAAAGTGAAAAGACAGACAATTTGTGCGAAAGGGAGTCGTCAGAGAACATGGAAGACCGTGAAGATTTGTCATACAGTTCAAAGCAATATAAGTGGGAAAATTTTGAAAAGGGTTACATGGCCAGAGATTTAATAAAACAAAGAAACGAAAGTGCAAACGTCGGAAAGAGGGTGTTATCTGAAAATGAAAAGAGGTGGAAGTAGTTGGCACCGTGCAAGGTTCAAGAGCAGCAAATTTAGATGGAAAGATTGCTAAGAGAAAGGAAAGCGTCGCGCAAACCACGCGAGCTGCCAATGTTAGGAAAATTGGTGCTGAAAATAGAAACATGGTCGGTATAAATAGGGATCTGGAGGAAGATGAAATCCTCAATAGTGTGGATGCTGCGATCCTGGCTGACGAAAAATTCGTACAGGCGAAGGTTGGTGATGGTCATAAGATATACATTCAGATGAATATATGAGAATCACTGAAATCCAAGACGATTCTACGAAATATGAAGTTAAAGTTCACGTCATCCGAAGTGATATTGAAGAAACGCCTGTGACTAAAAATGCAATAGAAATTTTTGGAAAGGATTAGAAACTTTAAAATAATGAAACTAACAAAAGATTAAAAGAAGAGATGTCTTGTTGTCTTAGTGTAGCATTCAGATAGTGAATGTGAAATGAGTGATAGTTCAGGTGAAGAAAATGTAGAAATAGAGGAAAGGGAACAAAGCACTACGAAAAATATATCTCAAAAGGAAAATGAGGTTTTTTCTAAACAAAATCCGGTGGTAGATACCTAACCATAAAAGTAAGAGCCACCTGACATTTCGATACCGGGGCAAAAGTTGATGAGAGTTGTGAAGCAAGTAGAAATCAAAAACGGAAAAAGCCCCCAGACATATATGATTTGCCAGCAAATAACATATCTTGGAGCAATCTTGATGATCGAACAAGATTTGTTATAGGAGGAACAGGAAAATGCGAAAAGTAGAACTATCAAACAAACTGTCATCCAAGTCGAAATTTACGGTACTAAATTGCAAGTTCTTTTAGACACTGGATCCCAAATTAGTGCTATTTCACAATCTTTCTTTCAACATATTTCCAAAAAACCTGGGGTGGTTATGATGTCAGTAAATGGTGTGAAAATTGTAGGAGCAACTGGCAAATCCAGCAAGCCTATTAAAAGACAAGTGTTGGTGGAGTTTGAAATGAATGGATGAAAATTTGAATACAGCTTCCTAGTAATGCCCGAATTGAATGCTAAAATGATTTTAGATATCGATTGATTGGCTAAGGAAAAAATATGTATGGTAACGGTATTGTCAAAATTATCAGTAAATCTAGCATTTTGGAAATTAGGTTTGAGGAAAACGAAATTTCACAGGACACCAAAGCTGATTCATTCGTATTAGAATTAGACCTGGGAAATGACGGTTTGTCCAATATATGTCAAATATACCATGTAAAGAGGGTAATGATTGATAACACAAAAATAGAAACTTTTAAAGAAATTATTGAAGAGATTCAAGAACTTACGTCAGAACAGAAAGCTGATTTGTTTAACATTCTAACTGGTAATCAGGAATTAATTTCAGATACACTGGGGAAAGTAAAGAATTTTCAATAGCGTACTGAAGCAGTAGAACACAAAACATTTTTTGTGAGACCTTATCCAGTACTACTTGCTAAGAGAGAAGCCGTGCAGGTAGGAACCGATAAAATGCTTGAATGGGGAGTATATAAAGGAACAGCAGTGAGTATAATAGCCCTCTTATTATTGTGAACAAGAAAGATGGAGGCGTACGAGTGGTAATCGATGCACAAACTCTAAACAAGGTTGTCAAAAGAGAAGTAGATCGTCCAGAAAATTTAGATGGTGTGTTGCAGAAGTTCCACAATGTGCGATATTTGACTAGCTTAGACCTCACAGCAGGTATTGTAAAATCCCATTACATAAAGAGTCTCGAAAGTAAACCGCATTTCTATTTGTGGGAAAATATTACCAATATAAAGTTGTTCCTTTTGGTCTTAATACTTCTGCCTCAGTCTTCATTAGGGCTTTAGATTCTGTGCTAGGAAGGGAACTAAGTGCTACATTGACAATATATGTGGACAACTTGTTGATCGCCACAGAAAATTGGAGGGAACGTTGTGAATTGTTAAACAAAGCCCTTTCTGCTCTTCAAGCACGAGGAATGACTCTAAAACTGAAGAAGTGTGAGTTAGTAAACAGAGGAAATCGAATTCTTGGGACATATTATTTCCATTCCTGGGTTTGGAACAGACCCAGAGAAGTTAAATGCTATTGAAAAATGCCTGCCACCTAAGAACTGAAAGCAGTTAGAAGCGTATCTCGGTCTCTGTGAATTTTACTGCTAACATTTAGTAGTCCTCATTTAAATGGGTTGCTTAAGAAAAACAGTGCATTCATTTGGACACAAGGATGCCAACAAAATTTGGAAAATCGAATGAATTAATAAAGAATAATATTTTGCATCACCCTGGTTTGAGTGAACCATTTCACATGAGTACTGATAGCAGTGCGTATGAGATCGGGATAGGAATTTTCCAAGAGAACATAGACTTAGTGGAAGCAAAATGTAGGACAATAGCTTTCGGTAGTTGAACCCTGACCAAGTTCGAAAGAAATTACACCATTTCGGAAAAGGAAGCTCTAGCTATCATATGGAATTTGAAAACGTTTCGAAATTATTTATGGGGGCATAAAACCATTATAAAAATGGCTCTGAGTACTATGGGACTTAACATCTGAGGTCATCAATCCCCTAGAACTTAGAACTACTTAAACCTAACTAACCTGCCCGGGGCAGGATTCGAACCTGAAACCATAGCGGTCTCGCGGTTCCAGACTGTAGCGCCTAGAACCGCTCTGCCACCATGGCCGGCTAAAATCATTATACATAGTGATCACGTAGCATTGACGTTTCTTAATGATTGCCACTTATTTACTGGCAGATTAAGCTGTTGGGCACTGTACCTCCAGCAGTTTGACTACAAAATTTTCTATGTTAAAGGAAGAAGATGCCAAGTCCAGGCTAACGGAAGGAATGGACAGTGCTCCAGAGGAAAATAACGAAGATGGCACTTTTCATATCACATTCATCAAAAAAGAAAATCGAACATATTTGCAAAAATATGTGGTACTACCAAAACGAAGATGAAGTCTGGAAGTCAGTTAAAGTAAATTTTAATAATATCAAGTATTCTAAAATTTGTAAATTTTATAAACTTTTTAAAGATATTTTATACAAAAGGAAAGATGTGAATAGAGAGAAGTGGAAAGTATGTTGGCCATCTCAATTTGAGACCAAAGTAATTGATTATTTCCACCTCTCCTTAGTACCATGTGCTCCGAAAAAATGTATAGAAAAACCCTCTGATATAATAGTAATGAACATGAGTGCAACAAAGAAAACAACAGATCGAATGAAATCATATAATATGTGCCAGAGGGCAAAAGTTCCAAATCGAACCAACCAAGGTTATATGCAGAATAATGTACCAGAAGACATTCAATGAAACATGGGGCATGTGTGACACGTATATCGATTAGAAGTAGATTTATACTATGTAACTGTGTATCTGTGTTTATGAACTGTTTGTTCTTTGTTACTTACAGTCATTGATTTGTGACAGTAAATTTAAAGTTTTTAATTTATGTTGTATACATGGAAGAATCCTGGAGATACTAAAAGGTATCAGATAGATTATATAATGGCAAGACAGAGATTTAGGAATCAGGTTTTAAATTGTAGGACATTTCCAGGGGCAGATGTGGACTCTGACCACAATCTATTGATTATGACCTGTAGGTTAAAACTGAAGAAACTGCAAAAAGTTGGGAATTTAAGGACATGGGATCTGGATAAGCTGAAAGAACCAGAGGTTGTACAGAGTTTCAAGGAGAGCATAAGGGAACAATTGGCAGCAATGGGGGAAAGAAATACAGTAGAAGAAGAATGGTTAGCTCTGAGGGATGAAGTAGTGAAGGCAGCAGAGGATAAAGTAGGTAAAAAGACGAGAGTTGCTAGAAATTCTTGGGTAACAGAAGAAATATTGAATCTAATTGATGAAAGGAGAAAATATAAAAATGCAGTAAATGAAGCAGGCAAAAAGGAATACAAATATCTCAAAAATGAGATCGACAGGAAGTGCAAAATGGCTAAGCAGGGATGGCTAGAGGACAAATGTAAGGATGTAGAAGCTTATCTCACTAGGGGTAAGATAGATACTGCCTACAGGAAAATTAAAGAGACCTTTGGAGAGAAGAGAACCACGTGTATGAATATCAAGAGCTCAGATGGCAATCCAGTTCTAAGCAAAGAAGGGAAGTCAGAAAGGTGGAAGGAGTATATAGAAGGTTTATACAAGGGCGATGTACTTGAGGACAACTTTATGGAAATGGAAGAGGATGTAGACGAAGACGAAATGGGAGGTAAGATACTGCGTGAAGAGTTTGACAGAGCACTGAAAGACCTGAGTCGAAACAAGGCCCCCGGAGTAGACAACATTCCATTAGAACTACTGACGGCCTTGGGAGAGCCAGTCATGACAAAACTCTACCAGCTGGTGAGCAAGATGTATGAGACAGGTGAAATACCCTCAGACTTCAAGAAGAATATAATAATTCCAATCCCAAAGAAAGCAGGTGCTGACAGAGGTGAAAATTACCGAACTATCAGTTTAATAAGTCACAGCTGCAAAATACTAACGCGAATTCTTTACAGACGAATGGAAAAACTGGTAGAAGCGGACCTCGGGGAGGATCAGTTTGGATTCCGTCGAAATGTTGGAACACGTGAGGCAATACTGACCTTACGACTTATCTTAGAAGAAAGACTAAGAAAAGGCAAACCTACGTTTCTAGCATTTGTAGACTTAGAGAAAGCTTTTGACAATGTTGACTGGAATACTCTCTTTCAAATTCTGAAGGTGGCAGGGGTAAAATACAGGGAGCAAAAGGCTATTTACAATTTGTACAGAAACCAGATGGCAGTCATAAGAATCGAGGGTCATGAAAGGGAAGCAGTGGTTGGGAAAGGAGTGAGACAGGGTTGTAGCCTCTCCCCGATGTTATTCAATCTGTATATTGAGCAAGCAGTAAAGGAAAAAAAAGAAAAATTCAGAGTAGGTATTAAAATTCATGGAGAAGAAATAAAAACTTTGAGGTTCGCCGATGACATTGTAATTCTGTCAGAGACGGCAAAGGACTTGGAAGAGCAGTTGAACGAAATGGACAGTGTCTTGAAAGGAGGATATAAGCTGAACATCAACAAAAGCAAAACGAGGATAATGGAATGTAGTCAAATTAAATCGGGTGATGCTGAGGGAATTAGATTAGGAAATGAGACACTTAAAGTAGTAAAGGAGTTTTGCTATTTAGGAAGTAAAATAACTGATGATGGTCGAAGTAGAGAGGATATAAAATGTAGACTGGCAATGGCAAGGAAAGCGTTTCTCAAGAAGAGAAATTTGTTAACATCGAATATAGATTTATGTATCAGGAAGTCGTTTATGAAAGTATTTGTTTGGAGTGTAGCCATGTATGGAAGTGAAACATGGACGATAACTAGTTTGGACAAGAAGAGAATAGAAGCTTTCGAAATGTGGTGCTACAGAAGAATGCTGAAGATTATATGGGTGGATCACGTAACTAATGAGGAGGTATTGAATAGGATTGGGGAGAAGAGAAGTTTGTGGCACAACTTGACTAGAAGAAGGGATCGGTTGGTAGGACATGTTCTGAAACATCGAGATATCACCAATTTAGTATGGGAGGGCAGCGTGGAGGGTAAAAATCGTAGAGGGAGACCAAGAGATGAATACACTAAGCAGATTCAGAAGGATGTAGGTTGCAGTAGGTACTGGGAGATGAAGCAGATTGCACAGGATAGAGTAGCATGAAGAGCTGCATCAAACCAGTCTCAGGACTGAAGACAACAACAACAACAATTTATGTATGGAAAAATTAAATAATGTTCACAAATAAATTTTATGATACATTTATGTTTATAAAGAAAACATTGTATCTTGGAAGCTGGTTCATACTTAGGACACTTGTATTGTACATTGTATAACATTAGCTTATGTCAAGGCAGGCTAGTATCATAAACCCTTTCACAAATTGCTGCAAATTTCAATGCTGGGCCATCAGCAAGTATCAGCATACTAATCATTCAACAAAACATTGTCAATATGAGCTTTCAGAGCATAAGGACCACTTGTGTACCCTTGTTGACTACATGACACAAAGCTTTACGCCTCGCCTGGGGTCATCAACACCGACATTGGACTGTTGATATCCTGAAACATGTTGCCTGGTTGGATGAGTCTCATTTCAAATTGTATCAAACGGATGGATGTGTACAGGTATGGAGACAATCTCATGAACCCATGAACCCAGCATGTCAGCAGGAGACTGTTCAAGCTAGTGGAGGCTCTGTAATGGTGTGGGGTGTGTGCAGTTGGATTGATATGGGACCCCTGATACGTATAGATACGATTCTGATAGGTGACAGGTACATAAGCATCCTGTCTGATTACCTGCTTCCATTCATGTCCATTGTGCATTCCGATGGACTTGTGGAACTACAGCAGGACAATATGACACCCCAGATGCCCAGAATTGCTACACAATGACTTTATGGACATTCTTCTCCGTTTCAACTTCCACTGGCCACCAAAGTCCCCATACATGAACATTATTGCGCATATCTGTTTTGTCTTGCAGCTTACTATTCAGAGGAGATCTCCATCCCCTCGTGCTCTTGCGGATTTATGGACAGCCCTGCAGGATTCATGGTGTCAGTTCCCTCCAGCACTACCTCAGACATAGTCGAGTCCATTCCATGTCATACTGTGACCCTTCTGCCTGCTCACGGGTACCCTACACAATATTAGACAGGTGTACCAGTTTCTTTGTTCTTCAGTGTATATCGAGCTTGACGTTTAAATTTTTTTGTGATAAATTTCAAATAAACTTTCATAAATGTAAGATGAACAGAGCTGGCTGCCATGATTGGTAGTGACGTTAGGGGTATGCCGAATTGAGCAATCGACTCACAAGAGAAGTAATGTAGATGTAGGTATTTTGCTGTGGTGATAAGTATAGCATTGGTGGACAAATGCCTCGCAGTTCCATCAGTATTTGGCCAAATAAATGCCTTTTTCACTGGTTGCCCTTAGCTTGGATGAGAGACGCAGTGGAAATTGCTTACTGGCGGAAATCTGCTGTGACGAACTGCCACGCTTGTGACATGATACTTCATAGTATAACACTACTGCCTTGTGTAGAATCTGAATACGTCAGATCTATAAGTCCTGCGATGTGTTGAGGAGTATCTTAGTTCATTGTCTCATTCTTGGGCTTTGGCAAATACTATGAAGTCAGACTCCTTCCAAACAGCGTCAGTATGAGATAATGTATCTGATGGTTCATATTCTGCTTACCATCAGTGTGTCGAATATCCATAGTAAATTATCCAATGAAGTCCCAACGCCGCAACTGGCGCTGTGATATCTTGTCTGGCTTCTGATGGAAGGCGAATGTGGGTAGCGTCTGGTCTGTGATTATAGTAAAATGTCCGTCTTCAAGCATGTGTCTAAATGTTTTGATTGATTGAGGTATATGCCACACTGAGCTCGCTGTTGTACAAAGACAGATTTGCTCATGAAGGCGATAATTTGTCATTGAAGAAAGCTGGACGTAACTAGAAATGTGGTACACGCTCCATGTAGTGCGTACAACTCTACTGGTTGTTGATGATGCATCCAGCATAACTGCGAGATACATGTCGGAAGAGGATAAGCTAATACCGAAGCCTCTGCAATGTTAGTTCTTACTCAACATCAGTCCACTACAGCTTGCCTCCAACTTCAGGCAATCTTTTAGGAATACATTCAAAGGTGCTCTCAACAATGCTTGATTACGAACTAAAAATTGATAACGTTTTGCCAAGTCTAAGAAATGGCATAACTCACTTATTGCTGTGGTCTGTGGAAATTGAAAAATGGATTCCACACTACTTTGAGGTGGTAAAATTCTTTGTGCTTTGATGATGCATCCTAAGAATTTTACTTCTGCCCCTCCAAATATGCATTTTTATGGTCTAAGCACTACATTGAGCTGTTATAGTCCAATGGATAGTTGCTGAAGGTGGGATAGATATACTCAGCCTCACTGGACGACATTGCAAGTGGGTCATCAAGATAGAAGTAACATAACTCTAAGTGTATAATTACTCCAGAAGACTGTATTCTATGGAGCCACAACCTAGATGTATAATTTTGAAAATAAAACTGTTTCAACTGTAAGTAATTATTTCACTTACGAAACGCTGGAAAGTGTGGACAGTATGTGCAGACTGAATGACATTTCCAGAAATTCGTATAATCTGAATGAAGTACAAACAGCTGTTTTGCGTATATCTTCTGGTGGTGTCAGTGGAAAAGATATGAGAGGAAACCACAAAACAAAAGGAAATCTACCCCATAAATTGGACATAACATCATGGCGACAAAGAATTTTTATAAAAAATCATGACAAAGATGGAAGCTGAGTTGCAAATTGACATAGCCATAGCTTTTGGTGGAAGAACTATTAACAGTGTACAGATGATTATTACCGGTATTTCGCCGTGGAAGACGAGGAAGGGGTATAATATCCCTTGGCCTGTACTAGCGGTTGGGGGAGGGAGCCACAAAGCAGGGGGAAATATGCCCCAGAAGTTGGACATAGCATGATGGCAACAATTTCATGTAAATTCATATCAAAGATTAAAGCTGAGATGGAAATTGGCATCGCCGTAGCCCTTGGCCCGTACTTGACATCGCCGTAGCCCTTGGCCTATACTGGCGGTTGGTGGTCGTGAATCGATCAGCTGATTGGAAGGATAGAAGCTGAGATGCAGGCTGGCGTAGCCATGGCCCTTGGACCACACTGGCGGTTGGTTGATATTGAGATACAGGCTGGCGTAGCCATGGCCCTTGGTCCATATTGGCTGTTGGTAATGTATTGAGCAGTTGATCTGTTTATCGACCTTCGTATTATTATTGGTTCAAAAAAATATATATCGCGAGGCGGCACGTTTTGCCTGCGCAAACGAAATATTTATTCCTTGGCTTAGTGTTGCTCCACGGCGAGCTAAGAAATGTAAGAAAATCGGTATGTGACCTGACTTTCTTGCGAGACAGTGTGTGCAATGAAACAGTCATTGTTAGCCGCCATATTGTGTAATTTGTGTTTTTTTTAGATTCACAAGCGGTATGTAAGGTTAATGTGGAGTTTAGTAACAGCCATAAAACACTCAGGTCCATTTCAAAGGTAATTTCGCGGATTTACTTTTGAAAGAAAGATTCTGTGATGCACTGTATTGTACGACAAGCTTGTATAGGACTTCGAACATTTGGTGGTCGGTGTTTGCTGTAGAACCTGCTTCAATAACACGGTCAAAAGCAGAGAGAAAGTTTCTCTGCTAAAACGAACTCTTTTCACTCGCAGACAATCATCGAATGACCAAACACGAATGGCAGTATCCCAGTTAGAGAATCTCCTATAGAAGTTTTCTTTCTCTTACATTTCAGGAATTTTACAGGAGACCGTCGGAGCCGGCAGCTGCTTGTATACCACGAGAGTATCTTGTCTACGTGTACAAAATTACGTACGTATGGTGTGGGAGTAGTCTGCGCCACTCGGGAAATTCATATTGTCCTTAACAGACATACAAACGGAGACACTACACACACTGGTTCAATAACAACGAGTTTAATATTACCAGGTTAAAAGCATTAATTTTTTTTCTTTTGAGCCATAATAAGGGGTATACTGCGATATAAACACTTATATCAAAGGTAAATTGTAGTTTGAAAGAAGACTATTATGAATACTCAGTGGCCGTCCAATTTCAAATCTGCTACCATTGCTACTGATCCCGTACAGCGTTTTGCTCGTCACAGAGTGGTCGACACTGCCAGACTGCAGCTCCAGATTTTCTATGATATTAGCAAATCCTCTCCCTGGTAGGTAAATGATTGTCTCTTTGAGAGAGCATCGTCATTCCAGTACGGGGTGGAGTGCGATATTTGTAGAGCCGCAGCTTCTTACATGGTTCAGCTGTTTTTGTTTGCAGTGCTTCCAGAGGGCTTTACGTCATGGTGGAAATGGCTGTGACTCCCTTGCATGTATAAGTCTCTATCATCTGAGTGAGAGCATTGGGGTCACCAATTTAAATTGTACTTGAAGTCCATCTGTAGACAAGTGTGGCAGCCTTATATTCCGCTGGATAGCATCGTTCAGTAAGTTGTTTGCCAGTGTACAAAGAAGACGAAGTAATCGGAAAATTGTCCAGTTACTACACAGAGCAATTTTTCAAGTCGCTTGGCTTCTGACAGCGTCAAGAGCGTTAGGAGCATGTTACAAACACTTACTTGATAGAGATTTATTTTCTAATGTTTGGTGGAGAGGTTACGATGTCTTGTGTTTCTGTAGTCATTTATTCGTTAAGTACATCCGCCACAAAACTATATTTAGTTTCGATCAAGGTGATGTGAACCAAGACAAATTGGCTTTCAAGTTTGGCAAACCACAATACTCCATTGTTGGGCCAGGAGGTAGGGAATTTCACCCCACTAGTCCTAAGAATCATTTTTGTCATAAGTAAGTCAGTGCTTGCACTATTCTTTATGATTGTCAAGGTAGGCACTGAGTACTTGACGCTATTCTCTAGTAGTTTTGGGTGATGCAGTTGTGTGAAAACTTAGTAAGAAACCTATTATTCTTCTGGTATGGGATTAACTTTTTCCGCCATGCAATGCTATTGTTCCAGCCCATGATTAGAAAGCTCAGAGTTGTCAAACGTCGTGTGGAAATACAACTTATTCAACACAACATATAACATTTAATTATTGAACGATAGGCATTTTACAAAAGTTGATTAGAATGAGCAGTACACAGTTACATTCAGTATTAAGCTGACATAAAAGACTATTATATAAGCACATTTTCAGGCAATGAAATCAAATTTAATGTACTGGAAAAAATAATCACCGGTATGAGCACCACAGAAGAGCCTAGGATAGGACTGATCTCTGTAAGAACAAGGACTACAGAAGGAAATACAACTAGGGACCTGGAATGTCAGAAGCCTGTACCAACCTGGGGTAGAAAAATGGGTAATAAAGGAAACAGATGAGTTTCAAATTGGTCTACTGGCTCTGCAGGAGACAAGGTGTACAGAAACCAGAGCTACTGAATTGGAAAACTATGTCATATTCCATGGAGCCTAAGACGCAAACCACTCACTAGGAACTGGTTTTATAGTGAAGAAATCACTCTGTACCACATACATAGATTTTAAATAAATCAACCCCAGAATCTCACTCCTAACCATAGACACAGGAAAACACAAACTCACATTTATGAATTATCATGCCCCAACCAAAGAAACCGATGACACCAAGAAAGATATTTTCTATGGGGGATTAGAAACGGTTTTAGACAATGTACCAAGAGAACACTGCAAAATTATCCTTGGAGATTTTAATGCGAAAACAGGGAAAAAAGCAGCCTTCATGGGAACCATCGGAAGGCACAGTTTACATAATGTTAGCAGTGATAATGGCACTAGGCTGGTTAGCTTTGCGACTGCAAAAGGCTTGTTTATAAGTAGTACTGATTCCGACAGGAAGAGTATATATAAAGGAACGTGGGTGTCTCCAGATGGGAAGACAGTGAACTAAATTGACCACCTAATTGTAGAGACGAGAATAAAGAAGTGGATGCAAAATGTCAAAATGGCACGAGGTGCGGAATGTGGATCAGACCAGTTCCTTGTTAGGGGAAGGATGAAAACAATATGGAGAGCCAGAAAGTACAAAAGAATGCAAATAGTCACTCGATATGACCAGGAAAATCTGATTATGATGATATAAGAAGAACTTTCAAGAAGGCACTGACAAACCGTTTTGAGGCTTTGAATGCATCCCGCTTGCCGACAGCGCTCCACAGACCAGAAGGTAACTCATACAAGTGCTAGCCCAGCCCGACAGAGCTTTACTTCAGTAATCTGATGGGAACCGGTGTTACGACTGTGGAAAGGCAAAAAAAGTATGTTATAACGACATTTAAAGTACAATAAGAATGTTGTTGCCAGTGTATTAGCACTTACTTGCAAGTCGAGTAATATTGTCACTTGGAAACAATTAATTCACAGAGTGAAAAAGGATGCTCTTTTTCTGTCTAATGTGAAATAATATTAAACGTGGAGATGAAGACATAAAATACAAAGCTTGGCACTATTAAAATAACGTTTAATACACTGCATTGTATTTTGGACTAATAATGATAGTGAGCGAACATCGGTCAAAATTCACATATTATTTACGAATTATGTTAATTCTGTTACTCCCATCAGCCACTGCACTGGATGTCTTTCTAGAGTGTGCATTGGTATTCTCTTTCCATCTTCTGACAAAGTGCCGGCATCTCACAGTCCGTCTTCATCGGCGGTTGACGTTTAAAATCATCACAACGATTAGCTCTAACCAGAAGAAAATGGAGAAGTTAAGGGAGAAAGCAAGTAAAACAGTCTGCACATGTCAAACAAGTCATCGATTTTACTCTGTGTACACAAAAATAAGTTCACTTTCATATACACCACATTTTAAATTTTTAGGTGGGACATATTCTTCCAGAATTAAACTAAGAATAGTTCTCATCCTCCAGTCTGCAGCAAATCTATGGAGTTTTTTTTGGCCCTGTGTTTACGTGGCCAACATCCTGTGCTCGCAATTCATCTTTGACACATGAAATACAGAATGTCATTCCCATTTTATTGTCTCCAACACAGGCTGCAAAACTGTTTATAAGGTGAAATCCAAATCATGATTCACACAAGCTGGTGTTGCATGTAATTTGTTTGCCTCTTTAACAATGCAGTCCTAGAAACCACTCACTTAATAGATGAAAAATTCATTTTTGAAATCGAATTTGTGCTTCTCCCTTAATTTGTGCTCAGCCAGTGCTGATTTATCTTCCTGTCCATGTTTTACATGGCAGATATGCTCAGTGCAACAGATAGAGATACGGTGCTGAGTTTTTCAGATGTTATATTTGCCCAGTTTGCAAAGAATGCGATAGAGCCCAAGTGTATGAAGTCCAAAATTACCTTTGCCACGCCCAAAAGATTTCTTACTTTTACATATTGGCATAAGATGTGTTGGATTCCTTTCTTGCCTAGAGCTCGGCCAGTTGTTGTTCAAGCTCTGCCAGCAAATGGTTGGAAGACGATTCTCTGGTCACTTTCTTTGTGTTTACCTCTATGGATTTGACACTGAAGTGCCTTCTTAATATTTTCTCTCCTAAAGCCGTTGGAAGCAAAAGTGTTTTCCAGACATTCCAGCTCCATCATTTTTTAGAAATAGACGTAAGTTTTCCCTCTTCATACTCTGAGTGATTCCATGATGATGTTACAAACTTTGAGGATAGGGGAGAAGGGTAAACTTGTCAAGTGAAATTATATGGTTCCAGATAGCTTTTCAAGTCTCATGTATGTATATATGATGAGCAAAACGACGAATGAAAATTTGTATTAAGGCCAGGTTTGGAACCTGAGTCTCCTGCTCATTAGACAGATGTGCAAACCACTACGCCACCCTGGCACAGCAGCTTTGCACAACTGCATGGACTACGACTACCCTAGCATGCCTCACTCCCCAATCCAAATTCCCATTCGTGCTTACTCCACTTGGTATTCCTCATAAACTCCAACACCATCACTCTGGAGCTGTATTGGAATAGCACCTCAGTGTCAAACAAAATGGGGAATCCTGCTTGAAACCCAGACATAGGCACTTTTAATCAAATGAAAGTATATAGTACCTGAGACCTTTTGGAGGCTCAGAAATCTATTATGTATTTATGTAGACTGGAGTTGTGAATCAAAATTTGTACCAAGGCCTGCCTAATAAGCAGGAGAGCCAGGTTCGAATCCCAGACTAAAGCACCTATTCCTGAGTTCCAGCCAGGATCCACTGTTTCGATGCTGAGATACTATTCCAATACAGTTGGAGAGCCTCTGCAATGTTGTTCGAATTTAGGGGGAAATACAAAGTGAGGTAAGGTGGGAATGGGAATTTGGATTGAGGAGGGAGGCATGTTAGAGTAGTCTGTGCAGCTGTGTAAAGCCACTGTGTCAGGGTAGCGCAGCAGTTTGCATATCTGCCTAGTGAGTAGGAGGCTCAGGTTCGAACCTCAGCCTTGGCACAAATTTTCGTTTGTTTCTTTAGTCTGTGTATATACATCATAAATTTATCAACTTAAAATAAGGAACCTTGGTCTAGAAACGACTGAGTCGAATGTTATAAGTGAAAATTGTTCTGATACCTCTGACAGTGGAATTTATATATCGGGTCTGTTTTCGCTAGGATTGTGGAGTAGCAAATTTTCAGAGGTTGTAGTGAGGACCAAAAAAAGAAAAACAGTCTGGTAAACTTGGGCTGAAAAACGCATACCTTAAGAGATATGAGCACCTGTTCATTTTCGATACTGTGGAACTCATCTCTTCCACTGCAAGCTCTTTGGCCTCGATATTTTTGGAGAAGGCAGTGTGGAGAAAAAAAAATACATACCTTAAGAACTACGGGCAATTGTTCAGCAGAAGAGATGTGTTCCACAGTATCAAAGATGAAAAATTCTCCCCAGCTACTAAGGATACATTTTATAGCCCACATTCACTAGATTTTTTTTGTTTTGGTCCACGTCTGAAAGTTTTCTACTCTACAATCTTAGCAATAATGGTACTAGTACATTTATTTCACTGTCAGAGGTATCAGAACGATTTTCGTTTTTAACTTTCGATCTGGTCGTTTCTGGATCAGATTCCCTTACCTCAGAGTGATACATTTATCCACATATATAAATCGGATGCATTTGTTCTTCTCAACATTAATTGTAAATTTTCTATTTTATTAATATTGTCTAGGTGGTCGAAGAATTCTTCAAGAGAGACTGTCCCATGTTACCACACTACAAACATATCATAAACATACAGGGTGGAGAAAAATTGTGTCGCAAAATTTTAACCCTGGATAGCTGATGCAAGTAGGAACCAAAATTACTACAATTGTGCAGATCAACAATGCACAGTTTTTGACCTACGTAAACAAGGCGTCATGCACTCTGATTGGCCGTGGAACTTCCCTGTTGCACGATGTTCTGGACGACGCATGACAGTGAATGTGTTGCCTGCTGGAGATCACGATGTATCCAAGGTGGCCCGCACGCTCTGGGATAGCGCGCCAGTCTTCCACTCTGGGAGCCAATCTGTTGGGATCCCAATACATCCATTGTAGTTTCATGATGAGACGTACTTGGAAGAAACCTCCAACAGCTGTTAGTTTGCATACAGAAAGTATTTTACAAATTGTGTCGGCTGTGAAAAGGTCCTTCTTTGTAGCTACTACATTGTTTACTTAAAGTAGATGCTGAAGCTCGCGACCTGCTGACACGGCACAAGCTTGGTACCATCGAATGGTGTTTTGGAGAACTCTTTCAAAGATTCCTGGCATTGCCTTGATGTGTCTGGTGGCTTGTTGAATTCAATCCGTTAATTCCTCTTCGTTTCTAGGCCATATCCTACCAGCACCTCTTCCCATTACCCAGCCATTGTAGAGTTCATTTAAACATCCACGTACAGAACGACTGTTATGTGCAGGCGCTTCATCATGCTACAACCACATGCGTAGCCGTATGACCAGGGGAACATCTTCCAGCAGGCTCGGTAGAGTTTCCTGCAAAAAGTGAAGGTAATTTGCCCGGTAAGTCGAGGAGATAGATGGACCATCCCAATCAGATGGTCACTCACAGTGCCTGCCCAAATGTTGAGCGAAAATCGTTCCTGGTATCCATGGACATATATGATATATGGGATTTCCCCTTGCCCAGTAATGAACGTTTCGAGTGTTGTAAAGGTCATCCCGATGGAAGGTGCACTCGTCAGCAATGAGTACAATGGCGGGGGAGTCGGGATCTCGTGCAACACGTCGCAGAAACCACCCGCAAAACCCTAGCCCATGGGTTTTAGTTCTTGGTTAGAGTGGAATGCTCGTGTTTCGAAATGCAGCGACCAGGGAGCAGTGGTGGAAGGACAGTGGCATAAAAAAGTACGAAGAATTGGAACGTTTCATGGCACGCCAAAAGTCCCGTCTCTTAAGTTGTGCCACTGAAAAATGGAAGTTCGAGGAAGCAACTGCAACTAAAGTATGCCGCTAGCTGTGCCTACCCATTTGTTTCGTGTGTGGATGCGATTTTAATTGTGGTATCAAACGAAAACTAAAATAGACTGACAATGTATCGATATGCAGGCGCTGAACCAACAGTGATGCGGGGCAATTAGTGGCATCAAAAAGTTGAAAGGACTTAAAATTTTAGTTGCTTGATCGGAGTTCTTCCCAACGGTCCTTCCATATTCAACTTTGATGACTCCACTTTAGCTGCGTCACATTGGTGGCAGGTGAAAATTTGCTATATGCTGATGCCAAGCGAAGTAGGCTATTCATTTTTAATAACGTGTTACACAACACGAGTACATTCCAGTATTTTCTCTGGACTTCGGTGGTATTCATAAGAGCCAAATTTGTTTACTATCCTGTATTTTTTTAAAACTATTTACGTCAACGAAATAGACATCAGTCATATGGACGCCAGTTTGTTAACATCGCGTTCTCTTTGTGTCATTCTATTATAAACACTCGTACATGTGTAAAGCAATTCTTTCCTAAATTCGTTGGAGACCAAGAGTTGGGAGGGTCCCAGTTGCTAAGGCAACGCTTCAGATTACTCACACGAAATTTCAAATCATCGAACTCTGTAAAAGATTCTATATAAAGCGGAATGTTTCTTTTCACATTGTTTCAGCGTCTAGCTCCACTTCATTCTCGGATTGTCTGTACTGAAGTCTTTTAGTGCTACCTTCACAGAGCCTAATTTATCAAGACCTTGTTTACTTTTACATTTATTTACAATTACTTTGCCGCAATGGGGACATAGTATCTTTGATTGAAGTGTGTGGCGTACAGGTTTTGTCGCGGGAAGGAAGTGTTTTGGAAGCGTGTTTGAATATTTCGGAAAAAAAGCATATTAAGGATCAAAATGTCGCTTGCAGACCTGGAAGAGGTGACGGAAAAGCTTGGGAAAACTCACATCGAAGGGAATGGAGTTAGCTTCGCTGGGAAATCGTTGAAGCTCGATACCGAAATTGATGGTATGTCAATGTGAAGTTCTCGCGGAATGAAATCACGTTAAAACCATGTCATCTACTATATTTCTTCTCGATTTCTGCACCTTAGTTGAATAATTCTTGTCATTGATACAACGCGGTCTTAGGTTGTCTCAGGACCGAGCAAGTCGTTTTCGAGAGACTGTATTTTTTGGTACACCAGCTAATTACTCCCCTTGCGGTAAACATAATCGGTCCGTATTGTGAAATCATGGGGCACTGACAACGATGAGTATTAGAGAAATTGAGGAAATGGTTGATTTAGATGAAAATTTGAGTCATCTGGTTGTCAGTTCATTGTCATTTATATTTTCGACATATCTGTGCGACGCCTGTAGTAGGCCTAAATCATTTCCTAGTTGTTCAATAGTGATGGAATTTTTCCAGCATTGTTTTCACGCTGTATTTAAAGCTGGCACTGCAATTGTTAACATATTTGTTCCTTTTAAACAGCAAAGGAATTTCATAACATGATCAAAAAAAGTCTTATTGTAGATTGAGATTAAAAGATGTCCACACAGTTAGTCATATGTTTGCAAGTTTCACAGCCGTGGACTATACTAGTCACATGATGATAATTTTGGATTTGTTTTCCACAGAATAAAGTTGGGTATACCGTGTAACAATAATGCTTGTTTTCAGTATAGCTAATAAAATTAATAAAATAATCATTCAATATAAACTGTATATTGACTGGTGTTATTTATTGAACATATTCCTTGCCTGTTTTAGGTAAACTTAATAATTGGAAACCTGCAATAATCTCCATTTATAAAGAATGTTTGTTGTGCTACTCAGTGGTCTGACGTAAGAAGAGAGTTATCAAAGTGACTGACATGAAACAGTGAGTCATTACTTACTGGAAGGATTCCAGATAACTGCTGTGGGCTGAATTTTGAACTGTTTATCTCAAGAGCAGGTCATTAAATGGGGCATTCAGCATATAATTATTTTGTATTTGCACGTAGTTTTTCAACAACACTAAGTAAGTTACCATGTGGGGCATGTAGTCAGTCAAATGTAATTTAAACTTGTTTGGAATGAGTAATTTATCGGTGTCCTTACATGACATCCACTGGCGAACACCACAGATTATTCTTACTGATCACTTTTCTGCAGTGAATACTATCTTTCATCACACTGAACTTCCATTCGGAAGGATGATGGCTCAAACTTGCATCTGGCCAACCTGGTTTAGGTTTTATGTGATTTCCCTAAATCACGCCAGACAAAATGCCAGTATGGTTCCTTTCAAAGGGCATAGCCAACTTCCTTCCCTAATCTGATGGAATCAATGACCTCGCTGTTAAGTCCCCTCCCATAAATCAACCTACGAACCCTCATTCTAAGCTATGATATCTCCGAAAATTATTCTATAAGACATTATTGAGTAGAAGTATGCAAACATGTCAGGAGGTTGATTAATTTGTTTCTATGTTTGCTCTTCGTATGCTTACTAAATTAAGTGAGCCTAATGGTTTGTGAAGCTCAGTAACGTGTTTCTTCCAGTTAAAGTTTTCATCAATATGTATAGCCGGCCGGAGTGGCAGAGCGGTTCTAGGCTCGTCAATCTGGAATCGCGCGACCTCTATGGCCGCAGGTTCGAATCCTGCCTCGGGCATGGATGTGTGTGACGTCCTTAGGTTAGTTAGGTTTAAGTAGTTCTAAGTTCTAGGGGACTGATGACCACAGCAGTTGAGTCCCATAGTGCTAAGAGCCATTTGAACCATTTCAATGTGTACAACCAAAACTTTGGAACCTTATACCCTTTTGCTGGGTGATGTGCTGCATCAGTTGTTGTTATAACTGTTGTACAGAACTGCATGTAGTGTGTTTTTAAATTCAGGTAAAGTCCATTTTTTAAGAGTGACTTTATAACTCTTTTTAAAAATGTAATTTATCCTCTCATCTGTTCATTCTCTCTGTGATTCATTATAACTCTCGTGTTGCTAGCAGCATTGCTCTCAGGAATGTAACAATTTGCAAAATTTTGCACCCCTCCTCATCCCCCCCTCCTCCCCAAAAAATCTGTGAGTCAGATTATTCTCACAAGTTCAATATTTGAGCTTATGTGTTCTGTGTACAAAATGTGCAATTGTGACACACAAATGCAGATAGTCTGAAGATTGTTTTTATCTGAGAGTAAAACTACTAATTTTTTTTTTTTTGCCAATGTGTAGAAAAGTCACAGCATTGTTTCTCTATTGTTCATAGGTTGCTAATGCACCAGTTTTGTGCAGACAGTGGGATGGTACTTTCAAGTAATCATTGAGAGGCAAGATGGGAGGCAGTGTATTTCTAATACCAAAATTGAAAGCATTCTCTTATTTGCTGTTGGTGGGTGATGTTGCTCATGTTGAATGTGAAAGCTAAAAACATGGTTGAGGTGACAGAGTGAAATGTAGCTTAGGCCAAGGTCTAGGTAGTTGTCACCTTCATTTGTTTGGTTTTTCCAGCCATGTTACAGATTATGAGGTGGTGATAAGGTTGGGACCCAATAGCACAGCTTAAATTAAATTAAAGAAATATACTGTGTTTTCACATACATTCCAAAGACACCCCCCCCCTTGCATGTGCCAGGAATTGTGAGGTGGTAGTAGTGTTGGGAGACTCCAGTAACACAACTTAATTAATTAACTTGGATGTCAAAATATTTGACAGGTTCTTCCAAGTGTGTTAAGACTCATAGGTTGTGATTTATTGAAATGAGAATGTGACAGTATTCCTTAGTCTTTTGTTTTGAATCACATCAATCTGCTGCTTTCGTACTGGTTGTGTAGTAGAGCCAGCAGTTGACACAAGTTTCATTCCCTCATACCTCTCTTTGAGCATTGACAACATTGCTGCACAAACCATGTAAGCAAGCAACTGGCACCTTTAGAGTGGGATGATGGAGTTGAGCCTCAGAAACTTATCCTAATTAATAATTACAGTAGAGTCCCGCTAATCCGAATACTCGCTTAATCAGAAAATGAAAAATGTCAGTAAAAGCGTATGGAAAACTTTTTGGTGAACTGCTGTACATACACGCTATTTTAATTTATAAACATGTATTAGAAAAATTGGCAAGAAAACATTTGGTTTAAACAATGCACAACAATGAAAGAGAAGCTGTTAAACTTAATAAAATACAATGGACATTTTATCCCCATTTTTTAAGTGACAAAAACTCATTGTTTTTTGGCGTAATGAAGGCAGTCCGTTATATGGCGCATAGTTGCACCATTGTCTCATAAAATCAAATCAACAGGTGTAGCAGTGAGATGTTGCTCCAAATAACACAGCGCAAGGTCAAGGGCTTCTGCTTCACTGTGTGGCACCAACTCTCCTTTATCGCTTTCAGGTTCATTGCCACTTCCATCACAGCAGTCCGCTTCTTCCTGGTCTTGAGTCACAGCAGCAACTAAATCGGTAAGGTTCTCCACACATGCCCCATCCACTCATCTACATCTGCTTCACTAGCTTCTTCACATCCAGGGATTGTCTGTATTATTTGTAGTAGATTTTCCTCTCCATTTTCAACTAGCTTGTCCTGAAATTAAAGAGGTGTCCGCAGTTTTCTCCACGAGTTTCACAGAGTATTTTCTGAAATATTCTGTCATGCCTCAGCGGCCCAATAAACATCCTTCACGTTGGTCTTTTTTATTTTGCCCACTAAAGGAATGCTATTATCTTGAATCAGCAATCTTAAAAATTGTTTTCTGTAAATCAGTTTTAATGTATGCCCTGGTCCATCAGTTGTAGAAGCGATGTAACATTCAGCAGCAAAAACTTCGCCACAATTTCTCCATCACATAATTCCTCTGTGCTGGGATGAGATGGCGCATTAGCAATCGAACGGATTGCACAGTGAGACAAATGATTTTCCTGAGAAATCTGTTGAACAGAGGGAACAACCTGGCCATGAAACCATTCTTTGAACAGCTTACCATGATGATAAACGGGCAGGGACTTCATGCTACAGTTTTTAAATGCTCTGGGCCTAGGCATATTTGCCGATTGGCATTAAAGGCAGCTTATGATTACCAACAGCATTGCTGCATGCTAATAAAGTCACACGATGTTCGCACATTTTAAAACCAGGAGCATGGTCTTCTGCTTTTGTTGCCAGGCTTTTTGTTGGCAGTGCCCTAAAATTAAGCCGACTCTCATAAGCGTTATAAATTTGTTGGGGAGAATACTTTCCCTCTCTCATCATTTTTCAAACTCGCCCGAGTATTCCTTCACTGCATCACAGTCAGAAGAAAGTTTCTCTCCAGTAATTGTTAGCTGATGGATTCCATTACGTTTTTTGAATCTGTCCAACCAATCCTTACTCGCACTAAAAGACTCATCGCCATTCATTAACTTGTTCAGGTAAACAGCCTTCTCCTGAACCAGTGCTCCGCTCAGAGGAGTTCCCCTTTCTCTTTCCTGCGTAAACTGAAGGAAA
This sequence comes from Schistocerca gregaria, assembly GCF_023897955.1. Lineage (NCBI taxonomy): Eukaryota > Metazoa > Arthropoda > Insecta > Orthoptera > Acrididae > Schistocerca > Schistocerca gregaria. The sequence goes on along the minus strand of NC_064920.1, from coordinate 322,786,121 downwards.
AGAGCTTCATCCACTTTATCGTACTGCGATTGTTTCAGTGTCTGCCAAATTTCGAGCGTTTTTCCCGAAGACGCACAGGACTGTTCAAGCTTCACTCAGTTCTTCTTCCAACCACAAATGGTTGCTTTACCAACACCCAGTTCCATTGGCAGTTTAGATACATTCTCACCATTGTCTATCCGCTTCAGAGCATTCAGTTTTTCTTTGAGAGTTAACGTTGTATGTTTCCGTACACTCATGACGAAAATACGTACACCACTACAACAGAACGAATACAATACAACTATTACGCGTGCCAGCAATCAATAACTAACATAACCAAACGCTTTGCGAGCCAACTAGCGGTGCACTGACCTCAGACACTACAAAGTTCTCAACAATGCATAACAACAAGGGCAGGGAGTGAGAGTGAGTCATTGTTTCCACACTTGTTCCCGTTTGTTACCATGGTGTACCTACTTACCTGTTTGGTGTACTTCATTCTAGAAACTCGTCACTGTAATTCCGGCTAATTCGAACAAATTGGTAATCTGAACAAGGCCCGGTCCCAATTAGTTCGGATTAACGGGACTACTGTATTAAAGTTTAGTTATATGTGACAGTGTTTGCTTATTGATGGCCCATTCTAGCCAGTCATTTGGGGTTTTCAGTGACAAGGAAAAGCAGTTTGGCAGATAAGTGTGTATTGGTAGATAGTATTTTTGTTGTTGGTATAGTAAACAAAAGCGAGTAAAATACTGTTGCATTAAGTAAAGTTTTAATATGTCTGAAATAGCTAAAGAAGTTGTCGACGCGATTGCATCATGTGAGGATATGCAGTTCCTCAACATGGAAGGTAATACACTTGGAGTTGACGCTGCAAAAGCCATTGCCAAAGCTCTGGAAAGTCACAAGGAATTTAAGCAAGCACTATGGAAAGATATGTTTACGGGTCGCATGAAAACGGAGATTCCACTGGCTTTGGTGAGCATACCATTTTATTTTCCTCAATGTGACAACTTGAAACTTTTTGTTGTATTTTGCTGGTGCTGCTACTACTACTCCTACTACTACTACTACTACTACCACCACCACCACCACCACCACCACTTACTACTGCTATTGAACTGAAGTATTTGGACATCTCATTTTAGGAACAATTTCTGCTGGATAATATGCAATAAATGTTTACACTCCATTTCTCCTGGAGATTTAAATTGAGGTTTCTTGTAATGAATGTGTGATATTTATACACTAGTACAGGTCATTCTGAAGAGAAAAGTTGTCAACATTTTCGCGGTTTAACTATGTAAATGTGGGTAGCATAAACTACAATTTCTTGTTCATGTTCTAGTGACTATTTCTTTTCCTATACTTGCATGTGACAGTTAGCAGAATGTTAAAAAATTCCAAAAAGTAGTAAAAAATTACACTGTTTTATTCTGAAAGCATTGGCATTAACTTCCTGTTAACATCGCCGTACATCAAGCTTACAAACAGTAATTGGATACTTGATACTGTATTTGCACAAATCTAGGCTGCACTTTTTTACCTAAATTTTGGCTTGTAAAATCATGGTGTGGCCTATAACCATGATTTTTTTCCCACTCAGATCTTAAACGTCAATTTCAAAATGACATTTGCACATATTGTGCGGATTAAAAATTTAATGTAATAGCTGTTCTTAAAAAAAAAAGTGACTTTGTTTTGCAAAACTGCTTTAGCTTGTTTGTACAACTTTTTCAGTTTCTAAAGAACCGTGGTGCAGCACATGATGCAAGTTGATGTTTCAATACAATTTGAATGGCGTTAGTTGGCACTGTCAGCTGTTACAGCCAGCCAACGTAGCCAACCATAGTTAGTGCAGATGACATTGTGTTCAATGTATCTGTGTACTTGTAAACAGAAGCATGCATACGTAACACACAGAATTACAAATAACAGAAATATTACGTGTGTTTGAATTTGATATGGTGTAAATTCGATGACATGTTCAGGGAGGCTAATCTTTGCTACAAAATACGTAGCAGTCACTTAATAAATCAAATTTATTATTAAAGGTATTTAAAGCTATTTTGCTACTTGTACGGGTGCATATATTTTACTTTAAGCATTTTGTTTTCTCTATTGAAAACATTGTCTGTGGCAGCAGTTTTGTCTGATTTCTGCTTACATCTGAAAGATTCATCTGCTTCCACATTTTTCGTATCTGCAAATACAGATTTCTAGTACTTCTAACAAGCGTAAAGCGTTTACGAACACCGTCGCCACACAAATGAAGAACTGTAATCAAATCTAGTATAGGTAGACGGTAAAAGTCGCGCAACATCGAATAATTAGCAATTAATGTTTATTGCTTTTGCTGAAAATGTATAACTAAAAGTACGTTAAATCTGAGGACATCAAAACATCACACAGTGGCACTGTTTTACTCCAATCGAGCATAATCGCCAGAATCACCAGCATCCGTTTCTTTGCTCTCACTAGACAATACAGTGTGTTACCCAGGGTGACTACCACGAAGAAAGTCATCTTCAGTCCCATCAAGGTAACTGGAAATTTCAGTTTTAAAATAACTTAATGACAAGTTCTTCCAATATCGACCATCAAGCATCCAAAATCCAATGACATTTCTCTGACAGAAAAGTGCTTTGTAAATGGCCTCCTGGCATCAAAGTTGCTTTGCTCATGATATAATCTGTATAGAATTGTCTTATACTAGCTGCGAATGGATGATTGATCCAAGCATCCAAAGGCTGCAACACAGTTGTCATGCCGCAACTCGTTCAGTGTCCTCCTTTCAGATTTTTTTTACTCCTTCACCAATGTGCCCGCAAAAAGCTATCAAACACAAGCACTGATCTTGAGCGAAGCAGAACTCCTGGCTGCTTATTCCACACTGCTGAAATCCAGTGTAGAACCAATTCCTCTGTCATCCACCCACTGTCACAAGCTCTACAATGATACCAAGTGGTATGCTTTCTTCTTTTGGGAGGATTTTCTGATTGGAAACCACATATGGTGGAAGTTTTGGACCATCATCTGTAATGCTTAACCTCACTGTGCATTGCTGCTTTTCAGCACCACATGTACGGATTTTCAGACTACATTCACCAACAGTATTTACTGTTGTGCTGCTGGGCATATAAAAAAAGACCAGTGTTTGGTTGCATTCCATGTCTGGGAAAGTAAATTACAGCTTTTCTATCGAAGTCAGATTACGTAACACTGAAAAGTTATCATACTGTTTTTGTAAATTTGAGGCAGGTTTTGCGCATTTGTAGTTCTGCGACAGTGTTTTGTTGCATGAATTGCTGAATCCACGCATACAAAATTTGAAATTGTACTTGCTAAATGTTATCTTCAGAAAGCTCTATTTCATGTTCATATTGACATTTAACTCACTGCAGCTAATTTTTGACATTGTTTATTTTGTTGTCAAAATATTTTATGATATTACTGAAGTAAATTTCCTCAGCTGTGGCCACTTGTAACTGGAAAAAATGATGTTTAATAATTATTATAGCTAATTTAAATATGCTGTAGAACTGTTTTACATGGTGGAAGGTGAAAAATTCTTTGCCTACCTCAGAGACGATATAGATGCCAATAAAACTTTGTTATTACAAGAAGAATTTTAAATCCAGTTAAGTGTCTATTTGGAGAATAGGTTTGTTGATGTAGCATTTATGAAAAATGATGTGATCCCCTCATTCAAACTGATAAATGTGAATGGTAGGTTATCATAGAATACTTTATGTAGAGCAGTTTGTCACCAGCAGAAATTCATCCAATGGCAAGGAGTTGGAATGAACTTTTTATTAAAAATGTATGAAATAACTTATGCCTTAGTTCTATCAAAACAAAGAAGACCATACAGACTGCACACTTCAGCTTGGCCCCTATGACCAATGAAAATTGGCTGACATCTCGCTGCTCCAGAATGTTAATACTCATTACTAACCCAAGCTACGTAACAGTACTGTACGCTGTAGCAATAAGTAGCCATTGTCAGTGTAGTGTTTGTGTTCAGTGATTGATAATATTACTTACAAAAATGAATGAAGAAGCTGTACCTAGTTTCTCTAACAACTCGCTGTTAACTTTCATGTCACTTATATGACATATTAATCCATTATATGTTTGGTTCTTTTATAAGCTATAAGGTGGTAGCTCTGGTAGGAGGAGGAGGCAGCGGCAGAGCTTGTCTCAGCAAACAGCATGTTGCGAGATTGGTACAAATGTTATCAGAAAATGTAGACTTTTGTTACCAGTATAAACTAATGGTTTGCTAGTATTCACAACGGGCAGTACCTGCCTCCTTTGAAGTGAGAAAATCTAATAATACTAAGGCAGGCCAATGCTGACAGATATGAATACTACCAAACTATCAATTTAAGAAGTCATAGTTGCAAGATAATGAAATGGACTGACCGAGCTAGGTGGTATTCAGGAGGAAAATGGTTCAAACTTGTGTGTGGCCATCCAGATTTAGCTTTTCCATTATTTCTCTAAATCGTCACATGGCATATGCCAGGACGGTTCCTTTGAAAGGGTATGGTTGATTCCCGCCCTCCCCTCCCTTTTCCCTAATCTGAGCTTGTGCTCCATCTTTAATGACCTTGTTGCCGATGGGACATTAAATACTAATCTTAGCCTCCTCCTCCTCCTCCTGAAATGAATTATTTACAGAGAAAAACTGGTAGAAGCTTATCTTTGGGAAGATCAATTTGGGTACCAGAGAAATGTAAGATCATTTGACACAGTACTGATGCTGCAACTTCTCTTAGAAAGGTTAAAGAAAGGCAAATCTATTATTTATTTTATTTATTTACACGTCAAGTTTCGTAGGACCAAATTGAGGAGCAAATATCCAAGGCCATGGAATGGGTCAGTACATGAGATCACAACATAAAAGTAATAACATATAAAAATAAATGTTTATGAACCTGAAAAAAGTCAGTCCATTAGTTTAAGTAGACGCAATCAACAACACAATAAGAGTCAGCTTAATTTTTCAAGGAACTCCTTGACAGAATAGGAAGAGTGACTCGTGAGGAAACTCTTGTTTCGATTTGAAAGTGCGTGGATTACTGTTAAGATTTTTTAATTCGAGTGGTAGCTTATTGAAAATTGATGTAGCAGTATACAGCACCCCTTTTTGCACAAGATTTAAGGAAGTCCAATCCAAATGCAGGTTTGATTTCTGCCGAGTATTAACCGAGTGAAAGCTGCTTATACTTGGGAATAAACTAATATTGTTAACAAGAAATAACAATAATATAGAGGCCAATGTCAAAATACCCAGACTTGTGAACAGGGGTCGACAAGAGGTTTGTGAACTTACACCAATTATTGCCCAAACCACCTGTTTCTGAGCCAAAAATATCCTTTTAGAATGGGAAGAGTTACCTCAAAATATAATACCATACGACATATGCGAATGAAAATAAGCAAAGTAGACTCATGTTTGTGTCGAACGATCACTGACTTCTGATTCTATTCAAATAGTAAAAATGGCAATTTAAGTCTTTAAGTGGGCTTACCATGACAGCTTACTATCTATCTGAACACATAGAAATTTGAACTGTTCAGTGCACTAATCATATACCCACGTTCTGTGAAATTAAAATGTCAGGTTTTGTTGAATTGTGTGTTAGAAACTGTAAAAACTGAGTCTTACTGTGATTTAGTGTTAGCTTATTTTCTACAGACAGGTCATGTACTGCACTATGTGAAACTGAGCCAATGTCACACACAACATCTTTTACTACTAAGCTAGTGTCATCAGCAAACAGTAATATTTTAGAGTTACCCATAATACTAGAGGGCATATCATTTAGATAAATAAGGAACAGGAGTGGCCCCAATACTGATCCCTGGGGCATCCCCCCCTTGACAGTACCCCACTTAGACCCCATATCACAGCCATTATCAACACTGTGAATAATGACCTTCTGCTGCCTGTTGCTAAAGTAAGAGGTGAAACAGTAGTGAGCTACTCCCTGTATTTCACAATGGTCCAACTTATGGAGCAATATTTTGTGATCAACACAATCAAATGCCTTAGTTAAATTAAAAAATATGCCAAGCATTCAAAACTTTTTGTTTAGCCTATCCATTACCTCACAGAGAAAAGAGAATATAGCATTTTCAATTGTTAAACGACTTCTAAAGCCGAACTGTACATTTGATAGTAAATCTTGTGATATTAAATGATCAATTATCATTACATACACAGTCTTTTCAGTAACTTTTGCAAACAGTGATGGCATAGAAATAGGTCTAAAATTATCCACATTATCCCTTTCTCCCTTTTTATAAACTGACTTTACTATTGAGTACTTTAATCGCTGAGGATACTCATCGTTCCTTGAAGTCGAAGTTAGGGGACCTATAAATAACAATAATTAGAAGTTTAGTATTACTAAATTCAACTTCCCCTGCACAACATTCAAATATCTGTTCAGTGCAGCGTCGTGATACATCTATGAACTCCAATGGAATACTGTTTTTTACGTACATAGCCACTCCTCCACTCCGCAAGGAACTCCTTGAGAAACAGCCAGCTAATCTGTATCCTGATAAAGGAAGCCTATGAATTGGCAAATTATTTAAATGGTGCCTTGATATACCAATAATTTCAGAGTCAACATCTATAAGCAATTCACTAACTTTATCTCTAATGCCTCGTATACTTTGATGAAATAAAGTAATTCCTTCTCTACTTGGAAACATTACATCCTCGGAAGGTGAGCCATTAGTTAAGAGGGACTTCCTTTAAGCAGGTATACCTATCAGCTGACTTCAATGTAAAGAAGGTGCAGCTCTAACACCAACTACTATAGGAATTTTGCCATGAGTGACACCAATTACACCAGTAGAGCATGTGGCAGGGATAAAATACAGGGAGTGAAAGGCTATTTACAAATTGTACAGAAATCAGACTGCAGTTATGAGTTAAACACTAGAGGGGGGGGGGGGGGGGCAGCAGGAGCAGTGCTCGATAGCAAAATGGGACAGGGTTGTAGGCTATCCCCAGCATTATTCAATCTTCACATGGAGCAAGCAGTAAAGGATATCAAGAATAAATTTCAGAAGAGAATTACAGTTCAGGAAGAGGTTTGCTGATGACATTGTAATTGTCTCAGAAGTTACTTCAGTGCCCACGGTTTTGAGATCGTACACAGGGTTCACGTGTTTCCATCTTTTCTGTCGTGTGTACTGGTACATACTTTTTGGATTGAAATATAAATCATCTAATGTTTGTTTTCCTCTGGTCTCTCTTATCCCCATAATTATTTGATGGGGCTCTACACTCAACTTTTACAGTTAGTGATTGAAGTGTAATCACTATGCCTCTGGAGAATTGTGTGTGTGTGTGTGTGTATGTGTGTGTGTGTGTGTGTGTGTGTGTGTGTGTGTTGGATGTAGGCTTATTACATGCTTACTGTTCTGCCCACAGAAACATCTAAGCAGTGGACTGATGCTTGCTGGAGCCCAGTTAACAGTGTTGGATCTAAGTGATAATGCTTTTGGACCTGTGGGAGTTGAAGGACTGGTGACCCTACTAATGAGTTCAACTTGTTATTCTCTGGAAGTGCTAAAACTAAATAACAATGGTCTTGGAATCACCGGAGGAAAGGTAAAAATTATGTATTGTTAAATAACTGAATATTGTCATGATCAGAAATGATATTGGAGATTAAATATGACAGAGGCTGCAGTTTTTGAAGTATTTATGTAGAACAATAGTTCTTAATATATGTAAATTTTCAATTTCAGTCATCCATTTATTAATTTAGAACAGGAATTGATAATATCTGTAAAAGTTAACTTCAGCCATCCATTAAGGATGGGAACGTATTTGAAAGTCATTCATTCACACATTATGTTCCATAACTCGCACCATGGAGAAGAGCCTTCAGGGATGGAATGAGTTAAATTCTATATTAACTTGCAGAAGCAACCACGGCAAGCGACTTAGGTGAACTGTTTTGTGTAGCAGTTACATGTAGTGCCCATCTATTTGAACATCGATAGTGGAGAAAAGAAAAGCAGTCAATAGTGAAATCTGTGGATCTGAATTTTGACTATTACATAGTCATCCTCAGTCCTAGATATTACAAAACAGGAAGATCAGGAACAAATATAAGGTAGTTGTCAGTGCATTATGAGTGCAAACATAAGCACCACACAATTACAGACAGTATAACAATAAGTGACATTAGTCCAAAGTGGTAAGTAGTAAACAATATTGACGGTGTTGCGCTTATAGGAGTCTTAAGGCTTACATGTTGAACAGGAAGAAAATGTGATGGCAGAGCCTTGTGGTGCCCTCTGTTGAGGTGCTGGACAATAGTTATGTAATTCAAAAAATTTAAAAATGTACTGGACAATTAAACTACAAGTATTGGCTAAACATGGTAAGAAATCGCGTGTCTAGCCATAAGTATAGTCTGCTCAGTGATAGTAAATAGAGGATAATGTCATATATTTTTGCATTATGAACTATTGGAAGAGGATCCATTTACAATTCTGTCAACATGAAAAGTACAGTATTAAAATAACGTACTGAAATAGTTAAAATTTAATGGAAATGAAAATAGCATGATGTAACAATGTGTGGCTTCTGGGCATAAACTAAAATCATACAACTCATAAAATATGTTAGTGCCATCTGTGGGATTACAGTACAAACATTTCGAATATTGCAGCATTACAATGTCAAAAGATCTGAAGCTAACCTGTGGCTCAAAAATGAACTCTCAAGTAAGATAAAAGATTGAAAATAGTACAATAAAAATGGTATGCCCTTTTTGGTCATAAACTAAAATCAAACAGATCATAAAATACATAGCATCACCTTTGGGCTTACAGTATAAACATGTGGCATAAAACAGCATTATTGAAAGATATGAAGCCAGCCAGTGGAACATAAAAATGAACAAAAAAGTGAAACAAAGGAATGTAACAGAGTTATGGGAAATAAAATATGTTCAAACAACAGGGACTAAATGAGAACATGGTTATTTTCAAACATGCGACCTCTCTGGGCCAAGGAACAAGATACACATGCCATACTATGGCAACAACAGAAATGCCAGCAGAACATTAAGCAGTGGGATAGATCTTGTAGAAGGCTATAAACTGACAGTGTGACATTTTTAGTTGCTTTTAAATGTATTACATAGTGAGATCACTAGTCCTTAACTGGGTGAAAACAGTAAGAAAGTAAGTATCAAGACCATACTCGAATACTGACTTGTTAATTGGTCAAATAAGTATGTGACATGAGAATGGACATATTGAATTGGGTGTTGTCACCCCTTGTTGGTATATCTTAGGTGTTTCGAAACGATTCAAATCACTTAAGAAAGGCAAGTCTTCCAGTCCAGATGGTTTACCAATCAGGTTCCTCACGAGAGTATGCAGACACAGTAGCGCCTTTCTTAGCAATAATATTCAACAGTTCACTTGATGAAAAGTCTGTTCCTAAAGACTGGAAAGTAGCACAGGTCTCACCAATATTCAAGAAGGGAAATAGGAGTAACCCATTGAATTACAGACCCATATCGCTGACCTCAATTTGCAATAGGATTTTGGAGCATATACTGTACACAAACATTATGAATCACCTTGAAGAAAATTACTTAATTATACATAACCAGCACGGATTCAGAAAATATTGTTCTTGTGCAACAGAGCTAGGTCTTTATTCCCATGAAGTAATGAGTGCTGTCGACAAGGGATCTCAGATCAATTCCATATTCTTAGATTTCCAGAAGGCTTTTGATACAGTTCCTCACAAGCAACTATTAATCATATTGCATGCTTATGTAGTATCGTCTCAGTTGTGTGACTGGATTCGTGATTTCCTCTTAGAGAGGTCACAGTTTGTAGCGATAGACGGTAAATCATCAAGTAGAACAGAAGTGATATCTGGCATTTCGCAAGGTAGTGTCATAGGCCCTCTGCTGTTCCTGGTTTATGTAAATGGTCTAGGTGATAATCTGAGCAGCCCCCTTAAATTGTTTGCAGATGACACTGTACAGGGTGTATACGACCTGGGAGATCCAGGAAAACACCCGGGAATTTTTTCATCCGGGAGAAAACCAGGAAAACCCTGGGATATTTTTTTAGAATTTTGGGAATTTTTCATTGTTTTAGTTTTCAGTAAAATTTTTGTAATTTTGACTGGTAAGAACCGATATTCTAACGAAGGATATTACTACACCCAACTGCTGCAGAATAATACTTCAACAATAAAACATAAACCAGAGAAAAAAATGAAAATAACTTCAATTGCAAAGTAAATGCGCCATATACGACGACAACGCACAGTGCTCATGCAAGCGTCTGCCAGCTGGAAAATGTGTCAAAGGCATTAGGAACACTATGCAATGCTCCAAAACAACAAATTGCCTCCGATGAGTGTGAGGTCACAACTGTTTACATTAGATTCGTTTTAGCAGTTACGATTGGGCTCATGTGGATGCGCAGCTGAGTCTCGTTTGGGTTGTAGATTCTCCCACTTCTGGCTACAGGAATGTGGCTGTTGGTTGTGCAAACAGTCACAGCAAGCAGCTAGAGGCTACTGGGGAAAGGGGGCACCAAATTCGTATTCTTGAGGGAAGAAACTTGTTTCAAAAAGCATCTAGTATCCAGTGCACGTTTGTCTATTGATTATTCATGTGATTTTGAAATGCTTCCCTGTTGATTTTTGAACACATTTTAAGTTGATTTCTGAATGAATCATAAGTTGATTCTTGAATGCATGCATAGTGTATGTGATGTCTCTGTCAGCAGAATTCTTGTAACATATAAAAATAAACTTCCCACAGACAAAAGGGGATGGGGATATACGACCTGAGTGGAGTAAAGCCGAACAGATGAATGCCAATCACTGTCTGATTATGTGGTTGATGGATTTGCAAGTGATCAGTGTTGTTACAATTACTATCGAAATCCATAGATTCAGACTACCAGAATGGAAATAAATGACTGACAGGAATAACAGGTGAGAAAGATTACGCTTTATCTTCTCGGTGTATCCAAGAAAATGAAATTTTGACAGAAAATTTTGGGCTAGATCGCTACACTAGTAAGGACCAAAAGTACTGACCCCAGCTAACAGCCGCGTAAGTTCTGTTCTGGAAGTAACTTGGAAAACGTGTTGTACGAACACATAATAACGCCTAACCGGAAAATAATCGCGGGATAACTAAACCTGTGATTCTGGCAGGGTTAGTGAAGTTAATCGGCTAACAAATTTTGACAATGCCAAGAGTAACTACAGAATTAGTGATGACAAGATTGTTTGTTAGAACAAGGAAGGAGAAGAAACGGTGACATTACACAAATTATGGAAGAATAAGATGGGGTATCTTTTGAGAGGCCAGACAAATGTGTGGTTCCTGAAGAGGGGCAGCAACCTTTTCAGTAGGTGCAGGGGCAACAGTCTGGATGATTGACTGATCTGGCCTTGTAACTCTTACCAGAACGGCCTTGCTGTGCTGGTACTGGGAACAGCTGATAGCAAGGGGAAACTACAGCCGTAATTTTTCGCGAGGGCATGCAGCTTTACTGTATTGTTAAATGATGGCGTCCTCTTGGGTAAAATATTCCGGAGGTAAAATAGTCCCCCATTCGGATCTCCGGGCGGGGACTACTCAGGAGGACGTCGTTATCAGGAGAAAGAAAACTGGCGTTCTATGGATCGGAGCGGGGAATGTCAGATTCCTTAATCGAGCAGGTAGGTTAGAAAATTTAAAAAGGGAAATGGAGAGGTTAAAGTTAGATATAGTGGGAATTCGTGAAGTTCGGTGGCAGGAGGAACAAGACTTTTGGTCAGGCGAATTCAGGGTTTTAAATACAAAATCAAATAGAGGTAATGCAGGAGTCGGTTTAATAATGAATAACAAAATAGGAGTGCGGGTAAGCTACTACAAACAGCATAGTGAACACATTATTGTGGGCAAGATAGACACAAAGCCTACGCCTACTACAGTAGTACAAGTTTATATGCCAACTAGCTCTGCAGATGACGAAAAAATTGAAGAAATGTATGATGAAATAAAAAGAATTATTCAGATAGTGAAGGGAGACAAAAATTTAATAGTCATGGGTGACTGGAATTCGGTAGTAGGAAAAAGGAGAGAAGGAAACATAGTAGGTCAATATGGATTGGGGCTAAGAAATGAAAGAGGAAGCCGCCTGATAGAATTTTGCACAGAGCACGACTTAATCATAGGTAACACTTGGTTCAAGAATCATAAAAGAAGGCTGTATACATGGAAGAATCCTGGAGATACTACAGGTTTCAGATAGATTATATAACGGTTAGACAGAGTTTTAGGAACCAGGTTTTAAATTGTAAGACATTTCCAGGGGCAGATGTGGACTAAACCAGAAGTTGTACAGAGTTTCAGGGAGAGCATAAGGGAACAATTGACAGGAATGGGGGAAAGAAATACACTAGAAGAAGAATGGGTAGCTTTGAGAGATGAAGTAGACAAGGAAGCAGAGGATCAAGTAGGTAGAAATATGAGGGCTAGTAGAAATCCTTGGGTAACAGAAGAAATATTGAATTTAATTGATGAAAGGAGAAAATATAAAAATGCAGTAAATGAAGCAGGGCAAAAGGAATACAAACGTCTCAAAAATGAGATCGACAGTAAGTGCAAAATGGCTAAGCAGGGATGGCTAGAGGACAAATGTAAAGATGTACAGGCTTATCTCACTAGGGGTAAGATAGATCCTGCCTACAGGAAAATTGAAGAGACCTTTGGAGAAAAGAGAACCACTTGTATAAATATAAAGAGCTCAGATGGAAACCCAGTTCTAAGCAAAGAAGGGAAGGCAGAAAGGTGGAAGGAGTATATAGAGGATCTATACAAGGGCGATGTACTCGAGGACAATATTATGGAAATGGAAGAGGATGTAGATGAAGATGAAATGAGAGATATGATGCATGAAGAGTTTGACAGCACTGAAAGACCTGGGAGTAGACAACATTCCATTAGGATTACTAACAGCCTTGGGAGAGCCAGTCCTGACAAAACTCTACTATCTGGTGAGCAAGATGTATGAGACAGGCGAAATACCCTCAGACTTCAAGAAGAATATAATAATTTCAATCCCAAAGAAAGCAGGTGCTGACAGATGTGAAAATTACTGAACTATCAGTTTAATAAGCCACAGCTGCAAAATACTAACGCGAATTCTTTACAGACGAATGGAAAAACTGGTAGATACGGATCTCGGGGGAGGATCAGTTTGGATTCCGTAGAAATGTTGGAACATGTGAGGCAATACTGACCTTACGACTTATCTTAGAAGAAAGATTAAGAAAAGGCAAACCTACGTTTCTAGCATTTGTAGACTTAGAGAAAGCTTTTGACAATGTTGACTGGAATACTCTCTTTCAAATTCTCAAGGTGGCAGGGGTAAAATACAGGGAGCAAAAGGCTATTTACAATTTGTACAGAAACCAGGTGGCAGTTATTAGAGTCGAGGGGCATGAAAGGGAAGCAGTGGTTGGGAAAGGAGTGAGACAGGGTTGTAACCTCTCCCCAATGTTATTCAATCTGTATATTGAGCAAGCAGTAAAGGAAACAAAAGAAAAATTCAGAGTAGGTATTAAAATCCATGGAGAGGAAATAAAAACTTTGAGGTTCGCCGATGACATTGTAATTCTGTCAGAGACGCAAAGGACTTGGAAGAGCAGTTGAACGGAATGGACAGTGTCTTGAAAGGAGGATATAAGATGAACATCAACAAAAGCAAAACGCGGATAATGGAATGTAGTCAAATTAAATCGGGTGATGCTGAGGGAATTAGACTAGGAAACGAGACACTTAAAGTAGTAAAGGAGTTTTGCTATTTAGGAAGTAAAATAACTGATGATGGTCGAAGTAGAGAGGATATAAAATGTAGAATGGCAATGGCAAGGAAAGCGTTTCTGAAGAAGAGAAATTTGTTAACATTGAATCACATAACTAATGAGGAAGTATTGAATCAGATTGGGGAGAAGAGAAGTTTGTGGCACAACTTGACCAGAAGAAGGGACCGGTTGGTAGGACATGTTCTGAGGCATCAAGGGATCACCAATTTAGTATAGGAGGGCAGCGTGGAGGGTAAAAATCGTAGAGGGAGACCAAGAGATGAATACACTAAGCAGATTCAGAAGGATGTAGGTTGCAGTAGGTACTGGGAGATTAAGAGGCTTGCACAGGATAGAGTAGCATGGAGAGCTGCATCAAACCAGTCTCAGGACTGAAGACCACAACAACAACATAGTTAATTGATTAACAAAAGTTTACTACTGTCTCACAGTATGTAGTGTCTTGAGAATGAGCTTTCAGACTCATATTTTGAGTATATTGCTCACATTTGTTAAATGCTTTCCTGAATATATTTATTTTTTAAAGTTGTTGGATTAGTAAGAGTCAGAAGAAACTACCATTCTTTTTACAACAATAATTATTGTGGTGAATTATAAGTCGTATTGTTGTCTGTAGGTAAATAAATTTCAGCTGATGATACGAGAGACTGGACACCTGTGATTCATTTTGGTTGCATCACTTGTGGACCAATAAAGCTGTCATAATTGTGAATATCTTTGAGTCTTTTTCATACTGTGCATGCATAATAGAGGACAAATATTTTATAGGAAGATGTAAAAATATAAGTTGCATTAAAAGGAAAATTCATATGAGAAGACTCCAAAATTGAGAAAGAATTGTTGGAAATTTATTTAACTACAGGAAGTGAAGTTTTCAGTATTTTTGATGTAAATAAAATTGAAAGAAACTTCCACATGGGAAAAATATATTAAAAACAAAGATTCCAAGACTTACCAACCGGGAAAGTGCCGGTAGACAGGCACAATAAGATAAAATACAAAATTTCGAGCTTTCGCAACCAGCGGCTGCTGCATCAGGAAAGAGGGAAGGAAAAGGAAAGATGAAAGGATGTTGGTTTTAAGGGAGAGGGTAAGGAGTCGTTCCAATCCCGGGAGGGGAAAGACTTACCTTAGGGGGAAAAAAGGATAGGTGTATACTCGCATGCACGCGCACACACACACACACACACACACACACACATACATCCATACAGACACAACCAGACATATCTGCTTGTGTGTGTGTGTGTGTGTGTGTGTGTGTGTGTGTGTGTGTGTGTGTGTGTGTGTGTGTGTGCGCGCGCGAGTATATACCTATCCTTTTCCCCCCCTAAGGTAAGTCTTTCTGCTCCCGGGATTGGAATGACTCCTTACCCTCTCCCTTAAAACCCACATCCTTTCATCTTTCCTTTTCCTTCCCTCTTTCCTGACGAAGCAACCGCCGGTTGCGAAAGCTCAAAATTTTGTGTGTGTGTGTTTGTGTGTTGTTTTATTGTGCCTGTCTACCAGCACTTTCCCGCTTGGTAAGTCTTGGAATCTTTGTTTTTAATATATTTCAGTATTTTTGATAAGACACATACAAAAATACATGAAATTATCCTGTTTTGTGGAAATATTAGGTCCTTCCTTAGAGGGAATAGAGTGGGAGAGGTTAGATCAGGCAGATAACTCACGACATCATGATGAAAAGGAGGATCCACCTGTTGTGGGGACGAAGGTTGGTCCCTATAATCCTGTGGTCTGAGCTGAAAATTTCTTGGGAAGGCAGATGGAGGACTTATTCAGAGAAATGCAGGGACATATAGAAAATGGTTTGAAGAAAGTTGCTGTTTGTGCGCTGAATTGACTGAGGCATAGTGTGTGAATGTGACAACAATATGGCAGTTATGTGAGTTAGGTGTGTTTGTAACACTCATTCAGTTGACACTGCCCTTATTCAAGGAATTTCTTCCTCAAAGGATGAAGGCAGTATCCCATTGATAATTGGGAACTTCAAAGTATTTCAGGAAATTGTATTTATCCAGCAAGAATTCAACCATTTATAGACTGTACAAAAGACGTCATATATGTTTAGGAAGGCTGGACAATTAAAAATTACAATTTCCACATTAAACTCAAATTTACAGAAGTAAAAGCCATATTACTCGCAGGGTGCAATGGCGTAATGGAAAGTGGAACAAGGTGTATTTGATTTGGGATTGGTGTGCGGTGTAATGTCACCTCCAACCCTTATCACTGCAGTGGGTGTAGACACACATCTTTTAAAGTCACTTCCATGAATGCTCTGCATAAGTCTTTAATGCTACTTTTGTTTGAGGTCCTCGCCGGTAATCTCTGAAGAAAGAGAGCAAAGAAATTTAGAGCTGTGCTTCAGTATTTTTAATCCATCAGTGTACACAGAAGAAGAAGAATGTTTTGCTGGGCATTAGTAACTAAGAAAGTACCATTAGAAGAAATTAAGCTCTATGACAGAAAGATTTTGGGTAAAGTTTGAAGACTTTAGTCACCTCTTGTTGCAAGTGGAAACAATTTTTATTTCAGAGAGTGTAAGACTGTGAATTGGTTCTTTGGACAGGTTTTGAGAATTCTTATGCTCCCATGGTCACAACATTCTGTCACTTCAGTGAATTCTAATAAGAACAGTCTCTTGAAGAGTTTCAGTCCATACATTAAGCATCTTCAGCGATTGAACAAAGTAATTTACTATTGATAAAGTAGTTAAGGATAGTGATGCTGTTGGTATCGTCACAGTTACTACCTGGCTAAGATCTTGCAAGAGTTTATTTATGTTAAGACGGTTTAGAGTCAGTGGATGTACTGTGTAAACCAGAAACAGAAGGCTGAACTTTCGGAATTATTAATGCAAGACAGGTTTCATTCTGGAAGATCAGAACTGTACAGAATGTTGCTGTATCAGCTTAACCCACACATGTAGTACCAGTCATGATCCCTAATGAAGCCCATTCAAGAGAAGTGAAGAGATAAGTGAATGTGCACTAAAGAGTGGCGTCTACTGTCTTCACTCCAGGCTCACAGGCCATGTGGACTACACATTAAGAAAGGATAGAAATCATTGTAAATAAGTATACTGTGGTATGGAAAATTTCACTGATGGAGCAGTCTCTACAAGCCAAGTAATAGTGCCACTTCCATACAATGTTTGAAAAAATTTCATACTTGGCATGGGAACTGCCAGGTTCTTATGTGAAGTAATATTTTTTACTTTCTGACCGACAGTTTACTCCCAAGAGAGCAGTGGACAGACTAGTTATGTACCCAGGGTGTATATGACCCGGGACAACCAGGAGATCCGGGAAAAACCCGGGAATTTATTAATCCGGGAGAAAACCAGGAAAAATCCGGGAATTGTTTAGAATTCCGGGAATCTTTCATTGTTGTAGTTTTCAGTTAAATTTTTGTGATTTTGGCTGGTAAGAACCGATACTCTAACAAAGGATATTACTGTATCCCCCTAATGCAGAATAATTCTGCAGCAACAAAACATGAACGAGAGAAGAAAATAAAACGGAAATAAAATTAAAGTTGCAAAGGAAATGCGCCATATACAACAAAAAAACACAGTGCTCAGACGAGCGCCTGCCAATAGCAAAGTTTGTCAAAGGCTTTAGAAAGACTATGCAATGCTTCATGACAACAAATTGCCTCCGATGAGCGTGACGTGGCAACTGTTTAATTTAGATTCGTTTGAGCAGTTGCGGGCGGACTGTTGGGTATGCGCAGTTGCTTCTGGTTACAGAAATGTGTCTGGCTGTCACTATCTTAGTATTGTTTGGAAATATCGTAGATCCGCGGCTGATGCACAGAGCAGTCTGAGTTGTGGTGGGGAGGAGGGTCATCTCCACCTGACCTGTGTTTACGTTCAGTGATTTTTTTTTGTTTCCTCCTTGTTTCTTGCTCTAAAGTTAAATGAAAACAAAATGGATTTTTTTTTGGCCGAGAGCTAGCAAATGAATTAAAATATGTTCGCATAATTATGGAAGGCTAAAATATGTTGTTAGTTTCAGACTTTATGTCCACCTTTCTGACAGTCAAGCATTAATCGCCTTGCAGAACAATGAAGTTATTTTTGTCTGTTTGCTAAAGAGATTTGGCTTTTAATAAATCTTTTCTGCTGAGGCAGTCAATTTATTTGAAACAAAGTGTTTAATTTCACACTGTTGGCTAGTTTCAATGGTTCGCTGCATTTCAAGTGCACGTTTGGCATTATGCTATAATAAAGAACCAAACATGAGATAATACAGTACTGGTACTCCAAGAAAATTTGCATCCGAATCTGGGCTTACGAATGTGCACTTTAAGCCGAATTATGCATTTTAGTATGGTTCACGAAATTCCGATGCTCTTGAAGTATCCTCTGATGTCTTGTTTCTTTTTTATGAAATAATGTGAAATCTTTTAGTGTTTTACATGTAGGAACATCGGACTTCATGCGTCATCGTAGCTGCGCAAGCATGGTGACACCCATCATCTGGCGCTCTCTGGCAACTGCTGAAACAAACCTATTTCTAACAGGTCGCGGGAAGACGTTGCGACTGGTGGTTTGGAAAGTGTTACATTCAAAGTATATTTCCGTTTATGCAAGATGAACTATGTGCGAGAATGTACGATAAATTTCTTAAATCACAAAGCTTTTGACTGTCATTTAAAAATCAACTCTATGAGGACAACCATTTAGAAGAATTTCGAGCCCAGAAGATTTACGTTTAAATTTACATCGTTATTAAAAATTTACTGGTACATTTGTGTGATGTATCTTAAAGTGTAACATGTGCAAAAAAGATCAACATTATATGTGGAAGCTTAGCTTCTCTTCCCGCTTAGTAATATTCTTTTGTGAATGCTATGTATATTAATGTAAACCATTAACTTTCCTTACTTGTGTGTTCGCGCTACTTCAGAGTGATCTTGCTATTGACTGACTGCATCACGTGTCTTATGCTGTCATCAGCTGCCGAGATCACGTGACATGAGATGTGTCTGGCTTACAAAAGCGCATCGCAATCTGATTTCAATGCTTCAGAAAGCGACATGCGGTTTTTGCTGGAATGCAGATTTATACCTTCGTAATACGAAAATATGCAGCGTACATGTTGCTGCACATCAAAGGTCTTTAAAACGTGTCCCCCCGCCCTCCCCCCGAATTTCGTTTTCTAAAATGCCGGTAAATTCTATGTCGGTATATAAAACCATAAACATTCAAAGGATTGATGAGTTTTACATTGTCGAGGAAGAGTATACTGTCACTTAACACAGGAAAAGTGTATTTTCTCGCAGGAGAAAGCCTATTTTTAACCGGGAAAAATCCGGGAATTTTTTTTCCTTGTTCATGTATTCACCCTGGTACCACTACAAGAGTGTATTCCAGCTAGTGGTGAGGGTTGTATTACAATTTCTCAAAATAACTCACAAGGAGAACACATAAGCAAGCCTGCGATGTCTTCTGATCCACCATGACAACATGCCTGCCCTCAGTGCAGCCAAATGCAAGTGTTTACTAGAAGACTGTCAAATACAGACACTTTTGTATATGACATAAAGTTCAGGTCTGCTCCAATGTCACTCCTTTTCTTTTCTCAGAAGTGAAAGAAACCAACTGTTGGCTTTATTTTGAGTTATGGAAAACAGTTAAGTTTGTCTGCAATCTGTTCCTGAATAACCACTTTTAAAGAGGTATGTTGTAAGGGCATCACTAAAAGTTTTTGGAGAGGATTTATTGTTGCTTGGAGTGATGTGAAGATGAGTTAATGGAAAACAGTGGCGTCCATGGTCCTCTCATGAATAAGGCAAGAAAGGAAGTGATTGATTATTTTTCGAAGTTGCTTATAGTGTGTCTATATAGTGTCTTATAGTGTGTGGATATCCATTAGGAGGGCAGATTTGCAATGATGGTGGCATTGAAAATGGATTTAAAAGGTCAGGACAAGAGCTGTTAAAAATTCTTTCACACACATGTTACACTGATGGTATACTGTAGGGAACTGATGACTTTAGAAGTTAAGTCCCATAGTGCTCAGAGCCATTTGATGGGATAATGGTACAGTGTGTGTGTGTGTGTGTGTGTGTGTGTGTGTGTGTTTGTTCAAAATGGTTATACAGGTGCAAGTCTGAAGGATATGTGACTTCGTAGACA
Source organism: Schistocerca gregaria (assembly GCF_023897955.1). NCBI lineage: Eukaryota > Metazoa > Arthropoda > Insecta > Orthoptera > Acrididae > Schistocerca > Schistocerca gregaria. The sequence goes on along the minus strand of NC_064920.1, from coordinate 322,766,085 downwards.
TCATGGGATTGCCATGAATGGTTTTGTAGGGAAGTAAGTTTGCTACAGCTAGTATGGTCATGTTCTGTGGCAACAAAGCACCTGTGTGTAAACCAGTGATTATTGGTTAATGAATTGTCTTGCATGTGGTAAGACGTTCTTAATTTACCTGCAACACTTGAGTTTTAAGCATATCTGAATATAATGGTACAGTGTGTGTGTGTGTGTGTGTGTGTGTGTGTGTGTGTGTGAGTGTGTGTGTGTGTGTGTGTGTGTGTGTGTGTGTGTGTCTTACACAGATGTAAGAAGAATGTAAAAATTCCAGTTCCAAAGAAGGCAGATTCTGACAGGTGTGAATATTATATAGGAGCACACGAGGCAGTACTGATCCTGTGACATATCCTAGAAGACAGGTTGAAGAAAAGCAAATCTATACGATATTATTGAGGTAATTTACACAATATGAAATCTGAGCAGTAGGCTGTTCACGAAACCTGAGGAATATAATGGGATGTTACAATGGCGCAGTCTGAACAGTGTGTTCAAGAATAAAATCTTTCATAAGGTGAACTTTTGGGCCAAATAAGATAATTATGGATTTGTAGATAGCAAAATAGCCTGTTAGCTATCAAGACATTCGATATCGTTTGCAAAGTGCAGTGTGAGGCATTGTGATGTCTTCATTCTACTGAGCCTCGTTAAATGGCTGAAATGCTAGAATGGCTGGCACTCTAGCTTTTGATGGCTGTCTCCACTGTCAGAAGGAGTACAAAACATTGACTGGCATAGCTTTCATGGTTTTTTGCAGATAGGCATGATTGGAGGTGCTGAAATGAGGCATGTGCGGAAGGTGATTTGGGCAGCTCATAGCGACACTTGTTAACATCAAAAATAAATTTATGTGTAATGTAGTTGTTTCGGAATTTGTATGTCTGGAGTGTAGCTTTGTATGTCTGTGAAATGTGGATGATGAAAAGTTCAGGCAAAAAGAATAGATGCTTCTGAAGTATGGTACTACAGGTGACTGCTGAAGATTAAATGGGTAAATTGGATAACTGAAGAAGAAGCACTGAACTGAAGTTGAGAAAAAAGAAATTCATGGCACAATTTGAATAAAAAGAAGGGATTGTTCCATAGGACACATCCTGAGGCATCAAGCAATTGTAACTTCAGCAATAGAGAGAAGTGGGGGGGGGGGGGGGGTGGATAAAAATTGTGGAGGTGCACCAGAGCTTGACTACAGGAGGCAGGTGCAAATGAATTAAGGCTTGTTATTGGTTATTATTTGACATGAACTTGGCTGAAATTACTGAAATAGATATATCAAACAATGGAAAATCCGGAACAGAATGTGACAATATTATGAAAAGGAAAGTTGCTACTCACCATATAGCAGAGATGCTGAGTCACAGATAGGCACAACAAAAAAACTGTCACAAATAAAGCTTTGGGCCAGTAAGGCCATTGTCAGAAATAGGTGACACACGAACGCACAAGGCACAACTGCAAACGCAACTCACACACGACTGCAGTCTCGGGCAACTGAAGCTATGAGTGTGGTTTCAGTTGCCTGAGACTGTAGTCTCGTGTGTGTGTGTGTGTGTGTGTGTGTGTGTGTGTGTGTTTGTGTGTGTGTGTGTGTGTGTGTGTGTGTGTGAAAGAGATTGTTTTTGACAGTGGCCTTATTTGCTGAAAGCTTTATTTGTGACAATCTTTTTGTTGTGCCTTTCTGTGACTCCTCATCTCCTATATTGTGAGTAGCAACTATCCTTTTCATTATGTTACATTCCATCCTGGATTTTCCATTGTTTTATAAATATTGTTATTTGATATTTCAGATTGTTTTAAATCAAAGTGCAGTTCATTTTAAAAAATGCATTGTTTACAATCACTTAAAAAGCAACAAAGAAACTTAAAAGTAATGGATGAAACCTGAGGATAAGTATGATTGTATCACAGCTGGTTTGAAGTAGTTGTGGCAGCTGTAAAGATTTTATTTTAATTTGAATATTTCTTCTACCTACTTGTACTGCTGTGGCTGTCACATCTGTGAACTTTTTGTGATATTATTTTTAACCCAGTGTTATGTACATTTAGTTCCTCTTAAAAAATAGTTTATTTTTCCCTCCCTCTTTACATTTCAAACTACATTGACATTAGTAAGTTGGTTGCCAAAAAAAAAAATGTCAGAATACTCCATACTGTACCAGATAAAATGTCTAAAATATGATTTTTTAAATAATGAAATCCATAATTCTGTGCAGTAAAAGTTAGTTTTGTACTTACTTTTACCTAAGATAGTTTGTCCTGGATAGGACAGTCCAGTGAAAAGACAACATAAATATGCTCATGTCAGTTTTAACATTATGCAGTTATTGTTAGGTGTCGTATTAGGAGTTCAGTATTCTGGTGTTACCGTGTGTGTGTGTGTGTGTGTGTGTGTGTGTGTGTGTTATGTACCGATTTCAGAGTATAATTTCAGTGTATTCAATGCTAAATTTTTATGTTTTCAGATGTTGGCCAAAGGTTTGCTTGATTGTCACAGAAATAGCAAATCAGCTGGACGTCCACTTGCACTCAAAGTGTTTATTGCTGGACGCAACAGACTTGAAAATGAAGGAGCAAAAGCTCTGGCAGAAGTATTTAAGGTAATTATTCATTTCATTATAATTATGTTTTGTGCTAAATTTCCTAGTAATATGATCCATCAGACACAATTGTTTGGTTATATATATATATATATATATATATATATATATATATATATATATATTAAAAACAAAGATTCCAAGACTTACCAAGCGGGAAAGCGCCGGCAGACAGGCACATGAACAAAACACACAAACACACACACAGAATTACGAGCTTTCGCAACTGGCAGTTGCTTCGTCAGGAAGCACGGCCAGCACATCTTGGCACAGTGTTACACCGTCCGAGTTATCTGGATACTTCCCACCAACACCAACCTATCCGAACTCCGGAGATGGGAACTCGCCCTTCAGTATATCCTCTCTTCTCGATATCCGCCAGGCCTCAACCTCCGCTAATTTCAAGTTGCCGCCACTCATACCTCACCTGTCTTTCAACAACTTCTTTGCCTCTGTACTTCCGCCTCGACTGACATCTCTGCCCTTACTCTTTGCCTTTAAATATGTCTGCTTGTGTCTGTGTATGTGCGGATGGATATGTGTGTGTGTGTGTGTGTGTGTGTGTGTGTGTGTGTGTGTGTGTGTGCGAGTGTACACCTGTCCTTTTTTTCCCCTAAGGGAAGTCTTTCCGCTCCCGGGATTGGAATGACTCCTTACCCTCTCCCTTAAAACCCACATCCTTTCATTTTTCCCTCTCCTTCCTTCCTTCCTGACGAAGCAACTGCCAGTTGCGAAAGCTCGTAATTCTGTGTGTGTGTTTGTGTGTTTGTTCATGTGCCTGTCTGCCAGCGCTTTCCCGCTTGGTAAGTCTTGGAATCTTTGTTTTTAATATATTTTTCCCATGTGGAAGTTTCTTTCTGTTGTATGTTTTTGAAGGTTAAAAGTAGTGTATGAAATGTTCAAATGGGTGAACTAGTATCCAGTTCTTTCAGAAAATTCTCTACTCGGGGAAGTTTATTTTTTGTGCTGCTAAAATTCATACTGAGTTGATGAAAGTTTGAAGTGAGCCTGTGCTTTTATTTTGAACAATTAAGAAAACATTACTAAATTGCTTGCAGGCGGGTGTCTCTCTCCTCTTGTCTCTCCCTTTTCTGCAGAGCTAAGACAAATGCCTATTCATCAGTGGATGTGAAGATAAATCAAACATAAACGGGATTTTATTTTTAAAAATTATTGTAAAAAAAGGCAAGTTTAGTTTATTTTTCTACTGTTTCCTGCTTTACATCTCTCCAAATAGAAAGGAAGTTTCCTTTAATCCCAGCACCATTCAATTGTGCATGAATCTCTTTGTGCCCTTGTCTTCTAATTGTTGCCCTCCTAGAGCTTCTTTAATTGGCTCAAACAGTGGAAACCCCATGGTTGTAGGTGTGAGCTGTAGGGAGGATGAGTAGGGTCAAATGAATTTCTTCAGGTTTTGAGACCACTAGAGCCCCAGGATGAGGCCTGGCATTGTTGTGAAGGAAGATGGCATCTTGAGTGGTTGGTCTCATCTTTTGTGGCGATATACAGCCCTCGCCTTCTTCAACAACTCACAGTGGTAAGCAGCATTGATTGTACATATTTCATGCAAAATATCAGTGAGTAAAATGCCTTGCCCATAGAGGGAAACTGTTGAAAGAACTTTGCCAGCTGACTGACACATCCTTCACTGTGTGTATCTCACCTTCTGCCATTCCACAGTGGCTTATTTCAGTATGAGGGGATAGTGGTGGAACAACATTTCATTGCAGGTGACAATATGACTCAAACATGCTTAACCCAAGCCTCGGGACATCTCAACTCATCTGTGGTCAAAATGTGAGGGATCCATCTGGCACACTGTTCGCGGAACTTTAGGGTGTTAGTGATAATTGCTTGACCACTCCGATAACTTATTTTGAGCTGTTCTGGAATTTCAGCTAGACTCACCCATCAATCGTCTTCAGGAACATCTCAAATTACCTAAACATTTTCATCTGTAATGCTGGTCTGAGGGTAGTGATCATGTTCCTGATTATCCACAGATTCTCGTTCATTCTTGAACTCAATATTCCAGGCAAACATAAGAGCCCTTCACAGTGTTTGGTCTCTGAACAATGCAGTCATTTTTGTCAGTTGAATTCCTTCACAAGCAAGAAATTATAATTATGCGTTGGACAATGGAGGGGTTCATCTGTTGCCCAGACATCATGAGTACTATTGATGAACTGTTTGGAAGAATGGAATAGTTGACTCTCCTTACTCATAATGCAAACTCCCCCCTGCCCCGCCCGCCTGCACCACCCCCTCCCATAGCATACTAGAACATAGGCCAAGTCCTATCAGCTGTAGACATTCATGTTTATATTTGATTAAAATAAAATAGAAAGAAACTTCCACATGGGAAAAATATATTAAAAACAAAGATTCCAAGACTTACCAAGCGGGAAAGCGCCGGCAGACAGGCACATGAACAAAACACACAAACACACACACACAGAATTACTAGCTTTCGCAACCGATGGTTGCTTCTTCAGGAAGGAGAGGGAAAGACAAAAGGATGTGGGTTTTAAGGGAGAGGGTAAGGAGTCATTCCAATCCCGGGAGCGGAAAGACTTCCCTTAGGGGAAAAAAAGGACAGGTGTACACTCGCGCGCGCGCACACACACACACACACACACACATATCCATCCGCACATACACAGACACAAGCAGACATATTTAAAGGCAAAGAGTAAGGGCAGAGATGTCAGTCGAGGCGGAAGTACAGAGGCAAAGAAGTTGTTGAAAGACAGGTGAGGTATGAGCGGCGGCAACTTGAAATTAGCGGAGGTTGAGGCCTGGCGGATATCGAGAAGAGAGGATATACTGAAGGGCGAGTTCCCATCTCCGGAGTTCGGATAGGTTGGTGTTGGTGGGGAGTATCTAGATAACTCGGACGGTGTAACACTGTGCCAAGATGTGCTGGCCGTACATCAAGGCATGTTTAGCCACAGGGTGATCCTCATTACCAACAAACACTGTCTGCCTGTGTCCATTCATGCGAATGGACAGTTTGTTGCTGGTCATTCCCACATAGAAAGCGTCGCAGTGCAGGCAGGTCAGTTGGTAAATCACGTGGGTGCTTTCACACGTGGCTCTCCCTTTGATCGTGTACACCTTCCGGGTTACAGGACTGGAGTAGGTGGTGGTGGGAGGGTGCATAGGACAGGTTTTACACCGAGGGCGGTTGCAAGGGTAGGAGTCAGAGGGTAGGGAAGGTGGTTTGGGGATTTCATAGGGATGAGAACCAAGAGGTTACGAAGGTTAGGTGGACGGCGGAAAGACACTCTTGGTGGAGTGGGGAGGATTTCATGAAGGATGGATCTCATTTCGGGGCAGGATTTTAGGAAGTCGTATCCCTGCTGGAGAGCCACATTCAAGGTCTGATCCAGTCCCGGGAAGTATTCTGTCACAAGTGGGGTACTTTTGGGGTTCTTCTGTGAGAGGGTCTGGGTTTGAGGGGATGAGGAAGTGGCTCTGGTTATCTGCTTCTGTACCAGGTTGGGAGGGTAGTTGCGGGATGCGAAAGCTGTTTTCAGGTTGTTGGTGTAATGGTCGAGGGATTCAGGACTGGAGCAGATTCGTTTGCCACAAAGGCCTAGGCTGTAGGGAAGGGACCGTTTGATATGGAATGGGTGGCAGCTGTCATAATGGAGGTACTGTTGCTTGTTGGTGGGTTTGATGTGGACGGATGTGTGCAGCTGGCCATTGGACAGATGGAGGTCAACGTCTAGGAAAGTGGCATGGGATTTGGAGTAGGACCAGGTGAATCTGATGGAACCAAAGGAGTTGAGGTTGGAGAGGAAATTCTGGAGTTGTTCTTCACTGTGAGTCCAGATCATGAAGATGTCATCAATAAATCTGTACCAAACTTTGGGTTGGCAGGCTTGGGTAACCAAGAAGGCTTCCTCTAAGCGACCCGTATTTGATTACTTTCATATTAAGAGTTTGTGAAGTATTTTACTCCATTTGATATGTCAGAGTTCTGATAAGCCTAAATATTTGTCTCCTGAGAGTCACATTGGAGCAGGGTAAAATACTTCGGTTGACAATGCCCCCAGTGTGTTGTTATATTTCGCAGCACAGTGCGCAGTGTAACGTGTCAAATATCTGAATTCTTCTGATGAGCTTCCAACATCTTCTGTCACAGCAAACAATGCAGTAGCCTCACAGCTGAAACTTGTCCTGCATCTCTGGTTCTCCTTCTAGCATGGCCATTGCTTCAGACATATCAGGCAGAATTTCACGAAGCAAACTCGATGACAGGAATTATTGTTAGTTGTCTTCCAGTTCCACAGATGATGTGTTTGACAGCAGAATGTCATGAGCATTTGTTCCCAGAATCATCAAAAACAGGCAACGTTTCACTTCTTTCAGGGAAAGATGGTGATAGAAACGACCTGTACCTCCAACCTAAGGAAACAAATTGTTGAGGCAGTCCTGGTTTAGCCATTCTGTTAAAATATACTTAATTCTGAGTGACATGAGGTCAGCATCAAGGGCAAATAAAGAATTAATTGATATTTGAACAGTTCCTCGTAGAATTTGCATGAGTTGCTTTCCGTTGCCAAACTGCATTTTTTCACAGGGAGAACACCTTTTGTTGAAGATAGTTTTCTGGAGCTGTTCATTAGTTCTGTAAGTGTTTGCTAATACGCTGATCTCTGTTTGTCAACAATTTTCCAAGAATTGGTATTTCCTTTTCGTCCAGCAATAGACAGTGCATTGCTTGAGCAGTTGTACTTGAAAACAGTTGCAAGGCTGATTATACAAATTGCTGCTCTTTACAATTCACATTGATATGAAACTGTGGCAATTTGGGGCACATGTTAATTTATGCATTATCTAATGATTGGTGCTTTTGTAATCACATCCCATCGGAAAGCTTAATGCCATGATTAAGAAGTGGTTGTGAAGTAATTTGCACAAGCGGGGGACATCTGAAAATACCCACACTTTTTTCGCCGGGTCCTGTGCAAACGGGAAACATGAATTGACCTGGTCAATATGCAGTTTGTTTCAGACGCATCGATTTGACGGCCCAAGATCAGAAACAGCTGTGACAACACTATAACCAACATTATGAAGTGAGGAAACTTTTGAGTTTAGCAGCACCACTATCATCTGAGTATGTCATAAAATATTGGCTGTTTCCAACCTGAACGAAGTCCACTAACTATGTGTGCCTACAACACTACCATCTAACCCCTCTCAGGGTACTCACAGCTCTTTTGTAAGTGTGCTTGACTATCACAGGGCCCTAGCCTATGCAGCATTACTCCCTTTCCTTGCTACATGCTTATACTTTCACTATCCCCCCCCCCCCCCCCTGGTTTATGATTGGGCCCCAAGTTTTCACTATTAGCGTATTGTACAACTTTTCATGAAATAAACACGTGGTCCCGATTCGGTGTGTGCTCCTTCTGTGTGCTTTTCCATCTCTTCACCCTTCCCTTTAATATGGTAATACACCCTAAACCCAGCATGGTAGCCATCCCAATGGGGGGAGGGGTCATCAAGTACTTGCATGGTGTGGTAGACTCCCCTGATTACACAGGGATTGTGCTTTTGTTGCCCGAGTTGAAGATTCTCCATGTATGCCAAGGACTGTGTGCCTGCTGTGATGGGCACGGGTATTACAAGCAACGGATTACTGCTCAGGCAGCAGTTGCTGAGGCTGGATGTTGCCCATGGGGAGACACCCTGTTCAGAGTGGGTGGCATCTTGGCAGATAAGCCACAAATGAAGCAAACGAAGTTATCCCCTGCTTGGTGCTACATGGACCCCAGCAGTCTTTATGGAAGAACAGTCCTTTTTCATTGCAGAGAGATACGACCCTAAAATGTTCCCTGCCCTGTCTACGCCATAGGAGGAATGTATGGCTAAGTGGTAAACAGAGCAATACTCATCGCACTACTTGTTTTGTTCAAGGACTGATGGTGATTCCTTCTTGACCATGAAACCTTTGTTCTTTGTGGAGAAATTAAAAGACAAACTTGGGGAAATGGCAGCTATCTCTAAAGTGTAAAGTGGGTCAATGTTGTTCAAAACGGCATTGCCCAGTCACGGGCACTGCTCGCTTGTAACAAGCTGAGTGATATACTGGTGACTGTTACTCCCCATAACATTTTCCATAGAGACCTGTTCTGATGATAAGCTACTCACCAACTTGGAGCATCAGGGTATACACTCTGTCAGTTGTGAGCATAGGGGGCCAGATGACAGTAGGGTTGCCACATGTGCCTTCATATTGGCTTTTAAAGGTGATTCATTGCCTGAAAAGGTCAAGGTGATGATATACTGATGTGAAACCGTATGCCCCCTTGCTTGAAATTTGGGCGCATGTGTTGGCGTTGCCACGCTAGCTCCATCTGTAGAGATTGTGGAAGAGCACTGCCTGTGAACACTCACTGTGAACCTTCCTCCATATGTGTCAACTGTGAAAAGTACCATTCTCCATGCTCATCAGATTGCACCGTTTTCCAGAGAGAAAAGACAGTACAAGACTCCCCCCCAGGGGGCCCACAGTCCTTTTGTGGGTACGTGTGTGGCGCACATGGGGCCCCGAGCTATTGCAGTCTCTTTTCCTTTCCTCTGAAGGCTGCATTCACATCCCTGTTCCTCTCCCTTCCTGTCCTTGCTCCTTTGTCCCTGCCCCCTCTTTTCCCTCTTAGTGGACTTCTTTATGCCGACCTGGCTATCTTCCTGGCTTTGTTTTGGTCTGTGCTATTGTTTATTTTGCTGTTTCCATGTCCTTTTAGGCATTTTTTGGTCCGCTTGGGGTTTGACTCAATTTCCAAAATTTTCCATTCAGTGTAAGCCATTTAGGGATGAACTTGCTGCCTAGCTTCCATAGTGCAGGTTCCTCTCCCCCTCCCCCTCCCCTTTCCCTTTGCACTTTGGCCCCCCTCCTGCTAGGTCACCAGCACGGTAGCCAGTCCATGCGGTGGGGCTGTTAAGTACCCACTTAGCTGAGACCCCTGAAACCACAGGTATCACACTACTAGTATCTGAGCTGTTAAAGCCTTGTGTATGCCCCGGAGTCAATGCTCATCATTTTGGGGCATTGTAACTTTTGGGAGCCTGGAACTCCCGGCAATGGCTTCCATGCCAGATGGCTCTTGATGTGCCTGGGTGGCGCCCATGGGGCGAGCTCCTGATTGGAGTTGGTGGTACTAGGGCAGACGCCTTCCGTATGAAGCGGCAAGAGTTTCCCCATCCTGGCCATTCTGTGGCCATCTCTAAGAGTGGTAGCAGATCCTTTGGCCTTCCCCTCCGTGGCTACCTCCTGGGACGAGCGCCGAGCTCGCTGGCTTGGGTTGAAACCTTTCTCTTGTTACCTGGTTTGTACCAGGATGGATGGCAGTAGTTTTGCCATGACCAAGCCTTTGTTTTTCGTGGACACAATTGAAGATAAGTACAGCAAAGTTGAATCGATGAGTAAAATGCGGTTCGGTGCTTTGCTCATTAAGACATCTTCTGCTGCCCAGTCTGATGCCCTGTGTGCTTGTGATCGTCTCAGTGACGTCCCAGTCTCCATCATGCCCCGCCAATCTTTGAATTCAGTACAGGGCATTATTTTCCACTCAAATCTTCTTCTGCAAACTGACAAGGAGCTCTATGCTAACCTTGAGAGGCAAGGGGTTTGTTTTATCCACCGTGTGCAGTGGGGCCCTCCAAAGAATCGCATCGCTGCGGGCACCTTCATCCTGGCCTTCGAGGGGATGTCCTCCCTGAGAAGGTCAAGGTGATGGTGTATCGGTGTGATGTAAAACCTTATATTCTACCACCGTTGAGATGTTTTAAATGCTTAAGGTTTGGACACATGTCTTCGCGCTGCACCACTGATCCCCTCTGTGGTGACTGTGGGCAGCCCCTCCATGAGGGGGGTGCCTGTGCTCCCCCACCAGTGTGTGTAAATTGTAATGGACAGCATTCTCCACGCTCGCCTACATGCCTGGTGTTCGTGAAAGAAAGAGGGATTCAAGAGTACAAAACCTTAGATCGGCTCCACCTACACTGAGACTCGTCAAAAATATGACCGGCTCCCTCCCATGTCTATGACCTCTACTTTTACTTCAATTACGTCCATTCCCCTTCCTACCCCTTCCTCTTCCCAGCCCCACCCCATTCGCCGCATGATTTCAGCCTCCCCCCCTTCTCCCACTCCCCCTCCCCCTTCCCCTCGGTACCCATACCCACCCCTTCGGGTGCTGCTCCCCCTCCCCCTCCCCCTCCGGAGAAGTGCCCCCATCCTTCGGCAGCCACTGGTACTGGAGCTCCCTCCTGGTACTCCTCTTCCTGGCACCTCCCCTCGAAAGGCGATCTACATCGGCAGGATGATCAGCGTCTGTTGGGCGCCAAGGTTGTCGGGTGTAATTCCGTGCCTACCCTCGCTGAAGGCTGCCCTTCTCTTCCTTCCCAAGAGAAGAAGCAGAAACACAAGAGAAGGGCAAGGCCCCTCTGCTACCCCCCTGAGGTGCAGCCTTCCCCTCCTACAGTCAATGAACTAACAGTGTCTGACCCCACCTATATGGGTATTACCCCATCCTTATCGGTAATGGATAGCGACTCGGTGGTGTGACTGACTCTGGTCTATTCACTTCCACTTTAGATTCCGGCTTGAGAATCCTCCAGTGGAATTGTAATGGATATTTGCATCACCTTCCAGAGTTGCAACCCTTTCTTGCGCTCCAAGAGACCCATTTTGTTACTCTTGCTCATGTGCCCTTCGTGGGTTCCATGCTTTCTGTCAGAACCGAATTGGCCCCTTGCAGGCTTCTGGTGGTGTTTGCACCTTGGTCTGCAAGGACATTGTTAGTAAATGGGTTCCCCTCCATACCACTCTGGGGGCCATTGATGTCAGGGTCCATCTGGCCACTCTAAATCACAATCTGTAATCTCCACCTCCTACCTGACAGGCTGCCCACGTCCCATGTCCTCACCACCCTTCTTCAACAACTCTCTTCTCCCTTCCAGTTATTAGGGGACTTTAATGCCCACAATCCTCTTTGGGGTAGTCATATGACTATTGCCCTGGGCAGGGCAGTTGAAACTATTCTGACAGGGCTTGACCTCTGTTTCCTAAACACTGGCACTCCCACGCACTTTAGTGTGGCGCCCAGCACTTTCTCAACCATTGACATCTCTGTCTGCTGTCCCGGCCTTCTTCTCTCGATTCAGTGGGGCATCCACGATGACTTATGTGACAGCAACCATTACCCGATCGTTTTGACCTTCCTTGAGTGTCTCTCGCTCCATTGCCCTCCCAGGTGGGCCATATCTGGGGTGTCTTCTCTTCTGCTCCCATCCCCCCTGTATTGCCACATGACAGTATTGATGAATCTACTCAGACTTTGACTGCCTCCATCCTTTCAGCAGTTGTTTCAGCAATCCCTTCTTCTTCAGGTTCCCCCTGCTGGAAGATGGTCCCTTGGTGGACTCCGGAAATTGCTGCAGCTACCAAAAAACCGCTGCCATGCTCTTAAACACTTCAAGCAGCACCCTTCTACTGTTCTTCTTCTGGTCTTTAAACGACTCTGTGCCTGGGCCAGTACCTAATCAAATTTCAGAACAGATTTGCTGGGAATGATATGTAGCTGCCATAGGATCCCACACCCTATCTTCACAAGTCTGGTGAAACTCCGGCAAATTTTTGGCCACCAGGGTTGCAGGAATTTCTGTGCATGGTTTGTCCTTACCAATCCGGACTTTGTGGTAGAAAATTTTGCTCAAGCTTTTGAAAGAGCATTCAGAATGACTGCCTTTGTCTTTTGTTTTCCCGCTGCTGAGAACAATATAATGCCCCATTCAGCGAGTGGGAATTTGCCAGCACCAGTGCCCTTGCCCTTTATCCTGACACGGCTCCTGGACAGGATCGGATACCTAACCAAATGCTCCAACACCTATCGGTGGCTGGCCACCATTGTATACTGACCCTCTTCAACCGCCTGTGGAGTGAGGGACTTTCCTACCCAGTGGCAGGAAAGCATTGTTGTTCCAGTGTTGAAGACAGGGAAGCTGCCTCTTCAATTGGATAGCTACCATCCAATCAGCCTTGCTAACACCCTCTGCAAGCTCCTTGATCACATGGTGAGTCGGCGGTTGTTTTGAATCCTTGAATCCTGCAATCTTTTGTCATAGACTAAAAGTGGTTTTCGCTGTGGCCAATGTACGGTGGATAACTTGGTCCACCTGGGGTCTGCTATCCGGTCGGCTTCTGCCCATCGGCAACACCTCCTTGCAGTCTTCTTTGATTTGCATAAAGCCTATGACACCACCTGGTGCCACAACATCCACACCACCCTTCACGAATGGGCCTCCGTGGCACTCTGCCCGTTTTTCCGTAATTTCCTTTCTTGTCGCTCGTTTCGGGTCCAATTGGCTCCTCTTACAGCTCTCCCCATCGGCAAGAAAATGGGATCCCACAGGGTTCCGTGCTGAGCGTTCCTCTCTTTCTAATAACCATTAACGGTCTGGTGACAGCTGTTGGGCCGACAGAGTCCCCCTCTTTGTATGCTGATGATTTTTGTATCTACCTCGCCTCCTCTGTAATGGGCCCTGCAGAATGCTGTCTACAGGGGCAATCTGTCAGGCAGATTCATGGGCTCTCTCCCACGGCTTTCAGTTTTCAGTGGCCAAGACTTGTCATGCATTTCCGCCATCACCGTACAGTCCATCTCCATCTGGAACTGTGCCTCGATGGCCAGCCCCTCGAGGTGGTGAACACCCATCGCTTCTTGGGTCTGGTCTTTGATGCCCAGTTGACATGGCTCCCTCACCTTTGCCAGCTGAAGAGGATGTGCTGGTCCCATCTCAATGTTCTTAGGTGTCTGTGCAATACCACCTGGGGTGCAAACAGCTCTGTGCTCCTGCGATTGTATCGAGCATTACTCCAGTCTCGTTTAGACTATGGAAGTCCTGTCTATGGTTCTGCGTCGCCTTTAACACTGCATATACTAGACCCCATCCACCACTGTGGGGTCCGACTTGCGACTGGTGCCTTATGTACTAGCCCCGTACTTAGCCTTCTCGCAGACGCAGGGATTCCACCATTGTGAGTTTTGCACCAGCAACAGCTGATATTTTATGCGCTCCGCTTTCGCTGCACCCGAAAGCACCCTAATTATGGTCTCCTTTATCCAGACACGGAGGTCACCCTGCTGCAGCGCCGGCCACAATGTGGGCTTACCATGGCTGTCTGCGTTCAGTCGCTCTTTTCTGAGCTCCAGCAATTGCCTTTATCACCTCTCTTCTCCGCTCACACACTTACCCCTCCGTGGTGCGTCTCTTGGCCGCAGCTCTGTCTTGATCTCTCAATCAATTCAAAGGATTCTGTCCCTGTGATGGCTCTCCACCACCAGTTCTCCTGTCTCCTCAGTTCTTTTCAGGGTTCAGAAGTGATCTATACTGATGGCTCCATGGTTGCTGGCCACACTGGTTTTGCTTACACCTATGCGCAATGCACGGAACTTCGTTACTTGCCACATGGCTGTAATGTTTTTATTGGAGAATTGGTAGCCATCTTGTGTGCACTGGACGCTATCCGCTCCTGCTCAGGATTATCCTTCAATATCTGAAGTTGCTCATTGAGCGGTTTGCATGCTGTCGGCCAGTGCTTCCCTCGCCACCTGTTGGTCATCGCTATCTAGGACTCCCTTTCTCTCCTCGCTCAATGTGGATGCTTGGTGGTTTTCATTTGGACCCCAGGCCATGTTGGGATTCCTGGCAATGAACTTTCCGATCAACTGGCTAAATTAGCTACTACCAGGTCATCTCTTGCTATTGGCATTCTGGAAATAGACCTTCGCTCGGCATCACGTCATCAGGTTTTGGGTCTTTGGGATGCAGAATGGATCACTCTTTCTTCGCCGATCAAGCTCAGGACACAACTCCGTGGTGATCCTCCTTATGGTAAGGCCTCTGTCATCCTCTGCCAGCTCCACATCGGCTACACTTTTTTGACTCATGGTTATCTCCTCCATCATGAGCACCCCCTCTCTGTTGTTGTGGATCGATGTTGACTGTGGCTCACATCTTATTGGACTGACCCAACTTAGCAACCCTACGATGGACTTTTAGCTTTCCAGACTCGCTACGCCTTATGTTGGCTGCCAGTACCTCAGTGGCAGATCTTGTTTTATGTTTTATTCATGATGGGGTTTTTTATCATTTTATTTAAGGGAGGGTCCTTCCACCTTATCTGTGAGTGGAGGGGATGGCAGGCCCTCTTGCTCCCCCCTTCGCCCCGACTGGATTGGCTTCAACTGGGCTTGGTGATTCAGTCCAGCCCTCTGCCTTCCCAGTCCTTTCGTTATGAGGTCTGTTAAGTTCTGAGTGTCTCTCTCATCTCCTTTGCTTCTTCCTTCTCGCCCCTGTCGTTAGTCACTTTCTTTCCCTCACATCGTCTTCCGCCCTTTCCCTTCCTTCCCTTAGTTTCTCATTTTATGGACATTGTAGTGTGTAGATATCTGAGTTGTATGGTGATAAGTAATGGTAATTTTTGTGATAAGCACTTTGTCTTCAAGATACCTTTCCATTTTTGTCTTCAGTTCAAATGGAATTTTGATTTTCTTTCCCATTATGCTTTTATAAATCCAGTATTTTATTACATGTAGCACACAGTTGTATAGTCATTCCGAAATATACTAAATGTAGCATACATAATGAATATTATTTGCATAGTTCACTTCCAAAACTAAGTAAAACTACTTAACAGACTGCATTCAACAGCCAAGTTATTCAATAACAGTAGAATACGTCCAAGTAAAGAACAAAGTAAAGAACTATCATCAAGTTATAATCAATTTTGGAGGCTGAATCAGATGATGACTGGGGTTGGAGTGATGCCTCTGAGAATAAACCATTATTTGAAGTGGACCTGATTGCTGACACACATATTATATGTTCAGAAACAAGTGAAACCAGAAGTTATATTCACAACAATAAAACAAGTGCAACAAACAACACTGACGTTGAAACTGACATTCAAAGAGGTTGTTCTAAGCCAGGAACAGCGACAGACTCTTAGAAAAGGAATATGATTTTGTTCAGTGAATGAGGTGATTCGACTACTGTGCTGACATTTACTAAAAAGGTGAAAGTGTGTTCTGGAGACAGTCTCCTTGATTTCTTTATTGTATTTATTTCTAGAGAAATTCTCAAGCGAAATTGTTGGGTAGACCAACTTGTATGTACACCAGAATGAAAAATATTATTTCTCCATTTCTGTTTATGAACAGAAGAGATATTTCAGTACAGCACTAATAATGACTTATTTCGAATAACCAAGAATATGATGATGTCAGCCTGAGGAAACTGGCTTACGCATATACTTGATTGCAGGTGCTATGTATTTCAGAAGGTATTATGATCTGTGCCATTTCCTACCTTTCAAAGATATTTCTACAAATTCTCTGGATAATATTGGCAAGCCATAACATTATGGCCAGTTTTGAAAGCTCTACATTGTAACTATCATAAGACTATCAAATCTGGAGAATTCAGTGTTGTTGAGATGGTTATTCCATTCAAAGGGAGATGATCCCTGAAGCAATATCTCCCAAAGAAGTCGAAGAAATGTGAGAGTGAGCTGGGGTGTCTGGTTACATGTGTTGCTTTGAACAGTTCCAATGCTGGAGGAGAGGACACACTGATGTTTGTGAATGTGGGGCAGTAGAAGACATTGTGCATCTGTGTCATGGTGTCATGACATTTGTGGAATGAACAACAATGTTTACATTGACAGTATCTTCAGTAGCATTCCCTTGATGCTTAAACTGGAAGAGCTAAACATATGGGTTGTAAGTACCATTCACATTTACTGACTGCAGGGAGCAGAAGGCATTACAGGAGGAGGGACATTGGCAGTTCTTTGTTAGTTACATCATTGGGAGGCATTACTATCACAAAATGGATTGACAGTTCACTTGTAATTGTTGTATCATATATTGGAAGAGAACCTAAAGGGATTGCTGACAGTTTTAGTCGAATAAAAAAAGAAGTTTACAGAGATTAAAAGCCCCACGATAGCGGAATTTATGTAAGTACATGGAGGTGTTGACCTGGTGGATTCTGTCGTTGCCAGCTCTAGAATTGTCTTTGGTGGCACATGAGTGTTTTCTACCACATGTTAAATACTTTCTACCATGTGTTAAATGTAACTACAGTTAATGCCTGGATATTCTGGAAGATGAGTGAATAAGAAAAATATGGATCTGCAAACATTTGAAAGTAGAATGATCTCTGGACCAGTACTCAAAGCGAAAGCAGAGGTTGAAGGAAGAATACAGTAGACCTTCAGATAGAAGCCTAGTGTTGTCGGAACATTAAAAAAAAAGCAGCCTGTCATTCCATACCCAATGAATTATGATTCAATTGTGGATCATGCTGGTCTGCCAAGTCACAGTCAAAATGCCCAATATGTCATGATCAAGATTGTAGATTTAAAACACATTACAGCTTTAAGAAACGTAATGATTGTGTGTGTATGAAACAATGTCATTCCTCAAAATAAAATTGAAGATAGTGTGTAAACCCTTCAGGTATTCTTTAATATTACTGATAAATGTTCTAAGCAAGATGTAGTTTGTGTTCTATCTGCCCTAATAGGACACCTCCTTATTGGTCTATGGAAATAATTTTCTCGATTTTTTGAGCACTTCTGGGGTATTTAGTGGGACGGCTGAATGGCTGAAGATGACTAGAAATTGGTTTGCTGAAATATTATGCCTTTTGGATGATGACACCCACCTAAATACTTGCGAAAAGATTTTCCTATCCCGGGGAAACCTAAAATGACTCTTCTTTTGAGTTATGAAAAGGATAATTACTACTCACCATATAGTGGAGATGCTGAGTCACAGATAGATACAACAAAAATACTGATAAAAAATGAGCTTTTGACCAACAAGGCTTTTGTCGAAAACACACACACACACACACACACACACACACACACACACACACACACACACACCTACCTCATACATGACCACAGTCTCTGGCAGCTGAAGCCAGACTATGAGCAGGATAGGCAACCAGGTGGGGGTAAGGAGGGGCTGGGTTGGAGAGGGGGAGGGATAGCAGGGGGCAGGGGTGGGGGACAGTGAATTGCTGTTAGTGGGAAAGTGCAGGAACAAGGTGGAGAGAGGATAGGGCAGTTAGGTGCAGTTGGTGGTTAGACGGGGGGGGGGGGGGGGGGGGGAGTAGGGGAAAAGGAGAAGTAAAAAGACTGGATGTGGAATAGAGGGCTGTATAGTGCTGTAATGGGACAGGGATGGGCTAGATGGGTAAGGACAACGACTGACGAAGTTTGGGACCAGGAGGGTGACAGAAGCACAGTATATTTTGCAGGGAGAGTTCCCATCTGTGCAATTCAGAAAAAACTGCTCTTGGTGGGATCGATCCAGATGGCACAGGCTGTGGAGCAGTTTGAGTTGTGAAAAATTTTGCATAAGATAGGTCTTCTGAAAATGTTTATTAATTTTGGCTTGATAATTTGTGCATGAGAGGGTTAATTTACTTCCTCTTGTTTCCCTTTTAATGTGACCCCACCCCTCACCCCATTGTTATCTCCCAGAAAATCTTAAGATAAAAAATATTCTCTTCAGTTTCTGCAGAGTAGTTGCTCCTTAATTATTTCATAGGTGTAGGGCCTCTGTGTCCAATGGACTTAATATACTACCAGTTTGTTATATCGTTATAGTCTAGGGCCTCTGTGTCCAATGGACTTAATATACTACCAGTTTGTTATATCGTTATAGTCACCTGATGCCTAAATATTGTACACTTTGGACATGAAAAATGTTGTTATATTTGTTCGATATTTTTCTGGTATCTGTGGTGGGAGTTTCATCTTCGAAAATTTAAGTACCATATTCCTTAACATCTGACACACACACACACACACACACACACACACACACACACACACACCAGTGGTGAAATTGACACTTATTCATAAGTGTGAGAGGAAACAGAATAAATCTAAGTCTAAACGTAAATGAAAAATCATGGGCTTTCCATACTTGAGAGAAATGTAATAAAATTAGTTCCTACAAATGGACATTGAACAGAAGTTACACAATTTGTTCTTGCACAGTGCTAAAATGACAGGATCTCTGCCATTTTTATTAACAATGTATGTTAAATGATTACACATACTATCCAGTTACAGAAGAAACCGATTATCTGACTTTTGTAACTTCAGAAAATAGTTATTCAGTGAAACAATTTTAGTTACCGAACATAAGATGAGTAAGAGAATATTGTAAGCAGTGGAGTTATTGCAAGTTAGGAGCTGAGGCACTGGTGTAAGTAAAGCTGTTAGGATGTGTTGTGAGTCTTGATTGGGTAGTTAAGTTGTTGATGCCCTTGCTTGCAAAAGACTAAGGTCCCAAGTTCAAGTCTCGGTGCAGTACAGAGTTTTAATCTGCCAGGATGTTTCATTTGGGTGCACCCTCCACTGCAGAGTTACAATTTGTTTTGGGATTGATTTGTAAATGAACCAGTAAAAAATAAATTTTACAAATTTTGGCAGAGCTCTCTGTGTGACTATGTGGCAGCCAATTTAGCGTATTATGTATTGTTGTGTACTTTGCTAAATAGTACTGTACTGACACTGTTAGTCAGTGCACTAATTTAAGCATTCTCAACCATGAACTTAATAGTAAGCACAAAGAGAAAGAAATGCATAGAATATTCACAATCATAATCATGTCCTTAAGCATATCTGATATTGAAAAGCAACTGAAAGAATTGAAAACAGGTAAGTTGCCAGGTCCTGATGGAATCTCAGTTCATTTTTATAGTGTACTCTACAGCGTTGGTCCCACATTTAGCTTGCACTTAACACAAATATGTCTCTCAGCTCTAATTTCCCAAACAACTGGGAAAAAAACTGCAGGTAATTCCTGCATACAAACAGATTGAAAGAATGGATCCACAAAATTACAGACCAATATCCTTAACGTTGGTTTGCTGCTGAATTCTCGAACATATTTCAAGTTCAAGTATAATAAATTTCCTTGAGGCACTAAAGCTTCTGTGCACACATCAGCACGGATTTAGAAAGCATCATTCATGGGAAGCTGGGCTTGCCTGTCGCTTACATGATGTCCTGCAAATCATGGATAAAGGGCAACTGGCAGATGTCCCTCTGCAAACTGTTAATGATGATCTGAGCATGTGAAATAGGTTCCCAGATATGTGAGTGGCTCAACGACTTTTTAAGTAATAGAACTTAGTTTGTTGTCCTGGATTGCAAGTGTTCATCAGAGGTAAGGGTATAAGGGTATTGTCAGGAGTGTCTACAGACAGTGTGCTAGGACTACTCTCATTCTTTATACATAAATAATTCGATGAGGGATGAGGTGAACAGCAATCTACAATTGTTGGCTGGTGATGATGTAGTGTATGGAAAAGTGTCATCGTCATATGACTGTAGGAGCATACATTTAGACAACATGTCTATTTGATGTGATGAATGTCAGCTTGCTGTAAAAGTAGAAAAATGTAAGTTAATACAGAAGAATAGGAAAAACCACCTTATAATATTTGTATATTGTATTAGTGGTGGGCTGCTTGACACAATCAGGATGATTAAATATCTAAGTGTAATGTTGCAAAACAATGTGAAATGGAACAAGCATGTAAGGTCTGTAGTAGGGGAGTCAAATGGTCAGCTTCAGTTTATTGGGAGCTCAACTATATAGGAATTGACATAGAGAACACTAATTTGATCTATTATTGAATACTGCTCAAGTGTTTGGCATCCCCACGAGGTTGGATTAAAGGAAGACATTGAAATAATTAAGAGGAGTTTTGGTAGATTTATTACCAGCAAGTTCAATCAACACATTGTGTGGAGATGCTTTGTAAACTCAAATGGATCTCCCTGGAGGGAAGACAAATGTTCTTTTTGCAAAACACTGTTGAGGAAACTTAGAGAACTGGAATTTGTTGCTGACTGCAGAATGACCGTACTGCCGTCGGTGTACATTTCTTGTAAGGACCTTGAAGACAAGATAAGAGAAATTAGAGTGCTTGTTTGGAGACCTGAAGACAGTAGTTTTTCCTTTGCTCCATACACAGATGGAACAGGAAAGGAAATGCCTAGTAGTGGTAGAAGGCGTCCTTCATCATGCACCATATGGTGACTTGCAGAGTATATATGTAGACGTAGATTCTTGAAATTGTTCAGATGCATTTGTGATGCAGCCATTTGTTTAGAAACAACATTGCGACAGACTTTTTTTAAATATACCATATGGCATTTCTTCACTTAGCTGGATAATGTTCCTGTCAGTACTGCCTAAGGGATAAGAATAGACTCTGTGTGATGAATGTATAGATACAGTATTCTCAGGCATTGCAAAGTTTGTGGAATCCTGATTTTCCTATCTAATAGTTTAGATATTTATGTTGTGAAACTGGGTTATAACTGTTTCATTACAGTGTTATTTTCTGTGTTTAGTTGAAAATTAAATACCACAGTGGTGTAATGATATGTCAGTACATGACCCACAGTTTTACATGTTGATCCAGTTTCATCTTCAGACACAACTTCCTTTATTACCAGATAAATTGGCCTGAATATTGCTAGTAAATCTGGGATCTGTGCACATATGATTCGTAGAGGAATTAGAGAAGATCCAATGAAGAGCAGCACTTTTCACTATAGGATCACTTAGTAAGCACAAAAATGAGAGACACCCAGCCAACTCCTGTGATAGGTGCTGCCAGAGATGTGTTCTGCTTTGTGGTGTGCTTTACTGTTAAAGTTTGAAGAGTGTACATATCTAGAATAATCAACTAATAGATGGCTTCCTCATAAATACGTCTTGCGAAAAGATCTTGAGAGATTTGGGCTCTCTGGGACCTACCAGCAATTGTACCTCCAGTGACCCGTGTGCAACTGTAACAGAAAAGGGGAAGTGGCGTGGTATACAATGTATTCTTTGCCACACACTGTACAGTAGCTTGTGGTGTAGATGTAAATATAAATATGTACGTTGTAAATAAAATAGAAAGAAACTTCCACATGGGAAAAATATATTAAAAACAAAGATTCCAAGACTTACCAAGCGGGAAAGCACCGGTAGATAGGCACAATAAATAAAATGCACAAACACACACACACAGAATTTCGAGCTTTCGCAACCGGCGGCTGCTTCGTCTTTCCTGACGAAGCAGCCGCTGGTTGCGAAAGCTCGAACTTCTGTGTGTGTGTGTGTGTGTGTGTGTGTGTGTGTGTGTGTGTGTGTGTGTGTGTGTGCGCGCGCGTTTTATTTATTGTACCTATCTACCGGCACTTTCCCCTTGGTTAGTCTTGGAATCTTTGTTTTTAATATAAATATGTACATTGTTTGAAATTACCAAATGGGTGATGTACATTGTTAAGAATTTGTTGCTAGGACTCACCTGGAATTTGTCATTATTAACAGGTTCTTCTAATGTCCGTTTCAGACTGTAGGTACTCTGGAACATCTGTCAATGCCACAAAATGGGATATATCATGTTGGTATAACAGCAATATGTGAAGCCCTGACACATAATCCTAATTTGAAGATATTGGACCTGAATGACAATACTATCACAGCAAAAGGTGCTCTATCTGTAGCCAATGCCCTCTCTAGCCTCCAGAAATTGGAAGAAATTAATCTTGGTGATTGTTTACTTAAAACTAAAGGAGCAACATTACTGGCAACTGCCCTCAAGAAGGGACATCTCTTACTTAAGGTATGTGCAACTTAAAAGACACCAATTCATGTAGAAACTTATTCAAAGAAATGCAAAAATGAACACTATTGACATTAGGACACTACAGAATCATGACTTATGAAGTTCCAGATGGACTGCAGTGTTGGACGAGAGAGAAAGAAAGAGAGAGAGAGAGAGAGAGAGAGAGAGAGAGAGAGAATATTTTTAAACAAGAATTAAAGTTTTTAAGCTGAACTAAAATATTACAGTTCTTTTCTGTGTGCCTACCTCTCACATAATGCCTCCACTACAAAGTAGTTATTATTTTTTTACTCATTTCATTTTAGAACAAGTTTTTTGGTTCTAAAATGAAATAAATAAAAGTAACCAAACACTTTGTAGCGGAGGCATTAATTGAAAGGTAGGCACATAAAAAAAGAACTGGAACATTGTTGTTCAGCTTAAAAACTACAGATATTTTTTAAAAGCTCTCTCTCTCTCTCTCTCTCTCTCTCTCTCTCTCTCTCTCCCTCCCTCTCTCCCCCCCCCCTCTCCCTCTCCCTCCCTCCCCCCCTCTCTTTCTCTCTCTCTTGTCCTAACACTGCAGTCCATATGGCTCTTCATAAATCAGAACAGTTGAGAATATTTGCACCTGTTTAATGAAATTTCATTGGTAACTTTGATGATCCCAATCGATCATGACTGTCATATGAGGAAAATGAAAAACTGCAGGACCACCTAGTTGGGTCCCCCATAAGGCATGATTCACATACCTACTTAAGCTCAAGGCCACTATGTCACATAATGTGACAGCAGCACTCCTAGTGCATAAAATCAAAACTGAAACATGTGCAACATCTGATGAGGTCTTTCCAGGCATCTTAATATGTCATCATGGAAAAATAAATGCCTTTAAAAGAAACTGGTGGCAGTTAATTCATTATAAATTAACTATGTTTCAGCAGTTGCAGTGTTCTTATATGCCCATAATGGATGAAATTTTTTACTAATGTCAATACAACAAAGAACATAACAACAGATATATAGCAGTGACACAGGAAATTTAGTTGACAAACAATGACGAGTAACCTAGCAAATCTCTTCCACGGGCTAGATGGAAACCAATTGTGAGCTGCTGGTTGCCCACTTGCAACCTATTTGTTGTGTCCTGTTGGATGCCCAAATTATCCTTCTATCCTCTATGAGAGTTCCCAACAAACACATTGATTTCAAGAGTTTAGAGCACTCTCAAAATTATTAGACTAAATAGTAGCTTAACACTATTATTTTGGCGGCTACTGATTGATTGGATTTTGCCTCTATCAGTGCAGATTTTAACAAGTTCTCATTGGTATTCTGCTAGTCAACAAGTGTTCTTAATCTGTCCCTGACAAAATACAAGAGATCAGTTAAGACTTTGAGAGTTAGTTGCAGTAGTCATTGGCCAACCTACTACACAAGAAGATACAACAGTAGTATTCCCCTTCTTGTCTCCATCAGTTGATAAAAAACTTTCAGTTGATGTAAGAAAGTCACATAAACTTCCAGCACATATTCTTCACTTCATTTCCTCAACTACTGTAGGGAGCATAAATTTGTCAGACACTGCTTTTTGTAGGTCTGTGTACTAATATATCTGATGAACAGCCATCTTCTGTAAATGTATTGGAGGTGCCCTTGCAAACTGTCCGTGAAGGTTGAAAGTAATGACTTAAGTGGATAAATATCTTGTATAGTAATTTATTCTAGGCACTTCAACTTCTGTGTTTTACATAGACTTTTTTTTTTACTGTGTCTGCATAAATTTCAGGAAGTTCATTTGGGCTATAATGAAATAGGTGCCAAAGGTGGTTTAGCATTGGCTGAGGCAATGCGTAATAAAGGTAACCTGAAAATTTTAGTTCTTCAAGGAAATCAGTTTGGTGATCAAGGAAGGCAGGAGCTACAGTCAGAATTGAAGCACAGTGGACGTATTGGAGCTCTAGGAAGCCTTAGGTAAGATATTAATTAGTTTAATTTAGTGCTTTGATGCTTATGTAAAAAGTTTATTCTCCCAGTGCGTAGGTATATGTGATTGCATTCATGATTCTGTTAGTTATTAGCAGTACACTACATTGCACCATTACACTGTTCAGAACAAATTGCATTGGGAGCTCCAGGATACTGCAAACATTACACTGCTCTCAAGAAACTGTGGGGCAGCTTGAGGCCTTCTGTGCAGCTGTAAGATGATGATGCCTGCAGAAAGTGGTTTTGAAGTTTGGGAAAAGTGTTATAGCTGTCCATATGAGGAATAAAAGGTGTTTTTACTGGTCAGGATTGGTGGTGGTATGAGTGTGGAGGATCTTAGGGTGAGCAGGTGATCAGCATTCGAACACAGTTTATCGATTGGGGAAGCCCGGTGGCTAACAGTAGCAACAGCAATGACAAGGCCGGGAGAAAGACCCGCTTTTATTCCATGTGGATAGCCGACAAGCGCGCGTGACGACCTGGCGGCGTGGACTCGGCAGGGATGGAAACATGCATTCCCTGCTGGATGGTGAACAGTAGCATGCTGCTTCCTCATTCCCTTACAGGAACATAATTATTTGGGACTTGAAACCCTCACAAAAGACCCTTATATAATGGTATAGCTGTAAGATCCCCCATGTTGGGCACCAAAATGTAGCGGATGGGAGTGCTTGCACAGAAACATTAGTAAAACATTTCTTGCTTGTCAGGCTGTGCTCTAGTCTGTTGTGGGCATTACTGGGTTTGTAGATGGATTGAGAGAGAAGTGTGATATGTGTGGGGACGCAGCAGTCAAATCAAGGTAAATATAAAACAAGTCTTTATTCATTCCATTAAACTTTACTCCACAATGTAACTGTTTATAAGTGGCTGCAGACAGACATGAGGATGAACATAAACAAACCTTTAATTACTTCATCCAACAAGTAGTCACTTAAATGTGTTTCTGCCTTTATGTAATTTGGGGGCAGGTGGCTGGCGGAGCGTTGGCTGCCAGGTTTGGGCAGACAGGCAGATATCCTTCATTCGTGGCCCTGTCAGCAGAAGCGGCATGGCATGGTGGTGATGAAGAATCCAGTTGTCACAGATTGCCCAGCTGGCCAAATGCTGACAGACTGATTCGGGTGGGCTTAAATGCTTCTGCTCTCCACTAGTGGCAGGCTGCATTTGTGTGTCATGCTGAACTACCTGGAAAAGAGGCAATGACTGGCTGTTGTAACTGGCAATGGGTCAGCTTTAATTCTTCCTGGTGAGTGGCCTGGTTTTGTCATGTTGAAGGCTGTGATGAGGAAGAGGTGTTAGTCCACTCAGAGTAAGGGTCACTGGTCAGTGCCTGGCTGACTCCAGTGTGACATGATTACCATCCTGTCACTCCACTGCTGGCTCCAAACCCCCTTTAAAACTTTTTTCCTTTATAGGTTCTTCCCCGCTACGGAATAAATCTGCCCTCAGATTTTGCTGATACATAAACACTGGTTTATTTACTGTTATTTACACTTCACTTTTTCCACCTCCACTCATGGTGTCACTTTGTCCTTTGTGCTATGTACATTTTCTGTTCTGCTTCACATCTCCTGGCTCCACACAGAGGTCTTTGTTCTTGTTTACAAACTCTTCACTTAAACCCACTTTCAGTCCTACTAGCAGCTACACCATTTCACATCGTGGGGAAGTAATCTGGGTCCAGGAAGGCATGTGTTCCTTGAACTGTTTAAGAGTCATTCCATGTCAAATCAACACACAAATGTACTATTTTCAACTTGACCATATCTGATTTTTATGCAGTTTTTGTATTCATTTTACATAATGAGAGAAGTGGTGTTTGTGTTTTGTAACTGTACATATCTGCCAGATGAAGTAGGTGTTTGGGAGGATCATACACTACTGTAATTCTTTCAAGAAGAATGGTCTATGTAAAGTGAAATTGTGAATGGTTGATATGATCAGTGTCATAATGACAGACCACAAAATATGTGACAGAGTAGGAAAAAATTAACACTGAAACAAGGCCTGTAGCTGAACCAAGTACAAGGGTCATCCACAAAGTAAGTTCCGTTTCTATTTCTATCTGCAGCAGCACTATGATCACAGTTCTGAGCATGCGTGGCAGTTGCTCTGACTCAAGGAGAAGATATGTACGCCATTTTCAGATTGCTGCTGCTGACTTGTGCTTTGTAGTGCTTCTTGATAATGTCAGCCATAATTGGAAATGCTGCTGCATGTGAAGTCAGATCTGTGATTAGTTTTCTAAATGGAAAGAAAATTAAACCAAAGAAAATTCATTGGCAAATCTGAGAGTGAGTGAGTGAGAGTGAGAGAGAGAGAGAGAGAGAGAGAGAGAGAGAGAGAGAGAGAACATACCCACAGAAAAAGTTTGAGAAAGTATCAAAGGTATTCCAAAGTACAAGGGTCGTTTCAATAATCAAGGAGACAAATTGGTTTGGAGAAAAAGAGCATTTATTTTTACAAAACAATACTTTTTTACTTTTTCAACATAATCCTCTTTAGTATGTGTTCCAATGGGCCACAAGAATTTTTATTCCAGCTGCAAAGAACTCTTTATCTTGATGTCTGAACCAATTTCCCACAACCTTTTTCGTGTCCTCGTTGTCCAGGAACCTCTTCCTATGTGGTGCCTCCTTCAGGGCACCAAACAAATGGATTAACTAGGTGCTAAATCAGGACTGTAAGAGGAATGAGGCAGTACTACCCAGTCCATTTTGTCGATGGTTTCACACATTAGTTGAGCAGTAGGAGGTCGTGGGTTGTCTTCCTCTCCTCTGACATCCATGACATCTGTTTCTCATGGCTGGCTTCACCTTGTTTAAAAGCAAATCCAAGTAGTATTGGCTGTGCATTGTACACTGCTCTTTGAGATAATCACAAAAAACTGGACCTTCAGCATCCCAAAACACCGTCAGCATGACTTTTCCTGCTGAACAGTTTTGAATTTTTTCTTGACAGGTGAGTTGGTGTGCTTCCACTCCATGCTTTGTCGTTTTGATTCTGGCTCATAATATTGAACCCAAGTTTCGTCACAAGTTATAATTTTGTTGAGGAAGTGCTCACCTTATCTTTCATAACTTTACTTTAGCCCTGTGCACAAACTCAACCTTGTTTCCTTGTGTAGCCGCTTCAACTCCTTTGGGACCCATCTTGAGCATGTTAAGCGGTACTTCTGCTTGTTACAGATAATGTTATGAACTGTACCATTACTAACTTGAACCTTACCAACTATCATTTCCACACTCACATAGCGGTCGGCATGAATAATATCATCAATTTGACTTTCAAGTGAGGGAGTCGAAACTGCAACTGGTCAGCCAGAATGGTGTTCGTCAGTCACTGAGTCGTGACCATTTTGAACTGCTCTACTCACTTGTAAAGATTTGCATGATTCATACAACCTTTACCATAAACTTAGACATTCTGTAGTATATATTCACTGGTTTCTTATCTTCAGCAAGTAAAAAACAAATAACAGAATGTTGTTCAACTAATGTGGATGTTTCAAGGGGATTCACCATCTTGAAATGTGTTTTTGAGGTAAAGTTGATACATCAGCTGAGAAGGGCTCATCACAGCGATACCAAATGAAAGGTACCAATCCGACCTTACTAACAGTTTTCTCCCCAGACCAATTGTCTCTATAATTATTGCATGACCCTGTATGGGTTTCTCCCAGACAGAGACTGAGGCAAATGTGGAATCTGAAATTATAATGCAGTTGAAAAAGAAGTTAATTACTAGCATCACAAGCAGCGAGAAAATCCAGCTATTTACACTTCTTCTGAAAAGTTGGACCATCTGAAGGACTGCAAATAAATTTAGGGCCTCAATCTACTTAGTGAGAAAAGCAAAACTATTAGACAAAGAATGTGATATCTTAACAACTCCCTATCCAAAACATATACATGTCCTAAGTGAAAACACTGTGAAATGTATTATAGAATTTTACAACAGAGAAGATATAAGCCACTGTTTGCCTGAGAAGAAGGATTTTATTTCTGTTAAATAAAACAATCCCAGTGTACATAAATAAAATGTCTGGTGTTGGAAAACACGAAAGAGCTGTATCAAGCATTCAAAGATGTACATCCATGACTGAAAATAGGATTATCCAAATTTTGCCAGTTACAACCCAAAAATTATGTTCTGGCTAATGCAACCAGTATCCATAGTTTGTGTGTTTGCATTATCCACTAAAATGTGAAGCTCATGTTAGAAGGTTGCCAATTGAAAGTGTTGACATGTGATGCAGACTATCAACACATAGAAACATTGTCTGGCTCAGATAATTTGTAATCCCTCACAGCTAAAATTTTATGTCAGCATGTGATAGCTGCCGAGGTGCATATTCTTTCATGGAATACATAGGAGAGTTGTTTGATGAAAATGGAATTGATGAAGTAACATACAAACTGTGGACATCTACGAGTATAACAACTCTGCAGATACGCCTGTCTTCTGTGGGAGACTTATTGGTAAGCCTCATTGACAGATTAAAAAAGGCTCCTGCTACACTCCATCATAGCCAGCCAATAGTCTGAATTTCTGCAGCATCTGAAAGAGAGACTTGCTGACAATGAATACATCGATATATGTGATTTTATAAGGAATTATGCATTTATCATGCAGGATGAATTCAAAGGGCTTCAGTGGAAAATGTGCAGGCCACCATCCATCCATTAATGTTTATTTTAGACATTCCAAAACCGATGTAATTGATCACATGTTATTTTTTATCGTATCAGAATACCTTAAACACGTCACTGTGTGTGTTCATCTTTTCCAACGTCATTTGGTTAACTTAATGATTTTCCATTTCCATAGAACACCCAAGTACATTTATTACGTCTCAGATGGTGCTGCAGTCCAGCAAAAAACTGCAATAATTTTTCAAACATATCTTCTCAGCAGAATGATTCCAATGTCTGTGCAGAGTGGCATTTCTGTGCCATACCCTATGGCAAAGAGCTGTGTTAGGGTATCACTGGTATATTATCAAGAGACTTGCTGCCCCTGCCAGTCCGCAGTGCTTCTGCAACTCTCAGATAATGATACCATTGCAGATATCCACAAATTACAATATTTTATTCCCCCTGGCCGTAACAAAATTCAAATGAAGGTTTTCTCCAATTCACCAGACATCAGAAACGAATATGTAACACAGACCCAAGAAGGCTCATACCTTGGTGATATCGCAGAGTTCGTTGCATGTATGTACGGAGATCATTGGTGGGTTGGATGTGTGTTGAATATTAATAAAGATACCAGAGGAGTTACAATTAGCTTCCTTACAACCTGAAGCTGTGTGCTGAACCTTCCGCAAATGTGGTTTGGCTGGAACAATATCATCATGTTTTGCATTGAAAAGACGAAAAGACTTTCACAAATACTAGCTTCTGGCCAATAAGGCCTTCGCAAGAATTAGATGGCAAATACACATACATACCCACTCTCGCAAACCCAACTCACATGATTGCAGTCTCCGGCAACTGAGACTGCAGTCATGTGAGTTGGGTTTGTGTTTGTGTGTGTGTGTGTGTGTGTGTGTGTGTGTGTGTGTGTGTGTGTGTGTGTGTGTGTTTCTGTCGTCTAATTCTGACGAAGGCTTTACTCGCCGAAAGTTATTATTTGTGATAGTCTTTTTGTTGTGCCTATCTGCGACTCAGCATCTCCACTATATGGTGAGTGGCAACTTTCGTTTTTACAATATTGTCACAGTCCATCGTGGATTTTCCATTGTTTGATGTGTGGTGCAATTATGTTATTTGCATTTTTCATTCCCTTGTCGTGTTATAAATACACCATATTTGATAAAATCAGAGATAGTCAGGTTGGCAGCTGTGTTGATTTGACATGGAATGACTCATAATGTGGTTATATTTATCTGTACAAATACTACATGAGTATCGTATCATTAAGATTTAATCGGTAATCAAAACCATGAGGTTAATTCAAATGAAACCTGGTCAGTGCATATACCTTTGCCTTACACGCAAGGTGGCACCACCTAACTGCGGGTAAAGTGATGTCATCTATTGGTAGAGAGACTGACGCATGTGCACAGTTTGATGTTGCATAGTGCCAGTGTGGTTTCACGGCAAAGAGAAGGTGGTCACACAAGCTATCGTCTACTTCCGAACATGCAGGCGAGTAAGCAGGAACAAGGAGGGAGTAGATTTTTGGCGGTGGAGGTAGTTGGAGGCTGTGAAATGTATCGACGGGTGAAGGCTGTGTGCAGTGAGTACAGTCTGAGTTGTTAAAATGTTATGGAATGGTGCAAATGATTCCTTGAGGGGCGCGAGTCACTGGAAGACGATACTTGTCCTGAACAGGCTCACCACGTCATCACGCCAGAAATGTTTGCGGAAGTGAATGCGGTGGCAAAGTGTGTAACTGGGCCAGGCCTGGATCTGACAGCAGCCTACTAGCTGCTTCAAGGATGGAATTGACTGGCTAGTGTCGCAATGGGATAAATGTGCCAACAGTTTTGGTGACTATTTTTGAGTATGTGTATTGTGTGTAATCAAATTTTTGAGTGAATAAAATAGTTCCCATTACCTTACACTAGTGACCGGGTTTTGTTTGAATGCCCCTTATATTTAGAGACTAAAGAGGTTAGTGGCAGCATTTCCATTGTTGCATTCATTATATTTACTGGGAAGAGCTTTATGCTGAACTCAGTTAACTAACTTCATCTTCTCAGTGTGCACATAGTTTATCATTACATTCTTTGTATTTCTTTGTAATGAAGCTCGGTATCTCAACTAACAGATACCTCTCGTTCCGAGCAAATGCAACTAGTTCTGTGGCCCCCATTTCATGAGCTGCCCAATACAATGGACCAACCTGCTGGGTCACAGTTGCTTTCCACCTACTCTCCTCTGCGCGTTGCTTTCCAGCTCCTCTCCTCTGCCCATAATACATTTTTTCCCTGTCTGTCCCGACATACTATTTCCTAGGCTACCCTCTTGCCCATAAGACATCTTTTCAAACTTTCCTGTCACATTCTCCCGAAACACCGAATTAATACAGACATCATTGGCAGATGTTCTGCTGTTACATGCAATGCTTCCCAGCAGACCTAGAGCAGTTTAATTGATATCATGGTGACTAACGATATCACACATCCATGTCTCAGCATCTTACTGCTTTGGATCAGTCAAGTGTAATGTAAAAAGAGAAAATCTGAACCATCTGGTTCTACTGTGATTCTCAGAGCGTGCTCTACTTGCTCAATGCTGAAACTTGTGTCTAGGAACAACAAATCTTTGTGTCGATCGAGTGTGCTGATCTGCTGGCCTCTGGTCAACAGGTCTTGCGTTTCCTGGGTGCAGACAGTGAAAACCTGCATTCACCTCTAGCACAAAGAACTATTTGATCAGTTCCATGTGAAATTCAAGATTGTCTTGTGTGGAAGTGCCTAAGTTGTTTGTGCAGTTTATAGGACCTGCAGTTTACTTTACCAAAAACTCCTTGAAAATATACCCCACAACTAAAAATGTAGTTAAGTTTGTATTCTTCCCAAAATATGAGTAGTTTTTCATTAAAAAATGTTCCATTTCTTTTCTTAACTGACTAATTCTGTATGTTTCTGAGTGTAGAGAACTAGGCGGACGGATTTGTCTGAATACCATGTTTATCGTAGATGTCTGCATAAATAGTGTGGATACTGGTTTCCTTCATTAATCTGGATCTGAATTTGATCTTCGAGTAGTGAAGCTTTACATACATCTCTCAAAGTTCGTATCCAACTACAGCAGTTTATGGATAGCTGTTGTTTCCATGTAACATACCTTTCAGCAGATTGTACTTGACAATAGCAGAACGACTATTGCAATTGTATTCACAATCCTGGAGTTACAGAAGTATTCATTAATGCACTGGGCCGGAATGGAGAATCAAAAACAGCTGACAGATTTTGTGATATAAGCTAGCTAGCTTAATAAGTCTAGTATTAGGGCAAGATCTACACGTTACCATTTTCGATTTACTTTTTATAAGTGTTTGCTCTATTTTGAAAATTGGGCTACTGCAGTTGATAGTCCCAGTACTAGAGGCATTGAAATTTTTCTTGTTAAAGATGTTTACCATTAAGGAATTGCCTGTAAGTTACACTGTGTTGCAGGAACTCAGGGTTATTGGTGTTACCATTTCTTTTGTCAATGGTATAAGGTTAGAAAAAGGGGAAAAAACAGCCTGTGCTGTCTGATTGCTATTAGCATTTTGCCTATAAATAAACAGCAAACGAAAATTGCCACTGCTAAAGACAGTGAGTTAAAAAAGTAAAGAAAATTGTCAAAACACGCTTTCTGTGGGTAGAACCATGGTAACATACATGACAGTATGTTTTTTAGACACAATTTGTAAGCTTATAAAAGTCCCTGAAATGAGATTTTACATTGTGTGTATGGGAGACATTCTGCATCAGATTCTTGCAGTAAATATTGTTTTAATTTTATCAGTTTCAATTTTGATGAAATTTTGTATATATTACACACTTGAGAATGCTAAAATTTCATATGTGGAAAGAACAACTCTCTGGCAGCATTGCTCTTTCCACAATTTCCTGGAATATCAATGTTTGAGAAATTTGAATATCAATGTTTGAGAAATTAAAGATTACAAGTCAGGAAGAGTGATCTGGAAGTGTGTTCTGTAGTAGGGCCATATAGGTTAAAGAGTGAACTGTATTTCTCAGGTTTATTACTGCCTATATTGCAGTGCACATATTGCAACTTTTTTTTCCATTTTCCAACATAAGAAATGCACAATAACCAAAACACGTGAACAGTACACAGGTGACTACTGTAAGGTTTCGATGTCTGCCACTGGAAAGTGCTACATGGTGCAAACTCGAGGCCAGCTGAATGCAGCCAATCGGTTCGCATGATCAATACCAAGATTTGTTTTCCCCTGGA
Source organism: Schistocerca gregaria (assembly GCF_023897955.1). Classification (NCBI taxonomy): domain Eukaryota; kingdom Metazoa; phylum Arthropoda; class Insecta; order Orthoptera; family Acrididae; genus Schistocerca; species Schistocerca gregaria. The sequence continues at coordinate 322,732,820 of NC_064920.1, read as the reverse complement.
CAGAATGTGCTGAACTACCACTTGTTACCTCTATCTTATTATTAGGAAAGCAAGTTCCACGTTCACTTAATTTAATTCTAACCTAAAAGCTACTCTAACTTGTTACTTGAACTTCATCTATCTATAGATCCCCCAGGGGCTCAGCATTTGGTTGCTGGGTATGGGCTTGGCGATCCTGGATTCCTGAGCTGGGGACTGGTAAGTGCTACCAGTCCTCTGTTACTGTAAGCTCCGAGCTTGCTTCAGTGACCCCCATGTGGCACAGCAGTGGAATGTTGTCCATCTTGGAGAACAGGAGCCTTGGCGTCACCACCTGGACTGCTCAGGCATACAGGGCTCTGCCTGAGTCAGCGGTTATTTCCCTAGAGTCTCGTGGGAACCCTATGGAACAGTCCCATCAAACTACTACTGCTAACGAGACGGGTGTAGCATCAGATAGTATCTACATCCATTCATCAAAGAGAGCTCATTTGGTCACTCCTTCCAAGAATAAATCTCAGAATCATAGTAACGAGGCATTAGTGTGCCATAACACTATTATTGTAAGCAGAACAGGGGAACCTTTCAGAAGGTCTCCCCTTTCTGTGCTCACGAGACATTGGAGGGTATTGTTGGGTTCCTACAAAGTGTCAAACGACTTCGTAATGGAACACTTCTAATTGTAATTGCCAACTCAAACCAAATATTTAAGCTTCTGGGATGTATGGCCTTAGGTGACTACCCAAAAGGGGTGGTTACCTGCTCCAATATAATGAAGATGGACCCCATGGAGTTACCTGAAGAATGGAAAAATATGGGTGTCACAGAAGTGCAGTACTATATGAGAGTCAGTGGCACATTGGAAAAATCTGCAACATTTATTCTAACATTTAGTACTCCAGAATTACCTGAACACACCCTTGCAGGCTATATCCGTGTTAAGGTTCGCCCATTTGTTCCTAACCAACTTCCGCGCTTCAGTTGTCAGAGATTTGGTCATAGCACTATGGGTTGGCTACATGTGGAAACTGTGGAGGTTCGGCTCACAAATCAGGCAATTTTTGTTTACTTCCTCCGAAATGTATAAACTGCCCCGGCGATCACCCAGTGAGGAGCAGAAAGTGTGAGGTCTACAAGAAAGAAAGGAAAATTCAGGAGTTGCAAGTCAAGAGACGCGTATCCAGTGGTGAAGCTAAAAAAAGCTTTCAAAGCTCTACAACCTCTGATTTTTCCTATTTCTTTTGCATAGGCCCTTAAGAAGCAAGTCTTCATGTGTGATGCCTCCACACAAACTCACACCACAGATTCAAGTACGATCACATGCATTTGTCAGTGTACCTATGGGGGGAAGGCGTGTAAACGCTATACTTGAACCAGAAATCATTCGGAAGCTGTTGGTGCTGGGTATACCACCTAAGCCACATAACACTGCCCACCGTCAGAAGTATACTAAGTCCTACCCTCAACCCAGGCACCCATTTTCTCCCATAGATAAGAAAAAACCACCTTCAAAAAGTAGTTCACAGTCAAAGAAAGTAGCAGTTAAACCTTCGGATTGGCAAGCTCTCTCCCACTCAGATGAGGACTTCCAGTGGGAGGAATAGGAGAGACAGAAACTGGCTAACGTTCCCCCTGACCTTCCTGGTAAATCACTGCCTCCAAGGGAGAAAGACAAGACCAACCATGCCTAACACGACACAGCATGGTAACAGAACATCCTAATTCACAGGAGGACTCAAATTACGACAGTCGGAAGATAAAATGTCAAGCAGAGCTTGTAAATCATTCAGAACATAATTCAGCTATATTGACAATGGAAAATAACCACAAACTACTTATACAGCTTTCCGAACAGCCACTGCTAGAAGAAAATGCTACAGCCGTTGCTCTTGGTCGGCACACACCACGGACAGAGCGCCAGACGTGGCATGGATCGCAGAGGGAATGCCTAGCGCAACATACACATAAATACCAGACTCATTCCACACTGGAATCAGTATCAGACAGCACCTGAAGAAGACAGCGAGTCACGCAGTTGAAATATCGTGCAGGAAGAATGCAAATACCAGCAGAAATGCAATTAATCAACATGACAACTCCTCGACAGGAAAGCTTGAAGAATTACTGTAGTATATGCTTAAAAATGGATGAAAAAAAGTTGTGAGAACGTAATATGGAGTAAAAGTTTTCTTGTACTGTGTCAAGCTTAAGATCACTTTGGGCCTCTGAAGACACCAAGGCAGCACCACATTCCATCCCTATCTGTGTATTTGGAGGTCTGATAGATCCAGATCCTTTAAAGACTCAATAGCACATATCCCAAATGGCTTGGTAGCATGGAGCCGATTCCTGCTGTTCAACGTTGGGTTGGACCACTGCACTAAATGCCAATTGCTGAGGTGACATTGAGATTTTCAGTGCCTGTTGATCCACAAGGACACTGCATCAAATCCAGAGTGGTGGTTCACCAGCCTCTGCACACATACTCTGAACTGAGCTGGTCTGAAAGGCTCCTGTCGATACCTGATGTCCTCATGGTGGACAGTGTCGAACATCTAGAGGTAGGAAATATGTTCTAATCCATAGACCACACTGCCATAATCTAAACATGATTGAACAGATGCTTTATAAAACTCCAGGAGGTGAAACCTATCAGCTCTCCATGCTTTTCCAGTAAGGCATTTAAAAATATTCAATGACTGGAAGCTCTTTGTTCGTAGGCCTTTCAGATTTGGCAGTCAAGTTAATTTCGAGTCAAATAATAAACCAAAAAGGCACAGTCTCTTGAAAATGTAAAATATTGTCGCCTGTTGTGAACAATAGTTGGTTAAAATTTCAATGAGCACATTTAAAATTGACACATGTAACCTACTCTGAAGAGATCCGAAAACCAGTTGTCCTGGCCCAGGTTTCCACTCTCCTAATGGTCAGCTGTAGCTGCCTCGCTGCCACTGTAACATTGGAGGCTGAGTAGAAGATTGCGGAGTCATCCACAAACAGCATTTGACAGGGCTCCTGACTGCGGAGGAAATGCCATTGATAGCAGTGGCAGACAATGCGACACAGTACACTGCCTGGGGGGCCCCGTTCTCTTGAACATAGCAGTCACACAAGGCATTGCCAATGTGGTATTGAAGACGCTGGTCCTTGAGAAAGGATTGGATAAAAAGTGGCACATGTCCATGGACTGACATTCATGAAGTTGGCGAAGGACGTTGTTCCTCCAAATAGCGTTGTATGCTTTTTGGAGGTCAAAAAACACACAAATCAAATGGTTTTGGCATACGAAGGGCTCCTGTATCATCGTCACCAGTAGAATTAAGTTGTCAAGGGTGGAACATAGCACCTGAAACTGCACGGGGAGCTGCTCAGATGACATCGGGATTCAAGCAGCCAGCTGAGGTGGCAGTTAATCATGGTTTAAAGTGTCTTACCCAAACAACTGGTAAGTGTTACACACTGGTAACTGTTAGGGGTGCTACAGTCCTTGCCTGGTTTCCGGAATGCCCCATTCCAAGTGGCGGGGTACTGTCCATCAAACTAGATCTGATTGAAATGAGAGGAGCTGTCATTTCACTTCAGAGCATAGATGACAAAGCATAATGGATCTCATCAGGTCCTGGAGCAGTGTCTCTGCCCACAGATGGAGCCGATTCCAGTTTCCAACCAAGGGAGATAGCATAGTGTCCAGCACACTGGACTCACATTCGGAAGGATGACGGTTCAATCCCGCGTCCGGCCATCCTGATACAGGTTTCCCATGATTTCCATAAATCACTTCAGGCAAATGCCAGGATGGTTCATTTGAAAGTGCATGGTCGACTTCCTTCCACAACCATACAGGCATGGCGGACTTCATGTCAGCCTCACTGCTGGAAGGAGGTTCTGCTTACACAAGGCTGCACATCAGACATAGCTCTTTAAACACGTGGCTTTCTTCTCCAGCAGGAGCATCCAACACTCAGTGAAGTTTGTGGTGTGCCACTTTCAATTCAGCATATATTTTTGGCAAAGAGTCTGTATACTGATACTTGGGCAGCCCTCAGTCTCGATAGACATCTACCCACCATCCTACCGATACTGATTTCAGTGTCACAAGCGTGGTGAAATGTTGTAAATTGTCAGGCCTCTTCCCTAAGTTGGGGGGGGGGGGGGGGAAGGGATGCCTAAATTGGTGGGGAAGGGACGCAGACTTAAATGCATTACAAACTGCTCCACATGTGGGTACAGCCTTCATCCCCACTCTTGAGAATGGCGTGCTGACTTTTTGTCTGGGTGCTAATGGCCATGATGTTTAGCACTCCTCACCTTGAGTCGTTATATTTACAGTTCTCATTCTACTCCACAAAAATTTTTATGTATAAGAAAAACTATTTTGACCTATTCTTATGTCCTCTTGGCACCCACAAAATCCCACATCTTAAGTCAGGTGCACTCCTAGCTCTGGCTTTGCATAGTGATCTTTTTGATGCCAAACCTAACAGATCACATTGTGTAACTTGGTACAAGGGCATGAATGCAAGTTACACTGCGTACAAGTTACTATTATCAGTGGTTTGGCCCTCGAGCCAAATGCTGCAACTGTATCTACACCTGACATATTGAACAAGACTTCGAGGGTACAAAGATACCAGAATGAACTGATGACACAAGTGAAAAGTTTGTGCTGCTACTCTCATATGTTTCTGTCCTAGTTGAATCATCACTTGCAGTCATCTGCCATCAGAATGATGCATACATTCTTCATCATTGTTGATTCATTGGTCTCCAAAACATCCCACTTCTGACAACATAATTGGTGTAGGAGTGAGATGCCCCACATTGGGTGCCAAAGTCGAGTGGATAGGAGTGGCTGCACAGGAACAAAAGTCAAACACAAAACAGTTCGTGCTTGTCAGAATGTGCTCAACTCTTCCATGGATGTCGTAGGATTTGTAGATGGCTTGGGAGACAAGTATGACATGTGGAGAAGATGCAGACAAACCACTGCTGGATATAAACCATTTCTTTATCAAACAAATGACACTGTATGACTCTAGAAACATTTTGAAGTCTCAAATGTGTGTGATTTAGATATGGAGATTGAGGCGATGAATGAAAATTTATACTAAGCCCAGGATTTGAACCTGGTCTCCTGCTGATTAGGCAGATGCAATAACCACAATGCCATGCTGGTACCGATGCCTGGATTTCGAGTGGGATCTCTGCTTTTATTCTGTGTTGAGCTACTATTCCAATACATTTGCAGAGCCTCTGCAGTGGTGTTAAGAGTTTAGGGGAGTACTAGATGGGGTTACGGGATTAAGTGTGAATGGGAATGTGGATTGGAGGGGAGGGGGGGTGTGTGCTTGGGTAGTCAGTGCAGTTGTGCAAAGTCACTCTGCCAGGGTGGCGTAGTGGTTAGTGCATCTGCCCAGTGAGCACGAGACCTGGTTTTGAATCCCAGCCATGGTGCAGATTTTCATTTTGTGCTTCAGTCGTGCATATCATGGTTCTTTATTAATTCCATTAAACTCTACTCCACCGTGCAACTGGTCAGAAGTGGCAGCAAAGAGGGATGGGGATGAACATAAAACAAGACTTTAATTAATGGTACAGTCATTTAAGTGTGTTTCCCTCATCATGTAATACCCTGTATGCAAACCAGTGAAAAAACTTTGGTTCAAGTCCACATATGTTGCCTATAAAAGGTAAATGTAAAGATCTACTTAATGAGTTAGTTGTTTATTTCATGAATCAGTTATACTACACATTATAAGTAGCTTAGCACCTGCTGCTTTGCTTGCATAATCTGTATGGTCTGCACAGGCTTGTTCTCCTTTTCTGTAATCAACTTTTTTATTTTGTTCACAAATTGCAATACCTTCTAAACTTCCCTTGCTAATTAAGGCCATAGAAACATCATATTTCCCGAGTGCACTTCTGACCAAAAAGTGATTCTGGTAGCGGCAGTCAAATGTTTTTGTTAATCATGCCTTTTGCATTCTAGTGGCGATACTTCCATAGGAACTTTCATTCCCTAACACATTCTTTATATTTAGCAGGGAAATGAAATACAAATTTTCATACTTCTTTCTTCAGAATTGCCTTAATAGCAACGTATTTTCAAAAAGTCTTTCATCCCCCATTTTATCCCCTTCATAGCAGAATTTCGAACAATCCCTTGTCAAATGATGTCTGTAGTGTAACAGGTTTCTATCCTTAGCAGTTTAGGCTGGGTAGTGATGAGTCAGAGTGAGAGTCAGTCAAGACATTGCCTTCTATATATAGAGATTATGCGGAGCAGATTAATTTATAAACTGTTAATTTCTATTTACTTGTAACAATGGGGCACAATGTTCGTTTACTAGTGAGGCCGAGGGCTTCAGGGATTGCTGCTTGTAACTAATTACCTCCAACCACTCATTCCCCACCACACAACACACATTTTGTATGATGATAAGGGATATTAATCACCTTGCTCATAGCTATCATCATCCCAAATAGTAGGTTTTTCATTAAACTTGGACAGTGTTGATCAGGTGTACATTTGGGGCACCAGATAAGGATGAAGGCTCCAAGTGTTACTCTGAGATGAAGAGGTAGGTACAAGAGACATTCGTGGTGAGTTGCATTAAACTAGACAGAAGGCTAATGACTCAAAAGCCTTCCTAAGCTGGGCTCTGGTCAGTCACTTAGTACTGTAAGCTTTGTGGTGCTCCAGTGGCCATCATTGAGTGCCACAATTGTAAGTTGTTTGACACAAGGAATGAGGATCTTGGCTTAACCTCCTGGATTGTGAGGATGGCATAAACGTCAATCCTGGAGGTGAGCGTTGTGCAAAAGTGGTATGTGACAGAAATAAAAGAAAAAGAAAACAGCTAGGACTCTTGCTGCACCTGATTTGTTTTTGCCTTGTTCAGGGATACAGGACTCAGCCTGAGTTAACTTTTAAATTACAAGCTGATAGTGGGAGTGCGGTAGTTTCCGTTCAGTTAATAGATAGCTAATCCACCGAGATCATCAGTCGAGAAACATTCTTAACAATAGCATCACACACAGTGCTTGTAGAATACTTCTATAATCAAGAGCAAAAGCATTGTTTAGAGATTGGCAAAGCATCTAGTAATGGGACACGTTTAGTGGAGAGAGCTTCTTACATCAAATTAGACAGTTGTTTAGTGCAAAGGTGCTGGGCAAGTTTTTGGTAGCCAGGGAAATTGATGAGACTCTTAAAATGTATTAGTGCACATAGACAATGAAGAGTTAAGGATAAGCATAAAGGGTAATTTGTGTTACATATATGAGGAATATAGTGAAGTGGGTCAGTAGTTAGCTTGAGTTTGATTCATTGATTTTACTGAAATGCATTACAGTTATCTTCTCAATGCTGTTTGTCAAAATCCTTAAACAAATGTGTTCTTCACTATGAACAGCTAAAACCATTGCATGTGAGAGACAGACTACATTTGGACAGTGAAGACAAGTTGTGCATAAGTAGAAGCTCTTGTACAGCACCAGAGCGGAGTAATTTTTTTTGGAAAAATAGCAGCAGCATTGAGTCTACACAACACGGCATTAATCAAAGAAAAATAACAGGACATACATATAACTAAGCTAATTTTGTAACTGTAGCCAAGAAAATTAATCTGGTCCAAAACCACCTTTTTTTTGGTACAGTGGTGAACAAAACACCTAAAATAGATTTGTGATCATTCTAATGACCAAATAATGAAGGGACTGCCAACAAAATAAGTCATCTTGGTAAGAATTTTAACATGTAGAGCCTGGAAACCTAGGTGGAGACGTACAGCGCTTGATGCTTTCGCCAGACCAAAATGAGGTTGCAAGCATTAAGAAACCGCTGATTTCAGGCTGGCTGATTGTCAGTTGAGGGTAAAAATGTGACACGATCATGTACCATCTATAAGCAAACAGCCCCAACATAGTATAAAAAGGCCACCAGTTAACAAGTGGGCGAGTGAGCAGAATTCAATAGTTAGTGTTACTGCCAGCAGACAAACCTCAGGTGTCTTGTCAGCCAAAAGTAGAAAATTATGGGAGTGAAAGAATCCATTGAATTAAGCTTGTAAATGAACGATGACTTGCATTCTTGCCTGTACATATGTCTGGACTATGGTTAGTTAGTCTATCGTGGCATACTTGTAACCAGGTCTGATCCACACTTGCAGTGTGATATGTAACAGATCCTGAGAGCTCAATTTCAGCAGTAAGAAACCGGCTCCTTTTCATGATTTGAGTCAATGTGATAGGCTAGGCGGGCTATTTGTTATAGTAATTTTAATATCTAGTAAGCCTCATCTATTTTCTGCGCTCATTGAAAATTATGACCCCAGTGTCTGCACTCTTCGATATCTTCATGTAAATTTGGGAAGAAGTGATAAAATCAGACTAAGGTACCAACTCAGAAGCTCATTTCTTTATGTCTACCTCCCTAGCATGATACCTGAGTCTTTTTGTACTGTCTCCAACCATAGAGTTCTGATAAACCTCAGCTAGACCCTGCCACCGACCTGTTCTCTTGCATAAAGCCGCTCACGCGCCAAAGAGTCAGTATTCCTGAAAAGTCCCTCATTGCTTCCTTTTCTACTGAGAGATTCATACATGTGGAAGAGTTGAAACCACTTGCCCGACCTATGTGCTTTCATTTACAAGAAACAAGAAAGATGCTGATGTCAATGTACAGAAGAGTAGCCATCTTTGTATGTGACACACAACACTCCTGGTTTCTCCACCTCACCATAAACTTACAAGAAGTTGCTGTATTAATGTGTGTGCATAATAAGCTGTGCAATTGCCCATTCTTACTTTCCTCATCTTAACCTAAAGAGTGGGAAATTGGTTCTTTCTGTGTTCTGTGCTTTCCACTCCACACACTGGTGCTGCAGGCTTAATCAGAGTGCCATTAGTAAATAATTTAGATTCTGTCCACCTGCCACCTAAAAGTATCATACATAAGGAGCCCATCTCTCAAGGATTACTCAAAAGGCAGGAAAAATAATCTTTTTAAAATTCAAGTTATTTAGCAGCATAGCTCAATGTGTTTGGCATCTTGTTTTTACAACTTAAGGCAATAAATGAAAGTCAAGCTCTGCCAAATTGGGATTTCAACAAGTTTCTACTGGCAGTTTAATCCAATTCTGAGTGTGTTAGTGGTTGTCATAGCATTAAATACAAAGAGTAGGATGGTTGAGGCAGAATTCTGTAGTTTAGTTAAAAAATTTTGTTGTGACTTAACAAATGTGTGAGGGAAAGTGCTTGTTCTGATCAAGGGGGGTTATCTTTTTTGGAAAATGACTTTTTCATCAATTCTGTATACAATTAATCTGCATAAATATTTTACATTGTTTTGGCCATGCAGTTACCTGTTCTTACTTTACTTATCTTAACACAGAGCTTGAGTAAGCTGTTCTTTCTTTGTTCTCTGCTTTCCACACCACACGAAGCTGCTGCATGTTTCATCAGAATGTAGTTAGCAAGTAATTTTTATCCTATCTCGTATTTTTCAGAAACCTAATGAATATTGGGTTAACTTGTGGTCTGTCCCACATAGTTTTTGTTCCCTTTTTCACTTTTTAGCTCTTTGCCTTCTCATATGCTCCTTGTAGACTTGTGCTGTTGTGACATCCTATTCTCAAATGCAACTCCTTTCACAGTGCTATGTCATTTCTAGTGCAGACACTGTACGTCGTCATTGTGGTACATTGTGTACCTCTCTGGAAATTCTCATTCCTGCTATATTTCCATGCTTACTTCCTTAAATCTCATACTCATTTTGTTTTCTCTTCGTTATCTGAAAACGTTGATTCTCATTTTACGTAAATGTCTGCGTACCACAGTATCTCAATGTGTCATTAAAATTAAAGCACTCACTTCTCCTTGGAGCCAGAAAAATCTCTTCACTGCTTCCCAGTGTTTCTTTCTCTAAAATCTGGGAATTTTTTCCTTCTCTGTGACATATGGTGTAGTTCAGACAAGCATACAGCCTTCCCAATTTCTTTCTATCATTACTGGTCACATGCTGCTTTATTCCTTACAAGTTGTTTTTTGTCTGAAATAGTTTGTGATAAAACACTGGACTGATATTTGGGAAATCCCCATCCAGCCATCCTGATGGAAGGTTTACATAGATTTTGTATATCAATTAAGACAAATGCCAATATATTTTCTCTGAAAAGGACATGAGATTTACTTCCACATCTTTCCCCAATCAGCTTTATTGTTTTTACTGCCGTGTTGACAGTATTTAATGTTACAGAATCATTACCTCTCTCTTAGTGTGTTTTGTGATGAGATTAAAAAACTGAAACGTTGAGCAGACCTGACAAAAATCTTGGCAGACAGTAATATAAATCAAGATAGAAAAAAAGCATAATAAAGAGATGAAACAAGGTAGAAGCACGTTAAAGGACAAATAATGTAATAATTTTGCATATTGTTTTTATTAAATATCAGAGTCAACACAGCCATTGTGTTACCATCTATTGTCATAATAGATATGCTGTTGAGGAGAAACCATGTACAAATCTATTATTTATAAATCGTTGAAAATTCTCAATTGCTTTTATTCCTTTGAGTATACGGCCTTGGTATTTTCTGATGTGTTGTCACAGTGTTTTTTTTGTAACACCTTAAGTTTTTTTCCCCAAACAGTACTTACTTCTTATTTACACTTATCAATTTTGTTATTTCTCTAATGCATCCACTAACTTCTTTTCTTATCTCATCTTATATCCTTAAATTTCCCAGTGTATCTCTTCTTTCAGTCCCTTGTCACTTGTTTTATGTGTAAGTTTAACTAAATTTGGTGAGCAGTAAATTGATTAATTTTTGGATTGATTCATTTCTAAATTCCCCTTTCTTTACACACACACACACACACACACACACACACACACACACACAATACTCTTAAAGAGTACTGATATAGTTGCTTGCAGTTCATAGCTGCTTTTCAATGCTGATATCTTGTTTCATGTGGACCATCTTCCAACAGATATGCGAATTTTTCCTGCTAATATCTAAACGGTTTCAATAAATATTGTGTATGTTCTTCCAATGTTCTTTGCAGTGAAGATGAAGATGAAGAGGAGGAAGATGATGAAGATAAAGAAGACAGTGAAAGTGAGAGTGAAAGTGAAGAAGAAAATAGTGTAACAGAAGGACTAGAGGAAGTTGTACATATCCAAATAACAGATAATAAACCAGTTACTCAAGTTAAAGATGATGTGCAGGTAATTGTCTGTAGAAATATAACAGTATGTATGCATGTCCAGTCTTATTACTCTTACAATTTTTTGATCAGTTTAAATTGCACGGCTTTACATTATCTACAAAAACTGAGGAACCTACTTATGCAGGCATGTTATGATCTCAATTGACATGTGGGACAGCTAATTATCCAAGTTTGACACTTTTAAATCTAACTTCATTAATTTAATTCTAACATGGAACATTCTCATGAAAAGAGATGCACTAGCTTTTAATGTAACTTTCACTGCCAAACAGACCTGAGCAACATGAAGTACTAATGTGATCAAAATTTGTTTACTTGTCCCTTCTCTCTCTCTCTCTCTCTCTCTCTCTCTCTCTCCCTCTCTCCCTCCCTCCCTCCCTCCCTCCCTCCCTCCCTCCCCCCCCTCCATCATGTCCCCATCCATTTCTCTCTCCCCTCCCCCTTTCCTTCCCCCTCTCATACACACTCCCTCTCTCATACATCCATCCACCTCACCGTCCCCCTCCACTAATACCCTCCATGCCCCCCTCTATCGCTCGGCCCCCATCCCTCCCACCTCTTCGCTCTCCTCTGTCTTCCCCCAACACCGCTCCGCCTCGCCTCTGTCTTCCCCCCACACCGTTCCACCTCGCTTCTGTCTCTCTCTCCCCCCCCCCCCCCCCCCACCTCTACCACCACTCTGCCTCTCTCTCCCCCCCCCACCTCTACCACCACTCTGCCTCTCTCTCTCCCCCCCCACCCCAGCTTACATCTCTACCACCGCCCCCGCCCTCCCCATCTCTCCCTCTCCCTACCTCCTCCCTATCTTCCCCTCCCTTACACACAGATTTGCTGTTCTTATATTATGAACACACTCCTGTTTTGCAGGTGAACCTAAAAACATTTTTGAATTCACCCACGGCAGAAAATTTTGCGAGCATAGGAAGTGGACATGCAGAAATAATTATTGCTGAAACAAAGGTAGAGTGGGATTATCTGATAACATTGTATACCTCTTCAACACAAACCATAAGCTAAGCTGTGCCAGAGAATGTCTGTTGGTGAAAGACACATATTTGGAGCATTTAATCTATTAAAAAAAATCTTGTAACTTTCAGTGTAGATATTATGAATAAGATCTTTGAATTTTTGGCATTATTTAATAGAGGTGTAACTTCCGAATTCTTCATTAGCCTGTGCATAACTCTGTAGATAACTATCACCAATCCCGTAATCTCTCAGATCAGCTAAACTCGGAAAGTTTCAAATCAAGGTGTGGTGGTTAATAGGTTTACTTAGTTATTAGAGTTGCCTCTGTGATCTCTTTCTAACTTTGATAAAAGAAAAGGTGTACCACCAGTGATTTCGCTATCAACTATGTAGAAAAATGAAACAAACTCAACTATGAAAATACACTCCTGGAAATGGAAAAAATAACACATTGACACCGGTGTGTCAGACCCACCATACTTGCTCCGGACACTGCGAGAGGGCTGTACAAGCAATGATCACACGCACGGCACAGCGGACACACCAGGAACCGCGGTGTTGGCCGTCGAATGGCGCTAGCTGCGCAGCATTTGTGCACCGCCGCCGTCAGTGTCAGCCAGTTTGCCGTGGCACACGGAGCTCCATCGCAGTCTTTAACACTGGTAGCATGCCGCGACATCGTGGACGTGAACCTTATGTGCAGTTGACGGACTTTGAGCGAGGGCGTATAGTGGGCATGCGGGAGGCCGGGTGGACGTACCGCCGAATTGCTCAACACGTGGGGCGTGAGGTCTCCACAGTACATCGATGTTGTCGCCAGTGGTCGGCGGAAGATGCACGTGCTCGTCGACCTGGGACCGGAACGCAGTGACGCACGGATGCACGCCAAGACCGTAGGATCCTACGCAGTGCCGTAGGGGACCGCACCGCCACTGCCCAGCAAATTAGGGACACTGTTGCTCCTGGGGTATCGGCGAGGACCATTCGCAACCGTCTCCATGAAGCTGGGCTACGGTCCCGCACACCGTTAGGCTGTCTTCCGCTCACGCCCCAACATCATGCAGCCCGCCTCCAGTGGTGTCGCGACAGGCGTGAATGGAGGGACGAATGGAGACGTGTCGTCTTCAGCGATTAGAGTCGCTTCTGCCTTGGTGCCAATGATGGTCGTATGCGTGTTTGGCGCCGTGCAGGTGAGCGCCACAATCAGGACTGCATACGACCGAGGCACACAGGGCCAACACCCGGCATTATGGTGTGGGGAGCGATCTCCTACACTGGCCGTACACCTCTGGTGATCGTCGAGGGGACACTGAATAGTGCACGGTACATCCAAACCGTCATCGAACCCATCATTCTACCATTCCTAGACCGGCAAGGGAACTTGCTGTTCCAACAGGACAATGCACGTCCGCATGTATCCCGTGCCACCCAATGTGCTCTAGAAGGTGTAAGTCAACTACCCTGGCCAGCAAGATCTCCGGATCTGTCCCCCATTGAGCATGTTTGGGACTGGATGAAGCGTCGTCTCACGCGGTCTGCACGTCCAGCACGTACACTGGTCCAACTGAGGCGCCAGGTGGAAATGGCATGGCAAGCCGTTCCACAGGACTACATCCAGCATCTCTACGATCGTCTCCATGGGAGAATAGCAGCCTGCATTGCTGCGAAAGGTGGATATACACTGTACTAGTGCCGACATTGTGCATGCTCTGTTGCCTGTGTCTATGTGTCTGTGGTTCTGTCAGTGTGATCATGTGATGTATCTGACCCCACGAATGTGTCAATAAAATTTCCTCTTCTTGGGACAATGAATTCACGGTGTTCTTATTTCAATTTCCAGGAGTGTATTATTTAATTATGTTAGTATTATGCTTATGTGCAGTAATGACCATATTTTAAAAAATAGTTTTACGGAACAAAATATTACTTCCCTCCACAAAAATGATCACAGACTGTCTTTCACACATGTATTTATTTAATTATATAGGGTGAGCCAAAAAAGGACTTTACAACTTTGGAATGATGTAGAAATTTATTGTGACAAGTTACAGAATCAGTAGATGTCATCTTGTAGCATACATAACATGTTTGATTCATGTCGTGCGTCAGTGCCCCATTCTGCCACCGGGAATGCCAGCATAGTGCACAGTTAAAATTTCTAGTTTCATTGTTGCGGAGCATGCTAGCTGTGTGTTTTTGTTTCATTAAACAAATTCTGCAACTGTTCAGCATAAATTTTGTACCGAATACTCCAAAGAACACCCAAGCAGGCCTACAATTTGCTCCAGGCACAAGAACTTCATTGAGATGGGTTGTTCAGGGTGACTTGATAAATTGTGTGTGTGTGTGTGTGTGTGTGTGTGTGTGTGTGTGTGTGTGTGTGTGTGTGTCATGAGACCAACATTCCATAAAATGCTTTGTGGTCAGTAGTGTAGACTTTTACACTTAAAACCATACAGATTCACAATGGAACAGCACAATAGAGATGTAGGTAAGATTACTCTGTGATGCAGATAAGAATGCTCTTGGGGAATTCTGTGCAGAAATGTTGTGTGAGATAGAGGACAAGAGACATTCCTGAACACAACAGTCTTCAGTGATGAGTCAACATTTCGTATCAGTGGCACGGTGAACACCCACAACTGCAGAATGGGAGGCAGGGAAAATCCACATGTAACCCTGGAACACGTTCGCGACAGCCCCAAAGTTAATGTGTTTGGTGCCCTTAGCAAATTAAGTGAATGACCCATTCTTTTTCATGGAGAAAACTGTCACTGGTATTGTATATCTGGATATGCTTGAAAACTTTTGAATCCTGCAGATCAAGAAAGGTGACAGAGATTAGACAGTTTACTTTCAGCTAGACAATGCATCCCCTAAATTCCTCATGAAAGTTTGTGGTTCTCTTAATAATCACTTCCCAGGTCAGTGGATTGACCGTGAAAGGCAATTGCCATGACCATTTCATATACCCAGACTTGACATCAATGGATTTCTTTCTCTGGGGTTTTATTAGCGATCTTGTGTATGTTCTTCCCCTACCAATAATTTAGTCAACATGAAAAATGGAATCTATGCTGCTGTTCCACAATTAAGCCTGATTTGCTGTAATGAGTGTGGGAAGAAAGTGATTACCAGTGGGATGTTTGCTGCGTAGCAAACGGTAGTCACATTGAACCAAAATGTCACTTGGCACTTTCATGTGAAACATTACATTGTGTGCTACAAAATGACACACTTACCAATTCTGTACGTTATCTTAATAAATTTCTGTGTCATTCCAAAGTTGTAAAGTCCTTTCTGACTCACACTGTACATTCCACCTGGCATTCGAGTCGCTTCATTTCTCTGATCTTTATGTTGAATTACCAAATTTGTTTCAGCGGCACCCAAAAGAAAAGTTTTTTGGAGAAGTTCATGCCCCTTTTGATGGCAGTCTCGTCACTAAGCACAAGCAATTCTGAAACTGCAAACAGTTCAGTACTGTCATGTTGCAATACGTTGTACAAAGAATTATTTGATTGGGCAAATACAGTGGAAAATATTTCTATTGTAAACAACTCACTCCTAGCCTACCTTGGGTTGATTAAGGTAATTTTATTTATTTTCATTCCATTGTTCCTGAATATGACTTGTTGTGTTAAAATCAATGTAAAAATTAGGAAAAACAACATTACAGCTTCCAGCAAATTATGTCACTTGACACCCTATCATAAGGTATCATTTTTAAGCACATCCATGTTTAACCATTGATCACACATAAACAAAACTTTTGATGTTAATTTCTTAATGTGCTTTTACAGCATAGGTATACATCACTTCCTTACAAACTATTCTGTCTCAGAAATGCACCGCGCTTCTTGATGCCGTTATTGTGAAAAGAGTGAGATTGTTTAAACAGCTAGCTCTTCCACAGTTAATTCTCACACAAATTCTTTGCTTCCTACTTCCACTTCGTTGCTCCAGAGATATGGAAATAATAGAGCTATAGATCTATACTTTATGGTGGGTTTCCACCTCATTTCTCCCCCCTCCCCCTCCCTCCCCCCTCACCCCTCCCTCACCCCCTCCCTCCCCCCTCCCTCCCCCCTCCCCCCTCCCTGCCTCCCTCCCTCCCCCCCTTCCCTCCCTCTCCCTCTCCCTTTCCCTCTCCCTCTGTCCCCCTCCTCCTCCCCCTCCTCCTCCCCCTCCTCCTCCCCCTCTCCCCCTCCTCCCTCTGTCCCCCTCTCCCTCTCTCCCTCTCTCCCTCTCCCCCTCTCTCCCTCTCCCCCTCTCTCCCTCTCCCCCTCTCTCCCTCTCCCCCTCTCTCCCTCTCCCCCTCTCTCCCTCTCTCCCTCTCTCCCTCTCCCCCTCCCCCTCTCCCCCTCCCCCTCTCCCTCTCCCCCTCTCCCCCTCTCTCCCTCTCCCCCTCTCTCCCTCTCCCCCTCTCTCCCTCTCCCCCCTCTCTCCCTCTCCCCCTCTCTCCCTCTCCCCCTCTCTCCCTCTCCCCCTCTCTCCCTCTCCCCCTCTCCCCCCCCCAACAGGTGTCTCACTTACAGTAAATCAGTAAAGGGAACAAAGTCAAATGTCCAGGACTCAGTGGTTGTAATGGCATCGAAATGGAGGATGACAGAGAGAAGGCAAAAGCAGTTTCACTGAGAAAGATCATACTGCAGTTCCGTCTTTTGATTGTCACATTAAAACCAAAACAAGATGGAAATAAGTGTGTGCAGGATGGAAAATCAAATAAAATCACTTGAGAGAGGAAATGTTTCTGAACCTGATGGAATACCTGTAAGATTTTTTGTAAAGTGTATGAAAATATGCATTTCTTCTGGCAGCAGTCTACCTTACATGGCTGGAGAAGCAAAACATTCACAGTGATTTAAACAGTGTGCAGGTCATTCCCATTTTCAGGAAGGGTCACTGAACTGTAGCACACAGCAAACAACAATGCTGTGAAAGACTGCTTGCTCTGTTAAGTTATGAAACCCAGAAGGCACTAGATACTGGTGCCCAAGTTGATGCAGTGTTCCTTGACTTTCAGAATGCATTTGGCGCAGTTGTGTGCTATTGCCTTGTGAACAATATATGACTTTTCAGGATATCAGACTAGCTTTGTGATTGGAGTAAAGAATTCATAGTATATAAAACACAGCATGTGAAGAAGAAACTTCAGCTATTAATTGTGTGTGTGTGTGTGTGTGTGTGTGTGTGTGTGTGTGTGTGTGTGTGTGTGTGTGTGTGTTTTGATTTTAACCGTATGCTGAATATTTAATTAACCTTCAAATAGTGTATGTTAGTTTATGTTTTAAAAACTTGGTGAGGTTTGTGGGCCACATTTGTTTCAAAGCTTATTGTGGGTGCCACACCTAAGGGATCTGAGGGCAAGTTCCATCAAGGCACTGGACATCTTAAATTCCCTCAGTCCAGTCACATGTTGTGGGGGGTAGAAAGGGCACATTTTCTATTGTTTCATAAAGCTTGTGTATCATCATGTTTACATTATGGTTGCACACTTCACCGATTGGCAATAACCACATATCTCAGGACTACAAATGTTGACCACTGGGGTTACGTAACCAACGTCACTGAGTCTGTGGAACCATTCTGCTGTGAGCTATATCTGCAACAGCGTTGAAGCACTATGCCTCGTTGCGACCGCATCATCTCATGTTGGGTGAGGTGTAAAAGTTTTTCACTGTTCCAGAATAACCAGCATATCAAACCATTGTTCATTGTTCCATGGAAGCAGTTTTCACAAATGGTCTGCCAGGAATGAGGCCGTAAAACAAATTTGCATGACATGATTGGCTGGGAGTCCTTCAGGAAGTTGTTTTAATTGGACACCACTTCGGTGCATTGTGCTTCCTTATCCTGCCCAGTAATCTTACTTAGGAAAGGGGACCTACAGTTTAACGTGAAATCTGAATCGCATGTCTTTCCTGGCTTACCTTCACTCTCTTCCCTGCCTACAAAGGTTAGAGATGGAGGTGTTGTTTTGCTTGATACCAGAGCACAGGGCCACCCTCTGGCAACGCACTCGCACATTTTCCCCCACTCATCTCCTTTTTTGCTCCATTTTCCTACCTCCCTGCTTAGCAACCTCCAGAAACCCTGCCTGTTGCCAGCAGACAGCACTCCTTGCTCCCCCTTCCCTGCCCCCTTCAGATTGCTGCTTCCATCCCACATGATAGTTATGTTCTGGCTGAGCAGCTGGTGTTGGCAGTCATGTGTGCGTGAGGCGTGCATGCTTATGTGAGTGGTGCACATTTCTGTTCTTCTGATGAAGGCTGTGGTCAAAATCTTGTGCAAGTGTCTTTCAATTGTGCCTGTCTGCAACTTAATGTGTCATCTTTACCATAAGTAGAGATCTATCTTTTCGTACATCATTGTTATAATATTTTCAAATTTAAGAATTATGAGTGGTTGCTGAAACACTTATTTCACAGCTATTTGAAGTAAACAATATGAACTATAGTTTTTAAGAATATTTCTGAAAGAAGTAGAATTAAATTGTAGTAACTTCTCCATAAAATTGTTATTAACCCTGTTTAATATCTAAACTTATTCTGCTGTAAGTGCTCGGCAGTAAATATAGTAAATAAATGGGGCACACAGTAGTGAAGTGTTGACAGCATATTGTCTCCAAGCAGAAATTTGAAATTGTGACAACACTATGAGGTGTTTTTTTGGACACAGAGTTATTTGTTCTTCAATTCGTTAGTTTTATCAGATTTGTAGTTTCTATATAAAATAATGGAACTGAATGAGATGTGTGATGTCAGTAAATATAATTGATAAGTATATCTTCATTTTCAACATACAAATTTAAAAAAATTGCTGTTAAAAACACCAAAATTGGCAAAAATAGCACCAAAATTGGCCAAAAAATTAGTTTTTCTTCCCCTGTCTCTTTTTAACAACCAGTACAATTTAAGTATCTCATGCTGTGCATTTCACAGTGGTTTGCAAAGCATGGGTGTAGAAGTAAAGGTATGTAGGTGTAGAGGTGAATAGGATATTTAAGTCTTTTTGTTTGGGCTGTATGCTTCCTTGGTTGCACATTTGCTAATTTATTTCTCTGAATTCCCCAGTGCTCTGGAATCGAGAAGAATGTCACCTCCATCTCCAGGCTTTGGTAGCAGGGAAGTGAGTCCTGGATGTTCTGGCCATTTTGTCTGTTGTGAATGAATTTATGGGCACTTAGTGAGTCAGAGCACATATTTCTCAGAACAATAATGTCCAGTCTGCATGAGTCCCCTGAAGTCTGTGTTAAAGGAGAGGAGCGACAAAAGATTGATGGGTATATTGGCAGGGGGTGGCCTTCTACCATTGCATCTGCCCATCTTTCTCTAGTCCTCTCCTTTTCCACTCTGTTTTCCTGCTGTCCCTTCGCGTTCCCTACCCCTTTCATATTGCTACATCCATCCCATGTGATAGTTGCATTCTGGCTTGGGCTGCCGGTGTTGGTAGTTGTGTATGCTTGAGGTGTGCTTGCTTATGTGAATGAATGGTGTGCGTTTCTCTCTTTCTAACGAAGACTGTAGCCAAAAGCTTATGTGTCAATATCTTTCAATTGTGGAAAATCCAGGATGGAATGTAACAATACCAGAGAAGGAAAGTTGATACTCACCATATAGCAGATATGCTGAGTTGCGGTAGGCATAACAAAAAGATTCATAGCTTTCGGCCATTAAGGCTTTTGTCAGCAGGAGACACACACACACACACACACACACACACACACACACACACACACACTTCAAGACTTGTCAAAAATATATTACAGTGTGCCAGTCATGTAAATATAACGTCTCGTCAGTTGGTTGGAGTTGACAGTCAACAAACAGAAACACAATGAAAATGTGTGGTGGTCATTTAGTCGGCCATCTTCAGTTGAAGTTTTGTGTGAGTACAATGTACACCAATGAACAGAAGGTAGAAATATTTTCCTATGGCCAATGTAAGTTACCCAAACAGTTTACATGTACATATACACACACACTTCACAACCCACAGTATGGTGCATGTTGGAGGGAACTGTTAGACATTTCTTTTCTTGTTTCACCCACAATTAGAGTGAGTGAGAAAAGACTGTTTACATGTCTTTGTACAAACCCTAATTTCTCTTGCCTTCATGGTCCGTACGCAGAATTTTTTGGCGGCAGTAGAATCACTCTGCTGTCAGCTTTAAATCCTGGTTCTCTCTCTCTCTCTCTCTCTCTCTCTCTCTCTCTCGCTCTCTCTTTTTCCCCTCAATAGTGTTCCGCAAGAAGGTTGTCATCTTCCTTCCAGGGATTCCCATTTCAGTTCGTGAAGCAAGTCTGTAATACTTGAGTGTTGATCAAACTCGCCTGCATCCTAAACTTTTGAGCAGTACACAAGAATGGGTCGCATTAGTGTGTTGTACATGATCTTCTTCATAGATGAGCTACACTTTCCTAATATTCTCCCAATACACTGAAGTCAACCTTTTGCCTTTCCTACTACAGTCCTTCCATGCTCATTCCGTTTCATATCACTTTGCAATGTTATGCCCAGATATTTAAATGACTTGACTGTTTCGAGCAATGCATTACTCATGGAGGAGGTGGAGATTAGTGTTTAACGTCTCTTCGACAACGAGGTCATTAGACGGAGCGCAAGCTCGGGTGAGGGAAGGATGGGGAAGGAAATCGGCCGTGCCCTTTCAAAGGAACCAGCCCGGCATTTGCCTGAAGCGATTTAGGGAAATCACGGAAAACCTAAATCAGGATGGCCGGAGATGGGATTGAACCGTCGTCCTCCCGAATGCGTGTCCAGTGTGCTAACCACTGCGCCACCTCGCTAGGTTTGCATTACTCATGCTGTATTCAAACATTACAGGTTTGTTTTTCCTACTCATATGCAACCTACATTTTTCTTACATTTAGAGTTAGTAGTCATTCATCCCACCAGCAAGAATTTTGTGCAAGTTGTCTTATACTCTTCTACAGTCACTCAAAGAGAACACTTACTTGTAAACCATATGAGAGGCGTTGGAAAAGCCTGTGCAAAGTCCAACAGATGGCACCACTGGTACGTATCGAGGTCATGTTTAGTTAGTAGGCATCTTTGGAAAGAACGCACACAAAAGTTTCAGCCATATTGGTCTATTTCTTTGTGTTTGGTGTGAATTAAAGAAGTTGTGTTATCATCAAAAAAATGGAAGATAAAGAATTTTTGTTTCGTGCTTAAACATTTCTTCATGAAAGGCAAAACACCTCAGGAGACTAAATAGAAACTTGATAAACATTACAGTGACTCTGCACCTTTGATTAGAACGGTTTATAAGTGTTTTCAAAATTTTCGGAGTGGCCATATGGGCATAAGTGATGCTGAATGTTCTGGACACCCTGTGGAGGTTACGAGTCCAGAAATCATTGATAAAATCATGATATGGTGATGGATGACAGAAGAGTTAAGGTGCATGAGATTGCTTGTGCTGTGGGCATCTTGAATGAATGGGTACATAATATTTTGCATAAACATTTGGACATGAGAAAGCTATCCACAAGATGGGTTCCGGGATTGCTCATGCTTGACCAAAAACGGAATCGTGTGAAGTGTTGCAAGGATGGTTTTCAGCTGTTCAGGAAGAATCTGCAGGTCTTTACATGTCAATTTGTCACTGTGGATGGAACATGGATACATTACTATACTCCTGAGACCAAACAATAACCTAAACGATGGGTTACCAAGGGAGAATCTGCACCAAAAAAGGCAAAGACCATTCCTTCAGCTGGAAAGGTTATGACAACTGTCTTTTGGGATTTGCAAGGGGTAATCCTCATCGACTATCTGGAAAAGGGTAAAACTGTTACAGGTGAATATTGTCATTATTGGACCATTTGAAAACTGAGCTGCAAGAAAAACACCGGCAATTATACCGCAAAAAAAGTCCTTCCCACCACGACAATGCACCAGTACATAACTCAGCAGTTGTGGCTGCAAAACTAATGGAAATAGGATTCAAACTCGTTTCACGTCCCCCCCTCCACCCCCCTATTCTCCAGTTTCGGCTCCCTCTGACTACTATTTCTACCCCAATCTGAAGAAATGGCTGGTGGGACAAAGATTTTGTACAAATGAGGATGTGACTGCAGCAACTAAGAGCAATTTTGCAGACTTGGACAATTACTATTATTCAGAAGGGGTCAACAAATTAGAACAGTGTTGGACAAAATTTATAAGTCTAAAAGGAGACTATGTTGAAAATAAAAAAAGGTTTACCCCAAACATGTAAATAGTTTTCATTTTTGCACAGACTTCTTGAACAGCCCCCATAGCGTCACCAGCAAATAGTTGCAGATTGCTTTTCACCTTGTCCAACATATTTATGTATATAGATAATAAGAGCAGTCCTTCTCACTGCCCTGGAGTACTGCTGATGGTACCCTTGTGTCCGATGAACACTTGCCATCATTGGTTTCTGTTACTTCAAAAGTGTTCAAGTCACTCACATATCTGCTAATCTAATCTGTATGCTTGGACCTTCATTAACAATCTGCAGTGGGCACCATGTCAAATGCATTCCAAAAATCTGTGAATATGGAATCTGCATGCTGCTCTTCATCCATGGTTTTCAGGATACTGTCTGAGAAAAGGGCAAGCTAAGTTTCACATGATTGATGCTTTCTAAATCTGTGGTGATATATGGATAGACTCTTTTCTGCCTCAAGGAAGTTTATTATATTCTAACTGAGAATGTGTTCAAGAATTCTGTACCAAACAGTTGTTAACGATATTGGTCTATAATTTTGTGCGTCTGTTCTTCTACTCTTTTTACGAATAGTAGCCATCTGCACTTTTTTGCAGTCACTTGGGACTTCGTTCTGCGCGTGAGATTTGCATTAAATGCAAGCTAAGTAAAAGGGCCATAAAGTACTCTGTAAAACTGAATTGGGATTCCATCCAGATCTGGTGACTTATCTATTTTAAACTCTTTTGGTTATTTCTCTATATCAGGGATATCTATTACTGTGTCATTGATATGGCAGTCTGTGGATGGTAAAACGATAGTATGCGTGTATGATCCTCCTGCTTGAAAGATTTCTTAAATCCAAAATTTAATGCTTTAGTTTTCCTTTTGCTATCTTTTACTGCCAGGTGAGTCTGGTTAATGAGCGATTGGATGGAGGCCTTAGACTTGCTTAGTGATTTTACATAGGACCAATATTTTCTCAGCCAGATCTTTTGTTAAGATATGAAAGTGGTAACTGTGTGATTCATGCAGAGATTCTTTTATAGATGCACGAATCTCTACTAACCTTTGTTTCTTGTCATTAACCTTTTTTTTTTAAATAATAATAAAAATAATAATATTGAGAGTGCAGCAGTCTCTGTTTCTACAACATTTTATGACTTTTTTTATTGAACCGCTGTAGATCTTTTCCATCCGTAATCCGTGTATCCAGCACATACATCTCCAAAGCACAATATATGATCAGTTTCAACTTTGCTCATCATTTTGGTACTGAATGATGTCTACTGATTGTCTAATAGGGGAGATAATTGCTTATCTGTTTTTCCTAGCAAAACAATACTCTCCTAGCCTTTGTGGTGGTTTTAGTGATTTCACTACAATTTCATGATCACTAATCAAACAATGGAAAATTGAGGATGGAATGTAACAATATTATGAAAAGGCAAGTTGTTGCACCCGTATAGCGGAGATCCTAAGCCGCAGATAGGCACAACAAGAAGGCTGTCATAAATAAAGCTTTTGGCCTGTAAACCCTTAATCAACACACACACACACACACACACACACACCTGTATGGCTACAGTTGTCTGGGACAGCAGTCGTGTGTGTGCATGCGTGCATGTGTCAGTCGTCTATTTTTGACGAAGGTCTTATTGGCCAAAAGCTGTATTTCTGACAATCTTTTGTTGTGCCTATCTGTGACTCAGCATCTCAGCTATATGGTGAGTAGCATCTTTCCTTTTCATAATAGTGTCTAGTGAAGGAAACAAAAGAAAAGTTCGGAGTAGGTATTAAAATCCAGGGGGAAGAAATAAAAACTTTGAGGTTCGCCGATGACATTGTAATTCTGTCAGTGATGTAATTCTGTTAGAGACAGCAAAGGACTTGGAAGAGCAGCTGAACGGAATGGATAGTGTCTTGAAAGGAGGGTATAAGTTGAACATCAACAAAAGTAAAACGAGGAAAATGGAATGCACTCGAATTAAGTCGGGTGATGCTGAGGGAATTAGATTAGGAAATGAGACTCTTTAAGTAGTAAAGGAGTTTTGCTATTTGGGGAGCAAAATAACTGATGATGGTCGAAGTAGAGAGGATATAAAATGTAGACTGGCAATGGCAAGGAAAGTGTTTCTGAAGAAGAGAAATTTGTTAACATAGAGTATAGATTTAAGTGTCAGGAAGTCGTTTCTGAAAGTATTTGTATGGAGCGTAGCCATGTATGGAAGTGAAACATGGACAATAAATAGTTTGGACAATAAATAGTTTGGGCAAGAAGAGAATAGAAGCTTTCGAAATGTGGTTCTTACAGAAGGATGCTGGAGATTAGATGGGTAGATCACATAACTAATGAGAAGGTATTGAATAGGATTGAGGAGAAGAGGAGCTTGTGGCACAACTTGACTAGAAGAAGGGATCAATTGGTAGGACATGTTCTGAGTCATCGAGGGATCACCAATTTAGTATTGGAGGGCAGTGTGGAGGGTAAAAATCGTAGAGGGAGACCAAGAGATGAATACACTAAGCAGATTCAGAAAGATGTAGGTTGCAGTAGTTACTGTGAGATGATGAAGCTTGCACAGGATAGAGTAGCATGGAGAGCTGCATCAAATCAGTCTCAGGACAACAACAACAACAATAGTGTCTCTGTACTAACATTGACACTAAGATCAAACCTGTTTGTAGTTGCAAGGTCTAAATTGTATCCATTGCTTGTGGGTTCTCGAACTAGATGCTCATGACAGTTTTCGAAAATTGCTTCACAAGGCTGTCTGTCTGTACTAACTGCAATGAATCCGTAGATCTCCCAGCCTATACTTGTTAGGGTAAAGATGTCTCCAACTAATTTGATCTGGTTATTTGCGCACAACTGAATGTAGACTTTGAATGATTCCACAACTGTTACTGCGAAGTTGGGTGGCCAGTTATAGCAATAGGTGGCCAATAATTGCAATAACGTGAGAATGTGGGTTCTTGTCAGGATATCACTCTGTGAAATTCCGCTGCCTGAGTAGCAGTAAGCCTCCTTCAACCACAGTAGAAGAAAGGTAATTGTGATGCAAGTTATAATCAAGGACTGCTGTTTTTGTGCACAACATATTGTTTAAAAAGTGGAGCAGTACTGTGCTACAAGTACCTGTATTGTAAATAAGAAAACATCATTGCAATTACCTTCTGCTAAATTAAATTATCCATAGACGAGTAGCTTTCTACCATATCTTTATTAGTGCACATTGTTCTCGTATATATTATCAATTGAAGATGGTGGACTGAATGACCAGTGTGTAGTTTCTCTGTTATGCCAGAATACCTGCACTATGTGCTAATAGGGGAGTGTCAGTCAGTTTCATGTTGTTTTTAATAACATCATGTTTACAAGAATGGTACACTGTGATTCATTTCCGAGTAGGTCTTGTGAAGAGGAAGTGGATTATTGAATAAAAAATACAGTGTGCTATTTGAAAAAGAAGTAAGCTTCTGGCCTAAAAGACCTTCATTAGAATTACACACACACACACACACACACACACACACACACACACACACACACACACACACACACACACAGAGTATCCGGCTGCCAAGGCCAGACTGCGAGCAGTAGTGCTTGATAGAAGAAGCAGTCTAGATGGTGGGCTAAGGAGGTGGAAAGAGAGTAGGGCAACTAGGTGCAGTCGATTGGTTAAACTGGGTGGGGGGCTGTGGATAAGAAGAGAAGTAAAAAGACTGGGTGCATTGCTGGGATAGAGGGTTGTGTAGTGTTGGAGTGGGTACAGGAGAATGGGATAGGTGGGTGTAGGACAGTGACTAACAAAGGTTGAGGGCAGGAGGGTTACAGGAATATAGGCTATACTGCAGGGAAAGTTCCCGCCTGTGCATTTCACAAAATCTGGTGTTGATAGGAAGAATCCAGATGGCACAGGCTGAGAAACAGTCATTAAAATGAAGAATGTTGTGTTGGACAGCTAGCACAGTGACTGGGTAGTCCAGCTGCTTCTTGGCATCAGTTTGTCGTTGACCATTTGAGCGGACAGCCCGCCTGTTGGTTGTCATTACCATGCAGAATACAACACAGTGGTTGAGGCTTGGCTTAGCTTAGCTTGTAGATCACTAACTGGTTTCACAAGTAGCTCTGCTTCTGATGGGAAGGTGGTGCTTATAACCATACTGGAGAAGGTGGTGGTAGGATGTATGGGACAGCTCTGGCTCCTAGGTCTATTACGTGGATATGAGCCATAAGGGTGGATTTTCCAATATGTGTTAAGTACAAGAAAGGCAGTTGTACTGAGTAGTGGCACCCTGATAGTCAAATAGCATTTGCTTGTTAAATTTTTTGTTTTGCTTCTGGACAAGTGTTATCTGGGCTGGTCGGGATAAATGGAACTCGCTTAATAGTGAAAAAACTGCCACTTTGGGTCTCTTTCGACCTGGAAGCCCAACTGCATTCAGTACAACAAGGCTTTTGACACTGTCTAAATTTTCCTCTGGTATGAAGAGCTGCTATGTCACTAAATTTTGAAAGGATTTCTAGCTCTTCAGAATATTTACACAGCTTAATCGTGTCATACCAGGTATACATACATGCTCTTTTCCTTGTCATCATTAATAGAGTTCATCATCACCATCTGTGAATGCAAACTTCAATGTATCTGTGTCCGTAACAGTTGACAGCTTAGTTTTAATTTGTAACCCTATTTGTTTCATTGTTTCCTTCACCTATGCATGAGGTCCTGAGCCCCACATTTTTCAGCAGTTTTCTGGCTTCATTATTAAAAATTCCTTTTCCTCTAATACAGCATCTGTCTTCAAACTGTTTTAACTTGGAATGGAGGTACCAGTTTTATCTGCCAACATCATTTCCCAAAAATTTTGTGCAGCAGACCATGCCAAAAACTGCATTTTGGAGAGATTTTTACTTCTGTGTGTCAGTTAGACTGCACATTTTCGTAAGACTTAAATATGAATATGAAAACTTAAAAATGTGACACTTCAGCATATAAGAAGTGACCAAATCAGTATGGCACCTGCTTGGTTTGCTTTTATTAACCAATCACAGCACAGGACACACAATATTGCGCAAATGTGTTTCTGGTGACAGAACAGAACACTGAGAACACTCATCATAGTATTTGCTGAATACTAGTTTAACTGTTTTGTGAAATGAAATTTATGACAGCCTGATTTGTAGTGTAGCCCTAGTGACTGAAACAAGTAAAACAATGAGGCACAATGTTGATTTACATGTATCAAAAAGCGAAAGTGCCGTATTTGATGGTTTTCATATTTACACTCGTGTACTATGGAAACATGCAGTTAATGTACCAACTAAAGACGTCTCCAAAATGCAACATTTTCCTACAAAAGGGTCAGCATATAAAGCTGTTACTAACTAATGGGGCATCCAGGCGTCGGTATTTAAACTGGAAATAAACAGTCGTTTTAATGTTATATGTGTACCTTGGCCTTGAAACAAAAATCAGGATCTAGTTTCAACAAAAAATGTCAGTTACCAATATTAGTAAACTGCTGCCTTCAAATTTGTAAGATTTTTATGCGAAATTGGGGAAAATCTCAAATTTTTATTTTAAAAAAAGCCAGTTTTTTTATTTTTCTCGTTATTGTTTATGCAAATTTTTCCTGAGGGCTTCTTCCTGTTCCATTCACATATGGACTGTCTGAAGATGACTGTTCAAATGCTTGTGGCCATATTGTAGTTAATAAAAATCTTGTCCTCACAATCCCTACAGGAACAATGTGTTAGGGTTGTAGTATATTCCTAGATCCATCATTTAAAGCTTTGTTTTTGAAACTTTGTATGTAGGATTTCTCGGGGTACTATTTTGTGTATCTCCAAGTGTCTGCCAGCTCAGTTTCTTCTCCATTTCCATGATGCCCTTCTATAGGTCAAACAAACCTGTGACCGTTTGTTATGACCTTCTCTGTATACATTCAGTATTGCCTTTTAGTCCTATTTGAGTATGGGTCCCATACATTTGAGCAGTATTCTAGGATGGACTGCACACGTGATTTATAAGCAATTTCCTTTGTAGGATTGTTTTCCCCATTATCCTGCCAGTATACCGAAGTCTGTCACCAGTTTACTCATGACTCAGTGTAAGTGACCATTCAATTTCATATCCCCAGCAGTGTTACATTCAAGTATTTGTACGAATTGAACAATTCCAGCTGTGACTCATTGATATTATAGCCATAGAATACTATGTTTTTTTTTCATTTTGTGAAGTGCGCAATTTTGCATATCTGAACATTTAAAGCAAGTTGTCAGTCCTTGCACCACACTGAAATATTATCAAGATCTGACTGATTATTTGTACAGCTTCTTTCAGAAAATACTCCACTATGGAAGACTGCATCAATTGCGAAAAGTCTGAGCTTACTATTACTATTGTTCACATTGTCGTCAATATACAGCATGAACAACAAGGGCCACATCCCATTTCCCTGGAGTCCTCTGAAGTTACTTTAACTTCTGTTGTCTCCATCCAAATTAGCATGCTGTATCGTCCCCACCAAGAAATCCTCAATACAGTTTCAAATTTCACTTGATACCCCATGCAGTAGTACTGTTGATAATAAGCATAGATACGACACTGAGTCAAATGACTTTTGAAAATCGAGAAATGCCACCTTTACCTGACTGCTTTAATCCTGCCTGAAAGCTTACCCGACTACTTTAATCCTGCCTGAAAGCCATTTCCGTATGTCACTTCAGAAGAGTGCAAGCTGGGTTTCAAGTTATTGATTTTCTTTGGAATTGTTATTGATTTTTTTGGAATCCATGTTGGTTGGCATGGAAGAGGTCACTCTATTCAAAGTAGCTCATTGTGTTTGAACTTAGAATGTATTCTAAGATTCTACAACAAATGGATGCAAGAATATTTTATAATAGTTTTCTAGATCACTTCTGCTGTACTTCTAGTAGACAGGTCTGATCTGTGCTTTCTTCCAGCTACTGGGGACGATTTGTTGTTAGTGGTCTACAGTACATTGTAGTTAAGAGAGGAGTTTATTGACTGCAAATTCAGTATAGAATCTGAAAGAGATTCCATCATGCCCTAAAGTTTTCTTCAGTTTTAATGATTTGAGCTGTTTCTCAACACTATTGACATTAATATCTACTTCACTCATATTTGTAATGGTACAAGAATTAAGTTACGCACTTCAGCTTTTGCTCTGCTTCACTCAGTTTCAGTTCTTACCTCACCCATGAGTGATTGGACACTAATTTTGATGCCTCTAATAGTCTTTGCATGCAATGAGAAGTCAGAAAGAAACCCTTGGATAAGAGGTTATCCAAGGGTTGCTGTCACGAAAGTGGTTAGCACATCAGCCTAGTGAACAGGAGAACAGAGTTCAAATCCCAGCCTTGGTACAAATTTTCATTTGTTACTTCCGTCTACAAATTTACAAAATTTCTTGCTGTCTAAATATCATCCTTTCAATAAATTAATCGTATTTATTTGTTAGTGAACATGATTTTCACAGTTTGTTGGATTTTCTGGACACACAGTACTTCAAACACTTATTTAAAAATGTGTAATCTATGTGATTGTCTTTTCTAAATGCTATTTTCATAATAAATTTTAAGCTGTTATCCAACAACAGCGCTCTTTTTATAAGCCACTGTTGCATTCAGTTAGGCTCAGCATCAACTTCTACACGCTGCAAACCTCTGTGATGCACATGGCAGAGGGTAGATTTTGTTGTTCTGTGCATACTGCAATTAATTATTCTTGTGCTCACAAAACCTGTGAGAGTATCAAGAGGGGTTTTAGCATATTCCTAGAGTTGGTTCTTGAAATTTTGTAATGGAATGCCCTAGGATAAGGAACCAGAAGGATAACGGGTAAAAGTGAAACGGCTGGACCTCAATTAGATATCGCCCATTCCTGTAACAACAACAATAATGGCATTCATTATCAATTACTACAGTGTTAACACTCTGATATGACAACCTACTCACACGTATGTGAAAGCTTGCTTTATGGTAAAGAAGCAACCTTTTAGCAGTCAGTAAACACAATGAATAAGGAAAGTTCTTAGTCAAAGTGTTCAATGGTTTTTACCAAGTGGTAAGTAAAAAACCCTTAAAAAATATCATTAACAATAAATGCATAAGTCACAAGAACAGGTGCAGAAAAATTATTCGTAATTGTTAAATGCCAGAAGAAAAATTACTGACAATACAATATAGCCAAAATGACCATATTAAATTTATGTAAAGATGTGCCTGAAGATACTGAACTCAAATAAGAATACTTAAACAGGAAACTGGAAGAACAGCGGCATGGGCAGAAAGACCACACTGTTGAGGTTTCCTTTAATAATAGAAGTACATTAACCTTTTTGACACATGAACAAATGTGCATAGTTGGTGCACACAAGGACATCTAAAATGTAGCTCATAAATGTACTTCATTAAAACAGGTAATGACCATAATAAATACAGAATTTAAAAGTTTTTTTTAAAAAGGTATCTAGAAGAACTGTTTAAACTAATAAGATGAGTAAGCCCTTCCATAGCACACACTGAAATATAGACTGTAATTTTGCTGGTGTCTCATTAATGTATATTTTATATTTGTAAAAGGTTTTGGAGTGCACAGTAAGCTGCTAACAATGGAGGCCAGAGTAACAATCAATTATGTTGTGCCAGGCAAGCCCAAAGAACCAACAGCCACAAGGTTTACCCATCAAAATCGTGCATCAGCGATACAAGGAAGCCAGCAAGAACAGGTCACATAACGCCACATGCTGGTCATGCTCTGCTCTGTCTTCAAGAGTCTGCTCGTTCAGTTCTTTCAGCATCTTGTGACGCTCTACAATGGCTCAAACAAACCTGGTGCTACCCCACTCTTCATATATGTTCAGTATCCCTCGCTAGTCCTATTTGATATGGGTCCCACACGCGCGAGAAGTATTCTAGTATGTGTTCCACGAGTGATTTGTTAGCAATCTCCTTTTTAGGCTGATTGCATTTCCCAAGCATTTTACTAATGAATGGAAGTCTTCCACCTGCTTTACCTATGACTGAGCCTTTGTGATTATTCTGCTTCATATCTCTACAAATGTTACATTGAGATATTTGTATGAATTGACAGGTTCCTGCACAATTTTATATTTTTTGACATTGAAATGAAATTGTCAGTCTTTGGACCACCATGAAATCTTATCAAGATTTGACTCAATATTTATGCAGCTTTTTAAAGATGGTATTCTGTGTTATCAATAACTGCATCAGCTATGAAAAGTTTGGTCTTACTATTAATATTGTCTGAGATGCCATTAGTATACAACATGAAAAACAAGTTTTTCAACACACATCTGTGGGCCACAATCAAAGTTACTTCTGCATCTGTTGGTGACGCTCCATCCAAGATAACATGCTGCATCCTCCCTACAAAGAACTCCTTAATCCATTTACAAATTTCACTTATGTACCACGTACAATTGTACTTGTAATAATGGGCATAGAAGTGATACTGAGACAAATGCTTTTCAGAAATCAAGAATACTGGATCAATCTGACTGCCTTAATCCATTGCTTTCAGAATGTCGTGTGAGAAAAGTGCAAGTTGGGTTTCAGTTGATCAGTGTTGTAAGAACCCATACTGACTGGTATGTAGAAGGTCATTCTGTTCACAGTACCTCATTAAGTTTGAACTCTGAGTATGGTCTAAGATTCTACAACAAATAGATGTCAAAGATATTGGACAGCAGTTTTCTGGATCACTTCTGCTACTCTTCTTATAGACAGGTGTGACCTGTATTGTCTTCCAACTATTGAGCATAGTTTTTTTGTGTGAAAATCTATGGCGTTTTATGGTTAAAAGAGGGGTAAACTCGGCCACAAATTTGGTATCAAATCTAATCGCTATTCAATTAGGCTCATGGGCTTTGTTCTAGCAGTTTTAGCTGTTTCTCAACACTTCTTACACTATTATCTGTATCACTTATCTTTTCAAAGGTGCGAGACTTAAATGGGGCAATGTCCCTGGATTTTCATTTCTAAGGGAACATTTTCAACTTAAATTCAGTGTTAAACCTTTTACTTTACTACCAACAGTTCCAATTCCTGTCTGTTTCACGAGTGCCTGGACACTTAACTGTGCTACAGCTAAAATTACTTTTACATTTGACCAGAATTCCTTTAAGTTTTGAGAGAGATCCTTCAATGGCATTCCGCTACAGAAGCTGTTTAAGAATTCACGTATTGCTCTTTTAAAACCAGATGTGTTTCATTTAGCCTCTCCCTGTTTGTAACTCTATGCTTTGTTTTACATCTATTATGCAGTAACCCCTTGTTGCGTCAGAAGTTCTTTGCATTGATTATGTACCTTGGAGAGTCCTTCACTTCATGAACTGTTCTCCTATTACATATGTCTAGTGCATGGTCAACTGTTCACCTAAACCTAAGCACTCTGTTCTCCATGCCCCTCTTTAGAGCTAAATTGAGATACAACATCGGGCTTGTTATTTAATTTGTTGAACAGATAAATTCTTCTACTTGTTTTAGTTGCCATTTGCTCTATGTTAATGATAGTTTCAATAACTGTGTCATCGATAAGTTTCCCTGCGGGAAAAGATCAGGTCCATTTGTTGCTAGTAGATCCAATAGATTTCTATCAAGAGTGGACTTTCGAATAACCTATTCTAGGTGGTTCTCAGAGAACATGTTTAGTAATATGTTACAGTATGTTTTTAACACCCTTTACTTAAAAAACTTTAATTTTCCAGTTGATTGTTGGATGATTTATCTCCAACAATGATGACAAGTATGATTGAGGAACTTATGTGATAGTGAATTTAGGTTTCCTCTTAAGTTTTCGGTTGCATATGAAGGTGAGTCTGGTGGATGATAGAAGCACATGATTAAGAGTTTATGCCCACCCTCGATATTGAGTCTTGCCGAGACAATCTTGCATGCAATTGCAATTACTATCTCGGTTGACTTGAGTTTCTTGTCTGCTGAAATAAATACACCACAGTCATTTACCTTTAACTTACCCTGTTAATATAACTTAAATTTCAGGAACGGTTCAAATTAGGGCACTTTGGTGTCAGTGCTTTTGCATTTAGTCACTATGGTTTTTAATACTCTTGCCTGATTGTGCACTTCATTTTTTCTTATACTGACACTTGCAGTTCACCTACAGCTTTTGTTATGTAGACTGGTTGGAGAGTTGCCTGTTCTGAAAAACAATTCTGTGCACCCTGTGATAGCTGCGTAGCAGTTTCTAATGTGTAGTGGACACAAGGCCCATTTAGGGGGACCTTATAGTTCTTACGGATAACAGGCTTGCTGCAGTGGTAGCACTGGTTCCCATCATATCACTGAACATTGTTGGCAAGTGGAGAGCAGTCAGCCCTTTGAGGCCATTTGGGGGGCTACTTGATTGAGAAGTAGCAGTTCCAGTCACAAAGACTAACAACGGCTGGAAGAATGTTGTGCTTACCACATGCCCCTCTGTATCTGCATCCAGTTACGCCAATTGGCTATGGATGGCAGGGTGGCCCGGTGATACCATTACGCCTTCTGAGGCCTATTCAAATGGAATTTTATAGTTGGCCCAAGTCCAGGATGCCGTAGCCTAGCTTGTCACAGCACCTTTGAAGTCTCTGGTTAAAGCCTTCCACTCCACAAAGAATCTGTGGGCCACCGAAGTTTTACGGTCAGTGCTGCAAATGGTGAGCATTATTGAAACTCTATGAGCAAGGCTACTCCTATCAATCATGACACAGCACACACCCACTGCCCCAACAGATGAAGTGAGTCTCATTGGTCTTGTTTCATTTTCATTGAAAGACAGTACATCAAACTTGTTGATTAGGAGAATGGGTGTAACGTTTTCTTGTGGCACACAACCTGTGAAAATGTAAAATACAAGGGTGGTTTGAAAAGTTCTTGGAACGGAATAGAAAAAAAGTACTTACATCACTGAAACTTTTTTTTCTCCTTGTAGATTAATGCACTTGCTCCAAAGATGTTCCAGTGCCTTGATCCCATCTCGAAAATGAGTTTGCTCCAGGCCTGCAAAATAGTTGTCAACTCCAGCTCTCAATTCTTCATTTGAAGTAAATCTTTGTCCACCAAGAAAAATTTTTAGTTTTGGGAAGAGACGGAAGTCTGACGGAGCCATATCAGGTGGAATAAGTTGGGTGTGGCAACAATTCATACCTTAGTTCATGTAATTTTGCCATGTCAATGGCACATGTGCGGGTGTGCATTGTGTTGAAGGAAGATGACTTTCTTCCTTGCTAAACCTGGCCTTTTTTCACATATCTTTTGTTGCAATTTTTCCAGGAGGTTAGCATAGTATTCTCCAGTAATTGTTTGCTCAGTGGGGAGATAATGTACAAACCGAATCCTTTTCGCATCCCAGAACACTGACACCATGACCTTTCCCACCGAAGGAATTGTTTTTGCTTTCTTTGTTGATGGAGAATCGGCATGTTTCCATTACTTTGATTGTTGTTTTGTCTCTGGAGTATAGTAGTGCACCCAAGTTTCATCTGTGATCACATACCGGCACAAAAATTCTTCTTTGTTTCTCCTAAAATGGGTTAAACCTTGTTACGATATGTCCATTCTCGTGTGTTTCTGATCAAGCATAAAGTCGCAGCACCCACCTTGCAGATAATTTTTTCATTTCTAAATCTTCAGTTAAAATGTGATGTACTCTTTCAGATGACATTAGCAACCGCGAGCAATTTCATGCACCTTCAATTGGCAATCCTCCTTGATCATTTTGTGTACTTTTGCAATGATTTCTGGATTAGTGACAAATCTTGGCCGACCAATGTGTGGTTCATCATCTAAGCTCTCCTGACTAAATTGAAACTCATTTGTCCACTTGGCAACAGTTCAATATGAAGGAGCAGAGTCCACCAGTGTATTCTGCAAATTGGCATGAATGTCTTTTGCTTTCGTATCTGTCTTTATGAAGTACTTAATAACTGCTCGAATCTCAATTAACACTCCCCCCTCATATTCGCTAATCACTTCGTGGGCACAACAACAGAGCCACTTCACCACCACAGCCCTCTTTCAAGAGCACTGACGTGTAACGTGTTTACGGGCAGCAGTCTAATGAATAACATGTGAACAGCTCATTGAAACAGTGCTGACCTCTCCTGGTGATTCCGAGAACTTTTCAAACCATCCTCTTATATCATGACACATGCCAAAGTTTTGATGTAATCAACACAAAAACGTGTAACATATGGTCAAACCCGGTACAACATAACAGGCATGCATGGGTGGATACAAGCAGAAACAGACACATACAAGATGATACTACAAATGCCTGAAGTGTTAATTTTGCAACATGAAGTCACCAGCAATTAATTCTACTCACAATTGGAAAGCTCCTGGAAAAGATAAAATAGCAAATTTCTGGCTAAAGAACTTCACCTCAACACATTCACATCTAACTAAATTATTTAACAGTTACATTGCAGACCCATACACATTCCCTTGATACACTTACACATGGAATAACTTATATTAAATCTAAAGATCAAGCGGACACAGCAAACCCAGCTAAAATCGCCCCATAACGTGCCTACCAACAATATACAAAATATTAACTTCAGTCATTACACAGAAATTAATGACACATACAACACAGAACAAAATTATAAATGAAGAACAAAACGGCTGTTGCAAAGGAGCACGAGGACGTAAAGAGCAACTGATAATAGATGCAGAGGTGACATATCAAGCTAAAAATAAACAAAGGTCGCTACTCTATGCATACATTGATTACCAAAAAGCTTTTGATAGTGTAACCCACTCATGATTACTACAAATATTGGAAATATACCAAGTAGATCCTAAACTGATACAGTTCCTAAACATAGTAATGAAAAATTGGAAAACCACACTTAATATCCAAACAAATTCAAATAATATCACATCACAGCCAATACAGATTAAGCATGGAATATACCAAGGAGACTCATTAAGTCCTTTCTGGCTCTGCCATGCTCTGAACCCACTACCCAACATGCTAAATAATACAAATTATGCATACAATATTACTGGAACATACCAACACAAAATCACACATTTACTATACATGGATGATCTAAATCTACTGACAGCGACAACTCAACCAATTACTAAAGATAACAGAAGTATTCAGCAGTGATATAAATATGGCTTTTGGAACAGACGAAAGTAAGAAAAATAGCATAGTCAAGAGAAAACGCACTAAACAAGAAGATTACATATTGGATAACCACAGCGACTGCATAGAAGCGATGGAAAAAACAATGCCTATAAGTATCTAGGATACAGACAAAAAATAGGAATAGATAATACAAATATTAAAGAAGAACTAAAAGAAAAATATAGACAAAGACTAACAAAAATACTGAAAACAGAATTGGCAGCAAGAAACAAGACAAAAACTATAAGTACTTATGCTATACCAATATTGACCTACTCATTTGGAGTAGCGAAATGGAGTAACACAGAACTAGAAGCACTCAATACACTTACACGATCACAATACCACAAATATAGAATACATCACATGCATTCAGCAACACAAAGATTCACATTAAGCAGAAAGGAAGGAGGGAGGGGATTTATCGACATAAAAAACCTACATTATGGACAGGTAGACAATTTAAGAAAATTCTTTCCAGAACGAGCAGAAACTAGCAAAATACACAAAGCAATCACTCATATAAATACATCGGCTACACCACTGCAATTTCATAACTACTTCTACAACCCTTTAGATCATGTAACATCAACAGATACGAAGAAAGTAAATTGGAAAAAGAAAACACTACATGGCAAACACCGGTATCATCCAACACAGCCACACATCCATCAAGACGCATCTAACACATGGCTAAGAAAAGGCAATACATGCAGTGAGACGGAAGGATTCATGATTGTAATACAGGATCAAACAATAAACACCAGATATTACAGCAAGCATATTATTAAAGATCCCAATACCACAACAGATAAATGCAGACTTTGCAAACAACAAATAGAAACAGTAGATCACATCACAAGCAGATGTACAATACTAGCAAATACAGAATACCCCAGAAGACATGGCAATGTAGTAAAAATAATACAACAACAACTTGCCATACAGCATAAACTAATAAAACAACACGTTCCCACATACACGTATGCACCACAAAATGTACTGGAGAATGATGAATACAAATTATACTGGAACAGAAACATTATAACAGATAAAACACCACCACATAACAAACCTGACATCATACTCACCAATAAGAAGAAGAAATTAACACAACTATCGAAATATCCATACTCAATACAACAAATATACAGAAGAAAACAGGAGACAAAATTGATAAATACATTCAACTGGCTGAGGAAGACAAGGACATGTGGCATCAGAATAAAGTTGACATTATACCAATTATACTATCAACTAAAGGAGTCATACCACACAATATCCACCAGTACATCAACGCAATACAGGTACATCCAAACGTATATATACAACTACAGAAATCTGTAATTATTGATACATGTTCAGTTACCCGAAAGTTCCTAAATGCAATGTAACATATACCGTACTGTTAAAAGGAAGTCGAGCTTGATCAAGGTCCGCGTCACTTTCCATTTTTAACCAGACATAATGTCTGAGAAAGGAAAGAAATAATAATAATAATAATAATAATAACAATTGTCATTATATTATTAATATAATAATTTTAAAGAAATTCCATCCTCTTGCGCTTCATGTGCTACTGTGCTCGTCTTTACTTTGTTCGTCCACAAAATGAGAATATGTATGAGTATGTTACAACTAAGTAAGATAATAGATGACTAATTTCAGTTCATATCAGGTAATCGATA
Source organism: Schistocerca gregaria (assembly GCF_023897955.1). Lineage (NCBI taxonomy): Eukaryota > Metazoa > Arthropoda > Insecta > Orthoptera > Acrididae > Schistocerca > Schistocerca gregaria. The sequence goes on along the minus strand of NC_064920.1, from coordinate 322,694,549 downwards.
AAAAATTAGAGATGAAATCAATGTATATGTTTAGTTGCTATAATGAGGTCAGAAGACTACACAACAATGTGAGATATAGATTACCTTCATCGGTAAAAGTCCTCGTTCCAATCTCCTGTTCCTCCCCTACACCCAACATGGCTTCTTCTAAGTCTTGTGAATGGAGGTGGTTTACATTCTCACAAACTGTATCACAGTTGATGCAGCACTTTGAGCAATGCAGGCTTGTTTTTCAGCTTCTACAAGAGTATCCATAACACCTATTTTGTATTTTCATGTCATATATGTCAGAATAACATCAGGTGCTAGTGACTGAAGCATAGCTGTTGGAACCAAGTGATACTTGGACCTCGTCCAACCACATTCTTTGGGATTTTTGTTTTTGCTCAGCCACTTTGTTGTATCTGATGGAACACTCGGAGAATATGCTGGCAAGCTGCACCTCAGTTGGTGGTAGAGAAGCAATGTTAGCAATTGTTCTTTGCCCCATTTCTGGGCTGAAGTTATGGTGGGATTTCAAAAATTTGGATTCAGCACCCTCTAAAACAAACATAAAGCTTTCTACAAAACTTTCCACTATTTGGTCTCTCTGAGCACCATTTGACTAGGCCGTTGAATAGTCAAAATGCAGTCACTGCAGTCAGTAGCCACTTACTCATTTTAAAAAGTGAAAAAGTATTGTTCTGTACACAAAATTATGTCTATAATATGCACTGATTACACTGAACAACAAATTTGAGGTGAAAGAGTGTAAATTGCATGATTTTGAGTTAGTTACTATATATTTATTTCAGTATAAAAATATAAAAAAATCATCTTCATAAATATTTAGCTCTAGTTTTTTTTAAATAATTACATTTTTGTATAAATAATTCACTAACTAAATAATACATTCATGTTCCAAGATTCAGCATAAGAAATTTTAAGTAAATAATTACTTGAATTATGTTATGTATTGTGCATTGATAAATTTCAGTTCCATTCTGGAAGTACAAAAGTAAAATATCAAGAAAAATGAAGATAATATTACATGAATAAAAATACTTTGTAAATCTACTTTGTACCTGAACTACGTAAAGTAAAAAAGAAAATATATACACTAACTGGTCACAAATGTATATAAAGGATTACAAATGTTAAATACCCATATGTACAGTCTGTACAATTGCATATTTTGTTCAGAGATAAATTCAGAAACTGAACATTTTCGCTTGGCTTGACGTTTTTACACATGCTATGGAACATCCCTTTTGACAGTCCAGCAGTAATCTGCTAAAATAATAGGGCCCCACTTTCGAGCATACCTCTTCCCAAATGTGGCAAAATCTTGATTAAATCGCTCCCCATGTTAATCATTCACTGCACCACAATCTTTGAGGAAGAAGTCAAGATGACTATGTAAGAAATGCATTTTCAGTGACATGTTACAACCAAGTTTTTCATAAGATGACAACATGGTATCTACAGTCTCCTTGTAATTTATTGCTTGTTTGCCCCCTAAGAACAGTAAACAGACTGTCTTAAAACATTCCCATGCACGCTTCTCATCATCTTATATGATTCCATCAAAAGTATGGTCTCCAAACAGCTCTCAAATCTGTGGGCCTACAAAGATACCCTCCTTTACTTTGGCATCACTTAATTAAGGGAATTTTTGCCTAAGAACTTAAATGTGTCACCGTCTTTGTTCATTCCCTTAAAAGCTTTTCATGAGACCCAACTTGATGTGCAAGGATGGGAGCAGAATCTTTTTAGGGTCTACTAGAGGTTCACTCTTAATGTTCTTTATACCAGGTTGAAGAGATTTTCTGGTGAGCCATTCATGTTTACTATAATGAGATGCACGAGCACAGCTATCCCATTCACAGAGAAAGCAGCAATATTTAGTACATACCTAACAGAGTGCAACCAGTTTCAAGTCTCCACAAATTTGCCATTGAGAGTCATTATACTTGATGGCTTCTTGTAAAATTTTCATGTTTTCGTATGACTCTTTCATATGCACACTATGCCCTACTGGAATAGAAGGAATCTCATTACCAATATGTAAAAGAAATGCTTTTAAGCTCAACTTTGATGAATCAATGAAGTGTCTCCGCTCATCACAGTTGTAATTAATTCTGAGAGCCTTCATTCGACCATTCGCCAAAACTATCTTAAGAGTTAAAAAAAAAAAAAAAAAAAAAAAAAAAAAAAAAAAAAAAAAAAATTAGTGAACTGTTGCTCTCTTCTACAGTAGAATGAAACATTTACATTGCTTTCCAGAAAATTGCACTGCTACAATCTTGATGCTAAAATCTCAGCCTTAGCTTTGGAGAGCTCCAAATCTCTAATGATATAACTTAACTCATTTGGAGACAATTTTTGTGGAGCATCAGTTGATATATTTGAAAGAAACTCTGGATCTTGTGATGTGCATGGTTGAGGACATTCAGAATCCCCATCAGAAGTAATCTCATACTCTTATCGGTGGTTCAGGTTTTGCATGTATGGTAGGAGGAACCATACAAAAGTAGCAGTCACTGATGTGGTTGGTTGGCTCATGCCCAGATCATGGGCACTGTAAAGGGCACTGAACGTCCTTTCCCATGCATCAAATTCCTGAGGTTGCTGGCACAAGTGTTGCAGATCACGTGTGGAGCCCAGGGTTTATCCTGACCACCTATTTTGCACCCAAAATAACAACTATGAGCTTTTTTTAAGCAGTGGGGTTATTTGCTGTTTTTGTGAAGCAAATATCACTTTTCCACACACATAACAAAATGTGTCAGCACTGTTAACACAAACTCGTTACATTTTTGTTCACTTCAGTAGCAATCAACTTGAGCAACTGGTAGTTAATATTGAAACAAGTGTGCAAAATTTATTACATGCATTAATAAAGTCACTGAAGTTGAAGAGAAGGGAGACAAAAAGATCACTAAAATTGGTATCAGAGTGTTTATATGCAAAACATAGCACACGAGTAAGACCAGGGACAATAATATAATCCATTGTAACTAGTTATTATGAATTTGACAAATCATTATAATATTTGGTTTTAAACTCAAGATAAAAATCTGTGTATGATTATCTCACCGTAATGAAACAGTGTAAAATGAAAACTAGAGCTAATTTTGAATTGTCTTTGTGATATTCGCGATCAACACTTTAGTATTTATAGGAATTGGCTATTTTCATTCGATTTACATTTTCATTGTTGCACAGTATTATGGACACCGCCAGAAAGAAATTTAATGACATGCGAGGTGGAATAATTGTGTGTGTCAACGCAAGAGAGGTGGGAGTGACTGAGTGAGGAGTGTCATTTTGTAGATTTACTCATCAGTGTGACAATGTTTTTAGCCCATTTATCTCCATTTTTTTTAATAGATGTAAGGGCACTAATAACCTCACTGTAGAGCACCTGTAAAATCCAAACATAACAGCACACACACGACACAGCGTAATGCAGTGGTAGTATTTGCCTAAAAAAATATTTCCTGAAGCATACCATCACAAACAGCCTGTAGAACACCCCTATTATTGCTGTTTTGGAAGTTAGGTTAAAAGTGTTATAACTTTTAATGTTCACCTTATAAGCTGAGGCTGAAAATGTGCTGTAACTTATTAAACATAAAAGAAAAACCACTTGGCAAAAAATTACACGTGAGTGACTGGTACCACTATAACAAACTAAATTCATTTTGCAGTCAGGGCTGCTGTGTTACCTAATATGGTTGAAAGAGTTAGAAAATTACATTATGGAAAATGATCACTGTGATACATTATTCTTTTATCAGCATTAGTCCCAAATTAAAAAGTGAAGGGAAATAAACACACTGCTAGGAAGGCTAGTGTGGCACAACCTGATATGATATTTAGTGACATAATTAATCTTCAGCCAGTATTGAGACCGCTGCATAAATGTTGATCAGTTTTGAACATTAAAGTTGTTCCCTTCTTAACCAGTTCCTGCACTGACAACCTCATCATTGGGGTCCCTAAACATGCTACCCTCTTCTCCCCTACACACACACACACACACACACACACACACACACACACACACACACCAAGTGCACTTAATGGAATCTGGATTTGGGACTTTCCAAAATTGGTTCTTTATGACTGTCTTCCTCCTTACTTAGCAAATGAATCTGATAATGTAACAATGTTGCATTGTATTTCTCCCCTAATAATGTGGATGGTAATATCAGACAATACACTTTGTTTACTGTGGTGTGAAAGTGGTGCTTTATTTTGCTTTCTAATCACAAACAATTCTCAAATGCGAGATTCAAAATTTCATCAGATGAAACCCAAAAGATCACTGCAATGGTAAATTTTGTGCTGTGTGTAAAATAAACATTGGCATTGTCCAAAGTACTCATTCATATAAAATAGTAAATGAATAGTGGAAGAAAATTGTTTCTTTTCAGATATTTCATTAACTGGTGAAGATATGAGAAAGCTGTTGTGGTTTGTACAGATTAGAGTAAGATCATATAGTACTGCACTGCATAGTGGAAGAAAGATGACCTATTCATGTAGAAATCTGTTTGGTTAACAGAGAAGAGACAGGAGTGCCTAATTTTCAGTGCAAGATTCAAGGAGGAATTTAAGTAGTAAAATGCCTTGTTAGCATGATTTGCCAGAATTGCATACATATTAAGGAATAATAAGGTTTGAAGATAACTACATGATGTGGTTGGTATGATATGCATGCCCCGTGCTGTCATATTCATTTTTAAACAATAGTGTGTGTTCAGTTAAAGTTAAGGCAAGAAAACCATTGACACCTGCTACCAGAGCCAAACATTCTTCCTGGCAACATTTTTTGGCATTTATTGCAAAGTGCTACCAAAGTTTCTCTGACTGGAAATATAAATTTTGGGAACAATATCAACTGAATGTGTTTGCAATTGTGCTTGTATTCATAGGGCTTTGGTTTTTCTTCCACTCACAATAATACAGTGGTGCCTAATGAGATTAGGCAGAATAATGTTGTGGCTGGGAATGCAATGAATGAAGTAATTTTTTGTTCCATGCAAATTGTGAGACTTTTTAACATCTCCTAATAAGGCATGGAGAAGAACCAGAAAAATTACAGATTGAAGTTTCAGGCTGTTAGCATGGGCTGGAATCAGTCTTGTACTGGTAGATTCCCACGTTCTCTAAAGTGACTCATTGACATTGCTAATGGATGGAGTGGGGGTCGTGGCACTTTATTATCAGGCAGACATGTATCACTGGTGATCCATTTCTTTTTAATCAATATTATTTGTATTTGTACAACATTTTAAATGATATCGTGGAATATGAAGGTATATCAAATCTCATGGCTCAAACGCAAAATTAAAATTGCACAAAGTGTGCTTGGGCTATGCATCAGATACACGAGGAAGTTTCTGTTGTGGAAGAGAACCAGTTTCTCCAGAGAATTTTGCATAGGATCAAGTGAAGTTCTGGTGGCAGCTGTAAATGGTCATACTTCATGCCAGATAGTTGTGACAGCCGGTACATTGACACAAAAAATTCTCCTCCTTCAAGGGGTGTAATTTCTAGTACTGCTCACAGAAACTTTTAAAACAGAACACAGCAATTTTAACTTTTGGAATAGAAGTGTTTCCCCCCCCCCCTCCCCTTTCCTTCTGAGATGAAAGTGGAATTGTCGTGAACATGTATTCAGGCCTCATAGGAGGAACCAACCTTTTCTTAAGGGAGGGAAGCAAAGATACTTCTTTCTGTTGTAAGTGTTCTTGGTAGCAATACTGGGAGTTGCAACTCTTGATGATAAGTATCGGCCAGTCTTTCTGGAATAATTTACTGTTACCAGGCTACTGTGTGTAACTGTTCAGCGTGTAGCCTGAGAAGTCAAAATTTGCCATAGAGAGATACCAGTTCGCACAGGTGAATGGCATGCATTATGCTGAGACAAAGACCCCACTAGTACACATTTTAATTTCTGTTATAAAAATTTGGTGTTCTTTCTTATTTTCAGAGTGAAGACAAAAACTTAAAGCCACCTCAGAATGTAGAAGGTTGTTTGTTAGCTCTTGATTATGTGGTTAAACAGGATTATTTTCCACAAAGTACAAAGGACACACTTATGGTCTTCCTTGACAGGTAAACTACTTGTGGGTTTTGATTTTTTTTTTATCTGAAATGATCATAATTTACTTTTAAAGCCACTAATTTTTTTTTAGTTCAATTGTAAAACAACTAATTTGTTTCCACAGAGCAACAAGAATCCAAGTAAATTCCTCAACAAAACAGAGATTACTGAGCAATCTGCAGCAAAGAAAAATGTGACATAACGAATTTTTAAAAACTTTTACTTGCCAGAGCTACTGAGTTCCTGACAGTGTTTCATTATGAATGATACAGTTGTGGAACTGACATTTTCATTTATTTGTATTTCTGTGATAATGGCTCCAGTGTGTGATTGATATACACTTCCATAAAAACTAGTAGATTCAACTTGGGACTAAGTTGGTTGTTTGGAACAGCAGTGATAAATCTTGGCATGTCATAACTTATTGCAGGTGATATATCACCAAAAGACAGACCATTGTCCTACAAAAAGGTGTTTGATTGAATCTGTTACTAAAGTAAACGATGTATCTTACTTTTGTAAACAATGTGAAGTTGGTACAAGACATAAATGATTATTCTATTTCCAATCATGTTAAATAGTGTAAGTTGTTAGCAGCAGAGAGAGTTTAAGGAAAGAGCCGAACTGCTTTAATAATTAAATTTTTAAAGTAAGTGACAACTACAGTATTTCCTGTTCTTGTCTGGTGTTTTTGTATTACTCTGTGAATGATGATGTAAAATGTCACACCTATTTTATATCATAAAAACAAAAAATCAGCTTTCAAAATTTGCAGTTTTCTTCTCCTCATGTTTTTGTAATTTTTTTACTTGATAATGGGTGGAAAATATCACTTATTGTTGGTTAATTAAATTTTCTAGTCATTTCAAGGTGATATATCATCGTAATATTTTTATGCTTGTAAAATTAGCATGTGATCTATAAAAGAAATACAGTAGAAATGTTGTTTTTAAAAATCAGTGTAGTATCACCTTTGCTCTGTAATCAGAAAAAGAACTTTACCATTCTTGGGTAATTAAGATTTACACTTTTTTGGTAGGTGCAACAATAAGATTGGAACCATTCACTTCTCTCATCTAACATACATGCATATTTATGTGTACATAAGTATTCAGACACTTATGAGATTCTAGGTACGTTGTGCGCAATAATATGTCTAATTAAGGACATATTTCAATTTCATGAATAGAAAAATACAGCAAACTGTATACATTTCTCCCCTCTATGCTGTTGTCCTCCCTTCGGATACTTTGACAAAATATTGATGTTACTGTCTTCTCTAAACGTACATGTAAATTAACTACATGATGAACTATCTTGGTGTAAGACGAATTGTATCCTGAATAATACAGTTCTTGTGAATGTGCTTTGAATGCAGAACTTCTTCTCAGGACTCGGGAAGTAAGTGTTCACACATTAAGTTGATATTAAACAATATTTTTGAAAATATAACCACAAGGTCTTCCATGATGGATTTTTAGTATTAAAAGTTCTTAGGGGTTTGTCTTGGTAGTTATCTATAGAAATATGTTTATAGGTATGTTTAGCAATCTGAAGTTAGTGTGAGAGCTAATTTTTTATGCATTTGCATAATCAGTGCGATGTGCTGAAGATAAAAGGCATTCATCTGGCTCAGAAATCATAGTTACAGGGAGCCAAATAAACTGCAAAAAGGACTGTGGCAAACGCAAAGGCAGCGGCAAGGAAAAAGGTTTATGAGGCAACTGAAACAGGTGTTGAGATTTTCAGAATAGCTAGGACATGAGACAAATAAATAATGAGACAAATAAATAATGAGAAGAGAATGGTGCCCTAATAGGAAAGCTGTGGGAGCAATATTTGAACATCTTCTCGATGAGGAAAATCCAAGATAAGTCTTCAGTAATGGTGTTTGGCAGCGGATATAACTAAAGAACTGGTAGCAGCTATGAAGAAAATGAAAAGTTGAAAAACACAAAGTTCTGATGAAATCCCAGTTGAAGCTTAGAAGTGTTTTGGTGAAGAAGGGCTGGATATATTATGGTGCTTGATGCAACGAATATATCAGGAAGAATGAATTCCTGATGACTCGAGAGATACTACAGTAATTCCCTTATTCAAGGGGTAGGGTGACATCATGATTGTACTAATTATAGAAGAATGAAACTAACTGAACATACTATGAAATTTGGGAGATGGTAATAGAAAGACAGCTTCGACAAGAAATCGCAGTAATAGTTGAATAGTTCAGATTAGTGCTGGAGAAAGGAATAAAACTACCAATATTTGTGAACTTTTAAGAGAAACAGTGCCATGGCAAGAAAGCTGTAGGTGCATGAGAGTAGGATATTCCACATTTTAGTCGGGACGTGCCAGAATGCCGGTAAGAAGCAGTAGAGGGCTAACAGAATGGATACCAGCTAAAGTCGGATTGCATGCAGAGTCAGTGTTGAGCATATAAATTTTCAGTCTGTCAGTGAATTGTCAGGTGTTAGAGAGCAAGCTCCTTAGTGTTTGATGCTCACAAATGATAGTGTTATGTTGCACCAACAAAAATTAAATGAGATTAAAAAGTTGGAGATATGTTTTGGAAGACAAGGAATGAAAATCAATATGATGAAAACTGAGTCTATGTGCCTACGGGGATAAGAGGAGGAAACAGTCCAGTGAATGAAACTTCGAAGTCAATAGCTTTATGTACTTAGGACCAACAGTGTCTAGTGAAAGCAATAGCTCAGCTGGATGAACAGAAAAGTCTTCAGATGTGCTGTGATAGAAAAATAAAATCTGAGGACGAAAGGAAATGTGTAAAAGTCAGATCTGCAAAGCTGTATAGAAAAGAGAGATGGGCACCAACTACAGCACATTATAAGGCAGTGAATGTGGCGGCTGAAAGAAGAATTTGCCGTATCTCAAGAACTGATAGGATTGGAAATGAGGGAATAAATGACGTAAGTATCAACAAAGGGTCAAGAAATGATGATGCAATGAAATGCACATATCAAAAGAAGGGGCAGTGCCTGTGTTGGCAAGAGAATGGTAGGGAAAGTTGACAGGGGAAAAGGAAGACCAAGAAGAAGATGGACTGACTGTCCCACAAGTAGGGAAAGACTAAAACACACATGTAGGGCTACATTGTCCCATTTAACTACATGGTTCTACAACTGTGCATAAATGAGCCAGTACAGATTAGTGTGATAAACTATTCGTCCAATAGCTAGCAACATTGTATGCGTCTCCGCAATTCAGTTCCTCAGTTATGCAGCAAGATGTTAGGTGTACTCATAAAAACCCATGAAGGACTTTCCATTCCCATAAATACATATCTATTCAGAAGTCGGCAGGTCTTGAATTAGTGGTCAGTGTTGCTGCTTCTGGATCACGGGGCCCCAAGGTTGATTCCCCGCCGGGTTGGGGATTTTCTTTGCCCAGGGTCTGGGTGTTTGCGTTGCCCTCATGATATTGTCATCAGCATTTGTGGTAGTGGTAAGATTGGACTGTGTAAAAATTGGGACTTTGTATGGGTGCTGATGACCTTGCAGTTGAGCAACCCACAAACCAAACTATCATCATAGATATTCAGAAGCATTTACAATAATAGCTCACAAATTATCAAGTGGGGAGGGGGGGGATTTTTTGTAAGACCATGACCAAGGACTCTAAAATGGGGCCTCCTATTCCTGCTTCCTTTTTGAGCAGGGAGACATAACACTTGAATCAGAATTAATCTCAAGACACTTTGTTCAGGGCTATGTAACTGTTTTTGGATGACAATGTTCCATTGCTCACTATGTTGTGCAATTTTAATTGTGGAATATTTTTGAAACTTTGAATCAGTTTAAATTATCACAAGACTTCATGTAATACTGTTTACTTTGGGATTTCCCAGTAGTGTAATTGTTGTTGTTGTCTTCAGTCCTGAGACTGGTTTGATGCAGCTCTCCATGCTACTCTATCCTGTGCAAGCTTCTTCATCTCCCAGTACCCACTGCATCCCCCATCCTTCTGAATCTGCTTAGTGTAGTCATCTCTTGGTCTCCCTCTACGATTGTTACCCTCTACACTGCCCTCCAATACTAAATTAGTGATCCCTTGATGCCTCAGAACATGTCCTACCAACCGATTACTTCTTCTGGTCAAGTTGTGCCACAAACATCTCTTCTCCCCAATCATATTCAATACTTCCTCATTAGTTATGCTATCTACCCATCTAATCTTCAGCATTCTTCTGTATCACCACATTTTGAAAGCTTCTATTCTCTTCTTGTCCAAACTATTTATCGTCCATGTTTCACTTCCATACATGGCTACACTCCATACAAATAATTTCAGAAACGACTTCCTGACACTTAAATCTATACTCGATGTTAACAAATTTCTCTTCTTCAGAAACGCTCTCCTTGCCAGTCTACATTTTATATCCTCCCTACTTCGACCGTCATCAGTTATTTTGCTTCTCAGATAGCAAAACCCCTTTACTACTTTAAGTGTCTCATTTCCTAATCTAATTACCTCAGCAATACCCGACTTAATTCGAGTGCATTCCATTATACTCATTTTGCTTTTGTTGATTTTCATCTTATATCCTCCTTTCAAGACACTGTCCATTCCGTTCAACTGCTCTTCCAAGTCCTTTGGTGTCTCTGACAGAATTACAATGTCATCGGCAAACCTCAAAGTTTTTATTTCTTCTCCATGGATTTTAATAATTACTCCAAATTTTTCTTTTGTTTCCTTCACTGCTTGCTCAATATACATATTCAATAACATTGGGGAGAGGCTACAACCGTGTCCCACTGCCTTCCCAACCACTGCTTCCCTTTCATGCCCTTCGACTCTTATAACTGCCATCTGGTTTCTGTACAAATTGTAAATAGCCTTTCGCTCCCTGTATTTTACCCCTGCCACCTTCAGAATTTGAAGGAGAGTATTCCAGTCAACATTGTCAAAAGCTTTCTCTAAGTCTACAAATGCTAGAAACATAGGTTTGCCCTTCCTTAATCTGGCTTCTAAGATAAGTCGTAAGGTCAGTATTGCTTCACGTGTTCCAACATTTCTATGGAATCCAAACTGATCTTCCCCGAGGTCGGCTTCTACTAGTTTTTCCATTCGTCTGTAAAGAATTCGTGTTAGTATTTTGCAGCTGTGACTTATTAAACTGATAGTTCGGTAATTTTCACATCTGTCAACACCTGCTTTCTTTGGGATTGGAATTATTATATTCTTCTTGAAGTCTGAGGGTATTTTGCCTGTCTCATACATCTTGCTCACCAAATGGTAGAGTTATGTCAGGACTGGCTCTCCCATGGCCGTCAGTAGTTCCAATGGAATGTTGTCTACTTCGGGGGCCTTATTTCGACTCAGGTCTTTCAGTGCTCTGTCAAACTCTCCATGCAGTATCATATCTCCCATTTCATTTTCATCCTCTTCCATTTCCATAATATTGTCCTCAAGTACATCGCCCTTGTATAGACCCTCTATATAGTCCTTCCACCTTTCTGCTTTCCCGTCTTTGCTTAGAACTGGGTTTCCATCTGAGCTCTTGATGTTCATACAAGTGGTTCTCTTATCTCCAAAGGTTTCTTTAATTTTTCTGTAGGCAGTATCTATCTTAGCCCTATTGAGATAAGCCTCTACATTCTTACATTTGTTCTCTAGCGATCCCTGCGTAGCCATTTTGCACTTCCTGTCAATCTCATTTTTGAGAAGTCTGTATTTCTTTTTTGCCTGCTTCATTTACTGCATTTTGATATTTTCTCCTTTCATCAATTAAATTCAATATTTCTTCTGTTACCCAAGGATTTCTACTAGCCCTCGTCTTTTCACCTACTTGATCCTCTGCTGCCTTCACTACTTCATCCCTCAAAGCTACCCATTCTTCTTCTACTGTATTTCTTTCCCCCCATTCCTTTCAATTGCTCCCTTATGCTCTCCCTGAAACTCTGTACAACCTCTGGTTCTTTTAGTTTATCCATGTCCCATCTCCTTAAATTCCCACCTTTTTGCAGTTTCTTCAGTGTCCACATTTGCCCCTGGAAATGTCTTACAATTTAAAACCTGGTTCCTATATCTCTGTCTTACCATTATATAATCTATCTGAAACCTGTCAGTATCTCCAGGCTTCTTCCATGTTTACAGCCTTCTTTTATGATTTTTGAACCAAGTGTTAGCTATGATTACGTTGTGCTCTGTGCAAAATTCTACCAGGCGGCTTCCTCTTTCATTTCTTAGCCCCAATCCGTATTCACCTACTACATTTCCTTCTCTCCCTTTTCCTACTACCGAATTCCAGTTACCCATGACTATTAAATTTTCGTCTCCCTTCACTATCTGAATAATTTTTATTATTTGATCATACATTTCTTCAATTTCTTCGTCATCTGCAGAGCTAGTTGGCATATAAACTTGTACTACTGTAGTAGGCGTGGGCTTTGTGTCTTTCTTGTCCACAATAATGCGTTAACTATCCTGTTTGTAGTAGTTTACTCGCATTCCTATTTTCCTATTCATTATTAAACCTACTCCTGCATTACCCCTATTTGACTTTGTGTTTATAACCCTGTATTCACCTGACCAAAAGTCTTGTTCTTCCTGCCACTGAACTTCACTAATTCCCATTATATCTAGCTTTAACCTATTCATTTCCATTTTTAAATTTTCTAACCTACCTGCCCGATTAAGGGATCTGGTATTCCACACTCCAATTGTTAAAAGACCAGTTTTCTTTCTTCTGATAACGACGTCCTCCTGATTAGTCCCCGCCCTGAGATCCAAATGTGGGACTATTTTACCTCTGGAATATTTTACTCAAGAGGACGCCATCATCATTTAATCATACAGTAAAGCTGCATGCCCTCGGGAAAAATTACGGCCGTAGTTTCCCCTTGCTTTCAGCCGTTTGCAGTACCAGCACAGCAAGGCTGTTTTGGTTATTGTTACAAGGCCAGATCAGTCAATCATCCAGACTATTGCCCCTGCAACTACTGAAAAGGCTGCTGCCCCTCTTCAGGAACCACACGTTTGTCTGGCCTCTCAACAGATCCCCCCCCCCCGTTGTGGTTGCACCTACGGTACGGCTATCTGTATCGCTGAGGCACGCAAGCCTCCCCACCAACGGCAAGGGACTTAACTGTCCCAGTGGTTACATTGTGCCACAACTATGCATAAATGAGCCAGTACAAATTAGTGTGATAAAATATTTGGCTGATTTATTCTTAGAAACATGTGGAAAGTTGTTAAATAGTGTTAATTTAAAATAAATCTCTTTTGATGGTGAATGAGATAAAACACACTGTAACAAAGATCTTACAGTCCAAGTCAGTGAGTAATGTATCTAACTGCAGATAACCTCTGCGGGTACGGGTGTTAGAATAGGCCCAAGGTATTCCTGCCTGTTGTAAGAGGCGACTAAAACAAGTCTCTCACTTTTCGGCCCTATGAGTTCAGGTCTCATTCTATGGTATGACCTGTCACTTTCAAAATTCTACCGAAGTACAGGCCATACGGGGAAGGGCGCATTACATGGTGCACGAGTTATCTATAGTGCCCTTAGATTTGATCTCTTGTCATGGCTTTGCATCTCCACCTGTGATTCAACTATTAGGGGAGAACACTTTCCAGGGTATGTCATCTTTTTCTGTTGTCTCCTGTCCCGTTTCACCCCCATGACAATATTGGATTTCTCTGCACCCAATATCCTGCATGGTAGGCAATCCATTGTGGTGGGGCTATCGTGTACCAATTTGGTGGTAGCCCTCTGACAATACAGGGATTGCATTGCTGATGCCTGAGCTGTAAACTCCCTATGTATGCAGCTGCCTGTCTTTGTGGGACATCAAGACTCTCGGCAAAGGCCATCATGCCAGTTGGCCTTTGCTGTGGCTGGGTGGTGCCCGTGGGGAGAGCCCCTGATCGGAGTGTATGGCATCAGGGTGAATGACCCTGCAATGAAGCGGACTAGGACTAAGTCATCTCTTGCTGGTGACTGTAAGGCACCAGCAGTCTCTAAGAAGGGTAAGATCGAATACAGTGTGTAACGTGCCGTGACATGTCTCCTCACCCGGGGCACCACATGTAACGGGGTGTACCAGTACTGAACATTTCCTCACCCAGTAGATAGTGCGCAGTATTCTCGACCTACCTTGCTTTGTTTGTTCAATCTTGTCTTCCCGGTAGCTGCGTCCGTCTCATCTAAATCAAACTGAAATTAAGAAGCCAGGATCCTAGGTTAAGTTCTCCAAAATCAAAAGTCAAGATCGTATTCATTGTTGAACATTTATGTCAACCTCAGTACCATTTATTTGTTATTACTCGCACACACAATATTCACGTGACCAGGCCCCCTACACTTAATTATTACATTAGGTAGGTCAAAAAATTCCAGTAGTTAACAATGTTCATGGCCTGAAAAATTAACTAACTTGCACACTTTTGCTCCAAGAAAATCTGACCGAGAATTAACTTGAGAACTGCACCAGCTCTGATCTTATATAGACGAGCGCTTGAATATTTGACTATTTCTGTTAATATATTATAGTTTATAATTTCCCAGGGTTAAAATGATTCTTTCTGACTGGTTTTGAAACTAATTATTAGGTTTTACTATTTAAATAACATGAATGAGCTGTATCAATTTAAATATGCGGAACTAAGTAATGCATCCGCCGTGGGAATTTCCAGCACACTCAAATTTTACTTAATATGTATTGCACAATATACGTCATTGTTCATAACTGTTAATATGATGCATTTCCAACAAAACTAATTAGCTCATTACTTTCAGAATGGACATTAGAATGTACTGAAATAATAGATCTTACAAGTGGAATTTTTATTTAAACTATTTTTGAATTCTGTACTATGAGGCTGAAGGCCACAGAATCTGAAGTCTTGAATCCGAGTAGATAAAATGAAAAAAAAACAAAAGTTCATTGCCTAACTAAGTTACTGAAGGAGTGTAAAACCAAAACAGGATAGCAGTGGGCAACCCTGCTTCGTCCGCACAGGATTAAACTGATGAATATTTTGAAATAGGAATCTGGATAATTCCAAAGAAAAAAATTACATACATGTGTTGCATATATACCAACATCATTTCACTTTAAATTCACATACATAGCATTTCATTCACTAAAACATTTCAATAGAAAACCCTGGAGGCACTGGTCATCAAATAACACATATTATTCAAAAAGACAGTAAGAATTAACACATTTAAATTTGAATTTTCAATGATATATTGAAATCTTCCTATCTCAATACAAGAATAGTTACAAAACAAAAGAAAACATTTACAAAAAATTGACATAATAATATTTACATGACATGAAAACATTCTTATTTCACACACGACAATTATGTGACCGCTTGTTATTTTGATCATAAAACAATTTGTAGCTTACTGGTGAGTCATTTTTCACACTTGAGCTAACTCATTCCACTTGAGATCACTGCCGTAGTGTACATTATTTACCTATTACCCAGAAGGCTTGTCCTTTCACCACTAGGGTTTTTTATTGCTTCATTCAACCCCACATTACTGATTACAAAAACACGTATATATACTACCTTAGATAAGATTTTATATTATAATTTTAAAATGAACAAACACAAACATACACACAAAATTCAAGCTTTCGCAACCCACAGTTGCTTCATCAGGAAAGAGGGAAGGAGAGGGAAAGACGAAAGGATGTGGGTTTTAAGGGAGTGTAGGCAGGTCAGTTGGTAAATCACGTGGGTGCTTTCACACGTGGCCCTGCCCTTGATCGTGTACACCTTACGGGTTACAGGACTGGAGTAGGTGGTGGTGGGAGGGTGCATAGGACAGGTTTTACACCGGGGGCGGTTACAAGGGTAGGAGCCAGAGGGTAGGGAAGGTGGTTTGGGGATTTCATAGGGATGAACCAAGAGGTTACGAAGGTTAGGTGGACGGCGGAAAGACCCTCTTGGTGGAGTGGAGAGGATTTCATGAAGGATGGATCTCATTTCGGGGCAGGATTTTAGGAAGTCGTATCCCTGCTGGAAAGCCACATTCAGAGTCTGATCCAGTCCCAGGAAGTACCCTGTCACAAGTGGGGCACTTTCGGGGTTTTTCTGTGAGAGGGTCTGGGTTTGTGGGGATGAGGAAGTGACTCTGGTTATTTGCTTCTATACCAGGTCGGGAGGGTAGTTGCGGGATGCGAAAGCTGTTTTCAGGTTGTTGGTGTAATGGTCGAGGGATTCAGGACTGTAGCAGATTCGTTTGCCACGAAGGCGTAGGCTGTAGGGAAGGGACCGTTTGATATGGAATGGGTGGCAGCTGTCATAATGGAGGTACTGTTGCTTGTTGGTGGGTTTGATGTGAACGGATGTGTGAAACTGGCCACTGGACAGATGGAGGTCAACGTCAAGGAAAGTGGCATGGGATTTGGAGTAGAACCAGGTGAATCTGATGGAACCAAAGAAGTTGAGGTTGGAGAGGAAATTCTGGAGTTGTTCTTCACTGTGAGTCCAGATCATGAAGATGTCATCAATAAATCTGTACCAAACTTTGGGTTGGCAGGCTTGAGTAACCAAGAAGGCTTCCTCTAAGCGACCCATAAATAGGTTGGCATAAGAGGGGGCCATCCTGGTACCCATGGCTGTTCCCTTTAATTCTTGGTATGTCTGGCCTTCAAAAGTGAAGAAGTTGTGGGTCAGGATGAAGCTGGCAAAGGTAATGAGGAAAGAGGTTTTAGGTAGGGTGGCAGGTGATCGGCGTGAAAGGAAGTGCTCCATTGCAGCGAGGCCTTGGACGTGCGGGATATTTGTGTATAGGGAAGTGGCATTAATGGTTACAAGGATGGTTTCTGAGGGTAACAGACTGAGTAAGGATTCCAGGCGTTCGAGAAAGTCGTTGGTGTCTTCGATGAAGGATGGGGGACTGCATGTAATGGGTTGAAGGTGTTGATCTACGTAGGCAGAGATACGTTCTGTGGGGGCTTGGTAACCAACTACAATGGGGCGGCCAGGATGTTTGGGTTTGTGAATTTTAGGAAGTAAGTAGAAGGTAGGAGTGTGAGGTGTCGGTGGGGTCAGGAGTTTGATGGAGTCAGGTGAAAAGTTTTGTAGGAGGCCTAAGGTTCTGAGGATTCCTTTAAGCTCCGCCTGGACATCAGGAATGGGATTACCTTGGCAAACTTTGTATGTAGAGTTGTCTCAAAGCTGACGCAGTCCCTCAGCCATGTACTCCCGACGATCAAGTACCACGGTCGTGGAACCCTTGTCAGCCGGAGAATGATGATGGATCGGCCAGCTTTCAGATCACGGATAGCCTGGGCTTCGGCTGTGGTGATGTTGGGAGTAGGATTAAGGTTTTTCAAGAAAGATTGAGAGGCAAGGCTGGAAGTGAGAAATTCTTGGAAGGTTTGGAGAGGTTGATTTTGAGGAAGAGGAGATGGGTCCCGCTGTGATGGAGGACGGAACAGTTACAGGCAGGGTTCAATTTGGATAGTGTCTTGGGGAGTTGGATCATTAGGAGTGGGATCAGGATTATTTTTCTTCATGGCAAAGTGATATTTCCAGCAGAGACTACGAGTGTAGGACAGTAAATCTCTGACAAGGGCAGTTTGGTTGAATCTGGGAGTGGGGCTGAAGGTGAGGCCTTTGGATAGAGCAGAGGTTTCGGATTGGGAGAGAGGTTTGGAGGAAATGTTAACTACTGAATTGGGGTGTTGTGGTTCCAGATTGTGTTGACTAGAATTTTGAGGTGTTGGAGGGAGCGGAGCTGGAAGTGGGAGATTGAGTAGATGGGAGAGACTGGGTCTGTGTGCAATGAGAGGAGGTTGTGGAGGGTGAGTGAGTTGCCTTTCTGGAGGTGGGAAACCAGAAGGTTGGATAGTTTTTTGAGGTGGAGGGTGGCATGCTGTTCTAATTTGCGGTTGGCCTGTAGGAGGATGCTATGAACAGCCGGGGTGGATGTGGGAGCGGAAAGATTGAGGACTTTGATTTGGGATAGGAGTTGACGGGTGTGTTCATTGGCCGAGTCGATGTATAGGTGAAGGATTAGGTGGGTGAGGGCTATGAATTGTGCAGTTTGGAACTGGTA
Source organism: Schistocerca gregaria (assembly GCF_023897955.1). Taxonomy (NCBI): domain Eukaryota; kingdom Metazoa; phylum Arthropoda; class Insecta; order Orthoptera; family Acrididae; genus Schistocerca; species Schistocerca gregaria. The sequence goes on along the minus strand of NC_064920.1, from coordinate 322,676,406 downwards.
TAAGGACTGATGGAAAGAAGGATTGCAGCCAGAGATGGGAACTTTAAGTGTGAAGCCTTTGGTGGTAATGCCAAATGTAAGACAAGCCTGAGTAAATAAAATATGGGAGCGTAATCTGGCTAGGGTGAAGGCATGTTTGCGGAGGGAATGTAAATAAAATTTAATGGGGTCGTTCTAGGGATGTTGTGAGGTTGACATGGTATTAGAAGGTGGAAAGGGTAACATGAGATTAAAGTGAAAATAGGGAGAGATAAAGGTGTGAAAAAGTGTTGGTTTGAGATGAGCTATGTTGATCCTGTGCTGAACTTAGGTTGGTGAACAACAATAGGTACAAAGATTAGGTAGTTGTGTTGTCTCCAAAACATGTTAAAGGGTAGGGAAACTCAGGAAAATTTCGGAAAAAATATGTGTAAATGTATTCAAAGGACTGGTTATGTACTGGCAGGTTATGAAAATGAGGCTAACAATTGCGCGCGCGCACACACACACACACACACACACACACACACACACACACACACACCCACCCATCCATACATATACAGACACAAGCAGACATATTTAAAGGCAAAGAGTTTGGGCAGAGATGTCAGTCGAGGCGGAAGTGCAGAGGCAAAGATGATGTTGAATGACAGGTGAGGTATGAGTGGCGGCAACTTGAAATTAGCGGAGATTGAGGCCTGGTGGATAATGAGAAGAGAGGATATATTGAAGGGCAAGTTCCCATCTCCGGAGTTCGCATAGGTTGGTGGGAAGTATCCAGATAACCCGGACGGTGTAACACTGTGCCAAGATGTGCTGGCCGTGCACCAAGGCATGTTTAGCCACAGGGTGATCCTCATTACCAACAAACACTTTCTGCCTATGTCCATTCATGCGAATGGACAGTTTGTTGCTGGTCATTCCCACATAGAAAGCATCACAGTGTAGGCAGGTCAGTTGGTAAATCACGTGGGTGCTTTCACACGTGGCTCAGTCTTAAAATCTTATCTAAGGTAACAGACAGATACATATTTAACCCTATTTAGTACCGCAGGTCAACAATGATTTCCTCAAAGCTTTCAATAAAGTTATAGTATTATATAAACATTGCATATGGAAAAACCTCTCTTTTTATGGAAACTGTTTTTAATATAAGTTTTCCACTTATTGTTTCCTAACTGTGTGTGGTTTTTTTCCAAAGGAGGTAAGATATGATGGAGTCTAACCAGCAGTACACATACTTGGTCAAATGCTTAATTATTTTGTAATTTGGATTCAACAGGTGCCATTTTAATAATTAAATCCTTGGGAGTGCCATATTGTTTATAGCAGAGAATCAATTTGTTGCCTTTCTTTACGCAGGCGTCATAATACTTAGTGTATTCTAATTATTAACTCCTCATTATAATGCTTATCTATATTTCAGTTGTTCCATACTCTCCTTTTCTTCTCTGTTAACTGTAAATATGTGAAGTGTACCCCTACTAAAACATTAATTACAGCAGACACAGGGTCCCTAACTATTACTTCACTTTACTATTTCATACTCGTTCACTTCATATTCCTTATTCACCATTATTCTCATTACCATCATTAATTAACTACCCCATGCTCTGCCTTCACTCAATCTCTAATAACAAGAAAGACACTTCAGAATCACACTTTCATATTCATCTTTGACTTACTTTATATACAGAATTTCATTATTACATACTTTATATACTTCAATACTCATCATAGTACTGATTATTCGTGCCTGAAACCTCAAACTATTATCACACCTGAAGACGTTTACTTCATTCTGTTAATACTCCATATAGGCAACTCTGTTTTATCACCTGACAGTATAACCAATATTCCTTCTAATAATATTGAGAAATAAAATGGCATTATATTTCTCATATTATTTTATAACCTCACAATATTATTGCTGCTGTTCACTGATACGCTATTACTCTACGTTCAGGCAAGTGTTTTTTTACTTTAATTTGCATTTTCCCATTTTGCTTTTTACCCCCTAGATTCCAACATAAACATAACTGCTGTGCAAGTAATCCATAGCATTTCTATTCAAACTCCAATACATGTTGTATTTTTAAAACTTATTTCAAATCACTTTCCACTCTTTTTAGCTTCCTATTCCACCAGTTACCAAATATCATTACTAATACATACATAAATAGTAAACTGAAAATTAAATTTGCATGGCCTAACTTATACGATAAGAACACCGACCAGCTAAGATATTCTCAACGGCCACTTGCCAAATAGAAAAAAGGGCAATATCAATAAAGTTTATCATTAATCATATTTCCTCCTCTGCAGCTTTCTATGTAATTATTTCTCTGAATACTTTTACAAATACTATGACAGCACCTTCATAAAGTTACCATAAGCATCATTATATACAAACCTTTCTGGTTTCTCATACTACATGCCCCCCTCTTTATAATTAGACTGGCAACAATAAGTATTCAATTGAAAATAACCAGTTTCTAAGCAAAGTCAAACAATACACTACAGTAAATAGGCAACACCCTGCCACAGGCCTCAAGATCAACAAAACAGTAATTCACATTCAGGTAACACTTAGATACAATAATACTAAAGTTATGCATTATATTAACAGTATATATACATACTATGTCCTGCCCCAGTCTCTTTATTAAGAAAGCAGTCTTTTATGGTTCATAAACAGTGACTTCCCACTCATGAACCATGGACCTTGCCGTTGGTGGGGAGGCTTGCGTGCCTCAGCGATACAGATAGCTGTACCGTAGGTGAAACCACAATGGAGGGGTATCTGCTGAGAGGCCAGACAAACGTATGGTTCCTGAAGAGGGGCAGCAGCCTTTTCAGTAGTTGCCGGGGCAATAGTCTGGATGATTGACTGATCTGGCCTTGTAACACTAACCAAAACAGCCATGCTGTGCTGGTACTGCCAACGGTTGAAAGCAAGGGGAAACTACAGCCGTAATTTTTCCCAAGGGCAATATCAATAAAGTTTATCATTAATCATATTTCCTCCTCTGCAGCTTTCTATCTAATTATTTCTCCGAATACTATTACAAATACTATGAGAGCACCTTCATAAAGTTACCATAAGCATCATTATATACAAACCTTTCTGGTTTCTCATACTACATGCCCCCCTCTTTATAATTAGACTGGCAACAATAAGTATTCAATTGAAAATAACCAGTTTCTAAGCAAAGTCAAACAATACACTACAGTAAATAGGCAATGCATGGTTAATGATGATGGCGTCCTCTTGGGTAAAATATTCCGGAGGTAAAATAGTCCCCCATTCGGATCTCCGGGCAGGGATTAGTCAAGAGGACGACTTTATCAGGAGAAAGAAAACTGGCGTTCTACGGATCGGAGCATGGAATGTCAGATACCTTAACCGGGCAGGTAGAAAATTTAAAAAGGGAAATGGATAGGTTAAATTTAGATATAGTGGGAATTAGTGAAGTTCGTTGGCAGGAGGAACAAGACTTTTGGTCAGGCGAATACAGGGTTATAAATACAAAGTCAAATAGGGGTAATGCAGGAGTCAGTTTAATAATGAATAACAAAATAGGAGTGCTGATAAGCTACTACAAACAGCATAGTGAACGCTTTATTGTGGACAAGAAAGACATGAAGCCCACGTCTACTACAGTAGTACAAGTTTATATGCCAACTAGCTCTGCAGATGACGAAGAAATTGAAGAAATGTATGATCAAATAATAAAAATTATTCAGATAGTGAAGGGAGACGAAAATTAAATAGTCATGGGTGACTGGAATTCGGTAGTAGGAAAAGGGAGAGAAGGAAATATAGTAGGTGAATATGGATTGGGGCTAAGAAATGAAAGAGGAAGCCGCCTGGTAGAATTTTGCACAGAGCACAATTTAATCATAGGTCACACTTGATTCAAGAATCATAAAAGAAGGCTGTATACATGGAAGAAGCCGGGTGATACTGACAGGTTTCAGATAGATTATATGATGGTAAGACAGAGATATAGGAACCAGGTTTTAAATTGTAAGACATTTCCAGGGGCAGATGTGGACTCTGACCACAATCTATTGGTTACGACCTGTAGATTAAAACTGAAGAAACTGCAAAAAGGTGGGAATTTAAGGAGATGGGACCTGGATAAACTGAAAGAACCAGAGGTTGTACAGAGTTTCAGGGGGGGGGGGGGCAATTGACAGGAATGGGAGAAAGAAATATAGTAGAAGAAGAATGGGTAGCTTTGAGCGATGAAGTAGTGAAGGCAGTAGAGGATCACGTAGGTAAAAAGACGAGGGCTAGTGATAAATCCTAGGGTAACAGAAGAAATATTGAATTTGATTGATGAAAGGAGAAAATATAAAAATGCAGTAAATGAAGCAGGCAAAAAGGAATACAAACGTCTCAAAAATGAGACTGACAGGAAGTGCAAAATAGCTAAGCAGGGATGGCTAGAGGACAAATGTAAGGATGTAGAGGCTTATCTCACGAGGGGTAAGGTAGATACTGCCCACAGCAAAATTAAAGAGACCTTTGGAGAAAAGAGAACCACTTGTACAAATATGAAGAGCTCAGATGGAAACTCAGTTCTAAGCAAAGAAGGGAAAACAGAAAGGTGGAAGGAATATATATATGGTCTATACAAGGGCGATGTATTTGAGGGCAATATTATGGAAATGGAAGAGGATGTAGATGAAAATGAAATGGGAGATACGATACTACGTGAAGAGTTTGACAGACCACTGAAAGACCTGAGTCGAAACAAGGCCCCCGGAGTAGACAACATTCCATTGGAGCTACTGACGGCCTCGGGAGACCAAGTTCTGACAAAACTCTACTATCTGGTGAGCAAGATGTATGAGACAGGCGAAATACCCTCAGACTTCAAGAAGAATATAATTATTCCAATCCCAAAGAAAGCAGGTGTTGACAGATGTGAAAATTACCGCACTATCTGTTTAATAAGTCACAGCTGCAAAATACTTACGCGAATTCTTTACAGACGAATGGAAAAACTAGTAGAATCCGACCTCTGGGAAGATCAGTTTGGATTCCGTAGAAATGTTGCAACACGTGAGGCAATACTGACCCTACGACTTATCTTAGAAGCTAGATTAAGGAAGGGCAAACCTACGTTTCTAGCATTTGTAGACTTAGAGAAAGCTTTTGACAATGTTGACTGGAATACTCTTTCAAATTCTGAAGGTGGCAGGGGTAAAATACAGGGAGCGAAAGGCTATTTACAATTTGTACACAAACCAGATGGCAGTTATAAGAGTCGAAGGGCATGAAAGGGAAGAAGCAGTGGTTGGGAAGGCAGTGAGACAGGGTTGTAGCCTCTCCCCAATGTTATTCAATATGTATATTGAGCAAGCAGTGAAGGAAAAACAAAAAATAGAAAAAATTTGGAGTAGGTATTAAAATCCATGGAGAAGAAATAAAAACTTTGAGGTTCGCCGATGACATTGTAATTCTGTCAGAGACAGCCAAGGACTTGGAAGAGCAGTTGAATGGAATGGACAGTGTCTTGAAAGGAGGATATAATATGAACATCAACAAAAGCGAAACGAGGATAATGGAATGCACTCGAATTAAGTCGGGAGATGCTGAGGGTATTAGATTAGGAAATGAGATACTTAAAGTAGTAAAGGAGTTTTGCTATTTGGGGAGCAAAATAACTGATGATGGTCGAAGTAGGGAGGATATAAAATGTAGACTGGCAATGGCATGGAAAGCGTTTCTGAAGAAGAGAAATTTGTTAACATCGAGTATAGATTTAAGTGTCAGGAAGTCGTTTCTGAAAGTATTTGTATGGATTGTGGACGATAAATAGGTTGGACAAGAAGAGAATAAAAGCTTTCGAAATGTGGTGCTACAGAAGAATGCTGAAGATTAGATGGGTAGATCACATAATTAATGAGGAGGTGTTGAATAGGATTGGGGAGAAGTTTGTGGCACAATTTAACTAGAAGAAGGGATCGGTTGGTAGGACATGTTCTGAGTCATCGAGGGATCACCAATTTAGCATTGGAGGGCAGTGTGGGGGGTAAAAATTGTAGAAGGAGACCAAGAGATGAATACACTAAACAGATTCAAAAGGATGTAGGTTGCAGTAGGTACTGGATGATGAAGCTTGCACAGGATAGAGTAGCATGGTGAGCTGCATCATCACACCAGTCTCAGGACTGAAGACAACCAGTATAGTATCATCGGAGGTTCCTGCAAATTATGCCCCTGTGCTATATTACTTTGAGATTCCTTTGGTTTTGGCCCAGTCCTATTTTCTGTATCTTGCTTTTGGAAAAATGTCCCTAATGTCTCATGTTCTCTCTCAGTAAAATTATATTTACTTTCATTAACACCTGAAATTTCATCTTCACTGGAGTCATCACTACTCTCTTCCTCACATGGGTCAAAGTTACTGAATTTCTTACAACTAATAAAAGAACTATTTACACCATTACAAGAGTCGTCCTTCACAGTTTGCACTTTCTTTTCCATTTCAGCTAATTTAGACTCTACACTATTGTTTACAGTCAGTAGCTTAACATCTAGTTCAATCTTTACATCCTCAATTTTGCTTTCAATTTTAGATGTATTTTCAGCACAAAATTTCCTAGTTGCTTGTACTTCAGCCTTTCCCTTTTTCTTGGCAGCCTGTACTGTATTCACAAAGTCCTCACATAACTTCCTTCTCCCCTTAACGCAATTAGTACCCACTTCTTTAAGTTTATCATCAGTCTCTTCCCTTACTTTTATCATATTATCATCACAGCTCTTTTCTACTTCATTCACATGTTGATCTAATCCAGACGCTTTTTCCTGAATGAGACTACTTTCCTTTTTTATGTCATTAGCTAGTATGGTCATTCTGGTATCAATATTACTTGTTTTAGTACCCATGCTAATCATATCACTCCTCTCCTTACCAAGTTCATTTCTAAGTCCATTACTAAGTCTGCATGAGCATATCTTGTAAATTATCCTCATTTGACAAAGCCTGTACCCTTTGAGTGCCACTATCAGTGTTCTTTTCCTCTCTGAAGTCCTTTCCATCAACCTTACTTCCCTCTCTTTTCACTTTGTCTCTAATTGCAGTGGACGAAGCCTTAATTTCCTCATCCTGAATACCACTTAATTCAGTGTCAGTTATGGTCAGATTTAATTTTGACCTATACCCACTGTCGTCTGTGAATTCTAATACTTCAACTTTTCTACCCCTAAAGTGTCACTCCCTTCCATTCCACTCGCTTTGTCACTAATGTTTTCCACTCGCTCAGTCTCTACTGCTTTGTTTTCCTCACTTTCCATTTTGACGAAAGTTACAATATATATACTACTCGTACGATACCTGAAAGTTCCGGGTGTCTTCTCCATTGGTCATCAGCCGGTGTCTTGTTTATGATGTCCGTGGTGTGCTACTGCTGCGGTTGCTGCAAACTCGCAATCTGCCAAGCTGCTCCCATTCGTATTCGGCACCTGCTGTCACTGACCCTGGTCAGCTATGTCCGGCTTGCGTGGATTGACTGATGCTTCCATCATGGCCACCGCTGCTGCAAACTCATTGCGTTGATTGGCTGCTACTGTTGTGGCTATCTTTAAACTGCGTCGGATGTAGTTATACGTGCATGATTCTCACTTCTGCCGTTGTTGCCACTGCTTTCACTCTCACTTGAAGTCGGTCTTCCAGATATAATCTTAAGGTTCGTAAGTTCAATATCCTCAGCCAAAGGGGCACCACATGTAACGTGCCGGGCTGTTTCCTCTGTATTAGTGCCACTTAAAGTTCATGTCACAACCGGATGTACCAGTACTGAAACATTTCCTCACCCAGTAGATAGTGTGCAGTATTCTCGACCTACCTTGCTTTGTTTATTCAATCTTGTCTTCCCGGTAGCTGCATCCGTCTCATCTAAATCAAACTGAAATTAAGAAGCCAGGATCCTAGGTTAAGTTCTCCAAAATCAAAAGTCAAGATCGTATTCATTGTTGAACATTTATGTCAACCCCAGTACCATTTATTTGTTATTACTCGCACACACAATATTCACGTGACCAGGCCCCCTACACTTAATTATCACATTAGGTAGGTCAAAAAATTCCAGTAGTTAACAATGTTCATGGCCTGAAAAATTAACTAACTTGCACACTTTTGCTCCAAGAAAATCTGACCGAGAATTAACTTGAGAACTGCACCAGCTCGGATCTTATATAGACGAGCGCTTGAATATTTGACTATTTCTGTTAATATATTATAGTTTATAATTTCCCAGGGTTAAAATGATTCTTTCTGACTGGTTTTGAAACTAATTATTAGGTTTTACTATTTAAATAACATGAGTGAGCTGTATCAATTTAAATATGCGGAACTAAGTAATGCATCCGCCGTGGGAATTTCCGACTAATAACTACGGCAGCCCTTTTGAACAATAATTTTTATACATTCAAATTTACTTAATTCTTAATTAAGGCACTTACAAAGTTGAGACTGGAGTTATTTTACGTAGAAAAATAAAGGTAGCAAAGGTATCGAAACAGATCTCAAAAGTATTTGGTAGTTTGGCCACAATTGGCATTGAAAGTCATACAGCCTGCAGATGTTAAGTCTTAATATCCATTTAACTAATAGATTTTAGGTTAATTTACACACTTTGCTGGAATCAGTAAAATTTAGGTTTTCTTTTGGATGCAGTCTTATAGCTGAATTTGATCTATTAGCACACTCAAATTTTACTTAATATGTATTGCACAATATACGTCATTGTTCATAACTGTTAATATGATGCATTTCCAACAAAACTAATTAGCTCATTACTTTCAGAATGGACATTAGAATGTACTGAAATAATAGATCTTACAAGTGGAATTTTTATTTAAACTATTTTTGAATTCTGTACTATGAGGCTGAAGGCCACAGAATCTGAAGTCTTGAATCCGAGTAGATAAAATGAAAAAAAAAACAAAAGTTCATTGCCTAACTAAGTTACTGAAGGAGTGTAAAACCAAAACAGGATAGCAGTGGGCAACCCTGCTTCATTACAAGTGCCGACAGGTATAACCTTACATCCTTTCCCCTCCCTCGCTACACCATGGGAGGAACATAGGGCTACAGAACAGAGAGAGCCATATTCACCTCGGTTTTCAGTCTGAACCGATGGGGACTCTTTTCTACCTACAAAGCTTCAGTTTTTTGTTGACACGTTGAGGATAAGATTGGAGAAGTGACAGTTATCAAAGATGCGAAACGGCACAGTCTTGATTCAGACAGCATCCCGAGCATTACTCGCCTGTGACGAGCTGGGTGATATTCGTGTTTCCGTCACTCTCCATAAGAGCCTCAACATGGTCCAGGGAATCATTTTTCAATGCGATCTCTTCTTGCCAATTTAGAACGGCGCGCCAACTTAAGATTGGCGGTGTGTTTATTTCATCTGGTATTTTTACCGGGGACCCAAAGACAGCAGGGTTGCCTCCATCTTTGCCTCTGATGGTGAGTCACTGCTTGAAAAGGTCAAGGTGATGGTTTGCAGCTTCAATGTTAAACCATACATTCCTTCCCCTATGCGGTGCTTTAAGTGCTGGAAGTTCGGGCATGTGTCTTCTCACTGCACTTCCAGTGCCACATGTCGAGACAGCGGACGTCCAGATACTCCATGTGCGCCACCTCCCACTTGCATCACATGTGGAGAGCACCACTCCCCCTGCTCGCTGGACTGCCCAGTACTCCCAGAGGAGCGGAATATCATCGAGTACAAAACCCTGGAGCACCTTCCCAAGTCTGGGCAATTACCAAACGAGTTTTTGGGTACCAGACCCAAACAGGTGTACCTGATGTTAATATAAATGGCATGTTATCTACCGATCCAAACGCGATTGCCAAGCACTTTGCTGAGCACTATGCTTGCACCCCTGCATCAGAGAATTACCCCCCAGCCTTTCGCTCTCTCAAATTGTGGATGGAAGGGAAAGTCCTCTCGGTCACTACATGCCACAATGAACCCTATAATGACCCATTTACAGAGTGGGAGCTCCTCAGTGCCCTTGTACATTGCCCCGACACTACTCCTAGGCAAGATCGGATCCACAGTCAGATGATTAAACATCTCTCATCTGACTACAAGCAACATCTCCTCATGATCTTCAACCAGATCTGGTGGGATGGCATCTTTCCATCGCAGTTGCGAGAGAGCACCATCATTCCAGTGCTCAAACCCGGAAACCCACTTGATGTGGATAGCTATCTTCCCATTAGTCTCACCAACATATTTTGTAAGCTGCTGGAATATATGATGTGTCAGCAGTTGCGTTGGGTCCTCGAGTCAGCTGGCCTACTGGCCCTCAAGTCTGCCATCCAAACAGCTTTTTCCAGACGCAAACACCTTGTTACTGTCTCTTTTTATTTACAAAAAGCATATGACACCACCTGGTGACATCATATCCTTGCCACATTATACAAGTGGGGTTTCCAAGGACCACTCCCAATTTTTATTCAGAATTTCCCGTTGCATCGTACTTTTCATGTCCAAGTTTGTGCCTCCCGTAGTTCCCTGCATATCCAGGAGAATGAGGTCCCACAGGGCTCTGTAGTGAATGTATCTCTATTTTTAGTGGCCAGTAAGGGTATACAAGCAGATGTTGGGCTGTCCATCTCACCCTCTCTCTAAGCAGACTACTTCTGTATTTTGTACTGCTCTTCCAGTACTGATGTTGTGGAGAGGCGCCTACAGGGAGCCATCCACAAGGCACAGTCATGGGCTCTAGCCCAGAGCTCAGTTTTTGGCCGCAAAGTTGTGTGTTATGTACTTCTGTTGGCAGTATACCATTCATCCAGAGCCAGAACTTTACCTTACTGACGATCCCCTCACTGTAGTGGAGACATATCGATTTTTAGGACTGGTTTTCGATGCCCTATTTACTTGAAACCTCACCTCCATCAGCTTAAGCAGAAGTGCTGGCAGCACCTCAATACCCTCCGCTGCCTGAGCAACACCAACTAGGGTGCAGAGTGCTATGGGAGTCCAGCTTACAGTTCAGTGGCGCCCTCAGCATTGGGTTTACTTGACCCAGTGCACCACTGTGGTGTTCAACTAGTGACGGGAGCTTTTAGGACGAGTCCGGTGACCGGCTCAAGTCCTTCCATTGCAGGTCAGGCGTGCACAACTGCTGGGAAATTACGTTGCACACTTCATAGTTCTCCTGCACATTCAAATTACTCTCTCTTTTTCCCACCCACAGCAGTTAATCCCCCGCATCGGCAGTCCAGGTCAGGGCTTACAATTGCAGTTCATGTCTGATCACTTCTGCCTGAACTAGAGTCCTTGCCTTTACCAACCATACTTGAGGTCCATTTGTGTACACCTCCTTGGTGTACACCTAGGCCGCGGCTTCGCCTGGACATTTCACATGGCCCAAAGAACTCAGTTCATCCTGCAACTCCCTGCTGTCACTTCCACTTGATTCTTGTGGTGTACTAAGGTCATTAACTGGTTTACACCGACGGCTCAATGGCTGATGGTCACGTCTGCTTTGTGTATGTCCATGGAGAACATATTGAACATTGCCAGCAGTGTTTTCACTGCAGAGCTGGTGGCAGTCTCGTGCTTTTGAGCACATCCATTCGTGCCTTGGGGAGTCATTCCTTCTGTGTACTGACTCCTTCAGCATCCTACAAGCTATCAACCAGTGCTACACTCTTCATCCTCTGGTAGCGACCATCCAGGAGTCCATCTATGCCCTGGAACGGTCAAGTCATTCAGGGGTGTTTTTGTGGACCCCAGGACATGGAATCCCAGGCAACAAACTTGCTGACAGGCTGGCCAAACAGGCTACACGGCAATAACTTATGGAGATCGGCATTCCAACCACTTACCTGTGTTTGTTTTTACGTCGCCAGGTTTTTTGGCTTTGGGAGATGTAATGGCATAATCTCAATACGCACAACTAACTGCGTGCCATTAAAGGAGACTACGAATGTGTGACAGTCCTTCATGCAGGCCTCTTGCAGGAACTGCGGTTCTCTGTCGGCTCCTCATTGGCCATGCTAGGCCGATCCACGGCTACCTCCTGCGCCATTAAGACCCACCTAAGTGTCAATGCAGCACCCGGTTGACAGTGGCCCGTATTCTGCTACACTATCCCACTTTGACTGCCCTCCGATGAAATCTTCGGTTACCTGACTCATTGCTGCTAATTTTACCTGACAACGCCTCCTCGGCAGATTTAGTTTTACGTATTATTCGTAAGGGTGGGTTTTATCATTGTATATAAGTTTTAGTGCATTTCCTTTGTCCCTCTGTGTCATCCACCCAAGTCCTTTGAGGGCGGAGATGGTTTTAATGTGTTGCAGAGTGGCTGGCTTCTCTTTTTTATTCTCATGGTCAGCCAGCCATGATAAACTGTGTTTGGCGTTTTAATCTTTTCTACATGTTTCTTGCGTTTCTGTGGTTTTCTTCTCCCATTTTGTCAAATTAAGTGTTTGTTGCCCTTCCATCATTCTTGTGGTTTTTCCTTTACCTCCGCTTTGTGTTGTCAATCTTGCATGTTTTATTCTCACCCTTGTGGCAGTTTTATTTGGAACAGGGGAACAATGACCTAGCAGTTTGGTCCCATCCCCCCCTCTTTTAAACCAACCAACCAACTACAGATGTCCTTAGTTTTGTTCAATACTCAAATGTTAGAAAATGGAGTTGACCCTCTGTCTGTCATAATGATGTGTCCAATCAAGTGACTGTCATCAAGTAGGGAGACTTTGCAAGGGCGGCTGTTTCATTGCTGCTGATAAGTTGTGCAAAGGAAATTGATACTAAATAAATCATTATTGTACTCAAAACACCACACCTTGTTCTTTTGTCCTGAATTTTTACACTGCATTAGCTACCTTGTTTTCTGTCTCTGTGGAGCAAAAATGTTACTTTCAGAGAACAATCAACAACATGAATTGGGTGTCTGATGCTGGAGAGGAACACCCTATGTATCTATTTAAGACCTGCATCTTCATGAAAGTTTAAAACTCTGTGCTAGATCAGTACTTGAAGATGAATCCTTTCTTTCACTGAAAATGTTAATAAGTTTTCTCATATTACATATGCTTGTCTATTATGATTGAAATAACCATGACAGTTGTTATTCAGATGACTGATTTTCCTCATCCCTAAAATGCAATCAGTTAAAACAGATACCAGTATTTTAATTCTAAATAACCAGTATTTTTTGGCATTTCTTTGAAGATTTATTCATGAAATTTCCATTGCTTTGAAATATTAGGTTACTATAGAATATAGGCAAGCGATCAGTGTTGTTTTAATAAGAACGCTAATGGAAATGAGCAACAAACACAACAAAGAGACAGTAAAGCACTGCTGAGACACGAATCTGGACAGTCCATGTGTGTGCAGTGTGCGAGAGTTGTCGCAGACGAACATTCATTGTATTGCAGAATGGTACCATCCCGAGTCTGGACATACTGATTTACCTTCAGAAACATTGGATATTTTCATGGATGTGAGTACATTCAAGGAAGTATTGTTATTCCCCTGATGACCATTCTTGAAAATGGATTGTTGTTGTTGCTTTGTTGTGGTCTTCAGTCCTGAGACTGGTTTGATGCAGCTCTCCATGCTACTCTATCCTGTGCAAGCTTCTTCATCTCCCAGTACCTACTGCAACCTACATCTTTCTGAATCTGCTTAGTGTATTCATCTCATGGTCTCCCTCTACGATTTTTACCCTCCACACTGCCCTCCAATACTAAATTGGTGATCCCTTCATGCCTCAGAACATGTCCTACCAACCGATCCCTTCTTCTAGTCAAGTTGTGTCACAAACTTCTCTTCTCCCCAATCCTATTCAATACTTCCTCATTAGTTATGCGATCTACCCATCTAATCTTCAGCATTCTTCTGTAGCACCACATTTCGAAAGCTTTTATTCTCTTCTTGTCCAACCTATTTATCATCCACAATCCATACAAATACTTTCAGAAACGACTTCCTGACACTTAAATCTATACTCGATGTTAACAAATTTCTCTTCTTCAGAAACGCTTTCCATGCCATTGCCAGTCTACATTTTATATCCTCCCTACTTCGACCATCATCAGTTATTTTGCTCCCCAAATAGCAAAACTCCTTTACTACTTTAAGTATCTCATTTCCTAATCTAATACTCTCAGCATCTCCTGACTTAATTCGAGTGCATTCCATTATCCTCATTTTGCTTTTGTTGATGTTCATCTTATATCCTCCTTTCAAGACACTGTCCATTCCGTTCAACTGCTCTTCGAAGTCCTCTGCTGTCTCTGACAGAATTACAATGTCATCGGCGAACCTCAAAGTTTTTATTTCTTCTCCATGGATTTTAATACCTACTCCAAATTTTTCTCTTTTTTTTTTTCCTTTACTGCTTGCTCAAGGGAGAGGCTACAACCCTGTCTCACTCCCTTCCCAACCACTGCTTCCCTTTCATGCCCCTCAACTCTTGTAACTGCCATCTGGTCTCTGTACAAACTGTAAATACCCTTTCGCTCCCTGTATTTTACCCATGCTACTTTCAGAATCTGAAAGAGAGTATTCCAGTCAACATTGTCAAAAGCTTTCTCTAAGTCTACAAATGCTAGAAACGTAGGTATGCCCTTCCTTAATCTAGCTTCTAAGATAAGTCGTAGGATCAGTATTGCCTCACGTGTTGCAACATTTCTACGGAATCCAAACTGATCTTCCCAGAGGTCGGATTCTACTAGTTTTTCCATTCGTCTGTAAAGAATTCGCGTAAGTATTTTGCAGCTGTGACTTATTAAACTGATAGTTCGGTAATTTTCACATCTGTCAACACCTGGTTTCTTTGGGATTGGAATTATTATATTCTTCTTGAAGTCTGAGGGAATTTCGCCTGTTTCATACAGCTTGCTCACCAGATGGTAGAGTTTTGTCAGTACTGGCTCTCCCAAGGCTGTCAGTAGTTCTAATGGAATGTTGTCTACTCTCGAGGCCTTGTTTCGACTCTGTTCTTTCAGTGCTCTGTCAAACTCTTCACGCAGTATCATATCTCCCATTTCATCTTCATCTACATCCTCTTCCATTTCCACAATATTGTCCTCAAGAACATTGCCCCTGTATAGACCCTCTATATACTCCTTCCACCTTTCTGCTTTCCCTTCTTTGCTTATAACTGGGTTTCCATCTGAGCTCTTAATATTCATACAATATTCCCTCAAAGCTACCCATTCTTCTTCTACTGTACTCCTTTCCCCCATTCCTGTCATAATAATAATAATAATAATAATAATAATTTGTTCCCTTATGCTCTCCCTGAAACTCTGTACAACCTCTGGTTCTTTCAGTTTATCCAGGTCCCATCTCCTTAAATTCCCACCTCTCCAGGCTTCTTCCACGTATACAGCCTTCTTTTATGATTCTTGAACCAACTGTTAGCTATGGTCAAGCTGTGCTCTGTGCAAAATTCTAGCAGGCGGCTTCCTCTTTCATTTCGTACCCGCAATCCATATTCATCTATTACGTTTCCTTCTCTCCCTTTTCACTATCTGAATAATTTCTTTCATTTCATCAAACATTTCTTCAATTTCTGCGTCATCTGCAGAGCTAGTTGGCATATAAACTTGTACTACTGTAGTAGGTGTGGGCTTCGTATCTATCTTGGCCACAATAATGCATTCACTATGCTGTTTGTAGTAGCTTATCCACATTCCTATTTTTCTATTCATTATTAAACCTACTCCTGCATTACCCCTATTTGATTTTGTGTTTATAACCCTGTATTCACCTGACCAGAAGTCTTGTTCCTCCTGCCACTGAACTTCACTAATTCCCACTGTATCTAAATTTAACCTATCCATTTCCCTTTTTAAATTTTCTAATCTACCTGCCCGATTAAGGGATCTGACATTCCATGCTCCGATCCATAGAACGTCAGTTTTCTTTCTCCTGATAACGACATCCTCTTGAGTAGTCCCTGCCCGGAGATCCAAATGGGGGACTATTTTACCCAAGAGGACGCCATCATCATTTAATCATACAGTAGAGCTGCATGTCCTCGGGAAAAATTACGGCCGTAGTTTCCCCTTGCTTTCAGCCGTTCGCAGTACAAGCACAGCAAGGCCGTTTTGGTTAATGTTGCAAGGCCAGATCAGTCAGTCATCCGTACTGTTTCCCCTGCAACTACTGAAAAGGCTGCTGCCTCTCTTCAGAAACCACACGTTTGTCTGGCCTCTCAACAGATACCCCTCCGTTGTGGTTGCACCTACGGTACAGCTATCTGTATCACTGAGGCACGCAAGCCTCCCCACCAACAGCTAGGTCCATGGTTCATGGGGGGGGGGGGGAATGGATTAGGAAATCTTAATTTCGAGTGGAGTGCAGCCAAAGTTCTACCTCAAAAGCTTCTAAGTGTTCTTAATGATGTAAGTGCAGAAGTTTACAGCACTCTGTGCTGTCTAGTTCTACTCTATGATTCACGGTTTAAAGAAAAGTAAGTGAACCCACTCATTGGCAGAAAACACATTACAAATCTGACCCAAGAGATACATAACTTCTTGGACAAAATTGACACCAGTTTAAATGGACATGAAATGTGTTCACAGTTGTGAAGGTGGACAACAATAAGCAGTATAATGGAGTGACAACAATGAGAATGTGTGCCGGACCAGGTCTGTACCCCAGATTTCCCACTAACTGTGAGTGATCTCCTTACCATTAGGCTGTATGAGCATGACTCGCAGCCAGATCCAAACTTTCAATGTACTCATACATCCATTATGTATATTCTCATACAGGTGAGAAATTTGACTTGCCCAGCAAATACGATATTGCCGCACCTGTGTTATTCTGAATTACAATGCAGTGTTCCTTTGACATGCAAGCCCAAGGGTGCCAACTTAAAAAAAAAATATTGGGGGGTGGGGTGTCTTCCCCTGTGAAATTTTCTAAATTTTAGATGAAAAATAGTGAGTTTTACAGTTTTTTTTTAGTCATATTATCAAGATTACAACCCTGACAACTGGACTCTCAATAACTCAACACTCCAGGAAACTCGACAAGCCTGACATGTTTTTTGGCTTTGAAAAATAAACAAAACATAAGCACGCGCAGTACTTGCGTAAAAAGCTATTTTAATTTACATTAATAATCACGCTTATCGACTATTACAGAGCAGTGAATATGCAGCTCTGAAAAAGACTGAAATTATATTTAAATAAATCCCAAATTATCATTAAAAGAATGGCTGTCACACAGTAATAGTTCTTTGCTTGATAAGTGAAATAGCAAATTTAAGGCTCAGGGTTCATTAAATGAAAACAATATCTCAAAGTTAACACTTCAATACCGTTAACAAAGTTAATACAGTATGCTTAATACTTTCAGTCAGAAACTATGTAAATAATGGGTTTTAATTTGGTCTTACACCCTAAAAATGTTTAAGTATTTGAAAATAACTAATACAGTAATACACTACAGAACTAGTACTAATACTTCTAATCTCAGAATTTAACATTATGTATGCATTTAATTCTCTATTATATAAAGATTTTTAATATTTTTCTGAATGCTGTTATTAGGGCTAGAGTGTCTTCTTGTGTAATGTACTTTCTTATGTCACGTTTTTTAAGACCAGTTTTTTTTAACACTGACACCGCCTAACATATTCAAGTGTAAGTGCAGTCTCTCAGTGTCTAGGTCATTTTTTGAAAAACTTATTTGATTTTTACAAATTTGTTTCACCTTTGTTTACTAAAAGCAAGCACTCTTGTTCAACTGTATTGACCTGTGTGAGTCCAGTTGAAGCAAACTGCTCAGTACTACAAGATTGAACTGTTTCACAAACTTCAATGTAAATAACTTTGTAGTATTCCTTTGGGGTTTAGAAAGTTTGCGGTGAGCTGGGCTTCGCTGTTTGCGTACTTCTTTGGTATACTTTGATTCCAAGGAAAGAAAGCATCAACTTGTGAAGGTTTTTCTTTTAAACACAATTCCCAAAAGTGTTCAAAACTATCACACCTTTCATTCAGTATACAAATGAAGCACTCATATTTTTTTCCAGATCAGCAACATTTAGATGAGGGCATTGAATTTTTTCATGGACATCCTCTACTGTGTTCATTGCATTGTAATAAAGATATAAAAATAAATAAGTCTTGAATTGTAACATCGACTCAAGGTATCTGGCTCTGTTTTGTCCTATGCAGAAAATGTTAAAAAAAAACTCTAGAAATTCTTCAAAGTTTTTCTACATTCTCAAGATACTAGAAGCTCGCATAGTCGATTGAGTCAGGCAAAGGGGTCGTAGACCAGTTTGGTCATTGGCGCCCACATAGCGTATGCTTCTAAAAAGTCCCATCCTTTTTGTTGAATTTCCTTACTGTGTTTAATAAGTCCGTGGCTAAAGCCTTAATATCCCTCCGAGACATAAGACGGCAGAGACTGCCTACAACTGCCAAGTTTTAACTGTGAGCAGTGCACGTAACATTCTTTAGGTTCTATACCCAAAACTAACTTTTTTTTAGTCCTTTGTACTTACCTCTCATATTCGTGGCACTGTCCTCTTAAGTTATCCATTGACAAATCAAGATGACCAAAAAGTCTTTTAAAATTTAAACAGAGTTTGTGATTCAGTGTTGGGGGTTTCGTATAAGTCGGAACACTAAACATGTCTGCTGCATGCACTGAATGAAAATATTCACACTGATTGACTGCGACAGAAGGGTGGGCTTTATTAGCTGTGGCATGGTAATGCCTCTAAGCGTCAAGGCGGAGGGTTCCAGGTACTTCTGCTCTTGCCGCGGCTGCAGCACTGGCCCGCTGGTGCTAGACATAACCCGAAGCTTCACGCACCGGCACAAATTAATTGTGCCCGCAGCATCATAACACTATCGTGATTCACACCACTCATTTCCAATTAACCTGCTTACTACTGAAATAATTATTTGTTTTAACTCATTACTGAATGTATTTTAAAAGGTAACCATCATCAAACAAGGAAAATAAAAAAATACAACATAGTTTTTTGATTTTACAAAGCATAATATAACTAATAATTTTTCCCCCAAAAAATTCGATTCTGTAGTGTCACTGTCCATATATCGCTGGCAGTGGCACTACAGAATCGATGACAACTTTTTATCTTTGGCGTACTATGATCGATAGTTATATATTATCCTTTAATAGTTTTATGTCTGCTAGCACATGAAATCCAGACCAAGCCCCCTTTCCACAGTATTTAGGCCGTTCTTCGACATCCAACTTCTCAGTCGGCAAGACTCAGCACAACCAGGAACATCTCCGAAGATGTGCAACGTAGCTTTGGACGACGAAACGTCAGGGATGGAAGAGTTCCATGGACCACAGCCATACAACCCGGAAGAATTCTCAGCTGTTGTAAGGCTAGCTCCCACCTGCACAGTTCAGAAAAGTTGTGGAAGAGGAAAGGATCCAGATGGCTCGGGTAGTGAAGCAGCTATTGAAGTCGTCTGTTCATGGACTACTGATTGACCTGAGCAAGGCATTTGACTCTGTGAATTGCTGGATTCTAACAGATTAAATGAAGTAGTGTGGAATTTGAGATATAGAACTCAATCTTATAAAATCATATCTTGACAATAGGAAGCAGAAGGTACACTTTACTATGTATAAGCTTTGGCTGCCTAGATGTTCCCTGGAGGAAGATGTCCATAAAGTAATTATGCCTCATCTCAAAAGATGAATGACACCGGATGTTGGCTATAATGATGGACAACTGATTCAAGGATCAGATCCCTCTAAATAGATTATAAACATGTGAATGATACGATTGACCCACGTCCTCACTGAACCCGTAGAGCTGCATGTCTGAGATGCGCATTGTTACTTGGCTGTCTCCCCAATCAGAGGCGTCTCTTCCAGTCTTCATAGAAGCGAACCCAATGCCATACATTGACTAAGGTTTCATTCCAGGAGTTTCCTTGCTCACCGTGGTTTATATTGATTTTCCATAATGTACCCTTAGAGATCCGATTAATCATTCAGAGATGATTGTGTCTAGTCTGAATTGACCCAAACTCGAAAAAGACTACATACATTTCTGTTAATCTCTCCACTTGTTAATTACAAGCAATAATTGGTAGGAAGCAGTCATTAGCTGGTGGATGACTGCAGATAACCACCACTACGTAAATATTCAATTTTTTTGTCTCTCAGGCCAACAGCTTAATGTTTGATTAATATTGCTGTGGTGAACACCATTTCAGCAGGAAGCTTTGAATACTAACAACTGTTCTCGTCATAAAATGACAATGAATGAAATGAACTTTCAACTTATGTTGACAGATTGAAAAGTGAACATAAGTATCAGTGTCCTATTCACAATTGGACACACAGTGAGCTCCACTGAACTACCTTGATAATGAAGGTTTACATTTATCTCAGATGCTGGCTGCTACACACAACAATTTCCTGTGGTCAAATCAGTATTGCTAGAAAGTGCATGGAATTCCTGTATAAATCAGGGTACCTGAGGTTAGAATTTCATCATGCATAATTTAAAATATGGTAGTTACTTTTGTGACTGAAGGTGTAATTTTTATATGCAGTCAACTGTATCCATCTACAAACTTCAAAGAAATATTTATCTGTAGTTTAACACCCCCCCCCCCCCCCTCTTCCTCAGTGAACCATAACCTTGCTGTTGGTGGGGAGGCTTGCATGCCTCAGCGATACAGACAGCCACAATGGAGGGTTATCTGTTGAGAGGCCAGACAAACGTGTGGTTCCTGAAGAGGGGCAACAATCTGGATGATTGACTGATCTGGCCTCGTAACATCAACAAAAACGGCCTTGCTGTGCTGGTACTGTGAATGGGTGAAAGCAAGGGGAAACTTCAGGCGTAATTTTTCCTGAGGGCATGCAGGTTTATTGTATGATTAAATGATGATGGCATCCTCTTGGGTAAAATTTCCGGAGGTAAAATAGTCTGCGATTCAGATCTCCGGGCGGGGACTACTCAGCAGGACGTCATTATCAGGCGAAACAAAACTGGTGTTCTACGGATCGGAGCGTGGACTGGCAGATCCCTTAACCGGGAAGGTAGGCTAGCAAATTTAAAAAGGGAAATGGATAGGTTACAGTTAGGTATAGTGGAAGTTCAGTGGCACAAAGAACAAGACTTACAGTACGGTGAAAACAGAGTTATAAATACAATGTCAAATAATGGTAATGCAGGAGTAGGTTTAATAATGATTAAAAAAAACAGGAACGCGAATAAGCTACTATGAACAGCATAGTGAATGCATTATTGTTTCTAAGACAGACAAGCCCATGCCCACAATGTAGTACAAGTTTGTATGCTAACTAGCTCCACAGGTGATTAAGAGATTGAAGAAATATATGATGCTATAAAAGAAATTATTCAGATAGTTAAGGGAGACGAAAATTTAATAGTCGCGGGGGCTGGAATTCAATAGTAGGAAAAGTAGTAGTTAAATATGGACTGGGGGTAAGGAATGAAAGAGGAAGCTGTCTGGTAAAATTTTGCACGGAACATACCTTACTCATAGCTAAGACTTGGTTGTTTAAGAATTATGAAAGCAGGCTGCATACAGGGTGTTACAAAAAGGTACGGCCAAACTTTCAGGAAACATTCCTCACACACAAATAAAGAAAAGATGTTATGTGGACATGTGTCCGGAAACGCTTAATCTCCATGTTAGAGCTCATTTTAGTTTCATCAGTATGTACCGTACTTCCTCGATTTTCACAATCAACATGAGTGGGCTCATGAGAATCCGCACGCAATTGTGCAATCACGTCATCAACACAGATTTTCTGTGAACGTTTGGGCAGGCATTGTTGGTGATGTCTTGATTGGGCCCCATGTTCTCCCACCTACGCTCAATGGAGCACGTTATCATGATTTCATACGGGATACTCTACCTGTGCTGCTAGAACATGTGGCTTTACAAGTACGACACAACATGTGGTTCATGCAGGATGGAGCTCCTGCAAATTTCAGTCAAAGTGTTTGTATGCTTCTCAACAACAGATTCGGTGACCGATGGATTGGTCGAGGCGGACCAATTCCATGACCTTCACTCTCTCCTGACCTCAACCCTCTTGACTTTCATTTATGGGGGCATTTGAAAGCTCTTGTCTACGCAACCCCGGTACCAAATGTAGAGACTCTTCATGCTCGTATTGTGGATGGCTGTGATACAATACGCCATTCTCCAGGGCTGCATCAGCGCATCAGGGATTCCATGTAACGGAGGGTGGATGCATGTATCCTCGCTAATGGAGGACATTTTGAACATTTCCTGTAACAAAGTATTTGACGTCACGCTGGTATGTTCTGTTGCTGTGTGTTTCCATTCCATGATTAATGCGATTTGAAGAGAAGTAATAAAATGAGCTCTAACATGGAAAGTAAGCATTTCCAGACATGTCCACATAACATATTTTCTTTCTTTCTGTGTGAGGAATGTTTCCTGAAAGTTTGGCCGTACCTTTTTGTAACACCCTGTATGTGGAAGAGGCCTGGAACATTGGTAGGTTCTAGATAGATTATATAATGATAAGACAGGTTTAGGAACCAGGTTTTAAATTTTAAGACATTTCCAGGGGCAGATGTGGACTCTGGCCACAATTTATTGATTATGAACTGTGTATTAAAAATGAGGAAACTGCGAAGAGGTAGAATTTAAGGAGAAGTGACCTGGATAAACTGAAAGAAACAGAGGTTGTAGAGAGAGTATTATGGAACGTTTCAGAAGTATGGGTGAAAGACATACAGTAGAAGATGAATGGGTAGCTTTGAAAGATGAAATAGTGAAGGCAGCAGAGGATCAAGTAAGTAAAAGGATGAGTGCTAGAAAAAATCCTTGGGTAACAGGAGAGATATTGAACATAAGTGATGAAAGTAGAAAATATGAAAATGCAGTAAATGAAAAAAGTGAAAAGGAATACAAATGTCTCAAAAATAAGATCCACGGAAACTGCAAAATGGCTATGCAGGGATGACTAAAGGACTGGTGTGAGGATGTAGAAGCATAAAGATAGATACTGCGAACAGGAAAATTAAAGAGATCTTTGGGGAAAAGAGAATCACCTGTACGAATATCAAGAGCTCAGATGGAAAACTAATCCTAAGCAAATACAAGAAAGCAGAAAGGTGGAAGGAGTATATAGAAGGCCTATGCAAAGACAATGTACTTGAGGGCAATATCATGGAAATGGAAGAGGACGTAAGTGAAGATGAAACGGGAAATATGATACTGCATGAAGAATTTGACAGAACACTGAAAGAAGTAAGTCTAGAAAAATATAACAACACCAATCCCAAAGAAAGCAGGTATTGACAAGTGTGAAAATTACCAAACTATTAGTTGCATGGTTGCAAAATACTAACACCAATTCTCTACAAACAAATGGAAAAACTGGTACAAGCCGAACTCAGGGAAGATCAATTTGGTTCTGAACAAATGTTGGAACACGTGAGGCAATACTGACCCCCACGTCTTATCTTAAAAAATATGTTAACGAAAAGCAAACCTATGTTTCTAGCATTTGTAGACTTAGAGAAAGCTTTTGACAATGTTGACAGGAATACTCTCTTTCAAATTATGGTGGCAGGTGTAAAATACAGGGAGCAAAAGGCTATTTACAATTTGTACAGAAACCAGATGGCAGTTATAACAGTCCAGGGACATGAAAGGGAAGCAGTGGTTGGGAAGGGAGTGAGACAGGGTTGTAGCCTATCCCCGATGTTATTCAATCTGTATATTGAGCAAGTAGTAAAGGAAACAAAAAAATTTGGAGTACCAATAAGGTCCAGGGAGAAAAAATAAAAACCTCGAGGTTTTCCAATGACGTTATAATTCTGCCAGAGACAGCAAAGTGCCTTGAAAGGAGGATATAAGATGAACATCAACAAAATCAAAATGAGGATAATGGAATGTAGTCGAATTAAATAAGGTGATGCTGGGGGAATTAGATTAGAAAATGAGACACTTAAAAGTAGTAAATGAGTTTTGCCATTTGGGAGCAAAATAGCTGAAGTTGGTTGAAGTAGAGAGGATATAAAATGTAGACTGACAATGGCAAGTAAGTGTTTCTAAAGAAGAGAAATTTGGTAACATTTGAGTATAGATTTAAGTGTCAGGAAGTCTCTTCTGAAAGTATTTGTATGGAGTGGAGTCATGTATGCAAGTCAAACATGGACAATAAACAGTGTACACAAGAAGAGAATAGAAGCTTTCGAAATGTGGTGCTGCAGAAGATTAGATCACATAACTAATATGGGGGTACTGAACAGAATTGGGGGAGAAGAGGAATAAGTGGCACAACTTGAACAGAAGAAGGTATCGGTTGGCAGGACATGGTCTGAGTCATCAAGGGATCACCATTTTAGTATTGGAGGGCAGCGTGGAGGGTAAAAATTGAAGAGGGAGACCAAGAGATGAATACAGATCCAGAAGTAGTTCTACACTATAAAAATTATTGTAACATACTGAGAAAAGTTGTAAGGAAATCAAGAAATATGTATGTTAGAGAAGAAATTGACAACTCCAGCAATAAAATCAAATGAATAGGGAATGTTGTTAGAAGCGAGATAGGAAAAGTAACCACTGGGGCAGGCCCTAGGTAGTATTACTGTTAAAGAGAACAATACCATCTCAACGAACAGTACAGAGGTAGCCAATGCATTTAACAATTGCTTCTTAAGTGCTGGAGAAAAAATTGGTGAGAATAGTTCAAAAGAAAAAGCCAGGTAGTACATGGAAGAGTCAGTTTTGAAAAATTTTAGTCAGATCAAGTTTCATCTAACAACCTCTTGTGAAGTAAGGAAAATTATTAAATATTTGAAAAATAAACGTTCTGTTGGAGTAGATGACATCTCTAACAGGTTATTAAAACAATGTGGAACAATTACAGCTGATGTTTTGAGTCACATATGTAATGCATCACTGACTCAGGGTATTTTTCCAGACAAGTTACAATATGCCATTGTCAGGCCTCTACAAAAAGAGGGAAACCACAGATGTCAATAATTTCCAGCCAGTATCCTTGCTTACAGCATTTTCAAAAATCTTTGCGAAAGTAATGTACTCCAAGAGTGGTTAGCCATCTCAACAGTAATGGGATACTTAATAAATCACAGTTCGGATTTCATAAATGCTGTTCCACTGAGACAGCAATATACAATGTCACTGTCCACATAATAGAGTATTTAAATACTAAAATGTCACCAGTAGGAATAATGTGTGAACCATGACATTATGTTAGAGAAATTACAATTCTATGGTATAAATGGAACAGCATATGAGTGGTTTAAGTCATATCTACAGAACAGGAAGCAAGAAAGTCTCTTTATATGCTTCAAGTGATTTAAAGGAGTTTGCCACTTCATCTAACTGGGGTGAAATTACATTAGGTGTTCCACAAGGTTTGATCATGGGTCCCCTCCTGTTCTTGATATATGTGAATGACCTCCCTTCTTATGTGAAACAAGATGCTGAACTGACACTGTTTGCTGATGATACAAGCATAATTATTAATCCAGTAAAAGAAAGTCCAATAGAAAATGAAACAAACAAGGTCTTTGGAAAATTATTAATTGGTGTTCTGCGAATGAGCTTGCTCTGAACTTTGAAAGAACACAGTACATCCAATTTTCTGCTGCAAAAAGTATAACTCCTTCAATAAACTTAACACATCAAAAGAAGTCAGTAGCCAGGGTAGAGCATACCAAGTTTTGGTTGTACATATAGATGAGAATCTTAATTGGAAAATTCATATTTTACATCTCCTAAAGCGACTATGTTCAGCAACTTTTGCAATCAGAATAACTGCCAATTTTGAGGATGTAGAAATTAGTATGCCAACATACTTTGCATACTTCCCGCTCTGATGTCATATGGAATAATATCCTGGGGCAACTCAAGACTTAGGCAAAAGGTATTCACTGCTCAAAAGAAAGTAGTTACAATAATGTGTGGGGTTCATAGTCGTTCATCTTGTAGGCATCTGTTTAAAAGGTTAGGAATTTTTACAACTGCTTCACAGTACATTTACTCAGTAATAAAATTTTTTTCTCAACAACATGGACCAGTTTAAAATCAACAGTGACATTCATGATTACAATACCAGAAAAAAGAAAGACCTACATTATCCTTTACATAACCTATCTTTGGCACAGAAAGGGGTGAAATATGCTGCTATAAAACTTTTTGATAAATTAACAAAGGTGAAATAAAACGTCTGACAGACAGCAGTAATACCTTCAAAAACAAACTGAAATCATACCTCCTTGACAACTCCTTCTATACCATAGATAAATTCTTGAATATGAGTAAATAAATCTGGAGATATAATGTATGCATTTTGTGCCATTTAAGGGAATGGGATAGATAATAGAAATATTTAGGTATAACACTATAATGTGTAAATTAAAGAAAAAAAAAGAAAAACCAAACAAACAACGAAAAAAACCAACCTTGTCTCCTGTGCACATTTGACACGTTCCACATCATCATGGTTTTTCCGTGCTACTGATCAATGGAACACATAACTAACTAACTACACTAAGCAGATTCAGAACGATGTAAGTTTTAGTTATTCAGAGATGAGGAGGCTTGCGCAGGATAGAGTAGCACGGGGAGCTGCATCAAACCAGACTCTGGATTGAAGACCACAACAACAACAACAACAACAACAACAACACAGTGTAACCTGAAGTCTAAGTTCGGCTGTAAGTTGAATGTGGTTTTGAGTTGGTGAAGCAGTGTTAAAACACTTCAGTTTATCCTATTATGCCATACTATAGCCTGTGTCACCTAGCATGGCACTTCGGCGCATAGAGGTGGAGTGGAAAGGAAGTGTGATGAGATGCGATCTGTGTATGTGCGGCAGCAGAGAGCGGGAACACAAAGTCCATGTTGCCAAACTGCATTGCTGCGGACAACAGTCAAGCTTGTTTGAGTACGGTACATTGTATTATACATTCAAATCTGTGAGGGAAATAATAAGTATTAAAACCAATTTCAGTCAGTCATCAAGAGAGAAATAATTCAAGTCTTGACAATGTTGTGTCCACTGCTCCATAGATTTACTATGCGCGACATCGGGAGGTGAGAACAGCTGACACAGCTAGTGAAGACGTGAAGTACAATTTTTCTCAAAACGACAATTGTCTAATGACAAGGTAATTGAAACTGCTTGCAATAATTACCATTTATTGCGATTTGAACTGCATTATAAGTAAAAATTTAATAAACAACAAAATTAACTTCAAGCTCAAACCGAAGTCATTATATTTGCTTGACAACTGCTTCTGCTCAATAGAATTTTTTTAAATATTGGTGTATGTGTATAACAATTAACCATCATCTGCGAATAACTAGGGAATCTGACCGATAACATCGAAAATCATCTCGACAAGTAACAGTTGCTGTCATTTTAGGACCATATCCAGTTCATGCCTTGAAAATGACAGAGGTTTACAGCATGGAGGGAGAAGCTTAACTTCGCTTTGGGCAATATGTTGAACATTATAGTCTGCATAATTGAAAGATACAAAGTCCTAATAAAAAAGGCTAGGAAGTTCTTGTTATTATGTATGCAACTGGTATGTTGACAAATACATTTTTTAAACCACGAGTCTTTGAAACTAAGAAATATTATTATTTTGTTCCAAAGTCTACATCATAATACCATCATCACTTCTATTTGAGTCAGTTTCTGAACAACCTGATTGAAAATTTACAATAATGGGTTCAAAGGTTTATATTGATCGTCACTTCCTTGTTAAATTATCCTTTCTGAAACTTTTCAGCATGCCACACAGACTGTGCCCATGCTGCAGGTGGGATGCTTTTTGTTACATTGTGCATTGCCTCATGCAGAAGAGATTCACTGCATGTTATCTTGAAATTTTTTTTTGCCCCCCCCCCCCCTCCCATGTAGCCTTAAAACACTTTGCCCAAATTAATTCCATGGGGCTACAATGACAATGACACATGGGCAAATGCAAAACTGTGTGATCCCATTCACATGACTACAGGAGATCGGCACAAGTCTGGTTTAAATGAGGCTTAATATTTTTATTTGTAAGGCGGGGTAAAATAACTGCTTTTCTGGTGTTTATACTTGATGTTTTCTCTGTAACAGTTGAATTATAACTGGCAATGACCAACTTTGAAGCAAGGTATGACAAGAATTGTGAATCACGTCACGAAACTGACAGCGTTCATTACCAAATGGTAATCACTGCTGCTTTTCTTACACATAAATACAAGTTTATTCTCAGAAATAAAACCAGAAGAGTCAGCATGCAAAATAATTATCCAAGAACCTATCCCTATGAGAACTTTAAACTGGCAGTACCATCACTCATTTTCCAGCAGATCATCTTGGAATGATTCTAATTGACCCACCTCTCCTCAACATAACACACTGTTGAACTACCTCCTCCTCTTGTATCATGAATATTTGTATGGGATATAGTTCATGCTGCACTTATGTCACTGCTGTGAACTTAAATCTCTCTTCTTAACATCTCTGGAACCAACATCTTAAAATTCTTTACCTTAACAAAGTGCTTACCACCAAAGCCTGCATAATGGTAATATATTTTTGTTATGCTGGGCATTCATCATTCAATGGAGCACTTTAAAACATTTTTGTTAAAACTATCCGTTTGGGTTAGAGGTTCCTTGTGATTTCGATGCTTTCCAGGCGACACGAAACCAACTGTTTCTATGGTTCCTACAGCTCTGACACTTTCGTTTACAATTCTTTTTACAGTGCTCTTGCCGACACCACATGGTTCTGGAGCCCATTCTTGTGTTTTCCAATGTCAACAGTAGGAGACTGCTTATAAATTCACACTTGAAAAAGTCATAAATGTGATAAATAATCTGCCTTGCCTGCTTGTGAAGCACTTCACACTTATTGCCGTCACTTGAGGTTTCTTTTACTCACACTTAAAAATATACAAGATACACTTTCACAGCTATACTACTGCAAGAGAAAAAAGGAAAAAAAAATGGATAATTGAATGAATAATTCGGTTGTCATGAAGTATGGCAACAGTGCAGCACGTAGGAGCAAGATTCTCGCTCTCTAGCTGTGATAGTGGGTGGGACGTATGGGGTACATGAAATAGGTGGTGAGCTGGACTAGATGGCTTCCCCCGACTCATGGCACTAACATACACTTCGTTAAGCTGTTCCAGTGTCATGATCAACCACACCTTGATGGAGCTGCGAGGTGATTGAATGTGGGCTTAGGGATGGCTCTGATGACAGCCAACTTTGCTCAAGTTTCTCTGGTGCCCATTGGGACTATCAACAGATGGGCTTACTAGGCATTGCCTACACCTAAACAGGACTGGGAAGGGAAGATTGGTACAGCTGATTCATGAAAGTAAAAGGGGTGGGTCTCGGGTCACACATGGTCAAATACCAGTTGTCATAGATAGGAAAAAGTAGGTATTTTTAGGATAAATTCAGACAACATGTTCCCCTGCCTAAAGAGTATCTGCAGCAGTTTAAAAGATACTGAAACAACCATTAACAAGACAGATTTTAACACCTCACATATAACAGGTGTCACAAAGCTAAACAAACCATTGGAATGAGTAACATGGGGCATTTCACAGACTTTACAATCCTCCATCAAAACATGCAATCCATAAAAAGTAAAATAGAACTATTAGAAGTTGAGATCCAATCTTTGAACTGCACAGTAGTTAGTTTTACTGAGCATTGGTGTAGACACACAAAAATCCAACATGTAGTATTATCATTGTATGAAAAGACAAAATCTTACTGCAGAACTACTTCAAGGGGTGGAGGATCATGCATTTATATAAGAAAAGGAACACAGTTGAAATCAAGACACAACTGTAAATGAAGACAAACACTTTGAAATATCAGCTATTGAATTAACAGGGCTTGATATCACCAAGAAATTTATCATTTTGTGTGTGTGTGTAGATCTCCTGGTGGTAGTGTGGACACTTTTTTCAATAAATTGACATAAGTTCTAGATAAAGTCTCAAGTACAAAGGTCAACATAATTCTGTGTGGGTACATTAACACCAACAGTAATATATATGAATCCAGCAGCACCTTCATAAATATCCTTCAAAGTTTTTGCAAAATCAATAGTGTAACAAGGGTTACTACAATGACTGCATCAGTAATTGACCAAGTGGCCACAAATATGGACAGGGAAAAATGTTATGTAGCTATAAAAGATCTCTATCAGGCCATCTTTGTTAAATAACAACAGTAAAATCAGATAACCAATCATTCCCTAAACTACAAGCCTACAAACGACATCCACCAGAAATGAAAATAAAAGATTTTTCAAAAGAAAGAGAAAAACAAAGCTAGGATGAAATGTATAAGGAAACCATTGTGAATACGAAATTCTCTAAATTCTCCACATTGTTTAAATTCAACTTTGAAAAGGCATTTCCAGAAGTATGCAAGCCTGTATCAAAATCTCACAAAAACAGATGGATAACAGCAGGTATTAAGAAGTCCTCCCAAACACTAACACCTCAGCTCCATGAAAAAGATTCGCAATGATCCAGAATTCTTAAATTTGTATCATAGATACAAGAAGATCTATAGGAAGGTGCTGCAAAAAAGTCATTTAATGACAAAATAATATATAATGCAGAGAATAAAAGGAAAGCAGTCTGGCACATTATCAAAAAGGAAATGGGGAGAGGCAAAGATTAGATTAGATTAATACTTGTTCCATATATCATGAATACGACACTTCGTAATGATGTGGAACGTGTCAGGTTAATAAAAGATGTCTGTACAAGAAATTACATTACACAAAATATTGCATGACACTAATGATTAAGGGTTTTTTTTTTTATCTAAAAATTCTGCCAATGAGTAGAAGGAGTTGTCATCTAGAAATTCTTTTAATTTATTTTTAAATGTTAGTTGACTATCTGTCAGGCTTTTGATGCTGTTTGGTAGGTGCCCAAAGACTTTTGTGGCAAGCATAATTTACCCCTTTCTGTGCCAAAGTCAGATTTAACCCTGCATAGTGAAGATCATCCTTTCTCCTGGTGTTATAGCTATGCACACTGCTATTACTTTTGAATTGGGTTGGATTATTATCAACAAATTTCATAAGGGAATATATATACTGTGAGGTTACTTTGAGGATCCCTAGATCCTTAAATAGATGTCTGCAGGATGACCGTGGGTGGGCTCCAGCAATTATTCTGATTACACGTTTTTGTGCAATGAATACTTTTCTACTCAATGATGAATTACCCCAGAATATGATGCCATACGAAAGCAGTGAATGAAAGTAGGCATAGTAAGCTAATTTACTGAGATTCTTATCACCAAAATTTGCAATAACCCTAATAGCATACGTAGCTGAACTCAGACGTTTCAGCAGACCATCAATGTGTTGCTTCCAGTTTAACCTCTCATCAATGGACACACCTAAAAATTTTGAAAATTCTACCTTAGCTACAGACTTCTGTTCAAATTCTATATTTATTACTGGAGTTGTGCCATTTACTGTACGGAACTGTATATACTGTGTTTTATCAAAATTTAAAGAGAGTCCGTTTGCTGAGAACCACTTAATAATTTTGTGAAAAACATCATTTACAATTACATCACTTAGTTCTTGGTTTTTGGATGTTATTACTATACTGGTATCATCAGCAAAAAGAACTAACTTTGCATCTTCATCAATGTGGAATGGTAAGTCATTAATGTATATCAAGAACAGTAAAGGACCTAAGACCGAACCCTGTGGGACCCCCGTGCTTGATAGCACCCCAGTTTGAGGAATCAGCTGTTGTTTTAACATTACACGAACCACTTATTTCAACTTTCTGCATTCTTCCAGTTAAGTATGAATTAAACCATTTGTGCACTGCCCCCCTTAAACCATAATGATTTAGCTTATCTAAAAGAATTCCATGATTTACACAGTCAAAGGCCTTTGAGAGATAACAAAAAATACCAATGGGTGATGTCCAGTTATTCAGAGCATTTAATATTTGATCAGTGAAAGCATATATAGCATTTTCTGTCGAAAAGCCTTTCTGAAAACAAAACTGACATTTTGTTAGTACTTTATTTTTACAAATATGGGAGGCTACTCTTGAATACATTACTTTCTCAAAAATTTTTGATAGAGCTGTCAGAAGAGAGATTGGGCGGTAGTTGTTGACATCCGACGTATCCCCCTTTTTATGCAATGGTTTTACAATGGCATATTTCAGTCTATCAGGGAAAACACCCTGCTCCAAAGAGCTATTACATACGTGGCTGAGAATCCTACTTATCTGTGGGGAACAAGCTTTAAGTACTTTGCTGGAAATGCCATCAATTCCGTAAGAGCTTTTACTTTTCAGTGAGTTTATTATTTTACTGATTTCAGAGGGAGACATTGGTGGAATTACAGTTGTTTCAAACTGCGCAGGTATGGCGTCTTCTATTAATAGCCTTGCCTCTTCTAGTGAAGATCTAGATCCTATTTTCTCCACAACATTTAAAAAATGATTATTCAAAATATTTTCAATTTCTGATTGTTTGTTAGTGCACTTGTCATTCAGTTTTATTGCACTAAAGTCTTCCTGTGCTCTTTGTTGCCCTGTTTCCCTTTCAATAATATTCCAAATTGCTTTAATTTTATTATCAGAGTTACTGATCTCAGACATGATACACATGCTTCTGGACTTTTTAATAACTTTTCTTAGTACCGCACAATAGTTTTTATAATATTGAACAATTTGGGGTCAGTACTCCCTCTTGCTGTTAGATACAGTTCTCTTTTGCGGTTGCAAGATATTCTTATTCCTTTAGTTAGCCAAGGTTTTTTTTATGTTTTCTTGGAATTATGTTTAACTATTTTCTTGGGAAAACAATTTTCAAATACCCTTAAAAATGTATTGTGAAATAAGTTATATTTCAAGTTTGCATCGGGTTCCTTATACACTTCATCCCAGTCTAGCTGCTGTAGGCTTTCCCTAAAGTTTGCAATATTTATATTGTTAATTGAACGCACTGCTTTGAAAGTCTGATTTATTATACTGCACGGAGCTATGTCATGTACTGTAACAAGCTGTGCACTATGATCTGAAAAACCATTCTCAACAGGATAAGCATTTATGTCCTTAAACTTATCTTGGTCTATAAAAAAGTTATCTATCAATGTACTGCTGTTCTTTGTTATCCGAGTAGGAAAATCAATGACGGAGCTCAAATTGAAAGAACTGAGTAATACTAAAAGGTCATTCTTCCTATTACACTCTTTCAGGGAATCGACATTGAAATCCCCACAAATGATAATTTGCTTCCCCCTGTCTGACAGATAGCACAACAAAGCATCCAAGTTTTCTAGAAATAGCTGGAAATTCCCTGAGGGGGACCTATACACTGTTACAATTATGAAAGTGCCATCATTTAGTTTAAGTTCAGTGGCACATGCTTCCATATGTTGCTCCACACAAAATTTTTTAGTTTCTAAATTTTTTGCACTGTGGAAGCTTTTGACATATATGGCAACTCCTCCTCTCATCATATTATCTCTACTTACATGTGCAGCTAATTTGTACCCATTGATGCTAACCTTTTGCATATCAGTGACAATGTGATGCTCAAACAGGCATAGTATATCTATTACATTCTTGGTTTCTATATCTTCTAAACAAAGCAGAAGCTCATCAATTTTATTCTTCAATCCCCCAATATTTTGATGAAATATACTAACAGTATTTTTCACTTTACTTTTGTGAGTATCTTGAACTTTTTTAACATCTTTAGTACTTTTATTCTTCAATCCCCCAATATTTTGATGAAATATACTAACATTATTTTTCACTTTACTTTTGTGAGTATCTTGAACTTTTTTAACATCTTTAGTACTTGCCTGGCTGAGTTTCCCACTGGACACTGATCTTACACTAAAAAAGAGTTTCCACCATGAGACGTAGTTCCTCCACCCCTTTAAATTTCTTGCTATCAGCCCAGCCAGTTTACCCTTCCCTTTCCTGTTGAGGTGTAGGCCATGTCTAGTATAGTCCCACCTACAGAGTGAATCAACAGGAACCACACCAATGCGTGACCCTGCACCAGATCCAAGTAGCCGTTCCAACTCCAAATTAACTCTCCTAACAGAAGAGGTCAAATGAGGTCGGTCGTGGCACTCCAGAACCGACACAAACCCAACACTGGTATGATTCGATGCCGATGCAATCTTTGCCAGGTCACACTTTATGCTGTACCCTGGATCTCTGTCAATACTGTTGCCCGGCCCACCCACAATAACCACGGTGTCTTCCTTAGTAAAACCTTTACATAGTGAACCTAAATCCTCTGTAACCTGCCCAAGTTCAGCACTAGGTTTGAAAAAACTTGTGACCTGGTAATCCAACCCTAATTCATCCTGCAGAAGTTGGCCCACACCCCTAGCATGCGAACTACCTAGCAACAAGACTTTCTTTCTCTTTGCAGACTTCCCTACATTCTTAATCAATTTGCTGCTGAAAGCTTGTTGAGCCCTGTCTACATCTACTTCTGTGAGAGGCTCATCAGTTTCTGACTGAGGCAACAGGTCAAACCTATTTTGTACATTAATAACAAAGCTGTCAGAAGAATTTCTTGGCCTGTTCCTCATGCCTGTTGCCACTTCCCACCCCTGTTTACCCTCCCCCCCCCCCCCCCCTAACCTGCCCAGTTCTCGCCTAGCCTCATCTAACTCAGGCTGAAGGGCAGCAATTTTCCCCTCCTGTTCCACAATCTTCCTATCTCTACTGCATAGCCTACAGAACCACTGATGAGTCTCGCTCATTTTCCCAATTCCCACGCCACTACAGTCGCCCCAATGAAAAAAGTTACTACATCCATCGCACCAGACCCCGGAGCTAACGATCCTACGGCACGTCAGGCACTTTACACTCATGGTACAAATCTATTTTAGTAACAGAAAGACAATTAAGTTACCGGAAAACAATGAAAATACATGTACGAAAAATTAGGCCTACTCGCGACTATGTAAACAGTGGTTCAGAAGTTTTTTACTGGAAATTACTTAAGAGATGACGATACTCTACAGATATAAAGGGGCAGCAAACGTATTTAGCACACTAAACTATCAGTAAATGCACTTAAGATTGCGGTATGAAGTTTAATCTGAAAACTCAAAAGTTCGGCCTGGCCGCGATATGTAAACAAAACGAACTTTACGTGATTACTGTGAAAATACGCGAGTAAGACAAAAACCTTTAATGGTACGCTTGCAGAGCACTATAATTAACGTAATAAATTAGTTTAAAGTGTTAAAAAACAGTTTATTACTACTTAAATTACTTATCTTGTACAAGAGCTGTGGCTCAGACGTCCGTGTAGCAGGCGCAGGGCTACCAACAAACGCAGAATAACATACTGTTAAGAGAGGGTGATAAGGTAATAAATGATCCACAACACTTAGCAAATTGAGCAAATGAGCATTTTTCAAGTATTGCGGAGAAGTTCCAGGCAAAAATTCCCCACAACAAATATAACACCTGTAAAAAATGTTGCAATAAATACAATGATGTTACTTCCAACCACAGAGAATGAAGTCAATAAAACTGTTCAAAAAATAAAAAGGCAATAGCCATAGATGAAGTAATAATGTGTCTTACTGAAACAATGTAAAAGGATTTATACTACACCCCTTAACGCATATAATAAATGAATCCTTTACTCCAGGGACATTTCCAAAGCAGTTAAAACAGGCAAGAAAGGTGGTTAAGAAAGGTAATGCAGAAGACACAGAAAATTACCAGCCCATTTCCCTGCATTCTCAAAAATAATAGAAGAAATTATGAAAGATTAATGAATGACCTGAATAAATACAATCTTAAGCGAATCAGAGTTTGGTTTCCGAAGTGGCAAAAATACGGAGTCAGCCATTGGAAAAATTCACAAAAGTTGTACTTGATGCTCTTGATAAAGATGTCCCAGGCATATTTGTGGATCTTTCTAAGGCATTTGATACAACAGACCACAAGATTCTATTAAATAAATTAGAAGCAATAGAAATAGGAGGGATAGCTAATGACTGGTTTCGATCGTACCTAACAGTTAGGGTACAAAAGGTAGAGATAATACATCTAAACATTTAGTAAAACACTTATTAGAACCACAATATTAGGGTTCCATGAGGTAGCATGTTAGCACAAAACACAATACTGTTCCTGATATACATCAATGACTTCCCCAGCAGTGTTATTCACGGTGAAAAAATTCTCTTCGCTGACGACAGAAATATTATGGTCACTGTGTAAACAAGAGAACTCCTTGCTGAGAAAGCAAATGAAACTCTCAAGGAAGTTTATGATTGGTCAATAAGCAATAAAGAGACATTGAACATAAAGAAAACAAGTGCCATAAATTTCAGTTTGAAGAGGAAAAATGACAATGTTAAATTAAATGTAGATGGCACCTCTATAGACTGTAACAAATGCAGAATTTCTAGGAATGAATATTGATTCTTAGTTGAAATGGTGTGAACACATGAAAGTACTAGCAAACAGAAAGTCATCAGCATGTATTCCCCCTTGGAATCCTACCATCAGTGTGTAACATGCAGTATCTTTTTGTTACATATTATTCACATGTACACTCAATTCTTAGCTATGACATTCTGTTTTGGGGAACAAACGCACAAAATATGAACACACTTTTCAAACTCCAGAAAAGAGCCATAATAATAATAATAATAATAATAATAATAATAATAATAACCAAAAATAAGTTACTAGTCGAGCTCATTGCAAAGATGTGTTCAAAATACTGGGGATTTTAACTGCTCCATGTGAATAATTTACCAGTTAGTTGTAAACATTGGTAATTAATGCACAAGCAGCTCTGTCCATGACCATGCAACAAGAGAGACTCAACTTACATTTACCAAGAAAAAATAAACATAAAAACTCAAAACAGCATTTTCTACCAAGGAATAGAACTGTATAACAATTTACCAAAGTGAGTAAAGAAGTTGCAAAAATACACTTATTTAAAAAGGCAGCTAAAAAGTACCTGTTAGGCAATACATTTTATACATTGAAGGCTTACTTAGACAAAACTGAGTAGGCCTAGGGGTTTGAAAAAAAAAAAAAAATAAATAAATAAAGTTATACAAATTAATAAATAATAATAACGATGATTATAAAACATCAAACATTCCACATAACACCTTCACTTTGTTTTTTTTCCTTTCTAGATATACTTACCCCCATGCCATGCATGGCACAATACTAACACCTCTTCCTCTTTCTGAGCTCATCATCTCACTCATTATGGAGAGATGCTGACTCAGTTTTTCAGGATAGCAAGTGGGAAGTTGCACTACAGAAAATGGCCCAGAGATCACCTGTGTGTGTCGTGACTGTTAGTGAGATATGAGTGAACAGTGTGGCATTACATTATTTAATAAGTTATTTGTAAAAAAAAAGTATTGTATACCAGGAGTAAATATAATGATTGTCTCTAACTAGAAGTCTGTAAATATATGTGTATAAGAAATTAGCTTATTTTATATCGATCTAAGCTTGTAAATACTTTGACATGTCCTATTTCCTTGTAAAAAAAAGATATCTACGAATGAATAAAGATACTACTGCTACTGCTACCACCACCACCACATTCTTACATGATGCAAACTTTAGTAGCTACTGCAAATTAAAATCTATGTTCACTTAACTAAAATTGTAGATTCTGAATTTTGCAAAATAATTTTTTTCTCAAAAATAGCTTTCTGAACATTAACGCATTACTTACAAGGACTCAATACCAACTATAGTTGGTACCACAAATGATGGTGGTCAAGTTTAGGTTCATTCTGCTTGTTTACATCACGCATTCTCCAACAGGCAGTGACAATTCTGTAGTGTTCTGAGCACTCTGCTGTGAATGTCTTACGTAATCCGTGTGTTGAACAATCATAGTGAGTCATTCAATGAATTTTTATTCCATTTGTTGAGAGTTGCTGTAGCTGATGGTGGTGGTTAAGTGACAAATTCTACAAAAGCAAGAGAGAATTTGTAGGATACTCTCATATATCAAGTGCAAAGCACGTGTTTGCACTTCCTGTTATCCTGTCCATTTCTTGACCTGCGCGAACCGCCATTGTTTGTGGATCAGACTGTAGTTTGATTGGTCTTCAAATTCCCTATATTTCATACAGTGAGAATGGTAATTGCTGTAAACACTGCCCTCTCATCAGCTAGCAGTATAATAGGCCTAGTTATGAACAGATATTCTCACATTTTTGTTGACAAGTACAAGAAAGTCCAATTTTCTACATGTAATCAGCTCAAAGACACGCCTATTTTTTTTCTCGTACACACATAACAACATAGAGACGGTCCGAGTCAAATTGAAGGAGCGAATGCTTCTGGTGTGTATTTAAATCCATTGGTTTTTGTCTTAAGACATAAAAAACCCTCTGGTTGCATTTCTTATTATCCAAAATAGCTTTATATTTATCCCACTATAATGCACAACAGCAATGGAATGAAAAAACAATAGAAAAGTAATAGTTTAAAGTTGTGTTAACATTAAAGCCATTACAGCCACCATAGTAGCTCAGTGAGGTACAAGTGGTGAAGAAAATTGCCATTGGCCATGCCCAAATTATCCAAACATTTGACAATGATCTAGTGAAACCATGAAAACAAATTGGATGGGGTCCTCGTCCCTGCTCCCCCTAAAAATGAAAGCTATGGAAATATAATCAACATCATCCTAGGCCTGATGAAAAACAAGTATCACAGAGGCAGCATACATAATAAACGAAAATGGTACAAATCACAAGCTAAACTATTAGTTCCTTGACAAAGCTATAAAGTTAAATGAACTACTAAATACATGTACAGAGAGGCTCACTAATAATTTGAAGAGATAATGGGAATGACTACAGACAATAGTTTTTTCCTAGCATCAAATTTATTTTATAATACGTTCCCAATATCTTCTTATTTACAAAATTTTAATGAATTTCACTGTATCATTTACAATGTTGCTGCCTTATCATGTAAATTGGACATGAAAAGCTTGGCAAGATATTTATAAAATAATTTTGCATATACAATTAATATGATAAACAGCACAAGAAAAATTTTCATTACTTTATTCAAATTAACTGTAAAAGCAAAATCAGCTACTTTAGGTTCTGAATGTTGCTACATACCCTAAGACTTATGGATTAAACATGAAAACATATGACTTTGAGAAATCCATCTGGCATTTAGCTGACATAAACTTTCATTGCCTTTCTAAGAGGCTGCCGGCAAATAGGACATTTCCCATTCTCCCTATGCACTGTAGTCGCACACTGTACACACAGACATAAATGTTGGCATGGCAGAACCACAATACACTTGTCCCTGTCTTGACAAACTACACACAGCCTACTATCTTGTTCTCTTTGTAGTCGTTTAATCAAATCATCTTTGGAGCTACTCGCTTCTGTTGAATGAAGTTTCACTGCTGGCCTCAAGCGGGAACTAACTGGCTGTTGACTTTGCATTGAATATGAAGACTGCTCACTGATATCCGATTCATCACTAGATACGTTTGTCTCAGACTGCCGTCGAATGACTGTTCTTCGAACTGTTGACAGCAACACTTTCAGAATTCTGACTGGTAAAGACCGTAAGAAGTTAAAAGTACACAAAATAATAGATAGGGCAAAACTGAAAATCTGTGCCTGGTATTTGATCAATGCCACTGATAAAAATACGGCGATCAACAACCCAAGAAGTGCTGTTGATGGTATATCGGTAAAAAATAGTAGCACGCTCCACAGTATTGTATTAATACCATCATATGCAGCACTAACAATGGATGTTAACTCTTCGTAGCACCTGCCAACAGCATAAACAGAAGTTGCCATACAATATACAATGCACAGCGGTACAAACTGAACACAGTACCATACACTGGACCCTATAAGTATAATCGCCTCTTTCAGCAGTTCTGGAACAAATATGATGAAACCGTGTAACTTGTTTAAACAACTCCATAGAACACTGACACAAGACACCACAAAATCGTGTAAACTCACAGCGGTCCTCCGTGCAATTTGGTAAGTTTCCGAGGAGACTAGCAATATTTGTGACCAGAAATAAAGTAAAGTACTTGCCGCACTCTTCAGTTTCCAAGAACAATCAATTATAAACA
This sequence comes from Schistocerca gregaria, assembly GCF_023897955.1. NCBI lineage: Eukaryota > Metazoa > Arthropoda > Insecta > Orthoptera > Acrididae > Schistocerca > Schistocerca gregaria. The sequence goes on along the minus strand of NC_064920.1, from coordinate 322,636,219 downwards.
CAATAAAATCTTCATACAGCACTTGGAGGACGACAAATAAGGTAATTAAAACATTTCCCACATGGAAGAGAACGAACGTGATGAACTCTACAATAACACCACCTACCGAGAAGCTAAGCCACAGCGTTACTTGAATAAGCTTCCTCAAAGAGTTACAGAAAGTAATCAGTGCATTAACAACTTCGCCTACTGTCCACATTTTCACTTTATTTCCCGTCCCATCACTCGTAACTTCGCACTCACATTCAAATATTCGAAAACATTGCTGCTTGCCAAAGACTCTACAAGCCGGGTAAAACAATCCAGAAGCGGTATCAGTGCAGCAAACGACCAAAATAATTTTTTAAGAGCAGTTTACTTAAACATGTACCGCTGGGTTCCGTATTTGCACGTGGACTTGCAGTCTATTGAAAACAATCTGAGTCTTTAATAAGTATCCGATGTTTGCTAACATTATGGTCATTCTGTTGTACTGTTATTGCACAAGCGGTCTAACCCATCGACTACGAAATCGAAAGTGTTAGCATATCGGAAGTTACTGTAAAATGATGCAAAATTCGAGCTTGGGGTAGTAATAACTAAGCTTGGTCAGGTTAGGGATGTTACTGTGGAGGCTTGGTTCTTCGTAAACGATTTTAGATAATGGCTCACCGGTTGCTGACAACTGCAAGAAAGTTGGAAAAGTTGCTGTGGAATGGAATTAGACGTGGCGACATTAACAACTCAATGGTAATGTCTTAGCTATCGCGTATCCTTTACGTAATTTACACTTCGCATTAACTTATTGTTAAAATGGGAGGCTCCTGTCAAAATGACATTTCCGTATTCATATCAATTAATGTTGTATCGTTTGTGCAAAGAGTCGCTCTTTGTGTGGAAGTAGTTTGTTGTGTTATTAATAGCTTTTATATTGTTGAAATTAAATCAATAGAAAACGTTGTGACTTTGTGTGGGGGCTACATTCTGATTCGTTCCTCCTCTTAAGATGTCTAATCCCTTTCTGTGTTTCCTATAAACGTTTTTCTACTACTCGTTGCGTAACTAGAATGACTTAGTAAGACCCCCAGTTTTGTGCAATTTTTTTCATTACTTGTTGTAGGCATGTATCCTTTGTTGTAGGGGCGAGATTCTGATTCGTTCCTCCTCTTAAGATGTCTTATCCCTTTCTGTGTTTCCCTTAAACGTTTTTCTACCACTCGTTGCGTAACTACAATGACTTAGTAAGTCGCCCAGTTTTGTGCAATTTTTTTTTTCTTCATTAATTGTAAGCATGTATCCTAGTTCCCTTTATCACTTGGATAATGCAATAAGGAAGTTTTTTCGTTAATTTGCCGCCCTGGTGACACTTTTTTTAGACATACTGTCATTACCATTAGCCTATTCCTCAGTTTCGGAAATTAAGTAATTGTTTATCATAATTGGTATCCTCCACGTCAGGTTTACGATACAACATATAATAAATTCCATTTCTAACGTAAAATTTTGTAAATACTCTGCACCCTATCAGTTTGTATGAATTATAAGTCTTATATAACCCACAGACAAACCTATGTTAATTTTGTAACAGCTTGTGTAGTGTGTCCTGAATCATTATTTTAAGTTTTTGATGGGAATACTAGTGTAATGTTTTGGATGAGTCTATTTATTTTCTATAATTAGAGCAACAAATTTTCTTTTCTGACACAGTGCCCATTGAACTGTTACTCTGCATTTATTGTCAGATAGATTACCCATTACTCACATGAAATGAATCCTAATTATGTTCAACAGTGTGTGTGTGTGTGTGTGTGTGTGTGTGTGTGTGTGTGTGTGTTAGTCAAGAATTTGCATTTGTCTTTCTGTGGTTGGTTTGGGCTTGGATTATCACAATTGACCAGTCTCTGTCAGCCCGCTAAGAATGATAAGACTTGTTGCAGTGGTATTTTCTAGAAAATAGACTAAAATAATGAGTAGCATTAATTAATGTGTGTGATTTTTCTTTATATGGTAGTGACAAATGGGAGAGTCATCTGGATATTTGTAATTCATGAACCTTTACTCTCTAGCAAGGGCAGTTGTCTAAAAACAAACAAAATTAGACGATGAAATAATTATTGCATTAGGCCAGATACTGAAAACTGATGTACCTCTCACTGGTTGCCCACTGTCATCTGCAGGGAGCAAATTGTTTTCCTTATAGCTACAGGGATGGCAGTGCAATTCTGCAGCGTTACTGTATTCTTTTAACACCCATCATGAGCATTGCAATTGGAAGTGAAGCTGTCGCACAAATTCCTCTTTGAGTGTGCAGCATTTGTATGACAGTTGTTAGAGAACTGTGTTAAGATAACATGGTAAAAGTTTACTACTCAAGCATATACATTCTATATGGTTGTGGAAGGAAGCGGATCAAAGAAATTTTGGCTGAAGATTGTGTACGGGTAGTGAATGGCCACTATGAGTGATGTTACAGGAGGAAGCTAAAAGATGCAGATTGTGTGAATGCTGGTACTTGGATTAGAGATTTCCACTTACAGGCTTTTTTTTGTACTGGATGAGTCTCTTTATTTTCTATAATTAGAACAACAAATTTTCTTTTCTGACACAGTGCCCATTGAATTGTTACTGTGCATTTATGGTTAAATAAATTATCCATTACTCACATGATGTTCAATCCCTTGTGACACAAATTTAGTTCTTTATGTCTGGAACCGAACCGTTTCATTAAGCCACCACTGCTCCCTATCCGACAGCCACTTACTCCTGCGGGTCTGGGGGGTCAGAATAGGCCCAAGGCATTCTTGCCTGTTGTAAGAGGCGACAAAAAAAGAGTCTAACACTTATTGTATCTGTGAGTTCAGGTCCCATTGTATGATTTGTCCTGCCACTTTAAAAATTCTACAGAAGTGCGGTCCATATGGGGAAGGATGCCTTAATTGGTGAAAGAGTTATCCATAGTGCCCTTAGGTTCGATCTCTTGTCTTGGCTTTGCATCTCCACTTACAATTCAACTATTTGGGCGAGGACACTTTCCAGGGTGTGTCATCTTTTCTGTTGTCTCCTGTCCTCTTTCACCCTCATGACAATACTGGATTTCTCTGTGCCCAATGACCAGCACAGTAGCCAGTCTGTTGTGGTGGGGACGTCATGTACCCATTAGGTGGTAGTCCCCTGACAACACAAGATTGCACTGCTGAAGCCTGAGCTGTAAACTCCCCACGTATGCCAAGGAGTAGATGCCCGTCTTTGTGGGGCATCAGGACTCCCAGCAACGGCCATCATACCAGTTGGCCTTTGCTGTGGGTGGGTGGTGCCCGTGGGGAGCCCCCCTGATAGGAGTGGGTGACATGAGGGTGGATGACCAGCAATGAAGTGGACTAAGTCATCTCTTGCTGGTGACCGTATGGCACCAGCAATCTCTAGGAAGGGTAAGCTCGAATACAGTGCTGATAGGAATGACTCTAGAGTCTTTTCCCTTCCTCACTACACCACGGGGGAACATAGTGCTACAGAATGGAAAGAGCCATATTTGCCTCAGCTTTTAGTCTGTAGCAGAACTGACGGGGGAATCTTTCCTACCTATGAAGCCTCAATTTTTCGTTGATCACCTTGAGGATAAGTTAGGAGAAGTGACAGCACGGTCAGAGATGCGAAACGGTGCAGTCTTGATTCAGACAGCATCCCCAGCCCAATCCTGGGTGTTACTCACCTGTGACAAGCTGGGTGATATTCCTGTTTCCGTCACTCCTCATAAAAGCCTCAACTTTATCCAGGGGATTAGTTTCTATCGTGCTCTTTTCTTGTCGATTGACAAAGAGTTCCGCGCCAATTTAGAATGGCAGGGTGTTCATTTTGCCCGGTACATTTACAGGAGACCCAAAGACAACAGTACTGATGCCTTCATCTTGGCCTTTGAGGGTGATTCATTGCCTGAAAAGGTAAAGGTGGTGGTTTACCTCTGACATTAAACCATGCGCCCCTCCCCCTATGCAGTGCTTTAAGTGCTGGAAGTTCAGGCAAATGTTTTCCCACTGCACTTCCAGTGCCACATGTAGAGACTGCAGACATTCACTGCACCCAGATACTCCATGTGCGCCACTACCCTCCTGTATCAGCTGTGGAGAGCACCACCCCCAATGCTTGCCAGACTGCTAAGTACTCCAAAAGGAGCGAACAATCATGGAGTTCAAGAACCTGGCTGGGTGACTTACATAGAGACTAAACATAAATTTGAAAGATTACACCCCATTCAGCTGATGTTGGCATATACTGCAGCTACATCACCATTGCAATTCCAAGTGCCAGTGGTTTCTCACTCTGTGCCAAGTACAGTGAGCCCCTCCGGGTCACCAGAAATCATCCGCCCCTTTGGCGGTAGGGGGCAAATCTTCCTTAGTTGCTCCTAAAGCACCTACTTTGAGAGCAAGGGCCCCTCAAACGCAGGGAACATTGGTCCCCTCCCCCCCTCTGGAGAAGCAACAGCCTCTTCCGGCTCCTCTTATGGGGAAGTGGTCCCTTGCGGCCCTCTCTCCCAAGGTCTCCACTAATGCCATGGCGGGCACTCGCCAGTGGGTGCAGGAGCCAAAAGCTGCTGGACGAAGAGCTTCACGGTCTTCCCCCATGCCTGAATCTGCTTCAGAGAAATCTTCCTAGCAAGCCCCTAAAGAGAAGCGAGAGGGCAAGCAAACTAAGTAGTCTGAGATTTTCACTCTGCAGCAGAGTGTGCGCTCATATGAAACTTCCTGGCAGATTAAAACTGTGTGCCGGACCGTGACTCGAACTCGGGATCTTTGCCTTTCACGGGCACATGCTCTACCAACTAAGCTACCCAAGCACAACTCTCGCCCTGTCCTCTTCTGCCAGTACCTTGTCTCTTACCTTCCAAACTTTACAGAAGCTCTCCTGCGAATCTTGCAGAACTAGCACTCCTAAAAGAAAGGATATTGTGGAGACATGGCTTAGCCACAGCCTAGGGGATGTTTCCAGAATGAGATTCTCACTCTGCAGCGGAGTGTGTGGTGATATGAAACTTCCTGGCAGATTTTTAGGTATTAGTCTGCAAAGAAACAGGACCCTCTGGTGGCCCCAACACCACCACTTCCTATCAATTCTGCACCTGAGCATGCGCTGGAGATCTCCGCATCACCTGCAGACCTGGATTTCACTGATGCCTCATCCACCATAGAAGTGGCTACAAATACTTAGTCGATGGCAGCAGGTGACCCTGAGGCATAACCTACCTGCTACCGTGCTTCATGCCTTACCAGCTTCACGATAATGTCATCCTCCAGTGGAATTGTGGCAGTTTTTTCACCATTTGGGTGAGCTACGGCAATCTTAAGCTTTAAACCTTCTTTCTGCATTGCCCTTCAGGAAACATGGTTCCCAGAAATGCAGACCCCCTGCCCTTAATGGCAATAGGGCATATTACAAGAACTGTAGTGACTATAATAGTGTTAGGTGGAATTTGTGTCTGTCCTGAATTCAGTATGCAGTGAACCTGTGTCCCTTCAAACGCCTCTTGAAGCTGTGGTTGTCAGGATAAGGACAACATAGAAAATAACTGTCTGCAACATATATCTTCCTCCAGATGGTGCAATACCCCTGAACGTGGTGGCTACACTCATTGATCAACTCTCTAAACCTTTCCTACTTTTGGGAGATTTTAACGCTCATAATCCCCTTGTGGGGTGGCACTGTGCTTACTGGCAGAGGCAGAGATGTCAAAAATTTACTGTCCCAACCCGACCTCTGCCTCTGAAATACTGGTGCCACCACACATGGCACATATTTGGCCATTGATCTCTCAATTTTGAGTCCGGACTTTCTCCTATCTATCCACTAGAGAGCACATGACAACCTGTGTGGTAGTGACCACTCCGCCATCTTACTGTCACTACCCTGGCATCAGGCCCATAGAGGCCTGCCCAGATGGGCTTTAGACAAGGCAGACTGGGAAGCCTCCACCTCTGCTGTCACCATTGAATCTCCCTCCACATGGTCACATCAATGTAGTGGCTGAGCAGGTAACTACAACAACTGTTTCTGCAGCGGAAAACATGATCCATCGTTCTTTAGGGTGCTCCTGATGAGACAGTCACTTGGCAGTCACCAGAAGTCACTGAGACAATTGACGATCATCGGCGAGCCCTACAGCGGCATAAGCAACACCCTATCCTGGAACACCTCTGCATTGGAGAACTATCTCCCCCAGCCTTTCGCACTCTCAAATGGTGGATGGAAGGGAAAGTCCACTTGGTCACTACACGCCACAGTGAACCCTATAATGCCCCGTTTACAGAGTGAGAGCTCCTCATTGTCCTTCCACATTACCCCGACACAAATCCTGGGCCAGATTGGATCCACAGTCAGATGATTAAACATCTCTCGTCTGACTGCAAGCTACACCTCATGATCTTCAACCGGATCTGATTTCTTTCCAGTCCAAACACCTTGTTGCCATTTTTTTTTTTTTTTTTTATTTATGAAATCCGTATGACACCACTTGGTGACGACATATCCTTGCCACATTACATGAGTGGGATCTCAGAAGCCCGTTCCCGATTTTTATCTAGAATTTCCTGTCACTTCATGCTTTCTGTGTCCAAGTTGGTGCCTCGCATACTCTCTCCTCCTCCCCCCTCCCTCCCTCCCCCCACCATATCCAGGAGAATGGGATCCTGCAGGGCTCTGTATTGCTGCATTGAGTGTGTATCTATTTTTAGTGGTCATTAGCAGTCTAGCAGCAGCTGTAGGGCCATCTGTCTCACCCTCTCTGTATGCAGACTACTACTGCATTTCGTACTGCTCCACCAGGACTGGTGTTGCTGAGTAGCGCCTACAGGGAGCCATCCACAAGGCGCAGTCATGAGCTCTAGCCCACGGCTTCCAGTTATCGGCCACAGAGTCATGTGTTATGCATTTCTGTCGGCATCATACCCTTCATCCAGAGCCAGAACTTTACTTTACTGACGATTCCCTCTCTGTAGTGGAGACATATTTATTTTTAGGACTGGTTTTTGACACCCGATTTACTTGGCTTCCTCACATTTGTCAGCTTAAGTGGAAGTGCTGGCAGCACCTCAGTGCCCTCCGCCACCTGAGCAACACCAACTGGGGTGCAGGACACTCTATGCCACTGCAGCTCTACATAGCTCTTGTTCAATCCCGCCTTGACTATGGGAGTCTGGTTTATGATTCAGCAGTGCACTGAGCATTGCGTTTACTCGACCCAGTGCACTACTGTGGCGTTAGACTAACGATGGGAGCTTTTAGGACGAGTCCAGTGACCAGCGTCCTGGCGGAGGCTGGAGTTCCTCTATTGCAGGTCAGGTGTTCACAACTGCTGGTCAGTTACGTTGCACACGTTCGTAGTTCTTCTGCACATCGAAATTACTGTCTCCTTTTCCTGCCCACAGTGGTTTATCTCCCACATTGGCTGCCCAGGTCAGGACATACAATCACAGTTCGCGTCCAATCCTTTCTATCTGAATTGGAGTCCCTGCCTTTATCACCTATACTCGAGGTCCACTTGCTTAAATCTCCATGGTGTATACCTTATTCCCTAGCTTATCCTGGACCTTTCAAATGGCCCAAAGGACTTGGTTCACCCCGCAGCTCTCCTCTGTCACCTCCTCTCGATTCTTGACACATACTGAGGCTATGAAGTGGTTTAGACCAACAGCTCGATGGCTGATGGTCATGTTGGCTTCTTGTATGTCCATGGAGGACATATTGAACAGCATTCCTTGCCCGATGGCTTCTGTGTTTTCACTGCAGAGCTGGTTGCTGTATCTCGTGCTCTTGATCACATCTGTTCATGCCCTGGGGAGTCGTTTCTTCTGTGTACTGACTCCTTGAAGCAGCCTACAAGCAATCGACGAGCGCTTCCCTCGTCATCCTTTGATAGCGACTATCCAGGAGTTCATCTATGCCCTGGAATGGTCCAGTTGTTCTGTGGTATTTTTGTGGACCCCAGGACATGTCGGAACCCCAGGCGACAAACTTGCTGACAGGCTGGCCAAACATGCTACTCACAAACAGCTTATGGAGATCAGCATTCCTATAACTTTATTTTGTGTTTACGATTTCTGCAAAACTAATATTGACCGATGTGTTGTGTTTTTTTTTTTTTTTTTCCCCAATGTGCACAATACATGTTATCAGGAATTTTCACCATTGCAAACCACATTCTTGTGATTCTTGTGAGTTGAGAAGAGTAACTTCTTCTGAAAAGCCTTCCTTGAATTTTTCACTCGATGAAAATGCCCCACAATGGACAGGCATTTATCCTCAGGTGATACTTTGCCTTTATCAGAAATGCCTGTGGCGGAGGAGAAGATATTGAACTACTTTTTCTCCTCCCACCTGGACCAGCAGTTTCATTCATTTGGCCAGAGTAGGAAGACTCGTGTTTTGTGCATTTGGAAAACATTTCATGTGATGTTGGTGTACTTTAATCCACATCATTAGGCAGAATGTATTATGGTTCTCTTGTGTCAAATTCTGTGGTACTTACAATATTGTCCTTATCAACATGTACATGCTGCTAAAGAATACAATAAAAAAAGTTAGGCATTGGAGTAACACAAAGATACTTTGAGGGTAATTAGACTTAGATACAAGCTACATGATAAAGCAATTTGCAGCATGCTGTGATCTTGCACACACTGCATTTGGGGAGGTCCCAATAGTGTTTTTGACCACTTCAGAATTTTCAAAATCCAAAGAGTCAATGTTTGCGTGCAAGTAACACAAGCAAATTTGTTTTATGAATTCAGCCATATCACCTCTCCATACACACCAAATATTGTTTCAGTTCTGCCATTTACACAAGAGAGAAAAAATATTGGAAACTTCCAAAAAATGTGATAACTTCTGTAGCTGTTTGTCTATGTATTACTTCTGAACCATTGAACCATTACAACGCATTAGTGCTTTCTCCTACAAGGGAGAGGTACCTTATTTACTCGAGTCTAAGCCGCACTTTTTTCCGTTTTTGTAATCCAAAAAACCACCTGCGGCTTAGAATCGAGTGCAAAGCAAGCAGAAGTTCTGAAAAATGTTGGTAGGTGCCACCACAACTAACTTTTGCCGTCGAATATATGTAGTGCTACACAGGCATGCTTTGCAGGCACAAAGATAAATACTGGTGACGAAACCTCTGCATCAGTAAAAAAAAGTAAAAAAAGGTGGAAGGTGGAGCTTTTTTTTCCGCCCCGAGTTTTGACCACTGCATTTTCGTACATTATCCAAGGAAGTAAGTACAAATTCCGTATTGTTGATCTTCGAATGTAGCAGCATTTCAATGTACTACGAAAAGCCGACTGGCAAGACTGTTTGGGATGTTTGTCAATACGGCCAACTCTACATTTTGAATTTTTTCCTTCCTGTGAGAAAACGCGGTTGTTAATAGGAACTTTTATGAATTGTGAATGACATGCAGTATTCTCTTCACCATAAGAATAATACGAATATAAACATTTTGCCATTATTCTTTCGTATTTGCTGCTATCTCATTAAATCCTGTCTGCCTAATAAGCTACAAAACTGGAGTGAGACAACAGCAAACGCGGAACAATATACATATCACATCATGTTTATATTCTTATTATTCTTATGCCTAATGGTGATAGTCAGAAATGAAGCACGGCAGTTGACTAGATTTTTAAATCTAAGATGACTAATTTCTGTGCAAAATGTGATGTACTAAAGAGGCGTCTGTGAAGATTTTCAAACGGAGAAAAATTTTCGCCAAACTCATTCAGAATATCATCTATCATATGCAGTCTATTATTTGGTTCTTGTTGATTATTATCTAAGAAAGCAGCAGTGTACGTAACAACAAATAGCAGTCTCTTGCCATTGTATCGCTAAGAAGACAATTCCTCTCTCTCTCTCTCTCTCTCTCTCTCTCTCTCTCTCTCTCTCTCTCTCTCTCTAATTGTAAGTGTGGTAGCATGCACAAAAGCAAGTCATGCCGCAAGCGGCGACAGGTCGTTGACACTCAATATTAGGATGTGACAAACAATGCATGACACAGTACAACAGTAATGCGTTTTCAGCTTAGAGTGACGTAAACACCCTTAACAAAGAGAATGGCACTTAGCTGATCAAAGAAAAAGCACGTGAAAAAGGAAGGGTACCCGTATAAATACGGACAGAGCACCTGACGCATAGCAATGGCTACCTGGTAAAGCTTAACTGCTAAGCTTAAAACTCGAACCAAACTACTATAGCTGTATCGTCATTCATTCGACCTAAATTGTCTCTCATGTTACAATGGAACAACTTTGTTTCGATTTGGAGGGGCGGTCTAAAACTTTTCTCTCACCTTGAATTTCGAGTCTTAAATTTCAGGTGCGGCTTCGATTCGAGAATAATTTTTTCCCTTGATTTTGAGTCTCATTTTTCAGGTGCGGCCTAGATTCGAGTAAATACGGTATTACCTTTCAAATGAGACCAACCTTTTGGCTGTATATTATTTAGTACAGGAGGTAGGTGGTCACACAAGGTGGCATTTTTTTGAAAAAAAAAAATGGCCAAAATTACAATTTTTGGAGAGTCTAGCTCAGCCTCCCAGGAGTTTCAAATTTCAGTACCCGAGATATGAACTTACTTTAGCACAGGTAGTAACTGTACCAAATTTCATGGAAATCTGTAACCATAATACAACCTCCTTCGGACGATTTCCGATGGAATGACCCATTACTTTAATGAAAAATATATGAAGTTAACAGAATAAAATTTCTCGCAGTGGATTAGAAACAGAGATGCTGAACATGTACATTTTAAATTAAGATTAGTGTGGCTAGAATAATTGTGTAAAGATGCCAATTTGACACTATAAATAAAGTTAACCCGTGTAATGAAAATGTTTAAATTACCTTTATAATTTTCAGCTCTGAACTTTGAGGCAGTCTTACTATGGTTTGTCAGTTTACATAATCTGATTTGAATGACCCTCTGAACAATGGTGTGACGTGTGTAAAATGAACATCCAGTATCTATCAAAACTCAGGTCCAATAAGTCAAGAATAGTTATTGTTGTTGTTGTTGTTGTCTGAAGTAATGTAATCCAAATGACAAACTTAAGTTGTGGCATTTACGTTTATAAAAAAATTTCCAATTATCCCCCCCTCAGACTACATGAAGTATGTGGAGAAATTTTGCATTGACTATTTCCATGCAGAAAGAAACGAGTAAAAAAAAGTTTTGTGGGTGTCCCGTACTCCCTACATGACTTTTTACTCCTGAAGTCAGCAAACACTCTGTGTCTGCACCTGACAAACACAAAGTTACTAAGAGGTCGAACAAAGGCACAGACTCTTTTTCCTTCTCCAACTTGGGAGGTCCTCTACAACCATGACACCATGTGGTACTTTAGTCCAGTTGATTTCCATTTCACCAGTGCAAATCTCCAACCTGTAGTCAACTGACTGACTCAAGGAGGCTACTGGTACCTCTGAAGAAATAATGTAACAGGGTCTACATCTACATCTATATCCAAACTCCGCAAGCCACCTGACAGTGTGTAGCGGAGGGTACCTTGAGTATCTCTATCGGTTCTCCCTTTTATTACAGTCTTGTATTGTTCGTGGAAAGAAAGATTGTTGGTGTGCCTCTGTGTGGCCTCTAATCTATCTGATTTTATCTCTTCACGAGATACACATAGGAGAGAGCAATATACTGCTTGACTCTTCGGTAAAGGTATGTTCTCGAAACTTCAACAAAAGCCCATACCGAGCTGCTGAGCATCTCTCTTGCAGAATCTTCCACTGGAGTTTATCTATCATCTCCGTAACGCTTTCGCGATTTCTAAATGATCCTGTAATGAAGCGCGCTGCTCTCCCTCCCTCCCTCCCTCCCTCCCTCCCCTATCAACCCTATCTGGTACAGGTCCCACACCGGTGAGCAGTATTCAAGCAGTGCGCGAACAAGTGTACTGTAACCTACTTCCTTTGTTTTCAGACTGCATTTCCTTAGGATTCTTCCATTGAATCTGTCTGGCATCTGCATTACCAACTATTAATTTTATATGGTCATTCCATTTTAAATCGCTCCTAATGCCTACTCCCAGATAATTTATGGAATTAAGTGCTTCCAGTTACTGACCTGCGATATTGTAGCTAAAAGATTAAGAATCTTTCTTTATGTGTATTCACAGCTCCTTATACTTGTCTACATTAAGATTCAATTGCCGTTCCCTGCACCATGCGTCAATTTGCTGCAGATCCTCCTGCATTTCAGTTCAATTTTCCATTGTTACAACCTCTCTATATACCACAGCGTCATCTGCAAAAAGCCTTGGTGAACTTCTGATGTAATCCACAAGGTCATTTATATATATTGTGAATAGCAATGGTCCTACAACACTCCCCTGTGACACACCTGAAATAACTCTTACTTCGGAAGACTTCTCTCCATTGAGAATGACATACTGCGTTCTGTTATCTAGGAACTCTTCAATCCAATCACACAATTGGTCTAATAGTCTGTATGCTCTTACTTTGTTCATTAAATGACTGTGGGGAACTGTATCAAACACCTTGCGGAAGTCAAGAAACACGGCATCTACCTGGGAACCTGTGTCTATGGCCCTCCGAGTCTCATGGATGAATAGCGCAAGCTGGGTTTCACACAATCGTCTTTTTCGAAACCCTTGCTGATTCCTACAGAGCAGGTTTCTAGTCTCCAGAAAAGTCATTATACTCTTAACATAATGCGTGTTCCAAAATTCTAAAACTGATAGACGTTAGAGATATAGGTCTATAGTTCTGCACATCTGTTAGACATCCCTTCTTGAATATGGGGATGACCTGTGCCCTTTTCCAATCTTTTGGAACGCTATGCTCTTCTAGAGAGCTACGGTACACCACTGCAAGAAGGGGGCAATTTCTTTCGGGTACTCTTGTGCAAAATCGAACTGGTATCCCATCAGGTCCAGCGGCCTTTCCTCTTTTGAGCAATTTTAATTGTTTTTTTATCCCTCTGTCATCTCTTTAGATACATACCATTTTGTCATCTGTGCGACAATCTAGAGAAGGAACTACAGTGCAGTCTTCCTCTGAAACAACCTTGGAAAGACATTTAGTATTTCGGCCTTTAGTCTGTCATCCTCTGTTTCAGTACCATTTTGGTCACAGTCTGCCTAGACATTTTGTTTTGATCCACCTACTGCTTTGATATAACACCAAAATTTCTTAGGATTTTCCGCCAAATCAGTACATAGAACTTTACTTTCAAATTCATTGAACGCCTCTCGCATAGCCCTCCTCAAACTACATTTCGCTTAGCGTTATTTTTGTTTGTCTGTAAGGCTTTGGCTATGTTTATGTTTGCAGTGATGTTCCTTTTACTTCCGCAGAAGTTTTCTAACTCTGTTGTACCATGGTGGCTCTTTTCCATCTCTTATGATCTTGCTTGGCACATACTCGTCTAATGCATATTGTTCGATGGTTTTGAACTTTGTCCATTGATCTTCAACACTATCTATACTTGAGACAAAACTTTTTTGTTGTGCCCTCAAGTACTCTGAAATCTGCTTTTTGTCAGTTTTGATTAACAGAGAAATCTCACTACCTTTTTTAATATTTATATTTATGGCTGAAATCATCGGCGCAGTAACCGCTTTATGATCGCCGATCCCCTGTTCTGCGTTAACTGTTTCAAATAGTTTGGGTCTGTTTGTCACCAGAAGGTTTAATATGTTATCGCCACGAGTTGGTTCTCTGTTTAACTGCTCATGGTATTTTTCAGACAATGCACCTAAAAAAATTTCGCTGGATTCTTAATTTGAGTCTCCCAGTCTATATCTGGCAAATTAAAATGTCCACCCAGAACTATAAAATGGTCAGGAAATATACTCGAAATATTTTCCAAATTTTCCTTCTGGTGCTCTGTCACAACAGCTGCTGAGCCAGGGGGACTATGGAGACATCCAATTACCGTGTTTGAGCCTGCTTTAACCATGACCTTCACCCAAATTACTCCATGTTTTGGATCTCTGTCAATTTCCTTCGATACTACTGCACTTTCTATCGCTATAAACATGCCTCCCCCTTCACTGTCCAACCTTTTTCTGCGGTATACATTCCAATCTGAGTTTAGAATTTCATTACTGTTTTCATCTTGTTTCAGCCAACTTTCTGTCCCTAGTACTGTGTGGTCATTGTGACCGTTTATTAATGAGAGCAGTTCTGGGACCTTTCTATAGACACTCCTGCAGTTTACTATTACCACATTAATATTATCTTTCCCTGTTGCTTTTTGCCTACTGCTATCTTGTCGCATCTCGGGAGGCGTCTTGTCGGGCCTAGGGAGGAAATTCTCTAACCTAAAAAACCCACATGTGCATTCCATACATACTCCGCTACCCTTGTAGCCGCTTCCTGCGTGTAGCGCACGCCTGACCTGACATATTCAGGGGGACCCTACATTTCTCCACCCGATAGCGGAGGTCGAGAAACTTGTACCCCAGATCTCCACAGAATCGTATGAGCCTCTGGTTTAAGCCCTCCACACGGCTCCAAACCAGAGGACCGCGATCAGTTCTGAAAACGATACTACAAATAGTTAGCTCACATTCCACCCTGTTAGCGAGGCTTTCCGCCTTCACCAACTCCAACTGCCTGTGTGAACTGAGGATGACCTCTGAACCCAGACGGCAGGAGTCATTGGTGCCGACATGAGCAACAGTTTGTAGTCGGGTGCACCCAATGCTCTCTATTGCTGCCGACAGGGCCTCCTCCACATCTTGGATGAGACCCCGCCCCCAGCTAGCAGGCAGAGTGAACACTGGCCTTCTTCTGTGACCTTCCCGCTATTTCCCTAAGGGGCTCCATCACCTGCCTAACATTGGAGCTCCCAATAACTAATACCCCCCCCCCCCCCTCCCCCCGTGTGCCTGCTCAGACCGTGCTGAAGGAGCGGTCACATGTCCACTCACAGGCAGAGCTGGCGATGCCACACGGCCAGCCTTCACATTGACCCTCCACCTCGTGTGACGCGAATGCCGCTGAACCCGCCACTCCCCTTGGGGAGAGGGTGGCCGAACCGTGCCCAGTACCCGCAAGATATCTTGACAGCAGGGACCGTGGATGAAGCGTGTAACACCTGGGGTGTAGCATGCAACGCACCAGACTCCACACTGCCGCTACACTCAGAGGCAGCAGCCTGAAGATGGCTGACCGTGGCCATGAGCATGTTCAGCTGTTCGCGAACAGTGGCCAGTTCCTCCTGCGTCTGTACACAGCAGTCACACATCCTATCCATCCTAAGAAATCAACAATTTACTGTAGAGAGTTAATCAACTTTTTACTAGACTGCTAATTACTAAAGGTAGCTGATAGCCGACTAAACTGTGGTTGGTAGACACTTCTTGTTGGAAACAATGAAAATAAGCACTCACTGTCACTGGACTGTATTCAAAACAAACACGAAATCTATGGAACACTATTACTAGTACTCGAAAATTAAAGCTCCTAAAAGCAAAAACACACGGATAAAGAGGTGGCAAGTAAGAAAAACACAGTTAATACTTAAATTTACGTAGCTTGCTACACAGCAGATGTGAAGCAGATGACATTCCTGCCTCAGAACTGTGTAGTTGCACATCTGAGCCTTGGCAGCCACTGAAGTAATTGCCCCTTATAAGAGAAATATCTCATTCATGGGTGTTCTCCAATGGAACATTTGTGACATCAGATAACACAGGGCAGACTAACAGCTGCAATTGCGATCACAGTGCCTCATTGTTTTGCGTCCAAGAAACGAAATTATGCCCTGAAGACCGCTTTGACCTCTTACACTTCACTGCAGTGTTTTCTACCTTCCTGCTGAGCAAGAAACTCCAGCTCGTGCGCGAGTCATTACACTCGCGCAGTAAGACACCCATAACGAAACCATTTCATTGAATACCCAGCTACGAGATGTTGCTGTTAGTCTTTCTCTCCCCCGTTATCTCTTTTTCTCTTTGTAATATCTACACACACCCCATCCACTGATCTCAGACATCCTGCAACTTATCACTCAGCTCCCTCAACCCTTTCTGCTACTCACCTACTTCAACACCTACCGTCCCATTTGGGGCTCTCTAAGGACCTGCCCGAGAGGCTTTCTCTTGGCAGATACTATCACTCTGCTTACTCTCATTTCTCACAACACTGATAAATCCATTTTTCTTTTCCCACACACTTTCTTTGTACCTGCATCTCTTGTTCTGTATTGCATAGCTTGCACAACGTTTACAGTGGTCTGTCATCTAACACATACTCAAGTGACAGTTTCATGTGCATAATTTGTCTGCTAACTCTCATTCCATCTGTGTGCTAGACCCATTGGCAGCTTTCTAAAGCTGACTGGAGGTCCTATTCTTCACTAGAACTTTAGATGAACATCATTTCCACAGCAGTGATGATAAGGAAGAGTACTTTACAAATGTTACCCTTACTGCCAAAGAATGTTCCATCCCTCGAACATCTCTCCTACTGTGATGTGTCCCAGTCCCCTTGGTGGATTGAGGAATGCAGCAATGTGGTTCGTGTACAGGCACATGCTGTCAGTGTCTTTGAATATCATCCCACAAAAGAGAACTGTATTTGTCATCGACAGTTGCACACAAAATGTCATTGCATTATCAGAGATTGCAAAATAGCTAGTTGGATATCTTTCACTAATTCTTATAACAGGTTTACTCCCTCTTCTGTTGTTTGGGGTAACCTACATTGGATTTCTGGAAAAAAGGTATATCTCCAGATTCCTGGCATGACTATCGTGAATGATGTCACAGTGGACCCTATCGTTATTCCCAACATGTTGAGTTGATACTTTTAAGAGATCTAGAGGTTTGCCCATTACTGTCCCACCTTCCTACATTGGAAACAAGTGGAGGAGGCTCAGGGGATATCTTTCTCCTCTGAGAATTATGAATGTTACAATACCATTTTTACTATGAAGGAGCTCGAACATGCTCTCACCTCGTCATGATCCTCCACTCGAGGACTGGACGATATTCACATTCATATGTTGGAGCACATCTCTTGACGGCATTCTATTTCTCCTTCATATGTATAATCGCATCAGGACAGATGGTGTTTTTCCCAGTCATTGGCATGAAGCCACTGTAATCCCTATATCCAAACCTGGTAAGGACAAACATCTTCCATCTAGTACTGCCCAATTTCCCTCACCAGCAGTGTCTGCAAAGCGATGAAATGGATAATCAATGGTCAGCTGGAATAGTGGCTTGAGTCTCGGAATTTGCTAACAAATGCACAACATGTATTTCGTAAACATTGCTGTGTAGTAGATCATCTCGTCACTCTGTCAACCCATATTACGAAGAATTTTCTATGGAAATGTCAAACTGTAGCTGTGTGTTTCGATTTGGGCATCCTCCATCCATGCACGTGTGGGGCTTCCAAGGCCACCTACCCTATTTTAATCGGGAGCTTTTAAAAGACAGAGGTTTCAAGGTATGTATAGGTTCAGCTTTGTCGACCACTTCTATGCAGGAGAACGGGGTATACCTCAGGGCTCAAAGCCGAGAGTAGCCATGTTTGCCATAGCAATGAACCCTATCACGGACTGTCTCCTGCCAGACCTCTCAGGCTCTCTTTTTCGTCGATGACTTAGCAATGTTTTGACCACCCATGGAGCTTAGATAACGGCTTCCATGATTCCACTGGAAAAAAATTGTTTATCTAAACTTCTGGCAGAACAAAGATTTCTTCCACTGTCCTTACATATTGCTCCTGTTGTTCTTCAATTTGTTGAAATCACAAAAATCACAAAATTCTTTGGGCTCACACCTGACAGGAAATTGTCAGTCCTTAGCACACTGTTCCTGATCTTGAAATATCCTACATGTTTTAAATGGTGTTGCATAGGGAGCAGATCGAAAAATCGTTCTCCACTTATACCAGTCCCATGTCCCATCAGAAATGGATTATGGGTATTTCATTTACTCATCTGCATGATCATCTATTTCATGCCATCTCATCACAATCACCATGTTTGACCACTGGAGCTTTCTACACTAAATCAGTGCCCCTTTTTTGGTGACTCTTGACCCCCAGTGCAGGGTAAGCGCAACTTCTTTGTTACCTCCTGGAGGTCACTTTTGTGTACTGTTCCCAATGGGTGAGACCCCTTCAGTGCCTTGACTTCATGCAGAAGTCTGTGTTCGTATTGGATTTAGTTTAGTTTCCAAGGATGCTACTCTAGATTCGATCTACTGCTGTAAGTTTCTCAAACTTTGTACTCAGCTTGGATACAGCATTTTTGTCTACACTGTTGACTCTTTAAGACTGACTGATTGGTGTCGGCTGTGTCTTTGTCATTGGCAACAAACACTATAGATACCAGCTTCTAGACCAGTGCTAGATTATGACTGCAGAGCTTTCTGTCCTCTATCAGGCTGCCCATTACATCAGACTGCACAGTTTTTCGTTTGTGTATTATTTTCTGATTCACTTAGTGCCTTCCAGAGCTTCTGTGTAGTATATACTTACCACCCCGAGTACAACGAATCCAAGAATGACTTCCATCGCTCGCTGATGATGGAGTCAATGAGATGATCATATGTATCTCTAGTCACATTGGAGTGTTGATGAATGAGGCTGCAGACTCTGCTGCTGAGGCTGCGGTCTGACTACATTTCACACCTTTGATACATTCTTGATGAACACATAGAGGCAATTGATCAAATTATTGACAAGACTTACTGCTTTTTAGTCAAGCATTTCATCATTTAGCTTATTGTCATATAAAGAAAAATGGAGAAAGATGAAGAGTGCTTAAAGGGAAATAAAGTGCAGCTGAAAGCATTTTCGATTTTATGTTTTGAAGTGGTATGTGAGTAAAATAAGTAACACAATAGATAAAACCAAGATCATGTGAAAAGTTATTGCAGCAAATGAGCACATTATCTTTTTATTGATGTATTAAACTAAAGTCTATAACGAACAGTCAGAATCATTGAAAAATGAAGAGAACGCCAGAAAAATGAGAACAGCGGTTGCAGTGACAAAGCATAGCATAGCATTTAAAAGAATATGGTGGTGATCTTTAACACTAACCAGCAGAGGTGCCTGATGAAGAGACGTTTTTTACCTCGATGAGCTCTGCCAGCAATGACCTGGTACGGCCACAGTGAACCTGGGCTTCTTAAATTTGGAGCTGGTTAGTGCCACCAGTTCTATTCTGCCTTAATATGTGAGCATAATTCAGTGACCATTGTTAGGCCCATTCGTTCAATACCTGCTCAAATGGGTCGGGCTCTGCCTAAGCCCACATTTATTTCCTAGCTGCTCATGGGGTACCATTGACAATTCTCCTGATGGGCAAAGGTTTACTTTGCGGTAATATCTACACCCAACCAACAAAGAGAGCTCAATTCATCACATAACCCATGCAGCAGTTTCAGAAAAAGACTTTATATCCCAAATTTAATGACCCCGTACCCTATTTCCCCACAGACACTCTTGCAGTTTTGTGACTAGATGTGTGGTAAGCATGGGGCCCCAAGACATTGCAGTAATTCCTTGACTGTGTCTTTTCTCCGACCTATTCTCTGTGACGGATTCTATGCGGACAACTTAGCTTGCTCATAGGATGTCAATTCTAGCTTCTCACACTTTGTTCCCATATTTTGCACCACACATTTCAGTTAACGTATGTTCAGTCTTCACATCTGCTTTTGACCTCCACCTTTTCAAATTTATTTATTTATTTCAAATTCTGCGGGGTTTGAGGGGAAGGTCACCCAGTATCTAGTGTGTTATTTTGGGGGGGGGGGGGGGGTTATTGTCATGTACTGGTACAGCGGTAGCTCCAGCACAGCGGAGATCACACTGTTAATGCCCAAGCTGTTGCCTCCCCTGCATTTACACATGATGAAGAGTAGGTGTCTATCCATTTGGAGATACTGAAACTCAGTGTGCTGGCCTTGACACCAGGTGGCCTTCCTCTGGCTGGATGGTGCCTATAGGGAGAGCCCTCATTTGGAGTAAACAGCATCATAGCAGATATTTGGTGTCGTGAAACAGCCAGTTGTCAGAAGGTCTGCAAATCTCTTCAGATTGATTGCAGTTCAGTGCTTATTACTGTAAGAACTTTCCCTTCTTGACCACACCGTGGGAAGAAAACAAAATAAAGTGGCCAACAGACAGCTACTCCCATCAGTTGTTGATTTGCACCTGAACAGTGGACGGTCCTTTCTTTCTAATAAACCAATATTTTTGTGGAGAATACTGAGAACATATTGGGTGAACTCTCTTCCCTTAGCAAATTATGAAGGGATTCCATCCTAGGTAATTTTTCTTCTGTAAACAACTTGGTGATGGAGATGTTACCATCACATTCTATAAGAACCTCAAAATATACAGGGAATAACGTTTCACTGAAGATGGAAGAACTATGTGAACACTTAAGAGAGGTGAGGTATTCACTTCACATGTCACATACAACAAGGTGGCCACCAATACATTCATCATCGCCTTTGAGGGAGACTGGCTTCCAGAGGAAGTCAAAATCATGTGTTGCTGCAGCAATGTGAAGCTGTATTTCCCACTCCCTGATGTGGTGTTCTAAATGCCAGCACCTTGGGTATCTGCCTCTCCAGTGGACATTTAACTCAGTTTGTCGAGACAGTGGCTGTCCACTCGATGAAAATTCACTATGTGCAGTTTTGTCAAATAAGTACATAATTGGAGATCATGGCTGTTTGTGATGCAGATTGTTGGTGTACAGTAACAACCAGCCAAAAATTGGTTTTAGGCTATTTTATTTAAAAAGTACCATTACTGGTTTAAAGTTGATGCAATGTGTCATCAGGTAGCTTTCATGCGTTTGTCAAAACGCACACTGTGGTGAAGTGGCGTGAAATGAAATCTCCATCTGGAACATTGGGTTTTACAGTTTTGTCTCCAGTGAAACCCATTCATATTGTTGCTTGTATTTTTACACTCGCTCTCATTTGTCATTACTAAGCACTTTCATTGGACCACAGAAGAAATTGCCAATCCTTATCATGTGTTTTATTCTCTTATAACATATGAAAACAAATGCTTTACCATAGTGATCACTACATGACAATCTGTGACATTGACCACTTTTCAGTGATCCATTCACTTCCTTGTCTCTGCCCAACATACCAATTATCGCAGTGGGCTCTTTGAAGAGCCAGCTGTCAATTTTGTACCTCTGCTGTCACTCTTGCCCATACTCTGTCAGATTACATTGGTGGGGTGATGGGAAATGTTTGCGATATGATCATCCATGTGGCTGGAACTACAGTTCCCCTTTCTACAGATACTTTCCACCATAGGCTGGTGCCATGGTGGACCAAAGACATTGAAACAGCTATTCAGGAGTATCAAAATGCCCTGCTATGCCTCAAGCGACATCCTTCAGACACCCCCCCCCCCCCCCTCCACACTTTTAAGCTGCTCTGGGCTAAGGTTTGTTATCTTATGAAATACAGTAAGGAGAAATGCTAGGATTACTGTGGCATTCTCCTTGAGAAAGTATGCCTCTCCAGCCCAGGTGTGGGCCCGGCTCTGTAGCCTTCTGTGCTGCCAAAGATCAACAACTTTTCTGGGTCTCTTCCTTCATTGCAGCTTGTGGGAACCCTTTGAAGCAACTTCAGTTCACATCTACTCTTGATAGCACGGTTGTACCATCTGGTAGTACCTATCCCCACCCAACAGAGAGAGCTCAGTTGATCAGTCCACCTGAGAAGTAGTCTCAGAATTATAGTAACAGGGCACTATAATCCAATTAAAATTGTGTGATAGTTGACATTTGTCACTTGCTGCTATAGCTTTGCCAAATTAGCTTCCACTGCGTGCGCGCGCGCACACACACACACACACACACACACACACACACACACACACACACACACACACACACACACACACACTCTCTCTCTCTCTCTCTCTCTCTCTCTCTCTCTCTCTCTCTCTCTGGGCACGTGCATGCTCCACCTCATTATGGAGAATTGTCTGATCTAAACAGATGCGTGCATAGTATTTGATTATCAGTTATAAAAAGAGATTAAAGAAGCTTTTTTATATAAGTCTCTTAACCATTTTACTTTCTATTCTGCTGTTTGGGATAAAGCTTGTCACGTTGGTAGCAAAAAGTTGTATTTTCCAATAATCTGTTGGGCTGTTGCAAGCAATATTATAGCGGATTCTGTCAATATCTGACATTTTTGGTCACTACTTCACAAAGATTTCAAGCTCCACTCATTACCATCCTGAGTTCCTACCTCGAAAGTGAGTATTTAGAGGTTGTGGCACCTATTTTCTGATGGCAAGCTTCGACTCCATACTTCCAGTCTTACCTGGAGAGACAGCACATTTCCTATCGGTGGCATAAAGCCATTTTAATGCTTATCCTTAATCATGCTAAAGACAAACATATTCCTTATACTGTTGTCCCATTTCTCTCACCTGTAGTATCTGGAGGGTTATCAAGCAAACAGATGATGCATAGGCAGCTAGTATGATGGCATGAGTTGCAGGAATGACCATATGACACTTGCTGGAGGACACCACACATTGCACAAGTGGTGCGTATTAGGCTGCCTGCCTCACTTTATTAGGAAATTTTGAGCTTTGGCCGTAACTGTTTTGCACCCACAAGTCAGAAGGAAAATAAAATAAACAGACCTCAAGATCAAATCTTGTGAACAAAGAGAACAGCATTGACAATGTAGTGCAAGAGACAATGAATATTATAACCTAAGTTCTATGCAAAGAAGGGAAAGCAGAAAGGTGGAAGGAGTATATAGAGGGTCTATACAAGGGCGATGTACTAGAGGACAATATTATGGAAATAGAAGAGGATGTAGATGAAGATGAAATTGGAGATATGATATTGCGTGAAGAGTTTGACAAACCACTGAAAGACCCGAGTCGAAACAAGGCCCCCGGAGTAGACAACATTCCATTGGAGCTACTGACGGCTTCGGGAGAGCCAGTCCTGACAAAACCCTACCATCTGGTGAGCAAGATGTATGAGACAGGCGAAATACCCTCAGACTTCAAGAAGAATATAATAATTCCAATCCCAAAGAAAGCAGGTGTTGACAGATGTGAAAATTACCGAACTATCAGTTTAATAAGTCACAGCTGCAAAATATTAACACGAATTCTTTACAGACGAATGGAAAAACTAGTAGAAGCCGACCTCGGGGAAGATCAGTGTGGATTCCATAGAAATGTTGGAACACGTGAAGCAATACTGACCTTACGACTTATCTTAGAAGCTAGATTAAGGAAGGGCATACCTACGTTTCTAGCATTTGTAGACCTAGAGAAAGCTTTTGACAATGTTGACTGGAATACTCTTTCAAATTCTGAAGGTGGCAGGGGTAAAATACAGGGAGCGAAAGGCTATTTACAATTTGTACAGAAACCAGATGGCAGTTATTAGTCGAGGGACATGGAAGGGAGGCAGTGATTGGGAAGGGAGTGAGACAGGGTTGTAGTCTCTCCCCAATATTATTCAATCTGTATATTGACCAAGCAGTAAAGGAAAAAATAGAAAAATTCGGAGTAGGTATTAAAATCCATGGAGAAGAAATAAAAACTTTGACAGAATTACAATGTCATCGGCAAACCTCAGAGACAGCAAAGGACTTCCCGGAAGAGCAGTTGAACGGAATGGATGGTGTCTTGAAAGGAGGATATAAGATGAACATCAACAAAAGCAAAACTAGGGTAATGGAATGTAGTCGAATTAAGTCGGGTGATGTTGAGGGTATTAGATTAGGAAATGAGACACTTAAAGTAGTAAATGAGTTTTGATGATGGTCGAAGTAGAGAGGATATAAAATGTAGACTGGCAATGGCAAGGAAAGTGTTTCTGAAGAAGAGAAATTTGTTAACATCGAGTATAGATTTGTCAGGAAGACATTTCTGAAAGTATTTGTATGGAGTGTAGCCATGTATGGAAGTGAAACATGGACGATAAATAGTTTGGACAAGAAGAGAATAGAAGCTTTGGAAATGTGGTGCTACAGAAGAATGCTGAAGATTAGATGGGTATATCACATAACTAATGAGGAAGTATTTAATAGAATTGGGGAGAAGAGAAGTTTGTGGCACAACTTGACCAAAAGAAGGAATCGGTTGGTAGGACATGTTCTGAGGCACCAAGGGATCACCAATTTAGTATCGGAGGGCAGTGTGGAGGGTAAAAATCGTAGAGGGAGACCAAGAGATGACTACACTACGCAGATTCAGAAGGGTGTAGGCTGCAGTAAGTACTGGGAGATGAAGAGGCTTGCATAGGATAGAGTAGCATGGAGAGCTGCATCAAACCAGTCTCAGGACTGAAGACCACAACAACAAGATGCAAACGTGATACCCTTCACTGCAGGACCTCCTAGATGGCACTCAGTCCATCAGTGTCATTAAGTAATAGCAAGGTCCATTAAAAAAAGCGAAAAAGGCATTACATTTACAAAGGATGCAGCACCCTGCTAATAACCTAATCTTATTCTCACATAGAGAATGAATGAGTGTTACTTAACTAAACAACAACAAAAGTTGGGAACACTGTTGCCACAAGGAATGCACATACACTTGCTTCTAAATTTTAGGCCAGCAGGGACTGACCAGTGGATGCTACTTCCTTGTGGAAATTTTTGATAAGGTAGTAATTCGTTCTAACTGTTAACATGGCCAAACCGTGCTTCACAGAAATTTGAGACTTGAAAAGTTATTACAATTACTTACTTGCTGTTACTCAACACTCAGATTTTAAGAGAGTCTGTCCAGCAGTGGCAGGTGGCAGGTAGTATAATGTTTCTTTTACATAGGGAATTGAACAATGTACTAGCACAATTTATAAACGCGTACCTGAAACAAAATACAGTTCATAACCACATAATACGTAACCTTTATAACAATGGTAACAAAACTATACTGATGGCATTAAACAAGTTTTGGCATAGACGTGTCTTCCCTAGTCAGTTTACTGGACACATTTTCGCAACCATGCAAGATTTGGGCTGTTGAGGCAACCTACCCATTTTTTATTAAGATTTTTTAAAATCCTATTGACCATTCCATATCTGGGTACCTGTGTCCCTTTATAACCAACAAGCACAAGAAAACAGTTTTTTATGTGGGCTTCTAACTAAAGAACCGCAGCTTTCACAATTCCATTCAGAATAGCTGGTATAGTGACTGCTGTGTATCATAGACTTTTGTACTCTGCTATGTTGCTGAACTGACATAAACAACTTATCCTCTTATTCCTGGAAAATTCTTACATATTTGCAGCCCAGTCATACTGTGCACAAAGACTAAATTTTTATTCTTTTTTTGATGATCTGGCCTAGGTGTTAGATTGATGGCAGAGGTTAAGTTGTTGATGGAGGAGCATATTAGCACACCTTCAGGCAGGGCTCCTGTCATGACAGTTGCACCCAGGCAAAGTTTCCTTCCAATCATGTGTCTACTTTTGCATATTAGCTACCTATTTTAATGATAGCCTTATTAACTATGATCTGAACACATTCTCATACTGATTTCCTGTAACGCACATAACTTACAGTATTGTATCTTAAGTACAATTTTTTACTTTTGAGTGGTTGTTCATGGGGATAGAACACCACCACACACAACAGATGTGGTTCTTTTTTAATCTCATATACCATTTTAATGACACTGGCTTTGACTTCTTCTATTTTGGAGTTTTCATGTTGTCCCAATCCAAGGAATTTTCATTTAATTGTGTTCTCTAAAATGGAGAGATTAATGACCTCATTATTCTATGTCTATTGTCATTAAATGTCCAATGAATTGAAAAGATAAAAAATGAAAGGAATCTCGTGTGCTGGTGTATTCTCTAGTGGTGTAAATTCATTTGTTGCAGTTGAAGAGGAACCTTTCAATACTCCAGAAATCAGCAAACTCTCCTAGTTTGGCAACAATCATACGGGAATGGCAACTGATTTGTGAAAGACCTCCAAAGGGTTTTGAGAAGTTTTTCAAACCAGGTACTGGCAAACAACCATCAAAAAATGGAAAACCGAAGGAAGATGTTCCAAAAGAGGCACAACAGCCACCACCTTCAAGAGGAACTAGTCAGCCTCCACCCAAGTCTACCCAGAGGCCGTATGATCAGTGGTCATTTGGGATGTTTGGAGGTCAGTCCAGGTAAATATTGTTATAAAAAAGGAACTCCTCTTTTGTAAACAGTAAATAAGTTGTTTAACTTCTTAAACAATTTAAAAATTGACGAGCTTTTTGTGTTTATGTAGGAGAATTGCTAACACACAGATTTTTTATTTTAGTACTTAGAGTTTTTTGATTAACCCACACAGCTAGAAAAAAAGTCAGAATTATGGCATTTACCGGCATTGAAAATCATAATTATGCTGATAGGAACTTTCAAAAATTCCAATATGCTATAAGCTTGCGATATCTGAAAAGGTGCCTAAACACTGTAAGGTAGTGAAGGTAGGAAGCAAGCCTTATGAATACCAAAGTGTCAGTGAGATGGGGGATTGTGAAGAGGTTGACTGAGGGAGCATATACCAGTCTGTGGAAAATATAGTTAAATGATAGTGAAAAACACACACACACACACACACACACACACACACACACACACACACACACACACACACAGCGTATCCAGTACATATACACTGTAATGAAACTTATTGGTAGATTAAAACTATTTGCTGGACAAGAATTCAAATAATGAACTTTGTTCCATGCTAGCAATACTGGTAATAAATGAGCTGTTCAAACATGCCTCACAACTATCATTAAGTTTCAGTTCATAATACATTCAGCTGTAGGGCGAAAAAATTCAAACTGGAAAATGCCCATCTCACAGGCAATCTAGTCAGCAAGGCAGGTAGGAGAGTTTAAGTGGAGCTTAAAAGATTATAAGAGAATTAGCAATACATTGAAATCCTGTATGGGCTTGCAATGTGAACAAATAACACAATTGGGAAGAACATTTTTACAAAAGACTCACTTCTAGGTTAAAGTTCCAGTCTGTCACTCAATTTTAATGTCGTAAATTACAATTTAGCATGTTTCACTAATTAATTTATTCACTGTGTTTTGTATTATTTAATAAGAAATTAATGTGTCTTCAATAAATCTGTTGGCTTCTAGTTTTTGTACGGTACATATTATGTTCTGTCCCATTGGAAATAGTGAATACATTTATGTTATAAACTTTTTTAAATTTCCTATTCTATTTTTCCTTTTGACAAAGAAACAATCCTTTAGTTACAAAAGCTCAAAGTAAAATGGGTGTTTGCTCTGTTCGTGTTTTTGCACATTCGTGTGTAGTTAATATAGTCCGTATTTAGTTGGGACTGGTGATCCGGCAGTAAATTGCATAGTCAGAAGGGAACAAAATGTTTTGATGGAACAGTAAACTATAGATACCTTTTCCCCACTTGGATAACTGAGGTAGATCAGGGACATAAAAGTAGCATCCAATTGAAAGACTTGCATCCAGCCGTTGTGTCTGATGGAAGAATAATAATAATAATAATAATAATAATAATAATAATAATAATAATAATAATAATAATAATAATAATTTCTTCTTCTGCTGCTGCTGCTGCTGCTGCTGCTACTACAAATTTAGATCACCTCTAAATGTTTAAATTACGTATTTACCAATTTTTTTTTTATTTTTTTTTTTTTATTTTTTTTTTTTATGTAGCCTCACTGTCATTGCCATTTGACTTGGTGTTAGAAGTGATTGTTCATTTTCAATTGAAATTTTTCCCCCACCAGGGGTACTGGCCCAGGAGGTGGAAAGCCATTTGGTGATGGTGGAGATCGTGAGAAATGGCTTGTACTTGGCATGATAGGCACTGTGGCTCTTCTTGGAACTCTAGCATTTTATGAGATGGGTTATAAGGAAATAGCCTGGAAAGAATTTGTCAACAAGTGAGTACATTTATTTAACATCATATTTCCCATTCTTAGGTATAAAACATAGTTTCTGGTCATGCAGTGTTATTTATGTTCCCAGAATATAAGCTATTGTTTGGTTAGATATCCATTGACTGTATAAATAGTTTTTATGTACATCAAAAAAATGTAATAATTGTTAACATCATTGTGGAACTACAGCAATTGTTCATGAAAATTGCGATAAATAGTAAATTTTGAAAACGGTAAACAGTTTGCCCATAAGACCATCTTCAGACAAAACCGTCCATATGACAAGAGGAGCTAGTTCAGAGTACCTACTGGTTCCTGTCGTAACTACTTTGACCTCGTATCATCTACAACTTCTGGTTTGAAGGTAACGTAATAGACTGAAACATGTTACTGGAATCAAAAGTAAACAAGTAATTTTCATTAAAATTATAATTAAATGTCATTTATCAACTTTGGCTGAATCTTATTGTGATTGATTTTCCATTCCTCGTTGATATTCTGGAGAGTAATTCATGACTTGAAGTTATGACAAATGTTTGTTTTGCCTTTCTAGAAAACACTTGGCATAAAATTTTCAGTAGACAAAAATCATGTTTGCTTTTTTAGGTGTGAGATCACAGGCTTTCCCCAACAACTTGAATTACTGCTTTATTTCAGATGTTAAATGACAGATTCATCTGTCATCCATAGTAACAGATTGGCTCACAAAATCAGTTACCCTTTTTTTTCTCCAAACACTCTGGAGAAATTAATTTTCACTTCTTAAACAACTGGTTTGTGAAGTAATATTTTACTTCTTGTAACTTAGTGGCACTAATTTTTTGATTCTCTTAACATGGAGGGAAGAACTGGTGGTCATATCAGCAACATTGTAGCTTCTGGTAAGGTCACCCAAGCCAGACAGTTGTCCGCAGAGGAGACCGATGAATAATGTCCCACATCTTACAGAAGGAGGGACTGATAGAGCGTTTCCAAAGGGAGCTCAGCTGGCGTTGGTTGGATGCAGGCAGGGCTGACCCGGGGCTTCCAGTTAGTCAGCACTGCCAGTCCTCTTTTAAAGTGAACTGTGAGCATACTTCAGCAAATGTCTGCATCTACATACACACTCTGGCAGCCATCCTACGATGTGTGGCAGAGAGTACACTGTACCACTATTGTCATTTCCTTTCCTGTTCCACTAGCAAATAGTGAGGGAAAAAGGTCTTCGAGCCACTCATGTATCCGGGAACCTTCCCGGTTTACTCATAGCTTTAAACAATCTGCAGTGGGTCACCATGTCAAATGCTTTTGGGAAATTTAGGCACATAGAATCTGCATGTTGCCCTTTATCCTTAGTTCACGGGATATCATGTGAGAAAGGTGCAGGATGAGTTTCAAACGAGCAATGCTTTCTAAATCTGTGCTGATTTGTGGACAGAAACTTTTCCATTTCAAGGAAGCCGATTATATTTAAACTAAGAATATGTTTGAGGATCCTACAGCAAACCCATGTCAATGATATTTGTCTGTAATTTCACAGGCCCATTCTTTTACCTATGTCTATCACAATGTCCTTCATACGGGAGTCTGTGCGATGGTCAAATAATGTTGTGTGTGTGTACAATTCTCCTATTTGC
The DNA here is from genome assembly GCF_023897955.1 of Schistocerca gregaria. Lineage (NCBI taxonomy): Eukaryota > Metazoa > Arthropoda > Insecta > Orthoptera > Acrididae > Schistocerca > Schistocerca gregaria. The sequence goes on along the minus strand of NC_064920.1, from coordinate 322,606,680 downwards.
TATCTTCTACTGCCTCATCAGACTGGTCGACGAGTGACTGGATGGAAGCCTGAGACACCGCTTAGCAATGGTGGTAGTTGCTGTATGTTTCATTCATAGATTTTTTTACAGATGCACAAATTTCTACTAATCTTTGCTTGTAGTCATTTGTGCACCCTCTTTTGAGCTGTGGGTGTAACAGTCTTAATTGGTCATGACAGTGGAAGACTGTATGTTTTTGAGAACTGGTATCTTGGCTTAACTGTCTGGGTTTAAAGGAAGGTACAAACCTCTATAGTAAAAGCAAAAAAGAAAAGAAATAAATAACATAAAAATGTGCTATGTATCAATTGGGATTGGGGGGGGGGGGGGAGCATTGTTGGCTGTTGAGGCAAATTGATCACTAGGGAGCAACCTCTGGAACACCTGCTGCGTTCCAGTTGTATAAGGCTTTCTTCAGGTAAGCAGGGCTCTGCTGAGTCATAATTTATTTCCCTTGCTGCTCATGGGATTGCTATGGAGCAGAATGTAACCCAGAAATACTCCTGGCAAGAGGAGTGCACTATTAGGCTGCACCTACACCCAACCGACAAAGAGCTCTCCGATGATCAGCTCACAGGTTTGCCATAATGCCTTCATAATAACTAGCAGAGAACAGGAAGCCTATGAAAAAGATATCGCCCTTCAGTGTTCACAAAGGAGTGTATGAAATTGCTGGATTTTTAAATAGTATAAAACAACTTTGTAATTGTATGTTACTAACAGAAACGGCCATGTCACACAGTGTCTTAAGCTTCTAACATGAAAAACATTAGGTGACTTCCATGTAATAGCAGAAATTGATAATTGCTCTTAAGAAACTAAGTCACCAAAAGTAATGCTTTATTATAAATTCAAGCTTCAGACCAAGTAAAATGACAATAATATGTCATTGCACCTGTAGAGGCAAAACTATGTCTGACCCTGAAACATATCTGAAACCACAAATGAGAGCATCAGCAATTCACAGCTAGCATTATCTCTGCCCAGTGCTAATTGAAACATTGAAGATGTTAACATCCTTGTGAAGAAACCAGATAGCGCAGTTTTGACAGTTTCTTCTCATATAATGTGTGTTGTTGTTGTTGTTGTTGTTGTTGTTGTTGTTGTCTTCAGTCCTGAGACTGGTTTGATGCAGCTCTCCATGCTACTCTATCCCATGCAACCTTCTTAATCTCCCAGTACCTATTGCAACCTACATCCTTCTGTATCTGTTTGGTGTATTCATCTTTTGGTCTCCCTCTATGATTTTTACCCCCCACACTGACCTCCAATACAAAATTGGTGATCCTTTGATGCCTCAGAACATGTCCTGCCAACCTATCCCGTCTTCTAGTCAAGTTGTGCCACAAACTTCTCTTCTCCCCAATCTTATTCAGTACTTCCTCATTAGTTATGTGATCTACCCATCTAATCTTCAGTATTCTTCTGTAGCATCACATTTCAAAAGCTTCTATTCTCTTCTTGTCCAAACTATTTATCGTCCATGTTTAACTTCCATACATGCCTACACTCCATACAAATACTTTCAGAAACGACTTCCTGACACTTAAATCTATACTCGATGTTAACAAATTTCTCTTCTTCAGAAATGCTTTCCTTGCCATTGCCAATCTACATTTTATATCCTCTCTACTTCGACCATCATCAGTTATTTTGCTCCCCAAATAGCAAAACTCATTTACTACTATAAGTGTCTCATTTCCTAATTAATTCCCTCAGCATCACCCGACTTAATTCGACTACATTCCATTTTCCTCGTTTTACTTTTGTTGATGTTCAACTTGTACCCTCCTTTCAAGACATCGTCTATTCCGTTCAGCTGCTCTTCCAAGTTCTTTGCTGTCTCTGACAGAATTACAATCTCATCAGCGAACCTCTTTTTTTTTTTTTTTATTTCTTCTCCCTGGATTTTAATACCTACTCTGAATTTTTCTTTTGATTCCTTCACTACTTGCTCAATATACAGATTGAATAACATCGGGGAGAGGCTACAACCCTGTCTCACTCCCTTTCCAACCACTGCTTCCCTTTGATGTCGCTCGACTCTTATAACTGCCATCTGGTTTGTGTACAAATTGTAAATAGCTTTTCGCTCCCTGTAGTTTGCCCCTGTATGAAATTTGATTATAACAGGGAAAATTGAACTCTCTGTAGTCAGAAAGAGGTTTTTGAACAAGAAGAAAGTGTCCACGAGATGGTGGATCATATTAGTTGTGTTATCCACCATGTCACTGAAGAACCCATCCTGAAGTCTAGCAACTGTTTCAGAAGACAACTTGTCATTTGGTGGTATGAAGAAACCCACTTGTGCCATACACACAGGTCTGCGTTAGTTGAAATGTGGTAAATCAGCAGAAAATCTTGCAGCTTTCCTGGTTGTGAAGGCAAAAGCACAGCAAGAAATTTAAGAAGGAAAGAGAAACTCTTGGAAGAACGGTGTAAGTTCCCATAATCATTCCACTTGAGCACGCAAGCTTCAGAGTCAATAAGCAGAATTTCAGATAAGGGCAGTTTAGATCTTACAGCTATATTGTGGAATTGGGTTCTGGTGAGTCTACCTATGGACATGGCTCAAGCAATGGGTGAACATTGTTTAAAAATAACTGTGTCAACCAATTTCCAGGAACCATGCACTCTGTAGTTACACAGAGATGAGAAAGGTAATCTTCTTCTCAAATGCTCAGAAATGGCCGACCACCTGTTCTCCATATAGGAAATGGAGTCAGACCTGTCCGCAGCATGAGAAATTGATCCATGACCACATCAGATACATTATGCCATGCTACACCTCTGTACCAAGGAGCCAAAGATATACTTCAATGTAGTTTCAATAAAATCTGGTTTCATTAATAGTATCCTGATGCATGGATAGTGGCAATACTGATTCCTTTATTGAAACTGGGTGTTGCACGCCCAGGGGTTAAAATAAATAATAATTTGGTCTCTCTTGTGGCTTTGTGCATCACTCTAAACATTATTACAGGGGCGAAGGTTTGATAATTCACAACCTAGTGCCTAATCCTGTGAACTTGACTTCCCAATGCGGGCTGTCCTCTTACTTTGCCCACCGCCAGCTACAGACGGAATCCTGTAATGTTCATCATTTAACAGGTTGGAGACACACTCTTGCAATGAGTTCCAACTTTATCTGGTATGATCCAGATATAGCATGTTAATCAAGCACTGTAAATTTGGAGCACACTGTTCCTAACTAAAGTTGTCAAACTAATCAATATCCTCATTTATTGGCACTTCACTCACATAGCCCGTTGGAATGTTATTAAGTCTATTGTCATAATGTTAATCACTCAGTTCAGATACTTGGAGCACAAAACAGAAGTCCAGTGTTAATACTGGCTATCATAAGTTGGTGAGCGACACAGTTCTTGCAATTGGCTTCAATCAGTTCTAATGGCATTAAAAGTTATTTTCATGGGTGCATGTGGGACGAATCACAGTTGATTGCTGTTCTTGCAACCAGATACATGATTTAGGAATTATCACTTTCAAATAAGTCTCCACTACTGAACCATCAACACTGCTATGGAATACACAACTTCTATCACAAGTGTTTTATTTACTTCAACAAAATACTGTAAATTGTACTTTACAGACATGGTAGTGACACTGAATGATACATGCACCAAAAAAGCTAAACCACAATTCTCTTGCTAACATGCTCTGCAGCCAGCAGAGGCAGGCATGGATGATAGGCGAAAGTCACAAAGTAGATCACCTATGCTGAAGACAAAAAAGAATATAGTGTGACGAAACCTCCCATCTTTACCACTCTTTGCTTCCATGGCACAAAAACCTGTTCCTAAGGTTGACGCAGACATCGTCCGCTGTACAACCATCCACCACCAGTACCTGTACTTGCATGTTTACATGCCAAGGCAAAATGTGATAGAGCAATCCAAGCAGCCACCACAGAAGAGACCAGCAACAGTTCAGAGTGAGTGTCAAGAAGGCATACAACAAGCACAGTGCCTCTCCGTGCCCCCTTTCCCTCTTGTCCTCGGAAGGGACAGGATGGAGGGAAAGGTTCATGACGTTCTGGTCAAAAGCTATCTCGAGTGCCGTCAGGCATGATTCTTTCACATCTGACTGAGGAGGAGGAGGAGGAGGAGGAGGAGGAGGAGGAGGACATCATGGAGTTAGATGCCTTGGATCCAGGCAGCCCCCTCCACTCCCTCTCATTCCACAAATGCTTCATGACCTGAGTTGAGAGAGAGCTAGAGGTGTAGGTATTTTCGTCACTACCGACTACCACTCCTTGCCTCTGTCACTTACGACAACTTTACAAGCAGTTGCTGCATCAGTGCACGTGCATCATCTGTTGACAATGTGTTCCTTTTACTTACCCCCACATGATGCAGTTGATGAAGAGGCCCTAGCTGACCTTATTACACAGCTCCCCCGCACCTTCATCCTATGTGGTGATTTTAATGCACACAGTGTGGTTTGGGGCTCCGCAACTACCTGCCCCAGGGGTAGAGCAATTGAAAAGCTTCTCATGTAGTCATGTACATACGTGCTAAATGCGAGACAGAGCACTCACTTCTGCACAGCAACTGGGACTTTCTCTGCAATTGATCTCTTGCTTTGCTCTCCAGCTCTTGCTCACACTGCCCAATGGGAAGTGGTCAGTGACTTGCTGAGACTTGATCACTTCCCATTTTTGATTGACTTGCCATATGGGGTGGAACCCGAAAGGTAACTGCCACAATGGGTGCTCGGTAGAGCTGATTGGACACTTCATAGCCAGTTGGCCCAGTCCAAAAATTGTGCAAATGTTGAGGCATGGATGGATCATGTTACCAAAATGATCCACCATGCCGCTGCAGCATCCATTCAACAGTCCCTGGGACGACAGAAGAGGCAACCTGTCCCTTGGTGGGGTGCCGAATGCTGCTCTGCAATCAGGACCTGGCATGCGGCTCTGGCAGTTTCAAGTGTCAGCCAACTGCAGAGAATCTTGCAGCCTTTTGGGTGGTGAGGGTAAAATGTCGCCAAATTATTAGAGAAGCAAGATGATGTGGCAACAGTTCCTGAACCCCATTAATGCCTCCACCAAAAGTTCGTGTGTGGGACACCATCAGGAGAATTTTTGGGAGAGGAGGCAGGTGCCCCATGGCTGCTGTAATGGGGCACGGCACTCTCCAAATCAATCCTCAAGACTCTGCCCAGACCATGGCAGTGTATTTTGCCACAGTTACTGCAGCAACCAGTCAGGATCTAGGTTCCTAGCACCACAGAGTGGTTGCTGAAAGGTGTAGTTTGGGCTTCCAGTCCACTTGTGATGAAGTGTACAACCGCCCATTTTCCATGTGGGAGCTGGATTCTGCATTGTATGCAGCTCGTGTCACATCTCCTGGTCATGACTGGATCCATTACAGTATGCTGCGGCATCCCATAAGGCGAAACAAAGATATCCTCCTCACACATTTTAATGCTATTTGAATGTCAGATCAATTTCCCAGCTTGTGGCATGAGACAATTTTAATTCTTCTTTTAAAACTTGGGAAAGACCGTACTTGCCCAAGTAGTTACTGTAGTGTTGCCCTCACTAGCTGCACGGGAAAGACCTTGGAGTGGATGGTCAACCACTGCCTTGTATGGATCTTAGAATCCAGCCTCCTTAGTCACTTTCAGTGTGGGTTCAGGAGGTATCGCTCCACCTTTGATGACCTTGCCCTCCTGGAGGAGGCTATACAACAGTCTTTCCTATGCTGTCATCTCCGTCTAGGTGTAATTTTTTGGCATCAAGAAGGCCTAAAACACTACTTGGAAGCATCTTATCCTGGAGCAGCTTTATGAATGGGGTTTTCGTGATTGTCTTCCCCTTTTTTTTTTCAGTCCTTCCTCTCGCCATGATATTTTAGATACCAATTCGGTGATGTCCTGTCTGAGCACTTTGAGCAGAAGAACGGTGTCCCTCAAGGTAGTGTTTTAAGTGTGACAATCCTGTCCAGTGTTCTTTGTGGATGACTTCCCTGTGTTTTGCTCTTCTTCAAGCCTCGCAACGACAACACATCAGTTGCAACTAAGTCTTCGGTGTTTGCAGGAATGGACGCAGAAAAGTGGTTTTAAATGTTCCAACGAGAAGTCTGTATGTGTTCTTTTTAACCGTTCTTGTACCATCTTAAACTTTCCTGAGTTGAGGATGAAGGACACTGTCCTTACCTTTAAAGATACAGTGAGGATTCTAGGCCTCATATTTGACTCTTAAGTTTATATGGTTACCACATCTTAAGGACCTGAAAAAAGTCACTTAAGGCTTTAAGTACTTTAAAATGTCTTAGCCGCAGTACATGGGGAGCAGACAGGACTTGCCTGCTCCAGTTTTACCGGGCATTCGTGTGATCTCGGCTCGATTATGGGTGCACAGTATATGGGTCTGCCAGACCCTTTTATTGAAAGTTATTGGACATGGTGCACTATGAATGAATTCCGTTGGCCACTGGGGCATTCAGAATGAACCCCATACCAAGCATCTGTGCAGAGGCTGGTGAACCATCACTTCATGTCAGGTGACGTCTACTTACATTGCACCAGGTGTATAAAAAGCTGTCCACAACATACACACCCACCTACAATAACGTTGCTCAGCCTCCACTGGAAAGGCTTTTTTTTGTAACCAGCAACAGGCAATGAGGCCCTATGAGATATGTCACAGGACTGTCTTCTAGAGATGGGGGTTTTAATGTTTTACGTCGCAGTGGGAGCAGATTTCCACTTTGGCTTCTCCAGAGGACCAGGCTTATTTTAGACTTGATGAATTTTAAGGAAGATCATACATCAGATTTAACATTTCAGTCTGTTTTTTTAAACATTTTAGATATGCATCTTGGTTTCACAATAGTGTACACTGATGGCTCCAAGCAAGGGAATGCCATTGGCTGCTCTGTCGTGCTCTCTGACCATGCCACCAGGGATCGCCTTCCTGACGAGTATACTGTTTTCTCATTGGAGTTCCACGCAGTCCTGAAGGCAATGGAGCAAATGCATCATATTCGGGGCAAACGGTTTCTCATCTGCTGATTCCCTTAGTGCCTTAAAATCGCTATAGAAACTGTACCCAGCTGAGGAGTTGGTCCGGCTGATACATGACCAACTGTAGTTGCTCCAACAGCAGGATAAGCAGGTATCATTCTGCTGGGTGCAAGGTTATGTAGGGATATGGGTAACTGAACAGACCAATCGGGCTGCCAAGGTGGCCTGCAGAGAACAGGCTGTGGCAGTGTGTTCTATTTCCTTACAGGCTGTTGTATCTGCATTACACAGGAAGTGTATGCAGTTGTGGGATGAGGAATGGCTGGTGGTGACGGCCAATATTCTGCGGTTGGTGAAGTCAACAGCCCGGTTGTGGCGTTCCTCCTGCCAGTTGCTCAGGTGGGATGAAATGACAATCAAGTGTCTTAGAACTGGGCACAACCATTTCACACACAGCTTTTTACTGCAGTGAGAGGATACTAGGTTTTGTGATGCTTGTGGTGTGCACATTGCTATCTGCCATATTTCAGTAGAGTGCGTTTTGTATCGTGATGCAAGGGCAGAAGCAAATATTGGTGGGAGCCTGCCCTCTTATTTTAGCTGATCATCAGAAGAGTGTGACTAAGGTTTCAAAATTTTGTGATGTGTCTGAACCCTGGCATAAACTTTTAGGCTGGAGGTTTTCGTTTTGCAGAGCAGCTGGCTTATCTCTCTATCTATCTCTCTATCTTTTTTCCCAGCCAGCCACAGCCATCTGCCATATTGTTTTAGCTCCTTATACCACTTTCTTCCTGCCTCGTTAATGTTTCCCTACTGACACAATTCTTTGTTCCGTGGTTCTGTGTGGGTGTGCACAAAGTTTTCCAACTTTTGTTACCTGTGTTTTACATGATGTTTTATTGTTTTATCTTCCTGTCTTGTGTATTTAACTGACACTCGTCTCAATCTGTTTTTGCGCGCACACTAAAGAGCTTGCTGCCGTGCGCCCATACAAACATGTCTATGTCCACTAAGATAGTATTCTAAGTGTAGTACTATTTGCAATAGCTGTGAATGGCTTTTCATCCGCAGTCAGGACCCATGTTAAAAGTTAAATTTTTATTTGTCTGCTTAATTATTTATTTATTTGTGTTACACAGTGCTGTTACAAAATTATGTATTTACAAAATGAATAATTGGTAAATTATGTAATTTTATAAGATGGCTTTGTGTTCTGCTTTTTTCCAAGTGTGCGTGTGATAGTGCGCGCGATATTAAAAAAAAGTACAGCCGACTCATCACCTCTCCCTCAGGGCCAATCCACTCTGTACTGTATCAGTGGGACCCCAGCTCTGGCAGGATGCATGTAGGAACTCTGTCCCAGTGTCTAATCAAGAAGACACAAATTGGGCACAGTGCCTACATCCACTCTGATGCAGCAGAGCTGCTCCACCAGATGTCACTGGACAGTCATTGATGCAATCACTGCTTCAGCTACCAGTGACCTCGAGCATGGAGTGCGTGTGGAGCAGCCTGCAGAGGGAGGAATAAAAGTTGATCGTGCAACCTTACGAGATTAGTTCGTCAATACACCTGACGATGGCAACATGTCAGTGTGTCAAAATATTGTGCGCACTGGACACCGTAAAGTGGCTGTACACCCTTGGGTTGTTCAACAGAACATCTGTACTTTCTACATTGACATAATGGTAGTCATTTCATAACAGTTAAACGATTATCCATCTCGTACACAGTATCAAAAGAGCCCATTCTTTGCTCTTTTTCATAACTAAAGATTTGACTGTGAACTGAATAAACAGCAATAATAAGAATTAATTTGTACATACCACGGGCTAATAAAGCAGTAACTCGTGAAGTAAACTCTGTTATGCACTTAATTACAATGTTTAGTGATGAGTGTAAGTGAAAAACAGGTATTACAATATGATAGCTGTTTGCAATAAAAGTCTAATTCTTTTTTTCTTTTCTTTAGCCACCAAAATACAAATAATGCACTGCAGCACCAGCAAGTCTTTGAACAATAGTAGGTAGAATGAAATGTCATCGATAAAACATTACTAAGACAACAAATTGTGGTGGAAGTGATGCTCCTGAAGTGAAGTGAAGAATAAGACATTTTCCATTAATATACAGTTTCGTTCTCTGGTGGGGTGATCCATCTATATGTGAAGCCTGTGGAATACCATTTTCAGTATGATGTAAGGCAACCCTCTGCTTGGCAGGAGACCTACCCATCATCCTAGCTGATGATGGCAACTATGTGACACGTATTATAAATTTTGTGATGTATCAGATCTCCTACCTAAAATGTTGAGGAGAGGTTGTCAGTGAGCTCTGACTAGTTGGCTTGGCCTCTGTATTTTCTTTAATTATTCAGCCATCCTTATGACTGAGAATTTAAAAACATGTAAACTGTGCATTAGTGTCAATGTAGCCAGACATTCTGAAGAAATTTACAGAGTTCCCTCAGCAATTTCACTTGTGAGAACAGACATCGTTCAAACCAAAAGATGTTATTGATATCCAATAAACATGCTGATGACCTTGCAGTTGATCACTCTAAATTCAACACCACCATAGTCATCGTCATCAGTGCTCGAAAGACTGTTACAGTATCAGTGGCTAAAATTGTTAAATAATGTAATTGGATAGATAAAAGATCTACTCACCAACTGGCAGCAGAACACTCACACATAAAACGTTATAATTAGGCCAGCTTTTGGAGCCAGTGGCTCTTCCTTCAGGCAGAAGGGTTCAAGGGGAAGGAAGAGGGATGAAAGAAAAGGACTAGACTCTGTGAGAAGGGGTAGGTTTCAGAAAAGTCAGTAGTCATGTCCGAAAGTTTCTTTGAAAGCAGAGAGACCCTCATTACAAATCTAACTTGTGTTCAGTCAATTCAAAAGAAAAATTCCCTAACTGGTTTGATAAATCCAAAGATGTTTTAGTCTTTATTAAAATCATCAAATGGATAAAAATCCTTTATTCAGTACTACGGGCACAGAAACACGAGGTTACACAGAGACAAATTACTGAATTTAGTCTTTTAAAATTGTTTCTCAGCAGACAATCATAAAAGATTCATTCTTTCAGTAATCATAAAAACTCGGAAATGGAAGATACTGAGCTATGTTTTCTTGCAAAAGAAAACCAGATGAAGTTGGCCAATAGTGGAAAGGTACCTGAAAGATTTTGTTGTGCATATTATTTACCCCTTCTAACAGCAATTTTAGGTCACTGGAACCATGAAGGCTTCCAAGTGATTGGAGAAAGGTGCAGTTTATTCCCATTTTTAAGGAAGATTGTCAGTTCCTTACACATCTGGGAGACATTTAGCACAGTTATGGACTGTTACTCACTGTACAAAATTGGAAACTTCCAGATTAATATACCAGTTTTGTGACAGGATTTTTGCAAATACCACTTAGCTGTAGTTCTTAATGGGGCAGTAGAATTTTCAAGTGTAGAAGTGTCTTCAGACATACACCAAGGAAGTGTTAATATTGCTGTTACTCTTCAGAAACCTGTGTTTAAATGCAGTAAGACTCTGAAGGGTCAGTGCTCTGTAAGAAGTCTCGTTCTTCATTTACACTATAGTCGATCACCAGAAACAGTGATAACCACAAACTAACTAGGAGTCTGCGTCCAAAATTATCTTAATATGGTAGAAATGTTCTGGCAAAATGTAAATAATTTTGGAGTACAGGTATGAACTTGCCAAGTAGTAGAGGCGTTGACTGATTGACTGGCACATAAAAACCATTGAAAACTTTGGTAGCTCTCAGACAAATCATTTTTCAATCTAGAGTACACATGCACATGTTTTGGACGAACTTTATTAGTGCTGTAGTAAACATACACAACTTTTGGATGAATCTTATTTCAAGCTGTATTTGTAGTCTAGCTCGAAAAAGGATTTGTCTGAAATGTAGCAAAGTTTTTGTTCTTTTCTGTGTGCCTAACGATTATAAAACTATCTTTAAGTCTAATGACAGTATGAAACTAATTGAAGGAGCTGCGAAAACCAGACTGGGATTCATTTCAAGAATTGTAAGGAAATGAAATTTATCCACTGTGAATGAAGTGTCTCACAAAACACTTGTGTGACAAATTCTTGAGTATTTTTCACCAGTCTGGGACCTTTACGTTAATAAAGGAAATAGATAAAATCAAAAGAAAGGCAGTGTGTTTAGTCAGAGATTCCTTGACAGGGTGTATTACCCCCGCCCCCCTCCTTCCAGGACAACTGTGAAAACCAGGAAAAAAATTTTGGTGACCAGTATTATATGTGGAAGCTTAGCTTATTGTGTAGCTAAGCGGTACATATATTAATTTAAGCCATTAACTTTTCCTTTTTGTGTGGTCATGCTGCTTAGCAATGATGTTGCTATCAGATGACTAAATCACGTGTCCTATGCTCTGAATACCTGCTGTCAAGCTATGATTGACTGACAAAGGCGCATTGCAGTCTCAATTTCAGTGCATCAGAAGCTATTGTGCTGTATTCGGTGGAATTCTTGTTGCTACATTTGGCAGAGTTCCTGTTTATACTGCGTAAATGCTATCACACAGCAAAGATCTTTCCAAAACAATGTTTTTTGCTGGGTTTCATTTCCTATACCAGTGTATAAAACCTTCACCATTCAAAGGATTGATGAGTTTTGCACCTGTGAGTAAAAGTATATTTTCACTTAAAATGCAATAAAAGTACTTACACACAGGAGTAAACTGTATTTTCATCCAGGTAAAAGTGTATTTTTAACCAGGAAATTCCTGTCAGAGGGATCACAGTTCATAGTAATTGACGGGAAGTCATAGAGTAAAACGGATGTGATTTCTGATGTTCCCCATGGTAGTGTTACAGGCCCTCTGCTGTTCCTTATCTATATAAAAGATTTAGGAGACAATCTGAAGAGCTCTCTTAGGTTGTTTGCAGATGATACTGTCATTTATCAACTAGTAAAGTCACCAGAAGATCTAAACAAATTGCAAAATGATCAAGTAACCAAACTGTAAACACTAACTTAAAGAAAAATAGCACAAGGACGACGACATTGTATGCAATGACAGAATGTAAACAACTGTTACTTAGCATGATGTAAATAAATGAACAAAAAACTCAGCAGCAGAGTTATCAATCAACAGTAGTTCAGTGCTGCAGTATTCAAAAGTAGACAACAATCAGTGAACACCTAAATCGACATGTTAAGCAGAAATACTACTAGCATCAGCTAGCTTCAAATTTTAAGCTAAGCAAAACTAGACTGCTGACGAATTGGCACTTATAACAGTTCTGACATTATTAGGGGTAATGGCAGTATGTTACCTCAACATTCAAAGGGTTAATCCCTTGAAGAGGGGTGAGACTTGGGATAAAGTTGTATATACATTGTGTGTATTGGCATTTGTCTATTGCTACGATTTTACAGTATATTCAGTAATGACAAAATGAATATTGATTGCAGTGCATCTGAAACTATTGTGATGGAGTTACCAAAATCAGTACTAAATAAAGGACACACTTTGTATGCTGATAATTGGTATTCATCACCAAAACAGTCTGTAAATTTATTTGAAAATGAAAAAATGTTGGTTCAGTACACTTTAAAAGAAAAAAATATGCTGGGAGATTTTGTTAAAGCAAAATTTAAAAAAAGAATGCATAATTAGAAGCTGCAATGGTATATTAGCATTAATACGGAAGGATGAAAGTGTAGAAATTCTGAACAAAAGAAAAGTCAGTGAAACTCTATTTTCAAAACAATATTTACCATTGATTATAGCAGGGGAACGTTTGATATGGAACCCAAAGATAAGATATTAGTAGGTTTCCCTCTTCTGAGGAAATGCTTGAAAGAGCAGTTTTTTTCGATATTGATAGTACACTTTATAATTCATGTATTCTGTACAACAAAAACCATATGAGAAAGAAACAAAATTACAAAGAGTTTAGACTTCAAATAGCAGAAATGTTAGTACAAAATCTGCTGTCACATGTTTACAAAAGAGGAGGACCATTGTCAACCAGAGATGTACTAATGAGAATACATGTGCAACATTGTGGTCAGTAAAATTTACTGACTTCACTGTTGGTGCTTGGCAGAACATGATGATAATATTAAAAAGGAAAACACTTCATAATGTTCAGCAAATGTATATTTATTTTGTCACAAACCATTTTTTTTTCTTCTCAGGCGTTCTTTGGGATGAAAAAATAAATAGAATTCTACATAACAGTAGGAAGTGTTTTTCTTTTAAATATTATTGTGGTTTCTAACTGTTTAAGAGTGTTCTCAAAACATAAGTAATTTAAATTGAGTATTAATTTACAAATTGTTTCTCGTACCTTATTCAATCGCTGACGATTGCGCCACATTTACTTTACTGACATCTTAAAATTATCGGTTGTGCCCATACGTAGTTTATTACTGCACAGTTCCTTACATTGCATCGAAATATGCATGTCATACAACATGTACATTTGTGTGGATTAAACCACATGGCTAAGCAGCTCAGTGGATTGATGCACAACCAATCTTCTTGTTTACTATGACCTGAGCAATTGTGAGATCACGGGTAGGCCAAAGGGTTAATTCTTTTTGGAAAATATACCTTTTTCTCCCTTCTGATACATGTATGGCATTATTTATTTCTAAAACCTTAGTCATCAATTGCCCAAGACTGTATCTTGCACATTCTTGATGTGATGACTTTTGGGAAACTCACCATGTGAATTATCTTCAAAGGACATACAAGCTCATTTGTATCAGTTAGCCTTTTTCTTAACTGTAAATTAATGTGCATGCTCCTTTTAAACCTTCAGCTACTTCAAATGGATTTTTGTTGACGATAAACTGCCCCAAAATAATAATTTTAAGTTTGCAATGTTTTCAGTGATTCCTACTCCTACAAAAAATCTAAAAGCAGAAAAGACGTTTCACCGTTAAAGTAGATACTTTACACTGGCTAATAACATACACAGAAATGTAATAGATAATGGGAGAATCCCTGTAACAGAGAATTTCCCACCTTACCTTCAGATATGTAAACTGATCACTGGTAAATTATTAGAGCTCAGTCAGAGTATATGAAGCAAGATTAGTCTGCTTTTAATCAGTGTTATTATAATAAAGCCAAAGATAGAATATATATTAATTTTGACAGACATTATTTTCCATGTTATTGTGATAAAATGTCTTTGTATGGGCGAGAGAGTCATAAGAAAAGCAGAAATTTGTTGATTAGCAGCCAGCAAACAGGAATATCTAAAGCAAAGGTGACACAACTGAAGTTACAGTTTAACTTTTATCTTACATAAGTATAAATTGTTTGTTACTTTGAAACATTTTTCTGCGTGTTTTCTCTTGTGGTCCATAGTTTGGAATAACTTTTCTCCTATTCAATAATTGTACTTCTTACCCTTCACTCCAGTGTCCTGTCTTTCTCTTTCTCCTTTTTCAATTTGAAGGATAAAGATTATCTTAATTTATAATGCATGTGTGTTTGTAAATCACTTGCCATGAAGACCTATAACGTCTATATAAAGTATGATTATTAGGTGCTTAAATGACTGACTGAACTATCGGACACACTGGTGTCCATAAGTTTGATCCCATAAGACACTACCACAAATTTCCAATTACTGGTGTCCATAACCAGTCTTTAAGTCACTGGTTGTCTGGGTGAGGTTACACAAACTGAGTAGATTTCCTGAGAAATTATATTATTTAAATTTTCAGTTGGTGACAAGTCTTTACAGTGGACATTGAGACACTTAACTATATTTACATTGTAGTACATTTATCATTCATTAAGAACATTTCATTTCATTATTAACAATATATTTATTGCAGCTAAACTGGCCATTTAGTGTGAGAAATACAGGAATTATTCTCTGTTTACTATTATTCTTAGTCACTACAGAATTTTGCCAGCGATTCTGTTCTCATCCTACGGATTATTCCATTATTAAGCTAATGATGATTGTAAGAGAATACTCTATACAAGCTTTCACCTATGCACATCGTTGAGGCAAACATTGAAAATCAAAAGAAAACCTAACAGTAACAAAATCTCACTAGCTCTTTGGCTCTAAGGCATAGCCCAAAGAGCTCTGTTCCTGGTGTAAATGTACTTTTACGAGGTCAACTGTCAGATGGAGTCATTTGAACACACATACACACAAAAGTCATGATGAATGTTTCTACATATGGGTACAATCAGTGTCCTGACCCTGGAAACTACCTGTGCAAATAGATATTCCCTGTACCTCCTAGTTTCCCCTAGTTTTTTTAAAAAGCAGTAAGAGTATACTCAAAAATAAGAAATGAGTAATAACAATATTTGTGACAGAAGATGATTGTCCACTTAACACATTCTGTGATTAGATTAGATTAATACTTGTTCCATAGATCTTGAATACGACACTTCGTAATGATGTGGAACATGTCAGGTTAATAAAAGATGTCTGTACAAGATATTGCATTACACAAAATATTGCTTGACACTAGTGTTTAAGCTAGGTGGTTTTTCCCCCCCTCCCTTAATTTATATCTAAAAATTCAGCCAGTGAGTAGAAGGAGTTGTCATCTAGAAATTCTTGTAATTTATTTTTAAATGTTGGTTGACTATCTGTCAGGCTTTTGATGCTGTTTGGTAGGTGACCAAAGACTTTTGTGGCAGCATAATTTACCCCTTTCTGTGCCAAAGTCAGATTTAACCCTGCATAGTGAAGATCATCCTTTCTCCTGGTGTAATAGCTATGTACACTGCTATTAGTTTTGAACTGGGTAGGATTATTAACAACAAATTTCATAATTGAATATATATACTGTGAGGTTACTGTGAGGATCCCTAGATCCTTAAATAGATGTCTGCAGGATGACCGTGGGTGGGCTCCAGCAATTATTCTGATTACACGTTTTTGAGCAATGAATACTTTTCTACTCAATGATGAATTACCCCAGAATATGATGCCATACGAAAGCAGTGAATGAAAGTAGGCATAGCAAGCTAATTTACTGAGATTCTTGCCACCAAAGACAAAGAATAGAAAATCTAGAAAACAATTAATAAGAATGGCCAAAGAGTAAGAAATGTCTAACCAAGCTGTTGCCTCAGAGAAAGTGGTCCAGATAATAATTTGGAAGAAGTAATGGATTTGCAGCTATATGTTTTACAAATTTATAGTCTCTTTATTCTTTGTAATTGTGTAATTTTGGCAATACTAGTCTGTTTTACTTTTTCTTTCATTTCCAGTTACCTTGCAAAGGGAATTGTGGAAAAACTTGAAGTTGTCAATAAGAAGTGGGTCCGTGTACGTTTAATGCCAGGAAACACAGTGGATGGCTCAGTAAGTGTTCTCGTCCTATTTCAGGCATGATGTAGTTGCCTGAGTGCCCCTGAGGATAAATTTCATATTTATAGTGATAGTTTATTTTTTAAGTTGTTACAAATGTTGAAGATAGAATAGAACAACTTTTGAGGAGACACATCTTTGTGCCATCTTAAATTGGTTTGAGTAGGGAGAACGCAAAAAGTGTGTAGCTGAACTTCTTTTTTACTTAGGAGTGAAACAGAACTTCATAGGTACCCATTCAAAAATATATTTCTAATGTTGACTTGGAGAACCAGGGAAGTTTGTGTGCTCTGAGTGATCCCTAATTTTTTGTGTGCTTCTCATCATTTCTGTGTTTAAGGTGTCTTGTGAGCTGCCCTTCATATTATTGTAACCTTGTGTTTGAGAACTGTTCAACATTAAGATAAAATTATCACCTCTTTTGTCTCCAATTTTTGTTCATTCTGCAAAAATAAATGAAAATTATTCTGAACCTAACTGTTGTTTGCAGTGTGACTCAATGGAAAATACTAGGTGCTGATAGTCAATGCTTTATTCTAGCTAAATGATTACCTTGTGTTGCTTCTCAATGAAACCTGAGCTTAATTTATGAAGTACCTCCTTAAATTCTGTACACACCCACAATTTTACTTTCACCTGTTTATTTTGCAGAGTGTGCTCTGGTTCAACATTGGCAGTGTTGATTCGTTTGAAAGAAACCTTGAAAATGCACAAATTGAAATGAATATTGAGCCACCAAACTTTGTTCCAGTAATATATAAGACTGAACTGGAAGCTGCAAGCCTTACAGGCATTCTTCCCACTTTAATGATAATAGGTAAATAAAAAAGATATCCTTAGTGTGCATGCTTGTGTGCATGTGTACGTTCACACACACACACACACACACACACACACACACACACACACACACACACACACACAGAGAGAGAGAGAGAGAGAGAGAGAGAGAGAGAGAGAGAGAGAGAGAAATCTACATAAGAAAGTTTCATTAATAATTTTTTTCAGTAAAAGTTTAATTTAATGCTAGTATTAATTTATCATGGAAAATTGACCTCGTATTTCCACAGGATTCTTGATTTATATGATGAGAAGATCAGCTGAAGTGATGGGAGGACGTAGTGGCCGGAAAGGTGGTGGCTTGTTTGGTGGTGTTATGGAATCAACCGCCAAATTAATAAACTCGAGTGACATTGGAGTGAGATTTAAGTATGCACATCTTATAAATAATTCAAGTAACTAAAATTGGAGTGTTTTACGTTTTAAGAATTTGTTTTATGAAATCTGTAATTTGATTGTATAAATATCTGTGAGTATTGGAGAGGGGGGGGGGGGGGGTGACCGTGCTGTTTGCTGTTTAGAGACTGTGAGACAAAACATACCAATAAATTTTCAGAGCCACATCCATATCATACATGCAACAGTGACTACATAGCGACATCATCTTTATCATATCACATGTGCTGACCATGACCAGTCATTTAATGAAGATATGACAAGTGACATTATATTTATTGTAAGTGGTCAGCTATGACTTTCTATGGACCAGGTTGCCATAGCACTAACACATTTTCATTTAGTTATTTGTGTTGAATTATCATAAAAATTAAAGCCAAATCAAAGTACAACAATCTTGTACATTATCATTTAATGTCAGATGTGTATCTATCAGTACTCTCTCTTCAGTATGAAAATTCAGTTGTAATGCCATGGGATACTAATTCAGCTGCCTTGTTAGTGTTCAGTTTACACACAACATTAGAACCTCAATCAATGGAAAAGTAATTCCGCAAGAGTCAACTGCCATGAAGAGCCACAAGCAGATAAGGGTAGTTGTTGAGTATCCCTGAGGTAACAGTGAATATACTGGCTAAGTGCAGCACATCAGTTATCAATTAAGTGCAGAACAACTGGAGAATGTCTGTTGCTCAGAACTAACTCCTTGCTGTGGGCTGTAGAAACCATTGTCCCATATGTCACAGGACCCCAAGGCACAGAAACACTCGTAGCTTTACGGTACTGATGTGTTGCGGTACACTTTGATAAGCATCAGTTTCAAGGTACAGGTAAGTTAAAAACTGCATGTAGCAACAGGAAATTATTCTTGCAGGTGGTGTAGGTATTCCACGTGAGACATGTTTCCATGGCATAAAATACTGGTCCTGATATATTTCCCATTGTCTCTCACTAGTGAACAATACTAGCTTCTGTCATCTAGGTAACTGTACCCCCAGGAAGGCAGTTAACCGCCACACGTCTCTTGACTTACCACAATGAAATGAACACCACTTCCATAGTTGTGAGGGTGCTTTTGTGTACATCCACATCAGCTTATTGAGCATTTGCGAGACAGCATCAAGTGAGATGTATGCACTTTGGACTCAGCTCTAACCACTCTCTAAAAGCTGTTGTAGGTACTGGAGTGGTCCTTGGTTGGGATGACGTCAATTTTTTTTTCAATTTGTTGTGGAGTCTATGCCATGGCAAAGTAGCTATTTTTATGGGGGCAAAATCAGATCTAACACCTACTCTGTAGATGTGTTTAATTCATTTCACATGAGTGTAAGTAATATGGTGTCTTAAGAGCAGAAGAAGAAAATATCAGTTGCCTCTTAGATGCCACATCCTCGTGTTGTATTTTGTTTCTTCTGATAAATATTTTGTGAAATAATTTGTTGGTATTCCAGCTTTTTCTTATTTGTCTGTAAATGGAGTTTATTGTTAGTAATGTTTTTAATTATGTAAATCATTTTATTATAGGTTTTATTCTCTGTTATCTGGATTCATGAAACTGAACATTATAAACTATGAAAATTGGGAAGGAAAAAATTAATGCTTAAATATATAATATAATCAGTAGATATAAAATGCACTCACCAAGCAGTGGCAGGAGGAAACATACAAAAATAATGTGAAAATAGAAAAGTTTTTAGATTGACTGATCACTGCCCCTAACCAATTCCTTGATTATTACTGTGGGGCTGAGTATGGCCATACTTAGTTTTCCTGGGTAGTTGTGGACAGAGAATTTACATGATATGTCACACCTCTGTCAGACTAAGCCAGTTTTGTGCAATTAGATTACCCTGTTGTGATTGTTGCCACTGAGTATGACTATTGTTTGCATATCCAGGATGGTACCTATTATAATGACACTGTTGCTTTTATCTGTTTAAGGGGTTGTTAAGATTTGGTAGGTTATTGTTCTCATTCCACTCCTCTCCCAGCGCATTATATGATCTGCTCTGATTAGCATGATTATTCTGTTCAGAATTGTGATTATTATGGTTGTTGTTAAATTTTCCATTACTTCACATAGATTACATGTCTTCATGGATTAGATTTATGAAATCCAACAGAGATAGTAATTCCTCCAAATCTGATTCTGATAACATGAATAGTTTCTCCCATATCTGTGCGTATAACATTGCCTTTAATATTCCCAACACATGACAATGAGACATGGCGTTACCCGAGTATCTGGTCTTAATGGTGTGTTTCTCAAAATATTTCCCTAAAGTACTCTGATATGCCCGGAACAACCCCAGATTGAAGATTTCTTTAGAGTTGCTACTGAACCCTGGCAAGTGGGTGCTTAGCTAGGAAGATTTTTCAAACATGTCATGGGTGTGGCAGTATTCTGCTGCTGCTGCTGCTGCTGTGTCCTCAGTTGAGCATCAGCCTGGACATAGCCAGTGATGGAGCCTATCTTTTCAGCATCCAACAATGATCATGGCACGGTTTCATGACATATGCAAATAAACACAAGACGGTGAATAGTCCTTTTGTCTGGCAGAAACACTTAGAATTGCCATTGTTTCAGAGTGTGTGGAAAGCGCCCATTTTATTTCAGTAACTTTATTTACTAACTACTGCATGGCCTCAGGTAAACTGGCCTATTCAGTTTTGAAACCTAACATTTCAGCAGATATTTCCTTCACCTGTGTCTTCTGTTTTTTCTGAAAGTTGAGCAATTTCTAATATGGCTGAATCTTGTTTCTTCAAAATCTGTCAGCACTGTTGACAGTTTCTTGGTTTTCAAGGTTTCTGTCATTTCTGCCAAAATGGATACTTGCGCATTCAGATTTCATGTTTTAACACCACATGCATTATTGAAGAGAGAAATTTTGATTTTTTGTTTTAATGGATCCACCGATTGGCTTTCCTGAGTGGTAGGCTTCCACTGCAAGGCTCAATTCAACTTTGTTAGTTGGATCAGTATCTCTTGTTATCCATTTCCATGCTAACCTGAATGTAATCAACATTTCAAAAACAGAACTTGCTTCCCTGTTAAAAATTACTAATAACATTACTTATTATGCAATTCATTGCCTTAAAACAGTGACGGTAGCGTCGTAATAGGCTTAGAAAGAAATTCAATATAACAGCAACAAACTCGATTCTTGTCCCAGTGCACAGATTTCACTATCAGAGTATGTAAAACACACTGCACAAAACTGGAATAATAACTACTACATAAAAGTAACAAGCTGAACATTGAGCTGTTCTAAGCAACCACTTAGTAGCAAGCAAGCCAGTATGAGAATATGAAAATTTCAAATTGTTTTTGTGCTTAACCTACAAAATTTCTTCTCCTCTGAGTTTGCCCCTCTTTTTACTCTTTCTTCGATGTTCTCCACTCCATATTGGGATTATTATGAAATTCAGGAAACAAAGAAGTACATAAATTTTAGTTGCAAAATGAATTAATCATTTCAGTGGGTGACATTTTGTGTCTCCTGTCAAGACGTGATGTTTTATAATGTGTTCTGTATTTGCAGGCAAAAATAAATGATATAATATCTGCTTGTTCTATCTCATGCTAAAGTAAAAAAAGAAAAAGAAAAAACTATTTTGAAAATACATGTTCAAATTGTCACCGTAATAAGGGTGATCATATACTGTTTCAATTATTGGACCTTCCAGATAGAAACTTAAATATGTCACACACTGTAATCTCTGTTAGTAATATTTTTTTCTCAAGTGCAAAATTACTCTGCATAATAAATATTAACTTCATTGTTTGAGAACTCTGGTAATAAACACAGATTTATGAATCTCAGTTAATAATATCATTTATTCAGTGGACTATGATACAAGTAACTCTAAGTTGATCAGCAAGTAGAACCGAAAGAGAACAAAAAGTTTAAATTTTGTGCCCAAAGTGCCTCTGGAAATCCACATGATAGCTAACAGAGATAAAAAAAAGTCATAGAAAATGCTTGTTTGACCATCAGCTGCTGTTATTTTAAACCCAAAAATCAACCGTCAGTCATGCATTTTATACAGTACTTGGTGGCAGCTGTTGATAGTCACCTTCCAGAAATGTTTATAAAAAACATCACCTATAATGGAACTAAGAGACAATGTATTATAGTACACGGACACAGCATGACATGGAACAATGCTGACAACAGCAACAAAGTGTATCCGTTCAGCTTCACAGCCTTTGACATGAAGTTCTGATAAGTATAAGTTATCTTCGACATTACACTTGCTCATTCAATTCCCCTTGTTGATACTTCAAGTTCATACTTCTTGTTCATGAAATTCTTATATTTTGTTGAAAAATATTAAATGAGTGTTCTTTTGTATTATAAACAACATAGAGAAAACATAAAACATCACAAAAGTTAGCTGAAAGAATACTGTTTTTATTAGATTGAGTGATGCTAAAAATTATGCCTGCAAGAAAGCTCTTAGCTGATATATACTAATGCAGATAGTAGCACATATTATGCAGTTGGTAAGGGATAATGACTCAGTGTGGAACTCCACCCCCAAGCAGAATCAAATCTCAGCCATAACAAACATAGTCTCCACACTACAGAATTCTTAGGCCATATACAGTCAGTAATACAAGCTACATCTTGTTCCTTACATGTAGTTGCAGTTGGGGTCAGCTGTGTTGACTGCACCCCCAAACATGAATTTCAATCATCATCATTTAAGACCGATTATGCCTTTCAGCGTTCAGTCTGGAGCATAGGCCCCTTATAAAATTCCTCCACGATCCCCTATTTAGTGCTAACATTGGTGCCTCTTCTGATGTTAAACCTATTACTTCAAAATCATTCTTAACCAAATCCAGGTACCTTCTCCTTGGTCTGCCCCGACTCCTCCTACCCTCTACTGCTGAACCCATGAGTCTCATGGGTAACCTTGCTTCTCCCATGCGTGTAACATGACCCCACCATCTAAGCCTGTTCGCCCTGACTGCTACATCTATAGAGTTCATTCCCAGTTTTTCTTTGATTTCCTCATTGTGGACACCCTCTTGCCATTGTTCCCATCTACTAGTACCTGCAATCATCCTAGCTACTTTCCTATCCGTAACCTCAACCTTGTTGATAAGGTAACCTGAATCCACCCAGCTTATACAACAAAGTTGGTCGAAAGATTGAACGGTGGACAGATAACTTAGTCTTGGTACTGACTTCCTTCTTGCAGAAGAGAGTAGATTGTAGCTGAGCACTTACTGCATTAGCTTTGCTACACCTAACTTCCAGTTCTGGAACAGGTGTTATTTTAAATGGATTAAATATTGCATAATTTTGTGACTGATCTGTTTACTTGACTTTAGTAGCTACCTTCTCATGCCATTGAGTGGGTGAGGATACTAACATTTCACTGTTTCAGGTGATTATTGACTGTAAATTATGTGCAGCTCAGTTTGTTTCATCATAAATCTATACAGTTTAGTAGAAGTTCTTATCTATTTGTAGGGATGTTGCCGGGTGTGAAGAAGCTAAACTGGAGATAATGGAGTTTGTTAATTTTCTCAAGAATCCTCAGCAGTACATTGATTTAGGAGCTAAAATCCCCAAAGGTGCAATATTAACAGGTAAATAACTTTTGTATCCTTACATATTTCAGTAGAAATAAGAGGTATATACTGTAACAGAATGACTGGGCATCTCATTTTAATACCTTCCTTTATTAATGAAATTGTACATCATAAATTTTTGTTTTATTCCCTCTAATCATATTATTATGAGTACACATACTGATAACAGGCTGCACTCATAACTTTTCCACTGAAATGTTCTGTAACAATGGTTCTACTGTTTCTTTATTTTCTTTAGAATGTGCTAGCATTATGGTTATTATTATAACCTGATTATTTGCTGTTTATCATTGTATCATCTTAGTCTGCCTCCGTAGCTTAGCAGAAATAATGTCTGTCTGAAATTTGGAGGATCTGCTATCAATTTCAGTTACTGCCAGAGAATTTTTGTTAACGGGAGGGGTGCAACAGGATGCACTCAGCCAATTGAGGAGCTAGTTGAATGATAAGTAGTAGTTAAAGCATCTAGAAAAACACACTGCTCAGGAAATGTTATGTACTGATCCTGTACCTCTTTGTAGGTCCAATAAGAAAACCCGTATGGGGTAGGATAACACGGTATCTGGTCAGTGTTGCTTGTTTGCATGGTCCTGCTTAAAGAGTTACGTTCTATAATAATTATATCAAATAGGAGAAAAGTATATGTTAACATTGCTGTGTAATATTCTCAAGTGTTCACATGATATGTAAGTGTTATCCAGTACATGGTGACAGGCTTATCATGTGAAGCTGCTCTCATTGCTTTGCTATAGGCTCATCATGAATATATCACATCTCACTGGAATTGGTTTTTTTCTTCAATGGGGAGCTAAATAAAAGGTTTTTTAGCTTCTGGTGCAGCTGGAAATTGAAACGAGTGTTACCATAAAAAAAGGTGTGTCTACAGGTACTACATATGTGTTGACAATTTTCAATATAATCACAGTGGTGAGAGAGACATTCTTTGTACAAACCACCCTATTCTTTCTTGGAAGGAAAAGAAAAAAGAATGATGGAAGTCACTTGGTGACACACAGATTGCAAGGAAGTGGTAATCTCCATAAATCAGCAGTTTTAGAAAGCATTGCTCTTGCAAAACTCGCTTGCCAGTTTCTAACATGACATCATGCGAACTGTGGATGAAGGACAAGTCAGATTCCATATTCCTAGATTTCCAGATTTGTTTGACACTGGGGCACCACTGCAGACTGTTACCGAAGCTATTGGCATACAGAATAGGTTCCCAGATATCTGAGTGGCTCGAAGACTTTTTAAAGTAATAGAACCCAGTACATTGTCTTTAATGGTGAGTGTTCATCAGAGATCAGGGTACCATCAGGACTGCCCCAGAGAAGTGCGACAGGACCACTCTTATTCTCGATATGTATAAATGATGTAATAGGCAGGGTGAGCTGCAATTTTTCTGAAATTGCTGTGGTGTGTGGGAAGGTATCGTTGTTGCAGGATGCTACAAGATGACTTTGACAAAATTTCTAGATAGTGTGATGACTGCCTGCTTGCTCTAAACACAGACAAAATGTAAGTTAATGCAGATGAGTAGGAAAAACAATCCATTAACGTTCAAATACAGCATTAGTAATTCTGCTACAAACATATATTTTATTTAAGAGCCATGGAGACTAGAGAAATTGGGCATGTAAATAGTTGTTTTTCCCCTTGCTCCATTTGCAAGTGGAACAGGAAAGGAAATGGTTAGTTGTGGTACAAAGTACTCCCTGCTTGTGCCTTATGACAACTTCTGGAGTATGGATGTAAAAGTAGATTAAAATGATGTCAACATGCTTCTTTACTTGTTTCTTAATATGTGTATCCATTAATTGTTCTCCCAGTGGCATAAACTCACCTACCTTCTCGACATTAGGAACTGTTAAGACAGTGACATCTGGCAGCTGACATTCCTTCATAGTGGATAGGAAAACTGGTATGTGGTATCTATACATAAAACCTTTCTTATAAATATAGTAGGTAAAATTATGGTATAATGTTAGTAATTTAAGAGTAAAGTAGACTATTCAGTGAATAGCAGAAACTTCACACACCTGTCCCTTTACCATGTGCTGGTTGGACACACAGTGTTGGGATTGTATTTTGGCAGGTGGATTAGGGTGGGGAGGATGCTGTGTTGGATGTGGTGGATAGAGGGAAAGAGAATGGGGAGACAGGAACAGGGCTAGCTAGCAGCTTAGAGGGAGGCAGCATGTTTTCTGGGTAGGAATGTGGGAGGGAGGAATGGCAAGAGTACAAGCTAAGCGTGTGATAAACAGGTACTGGAGCAGATGGGGTGCAGCGCATGGTGGTGGTGGTGGTGGTGGTGGTGGTGGTGGTGGTGGTGGTGGTGGGAAGAATGCAGATGGCACAGGTAGTGAAGCAACCGTTGACTCGAATATGTTGTGCTCTGCTGTACTGGATAGTCAGCTTTGTTCCTAAGACACAGTTAAGTGGTTGTCACTCACCTCCCTATATGCCATAATCCCTCATGCCCATGGCCTTGCCATTCTCGAACACTACCTCTCCCATTGTCCTTCAGACTGCAAACCCACTCTCTCATTCCTCGTAAATCTTGCCAACTATATCCTCGCACACAGCTGCTTCTCCTTTGATGTGAAGGTATATAAATAAACTTATAGCATGGTCATGGACACCCACGTGACACTCTCCTATGCGTCTTTTTATGGGCCATCTAGAGGAAACCTCTGTCTCCCCACACTGTTGGTCTGGACTGGTTCAGGTTCATTTATGTTAAGTTCATGATCTGGACTCAGGGATAAGACACACTGTCCTCATTCCTCCACAACCACAACACCTTCTCTCCCATCCACTTTGCCTGATCCTCGGCCCAACATGCCACCTTCTTGGATGATGACTTTGTGATATAGCAGGTCTGTTTCTTGATTGGTGAATGGTCGCAAAATAACATTGAATAAAATACTGACTCGCTCAACTCTTTGACGGAGACACTTCCACAGTGTTGTCTCCGTCATGGTCTTAAATAACACCATTAAAATTTTATGTCAATCTACTAGCAATTGTGAAAGCCTAATGTTTCATGGGCTGACTTTGTTCACTGCATTGCCCACAATAATTCAAAGACAACAAGTTAGCTGAGATGGCATGCAATCAAAGTTCTTCCACTTGTAGGAGCTTTTAGAAGATTTGCCTCTGGCTATGACAAAAAACTAAACTTAGATTGTTTAATATTATCATTTTTCTCCAGTGGGCAGTGGGTTTGACATCTTGTACATCTATTGACATTAGCTTGTTGAAGACAGCAACTGTGTTGCTGGTTAGTTGTATTTTGTTCTCATCAGATGTCATTTAGGCTAGTAACAAAGTGGCATCCCATTTGTGTGTACCACAGTATTAGGTTGCCATGGCAATAGATTCGCAGCTGTTGGACATGTGTGATACTTGTGGTGAGGTGTCAGAATTCCTTAGAAGCATATCCATTGTAACAAATGGCGAGCATGGGTTTTACGTGTCATGAATGTTATGGATATGTGTTTGTGAGACATGTATAGTGAAATATTCCACAATTTTCATCACTATGCTGATGCAAACGTCTGTTGTTCACCTTCAATGCATCGTTATTGAAAGTATCACTTCGTAAACAGTTTTTTGTGGTAATTTGCAGTTACTAGTTTATAAAAATTGCCCCTAATGGTAGTATATAAAATCACTCTTACTTTACGAGGAAAGTATGCAAAATTGTGAAAATCCTGGGCGATTAATCTCTTTGATTCCTGTTAATAGTGGATAACAGATTCAGGCTTTCAACTTTGAAATGTGGAAAGAATTATAAGGAACGAAATGGGTACCAGGCCAGTTAATCACAGTAATATAGAGCTGATTATGAATAAAAATAAACTAACTGAGCCCCAACATGTTACTAGTGCTTTCAACAATTATTTCTTGAATATAGCAAAGCAATTAATAAATACACACCATGACAAACAGCCAACCAGTCACTCAATCAAAAAATTCATTCAAACACAGTATCCAGCAACACCTGAGAAACTGTCAAGAATCCTAAAAGAATTAACTAATAAATATTCAGCGGGTGTTGATGAGATGCCAGATGCTATTATCGAAGCTAGTGCAACATTTATTGTGGAACCACTGACAGACATAGTAAATTCATCTTTTGAGGGTGGTGTATTTCCAAATAATCTAAAAACTGCAAAAGTAACACCTTTGAATAAGAAGGGTGCAAGAAGTGATATTGCTAATTATAGAACAGTTTGTTTTGTCAGGCTTCATCAAAATTATGGCAAAAATGTTCCTTAGAAGATTAACAGTTTTCTTAATTAGAGAGAAGCTGGTAAGTGACTCCCAACATGGGTTCAGCGGTGGAAAGTCAACTCAGTCAGCAAATCTTGCCTTCTTAAATGAAGTATTAAAAGCAGTGGATGATAAACATGTATCTGGGATATTTCTGGATCTAAGAAAAGCCTTTGAT
The DNA here is from genome assembly GCF_023897955.1 of Schistocerca gregaria. NCBI lineage: Eukaryota > Metazoa > Arthropoda > Insecta > Orthoptera > Acrididae > Schistocerca > Schistocerca gregaria. Next base: position 322,579,005 of record NC_064920.1, on the reverse strand, counting down.
GTAATTGATCATGGCATTCTCTTGTGTAAATTAAGTAATTATGGAATTAGAGGCCAGTCTGTAAAGTGGATCCAGTCGTACCTCAGTACCTCAATAATGCCTGTTTTCTGGCGTTCTCTGGCAACTGCTAAATCAAAACTGTTTGTAACAGTCTCGGGATAGTATTGACAACGGTGATTCAAAAAGTGTTTCTTTCAAAGTAAATTTCTTTTTACGCAAGTTGAATTGTGTTAAGTGTGAGAAAGTGGGATGAATTTCTTAAGTCACAGAGCTTTTAAAACTGAATACTTTGAGGACCAGCCACTTACAAGAATTTCGAGCCCAGAAGACCAAGCATTTATGGCATTATTTTAAATTTACTGGCACATTTGTGTGATGTATATTAAAGTATAACAAGCGCAAAAAAAGATTATTACATCTGAATGCTTAGCTTCTCTTGTAGCTTATTAACCTTGAAGACCAATATTATCTGTAAAAGCTTAGCTTAATGTAAACTATGAACTTGTCCTCTTTGTGTATTCGCTTTACATAAGTGATCTTGCTATTGGCTGACAACAACACGTGTCCTATGCTCTGAATATCTGCTGTCATCGGCTAGTGAGATGACGAGGCACGAGATATGACTGGCTTACAAAAGGAAATCACAGTCTCGATTTCAACGCTCCGGAAACTAACGTGCTGTGTTTGGTGCAATTCGAATTTATACTTTTGTAATACGAAAATATGCAGCCTATGTGTTGCTGCACATCAAAGGTCTTTCCAAAACGCCTCTCCTTTTTTTCATCAGAAGTCTTTCCAGAACTTTTCTTCCCCCGTTTCTTTTTTCCTGGGAAGTTTCTCGCCAATGTATAAAATGTTAACCATTCAAAGGATTGATAAGTTTTACAGTTCCAAAGGAAAAAATCAACGAAAAACCTTCTGTTACTTATCACCGTAAAAGTGTGTGTTCCCCCGGGGTACATCCAGTTTAGATTTTACTTCTTCACCAGTACATCACCTGTCACATTGATTTTCTCCGACGTTTGAATTTGATGCTAAAGTCGCCACAAGCTAATTCCTTAATATTACAATGGCAAAGGCATTATAAAGGCATCATAATATATTCCAAATTGTACATTCGCATGAAAATGCAAGTGTTAAGACATTAATCAGAAAAAGTGTAGGTGTTGACGTTGTTTTAATCAGTAGAACAATTCATATAACTTTAAGGCACAAAGGTTTGAGAGATCTAAAGCTGTCAATGTGTTACCTAGTGACTTGCTATTGATGGATAAATGTGCTGTGCAGAAACTATCCTAGCTTTATTGTGTACATAACTGCTTTTCAATATTTGAACTTGGAGAATATTATTTTTTTATTATGAATGAAAAACACACAAACTGGTGTAATATTCTACAGTATTTATTATTTTATAAATCAGTTTTTGCCTGTTATGCGATTTCAGTTACAAAGATTAATATTCATCCTTGTACCTGATTGCACAACAGTCAAAAGAACTTGTGTATAAAATAAAAAATATATAGTAGAGTATTACACCATTGTTGTGACTTTTCTCATTCGTAATGTATAAAATATTCTACCAAGAACCAACGGAACAGTCAATTAATGTTATGTTTATGTTTTAGGTCCTCCAGGAACTGGCAAAACGTTACTTGCAAAGGCAACTGCTGGTGAAGCAAATGTGCCTTTCATAACAGTTTCAGGTTCTGAATTCCTTGAAATGTTTGTGGGAGTTGGCCCGTCTCGGGTTAGTAACTATGTGTGTGTTCAGAAATTAAAATTCTTTTATTTTGACAGTATTTTGAAACTTTGACTTTTTGACAGGTCAGAGACATGTTTGCTATGGCACGAAAACATGCACCTTGCATTCTATTTATTGATGAAATTGATGCAGTTGGTAGAAAAAGAGGTGGCCGTGCCTTTGGTGGCCATTCAGAACAAGAAAACACTCTGAACCAGCTTCTGGTTGAAATGGACGGTGAGCACCTAGATGAAAATATATATTTTTATCTCCTTTATTGAGAGCCAAATTTGCTTGTAAAATAAAATTTAAATGATAAAGAAAAATACATATTCCAGACAGGGGAAGAGTGGCCGAGCGGTTCTAGGCGCTATAGTCTGGAACCGCTCGACCGCTGCGGTCGCAGGTTCGAATCCTGCCTCTGGCATGGATGTGTGTGATGTCCCTAGGTTAGTTAGGTTTAAGTAGTTCTAAGTCCTAGGGGACTGATGACCTCAGAAGTTAAGTCACATAATGCTCAGAGTCATTTGAACCAGACATGGGAGAAAACAAATTAGGTTTAAATTGTAAAAAGTAGAAAATGCAAAATGTAAACTGCACATTTATCTCTGTTATTACATAAAGTTAAATAAGAAGTAATGGCAATTACTCACCATATAGTTAGGTTTCCTGGAACTGTAGCCAGAGTTGATTTTTAGCATGCCATTCAGTTTTCCCTGCCAAAAATACTAGAATTATTTTTGTTTTGAAACTTCAAAAGATTTATTATTTTTAGTAGTAGATTGCTGTTGCCATAGAAAAATATCGAAATTATCACTTAGTATAAAATATATTCATGCATGTCTTTTTAATTTTTCTTGTTTTTTTTACGTTATCAGTGGAACCACACACGGTGTGGTTGAAATTTCTTGTAAGGATCATTATCCTCATTTGCACAGGAAACAGTAAGAGTAATTAAATTGTGTACTGTGGTTGGGGATCTGGTAGGTGCCCATTAGTTGCAGTTGTCATTTTCTCCATCAAACGCGGTCTAGATGTCCAGATTCTTAGCTCTGTTGCAGCCTATATATGACACTGATGCTTCGCGTTTATTTCAAATGGTTGGAGATTGGCAAGCCATCTGATGAAAACTAAAATTCTGAGTCTAGACATGCACATACTTGTGGAACAAAATACAGTTATGGCATAGCAAACACTTACAATGTAGGGCAAAGCAGAAATTTATCTCCTTCCACTTAAAATTATTCTCATGTTACAATTCTTGTTAACAGGAAAACTCTGCAGTTGATCATGTGTCTCTCTTAACTTCTTCCGGTGACAAACTTTCTAACAAATAACAACCAACAAAGAGTAAATCCGATCCTGAGATATCTGTCCATTGTGTCGTAGCATTCAGAATGTAGGTCTGTTGGTCTGTCTCTCTTAATTACTGGAAATTGTGTAAGTTGTCATCCTGTATACTACTGGGGTAATGTGTGTGATCCATAAACTTAATAGCAATGGTCTGCCACTGCTGTCATAGGGTCTGATCACACAGACCAACATTCATCCCTCTTCTTTATCAACAGTTGCAAATTAATGTGCATTGAATCTGCCCTACAGATAATAGCAGATAACTTATAAACACTACAAGAATAACTTCACTGACTAATGTAATGTAATGTATTCCTTAGTTTTACAGTTTTATCAGTCCTTTCCAAATAAATGCTGTTAATTGCAGCTTGTTCCAAGTCCTCAAGTAGTAGTTTGTGTGGATCAAATCAAGTTCACATTACACATACTGTTATAAAGTACAGAAGGAGCATAGGTTTCATAACTCGGTACAAACTTTCTGATGTAGACCACTCACCATATTTTAATGTATAGTATTGTAGGCATAACCCATATCACTTCAGGCAGGAGGGTTACCTTCGTAGTCTCAGGTGCTATTGAATTTAGCATATGTTAAAATTCAGGAGTAAGTAAGAAACATGTTTTTTTCTTTTTTTTCTAAAAAAAAAAAAAATAAAATAATCCTGCCCCAAGATAGAGGCCTCCTAAGATGACATTGTGAACACAATTTTGAAGATGCAAATTTTGGAAAAAAAATTTAAATGTTGTATCTCTGTAACAGTTCTTGATATTTTGTTAGTTTCTTTATTTGGAAGAAAATTTCTTTATGATTACAATGGTATCCTCTGTTTGGACATATCTAAGTTCATGTACTGTCACCTTTTTGAAATTTTTATATAATTTACGGAATTTTTTTTTTCTAAAAGTTCCAGTCCAGAAAAGTTAGATGTTTTTTGTCTTGTGATTAGTACCCTGTAGTACTATATTCCCTGTAAAGGAGAGCTTTTTTTAACATTCAGGGGTAATGTATGTTTTCAGTGAAGTTGTTTCTTACTAATTTATTTGTTTCAGTGTTTATTTCTATTGTCTTTGTTTGTGGTTATTTCTTTTCAATTTCATTGTTACAGATATTTTGTACACTTTGTTGTAGTTTCTTGTCAGTTTCTTTGACATGGTTGTTCATTGCAGGTTTCTGTATTGTAGTTGTTCAGTGCTAATTTGTTTACAGAAGAGGCTTCTAAGAAATCTGAGATCATTCAGTGAGTTCAGTTTTTTTCATGAGGAATTTTTCCAGTTGGCACAGTTGCAGTGTGTTTTGTGAAAACGACAGTTTGAAATGTCTTCTGACTGGGGACGCAGGAGAGTGAAGTATGCTGACTATTTGCATATCCATAAAGTGATATATAAGACAAACAAAAAACAGACTTCGTTCAGGTTGGGGATAAATTTTCTCATTTGAAGACACTGTTTCAAAGTGAAGATGTTTTCAGTGATGACTTTGTGTGTTCCAAAATGTTTTGACAGAATAACAACAATGATAGTATCTGAACAAGGTAAAGCCTCCCACAGTGCAGATGATGCAGATTTTGCTTCAATAGAGGAAGAATTAAATACCCTGAATCAGTTAGCTACAGAGGTAGGTGTTAGTCCTGTTAAGAAACCGTGGTCAGTGAAGTCCACTCATAAGCTCTATGCATCAAGAAAATGCAGAGAAATTGCTAAAGCTATGGATGAATACCCGACAGCAAAGCTGATCACACTCTTCAAAGTAGAAATTCCATGTGCAGAAGAAAATGAACCAAATCGCTCTTCCACCTCTCGTCAGGAATTTTTCACAAAAATCATTTCGGCTGTTAAATATTGTGCAACCTGCAGTGAAAATGTGCAAGTTTAAATTATTATTCAAGAGACATTTTCAAAGAAAATAATTTTGAACCACGTCCTGCCAGAATCACAGTACATGATAGACAAATCAAGAAAGTTTGTACAGTGTTATGAAACCGATGCTCCTTTTGTATTTAACAACAGTATGTTTAATCCGATAACTTTGAAGAACTTTCTGGATCATGTGACATAGGACACCTAGGGTGGGCATGTGAAGTCATTAGAGGTCTGTGATGTAAAGCGAGAGATTTGTTTCAAGAATGTGGTGACTGCCCTGGAAATGGAGGACTGTATTTACAGAGACTTGGCCTGGAAGATGTAGCAGATAATTCTGCAGAAACTACATATATGACATGGTAAGAGAATAAATTAAGAAAACTATTGCCTTTGACAATTTCATTGATGAACTTGATAAATGGTCAGTGAAAGCAGTAACACAGCAGCATCTGAAGAAATTGCAACAACACATTGCAGAAGTGAAAGGGTGTGTACAGGCTGAAGAACTATATTTAGTGCTTCACTGTGATTTTGCTGAGAACTGGTCTGTAATTCTCCCACAAGTCGTATAGGTTTTAATTTTTACAGGTGACACATTTTCAAAACAAGACCACAAGTGCTGCAGTTGTAAGTAACGACACAGGACATGACTCAGCAAATACTTTGCTAGCATTGCGCAAAATTCTTCAACTGCAAAAATGGGCAGAGATCATCATAATTTCTGATGGTGCTCCTAGTCATTTTAAAAATTGTTACTAGCTGTTTGAATTGAGTAAGTTACTCGTGCAACCAACTCACTGGGTATACAATGCTACTGGTCACAGGAAGGGGCCTTGTGATGGTGTAGGTGGCCTGCTGAAGCACCGTGTTACAAAACATAATCCTTGCAGACCAAATATAGCTGCATTTCTGAATGCTGAGAATTTTATGACAGTCATGAAATATTACCCATCCACGGCCCTTATTCTTTTGTCCAAATAGGAAATTGAAGAATTCTGTGAGCAGAAAAATAGAAAACTAGTCCAAACAAATTACTCCTGTGAAAGGAATTCAGAAGACACATTTTTGGGCGTAAAATGATTGGTGAACTCATATTGCAACACTTTGAAGAGCAAGAAAGAAGAAAATTTGTTCATTCGGTCAACACCTTGGAAACAGCAGGATAATATACAGATTCACAACCTGAGAGGGGGATGTTTGTAGCATGTGTGTATGACTGTGACTGGTGGAGATTATAGACACCAGATATGAGTTAAACGAAGTTGTGAAATTTATGCTACCATTTGGACCAGCTGCTGGATATAAATTTCCAGCTGAAGAACAGCAACAATGCCATTGGTACTCACTTCCTGTTACCAACTTTTTGAAGTTTGTAAGTGCTCCAGTTCCTGTTGGTGCAACAGGAAGGCATCACTCTCTATCAAAGGAAGATATTGAAGCAGTGCAACACATTTTTCATTCATTGACTGGCTAATTTCAGTAAAAAAACAGAGTGCACAGAAGTTGTATAAATTGAAACCTTTAAGTCTTTGGACCTTTCACATACATTTTGGAACCATTTAAAATGCTTCAAAAATGAGTCACTTTCTCATCTTTCAAAACTAAAGCTCGTGGTCGTGCGGTAGCATTCTCGCTTCCCACGCCCCGGTTCCCAGGTTCGATTCCCGGCGGGGTCAGGGATTTTCTCTGCCTCGTGATGACTGGGTGTTTTGTGCTGTTCTTAGGTTAGTTAGGTTTAAGTAGTTCTAAGTTCTAGGGGACTGATGACCTCAGATGTTAAGTCCCATAGTGCTCAGAGCCATTTGAACATTTTTTTTCAAAACTAAAATTATGTTAAATGAAGCTAGGTTTTTATTTTTATGAGCCTGTTATGAAATAATGTGGTAATAAAACAGGTTTCAGGTATGGAAAAAATTTCAGTTGTTTACAAAACCTGTTCAACCTAAAAGTGGGAGCTCTCCTTTTCAGGGAATGTGGAACTGTATGGTACTATTCAACAGGAAAAACATCAAAATTTTAGTGATTGTCATTTTATCATAATGCAATTAACTTTCAAGTAAAGAAAACCAACAAAATATCTTGAACTGATCCAGAGATCCAGCAGTCAAAATTTTTTCCTAAATTTGCATCTTCAAAATTGTATGTGCTGTGTCATCTTTGGAGCCTGCATCTCGGAGCAGAAATTTTTTTGCAGAAAACAAAAAATATGTATTCCTTACTTAGCCCTTCATTTTAACATATGCTAAATTCAATAACATCTGAGACTCTGAAGGTAAGATTTTTTTCCTAGCCTGTCTGAATTGATATGGACTACGCCTGTAGAATTTTACCTGCACCGGTGTTCATATTATAGAGGACCGGGGTGTGTGTTGCCATTACAGTGGCAAGGTTGAGTTGAGGTCATGGGTTGATGTCAGAATATTGTCCAGAGCTGGCTCAATTCCCTCTTGGCATGTGCTGACAAGAGAGAGGCTGGTTGTGTTCAGGCAACAGACAGCTGGAGCAGAATGCTGACATGGGACACCTGCAGAACCACTTGTGCAGTCCTGTCCTTGCTCCACAATTCGGAGCAAGACACATCTGCAGATGTGGAAGCCCACCATGATTTCTTGCAGCAGAAGAAAAATCCCCCTCTCCCCCTGGTGGTGTCCACCTTCTGAGCAGAGTTGCCTGCACAAGTACAGGTGGATTAGCAGCCGCATCATCCCAGTCACAAACAGCTGCCCTCAAAGGCACACGTCCAACTCCATCTAAAGTGAACCAAAACGTGGCCCATCATCTGGAAGATAACATGTCCACATTAGGGGGGGGAGAGCCACGGCAGCTCTACTATTTCGCTCCATGGTGTCAAAAAATAGCAATGGTGCTAGCTTACCTCTCCCCTCGGGTAGATCCTGTCCCTGGATCTGAACTCAGGGTAGTTCTGCTAAGACTCAGCATATATTTCCACACTAATAATGGTGCACAGTATATTCTCACTAAACACAGCAAGTACCACAAGGTTCACAGACTATGTAGTTGGCCTAAAACACTAGCCCACTGGCTTTCATTTACACTTGACCTGAAATTTCATATCAACTAATAGAGTAAAGCTACCAAATTCTTCTCTTATATGGAATATCCATTAACAGCAAATTATCTTAAGACTCCCTGCAGTATTACAGAATAAAGTGTTACACAGACTCCTCCTAATTCACAGACCTTTGGTAATTTGCTCCATGTGCTGTAAACTGTTTTCGTCCAATATTAATTACTACACAAAAAATCGTTTAGAGTTCTACATCATTAATCCCATCAGTGTACTTTAGTGCAAGGAAAAAATCTGCATGTCATTGAATGAATAATCTTGATCATATATGCACACAGCTCTAGTTGCAATAACCATAGGAAAAAGTAAAATAACACTGGTAGACTCTTCCTCTCTTACAAATGCTTGTAACACATAGTTTCTCAATTGATCACATACTGTGCTTGGCAGGTAGTCCAATCTCCTGGTGTCTGGTGCACCGGGGAGGCGGGGTCATATTGGTGCACAAAGAGGGTCACATGAGTGGGCGGCTCCCCACCTAAGGTAGATAATGACTGCACGGAATAAAGTTAGAGCTATTAAGGGCCTGGTATTTTGATGGTCATGCTCATGACCATAAATCGGTTATCCCACTATTACTGTACATGCTGCAGCATCTGATATGCAGAAAATTTGTATGTCCTGGGTTGCTGTGAGTTGCTTCAGGGGAAGGATGAGGTCTAGTTGCAGAGTACTAGTGAGATAGGTCAGCTTCTATGCTGGGAGTACCTCTTAACAGTTTTCCAACCATTACAACTGGCTGAGTTATGTTCATCCTGATGTTTCCTGGAACAATGCCCGACAAGTGGAATGTCAGACACACTGTCACAATTTGTCCTGTAGTTCAGCAACCTGCTGGTGTGGAGCTCCAATCCCATCACCCTCTAACTCTCCCTTGTGCTCATAGCAATTCTACTACTACTACTACTACTACTACTACTTCGTACACAGAATAGATGCAGTGTAGCCCCTCGTTTTGGAAATAGGGTTGTGGTTCCAGGCTGCCCTGTGACCACCATTGGCCATCTTTCTCACCTAAGAACAACAGAATCTTGCTTGTATCATTGCAATTCTTGATCACTCTGGTTGGGCATATTGCCCCTCTTTCTGACAGTTATTGAATTCCTCCCCATAGTGCCATTCAGATCTTTGATATCATTGTCATCATCGGTCCCAAATACTATTTTTAATATCTTCCTCCCCAGCATTCAGCTGTCGCCTCTTGCGCCTTTGCAGGATATGATGTGCTGTGTTAACTGCTTTGTGCAGTTGTCCTCATCACTTGTAGGACATACGCAATATGTGGTATTTCCCTATCTTTCTCCAGACATTCCTGCCTGTCCTCTTTGTGTCACAATTTTGAAAATGTTTTCTCCAACCTCTGCTCCTCATTCCCCATCCCCTATGTTTTATGCATCAGCCTCAAAGTCCATCAGTGACTAATTACAATTTCTTCTTGCCAGGTGAATAGCACTCCACTTTCCTATTGCTAGTTCCACAGTGCTCCTACTCCATTCTCAGTGAAGAGATTTAGTACTGCCAGGATTAGGATGTCCTTGACCCCCTTTGTCTGGATTACAGCAACCTGGGGAAAGCGAGCTGTAATTATCCCCCCCCCCCTCTCCCTCTCCCCTTTTGAAAGACCCAACGTTACCTCACAAAATTTGTCACGTGAACAGGTAATACAAAAACGCTGATGTAAAGCAACAATAATTACACCAACAAAAGGTATTGCTCCTTTTTCTACCACTGACATTACACTGTGTAACAGTTACAGACAGTCCACCTTACTATTTCCATAAGAACACCTTAGGTAATGTTAAAATCCCACCAAGTAATCTTACATACAACTTCGGCTAAACAAACTTTCCATGGTACTCTACATCCTTCATTCTTACTTCTGGGATCTTGCATGTAGATGACGCAACATACTTTTGATTCTCATTCTATCATTTCAAGCATTTTGCATAATGATTGATGCTGATATTTGCAGCAATGAACCGGAGCTTGTTGAAACAGTCAAGAGTGACAGGCATGAACTATATTCATTAAAATAGGTGATTATAGTTTGACATTTACTAGTGACATCCTCTCAAACAATTGGTATGCCCCGCCCCCGGTACCAACTTCATATTTTCATCCTAACCCCCACTATGCACTCTGGCAGCTTTTGTACATGTTTCCCTAGCTATTCCTGTTGCTCCAGTGCTCTGGTGTTTTGCCCTCTTTAATGTGTCTATGAAATTCTGAACAGAATCTCCGTTCCTCCTAATCTTTGGCTTGACTATATGAAATGGCAAAGTCCAGTGTTGTTGTGAGCCTTGGAATTACATGCTGCTAAAACACAAAGTAAATAAACATACCAATCATTAGGGTGGCTGTCAACATAGAACTGAGCGAGTCGAGTGCACTATTGGTAGGATGTTGAGCTACTACCATTCGCTTGTGGGTCCAATGGCTATCCTTTCTTTTCAAACTCATAGCAAGTGTCACAACTGCTTCACAAAGTCCAGCATGAAGTTTGTACCTTGGTCAGTGGTAAACATTTCAGGGACACCAGACTTTAACAACCAGTTATTCACCATGACCCGTGGCACTGCAGTCGCATGTTGGTTCGGAATGGTGACCACGCAATGTATGGTGCTCACAGTACACAACTCTTTTACATACGTGTCTACATCTCCTTCCCTTGTCCTCCACCAGCAATGCCTGCCATTCTTCAATCCATCACCTTATGACCCCAATTTCCAGGTAGCATATAACTGTGCACCTCCTTCAATACTTCTCCCAGGTACTACTATGTGTGGGCCTAATCTTGACCTACATAACATGATTTGCACAGTGAACTGTGGCTGAGTCATTAACAGCTTGCTGTTTACGTCAGTACCTGCAGTGTCTGCCATTCCACAGGGCTATGACCCAGGGCTCATACTACCGTAACCTTCCTGCTCAGTTCATCTGCGTTTCCATGCTTCCTGCCTAGTTTATGGGCTACTTCAAAGTCAAACTCGTTGACTCTTCAAACACTCCCCTTGTAAGCCTGCTTGAAGAAGACTCTTGTGGAGTAATTTTTATCAGCCTTGTTCATCTTCTGTGAAGCTTAAACCCCATTCAGTTTTTCAAATGTGGCTCTAAACTCTGTTACCCACTGAAATATTACACTTTTTTAAGTAATTGGTAAATTGCCATGCAATGTCTGCAAACTTTTTCACAAATTTTCCCCAGTAATTGGCCAGCCTCAAGAGAAATTGTAACTCCTTACTTGTCTGAGAAGTTGGAGGAAAGTTCTATACTGTTTGCATTAACTTTGGTGGCTTTTACCCATAAGCCCTTAAACACTTTCTTCAACTGCCATATATGTTCCTTCATATCCCTTGAAACCACAGTTGTATCGTTAAGGTACACAATACGTTACTGAGGTTTACAAACCCTCAGTATGCCATTCACCAACCGCTGAAATGTGGGTGGTGCATTTTCCAATTCAAATGTCATTTGCTGATACTGGTAATGACCACAGGGGACTGAAAATGCAGTATTTTGCTGGTCCCGTGTAGCCACCTCCAGTTGATGGTCCCCACTCCTAAAATCTGTCATAAGAGAAATGCTGGTACTGCCCCCAAGCTGTTAAGGGTTTTCATAATGTTTGGTATTCGATGTTCATCTGTGTTTTACTATTTAGGTGTCGGTAGTGACAATCTATACTTTCTGGTTCCATCTGCCGACTTTTTTTGTATAGACAGTGGTTGCTCCCCAAGGGCTAGTGCTCTCCTTTATCATTCAGTTTTTGGTTAATGAAGTCCTCCACATAGGCTATAAATGTTGAGGTATACAACATGGTGTCACAATATACATGTGCTTCAGTTCCTATTGAAATTCGTTGTTGCATTAGGGGCAGCACTGGCAGTAGGCCCTGGGGTTTAAATAGATCCTAGACTCTCCCCCACCCCCACCCCCTCCCCCACCCTCTCCCCCACCCCCTCCCCCACCCTCTCCCCCACCCCCTCCCCCACCCTCTCCCCCACCCCCTCCCCCACCCCCTCCCCCACCCTCTCTCAAGTGTTCTACCTCCATATGTGATGCAGTTGTAGCAGCAGCTTGCATATAATTATTGCCTACACGTGATGCACCCATATCATCTTTGTTTGAAACGTCTACACTTGTTTCAACAATCCTTTTGATAGCTTTACCTCATCATTACCAAAGTTATCCAAACTGATGGGCACAATTCTTTCAGCATCCATTTCCTGTAAGCATACAATACTTCTTCGTGCGAAATACAGTGATGCATCCAGTACATCATTCTCCTCTAGTGGCTCTGGCACAGGTGACATGGTAACAGGTAGTTCTGGCCATACTCGTGTAAAAGAGCCTCCTGATGCCTTTTGTCACTATATTGTGTGAATTAAGCCTTAGTGACCTTGTTTGCAATTTAAGTGGCATGTCGCTCAAGATAGATGAACCTTGCAACAGTATTTCACTGGTGTTAGCTTATACCCAGTTGGAACATTGTATCCTAGAGTTCCACCATACACACTGAATGTCAGTTTTGTCATGATGCTTGAACAGAAAGCCCTATGATCGTAATGTAACCTTCACTTACATGAGGCATCACTGTCATGCATTCCTTAAATTATCCCACCCCAAGCTGAAAATTTAACATAGCTGAACCCAGTGACTTCAAGCCACTATCGCCCACCCCACGAAACGTGTAATGTGATGGGTTTAACGATATCCTGGTTATGAGATCCAGACTTGTCATGGACACATGTATTCCTGTGTGCTTGAACAGTACTGTGTCTAACAAAAATTTATGCTTCTTACCACTTACAATACCTACTATCCCACACTCAACCTCTGCACATATTTCTGCAGAGTTTAAATTTTATGATAATGCCATCTGGCAAACTTGGTGTTCCCCATTTGTGATCAACCCCTGACGTGTCCATTCTCCCCCGCCCCTCTGCCTTGCTTCTACATAAACACTGCTGGTAACCACCCACACCACACTTATGACATTGTGACTGACAACAGTTCCACTGGACATGCCCTGCACACCTACACCTTTAACACTTTGTCAGTAGATTAAATACCTCATCTGTTGTGCATCCCTGTCGTTATGTCTCTTCTTTCTCCATAGCTTTCCTAGTAGCAGATTCAGATCATTCAGGGTGGGAGGACTCTCAGGAAAGTGTCTAGAGCCCTGTACTCAGCTTCCTGGAAGATAATCTTATTCACTTCATCACATCCTGTTAATTCATCAGAATGCACATTGACTTTTCTTATCGTGTTATGGAAAGTTTCTACTGAGATCTGTACTTGAGACATTCCACTGAATTGCTTCTGGAAAAATCCTTTCAGTATTCTGTTTACTATATAGTTGCTTGTGCCCTTCTCCAGAATGCTCAAATAACAGTGTGTTATTCAACTCGTCATACTTCACAGTAGTTGTGCGTATCCCATCAATCACAACTTAGTCATTTGTAATAGCTGATTGTTTGATCAAAATCAAACCTTTGTGCTGTCTTCAGATCATCCAAGGAGGACAATACATACCAATTTGGCTTGTTGGCACACACAAACAAATCCCACCGCCGCCCCCCCCCCCCCCTTTAAAAAAAAAAATTAAGAACGCCATAGTAGCCGCAATAAACTACGTGATCCTCTACTGCCTTCACTACTTCATCGCTCTTCTTCTACTATATTTCTTTCTCCCATTTCTGTCAATTGTTCCCTTATGCTCTCCCTGAATCTCTGTACAACCGCTGTTTCTTTCAGTTTATACAGGTCCCATCTCCTTAAATTGCCACCTTTTTGCAGTTCCTTCAGTTTTAATCGACAGTCCATAACCAATAGATTGTGGTCCTAGTCCACATTTGCCCCTGGAAATGTCTTACAATCTAAAAGCTGGTTCCTAAATCTCTGTCTTAGCATTAGATAATCTATCTGAAACCTGTCAGTATCTCCAGGCTTCTTCCATGTATACAGCTTTCTTTCATGATTCTTGAACCAAGTGTTAGCTATGATTAAGTTGTGTTCTGTGCAACATTCTACCAGGCGGCTTCCTCTTTCATTTCTTAGCCCCAATCCATAGTCACCTACTATGTTTCCTTCTCTCCCCTTTCCTACTACTGAATTCCGGTCACCCATGACTATTAAATTTTCGTCTTCCTTCACTATCTGAATAATTTCTTTGATTTCCTCATACATTTCTTCAATTTCTTCATCTGCAGAGCTAGTTGGCATATAAACGTGTACTACTGTAGTAGGCGTGGGCTTCGTGTCTATCTTGTCCACAATGATGCGTTCAAGTAGATTACCCGCACTCCTATTTTGTTATTCATTATTAAACCGACTCCTGCATTACCCCTATTTGATTTTGTATTTATAATCTTGTATTCACCTGACCAAAAGTCTTCTTCCTCCTGCCACCGAACTTCACTAATTCCCACTATGTCTAACTTTAACCTATCCCCTTGTTTTCAGCCGTTCGTAGTACCAGCACAGCATGGCCGTTTTGGTTAGTGTTACAAGGCCAGATCAGTCAATCATCCAGACTGTTGCCCCTGCAAATACTGAAAAGGCTGCTGCCCCTCTTCAGGAACCACACATTTGTCTGGCTTCTCAACAGATACCCCTCCATTGTGGTTGCACCTATAGTACGGCTATCTGTATCGCTGAGTCACACAAGCCTCCCCACCAACGGCAACGTCCATGGTTCACCGGGGGGAGGTATGTGAAGGAAAGTGTGTTCATCTCCCCTTTACCTCATGGCATAGAAGTAGTGAAGAAAGGAATAACAGACGCCATACATTCTGTAAAAGCAGATACCTTGTGTGAAGTTTGACAAATTGAGCTGTCCTCTAGAGGTTGTCATTCTGCTGCTGGTGGATACACAGAGCATTTGTAACCACATAGTTAAGATTTTTTAGTATTTTTCAGTCTAACCTGTGTTTGTAGTATGTTTCCATTAATAAATGTGGAGTTTTGAAATCAGGTCATTCTTTTTGAAATACCCTGGATTACATCTTATTAGTGACCACCTGCCGGGGTGGCAGAGAGCGTTAACGCGCTGCTTCCTGGACTTGGGTAGGCGTGCTGGCCCCGGATCGAATCCGCCCAGCAGATTTACGACGAGGGCCGATGTGCCGGCTAGCCTGTATGTGGTTTTTAGGCGGTTTTCCACATCCCACTAGGTGAATACCGAACCTGAAATGGTCCCCATCTTCCACCTCAGTTACACAGCTCGCAGACATTTGAACACTTTCGCACTATTTCATGGATTACATTTGCTGCAGACAGTTGGGTACACTAATTCCAGTCCAGTGGGTACGGGGTGGCGGCAGGAAGGGCACCTGGCCACCCCTTAAACATTAACATGCCAAATCTGATTAACTATGGCTGACCCTGCGTTAACTGCAGGAAAAGGCTCAAGCGATAGATAGGTAGATATCTTATGTGTGACCATGAGCCACTTCAATTCCGGACACTTCACTTGATTCCGCAGCTCAGGAGAGAGCGCACATTTAGATGCGGAAGCTGGGGCACAGCCCTCGGTGATGGTGTCTGCCCCTGCGAGAGGTATACAGTGTCAGTTTGCGTGCGCAGGTACAAGTGGATGGATGACTGCACTAGCCTGATCGCAAATGCCTGCCGGTCCGTGCAGAAGTTCAGCTGTGGCTAAAGCCAACCCGAATAGAAAAGCATTTAAAACCAGGAGTCAACTTGTCTATGGTGGAGCCCAAATTTTGTGGTGGCAGAATGATGTTGAGTCATTGGCTGGTGTGGACATTCTGATGTAGTAGGCGCTGCCAGACTGCTCTGCCTTTGGCTAAAAAATATGGGTATTTTCAGGTTTGGTGCCTACCTGTCTTGCCGAACCCCCGCTTCAAATCATGCACACAAAAAACAATATGCCAGCCAAAAGATGCGGCAACTGACCTGTCATTTGTGGTTAGCCCCACCTTCTCTGCTGTGTCAGTGGTACTACAAGCACTGGTCCCTGGCCTGCAACGTGGAAACAGGCTGTGGTATTGCTCCACCTGACATAATGTTGCTTTGATCAGCTCTGTATCTGCTGAAGTCCATGGCCTGCTAGTGCAGTATACTAGCACCATATGTGACTAAAGTCCAAATTGCCCATTAAGAATGCAATATCCCGTGCAACATTAGTCTTTTGCCTATATAAGGTTCATCTCTAGCGAAAATATGCATCCAGTATATACGTGTGATTCTGTGAGTCAGTCCAAAACAGCACTATGATGCTTGAAAAGTTCTTCTACATGTCTCATATTGCAGTTTTTTTTTTTTTTTTTTTTTTTACATTTCAAATAGAGTGAGGTGGCACAGTGGTTAGCACACTGGACTCTCATCCTGATTTAGATTTTCCTTCATTTCCCTAAATCGCTTCAGGCAAGTGCCGGGATGGTTCCTTAGAAAGGGCATGGCCGATTTCCTTCCCTAATCCGATCTTGTGCTCCATCTCTAATGACCTCGTTGTCGTCGGGGCGTTAAACAGTAATCTCCTCCTTTACATTTCAAGCCCAAACCTTTGCTGCCATCGGCGCAATGTTACATCCTCCAAGAACAGGCAACATCAGATCACGAAGCACATAACACAGAGCCATAAATAGACTTATTTCTTTCCCACTGCTAATTTACATCTACTAGCCAGTGTAAAATTTAAAAAAGATCCACTTATTTAAATGTAGATGATCATTATATTAAGATTAATGGATTTTTCTTCTTTCCATGCGGGTTATTTTGATGCCTTCCTGTCAATTCTACATCTGCTAGTTCTCTTTTAATCACAAAATCACAGTAAATCTATCAAAAACACATCAAACAAAGGAAACACTTTTGTACATAGGAAGATAGATAATGTGTGTATTTACATTGTTCTGTTATTTTATTAAATGTACATTTCTGAATTATGACATTCTGGATGAATTTGAAAAGTAAACTGTATGTGTTTGAACCATTTAACGAACTGCCGAGCTATTTTGGTTAGATGTGTGTGTTGGCAGTGTCATTTGGCATATGGTACATCTCCATAACTATATGACTGTAACAATAACTAAAGTATAACAATATGGAAAGGATAGATTATGACTCAGCATCTAAAAGATAAGTTGAGACACAGGCACAATGAAAAAGACCGCTAAAATATTAATCTTTTGGACAGAGATCTTCCAAAAAATAGCACACGCCCACACACACGTCCACTGTTTCCAAGTGCTGGGGCCCAAATGAGGGCCTTCTTTTTCTGCAACTCAATGCTTCTCATATCCAATGTATCCTGTCCATCCTGTTGTTATCCCATTCTCCATTCCCCATTCCCCATTATTCGATTTTATTTTAGTAATTAAATTTCATTGATGTAATGGCATATTTAGTCTTAAACACCATATAACTCTGAGAGTTTCCGTCATACATGTTGTTGTGGAGTATTGAGCTGGCCTCATCGTAATGAATAAAAGTGTGCTCAGATTTATCATAACCTTAATTGGTCACAAATAACTTGGCTCTCGCTGGATACAATGGCCAACAAGCTGCATCTGTGGCCACCAATAATTGAAATCACCTAAAAGTTTTTCCATAAATCTTGTGTACAGAACTCCACTGCAATCCAGTGGAAAGGTCTGACTTGGTAAGCAAATGGCAAAGCTCCAGTTCAGGTAACTACCTTTAGTGAGCTAATCCCAGTCTTCTGTTGACTTCTAATTGACTACGTCCTTCCTCCAATATCATGTGCCTCTGAGACTTGTGTTATGATAACCAGCCTCCATGTTTTACTATTTGCCTTTGGCTGTTACATCGGAATATTTGTTCGTGTTATCTTAAAACTTGAGATTAATTAGCAGAAAATATTTAAATATTCTGTTAAGCATATACTCAGTGTCATTATAACTTGTATCTTTAATGGATGTACAACCTCAATCGACATCTAGTAGCAGATTGTCATTGTCATACCATTCATACTTTTTTTCTCTAATTGTCTACAGGATTTAATACAACTACTAATGTGGTTGTGCTCGCTGCAACAAATCGTGTTGATATACTAGACAAAGCATTGTTGCGACCTGGTAGATTTGACAGACAGATATTTGTTCCTGCTCCAGACATTAAAGGAAGAGCATCAATATTTAAAGTACATTTACAACCTTTAAAAACTAGTTTAGACAAGACTGATCTGGCAAGGAAAATGGCAGCCTTAACACCAGGTTTTACTGGTAAGTATTTTGTTGCAATTTGACAGTTTAAGAATTGAATAACATAGTTACCTGTAATTCTTTTAACTGCCACAAAGGAGTGATTGAACAATAAGTTTTTAAAGTATGATCCCATTAAACATCATGACCTCAATGATATGTCTAGTGCATCTCTTACATTAACCCTTTGACAGCTGTCGACAGGTTAACACATTGTGCTCTGTTGCTCTCCAGGTGCTGAGGATGTATTTAAATGCGGTCACTGGGTTTTTCTTAAAGCGCTTTTGACATGTACATGTGCCTCGTTGTGCCAACCTCTCACTGCTGTGGACGAATTACTTCCATATATCTACGAATAAAAAAGTTTAAAGTATTTTTTGGTAAAACATATGTGCCTCTTTGTGTGCTATCATTTGTAAAAAGCCTTGTTCGGATTTCTTTAATTGTTAATAAATTGACAATTGTTGAGACGGCATAATTTCTGATGTGAAGGGATGAAATGGTATGTCCACTGGATATAAAAACCAATAACCTGAGAACGAAATTAGATTTTTCTGTACTCAGTTTTAAATAAAATTTCAGTATCTTACCTTCAACCATATGCAAAGTTTACACACTACATTTTTACCTATGCAAAATGTTTATAATCTCGTGTAATGTTTTACTTAATTTGATGCAGCACAGTAATTATGACAAATGAGGAGAGGAAAGTTCCCTTTATCGAACAGAGATATCACACTGTAAAATGTGCAAAAGTCAATTTTTTTTCACCAAATAGGTTATTGGGGCAGTGAAAGGGTTAATTAAGCATATTCAACGACATTCTTCCTTACTGTGTGCATTTTATTTTTAATTGACTAACAGTTTATTGTTCTAAAATAGGTGCCGACATTGCCAATGTTTGTAATGAGGCTGCGTTGATTGCTGCTCGTGATCTGAGTGAATCTATATCAATGAAAAACTTTGAACAAGCTATTGAGAGAGTTGTAGCGGGAATGGAGAAAAAAACTAATGTCCTTCAGCCTGAAGAGAAGAAGACCGTTGCATATCATGAAGCAGGGCATGCTGTAGCTGGATGGTTTCTTGAGAATGCTGATCCTTTATTGAAGGTCAGCACATTTCCTATTGCTTATTAAATTTTTCTATTAAGTGGAAATTTTACAAGTATTTCATTACTCATTATAGATTGAAATTCTTACCTGCCTCCAACTAGGTATCATTACTTACCTTGCCAGCAGACAAAGAAATACCTGCCACTTCAAGATGCCAAAAGTTTATTTAGAGTAAGGACAATGCCAGCATTGGAGAAGTGAATTGCAAATGACAAATAGGTAATGAAACGCTGTGCATTGTATGAAAGTATTTTGAAATCTGTGTGGTATTAAGCTCTTGGTGTCATGATTAATTCCATCCTGATGTAGCTAGTGTTGCTAATTGTTAGCCTAGCAGTGAACCACAAAAAATTTAACCTATGAGAGTTTCCATTTGTCATTAAAGCAGCTAGGTAAACCCAATAAGATGATGATATTTGATTGTACATTGCAAAACTTTCACAAGCTAGTCATCTCCAATTAAGAATGTATTCTGAATATATGTTCCATATTTTCCTTTGTCAGAAGTAATAGCTCATACAATTAATTATATCCAAGTCTGCATTTTTCATAAATTTACATTTTAGTGGAGTATAGACCTGAGAGATTGCTCAGTGATATGTACTTGTTGTTCATCAGTTTTGTTCTTAGATTTTAATTTTGTGTAAATCATCTTTCAACTAAGCAAATTTGTAGCCTTTCTATGGTCACATGTGTGCGGGAAAGGGGGTAGGGGGGGGGGGGGGGGAGGCTTCTGCATGCACAGATTTCTGCTTCTGAAGTACAAATCGCACATCCATGTCCATTTGTCTCTGGGCATTGGGGCCCGACTGAGTCGAGCTTTGTCTGAAAGCTTAATATTTTTTGCAGTCTTTTTCATTGTGTCTGCCTGTGACGCAGTGCCAGTTCGGTGAGTAACAGCCTATCATTTTCATATTGTGTTTATTCCATCCTTGAATTGTTTCTAATTTATAACCTTGTGATTACCTTACACCACTGATGTGTGTTAAAATTTCTCATATATTTTACACATAGTTTGCAGAAAATACGTCCTAATTCATTAGAATTTTTTTTGTAAACTACTGCTGTTTATGCATTAGAACTGATAAGTTGCCAGAGTGCCTTTGTGGAACATGTTGTTGTTGTTGTTGTTGTTGTTGTTGTGGTCTTCAGTCCAGAGACTGGTTTGATGCAGTTCTCCTTGCTACTCTATCCTGTACTAGGTTCATCATCTTCCATTACCTACTGCAACATACATCCTTCTGAATCTATTTACTGTATTATTCTCTTGGTCTCCCTCTATGATTTTTACCCTCCACGCTGCCCTCCAATAATAAATTGGTGATCCCTTGATGCCTTAGAATATGCCCTAACAACCCTTCTTCTAGCCAAGTTGTGCCACAAATTTATCTTCTCTCAAATTCTATTCAGTACCTCCTCATTTGTTACGTGATCTACCATTCTGAATTTCAGCATTCTTTTGTAGCACATCATTTCAAAAGATTCAATAAACTGTTTATTGTCCATTTTTCGCTTCCATACATGGATACACTTTATACAAATACCTTCAGAAAAGACTTCTTGACTCAACTCTATACTCGATGTTAACAAATTTCTCTTCTTCAGAAAAGCTTTCCTTGCCGTTGCACTCTACATTTTATATCCTCTCTACTTCAACCATCATCAGTTATTTTGCTCCCCAAATAGCAAAACTCATCTACTTCTGTAAGCGTCTCATTTTCTAATCTAATTCCCGCAGCATCACCCAATTTAATTCGACAACATTCTATTATCCTCATTTTGTTTTTTATGTTCATCTTATATCCTCCTTTCAAGACACTGTCCATTCCGTTAAACTGCTCTTCCAGGTCCTTTGCGGTCTCTGACATTATTACAATATAATCAGTGAACCTAAAAGTTTTTATTTCTCCTCCATGGATTTTAATTCCTACTCCAAATTTTTCCTTTCTTTCCTTTACTGCTTGCTCAATATATGGATTGAATAACATTGGCGATAGACGACAATCCTGTCTCACTCCCTTCCCAACCATTGCTTCCCTTTCATGCCCCTCGACTCTTAAAAACTGTCACCTGGTTTCAGTACAAATTGTAAATAGCCTTTCGCTGCCTGTATTTTACCCCTGCCACCTTCAGAATTTGAAAGAGAGTATTCCACTCAACATTGTCAAAAGCTTTCTCTAAGTCTACAAATGCTAGAGACGTAAGTTTGCCTTTACTTAATCTATTTTCTGAGATAAGTAATAGGGTCGGTATTGCCCCACGTGTTCCAAAATTTCTACGGAATCCAACCTTATCTTCCACAAGGTCGGCTTCTACCTGTTTTTCCATTCGTCTGTAAAGAATTCATGTTAGAATTTTGCTGCCGTGGCTTATGAAACTGATAGTTCAGTAATTTTCTCATCTGTCAACACCTGCTTCCTTTGGGATTGGAATTATTATATTCTTCTTGAAGCCCTAAGGCATTTTGCCTGTGTCATACATCTTCCTCACTAGATGGTAAAGTTCTGTTAGGCCGGGCTCTCTCAAGGCTGTCAGTAGTTCTAATGGAATGTTGTCTACTCCTGGGGTCTTTTTTCGACTTAGGTCTTTCAGTGCTCTGTCAAACTCTGCATGCAGTATCATATCTCCTATTTCATCTTCTCTACATTCTCTTCCATTTTTATAATATTGTCCTCAAGAATGTCGCCCTTGTATACACCCTCTATATACTCCTTCCACCTTTCTGCTTTCCCTTCTTTGCCTACAACTGGGTTTCCATCTGAGCCCCTGATATTCATGCTGGTGGTTCTTTTTTCTCCAAAGGTCTCTTTAATTTTCCTGTAGACAGGATCCTTCTTACAGCTAATGACATGCACCTCTACATCCTTAAATTTGTCGTCTAGCCATGCCTGCTTAGCCATTTTGCACATTCTGTCGATCTCATTTTTTGAGACATTTGTATTCCTTTTTGCCTGTTTCATTTACTGCATTTTTATATTTTCTCCTTTCATCAATTAAATTCAGTATCTCTTCTTTTACCCAAGTATTTCTATTAGCCCTCTTCTTTGTACGTACTTGATTCTCTGCTATCTTAACTATTTTGTCTCTCAAAGCTACTCGTTCTTCTCCTACTGTATTTCTTTCCCCCATACTTGTCAAACATTCCCTAATGCTCTCCCTGAAGCTCTCTGCAACCTCTGGTTTAGTCAGTTTATCCAGATCCCATTTCCTTAAATTCCCGCCTTTTTGCAGTTTCTTCAGTTTTAATCTACAGTTCATAACCGATAGATTATGATTGCCCCTGGAAATGTCTTACAATTTAAAACCTGGTTCCTGAATCTCTTGTCTTGCCATTATATAATCTATCTGAGACCTTCAAGCATCTCCAGGCTTCTCCCATGTATACAACCTTCTTTTATGATTCTTGTACCAAGTGTTAACTATGATTAAGTTATGCTCTGTATAAAATTCTACCAGGTGGCTTCCTCTTTCATTCCTTACTCCCATTCCATATTCACGTACTATGTTTCCTTCTCTTCCTTTTCCTACTGTCTGGTTCCAGTCACCCATGATTATTAAATCAGAATAACATTTAATCAATCTCTTCGTCATCTGCGAGCTAGTTGGCATATGTAACTGTGGTAGGCATGGGCTTCATATCTATCTTGGCCACAATAATGTGTTCACTATGTTGTTTGTAGTAGCTTACCCGCATTCCTATTTTCCTATTCATTATTAAACCTACTCCTACATTACTCCTATTTGATTTTGTATTTATAACCCTGTATTCACATGCCCAAAAGTCTTGTTCCTCCTCCACCGAACTTCACTAATTCCCACTATATCTAGCTTTAACCTATTCATTTCCATTTTAGATTTTCTAACCTACTTGGCCAATTAAGGAATCTGACATTCCAAGCTGTGATCCGTAGAACACCAGTTTTATTTCTTCTGATAACAACATCCTCCTGAGTAGACCGTGACGGGAGATCTGAATGGTGGACTATTTTACCTCCGGAATATTTTACCCAAGAGGACGCCATCATCATTTAACAATACATTACAGCTGCATGACCTCGGGGGAAAAATGACTGCTATAGTTTCCCCTTGCTTTCAGCTGTTCGCAGTACCAAAACAGCAAGGCCGTTTCAGTTAGTGTTACAAGCCCAGATCAGTCAATCATCCTGCAACTACTGAAAAGGCTGCTGCCCCATCTTCAGGTACCACACATTTGTCTGGCCTCTCAACAGATACCCCTCCGTTGTGGTTGCATCTACAGTACGCTATCTGTATCGCTGAGGTACACCTGCCTCCCCACCAATGTCAAGGTCCATGGTTTAGGGGGAGTTGTTGAACATATGGAATGTAATTGGGAGAACACCTGTTTCAAACAGGCAAAATTCACTTCTCTTGGTAGTCATTTTGTGAAATTAAAATACTATCAAGATTAAAAAGGAGATATTGTTTAAGTTCTTACTGTTGGCATTGTTGTTCAATTGATCTGACATTAGATGTGTCAATGTGTAGTACAAAGACACAGTAAAATTGTTCCATACACACCATCAATGCAGAACAACATTCTGGTATTTGAATGAATTGAGAATACCCTAGCAGTGAGAGACTAGCATTATCAACTATTTTTTATTCTGAGCACTGCTGAAAATAACCCTAGTGAACAGCTTAATAAGAGGCATCAGTTGTGTTTGGCTGGGTGTGGGTGGGGGGGGGGGGGAGAGAAGGGTTGGGGGGGAGGGGGGGAAGAGAGAGAGAGAGAGAGAGAGAGAGAGAATGTGGAATAGTTGGGTATGCCTCAAGGCTGGCTTAGTGCTAAACCCTGCAGTGGCTGTAGGGGTGACAGCCAAGGACAGGAATAGCAAGATGTGTGGTATCACTGCATTTGATTACAGCCAGATTACAAACATTTGGACACCCTATCTTAACTTTTCAAACTAAGAATCCAAGTAAGCTCACAAGACTGTTGACTTGCACAGTTCTGGTAACCCAACTGTGAACCCACTAGTTGCAGTATCCAGGTAAGACTGTATTTCTTTGGCATTTGTTGACAGTGGGCAACAACACATCAGCAAAACATAGGGTTATTCATGCCGATGATAATAGGAGATATTTGCCAGGAAGTTGATAAGTATGAAGAAATCAGGAACCAAAATTTTCTTCTCTTGGACTGGAAAAAGTTATAAAACAGTCCATGGAAATGGTTTTTAGTTAGTGAACAATTCAATTCACAATTCATTTATTATGCACTTAGCAAGTAAGAAGACTGAGGAAGGAGCACATATGAATTTCAGTCCGCTTCTTGTAGGACTTCGTGTCAAAGATTGTTTCAAAGTATACAACACTGAAACTTCATTTCATCTTGTCCATTCATTGCATGAAAAACCTGTGTGTGTGTGTGTGTGTGTGTGTGTGTGTGTGTGTGTGTGTGTTTTATTGTCTCCTATCAACATATCAACGCATTAACGCTTTCTTGTTTGGTAAGTTACAGCATCTTTGTTTATATATTATTGCAGAACAACTCCAGAATTCCCTCTCCAACCTCAAGTCCTTTGGTTTCATCAGATTCACCTGGTCCTACTCCCAATCCCATGCCTCTTTCCTTGACATTGACCTCCATCTGTCCAATGGCCACCTTACTACATCTGTCCACATCAAACCCACCAACAAGCAACAGTACCTCCATTTTGACAGCTGCCACCCTTTCCATATCAAACGGTCCCTTCCCTAGAGCCTACGCCTTAGTGGCAAACGAATCTGCCCCAGTCCTGAATCCCTGAGCCATTACACTACCAACCTGAAAACAGCTTTCGCATCTTGCAACTACCCTCCCGACCTGGTACAGAAGCAAATAACCAGAGCCACTTCCTCATCCCCTCAAACCCAGACCCTCTCATAGAACCACCCCAAAAGTGCCCCACTTGTGACAGGGTACTTCCTGGGTCTGGATCAGACTCTGAATGTGGCTTTCCAGCAGGGATACGACTTCCTAAAATCCTGCCCTGAAATGAGATCCATCCTTCATGAAATTCTCCCCACTCCACCAAGAGTGTCTTTCCGCTGTCCACCTAACCTTCGTAACCTCTTGGTTCATCCCTATGAAATCCCCAAACCACCTTCCCTACCCTCTGGCTCCTACCCTTGTAACCGCCCCCGATATAAAACCTGTCCTATGCACCCTCCGACCACCACCTACGCCAGTCCTGTAACCCGGAAGGTGTACACGATCAAAGACAGAGCCACGTGTGAAAGCACCCACGTGATTTACCAACTGACCTGCCTACACTGTGACGCTTTCTATGTGGGAATGACCAGCAACAAACTGTCCCTTCACATGAATGGACACAGGCAGACAGTGTTAGTTGGTAATGAGGATCACCCTGTGGCTAAACATGCCTTGGTGCACGGCCAGGACTTCTTGGCACAGTGTTACACTGTCCGGGTTATCTGGATACTTCCCACTAACACCAATCTGTCAGAACTCCGGAGATGGGAACTTGCCCTTCAATATATCCTCTCTTCCCGTTACCCACATGGCCTCAACCTCTGCTAATTTCAAGTTACCGCCACTCATACCTCACCTGTCATTCAACAACATCTTTGCCTCTGTACTTCCGCCTCGACAGACATCTCTGCCCGAACTCTTTGCCTTTACATATGTCTACTTGTGTCTGTACATGTGCTGATGGATTTGTGTGTGTGTGTGTGTGTGTGTGTGTGTGTGTGTGTATCAACATACCAATGCTTTCGTTTGGTAAGTTACATCATCTTCATTTAAATATTAATTTAAACCATTAACTTTTCCTATTTGTGTGTTCGCGCTAACAATGAAGTTGCTTGTGGCTGATGACATCAAATGTCCACTGCTCTGAATATCTGCTGCCATTGGCTGGCAAGGTCATGCGGCACGAACTATGATCGGCTGACCACTATCTTCATTTCAACACTTCAGAAGCTGCCATGTGGAATTCTTGTTGCTGTATTTGGTGCATTAGAGATCTTTTCAAAATGCTTTGTTTTTTGCTGGGTTTTGTTTTCTAAAGTGCCAGGAATTTTTATATATATTTTGTACAGTTGGCACAAAAGAAATGTCAACTATGTCCTGGGACTTAAAAATCGTGTAATTTAACACAAAAGTGATTGCAAATAGCAGAAGATATCTCGGTGCAGTTGAAGATACCATGTTGTTGTTGTGGTCTTCAGTCCAGAGACTGGTTTCATGCAGCTCTCTCTGCTACTCTATCCTCTGCAAGCCTCATCGTCTCCCAGTACCTACTGCAACCTACATCCTTCTGAAACTGCTTAGTGTATTCATCTCTTGGTCTCCTTCTACAATTTTTACCCTCCACGCTGCCCTCCATCTAAATTGTGATCCCTTGATGATGCCTCAGAACATGTCATACCAATCGATCCCTTCTTCTAGTCAAGTTGTGCCACACATTTCTCTTCTCACCAGTTCTGTTCAGTACCTCCTCATTACTTATGTGATCTACCCATCTGATCTTCAGCATTCTTCTGTAGCACCACATTTCGAAAGCTTCTATTGTCTACTTGTCAAAACTATTTATCGTCCATGTTTCACTTGCATACATGGCTACACTCCATACAAATACCTTCAGAAACGACTTCCTGACACTTAAATCTGTACTCGATGTTAACAAATTTCTCTTCTTCAGAAACGCTTTCCTTGCCATTGCCAGTCTACATTTTATATCCTCTCTACTCAGACCATCAGCAGTTATTTTGCTCCCCAAATAGCAAAGCTCATCTACTACTGTAAGTGTCTCATTTTCTAATCTAATTCCCTCAGTATCACCTGATTTAATTTGACAACATTCCATTATCCGCGTTTTGTTTTGATGTTCATCGTATATCCTCGTTTCAAGACACTGTCCATTCCGTTCAACTGCTCTTCCAGGTCCTTTGCTGTCTGACAGAATTACAATGTCGTCGGCGAACCTCAAAGTTTTTATTTCTTCTCCATGGATTTTAATTCCTACTCCAAATTTTTCTATTCTTTTCCTTTACTACTTGCTCAATATACAGATTGAGTAACATCGGGGATAGGCTACTACCCCCCCCCCCCCCCCCCTCTCTCTCTCTCTCTCTCTCTCTCTCTCTCTCTCTCTCTCTCTCTCTCTCTCTCTCTCTCTCTCTCTCTCCCTCCCCCCCAACCACTGCTTCCCTTTCATGCCCCCTGACTCTTATAACTGCCATGTGGTATCTGTACAAATTGTAAACAGCCTTTTGCTCCCTGTATTTTACCTCTGCCACCTTCAGAATTTGAAAGAGAGTATTCCAGTCAATATTGTCAAAAGCTTTCTTTAAGTCTACAAATGCTAGAAACATTAAGATCTATCTTCCAAGATAAGTCATACGGTCAGTATTGACTCATGTGTTCCAACATTTCTACGGAATCCAAGCTGATCTTCCCTAGGTTGGCTTCTACCAGTTTTTCCTTTAGTCTGTAAAGAATTCGTGTTAGTATTTTAAAGTCTTAACTTATTATACTGATCGTTCAGTAATTTTCACTTCTGTCAACACCTGCTTTCTTTGGGATTGGAAATATTATATTCGTCTGTCTGATACATCTTGCTCACCAGATGGTAGGGTTTTGTCAGTGCTGGCTCTCCCAAGGCTATCAATAGTTCTAATGGAATGTTGTCTACTCCTAGGGCCTTGTTTCAACTTAGGCCTTTCAGTGTGCAGTCAAACTCTCCACGCAGTATCATATCTCCCAATTCATCTTCATGTACGTCCTCTTCCATTTCTACAATATTGCCCTCAAGTACATCGCCCTTGTATAGACCCTCTATATACTCCTTCCACCTTTCTGCTTTTCCTTCTTTGCTTAGTACTGGGTTTCCATCTGAGCCGTTGATATTCATACAAGTGGTTCTCTTTACTCCAAAGGTCTCTAATTTTCCTGTAGGCAGTATCTGTCTTACCCCTAGTGATATATGTCTCTAAATCCTTACAATTATCCTCTAGCCATCCGTGCATAGCCATTGTGCACTTCCTGTCGAACTCGTTTTTGAGACGTTTGTATTTCTTTTTGCCTGTTTCATTTACTGGATTTTTATATTTTTTTTTTTTCCTCAATTAAATTCAATACATCATCTTTTACCCAAGGATTTCTACTAGCCCTCATCTTTTCACCTACTTGATTCTCTGCTGCCTTCACTATTTCGTCTCTCAAAGCTACCCATTCTTCTTCTACTGTAATTCTTTCCGCGGTTCTTTTCAGTCATTCCCTAATGCTCTCTCTGAAATTCTCTTCAACTTATAGTTCTTGCAGTTGCTTCAGTTTTATCTGTCTGAAACCTTCCAGTGTCTCCAGCCCCCTTCCATGTGTACAAACTTCTTTTATGATTCTTGAGCCAAGTGTTAGCTGTGATTAGGTTATGCTCTGTGTAAAATTCTACTAGGCAGCTTCCTCTTTCATTCTTTACCCCATTCCATATTCACTTACTACTTTTCCTTCTCTTCCTTTTCCTACTATCGAATTCCAGTCACCCATGACTATTACATTTTCGTCTCCCTTCACGATCTCAATAATTTCTTATGTCTCATCATACATTTCATCAATCTCTTCGTCATTTGCTGAGCTGGTTGGCATATAAACTTGTACTGCTGTGGTAGGCGTGGGCTTCGTGTCGATCTTGGCCACAATAATGCGTTCACTATGCTGTTTGTAGTAGCTTACTTGCGTTCCTATCTTATTATTCATTATTAAACCTACTCCTGCAGTACCCCTATATGATTTTGTATTTATAACCTTGTATTTACCTGACCAGAAGTCTTGTACCTCCTGCCACTGAACTTCACTAAATCCCACTATATATAACTTTAACCTATTCATTTCCCTTCTTAAATTTTCTAACTTACCTGGCCGATAAGGGATCCGACATTCCATGCTCCTATACATAGAACGCCAGTTTTCTTTCTCCTGATAATAGCATACCTACTACAAAGATTTCCACCAGAGTAACAGACTGTAGGCAGCAATCTGTTTATAGTGGGGTTTGCCATAGAACTAAGATTATAGTCGTGAATAGATGGGTTGAATGTTGTAAGTCTTTTTCCAATTATATACTGGAGAGCAGCAATTGCCTAGCTGCCATAGTATGCAGAAATCTCCCTTTTAATATAGGATAAAGAAGCTATATGTGCCCCTGCTCACGACATATTGCAAATTATGTCTTGTCAGCAACTGAGGAGCAGTAATACCAGTGGCTGCTTTGAGTCGTAAACAGTTACTTAGTTTGATGAATCACATTTCATGATGTAACATACTCATGACATGATAAGAGTACATTGAAAATCATGCAAAATTAGGCATTGCACCTGCAAACAGGGCAGCATGTAGGCAGCCAGTGGAGAAACTTTGTGGAACGATGTTTACACAGCATAAAACGAGGCCTCATGACATGCATTGTCTTAAGTCGGCAAACAGTACAGAAACCTAAAATCAGATAATGTGCATCTGCTTGTTAACTGTGCGCTTCAGATCCCATTGCCTTCTCTCTCTCTCTCTCTCTCTCTCTCTCTCTCTCTCTCTCTCTCTCTCTCTGTCTGTCTGTCTGTCTGTGTGTGTGTGTGTGTGTGTGTGTGTGTGTGTGTGTGTGTGTGTGTGTGTGTGGTCACACAAGCAATTTGCTTTCATAGTGGCAGTGATTTTTATTCGAGATTATTTTTGGTTTCCAGAGTTTTGCTAATTGCTATCCTGTTCTTTCTTCACAGGTCTCCATCATTCCTCGAGGTAAAGGATTAGGATATGCCCAGTATCTTCCTAAGGAACAATATCTTTACAGCAAAGAACAGCTGTTTGATCGAATGTGTATGACTTTGGGAGGAAGAGTATCAGAAGAAATTTTCTTTGGCCGAATTACAACTGGTGCTCAGGATGATCTCAAGAAAGTAACACAGAGTGCATATGCCCAGGTGAGTGTTCACAAAACGTCAGTCCACAGGTGATTACAATTTCATGTATTAGTCGAACCGTGACATACAAAAATATTATCATAATTCACATAGGTGCCATTCCATGCCAAGTGGTATAATTTTGGGAAAAGTTTCCAAATGGCCATGAAATTTTGTGTGAGCATTTGCACATGTTCCCAATGAACATCAGTAAAGTTATAGGTGCGCCAATTTAATTCTTGCAGAGATATAATCACTTGGTTGACTCCATAACACAGCTAGCAACAATGCACCCATGAGTTTTTGGCGACTTTAACACATAATTTCTCAGTTAATATTTTCTTCGAAGAATCAAAACTAGGTCACCTTGTACAACTTTTTCACTCTCTTAAGCAAAAAATTGAAAAAGAGATTCCTTGGGTGATTTCCATGTGAATAATTTGAAGCAAAGGTGGCTAAGAAACACACAGACTTAGGAAAAAAAAGTGAAGTTTATCTTTGTATATCTCAAGAAGTAATTGCAGAATGCACTAGAAACCTTGAACATAACAACTTACTAATACAAGGTCCTTGGATACAAACTTTTATTGTACTGCTACTTACCAGTAGGGCAAAGTTAATGATTGTTCTAAAAACACCAAAAACGGCTATTTTTGGCCCACTATTACAAAAAAGTCTTATGCAAACTCTTTTCATTAGGAAGAACACGTTCTAAACCACCTAAAAAAACTGTATTTGGTTTGGCAGTGTGAGCATACAAGGTCCTAAAAAAGAATGACAAGGTGGAGGTGCATTGAAAGTGGAGCTGTATTTCGCTGGTACTCAAATCGGACATATTTTATTATGTTCCACCAGAGGGCTCACAATTGTGTCGGGAGTTTGTGCATGGCGCACACGGGACGCCGAGCTGTTGCAGCCCATTCTTCCTTCCCTGTCTGCATTTCCTTCACCCTGCCCTCCTCCCTATCCTCACTCCTTTGCTGTTGCCCCCTCCATCCCTTCTGTGTGTTCTGATTTATATCAACCTAGCTATCCACTTGGTTCCCTGTATTTCTTGTAATCTTGTTCCTTCTGCCTGTTCCTCCATCCTTTTTTGGCATTTAGGTCCCAGCTTGAAGTTTAACCTCAACTTCTAAATTTTCTGTTTTTAGTGTGAGCCATTTGGGGAAGAACTCCCTCCCTAGCGTCTACGGTGTGGATTCCCCCCCCCCCCTCCCTCCCTCCCTTCCTTTCATCCTTCTGTGCTGTTGCAACCCTCCACCCTGGTAGGTCACCAGCACCTGTAGCCAGTCGGTGTTGTGGAGCTGTTATGTATCTATCTGGCTGAACCCCCTGACAACACAAAGCTCACAATACTGATACCTGAGCTGTTCCCTACCCATGTATGCCAGGGAGTGGTTGCTTGTCTTCCTGGAGCATCGGAACTTCTCGTAATAGCAGCGGTGCTGCAGCTGGGTGGCACCCATGGGAAGAGCCCCTGGTCAGAGCGGGTGGTAACAGGGCAGATGCTTATTGCATGAAGCATATCAAGCTGCAAAAATCTGGTCGTCATCTTAGAATGGTGAAGGATCATTGAATGCTGCTTCGTATGTATTGGCAGCCTTTCCTTCACTGGCTGCACCATGACAGGAGGGCCAGGATCACCGTCTTGGGATGAAACACTCTCCCCGCTACCTCGTCTGTACTAGGACGGATTGGGACACATTCACTGCGACAAAGTCATCCCTCAGTAAGATGCTTAGTAAGGACTCCCTATTGATCAAACCTTCTTCTATCACCCAATCTGAAGCTCTTTGTGCCTGTGACCTCGTAAGATGTGGTCGGGTATTGCTATTTTGTTTGACAATTCTCTGTAGCTACTGTGGCCGGATGGTGTGAAAAGAGACAATGTCTTGCTGCTTGTAACAGATGGTGCTTCACATATGGCTAAAGCAGCCAAAGGGCTTCAAACTCTCTACCCCAGTATGGTGTATGTCACTTGCCTTGCATATGCATTGCACAGAGTTGCCGAAGAGATGTGCTCAAATTACTCTGATGTGGGCAAATTAATTTCCTGTGGCAAGAAAATCAATGTGAAGGCTCCGCTGCGGGTGCAAAAATTCGAGGAACAAGCATCTTCAATGCCCCTCCCACCTAAACCTGTTCCTACACGATGGGGTTCTTGGCTTAATGCTGCCGAGTATTACTGCACCAACTACACCCAAATAAAGACAATCTTCTGTGAGCTTGATAGCGATGAATCAAGTGCTACCAAACAGATAAATTGTCACGAAACTTGGCAGGCATCAACGCCAATTTTTCAGTGATATCAAAAGCCATCAAACAACTGGAAGCTGTTGGCACTCAGCTATGTGAGGCCCTGAGTATTGTGCAACATGTGCAGAGTGAGTTGGGTCGAGCTTGCGGTCATGCGACTGACAAAGTGAAAACCAAATTACAAAGTGTTCTCCAACGGAATCCTGGAAATTGTACACAGTGCAAAATTAGTGACAGTCTTTCAGGGAATGCCGCAACATTTGAAGATACTGAAACAAAGCTGAACTCTAGTGACCTGGCTGCCTTCAAGTATGCTCCAGTGACGTCTTGTGAAGTGGCGAGGAGCTTTTCCAGGTACAAAACTATCATCGGTGACTACCGTAGATCTTTGACTGACAAACGGTATTAAATAATGTGAAACGCTGTAAATACTATGTATAAATAAAAACATTGTTTTACTGTTTCGATGGATGATCTCGTCACTGTACTTTTTCAGAAAATAATACATTCAGACATTCAAAAAATAGGTACAAATTAGCCACAAACCCTACAGAAAGAAAGAACTATACTTACAATATTTTGAGAATAGAATTTTGTATTACTTTATGGTGAATAAAAAATTAAACAAACAAACAAGAATGCTTTAAATAAACTTCTATTAAGTCATATTTTATTTTTTTAAGGTCATATTTACGTAAGTTTTAGGTCATAAATACTTACATATTTCACTGTTTATTAGGTGATTAAAATCCGGGCACTACTAATTACTACTTTATAGTTGATATTTATGCAAGAGCATCTCTACTTATGTAGATTCGATGTAGAACCGTCATAGCTTCCTGTATATATGTGTGCATATTTACATATGTAAACACATTTTCCCTAAAACTCCTGGCGGTTCTCACATTGTGATGCTCCCGCTGGAGATTTGAGTCCTCCCTTGGGCATGGGGGTGTGTGTTGTTCTCAGCATAAGTTAGTTTACAGTTTGGTCTCTTAGCAATTCACACATATATGAACATTACTCACATCATGACAGGCTTCCTCTTATGTGACTTAATGTTTGTGTAGAAGTGTCTATTTGTGTGTATGTGGATGTGTGTTCGTGTAGTCTAATTCTTTGGCCTTTTTCTCTAAAGATAAGATTTAGGTTTTTAGTAACGACGAAAGCAAGGAAGGACTTCAGCGATAGAAGTTTGTGAATATGGAAAGAGGGGAAAAAATAAATAGGTCCTCAAATGAAGTAAGAAAGGAAAAAATAGATATGGATGCTAGGATCGAAGAAGAGAAAGAAGATAACTCCAAAGACAGGAAACCCTTTCCACGCCCATTCCCTAGGATCCCTACCCCTCAGGTACTTGAGTGAGACACCAGAGGTGGTTTGGTGTTAAATTGTCTCCTATAGAACGTACTTGTCCCACTTTCACCCTTTGAGGTCCCCGAAGAAAATCCTTGCAACCCTAAAGAAATGGCAGATGATGAAAAATCAGGCACACTTGTTTGTGAGCATTGTTTGAAAGGTGTGATGAATGTTTTGTGTTAATCATTATTTATCTGTTCTTGTAAATCATGCTTTTAGCTTCATTACCCGCCCCTTTCAAAATTTGTTACAAACCCTCCCACCTATATCACATCTCATAAAAGGTATAAAATACTCTATACAAAATAGAAAATCTATACACTATGGTACAACAGTTGTTCAGCTAGTCACATCTTACTATATTTTCCAAAAATATAATACTCTATTTAGTTTATTTCGTCTCGATATCACATTTTGTCTGTGATTTTCTTAAGTTGTTCCCTATTTCATAGTCATATCAGGTTTTCTAATCAATATGATTACAGAATAGTTCTAGATTTTAAAGGAATTCGGTGCAGGAAACTGTTTGGAAAAAACACCAAAAACAACTCTGATTCAGACAGTCGTTACTCCGCTCGTTAACTCTGAATGTTAACGTCCCTGGGGGATATACAATTTTACATTCTTCATATTGTGATATTGTGCCCTCCTCCCCTTCCCCTTGTGTTAAATGTCAATCGAAATATTTCCTTATAGTACCCCAAGTATTATTATAGTATTTTGGGCCCAACAGATCTGATATTAACTTTTCTTGAGCACTGGCAGACCAGTCCTTCTCCTTAAATTTCTTTTCAAAGTCTTCCCAAGAGGAAAAATTCTCAATATTTACTGTTCCGCATGAAGTTATCCCACAGCAAATTTGATCTTCTTGGAATCTTCCCAGTTAGTTTTTTTTTTTTTTTTTTTTTTGCCAAGCTTGATTAAATCTTTTTAAGAAATGTGTTGGATGTACATGTCCATCTGGCTTAAATTAAGGGATTTGTCTAGATAATCCTGAATTAGCTCCCCATTGGAAATAGTCACCGCTTCACTAGTTAACACGACCTTAGGTGAAGTTAGCCTTTTTTCTACTTTGTCTTGGATAAGCTTAATTTCTCTCCGCAGGTTGTCCATACCCTTCTTGGTATAATTAAGTTTGGAAGAAGGAATAGACGATATGTTTCCATATGTTACTCTCCCGGTAACCTTTCGATCTATACTTTCTCCAAATTGTACCTTCAAACTAATTATGCTTATAATATTGGAGTTAGCTGTTTTCTTTTTTAAATTCCTTTCTACATTATCTACCTGTGTATTGACACCTTTAATTTGTAATTGAATAATTGGCATTAATTCATTATACTTATCTACACTCTCTGTCAAAGCTCTTACATCATTATATTTAGTATTTTACATGTTTTCAAAAGATCTTAACTTTTCAATAAGTTCTGATTCTACATTATTACATTTGTTCTTGGTGTCAAGTTCTAACATTTTCTATAAATCTTGAAAATGGTCATTCTGTTTCTGACTAAGGTTAGTAGACAAATGATTTATGGGTGGTCAAAGAATTTGTCAACTCGTTCTTTAAATCTACTTTTAAATTCTCTGCTTTAGTACTTATGGTGTCAAATTCAGCCTTCAAAGCACCCATGCCTTCCCATAGATTACTAAATTCCTTGCTTTAGGAGTCGACTTCGGCATTTAACAAACCTAAATTTGTCGTTTGAGTATTTAATTGAGAATTTAATGATTTTTGATCTTTGATTAAATTTATCAACTCAGCCCAGTCAGGCACTTCTTTGCTAATGTTCATGGCTATAGCTGGGTCTTGAGTTTTCCCAACCTGTTGTATATCTTCCACACTTTTATATGCGTTAGCTCTTGTAAGCATTTAAAACTAACTTCAAATATAATAATTACACAATAACAATTCACTCAACGGTATCTTATCTTGCACCACTTCATACTAAAGTAATAAAGTTTTGTTCCACACTTACCAGAGTAGAATTTTCAATTCTTAGGTGAGCGAATGTGGAGGCAGGTCAGCACCAGTGAACAGTGGCTGGTGCCGGCAGCGTCAGATGTATGTTGGTTTCTGCGTGTGTGTCCCCACGATGTGTGTGAGAGCTGTATACCCTCCGCACTTGATCTTCTTAGCTGAAGCATTCTGTGCCTACTTCTTCTTAGAAGATTTTGATGTATTTGTCTGTGTACTTTCATAATTTGATTGAATCTGTGGTGGATATCGTTAACTCCATATGAACACTCTCTCGATGGATGGACTGGTGACTTCTGTTTGGTCCCTTCAGCACCAGCCAACCATCCACCCAGTGATACCTCTCACAGTTGACTGTGTGAATAATGATAGTGCCTGTACTTCCTCTAGAGGAGGCAGGATCCATTCCCAGCATATTCATTCACAGCAGCTTCCACTCCCTTGATGGTAGTCAGAGCAATTTCCAGCTGCCTACAAATGTCATGTAGCTCATCCCGTAAGTTTGTTGACTTCCATGGCCAGTGTCAATTTGAATAAAATCACTTTGGGTATTAGGCTGTGTCTTTATGAAACAAAACTACTACTGAAATGCAGATACTTTGATCGAATTTGCAGTGGTCCTCTTCAGGTCCGTTAATTTCCCTGAAGAGGACTGCTGCAGAGTTGGTCAAAACCTCATCATTTTAGATGTTTTAGTCTTTCAAAA
The DNA here is from genome assembly GCF_023897955.1 of Schistocerca gregaria. Taxonomy (NCBI): domain Eukaryota; kingdom Metazoa; phylum Arthropoda; class Insecta; order Orthoptera; family Acrididae; genus Schistocerca; species Schistocerca gregaria. Next base: position 322,542,451 of record NC_064920.1, on the reverse strand, counting down.
TGATGAAACCTAATGCCCTAAACTATATCTTTCTTTATTCAAATCTCTCATCCCATATTTAGAACAGCATTCACAGTGGGACTACATAGTGGCTGGTGCAATGTTTTACAGAAAAGTAAAGAAATAACTTTAAAATAAGCTTGCTGATTCTTTATCCATTTATGTGTCTTAGGTTAATCCCCCAATTCACAATTGATGCAAATAATATATATTCCTGTTAAACAGAAAACTAAGTGTAACAACATATGTTAGTTACAGTATGTGCTACAGTAACTAAATCACAAATGCTGATTTACTACGAAAACCTAAAGCTCTCAAAAACGAATAATTATTCTTTCGAATATATGCTTTGTACTGTGCCAAAATTGTATAAAACATAAATGTTGATTACAGCTAGTGCCGTAGCTTGAAATGTATTTTTCCTGGCACTCAGCATATGAAAATACACAATACATCAAATTGCACAAGAGTTTTCATTCAGTAAACATTTTTTGACCTACGTTTTCGAGGCAGATTTATTTGATACACGATTTTACTTGGACACAAAGGAAATAATGTAAGTCTACTTATATCAGCTTACATAAAAAAATAAAAGTAAATAAATGTGCTGATTGCATCAGTTTTGCTCTTACATGGTTTTGTGACATCTTTTACACTAGTGTGTCAAAGATGACCAGTGTAATGTCAATATACATTGCAAAACCAACATAAAATGAGGGGCACAACAAAGCACATCTTCTGCTTGGGGTGCTAAGAATGCAGTGTTTAGTATGCACTTGGAATTGCGAGGACCAGGATTCATATCCCCATTGAGCCATCCAGACAGGTTTTCTATCGTTTCCTACATCGGTTAAGGTGAATGCCAGAATGGGTCCGAGCTTGTGTTATGTCTCGAAAAACATTATCAGCAGGACACTAAATTCTAAGCTTCCTTCCCTTCATAGGTCTTACCAGGCTTTTGTTGTTTTCTTTAGTTATAGTTCTGGGTTAACACAAACAACAGTTAATTAGATGCTATTGAATTATGTACATCTATAATCATACTCTGCAAACCACTGTGTAGTTCATGACATAGAGTACTTCGCGTTGTACCATGTGTTGCAGTTTCTTCCCATTCTGTTCACATATTGAATGACTTGTTAAATGCTTTTTTTTTTTTCACTGTAGTTGGTCTTAATTTATATTTGCGATTCCTGTAAGAGCGATAAGTAGGGACTATTATCACATTGCTAGATTTCCACTTAATTCTGTTTCTTGACACTTTGGAAGTAGGTTTTTGTGGGTTAGTTGGCATCGACTTTCAAGCATCTGCCAGGTCGTCTTTTTTTTTTTAGTGCTCTCACACAGGTCAAACAAATCCGTCACAATTTATGCTGCCTTCTTTGTGCACATTCAAAATCACCCCCCACCCCCAATTGTATTATTTGGTATATGTTCCACACACTTGAGCAGCTTCTGGAATAAGTTGTGTGAGAGTTTTGTCAGCAACCTTCTTTGTAGAATATCCTACCAATTGGTGTTCTCTGAATATCATTGATTTTACCATTAGAGTAATGGCTGATATTGAGTTGCATTGGTGTAATAATATTTGACATAATTACATAGGGCTGACCACAGTTATTGCCTCATTACATTGTTAATACTCACTAGCCACTTAACTTTGATTAGTTTTACCAATAATTGTGTAAAGTAACTTCCCTCAAAAGGCTTCCGTAATGTATCTGTCAAAATGTATTTTCCAACAGTGTGTAGGAAAAAGTCTTCATACTGTAATGAACCACTCTTCCATATTCTAGTGGGCAGTAACACGGGGTGTTTCCAAATAATTCATCAGGTTTCACAAGACTATATTATCTACATGAATGAAGACAGAAAAGTAGGGTAAATTTTGACTTCCACATCAATACTTGGAAGTTTACCTTGATATCCTTTGTAAGTTTGCTGCTTCATGTGATTACCTATAAGCATGCCATTCAGTTGCTACTGTGCAGCATGATTTTCATAAGTGAGCTACCTCAATGACGTGTTAGCAGTAAGGTGGCATACAGATATCTCATAGCACCATTGGCCTTCAATGTCATGTCGTCTCTCAACAGGGGATTGTGAAGGAGTTCACATATATGTCTCCCCTGCCAGAAACTTTGGCTGAAATATTACAGTACATAATAGTAGCAGTGAATGCATGAACCGTAGACATGCACACAAAAGTATGAAAAGAACAAAACACACAAACACACACACAGAGTTACTAGCTTTCGCAACCGATGGTTGCTTCTTGAGGAAGGAGAGGGAAAGATGAAAGGATGTGGGATTTAAGGGAGAGGGTAAGGAGTCATTCCAATCCCGGGAGCGGAAAGACTTCCCTTAGGGAAAAAAAGGACCGGTGTACACTCTTTCACGCACACGCACACGCACACGCACACGCACACGCACACGCACACGCACACGCACACGCACACGCACACGCACACGCACACGCACACGCACACGCACACGCACACGCACACGCACACGCACACGCACACGCACACGCACACGCACACGCACACGCACACGCACACACAGACACAGACACACACAGACACAGACACAGACACAAGCAGACACACACAGACACAGACACAGACACAGACACAAGCAGACATATTTAAAGGCAAAGGCAAAGAGTTACTCTTTGCCTTTAAATATGTCTGCTTGTGTCTGTGTATGTGCGGATGGATGTGTGTGTGTGTGTGTGTGTGTGTGTGTGTGTGTGTGTGTGTGTGTGTGTGTACACCTGTCCTTTTTTTCCCTAAGGGAAGTCTTTCCGCTCCCGGGATTGGAATGACTCCTTACCCTCTCCCTTAAAACCCACATCCTTTCGTCTTTCCCTCTCCTTCCTGAAGAAGCAACCATCGGTTGCGAAAGCTAGTAACTCTGTGTGTGTGTTTGTGTGTTTTGTTCATGTGCCTGTCTGCCGGCGCTTTCCCGCTTGGTAAGTCTTGGAATCTTTGTTTTTAATATATTTTTCCCATGTGGAAGCTTCTTGCTATTTTATTTACAAAGTATGAAAAGAGTTTGACTATTGGCTGGATGTTCATGTGCCCAGTAGTAGGCACACTGAACATTCATGAAAAGTAAATAAGACTTTTGATCTCAAGCATGAATGAAGAAAATATGTCAGGATGTACCCTTGTCAATTTGGATAGTAGTGTTTTGAAAATAAAAACTTGGTAGTCCTATTGTGTAAGTTGAAATTCACCACAAATTTCTGTCTTCATTAATGTCACATCAGGTGAAACGTTTTGAAACAGCCTATCATCTGATCAAAATGCTGGATCTGAAACTGTTATTAAGAAATATTGATTGGAATTGTATTGTTCGCAGGTTGTGCATTTTGGAATGAATGAAAAGCTAGGAAATATAAGTTTTGACATGCCTCAACCGGGAGAGATGGTTTTGGAGAAGCCGTATTCAGAGAAAACTGCTCAGCTGATTGATTCTGAGGTTCGTCAATTGATACAAAGTGCTTACGAACGTACAACTTCGTTACTTACTGATCATAAAGATGATGTCCGAAAGGTATGTTACTACCTGACAAACATTGGCACTAATAATGATTTGCTCCAAAAACATGTTAAAACCGATGAAATATATATTTGCAACAGGTTGCAGAACGCCTGTTAAAAAAAGAAATTTTAAGTCGGGATGATATGATTGAATTGCTTGGGGCACGACCGTTCCCCGAAAAGTCAACATATGAAGAATTTGTTGAAGGAACGGGGTCATTTGAAGAAGACACGACTTTACCAGAGGGTCTTCGTGAATGGAATAAAAGCAGAGAGCAAGACGGAAATACTGACAGTGGAAAAAGTGAGGAAGATCTTAAGGGCAAGAGTACGGCAATGAAGATCAGTTCAGCATAAGATACTATGTAGAACTCATCGAGGTAAGCTATTTTTTATATCATCATTTAACTTGCTTATGAATGATCTTTTAAAAGTAGTGTGACAGAATTACTGAAGTTAGCATGTATTTTGTAACAAACAGTTAATTTTTTCCACACTCAAGAATATTCTGTGCTTGCAGCTAGCACTTTTCTTCATTTCACTTTTCCTTTAGGGAGCATGCCAACAGTTCTTGAAATGTTTTCTGTTTTGAGGTAAGCCTTGAAGCTAGTCATTGTGATACAGGCACTGATGATGTATCTTAGAGGTTTTTTTTTTTCTCAGTTGGAACTAATGTCATACATCCAATAGAATTCAGTCTTTTATTTATAATATTAATTCTCTTAGAGTATCTGAGATTTATTTTTATATTTTGCATCATGCGGTGGAACTGTTTTTGCTGAGCAAATTCATTCACTGATTGGATGAGGGATGCACAGTGTTTGAGAGGCAGTACACTTTGACTGACAATCTTTGAGTGTGATCCTTGCTTGACAATTTATTTAGTACTACGGCATTGTTGTGAGTGAAATCAAAGGTTTCCTATTGCGGCATTCAGTTTTAAAATACTGAAAACCTTGCAATGAATTGTGGGTAGGCTGTTACATGAGACTGTAATTCATGATGAGGTAGGTTTATACTCTGGTCTGATGCTCACTTCTATTTTCTTTTTATGGGGTACTTTTTTTACTAAGATTTATTCGGTATGGTGAATAGTGAAAGGTCTTGGTTAGTTCTATCCCAGTCCATAACAAAAAGAAGTTTTACTGTATTTGTTGTTTGTAGCATTCCTTTAGTTTTGATCCCTATTAGACTCTAGACACACAGTTGAAAATAAAATTGCTTACCATAAAGTCCGCTACACTACAGCGATAGGCATAATGCCAATTTTATTCTTAAAAGTTTTTCTTTATTTCTTAATTCACAAACTTTTGTTCATGTTGATTTCTCTTTTTATAAAGTAGACATTTTTCTTGCATTATTAAATCAGTTCATTAAGTCTGAAGTCTGTGTCCAACAGAATTTAAAATGATTTTCCATGCCACACACTTCCATTTCCCAAGGCAGTATGCCACTAATTAGCCACCCTACTGTCAGAGCACAGTAAAATGTGGGTAAACCACCATTGATAGCACATGAGAGATTTTTTTTTGGATGCTAACATTTAGATGATCAGAGTATTTGATTATCTTTAGTAAGAGGGGAGGGGGGGGGGGGGGGGTAGAGAAAGTATTCAAAACTTTATGAATTGATGTAAATCCCCCCCCCCCCCCCCCCTTAGCTGTGGCTCCCTTCTTCATCACGTGTTTCTCTTGTATATTTCCGCATTCCCAAAATGAGGGGACCATCTGTGGTGTGGAACATGCCAAAAAACATTAAATAACTAATACATTTAAAACTCTTAAGGGTAGTTGAATTTACTCCATAAGTGAGCCATATTACATGTTTTCACACACTAAAAACTTTCTCTCAGTTTATCAAGATACCTCAAAATATGATACCACATGACACAATACAGTAAGACTAAGCAAAGTAAACTCACTCCCCCCCCAATACTGATATCTCTGTTGTTACCTATTCAAGAAAACATGATGTAATTAAGCAGTTGAAATTTATTCTGACCAAATCTCTGTTAAAATCACTATCAAAGGTTGGTCACCCTAATTGTACTATATGCACAGAATAAATTAGCACCTTCGTGGGAATGGAGAAACAGATAGAAGTCTAATGATACGTGTTGTTTCCACCCGTTGTCAATCATAGCTAGGAAACAGTACATCATGTTTTAACAACATTGCTTTGTAGTAGGTATTGTGTATTCCCCCCCAACACACACACACACACACACACACACACACACATTTGTTTATGTGAAATCTGGTGTAAATGAAAAGTATAAGCTGCATCAAGATAGTTTTGCCATCATTATGAAATGCTGCTGTGTAAATAGTTCTGAGACATTCGTAAAAGTATGCTATCATTTCATATGTGAGACGAATAAATACATTTCTACTAAAGCTTGTTGTTAAATATGATTTGTTGCAGTACTAGTCGCTGGCACCCTCATAAGCGAGTGAACCTAACTCTTAGGATGCCTCTGCGAGTTACAGTTAATCAACATACCAAATTGCATTGTCTTCAAAGAGTGCCAGGTGATGAGCCAAACATAAGTGGAATTTCATCATCAGTAAACTGGCCTGAGCATTTTAAAAATGCTCTTTTTCTATGCCATTAGCATCAGTCTGCACATTTTATATATGTGTTGTATCTGTTAAAACTTTTTTATTTTATTTTTAATTGCTGCCAATTCAACTGAGGAATACTTTTGTAAAACATTGCTGAAGAACCTATGTATTCAAAATGTTTCTGAAATACAAATCAGTATTTATGATTCAGCAGAAATACAGAAGTATTTGTAAAGTTTGTGATCATTTTTGTATAAGTATTTTCATTGTTTAATCATTTTGTACGTAAATGATTTTCTAGGATATCTTTTTTTCACATTTCAGTCCATTTTTGTAGGGTTTGTTGTTTTGTGACATTTCTAATATGTTGTTATAGGTCCCATCATTTCCATTACTCAGATTTCAGAATCATTTTAGAAACAGGTTGTGTAGTTTGTATGTGGAGATATTGAACATCAGACTTGTGTATTTATTTTGGTAGATAGCGCCAGTTACGTAGCATGTTGCGAAGGCTTCATTCATTTTGTGGACTTAAAACAATGAGGGTGAAACAGTGTGGAGGGTATAGAATGATTCATGCGAGACCCGAAGCCACCCATTTTACTGATCGTCATTTTACAGTTTCATTGTAATATGCAGGAAGATATAAATTACAGAAAAAGTAAAACTGCTCGAAGGATCACAGTTTTAATCACATGAAATTGTAAGATGCCAGTAGTGGGAAATCTAAGTATTACTGTTCGAGAAAAACCTTACTAAATTGTAAACCACATAGCTACTAAATAGAAGCACAAAGATATTACTCTTGTTAGTGAGTGCATTGAAATTCTAAAGTATAACATGTTACTGTGACTGCCATATATACTTCGTATATCTGGTACGGTTGATTAACTGTCAACTAAAATTTGAAATGTGTGAAAACAGTGATGTGCCTGTACAGATTATGAAGGTTAGTATTTATTGTAGATGACATATAATTTTTTTAATTAAAAAAAGAAAATGAAAAATGAGTGTTTAATTTTCCTTTAGAGACGGAATAATTTGTATCCACTTTTCTTAGTGTTTCTTTACCTACCTCACTCCAAAACAAACAGTATTTGTCAGTGATTAAAAAGGATCCAAGTCTTTAACAGAGTTCAGAAGAAAGCATGTGTGTGGGAATGTGTGAAAAATCAGAAACACTGCAGAAAAGGGAAATAAAGTATTGCAAATAAAGAAAGCACTGTGCAATGATTCTTCCTACTGGATTGGTTCAAGACAGTCATGTGAATTGTAAGATTCTTGCTTTGGTAGTATTCACAACCAGTGGGGCAGTAGCGAGTAGTATAGATTTTTGCCTTGCCAGAGAAGTCTATAAATTCAAAATAGTTAATGTTAGATCATCATTATTTTCATTATCTGCTAGACATATTCAGAAGCAGACTATACTTTTGTAACCTGGCTTAAAGCATGTTCTGTTGAGTAAAAATATTACATAAGGATATATTACTACTCATATAGCAGAGATGTTGAGTCGAAGATAGGCAAAACAAAAAGAGTGTTAAACAAATAAGCTTACAGCCAATTTTGGAATTAGACAACATACACAAATGTGCAACTCGCACAATCATGGCCACAGTATCTGACTGTTGAGGCCAGACTGCAATCAGTAGCACATGATGGATGGGAGAAGCAGTCTGGTTGGTAGGAGTAAGATTGGGGGGGGGGGGGGGGGGGGGGGGGGCAGCAGCAGAAAAGGAGAGAAGTAAAGACTGTGGGTGCATTGGTGAAATAGATGACTGTTGTACTGGAATTTTTTCGCACATATTTTTACACATTTTTGTCCTCCACCATGGATCCTTGCTCCTTCCATCTGTGTCAATCCAGAAAACTTTCCTTATCCTTAGTCAGAAGCCAGTCCCACATATTGTTCCTGCATAGTTGCTTGGCTCATAGAATCCCCCAAAATGGCCTTACCCTTAAATTACCCATCTTCGGCTGCAACCCCTCCTTCCACAATGACATCCATCTAATTCCGATTCTGTCAGTCCTTAATCCTCACTGACATAGTCCTGAAAAACCATGTTAATCAGGCCCAAACCTCCTTGCGATACCACATCTCCATCTGTAAAATTCTCCTGCAATGCAAGTCCAAATTCCTGTATCCCATATCACACATTGTAACTCTTGCCCTCAAGGAGCTGGAGCAGCATGCAGAACATCCACCTCAAAAAACACTCCAATCTCCTCACTTCCCTTTCATGCCTTGGAGTATCATTATCCATGATCTCTACAAGAACTGCCAATTTCAAATCTCCTCATAGCTGACAAAGCCTGTCTGGCAGACCTATTATATTTATCCCACCCTCCAAAACTCCTTCCCACTGCCATACAAAATCCATAACCTAAATAGACCCAAACACAATCAAGAATCTTTCCTCCCAAAGCCTTAGTCCCACAGAAGTACTACACCTTTCCAAAGGTCTCACCTTTTGCCCCACTCCCAAATTCAATCATTCTGGATTTGTTAAAGACTTTTTTCCTTCTACTGGTTCCTACAGTGGAAACACTTTTTTGCCACCGCCCCTGCCAATCAGACTCGTCAAAAAATTAATGTTTAACCCTGCCTGATTCAGTTCACTCCTCCATCCAACCCTGATCGGTCCCCACTGCCCCCAAATCGCCTCCTGTTAACTTTCCAGAATTTCTTAACCTCAAACCTTGTCTCATTATTCACCGAATCCCTCATGCAAGCTAACATTAAATCTGCATAAAGAACTGCACTCCACCACGTAAAAACTGATCCTGATCTTATTATCCTAACAGCTGACAAAGGCTCCACAACTGTTGTTTTGAACTGCAAGGATTACCTGGCAGAAGGACTCCACCAGCTGTCAGATTCCACCACCTGCAAACCCTGCCACAGTGATCCCCTTCCAGAAACCCAGCAGTATCTCCCTGCAGTCCATCTCTCTCTACTCACCCTTACCACTCCCCTGCAGTCCTACCTTCTGCATTCTACCCTATGTCCATAAACCCATTGACCCAGGACACACCATTTTGAACTGTTACTGTGCCCCCTGTGAGAAAATCTCTGCTTTCGTAGGCCAATACCTTCATCTTGTTACCTGCAACCTACCTGCCAAAAGTACAAACTTTTTTTTTTTTTTTTTTTCCCCCCACAGTTCTGTTCCTTTACTGCATGGTGCCCTGCTTTCCACTGTTGATGCAGCCTCCCTTTATACCAAAGTTTCTAATGTCCATAGGCTTGCTGCTATTGGAACCTATAACATCCTACCTAATTACTGTGATCAACCATATCTTCACCCACAATTACTTCTCCTTTGAAGGTATCACCTGCAGACAAATCTGGACAATGGACACCCATATGGCACCATCCTGTGCTAACCTATATATGGGCCATCAAGAAACCCCTCAACTGCTTCAGATTCATTGATGATATCTTCGTGATATGGATTTAGGGCAAGGACCTATCCATATTCCCCCAGAACCTAAATACCTTCTCCCCATTCACTTCACCTGGTCCTCCTCAACCCAACAAGCCGTCTTCCTCGATGTTGACCTTCATCAGTACCTCTGCCCATATCAAACCCATCAACCATAAGCAATACCTCCATTTCAATGGCTGCTAAGCATTCCACACTAAGAAGTCCTGCTCATAAAGCCTAGGCATCCCCCCCCCCCCCCCCCCCCCCGCCCCGTTATGCAAACGCGCGCGAGTGTATACTTGTCCTTTTTCCCCCCCAAGGTAAGTCTTTCCACTCCCGGTATTGGAATGACTCTTTATCCTCTCCCTTAAAACGCACATCCTTTCATCTTCCCTCCTTCCCTCTTTCCTGATGAAGCAACCTTGGGTTCCGAAAGCTTGAAATTTGTATGTGTGTTTTTTTTTATTGTCTCCTATCAACATACGAACGCTTTCGTTTGGTATGTTATAGCACCTTTGTTTTTAGATATATTTTTTCCCTACGTGGAATGTTTCCCTCTATTACGTGCTTGGTGTGGGATGTGTCTACCTGTGGCAGCAATACAGGCCTGTCAAGGACACGGATTGCTGTGAATGATGTCATCAGTTTCATGTTGAGGTAATAACTGTTCTTCATTCAGAACTTCTTTCAGTCTTGGAGAGTAGTTGGTGGATGCCGCAGTGGTGCAAGCTGTCTCCCTAGTGCATTCCAGATATAATGTATGGAATTCAAATCTGGAGACCGAGCAGGCCATGCATGCAATAACCTCAGTTTCCGAGACAACATCAACCAACTCGTGCTCTATGAGGTCGAGGATTATCGTCCATCAATACGGAGCCTGGTCTCACAGCACCTCGTAACAACCACAAATGAGGTCCTAAGATCTCATCCCGATACCTGACAGCAGTTAAAACTTTCCAGCTCACCCATACAGTTTCATGAAAAAGGGGTTTGTGTGGTAAACTTAATCCCTGCTCACAGTATTAGGGATCCTCCTCAATATTGGTTTCTGTGCACAATGTTTGGGTCCCAAAATAGTGTTTGCATGTTCCCTCCAGATGCGAATCTGTCAAGAATTGCTCTCCAGACTAAATTGGGACTCATCTGTGAAACCAACTTTGGCCCACTGTTCGACCGTCCAGGTGGCTTGTTGACTCCACTCCAGACGTTCCCTGCTGTGAATATGCATCAGTGGTAGACATACAGCAGGTCTCCTACAATAAGGACCACTTCCCCCCAAGCCTTCAGCACAATATTTGCCTCGACACACGATGTCCAGTGAATGCCGTTAGCTCACATGCCAGTTGCATTGCAGTACTAAGGCAGTGTTATCGTCCATTTTCAGCCAAATACTGGTACTCTCTTCTGAAGTCACACATGGTCGGCCCTGTCTTTGTCTTCAGTTTACAGTTTTGGTCTCTCTAAATTGTTGCCACATCCGAGAAACAACAGAACGATTCACATTAAGCCATCAGCCCAAATCAGTTTAGACTCTCCTGCTTCCTTTCTTTCTACTGCCGTCCACCACAATGTGTCTGGTAGGTATCACTGCCTGTGACTGTAAACAGCGATTGTGAATGTGGGGCTACCCGGCAAACACTACTTCGTGTCATAGGTGCTCCAACATTGTTGTTGGCATGGTTGTCTTTTGAGTGGAATGCCATCTTCTGTGCAGAATACAATCATACAGGTATCTGGTTGAGAGTTTGTATGATTATAACATGAATTAAACAAATGGGGAAACAGTGGTCTGTTGTTTTAATTTTGGACACCAGTGTAATAATGTCATTTTTCCATCCAGGATTTTCCATGGTTTGATTCCCTCAAGTAACATTAGTTAACAGTGATAGTATGCAAGCAGTCTGTCATCATTTTACTACTACTGTTATTGGAGGTGCAACTAGTAGTGATAGACTGAATAAAATTAATTAACTTTTTAATTGCATACAAAAAGCATGATTATGTCTCAGAAATTTCAACAAAAATTTGACAGATTTCTAGAGCAGAATAATTTCTTTCAAATCAGTAAGCTGTTTCAAAGAAGGCTCAAAAACACAGCTCTAAAAAATGAAGCTATTTGTGAATATTTTTACTAATTATTACTGAAATCGTCATAACTCCTTTCTTTCCGGATCAGGCTATGAAAAAACCATTTTTGTCTTATTTGTTCCTTGTTCTTTGGAGCTTTAGAGACATATCTCATTGCTATGATCCATGTTGATCTATAGTCAAGCATATTCTGCAAACAGTAATCACGAATAGCCATTATTCCTCATTAGGTCACCCTCTTTGAATGCCATTGAGTTTTCAGTGCCAGTAGTCTTTTGGTCTAATAAAAATAGAAAAGAACATGCCCAGTAAGTAACTATATCTCATGATTAATATGACAGCTTCATTTGCAGTTGGTTGAACTGCCGAAATGTCTAAGTTCCACACAATCGTTTCACATGTGATACACTTGGACCTTTTTTGAATTCGCTGCAGCCTCTTCTTTCATTAGCCCTCCTGTTCTGTTTGGGACTTTGACCTGAAATGGTTGTCAATCTTATTTCTTATTATTTAAATATCACAATAACTTTATGAAATTTAGCAGACTTTGTCTGAAAATTCGAGGGCAGTATGTGGTTAAAAGTTTTAAAATATTTTAAGTCATTGGTCATAAACCTTAAGAGTTACATATGTAATGTTTCAGGTCAATGTGACCTGATGTTAATATTATTACTCTTAACGCCAAATGCTTTCTGGTTGTCTCATATTTTACAGTAATAATGACTTTCATTGTTAATACTTACTTTCAAAATTCAACAAGTCAACAAAGGGGTTGCTTTTACAGCTATGGACTTGTTACGACTTGTCAACTGTTCAAATTATCCATTGTTTCTGCTCAGTTTGTGTTCTGTATCATTTGTAATTAGTCTGAATTGTGACATCATGGTGATTACATCATTGACTGACACCAAGTTGGAAGAATTAGTAAATACCTCAACAGATGAAGAATCACTTTCCGAGTTCGAAGATCACGTCAGTAATGCATCTGAAAGTGAGTGTACTGATTTCACTGATAACAGTCCACAGCCTGTTCAAAGTAGTGTACATACTTCTATTTCTAAAAATGGGAACACAGAATGGGAGTTGCAACCACCAGCACTACACAGCTGCCTACCTGCTTCAAATGTCATCAGGAGTACCCTGGGAGTTACCAGGCATGCAAGCAGCAAAATAAGATATGTAAAAAGTTCATTTGAAGTATTATTTTCTACAGCACTTCAGAATGAAATAATAGAGATGCCAATATTGAGGGGCAATGACTTTGAGGTAAACAATGGACAAACATTGATGATTCTCTTTTTGACGCATACTTAGGATTCCTACTCCTTGTTGGTGTATATCACTCACATGGGGACTCTAACAAAAAGTTAGTGGGATAAGTGTACTGGGCGGAACAGATTTTGTGCAACAGTGTTCCTAGAAACATTCTGTAAAATATCACATATCTTGTGATTTGATAAGAAATCCAAACATTCTGTTAAATATCACACATCTTCCAATTTGATAAGAAATCTACAAGAGAGGAAAGATGACATACTGATAAACTCGGTGCAATTTGTGAAGTGATTAGAAGTCCATCCTAAAGTGCATAATCCAGGGGGAAATGTGGCCATCGACGAGCAGCTAATAACATTTAGAGGCTGCTGTTAATTCAGGCAGTAAACCCCAAGTAAACCATCAAAATTGGGATCAAGATATGTACTCTGTGTGACAGCAAACTTTGTATGTGGAGGTGAGAGGCCAAGGGGTACAAGTGACAAAAAATTAGTTTTGAGATAATCAAGTTTAAAGTTGAAGTTAATTCTAGGACATAAATATAGAAAACATTGTTGCATATCATTTGAAGATATAGTTTTATGTTTATCTCCCTCATATTTCTACAGCAAAAAAATAAGTCATTTAACAATTGTCATTGATAATTTGATGACACGTGTCACTTGTAGCTCTTGGCTTCTGAGTGAGAGTTAGAAAGATAAGATCTCAGAGTAATATTAAAAAAAATTTCAAATTATTTGATATATTATGAATCATAATACACAATGCACATTGAATACAGTAATAATTACTGTTAAAAATGTAAAGTTTCTTTGTAAATTATATAAAAACTGAAAATGCCTAATCTTTCCTTTTGATTTAAAGAAAAAAATTAAGGAAAGTAATGGAAACAACTATAAAAATTTTCTTCTATTACTGCATCCTTAATCTGAATCACTGTAAAAAATATTGTCATTTTCACCTTCAGAGTTATCAGTCTCTGTTATCAACTGTTCTTGATGGTGTGCTGCACATGCTGCTTATAAGGGACAATACTTACTAGTTTCTCTTGTGATTTCCCTCTGTAGGATTAATCGATTTCTTTCCTATTGTGGATGGATTGCTGACTTCTGTGTAAAAACTGTGATGCACAGGAGGCACAAATGGTAGAAGGTGCAGTAAGTCTTTGTACTTTTTTTCCCTTAAATTTTGGCAGAGTTGTTCTGTGAGTTAGTCTTGGGAGTGTCTGAACATGTCTTCCAATGCTTTTTGCTTTCATATTGTAGGTGTGTGATTCAAAATCTTCATTGAAGGTACATTTGTAAAACAATGTCCATGGTTCATCTTTTTTGAAGTGCATCCACTGCATTTTTTGAATTCCCTTTACAGATTTTAGAAAAAATGGCTCAATCATGTCTAGTGTGACAAAATCCTTGTCACCCATTTTCACTACCTCAAAACGTCTTGGTTATTACATCAATCCAGTCTTGAGAAATGTAAATACCCCTTTGTGAAATTTGTCTACTGTGCTCAATAGTTCCAAAGTTCCTGTCACAATCATTAAATGAATGGCCAGAAAGTAGAAACTTATGGTCAACAGTCTGAATGTGAGTGTTGTTGGCTATACAGAGCCAAAATTTCACTGTGTTGACTTTTGTTTTGTCCTCCTGCATTGTCACTAAATGCAGTGAGATGTGTGATGGTTGGTGGCAAACTGTTAATAAATTTCAGTAGGCAAGACATTATCTCTTGACATCTTCGTGGAGCTTGACCCTCGTGCCACATAAACATGAAGGCTTTTCCTGTATCCAAATCATGTACACACAAACTATAAGTCCACAGTCGTCAAGAGTAATAAGCTTGTGAACATGTCAGAACGGGCGTTGGGAGCATTTTCTGTAAATCGAAACATGGCCACATGCCGAGCACCTTTAGCAACCAGATTTTTTTGCATCCACCACTTGTTTCCTAGCAATTTCTACTTTCTGTAGATGGAGTTCCTTTTCAACAAGAGCACCATGTTTTTAGTCAAACAATCCATGATCAATGGTATTTTGCAGCTTGTCACATGTAGCACATGTCTGTTTATAGCCTGTGGATGCTAAGATTAAAGCATGTGTTAAAAAAACATGGTGGTGCCAGATTTTCTGTACTGGCTCTGTTTCCTGTTCTTCACAAAACTCTTTATAAAGCTGATACATTTTCTTGAGGTTGAGGTTTCCTGCCTGATACTTGTTATTAGGTGCTTTTTGGCGTGAATAGTGGCTACTGTACTTTGGAAAACTTTTTGTGTGTTCCTTTATAAGACCTACTTTAGCTTCATCAATCTTATTTCAAGGGTTTTATGGCCTCGCTTGTCCTTAGGTGAAATATTTGTGGTATGGCCTTGCTTGTCCTTAGGTGAAGTATTTGTGGTTGAAGTGGTTTTCTTTTGTACCACGTTTGTTACACACATCTAGGGTCCTCAAAAAGAACTCTTTGCAAACTCTTTTGCCCTGGAGAGAATATTGCCAACTAATAGTTTCTTTCTGTAGCAGTTCCTTTTCTTCTATTTGGCTCACTGACAGTAAAAGAAGAGTATTAGAAGGGGGTCTGCAAGTCCCAGTTACCAAGACTCCGATATTCATTAAATACTTCCTGTCGTGTTTGTTGATTGATGTTTTGATTGCACTTTAATCGACAGTTGTGATAGTACACTCTTACCTTTCTTTCTTTCTTTGTCCAACTTTCCTTTGCAGTCCACATATTCTTTGCCTTCATTACTTTTTGTAGATGATACTACTCTTTTCCATAAATGAGTCCCTTGCGCGTCCCCCCCCCCCCCCCCTCCCACATGCTTTACTCTTTCAGAAGCTTTGTGCCCTCCACTGTTTACCTCACTTTCACCAGCCTGTTTACCTCACTTTCACCAGCCCCTCATTTTCGTCAGAAATGAAGAAGCATAGAGCAGTACATTTACCTGGTTAGTTTTACTTTTTCAGGTAATGAAAGTTGTCTTGATTTCTCATTATTTGTTAATTAATGGTAAATACACAATTTGTAAAACTTTCTGGGCAGCAAAGTGAAAATGTGAACAAGAAAATGCACCAACATGGCTGTGGGGTGAGGAAAGATGAGGGGGGGGGGGAGAATTCTGTGTAGTACTGTTAACTTCACATTAATAAATCACAATGGTAGAAATTAATGATTCCCGCCAGTAACAATGCTTCATGACAGCATAATATAATACAGATATTCACTGTCAAAGTAATATAGTTCTGAGTAGTGTTAATGTATGTGAAATTAATGAATACATCTTTTGTAGCACTTAATCAGTTGCTTACTACGTTTGGTTGGGTCTGCAAGCAGAAAAGAGCACAATGCACTCTGACTTCCACCGAGAAATATTGCTCAGAAGAAAGGAGCTACTCTGCCAGGAAAATTCTTACAAACTGTAACTTAGTTTACTGCTCATATTGTATCAATTATACAGGGTGGCGCACGAAATGTGTTATCAATTGTTTCTTTCACAATTTAAGATTCACATTAGATATCCTGCTGGGATCTCTACAGCAGTACCAGCAGAGCTTGGAAAAACAAATGAGTTGTGAAATGACATGTAATTCATGATACTGCCATTAGGAGACTAGTCAGCAGCAATGGCTGACAATGGAAGACTGACGACTCAGCAACGATCGGCAATCGTTATACTTTTTCATTAAACGAAAAGCCTTGTTGAGACTCAGAGGCATTTTCGACAACAGTTTAGCACACGATTGGTTCCTTGCAAGAAGACTATCCACAGGTTGTACAATAAATTTGTGCAGGAAGGAAGAGTATTGGAAGCGAAGCATCCTTGACCTAAGCCTGTTTGTTCGCCGGAGAATATTGAAACGGTACGAGTTGCTGTACAGAGAAGTCCCGGGAAATCTTGTAGAAAGGCAGCAGCGCAACTGGGAATATCCAGATGCTCCATTCAACGCATTCTTAAAACTGACCTCCATATATACCCATACAAGATGACCTGTGCAGAGAAGCTCACTGAAGAACACAAGCAGCAGAGACTACTGTTTTCTCAGTGGGCAGAGGTCAGGGAAGAAACTCTCAACAACGTTAGGTTCTCAGACGAGGCACATTTTCATTTAGATGGTGTGATTAACAAACAAAATGTATGCTTTTGGGCCACTGAAAACCCACAAGTGCTTCATGAACGACAACATTATGCTCCGAGGATTGTAGCGTGGGCAGCAATTTCCAGACACGGACTTATTGGATCCTCTTTCTTTGGAGAAAATGTGAACAGCGAGCGTTATTTGAGCATGCTTCGCAATAACTTCATTCCACAGCTTCTTGTTACTGCCTTGCCCTTCAACACGCAGTGGTTCTTGCAAGATGGAGCAAGGCCACATACTGCAAACACTGTGTTGGAGTTTTTACATGAGCATTTTGACATGCAGATCATTTCACTCAGGTTTCCAGGTTGCTTCAATGATGGACAAAATTGCCCCCCCCCCCCCCCCCCCCCCCCCCCGATAGTCCAGACATCAATCCATGTGACTTTTTTCTTTGGGGGTGTACCTAAAGGAAAAAATTTTCCCGAAACATCCACGTGATTTAATGGGGCTCAGAAGACTAATTCTTCGAGCTTGCAGTGAAATTATGGAAGACGTGTGCCGTAGGGTAATCACTAACTTCAGTGTTCGTTTGAAGAAGTTAGGAATCGAAATGGACATATTGAGCATGTGCTGAGTTAGAAAAAATCTCCATGGACGACTCTTCATTGTAGTGTATGTTCCTTTCAGATTGTATTGACAATAAAGTTCATATTCAAAACCAAAATGGTAACAGATTTCGTGCGCCACCCTGTAGAAAATTACATTCATCACTAGTGTTCTCCCTGGAGTCAGTGTCCACACTATCTACCTCTGGTTCATACAAAATATCATCATCATCTGTCTGGTCTGTAGAAAAAAAAAGGGGTCATTCTAGCGAATAATATCAAGTTTTTCACTTCAACAATACATATATTTTATAGTTAAAGTGTTATTTAAACAAGAGACAATAATATTAATGGTGTACTTAACTACTCACCTTTGGAGCTGTCAATAAAGTCGCCTTCTGGACATGTCATAGTTACTGTTCTCTCTCGTATTTTATGTCCAATTTACAATAAAAATAATATTAATAGTCATATTTATTGATGAAAGACAGTAAATGAAGTTTGTTTTTATCACTTATATGCAATGAAACAACAAACTTCACTTCGTAACAGGAACACTGCATTCACACACATGCACCATCATTATTGCTTCTTCACATATACCCCTTGGCCGCCAAACAATACACCCATTTCTGCGAGTAGTTAAATTTTATGCCGCCAGATTGCAGCACCAGACAGATACACTTGCACCTCTTGGCCACCATAATTTTACATATATTAGGAATGCATTTCTGCACTTAACTCATTTTTTTTTTCGAAAATGTCACGTATACAGGGTACGTTCCGAAAGTAATGCAATTGAATTTCCCGCGCCGCTCCTAGTAGTCGGAGTGGGAGCGGGCCACATGGAGTAGGTGGGGGGGACGCTAAGCTATGCCGCGAAACCGGTTTCAGTGCTCTCCGAGCTGTGGAAGCGGCAGGGCGTCTGTTATTGTAAACTTCTGCGCGCCGACCGTGTCACGGAAAAAATGGAATCGATTATCGAGCAACGTTACGCGATTACGTTTTGTGCTAAACTGAACAAATCTTTTGAGGAGACTAACAAAATGATTCGTGAGGCTTACGGGGACTCTGCTCTGTCCTACTCACAAGTTTCGAGGTGGTTAAAGGCCTTTAAGGAAGGCCGGGAAGAGGTTCACGACGACCAACGCTCTGGGCGGCCGTCAACCAGCAAAACCGACAACAATGTGGCTCGTGTGCGACAACTGTTGGACTCTGACCGTCGATTGAGTATCAGGATGGTTGCCAATGAACTGAACTTGTCGTCTACTGTTGTTTTTAGCATTGTTACTGAAGATTTAGCGATGAGGAAAGTGTGCGCCAAGCTCGTGCCCAAGGTGTTGTCAGACGACGAAAAGACCAACCGAGCGGAAATTTCAAGTGAACTTTTGCAACGTGTTGAAATTGAACCTGATTATTTGGACAACGTCATCACTGGTGATGAAACCTGGGTTTTTGAATACGACCCAGAAACAAAACGCCAAAGCTCTGAGTGGCACACTGATCAGTCCCCCAAGCCCAAAAAAGGCAAGAATGAGCAAATCAAAAGTGAAAACAATGCTTATTGTCTTTTTCGACAGCAAAGGAGTGGTCCATAAGGAGTTTGTTCCTCAAGGACAGACAGTTAACGCTGCCTACTACGTGGATGTGCTGGAAAGACTCCGCAAAAGGGTCGTCAGGACGAGAAAGGACATCTCCGCTACCTGGCAACTCCATCACGACAACGCGCCTTGCCACAACGCGCTACGAGTCCGCGAGTTCCTGGCCAAACACCAGGTGCCAACGCTGCCGCCCCCCCCCCCCCCCCCCCCCTATAGTCCTGACCTCGCCCCAGCTGACTTCTTTTTGTTTCCTAGGATTAAGTCAGCCCTGAAAGGAACCCGTTTTTCGTCCATAGACGAGATCCAATCCGCCGTGACGAAGACCTTGCGAGAGGTCCCAGAAGACGCCTTCCAGGGCGCGTACCGGTCATGGCAGAGTCGCTGGAAAAAATGTGTAGAGGCCCAAGGACAGTACTTTGAAGAATTTTAAGTGTTTGTGCAAATCTGTTCAATAAATTACTTAAAAAAAATAATTGCATTACTTTCGGAACGCACCCTGTACCTCTTGGCTTCTCGCCTCCTCATATGTATTGAAAACTCAAATATATACAGGAAAGAAGAGTGGAGCAGCAACAGAAAAAATATCGGGGAATGAGAGTAGTTGCTGATCTTACCTCTGATCTGCAAGGTCAGAACGTAACATGTGACATTTTTTTTTACATAATAGAATTTGGGACAGTTGCTCCTGAAAAGAAAACTGACACTGTTAGGAACCATACATAAAAAATAAGCCAGAGCTTCCACAAAAGATGAGCAACAAGATGATTCATAGTTCTTGATTTTATTTCACAAATCATACTACGGTCATCAATTGTAGTCCTAAGAGAAGTAAGAATGTTTTACTAATGAGCACTTTCCACCATGGTAGGGAAATAAGTGACAGGGCTGATAAGAAGACGAAAACGATTTTCGATTACAATTCAGCAAAAGGTGTTGTAGACCCACTCGATCGTCTGACAGGTACACATACATGCAAATGAAAAACCAATAGATAGCCCAATATAGTTTTCTTTAGTATTCTTGATGTTGCTGCTTATAATGCATGTATCTTGTGGACTTCGATTGACCTTAAATGGAATGCAAGGAGAAAATTTTTGGAGGAACTTGGAAAGTTGCAGAGCAGAACAGAAGATTCTTTGAGAATGAACAAGATGATGTGTGTGCAGGGTAACATAGGTCACCATCGCTGCAAGCTAGCCACTGGAGACAACGCTCCCAAATACGCCTCTCAAGGTCTCCATCGCCTTTTAAAAGCTCCAGCCGATCACCTAGCTGCCGCAATCTAGAAAACTAAAGGGTGTGATCTTCCTTGGAGGTGAGGCTGACGAAGAGAAAAATCCTCTGCCGTCAATCACTACAAAAATGGTAGGAAACTATGTTGATATTCTCATGGATGGCCAACCACCCCAAGCTCTTGTGGACTCTGGAGCATCATATTCATTTTGGAGAAGTACCATTGCCAGTTGCAGAAAACCATATTCATCGACAACAAAACATCTCTGCTGAAGGTGGCTAATGGAAAATATGTAAAACCTATAGGAAGATGTATCATTCGTGTGTGTACCAGTGGCCATACACAGCCCTTAGAATTCATCATCTTTTGGAAGCTTCTCAGGCAATTATAGATTGTGATCACTCTAAGATTATGCTAGACAAAATGAGATACTATGGACAGGACGATGTGCGTCCGAGTGTGTTGAGACTGTGTGCTGGATGAAGTGGCCATTCCTGCAGTCAGCGCTAGAAAGGTAATTCACGTGTCATGCCATGCATCAACCCATGGATCTTATAGTGGAATGAAGAGAAGCATACCACCAAAGACAAACTTGCTCAGCTCAGCCTTTTCTCATTTAAGAATGGATTCGGTGAATTGTGGACAGTTAACTGTCGCCGAGAACTGTAGGTCCTTCCAAGACACATGTGCATAGCAAATGCTGAGCCGTTAATTGAAGAACAGCTGAGCATCATAGAAACCTCCCATGCCGATTTTGTGGGCGAAATTAGCACTACCACTACGAGACAAGATCTTCTAGCTCAACTATCACCAGAGCTCACTAAAGAACAACAGAAGAAGCTACTTGCCATTCAAGAGTTCTCTGAATGCTTCAATCCACAGGTGAAGAGCTGGATTAGCACTGGAGACCATCAACCAATAATCCAGAGAGCATACCGTGTTTCAGCAACACAATGTCGAATAATTCGCAACAAGATAGGGAAAATGATGGAGAATGACATCATTCAGCGTTTGCAGAGCCCATGGTCATCAAAAGTGGTCCTCTGCAGGAAGGAGGATGGTAGTTGAAGCTTTTGTGTTGATTACAGGTAGCTTAATAAGATAACTAAAAAGGACGTTTGCCCTCTTCCGCGGATTGACAATACACTAGATTTTCTGAAGGAGGCTAAGTTTTTCTCAGCCATGGATATGTACTCAGGATACTGGCGAATCGAAATAGATGAGGCTAATTGTGAGAAAATTGCATTCATCACCCCTGAGGGCCTGTATGCATTTAAGATAATGCTGTTTGGTTTGTGTAATGCACCAGCAACTTTTGAACGGATGATTGATAATCTTCTAAGGCACCTGAAGTGCGTGTCTTTGTTATTTAGATGACATTATCGTGTTCTCGGGGGCATTTGATGAACATATGAAAAGACAGGGCCGTTCTTAAGTGTCTCCTACAAGGCGAACTGAAACTTAATCCAAGAAAGTGTCTCTCTGGAGCAAAATACCTGGGTACCTTGTGCCAAACGAAGGTGTGTAGCCAGACCCAGGAAAGGTGAGATCTATAACTGAATTTCCTGCTCCGAAATGTATTAGAGATCTGAGAAGCTTCCTCAGATTATGTTCTTATTACCATTGTTTTATCAAAGACTTTTGTATCAAAGCCAGGCCACTCCAAGTGTTGTTAAAAGCTGATGCTAAATTTATCTAGGGTGGTGCTCAACAAGATTCTTTCGATGTGCTGTGAAAAGCTCTGACGGCTGACCCTGTACTTGGTCTGTATAATGAGAAAGCACCTACAGAACTACACACAGATGCCAGCGGGTATAGGATCGGTGCTGTTCTGGTGCAAATTTCGGATGGAATTGGTATGAGTCGGCCCACACGGTTTCTGAGGAACTGCCTTTCTCCTCTGGCACTCTCGACAGTGCGACACGTAGTGACAGACACTCCTAAATAAACCTGGCCAAAAAAATCTCTTGCAGATTCTATCGTATGTCTTAATGAATCCTAAATGTCCAGCTGTTCACTTAAGGAGGGAGCAATGTCGCAGAAGAAGCTGAGTAGCACCGTAGTGTAGTGGTTAAAATACTAAACTGTCGCATGTAGAGTCATGAGTTCAAAGCTCACCTGGACTGTACAATTTTAATTTCTATATTCGTTTCGAGTACATTCTAGAATTATCCACAAATGTCAAGAATCATTGTACTGGAATGTTCTGTAGCTGTATATATACTGCACGTGTTCTGGCCGGAGGCAGTTCGCTCCGCACTCTTGTATATGCAGGTGCTGAATAAACCTTCGTATGTGAAGTTATAATATAATATAATATAATCTAATAACAAAAGTCCAGTATTACCTTCATCAAAAATGTTCAGTTTTCTCAGTCTGCCATTTTAATGTTTCATTTTACCTTTCATGTATGGTGTTAGGTTCTCAATCTTTAATGAGCCATTGCAAGTATTTAATTTTCCTTTGTTTCTTAAGCAATTCTAATGACCTGTTGGAAACATTGCCACATGGCTATTTGATAATTGCAAACTATTCTTTAATGGTCATATTAGTTTCCTCATTTGCCAACTGTCTAATAGTTACTCATTTTCTGAAATATTTTATATATATAGTGTGTTCCACAATTCCTGTAAAAGGCTGATGTAGGTTGTAGAGGGGACTTCGGTTACTTATTAAAATTTTAATCTACTATGTCCAGAAATGTACAATTTGGATCTCTCACTCTAAGGTACACACACAAACTGAAGAGAGGGCACGGTCATCAGTACCCTGATGTAATGTGCCCTCTGTTTACAATCACTACTTCAGTTTCTGATAGCATGTTAGTGGTCACTCAGTAATAAGGACAACAGAAACAATGCGTGTATCAAGACCCTTTCCCACATTGCCTCAGTCCGTCACTTACAATTTCATTCACATTCAAAAATCAGCAAGTGTGGTCCCAATATAGTGGTGCATGCATTTTTGCACATGGTGTCCATGAAAGTATCAACCAAACATACAGTATACGTTGAGGTATAGCAACTCCCTACCTCACCATGGTCACCGGATTTAACACCTCTCAACTTTTTCTTGTGGGGCCATATGAAGAGTCTTGTGTCTCAGAAGGAGATTGCCTTACACAAGTTCTGCTGGCAGCTAGAATTACTCAGCACACATCAGAATTTGGGAACATGTGTATGCAATGTGAAAGCACTCACCACATGTACACCCCTTGCAATGAAGAACCTCTTGTAGAGCAACCAGGACATAGTGCATTGTATCTTGTATCCACTGTGTGTGTGTGTGTGTGTGTGTGTGTGTGTGTGTGTGTGTGTGTGCAGTGAAGCAAATTTGAAAGTGTTCCAATCGTTGAACTTACTTTGTATCCCTGATCATCATCTTCATAAACATTGCCATCTAGTCCTATTTTCCCCACCATCTTTGTGTGTTCACTTTGATTCAGCCCTTGCATCTTTTTTCAGCACACACCTCTACACCTTTCAGCCATCTACCCCTTGGTCTTCCTCTTGGTTGTTTCCTTTGCATCTCCATTTCATGTATCCTCTTGAGAATTCACTTTTTTACCATTCTCTTGTAACACTTCACCTTGATGTTTATATACTGCTCCAAAAGGGTTCCACGTTCATTACTTCGTTTACCCTTTCATTCCTCATCCTACCTTCCCTTGTTACTCGTAGTCTATGGAGGAACTTTGTTCCACATACCTGTAATCTGCTTACATCTCTCTTCTTCATTACCAGTGTTTCAGATGCATAGGACAGTAGTAGAGTGAAGTAGCCTATGTATATTACTGCAAAGCAGGCTCCTAACACTTCACGTCAATGTTTCTGCCTGCCTGCCATGTTCGCTGATCGCTTTCTCATTTCTTCCATTTACCTCTATCACATTTCTCGGGTACTTCACACTTTCCACCCTTTTCAATTGTTTACCCCAAATCCTGATTTTACTAACTAATCTTTCTTTCTAGTTGTAACCAAGATCTTACATTTGTTTACATTAAATTTAGTTTGTGAATAACATTGCTTTCATCTTGTCTTTTCCATTTTTTTCTGCCATTGTAGCCATTATCTCATCCAAGACCACAATGAAGAGGACAGGCAACAATATCCAAACAGTACATTTCTGGATGTAGGTTTCTTATCAGAAATTTATCTAGTAAATCCCTTCTACAACCCTTAGAAGCCTGTAAGATAAAATTATGAAACTCCTGCATATTTTCATTGCACTTCTTAGTTTATGTGTTGAATTTATTTTAACTTTTTCTTCAACTATATCCCAATGAATTTCACACCGGATCTTTGTCCATTAATGTCTACTCTGTTAGTTTAAGAATGTTTTCCCACACAAGCAACATATAGTTTGAGGCACCCCCCTTCCATTTTTTCCATGCAAGTGACATATCATTTGTCTGCCCCCCCCCCCCCCAACCCCTCAAACATTAGTTGCCGTTTGTTGGCATTTAAAAATATGTCTAAATCTAGTTACATCCCATGTAAAAAATTTTGCACTAGGGGCACCTGTGATGGCCCTCTCGGTTTGGTGCCCCAAGTGACTGCTCTCCTAACTTTGTCCTTTAACTGGCCATGTCTCTCCTACTGGTGTCAGTAGGTCATTTGTGCTTGATTGAAATAACATAATATTAGTCTATTAGGTTAATACTTAAACTGTCAGTTGTGAACCACATGAATGCCTATTCAGGTATAACTGAAGCTGTCTCTGGTATCTGGTAAGGCTGAATATGAACTTTTAATTAGTATGCCAGTATTTCCAGAAAACAGTTTCTGAATTGCCCTTGTAAAGTCATTGGAAGACTGCTGTGTAGGTTAAGAACAAGAGTGGGTCCAGTACCAATCCTTGTGGGATCCTGCATGTTACATTCCATAAATAGAGGTTGGTTTAGTGTTATGCATGTGTCAAAGTTTGGAATGACAATTTGTGTCCTTTCTGTTGTGAAGATGAGATTCCATCCAGGCAAGAGGGGATGGCTTTAATGCCATAACACTGTAGTTTGGCAAGTAGATTTTTGGGATCTACATAATCAGAGGCTTTTGCGAGTCACATATACAATTTTCCTTTAGTGCTGCCAGCACTTGATTTGTGTGTTCCTGAACAGAAATCAAACTGAGAGACAGTTAACAAGTTCTGAGTTAAATAAGCCAGTATTTGATCTCCATTGTCTCAAACTCTTGAATTGAAAGAGAGGAGTGAAGTAGATCTGTAATTAGAGGTGGTTTGCTTGTCTATAGTTTTATAGATGGTTGTTACTATAGCATATCTAACTCAGTCAATAAATATACCCCGAGTAGTCTTACTGTCAACACAAAATTTTAATATTCTGCTAGAAATACTGTTGTACCAAAAGGATTATTAATTTTTAATGGTCTGATGAATTTTGTAATCTCCTTAAGGGTCATATTTTTGAAACTAATGTGCATGCCTGCATAAGTAAATCCAACACCTTTAAGTTTAGTTATTAGTGGATGCAACGTCTGTTGCCATTGTGAGGAAGATGTCATTAAATTTGGTGGCCAGTGACATGAAAGTATACTTTGTATGCCAGAGTTACTTTCTGAAGGCTCAGTTTCATTCATGTTGCTGTTCTTGTTTAATAGTGTTCCAAATAATATTTGTTTATTTTCAGCACACTGCATGTGCGTGGTTAAAAAAAAAAAAAAAAAAAAAAAAAACACTGGCGGATTTTACAATATGTGTACTGCTGCTGTTTCAACTCTTGGCCACAGTTTGTCTTCTGTATTCAGTAGAGCTCTCTTCTAAGAACAAGTCCCAGTAGTTATCCATCTGTTATCCTTGTTTGTTTGCTTTTATCTTTTAGGGAAAAAGAAGGCTTATTCTGTAGGAGTATGTTTGATGAGGAGTTCAATTTTCTGTGTACATTGTCTCATTTATAAATTTCTCCCCAGTGTTCTTCCTGTAATCTGCCTAAAACTGATGATCTACCCATTGTTTATGATTCTTGTGTTACAGACTTTTTGTGATTTGTACCTGACAGTTTAATATGTTTTACTGCTAACACTTTACCTTCATAGGTCAGTAAACAATTTACTATTGGTTTTATGTGTACATAACTGTACCTTCAGGTGGTGAAATAAGTAGAATGCCTTTACACACACACAAAAACACATGACACTACCCTACTTTCTGAACTTTTAGTTTGGCTAAGATAAAAACACCCGTTTTCATGTAAGAAAGATTACTAGTGAATGTTACATTATGATTCTGGAACAATTTGTCACCACACAGCTAGCGTTGGTGAATCAACAAAGCACCAAGTGGTTCATGCAAGACGAAGCCAGACCACATTCCACTTAACAGGTGTTTCCCTTTCTTGATGAATATTTTGGAAATAGAGACAATGCATTAGATTATTGCAAAATCATTGGCACAGGGATGGATTGGACTCCATACTTGCCCTATTTGACTCCTTGTGACTACTTTTTATTGGGCACATTAACAGACACTGTCTACTAGAACCATCCCACCATGCTAGGTGAGCTTGAATTGGTGACCTGTGTGTTATCTGGATCCATTCCCATCAAGAAGCTTCAGGATCTGACGGTAGATTTCTTTGTTGATTTGCACCACTACCATACTGTGAGTGGTGGACATTTCAAAAAGACTGCAAACACTGCTTGCAGAGATCAAGTTTAATCACGCAGTGACTGAACGAGCTGCACAGCAAGTAGTGCCAGCTATTAGCAACGTTTCAAACTATTTCAAAATGTATGTATAAAATTCTTACAGCTTTCATAATAAGCATTTCTATTGTTGCACTTGTCTATTGATCTTAATTTTGACATTGGGGACAGCTTTGCTGGACACCCTGTATAAGAAAGCTGTATGCATGATAAGTGATGGATTAGTTGGACATTGACCTATGAAGCTGCTTTCACTTTAGACACAGTGTTGGAATACCCACTATTTTCACCAGACTTGGCAACTTTTGACTGCCACTTATTTTCGTAACTAAAGAAATTCATGACAAAATTGTTTTTGAGTCCTGTACAGAGGTCATGCAGCTATGGAAACATTTTGAAGACCTTCCAATATTACAGTTCAGGGCTGGACAAAGTGCATTGACCTGAAAGAAAATGACGTCAAAAAATAAGTGCATTTTGACATAAAAATCATCATCTTTCACTGGCAGGTCAAGAACTTATCACCATGCCCCATATACTGACTTAAAAACCACACTATTTTGAAGTTATACCTTCCTGCATTATTTATTTATTCCAATTGGTCTTGCTATTAATGAGATTGTTCTGGCATAATGACAAGTGCCACCATGAAGATCAAGAACGGAACAGCAGAGAGGGCTGTGAGACGACTGCAGCCAATAGTATATAGATGAACCCTCTCTAGGACGACACCAAGACAGAAGCGGCCTCTACGCTAGGAGAATTTAAGCACCACACCAAGTAGCTGCAGCCGGAATGGAAGACGAGCTGTCATACAAATGCTACAGTACTGACTTATGAACTGTATTGTTTTGGTTGCAATGAAATTGTATATACTGAAGGACATTGATTCTTTGCATGTCGCCATTTGCTTGTGACACACGTTTTTGAATATGCAAAGTTAAGTATTGTCAATTTAATGTCAGTATGCCCTTATAAAACTGTCAGAAAAGTCCTTCTTTGGGATTTTGTTCAACTTGGATGTCACATTGTCGCGAATGTCTGTTATGTCACGAAAATGTTGAGCCTTCATGTGAATTTTTGCAGTAAGTTCATAGTCCTGTGACTTCTATTAATTTTTTTCCCTGAATAAAACTGTCCACATTTTGCATTTCAGTCAAATTGTGGCAGGTGTGCACGCACCTTAGTCTTTGTATGGAGTCAAGGTATGCAGGGAAAACTACACAGACTTTTCTCTTCAAAACATTCTAGACAATGTACTGAACATTTTATTTAGACATGTTACTCCATTGCAATTTGTGACACAAGACGCAATGCCCACACATCGTACTCACAACTGGCTAGCTGAATGTACATGTGTTCCTTACAGTTGTTAATTCAAGCTGCCACAATAGTTACTGTACTGACTTCATTTCTACAAAAAGAATAAAATCAGTCTCGTATCTTTTTAGATGGATGGTGTATATTATTTTGTGCCTGACATGCAGAGCTATGACTGCTTAATTCATTTTATATGGTAGTGGAAATTATTGTGTTGACCTCTGTGCAATACTTTTAAAGTTACAAGGTTCAACAAAGAAGTGATGACTGTGCTAAAGGAATTAAACTATTTGCTTGTTGGCTTCCAATTTCTCCCAACGATGGACATGGGCAGGACTATGCAAGTGATGAAGCTTGCAGAAAAAATTGAGATGAAGCAATCTGGGATCTCTTTACTTCCTCTCGTTTTGCCATCTGCCTCCTTAAATTAATTTTATTTTCATTTTTGCCTAATAACCATTAACGTGTATGAGTATAATCTGCATTTCCATAAAAGAGGAAGGCTGGCCCTCAGTCTTAAGGAATATAGCACCAGGTCTAATTTTTGTGTTTAGTTGTGTGTATGTAATTAATTTCCTAATTTATTTTGTTCATTCCTAGTTAATATGTTACTACAGATCATTATAGGGTGAAATCAGTAATTGTTATGTGACTTAGATTCTATTGTTGACTTATAAACAAATATAAATTCTGTACTAATTATAAACATTTGAAAGAAGAACTGCTAGAATTCTTAAAGTAGTTATGTGGCTCTAGTCGAAACCATACTAGCAAAGCCAGCCCTTAATTAATTCAAAAAGAATTACCAGGTGTGTCAGAAGTATTGTTTGTATAACTATATCTGTTAATTTCATTATTTAAACAAATGATGCGGCCTAATCTTTGTGGTAGATGGAACTCTTAAAAAGGAGGAAATTTCGATGTATTCAGTTAACTGAATGAGTTATGTTTTAATTGTAATTTCTGTAACTTAAACATCGAACAATGTATAGTTTCAGTGCCCATCATTGTGAGGATATATAAAGGCTCAATTTTTGGTCCCAAGATAGTCAGTCCAGTTAATATGTATTGGTTAGATTAATAACAATGCATCAACTTAACAATGGAGTAAGTATAACACAAATAGGCCATGTATTAGAACAATCAATGACAATGTTTGTTTAATTTATTTGAAAAATAGTGTCACAC
Organism: Schistocerca gregaria; assembly: GCF_023897955.1. Taxonomy (NCBI): domain Eukaryota; kingdom Metazoa; phylum Arthropoda; class Insecta; order Orthoptera; family Acrididae; genus Schistocerca; species Schistocerca gregaria. The sequence goes on along the minus strand of NC_064920.1, from coordinate 322,512,868 downwards.
ATACCATATTATTCTGCAACAACTGTAAACTGTGGGGGTCAGGCTTTTACTGCTCACAGATATTCAACAGCAAACTATTGTAGCAGTATGCTGATGTTGCCTGCAACCTATTAATGAGGCTTTTCAACTTTTACCAACAGTGAACTGGCCATATAATTGTGTTATATTGGGGCTTATGAACAGTGAAAGTAAAGAACTGTGCAACTGTCGCCTACATCATTTACAGTAGTCATTGTTGAATTTCCACCAGCCAGTATAACAATGCAGTACGTTAACACTGATGGCTATCAATGAAGAAATAAAGGAGGCAAATGTCACAAAGTGAAGAGGACATTGTCTTTCTCTCTCCCTCTCCATCCCCACCCTACCAGAAAAAATTCAGCACACATTAACTTATATGCTTTATTTGTATCACAAAAAATAACAAAAGACTGACAATAGCATGTATTTACATTAACTATTGGCAGTCTTGACAGTCTATAATGGTGCTGGTGTAGGAACATTCATCAATGGTGAATCAAATGGGTCCATGTTCACAGGAAGTGGTGGTGGTTCCTGCTGGCTGCCAATTTTCTTTTGGAGAGATTCATACAGTTGATGCACTGTTTCATTGTGCTGTAAGACAGAATAAATATGATTAACACTACATCTGAATTTAATATACATTTCTTCATTATTAAAATAATAATAATAATAATAATATTACAGAGAAGAGCAGAAGAAACCAAAATGACAAGGAAAGACAATGAAGAATGTTAATATTTTTGTTTTTTCTGTGGACTGAGAGGATATTTACTGTGTTAAGCAGCTAATAAAATAAAGATGATTTTTTTCCAAAAAAAGCTGAGCATCAAATAATCACAAAAGAAACTTGTTTTGGTTTTTCATAAGTTATAAGGCCCATCTAGCTTCAATCACTGCTACCTATAAGACAGCCCCATACTCTGCCCTTTACTTTCCTACTCTACACTACCTCACAAATATACTACCTGATCAAAAGCATCCAGACACATATTAGTGGCCATTAATCATGGGTGTGGCCACCCTTTGTGTCTGTAATAGCTTGAATGTCACTGATGACAGTTTGTCAGATGTCTGTTGAGGAATGGCAGCCCGTTCTTCCTCAAGAGCCAAAACCAGAGAAGGTAACGATGTTGAGATGCTGGGGTCTGCAGTGAAGCTGATGTTCTTATCCCAAAGTTGTTCCATTGGGGGACTCTGGCCAGGTCAGTCCATTTCCAGATTGTTATGGCCCTCACAGATTGCTTTATGACAGGGTGCATGTTATGCTGATACGATCAGTCATTATCTTCGAACTATTCCCCTACTCAACGCAATACACAGTGCATTTAGCACTTTCTTAAGCAGTGTGAAGCTGCTATATAATTTATTTGTAACTGTACAACCGGTTTTAGGCAGAAATCATTTTCAAGTACAAATTTATGTTACTAGCACGTGTTATATACATATATCACAAAACAAATTTCAAAATATAATATTTATAAATATTATTTTGTTATGCAGAGGCATAAGGCACAGAGTTCCAATCACACAATTAGCCTTTAAATAACAAAATAATATATTCTGACATCTGTTTTATGGTATATGTAACACCCGCTACTAACATAAATTTGCAATGAAAAATGGTCTTTGATTAAAACCAGTCGTACAGTTATAAATAAATTATACAGTAGATTCAGGTGTTACACAGTCATTTTTATGATTTGTCAAAGCTGTGGAACACAGTCAACGAAAATTATTTTGAAATAATAAAACCAGTTGGCATGAATCCAAACAGTGTTTCAGCATCATCACCCACAACTGAAACAGCAGACAATGTATCAACAGATAGAGCCGGTGGAAAACAGAGACTTTACTAGCAATGTATTTTAAAGGTGCAGCTAGTGAAGTGTCTTGAGCAGCCAAGTGTCCTCTTTTCCATTCTTGTCCCTTCATTCAAGGACATAGCCAAAGGAGGAGGTGGAGGTGGTGGTGGTGGTGGTGGTGGTGAGACCACAGGTTTGGACCCTCCGTATCACCTAATTGAAATTATACGCCAGTTAGTTGCCACATAATGCAACTGAAAGATACTTTGAGTTTCAGGCATACGATGAAAAAGGGATACAAACTATCAATAGTTAACAAAGCCGTCGACAGATTACTGGCTATTGCCCATCCAGACTTTATTCAAGATCAACTAATGTACATTGTTGGCCTTATTTGAGCTCATTTTGTTGTTTTATTAATCAGTTCAGTTCTTACTTACAGCTGAATCTAATGTAAGTGCTGCTGTTTTTTGGTGGTGGTGGTGGTGGTGATTAGTGTTTAACGTCCCGTTGACAACGAGATCATTAGAGACGGAGCGCAATAGGGAAGGAAATCAGCCGTGCCCTTTTAAAGGAACCATCTCGGCATTTGCCTGAAACGATTTAGGGAAATCACGGAAAACCTAAATCAGGATGGCCGGAAACGGGATTGAACCGTCGTCCTCCCGAATGCGAGTCCAGTGTGCTAACCACTGCGCCACCTCGCTCGGTGCTGTTTTTTGTTATTGTGCAATGTGCAGAACCAATAGTTTCCAATTATAGCTAAGGTTGTAACAAGAAAGAATAGGAAAACCAATTATGATTCTTCCATTACCAATATGATAGGTTCAAAATATGTACATACTGCTACAATATCCTAATTACTTATCTGTAGTAGTTTAATGTTAGCACTGGAGTCACTACTTATAGAGTGATAGAACTATGGTGTTGGAATATTTCAGTATTTCACATGCCAGTGGGGCAGCAAATATCATTACAAATAACATACAGTTAAAATCAGTGGTGGTGGTTGCATTTCTTTAAAAAAAATACTCAAAACTCTATCGTTAGTAGCCCAAATGACAAAATATCATCTACTCTAGTCACCCAGGCAGTACTCAATTAAGAAACTAGTTCCGATACAAAATGTTGGTGAGGGGTATGTGATGACAGCACATTCTATAGTTTGTTTCTGAAAGATTTTTTCGGTAGGTGCTTGAATTTGTCAGAGCCAACTGTGGCCTGCATTCCTCTCCTGTCCCCCCCCCCCTCCCCCCCCCAATGTCCAAAATATATTTATGTTCTTGTAATAACATTATAATAAATGAAGCCAGGAATTCCATGCACTATTTAATCTTAAAATATGCAAGCATCCATGCACTATCAGAAGTCTATCTTTTATTGTGGTGTATTTTATTTTAAAACACTACACAGCAAACAATTTTTTCCAAATTCTTCACCAACTGGAGCAGCTCTGTGGTTTGAGGCATTTAACTAGCAATTTCTAGATTCGGTAGACAAAGTGTCTTGAATCCAGTTGCCTTGGAAATTGTTTTCTGTGGTTTGTGACAATTTTTGTTGTTGTTTGTTTCCTGTGGTTTCCGTTTTTGATTTAGGCAAATGCTGAAGTGGTCCCTTACTAAAGGCCACATGCAGTTCCTTCTGGATACCTTTATTTCCTGACAGATTTCAGCTCCAATGAAGATGCACTGAAGGCAAGCAAAACATGTCTTTGGAGACTCCCCGCACTAAATTCATATTTATATTGGATGGCAGTTAGCGAACAATATTTTGTACTATGTACTGTGCATAAAGATGGCTCAAGGTTTTTTCACTACAAGAACAATGTTCTACTGTGAAATGTCTTATTCATAATGTCCTTGGGATAGTGGGTCCAACTGTCATATTTCTAATGTATTTGTAAATAAACTTTAACATATGATATATATTGCAGAGGAGTTTATTAGCACCAAAGATGGTATAACCATATTATCATGAAGAAATACAAACCAGTTTATGAGGTTGCATAAGGAGAAGTGAAGGTGGAATCAAAGCATGAACCAGTGTTAAGAGACCACAACTGAATCTTGAAATAATTTTTAAAAAATCTTGATCACTTAAGGATGTTAATGAAACGAAAGATACTTCAATAAAATTTCAGACTGAATTGAGGAATTTGGGATTCTTAGAAGTTCTAAAGGAATTCTGACTTGTTTTTGGATCAGTTACGAATTTAAACAAAAGATTGTAATAGGAGAAAGACAGCCATTGCCAAAAGAGATTTGAACCTCTTTAACTTAATAAGTTATTCATGTCAACATTAAGATTCTTCTGCTCTGTGACAGTGAACCTTATATTAGAAGACTAAGCTGTTTCATTAGCAAAGAGGCAATGCATTATATTCGAATTTTAATTCATTTGGCAATAGAGTGAAGGTATCATAATGCCAGATAAAGAACTATTTAATTGTGCATTTGGGTATTTCTTTTATATATTCTTTTTTATATAATTGAGGAAACGTGTTACACTATCTAAGTCACACTGTTCTTGCTTAATTTTTTATAAACCAAAAAGTATTTGCATGAAGGCCTCCTGAAAGCAAATTATGCACATAAAATTAAAAAATAAATACATGTGTTTCACAATAAAATGAAAAAATCTTTTTTTAAGGTTCTCTTTGAGAAAATGCTGGCCACATCCTCGCTTCAGACATGTAGCATGTGACAGTGCCCCACTTCTAAGAGTGCTTCAGTGTATTCTCTTACTACCTCTCTTCCCTGATTATCAGTAGCAAACAGAACAGTGCCGCCATCCTAGCCAAGTAACCATTTCATTTCATCCGGTTAGTAGGTAATTAATTTTTTGGTTTGTTTTCAGATATGTTGTTTTGAAGTCTTTGTACACACTGAAATCCTCATGCCACAGTACTGAAGCACACCACTAGAGAGCCAAACCAAAATGGCATAGCCTGCTGATAAAACTGAGTATAATGCAGTAAATGGTTTTAGCAGTAGCAGCAGAAATGAATTACTGCACAGTACTCCACTTTACCAACTGTTTGTGCTACAGTCCTTTGGCCCAGGTATTTCAGTGTGTTCCAAGACTCCACACACGTACTTGCAAACACACAAAAAATTAATTACATAAATTTATTTTTTTCTTTTACCAATCTCAAATGGTATCCATAGGTTGAAACAAAAATTACAAACTGAAGGTAGGAATGCTGTGATCAGTCCACTAAGTTTGAATAATGGACTGACCTTCAAACTTGATGACACTTGCTGTAGTGGCATAGAGCAACAACAAGTGTTCAGAATGCAGTATAAAGTCTCACTTCAATATTAAAATTTACTGACGACCAGTTTTGGGTGGCAAACACTCATTATCAAATGTCCAACAAACGGCCAAAACCCAAAGTTAATAAGAATGTTCAATTTCTGCAATAAAGTTGCTTTGGCTAGAGGACAAATGTAAGGATATAGAGGCATATCTCACTAGGGGTAAGATAGATACAGCCTACAGGAAAATTAAAGAGACCTTTGGAGATAAGAGAACCACTTGTATGAACATCAAGAGCTCAGATGGAAACCCAGTTCTAAGCAAAGAAGGGAAAGCAGAAAGGTGGAAGGAGTGTATAGAAGGTCTATACAAGGGTGATGTACTTGAGGACAATATTATGGAAGTGGAAGAGGATGTAGATGAAGATGAAATGGGAGATATGATATTGCGTGAAGAGTTTGACAGAGCACTGAAAGACCCGAGTCGAAACAAGGCCCCCGGAGTAGACAACATTCCGTTGGAACTACTGACGCCCTTGGGAGAGCCAGTCCTGTCAAAACTCTACCATCTGGTGAGCAAGATGTATGAAACAGGCAAAATACCCTCAGACTTCAAGAAGAATATAATAATTACAATCCCAAAGAAAGCAGCTGTTGGCAGATGTGAAAATTACCGAACAATCAGTTTAATAAGCCACAGCTGCAAAATACTAACACAAATTCTTTACAGACGAATGGAAAAACTAGTAGAAGCCGACCTCGGGGAAGATCAGTTTGGATTCCGTAGAAATACTGGAACACGTGAGGCAATACTGATCTTACGACTTACCTTAGAAGAAAGAATAAGGAAAGGCAAACCTACGTTTCTAGCATTTGTAGACTTAGAGAAAGCTTTTGACAATGTTGACTGGAATACTCTCTTTCAAATTCTAAAGGTGGCAGAGGTAAAATACAGGGAGCAAAAGCTATTTACAATTTGTACAGAAACCAGATGGCAGTTATAAGAGTCGAGGGACATGAAAGGGAAGCAGTGGTTGTGAAGGGAGTAAGACAGGGTTGTAGCCTCTCCCCGATGCTATTCAATCTGTATATTGAGCAAGCAGTAAAGGAAACAAAAGAAAAATTCGGAGTAGGTATTAAAATCCATGGAGAAGAAATAAAAACTTTGAGGTTCGCCGATGACATTGTAATTCTGTCAGAGACAGCAAAGGACTTGGAAGAGCAGCTGAACGGAATGGACAGTGTCTTGAAAGGAGGATATAAGATGAACATCAACAAAAGCAAAATGAGGATAATGGAATGTAGTCGAATTAAGTCGGGTGATGCTGAGGGAATTAGATTAGGAAATGAGACTCTTTAAGTAGTAAAGGAGTTTTGCTATTTGGGGAGCAAAATAACTGATGATGGTCGAAGTAGAGAGGATATCAAATGTAGACTGGCAATGGCAAGGAAAGCGTTTCTGAAGAAGAGAAATTTGTTAACATTGAGTATAGATTTAAGTGTCAGGAAGTCATTTCTGCAAGTATTTGTATGGAGTGTAGCCATGTATGGAAGTGAAACATGGATGATAAATAGTTTGGACAAGAAGGGAATAGAAGCTTTCGAAATATGGTGCTACAGAAGAATGCTGAAGATTAGATGGGTAGATCACATAACTAATGAGGAAGTATTGAATAGGATTGGGGAGAAGAGATGTTTGTGGCACAACTCGACCAGAAGAAGGGATCGGTTGGTAGGACATGTTCTGAGGCATCAAGGGATCACCAATTTAGCATTGGAGGGCAGTGTGGAGGGTAAAAATCGTAGAGGGAGACCAAGAGATGAATACACTAAGCAGATTCAGAAGGATGTAGTTTGCAGTAGGTACTGGGAGATGAAGATGCTTGCACAGGATAGAGTAGCATGGAGAGCTGCATCAAACCAGTCTCAGGACTGAATACCACAACAACAACAACAATAATCAGTTTGGTAAAGTGCTTACAATTAGTGATTGTGTCACAGTGATTTTTGACATACTTGCCACAGATTTTCCAAGATTTCTATTTTAAACATAAATCTAACATCAAGGTAATTGCAAGATAAGTTCCAGGTTCATATAGGAAAGAAAATTGTTCTCTGTCATTCTACAATACCACAATGAAAAAAGAAACATGAATAGCAAATATGGGCTTTTACACACAATTTTTTATCTGCTGCTTTCAAGATAGGGGCCTGGATAAAGATTTACAGTTTGACTGTGTATTTTGGCTACAAGAGAAATGTAATCAAATATTTTGTGCAAAGCAGCTACAAAGTTCACAAAATTGATGAATGTTTAAAAGTGTCACATACACTTGTAATCACTTTATCTGACAAATGTATATAATGGTGTATATTACACAGTATAATTATCAGTTTACAAAATATACAAAACTAAAAATAGATAGGTCTAACAACAGCAATGTAACTGCCACTTCAATGAAGTACTGCTTGACTCTAAAGGTTGGCAGGTAGTGGAACAGGTACAGTATTTGCACAGTATTCTAAATCCTGCCAAGAACACCGGAGTTTAGAGGCTATAAAAGTGTGTTCACAATATTTTAAGAGGGGAGTCCAGTCATTTTGACAGAATTTAAGGTAGGAAAAAACATAAGAATAATTAAAATGTCACCTATAATCAATTCACTCACAATTAATCTTGAAACATTATTCATTTGCAAAAGTGGAGAACAGAGGATCAATGTGGTGTGGTGTGTGTGTGTGTGTGTGTGTGTGTACTGCTATCTTTATTTCTTACCTGGCTTGTTGGCTGCAAAGCTTTGACAAGAGTCTGGAGGCGGTTTGCTGGGAGTTTGGGATAAATATACCATAACAATTTCAAAAGGTGTTTAGGCACATTATCTCGTGACAACCCCGCAAAGAAAAATTCATCAAAGATGACTGTGCAAAAGTCTTCTGCTGAAAATTCATCTCCCAGCTGAATAAGCAGAGATACCTAAAAGCATATATTGATAGTGCTAACAAGAATCACACAATTACATAATCAGTATAATATTAATATATTAGTATAGTGACTATGTATCAAAATCACATCTCGGCCTTCTCTAGTCCTTATACTGTCCTTTGTAACACATCATTTAAAGTCATGAGAAGGAGAACATTATTTGTGTGAGTAAGAGGGGACACATGATCACTCCTGAATCATCAGTGACATCTTTCAATAAAACACCAAAACGGAAGTGCGTTAATCAAAAGTCTGTACCCCTCCCTCTACAGTTGTGGGATGAGTGTATTAATAACATGAGAATCTGTACAAGGGAAAAAAGAGGAAGGAACGTGAGATATGCATGTTTAGTGATATGGGAAATACACCAATAAACTGAAATTCAAACAAGGCCCAGAGATTAGAATGTTCAAATGTCAACTTTCCCTTCAAAAATCAGAGGCTAGTTGCTCTGATAATCTGGGCTAACACAATAAATTTTTGATGGATGCATGCTGAAGTGAAATAATAGGATGCAATAAGTATTTTAATCAGCATCTGTAAAATGACATTCACATCATAAGATACACTGCCTCGGTTTTGAGCAGTTTCTTACACCACTAAACACAGTGTCTAATCTGATCCTCTGTCAATAGAGATATCACACATGCAAAGTTGGAAGGATTTTGTGGAATGGGATGAATACGGAAGACTGCTGCATCTGGTGGTATTATGGTAAAGGAATAAAATGAAAGCAGAACTTGGAGCAGAAAACAGAGACCAGAACTGTACTTAGGCTACAGCCACAGCCAGCTGGCACTACTCACAGAACTGTGAGATCAGCAGACGCAAACGCCTCCATGCCATCAGACTTCCACATTCCAATGTCCAGAGCAGCCTCCAGGAAGTTATTATAGTACATTACAGTCTACTGCCATTACAAAAGCCACCCTGGGAGCGCAGCATTCTCAACCAGCTCATCATGGTTTGGCCAGATGGGCAATGAAACTGCGCCCAATCTGCATCAGCTGCCGTTTTGGAGTCTTCACTGTAAATATTCCCCCACCGTCACTAAACTGCAAACAAGGCTCAACTGCTTGCTTGCCCAGAACCTAGTAGCCATCTCACCGAGCAGCCCATCATTGCTCTCCTGCCATCAGTTAAGAGCTAGACTCTGTGCAGCACAGCAATCTGTCGTAAAACCTGCCAATGCCCTATTGCGCCACAGAGGTCAACGGGTGGTGCTTGGCCACCTCTGTCAACTCAGTCCCAGCATACTGACTACACAAAATTAGCACGCTGCCTTCCCACCAGCATGTGTCAATCACACGCTGCGGTGCCTCACCCACCGATATTAGAGGAAATATCATGAGAGAACACTAAACTATAAACAAGAGGGGAGCTCTTTTGAATGATTGTTGAAGCTGAATAAATTAATAAACAACTGTTCTTGATCACCATTTATTTGCCTACAACTTCCCCATGATGTCACGCTTCTCTCCCAAGCCATCTACACTCCTGGAAATGGAAAAAAGAACATTGACACCGGTGTGTCAGACCCACCATACTTGCTCCGGACACTGCGAGAGGGCTGTACAAGCAATGATCACACGCACGGCACAGCGGACACACCAGGAACCGCGGTGTTGGCCGTCGAATGGCGCTAGCTGCGCAGCATTTGGGCACCGCCGCCGTCAGTGTCAGCCAGTTTGCCGTGGCATACGGAGCTCCATCGCAGTCTTTAACACTGGTAGCATGCCGCGACAGCGTGGACGTGAACCGTATGTGCAGTTGACGGACTTTGAGCGAGGGCGTATAGTGGGCATGCGGGAGGCCAGGTGGACGTACCGCCGAATTGCTCAACACGTGGGGCGTGAGGTCTCCACAGTACATCAATGTTGTCGCCAGTGGTTGGCGGAAGGTGCACGTGCCCGTCGACCTGGGACCGGACTGGACCGCAGCGATGCACAGATGCACTCCAAGACCGTAGGATCCTACGCAGTGCCGTAGGGGACTGCACCGTCACTTTCCAGCAAATTAGGGACACTGTTGCTCCTGGGGTATCGGCGAGGACCATTCGCAACCGTCTCCATGAAGCTGGGCTACGGTCCTGCACACCGTTAGGCCGTCTTCCGCTCACGCCCCAACATCGTGCAGCCCGCCTCCAGTGGTGTCACGACAGGCGTGAATGGAGGGACGAATGGAGACGTGTCGTCTTCAGCGATGAGATTCGCTTCTGACTTGGTGCCAATGATGGTCGTATGCGTGTTTGGCGCCGTGCAGGTGAGCGCCACAATCAGGACTGCATACGACTGAGGCACACAGGGCCAACAGCCGGCATCATGGTGTGGGGAGCGATCTCCTACACTGGCCGTACACCTCTGGTGATCGTCGAGGGGACACTGAATAGTGCACGGTACATCCAAACCGTCATCGAACCCATCATTCTACCATTCCTAGACCGGCAAGGGAACTTGCTGTTCCAACAGGACAATGCACGTCCTCATGTATCCCGTGCCACCCAACATGCTCTAGAAGGTGTAAGTCAACTACCCTGGCCAGCAAGCTCTCCGGATCTGTCCCCCATTGAGCATGTTTGGGACTGGATGAAGCGTCGTCTCACGCGGTCTGCACGTCCAGCACGAACGCTGGTCCACCTGAGGCGCCAGGTGGAAATGGCATGGCAAGCCGTTCCACAGGACAACATCCAGCATCTCTACGATCGTCTCCATGGGAGAATAGCAGCCTGCATTGCTGCGAAAGGTGGATATACACTGTACTAGTGCCGACATTGTGCATGCTCTGTTGCCTGTGTCTATGTGCCTGTGGTTCTGTCAGTGTGATCATGTGATGTATCTGACCCTAGGAATGTGTCAACAAAATTTCCCCTTCCTGGGACAATGAATTCACGGTGTTCTTATTTCAATTTCCAGGAGTGTATGAACCCCACAACATCCAAGGAAGACTCAAACAAACACATTGTGAAAAGAAAGAATTGTTTATGTTTTACTCCAGTTTCTCCACAGCTACTTCTGCTCTGCTACATTTCCAATGGGAAACGTCTTATTGCTGGCCTATTAAATTATATACACCATTCTTCCTGCAACCAAACATTTTTTCGGCCAATGAAAGTAGGCTCGAACACTGCAAACTCTTGGAATCACCTAAATTTGATACACTAAGGTAAATAGTTATCTACAACAGGGAGGAAACATTTTATTCACTGATCCACCAGCTCTTATGAAACCTGCACACCAGTTTTTTTTGTCTTCAGCTGTGACATTCCAACTGATCAACAACTACGGCAAAGTAGGAGAAAATAAAAATGTCTACTCTCACATAGCAAAACTTTCCTAGTATGCTTTGCTGGTTTCTTAACTGACAGTTTGCTCCTTGACCTCCATTCTTTGTTAACAGGGCAGTCATGAAAACCACTATATCCTATAATTTTATTAAATTGATAAGATTATGTTGATGACATTGTCAGGAGTGTATCCATATAGCCGCTGCACTCTACAGCAATTAAATATTCACATACTTGCTATGATATACATAGTAAGCTTAGACACTAGTTTCTTATGTGGAAGAAACCACTTCCACATCGAATTGTACAACAATGCAACAAAGCATTCCATAAAACAAGTTATCAATGGCACCATGAGAAAAATCTACTATCTGCAGCTGACAGCAAACCAGGTATCACTCTAACCATCTGGCAGGCTTCTTATTGATGGAAGATGGAGGGATATTTGCTGATAAAGACTTAATGGAGGAAAACAAATATGTTTTATTCGCCTCTTTTTTCTCTACTTGGCTATTTTTATTGTTTCCTAATTCACACACTAATCAATTTCAGGGCTGAATGGCTGGTCTGTATGCAGGACCAATCTACATCCACAGTCTAAGATGGTATGCCAAAAAATAATGCCTCCAAGTTTTTTATGTGGAAATTCAATGAGTTTTTCATGTGAAACTCAAAGATTTTAAATAAAACAAATGTTATTAACATTCTAAATCTTTATTCTTTATGTCTCCATGTGTACTTCTCAACGTAGTCACCCTGGCAATGGACACACTTCTTCCAATGAGAGTCTAGCTCATTGGTACCATCACTGTAGAATGTTTAACTTTGTTGACAAAACCACAACCTCACCTCTGCTTGCACCATTTCATCACTATCGAAGTGAAGTCGTTGAAGGTGTTCTTTAAGTTTTGGAAACAGATGACAACTGGATGGGGCCAAGTTAGGACTGAATGGAGGATGATCGATAACAGTGAAGCCAAGGCATCGGATTGTTACACACGTTGCAGCAATCATGTGTGATCTGACACTGCCATACTGAAGAAGTGGCTGCTCCATGTTTGGATGAACTCTTTGAATTCGGAACTCAATTACAGTACATCGTTCCTTACACACCGGCATAGATACAATTTACACAGTCTCATATTACACACTACAATTTGGAGCCCTCTAGTGGCAGAGGCCTGCAAATGTGAAGACTGTTACTGCCATATGTTTTATTTAAAAAAACTTTAAGAGTTTTCATATAAAAATTAGTAGGCATTATTTTACAGCATTCCCTTGTATATCATCTCTGTTTTCCATGTACTAATAATCCTTAATATAGTTCAACTGACAGGAGTTCATTAGAGATGGAGGGAATGGATGTGAAAGAAATGTGGCTTTGTCTTTGTCAAATGAACCATCCCAGTTTTTATCTATGTCAGTTTGGGCAACACATTGGAAACTTAAAATTAGGATGACCAGATTGGCATTCAAACTTTGCTCCTCTCAAAATGTGACTCCAGAGTCTGAACCACTGTGCCACTGCACTCAGTTTCACTCACTGTTGTGGTAGCAACAGTGATAACTGAAGGAAGCAGATGTGATCAAAATACTATGAATGGAGAAGATGATGTGTAGCAAACATATACCCTATTATATCTTCTATCTTCTCATGGATGGTGAGTTAGAGTGGAATTAAGTTACAGCAAACTAATGTCACTTATCACATGATCAATGGGGATTACAATTGTAAATTTACGTTATAATGTACTACATGACTGATGCCTCAAACAGGTATAAATACACATACAATAAACACTCATTTTGCCCAGCCATAGCTTTATCTGACGCCAGAAGCTTGTGTTTTTGTGCTGTACATCACAAATATAAAGCAAATTTTGTCAGAATGTGAAGTTCTACTCAACAGCTTTTGTGTTGAAACATGAACTACATATTTGGATCACCAGCTAGTATTTTATTAGCACATCGCCATATTAAATTAAGCACTCTTCTTGTTGCAATGCATATTGCCTACCAATCCCTTACAGATCAAGTAATGAAATAACAGAATAAATTGTATTTCATAAAAATAAACACACAATTTCTTCAAATGAAACTATTTGGTTCCAGAGACATTTTCAAGTCTCAAACATCTATTATGTTTGTATACAGATTGGCCACTATGCATCCTGGCACACTGGCATTGTGGAGTCTCTGCAATGGTGTTTGAGTTTGGGGGGGGGGGGGGGGGGGGAATATCAAAACGAGCTGAAGTGTGAACAGGAATTTGGATTGAGGAGGGAAGCATGCTAGCGCAGTCAGTGCAAAGCCACTGAGCCACAATGGCCTTGTGGTCAGCACATCTGCCTAGCAAGCAGGAGCCCCTGTTTCAAATCTCAGCCTTGTTACAAATTCTCATTCATTGCATCAGTCTGCATATATACATCCCACATTTTCTTGTTTCCATGCTGCATGACAGTAGTAGCTCACACTTCTCATGAACAGTAAAGAAGAATATATAATATATAACAATACGAGAGAAGGAAAGTTGCTACTCTCCATATAGCAGAGGTGCTGACTCGCGATAGGCACAATAAAAAGATTCACACAATCATAGCTTTCGGCCATTAAGGCCTTTGTCAGCAGTAGACACACATACACACATGCAAACACACTCACACAAGCGCAGCTTGCACACGCATCTGCAGTCCAGTTCTCTGAGACTGTAGATGTGTGTGCAAGTTGTGCTTGCGTGAGTGTGTGTGTGTGTGTGTGTGTGTGTGTGTGTGTGTGTGTGTGTGTGTGTGTGTGTGTGTGTGTACTGCTGACAATGGCCTTAATGGCCGAAAGCTATGATTGTGTCAATCTTTTTATTATGCCTATCGCGACTCAGCACCTCCGCTATATGGTGAGTAGCAACTTTCCTTCTCTCATATTGTTACATTCCATCCTGGATTTTCCACTTTTTAATATATAATATATACATTGACAAGTTTAAGTAAACAGTCTTCTCTTAGTATAAACAGCTTAAAACAACAGAAAGTCAAATGTATAGATTTTTCTTAATACTGCAGAAACAACTTGGATTTCTGATAGCACTGTAAGCATTTAATACCAAAGAATGCAGGAATGGATCTTCAAATGCTCTGTCATTTTTGCAATTAGCAAGTGTTCCCAGCACTCTCATCAAGCCAACACGGTCCTTTTGTCGAGCTGTATGCAATGTGTAATACATTGCCAGGATACTGGCCACACTGCTCTCTTGGACATAAGCCTGACACGCATCTGGTGGAGGTCCTGGACAGAACAGATCAATACATTTCATTTACTAAAAAAGTAGTCTTTCATATTTTGTAGTAGCCTAATATGCTGTTAATATATGTGGTGCTTAAGCTATCCCATTGATCACCTCAGATATTCAGAAGAAATAATGGTATAATGATGTAAATCCTCTGGAGTTTACATGCAGTTTATTAATTTGTATTTGTGAAGAAGTCACTCAGTAATAACTTTTAAACACCTGCGCAAACCACAAAAAAAAAAAACAACCATGGAAGTAGTTATTACAAAACATCAGTTCAATTCAGTTATTTATTAACCATTAACGACTTACATCAGGACAGGTTTTAAATAGACAGTTAATAACAATTTTGTGTGTGTGTTTTCCCTATTTCAGAGGAAGAACATTTGGCCAAAAATTAAAATATATCAGAGGAATTCGAAATTGTGAATAATGGCTACCATCAACTGTAGAATGGAATGATGACAATGAAAATTTGTGCTGGACTGGGACCCAAACCCGGATTTCCCACTTATGGTGAGCGGTTGCCTTACCATTTGGCTAGCCATGCACAACTCATGGCCAGGCCTAAACTTCCATATGTCATCAACCTTGCGTCTACCATCTGTACTCACACATCCATTATGTACATTCCTGTACAGATCGGATGCTGTATTTGAAAGTTGTTTCATGCCCAATATCGGCAGATAAATACGATTTGCAATGTCTGTGTTACTCTGATGATGATGCGCTGCGGCGACCACAGCCATTACGAAACATGTCAGATAAATATGCAATTGCGGGGCTACCATCAGCTGTAGAATGTAATGACAACAATGAAGATTTCTGCCGGACCGGGACTCGAACGAAGATTTCCTGCTTGTCACGAGCAGTTGCCTTACCATTTAGCTATCCATGCATGACTCATGGCCAGACCCAAACTTCCATGAGTTGTCAACCATGCGTCTTTGATCTGTACTTGAACATCAATTATGTGTACTTCCATACAGATCAGATGTAGTATTTCAAATGTATGGGAATACAAATAATGGATGTGCAAGTACAGATTGTAGGCAGATGGTTCACAACATATGGAGGTTTGGGTCTGGCCGTGAGTTGTGTACAGGAAGTGAAATGGTAAGGGAACCGCTCACGATAAGCGGGAAATCCTGATTCAAGTCTGTCCGGCACAAATTTTCATTGTCATCATTCCATTCTACAGCAGATGGTAGCCATTATTCGCAATTGCGAATTCATCTGATAGGTTTCGTAACAGCTGTGATCACTGCAGTGCATCATCATCACAATAACAGAGGCACTGCAAGTTGTATTTATCTGCCGATACCAGTCATGCAACTTTCAAATACAACGTCTGATCTGCACATGAATACACATAATGGATGTGTCAGTACGGATGGTAGACACATAGCTGACAACATGCAGAAGTTTTGGCCTGGCCGTGAGTCATGCACAGATAGTCAAAAGGAAAGGTGACCACTCGCGATAAGCAGGAAATCTGGGTTTGAGTCGCGATCCAGCACAGACTTTCATTGGCATCATTCCATTCCACAGCTGATGGTAGTCATTATTCACAATTGCAAATTCACCTAATATGTTCCGTAAGGCTGTGGTCACCACAGTGCATCATCATCAGAGTAACACAGGCACTGCAAATCATAAAAGTTTAAATGTATAGCAGTATTTTTGTTGTGCCTCTCTGCAACTCAGTGTCTCATCTGTAAGATTAGTAGCAATCAATCCTTTTCACAATATTATTGTTATTCTATCCTAGACTTCCCATTATTGGACGTTTATTAAAAAAAAAATTAAGCATTTTATTTTATGTTAGTCTATGTCTTGGCATACCTAAGACAAATTTGCCTCGAGTGTTGGGAAAGTGTGTGTTGTTCCTACTGTCAAACGTACTTAAGTTACTTTCAACATAAAGTGATGCTGCATAGATGTAAGTAGAGGTTTACAACAGTCAGTGTCTCAAACTCGATAAAGAGGAGTCAGCAACATTTCTTAGCACTCACTTTACTCTTTATTCTCATTACTTTTTTTTTAATATTTGGAATTCCACAGATAAGACTGAACTATGCCACCTTCAGATACTCATTTGTTACTGGATCTGTCAGTTTCCACATGAGATATGTCAGTTTCCACATGAGATAGCACACTCGGGTTTTTCTCATGCAGATACAACTAATCGGATTCTCCTAGTTTAATTTGGAATTAATTTGAAAGCCTAACAATTCTGCTCATTTACTTTCTATGGCTTTAGTTAACCCCAGAATTAGTTCTATGTTTTATCCAGACTTAAAAAAAAGAGTTCATTGTAAGAAAACCAATTCACTGCTAGTTCCAAGTTTTCATGAGTAGCCTGATGCAATTCTGTGGTGTTGTGGTATGTATTGAGCAGTGCCATGTTGTCTGTTATAATATAATCAAATAATGGAATAGATGATAATAAAATGTTGAAATGCGTGGCTTTATAAAATGTATTGAATTAATGAGATTAATTTTTTGGCATTAATGACAAGCACAATAAGCTGAGCTATGCCTGGAAATAAGTTCATATTAGTTCATATTATTTTGCAGGGCGAAGTAGTTTCTTTCTTCGCTGTAGATTCGTGCTTACCATTCTTTATAATGCTACGTTTGGTCACTGTGTTCACCTTTGAAGTCTTGAGCGTGTTCCCATTAAGCTTATCGGAACTTCGTAATTTTCCAAAGTACACAGGTGGGCTTCAGTTCTTGTAATTATTGTACTATTTGAAATAACAACTCACACAACCTTTCTGTTAATAAAACAATACTGTATTTTTCCCAACGGTGCACATATGAAATACATACTCCTCACTTATTCATAGCGGCCCCAAAATGGCGGTCTACAATTACGCCCTAAAAATGGCGTGCTTCTCACTCATTCACTAGCTGAGCGCGAATCCTTCCTTCCTCCTACTGGTACCAGAAAAAATCCTCTGTTTTTTAACGACTGAAAGTCAAAAAATACATGATGGTAGGAATAGGCTCTATGATGGGCTACCGCTTCATCTTCTCTCTTTGCCTTTAAAGAAGACGAAAACATAAGGAAATGCAAAATGTTTATCACACTGTGTAACACAACACTGAATTAGCTCTTACATGATAAGGTAATCATTAATTGCAATGGTGAACAGAAATGGACAAGAATCAAGTCCTCCAGTTTGAAATTCTTTCAATGAAGAGTACCCATTTTTAGCTGATACGAACTGTCTCCTGTTGAATAAATATGGCTTGATTACACCTAGAGATAAGTTGTGTATGTCATAAAATTCCATTTTTATGAATAAGGTGGTGAAGGGCTGTACTGAGATCACAAAGTACTTATTTTCAAATGCAGTTAACACTTAGTTTACAACTTCAGTGAGAGCAGTAGTAGTATTTTTATCATGTTGGAAACCAAACAGTTTGTTAGAAAGGAGATCATGCTTTTTGATATAGTTATTTAGCTTGTTATACATATGAGACTTGAACACTTTGGAGAAAGCTGGAACAACAGAACTGTTCAGTAGTTTTGGGGTAAATGCTTATTTCCCTTTTTGAAGAGTGATGTAACTTCAGAAGTTTTGAGTGCATTGCGTAAAACTTTAGGGTCTTACATGTATTAGAAATGAACTTGAGAGGCTCACAGATAAGACACATTGTTTACAGTTAAATAATTAGAGAACAAATAACAGTCTACAATTTCGGGGTTAGAGAATCTTGATACAGTTATTGTAATATCCTTTGGTGTGATAATATTCTGGCAGACAGTGTCCTCCTTCTGTGGCTTAGCATCAAGCAGGTCCAATGCACATGTAGTATTTTGCTTGATTTCATTTTTCAGCTCACTCATTGAGGTTAGGAATTAATCACATACTTCTTCAGGGTCCAACACTGTGTCTTGTGTTTCAGAATTTTCTTGACTGATAATATTCTATGTTGCTTTGCACTGATGGGAGCTCCTGCCACGTAAGACTCACAAGCATGTTTTTTGGCCATTGTCAGTTTGTCTTTGAAGCTTTTTTTACATTTTAAATAAGCTTTATAAGCAATGTCACCTACAAACCTCAGACCCTTGCTTACAACAATTTTTATATATTCTGTATAGTCTGAGTATCTCCTTCCTAATGAGAGCCAGATCATCTGTATACCATAACTCTGTGAGTTCTTTCAAAAGATTATAAAAAATTCCAGAATGAGATTTTCACTCTGCAGCGAAGTGTGCGCCGATAAGAAACTTCCTGGCAGATTACTTCTTATCAGCGCACACTCCACTGCAGAGTGAAAATCTCATTGTGGAATCATTCCCAGGCTGTGACTAAGTCATGTCTCCGCAATATCCTTTCTTTCAGGAGTGCTAGTTCTGCAGGGTTTGCAGGAGAGCTTCTGTAAAGTTTGGAAGGTAGGAGACGAGGTACTGGCAGAAGTAAAGCTTTTAGGACAGGGTGTGAGTCGAGCTTGGGTAGCTCAGTTGGTAGAGCACTTGCCCGCAAAAGGCAAAGGTCCCGAGTTCGAGTCTCGATCCGACACGCAGTTTTAATCTGCCAGGAAGTTTCTTATCAAAAATTGTTTCAAAAGCACACTTCGCAGATCAAAATTCATACACAAAAAAGTAAACCATATCTGCTTAGCTGCCAGATGTCAAAATGTACTAAGATGCGGTTATACATTTTCTAAATATCAATCTTTGCTAAATATTTTAAATCATCTAAATTATGCTCAACAGCTAAACAAACCTAGTTGACTTCACAAACCCAAACACAAAATCTTAACACACGCAGAGATTTACTAGTAAAATAAGAATAAAATAACAAAAGTTAAGGATTTTTTCAGGGTGAGCCAGTCTCTTTCTGTACCTCCCAGTTCCTGCAGGTATTTTATCATCTCCATTAACCACAGTGACTTTGTCTTCTCATTTCACCAGTATGTGTGAAGCTAACTGGTCAATCTGCTGGGATGCACCCTGCAGACATGCCCATACAAGGCAGGACATCTATTCCATGACACAACAGTGATTTTTTCACAGTACTAGTAGGGCTCCGGGTTTCATCATCTTTTTTAATCATAGACAGGCCCCTATGTCTATCACATTATCTTTCTATTTTGAATTTAAGTTTTGTCTGTGAGACCTTTTCTGTTGAGAACTAGATACAATGAAGCATATAGGGCTTCAGGACTGATGACACTCTGGTAGTACTTAATTTTTGAGTTATGAGAGAGAGACTCTTTGTTAGAGGTGCTTTTCCTCAGTTGGTGTGCCAGCTCCAGCTTGTTAGCTAGAGTTGATAATGCTATTCTTTTGAAAATACTGGTTTTCAGCCATTCTCCCAGATATTTAAACATGCTGGTTATCTTGATTTTTCCCTGCTCTTTGTGCAATGTGCAAGCAGAACTATTGATGCTTGAGCAACATATTCAGCCCTACCTTTGTTGCATGTTGTCTGAGAACATTGAGCTGATTTACTCAAGTTTCTATTCAATCACAAAGAAAAGTCAGATTTCAGGAAATGCCAGGCAATCAACATTGAGCCCATTGGACTTGTGCATCAGAGAGATACCAGTTGGAAGCCCTGTTTACCTAACTTCTTTTGCCACTCTCCACTCTCTCATTACTTTTTCCAGTGCACAGTAAAAGAGAAGAGGGGAGAAACCATCACCCTGTCTTACTCTTGTCTTGATTTCAAATCTTCTTACAAGTGTTGCAGTGAACTTCACTTGTGATCTGGTGTTGTTTAACATCTGCTGTATAATATTATGGGGCTTCTGCTCCAGTCCAAGTTCTTGGGGGAGCTTCGTGAGAGTAGGTCTGTCAATTGTGTCATATTCTTTCTTAAAATCAACAAACAATTTAAGGGATAGATAGATTGCTACTCATCATAAAGATGACACATTAAGTTGCAGACAGGAACAACGAAAAGACACTTAATACATCCAGTGGTGAATTTACACATTTTCCGCCATTTGGCTATTCAAATTCTGGCACCCCTTCTGACATCTACAATTTGATACCCTACTTCACAATCATATAAATTACAATTTTTTGCCAATGAAATTATAACTTTATGATTTATGCACTATCATCCTATTTACACAATATTTTTCCTGTAATTAGTATGATTGTGAACTAGGGGATTGATGTGTCAGTTCCTGGATTATTTTTGGAACAAAACTATTTAATTAAGATTGTACAAGAAATAGTCATGTAGGCTACTGAGATGGGTAAGGTATGCCTTTATCTGGCAACATACCAGCTCATGATGATGATGATGAAATTAAATTAATTAATTTATGAAAGCTTTAAAATATCTTTTGTGCAATTTTCTATTTGCTTAATCATCAACTGTATCATCGTATGAAATTCTGTTCGTTAGTTCTGACTCTATGCACAAAAGAGCTAAGGTGTTTACCTTCTCTTGCCTTAAGATAGATCTTGCATAATTTTTCACCCGTTGTAAGCAAGAAAAATTTCTCTCACCCAAACAATTTGTTGCTGGTGTACATAGGACCATCCAAACTGCTACATATAAGTTCGGTTAAACATTTTGCAAATTCTGTTTTTGGAGGAACAGAGATGACATTTCAATGATCCAGAATCTGGTTTTGGAAAAATTCTTTCAGAAGGAAGGTGGCATTGAAAATACATGCATTCTTAAACTAAGTCAGTCTCTAAATCATTACGATACATTTCTTCCAAGAAAAGGGCTTTTTCCGTAAGGCCTGATGATGGCAATATGACAACTTTTTATTGAACCTGTTGCAAGCCTCCTGCCATTTTTTAAATTTAGATATGAGTCTACCAATGAGGATGAGAAATGTTTTAACCCTGAAAGTACCACTAGCAATCATTCTCATTTCTTCACTGTTTGGTTCATCATAAATTTCTTTTCTTTTCGGTTCTCTTTTCCCCATGTCTTCTGTACACTGCTTCAACTTGCTGAATTCCACTGCCTTTTCTTTGAAATACTTAACATTTTCTCATTCAGCTATGAAAAACTTGGATAAAGATTCATAAAGAACAACAACAGTGATCAAATCTACATTAGAAATCTGAATTTTAATATTCACTTTGTTTATTCTTTCCAAAAAAATCATTCCATTTTACCACTGTTTTCAGTTTTCCTAAATTCAAAAGTGTTTTCTTCATATTGAAACAAAACAGTAACACCTTCTGCACATGATGAGAATTAGACTCGTAAACTGACATTTTCAATCAATAACAACTTTATGATGCAGACACAAATCGACTAATGTTCGAATGAGGTTATGTTGACCGAGATCCAAGCTGACTTCCTGACATCTGCAATCTGTTTGTTTCAACGGCTACTTACCGTTGTCACCACCTATAGGCAAATTGTGGGAGCAAAGTTGTACACCTTGTATATAAATATGAATCTTTTTAATTTCTTTAAACATAAAAAAAATTGGTCCCAAATTTGCTGCCACCAGAATCTGCCACTCTAGGTGCCAGCTGGTAAATCCATCACTGCACACATTAGCTCTCATACACACACACACACACACACACACACACACACACACACACACAGAGAGAGAGAGAGAGAGAGAGAGAGAGAGAGAGAGAGAGAGAGAGAGAGAGAGAGAGAGAGAGAGGGGGGGGGGGGGGGGGTTGCACAGCTGCTAAGTCATCTGTGGAAGGACCTGCCTCCCACTATCCTACTACCCCCTCCTTGTATCCAACTACTCACAGCAGTTGCACTCACTGCTGCAGTGAAGTCAAGAATAAAATAAAACATGCACAAACACGTGATAACTTCAATATAGTACCACTATAACACAATTCAACAGTATCAGTTTAATGGAAATAAGGCAAATTCCATAAAAACTTACCTACAGTAACCTTTATTGCATGTCTGCTTGATCTTCAATAAATTTTTTCTTATTCAAACAATTTATAGTCCTCTCTACAGTTTCTATCCTACAATAATGCACAAAAGTAATTCCAAATGTGTGGATTTTAATGAAATTGAGAATGAACTGTCAATAAGAAAAACTTATAAGCATTAAAAAATTAATTAATTAATTAATTAATTAAAAAGTCCACAATATAGATAAAAATCAATAAATCATAACATGTTTTTCAATTCAACAGTTTTTTCCTTCATATGGATGCCTAATGCTTGAACCTCTTCTTTCTTTTCATGAGCCTTTTTCCTAAATGCATTAGATTGTAGCAGTAACAAATGATCCTTGTCTTTTCCGCAACCTCTGAAAGTTAATCAGCTCATCTGTACAATAAAGAAATGTCAAATCAAGGTGCATTCTTTTCTGCTTTAAATCTTCCAATTCCTATTGCAATTTGTGGTTCCTTTCTGATACTCTTTTGGTATTCTGTTCTTGTTTTTGTTCCTCAAGATAAACTATGTAATTTTTTTCCTTGCAGAAGATGCAAACACCAACAAAAGCCCTAGTAATTTGTACATTTTGCACTCCCCCGCAAAATTTAATGTGGCCTTTAACTTGCCCCATAGCAATATAGGATATTTCTTTCAAATTCCCTACCTCTAGAGCCTTTTTGATTTAGAATCCACTCTCTACTGTTGCCTGACCATGTGGACATGTTAAAAGCTTCTTGCAAACCTTCCAAATTTTGAAACCTCTTGAATACATATTCTTGTACAGGAAATCATCTGATCTTGAAATTTTAACATCAAAATCTCTACATTCTTGATACAGAATTCACTACAAAATCTCCAAACTCCAATATGAGGGAGTCACAATTTTCTGCCAAAACATGGCCACTTTCAGCCATACTATACAATACTAATTTCATCTTTTTCCAGCAACCAACTTATTTTCAAGAATAATTTTTGGACCAAGATTGACTGAATTACATACAAAGGAATATTGTAATGGAGGCTTTTCAAGAATACTTTTACTGATTCATACTACCCATTTCCAGTACCTAGATATACCTGATTTTGAAAGAAAAGAAAAAAAAAACATTTCAAAATTTATTATTTGGCTAAGTCTGTTGTTAATAGTGTGTTTGTTTCAGTACTTATACAAGCTGCTTCAGGAGGAATAGTAATTATTTTAGGAGGTGGTAGTATAGACTAATACGAGGGTAATCCCAAAAGTAAGATCTCCCATTTTTTTACTAGTACATAGACCTGTTTATTTCTACAATAGTTTACATCAGTTTACAGCTTGAACATTTAGCTATTTTTCGACATAATCACCATTTATGTCGATGCATTTTTGTAGATGCTGTGGCAGTTTTTGTATGCCCATGTCATACCAGCTCGCCACCATGCTGTTCATAAAGTTATGAACCTCTTCTTTCACCTCATCGTCGGAGCTGAATCGCTTTCTGGCCAAATGTTCTTTTAACCTAGGGAACAGATGATAGTCACTGGGCGCCAAGTCGGGACTATAGGGTGGGTGGGTGATTATGTTCCACTGAAACTGTTGCAGGACAGCAACGGTTTGCCGAGCAATGTGTGGGCGAGTGTTGTCATGGAGAATGTTTTGTTCTTGCTCAACATTCCTCTTCTCCGGTTCTGAATTGCCTGTTTGAGTTTTTTCAGAGTCTCATAGTACCTGTCAGTGTTAATTATGGTCCCAGTGATTCATCTCTGATGACGAGATGAAAGAAGACGTTCATAACTTTCTGAACTGCGTGGCGGTGAGCTGGTATGACATGGGCATACAAAAACTGCCAGAGCGTCTACAAAAATGCATCGACAGAAATGATGATTATGTCGAAAAATAGCTAAATGTTCAAGCTGTAAACTGATGTAAACCATTGTAGAAATAAACAGGTCTATGTACTTGTAAAAAAAATAGGAAACCTTACTTTTGGGATTACCTCGTATGAATAAAATATTTGGTATAACAAGAGATAAGTTTTCATTTTGCATGCCGGTACTCCAGCCGATATCGAGTGTCACTTTCGCTTTTAAATTCAAGTTGTGAAGCTGTACTTGAGTTTACATAAATAAATTTTTCAACTGTGACTGCAATTTTTTCGGCCAATTTTACTGAATCGTTTCAGCATGTCACACGTATTTACAAATACTGAGTATGTCAATATGAGATTTGTGTACAACTTTTGTAACGGAAACACACCTACTATTTTGAGAGGAAACTGTAGATGATGTCTTAATCACTGAGTACCAGATTCAAGAGTCTTGTTTTATCTAAACTATGTGATACTGGTGCATTGCCTGGCAGTCATATTTCATCCGAATGTGCATATTAACAGTGTGTGAATAAATTAGAAGACATTATTCAATTGTTAGAACACAGTCTTCAACAAGCACATGCAGAACTTCTACATGTACTGGTGTTCCACATACAGAAAATGGCAGACACTATGTATGTATGCCCTTTTTCGTCACCATTTACAGCAGGTTTATCAGTTTGGGGAGAAAAAGGAAGAGGAAGAGGAAGAAGAAGAAGAAGAAGAAGAAGAAGAAGAAGAAAGAAGAAAGAAAGAAAGAAAGAAAGAAAGAAAAAAGCCAATTAATCCATTTACTACTGTTTGCTGATGAAGCCATTTTTACTCATGATGGTCTTAACTCCCACTGCTGGTTCAACAGACACCCACATGCCTTTCTGTAGAGATGTTTCCAACAACACTTCTTGGTAAATGTAAGGTTTAATATGATAGACAATCAGCTGATTGCATCTACAGTGTTACTGCAGCATTTTATAGGGCCCCATTATCTAGACATTCTTGAAAATGAGAGGTTTCTTTAGTTAAAATGATGGTTATGTTCTTCTAGCATGATGGAGTTTCTATGCATTCTCACTGTCAGGAGTAACTTCGTCTACACCTAGCATTCCCCAGTAGAAGAATCACCAAAAACAGATCATTTTTTGGCTGCTGAGGCAAAGTCTAAAAGAAACAGCACATCCAAGAGACGAATTGATCATTCAGATTATGTACAGTGCTGACCTCACTGAAGAATGCCACAATGAGCACAGAAGAGCTACATGTATGTTCTCAAGAGAATTCAAAAGTTTCTTGAAGTCAGACACGGGATTAATGAAAACCAACTTTGAATTTTATCATTTGCCTTTGCTGACCACCTTCTGTGGGTATTTGTTTGGATTACATTCTAATGGTTGTAACTCAGTAGCCAATGAAATCTGGGCTCATGTTATATGGAATGTTTTACTCAAAATTGTCTATGCTACCATATTCTAAAATAATTCTTATTCCTCTGAAACCCCATATAAGTACAACAGCAACTTCCTACAGTTCTTATAATTAAATGTGTCCTTTGAGACTCCCGTCTCGTTATTATCTCACGATAATGATCAAATATGATCGAAGCAGACTAAATCAATTAAAATTTGTGCCGCGGCCGGGACTCGAAGACCCGGGTTCGAGTCCCGGCCGCGGCACAAATTTTAATTGATTTAGTCTGCTTCGATCATACTTGACTTCCTACAGTGTTACTATAAAATTAATATCAATATATAACAGTGATGAGATGATTCTCTCATCAGAAACAACAATTTACCTGAATGTTCAATAATGGTAATAGCAGATTCACGTTCATCTGGTGGAAGTTTACTGTTAAGAGCACGTACTTGATCATCCACCATAAGAGACATAAGAGCTGGCAGAAATTTAGTAACAATCTGTGGATCCAGTTTTGGTTCTTTAAATTCCTGAAAAGTGAGAAACTCTACATTATGTTTTCTGTGTATGTGCTAGATATAGACAATACCAGTATAAAAATACAGCATAATGTTATTAAAAATAATAATATGGGAGACATACGTTTTCTGTCCATAATCACAATCTATTCTACACTGAAGAATATTACCTTTTTTACTTTATTCTCTCTTTTTTCCTGCAAGGTCAGGTGGAAAGAAACACAAAATTAGGTTCAGAGCAAAACATGGTTTTTGATATCGGAAAAAGTCTAAGGAATCAGTGGCAGAATTTCTGTGTGTAGTGCATTCTGCACTGACCATGCAGATGGATGGAACAAGATATAGGATGGTTTCCATTTTATCTGATTTCACAGTAGGAACAAATTCGTACATACAGGGCTGTTGCACTGTGGTACCTGATAATAATCAGATGATACAAACTGGTAGTTAGTAAAGATCTATTTCATCAACATCTCTTGACAATTGTGAAATATGAGGTTTTTTTTTTCTTCATATATTTGCAAACTGTAGGGGGCACTGCCTACACAAAATTTTGTACAACAAAATTCCACTGATGGAAATCAAACATTATTAGCTACACACTCATCGGAACTAAAGTCTAATCACAAGGATCTTGTTCAAATGACTGAATGGTGGGACAAAGTTGAATACAATATTACTTTTGGGCACTATCGTGGATAAATGCTGAACATGATACAAATAACAGAAGAGATGGTAGGAAGCAGTATGTGTTGTTTGCCATAACAACAAAAGGCCAAAGAAAGAGTTGATCGGCCAGCTATGAATTTGTATTTTACAACACATAATCCCAAGATGAAATATTTCTTCAGTCAGCCCATTTATAACATGATGTTACACACAAATTAAACATCTCACAGAGACATCAAACTCCTGATAGTGAAAACAGACTTGTGGTGAGGAAGAAAATTTCAGGTTGAGGGGATAATAGGGAAGTAAATGGGGCAGATCCTTTACGAAAGACACCATACTGACATTTGCCTTCAGAAATTTAGGAAAACCACTGCAAATCAATAATTAGATGGCTGAATGAGGATTTGAACAGCCGTCCTGAAGTTGAGTCCAGTGTACTAACCACTGCACCACCATGTACTACCTGTACTATCTTCCATTGAGGAAAATGTATTACTACTTACCTACATTACATATAAACTGAAATGGCTATTGAGATAGAGAAAGCTATGGAAAAATATGCCAGATTCAATAAAAATAATGTGAATATCCAAATGGGAATTCAGTAGAAATTATTATATCAGTAAATAAACACCACAGATTTGCACGCATCATGGGAATTAAGGTACATACATCTTACGGACAACAGTCACTGAACTGTTTGTATGCAAAAAAAAGGCTGCTAGGGGTTGAACATTATTACCTTTGGTCTTTCACATGTCCTGAGAGAAAAGATTAATGGAGAATTTCTTGACAAATTACATACCTACTTTGCCGAGATACTGAAAAATACATCAAATATCACTCCTAGTATCTCCCAGAAAGAGGAGGGAAGGTGGTGGAATCAGATTCCTGATCACCAGACTGCACATCAAATTCCTGGGTTGTATTACAAACCTTTCCACAGTGTTTCATGGAGTGACGGCATATCACACTTTAGGTGACCCATCTGTAAATAGTGATGCTATGCTACATGAGCAACTTGACACTTTTTGAGAGTAGGCTATATGCAAGCATTGGGTTTCACTCTCTTCCTTTTCCTACCACCATTGCCACCATCATCACAGCAACAACAATGAAATGAAATGTCATGTGGCTAGGGCCTCCTGTCAGGTAGACCTGTCGCCTGGTCTTTTGAGTTGATGCCATGATGGCAATTTGTGTGTCGATGGGGATGATACAATGATGATGAAGGCAACACAACACCCAGTTCCTGAGTGGAGAAAATCTCCAACCCAGCCGGTAATCGAATCTTGGCCCCTTTGCATGGCATTTCGTCATGCTGACCACTCAGCTATCGAGGCAGACAGCAACAACAATCATCACACTACATTATACACGAATTCAATACAGATATCTATATGAAACAGTTACACTTAGACCTCTCAGATTGGGTATTTCAAGAAATACTACATGGGCAGTATAGTAGTGCAAATGTGAAGTTTCCGTGACAGCATAATTAAGGAGTCTACCAAAATACAAACGTTGAAAACATAACACACTGGGACATAGAATTTCAAATTAAGCAAGGCTTGGGATCCAGCACTCAATTTATTAAGATCTCACTGGCTGTCTCACCTACCAGAGCTGGAAAACACCGAGAGAATGTGCATTTCACAAAACAACAGTTCAGGATCCAGATAACGAATGAACATCGAAGGGAATAGGGGTGTCAGGAGTCAAACACAGCTATAAATAACAATACAACACCAAAAATACTTGACAGTCTAGTTGAAGTCCATGCAGAAAGTTTGCTTCATATCACAGCTTGCAGCACCTGAAGACGGTAACTAGATCAGTTGTTGAAATAACACGTCTCTCGGAATCGACATTTCAGCAGGACAACCAAAGGCATACCATTATCAATTTTCCCAAGAAAACTTGAGAGATAGCAATAATTCATATTATTAGCTTGCAAAGGAAAAACAGTAAGTAGTTAAGCACTAAGCAGACATTCCATGCCAAATGGGTGATAAATGAGAGAAGAGGTCTTGATTTAAAAATAAAAAAGATCACCATAGGAAAGTATACCCGACACAAAGGAATTTTTGTAATATAAAAGCTGAGGGACTGGAAGTGCAAATCGTTAGAAAATCCATCTATTCATCACACTTGACACTTTCACCTTTTCTCACATTCAAACATACTCGTGGTTGGAAAATATTTTGAGTTCAATGAAGAGGATATAGCAGCGGTAGCTCAGTATTACAGATCTTGCAGAGTTGCAGTTCAGGAATAAAATAAATGCACTGGAGATAATATTTGGTAAAGCACAATGACCTAGAAAGGGAGCTACACCATAACATAAGTGCGTTTTGAACTAGAAAACAAATTCTTTCATTGTTATGCAACAACTCAAGCAAGCAATGATCTTAACCACAAGCAATAAAAAACAGGAGAGTAAGTCAATTATTACCCACAAAGTAGTTATAAAATTTTATTGTAATCAAATAGGAAACATAATTTTTCGACGTAGACTCCTTGCGTTTCAACGCACTTGGTCCATTGTTGTACAATTTTCCTGATGCCCTCATAAAAAAAGGTTCTCGGTTGAGCTGCGGGCCAGGAATGCACCGTTTTTTTCACTACTTCATCCGAGGCAAATCAACAACCCCTTAATGCCTGTTTGAGTGGACCAAACAAGTGACAGTCAGAAGGAGCAAGATCGAGACTATATGGAGGATGATCCAGTACTTCAACTTAGAGTTTCTGGAACTTTCCAGCAGTGTGGGCAGCAGTATGCAGACGGGCATTGTCGTGCAACAACACAACACCTTTTGACAGCAATCTTGGTGTTAGCTTCGAATTGCAAGCTTTAGCCTGCCAGTAAGCATCTCACTGTAATATACACTGTTTATTGTTGTGCCCCTTTCCCCATAATGTTCCAGTACTGGACCTTGTGCATCCCAAAAAACCATAAGCATCCGTTTTCCAGCAGACTGTTGGGTCTTGAACTTTTTCTTGCACGGAAAATTTGGTTGTTTCCATTCCATACTCTGCCATTTACTCTCCAGCTCATAATGATGGATCCATATTTCTTCACCAGTAATGATCCTGTCTAAGAAGTTGCCCCCTTCGTTACCATAGTGATTCAAATGTTTTTTGCAGAAGTCCAAGTGCGTTTGTTTATGCAACTGTGTCAGTTGTTTTGGAACCCATCTTGCACAAACTTTATGAAACCCAAGTCTGTTGTGGATGATTTTGTAGGCAAAACTGTGATTAATTTGCAGATGATGTGCCACTTCATCAATAGTTAATCATCTGTCTAAGAGAATCATTTCACGTGAACGCTAATGGTTTCTTCATTTGTGGCAGTAAACAGTCGTCCGGCTCCTTCACCGTGCATAACACTTGTGCGACCATTTCGGAATTTTTCAATCCATTCGTAGGCACTCTGTTGTGGCAAAACACTGCTCATGTACTGTGCTGAAAGTCTTCGATGAATTTCAGCCCCCGATACGCCTTCCAACCACACAAAACAAACCACTGAACATTGCTCTTCTTTGGTGAAAATAGACAACAGAGTGGCCATGATTAACAGCACAGCAGCGATAACAAAACTAACCTAGCAGCTTGAAAACTGCAAAGATATAACAACAAATAAACAAAGCATGTAACATCAATGTAAAATGACAGTACTACCAAAATAAACAAAAATATAACTAAATTGTGGATAATAATTGACATATCCTCATATATTACAGCTCAGGCCTTCCTAATATTTTATTTATAACACTGAACTGCCAATTAAATTTAAGAAGAACAGCAATTAAATTTAAGAAGATAATACATGTACAGTTTTCACTGTTGAGATTTGGATGACATGACACAGAAAGAAGAGGGACTAGAGAAGTTGTCAGAGGCTGGAGACTGAGCTACAGGCACACTCTGCATGTACAGACTCTGTGCTTCCAAAGCCAGCACAGGAAAATTTCCAAGAGTAAAATGCTGCCACTAATTCAGCCACATGAAGGCAGCTTTCCTCAGCAACAACCTGACACTTCAGGAACCAAGTAGACCAAAACAACATGGCTGACATGTGGGACATAATCACTGCACTGCTGATGCAGTCTTCATATAATTGACTAAAGAAGGAGTTGATCCAGCAAATTTCATCATCGTGGGAACTACAGGGACATCAGCTGTTGCGCCAAAGAGGAATGCAATGACAGGAGGTCATCTCAGTTCCTGCAACATCTGTGGAGCCTCATACAGTCCGACGTGGTTCCAGACTCGCTGTTTCATGCTGTCTGGGTGCACAGCACCCCAGCACAAAGGCAACAGTCATCACCATGCAGACAGAAATGCAATTCGGCACTGTTGCGGACTTGGCTGATCGGGTGCATGAAGCACTGGGAAAGGCACACAATAAAGCTGCTGCAGCAGCCTACGATGCCGCAGCCCTAACAGCAATACCCGCTCCGCAGCAATATACATCTCCTGCCAGATACCGCTTTAGGCTCTGATTTGCAACACCCATTTCAGAACTTTACTGCACAGATGGTAGATTAACTAGCTGGTGCACTCACCAATAGAGGGCAGCAGACACTGTGCAGTGGCTGATCCAGCTACTGGCAATCCAGCTCACGTAACAGCCAATGCATCACCAGCCATTCAAGCAGTACCCCACAGACGTCAGAGCAACAGTCAAGTTGCTTTTGCTGGTATCATGAGTCTCTTCATAGCAGAACACATCAGCAGTGTGAAGTATTTCAGTTATACAGGTTCCAATCTGGCTATTTTCTCAGAAACTATGTTAAGAGAGCACTGGACAACTGAGGTGCTGTCTCTTGTGGCGTCAAACAATTCAGCCAAATAAAACATAAGGCATACATCACTGAAATTCAGATCTCAGACTGCACCACACATTAGAGTGGACATTCGCTGAAGTCAACAATTCCATCTTGGGTGCGGATTTCCTCGGCCCAACTTAATATCATGAATGCCAGATTGAGCATTTTCTTCAGCATTAAACCAGTGAAGTCCCACAGACCGTATGCAGAAATACTGGATAAATTTTTGTACTTGCCTGCCTGGTGCACTGAGAGACGTCAAACATTTGACAGTCTGTGACATTTTGACTACACCCTGACCACCCATCTCTTGCCATCCATGTCGAATGACACCCTGGTGAGTCACCATAGCAAAGGCTGCATTCAAGGCCTTGCCGTGAAAGGGCACTGTTTGAATATCAAGCAACTCATGATCATCTGCCTTGCACTTAGTCCCCAAGAAAGAAAATTTGTAACACTCATATGGGGACTACCATGCCTTACATGCACGAATGGTGCTGGACCAATATCCGGTACAGCATTGCAAGATTTTAACCAAATCTCCTGTCTTACCTTGGTTTGATGAAAATTAATTATTAGACCTCTTTTTATTCATGTCTCACATGTATGTCAATGCCACTCTGTTATTAACAAGCTTCTTATTTCATATAGTATTCATTTTATAGTGTATTATGGGTCCATGTAAGTTAAAATGTACTGTCGCAAATCTATCTCCTTAATGTTTCATTTTTCCAATCTTGTAAATTAACAGAATAACATTAATGTGGCCTGATGCTATTAAGGCCTGTGTAGCTTTTTATCATCATATTACTAATGTACATGTATTCAAGTTTTTAGAAGCACACGCCATGAAAACGTCCACACAGAGCTGCCACTCTCTCACTATGGCACTATGCAACAGCAACTGCTCTCGTGGTTGATGAGTCACCATATTTGCTCTCAATAATGTCACTGGAAAATACTAAGTAACTTTCTTACAGTGTTTATTTACGAGTATTCGGTACAAACGTTTTTAATGATATCAATCTGAACTGATACCTTGACCGCTGTCAGCATCCCCAGGCATACTTCTTTGGTTTCTCAATTGCCACTTCAGCCTTTATGTTAACATGACATGGCATCCTTTTTCAGTACAAAGTTCTATGATATCATGGAGGCCAACTCAACCTTCACATCTAGGCAACGGCGTCATTTTAAATTCCTGCCAGAGAGCACTGTCAAGTAAATATGAGCGTCTTGTATATATTTTGATGGTTGTATCTTTTAATGTATTTTTACCTATCATCATCTCTTTATGTAATATCTATATGCATGTAATTACCACTCTCTTGTTTATTCATTTATCGACAAAACATCAGTAAGAACGATTTTGTTGTCCTTCACACCAGTGTCACTTGATTAACTGCTTCTTCTGT
Organism: Schistocerca gregaria; assembly: GCF_023897955.1. NCBI lineage: Eukaryota > Metazoa > Arthropoda > Insecta > Orthoptera > Acrididae > Schistocerca > Schistocerca gregaria. Next base: position 322,479,680 of record NC_064920.1, on the reverse strand, counting down.
CATTTTTTAAGTTTGTTTATTTTATTTAAACATAAATGACTACTTGCTTGCCTTGTGCTTGATAATGTTTTAACATCTTAACATTCTCATACGTGAGCTACACAAACTTACTGTGCAAATTGCATACAGCTCTTGTTAAGCATTTTCCATTGGTTGATGACATAAGCCATAATCAGCGCACGAATTGCGTACTATTTAACGCATGGCTCCACAACCATCAGTCAGTGTACGATTGTGGTATCACAAGAAATCAGAGGAGCCGCCAGCACCAGCCATAGGGGTAAATGATATAACCTTTCTCTATTTTTTTTAATGCATTTTACAACAGTACTGTCTGTAATTTTTACTACAGCTTTTCTGTATCTTATTTTAAGGCCATATGTAATATAACAGTTTGTAACCTAGCTGTCCCTACCCTTGCAGAGCCAAAAATTCTGAAGGTGGCTTGCACATAGGCTGAAACCAGTTAATAAAGAAATATTATTGCACTCTCGACTATTTATTTTAACTTAAATCCTTGTGGACCAAGTTTTATTTAGCCAAAACTGACTGCGTGAAAGCGTTCATGCAGAATCATGTGGTGCCTGAAGACATTCAGAAAACAGCAATTAGCATGCCATTTGGGCTTTTCAAGAGCTTTTACATGACATTAGGCTTTTAGTATGCTGCACAGACCTGCCAACATGGGATGGTGTCTTGCAAGGCTGGCCCTGGTGTTTTACATATCTTGATGACATCCTGGTGTTTTTGAAGTAACCCGAACACCATGTCTGCTGCTTAATGACTATCTTTTGGTGCATGGAGCAAGTCCAATATAGTCATTAACACCTCAATTTGTACATTCAGTGTCACAGAAATTGAGTGTCTAGGGCATTAAATCCCCTGTTGTAGATCCACGCCACTACTGGACAAGAGTACTGGTGATCTCGAACATGCCACACCAAGAAACCACATAAGATTACACTGCTACCTTCGCACATCAAATTTTTATCACTGCCAGATGGATGCAATGGAAAGAAGCTTTATTCAGTCCAAATGGAGCCTTACAGAAGTGATGGTGCTCACTCATCCATGGCCTAATAAAATGGGTACTATACCATTGAAACTAATAATATCAAAGAAGAGAGTGGTTGAATTGAATGGAGCAATCAACTAAAGAGTAGGAGAAAAGACAGCCAAACTGAAGACTGATAGATTGTAGGAAGACTGAAGGAAAAGCAGAACACATTCAAACCAATCAGCAATATGCAGTGAAAATGCATAATGACAATTATAGCAAATACAATGATAATGTTGACAGAATCTAAACATGCAAGTAACAAATAATAAATGAATGCAAAGAACCCAATTTACAATGCAAAAACAGGAATCATATACATAAATAAAAGGAGAAAGATTAGAGCCTAACATACTGCCAATAATGTGGTACTGAGATACATCTGACTACAGTCAGGAAGGAAAATAGGAAGGTTCTTTTTCAACAGAATTGGGGCAGCTATGCCGCAGAAATGTGGGACCAGAATGGATCATGGCCGGCACAAGCTACCTGTATCAGGTATCTGCTGGTGCACACATTTACTGATAGGCAAAATTTTGGCAATGTTTGTGGTGCGCACAGGTCCAGGTCAGTAAAAAGCAAGAACAGTGCAAGCTGAGCCACAATACAGTACAGAAGTGCTTTCAGGATTCCATTTCTGCAAGCCGCAGCTCACATGGAATACGTTTAACAGCAGCCCACTGACGCATACAGAAATTTGTTTCACACTCTGTGTTCAATTTCTCTTTTGTTTTGTCATGACTGCAAACTTATGTCAACCAACAATTGCTAGGAAAGTTCGCTTTGTTCTGGGCATGCAGCCATTGTTCCCCTGCAGTCATACTATCGGTCAACATGCTCATCACTGGAGAGTGTATTTCCTCCAAGACAGAGTTCGAATGTAACTACTATACAAACACCACTACTGCGGTTGTCAGTTAATAGACATTGCAAACATTTAATTTGTCAATTGTTGATTTAGTCTTTTGTGTGAAATAACTATATTTATGGCAACTGTGTACTCTATGAATTCGCATCAAAACAAATGATTGTGTAGGTATAAAATTTTTGCACACTCAGCACACAGTCACTCTATCTCACAAGCACTAAAACCAATTAGGAAGAGGCAAAGTAGCTATATATGAAATTAAAACCCAGAGAAAAGAAAATACAGAAGCGCTAAAAGAAAAGCACAGGGAAATGTGACTGGCTGACCACTTACAAAATACTTGGGCGAGACAGTCACCCTGTTAACAAATTAAAAATATCTCCTTAAAATCTTGTTAAAATGTAGAACAATTCACAGAATTTTAAAACTTGAACCATATTTGTTTGAATGTTACCCAAAATGGATTGCAGATCCATTGGCAAATGCACCACGGCCTGCTGGTCAGAAAATAAAACACAATCCAATAAAACGTGGTGCACCATGATCTACAGTTCACAGGCACAACATATGGGAGGGTCATCTCACTGGAGTAAGAATCCATGTGTCATGGGGCTGTGGTCTATGCGAAGACGAGTGAGGAGGACTTCGTCCCATTGCCATATCTGGAAGGAAGTACATTGCAGCTGAATTGTCATTTATACGACACGGAGCTTGTAATAAGTCACTTCCAGCCACTCATCTTCTCATCGACGCATTACTTTGTACCTCAACAGCAAGGTAATAGCATGCAGGATCACGACACACCTCCTTGGCTGCTAGATCCGCCCTTTTGTTCCCAGCAATACGCATGTGCCCTTGTACCCAGCAGAAAGACATCTCCTTTCCCAGTTGTTGTAGATGGAGGAGCACATCTTGGATATTCTGGGTTATTTTATCTGCTGGATATAAACATTGGAGAGAATGGAGGAGACTAAGGGAGTTAGAACAGACAAGATATTTAGCACTGGAAGAATGTCGCATCTGCTCCAGTGCCTACAAGATCACATATAAATCAGCATCGAGGACCTTAAATTCTGTAGGCATTTGCATCTTGAGGACACGATCCTGGAAAACAATAGAGCTACCAGAGGGGCCCCCTGCTTAGACCCATCCATAAAGACAGCTACATAGTCGTGGTGCTCATGTAAAATGACAGAAAACAGCAAATTAAAAACAGAAGCAGGAGTGCACTCTCTCTTGTACTGTACTTAAATCTAAAATGACACTGGGCCTCTGCAATAACCAGGAAGACAGACAATTAAAACCCTGAATTTCAGGTTGTACTTGTTCCACACTGAGTGACTCTACCACAGGCTGCACACATATCCCAAATGTCATGGTGGCTCATGGATGGTTGGAGAATAGGCATTCCAGAGGCAGATGAGCAACAGTATGGTACGTGGGTTAAGTTGGAACTGCTAGCAACTCACATGCTTGTTGCACCATGAGAAGCGACCACTGAGTGGTAGTTCCCCTGCCTCAGCACAGAGACTGGGTATGGGACTGATCCAACATGCACCTATGGCCAGCCAAGCACCTCATGGTGGGCAGCATCAATGATCTTCAAATACGAATGACTTGCTGATCCCTATGCTGTGCACCCATAGTCTAGCTGTGAATGCAAGAAAGCCCTATAAAACAGGAGCAGACATGTCTGGTCCACTTCCCAAGACCTGTGGCTATGGCACTTTATGCTGTTCAGTGCCTTCAGGGTTCTGGCTTTCAGGTCTCTCAGGTGTGGCAACCACAACAATTCTGAGTCAAAAATGAGGCCCAGGAACCTCACAGAGTCTCTACAATGTAGGATGGTCCCCTTCATATGCAAGTCCAGCACGTTAAAAAGATGAAGAGAATGATTAAAATGAACACACACACACACACACACACACACACACACACACACACACACGCTTAGTCTGCAGAAAACTGAAAACCCGCCTTATAGCCCACTCCTCTAACCTGGGCAATGTAAGCTGCAACTGACGGCTCATTGTTGCAGCACTGCAGGAGGAACACAAAACAGCAAAATCATCCACAAATAAGGAGCACTGTACAGGACCCCTTACTGTAGACATAATACTGTTTATGGCTACGGCAAAGAGGGTGACACTTAAAACACAGCCCTGAGGGACACCATTCTCCTGCTCAAAACAATTTGACAGCATGTTACCAACTCAGGTCCTAAAAAACCGCTGAGACAGGAAGACCGTATAAAGATGGGGAGGTGGTCACAATTGATGCAGTTGTGTGAGTATAGTGCCTCCAAGCAGTATCATATGCCTAACTCATATTGAATTGCAAATTCAGTGGTGTTTAAATACGAAAGCCTGCTGAATAGCTGTCTCTAGCAGAGTCAGGTTGTCGACAGTGGACCCAAATCTTCAGAATCCCCCCTAAGAGCAGCTAAGGTGTTACCTGGTCTCTAACAACCAGACCAGAAAAAGGTTAATCATTGGCTCCAAGGTCTTTCATACACAGCTCATTAGTGCAATACTCTGACAACTACTCAGACATGCTCAGTCCTTTCCTGGTTTGAGGCTCTCCTCAAAACTGCCTCTCTCTATAAGTTAGGGAAGTTACCCTTCTGCCATATGAGATTAATGCATTCGAGGAGGGTTTCCTTTGACGCTATTGACAAATATTGGTGCAGTACTGGATTTGGTAGTGACCAGGTTCAGTATCACGAGTCTCAGACAGAGCCAACTCAGATCCCATGAGGAAAAAGAGTGGTTGTACATCTCAGAATTCGTGGATCTGAACTCTAATTTTCCCCAATATAGTCACACTGTAGTGGCGAAATGCCAGATCTTGGAGGCACTCGCAGTAGTTTTAGCAAAGTGCTCAGCCAGCACCTGAGTGATGTCTCCGGGTGTTGTTTGGAGACACCCGTTTCAATACTGCTGCTATTGGTAAATGGGTGTGTTTACCAGAAATCCTCTTGATGGCTTCCCATACTTTTGTAGAAGAAGTGGAATCGTTGATGGAGTCCAGGAGCGCCTGCCATGACCTTTTCTTACTCTCCTTAATGACGCATCGAGTTTTGGGCCTTGGTACTCGGAAGACCCTGAGGTTGTCTGATGTTGGTCGGCATTTAAAATGTCGAAGAGCCACATGCCTGTCCCAAAATGCTGAACGGCACTCATCCGTCCGCCAAGGTACATGTCGACTCCTTAGATGACAGGAAGACTTGTAGATGGATAAGTCAGTGGCATGATTGATCACTCATGTGATGTGGTCTGCCCATCCTTGGATGCGTTGCAAAGTTTGAAAACAGCCAGCTGGCGGAACAGTGTCCCATTAGCTCTGCTAACCATCCAAGTTGGTGGCTTCTCTTCAGGTTGTGATCCATCTAATGAATGCAGAGTGGGAAGTGGTCACTGGAATGAAGGTCATCCATGACTTCTCACTGAACAGAGACTGCAAAGGCTAGAGAGGAGAGGGAGAGAGGACAATGGCTCAGAAAGACCCAGATGCAGCACAGAAATGAGTGGGAGTACCAGTGTTTAGGATGCAAACAACTCTTGGGATGTCGTGAGACCCTCCAAGACCCAACCCCAAGGGCAAGTAGAGGTTCAGCCCCACAAGACATGGCGAGCATTGACATCTTCCAAGAGGAGAAATGGACAAGGTAGTTGTTTCAGAAGATCTGTGAGAGCCTCAGAATCTACTGCATCAGAAGAAGGTATACACAGCGAGAAAATTTTGATTCTCCGACACGTGTAAATTTCAGCTGCAATTGCTTGCAGGTCAGTAGCCAGGGAGAGAGCAGAGGAGTGATGTGCACGATTTACGAACACAGCAACACCTCAATTTGCCCTTTCCCCAATCAGGTCATCCTTGCAATAGACTGTATATGGATGCCATCATGGACTTGGCTGATTGGGTACATGACACACTGGCAAAGGTGTCCTATAGAGATACTGTGGCAGCGTGTGATGCTGTAGTCCCGACAGCGGTGGCAACAGACCGATAAGATGCACTCAAAGACAGAGGGCAGCAGGCACTGTGGTGGCAGCAAATACAGCTACCAGCCATCCGACTTGCATAACAGCCAACACAGCACCAGCATCACCCATTTGAGTGGCACACGGCCAACATCACATCAGCAGCCAAGTAGCTGTTGCAGCTTTCATGTCCACTTTAGAAAAGAAGCAGCAAAGTATTGGGCTCCCTGCTCACACCCAAATGCTAGCTGAAACTGGGCCTAGGTGCAACTGACTGTAGTGTAATATCCAGACATCTCTTCATAGCAGAACAGGCCCACAGTGTGAAGTAACTCAGTGACCTAGGTTCCAATCTGTCTCTTTTCTATGCTAAGAGATCGCCAGAAAGCTGAGGTGCTGTCTTTTACCATGGAAAAGTGCAACTCCCCCCCCCCCCCTTCCACACACACACACACACACACACACACACACACACACACACACACACACATACAGGGTGGCTACTCTAACTTGGAATGGGAAGGGGGGCGGATGAGAATTCCAGGTTTTTCCAGGTAAGTATGTTGTGTATACCTATAGTTTAGGGGAAACAATGCTATTATAGGAAGTTCACAATGAAGCAGTTAAAAATTGCTGATAAAAGTTTACTCACAACAAAACCAAAAATATTAAATTGATAGAAACCTATTTAAAATTAAGTAGGCTAATACTACATAAGTGGTTCATGGTGTGGGTTCCTGTAGTCATGTCCTAGTCCATGAACCACGGGCAGTGTATGAGTGGCCAAGTAAGTGGTCCCGACAGTCGGGGTACCAGTTACTTTGGAATAAGGCAGGGCATCTCAGACATATTCTGAGTCGTGGTCACCTTTGTGCTCATACGGCAAAGACTACCAAATCCACCGGTTAGTCCCTCAACCGTTAGGGGTTAATACCCAATGGGACTCAGGGCAAGTAAGGCTAGCAACCTACTTCCCTGGTACTTTAAATATGAAGCTGGCAACAATCAGAGCAAAATGCCTCGGGCCTTTGGAGGTGACGGAGTCGCACCTCTAACTGACAAACCAGGGACTCCTAAGGTACGACTTGGCAAACAAATGGTAATGAGATGGGGAGCTATTAATATCAATGGGGGCTACTTTGGGAAGAAGGTAGAGCTGGCAGAGGCTGCAAGTAAGATGGGGCTGGACGTTTTAGCTGTTAGTGACATTCGGGTAAGGGGTGAGAAAGAAGAGGAAGTGGAAGAATACAAGGTCTACCTGTCAGGAGTCAAAGCAGGAATAGCACAATGGGGTGTAGGGCTTTACATCAGGAAAGAAATGGAATCCAGCGTAGTTGCAATAAGGTATGTAAACGAACGACTGATGTGGATAGATTTGACAGTGTCTAGCAAGAAAATTAGGATTGTGTCAGTATATTTGCATTGTGAAGGGACAGATCAAGATAAGATGGATAGTTTTTATGAGGCACTCAGTGATGTAGTTAGACTAAAGGACAAGGACAGTGTTCTGCTCATGGGTAATTTTAACGCCAGGATTGGAAATCGAACAGAAGGGTATGAAAAAGTTATGGGTAAATTTGGAGAGGATATGGAGGCCAACAGGAACGGGAAACAACTCTTGGATTTCTGTGCCAGTATGGGCTTAGTAATCACAAACTCCTTTTTTAAACATAAGAACATTCACCGGTATACTTGGGAAGGCAGGGGAATCAGATCTGTCATTGACTATATAATAACAGATCATGAATTCAGGAAGGCTGTGAGGGACACACGCGTATTGAGGGGATTCTTTGATGACACTGATCATTATTTAATCTGCAGTGAAATTGAGATTGTGAGGCCGAAAGTGCAGGTGGTCAGGTCCATATGGAGGAGGATAAAAGTGGAGAAACTTCAGGATAGGGAAATCAGGCACAAGTACATAACAGCGATCTTGGAAAGGTACCAGGTAGTTGAATGTAGTCAATTACAGTCATTGGAAAAGGAATGGACAAGGTACAGGGACACAGTACTAGAAGCGGCGAAAGAATGTCTTGGAACAGTAGTGTGTAAAAGCAGGAAGAAGCAAACAGCTTGGTGGAATGACACAGTCAAGGCAGCTTGTAAAAGGAAAAAGAAGGTGTATCAAAAATGGCTACATACTAGAACTCAGGTAGACAGAGAATGTTATGTTGAAGAAAGAAACAAAGCCAAACAGATAATTGCAGCATCCAAGAAGAAATCTTGGGAAGACTTTGGAAATAGGTTGGAGACTATGGGTCAAGCTGCTGGAAAACCATTCTGGAGTGTAATTAGCAGTCTTCGAAAGGGAGGTAAGAAGGAAATGACAAGTATTTTGGACAGGCCAGGAAAACTGCTGGTGAATCCTGTGGATGCCTTGGGCAGATGGAGGGAATATTTTGAAGAGTTGCTCAATGTAGGTGAAAATACAATCAGTAATGTTTCAGATTTCGAGGTAGAATGGGATAGGAATGATGACGGAAATAGGATCACATTTGAGGAAGTGAAGAAAATGGTCAATAGATTGCAGTGCAATAAAGCAGCTGGGGTGGATGAAATTAAGTCGGAACTCATCAAATACAGTGGAATGTCAGGTCTTAAATGGCTGCACAGGATAATTGAAATGGCCTGGAAGTCGGGACAGGTTCCATCAGACTGGACAAAAGCAGTAATCACACCAATCTTTAAACATGGAAACAGAAAAGAGTGTAACAACTACAGAGGTATCTCTTTAATCAGCGTTGTGGGTAAAATCTTCTCAGGTATTGTTGAAAGGAAAGTGCGAGTATTAGTTGAGGACCAATTGGATGAAAATCAGTGTGGGTTTAGGCCTCTTAGAGGTTGTCAGGACCAGATCTTTAGCTTACAGCAAATAATGGAGAAGTGTTATGAGTGGAACAGGGAATTGTATCTATGCTTTATAGATCTAGAAAAGGCATATGACCGGGTTCCTAGGAGAAAGTTAGGAGGCAAACTTTTGCAAGCAATTAAAGGTCTTTACATGGATAGTCAGGCAGCAGTTAGAGTTGATGGTAAATTGAGTTCATGGTTCAGAGTAGTTTCAGGGGTAAGACAAGGCTGCAACCTGTCGCCACTGTTGTTCATATTATTTATGGATCTTATGTTGAAAACAATAGACTAGCTGGGTGAGATTAAAATATGTGAACACAAAATAAGCAGTCTTGCCTATGCGGATGACTTAGTTGTGATGGCAGATTCGATTGAAAGTTTGCAAAGTAATATTTCAGAGCTAGATCAGAAATGTAAGGACTATGGTATGAAGATTAGCATCTCCAAAACGAAAGTAATGTCAGTGTGAAAGAAATATAAACGGATTGAGAGGCAAATAGGAGGAACAAAGTTAGAACAGGTGGACGGTTTCAAGTACTTAGAATGCATATTCTCACAGGATGGCAACATAGTGAAAGAACTGGAAGCGAGGTGTAGCAAAGCTAATGCACTGAGCACTCAGCTACGATCTACTCTCTTCTGCAAGAAGGAAGTCAGTACCAAGACTAAGTTATCTGTGCACCATTCAATCTTTCGACCAATTTTGTTGTATGGGAGCGAAAGCTGGGTGGATTCATGTTACCTTATCAACAAGGTTGAGGTTACGGATGTGAAAGTAGCTAGGATGATTGCAGGTACTAGTATATGGGAACAATGGCAAGAGGATGTCCACAATGAGGAAATCAAAGAAAAACTGGGAACGAACTGTATAGATGTAGCAGTCAGGGCAAACAGGCTTAGATGGTGGGGTCATGTTACACGCATGGGAGAAGCAAGGTTACTCAAGAGACTCATGGGTTTAGCAGTAGAGGGTAGGAGGAGTCGGGGCAGACCAAGGAGAAGGTACCTGGATTCGGTTAAGAATGATTTTGAAGTAATAGGTTTAACATCAGAAGAGGCACCAATGTTAGCACTGAATAGGGGATCGTGGAGGAATTTTATAAGGGGCTATGCTCCAGACTGAATGCTGAAAGGCATAATCAGTCTTAAATGGTGATGATGATGATGATGAATACTACACAATAGAACTTTCTCGAGGGGGAAAAAATCTAAGACTTCAAATAATATTTTCATTAACAAATAATGTGTACTTATACAGTACTTACAATTTAAATGTTTCATTTATACTGTACCCAAGAATTTCTTGAAACATTTAAGACCAACCTTGAAACACGTAAGATGTTTATTTAGAAATTTGGTAGAGGAGCAAAATTTTGAATGTTTCAGATAATTTCACTATTTGTGCAACAAATATATTGTAAAAATGCATTTATCTAATTTTTAAAGCCTTTATTTGTTCTTCAAGTGTAAACACTTCTTTTGTAGCACTTCAGAAAGTTTCCAAACACTTCATTTCCAACCCTTTCACTTCCAAGTCGTTTTTCCTTTTTTTTTCTAAAATGCTCTGTGCTTCTGTAAGGTGTCGTTCTTCAAGTTGATTATGATATTCCACATAATTTGAGTGTGCATTCCTAATGCTGTCAGTAAGGGTTTTTGGAATATCCAAGTTGTCAACACCTCGTAGATTGGACACAGCATCATATATTTGCCCATGTGTAACAACTGACTTCTCCCTCCCTCATGTTTTCAAAGAGGCATTCACCATTAACTGAAAAGACCATTTTAATGTTAGCATTTCCATGGGAAAGACTGCCAACTAATTTCATGGCGATGATGAAATTTTGTTATTTATCACAAGGATATCCCACCAGAAATGATCAACTCTTTTTTCAGTACGACTGTATTCTTTAAAATAATTGATAACATGGCACACATTACATCATCTGCTGCAGTTCCACTTAGGTGATTACTTTCTGTGAGAATACAAAGCAGCTTAGCAAGATTTGATTTTGCCAAACTGATGTTTGCCACAATTAAACTTGGGTCAAGAAACGTAATGGCATGTATCAGCAGGTAGTTTAAGGGTGACCAGTTTTGTGACAAATGATTGAAGACTTGTCTTACACTTAAGAATATTGACAGTCCTCACATCTGAGCTGGTTTTGTTTAATTCTGTATGGGTATCAAAACCCAGAATTACATTTTTTCGAGGTAACAGATTGTTTCCTTCCTTAGCAGCAGCTAAATTGATTGATCTGCTTCTTTCTAATACCTGTGGCTTCATAAAATGTTCTAATGCTGTTTTTACTGTAGTTACCAAATCTGTGTGGAGAAATTGAATTAACAGAGCATCTGTCTGTAACTTTGTTTGGAAAGGTTCAATATTCCAGGCTAAAAACTTGAAAAAAGCAACTTTGGCACACAGCAATGGATCATTAATACACTTACTCACCAACATGAAACTTTCACTCTTTGGTTCATTTTTGCCCTTCTTCACATCCTCGAGAAATTTCTTCACATGTGGTGTTAGATTAATTTCTCTTTGAGCAACTGAGGAATTCTCCAGCCATCTAATAGTACAATTTTTTTTTTTTTTTTTTTGGAAAAACAGTGAAGCCCAAATAATGTGTACATAATGTTCTCCCAGCTGGGACATTCTTGAACAAATTTTACAAAGGCTTTCAAAAACAATGCAATGTCCCAATGTGTTGCCTTGATTTCATCTTTGAAAGTATTATGCATGCAATAAAGCTCACAGCTACCAATACCAAGCAGTTTCAACTCTGCTGAATGTTCTTTATGCTCTTTCAGAAACAGCCAATTCACATTTGGCATGTCCATTGAAATCTGGAGAATCTTTCCTTTGTTACGCCTTTATCATATCAATGAAAGGAGATAAAAGGTCAGTAGTTCTGAAATGACCAAGAAAATAGGAAGTAAGGTATCTTGTTGTTATCTCTTTTTTTTTAATTTTCATCCCAAAATCTTGTATTTACACCCATCTGTGTGAGTCACACAATTTTAATCAGTGATTCATCAAAACCAAGAACAATATAACTCACTTTCATCAGCAACCTAAGCAACTGTTGATTAAAATAAGACACAATTGTGAACATAAGAATGTATCCTATTTTGTCTCGCTTAATTTGCATCTTGTCAGCTACAGCACTATCTTCACACATGCTGGAGATTACAACAACGTCCTTTTCAGCCTCCAGAAGTTACTTGTGTGTCATTACTGTATCAACACACCAGAGAATTTCTGCTGTTGTTACATACTTTTTTAATACAAATTCTACAAATCACATGGATAATTTGTTCCTGAAAGTAACAGAGATGCTTTACATTCTGAAGACAATGATACCAAACTCTGTGCCTCAGAAGTACTCGGTGACAAAATAGCAGCTGACTTTTTGGTTGAAAAAACACTTCACATGTAGATGAAGTTCTCTTACTTAAAGCATGTTGTGTATGGTTTTTCCACTACATGTGGCTAAAAAGCACCTGATATTTCTTTAAGATATTTGGCTACACGCTCAAGCCAGTCCTTTAAATTTATGTGACTTTTCTAAATATCTCGATAAAATGTGTTGAATTAGACACTGCATTACTATTCATCTGTAAAAGAGGAACAAACTATTTATACCATTTTAAGACATACAAACACACATACTATCCATTATTATGTTTAAGCTGTGTATGCACCGTCACAAGAAACATATTGGTGCACGAAACGTGTTTCCTGTGGCATTTCCATTTCACGATATGTTTCCATCTTTGTTGGTTGGTTGTTTGGGGGAAGAGACCAAACAGCGAGGTCATCGGTCTCATCAGATTATGGAAGGATGGGGAAGGAAGTCGGCCGTGCCCTTTCAGAGGAACCATCCTGGCATTTGCCTGGAGCAATTTAGGGAAATCATGGAAAACCTAAATCAGGATGGCCGGATGCGGGATTGAACCGTCGTCCTCCTGAATGTGAGTCCAGTTTTCCATCTTTGTTTCTGGTTTCTGTCCACACTGGTGGCTATGATTTCTTGCAGTATATTCCCATTGCCTGTAAGATGTTTGTAGTATAATTTTCACACTGTCTGCTATATTATGTCTAATGATGAGGAAACTGTAATGATACATGGCGCTGGATGATTAATACTCTAAAAAAGTTCACACAAACAAAGTAAAAGGTCTCGTTGTTGGTGGTGGATGAAAACATACTAGAGAAGAACTGGCTGTAATAACTTGGTACAGGAGCTGACTATGGAAGACGGCTCTGGTTTTTGTAACTTCACTTAGATGTCATCCACTGATTTTGAATTCCATATAGTACCTGAAATTAGGGGGCTCTGGTAGAAGTACTGAAGGTTTGTGTAATGGTAACTAAAAGAAAAACATTGTTAAATATGCATATTATCAAATTTTTATTCAGCTGGTATGATTCCACATTATTCACCAAAAATTACTTTCTTAAAAGTGTCGATACTTTTTGTGTTGCTTATGAATGTGATAAGAGAATGAACATAGCAGCAGTTCTCTGCAGAGTGACTACATCTGGCCCACCCACCTTGTGGTGTCCATGTTGACTCGCACTTGGGTGACTTGCTGAAGCAAAGGCTGGGTTCAAGGCCATGCTGCAAAAGGGCACTGTTCAACATCAAGTAGCCCATGGTCCTCTGGCTTGCACTTAGTACCCAAGAAAGACAATTCATGGTGACAATGTGGGGGCTAGTATGCTTTAAATGCACGAATGTTGCTGGACCAATATCTGGTACCATACTGCAGGATTTTAGCCACATCTTGGTGGGCTCAATTATATTTGGCAACCTGGTGAGTTCAGTTATATATAGAAAAGCTGACTACTCGCACCTGAAGACATTCAAAAAATGGCAATCATTACACCCTTTAAGCTTTTTGAGAGCTTGTACATGATGTTCAGCCTCCAATATGCTACAGAGATCTCATAGATATCCTGGATAGTATCTTGCCAGGCTTGCCGTAGTATTTTGTGTATTTCAATGATGTCCTGTTTATTTAAAAAATGTCCAAACTCTACAGCCACCACCTAATGACTATCTTTTGGTGCCTGAGCAAGGCCGACGTTGTCGTTAACCCATCAAACTGTACATTGGGGTCACGGAAACTGAGTGTCTTGGGCATTTATTCACCCCTAGCTTCACACCACTACAGAACAAGGTATGTGTGATCTTGAACATGCTACACCCACACACACACACACACACACACACACACACACACAAAGACTTACACCATTACCTTGGCATGATAAATTTTTATCAGGGCCATCTACCCAATGCCATCTAAGTGCTGGAACCTCCAACTGTGGCTGCACAAGGCCCCACATCAAAGTGAAAGACTCCTCTTATCTGAATGGAAGCAGTGGAGAGAAGCTTTATTGTGTACAAACGGAGCCTTGCAGAAGCTACCCTGCTAACTCACCTGATGCTGAACTGGTCGCTGTTTTGGGTGCCAGTCTTGCCGTCATAGGCAAATTGCTTCAACAATGCATCAGCGGTAGCTGTCAGTTGGTTGGTTTCTTCTTCAGAAGCTATCACAGTCGCAATCTACTTGGAGTCCTTATGTCTGTGAGTTTCTTGCAATATATAAGACAGTGAAATACTCCCACCCACCTGTAAAAGCCCATCCCTTTGTGATTTAACTGGCCAGAGGCTCCTAATCACCCTTTTCAGAACAACAATACCAAGTGTACACCACACCATTTCCAATAGTTGGAGCTCACGTCGCAGTTCTCCACAGACACCCATTATATTTCCAGAACTGACAATATAACTTGCTGACTGTCTGCCCCGCACTTGTGCCATTCTCTCTCTCCTCCTGTGCACATTGAGAATGACAAACAACTGGACAGCCTCTGCCACAACACCTCCACTGGCCTACAACTCAAGCTAGTGCCCATTCCTAGCTCCGTCCACAAGATTTGCTGCGACATTTTGACAGGCACACACAATGCTTTTGACCACGTGCTTGGACTGTCACACCCTGGGATCAACACCACTGTGTCACTCGAGGCCATGCATTTCATCTGGCTAGCACTATAGAGAGACTACTGTCAATGGACATGCACCTGCACTGTATGCCAGCGTGCCAAAGTTGGGAAGCACACCCATACACCTGTTGGTGCCTTCCCGAACATGAAACACCACTTTGCACATGTCTGTTACTTGCTGACAATGGTGGACTGCTTCACATTCTGGCTGGAGGCAACATCCATAGCATACACCACAACAGAGACCATCGTCAATGCCTTCATCGACACCTGGGTGCCACGCTTTGGCTGCCCCAGTCATGTCACAATGGACCACGGTTGCCACTTTGTATGCATTTCACACGTAACCTGACTGTGTGAAGTGCAGTTACACAAAACTACCAGCTACCACCCAGCATCTAACAGTTTGGCAAAGCAGAGCCATCAAATACTGAAAGCCTCCCTAACTCGTCATGACACTACCTGGATGGAAACACTCCCACTGGTAATGTGGGGTCTGCGAGTAACACCAAAAGAAGAGATTGTCACTTCACCTGCTGAACTTGTTTATGGACAATCCCTCTGTATTCCTGGTGGTTTTATGGAGGAGGTATGTACCACTACCCCGCAATGCCTCAGTCCCACCATTGGCAGAACATCAATGCACCCATATGGCCCGCCTCAGACCACATGCACTGTTGTGACATGGCACCAGCAACATATTCATACACCTTGATCTATACAGCACTGTACACACACCATGTTACACACTGGTGGGTACAGTCACCACTTCCGTTGACCTACTTGGGGCCATACCATGTCAAAAACCAGTGCAATGGCAAGCCAACTAAGGCATCAATAGACAGTCAAGCCAGCTTACATCTTGACCAGTACTGGCCCATGGCCAATGATATACACATGCAGCCAGCTGCCATCACACCATCACGTGCACCTCAGTCCTGCCCCACCTTCCCCAGCCAGTCGGCACAGCCACCCTGGCTGCACCCACCACAGGCATGTCCCACAATTTACCTTAATTAACTTAAAGAAACTACAAAAAAACTAAATTTTGATCTCCAGACAGTGATCTGAATGCTGCTCCCACCAACTGTATCACCTTGCTTGTTAACAAATGTGTTTTTAACTGATTACCCAAGGTAATTCACCACTCTGTGTAAGCTAATAATCCAATAAAGGCACAATTGCAACAGCATCAAATGGTGGTGTCATTACATACTCTGGAATGATGAGCAATGAAGTTTAATCAAATCTAAGGTCAAGTAATATCTGCATAAATACAAATTTATAGGCAGGATGCCTATCAGAGTATGCTTAGAAAACTATCAATAATTTTTTTGTATCTTACCTGTGAATCTATCATCACCCAAGCACTGAGGCCCAGAGCCAGCATCCTCAGAAGCAGTATAAGAACTGTATTTTCCTGTAAGAATTCAGTTTTATTATTCAGCTCTTTCCTTAAAAAGACAGTGTGCTTATAATTTGTTTTTAAATTAATTTAATAATTTCATAAGCACTGAAAGAATAATTTTATATATACACGCTTTTTAATAGACAACAGAGTTTGAGGCAACACAGTTTATTAAACTGTAGTCTTTGAAATTTATGATGGAAAGAAAATGAAAACTGTAAATATTTTTAAATATTATTTACTGTGCACAGATGGTACAAAGTTTAACTACTATGTCATAAATCTATCCTACATTTGTTGCAAGTCCAGAAGCATTTACAATGTGCCTAAATTACCACAGAAAATAGTTTGTTTGGGAGTCTGTACACTCACTCATGCAGCACATAGCCTACCTCTTCATAAGAATACAATTTCTTGTTGCCCATTGATACTTATGAATGGCTAAGGCATATGAATAACATTTGGTGCAGTGTCTCTGCAGTACAGTTGATGTAAAAGACACTCACACTTCTAATCTACGATTGTCACAAGTTCGAATGGGCTGTTACGAGTTATGCCTTGTTATGTTACAACCAAACATCTAAGGGCAGTAATGAACATCATTTTAATTTCATTGTAGCCAAACAGGATTTTGATTAGGTCTGAGTAATATACACTGATGCCAACAGTTACTCACAGCTTGTAGTAATTCAGGATAATACATTATTGTACTAAAACATAATATCGACTGCTGGACTTTTCTTTCTTTCTTTTTCCTTTTCGATGAAGAGCAATAAGTCATTCACTGCCTTCTCTCTATATTTCTCTTAGGTGGTGGTGGGTCTAGGTTTTATCCTCAAAGATAATTCTTGCAAGGAAAGCATCACAGTTACATTTAGTATGTGAAGGGCTTGTTGTGTGTTAGATGCATTACTGTGACACCAGAGAACACAGCAGACACAGACAACACCATTTATTCTTCATGCATGCAAAACACTAAAGGGTCAGCCACTTGGCTGATTCCCCACAGTTGTGAATGGTGTCCATCTTTTAGACACTTTGTAACAATGGAGCATATTAGATGCAACATATTTTGCTGAGTCAGAATTAGTGTTCATAGTTCTTGAATGTTGTCAATATACATTCTGAGACATCCTGTCATGGTGTCATCTGTGGCTGTTATATTCTCTGGAAAAAATGAAATCATCATATGGCATTGTTGGGCCATTTATGTCAGAAGGGCTTTTGACTGTCACCCTTAGTACTGGTATCTCCTCCCCTTGGCCTTTTATTCGTCTTGAGGACTTTGCTGTCACTGTCTCTGTGCCTTATTTAGCATATCTAGGAAGGTTCAAAGATATGAGAAAGAGTGAAAAATCAATCACATGAAAAGTACAGCCAATAATGGAGTTCAGTTTCCATAAAATGTAAATAAATGTAAAATATTTTTAAAAGGTTAATGAATTAATTTACTGCCAAAATGGCTATATTCTTTACCAATACATGGCAAATTCAGTTGAATCACTATACCTATATTGGGGCACAGCACAATTTACAATTGTGTGCATTGGCATCGAGCGTTGTCCGCCCAAAGCATATATAACTACCAGTTCATAATACTAGCACATGTTTGCTGATATAGTTAAATGAAAATGGAAACTATATTTTGGCAATCTCCTTCTCACTGTTAAAAACAAGAATCTACTAAAATGAAAACTAAATTTCTGTTGGTGATATGTTTCAAATTATTGGTTTTTCTCATCTTCTGTAAATTTAGGATCTGTCAGTAATTGATAATAAGCTTCTAGGCTACCTTATACACATAGATTTTTGTATTTGATCTTCCCCTTTTATTACTCCAATTTGGTCTTTGTAGATATAATATGTTACTTGTCTGCACTTCAGTCTCATCCTTCTATTTGTTTAATTTTTCATTACATTGTTTAAGGTGATCTGTAACTCCTCAAATGTAATAAAGATAAAAAGGGTTCTTTTATTTTATTTTGGACTTCAGCATTCTTCCTTCCATTAACATAGGCTATATTAGAGCTGCTTCTCTGTTACCTTCACTTTTCTGAAGTCAAATTGAGTTTTGACAGTTTTTTTTCCTTCTTATTGTGTATTTCCTTAGTTCAGCAACTTATATGCTGAAAATATATGGCTGATCAACTGATACTTCTCAACTTTATCTGTTCAAACATTCTTTGACAGTGTGGTGGCTAACATTTTTTATGAAATGAATTCTTTATACATTTTGATTGACAAATAAAATAATATTAAAGTTCTTTTACATCTCATTAATATTGATGTCTTATGCTAGTTATCTTAAATGATCTTGCAGGCAAGACTGAACCGAGATCATTCAGTGTTCTGTGATACTCAAACAACAACATAACAACATTCTGGAAACAACACTAATATCCAATTTCTTCCACCTCAGTGCCACTGTAACATGTGTAGCAAACCTTCTTCATTGGATGTAAATGTGTGTTTTGTTTGCTCCTCACTTTTTTTTAACAATGATTCCATAAGCACTTTTTAACCTACACCTTCATTTCTATTCTGTCAAAGTTATATACAATCTGTCTGTACACAGTATTTTTTTTAAAGTGCCACATATATTCCACTTAGCGATTATGTCTCTCTGATCTTGCATACTGGAAGTTGCTGACTGTTTTCAAATCCAACCTATAATGGTAACTTCCTTTTCCATTCTTTGCATTCTTGTATTCATTTCTTTCATCTCCAAGTTACAGGCTTTCAAGAGTTATCAATGCCCTTTCTCTTCCTCCGCCACCCTTCCTCTTTTTTCCCTTCTTCCTTCACTAACCTCTTCAGCCATCATCATTTCATTCTTTATGAGATTTCACATGTTAATTCCTTAAATAATCAGTGCCTTTACTTAGCTTAGAAGTTACTGCCTCAATGAGTTACCACAATATTTAATGCAGTCTTAATTTCTTAGTTCCCCAATTACTCAGATGCTTCCTCTTTTGCTTTATTCATTTGCATTTTGGCCTCCTGTTCAGCAATACTACATTATGATCTCAATATACATATATTTCTCAGTATATTTCACAGTCAAATATTTGTTTTATAAACCTCTGTCTAGTCATGATGTTTTCCAGTGGACTCTTTCAGTGTCTCCAAGTCTTTTTTAGTGAAACCTTCCTTCTGGAAGAGGATGTTTGTTGCAACCTGTCAAAATCTTTGCAGACCTCCAGAAATATTTCTGCTGTTCTGTTTATTTCCCCTAGGAGAGTTGCTTCTCTAACTCTACCTTCATTCTCTAATCTATTACAGAATTTTATAGTCTCTTAAGACAATCAACTTTTCAAAATTTTTGACACATTTTATTATTTTGCTGTATTGTATCTACACACATCAGTTTACAATGAGGCATGTTAACATATAATATCTTGGTTGATATTTGTTTCACTTAAATTCTGGGAAGAAAAATAAGAAGTCTCTGTACACTTCATGAACTCTCCCCTATCCATCTCCCGATTTCTAACGATTCCATATGCAGTAGCCACCAGAAAGATCGCGGGAGGCGCACATCAGCACGGCGCATCACTGACGGTAGTTGCCGCAAATAGAGTCCCGTCCACCAGAGGGCACGCGAGAATTCGGCCGCGACCTCTGCCAGCGGAACAACAACAACACAGGCAGCACGGGCCGTGCCCAGTCAGTTCACATCGGGCATGCCTATGAGACAGTTCCCGGTCTACTCTGAAGTGCGATGGAAACGTGAACCGTGTTACTACACAATTGGCGACGAGTAAATTCATTCTTTCGTGTGTTGCGTCATCGTTCTGGTTTCGCAGCTTATCCGCGGCATGGAGGATTTAGTGCGGGTTTTGGTTGAGCAGCAGACAAAGCTCATGACCACCATGAAACAAGTGCTTCCGGCATTGCTCTTCACGCCGTCTGCTCCAGTGCCGTTCCCTCCTCCCTTTCCCCCATATGACGAGACGGCGGAGGACTGGGAAGCGTATGAACATCGCCTTCGGCAGCATTTCCAGGCATTTCATGTTGCCGATGCGGAGGTATGTCGTGCTCGTTTCTTGTCTTGAATATCTCCCTCACTGTGTCAAGTTTTGCGGCAGCTAGCGCCATTGCAGGAACCCTCGTCCTTGTCTTTTGAAGCATTATGTTCCTTACTGTCTTCATATTATCGCCGCCGCACGCATGCTGTGGCGGCTAGGGTCGAGTTCTATCAATGCAAGAAGCAGCCCCATCAGTCTTAACAGGTGTGGGCCACTACCCTGCACGATCTTAGTCGCAAGTGTCATTTTGTCACGGAGCAGTCGCGAGAGTCGTATGCCCACGTTATGGTGCGCGACGTCATTGTTCGTTTGGCCCCTGATAGGGAGGTCCGGCAAAGGGCCCTGCAGTGAGAAGACCCTTCCCTCGAGGAAGTCCTGTTCATTGCTCAATCGTATGAAGTCTCTCACACCACCAGTCAACAGTTGGTAGCGTGGTGCGACATCGCGACGGTTCAGGGCGGCACGGCCGCGTCCACTGCGTCCGGGGTGGACGACGTGTGAGCGGTACAAGCCGGCCGTTACGGCTGCTCCCACATGGCGCGTACACAGAGTTCCGACTGCTGGCCCCTGTTACAGTCCTGTGCATCGTGCTATATACATCACATGTAAATGTAATCAAAAAGGACACATTGCTAAAGTTTGCCACTCAGCCTCGAAAGAATCGAAGGAAGCAGTTACAGAGAACATGGACGCTGACATTCAGGAAGTTTCATCGGGCCAGGCTCCCGACGCATCGGCCGACAAACTCTTTATCGAGGTGTCGGTTCGGTCACATCGATTACAACTGCAAGTAGATACGGGTGCGGCAGTTTCTTTGTTGAATGCACAAACTTACTCCGACCTTGGGTCACCCCCGCTGGCACCAGTTTACCGGCATCTACGCGGTTATGGTAAACAGTTAATTCCCCTACTGGGTCAATTCACTACCGATGTGACGTACAAATCAGTCACTCAGCCAATTACTTTTATTGTTGTCTGTGATGCGAGCTCCGCTAACCTTTTTGGCTTGGATGCCTTTCAAGCTTTCGGGTTTTCTATCACTGACACCATACCGTTGGTCTCCGAAGATGTTCCCTATCAATCATTAGAATCTTTGATCTCTGAATTTCCGGATATCTTTGCAGAGGGCCTGGGGTGTGTTTCAGACTTTGAAGCTGACTTAACATTGAAGGTGTCGGCTCGCCCGCGTTTTCTACGCGCGAGGCAGATCCCCTTGGCTCTCCGCCCTCAGGTAAAAAAAGAGCTAGACCGGCTGACAGCCCTAGGGGTCGTTCTTCCCATTTCTTCTAGTGAGTGGGCTTTGCCCCTCGTTATTGACAGGAGACACTCGGGAAAATTACGTCTCTGTGGCGATTTCAAGGCCACCATTAATTCCCAATAGGTGGTGGACACCTATCCTTTGCCTCGTGCTGATGAATTGTTCTCCGCCGTAGCGGGAGGCCAATATTTTTCGGAAATTGATCTTTCGGAGGCTTATCATCAGACACCTCTTGATGAGGGCTCCAGACGGCTGGCAGTTGTCAACACCTCGTTTGGCCTTTACCAATACCAGCGGTTGGCCTTCGGAATATCCAGTGCCCCAGCGATATTCCAGCGTTATCTTGAGCATGTCAGGTCGACAATCCCTCATTGTATTAATTACCTTGACGACATAATTGTCATGGGCCGCAGCACGAAGGAACACTTGCACAACCTTCGCACCCTCTTTCTCAAATTCAGGTCCAGGGGGTTGCGTTGCAACCTGTGTAAGTCAAACTTCTTCCAACCGTCCATTGAGTATGTGGGCTACACAATCTCTCAGCACGGCGTCCAGCCGCTAGGAAGTTTGGTCCAAGGTATCGTCGACCTTCCGCAGCCCTCTTCGCTGAAGGAGTTACAAGCTTTTTTAGGCAAGATTACCTATTACCACCAGTTCATTCCCAGGGCTTCCACCATCGCCTGCCCCCTGTACTGCCTTCTGCGCAAGGGTGTTCCTTTTGATTGGTCGCCTGCATGCGAGCGAGCATTTACCTCATTGAAAGGCCTCCTCACGTCAGCGCCCTGTTTGGCTACTTTTGACCTCCATAAGCCATTGGTCCTAGCTACAGATGCTTCGCAGTATGGGGTGGGGGCAGTCCTGGCCCATCGCAAAGTAGATGGTTCCGAGCAGCCACTGGCGTTTGCGTCTAAAAGTCTTAGTCCCGCACAGGCCCATTACTCCCAGGTGGAAAAAGAGGCTTTGGCCATTGTCTTCACTGTTACCAAGTTTCACCCTTTCTTGTATGGCATGAAGTTTCAGTTAATCACTGACCATAAGCCGTTAATCTCGGTATTTGGCCCCGCCTCTCAGATTCCGGATAGGGCGTCCCACAGACTACAGCACTGGGCCTTCTTCCTCTCTAAGTACCCATTATGACATTTATTCTCGCTCTACCGGACAGCATGCCAATGCAGATGCTCTTTCCCGTCTTCCGGTGGGCCCGGATCCTAAGTTCAATCGAGAGGAGATTATGTGTTTTCATTTGGATGTGGGGTTCCGCCAAGCGGTTGATGGCTTCCCGATCACTAGTTCTAGAGTCGACAGGGAAAGGGCAGCTGACCCGGATCTCCGGCAAGTAGTTTGCCTCATTCAGCAGGGGTGGTCATCCCAACCTCCAGGCCGGGCCTTGGACCCTCTTCGTACTTATTTTGTTCTACGAGACCGCCTCTCCGTCTTGGAAGGAGTTCTCCTTCTGGCTACTGATGATACAGCTGCTCGCATGGTTTTTCCTGCAAGTTTGCAAAGAGAAGTCCTCACGTTATTACATGAGGGGCACTGGGGTGTTTCCCGTACTAAAACCTTGGCTCACAGACATGTGTACTGGCCCGGTAGTGACAGAGAAATTGAGCACTTGGTGGCCGCCTGTTCCCAGTGTGCGAGCCAACAGGCATCTCCCAGGTCAGCGTTCTCTTCATGGCCGCCTGCAACCCAGGCATGGGAACGTGTTCACATCGATTTTGCAGGCCCGTTTCTAAATGGCTTTTGGCTCATTGTCATTGATGCTTATTCCCGATTTCCATATGTGGTTCGCTGCTCCTCAACCACTTCAGAGGTTGTAATCCAGGCACTAGCAAAAATCTTTTCTGTGGAAGGTCTGCCAGTCACCCTGGTCTCGAATAATGGATCTCAGTTTATGTCGCGGACCTTCCAGGATTTTTGTAGGCGCTTCGGTATTCGGCACATTTGCTCTCC
Organism: Schistocerca gregaria; assembly: GCF_023897955.1. Classification (NCBI taxonomy): domain Eukaryota; kingdom Metazoa; phylum Arthropoda; class Insecta; order Orthoptera; family Acrididae; genus Schistocerca; species Schistocerca gregaria. Next base: position 322,456,256 of record NC_064920.1, on the reverse strand, counting down.
CCCCTTTCATCCGCAATCGAATGGGGAAGCCGAGAGCATGGTGCGCACATTTAAGACACAGATGAAAAAGTATGTGCACGAATTTCCTGCGGAGGTGGTGTTGACATTTTTCCTGACGACATACTGGACCATACCTATGGGAGAACGCAGCCCCACAGAGCTCCTCCACGGGCGCCAACTTAGGTCTCTGCTGCACCTCCTTCGGTCCAGTCCTCGCCAGTCTTCGCAAAACGGAGTACCCGGCTTTCCACTGGGGGTATGTCGGTCTTGGCACGTGGGTTTGGTTGCAATCCAAGTTGGATACCGGCGGTGGTCCTGCGCCGAAATAGCTGTCGGCTCTATACTTTGCAGATGGGGGACCGGGAAGTACGTCATCACCAAAATCAGCTACGTCCACGTTTTGGGCACCCACCCTCCGACCCCTCGGGCACCGGCTTCCCTATTGCCGGCACCTGTGTTGGTTTCTCAGGGGAAGCTACCACCTCTCCTCCCTGTGATTCCGCTGCACTGCAATGGCTCTCAGCTTTGGCATCCTCTGGTAGCTCCAGCACCAGCATCGCTATCATTAGCAATGCCCCATAGAGAGCCGGCCCCCCTCGCAGACCCGGTTTCCCAGCAGGCTGGTTCACCTGTGGTCGTCCCTTCCCCATCGTCCCCGCCACTGGGTCTTGCCCCTCCCGGGGTGGACCAGGATCCAGAGTTCGACGGCCTGTCTCCCGTTCTGTCCCGGGTTCCGGTGGTGGGCTGACGGGGGCCTCTTCGTGTGGTCACTTCCAGTCGTATTCGAAGGTTCCAGCTCGAGGGTTGGCAGATCCCCTCGACTCCAGCTTTCCGATGGACGTGGAGGTCATCACTCCTGCACAACGCTCCATCTTCCGATGCAGTGGATCACAGAGGCTTCACCCCCCGAAGGAGGAGAAGGGCAGTAGCCACCTGAAAGATCGCGGGAGGCACACATCGGCACGGCGCGTCACGGACGGTAGTTGCCGCAAATAGAGTCCCGTCCACCAGAGAGCACATGAGAATTTGGCTGCGGCCTCTGTCAGCGGAACAACAACAACAACAACAACAACAACAACAACAACAACAACAACTCAGGCAGCACGGGACGTGCCCAGTCAGTTCACATCGGGCATGCCTATGAGACAGTTCCCGGTCTACTCTGAAGTGCAACGGAAACGTGAACCGTGTTACTACACCATAATCCATCATGTCATTACATCTATATCTAGATACATACTCTGTCTGCCACTGTATGATGCACAGAGGAAGGTACTTTGTATCACTGCTAGTCATTTCCTTTCATACTATAATAGCGAATGGAGAAATGGAAAACAACTGTCTAGATAACTCTGCATGAGCCCTAGTAATTTCTTTTATCTTCATGGCCCTTATGTGAAACATATTTATGGCAGTAGAATTGTTCTGCAGTCAGATGCAAATGTCAGTTCTCTAAACTTTTGTCAACAGCGTTTTGCAAAAACAATGCCATTCTCCCTCCAAGGATTCTCATTTGAGTTCATGAAGCATCTCCGTAATATTCCCATGTTGATCAAGCCTACCAGTAACAAATTTAGTCAATTATTCAACTCCCTACTATCATCCTTATGTGCTCATTCCACTTCTATACTACTAAAATACTAATGTTTTCAGACAAAGTCTTTCTTCTACAATAGAAAACAAACATACAATCACACAACCACAACACACACACAGATACACCTAGCTGCTGTCTCAGGGCACTAGAGCTGACTGTGACTGCATCTGTCAGAGCAGCAACGAATGATGGGTTGCAGGAGCATGAGGTGGGAAGGGGGACAGATAGCACGGTACAGGTGGGAAAATATACTAGTACCGCCTGGTGGAACATGCAGTAACTTGGTGGGGACCTGCAAGAGTTCTCCCAGTCTGGCACAGGTATAGGGACATCCCATGGCCTGAGTTCAGTGTGACAACAGTGCCAAATGGGACTGGCCTGACAACATGGGTCAGTTGAAGGAATGGGGAAAGACATGATGTGTAAATCGGCAAACAGTTATGATGGACTATGGTGATGTTCTTCATTATAACATGGCCCAGAGGCAACATTTGGATAGCTGAAACAACATCTGGATGACTATATGGAGAAGCATCACCAGGAAACTGAAAGAAGGATGAAGTGAGATGAGTGCAGCCCAGGAGTTTGGTATTGCTCACTGCATTGTTTCACGTGCATGGGAAGCACCACAACTACAGTCAAAGCTGCCCCTAAAGTGGTCGACCACAACCAGCTATAGCAGCAGGTCATCACTACAGGGTGAAGCCAAAGTCTGGATACACCGCTATAAAAGCTGAATGGTGGGAGGCATCATAATGGCACCTGGTATGGGGTGACTGTAAGTGGGGACGCAACTTACAGAAGCTATGGCGACAGCAGCAGCTGTCTTGAAATTTGCAATCTTTGATTAGGGTTGCGTGTTTCAAATGGGAAGCATGTCATGTGGCACATCATTTTGATCTGCCTCTTTCTCAGTAATACACAAGTGAAATATGTTTTAAGATATTTGTGTAGGAGGTATGACCTGTTAAAGTTTGAAATTGCTGCAAGGAGATGATCAATTCTGTTTATTGTTGCAGGTGATCCACAATGGCACTTACATATTAAGGACACATTGAAATTGTGTTAATGAGCGGTGGACAAAATACCAAAATGATTGCTGCTGACTTCAATGCATGGCATCCCGAGAGAAATGATATTTAACGTGACAGGTTGGTTTGAAGAGTAAAAGGACTAAACTACAGGGTCATCAGTCCCTACATATGACAGTATTCAAATTATTGGACAAATTTTGTGCAACAGGTTCTGTAGTGGACAATCCACGCAACAGCAATCGTAGCTTCATTTGTGAAAGTCCACATCACAGTATGTGCCAGTTATCAGCAATATCCACTGTCAGTCAGCATTTAATCCTGCACGAGTTGCACAGATGCCAATGGCATCCACACAAGTTACAGTTGCAACATCATCTTTCAGAGTATGACCCTGATCGACGGGTGCATTTTGTAGAAAGGGCTCTGGATCTGTGTAACTGGAATTCACACTTCACACAACAGGTGATGTTCAATTATGAAGTTAATTTTTATATGCAAGAAGAAGTAAACACATGGAATCATTGTTACTGGTTAGATGCAAACCCTCCTCCTGTGGGTGGATCCCTGTAAAAATGCTGGTAGTGAAAAATTATGCTTTGGGTTGGGATTTGGGACAAGAATTGTAGGTCCAGTGTCGATTGATGGAACCTTCAATGGGGAGAGGTATGACCCAAATATTCTGTGAAGTGTGCAGCAGGACTGGCAAAAAAATACCCTGACTGTGTGTCCAGTGCAATGAAGTTCATATTGAGCATATGCTGTAATGCTGACACTGACAACAACAAGTTGGTGGAATAACAACTTGGAAATGCAAAGAAAACAGGTACGGAGACTGTTTAATATTGCGAGATGTAAAGGACAATGGGCTAAATATCGTGAGGCCCTTGTCAAGTACAATCTTGCAATCAGACAAGCAAAGAAGGCATCCTGGGAGGCATTCTGTGAGGAAGTGGAGAGCATGGCTGCACAAACCAGACTTTGCAAGATTCTCACTAGAGTACCAACCAACCCAGGAGGTACGTTGAGGAAATAGGATGGGGAATACACAAAGACAGTACATGAGACACTGGAACTGCTCCTCAAAACTCACTTTCCTCAATATGCTCTGCCAGACAACACAGACCAGAATGTGATCCCAGAGAGACAATGGTTCTCAGGCACTTGAAGAGAGGACTGGGAATCGGCCAAGGAGCGTGTAAACTTTAATAAAATCCAATGGGTGGTGGCAACATTCCAACCGTTCAAGTCACCTGGCCCAGATAGAATTTTTCCAGCTCTCCTGCAACAGGCAGGAGAGAAGCTCATAAGAGTCCTATGCAGGCTATTCAGGGTTGGCCTACCAGTAGGAATCATTCTCAATGCTTGGAGGGCAGTGACAGTTGTCTTCATTCCAAAGCCAGGGAGAATTGATCATACAAAGGCTAACGATATGAGACCTATCAGTCTGTCCTCCTCCATTCTGAAAACATTGGAAAAACTGGTTAATGTATATTTTAGGGAGAGGAGACTAATTAGGGCCCCTCTACATTCAAACCAACATGCATATCAACCAGGAAAATCATGTGAGACAGTTCTCCACTAACTCATTGCGAATGTGGAGAAAGCACTTCACTTCCAAGAAATATTCCTCTACACTTTCCTGAATATTGAGGGGTCCTTCAGTAACAAGACATTCGATTCCATGGTAAGGGCAGCATAGGTGGATGACCTGGGAACCACTATATACAGGTGGACCAGAGCCATGCTTAGTGGAAGGAAGGTAGAGGCTACCATGATGAATGAAGAGGCTGCCCAAAAGGAGGAGTTTTGTCCCCTCTACTGTGGAATCTAGTGGTGTACAAACTCACTGAGGAATTAAATTCCAGACAATGCTTCTGCCAAGAATATGCTGATGACCTTGTCATAGTAATACTTGGCAAATTTACTGACACAGTTAAAAATATGACACAAGGAGGTTTGGACATTGTGCAAAATTGGTGCATTAAACAGGAGCTGAGGGTTAATCCTAAGAAGACTGTTGTGGTGCCATTTACGAAGAGACATATCCAACACTCAAGTTGGAATCCAAAGCTCATTGATGAAACTCTACCTGTGAAGGGGATAGTGAATTATCTAGGGGTAACCTTAAATCAGAAGCTAACGTGGACCCATCACATTAAGAGTATCTGCTCAAAGACAAAATGTACTTGTGGCAAAAACTGGGGCCTAAGCCCCAGGGGTATGCACTGGATATACACCACAGTAGTCAGACCAAGGATTTCCTATGGGGCAGTAGTGTGGTGGAAGAAGGTAGAACATCAGGTTGCAGTTAAGGAGCTTGCTAAGATGCAGACATTGGCCTGCTTAGCCATAACAGGCAGAGGATATTAAACCAAAGTCCATAAACAAAGACAGTAAGGTAATGATGCCCAAGCCATGTTTTAAAAGAAGCTCTGTAATACTGGGATTGAACAGGAAAGAGATCAAACTCATGACTGGACTAATGACCAGCAACAGGAATTTCAAAAAACGTGTACACAGAATGGGTATAACGGAAGAGGACCCTAAATGTAGGATCTGTGATTAGGGTGAAGAAACTGCATCACACCTAATCTTCGAATGCATGGCATTGGAGAATAAAAGATACAAAATATTCAGGACAACTATACCCGAAGAAATTGTGTCAAACAAAACACTGGTAGAGGCACTCCTTGGGTTATTTAAGGGCATTGGTTGGTTTTACTAGATATACAGGGAGCGATACCGCACAATAATCTTAGTTTCGGTGCAGGCAGTGGCAGGTTAGACCCAAGCTGTTTTAGTTTCCTTGTTAAAATCAAATTAAATCAAACAAATGGAATCATTGTTACTGGTCAGATGCAAACCCTGCCCCCATGGGTGGATACCTGTAAAGATACTGGTAATGAAAAGTGAAGCTTTGGGGTGGGATTTGGGACAAGAATTGTAGGTCCAGTGTCGATTGATGGAACCTTCAATGGGGAGAGGTATGACCCACAGATTCTGTGAAGTGTGCAGCAGGACTGGCAAAAAAGACTTAGACTGTGTGTCCAGTGCAATGGAGGTCATATTGAGCATATGCTGTAATGCTGACACTGACAAGTGTCCTAAACTTTAACATGTCATAACACCTACACAAATAAAGATATCTTAAAACAGATCTCACATGTGTATTCCCGAGAAAGAGGCAATTCAAAATGATGTGTCACATGACTCCCTTCCCATTTGAAACATGTAACCCAAACCCAAGATGGCGGATTTGAAGATGACTGCTGCCATCGCCATAGCTCCTATAAGTTGTGCACCCACCTACAGACACCTCAAACACTGTTTGACTTTTATAGGGGTGTATTCAGACTTTTGCCTCACCCTGCACAATGTGCGACAGACAAGAAGGGAGCCACGTCAGACAGTGTGTGCAATTGCAGCCACATTTAACAAGACTGCAATGTGTGCAATCTCAAGCCCCACAGTGGCATGGCAACTGCTGGACTATGGTCTCTCTGGCCAACAACAATTACGTTGGGATCCGTTGACAACCATGCACTGGCAGCACTATTTGAAATATGTACACGAGATAGGTACACGAGGATAAAAGTGACTGAAATTATTAGATGGAAAGAGCAAGAAGCAAAGTACAGCCAATATACAGTTGCTGTTTCCACTGGTTGCTCAAGAAGCCACTGCATTTCACCTACACGAAACAGAGCCCACATTATCTCTCATTTTCAAAAAGAGTTAAAAAACTTATCTATATAACATAAACCTAATCTGTTGTTGAATTTTCCTGCAGAGTGCAAAAATACACTTCAAAATACAATATGACGTCTGCTTCTCTTTTCTCTGAGGAGGGGAAAGGAGGAGGGGGGGGGGGGGAGGGAAAGGAGGGATGGTTGATTGCTACTATGAGTTTAAGTTTCCAGCTGAGTTATATTTTCTGCACAACATTTTGATGACAGATCTAGTTATTCTCTTTAGGTGCTACAAGTACTGGTCTGGTTGAAGTGCAACCAAAGAGCAGAAGTAAAACTTTGGCTCAGAGCACGTGTAGAAGATCTGTAACTAAGTCAGTCGTAAAAATATTGTGCATAGGAAAGCAATTGTCAGCTGCACTGAAAATCCATTTATTTGTAAGATAACATCAATGAATATCAGGTGTCTGCTAACTTTTTCACTTTCAGGTAACTTTTAACACAGTTCCAGATTACCTTTCAATCAATTATGCATTGTCTTCTCAATGTGATACATAACAGGATAACATATTTCTTACCTTTGGGACCCAGTACAGTGTTCTGCTGGTGTATTGTTATGAAAAATAAACATACATAAATAAATAAGATATAGGAGCACTGCCATTCAGAATATGTTTAAATGACAGTGCACCGATGAGCCAAAACATTATGGCAACCTGCTTAATAGCTTTTTGTCCATCTTTTGAATTAAATAAATCACTGAGTCTGTTTATCAGGGATCAGGTTGGTAGGTTTGTGGAGGTGTGTGGCGTTAGATGTCTATGCACAGGTCATGTAATTCACATAAATAATGGCCACTGATTTGTGTATAAGATGATGGTGGCAGATAGTGACCCAGAATGGTTCCACAGGATTTACATCAGGCAAATTTGCTCACCGAGACATCAATGTGAGTTCACAGTGATACTCCTCAAACCACTGTAGCATGGTTCTGGCTCCGAGACATGGGCAGTTATACTGCTGAAAGATGACATCACCGTCCGAGGAGAAGTCATCAAACATGAAGGAATGAAGGTGGTTCACAGCTGTCAGTGTGTCATCAAATACTACCACAGGTCCCATACAAGTGCAGGAGAATATCTCCCATAGCTAATACTGCTTTCACTAGGTTGTGTCCGTAGCACACTACACAGTTTGAGCCACTGTTCACCTCAATGATGACATTTGTGGAGATTACCATTGATGTATTGTAGCAAAAATGTGATTAACCCGAAGAACCAATATGTTTACACTGATCACCAATTGAATCCCAATGGCCCCATGCCCATTGCAATTGTAACTGACAATGTCATTGTGTGCACCAGTATTGTACTCTTTTGGCCGAGGGGCCACAGATCATCATCTATCCTATTTTACGGAGTAGGCAAGCCTTCAAACCCCACATTCCGTGAAGAGTCATGGACATCCAACCACTTAGCGCCTGGAGGTAGTTTCACTGTCCTCCTATCTTCATAGATCCTCACAACAGTAGCATGTGAACATTCAACCAGCATCGTCATTTTCAAAATACTCATTCACAGGCTCTTTGTAATAATAATCTGCCCTTTGTCAAACTCACTCACCTCAGTGGATTTCCCCATTTGCTGCCCACACCTTCGCTTGGGTGATACCCTCTCCATGTCTTCTCTGCTTTCATATCTTTGTTACTGGATCCTGTGCCCACTATGCCACCAGGTGGCATCCAATGTCTTAGTGGGCAGTGGTCATAATGTTTTGGCTTATCAGTGTATCTACATTCTGTGAATCACTGTGAGGCACATAGTGGAGAATATGTCCCTTTGCTCCAGTCATGAAGGCTTTTCCCTGTTGCATTCCCTGTGAGGCACATAGTGGAGAATATGTCCCTTTGCACCAGTCATGAAGGCTTTTCCCTGTTGCATTCACATATGAAATGTGGGTAAAATGCTTGCTTAAATGCCTCTGCACATGCTGTAATTAGTATAATCTCCTCTTCACAATCCCTATGGCAGTGACATGTTTCTAGATTCTTATCACTTAAAATTGGCTCTAGAAACTCTTTAAGTAGACTTCCATTGGATAGTTTGCGTTTACATCCAAGTGTCTTAGTTCAGTTCTTTCAGCATCATCATGACACTCTCCCATGGGTCAAATGATCCTATGATCATTTGTGTTGCTTTTCTTTAATCAAACAATAGAAAGTCCAGGATGGAATAATGCAGCAATATGAAAAGGATAGATTATTACTCACCATATATCAGAGATGCTGAGTCACAGACAGGCACAACAAAAGGACTGTCAAACAACTAAGCCTTTGGTCAAAAAGGCCTTCATTGGAAACAGACCACACACACACACACACACACACACACACACACACACAAATGCAACTCACATACACATCAGTTGCATTTGCTTGTGTGTGTGTGTGTGTGTGTGAGAGAGAGAGAGAGAGAGAGAGAGAGAGAGAGAGAGAGAGAGAGAGTGTGTGTGTGTGTGTGTGTGTGTGTGTGTGTGTGTGTGAGAGAGAGAGAGAGAGAGTGTCTGTGTCTCCGTGTGTGTGTGTGTGTGTGTGTGTGTGTTCTCTAATTCCGATGATGCCTTTCTGGCCGAAAGATTACTTGTTCGACAGTCCTTTTGTTGAGCTTATCTGTGACTCAGTATATGTAGTGAGTATTACTAATCTGCCCTTTTCATAATATTGCATTCTTTACATCAGTTTTATATCCCCTGTTAGTCCTATTTTGTATGGGTCCCACACACTTGAGCATTGTTCTAGGCTGTGTTTCATGAGTGTTATGCAATCTCTTTTGTAGACTGATTGCATTTCACTAGTATTCTACCAATGAACCACAGTCTGTCACCTGCTTTACCTATGACAAACTATGTGATCATTGTACTTCATATCCCTACAAATTGTTTCGCCCAGCTATTTGCACGAGTTGACCTATTTCAGCTGTGACTCATTGATGCTGTAGTCATAGGACTACATTTTTTGTAGTTGTGTGAAATGCACAATTTTACATTTGTGGACATTTAAAGTGAGTTGTGGACATATAACCTCAACACCACTCAAAGACTGATGATGAGGTCCCATACTCCGAGGAGCATAGGGGACGATGCGGGATACCGCACCACAAAGATTTGCTATTGGTAATGCATCCATTTGTACTTCAGTGCTCTCTTGTCAGAATTGTCTATCATTCCAACAACAACATAATGCACTGTATTGTACTTAGTAATCACATAACATTACTGATAAATCTGTAGTCATTTATATCATGCAAGTACCCCTACACTGAGAGCATTCCATGGGGTTATAGCTTCTTGATAGAAAAGTGGCTTACAAGACACCTGTGTGCCCTATCCCAAGAATAATGCTTCTGTCTGTGATTATATAATACATGTGTATCCTCAGTCAGCAAGATTGATAGTCTGTATTGTACATTGCCAAACATTTCACCTGTGACCAATAAAAGACACACACGAGCAATCCCACTGGCCTGCTCTATGATATCAAGCAGGAAGTAAAACTGGGAACTATGCCAAATGCTCTCATACTGTATCATGCTGTGCTCTAGTGTCTACCTTGCTAACACTGTGCATATGCGACCATGCTAGTTATTGGATCTCATTTTGACAACTCTTTGGATTAAAAATACATGGATGCTGATGGACTTGTATGGCACAAACTGTCTGTATTCTTCTTTTGGTGTGTGCGTCTACAACTTTATGATTATGTAATGTGGACTGGTTTTGTGAACTGTTAAGTAGCTGTTATGTTTCCATCCTTACAGAGTAATAAAGAGTGTATCTTGTATTTTATCAGGTGTAGCACAACATGGACTGGAATGACTGAAAAAACTGGAAAAGGTTATAAAACTGCCTTTGTAATTCATGATAATTCATGCTCTCAAATCAACAGCATCACAAATATGCTCAACAGACTATGATGGGAAGTTCTAAATAAAAATATGAAGGGTTATTTTCAAATCTAAAGTTCATTATTTAAAGAGTATTCTTAGAATATAATCATTCATCCAATGTCTCAATAAAAAGTAAATGTCAAAGGAAGCTTTAACTCTTTGAGTACCAGTGAATTCTATCTGAAACCACCACTTTATTAATTTTGTTTTGAAGTACCCATACCTTTAACAAGAAACCACCAGAAATGCAGTTTTTTTTATTTTAATTTTATTTTATTGTGGCCATATTCAAGAGATTACTGATAGTTACTGTAACATAAATTTGATTTTGTAACACTGCATTTATGTGTGGTTTCAAAATGACACCACTGGAGCAGTACACAGTTTTGATACAATATTTATTAAATTTTAGGCACACTTTTGCTTATTATTTATGACTATAATGTATTTTAGGTGTTACGAGTTCATAGAAGTTTCGAGATGTGGGATTGAGTCTAGGAAAAATGTGAATTTGTTTTCAAACATACCACATTAGCTGACAAAGGGTGATTGAAAACTGAATGTCCCAGTGGTTCCTCCACAAAAAAAAAAAAAAAACTGTTTACTTTTTACCAATTTCTTCTCGTATTTGTTACTTACTGGGTTAATAAAGATTATTCTGTAAAAAAATTATACTTTAACGTGAAACCACCTAACCACCTACTTCAAACAACTTTCTCTAATTTCTTCTTGTATTCATTGCTTACTATGATAATAAAGGGTACCCTGCGAAAAACTTAAAAAAAAAAAAAAAACACTTTCTTGGGTCTCAAAGAATTAAAAGAAAGATGTTATTACACTTTTGTTTTCATACACAACTTAACAACAGACTACTTTATCATTAAGGAAGGCATGCTAACCAGCTGACTGAACATACCCTTGGCAAGCCCTCTATATTGATTAAGTGTTGTAGTATTTTTGTTGCCGAGGTTGCCAGAAAGTTAATAGCATATGGATCACATAATGTCATTGAGAGGTCACCAAGTACCTGCTCCTGACCCCTCTTGATGCTGTCTAGAAATCCCTGAAAAAGAGAAGATCAATGCATTACATAATTCAAATTAAGCACTACTAAGAAATAACAGTAACAAAAAGAAACTGAATCCTACCTGAAGCTCCCTTGAACGCTTTATATCAACATTTTTCTCTCGTATGCATGCATCAAGGCACCAAGTGAATTTATGGCAAGGATCAACTGATATTATATCCTGGAAAAAAGAAACACAAAGATTATGGTACTTTTTTAGTACATAGGAAACAGCCCCACTCCCAACACATACACAGGTTACTGGTCTTGAAAAATAGTACTATATGTAACTTTAAAAAAGAATCAAATTAATAGCACAGGTCCTAAGATTCTTAATGATCATGCAATTTCACTGACTGTTGATATGTGTACACGAAGACGGTTGTAGCCTACTATGGTTCTGTGTGTGTCTGTGTATGTGTGTGTGTGTGTGTGTGTGTGTGTGTGTGTGTGTGTGTGTGTGTGTGTGTGTGTGTACATGCACATGTCACACTCTCCAGAAGTGTTTTGCCCAAAAGCTCAGCAGTTTATACTTTATCATCACTTCTACATGAATGTCCACTGCTCGGTGTCTTGTACTTGTTAAATTAAATAGTGATCTATCCCCATAAACATATTACTGAAAACTGCTTTATAATGTTATACATAAAAAATGAAGATGAACAGTGGGGCAAAGCCCAGTCATATAATAAAATAGCACAATGATGTTAGTACTGGCTTTCAAAGGAGCAACATTAGATGGAATGACTTTTAGCACATAAGTACCATAAAGGTTATGGAAATGTATTAGAGAATCTAAGTAGACTTTGCCTTAACAGGTTTCTAGTTCTCTCAACAGTCCAGAACCGACACAAATTTTCTGGATGTCAAAGCTACCTGTACACAGTGTGTATATTCTGCAGAAGGGCAGCACTTTCAGCCACTAGTCATCAATTTAACCATGAAGCCAACTCTCACAGGTAGCTACAAGAAGGTGGTGTTACCAGATACACTATAAAAATAAAAATACATACTTTTTCATATTAGGTGCATTGTGCTGCCACCTACTGCCAGGTACTCCGTATCAGCAACCTCATTAGTCATTAGACATCATGAGAGAGCAGAATGGGGCACTCTGCAGAACTCACAGACTTCGAACATGGTCAGGTAATTGGATGTCACTTGTGTCATACTCTGTACGCGAGATTTCCACACTCATAAACAACCCTAGAGCCAATGTTTCCGATGTGATAGTAAAGTGGAAACAGGAAGGGACCTGCGCAGCACAAAGTGTACAGGCTGACCTCATCTCTTGACTGACAGAGACCGCCGACAGTTGAAGAGGGTCGTAATGTGTAATAGGCAGACATCTATCCAGACCATCACAAAGGAATTCTAAAGTGCGCCGGGATCCACTGCAAGTACTATGACAGTTAGACGGGTGGTGAGAAAACTTGGACTTCATGATTGAGCTGCTGCTCATAAGACACACATCATGCTCGTAACTGCCAAACAAGGCCTCGCTTGGTGTATAGAGTGTAACCATTGGACAATTGAACAGTGGAAAAATGTTGTGTGGAGTGGTGAACCATGGTACACAATGTGGCGATCCAAGGGCAGGATGTGGGTATGGTGAATCCCAGGTGAACGTCACCTGCCAGCGTGTGTAGTGCCAACAGTAAAATTGGAGGTGGCGGTGTTATGATGTGTTTGTATTTTTCATGTCATTTTGCGTGGCACTAACACAACACAGACCTACACTGATGTTTTAAGCACTTTCTTGCTTCCCACTGTTGAAGAGCAATTTGGGGATGGCGATTGCATCTTTCAACTCAATCGAGCACCTGTTCATAATTTGTTCTGTGGTGGAGTGGTTACATGACAATAACATCCCTGTAATGGACTGGCCTGCACAGTCTTGACCTGAATCCTATAGAAAACCTTTTGGACGTTTTGGAATGCTGACTTCACGCCAGGCCTCACCGACCAACATCGATACCTCTCCTTAGTGCAGCACTCCATGAAGAATGGGCTGCCACTCACCAAGAAACTTTCCAGCACTTGATTGAAGGTATACTTGCAAGAGTGGAAGCTGTCATCAAGGCTAAGGGTGGGCCTACACCATACTGAATTCCAGCATTACCGATGGAGGGTGTCACAAACTTGCAAGTCATTTTCAGCCAGGTTTCCAAATAGTTTTGTTCACATAGTGTATATTTTCCTCACTTAACGTGGTCACCTTTCTCATAGTCATTGCCCCAATGGGTCCCACTATGGTGATGTTTCCCTGTTGGGTAATGTTATAGAATCAGACACAATTATTAACTGACTACCAAGAAGAGTGAAAAAATACAATTGACGGACAAAGAAGTCAATGAAAAATTTTTCTAAAACACAGAAAGAAAGCAAACAAGTAAACAATAGTTTAATACATCAACTGCACCATAGTCAACACACATAAATATGATCACAATTTTTCATTATTAGTTTTAATTCTATGAAACATAATTTCTTGCACGACATAGTACATGATAGCAATAAGATGTATCAGTGCATAAAAGTAGTGCAGTTTTAATAATGATGAGATACCCATTGCAGAAAGTTACTTCTCTACTTGTTAAGTAGTGATCTATCTCCATGAACATATTACTGAAAACTTCTTTATATTATTATACATAAAAAATGAAGATGAATAATGTGGCAAAGTCCAGCCATCTAATCAAGCAGCACAATAATGCTAGCATTGGCTTATAAAGAAGCAACATTCTATTGAGTGATTGGCAGAAGTAGAGCTTTGAGGATGGGTTGAGAGTTACGTTGAAGTAGCTCAGTTGGCAGAGCACTTGCACATAAACTGAAAAGGTCACATGTTCAAGTTCCTCTCTTGCACATAGTTCTAATCTGCCAGGAAGTTTCAAATCAGTGCACATTCTGTTGCAGATCAAAATTAATTCTGGAAACAATCCCTCAAGTTGTGGCTAAGCCACAAGAAATATCCTTTCTTCCACAAGTGTCAGTCCTGCAAGTTTCGCAGAAGTACATCTGAGGAGTTTGGAAGGTACGAGGTGCACTGGCAGAAGTTGAGTTGTGGAGGACAGGTCGTGAGTCATGACTGAGTAGCTCATTTAGCACAGCATTTGCTGCAAAAAGCAAAGTCCCAGTCTGACATGCAGCTTCCATCTGCCAGGAAGTTTCAGATCAGCAAATACTATACTGTAGAGTAAAATTCATTCCACACAGTAATCCTGTTTCATGAACACTCTTGTAATAACCTGTCTTTCTGAAATAAACTGTACAAATATATACTCAAGTACTTTTTTGTGTGTGCATATCACAGGTCGTAAATTTCAAATTCTCTAAAATATAATATTAGCCAAATTTAGATAATATCTTTGTAGCCTTGACTCTGTATTATTTTTTTTTAGACTGAAATGTCTTTTATAGAAATGTTGCAACACAATTTTCAACATATTTTGAATAAATATTTCCAAGTTGGAGGGAACAGCACACACAAAAAAGAAAATGACACTCAAGTTTACAAGTGATTTTTGAAATAAATTATTGCTTATATTAAGTACAGTAGAGCGTCGATTATCCAAACATCGGTCAACCGAATGACTGCTTAACCAAACTGTGTACTTGCACGCACCTGTTACTCTCCCACCCTACCGTCCATCATCCCCCTCACTCCCAAACCAAGTTTCCCACAGTAGTCGTTGCACTGGGCCACCACTGGGGGAACATTGCTTCTAATGGGGTCTTCACAAGGCGCTGCTAACCGGCCAAGCCGCCAGTCACTGTGTTTCAACAATCAGCACACTTCTGTCGGCTTGGCACTGGCAGTAAAAGTAGCGGCAGTATCAAAGCTGTTCACAACAGCAGCTGCGCCAGCTTAGAGTAAAGACGCGCCGCTCCGTGCACTTTGAAGGATTGCGTGCCCCCAAGAAGAGCTTCTCATGGTGCAGTCACCTTCTGTTCTCTGTTACGACCACTTGTGTGCTGCTGCATGAAGAAGTGAACTTGATAATACAAAATGCTTAAACGTATATGTGTTGTCCTTTCTATGAGAGACAAGTATGAGATTATTAAAAGAAGGTGAATCTGCAACCTCTTTATCCAATGAGTTCAAGGTGGGGAAGTCAACAATTACGGATATAAAGAAACAAAAGACGAACATTGCAAATTTTATAGCTATTCTTGATTCTACTGATGGATCAACAAGCCGTAAAACTATGAAGCTCGCCACTAACACAGATCTAGATGATGCTGTTTACAAGTGGTTTACACAAAAGAGATAGGAAGGAGAACCTATCTCAGGTCCCATTCTGTGTGAGAAGGCAACGCAGTTCAATGAAAAAATTTGAAGGGCCTTCCAACTTTAAAGCAAGCGCAGGCTGGTTAAAACGCTTCAAGTCAAGACACGGCATTCGAGAGCTTACAATACAGAGAGAAAAACTGTCGGCTGATTCTTCAGCAGCTGATTCTTTCAAAGTCAAACTAAGAGACATATTAAGGGAAGAAGATTATGCTCCCAAAAACGTTCACAATGCTCATGAAACTGGACTTAACTGGAAAGCTTTACCAAGAAAAACTCTTGTTTCACTTCATGAATTAGCAGCACCTGGTCCTAAAACAAGCAAGGACCATATTACAGCTTTGGCTTGTACTAATGCTACTGAAAGTCACCGACTGCCTATGTTCGTCATTGGTAAAAGTAAAAAACTGCGTTGTTTCAAGCACGTTAATATGTCAGCCTTGCCTGTTGTGTACACCTCACAAAAGAGTGCCTGGGCAGATAGTACGATTTTTATGAAGTGGTTTCTGGACATTTTCGTACCCTCTGTAAAAGCTCATCAGCTAAAGAATGGGAAGAGGGAGAAAACACTACTTCTCCTTGACAATGCACCAACTCATCCGTCATGTGATATTTTAAACGAAAAAGACGAGTTCATAAAGGTAATATTTCTTCCACATAACGTAACCTCCTTATTACAGCCCATGGATCAAGGCGTTATTGAGACCTTCAAATGATATTACAGAAAAGAATTGTTGCGTAAGTTATTGTTAGAAAGAGAAGAGGATGGAGAAGAAAGTCTCTTAAGAAATCATAAGAATATTGACTTGAAAGACGCGTCCTACATGATCAGCACAGCATGGAATAGTGTAAAGGAAGAGAATTTGAAGAAAGCCTGGAATAAAATTTTGGACACAGAAGAAAATTCACAAGGTATGATTGAAAATGCCCCCCCATGAACCATGGACCTTGCTGTTGGTGGGGGGGCTTGCATGCCTCAATGATACAGATAGCCGTACCGTAGGTGCAACCACAATGGAGGGGTAGAGAGGCCATACAAAAGTGCGGTTCCTGAAGAGGGGCAGCAGCCTTTTCAGTAGTTGCAGGGGCAACAGTCTGGATGACTGACTGATCTGGCCATGTAACACTAACCAAAATGGCCTTGCTGTTCTGGTACTGCGAACAGCTGAAAGCAAGGGGAAACTACAGCCGTAATTTTTCCCGAGGGCATGCAGCTTTGCTGTATGATTAAATGATGATGGCGTCCTCTTGAGTAAAATATTCCAGAGGTAAAATAGTCCCACATTTGGATCTCAGGGCGGGGACTAATCAGGACGACGTCGTTATCAGAAGAAAGAAAGCTGGTGTTTTAACAATCGGAGTGTGGAATATCAGATCCCTTAATCGGGCAGGTAGGTTACAAAAATTAAAAAGGGAAATGGATAGGTTAAAGTTAGATATAGTGGAGATTAGTGAAGTTCAGTGGCAGGAGGAACAAGACTTTTGGTCAGGTGAATAAGGGTTATAAATACAAAATCATAGGGCTAATGCAGGAGTAGGTTTAATAATGAATAAAAAAATTAGGAGTACAGGTAAGCTACTACAAACAGCATAGTGAACGCATTATTGTGGCTAAGATAGACACGAAGCCCATGCCTACTACAGTAGTACAAGTTTATATGCCAACTAGCTCTGCAGATGACAAAGAAATTGATGAAATGTTTGATGAGATAAAATAAATTATTCAGGCAGTGAAGGGAGACGAAAATTTAATAGTCATGGGGGACTGGAGTTCAAGAGTAGGGAAAGGGACAGAAGGAAACATAGTAGGTGAATATGGATTGGGCTTAAGAAATGAAAGAGGAAGCCACCTGGTAGAATTTTACGCAGAGCATAACTTAATCATAGCTAACACTTGGTTCAAGAATCATGAAAGAAGGTTGTTTACATGGAAGAACCCTGGAGATACTAAAAGATATCAGATAGATTATATAATGGTAAGACAGAGATTTAGGAACCAGGTTTTAAATTGTAAGACATTTCCAGGGGCAGATGGGGACTCTGACCATAATCTATTGGTTATGAGCTGTAGACTAAAACTGAGGAAACTGCAAAAAGGTGGGAATTTAAGACAATCGGACATGGATAAACTGAAAGAACCAGAGGTTGTACAGAGTTTCAGGGAGAGCATAAGGGAGCAATTGACTGGAATGGGGGAAGAAATGCAGTAGAAGAAGAATGGGTAACTTTGAGGGATGAAATAGTGAAGGCATCAGAGGATCAAATAGGTAAAAAGACGAGGGCTAGTAGAAACCCTTGGGTAAAAGAAGAAATACTGAATTTAATTGATGAAAGAAGAAAATATAAAAATGCAGTAAATGAAGCAGGCAAAAAGGAATACAAACGTCTCAAAAATGAGATCGACAGGAAGTGCAAAATGGCTAAGCAGGGATGGCTAGAGTACAAATGTAAGGATGTAGAGGCTTATCTCACTAGGGGTAAGATAGACACTGCCTACAGGAAAATTAAAGGGACCTTTGGAGAAAGGAGAACCACTTGCATGAATATCAAGAGCTTTAATGGAAACCCAGTTGTAAGCAAAGAAGGGAAAGCAGGAAGGTGGAAGGAGTATATAGAGGGTCTATACAAGGGCGATGTACTTGAGGACAATATTATGGAAGTGGAAGAGGATGTAGATGAAGATGAAATGGGAGATATGATACTGCGTGAAGAGTTTGACAGAGCACTGAAAGAACAGAGTCGAAACAAGGCCTCGAGAGTAGACAACATTCCATTAGAACTACTGACAGCCTTGGGAGAGACAGTCCTGACAAAACTCTACCATCTGGTGAGCAAGATGTATGAGACAGGCGAAATACCCTCAGATTTCAAGAAAAATATAATAATTCCAGTCCCAAAGAAAGCAGGTGTTGACAGATGTGAAAATTACCGAACTATCAGTTTAATAAGTCACAGCCGCAAAATACTAACGTGAATTCTTTGCAGACGAATGGAAAAACTGATAGAAGCTGACCTCGGAGAAGATCAGTTTGGATTCCGTAGAAATGTTGGAACACGTGTGGCAATACTGACCCTATGACTTATCTTAGAAAATAGATGAAGGAAAGGCAAACCTATGTTTCTAGCATTTGTTAACTTAGAGAAAGCTTTTGACAATGTTGATTGGAATACTCTCTTTCAAATTCTGAAGGTGGCGGGGGTAAAATACAGGGAGCGAAAGGCTATTTACAATTTGTACAGAAAGCAGATGGCAGTTACAAGAGTTGAGGGACATGAAAAGGAAGCAGTGGTTGGGAAGGGAGTGAGACCGGGTTGTAGC
The DNA here is from genome assembly GCF_023897955.1 of Schistocerca gregaria. Taxonomy (NCBI): domain Eukaryota; kingdom Metazoa; phylum Arthropoda; class Insecta; order Orthoptera; family Acrididae; genus Schistocerca; species Schistocerca gregaria. The sequence goes on along the minus strand of NC_064920.1, from coordinate 322,437,313 downwards.
CTATCCCCAATGATATTCAATCTGTATATTGAGCAAGCAGTAAAGGAAACAAAAGAAAAATTCGTAGTAGGTATTAAAATCCATGGAGAAGAAATAAAAACTTTGAGGTTCGCCGATGACATTGTAATTGTGTCAGAGACAGCAAAGGACTTGGAAGAGCAGCTGAACGGAATGGACAGTGTCTTGAAAGGAGGGTATAAGATGAACATCAACAAAAGGAAAACGAGGATAATGAAATGTAGTCAAATTAAGTTGGGTGATGCTGAGGGAATTAGATTAGGAAATGAGACACTAAAAGTAGTAAAGGAGTTTTGCGATTTGGGGAGCAAAATAACTGATGATGGTCGAAGTAGAGAAGATATAAAATGTAGACTGGCAATGGCAAGGAAGGCGTTTTTGAAGGAGAAAAATTTGTTAACATCGAGTATAGATTTAAATGTCAGGAAGTCGTTTCTGAAAGTATTTGTATGGAGTGTAGCCATGTATGGAAGTGAAATGTGGACGATAAATATATTAGACAAGAAGAGAATAGAAGCTTCTGAAATGTGGTGCTACAGAAGAATTCTGAAGATTAGATGGGTAGATCACATAACTAATGAGGAGGTATTGAACAGAATTGGGTAGAAAAGGAGCTTGTGGCGCAACTTGACTAGAAGAAGGGATCAGTTGGTAGGACATGTTCTGAGACATCGAGGGATCACCAATTTAGTATTGGAGGGTAGCGTGGAACGTAAAATCGTAGAGGGAGACCAAGAGATGAATACACTAAACAGATTCAGAAGGATGTAGGTTGCAGCAGGTACTGGGAGATGAAGAAGCTTGCACAGGATAGAGTAGCATGGAGAGCTGCATCAAACCAATCTCAGGACTGAAGACCACAACCACCACAACAACAACAACATGATTGAAAACGACAAGCAGAATGATACGTCCAAAATTCTCGGTATGCTAAAAGAAATAGATTGCCGCAAATGCGATGAAGAAGACATTAATGAATGGATGAATATCGATGATGCAGATCCAGGACACCAAATCATGCAGGACAGCAAGATTGTAAACGTTGTCACTGATAAAGATGACGCTGCCAGCACCTCATCAGTCAGTGCTCCAGAAAGTGAAGATGAAAGTATACCAATAGCTTCTGAGGCGTTCACTTGTTTAGATACTGCCTTGCGATGGTTTGAAGCCCAAGATGGAAGTGACCAGTTTCAGATATCTGTAATGAAAAAGTACGTGACCTAGCTGCTCGTAAGCATGTAGGCTTGCTTAGACATACCAAAATAAAGGACTTCTTAAACGTTAATTTTGTATAGTGTGTGTATTGTTCATGCAAAATGTGTATGTAATACGTATATATTTTTGTTTAATACTCTGTGCCACATACTATATATTCCTACTGAAGTTGCCTTTCTATGTTACTTTGTAATACCAAAAGAAATGCCTGTTTTTATGAATAAATTTACTGTACAGTACTTCTTTTTGGCAAATAAACATGTACAGTTCGATTATCCAAACAAACCAGTTTTCCAAACACCCATGTCCCCCAATTACTTCAGATAATCGACACTCTACTGTAGCTAGCCCAAAGGTGGTATTTTTATTTATACTATACTACTGCAAAAAATTAAAAAGTTGCTCTCAATCTCTGCACCTAATTCTAACACTTTTTTTCAGTTTATGCAGGCACTTAAAACACCTTTTGATATACTTTTCCATTTTGTTGAAATGTGACAGTTTGTATTCCTTAAAACAATATTTACAAGATACACCTTACCCTTTTAAATTGAATAGGATTCAATCAGGTCCCTTCTTCTTAACCATCTTGCAACTGTTCAATAGCCTAGGGCCTATAACACTGTAAAAAACACAAAGACAAGGTTATGCTTCTCACTCAAACACATACTCGAATGACTGTTGGACAGTCAGACCAGTGTTGCCAATCCAGTCGGCTAAACAACCCACAGAATTCCACGAATTACCCACAATTACCAGCCACTCACTCAAAATGTTGTCTACTACCTATCTACAATAATAGCAACAGCACTAATACTTACTTACAACAACCAGAATTAGAGTAAAAAAGTTTACCCATAGTGATTTTAGTTAAGAATGTGTCATGTGCCGATTTTGATTCCACAATTCCAAGAATCATGGATTCTCTAGGAATCGACTAGTATTGGAATTGAACAATTCCAGTGTCTTGTTGTTATTTTTTTATGTTAGTGTTCTCATTTTATCTTCACAGCAGTGCAGTCATATGAAAGTAGATAAACTAGTCTGTCCCAAATGGCACAAAAAAACTTTCTTTTTTTACTGAAAACAGTTCAACATTGTCTTCTGTTATCAATAATATACAGAGATTTCACAGATCGCTGTCCTAAGGACTAGGTGTTTTTACATACCGGCTTATCACTACACAGCGATGTGCGAGAAAGAAAGCAAGAGAGAGAGAGAGAGACTGAAGAGTACCTACATCTACATGTACATAATAGTCTGCAAGCCACCGTAAGGTGCGTGGCAGGGAGTACCCTGTACCACTACTAGTCATTTCCTTTCCTATTCCACTTGTAAATAGAGTGAGGAAAAAACAACTGTCTATGCACCTCCATATGAACACTAATTTCTCAAATCTTATTTCTGTGGTCATTTTGTACACTATGTTGTCAGCACTAGAATCATTTGGGAGTCAGCTTCAAATGCCAGTTCTCTGAATTTCCTCAACAGTGTTTCTCGAAAAGAACATTTCCTTCCCTACAGGGATTCTCATTTGAGTTTCTGAAAAATGTGCGTATGACTTTTGTGTCATTTGAACCTGCCACTAATAAATCTAGCAGCCTGCCTCTGACTTGCTTCGAAGTCTTCCTTCAGTCTGACCTGGTACAGATCCCAAACATTCGAGCAGTACTCAAGAGTAGTTGGCATCAGCATCCTAACGTGATCTCCTTTACAGGTGAACCACTGTTTCCTAAAATTCTCCCAATAAGCCAAAGTCAACCATTCGCCTTCCCTACTAGTTCTCAAATATGCATTGCATTTAGTATCAATTTGCAACGTTATGTCAAGATATTTAAATGACTTGAGTATATCAAGCAGGACATTAGTACTAATACTCTAAATGAACATCACAGGTTTGTTCTTCCTACTCATCTGTGTAAACTTAAACCTTTCCACATTTAGAGCTAACTGCCGTTCATCACATCAACTGGAAATTTTGTCTAACAACTAGCAATTTTATGTAAGTTATCTTGTACCTCCCTACAGTCACTCAATTTCGACATCTTTCAGTACACCACAGCATCATTGCAGATTGCTGCCCACCCTGTCTGCCAAACCATTTATACACTCCTGAAAATTGAAATAAGAACACCGTGAATTCATTGTCCCAGGAAGGGGAAACTTTATTGACACATTCCTGGGGTCAGATACATCACATGATCACTCTGACAGAACCACAGGCACATAGACACAGGCAACAGAGCATGCACATTGTCGGCACTAGTACAGTGTATGTCCACCTTTCGCAGCAATGCAGGCTGCTATTCTCCCATGGAGACGATCGTAGAGATGCTGGATGTAGTCCTGTGGAACGGCTTGCCATGCCATTTCCACCTGGCGCCTCAGTTGGACCAGCGTTCGTGCTGCACGTGCAGACCGCGTGAGACGACGCTTCATCCAGTCCCAAATATGCTCAATGGGGGACAGATCCGGAGATCTTGCTGGCCAGGGTAGTTGACTTACACCTTCTAGAGCACGTTGGGTGGCATGGGATACATGCGGACGTGCATTGTCCTGTTGGAACAGCAAGTTCCCTTGCCGGTCTAGGAATGGTAGAACGATGGGTTTGATGACGGTTTGGATGTACCGTGCACTATTCAGTGTCCCCTCGACGATCACTAGAGGTGTACGGCCAGTGTAGGAGATCGCTCCCCACACCATGATGCCGGGTGTTGGCCCTGTGTGCCTCGGTCGTATGCAGTCCTGATTGTGGCGCTCACCTGCACGGCGCCAAACACGCATACGACCATCATTGGCACCAAGGCAGAAATGACTCTCATCGCTGAAGACGACACGTCTCCATTCGTTCCTCCATTCACGCCTGTCGCGACACCACTGGAGGCGGGCTGCACGATGTTGGGGCGTGAGCGGAAGACGGCCTAACGGTGTGCGGGACCGTAGCCCAGCTTCATGGAGACGGTTGCGAATGGTCCTCGCCGACACCCCAGGAGCAACAGTGTCCCTAATTTGCTGGGAAGTGGCGGTGCGGTCCCCTACGGCACTGCGTAGGATCCTACGGTCTTGGCGTGCATCTGTGCGTCGCTGCGGTCTGGTCCCAGGTCGACGGGCACGTGCACCTTCCGCCGACCACTGGCGACAGCATTGATGTAATGTGGAGACCTCACGCCCCATGTGTTGAGCAATTCAGCGGTACGTCCACCCGGCCTCCCGCCTGCCCACTATACGCCCTCGCTCAAAGTCCGTCAACTACTCATACGGTTCACGTCCACGCTGTCGAGGCATGCTACCAGTGTTAAGGACTGCGATGGAGCTCCGTATGCCACGGCAAACCGGCTGACACTGACGGCCAACACCGCGGTTCCTGGTGTGTCCGCTGTGCCGTGCGTGTGATCATTGCTTGTACAGCCCTCTCGCAGTGTCCAGAGCAAGTATGGTGGGTCTGACACACCGGTGTCAATGTGTTCTTTTTTCCATTTCCAGGAGTGTATTTAGAGAGAACAGCAGTCCTGTCACTCTTACCTATAGCACTCCTGACGATACCACTGTCTTGGAAATGAACACTCGCTGTTGAGCACAACGTACTGGGTTGTTTAGCTGACTGAAATTGGCAACACTGGTCTGACTGTCCAACAGTCATTCGAGTATGTGTTTGAGTGAGAAGCATAACCTTGTCTTTGTGTTTTTTACAGTGTTATAGGCCCTAGGCTATTGAACAGTTGCAAGATGGTTAAGAAGAAGGGACCTGATTGAATCCTATTCAATTTAAAAGGGTAAGGTGTATGTTGTAAATATTGTTTTAAGGGATACAAACTGTCACATTTCAACAAAATGGAAAAGTATATCAAAAGGTGTTTTAAGTGCCTGCATAAACTGTAAAAAAGTGTTAGAGTTAGGTGCAGAGATTGAGAACAACTTATTATATTTTTTTGCAGTAGTTGAGTATAAATAAAAAACCACCTTCGGGCTAGCTACTTAATAGAAGCAATAATTTATTTCAAAAATCACTTTTAAACTTGAGTGTCATTTTCTTTTTTGAGTGTGCTGTTCCCTCAAATGGTTCAAATGGCTCTGACCACTATGGGACTTAACATCTAGAACTTAGAACTACTTAAACCTAACTAACTTAAGGACATCACACACATCCATGCCCGAGGCAGGACTCGAACCTGCGACCGAAGCGGTCGCGCAGCTCCTCACTGTAGCACCTAGAACCACTCGGCCACTCCAGCCAGCTGCTGTTCCCTCCATCTTGAAAATATTTATTCAGAATATGTTGAAAATTGTGTTGCAACATTTCTATAAAAGACATTTCAGTCTAAAACAAAATAATACATAGTCACAGCTACAAAGATATTATCTAAATGAGGCTAATATTAAGTTTTAGAGAATTTGAAATTTACGACCTGTGATATGCACACACAAAAAAGTATTTGAGTATATATTTATACAGTTTATTTCAGAAAGAGTGTTCATGAAACAGGATTACTGTGTGGAATGAATTTTACTCTACAGTATAGTATTTGCTGATCTGAAACTTTCTGGCAGATGGAAGCTCTATGTAGACTGGGACTTTGCTTTTTGCAGCAAATGCTGTGCTAAATGAGTTACTCAGTCACGACTCACGAGGTGTCCTCACAACTCGGTATTGATGTTGGTCGGTGAAGCCTGGCACAAGTCAGCATTCCAAAACATCCGAAAGGTGATAGAAATCAGTTCAGGACTCTGTGCAGGCCAGTCCACTACAGGGATGTTATTGTAGTGTAACCACTGTGCCACAGGCCGTGCATTATGAACAGGTCGAGTTGAAAGACGCAGTCACAATTGTCAAATTGCTCTTCAACAATGGGAAGCAAGAAAGTGCTTAAAACATCAATGTAGGCCTGTGCTGTGATAGTGCCATGCAAAGCAACATGGGGTGCCAGCCCCCTCCATGAAAAACACAACCACACCATAACACCACCACCTCCAATTTTACTGTTGGCACTAACACACTGGCAGATGACATTCACCTGGGATTCGCCATACCCACATCCTGCCTTTGGATCGCCACATTGTGTACTGTGATTTGCTACTCCACACAACATTTTTCCACTGTTCAATTGTCCAATGGTTACACTCTTTACACCAAGCGAGGCATTGTTTCGCAGTTACCAGCATGATGTCTGTCTTATGAGCAGCAGCTCAATCATGAAGTCCAAGTTTTCTCACCACCCGTCTAACTGTCATAGTACTTGCAGTGGATCCCGGCGCACTTTAGAATTCCTTTGTGATGGTCTGGATAGATGTCTGCCTATTACACATTACGACCCTCTTCAACTGTCGGCGGTCTCTGTCAGTCAAGAGATGAGGTCAGCCTGTACACTTTGTGCTGCGCAGGTCCCTTCCTGTTTCCACTTTACTATCACATCGGAAACATTGGCTCTAGGGTTGTTTATGAGTGTGGAAATCTCGCGTACAGAGTATGACACAAGTGACATCCAATTACCTGACCATGTTCGAAGTCTGTGAGTTCTGCAGAGTGCCCCATTCTGCTCTCTCATGATGTCTAATGACTAATGAGGTTGCTGATACGGAGTACCTGGCAGTAGGTGGCAGCACAATGCACCTAATATGAAAAAGTATGTATTTTTATTTTTATAGTGTATCTGGTAACACCACCTTCTTGTAGCTACCTGTGAGAGTTGGCTTCATGGTTAAATTGATGACTAGTGGCTGAAAGTGCTGCCCTTCTGCAGAATATACACACTGTGTACAGGTAGCTTTGACATCCAGAAAATTTGTGTCGGTTCTGGACTGTTGAGAGAACTAGAAACCTGTTAAGGCAAAGTCTACTTAGATTCTCTAATACATTTCCATAACCTTTATGGTACTTATGTGCTAAAAGTCATTCCATCTAATGTTGCTCCTTTGAAAGCCAGTACTAACATCATTGTGCTATTTTATTATATGACTGGGCTTTGCCCCACTGTTCATCTTCATTTTTTATGTATAACATTATAAAGCAGTTTTCAGTAATATGTTTATGGGGATAGATCACTATTTAATTTAACAAGTACAAGACACCGAGCAGTGGACATACATGTAGAAGTGATGATAAAGTATAAACTGCTGAGCTTTTGGGCAAAACACTTCTGGAGAGTGTGACATGTGCATGTACACACACACACACACACACACACACACACACACACACACACATACACAGACACACACAGAACCATAGTAGGCTACAACCGTCTTCGTGTACACATATCAACAGTCAGTGAAATGCAGTAGAAGAAGAATGGGTAACTTTGAGGGATGAAATAGTGAAGGCATCAGAGGATCAAATAGGTACAAAGACGAGGGCTGCTAGAAATCCTTGGGTAACAGAAGAAATATTGAATTTAATTGATGAAAGGAGAAAATATAAAAATGCAGTAAATGAAGCAGGCAAAAAGGAATACAAACGTCTCAAAAATGAGATCGACAGGAAGTGCAAAATGGCTAAACAGGGATGGCTAGAGGACAAATGTAAGGATGTAGAAGCTTATCTCACTAGGGGTAAGATAGATACTGCCTACAGGAAAATTAAAGAGATCTTTGGAGAGAAGAGAACCACGTGTATGAATATCAAGAGCTCAGATGGCAGCCCAGTTCTAAGCAAAGAAGGGAAGGCAGAAAGGTGGAAGGAGTATATAGAAGGTTTATACAAGGGCGATGTACTTGAGGACAATATTATGGAAATAGAAGAGGATGTAGATGAAGACGAAATGGGAGATACGATACTGCGTGAAGAGTTTGACAGAGCACTGAAAGACCTGAGTCGAAACAAGGCCCCCGGAGTAGACAACATTCCATTAGAACTACTTACGGCCTTGGGAGAGCCAGTCATGACAAAACTCTACCAGCTGGTGAGCAAGATGTATGAGACAGGCGAAATACCCTCAGACTTCAAGAAGAATATAATAATTCCAATCCCAAAGAAAGCAGGTGCTGACAGATGTGAAAATTACCGAACTATCAGTTTAATAAGCCACGGCTGCAAAATACTAACGCGAATTCTTTACAGACGAATGGAAAAACTGGTAGATGCAGACCTCGGGGAGGATCAGTTTGGATTCCGTCGAAATGTTGGAACACGTGAGGCAATACTGACCTTACGACTTATCTTAGAAGAAAGATTAAGAAAAGGCAAACCTACGTTTCTAGCATTTGTAGACTTAGAGAAAGCTTTTGACAATGTTGACTGGAATACTCTTTTTCAAATTCTAAAGGTGGCAGGGGTAAAATACAGGGAGCGAAAGGCTATTTATAATTTGTACAGAAACCAGATGGCAGTAATAAGAGTCGAGGGGCATGAAAGGGAAGCAGTGGTTGGGAAAGGAGTGAGACAGGGTTGTAGCCTCTCCCCGATGTTATTCAATCTGTATATTGAGCAAGCAGTAAAGGAAACAAAAGAAAAATTTGGAGTAGGTATTAAAATTCATGGAGACGAAGTAAAAACTTTGAGGTTCGCTGATGACATTGTAATTCTGTCAGAGACGGCAAAGGACTTGGAAGAGCAGTTGAACGGAATGGACAGTGTCTTGAAAGGAGGATATAAGATGAACATTAACAAAAGCAAAACGAGGATAATGGAATGTAGTCAAATTAAATCGGGTGATGCTGAGGGAATTAGATTAGGAAATGAGACACTTAAAGTAGTAAAGGAGTTTTGCTATTTAGGAAGTAAAATAACTGATGATGGTCGAAGTAGAGAGGATATAAAATGTAGACTGGCAATGGCAAGGAAAGCGTTTCTGAAGAAGAGAAATTTGTTAACATCGAATATAGATTTATGTATCAGGAAGTCGTTTCTGAAAGTATTTGTTTGGAGTGTAGCCATGTATGGAAGTGAAACATGGACGATAACTAGTTTGGACAAGAAGAGAATAGAAGCTTTCGAAATGTGGTGCTACAGAAGAATACTGAAGATAAGGTGGATAGATCACGTAACTAATGAGGAGGTATTGAATAGGATTGGGGAGAAGAGAAGTTTGTGGCACAACTTGACTAGAAGAAGGGATCGGTTGGTAGGACATGTTTTGAGGCACCAAGGGATCACAAATTTAGCATTGGAGGGCAGCGTGGAGGGTAAAAATCGTAGAGGGAGACCGAGAGATGAGTACACTAAGCAGATTCAGAAGGATGTAGGTTGCAGTAGGTACTGGGAGATGAAGCAGCTTGCACAGGATAGAGTAGCATGGAGAGCTGCATCAAACCAGTCTCAGGACTGAAGACAACAACAACAACAACAACTGGGCTTTGCCCCACTGTTCATCTTCATTTTTTATGTATAACATTACAAAGCAGTTTTCAGTAATATGTTTATGGGGATAGATCACTATTTAATTTAACAAGTACAAGACATCGAGCAGTGGACATACATGTAGAAGTGATGATAAAGTATAAACTGCTGAGCTTTTGGGCAAAACACTTCTGGAGAGTGTGACATGTGCATGTACACACACACACACACACACACACACACACACACACACACACACACACACACACAGCCATAGGCTACAACCGGAAGTCTTCATGTATGCGTATCAACAAACGGTGAAATTGTATGATCATTAAGAAACTTAGGACCTGTGCTATTAATTTGGTTCTTTTTTAAAGTTACATATAGTACTACCAAACATTGATTAAACGTAACAACATTAACCCCTTAACAATGGGATGTTATCCCCTCTCTTATCATACTCGAAGACTTGACCAACATAATGATTGACATTATCAGCATAAAATTCTTAAAAGACTTTTACAAAAAGTAATAAAAAGACATTCAAAAAAGTACAATAATCTCACCGATTATGTACCAGACCTGCAGCACTGCTATTTTCCAGGTGAGTAACTGACATTAAGCGTCAATAATGACAAAGTGGCAACAGTGGTAACTTCATCGAATAAACAGGCATATGCCAAATATACATTGCAAATAGGGCTCACAAATAAACCTAATGTCCACCAGTTGCTGTTAGGATACCTGTTCTACGAGGTCTGTCTACAAAGTATCCAACCTTTGATTTTCCCATGCAAAATAGAGACAATAGCGCGGCGTCACTGTACACAGTAAAGGAGCAGATCTTTATGCAGAAACGTGAATTTTGTCTCCGCCTTCCTGTGCGTCAGTTGCTGCCTGTTGGTCGCTGAATGAGGTGCTTCACAACGTGTTTGTCAGATTACCGATTCTCTCAAGATGACTGAACGTGTTGAGCAAAGATACTATATCAAATTTTGTCAAAAGATTGGTGATTCTCAAGGCGAAACAATTTGTAAGATTCAGCAGGTGTTTGGAGAAGATGTTATGGGTGTAACACAAATTAAGAAGTGATTCAACCGATTCAAAACTGGCCACATGTCAGTGGAGAGTGACCAGCTTTCTAGCATGCCCCAAACTACTCTGAGTGCAGCTGTTGTTTAGAGGGTGCCAAATCTGGCGATGGCAGATCGTCTTTTGACGATGCAGGAGATTGTCCAAGAGGTTGGAGTGAGTAAGATTCTGCACATGCAATTTTGTGTAATGATTTGAACATGCACTGAGTGACTGTGAAATTCCTCCCCAAGTTGTTGTCACAAGAACAAAAAAACCTCTGTTTTGATGTTGCATAGGTCCTTCTGGACACCACCAACACTGATCCTGGGTTTCTGAACACCGGGGTAACTGGAGATGAGTCATGGGTGTACAGGTACGACCCAGAAACAAAAAGACAGTCATCGCAACAGAAGCATCCCAAGTCTCTACAGCCGAAGGAAGTGCGGCAGGTGCGAAGCATAATCAAGGTGATGCTGCCTGTCTTCTTTTATGTCCGAGGAATTGTGCATCATGAATATGCACCAGAAGGACAAACAGTGACAAAGGAGTACTATCAAGATGTCCTCCAGCAACTCCATGATGCTGTTCGGTGCAAAAGATCAGACATGTGGACAGCGAAAAACTGGCAACTGCATCATGACAACGCCCCCGCACATTCATCCCACTTGATCCAAAATTTCTTGGCCAAACATGGAATTACAGCAGCTCACCAACCTCCCCTACTCTTTAGACAGTGATTTCTGGTTGTTTCCAAAACTGAAGATGCCACTGAAAGCATATCATTTAGAGAGCAGCAAAGAGATAATGTGGAATACAGCGATGGAGCTGAACACCATTCCAAAAGAAGACTTCCAGATGTGTTTCCAGCAGTGGAAGGATTGGTGGGCTAAGTTCGTGCAAGCACAATGGGCCTACTTTGAAGGGGCTTAGGGCCCCAACCCCATCAGGTATTTGAAATATTTTTTCTGGCCAAAGGTTGGATACTTTTTAGAAGGCCTCATATACTTCAAGCAAAAAATTGCTGCAGAAGACACTTGTCTAAAAGCCCACCAAGCTTACACTTGTATAGGAATCAGTGTGTTGCACTGTACAAGAGCGTTATACTGGCCTTGTGGATGGTTTTATTGCCATGTGCTAGGCAGGTCTCAAAGTGCCGCCAACAATGGACACTTTTTGTAACTATCTGCTCATTAAGCAACATGCAATTACGAGATTTCAAATTGCAGAAAATCTCCATCTCTTGCAGGAGATCAAGCTATCTGCCTTTTACTCCCCTATGCAGCAATTTAAACTGTGACGCCAAATCAGGAGGAGCATGGCCCCTATCAATCATATGTGCTATAAAGTTGGATCTACTGACAATATCCCTCCTATCCAGAGCAATGTGCTCATGATATCTTACTTCGAGTTTTCTCCCTGTGTGCATTACATAAATAGCATTACAATCAGCACACTGTAATCTGTAAATCCCTGACTCACGCAGAAAATTAAATTTATATATATGTTACTAATTGACAATTTATGAAGCCTATCTTCAGTTGAAAATGAGACACCCACACCTAATTTTTTGAAAATAGAAAATGTTGAAAAATAGAAAATGTTATGCTGTTATAATATGAACCTGCAAGGTTCGAATAACTTGGTGGGTACGAGAATCTGTATATTTTTTCCTTTTCTGTATTTTTTATGGTGGTTATAAATAAGGCCACATCTGTGTTAAGATCCTTACGTCTGATGGTTCAGACATATTTTTAGCACAGAAGTTGGTCACGTAGTGACAAAAATCGACCTCTAAAAGAAAGGATTTGAATACTTACAACCAAAGCTGCCATTTATCCAGTATATATTGATTTAAATAAATTGTCACCATTCCCAACAAACTGCTGAAAATTACTCTGTTCCAAGCTGCAATTACTTACTTGTACTTCCAAATCATGGAGTGCCATAAGTAACTCTGCTCTCAAAGTGCAATAATGAACATTACGCGTTCGAAGAAAGAGTGTTCGTAGAAACTGAAGCACCATATCATACAGTTTTACACTTGAACCAATCATATGGGCTAGTTTCTGCACAACCTCCCCCTGACGGCGTACCTACAAAACAAAAAACACTGAGTACAATATTTTAATGCTGCCTGTCAAAAATGTTCTAGACAAAGCCACAGCTTAACTCTACCTTTGGTGATGGAGTAAAAAATAAGTTAGTCAAATTTAAGTGATCAAAGAGGATATTTTCCTTTTCCTTTATGTATTGGCTTAGCAAAGGTGATACTTCATCTCCAAAAAGAGATTGGTTATCTTTCCAAATCTGTCTTTTCACCTCAGTATCTGTGTCAGAATAAAGTTCCCGGTCTCTTACCTGTGAACAAAATATTTAATTAAATAATTTCAATGAGATATCAAAAACTAAAACAAGAATAAACACAAAATATAAGGATTCACAATGTAAATAATGTCATATAAGGGCTTAAGTCAAATGACACACATTTCTGTGAAAAAAAGAAAAGAAAAAAAAAAACAGTTTAATTTATGTAATAACTTAATATGGGCATCTTCGTTGGTACTGTTATGTGATGCAAATTTAATTGTCAAACAAAAGATTGAATTTCTAGTGCTATATTTTGCAAATGTAATTAAATACCAGGAACTGATGAAAAAAGAATTGCACATAAAAGATACTGAACACCTTTCTGTTCATATTAACATGATCTTGATTGCATACAATATAACAAATACAGCTGTACATTTCACAATACTACTGCATCATTCTACAACAACAAGCAGTGTTTCACATTTCAGTCACTCATTGTCTTGGCTTTCGCTCTTTAAAGACCATTTCAAAATTTCTTCATAGAAATATAGGTGTTTGTCATGCAGACAGGCAGATAATGGAGCTTTCCCAAGCCCATACTTAATTTGAATGTTTCCTGGTGGACACACTAGCTTTTCTGTTGCAGTAAATGGAACATACTGAAGGTTCACACACCAGTGAAACTAATCAGTCCATTGATCAATGTACAAGCTGTACTCTTTCTTGTGTTATCAAAAAACAGAATGTGAAAGAGGGCTGACAGAGAATTTCATATTCCCTTGCCTTCTAATAGTTTGTGTTCCTTTAGAAATTTTGGTCTCTGGTAGTATGGCTGCCACCATGACTTGAAGTCTAGTATTTCATAGAAGCATTCTCTCTAACAAGAAATTTGCTTGGTTTTTAACTTGTACACATCACCTGTGTGATGTCACGTGCAACAAACAATCAGTCCCACTTTCTTCATTTTCTTTTTACAATGACAAAATCCTTATCACACTGTAGAAGACTTTGTCCTCTAACTATAAATTAATTTTGAATTTTGTTGAATTTCCCAGAATTGGCTAGATACAAGAGAAAACTGCCAAGAGTGCGATTCGTATTCTGAACCAAGTGGATATCCAAGAATAAATGAAGTTCAGTGTGTTCTTGTGGCACTCGTACCACAAATCATCAGTAAATCTATAATGCAATTCACATTTGACTGTGTGGATAACAAAGACAACAATGTGCAATAGTCACAACAATTGCAGCGTACTGTCTTCTTGTGAACATTACTGGTATTGCTACCTAGGGGTGCACATAGAAAGTATTAAATGACATACAGTATCACCAGTGCTGCTATCTAAGCTTTATTTTCAAGGAGCACATGTTACGACTGGCCTCTTTACTTTTAAAAGAGCGTGAGACATTCACTGATGCCACTACAAAATAACAATGTTTTGCAGAATCTAACAGAATGTACACCAACTGATGGACTGATAACTCTTTAATTTCAGTTTTTGCAGTTACAACTATAATATGTAGAGCAATAACAAACTCAAAATAACCAAATTACAAACTGATGGCGTTTTCAATACAAGTGATTCATATGCATCTCATTCAACTAAATATTTAATAGAATCTGACTGGCAGTGGGAGTGTCTGCCAAAAGTTGAAGTAAGAGCAAGAGTAGGACAAATATTGTCTGGAATCACAGATTTCTGTGATCTCCCAAATCGCTTAAGGCAAATGCCAGAAAGGGTCTTTTGAGAGGACACAGCCAATTTTCTCCCCAAGTCTGAGCTTGTGATCCATTTCTAATGACCTCCTTGTTGATGATACATTAAACCCTACATTAATTTTTATTAAGTATTGCTATTGAAGTGATTTAGTCATTCAATTAAGTGGGCAAGATGTCAATAAAAATTATTCCTTTCATATCAGTAAGTAGTTGTTGTGATCTTTAGTTGAAAGACTGGTTTCATCCAGCTCTCCACGCTAATCTACTTTGTGCTAGGCTCTTCATTTCTGCATAACATCAACTTGAACCTGTTTGTATTCATGTCTTGGCCTCCCTCTACAATTTTCCCTCCATCACCAAACAGACAATTCCTTGCTGCCTCAGGAACTGTCTTGTTAAACAATCCCTTTTTTTAGTCAAGTTGTGCTATAAATTTCTTTTTCCCCAATTCAGTTCAGTACCTCCACATTACCTATTGGATCCACTCATCTAATCTTCAAGCATTTTGCTGTAACACCAAATTTCAAGATTTCTATTCTCTTCTTGTCTGAATCGTTTATTGTCCACATTTCAAGTCCATACAACATTACATTCTACACAAAGTATTTTCAGAAAAGACTTCCTAGCACTTAAATTTATATTAGATGTTAACAAATTCCTCTTTTTCAGACATACATTTCTCGCTATAGCCAACCTGCATTTTATATCTTCCTTACTTCAGCCGTCATCAGTTATTCTGCTGCCCAAATTGCAAAATTCATCCACTAACTTTAGTGACTCATTTCCTACTTTAATTCTCTCAGTAATGTATGCTTTAATTTGATTACACTTCACCACCCTTCTTTTACTTTTGTTGTTATTCAAATTCTAGCTTCTTTTCAAGACACCATCTATTGCGCTTAATTGTTTTTCCAAACCCCTTTCCGTCCGTGAGAGAATTACTGTGTCTCTGAGAAACCTCATAGTTTTTATTTCCTGTCTTTGAATGTTAATTGTCCTTCCAAATTTCTCCTTGTTTGTCTGTACTGCCAGCTCAATGTATGTATTGAATAACGTCAGATATAGGCTACAACCCTGTCTCACTCCTTTCTAAACTACTAGTTCCCTTTCATGTCCTGTGACACTTATAACTGTAGTCTGGTTTCTGCTAACCTTTTACTCCTGTATTTTATCCTTGCTACCTTCAGAATTTCAAAGCATGTATTCCAGTTGACAATGCCCAGCCTTCTCCATCTCTACAAATCTTGTAAATGTATATTTGCTTTCTTCAACAATGTAAATGTCAGAAAATCAGGAACATTTTATTTTTGGGGTAATACACCTTCAGTCAATAAAAAGGAGATAACACATAGTGATATGGTGAGGAGAGACAACCACACGCACTCGTATACTATGAGCACTCTCATTTGTTCCATAAACAAAGGATATCTGTCCTGTGGGTTTTTTCCCCCTCCAGTCAGTATGTAACAGTTCTTGATGTGCACTCAGGGCCATTAGTGTATTAATAGAAGACAGATATGACTTCAAGTTGCTGTATAGTATGAGAAGCATTATATTCACTAAAATGCCTTCATAAACATCTGTAATCATTTTATTATGAACCAAAACTAAGATGCGAGCCCAAAGAAGGAATAACAGCCTGACTGTGTCACCAGCTTCACAGCAGATATTCATCACTCCACAAAACTTTCTTCCACTTAACCACTGACCAACAGTAGTACTGTTAGCACAGTCCTAAGCAATGATGCAGAGCATTATTATAAGTTGCTTCTAGACTGCAGCACAATCATTAACAACAAGTCCTATTGAATCTTGATGAACTGTTCCATCAATGATACCTAAATCTGAGCTGCAATGGAAACCCCTGCAACAAAGGATAAATGCATTTTGCAATTGGTCCTTTGAATTAAATGGTTAACCTATATAAAATTTGAAGCACAAGACAGAAATGGACCTCAATTTCAAAACAAAACAAAAAAGGAAAATAAAATAAAAGACAACCAAAATATCAATCAATGACAACCTAGCAAAACAAAGAATACAGAAGGAAAGATCAAGACACAAAAACATCAAGCAAACCATCAAAGAAGGGCATCTTTCACAGGAGATCAACAGCAGACAACTGATTCATAGAGTATGCTGTATAGATAGGCAATCAAGTAAATTTCTCACGTCTATCAGAGTTACAATTAGGTTCATGCTTCCCTAGCATTTCCTCTTCACCATATAACCAGATATATAATACCTACAAAATATCTCTGATGGAATGTCAAAACTGGTATGTCTCATTTGAACTCTCACTATTTCATTTGAATAAAATTCTTCTGAATGTGTGAACACATCATATGTGATAACACTACCAGTGTTACAACTGCTGTAGCATGCTGACTCAGTCACAGACAGTCATCAACTTGACTAAGTCACCCTGATGAAGGCTGCCTGTAATAACAGCCGAAACATCAGTAATTTTATCATGCAACACCATCACATGTCCAGAAGAATTGTATTGAAATGTCTTTTGACCACAAAAGCCAATACCTCACAACATTCAGTTCCTTTCATGGACACATTCTGATGTAAAACTTATATGATATTAACATAATATCAGCCTTTGTGATCCTGATGAATTTTATTTCCACCACAAGATTTCATCCTTTGAAAACTGAATGGAAAAGAAGAGCACCACACGTTGATTTAAAAAAAAAAAAGCTTTGATAGCTGCCTCTAATGCCAACTTATTTGTGAGAAGCTTACTGATTGCTTCATAATATAACAATAGTTTGAGGACGGATTATGCAAAGTGTTCCTGTGACGTGGACTCGCACAAAAGCTGAATAAATAGAATATTCACTTAGGACTCTAGAACTTAATTATTTCAAGTTGGGTTCTTTCCTTCTGTGGTAGTCGGCAGTCTGATTTGGTCAAGTCTAGAGTGAAATTACTTTCATTTGAATATATTGACTTTCAAACATTTTACACACTGTTGGTGTAATTATTTAAATATACAGCTAGGAAAAATAAAGTACATATAAAATATATTTACCTATGTGACACATTGTTACAAATAATGCGAAAATGATATATATAGGAAACTAGTAAACAGAAATTTATTACAACTTAGTGCGGAGTATTCAGAACTTCATGTAACTTAAATTTGATTTCTCATACTCCTTTATGGAGTAGTATGCTTCCTTCTTGGACCACTCTGCTAAAACATTATAAATTTATTATAGAGAGCAGAATGGGCAGCTTTTGGCAGTCTATTGAAAAATCTGGGGCCTAGATATTTGTGGCTGTTATGGATCTTAGCTAGACTATTGTTGGGCGCACCAATTGATTGTCCAGTTCTTGAGTTGGGATCATGTACATCCTAAGGTTAAAATTATTTAAATTCTCTTTAATACTGAGATACACTATGTGATCAAAAATATCTGGTTACCCCCAAAAACATACGTTTTTCATATTAGGTGCATTGTGCTGCCACCTACTGCCAGGTACTCCATATCAGCGACCACAGTAGTCATTAGATATTGTGAGAGAGCAGAATGGGGCGCTCAGTGGAACTCACAGGCTTTGAATATGGTCAGGTGATTGGGCATCACTTGTGTCATGCTCTGTACACAAGATTTCCACACTCTTAAACATCCGTAGGTCCACCGTTTTCAATGTGATAGTGAAGTGGAAATGTGAAGGAACACGCACAGCACAAAAGTGTGCAGTCGAACCTCATCTGTTGACACAGTTGAAGAGGTTCATAATGTGTAATAGACAGTCATCTATCCAGACCATCACACAGGATTTCCAAACTCTATTAGGATCAATTGCAAGTACTATGACTGTTAGGCGGGAGGTGGTAAAGCTTTGATTTCATGGTCAAGCGGCTGCTCGTAAGACACACATCACGCCGGTAAATGCCAAATGATGCCTCGCTTGGTGTAAAGAGCATAAACATTGGACGATTGAACAGTGGAAAAATTTTGTTTGGAGTTATGAATCACAGTACACAATGTGGCGATCCGATGGCAGGGTGTGGGTATGGCGAATGTCCGGTGAATGTCATCTACCAGTGTGTGTAGTGCCAACAGTAAAATTCAGAGGCGATGGTATTATGGTGTGGTCGTGTTTTTCGTGGAGTGAGCTTGCACCCCTTGTTGCTTTGCATGGTACTATCACAACTCCCAGACCTACATTGATGTCTTAAGCACCTTCTTGCTTCCCACTGTTGAAGAGCAATTCGGGGATGGCGATTGCATCTTTCAACACGATCGAGCACCTGTTCATAATGCACGCCCTGTGACGGAGTGGTTACTTGACAATAATATCCCTGTAATGGACTGGTCTGTACAGAGGCCCGACCTGAATCCTACAGAACACCTTTGGGATGTCTTGGAACGCAGACTTCGTGTCAGGCCTCACTGACTGACATTGATACCTCTCCTCAGTGCAGCACTCCATGAAGAATGAGCTGCCATTCCCCAAGTAACCTTCCAGCACCTAACTGAACGTATGTCTGCGATAGTGGAAGCTGTCATCAAGGCTAAGGGTGGGCCAGCACCATACTGAATTCCAACATTACTGATGGAGGGCACCACGAACTTGTAAGTCATTTTCAGCCGGGTGTCCAAATACTGTTGATCACATAGTGTACATGTAGAGGCTTGGGACTGTCATAATATTGACCTCTTTGAAGTGATTTTTAATGGGTTCTCTTCGAGTCAGTACTGCTATACATCTGATAACCTCTCTTTGGCACCTGAATAGAGTTTTTGAGCTGGGACAATTACCCCATAGAAGAGTTCTTTATCCCTGCTGGGGAAACGTTACGTATGAGATATGACACAAAAGATAAAGGACAGATGCTGAGGATTCTGTGTCTAGCAAATACGTTCAATTAGCAGTGAATCCCTTTACAGTATGGTCCATTTGAATACACTAATGTCAGTGTACTTCACTACCACTGCTCAGAACATTTCTGTATCTTTTCTCTGGGACTGCATTGGAACTACACTGCTCTTATTTCCTACAGGAGCCCAAGAACACTTTTATTATAAACTGCTCATCCACTGCCATTAAGTTGATTGATATTCATGGAACTTGTCACAGTTTAAACTTGAAAGGCACACATTACCACACTATGACAAAAAATTTACTTATTAGTTTATGTACAACATATTTCTTTTCTGAACAGTAGTAAACCTTTATGTTTACACGTTTCACACTGCTTCTACAACAATGAATTTATTTTTATAAACCTCAGAACATTTCAAATAATTTTTAAAGATGCCTTCAAATAGGATTACATGTACTACTGTACCAGAACTTTCAGATATTTGTCTTCAATGTGAGGCGTATTGCGAAGAATACACATAACCACAGGCCGAAGAGCCTTTACTCGTACAACTGAAAAGCTCTTGGCCAAAAGTTCTTTCAGTTTGCGGTCTCTTTCCTTTCCTTCCTTCTGACCAATTTCATTTATATGTTGTACCAAGCGGTCCCTCAGTTCCTGAAAACAAAAATATTTTCTTCAGCAACTTAAGTGCAAATCAAAGTGCAGGCTAATTAACAGTCTGTCTTCAAATAAAAAAGTTGTTTCAACAATTTATGAACAAGTTTAGTATCATATTACAATCAATAGTAAGCATGGTACATCTTAACAGAGATAATATCTAAAAACATAATAATTGTCAAATGAAACACTACAAATAAAATCACAATTTCTGCTCTTGAAATCTGCAGCTAACACCAAAAATAAAACTACAGCCATCAAAAACAGCATGCTGGTACCTGGCCTTCAATAAAGCAGATTAGTTAAAGTATTTACAATGGGAAGAATACACACAGAAACCTTTAATTAAGTACAAAATTAGTATACCTTGTAACAAAATTGAATGTTAGGAATTTTCTAATTTAATACACAGCTGTAATTTTTTTTATTTTGACTTGAATTTTGGTCAAATTCAGACCATTATTGGAGCATAAAACACCAGTTACACCCTATTAAAACACAGAGAAACAAACTACTGAATATTGCAGCTTAGGCATTCAAAACAGGACTGCGGCAGACATGGAGGTGCAAGGTTTATGAGGAGGACAGTTATTCTGGTAAAAGCATGATAAAACATTAATCGTATGTTAAAATAAAACATGAAACAAAAAAATGAACATCTTTAGAAATAAAAACATATATCTTTTTGCCTTTCTTTCCAGCTTCCAAATAAGAATAAATAAATGTCAGCAAGAACCACCCTATGAGGTACATAAATACATTCTGGTATGTATAACAATAATGAAAAATCTGAGTATTGTCCTAATCATTTCAACTTCACCATGTTTAATTCTTGTTAGTGTAAATTAGACAATATCATCATACTTTCAAATAATTGTATTTTAAAACTTTCTGCAGATTAAAATTGTGGGTCAGATTGGAACTGAAACCTGGGATGTTTGCATTTCACTTGCTAGTTCCTTACTCACTGAGCAATACAAGTATGACCTGCCCTCACAATCTTGGTCTGGCACACAGTTTTAATCTGCCCCAGCACACACACACTACTGCAAAATGAAAATTCATTCTGGGGCTGTATTTTAATTATGTTTCACTTTTCCATTAAATATCTTGTATTATTATTATTAGCATTAGCAGTAACTGTCTCCTGGTCCTTGTATGAGTAATGGTCCTTGCATGAGTAACAGAATTTAGCTTAATCACCATCCTCCACTCAAGTTCTTATTTAAAGGTAGAACAAAATTTTCCCTTAGACAGTAGTTGCAGTCTCAAAATCTCTAAGCAGTTCTAGGTATCTTCCTTCCAATAAATTACTCTTATTTATTTTTTAATTAACATGTTCAGTGCAGTTCCTATTGATCTTTCTTGTTACACACCACTTGGGATATTTATCACAAATGAGTGCATTATTGCTGTAATGTATGAAACTGTCTTTCTGCCATGCTACTTTCATAAGTTTCATAGTAATTTTATGCCGCTTAATATAACACCTCTCTTTACATAGGGCATTGTTCCACTCACATTCAACACCTACATCTACGTTTATAATCTGCAAACCACTGTGAAATGCATGGCAGAGGATATGTCCTATTGTACCAGATATTAGAACTTTTTTCCCATTCCTTTCACATATGAAGTGGGGAAGAATTATTGTTTAAATACATATATGCACATTGCAATTAATCTAATCCTGTCTCCATGATCCCTACAAGAACAATAAGTGGTGGTGGTTGTATATTGTGACAGGCACCTTCAAAGCCAGTTCCTGAAATTTTGTAAGTAGTAGTAGTTTACATCTCTCTTCAAGAGGCTGACAGCTCAGTTCTTTGAGAATCTCTGCAGCACCTTCCAACGAGTCAAATAAACCTGTGACCATTCGTGCTGCCCTTCACTGTAAACATATAAGGTCCCCTGTTTTCCCTGTTTGGCACGGGACCCACACACTTGAGCAATATTCTAGAACTACCAATAAACTGAAGGCTGCCATCTGCTTTAGACAAGACTGAGCCTATGTTATCTTTCCATTTCATATCCCTATGAACTGTTACTCACCAGGTATTTGTATGAATTGACCAATATTATTCCTGACTCATTGATATTACAGTCATAGGACACCACATTTCTTCATTTTGTAAAGTGCACAATTTTACATTTCTGAACATTTGAAGCAATTTGCCACTCTTTGCATCATTTTGAAATCTTGTCATGATCTGACTGAATATTCACACAGCCCCTTTCAGACAGTACTTTATTACAGACAATTGCATCATTTGCAAAAAGTCGAAAGTTACTATTAATATTCTCCACAACATCATTAATGCACAAAACGAACAGCAAGGATCTGAAGACACTTCCCTGGGGTATTCCCAACGTTACTTCTGCATCCATTGATGACTCTTCATCCAAGGCAACATGCTGAACCCTCCACACCAAGAAATCCTAAACACAGTCACAAATTTTGCTTGATGCCTCGTACAAGTGTACTTTTTATAAGTGTAGATGTGGCACTGAGTCAAATGATTTTCGAAAATCTGGAAATATTGAATCTATCTGTCTGCCCTGATCTATGGCTTACAGAATGTCTTGTGAGTAAAGTACAAGTACATGATTTATGTTTTCAGAATCCATGCTGGTTGGGATGGAGGAGGTGTCATTCTGTTCAAATTACCTCAGTACATTTGAACTCAGAACTTGTTCTAAAATTCTACAACAAATAGATGTCAAGGATTTTGGATGGTAGTTTTGTGAATCACGTCTCTTATCCTTGTAGACAGGCGTGACTTGCGCTTTCTTCCAACTACTGAGGACAGTTTTTTGTGTGAAGTATCTACAAAAGTTTTTAGCTGGGGGAATGCCTAACTTGACTGCAAATTCAGTACAGAATCTGAAAGGGATTTCATCAGGGCTTGAAGCTTTATTCATTTTAAGGATTTCATCTGTTCTCAATACCACTGACTCACTCATCTTTTCTGTGAGATGAGAATTAAATTTGAGCAATATTTCTGGGTTTTTCCTTTGTAAAGAAACATTTGAAAATAAGCATTTCAGCTTTTGCTATGCTACTATGAGTTCCTGTCTCAACTGTGAGTGACTGGACAGTTCTTTGGTGCCACTAATAATCTTTACATATGACCAGAATTTCTTTGGATTTTGTGGGAGCTCTTTCGACAGTATTCTGCTGTGGCAATCATGAAAGTCTTCATACATTGCTCTCTTGACTGCCTAATGTATTTCATTCAGGATCTGTCTATCTAGGGCCCTATGCTTTGTTTTACATCAGACACACAGCAGTTCCTGTTTCTTTAGAAGTTTATTTACAGCGACTGGATACCATGGAGGGTTCCTCCCATCCTGAAGTGTTCACATATCGATCCAGCGCATGGTCAACTATTCTTTTAAACTTGAGCCAAGTACCTCTATCTCTACACATTACTATCTAAGTGAAAAGCTTCAAGTAGCCTCATTGAAACATAATACTGCTGCTTATTTATCTACCTTACTGAGCATATAAATCTTTTTACATGTTCTAATTGCCCTTTGTACTTTGGTAATGATTGTTGCTACAACTACTTCATGGCCATGGGCACCAGTTTTGATGTATACATCCTCAAAGAGGGCTGGTCTACTTGTTGCCATTAGATCTAATAAATTTCCATCATGAGTGGATTTCCAAACTATCTGGTCTAGGTAGTTTTCAGAGTAGGCATTTAGTAATGTTCCACAGGATATCTTGTCATGCCTGATCGGGGCCCTTACTTACAAGTGAACTGAGGGTTCCCCCAAAGTTTTCAGTTAGAGCAGGTGGTGAGTTGGTTGACTGCTAGAAGGATCAGTTATAATTTTATGTGCATCCCTGATACTGAGTCTTGCCCAAACAATCTTGCACGCAGCTTTAATTTCTATCTCAGTGGATTTGAGTTTCTTGTCTACTTTGACAAATACATTACCTCCACTTCACAGTAGCTTGCCCTTTCAATATACACTTAACTTTTTCCTATAAACCTTACTGCAATCAACTTCAGGTTTAAACCAGCTTTCTATACCTAGTGTTATGTGAGCTTCAATGCTTTTTGGGAGTGCTTTAAACTCTATCAGTTTGTTCAGAATGCATCGCCATTTAACCACTAGGATTTTAATACTCTCCCCTGTGTATATGTGAGGCGTGAGGGGTGGGGAGCAAAAGAGGGAGGGAGGGGGCAGGATTGGGGGTGCGAGGCTACTTCTTTGGATCCTACACTGACACATTTTTGGTCTCATACAACTATTGTTACCTAGATTGGATAGGAAATCACCTAGTCTACAGAAACCCCTATGTGCTCTGCACACACTGCGAGCTACCTGGTAGCAGACTCTGATGTGTAGCGCACGCCTGATCCGTTCAGGAGGACTTTACAGTTTTCAAGCCTATGGCACAACTCTATACAAGCACAGCCTATCTTGTCAAAGAACCTTCGCAGTCTCTGGTTCAAGTCCTCCACTCAACTCAGAGTGAGGGGCAATGACCTGTTCTGGGGACAATGCCCCACATTACGAGCTTCTTTGAACCTGCATGAGCAAGGCTGGTATTCTCTACCTTCTCTGCAGTTCGTTGAAATGAACCAAGTATGGCAGGCACTGTTTGTTCCAATGTGCACCACAATTTTCAGTTGGTTGCACCCAGTTTCCTTACTGGCTTCCGTAACAGCCTCTTCAATATATTGAATGAGGCTTCTAGGAATAAACACTGAGTGGACACAGTGTTCCTTCCCAATCCTTTGCTACCATTACCCTAAGTGGCACCATTATTCACTGTACATTTGAACTGCCGGTGATTAACAGGGCCCTACCCTTTTGTGTTTGTTTCCCCTTGACATGGACACAACATGTTTCCCAACAGTTGAAGTGAGTCTCATTGGCTCAGTTTCCATTTCAGTGAAATACAGCACCTCTAACTTTTTGGTTGGGAGACGCATATAACATCCTGAGTTCTCCCTGGTCCTCGTCTCCCCTGCACAGAATGCCTGGACCTACCACTGACAAGCCACTCACAGTCAAGTGGATGAGTAGTGACAGATCCTGGATTTCCTGCAGAAGAGACAGCACCTTTGGTACCTCTGGTGAATGACTCTTAGTAGCCCTGCCATCACACTCATTCACAGCACCTTCTGATTGCCTGACAGCAGTCACAGTGATTTGCAATGCTTTCAAAAAGCAACTAACTCATCCTGTGCCCAAGAACAGCAAACACACTGGGGTTGCATTATGTCTTATGCAATATTTCACAGACTTGCAGCTATATTTGTTGATTATTTTTTAATTTATGGTTTTGATATACTCCAATATTTATGGGCTTGATATGCTACAAGTATCACCAATAGTCTATTAGAACTGAAGCAATTTACAGCCAATACAAAATATCGATTACAACTACAGTGAACCTTGCTATAAACTTACTGTTTCCCTGAACTGTTTTTCGGGTAACAATTACTAACAAATTCTTCAATAGCTTTAATTTATGATAAATACTGACAATATATGCTTTTATTAAAAGAGAATGCTACTGCGACACTATATGTTAGTTATTTACAATAACAGTTATTATGAAGTAGGTTACACCCAACACAGTTTGCTTGTGTCCAGAAATTCTCATAAATACACCGTTTTTGCTCATGTATAATGAAATTGAGGAACTAATGGTTTTGAGCGAGGACATTGTGACCAAAAGTTTCTAAAACACACAGGTTGTCTCTACTATTAACAATTTTGTACTGCACAATATATCACAACACAAGTATGACACAAGCACAAGCTTTGATACAATCAACACAAAAAACATGTTTAAATTTTACATCAAGCATTGGACCTAAGGTTTGAGGTAGTTTTATAAGACAGACATGATTTTACTTGGACACAGTGTAAATGGCAGAAGTCAGGATGTATACATAAGCATAAGCAAATAAATGTGTGAACTGCACAGTCTTTTTGAATTTAACTGATAGTAATATCATTGAACTTGTGTCATCTTCATCATTTCTGTTGTGTATGATGAGTATTCAACAAGGTTTGTCGTAAGTGAAAGTGCCCTTGTCATTAGTGGGTATGGAAGATTTGGACATGTGCCTTTTTTCCTATCTTAACACACTAACACCATAGCAGCAACAGCTCAACAGTTCTTTGTCATAAAATGCACTATGTCATCTCTTGTGTTGTGTTTACAGTCTTAAATGCCAAAGTTTTTAATGACACAGTTCCTGCTCCATCACATATACCATAGAAAATTCCTCCTTGGAGTAGCAGCTTCTGTTTCAGTTACATGCTACATAGAAATGCCCATTAACTTCTGGACATCAGAGTTCTGTCTAGTTATATTCTTGGCATGAACCCATGCCACAAGTCACATCTCTCTTCCTCGCAACACTACATGGGAGAGATGTAGCTCACTACTTCTGTTCCCCATGAATCTCTCTTGCAGAGTATACCTTCTTCCAATTCTCACTACAATACTGAAAGAAAAAAATTAGTTCATTTTTGTTGGTACGATAGCTCTCTACACACTGAAGTGAGAAATCCTCACAAAGAAAACTCTCTCTTCGTTATTATTCTTTAAAATACCAATAGACACTTTCAGCCAACTGGGCCATTTTTAAAAGCCTTAATTGAACTGTCCAAGCAAAACTTAAACACTATACAGACTAAGCTGTTCACATGCAGTACCATCACTGTCAAAGTCACCTCAATCCAGAGGTGTGTGCCATCACTTAGGCCTGAATGGAGTTTTTAAGGACAAAGAAGTTTCATCACTTAAGTTGCTTCAGACACACTACAAAAACACATTTCCACTATGTTGTGATGTATACATCTAGACTGTGATGACAATGGCACCACATATGGATGGCCTTTTTCTGGGGTCATCAACCTCCTCCTTGTCTGATGTGGTCTGCCACAAACTACTGTCCTGTGCCAATCTCTTCATCTCAGAGTAGCAGTTGCACCCAATGCCCTCAATTATTTGTTGACTATATCTCAATATTTTTCTTCCCCTAAAGTTTTTGCCCTCCACAGCACCCTCTAGTGCCATGAAAGTTATTCATTGATGTCTTCACACATGTCCTATCATCCTGTTCCTTCTTTTTGTCAGTCTTTTCCACATACTCTTCTCCTCCCCAATTCTGTGGAGTGCCTCCTCATTTCTTATCTTATAAGTCCACCTAATTTTCAACACCCTCCTATGGCATCACATCTCCAACACTTAAACTTTCTTCTTTTCGAGTTTGTGAATGGATTAGATACTGCTAAATATTATCTTTTTTGCTTGGGCACTCGTGTGAAGACACTTTAAAATCACCCTGTGGGCTAAAACTGTCAGTTTTTGTTTGATAAAGAAGAGTTATAGCCATTTATGATTTCCCACTTCAGCTGTGAAAGCACCAATGAAATACTGAACACTCATGCCAAAATTTGGTTTTCCAGAATTGTTTCACTGAGGAATATTGTAATACAGTACCCGCCCTTAGTCACTGCAAGAACATATAAATGCAAGATGTAGATGTACGTAACTGCAAAATGGAAAATCAAAAAACCACCCAATAGTGGAAGGCATTTGGACCTGATGCGGTAGCTGAAAGATTATGTGAAATAACTTGCTTTCTTTCAAGCAGCAGTTTATTGTAGGTCTCTGAAACAATTAAAGGTTCCTAGTGACTGGAAAAAAGCCACGAAAAACTGTTATATGTAAAAGTAACTCCACATGAACCCAAGCAACTGTTGAAGGGTCATTACTGCTTAAGATGTATGTAAATGATCTAGTGGACAGCATCTGCAGTTTTGTGATGCTGTTCATGGATGATGCTGTCGGCTACAGAGTGTGAACAAATTAACACACTGCACTAAAATAGACAAGGAGATCAATTACTATTCAGTTATGAAATTGGTGATAAATCCCTGGAAACAGTAATAACTGTAAAATCCCTAAGAGCAATCTAAAGGAGAATGATTACATAAAACTAGTTCTAGGAAAAGCAGATGTCAGACTGAAATTAATTGGAAGAATCTGGAGGAAACATAAATCATACACAAAACAAATGGTTCAAAAATTCTTGAATTTTGGTTGACAGCCTGGGACCCTTAGCAGGTGGGATTAATAGAAGAGAGAGATAAGATCAAACAAAGAGCAGCACACTTCATACCAGATTCATTTAGTACAAGTGAGAATGTTAACGGAGATGCTTAGAAAAAACTCTAGTGACAGACCACAAGAAAGCCATTGTCCAGCACGAAGATGTTTATTGTTACAATTTCGATAGTGTACATTCCAAAAGGAATCTGGCGATATATTACTTGCTCTCACAAAATGAACACAACAAGAAAATAAGGGTAATTACAGCTCATATGAAGCTAACAGACAGCCACTCTTCAAAAACACCATTCTTGAGTGAATAAGAAAGGGACAAAATGATAGTGACAACATATTGTATAATACGTAAAAATTCTGACAAAAGGATTGTTCCCCCAAGATTGGAGGTTCTGTCTACAATATCCAACCTAGGCTGATCCTTACAATCTAAACTGACTGATTATATACAACATGTCAAAAAAAGCACTGACATTACTTAATAATTTGTGTGGGAGGGCAAACTGATCTGTTTTCATGACAGAACCCATATCAATAAATGTGCAGCTTGGGTGCTGAGAGTGTCGAAGTCTGATAAAGAACCATTATGACAGTTTGTTCTCATTCGTTTTGGTGCCTGAATACGGAAGGTATGCAACCCTTTAGCCATCTGTGTACTGAGGTTAGATGACCTGAGCCTAATAACATTCCTGTGGATGCACTACATTCACCAACACAGCTCTTGTGCACATCCTACTAAGGACCTTGTGTGGTCTGCCAATGGGGTAACATCGTTGACAGCAGTACAACATGTACAGTACACAACTGTGCAATTGACAGACATTGTGCTTGCATGCAGCAAAGAAGACTGCAATGGGAGAGATGCTGCAAGATTGTATGCAGAACATTTTCCAAACAGCCATATCCAACATCATTCCATGGTTGCAGTTATCAAGAGATGCCTCAGAGAAGCTGGAAAGTTGCACTTTTTCTGCCTGAGGTCCCACTTGCACAGCACAGTAGCAGCACTTTGTGCTTGGTACTTGTGAATACTATCCCCAGTCTACTGTTTGTTCTTTAATAAGTGCCAAAAGATGATGTGGATAATCCACACTTGGCTCAAATGTTACAGTTGGAGGAGACTGTGTTGACAGTGTTTGAAAAGGACCCAGCCACCAAACTCAGCAGGTAGCTTAAGTACTGCACATGAATAAAAGTGCCATGTGGCATGTTGTTGATGAACATCAGTTCCATCCATCTCATCTGCAGAAAGTCCAGGGTTTACAGGAGGAGGACAGCCCACGATGGGTAAAGTTTGTGCAATGGTATTTACAATAATGCACAATCCAGCCACAATTCCTAAGGTTAGTGCTATTAGCGGATGAATGCATGTTTACTACAGAGGGCACATTAAAATTGCACAAAATGCATGTTTGGGTGGACAAAAATCTATGATTCAAAATTGCCAACACAGGGTAGGTATTAACATCTGAAACAGGATAACTGGTGACCGCACCACTGGGCCATATCTACTGCCAAACAGACCAACAGGACCACTTTACCTCAAATTTATTAGAAATGTTTTGCCTATCCTATTAGAAGTAGTGACAATAAATGTTCAGATCGACAAGTAGCTGCAACACGACGGAGCTCCAGCAGAGTTTGATGTCAATGTGAATCACTTCAACATCACATATCCCAATCCATGTATTGGTAGAGATGGGCCAGTTCCACGGCCATCATGGTCACCAGGTCTGACACCTCTTGACTATTTTCTGTAGGGTAGTATGAAGAATACTGTTTATGGCACATCTGTACTGACAGCAGAGGGATTTATGAATGAAGTCCACGTAGCAATCGAAATGTTTCAAAGGCAACCGGAAGTATTCGCTCATGTGTATGAGGCTCAGCAGCACTGATGTAGGCTCTGCACTGACAAGTAATATGCAGCTCGAAACCTGTTTGTAATGTAGAGAGCGTGATATGCTGTTCATGTGCTGTTTATTGACTTATTGTGGAAGACACACCCATTTCAGACTTCAACATTCTCCAATACCCAAACTGTGCATTTCTGGGTATGCGTAGGTAATACACGAGTGGAGCAGATAAAATTTGTTGTGTCTAGTATCGTCACACCAACGTTAGTTTGATATATATAGCATGTTGTGATGTCATGCTCTTTGATTCTGAGACAGTAAACAACAGGTAGCAGTAATGCCTACATGACCAGTAATTTTGACAAGTGGTCGATTGGCCGGAGAGCACCTGTATATTGGTCTGCAAGATAACCGGACCTCACCCCATCAGACTTCTTTCTCTGGGGGTACATGAAAGCTGAGGTGTACTCCACCACTATTGAGTTGGAGGTGGAAATGGTTGCAAGATTCTCGCACCATCCATACAAATACAGAGCACACCATACATTTTCCAGTGCACACGAGACTCCCTGCTACGTCAAGACTGGCATCTGGACTGAGGTTAATGGTGCTTCTTTTGAGCATTTATTGCAAACTAATTGTGATCAGAAGAATAAAGCAATGAAAAACATACAACACCATTTTATTCTCAATCTCACCCAATAAGCAATGCATACTCACAAGGGGAGGCCATGACATTGGGATCAAGGGTTTACTTCAAACTTTATACAGGTCATTAAAACAACATAAAGTGCAAGTAGTAAGGTGCCCTACTCAGATAATTGCAAAAAAGTCACAGGAGAAGTTTTGCGTGTTTATTATATATGTAATGTATCTGTCCATAGGTACTGGACAAGAATTCATGGTGGTCAGGTGGTTAGTGTTCAAGCTCCAGAAGACGAACTTGTACGAGGTGATAGTTCAACTCCCACTCAGAATTAAATTTTAATTTGTATTTTATTTCATCACTGGCCATATTATTTGA
Source organism: Schistocerca gregaria (assembly GCF_023897955.1). NCBI lineage: Eukaryota > Metazoa > Arthropoda > Insecta > Orthoptera > Acrididae > Schistocerca > Schistocerca gregaria. The sequence continues at coordinate 322,406,205 of NC_064920.1, read as the reverse complement.
TTTATATGACATCTGAGAAGTGATATAACTGCAAAAAAAGTGTACTTGAACGAAGTTTTAGTGAATTTAATGTTGTTTGACTAGATACTATTTTTAATTAAATTTAATTATTAGAAAAAACATATTTATAGCTACTGACAAGTAAATGCACAAACACATAGAGTTTTCCTAAAAATGTATGCCTGTCATGATTTGCAAAATACCTTATAAATACAATCTGGTAAGGTACCTACGCACAGGCACATCAGTTACATAATTGACACGTAAAACTTCTCTTGCGGTTAACTCAGAATTGTCAGAGTAGTGCACCTTACTATGTGCACACTATGTTGTCTTAATGGCCTACTAAAGGTGTATCAAATTTGAAGTAAAGCCATGATCCCCACACAGTAGCCTCAACTTGTCAGTACTCCAACAACATGTGTTTCTGACACATGGTTACTTCACAAACTACACTTGTTTTTTTTCTCCATCATCATCCCTACTAGCTTGGGCACTGAATTTTTGAACATCCTGTATATTAACTTCTTGGAAAATATGCCCTGAAATTAATAGAATGTATTTTCTAGATTACAACCACGATTAGCCTAGACAAAGAATGACAGATTGACAATCAGCAAACTAGTCCAGAACAAGAAAGGTCTAAATCATTACTTCGTCACAGAATTCTCATAGCATGGAGCAAAAGCGTTTGATTATTCCAAAAAGAGCCTCACTTTCTTAATCACAATCTCTAGTGTTTAAACATGACCGTTGGCACACATCATGAACTACAATGTAACGAATCTATAACTATCCCTGCTAGATGTGTGATTTGCTCCCACTGAATGCAATAGAACACTAGGTAATGCAATAGAACACTATGTGACATGTTACGACAATTTTAATAGGCTTTTGCTCCCCCCCCCCCCCCCCCCTCCCGCCAGTACAATCCAACAACAACTAGACAATCAATTTTGGTTGAACAATAACCATCTTGAGATTTAGGAAAGAAAAAGAAATTTTTCTTTCAATTGTAGCTGTACATTAAAGTCTCCAAAAGATTTTTAAACCATTTAAAATGTTTAAGAAATATTGAAAAATAAAATACAATTAAATGATGTACCACACTTACACTAGAAATGGTATATGATGCATCAACGAGTATTAACCACCACAGAGTCATTAAGATGTATAATATTTATGAATGTCCAAAACCTAAGCAGAGCATTTCTGTCAGCATACAGAACCAGAAGGAGACTGAATACTGCACAGGTCTGCTTGTTGAGATTCATTGGGAGAGTCCTTAGAAAATGTAGTCCATCAACAAAGGAGGTGGCTTACAAAACATTTGTTCGGCCTATACTTGAGTATTGCTCATCAGTGTGGGATCCGTACCAGGTCGGGTTGACAGAGGAGATAGAGAAGATCCAAAGAAGAGCAGCGCATTTCGTTACTTGGTAAGCGTGATAGTGTTACGGAGATGTTTGGCAAACTCAAGTGGCAGACTCTGCAATAGAGACGCTCTGCATCAAGGTGAAGTTTGCTGTCCAGGTTTCGAGAGGGTGCGTTTCTGGATGAGGTATCGAATATATTGCTTCCCCGAGGAGATCACGAATGTAAAATTAGAGAGATTTGAGCGTGCACGGAGGCTTTCCGGCAGTCGTTCTTCCCGCAAACCATATGCGAGTGGAACAGGAAACGGAGGTAATGACAGTGGCACATAAAGTGCCCTCCGCCACACACCGTTGGGTGGCTTGTGGAGTATAAAAGTAGATGTAGATGTATCATTGTGGTTTGCCAACTATAATCAACAGGTGGTGTATTAGGACCACAGTTTGAATACTACTGTTGTTACCTTTGAAATGCTCCAGACATCACCTAGCACTGCTGGCACACTTGCATCCATCTCCACACATAGGTTGAGCACGTATGTTGAGCAGCAGCAGTTTTTTCCTTATTAAGTAAGAATTCAATGACAGCATGATGTCAAAACAAATCATCAATGTCAGTCAGTAAGTAAACATAGCCTGTGATAATGTAATACAAGTTAATGATGTCATAATGCGTAAATAAGCATAACACATTATAATAATGCAGTTATTTTCTTTACATAGTTGGTATTGCAATCATTTCAGTATGACTGTTATACCAAAAATAGTGAGATGATCCTTTAGGGAGGTAGAGCATGTGTGGAATTTATTGCTCTTATGATATATCATTTGGTATAGTGTCCGTGAGACTATATGTAATATGTCAAAACCAGTGAGTTTGTTGGCTTAGGGGATCTCCAGGACAAACTCTGGTAATGCCACAGAGCAAATGATCATGCCTTCTTGTTTAGATATATCAATGTGAACAATAATGTAGTTGTGATGTTCCATGAAATTCTGTAAAACATGTTCTTAAAAATAGAGTCAAGATTACAATACTTACTTATTTAGCTCTTTTTAGCTCTTGCAACTTAAGTCCTCAATTATCTGCTGAATGTATTCCAATCTCTGTCTTCCTCTACAGTTTTGCCCTCTACAGCTCCCTTTAGTACCATGGAAGTCATTCTCTGATGCCTTGACAGATGTCCTATCATCCTCTCCTTCCTCCTTGTCAGCATTTTCCACATATTCCTTTCCTCTACGATTCTACACAGACCTCCTCATTCCTTACCTTATCAGTCCACCTAATTTTCAACATTCGTCTGTAGCACCACATCTCAAATGCTGTGACACTCTTTTGTTCCGGTTTCCCCACAGTCTATGTTTCACTACCATGCAATACTGTACTCCAGACGTACATCCTCAGAAATTTCTTCCTCAAATTAACACCTTTGTTTGATACTAGTAGATTCTATTGGCCAGGAATGCCCTTTTTGCCAGTGTTAGTCTGCTTTTGATGTCCTTGGTCCGTCCATTATTGGCTATTTTGCAGCCTAGGTAGCAGAATTCGTTAACTTCATCTACTTCGTGATCTTGATCTTGATCTTAAGCTTCTCGCTGGTCTCATTTCTGCTACTTCTCATTACTTTTGTCTTTCTTCAATTTACTCTCAATCCACATTCTGTCCTCATTAGACTGCTCATTCCATTCACCAGATCATGTAATTCTTCTTCACTTTCAATCAAGATAGCAATGTGCATCTGCAAATCTTATTATTGATATCCTTTCTTCTTGAATTTAATTCCATTCCTGAACCTTTACTTTACTTCAAACATTGCTTCTTCAATGTACAGACTGAACTTCCCTATTGGCACTTGTAGATATTGTACATTATCAGTCTCTCTCTAGAGCTTACCGCTATGTTTTCTCAGAATTTCGAACATCTTGCACCATTTTACATTGTTGAACGCTTTTTCCAGGTCGACAAATCCTATAACATGTCTCGATTTTTCTTTATTCTTGATTCCATTGTCAACCACAACTTCAGAATTGACTCTCTGGTGCCTTTACCTTTTCTAAAGTCAAACTGATCACCATCTAACACTTACTCAATTTTCTTTTCCATTCTTCAGTATAACAATCTTGTCAGCAACTTGGATGCGTGAGCTGTAAAGCTGATTGGCCGATAATTCTCACACATGTCAGCTCTTGTGGTCTTTGGAATTGTGTGGATTATATTTTTCTGAAAGTCAGAAGGTATGTCCCACATTCATACATTCTACACACCAACATGAATAGTCATTTTGTTGCCACATCCTGCAATGATTTTAGAAATTCTGATGGAACATTATCTATCCCTTCTGCCTTATTTGATCTTAAGTCCTCAGAAGCTCTTTCAAATTGTGATTCTAGTACCGGATCCCCTATCTCCTGTAAATCAACTTGTTTCTTCTTCTATCACATCAGACAAATCTTTCCCCTCATAGAGATTTTCAATGTACTCTTTCCACCTATCTGCTCTCTCTTCTGCATTTAACAGTGGAATTCCCATTGCACTCTTAATGTTACCACCCTTACTTTTAAGGCCACTGAAGGTTTTTTTGACTTTCCTGTATGCTGAGTCACTCCTTCTGACAATCATTTCTTTTTCAATTTCTTCATACTTTTCATGCAGCCATTTCATCTAAGCTTCCCTGCACTTCCTGCTTATTTCATTCCTCAGCATCTTGTGTCTCTGTATTCCTGAATACCCCTGAATATTTTTGTACTTCCTACTTTCATCGACCATCTGAAGTTTTTCTTCTGTTACCCATGGTTTCTTCGCAGTTGCTTTCTTTGTACCTATGTTTTTCTTTCCACCTGTCCAACTTCAGTGATGGGTCTATTCAGGGATTTCCATTCCTCGTCAACTGTACTGCCTACTGAGCTATTCCTTATTGGTGTATCTATAGCTTCAGAGAACTTCAAGTGTATTTCATCATTCCTTAGTATTTCCATATCCCACTTTTTTGAAGATTGATTGTCAGTGACTAGTCTCTTAAAATTCAGCCCATTCTTCATTACTACTATATTGTGGTCTGAATCTATCCTGTGTATGCCCTACAATCCAGTATCTGGTTTCAGAATCTATGCCTAACCATGATGTAATCTAACTCAAACATTCCTGTATCCTCCAGCCTTTTCCAAGTATACCTCCCCCTTTTGTGATCTTGAACAGAGTGGTCACTATTGCTTGCTGACATTTATTACAGAACACAATTCGTCTTCCTCCTCTCTCATTACTTGTCCCAAACCCATATTCTCCTGTAACCTTTTCTCCTACTCCTTCCCCTACAGCTGCATTCCAGTCCCACATGACTATAACATTTTCATCTCCCTTTACATTCTGTATTACCCTTTCAATAGCCTCATATACTTTCTTTATCTCTTCATGTTCAATTTGCGATGTCTGCATGTGCACCTTAACTAACATTGTCAGTGTTGGTTTGCTGTTGATTCTGACAAGAACAACCCTATCAGTGAACTGTTCGCAATAAAACACTCTTTGCCCTACCTTCCTATTCATAACAAATTCTATTCCCATTACAACAGTTTCTGCTGTTGTCGATATTACCATATACCCATCGGACCAGAAGCCCTTGTCTTCTTTCCATTTCACTTCACTGACACCTACTGCGTCTAGATTGAGCCTTTGCATTTCCCTTTTCACATTTTCTAGCTTTCCTACCATGTTCAGGCTTCTGAAATTCCATGCCCTGACTCGTAGAACATTATCCTTTTGTTGATTATTCAATCTTTTTGTCATGGTCACCCTCCCTTCGGCAGTCCCCACCCAGAGATCCAAAAGGGGGACTAATCCAGAATCTTTTGCTGATCGAGATATCATCATGACACTGTTTCAATTACAGGGCACATGTTCTGTGGAGTCAGGTGGCGTGTCTTTTATGCAGTGGTTTCCATTGCCTTCTGCAACCTCATGTCGATGATCATTGCTGATTCTTCCACCTTTAGGGGCCATTTTCCACCCATAGACAAGAGAGTGCCCTGAACCTCTGCCTTCTTTGACAATGCCGTTGGCAGAATGAGGGTGACTTCTTATGCCGTAAGTCTTTAGCTGCCAAAGCTGATTATTAATCAAAATTTAAGCAGTGGTGGGTTCTGAATCCAGGACCAAGGACATTTTGATTATTAATCAAAGACACTAACTCTAGACCATGGGTACAATTTACTCTTACTGTACACCACTTCACAAGAATTAATTTTGGGGCTTTCTGAGAAATCAGGGTGCTGACTAACTTCCTAACTTCACCCTCAGTTACATAAAAAATACAGTCTACACTAAGTGCCATTAGGTCCTGCTTATCACAAATCCCAAATGGCCTCAATGCTCATTTAGTCTGGAATATGAGCAAGATCATGGAATGCCAGTAACTCTAGGGTTGATAGTGGGCTGTTGGAGGAACGCATTATGAGCAGCCGTTCAGGATAGTAAGTGGCAGTTGACCAGACTCAAGACATAGGCCAGAAATGTGGCATGTGTAGGAAGAAGGACAAAAGATTAGGATTTAACACCCTAATGACTACGAAGCCATTAGAAACAGGGTCAATCTCACAGTGTGGATGGATGGAGAAGGAAATCAGCCATGTCCTTTCCACACGAATCATCCCTGAATTTGTCTAATGCAATTTAGAGAAGAAAAATCTAAAACTACATTTTCAGACAAGGATTTCCCTTACTGTCCTCCCAGATGAGACCTCAGTGTGCTTTATCACTGTGACATTTTGCCAAGTAATCTGACTTGTTTGAAATAACCCTGCTGCCTGTTTAATCTCCTCACAGTGTACAGAGTCAATGATTTTTAAACATCATGGCCCTGCTGTGCATCTATACCTGAGCCATAAGCAGAAGAGAGGCTTATAGAAAGGGAACACCACTGTTCAATATGTTCCCCATGGCCTAAGTTTGAGACACTACACTAGACTTTTAGACCTTTACATCACTCAGATGCAGCAACCACGTACACCTTTAGACTGAAGTGAGACCAAAAATCATCAACAAGTTTTAAAAGTTAGATATGTGAACTTCATTTTGCGTACAGCTGAGTTAAAAATGCAACAGGAACAACTAAAATTGACAGATACACATTTCTTCAATAGAAAATTAAAATCACCTCCCCTAATCATTTACCCATCAATTATTGCTGATGCATGAGCAGAATATAGCAAAGTTGTCCCAACAATGAATGTAACTCAGGATTCATAACCGAGATGTAGTACTAATGATTGCTTAGCAAATATGGTCACTGATCTCTGAAGGATACCTCTCTCTTATTTGAATCTCCCCGGCAGAGAATAACTGACTTGATATCTAAAAAAAGTCTGATGTCCCCAGGAATCTCATATATGGATTTGTTAAAAGACTTTATGCCTTCTCCTTACCTAAAAATTTACCTATAAAATATCATCTACGCAGAAATATTCCAGAATAAAATTTTCACTTTGCAGCAGTGTGCGCACCGATATGAAACTTTCTGGCAGATTAAAACTGGAGCCAGACCAAAACTCAAACTTGGGACCTTTGCCTTTAAGCGTGCAAGTGTTCTACCGACTGGGCTTTGGTTTGGAAGGTAGGAGATGAGGTACTGGCAGAAGTAAAGCCATGTGGACAGGGTGTGAATCATGCATCAGTCGGTAGAGCACTTGCCTGCAAAAGGCAAAGAACCCGAGTCTTGATCTGGCAGTAAGTTTCATAGGAAAGATTGTCATATTGTGACTTCCAGGCATAGTTTGGAGACATTTCTGTTACAGCGAAACAGTTACTGTTGATCTAACACTTTACAAACCCCCTCCTTTCAGTTTTCCATACTTTTGTAAATCCACTTGAACAATTTATTGAGTTCAGAAACATTTTCATCATTTCATCTCACTCTCTTTCATTTTTCCTTACGTCTTTGGTCTTGCAACCCTAAAGGCTGTGAGGTTCTCAGCAGATGACCATCACATAGCTGCGTGCTTGTCCTCAATTACAGAGCGACACTGATCATTTCACTAAAGAACATGCTGCCTCTGAAGTCGTCTTCAGGAATTCAGAAGGTCAGTGGCATAGTGGAATCACACATGTAATGTGCCCAGTCGGTTATGGACATTGTCATGGTATTCAAAGACAGCCAGTGTCCAGTTTGCTCTCGTAACCATCAGTTGTGGTAGCTTTCTTATGGGAACTACATTATCAATGAGAAGAATTTACAAGGGGAAGGATGTGGTCACTTGAGAGGAAGTAATCAGCCAATCGAACTGGGCAGCAAATGCAATCGCAGCAGAGCATACTGCAAAGTAAACGGCTCTGAATAGTCCTCAATGCTGAGTTGCATTTACCACCTGTGCTTAAAAGCCACAGCACTTCTGACATGATCTTGTTCTCAGCAACTCAGCCTCTCAAACAGGTCACTGCAGATACCTATAGCACAGTATGTGAATTCAGATCTCCTACAAGGTGGAATTTTTGAAGGAGTTGTATGAGAAAGCCAGAGGGGGGCTTCTCTATACTGAGCTATTGTGCAAAGTTAAAAAATGTTACACAAAGAAATGTTACATGGAATGTGCATTTTTGCACTAACTGTTAAAACAGCCATAATTAGTAGAACAGGAGAGGGGTTGTACATGCCATTCACATAGATGACCACTCCATCTTTAGTCCTGTAACCACTGAGGTCATCCCTTTGATTGCGGCTATATCCCCTGAGCAAAGGGGTGGCAGTTGTTTTAAAACTTGCCTCCTGTAGACACAGGTGCATTGCTTAAGTCTTCCCTGTACCGATAGTTTCAATTCCTCTACATGTGTTCTGGATCCATTCTCATTCCACTGTAGCATAGGGGCCATTTACTACTTAGATTTTTGCCCCCCTTTTCCCCTACTCAAGTTGAAGAACCTAAATAAGAAAGGGAAAGAGTGAGAGGACTTGGAGGTTCACTCAGACAGGTTTCAATATGGATTATTGATTCCTCATTATTTGATGAAGCAGGTAACTTTGACCTGCTTGTTTTGACCATTTTCCTGCCATATCATTTGTTATCAATTTTCTCCCCCCCCCCCCCTTTCTGACAGTGCTTCCTTTGGCTAAGGTATACTTTTCTTTAACTGTGTTGCAACTTTAAATGCTGACTGACCAATAACTTTCCTTCACTAGCTATTTCCATAAGCATTTGTTTCCACTTTTTTTTTCAGATTTCTTTTATGGTGACCAGAGAATACATTGCACATGTACGGGTCTCAGCATGTGGTATGCATTTAGTCACCTTCAGCTCGTGACTCTTTCTCTTACAACTGTAAGACAGGGTACTGCCTTCATCACAGTATTTGTTTAATCAAGCAGTTCAAACAGAAGTCAGAATTGGTGCATTTGGTTCCTTCAGTGTGAATGGCCATTCTGGATTTCTCCATAAGCTGCTTGACTGTTTTAATATAAGATTGTGTGGCCAAATTTGTTACATTAAAATCTCATTGAATTTGAAGTGCATGTTTTTACTTTGAGTCCAATACAACCAGGTTTTATATACTGTGACAAAATTGACAAGTCTAACATTAAAATATTTGGCACTATTTTTTTCCTAAAAGTATCATTCATCTACCATCTTACCTCACATACTCCAGAGAGTACTTTGTTTACTTATTCTTACTAAATCTCTTAATGACAATACACATTAAGACTCATTTGCTGTAATTAAGAGTGAAGTTCTGTTCCACAATAATGCATTCCTCCAGTTGCACATACAGTATTTCAGGATGTCAATAGCTCCTTCTGATGTGTCACTGTTTCAACCAGTGATGATCTGTTGTGCAGTCTCCTAACTGATTTCAGTGACCCTGTAAAGCCTTTTTGGTAAGCAGAAGGCTATAATCTGCTCGAAAGTTCATTCTTTGTGTTTGATGATTTTGAATATATTTTGAAATGCTGGAGGCATCATGTTACAGTAAGTAGCTTCCAATTTGTGTGGTCCATGACCTGAAAGGCTACTCACCAAATTCTCTTAGCTCAATGTGTGATTTTACTGCTGAAAACAATCCATCAAAAATACTATTAGAGACCCTCCCCCCTTCCCACCCTCAAAAAGTTTCTAGTGGATGCTATCTTGTTCCCATGAGCAGTTAGGAAAATGGGAAATGTGAGTCTGTCCAAACAGAGCCTCCCCAGTTATAACAAGCCTAATACAACTACACTATCTGATCTAAAGTATCCAGGCACCTCTGTGTAGTGCAGAATTCAGCACTAGACATCACAAGAGGCAGACCCATCATTTTAGGAGGACGCAGTGAGTATTGTGTTGTCAATAGAGAAGCAATAACAGCAGAATGGGTGTCAGGAGAGCTCAGACACTTCGAACATGGACTATCCATTGGATGAGTAACAAATTCATGAGGAACATTTCAACCATTCAAAACTGTCTGAATTGGCTGTTGGTGATGTGGCTGCGAAGTAGAAATTTACGTACCCCACTGAAAGTGTCCCCAGTAGAGATCAAGTTGCCATAAAGGAAAGGGGTGTACTAATACATGTCTGTACTCTCTTGATCAGATAGCATACGCTGCAGCAGCTGCCCCAAAGGGTTGCTCGTTAATGACTGTCTCCCCTTAACAGCCATTGGCACACCTTGGGCTTCTATGATCACTGCAGTCTAAACATTTAACTGAAGATCTTCATTCTCAGTGATATGTAAAATTTAACTATCTTGTCATTTGATGTCTGCTGGAGCATTCCCAGAAACTATAGTTGTAAGAGGACTAGCAATGTAAACTAGTTTTCAGCTTTGGGACCCTGGGTTTGACAAGGCTGAGCACTCACTAAGGACTGACCACCATTTAACTGCACCCCGGATATATACAGAACTTATAATATGTTATGGACACAGTGAGTATTACTCATCTATAATGACCTTCCTTGGTTTAGTATCCATATTTGAAAGCAAAGAAACCTGCACAGCAGATTCAAATGTAACTGAATACTGCCTAACAAAAGCAAAACAAGGCTAAGCAGGGTGGTTGCAAGAAAGTTCAATGACCTCGCCAACTGACTTGTCGAAAATTTGAAAACTTTTTGGTGCAATGTAAACTTAGTCATTTATTCATATGCCCACTGATCACAGTGGCACCAAAATGGAATACAATAAAATGAAGATGGAATAAATACATTCTGCCTTCATGTCTTATGTTCTAGTACAAAAATATGTTTTGGTGTCAAAACAATCCCCTCTGGAAAGCCTGTTTGATCATCATATCAGCACATGTAAGTAGAGACACTATGGGGAGAGAAGAAGTTGCAATATATGTTAATATCTGTCAGTGTGAAAAATTTGGAAACTAAAAAAATTTGCCTAGAGCAACATATAGAAGTGTGTGCATGTGAGTTTAAACTAAATAATGGCACTTTTATAATTGTAGCTATGTATAGGTCCCCATTGGGGAATTTTCAAGTTCTATTTTTGAAAAAACTTGGATTCTTTGCTGTGCTGTGCTGTCTGTCAGACAAAGGAAAGCAAATTATTGTTTGTGAGGATTTCAATGTATATTTTCTGAAAGAGTCCAATAGAAAGCTTGACCTTGAGGTATTACTTGGTTCTTTCAATCTGACATCAGTTATCAACTTTCCAACTCGGGTGGTACAGGAAAGCAGCACACTGATAGACAATGTTTTCATAAAAAAGATAAATTTAATCAAATTCCTGTTAAGAATGGTCTGTCTGATCATGATGCACAGCTAGTTACAGTATATGATATAGCTCCATATAGTAATGCAAAACAATCCTCCAAAATAGTGTGTTCAATTAATGAGTTAACAATTCAAAATTTTAGGGAAAGCTTGCAACAGTTAGACTGGGATGAGGTATACAGGGAACATGGCGCTAATTTAAAATTTAACCTATTTCATGATACCTTTGTGAGTATATTTGAAAAAGTTTCCCTAAGAAAATATTGAAATATAACGGTAAGAAACCACGTAAAACGCCATGGCTTCCTAAGGGATGAAAATATCTTGTAAACAGAAAAGGGAAATGTATCATATAGCTAGGAGGAAGATGATTCTGCGAGCATCAATTGTGTGACTTTTCAACTGAACTATTCATTCGCAAGCTTCAGAAGGTTTCAGACACCAGGGCCACAGCTGATACCATGTTTCTTTGGCTTCTGTAAAGTTTTTAGAAGAATTCAGCACAGTTTCTAGTAAACAAATTAAGTTATTATCAAATGTTAGAACAGGTATGTGATCAGCTGAAGACTTGCCAAGTAACAGAACCCATTTAACATTGTTCTTGAAGTGGAGACATTATCAAAAGCAAAAGTGGTAGTATCCTTTACAGCTCAAAGAAGTGTGATAGACCGCTACTGTTCACAATATATTAAAAACAGCATACATTGTTTTCAGCACACTAAGCCTATTTCCAGGTAGTAGAGTTATATGCTGGGAGGTTCGCATTGTCGGAAACATTAAGAAATTCAGGGCGACTTCAAGCTGATCAACATTTGTTGCAAAGACTGGCAGCTGAAATTCAGTGTGATTAAATATAAGGAAACATTTGAAAATGAACAAAAAAATCTACTATTGTTTGACTACAATATCATTGTTCTTAGTTGGAATCACCATATAAAGCTGACTATTGTGAAGGCGGATGACAAGTTGAGATTTATCAGATGAATTATAAGGAAGTATAACTCATCCACGAAGGAAGTCACCTGTTAAAGCCTCATTCATGATCACTTTCTGAATACTGTACATTAGCACTGACAATTTTTCTTCCTCTGCTATAAATGTAAACCGAACAGGAAGGGGGAGGGAGACATGATCCCGATACACTACCCACTCATCTACCTTCTTCTGCACACTGTACAAAAGCTGGAGGAGTACAAATGAAGATATACAATAAATCCATGGTTTGCAAGGTCCAAACTGATTACAATTTAGAGAAAAAAGAGCATTATAGCAGAAAGAATTGGGGAAGACATTGACTTGTAGACAGGCACAATGAAAAGACTGCTATAAATTTAAACTTTCAGACAAAAGGGCTTCTTCCAAAGCAGAAAAGACACACACATTATCACACTCCCAACTCACACAAGTAACTATTGTCTCTGGCCACTGTGGCAAACTCCAATCAGTGTAGCCAGAGACAATAGTCATATATTTGTGACTTGTGCCTGTGAGAATGTTCCCCCACCCCCGCTACGTTGGAAGAAGCCCTTTTGGTGAAAGCCTTAAATGTGTGGCAGTCTTTTCATTGTACCTGTCTGTAAATCAATGCCTCCTTTACATGGTGAACAGCAATGTATCATTTTCATAATTGTTGTTATTGCAGTCTGGACTTTCAATTGTTTGAAAAATTAGAAGTGACATTTGAATAAAGACTGTATCACTGCTCATAATATCACTACTTAGTCAACATTTTTGGAGTCAACCAAAAGTTATGATTCCATCCATCTTCACGATAGTGCGGGTTGTGTTTGCAGATGGTGTGATGTAGTTTTTTGTCGCACTCTCCTGTGTTGGGTGTTTATGTTTAAAAGTTGTTTGTTAGGTATCTTAACGAGACAGTTGACATTGTTAGCTGAGTGTTTAAGGTTGTCATTGGAAGAGTACATCATAATTTGCTAGTGTTTTTCTTTTTTGTTGGCAGTTAATAGGAAAGCAAAATTTACAAGCAGGTCATGGCTTCTTGCAATGGACAAATATATGCTATCTATGATCAAGGGGGGGGGGGGGGGTTGCACAGCCTAAATTTGCATGTCTGTGGGTGTTGTTGGTAATTATTTTTATGTGCATTTAATCAAACAATGGAAACACCAGGTAAGAATATAAGACACTCACATTTAGCTTTTGGCCTTTGTCAGTAAAGAGAGCGCAAGCGTGTGATGTGTGCTTCGCTTTGTGTGTGTGTGTGTGTAGGCGCGCGCGCGCGCCATCTCTAACAAAAGCTGTCACCAAAAGTTATATGTGAGTGTCTTTTAGTCGTGTCTGTCTGCAACTTGACTTTTCACAAATTTCTGGTTTTTTCATGTTAGCGCTTGGTATCATGGATATTGGTTTACCATCGTCAGTTAAGATACATTTTTGATGATAAGTGAGTGAATTTTGGTTTGTTGTAATGTAGATTTCATTGTAGATAGATAGAATAAGCGAAGATGTGGACAACAGATTTGACGAATTGAGTGTGGTGTTTTTTGGTACTCCAGCTTTGTTTTACCTGCCATATAGATCAGGTCAAATTTGTGATATCAGTTTCTGGAGCTGTGTGTGGGTTCATACAATCAATGACACTGTATGAGCTACATAGGTCATGTGAAATCTGAAGTACCAGGTTTTTGAATTGTGTGTACGTTACTGGTACTGACACCTTAACTTGAGCAAAATTTATTTTGCTTGTGTTGAATGTTGAGAATTTTGTGTGTTTAATTTGTGGGTTAATATTTGTTTTTGGAAAGTGTGTCTATTTTCATTGTCGTATATTTAATCTGACTCCATCCAAAAAGCCTCTGCTTTCCACAGTTGTCCTGTTGGCTTAATTTTACTGCTGGAGTTAAATGTTTATTCATGGTTGTAATGAGTGATGTCGTGATTATATGCTTGAAATAGGGGCGACTACTACCGTGATGATGTCAGACGTTAAAGCAGACAGGTAGAATCACAACTAACCATATATCACTTCTCTGTCTTTAAATAACATACCTCTAAAACAGACTGATGAAAATCCAATCTTCTCATGCCATGCAAATCCAATAAGGGTAATATTGGACGTAACGATGGCAACAAAATTCCATTTTCCAGCTGAAAAACGAGAAATATGTGATGTAAAGTACACAATGAAAGAAACCAACATATTATAAGACTGTTAAAAATAAGTATTTATGTTTCTCATGGCATCCTCCATAGCATTTCTGCCTAATAATAATACTACCACATATCATGGAAACAGAATATGAATGTTTGAAGTAAAATTGTCATGGTGTACCCAATCTTTCAACAGTTACTTCACGGTATTTATAAACCAATAAACTTTCCAATCTTTGTGTACCTTGTATAACTGGTGTGCTGCATTAACTGAAAACTGTAAGATGTTAGAATAAATGCAAAGGAAAAACTTCTCTTCTAAACCGAATTTTGGGACCCATACTGCTTTACTGAACTGTAAGTAAGTGAATATTTGCACTTTTCTTGTTGTAGTTCTAACCGGTTCAGTTTATACAATTATACAAACATGTCTGAATGTGATAAGGATAACTTACGCCCATCTTAGTGTAACTACATACCATACAGACTCAAAACGAAGCATTACAGCGTGAAGCAACAAATTATAAACATTTCGTTTCTTTATATGTACGTTACAGATAAATATCAAGGCGCATTAATGTGCGAATTAAGTGTTATTTGCATTGCTACAAACGATTACTACTGTCAATAACATTACTGATGGTTTATGGGTTCCGTATTTTCGAAATCACAAAAATCAATCATTTTGGCACCAATGCCACGCTATCTATTCATACAGTCAACGCGAGTACGTTTCTTGAATTACAAAATGGCCTCAGTGGCCTACCACTGAAGAACGTTGGTCAAAAAGTGGTACCAGAGGCGCAAGACAATGTAATCCCAATTCCATTAATTGCCACAGATCAATGCATGTGTTTAATGGTTCCCACCAGGATTGATAATACCAAACAATACTTCGCTACACAGAGGCTTACCTGGAATTCCTCTATTGCTTTTAATGGGTCGGTACAACTTGTAAGAGCGTCCCGCAAGAAACTCTGGCCTGGAACACCAACATCTTCCAAGCCCGTTCCTGGCAATTTAGAGGCGGTCATTTTACCAAAGTTACTTCTTACTTTATCACTTAAGTGTTCACTACAGACATGATTAAATTGTTCCTTCACAAACTATATGTACACAAACGCCATACAATTCAAATGGGCGACACCATTGCCTTGTTTACAAAACAATCAGAGATGATGTTATTGTTTTGGTCATCAGTCCAGAGTCTGGTTTGATGCAGTTCTCCGTGTCACACTATCCTGTGCAAGCGTCTTCGTCTCCGAATAACTACTGCAACCTACATCTTTCTGAATCTGCTTAGTGTGTTCATATCTTGGTGTCCCTCTAAGATTTTTAAGCCCACGCTTCCCTCTAATACTAAACTGGTGATCCCTTGATGCCTCAGAACTTGTCCTACCAACCAGTCCCTACTTCTAGTCAAGTTGTGTCACAAATTCCACTTCTTCCAAATTCTATTCGGCGCCTCCTCATTAGCTACGTGATCTACTCACGTAATCTTTAACATTCTCCTAGACGCTTATAACTGCAATCTGGTCTCTGCACAAATTGTAAATAGCCTTTCGCTCCCTGTATTTTACCCCTGCCACCTACAGAATTCTTCTTGTCTAAACCAGTTCATTTCCGTACATGTCTATAATCCATACAAATACTTTTCTCGAAATGACTTCCTGACGTTTAAATCTATACTCGATCTTAACAAATTTCTATTCTTCAGAAATGTTTTCCTTGCCACAGCCAGTCTACTTTTATTTCCCTTCTACTTCGACACTCATCAGTGATTTTGCTTCCCAATTAGCAAAACTCAGTTATTACTTTAAGTGTCTCATTTCGTAATCTAATTCTCTCCGTAGCACCTGATTTAATTCGACTACATTCCATTATCCTTGTTTTGCTTTTGTTGATATTCATCTTACATCCTCCTTTCAAGACACTGTACATTCCGTTCAACTGCTTTTACAGGTCCTTTGCTGTCTGTGACAGAATTTAAATGTCGTCGGTCTCAAAGTTTTCATTTCTTCTCCATGGATTTTAATTCCTACTCAAAATTTTTCTTCTGTTTCCTTTACTGCTTGTTCACTGTACAGATTGAATAACATCAGAGATAGACTACAACCACAGTCTAACATAACAGTCGCGACACTTCGCCTCGATTTTGTTGCCTTCAGCGCCAGCAGCGCCCCAAGCGGCTGGTAGGTTGAACTGTGAGTTCGGTGCGGTCATGAAAGCGGATAGTGATTGTTTATTTTGATTTATACAATGATAGAAATGTTGGAACACGTGAGGCAATACTGACCCTACGACTTATCTTAGAATCTACATTTTTCTAGCATTTGTAGACTTGGAGAAAGCTTTTGACAATGTTGACTGGAATACTCTCTTTCAAATTCTGAAGGTGGCAGGGGTCAAATACAGGGAGCATAAGACTATTTACAATTTGTACAGAAACCAGATGGCAGTTATAAGAGTTGAGGGGCATGAAAGGGAAGCAGTGGTTGGGAAGGGAGTGAGACAGGGTTGTAGCCTCTCCTCGATGTTATTCAATCTGTATATTGAGCAAGCAGTGAAGGAAACAAAAGAAACATTCGGAGTAGGAATTAAAATCCATGGAGAAGAAACTCCTGTCGAAGAAATAGCGTATGACACAGCGAGCAGTGCATGAGGAAATAGAATTTTGCTATTTACATCTACATGACTACTCTGCAATTCACATTTAAGTGCTTGGCAGAGGGTTCATCGAACCACAATCATACTATCTCTCTACTATTCCACTCCCGAACAGCGAGCGGGAAAAACGAACACCTAAACCTTTCTGTTCGAGCTCTGATTTCTCTTATTTTATTTTGATGATCATTCCTACCTATGTAGGTTGGGCTCAACAAAATATTTTCGCATTCGGAAGAGAAAGTTGGTGACTGAAATTTCGTAAAAAGCTCTCGCCGCGACGAAAAACGTCTATGCTGTAATGACTTCCATCCCAACTCGTGTATCATATCTGCCACACTCTCTCCTCTATAACGCGATAATACAAAACGAGCTGCCCTTCTTTGCACCCTCTCGATGTCCTCCGTCAATCCCACCTGGTAAGGATCCCACAGCGTGCAGCAATATTCTAACAGAGGACGAACGAGTGTAGTGTAAGCTGTCTCTTTAGTGGACTTGTTGCATCTTCTAAGTGTCCTGCCAATGAAACGCAACCTTTGGCTCGCCTTCCCGACAATATTATCTATGTGGTCCTTCCAACTGAAGTTGTTCGTAATTTTAACACCCAGGTACTTAGTTGAATTGACAGCCTTGAGAATTGTACTATTTATCGAGTAATCGAATTCCAACGGAGTTCTTTTGGAACTCATGTGGATCATCTCACACTTTTCGTTATTTAGTGTCAACTGCCACCTGACACACCATACAGCAATCTTTTCTAAATCACTTTGCAGCTGATACTGGTCTTCGGATGACCTTACTAGACGGTAAATTACAGCATCATCTGCGAACAGTCTAAGAGAACTGCTCAGATTGTCACCCAGGTCATTTATATACCTGATATCACTTCAGTTTTACTCGATGATTTGCCGTCTATTACTACGAACTGCGACCTTCCTGACAGGAAATCACGAATCCAGTCGCACAACTGAGACGATACCCCATAGCTCCGCAGCTTGATTAGAAGTCGCTTGTGAGGAACGGTGTCAAAAGCTTTCCGGAAATCTAGAAATACGGAATCAACTTGAGATCCCCTGTCGATAGCGGCCATTACTTCGTGCGAATAAAGAGGTAGCTGCGTTGCACAAGAGCGATGTTTTCTGAAGCCATGTTGATTACGTGTCAATAGATCGTTCTCTTCGAGGTAATTCATAATGTTTGAATACAGTATATGCTCCAAAACCCTACTGCAAACCGACGTCAATGATATAGGTCTGTAGTTAAATGGATTACTCCTACTACCCTTCTTGAACACTGGTGTGACCTGCGCAATTTTCCAATCTGTAGGTACAGATCTATCGGTGAGCGAGCGGTTGTATATGAGTGCTAAGTAGGGAGCTATAGTATCAGCGTAATCTGAAAGGAACCTAATCGGTATACAATCTGGACCTGAAGACTTGCCCGTATCAAGCGATTTGAGTTGCTTCGCAACCCCTAAGGTATCTACTTCTAAGAAACTCATGCTAGCAGATGTTCGTGTTTCAAATTCTGGAATATTCCATTCGTCTTCCCTGGTGAAGGAATTTCGGGAAACTGCGTTCAATAACTCCGCTTTAGCGGCACAGTCGTCGATAACAGTACCATCGGCACTGCGCAGCGAAGGTATTGACTGCGTCTTGCCGCTTGTGTACTTTACATACGACCAGAATTTCTTCGGATTTTCTACCAAATTTCGAGACAATGTTTCGTTGTGGAACCTATTAAAGGCATCTCGCATCGAAGTACGTGCCAAATTTCGCGCGTCTGTAAATTTTAGCCCATCTTCAGGATTTCGCGTTCTTCTGAACTTCGCATGCTTTTTCCGTTGCCTCTGCAACAGCGTTCGGACCTTTTTTGTGTACCACGGGGGATCCGTTCCATCTCTTACCAATTTATGAGGTATGAATATCTCAATTGCTGTTGCTACTATATCTTTGAATTTGAGCCACATCTCGTCTATTGATCTAACTAAATCATTCTCTGTGTGTATGTTTTCTGCTTACATATTTGCTTAACTGTTTTATGCTTACATACTTCGGCTTTATTGGTTCAGGCAGTGTATGTGAGGTAAAACGCTATTTTGCGTATTTTTGAAACAGTTATTACTTATGTTATCTTTAAAAAAAATAGCACTGTCTTTTTTATTTTCCTGCATTGATGTCTGCCTGTAGAGCCAAGTGCGAGCACTGTATTTCAGTATGTTCGGTCAAAGAGCTGGTGGCTCCCAGGAATAAAAAAAATTAGTAAAGAAATCAACGATCAGCTTGAAAGGATGTCATGTAACGTCCGCCCAGGCCACATGCAACGAACAATACCAAACAAAATGAACAGAAGTAAAAAGAAAAAAAGGTGGTAACGTTTCTGCCTACCATGCAGCGAGCCTAGGTTCGATTCCCGGCCGGATTGGAGATTTTCTCCGCTTGTGGACTGGGTGTTGTGTTGTACTCGTCACAATCTCATCTCCACCTACACGCAAGTCACCCAATGTGGCGTCACTTGCGATAACACTTGCAACCCGGTAGCTGAACTTCCCCAAAAGGGGCGTCCTGGTCAACAATAACACACGATCATTTCTTTTCCTGCATTAGCAACTTTGGATCCGAGCAGTTACAACGTTATGCTGCTGGAATACTCTGATTTTTCTGTGTTACTTACTACAGAAATACAAATTTTATTTTGAGAAAATACAACAACAGACATCAAAATCCACAATGTTTACTGCAATACAAATCTGCACAAAGAGCAACAGAAGACACAGAAAAATTTAACACTGCAATCGAACTAAACATATACAGTCAGCATTATATTTTCTGTCTTTAATCAACGGGTTTTGACAGACAGACGTGCAATCATACTATTCACTTGGTAATTGCTCACAGGAATTCCGTTATTCTGCTGTAGTATACTGTCATGTATCAAGTAAGGCCTTCTTGTTGGCACTTTTTACTGGCAAAATTTCATTGCAGATGATAGGGAAAACTGTAAGTTTGTCTAGCACCAGATTTCATTTCCCAGCACCTCTCAGCTTCTTTTTAATGCTTTGACAAATCCATGGTTGCTGTGTAAATGACTTTTCCAACCCCTTATCCTTTGGGTCCATCTTACACAAAAGGAATCTGTTGTCCTTGCAGTTGCTCATGACTGGAATCGAGTTTTCTTGGTGAAAAAATATTTTGTTCCTCTCTATAAGGGCAAAATCACTATCACTATGCCCTGTAACGAGGAATTTCTAGTATACAACATTGAAATATTTACAGATGATCAGATTTTAGAAAAGCGTCATATTATTTTGAACATTTCTCACAAAATCACAATGTTTAGTCGTACATTCAAATGAAAATCTTATGAAAAATGGGAATTTGGAGCAAATTATTCCAGTTTCGGTGCTTTTCTGTGTATAATGTTCTCACTTTTTTGAACGCAATATGGAAACACTTTTCAGACAGTCTATCAAACGTCTGGAAACGTTTGAGATGCATATTCAATTATTTCATTATATCGAATGTGCCATACTTCTTCTCTATTTTCAATCATATAGCATGTACCCTGTCTTCTTAGCTGAACAACATTTGTTTTTGTTGTTGTTGTTGTTAATGGCTTCAGTCCAAAGATTGATTCAATGCAGCTGTCCAAGCTACTCTAGCCTGAACAAGACTATTCATCTCTGAGTAACTACTGAAACATACGTCCCTCTGAATCTGATTACTGCATAAATCTCTTCGTCTCTCTCTACAATCACAAATCTCTCTTCCTTGCAAATGCTTTTCTTATTATTGATGGTCTGCATTTTATATCATCTCTACTTCGTCCATCTTCAGTTATTTTGCTGCCCAAATAAGAAAACCTACCTATTACTTTAAGTGTCTCGTTTCTTAATTCAATTTTATTAGTTTTGTCTGATTTAATTTGACTACATTCGATTATTCTTGTTTTGCTTTTGTTGATGCTCACCTCATATCATCTTCTCAAGTCCCTTTCCTTTCTGTTCAACTGCTCTTCCGGTCCTTTGCTGTCTCTGACAAAATTACAATGTTATCGGCAAACCTCAAAGCTTTCCTCTCTTCTTCCTGGACTGTAATTCTTACTCCAGTTTTTGCTTTCGTTTTCTTTACTCCTTGCAAACTGAACGAATTGAATAACATAGGGGATAGGCTACAAACCTGTCTCACTCCCATCTCAACCATTGCTTTCTTGCCCCTCGTATCTTATAACTGCAGTCTGGTTTCTGTACAAGTTGTAAATAGCCTTTTGCTCCCTGTATTTTATCCCTGCTACCCTCCAAATTGCAAAGAGCTTATTCCAGTCAACATTGTCAAACGTTTTCTCTCAGTCAACAAACAGAATTGCCTAGCATATTCCTACGTTTCTCCAGAATCCAATCCGATCTTCCCAAAGAGTGGCTTCTACCAATTTTTCCATTCTTCTGTGAAGAAATTGTGTTAGTATTTTAAAACCATTAAACTAATATTTCGGTGAAGATCACAACTGTCAGCACTAGCTTTTTTGAAATTGGAATTATTATATTCTTTTTGAAGTCTGAAGGTATTTCGCCTGTTTCATAGATCTTGCTCACCAGATGGAACAGTTCTGTCATGGCTGGTTCTCCCAAGGTTATCAGTAGTATTAATGGAATGTTTTCTGTTCTGAGTCCCTTATTTTGACTTATGTCTTTCATTGCTCTCTCAAATTATTCTCACAGTATCATATCTAACATCCCATTTTCATCTGCATCCATTTCCCTCTCTATAATATTGCCTTCAAGGTTATCTCCATTGCACATATGCTCTACATACTCTTGTTACCTCTCAGTTTTTTCTTCTTTGCTTAGGACTGGTTTTCCATCTGAGCTGATGATATTCATACAGCCACTTCTCTTGTCCCCAAAGGCCTCCTTAATTTTCCTGTGGGCAGTATCTATTTCTACTCTAGAGCAATATGTTTCTAAATCCTTACATTTGACCTCTAACCATTCCTGATAAGCCATTTTGCACTTCCTGTCAGTCTCATTTTTAAACGTTTGTATCCCCTTCCACTTGCTTCATTTTTAAATTTTGTCCTTTCATCAGTTAAATGAAATACATCTTGTGTTATCGAAGGATTTCTACTAGGCTTTCTCTTTTTACCTATTTGATCCTGTGCTGCCTTCACTATTTCATCTCTTAAAGCTACCCATTTGTCTTCTGCTACATTCCTTTCCCCTGTTCTAGTCAATCATACCCTAATGCTCCCTCTGAAACTCTCTATAATCTCTGGTTCTTTCAGTTTATCCAGGTCCCACCTCCATAATTTCCTACAGTTTTGCAATTTCTTCAGTTTTAATCTACTGTTCACAACCAATAAATTGTGGACAACGTCCATATCTGTCCCTGAAAATTTCGTAAAATTACAAATCTTGTTCCAAAACCTCTTTCTTACCATTGCATAATCAAACTGAAACCTTCTGGGGTCTCCAGGTGTCTTGTGTCTTCATTTCAGAGATGCTATATATTACAGAGCTTCTAATATGCAGCATTTCTGAACAACAAATGTATTGTTATTGTTTGTGCATTGTTTAGTATTAACAAATGGAGACACATTTATAGGTTGCACAATAATGGACAAGCTGTATCTTACATCATCTTCTTCAATTTGACCTATTTAATAAATTCATTTCAATTGATCTCTTCAGTCATATGAAGACCAAACATGTAACATAAAGTCATATAGTTATGTACACAAAATTATATCTGCTTTGTGCACTGGGAAATAACACTCTTCTGAATTTATAAAAGGTTTGTAAATACAGATTTATCTTTGTGACTCACAAATTAAATCATCAACCCACATCTTCATTTGGTACATAGATTGAAGTTTTGAAAACTACTGCTGCCTTTTCTTTCTTCGAAATGAGAACCTGACAATTTCATACTTGTATTATGAAAGGTACATCACAATAAAGCTCACTTAATGGCAAAAGTACGCTGGTTGCGTGAAGTTTTTTCTAACTTGTGCAAAAAATTATAGTTCACTGCAATAAAAATTAACTTTTACCTTTGACTTGAAAGTAACTGAAACAATGAGAAAAAAGATTTCTGTATCAGTTCCAGAATACATTTTGTCTGAATATTTAGCCTAAGTTAAAAGAAGACGTTCTTAATCATATACAGTTGATATTCCTAAGACATATTCAGTCTCACTTTTATCTACAATAATGATGTAGGCTGGAGTTATGAATTAAAATTTATACCTCTGCCAGGTACCAGGCAGAAGTGCTACCTATTGCGCCACACTCACACCCCAGATACCAGACTGCATGTACTACAGTAGTATGTCTCCCTTCCCACTACAAATTCCAGTTCATGTCTCAGCCCATTACTGTTCCACTTATAAACTTGCATGGCTACTGCCGAGACTCTCAAGTATTGAATAGCACCTTAGCAATGAGCGAAATGGGTTTAATCCCGCCTGTACCTCAGTTGTAGGTGATTTATTAATCATATACAGCTGATATTACTGAGAGATATTGAGTCTTGCCTTTATCTACGATAATGATGTAGGCTGTAGCAATGACTTAAAATTTGTATCAGTGCCAGGATTTGAAACGGGGGCCTCCTGATTACCTGGCAGATGTACTATCCATTGTGTCACACTGTGTATGATTAGTAAATCACCTACATGAGAGGTACAGGCAGCATTAATCCCATTTCGCTTATAATTAAGAGGCTAGTCCAGTATTGGAGAGCCTTGGAAATACTAATGCGAGTTTAGAAGCAATGAGCCAAGATGTGAATTGAAATTTATATCAGGGCGGTAGAGGTGCTAGGGTAGTCTGAGGAGTCTAGTAGCTGGAATGCCAGTGTGGTGCAATGGATAGCATATCTGCTTGATAAGCAGAAGATGTGGGTTGAAATCCTGGCGTGGGTACAAATGTTAATTCGTTACTTCAGACTATATCATTATCACAGATAAAGGTGAGACTCAATATGTCTCAGTAACATCATCTGTATGTGATAAATAAATCACCTACACCTGAGGTACAGGCAGGATTTACCCTACTTCACTCATTGCCAAGTTGCTATTCCTAAATCAGAGAACCTTGACAATACTGATGCAAGTTTAGAAAGGGAACAACAATGGGCTGAGATATGCACTGGGATTTGTATCAAGGATAAAGATGGACTAGAATAGCCTGTGTAGCTTTGGTACCAGTGTAGTGCAACATATACTGCCCCTATTTAGTAAGTAGGAGACCCAGGTTCAAGTCCTGACATTGGCACAAACTATAATTCATTGCTTCAGCTTCATCATTACTGAAGTTCTTGTTTGGAAAAGAAGTCTCCTAAGATAAATATCTTGTAAATTTTCTTCTATATTTTATAGACAGCTGAGACTAAATTACCTTTTAATTCGTTCTCAAATGCATCAGTTTTTTCTATTTCCTGAAAGATATGACAGCCATTTTGACTGTACAACAGGTTTTATTTCACGATCTTGATTTCTACCTTAGGCTATCATCAAGTGTTACAGCTGCAATATATTAAAGAACAATAAAAGAACAAGTATCAGACAATAACAATCATTGATACTTTAATGTAAAGAGCTATAAATTCCAACCATGTTTGTGGCCATTTATTTTATATAACTGACCAGTTTTTACTCATAGTTGTAATTCATAAGAATGTATAACTGTTACTTTTACAGTTCACCATGAATCAAATACTTCACTGTTGAAAGATTGTAGTTTTATATATCTGCAATTACGATGGTATGAGTAGCGTTTCTACATGCACGCTGAAAAGATGGCTCTTCACTTTATATTACGTAAACACTGGCATTCTGTGCCCAATTCAAAAGAAATGTAACCATTTTGCGTAATAAAAAGTCCCACTACCTCTTCCCATGAGACACCACAGACTGTATGGTGCAAACTGGCATACCTTTATGATGATCAGCATTCATTTCACTGATATTTACATCTGTTTAAAACCTATCGTTTGGTCATCTGTTTTCCCACAACAACTGAGTCATGCTAACTGTTACTAAATTAGCATACTACACAAATGTTCACACATTTATTTCGACAAAATTGGTTTATATAACCGAAAATACCAGAGTCGGAACCTTACTAATGGCGACTATTAATTTACAGCTCGTACAAAACAGATACGTGTTTCTAAGTTTTACTGACCTTCAAAGCAGTCACCAGTATTGTGTATAACCCTTTCTCAGCTATATAGAAGTTGTAGGATACTCTTAGCGGTGTCAGTTGTGTTGAAAGTTCGAGCGGCGCCCTCTATTGCCTGGCGAATTTGTAGCAGTTCTGAAGCGAATGGCGTGAAGTGTTTCCTTCAGCTTAGAATCGAGTTGAACTCACGAGGGTTTAAGTCAGGGGAGTGCAGTAGGTGGTAAAGCACTTAGCAACCCCATCAGTCAAACAAATTGGTAACAGCTTGCAATGTATGTACTTGAGAATTGTACTGCAAAACGATGGTCAGGTCCTGTAAAAAGTGTCATCACTTCTGTCTCTATGCTGTTCATTTTTGGAACACAACCTACGACGAGCTTAGAGACAGAAGTGATGAAACTTTCTGCAGGACCTAACCATCATTTTTCAGGACAATGCTCAAGCATGTACAGTGCATGCTGTTACTTATTTGTTTGACTGATAGGGCTGCTAAGTGCTATACCACGTACTGCACTCCAGTGACTTAGCCCTCGTGAGTTCAACTCGATTTCTAAACTGAAGGATATACTTTGCGGCATTCGCTTCAGAACTGCTAGAAATTCGCCAGGCAATCGACCGCACCACTCGAACTGTCAATACAACTGGCACTGCTAAGAGTATCCTACGATATTGCTGGCAACAGGTTATATACAATGCTGGTGACTGCTTTGAAGGTCAGTAAAACTTTGAAACACGTATCTATTTTGTACGAACTGTAAACAAATAGTTGCCATTATTAAAGTTCCAACCCTCGTATGTGTTTTGACGATGACTTGGGTTCTACTAAGCTTTAATGATTTGCTATACATAAGTAAGATAACAAATCATGCCCATACATTGATTTAACTGTTTGTCATCGTATTTTTCTGATACTTTGCCTGACACTTGTACTTTTATTGTGCTTTAATATGTTGCAGTTGTAACACTTCATAATGGGCTAAGGCCTAAATCTAGATTGTGAAATTAAACGTGATGTACAGTCAAAATGGCGAATATCTATTTCAGAAAGTTTTATATATCTGTGCCTCCATACAAAAACAAAATTTTTTTTCTATGTTTTTCATTCTGAGCAGTACCTAGTTTGTTATACGAAACGATCAATGTGTTTTCAAGATTTACAGGTATTTGCATGTTTCATGCTTAACTTGTAAATTATTAACAATGGCAACTCACTCTCGAGGGAGATCACTGTTATATTTATTATTTGAACACCTGGGAGTAAGGGTACACCAGTCACCTCATCACGAGTCAGTGATTAATTTGGATTGATAGTATAAACTCTAGTGGCAAAAGTTTTGTAATAGCGATTTGCTCATCACACTGTTGGTAGTATCCTGTACAAAAGGTCAAAGAGGGCAGAGGAATGGACAGGCTCAGGGCACTCTCTTTTATCCTTGGGGTGGGAAACTGCCCTAAAGACGAAATAATCAACGACAATCATTGGATAAGGAGGCAGAAGGCAATGGAAACCACTGCATTAAGGATACATATTGTGTATCCACAGAACATTTGGCCAGTAACTGAGAAATATCGTGATGACTTCTCCATTGGCAAAGGATTCCGGACTCGTCCCCCATCTGGATCTGTTGGTGGAGACTGCTAAGGGGTAGGTGACCATGAGAAAAAGATTGAATAAGCGACGAAAGGATAAGATTCTATGAGTCAGGGCGACTCATAAGTTTGAACATAGGTGTAAGAGGTCCATGACTAAGTAATTTATTGCTAGCACACTCGAGCAGATGTTATTTTGATGGATTGCTCACACGCTGCCTGCGATATGTGAGCTATAATAGAATTGCAGACCAGAGAGCAGTGTTGGCGGCAGTAAGAGCAGTGGTAATAGTAGTAGTAGTAGTAGCTAGCAGTCGGATGTATGGACTTGGTGGGGCTGCTCGTGGGGAGTGATGATGGTGCCTGAGCAATGTAGTATAAGGAAAAGCAGCTGCGTACATATGTAGTTTGTTACAACTAAATTTGTACTATTGTTATATCAAGTCCCTTGTAAATGTTTTAAAAAAATCTTTTAATAATAATCTTTTTATAAAATTAACTCTTTGAAAATCATTCATCTGAATTTAAAGAATTTACTATTTTCTGCAATCCATGGTCATCCCGATTAACGTAAGGAAAAATTAGTTGTATCTTTTTACACATGACAAATCTAGCGGACAGCATTGCACCGGGCTGCGCCAAAAAAATTTCTTATAAGGAGCAGATATATACGTGTTATCCGGCGACTTCATTGAGGTAGAAATTTTTCAATTTATTCAGAGTGATCTTTCAGGGCCAAGACACAGTACTGCTGATGTCCAAATTTACGAGTTTAGATTCACAGTCAGTTAATTATTGAAACGTTATATATGAGTCACATTTTTTATTGGGAGGTTAGTCACATTATTATTGCGAAGTTACGGAATAATAAACCGTTGGGACATTACACTGAATGTGAATGTTATACTTATTTTTTAAACTGTTGGGAGGTTGCATATGGAATCTAGAAAATCTGAAAATGGGAATGCTAAGGCTCAATCTAGATATAGGAGAGGGGGGGGGCGGTCAGTGAAGTGAAATGGAAAGAAGACAAGGATGTCTGCTGAGATGAGTATTGGGTAATATCAACAGCAGCAGAAAATGGATAATGGGAGTAATAATCCTTATGAACAGGAGGGTAAGGCAGAGAGTGTGTTACTGTGAACAGTTCATTGATGCCGGTGGGTGTGGCCGAGCGGTTCTAGGCGCTATAGTCTGGAACCGCCCGGCCGCTACGGTCGCCAGTTCGAATCCTGCCTCGGGCATGGATGCGTGTGATGTCCTTAGGTTAGTTGGGTTTAAGTAGTTCTAAGTTCTAGGGGACTGATGACTCAGAAGTTAAGTCCCATAGTGCTCAGAGTCATTTGACCCATTTAGTTCACAGATAAGGTCGTTCTTATCAGAATCAACAGCAAACAAACACTCACAATGATAGTCAAGGTGTTGTGCAGACATCGCGTGATAAAGATGAAGAGATACAGAAAGTACATGAGGCTACTGAAACGGTAATACAGTATGTAAAGGCAGATGAAGATTTTATAATCATGGAGGACTGGAATGCAGTTGTAGGGGAAGGAGATGAGGAAAACGTTACAGGAGAATATGGGTTTGGGACAAATGACATTGGAGGAAGACTAATTGAGTTCTGTAATAAATTTCAGCTAGCAATAGCTACCATTCTGTTCAAGAATCACAAAAGGAGGAAGTATACATGGAAAAGGCTGGGGAATATGGGAAGGTTTCAGTTAGATTATATCATGACTAGACACAGATTCCGAAATCAAATACTGGATTGTAAGGTGTACCCAGGATAGATTCAGATCACAATGTTGTAATGATGAAGAGTATGCTGAAGTTTAAGAGACTAGTTACGAAGGATCAATGCGCAAAGAAGTAGGATAAGGAAGTAGTGAGGAATGAAGAGATATGTTTGAAGGTGTCATAGGCTGTAGATACACCAAGAAGGAATAGCTCAGCAGGCAGTTCAGTTGAAGTGGAGTGGGTACCTCTAAAGAGGGCAGTCATGGCAGCTGAAAAGAAAATCATCTGTACAAAGAAGCTAACTGTGAAGGAGTCATAGGTAATAGAAGAAATACTTCAGTAGATCGATGAAAGAATGAAGTACAAAAATATTCAAGGAAATTCAGGAATACAGAAATACCAGTCACTTAGGAATGAAATAAATAGGATGTGCAGGGAAGTTAATGTGAAGTGGCTGCATGAAAAATGCGAAGAAATGGAAAGCGAAATGTTTGTTGGAATGAATAACTAAGCATATAAGGAAAGTCAAAATAACTTTCGCTGAAACAAAAAGCAAGGGCGGTAACATTCAGAGTGCAATGGGAATTCCACTGTTGAATGCTGAGTTGAGAGTGGATAGGGTGAAAGAATACATTGAAGGCCTTGATGAGGGGGAGGACCTATCTGACGATGTGACAGAAGGAAAAACAGAGTCGATATAGAACAGATAGGGGATTCAGTATTAGAAGACTTAAAATTAAATAAGGCAGAAGGGATGCATAACATTCCGTCAGAATTTCTAGCATCATTGGGCAACAAAACGATTATTCATGTTGTGTAGAATGCTTCAGTTTGGCGATACACCATGTGACTTTTGGAGAAATATGATTCACACAGCGGTTCTAGGCGCTACAGTCTGGAACAGCGCGAAAGCTACAATCGCAGGTTCGAATCCTGCTTCGGGCATGGATGTGTGTAATGTCCTTAGGTTCGTTACGTTTAAGTAGTTCTAAGTTCTAGGGAACTGATGACATAGAAGTTACATCCCATAGTGCTCAGAGCCATTTGAACCATTTGATTCTCACAATTTTTAAGATTCCAAGAGCCGACAAGTGCGAGAATTATCGAACAATCAGCTTAGGAGCTCATGCATCCAAGTTGCTGACAAGAATAATGTACAGAAGAATGGAAAAGGGGGTGCGTTAGGTGAAGATCAGTTTAGCTTATGAAAGGTAAAGGCACCAGAGAGGCAATTGTGACGTTGTGATCGATAATGGAGAAAGGACTAAAGATATGTAAGACACATTATGAAATTTGGTGGCCACAAAAAAGCCTTTGACAATGTAAAATGGTGCAAGATTTTCGAAATTCTGAGAAAAATAGGTGTAATATGCAGTATGTACAAGAACCAAGAGGGAATAATAAGAGTGGAAGACCAAGTATGAAGCGCCCAGATTAAAACAGGTGTAAGACAGGGCTGTAATCTTTCGCCCCTACTATTCAGTCTTTACATCAAAGAAGCAATGAAATAAAAGAAAGGTTCAGGGTCGAACTAAAATTAAAGGTGAAAAGATATCACAGATAAGATTCGCCGATGACATTGCTATCGTGAGTGAAAGTGAAGAAGAATTACATGATCTGCTGAATTGAGTGAACAATCTAATAAGTACAGAAAATGTGTTGAGAGTAAATCAGAGAAAGGTGACAGTGATGAGAAGTAGCAGGAATGAGAACAGAGATTGCTGGTTATAAAGTAGATGAAGTTAAGGAATTCTGCTACCTAGGCTGCAAAATAACCCATGATGGATGGAACAAGGACATAAAAAGCAGACTAGGACTGGCAAAAAGAACATTCCTGGTTAAGAGAAGTCTACTAGTATCAAACACAGACCTTAATTTGAGGAAGAAGTATCTGAGATGGTATGTTTGGAGCACAGCATTGTATGGTAACGAAACATGGTCTGTGGGAAAACAGGAAAAGAAGAGATTTGAAGCATCTGAGATGTGGTGCTACAGAAAATTGTTGAAAACTACGTGGACTGAATAGGTAACGAATGAGGGGGTTCTGTGCAGAATCGGCGAGGAAAGGAATATATGGGAAACTCTAACAAGAAGAAGGGGCAGGATGGTGCAACATCAGTTAAGACATCATGGGATAACTTTTATGGTGGCTGAGGAAGACAGAGTGTGGAATACATCCAGCAAATAACTGAGGACACAGGTTGCAAGTGCTTCTCTGTGATGAAAAGGACGCCAGCCGCTGTAGCCAAGTGGTTCTAGGCGTTTCAGTCTGGAACCGCGCAGCTGCTACGGTCGCAGGTTCGAATCCTGCCTCATGCATGGATGTATGAGATGTCCTTAGGTTAGTTAAGTTTAAGTAGTTCTAAGTCTAGGGGACTGATGACCTCATGCCTCATGCATGGATGTATGTGATGTCCTAGGTTAGTTAGGTTTAAGTAGTTCTAAGTCTAGGGGACTGATGACCTCAGATGTTAAGCCCCATAGGGCTTGGAGCCAGTTTTTTTATGAAGAGGAACTCGTGGTGGGCCGCATCAAATCACTCAGAGACTGATGACTCAAAAAAAAAAAAGAGTATGAAAGGGCAGTGCACTAACGAAGCTGCCATTTGTACTCAGTTGTTTCATGTGAAGAGATTTCCGATGTGATTATGGCAACACGACAGTCCCTTAACACAGACTGGTAGTTGGTGCTAGATGTGAGGCACATTCCACATCGGAAATCGTTGGGGTATTCAACATTCCGAGATCCACAGTTTCAAGAGTGTGCTGAGAATACCATATTTCCAGCATTACCTCTTACCATGGGCATCGCAGAGACGATGGCCTTCACTTAATGATCAAAAGCAGCAGCATTTGCTTAGAGCTGTTAGTGCTAATAGACAAGCAACACTGCATGAAAAACCGCCATAATCATTGTACGATATACGATGATTGTGTGTGTTAGGACAGTGTGGCGACATTTTCTGTTAATGGGCTGTCGCAGGAAATGACTGATACAAGTGCCTATGGTAACAGCATGATATAACCTGCAGCATCTCTCCTGGATTCGTGACCATATTGGTTGGGCCCTAGACGATTGGAAAACCGTGCCTTCGTCAGATGAGTCCCAAGTTCCGTTTTTAAGTAGTAACGGTAGGATGTGGTTCAAACTCCATGAAGCCATGGACCCAAGTTGTCAACATGCACTGTGCAAGCTGGTGGTGGCTTTATAATGACATGGGCCTTATTTACATGGAATGGACTGAATCCTCCGGTGCAACTGAACCTAACATTGACTGAAAGTCGCTATGTTTAGCTGCTTGGAGAGTGCAGTGTATGCACAACTGACGTGAAAGGATTGACAGTGTGATACAGTTTCCTTAGTTGCTGCAGTACTTGTTTACTATAATGCTACTGCATGTTTCCGATAAAAATCAAGAGCAATAATATCGTGGCTGAATAGTATATAATATCAAATGTTACAGGACATATGTATATTCCGTTAACAAGCAGTTTTCAGAAAGAGGAAGGGAAAGCAAAATTCGATGGAGCAGGACATAAATTAGCAAACCGCGTATATACTATTTCATATCCTGTCATTCTGGCCCAACTACCATCATGAAAACATTCGATTTGTGACTTTTGTGTTTCACTGGCATCTCCTGAAGAATTTATCTGCAGAAATATCTTTATCTCACATTCAATTAAAACAAATCTCACCAATTACATCACATTTTCGAGAGATCCTCAATATTTGAAGCAGTATAATGTATTCATAGGCCATACATCGGAATTTATAACCCATAAAATACGTGTTTCAAGTAAATAATTAAATTCAGTATGCCTTCTCCCACTTCTCAGAACTCAATGCGACCATGAAAGCCGATAGACATTCCAACAGTCGGATATGGCATGTAAATGTCATGCTGACGTAATGGAGAAGTATCACTGCGTGAATCTAAAGGCAGCACCACACTTGCAACATTTGGTGAGTACCGAGCAACTGCCCACTCAGTGCTAGGTGACGTGGGACGATCATCTGCTGCTTGCTGAGCGCCAGTCGAGCAATGCTCGTTGTATTCGCTGCGTTTCCGTCTTCAACACACGTAAGAGGTATTGAACTTTCACCAATCAGTGCATTGGTTCTGCAACCAGACGTTAGTGCTATTGGGATATGGAAGTGACCGAGGGCAATAGCATTTGCAAACAGGTGCAGTTCAATTTGGGGTTATGTTATATGTAAGGAATAATAAATTCTGTAGCTAGTAACTTGAGTTATTTTATCATCGAAAATAAAGCACATAAGCATGTAAAAATTTGTGACTGGATAGAATTTTGCACATAAATATCATGTAATATTTTCCATAGTGCTTTATCTCATATGTGTTGGACAGATATCCATTGTTATTTCGTCGCCTTACTGCGGTATCAGCATTTGTGAACAGATGTAATGGACTTTGGCGCCATCAGTGATTGAAGTGTTATATGTATAAAGAATCAATTCAGTTATTTGAATTAGTTTGTTATTAAAAATGTTGCTTATCATGTATATTTTTTTCTTTTATAGCTATAGAATGGTCTAATGAAACTGTTTTCGAGTTTCTGGAATGCTATAAAAACGACCGGTGATGTGAAATTCGCTGTTACCCCAGAGCTGAGATATGGGGCATGATGCCTGGGAAAAGATTGAAATCAACATGAACATGAAGTTTTCTGTTCAAAATTGAAGAAAAAAGTCTCTTTGATTGTGTCCTTTATAACCTGCTTGCAAAAAGTAAAGGCGCGTTTGAAAAGAGGAGCTGGAATTTATGAATTTTACACTTTACTCAATAAGTAACTACTTCCTACTATTATTTTTGTTTTGAGGGTCTCGAGCCCAAGTAAAACTATAAAGTAAATCTCTACTTCATATTAGGGTAATAAAAAAGGAAAATTACTTCATAGTTATAGTCTGATGCTTATAATAAAAACTATTACTGAACTTCAAAATGGCTCTGAGCACTATGGGACTTAACATCTGAGGTCATCAGTCCCCTAGAACTTAGAACTACTTAAACCTAACTAACATAAGGACATCACACACATCCATGCCCGAGGCAGGATTCGGACCTGCGACTGTAGCGGGAGCGCGGTTTCAGACTGAAGCACCTAGAACCACTCAGCGACTGTGTCCAGCCACTGAACTTCACCTGTCTTATACTAATCGTATTAACTAAAACTGCAACACACAGTAGTTAACGCAAATATTTATGTTACAAAAATATGACTCTTACGTTTCTCTGCTTTGGTTCAGTGACACCATCCACCACCATTGTCTTTTGGGTTTCTTCTTCTTAATCAACACAATCCCCCAAGCCATTAACATGAAAGCAGCTGCACTAGTAACTACAAGTTCAGAATCAGTATCCATATCTGCAATGAGCAGCTGCTGCTTTGCACAAATTCGTGTTACCAGTGTGCTCAGTGTTCAACAAAGAGCACATATGTGCTAGAACACAGTCGCTGTTTTGTGAATATTAAGTGACTGCCCTGATGAGCGGCTCTGTCGCTCAGCCGCTCGTTACTCGGTCCTCGGTTTTCGTCCTAGGCAGTGTGTATAGTACCAGCTTAACGTTTCCCCCTTAAAACCCTGTGTGAAATAGTGTGCATTAATGGTAGAACTATACCACTTCCGTTTAGAGCCATGAACTATTACCCCATACTGGTATCGTCTTTGGCATGACGCAGTAGGTGTCAGTATACATTTTGGCATATTTATCTGTTTTGTATTATAATTCACAGTATCCTATTTCAAAGCAACAGTGATTGAAAATTTATCACAAACACGTCAGCCTCATCATTAAATGTCAGTTAATAAGTATAAATGATATAAGCCTTAAAGAGATAATATGAAAACCGAGACTGGAGACAAAACTGTCATCACTCAAGCCTCACATAATGGCTAGCACTGTGGTTTACTCGAGTGAAGAATTTTAGTTTATGCAATTTTTTTCCTTTTAGTGCTGTTAATACATTCTGCGACTTTTTTATGAATGTAATACAAGTATATTCTGCAATATTTGGCTGTTTATATCCGAATATGTGGCGATTTCCGAGTGTGTGGTTAGGCAGGAACCTAAGTAGACAGTTTAAACTGCTACTAATAGAACAGGGAGCAATAAAATTCGTGTTCTTCCTTGTCACAAATATTTGGCTTTTTATTTCCGAATGTGTGGCGATTTCTAAGCGTGGTTAAGCAGGAAGATAACAGGACAGTTTACCCTAGAACAGTAAAGGGGGCAAAATGTTACACTGCTTCCAAACCATCGTAAATTTTACTACTTCAGATTTTATTCAAAAGAAGTAGTAATTTATGGGTTATGCATTAGTTAATTGCAATTACTAGATCTCCAATGATACATTACATACAAAATAAGTACAAAATATACTGTTTTACCCTCTAATGACAAATTTTTGTTAGAAATGTTATCGGAAAAGAAGTCATTATCTATGTTTTCCACTAATAACAAATTATTATAATTTTTATAGCACCAAGAGTAGTTTATACACAGAGTGAGTAGATAGTCTTCTGCTTTAGACATTATTATTACAATCTAAGCAAGATATAGCCTAAATTTGTTCCAGTCACCCACGGATTCTTCCTCTGATTCCTCATTTTCTGTTTGAAAGTCTGGGTCTACTTCAGTGTCATCTGTACACACAACACTAGGAAGAAAATTTTTCTTTTAAATTCTGCATGGTTGTGATTTTATCAGCTTCTCCAAGCAAAATCAAACTCAAGCTTAGCATCATCCACATTGTTCTAATTTCAAAAGCAAAGGTGAGATCAGCACCGATGAGAACCAGTGTGACATAAGGTATCACACTTCTGTCAGTGACTGCTTGATTCTTCACGTAAGATGCCACACTAAGATAAAGCCTAAGCAATAAAACAAATGTACTACTAGAAAACAGGCGCACCAATATTAAACATTCGTAATATTTATTAGAAGAGCACAAGTGTCAGCAAACCAAAGGAGTCGCCAAAAGATAATTCAGGCATTGTTAACAGTAATGTTTTTCATGAAGGTACTCAAAGGCATGTACTCACTATCCACATCATCAGAAACCAGTACAAGATAACAACTGCAATTGTAAAGTGTTCAAGGGCTCACTAATCTAGGGTTAAATTGCTGTGAGTGAACCTTGGAACAATAATATTCATGCAAAGATAACGAAGAGATAGATAATTCGCAAGTTACAATCAGTGGCACTTCTGGTTGGAATATTTCTGTCACTAAGGCCAGATTTCCACAGGCATGAATTTCTTACATGTGTATAGCCCCACCAACACTCCTGTAAGTCAACTTACATGTGGAAGCACCGAACTTCCACAGTGTCATGCCAACTTACGCGTAAGTTACGAAAGTTGAAAGGTGTTTTACATCCTTGCACGATGTCGCTTCCCCCACCATGAGCTTCAGCAACCGCCCATGGATGGATCTCATTCTACTCTGGTTCATTGGACAGCATAGATCTAAAATCGTGAGTTTATAATCACGCCAAAAATAATACGCTAAGGCTTTAACTAAGTACATAAATACTTTCTAAAGTGGCAAACTCGTCTTAAACAATGCAACAGGAGCAACTGGGCAACACTTCATAATCATTTATTTGCAATAGAGTGACAGAGCATTGTTTGAAGTGTCGAAATGGATTAAAAAGCTTTGTAACTGAGAGTGTGACCTGGCTGAGCTTCATGTTACTGCAGAACGGTCAACACTATTAAGGTATTTTTTATTTCAGTGAAACGATGACAATTTTTTGCTTTAGGCTTGGGGTGTAAATATCACAGTAAAATGGAAATTTGTTTATGGCTTCAGAAATTTAGAACTACTCTCGACCCTCATTGAAATATTTTACAAATATAACAGTGTTTGTATGGGCTCTATCATTGAGTAATGCACAATAGTGCAAAGTTTGGTTACAAAACTAAATGCTGCATCAGGAATACATACATATATTTATAGCACCAATAACCTATCAGAACCTTCACTAACCCTGAAAATTGAAACAAAACCTTTCGTTCTGATGTACCTTCAGTGTATTATAGGTACCGGTAACATAAAAATTTAAAAACAATGCTCTTTGGAATGCAGTGCATATATTGCAGTGAATCCAGCTGCCAGTATTTTCATGTTACCCATAATTTAATGTGAGCTGGAATGGCATCTCTCATATGCGTATTACATTTTCGTACAGACATAGAAATATGGCTGAAAAAGATTTCAAAATTGATTTTAATTGTTTTAAACTGATTTTTGAACAAGGCATCATACTCTGCAGATAACTCAATTACTAGTGTATTGGATGTTCACAAATGACCCCTATAATATGTTCATTTTCATACTCACTTACACAACATGTGTGTGTCCGATTTTTGTTCAACAGCTCACTATAAGCTCTTTGGCCAAGAGCTGCTTCATTCCCATACAAATAATTTCACTTGTCACCATCTTGAAAGTCATGTAGGTAGAATTTCCAGCTTCGACGTGTCGAATCGCCAATATTCATGTCAGCATAGTGGTGAGGGGATTTACATGTAAGAAATTCATGCCTGTGGAAACAGTGAAACTTGGCCTCTCTTAGATACCACATACTTTTGTTGAGGAATACTCATAATCAGAGAGTTGAGAATTTAAATGTAGTGATACAAAAACTAATTATTAAGAATTGATTATAGCACTGCAAAACAGCCAGTCGTTTTTAATTAAGACAGACTATTGGCATAAGACCCTTCTAATCATTTTACTACCAAGACGTATGATTAGCATTGGGCTTAGAATTTTTTTGGTTCTGCTTAGGTGCAATTAAGCATTAACACAAAACTCAAAATCTTCTATTTAAAGTCAAGTAAAGCCTATCTTTGTCTCTCTCACACATTTTCCCCTTCTAAGATTATTTAGGTCATTCTACACACTATCAATTTCTTCTGGCAATTTTGCATGCTCAGGAATACATATTTCAGTCATGATTTTAATTTTCTGTAACAATAAGTAGTACATATATATGCAGTTATGATATGCAACAACAAATGGGCTATACACTTAAATGATAGTTTTTATGTGCCACAAAACAACACTATAGTGCTTTCTGAAATTAAAACTTTAGTCCACTTTCATAAGTGAAGCAAACTTGCAACTTACTAACCCGTTTACTTTGTCACAAATATAGTCACTATCCATTAAAGATAATTAGGTCACAATATTTGCATTAATTTTGTTTCAGTGAGAAAAAATTTCTGCATTATTACTGTATAAGCCATACTAAATTCCAATACCAAGTGATTACCAACGATTATCAAGTGAGTATTGATGTCTCATATGATCTATGAGAGTGAAACTCATATAGGGACTTCGAGAAACACGACTTGGGTTCGCTGCCAGGCCATTTGGAACACTGAAAGTTTATCAATTCTATTGAGACTACATATTGAGAGAGTGTGTGGCCTTTGCTTCTGAGATCATAGATTATATGCATAGGCGGCCGCCATTTATTGCCAGAATTCGTGTGGAATTGACTATTGACTATTGTTGACTATCACAAGACATGGATTTGAGACTCACATCATAGCACAAACACAACCTCATTACTTATTATACGGTATAGCTACTAGATATTTTATGTGGAGGAAATAAAAGTCTGGCATCACAAACTGTATTAGTTATTTAGTACAATGTTCCAGAAAACTGGGAATAAACCAGGAAAATGAGTTTCATTTGTACTATTTCAGACACCCTGAGGCGCTCTCAAACTTTCCTGCTTGAATGTTCGTTGTTTAAACTAGTAGCCTCTAAGCTTGATACAGTTTTTTTCCTTCCCAGTGAATATATTGTATATGAGGTCATTGTGGATCTAGTAACTATGTCTTACATTGTGGGAATCGTGGAAACATACTTCATTAATGATGTTTAGAAGTGCTAATGAATGACAGCATAGTAAAGCAATTTCAAAATAGTTGATTGTAGGAGACGAAATTTCTGTTACTAAGAACACTCACATTTTTATGAAATTAGTAATATTCTAATATATAGGCTCTCTAATCAGTCATTCATCAACTCGTTTCCTTATTTAGCGTTTTAAAGCCATCCATATTTCTTTTTGTTTCATAGTAAACATAAGCTTGTTTCTTTGCATTGGGTTTATAATTACAGCTTCTCGTGTGTATTACACAAGTAACTGCATCGTAAATATGTTCCTTGTATTCTGCTTGCATTTATAATACTGGGCAGATTAAATGGTTCCATATTTGTTTTGTTCATCATATGGTGTTTTGGCGATTTATGCATATTTATTACTGCTTATGAATCAGTTGTGAGCTATTCAAATTAAACGAATTGTAAGTATATTGCTTTTATTCTGGTTTGTTTTTGTTTGCATCCATTTTTTGTGCTTTCTTACATTTAATGAAGAACTTCATGTTAGCACATTCTGACAGAACTATTATTCAGCTTCATCCCATCCCATCCCATCATGGAGTCAATACGTAATTCTGCTTTGAATGGTGTTGCCTCTTGTCACTTAGTGCCATCCATTTTACAGTGATTTGTGCAGTATGGATGTAGATGGGTGTGCTTTGTAGTCTTAGTGACCAGAGTACTGTAGAACATGTGCAATAAACTTACAATGCATTTAAATAAAGAAGTTCACATGTGGATGTGTAAGCAGTAACATGTAGATATAAGTGCACAGAATACTATGTGATGAAGCTAGATTCTGTTTTATGTGCAACAAAAACAAATATGGACTCTCTTACCCCACCTACTACTATATTACAGATGCTAGCAAAAATTATCAGAATACAAGCAAGATACAGGATGAACATTAATAAAACAAACAAACTGAAAGGAGAGATTCCTTACTGGAAATGGAGGAAAAGAGGTCCTATCAACATGTGTCTAAAAATGCATCGTTACCACAGTAGGTGGCGCTGAAGAATGAAGGTTTCTATGACTATATGCCATGTCTATAACCCACAGATGACGATTATTCAACCTGATGATGCCAGTTCTGGTAAAGGTTACTTCATAGGTAAACAGGACTGATAACAGAAATTCCATAATGGTGATGGTCTGGTGCAAGAACCATCGACAAAATCTTTCCCATGGAGGGAAATGCGCTGCTGATAATCCTTGCATTCGCTGCAGTGATAGAGATAGTAGTAGTTCTTATGTGAGATACACATAATCGTACTTTGGGTTACACAATGTTGGCCACCCACTTACCTGGAGCTCATGCTACGGTTCATTTCAATAACCTGTACAACCCAGGGCACCAAATCTGATGTACCTCCCTGTACATTCGTTTGTCACAAAGTGCCCCTAACCATCCATATGTCCAAAAAGGGCTGAAATGTGTGATATGGTTGGTGCCCGTGAGGGTACTTGTTTTGGTATAACTATGCTACCTTTCAGCTATTTCCATCTGCATGGCCAGATACAAACACCGTCTAGGCATGTTTCTCACATGAATATCGGACCATTTTGCTGATTACAATACGCTGCATCAGACACACAGCCTGGAACACACAAGTAACACATAACACATGGTGAGAGGAACTTTCATTCGTGAACGCCATCTACCAAGGCAATGATACATTCCCAAACACATGTTCATAGGATGTTTTTTCCTCCATTTCCAGTCAGGAATCCACCACTGCAGTTTGTCAATTTTATTAGTGTCCACCCCGTATTTACAATGCTTTTCAAAGAGTGCAATAACACAAGGTCATAGTCAGGAACAGATTGCAATGAAACCAACTTCTATGTTGTCACAGGGCAGTTGAATTTTAGATTTTGACAAGTGCAACAGCGCAATTATTTTCACTTGATAACGGTCACATGGTCGGAATTGCTATATTCGGTATTACAAAAAAATAATTTGAAAGTCAATAGGTGACCATGATGTCATTTACAGAAGTTTACTTGGTTGTGTTCCACAACCACTTGCTTGAGATTCCTCGAATATATTACTTTGAAAGAATACAAAAACGTTTCCAAGTACACACTTTACCACTAGACTACGAGGCCCACTCATAAACTATAAATGAAAAATATTATCTAATACTCGTATTTCACAAAGCAAGAGAAATGAATTTTCGTTCTACATATTCCTCTATTTGAATTTCGCTACCAAGCCACTAGGAGTGCTGCTGTCGTCCTCTCTTTCGGTATCGTAACAGGGGCCTCGCACATCTTATAATTAGGTGTTCTGTGATGTGAGCATTCAAGATCAGGAACAAAGTCTTGTTTAATCACTTACTCATAACTTCACTAACCACTAAATCAGCGGGATTCCATGGACAAAGATACTGCACCACTTGTAAAACCAGGTACCCCAGCCATGCTTTGCTCCCACTTATTTTTCTGGTATGTAGCAAGCAAGTATCAAATGTAATCCTGGCATAACCATATATTCTTGTAAAATAAAATTTAAGGATTGATGCAAGTAAGGTCAGAGGTGAATAACATATTGTAAGAACGACAGAACATGTTGCATTGGCGAACTGACGCGAGGAGTCTTCATTTACACTGGACACATTGTCAAGCAAAGAAATACTCTTCATCTCTATAGTTTTTCTTCCGCAATACCTGTATTACATGATTCAAATTACTTTTTCACTGTTTGAGGAGACAGTTCGGATTCTGAAGAAGCTTGATTTCCTTTCTTTCTTGTATATTTACTTCCTGAAATGAACAACAGTTGCTTAAGCTGATGCCTCATGATTCAGGGGAACGTTTTTTAGCAACACTAGAAAACAAATTAATGTATAAGATTATCATTAAAGGGCAAATATACTGAGTTCCAAATAAGATCTGCTACATTATACACTTCTAGTACTGGACTACCAATGTCCGCTACATGTTGATAACACAAAAACAATGCTCCACTGCCATGTCAGTATGTATAATCAAATGAACACTATTCCTGGCATATTGCCACTAACGGCTGCTACCCAGCCCCACTGTTTGTTTATGCTATCTTTGTACTGTTCCTTTATGAAATGGATTGGACAAGAAGCAAAATTTTGCAACTTGTTACATTGCATGAAGCAGCGGAGTGCCTCTGGAATGTTTGAAGTCATAAAAACCATCAGGCAGAAGGCGTGACTCCCTACATAAAATAGCTGCGTGGCTTGGCACCAGAAGCCGTGACATAGGTAAAAATTAAGTCTCTCATTTCAGACTACCAACGTGAGGAACGTGAAACTGAAGAGAGAAAGAAATTTGGGAATGGTGCCGATTTTGCGTATGAACCCAAATGGTCTGATTTTAATTGCTTTGCGGATGATATTCAGGAACCAAACGAAATAAAGCATACAATGTTTAAAAAGGTAAACAAGATTGGCTTGCTTATATATTCTGTACTGTTGTTATTGTGGTCTTCAGTCCTGAGACTGGTTTGATGCAGCTCTCAATGCTAATCTATCCTGTGCAAGCTCCTTCATCTCCCAGTGTCTACTGCAACCTACATCCTTCTGAATCTGCTTTGTGTATTAATCTCTTGGTCTCCCTCTACGATTTTTACCCTCCATCCTGCTCTCCAATGCTAAATTTGTGATCCCTTAATGCCTCAAAACATGTCCTACCAGCCGATCCCTCCTTCTAGTCAAGTTGTGCCACAAACTTCTCTTCTCCCCAATGGTATTCAATACCTCCTCATTAGTTACGTGATCTACCCACCTAATCTTCAGCATTTTTCTGTAGCACCACATTTCGATAGCTTCTATTCTCTTCCCGTCCAAACTATTTATCGTCCATGTTTCACTGCCATACATGGCTACACTCCATACAAATACTTTCAAAAATGATTTCCTAACACTTAAATCTATACTCGATGTTAACAAATTTCTCTTCTTCAGAAACGTTTTTCTTGCCATTGCCAGTCTACATTTTATATCCTCTCTACTTCGACCATCATCAGTTATTTTTCTACCCAAATAGCAATACTGCATTATTACTTTAAGTGTCTCATTTCCTAATATAATTTCCTCAGCATCAACCGACTTAATTCGACTAAATTCCATTATCCTTGGTTTGGTTTTGCTGATGTTTATCTTATGTCCTCCTTTCAAGACACTGTCTATTCCATTCAACTGCTGTTCCAAATCCTTTGCTGTCTCTGACAGAATTACGATGTCATCGGCGAACCTCTAAGTTTTTATTTCTTCTCCATGGACTTTAATACCTACTCCGAATTTTTCTTTTGTTTCCTTCACTGCTTGTTCAATATACAGATTGAATAGACTACAGCCCTGTCTCACTCCCTTCCCAACCACTGCTTCCCTTTCATGTCCCTCGACTCTTATAACTGCCATTTGGTTTCTGTACAAATTGTAAATAGCCTTTCGCTCCCTGTATTTTACCCCTGCCACCTTTAGAATTTGAAAGAGAGCATTCCATTCAACATTGTCAAAAGCTTTCTCTAAGTCTACAAATGCTGGAAATGTAGGTTTGCCTTTCCTTAATCTAGCTTCTAAGATAAGTCATAAGGTCAGTATTGCCTCACGTGTACCAACATTTCTATGGAATCCAAACTGATATTCCCCGAGGTCAGCTTCTATCAGATTTTTCATTCGTCTGTAAATAATTCATGTTAGTATTTTGCAGCTGTGACTTATTAAACTGATAGTTCGGTAATTTTCACATCTGTCAACACCTGCTTTCTTTGAGATTGGAATCATTATATTCTTCTTGAAGTCTGAGGGTATTTCGCCTATTTCGTACATCTTGCTCACCAGATGGTAGAGTTTTGTCAGGACTGGCTCTCCCAAGGCTGTCAGTAGTTCTAATGGAATGTTGTCTACTCCTGGAGCCTTGTTTCGACTCAGGTATTTCAGTGCTCTGTCAAACTCTTCACGCAGTATTGTATCTCCCATTTCATCTTCATCTACATCCTTTTCCATTTCCATAATATTGTCCTCAAGTACATCGCCCTTGTACAGACCCTCTATATACTCCTTCCACCTTTCTGCTTTCCCCTCTTTGCTTAGAACTGGGTTTCCATCTGAGCTCTTGATATTCATACAAATGGCTCTGTTTTCTCCAAAGGTCTCTTTAAATTTCCTGTAGGCCATATCTACCTTACCCCTAGTGAGATAAGCCTCCACATCCTTACATTTGTCCTCTAGCCATGCCTGCTTAGCCATTTTACACTTCCTGTCGATATCATTTTTGAGACATTTGTATTCCTTTTTGCCTGCTTCATTTACTGCATTTTTATATTTTCTCCTTTCATCAATTAAATTCAATATTTCTTCTGTTACCCAAGGATTTCTAATAGACCTCGTCTTCTTACCCACTTGATCCTCTGCTGACTTCAGTACTTCATCCCTGAGAGCTACCCATTCTTCTTCTACTGTATTTCTTTCCCCCATTCCTGTCAATTGTTCTATTATGCTCTCCCTGAAACTCTGTACAAACTCTGGTTTAGTCAGTTTATCCAGGTCCCATCTCCTTAAATTCCCACCTTTTTGCAGTTTCTTCAGTTTTAGTCTACAATTCATTTCCAATAGATTGTGGTCAGAGTCCACATCTGCCCCTGTAAATGTCCTACAATTTAAAACTTGGTTCCTAATTCTCTGTCTTACCATTATATAATCTATCTGATACCTTTTATTATCTCCAGGCTTCTTCCATGTATACAACCTTCTTTTATGATTCTTGAACCAAGTGATAGCAATGATTAAGTTATGCTCTGTGCAAAATTCTAACAGATGGCTTCCTCTTTCATTTCTTAGCCCCAATGCATATTCACCTACTATGTTTCCTTCTCTCCCTTTTCCTACTATCGAATTCCAGTCACCCATGACTATTAAATTTTCGTCTCCCTTCACTACCTGAATAATTTCTTTTATTTCATCATACATTTCTTTAATTTCTTCGTCATTTGCAGAGCTAGTTGGCATATAAACTTGTACTACTGTAGTAGGCATGGGCTTCGCATCTATCTTGCCCACAGTAATGCGTTCACTATGCTGTTTGTAGTAGCTTACCTGTACTCCTATTTTTTATTCATTATTAAACCTACTCCTGCATTACCCCTATTTGATTTTTTATTTATAACCCTGTATTCACCTGACCAGATGTCTTGTTCCTCCTGCCCCCTTACTTCACTAATTCCCACTATATCTAACTTTAACCTATCCATTTCCCTTTTTAAATTTTCTAACCTACCTGCCCGATTAAGGGATCTGGTATTCCACACTCCAAT
The DNA here is from genome assembly GCF_023897955.1 of Schistocerca gregaria. Classification (NCBI taxonomy): domain Eukaryota; kingdom Metazoa; phylum Arthropoda; class Insecta; order Orthoptera; family Acrididae; genus Schistocerca; species Schistocerca gregaria. The sequence continues at coordinate 322,361,633 of NC_064920.1, read as the reverse complement.
TGTTAAAACACCAGCTTTCTTTCTTCTGATAACGACGTCCTCCTGATTAGTCCCCGCCCTGAGATCCAAATGGGGGACTATTTTACCTCCGGAATATTTTACCCAAGAGGACGTCATCATCATTTAATCATACAGTAAAGCTGCATGCCCACGGGAAAAATTACGGCTGTAGTTTCCCCTTGCTTTCAGCTGTTCGCAGTACCAGAACAGCGAGGCCATTTTGGTTAGTGTTACATGGCCAGATCAGTCAATCATCCAGACTGTTGCCCCTGCAACTACTGAAAAGGCTGCTGCCCCTCTTCAGGAACCATACGTTTGTCTGGCCTCTCAACAGACACACCTCCGTTGTGGTTGCACCTATGGTACGGCTATCTGTATCGTTGAGGCAAGCAAGCCTCCACACCAATGGCAAGGTCTATGCTTCATGGTGGGAGGATTCTGTACTATACATCAATATTCAGCCGTAATAATTTTCCCATGGTGCAGTTCCCTGGTCGACTTACAAAATGACTTGTAAATTCGTCACGAATTTCTTTTTAGGTGTTTGAAGTTCTCACTGGTATTTTTGAGCGTGGAGTAATATATTATGCAGCAGCATTTCGTGGTCTGGGATCACTTTGCCTACCTGCACGCAATAATAATAGAAGCTTCCTAGTGGGCTATAGTAGCTGCTTGACTCGACATTTCACCTTCAAGAATTGTGAAGACAGACTGCTGTCATATACTCTCTGTCTGTAACAGCAACGGTTTTTGGAAGACATGAAACAGAATGTATTTTCCACAATCATCCGTGTCATTGACAACTGGCAGTAAAACATTCTTTCTTTTGAGTCTTTGTTGTGCCTTCCTGGCTATGGCTTCATGATGTTTTCCCGTAATGAGACAACATCCTCTGCCATTAATACATATGATAGCGGTTTCGTCCCACCAGGTATACATTCGTGAGGTAGCAAGTTCAGTTTTTTGTGAGTAATTTGACTTATAGAAGAATTCTTAGAGACACGACCATCTGAAATCTTTCCTTAGCAGTCGACATCAGTGTCTAAATAGCTGTAATTGGTGTCAACAAAAGCAACCAACAGAATGCTTTGTAATGGCAAAATTCACTCCTGCTAGCGACAGGGCACTATAGAATAATACGTTCCCCATCAATTGCTCACACACATCAGGGGGAAGTGAAGTACCTATGTATATATACTTTCTCTTGCACGCCATTCATCTTCAGTTGTTGGCATCTGAAAGAAGTAAATTTGACTTCAGGTTCGAAAAGAGATACAGGTGTCTACAGAAGAAATGGAATAAGCTGAAGTTTGTGCCTTTGTTTGAAATGAGTTTGAATATAATATTCATTAGAATTTAAAAATCGGGTGGCGACATCCTACTTCCTAGTAAAGTTACCAAAAACAGAACCATTTTCCAAGTTTAGCTCACTTTGTATGTTTTTTCTGGGATATATTCAGTAGTATGTTTTTGTCCACCAATGAAGACTACGTATGTCTTTTTGTTCATCAGCTTGTTTTGTCAAGTAATATTAACCAGCTGTTCCCCTTTAAAAGACTCTGATAGAAAAGCGGGGAAGCAGCTGCTTCAATCCTTATTCTGCGTGCCTCACCAAAAATTTTGGCATGTGAAGTTATTCATTTTTTTAATGAAACATTCTAAATCATTTTACTGAGTCTCTCCTTGCAGTAAGGCCTTCAAACTCAGCATCTCCCACTCACTGCCCCTTTCTATACATGTCTCTCTACCACTGTCTCCTTTCCTCCCATTGGCACTTTCTTCTATCTGTCTATCACTGTCTTCGTCCCTGTCTCTCGCTCTGCCTTACCACTGTCTCCTTCTCTGCCACTTTCACTGCCTCTTTGTCTCACTGACACTCTCTTCTTCCCACTCCTTTTCTCTCCCATCCCTACTGCCTCTTTCTTTCTCGCTTCCAGTCTGTTACCTTCCTCATCAGCCTCCATTGTCTCCTCTCTACATAAGCCCTTGGGGCTTACATTAAACAAACAAAAAAAATTAAAACTGTCGAATGAGGAATAAAAACAGAAGGTTTTAAAGTGATACTACAACTGTACAGTTTAAAGTGATCACACCAAAAATTAGATGCTTCCTCTAGCACAGAACTCCCATCCAATGCAAGTACACTTTATACTATTTTACGTATAAATGCACACCCCCTCTCAGTATAGCAAGTATAAGAAATTTTGTGTGACAAAATAATGTTTGTACGTTGCCTACAACGCCAAGTGACACCAAACTGCACTACGTCTCGGATGGATATTACATGCGTATTTTACGTGCAGAATTATGGTAACATTGAACTTCTGGATCTTGGCAACGGATGGTAATATCGAAAAAAGTTTCTAGGTTCCACAAGAACATCATCTTAAGAACATATGGTAAAAAAGTTTCGTCGATCTACCGTTCACAGAAGTTATTGAAGAGGCCATCCCCACAACCGTTACCTTGCAGTACCCAGAAATTATGGTTTTTCAGGTTCTCTCAGGAAACGCCCATGAATAAATAATGCCTTTATAAGCCACCTAAGGTCTCCCCTAAACCACACCTAATGTAAAAGAAGCAACTTCTTTGCTCAATTTTCTTGGGCTGGAGGTAGTGTGTAATGTTTAAATTTTGCCCTATATTGTAGGATAGCAACAGTATGGCCATTCTTTCGATATGTAGACAAATGGTCGCTAGGCGAAGGGCTATCCAAAACACTTGACCCTTTATCTCTTTAATCAGTAGAACCTGAGATATGACACCCGGAAAAATTGCACTTTCACGCTTGACTTTTTGAAACATATTGATACTGTACACTGTTGTCCAAGGATCGATGTAGCACCACAGATGAATTGTGAAGAACGCCTCTTCCACAAAAAGAGAAGGGTTGGGAGATGCGAACCTTTGAACAAGGTAGCAGACATGTTGCAGAATATGCTGCAGCAACAGCAACAATGACAACAAGATTCGTTATCTGACCTCGGAAAATTTGTTGTCAGTAAGTTATATGAGCTGCCACCCTACGAAAGGGCAGAGACAATAAAAAGAAAAAAATACGATTATCTCCTTGTGGCAGAAATGAATATATGTAAGATAACAGCAATCAGTAGTAAACGTGGATGTGGTAGGGGAATCATCAAGTGCGAAGTCCCTTGTTAATTCATTGGAAGTGTAACACTGAGGCCGAAGAAGTTTTCTTTATTGAAGAGAAAATTTGTATTACTTTTAATATGCAAAGAAATTTAAATACGTTATTTGACCAATTAAATATATGTTTCGGTGCTAATAACATAACTGAGTTACCTTTTATAATACTGCAATCCTTCAGGCAACATTTGAGACATGGCCTGCTTTGAAATCTGCAATAGACATGCAGGCCTTTGACAGGAGTCTCCTGCCACCAAAAAAGGAAGAGTAACAGCAAGTATTTGCTTCACAGGATTTGCTTTTCTGAAATTTGTGTCTTTTGTGAAACAACTGGCTCTATAATATTCATTTTAATTTCAAAATCTGACAGCGATATCCTAGTGAAGTTATGAAAACCAGAACGATCTTTCAAATTCAGATCAAACAGTAGGTTCGCAGGAGAGCTTCTGTAAAGTTTGGAAGGTAGGAGACGAGATACTGGCAGAAGTAAAGCTGTGAGGACCGGACGTGAGTCGTGCTTCGGTAGCTCAGATGGTAGAGCACTTGCCCGCGAAAGGCAAAGGTCCCAAGTTCGAGTCTCGGTCGGGCACACAGTTTTAATCTGCCAGGAAGTTTCAGTATGTGACTCTCAACACGTGTTCTATAGTATGTTTTTGTTCACCAAAAAAGACGAGTTCCTTTTCCCTCGTGTCCTTATTTCGTTGAGTATTATTAATGCAGCACAACATGTCACTAATTCTTCCTCTTCTCTTCCCATATTAGCTTATAGCTCTTGATGTAAATACGCAATGTGAAATGTTTGCTGCTAGTGCAGTGTTGCAGACGATTTGAATACAAACATGGAAACATTTGTCTCTAGTGTAGAAAGGGATGTAGCCAACAAACAATGTTGCCAACATCGTGGAACAAACTGCAAACACTGTTGTGAATGTACTGATGGGAAAAAATAGCTACACCAAATAATAATTAATGTAGAGTAATGCAATTTCGGGAATACATTTGTCTTCATAACATATTTAAGTGACTCATACTTCAGGTTAACAAGTTAATGTAAGTGCGAGCTAAGCCATTACAAATGTGAACTGCTGGTACATAAACAACCAGTGTAACCGACAGAAAGTTGAATTCAAGCATGCTAACGTACATGAATTGTGTTGTATGGATGCCAGATATAAGTTTGTGGGACGTGCTCCATGGCTGTTGCACTTCATCTGTACATACAGGTCGGGTTAAAGCTGTTCGTGGATGAAGCTGGAGCTGTCGTCCAATGTTGTCCGATATGCGCTTAAGTGAAGACAAATCTGGAGATCAAGAAGGCCAAGGCAATATGTTGACGCTCTGTAGAGCATGTTGGGTTACAACCGCGCGATATGGACGAGCTTTATCCTGTTGGAATACATCCCTGGAATGCTGTTCATGGATGTTAGCACAGCAGGTCGAATCACTAGGCTGTCACGCAGTTTTGCGTCAGGAAGCATGAGATAACCATGAGCGTGTCTCCTGTTGTCATGCAAAATCATACCTCAGACCATAAATGCAGGTGTAGTTCTAGTGTGTCAAGCATACAGAAAAGTTGGTTGCAGATCCTTAACTGGCCTCCTCCTATCCAACAAACGGCATGACTGGCACTGAGACAGAACCAGCTTTCATCAGAACACACAACAGACCTCCAAACTATCCCCAAATATGCTCTCGCTTGACACCACTAACGTCGCAAATGGCCGTGGTTTGGGGCCAGTGGAATGCACGCTGGAGGGCATCTGGATGGGAGCTGTCCTTGAAGTAACCGATTCTTAACTGTTCATTGTGTCACTGTGGTGTGAACTGCTGCTCAATTTGTTGTTGCAGATGCAATGCAATGCGATACAGCCATACGTCAAACACTATGGTCTTCTCCCTAGGTAGTGCCACTTGGCCTTTTGGAGCCTTGTCTTCTTGCGCCCGTACATTCTCGTGACCACCACTGCCAGCAATCATTTACAGTGGCTATGTTCATGCCAAGTCATTTTGCAGTACCGCAGGAGGAACATTGAACTTCTCAATATCCTGTTTGACGGCCTCATTCAGACTCAGTGAGGTGTTGATAATGAAGTCTTTGCTGCCTTCAAGACATTCTTGATTAACAACAAATCATCATGTTCAATTTCCAAGGTAACTAAAACTCGCTACAGTTAGAGCGTGTATTTAAAACAAACACGATTTGGGTCCTATAGCGGCGCTATTAGTGCCACTCTGTTGCATCTGTTGCATAATTTGAATAGACATCATCTATCAAACGTAGAGACGGGCCTACCAACTTTTGTTTATGTTGTACAACTCTTTCTTGGTATTGTGATTTTTTTCTGCCAGTGCAGAAACATATTTTGAACTCAGTGTAAGGCCGGCCGTTGTGGCCGAGCGGTTCTCGGCGCTACGGTCTGGAATCGCGTGACCTCTGCTGTCACAGGTTCGAATCCTCCCTCAGGCATGGATGTGTATGATAACCTTAGGTTAGTTAGGTTTAAGTAGTTCTAAGTTCTAGGGGACTGGTGACCTCAGAAGTTAAGTCCCATAGTGCTCAGAGCCATTTGAACTCAGTGTAAACATGGCTTTACATGTCAAAGATTGCGATGCATGGAAATTATTATTACACTCTGGAGTAGAAGTTGCAAAAATAAACTCTTGCAAGTAATTTGCACAGAGCAGAATAATCATATAAGCACAAGAAAGAATTAAAATTTTAGATGAATAATTTGTTGCTTAGTCATTACATTCACTTACTGGATCATCTCAACCATAAACATTTAAGTGTAATATACAATGAACAGACAGCTGCAATGACACCAGCTACCAACAGAAAGGACACGTTTAACTTCAAATTCTGTCAAATAAATAGGTTTCACAAACTAAAACATTAAAATTGTTTATGAAAAGTTTGTTACAACCTATGTCCAGCCCCTTGTATGAGAGAAATGATGAAATAAACGCAAGGCTCCCATGCGAACACATGACACTGAACTTCAATCAAAGTATTATACGGAAGCACTCTGAATATATGTGCCACGTTTGACTGTTTGCTGTATTTCATCGCAAAGCTTTGATGCACAAGCTCTCCATTGCACATGTTGTAAACATAAAAATCAGTGACAGAAGACATCGAAACGAGTAGTCCATATTTGAAAGTACTATTTTGGCTTAACCGTTTACCTGAAGAAAGTTACAGCAGACTTTCTGGTTCTGTTTATGCATCTGCAAAGTACACAAATACCGATAACCATTCTTACACATTTTTTGTTTGTATTTCAACAAATAATTCTACAATGCACATACACTACTCACAATGTTTTGGTTGCAGACATAAGGTAGACTGCATAAAAGTGGCCACATGCTTAGCTGCATGCTTGACAAGAACACCTGTAAGCACACACAAATACTCAGTGAAGTGAAGATACATACTTGTGATTGGGATACTCATCTCAGGATGAATGAAGAAACGTAGAAACGTATTTGAATCTTCTGTCACTCGTTACGAGTTTGGTTAGAAGCAAGTTCAGCCATGGGAGAGGCTATAACACCACACGAAAGACTAACAGAAACATCGCGATTTCTTGCGACAGGAAGGAGTTATGAAGACCTCAAATACTAAACTATATTTTAGCTGCAGGCACTATATGTCATAGCGCCTGAAACCTACCATGGGGTGCTGAAAACTCATTTTTTAAAGGTAAGTCAAATTTTTGAAAAATGAGTTTTTTCACATTATGAAGTTTTCCTGTGGCAGAAGAAAGACATTAGACGTATTTTTGATTCAAGTAAGTCAACTCCTTGGAGGCAGTACTTCATTGGCACAAAATACCTACAGCCACTTCCCTATACATTCTCAAGTACTTATGTGTGTAAATCAGAATGTCCACATGTGCGAAAGTAGATAGCAGATCAATGAAGCAGAAAACAATTTTGTACATGTTAGAAAAATATTTTCCAATAGCATACAATCAGGGTAGCATTTTATGAATCAGAGTATGTTTGTACCACTTACTATTTTTGTTGATGTAGCTGGGTGTCTACTTAACTGCATTTTTTGTCCTAAAAGTACTAGTTTAATTACCTATATGATTTCTAGTTCACATTTCATTTGTCTTTTCACCTTCTTACAAGCTCTTAAGCTACTGATTATTCTTTGAATACATTGGTTGTGAAGAAGTGATTTCAGTTGAACAATGTCAGGTCGATAAAAATATTCTTGATGTATCAAATCTAGCATCCAATACTGAAATGACAATGTTTAAGTTTACTTGTTAATAAAACATGATTTCAGTTTGGTGTGGCCTAAAGTTATGAAGGTGATTAGATATAATAACAATATAAAGTTTTTAAAGACTAGTCTAAAGTAAACGTGAATGACCATGTGACAGCACTGAAGTTAAAATTTTACTCTAATAGGACATAATTAGTATGCATTTTCATTTTCCCAAGGACTAGGTAACTGTAAATGTAAAATGTTACCGGTATGGGTACCACACTCTACAATTGATTTAAAGGTTCTGTAACTTTATTCTTATCACTTCTGAAATCTCGGTAACTCAAAGAAACGAATACACATTAAAATTCAAGAACATTACATGACATTACCAGCTTACAAAACAACAACAACATTCCCTTTATTGTCCATTATCTAGGCCCAGAAATATTCCACCACACTACTTGCTCCCCTCTTTATATCGCTACACAGCACCCCTCGTGTAAAAAGCAGTTATATAGAGATAGTGATGTCGAATTGTTCAGTCTGCCTGCATGCAAGGTGGTTCTGGTGCCTTTGCACACTGGCCTTCATTGGATGTAGGAGACCCTAAAGGTGTGTGTATGTCTGTGGCAGTTGTCTCCATCACCACTGTTGGTGAAGTAACAGTTGAGGCAACTGGCATAGAGGTTAGAGTAGCCAGAGACAGCCTGCTGCAGTCTTTGGCTGATTTTCAGTGTACGACTTCTTCTGACAGCAGTAAGTAAGCCAGTTTATCCTTTTCAATGGACATCTTGTTTGGTTTGGCATTGATCAAGAGAATCATTGTGTGCACATCTCCTCATAAAACAGGACAGAGAACTGTGTGAGGTGATTTCAGGGGTGCTCTGGCACCATCCGAGAGAAGCATGATGTGGGTGAATTGAGCCAGGTCTTTATGCACAAAAATTGGCAGTTGATCATTGTGGGACACTGTCAAAGCCTGGAAGATCCAGATGCTTTTTCTATTCTGTAGCACTAAGGAGCTAGGGTCCTTTGTATGGCATCCATATTTCATGTATAAAAGATTTTGAAGGCGCTCTTAAGGTTGAATGATATACCATTTCTGCACTTCATGAGCCGAGGTCAGATTTCAATGCTGTGCACAACCCCTAGTAACATACTGAAGCAGTCAACCAGGAAGGCCTGAGGCTCATTAACGGTGACTTAAGTGTCCTTTCCCAGCATTCCACCATGCTGTTGCTGACCAGCTGGTAGCTGGTGGAATGATGATCATAGTGTGGCTGGCTCGTCGAACAGTCCTGACTCAAAGTGACGGCCCTGATCTGTTTCACGTCCGTCAGGCATCCAAACATTGATATCCACATGGTCAAGAATGCTGTTGTAACTGTGATGTCCATGACAGAAACAGCCTTGACCCATCAGTTGACTTGATAGCTATGAGAATATACCTGAGTCCTTGCACCAGTGGTGGTGGCCATTCAAGGTATATGTCCATATGTGAAAAACGACCTGTTGCCTTTTGAAATGAACCAAGTGGTTAATGAACATGACATCCTACTTTGGCTGGTTGACAAATTAAGCATATTTTGATCCATAAGCAGCAATCTGTTCGTTCCCTCAAGCACAAATATATGTCCATCACCAGGTCTATGGTTCCCTTGGCCCCTGAAAGTGTTAGCCCATGAATTTCCTCAAATACTTGTCTTCTATAGCTTGCAGGCATGAAGGTATGAGGTCGGTTTTGAGACACATCACACCAAATTAGAAAGTTGCCCAACGGTATTTTTTTCAACTGCATCCCCATCGTTTTTATCGTCCATACCCTCTGTTGTTCTCCATCTGTTTCCTGTGCTACAGCCAGCTGTGTTAGATCCACATTTTCTGAGAGTGCATTTATTCTGGAGAAATACTCCATGACCATGTTGTCCACACATCTCAGGTGACGAATGTTAGTTGTGAATTGTGCCACGAACTCTAGATGGCGAAATTGTCGAGGAGATAAGTAAGTGTGACAGTTGTTAAATGCCAACGAAACAGGTTTATGAACTGTTCAAATAGTGAGATGGCATTCCTCAACATACGTTCAGAAATGGTTGACTGTTTCATACGGACAGACATTCTCGGTAATAGGCACTCCATGTCGTCTGTGCCTCAGACAACTTCCAAGAGAAAATATCGAGCAGCTTCTAAGATCCGCTTATCTTCTGCTGCAGCGCTGCCTCTATAGCAGTCTGACTTGAGTCGACGACTATTGTTAATGGTGCTGAAGGTATAGAAAGGGCTAGAAGTATCGTTTCTCACAAGGATGATTTAACTTTGTGAAATGCAGCTATCTCTGAAGCCTATGTAATATCTCACTGTCCCAGCAAATTGGGTTCAGTGACGTCAGTAATCAGGGAAGTCCATCTTAATTTTCGTGATAAACCCATACTCACAGTTGCCTCTTCGTTGCCATATGTGGGAATATTCATTTGCTGCCGTTAGCCATGATTGTATTGATAGTCTTTGTCAGAAGGACACTGTCATCTTAGCCTGTGTCAACTAAAACCATGAATTCTTTGTACCTGTCTCTGATGTAAAGTCACCGTGTTGTAGAGATACTGTGAAGTCGAAAACGTTTGCTAGTCCACGTCGAGACAGATACATCGCCAATTCTAGAGTCCAAGTACTTATGACTTAATGGAGTGCTATTATCACATGTCAGGTTACCTAGCCACTGTCCACTGCATCGACTGGCCATGCCTAAGTCTAGCCACTTCACTCGTTTGGATAAGCACATAAGTGCGTAGATTTGCCTGACAGTTGCCAAAAGCACACATCGTAGCAGCAAAGTTGCCTATGTCAGTTCTTGTTCTATGTCGTCTTTCAGGTTGCTTGACAGTGGACGTGTTTGGAACCGCATGCATTTGCCACCAGAGAACGCCGAAATTGCGTCCTAGCGCATTCACCTGTTGCTCTAGCGGGAATTGTTGATCTTCATCTCAACATCTGTGTCTATACTTCCTATGATGTGCGGTCCAATTTGTGAAACCCCTCTTGCATTTGAGAGTGCCGACGCGTGATAACGCTGGTCTGTCTGTGACTAGAAGCTGTGGGTTCAACGAATAGGTGGTGCCAGAAATCACTACACTCTTGACCGCAAAAAGTAACTAGCCCATTCAAACTTGCCGAAGTGTAGCATCAGAAACCTTAGTTGCAGAAACTTGAGACTGTAGATGCTGTCAATAGACCGAAGCAATCTTGTCTCTCATTGTTTCTCTTTGCAGCACTTGATGACTGCAAATGTACGCCAGCTTGCACACTTGTTGGGGTACATTGATTTTCATGTGTATATATTTCCTTTCCAGGGACATGTTGTGCACAACGTCTGCCAGTAACCATAATGTTTTCAAGCCAGTGTACCTGCGGTGATGACGAATTGCGTGGTATTGTCCATGTTTCTAAGAGATCTTGAGAAGTCGGAATGACTTGTTGTGGCCTATATGGTGGCGTAAAGAATTTACTATGCGACACAGAAGGCGCATACCATCCCTTTGGCGAAATGTCCATGACTTGCTCAGACGTTAACCTTGGTTTGGGAACAGTCTCAGTTTCTTCCTTCGCTCCTGATACGCATTCCATGAGTATGGAGCCCACCCCATTATGCGAACTGATTTCACTGTTAATTGATGTATCTTCTGCTATACTCAGGGACACCACTTATGGGCACAACACTTCACAATCGATTTAACGATTCCATAATTTCCTTTTCTTTATTTTAACCACTTCTATAATGTCGATATCTTCAAGAAATAAACACACATTAAACTACAGGGAAATTACTTAAAATTACTAGGTTACAAAACAACAACTACAACAACAACAAAGATTTTCTTTTTCGGCTGATATCTAGCTCCAGAGATATTCTACCACACTACTTGCCCTCCTGTTTGCATCACCCCACCAGTATGATGTGTGCTGTAATGTGCAATTTATTTTGTGTCCAGTATTTTCAAAAAATGAAAATATGTGGAACAGACTTAGCAATGTAAAATGAAATAACCACAGTGAATACAACACCACCAAAGTGAGCAATGCATGGTATCTTCTTTGGTCACTAAAAACCTGTTGTAGTGGGAAAAGAGTAATGAATGCATATCATGCCTACTTTCATTCTCACTTTAAATACAGGGTCATTTTCTGGGAAAACTCCACCAGCACTTTCAAACAACAAAAAAGGGCTGCTAGAATCATGTTTGGATGCAAACCTAGAGACTCGTGTAAAATTCCTGTTTAAGATTTCTGGTATTCCCGCTTTATCACGTAGGTGTGTTATTAAAATTCCTATATTACTTAAAATATTTATTGCAAAATTCTGTCATATTCGTTATGACTTTACCTGACATAACAAAAATTTATGTATAAGCCAAATCAACACATCACTGTGCCAAATCAGTACTTTCCACATAGAAGTTAAAATTTATAACAAACTTCCCAAAAATATAAAAGCAATTACTGAGGTCCAAACCTTTGGATAACTCTAAAATCATATTCACAGCATACCTCACTGAAGAATATTTAAATTTAGGAAGTGTATTGTTATAATCTTAAATAAATATGATTAGAAATCACTTTCATCCATACAGTTATAAACTGACTTGCACAATGTCTTTTGCATAAGCTGCTTTTGTAGATAGCAGGGCCAATAAAATACAATCTGAAAACTACAATCTGCAAGCCCATTGACTGCACCACATGATGCATGGACATTACATGAAAATGAATTTAAAACGGTAGTAGACCCATGCTTGAAAGAAAAAAGCATTCTTTTACACAAATGAATTTATATTTAATGAAAAAACAATGCTCTTTTATTATGAGCTGACTGTTCCCAGCCATGAGTTGCTGTGGTTCAGTCTGGTTAAATGGAAAAGACAGACCAGATATTTCTAACATGAATGGGGTTTGGATATACATCATTATCTCCTTCTCTCCCCTACCTCTATCTATCTCCTTTTCCTTCCTTCTCTTTCTGTTCATCACCTGCTCCCTCCTCTCTCTATCAGTCTCCTCCTTATCGTTTTCTATGTCCATTTCTTCCCACAACTCTGTCCATCTCCTATTCTCCCTTTCTGATCTTGAGTCTTGTATATTGTGACTGCAATTTCAGATTCTGCAGTAGTTCAAACCATAGGCAAATAAGCCATAAATACAACTTTCCTGTTTCACTATTATATATTTTACATATATGTATTTATATATTAAAAATATGAAGGCTTTATGTGTCCATACATCTATAACAACTACATGTAAAAATGTGGAGTAAATTGGTTGAGTACTTTGAGATTTTCCCTAACAATGTTTCCCCCTTTATATATCTGTCCAAATGTTCATTAGAGTAAATCAGTTCATGAATTTTCGAAATTTTTTGTAATAACATTTCCCATTTATATATTACATATTTACTTATGTATATTAAAACATGTATGTAAAAACAACTGCATATTTGAATGCAACATTGTGCACAAATTTAGAAGTAACTGGTGAAGAAGTTTTGGATACTTAAGATTTTGAACAAATGAACATTTACATTTCTATTTGTATACTATACCTACTGGAGATCCATATGGCATATAGATATGTATTAATATTTAAAGGGTACATTGTTTGTTCAAAGGCTTGGATCTCCAAAAGTCTTCATCAATTCCTTTGAAATTTTGACTCAACATTGCATTCAAATACATGCACGATTTTATATACATGTGGGAGCGCTATACTGTATATAAATCTATATATTATATACATTAAATTTTTTATGTATGGTACTCCAACAGTCCTATATTCAAATTCAGTTTGTGTCAAAATTCCAAAAGAATTGGTGAAGAACTTTCAGAGATTTAAGATTCTGAACAAGCGAACATGAGGTTTCTACTAACAATATATGAACTTAATTATGTATTCGAATGCAATCTGCTGTGTCAAAAATTCAAAGCAATCAGCAAAGAAGTTTCGACAATACACAATTCTGAACAAATGAACATTTGCATTTTTTTTATGTAGATGTAATTAATCGCAAAATAAAATAAATATTAACATTCACTAAGTTGGTTACAGAAGGTGCAGGTTACCAATGTGAATTACCACTGCCCAGAATTTCAACAATTTGACAGCAATCACTGTACAGCACATACGATGTTGCACTTACATTACATATTGTATGTATTGGCTTTACTGACCCATTTCTGCTATGACTCTGTTTTGTTTTTTTTTTAAATACTGATAACTCTTAGCACAGATTCTATTGACATAGCACCTCTTTTTGTTGTGGGTTATCTTTCATTTCTTTTCGTTACTATTACTTCTGGACGCTCTCCTGCTCTTGTACTTGGTAAACTGGAAATCTCATATGTCTGTGATTGTAAATCAAGCAGAATGGCCACCTCCAGTTCTTTCCCAAAGACTGTGTAATGGGTACCAGCAATTAGGCAATTTCGTTCTGAAAACAAGATTAGACAATCTTGAATACTGAAAATGCAAGCTAGTATGCAATATGAAATAATCTTTTTACAAAACAGACAAAAATATATACATTGTTGCACTGTTGTAGATATGTATTAAAACATATAGAGGCAGTAAAAGAAGTATGCAGCTCTATATATTTAGGAAATATTTTAGAAAATCATGTAACGAGCACATATTTGTTCCATGAAAAAAAATACACACACAGATTTTCCTGATTTTCAAAACGTTAAGATAAAGTTCTCTGGACAATGTAGACCATGTCTCAAATAGTTCCACTAAGACTTCATTGTGTTATAGCATCCAGACTAAATAAGATATTTGCACCATGTTTGGCTCATATGAGAGACAAGCTTATAAAATTTTGCGTGTGTGTGCTCCAGGTTGTAGTGAGTGAAGTATAATGGAAATGGTTCAAAAAGGCTCAGTGTGTGGAATGATTTATTCAGACCAAATTGGACGGGAAGCTTGAAAGAAGCTGCAAAACATGATACAGGAAACACCCACCCTCGCGAACGTTGATGCACTGGTAGTACAGGAATTTTATGCAGACAGGAAGTATTGATATGAATTATCATATTGGACCACATGGAGTACGTGGAAGGTAACACAGAACAGATATTGTTGGCTCTTCAATGTTCATTGCATAAGCCTATTTGGAGGGTGTTGCAGGAGCTGCAAATCCATAGAGCGACCATGCACGTGATCCTTTGGAAATGTTTACAGTTGTATCCAAACCGACTGAAACTGTTTCACACATTGAAACCAGATGGCAAGCCACAACAGATGCAATTCACTGTGGACATCCTTTACTGTTTGTAGGAAGATGGAAATTTCTAACCAACCTATCATTTTCTAATGAAGTTGTATTCCACGTGTGTGGAAAGGTAAACAAACAGAACATTCGCATCTGGGTACAAATAATCTGACCACTGAGATGGAAGAGGTACATGACAGCTTGAAACTGAATGTGTGGTGGTTTTTTATGGCTAATCACATTGTGGGACCATTCTGTCTCAGAAAAATTAGTTAATTCTAATAATTACCTCGATATGCTGGAGCTGCTTGCGTTACCACATCTGGCTGACTAAAAAGACACAGTCGTTTTCCAACAAGATGATACACCACCACATTGGGCTCAGACTGAGTGGCATTTTGTAGGCCAAGTGTTTTCAGATCCCTGGATTGTCAGGGGTGGTCCAGTCCCCTGTCCTCCTAGCTCACCTGGCATTACACCAATGGTTCAAATGGTTCAAATGGCTCTGAGCGCTATGGCACTTAACTTCTGAGGGCATCAGTCCCCTAGAACTTAGAACTACATAAACCGAACGAACCTAAGGACATCACACACATCCATGTCCGAGACAGGATTCGAATCTGCGACCGTAGTGGTCATGCGGCTCCAGACTGTAGCGCCTAGAACTGCACGGCCAACCCGGGCGGCTACACCAGTGGACTTCTTTCTATGTGAATATTTCAAAGACAGAGTCTATTAAACGCCTGATAACCACGCCAACGGTTTAAAGAGCTAAATTGTTGTTGCCATTGCCTAAGTTGACATGGATATGTTGCACGGAGTGTTGATGAGTTTGGAGACAGACTGGATGTTGAGTATGTGACCAAAGGCGCACATGTCAAAAGTATTTGAATGTCATAAAAACTTCATTAGATAGTGTGTCATATAAGCCAAACATGGTGTGAATATCTTAATTAGTTTGGATGCTGTAACATAATGAAACTGAAGCTGTACTGTACCTTTCGAGATACCTGGACTAAGGGCTCATGTTCTCACATCTACCAGGTGTCTCTCCTAACAGTGACCAGACGCATTTTCTCTGGTATTCTGACAGATATCTGAAATTTAATTTATGCATTATGTAGCTAAATTCAGCCCAAATAATTACTGCTCTTCACATCTTTCATGTGGCACCCAAAGTCAACAGAAAGTGAGTTTGTTTCCCATAATAAACTAAATTCTTTTGAATCGGCATTCTATGAGCACTTTTGATAGATCATTCAAAATGGTTCAAATGGCTCTGAGCACTATGGGACTTAACAGCTGAGGTCATCAGTCCCCTAGAACTTAGACTATTTAAACCTAACTAACCTAAGGACATCACACACATACATGGCCAAGGAAGGATTCGAACCTGCGACCGTAGCGGTCGCACGGTTTCATACTGAAGCGCCTAGAACCGCAGCCACACCGGCTGCCGATAGACCATTCCCGAATTAGTTTACTCCAATATTCTTTCTTTATATGTATTAACAGGACAGTAAAACAAGTAGAGTGAAGAGCAGAACGCTAGAAGAATATTTCAGTAGAGTTAACTGTAATTGATTATTTTCATTTACTAACTTGATGTGCTATTGTGCATTACGATGCTCACAATCACTATTAACATTACTATGTCTTTCATTAGCTATCTACCTTTTTTTAATGTAATTTTTTCTATACCTATTAATGTGTATTTAGTCTTATACCAGATATCCTCTTGCAAGAGGTACTTTTATGAATTCCTATTGTATTATTTGTAATAGTTCTGACACGTCCTACATCCATGCGAATGTCTCACAGTATTAGATTTGTGGGATATAAATAAATAAACAGTCCAGCGGCGACTCAGTAGCGCTGCATGCTTGGCAGTAGCAGTCAGTGCGGGCCAGTGCAATGCTGTGACTATTAATACAAATTGAAAAAACAAATTTTGCACTACACTAATGTGGAACTACTGTATCGAATGCACTTTAAAAATTGTATTGTTCTTAATGGGAAACAAATCATTACTTTCCATCGAAACTTGGCATTGCATGAAAGATGTGATGAGCACCATTTATTTGAGCTGACCCCGACTGCACAACGGAAAACTAAACTGTAAATATATGCTGAAATACCAGCGAAAATGGGCCTCACACCTCTTTAGGACAGACACTCTGTGTGTAATAGATATAACAATAATGTTCCATACTTTTCATAGTCACATTCTTATGTAATTTTTAGGCACTTGCTTAACATTGGGATCATTCATTTTTCAGGTTTCTAAAAACGAACTTGAGTCGTTCAGTATACAAACAATTTTTAAAAGAGGTGGAGTTTTTCACACTGTCTCGGATACATTGAGAGAAAAAAAAAGAAACGTGTGGAGATAGTGCCTCCAGCTGGAAGTGGGTGACTATTTTAGTTGTAAACAAACATACAGTATGGTCCTACTTGCCATAGCTGATGCGAATTACAGTTTTATTTTCTTCGATTTCAGCTAAAGTGACAGAATATTGGTCTTCAGAATACCGATTTTTTTAGGAGACACAAAGTAACTGACTGAACATTGCAAAAGAAACAAAAGTAGCGAACAGTTCATGAAAACTGACTTGTTTGTTTATTGGGGAAATGCATTTCCTTTGATGGCTGATATGTTGAAACCATTTTAACAGAGTGATTCGAACACCTTGGAAAAAGTCTAAAACTACTGACTAAGCAGAGCTCAGCACATTATAGTGAAAATCATTTGAACCTTGGCAGCACGCTTTAGCATTTTTCACACCACCTTCAATTTAGAAATCACTATATTGGTAAGGTGGTAACAATAACAGTTAATTTACGTGATTATTTTATGACTACTGTAGATCAAAGCTGTGTCTCATTGCGATTCTCTCGATTGTGAGGACATATGACATGGCATATTCCCCAATGGCTTAACATCGGAGGATTACAGCTCTATTATTACAAAGATCTACTATAGGCAATATTCCACTTGATGCTAAAAACATGAGAGAGGAATTTATGAATTACTTTATAAATAAAAGATTAGTTACTTGGTAACAAAACTTCATACATTAAGAAAATGAAAAATATACAGGGTTATTACAAATGATTGAAGCGATTTCACAGCTCTACAATAACTTTATTATTTGAGATATTTTCACAATGCTTTGCACACACATACAAAAACTCAAAAAGTTTTTTTAGGCATTCACAAATGTTCGATATGTGCCTCTTTAGTGATTCGGTAGACATCAAGCCGATAATCAAGTTCCTCCCACACTCGGCGCAGCATGTCCCCATCAATGAGTTCGAAAGCATTGTTGATGTGAGCTTGCAGTTCTGGCACGTTTCTTGGTAGAGGAGGTTTAAACACTGAATCTTTCACATAACCCCACAGAAAGAAATCACATGGGGTTAAGTCGGGAGAGTGTGGAGGCCATGACATGAATTGCTGATCATGATCTCCACCACAACCGATCTTTCGGTTTTCCAATCTCCTGTTTAAGAAATGCCGAACATTATCCTGATGGAAGTGCGGTGGAGCACCATCCTGTTGAAAGATGAAGTCGGCGCTGTCGGTCTCCAGTTGTGGCATGAGCCAATTTTCCAGCATGTCCAGCTACACGTGTCCTGAAACGTTTTTTTCGCAGAAGGGGCCGTAAACTTTAAACCGTGAGATTGCACAAAACACGTTAACTTTTGGTGAATTGCGAATTTGCTGCAAGAATGCGTGAGGATTCTCTACCGCTCAGATTCGCACATTGTGTCTGTTCACTTCATCATTAAGAAAAAATGTTGCTTCATCACTGAAAACAAGTTTCGCACTGAACGCATCCTCTTCCATGAGCTGTTGCAACTGCGCCGAAAATTCAAAGCGTTTGACTTTGTCATCGGGTGTCAGGGCTTGTAGCAATTGTAAACGGTAAGGCTTGTGCTTTAGCCTTTTCCGTAAGATTTTCCAAACCGTCGGCTGTGGTACGTTTAGCTCCCTGCTTGCTTTATTCGTCGACTTCCGCGGGTTACGCGTGAAACTTGCCCGCACGCGTTCAACCGTTTCACTGCAGGCCGACCCGTTGATTTCTCCTTACAGCGGCATCCAGAAGCTTTAAACTCCGCATACCATCGCCGAATGGAGTTATCAGTTGGTGGATCTTTGTTGAACTTCGTCCTGAAGTGTCGTTGCACTGTTATGACAGTGCATGTGAGTGCATTTGAAGCACGACATACGCTTTCTCGGTTCCTGTCGCCATTTTGGCTCACTGCGCTCTCGAGCGCTCTGGCGGCAGAAACCTGAAGAGCGGCTTCAGCCGAACAAAACTTTATGAGTTTTTCTGCGTATCTGTAGTGTGCCGTGACCATATGTCAATGAATGGAGCTACAGTGAATTTATGAAATCGCTTCAATCATTTGTAATAGCCCTGTATAAAAGAAAATAATATTTATTTAAGTATTGTATAAACAAATAAAGAGGCAAATATTTTAACTCTAACAATGGTACTGTTACTAAATATTACTGACAACCTACCTTTATTTCCTGTGCCACTTCTAAATTACGTGAATGGCATCTAGGAATCTCCTGCTCATTTCAGAAGTAGAACAACTCAAAATACCACAAAACTGTTTTGTAAATATCACTTAGCACCAGTCCTTGATTTGCTTTCACGTCCCTTCTCATCCCCTCTGTAATTTGTTCTTAAATAACTGGAACTTATTTTCTTCAGCAGTTTCTTTTGCTGCTGATACATCTAATTCTTTGTATTTGGCAATAAGTGTCTCGTAAGCATCGCCTCTCTCTTTTATCATTCGATTCCTTACATTTTACATTCCATAAACATGAATGTCTTTCATAAAGCTAAATAAATTCCTCCAACAATTCACTGTTTATGTTTCTGATCCCAGATTTGGTTTTAACAAAAACAAAACTAAACGGAAACATACATGATACGTACGATATGCAGGCCCTCCAAAAAGATGAATGCTTGTACAAGCATAACCGAAATTTGATAAAGCGTCAAGCTTCTTGTGCAGACCTGAGCATATTTACACCACATATGCTCAAGCATGCTTGGGCAAGTGTGCTGTTGCAATCTGCTAGTAGTATGTGCTGTCTTAAGTCTCTGGTATCACGTTATCGGTGTTCACATTTTGTTAATGTTGTTTTGAGTACTTTGTAGTGAAGGTTTCGCTAGGAAACCAATAAGCCGGATTTCCACATGTAACAAAAGTCACTTATCCCTCCCCTCGCCACCTGAGTGGCATTATTGCGTGTGTCTGTAAAGCTTATTTACATTAACATTGGCTTAGAGATGAAAATATAAACTTATTGAACGATCTTACAGATTCTGTAGAGACATTGGGTATGGTGGTTCATGTATTCTGGTTCATTCATCTGTAACATACCAAATTAGGCAAAATTTCAACAATTTAAATGAAGAACCTACAATTGTGAGTTTCTGCCTAGAACTTAAGGTACCGTATGTTCACACGATACATTTTTCATCATTAGCACTCGCAGATGCACGCGAATAAATGGACATGCATAAAAATTTGTGGAAAGAACTCATGTACGCACGAGCGTTCCCATGTCCACATGTTGCATCGTTGTGCAACCAGTCTGCTATAAGTTCCCTTCCTTGCTTAAGAGCTTTGTTGCGTTTTATTGAGTTGGAATGCAACAGAAAAAGAAACAACAAAAGCGACTGTGGGTAAAGAAGTATCTGAATAATAGAAGTACGAGAAATACAAAGTGATGAGATCGTTTTGTCTGTAATTTTCAAAGCAGGTCATTGTGAGATTGTAGACTTTCTGCTTGGAAAACTACAAAGATAAGGCTGGCAATAAAATTCCGCCACCTAGTAAATGGCGACTTATATACCATTTGAATGAGTCATTCCTCATTTCAAAACAAAGCATTTCTATCATTATACCTGAAACTGAGAAATACTGAACGGAGTTTCTTAGTCATTATGAAAGATGATACATAGATTAACATCTGCATTTTCTGAATTATCACTGTACTACTTATTCTAACCAGTTTTTCTACTTTAAACTTATGGTACCATATTCTTTACAAATATACGACCGGAGACCTTTAAATAAATGGACACCCAGGGAAAGAAGTTTCGAATTTATTCAAATAATCTTCAGAAGGGGCACCCCATATTACTTTCTTCTTTGTCTGTAATCATCTATAAACGTAAGAGTGCTTCCTTTGTAGTCAATAGACGTTATTGTGGATAATTCGGTTTCACAACATGATCTCAGCACATCACACAATCATACACAAGTGAGCCTCACCGACATCTTGTCTGCTTAAAAGCGCAAAGATTTCCTCCGAAGGCAGGTAGCAATGCGCTTTCTGTACCGTCGACACATCCAGGAAATTATGCATGCACTAATGCACTTGTGTAGTTGCGCTGTTGTACATTTATGCACATGTGCTAAGTTGAACACAGAAAGTGCATCACTATTCCAATCCAGATAGAGAGGCATTCTCACATCGGACGACAGCAAGTGTTAACCATCCACTTCCAGTACTGCCTGTGCCAACATCGAGACTGAAATTAACTCGACAGCCACAGAAAAAAATCGGCCCATTCAATAAGACACTTTGTGCAGTTCCATTTGTTCCAAGTTTATTTTCCAGGCTTATTATGTGTTTGGCGACGTTGGTGATACCCACTTCGACGAGGCATAGTGCTTAAATGCTGTTGCAGATATAGTTCACAGCGGAATGATTCCGCTGGTCTGTGTTTCCAAAGTAAGGAAAAGAGAGCTCGATATGGAGGCAAAAGTCAATCCAGACCCAGAATTCTTAAATTATGTAAAGCAATATAAAACATTGATAAAGCAGTCAGACAAGCCACAATTGGCAAATAATTATTGCATTACAAATGTTAAAAAAAGTCTAATGTAATATGGTCCATTGTAAAGAATGAAATAGGTATCGAAAATGGCAGGCAACCAAAACTTGAACTAGTAGTTGCTGGTGGGGCTGTTCAGACAACACAGCTTTTAACAGCCACTTCACAAATATATGTAAAACCGATCAACTTGCACCTCCAAATGTGTATCCTTTTTCCACTTTATGTAACTTCACTGAATTCAAATTCACCCAAACATCCTATTCTGAAGTAGCTCATATAAACTACTTTTAGAATTTAAATTCTGTAGGCTGAGATGAAATCCCTACCACAATAATAAAGGCACTCACCCATAGTATTGGATATCCTCTGTCCCTTATAATCACTCAATCTTTTGAGGAAGGATGTTTTCTCAGTAGACTGAAGAATGCTGAAATATGACCCATTTATAAAAAAAGGCAGACATGATGAAGTGGGTACTTATCGACCAATCTCATTGTTATCAATATTTTCCAAGATATCTGAAAAAGTTGCGTGTTACCAGATAATAATCTGCATAATATTATCCAGAACAATCAGCATGGTTTCCAAAGAAGACACAGCTCTGTGCAAGACATCAATGAACTTATTACAAAAATTAGTAGTAGTTTAGACAATAAAATGAATGTATTGGGCATCTAACTAAAGCCTTTGACACAGTAGACCACAAACTTATATTTTGTAAGCTGAGTGGGATGTTGTACGTATTTAACAGGAAACAATGATAAGAATTTCTTCTCTATTTGGAAAAAGACAGAACAAGATGTGCCACGGGGATCTGTCCTTGGACCAATACAGTTCTTGTGTTATATAAATGACATGGCAGCTAATGTAAATTCAGACACGATTCTTTACACAGATGACTCAACAGTGATAGTCCGTTACAAGAAAAGTGAAAATTTAATTACCCATCTTCAGCAGGCTCTTGCTGAAATCGAGACCTGGATGAGAAATGATGGTCTGAAATTCTGTTTGGGAACATGGCACACATACTTCAAGGATGACAGGTAATCAATCACCAGATGTCAAATATCAAACCACTATGACTAGTTATGCTTGAGTTGGGATTGTATCTCTAATGTGAGTGTGAAATGTTTTAACAGGTCTAAATCACAGCTGTGCAAGTACTCGAATTTGGCTTTTGTTACTTCAAAGTAATTCATGAATCGGTCTTTGTTTATGAGTGCTACATACTTTATCAGTTTGTTTGATGCCACTGTGCTATTTCCTACTTCCAAATTTGTTTTACTCTTCTTATTGGATCCTTGGTTCAGTTCTATTGCCATAACCTCAATGACATCACCAATGCCCATGCAAATATTCCCAGCTGATGCCATCCTGAAGACCCGTGACAGAGAATTTTGACAGAAGCATATGGAAACAGTAGCATAGGGCACCACTGCCATGTAGGAAGTCATGCCACTTGCTGCAGCGTCACATTTGTTGCATGACTCGGGTTTCACAAGCAACAAAAATGACGCCACAGCAAGTGAAATTACAGCTGCTGTGACAGTGATACTGTGTGCTGCTATTTCCACACACTCCTGTCAAAATTGCCATGGCACTGTTTTCAGTACATTGTCAGCTGATAATATTCTTACAGACTATGCTGTTGTCATTCAGGTTATGGTATTAGAACTGAGCCCAGAATCGAATAAGAAGAAGAGAAAGTGCAAATGTTAGATGTGGCAGTCGACTGAATGCACAAATAATACAGTGGCACCAAATAAAGTAATAGACATAGCAGTTGTACATGAGGCCCACATGTGAAACTGTTTCATATAATGGAAGCTGATTTCGAGTACACGCAGAGCTGCCATTCAAGTACTATTAAAAAATCAATACTCACATTAAAGATGCAGCCCTGGCTCAAGTAAAACTAGAAGTGACTCCTTTGTAACTGATATCTGGTGATCACATCTTTCCAACACTTAGGCCTGTTCCATGTTCGCAAAAGTACAATTTCAAAGTTTTGTGTGATATAGTGGATGCTATTTATGATACCCCAAAGACTCATTTAAAAGATAATATTTTCACTCTTATTCCCCATATTCCTAAAACAGGACGAAATATTATATTTATTCTATATCAAATTTGGAGTTATGCTTTGTGCAGGTGCACTAAAAGACACAGTGGTACAGCTGATTTCCTTTATTCAAAGATACACTCAATATGAAATAACACTGCCACTAGATACTATGTAACTTCCTTTTGTCAAATCCACTGGGCAAGTGTTTAAAGAACATTGAAGTATCCAGTGTTGGAGTCTTATTTTGTGATATACTGACAACATTGCATTAATTTTAGACATTTTTTGGAATAAAGAGAGCTGCTATGATAATACAAATCACTTTTCACTAATTAAATAATGCTTGTTTGCTCACATACAAATTTTATCCACTCATCTTACAATAGAAACATCAATACTATAGCCATGTAAATTGTCCATTATGTGCACATAACCACAATGACAAAAGTTTTTCATCCTGCCACTGTAGCATTATAAACCACATTCCAAACAAAGTGTATTGGAGATATCATTCCTACAGTTTATCACTGAAACTACATAGTTCCAAAACACACAATATAAATATGACAGCCAATTATGGAGTCCCCTTCAGTCACTAATCGGTGGTGGCAGAAGGAAAGATCGGACACAAAGTTTAAGCGTTTTTAACTTTTGTAGCATGGCTAAAATATGGTGTCAGTCAAATGGCAGCCAAGTGAAATCATTTTTGCTGCATGTGAAAACTTGGTTTTACACATCCTC
This sequence comes from Schistocerca gregaria, assembly GCF_023897955.1. Classification (NCBI taxonomy): domain Eukaryota; kingdom Metazoa; phylum Arthropoda; class Insecta; order Orthoptera; family Acrididae; genus Schistocerca; species Schistocerca gregaria. The sequence continues at coordinate 322,337,328 of NC_064920.1, read as the reverse complement.
CATACAGTCCCAATTTCTACCCACACAATTTCCACATTTTTGGAGCCCAGACGAAAGACATTGAAAGACATCTAACAAAGAGATGCACGCCTAGGTACAGTCATGGTTCTGTAGGCAAATGGAAACATTTTTACATGGAGGCAAAACAGTGAAATAAGTGTATTAACAGTTATGGTGGTAATTTTTTAAATAATAAAAAGTTTACTTACATTTCTGCCCTCTGTCTCATTTTCATTTGACTGCTCCTTATACAGTACAATGCATTTAAACCAAATAGTTCACACATGGATTTGTAAGCACAACACAATTTCACAGAACACCATGCACTGAAACCAGCTTCTGTTTTATTAAAGCAAGAACAAATATGGAATCACTTACGTCACCTGATATAAAGAATGCTAGCAACAATCAAGCAGAATATGAGCAACATACAATGAAATTCAAAGAGAGCAATACACAGGATAACTCGTAATGAGGAACACAATGTGATGAAACTAACTCCTGTATTGTCGTATCAAATGACTAAGTTATGATCAGCCAAAACATAATGACCACCAACCTACCATTGACCCATCCAGGTGACAGCAGTGTCGCTTGGCAAGGAATGACTGTTACTAAGTTTAACTGATTGTGATGGAACCAAGGTGAAAGCATGTCCAAACATCTTGGGATTGGGTGGCCATCCCTCTTTACATATGTCGAACATCATAGGCTGGACATGGCCATACTCACTGGCTGCTTGCCAAACATAGGAATTGCCCCCCTGTAAGTTGATGTAGTGCTCATGATAGCAATTTATTCATCTTACAAGTAATATTCAGATACAGTGTGAAAAATGAAAAATAAATCAGGCCTAAAACAATACCTCACGATCTGACAACATCCCCCCCCCCCTCCCCCGGAGTTAATTGAAAGTGGTGGCTTGCCTATAAAAATGAGGTTCTTCTCCTTGTACCTTATAATGGAAACCTGTAAGATACCAACCGATATGAAAAATTCCATAACTGTCACCATCTTTAAAAAATGGGACTGAAGTAACTGTGTTAATTAACAAGACATATCCTTATTCATTGTGCCTGATAAAATTTTTGTAAGAATTTTGTTGAATCACCTTTGAACATTTTCTCAGACTATTACCTGAATATCAGTGCAGATTTTGCCCCTTCAGAGGTACTACTGATATGATCTGTGCATAACTGCAAGAGCGCAGTGAACAACATAAGCCTTTACTATTTGTGTTCTATTCCCTAGTAATGGTCTTTCATTCATGCCCACATTAGCTAGGTGGAAGTTCTTAAAATATTTTGACTGCCCTAGACATCCACTGGAATGATTCAAGCTCTTCATGATATGTCTAGCCGAGAGCTAAACCTGAATGAAACATCAGATAACTTCCCAATTACTAAGGGGCTCAAAACCAAGTTTCCTTAAACTGACATTCCTGCCCTACATCTTGCATCCATGCTTTATGAAGTTATCATCTGTAAACATTGCAAGTGTAGAACTTAAATACAAATTTGATGGAGGACTATGTAATCTGTCTACATCCCATTCTAAAATGTTCACTAGTTCCACACAGATAACTGAACTGCAATATGCAGATGACAGTGCTTCACCATGTCGTACACCCTGTGTCTGTAAATTGTTTCAGTAGTGCATATAAATGATTTGATCTGGTTATCAACATCCTAAAAACATAGGTAACACACAGCTAGCTCCTGGAACTGCCTTTCCAGATTTCAGCACACCTTTGGAAAAAGATGATCACTTCCTCTATCTAAGAAATATATCATCAACTAATTGCTCAATGAAAAATGACATGGAGTACAGAATACATGCTCAAATCAGTAAACATGGAGGAAACAAATTGAGGGTCATTATCTGCAACTACTGTTTTTTTTAGGGGGGGGGGATCTTCTATTGCAAAATTGTACCTTGATGATTGACTCCATGGTCACTGAATGAATTTGCATATGTAAGAAAACTTTGAAAATTAATCCACCATAATAAACAACATGACTTGAGAAACGAGCCTGCAAAGTATAGATGCAAATAATGCCAAGGTACAATTGTTTACCATTATAGTGAGAAGAGTTTATGTGGAGCTGCTTGCTGCACTTTTACAAGGCACTTTGTGCCTCTGCATATTGCAGCAAATAAGCATGGTGTTACACCACTGCTTTAATTCAGGAGATTCCCACATGACTACTGTATATTGATGCAAGCATTTTCTTCTGGGGAATGGAAGGAATCAACACATAATGTGTGGAATTCTCTGTGACTACATTCCTCCAAGTTGTGATCCTATGTACATGCCAACCCCTCTTCACCCAGCAAACAATTTTAGTGTCCCCTTATATACAACATAAAAAAAACTGCACTGTGAGCAAGGATTTTCCCACTTTCCTTGGCATAGTACACAATACTGAGGAGAAAGAACCAAATTAATTTGTTTTTTTCTTAACAATGCTGGACCATAAATTCTGTGTTTGCCTGATACTTGTCACACAAGTTCTGTGATCGAAGCTAACTTGTTGCCCACCAGCCAAGCCTGTTTATCAGCCTAGTGAGACATTATGTACAAAACAGGCTATTCCTGTTTGCGTGATAGATGCTTTTCCAAAGAGTCTGCAGTTTCAAAACTATGAGACATCTGTAACAAATATGGTTATGATAAGAGCCTGATGCGTCAGTACTGGTAATCCAACCTCTTTTTTTGAAAATAATCTGATCATAAAATTGCAAACTGGGGACTCTGCATATGATTGCAGTGATGACTTTGGCCTAGAAAATTTGTAATGAGCTCTTGACAGGCTAGATTGTGTCTTTTTTATGTTGGTGTAATTCTAACCTAGCTGTTACAGAATGTCAACTTGTTGGCTTATTGGGGTCCACTTGGAAGGGGGGGGGGGAGAGGAGGGGGGCTGAAAGCTTTTAAGTACTGCTGGAGTCACTGCAGGTATTTTCATCATTAAAGGAAGAGAACATCTGGACAGCTGGTGCAGAGTCTTTTTCTGTTGGTTCAACATAGCTTGTACTGCATTTTTTTTGTATTTGTAGTGCTTCCATTTACTTTTGACGATGTTCTTTAGCTACAGCTAACCATTCCTATTGATGTTTCAAAATCTTTGCCACTTGAAGATTCATGTTGTTACTTATTTCACACATAAAATTCAAAGCACATCCATTATGAAATGTTTCTTCTCAGAAAGAAAGGTAGTTAGTACCAGTTGATAGATTTATTACTAGTAAGTCAGTCACAAGCATAACAAAAAGCTTATGCAGTACAGGATTGCTAAGTTGTCATAGAATACTGGTTGGACCACAACACAAAATCAAGTCTAAATTTGTGACAGTCCTCATAGTTCAGAATCTGCTTGTTAGTATAGCTTCAAAGCACATTTCAGTAAATACAGGTGTCTGATGGAATTCTGTGGCACCAGCAGATTGTACTGTATGGCTATGCATTGATTTGTCCATGTGATCCTCTGCTAGGATCACAGCAGTTGCTGCTAACACTGCCGGTCATATAGTAGCTACTTGTGATAAGTACCAAGTTCTCTGAGGACATTCTCACTGGTCTCACTCTCCATCGCTGTGGCTATATCTGTAGTGCCAGATATTACAAAATAAGCAGTGGTGTACAATGAAATAAGTGGGCAACGTGGGGCTGGCAGACTTTGTTTTAAGAAAGGAGAATCCTTGAATACGACTTGGTTGTCTGTGGAGAAGGTAACTAGCTGGGCAGCAGTCACTGCAAACAACTGGACAAAATAAATCAGCACACCTATCAGGAAACATGATATTTCAAACTCTGGGTTTGACCCCATTAGAATCCAAAATAATGCATTTGCATGTTCACTCATAAGCCAGTCCAAAAGTTGATAGTAATATTGTGCTACAATTAACACCCTACCAGTTTTTAAGCTGTTTTACTCTGTAGCCAGAGGAGTGATCCAAATAGTCAGCATAAGCATCTATGGTCCTACCACCAGAGGTGCTTGTAGCAAACCCTGTGATACTAGGGGAGGATTATGTGGACTAATCAATGCACTCATCATCTAGCAATAATCTGCTAGTCCTACAGATCTCCAGCAGGTACTTCTGTTTACCACCATCTCCTTAAAAACTGCATTACCGGCAAATTCTGGACCACAATGATTGCTATGGAGTTGGACTTGATTCAGTATTGCCATCCAGCCAGTGTTACAAGCAATGGCTCCATGACCTCATCGTCAATCAGTACTGTGTAAGCTTCTGTTGTACTTGTGATGATCTTATTAGTAATAAATCCATTTACCATTGCTAACTAGCTTTTTTCTGAGAAGCAGTTCATAACAAATCTGTCATTCAAGATGTCTTGGTATAGCCTATACACTGAAATCAGTTTCAGGTATTGGTATCACCACCATTCTGCTTGTAAGTTTTAAAACTCTGACATCAAAGACATCGTGGGGAAGTACTGAAAATGGAGGCTTTCACCCACCACCAGGCATACTGACTTGGGATTATAAACAACACTGAGAGACTCTTTGGTTCATGTGGTATGTGAGCACAGTAGTGAGCACCCATAGGCTAAATTTTTTAGCCATACTAAAATCCAGAGGGACGATAGAAATAGCTTTATCTGAAGTTTGCTGGCCAGTTAGAAATAGTAGGCAGATCATTATAGTTGGTGCATTTTTCAAATTCCTATTTGTTTATCAGTTTTGTATCAAAAGTCAAAGCTACAACTTCAGCATTGTCAAAATTGTTAGTAATGTGGGTTACCAACCAGCAATAACATGAGACCACTACTGTTCACATCTCAAGTGTTTGAACAATTTTGTGATCATATACTCACCCCATCACTTTATCAACAGTTAAATGGAGAGGCTGAGAGAATGGCTTACAGGAGCATATACAGAAAGCAGTTCATAATTCACCTAAGGATGAAATGCTTGGCTATTTTCCTCAGTTGCAGGTCAATTACATTAGCTCAAAATACTCATGCAGAACTACTGCACAGTAGGTAGTCCAGAACCCTGCTACATCTTTCGGATCTCGCTGCAGTGCACCTGTGTACTACCCAGATTCTGTAGAGGTCGAGGGCAGACTATCATGGTGCCAGATAAAATTAGCTGTCGCTGTCACTGCAGTCTGGCGCCACTGCCTTCGCAGAACACTCTGCTATTGTCTACCCAGCTTTGTTAATGGTTGTGAATCATGTCACCAGTTACTTCTGCTAAACCAAAGAGCTGCTACAAACACTGTGTCACCAAAAGCCATCTGGGAACCCATATGTCTGAATCACTGGCTCTATACTGCATATTCAAAGATAAAAAGCACTTACTGACACCAGAACCCTCTCTGACCTTTTATCTCCTCCTCATGAAAGCCAGCATAATGCAAGGTGCTACTGCCCATACTTCAGTGGGGGAAAGGGTTTTGTATCTATTAGAATCAACTCAGAAGATTTTTACTGATGAGCATAGTGGCCCTAAGTGCAGATCCACCTACAGAGTCATTTTCCCTTTGCAGCCAATCATAGTAGTATCAACGAGCCAACTACCATCCCAGCTACCATCCATATCTGGCAAACACTGCTATGCTGACACCAGTGTTGTAGTTCACTGCATGTTGTTTTCTGTCTTTCACCTAAAGTTACTACCCACCTGTGACCTGTTTGTAGATTTTACCTTTGGACTCCATTTTAGACTTCTTTTCTGTTTACTGTTGACGGCCTCGTCAGCGTCTTTCATCTTGCACTCGGATAATGTAATCCAATAGGAATGTTTTCAGTTTTTTATTGTATTGTGTTTTTGCTCAGTTAACAAAGGATTTCCTACCTGTAGTCAGCTTACAGCTGTTTGGTTCAGTGTCAAAATATGTACAAAATATACATATTTAAACTTATTAATGAATTGTAACTCAGACAAGGAGTATCTTCCAACCACAAGTAATCTATACTTATGACATACACATAAATATATTCAAGAGCAAAACTACTTCTTCATGATTGAGAGAAAACCCTTACTTCCCCATTGTTCCACCATTCTGTCAGCTGTATTACACAGTTTCAAAGCAATAACATTTTCCTGGTGTTGCTGCATCACAATACAAACTCTAAGAATCTCTTTACTGTGATAACATCCATTGGTTGCGAGATGTCCAATGTGTACACTACTGCATGTGATACTTACAAAAATTAAGTTGTGCAACAAGGAAATTTTTTAAAGTATTATCATTCTACTCACACTAATGAAAAAAAAAAAAAAGAGTACTTCTGCGTCTTGAAAACCTTATTGTGAGGTACATTCATGGTGCCTCACAAGGAATGGCCAACACTCAGGTATATGACAGGAATAATCATTTGAAAAATCTAGTAAATATTGACTCCAAAATGTATACCATAAGAGGTATGAGCACTTGTTCATAACCACAACAGTGTGATGTACCTCTTCTACTGAATAAGTGCCCATAGCTCTTGAAATATGCATTTTAAAATACATGTTTACTAGATAACTTTTTCTTGTTTTGGTCCATACTACTTCCCAACAAAATATGGAAAGCACACACTTTGGCCCAGGGTGCCACTGGCTCTTCTCTTGACCATGATGTCCAGGGACGGTAGTTTTCCTTCTGGTTTGGTCGCCATGGTGAGTTTCATACTGCTATGCAAGGATTTCAGATGTACAAGGATGTACTATTTTTGCAAACCAACTTATCAAACTACTGACACATTTTAGATATTTCCACTCAATAACATCTTATGGAAATTTTTTTTAGGTAACTCATCACTTAGAAAGAAAGTATTGACTCCACAAGAATAATATGTGGTGTTCATCCATGGACAGCATGCAGGTATCTCTTCTTGGAGCTAGGCATCGAACTGTGTCATCATCATACATATGTTCACTACTGAAATTCTTCATACATAATCCATCACAATTTGAGAAGTACAGTGATGTCATGTCTACAATGCTACAGGGGGAAAAAAAGACATTATCGTCCATTTTTTTAAGCTGTCAATGGCTCAGAAGAGAGTTCAATATGCAGCAACACAAAATTTTGATCATATACCCAAAATATTTGACAGGTAGTGAAGCATGTTTTAAATCCAATTTAAAATAATTTCTCCTAGACAACTACTCCTATCTCACTGATGAATTTCGACTTAAAAAGTGGTAGCGAATAAAAAAAAAATATTGGTGTAGTTGCATGAGTAGGATTAAAAATAATGATTTGATCATTGAAGCAAAAACTAATCATGAATATATGTCCTGTAAACTGACTCCACAACATTTCGATAAAAGAATCATTCAAATGATCTGCAGAACATGTAACTAACTAACTTCAAAGAGTTTGTCCCTTTCTTGGGGCCAGATGACAAACATGTCATCTACATAATGAAAACAGAAGTTGAGATTTCATTTGGATGATGACAAGACATCTTCCTCGAAGTGCTCCATATAAAAACTCGCAATCACATGCAAGAATGAGCTGCCCATTGTCACTCGCTACATTTATTGACAATATTCTCCATTAAATGTAAAATATGCGGAGGTCAGGACTTGCCTGAAAAGACTGGTGGTCTTCCCATCAAATTTCTTACCAAAGAGTTCTATTGACCCTCATAGAGGCACCCTGGTGAATAATAAATGATGTCAAAGTTCACCAGGGTATCTGAGTCCTTCAGCCTGAAGTTGTTGAGGCAATTCGGAATATCCACAGAATTGTGGATGTGATGTGGATATTTACCCACATAAGGGCTTAGTTTTTCTATTAAGTATCTTGCCAGGAAATATGTGGGAGCCTTGATGTTGTTGAGAACTGGGCGTAAGGGCAGTCCATCTTTGTGGATGTTAGTGGGTCCATAAAGTCTTGTCAGCACAATTTCTTGTAGTAAAAATTTCTTGATGACCGTCTTCAGTAAATCTGAGGACCTTGAGAAGTGTTCTGGTCCTGTTCTCCACCTTCTTGGTGGGGCCAGTATTGATCTTCTGTATGCATCATCACCTAGCAGACTCTGCACCTTCTCAGTGTAGTCCTTGTGGGAGAGAACAACAGTAGTGTTGCCTTCATCAGCATGTAAGACAACAATCTTACAGCACTCTCTCAAGTCCCAAACGGCTGCCCCCATCTCTTCTGATAATGTTTAACTTTGTAAGCTTGGTTCTCGTCAGAGCACAACAAGTTTCAGGACACACATCTTCAGGTGCTTCAAGTGGTACTCGTGGCACAGCCTGTAGAATTGTGTTGACAATGTCCATGACTTGTGTGAACTTAGGGGTAGGAGAAAAGTCACCTCTCCAGAAATGAAACCGCATCGCAAGCCAGCTGCATTTTAGGCAGATTGATGGCAGTCTTTCATGGAGCCCCCAATGATGGTTTGTCAAATAGACATAAAAATATTGATGTTTGAGATCCTATATACTTCCTATGTGTGAACTCAGCTCCACCCAGGTGATGCCATCGATCCAATCTCAGGTCCAGAAGTTAAAATGATTGGCCAGTTGTAAATATAGCATAAATAGTTACTGACATTTGTACTGAAGGCTTTGGTGGGTCAAGTGTACCCTCTCACATGCTAAGGCAAGATTGGCATGCTTCTTGATTGTCCTAGCAGCCACTGAATCGATGTGATGTGTGATCTTAGCCAAATTTGGCACAAAATGCTCATCATGACATCTCTTCAGAAATGCAACAGCACTTAGCAAATGGCATCTTCAGTTGTGCAGCTTTTCGAATTTCTTCATGCTGCACTACATCTTCTCCTCATAAGGATATATGTTGTGATTCCTTAGTTTTTTACGGTGAATTTGTTGATCGAACAGTCTGTACATTTTGTCTGAGAATCATGTGATGGACTATGAATGAACCAGTATTTTAGCACATACTTAAAAGCACTGGGACAACTTTGTTAGAAAGGCCAGTGAAATTTGCTCCAGGGACAAACTCATCAACTGGAATTATGGCAATAATCTCAGAAAGACTTGGGAAACAGCACTGGGTCTATGTAAGAAGACATTCAGGAAACACAATGATCTCGCAGCCAGGGTGAACAGATTAACTGTACCTAAGCAACCACAGACGTTGACTCACACCCTTGGGCTCAGACTGCATAGAGAACAGTTCATGGGGGAGGGGATCTAAGTTGGCTGCATGCCTCAGGAGCCAAATTCATCAGTGCACATGACAATGATGGCATGTCTGATCGCTGAAATATTATGCCTGTTGGGCACTATGAACCAGCAGTACACCTGTGGACTGTTTGATCAACACATATACTGAGAGAAAATGAAGAATGACATACCATGTATTTTCCTTCCTGGTGACATTTTAATTTTTTTCAGAGGTACGCATTCTGAACATGGATCAATCACTGTAGGCCTTACACATTGGTATGAAAACGTATTCTCTCTGTGTCTCTAATATTCAGTCTAATGTACTGATTTGATTTAGACTGCCCCCCTCCCATTGTGAACAATGGTCAAGGTGTTGTATAATTTAATTTTTATTAATATTTAAAAAATGGTTCAAATGGCTCTGAGCACTATGGGACTTAACATCTGTGATCATCAGTCCCCTAGAACTTAGAACTACTTAAACCTATCTAACCTAAGGACAGCACACACATCCATGCCCGAGGCAGGATTCGAACCTGCGACAGTAGTGGTCACGTGGTTCCTGACTGAAGAGCCTAGAACCGCACGGCCACACCGGCCAGCCACATGGCTGCACTTATGTCAAATCAGAATGACCACACGCTCTTCTGAAAGGTTAAGCATTTCACATTTCTCTTTAACACAGAAAATATAGTTGTTAGTGGCCAGACCGACAGACTGATGACTCCTAAAACCTGTTAGTTATTTCTTATTTTGTCTGAACATACTCAACATAAAGGGAAAAAATCATGACTATGACACATAGGATACATGAAAGAAGGTAAGCAAAATGAAACAAGAACATGTGCACTGTTGCAACATCTTTAATTTCAGTTGAAACCTAGACAAATTTCTATATGACTCAGTTGCTACTACAATTATTAGAAAGCGTTTGTGACTTCAGTGTTAGACAATATCAAATTCTTTGGTGTAAAACAATTTGCAAAAAATAATAAATAAGAACTGGAACTAGGACTTAAGCTAAAACTTAATTAAAGCAAATGTCACAAATAAGATGAATAAGTTAAGACATAATAAATAATTTGCATTAAGAGATGTATTGCCAAAGCAGTCTTGCATCAACATTCAGTCTTGCGAAGTGTTACATCACTGTGATCCTTCAGCTGATTCTCTAGGCCATTAACAGCCTTCAGCACCAGGTATAAGCTTTCCATTAGACGACTAAATGCATCATTCATATCTTGTTCACTCCTTGTCACTACAAATGCATCTGAAAAAAATAACAGACTTTATTTAAACTCAGTCAGAGTTCACACGAAACAACAATTATAATGCTGAACATCTTATATTAAAAACAACAATGAAAGTGGAGACTATTCTGATAGCAAAAATAAGACTTCTAAGAGAAATGAACATTCATTTTCTCATCCCAGCAATGACAAAAACTAGCTTCACACAGTATGTGACCATTTTCTGATAAGTAAATGCAACTTTTACAAACTGCTGAATCTGGGCAAGTGCCCATCTTTCACTCTCCCCCTCATTATTCATTTCCTTAAAAAATCATGTTGTCATCCAGGGTTTTACATTGCCATGAAAATAAAATTAAAATAAAAAAGATTTTGGCATACCAGGGAAAAAGTAAGTGATTTAAATTTCACTGCAATGAAAATGCCTTGACCTTACAGTTGCCACCCTATGCTGCATATTATATCTATGACACTGTCTGGCCTATTTTTTGATAATACAAAACAAGCTGCTGTTATGTCAACTTTCTTGATCTCCTCCACCAATCCTAGTTGGTAAGGATTACTGCATAGCAATACTCCAAAACAGAACAGACAAGACCTTACAATTGTTCTAATGTCAGTTGAAGAGATTTTGATACTTTGATTTTGGCTTATTTTTCTCGCTATGTAGCAGTTTTTGTTAGAAGTGCACTGCTTGGATGAGATACTTGCACTACGTGAATATATCTTGCCTTATCCAGTTCTTTAAATAGTCTTTTTTCTGTAAAAACGGTAAGGAACAGTTTCTGTAATAATAACTACACAACATATACTGACCTGGTTTCTCATGGGAAAGATGTTTGAAGTACACATTCAAAATTATTGACATGTCATCGTCGTCTTGCATGGAAGAAAAAATGTCACCTGACCATGCTCCTCTGCAAAGAAAGAATGTAAGAATCAGTTTCAATCTGACAGTAGTAAATATTACAATGCAGGAGTTAACAACATACAGAAAATGGAGACAGATCACATTCTCATGCAGACATATGAATGCCCACATCCGAGCGAGCATAGGCGTGTGCATGTTTGCTCACATTCATGCAACATGTGTGTGCACACCCATACCATACAAGCATGACCCACCCCCCCCCCCCCCCTGCCCGCCAACTGCCCCTACCAATGCCTCCCTCCCTGCACACACAGTAGCTTTTCCTTAAATTCCTGTACTGATGAACTGTTGGTCTTGTTCTTTTTTTAATTTACTTTTTTATGCAACAGTAAATTTTGATCTGTCTGTCTCTTATTACTGGGCAGAGAAATGAAATGGATCACTAGGCACACATTCCTACATGGTTTTAAGGTTGGGTGCATCCTTAAGAATCTTCAAGTTAGTTGACCCATAGTTACTACAGCACATTGTCATGAATCATCATTGAGTGATATCCAATATGATTTTTGTTACTGACTGTCGCTGTGTGTGTGTGTGTGTGTTTTGATAAAACTTCTTTCAAGGAAACTATTGTATACTTTATGGACAGTACATATAAAAAATGTGAGGCTTCAGCTGTAACATGACAAGGAAGTATGAGGGTCTATACATGATGTGTATTATAGCCCATCAACATGGAATCATTTCTTATTGCAGTGAAGCCTATTGTCCTGAATGGTATCTCTGATTTAGTAATATTGACTTATTCTCAAAAATATATAATTCCATAAATATTGTGTGAGAATCCCTGAAAGGCTGCAGCAGAGCTGCCACCAATAATGCCCTTCACAATATTCCACGACAATTAATAGACACTTAATGGTACATAAAATACAAGGGATATTTAATAAGTATTGTAACACAATTTTTGTTGTTGTTTTTGTTGTTGTTGTGAAAGCAGGTTGGTTTTATTCACAACTCTAATGCACCATATTATTGCCCACTCTCCTGGGTACAAAACCCTTTTTCAAAATCATCTGTTCAATGCAGTGGCCTTACGTCACCTTACTGGGAGGGCCTGTATGCTCACATGGTACCACTCTACTAGTCGACATCAGATCCACTGTCTTGTTGCATCAATAATCTCTCAGTCAGTGGAGAGCATCCTTCATTAGGCAAACAGTTGGAAGCTGGAAGTTGCAAGATTTGGGCTGTAGGGTGCATGAAGAACAGTCAAATGAAGTTTTGTGAGCTCCTCTTGGGTGTGTAGACTTGTGTGAGGACTTGGGTTTTCATGAAGAAGGAGCAGTTCATTTTGATAGTCGTGGCGGTAAACATGCTGAAGTCATTTCGTCAGTTGCCTGATAGTAGCACAATACACTTCAGAGCTGTCTGCTGCACCGTGAAGGAGAACATTAAACACAATAACCCCTTCAGAATCCCAGATGACCACTGCCACGATCTTACCAGCTGAGGATGCAGCTTTGAACTTTTTCTTTGGACAAGAAGTAGTGGTGGTGGTGGTGGTGCCACTCTATTTTTTTCCAGTCCGAAGTGACAAGCCCACGTTTTATCACCTGTGATGACATCTGACAAGAAATTGCCATGATCAGTCTCATGAGAAGCAAGCCATTCCGAATAGATGGTCCTTCATTCCTCTTTTTAGTCTTCTGTGATTGTGATCCATTGATCACCTCAAATGAGAGTGTCTGCGCGTTCCAACATTGCAGGACTCACAGCTGTGTGTGACTGGCCAGCACGTGGTAGATCAGACAGGTTTGCATGACATTGTTACAAGGGTGACAGATGCCTCGCTCAATGACTCACCATGCTTTTGTTCACTGCCAGGTCTCTGTAAAAATTCTGCAAATGTCTATGATGTCTGTGATGGTAAGGTTCTCTGCCAAAAGAAACTCAATGACAGCTCTCTGCTTGGAATGAATCTCCATTATGGATGTCATTTTGAGGGATATGTATAGCACTGCCACATACCAGAACTTCGTAAAACTATAGGGGTGAAGTAGAAATATTCCACAATGCTCCACAACAAATCCTCCATCTTTTCAACCAAAATTGGCTGAAAAAAAATGTGCACTGCAACAGGGTACTCATGTACCATACTAGACACACTGAAATTTATGGAAGGTGTTACACTGATTAGAGTAAGTGTTCGACACATATATTAATGCTTTTGTATTCGTTTCTTGATTGGGCCCTAAGTTCTTCTTAAGCACTTTAACATGGTAAAATTTGTATTTGTATAATGTCAAATCCAATGATGATTCAGACTCCATGTTAAACAGTTTGCATGTCCATAAATGAATGGTTTACTGGTTAGAGAAATTGCTCTATTTCAATTGATACATACTGAATAAAGAAAGGGAAATATGCAACAAGGAGGATTTGAAGACATTTGCGTGTGTATGTATGAGGGAAATGAGAGAGGGCCAGATTACAATGACATGACAGAGAAATATATATTTTGTTCAATGCAATTAACTCATCACAAACAGGTAAAGTAAAGTATATTTGTCAAGGAAATAAACTGATTTACATAAACTCCCTTACACCATATGCACAACACACCATAAAAGTTCACAGTTTTGATTCCTCACATTTATTACTTTATTTGCTAGACAGTACATCAGAGAATCAGTTCAGTCCGAGCAAGATAACTGCAACAAATACACAAAATCTACCTACTGTGTGAGACACTTTATTGGATAAATTAAGACATTTTAATTATGTTAGTATTCATGAAAATACATGTTCTGATACCAAAACTGTTAATCACGAATTGAAAAGCAATAAATCACAACACTCCCAATTGTGTTAATTATTCCTATGTAAGTAGAACAAGGACAAGGAACAGCTGAACTTAAAACTCAAAGCTGGTCCGGTAGTAACACAGACATACTTAGGGCAAAAGAGAGCTGCAGCTGGCAGCAGTAAAATCAATAGGCTAGACAAGTGGAGTATGATCAAACTTGCCAAATCAGGCAAGAGGTTTAAGAGAAATTTCAGGGAGGCTAACTTTGGTCTAGAAATATCGAACAGCTTCAATGTAGCACGGGGACAAGTATGTGCAGCCACCTGAAGGAGTTGAGGAACACCATGACAAGACAGGGGAAAGTGCAAGTTAAGGCCTTGTAGTAGCCAGAGGCTTAAAAGACCCAAAGATCATCCTCCTAGGGAGTAGTCAAGGGATGGCAATGCCCATGATGTTATATAGAGCTCACTGGGTAGAGGCTACATCTACATCTACATCGATACTCTGCAAGTCATATTTAAGTGCCTGTCAGAGGGTTCATCAAACCACCTTCATATTTCTCTATTATTCCAATCTCGTGTAGCATGCAGAAAGAATGAACACGTATATCTTTCCATATGAGCTGTGATTTCCCTTATTTTATCGTGATGATCATTTCTCCCTGTGTAGGTTTGTGTCAACAAAATATTTTCACATTAGGAGGAGAAAGTTGGTGATTGGAATTTCGTGAGAAGATTCTGTTGCAATGAAAAATGCCCTTTTTTAATGATTTCCAGCCCAAATCCTGTATCATTTCAGTGACACTCTCTCCCAAATTTCACAATAATATAAAATGTGCTGCCCTTCTTTGAACTTTTTCGATGTTCTCCGTCAGTGCTATCTGGTAAGGATCCCACACTGTGCAGCAGTAGTCTAGAAGAGGTCGGACAAGTGTAGTGTAGGCAGTCTCCTTAGTAGATCAGTTACATTTTCTAAGTGTCCTGCCAATGAAACACAGTCTTTGGTTAGCCTTCCCCGCAACATTTTCTATGTGTTCCTTCCAATTAAAGTTGTTCGTAGTTGTAATTCCTAGGTATTTAGTTCAATTTATGGTCTTTAGATTTGACTTTTTTATCATGTAACTGAATTTTAATGGAATCCTTTTAGCACTCATGTGGATGACCTCACACTTTTCATTACTGAAGGTCAACTGTCAATTTTCACACCATTCAGTAACTGATAATTTACTTCTAAATTAAAGAGCTTTTCCTGAAATAAATGTGTGTCCCATAAGAAATAATTCACCTGATTATGGCAGTCCAACAGCAGCAATAAAGCATTACCATTAATCAGTTCTAACTAAGAAGGGAACTATATAATTTCACAAAATCACGACTGCTGAATCCACAGACAATAAATTTATTTATTTACTAAAAATATTTTATCAACATTATGAAACTGGTTTTCCCTTAAAATGGGTCAGGAATCAGTTCAGTGGAAACCTAGGGAAAGAGAGGGGCATGTCTGGAATAAGTGTATCTTGTGCCAGAAATAAGAGAGCTTTATTTAATGCAGAAGACTATGTCTAATCAAGAATTAAAGGGGCACTTCAAGCAATATAAAAAATTCTTTACAATGCCCACAACAAAGAAAAGGCAGTTTGGACCATTATTAAATATGAAACAAATTAGGTAAAGTAAATGATTCATTCAACACTCTGATAACAGTAGTAAGATAAACAGATGACATTTAATTCAATTAATTGGCCAATGAATTCTCCCTAATAGTAGGGCAAAAATGGACCATCAAAAGCAGATACCTTAGACATACTGAGACAGACAACTATCATCAAACATTTGTTTTACCAAATCGTCTGTTAAAAGATATCATGAAGATTGCAGTGTCACTGAGAAGCAGTAACTCTTCTGGTTTTAATGCAATTTCAATGAAGTATTAAAATCTTGTGATAATTTAGTGATGTCCTCCTTGAGTTATCTTCATAAGCAGTCAGTGACCTAGTCCTGAAAGACGGAAGTACTTATTAAGATGGAGATAAGGAAGTGACCTCTAATTATAGATTCATTTCCCTCCTTCCCATATCCACAAAATTCTTGTGTAGGCAGCTTGCAATACAATACTAAACCACCTCTCTGACAATGGCATTTTAATATCAACTCAGTTTGGCTTCCCTAAAAACTTTTCTACTGAGAAAGCAATATGTGATCTCATGAACTCAGTTATGGTATAACTAGACAAGAAAAATTACTTTGTTGTCATTGTCTGTGATCTTGTCCAAGGTCTTTAACTGTGTACACCATAAAATTCTATTAAGGGAACTAAAGAAGACATATAAAATTGTTAAGGCTTTCGTGGCCACTTGTTGACAAACTGCCTATTGGCTTCTGTCTGGGGGTCTTCAGCCGGTGCTCATCTAATGATTTTACTGACGTTTCGCCAGCACGAGTGGCTGGCACTGTCAAAGCTTCAGCCTCCATTGCTGGTGGTGAACTGGAGCTGAGCTCGAGGCTGCAGACTATATGTACCTGGTGCACCAACGTCTGTGGGCTTCTCTGCAGTCATTTCTGGTGCGGTTCTCCTCTTGCTACCTGTAATGATCATTCGCTGCAGTGCAGGAAGCCAGGATCCATTTACCTTAAGGCTTTCCTCTTTCTTGTTGAAACTGTTCATGTGTTTTTGTATTTCTAACGCTCCTCTGAACAAGCGCGTGTGACAGAACTTCCATGTCAGCGAATTTTATTACATGGTTGGTCTCACCCAGTGCGTGCCCTGCCACGGCTGATTTCTCCACCTGCCCCAATCTGTAATGTCGCTTATGTTCTTTGATCCTGGTGTTGACTGATTGTCCAGTCATTCTGACATAAACTTTTCCGCATGTGCTTGGTATATGGTATATTCCTGACATTGCAAGTGGGTCCTTTTTCTCCTTTGCCGATCTACGACACTCTATCTTCCTTGTTCGTTTGAAAATTGTCTTTATGCCATGTTTGCGCAAATACAACATGCTGTCAAGAAACATTTCCTTCACATAAATGACCTCTATCTTAACAACAGAAAAAAGAGAGTCCCATTAATAAATGACATCACAAATAAGCCAAAACTCAGAGTGGGGAAACATTAAATATGGTGTGCTGCAAGGTTTCATGTTTGGCTTCACCTGTTTTTGGTCAACGTAAATAATTTACCTAGGACATTGGAGGACTCTTCAAATACTTTGATGTTTGCTCATGGCACAAGTATAGTTTCAACAATAATCTTTCAAACAATAATCTTACAAACAATAATCTTTCAAACAATAATCTTTCAAACAATAATCTTTCAAACAATAATCTTTCAAAGACTCATGTCATCCAGCTCCAAATAAAGAAAAAGAAATAGAGGACAAAAAGCACACAATGAATGAAGCTCCATGTGCGGTGTTTTTAGATATCTGGATGGATAATATGAGTAAACTGAGTGGCAAGCAGCACATGAGCAAATTAACAAAAAATCTCAGTTCTGCCTGCTTTGGAACAAGAAATACCTCTCACTGGGTTGAGCTGCATATGGGAGAGGTAGCATACAGTACATACTTTTACTCAATATTGTTCTACAGTGTAACCTTCCAGGGCAATGCAACTAAGGCCAAAATATAGATGTTCTAAAAAGGTGTGGAGTAAGAATATTGTGTAAAGTTAATTGGACATTTGGCAGAAAGCTCTTTATGGGTCTAAGGATTCTTACACTTCCACGCCAAAACAATGGTATTCTGGCTAATGACAAGACCTAATTTCAGATGAACTCTGAAATTCAGAACCACACTTCCACAGGTAAAAATCATTTCCATCTGTAGTATGCATTTATTGCTATGGTCCAGAATGGAGCTTTACACTCTGGTACAAAATCCCGTAACAAGTTGTCATCATCAGACATCAGATAGGAAAATCTACAGATATTAAAAAAAGATATCTCATGAGCTCCTTGTTCTACAGTATATCAGAATCTTTGGCTAGGGATCAGGGATATAAATTCTGCTTAACATAATGATTATATTAAACAGATCTTGACTTTGCCAGTATACAGACAGCCAACAGTGTTAAACTGCCAGTATATAGACAGCCAACGGTGTTATGAGTAAAGAAGCATAAATGATTTATTTACATGTAGTTGAATAGTTAAAGTGTGCTTACTATGTCACGTAGGCTATTTGAATTCACCCACCTGATACTAGTTTCCTTGAACTCTGGAGGTGGGAACTTGTCCTCCAACAAGTAATTGCATCCTGGCACACTTCTGGATTTAATCTCTAGTAACACACATCAGCTCTCTTTTTTCCTTAGAATTTTATGTATATAGTGCCCAGTTAACTGGAGACATTGAAATATCTCAAAAACTATACATCAGATCAAAAAAGTTATAATTCCAATTTGTTTGTCTCACAGCGGACCATCCAATGACACCACAGTCAACCTGCCACCACACCCAGTGCCTGGGTGGCAACTTTGAATGCTTCAATGGGAACCCCCAATTTTTATTACAGGTTATTATTCAACAACAAAATCAACAAACATTCTGTCTAAAGCATTGTCTTCATTTCAGCACAGATGGCAGTGTGATTGGAGGAATATAAATGGGTACACAATTGTAATTTATGACATGCTTCTCAATGGTACTAGAATATCTGACGGCATGTGGAACCCCACCTCCATGCTGCAAGGGCGGGACAGGCCAGTATTTCATAACTTCTAATTGAAAACCCCATTCACAATGTTGTATTCATCTGACATATCAAACAATGGACTACTCGACAAGCCACCATGGCCTTTTAGTGAACTACAATGTATCATAACAGGCAGAGCACTGCAACTGGGGCTCATGTACTGTGCAGATGTAGAACAGATAGTGGCTCTGAACATTACAATACTTGCACACTGTTTATTGCCTGCACACCAACCTAGCATTTGCAGAACAGATATGCTAGTGGATGATGAATGTTGCAATGACAGAAGAAGATTTACAGAGAATGTAGGAGAAATGTTGTGGCTGCTGTTGCCTTGAATGCCTAGCATTTTCCAGAGAAAGCTTTCTCTTGTTTATTCTCTTATAAGGTTGTGAACACTTTATGTCTGATGGCAGCATACAGACTGGCAAAAAGAAATGAAGCCAATGATTTACAGATGAAGGTAATGAAATAGCTGTACTAGTGTCAGTGCACCACAACCCATGGATACGCACTCAGCAATTACACCACTCTCCTAGTATGTCTGTAGGTAGTATTGTCACAATATTGCATCATCGTATCATCCATACCACATGTCACTACATAAAGAACTTCATGATGCCGATTTCCATGATCAGGTATTGTTCTGTGAATAGGCACATCAACAAATGCAAGCAACTCATTCGTTTTTTGTCAAGGTCTTATTTGCTGATGTGTCTACACTCACAAACCATGGTAGCATTAACCGGCATAACAAGCTTACTGGAGTAAAGGCAATCCCCATTGGTTATTGCAAGTTGCCCATCAATGTCCTTGGTCAGTTAACGTATGGTGTGGTATTATGGGGAACACACCCATTGATACATATATTATTGACTCCATATTGAAGCGACGCAAATATTAAACATTTCTGGAACAGGATGTTGCCCTGGATGTTCGACATGACATGTGGTTTCAGTATGATGGTTGCCCAGCGCATTATGCAACTAATGCATGGGAAATATTAATCCCTGTTTACACTGGTCGGTGGATCAGCAGAGGTGATCCTATTAATTTGTCCACTAGGTAACCAGATTTAATATTGCTGGATTTCTTTCTGTGGTGACATTTAAAAGGTAAGATATACCAGCAAGTACCAATAGGCCGTGAAGATTGATTGCATCAGAAATTCCTGTGCTGACATTCCTGCAGGTATGCTTCTATTCTGTGTACGGTCATTTGAAAAGTGAATCACTAAGTGTATTGAAGAGGGTGGTACTACATTTGAACACTTACTCTAATTGGAAAATCAAGAATAGCGTTCGCCTCAAGCCATGGCCACAGTGGCGAATCAAGTAGTTCCCTGTTCAATATGCCAGAGAAATGTATGTTGCAAATAGAGTTTCCAATTAGAAGATATGAGATATTGGCCTGTCCTACCATCACAGAATGGAGGTGGGGTCCTATGTGCTACTGGGCATTCAAGGGTCATTGAGTAGCATGTTGTAAATTACAATTGCGTACCCATTTCTATTACTCACATTAAAACACCATATGTGGTGAAATGAAGAAAATTCTTCACACAAAACATATGTAGATTTCGACTTAGGATCTTAATATGCAATAAAATGCAGGGGTTTCTCATTGAAGATTTTAAGGTTTCCCCTGCCACCCACACATGGGCTGGGATGGGGGGTCAAGTGTGGTATCATTGGTTATCCCCTTCTGAGACAAACAAAATGGAATAATAACTTTTTTGATCTGATATGTATCTTTTGAGATATTTCAATGTCTTCAGTCAAAATAAACATCTTGTATAATGAATCATAATGACTCTTTTTTCTTCCATAATTTGTAATTGCACTATTCACCTCTCTTCCACAA
The DNA here is from genome assembly GCF_023897955.1 of Schistocerca gregaria. Lineage (NCBI taxonomy): Eukaryota > Metazoa > Arthropoda > Insecta > Orthoptera > Acrididae > Schistocerca > Schistocerca gregaria. Next base: position 322,316,732 of record NC_064920.1, on the reverse strand, counting down.
TCTGTCTCTAATGTTCACTCTGTTCTTCTATCAACTGTGGACTGAAGCTGGCACAGAGCTTACAAATGTCCCATGTCTGACTACTCTCTCTAATCCCTGTTCCTTCATCTTTGTCTACCTTCATCTTGTCTAAAACAATATCATGAAACGAATATATTGCTACTTACCACACAGATAAGGCGCTGAATGACAGAGAGCCACAAACCATCCTTTTCATGATATTACTGTCAATCCATTCTGAACTTTCTACAGTTTGATTTTGCCTACCAGCTTCCCTTCCATCTCACAAACCAGTGCTGTTTTCCTTTGTTACTGTTTACTAACACATTACTTTACTCACTGTCTGTCCTCTCCTTTCTCCTCTTTCATGTGTTCTGCTGTCACCTTCCATTTTATATTTATGAAGAAGGACTTTTTGTTCAGAAGCTTAAATGTTTGTGCCTGCCTGCAACTTGACACCTCTCTATGTGGTGGGTAGTAATCTATCCTTTCCGTAATATTTATATCCCATTCTGGACTCACTGTTTCATCTGTAATACAGGTGGATCACTCTCATCATGGGGTCTGAGTGACCTGGTCCTCCTTTTTAACCTCTTCCAATCTACCCATCTCTCATGTCCAAGGATGGAACTTGAAATGCCATAATGTGTACGCATGTTACACAGATGAGTCCAGTTTGTCTCACTGGAGGGCAGCAATGGATGATGAACTAAAGTGATTGGCTGGGTCCTACTGAGGGGGTGGACTATTGAGAGAGGAGAGGATAATGTGTGTGTGTATGGCTTGTTGGAACTGGAATGAAAGGTTTATGGTGAATCACAATAAGATTTGATGTATTTTTCATAATTTGGTTTCACATGTGGCTATTTGTCTTTATTTTTAATGGAAGTAAACCTGAAGTAAAATTAGCTTTTGAGTATTAAATGTTGTCAGCATATTTACTGATGTGATGTAACAACAAAATTACGTAAAGGAAGAATTTGTTGTGGATGATAATTAGCTAGTTTTCCCTTACTTCCTGTGATCATAAACATTAAAGAAAAAATAGAATGCTGATTAAAGTAAATGTGAAAATTTTCTTATGTTATTTTTAATTTTACAGAGACCTATTTATTAACACTTACATTTGCTGATCAATTCTGACATCATGGCTTTTGTAAGTGTCAAAATTTGGAAATTCTTGACCAGCAGTTAACAGCAAGTAACCTTAAAATGTACTAATTAAATTTCAAGGTTGTTGTTGTTGTTGTTGTTGTTGTTGTTGTTGTGGTATTCAGTCCTGAGACTGGTTTGATGCAGTTCTCCATGCTACTCTATCCTGCGCAAACTTCTTCATCTCCCAGTACTTGCTGCAACCTACATCCTTCTGAATCTGCTTAGTGTATTCATCTCTTGGTCTCCCTCTACAATTTTTACCCTCCACACTGCTAAATTTGTGATCCTTGATGCTTCAGAACATGTCCTACCAACCGGTTCCTTCTTCTTGTCAAGTTGTGCCACAAACTCCTCTTCTCCCCAATTCTATTCAATACCTCCTCATTAGTTATGTGATCTACCCTCTAACCTTCAGCATTCTTCTGTAGTACCACATTTCAAAAGCTTCTATTCTCTTCTTGTCCAAACTATTTATCGTCCATGTTTCACTTCCATACATGGCTACACTCCATACAAATACTTTCAGAAATGACTTCCTGACGTTTAAATCTATACTCGATGTTAACAAATTTCTCTTCTTCAGAAACGCTTTCTTTGGCATTGCCAGTCTACATTTTATATCTTCTCTACTTCGACCATCATCAGTTATTTTGCTCCCCAAATAGCAAAACTCCTTTACTACTTTAAGTGTCTCATTTCCTAATCTAATTCCCTCAGCATCACCCGACTTAATTTGACTACATTCCATTATCCTTGTTTTGCTTTTGTTGATGTTCATTCCGCTCAACTGCTCTTCCAGGTCCTTTGCTATCTCTGACAGAATTACAATGTCATCAGCAAACCTCAAAGTTTTTATTTCTTCTCCATGGATTTTAATACCTACTACAAATTTTTCTTTTTTTTCCTTTACAGCTTGCTCAATATACAGATTGAATAACACCGGGGATAGGCTACAAGCCTGTCTCACTCCCTTCCCAACCGCTGCTTCCCTTTCATGCCCCTCGACTCTTATAACTGCCACCTGGTTTCTGTACAAATTGTAAATAGCCTATCGCAGTGTGTCATGCTGCACCTGGATGTTGACAGGGAGACAGTGGAATTCCTGCTGGATACTGGTGTGGCTGTGCCCCTAATTAATGGGGATACTTAGTGGCACATTGGCTTCCCACTGCTGCTTGCTCAATGTCTCCAAGTGATGATGTAGAATGGCCAGTTGATCCTGCTGTAGCAAGCAAAGTACAAAAATGTAGCTTGGCAACTAACCTTGCCACGCACTGTCAGGCGGCTTGCGGAGTATGGATGTAGATGTAGAACCTTGCTTGTGGTTTAATTCTTAGATGACTAACATTTTTGGTCTCAACCCTTTTGCACTTTTGGGTTCCAAATTCAGGATCAGGTAAATCAACTGGGCACATTGTCTGAAAATTTCAAACAGTTGTTTGCACCTACCTTAGGTTGTGCTGTGAATTTACAGGCACACATCTCTTTGAAGCATAAGGTAGTGCCTAAGTTCTGTAGAGCCCATCTAATATTGGTCACTATGCACATACAAGTTAAGTCAGAAATAGACAATTTGCAAAACCTGGGAGTTTTCTCATCAGTCTTGTCTAGTCAGTGAGCAATGCCTATGGTTATTGTACAAAAGCCTAATGGGTCACTTCAGATCTGTGGTGATTTTAAATCTATCATTAATGCCCAAGCAAATGTTAATTCGAAGCCAATCCCAATGCAAAAGGAACTGTTAGCTAAATTGGTGGAAGGTCACTATTTTTCAGAAGTTGATCTCACTGATGCATATTTTCAGTTACCTGTTGATGAGCCTACAAAACAGTTACTAGTGATTGGCATGTAAACTTATATCAGACTGCCTTTTGTGGTCGCTAGTGCCCCTGTAATTTTTCAGAGGTATCTAGAACAGCTCATCCAGGACATCCCTAATTGTGTCAATTATTTGGATGATTTGTTAGTAAGGGGGCCACGCGGAAGCATCAATTGCAATTTACAACTGTTGTATGAGCAGCTGTAGGCCAATGGCCTACATTGTCATCTTGCCACGTGTAGTTCCTCTCAGCTGAGAGTCAAGTATTTGAGCCACATATTAGGCAAAGATGGCTTACACCCACACAAGACCATGTGACTGCCCTTATTAATTTACCAGTGCCTAAGAATCTTAAAGAATTGGAGTCTTTTCTGAAAAAAAGTCAATTATTATGACATGTTCATTCCAAATCCTCTTCGTATTTCTCATTTGCTTGCCCAGTTACATAAAAAGAGTGTTCTGTTTGTGTGGTCAGAGGCATGTCAATGGATGTTCGTACAACTTAAAAAGTGCCTTAGCTTGGACCCTTGTTTGACAATGTTCCAGCTGGGTAAATGGTTGACACTGGCCACAGATGCTACCTTGTCACACAAATATGCCGACAGCATGGAACTATCTATTGTGTTTACATCTAGCAACTCAGCACAGTAGAATTATTCATAGATCAAACTTAATGTTGGGCAAATTTATGGTGTCCAGAAGTTCAATGCCTACCACTGCGGTACCAAGTTTCATCTGATTATGGATCACAAGCTCCTCTGCCATTGTCTGGCACTCACACAAAACTTCTGGACAAAACGGCACAATGGCTGCAGTGGTGAGCACTGTTTCGTAGTAACTACACTTATGACACTGAACTACCACACAGAGCTCTAATGCCAATGCCCTGTCTCATTTACTGTGTGGCCCTGGTGTTGATTTTGCAGACATGAAACACTGTGTTTTGCCTTGGATATGAACCAGTGGCACACCCTTGATGAATTTCCCTCTACAGTAGGCGAAATATTGGCAAAGACAAACCAGAGCCCCTTCCTTTACAGGGTGTTGTCTGCAGTGCAGCTGACCTGAACATTTGTCTAAAGATGCGGACACACAATGGCACACTTATTTTTCCCTCAGGCACAGAGTTAATGTTACAGAAGGAATCATTTTGTAATCCATGGATGACACAGAATGTTGAAAGGTTTTCCATCAGCGTGCCATCCCTACATATTTCAATACCTCCACACTGCACACTGGAGAATGTGCCCAATGAAAGCAATGGCATGATGTCATGTGTACTGGCCAGGCATAGATGCCACCACTGAACGTAATCAGTTGGGCAAGTACAAAGTTTTAACTCATGGCCACACCCTGACGATTCACAACAAAGAGTACATGTTTATTTTCACCAGTCCATTCTAGGGAGCAGTGCGATTGTTGTCTGTTAATGCCCTTTTGAATTTCCTGCTTGTACTGTGGATGTCTACAACAAGGTGCCCCAGCTATATTGGTCTCCAACAATAACCCATAATTTACGGCCTCGGTGTTTTGAGACTTTTGTAGACATAATGTTATCAACGCTCTTCCAATTTGAAAACTGAGCAGTTGGTCATGACTTTCAAATCACAGATGAAAAAATCTTGACATTGGCAAACTCAAGGGATGCACCAGTCAGCTTCCTGGCCATGCACAGGCATTGACCAAGTACCCTGTTTGACCTGCATTTGGTGGTGTCGGCTCTGTGCCTCTGCATCCTGCCACATTATCATCCCAGCTCTAACTTTGCAAGCAGTATGACCTGTCACAACAACCAACTTTGCCCACAGTGTTACCTGTCACCCCTAACCCTTCTCAGACATTGATGGAGTAACACCAGTGGACTAATCGCAAAACCACACCAGTCTCTGGGCCTACTCCTTCATCACCAACCCAGAGCGAGGTGTCGATGGGAAGCAGATACTGATAAGCAATGGGAGCGAATGTAAGTGGGTAACCTCCCTATGCATGGTTCCTGTTCCTACCACTGGTTCCACCCACTCTAAATAATCACAAGACCATGCATGTTCTTGGGATGAGATGCCAATGGAGGACAACCCATAGGTACTACCCCTGCCACATGCAAAGGCCACTTCCTCACTTGTGCCCAAGAGGTCATTACTGCGCCTCAATCCTTGCAGATGGTGCCATCTCCCACTGTGGCTGTGGAGGACATGCCACTCGAGTCATTGGCAGGGATTCTGGTTTCCCCCTTTCCTCATCCTCAATGTAGTTGGCTTAGGTAAGGCCATTTTCAGCCCTGTATGGCCATTAAAGAGGGGAGGGGTTTTGTATCCAACTGTGATTCAGATAATTCACCTATCATGAATGTGGACTTGTCAGAGGTACTAAGGCTGTGGGTGGTGGTAATGGCCCACTGTCATAATGGGAGTCATCGCCAAGATATGTGTGTCACTTGGCACCACCTAGTGGTGACTCCCCCTGAGCCTATGCCCTGGGCTCACAGTGCTCATTCCTTGCTGTACCTGATAACTGTTTGTATCATGCCACTGCACAGCCAAGTTGACTTAGTTTCTTTCCGGTCTTGAGTGGTTACTAATTCGGAACTGTTGTGTTCCTATGTCAACTTTGCTATGTTCGGAAATTTTTTGTGCACATCTTCAAACCAGTCTGTTATGGACTTATAGGAAAATGTGTTCATATTCTTGTGATTTGGTGTACCCACAGGAGCAAGTTGCAGTTTATACCCATGCTGAGCAGGACAGAATATCAGGAAGTGTCTCTCCTTTACTTTTATATTACTCTATTGGCAGTACTACACATTTTGCTTCCTGAAGACAATTAGTGGCCAGCAGTTCTTCTTCACAATTCATTATTCTTCTCAAATAAATTTCACTTTGATACAATAAATATATATAAAGTAATTTAGAAGCAATTCCCATTAAATCCTGATGAGAACACGAGCACTAGTCATAATTTTGTGTTACTGTTGTTTACAGAAGTAGTCTACGGTGACTGCTTCTATCTATTAGTGTACAAATTGACTCATTCTACATCCCTGGAGATCATTCTGCATGATGTTAAATCAATGAATATTTGAATCCAGTATTAATGTACACAGAAGGAAATTCTTTTGATTGTGAGTGCACTGTACATAAATGCTGTACATTTTCTTCTACATGTTGTCTTTTTTTGTTGTTACACATTGTTATCTCTTAGCAGTGACTTTGCCTTTATAAATGTAAAGGAACAAGAATAAAATACATATAAATGTATGCTTTGCAACTTCCATGGTGTATTACTTTCTTTCCCATTTCTTTCTTCTAGAAAGAAATTTTCTTCCTGAGAGCCTGGGATTCAGAGCTTACTTTTCATGTTCATGGACTGACTGCGAGCTTGTTCCTTGAACATAGTGGATTGTATCTTAGTCACTTACATTATCAATACAGAAGTGGATCATATATTTTATAAAGTAAAACCACCTGCAAATACAATTTAAAAAGGAAGTCATTCAACATATGACTACTGTCAGTTGTTACCTGTACTGCCTTGCATGGCAAAGAGCAGCACCCCACTTCTCTAAGCGTAATAGCTCCAGCAGTGTAGCTTCTGCATCTTCACTACTGGAACCAAGTACAGGAGATGGTGTTGGTGTTGGTGTACCATGATCTGACTCACCGCCCTCCTCAAGGACACGTAAGAGCCCTGCTCGAATAGCTAAAACTTCAGTTGATACATCCTGCAACTACAATCAAAAGTTTATTTAATTTTTATGCAAGGCTGTTATTTTAACAGTAATAATAAGACAATATTGGAATGAATATGACTTATACTGTTATATGTAATAGTATAGGTGTTAGCAATAAGCAAATGAGATTATTTTAATGCCGGTATAGGTCTTAAAATGTACATTACATTTCATTTCATTATTTAACACAACTAACTACAAGAAAATTGTGTTATTACTGAAAGTTCCCAACTTCTGTATCAGATCAGTGTTTTGTGCTATAGAAGGACTTCAATATGGGGTTGTATGACACTTACAGACTGTGTTATACCAGATAAATTATCTGAATGTAGTTAACAGACCACCACAATTTTGCAAATTCCAGTCAGATATTTTTCCTTGACGAAAGGACTGAAAAGGGATGCAGTCATTCTTGCAATGGGAAGTAGCAGCTTGAACGATTGGGAAACTGACAATTGTTGGAAGAGCAGTGTGCTGACCCCATGCCCCCCCATACCACGTCTGAATGACAATACTGGCAGAGGATGATACAGCAGTCAGTCAGTACTGAATGGCTCATCAGATTCAGAAAGGAGAGCTGATTATGGAGTAGTCCTTCTCAGAAACTCAGTCCTGAGGACCTGTCTATTACATAGGCATAGTGTGTCACCAATACTCATTTTAAAAGAGTTACCCAGAAATTAACTTTTCTCACACTGACAAAGATGTTAGGTCATACAGTCTAGAAGATGAGTGCAATTATGTATGAGACTGAGGGTATGGATATTGTATGCAACTGTTGGCACTTTCCGATTTCTAACAAAAACAATGTGGTAGGGCTTTAAGATAGTGGCACTGATTAATTCTCCCACCAACTAACAAGTTAGATCTTTTATTAAGTTTTTAAATGCACTGATCACTGTAACACCAAAAATTCATTTTCAGTTGTGTATAGTGCAGGTATCAAAAGCCAACTTTTAAAAGTCATCAGAATGTCCACGATGAGTTGTGCAATTTGCATACAGTCCTTACCAATGATGACCCTGAGGAGCAAATTCAGCTCTGCATACCAGAAAAACATCACTTTATGATCATGCTTCATAAAAAAAAAAATTAGCTACAATAGAAATGATTACTATTTAGATGTGAAACAGGAAACTTCAGTTAGGAATAGCTGTAATGCTGGCAAGGGAACACCTGAATGTTGTGCATTGCATTCTATGATGGGCAAGGACAGCACGAATACTGAAAAGCTGTACAGAGTCTCATTAATGGACACAAAATTGTTTTCAACTTAACATAATGAAAAATACAAAATACAACAGAGCAATCAAATTAAAATGCAACAATTCCACTCTGATGGACTACAATGCATTGCAGTACATTAAATTGTCTTTATTTTGTAGTTCAGTATGAAAATTAATGTACAAACAGCATATAGTGTGAGTGAAACATGAACAGCTGCTAACATGAATTTCTTAGAAGTAGATACCTTAGGGGCTGCGAAGCAACTCGAATCACTTGATACCGGCAAGTCTTCAGGTCCAGATTGTATACCGATTAGGTTCCTTTCAGATTACACTGACACAATAGCATATACAACCGCTCGCTCACCGATAGATCTGTACCTACAGATTGGAAAATTGCGCAGGTTGCACCAGTGTTTAAAAAGGGTAGTAGGAGTAATCCATCGAACTACAGACCTATATCATTGATGTCGGTTTGCAGTAGGGTTTTGGAGCATATACTGTATTCAAACATTATGAATCACCTTGAAGGGAACAATCTATTGATACGTAATTAGCATGGTTTCAGAAAACATCGTTCTTCTGCAACACAGCTAGCTCTTTATTCGCACGAAGTAATGGCCCCTATCGACAGGGACTCTCAAGTTGATTCCGTATTTATAGATTTCCGGAAAGCTTTTGGCACCGTTCCTCACAACCGACTTCTAATCAAGCTGCGGGGCCATGGGGTATCGTCTCAGTTGTGCGACTGGATTCATGATTTCCTGTCAGGAAGGTCACAGCTCATAGTAATAGACGGCAAATCATCGAGTAAAACTGAAGTGATATCAGGTGTTCCCCAGGGAAGCGTCCTGGGACCTCTGCTGTTCCTGAGCTATATAAATGACCTGGGAGACAATTTGAGCAGTTCTCTTAGGTTGTTCGCAGATGATGCTGTAATTTTCCATCTAGTAAGGTCATCCGAAGACCAGTATCAGTTGCAAAGCGCTTTAGGAAAGATTGCTGTATGGTGTGGCAAGTGGCAGTTGATGCTAAATAACGAAAAGTGTGAGGTGATCCATGTGAGTTCCAAAAGAAATCCATTGGAATTCGATTACTCGATAAATAGTACAATTCTCAAGGCTGTCAGTTTAACTAAGTACCTGGGTGTAAAAATTACGAACAATTTCAATTGGAAGGACCACATAGATAATATTGTGGGGAAGGCGAGCCAAAGGTTGCGTTTCATTGGCAGGACACTTAGAAGATGCAACAAGTCCACTAAAGAGACAGCTTACACTACACTCGTTCGTCCTCTGTTAGAATATTGCTGCACGCTGTGGGATCCTTACCAGGTGGGATTGACGGAGGACATCGAAAGGGTGCAAAAAAGGGCAGCTTGTTTTGTATTATCACGTAATCGAGGAGAGAGTTTGGCAAATATGATACGCAAGTTGGGATGGAAGTCATTAAAGCAAAGACATTTTTTGTTGCGGCAAGATCTATTTACGAAATTTCAGTCACCAACTTTCTCTTCCGAATGGGAAAATATTTTCTTGAGCCCAACCAACATAGGTAGGAATGATCATCAAAATAAAATAAGAGAAATGAGAGCTCGAACAGAAAGGTTTAGGTGTTCGTTTTTCCCGCGCGCTGTTCGGGAGTGGAATGGTAGGGAGATAGTATGATTGTGGCTCAATGAACCCTCTGCCGAGCACTTAAATGTGAATTGCAGAGTAATCATGTGGATGTAGATGTAGGTGAAAACTGGTCACATATAATTTCATAAATTAGGTTACAAATTTCTATTAAATGCTAGGTATGTTATTGTTATCTACACATTTAGAACTGTATCGTTTTCCTGAAATGTAAGATATTTCTTTAGTGACTTCCACTTGCTGTTCCTGTATGCACAGCATTTAAAAAGCAAAGAAACTTTATCATTCAAATAGACAACAACAAAAAAGCACCTCCTTTTTGCATTAATCTCTTTCTAATCAGAAACCTTTTTCTCATTATTCTTCTGAACACAGGTGCTGTTGTTGTGGTCTCTACTGTTAAGGTTAGTTTGTTCCAGATCTTCATGCTACTCTGTCCTATGCAACCCTCTTCATCTCCAAATCACTACTGCAATCTACATCCATTTTAAACTGCTTACTGTATTTGAACCTTGGTCTCCCTCTACAGTTTTTACCCCCTGCACTTTCCTCTGCTGGCAACTCCTTGAGCACTCAGAATGTATGATACCAATGGATCACTTCTTTTAGTCAGGTTGTATCATAAATTTCTTTTTTGTCTCAATTCGATTCAGTTAGGCAAGAAGAGAATAGAAGCTTCTGAAATGTGGTTCTACTGAAGAATGCTGAAAATTAGGTGAGTAGATCAAATAGTGAATGTGGAGGTACTGAACGGGGGAAAATAAATTTATAGCATGACTTGACTAAAGGAAGGAATCAGCTGATATGCCTTATCTGAAGCATCAATAAACATTCAGCTTGGTTATGGAAAGAAGAGTGAAGGGAGACCAAGGCTTGAATGCAGTATGTAAGTTCAAACACATGTAGATTACAGTACTTACACAGAGATGAAGAGGCACGCACAGGATAGAATAGCAAGGAAAGCTGCCTCAAATCAGTCTTCAGTCTTAAGATGACAACATCAACAACAACCACCACCTCATTATTGTTACCTCACTTATGACAATGCCAACCAAAGCAAACAATTGCACTGTAGCTGTCACTGAATGCTTTGTGTATTCCACTTTGCTTTTGTTTTAAGTTGCTTGTTATTTTCTTTCCTTTGTCTGAAATGAGTGAAGAGACTAATGCCGTTCAATTATGAATCCATTAACAGATTTCTTGTTTTCTGCAATGCTTTTCTTGCTATTGGCAGTCTGCATTTTATATCCTCTCTACATCGGCAATCATGTTATTTTGCTGCTCAAACACAAAGCTTGTCAGCTACTTTTAATGTCTCATGTCATAACAGGCTGATTTAATTAATTTGACTTACTTTCATTACCACTGGTTCGCATTTGCTGATGTTCATATTAGAACTTTTTTTCAAGATGATATACATTCTGTTCAGGTACTCATTCAACTCCTTTGGCACCTCTGACAACATTACAATGTTATCAGCAAGTTTCAAAGTTTTTATTTCTTCTTGCTGAACTTTAATTCTCCTTCCATATTTCTCCTTGGTTTTCTACACAGATTGTTCAATGCATGGTTGGGATAACATTGAGGATGTACTACAACCCTGCCTCAATTCCTTCTCAACTGCTGTAGATTGCATCCTTCATCTCTGATGACTGCAGTCCGATTTTTGTAAAAGCTGTGGATAATCTTTTGCTCCCTGTATTTTATCTGAGTTAACTTCAGAATTTCAAACAATGTTGATGAGCCAATGTTAGCAAAAGCTTTCTCTAAATCTACAAATGATGCTATAAATCCAGGTTTGCCTTTCTTCAACCTATCATGTAAGATACACTGTAGGGTCAGATTTGCCTGAGGATTTCCTACATTTTCTTGGGAACCAAACTGATATATTACTGAGATTAGCCTCCACCAGGTTTCCATTCTTATGTAAATAATTCTTGCCAATATTTGCAACAATGGCTTATTACACTGATAGTTCAGTAATGTTCACAGCTGTCAGTACCTGCCATTTTTTTATACTACAATAATTACAGTCTTTTTGAAATCTGAAGGCATTGCACTTGTCTCATATTTTGCACACCATCTGTAATAGTTTTGTTAAGACTGGCTCTCCCAAGTATTTCATTCATTATGAGAGAATGTCAGCTACTTCACAGGCCCGGTTTCAACTTAGTTCTATCAACACTAGCTGTCAAACTTTTCTTGCAGTATGATCTTTCCCACATCACCTACATTTACTTTCTTTTCCCTTTGTATAACATAGTCCTGGAGTTCATTTTTCTTGTTCAGGCTTTTTATAAAGGATGACATAGGAGGAATGGTCAATATTCAGGAATATAACAGGAACAATCATTTGAAGCAAAAACATCTAGCAAACATGGGCTCTAAAATTAAGAGCTATGAGTACTTCTTTGTCTTTGGTACTGCAAAGCAAATATTGTCTACTGCAAGCTCTTTGCTTTCTATATCTTGACAGATGGCAGTATGGATCAAAACAAGGAAAAAAGTCCATTAAAAATGGTTTCAAAGTCCTTTTGTTCATCTTAACTACTGTGAAACACATCTCTTCTACTGGTCAAGTGCTCTTACCTCTTAAGTTATACTATCTGTAGCCACATTTACTAGACATTTTTTGCTTAAAATGAGCGATCCTGTCTTATTTCTGAATATTGATTATTTCTTCTGGGACACTCTGAATATTCCCTCCAACTTTCCCTTCTTCACTCAGTACAGGCTCGCCATTTCAGCTCTTCTCTTTTCTATAAAGGTATCCTAATATTCCTATACAAAAATATGGGAGACAATATCTGATCAGTGCTTACATTTAGGAGGAAAAATGTGTAGTACTGGCAAAAGACACATATAAAAGTAAAAGCAATGCACTTCCTAGCTTTCAGAACTAATAGTCCCTTTCTCAGGAAGGTGAGAAGACGACTGAAGAAGGTTATGCAGAATGTCACTGTCAGATCCCAAGATCTACATCTACATGTATATTTCACTAACCACCATAAGGGTTGTATAGCAGAGGGTACTTCCCATTGTACCTATTATTATGGTTTCTTGTTGTTCCATTCATGTTGTTGTTGTTGTTGTTGTTGTTGTTGTTGTTGTTGTCATGGTCTTCAGTCCAGAGACTGGTTTGATGCAGCTCTCCATGCAACTCTATCCTGTGCAGGCTTCTTTATCTCCAAGTAACTATTGCAACCTAAATCCTTCTAAGTTTGCTTAGTGTATTCATCTCTTGGTCTCCCTCTATGATTTTTACCCCCCACACTGCCCTCCAATACTAAAATTCATGATCCCTTGATGCCTCAGAACACCTCCACACTTCTTCTAGTCAATTTGTGCCATGAATTCCTCTGCTCAGCAATTTTATTCAGTACCTCCTCATTAGTTACGTGATCTATCCATTTAATCTTTGTCATTCTTCTGTAGCACCTCATTTTGAAAGCTTCTATTTTCTTCTTGTCTAAACTATTTATTGTCCATGTTTCACTTCCATACAAATACTTTCAGAGAAGACTTCTTGACATTTAGATCTATACTCGATGTTAACAAATTTCTCCTTCAGGAACACTTTGCTCGCCACTGCCAGTCAATGTTTTATATCCTCTCTACTTCCATCATCATCAGTTATTTTGCTCCCCAAACAGCTAAAGTCATCTAATACTTTAAATGTCTTATTTCATAATCTAATTCCCTCAGTATCACCTGATTTAATTTGACTACATTCCATTATCCTCGTTTTGCTTTTGTTGATGTTCATCTTATATCCTCCTTTCAAGACACTATTCATTTCGTTCAACTGCTCTTCCAGGTCCTTTGCTGTCTCTGACAGAATTACAATGTAATCGGCAAACCTCAAAGCTTTTATTTCTTCTCCATCGATTTTAATTCCTACTCCAAGTTTTTATTTTGTTTCCTTTACTGCTTGCTCACTATACAGATTGAATAACATCAGGGATAGGCTACAAGCCTGTCTCACTCCCTTCCCAACCACTGCTTCCCTTTCATACCCCTTGCCTCTTATAACTGCCACCTGGTTTCTGTACAAATTGTAAATAGCCTTCTAGCCCTGCATTTGACCTTTGCCATCTTAAGAATTTGAAAGAGATTATTCCAGCAAACATTGTCAAAAGCTATCTCTATGTCTACAAATGCTAGAAACTTAGGTTCGTCTTTCCTGAATCTATCTTCTAAGATAAGTTGAAGTATCAGTATTTCCTCACATGTTCCAACATTTCTACGGAATCCAAACTGATCTTCCCCAAGGTGGGCTTCTACCAGTTCTTCCATTTGTTTGTAAAGAATTTGGTTAGTATTTTGCAGTCATGGCTTATTAAACTGATAGTTAGGTAATTTTCACACATGTCAACACTTGCTTTCTTTGGGATTGGAATTATCATATTCTTCTTGAAGTCTGAGAGTATTTTCCTGCCTCATACATCTTGCTCACCAGATGGAAGAGTTTTATCATGGCGGTCTCTCGCAAGGCTATCAGTAGTTCTAATGGAATATTGCCTACTCTCGGGACCTTGTTTCGACTTAGGTCTTTTAGCGCTCTGTCAAATTTTTCTTACAGTATCATATCTCCCATTTTGTCTACATCTACGTCCTCTTCCATTTCCATAATATTGCCCTCTAGAACATCACCCTTGTATAGACCCTCTATATACTCCTTCCACCATTCTGCTTTCCCTTCTTCACTTAGAACTTGTTTCCCATCCAAGATCTTGATGTATGGAGCATGAATGATTGTTTGAATGCCTCTGTGTGTATTGTAATTATTCTAACCTTATCCTTATGAGAGCAACACACAGGGGGTTGTAGTATATTCCTAGAGGCATCATTTGAAGCCAGTTCTGTAGTGCTTTGAAAATTTATGCGTAAATTCTGGAACCACTTGGCCTTCCTCTGTCTCAAACCCATGATATTTTAAATAGAAGTGTGAGAAAGACGAATCCGACCGACTGCACATTGCATATTTGTGTGTGCAGGTCTAAAAACAGTCAGAGTAAAATGTGGACGCGGCAGCCAAACGGCAGCCTACAGGTACCTACTGTACGATCCATAGAGTTTCAGTGTATGTGTAGAGAAGAGCCTGTGCTATTCTTTGCTGGTTTAGTGACTGTGATGGTTGTTAAAGGCAAATTAAGAAATGAGATTAGACTTTTTAAGTAACTTTGAACTTGAATTTGCTAGAGGCAAGACAAGTGTACGATTCCTGTATAACAGTGTCATGATTATCAAGCAACTCTGCTGTAAATGTAACTTAATTGTTTCTAATGTGAGATGACATGGGTGACTTACAAGAGGTCAATTGTTTACGTGAAGTGTGAACTTCGTTCTTCGTGGAAATTCAAATGTACCAACAGTTGTTGAAAAGTATTCTGTGAGTGCCTCATTATTTCACAAAGAGAGAGTGAGTCTGATAAATTCCCTTTATCAGCATTATTCTTCTGAGAAGAATTTTTTGGAGATCGACGTAGCCAGCTACGCAGAGAAGAAGATCGTCTGTGCATACCAAGTAAGTCATCCTAAAGGAGAGAGGTGGGAAGGTTGCAAACCAGCTCCACATCACTTCTTGTTGTCTGAAGCATTAGAGTTCCTGAAACTTTGTTAATAGACTTTCTTTGGATAGCTTACATCTATCTTCAAGAATCTTCCAGTTCAGTTCCTTCAGTATTTCCGTGACACTCTTCCAAGGATCAAACAAATCTGTGTTCATTCGTGCTGCCCTTCTCCACATAGATTCAATATCTCCCTTTAGTTCTATCTGGTAGGGGTCCCAAAAACTTCAGAAATATTCTAGAACTGGTTGTAAGAGTGATTTCTAAGCAATCTCCTTTGTAGACCAATTGCACTTCCCCAGTGTTCTACCAGTAAGCTGAAGTGTACCACCTGCTTTACTCACGATTGAACCTACATGATCATTCCATTTCATATCCCAACAAAGTGTTACACCCAGGCATTTGATTGAGTTGACTGATTACAACAGTGACTCACTGATATTCTAGTCATAGGACACTATGCTTTTTCTTTCTTTTTTTTTTCGTTTTGTTGGAGCAAAATTTTACATTTCTCAATACACTGAGGAAGTTTCCAATCTCTGCATCACTTTGACATCTTGTCAAGTTCTGACTGAATATTTATGCAGCTTCTTTCAGATAGTACTTCATCATAGATAACTGCATCATCTACAAAACACCTGATTTTACTGTTAATATTGTCTGCAAGGTCATTAATATACAGCATGAACAGCAAGGGACCCAACACACTTTTTTGGGACACACCCAAAGTTACTTAATATGAAGACGAATTTCCATCCAAGATAACATGCTGTCTCCTCTGTATCAAAATGTCATTAATACAGTCACAAATTTCTCTTGATACCTCACGGAAAATGTACCATGGAAGTGTGAGCTGTGTGAAAGTGGGAGAAGAGAGATCAGCTTGGATTGAACAGAAGAGTGGCTTGAGGCAGGGAAGTGCACTTTCACCATTACTCTTCATTGTAGTGATGGATTATATAATGAGTACAGTAGCACAAGTAATTGGTGAAAGAAAGATGAAAGCTATGGTGTTTGCAGATTATCTGATGATTTGGGGGATAACAGTACAAGAATATGGGATGAAATTTAGTATAAGTAAGAGTGAGATGATTATCACAACAAGAAATTAAGGACAGGGGAACAATTGGAATAACAATTAGTGGGGAACTATTGAGAAGAGTGGAGAGTTTCAAGTGCCTAGGAAGCCTGATACAGGAAGGTGAAAAAAACGACAGAGAAATGAACAACTGGGGGAGAAAAGCAGAAGCATTTTGGAAGAGTGTCAGAAGCCTGATATGGAGCAAGGATGTACTCACAATCAGTAAAAAAGTTATATGCACTATGTCTCAATCCTGACATATGCATCAGAAACCTGGGTTATGAAAGGAAGAGAGGAAAGCAAAGTACAAGCTAGTGAGATGAGATTCTTGAGAAACAGTATTGGGATGACAAAGATACAGGTTAAGAAATGAGAGGATCAGAGAGTTAATGAAGGTGGAACCATTACAGGGGGAGACAGAGAAATCAAGGCTGAGATGGTATGGGCACGTTAAGAGAATGGAGGAGGAAAGGATACCCAGGAGGATACATGAGATGTAACTTGAAGGAAAGAGACCAAGAGGAAGACCGAGAGACAGATGTCTGAAAGGAGTAGTGGAATGCATCCAGAAGAAAGGAGAAGACTGGAACAAGGCGAAGACAGAGAGATGGTGACAAGACGGAAGATGATGGAGGGTCTGGAAAGTGTCCAAGATGATGATGATGATCTCATATGATTGTACTTTTGACTATGAATGTAGTGTGGTACCGATTCAAAAGCTTTTCAGAATTCAACATCTACCAGAATGTCTTGATCCAAAGGTTTCAGTACATTACGTGAGAAAAGTGTGAGATGGGT
Organism: Schistocerca gregaria; assembly: GCF_023897955.1. Classification (NCBI taxonomy): domain Eukaryota; kingdom Metazoa; phylum Arthropoda; class Insecta; order Orthoptera; family Acrididae; genus Schistocerca; species Schistocerca gregaria. Next base: position 322,299,719 of record NC_064920.1, on the reverse strand, counting down.
TTCACATGATCAATGTTTTTACAATCCATGCTGGTTGCTATTGAGGTCGTCATTCTATTCAAGACAGTTCATTATGTTTGAGCTCAGAATAAGTTCTAAAATTCTACAATAAATTGATGTTAAGGACTTTGGATGGTAGTTCTGTGGATCACTTCTACTACCCTTCTTGTAAACAGGTGTGACCTGTACTTTTTCCCAGAACTGCGCACAGTTTTTTGTTTGAGGGATTTACATAATTACAGTTAGAGGATGGACTAACTCAGATGCAAATTCAGTGTAGAATCTGAAAGAGACTCAATAAGGGCTTGGAGCTTTGTTCAATTTTAATGATTTCAGCTATTTCTCAACATCACTGACATTAATGCATGTTTAATCCATAATTGGGGCAATTATCCTGGGTTTTCCGTTGTAACAAAATATATGAAAATTGAGTTAAGAATTTCAGCTTTAGCTTTGCTATCCTCAATTTCAGTTCCTGTCCCATTTGCTAGGGACTGGTCACTAACCTTGGTGCCACTATGTCTATATGATGACAGCAATCCACCTGTAGTGAGAATGAGGGTAGACAAAGATGATGGGGGAGGTGTCACAAATATTATATCAGAGATGTGTATCTGCTTATTTTTTTCATTTAGCAGTAGTAATAATAATAATAATAATAATAACAATAGTTGTACGTCAAATACCTGATTGCTTTTTGCAGCTGTGGTCAGAACAGTAACCATCTTATGGGAAGCTTCAATCAAAAGTCTCAGCTGGAAATGAAGTTTATACAGAGCACGGCCCATATCAAGGATCATTATATCTTCATTTGACAGGTCTGTCTGGCTCTCACCAAGCATATGCAACTTGAATGTAGTCTTAACTGCATCAATACACTGAAAACAATCATTATCGTAGCCATATTATCTCTTTAACAAAGAAACTGCAATTTTACATCACATGTTTGTATTATATTTTATCACACCTAATAAACACAGTAGATACTGTAAGTTGTCGCTAACTGAACATAGCATATGCACAACTTACCAGGATCATGATTTTAATTGTATTATGACCTTTATAATAATTTACAGTTTTTATTCCAAAGTGTCAATAGCCAATGAACAATTTTATCACCAAGATTGATAGATAGAAGAGATCTTTCCATGGCTCTGCATGGTTTATTGAGACAAGACATCTTATATCTGACAAAAGCTGCTATATTAATAATTATTACAATAAAATTTTTACTATAACAAATTTTAGGGAATTTAACTGCAGAAAAGAATCCAAGACCCGACAACAATAATGCTAGGTACCACAGATCAGTACTATTTGACATAAACCCAATATTAATGTCTTCAAAAACAATAATTCTCCAGTTAAGCTTGCATAACCTTATTAAAACTAGTTCATGCTGCTTTATGAAGTTTAAGATACTTTCTGTTCGTGGTCTTGAAAGTGTTAAGCACTGTAAGCTTGTATGTTTTCAGATCCACTATTGCAGAACAGAATTCAAAACGCTGTTCAATACGACAGTAATTAATCTACAAGGCCTGGAATTTATTTATTTATTGCAAGTATAGTCACTCTTCATTTCTTCCTATTGATTCTGCAATAGTGTGATATTAGTTTGTATCCACCTGCTCAATTCCACCAACTTCTTCATTATCCGTTATGGATATGGAAAGTTCATTCTTTTCAAGCTGATGAATGTAAATGTATTTTCTTTAATATCCATGGCAATATCCAAGCTGCGGCATTATGTTTTGCTCTTAGGTGTTTCAACTGTAACTACACTGTCAGAGAAAAAAAAAATAGTACACCTGGAAAGACAACATGAATTTTGATCTGATGATGGTATATGCTGCCTTGGGGTACTAGACGTACTGATAAAGGTTTCAATGTTGTCTGCCAGCAGATAGCAGAGTGGCATAGCTACCAGAGTGCCATTTGTGTCTACCCTTTCAGGGAATGCTCACAGCCAAAAGGCTCAGTGTAGTACGAATGTGTGAGGCAAGCAGGCAACCATACCACACAGATGCACTCATACACTTGAAAGGGGTAAAACAGTGGTCTTCTGAGTGGCAGGATCGTTCTTTCAGACAACTGTCACACAAGTTGAACATGCTTTGTCACTTGTGCAATGACACTGATATAGGTGGTCACGTGAACATTCTCACATCCAAAGACAAGGTTCAGACATCCACATAACACAGACACCCACCAGGATTGTTGTATTGTAAGTGGTAGACCATACAGCTACCAGAACAAAGATAAGAGGGCTTGTAAGCCCACACGTGTTAAAACGAACTGTCGCAAACTGATTATTAGCAGTGGGACTAGGGGCTCACACACGACTAGCCCATCTTCTACTCGTGCCACAGCATCGATGTGCATGGCTCAAACTGATGCTATCAGAGGACCACTAGGGAAACAGAAATGCATGCAAGTGATAGTCATTTGCAAGTACGACATTCATCTGGAGAGTACTATCCCACAGACTGCATTAACCCAAAAGACACTGGGCACACCTGAAGCTCAAGACATACAGCAGCTTCCATTGCCAGCATGATCTCTGGACTTTTCTCCAATTGAGCACCTATAGGAATTGCTGTGACGAGAAGCGACTTGTGCAACTAGTCAACCAACAACTCTTACAGAACTACGTCTGTACGAATGACTGGATGCCAAAGTCAGCACCTACATTTCCACCTGTGGAGGCTATGCCATGTACTAATATTAGTTTTTCAGAATGGCTCAATATCTGGTATCTCAGAACCACTTATTCTATTGATCTCTAAATGTAATGCATTCATGTACTCCTTATGCACTATTGCAACAACACATCTTGAATTAATTGGAAACCTCTAAAAGGGTTTACTGTCTTTTACAGAATTGTATATTAATATTGGTATACAGTGGACAGTTCTTTGGTCAGACTAGATGCTTCTGGAAATTAGCGGTGCAAGTAGCTTCTTACCAGAAGCATTCAGATACAGACCATGTTGCTCTGCCAGTGCTCAGAAAGTATTCTACTTTTCACATCTAAGAAGAGATCAGAAGTCATAATAAAAGCATGCAAAACACAACTGAAAAAGACAGTTTTCATATTAGTCCTTTCCTTCTCGTAATTTGAGACAAAATGACTTTTCTTGACAATTAGAGGCACTGCCTGGTACTGCCTGTTATCTTGTAAAATTTATTCAACTTGTACATGCTGCATTTACTTTTGCAATAATAGATTCTGAATCACCTGCTTTATCAAAACATTTTCTGAGGAATATATTTAATGCAAATATTTTTCGCTCCTTATTTCACCCCCTCCCTCCCAAAAGTACTCCCATTGTCCCTCCTCACACCTCTTATTTCACGTTAGTGAAATGAATTACTTACCTCAGTAGCATGATCTTTTCTGTCAAGGAATGTTTCCCAATGTTCTTGGATTTCAAGCATCCCAAATCGTAAGGTTTCACTGGTTCTAGTGGTGCTAAATGCAGCTGGACCAATCCATACATGAGGCAGTTCTACGTGTGCTGCTAGAAGATCAGATAGAGCTTGCAGCCGCATACCCAGAACAGCACATGGGCCAATAGCACCTTCTGAGGATAAGTAACGGCATGCTTCTTGTGTCATAGAAACTGCTCTGTTGCTCACATCCTGTAACAAAGCACTATTTCTAAGAATGAAAGAGACTAATATTGCAAATTTAGTTCCTCTATATCTACACACTGCAAATCACTGTGAACTGCATGACGAAGGGTACTTACCATTTCACCACATTCTAGTTTCTTCTCATTCTAGTCACATATGCATTACAGACAAGCAATTGGTTAAATACCTCTGTGCAGACTATAATTAGTCTAAGCTTGAGTTCGAAGTGCTTATGGGAGTGATACATTTGGGGTTGTAGTATATTCCTATATTCCTCATTGATACTGGTTTTTGAAATTCTGAAAACAGGCTCTTGCAAATAGCTGGTATCTATCTTCAAGTGTCTGTCAGTTCAGGTTTTTCAGTATACTTGTGATGCTATCCCACTGATTAAACAAACCAATGACCATTGGTGCTGTCCTCCTTCGTATATATCCAATATGCCCCCTTAGTCCTGTTTGGTATGGGTCCCAAGCACTTGAGTAATATTCTAATGTGAGAAGTATTCTAGGTATTTCATATAAAGTCTCCTTTATTGACTCATTGCATTTGCCCAGTACCCTGCCAATGAACCAACATCTGCTGCCTGGTTTACCTATGACTGAGGCTATGCAACCTTTCTAGTTCACATCCCTTCATACTTTTATACCCGGTAATTGTACGATATGACTGATATTGGCGAAGACTCTCTGATACTGTAGTCACAGGACACTCCATTTTTGCATTTTGTAAAGTGCACAGTTTCACATTTCTGAAGATTTAAAGCAAGTTGCTAATCTTTGCATCACTTTAAAATATTAATGATATTTATGTAGCTTTTTTCAGACTGACTTGATTATAAATAACTGCATCTCGTGCAAAAAATCTGAGGTTGCTATTAATAATGACTGCCCAGTCATTATATAGAATGTGAACAGTAAAGGTCTCAACACCTTCCCTGAGGCACACCTAAACTTAGCTCTAGATCTGCCAATGACTCTCCAGCCATGACAACATGCAATGTCCTCTCTATTGTGAAATTCTTAATCCAGTCACAAAATTTGGTACCCAATGCTTTTGTTAATAAATGTTGGTGTGGTACTACTTCAAATGCTTTACAAAAGTAAAGAAATATGGCATCCATCTCATTACCTTGACTCACGGCTCTCAGGATGTCAAATGATAAAAGTTGAAGTTTGACTTCACATGACTAATGTTTTTTCAATCCACTCTGGCTGGCATGGAGGAGGTTATTCTGTTTAAGATAGCTCATTGTGTTTGAGCTTGGAATATGTTCTAATATTCTACAACAGATGGACGTTAAAGCTATGAAACGGTAGTTTTGCAGAACACTTCTGTAATATTTTTGGAGACGGGTGTGCCTTGCACAGTTTTTTGTTCAGGGGATCTTTGATATAACATGCTTAAAAAGGAGGATAACTCAGGTACAAATTCTGTATAGAATCCAATAGAAATTCCACAAGACCTGCAGCTTTGTTAAGTTTTAGCAATTTTAGTTATGTCTTGATGCCACTGACACTAAGAGTGTCAGTGTTTGCAGTCGTATGAGTGTCAAATTGGGACAGTTCTCCTGAATTTTTCTTTGTAAAAGAACATTTGCAAATGGAGTTCAGCATATCTGCTCTTGCTTTGCTACCCTCTGTTTCAGTTCCTGTGTCATGTGTCATTCATGAGAGCCTGAAAACTAATTTGGTGCTAATGACAGCCTTTACAAATGACAAAATTTCTTTCAATTTGTGATAAGTCTTTTGTAAGATTCTGCTATGGAAAAAAAAAAAAAACACTGAAGTGGTGCTCGAGATAAAACAGTGGTTTGACAGATAAAATATCTCAATATAGTGACATTATACATAGCAAAGGCTTACAACTAATTATAAAGCACGGGATATGGAAAGGTGTGTCTAGTTAAAAAGACATACAAGTTTGAAAGACATAATACAGTGCTTTATGGTGGTAGTAGCAACAAGACAGAAGGTGGAGAAGCAGTAACAAGGGGAAAAGTGCTAGTTCAAAATTTAATCATGCAGGATAATGAAACACACTGATATTATGGTAGAAAGAGATAGTAAAATCAAATTAAGAAAACACAATAGGCAAAACTTGTGGTATAAGGCAATACAAAGGTATGAAACTGGTGTGGAGGAAGAAAAGTTATCATTTGTTGCATGGCATTGTTTATGCAGATATCAGCCATGTCTCTTCTAAGTTTGGGTTCTGAGTGACTACTGTCTCACTATCACCTTTGAACTATGTCTCACATCACATCAACTTCTGTCTATAGAAGAAAGAATACACTGTTATGAGGATGAGATTTCCCTATTTAACTTTCATCTCTGCCAGTGCTAATGATTCATCTCATTCTGTACATTCCACCTTTTCATGATTATAGAGACCACTCTTTCTCAATTTTATTACTTATAACCAGCATGCTGTACATTTACAATTAGCACCGCTCAAAGAAGTTGTGCATACAGTTCTGTGTATCAGCAGGTACAAGAAATTATTGGTGAAACTGAAGAATCAAAATGTGTTACAAGATTATGTGTACAATAAGAACAGTATAGCAGCTGCCATAGACTTTAGAAAATGAAATAAACATGCTGTGATAATGTATATTGGTGTCTGTAGTTACCTTAATGAGCCTCTGAAGAAGCTGAAAAAATTCAAGAGGTGGCACAGGAAACTGATTTAGCAAACTCTGAATTTGCAGTCTCCATGTTTCTTCCGAGTCATCCCTAATTATATTGCGAAATGTCATTGCTGACAAGTTTGGTGATGCATTACATGGTGTCACATCCCCTAGGTCACCAGCACTTGAACCACTAGAATCAATCATAAGGTGAAATATTACTTATCATTAGCATCACAACAAAGTGGCAGAATAGGTGTAATTTATATATTTAACACTGAATACCTATTCCATTTGGAAACTGAGTGGAAGTGTTGTGATGGACTTTAACTAGTTTTTGTATTTTCTTATAATAGGTACCACAATTTACTTTCAATAATTTAGACACTGGACTACATTTTTGAAGAATTTTATAAAATTTTTCATATATAGTCTGCTAACAAGCAGTGGATAATGACAGCCTCGCTCACCACACATCTTCAATTCTGCCAGCACCTCATCTCCTACTAACAAGACTTTACAGAAGCCCTTCTCAATACCTTGAGGGGCCTATCACTAGTACAAGACAGGGTATCGGAAATAAATAGTTTAGCCACAGACTATGCGTTTGATTCCAAATGAATCTTTCACTCTGCAGTGGAGTGTCAACTGTTATGAAACTTCCTGGCAGATTAAGACTATGTGCTGGACTGGAATTCAAACTAAAAACTTCGTCTTTTGCAGGCAATGCTCTCACCAAGTGGGCTATCTGGGTGTGACTCATGGCTAGCCCTCACAGCTTCTGAGAAATTGGGAAAGGAGGGAGTGAGGTACTACCAGAACTGAAGCTGTGAGGGCAGATCATGAGTCGTGATTGGATCGCTCAGTTGGTAAGGGCATTGTCTGCAACAGACAGGTTCAGTTACAAGTGTGTCACAAGATTTTAATCTACCAGGAAGTTTGAAAACAGTGCATACACTGCTGCAAAGTGAAAGATTCATTTTGGAGAGATTTTAACTAATCATGTATCAGCGCACTTCTTCATTGCTACAGCATGAATTTAGAACCATGTCAAAATGTACTAAAGAGAATCTTTAATGGAATATTCGTATAAAAATCAAATACTCTCTTAATGCTTCAAAATAGAGCAGCTAGTAGCATGATCTATACTGTCAAGTTTGTGGACTTCAAAACTAATGATTCCTTTCTTCTTTTCCTTATGCCTTTGTCCCTGTTATTCAGGTGAAAGTGATGAAAGTTTTCTAAATGCTTGAGAATCATATAACTGAGGAGAGACTTTGGTATAACCCTGGTGCTCATCCAGTGAAATGAGGGAAATCACTTAAAAACCACATCGAGGCTGGCTGGCACACCGAACCCCATTGTCAATCTGCTGGGTGGATTTGCTCCGGGGCCAGTGTACCTCTCCACCCTGGAAGCGACACTTTAAAAGCTATGAAGGTCAGGAAAACTCATGATTCCATTGTTGGATGATGACAATGATGATGATGATGATGCCACCACCGCCATTAACTTTACCTAGGTGGCCTGTTGTGGAAGAAGAGTGCTTTTCATCTTTGTCTGTCCTGGTACACTTCTTCTCTCTTGACTTTCTGTCATTCCAGTCCTCTTCCTTCCGGATTCTGTTTAACTTGAGGTATCCACCATTTCCTGGGCCAGCCTCTAGTCTCTTGCCTTCAAGTACCTTTTCAAGCCTTTTTCTCCCTGTTCTACTTTGAAACACATTTTTTACATGTCCAAACAATTTCAGTCTTGAGTTTCTCATGCTTTTGCATGGCTGTTCTACTTGTGTTTCTTAATTGATCTTTTAATTCTGTATTTAACCTTTCTTGTTTTTTGGATGGATGACCGCAGGAACTATTTTTCTGCACTCTGGAGTCTACCATTATCTGTTCTGTAGGGGTGGTATACTTATATCAAAAATATGCCTGGTAAACAGTTTTCTTGGCTTTTAAAGGGATCTGATTGCACCACCAGAAAAGCTGCTATTTGAATTCTGTTAATGATTTCTGAGGAAGCTTTTGTGTCTCAAATTACAACACTGAAAGTGGTTGAAGTTTACTAGTTTCTCTCTGTTCCTATGTGATCCTTATTGGCTGACTGGCATCACAACCATTTCTGTGTGTCTTATTTTTAGACCAAGGTGCTTCAATTTGTGGGTACAAGTGTGTAATTTATGTTGCAAATCTTCTTCTACGCTTTGACACTTCACCAAATCATCTGAAAAGGTTAATGCATTGAATTCTTTATGAGCATATTGTCTCATCTCTTCAGGGTGATGAGCAGGAGCAATGACAATGTGTTTCTCTATCACACTCTGTTGCTTGTTGTAAACCAGACAAAAAAATGGTTCAAATGGCTCTGTGCACTATGGGACTTAACTGCTGTGGTCATCAGTTCCCTAGAACTTAGAACTACTTAAACCTAACTAACCTAAGGACATCACACACATCCATGCCCGAGGCAGGATTTGAACCTGCGACCGTAGTGGTCACACGGCTCCAGACTGTAGCGCCAAGAATGTAAACCAGACAGAATAACCAATTGTCATGTAGATTTGGCTATGGAAATCTAGGAAGGCAAAGATATCCCTTACTTTCTCTCAGTACCTTCCCTTTACCATTTGAACAGAAAACATGAGATGTGATGTTCTGTTATCTCTAAACCCTTACTGTTCCTCTTTGAGCTGTGGTTCTTTAATGGCATTAAATTTTCTTCCATGAACTTATGTCAGTGGGGAAGAAATGTGATTCCTCTATAGTTGCCACAGTTCTGCCCGATTCCTTTTTTTGAAGATGGGTAGTTTTCCAGTTGATCAGGACTTTTCCCTTCTTAACAAATGGTGTTTATTACTTTGTACAGCCAGCTGAGCCCTTGAATTCTAGCAGCTTTGATCATCTGCATTTACTCCATGTATGCATCATGATTTGCCTTTGCTAATTCTCTTCAAAGCATTTTCAATTTCAAATGGTTCAAATGGCTCTGAGCACTATGGGACTTAACATCTGAGGTCATCAGTCCCCTAGAAGTTAGAAATACTTAAACCTGACTAACCTAAGGACATCACACACATCCATGCCCGAGGCAGGATTCAAACCTGCGACCGTAGCAGTCATGCGGTTCCAGACTGAAGCGCCTAGAACCGCTCGGCCACCGTGGCCGGCTTTTTCAATTTCAGACAAAGCCAGTGGCATGTCACTTACTTTGTCTTTTTCATAGTTTCTGACTTTTGTGCTTCTTTCTCTGTTTATCCCTTAAAATGTGCATTTGTACAAAATATTCCCTCATTTCTTATCATATGCTCTCATTACACCAAGTGATGGAACCGTCTTGCTTCTCCAGAGCTTTTATTGGGGCAAATATATTCCTTATATTTTTCAGATTTATTTACACCGGTTTCTTGTTCTTCATACAGTCTTCTCAAGTTACGCAGAAAAAACTGTCCAACACTATTCTTCTTCTGACTTAATTACTCTCTTTGCTCTTGGTTTCAGGCCTCTCTCTACTTTCTTGAGCATGGTCTCTAAAGACAGCCATGTTATTTTCAGATCAATCAGAATAATACCACCAGGGATCTCCTCCTCCTTCTCTGCTGTACTGACTAGTTTTTCTCACAGTTTTTGCTGCAGTGCCATCAAGTATGTACTTGAATTTTGTCCATTCGTTTGTTTTCGGATGACTGATAACAGATACTTAATTAGTCTTCCCATTTTTCAGGTTTTTCTAATTCCCAAACTTTTACCTAGAGTATGTACCTTGTTTCCAACTTTTCTGTTGGAATGATTCTCTGAGTGGTAGTAAGTAGCCCGTGAACCATGTCAAAACTTTCCCCTTCAAGGACTTTCACATCCATGATATGACTGCTCACTTCTTTATCAAAGATGACATAATTAGTCAATGGTCCATGTTTCAACACCAGTTATACCTTATTGAAGCACACTGTTTCAGATGTTACGATAGTTTGGTGTCTATAATTAAACAAAAATGATAATTTTTTTAACTTATTTATTCCTCAGAAATTTCTCATACTTTGAAATTTGGATGGGTATTTACTGACAGAGGGAAAGCCTATCTTACATTTTATTCAAATATAGACTCAAAAAAAGTGATTACGGAATGAGAGGAAGAATTGAAAACTTGGAATTGTTGATTAGCTAATAAATACAAGAATTTATATGTTGACTGCAAGGATTCTGTCCATGTCTTGCAGTACTATTTATATTTGCTCCAAGAAATGAAAGGAGGAGGTGGAAGTGGGGGGGGGGGGGGGGGGGGGGGTTGTCCTCAAAATGACAAGAGCTGCATAAGATAAAAGACCTCCAGCCATATTTCATAAAAACAAAAATATGATTTGGAAAAAAAGCATTTGCAACAAACTACAAAACAATGCTACTGTCTTCAATGTTCATCTTGAGTGAGGACAAAATAACTGTGATTATGGCTCATGCAGAGCTAAACAGGTAATCTTTTTGCCTTGCTCCATTATCAAGTGATACAGGAAAGGGAATGACCAGCAATGATACAAAGTACCCTCTTCTATGTACTTTACTGTTCTTGCAGAGTATGTATGTGGATGTAAATATAACTTTAAAAAAAATGCTTCAAATTTTGTGATTACAGTTTCATAAAAATTAAAAAGTTAATAACTTAAACAGACATTGTAATTCTGTCAGAGAAAGCAAATGACTTGGAAGAGCAGTTGAACAGAACGGACAATGTCTTGAAAGGAGGATATAAAGTGAACATCAACAAACGTAAAACGAGGATAATGGAATGTAGTCGAATTAAACCATGTGATACTGAGGGAACTAGATTACTAAACGAGACACTTAAAGTAGCAAATGAGTTTTGCTATTTGGGAGCAAAATAACTGATGATGGTTAAAATAGAGAGGATGTAAGATGTAGACTGGCTATAGCAAGGAAAGCGTTTCTGAAGAAGAGAAATTTGTTAACATCAAGTATAGATTTAAGTGTCAGGAAGTCTTTTCTGAAAGTATTTGTATGGAGTGCAGCCATGTATGGAAGTGAAACACAGATGATAAATAGTTTAGAGAAGAAGAGAATAGAAGCTTGCGAAATGTGGTGCTACAGAAGAATGCTGAAGATTAGATGGGTAGATCATGTAACTAATGAGGAGATACTGAACAGAATTGTGGAGAAGAGGAATTTGTGACACAACTTGACTAGAAGAAGGGGTTGTTTGTTAGGCCATGTTCTGATGCATCAAGGGATCACAAATTTACCACTGGAGAGCAGTGTGGAGAGTAAAAATTGTAGAGGGAGACCAAGCGATGAATACACTAAGCAGATTCAGAAGGATGTAGGTTGCAGTAGTTACTTGGAGATGAAGAAGCTTGCATAGGATAGAAAAGCATGGAGAGCTGCATCAAACCAGTCTCTGGACTGAAGACCACTACAACAACAACAAACAACAACAACAACAACTTAAATATAGTAAGAAAAGTTGTGGCAGAATGTAAAAAATTTAGGAATAGATGAGACCATGTACCAAATATAATAGAAGTGTTGAGTTGTTGACAGGTACAACTTCAGATCATGTCAGTGGTGTATCACTCATTCCTCTGTTTTTTATAATTTCTGACTTTCCGGGTTCCTTCTATGTTATATCAGTCCCAAAGTGCAGCTGTGTGATAATTTGTTCTCTAGCTCGTCGAAGGATTTGTTTCAAAAGCTAGCGAGTTTCTCTTCTCTTTTGTGTGTACCTGTTAATGACTCAAAGATTCTGCTATTTGGTGAGTGGTCTCCTTCGCTCCTGAATTATTTACATAATTATTCAAATATCTAGCTGAAGTAACTCAGTGGGACATGTATTGTGGAAAGGAAATTAAACTTGAGGCACCAAAGATGACAAAGACAGTAAATATGTACATGAGATTTGGATGGAAATTCCCTGTCTGGTAACATTTTAGTAATTATTATATTTATTACGGTAAGGAGATCACATTCAAACTCTTTATAAAAAGTGTTTTTGTAATCACCATGATGGGATGTGACTGCAATAGCATTTTTTTTTTGTTAATATGTTCAAAGTTGGCACAAGCTACATGCCTGATATGCAGTGTCCACAATTGAAGTTCCAGTTTCAAAATGCAGCAGAAAGATGACCAATACTGAAAATGACACCAAATTTGAACAACATATTATTGATGCAGGGGGAAACATCATGGGGGAAAAAAAGGCCAACAAGTGGCACTGCAAACATCAGACAGATGTGTGGCACACGGTCGTTCCTCTGTCTGGGTCTAAAATGCCCAGCATGACTGTCTCCATGAAGAATTGCATGCTGCTGGAAATGCTCTTTTATAAGAATGATGACTGTGAGCCAGTAGCCCTGCAGACATTCTAGACACTAAAGTATATGAAAAAAGATATTCGTCTGATGATGTCTGCTGAGGGACTGGAGAAAATGACTGCAAAATTAAAAAAAAAGGTTCTTTCAAAGTGCAAAGTGGCAGAGGGAGGAAAACAATTGATCTGACATCTGTCAAAGATGTGGCACAACATGTCAGGAGGGATTGAGTGCTGGTGCGCGAACATGCAGTACACAGGGAATTGTCCAAACGTTGGACGTGCCTGCAAGAGTAGTGCATAAAATACTACAAAACATTCTGCATTGCTATGCATACAAAAGCACCCGTTTTGCTTTTTATGCAGTTTTTGGCCTCAGGACGATTCAAAACTATTTTTTCCCCTCCAATGTGGTATAACCTTTCCATGTTGGATGGGGTTACCTAACTAACAGTGCCACTACTGTTGATTACTGAACTTGCACAGTCATGCACATTGAACAGTAAGGATGGTGTAATGAGCAACTTGTCCTGCAGCCATTGTATTGTGATTCATCTGTCATTTGTAGCTGACCCCATTTACATTTAGATGCTTACAACTCCACCTATTGGTAAAATTGTCCTTAATTTTTCTTCTAGCTCCATGACATTTCACTCTCACTCTATGTCAATAATAAGCTGTTCAAATTTAACATAATTCTTAACAGTGGTTTTATTTCTACAGCATTTTGCAACTTGAACTTTCATTATTGACACCTTGTACATAGGCATCTGAACAGACATTATGTCTAAGATCCAAGGGGAACAGTAACCATACACAATGGAGGACAATCTACAAGCAGATGGCTTCTTTAGGTAAACACAAAAACTAGTTATAAATACTGCAAATTATTTAAAGAGAATATCAGTAACAACTTATGGTTCAATACATAATTAAAGTTATATTATATGTTTGGTAGTTGTATGTTTTTAAAATGACATGTAATTTAGTTATAATGAAATGTTGTATATGAACAACTGTTTAATTAAACGATGCAAGCCTCCCAAGAATAAAGGTACCCAATCCTAGAAACACAAAAAAAAGAACACTTATATAAAGTTGCACTACAGTACAATACTATAAGTGAAAATGTCTGGTAAACAAGGGCTGTTAAATGGTTACCTTGAGGGCTGTGAGCACTTGTTCAGTAGAAGAGATGTGTCTTACATTAGCAAAGATGAACAAGTCTTCATAGCTTTAAAGGCATGTATTTTACAGCCTATGTTTACTGGATATTTTGTTGTTGTTTTGGTTCATATTATATCACTTCTCAAAATATGGAAAGAAAAGAGCTTGCAGAACAGTTTTGTTTCACAGTAATATAGTTGAAGAAGTGCTCATAGCTCTGAAGTTAAGCATTTTATAGACCTTGTTTATTAGAATTCTGCTTTTAGTATCATGTACTTTCAACTGTAGTTGTGTAAGCCATTAATTATGAGACACTCTATAGAAGTCTATAGACCTATCATCACACTTCCATATGAAATATACAAAATGTTCACTAAAGTTATCACCATCTGCACAGCAAAAAACATTAAACTTTTATCAATATCAAGAATCAACTGGCTTTAGAAATGGATACAGAAAAATGAGCAAATTTTTGAATACAGCAATAAGCATATAACTTTATATTGGGGAGCACGGATTTTTAAGAAAGTTTATGGCTCAGTTTCAACAAAATCTCTACTGAAAACCCCTAAAAAACACAGCATCAATCCAACATGTTACTATAATGAAAAATATATATTTCAATGATACAGCTTCTAACAGACTAGGGAAATGCAGGTTAGAAAGACAAATCAAAAAAAGAGATTCCATACCACCAAAACTGTTCTTAACAGCTCTAGAGGAAGTTCTCATATCCTTTAGTGGGGAAAACTAAGAATGAATGTATTTGTATGGAATATATCAAACCACTTTCATTTTTCTGATGATAGTATTTGCCTCTAGTGCAGACAAACTTCAATAATAAACACAAGAACTGAACTGAGAAAGTAGACCTGAAAATCAATTTTAAAATATACACACCAAACATACTGAAAAAAGTACAAATTAACAAAGAAGTAATAGAAACAGTTTGAACAGAGGTTGTATGATGAACTTTGACACAAGTAAAACAAACTTGGTGAAATGAAGGCCAATTAAAGCACAAAATGCTGAGGGAATTATGATGGGAAATGAGATGCTAAAAGAAGTAGAAGATTGTTGCTGTTTTGGCAGCAAAACAATTGATGATGTTTAAAGCAGAGATGGTATGAAATACAGACTGACACTAACAAGACAAGAGTTAACACTGAAACATAAATTTAAGGGCTAGGAAGTATTTTTTTCTAAGGAGAATAGCCATGTACAGAAGTGAAATATGGACAATAAGTAGTCCAAACCACAAGAGAATAGAAGCTTTTGAAATGTAATGCTACAGAACAATGGTGAAAATTAGTGAATTGAATAACATACAAGGAGGTGCTGAATCAAAGTAGGACCAAAAGAAATTTGTGGCACAATTTGAGTAAAAGAAGGGATCGGATGATGGGACATAATTTGAGCCAAGAAGGAACTGTCAATAAGGTAAAGGTATGACATATTGGGGGGAAAGAGGGGTGGGGCTGGGGAAACTGCATTGCGAGGCCAAGGCTTGAATACAGTAAGCAGGTCCAAATGGATGCAGTGTGCAGTAAAGTCATGGAGAGATGAAGAGTCTTGGACAGGACAGACTAGGACAATGAGCTGCATCAAGCCAGTCTTCTGACTGAAGACTATACCTATAAGAACTACAACTACAAAAACAAAGAGCTGATGTCTTTTTGTATTAAAGGCAATCAAATACAATAACTGTATGAACAGTGAAGTAAATAAAGATAAGAGTAAAAATGGCCTGGAGTTCTTTTGGTAAACTAAATTCATTTTTCAAAACTAAGTTTGTAATGTGTCTTATAAAAAAAAGGAAAGCTTACAACAAGTGTGTGTTAAGAGTTCTGACACACAACATGAAAACCAGTCAAAAACTGAAGGTTGCTCAGTGAGAGATTGAGAAATGCTCATTTGGAATTAGTAGGAATGCAGAAATATAATCAAATGGATCAGGAACAGACAAGAGTGGAATGAATAATTATAAGTGTAATGAAAGTAGAATGGAGATAGTTGGAGGATCACCAGGCAAGTGGATGGTAGATGGAGCAAGGAAGTTCTCTCCTGGATTCCAATACTCAGAGATCTACATGCAGGCAAGTAGGCAGCTTCAGGAACATCCAGGAGCAACATAGGATCATACAGCTGAAGGCCATAAATACGGAAGTGTTTGGAGGTGGTCTTTAATCAGCAGCATATGTCAAATGGCTGCTGCTGATGTGTTGCCGCTGAAAAAGAAGACAATGAATGATAGCTGTGTGTTCAAGAGTGAGTCACTTCAGTTTTCTGATGCCGGAGCAATCTAATACCTATTCCAGTTTAGGTTTCCAGTATTGGAAGTTAAGTTTGTCGTAAATAAATGGTTTTTCAGAAACTACTTTGCACCAGAAACCACTGAACAACACAATTAGTTATGTTCAAATAATGGAATCACAAACCTACCACAGCTGTAATTTGTATTTATTTATCTATCAACAATCAGTGTCTGTCAACCTTCAAGTCACATATACCTGTACGACAGAGCTGCATAGCTTAAATGTACTTAAAGAAAGACTTCACAAAACAATGACAAACTTCTGTAGTGTGTATTTATTTATTTATTGACAGCTAGTTTTGGTCACATGAGCACTTTCAAGTCATGGATCCATCAGGTATGTATATATGTATGTATGTATTTAATATCTTAGTAGGTAGTTGTAGTACCTTAGTATTCAATGCATACATACTTTAACCTGATGGATCCATGAGATGAAAGTGCTCATGTGACCCAAAATAGCTGTCGATAAATCAATAAATACACACTACAGAAGTTTTTCATTGTTTGTGAAGTCTTTCTTTAAATACATTTAAGCTATTCAGCACAGTTTTCAGATGATAGTTATATTCACTGGAATGTTGCACGACAAACAGTAAAGTACTGTAAAGAAGAGTCAGTATTTACAGATGTAGGTAACTATTTTCTTTGGAAAATACTATCATAAACAAGTAATAGCTCATAACAGTGGCTATCAAGCACAACTGAGGAGGCAGAAGCTTTTTCGAAGTAGTAGCATTCTTTCTAATTTAGCTGGCATAAGCGTGACTGACACTACACAGTATATTGACAGTTTATTTTTAATATAGAACACAAGTTAAATTTCTACAACTGCCTTGTCTTTTATTTAATGCATACCTTGCTTGACTTGTACTCCATCTCTGAAGGTTCTCCTTCTTAAAGGAATCTATAGAACATGGGTGAATTTTTTATCACTGAAATTACTCCACTGAGATTATCTCTAAAATTATCAAATCTAGTTAAAAATTTGCAACATTTTTTAGAGTTTTCTCTTAGTTACTCTGCATTGTCTTGTTTCAAGTGGTATACATGATGGAACATACCACGTGATTTAACCTTATTAAGGCTCCATACTGAACTTCTATATTGATGAATTAGTGGCTTTGGATGTGATGTCTGGTGTGTCTGCTTATCATTTAATGACAAAAATGTAACCTTTACTGTGCCAAACACAAAATTTAACTTTCCTCTTTCATTTCATAGTTTTTAAGGGCACACTATAAATTTTTTGACTGCCACCTAGCACATAAAATGGTACTGTATAAAGTTAATCATTATACAAACTGAACTTTAACAGTTTTCAAACTTAAAATATTATAAACTATGGCAAGTTAGATGTGTTGTTCTCTTAGTACTTACGAAGTATCTGAACGAGTTCCAGAATCATGACGTTCACGACGCTCACGCAGAATAAGTGAACCTGGAGGAAAAGCACCACTGCCACTTGCTGCTGTATTTCCAAATTCAGGTGCCACAGCAACTTCATCCAGTGGAGATTCAGATCCAACCTCATCATCTGATGATTCTTCAGCAACTCCTCTCTGAAATAAATTCAGATTTTTCTTAAGGTTTAAAATTATAAAACAGAGCAATTCCAAATATGGCAGAAATCTTTTCAGTATACCATCTTTTTACTGGGTACAGGTGTTCTGTCACTAATACTCTGCTGAAGGCTGTGGTCTCTCTCTGTTTCACCATCAATCACTGGTCTTCTTCTGACACCCCAGTTGAAATTATCTGTACTTTCACCCTGAAAAATAAAGAAATGTCAGTAATGGCATCAGCTGATCTACAGTGACACAAGAAACATTCCCGGTATAGTGAAACTTACTTCGACACTTTCACTCTCATATTCCAGGAAATCAAAATCCTTAAAAACTTTGAATTGATCAGTGGCTCCTTCATCTCTACGTGAGCCCACAGACAGATCATTATTTGGACCCGAAACTTCTTCAGTTGAGGATGCCATGCTGGACTGTCTTTCCATGAGATCTGAGCTCTGGCTGAAGATCACCTAAAATGAAGAAAGAAAATTTCAGCAAGACATCTCTACAGATGGAAATATATGATGAATCTAAATTGGAAAGAAATTTTATTTATAGCAACTATTAATAACACTAAAACTTTTCATTACTATTAAAGTAGATAAATATTAATCAAAAGCAGCATAATATTGACAAACAAAGGTCATACTGAGACTTTCAATCAACATGCTATATTCACAGCTAGATGTGACAGCAGCCAGTCTGTTACAAAATGCATATTGTGCCACCAGTTTATAACTATTTGACTAACAAGAAGTGGATTGCTGTTGTTGTCAGAAAATGGTACTTATTGTCCAAGGAATGAATGCAGCTTAAAAGAAGTTTTTTCAGGAGATATTTACTGTCATTTTCAAAATAAATTCATGGTAAGTGCATAGATGAAAGTAAGAAAGTAACAAAATGTGAGAAGTAGGTAAATGAACTGACTAGGACAAACAAACATAGGCAGCAAATTTCCTTTTTCAACTTAATTATGCTCATCCCAGGTGGCACACCCACAAGAGGGATAAACAAACACCTATGGTATATAAATCCTTGTGCTTAATCCCTAAAGTCACCAACTACCATAGATATAACTTTGGCAAAGTTTTGATAACAGTAATAAAGAGGTTAACATGTGGTTCATAAGACAGTTACCATACACAATCAGAGGTTATAACTTATTTACTGCATTTAATTTTCATTATTTGATCTGGTTATACTATCACTCATGTAATGATACAAGGTTTAAACAGCCCAAATAAAAGCAAAGCTACAACTATGAAGGGGTTTCTATGCAGATCAGGCACTACTGTGTTCAAGGAGTCTGAGAGCACAAGTAGGCCTGTGAGCTGCATCTTTCTACAGTATTATGGTGGGAATAGCCCAGTCTGGTAGGAAGGAATAACAGGAAGCAGAAGTTAATGGAGATAATATTCATACTTTAATGATGTGGAAGAAAGCCCAAAACAGGAATCTGTTGAAATGGTAACTTGAATGAAGCTTTTTAAGGTAACATTACATTTGATATTTTTTTTAACTGCACTATCATTATTTAGCAAAAAGTAATGCCTCAGTGCCCTCCGACTTTTGCATACTGAAAGCATTGACACAATCTTCTGCAGAATTCTTCCTATATTGGATTATATACTGAAGTGATCCACATGCATGGCACTCTGATATACAGTGGACATCTATGTGTGTATTTTTCCTTTGACAAGCCCAACAAATATGTCACAGTGTGGTAGTGACATACTCTGTTTGCTGCATCTCCTATGCAGTTCAAATGAAGTTCTGCACAAGTAATATTTTCAAACTTTGAGAACTATGTGCCAAGTTTCTGAAACCAAATGGATGTTTCAAAACTACTACATATGCACTTTCAGTAACATAAATTTTCTTTTGCTGATATAAGTATTGAAGTTTTTGATTCTTTAAGTTCTCTCTCTCTCTCTCTCTCTCTCTCTCTCTCTCTCCCCCCCCCCCCTCTCTTTGGTGCACAAAACTGTTGCCACTTTTGGACTAAATTTTGAAAAATACAGGAGAGTGTAATAAAATTGTAGCAGCATATAATCTTAGAAGGAGTAGAAACATGCCTTTGGGCAAAAGGTAGGGACACTCACACAAGAAGTGTTCACTTGTACAAGGTACCACTCTTGCACCTAATATATCATTTATCAAATGGACTCGCTTTGATTTGATGACAATATGAGATATAAATGGGAGATGTAAGTAGCACAAAAACATCAGTGTTGTTACAGTTCTTGAGAAACTTGGGGCAATATTTAAGGTCTGTCCAAAAAATTCCAGGACATTCATAATTCGCACCAATGGTGGGTGAAATGCGGTTGCCATCATTGCGCATGCCTGTGTTTAATGTGTAACTGCCGGAAGTTTCGTTGCTGTAGGCCTGTTAGTTACTGTTCAGTGCTGTACTGAGTAGAATGTTATGTTGCACAGCTCAAGAATTTTGAGATGGCAGTGTTAGAGAAGCAAATCATCTGCATTAAATTTTGTGTGAAACTCAAAAAAATCTTTACAGACATACACCAAATGATGCAGGAAGACAATGGTGATGAGTGCTTAAGCCACATTGGGTGCCATGGTTTAAAAATGGCCAGACAGAGGTTAAAGATGACCCTAATCTAGGACACCCTTCGATGTCTACTGATGATGCTCATGTCAGGAGTGCCAATGAAATTGTGCAAGCCAATTAAAGACTGACTGTCTGCGAGATTGCAGAAGAATGTAACATTTCAGTTGGATCATGTCATTAAATCCTGACACAGCATCTTGGAATGCACCATTTTTCTGCCAGGTTCATCCCACAGCTCATGGGTCAAGACCAGAAAGACCTTCACCTTGCAATCAGTGAAGAGCTTTTGCATCATGCAAGTGGGAACAAGATGTTCCTTAAGAGACTCACAACTATGATGAGACATGGGTCTATAGTTATGATGTTGAGATCAAGGTTCAGTCTTCACAATGGGTTGAGAAAGGTTTGCCAAGACCAGAGAAAACTAATCAGGTCAGGTCAAATATCAAAGCCATGCTGATAGTTTTCTTTGACTATGAAGGATTAGTTCATCATGAATTTGTGCCACAGAGACAAACTGTTGATCCATGGTACTATTGGTACGTGCTGCGATGCCTATGAGAAAATGTGAGAATGAAATGGCCTGAAATGTGGCGAGACAATTTGTGGGTCTTGCATCATGATAATGCACCCACACATTTGTTCCTGCTGGTGCATGACTATTACACAGAAAACAAAATCACTGTGGTGCTCATCCTCTGTACTCTCCAGAACTGGTACCTACAGACTTTTTTTTTTTATTTCCAAACTCGAAAAGCACGTTAAAAGGACAAAGATTTGCAATGACAGACGAGATAAAAGAAAATTTGCAGACAGCACTTCTCCCGACCCAGCAAGAGTCTGTACCAAAACTGCTTCTGGAAGTGGAAATGGTGTTAGGAGCAGTGCATCGACTGTGGAGGAGAGTATTTCAAAGGAGATCATACACAATATGTAAAACGTAAGCACAGAAAAACGTTGTGGACAAAGTATCAGAATTTTTTGAACAGATCTTATATGCTTAATCATAGAGAGCCCAGAACTGCAAGATTCTAAAATGAAGGGCACCAAATATGGCAAGCATATCTACGGCAAGATGCCATATTGTTAATGATGGAATGATGTGTTTTTATATGCAAAATGAGATTTTCACTCTGCAGCAGAGTGTGCGCTGATATGAAACTTCCTGGCAGATTAAAATTGTGTGCCGAACCAAGACTCCCGAGTTCGAGTCTCGGTTCGGCACACAGTTTTAATCTGCGAGGAAGTACCATTTTTATATGGTTACAGCTGACATAAAATTTGAGTGTCAGCACATAAGTTAAGATTAAGAAACACAATTGTGATTCGTAGTCTGAAGAAAGTTTTTAACAAGAGGCAAATCACCTCTGATTTTACATAATATACTAGAAATGCAAAATGTCTGTAATATGCAGCTGACTGACTTGTCATGGAGCCCTATGAGTAAGATTTAGGACTTTAAATTGTCATGAGGCTTGTGTGAAACACCTATAAAGCACCACAACCACCACATATAATTAATAATAAAATATTTTACAAAGCTTGGCAGTAAAAAAGTTAGTGTTTTCAATATGTGGCATCCATTATTCTGCCAGCTTGTTATCATTTTTTAAAGATGTAAATTATAATCAGCAAAAGGAAAGCAGCCACAGAGATTCAGCCAAACATTTTTAGCAATGTTTAGATTATTGTAACAGATATAACAGCTAATATGCTGCATGATCAGGTTTGATTCTCAAGATGAAAGAACCATTGCCTGGTACCTACTTCAGAATGTGGCCAAATATTATTTTTCCTTTTCATTTGTGTTACTCATATAACAATATCATGAAAGTTATATAGAATGTTCCATATTACAGACAGCATGCTGTGCACAGTGCTGTCAACAGCACTGGATGCTAATATGTCCTAAAAGAAGAGTATTTATTATATACAGTGAAAATAAATAGCTGATGATACAACGTAGGTTTTCACAGCCGGTATTGTCTTCACTTAAAACTTCTGGGCTGATAGGCCGTGGTCGATGTATAAAACTTGACCCTGGCGTTTTGTCTGCAACTGCGAGAGAGATCTTCCAAGGCAAAGCAGGGAGCGGTAAAGAGAACTCAAGGAAGTGCTGATTATATAGGTATGCTGAGGGTGCCACTGTCCATCACGTGGCATTGGCTATGAGACTGTCTCTAGTAATGCCAACATTCTCGATTGAAAGTAATTGATTGTCATGTTTCAGGTGCGACACTTACATCCAAATTTTATCCAGTTTAACACTTTCCTCTTTCCTGTTAAAATTAGTGTTCATAATAATGTGAGGTTTCAGATATGACGCTCATCTTGCTGAATTTTATTTCATGATTACCTTCCTGGTAAACATGTTCTGCTACGGCCAATTTATCCATGTGACCCAGGTGGCAATTCCTCTTAAGTTGAACCAGACAGGTGTTCACACTTCTCTTTGTGGTACCAATATAAACCTGTCCACAACTACAAGGAATTTTATATATTACTGGTGTAGCCAAAGAACATTGTGCATCTTTCGCCGATCTTAAATATTTTATTTTCCTGGTGGGTCTGAAAATAGTTTTCACCCTGTATGTGCTTAAAACTTTCCCAATGGAATCCGTGACCTTACTAATGAATGGAAGAAAAACTTTGCCATGGGCAGCTGTTGTTCGTTGTTGTTCCTGATTCTCTGCCAACCGTAGATGTTCATTTTCACCTTTTCAATAAACTGGTTCACAAATTTTGTACACCCTGTCTACCAAGGTTTTTATCACACTTCTTTTTCATCTGGGGTGATGGTTTGAATCTTCATGAAAAAAATTATCAGTATGTGTGTCCTTTCTATACACCTTATGGCCCAACATTGTGTCCTGTTGTTTAATCACAGACACATCTAGGAAATTCAATTTCCCATTACTTTCCGTCACGATATTAAATTGGATTTTCAGATTAATGCTGTTTAGATGTATCATGAAGGCATCCAACACCTCTGTTCCATGTGTCCATACTATGAAGTGTCATCGACATAGCGATACCATCTGGCTGGTCTCTTACTGGCAGTCTGCAATGCATCTTCATAAACAAGTTAGCCACCCTGTCAATCTGTTCATAAATGTCACTATGTAGTGAAAGTAGGTTGTGGTGAGGCAGTGTCAGAATAATGCCACAGTATCAGTAGGAAAAATATCTGCTATGCACGAGATAGCCTCTTTTACCGGAATCATGGTAAATAACAATGCAATATCAAAATTTGTCAATGAAATGAGTTGAATTTTTAATATGACTGTCAGTTCTACCAGCATAAGGTTGCAGCAATGAGGCAAGGTGTCTTGCCAACTTGTGGGTCAGACTGCCTATAGTGCTGACAATTGGCCTCAATGGAACTTCAGGTTTTGTGCACTTTGCGTAATACATGAACTCTAGGTGGGTATCCTTCTGTTTTACAAAGCAGCTTCTTATCATATGAGGAGACTGATGACTCTTTCACCAGTCGATTTGTCATTTTTAAAATCTTTGCAGTCAGATTCTTCTGAAGTTTTTTGTAATTGGAGGGAACCAAAATATCATTGATCTTTCCACGATAGTCCTCACTCTTCAATATGACGGTGGCATTACCCTTATTTGCAGTAAGAACAGCAATGTTTTTATCTGTGTTTATATCCCTCAGCGCCTTCCTTTGATAAAAACATTATTGTTCTTACTGCAGGTAAGGGTAAACCCACAGTCATATTGAAGAGTGAGGACTATCATGGAAAGGTCAATGGTATTTTAGTTCCCTCCAATTACAAACAAAATTCAGAAGAATCTGACTACAAAGATTTTAAAAATGACAAATCAACTGGTGAAAGAGTCATCATTCTCCTCATATGATAAGAAGCTGCTTTTATCTGTGTTTATATCCCTCAGCACCTTCCTTTGATAAAAACATTATTGTTCTTACTGCAGATAAGGGTAAACCCACCATCATATTGAAGAGTGAAGACTATCATGGAAAGGTCAATGGTATTTTAGTTCCCTCCAATTACAAAAAACTTCAGGATCCAACTATGAAGATTTTAGAAATTACCAATTGACTGGTGAAAGAGTCTTCTTTCTCCTCCAACGATAAGAAGCTGCTTTGTAAAACAGATGTGTACCCACCTGAACTTTATGGATTATCCAATGTACATAAACCTGAAGTTCTATTGAGGCCAATTGTCAGTGCTATAGGCGATCCCACCCACGAGTTGGCTAGACACCTTGCCTCACTGCTGCAACCTTACGCTGGTAGAACTGACAGTCATATTTAAATTTCAACTTATTTAATTGACAAGTGAAAGGAAATGAGCATGGGCCCGGGTGATATCCTCATCAGTTTTGATATTGTGTCATTATTTACCATGATTCCAGTAAACAAAGCTATCTCATGCATAGCAGATATTTTTCCTGCTAATACTGTGGCATTATTCTGACACTGCCTCACCACAACCTACTTTCAATACTATAGTGACTTTTATGAACAGATTGATGGTGTGGCTGTGGGCAGTCCACTTTGTCCTGCAGTGGCTAACTTGTTTATGGAGATGTTTGAACAACGGGCATTGCAAACTGCCAGTAAGAGACCAATCAGATGGTATTGCTATGTCAATGACACTTTCGTAGCATGGACACATGAAGCAGAGGAATTGGATGCCTTTCTGATACATCTAAACAGAATTAATCTGAAAATCCAATTTACTATGGAGACAAAGACTAATGGGCAATTCAATTCCCTGGATGTGCCTGTGATTAAATGACGGAATGGAACGTTGGGCCATAAGATGTATAGAAAGGCCACACATACTAATAATTAATTGCATAAAGATTCAAACCACCGCCCTAGACAAAAAAGAGGTGTGATAAAAACCTTGGTAGACAGGGCATACAGAATTTTTGAACCTGCTTATTTAAAAGATGAGACTGAACACCTACAGTCAACTTTCGTGAAGAATGGCTACTCTAGTAAGGAGATAGATTGAGCATTTCACTCTAGGCAGAGAATCGATAGCAACAACAAACACAGCCACCCACGGCAAGGCCTTTCTTATGTTCATTAGTAAGGTCACAGATAGCATTGGGAAAGTGTTAAGTACGTATGGGGTGGAAACTATTTTCAAACCCATCAGGAAACTAAAAGAATATTTAAGATTGGCAAAACATGCACGACATCCTTTGGCTACACCAGTAATATATAAAATTCCTTGTAGTTGTGGACAGGTTTATATTGGTACCACAAAGAGTAGTGTGAACACCTGTCTGGTTCAATATAAGAGGAATTGGCACCTGGGTCACACAGATAAATCAGCCATAGCAGAACATGTTTACCAGGAAGGTAATCATGAAATAAAACTCAGTGAGACAAGTGTCATATCTAAAACCTCACATTATTATGTGCACACGTATAGAGAGGCTATTGAGATTGATAAACACCATAATAATTTTAACACAAAAGAGGAAAGTGTTAGACTGGATAAAATTTGGATGTCAGTGTTGCACCAGAAACATGACGATCGATTACTTTTAATCGAGAATGCTGGCATTACCAGAGACAGTCTCATACCCAATGGCACGTGACAGACAGTGGCACCCTCTGCACTGCCTATATAATCAGTGTTTCCTCGAGTTCTCTTTGCAGTTCACTGTTTTACCTTGGAGGATGTCTCCCGCAGTCAAAGACAAAATGTCAGGGGAGAGTTTTAATACATCAACCACGGCCTATCAGCCTGAAAGTTTTAAGTGAAGAAAGTAAATACTTGTTATTTAATATACCATCAGTGTATTGGTCTGTGTACGACAGTGTGTAGTACCAACATGTTCCAAAAAATCACACGTGAAGATGGTCATTCTATTGATCAAAGAGATAAGGGATCAAGTGTTTTGGATAGCCCTTGGACTAGCAACTATTTGTATATCTATAAGAAGAACAGATATACGGTAGCTATCCTACAGTACAGAGCCAAAATCTAAACATTACACTTCCTCCAACCCAGGAAAATTGAGCAAATCAATTGGTTCTTTTGAATTTGGTGTGGTCTATGATGGGTCTTAGACAGCTTATGAAAGCACCATTTGTCAATGGGCAGTTCCTGAGAAAACCGCAAAAAACATTATTTTTGGGTATGAAAAGTACCAATAGTAAGGACGGTCACTTCTATAATTTCTATTCATGACAGACCACTGAAAATTTTACCATATGTTCATAAGATGATGATCTTGGGTAACACTGAAATGTTTTTTGAAATGATTATCATTACTGATATTCAGAGGTTCAAAGTTACATACTTATGCACATAAAATATGTGCATAATAGCTGGTCTGAGGTGTAAATGTAGTTTTAACTGATGTAGCGGACACATGGCAAGGGCTCTGCTGTCAATACAAGGGTTGTGAGGAACCAATCTGTGTTTTTAGTCACAATCGTTTAACCAATAAAACTTTATGATGCACTATTTCCGTAAAATGGTCACTTCAGGTGTAAGCAAGCTGTCTTGACCTGGAAATTATTCAATTGTGCCCCACCTGGCTGCATAAGCACCCAGCAAGAAAGTATTTTGTAATAAAAAAATTCTTTGATTTGCAAGCACAAACACCAATTTTTTTTTTTTTTTTTTTTTTTTTTTTTTTTTTTTTTTTTTTTGTATAGTGCAAGTGTAGCCTAAAAATGTTGTGATTTTTTTCTTAAAGTAGTGTAAAGTGAACCTAGGTTGGATGGGAGACAATTTTGTGTTAACCTTATATTGTGAGTACTTATTTGTGGTTTGTCCTTGTCAAAGTACATAAATGTGTTGAAGCATATAACTGAGCAGTCAAAACTAGTTATCTATAGAATTTATGATGATGTAAATAAAATAGAAAGAAACTTCCACATGGGAAAAATATATTAAAAACAAAGATTCCAAAACTTACCAAGTGGGAAAGCGCCGGTAAATAGGCACAATGAATAAAACACACAAACACACACACAGAATTTCGAGCTTTCACAACCGGCGGCTGCTTCGTCAGGAAAGAGGGAAGGAAAAGGGAAGATGAAAGGATGTGGGTTTTAAGGGAGAGGGTAAGGAGTCATTCCAATCCCAGGAGCGGAAAGACTTACCTTAGGGGGAAAAAAGGATAGGTATATACTCGCGCGCCTTTAAATATGTCTGCTTGTGTCTGTGTATGTATGGATGGGTGTGTGTGTGTGTGTGTGTGTGTGTGTGTGTGTGTGTGTGTGTGTGTGTGTGTGTGCGCGCGCGCGCGAATATATACCTATCCTTTTTTCCCCCTAAGGTAAGTCTTTCCCCTCCCGGGATTGGAATGACTCCTTACCCTCTCCCTTAAAACCCACATCCTTTCATCTTTCCTTTTCCTTCCCTCTTTCCTGATGAAGCAACCGCCGGTTGCGAAAGCTCGAAATTCTGTGTGTGTGTTTGTGTGTTTTATTCATTGTGCCTATTTACCGGCACTTTCCCGCTTGGTACGCCTTGGAATCTTTGTTTTTAATATATCTATAGAATTTGTTTTATATAAGTAGCACACCCTACTGTAACAAGGAAAAGCAGGGAACAAGATGAAAAATGTTTCTGCCAGGGCACAAAAAAGGTAAATATGCTCCTCTTTAAAACACACTGGTGAAGAAAAAGGACACCAGCAACTTCAGTTTCTCATTCCACATTCATCACCAACAATTTTGGCATTCAAGCATATTTGCACTTTTTCATGCTGAAAGAGAGTAGCAGAGAGACCAGTGACAGTGGATAAGAGAGAAGACAGTGACAGTGGGAGAGAAAGAGAGGTGATGGTCAGTGGGAGACAGTGGTGGGGGCGGGGGGGGGGGGGGGGGGGGGGGGAAATATGGATGGAGGCAGTAGCAGTGGGAGTAAAATAAGACAGTGGAAATGAAAAAGAGAGATAGAGTGGAGATCATATCTAGGTTTAATGGGTCTGGATCACCTTATCCCCAGACCAGTGAACTTCAACGTGAAAAAATTTGCCTACTTCCCCCAACCCCTATTTCCATTGATTAAGTTTCCCAGTCTAGAGGTCAAAACCCTGCGGAAACCATCCCCAATGATGTGTGTGAAGAGGAGACAACAGTGGCTGAAGAGAAAAACAGGAGACTTTAAGTGAGAAAAATGAGACAGTGGCAATGGGAGAGAAAAATAACTGGACAAAGACAATGGCAGTGAGACAGAGAGACAATGAAAGTGGCAGGGAATGAAAACTGGTAAGGAAGAGTGAGAGAAAGAGACAAAGACAGTGACAGAGACATTGATGCTGATGTTGGCATATCCTTTGGCTCAGCATGAAATGTGTAGTAGCAAAATTCATTCTGAAAATGTTGAATTTTGACCAAAAACAGTGTTGCGTAGACATCACTCACAAATTGCTGAACAAAACCAACAATGATCCAGAACTTCTAAAGAAGGTTATACCAGATGACAAAACATGGGTATATGGATATGGTGTCGAAATAAAGGCCAATCGTCAAAATGGAAACTAAATGAAGAGCTAAGAATGAAAAAAAAAGTGACACCTTGATCACATGTGAAGGTTCTTCTCACTGTTTTCTTTTATTGCAATGCAATGCATCATGTGTTCCTGCCTTATAGTTGCACAGTCAATAAGGAATACTACCTGTAAGTTATGGGCCATTTGGATGAAACAATTTTAAGAAAATGATAGCTCATAGAAATTGCATCACAATAATGCTCCCACTTACACCTCAATGCTTGTTCATTATTTTTTGACAAAAAAACAAAACTGTTGCATTGCCTCAGTCACCGTATTCACTGGGCATGGCCATCTGCAACTTTTTTCTATCCCTGAGGCTGAAGAAGAACAAGGAAAAAGCACAGGCACAACAGTATGATATCTGAGGGCGATTACTAAGAAAGGGTAAAAGTTAATGTTGATGAAGAATAAATGAAGATTAATTATGAAAAACAAAACTTTCCTTTTTTTTATCACAGCTCGTATGGAAAATGGTAGTGAGAGTCTTAAGTACAAAGACTTAACTGCAAAGAGATAGGATTTGGAATGTTCTGTGTTAAAAGACTGCAAATATGTTCACATGCCAAAATTTTTTGTAAGGAAGTGGAACGAAACTGAGGCAGCTCGTTCCCTGATTTTCGTCAGAGTCTTTTAAATAGGAGCATATTTGCCTTTTATGCACTCCAAGAGGAGCAGTTTTCAGCTGGTAGATAACATGGCTGTAGAAATACAAAAATAAGGTTAACTAATAAAAAACAGTATTAACTTTTGAAGGTGGAAGTTTTCCAATAAAAAAAAAATTATCTTCCAGGTAGATGTTGCAAAGAAGCAAAGATTGTACTATTTACGTCTTACTTCTAATATTGTCTATTTAATAGTTAGTGAATTACTGTACACTTCTCAAAACTATTTTTGTAGTGTCTGTGTTCTATACTAATAACATTCTCACAAACTAAACTTAATGGCTTTTGTAACACACCCTGATCCTAAATGGGATAGTGAGCATCACTAAAAAGTTGGGTGACACAAAGTTTCCATTACAGTTTATACAGCAATAAGCTGCTAAATGATATCTCAGACAGTCCTTTCTCAAATTTTGCCTTTATTTTGTGAATTACTTTACTATTTTTGACACTAAAAGAAATTTAAAATCAAAACAAGTGTTGCTATAATCAAAATCATGTAGTGATATGGACAAATTAAAATACTTTATGGGCAGCATGTGATACATTAAGCTTATCAGTGCAAAGACAAGAAGATACAATTGTTAAAGTAATTACAATCATGGCAATGAAGTGGCACCAAATAGCTATTTATCAACAACGTGTGCTGTGAGTAAATCGTGCCAAGAGCAAAATACTTTCATTACGATCAAGGAAATCAAGAGGAATCTGACAGATTGTCAAGATATATGAATTAGGAAATATCAGTCCGCTACTGAATGTAAAACAGTGGGTATGAAACAGCAATGTCAGAATGTCAGAAAGCATCAGCATTCATATTCACTTAATAAAGACAGCTTTGTTTCCAATTACTTTACAATATTTCATTGCGGAACAAGTCTCCTCCTATCTGGAAATTCTATGATATTACTTGTCTGTAGTGTTGGACATTTAAGAAGTTGGTCAATGTCATGAAGTTGGTCAATGCCATTCTGAAGCCTTCCTAGCTGCCTGACTTAGCAAGCGACTTTAAGGCAGCAGTCAGAAGGTTTCCAGAATGAAGTATTGTGTACCCTCCTAGCTACCCGACTCAGCAAGCGACTTACACTAAAAAAGCAATTAAAATGACTTGACTTAGGTTTGTAATACACAGTTCCTTCCTCTATAGTAGTCTCTCATACAAACTATGTCAATTTCTGACACAAGAGAAACATAAAATTTAAGTTCAGAACAATATAAATAAATTTGTATATATTAATAAGACAGCCATCTGTGTGTGAGTGTGTGAGTGTGTGTGTGTGTGTGTGTGTGTGTGTGTGTAATGAGCCAATTGTTGAGTATGATTGTGCTGCCTCATTTGATTTACAGATCAATATACAAAGACAGATACTAAGGAAGACATACCAATTTCTAGGTTTGTTGATAACAATAGAGCTGCTAAAATGGCTGTGATTTTCTTCAATGCAAACTGGCGTTAATATCAGCCTTATCATAGTTACAAGTTTCTGTTTCATTTATGACTGCAAAGCAATTGCTTTTGGTCCACAAACGTACACAAATATTCAAACAATGAAAATCTATGATAGAATAACAATATGAATTAGGACATATTGCTACTCACTACCTGAAACAGGTGTGGAACATCAGATAGGCAAATTTGAAAGTACACTGTTGTCTATTTTTTAGCTATGAAAAACCTCCATCATATGTAGAAACACACACACACACACACACACACACACACACACACACACACACACACCACTGGTATGAGTAGGGCTAGGCTTGGTAGTGGGGAGGGGGAGGGGGGGGGGGGGGGGTAGGACATGAGGCGTGAGGGATAGCAGGATAGCAATGGGAGAAAACACTGTAGTGCTGCCTGAATCATGGCCTTGTCTATCTCCTGTCCTCCCAGGAGGTGACTCAAGGTGGCAGTTGTCTTCTTACTGTGTTGCAGGTTTATCTGCAACATTCCCTGACACATGCTTGCTATCATTGTCACATCTGATGTCCATAACCACCCTGACAGTTACCTAAATACAGTTTTAGGGCCTACTCTCATAGTGCCTTCAACAATTTCTCTCTAACTTCGACCACAAGGATTTGGTCATCAGAAGCAACTTTCCAGTTAGTTATCGTCCTGTCCTCTGTGGAGACTTTCTGATTTTGAGCTTGAACTTTCTCAATAGGGGTCTTTGGAGAAACGTCCTTAGTAGTTTAGATACCTATATTGCTATCTTTGTGTTCTTTTAGGGTTCCTCTGCTGTCGAGAGTAGCAGCTTCACCTCCTCATATGGCAATATCTTGGAGCAACATCATTTTCAGCCAATCTACTGCTTCCATTCTCTCAAAGACAAAGATTAGAGCATCTCTTCCAGACCAATCATTTTGAATTTGTGGCCATGATTTTCGTCTTCATCAATATTTGCAAAAAGAGCCATCTGAAGTAGCTCCCCCAGGAAGGTGATGTTAACAAATGGATAATAATCCTGTGTGACTGTCCCACTGTGAAAACCAGACAGCAGTTCTGTAGATCTGTTTCTCTGTTTCCTGCATTGGCTTTTTATAGATCAAGTTATCCAGGGAAGTGGGAGTAACAGACTCTTCCCTCTTCCTCTTATTGCCTATCTTGAAAGTGGAAGGAGTCGGTTTACCCCCTTTATTCTTAGACAGTTATTTCTTGGAGGTCTTAGGTTCAGGACCTTTTAATTCACTCCATGTTTCCTTAGCAAGTCATTCGTTTCTTTCCTTTGCTATTTGTTGTTTTAGAAATTTCCTCCTATGTGCAATAGGCAAAGTTTCAATCTTGATTTGGGCCAACTTTTATGTGACATTTTCCCTTCTTGGATTGGACTACCTACCAACCCTGTTTCAGAAACAGCTCTCATCAGTTCAACATCCAATGTTTAGGTGTTTGAGGCATCTTCAAGTCCCCTGGTTTTTAAATTTGTTTCTTTGTTATCGAGTTTGGTCCCCCATGAATTTGGGATATATAGGGTCAACATCAGTAGAGCTCCACAGCAATGTAAGGCTAATTACTCAAGTAGGTCACACTGTATCCCTGAGGCTCTGTGCACTACACATCCTCCCATGTGCCTTACACCCCCAAGGACAGATTGTGTTACCCCTTGTGTTGGGGAAAAGACCTACGGGAAAGAACTGTGGAAAAGAATTTGGGCAGAGATGTGGTATTGTGGGACATGCTTTGTCAGCTTTGTCTGCTAAGACCTGTCTGGCTTTGGAAATACTGTCAGTAGCAACATTATTGCTTCATGTGAACATCTAAACCTTTCCGCCCACATGGCCAGTACTATGATAAGGCAGTGTCCCCTGGAGATGGGGGAAGCTGAATGTAGTGATGCCTGTGGGGAGTAAATGGAAGGTTGCTAGGTGCATCTCCAAAAGTGGAAGAGCAGAGAAAAGGAAAGGATTGTGGAGGTGAGTTCTGAGCATAGAAGACTTGTGGGAGACTGGAGGCAGATCACGGAAAGGGATAGAGTCAGCTGGAGGCAGAGCATAGCAAAGTTTGAGGCCAGGGTAGGTTAAGGGAACAAAGAGTATGTTTTAGAAAGAGTTCCCTCTTTGTGCAATGCTAAAGAGGTAGTGCTTGTGAGAAGCATTCGGATTCCACAAGCTATTAAACAGCCTTAAAGTCAAGGACAACAAGTTGCATGGCATGCTGAGCAAGACAGAGTTTTGTAGTGGCCATTAATGATGACAGACCATTTGTTAGTGTTCATACCCAGCTAGAATGCTGCACATTGGTTGTTGCAGCTACGTTAACTGAGTACATGGCAGCTTTCACAGACAGTCTTGCCTTTGATGGGCTAAGAAATGCATCTAACAGGATTGGAATAGGTGGTGATGGGAAAATGCATGGAACATGTCTTATGTCTGGCTCTTTTACAGTGATACAAGCTGTGGGGCGAGAGCAAAGGGATGTGGCATGGTCAGGATGGCAGGCTGCTAGGTACAGCAACAAAACTGGGAGAGGAGAGAGGCAAAATAAAGGGACAAGTATATGTAAGTGAGCTGGGGCCATACAGAAAAGTGGCTTCTTGGGCAGATTTTCCACCAGTACCTCCGTTCACATCAAACTTCCACCAACAGTACCTCCATTCCAACAGCTGCCACCATTCCACTCCAAGAAATCTCTTCTCTATAGCCTAGATTCACATGGTCATTGCATCACTGGTCAAGCACTCCCTCTTCAAACTTGTCTAGGGTCTCACTAAAGCCTTCACAGACCAAAATTATCCCACCCACAAACTGATGTCTCATGCCTTGTGTCTCCATTTATCTCTTACCATTCCCCACACATCAACTGATAGCTAAAATGGAGTGGTCATATTGTGATTGAGTACCGCACAGGACTGAAGCAAATGAATCATGTTTTATACTTTGTTTCTGACTACCTGTCATCATGTCCTGAAATAATAAATATCCTTACAAGCCCTCCCAGTGTGGTATTGCACCATCTACACTATCTAAACAATATCCTTGTCCATTCCTCTTTCACCCCTGCTACCAACCTCTTACCCCACAGCTCATGTCACGTAGAAGATCCAGACATAAGACATGTTCCATGCATTTTCCAATTACCACTAATTCCAGTTCCGTCAGATGCATTTCCTAGGCCATCAAAAGCAAGACTGCCTGTGAAAGCAGCCATGTACTCTGTTAACTTAGCTGCAACAATCAATGTGCAGCATTCTAGCTGGGTACGAACATCTAACAAATGGTCTGTCATCATGAATAGCCACTACCAAACTATGGTGAAGAGACAGCTGGACTGCCATCTTGCCGAGCATGAAATGCAACCTGTTGCTCTTGGCTTAAAGGCTGTTTCATAGCTTGTGTAATCTGTATGCTTCTCACAAGCACTGCACAAGTGGGAACTCTTTCTTAAACATACCCTTTGTTCCCTTAACCTAACCTGGCCTCAACCTTTGCTATGTCCTGCCTCCAGCTCACTCTATCCCTTTCCCTGATCTGGCTACAGCCTCCCACATATCTTCTATCCCAAGAAATCACCTGCACAATCCTTTCCTTTTCTCTGCTCTTCCATTTTTGAAGCTGCACCTAGCAACCCTCCATCTGCTCCATACAGACATAACTACATTCAACTTCCCCCATATCCAGGGGACACTGCCTTATCATAGTATTGGCCAAGTGGGTGGAAAGATTTGGATGTTCACATGAAGCAGTAATGTTGCTACTGGGAGTATTTCCAAAGCTGGACAGGTCTTAGCAGACAAAGCTGACAAAGCATGTCCCAAGATATCCCATCTCTGCCCAAATTCTTTTTCACAGACCTTTCCCATAGTTCTTTTCCCCAATACAAGGGATAACACAAACTGTCCTGAGCAGTATAAAGCACTTGGAAAGATGTATAGCGCACAGAGCCTCAGGGATACAGGGTGACCTCCTTGAGTAATTAGCCCTACACTGCTATGGAGCTCTACTGACATTGACCCGATATATCCCCAATTCACGAGGAACCAAACTGGAGAACAAAGAAACAAATTTAAAAACTGGGGGACTTGATGATGCCTCAAACACCTAAACATTGGATGTTGAACTGATGAGAGCTGTTTCTGAAACAGGCCCTGATTCAGGAACCCGGTTTATATAAAGATGATGCATCAAAAGGAACTGGAAGTAAGATGATTTACACTAGATAGCTAAAAACCCCTCAGAAAATGCATGGCTGTTAATAATGGCAATGGTGAACTCCTGTTCCAGGGACTTAGTGACCATCAGGTTGAAACAGCATGTGGAAGGAAGGATGAGGAAATTTGTTCTGACATCAGCTTACTTTCCTTACGTGGACAGTGCTCCTCCTTGCCAGAAAGTGAGGAGTGAGGCACACAGCTGCTTCAGCTGAATGACCAACTTCTGGTTGGCTGTGATGCCAATGCCCTGGTGCAAGGAAGCAGTGACACTAACAGCATAGATACTGGAGAGCAATCTAGAGATATTGAGTAGCAGTAAATAAACTAACTTCAGGAATATAACATGCAAATGTTATGTTTGGGCATGAAATGGGTGTTGATGGCCTACAGAAATTTGAGAAAAACACACTGAGACTCATACAGGAAATAAAAAGACTCATACATATCTGAAATGAAACTTAGACAAGAAAGCCAACAGAATTAAAGGAAATGGCAGATGAAGTAATGTCTGCCATCATGACCTTGGATTTGGAAAACTTCACCATGAAGTGCATGAACAGCAAAGTCTTGAAATGCAAAAGAAGCAGGTAAGAAGGCTGTTCAACTTTGCAAGAAGGAATGGACAATGGGTAAAATAACAAGAGGTTCTTGCAAAAACAATCTTGCCATTAAGCAAGCCAAACAATCATTCTGTAAGGTGTTCTGCGAGGAGGTGGAAGGTGCAGATGCCAGGACCAGACTTCACAAAATTGTCACAAGGATACCAATAAATTCAGGAGGCACATTAAGGACAGTGGCGGTTGGT
Source organism: Schistocerca gregaria (assembly GCF_023897955.1). NCBI lineage: Eukaryota > Metazoa > Arthropoda > Insecta > Orthoptera > Acrididae > Schistocerca > Schistocerca gregaria. Next base: position 322,263,890 of record NC_064920.1, on the reverse strand, counting down.
GGGTATACAAGGGTAGCACACGAGATGCTGGATGTGCTCCTCAAGATTCACTTCCCTCAAAGAACTCCAGCAGATGATACAGATCAAGATTTGGTACCAGAGAGATACTGATTTACAAAATTGGTTCAAATGGCTCTGAGCACTATGCGTTTTAACTTCTGAGGTCATCAGTCGCCTAGAACTTAGAACTAATTAAACCTAACTAACCTAAGGACATCACACACATCCATGCCTGAGGCAGGATTCGAACCTGCGAACGTAGCGGTCGTTCGGTTCCAGACCGTAGCGCCTAGAACTGCACGGCCACTCCGGCCAGTGATACTGATTTACAGGTAGCCATCAGGAGAACTGGGAATGTGCCAGAGAAAATCCAGGGATGGTCAGAAATTTTCAACTGTTCAATCACCAGATCCAGACAGAATTTTTCTGGCTCTATTGCAACAAGCTGGAGATGGACTTGTAAGACTCCTACGCAGTCTAGCAGCAAGAGTCATTCATAATCACTGGAGGACATGAACATTGTTTTCATTCTGAAGCCAGAGAGAATTGGTCACGACTTCACCAACTTGTTGAGAAGGTGGAAAAAAGCTCTCCATTTTCAGGAAATTGCTTTCTGTGCCTTTATATTGAGGGAGCTTATAGCACTGTGACCTTAACATCCATGGTCAGAGCTGCAGAAGAGCATGGCATCAAGGCCATCATGTGGAGGTGAATCAAGACCATGCTGACTAGACGAAAGGTAGAAGCCACCATTACAGATGTGAAAATGCTTATCAACACCGTCAAAAGGTGTTGGCTAGGTAGGATTTTGACCCCGGCACAGTAAAACCAAGTGGTGAATGAACTCAATAAGAAGTTAATGGTAGAGGTTACTTTTGCCAGGGATATGGAGAAGACTTAAGTTATAGCAGTACTTAGCAAATTTGTAAGTATCACTAGGACAATGGCACAATGAGCTCTCAATGCTGCCCAGAACTAGTGTAGGAAGCAGGATCTAAGGGTCACTCCCAGAAAAGCCGATGTAGTGCTGTTCATGAGGAAGTATATCCAGTATACGAATTGAAATCTTAAAGGTCCTTGATGAAAGTAGAGATGGTAGTGAAGTATCTACGTGTAACACTGGATGCAAAACTAATATGAACTTCTCACACAAAGAATATAAGTCTCAAGGCAAAAGGTGTTCTCATGTGCACCATAAGGGCCTGTGGTAAGGGTTAGGGCTTTAGTCCCATGAGCATGTACTGGATACACACCTCTATAGTAAGAGTTACGATGATTTATGGGCTACATATAGTAGAATAAAGTAGAACAAAAGGTGGCTGCTAAAGACCTTGGGAAGGTGCAAAGATTGTCTTGCCTAGCCAAAACAGGCAGAATTTGGAGCACACCCACTGTTGGGATGGTGAACATGCTGAACATGCTCCCATTGCATCTTTGGGTTACAATGGAAGTGGCAGCAGGAGTACATAGGTTAAAAACTGGGAAAAACTGAAAACCTTTTGGATACCCAGAATCCCACACTAATATAATAAATGTGGTGAGTATAGGAAGGATCATGGAAATGCCAGCTGACTATGCAATAACTTCCAGCTACTTCAATACCCCTTTCAGTGTAACAATTTTATGAAGGACGTGTAGAAGAATTAATCACAATATCATTCAGGCTACATAGTCTGGTTTGCTGAAAGGTTGAAAACAGATGAAGGTGCTGTATGCAAGGTATATGGGGTGCGGCATAGATAACAGAGTGCATTCTCTCTAGAGAATCTGGCTATGGAATTCCAGCTGGAAATATTTACCATCAGAGTGTGCACAGAGGAGAACCTACATATGTGCTACAAGGATCATAGCATCTACATTCATTCAGACTGCCAAGCAGATCTGAAAGTTCTGCCAGCCCCTGCAATGACATAAGATCATTGCAGAATGCTATGAATCTCTGGGGAGGCCAAGTGAAAGCAACAGGGAAACCTACTATGGGTCACTGATCACTCAGTATTAGTGGTACTGAATAGGAGATAGGCTGGTGAGGGATAGAGCAATTACTCCATTTGTTGGGCTGGAAAAGGCAACAGTAAAATCTAAACTATGTAGCTGGATTAGGAGGTGACACAGAATATTAGACTAAAGTCCACAAACAAAAGCAATGCAAGCTACAGATGCTAAAAGAAGTTCTAAGTTCTGCACTCTTGGCTTTGAACAGGAGGTAGATTAAACTTGTGACAGATCTAATGACTGGCCACAGGAACTTTAGGAAACACCTGCACATGATGGTTATACAGAAGGAAGCTCCCAAGTGCAGGCTATGGGGTGTTGGAGATGAGACTGCATCAAATGTAATCTTCCAATGTGAAACATTGTAGACCAAAAGATACAAAATAATTGGGTCACTAATTCCTGAAGAGTTTGTGTTTAACTAAGACCTTGTACAGTGTCTCTTACTACTCTCCAAGGGTACTGGCTGGCTTTATTAGAATGCCAGGGAGAGAAATCACACAATAAACTTAATTTCAGTGAGAGCAGCAGGGGGCTGGAACTACTGTGGTTTTGTCTCCCTGACTAAATAATATTAATTCCCTGACCCCTATTCTGCTATCCACCCTCCTCCTCACCCAATGTATATCTTCTGCGTACCCAGTACCAAACTCTACTCAGATCACTATGAGCCACAGTGTCCAGAGATGACAATGGCCATACATGTGTGTGTGTGTGTGTGTGTGTGTGTGTGTGTGTGTGTGTGTGTGTTCTTTCTCTGATAAAGGACAGTGTCTGGCAGCTAAAAAATATCCAACAGTCAACCTTCAAATGTTTCTGTCTGACGTTCAATACCTCCTCTATATGGTGGGGCAGAAATTTCCTGATTCATATTGTGCATAAATATTAAAAATTCGAATTGAGAAAAGTCATGGATACTGTTCCTCCAGTTAGATAACTATTTAGGTATTAAATTAAATGACAGAAAGAGAAATTTTTTTAAATATTGTGTAGAAAGCTGTGTGTGATTATGATTGTAGGCCCATTATACAAATTTAACAGTTGTTTATAAAACACTGAATGTGTCTACATTTACATTAGAACAACTGCTTTCAAGTAAGGAAATCAACAGAAATAAAATCATTGCCAAGTCAAACAACAGTCAAGACAGTTGTATGATTAAGACCACAGGACAAGAGATGTTGTAGAAAATATAAGCAGTCATCATAATAAATTTGTCTGAAGTTTGTCTTATTGGGCAACATTAGGCTGTGTGTGATATTTACGTGATAAAATAAAACCTGAAATCAACTTTTTTTTAGAAGAACTAATGTTGGTTTTTGTAATGTACTCATGAACTCCAATGTGTGCAATCCCATGACTTTTTATTTTATTTTAAGGGAGAGGCATTACGTCATGCTTACTGAATACCTTGTTTTATCTGTCCATATGTTTAATTAGAGTAGCTTTTTTGCTACACAGTTAAACACCCATTCCAAAAGAAGCATGTAGGTGACTGCCAACCATTTCTCTGCCATTATCCTTTCAACTAGGAGTGCTTGTTCGTAGCAGAGTTCTTGTTGAGTGTGGGAACTAGAAGAGATGTAGACAGAAGACTGAAGCTTTGAATCAGGTTGTGAGGCACACTCTAATAGCTTTATTGGTAAGAGTATCAGTCACTGAAGACCAAGGCCTAGGCTGGAAACCTAATCAGGTACTCAGTTTCACTGTGTCAGCTATGGAGAAAAGGTAAGATTAAAGTTTAACGCTTATCACTGACCACTGAAAGATCATTGCCAACAGGGCACAAGCTAGGAATGGACAAGCAGTGAGAAAGGAATTCATCTTGCAGTGGTTATAAAACCATTTCAGAATATCAGAATAGCTCTGAAAATGCCAGATGAAGAAGCATGAAAGCAGAATTTTGTTCCAATAATTAAATGTCTGTTATCTGAAACTGATAAACAATATTTTATTCAAAATAATCTCCATTGCTATTTCTATACCTCTCCCACCTCTCTGGCAGGCTGTGAATGCCCACACGGGGGTGAGGGGAGGGGGGAAGGAATTACAGTTCTTTTTTGAAGCGAATCAGTCAGTGAGCCATTTTCGTACATTTTCATATGAACTGAAGTCTTGTTCAGCGAGAGTGTGTCTCAGTGACACAAATAGATGATAATCTGATGAAGCCAAGTCTGGAGAATAAACCGCATGCCTCAATTGTTTTCCTGACCCATTTTTCTGTGTGTGTGATGGGGCATTATCATGCAGTGATATGACTTTTTGTTGTCTTTTTCCATATTGAGGTCATTTTTCACTTAATGCTCAATTTAAAATGATCATTTTCTGTTGGTAGTGATCAGTGTTAATGGTTTCACCAGGTTTTAGCAGCACGTAATAGACTATTCTGATCCCACCACACACAGAGCATTGTCTTCTTTCCAAAGCAATCTGGTCTTGCAGTGGATGTCAATGGTTTGCCTGGATTCATCCATGATTTATACAGCTTAGAATTCGCAAAATACATCAATTTTTCAACAGCTGTCACTATTCAATAGAGAAATGACTTCCTTCTGCAGCATTTCAGAAGTGGTCTTTCAGTTTGCTTGCTGTCTTTCATTCAGTTCATGTGGAACCCATTTTCTCACTTCCTGCACCTTTCTCATAGCTTTCAACCAAAGAGAAACAGATTTTTTGCATCACATTCAATTTTTCCACAAGTTCCTGTTGAATTTGAGTATCATCTTCATCCAATATGGCCTGCAATTCGTTGTCTTTGAACTTTTTCAGTAGTTTCCCATACTCTTTGTTTCTCACATCAATATCACCACTTTTGCATTTTTTTGAACCACTTGAAACAGACGTTTTTACAAGAGCATATTGGTCGAAAGCTTTGACAAGCAATCAATGTGATTCTGCAGCAATTTTCTTCAAATTATAACAGAAAACTAAATGCTGTCCGCAAACAGTAGTTTGTAGGCACAAAATTCAACATGTTTATGGGCTTGAAACAGATGCCGATGTGTGAAACTTGTGTTATTGTGTGTTGACATTTGTTGTCACACATTACAGGAAGCAGATGGTGCTGCGGACATGGTCTCACAGGCGCTACAATGATGGCTAGCTCCATCTGTAGGGAAATTCTGTTTTCATACATCTACACCTGGTGTCAAGGGAAACCATGGAAAACTTTAATCAGGATACTCAGAAGTGGATTAGAGTCCAATGAGCTAACCCCTCATAAGACACTGTTATGAGCGAATTTCATGAGACCAAACTCTCCAATGCAGACTCATTTCATTCTGTATCCATCATATTCCACACATGAACAGAGAGATTTGAGAACTAATTTGTTATTTACTTTTGTGAACTGTATTCTACCTATTGTTCTAAACATCACATTTCAAATAAAAGTGAAAGCTTCTACCAAGCCATAATTTTTCCTTTCATTTATTGTTAGGTTTGAAACAATTCAGTGCATACTATACGGGACAGTCAAATAAAAACAAGATAAATGGAAAGAAGTAAATGAACTGTTTATTATTTTGAAACTAATCACCATAACTGTTAATACATTTACCCCATTGTGAGACGAGATGGTCAGTGCCTTCATGGAAAAATGTTTGCAATTGCCTATGGCACAATGATTGTACCCAGGTATGCACCTCTTCATCCAGAGGAAATCAATGGGCATAAATGTTTTTCTTCAAGACTCCAAAAATATGGAACTCATATGGAGGAAAATCAGGACTGTATGGAAGATGTGCAAGGGCTTCCCTGCGAAAGTTCTACAGTTCAGTCAAAACAAACTTGGCAACATGTGGATCCACTCATGCTGCATAAGTTTCACTGGGAAGCCTTTACACATTCTCCAAACAGTCTTGATCACTCCCCATGCAATTTCCATATTTTTGAAGCTCTGAAGAAATACATTCATGGTCGGTGATTTGTTTCACATGAAGAGGTATTTTACCATGAATGCACTGACCATCTTGCCTAACAATGTTTGCAAACAATATTGGAAGAGAAGTAACACGTCTAGACTGAAGCAGAAACATACAGTAAGTAACATCTTTGACAGTGTGGTGGTAATGCAATGAAAAATTAAAAAAAAAACAGTAAATAAATAAAAATGGAGCAAACAGGAAAACCTTTAACACAAAACAGGAACAGCATGCCTACATAGAAACTGTTTCTGCTTCAGTCTAGACATGTTACTTCTCTTCCAATGTTGTTTGCAAACATTGTAACTTCTTTGGTGACAATGCTCAGTAAATGTCTGAAGATGGCCTTGTAAGCTGGCCTTACTGTTAAAAGTTTCTCTTATATTATTTACATAGTAAGCTATCAGTATGTTGACAATTGTGTCACCAGGACTTGTTTAGGTTTGCTAAAATATAATTAACGTGTTTAAAGCACAGTAACACTGATACTGTAATAGCTGCACTGATTAATTGCCGTCATGAAAAAAAAATGAAGGGATATGTTTGAAAGTCTCCCTTGTTATACTATTGATAACCCTGTCTTAAAGAATGCATGTGCTACTTCATTTACTTGGTAAAGATATACATCTGTAGTGACTTCTTTTTCTAGCAGAAAATAATGTGATTGGTGATATGTAAGTGAGAAGTGCCATTGTTACTATGTGTGCACAGCCAATTTAATGTGTAGTGAAGATGAGGCTTGTTGCCATTCCAAGAGAAGCTGTATTTTGCAAACTTTTATATCCTTATACATAAAATGAAGATAACACAGTTCTGACACGTTTTCATTTATGCAGCAAAATCAAACAAAAATTAACAATTATTTTACTCAACATTATCTATAGCAAATTAAAAATAATAGGTACTGAAAGCATATAAATGAGACTTTGTGGTCCCAAATAGCCTTGAAAGTCAGAAAATCTGGATCTTTGCTGAAGCATGTATTATGCTAATAAAAACAACACTGAAAACATAAAACTAAAGACTTTTACCAACAAAACAGAAAGTAGAACATATATTGTGACTGAGATCTGTGATATGCAGGCCTTCGCGGAGTGTTTGTGGAAATATGAGACACATTTCACTTCTTAATAGAACACAAAATGAGAGAACTCATGCTGTGTTTAGCAATGAAAGCTGGTTTTAAAAACAAACAATTTTACAGACAGTGGAGTAGGCATAGTGGTATTGCAAGAAGTATTGGTTTTACCTTGGTAATTGCGTTTATAAAACCATCCTAGATACAGGCAGACAACCACCATCAGAATATGGAAAACAAATAAAAAATATCATGTATTAAAAGTCCGCTCTACATATATCATTTCCACAACACAGATCTCATCTGCTGTATAATCTTTCAGAAAGTTAGGACACACACAACACAATTTTAATATACTGAAAGACATGTATATACGAAGATCTCCATGTATTCTTAAAGAATACATACACCTGATCTGGAACTTCCACAGATCAAATGTATGAGGGTTGTTCATGAAATAACACCCCACAATGTTTTTCTCAGAACATAGTTATTCTCAGGAGTTAGAATCTAGTGACAATATCAGTTAACATTACTTTTACATGTACTATTTGGCTAAACAGTCTCCATTACACTCTATAGCACTATGCCAGAGGTGTGGAAGAGCGTGCAGTCCCTTTTGCTAAAAGCTTTTTTCCTTTGATTTTACCCATATCTTCACTGTATGAATTATGCTCTTATCATCTTCAAAGTGTGTCCCAAGCAGAGAATTCTTAAGTGGTCCAAACACTTGGAACTTTAAGGATGCTAGGTTTGGGTTATAGGATGGGCGACGCAATGAGGTCCAATTCAATTTGATCATATGTTTTCAGGTTCTGAGACCTGTGTGTGGGTAAGCATTGTTGTGTTGGAACAAGATTTCTTTTGGATTCTTGTCAGGCTGGTTACCGAGTTTGTTCGGTTATCACATATACCTCTTATGATATCATCACTTCCTTTCACCTTCCATTGGATTGGGTTGGGTTGTTTTGGAGAAGGAGACCAGACAGTGAGGTCATCAGTATCATAGGATTAGGGAAGGATGGGGATGGAAGTTGGCCATGCCCTTTGAAAGGAACCATCACGGCATTTGCCTGAAGTGATTAAGGGAAATCACGGAAAACTGCTTGATGCGGGATTGAACCGTCGTCCTCCCGAATGCGAGTCCAGTGTCTAACCACTACGCCATCTCGCTCAATACCTGATATCATCACTATTTTAAAAGACTGTCATCATGGCTTTGCCACCAGAGGGAGCTTACTTGAATTTCTTCTTTGGTGAGTGTGGATGGTGCTACTCCAGTGACTGCCTGTTTGTTTCCAGTTCTAAGTGAAGCACTCAGCTTTCATGGCCTGTAATTACCTGTATCATCAGAGATGCCTCTCCATTGGCCCCAAACTGCTCCAACATTTCAGATGAAATGACTTTTCTCTGAATCTTGTGTTCCGTTGTGAGCATATTTGGAATGCATCTTCAGCAAATCTTGGAAGATCCAAGAGTCCCAGTCACTGCACATGCACTTCTTCCAATGCTCTATAGAGCTAACAGTCAAGTAGAGATGTGCCAGTCTGGATGAACAATGGCACCTGTGTGATTCACCATATTGGGAGCAGTGGCTGTGACAGGACATCCTGAATGCAGTCAATCATCGAGCCAAATTTTTGCACATCCAGACGGTTTAACTATCTTTACCCACTGGCCAACAGTACTCCTAACAACTGTATCATTGCCACACATCACAAACAAATGCTTGAGGATATTCACCACTTCTTTTTCCAGGACCAAGAATTCAATAATAGTAAGTCACTTGTAATGAGAGGCTTGTGTACACACCATTTTGATGGTTCACAACGGCTCTGCCGTCTATCAGAACTGTCTGAAACTTTACACTTTTGGAGAAGAAACATCAAATCTGAAACCTCTAAAAGGTTTTTCCTATGTATATTAATTGCTGTAAGGAAAAAAAATCTGAGGCCTCATTTATTGAACAACTCTCACAACTCTACTGAATGTGGTTTTCCACTTTTTTTCCCCTTATATTCTTATTTTAGTTCCAAGTTTTTCCATGTATGGTAGTGTTTTCTGCTGATGAGTGTAGATATACTTTAGAACTTTAAAAATAGTACCAAGATGAAACCTGGTGAAGACTATAGTAATCAAATTTAGTTCCAAAATGTTTGATTTTGGCCACTAACTGGAGAAATTAAAGAAGCAACCATGCTGTATAGATAATGTATCTAAAGACAAAATATGAACATGGAAGTGACTGTAGCAATTGCAGTCAACTAGGAACTAACTGCGGAGCACATAGTGAAAGATAAAATAATACATAATGAACAAAAAACACGCTGAGGATAACAATATTAAGTGGAAAGAATTTTGGACAGAAAGGTGTTTAAAGGATAAAATAAAAGTGTATTTCATTTGAGAAGCATGAATAAATACTTACATATTTGTTTGTTGTGATAAATATGAAATGGTGATAACAGACTTAAAGTTTCAACTCAAGAAATCCTCAACAAAGTAGACAGTAGATATGTAAATCTCACTTTCTCATGATATATCATAGAAAATCTTAAGTAACTGTATGGGGCAGTCAATAGCAGACAGTTGCCATAAAGAGAATCCACACTATAAAGAAAAAAATTAGTATATCATGAATATGTTTTGTCATTGTATGAAAATATAACTTTAGAGAGGACAAGTGCAGCACAGCTCTTGAAATTAAGAAGAAAGTAGATAACAAAGATGAGGATGAGGTAATTTTTCAGTAAAGAGTAATTTTGTGTACAGGTGAGAACAAAGGTTATTCATGAAAAGAAGGAAGAAAGCTCAGAGTTTAATATCCTGTCAATGATGAGATAAAATCGTTGCAGGGTAGAGAAGGAAATCAGTCGTGCCCTTTTCAGAGAACCATCCCAGCATGGGCCTTAAATATATTTAAGAAAACCTAAATCTAAATGGCTACTGGATACTGGAACTGCCATTTTCTGAGTGTGGGTTCAGTGTCTTACCACTGTAACACCTTGTTTAGGGGTTATTCATAACAGTATTTAGAGTGCCAGGATGTCAACAACATATAAGTTGAAGTAATTTAAGTGCTTTGTCAATGTGTTTATTAGAGTCATGGCCAACTAAAAATAATGGAGGAAGGCGTGAGGTTTGAGATGGTCCTCCTATTAGACAGTGCATTGTTACTCATGAATCATCTCACTTGAGGAATAATTTATGCATTATAGGGTAGTACCATATCTGCAGACAAATGTAAATTAGCACTTGATGGCACTGTAGCTGCATGGAGGTACTGCATGTTTGTGTTGTTTCTACTGAACAAGCTTATTGATTATGAGTTCCAACTATACAGTCTCCCACTGACAAATAATGTCCAGATTTAGTAACAGTAGCACAGTACAGGTAGTAATCACTTTCAGAATAATTTGTAAAGTTTATTTATTGCTAGCACAGGTACCTTAGAGTGTGTGCTTTTTATTTTATTTATACAGAGTTAGCTTTCCTTAAGTGTAAAAAATGTTTTAGCAATAAAATTGATGCATTGGTTTTAGTTTTCTCATGAAAATATGTCCATGAAGAGTTTATTACTATGACAGTCACACATTGGTCCTTACTCTTACTTAACGAACAGTGATCTGTATGGTGTTCGAAGAAACTGTTTTCTTAAATTTCAAAATAAAATAAAAATATAATTAAGAGGTTCCAGAAGATAAGAAAAAGTATTCTGAGATGAAGTGTGCAGAAGAGTTTTATCAAGTCTATCATGCGTGAATGAATGGTAGCACAAGTGCTTAGGGAAAGCCGTTGAAGTGAGTGGAAATCTAGCATGAGGCATAAAAGCCACAAAAAATACTGTTTTAATGTGTGTTATTTTTACAGAGTTAATGTGTGCAACTGAATGAAAATCAAATTGAACACTATATGAATTCCATGTCTATGTTTTTTAAAGCATTACCAGAAATGAAACATGCTGTTTTGTTTTGCTCTGTTTTTGTGCTTATTTCTTGTAGTGTAAAATTACTCTTGGTTTCATTTTGATTGAGCCTCTTGCTGAGGAAAAGTATAGGGGTACTGATTAGATGAAACTTTCGAGTACAATGTAGTAAAATGGAGATATAAGTTGTGTTTCTCATATCACTGCACATGAAACAAACCTTTAGATAACATTATTTTTATCAGCAACTGAGGGACTTACAATTCACATATAGTAAAATACTCTTACAGCAGGTAACCCTAACAGTATCTATAAACTACAAGAAGGGACTCATTTATGGAAGCAAAGTTCATGAAAACAGCAACAATAAATTACATGATAGCTTATGGTTGGTTCTATAAAGTATGTCAGTGACATGTTATGGTGGGATAATCTAAATAATTCAACAAAGTAAACATCTCCCCCCCCCCCCCCACCCCCACCCACCCACCCACACACACACACACACAAAATTGTTTGTCATTTATTTTGGATCAATAACATCGTATCGTGCAACTGACAAATGTACGGATACATCTGGAGAAAAGAAATGGAACACTTAATTACACAACTGATTAAGAAACTGAGAACCTACAATTCCACAAGTATTCTAAGAAACTGTTCTTCATCTCAAAATAAACATGGGAGCAAGTTCATTCCATACAAAAGAATAATACACACAAATAAATGTCGATAATAAACATACAGGTTTGAGAACACTTTACTAAAATCTGACTGAAGAGTGTCTCGTCCTTCACATTTCAGAAAAAATCAATATAGTAGAGTGAGTGAGTGAGTGAGTGAGTGAGTGTGTGTGTGTGTGTGTGTGTGTGTGTGTGTGTGTGTGTGTGTGTGTGTTTGTAGTGTAGTGTTCTAAATGTACAAAACTAAGAAATGTAAAATACAGTATTGTACTATCTTAACAATATTGCAAACTCAACAAATATGATGCCTTAACTATTAATGGACTCAATCCTTTTACTCAAATTTTTCAGAAAATTTGGGAACCATCACTGACAACTCATCCAAATAGAATTAAATGAAAAGTGCTATTGACTTTATAAATATGGTACCAAGGTAATCATTTCACAATTAGCAAAGCAATGTTGCACGAAGATGGATGCAGTTTATGTAGCAGAACACCAAAGTTTAGATTTTTGTTGATCCAGATGATAAGTTACAAACATAAACAGAGCATGATAGATAATATAAAGAATGGTGTTGAATACAAAATAGTAAAGCATTTGAATTCTTACAGAAGGACTTTTTGGCAAGCCAACTCGCTGACCACATGTTGTAAGTAGGTTCACGAGACACTCCCTCACACGGCTCTGAAGAGAAAAACAGTACAAAAGTTTATTAAAAAACAGATCAGTCTACTGATGACCTGAGTGAAAAATACAAGAAAATTACATTGAGTGGCTAAATTACTTAGTTCACCAAAGGAATACTGTAATTAGTATTGAATTTATGTGACAGAAGATGATCTTACAGACTACAAATATATGAATGAGGATATGTTATTAATATTTTTCTGCTTAATTTCAGAATCTCATAAAAATGCTTCAATATTAAACTTTTACATATCCTAAGACACTTCATTAACCTTATTAAAAAGAGAGAGAGAGAGAGAGAGAGAGAGAGAGAGAGAGAGAGAGAGAGAGAGAGAGAGAGACGGACAAAAATAATCTTTGGATTTACAAAATTAAAACTGAAAGTTGTGAATTGAACTGGTGTATCCTGGCAAAGAATGTGTTTTTAAATCTTTTGAACTACATGCACCATCCAATATAAATCACATCACATCACACTATGAATTTTACTGCATATCACACAAGGAAACAATTATGGATAGTGACAGTAATGAATGGTAAGTTGTTCTTGCAGTGAAAGAAACCAAATAAACAATACTCATAAGCATTAGGCAGTCACTAATGACATCATTGCAGTCTTGTGCTACAGTTAATGTATATCAGCACTGATGAATAAGAGGCACTTTAAGGTAGTTTCATACACTGAGGTGACAAACTTCATGGGATAGCAATATGCACATATACAGATGTGATAGTAATACATTCACAAGATATAAAAGGGCAGTGCATTGGCAGAGCTGTCATTTGTACTCGTGTGATACATGTGAAAAGGTTTCCAAAACAATTATGGCTGTACGGCAGGCTTTGTATGTGGAATAGTAGTTGGAGCTAAAGGCAAAAGACATTCCATTTCAGAAATTGTTGGGGAATTTCATATTCCAAGATCAACAGTGTAAAGAGTGTGCTGAGAATGCCACATTTATGGCATTAATTCTCACCATGGACAATGCAGTGGCTGAAGGGCCTTCATTTGATGACTGGGCCATAATTGTTCACAACTGATTTGAAGGACATTTTGGACAGTTTGAGTGTATGATTTGGCCTCTGAGATCACCCAACATGAATCCCATTGTACATTTATGGGACATAATCTGGAGGTCAGTTTGTGCGCAAAATCCTGCACCAGCAACACCTTCACAATTATGGAATGTTCAGTGTTTCTGTAGGGGACTCCCAATGACTTGTTGAGTCCAGGCCACATTGAGTTGCTGCACTACACCAGTCAAAAGAAGTTGTGACACGATATAGGCTGTGATTTTTGTCACCTCACTATATTACAATACCATATCAAATAGGTAGAAGATTTTAATATCATATCAAGTACACAGAAAAATTTAGTTTCATTCCCTTTTAGTTTCTAAAATAGCCTCAGAGATTAATTCTTGGAGCACAATGGAAGACAACAATGATTGGATATGATGATATAGAAAATAAAGATGGAAACCTGTGACATCCAGGGTCTCTTCCAGCCAGCTACCCCTGTATTATCTGCAGGAGATAGTGACACAGAGCGACGTGGTGATGATGCTGCTCCTTCTCCCTGATTATTTTTTTCCTCAATCTTCGTCAGAAATCTACGTCCTATGATTGGAGTCTGAGACAAATCAAATGTGAACTCCATTGTTCTGCCTAGGAAAAGGAAAAGGAAATTAAACTAATTCAGATTTTTAAAAATTAACTTTTTTGAAGCATACATAAATTGCAATTTAAATGACAACTACATAAAGTGTGCAAAAAGCAATGAGAAAACATATTCAGAAGCTGTGTTCCTTTGATATTACTGTTCACATAAACAGTGATAAGACAAACACAGTCTCAGTAGAATATCATCTGCAATGACAAAAGAAAATCTGAATAACATTTAACTTAAGAAAACAAACAAAATAAAAGAGATTATGCTAAAAATTGACAGTCCTTTCAAAACTGTAGTAACATCGAGGTGACAAGTTTTTTCTTCAAACTGTGATGCTGAAGATAGCAATGAATTATAACCTATTCCATAAAATGTCAGGCATGCAGCCGCATAAATTCAACTTCTTCTTCTTCTAATATTTCAGCTGAATACTGTCCAGCCATCTTTGGAGTGAGTCCGTGGCTGACACTCCAGCACTTGCTCCTGTCTTTTTAAACCTGTAGACTGAACTACTGTGCATGCAGCCACAGTTACACAAGATGCACAATTATAACCTAGATTATACAAGCCTCATTCAAAAATTAAATTTCCCATTTATTTTCCTAGAAACTACAACAGATACAGAAAATATAATATCTAAATTAAACAGAGCAAGTTTTCAACTATATATATGCTGTCAATTTTCCACATAATCACCACCCTTTGTAATTCACTTTTTTCAATGATGAACAAAAGTCTGCATACCATATTCATGAAAACCTGACCCAGCTAGGACTAGCCACAGTCTTTACAGCTTCAAAAACAGAATCTGACCATATAAAATGCTAGCCACATAGTCCATCTTTCGGTAAAACTCTCCCCTGGGTCAAACAAACCTGTGACCATTCATGCTGCTCTGCTCTGTGTATGTTCAATATCCCCTGTCAGTCTGATTTTTTAAGGGCACACACACTTGAGCAATATTCTAGAATTCATCACATGAGTGATTTGTAGCAATCTTCTCTGTAGACTGATTGCACTTTTCCAGTATTCTACCAATAAACTGAAAACTACTACCTGCTTTACCCATGACTGAGCCTATGTGATAATTCCATTTCACATTTCTACACAGTGTCACACCAAGGTATCTGTATGAGTTGGCTGATTTCAATACTGGCTCATTGATATTATAGTCATAGGACACTATGCTTTTTTTCATTTTATGAAGTGCACAACTTTACATTTTTGACACTTAAAGCAAGTTGTCAATCTTTGCACCCCTTTGAAATCTTATCAAGATCTGAATGAATATTTATGCAGCTTCTTTCAGATATTACTTCATCAAAACTGCATCATATGCAAAAAGCCTAAGGTTACTGTTAATATTGTCTCCAAGTTCATTAATATACAACATGAACAGCAAGGGTCTCAACACACTTCCCTTGGGCACTTCTACATCTACGATGATTCTCCATCCAAGATAACATGCTGTGTCCTTCCTACCAGAAAGTCCTCAATCCAATCACAAATTTCACTTGAAATCCCACATACATTTGACAAAGTGGACTGAGTCAAATGTGTTTTGGAAATCAAAAAAAATACTGCAGCTACCTGCCTGCCTTGATCCAAAGCTTCCAGTAGATCGTGTCAGAAAGGTTTCACATGATCTACACTTTTGGAATCCATGCTGGCTGGCATAGAGAAGGTCATTCTGTTTGAGATATCTAATTATGTTTGAACTCAGAATATGCTCTAAGACTCTACAACAACACAATGTCAAGGATATTGGACTCTGAGAGGGATTCGATCACAATTTTCACAATTTTAACGATTTCAGCTGTTTCTCAACACCACTAACACTAATACTTATCTCAGTCATCTTTATAGTGGTACGAGATTAAACTCGGGCAACTCTCATAGGTTTTCCTTCATAAAGGAGCATGCTCAGGGGCATGCATCTTGCGTGACGAGCACAGGTCCCCAAGCTGGGTCTGGCACTGCTCCCTCTTATTTGTGCCAGGCTCCTCTATCCTATCTGCTCTCTTTTGGTCAACTCTTCTTCTTTTCTGACCCTAATGGTATTATGTATGGAGGCCTAGGGTGCCTTTCATTTTCACGCCCTTTAATGGCACTTTTCTTTCTTTGGGCGAGCTCTTCAATTCTTGAAATGTCTGACCCCTTCTATTTTATCTGTCTTCACAATTTCATGTAGTCATCTTTCATCCTTCATCATCACCTTTCTGAGTAACATTCTTAATTGTAATTCGAGGATTTATCATCACACTAGGGTGACATCTTTGACAGTCGACCATGAACAGTCTTTTGAAGAATAATTCCACCGACTGCAACCATAAATTGTAGGAAAGACAGCATTCGGATTTGGTGTGCTGTCATTCAAAAGATAATGATGGGTCGGAGCACCTAAAAAATCAACAGTCGGTACAAACCGAAAAACATCAAAGGATTAAGCCTAAACAAATCTCACTCTTCTCAACACACAATGTTAACTCCTTGTGACAAGCTGGAAAATTAAAGTCATCACTGATATCATGAAGCAACACAAAATTGTAATTATGGCTCTTCAAGAAATCAAAAACAGTGATCAAGACCCTATGGGAGCTCAGGGATACCGACTTTGAAAAGGAATTCCAGGAAAAACTGTCCACAATTTAACAAGGGATTTCTTATAGATCTCAAAATTATTGACTCTATCATAGAATTCAAGTCTCAGTCTCCCAGACTTGCAACTCTAACCTTGAAATCTCTAAATAAGACATACACAATTATCAATGCATATGCTCTCACCAATCATAAAAATAATACTCTGAACGGCAAAGGGGAAAAACAGAAATTTTGTGATCTACTGGATCAAGTCTTAACCAACATTCCTCCATCAAACATAAAAATTCTCCTAGGTGATGTCAGTGCTCATCTGGGGCAAGAAGGAAAATACAGAGATGATATTGGAAAATGGCCAGCACATAAATGGACCAACAAAAGTGGTCAAAGGTTAATTGAAACTTGTAGAAGCCATAACCTGGTCTCAAAATCAACATGTTTTAAATGGAAACCTCAGAAATTAAAATCCTGGAAACACCCTGATTTCTGAAAGGGTGACTGGCAACTGGACCATGTATGCGAGGATAAATTTCACCATTGTGAAATCTGCAATGTCAATGTTTTAAGAGATGAAGACTCAGGGTCTGACCACTATGTTGCAAAGATCAAAATAAAATTAACACCAATGGTAAAAAAAGATCTCAGAAAAAAATGGAAGAAAATTTGACCCAACCATCTTAAGAAAAAATGAAGCATACACTAGGAAATCAGGTGAAGGATCTATCAACTATAATACGCTAGAAGAATTAACCACCAAATTAAAATCCATACCAGATGAGTTGGCTCCAATAAATCCCATGAAGAAACATGAGTGGTGGAATGAAGAACATGACCAGTCATCAGAAAGAAGACACCAAGCTTGGATAAAGCATCAAGCCCAAAAGTCTGAAGAATCACATCTAGAACTAATTAAGCAAAGAATGTCAATCCATAAAATCATCAGACAGACAAAACACGAACATCTTAAAAATATCCTAGAAAAGGTAGAAGAGAACTTCCCCAAGAAACAGTCAAGAGATTATTACAAAACCTTTGGGAGATATCTTAAAAAGTATGAGTTCCCAATATTGACGCTGAGAGATAATTCAGAAAAGTTGGCACATAGTAATCAAGAAAATGCAGAGATCTTTGCAGAGTCTTTCAACAAACTTTTAAATTGTGATGACCCACTGGAAACATTTCAAGTAGACACTGAGGCATCTATTTTAACCACCCCAGACCTACTATATCCTCCAACTATCAATGAGGTTGAGATTGCTATTCAGGAACTAAAAAATTACAAGGCATGTGGTGAAGACCATGTATTAGCAGAAATCTGGAAGAATGTTGGAAAACCTGTGGTCATAAATCTCCACCAACATATAACTGAAACGTTGATCACAGAGAAAATTCCAGAGCATTGGACCTCAGGAATAGTTCATTCATTATTTAAAAAAGGAGATAGAACCAACCCAGATAATTACAAAGAAATAACCCTTCTGGACTGCACATACGAAATTTTCTCCTGCGTAATTTATAATCAGATCTAAAATATTCTGGAAACAAAACCTGGAGCACATCAAGGAGGATTTCAACCATACAGAAGCTACTCACACCAAATTCTTAGCCTGAAACTAGTAATGGAGTATCACAAATATAGAAACAAACAGTTATTCATCTCATTCATAGATTAAAAAAAAAAGCATATGGTAGTGTTCATAGACCCACACTTCTAAAAATCCTTGGATCATATGGCCTCCATCCTAAACTGGCAAGACTCATGTAACTAACTTTACGTTAAACAAATACAAAGGTCAAGTTCAGAGGAGAAATGTCAAAAGCTTTCACAATAACAACAGGACTCAGACAAGGTGATGGGTTGTCCCCTTTTTTTGTTTTCAATGTGGCCCTCGATTACATCATGACAATCTGGCATAAAGAAAATTCATGTAAAATCTGAATTGGAGGAAAACCAGTAATAAGAGCAAACTGCCTCAGGTTTGCTGATGATTTAGATCTCTTAGCCTTTGACATGGAAAACGTTTGTGCTCAGATCACAAATCTCCAGAAAATTTCTTAAAAAATAGGATTACGAATATCCTTTTAGAAAACTGAAATTGTGCCCGTGAAACCTCTTTGCATAGATAAAATCTTCATAAATGATCAACAATTAACATAGTTCTACATTTAACTATCTTGAAGAAATTATTTTGCACAACTTGGGTGAGAAAGCAACATGGATAAAGACAACCAACAACATGAAAAAAACACAATTTCTGACCTGATCAACATATAATAAGAAATGCCAGTCAATAGACACTAAGATCCAACATTACAAAACTGTAACTCTCCTGGAAGCAACTTATGCTTGTGAAACTCTGTTCCAAATTTAAAATGAATGAAGAACCGATCAACTCCTCAAGACTGAATGAAGAATTATCAGAACATGCATCAATAAAAAATACCAGGTTGATAGAGTCTGGAGAATACTCCCTAATGAAACTGTCTATTGTGAGACTGACCCAGATTCTGAACGAATGAAAAAGTTCTGGGCTGAGTGCAAGAAGCAAGTAGTCGAATCTTCAAAGAGAAAGTGAACATGGAATGACTCAAGTGGTCCAATGTGGCCAATCAAGTTAATAATAATAAAAGGAGCATTTGAAAGTGGAGTTACGCATTTTAGACTTCACTTTGCTACCGTCAATTTTAGTTTCTGTCTCATTTGCTAGGGACTGGACACTTAACTTTGGTGCCACTAATAGACTTTGCATACAACCACAATTTCTTTGGGTTTTATGAAAGATAATTTGACAATATTCTGCTATGCTAACCACTGAAGGATACATGCATTTCTCTCTCGACAGCCAAACACATTTCATTCAGCATCTCTCTATCTATAACCCTATGCTTTGTTTTACACGTATTATGCAGTAATCTCTGTTTCTATGGAAGTTTCTTTACAGTGACTGTATACTGTGGGGCATCGCTCTCATTATGAACTGTACTGCTGGGTACATATCCATCCAGTTCATGGTCAATTATTCCTTTAAACTAGAGCCGTAGTTCCTCTACATGCTACTGCTCTGTGCTGAAAGTTTCAAATTCCTCAATGATATTTCTATGACCCTACTGATTTTTTATGTAGTTTACTGACCATTTATATCTTTCTGCTTCTTTTAGTTCTCCTTTGTACTTTGGTAATTATTCTTGCCATAACAGTGTCAGGGCCACTGATACGAGTGTTGATGAGGACATCCTCAAAGATGTCAAGTCTCTTAATTGCCCTTAGATCCAGTATGTTTCCATCATGAATGGGGTTCTGAACTACCTGTTCTATGTAGTTTTCAGATAGGGCATTCAATAATGTTTCACAAGATATCCTGTCACACTCACCACTAACAAATCTGTAATTTTCCCGATTGACTGTTGGGTGATTAAAATCTCTACTGATGATTACAGTATGACTGGGGAATTTATGTAAATGTGAACTGAGGTTTTCTTTAAAGTTTTCGGTTACTTATCCTGTCACACTCACCATTAACAAATCTGTAATTTTCCCGATTGACTGTAGGGTGATTAAAATCTCTACTGATGATTACAGTATGACTGGGGAATTTATGTAAATGTGAACTGAGGTTTTCTTTAAAGTTTTCGGTTACTTCAGGAGATGAGTCTCGTGGGCGACAGAAGGATTCAACTATCATTTCATGCCCACCCTTGATACTGAGCCTTGTCCAAACAGTCTCACATGTATCTTCAATCTCTAGCTTGGTGGAATTGAGTTTCTTGTCTACTGCAACAAATACACCACCCCAATTTCCTATTTTACCATTTACTCATACTGTGAGACCCTGTCCATTATTCCTATTTTGTAAGGAACAATCTAATGCATTTACTTAGATCCATCAACAGTGTCCACGTTTGCATCCCCAAAATTAAGGAAATAAATTTATGCTAAGTTTTTATCACAAATGAGTATTCATCTCCAGACAATAAGACCCAGCCTTTGTACCTGAAGACGACAGTGGCTATGTGGGTGTGAGAGTTGTGCTCATGTGAATGTGTGCATTTTTTTTTTTTTTTTTTTTTTACTTCTGATGAAGGACTTAGTCCAAAAGCTGAATATTTTTAACATTGTGTTTTATTGTGCCTCTCTGTGACACAGTGTCTTCTCTATGTGATGAGTAGCAATCTGTCCTTTCCTTATGGTTGTTACAGGTGTTATTTGTATATACATCATTATATTACAGTCTGATTTTCTATTAAGTAAAAGGCTCTAATACAATACCACTTCTGGAATGATATCTGCAGATTCAACTGGTTGATTTATTAGCTCAAGTTTGCTGCTTTCTTAGTCTGTCCATCTGATTACTCACTTCTCTCTGTGTTCAGTGTGCCAGTGCCTGTCACTGAGTACTTTCACTTATGCTGTATATATTTTTTTTAGCAATGATGCTAGTTTGTTAAAACTGCATTAAATGCTCCTGAGGGCTCTTTCTGTTATTTTATGGTTGTGTTTTACCTCTATGTATCTAAAGTTATACTTGTAAATAAAATAGAAATAAACTTCCACATTGGAAAAATATATTAAAAACAAAGATTCCAAGACTTACCAAGTGGGAAAGCGCCGGTAGACAGGCACAATAAAATAACACACAAACACACACGCAAAATTTCTAGCTTTCGCAACCAACGGTTGCTTCTTCAGGAAAGAGGGAAGGAGAGGGAAAGATGAAAGGATGTGGGTTTTAAGGGAGAGGGTAAGGAGTCATTCCAATCCCGGGAGTGGAAAGACTTACCGTAGGGGGAAAAAAGGACAGGTGAACACTCGCACACACACACACACACACACACACACATATCCATCCGCACATGAACAGACACCTTTTACAGAGGCAAAGAAGTTGTTGAAAGACAGGTGAGATATGAGCGGCGGCAACTTGAAATTAGCGGAGGTTGAGGCCTGGCGGATATCAAGAAGAGAGGATATACTGAAGGGCAAGTTCCCATCTCCGGAGTTCAGACAGGTTGGTGTTAGTGAGAAGTATTCCGATAACTTAGACAGTGTAACACTGTGCCAAGATGTGCTGGCCGTGCACCAAGGCATGTTTAGCCACAGGGTGATCCTCATTACCAACAAACACTGTCTGCCTGTGTCCATTAATGTGAAGGGACAGTTTGTTGCTGGTCATTCCCACATAGAAAGCGTCACAGTGTAGGCAGGTCAGTTGGTAAATCACGTGGGTGCTTTCACACGTGGCTCTGTCTTTGATCGTGTACACCTTCCAGGTTACAGGACTGGAGTAGGTGGTGGTGTGAGGGTGCATAGGACAGGTTTTACACCGGGGGCGGTTACAAGGGTAGGAGCCAGAGGGTAGGGAAGGTGGTTTGGGGATTTCATAGGGATGAACCAAAAGGTTACGAAGGTTAGGTGGACAGCGGAAAGACACTCTTGGTGGAGTGGGGAGGATTTCATGAAGGATGGATCTCATTTCGGGGCAGGATTTTAGGAAGTCGTATCTCTGCTGGAGAGCCACATTCAGAGTCTGATCCAGTCCCGGGAAGTATCCTGTCACAAGTGGGGCACTTTTGGGGTTCTTCTGTGACAGGTTCTGGGTTTGAGGGGATGAGGAAGTGGCTCTGGTTATTTGCTTCTGTACCAGGTCGGGAGGGTAGTTGCGGGATACGAAAGCTGTTTTCAGATTGTTGGTGTAATGGTTCAGGGATTCAGGACTGGAGCAGATTCGTTTGCCATGAAGGCCTAAGCTGTAGGGAAGGGACCGTTTGATATGGAATGGGTGGCAATTGTCATAATGGAGGTACTGTTGCTTGTTGGTGGGTTTGATGTGGACGGATGTGTGAAGCTGGCCATTGGACAGATGGAAGTCAACATCAAGGAAAGTGGCATGGGATTTGGAGTAGGACCAGGTGAATCTGATGGAACCAAAGGAGTTGAGGTTGGAGAGGAAATTCTGGAGCTTTTCTTCACTGTGAGTCCAGATCATGAAGATGTCATCAATAAATCTGTACCAAACTTTGGGTTGGCAGACTTGGGTAACCAAGAAGGCTTCCTCTAAGCGACCCATAAATAGGTTGGCATATGAGGGGGCCATCCTGGTACCCATGGCTGTTCCCTTTAATTGTTCGTATGTCTGGCCTTCAAAAGTGAAGAAGTTGTGGGTCAGGATGAAGCTGGCTAAGGTGATGAGAAAAGAGGTTTTAGGTAGGGTGGCAGGTGATCGGCGTGAAAGGAAGTGCTCCAGTGCAGTGAGGCCCTGGACGTGCGGGTCTGTGTATGTGCGGATGGATATGTGTGTGTGTGCGTGCGAGTGTACACCTGTCCTTTTTTCTCCCTATGATAAGTCTTTCCACTCCCGTGATTGGAATGACTCCTTACCATCTCCCTTAAAACCCACATCCTTTCATCTTTCCCTCTCCTTCCCTCTTTCCTGAAGAAGCAACTGTTGGTTGCGAAAGCTAGAAATTTTGTGTGTGTGCTTGTGTGTTATTTTATTGTGCCTGTCTACCGGCGCTTTCCCGCTTGGTAAGTCTTGGAATCTTTGTTTTTAATATATAAAGTTATACTTGTATTTTCACACTTATCTCTGTTACTATTTGTGTAAAACAGAAGGCACACTAAGTGAAATCTGATGTCAACGAACATGAGAATAACTTACAAACAAGCTGACATAATATAGCCTGCACTGTTTGTTGAACTATTTACTTAAAAATCACATTACCTGGCAGTTCTTTTTTTGTGAATATTTCGCCGTCTGCAAAAGAAGGGTGTGGTGAATTAGCACTATTTTCCCAGTGAGGAGGATGCAGAGCTGTAGGAGGTGCAACAAGTGTTGAGGAACGTGTGACAACCAGCTTAAGAATCTTGAGTGCTTCCTTATAGTGAGGACCCTGGTAAAACCAAAAAAAAAGGATATTCAACATGTAATTGAGAAAGTTTGACATGTGAGTATTACTGAATTTTGCACCTATGTAGTTAATAACATTTGTCAGAGTAAGACCTAATAATGAAAGTCAAAAACCAACTTTCCATTTGTTTATCAGTTTATGTAACAGATGAGAAGAACTAGAACATAAAAACACCTTATAATGCAAGTTGAATTTTTAATATAATAACTGATGAGCACGAGTACCATGCAGGTCAGGAACATCAGACACATTTCTTCCATAGGTCTTCTCCTGACTAATCTTATTCACATGGCCAATTCTGAGATATTGTCACATTATAAGATTGGCACTACAACTGAATACCTCAATACTAGTTATGTGAATAAAGAAATAAAGAAAAGGAGTGCTAATATTGGCTGTGGGTCAATTACTCGTTGTTTTCCAAAACATGTTATTTGCATGTATACTATCATCTTTCTCTATGGTTCTGAGAAATGTTCTTTGTTCTGGTTGGAAGTTTCCATCAGTTTTTCTATATTATTGGTTCGTCTTCTTTCTTGTAAAGTGATCTTGACAACAACAAAAAACTAAGCTTGTCTTGAAAAATATAACAATGGAGAGATTCATTTGCTGGCAGTAATTTTATATTGGTGAAGCCCAGGTGTACAGCATCTTTTAGTTTACTATTAATTTCAACATAAACACTAAAACATTTATTTTTATGGAAGTTTATAACATTGAAAACTTGGTTTGGAGATTTAGGATGCAGCTGAATTTGACAAAACTTATTTTCAGACACAATTCTCAAAAACAGTGGGCTACAACTTATGGGAATGTTTGCTCTCTCCCTGGCAAATGATTCATTATACTAGACTTTTTATGGCATTTTAAGTACAATCATCATTGGGCCTTTTGTTTATCTACATCTGCACTACTTACCTTAAAAAAAAATTAAAAAATATATAAAAAATGTTACACAATTTTCATTTTGACTCTAGGTATTTTTTTATGCTATTGGCATTAATCTTTTCAACCGGTTATCCACTGACACTTGTTTGGTTATAAGAACAAAAACTGCTCTAAACCACTAAATAAAAAAGGAGAATGTGTGTGTGTGTGTGTGTGTGTGTGTGTGTGCGCGAGTGAAAGTTGTAATAAACAATTACACTCCATCTCAATTTTAAAAAGTGATTGTATCAAAAAGTTGGTTTAAAGAGATAACCTACAAAAGTATTATATATGAGGAATTTCTTACCTCTATATATTTTGCAATTACTCTTAGCAGGTCAGCATTAATTAGCTGCACAGCAGCTGATGCTAAATCCACATAATGCAGCATGCAGTGAATAATACCTAATATAGGTAACTGTATAATAGCTGGTCCTTTTTCCAGTACCTAGGAAGTACATGAAAACAGATAAGACAATGAAATACATAAAAATGTCTCTTCAATAACAATAAAAGAGAAAGTCATAAATGGAAACTGCATGAAGTAAAAGCTTTCGGCAGTCACATTTGGCATTACTGTACTGCATTTCTGTGCTACTAAAGATAATTTCTTTTGGGCTCAAAGATAAAACAGGAAGTAGCAAAATAAGGTGAAACGTAGTGTAAGTTGCATAAGCCTAAATAAAGAGAGACAACATGTGAAAGAGGAAATGAAATGAAGCCACATTCCAATAATGAACAGAGTAAATGTAACCACTCACTGTATGACTGAGATCATTATTAAACATTCAGACCAATATCCTTTCTCAGACATAACAGACTAACACACACACACACACACACACACACACACACACACACACACACACACACAACATTGTCCCAGTGCTGCAGCATGGACTAACTGGTGCCAATCTCTCTCTCTCTCTCTCTCTCTCTCTCTCTGTGTGTGTGTGTGTGTGTATGTGTGTGTGTGTGTGTGTGTGTTTTCTAGTTCCAAGACAGAACACTGTCTGGAAACTTTGTGATATTTTAATATTGTTTATGTGCTTGTTAACTACTCAACACTTCAAGTGTATATTTAGTGGTTATGTTTACTCCTGCCATTATTTGTATTCCATGTGTGAGCTCCAGTGTCATGACATTATACATGTTATTTACAGCACACACAAAGAATCTCTGCATCCACAAGCAGTCATCTACAGTATAATCAGACTTTGTCCATTCATCTATTAAATATTAAATGCAAATTACTAAATCACTGACTGAGTCCTGTGAACAGGTCAGTGGAGTATAGCGCAGATTCATCAGGAGAAGAGACTGACACTATAAAACATTGGAATCCACTAACAACATCCATTTCTAGTCTCCCTTACTCATACGTTAATTTCACCTGTCTGTGATGTGACTTTCCTAACAAACGAAATTTTGAAGAGTGGTTGCAGGTTGAATAATAATAATAATAATAATAATAATAATAATAATAATAATAATAATAATATCTCTTCTAGTAGAAACACTGTACTGTTTGCCACGACTAGAACAATTTTTGATAATAGTCCCATCCTCAGTCCTTTCTGGTTTCACTTCGATAGATATTTTGACTGGACTACAAATAATAGGCCAAGAACTGTCTTGGATTATTCTTTGTGTAATAGTGTACTCAGTGGCATTGCCTAACTTACAGAAATACTAGTTCAGTGATTCTATGTACTTATACATTTTTAAATACATACGTATTGGTTATGAACTATAGATTAAAACTGAAGAAACTACAAAAAGGTGGTAATTTAAGGAGATGGGACCTTGATAAACTGACTAAACCAGAGGTCGTACAGAGTTTCAGGGAGAGCATAAGGGAACAACTGAGAAGAATGGGGGAAAGAAATACAGTAGAAGAAGAATGGGTAGCTTTGAGGGATGAAGTAGTGAAGGCAGCAGAGGATCATGTGTGTATGAAGACGAGGGCTAGTAGAAATCCTTGGGTAACAGAAGAAATATTGAATTTAATTGATGAAAGGAGAAAATATAAAAATGCAGCGAATGAAGCAGGCAAAAAGGAATACAAACCTCTCAAAAATGAGATTGACAGGAAGTGCAAAATGGCTAAGCAGGAATGGCTAGAGGACAAATGTGTGGATATAGAGGCTTATCTTGCTAGGGGTAAGATAGATACTGCCTACAGGAAAATTAAAGAAACCTTCGGAGAAAAGAGAGCCACTTGTATGAATATCAAGAGCTCAGATGGAAACCCAGTTGTAAGCAAAGAAGGGAAAGCAGAAAAGTGGAAGGAGTATATAGAGGGTCTATACGAGGGCGATGTACTTGAGGACAATACAAATGGAAGAGAATGTAGATGAAGATGAAATGGAAGATCCGATACTGCGTGAAGAGTATGACAGAGCACTGAAAGACCTGAGTTGAAACAAGGACCCGGGAGTAGACAACATTCCTTTAGTACTACTGACAGCCTTGGGAGAGCCAGTCCTGACAAAACTCTACTATCTGGTGAGCAAGATGTATGAGACAGGTGAAATACCCTGAACTGAAACCATCACATAACGGAAATAGTACATTTATGGATATGGGTTCCTATTCAAAGTAGTATGTGCTTACTCCTCTCTACATGTCATAGAAATATTAACAGGAATTTCTGAACATTGTGTAATTGTATGTTCCATTTCCTTATAACGATTTCACATAAAATTTATATATATATTTGGACAACATCCATACAATATTTATTGTCTACAGATGGAGATAAGCCGCCGTGGGTAGGAAAAGGAGATGTTAATTTGGATGCTCAGGAGAACTACAAATGTGTGCAACACAGCTGGCGAGCAGTTGTGCATGCCTCCTAGCCTTCAATGGAGGGACTCTGGCCTCCAACAGGATGCTGGTCACTGGAATCGTCCTAAAAGCTCCCGTTGCAAGACGAATGCCACAGTGGTGCACTGGGTCAAGTAAACTCAACACTGAGGACACTGCTGAACCATAAACGAGACTCCCATAAGCAAGGTGAGATTGAACAAGGGCTCTGTAGAGCTGCAGTAATGTAGAGCAATCTGCACCCCAGTTAGTGCTGCTCAGGAAGCGGAGGGCATTGAGGTGCTGCCAGCACTTCCACTTCAGATGGCAAAGATGAGGAAGCCATGTCAATTGAGCGTCAAAATCCAGTCAACTACAGTGAGTGGATCATCATTAAGGTAAAGTTCTGGTTCTGGATGAATGGTACGACGCCGACGTAGTGCATGACACATGACTTTGCAGCTGAAAACTGCAAGCCATGGGCTAGAGCCCATAACTGCGTGTTGTGGATGGATCCCTGTAGGTGCTGCTCACCAACACCAGTGCTGGAGGAGCAGTATGAAATGCAGAAGTTGTCTGCATACAGAGAAGGTGAGACGGATGGGCCAACAGCTGCTGCTAGGTTGTTAATGGCCACTAAAATAGAGATACACTCAATACAGATCCCTGCGGGACCTCATTCTCCTGGATATGGGGGGAACTATGGAAGGCACCAACTTGGCCATGGAAAATACAAAGCAATAGAAAATCAAGAGTGGGCCCCGGAAACCGCACTCATATAATGTGGCAAGGATATGATGTCGCCAGGTCGTGTCATAAGTTTTCATACATCAACAAGGATGGCTACCAGGTGTTGGCATCTGGAAAAGACTGTTCGGATGGTAGACTTGAGGGAAAGTAGATTATCGGTGGTAGAGCGACCCTGGTGGAAACTGCCCTGGCATGGAGCCATTAGGCCACGTAACTCCAGGACCCAACACAACTGCCGACTTACTATACATTCTAACAGCTTACACAGAACGTTGGTGAGGCTGATGGACTGATAGCTATCCACATCAAGAAGGTATATGCTGGGTTTGAACACTGGAATGATGGTGCTCTCTCATCATTGTGATGGAAAGATGCCATCACACCAGATTGAGTTGAAGATGACAAGGAGATGTCGCTTGTATTTGGATGAGAGTTGTTTGATCATTTGACTATGGATCAGATCTGGCCCAGGAGCTGTGTCGGGCAATGTGCAAGGATGCTGAGGAACTCCCACTCTGTACATGGACCACTATAGGGTTCACTGTGATGTTCAGTGAATAAGAGGGCTTTCCTTTCCATTCTCCGTTTGAGGGTGGTAAATGCTCGGGGATAATTCTCTGACGCGGAGGCTCAAGCATAGTGCTCGGCAAAGTGCTTGCCAATTGCGTTTGAGTTAGTAGATAACACTCCACTGACATTAATTCCAGTGACACCTGTCATAGTCTGGTGCCCACAAACACGTCTGATCTTCGTCCAGACCTGGAAAGGTGATGTATGGCACCCAATAGTTGAGATGTACCTTTCCTAACATTCCTGTTCTGTCATTTTATAAGCTGGTGAACACAGGCACAGAGCCATTTAAAAGCTATTAGGTGCTCTAGGGAAGGATGCTGCTTATGTCACTGTAGAGCTCGCTGAAGCTCTTTAAGGGCCTCAGCAATTTCCGGCGACCACCAAGATACTGACTTTCGCATGGACACCCTAAAGTACAAGGGACCTCATTTTCCGCTGCAGAAACGATCGATCTAGTGACCTGCTCAACTACCACATCAATGGTACCATGTGGGGAAGCTTCAACGGTGACAGTAGAGGTGAAAACTCCCCAGTCTGCCTTGTTGAAAACCCATCTTGGTAGACGTCTGGGGGAATGGGGCTGGGGGAGTGGCAGGAAGATGGGAAAGCGGTCACTACCACACAAGTCATCATGGGCTCTCCAGTGGACAGATGGGAGAAGTCTTGGGCTGAAGAAGGATAATTCAATGGTAGTGTCATGAACTTCACTGAAATGTGTGGGGGCCCCAGTATTTAAGAGGCAGACGTCGAGTTGAGACGGTAAAGTTTCGACATCTCTGCCTCAGCCACTAAGCACGGTGTCACCCAACATGGGGTCATGGGCATTAAAATCCCCCAAAAGTAGGAGAGGTTTAGGGAGTTGATGAATCAGTGCAGCCAATGTATTCAGGGGTACTGCAGCATCCGGAGGAAGATATACATTGCAGACAGTTATTTCTTGCGTCGTCCTTATCCTGACAGCCACAGCTTCAAGAGAGGTTTGAAGGTGCACATGTTCAACACATACTGAGTTCAGGACATAGACAAAAACTCCGCCTGATGCTATTATAGTCGCTAAGGTTCTTGTAATATCCCCTAAAGCCGCAGAGGGCTGGGGTCCACATTGCTGGGAACCAGGTTTCCTGGAGGGCAATGCAGAAAGCAGGTGTAAAGCTTAAGACTTGCAATAGCTCAGCTAGGTGGTGGAAAAAACCACAGCAATTCCACTAGAGGATGACATTATTGTGAGGATGGGAAGGCATGAAGCACACAAGGAGGCAAGTTATGCATCAGGGTCACCTGCTGCCACTGACTGAGTATTTGTGTCCATTCCTATTGTGGATGAGGCATCAGGGAGATCCAGGTCCTCAGGGGATGCTAAGATCTCCATCTCATCCTCAGGAGCAGAACTGATAGAGAATGGTGGTGTTGCGGTCACCGGGGGGTCCTTTTTCTTAGCAGACTTCTTTGTTTGCTTGCCCTCTCGCTTCTCTTTACGGGCTGGCTGCGAGGACTTATCCAAAGTAGCTTCAGGCAACGAGGAAGACTGTGAAGCTCTTCGTCCAGCAGCTTTTGGCTCCTTTAGCCACTAGCGAGTGTCTGCTGTGGCATTAATGGAGACCTTGGGAGAGAGGGTCCTAAGGGACCCCTTCTGCACAAGGGGAGCTGGAGGAGACTGTTGCTTCTCCAGCAGGGGGGAGAGGACTGATGTCCCCTGCATTTGGGGGGGGGGGGGGGGGCTTGCTCCTGCAGTAGGTACTTTGGGAGCAATGGAAGGAGATTTTCCCCCTACCACCAAGGGGACGGATGTACTCCGGAGGCCGGAAGGGCTCACTGTTCGGGACACAGAGTGTGATATGACTGGTACTTGTGACAGCGATCGTAATGTAGCTGCAGGATATGTGGATGTCAACTGAATGGGGTATAATTGTTCAAATTTACGTTTAGCCTCTTGGTAAGTCAACCGGACCAGGGTCTTGTAACCCGTGATTTTCCACTCCTTTTACAGTACTGTGCAGTCTCGCGAGCAGGGGGAGTGCTACTCTCCACAGTTGATACAAGTAGAAGGAGGCACACATTGAGTATCTGGATGCGGTGGACGTCCACAGTCTTGATGGAAAATAATCCCATGACCATGTTCAGGCTTTTATGGTGAGTGATGGAATCAGGAATATCACCCAGCTGGTCACAAGTGAGTAACGCCCAGGACTGGGCTGGGTATGCTGTCTGAATTAAGACTGCACTGCTTCTCACCTTGGACAGTGCAGTCACTTCCCCAAACTTATCCTCAAGATGTTCAACAAAAAATTGAGGCTTCATAGGTAGAAAGGAGTTCCTGTCCATTCAGCTACAGACTAAATACTGAGGTGAATATAGCTCTGTTCTTTCTGTAGCCCTATGTTCCTCCAATGGTGTAGCAAGGGTGGGAAACGATTTACCATCATATCTGTCAGCATTGTACTCAACCTTGCCCTTCTTAGAGACTGCTGGCACCATACGGTCACCAGCAAGAGATGATTTAGTCCACTTCATTGTGGGTCATCCGTCCTGATGCCACCCACTCCGAACAGGGGATCTACCCACCGGTGCCACCCAGCCACAGCAAGGGCCACCTGGCATGATGGCCACTGCTGGGATTCCTGATGCCCAAGGAGGACAGACATTTACTCATTGGTATACGTGAGGAGTTAACAGCTCAGGCAGCAGCAGTGGGATCCCTGTTTTGTCAGGGGGCTACCACCAAATGGGTACATGACAGCCGCACCACAATGGACTGGCTACCATGCTGGATATTGGACACAGAGAAATCCAATATTGTCAGAGGGGTGAAAGAGGACAGGAGACAACCAAAGAAGATGACATACCCTGGAAAGTGTCCTTGCCCAAATAGTTGAATTGCATTTGTAGATGCAAAGCCATGACAAGGCGTCCTTCCCCATATGGCCTGCACTTCTGTAGAGTTTGGAAAGTGGCAGGTCAGACCATAAAATGGGACCTGAGCTTACAGGACCGAAAAGTCTGAGACTCTTTTTAGTCACCTCTTACAACAGGCAGAAAAACCTTGGGCCTATTCTAACCCCTGGACCCATAGGTGGGAGGAAGAGGGGGGAGGGGGAGGGGGGGACCTCGTGTCAGGGAAGACTTAATGGATGGGACGAAAATGAGCAAACTCCAACAATCAGTCTTTACTTCTCATCCCACCTGGGAGTTTTCTCCTGCTGCTTCCTGGTGAGTTGATTTTTTATCTATCCAATCACATTAAATTTTCAAAAATTGGTTATTTTTGTTGACATAATATCTCATGCTGACATTCAATGGAGTATGGTCAAACAACAATTTTGGCCACAGCATTTTTTTTTTTTTTTTTTTTTTTTGGGGGGGGGGGGCTGTTATTAAAGAATCTGTAGAAATACATATGGCAGAAAATTTGATGAATTCTCACTGTGGCTGTCAGTTGATTAATGCACAACATTACAATCTCCACAATTTTCTCTAATCAAAGATGACAGAGTACACTGATGGCCATGGCAAATGTCAACCTTTATTTATTTATTTATTTTTCTATCCATCTGTAGACAATACAGATTGTATGGGTGTTGTCAACAAATACATATATATGATACAGACACAAGGGTATATAAAAGTACAATTGCATTTCCTAAATATAAACTACAATTATTTATCTTACTGTGTTTTATGATTATACATGATGTCCCACTCTGTTATTGAACATACCAAAGAAAGCACCTAGTTACAGTACTTAATCAGTCACATTGTTAACATGTCAACAAATACATTGTCAACAAATACATATATATGATACAGATACAAAAGTATAAGTACAATTGCATTTCGGAAATATAAACTGAGGATAGCAGAGTTCTGCAATCCACCAGTGAGGGTGGTGCTGCCAGATAATATGGTCAGTTTGTGGCCACTATTCTGGCCACATGTGTGGAGTACTCACAGTGTGCTAATCAGTTGTGGAATGGGAGAACATCTTCACCAGCCTCTGATGGTTCACTTAAGGATGACTGGCTGATGCCCAATCAAAATATCAAGGAGCTTAATTGACAATGACCAGATGCAATTTCTTTGAACATTCAATTTGCTGTGAAAATTTTAAATTTCACACAGTACTGCGTCTCTATTCAATTATTAATACATAATAAGGGTAATATGGAACTCACACTGTGACTGGATATTATTATGAGGGAGGAGGATTTTGAGGGTTCTTGTTACAAGAAGATTTATTGGGCGGTAGCAGATGAAAGGCAGTGTTGTGATACAGGATACTGCCAATATTGACATGTGAACAATTGACACCTTTCATCTATGATTTCTGTCTTTTATTTTCATGGTAGTTTCCGGGCTTTCAAGGAAAAACATAACTGCCACTGCACTTTTAATGGTATAAGTATCTGTGTACATTAATCATTAGATATATCGTCATCATCATCATTATCACCATCATTAAATATCCTTTAATGTAGCTGGAGACAGCTGTATATGCATCCCTTTCAGGTTGGCTTATCATACAACTAATATGTGTGCACCTATTGTCAATGTCTTTTTTTTCTTCAAAATATCACAAGACCTATCTCTAGGTTGTTTGTCTGCTACAGTACTTCTAAAATATCTTTTTGGTATCTGATTTAAAAGAAATCATTACATCTGGCCACACCACTGCAATCATTTAAATTTTAATACTTCAACATTTAATATTAAACAGCCAATAATAAACAATGAAGCAGTTAAAATTAGCAATGTATTCATCACCTAATTTTCTGAAGTTTTAACTTATTTTCTCATTCATTACTGAAACTTTAATACTTAAAGCCAACAGTCACAAACAATTGATATGATCAACCAATAAAGGAAAAGTGTACTTGGAAAGATTTTGTTCATGCAGGGCCAATCAGTAATTTCAGCTGTGCTAAAGCTCTGGCCTACATTAGCACTAAAACAATTAAAACCTACCTCAACAAGAAATGACAGCATAGAGAGGCTAAGATGCCCGTAAGTATCGTAGAGGTATTTGACCACACACTTCGTCCACTGAAAACTTTCCTTGCTGAATGTCCGGCGACTATAAAGAGTCATTACAGTGCCCAAATTCTCGAGTTTTTTACTTTTTTCTGTGCTAACCTGGAGACAGTAATTCACAAATAAATTTGATAATGAAATTTTCTTAACTAAGTATATAACTCACTACAATCCTTACTACTACATAATTAAGGGTGTCCATAAAAGAATATCCCCATTTCAATGGTACATTATAATGGTTTAATTTAGACTATTTACAACAAATCATACATTAAACTGAAAGTAAACTAATCTAGTTATTCTTAAAAATGTTCAATATGTGCATTTTTAATATATGGCACACATCCAACCAAAAATCCAGTTCTTCCCACACTTTGATTAAAAAGTCTGGAGCAATCGAAACAATAGCCTCAGTTCTGTGCGTCCATTCTGGCAAATCATTCAGCTTTAGCAGATATACGTATGATCTTTTATAAAGCCTCAAAGGAAAAAAAATGCTTGTGTGAGGCCAGTTGAATATGGAGGTTGGTAGAAAAGAGCTCTGTTGCACTGACCATTACAATCAATCCTAGATTCAGAGACTTTGACACTCAATCATTCGCATAAAAAAAGAGCCCATGGGGAGGGGCTCTATCTTGCTGACACACAAAATTTTCAGGTTCACTTTCTAATTGGGAAAAAGAGCCATTCTTGCAACATATCCTGATAAGCCACCACTGTTACGATAGCTTCAAAGAAAAAATGATTTGTACACCTGATCTCAGGACACAACACAGAAAATGTTTAATTTAGGGGACTCATTTTAAAGCATGTACAACTGTAACTGCTATGGATGAATGTGTAAACATTTTCTTAAAGCTTTCCACACTATCATTTTTGGGAAGTGAAGTTCCCGACTTGCATTCTGAACAGACATCTTAGGAATGCAAAGGTATGATGCTCCACAATGCGCTCAATATCCTCTGCAGACACTTTTTGTCATCCAATACTTATCCCTTCACACACATATCCAGTCATATCGAATTGATTGTACCATCAGCAGATGTTGTTGCCACATGTGGGATCACAATGAAACTTTAAATGAAATGCATGTTTATGTGCATAAATGGTGCTGCAAGCAGGAAAATAACAAATCAGTATTCACACATGTTCTTACCTACAGCTGTTTGACTTACTCTTTAAATGTCTTCTTGAATCAACACTCTATGACATTTACTGTTGATACTATTAAAATTTATATCAAGAACAGTCTTTTATGGACAACCCCTGAAAAAAATATATTTCAGTAACACAATATTGAAATAGAGTAAATTATTTAAATAGATGTAAATTGGATATTCAATTTTGCATCACATGTAAAAAAAAAAAATCGATTATTATGTCTCAGAAATGGTCACCAACAGCTAACAGCAATTTATTAGTTTGCCAATTTTTATGAGACATCAGACGAAGTGGTGACACCTTGTTTGTCTCTCCTTTATTCCCTTAAGCTAGGATCATGAGTTTTTTCCTTCCAAATCAATGACCCCTTGCTTTGGCATATGATTTACCATGTATTATCTATACATATTATACAGATATATACATTCCGAACTTTATTTCTGATGTTCTAAATTTTTTCCAAAGATGACAAGAGACAAAACCTGTATTGTGGAGGTATTGTAATAAAAAAATCCTAAAGTTATCTAGATGGTATTATTCATTAAGGTCACTAAGATTGTAGAGTCATATCTGTAAAATATTTCCTATATTAACAATACTTGTAACATTTCATTTCCCCCCCATCCTCTCCCTACCTCTGTATTCAGGAAACTTGCATGTAAACCACATTTAGTATCTACCTTTCAACCTCCTACAATAGTTTTTTGTAATGGTCTTCCAACAAAAGGTCTCATATTGTTATAGGAGAAAGTAATACTGAAAACTAGAACAAAAAGTTTGATAATTTACGATCAGAAACAAATACGTGTTGAGATATGGGACTCATTACAGCCCTCTCTCTCTTGGTGGTTACCACTCATTCTCTCACATCCTTCAGTCCTCCTCCTCCTAAAGAATCATGAACTACTGTGGACTCACCTGGTGAGCCTCAGATTAGATCACATATCTAGAACACACAATAATGTAAAATTTGCATGTTGCTGATGGATGTGAAATACATCAATACTTTTAAATGTCCCCATATCCAGAAATCTACTAATGGTGGACCTTCTCAACCAATGTATCACTCATTAAATGTCTGTGTTAGGTACTGTCATATAAGGCATGCCCTGTTGTGTATAAGTCTTATCTGCAGGGGCAACATTTTCCAATAGAACTGGTAATATGTTGTGGAGAAGTTGGTAGTAAACAGCACCTATTTATTTGTCTCAAAACAAGTGTTTTGGTAGTACTGGTCACTCACAATTTCTGCCCATGCACTGACATTAAAGTGAACCTAAAGGCTTTACTATATGACTACTGAAGCATTTGCCTCATGGTGGTGTTTTGGTAATTTTTTATAACACACTGTGTGAATAATGTCTCATCTGTAAATAAAATACAAGGTGTGAACTATAGTGCTTCAGCACTCTGACTTATAATCCTGTGGCAGAACTGTAATCTGGCATGGTGTTGCGGTCTGAGAGAACAAGCACACACTGTGAGAGATAAGGATGAAGTAACTGTTCGTTGCAGAATTGACTATGCAAAAGTGTGGTTTAGGCATTCAAAACATCCAATCTTTGCACATTTTTTTCAGTATTGTCTTCTACTCACTGTAACACTTCCTGCTCCATATCTAGTGTGTAAATTGTGCCAGGTCCACCATGTTACCTTGTGCTTGCTGCAAACGATGCTGTGGCAGCACTTGCTGGAGCAACTTGCTCAACATTTTTTCAGACACAATGTGGTGTCAAATATGTTGGATGATGAACGCAACATGTAACTATCTGTTAATGCTGTCAGCTAAACTGGAGAAGAATACCATATCTGTCATTTCCCACACAGAATAACAAGACTCCATGGAATCACTAATTCTTGTCTGATGCCAGGATAACATCAACATGGAAAGTAAAAAATACCTGATGTAGAAGATAGTTGTCAATAACGTCACAATCTCAGGACAAAAAACAGAGACAAACACAACCCACAACTAAAAACAAGAAATATTGACAGGAAGACAGCCTACACCACTGAGTGCTGACTTTACCGATGCACGTAAACCTACCTGATCTTTCAACAAGTATTTGTTTTTGGGCATATGATCTGAGGCCTTTTTTTTACCTCGTTTAACAGTATGGGATTTTTTTTGAAGGCTCTATATATTTAAGAGGATGGAGCTAAGCGAACAGCCTGCAAGCTCAAACATGTCATCATTAGGACAGAGAGGGAAACATAAATATTATATCATATATGGTATGTAGATGAAAACAGAAAATGGCTACAGGCACTGATTATGACTAGAGACAGGGAGAGTAGTAAAAGCAAACATTCTGAAAGAAAGCCTAAGTTACTAAAATATTATGGTTCTCCATCATGTAAGACTTTGCACATTCGCATAAGGAATGAAGCTGGGGAACTGATGAATGCAGTATAGGACAACAAGTGAAATTCCATGGGATTTTTCTTTCTTTGAATTTTTTTGAGTTCTTATGGTGGAAACTACAAGAATTAAAAGAAGGTAAACTTTGTTTACTGTATTTAACGTTCAATCAGTTGCAATTTTCACAAATAGCACTAATTCGGTCAACAGTATACAGTATTTGTTACCCTTACCTGAGCTATATTTTCTGCACTTCTAATGCACAAGTCATTTGTATCTTCATAATGCAGTAACATGTATGGTAACAAAGCCATAACATTCATAGGGAATGCTAAGCTTTGAGTTGGATCGACAACAGGCAAATCTAAAAGCTGTGTAAACTGTGACAACAGAGTCACAACTGGCTCATATGTGTTTGGGTTTGTGCAGCCCTGCAAGAAAGAATAATTAACTTACATACTTAATTTTCATATACATTATTCTACTATAACCCAAACTGTGTAAATATACCTTCAACAAGAGAGCATGAACTCCTGGAAAGGCAGGCCATTTGAGCTGAGCTTGCAATTTTTCAACTTTATCACGGGCGTCTGGCCTATCTAGTGGTAAACGATGGAGCACACGACTTAGCAACCGCAAAGCGAGTAGAAATTCATGTTCATAGTCAGATTCCAAAAGAGATACAGAAAGCCAGAAAAGTTGTGCCAATATGGTCATCTTGTCATCCTGTGTAGCAGTATCACCGAGGAGCTTTAGAGACTGGGCAGAACGAGATCTTGAAAGGTTTGTGGAATATTTATTGAGGCTACAGCCAGAGCGAGCTTCGAGTTCTGATGATGCTCGACCTCTTATATCTGTGAAATTACAAGGCATCAGTAATAAACACAAAAACTGAAATACATTAAAATGTAACCATAGACAAAGACACAAGTTAAATTTTCTATATTTGTGACATTAGAAACATATTTAATTTGAATTGCAATAATATTGAGTAATTACACTAACTCTCTGCTACTTACAGAACATTCCTTGATTAAAGGCTCATGTAAAATGTAGTGTGTGTACGACTAAAACACGATTGCCTGAATTATACAAGTATCTGCCTTCCTTTACACCTGCAACTACCAGATTGTCACTAAACATAAAAACTTGTAATGATGTTCTTTGCAGGCATGTCATTAGGCACTGGATATACAAAAATTGTCAATACCTGTCATGTTAGTAATGAGTTAAAGTGAGTTTAAACTTTCAGTTTGGCAATTAATGACTGTGGAGCTGGAAACAATGATGATACCTTACAAATTTTTTATGTCCTTGAAAGTTACCCTTAAGCAGAAACAGACAAAAATTCACAGTGAAATAATTAATTTTTCCATACATCCTAGTACTTACAAACAAGCTACCTGTAGTATTAGATATATGGATTTGTGGCATCAGGGAACTCTGTTCAGCTAGTTGTTTCTGATAATCTATCAAGCTACTTGTGTAACACTGTACTTGGTTTTTCTGGAAGCGAAGTTCTTATATTCATGTCTTCAGTATTCTCAATTTTACTTTTCCTACCATCTGTTTTCATGGATCTTTAGTGCTTTGAGAGAGTAATTAACATGTGAATTGGTGATACCGTTCCTTGAAATATCAAACCACAGTTTAAAAAATAGCATTATCTTTGTAATTAAAATTACTTTCAAGTTCATTTGTTTGTATGGACTATGGTGGCAAAAATTATTACATCTGATTTGTGGGAGAATTTTGTGCAAAATAGCAATCACTGTACTTAACTCACATGCAGCCTGTGTCACAAAAACGTATAATATTTTGGAAACATTACAAATTTAAACAAAAGATTGCAATAATTTTGACTCTTTTACAATTTCAACACTCAATTACCATAAATAGCAAGAAGCAAAAGAAGATTTCAATGTCTT
Source organism: Schistocerca gregaria (assembly GCF_023897955.1). Taxonomy (NCBI): domain Eukaryota; kingdom Metazoa; phylum Arthropoda; class Insecta; order Orthoptera; family Acrididae; genus Schistocerca; species Schistocerca gregaria. The sequence continues at coordinate 322,224,886 of NC_064920.1, read as the reverse complement.
TAAATAAAACAGTGCTGATAATTCAGGGAAAAAATAACACATGCATAAAAATATGTGATATTTACATTGCTGAAACTATGTGCAAGCTTTACAGAGCAAAGTTATTAATAAAGAAAGACATTTGCAGTGTGCCGATACAATTACAGGTACACTCCTTGCTTTTTGATAATTAAGGGGTATCTGAGTTAGTTTCTAAACATAATGCCAAATACAAACTGCCTTCCAGCAAATAGATTACAGACATAGTGTTGCTCCAATTTTATGGGCAGTGCAAAAGCAATATTGAATAAGTGGAATTTTTTGGCAGCTACTACAGTCATATGAACTTCTGATAGTTTTTAATCATCCATACTTCAAGACATTGTGTCTCAATTGTTCATTAAACGCAGTGTGCTTTTTTCTGATTCAGGAGAAAACCTGCACACAATTTTCACTATATGGAACTTTCAGAACAAAAGACAACAGACTTTACTGATAATGCAGCTAAAATTAAAACTGCTACACAGTTATTGAAACAGTCAACAATGAACAGAATTACATGAAATATTTTGAAACATGCCGAAAAAGATGAGAGGTGCCGTAGAACATATTACACAAAATAATATGGCTTCAGGAAAACCTGAGTAGAGATGAGCCCCAATTATGTTTGATTATGCTCAAAATTGTGCATCCAAATACTAGGCTAATGCACAAGTTTTTTCAATTGTTCTGAGAAATTTTGGCAATAGCAAGACATGCCTCAGTATTGTAACTTGAAAATGAAGGTGTATGATTATAGTAATAAATATTAAAAATTCACACTCTGCTATAAAGTTGGAAGAGACAGGCATATTACGTTAAGAGTGCCCGTGATGATCTTCAACATGCAGATGGGATGCAGGATGACATATTTTTGTCTTTGCCACATTTTCTTTCATCATAATCTGATCTGAGATCATTAAATCTGGTAACTGACATTTGTTAAACTAGAAGCAGCATGTTTTAATACATACATACCTCTTTATAAACAATACATTGACTAGGAAATGTGCATTATATAATAAGCTGCTTGTACTACATAAACTGGTCTCAGAGGATTCAAAAATTAAACCACACTACTTTTCCAGAATATCGAAATTAATGAGAAACTGATAAGAAATATTAAAAAATCTGTACAGCATGTTGATGTAGGTTTTTTTATGTAACAATGTTCCTTTCAGCTAATGAAGTGACTTGTTTTAGGCATAACATGCTAACAGAGTGCTAATAATGGAGTCAAATGGGAATCATTTTAATTTCTAGCTCTTGGTTTACAGTGGCATCAGTTTCATTCTTCAGCATTACATTTTTACTCAAACATTAGGATATAAAGTTGGATAACTCTGTGCTATATACTGGTTATCTAAGACCTGACAAATGCTGTGCATACCAAAATGGTATACCTACTGAAATAAAAGTGGAATGTACAAAAGCAGCCATTTTTGGATGAGTGCTATACAAATTGTTTTTAATAAGGCAAACTGTGTACACTCCCTTTCAAAGATGGCTTGTGTCTATGGAACATGTTGTTTCCCATACTTAAGTGGTTCTGAGATCATTCTTTAATTAAAGAGGCATTATAATTATTGTTTGAAATCTATGCACATTAGATATAATAGAGTATTTTTATGAGGATTTTCTGACTTCACATTGTAACTAAGCTACATCTCTACCCACATGTCTTATCACTAGTGCTAGGATTTTTATGACAAGCCCTATATTTTTTGGAAAGACTGACTTGTTCCTTAAATACATATAAATGCTTGTTATGAAAACGACTAAATGAATAACTATATTTTGTTAAGTCTTTATTATGCACAAATGTCATTTATGTTGAATAGTGCATATCTTAGTAAGTAAACTGCCGGTGCCCGCCCGGTTTGCTGTGCGATCTAACGCCTGGTCACCAGTACGAATCTGCCCAGCGAATTTGTGTCAAGGTCCAGTGAACCAGCCAGTCTGTGGATGGTTTTTAGGTGGTTTTCCACCTGCCTTGGTGAATACAGGCTGGTTCCCCTTATTCCACCTCAGTTACACTATGTTGGTGATTGCTGCGCAAACAAGTTCTCCACGTATGCATACACAACCATTACTCTACCATGAAAACATAGGGGATACACTCGTCTGGTGAGAGACGTTCCCTGGGGGGTCCACCAGAGGCCGAACCACACAATAACCCTGGGCTCGGTGTGGGACGGCGGAGGGGTGAAGTGGACTGCGGTAGTCAACATGCGGTTGTGGACCACTGCGGCTGCAGCGGGGACGGAGCCTCTTTTTCGTTTCTAGGTCCCCAGTTAACATACAATACAAACTGCCGTATTGATCATATTTTCTTTCTTTCAAGCAGTAAAGAACTTTCCTCATCCAATTTATTTCTTTTGTGTAACATTCCTCAGAACTGTGCGTCTCATTTTGTTTCCTGCAAAATGGCAAATATCTATCGTCCTCCCCTATATCGTTTGAATTTGCAGTATGGACTTCACCCTTACACAACACTCAATTCATGTAGCCTATTGCTACTCTATGAGCAGGTAGTGGGTGTAGCTATTCTTGAAACTGGACTACAGACAGGTATCTCATTGCGTTACTCAATCTCGCTCAAGTCGCTGTGCAGTATAGCTCAGAAAAAAAAGTTAAAGCAAAGCAAAGTATTCAAGTAAAATTACAGCTATCCATGTTTCAAAATGGTGTAAAAGTATTTTCAACTGCACTGTAATCTGTGTGAACTAAGAGTAACTGTGGAGAAGTAATAACTGGCAAATCTCTTCCTGATTCTTCCACAGTAAGAAAGGGCCACATCAGATGGAGCTATAAAAAAAACAATGAAACGAATCAGACAATAGGTTGCAAATAAAAAAATTTGGATATCAATTGATGATGAACCTACAAACTCTATGGGAAGATACATTGCACATGTCATTGTGTGAATTTTGTGGAAAAAATTGTCTAGGTGGAACGTTTCTAATAAACTGTGAACATTAAGAAAAAGTAAATTTTTTCCACTATTAGTCAATTGTTTGACAGACCCAATATGCCATATGGCCTGAAGGCATTAGGCATGAAAATATACTATTGTTCATGACGGACACTGCATCTTGTACAGTGAAAGCTGCCAATTCACTGAGATCAGTATACAGTAAAATGGCACAAGAGACTTATTTAGTTCACACCTTACACAGAGTTATAGAAGAGATTCATAGTCATTTCAGTGATGGTGGCGAATTAACTAGTTGTGTCAAAAAGGTATTTCTGAAAGCCCCGTCATGTTTTGCAACATTCAAGTTGTTAGGTCTAGACATTTCCTTATAATCATCTCCCTTTTGACAAGACAGGGGATCTGGATTGGTTCCTGCAATGATTACTCCCAGAACTTTAATATTGTAAAAAGCATAATTAATTCATTTTTACCAGTGAAGCCACTTCAGCATGCAGTGTGTCCTGTTTCAGTGCTTTTGTTGGGTGACAAGTTTTGTTTTAAAGGTTTTGATTTAGATTCAAACATTATTGTCAACTTTAAACATGCTACTCTTGTGACAGCTGAAGTAGACAGAAGTTTGTTGAAGTACATGGTTTTGTTGGCTGACAATAGGAAATCTTTTCTATCTGAAAATTTGCACTAGGCATTCATTTTATACTGACCGTCAAGAGTTCATAAATTGAAGTAAAAAGGAGGATGTAAAAAAATCTTAGTTAAGTACATCCTGATAATGTTAATAACAACAATATAAGGAAAATATAGATTGCTACTCATAACAAGATGACACGTTGAGTTTCAGACAGGCACAACAAAAAGACAGTTACACAACTAGCTTTTGGCCAAAGGCTTGTTCATAAAGAAAAAGACACACACCTACACACACACATGTAAGCAAGTACAGCTCACGCAAACATGACCACCGTATCTGGCAACTCAGAGTGCAATGCATTTGTGTAGAATGGAAGCAGCCATCTAGATGGGGTGGGAAAGGAAAAGGGATAGTGGGGCACAGGTGAGAGGAGTGGAGGGGGACTGCTACCTGGTGGATCATGCAGGGACTATACTGCCAATAGGCATAGCACCGGGAGGCTTCGGGGGTCAGGAAGTGGTGAGGGAGCATAAAAGGAGAGGAGCCGGCAAAGCAGGGAAGGGAAATGACAAGTGGGTGCATTAGCAGAGGGCAGCATACAAAGATGGTGAAGGGATAAGAATAGGGAGGAGATTATAGGACATAGGGGGCTGAAACTGTTGGGTGACCCCCAGACACCTTCCAGTAATTCCTTACCTCCAACTTGGCTTCAGCATCCTTCCCCAGGTCCTTCCTCAAACCACTGACCTTTCAGCAGAAGACAGGACAGCCATACACAACCTCAAAACAGATCCTGGTCTATTCACCATATCTGCAGATGAAGGTTCCACCACTGCCATTATGAAATGCAGCGACTACTTGACAGAAGGTCTCTGTCAGTTATCTGACTCCTCCACCTATAAATACAGTCACAGTGATCCCAACCCAGTAGTCCAAGATAACCTTCAACTTCTGCTTTATGCCATATGTCCTTGTAAAACCTCTCTCCTGAATCCATATTCCTCCTCATACCTATGACAGCCAGTGCACACACACCTTCTGCGTGCTCCCCAAAATCCACAATCCCAGCAATCCTGGTCACCCCATTGTAGCTGGTTTGTGCACCCACAGAAAGAATTTTGGCGCTCACTGACCTACATCTCCAACCAATTGCCCATAATCTAGACTCCCCCATTCAAGATACCAACCACTTCCTTCACCAACTCTCCACCATAAGCATCCCTTTATCTTGTAGACCCCTACTCATCACTGTTGATGCCACTTCCCTATAAACCAACATCTTTCATAACCATAGACTTAAAGCTTTTGAATACTAGATTTCCCAACTACTTCATGCCCCAAACCCACTATCTCGTTCCTCATACACCTTACTAATTATCCCAATAACTACTTATCCTTTGAAGGGAAGGTATACAAACAAATTCATGGCACATTCACGAGCACCTGCATGGCACCCTCCAATGCCAACCTGTTTATGTGTCATCTAGAGGAGACCTTCCTAGCCTCCAAACATGCTAAATCCCTCGTCTGGTTCAGATTCATTAACAAGGTGTATATGTGGACAAGGAAAAAAAAAAAAAAAATCCTGGGTTTTTCCCGGATTTCACAATTAAAAAAATACGCTTTCTCCCAGGTGAAAATAAACTTTTTCCTTGTTAAGTGACAGAACTCTTTCCCTCGGGATCGTAAAACTTATCAATCCTTTGAATGGTTAAAATTTTGTACACCATCCATCCAGCCATCCATACATATATAGACACAAGCAGACATCTGCTTGTGTCTGTATATGTATGGATGTGTGTGTGTGTGTGTGTGTGTGTGTGTGTGTGTGTGTGTGTGTGCGCGCGCGCGCGCGTACGCGAGTATATACCTATCCTTTTTTCCCCCTAAGGTAAGTCTTTCCGCTCCCGGGATTGGAATGACTCCTTACCCTCTCCCTTAAAACCCACATCCTTACGTCTTTCCCTCTCCTTCCCTCTTTCCTGAAGAAGCAACTGTTGGTTGCGAAAGCTAGAAATTTTGTGTGTGTGTTTGTGTGTTATTTTATTGTGCCTGTCTACCGGCGCTTTCCCACTTGGTAAGTCTTGGAATCTTTGTTTTTAATATATTTTTAATACATATTTTTCCCATGTGGAAGTTTCTTATATATACATTCCACGTGGGAAAAATATATCTAAAAACAAAGATGATGTGACTTAGCAAACAATAGCACTGGCAGGTTGATAGACACACAAACAAACACAAACATACACACAAAATTCAAGCTTTCGCAACCAACAGTTGCTTCATCAGTGGAAGAGGAAAGGAGAGGGAAAGACGAAAGGATGTGGGTTTTAAGGGAGAGGGTAAGGACATTGTCTGCTTGTGTCTGCGTATGTGCGGATGGATATGTGTCTGTGTGCGCAAGTGTATACCTGTCCTTTTTCCCCCTAAGGTAAGTCTTTCCGCTGCCGGGATTGGAATGACTCCTTACCCTAACTATGTTTTGTGTGTGTGTGTGTGTGTGTGTGTGTGTGTGTGTGTGTGTGTGTGTGGATCCTTTTCTGAAGAAGGCTTTAGCTGAAAGCTAATTGTGTAACTGTCTTTTTGTTGTACCAGTCTGCAACTCAACATGTCATCTTTACAGTGAGTAGCAATCTATCTTTTCCTTATATTGTTGATATTTCATCCTGGATAACAGGCATAATATGGCATAAAATTTCATAATTTAGCTAATCTCATGTTTAAATAAATTATCATCATAAACTGACTTATTAATTTATTTTACAACAAAAATTTTACTTCACTTTAATATTGTAAGGTCATTTTTTTGTCAGTGTGCATTTGTTGTAAAATTTTTGTTGTAAATTTTTGGTCTTAGGAGCAAATTTTTTTGGACATATTGTGGTGATTCTTAAGTCATAAAAATCCTCGTCCTTCTCAATATATTTGTAGCTGAATTGACCCTACATCCTGTCTTTCTAAATTTAATTTAATTTCAAGTTTAATACTTCTATCTATATTTATTTATAGTTAAATCAAACACAAAATTTCATATGTTCCAACCAAGTTGAAAGAATTTTTGACAGTTAACTTGTATAATTACATTGAAAAATAAACAACTTCTTTATTTCACAAGAATGTTTTCACAAAATATTTTATCCTCTTAAGATTTGTTACAAAAACCAAACTACTTTGCAGCCCGATGTTCTAAACAACAGTGTACCAGTTACGCTGCCCTTGCTTTCATGAGACTTTCCACAAAGCCACAGAAAATGGAAGCTGCAGGTCACATGTGCTTTGCTCTGAAAGGGATGTCCATTTAAGGACTGACTGACAACTAAGGCATGTCATAAAGTTCTCAAGGAACTGAGGCAGTGGAGAGGTTAAAGGCCTTCCCATTACGAATAAATGGACCCACTGTTAAGCTGCAGCCTCCTTGGTGACTCAGGGGTGCAGAGAAAAGATGCTTGGCAACATATATAGCCATTTCTCAAGAAATTCTGGCACGTAAGCCACCAGGGAATTCGCTGTGGGCAGTTTCTGGTGCTGCAACTCAATGAGGTCACTGTGAGAATGTGGCATGAATTCACATGTTCTATCTGGACTGTCATCTGGGGATTTTATTTTTCAAAGTGAGATCAGTGAGGTTGACACCATCTGAACAAGATTGTCAGATCAATGCCCATTCATTAGGGCACACTGCAAACTGAGCCCACCAATGATAGGATGATATGACACAAAATTCATTACCCTGGAGGACAAGAGTAGGGGAACAGGAACAAAATTTCTGAACACAATTATTCAGAGGTTACTGGGAGCAATTCATTCTGAGATTCTTCTAAGAGAGTTTCATTTGAGGTCTTGCTATGTGATTTACATTCTACTTTGCACAGATCTTGTGTCTCATTCCTGTAGCCATCCTAATATCTATTGTCCTATTCCTGTGTTTATCCCAATGTCTGTCATTGAGTGAGACGTTCGCAGTTTCCATTACATGTTCAATGCTCTTCCATTTGGTCCAATTTCTGAATATATGAACTTTCGACTATGTCCCCATCATCCAACTTACAATTCTGAATATAACTTGGGCACTCTCTCTGCAATCTAATTACTGCAGATAAAAAGATGTTACATCAGTCTTGGGAGACAGTGGGTGGCTGCTGTGGCCAAGGCAATGGCACTGTACTGGCAGCCTGCTGGCAGTTTTACTTTGAGAGCAATCAAGGAGGAAGTGGTGGACAGAACACAAGTTCAGCTGCTCTGTCACCTTTAAAAGGCATGGCTACACAAAGATGAAAGGCACTGGCTGTCAATCAATGGCTACGCATCATTACACTGGTTCACATGAAGATCGACTAATAAAGATCATATTTACTATACAATTTTTGAAAATCTATGGGACAGTTAGTGGTTAAGTATATATGCTAATGAGCCAAAATCTTCAGGAGGCAAAATCCTTAATAATGTTAGGGGGTATCATGAAATGACAGAAAGGGAATCAGTCTAGAAAGGTGCAGGAATAACACTTGAAGGTAGACCTAGCAATAATTGGCACTGTAATTGTAAATTGTCACAGCTCTGATGGAAAAGAACCAGAGCTCCAAGCGCTAGTAGGTAGTACTGAAACTCAAATTGTTATAGGTATGGAAAGCTGGAAATAAGTTCAGTTAAAATTTTTACAAAGGACCTAACCATGTTCAGTAAGGATAGATTACATACAGTTAGGGGTGGAGTGTTTATTGCTGTCAGAAGTAGTTTACATTGTAGTAAAATTGATTTAGATGGTTCCAGTGAGATAGTATGGGAAGATATTACACTTGACAACTGAAATAAATTAATAATTGGTTCCTTTTTCCAATTCCCCTCCCTGAAACACACACATACTTAGATGATACAGTTGCTGAACAGTTCAAAGAAAACGTGAGTCTCATTTCAAGTAGCTACCCCATTCATACAATTATAGATAGTAGTGACTGGCTTTAATCAATCATTGATACATTGGTGAAAGCAAATGTTTCGAATCAGTGGTATGGATAAAACATTGTCCAAAGTTGTTCTGAATGCATTCTCAGAAAGGTATTTTGAACAGTTACTTCAGGAGTCCACTTAAAGTATAAATGGTTGTGAAAATGTACTTGACTTCTTTGCAACAAATGATACTGAGGAAATAGCAGGCATCAGAACAGATACAGAGACTAGTGTCCACAAGGTGGTTATAAATACCATAACATCAAAACCCAACAAAAATAAACACAAAATACACCTATTTAAATAAGAAGACAAAAATTTGTTTGATGCCTTCTTATGACACAATTGCCACTCCTTCCAATCTGACTCTGTAAATGTAGACTGGAAGTGGTTTAAATTCAAAGAAATAGTATTGATGGCAATAAATAAATTGAGAGGTATATACCAAATACACTAGTAAGATATGGAACTGATTCTCCATGGTATACCAAACAAATACAGAACACTTTTGCAGGAGCATTGAAAACGCATATTAAATTTCAAGATACAAAAAGTTTTATGGAATCTTGAAATACAGCATGAAGTTCAGTGCAAGGTACTTTTAATAGATTCTACAACCAAGCTCTATCTTCAAATCTGGCAGAAAATCCAAACAGATTCTGTTTGTATATAAAGTACACCAGAGGAAAGACACAATCAACACCCACACAGTGCAATACCCATGGTGATGTTATGGATGACAGTGCCACTAAAGTAGAGATACTAAACACAGATTTCTGAAACTCTTTCACCAAATAAGATGAAGAACATATTTATGAATCTGAATTGAGAACAACTGCAAACATGGGTAACTTAAAAGTACGTATCCTCAGTCCAGTGAAGCAGCTTAAATCATTTAATACATACTTGGCAATCATACACAGTGGCTCGGTTGTTGAAAGATCTGTTCCTATAGACTGGAAAGTTGCACAAGTCACACCAATACTGATGAAAGAAAATAGGAGTAATCCACTGAATTCTAGACCCATACTACTAATGTTGATTTGCAGTAGGATTTCGGAATATACACTGTGTTCAAACATTATGGGTTACCTCAAAGAGAACAATTTATTGACAAACCGCCAACACAGATTCAGAAAATATAGTTCTTGTGAAAGATAACTAGCTCTTTATTGTCAGAGAGTAATGACTGATATCAAAATGGGATGTCAAATTGATTCCATATTTTTAGATTTGCATAAGGCTTTTTAAATAGTTCGTCAAAAGCAACTTTTTCATTGAACAGCATGTCTATGGAGTATCATGTAAGTTGTGGGACTGGATTTGTGATTTCCTGTCAGAAAGATCACAGTTCATTGTAACTGACAGAAAGTCATATATCTGGTGATTGCTGAGGAAGTGTTATAGGCTCTCTGCTGTTCCTTATCTATATACAGGGTGTTTCAAAAATGACCGGTATAGTTGAAACGGCAATACAAACTAAACGAGCAGTGATAGAAATACACCGTTTGTTGCAATATGCTTGGGACAACAGTACATTTTCAGGCAGACAAACTTTCGAAATTAGAGTAGTTACAATTGTCAACAACAGATGGCGCTGCGGTCTGGGAAACTCTATAGTACGATATTTTCCACATATCCACCATGCATAGCAATAATATGGCGTAGTCTCTGAATGAAATTACCCAAAACCTTTGACAACGTGTCTGGCGGAATGGCTTCACATGCAGATGAGATGTACTGCTTCAGCTGTTCAATTGTTTCTGGATTCTGGCAGTACACCTGGTCTTTCAAGTGTCCCCACAGAAACAAGTCACAGGGGTTCATGTCTGGCGAATAGGGAGGCCAATCCACGCCGCCTCCTGTATGTTTCGGATAGCCCAAAGAAATCACATGATCGTCGAAATATTAATTGAGGAAATTAAAGACGTCGGCTGTGCGATGTGGCCGGGCACCATCTTGCATAAACCACGAGGTGTTCGCAATGTCGTCTAAGGCAGTTTGTACCGCCACAAATTCACGAAGAATGTCCAGATAGCGTGATGCAGTAATCGTTTCGGATCTGAAAAATGGGCCAATGATTCCTTTGGAAGAAATGGCGGCCAAGACCAGTACTTTTTGAGGATGCAGGGACGATGGGACTGCAACATGGGGCTTTTCGGTTCCCCATATGCGCCAGTTCTGTTTATTGACGAAGCCGTCCTGGTAAAAATAAGCTTCGTCAGTAAACCAAATGCTGCCCACATGCATATCGCCGTCATCAATCCTGTGCACTATATCATTAGCAAATGTCTCTTGTGCAGCAATGGTAGCGGTGCTGAGTGGTTGCCGCGTTTGAATTTTGTATGGATAGAGGTGTAAACTCTGGCGCATGAGACGATAAGTGGACATTGGCGTCATTTGGACCGCAGCTGCAACACGGCGAACGGAAACCCGAGGCCGCTGTTGGATCACCTGCTGCACTAGCTGCGCGTTGCCCTCTGTGGTTGCCGTACGTGGTTGCCCTACCTTTCCAGCACGTTCATCCATCACGTTCCCAGTCCGTTGAAATTTTTCAAACAGATCCTTTATTGTATCACTTTTCGGTCCTTTGGTTACATTAAACCTCCGTTGAAAACTTCGTCTTGTTGTAACAACACTGTGTTCTAGGCGGTGGAATTCCAACACCAGAAAAATCCTCTGTTCTAAGGAATAAACTATGTTTTCCACAGCACACTTGCAACGTTGTGAACATCACTTGCAGCGCCATCTGTTGTTGAAAATTGTAACTACTGTAATTTCGAAAGTTTGTCCACCTGAAAATGTACTGTTGTCCCAAGCATATTGCAACAAACGGTGTATTTCTATCACTGCTCGTTTAGTTTTTATTGCCGTTTCAAATATACCGGTCATTTTTGAAACACCCTGCAAATGATTTAGGAGACAATCTGAGCAGACTTCTTAGTTTGTCTGCAAATGATGATCTCATTTACCATTTCATAAACTCATCACAAGATCAAAAATAATTGCAAAATGACACAGACAAGATATCTGTCTGGTACAAAACATGGCACTTGATTCTAAGTAATGAGAAGTCTGAACCCACCCACATGAGTACTAAAAGAAATCCACTAAATTTCAATTTCTCTATAAATATTTCAAATCTAAAGGCTGTAATATAACTACTCAAGTATTATAATTGCAAATAACTGAAATTGAGACAATCATATATGTAATGTTGTGAGGAAAGCAAATGGAAGACAGTGATTTATTGATGGAACACTTAGAAAACGCAACAGGTCTACTACAGAGACTGCTTACACTATGTTTCTCTATTATCTACTACAATACTGCTGTGGGATTCAAATCAGACAGAATTGACAGATCACTTGCAAATATTTCAGAGAAGGGCAGCTCCTTTGTATTATCTTGAAATAGGGGAGAGAGAGTGCCATGGATATGATACACAAATTGGTGTGTCAATCATTAAAAAATAGGCAGTTTTTATTGTGGCAGGATCTTTTCGTGAAATTTCTATCGCCAACTTTGTCTTCAGAGTGTAAAAATATTTTGTTGGAACCCACCTATATAGAAATGAATGATTATCACAATAAAATAAATCAGATCTCACAGGGAAAGAGTTGAGTGTTCATTAATCCTGTGCACTGTTCGAGAGTGGAACGACAGAGAAATAGCTTTAAGGTGGTTTGATGAACCATCTGCCAAGCAGTTAATTGTGAATTGCTGAGTAATCATGTAGATGTAGACATGGCATCCCAAGAGGAATGGTCAATATTCAGGGATATGATAGGAATGATCATTCACTCTAAAAATGTACACTTTAAGATCTGAGAGCATTTATTCATCTTTGATACTGTGAAACAATTCTCCTAATGCACACTCTTTGCTTTCCGTATTCTGAGAGGAATAAGTATGGACCAAACAAGAAAAAAAATGCCTAGTAAATTTGGGCTCTAAAATGCATAGCTTTAGAGCTATGAGCACTTATTCGGTAGAAGACGTATGCACTTTGGATCCCATGTTTACTGGACATTTTTTCCCTGTTTTAGTCCATACTACAATCTCTGAAAATATGGAAAACAAAGAGCTTGAAGTAGAAGATGGTGGATATGGTGAAGTAGAACAGATCTGTTCTATGGCATTGAAGATAAAAAAGTGCTCGTACCTCTTAAAGCATGCATTTTAAATCCCACGTTTACAACCATATGGCTGGATACTGACCATTCCTCCTGGGGCGCCACGTATAAAAGTACAACAAACTACTCTGACTTTCAGAAATTCAGAATTAAGTGTTGTAAATTTATAATAATACTATAAAATAAGTGTATTTTGTCTCAATATACAATGCTACCCAGAAGACTATTTGGTAGTGTATGATACAGCAGGTACTCCAAGAAGAACTAACAAGCTCAATGAACCACGGTGACCATTTGTTAAGATCCATTCACACACATATTAACAAAATTTTCATCAACAAGACAATGTAGTCAATGTAACAACTATTTAAATAATACAAACATTAATGGTAGAACTGGAGATTTATTCCAGACTGTAGTAATAGCAAGTACAACCAAAAAAAGGTATGTTAATTATACAATGAAAAGACTCACGTTGTTAAGTGACTTTTAGTTCAGCAGTTATCTGATATCTGCCTCCACATAATTATAATTTACTTGATCCTTTGTTCAGTTATAACAATTTTTGTGACAGAAAACATTAATTCATTATAGGTTTATAACATATTCCTCCACAGTTCTTTCTCAGCATGTATACATTTTCTCATAAAAAAGCCAATACAATGAAACAGTGAGATTTGTTTGCATATTTGTTACTCAGGCAGAACAAATAACTGACAAAGAAGTTATTTTATTCCTTGTGTGCGTAAAACAAAAAGAAAATCTCACAGCTTTACCTTTCCCATCAGTGGCTGGCGATCCAGTTGCTTTGCGAGTGCAGTAGGAGACAGAGTAGCTGGTGCTACGAGTGTGACCTATGGCACCAGTGTGGTGTGCCACAGGACCTCCACCCCCTTGATAGACACCCACTCCACCAGGACTACGTTTTCCACCAGCAGTCACTCCAACAGTGGACTCCTTGTTATTCAGGTTTGGTGTTGACTTAAAAATTTCCTTCATGAAGTCAAGAGGTCGGAAATCTGATTCAAGAGAATCAACAGCTGCCTCTAATGTGAGTAGTAGCTCTGTTACATATCCCTAAAAAGTAGAGCATTATGTAAAATGAAATTCACTTTTAATTCTTTAAGTATACAAAAATGTAATAATAAAATGCATTTAATTTTGAAGAAAAAGGAAGAATAGTGGTTAGTATCCTGTCATCAGTGAGGGGGACACTAGAACTAGACTGTGATTCTAACTTTGAGCAAAGTAAATAAACATCAGATACTTTACAGACCACACACAAGTTATAAATTAATGCCGGTAACATTTTTCTTTTACAGTCAGGGATAATGTACTAACTTATGTTTGTTTTGGTGTCACTTTGTTAGAAATCACTTTACATGTCCCTATTCAAGAGAGAAAAAAAGGAGACTACACAATGGATAGTCGAGGCAAGTGACATCAAGTGGGCAAGTATGTGTGGATGGGAGCAATTCACCAGTTTCACACTGTATGAGTTTATGGAATAAAGAAACAGCTTTCCTACTGGACTGAAGATTTTGTAGAACTTAGAACTCAGTAGAAAGCCACTCTGAATGGAGGAAGCTAGTCCGGATCGAAATTTGCTTCAGACATACCCCAAGGAAGCATTATAAAACTGTTCCTGTTCACAACATGTAAAATTACCTTGAGGATAACATCACAAGCTTCAGGCAGCTGACTGGAAAAGCTGCTCTCAACAGTCTACACCTGACGGCCTACACCTACAACTATGTTGTGCAGCAAAATTTAGGAATACTTGCAGAGGAGCGACGCTTGGTACTGGGACAGAAACAAATTGTATGTAAATAAACAAACAGAAACCTTATTGTGAGCTTATGTGAGTGATGATTAACTATGGTCACAACCATGAAATATTTAGAAGTACATATTTACAGCAGTTCAAAGGAAAAAACAACATCTAATCCCCTTATAATAAAGACGCCAATGGCCTTGCTGCAGTTATAACACCGGTTCCCATCAAATCACCAAAGTTACACATTGTTGGGCTTGGATAACACTTGAATGGGTCACTGTCCAGGTCTGACAAGAGCTATTGGAAAGTGCAGTGCACTCAGCCCTCATGACGTCAATTGAGTAGTTACTTGAGTGAGAAGTAGTGACACCAGTCACAAAAACTAACAATGAGTGGGAGAGCGGTGCTGACTACATGCCCCTCCATATCTGCTTCTTCGTCTTCGTCTTCATTTCTCCTCTATCCAACATATGATTGGGTCGGGGTGTATATATCTGCTTCTGGCAACACCTAAAGGGTGAGGATGACATGGCAGACAGTCAGTACTGTTGGGATTTCAAGGCCTGTCTGGACAATGTTTGTTTGTTTGTTTGTTTATAGTAAAGGCAGATACCAGATTAAAATTTTATTGGGTGAACCATATGGAAATACAATTAAACCACAAGCTAGGTATTCCATCATTTTTTTGGGAGTGCATCCAGGACATTATTAGCTCTTGTACTAATATCTTTTATGCATGCACATTTACTTCACAGTGTCAGGTGCTTTAAAAAATCATGCAAATGATTCATCTTGAGAATGGCTAAAAGGTTTTCAGCTCCAATATCAGCACAAGAGCTAATACTGACCTGCATGCATTCCCAAAAAATGATGGAAAATTCGATTCACCAGGAAACTTCAAGAAACATGCAAATGGGGTAGGTAGCTGAATCCTGTGTACACAGACAGGAGGTACACAGCCATATCAAATGAGGATACCACCATCCAGGCACACATCATGACAGGCACTTCCCGTTTTCTAATAGCTGCCTTCAAATTACAGAAATAAATACAGATGCTACCAAGAGCGTGCCAGTACATCGTATCCATCTGTCTACAGTGTTGTCTGCTGCCATAGAGAGCATTGACAATCAGGACTACTTCATTTCTGCAAATCAGATTGCAGGTGAAGATTTTCTACTGAGTGTTGACATAAGTAGAAACACTGATGACACTTTTTCCTCTCCACCAGAGTTCCATCTCAGAATTACATAAATTCTGCTAGTTCCAGCATTCCCAATGGGTTCTACAGTTATGGCAGTTTGGGGCAGTTACTGACTGTACATGTTGTGACTTATTTAGAAACTGACAGAAACAGAAAAGTTTCACTAGAACTGCTGAATTTAGTTTCTGGAGTATCTGATGGCTATCCTCATATATCTTATCTAATTGTCCACTATACAGCCTAGCTTATTGTTTGACAACTCAAAGAACACTGGAACAGATATCAATGGTCACATGTTGAATATAACTCCATATATTAATTCCTTAGTATCAAGAAGACTGAGAAACTCAAATGTCTATATATGTCTCTATACTCCACAAGCCATCTTTAAGTTTGTGGTGGAGGGTATTTCTGTGACCATGATCTTTTCCCCTCCTTTCCTTTTCCATTCACAAGTGATATGAGGGAAGAATGGCTGTAGGTAAAGCTCCATATGACACTACTTTTCTCACTGATCATTTCGTGATAAACATATGCGAGAGAAAGTAATTAGTTGCCTTATTCTTCTTGGAATTTAAACTCTCAAAATTTCAACAGTAAATCTTCCCATGATGCACAAGACCCCTCCTATAGTGTCTGCCACTAGAATTCGTTGAGTGTGGCACTCTTCCGCAGAGTAAACGATCCCATGACAAAATTCACTTCTCTCCAATGGCTCTTCTCTGTCTCAACTATCAAACCGTCTTGGTAAGGTTCCCAGACTGGTGAACAACACTCAAGAACTGGTTGAACAAGTACTTTGTAAGCCACTTCTTTTCTGGATATATTACATTTCCTTAAGATTCTCCCAACAAATCTCAACATGACATCTGATTTACCTGCAACTATTTTTATGTAAACACTCTACTGTAAGTTGCTCTGGTTGATTACTCCAAGGTATTTTACAGCATTTAATGTTCTCAGTGATTTGTCACTAATGGAGTAATGGAACAGTAGCGCATCTACTCGACAATTTAAGTGCAATACGTTACACATATTTATGTGCAGGATCAACTGCCAGTCTCTGTTCCAATCATCAACCCTATGGAGGTCTTCCTGCCTTTTGCTAATATTTTGGCATTGCAACCTTCCTACAGAGAACAGCAACATCTACAAATAGCCACATGGACTCTCCAACATTATTCACTAAAATGTTAATATAAACTGTAGAAAGTAGTGATCCTGTAACACTCCCTTGGAGTGGTCTTGAAATTACCTTTACATCTGTTAGTTTAGTTCCATTAAGAACATGATTAGTTCTATCTCAGTGAAGTCCTGTACCCAATCATAAATCCGATCAGACGCCTTATAAGCTCATATTATGTTCACTAACAGATAGTGCAGAACTATATTAAATGCTTTCTGGAAATGAAAGAACATGAGTTTAGGAAGATTTTTTTAAAATGGAGATTTTTGTTCTCCAATAATGTCATAAGTAGAAACACAAAATGTATTCCATAATCCAACAACAGATTTATGTCAACAATAAATACCTATAATTGTGTGTCCATTTGATGACTTCCCTTAAAAATGGGAAAGGCCTGCATTTTTTCCAATAGTTAGGTACCCTTTGTTGCTCCGATAAACTACAGCTAGAAGGAGACCATGTTCTTTTGCATAATATCTGTAGAATCTTACAGATATCTTTTCTGTTTCTAATGCCTTTCCACTGTTGAGCAGTTTTAGTTGATTTTCTACTCTATTATCATTTATCTCAATACCTACCAGTTTCACATTTGTGCTATGATTGAAAAAAGGAATCATATTACGCCATTCTGAGGGTAAAACAATACTGGAAGACCAAGTTCATTATTACAGCCTTTTCTCTGTCATCTCCTGTTTTGGTGCCAGTATGGTCACTGAGTGATTGAATGGACTACTGCAATCTGCTTACTGCTTTAAGTAAGACCAAAACTAGGATTTTTAATCAGATTCACTGAATATTTCTCACATCACTCTCCTCACATTTATTTTGGCACCATTCATATTCCATTTGTCTATCAGGCTTTGACTTCACTTTGATTAGAGATAAAACTTTCTTTGTTTTCACAGCAACTTGCTAATGTGGCTACTGAACCATGGTGGGTCTTTTCTGTCCTTCACAACTTTGCTTGGCACATACTTGTCTAAAGCTTATTTCACAAAGCTTTTGTGTTTAGCTCATATACACTCCACATTTTGATCCTCAGAGCTGAATATTATTAGATGATGACTATTTAGATAATTGGCTATTTCTCTCCTGTCACTCTTGCTAGTCAAAAATATTTTTCTACCTTTTTTTAACATTTCTTCTGATACATTTAGTCACTGATGCTATCACAGCCATATGATTATTGATTTTCTCCACTATATTAAATGTTTCAGAATGTCTGGATCTGTTAATTATTAGGAGGTCTAAGGGATTGTCCTCAGGTGTTGGTTCATTCACTATTTGCTCAAAGCAAATTTTAATCAAGACTTTAAGAATGATCTCACATGAATCCTTTTCTCTGACACCAGTTTTAATTGCGTGACTCCAGTTCTATGAAAGGCTAGATCATGTCTCCCCTAATTACAATAGCATGACCAGGAAACTTACTCATGATATTCTCCAAGTTGTGTCTAAAGTGCTCTGACACTACAGCTCCTGACATAGGTGGTCTATAAAAGCATCTAATTACCATATTTGAGGGACCTTCGATGTTTACCTTTATCCAGAGCATTTCACATTCAGAATATCTAATAAATTTGCTACATGTTATTGAGTTCAGCTGCAATAAATATGCCACCACCATTGGCAACCAACCTGTCCCTGCTATACACACTTCAACCTGAATTTAGAATTTCGTTGCTATTCAATTCTGGTTTCAAGCATCTTTCTATCCCTAACAACACTATTTGGAAACTATTACTTTTAATAGGTGATACCAATTCTGGGACTTTACCATGGATGTTCTTTCCAGTTTGTTAATCTCATACGAACATTTTCTATTTCCAATATGAGAGGACAAACATTCTCTATGAATAATGTGGTTGATTTATCTTCAATTTTGGCTGTTGAGTATTTGGTAATCAGGATTTCTTTTCCATGCATAACTGTAGGTTACCTTGTTAATCAACAGAGAAAACATTTGCCCATTTAATATACATCCACACCTTCTTGTGCTACCTCCTTATTCAATTGCTGTAATTTTCAGCATGTTGCAGCAATTAATACAAGACATCAGTCTACATACAGTACTGCAAATATTTAACTAAGTTAACAACCAGATACAAAGATGGGACTTGTAGATCCTCAATATATTGATCTACAAATGTTATACTTTAATGGTGTAAGTTTAAGTGTTCAGTCAAATAGTAGATTCTGTCTTTATGTGCAATATTTTAATGACAATAACAGCTGAATACCTGAAAGCTCACCATTAATGAACCACAGTGAGAAAAACTGAGAGAAGTAAATTTATTCTGGCAATTATGAAACTATGAAAAGTCAGAGTGATGCAATTAAAAAGGGATAGAGAAAATGAAAGGAAAGTGAATGTCAGGAAAGAATATCTACAATGAATAGTGAAATTTACAAACATTTTTCAGTGCATAAAAGATTGCCACATTGAGAGACAGTTACCTGCATATCCTCTCCTTGCTCTGCAACAGTTTCAACTAAACGAGACAAAATGTCGGACAGCATACGGGATGTAATTGGTACCCTTAAAGCTCGAAACACCTGTAAAAATGTGATTTGTTACTGTCATGTAATTTAGTTAACGAAAAGCATAGTAGTTCCAATTAGAACTGCAATTTTCTTCACAAAATTAAAAGAGAGACAAGGTGTTTTCAGTATAGTATGAAAATGAAACTTTTAGAGTTCAGAAATCATTCCTAGTCTGCTGTTTATAGTTTTTACAAGAATGGAGTTATTTATGGAATTATGATATAGTTAAGATATTTCAAATGTGTTGTGCACAGAATAAAGACTAGTAGCGAATGCCACAAAAGAAAAGTTAGTTAGTTGGTAGGTCTGGTTTGAGTTACCTGACCTGACTGCTGGCACAAAAAAAGAAAAAGACAGACAAAAGAAAATAATGAACTTTTGTTGTGAAAATGTGGATCTTTACACGTTGTAAAATTTAGTGTAATATTGAACTTAAGGTATTATGAAAATGGAGAAAAGAACTATCAAAGAAAGCAGAATAATTTACATCAATAATTCTAAATTTCAGAAAATCATACCTATATAACCTAACAATAAGTAAAATTTACATGAAAAAAAATTGAAAAAGGAAACAATTTATTGCCCTGGAACATAAAAAGGAATTTGAGCTAACTTAGGTACATAAAGAAGTTGTTGTTGTTGTTGTGGTCTTCAGTCCAGAGACTGGTTTGATGAAGCTCTCCATGCTACCCTATCCTGTGCAAGTTTCTTCATCTCCCAGTACCTACTGCAACCTACATCCTTCTGAATCTGTTTAGTGTATTCATCTCTTGGTTTTCCTCTACGATTTTTAACCTCCAAGATGCCCTCCAATTCTAAATTGTTGATTCCTTGATGCCTCAGAACATGTCCTACCAACCGGTCCCTTCTTCTCATCAAGTTGTGCCACGAACTCCTCTTCTCCCCAATTCTATTCAATACCTCGTCATTAGTTATGTGATCTACCCATATAATCTTCAGCATCCTTCTGTAGCACCACATTTTGGAAGCTTCTATTCTCTTCCCGTCCAAACTATTTATCGTCCATGTTTCACTGCCATACATGGCTACACTCCATACAAATACTTTCAGAAACGACTTGACACTTAAATCTATACTTGATGTTAACAAATTTCTCTTCTTCAGAAACGCTTTCCTTGCCATTGCCAGTCTACATTTTATATCTTCTCTACTTTGACCATCATCAGTTATTTTGCTCCCCAAATAGCAACACTCCTTTACTACTTTAAGTGTCTCATTTCCTAATCTAATACCCTCAGCATCACCTGACTTAATTTGACTACATTCCATTATCCTCGTTTTGCTTTTGTTGATGTTCATCTTATATCCTCCTTTCAAGACGCTGTCCATTCTGTTCAACTGCTCTTCCAAGTCCTTTGCTGTCTCTGACCGAATTACAATGTCATCGGCGAACCTCAAAGTTTTTATTTCTTCTCCATGGATTTTAATACCTACTACGAATTTTTCTTTTGTTTCCTTTACTGCTTGCTCAATATACAGATTGAATAACATCGGGGAGAGGCTACAACCCTGTCTCACTCCCTTCCCAACCACTGCTTCCCTTTCATGCCCCTCGACTCTTTACAACTGCCATCTGGTTTCTGTACAAATTGTAAATAGCCTTTTGCTCCCTGTATTTTACCCCTGCCACCTTTAGAATTTGAAAGAGAGTATTCCAGTCAACATTGTCAAAAGCTTTCTCTAAGTCTACAAATGCTAGAAACATAGGTTTGCCTTTCCTTAATCTTTCTTCTAAGATAAGTCGTAAGGTCTGTATTACATAAAGAAGTAGTACAGTGAAAAATCAGTTCTCTAAAAAGCACCTGAATATGAATAAATAAAAAAAAAACAACTGTACAAACTCATTATTCAAAGTAAACAGAAAGAGAATAAAATAAAATAATGGGTATTGTGAATAATGAATTGTATACCTTCTTATATTTACTGTAGCACTGTTACCATAATTTAACTATTGCTGTTGTGGTCTTCTGCCTGAAGACTTGTTTGCATATAAGTCTATCCTTTGTGAGCCTGTTTCTTTCTGAATGACTAGTGTAAACTACAACCATTTTAACCTGCATGCTGTATTATAACTTGACCTCTCTCTACAATCCTTCCCCTCCCCCCCCCCCCCCCCTTTCCCATCCAGTATAAAATAGGTAAGGCCTGCTGGGTGCCTCTGAATCTGCCGTAGCAACTGAACCCTTCTCTTAGTCAAATTGTGCTATAAATTTCTTCTCTCTCCATTTTATTTCAGTACTACTTTATTATTTACTCAATCTACCCACCACATTTCAAAAGTCTCCATTCTCTTCTTGAATATTACAGTTATATGCATTTCATACATATTGTCTTCTTGTATGAACTGTTTCATTGTCCACTTTCACTTCTGTACAGGGCTTCACTTTAGAAAAACACCTTCAGAAAAGCCTTCATAAAACTTAAATTTATATCTTATGTTAATGAATTCCTGTTTTCCAGTGATGTTTTCCTTCCTATAGCCAGTCTTCATTTCACATCCTCTCTACTTTGACCATCAGCAATTATTTTTTTGTCCAAATAGAAAAAGTCATCTATTATTTTTAGCATCTCATTTCATAACAGAATTCCCAATGAAACATTTGATTTGATTCAACCTCATTCCGTTACCCTTATTTTACTTTTGTTGCTGCTCATTTTGTAGGCCTTTTTTTTTTTTTTCAAAACATTACCCATTATGTTGAAATGCTCTTCATTGTCCTTTACTGAGTATGAAATAATTACAGTGCCATCTGCCAACATCTAAGTCTTTTTGTTTTCCTTCCTTAACCGTAATTCACTCTCCAAATTTTTCTTTAGTTCTCTTTACTGCTTGCTCAATGCACAGATTGACTAACATTAGGAATAGGCTACAGCCCTGTCACACTTACTTCTCAAGTACTGCTTCCCTTTCATGTCCTTCTACTCCCATAGCTGCTCTCTGATTTCTGAAAAAGAGGTATATAACCTTTCCCTCCTTGTATTTTATCTCTGCTGTCTTCAGACTTTTGAAGTGTATATGATGAAAGACATACAACATTTTGCTCCTTGTACTATGCCCCTTTATTTTCAGAATTTCAAAGAGTTTGTGGTGCTAGGAAAAATAGGATGTGCCCTTGAACAAACAAGGAAAATAAGAGGCTAAAGAGAAGAAGCATCATGACTACAGAAGGGGGAAAGGGGGGGGGGGGGGGGAGAGGGAGAGAGAGAGGGAGGGAGGAATGTTTGCATTCTGAGAAAATGTTTTAGAACTAGAAAAGGGTGTTAGCAAAAGAAAGGAAAAGGAAGATTATTGAATCAAGGAAACTACATTAACAAAGCAAAGATGAGGAAAGCTAAATGGGAACAGATGGTGAATACAGCAAATGGAGAGGAGGAGGCTGATCTTAAACCAGACAAAAATATGAAGAAAGTAGGATGAGAAAGGAAGTTGTGTAATGGTAAAGTTAGTTTCACTGATATCATTGTGTACAATACTTTGTCTCTTTGAATTCCTACAATACTTTGTCTCATTGAATTCCTTGAACTCTTTGCTGTCATATCACTATCCTCCCTCGTCTCACTTTTTTGACTTCATATTTTTATCCACTCCCTTTAAACATTTCTTCTTTTATTTCTCCATACTTTACTTATTACTTCTTTTTAACTGCTGGAATTTTTACTTTCCTCTTTCTCCTGCTGCTCTAAGTTATTTTCTCTCCCCAGTGTAGCCTGGCTCCTCCCATCCACCCCTTGAGTTTGTGTCATACACCAACTCCCCTAGATCCCGAACTTCCTAAAACAATTCATGATGGATAGACTTGTTATTAAATGATTTCTGTATCAAACAATAGTTGCAGAAAATCCACCATGTTAGTATTTTATATTCTTTGAGTATGCTGTAAATGGTACACTTCATATCTGTTCTGTTCTGCTGATTGTTACAACAAAAATAATGGAAACAGTGGTCTATAATTTTTACATCTATACATTTAACAAAAACAAAGCAGCTGGAAAATAAATCTTAAGAATATGCATAAATATGTAACATTTATTAATATTTCACTTTTATATGAAGGACATTCACTTGTGATATGTTACCATAAATAATGGAGTCTGAGAGCAATTCTGCATTCTCAAGAGCCATTCTCATAACTTACTTTTATTTCCCAGTATGAGAAAAACATTTACAAACAAAAAAACCATACATTATAATCAGTTTCAGGTAGTTCTACAGTGGAGGCTACATAATCTATCTTACATGTTTCCAGCCACTTTTTGCAACTCAAACAACTTTATGGCAGCAGTTTCCAATGAAGCCATGAAATGTAGTATTAGTTACCTTAGAAATATGATGATTATTTGCCATACGCTACTTATAAAGTGAAATTTATTAGATTAGAAATGTGAATATTAAAAAAAAAAAAAAAAAAAAACTAGAGTAATGACTGAATTACATTGTTGTGCCTATCTTACCTGGAGTGAACGACCAGCATAATGCCTTGATGAACATGACAAGCCAAGTTGAAGTGCTGTTTGAGCCCAGCGTTCACTAATCAAAGCATGTGGTAGTGATTCTCTGAATACTCTTAGCACATGCTGCAGGAAAGTATCAAGCTGTTCTACACTACGCACTGACCAAACTTTTGCAGTAATATCTTCATAATTCCAAAGAGGCTGATTATGCCTATATTAAGACAGAACATAATAAAATTATTAATTATATTCATCCATAGATAGGTCTTGAGTAAATAAGAAATTTGAATCTATTGCCATCTATCACCTGGAAGCTATGAATTCTATAAGAGACTTGATGACATCCTGTATTGGCATGTTAGGTCCTGGTTGTGGACCTGTCCAAGCTGTTGCATCTTCTGGTGTAACAATTACTGGTGGTGTTGTACCTTGAGTCAGTGCAGCATTACTTGAGGATTCCCCTGAGGTAATGTTAGAAAAACTATATTCACACAATTGACTTTAGACAACATTATATTTGTCACAATCTATCAATAGCTAAATTAATTTAGTTATTCAAGACTCACTTAAGAAAATATTTATACTTCTTTTAAAAGTGCTCAAGGCAATAAAGCATTTACTTCTTTGAACTCTGTAATGGAAAATGTGTGTCTTCGCAGACTACAGGTAATTTTTAATTATTATTATTATTATTATTATTAGTATTATTATTATTATTTTAGCTTTAAAATAGCTAGGGTTTTTGCCCTACAGCAGTTGCACTACATTTTATCCTAATTACAGAGTGTTTCAAAGAAACTTCAAATTCTCTATTTTTTTAATAAACTCCTTTTGAAATCTATTCCACAAAATATTCTCTATAAATTTTTGATTCAGTCTTTCCTCCACAATTGCATTTGAAAATGCCTACAGTGTCATTATGACTTGTGATGCATCATATGATTCAGATTTTTCTCAGTGTTTAAGGATTTGTCTTCTAAACAGATTATGTTTACATACTGACAGATTGTGCTTAATTTCTGTTTGAAAGAGGAAGCCTGCAACACTTCTGTGACAATAAACACGAGTAGAATTACACCCTCACTGAAAAAAAGAATTTTGAGGCATATGGCTCTCAATGAATTTAAATGGCTAACACACACAACAAAAATGAATAAGACACTGAAAAAGTATGCTACAGCCTACGCTTACTTGCACACAAAGCAAGCTTCCACACTGTTAGAATTGCATACTTTGCAGAGTTTCACAGTATTCTACAATGCTGAATTATATTCTGGGGTAGCTCAGCTGCTAGCTCAGTAATGCTCCTGACCCAATAAAGAGCTATAAGAGCAATGCACCATGCAAAACAGACTGACTCATGTAGGCCCCTCTTTCAGAAGTTTTCCATTCTCCCCCTATCCTGTGCTTTTATTCTAGAAAATTGTAAATATGTGACGAAAAACATCAGAGAGAGAAATAAAAACTGTAATGCACATGAACATAATACCAGCAAAAAGACAAACTCCATGTTCAGTCAGTAAGGTCAACAGCCTTTAAAACCTCCATTAAAGTAGTGCAATACCAATGTACAATAGTCTACCACATAAGATTCAAGTTATTTCTTCATTTTCTCTGTTTCACAAATTACTAAGGGATTTCTTATCAGATCACTGCTTCTATTCAGTGGCTGAATTCTTAAACCATGTGAAGCACAACAGACAAGAAGCAAGACTATACTAAAACTACTACTGCTGCTGCTAAAGCAAGATCAAATATAATGAATTTATTGTACAGTTATAAACCTACTGTTACAAGTAATTTCAGTATGAGTTAAAATTTATGCTCACAGCATTTCCCCCCCCCCCCCCCCCCTTCTTTATATTTGCTTGAATTCTTTCTGAAATGTGTGAGAACCTAGAGGCAAAAATGGCTGTGGAATAACATGTGGTACCTTTCACCATCCTTTATATTTTGTACATGAAATGATAAATCACAAGTTTAAAAATATCAGTTCAGTACACAAACATTTTTAAAATCAGTTAGACAATTTAACACATGCATTGTTTGTATTTTTATCTTATTCTGGATTTTCGTACTTAGAAGCAATTTTGAGCAAACAACTTCAAAGAAAATTGTGGACAGCTACCCATCCAATCTGGAACTCACCTCCATGGGTAGATACACTGGCAGGAGGAGTAGCTGCTGTTCCTGGCAAATTGGTTGGTATAGGACTGTGAAGATAACTGTCAAATTCTGCATTTGGTTCTGTAAATTAAAAAAAAAATCACTGAAGATTAGTCCCATATTGTTACAGCTATAAATTTATTAATCAGCAGACATACAGGGCTTGAATCATGAAATTCTGCATAGTAATGTAGTTTTAAAGATGAGAAAGTTACAAATAGTGTCAAGATTTCAGTTACAATTAATGTGTACCATAACTAGTCATCACAAATATAGCTACACTCCAATACTTAGCTATACTCTAATACTTCAGTTCTTGTTTTGATTGCTTGGTCTCAGTTCAGTTCTATCTTCCATGTAATGAATTCTAAATGAAACTGGCATAGTCCATATCAGTTCAGGCAGGCTAGACAAAAATATTATCTTCATAGTCTTGGACTTTTTGAATTTAGCATTTGTTAAAAATGAAGGACTAAGTAAGAAACACAATTTTTTTGTTTTCTCCAAAAATATTTCTGCTCCGAGATACAGCCATTCAAAGATGACACTGCACATACCATTTTGAAGTCACAAATTTTGGAAATAAATTTACAATCTCTGAAACAGGTCTAGGTATTTTGTTGCTTTTTTATATTTGAAACATAATTGCTTTATGATTACAAAGAAATCCTCCATTTGGACTTACCTGTCAAAGTTCTTTCATTATAGTGTTCTTAAGTTTTTTTATAATTTATGGAAAAAAATGTTTTTCAAAAATGCCAATCCATAACATTTTGATTTTTTTTCTGTTGATTAATACCATATAGTTCTACATTCCATGAAAAGGAGAGCTTCCATTTTTAGGTTGAACAGGTTTTATAAACAACTGAAATTTTTGCCATACATAAAACCTGTTTCATTACCACATTATCACATAACAGGCTCATAAAAATCAAAACCTAGCCTTATTTAACATAATTTTAGTTTTGAAAGAAGAGTAAGAGACTCATTTTTCAAGCATTTTAAATAGTTCCAAAATGTATGCTAAATGTCCAAAGGCTTACACGTTTCAATTTATACAACTTCTGTGCACTCTGTTTTGTACTGAAACTAGCCAGTCAATGAACTAAAAATCTGTTCCACTGCTTCAGTAACTTCCTTTGATATAGAGTGATGCCTTCCTGTTGAACCAATAGGAACTGGAGCACTTACAGTCTTCAAAACATTGTGAACAGGCTGTGAGCCCTGATGGCATTGTTGCTGTCCTTCAGCTGGAAACCTATATCCATCAGCTGATCCATGTGGTAGCATAAAGTTAACTACAATTTTGTTCAACTCATAATTGGTGTCTATAATCTCTGCAATCCAAGAGTCACAGTCATACACACGTGCCACAAACATACACACGTGCCACAAACACACACACGTGCCACAAACATCCCCCTTCTCAGGTTCTGAATCTGAATATTATACTGCTGCTTCTGAGGTGTTGGGAATGAACGATATTTATTCTTTCTTGATCTTTAAACTGCGTGCAATATGAATTTGCCCATCACTTTGAGCCCAAAAATGTGTCTTCTGAATTCCTTTCACAGGAGTAGTTTCTTTGGACCATTCTTCTATTTTCTGCTCACAGAATTCTTCAATTTCCTCTTTGGACAAAGAATGAGGGCTGTGGATGTGTAAGATTTCATGACTCTCGTAAAATTCCCAGCATTATGAATCGCAGCTGTATTCGGTCTGCAAAGATTATGTTTTGTAGCATGGTGCTTCAGCAGGCCACATTCTTGAAACAAACAAGTCTCTTGCTTTATGTCACAGACTACTAATGACTTCTCATGCCCAACCAAGGTGTCATATGTCACTTGCTCCAGTAAGTTCTTCAAAGTTACCACACAAAGTTCAAAATTCGAACAGTACACACATAAACAGACATCTCTAGGTGGGTGTGGAATTACCCATTTAGGTCATTGTGCATAAAATGTTTATCTTCCAATATTTGAAGTTGTATAGTTGCTCTTATAAACTGCAAAAGTTTCTTTAATACCGCAAGTCATGTAACCCTTCACTTTCAGAAGTGTTTGACCTTCATCTGTTACAGTTATAGTGTCTTTTTCGTTGCACTCTAGTGAGAACAGACCCATTTATCTTCCAGATAAAATGACTGCACTATTTGAACTTGAGCTGCTTTTACAGGATGATCATAATAGGGATCTGGTCTTCCAAAGACACCTTTTACAGACCCCACAATGCTTAATTTGTCTACCATGTACTTTGATACTGATGGAACATTGTTCAAAATTGTTTTCTTTGAAAATGTCTCTGGAATAATGCTTAGAACTTGCACCTTTTCAATGTAGGCTGCAGAATATTTAACAGCTGAATTGATATTTGTGAAAAAATCTGGGCAAGAGTGCTTGGTTCATTTTGTTCTGAATATGGAATTTCTACTTTGAAGAGTGTGGTCAGTTTCTCTGTAGTGTATTCATCCATAGCTTTAGTAATTTCTCTGCACGTTGTTGATGCATAGAGCTTATGACTTGACTTCACTGACCACGGTTTCTTAACCGGACTAACACCTACATTTGTAGCTGATTGGTTCAGGGTATTTAATTCTTCCTCTACTGATTCAAAATCTGCATCATCTGTTCCATGGAAGGCTTCACCTTGTTAAGATACTTTCACTGTTGTTATTTTGTCAAAACATTTAGAACACGAAAAGTTGTCACTGGGAACATCTTCATTTTGAAACAGAGTCTTTGAATGAGAACACTTATTCCCAACCTGAACAAAGTCTGTTTTTTGTTTGTCTTATATATAGCTCTTTTCTGGATATGCAAACAGTCTGCATACTTCACTCTCCTGTGGCCCCTGTCAGAAGCCATTTCAAACAGTCCTTTTCACAAAACACACTGCAACTGTGTCAACTGGCATATTCCTCACAAACACACAGAACTCACTGGGTGGTCTCCGATTTCTTAGAAACCTCTTCAGTAAACAAAGTAGCACTGGCCAGTACAATATGCAACAAAGTGTAAGAAATATCTGCTACAAAGATGATAGAAATAAACATCGTAACACAGAAATTAGTAATAAACACCTTCAGTGAAGACATACATTACACTTGAAAGTTAAAAAAACGATTAAAAAAAATAAAAACTGTCCAACTTAAAGTGAGTACTACATGGTACTAATAAACAGAAAAAAATCTAACTTGTCTGCATTCGCATTTTTGAAAAGAAAATTTTTCTGTAAATTATAAAAAAACAAATTCAAAATACAACAGTAAAAGAAACTTCCTGGCAGATTAAAACTGTGTGCCCGACCGAGACTCGAACTCGGGACCTTTGCTTTAAGCGGGCAAGTGCTCTACCATCTGAGCTACTGAAGCACGACTCACGCCCGATCCTCACAGCTTTACTTCTGCCAGTAACTCGTCTCCTACCTTCCAAACTTTACAGAAGCTCTCCTGTGAACCTTGCAGAACTAGCACTCCTGAAAGAAAGGATACTGCGGAGACATGTCTTAGCCACAGCCTGGGGGATGTTTCCAGAATGAGATTTTCATTCTGCAGCGGAGTGTGTGCTGATATGAAAATCCCTGGCAGTCTCGGTCGAGCACACATTTTTAATCTGCCAGGAAGTTAAGATACAGGTAACTGTTAAGGAAGTGATTCAATTCTGTAAGAAAGGTATAGTAAAAAGTTATAAGAGTGTAGCCATGTTCAACATGCTTAAAAAGACTATCATTCCACTGATACAATCCTGACTACCTTTAGCAACTCCCTATCCTTATCAGAAAACTTCACACAAAAGTCTGAAAAGTCTTGCTGTTTTCAGAGCTCAGCAGAGGATAGTAGAATAATGATGCAGGGGTGAAATGGCTTTAACTCGGGGCGCAAATCCAGCAGGGTGTACAGGGGAACTTCTGACTTCTGTGAAATGTGGAAAGTAAGGCAGGGGTACAAACAAAATTGAAGATGTGAGGATATGTGTGAGTTGTGTTTGATAGCTCAGTCAGTAAGAAAGAAACTAGTCTAGCTTGAAGTTCTAGTCTGATATACAGTTTAACTCTGTCTGGAAGTTTCACAACAGCATGTACATTACTATGAAATGAAAGATTCACACTCTAAACCAAGAAATGTTTAACCGGTAATAAAAGCACTGATTCTGATGCACTTTTAATTAAGGCAATGAATATAGAACTGTAAACACATAGGAAATAATATATGGAAATGAGTGCAACTAATTAAAACATACCAAGACCAACTATATTCAAAATTAATTAGTAGAAGCTGGTTTGGTTGGTTGATTTGGAAAGCAAAGGGACTAAACTGCAGGGTCATCAGTCCCTTGTAGTAGAAGCAAAGAGATATATATTTTACAAGCAACTAGACACTAATATAGACTTAAGAACCATGGACCTTGCCAAGGTGGAATGGCCTGTTGCCTAAATGATACAGATAGTCATACCAAAGGTGTAACCACTATGAAGGGGTATCTGTGGAGAGGCCAGACTAAGCTGTCATTCTTTAAGAGGGAGAGCAGCCTTTTCAGTTGTTGCAGGGGCAGTACACTGAGTAATTAACTGATCTGGCCTTGTAACATTAGCCAACATGACCTTGCTGGGCTCGTACTGCAAACGTCTGAAAGTGCACACATCTGAAAGCAAGGGTAAACTACAGCCATGACTTTTTTGCTTGGGGCATGAAGATAGCTAAGTTAGATAACAAATGAAGACATGCTGAATCAAATTGGGGAAAAAAGAAATTTATGACCCAACTCATTTAAAACATGGGATCAGTTGACAGGACATATGAGGCATCAAGGAATTGTTAATTTGATACTGGAAGGAAGTGTGTAGGGGTAAACATTGTTGACTGAGATGTAGGCTTTAATACAGGAAGTAGGCTCATATGGATGTGTGTTATGCTAGTCACACAGAGGTGTACATGCTTGCACAGGCTAGACTAGCAAGGGGTGTTGCAACATACTAATCTTCAGACTGAAGACCACCACAACAACAAGAAACAAATCATAAAAATTCCTTCTTGACAACTGCTAATTTATAGAAGAATGATGGTCTAGAAACCGGTATCATATGTGCTATAAAAGGATAACAAATATACTTGCTATTACTAATGAAAGTATTTTCCAGTTTTATACAAATTATTCTGAAAATTGGCCACAGGTAATGGCTTTTAAACCAATAGTAAACTAATAAATAATAAAAATATTCAACAGAACACAGACTCCCTATGTTGTTGTTGTTGTTGTGGTCTTCAGTCCAGAGAAAGCTTCTTCATCTCCCAGTACCTACTGCAACCTACATCCTTCTGAATCTGTTTCGTGTATTCATCTCTTGGTTTTCCTATACGATTTTTACCCCCCAAGCTGCCCTCCAATTCTAAATTGTTGATTCCTTGATGCCTCAGAACATGTCCTACCAACTGATCCCTTCTTCTTGTCAAGTTGTGCCACAAATTTCTCATCTCCTCATTAGTTATGTGATCTACCCATCTAATCTTCAGCATTTTTCTGTAGCATCACATTTCGATAGCTTCTATTCTCTTTTTGTCTAAACTATTTATCATCCACGATTCACTTCCATACATGGCTACACTCCATACAAATACTTTCAGAAATGCCTTCCTGACATTTAAATCTATACTCAATTTTAACAAATTTCTCTTCTTCAGAAATGTATTACTTGCCATTGCCAGTCTACATTTTATATCTTCTCTACTCCGACCATCCTCAGTTATTCTGCTCATCTTATATCCTCCTTTCAAGACACTCTCCGTTCTGTTCACCTGCTATTCCAGGTCCTGTGCTGTCTCTGACAGAATTATAATGTAATCGGCAAACCTCAAAGTTTTAATTTCTTCTCCATGGATTTGATTTCCTACTCCAATTTTTTCTTTTGTTTCCTTTATTGTTTTCTCAATATACAGATTGAATAACATTGGGGATAGGCTAAAACCCTGTCTCACTCCCTTCCCAACCACTGATTCACTTTAATGCCCCTCGACTCTTTATAACTGCCATCTGGTTTCAGTACAAATTGTGAATAGCCTTTCGTTCCCTGTATTTGACCCTGCCACCTTCAGAATTTGAAAGAGAGTATTCCAGTCAACATTGTCAGAAGCTTTCTCTAAGTCTACAAATGCAAGAAATGTAGGTTTGCCTTTCCTTAATCTATTTTCTAAGATAAGTCTAAGATAACTCTTTGCGCAGTATCATATCTCCCATTTCATCTTCATCTACATCCTCTTCCATTTCCCTAATATTGTCAGACTCTTTATAACATGAGATTTTTTGTCATGTCCTTCTCCTTCTCTTCTTAATAAAGAGTAAGTGATGGTCTTAAATATAAAGGTTAATGCAGATGATTCTGATGAAGACATGGAAGTGTAGTTACATTTGTTTTGCCACTGGCGAAAAAAAAAGAGAAGAGAGATGTTGAAGTGCAGTGTTGGCATAGTGCCTAACACCCTTAAAAACCACTGAGGCCCACCAAGGTATCCAGCCGCTGTGGCCGAGCGGTTCTTGGCACTTCATTCCAGAACTGCGCTACTGCTACAGTTTGAATCCTGCCTCGTGCATGGATGTGTGTGATGTCCTTACGTAAGTTATGTTAAAGTAGTTCTAAGTCTAGGGGACTGATAACCTCAGATGTTAAGTCCCATAGTGCTTAGAGATATTTGAACCACACACACACACAGAGAGAGAGAGAGAGAGAGAGAGAGAGAGAGAGAGAGAGAGAGAGAGAGAGAGAGAGAGAGGAGTGAGAAGAGTGAGAATACCACAGAGAGAGAGAGAGAGAGAGAGAGAGAGAGAGAGAGAGAGAAAGAAGAGTGAGAAGAGAGATGTTGAAGTGCAGTGTTGGCATAGTGTCTAACACCCTTAAAAAAACACACTGAGGCCCACCAAGCTAGTCGGCTTTGTACATCCATAGTGGAGCTTTGTACTTGTTTAGCTAACTTTCCTAAATTGTGGGTAATAAAATGCTAAAAACAGTATATTACAGGAAAATTTGATGTGCTCTTTAATATCAATGAACTTCCATTTCCCAATGGCACTGCCACTAATATCTATCTCATTTTTCCGGGCAGCAGTTTGTGTATTAAACTGGGACAGTATTATGTATACTTCTTCGTAAAGTATCATATGAAGATGAAAAGCAGCAGTTTTGCTTTTGCTTTCCTACCCACAATTTCAATACTTATGATACCCATTAACATCCGAGTGCTAACTTTGGTGCCACTGTTTACCTCCACAAATGACTATAATTTCTTTGTTTGTTCATTTCATTTATTCATTTTTGTGTACCATGAGTCCTTGATGTGTGTGTATCGCTCAGACATAGGATATGTGCGTTTTGAAAGAAATCTTTCAATAATATTATGCTGTGGTAGTTGTTGAAGGCATTATGCTTTGCTCTATTGACAGCTAAATGTGTTTCAATTAGCATTCTCTTTCTTCAGGCTTAATATTTTGTTTTATGCCTATTATGCAGGTATTGTTGCTTTTAGAAACTGACTGTATAGCATGCCCAATCCATCATTAACTGCTCTGCTAGGTACACATTCATCCAATACTTAGCCAACTATTCTTTCAATCAATTCTTCTATATGCTCCTGCCCAGAGGTAGGGGTTATGACATTCGCTTTGAGATATGACATGACTGTCTCTTAATCTAGTTTATTAAACACGCAAATCGCAAATCTTTCTATTTGTTTCAGCTACTTTCTGTATTTTCGAAATCAGTCTTGCCACAGCTATCTGATGGTCACTGTTACCAGTTTCCACATGGGCATCCTCAAAAGTGTCAGGTTTGTCTGGTGCTATTAGATGTAATACATCCCACCATGACCAAGCTTCAAAACTATCTGCCCCAAGTAGCTTCCAGAGAAATCATTTAGTATTTAGTAGAATGTCTTGTCACACTCACCGCTTACAAATATCATCATTTTCCCTGTCTATTGTTGGATGATCTAAGTTTCCTCCAATAATGACAGGATGACTGTGGAACATACGTATTGGCAAGTTTAAAAAATCTCTAAAGTTTTGGTTGCATCTGGGAGGGAATCTGTTGGTTGATAGAAAATTCCAATTATAAGTTTGGGTACACTGTTAAAACTGAATCTGGCCTGAACAATCTTGCAAGAAACTTCAATTTTTATCCAGGAGGATTTGATTTCGCATTTCTTTGGTCACTTAGTAATACTGTATATCTGAAATACATTAACCCTTTCATTACTGTTAATCATCATGTTGTTATATCACAGTATACTCAAGTGTGGTGTCACCGCCAGACACCACACTTGCTAGGTGGTAGCCTTTAAATCGGACGCGGTCCAGTAGTATACGTCAGACCTGCGTGTCGCCACTATCAGTGATTGCAGACCGAGCGCCGCCACACGGCAGGTCTAGAGAGACTTCCTAGCACTCGCCCCAGTTGTACAGCCAACTTTGCTAGCGATGGTTCACTGATAAATTACGCTCTCGTTTGCCGAGACGATAGTTACCATAGCCTTCAGCTACGTTATTTGCTACACCTAGCAAGGCGACAGTATCCGTACTATTGACATTGTGAACCATGTACCATAAAGAGCGACGTTCTCCATTAATGGATTAAAGTTAAGTATTCCACCAGCTACGTCCGTTTTTCTCAATTCTAATTCCCTTGTCATGTTCCAGACCTCACGCCAGCCTGCGTGAGCTGAAACGCGTGCATTGCGGCCTCCTTTACTAACACGGTTGGCTCTCCTGCCAACCACAACATTAAGTATTGACAGGCCATGCATACATTAATGTATCTCTTACATTTTGATACAAAGTGGCCCTCTGGGTACGACATTGGCCTCACGTTAGCGAGCACAGCAGCTTGAATGCCTGTCCTACTACCCAGGTTTAGCCCTTCCACTGTTTCCATAAATTGTTTGAGGTAAATTTTAGGATGATTCATTAGAAAAAAGGGCAAATTTATCACCAAATCTGAAATTATGCTTCATCTCTGATGTTGTTAAAGTTTCGAGAACATACCTTCACCAAAGAGTCAAGCAGTACATTGCTCCCTCCTATGTATATCTCGCGAAGAGACCATGAGGATAATATCAGAGAGATTAGAGCCCACACAGAAGCATACCGACAATCCTTCTTTCCACGAACAATACGAGACTGGAATAGAAAGGAGAACCAATAGAGGTACTCAGGGTACCCTCTGGCACACACCGTCATGTGGCTTGGGGAGTATAGATGTAGATGTAGATGTAGATGTAGATGTAGATGTAGACCTGATTGTCAGTGTGAGATCAGACCTTTGCCTTCCCTCCTTTCTTATATTTGACATACTAGTTTAGTATGTGCGATATGATGTGATGTAATGTAATGCAATACTGCCAGAATAATCATCCAAATCATGTGACATACTAGCCATATTACTCTATTTACCCAATGTATCTAAATTGTAGAGTATGATTTCGTGTAAAAAGTTAAAAAAGCAGAACTGAACAAGACAAATAAAAATCCATTGTATTTTTAATATTCATAGGTATGCTTGGCTTACTGGTTCTTTTCTTTCTGAATCAGTATATATGGAAATATTGTGTCTAAGTGTTTGAAAGGAATTTTGAAAAATAGCCCTTCAAAAGTCCACATGTATTATGAAAAATGTCTTGCAATTACAATGCATAATATACAATAAGTTCCACATGACAGCCCAAAATTTCATGGTATAAGACTACTTAAGCATTGTGGCACCTTTACTGTATGTCAAGATGAACTTACTTATATTCCATATATTTATTTTACTTATTTATTTGGAATTTAGTCCTATGTGTCTTTGAATTTGAAATGCATTTATAGTAACAATATAAACCAGACAAATTACATCAGAATTTAACACTTTCTGTGCACGTTATCACACAAATTATTACAAAAAAATGTGTTGTCACTAAAAGGAAACTTACATGAAAATCCTAAGAAATCATTAGAATTGAATGAAATAAGTGCTCAATTTCCATTTACCTGTGAAGATATGTGAAAGAACAGGAAGGGCAGGAGTAGGCAATCCCAAGCCAAGTTGTCCTGTTTTACAGTTGAGAAGAATGTGAGCAACAGTCAAATGGTCACAGTGATCTGCTAAAGCTACCAAAAGGTTTAGCAGCAGCATACGGCAGTGCTCATGTACAAGTTGTCTGCTGTGATCCAATCCCAAGAAAAGGATATGTAGCATCAGAGGTACATGGATTGACCAATCCAGATCTACACCATCTACTACAACATCCACCAGTAGCATAACAGCCACATTGCACCTGTTAAAGAATTATTGATGTTTATTATGAGCACAAATCAGATCACAAAGTGTTGCTATCAACTACCAGTGTGTCCATACATACTATTTGTTGTATTATTACTATTATTATTAAGGATGCTGCTTATGACTACCAAATTGTAAACAAAGCATTTTATTACAACATTATGGTTTTCAGAAGATGTAAAATTATTAGAAATAAAACTATATCATACCTGTGAAATCCACTAATAGGCTGAGAACTATCTGGCAGGTACTCTGTAAGAGGAGCAAAGTACCCTCCGTACTCTGGCATTGGAAGTGGATGTGGCTGTGGTATGTCAAACCTATCAATTGGTGCAGTTCGTAAACAGTAACCATCCTCTGTGGCGATTAACTAGAACCAAATTTTTAAGAAGAAAATAGTTAAGTTAATTGTTTATATCCTGAGCAAGTGTACAAATATGCAGAAAAGTTCCAGTGAGAGTCTACACCAAATTAATGTGAAAATCCAGCCTCAGGGACGTTCTGCTTACTTTCAATTTTGGGTGGAGTGGGGGGAGAAAGGTCTCAACAATGGCAATAGTATTTTCCAAACACGGAAGTTTGTTATAAGAATTATATATGGTGTTAGTTCTAGAGTATCATGCACAGACCGCTTGGTAATGTGTGTGTGTGTGTGTGTGTGTGTGTGTGTGTGTGTGTGTGTGTGTGTGTGTTCCCCTTTTCTCAAAAATTGTTCAAAACTTGAATGTAACACTAGGACAAACTGAAGAGTATAACGTTAAAATAGAAAGGAGTCAGATGCATGTGTATACATGTATTCAACAATCTGGCAGAGCATGTTACATGTCTTCTAGGCAATGTGGTGAAATTTAAGACAGAATTAAAGAAATTTTTATTTGGTAACTCATCCTACTCCACTGAAGATTATCTTCACAGAAGCTACAAAAATTCATGCTTTAGCTAATTTTATATTTAATACTAGCACCTTAAAAGAATAGTGTTTCATAATGTTAAGTAATTTCATTGCCTTGCACTTATTATTTAAATAGCATGAACATCTTTGACAACAGGAAGGAAAAGCAGTTGATGCTGGTAACTGTTCATTTAATTTTATGACAGCTGAAAGACAAACCAGTGCGGTTTACACTTATTTACAGATTAAATAGTAGAGGAGGCTTGGAAACAGGTCATGGATTGATACAAAAAGATGAAAATGACGGACTATAAAGTATAATTTCTGTAGTAATAAGACCTGTTCAAAAGCATTTTTTTTTTTTCACGATTCTCCTACATAGTAGATATGCACCATTCATCACTGACAGGGAAAGAGGAAGTCATCTACATACATTTAAATTGCCATCTACATACATTTACATTCCTATCATGACTCACACTGAAACATTACACAAAATGAAGAGAAAACTAACCGGATAAGGAAAGTACAATGAATTTCTCCATAAGCAGAGCAGACAGGGGGAAACATAAGACTGTATATTGAGAAAGTGTATTGTCTTTATAGAAAATAGTAATAATGATCAAAAAAAGTGTGATGATTCAAATAAGTAGAGAGTAATGTGTGATGGTGAGGTGACATTACAATGGAAACAGTGATAATAAAAAGGGAAAGAAATGATATGATGAGGATATCTCCTGTCTTTAATACAGATTTAATAGAGGATTAAAAACAGTGGCTGTTATATACAGCATGTAAGAAAGGGTTGCTCATTGTCACTATCGATATTTAAGAGACCTTTGAAGAGCTGGATGAATTTTTCTATCTTGTAAGCAGAAGAGATAATAAAAGGAAGATGCAAGATAGACTTAATAGTAAAGCTTGCACCAGCAAATGGGCTTCATGTAAAAATAAACAACTACCAACATCCAAAAACATAAACACTAAGACTAAAAAAGAATAATATCCACGGCAAGCTATATTTGGAGCACAGTTCTTTAAGTGTACTATAGGGAAGAGAGCTCTTAAATGAACAGAAGCTTTTCAAATACGATGTTTTAGGAGACTTTTGCAGATGGATTGATTGACTAAGGAAAATAGACTTCCTGCAATGACCAAAAGAGAAAAAAATGTCTAACAAAGAACACAATGAAATGAGCAATTGAGCATATTTCCCAACAAAAGTTGTTGCTGAAAACAGCAGTGGAAAGGACGGTACAGAGAAGGAACTGCTTGGGCAGGAAATAGAGATGAGTATATATGGCAGCCTCTTGATGATGAGGAATACAGCATTTATGCCAAAATGAAGAGAACAGCTGCCAAGTGACAGGACTGGAGAGCTGCATTAAACCAACTTTAGAGTTTATGACCAAAATGAAAATTTTATTCTATACTTATGACATAAAATATACATAACTGTAAAAGCACAACCAATTATTTTTTTTTATAAAATCAATAAAAATATATAATGAAACACTGGAAACTTCAGGTTGGAATGCCAATAACATTAGGAAAAGGATAGATTGCTATTCACTGTAAAGATGACCCATTGAGATGCTGACTGGCACAATGAAATGAGTATTACACATCATAGTTTTCAGCCATAGCTTTCTTCAGCAAAAGAAGCTGCTAGATATAGCAGTCATGTGTGCATGAGGTGTGCTTGCTGTGTGAATGTGTGTATTTTTGTTGTTGAAGAAAGCTTTAGGCAAAAGCTATAATGTGCAATAGTCTTTTTGTTGTGCCTGTCTGCAACTCAACAGGTCATCTTTAGGGAGAGTAGCAATCTATCGCTTTCCTAATATTGTTAAATTGTATAAAAATATACACACAAAATGAAGATAAGCTGAAATACCCAGAAAATTCCACAAAAAAGATACACAAAATTGCACTGTTTATGTTTCTTTTTCATTGACATATTATTATGTGATATACAGCTGAAGCTCTAAAGAAAAAAATACAGAAATCTAAATATAAATTTGCCAACCTCGGGTTCAGTACTTGGTGTGCAGAGGTCATCTGAAACCATTGGTGGACCACTAGCAGTCCTTGTTTTCTCTGTGCGAGGTGTTGGAAAGCCAGCCAGTGCTCTTAGAGCAGTATCTGACTTTGAAGTGCTGTAATAGATAGTAAAATACTAATTTACAAATCTATGGAAAACTGAGCCTATAGTATGTGAAATAGTAAACAAACAATGAAAGAGCTACGATCTGCATGTTTGTGGTGAGCATTTGAAATGTAAATAATTATTGAGAAATTAACTGTGTTCTCCATAACTACCTCCCCTGCCCTACGAACCAGCGACCTTGGTGTGGTGGGATAGCTTGCTTGCTTCAGTAATACAGATAATCATATCGTATATGGAACCATATCACAGGGATGTGTGTGGAAAGGCCAGACTATTTGTATTTCTTTATTAATCCTGTAAATTGTGATGAAGTACACAGTTTGTACAAACAATATAGGATAAGTCAAGTTTGATTTATTACATACAAGTTGAATACTGGTGAAAAAATTACAAAAACAGTAAGACGATCGAAGGGATAGTGTGGTTAAGAATAATTATGTGATCAATTACACTGTTTTTCTTGGTGCTCCAAAAACCCAGAAACAGAATAGAAGTAGTGGTGAAGCAAGTACTCTTTTAGTTTCACTTTAAATTTAGGTAAATTTAGTATCTGTTTCAGAAAGGATGGCATGTGGTTGAATAAGATAATGCCAGTATGATACACTCCTCCCCTCCAAGTGTTTGTGCTTACTGAATTGACATGCAGGTAGTGCACGGAGAGTGAAAATCACAATTATGCTTCTACATATTTTCTTCTTTTAATATGCTTACTTTTATGATGATTAGTACTTTGCAGATATATAAACAAGGAAGGGGCAGTATACTGAGCCTCTTAAATATTGGTCTACAGAAGTCTCTGCATTTAACATGTATTTTTATTCTAACAATGATTTTGGAGCCCAAATGTTTTTCTGCTACATATGGAGTTCCACTAACAAACAGTTGTTAAAGAGGAGCAGGAGCGTTTCCAGTAGCTGCAGGGATGACAGTCTGGATGTCTGACAGATCAGGCCTTGTAACTTTTGTGAAGTTTGGGAAAGTGGCCAAGGATGACACTCATGACAAAAGTTTCAAATCACTCTGTGACTGAATTGCCTCTGTGTTTCATGCCATTTGCCCCCAAATATGTATGATGTTCTTTTCCTCACCAGCATCACTGCCCTCTTACAGGGGTTCCACGATCTCACAGTGTGGAATTGTGTTAAACTTAATGGTGGATACCACAATTCAAGTGATGATTTTGGGGAGCAACCTTTACAAAACACTTGGGCAGGCATTGAGAAAAATTGCTGGGTCTCAGTAGCTCACATTCGTGCTACCAATACAGGCTTGTGAGCTCCTGTCCCCATAAGCACCAGCAACCACAGAGTAGTCCATTGTGAGGGCAAGACTTACTTCTATTACTAGGGCTACTGCTGCTGCTGCTGCTAGGGCCAGAGAGATGTCAAAGCAAAGTCTGATGGCGTGAAGGACCATGATGTCATGAGACAATTCAGGGTGCGGCTGTCATCACACAATATCACACTGATGATGGCAGACCCAGCTGCAATGGTGTTTGAGGGTGCAGCAAGTACATCATTGATGAACTGGGCTGTGGTGATGGATGCATCATCATTGGGTCAGTTTATAATAGTTCTACTTATGTTCAAAATTAGCAACTTCAGATTATATCTATGCGCCCCTTGTTATATTGCTATTTGCAGTGATGTCTTGTAATATCATATCCTATTGATCCATCACGATATTTTCTTTGAGTGCATGTAGACACAATGGTCGAAGATGATTGTGAGATAGTCCAGGGTGCAGCGACCATGGCTGCATTGGCAAATGAGCTGATGTCTTCAGCCGACACCACATTGGTAATGGTGGACTGGGCTGTGTTGGTGTTTGCAGGTGTGCAAATACAGTGGGGGCAATGAATGTATATGCATTATTATCATCATCATCATCATCATCATCATCATCATCATCATGTCTGGTTATGGAGTAGTAATTGCAGATGCAATCCTGATGCTCCACATTTCAATCACATGCACAAGAGAAGAAGAAGAGGAGGAGGAGGAGGAGAAGGAAAAGGAAATTAACCATCAGTTTGCAACTATAATGAGCACACACACAAATATGGAAAAAAAATCATCTTAAATGCATACCTGTAGGATTACCAGAGTCAAATCAGGGTTACGTATCAGCCATCATGAGCTGACATCATAAGTATTTCTGTTAGGGTGTTTCATCTGTGCTGATTCTGTCAGTGCTGTTGCCACTAGCAAGTCTCCAACTGGAATGACTCATCAAGCCGAAAGCCACATTCTGTTGCTTATTTTAGCCAATGGGAGATGAGTATCATATCTATAGTCACATGGTTTTAGGCAGGACAGCACTGGCTCACAGCTGCGGTATGCAATGCTATCTTACACTGTTTCAACCTGTGTTCTTAAAAATAGGATTATATTTCAGTGCTGGTGTGTGTGCTGGTCCATCACGTAGATGTTGCATCCAGTGGTGAAAGAGAAGAATAATTTTCCAATACTTTGACACTTGCTGCATGCTGCAGCCGGTATCTGCTGAGTACTACCCACATATCAGACACTGCCATCGGCTCTTTTCATAAAATACCATAC
The DNA here is from genome assembly GCF_023897955.1 of Schistocerca gregaria. Lineage (NCBI taxonomy): Eukaryota > Metazoa > Arthropoda > Insecta > Orthoptera > Acrididae > Schistocerca > Schistocerca gregaria. The sequence continues at coordinate 322,182,944 of NC_064920.1, read as the reverse complement.
ACTTTAGTAATGTGTCTTTTGTAGATGCCAGGTAGTGTGGGATCCATGTATGTCATATGTAACCATCGGGTGTCAATCAAGTCTGGTAGCTACCATGCTACACACTGCTTCCGCAATAACAGTAATGTACGACAACACCTTAAATATCTGCAGTGTCCAGTAGCGGGCACTCACTACTATGCGCACCAAACCACATTACCAATTGACAAAATGCATATCTAATGCTGCCCATATAAACTTTATAGCAAGTATCTAATAGTTTATTTTTAAAATAATAATAATAATAGTAGTATTTAATAGTAATAATGCAAGACAGGCGACAACAGGCACTTGCTGGCTGGCAGATCATGATACTAGGTGACCGTAACGAATCAGCAGATGCTGACTTAACTTTCTTCAGCATAGCAATTATGGATATGAACAGTAATCCAGCTGACAGCATCTCCAAACCCCTCTCTCTCCAGTGTGCATTAATTCTCCTCTAACACAGTCATTCGTGTAGGCATCAAAATCAGTAGGTGTATTGCAGAACTGATACAGCTGGAGACAGCAATCGAAAAAGGGTTAAAAGCAAGAGAAATGGTTTCAAAAATTAGACAACAGCTGAGCAACAGTATTAGGTGCTAATATGTTGTGCAGGTAAAGTGTATGCTATCTGTGATCAGAAAACTTATCTCGATTTCATCTGTGTAGTGTCAGTATGTGATCCATATGTATCGCTTCTTGTGTGTCACTTTACATTTCATCCAAGCATATTTATGATTTGCAACTTGCATGTTTGGGAGAGAATATCACAGCATTCACAATCCAAATAAAAAACAAGCACGAAGGTCTAGTGGTAGTATAATGATTTCATCTTGTCACAGTGCTTCTCTAGACTGCACCATCTTTGCATTATTAAAGCAACTGTGGTGTCAATCTCTCTCTCATATGTAGTTGTTATATCAAGGACTACAGCCCCTATCTACAGCTTATTCTGATTACTCCACCTGCATAATGCTTTTACATTTTTACATGTATTGTGACATCATTTCTCTCCCTCCCTCTGTATAAATTACAAACTCCATATATTTTTCCAAGCGGACTGTGAACTCTCTCAATGTTTAGTGATGATCTCTGTCATTTTGGGGCAGATGGTACTGTGATTCTAATAGTTCCCTTCCTTCGTACAAATTTGTAGCTTTTTGAGAAAGATCCATGGGATTTCCCGACACTTTGAGCTATTGCTTGTGTCACAAAATTCGAATAATTCATATGTATAAATACAGGTATCCTGTATGACTATGCAGTATTTGTATTGTACTGTATTATTGGCATTTTTAGCATTTTTCTATATTTTTCCCTTATTCCATATTTCTCCATATTCTACACATAAATGTAGAAGAGTAATTATGCTATTATTGCTTACATCTGAAATGCAAAAAATTCTACAAAGCTAAAATACTTCTGGTAAAAAAGTGAGCAGTGGAAAACTATATAGATAGGGCTCCCAATAAATGCAAGGCAGCATGGCAAATAATAAAACACAGGAATATACCAAAATGCACACAAACAGCTCTGTTTCAACACAAGGAATTAATACTAAAGCAACAAATTCATCTGCAATGGATCTTGTTGGAACACCAATGCCTGTCAACCTGGTATGGAGGGCTGTCACACATGCTGATGTTATGAAAGCTCTATCCAAATTTTCAGATTCTTAAAGCATGGACTGTTATTGGTTATCAAATAACATCATTAAAACGACAATACACTTAGTAGCCAAACCATTAGCTTTTATTTTTAATAAATGTGTGGAATTTGGAGTTTTTCCAGATGCACTTAAGGTATCAAAAGTTGTCCCAGTTCTTAAAAGAGGGGACAAACCTTTTTACCAAAGCTACAGACCAGTTTCCACTGTTCCAGTACTCTCAAACATATTTGAGGCACTGATACACACACAAATAAGCAGCTTGTTTGGGAAACACAATATCCTATGCAACAATCAGTTTGGTTTTTGTAAGGGGAGAAATACAATGGGGGCCATGTTGGAAATCATTGACCAAACCTTAACAGCTTTTGAAAACAATAACTTGGTATCACTGGTATTGTGTGACCTAGGCAAAGCTTTTGACTGCATTCCTGTTGATGTACTACTGAGGAAACTAGAGTTTTATGGGGCGAGAGGGTGCACTTCAGCTGTAACAAGTTCATGTTTAAGCAACAGAAAATAATTTGTCTCAGTCAGAAATGTAAATTCTTCCGTAACGGAAATTAGCACAGGTGTACCACAAGAGCCTATCCTTGGACCTATCTTCTTCATTGGAATTATCAATGATTTACCTGATAACATAGCCCATCCTGTCGTATGTTATGCTGAGAGTACAACACTACTTACCACAAATCAGAACATTTCAGATCTGAACAGCGTAACAAAAGAAACAGTTGATAGGGCCCTGGGCTGGTTTGAAGCCGATAACCTCCAGTGCAATCCTAATAAAACCTAGTAACTTTTAGTGGGGATATCAAATGAAGTAGGCAAAAAGTCAGTAAAACTCTTCGGTATTTACATTTACTCAATACTCTATTTGGAGGAATGTATCAATCACGTATGTGATTGGAACCTAAGGGAGGCAGTGAGCTTGGAGTACCTTAGGATGACATACTTTGGGTTATTCCCGTCAGATATTTCATATGGTCTGATTATAATTAGGCACTCCCCTCACATCAAGAACATTTTGAAATTACAAAAAAAAGAGTCTTATGCATAATATGTAAGAGAGGTCATAAGGAGCACAGTCATCCTCTTTTTCCCACTCAGAATATTCACAATCATAAATTTACACATTTATGTGTCTGTACTCCATATTAAAAATAATATTTCAGAATTTGTTGCCAGAGGGGAAATACATGAATATAACATTATGGCAAAGGGTAATTTAGACCCATACCATGCCACAGATTAGCAAGAACAGGAAATTCCCACAAAGTAAATCCACTCAAAATGTTCAATAAACTACAAATTCATGTTCAGTCTATGGATATAAATTTTTAAAAATTAAGTGGTATGGTTGGTTGTCAGATCATTCATTCTATGACAATGAAGAATTCTTTGAGATGCCTGAGCAGGATATTAGCATTAAAACATTTTTTGTAGTTAAACATATTATTGTGTGCTGTGGTTAAGTTGTATGTAATTACATAGTGTATACAATACACAACACACAATACACCATGCACAGGGTATACCATATTGTGCTATGCTATGCTATACTATGCTACACTATACTATGGGAATGAAGTCCCATGCTTCTTGACAGAGGGCAGGGGAACGATGCGGGAGACCCACACTGCCTTACTAGGCAAGGTCCTAATGGAGGTAGTTCGCCATTGCCATCCTCTGACAATAATGGGGATGAATGATGATGATGATGATGATGAAGAGGACACAACAACACCCAGTCATCTTAGGGCAGGTGAAAATTCTTGCCGCCGCCGGGAATCGAACCCGGGACCATGTGATCGGGAAGCAAGAACACTACCACGAGTCCACAAGCTGTGGACATACTATACCATACTATATTATATTATAGTATAGCTTATAGCATTAACTTTAGAAACTATCCTGGTGTAATTTGGTACACTGCGATGCTTAAAATGTATACTATAATGTATTGGCATTAGTTTATTTTATTATTATTTATGTACTACTACTTCCTGTATGATGAACCCAACATCATTATAAAATGATCTATGGTGAAAGATGGTTGTCAGCCTGTGTGCTGTTACTGGGGTTCAGTGAGCTAGTATTTAAATAGCAGCCTGCATCTTTCATTTTGTAACAGTGATTGTTGGTATCGCCCTCAGGACTTTCTAAAAGACACCAATGCTAGTTTCAGTTTTGTTGTTTACATTCATATTGTAGTTTTAGTAGTGTAGATTTACACCACTTGCAACGCTACAATCAAGCAGTTTGAACAATCTACAGCGGCCAGATGGTAGTCTCAATTCACTGTCTGTGTGTTTGCTGTCCACTTGTGTTCAGTCAGATAGTATTTCTCTTAATCTGTAGTATTTCTCTTAAGCTACAGTGAGAATTCTGCAGAGCAGATTTTAGTGTTGTTTTATTCTCATTGTGTATGTCTCAGGTACACCTGACTGTTTTGTATTTTTTGTCACCATCTTCAGTTTTTTACTATTATGAGCAGACATAAGGAGAACCGGCTGCTGTGCTGTTGCACATAAACTGCTGGAAGCTGCATCAGCCACAGCCAACATACTTCTGGCTACTGCTCACAGCATCTACATCAGAGCACCAGTGACGAGACCTGTGACACCATTGCTACTATTGGAGAACCTGGTGATCTGGCTGTTGCTGTGTCTTCCAAAAGGCAACACCTGACTCATCCACCTTCACTTAAAGAGTGAGTGGTGGACAGTGATTTGTTTTGCATGTCACTGGGTGGGGTGGGGATGGGGGCTCAAAGAGGCAATAGGCTGCATGGCTGGTTCCTTACATTTATCAACAGGTACGAGGTGCTACCCAGTGTTGATAATACTTCTGAGCCAGTGTGGGATGTCTCTCCTGTAGGGCCAATGGCTGATTTTTCCTACCCAGTCCGGACAAGTGTAGAAAGTGGGTATGCAGTAATTGGGAGCTCCAACGTTAGGAGGGTATGGAGCCCTTCAGGGAAATAGCAGGCCAATGTGCACTCGGTTTGTTTGTGTGGGGGGGAGGGGAGAGGATGGGCTCATCCAAGATGTGGAGGCAACTCTGCCGGTGGCTATTGAGCACACTGGGTGCAACCGGCTGCAAACAGTGAAACACATGTCGGCAAAAATGACACCTGTCACTTGCACTCTGGGACCATCTGGGATTCCATTAGGAGGATGACTGATTTGGTGAAGTCAACTACCGTCGCATGTGGGGTGCATGCTAAGCTCACTAATTGTAGCATCACACCCAAGGTTGATTCTGCAACGGTATCAGGTACCGTACAAATTTCTCTATCACCGGTATTGGCTAGAGAATTGTATGATTCCTCTTAATTTGTCAGTCATGCACTACATGCAGAAGTGGTTCTATGTTACAGGTGTACATGTGGCGTGCAGATGGGAGGTTTTAGTTTGGAGGACCCCCTACCCATTGAGGTCAGAGACGAATTGCTCGCCAACATCGACGATACATCAGCTACAATGTTCTCAGAGTATGCTTGTCGCTGCAGATTGCATACAGAAAATGTTAATATTATTTTAGTAAACTGCAAGGAGCATCCAGTTATTGGTCACAGAATTAGTATCCCTCCAATGCCGAGATACTATTAGAAACAGACTATTTGTTGGAACTGGAAGTGAACAGCAACGAAATCCGAGTTTCAGACTGGAATATTTATCGTAAGAACATGTTAGTCGCCGATGGTGGTGATGAATTTATTACAGTAAATAATTCGATGACATTTCATGAGTTTATCATGGATTCCGAATGTTGATTAATATGGTTGATGATGAAACCCTCCACACAGAATTAGAACACTTGGAGAAGGTTTTTAAAGCGGATGGCTACATTTCACGCCAAATAAGGAAGGCCATGCGCAACTTTCATAACAAGAAGCAACGTACTGAGGATGCTGATGACTATAAATCAACTGCGTTCCTTCCATACGCCGGGAATGTGTCGTCGAAAATGGGCAGACTACTGAAGAAAAATAAAATCAAGGTTATCTTCCGTCTGCCAGCAGAGAACTGGGCCCTGGTTGGATCCGTTAAAGACGATTTACAACTGAAGAAAGCAGGCATCTACAAAATTCCTTGTGAATGTGGCTCTGCATATATTGGCCAGACGACAAGAACTGTCCATGAACGATGTACACCGTCTGCGGCAATCGTCAAAATCGGCAGTAGCAAAGCACTGTATTTCTTTGGGACATTCAATGGAATACAATGGAACAAAAATTTTAGCTCCGGTTTCCGGATTTTGGGATTCCGTAATCAAGGAATCAGTGGAAATACGACTTGCCGATAATCTTATAAATCGTGACAACAGCTTTCAGCTGGATAAAAATTGGAATCCTGTTATTATAATTATACAATCACAGCGGAATCGACGGCGTCATTCGATACTCAATGACTAGATGATCTTTTACTTTAACCGGCTATGCCGAGCATGTGGAACACCTGACGCATGCGCTGTAGGATGCCAGTACATTTCGTATGCGCGAGATGCGGCATAAATACCGCGACTGCACCTGGGTGCAGTAGTTGTGTACTCACCTGATGATGGCCGGACGTCTCTGGGCCAAAATATCGTGGCAGAATGTCGACGAGATCCGGCTGCATACCCGGAAATTATTAGAAGAAGAAATACGCCGGGAAAATTTCAGAAGTTGCAGAATATCGTTAGTAACTTTCCTGATCATGCCGTTGTAATAGGCGATGACTTCAAATTGGCAGGTATAGATTGGATAAAACATGCACTCATATCTGGTGCTGTGGGGCAGCGTTGGATAAGAAGAAAATCTAGTGCTTCGCCGTCTTTTACGAGAGCCTGAAAACTATTTTTGTGGTTAGACAGAAAGCTATGGAGAACATACTGACCATAGTTTAAGTCTGCAAGTCCATATTCTTCTTGCACTCACTAAAAGAAATGTTCCTATTCTCCATTTATTCAACGGGGTAAGGAACTATGATTTTTCAATAAAAGTTTTGAGTTGTAACTGATTGAATTATATTTTGAAAAATTTCACATGCAAAATAATATTCCTGACAATAACAATAATAATGTTCCTATCATAAACAACACTATGAGCTCTTCAGAGGCGACCTCTACAGTAAATTCCAATTAAATAGTCTTTCGCCTTGACTTCTAATAATCAAAGTTAATTGCTCGCCACAAAAGTTGAAATTATATCACCACTTGCCATGCGGTTTTATTAACATTACAGGCACTTCTGTGAAATCAAAGCTATCCAGGACGGTGTACAGTCCTCGCGAGTTCACTTCCTATTTGTGCCGAAAACATGCGTTTAGCAGCTGCAATTAGCTATGACATCGTCCGAGGCAGCGCGGAAGCAGGTGTTGGACTAATAAGGACAGAGTGATAGCTGGGTGCGAAGTGTCAGTCAAATGGTTCAAATGGCTCTGAGCACTATGGAACTTAACATCTGTGGTCATCAGTCCCCTAGAACTTAGAACTACTTAAACCTAACTAACCTAAGGACATCACACGCATCCATGCCCGAGGCAGGATTCCAACCCGCGACCGTAGCAGTCACGCTGTTCCGGACTGAGCGCCTTAACCGCGAGCCCACCGCGGCCGGCAAGTGTCAAGTCACAACTGCTCTGGCCGTAGTTACATAAGGGCGCAGCAGACTGCTAAAGGGAACATCTGCTGTATGCCCAGGTAGCAACATCTAAATGGCCGCCTTCTAGGACACATTTTATAACATTGTTGCGTATCAGTTTACAATCTTCGTAATTTTTAGATGAATTGAGTGCAGTTGGCTTTAATTACAGAAAAAGTTTCAGCTCGACTGCATTTAAACTTTGCCGACTAGAATTTTTAGAACGGAACTGACAGTAGAATGTGACCTCTGAACTACAACTTTAAGACATCTTGTATTTATTGTTATTTACACCAAAGTCTTGAAACTTATTATAACTTCATTATTTAATGAAGTGCTGTAATCAGAACTTTCTGTCATTAATGTAAATGATACTGAATATATCACAAATACGGACTTTCTGATCCGAATTTAGTATTCAATCTCGACAACTATTAGAGGTAGCTTAATGGAGTCACATAGTTAAGGTTTTTATATCAAACTGAAGCATCATACGACTTTTCATATTTCCGAGCCTAATATTTAGCACCTTGAATTTTTCATAAAAGCACCGATTTTGACCAAACTATTGCTCCGATCAAGTTGAGGCTTGTAACAGTTGATTTTGATATGCAATTCCACAGTCTGAACAATGTTTGGCTTTCTAGCTTTATTATTTAGCGCCACTTGCTTTTTTTATTTAAAACGATGTATTTAGGGAAACATATTCATCCGATCACTCTGAAATTTAACAATTTTAACATTAATATACTATAACATACATTGACAAAGTCTGGAAACGCTACGTCAATTTTTAATTTCATTCTTAGATTATGGCGCAATATTTTGTATGCTACGCACAAGCGCATTATGACGACGTGGCGCTACTAGCAGTGATGGCTCTGAGCACTATGAGACTCAACTTCTAAGGTCATCAGTCCCCTAGAACTTAGAATTACTTAAACCTAACTAACCTAAGGACACCACACACATCCATGCCCGAGGCACGATTCGAACCTGCGACCGTAGCGGTTCCAGACTGTAGCGCCTAGAACGCACGGCCACCCCGGCCGGCTACCAGCAGTGAACTGGGATTAAATCCCAGCACACTCGCTCACCTCTGCATTGCTTGTTTCGCCACAGTGCCAGAGACATGGATTCCTATGACATTATCCTGCATGTCTTGTCCGAAAATTACTTCGAGCAAATAATAGAGAACCAAGGTTTTAGACCTCCTAGCAAAAAATAGGCCTGAACTCATCAAGTCACTAGACGTAGAGGAAGGTATCAGTGTTAGCAGCAACGAATACGTGTGTTACAAGGAATATTAAGAAAGTTAGGAAAATCTTTTTGCTTAGGAAGAGTGACAGGATGCAAATTGTAGAGTATCTGAGTACTCAACATCAAATGTACTCAACATCAAATATTCAGCGCCGAGGAAGATGTCGTGGCGCACAAATGGATAAAATTCAAAAGTATCGTTCAATAAGCCTTAGATAAACGTGTTCCGAGCAAGGTCTTAATGGATGGGAAAGACTCACGTGTTAAAAACAACTTCTACGTAAACAAAGAGAGATTCCTCATAGATTCAAGAGAAATCAAAACCAAGCAGACAAACAAAGGCCCAACGAAGTGAAAATGAGCGTAAGGAGAGCAATGCGACAAGCATTCTACGACTTTGAAAGTAAGATTTCTGACTAAAAACCTAAAGACGGTTTGGTCTTACGTAAAATCAGTGCCCGGTTCTAATCACCTATTTAGTGGCCATACTGGCACCGTAACGGAAGACAACAGTGAGAAGGCCGAAATACTGAATTCGACCTTCGAAATTTGTTCCACTACGGAAGATAGTAGTACGATCCTACATTTCAATCATCGTATGAACGTCAACATGGCAGATATTTAGATAACCAATCACGGGACAGGAAAGCAACTACAATCGCTTAGTAGCGGATAGGTATCAGGACCAGATGAGATCACTGTAAGATTCAACAAAGTTTTTGTGGAAGAAATTGCTCCGCTTCTAGCGACAGTTATCGTAGTTATTTGGAGCAACGAGGGGTATGTAGCGAGTGGAACAAAGAGCAGGTCATTTCAGTTTTCAAGATGAGGTATAGAACAAATGCACATAATTGTAGGCCTATATCGATGAAGTCAATTTGTTGTAGAATTGTGCAACATGTTTCATGCTCAAGAATTGTGAGTTTTTGGACGACGAAAATCCCCTCTATAAAAGTCAACATGGAATCCGCAAACAGAGATCCTGCGAAGCTCAGTTTGTTTGTTTCTCCACGAGATCCACAGCGTTGTAGACAACACAGTTCAGGTTGATGCCGTGTTACTTGGCTGCAAGGAAGGTATTTGACAGCGACCCGCACTGTTGCATATTGAAAAATACGAGCTAACTGAGTATCGGATGAGATTTGTTACTGGATTCAAGACTTCCTTGCAAATAGCACTCAACACATCACTCTCGACAGATGTAAAGGTAATTTTCGGGGTACCCCAAGAAAGTGCGGCAGGATCGTTGCTGTTTACAATGTGTATAAATGATCTAACGGAATGCGGCAGAAGCTCTTTAAGAATGTTCGCAGATGACGTGTTGTCTGTAGTAAACTTGTGAAGCTAGAAGACAGTCTCGAGTTGTAGAATGACCTAAAGAGGATTGATGAATGGAGCAGGCTCTGGCAGTTAGCTTGAACGTCAATAAATGTAACATATTACATATACATAGTGAAGGAAATCCATTACTGTACAGGTATGATATTGATGACAAATTTATGGACACAGTCTACCGTGAAATATCTAGGAGTATAACTATCTAGAGCAAAATTAAGTGGAATGACCATTTGAAACAAATTACAGGAAAAGCTGATGCCACACAGATTCAAAGGAAGAACTCGAAGGAAATATAACTCATCCACTGAAGAATTGGCTTACAAGACGCTTGTTCGACCGATTCTTAAGTGCTGTTCATCAATCTGGGATCCTCAACAGGTAGGACTGATAGAAGAGATATAGAATATCCAACGAAGAGCGTCGCCTTTCGACACGGGATCGTTTGGTAGGCGCAACAGCGTTAGGAAGATGCCTAACAAATCCTGTGGCAGACTGTATAAGAGAGATGTTGTGCATCATGGAGAGGTTCACTACTGAAATTTCGAGAGAGACGGACAACATATTAGTCCCTCCCACATACATCTCAAGAAATGTCCACGACAGGAAAAGTCGAGAAATTAGAGCTAACGTAGAGATTTACGGACAATCATTCTTTGCATGTGCCATTCTTGAGCGGAAAAGGGAAGAGGGGATCAATCACTGGTACTGGGAGTACCCTCGGCCACACACCGTCAGGTGGCTTGTGGTATTGATGTAGATACAAATGTTGAGCTACACCGGTTAAGTCCAGGGTAGTTGTTGTTGTGATTTTCAGTCCAGAGACTGGTTTGATGCAGCTCTCCATGCTACTTCATCCTGTTCAAGGTTCTTCATCTCCAAATACCTACTGCAAACGACATCCTACTGAATCTGCTTAGTGTATTCGTCTCTTGGTCTCCCTCTACGAATTTTACCCTCCACGCTGCCCTCCAATACTAAATTGGTGATCCCTTAATGCCTCAGAACATGCTCTACCAACCAATCCCCTCTTCTAGTCAAGTTGTGCCACTGATTCCTCTTCTCCCCAATTCTATTCAGTACTTCCTCATTAGTTACGTAATCTACCCATCTTATCTTCAGCATTCTTCTGTAGCGCCACATTTCGAAAGCTTCTATTCTCTTCTTGTCTAAACTATTTATCGTCCATGTTTCACTTCCATACATGGCTACACTCCATACAAATACTTTCAGAAAAGACTTCCTGACACTTAAATCTACATGCGATGTTAACAAATTTCTGTTCTTCAGAAACGCTTTCCTTCCCATTGCCAGTCTACATTTTATATCCTCTCTACTTCGACCATCATCAGTTATTTTGCACCCAAAATAGTAAAAGTCATCTACTACGTCAATTGTCTCATTTCCAAACCCAATTCCCTCAGAATTATTTGATTTAATTCGACTTCATCCATTATCCTCGTTTTGCTTTTGTTCAGGATCTTATATCCTCCTTTCAAGACACTGTCCATTCCGTTCAACCGCTCTTCCAGGTCCTTTGCTGTCTCTGACAGAATTACAATGTCTTCGGCAAACCTCAAAATTTTTATTTCTGCCCCATGGATTTCAATTCCTACTCCACATTTTTCTTTTGTTTTCTTTACTGTTTGCTCAGTAGATAGTTTGAATAACATCGGGGATAGGCTACAACCCTGTCTCACTCCCTTCCCAACCACTGCTTCCCTTTGATGCCCCTCGACTCTAATAACTGCCATCTGGTTTCTGTACAAATTGTAAATAGCCTTACGTTCCCTGTATTTGACCCTTGCCACCTTCAGAATTTGAAAGAGAGTATTCCAGTCAACATTGTAAAAAGCTTTCCATAAGTCTACAAATGCCAGAATCGTTGGTTTGCCTTTCCTTAATCTATCTTCTAAGATAAGTCGCAGGGTCAGTATTGCCTCACGCGTCAACATTTCTACGGCTTCTGCCAGCTTTTCCATTCGTCTGTAAAGAATTCGGGTTAGTATTTTGCAGCCGTGCCTTATTAAACTGATAGTTCGGTAATTTTCACATCTGTCAACACCTGATTTCTTTGGGATTGAAATTACTATATTCTTTCTGAAGTCTGAGGGTATTTCGCCTGCCACATACATCTTAGTTGCTAGATGGTTGAGTTCCGTCATGGCTTGCTCTCCCAAGACTATCAGTTATTCTAATGGAATGTTGTCTACTTCCGGGGCTTTGTTTCGACTTAGGTCTTTCAGTGCTCTGTCAAACTCTCCACGCAGTATCATATCCCCCAATTCATCTTCATGTACCTTCCATCTCCACAATATTGTCCTCAAGTACATCGCCCTTGTACAGACCCTCCATACACTGTTTCCATCTTTCTGCTTTCCCTTCTTTGCTTAGTACTGGTTTTCCATCTGAGCCCTTGATATTCATACAAGTGGTTCTCTTTTCTCCAACGGCCTCTTTAATTTTTCTGTAGGCAGTATCTATCTTACCCCTAGTGATATATGCTTTTACATCCCTACATTTATCCTCTAGCCATCCCTGCCTAGCCATTTTGCACTTCCTGTCGGTCTCATTTTTGAGACGTTTGTATTCCTTTTGCCTGCTTCATTTACTGCATTTTTATATTTTCTCTTTTCATTAATTAAATTCAATATCTCTTCTGTTACCCAAAGATTTCTACTAGCCCTCGTCTTTTCACCGACTTGATACTCTGCTGCCTTAACTGTTTCGTCTCTCAAAGCTACCCATTCTTCTTCTACTGTATTTCTTTCCCCCATTCTTGTCAGCCGTTCCCTTATGCTCTCTCCGAAACTCTGTACCACCTCTGATTCATTCAGTTTATCCAGGTCCCATCTTCTAACATTCCCGCCTTTTTGCAGTTCCTTCACTTTTAATCTACAGTTCATAAACAATACATTGTGGTCAGAGCCCACATCTGCCCCTGAAAATGTCTTACAATTTAGAACCTGGTTCCTAAATCTCTGTCTTACCATACAATATCTATCTGAAACCTTCCAGTGTCTCCAAGCCTCTTCCACGTATACAACTTTCTTTCATAATTCTTAAACTAAGTGTTAGTTATGATTAAGTTATGCTCTGTGCAAAATTCTACCATGCTGCTTCCTCTTTCATTCCTTTCCCCCCATTCCATGTTCACCTGCTACTTTTTCTTCTCTTCCTTTCCCTACTATCGAATTCCAGTCCCTAATAACTATTAAATTTTCGTCTCCGTTCACTATCTGAATAATTTCTTTTATCTCATCATACATTTCTTCAATCTCTTCGTCATCTGCGGAGCTAGTTGGCACATAAACTTGTACTACTGTGGTAGGCGTGGGCTTCGTGTCTATATTGGATACAATGAATGATGCGTTCACTACGCTGTTCGTAGTAGCTTACCCGCGCATCTATTTTTTTATTCGTTATTAAACCTACTCTTGCATTACCCCTATTTGATTTTGTATTTATAACCCTGTATTCACCTGACCAGAAGCCTTGCTGCTCCTGCCACCGAATTTCACTACCTCCCACTATATCTAACTATAATCTATTCATTTCCCTTTTTAATTTTTCTAACCTACGTGCCAGATTAAGGGACCTGACATTTCACGCTCCGATCCGCAGAACGCCAGTTTTGTTTCTCCTGATAACGACGTCCTCCTGTGTAGTCCCCGCCCGGAGTCCAGGGTAGCATACTAATATGGATCCATCCTGCAGTAGGTCCGAGGTAGTGTCTCGAAGTGGATCCTACCACGTATGATTGGGGATAGCGTCCGAAGGTGGATTCGCAAAAGTTAGCTCGTGGGGGAGCCCGCCCGTTAGCCGATCGGTCAAACGCACTGCTTTTCGGAGCGGGAAGGAGCGTCTGGTCCCCGGCACGATTCCGCCCGGCGGACTTGTGTCGAGGTCCGGTGAGCCAGCCAGTCTGTGGATGGTTTTTAGGCGGTTTTCCATCTGCCTCGGCAAATGCGGGCTGGTTCCCCTTATTCCGCCTCAGCTACATTATGTCGGCGATTGCTGCGCAAACAAGTTCTCCACGTACACGTACAACACCATTACTCTGCCACGCAAACACAGGGGCTACACTCGCCTGGTGTGAGACGTTCCCTGGGGATGGGGGGTCCACTGGGGGCCGAAATGCACAATAACCCTGGGTTCGGTGTGGGGCGGCGGAGGGGTGAAGTGGACTGCGGTAGTCGTCGTGGGGTTGTGGACAACTGCGGCTGCGGCGGGGACGGAGCCTCTCCGTCGTTTCTAGGTCCCCGGTTAACATACAACACACAAGCTCGTGGGGGAGGATGTAGGGAGTGGGGGAGGGGGATAGGCTAGGGAAAACGTCATACAAAATTGCGTTACTGAGCTATGTGCGAGTTCAAACTAGGATAATTTCACCACTGAAACTCCACAGAAATCCATCTACGAGCATCCATTTTAACGTTAGCTTCGCACTTGTGTTATGTAGGTTGACATTTGGAAGAAGTATAGTTTGGAGATACCCTGGCTGGGATGGAACCCTGTATCGCTCTTGGACGGTAAAATACCAACCCACACTTGGTAATGTGAGCAACAACAGCGTAATTACATTTGTACATCTACATATAGAATATGGAAAAATTGAAAAATATGGGAAACCTGAAAATGCAAAAAGTGGATACATATGGGAAAAACGGAAAAGATATATGCAGATACAATATAGTCATAAATGATATATGTATTTATACATATGACTTATTCGAATTTTGTGACACAAGCAATGGATCAAAGTGTCCGAAGCCCCCTTGGATACTTTCCCAGCAAGCTACAAATTGGTACCAAGGAAGAGAACTATTAGAATCACAGCACCATCTGCCAAAATGACAGACATATGCGCTACACGTTGAGAAAGCTCGCAGACTCCTTGGAAAAATATATGGTGTTTGTCATTTATACAGAAGAAGGGAGAGCCATGATCTCTCTCTCTCTCTCTCTCTCTCTCTCTCTCTCTCACACACACACACACACACACACACACACTTAAAAATAAAAAAGCATTGTAATCGGAATATGTGATAGACAAGAGCTGCAGGTCATTAACGTAAAGACTGGACACAAGAGAGAGATTGATACCGCAGTTGCTTTAATAATGAAGAGATGGTGCGTTCTAGAGAAATAATGTGACATGGTGAAATTGTCATACTACCACAGGACCTTTGTGCGTGAGGAAAGGTAATGTTTTTTTTTAAAAATTTTTTATTTGGATTGTGAATGCTGTGATATTCTCTCCCAAACATGCGAGTTGCTAGTCAAAGACGTACTTGGATGCAATGTACAGTGGCACAATTCCATATACGAGAAGAGATACATATAAATCACATATTGACGCTACTCAGATTAAATCACGAGAAGTTTTCTGATCACATGTATAGCATGCATTTTACCTGCATGACTTAGATTAGCACCTAATTTGTTGCTCAGTGGCTGTCTAATTTTTTAAACCATTTATCTTGCTTTTAACCTTTTTAAATGGTGCCAGGGCTTTCAAATGGCTCTGAGCACTATGGGACTTAACATCTGTGGTCATCAGTCCCCTAGAACTCAGAACTACTTAAACTTAACTAACCTAAGGACATCACACACATCCATGCCCGAGGCAGGATTCGAACCTGCGACCGTAGTAGTCTCGCGGTTCCGGACTGAGCGCCTAGAACCGCTAGACCGCGTCCGGCTGCCAGGGCTTTCCTCGGATGCAATGTTAAGAAGAACGTATGAGCATAGAACTGTTGACCGATGCTGACATTCTGCTTTTCTTCAAACTCAGGATTCGGAAGGCACTTTGCCATTGCCTGAACGGGTACACCTAGGCAAATAAGCCGTGAATGAGTGAGGAAGAATACAGACCATCTGATTATTTAAGTTATACCTTTAACTGGATGTAAATGATGTCTATGAGTATGCAATACAACAAACTCTGTCATTTGGATGGTTCCAATAGCTGCCTGAACAGTAAATCAACAGACTGAAGGAAAAGACCAATGATTCGACTGTTGATTCTGGTGGGGGATATGTTCAGAAGTGTGAAATGGCAACCCTATCCATTTATATGGTAGGTACAACGACTTGCCACAGTGGCCGAAGTGCCTAGTCCCGAGAAACGGTTCGACCCTGAAGCTGCTGATAATGCTGGGGAATAATCAGCGATATATTCTACACTGCAGGAGCCTCCAGCAATGGCAAAGGTTGAGAGTCACCCCTAGCGTCTCCTTCAAGCAACATTGCTGGTTCAATGAGTACACTGATGTAAATACAGAACAGAGGGCTCAAACGAGTGAGACTCTAGAAAAGATTTTTAGAAAGTAATGAACAATTAGGTTTTCGGAAAATGTTAGAGAATATCGTAAAATTCATTTAGTTTACTTCTGGGATGGGCGTTATACGAGGGTGAATACATCGTCAGACCAAATTTCAAGTGGGGCACCACTTTCAATGAGGGTCTAATCGATGTGGAGATGGAAACAGTTTCAGTGCAATTCACGAAGCCTGTCTATAACGGTATGTGTGTCCTGGACTTCTCCAAACTTCAAATGTACCAATTCCACGATGGGTCTGCGAAGCCAAGTATCACCGAGCCCAAGTTGGTTGGTTATTTTGGGGAAGGAGACCAGACAGCGAGGTCATCGGTCTCATCGGATTAGGGAAGGACAGGGAAGGAAGTCGGCCGTGCCCTTTGAAAAACCTAAATCAGGATGGCCGGACGCGGGATTGAACCGTCGTCCTCCCGAATGCGAGTCCAGTGTCTAACCACTGCGCCACCTCGCTCGGTGACGAGCCCAGGTTACGTTACATGGATACAAACAGTTTCAACTCCTGGGTGGAAGGCTGCGATTCATGCGAAATAATTAGGTACAATCAGGAAGAATTCAACACGTTTGGATAGCGCTCGATAATCCTTTTGGGATAACACCACAAAACGAAACCGTTATCGGCCCGGTGATAGACAAGGCAAATAGTTTATAGATTGTGGAATTCGTAGGGCTCAGGTCAAAGATGTACGCATACCACATACACGCAGACGCCACCCATTGGCAGGCTAAGGGAATGCATCGAGTGGCCTCAAAGCCTGTCTGAATCGAGGATTAAAAGATGTGCCTGCTCGATGGCGTTGGCAGCGGTTCACATGTGGCAGGTCAAGTAGTCTTTCTATTGAGACCCACGAGGTCCACATTGCAACGCAGTTGAAAGTTGGGTTGTCGCATCATGACAACAAATGACCCATGTGTGGGGACGGGATAGGGATTTCCCTGTACTTACTCTATTCACTGAGTGTTCAGCGTGTGGCTGGTTAATTTATTTATAATAGTGGATATATATAATATATGGGGGGGGCGCACTATATTATGTCTGTAAACATTGTATGTAGTTACTTGTGTATGTGGTTTTTTCTTCACTTGCTGCTGCTAGTCTAACTTCCATATATATATAGTGAAAAACGATGAGCAGAAAGAGAAATGTAAGATTAGTATGTAAATAACGTGTAAAAGAGTAACAGGCGCATACAGAAAAAATGGGAAATGTAGTATGTAAGCTATTAGTGTAAATAAATGTATCTGATGGCCAAAAGTCCTTAGAAAACAATAGCTTTGCAATTTATTGTAAATAAAAGAATATAAAAATTGGTAAGAAGCGATAATAAATTATTGTAAAAAAATTGTTAATAATAAACAGTTGCTTAATTTGTCGTATACTGTTGTCGTTTACAAACACTTCTAGTACAGAATTATTGTTAATAGTAATTTGTTTATAACAAACCTGAACCTTTATCCATGACACACAGACTTCAAATGGGAATACCTATGCAACTGAACTAGTTATAAACGATGGTACGGAAGAGAGGGGGCATAATCTAATTGGGCTATGGGGGAAGGGGTTTTCCGCTATTTCATTGTGCCCCTATTGATCCAGGTGTTTACCGCTAGCTTTATATCACGTGACCAGTATCAAGTTAGTCTCGACCTAGTCCATTTGCCTAAGGTGCATGGGTATGTGGGGGAGGGGTCGGTGATTGCAGGAGGTGAGAGGTGAGTGGGAGATGACCTTGATTCCGTGCTGACCTTAATCAAATGATTCGCTGGCAGGAGGTGGGGGGGGGGAGATGACGTTGATTATGGCTAGCACAAGTGTGTAGCCTGTCACGAAGGTCGTTATCAGTGTCCTTGAGATAATATCGTTAGCTGCGCTTCGCCCCTGGGCTTGTTCCTTCTATGCCGACCTACTTACAGCAATTTCCTTGTGGACTTCTTAATCGCCTGTAGAGTGCTGAGTTCAGCAATGAGAAGACCATTTGTTCGCAATTTGTGTTCACAAACATCCGGGATTAACTTCGATAAACTCCACATAAATTACTTCCTACAATAATGCATTTTTGTATTTTCTGAAAAATTTAAAATTTCCATGCTCTGAAAGGAAAAAGAGTACTGCAGAAACAAACTTTATCAATTTTTGCAACTGTGTTGAGAGTCCGCATCTAAAATTGTTACCCAAAACCAGTTCATTTCTTCCGTTTCCTAATTTCACAGTTAGTATCACCACAGAATGTGCTGCAAAAAAATTACGAGTCTCGCTGGTACGATAGGGTAACGATGTCATGAACAGTAGAACAGAATAGCATGGTCCTATCAGAGGTGTAGTGCCCTCGTCTTCTTCCGACCTTTCAACTGACTTACCTCGGCAGTACAGGGAGACCTACAGTTTAACGCGGAATAGCAGCGCAGGTTGTGATTTTTCATATGATTATTGCCAGAGGTGAAAAAGGCAATAAATGATGTGAAAAATGTCAGAGAAACTGAGGAGTGAAATCTGAAACTTTGCAGTGTGAACCCATTCAGCCACTGAGCCATAACTGAAAAAATTACATTTGACAGCACAGAATAGAATGAACAAATTACGATTCTTATTGAGATATTTTTGGGCCTCAAAAGCACACATGATGTGGATTCTTTTCCACTTACTATCCTGTCCAAAGTTGTCCAACTCTAATGCTTGGATGCTGTCTTCGAGGGAGTGAGTCTACGCGCGAGTAGTAAATGTTTCATTTTCTGCCACCTCCTCCCAGGCAGCTCCAAAGATCATTACGCGTTCTTGGCGCAGAGGCCAATTTTCTCGCATTCACTGTTTCGTCTCTGTCCATCAGTTTTCAATATTACCTAGTTCTGGTGCAGGAGGCGGCGAGCCGAGAATGGAAATCTAATTCTGTTCTGCAAACCACTCTCGTTCAATCGCTGACGTGCGTATGGGAGACTGGTCCTCTTGGTAACAGATCACTCAGTCAGCATATAGTTGTCTCACTGATGGGACCATAATATTACTAGTAACATGGGCAGTAATAGGTAGCGTAGAATCGACTATCAATTCCGGGAAGCTTCCATGTCCGCGGAACACATCCAGTCGCAAACTGCCACGCAGACACCACTGCGAGATGTCCCAGGATATATTTGTGGTCGGAAGGATGACTTTAAGGCCTGTATACTCATACTGGATCACCATTCGCTGAGGACAACACCGATTCGTGGAGAAATAATACGTTTCGCCAGTCACGAATAACATTGTTCTAGGGAAACGATAGATTCGATTATTGTAACCGAGCCTTTCCTTGAAGGTTTGCTAAGTGGTCCGGCGTCCCGCAGCAGGCGTTGAACCGTACCCACCGACCCGGGAAACGCAGTAGTGTGTTTCTTACACAGGTGTTGTTACACGCCAAGTCCAATTCTCAAGCACCTACTGGATCCTCCAATATCTCGGTAATGTTTTATCCATCGTCGCACAGTGCTCTCAGAAACGTCATACCGTGGCCGGTCTCCGACGCCGTCGAATGCCCCTTCCTCCACAAGAGCAATGAGGCGGTCACGAATAGCCTAGTGACGATGAGCCATAGCGCACAAATAATCTGACTCGACTGAAAGCCATGAGGTGCAGGTATATGACCTTGCTCGTTTACTCTGGCTATTATAGAACGAATGGTGCACTCGCAGATCTAATTCTCCGCGACAGACTGTCAGTCCTATAGCGTGCAATATCACTGAAACTGTGTCAGCCGTTCTAACGTATTTTGTTAATTAGGGGTTGTAAATTTAAGTTTTCGACTCCGGGGTGGGCAGTCTCCACCAGAAACGACTCACTGATTTATAGCCAAACTTCCGTCGCATCTCTGTGAGAAATTTGCAGCACGTCAGGAAAAGTGCTTCATACACTTAAGGGCCAAAGAAACTGGTACACCTGCCTAATATCGTGTAGGGCCCCCGCGAGCACGCAGAAGTGCCGCAACAAGATGTGGCATGGATTCGACTAATGTCTGAAATAGTACTGGTGGGAACTGACACCATGAATCCTGCAGGGCTGTCCATAAATCTGTAAGAATACGAGGGGGTAGAGATCTCTTCCGAATAGCACGTTGCAAGGCATCCAGATACGGTCAATAATGTTAATGTCTTGGGAGTTTGGTGGCAAGCGGAAGTGTTTAAACTCAGAGGAGAGTCCCTGGAGCCACTCTGTAGCAATTCTGGATGTGTGGGGTGTCGCATTCTCCTGTTGGAATCGCTTATGTCCACCGAAATGCACAACGGACATGAATGAATGAATGCAGGTGATAAGACTCAACTGTCAGAAACGTATCTAGACGTATCAGGGGTCCCATATCCCTCCAACTGCAGACTTTCACCATTCCAGAGCCTCCACCAGCTTGAACAGTCCGCTGCTGACATGCAGGGTCCAAAGATTCATGAGGTTGCCTCTATATCGGTAAACGCCCATCCGCTCGATACAATTTGAAACGAGACTCGTCCGACCAGGCAACATGATTCCAGTTATCAATAGTCCAATGTCGGTGTAGACGGGCCCAGGTGAGTCGTAAAGCTTTGTATCGTGCAGTCATCAAGGGTACACCAGTGAGCCTTTGGCTCTGAAAGCCCGTATCGATGATGTTTCGTTGAAAAGTTCGCACACTGACACTTGTTGATGGCCCAACATTGAAATCTGCAGCAATTAGCTTAAGGGTTGCACTTCTATCACATTCAACGATTCTCTTCAGTCGTCGTTGGTCCCGTTCTTGCAGGATGTTTTTGCGGCCGCAGCGATGTCGGAGAGTTGATGTTCTACCGGATTCCTGATATTCACGGTGCACTCGTGAATGATCGTACGGGAAAATCCCCACTTCATCACTACCTCGGAGATACTATGTCCCGTCGCTCGTGCGCCGACTATAACACCACGTTCAAACTCACTTAAATCTTGATAACCTGCCATTGTAGCAGCATTATCCGATCCAACAGCTGCGCTAGACACTTGTTGTCTTATATAGGCGTTGCCGACCGTTGCGCCGTATTCTGCATGTTTACATATTTCTGTGTTTGAATACGCATGCCCTTTACCAGTTTCTTCGGCGCTTCAGCGTATAATACAATGGAGGGTCTGTATCCCAATCACAAATCCTGTCCAAGTCATCTTGTATCCTTCTACAGCCACTCAACGACGACACCTTCCCGTACACTAGAAAAGACTTTGTACCTCCCTGGAACACATCTGGAACTCTGACAATATCTGTTTTCTGTAATTTTTGAAGTAACGTTTCGTTGTCTGCATGTTCCCAAGGCAAATGAAAAAAATGGCATTTTCATTCACGTCAGTACTGTATCAGACTTTAAGTGTGGCTGCGATATCCATTGGCCAATTTTTGTGCTGTCAATTATACGAGGGCGTGATGAAAAGCGATGCCTGCGTATTTTTTATGTGAAAACATAATATCTTTATTCTTCGTGTCTACATATTTACAGACCTCTGCCGCCAGAGCGCTCTAAATTGCAGCGTGTAACACGGCGGTGTGTAACGTAACTATGTCGGTGCGTGAGAAATAGTGTGTTGTTATCGATTTTCGAAATGAAAGAGTTCGTCCACACACAGAGCGCCCATTCATTCAACATAATGATAGACTACACACGAGTGATTCGACATCTGAAAAATCCGACGGCTTGGGTTCAGTGTCATCGATCGTCGGGTCATACAGACCCGGTCTTGGCCCATCCGATTTTCAACTGTTTTCAGAACTTAGAAAACAACGCCTTCGAGGAGGAGGAGGAGAAGATTTAGTGTTTAGCGATCGGTCGATAACGAGGCCATGAGAGACGGAGCACAATCTCGAATTAGGGAAGGAGCGAATTAGGAAAGGAGAACAGCCGTCCCCTTTCGAAGAAACCATTCCGGTATTTGCAGCGATTTTGGGAGATCACGGAAAACCTAAACTAGGATGGCCCCAAGCAGATTTGAACCGTCGTCCTCTCGAGCGCGAGTCCAGTGTGCTGACCACTGCGCTACCCCGCTCGGTAACACCTTCGAGGTGATCACGTTGATAGTGATCAAGCGTTGCATGCAGAGGCGAGGTTGTGGCTGCGTCAACAGATTCAAACGCTGTAGTGATGGTATCAACAAACTGGTCTCTCTTTGGGGGGAAATGTGTTCATCGCCAGTGTGACCATGTTGAGAAATAAATATGTAGACATGAACAATAAAGATTATATTGTTAGTAATGGTTTAAAGTCTTTCAAGTTTTCACACAAAAAATTCGGAGGCATTACTTTTCAGCACGTCCTCGTACATATCTATCGAGAAATTTAGACTCACATATTTGTGACAATCAAGAAATCTGTAATAATTATCTGCATCTGATGCAGAATCTTAGCAACGTCCAGCAATAGGAAATAATAAAAATATAAGTTAACACGTACCTGCAACTACAAGATTTAATTACTGTTTAAAAAAAGGGCAAACATACAACCAACAACATTGTGATATTTGAAGCAGGCGCCTGAAATTGCCAGGAGTTGACCGGAACTCAAAATATTCTGATAACGAGTTTCGTTTCATTGTTATCATTTTATACCTTCCCTGCCTCTGTCACTGCCTAAAATACAACACGTTTGCTTATGCTTCCAGCAAGATTACTCACGTAAGAAAATAATGTTGAAAGAACTATTCACGTCCCAGATGGCCTAAATGCCGGAAGTACCTGTCTACCTATTTCCCTAAAGCTACTGTCTATACTGAAATAATGTCGCATACTAATCTCCAACTTGGGTAGGGAGTTTCACAGCTGTGGAGATGCTGAGCACTCATCGATGCATAGTTAGTGCTGTTTGTTTTACTGTTGGTAGCTTCCATACGTAGTAACCTCGTGGCTATCATTTGCATACACGTCATCAATTTGATAACTAACAGTCTCTCCCACACATTTATTTTAGCATCTGTCATCTACATTTAAGAAAACAACAGTTACCTACGCAACCTTGTTCTGCGTTATTTGTAGGGATGGTCCTAGTATTGACTGATAGATTCCAATACCTTTAACTTAACGGCGAGTGTTTACGACATGGAATATTAGTGTTTAACACAACGAGGTCCTTAGAGACGGAGCACAAGGTCTGATTAAGGAAGAATGGGGAAAGGAAATCGGTCCTGCTCTTTCATAGGAAACATTCCAGCATTTGCCTTAACCGATGTACGGAAATCATGGAAAATCTAAATCGGAATGGTCGGAAGGGGATTCGATCCGTCGTCCTGCCGAATGCGAATTCAGGGTATTGACCATTGTGCTACGACGCTTGGTGCTGGTGTTCATTACAAACAAAGACAAAGTTCCTCGGCGAACCATGATATGTCCTCTCTCGCAGAAAGCTCACTTTAAATCTTTCACATCAAACAATTACGGTCATGATAAACATGTAACACCCAATAATGACAGTAGACCCATAAAGTAGTAAACGATGCGTTTACGTAATTTCGCAAATAATAAGTTACTGAGATAAATATACCAGTTTTATTTGTCTCTATTTATGGCTTCATAACAGTAGTTTTCAGTGAAACAGTTCAGTGACGTAACTGTTCCACAGACCTAATAAGAAATTATGGAGCAAAAAAGGGTTTACACTTGGAATTTTTTTGTTGTAGCGTATTGAATGGTGCACAACTCCGATACGAAATGCGGACCGTCAGGGAAACGCTCTGTTCTCCACAAAATATGTATCTAGTCGGGGAATTTGGGGGCAAATTAAGTTGGAGAGCACAGCCAAAACACACTTGATGGAATGAGGTGCGGATATTTCTGTCTATGAGCAATAAACAAAACAAGTTTTTACTAATAGCAGTTATTAGAGCAATAGCGATAACAGCTCCCTCAGATGCTGCGTTAATAACTTGTTTACTTCAAATACGTCCCTGTCTTTTAAAGCTTATTGGCAATATGATGAACACAAACGAATTGACAGTGTCCGTCAGGAGACATGTCTGCACTTAGTTTTGGTGCTCTTCATGAATTTTGACGATATTCCCCAACAACTAATCCCACGCCAATCAGTTCTTCATTTTAAACCCCAATCATCTAAACACGGTTTACACAGTAGTAATGATACAATAATGTAATTAAGCGTTTTCACAAAGAAGATACTTAAACGAATTTCGACACGCTTCACATCAAACTTCACGTATGTACTTCAATGAAATTACTGTAGTTGATAAATAAATCTCTTTTCTAGGAGATGCATTTTTCCGCTGAGTGGCATCAGCACCACCCTGCACGTGGGAGAGGATCTGGTACAACACTCTCCGGAACTGAGATTTGGTTACTAGCGGTATTCTACTGTAGAAAGTTTCGTTATTGCTATGTATGTTGTAAAAGACTCATATTGGTGACGGTACTGTTGTCTATGCGAATGGGCTTTAGCGTATTTTTCAAAACTAAAATACATTTTAAAGTCCTCTCACTGAGAAAGTGCGTTAAAATTTCATTTTAATCAGACATGAAATCGTCAATTTAGGCTTAAATATTTAATGTAAAGCATTTCAGTAGTATTCAGATTCGCCTATTTCATGAGGACAAATCTGCTAATAAATGATGCAGCCCGGTTAAATGACGCTAAAGCGTTCGGAATAGCAGCGAAAACAGCACTTCAATCCGTTGAGCATCACTAACCGGAAGTCTGATTTTATAGCAACACGGTGTCCGTAAGAAAATGCGAATGTGTGAAAATCCTGTACCACTTTAATTAACGAGCAACCCACAGCGCCACTGGATGCAAATATTGCGTTTGTTGTGACCGCTTTTCGTCTTAAGCTGGCAGCAATTATTATCTGAGGCAACGCGTGATAGCTGTTTACTTTTCTGCTCATTATGAAGGAGTTTAGAAAGCTCTTACGCTAATATTGCTCGTGACGCCGAACTTCATGAGAAAATCCGATGATGAAACTGGTCAAGATCGGAAATTTTGCGACTTCAAACTTCAGGGAGGGTTTTCATTAGTTTGATAGGCGACTATCCTTCGTTTAGTGAGAATGCAGTGCTGTAGCACGTGTAGTGTTTAGAATAGCCACACTAAAAAAAGCAGCCGACACCGGCGCGGCCATTCCGAAAAAGCACGACCTGGTATGCAAAGGTCGCTAGATTACGATGAATAAAAAATGTCAGCAACTTAGCTGGTGATTATAATAGAAGTCTGGAGGACTTGTGAACAGTGACAGCAGGAAGAGGTTCAAAAAACGTAGAAAAGTAGTACTGTCTGTCACATAAGTTGGTGAGTAGCATCAGATATGGCTGCTGATTCGGCAATGACATTTTAACATGGAAAGATGAGGATCGGCACAGTTAAACTGTTTTCAGCTGCCTTCACAATGGTTTATCACTACAGTAGATGTTTGGCCCCCAGCAAGCACGAAGCACGTACACTTCTGGAAATTGAAATAAAAACACCGTGAATTCATTGTCCCAGGAAGGGGAAACTTTATTGACACATTCCTGGGGTCAGATACATCACATCGTCACACTGACAGAACCACAGGCACATAGACATAGGCAACAGAGCATGCACAATGTCGGCACTAGTACAGTGTATATCCACCTTTCGCAGCAATGCAGGCTGCTATTCTCCCATGGAGACGATCGTAGAGATGCTGGATGTAGTCCTGTGGAACGGCTTGCCATGCCATTTCCACCTGGCGCCTCAGTTGGACCAGTGTTCGTGCTGGACGTGCAGACCGCGTGAGACGACGCTTCATCCAATCCCAAACATGCTCAATGGGGGACAGATCCGGAGATCTTGCTGCCCAGGGTAGTTGACTTACACCTTCTAGAGCACGTTGGGTGGCACGGGATACATGCGGTCGTGCACTGTCCTGTTGGAACAGCAAGTTCCCTTGCCGGTCTAGGAATGGTAGAACGATGGGTTCGATGACGGTTTGGATGTACCGTGCACTATTCAGTGTCCCCTCGACGATCACCAGAGGTGTACGGCCTGTGTAGGAGATCGCTCCCCACACCATGATGCCGGGTGTTGGCCCTGTGTGCCTCGGTCGTATGCAGTCCTGACTGTGGCGCTCACCTTCACGGCGCCAAACACGCATACGACCATCATTGGCACCAAGGCAGAAGCGACTCTCATCGCTGAAGACGACACGTCTCCATTCGTCCCTCCATTCACGCCTGTCGCGACACCACTGGAGGCGGGCTGCACGATGTTGGGGCGTGAGCGGAAGACGGCCTAACGGTATGCGGGACCGTAGCCCAGCTTCATGGAGACGGTTGCGAATGGTCCTCGCCGATACCCCAGGAGCAACAGTGTCCCTAATTTGCTGGGAAGTGGCGGTGCGGTCTTCTACGGCACTGCGTAGGATCCTACGGTCTTGGCGTGCATCCGTGCGTCGCTGCGGTCCGGTCCCAGGTCGACGGGCACGTGCACCTTCCGCCGACCACTGGCGACAACATCGATGTACTGTGGAGACCTCAAGCTCCACGTGTTGAGCAATTCGGCGGTACGTCCACCCGGCCTCCCGCATGCCCACTATACGCCCTCGCTCAAAGTCCGTCAACTGCACGTACGGTTCACGTCCACGCTGTCGCGGCATGCTACCAGTGTTAAAGACTGGGATGGAGCTCCGTATGCCACGGCAAACTGGCTGACACTGACGGCGGCGGTGCACAAATGCTGCGCAGCTAGCGCCATTCGACGGCCAACACCGCGGTTCCTGGTGTGTCCACTGTGCCGTGCGTGTGATCATTGCTTGTACATGTCTATCGCAGTGTCCGGAGCAAGTATGGTGGGTCTGACACACCGGTGTCAATGTGTTTTTTTTCCATTTCCAGGAGTGTATTTTCTACAGTTGCGAACTAACCACAAGCCAATGGAGGGAATGAAGTGACAATAATTAAACCGTCCACCATCGCAACGTCCGATATTCATAGAACGCGGACTTTTAGGCCATAAAAAGTGCAATTTAGGCGCCTAAAGTAGTCTATTTCAGTACCTCATTTAGGTTGTATAAAACCTATAGGACCTAAAATGTTATGCAGAAAAACTAACCATAAGATAAAATACACAGTGTTGACATATGAGCACATTAATGTTCACTAAAAACAAGGAAATTTAAAATATACACAGTTGCACAACATAGCAAACATTACATTACTTCAGTGTTCATACTGATCCCTATATAAAATACAGTATACATCACATATAGTCGTATGCTGAAATACGTGTAGTATGTAATTTAATAAATGCTGGACAAACCAATGGCTTGAAACATTCAAACCATAGTTGGCTTCACAGTAAATAACTAAAACCTTTTCTAGGTTCTCCAGAGAAAAACTATGGCGCTTGTCAGTCAATATTAATTCATACGCCGAAAAAGAACGTTCTACATCAACGTAAGTGAGAGGGGCGTACTTCACTTTCGGCAGATATTGGACAGGAATGTTGCCATCAGGGGAGATGGATACTCCGCAATGTATGTATGCTGCTGCACACAAGTCTTTCAGGCCGGTGTTGTTCTACAAAATCTTTTGCATTTTTGTCCGTACTTGTCCTCCCACTTCACCTGGCGCTTCATTAATTTCCTTTTTACCTTCCTGCAGTAAAGAAATATTCTCGCAAATGGGTCTCCCTGAATCTTCTAATTCAGAAATATACATAGACTTTAATATATGCACACAAAAACAAATAAAATCTCTGAGTAAAGTAGGCCTATGTCATGTCTTCTGTCAAGATCTTTGTGCCGGCCGCGGTGGTCTCGCGGTTCTAGGCGCGCAGTCCGGAACCGTGCGACTGCTACGGTCGCAGGTTCGAATCCTGTCTCGGGCATGGGTGTGTGTGATGTCCTTAGGTTAGTTAGGTTTAAGTAGTTCTAAGTTCTAGGGGACTGATAACCATAGCAGTTGAGTTCCGTAGTGCTCAGAGCCATTTGAACCATTTGAACCAAGATCTTTGTAAAAAGCAACAATTGTTTAGCACATGTTCGATGCTGGCAAAGTTTCACTATCACAGTGTAAATGTATACAGGCTGTGTAAAAGTGTATGAAGTGATACCAACTGGCCATCAAAATGGAACCAGACAGTTGGACCCTAACAGAAAAAAGCCGCCCATACTGTCGCAGTAAGTACAAAACCAAAAAAATTTGCATCCGTATCGACAGATAAACAATACTCATGATCATAAATTGAAGCATGTTCCATCTTTGTCACAGAGCAAGCACCCAGAACTGCTAGAAATAGTTATGCAAATTTCATAAAACCATCTGAAGATAAACCTGAAAAGGTTAAAAAACCTGTTCATGGAATAATAAATAACTATTCAAAAAAGTGACTGACTGCAATTTTATGTATTTTCATAGTATGACGCGTCTTGCTATTTGGATGGTAATACAGTCGACGATGGCCAAAGTACAGTAGAAAGGATATAGAAAGTTAACTGTCAACAGCAGTAGAAAGAAAAGGGTTTCTGAAAAGGAGTAATTTGCTAACATCCAATGTAAATTTAAGTTTTGGGAAGTCTTTTCTGAAGGTATTTGTCTTGTACTGAAACGAAGCATGGACAAGGAGAGACCAGAAGGTTTTGAGATATCGTGCTACAGAAGAACGCTGATTATCGGATGGTTAGAGTGCATGACAACGTACAGAGTGGAATTGGGGAGAAAAAAATTGCGGTACAAATGACTCAGAGAAGGGATCGGTTAACAGGACGCCTCCTGAGGTATTAAGGAATCATGAAATAGTAATCGAGGGAAGTGTGAGGAGTGCAAATTTTACAGGAGATACGTTCCCTGATTACAGTAAGCAGGTCGAAATGGACGTAGAGTCCAGTAGTTATGCAGGCATGAAGAGGCTTGAACAGGACAGATTAGCGTGGAGAGCGGCACCAAACCAGTCTCCGGGCTAAAAACAGCAACAACAATAACATGCTTCATCGGAAGTGTATGTCATTCTAACGCAAAACTACTCTGACTGCAACTAGAATCACAAGAAGAAGACTACGGATAGAAACAGACCTACTTTTGTGACCTAATTGAGCGCCTACTGCAACGCCATAAAGCCGTTTATTACCAACTAACATATCATCTTTATAGATCTGCATAGTTGCAGTACAACTTGGGAATCTGTGTTTCCATCCAAAGATATTCCACACCACAAAGTGTTGTTGCATCGTCCGCAGGCGCTCCTTTTAGGGATGTTTAATGGATAATAACGCTTTCAGTCTCCTCATCTGTGCAATAAAAGACTACCAGCACCTTGCAAGCAGGCACTCATCGTAAAGAGAATGGTCCTCCATTCATCTGTAATCTAGTGTGTACGAGTTGGCGTATCACTTCAGTCACACACGCCTTGCAGCGAGTGGTCAGTCACACACACGAGTTTTATCGCTTCGCATACGCACACCTACACGTCACTTTCTGCGTCCACTACCTGTTATCCAGGTACTAATGGCTGCATCAAGCGAAGGCCATTGTCAGGCAATGAGCATGGATTATTTCTTCGAGTGGAAATATCTATCGTCTTCCCATCATTTCTTTGAACTTTCTGGGTGCCAAAAAGTGTTGCCATAATCTGTGAACTACAGATTGACGAACATTTAATCACCGGGTCATCCTCTGTGTTAGCTTGATTTGCCCGCTATTTGTCAATGATCATGCACTCGATGTCATTCGACAAAGCTGGGTGTCTCAGTTACCTTCCCTCGTCCCTCTTCCACTTCCACCCTCCACGCCAACTAATGTCTCACACTCAAACACGCAATAGTTTGCAAAGTCCAAGAGGGCAGAGCACAGTTTTTGCAGTCTGTTGTGGAAACAATACATTCCACTTTCGCGTCCTTTGCTTTAGTTTCTCGATTTACTGCTATTTTCGTAATCTTGCTTAATCTACGGAAAGCTTTGCTCGATGATCTCTGGAGGCCAAAGTAATTGGTCAGACTGATGGTTTTTCGGCTATGATGATCCCTCTACGTTTTTAAGTAATAATTTGGAAACACTTAACCTGATTTTGGTGAAATACTCGCCCAGTTCGCCGAGTGCTTTAACGCGCCGCTTCTTGGACATAGGGAGGAAAGACTGATCGGATCGAACTTTTTCGCGGACTGACGATGAGGGCTGGAGAGCCGGTAGCCTGGATGTAGTTTTTAGGCGGTTTCCCACATCCCATTACGTGAATACCAGGCTGGTACCCCCATTTCGCAGCAGATACACGTTTAGAGAACATTCTCATACATGCACATAGGATTTACTCAGCTCGCACACAGATGGGGCACACTGGTTTCGTCCTTGAGTGTAAATAGGAGACTGATGATCTTACTGTTTAGTCTCCTTAATCCCATTTTCAGCAATGTAATAAGATTGTTGAATGACACATTTCACAATCACTTCTTGTGGTGACTGCACAGAATCACTTGATTATGTTGGGAACTCCTAAACTCCACAGCATGGCGAATCCTGACTTTTCAGTCTGTCTTATCGACTGTGGATGTCATTTGATTACTTAACACGGTCGGTGACATAGCTGTGTTTTCACTATTCTTCTTGGCTATGGTCCGGATAGTTAGAACCAACACTACAAATCGGAAAAAAACAATAATTCTCTTAAGTAGATAGCTAGGGTAGCTATATCATTAAAATAAAGGTGTGGCAGATTTCCCGTGAGCGATTACACAGTAACAAATACATTACTGTAATTCATATTCTCTACTATTTAGGCAACGTTTCTCAAACCTGTCAAGCTAGCGTTAGTGTTTTATTAGAGTAGCATCACTAGAAATAAATAATATCAAAGACGATCTTGTTCGCATCACATTTCGATCGTTATCCCGCTTGACAAACTTATTCCGACGAGTTTTGAACTGATATGCAGAAGACTAGTATTTATCGGAATAGCAGATGTATTATTCAAAGTAGTTCTGCGACAAAGACGAGCCAAGAGTAGTGCATATCGCTTCTAGGTGAATACAATTGTGTCTCACAGACATGGATGAAATTTCGTACGGATGTCCATCGCTGAAAACAATCGACACGTATTGCATCTTTTAGCTTAGCACTGAAATTTTTAGCAAATCGATACAGATGTTTTCCGTGCTGTGTAAGTCCTGATTACTGTAACCAGCTAGCTACTTGGTCCGATGAGTGAGTGGTGAAAGAATTTCCAGGAGTTACGGACACTACTTCAAATCCATCACCCAGTTACAAGGAACCTTTATTTTTCTTATAGAGGCTATTCATTTTTCGCAAAATAAACAGCATTTCTTACTCGTTTGATGTGAAAGAAGCGCTAATTCGGCACGAAGCACAGCGTTACTGTTTTTACAAGTTCCACACGAAAACTTACGAAGTATAAAACATCTAGTCTAAAATCAAATTGTTATTAAGTAATAATGCATGTTAGGTTCATTGGAATATGTAGATTAAAATTAATCTACTTTATTAAGTAACGACAAGGCGACGCTTAACATTGTTACCAGTAGTCTCGATAAGTTATGCACCGATTTATTTCAAATTTTTACACGATAATCTAATGAACATCCAAACGGACATATATATATATATATATATATATATATATATATATATATATATATATATATATATATATATCCTTTTTTAAACGACAAGGCACAGATTTTCAGTTAAAACTAAGTGTGAGAAAAAAAGCTGTGCTGTGAAAATGTGCGGTTTCGATTTCATTCTCGCAGTCAATTTCAGCTACGATAGGAAGACATGTTAATTGTTAGGTAATTCTCTCTCCCAAGTATATGTTCTTTCTCCTTACGTATATTTTCACACCGAAATGGTATACACAATAATATGCTGTTCTGTTTTCTTCCTCGCTGGTAATGGCTATTCGGCTTATGATCAGAATACTACTACAGAACCTGAATCGTCAAAAAGTATGTATTCCTACCCCTTCACAGATTAAGACTAAGGGAAATACTGTCATTGAAGCTACTATCCTCACATATCCAGCAGATGTAGAGGTGTCTCTCACACCGTGTATACTACCGATCCCAATCGATTTGCCAAGTAATTTTAAGCAACTTCAGTTCCCAATCAAGGTTTCGTTTGCAATAACAATAAACATGGTTTAGTGTCAGAGAGATGTGTAAGAGGACAGACAGGGGGGAGGACGATATGAACATATAGAGAGGGGAGGAGGTGATGCACAGAGAGAGGAGAGGGGGGAGAGGGAAGGGGAGGGGGAGGGGGAGGAGAGGGGGAGGGGGAGGGGGAGGAGGACGAGGACGAGGACGAGGACGAGGACACGAGGACGAGGACGAGGACGAGGAGGCGGAGGCGGAGGCGGAGGCGGAGGCGGAGGCGGAGGCGGAGGCGGAGGAGGAGGAGGCGGAGGCAATGGGCAGGAGGAGGGGATGGGCAGAGAGGAGGGAGGGGATGGACGTTGGGAAGGGGGGTGGGGGGGGGGACCTGTTAATGGATGTATATCCAATCTCCGTACAAATTTATCAATTGCACAGCATTGTCGATTCGCCGATTAGAACATACAACGAGAATGTGAAAAACATTAATTATAATGAAATAACGATGCGAATTTTGTTAATACGACATCGATGATTTGTTTCACAACAAATTAATGAAACTAAAAGAATACGGAAATGGCGTTTATTTTATGAAAATGTATATTTTACCTAAAAAAGTTTCTTTTTAAATCAGGGAAGGGGGGAGGAAGTCTTAACCTAGAATACACAAATCCGGAATACGTAGCCTTCACCTGTTGCCCACCGCACCGGGTCCTAAGCAGACTGTAATCGTTAGGACTTGAACAAACCAGAAAATCCTCTACGTCGGTTTTTCCAAAATATCTGGACAGTAGAGATAAAAGCTGAAAGAGCTGAAGATTGTTTGCAGTGACGTACATCCGTGCGGGATTTCACCCAAATCTGACCGCGTCTGCCGGTCTCACGCCGTGGAGAACCGAGTACAAGATGAACGCTTATTTACAAACTGTAGGAGTCCCATATCGGGCAATATGATTCACATCGCAATGGTACTTCTGCAATACGGCTCGTCAGTTTAGAGATAATTATGGTAGTATTACAGCTGACCAAAGGAGCGACGGTAACAGCCCAGATACAGCGGCTATAGCGAAAGCAATGGCTTGGCACAATGCATCCAACGGCCAGCGGGCGTTAAGTGATGGTATCTCCGATTTGTAATCAACGCCACTTTATGTCAATATGTTTCTCTCTGGAGACAGACGATAACGTCTCAGCAGCGTCACTATCATTGACGAGGAAAGCGTACATGATGATCGGGAAAGAATCAATTTTTATTTTATTGAACGATAATTTAATTAATTCACAACACAGAAGTCACGCGGCTATTAACGTCAGCTAGCTGTACGCCTCTCAGCTTGAGTACTCCTAAGATAATCGAGTATGGAAATATGAATCACACGAAGCCGTAAATGTTTGCAACAGTAGGCCTATGACAGTTTATATTTTTTTGTCTTAATCCTTTATAGACTACACTAAAATCGTCACAAAGTAATACACATTTGAAACTTCCTGACAGATTAAAACTGTGTGCCCGACCGAGACTCGAACTCGGGACCTTTGCCTTTCGCGGGCAAGTGCTCTACCATCTGAGCTACCGAAGCACGACTCACGTCCGGTACTCACAGCTTTACTTCTGCCAGTATCCGTCTCCTACCTTCCAAACTTTACAGAAGCTCTCCTGCGAACCTTGCAGAACTAGCGCTCCTGAAAGAAAGGATATTGCGGAGACATGGCTTAGCCACAGCTTGGGGGATGTTTCCAGAATGAGATTTTCACTCTGCAGCGGAGTGTGCGCTGATATGAAACTTCCTGGCAGATTAAAACTGTGTGCCCGACCGAGACTCGAACTCGGGACCTTTGCCTTTCGCGGGCAAGTGCTCTACCATCTGAGCTACCGAAGCACGACTCACGCCCGGTACTCACAGCTTTACTTCTGCCAGTATCCGTCTCCTACCTTCCAAACTTTACAGAAGCTCTCCTGCGAACCTTGCAGAACTGTTCTGCAATATCTCCGCAATATCCTTTCTTTCAGGAGCGCTAGTTCTGCAAGGTTCGCAGGAGAGCTTCTGTAAAGTTTGGAAGGTAGGAGACGGATACTGGCAGAAGTAAAGCTGTGAGTACCGGGCGTGAGTCGTGCTTCGGTAGCTCAGATGGTAGAGCACTTGCCCGCGAAAGGCAAAGGTCCCGAGTTCGAGTCTCGGTCGGGCACACAGTTTTAATCTGCCAGGAAGTTTCATATCAGCGCACACTCCGCTGCAGAGTGAAAATCTCATTCTTAATACACATTTATTTTTCTCTGACAGACAGTTACGATTTTCGTATGAGTTCCCCACTTTACCCGTGTTGACTTACACGATGTCACAATAACCGTAGCACATCGCCAGTATTAATTTCCCTGTACTTGCAACTATGTGCTTTAATATATGTAGAAAAGAAACGTTTTAAGTTTATATGAATGTGTGGTGTCTGTTTCTCGGACCTGTCCGAAAGAACGGACACCATCTGGAATCCGCCGCTGTGATACATATTATGTAAACTGAAGGCGGGGGGGGGGGGGGGGGGGGGGGAGGAAAGGAACTGATGACAAAGTGGTGGCGCTAGGTGGGAATGTACGTCAGCTGACGAGCGTGCCGAGACCAGAGCCGAGACAGTCCGCGCAGGTGTGATGAACGCTGTCACTAAGTGGCGTAATGGTTAACTCAACAGCGTAATAAGCAGGAGATCACGGGTTTGAGTCCCGGTGTGGCAACATTTTCACTCGTCGCCGTTGATTCCGCATAAAGTCCCGATGTATCGGATATCATCAGTTTCTGCCCCTCCCTTTCCTTCAATTCACATTTTTTTTTTTTTAATTTGGTCAAGTCTCGATTACTGTTATAAATCCCCTTCAAAAACATTGGAAGTATGAGGACATGAGTGCTCTCCCTGTTTATAACATGTTGAATCCACATATTATAGCCCCAAAGCAAACTACATGAATGCGGCGTTTCCCACCTATGCTGTATTGATGTAGACTAATACTTTGCTCTACAACTATTTACGGCATTTTACGCCATTATCCAGTGTTTGGCTAGAATGTCATGTTTTTAAAAATGAAAGTATATTCACTTCCATTGATTTTGGTTTACAAATTTAACTATTCTCGACAGATAGCTGGTGCAAATGAGGCCTTACATGCACCTACCCTAATATTTTAATGATGGAAACTGGTTGTATCTTTCACTCTCAATTTATATGACAGACTGAAAGTTAATTTGTCCAGTTTGGTTTGATAGTGGCATCTGAAGTATTAAACGTAACCCTGAGGTTTGCTGTTCTCTTTACATTTTATACGGAACATCACAAAACAGTTTCCTCGCCGTCCTTAAATAAACGCCACGAGTTGCATACCGCACTATGCAACACTGTCTACCGTGACAGCATCAATACGAGATTTTCTCGCTTGAGAAGCTCACTTACTTTTACAATTCCCAGAGAAAACGTAACCCAAGTGTTGATCATGGTGCTATATGATCATCTCAGGGCTTACAACTGCATGTTTATAAATATACATATATTTGGCCAGACTTTTTTAAAGTGCCTCGGCTGACAAAATCCGATTTTCTTTGCCAAGGTGCTTACGTAATTGCTCCATTTCCTCAGTGACGTAGCTCATGCTATCCTGCACCAGGAAAGAGTGATAGGGTAGTTAATGCAAATTTCTTCTTGCAGTTACTTTGGTAACGCTCTATATTTGCTCTATCTACGAGAAAAACTACTGTTTTTCCAGTCTAGTTTACTTATAAAATGTATTTTATTCCTGGTATTGTTCAGTTGTCTTCGACATTCGACGGAATACGGGTTTAATTAAATCAGGCTCTTACAATTGCTGTTCTTCAACTAATGCTAAAATAAAAGTGAATTAAACACACAAAAATTGTGGCTCTTTATTAAGGAACCACTGAGACTGTCACCGAAATGATTTAGAAAAACCAGGAAAAACCCAAGTCAGGATGGGCGGACACGGAACTGATCTCAGTTCTTCCCACCGTGCCATATGGCTCGCTTCTGACGACGTACAGGGGTTGTACTAAGAGTTTTTTTTTTTTTTTTAAGTAAGGGCCGTTTTTATTTTTTAAAAAAGATACAAATACTTTTGTAAAAAAACTTTTATTTTCTGATTCTACACACTTTTACCTATTTTTCTACATAGTTGCCTTGTTTATTTAAGCACTTGTCATACCGTACAACTAAATTTTTAATTCCCTCTTCAAAGCATTCGGCCGCCTGCTTCGACAGCCAAGAGTTCACGGCCGCTTTCACTTCATCGTCGTCATTGAAGCGCTTCCCGCCAAGATGGTGTTTCAGGTACTGGAAAAGGTGAAAATCGCTAGGAGCAAGGTCGGGGCTGTATGGTGCATGGTCCAAAACTTCCCAGCCAAAAGAATCTATCAAATCCCGAGTCTTTTGAGAGGTGTGAGGCCTAGCGTTATCGTGCAGGAGCAAAACTCCTTTTGTCAGCATGCCGCGCCTTTTGTTTTGAATTGCTCTGCGGAGCTTCTTTAGAGTTGCACAGTAGGCATCTGAGTTGATTGTCGTTCCTCGTGGCATAAAGTCCACTAGCAAAACACAGTTGCCATAATCTTGCGCTTTGACAGCGTCTGTTTGGCTTTGACCTTGACGGGTGAGGTTGTGTGCCATCATTTCATCGATTGTCGATTGCTTTCGGGAGTGATATGGGATACCCATGGTTCATTGACAGTGGCAATTTGACTCAACATGTCATCCCCTTCTTCCTCGTAACGAATCAAAAAGTCCAATGAAGTCGGAAATCTCTTCCCTTTGTGGTCCTCTGTGAGGAGTCTGGGTACCCACCGAGAACACAGTTTCTTAAAGTTTAGGTTTTCAGACACAATTTTGTACAAAACCGATCTTGAAACTTGTGGAAATTCCAAAGAAAGAGTGTAAATTGTGAATCTTCTGTCCTCACGAATCTTTGTTTCGACTGCAGCCACCAAATCATCAGTGATCACAGAGGGCCGGCCTGAGTGTTCTTCATCATGGACGTTTTGACGGCCATATTTAAACTCTCTAACCCAATGACGCACTTTACCTTCACTCATTGCATTCAAGCCATAAACTGGTGTTAATTGACGATGAATTTCTGCAGCTGATAGGCTTCTCGCGGTCAAAAAACGTACTACTGACCGTATCCCACACGCCGCGGGCGATTCAATAATCGTAAACATTATAAAGTAGCAAAGCGATGCGTACACGTCAGCTATAGAGCTGCAACTTGCATCAGTGTGAACGGGAAGGATGTCGTCAAGTGGCGCGGTGGCTTGTTGCGGCGTCCGCGCGAACTACGGGACTATACGCGTGAACGGCCCTTACTTAAAAAACAACCCTCGTAAAATATGGATTTACCGCGAGAAAGTCATGCTTGACAGAAGTACAGACACTAATCAAGCCAGCAGGCTGCGCTGTTGTACTTGACAACGAACGGCACCTGCGCAGTGTCAAATGGTTCAAAATGGCTCTGAGCACTATGGGACTTAACATCGGAGGTGATCAGTCCCCTAGAACTTAGAACTACTTAAACCTAACTAACCTAAGGACATCACACACATCCATGCCCGAGGCACGATTCGAACCTGCGACCGTAGCGGTCGCGCGGTTCCACACTGAAGCGCCTAGAACCGCTCGGCCACAAGGGGCGGCTGCGTGGTGTCCTCAACATGTTTCAAGCGTAGGTCGTGAT
The DNA here is from genome assembly GCF_023897955.1 of Schistocerca gregaria. Taxonomy (NCBI): domain Eukaryota; kingdom Metazoa; phylum Arthropoda; class Insecta; order Orthoptera; family Acrididae; genus Schistocerca; species Schistocerca gregaria. The sequence goes on along the minus strand of NC_064920.1, from coordinate 322,144,952 downwards.
TAGAACAGTGGCCGGCGTGGTTGTGAGTGCATTACGTCGGAGCTACGTGAATTCGAACGTCCGCAAATTGTTGGTATTTGTATGGTGGATACTTCCGTAACCAATTGAGCCGAAATTTTTTTGGTGTTTCAAGGGGTACCATACCTAAGATTTATACCGCATACAGGGAGAGCGGCAAAATGCATCTGCCAAGTCACAACACAGATTAATGTGTATGTTAAGTGATCGTGACCGACGGTCACTGAAGAGAATCGTGGCGAAAAATGAGAGGGCGACAGCTGTAAAAGTCACTGCCAGAACTGAATGTCGCACTCGTGAACCATGTCAGCACCAAAACAATCCTGAAGGGAGTAGGGCAAACTGGAATTCCAAAACGACTCATCAGTGATGCAAATGGCCGTAAAAAGAAAACGTGGTGCCGAAGCCATAAAACGTGGACTATGGAGCAATGGAAGAATGTCATTTGGTCATATCAGCCTTGTTTCGCACTGTTTCCAACTTCCAGCCGAGTTTATCTACATCTACATTCATATTCCGCAAGCCACCTGACGGTGTGTGGCGGAGGGTACCTTGAGTACCTCTATCGGTTCTCCCTTCTACTTCAGTCTCGTATTGTTCGTGGAAAGGAAGATTGTCGGTATGCCTCTGTGTGGGCTCTAATTTCTCTGATTTTATCCTCATGGTCTCTTAGCGAGATATACGTAGGAGGGAGCAATATACTGTTTGACTCCTCGGTGAAGGTGTGTTCTCGAAACTTCCAACAAAAGCCCCTACCGAGCTACTGAGCGTCTCTCTTGCAGAGTCTTCCACTCGAGTTTATCTATCATCTCCGTAACGCTTCCGCGATTACTAAATGATCTATCTGCTATCCGTTGGATCTTCTCAAACTCTTCTATCAACCCTATCTGGTACGGATCCCCACACTGGTGAGCAATATTCAAGCAGTAGGCGAACAAGTGTACTGTAACCTACTTCCTTTGTTTTCGGACTGCATTTCCTTAGGATTCTTCCAATGAATCTCAGTCTGGCATCTGCTTTACAGACGATTAATTTTATGTGCTCATTCCATTTTAAATCACTCCAAATGCCTACTCCCAGATAATTTAGGGAATTAACTGCTTCCAGTTTCTGACCTGGTATATTGTAGCTAAATGATAAGGGATCTTTCTTTCTATGTAATAGCAGCACATTACACTTGTCTACATTGAGATTCAATTGCCATTCCCTGCACCATGCGTCAATTCGTTCCCGATCCTCCTGCATTTCAGTACAATTTTCCATTGTTACAACCTCTCGATATACTACAGCATCATCCGCAAAAAGCCTCAGTGAACTTCTGATGTTATTCACAAGGTCATTTATATATACTGTGAATAGCAACGGTCCTACCACACTCCCCTACGGCACATCTGCAATCACTCTTACTTCGGAAGACTTCTCTCCATTGATAATGACATGCTGCGTTCTGTTATCTAGGAACTCTTCAATCCAATCACACAATTAGTCTGATAGTCCACATGCTCTTACTTTGTTCATTAAACGACTGTAGGGAACTGTATCGAACGCCTTGCGGAAGTCAAGTCAATCTACCTGTGAACCTGTGTCTCTGGCCATCTGAGTCTCGTGGACGAATGGCGTGAGCTGAGATCGTCTTTTTCGAAACCCATGCTGATTCCTACAGAGTAGATTTCTAGTCTCCAGAAAAGTCATTATACTCGAACATACTGGCCACAACAGTCACTAAATCCCAATATCATTAAGCCTTCGTAACATACCGGTACTCTGGAGAGGAGAGTGCGTGATCTATCCACGTCCATTATCGTTAACTGAACGTGTCGCTATTTTGCAGAGAGAAAGGTACAGCATTCCCTTGAAAATAATACAGGACCTGTGTTTATCCATTCCGAAACGGCTGTAAACTATTTTGGATGTCAACCGTTTTCCTACGCCGTGTTAGGCGTGGTAATGTGTTGTGTTTTTGTTGTTTACGTTTCCTTGTCCATCCCCTGTAGCTTTCAGGCACATAGGCGCCAGATCATCATTAACTGGCTAAAAGTATCTTTCGTGTGAGGTTTGCTGAAGTGAAATTAGCTGCCACGTCTATTTTCATTTTGCAACTGTATAAGAAAAACTGCTGAAAATTTCTGGAATAAATTAAATTTGAGTGAAGAAGTAAACATTAGCGCAAAAAATTACGCATGCAGAAAGTATTATAGTCTTTATTACATTTCAGCTGTTGGCACTAGAATAAATCTGAGAAATGTACTAATTCCTCTTCACAGGCATTATTACCATTTTAACTTGGATCACAGAACCAACACAGTTTCTTCATAGTATTACAGTGGTTTCGAAAGAGTGTTATTATTGTGGTTGTACTTGTGTAATAGATATTTGTTTTGTGTTTTATTAACATCGTATTCGTAGTGAAGCGTACATGCCTGTGTGTATGGCTTTACAGCGCGGCTAAGCTTCCTGTTTCGTGCACGTCGTATCGATAGAAGGCTGCGATACACTGCCCATCCCTCGTAATCACGGGAGTTCTGTTTCATACAGTGATGAAGCCGCGCCTTGCCTACGATCAGGTTAGTAGTATTCGATTTATACATCCATACGTTGTGTAGCGTGTTTGCTTATCCACTGCTACGAAACCAAATATCACGGCACACACACCCGCGAGAGGCCCTCGTGTCAAAATCAAAATTCCGATCCTGATCTGGAAATCCGCAGAAATGAGTCAGCACCGATTTTTGGATCCTTTTCACTTTCGTCCGCCTATGTACCGTCGAGCGTGCGAGCTAGCCTCCTATTATTTCGTTTGGTATTTCCTACAATGAATCGTAAGTAAAGTTCACCATACTGTCGTATTTCACTATTTACCACAAAACAAATACAAAGAGAACAGTTTTCTGCAGTTTGATTCGTAAACAACCGTACGTGTTTTTGCATTAGGCACGACGATAACAACATTAACGTTTTGTACCGACTGATCAAAACATCTCATTCGAGTAGATAGGGCGACCTCAAAAATTACAAGCGGAGTTAGCCATAATATTCCTGTACTGGGGATAAAAAGCGGTAAAAAGATGTTTAGCAGAGAGGTATACCTGATTCTAAACTATGATGGAATCAACCAGATTGCATCCTTACACATTTGCAAGATTTTAGGTTAATTTCGTCTTACTCACGGCATATCTCAATTAACCGCGAAAAGTGACTCGTATACAATGATGGAAGCAAAACCCCTCCAGTAAACATAGGCCAGCAAAATGAGCTATTTGTGAGGTAACTTCTGAATTTTTGGTAACGAGCTGCGACAAGGCCAACACCCGGAACATCACATTTAACAGGTACGGACGTACAGGAAACTGTAACATGTAGCGTGTTGAAGCACTACTGTGTTTGTTGTGGAAGTACATCATCGGCGACATTTGAGCCCAAACAGAGTGGGGCTTGATCGAAACGTTTTCATTTCAAACACATTGGTACTAAGTAGGAGAATATTTCTTACTGGACTAAATGACGGTTTGTAAATACGCATTCACCAATGACCTCGCAAAAGCGTCGCTTCCGGACCTATACTTACTGAAACTATCGTATTCTTCCACCCGTGTCAGTTTTCGCTATAATGCTACATGATACCAAGTAATCTGGCGAGTGACAGTTTTTAAGACACAAACGCCACATTCCTTTGTGGCTACTGGCTGACGGATATCGAGAGTTCCATTTGCAGTGTAATGTTTCGAACATATTGTGAAATTGTAGGTCGGTAGCGGACAGACATGGAACTCGGGCTCTGTGCCTCTCTGAAACAAATGTTTGCCTGCCTCTGGAAGCTGGCGGGTCAGAATGAGAATCTCGCTGGTGGCGCGCTGCAGTTTACTGGAGCGGGCCGCACTGCTGTGGGCTGCTGGCTCTCCTTATCTGTCTAGCGAGCAGCGGCACCCAGTGGGCGGACGGCGCGGCGCCAAGTCGCAAAGAATGCGCCGCATCCGTCACGGCTTTGTTGCAGACTGCCGGAGGGAATACCCCTTCCCAACTTGCGCAAAGCCTCGCTACCGGAACTCGAGGCTGCCGCCGTCTGTCACGGAGCGAAGACTCCATTCACTGCTAACAAACCACCCCCTGTGAACCAGGATTATTTTACTTCACGAACTCGTAACTGATCTAATCGCGAGTATCTAGCTGCGTAGAGCTTTCAGGCCGGCCGCCTCACTTTATTGCTTTTCCTCCAAGACGGACGTTTATGGAGGCTCAACGGCCAGTAGCGATAATACATAAATGCCTATGAGTTGTTTCTGGGAAAAATGTCACTAGAGCAATCACAATTAAGAGCCCTAGAAAATGTTTGCACTTAAGGCCAACATCCAGTAATAGGTATGAAAAGCGGTTTGACACTTGAAACACACTGAGTGGTTTAAATCGCGGTCAGATTTGGCTAGAGTCCATTTCACATGCAATACGGTACTCGTATCAACTATACTATCGGAACATTCCATAGGATTGAAATCGAAGGTTCGCTCTGCCAGTACCTCTCTCCTGTTTTTTAAACATCACTGACAGCACCGAATACTTTGGAGGAAAGATATGGGAGGAGAACGGTCTGTCGTCCCACTCACAAGGTTATTCGTAAGCACATTTAGAAAACGCTCTCACACTTGCATATATAATTTACGCTGGCTGATGTGGTGTGCAGATTCCATCTTGGCGGGGTGAATAAGGGACTGGTGACCTTAATGTTCAGTCTCCTTCAAACGCATCATCGTCATCACCATAATCACCATCACTACCACTACCACCATTATCATAAGAACCACAGTGGTTTCAGAAGATGACTGCCCGAAAACCACAATACATACAGAAAACACACGCACATCAATGGATACAGCACCTCTCTAAGTTTTTAACAAGCATTACATGAGTTTAATATGAACACCACTTGCGACGCGGCAGGTGTCAATACGTGTAATTCGTTGAAGTTGCCTATAGGACTTGTCCAGGAGGGCCCGACAGCAGCCGACTTTTGAAGTTTGTCCACTGCGTTCCAATCTGCAGGCGGGAATGAATGCGTTCGTCAATACGAAACCGATGCCTCCTTGTGCAACTAGAAGGACGTTCAATAAGTAATGAAACACATTTTCCTCTCGGACAGTTTCGGATGAGAAAATGGGGAAATTGCTGTGGGTCACCGCGGAATATTCCCGCCTCAGTCCCTATAGTTTCAGAAAATTCCGATAGGTGTCGGCGCTATACGTAGCTTTCAAAGTGGCGTCTCCAACGCAGGTGCGTTCCCGGCAGAGAGCTGTCATCGAAACTCTTCTGGCGGAATACCAGAGCATCACAGATATCCACAGGTGCTTGCAGAATGTCTATGAAGACCTGGCAGCGAACAAAACCGCGGTGAGTCGTTGGGCGACGTACCAAGATCGCGCAAACCTATCCCATCTCCCGCGTGCCGGCCGGTTTAACACAGCTGTGACTCCTGCAACGTGCGGACACTCTCATTAGAGGTGAACGACGGATCACAATCAAATACCTCACTGCACAACTGGACATCTCTGTTGTTAGTGCTGACACGCTCGTCCAACAATTGAGGTAGTCAAAGGACTGTTCTTCTCATCACCCTTTAGCTAAGATATGACACCTTCCGACTTCATCCGCTTGGCCTAATGAAAGATGCTCTCCGCGGGAAACAGTATGCCTATGATGGGGAGATTATTGATACAGCAAGGCGTTGGCTCCGACGAATGCTGGCATACAGGACCTCCCAGTAGGGTGAAGTAAGGCCGTCGCACTGAACGGAGATTGTGATGAAAAATAGTTTTTTAGCCAAGAGGGTGGAAATAATATGATGTATTGGAATTCTGAATAAAAACAACCTGCTTTCAGAAAAAATGTGAGCTTTACTTATTGAACGTTCATTGTACATCACGGCGCGTAAGGCGAATCTGTATCCACTGTAAGATAAGTGCTATATCCACTGTTATACTTCATTTTCCGGTATGTATTGTAATTTTCGCGCGTTCATCTTCGGAAGCCGCAAGATACTCATGAATAACCGTGTATATTATTTCATTAGTGAATCTTCCACTCAGTTCTTCTTATGGCACTATGCAGAAGAACATCTGCGGGATTTGAACTGTAGAAACGAGGTACGGGCGGACTGAGGATTCCGGGTCCGATGGGCGAAAAGACAACATTCTGATTTTGCTTCGATGTCAGGCACAATGTTAACATGAAGTTTGATAATATTCTGCTGCAGAATGAAAAAAGTTTGCTTATGCTCCGCTGCAGAACGAAAAATTCATTCGGGGCTTCATTTCTCGCCCTTCATCTGTGAATACAGCGGTTATTATTCTGAACACTGTCGTGCAACTTTCTTTACTCAAGAGAGAGAGAGAGCGGAATGATGGAGACTAAGAGTGAACTCCCCGCTGATTCTGAAAAACAAACTTAAACATGTTACATATATGACTGTATTTTAGTTTCTCTATTTCTCTACGTATGTAAAGCTCTTATTACTACTACGGATTAAAAGAAACATTTCTGTTTCATTTACGCAAAAAAATACGCCTTTGAAAGCTGAACTAACACAATTAGGTTTGTGCTGACAATAACATTCAGGATAATTTGCTTGTTACCTAGACATGATAAAGATGAATGAAGAACAGTGATCACCACGATTACAGCTTTCGAATTGTGAATTTCGTTTACAATATGTCACACTGAATACATTCTCGCCCATTAAAAAACTGATCATCAACAGCACGAAAATGAACCAGAATAAACCGCTGTGAGATGTCCTTGCAGCATAAAATCGTCTGTTAACGTCAGCAACACTGATTTCTGCTTGCAGAATTAAACGATCACCACGATAATGGGGTGCTTGAGGAATAAATGTGAGGTCGTTCTACATATCTTTTAAATGAAAACTACAATACGCCGTCCTCATGCTCCACATTATATCATACCGCATTGGAGGACAAAGCATTGTTGCACTGGCCACTGGATGCATTGTCTGCACTACTAACATCATTAGGGAATTGTGACACACACACACACACACACACACACACACACACACACACACACACACAGGCGCGCGCGCGATTTCTTGTAGTTACTTAATAAATGGTATACTTCACCTAAAAATATGACATGTACTGGAATACGTTCTACTGAACTATCAGAGCTCGGTGTAGCTGAGTTCTACTGTTACGGAAAGTAAATATGCTTTTCATTGCAATTATATCGAATGGTGTACTTAGAACAGCTATCGTGGATTGGAAAGGGATTTAATCATTGAGAAATTGCTAACTAGGAAGCTTCAGTGGTCTCAGCAATCTACGATGTGACTCATAACTTATTATGCTCTCGCCTTGTCACTAGTTCTAGAAAATAATAGTTCCATAAATATTTCTAACAGGGACGAATCGTCCTGTTACACTTCTAGATTCTAGAGAATAAACACTAGCCTGTACAAAATGCTACACGTGATGGATGAAACCTGTTTATAAACTATGTAATTGAGTAGAGTTGGGCTGATTTGGGAAAGGAGGCCAAACTGCGAGGTCATTGGTCTCATCGGATTAGGGAAGCAAGTCGGCCGTGCCTTTTCAATGGAACCATCCCGCATTTGCCTGAAGCGATTTAGGGAAATCACGGAAAACCTAAATCAGGATGGCCGGACGCAGGACGGAACCGTCGTTCTCCAGAATGCGAGTCTAGTGGCAATTGAGTGAAACATGAAAAGTGGAAAGCAATGAATGTAAATAATTGAAGTTCTACATCAGTAGCCCCATGGGATTCCAACGTTTTACCTCGGCGCTAAATTTATTTCATTATACTTGTATGTTACAGAACGCAATAATGATGGATATCGTGTATGTATTACTCTGCAGATACTGCACTTTATTCAGTTATGGAGTAATAATCACCGTCATCAAACCACATCTTCCTCCTCTTTTTCAACAAGTGAATAATGGGAACACCTCTTCCGTTCCCATCATCTGTATTATTGGCCTCCCCCCCCCCCCCCCGTAACTATAGCAGTTCATTATTCAGTACTTTGAACGCGTTAGACTTTATATGTATCTTCCTTAAAGTGGCCTTTTCTATCTTAACTTTTGCTTTTACTTGTATGCGTATCAAATTTTGACGCCGTTATTTCAGTTTAGTTTGTACTCGTATTTATTCTTTCTCGCTGTTGGATATCGCATCAGTCATAATCTGTTCTATACTACTATATAAAGACAAGACGTTGTTTCCAAATATTTCTAAAGGTTTTTCAGAGATTTGTGTCAAATTTTTACACGATGCTCTTGCAAACATTCGGACGGTCACACATTAGATAAAGTTCTTTTTTTTTTAAACAATAATTTATAGGTTCTTTGTTAAAACTGACTGAAAGAAAGAAAATGGGCTCTGCTGTGAAAACGTCAGGTTTCATTTTGTTTCTCGCAGTAACTTTTACCTACAAAAGCAGGGTACTTAAGTAATTACACAAACTCTTTCTCCTTTATATATTTTTCATTATATATAATTTTAATCAAAAGTTGATTACCCAACAATGTAATTGTTTGTTTTCTTCCTTGCAGTCCGTTTTAAAGGAAAAACTGGAAACCTGTATTTATGATTAGACTACAACAACAGAATCTGAATCGTCCGAAACACACAGTTCTACCCTTCTCGGATTAAAACTATGCTAAATACTGTCACTGACACTATTATACTCACCAATACAGTAGCTGGCGAGATCTCTCTTATAACCCGTATACCAATGATCCCAACCAATTTACCTATTCATTTTAAACGACTTCAGTTTCCAGTCAAGATTTCATTTGCAATAACAACAAACAAGGCTCGAGGTCAGAGAATAGGAAGAAGAGGAGATGGACAGGGTGAGGGGAGAGATGAAGAGTAGAACGTATATCCAACTCCCATATATATTTAACAGTCTTCGGGTTCACGATAACCCTAACTTAACACGGGGCGATTTAAGGTCGTCGGACAAATTAGTGGTCACCCTGTTCAAAGGCCACCCTGGTGGCTTTGTAGCGCTGTAAATGGTGTAGAATAGTTACGAGCCAGTGATGTGATTTCCAAATTCTGCAAGGCGTCGAGTGGACAGACGGCCCAATGAGGTTATTAATCTACAGGCTGTTAGGGCGAAGCTCCGATCAGAAGTAGTTCTATACCGTTTTAAGTACCGCGACTCGGGCCCATTCATTCAAGTAGCCATGAACATGAACCTTGATGTTTATTTTAGTATTAATGGTGACCAAGTGTTATTCTTTCTTCTACATCTTCACGATGAGTATGCTATTCTTAATCTCATAGAATATGTCGGAGTATTTGCAACTGAGCGAGAAACGTAGCAATTGACATCCCTGTAATCTGGCAGCTCTGTGGGATCTAATCATGAACGAGTGACTTCAGATGAATATGGCACATCCGAAGTAACTTGTGGGCACTGTCGCCGGCCGAATTGAGGCCATTATCAAGGCTACAGGCACTGTAGGGAAATATTAGCGTAATGTCTTCCGGGATGAGCAATTTTTGTCCGGTGTATTTAACAGCAAACATTCAAAAAGATGTTACCTAGATGCATTACAGACACGAGTTGAACACGGGGAAGGAGTCAGCGTGATAATACAACACTCAAACGTGTAACAGCTTTTTCAGAAGTCTCACGAACCTGCGGTCCCTAGCTGACCGGACCTCGAATGGTCCAGACAGTGAGTGAGTGAAGTAACGAGATTTTCTTTGGGAGGGGGGGGGGGGGGGCACCTACTGCCCCCTCACCACAGGAGAGCGCCAGCAGGGAGCAGACGTATAGGGAAGAAAAGAGGAGGCGCTGCGGCAGGCCCTCGGCTTGGTGGCGTGTGGCCAATTTCGCGCAGCGCCCCCCTGTGGCCATCACTCAGCGGCCCATTCTGACGCACAAGCGCTAGGGATCCTGACGGCATGAATGCTAAGGACCACTCCTTTCCCTGACTGACTCACCGCCCTCAGACCTTCCGGATTTATTTCCTCTTACTTCGTAGCGAATTAAATATGCTCATAAATTGCGTGTCTCTTTATCACACATTTTTTGACTAGTTTAACGAGGAGGCTGCCGCGATTTCCTGTCCTGTACCGGTTTCAATTACTCAATTACTTTTTGTAGATATTCCAATGGCTTCCTTGCACCACAACTTTTGGACTCTACGCTCCCCTCTAGCTCCGTGACAGTTACTTCTGATCTCGTTCTTCTAGCTAGAAATTCCCAAATGTTCCTTTCCTGGAGGATTGTGTAGAGTATCTTTTTATTTCTTATCGGTCCACTTAATTTTCAACGCCCTTCTGTAACGCTACATTTCGGATGCTTAAATTCTATTCTTGTCTGGTTTACTCACAGTCTAACTATTCACGCCCGTACAATCTCGTGTTCCAGAAATACTTTTCCAGATCATTCTTACTCAAATTGAGGCCTATGTTTGACATAGCAGACTCTTTTTTCGAGTAGGAATGCTCTTTACCTTTGCTACACTGCTTCCTCTTTGCTTTCAATTTCATGCGTTATTTCGCTTGCAAGGTAGCAGAATTTCTTTACTTTATCTGCTTTGTGGTCCCCAGTTTTGAAGTCTGGTTTGCGGCTAATCTGCTACTAATCAATACTTTCGTCCTTCGTTTGTTTAGTTAAATTTATGTTCTGTATTCATTCTATTCAAATAATTCTTCTTCGCTTTCATATACGATAGAAATGCTGTCAACGAATCCTTTCACTGACATTATTTCACTCTGAATTTAATTCCACATCTGAACTATCTTTTTATTCCTTCTCTGGGTCTCCGATAAACAGATTCCACTTCATTACACAAGAACGTTGTATAAAATATTAGCAGACTAGGGAATGGTTTCATATGTGATTTGGACATATAAAAACGAAGGCTCCCGCCGCAGGACGATTTTCCTTCTTACAACCTTTGCACATCATCTTAAGTTGATGCACAGTGGACTGTGCGAAAACTTACTCGTCAAATCCGTTTCAGTTCAGATGCTGAAACTAGTTCAGATTACAAATTCGCTAAGAGTTTTTCTAGAACCTCACTTTCCGAAGGCGTCTGATTTTATACGTTTTTGTTTTTCTATAAAGCAAATCATGCCCATCCGATTGTCTATTCATGCACAGAGTAACAATAAAGATTAACTATTTACGTTAAACTGCAAAGTAATCCTTGTTCTTGATTCTTAAATACCATTTTAAATATGTGGCTGCGTATAGTGAAGCATATTGCAGTAAGATTCGTAAAACTGTGCCTATTGTACGAAGAGTTTGACAGTTCACCTATTTCTGGAATTTGGACACTCATAAAAATGAAGGATGAAGGAGGATTGCGGTTTAATGTACCAGCGACGGCGAGGTAATTAGAGACGGAGCAGAAGCCAGGATTGGAGAGAACGGGGGATTACTATAAAGAGCAAGACCAGCATTTACTTGATTTCGAATATTTGGATGGCACGAGAAGGATTTTAACTCGACTCGTCCGTTATCTGGGTCCACTGTCTTAAACACTGTGCAATGTAACATGCTTGGATTTTCATCGGCGTGCTGTTATGATGTAGTCGATGTGTATTGTTCTTCAGATCTGTCGTCTTCTTGGACACGTCCGCTCCCACCCTTCACCCACCGACCGCGGCATCATCCAAAGTGTGAGGAGGATTCCTACAACAATGCACTCAGCTGTTTCAACTGGGCAAGCATGCTCACAAGAGTTCAATTCATCAGACGCCTCTGGTGATTCCATTCGGTTGATTCCAGCCACATGGAGCAAGGTGTTCACGAGGCTGATGCAGTGTACTCGTACATTATCCTCTTGAAAGACGAACACATCGCGACAACATATTGGATGATCCCGTATTACAATAATGATGAAATGTGTCCGACATCCGATACCGGCTCAAAACAAATTGGCCAACCTCCCTACTGAACCAGTAACACTGCATGTCTCGGATGTGCATTGGTACCTGGTCACATCCACACACAACCCTGACGTTCATCAGGCAGCAGGCAAATACTGCTCTCGTCCGTGAAGGAAACCTGACGTCATGTTTCCATGTTGCATTACAGGTGTTCCTTTGCCCACCTTCATCGCGCAGCACAGTTCTGGTGCACTTAATCGTGTACAGACAGTTCCGTACTATGTGGTTGACACAGTTCTCCCAGTTGCATCCAAAAAGGCAGGGCACAGTTACGTTGCATTCTGCTTTGGGCACCTACAAGCTTCAAAGATAGGGCAAAATATGGAGAAACCGCGAGAAATGCTTGAACATAAACGCAGACGAGCCATGTCTGCAAGTAGCGCTGTTGTATTTGACCACGAAAGGCACGCGTGCAATGTCTCAATACGTTGCAAGTGTCACCCATGATCAGTACAGTGTCCGGTGTGGTTGTGAGTGTGTCATTTAGGAGCTAAGTGAATTGAGACTTGGGCATATTTTTGGTGCTCGCATGGTGGATGCTTCCGTATCCAACGTAGCCGAAGTGTTTGGTATTTCAAATTTAAACATGGTGAGGGTTCGGTGATGATTTGGGCAGCCATGTCATTGTATTCCACGGGTCCTATGGTTACTCTGCACGGTCATGTTAGTGCCATGGATTATGAACATCGATGGTTTATACCGCGTACAATGAAAGTGGAACAACAACATCGGCTGAGCCACACCACAAACTAAAATATGTGTTGAGTGATCGCGACAAACGGTCACTGAAGAGAACTGTGATGAAAAACATGACGACTACAGCTCTAAAATTAACTGTAGAACTGAATGTCGCACTCGCGAACCCTGTAATCGCCATAAATAACTTGAAGAGAGGTTCACAAGCTCCTTGATAAAGGTTGAGAACGACTGCAATAATCTTGAGGCTAGATCCTCCTGACATCTATTGCACACAAAACTATGACAGATAATGGAAACAGGTAGATAGACGGTCGCATCATGTTGTGAGAACGACCGATGGAAGATTTGCAGGGCGAGCCAGAGTTCAAAAACTACTCATTAGTACACATAATCCGAATGATCGTTATAGCAAAACGTGGTGCCAAAGCTATAAAACCTGGGCTATGGAGCAACAGAAGAATGTCATTTGATCGAACGAGTCTTGTTGCACACTGTTCCCAACTTCTGGTCGAGTTTACGCCCCAGGAATTAAACATGGTGAGGGTTCGGTGATGATTTGGGCAGCCATGTCATTGTATTCCACGGGTCCTATGGTTACTCTGCACGGTCATGTTAGTGCCATGGATTATGAACATTTTGGTCAACAGTTCCATCTCACGCTTTTTGTTTCTTTCCCCACAACTACACAAATTACTGTTATTATTTATTTTATTTTACACGTCTAGTTCCGTAGCATCAAATTGAGGAGCAAATCTCCATGGTCATGGAACGTGTCAGTACATAAAATTACAACACAAAAGTAATAATACATAAAATAAAATGTTTATGAATGCTAAAAAGACGGAAATCTATAATTTTATATAAAAGCAGCCAACAATGTAAAACAAGAATCAGCTTTATTTTTCAAGGAACTCCTCGACAGAATAGAATGAGTGACCCACGAGGGAACTCCTCAGCTCAGATTTGAAAGCGCGTGAATTGCTACTAAGGTTTTCGAATTCTTGTGGTAGCTTATTGATCATGGGTGCAGCAGAATGCAGCATGTCTTTCTGCACAACAGTCAAGGAGGTGCGATCCAAATGCAGATTGGATTTCTGCCCAATATTAACTGGGTTAACAAGAAACGACATTAAGGAATATATATTCTAAGAGGTCTGTGTCCGAATACCCAGACCAATGAACAGGGGTCGACAAGAGGTTCGCGAACTTACACCAGTTATTGCCCGAGCCGTCCATTTCTCAGCCAAAAATACCCATTGAAATTAGCGTTAGTTTATTTTCTACAAGCCATGAACTTATGTCTTGAACTGCACTACTTCAGGTGGCGTCGACGTTGCACACAACACCCTTTGCCACGAAGCTAGTGTCATCAGCAAACAGTAATACTTTAGAATCACCTGTAATACTAGAGGGCATATTATTTATATAAATAAGGAACCGGAAGGGCCTCAGCACCGATCCTTGGGGCACTTCCCGTTTAACAGTGCCCCACTTGCGCCCCACATCACAGCCATTCTCAATACTGTGGAGAATGATCTTTCGCTGTCTGTTCTTAAAGTAAGAGATGAACTAGTTGTGAGTTACTCCCCCTGTTATCCATAATGGTCCAACTTCTGGAACAATATTTTGTGATCAATGCAATCAAACGTCTTAGTTAAATCAAGAAAGATGCCTAGCGTTCGAAGCCTTTTCTTTATTCCATCCAGTACCTCACAGAGAAAAGATAATATAGTATTTTCAGTGGTTAAACCACTTATAAAACAGAACTGTACATTTGACGGAAAATTATGTGAAATTAAATGATCAATTATCGTTACATACAGAGCCTTTACAATAACTTTTAGCAAACACTGATTGCATAGAAATTGATCTAAAACTGTCCACATTAGCCCTTTCCCCCTTTTTATAAAGCATCTTTACTACTGACTATTCCTAAAGTCCGCCTCCGTAGCGCAGCGGTAGCGTCACCGACTACCACGCAAGGGGGCCCGGATTCGATTCCCGGCAGGGGACTGGGTGTTGTGTGCCTTTCATCATCATTGACACGCAAGTTGCCGAAGTGACGTCAACTAAAAAGACTTGTAATACGGCGGCCGAACCCCGAAGGGGATATCCCGGCCAATAAATGCCATACGATCATTTCATTTCATTCCCCAAGGAAAAATTACGAATATGGCGAAGTACATGGCTTACAAGTGCAGGGCAGTACTTCAGTATTCTGCTTGAAACTCCATCATATCCTTGAGAATCCATAGTTTTCAGTGATTTAATTATTGAAACAGTCTTCCCCTTGTCTGCAACGTGGAGAAGTATTTCAGATATCAGTTTCCAAGATAGTTATATGATTCCCAGTAGAAACCAAGTTTTTATTTAATTCATCAGCTATGTTCAGAAAGTGATTGTTACATACTGCATTTGCATCTAACTTATCAGTAACAGAAACATTTTTATTGCGTACTGATTTCATATCGTCTAACTTGTGCTGCTGACCAGACACTTCCTTCACAACTGACCATATTGCTTTAATTTTATCCTGGGAACTAGTTATTCTATTTGGGTACCACATACTCTTCTTGCCTTCCAAATAATATATTTAGGCACCTTATAGTACTGTTTGTAATGGGCTTCGGCAGCTCGATTGTGACTGACCTCCTTCGAAGATTATTCCTTGGTTAGAGGGAGTTCCTTTAAGCAATCTAAAAAAAGGTGCAGCTCTAACACCAGCTACTACAGGAATTTTCCCATGAATGATCCCACCACCGCCCACTACACTGTCACCTATACGCTTTGCCAACCTCCCCTTCCCATTCCTATTGAGGTGTAGACCATGCCTATTGCATACCAATCTACTGGAAGTCTCAACTGGCATACTGCAATTTGAGACATGGCCTCCGCCACCACTGTCTTATCAAGCCCCGTGTTAACACGCTGTGTTCCAAGATGACAGAGCCCCAGTTCACACAGGTCGCATCGTCAACGACTGGTTTTTTAAGCACGAGGACGAATTGTCGCATCTCCCCTGGCAACCGATCGCCATATCTCAACATTATTGAGCCTTTGTGGCCTATCTTGGAGAGAAGGGTGCGTGATCGCTACCCACCTCCATCATCGTTACCTGAAATTGGCCGGCCGCGGTGGTCTCGCGGTTCTAGGCGCGCAGTCCGGAACCGTGAGACCGCTACGGTCGCAGGTTCGAATCCTGCCTCGGGCATGGATGTGTGTGATGTCATTAGGTTAGTTAGGTTTAAGTAGTTCTAAGTTCTAGGGGACTGATGACCACAGCAGTTGAGTCCCATAGTGCTCAGAGCCATTTGAACCATTTTGAACCTGAAATTGCCACTATTTTGTAGGAAGAATGGTATAAGATTCCCTTGAAAACCCTCCAGGACGTGTATGTATCCATTCCGATGTGACTAGAAGCCGTTTTGAATGCAAAGGTTTTCCTACGCCGTATGAGCTTGGAACAGATTGCATGTTGAGAGCCTGGACACTGCATAGAAGCTACAGCCGCATTATCATGCACACTACTGGCCATTAAAACTGCTACACCAAGAAGACGACGTGCTACAGACGCGAAATTTAACAGACAGGAAGAAGATGCTGTGATATGCAAATGATTAGCTTTTCAGAGCATTCACACAAGGTTGGCAGCGGTGGCGACACCTACAACATGCTGATATGAGGGAAGTTTCCAGCAGATTTCTCATACACAAACAGCAGTTGACCGGCGTTGCCTGGCGAAACTTTTTTGTGATGCCTCGTGTATGGAGGAGAAATGCGCACCATCACGTTTCCGACTTTGATAAAGGTCGGATTGTAGCCTATCGCGATTGCGGTTTATCGTGTCGCGACATTGCTGCTCACGTTGGTCGAGATCCAATGACTGTTAGCAGAATATGGAATCGGTGGGTTCAGGAGGGTAACACTGAACGCAGTCCTGGATCCCAAAGGCCTCGTATCGCTAGCAGTCGAGATGGCGGCATCTTATCCGCATGGCTGTAACGGATCGTGCAGGCACGTCTCGATCCCTGAGTCAACAGATGGGGACGTTTGCAAGACGACAACCATCTGCACGAACAATTCGACGACGTTTGCAGCAGCATGGACTATCAGCTCGGAGACCATGGCTGCGGTTACCCATGACGCTGCATCACAGACAGGAGCGCCTACGATGGTGTACTCAACGACAAACCTGGGTGCACGAATGGCAAAACGTCATTTTTTCGGACGAATCCGGGTTCTGTTTACAGCATCATGATGGTAGCACCCGTGTTTGGCGACATCGCGGTGAACGCACATTGGAAGCGTGTATTCGTCATCGCCATACTGGCGTATCACTCGGCGTCATGGTACGGGGTGCCATTGGTTACACGTCTCGGTCACCTCTTGATCGCATTGACAGCACTTTGAACAGTGGATGTTAATTTCAGATGTGTTACGACCCGTGGCTCTACCCTTTATTCGATCCCTGCGAAACCCTACATTTCAGCAGGATAATGCACGACCGCATGTTGCAGGTCCTGTACGGGCCTTTCTGGATACAGAAAATGTTCGACTGCTGCCCTGGCCAGCACATTCTCCAGATCTCCCACCAATTGAAAACGTGTGGTCAACGGTGACCGAGCAACTGGCTCGTCACAATACGCCAGTCACTACTTTTGATGAACTGTGGTATCGTGTTGAAGCTGCATGGACATCTGTACCTGTACACTCCATCTAAGCTCTGACTCAATGCCCAGGCGTATCAAGGCCGTTATTACGGCCAGAGGTGGTTGTTCTGGGTACTGATTTCTCAGGATATTTGCGCTCAAATTACGTGAAAATGTAATCATATGTCGGTTTAGTATATTTGTCCAATGAATACCAGTTTATCATCTGCATTTCTGCTTGGTGTAGCAATTTTAATGGCCAGTAGTGTACATAATTGCAGACACGTCAGGTTCTAATGAAGTGCACTGCGAATGTAGATGTACTTTCACTTCCATTACACAGGTGACTGCACGTAACAATTTCCTGTCCACAAAAGTGTTGAGAAAGATGTATCCGATTTGAAAAACAGCTATACAGATCATGAGAATATTACAAACGTCCCTTGAGTAGTTTAATGTATTTAATGTATTGCAACTGGAATTCATCATGATTTACAGACAAGCCACACAATCTAAGAGTGTTTTCGTAAGTCGAACTGCAGCTGCATAGGATAACCGTGCTGTGGGTGCAATCAAGAGTGACTACCGCTTGTTAGTTGGTAAAGGCTGGAAACAACTGCAATTATCTCGAGGCACGATCTTCCTGGCGTCTATCGCCTGCAAAACTACGACAGATTATAGAAACGGATATGTAGATGGTGCCATCACGTGACGAGAATGGCCAATAGAAGATTACATAAAGTAATGCTACATCAGAATCCAGGAGGAGGAAGAAATGTTGACTCACTAAATAGATGATGTACCCAATAGTTGCAAAACTGAAGCGCAGCGGGTTATGTGATGTACTATTTGATGGAAGAAGAAATGATACAACAGTGATTTTGTTTTTATATACAGCCGTTCACAGTTAATTGTAGAGGCAGAGGAACAACTTCATAGTTTGTCAACGCAGGCAGTTACCAGTTCAGTTTATGTGAGTAGTGTATTATTTTACAAGCACAAACAAGCTGTTATTTGATTCGTCGAAGTTTTGAACGTCTAAATAAATATAGCTGAATTTCACATTGTCCACAGCTACCACAAACTGTCTGAATGATAAGTTTCTGTCACACTAGCTGCAAAAATACGCATTAAAAGTACCTTTATTTGGCCTTCATTGTTACCCAAGTTTCGGCTCTGAAGTCAGTTTTAAACAACAGTGTAATGTAACTCATCAAAATGGACGTGCAAACATTCATCAAGTCAGGTAATGATAAAAACGCAGGAAGCTGACCGCGATGTATCACTGTGCACTCCTGTACGCTGTTGCACTCCTCAGCGGCATGCTGCATCACCGCTATTTTAGGTACACCATTTGTTACAGCTTTTTGTTGTGAAGTATGGCAAAGTCCCTACATTTTCACCACTGTATGATTTTATGAATGTTTGGACTCTAACCTAAGTATGTCCATTTTCTGGCTTACACTGCACAATTATTTGCAAATGGCTTCAAAGTCGAAATGTGCGTAGTGATGAAATCCATATAAAGGGATATTTTAGTCCATCGAATGGCAGCCAGTGATCAGTACGTTCTTACTCAGATAGCTGGATCCAGTTAATCAGAAAACACAGTCGTACAACCAAAAAAGTCCTTCATATGCAAGTCGTCGTTCCTGTTTCAGAGTGTATGTACATTATCTAAATAATAGCGTCACCAACTAGAACTATTTCGTCCAAGGACGTCACAATCAAAGTCTTCCATTCGCATTCCCTAATACTAATTTTCGTTATCGTCTCATAACACGTTCCCCTTCTTAGTATACTAAATACTTATACGATGCAACACGCTTAAGATGCTTGCCACTAATCTAGCATTTATGAAGGTCTAAACAGTTCGGCGCAATTGTATCGTAAGGGAATCCTCAGACGACGTCTGCAGACCAATGTACTGAAGTATTGCTAACTTCACGAAGTAGTATAATCAATTTGTTATGAAAAACTAAAGCAGGAAATGTAGAAGAAGCCTTAAGTGGGTACATTCCACTTTAATCATAAAAACATCAATTCAGTAGGTTACAAATTTGATATTGGTAAGCGTAATGTAGTCCGCGGAGGCACACACAAAATGGTGAGAGGCGACTGCTCAAGTCTTGGCGCTCTGCCCGCCGGGACCCGATAGTCGACTTCCACATCGGTCGGACTCGTCCACAAATCTTTCCGTTAAAATGCTAGCCTCATTGCATACAAAGCGCTTCTACAGGTTATAGCACAATTCGGACACTAGGCTAAACGTCTGAAACAAATTCTGAATAGTAGCAGGGTTTAGTTTTTCACGGATACACGTAACTTACGAGTCGATCAAGCTGTGATTTTTGTTGAGTGACAAAGAATAGTTTTTGTGTGTTGAACTATTTAGAAATACGATAGCTTCGCGTTCTCTAGTCAGGCGCTTGTCTCGGGTCTGTGTGATTGTGGATGTCTTCTTAGGCTTTGATCACACTGGTGGTTTACTGGTCACCTATGAAGTTTAGTGTACGCAGGTGCGCAAGGCTTTCATTCTGAGACTAAATGCGACATTCTGTTTTGAAAGGATGGACTCGAGACCTGCAATGGCAGTGCTTCTGTAAATTAATAAGATTTGTAAGTTTTATAGTCCTACATACATTTTTAATTTAAAGTTCTGTTGAAGTTTACTTTCGGTCTCAATTTAGCTAACATGTTAATAGTTTTTAATTAGTGAGTATTCTCTGTCACGATCTTTGAATGTAAGCGTGATTGACGGACATCTGGTAACAGCGCGGATGGGAAGACGGATGTCTGAGGTCAACTTCTGCTCCTGCTAGTTTCAAGATGCCAAACGTGACTTCATTTACCAAGTCCATGTATTCATGTTTTGTCATTCAGGGGAGGGCTACACGCCTCGACAGTAAGTACCATCATCACCATAGTCCCACATACATTGTTTTAGAAATTAACCGTCTCCTTTCCTGGCTCTCTCTTTATAAAATACCAGACTGAGTAACAGCAACAGAGTAGAGAACCACATCCGAGTGCAATGATAACTGTAGCCGGCTGCTAAATAGCCATACACTCTGCACTCGAGTTACTCGACACTGATACTGCACAATAGTCTCAAGCCTGTTTTACACAAACGAGTTTCCGGCCAAAATCTACTATTAAAAGTGAGTGTAAATCAGAAGTCAACCATGTTGCGAGTGTGCCTATGACGTCAGTGATCTATAGATTGCGTCCCGTGTGGAGTTCTATATTTCCGAGTATGCTGCACACCGCGCATGCCCGGAAACAATGGATTGTGGCGGCGGCTGCTAACATCGGGATTTAACATATTCTGGCGCTGCTCATCCCTACTGTAGCAATGGATTTTGTGCTTTCGCATTTGGTTAATCTTTATTGTGTTGTTTGCTTTGTTTACATGACATACCGGAAATCTTGCACGAGGTCCTGACGTTTTTCCTACTGGTGTTCTCCTACAGCAGAGACGGAATATCAGAACGCAAAAGGCTAACTTTTCCAGAGAAAAAGGCTACCTCTGAGTATAAATAAGAACGTAAATAGATAAACATGGTTTAATGAAAATTGTTTCAATAGTGCAAAAGGAGGAATTATTCGACAAGAAAAATAATTATCAAGGTTATTTGGCACTGAGCAAGAAGAGACGATACACAGGATAACGTAAAAAAGGCACTCTTTACTACGTTTTAGATATTACCAAGTTCCACGATAGTTCAACGACGATACTTCCCTGCATATAACAGCGTCGTCAGCAAACAACTGCTGCTAATCCTATCTTTTGTGTATACTGAAAATATCAGAGGTTCTATTACGCTTATTTGGGCCATACCACACGTTGCTTTCATTTCTCCTGAACATTCGCCATCCGGTATACCGCTGGAGGGACATCGATTTCATCGTACGTCTACCTGGTTATTCTGCACGATAGTATCTTGGTTACTGGTCAATAATTTGGTACAGTGTTGGGAGTCTCTCGGAAATATCGCAACAGGTAGTCCTAGCACGCTTCAGTCCAAGCCAGTAGGCACACACAGGCAGAAGTAACAGTGCTATCCTGAAGGGATATAACCTACAACTGATGTGTGTGAGCTTTGAGGACACAGAGTCTTGCTTATCCTCAAACTCGGTAAGATCAGGGTTACATGTGGAACTTGTTACGTTCGTAAGGGGAAAACGAAGTAGATTTTGGGTCCATCTATACATTATAAAATAAATAAATGAAAAACCTTAAGCCGCAGCCTACTTTTAGCAGTGCAGGAACTGCATACGAAGAAATTTTAAATTCATACATTTTTATAAAATGACTAAAAGGCGCTACGGCAATTCAGTACGTTGATTTCTCGAGCTCCAAAACTAGATAATGTTTAACTGCAGAGGAACGGATATTAATCAATGAGGCAAAAAAGCGTATACTTAATTTACACATAGTATATAAGTACAAACTTTTCATGTTCTGAACACAAAAAGTTTGTAAATCCTTTATATTTTCCTTGGATCCATGTGAAATACGAGCTCCATCCGACGGACTAATGAAGAAAAACAAGGCAAATACGGTATAAACAAATACTATAAACTTATGCAAAACTCTTTCACTTACAGACACATGGCTACGGGTTGCATATTTGTTTCATTTTCATAGATACTGTACAAAGAGAAGCCACTATTGAACGTATCGCAGCGGAGAAGACAAAAATATTATAGGTTGTCCTCAAGGGAATCTGTGCGTACATACCGAAAGGAGACGACTGGAAGCATACGTTTTACCATGACCGTTATTGATATTGATCGAAAAAACAAGTTTGCTATTACCAGCTACTATTTATTCTACTTCCACTTTTCGTTTCAGAAGTATAAATCTCCATTATCATGCGGATCTTTGTGTTTAAAAAATGTGTGTGATGCATGTTCTGTAACTCGACACGAAAGGAGGATGTGAACATTGGTATGGTGCCACAGGTCACCCAAAGTCTTACAGACAACACATAAATGTATTAATTCGCAGAAATTTAAGCTTTTGAAATGCGTACTGTACATAAAATAATTTGTGCCTGGAAACAGTAAATTTGTTGTTTCAGTCATACTGTTCTACTGTGTTAATGGCATGTTACGAGGCTGATGCCTTATTTACTATGATCCAGACCGGTTAATCAGGAAGGTAGGTAGGTAGGTAGGTAGGTAGGTAGGTAGGTAGGTAGGTAGGTAGGTAGGAAGGAAGGAAGGAAGGAAGGAAGGAAGGAAGGAAAGAAAGAAAGAAAGAAAGAAAGAAGGAAGGAAGGAAGGAAAGAAAGAAGAAAGGAAGGAAGATTAGAGTTTAACGTCCAGTCAAAAGCGAGGCCATTAGAAACGGAGCACAGGCTCGGATTACGAGAGGGAAAGGAATTCCTGAGTGCCCTTTTCAAACGAACCATCCCAGCATTTGCCTGGAACGTCGTCTTGACTTTACCGGCTGAGGGTGTGGCTTTTAACTTTTACCGTGGCGCCAATCCATGGACTGCCGTTTTGTTTCCGGCTCGAAGTAACGAACCAGTGTTTCATCGCCTGTGACGATGTTAGACAAAAAATTGTCACGATCGGCATCGTAACATGCAAGCAATTCCGTACAGGAAGTCCTTTGTTGTTCTTTATGGTTTTCTGTTCAGTGTTGAGGAGCACACACATTTCAGTACACCAACTGGGGACAAGTGCGTCAGTACTACCGTCAGAGCCCTGCAGTTGAGCAGCGAGGTATTTGTTTGTGATCCGTCGATCACCTCGAATGATAGTGTCTGCACGTTCCAACACTACATTAGTCACAGCTGTGAGTGGCAAGCAGGCATGCGGCAGATCGGACAGATTTGCGCGACCTGATAACAGACGCCTCGCGCAACGACTCACCCTGCTTTTGTTCACTACCATGTCTCCGTACGCATTCTGCAAGCACCTATGAATGAATCGCTAAGATGCTCTGCTTTTCCGTAAGAAAAAAAAAAGAATTAATGACAGCTCTCTGCTTGGAAAGCAACTCCGTTACAGACGCCATTTTGATGCTACTTTTAATGTAGGCACCTATCGGAACCTCATGACACTACAGGGGCTGAAGCGGGAATATTTCAAGACATGTCACAACAAATTTCGCATATTTTCACCCAAAACTTGTCGAGAGAAAAATGTGTTGCATTATTTATTGAATGCCCTCGTATATTGAAAGAGAAATATTTCGTGTTTAAGGAATCAAGGCCTTGATAGACCATTCCCACAGATATTAACGTAGAGTGAGAATGATAGCCCTTCTACATATGAAATGTGTGGGGAGGGTCTCCCACCGGGTAGATCGGTCGCCAGGTGCAAGTCTTTTTAGCTGCCGCAACTTCGGCGACTTGCGTATTGACGAAGATGATATGCTGATGAAGACATCACAACACCCAGTTCACGAGCGGAGAAAATCTCCGACCCAGCCGGCAATCGAATCCGGGCTCCTTGCATGGCACGCCGCCGCGCTGACCACTCCGCTAACGACGCGGACTTTTTCCATATTATTCTGCAGCATAAGAAGCGTTTCCTTTATGGCGCGCACAATTAGACAATTCACATAAAAATCTGGTTAGTGTGAAAAGAATTTTTAAGACGGGTTACGCAGAGAAAGGAAAACGATTCATAGTACTTTTAGAACAGCGTCAGGTAAGTTCGTTATTAAAAACGGCAATCACTATCGACCGGCACTACAAGCCATCTGGAACTGGTTACGTAATCGTTTCCGTTAAATGAGACTGGAAGTGACTGGCAGGCGACCCTTTGACAACTCGCGGCACAAAAGAGTTTCTATTGAGCAGCAGCGAGTGCGGACGGCGTAGAGCGGCTGTACGCACCCAGTCTTGGTGGGGTCCTCGCCGCTGTGGCGCTTGGTGTGGATGGTGCCCTTCTCGACGCCGAGGTCGGAGCGCGAGGAGGCGGGGTCCGACGAAGAGGAGCCCGAGCCGCCCCCGGCGCCGCCGGCCGCGCCGCCACCGCCCTCCGAGTGCGAGCTGGCCTTGCGCATGCTGGTCAGGCGGTAGAAGGGCGGCGTCTCCGTGCGCTCGATCAGGCAGTTGAGCGTCTCCACCGTCTGCAGCTCCGTCATCATCTCGTCCAGTAGCCGCTCCGGCCGCGCGCGCGCCAGGTACAGCGCCACGCGCTTCGCCTGGCAGGCACACACACAGCACAATGTACGGGGACCAATCAGTGCACAAGCAAAAGTGCTTCAATTGCGGAACAATGAGGCTACTCAACAGGCCTTGACTGACACGTGCTCCGAAGTGAAATTCAGAGGACACATTTCAGTTATCTTCAATTTCATTCGGAATATTAGGCAAGTAGGTGAGCTCTCGCCATTACTGTCGCACTGTTGCCGGAGAAAATAACACGCGCGAAGAGTCGCGTATCGTAAAGGTCAAAAGTGGCCTACAGAAACACAGGGCGTACGTTTTCGAGGTCTGATCAGTCTGAAATGAGTACCAGGGGCATCCCTGGGACCAAAGCGATCACTGACCACGTGTCCGACCACATAAAGGCCTCCTGATAGGCCGTGGCCCGCAAGCGGTGGCGCACTAGTGGGTTCAGATTATAAGGATAAGTTACTGCAACGAATATTCTCAAAATATGCAATCGTAACATTAATCGATTCTTTCTGCAATAAACTTTTTTCAACATTTAACTCACTAACAAAATGGCAGTTACGTCTATAGCACGTATTGTGTACTTTAAACAACTCACATGTACAGTGATTTCAAGATGCAACGATGTTAACAACACGCTATTAAAAGAAAATAACACTTTCAAACATATTAAAATGGAAAAATCTTCATAAATCAAATAGTTTTAATTTATTGGAAAAAGAACTACGCAAAGATTTATTTGTGAGCAGAACTACAAAATAATTCACTTTATGTACCAATTATAATAATTACATATTAATTTTCAATATAAAACACTTTCCTTCTTAGGTCATTTGCACATATGAATTTGTTTGCAATTTTAGTAATATCAACATTTTACCCATTTCTTTCTGAACAAGTAAGTGCCAAATTTTTCAATCTTTTTTGTGTTATTGTTGGCCGCAAAAATCTTTTCAATTGTTTAAGTGCTAAAACGACCACTCAGACGTACAAGAAGTAACAGGTACATTTAAAATCATCCGAACAAACTCCACAAATTCTGCGAGTATTTCACGTATGGGATCACTATTTTCTCTACTTAAAATACACGTTATGTCTGGGATGTTGGCCACTTCCTCTTTTTTCGTTCTGCACAAATATAGGAACATGTCCGTATCAAATGTAGACTCGTCTTTATCAAAGCACATATAGAAACATGTCTCTATCAACTGTAGGCTTGTTTTTATCAAAGTCTGTCGCACAGAACTGCGGGATTCGATCAGCACCTATTTGGGCCATAGCAAAAGCTTCAACTTGTGAAATAGATTCCGGAATTAATATTTGTATGCACATTTCCTCCATCGTTTGATACTTATGAGGAGCACTACCTTCGTCTTAGCGTTTTTGCGTCTTACTTTTTCTAGGCTAAACTGGTCCATCAATGTCAAGTTCCTCCGCTTTCCTAATGGTTTGATTCCACAACTCAAATTTTTAATACCTTTTGTGAAGCTTAATTTGCAGACAATGTTTCCACCAATGTTTCTATCTCTCGGTATGACAATGATTTCTTCTGAAAAGAAGAATGAAGTTGTTCAATCCTGCCGAAACTGAAATGATAATTTTCAGGAAAATATGAAATCTGAATTGACGCAGGTTGAAAAATGCCCACTAATCTTCCCACCGACATCACTTTTTTCTTCTGACAGATATTCCAATAACTTAATGAGAACGTCATAATTGTATTGTATGACACTGGGGACCTAGAAACGACGGAGAGACTTCGTCCCCGCCATAGCCCTCAGTGGTACACAAGCCCCTACGACAGCGTACAGCAGTCCACTCACCCCACCGCCGCCCCACACCGAACCCAGGGTTTTTGTGTGGTTTGGCTCCCAGTGGAGCCCCTCGGGAACGTCTCACAAAAGAAGAGTGTAATGTTTGTGTGATAGAGTAATTATTGTGTACGCGTACGTGGAGAAAGTGTTTGCGCAGCAATCGCCGACATAGTGTAATTGAGGCGGAATGAGGGGAACCAGCCCACATTCGCCAAGGGAGATGGAAAACCGCCTTGAAAACCATCCAGAGACTGGCCGGCACACCGGGCCTCGACATCAATCCGCCGGGGACCGGCACGCCTTCCTATCCGTAAAGCAGTGCGTTATACGCACGGCTAACCGGGCAGGCAAAAACGTCATAATTACTTTCCAACGATTTTAGTTCAAATGGCTCTAAACAATATGGGCCTTAACATCTGAGGTCATCAGTCCTCTAGACATAGAGCTACTTACACCTAACTAACCTAAGGACATCACCATGTCCGAGGCTGGATTCGAACCTGCGACCGTAGCAGCAGCACGTTTCCGGAATGAAGCGCCCAGAACCGCTTGGTCACAACTGCCGGCAACGATTTTAGTGATTGTAGCCTGGCACACTACCTCGTAGGACAGCATGGTCGCAAAGTCAGTCTGTGAATTTTTTTTTTACAACAACATCTTCGTTGTCTTCTTGTAACGACTGAAACACCTCTAGCCTCTTTGGCGAATGTCTTACAAACGATATCAATTCATGAAGTATGGACCAGAAAGTGTCGCACATAACTAATACTTTGCATTGCATTTGTACTACCAAATTTAAATTATGCGTCAAACAACAATTATAACTCTCGGCTACTTTGTAATCCTGTTAAATGTCCACAGACATTGCTTACTCTATCATAACACAGATCACGATAGTATTTTATGTCGAGTGATAAACGTCTTATGACGTTCTGGATGACTTCAAACAATGTCCTAGAACTTGCTGAAGCTGCTTCATAGAAGCCCGTAAAAACTTCTTCAAATTGAAGATTTTTATCGACGTATCTGAAATATATGGCTAGTTGTACATTCAATAGTGTGTCGGAAGTCTCATCTACAATAAGAGAAAAATATACTGCCTGTTTAATATGTTTCACTATGTTTTGCTCTACATAGTTGGATAATAACGAGACAATTTCATTCAATTTATCGTGGGAAACTAACTTATATGAAGTTCGCTGCAGCCAAGATTGCAGGTCAAAGGATTTTCTGCTCTAAGAAGCAGCTACTCATGAATATTTGATGTTTCATAGGTATAAACACGATGACTTAAACACTGGCGGGACTTTATTACCTTTAAAATCGTCTTGCGTGTATATTTCATATTTTCTAATTTGTGTGTTGAGATAAGGGATGACACATTGGTACGTTGTTTCGTAGTTGTCAGAGCAGTCACGGACGATCGGTGAAGTGTACATTGTTCATGAACTCTGAAACCTTCAATTGCATTTTGCCACTGCATTACACGAATCTCTGTCCGCAGCAATTGCCGCCGGAAGCACTATACTGGAATCAAAGGCGTTTTTACACACATTACAGCACACGTTGCCCAATTATTTGTCATAATAAATCCAAGGGAATGTGTTTTTCCATCCTTCATGGTATGACATGCCTGACGGCTACCTGACACTTCTTGCTGATGTACTACAGGGACTGGCAGAAGACACATTTTCGGATTCCTTATTTATTGGCTGAGCTTACTTTACATTATTGTCAGTGTTAGTAATATCCACATGTGATGATGACGACAAATGTATGACAAAAGTATGCGAAACTTTTCGGATTCAATAGTATGTATACAAACAATACTCTGTATTGTCTTTCAACTTTCCGCACGCGGCCAGTAATCGCGCAAAGTTTGAAAACTGCGAAAACTTTTGCCCGGCGAAGAGATTTTGCTCCACGCATTCCGTCAGGAGACCCTCTAAATTAGGGTGACCAAACGTCCCGGAAAACCGGGATTGTCCCGGTTGTCATCCCTGTGTTCCGGTGTCCCGAAAATTTGTTTCGGGACGCTCAAAAGTCCCGGAATTCAGTTTTTAAATACATTTCGTGAAACTTTCTCAAATTTTTGGGATTTCGCTATATTAAAGGAAATACAACACAAGAAATTAATATATTTTAGCTTATTTGTCTAAAACCTCCATTGTCCCATACTAGTAATCACAGTATCAGTATTGATACACTCAGGCAATAATTTCCTTTGAGCGGTACTCTGGCCAACAAGTAATAAGTTGTATTATTGTAACAGAGCTATGAAACCGTCCGATTGTCGCGCCACTTACTCACACACTCATTGTCAGAACAGTGTAGTAGTTGATGTTTTGTCAGACAAACTGCAATAGTTTTTTCTCATATTAGTGGTATTATTGCTGCAGTACTGTGAAACGCAATGCCGAAACGTGCCCGCAAGTTCAGTGACTGTTATTCCAAGGAATGGAATTTCATTAAGAAAGGTCGTTTTGATTACGAAGCAGTGTGTTCCGTATGTAACTGTTTTATTAGTATAAGTCATGGTGGACGTTCCGACATAGTTGATCACATCAGGTCAAAGAAACACATTAACAGATGCAGTGCACCGAGCTGCAGTAAAAATCTACAAAATTATTTTGTGTAACGTCAGTCAAGTGAAGAGACGAAAGTTCGAGGAGCCGAGCTTACACTAGCCTACCACACGGTAAAACATCAGCAAACTTATAGATCTAGTATTGTACTAATAAGCTCAACATCATTATGTTTGATGATTCTTCCATTGCAAAAAAGTTTAGTTCAGCAAGAACTAAAGTGTCAGCCTTAGTGAAAGGAGTTATTGCTCCCCAGAGCGTAAAGGAAAACCTTGAATACATCAAAAAGTCTTCTTTCTACGGGATATCCACTGATGCCAGCAATCAAGGCCACTAAAATAATTCCGTTAGTTGTTCAGTTTTTCGAGATTAATCATGAAATTACGACCAAACTTTTGAAGGTGAGTTCCCTACCTAATGAAACATCTGACGAAATTTCAAGGGTTCGTATGAATACTATCGAAATGTTTGATCTTGAGAAAAATAAATGTGTGGCATTTTGTGGACACCAACACAAACTTTGGTGGTTTAAAAAGACAAGGCAAATGCAACGTATTTACCAAATTAAAGGCAACATTGCATGAAAACATTGAACGCATAGGGTGCCCTGCAAATGTTTTACACAAGAGCGTGCAGACATCTGCTGATAGTTTAAGCTGTGATGTTGAAACTATTGTCATGAAGGTATACTGACACTTTTACGTATATTCTGTTAGAACAGAGAGGCTTAAGGAGTTCTGTGATTATGTGGGAACTGAATATATGAATGTAATGTGTCACTCGAAAACTCGCTGGTTATAACTGTTTCCAGCAGTTGAAAGAGAAACCGCCTGTTTGAACCGTTAAAGATTTTTTCCTAAATGAAGACAAAGCGCCCAAAATATTGGTTCAATTTTTCAGTAACCCTTTAAGTGAAGCATACTTCTGGTTCATTCACAGTCAGCTTAGCACTTTGCAGCATGGGATAAAGGAAATTGAGGGAAGCACGAAAAGTGTAAGAGATGGAAATCATGTTTTGAAAAATACTCTGGAAACTTACTAAGAGGAGAGAACAGCAGTTCATTTCTTTCAATGTTAAATCTGTCCTTAAAAAAACAGAAGTACTAGAAGCAGCGGAAAGGAGTTTTAGAGAAGAAGTTAACAAGTTTTATGACACTTGTGTAGAATATCTCATCAAGTGGAGCGCCTCATATTTACCCTCATCGCCGTTGTCTGATTGGATGTTACCGAAGAGAGTGCCAAAATGGGAAAGTGTTGAAGAGACAGTTTCTTATTTGGAGAGTGAAGAGATTGAAATCGATGATTCCATTCTCTTTGATCAGTTCGGCATACTGACAAATTTTGTTGAAGAAAGTCTTCACAAGTAGAATGATGGGAAAAAAAACACCATTGGAATGTCATGAGGAGTGGGAAAGTTTTTTTAAAAGCTGTGACTGTCTTCAGCATTACTCTGAGTTGGTAATAATTGAAAGGTATTTATTTGCAATCCCAGCCCATAATGCCAATGTGGAAAGAATCTTTTCGTTCATGAATATCCAGTGGACTGATGAAAGAAACAGAATGGAGGTGGACTCTCTTGAAGCAATCCTGCTGATCCTATACAACTACAAAATGGATTGTGGCGAGTTTTATCACTGTGTCTCAAAGAACAAAGACATGATCAAGAAGGCTGGAGGCAGTGAAAAATACCCTTTCTCCAAGGAGAGTCAATTCCATCTACAAGAACTCAGTAATATTAAAGCTCATGTTAATATTAACTGATTAAAAGTTGAATGGCTGTAAAATTTTGTAAAATCGTAACACATTTGTTTATTACTGTATACGTTTATTAAATGTAATTAATTATACAGATAATCTAGATTATATCAATCTTTTGTATCCTCTTATTAGTTATAATAATCACATCTGAGGTCATCAGTCCCCTAGAACTTAGAACTACTTAAACCTAACTAACCTAAGGACATCACACACATCCATGTCCGAGGCAGGATTCGAACCTGCGACCGTAGCAGTCACGCACCTAGAACCGCTCGGCCACCGCGGCCGGCTGTGATACCTATCACCACACCTCTAGGTGTATCTTATTATTGTCATTATTATTATTATTGTTATTTTACTTCGTCTAAATTGCGAAATCATTATCATCAACCATATGCCTTCGTTTGTTTTCCTGCTGTCATTTTTAAATTACATTCTTTCACCAGATATCTGTCCGTGGTACTTTTTCACATGGAGGCAATGTACGAAACTGAGAGAATTGACAGATCTCTCAAATTCGCAAAGGAGGTCGCCAGTGTCCTGTGAGGGTAAATCATCAACACAGATGATGTATGCGAAGCTATATGGTAGACGGAGTACGCTTTCATATTCGAGGTATACGTCTAGCAGGAGGTGATGTGTTTTGCTGCCACTCCGTGTTTATTCTGCACATCAGAAGCCTCACCCACACGGCTACTTCAATGAATCCCCAGTCGTTCCACGCTGTAGTAGGGAGTGGGCAGTGTCTGCTGTCACAGCGATGCCGGCGGCACTCACCAAAGGGCCAAGAAAATGCAATTTTGCCCTTCCAGTCCGCCATATGAATTTCTATTTGCCCATAGCGTATGACTCCACAGAAACACTGTCCGGTATATCTCGCAGTTGCGCCACAGCTCCGTCACATTCCCGCCAGCTGCAGAAGTTATCCCTTAGTCGGCTGGGTACTGTTTGCTTTGTGTTTTCTTCGTATACGTCAACATAGTGTGAATAATAAGTATGGAGATAAACTTCAAGAGACGATTCGTTACAGGTCTAGATAGCACACTAGCACCGTGGTATTAATTTCTGCAGTGTTACATATTCGATAAGGCCACGGGATACAGTGCCAGCGTTCACGCGTAGCATCATTGATAATAATATATCTCTTCTGAATCTTCCAAGATGTAGAAGAATAGCGGCACGGATCTGGTTCAGTACATATTTACAGATGTCCCACAACTAAAAACCCAAGGAGTTTTCAGTCCGGTGACCGAGGTGGCCAGACGCAAGGGCCTCCTCATCCTATCCGTTTCCTGGGGAAGCTGTTGTTGAGATACTGACGAACAAAAATACGGAAGTGGGCTGGAATCCCATCTTGGATCAGTCATATTATCTTTCGCATTGTTAAAGCCACAGCATACAGCCAAAGAAACAGTTTTCTGCAAAAATTCCACACACGTGTTCTTTAAGTCGTGCTGGTAAAACAATCACTAATGTTGGCGGTCGCCAATTATCCCTGTCCAAAACTTGATGCTAAATCGTTGATGATGCGACGATTCGACAATCCCCGAGGATTTTCTATCGACCACAGATGACGCCTGCGTATGTTTATGATTTTATCTCTACCACATGTCGCTTTATCGGTGAAGAGCGCTTACAATAGAAACCAAAATGATGGTGATCTGTTGCAACCGCCAGTGATAAAACTTTTCTTGGCCAGGAAAATCCGCCGCCGATAATCCCGGCACACGATGCAGATGATATGGACAATATCGATTTCCATACACAATATACAACACCGTCTTTAGGCTTATCCCATGTGGCAGGTGAAGAGCCTTGAGCTTGTTCCATCGTTGTTCTCACGATCTTATACAGCCGGCTGTTGTAGAACCAGTGTACGAACATCCTACGATCGCCCAAGGTTGTTCATCTGTCTTGAAGGATGCATGCACGCACGAACTCCGAATACAAAGTTTCTATGAGTTGGCGGGTGCTGTCTATCAGATCATAAAGGTAAAGTTCCGTGTTCTGGTCCTAGACAGGCCAACTGGGCCCGGCCGATCGTCCTGTCATCCCCTGCCAATGGCGCCATCGGATGCGATATGAAGGGGCACGTGGCCAGCACACCGCTCTCCCAGCTGTTGTCGGCGTTCTTGACTCTGGAACCGCTACTGATCTGTCGAGTTGCTCCTCAGCTGGCTTCGCGAGCCTGAATGCATCCCGTACTATTCCTCCCAACAAGGAAAAATCCACCAGTCAGGGTAGGTGGCTCAGTAAATCCGTGTGGCCACTCTACCGTTACCATGTTCTTAACAACATACAAAAACATTCCTGACTAGCTCGAGGAATAAATAACGGATTAAGTTGATATAAACGTTTTTGTTCATTTTCCTTTCAGGAATCGCTTCTTGAAGTTTGTGTGTTCCCTTACTTATTATTCACCCTGTATTTGGTGTAGCGGATATACTTTTATAAAGGGTGGGGCCTGATCCTTCACATAAAGCAATTGGAAAAAATCATTAATATCTGTCCGAAAATTTTAACAAATACTCGGTCCAGTAATCCAGATTTTTTGGACTGCTTTTTCAATGTCTAGACTGAGTAACATCGGGAAGAGGTTACAACCCTGTCTAATTCCCTTCGCTAGTAACGTTTTCGTTTCATGTCCTTCAACGCTTATAAGTCCATTCCGGTTTCTTTGCTCCCTGCAAGCTTAATCGGAATATCTAAAGAATAAACTGATGCGCCAGGTCTGAGGAAATTCTTAGTTGTCTCGGAAAGGTAGCAAGAACGAATTAACTGCCCTCTTGCAATCGTTCGATAGTCCTCGAGATGATGAGTTTACAGACATGGTAACTTGTGGGCTTATTTATGCAACTAAAAGTAATAATAATTACTTGGGTTCACGATGGAGAGTGGTGCGGTCCTAATTCATTAAGTTTTTTGTTGCTAAGGTGAAGGTGGTGTAGGTAGCGGCACGCCTTTTCCGACCTTTGACTTTCTGTCCCTAATGGAATTCCTTCGAACCGAGAGGTGGCTCGATTGGTGGGAGGGATGGGGAGGGAATCGAAGAAGACTCTAGCATATTGGGCACGCTTTGAATGATAAACACAACTTACTAATAGGACGAGTTTGCGGAACATGCAGAGGTAAACTGCGTAGCTTCCATTTTCTTCTTTGAAATAAAATTGCTTCTCCACAGCCTCCGCCCTGCAACTGGCATACATAAGAAAATTATGTAGCATTAGAAGTTCAGTCGTTGATATTGCACAAAATATACAGGTTATATTCACATATTAACAGGACGTGTCCTCGGAGTCTTTCGGGACGGCATACATGAATAAAAACGTTCGCGGTGAACTCCTGACGACGATGGCGGAGATGGCCATCGAAAGTTTATTCGAATTGACGCGGCTGGGAAACCTAGAACGTTTTATTCATTTGTTAACAGGACGGTTAATTCCACGGCGAATGGTACATTGAGTGTTGTGTTTGGCGTTCAAGATGTTCTCGGGAGGTGGCAGAAGTGGGCTTCACGCACGGTAAGGAACACAACAATGCTGTGATGGTTCGTCGTTTGTGCCAGAATAGGTACACACAGCGAAAATGTTCAGATCGGAAGCCGTTAGAACGGCTTCATAGCCTTCTGTGCGCTGATGGCAAGTTTACATCTCCTGGTTTAGACCTATAACTACAGTCGTGAAGGTGGAGCTTCCGCATTCTGTGCACATGGCTCCTTCTATCGGCTTTCAAATCCACACAGCAGTTTCCTTGGAACTACGACAGCATACCCAGTAATAAGATAAATTTTTTGTTTAAAGGTTTTTTTCATTTACTAATTAGCTCATATAGCCAGAAGAGCACGATGCTTTGTTAATTTGTAGTATTGCTGTTCTTGTAGGGGAAATGGGCCTGTTGTTCCGTCTACAACGGCATCACCTAGACAGGCAGGAAATACGTCATCCCAGCTAACCTAGAATGTGAAAGTGTAAAAGAGATGCAAGTGCAAGTTTACGGCAGTCTCGCTATTTAAAACTTTCGCTAAGGCGAATAGATTCACCGATATTTCGAAAGCAACGACTGGTCCAAAAGTCGGGTACCACACGGGCGGCGAAGCACAATGCCCTTTGCACCCCAGAGCATAAACACCAATAAACCCTTCGTCGCATGCATATCCGAGGCCAGAGAAGCGTCCATTGCCTGTCTGGAGGGTTGTTAACGCATAAGTCTCACCACTCTAAGTAGAATGTTGTTTCACGTCGCATTCTTGGTAAGAGCAGCCTCGCAGAATTCATGTAATATTGAGACAACATCGTCACCTAACAGCGCACAATCTGAGAAACGTGTCATCAGACCGAAATTTCACACACGCAATCAACTTAAAATATGTCTTTCGACAATGTTTTATATGTGCGAAATAGAGTAATGAGCACGAAGGTGACATTATCAGGAACAGGAGGGAAAGAAAACGCTATGTAGCCCACTGTGTTATTTATTTTAGGGCGACCGTTTTCGACTTGATGGACGAATGAAGAAACATACTGTAGCAATTTCTGAGGATTATACGTGGATCGTGTAGCCCTCTAAGATAAATAATCATAACTAGAGACATTATGTCTTGGGAAAACCGTGACTACTGTTGACGAATTGGAAGACAAATCCGTCTGGATCAAAGTATTTATTCAATCTTATTTTATGAGCAGATCATCTTCAGATATAGGTATACAAAACGTCTAAAAGATGTCAAATGTGAGAGATTACAGCATTAGCAGTTTAAAGGAGCGCGCGCGGTTGTGTAAAGGGGGGGGGAGGGGGGAGAGATCTACTGCTCTCAACAGCCTTGAGATGAATAGTCTGTGCAAGAAAAGAATATTTGAGTTCTATTTTCCTTCTCTAATAATCCCATTCGGGTGGTGGTCTCGTGTATTTTGACAGAAAGTCTGACAAAGTTGATAAATACACTGCCGGAAAAAATTATTACATCCTTTCAGAGGTTTCCAATTCACTCAAGATCTAATGTTGTAGCAGGGCATAAGGAGTACATGA
Organism: Schistocerca gregaria; assembly: GCF_023897955.1. NCBI lineage: Eukaryota > Metazoa > Arthropoda > Insecta > Orthoptera > Acrididae > Schistocerca > Schistocerca gregaria. Next base: position 322,109,319 of record NC_064920.1, on the reverse strand, counting down.
AATCATTACATTTACAGGTCAATAGCTCAAGCGGATATGAAGTATCAGGTATCGCCTCCAAGGGCGACAATGCACCCGCTGACTCTGGCATCCAATCGATCGGACAGATGGCGAATACTATCTTGGTATACGTTATTCCACGCTTGCTCGAATTGTTTCAGTAGTTCTGTAAAAGTTTTTGGCTGACGAGTCGCACGAGTCACTTCTCATCCCATCATATCCCACAAGTGCTAGACTGGAGACAAGTCCAGAGATCGTACTGGCCAGGGAAGTTGCTGCATGTCCTGCAGAACACGTTGAGTTTGAAGGGCAGTGTGTGAGCGAGACATGGAACAACACATCTTCTTCCCGTTGCAAAAACGGCAAAATAACGGGTCTAGCAACATTCTGCACATACCAAGCGCTGGTCAGCGTCCTCTCCAGAAACAACAAAGGTGGACGAGAGTTGGTAGCTTATTGCACCCCAGATCGTAAGGCCTGAGGTGGGGACAATGTGTCCTGGACGAATGCACTCTGTGAGACAGCGCTCAACGGGTCTACGCACAGACCATCACTTGTGTGCAGGCAGAATCTACATTCTTCGTTGAAGACTACGGCGCGCCATTCCATCTTCCAAATGATCCTCTGACGGCTCCAATCCAGCCGTGCGCGTCTGTGCTGCGGCGTGAGTGAAAGACAGACTAGATGTGTGGTACTCCTGCTGTTACCAGGTGTACCGGTATGAAATGAGCGTTTTTTTTGTGAAAATGAAACACAAATATTGAATTGAAAAGTAAAAACATTTTATTCAAGGTACTGACCATTGCCTTCTATACATTTTGACCTCCTTTCTGGCAATTTGTTGACAACACGCCAATAGAAATATTCGTCTTTTGAAGAAAAACCAATCAGACACCTAATTTTCGACTTCTTCGTGGGAATCGAAGTGTTCCTCAGCCAATGCGTGCCCCATTGATGAAAACAAATGGTAGTCGGAAGGGGCGAAGTCTGGTGAATGCGGCGGGTGGGGTAGCAGCTCCCAGCCAAGTGTTTTGGTTGTATCCTGATCCAGTTTTGCTTTGGGTGCAGGTTAATTGGCGTGTAAAAAAATTACTTTCCCATGTCTTCTGGCCCATTCTGGTCTTTTTCGATCAATGCATAATTCAAATTGATCATTTGTTGTCTGTAGCGATAAGTATCCACAGTTTCACAGGGTTTTAGAAGCTCATGATACACCACACCTTTCTGATTCCACTAAACACAGAGCATTGTCTTCTTGTCGAATCGATCTGGTTTTGCAGTCGATGTTGATGGTTGTCCCGGATTAACCCATGATTTTCCCCGTTTAAGATTCTTAAAATAAATCCATTTTTCATCGCCAGTAACAATTCGATGCAAAACTGATTTTCTTTCATGTCTTTGAAGCAAAATTTGACAAATGGTTTTTCGGTTTCCATCTGTCTTTCATTCAATTCATGTGGCCCCCATTTTCCACACTTTTGGATCTTTCCCATACCTTTCAAACGGTCAGAAATTGTTTGTTGTGCAACATTTAGCATTGGTGCCGTTTGCTTCTGACTCAAAGTATCATCTTCATCCTATATGGCTTCCAATTCGGCGTCTTTGAACTTTTTTGGTGGTCTTCCACGTTCTTCATTTCTTACATCAAAATCATTATTTCTGAACCGCTGAAACCATCTTTTGCATGTTGCTTCTGATAGAGCATGATCACCATATGCCTCGACAAGCATTCGATGCGACTCTGCAGCACTTTTTTTCAAATGAAAACTAAAAATTAATGCTTTCCGCAAAACATTACTTTATGGTACAAAATTCGACATTGTTAACACGATGAAAACATATGATGTTGTTTGTTCCATGACTTGATGTAAAATAAATATCTTTGACAGACGTCATACCAACAAAAAAAAATAAAGCTGGTTCACAACAAATGTTCCCTATCGACACATTTGTATCTTAACGCTCATTTCATACCGGAACACATGTTAATAATCGGTTCGCAGCAGTTGGTGTTGACACGTCTAGGCTCACAAGCCCTCTTATGTTCAGTGGTGGTAGCTGTAAGATCTACCACTCCTGCCCATACAATACGACGATGCTGGCGGGCGTCTGTGCTGCGGGTACACCAACAACCTCGTCTAGGGGTGTGAGAATGTTCACGTGACCACTGACACCAACATCTTGCACAACTGATGCAGCACGTCCAGCTTTTCCGAAAAGACCATCTCCTCACTCCAGATGCCACAATCTGAACCCATTCAACCTCGTTTGGATGGCTGTAGGAAGCACGGGTGCTTCACACGCTTGCACACACTGAGCCTTCTGGTTGCGAGCATTCCCTATAAAAGGGTAGACAGAGACAGCGCTCAAGTAGCTATGTCACTAAGTTATCTGTTGGCGGAAGATGTTGAAACCGTTATCGGTACATCTACTATTCCCCAAGTGACATATGCCGTCATCGGATCAAAATCGACATCGTCTTTCCATGTGTACTAATTTTTTCCAGCAGCTTTTTTGTAGTTTTGTTGTCCTTCATAACATGTGCCTCTGGCGCGTAGTAGAATAAAGTTTAATAAGTAATAAAACACCTAACGTTGCTTATCATCTTCATAGATCATAGATAATTTAGTTTAATTAAGCAGAGAAGAATAAGATGGACAGCACATGTAGAGAGAATGCCAGAAACTCGGAGTGTCAAGAAAGGTTTCATGGGAAAACCTGACGCGAAAATGAGAAGAGGTAGACCCGGGAAAAGGTGGCGATGGGAATAAGAAATTGGAGAATGAAGGCGATGGACAGAGAAGAATGGAGGCAGGCGATACGGGAGGCAGAGCCAACCAAGAAGAAAATAATTTCGTAGACACTTCAGTCAATGTACCGGGTGATCAAAAAGTCAGTATAAATATTAAAACTTAATAAACCACGGAATAATGTAGATAGAGAGGTAAAAACTGACACACATGCTTGGAATGACATGGGGTTTTATATGTACAAAAAAAATCTAAGTTCACAAAATGTCCGACAGATGCGCGTCGTTTGGTGATGATCGTGTGCTCAGCCGCCACTTTCGTCATGCTTGGCCTCCCAGGCCCCCAGACCTCATTCCATGCGATTGTTGGTTTTGGGGTTACCTGAAGTCGCAAGAGTATCGTGATCGACCGACATCTCTAGGGATGCTGAAATACAACATACGACGCCAAACCCTCACCATAACTCCGGACATGCTTTACAGTGCTGTTCACAACATTAATCCTCGACTACAGCTATTGCTGAGGAATGATGGTGGACGTATTGAGCATTTCCTGTAAAGAACATCATCTTTGCTTTGTCTTACTTTGTTATGCTAATTATTGCTATTCTGATCACATGAAGCGCCATCTGTCGGACATTTTTTGAACTTTTGTATTTTTGGGTTCTAATAAAACCCCATGTCATTCCAAGCATCTGTGTCAGTTTGTACCTCTCTATCTACATTATTCCGTGAGTCATTCAGTTTTAAAATTTATACTGACTTTTTGATCACCCAGTATATTAAAATAAATAGCCACCTAATAAATCAGTTTGTCACAATTTGCCAACGATTTGAGTGCACTAAAGCACCGTTGCGCCGTCTCTCAGAATAAATGCACATGCGTAGAACAGCGACGCAAGTATAAAACGCGTTAATATCAATCTAGTGCAGAGGTCTCCAAGCCGGCAAACCGGCCCGCGTTAGCTGGCCGGACATCCACGGTATCCGGCCCGCCAAATATTTGAGGTGGTACCTATACTGCCAACAATTGAGTTTCGAGGCCTATCGCGACCAATACACCGCGACATTGGCTATGCTACTCGCTACAAGACTACATAACTAAACTTATTGTTGCGCCGCTTGAAATGACAATAAGTTCACATACTCCTGTTACGTCTTGCAGTAATAGTGTTGCTAACAATGATTTTAAGATTTCGTTAACTTTGAAGGACGCTTTCGTGAAGAATGTGCAGTGACACACTTTTTTTGTCGGTGAAATTCGCCATAATAAAATACGCCAGAATTTCGGTCATGTACGTCCACCAATCAAAATTATATAATTAAAAAATCGTAGTTCGTTTCAGTTCCCACAACCTTAGATTTTTACGATTTCATACTTCTTTTAGCCTTACATCACGGCGATCATGGAGTGCTAGGGTGCTTTAACCCCATAGGTAGATCTTGGCCCTTATGACTTCGTGGAGGAGGCAATGTGGCCCGCGGATTAAAAAGTTTGGAGATCCCTGATCTAGGGCATTTATGTTTCAGTGAAAAATCGAGTTCTGTGGCGCTACGAGTAAGTAGCTATTGCATAAAGTGGACTAGGATCAAGCAGTGACGTGTCCTGCTACACGCCAGCTTCTGGGAGACGAAGCAGAATTCTGCTGAGTGCGGGACACGCACTTTATGGGGAAGTAGACGGTGGGGTAGTGTGAGAGGGACTGAACTTTGGAAGATTCCATGGCACGGGGCGAACTCTCACGCGCGGCCGCAGCCAGAATCCCCGCAGCCAAGCGATGTGCGGGGCGCCGGACAAATTACGCCAAGTAACGATCCACCGAGTCAATCGGAAACGTTTATTGGCGGACAAGGATTAATTTACTGCGCTACCAGACCTATGAGAGCAGTTTAAATTAGGGATGCCCTCGAGATGGGGTTAAAACTCGCCACTCCTCCAAAGTCCATAATTTAAAATCCTGAAGCTATTTACCTATTTTCAGGGGAGATTACTAGATCTGAATGCTCGACTGGAATATGTACATCACGAACAGTTCGTAGATCTCATCCAACTGCCTCCCAGACACTTCCTCCAATAATCTCTACAGCAACAAAACAGGAATACATCAACGTCAATAGGTCAAGCAGACATGCAAACGGTTAACTCAGATTCACATGGAAACGAATTATTTGCTTCAATGAAACCTAGGAGAGGGCGTATCGCTCGGTGAACACTATTTTCAGGTAGCTAATGGCTCGCCGCTCTGATACAAATAAAATGCCTCTTCATATCTAGCACTTGCACGTTCACTAAAAGATAACTATCGCTTAGAAAACCGAAGATGGATTAAACAGAATTCCACTCCGGCCAGTGGAAACGCACTTCACACTATAGTCCTTCCGAATTTGTTAATCACGAAGGACCGCTAGCTCGCAACTCTTTAAAACGACAGTTTCGCCACACAGAGCCACGACTTACCATGTCAACCTAACGAGGGCTGCCGGCCGACTCGACGAAAGTATTTCCTATTAACCCTTTCAGCCGATCAACCTCAGCGACAGAAACAGGTATTTTCATGACCATTTCCTGCTCCAGATAACAGCCCTTTTGTAATTTGATGCTCCCTGACAGGACTATCATAAGTTTCTTCTCGGTGGGCACTGGAAAATACCGGCGGCCACAGGAAAATCAGCCTATTACGCACAGACCACTACAGGTTTAAAAGTAGTAAGGAAAGACCAGCCCTTTATCCCCATGCCACAGTAACACTTCTTCCCCATATTACTGGAGACTGGCTCCAGTGTGCACAATGGCGAACATAACGGGCACAGAGACACCGGTAGCTAACGTTTCACATGAAGGAAAATACGACTTGAACTTCTGTTTACGGTATAATTTGTATGAAGTATGATTGTAGCCTAAGAACTGCAAATTACGGGGATCTGTCTTACTGTTTCTATACGAGAAGAGCAGAACCCAAAGTGACGCGGATACTTACATAGGGCAGCAACTCGTTGGGCGCCATTCCGGATACGATGATCAGATACCGAATGATGACTTTGAGGTTGTTGGGCCAACAGGAACAAAGCGTTGCCCATACCTCCTCAGTCTCCTTCGGGTGGACGTCGGCAAACTGCGGAAAAAACAATACATGTTAAATGCTTTAGGATGCGTAAATAGATGAAATTGGCTTACAAAAAATGGTTCAAATGGCTCTGAGCACTATGGGACTCAACTGCTGTGGTCATCAGTCCCCTAGAACTTAGAACTACTTAAACCTAACTAACCTAAGGACATTACACACATCCATGCCCGAGGCAGGATTCGAACCTGCGACCGTAGCAATCGCACGGTTCCGGACTGCGCGCCTAGAACCGCGAGACCACCGCGGCCGGCTTGGCTTACAAAACAGAGTTATAAGCTAATAGCAGCGAGGCACGCCGACACAAAGGCGCTGAGATGAAAAGCAAGTCACTCACTTCACTAACGACGAGAAGCCAATTAACCGTACAGATCCGCTGCAGGTGGCATGTCTAGAAGAGAGCTTCCGCTTTACGCTCAGAGTTCGGTACTTCGGCTGTTAACGAGGTAGACAATTCTATTTCTAAAGCACAGTCGCAGTTAATTTAAAGGCAAAACTCCGCCACTGTCCATAAGCTGCAGCTGTAACGATTGGGTAACAATTCCTCTGAAAAAGCATCGAGAAGAATTACCGAATGAACACCACCAGAGCTAAGATGCCCTAGCTTGAGCTAAGAGCCAGAACACATAAATAAATCATAAAATTAATGCCATCCGTGACTGGCAGCAAACGAATGGTTAAATTTTCAGTAATTTAACTATATTATCAGGCCAAACTCAGTATAGTGTCAATACTATAGTGACAAAGTAAGAGTATGTGCGTGTTATGAACCGGCACGTTCAAAGTATCACCACCTGCTTGCAGATTTGGACTACAATCTGTGTCCGAACTCACGAAGGGTTCGTCGGTACTAATTGTCAGAAGAGACTGAAGTGTCAATTACAACGTGCTGATGCTCCGCTTGATTTAAGCACGTGACCTGTAAGGCGAAGAAAGGCTGAGACATACTCAGCAACATACGATTGTGCGTTATGCTGTGAACTATTACGAGTCGCGAGTTAAAGAGCGCACTTCGGTCTCTACAACTTCTATGATGTACTTAACATCTGTGAGAATAGCTGAAATGCGCGGTGGGCGAGATGACATAACCGTGTCTCAATAATTACAAGTTCTATCGTACGTTAAGACTCTGCGAAAGGCCTTTAGCATATCTGTACATGTGTGTACTTTACCGTTACTGAGAATAATATTACTACGGTAGTACGAGGGTGACTCAAATGAAAACCTTAAATATTTTTTAAAATATTGTTTATTGTGCAGAAGTGGTACAAAAATGTATCACTTTTCAACATAATCTCCCCTACGCTCAATGCAAGTCCTCCAGCGCTTTCAAAGTGCTTTAATTCCTTTAGAAAAAAAATTCTTTTGGTAGTCCGCGCAACCACTCATGCACTGCCTGGCGTACCTCTTCATCAGAACTGAACGTCTTTCCTCACATTGGTCTTTGGGTGGTCCAAACATACGAAAGTCACTTGGGGCAAGGTCTGGTGAGTATGGTGAATGAGGAAGACACTCAAAATGCAGGTGTGTGATTGTTGCAACTGTTGTACGGGCAGTGTGGGGCCTTGCATTGTCGTGTTGCAAAAGGACACCTGCTGATAGCAATTCACGCCGCTTTGATTTGATTGCAGGTCGCAGATGACTTTTTATGAGATCTGTGTATGATTCACTGGTGACAGTGGTCACTCTAGGCATGTAATGCTCCAAAATGACGCCTTTTTCGTCCCAAAAGAGAGTCAGCATAACCTTCCCTGCGATGGTTCTGTTCGAAACTTCTTTGGTTATGGTGATGAGGAATGGCGCCATTCCTTGCTCGCTCTCTTCGTTTCCGGTTGGTGGAAGTGAACCCAGGTTTCGTCCCCAGTAACGATTCTTGCACGGAAGCCATCACCTTCTCGTTCAAAGCGCCGAAGAAGTTCTTCACAAGCATCAACACGTCGTTCTCTCATTTCAGGAGTCAGCTGCCGTGGCACCCTACTTGCAGACACTTTGTGAAACTGGAGCACATCATGAAATTGTGGTGTGATGACCCATGAGTAATCTGTAAACATATTGAAATGTCATTCAGTGTCACTCGGCGGTTTTCCTTCACTATGGCTTCAATTGCTGCAATGTTCTGTGGAGTCACAACTCGTTGTGCCTGACCTGGACGAGGAGCAACTTCCACGGAAGTCACACATTTGCGAACTTCCTACTCCATTCGTAGACTTGTTGCTGTGACAAACATACATCACCATACTGAACCTTCATTCGTCGATGAATTTCAATAGGTTTCACACCTTCACTACGCAAAAACCGAATAACAAATGGTTCAAATGGCTCTGAGCACTATGCGACTTAACTTCTGAGGTCATCAGGCGCCTAGAACGTGAACTAATTAAACCTAACTAACCTAAGGACATCACACACATCCATGCCCGAGGCGGGATTCGAACTTGCGACCGCAGCGGTCGCTCGGCTCCAGACTGTAGCGCCTAGAACCGCACGGCCACTTCGGCCGGCCAAACCGAATAACAGAACCTGTTCCTCCCTCATGCAAGTCGCAAGTGGGGCGGCCGTCTTTATACTGATTTTGATACTGCGACGGTATGTGTGCATCTGCACCATGCTGCCACCTACAGGTCATTTTGCGCGCTGTTTGTAGCACGCTTACCAACTTACAGGATAACGTCGCGAAATTTCAATTTGTTATTACAAATTTAAGGTTTTCATTTTACTCACCCTCGTAGTTCAGCAAAATAAACATATGAATCAGCACGAGCTTGTGAAGTCCACGGTTCGTTATAAAGTGAGGCATTTGCTGTCGAGCGTCATATGAAAGTTTAGGTTTCATTGCGTATCACCTAAAATATTAGGCGTTTATGTGGTTTCTACTATAATGATTGTCAACACAGACACACACACACACACGTTGATATATTCCTACAATATGTGTACCTGTTACGTACGAAGAAAGAAGCTTTAAAGACCACGTTATCGTACACAATTCTTCCCTCCTTTGAAGCTCAACGAATGTGGCGTAAAAATAATGTAAACGTATTGCAAGTCCCAGAGTGAACGGTGATGCAACGCCGATGCGAGACATCTCAAACAAATCCGAGCAACAGGAAAATTCCTGGGCGCTCCTCTGGCTGTCCACAGGCGGAAGTTTCGAACCTCTCGACTGTGAAATGAGGCTGGGTGAGGACAGGAAGTAATTTTACGCCCTGTTAGGGTCATCTGAGGCGTTATGAAACTTTCTCTGCAGTTATGGAAAGCAAAACCGCAACTGAAATTAACGACAGAAGTCCTCATTCGGGAAGTTTTGCTTTGTTTTTCTGATTCCTTATTGGAGTGAATCGTAGCCCAAGGAATTTTGCACTATGTTATTCTACTGTCAAAGTCGCCGGAGATGCAATATTAAACGCGACAAGACATCTGCCGGCAGCTTATTCGGATCTGTCGGAATCATCTTCCTTCAGTACTAACAGGATTAATCGGAGACCCGCCTCTGTTATAAGTTGGAAGTATGCGATCATCATAAACGTAACACACAGTCCGACATGCAGTTCTTGGGCTAGCGACGCCAGAGTCTAAAAATGCCATACTATCATTTCATTTCAATGTACTCGTGAAACTTCCTGGCAGATTAAAACTGTGTGTCGGACCGAGACTCGAACTCGGGACCTTTGCCTTTCGCGGGCAAGTGCTCTACCATCTGAGCTACCCAAGCACGACTCACGACCCGCCCTCACAGCTTTATTTCTGCCAGTACCACGTCTCATACCTTCCAAACTTCACAGAAGCTCTTCTGGAAACATCCCACGAGCTGTGGCTAAGTCATATCTCTGCAATATCCTTTCTTCCAGGAGTGCTAATTCTGCAAGGTTCGCAGAAGAGCTTCTGTGGAGTTTGGAAGGTAAGAGAAGAGGTACTGGCAGAACTCAAGCTGTGAGAACGGGTCGTGAGTCGTGCTTGGGTAGCTCAGATGGTAGAGCACTTGCCCGCGAATGGCAAAGGTCGCGAGTTCGAGTCTCGGTCCGGCACACAGTTTAAATCTGTTAGGAAGTTTCATATCCGCGCACACTCCGCTGCAGAGTGAAAATCTCATTATGTAATGTACTCGTATACGGTGTTTCCTGATATAACCACAGGGTACATAGCGGTTGCTTAAATTAAGTTTTCCAGGACAGCCACAGGTCACACTCGATATGTTTTACTGACGTAGACTAAAGTTAATGAAACCAAGCCTTCCCACTGCAAGAGGTCAGATTAAATTATACAAACCTGACAAGTCAATTAGACTTATTAATAATATTGAGTATGCTCCAAATAGCGAACTAAATTACTTGGTAAAAAAACGATGGGTACTCGTTTATCAAGCATTTTGTCAGAAATTTTCCTTAATGCTCTGGAAATTTGATTTTTCACAAGTTACCCGATATAAAAGGGAAAATACTGTATTACCACCGATATAGTGTACAAATTTGATAAGCCTTTTAGCATTAAAAATAGCATCCAATTTGCTAAGTGTCTGGCAAATATGAATACCCCAAATATGAATACCCCAAATATGAATACCACAATTTTCGGCTCTTAGGATTTTACAAATATGTTCACCCCGCTTGACGAAACATTAGAAATAATTAAAAGTGATTTGCGAAAGCATAAAACTATGGCAGTAAGTGGGATCGTAGAGTCGTTGGACTTTCTGCAGTTTAGCCTTGATTTAATGGGAAAATTTACATAATGGGAGACGGCTTAGCAATGGGTAACCGTTTATTACGCATTTTGTCAGAAATTTTCTTTAACGATTGGAAATTTGAGTTTTCTGAAGTTATAAAACGAAAATACTGTATTATCACCGATATAAAGATGACAGTATAGTCTTTTTTGAGGAACCAAACAAAATTTAAATGAAGTCACTGATAAACTTAACCAAATGCACCCAAGAATATCGACATAGTTGAACATGAAACTGATTGTAGCACTAATTTTCTCGATTTGTCAGTAGATCGGATGGGAAACATATTTTCAAAGTCAACAGGAAGCCAACATATTTAGGAATAATTAAAATCATGAAACACAGTACAAAAAAGCGTATTTTTACTAAGCTTTACACAGAATGTTACAGTTAGCATTCACTGGTGAAGAAATAGCTACAGAATTGTAGACAACCAAGAGGATAGCAGTAAGGAACAGTTATCATGAACGTGATGGGATGAATTGTACCACAGCCAAAGAACAACAATACAAGCAGTCCAACAGAAAATAAACGGTATATTACACTATCATACAAACGTCATGTAACATCGTATTGCGAGATTCTTTCCAATACGAAAATATAACGTCGCATTTCGGACAAGAAATCGGATTAGATGCGCTTTAAAACACAAAGAGATTGTGCTTAAGGACAAATACAGTAATTCAGTAGAATATAAAAATAATTGTCAAAATTTTCAGAGCACGTGCAATGGCCAAACAGAAAGAGCGTTTAAAGTACGTTATAACGAATACTGGAATTTAAATACCAAACGTGCGACACTGGGTGGGCATTTGAAAACAACTAAGCATAATTTCGGTAGCTTCAAGATAGTATACTAAGTTCTACAGCTTTGCTAAACGTCTTGGAGAAACTGGAAATTTAGTTTACATGTATTCTTTCAGTTATTCGACGAAGTGCTGTAGATAAGTAGTCAAGGCATAAGTGAAGAGTCAGGCGTAACGATTAACACTATTTTTTATTATTGTCACTGTACGTACTTCTGGTGTGTCTGACGGCTCGTCTGCCTGAGTAGCAGCGAAACAGGAAGTGTGGCATCTTGTACAGTGGCCCATTCTGTTGCAACATCCTAAACGCAAGTAGGATTCTTGTTTATACGCCGCCGCAGTATAGGAGAGCCCCCAGCACGGCCTGTTATTCTTAAAATACTTCACATATTCTGCGGAAACGAAGAGAAGTCACTCGTAATGCAAATCGAGAACATCGCCTCTGCTCTCTTGGCTGTCCCCAACTCGCCGTGCACTCAATGCTCGTGCCATAAAATTATTCCCTCGCTAACGTCTCGGGTATCATTTCACGTGGTCACCCCAAATATTAGTCTCCCTGCTTTCTGGAAAATGGGCTGCACAACTGTTGACTGGAATTTCATAACACACGACGTATGCAACCAACTGAAACTGTTCTGGTCTATTACGAAGTTTCGCAATGATACAAGGGCATGGACGCTTTAGTCTTTTGCGAATTGGGACCTTAACGGTTACAACGGTCAACGTAACTCTCCAACTTGCAGACGTGTGTCAGTATTATTAACTTGGACGGAACGGGGTTCTTGGTTTAACTATTTTATGCACATGTATATGACACAAATCATGGAGCTTGATGTACAAGGTACCTATTTAATGAAAAATTTTCATAATTTGTCATATGTTACACAAATTAGAATACTAATGTACCTTCTTTAGGTTGTGCAACACAGCTTCGACAAAAGATATTTTTACGTAATCCCCCAAAAAATAGATGATGACATAAACTGTCAAAACAAATTGCAGCATAATGAAGATTTAGTAGCTTTTTGATAGTATATAGAAATATTTCTGAAACAATAATGCTACGAGAATCATGCTTTTCAAACCAGTTTGTCAGAGCTATTTTCTTTTGCATTTATTTCACAAGGCAGATTAGGACTTTCAGGCATACTCCTACACCTAACCAGACGTCCTTAATGCATCCACGCTGGACACATCACACACACACACACACACACACACACACACACACACACATATATATATATATATATATATATATATATATATATATATATATATATAATTGTTGTGGTCTTCAGTCCTGAGACTGGTTTGATGCAGCTCTCCATGCTACTCTATCCAGTGCAAGCTTCATCTCCCAGTACCTACTGCACCCTGCATCCTTCTCAATCTGCTTAGTGTATTCATCTCTTGGTCTCCATCTACAATTGTTACCATTAACGCTACCCTCAAATACTAAATTGGTGATCCCTTGATGCCTCAGAACATGTCCTACCAACCGATCCCTTCTTCTAGTCAAGTTGTGTCACAAACTCCTCTTCACCGCAGTTCTATTCAATAGCTCCTCATTAGTTATGTGATCTTCCCATCTAATTTTCAGCATTCTTCTGTAGCACTACATTTCGAAAACTTCTATTCTCTTCTTGTCCAAACTACACTCCTGGAAATGGAAAAAAGAACACATTGACACCGGTGTGTCAGACCCACCATACTTGTTCCGGACACTGCGATAGACATGTACAAGCAATGATCACACGCACGGCACAGCGGACACACCAGGAACCGCGGTGTTGGCCGTCGAATGGCGCTAGCTGCGCAGCATTTGTGCACCGCCGCCGCCAGTGTCAGCCAGTTTGCCGTGGCGTACGGAGCTCCATCGCAGTCTTTAACACTGGTAGCATGCCGCGACAGCGTGGACGTGAACCGTATGTGCAGTTGACGGACTTTGAGCGACGGCGTATAGTGGGCATGCGGGAGGCCGGGTGAACGTACCGCCGAATTGCTCAACACGTGGGGTGTGAGGTATCCACAGTACATCGATGTTGTCGCCAGTGGTCGGCGGGTGCACGTGCCCGTCGACCTGGGACCGGACCGCAGCGACGCACGGATGCACGCCAAGACCGTAGGATCCTACGCAGTGCCGTAGGGGACCGCACCGCCACTTCCCAGCAAATTAGGGACACTGTTGCTCCTGGGGTATCGGCGAGGACCATTCGCAACCGTCTCCATGAAGCTGGGCTACGGTCCCGCACACCGTTAGGCCGTCTTCCGCTCACGCCCCAACATCGTGCAGCCCGCCTCCAGTGGTGTCGCGACAGGCGTGAATGGAGGGACGAATGGAGACGTGTCGTCTTCAGCGATGAGAGTCGCTTCTGCCTTGGTGCCAATGATGGTCGTATGCGTGTTTGGCGCCGTGCAGGTGAGCGGCACAATCAGGACTGCATACGACCGAGGCACACAGGGCCAACACCCGGCATCATGGTGTGGGGAGCGATCTCCTATACTGGCCGTACACCTCTGGTGATCGTCGAGGGGACACTGAATAGTGCACGGTACATCCAAACCGTCATCGAACCCATCGTTCTACCATTCCCAGACCGGCAAGGGAACTTGCTGTTCCAACAGGACAATGCACGTCCGCATGTATCCCGTGCCACCCAACGTGCTCTAGAAGGTGTAAGTCAACTACCCTGGCCAGCAAGATCTCCGCATCTGTCCCCCATTGAGCATGTTTGGGACTGGATGAAGCGTCGTCTCACGCGGTCTGCACGTCCAGCACGAACGCTGGTCCAACTGAGGCGCCAGGTGGAAATGGCATGGCAAGCCGTTCCACAGGACTACATCCAGCATCTCTACGATCGTCTGCATGGGAGAATAGCAGCCTGCATTGCTGCGAAAGGTGGATATACACTGTACTAGTGCCGACATTGTGCATGCTCTGTTGCCTGTGTCTATGTGCCTGTGGTTCTGTCAGTGTGATCATGTGATGTATCTGACCCCAGGAATGTGTCAATAAAGTTTCCCCTTCCTGGGACAATGAATTCACGGTGTTCTTATTTCAATTTCCAGGAGTGTAGTTAATTCCCTAAAAAACACGCTCAGAGCGTCGTTGCGCGAAAGTGGTAGGGAGACACGATATAGGACAGACAGACACCACCATGAATGTTTAGAAGGTGTCATAAGTTTCAGTAATCTGTTCCGATACAATGTACTCTAGGCTTTAAATACCACAGGTAATACGCTGATCGGCCGATAATCATAAAGTGATTTTTCTGTTATCATCTAGACTCCTCTCTCCAAACACTTTAATCGTCATTCAATAAATTTTTCCTGACTTATGCAGCTCGACCGTGTTCACTATAGCGCCATTAAACCAGTATTAGAGGAGATGCTCCTTTGTGTTAGACTCTCCCTGTCAACTTTACACGTTGGTTGTATTTACAAATACAATTATATGTAATAGTCAACAACTTTCTATTTAACTTCTGTCGTAGCTTCAGGGTCACACGCTGAGTTTCATTTTCCTTCAATTTCGCAATACTGAGACATGTGTTACTTGTAATCCAATCGTACTCACCACCCTTCAGTTACCTGCCTCCTTTTAGTTCATACATATTATTTTTCGATATACTGATGGTGTCACATATATGTATTTGCTTCTTTTAAAATCTTCAGGCAAGCTTAACTTGTAAATACCATGATATGGCTGCTCACACCATCACACTTCCACCTTCGTACTTAACCGTTGGAATCAACCAATCATGGTTGTAGGCTTCTTTTGGCGTTCTCCAGACGTAAACTCGACCCGATGTAGGAAATAACGAAAACATTGACTCATCGAACCATATGACATGTTTCCACCGATTAGTCGTCCAGGATTTATGCTCCTGACACCATGTTTTAAGCTTCTTTGCGTTAGTTGTCGTCATTAATGGTTTCGGTATAGCAGATCGTCCATGAATATTCGCTTTATGGAGTTCTCGGCGGACAGTGTAGATAGATACGGGGTCTCGACGATGACTATTGAGCTCTGCAGTCACTTAAGCCACCGTAGTTTTATGTTGTTTGTAACAATTCGTGTTAGCGTACGGCGATCTCCGTCATTTAGTTTTTATTTTCGCCCACTATTACGTTTATACGATGATCTTTCCAAATTTTGTGCAGGCTGTCACGACTGTTGAAACATTTGTTCTTGAAACATTCAGTAAGTTGGCTGTCTTGATTACTGATGCTCCAGCTAATCGGGCCCCAACAGTCTGCCCTCTTTGGAACTCTGTTTGGTCCTTCATTGCACGTAGACTTCGGTCTCTATATGCAAATACGAAGCGTGTACTACTCGTAAACGACCTGCATTGATACCTAGTCCGTACTGAACACGTACAGTCCAACGCGACACGTAGCTTATCTGCGTTGTTGACCTCCCAAACACAACCATCCCATTACTGCCACTGTTCACATTACTTTGCCTATCCCCTGCGCAGCAACATGAATGGCTGAAACTTCTGTGGTTTACAACGTTACTCCTCTCACTGATTTGGCGTGCGGCTGTCGTCATTCAGACGGTAATGAGACAAAGAGTAGGCAAAATAATTAACTGTCATCATTGAATTACCAATGTGTATTAGACCATAAGGTTAACTAAGTAGATGATTTTCTTCTATCGAGGATATTCATACCAAGGAAATCTAGTACCTCTTGAACTGATATCGGTTTATAAAGTGTTTTCATTTTATAACGTTCCAATTCAGCACGAAAACAGTCTGAATAACAAAAAATGGTTCAAATGGCTCTGAGCACTATGGGAGTTAACTTCTGAGGTCATCAGTCCCCTAGAATTTAGAAGGACATCACACACATCCATGCCCTAGGCAGGATTCGAACCTGCGTAGCGGTCGCGCGGTTCCAGACTGGAGCGCCTAGAACCTCTCGGCCAGTCTGCATAACAGCCCATCAAATAATACAGTCAGGTAAGAACAGCATGAATAAATTAGGGGGTTTGGGCTATAAGTGCCTTACACTTGCAGCACGACCAGCTGTTTTAAATGTGTCTTTTTCGAGAGTTATATCTGCTTTATTTCCATTATGTGCCAGGATTTCGTTTTGCACCATCTGTCGTATACGAGTACTTTGTGCGCAATGATGACACTTTCCAAGTGACGTTGACGCATGTAATCGTCTGGCTTTAGCAATGCCACTGCACGTTAAATGGGAAGAGCAACCTTCGATGTCTGCGTGGGTAAGTACTTGAACAATGGGGGATCAAGTGATAAAGTGCCCTGTTTGAGCTGAATGGGTGTAGCACACTAGTACATTACGTAGTCACATTAAGCCCCGTCGTCGTGACAGCCGGGATAACGAACAAGTGACAGACTTTGAGCGCGAGGCAGATGTTGGCGTGAGAGAAGCTGTCGCGTCCTTTGCCCGAGTGACAAGCGCACTACGTGGGCAGCCCGTGCACTAATGCTCACATGACATCCGCACGCAGCTGAGGGCCGCTTACATCAATAGGAAACACCAGCTCTAAATCACTACCCCGCTCCGGCGGCGAGGAGCCTCCACGTACTGGCAATTGCGGATTCCACAGCACAGAACTGCAGAAGAGATTCATTACCTCTAACAAGAGGCTTCTCACACGTGGTCTATACTACATCTGTACTACTCCACAAGCTTCCTTCTATTTGCAGGAATAAGACAAGAGAAGACGATGTAGCGGGCACCTACGAATATAAAGGAATACACACGTGTGTGTATATAGCGCTCTAGAGGAGGAATAGTGAACTGAGATGCCAAGGACAATGTGCCTGTGCGTATACCGACTATTTATAATGTTAAGAGTACACGATCTGAGACTTTGAAAAAGTACCTTCATCCATAACATTCAGTCTCTCTGAGAAAAACAGCAATTACTGCACATTGGTGAAAAAAAAGCAACAGGTTTATAGATACAGAGATGCTACATGAAATGCGTAAGTTTGTCAGAAACACAATGCGGGAAGCTATCAACAACTACCGCAGCAGAATCTTATAGAAAAAGTTCTCACAACATCCAAAGAAATTCTGTCCATATGTAAAACCTGTTCACTGGTTTTAAGGTTGGCGCCCTGACGCTCGTGGATGGCACAGGAAATGAAATTGAGGGTACCAAAACAAATTCAGAATTGCTGAACTGCGTTTTCAAATCATCCTTTATAAAGAAAAATACATGAGTAATGTCTCGATTTAGTTGTCGCACAACTGCCAATATGACGTATGTCGATATTAGTGTCAGCGGTGTTGAAAAAGAGCAGAAAACGCTAAAACTGAAAAACGTCCCATGGCTGTAGAAGATGCTACCTACAATATGAATTAGTCACAGCTGGAATCAGTCAAGTCCTAGAAATACCTGAGTGTAACAGTTTGTCAGGATACAAAAACGGATGATCACTCAGCGTCAAGCGTAAATAAAGCAGGTGGTGAAGACACAGGTCCACTGCTAGGAAACTGGGCAAATTGCAGCCAGTATGCAAAGGAGAATGCTAAAGAAACACACTTGCGATCCACACAAGAATATCGCTCAAGTATGGAGAATCCACACCAGACAGGTGTAAAAGGGGATACTCAACGCATGCAGAGAAGGGGAACACGAACTGTCACAACTTTGTGATGAGAACTGACGGAAGTGGAAGTCTAAGTGACGCATTACAGAGCGGATCGTCCGTACGTAGCTGGACGTTAGGCAACTGAGATATGTTACTTCACCTTTATTACATTCTGCAGCAGCCTGCTGAGCGTATGAATCCCACGATCTTCTTCAACAGGCATAAAAAGGGAATGTGAGATGATGATGATCATTGGGAAAGCAAGAATACGAGTGAAGCAATATCTGCTAGTTACTGGTGCAGTTCTGCAGTTATTGTCGCAGGCTGTCAGCGTAGAAGCAAAGGAAGGAAAAAGATTGTTTTCCAGTGGCCACGGCTCTTTCCTCTGGCGAGGAACAAGAGCTGTGCCAACAGGCCAGGCGGGCTGCGGGCCGTGCGCTGTTATTCTTCCGTCGCCGCTGCGAGCGATGATAGCCTGCAATTCCCCTCCACGCGCGGTTTCCACCCTTCGTCTATCGAAAACCTGTCGACGAACTTACGGAGCGGCACAGTAATGCGATTATCGACTAAAAGCCGAACCAGTAATCCAAACAGTGGCGATGGCAGTCACAATGATGGACCTGTCAAAGCGGTCGCATCGGGATGCCCGTATCTCTTTCTCTGCACTGATAACGTATGTCTCTCTTTCCAGCCATTTGAAAACGCAACCACTTATTAATCTGTGGACTCAACAGGCAGAAATGGGCGCTGTATTACAAGTTACAAAAACTACTTACGGAAGAGGGCACATTCACCATTATACGGCAGTATACATCACATATGATGAATAAGTGAAACAGAGCTCAAAATAATGAAAAGGATTTATTGTAATTCAGATTTAGCCTTTTTTTATCGTGCTTGTCTTCCATACTGCTCAGTAGGCCACTGTCCACCTATGTGGTGTGGTGTTTCCAACGATTTTTCAAAGTTGGGAGGAATATGTGATATAAATTTAATGTTTCCAAACTTCCGTACATAACAGATGCATTTGATGAAGGAAGATAACTGACCGATTACTGCACTTTGAAGTATCTTCGGTTCATAACCTAACTATTGAACACTGGTCCACTGCGTGCAAACTACGGCTTTTGTAGACTTGTTCCTAATGCACGAAGAGCAATATTTACGGTAGGTTTATAAAATGTATACTAAGAAGGCGGTGTCAGAGAAGTCAACTTAGGAGGAACAGTTATAAATTTTCGTGGACATAATTTGAGGATGGTAATTAGAGGATTGAACATGAACTCTTAAAACAGACAGGGAATACACGGAAGCCAGAAAGCTGTTTGGTTTGCATTTTTTTTTTACCGTTCTTGCTTGAGAATATGAAACTGCTTCAGCACTATTTCCCTCTCGGGTTCCTCTAACTTACAAGATACGAGGCTTGGTTTTCGATATTTAGTTTCAGTTACGCTTAATATTAAATCATGTGCAACACGAACTATGACAGTCACGCTCGAATTTTAGCAGGCAAGATTTAGTGAAACGCTAGATGCTTTCAAAGGGACTGAGTGCAGGGCTGCGGCGAGAGACACGAATCAAAAAATCCAAAAAGTTTCCCCGCTCAGGTAGGTGCCTTGCTGGTGCGACTCTTTGCCGAGAAACACTCTCTAAAGTTTGCTTTACGGCACGTTTACTGTATGAACAAGGACGTATAACATTATTATGAAATCAACACTAACTTGAATTCCAGTGGATATTTGGAGAAACTAAAACACTATTTTATAAATAATTTCACATAAACTACAAAAAATAGAGCCACGCTGTATCTGATTTATTTTAAAAGTTATTGTTTATATTGTTATCTGAAAATTGAACTAAACTGGTAAAATTATTACTGCTGCTTTAAACACAGTCATCAACCGACGTCTTTAGATGGCACTTGAGAAGCTCTGTCAACTGAAAGAACGATATTGTGGATAAACATATTTATTTAGCCACCAGCGTTAACAAAATATATCAACATAGTAGAAACAATCAATGAATAATATTGACAAATAAATAATAACAAGCCACAGTACGCAGATAGGGCATTCTTTTGCTTTCAACATTATCTTTCGATATGCTTGTGTGTGCCGTTATGTTCGAGTTGACTCTCATTATCGAAATTTAGTGATTGCGTACCAAATAATGTAAGACAGTGAAGTATGGTAAGCACCAGAAGGCACTGAATGAATCATAAACGCAAAATTATGGGTTAGAAGCGTTTGCAGGATCATTGTTGTACAAGTAAAGGTCGAACATAAAAAAAACGTAAATAAAACATTTATCATTTCAGGAATAAGAATTGTTACGACGTATTTTATATCAAAATGCTCAGCGCTCTGGAGTGCATCTTATAATGAATCACTTTTATTTAAAATCAGCGGATTTGACAGCTGTATATCTCATGTAATTTATAGTTACTGGCGTCACTAATGACTGTATAAGCAGCCAGTTAAGAAGCGAACATGCTGAGACATGATGGACTACGCAAACATAAATGAACTGCGTTTGGGGCAAAGTGAAAGAAGATCTAGATTTTGGTCACGGTAAGGGGCGACTTGCGTCTACGTAGAGATACAGCGAAGACTGACTGGATCCGGTTATTCTGGGCGGCATATAGTCGCATGTGTGCATAGTTGAAACACTTAGAAATTTTCAGGAGTTAAGCTGAGTTATTAAGTTTCACAGCCTTAGTGACGAGACTCCGAAGCAGCATAGCAACGAACTTTAATTATGAACTGTAATAGGATAGTACTTGAGCCCTTGCTCACTGCTTGCAACTACCAACTGCCGAACGCAATTATTCATTTGCCGCGCCATATAAGAGAGTTGGAATAACAAACAATTCGAATTCAAACTTAGCCCCTGATTGACACATAATAGTCGTTCAAAATCACTCCAACTATAATTTTGTTGTTTTATATAGCTGAGTGACCTTATAAATTATATGTTATATTGGAAATACTTTGCACCGATGTACTATCCGACCCATACTAATAAACAGACGGGTCAAATACATAGAGATCGATCGTACATTCAGTTCTTCAATGCTCAAGACAGCAGGCAAGCAAAAGTTTCGTTCACTTTCGATAACCGCTGTCAGATCGTAAACTGATCTCCAGTTCCCTCCTGAATTTGTACTAGTAGCGCCCCAATTCTATTTCTGCACACAGCTTAAACATATAGTTAACTTCTTGTTTGGATTTATGGTAGACTTTCGTAACTTGATCTGTGTGTGAGCGTGATTTAACCCCAGATGAAATATGCAACTATCTTCATAGTTATAATCATACAAGCTAATGCTCAAAATTCATTGCTTCCTGACAGAATATTCAAGCTTACAACTGCTTGTTCTTAAGATCTCATTAGGCAACGGCTTCCGCGCAGCGTTGGCCGGATTTAATTTCACTCTTCCGAAGTTCTGTTGGCAGCCTCAAAGTAAGTGCGTTGTGCGTTTCGCGCCGAGAATTATTTTACTTCCAGTATTACACAGTCGACAGAAACAGATATTCAGTATCACTACATATATTTGTATCTTGTGGTGAATTATCTCCGGTTTTATGAATAAACTTCATACATGACTCGTCTACACAATTTACAAATTTAAGTACCCCGCCGCATTTTTCTGAAATACGGTCTTCACAAACAAAAAGACAGATTCATGAGGAAGGTCTATGTATTTATAATCTATTAGCGTTGCACCAAACAAGTCGTCCGGGCGTAGGTACTTACTGATGCCCGTGCGACGCCGGGGCGGGTCACAAGTTTATTGTATTTCCGTTTTTAACAGTTTTGTCAGCTACCCTGAGCTAATGCCAAATACGGTAAAATGTATCAAGTTTTATATACAGGGGATAGTCAAAAGAAAAAAGAGACAGGAATAAAAATGCAAACTGCTTATTATTTAAAAAATAATTGCCATAACTTAAATACATTTTCCCCACTGTGAGACAAGACGGTCAAGGCCCTTCTTCGAAAAATGTTTGCGGTTGCCTACGAAACCAAAACAGTTCCAAGGATTGCACATCTTCAAAAAAATCAAATGGCTCTGAGCACTATGGGACTTAACATCTTAGGTCATCAGTCCCCTAGAACTTAGAACTACTTAAACCTAACTAACCTAGGGACATCACACACATCCATGCGCGAGGCAGGATTCGAACCTGCGACCGTAGCGGTCGCGCGGTTCCAGACTGAAGCGCCTAGAAACGCTCGGCCACTTCGGCCGGCCATAGCACATCTTCGCCCCAAACAAATAGACGACCACGGATGTCTTTCTTCAGGGCACCGAAAATCTGGAAACCGTATGGGAAGTCATGAAACAGGGATGACGGACAATTTCGACAAGAAGATAAAAGAAGCTTTCTGAACGTGATGCTACAGAAGGACGCTGAAGATTAGATGTGTAGAATACGTAACTAATGAGGAAGTACTGAATAAAATTGGGGAGGAGAGGAATTTGTGACACAGCTTGACTAGAAGAAGGGACCTGTTGGTAGGACACATTCCGAGGCATCAAGGGACCACCAATTTAGTACTGGAGGGAAGCGTGGGAGGTAAAAATCGTAGAGCGAGACCAAGAGATGAATACAGTAAGAAGATGCAGAAGGATATAGGTTTCAGTAGTTACTCGGAAATGAAGAGGACATGGGAAGTGATGGGACTGTATCGAGGATGTGTAAGAGCTTTCCAACGGAACTTCTGCATCATACTCGAAAAAACCTTGGCAAAAAGCGCCTGGGCATTATGCTGCAACAGAGTAGTACCGTCCGTCAACACTCCTGGGCGTTTGGACTTGATGGCGAGCTTCAATTTTTGCAGTGTCCACGCACCACAGTGCGTTAATTGTGGCATCCTGTTTCAGCAGGCCAATGAGCAGCGAGCCCTTATAATCAAAGAAAACGTTCGTAATGACTTTTTCAGATAAGGCGTGCCTGTTGTTTCTACTACGCTGCTTAAGTTTCGCGGAGATGGCCTTATACACTATTCAAAAGTCCTGATCTTTCCGCATTCGATTTACATAATTTTGGAGGCAGAAAAATAGTTACCGCGATTACTTTTGAAATAATAAACAGTTTACTTTCTTCCCCACATGTCTGGTTTTCGTTTGACTTTGCCTGCCCCTTATATATATATATTAGCCTTTCCCCTGCAGCTTCGGACACACACACACACACACACACACACACACACACACACACACACACACACACATTCAATACATACATTGCATACGTCTCATCTGTGCCCACCTCTTCCCCCACCCACTCCAAAAAAAATGGTTCAAATGGCTCTGAGCACTACGGGACTTAACAGCTATGGTCATCAGTCCCCTAGAACTTAGAATTACTTAAACCTAACTAACCTAAGGACATCACACACATCCATGCCCGAGGCAGGATTCGAACCTGCGACCGTAGCAGTCACGTGGTTCCGGACTGAGCGCCTTAACCGCGAGACCACCGCGGCCGCCCCACCCCCTCCCCTGTCTATCTGTCCATATCCTCCTACCTCTTTCAGTCCATGCCTTGCTCCTTCTCTTCCCATCCATCTACTACTCCCCTCCCTATACAACTACTACTCCTCCCTCTCTCTCCGTCCACCTCCTCCTTCCCCTTCTCTCGGTTCTATTTTCTCCTGCCCTCTCTATCACCTCCTGCACTCTCCTCTGTTCATCCCCACCTCTATCCATCTGAAACCTCCACCAACTTTGTCGATCTGCACGTGCAGGACCTCAAAAACAATTCAATACAGCAGAGTAATCCTACTCCACAACTGCCATGCAAGACATCTCACATATCAAGGGCTGCAAAACCATTAGTGTCACCGACGTGCAGGCTGCCCTGCAAAGCAGGCCGATACGGTACGTTGACACTATTACAATACACGTGTCGATCAGGTCAGCTTTTACAGCAGGGCTGGAAAATACCTTTTTGCACATATCTCCTTTCAGTATCAAATTTGCTTGAAATTGATCCCGGAGTTCGGGAGGAGATGCTGGACATACATAATACATAAAGACAGATAGGTAGCAAAATAAAACATTGCTCTGTATCGTTTTTCTATTTTGTTTTTCCTGTTCTTCTTGACTCTATACATCATGCTGTCATTGAAGCAAGGGCTTATCAGATCTGCAATTCAAAGTTCTCAGCTTGTGTATCAGATATGCTTGAAACTGATCCAGGAGTTCGGGAGAAGGTTCTGGACATACACATACACAAACACACACACAAACACACTCACACAGATGCGTAACAGGGTGAAGCGAAACTGGCGCACTCAGGCTTCCCATAGCGACTCCTCACAAGCCAGCGATAAAACAAAAAAATGTCTCTTACAAAATTTCTTCCGGTGAGTACATCCGGCAGGAAAAGGACGTTAAAGAGTGACAATCTAGCAACACTGTAACCACATGTAGGGTAAGTACCTCGGTATATATATTAGCTGTGCTGTAGACTTTGTGCAGCGGCTAGAGTTTTACGTTAGCATGCAGGTGGTCGAGGGTTCGATTCTAGGTTGGGGAGCATTTTTTTTATTTGCTAATTCCATTCTGCATACTGTAATATACAACATTTCTTAGGTCACATGTATCCTAAATTTACAACATTTTGTAACGCTGAACATAACAAATACGTGGTTAGGCAAACAAGAAATAGAAAGTTGAAGCAAATGACCTGTCACAGGGCATGTTAAAGTAAATTCGTGCCACAGATTTTTTTTTCTGCTCGTGATATCTGTTGTCGGGCGGCACCCCATTTTGTGTGCCCTCAGCGAGATAGATAGATAGATAGATAGAGAGAGAGAGAGAGAGAGAGAGAGAGAGAGAGAGAGAGAGAGAGAGAGAGATAGAGAGAGGGGGGGGGGGGAGGGAGAGAGAGAGGTGGTACGCCTTTTGTATATTTCTGAAGTTGAGTAGTTGAGTATATGTGGTTCTTCGTGATCAACCAAGTTATTTATTGCACTACAGAAGACATAGAGGATCTGAAATGTGCTCCTGGGTGGTGGTGAGGAATTATGCATAGTCACTTTCTTGCTTTTCCCAGCGAGTGTTACGGTTTAGTGAAAGAAGACTTGGTCAGAAAAAAATGGAGACATCAGAGCCATTAGCTATCTGGAGGCAGTGTTGGTTAAAAGTTACTGACTTGGTTAGGATTTTGGGTGTTCTGGTGTGTGTCATCTCCTTTTTTAACATTAAACCGAGTATTTTCAGGAGACTCGTAGATCCAACCAATAGATTGGAAAACGACCATCACGGACAGCCAGTTCATCTTTTCCAACCAGTTTCTAGACCTCCTCCGTAAAGAACACAGGATAACAGCCTATAGTTAAAAATGAGAACAACACAAAATAATCGCATCACAGATGTCCACTGGAATAAATGGAATTTATACACGTGAATTAAACCTAGCCAAGTCAATCGCTTTTATCCAAAATTGTCACTTCTTCTTTACCACTAATCAGGCTTTCTTAATGACTAGCACCACTAAATTCGATTCCTCGCAAAACGTACATACGGCGCCTTAACGGCATGACGTGTAGTCATTCTTGGTACACTTCTGACATCTTGCCACGTACCTATAATTCACATAAATTCCAGCGCTATGCAGTGGCAGCGTGTAAACCACTGTCATCTGCAGCAGACTTTATAAACTCTCCGAAAGCCCATATAAAACTGGATGCCAGAAATGATCATTATTTTTAGCCAGCTGAGTTGGCGCATTAATTAAGGTGCATGACTTTCATTCCGAAGAAGCGCGGCTCAAATACTAAGCCTGGCCATGTCGATTTGGGTTTCAATACGTTTCCCTAATTCAATTTAGAAAATTCCAGGTTTATTTAAAGAATATGGTCGACTTAGTCTTCTCTTTTTGTCATATCTGATTTTTACTACTTATGTAAAGAAATCACCGTCGACGTGACGTTAAACCCCAATCACCCTCATTTCTTACGAAGCTAAGAAATGCAGTTACAACACTAAAATGAAAAGAAATTTTTCTACAAGAAAAGTATTTGTGAACACATCTAAAGTGAGTGCAAGAAATAGGCACTGTGTGTAAAACAATGGAAAATGGACTTGCAGGCCCATACAGCACAAAGTAGTCTTTCCTTACACATACTAAAAAAGTTTGTGTAGTACGCCTCTATTGTGTCTGATGACAGATAATAGTATCCGCTACAACATATACAAATGAAAAGGCCTTGCATGATCATTTTGAGCAACGGAGAGCAGCACCAGCAAACTTAAACGATGACAAATAGTGAGGACACAGAATATTAACCACAGTCCACAGATTAGTTTGTAACTGTACGGTCTTGTTACTGCCACATGATCAAATGTATCCGATCATCAGAAACATCAAATTGCAAATTACATTCGCGATCTGGCGTACATTCTCTCAGTTCACTGACCTTGTTTGTCTGGTTATCAGATTAATTCGTGAATGCAATAACTCATTTCAATAGTAGAATTTTCTATGTACACACCAGCAATTTCAGTTATTATTTATGGTACTTTGAAGTAAGCAGCTCTTGTAGTCAGTTAAATTTATTTACTCCCAGGATGTTAAACATCACTGTCGATTCTTGTTCTCACTATTAACTAACGTTGCTGTTCAACAATTTCACGTGATGCATTAGATTGCTGAATGGAAGTCACGAAAATAAACACATCTGACGAAAGTATTTTTCTGTTAACATTTAGTCTGTTTTAAAGGAGCACTGCTTTTAACTGAGTTAATAATCAACGTTGCACAAACATTGCACTGTCTCGAACACACTAAGAATGACACTGGATGTATATTAATACATAAGGCCATATTGAATAATGGAGTTTTATATGAACGTAGTGATTGGTTGTGCAGATGATGTAGTCAAGCCCTTCGCCTACGCCCACGGCTACCCGCATTACAGACATGGTCTGCATGTTGGCCGTGCTCCGGCTCCATAGGAGATACTTCCTTGGCAAACCTAGATGGCAATAGTACGACAGGCACAACATACCAACCGTAGCAAGCTGAATTGTGTCCAAAACACAACCGTCTGTTTTGAAGTGGAACTCTAACACGCACCACGGAAACATTCGGCGCTAGCTTCGCAATGAGAGGCGGGCAGACTCGAAACCAGTAGTGCGCAATTCCCAGACAACAGCGCCACAATCAGATGCACTACCTTCCCTTTAGGAATAACGTGCCACCCAAGCATTAAGCAGTCAGACCACTCTCCGCCAGCCACTGCAAGAAATTTTGAAGCAGAGTGACCGCCAGGACCTACATCACGCAATTCTAGCAGCAGAGCAATCTGGAAGATACCACACTGCAGCCACTATGAGCAGCCAGCCATGTCGACGGATTTCCGTCTCCTTCGACTTGGTCTCTCGTGGACTCGTGTTCCAGGACTGGTATTCATGAGTGGAACTTAGACTGTAAACTATGCTCAGTGGTTGCCGTCACTATAGTACTGAATGGGCTTCAAATTTGTCGCACTTCCCAGATGTGTGGCCGTCCAGTGTGGCACTGCGGTTCTAGGTGATTCAGTCTGGAACCGCGTGACCGCTACGCTCGCAGGTTCGAATCCTGCCTCGGCCATGGATGTGTGTGATGTCCTTAGGTTATTTAGGTTTAAGTAGTTCTAAGTTCTAGGGGACTCATGACCACAGATGTTAAGTCCCATAGAGCTCAGAGCCATTTTCAGCGAACTCTCTTTTATTTTCCGATCCAGTCCATCAATGTTGGCGACGAAAGTACAAGTTTTCTCATGGTTCTTTCCACCAGTTGGCGAAGAGTATAATTGGTTACCGCTTTTCGTCTCTTTTCTCAACAGTGATGACATCGATTGCCTTACCGTGTACACTCCCAGTATTGTCAGTGGATCCATAGACACGCAAGTCCCAGTATACTTAGAAAGTTATCTCGTTCCATCAGGGCAGCGTAGAAAAAAGACGAGTTCACGCAGCCTTGCACGACTTATAGCGACTTCAGCAAGAATAGAAGATCCTTCTGCAATTCGTGGCGTGCCCGGAAGCTGCTCCGACTTACAGCGGCTTCAGCAAGAACAGAAGTTCCTTCCGTAAAATGTGGCTTGCCTGGAAGCTGCACTAACCAAGACTCTCCAGCAACTTGAGCACTACCAGAGGCCTCTTCTGCAAGCGTTGGCCCAGGCGAGGACGCCCCTGCCTTCTCCGTTTGAACAATTCAATGGGAAGATGGAGTCATGGGGTGCCTCCAGCACAAGATTGGTGCGATACTGTGGCATCCGCAGTTCACGGTGGCACACGACAACGTGTTTTTCTCTTAGCTCTCTGGTACCCACTGCTATCAAATTCTTCGTTGTCTTAACCCTGGTGTAGATCCACACACCTTACGTTATATTCAGTGCGGATTCTAACTTAATGCGTAATATAGTTCACGTGACAATCCTGTGTACATACTACAGTTTTCGAAGCGTCTTCCACGAAGCAATTAGGCTTCCTGCCGGTCCTCTGTGTTCATATGCACAATCTCACGCCTGTATCATATTCCAAGGCACAACAGGACTCTCTGCCAGTCTTCACAGCTCTTATGCACATCACAAACTCCAAGGTATTTTCAACGACGCTTCAGGACTCCTTTCCCGTCCTCAGTGCTCTTACGCACCAGAAAAATCCCAAGTCGTTGTCCAAGACGCAACACGAGTTCATGCCAGTCCCGCCTTCTAAAAATTATGAGTGCTAAACGGCATGCTTCATTTTCCCTGACGTCACCCGTAACACTCTTGGACTGTGGGTTCATCCTTATCCATTGGAGATGCATTGGCAGCCCGCAGCGCTTCATCCACCACAGGGTTAACATACGTCCTCCGAGCACAACACGTTTACTTCCACCCATTTTACACAACCAGACCCCCTCTGGGTCAACACACTTTCATATTTCCATTACCAGGTGTTTTGCGATACTTCTTTTAAATTATGTAACTCCCCTGTGGCTCCACTTCTCTTCTCTGTGTTGCTTTTTGTACGTGATGAGCGCACATGCACTGTGTTTGCATCCACTCCAGTCAATGGCGACATTTCTCCACAATCTGCTGACGCTCCTGGCAGAGTATCAGTTTCCGTGTTCAGTAGCGTTGCTGCTTCACATTCACATAGTGATGCTCCAGATTCGCTGCTAGCTCCTGCACTCTGTAAATCCGCCGTTGGGGTAGCAGATTCTTTGAGGGAGGTATCCAGCTTTGCTGCTGTGGCAGCAGTGCAGAACCTCATATTTTCCCTTGCTCCGTCACTTATCGCCCACTAGATGGAACACGAACGTTGTATCTCCGAATTAGCATCGGGGGTGGCTCGCCCTTCTATCGATATCCCTTTGCAGGCTCCAGATATGGCTTCCACTTAGGATTCCTTATGCAAGGCGAGCGAGCTCTCTAGCCAAGGTGCCGATAGCAGTTGCGGTTTATCAGTCATACATGTGGTGGAGAACCATTACGATCTTCGAAGTTGTATGCCAGCTAGCAAACACCGCAATGTGGAGTCGCCAGCACTGTCACCGGGCTTCGCTGAGACTAGGCCTCTGCACCAGGGACAAGTGCACTTTGATATTGGCCATCAGAGTGTTTCACGTAATTGACTTCCAAAGTCACAGGCACTTCAAGTACACCCAGCTGCCTATTATTCAATCAATTATACGCACCTCATGCGACTTCACTATATTCAGAAAGAATGCAAGTGCACCCTTCGGCCTGCTGTAAACGTCCAGAACCTCAGCTGTTTGGTCCATATGAATAATCCCACAGCTGGATGACAAAATGGTCCAACATAGGGTCGGCAAGCCCCGCCGCCGCCTGCCCCAACCCCTTCAGTTGGCCACAACTGTTCCTTGGGATAAGCGGTGCGGGCCACCAGTTGGACTTTCCTGGCTCCGTAGTTACCCCGTCGTGGAAATCTATAGGCAAATAAATAGTCTGCTTAGGAGCACGGGCTGATCATGGACGACGATCACCATGTTCAAGACAAAGACATTATATTCTTTTTCTTTCCAGATGTGCTCTGCAAGGTTACCGTCTGAGCCAGCTCCAGGTCTGCAGGCCACATCCAAGCTGGC
Organism: Schistocerca gregaria; assembly: GCF_023897955.1. Taxonomy (NCBI): domain Eukaryota; kingdom Metazoa; phylum Arthropoda; class Insecta; order Orthoptera; family Acrididae; genus Schistocerca; species Schistocerca gregaria. The sequence goes on along the minus strand of NC_064920.1, from coordinate 322,079,243 downwards.
TATACCAGTGTCCTGGAGATTCTACAAGGCTACACAGGCGCCCACGCCCATTGCCAGCGATAGCCGCTCCAAAGCGCTTCATAAATTTGAATGTTGTGTCGGCGGTTGGACATCAGTCTGTGAGATGGCGCTGGACATCTCTTTCCTCGTTGTGGAGGGGCCCAGGCTCTGCACCCAATACCAAGATGGCTCCACATCTTTAACCTGGGAGAGGAGGGATTATGAACTCAAAGCCTTTGCCTGCGACCACAGCTACCCACATTACAGGCAAGATCTGCAAGTTGCTTGTTCTCCGGCTCCACAGGAGACACTTCTTTTGGCAGACGCAGATGGTAACTGTACGACAGGCTCAATATATCAACCGTAACAAGCTGGATTGTGTCCAAAACGATCTTGACTGTTTGGAGTGGAACTCTCCAGCCGAAACAATGGAAACATCCGGCGTATTTCCACTAAGCGAGGCGCCGGCCACGAGACAAGTGGCGCACACACCCTGGACAACAACAGCACAATTAATGCACTACCTTGCTTCCTTGAATCACATGCCATCCAAGCATCGAGCAGATATCAGTCTGCCGCACCGTGTTTTCAAGACGCTGCTCAGCCGATCTCCGCCAGTTCAGTCACTAAGCTACTAGAAGCAAATTCGAAGCAGTACGACCACCAGGGTCTACACGACATGATTCTGCCAGCAGCCCATCTTGAAGGGCACCATACCGTAGCCACTACGAGCAGGCAAATGTCGCCCAGTGAATTTAGTCTCGTGTGACTTAGCTTCCTGTGGAGTTGGTATGAGAGATCGGAGAAAAAATGTTAATATAGTGTTAGTTAACTGTAGGAGTGCCTGTGGAAAGATCGCAGAACTAATCTCGGTTGTAAACGGCAACAATTCCCACCCAGAAATAGGGACAGAAAGGTAGCCGAGGCCCGAAGTTAACAGCAATGAAAGTCTAAACTCCGACTGGAATGTTTATCCCAAAGATTGGTTGAACGCTGGTGGTGGAAGCGTGTTTATAGCAATAAGAAACACTGTGAATGAAGACGGAGTATTACTAACTATGAAACGTCCCCTTAGAAAATTTATGAATTACTGTGTAAACCCCTTACGTTATTTGATTTTCAAACAACTGAGCAAAACTGAACGTACTCAGACATTTCTCTCTTTACTTATTCTGATCATCACTAAACTAACACACAATATTTTTAACGCAACGCAATCTGACTTTCAATAATCCCTACAAAAGAATGGCCCTGACTAACAATAACCTCTACCTTTCATGAATCATTTACCTATCAAAAACCTTCGATACTCGAACTACTGCAATACAGCGAGCGCCAGCTAAATAAAAGATTCTAACTACTGAAGGCACTAACTACTGATAGGCATAGTTAGCAAATGAAAGATTCTGATAGAGAACAAACAATGTATTTACCTTAATAGTGTTCAAAAGTCATAGTATATACGTCAGTTCATGACATCCAGTTTTACAAATTTACTCTCTCTAATGGACACTCGTCCAGATCATCCGCTCTCAAAACTCCTCCATCTCACTCCCCACATCCACCACTGCTGGCGACTCCTCCAACTGCGCAACGCTACGCGCTGTTAACAGCCAACTGCCCAACACTACAATCGCAAATTCCAACAATGCAAACCAGCCACAGACTGCACACAGCACAGTCATTGATTTTCATATAGAGCGCTACATGGCGTTACCAACATAAAAACCTAAACAGCCTACTTACAAACTGTGATTAGAAAATCAAAATACTGTGATTGAAAACGGAGTATTACTAACAAAATATATCCCTAAACTAGAAGTTACACCCGAGGAAGGCAATGACTTAATGTCAACTAATAACATCGTAATTGCAGTGTTTCAAATTTTTGTGTGTATTGTCTAATGCAGTGAATGGATGTAATACCAATGACACTTATATCTTTTAATTCCGAAGTGAATATAACTATTTCACTGTTTCTTCAGGTCAGATTTATCTTCACAAATTGTTGGTCAGTGTCACCTTACCTGGTCAGTGCACAGAGAAACGTGTGTGTCTGCTCTAGACAGAATTTATTTTCACACAATTTAGCTACACACAAAGCGCGGACACTGATTCAGGAAACAAACGGGATCGTCGTAAACGAGGCGGTAAATAGCTTCAAAATGGTTCAAAAGGCTCTGAGCACTATGGGACTCAACATCTATGGGCATCAGTCCCTAGAACTTAGAACTACCTAAACCTAACTAACCTAAGGACATCACACAACACCCAGCCATCACGAGGCAGAGAAAATCCCTGACCCCGCCGGGAATCGAACCCGGTAAATAGCACTGCGGCAGAGTTCAAAGCGAGTCTAGGTGGCAAGCATCTAACAGTCGTAAGCAGATATACAGTCAGGGCAAAACAAGAATGAATCTTTCACTCTGCAGCGGGGCTGTGCGGGCGGTTGCTGTCTGTATAGCTATAGTAGATCAGAACACTGCCCGGAAAAGGCAAGGTTTCGGTTTTAATCTAATCCACTAGGTAAACGGCAATCCAGTATTCTGAAGCACACTACAGCGCCAGCCGCTGAAGTTGGTGGTCCCAAATTCACGTCGTGACCGGAGTCCCATGGCATCGATTACGCGAAATTGATTTCCAAGCGTTACAGCGGACTATCCAATTCTCTCCAACGCAGGAGCACAAGAATAATCTCTTATGGAAAGCTGTCCAAGAGGACAGCCTTATGGCGGGTCAAGCGGCACAGAAAAATACTCTGCCTCGACATTAAGGTTGCATTGCAGTTAACTACCTATAAATTCGTGTTTAAGTTGCCGCAGTCAAAGTCGGAAATGAGCGAGTACAGATCATACGTTACTAAGAGCTAATCACCTTATCTCTAGCAAAGACACAATCTTCTGATGTCGGCCATAAATAATAAACAAATCAATGCGCGCCAGAGCTACCGATAAATCAATTACTAAAGCCACTATACAGATTATTTAAATTATTTTCAGCGAAATTGTTTAGTTTTTTACAGATTAGTTATTATCAACAGTCCTATAAAAGCAAGAAACAGTATACAAGAACACATACAACAACAATAGATTAGCAAACTAAAACTTGCCTGATTACACTGCACTGAATGTAAACATGAAATTGTAAATACTTCTTGGCCGATGGCTACGTCAAGAACCGATGAGAAGAACATTTCCACGAGGCTCAGATTAGAGGATCGATTGGGACTAGCCATTAGAAGCCCTTATTTTGTTTGGCAGGGAAGATTCGTTCAAAACAGTCTCTTGGCATAGGTTTCTCCGGCCGGATTACTTCCCCGTGTTGTTAGTCTTTACTGCGAAATAAAATCGCTTTCGGTATTAGACTTGAATTCTGTGCTGCACAGATGCGCATAACTTAGCATTATAAATTACATCCATCAGATGGAAATGAGACCAAATGCAGGCGAAATAATGGAACGTGGCGAAAAATCAATAAGGATTTCAGCAACATTAAAACTTTCAGCTTATTCTGGAATGTTTCAGCATATTCCTGTTGTGTAGCGCTTTGGTCAGTCACACAGACCAACCTCGGTGTAGTTACTAGTTGAAGTAACTGCCGCTTTGTTCTAATTTATATCTCAGATACCGGATTGATAGCATATGATTAGGCACAGCAGGGCATCTTACGGAGGAGCACACGTAACGCGGGTGGGCGTTCTCGTGCAGAAGACAACTCTACTGCGGCTCTATCCTTTGCCTTTTTCTTTGAACACAGGACATGCAATCAAAACAGCCACTTTCAAAACATTTCCCAGAACAACCGCGTGTCAACTGAAACTTGGGGACGTGTCGCACGTCGTACAGGCAGGCAACAGATAGCACAGCAAAGACTTCATATAGATAAATTACTATTGACTTTATTATTATTAGAGTTGGGAGGAAAGGAAAACAGGTCGTGTCTTTTTCGAAGAAACCGTCCTGGCATTTGCCTCAACCAGTTTAGTGAAATCATGGAAAACCTATAGCTTGATAGCAAGACGGTGGTCTGACCCGTGACCTCCCGAATTGTGTCCAGTATTCGGAACGGACCAACTCGTTCTATGGTGGAGTTCGATGTTTCCATGGCAAACTGAACACACAAGCAACTATATCAATGTTTTGAGATGAACTGAAACGAACAAAAAGACGCAAAACGTAAATTTCACGTAGGCCAACGACAAAGCAAGTTTTTAATGAGAGTGGCTTATTCTTGTAGATTTTTGTACGCAGAATTTTAATGGTAACGAAAGAATCGTATCACCGACAGTGTTCTTACAACTAAGACTCGGTATATTTAAAAATAAAATTTCAGCGATTTTATTGTTAATATTTCCAGTACTATTACATTTAATAATTTCTTATGTGAATGGGATAACATGAAAAATAAACTAATATACAAGAAAATATTCGAAACATCAAGAGAAGATTGTTTTGTACGCAAACCAAAGAAAAAAATCTTATCACAACCTCTGTACGTTAAGTTGGGCCTAACGAAGCACTTTGTAAAAGCCGTACTCAAAGAAGTAGAATGTTTCAAGCAACTATGACAGAACTTTCCTCATCTATAGGAAGCGAAATTAAGAGAAGACGAGTTTTTTGCAAGTGACAATCGAAGAATGGTGTTTGGTTTATACTTTGAATCAAGAATGACTATGAGTAAGAGGGCGCCTTGGTTATAATGCAAGGAGTCTGTTACTGAGTTCGAAAAGGACTCTCACTAAATTTAGTTATAGTCAACATTCTGAAAAAGTACGGAGTTAGGGTGCTCGAGATTTGCTTTTTGAACAGTAAACTCATTTTTTCGCCCCGAAAATTTGGGTTACAGTATGAACGCCAATGGAGTTATAATGCGTCGTCAGACTAGGATTGGTCACTTCATAGGTATGCACTATACATCGGACAAAAAGCTATATTACTCTCTTTAAGGAGTAGAGTGAAACGAAATACAATGGACGACGCACAATCCATATGCAATAAGGAGGTGGCTTCATATTTACCCGGAAATAAAGAAAAACTATGTTGCTATTGAAAATATAAATTAACTTCCATTTCAATTACGCATGTCCCGTTAATTTTATAGTTTATAACAAAGTAACATTCTGGCGAAAATAAACGTGATAGAAAAAAACGGAGGTCAGATTTGTATACAGTGCCAAATAAATCACAAGATTAAGCTATTAACTAAGAAAAAGTAAAGAAAAATATTTGTTCGTTGGCCTGTGATGTGTTACTCAAGTGTATTTTAAAAATTTAGCATTATTAACCTTCAGCGGTCTCATTTTATCTGGCGAGTGTAAACTTTTAACCACCACGAGCAGATGAAACGGGGGTAATATTTGTGTACTGCAAACCGATAAAAGCGGGCGATATTCTACCTGTTGGCGCACCGGCAGCAGCTTTGTTTCTGGAATTTACGCACCCGTTAAATCGCCGTACGCTTTACAGCAATAGACACAGATCACGATTACGCTGACGGAGTGAATTATATTTCAGTGTTGTGGGAATTACGTGCCACGTTCGCGGCGCGCTTCAAGCCATGATTCACTTCACTTCCCCTTCCCTTAGTGTCCCTGCCTCTGAAGAGAATGTGGGAGTGTCCCTGTTGGGATGCACGCGGCAGTAGGAATCGGCATAGAAGACTGAATAAATTCCTGGGAAGTCGATATACAGTGGCTGGCTAAGGTAGTCGTAACTGGGAGCGACTTCCCAGTAGGGAATTTATGGCCTCCCGGTGGCCACACACCCACCACCAGCACTGCAACGCAGGACGACAGACTCAGGTTACTGTTCGAGGAAGTTGGTGACGCAACACGCATGATGAAGTAACGCAGAAACTACCCTGGCAGGATACTTTGTCGCTCTGCGACACTCACAGTTGAATACTACGTCAGTTCGTTCTCAACAGCTCAACTATGCAATAAGAAGACAGTATTTTTGAACTGTCATGTTTCAGAATTTGCAGGAAAAGTAGCAATGTGAAAAAAGCGTAAGGAGGTTAATGTGAAGGTCTGTTGTAACATCACAGTGCTGTACTCTGCATGGCTACGTTGGAGGTGGTATGATGTTGCTTTCTTCCAACCTCTGAACTGACTTACCCAGCCAGTTACCGGAGCACCTACAGTTGAACGTGGATTCCGAACCACGGTGCAACTCAGCATTTTTCACAACAACAAACATTGCTGGAGGTGAAAGAAGTGGCAAGTGACATAATTATCCTAAAACTGACCAAGAAGGCAACCCGAGACTTTTGGATCCGTAGTCCGACACATTACCGCTGAGTTGTCAAGTCACACATATATCACAAGAAACAGGTGCCACCCGTTGCGTAAGACGTCCGTACCATGAAATTTAAGCAACGCGCTAGAGATGTGTTTGCGAGACGTTCGAAGCGCATAATATTGAACCTTGCGGATAAAGTAACTGGTAATTTCCTGTCCTATACTAAGGTATTATTCCTCACCTCGTAACAAAGCTTATACTCGTCGTGGCTGTAATGTGCGGAAAAAGAGATACTCTTGCAATGAGAGATGCTTCTCAACAGCGCGGCTATTAGTGCTAACGAAATAGAAACGCATGTGGCTAAAGTGTTTAAAAATTTAATAGCGAAATGAAAGCAATAGAACTGAGACTGTAAAAATGAATAAATAAATAATAACAGACTTGCAATTAACAAAAAAATTCCCTTCCTGGAACTGTTACATCCGGCATCACGAAACAGTAAACAAGCCAGAAGCACTCTACGCAGGACACGCATTTCCTCTCCTACACAAAACATTAAAACGGGAATTATAATTAAAAGAACTTAAATTTATGAGATAAATCTTGCAACTAGGAATAAAAGATGGGATGTATCGTGCAAGACACAAGGAGTAAATCTAAGGAGATGTACCTAAAATCACATTCACAATGTGCGTGTGAAGAATCCAATGCATGGGTGGAGAAACAAAGGATTGTAATACTATTACTGTACCGCAACAATAAGCTAAATGGTGATTAAGGGAAATATGAAAAAAAACTTACGAAAAAATATAATAACCAACCCCAACTGATAAAACATTCTATCGATTTTGGAAAGAGATGAAACATTCCAAAAAAATTCGACATTCGTATCTCATTAAACTCATTGTTAAGTATGTCTTGACGACTGGCTTTTTATTGATGATGACTTACTGTTCTTATTACTGGCCACTTCCATAAAATGAGTCATGAATTATCCCACTGTGATGAATGTGTTGATAAGCATTTGCTAAAAACGTAAGTGCTGTCTTTTGCGAAAGGAGTGTTCTCTGTATAACTTAAATGCATATATAGAAGAGCAAAACAGTTTCTCCGCTGGGCGATAGAAAGGCTGTCAAGAAATTCGTTACCTTAATAGTACATATTATGGTACCTGTGCTCTCAGTATCTTTGTTAAATTGTCTCACCTATGCGGAGTTCCACGAAGGATGACCTGACGACTCTTTCAGGTATCCACAGCACAATCAACTTATCAAGGAAAGATCTTCGACAAGGTTCGAATCTACTTCGGATTTTGTTAAGTTATAACAGCAATGATAGTTTACACCAACTTCGAACACGCCAGAAACATTATAGAAGTTCACTATCTACGCTACTAACCATATACTTTGGGTAGCACTGTTGGATTACTGAAGATGGAAGCAATGAATAGGTCCTGCTGCACTTTAATGCGTTCCTTGTAACTATGTGTCTCCATTTTTCTCATAACAGCGATTGTAATTTTACGCAAACGACCCCCCCCCCCCCCCCGGACCCTCATCGCCACGCTACTCACAGCAACTGTAGTGTTCTTTGGAAAGAGAAATAGTAAAATGTCCTTGGTAGCACATAATGACACGTCTTTTCTGAGTACTTTCACGATACCCAGTTATGCTACCCTTAACAAGATCTAGCTACAAACATTTTCTTCCAGTCTTTTGCATAGATTTGTAGAACACCTGAAAAGAGAGGCCTCAGTCTTCTCGGAATGTTGTGGTTGCTGAGTAGTGTTTACGCTCTCGCGAAGCTGAAGAAACTTTGCACAATTTACGCTAAGAGAATCCCTTCAAGTACCATAACAAAGTTTTTGGAATCAAATTCTTCAAGCTGCTCCACAGATGGTATATATTAATACGATCCAGACAATAAGGCTGCGAACTTATACTACTAAATCTATCCCTGCCGAGGAAAAGGAAGATACTATGATGCACCTGAAAGAACATATATACCGAGCAAAAGTTACCAACTGCCAGTAAACTCGAAGGTTATCAGAGATCACAAAGTCTTGAAAACAGTCTGTGCGATAGACGTGGTAGGAACTCGGAAAGCTATCAATCGCGGCTCGATGATTTCTCTAAATGATCGAAAATTTTAGACTGCTATCTCTGCTCTAAAAAATATACAGTGTGCTCTAGCATGTGCTACCAACATGATAAATTATATACAGAAGATTACAGAGAAGGTAGGCTTTAGATCTGCCGTACGCTAGTGTAGTCATGTACGATGTATCGGCCTTCACACTGTAAAATGAGTGGCTTCCAGGATCAATGAAACCAATGTAAAGGTATAGCTTCAGGAGGTCTATACAATTTTTTTTCTTTTATTACTCGTTTTCTCATTATGTTTAGCAATAAAAGTCAATATGTTCAAATAATAAATATATCAGATCGTAAATGTTTCAATGTATCTGTACATATCTCTGTTACGAGAGAACCTGCTATCGACTATTGAAACTGGAGAATCGAGTGGTGGGGTGGTGACGAGGAAAGGCGGATTGTTGTAACGGCGTGGCTGGTGCGTTGGTTTTCGTGCATACGGACACGGATCAGACATTTAAATTAGGATGTGTCTTGTATTGATGTCAACTGCAGGAAGACAGTGATTAATATTAAGTAAACTATAAACTGTACCCTGCTTTTACGCGTGGACGAACTGAGGCAGTTTTCAAGTGGGTAATGGATGCAAATCGGTGTGTCGCTGGTGAAATAATACGTGTGCACGATATCAGGTTTCTACATTTTGTAGACTATCTTTGCTGTGCCACGGAGTTGGATATTGTACAGACGAATATACGAAGGAGTGCCAAAAACTAATGCCTCCGAATTTTTTATGGGAAGACTCTTAAACCTTTTTATATAAAACTAATTTTGTTGACATTATACGTCTTTATTCTCCATGTCTGCAAGGCAGAGACTCCACTGCCACGGACAAGAGAGTTGGGTGGCGGCCGTAGCCTAGTAATCTCATGTATGGAAAATCACGGTCAACATATGGCTGTTGTTAACAGCATAAGCTGTAATGAACTGAGATATGTTCACAGATCAGAATATCCTAAATTTTGTCAAGAAATAGTTGCATTACAAAGTAATTGCGTTAGTTGGGTGGCGTCCACGTAAGTTGGCAGTTAAAAATCTAAGGTCGCGTTTTGCGGTAGTTAACATCTTGAACAGAAACGTCTTAATTGCCAAGAAAAGTTACAGTTAATCACTAACCTTAAAACGTGATCGGCACCGCAATTAACAGCTTAGCAAGTAGGCAGTCCTGTGGAATGTTTGTGTAATATTTCTTGCGTTTTTAACAGCATAGCGCAAGAACTGCTACACTGAATAAATGAATGACATCCCTTAAAACTACTTTACGTGCTCTTTACCTGTAAGCAGACCATCATTATCTCACAGCGGTTTCAGTAACCACTTCCTCAACACCAACATGACCGTGCGATTAGCGACAGAAACGCAAGATAAGCCGTGAGAACTTCGGGTTCTATATGAGATGCTGTACGCATTCAGCTACAGGGCTCACGTTTACAACCAGGCTGTTTCCAGCAGCCACCAGGGCACGGCCCTCTCAGCGTAGGTGCAACGACTGCAGCTGCGACAAAACAGCAGTCTTATAAATACCTGCTACAGGTAGACAGGGAGTTAAAAAACGTACGGCCAAACTTTCAGGAAACATTCCTCACACAAAAAGAAAGAAAACATGTTATGTGGACATGTGTCCGTAAACGCTTACTATCCATGTTAGAGCTCTTTTATTACTTCTCTTCAAATCGCATTAATTATGGAAAGGAAACACACAGCAACAGAACGTACCACCGTCACTTCAAACATTTCGTTACAGGAAATGTTCAAAATGTCCTCCGTTAGCGAGGATACATGCATCCACCCTCCGTCTCATGGAATCCCTGATGCGCTGATGCAGCCCTGGAGAATGGCGTATGGTATCACAGCCGTCCACAATACGAGCACGAAGAGTCTCTACATTTGGTACCGGCGTTGCGTAGACAATAGCTTTCAAATGCCCTCATAAATGAAAGTCAAGAGGGTTGAGGTCAGGAGAGCGTGGTGGGCATGGAATTGGTCCGCCTCTGCCCATCCATCGGTCACCGAATCTGTTATTGAGAAGCGTGCGAACATTTCGACTGAAATTTGCAGGAGCTCCATCGTGCATGAACCATATGTTGTGTCGTACTTGTACTGGTACATGTTCTAGCAGCACAGGTAGAGAGTATCACGTATGAAATCATTATAACGTGCTCCATTGAGCGTAGGTGGAAGAACATGGGGCCCAATCAAGACATCACCAACAATGCCTGCCCAAACGTTCACAGAAAATCTGTGTTGATGACGTGATTACACAATTGCGTGCGGATTCTCGTCAGCACACACATGTTGACTGTGAAAATTTACAATTTGATCACGTTGGAATGACGAAACTAAAATGAGCTCCAACATGGAAATTAAGCGTTTCCTGACACATGTCCACATAACATCTTTTCTTTATTTGTGTGTGAGGAATGTTTCCTGAAACTTTGGCCGCACCTTTTTGTAACACCCTGTACAACGGATCTGGGGACATTAGCTTCAGCGTAAAGTCATTAAATACAAACAGTGCGCGTCATTGCCGCCACATTATTTGTTTCCTATCCCTTCCTACAATTTTGCTTCTACTTATTGAAAAAAAGGCCACACCTGTTCCCAATCATTCAGTGCATTTTGCATGTTTCACAAATTCTGATTTCTCATGTAATAAATACACAACTTTGTGAAATGATTAGATTTACAAACCGCCGTTATATGGCGTGCATGCGGATCTATCATACGCCGGTTGCCCAGAAAGTAGTGCCTCGCATTTTTTTTTCTCGGCCGAAAACAATGCCACGAATGCGAAACGTTACGTACGTAATATTTGAACTCTCCTGAGTGAGCGCGCCAAGTTTCTGTCACTTCTGACACCTAGTGTAGCTGCAGGACAGTTTCAAAATTGCGTCTGTGCGTGATGTACGTAGCAAGTAACGTGCAGTCATTGAATTTCTCACTGCAGAGAAGGAAACTGTGGGGAATAGTCACAACGCTCTATGGACTACCTGCTGTCGACAGAAGTACAGTCAGCCGCTGGGCACGGAGGGTGAGGTCGTCAAAAAGCGGTTTGGCGGAGCTCTACGATTTGCAGCGGTCGGGGTACCATTCACGGCTGTCACACCTGACATATTGCAGCGAGCTGATATCATCCGCGAGGACGGACGCATTACGACTCGAGAAGACATATTGAGGACGACGAGGAAGTGATTCACGTAGTGAAGCACTGGCTCCGCCACCAGTATAAGGGTTGGTACCGATAGGGCATACACACCTTGTTTCGTGCTGGAGGAAGGCCGTGGAACGGATGGAGATTACGTGGAAAAACAGGGTGTGTAGAAAAAACACCATTCTTCCGTGTGGATACTTCTCATTATGTTCAATAAAGAACTATTGAAAGAAATGCGGTGCATTACTTTCTGGGCAACTCTCTTATATATGCTTTGTTCTATTTGACCGAGAACCACAGCCCACGTGGCTGGTTTGTTTATAAGATTACGAAAGTTGCATAGATTGGGCGCGTCACTGTACGTCGGGCAAACACTAAGGAAAGTATTTGCGTTCGAACGAATATATCTGTATGAAGTTTTTGGTTACAGGACCATTAAGTACCTCTCAGTGTGCTGGTAAGTGTCGTTGCTCTGGAAGACTCTGCAAACTTGCTATAAATCTTACTGCCTATGTCATTGTCGAAGCCAAACGCAATGCAGATATCTGTACTGTAAATGATGGACCGCTGTTTCAGAAAGTCTGTTGGCATATATTTTATACTGCTTGAAAAAACACGCGTCCAGAGGTTGTGCATATTTTATAGTTTTAAGTGGAGTGATTTTTAAAACTACATCTTTTCCTCTTGAGGCTTCCAGGATTGATTGCTCATCTGTCTGTCTAGACCAAGAGTCACAAAAGTACTAGTGACTTTCTCGGGAAATGTGGATCCAAAACAAAAAAAAAAAAATGTCTGTAGATGTTCCTTCGTCGCCTTCTCGCTCACACTTGCATCTACGAAGACATCTCTTGATACGAGGGGTAAAAGCTTTCCATTTGTTTCTCAGGAGCATATATAGACTTTGTCTGCCAATCATCGGTCCACTGACATAGCAACATCGATCTTGTAGCTGTATGTTGCACTGATAACTGACTACAACGCTGAGACACTTTTTCTCCCCTTTCATGGATAGTGTTCTTTCTGGAGGAAACTCAGTTGAATTGATTCTGATCACAGTTCCGTACAGAATTGATTTGGATGTTTTTTGCCCTGATATGAGCAATGAATACAGAAACAGATGTTTGAGCTCTTTGAAACACCTCTTTTTCGTCGACTTTATCTGCATCGTTATACAGCGCAATGTTTTCTTAAACCCCTTTTTCAAATTAGTAATAAATCTCAGTGACGCTGCAAAGTCGGTGCACACAAGATTGCTTGTTACGTCCAATCCCCAGCTTTGTAAATGTCAATAATAGTGAACGGAAGAACAGTATTCTCGCGCTTCAACAAACTTCGCCATTACACGCTGCTTGATGACACTGAACAACAGCGTACGATTTTCGTTGGAAACTGTACTGACTTCTCTTTTCACCTTCATATAACCCAGAGCGATTTTAATATTGCTTTTAGCCTTCAGTTTAGGGAACATTTTCAGGAGCTTGTAAAGTGTTTGAAACATCTAACGTGATAATCATCGTATGTATTCTCTAGTGTGTTGTCGTCAAACACCGTGATGAGACTTCCGACTTTGAACTCATTGTCAAGAGAAGGTTGCAATTAACTTTCGTTGCTCCCATCGTCTCTTCTCGAACTTGCCGTATCATTACCGCTTTCAGTGAGGTGTCCGTCATTATCAAGACTAGCACCATAGCTGTGTTTTAGTGTTACAACAATATCCAACTGTTTTAAAGGTCGGGCAATCGCAGCCAAAATTTTACAGTCCGCAAACATCACCTGAAGATAGATTTCCACTGATGCGAAACCGGTAGTGACTTCTCAATAAAAGATTTTAAGAGTCAGTGTGGAATATTTTATTCACCAATCACAACAGTATCCATTTCTAACCGGTGATAACATTTTTGCAGTAAAACAGATACCAGAAAACACGCGAATCATTCGTCATCTACATCAGTACTATCTTCACGAAGAACTGTTTGTCGTGATTTCATTTAAACCAATCGCAATCTGTTAGCAGGATGGATTACCAACTGCCGACCCAACTGACACTTTACCAGACAAATAAATTCACAAAATGCAACTTCACATACACATTGCACCATCCGTACTGGTCTCGGCTGGCTCAGAGGAGGACAGAGGTCGAATTCGTCATGGTATACTCAGCGGCTTCTAATGGACGACTGCAAAGGTTTGCAGATAAACGAGTAGCGCCGGTGCAATAACGAATCTTTAAATGATACCTCATGGGATTGTGATGTAAATGTGTGTGCTTGTTCGAGCCCAAATACTTTCCGTGTGAGTGCATTTCTGGGTGCATGCATATTTATTGTACTAAACTGCTATATAATTGTGGGAAGTACATTTAATGTCTCTCAGCATCGAATGTATTCCATTACCGTTATTTTAATTTAATCGTTGTTCATCTTCTAACATATTTTCAAGACACTGTCCATTCAGTTGAACTACTCTTGTAAGTCCTCTGTCGTCTTTAATATAATTATAACGCCATCAGCAAAACATCAAAGTTTTTATTTCTTCTCCCTCAATTTTAATTTCTTTTGCAAAGTTCTCTTTATTTCCTTTACTGCTCGCTCGAGGTACAAACTGGGTAACATCGATAAGAATAAGTGCAAAGCATTTTCAGAGTTATTACAGTGTCGGGACAAGAAACTTTTCTTCCGTGTATTACAGTAAGTGATCACTCAATTAAATAGAAATACGACCGTAACTGCCAACAGTCGTCTGAGCTATAACGCAAGTGCTCGTACTCGGCAATATTTCCCTCTTTCATTTAATCTGCAGCGTTTGCGGTCTAGCTGTGGGTTGCGGATCCTCCGAGCTCAGTATCAGCAGCGACAGGGAATAACTTGCTAGCGGGAAAAAGATATAGCGCCGCGGGCTGCCTTGCCTGCGCCAGGCAGGACAAAGATTACGGAGGATGAATACGGACTTGGGAAACGAGACTCAAAGGGATTTTTGTCGCCTTTAGGCGCCGTGCAGCCGCTGGCGAGGCGCTGGGACACCACCATTCTCCTGCTGCAGTCGGCGGGCGGCCGGCCACGGCCTGGAGCTAGCAAGCCGCCATTCTTACGCTCACACGCCGGCTTCGGCATGGGCTTCTCCTACGCATTATGTCGTCTTGTTTCCATTTTCTGTCACGCAAACTTATTTCAGTATTGAAAGAAAAGCCAGATATCACCAACTTCCTCCTGGTAGAGTCTTTCCCCTTCGGGGACAAAGGGGCAAAAGAAAGCTAGCTATTGAAATATATAGGCAATTAGACTTACTAATCAATGTATAAAATACAATTGCCTGTGCAAAGAAACAATTTTCAATTGTGACAGTATTATAAAACGTAATTAGACGTTACCTACCCACGAGCACACTGTCTTTTACTTGCAAGGAAGGAAGGTGCGGCCCTTTTTAAAGAAGATCGACTTTCGTGTCTCAACCGATTTCTCGAGACGAATGAGCTCACTGCAGCGACCCTGGCGTTTTATTTCTGTACAGTGATTCGTGTGGTCATTTTCGTTTACGGTTCAACGTCAAAACTGCGTGTGTTGTGAGAGCTGTCTGCTGAGGAGTATGGCATATGAGTGGTGAAAGTGAGGTTAAGAGGGACAATCCTTTTTATGAAAAACTCTAAATACAGTAACGAAGTGCAGGAACAATCAATGATGATAGCGTTTATTTATGACCAAAGCAGAACTGACAGTGGACGTTCTTTTCAGAGCTCATGTGGTAAATTGTTTACACACCCGAGAACTGGAAGAATTGGAAAAGAGTCGTAACATTTCAGGATATATACATTTCTTTGCTCGAGAAAATATGTAGTTGCAAACACATCACTCAATGTCAATAACAGTAAATAATGCCTTATTGGTTCATCCCTTGTATTTTCTTTTCTCCCTAAATGCCCAATAACATAGAAAATTATTTTTCTCTTCAAATAATTCTGACTTTTTCACTGTTGAAATAATTTTCCATAATGCACGTTTAGCTATTTACGGTCTTGCTTATGCATGGTCTCGGCTTTTTTTTCTGTAAAAAGTAAACAACTTTCCTGGGTTCGGATGTTTCGTATCTCTTGTAGGAGACCGTTAGGAAGAAAATACCAGGATCTTGATAAACTTTTATGTGTGTCACGAAACCGAATCAAACAAAGATATAAAGACTGAGAAGAAACGAAAGAACAAAATCAGTTTCTAAAATAGGAACCAGCTGAACCACAACAGGTTAACTTCTGATGTTAGCAGGCGGCGCGTCTTACTCCCTTGTTCTTGGCAAGCGCAGTGGGCAGCATATTCGCAGAATTTATAATTCCACACTCGGCACAGTCTATAGATCACTCACGTCATACACATATTGGCGTCGTGATTGGTCGCTGATTTACACGCAGACACGTCAGGCGTGCGCACTCTGAGTAGTCATTTTGACCAGAAAGTCGCTCGTGTAAAACGGGCTTAAGAGTTCAACGTTTCGGCGAAAGAGAAATCATTAAGGATGGAGAATCACCTCCGTTGCTTATCGTCTGCTAATAAATCGGTCGCACCAGCTTGGAACCATCCTGCCGTTTGGAAGCGGGGTGTACGCTGCAGAGTGAAAATCTCATTCTGGAAACATCCCCCAGGCTGTGGCAAAGCCATGTCTCCGCAGTATCCTTTCTTTCAGGAGTGCTAGTTCTGCAAGGTTCGCAGGAGAGCTTCTGTAAAGTTTGGAAGGTAGGAGACGAGGTACTGGCAGAAGTAAAGCTGTGAGGACGGGCCGTGAGTCATGCTTGGGTAGCTCAGATGGTAGAGCACTTGCCCGCGAAAGGCAAATGTCCCGAGTTCGAGTCTCGGTCGGGCACACAGTTTTAATCTGCCAGGAAGTTCCATGTCAGTGCACACTCCGCTGCAGAATGAAAATCTCATTCTGGAAACATTCCCCAGGCTGTGGCTAAGCCATGTCTCCGCAATATCCTTTCTTTCAGGAGTGCTAGTTCTGCAAGGTTCGCAGGAGAGCTTCTGTAAAGTTTGGAAGGTAGGAGACGAGGTACTGGAAGAAGTAAAGCTGTGAGGTAGGGGCGTGAGTCATGCTTGGGTAGCTCAGATGGTAGAGCACTTGCCCGCGAAAGGCAAAGGTCCCGAGTTAGAGTTTCGGTCCGGCACATAGTTTTAATCTGGCAGGAAGTTTCATGGAATATTTACGTTTGCTAAAACTGAAAGTAACGTAATATATGTATACAGAGGTCAGTTATTTCCATGATTCTTCTTCGTGCTGAATTAAGCAAAGCGAAACCTCACTTGCTCTGTTAAAATTATAAAACTGCTGAGCTGTTATTGCAGTTCACACGAAAAAACTTATAGTTCAGTAATTAAGATTTAGTATTTGCATTTTTTTTTTCAGATTCACGGCTGGTAAGAGTAGGGAACAACGAAGGTAATTTAGTAAAATTTCGTTTACATAAAGGTCGTTATAGAAGCACAGCAAATTCGACATAGACCACGATTGTGATTGAGCTAATCCGTGGCGTTAGAAACGAATCATCCTCTCACTCGCTTTAAGTCATTTGGGAAAATCTAAATGTGTACTGAAGAACGGAGATTTCTACTCTAACCATTCAGAATACGAATTCATATATATATATATATATATATATATATATATATATATATATATATATATATATATAAAAGTAATTAACCCAAAAAATGGCCCACTTTCTACACTAACAGTCAGACGTCTGAGATATATGCACACAAGACTTTCCTCTTGTCGCACCCGTCGCCTAAGGCAGCACACATTTCCAGGCGCGACCATAAAGACCACTTCACAACCTCCAGAAAAATCATGCGTGACATTCAGAAATCGAAAATTGTCTCCTGACCCGGCGCATAGTTCTGATCACAAAGTTTCGCATCAGGAAATACCACGTTAAACATCGAAAAAAACAAATATACAAACGAATACTTGTTTCAGGAAGAGAAAAATATTTAAATGCAGCAAATGAGTGAAAACGTTGAGTGGCAGCGTGGTACTACCAGTCTCTTTGTTGAGAAGTTCGGGGACTGGTGCCTATGACGCAGTATTGACAAATAAGTTTTTTTTGTCATGAATTGTATTCAACGACGACTGCTGTTCTGATAAGATCTCCCGGAACGTTGCACTCCTCGACGCGGGGCGCACTTTTAAGGGAGACGCTACCTGCAGGATGTACCGCTGAGTTACGCCTCAGCTTTGAAGCCAGATTCCGGGTGGTTCCTGGAGTTACGGTGTCAGCCCCAGCTGTCGCCTGCCAGACGAATACCGTTCGCATCCACCTGGCGCGCCTCACCCCTCACGCCATCCAACACCTACAGAGTCGCTCGCTTGGCTGGGTTATCTGAAGACAGACTGGCGGCATTCCATGCATAGTCCGGGACACTTCAATGTTGCAACGAGTCTGTTGGCTTCTTCTCACCGTCCAAGTTCTCGCATTGGGGCAAGTCATTTCGGTAATTCAAAATTACGTGGAATGCTTCTATAAGCAATCTCAAACGACACTCTTTTATTGACGGCAATTCTCTCGTCTCTCAAATATTGTAGAAGTAACAAAACATCGTACTTTCAGTGGCAAAACGTGAATTTCAGCAGTTACCAACCGGAAACTGGTCTGTAGAGCGCAGTGTTATGGACTCGTACTACTGCACTTTGTATAACGTTGCTTTCGAGCATATATTCTGTTAGCTAGTTTTGTGGGAGGGAACAGGATGGGAGGGGGAACGGGGGAGGGGATCTAGAGTTAATAACTGAGTATAGCGTTAATAACTGAATCGTAATACTGGCGGTTTACGCAATTACACACTTACAACGTCTGAACTCACCAGACAAGCCGACCAAGAAAAGCTTGTTCCTGTATGACGAAAGTACCGGTAAATAGATTGATTACTAAATTTTCAGTGGCAGTTGAGGTTAATCTGTACTAATAGTAAGGCACGCAACTCATTCTGGAACAAGAGAAATGTTTTTCTTGTAGTCGTATCTGTTTATCTGTCTGTCGTCTACTTGTTTGAATACGCTTCTCCATAACTAGTAGACGAATTTTCATGGGGTTTTAACAGATAATCTGAGCATAACTTGGAGCACCATACAGGTTTTATGTAATAAATACCAGATCACAGAAAAAAATATATCGTGATTTAGAGTTTTCGTACTGTATTTGTTTGTCTTTCTGACCACGTTAATCTCTTTCATGGGATTTTCGCAGGTTAACTTCAGCATAGCTTGGGGCACAGTAAAGGCTTTATTTCATAAAAATCAGAATTCAGAAGAAAAAGATATCGTAAGTGAAAGATTTATCGATAGTAATATTATAAATGCCAAAGCCAAAGTAACTCCGTCCGTTAGGTTTTGCCGACTAAATCGCTGAACAGATTTCGATGAAATTTGGTATGGAGTTAGCTCTAACCCCGAGGAATAACATAAGCTACTTTAGAAAGTGTACAGAACATGATACATATTGATTTAAAAAATATTAAGCGAGTTTACACTTTGAGAAAGCTATTTACTATTTCACTTTTGATCTTTTATCATATTTGTGAAAATGCTTTTATTAGTTGTTGTATGTGTTACGTGACACGATTCAAAGCTATGAGTACAATACTTATACAGTCTTCAAAGTGTTAAATCCATCCTTTCATACTATTTGTTGCATAATGTACACGTTGTATAATGTAAAACTACTAAAGAATGCGCGCTCCTTCGGAAGCCCTTATGCACGCGCTGCTCGGCAACGATACTGCGCTTGCCGACGTATCGTGGGAGCGCAGGGCGCGCATCACGAGCTGTGCTTACCCGAACGATCAAACACGTGAGGCAAGCTGAGTTCATTGCACGTCCTAACAAAACTACTGATATGCGACTGCAGCCGCGGGTAACAGCTAGCATAAAATAAAACTATAGCACCAAATCACGCGTCTCGTAAAGCTGACATGTGCATCACATTGCAAACGTCTAGACTGATATACGCGGCAGTGCCATATCTGGTACGAACCAGACTTTCTATTCGAAGCGTACCAAAACTTCAGCTGCTCCAGTTGCTTTACTGCTTCCAGTTGCTTTCCTGCTTCCAGTTGCTGTGTGTGTCCCAATGAACAAAACAGCCAGTACATCGTTATTTAATGACATATCACCCCACTAAATAAACTACAAAGGATTTCTACAACTAATGAGACTCCCACCGCAGATTTTCACCCATTCCTGTGTTTGTCCCGTTAATTGTCCATCATTTCCATTTCCACGAATTTTCTTCACATAAAGGAAACTATAAATGTCAAAGAGGTTGCAGGTCAACTTGGGCCTACTAAACACTTGCCATGAGAAGTCACAGAAGCTTGCAGCCATGACAGGTGGCGCCCACGCTACAGCCTGAACCGCGAAAAATAGCCCACTTATCACACTAACAATCAGACGGCTGATGTTTGCTGCTGGGACTTCGCTACTCGTGTTGCGCACGCCCACAGGATGCTTTCCTCTTACGGTGCCCTTCGCCCTTCCCGAGGAAGACCCGTAACGCGACGAAAGTAGATCACACCACAACCATCAAGGAAGTTCACCCGCGTTATTGAGAGATAGAAATTTGACTCGTAACCCGCCAAATAGTTTTTAATCACAGAGTTCCACATCAGTGAACATCCCGTTAAACATTAAAAAAAATTCGTTCCACAGGCAAAGTAAATTAGGATGTGCTATTTTACGTCAACGTCAATAGCAGCCACTGTTTCTACGCCATTTATCTGACGGTAAATGCTACGTGCTGAATCATTTCGGGCGGGCTGACTTTTACAGACATGCCATCCCATTTAATTTTCGCCCTAATGTTCAAGTACTACGTAATGATGATGACAATGATGTTTATGTGATTAAAGGGTCTAAACATTTCGGTGATCAGCCCCGCGTTGAAATGGAAATTGATATAAAACGAAGTGAAATGAGAAAGGAGGAGTTGTCAGCTCCTGGGTTTGTGTCCTTCTCACTGTTGTTGAAAATCTGCGTAAAAGTAAGATAAACTGTCACACCGTAGCCGGTCGTGAAGGATAGGTCAAGAAGGATCGTCATAGTCATTGCGACTAAAATGATTTGAGAAAATGACTGTGCGGACTAGAGAGCTATTTAGCTCAAACAGTCAGATAATTCGCTAAGGGTTGGGTTGTTTGAGGGAAGAGACCAAACAGCTAGGTCATCGGTCTCATTGGATTAGGGAAGAACTGGGAAGGAATTCGGATGTGCCCTTTAAAAGGAACCATGCCGGCATTTGTCTGGAGAGATTTAGGGAAATCACGGAAAACCTAAATCAGGATGGGCGGACGCGAGATGGAACCGTCGTCCTCCCGTGAACAGTTAGATAAATGATATATGTATTAAAAATTTAAAACTGCATGACAGTGCAGAGGGAGGATGTAACTTGAGGCCAGTCGGAGCGCAAGTTGCAAAGAGAAGTACTCCCCATACGCCTACTCCCTTCACCAAACGTCGAGAAGATGCGCTGTATAAACTATGACTAAGACTGAACAGTAACAGCAACCAGAAAAGACAAGAATAACATCGTTTCATACCGCTGAGAATGATATACAGGGTGAGTCTACTAACATTACCGCTGGATATATTTCGTAAACCACATCAGATACTGACGAATCGATTCCACAGACCAAACGTGAGGAGAGGGGCTAGTGTAACTGGTTAATACAAACCACAAAAAATGCACGGAAGTATGTTGTTTAACACAAACCTACGTTTTTTCAAATGGAACCCCGTTAGTTTTGTTAGCACGTCTGAACATATAAACAAATACGTAATCAGTGCCGTTTGTCGCATTGTAAAATGTTAATTACATCCGGAGATATTGTAACCTAAAATTGACGCTTGAGTACCACTCCTCCGCTGTTCGATCGTGTGTATCGGAGAGCACCAAATTACGTAGGGATTCAAAGGGAACGGTGATGGACCTTAGGTACAGAAGAGACTGGAACAGCACATTACGTCCACATGCTAAGACCTTTTTATTGGTCTTTTTCACTGACGCACATGTACATTACCATGAGGGGTGAGATAAACGTACACACTGGTTTCCGTTTTCAATTACGGAGTGGAATAGAGTGTGTCCCGACATGTCAGGCCAATAGATGTTCAATGTGGTGGCCATCATTTGCTGCACACAATTGCAATCTCTGTCGCAATGAATGTCGTACATCTGGTGTAATGTCGCCGCAGGCTGCCACAATACGTTGTTTCATATCCTCTGGGGTTGTATGCACATCACGGTACACATTCTCCTTTAACGTACCCCACAGAAAGAAGTCCAGAGGTGTTAGATCAGGAGAACGGGCTGGCCAATTTATGGGTCCTCCACGTCCTAAGAAACGCCCGTCGAACATCCTGTCAAGGGTCAGCCTAGAGTTAATTACGGAATGTGCAGGTGCACCATCATGCTGATACCACATACGTCGACGCGTTTCCAGTGTGACATTTTTTTGGGCCCCTGCAATGAACTGAGGACCAATGAGGTGGTCGCCAATGATCCCGCACCATACATTTACAGTCCACGGTCGCTGTCGCTCTACCTGTCTGAGCAAGCGAGGATTGTCCACTGACCAGTAATGCATGTTCCGTAGATTCACTGCCCCGTGGTTTGTGAAACCCGCTTCATCGGTAAACAGGTAGAACTGCAACGCATTCTCTGTTAATGCCCATTGACAGAATTGCACTCGATGATTAAAGTCATCACCATGTAATTGATGATGTAGCGACCCATGAAACGGGTGAAAGCGGTGACGATGCAGTATGCGCATGACACTACTTTGACTCAGTCCACCGGCTCTCGCAATGTCCCGTGTACTCATGTGTGGGTTCATGGCAACAGCAGCTAACACACCAACTGCACCCGCTTCTCCTGTGATGGGCCTGTTACGGACCCGTTTGCGTGCTACGACCATACCTGTTGCATACAGTTGGCGGTAGATGTTTTGCAATGTGCGGCACGTTGGATGCTCTCTGTCCGGGTACCGTTCTGCATACACCCTGCAAGCTTCAGCTGCATTTCGTCGACACTTGCCATAGACGAGTATCATCTTTGCCTTTTCAGAGTTCGAATACACCATGATCACATTTCCTACAACACTACACTATCACAGACGTCTGGTAACACGGTGTACTACAGTTGGTCTGCGTGCGGAGACGAACGCAAAAAAACAACAGCAGCAAGCGCTACATCCGGACACTGCGACAGCTAGACCAAACCACAACAGTGCACTACAGCCACACTCGTAAACACGGTCGTCATCGTAAACATGTTCCTGCAGATGCTGCTCGCCGACCGTGGCCCGTGTTTGTTACAACACGCAACTGAACGTCGGAGGTTTCAAGCGTCAACTTTAGGTTGCAATATTTCCGGATGTAATTAACATTTTACAATGCAACAAACGGCATTGATTACGTATTTGTTTATATGTTCAGATGTGCTAACAAAACTAAAGGGGTTCCATTTAAAAAACGTAGGTTTGTGTTAAAAAACACACTTCCGTGCATTTTTGTATGGTTTGTATTAAACAATTACACTAGCCCCTCTCCTCACGTTCGGTCTGTGGAATCGGTTAGTCTGTATTTGATGTGGTTTACGAAATATATCCAGCAGTAACGTTAGGTGACTCACCCTGTATATGTCATACACAGAAGCATCTCACTTATCTACATAACGGTCTACTCACAAACAAAACTCATGTACCTTTGATCTGACACTGTACCACATCCATTAATGGAGAGAATCCAGAGAATCCTGCATTGTTTTCCTGGACGGAATGCTAGTTGAAGTGCTGCCTTCTTTCAAACTCAGCGGATACGTATCATGTAAATGGAAGTGATTAAGTGACTACGTATGTTTGCATCGGTTAGCCGGAACAGGCGAAAAGTGTGCATGAAAGAACTAAGGTACATTCCGGTACCATTTAAGGTTAAAATGCCTGTAGAATTTTCGTGTTTTACTGGTGCTCCTTGTTCATTTTCCAGTAAGGAGACTAATACCGACTGTGAAGTGTTCTACTCCGTATGATATGTTCTATTTTCTCTAACGAATACAACACGAAACGTTGATATCATCACCAGACATCAGCCTCGCTTCGTCAAACTACTGTGTTACCTTGATTTTCTGTTGTAACGAATCACTGTGAAATATACACTGATTAGCTAAAAGACTGTGACTACTGTTCACCGTGAGACGGATTGCTACCTGGTGGTGTTGCTGGCACATGAAGCGGTAAGGAAAGTAGATAAGCCGAGCAGAGACGAACGGAGGAATCATTCTAGCGACGATTCGCGCTGCAAATGAGGAAATCCTTTGGCACAAGCGACTTTCATAACGAACAGTTCATTATGGTCTGGTGCCCGGGAAGGAGCATCTCTAAAACGACGAAACTTATCAGCTGTAAGCTTGCTACTGTGATGAGAATCTATGAAAAGCGGGTACTGCATGCCAACCTTGTACAAGGCAGCAAACGATTAAAATTATCGAAATAACAGAGCGAAGCAATCTCGATTACATTGCGGAAGCGTCAACACGAGGCGGGCGTGAAGAATAATATTTCATCACCGAGACTGAGTCAGGGAAAACAACATCGGCCTTTTGGCGAGCCAGACAGTGGACCTCAGCACAAACGTAGCTGCGCGCAGCAGCTAAGCAAGATCGCGTCCCCTTCACTACGTGATGAAAGAAACGGTACCCCTAATGCAACAACGCGTACCAAGAGCTTTTAGGAATCAGTCCTACACTATAACAAATTCGTTAAGCAAGTATGACAGACTGAGAGTCGCTGATACCTTCGTGGCAGTAAGACCTATACGGTAAAGACAAGTGACTCTTAAATATCTAACATGTTTGCATGTAAGGCAGTCGGTCAAACAGATCAATGGCGTACTTAACATCAGCATTCAGTTGGCTGGTTACAGTAAAGTGACGTCTAGCACAAGTCTGTTATAAATTCTTGTGCGCTGCTGAGCAAAAATGGTTCAAATGGCTCTAAGCACTGTGGAACTTAACATCTGAGGTCACCAGTCCCCTAGAACTTAGAACTACTTAAACCTAACTAACCTAAGGACATCACACACATCCATGGCCCTGGCAGGATTCGAACCTGCGACCGTGGCAGCCGCATGGTTCCGGACTGAAGCGCCTAGAACCGCTCAGCCACAGCGGCCGGCTGTCACTACTGAGCAACGACAGCTGCTACTGGGCATAGATGGCTAACTTGCCATAATCACCAGTCGCAGAGTTCAACACCACAGTCTGTCATTGTCGCAGATGGAAGGACCCGGGGGTGTTCCTGGTTCAGGATACCAGTGCCGCTGATACTTCGGTGGACCGACCAGGGCTTAGCTGAACGGCAGGCCAAGATAGTCGTACTACTCGGCAACCCTCACAGCGGCTCAGCAGGTGAAGAAGCACGGCGGCGAGTGGGAGGGACAGAGCACTTCCCAAATCGGTGTGCGTAAGTTCAACACGCGCGCTACCTTCACTCACTGCTGCTGCATTGCGGTACGGTCAACGTTGGAGCCACCGCTGGCTGCAAACCGCCATGCGGCAGCCGGCTAAGAACGGAGAATGCGGTGTCAGCTGTCTTGAGCGGGCTGAAGACCGATTATGACTCGAATCCTCGACAGGCACAGCAGCTGATGTCAGCGGTAAACAGGGCCACTGATTGTAACCTATGGAAATAAATAACTAATTCTGACTCGACTTTCACTGCGCCCACCGGTAACAAACAGGTCACCACCATCCTTCCGAGGAAAACTGGCTAGGAGCGAACTGGGACAATGTCTCTTGACACAGAACCATCTCTACTTCCGCCCTCCCACAGTCGCCTCTTGCAGGATGGTGAAACCACGAGCAGGTGACAAGGTTTGGATTCCATGCCTCACTACACAACGTGGAGGTCGGGGAGTTGCTTGTAAACCATGATAGGTGGTGATACGTGACAAATTTGACAACAAAATAAAATGCTGGTGCAGACACAAGTGTTTCGGAGCACACCCTTCAGTACACATCGCTGAACATTAGGCTCCACATCAAACCATCCATATGTATTCTGAAGTCAAACTAACGATGTCGCCTGTTACGATTTCTGTGGGTGCAGGGTAATCGAGAATGAACCATAGATCAATGAAAAAGTTTTGCTTACTCGGATGAATCACATCTCTTGTTATACTCGATCGATGGCCGTGTCTGGGTACGCCGTCATTCAGGTGAACGGCTGCGCGACACATGACCGCACCACGGACGCAGGCTGACAGGGTCAGAATTAAGCTACGGGGGGGGGGGGGGGGGCGACATTTACTTGGGTTCATATGGGACCTGTGTTTTTAATCGAAGGCACCAAGACCGCTGTCGATAACTGCAGACCACCTGCCTGCCTTTCGTACCTGGTGTCTTCCCTGATGGCGATGGCATCTTCCAGAAGAATAAATGTTCGTGTCACAAGGCCATAAAATGACGTGATCCGTGCGTAGATATCTGGTGCAACACATCCCCAGAAACCTGCTAAGGTATTGTCGTGTCCATGGCTGCTGTACTCAACACGCTATCAAGCAGGTGAGCATTATGTTTGGAGTTATCAGTGTATGAAAATTAGGGAGTCGTCCGATTTGAGGTCTCGCTCTAACAGCGGATCACGCTTAAGAGTAAAACTTGGCTGTTATTGTCATGAAACACTGTCAAACGCTATCTGGTGGCAGGCTGTGAACGACAGTCTGCAAAATATCAATTCCTCGCTGGAAATTTTCATTCGTTGAAGAAGATAATTCAAGGAAGCTTGTCGTTTCGATTACCTCATAATTTTCGTTGATAAAAACATAATACATATGTGACATAGAGAAAATTATTCGTCTCTCACTTGTAGATACTAGCTTTTCGATACTGTGTCCGGCTTTAAAAAAATAAAAGGTGACTTCACTAGCTGGGAGATTTGTACGTGACACTTTGCAACCCCTGCAGATATCAGACTGTTCAGCATTATTGCATTAAAAGAAGAGTGATTAACTGATTAGATAGTGTTGCGCTACCTATGGAAAACATCCCAGAAAACCATGGATTTACATACAAAATTAGATTGAGGTTCAATGTGTTTCATATTACCAGTGGCTGTCATCACGAGCACGAGATACTTAAACTGGTTACGTCGCCGCGAGAGGCTATTCGACAGATGAAACGCAACTCAGTTATTTCAGTACCTATATGACCGTGCCTCGCCTGTCGTGTCCTGTTATTCTCTAGTTGACTGAACGCTATATTCCACAGAATTACTTCAAAGGCAATCTGCTGTGAAATGATAGTCAGTGCCTTTGTAACTCCCATGCATGCGGAACGTTGTTAACATCAGTGAGTGTTCTTCTGGTAGATTGGACTAGAGCACACAATACTGAGAACTTAATGAAGAGGAAATCCGAATCTGGTGTATGAAATGGACATATACCGAACGATGCTATCTGATGCAAAGTTTCTTGACATTCTGAACTGAGGACTGACACAATAAAAGGCTGTATAACAAAAGACAAACAGCGTTCGGGTCTCCAATTTTGTTTCAGCAAAATTTCACGAATATCGTAACTATATGCTTCCAGGTGACAGAAATTAACTGTTATGTGTAGATGACCTTGATTCATAATACATGTTATAGGCTTAACGCATGGAGAATGACTGTTCGCTTATTATTTACGACGTGACTGTATGGATTAATTATGAAGTAGCTTTCGAAATGTAGTATTGTTTTAACCTGGTTGAATACACAGTCATTATGGAAACGTCCAACTTCGGGGTCACTTATTTTAGCCAAACTCCTGTTACCAAGATACGGATGATTTTCTCCTCAACCCTTGTTCTATCCGAGCTGGTGAACCATCTTTCATGACCTCGTCGTCGGCAAAGTGTTATGCCGTAATTTTCCTTTTTTTATAGCAAAAAATGAAGAGTTCTTACTTCTTTTTCATTTATGTTAAGTAAAAGTTGTATTTATCTCTACACCGCTTTAATTATAATAAATTTAGAAGCCAGAAAATCGCATCTTCAGGCACATATTGCTTCATCGACGTACAGTACAAACACAAACATACTATCTGAGCATAAAACAGCTCATCCATTCATCAGTACCTCAGCTCAAACACTGTTGATGTGTCCATGAGTTGTTCGATTCTCAGATGTTATATTTGCGGGTGTACTGAACATCGAACACGCATGATGTGCCTGAAGACTAAGCTTTCAGGCTCTGAAATCAAATGCAATTTAATTGGAGTAGTGATAAATACAGCTTTGAATATAGAAATAAAAAGGGAGCAGGTAATATTAATTTTTTGCGATAAAAATGTTAGAAGCCTACGTCCACATCTCCTATTTCAAAATGAAATATACAGGAAACTAAGTTCGATAGACAGATCCAACAAAAGATTATGATGCTGACTAATAAATAGTGGCGACATATGCAGGAGCAACTACAGATTGTCTGCGACCAACATTCCCCGCTAGATCATCAGCCACGCTACCTTCCACTGGAATGTGGCAAAGAACTTACAAATGGTTTTTGCATCGGGTCTTTCTGGAACAGTAAATCGTGTAAAAGCTGTGCCTTGTTGCCGTAGGGCTATGTTGTAACCTGTGGTAGTCTAGTACCAGAATAACATGTTGTTTGGGGGAATACTATATTTCGACCTCTTCCTTCGGTACGCTAACCTCCTTCCTCCTTTCAATGGTGGAACTGATCGCTCTGAGCTGTAGCGTACTCTTTACAGGCACTATGTATTGCGATTATAGAGCCATCTCATAGTAGCTTTTCAAACTATCTCGAAATTTCCGTGTGACGTTTGTATTCTTACAGGTTTCACAGTAAACATACCGTTTGCTGCATTCGTCTATCCATCTTAATTTTGCAATCAGTGACTTATCGTTGGACACCCAGTAGCTGTAAGATTAATGTTCCTTCCTTAGTTGGATAAAGTTGGGAAGGAAGCGACAATGCCTAGCCGGAGTGGCCAAGCGGTTCTAGGCGCTACAGTCTGGAACCGGGCGACCGCTACGGTAGCAGGTTCGAATCCTGCCTCGGGCAAGGATGTGTGTGATGCCGTTAGGTTAGTTAGGTTTAAGTAGTTCTGAGTTCTAGGGGACTGATGACCACAGCAGTTAAGTCCCATAGTGCTCAGAGCCATTTGAACCACTTTTGAAGCAACAATAGTTTAAATAATCATTGTATTATTTTCCTGAATCGAATGAGGAAAACGACGGAAAGGCTAAAGTTGCTTCAATGGATAGGAACATGATTCTAGAGAAACTTTGCCCACCTCTCGGCGTTTGGCTGACGTAAACAGTCATAAGCATCTGGCATAATAAGGCAGTGAATGGAATTCAGGTAGCTACGTCATGTGTGTTTGAGGCTTAAAAAAATATACGCTTGTCGGCAAAGGGAAATATGAAGATATTGGTATGATAGTGGAGTTATTAACGTAGATACCTTTGACAGCAGCTGCTGCAGACCTGAAATGTGTGAGACGAGTCTTTGGCTAAATCGTGGAGAAAATTGGGGGGAAGAAAACACCATTTGATGAGGATAATAATAGATGGAATCGGTAGTGGCAATGTCAACAAAAAGAGTATCTGATACAAAAAAATGAATGTACTTCACAACTGACAATAGCTGAAATTCTGACCACTCAATGATAAATATAACTTAAGCTTTTTTATCTCTCTCTCTCTCTCCTTGTCGTTCATTGTTTCTACCAGTGTCAGAAGGAAATGTGTACAACGTGATTAACCTAGCAAACTACGACGGAAACTCATTCAACTAGCCGCAGTCAAGAACCTTTATTTTTCTGACGTACAAGGAAGTTCAGCCATCATGTCACTTACAGCTTACTGTTATAAAACTGTTGATGTCGAAATTAAGTATCACGACGCCGTACTTTCTATCCATGGTTATACAGTGTCCGATGATAAATCATTACGTAAATTTATTAGCTGTGAAAGAGGATATATTTTCGGGTGTAGTCATGAAATCGCCAATATCGAATGGCTCTTGTGAACAAATTAAATTACCACAACGACCGCAGCCGTGATGTTACTCTTCCTCGAAATAGTGAATGTTGACCATAAGTACCGTGCGATACACGTAATGATATCACGCTGAACATAAAATAATCTGTTGCTGAAATGTTTTATCTTTATGGTTGAGTATTTTCCATTTATTGAAATTTAGTCAGTCAAATCAGACATTAGAGCTTTCTTCTAAGCTACACCTTTCTTCATTTAAGGACATTTTCATTATTAAATGCATTTCAGCAGGACAATAAACAGACAGAAAAGCACAGACGTTATCAAAGAATTCAGCAGATATCATTTACTAGCTAAATTTTTGTTACTAAGTGAAGATATTCTCATCACTACAAGGTAAGTTAGAAACCTAAGCTGTAATCTAGTTTGATCTGTTTGAGTGGGATCTTAAACACACTTTTTCAGGAGGTTATTCAGCTTTTCAGATTCTTTTTCTGCATGCACTATTCTGCAAAGTCATCCCAATTGGTAGAGCTAAGGGTAGGCAGTGCACGGGTTAAAGAGTCGGAGCATTACCGCAACAACATTTGTGCGCTGTAGTTTCCATCGCCATTTTTATGTAAATTTATGTAATTTTGGCTCAACTAATTAATCGTTAACAGAAAAAGTTGTTACTGTAAATGTATTATTAAACCGGTGATGTGAACCTGTCGCAATGCCGCCTAGCGCTTGTTTGGTGATGTCAGTTTTTCGCGTTTCCTATAGGTATGTTTCCGGTCTGGATCTTTGAAATAACAGTCTCAAAATCCAACTGATTGCGTAATATTCAGGTGTTGATAGAAGAAAACTGTGTTGAGTTATTGACTTAGGGATCATGTCTTTCATGTACTGTGCCAATTTGCAAGATAACAAATTATATAAGGTAAAAGCCATCTATCTGGGCTACTTATTTGCAGTAAACCTTTGAAGAGTCTTTGTTAATACTGCAACTTCTCTATTTAAGTTCTTTTCATCAATGAGTAGCATTTAAAGTGACGTCCCGCATTATCATCGTTCGAAGCTACTGCTAGATCGTAAGCAAACTTAGTATGCATATTTTCGTCCTAGCAGAATGGCGGTATTGTTATAAAGAAACTTTCTGCAGAACACGATTTAAATACAAGTTATCTTAATACTTGTAGCATTTTAATAATTATTAGTTGTGTTATTTATTCACTGCATTGTTTACTGCGTGACATTTGTTTCCATTAACGCCTTTTAGTTTCGCGGGGCGATACAGCGTCGGACACTATACTCTCAAGTGGCCAAACCTGCGGTGATAAGGAAACAGACGTGGCGGTCGCAAGGTACAGATAAACATAAAGAAACTGATGGCTTTATACCTCTACAGGGATAAAGGCAGAGCAGCAATTCCAGAATACACTGATTTCATATTTAAGTTATTAATGGATGAAAGAATTGGAGAGCATATCTCTTTTCACTACAGAGTTTATTTCAGTCAATGCTTACAAAATTGTTTACTGGCTGTACCACTGTCGATTGTCTACTCGTTATCGAAAGACTGTAAATGTTGCTTAGCCGATGATTGCGTCAGAACATTCTAGGGATAAGATTACACGGTAGCTCCTGCTAGAAGAAAATTCACTTCTGAAGTGACTCGAAGTTCCATTATCCGACCGCTCATTTCTCAGTTTAGTACCACTCTGACTTACAAAGGTTGGTTCACGCAAGTAAGTCTTATAAGAAAATCGTGTTTAGAATGTTGTAGCTTCTCTTATTATTCGTACTTGCTAAGAAAAATTGTAGAGAAATTCCGGCATATGCAAGACACAATCTGATTAGTTTTGCTTTACCTAAACATGTTTCAACACTTTCTGTGCTACCTTTAGTGGTTTTCATTTATTTTCTTTCTGAAAATTATTTTGACATGTAGAAGGAAGTGATAAGTGGACGTCAAATTTTGCATTAGTTCAGTTACATTCACGGAACAGAGTTGAGGCATTATATGCTGTACGTTTCGGCTTCGTTGAAGAATTTGGTCTAGGATACTAATTTCGAAATAAGACGGTTATAAATTTGTTCCTATATCTCATATGACGGTATCATGTATGTTGGTAGTTTCATATATATCGTGCATTCTATAGCAGTATAGCTTGTCGTCTGCAAACAAAAAATTTTCTATTTTCAGTTTTTCTTCCATTATTGGCTGAAAAAATGCTATACTATAAAGCATTATTTAGCATTTCAACTACGTTTTTTTATGATGTGGTCTTGCTACCCGCGATTATGACGCGTTAATATACTTATTTCTTTTTCTACGTTGCTTTAGCTGTTACACAAACAATTGATACCTTTTTTTCAACAAAACAAAAGGTTTTTCAGCCATTTCACTTGTTGTTATAGCTAAGTGACGTTCATTTGTTTCGTTTCGTGTTTGCTTGGAGAGTGGTGCGTGATTTTAAATTGTTGTTGACATTTGAGGTGTTTATCGTTTGTGTTTGTGTTTGTTTGTGTGTGTGTGTGTGTGTGTGTGTGTGTGTGTGTGTGTGTGTGTGTTGGATAGACAGATTGAGAGATGATAAGCTGTACACTGTACGGTAGACAAAAAAAAACCAACATAATTACTTGAGAGTGTTGTATGAGGTATATGAACAAATGTATAACCATCTTATTTCGAAATAAATCTCCTAGACCTAATTTTTTCAGCAGAGGCTAACTGTACAACAAATAATGCCTCAACTTTGTGACGAGCGTCTTTAAGTATATTTTATGCGAACTAACGCAAATTCGATGTCTATTAATCGCTCCTTTGTACGTGCAAATAACGCCAAAAGTCAAATAACCTGCACAAGGTGTTAGCAAGTAATAATAGTTTGGAGAGAGAAAATAAATTAGTCACTCTGAAGATAGCACACAAAGCGCTGAAACATGTTTTGTTTTAACTAAACTAATCAAAGGGTGTCTTGCAATAGATGGCGCTTCCTTCACTTTTTTCTTCTTTTGTAATCTAAATATAGGCCCCCTACTTAGTAAATGTCTCACTGAGAGATCTTAAGCGCGGATCCTTGTAACCGAATATGAACGCTATTTTCGATACAATATTCGATATACGTGTGTCTAAGCGGGTCGAATGGTAGGGACCAGATCCCAGCAAATCGCAGATTTTTGAGAGTGCCACGTGTTCGCTATGTCTCGTGTTCTGTTGGAACATAAAGAGCCTTGTCAAATGTGGCTGACAACACAGCAACCTTCCCCAGGGATTGGCATCTGCTAAAGTTATTTCATTCTCTCTACACACCATGTACATATTACGCACACGTTGAAGGACCTGTCCGCCAACATGGCCAATAAGTCGGCGTGTCTTCTGCTATTCGTTGTATCCGCAGTATCGCCAAAATCGTGATGAGAAACCTGAAACGATATCCTCTAAGTCTTCCGGGGATAACAGAGTCTACTTCAACCGTTAAATTATAGCCCGAAGCAGGTGAAACAGTAGACGACGTTAAATCATGTAATGCTGAGGGAATCAGATAAGGAGGTAACACGCAGAAAGGAGTAGTTGAGATTTGCTGTTTTGGGAGCAAAATAACTGACGAGGATAGAAGTGAAGAGAATACAAACGCTAAACTGGCAGTGGCAGTAGTATCTTCCCTGAAAAAGGGTACATTAATTTAAGGCTCGCAAATCTTCTCTGAAAGTATTTGTACGGCGTGTAGTCTAGTACAGCAGTGAAATGTAGACAGTTTCGGTAAAGACAAGACAAATATTTCGAAATGTCGTGCTACCCGAATGTTGAATACTAGATGGGTTGATCCAGGAACTAATAAAGACATACTGAATCGAATTGGAGAGAGAAGGTCTTTACGATAGAAGTTGGGATTGATAGATTAAGAGAGAGTTTATTAGGACACATCCTAGTTCATCGAGACCTAATTAATTTGGTAATGGAGGGAAATGGAGTGGTAAATATTGCAGATGGTGACTTCATGTGTGAGTGCAGTAAGTAGGGCGCAATAGTTGTGCAAATAGGAAAAGGAAAGGGTACAGAGCTGCTTCAATCCTGTCTTAGGACTGATTACGGTAACACCAACGATAACTGCACCAAAACATTGGCATCAACTGACCACGTTGTCCAATGATTGCTTCTTAGTTTGTCCAACATATCAATGTCTTACGGGACACAGGGTTTAGTTTAATTATCTTTGGTTAAAGAAAAGTCATCAGGAGGGATCAATTTTCGCTCATGTATTCTTCATACGCGGACTAGATTGACAACCGTAATAAATGGTTTGTTTGAAACTTTGTAGAAGCTTAAAATGTGTGGCGTTCCTGGGCCTAAAACTGGCGTTTATGTGAAGTTTGGAATGTGGGAGAGATGGACTATCAGAAGTAAGTTGGGATGGCGGCGGTGAGTCGTGTCTGGAGAGCTTATCCGGTAAAATATTTCGCCACGAAAGGGAACATTTCATGTTCGAGCCACTGTCCGGCACATAGCTTCAGTTTGCCAGGAAGTTTTGAAACACTGCGCACTCCGCTGCGCAGCGAAGTGTTCTTTCTGGAATTGTTTGTTTAATTTTAAAGAAGAATTTCCATATTACCTCTTGGTCATACAGACAAGCTGGGCCCGAAGATAGCCAGTTTGAAAGAACATCTGTTACTCCACTAATCAATTGTTTACCCCCACACGAAAGCAAAGCTTTTCGAGCGTCAGTGAATGCTAAAATAAACAGAATGAGCCAACATACACAGAATTCGAAACAGTGAGGTTTCAATCAGATGACGATGTGTATAAGCGTTAGCTGTGGCAGTTGCAAAAATTAAAATAAAAAAATAAAAAGTGCCTAGAAGATGGTTCAAAATGGTTCAAATGGCTCTGAGCACTATGGGACTTAACATCTGTGGTCATCAGTCCCCTAGAACTTAGAACTACTTAAACCTAACTAACCTAAGGACATCACACACATCCATGCCCGAGGCAGGATTCGAACCTGCGACCGTAGCAGTCGCGCGGTTCCCGACTGCGCGCCTAGAACCGCTAGACCACCGCGGCCGGCTAGAAGATGGAAGATAAGCATTTTTAGCTGGTAATGTTTTTTGCGTTAATCGAGAACGAAGAGTGATCCCGCAGCTGAAATATGCAAACATTTGGTACTATGCAAGTATGGGTGCGGCATCAATATTTACCAGTGCGTGAACGAAAACGTAATCAGAGGGTGAACGTCTGAGCAAAGTTGCGCGCCGGGGTGCGCGCCGATCCGAGCTACAGATCGATCTGCGGTCCCTGAGCACCGCCCGAGTCAACACCAGCTGGCGGAGTCGCGAACTGTGGTGCATCAGTCCAGTGAGCCTGTGACCTTTCTGCTTTGGACGCTTGTGAGCGGGTGTGGGGGGAGGAGGGGAGACAGGATGAAATATTCCGTCGTTAAGCGTTGACTGGCTAGCGTCTCGAGTCGACAAAGAGTTGGCAATGGTTCTTAAAGCATTCTAGCG
The DNA here is from genome assembly GCF_023897955.1 of Schistocerca gregaria. Taxonomy (NCBI): domain Eukaryota; kingdom Metazoa; phylum Arthropoda; class Insecta; order Orthoptera; family Acrididae; genus Schistocerca; species Schistocerca gregaria. The sequence goes on along the minus strand of NC_064920.1, from coordinate 322,044,176 downwards.
GAACGTAAAACTAAACTAGTCAGTAACCTGTTGTTTGTGATGTGCTACGCTCGTTTGAAAGCATCTGCTTCTCCGCTCGTGATTTAACTGCCGCATTTGTAAAAGAAAAGTACTTGTCGGCAGAATGAACCAATTTTAAATATTTGTTTATGGAGGAAATGGGAGAACGACCTGAATGGTATAATTAAATACTTCAGAAAATTTATCTGGATGTATATCCATGTAGTGGATTCTTCGATTGAGTCTGCAGCTGTTAGGGGAAGAGGATCCCCAGAACAGCTACAATCCTTCTTCCTACATAAACCCACTCGTTTGGTTTCACGATGTGTATCACAGCCACATCGCAGTTAAGCAGTGATTACAGTATGGAGCGGATTGTTTCGGGAATTTATAGCGGTTGCTCTTGTATGTGGTATCACGTCGTTCTGGCGGATTACACAGAATTGATAATGGACATACGAATTCCAAAAACGATCAGGGAATAAATTTCACAGAAAAATTTCAGCAGTTCTGTGGATTTTCTTCCGCTAATAAAAAAGCTTTAGGGAACACTGTACAATGAAAGTGCCGGGTAGAGGGACAGAAGAAATTAACTTTGAACCCGTCTCTTGTAGTTATTTACATTTTACACAAAAAATACTGTTGTGGTCCCTTTTTTGTAAAGATGAAACCGAAACCAATTTCCCACTCTCTCTAATATTGGTCGTTTGTAATGAAGCCATTGAAGTAACAAGTAGAATAGGTACTATTTATTTTTCACCTCGGAAGTGAATTAAATACGTACATTAAAACATGTACAACTGAATATTAATGTAAGCAAAGTTAGTTAAGACGTATCCTAAATTAATTAAGCTATATCCTAAACCGTCTACGAGCAAAACTCGGCCACTTAAAAAGTGCTTCATGTGCTGTTGTACGGAGGCTACACTCCAGACAACTACTTTCATAAAATACTTCCTAACAATTACATTTCATATGAACTTTTACCATATTTCTTTTTTTACATAAAAATTTTCCACGCTATTGCCAGTCAGCTCCATTTCGTCGTCTTTTACGCCGTATTCCCTTTCCTATATGTAGCCCTTCTATGTATTTATTCCATCTTTAAGCCATCCTTTTTTGCTTCGCACCGGCTTGTCGTCTGTGCTCTTGAGATTCATACAACTAGTACTATTTTCTCCAAAGATTTCTTCAAATTTCCATATGCAGGATCTAACTTTTCTAATCAAACATGCTTCTGCATCTTTGCATTTCTCCTAAAACCATCCCTGCCTTACTGTTCTGCAATTTCTGTCAATTTTTAGACGTCTTAATTCCTTTTTACCATCTTCCTTTAGCGCAACTGCATATTTTCTACTTTCATTAATAAAATTTACTGCTTGGCCTATCTTTTTCCCAAGTTCTTCATCTGCTGCCTTAAGCAATTCACTCTCAAAGCTATCCATTCATCTTCTCTAATAATTCTTTCACCTATTTCAGTCAGCCGTCAGCCATTACCTAATGATCCCTTCGAAACTAAATCTGGTTGTTTCATCTTATTCCAATCTCATCATCTTCCTTTCATACCTCATTCAGTATCTTCATTGTTAATCTGTATTTCATAATTAATACACTATGGAGACCCGTAATTCATACAGGTGGCTAAGCACAAAACAGATTGTGTTGGTTGTAATTGGTCTGATCTTCTCTGCGATCTCATAACACGCACATCAGACTATTAAGTCAGCTTTCCACAAGGGAAGCTCTCGGAAAGAGAATTCATGCTGTTAAATTATCACGGTAATATTTAGCTCTCGTTCACCATCAGCTAATATGCGAGCCTTGAAAAGGCCACTAGTATCGCAAACTCAGAATGGGATGCAATTCAGGATATTTGTGGCAGTCAAAAGAGATTACTGTAGTTGATCTACAGAAGTAAAAACAGACCAAGATAACTCAAGTACAGATTCACAGAGAAAAGAAACAGCTAAACACGGCGCAATAGGAACGTACTGCAAGGTACCTGAAAATGGCTCAGTTTTGGTGTCCATAACAATCCAGTGCAATCGACTCCATGCATTTTAGCTAATACGTCTAAAAACGACTCGATTATTCTTTAATTAGGAGAACGACGAATCCATCCCTTCTCGAAGCTGACACCCATTCTCTTCCGAAGCGTTGACCAATGGAATGTTAGGTAACGACCATGTAAGTTTCCGTTTGGCTAAAGTTTGCAATATTCCTTGAGTGAGTGAAAATATTTCATGCGCGCTTTCATTAGCCTTTAAGTTCAAATAAAAGCCTCAGGATCTCAGCGTTGCCGATAATGAGGGAAAGGTGAAAACCGAATGGGAGTGAGGCTTTTACCGAGTTGCTAATCTCTACGGTAAGTTGTGAACGGGGCGTCAACGCCTTAACTTTCTGAATTACTCAGGAGACTATGGGGAAAAACGAATTAATAACTGGAGGCTGGTTATTGAGCGTCTAAAAGTTTTGGAGGCCAGCTAACTGCGACGTACTGGAAGTTAAAAGAAGAAATCGCTACGTAGTGAGAAAGAAAGCGACTGTAAACGTAGGTGCGGTCATCAGTAATCTTACGAAGAGAAAAGACTGATGTCAGGAAGACAATATTTAGAATTTCTCATGCATTCAGGTTGTCGTGTCGACGATATTTAGAATTTCTCATGCATTCAGGTTGTCGTGTCTCTGATGTCTATCTACAGACACCTCGTTAAATCTTACGTTTTTCCGTCATCTCCATGATGTCATTTTAATACACTTTTGTCTTTGTTCTAGATTACAATCAGTAACCATTTCTGTGAAGTTTGGAAGGTAGGAGACGAGGTACTGGCGGAATTAAAGCTGTGAGGACGGGGCGTAAGTCGTACTTGGGTAGCTCAGTTGGTAGAGCACTTGCTCGCGAAAGGCAAAGGTTCCGAGTTTGAGTCTCGGTCCGGCACACAGTTTTAATCTGCCAGGAACTTTGAGTATCCATTGCATTTATAGGACTGGCTTTTGTTCTCTAAACCCTCCTGTACCAGTCTTTTATTTCAAACATTTTTAGTTCACGACAAACCACGTAAGTACACTCTCCTCATCCGAAACTACAGTGGATTCTGTTTCTCAGTGACATTTTTCATGTTTAGGTCTCTTCTCACTCCTGTGTTCTAGAGACGTCGAACTGACCGTCTGATTACTGCACCACTTTTTTTTTTTTACATCATATTATACGGTTCAACTTTCCTTTGACCTTTAATGTGCTACATTGCAAAATAAATAAAATCAGTGTTACGGAAATATGAATAAAATAGGTTTCAGTAATTCACTTAAAATGCTAGTGAAGGAACTAGAATACGAAAGTGACAATCATGGAATCCAAAAGTTTATGCATAGCTCGAAACGAATTTGTACAGTGTCTACCCGACGGGAGGCCCTAGCCACACGACATTTCCATTTCCATTTTCCATAATTTCGGTTTACAATCTTCTTCTGCCTTATACAGAATCATCATGTCGGTAAGGCGTCGCGGTTTCGGAACTGTGTCCTTGTTTCGTAAAGTATAGATCGCTGGAAAAAAAACATAAAATAAATTTGAAAATAAGAAAATATTTTTATTATTAATATTATATGAGTCATCAGTCTTTTGACTGCTTTGCTGCGGCCCGCCATGAATTATTCTCCTGTGCCAACATCTTAATCTCAGAGTAGCAATTGCAAAGTATGTCCTCAATTATTTGTTGGATGTATTCCAATCTCTGTCTTCCCGTACAATTTTTACTGTCTGTAGTTCCCTCTAGTACCATGGAAGTTATTCCCGGATGTTTTAACAGATGTCGTATTATCCAGTCCCTTCTTCTTGTCAGTGTTTCCCGCATATTCCTTTCCTTTCCGATTCTGCGGAGAACCTTCTCATTATTTAACTTATCAGTCCGTGTAATTTTCAACATTTGACTGTAGCACAACATCTCAAATGCTTCGATGCCCTACCTTTCCTGTTTTCCCACAGTCCATGTTTCACTACCATACAATGCTGTACTCCAGACGTACATTCTCAGATGTTTCTTCCTTAAATTAAGGCCTATGTTTGACACTAGTAGAATTTCCTTTGCCAGGAATTCACTTTTTGCCAGTGCTAGTCTCTTTTGGATGTCTTCCTTGCTCCGTCCGTCATTGGTTATTTTGCTACTTAGGTAGTAGAATTCCTTAACTTCATTTACTTCGTGACCATCAATCCTGATGTTAAGTTTCTCGCGATTCTCTTTCCTACTACTTCTCATTAATTTCGTCTTTCCTCGGTTTACTCTCATCCTTGTTTTGTACACATTAGACTGTTCATTCCATGCAGGTTGTTTTGTGAAATATAAATGTTCCAGCTACTATGAACAGAAATTTGTACCGGAAAATGGATTCTGACCGAAACCGGGCGTAAACCTACAAATAAATTATATAGCAGCTTCATGTGTTACACAATGACATTAGTGTATTCATGTGCACCAACGTAGCCGCACTGTTTCATTGTTTTTTCTATTTTCGTCTGAGTCGACGCAGATGCTATGAATGAAAACACATGAAATCCAGACAAGACGTTTGATAATACTGATACCTGTTAAGAGCTATGAGAATACTGATCTAGATGGACAACTTAGTGTGTGCACTGCTGCTAAAAATAATTTTTTCTCTCTTCTCTCGTGCACAACCGCCAAAGGCTTTTCTTGGTAGAATATGGTGTAAACAACAATAATGTACAACAATGGCAGATTGCGTGAAATCTTAACGGATGGAACAGGTTTGGGGCTACGCGACGTTTTCAGCAAGTGGCGTCCCACAGTTTACAGATACTAACTGAGAATCATATTATACCACCAGCAGCTGCTACGAAAACGTTTGTTTTTGCTACCAGGTTCTATTTATCAGAAATCCTTCACCAGATACAGAAAGTTTTGCAGCAACAGTATTTGTGTGGGTATATACACAACGTTCAACCACTCTCAACATGCAGTCAAAAAAGCAATATGAACGTCAGACCCCGATACACGAAAAACTCGTCAGAACACCCAAAGAAGTCAATGACAAAACGTACAACTTCATAACTTGCGCGGCCACAGCCGTTGAAATTCATGGGAAACTGAACTCGAAGAAAACCGAAAATAGCTGTTAACTGATGATTTACTGACACGTCCGGCTTCGTGTGAATAAAAGCTGTTTGCCCTTTTATTCAAGTTCTTTTTGCCATTATTAATAAAGCAGTATGCAACTTCTAACTGAGTGTTAAGTGCTGGGCGCGTTAAATTGTTTAGTATTTCACGACATTAGAAATTCTCTAGTGTGTGACTAAAACGTCACGTATATCTTCGCACAGATATTGTGACTGGAAAACTTCCTGTGACTGATGATGACAATTTGTGTTAATTCTAACAGGTGGAAGTAATACTGGTTTTTCATACGAGCCGATTGTATTACAATGTGGTTTTGTTTTCACTTTAGAAAATTAGATGTTTTTGGCCCTCCGGACGTAATGTATTCAGCCAGCCTCTGATACAGGAAGATAAAAAACTGTGTCTAACGCAAATTATATTCTAATAGTACTCACATATCTACACGACAAAATATACCTTACTTCTTTGCACAAGAGAGCCAGAAAGATTCTTGAGCCAAATTTAACGTTTCTTATCGCGTTCGTTAAAAGAGCAATATTGTTGAATGCCAAGTATGTCATACTTTTTAAGCTTCCACTTCCTAACAAAATACACTAGTATTGTGGAATGACCCTAGATCTAATGTAATGCCGGTTTTTAAGTTCACATGCGTCTAGGTAACTGTGATAGTGGAATTATTTTCTCCATTTGTAGAAACAGCTTTCAAATGGAGTATCCGCGCCTAAAAGTAGGCCGCTGTTCCGATGAAAATAATACAAAATCCATGATTTAAGTACTTTCTGTGTCAACGCATCTCTAATTCACGCCGTAAAACCAACAAATATGTTGCTATATTTAAAGATTATATTTTTAGCAACACTACCAGAACGTTACTGTACACGATAGAGAGACAGGAGGCTATAATAATAATAATAATAATAATAATAATAATAATAGTTACAGTAATAACGATAAAATAAACGTCTGCGTTAGAGGCTACTTTCATATTACTATCGCACTCCTAATTAAAAAAGCAATCGGGAGTTGTCAGAGAACTTCTTTAATTAAGAACTAACCTGACGCTGGCATAAATGTCCTGCCTTATCCCTGCAAAATTAAGATTTAAAAACTAATTTCTTAATTCCGCTTCTATCACTGCAATAACAGTGAGAATACCTCTTCCGCGGTGCGTAAATCGAGGCTTCATTTGCTTTAGGCAATGCTGCACGTATATACCAAATTAAAAATAATGCTACGGTGGCCTGTTGTCTTAACCTCGCACATGATTAGTTTGTGACTCAGATCCAGGCATTACCCACGTAAAGTGCAGAATTGTTAGTCATAAGGTGCACTACTCGTAACAATAACTGTTTCTAACATTGAAACAGAATCCAGAATGGATTTTCATAATGCAGCGGGGCATGCACTGATTTTTAGCTTTCTGGCACATTAAAACTGCGTACAAGACCGGTACTCGAAAATGAGACCTTTTCGTTTCGCGGGCAAGTATTCTACTGACGGTGCTATCCAAGCTCGACTCACGAGCCGCCCTCATATCTATGGCAAAGGGTCCAGGTTCGATTCCCAGCCCGGTACATAGTTTGCAACTGCCAGAAACAATTCTCCCCATCTCCTTCCCCGGCTGTAGCTAAGCCACGTCTCCAACATATCCCTTCTTCCAGGAGTGCTAGTCCCGCAAGATATGCAAAACTTCTGTGAACGCTGGAGTCTGAGGGAAGAGGTAATGCCGGGAGTGAATCTGTGGGAGCGAGTTGTGAGTCGTAATTGGATAGCTCACAACGGGAACTCCCGATCGCACCACCCTCCTCAGATTGAGTGGTAAGGTGCCCGGCGGATAGCCCGTCAAAAACTGAACACAGATCAAGCACGAAAATAGGAAGATAGTGTATGGAACTGTGAAAAAAAAAGAAGCGAAATAGAAACAGTGAGCGGTCCAAATTCAATAACTGCACAGACATTGATGACTCTCGTGCCGTGGTTGTGTGATAATGGTGATAGACTACGAAGGGGAAGATCCGGATTCAAACCCCTCTCGTGCCCATTTCTTTTTTTTTTTCACAAAGTTCCGAATTGTCCGTCCGCTCATTGATGTGTCTGTTCGCTGTATTCAGATTTCTGTACGTGTCGTCGTGTAATGTCCGTTTGTAACAGCGACGTGTAACGAAGGGATCTCCAGACGTACGCACCTCTTATTTGTTCTACGCATGATAGCATCTTGCGTTCCATTTTGGAAGTTTTGACTTAACGAATTTCTTCGTTGTAACACAGTTCACACCCTTTTATTTGTTGTTTTCATTTCTGTGAGATGTCTATGCGGCATCTCGCCTGCTGTCACTAATCATCACATTTACTTGCGACGGTAACATATTCCTACCACACGAATAGTGAGAGCAGGCGAGATGCCGCATAGACCTCTCACATACATGAAAACGACAAATAAACGGGTGTGAACTATGTTACAACGTAGGAATTCGAGAGACAAAACTTCCAAAACGGAACGCAAGAGGCATAAAATGTGTAGAACAAACAGGAGGTATGTAAATTTGATGATTCCTAGGAGATTCGTTACACGTCGCTGTTACAAACAGAAATTACACCACGAAACATACACAAATTTGAATACAGCGCACAGACACGCGTATGACCGGACGGACAGTTCGTAAAAAAAAAAAAAAAAAAAGTATGGGCACGAGGGAGGTTTGAAGCCGGATCTCTCCCATTCAGTACCTCTATATTGCAGTTATTGAATTTGGACCGTTCACTGTTATATTTTGCTTCTTTTTTACACGGTTCAGTACACCTTCTTCTTGTCTTCATGCTTGGTCTGTGTCCAACTTTGACGGGCTGTCAACTGGACTAAAAAATGGCTCTGAGCACTATGGGACTTAACTTCTGAGGTCATCAGTCCTCTAGAACATAGAACTACTTAAACCTAACTAACCTAAGGACGTCACACACATCCATGCCCGAGGCAGGATTCGAACCTGCGACAGTAGAGGTCGCGCGGTTGCAGACGGTAGTGCCTAGAAACGCTCGGCCACTTCGGCCGGCTTGTCCACTGGACTAACTTACCACTAAACCTGACGGGGGGGGGGGGGGGGGGAGATGCGATGGGGAGTTTCCCTTGTCAGCTGGTAAAAGCACGTGCCCGCTGAAGGCAAGGGTCGCACGTTCAATTTAATCTGCTACGAGGCAAGGGTCGCACGTTCAATTTAATCTGCTACGAAATTACTGAGAAAGAAATTAACTATGAGAAAATAATTTGTTTAAAAATAAAATGTTTTGATTACAAAACTATAAACTCCATGATAAATTTATGCCATTATTCCTCTATTACGAACGTGACATAATTTCTAATGAATGCATACTATTAAAATACTAAGAAAAATAAAATACTTCCGCAAACTTCATTTGTTTATAGATCGGCTCCTAAGTACCTACGTATTGGCACAGGGTGCTTCAATTTACTAAAGAAAATGAATCCGATTTGGAGCCTCACTCCCTTTCGAAATAATTCTTCAATGATGTTTTGAAATGGTCCAAATGGCTCCGAGCACTATGAGACTTAACATCTGAGGTCATCAGTCCCCTAACTAACCTGAGGATATATTACACGCATCCATGCCCGTGGCAGGATTCGAACCTGTGACCGTAGCGGTCGCGCGGTTGCAGACTGAAGCGCCTAGAACCGTTCGGCCACAACGGCCGGCGGATGTCTTCAGTACGACAATAATATAAATAAAGCAACATTAATATTTAAAATGAATAAAGATTTCCTGACAGAAAGGAGATTCCAGACGACTGTTCTTTGAATTATGACAGATCGTTGTCGTATAAAGTACATACAAAAACAGTTGTTCACAGGATAGTATGAAGGGTATTAAAAAAAAAGGTACGAACCAACAATGGGGGTATAACTGAAATCTTCATTAATAAACAATCTTCAGAGGCACAAGGTTTCAAGAGTCGAAGGATGCTCTGTTCATGCTGCGTCGTCCGAACAAGACGCAGCCAGGACAAAAGCACCGCAGGCGCAAAGATGAGTGCTGATGCCAGTGCCACAGAGACTATCCAATTGCGCGAGTTCCATCAGCGCAACGGGCGGCGCTGAGGATGAAGATATTGACTTCGCCTCGCCCAACTGCCGGACGAATACAATCCGCCAATGACCGGACCACCACGGACAGAAACCTACTAGGAAGATAGGAGAGCCCACTTGTTTATGGATCATCGTCCAGGGCTGACTTAGATGGGGAACGTCGTTTGGTGAACTCTTAGAATTGAGGAGACAGTTGTTGTAACTGGGTTTGCTATGTAACATGAAGTTTACCTAGAATTATTTGCACTTAGGCATTGAGGGCCTTTTTGTGTTGTATTACAAGCACTGTTGCAGTCTTCAATATTCAAATAGTTACTAAGATAAGTAAACCTTTTAACGTATTTGTGTGACTTTGTTGCTAATTTTTTGGAGTGCTGTAGAACTTTCGTTCTCCTATCCTAACCCTGAGGCATAGCTGTGTAACAGTGGCAGGGAGAAATTGTCTTAGCGGTGTGCTGCACCAGAAGCCGTTTCACGAACTCACAAACTCGGCCTACCGTAGCAACAATGGCAACTCGGCCTCCACAGCAGTAGCGGCGAAGCCTTTACAAAAACTGGCGATGACGGTTTACAAAAGTTCACGGAAGTCCTGTCGCTGTGACAGGAGTCAGTGCTCCACTGTGTCCTTCAGTTCGTCGTCAGAGTTGAAGTGGACCCCCTTAAGATGTTCTTTTAGTGGGCCTCACACATGGAAGTCACTTGCGACATGTCGGAGCTGTAGGGCGGATGCTGAAGCTTCTCTCACTTGAACTTGGCCATTACACTGTGTGTGACCTTGGAGGCGTGTGGACGAGCGTTATCGGCGAGCAGAATCATTCTCTCCGTGTGCAGCCCACGGCGTTTGCTCTTGATGGAGTTGCGTAGGCTACGGAATGTCTCACGGCACACGTCACTATTAACGGTTTTTCCGTGCTCGAGGAATTAGACGAGCTTTGGACCTTGGACGTCGAAAAAGATGGCGAGAATCACTTTGCCTGCTCGAGGTACAGTTTTGAAATTTTAGCGGGAGCTGACGAAGCATGCTTCCATTGCCTAGTGGCTCACTACGTTATCAAAGCGGTATACGTAAATATCAATCGGTTTGGTTGTTACGACGTTTCGTACCCGTTGATCTGAACATTCCTTATGCATTCAATTCTGGACATAGTTATACGTCAACTGTGGCAACTATGACAGGCACCGGAGAATATGAACTACAGAAAGCTGCAGAACAATAAAAATATTTTGTTAATAAAATTATTCCGAATAGAAAGCGATGCTCCGGTCGGTTTAAGAGGAACTCGTTTAGCGTGATTATGGATGACAAATACGGGCAGTAACGTTACATAATGCTTCTTACGAATAACATGTGTACTGACGTAACACGTCCGTGTAAACTAAGAATCGAATATCTCTTTTTCTGAGTAGCCGTTCTGAAGACTGACGGAAAACCAAATAAGCCGTATTGTATAACGGTCAGTATAACTAAATGTTTTTCAGTACTAAGGACTGTTCCTGCTATATTAGAGTACAGACAAGTAGGTTTTGGGACACGAATTCTCAAGCAATGGGCTATATTGAATATAAGAGGACGGTTAGTGGTTCTCGAGAATTTCTTAGAGAATATGTGTAGTAGATCAAGTAGTAAACTATTGCCGGCCGCTGAAGGCCGAGCGGTTCTAGACGCTTCAGTCTGGAACCGCGCGACCGCTGCGGTCGCAGGTTCGAATCCTGCTTCGGACATGGATGTGTGTGATGTCCTTAGGTTACTTAGGTTTAACTAGTTCTAAGTTCTAGGGGACCGATGACCTCAGATGTTAAGTCCCACAGTGCTCAGAGCAATTATAGTAAACTATTTATCACACTGGAGTATATTACTTAGTTAAAAGCTTCTTCCCCAAACGACTCTCATGGCGCTAAACGAAGAGACAAGTAGGGTAATCATTGAGAAGTTTACTGTGATCCAGTACATGAGCTCTTACACGCCCCCCCCCCCCCCTCCCCCCTGGTGTTTTGTGATAAGGAGTTGACTTAGGAATGAAAATTTATTGACTTCATCTTTCATACCAAATTCTCAGCCTCGAAAACTAACAAAATGTTGCGTAGAAAGTAAGTAAACTTTACCACAAAGGATTTATTTCCCGATTTACCTAGTATAATTTTTGGAAAACTTTTTTGATATCTCGCAACGCTTAATAAATATAAAAGGTTGTCCGTATAGGGTACTTCAACCCAGCAATGCAATACGAAGTGAAAAACTCACAAAATCTGTCTGCGACTAAGATTTAATGTGAGAGATCAGGAAAAGTTGATTAGGAATCTCTTTATTTTACTGCATAGTACTGTTTGAATATTTGGTTTGAAAACGATTGAATTCAGAAGATGGAAACCATGTTTATGAGCAGCAGGTTTTATTAGTAGAAGACTGCAACGGTTATGCTCAGGGATATTACTGGAAATTCTAAAAAGCGAAATTATGCTCATTATTGAACCGGCTTACGTAACCAGTATTGAAGACAGGCTCTAAAACCAATCTGGCTAACCCACAGAAGATCTAATGAAAGGAACACAAAGTTAATCGAGTGGTGAGATTATGACATGTACCAAATAATACGGTCACACATCTTTCCTGCACTCCATTCACGAATGAATCAGTGAAGAGAGATGGTAAGCGACGGCACGAAGTATGCTCGATTATGCACTGTACAGTGGCTCGCTAGGTATTTGTACGTCTCGTCACCGTTATTTAGATCTTCGGCCACAGAAATTAATAATCGAGCAGTGCAAAGGCTGCAATCAAAGGCATCCATCACACGTGCTTACAGTCGATAACAGCTGCCTGCCGACCGATATCTGACACAATGTCAACTCTTGCATTGTGTAGAAAATGACGAGGAACGCTACTGAATGCATTAACATTACTGGGACGCCACTGCAGCGATGAGGAGTCAATCAAATCCGAAATAAAGGAAGAATAATTGTCACAGAGCCACGTGATAAAGTTGGCCCTGACAAAAACATCGAGAGTGGAGACGGCAGGCGACTTCGAACTTATTTTTGCTTGAAATATAATTGAAGGCATTGATGCAATAACCACATAAGTCAGTTCACATATATTTGAGTAAAACACAAAAAAAACTTTCCAGGAATTGGAAAACTTTATTGAGCTTGTCTTTTCCCAATTTTTATTAAAGCCACTAATACGCCGTAATAACTTATTACATAATCAAACCAAGATTTATTATAGTACGTACTGAATTTAAAAAAAATGGACTTGTGTTCCTTTTGCATCAAACAGCTTTCTTTTTGAATGTAAAGTCAAAAAAAGTAACTAAAGAAACAATAACTACTAGCAGCACTTTACACGTCACTGAATATGAAGAGAATTGTAAGAATTACAAAAACTCTTTGTGCTTCTCCTTTTGATGAACTGTGTGTAACACCCACAACAGTTCTTCCGCAGAGCTCCTTATTATGAAATTCCATGTCTGAGGCTGGCGCACACTTCTTGGCAAGCTTCAGGACATCTTTATACTTCTCAGACTTAGCTGGCAGAGTCACTTTACAATGCTTTTCCTCAGGAAAAGTCAATGTAGTTTATGTTTTCTGAATGAATGAATCACAACAGATAATGATGAAGATAATGCACGGTTTGTGGGGCATTCAACTGCGCGGTTATCAGCTCCCGCACAACTTCACAATCTCACCACTTTCCAGAATCATAACGAAATGACGACGACAACAAAAACATCCAGCCCCGGACAGAGACAATCACGGACCCGGCTGTGAGTCGAATCCGGGACCCCATGAACCAAAGGCATCAACGCTAGCCACTAGACCACGAGCTGCTGACGAGACAGATAAGTTGTCATAATGAAGCACTACAGAGAACTACACGTTTATGTGTAGTGGAGTATTCGGAGGATCTGTACTTTGAAATATTAAACTTCTCATTGTCAGCACACTTAATGGTAGGCCGAAACACCTTTTCTTGGTGGAACAAGAAGTCTAAAAATATATCTTGTGTAACATAAACCACAGTGAACTTCTTGGACGTATTTCACTTGCGAGACTCTGACTACTGATAGGTGCACTGACAGAGCAAACCCTTGACATATCTGGTTCTTGCCCTCCATCACCCGACGGTGACAGGTCCATTCCCTATGTTATTTGGAATGGTCCCGTGGGCACGCCTCAGTCTTGCACCACACGACAGAACAATTTTCAGACTATGCAATGGTAGTAAAATCTCATTTTCGTCCAGACGTAGACATATCTGGTTATTCTACCAATGTCTTTAATTAGTGAATACGTTTCGTAGATTAAATAAAGTATTATACAAAAGAAACATGCATCATCTTTTTTACTTTCGCGTGCATGATCTTTTTACTTTTGCGCTAGAGTCGGATAAAACCTGCGGAATTCAGGTCATGCAGATAAAAATCCAGCTACATTTGTACTGAAGCACGAATGTTTTGAGTGAATACTATGAACAGGAGCAAATTTCAGAATATTAACTATACGACGATGCAGAGCATGATTTCCGAGTTCTACATTATTTCTCAGTAGGACGTTTTCAGCTTACTCTTGCTCTTGACATAAATTTGATTTATCATAATAATGTAGGAAGTTTCATTCGATCTGTGACTCAAATCGATTCAAGAATGGCCTGACTGTGTAGTAATGAACTCCCGCCGACAGATAAATCATATATAGCGTACAAATGGTACGTTATCAGAGTGTGTTTTTTTTGTTTTGTATTTTTTTAATTTCCCGTCGCTTTTATGATAAGCGAATTTGATGATTTGTGAGGAACCGAGAGGAACATATTAATATTTGACACGGTAGTTTGAAACTGGTGTCTACTAAATACATATTTTTAAGATACTGGGGGGAGGGGGGAGTTTTCTAAATGTTGGAGAAGAAACTATATATACGAAGGCGTGCTGCAAAGTATTGCTTGAGAATTTTTCATAAGAAAACTCTTACAGCTTCTTAAATAAAACAAAGTTTATTAACATTCTATATCTTTCTGATGACAGATACATATGTAGGCATGAAGAATAGTCATCCTGGCGGCGAACACATTTCTCAAACGGAAAGACCACTTTGCTGATACTACCGCTGCAGAATGTTTGACTTTCTTGACAGACCCACAACCTCACCTCTGCTTGCAGCGATTCATCACTATAAAAGTGACGTACTCGAAGGCATTATTTAAGTTTTGGAAAGACATTCATATGATATGGTTTCATGCTAGGACTGTATGGTGGTTGATCGATGGCGGAGAACCCAAGGTTCTGATTGTTGCAGTTGCCAGAGGGCTCGTGTGTGATCTGGCATTGTAATGCTGAAGGGGAAGGTGTTTGATGTGTGAACGAACTTTTCGAATTCGCGGTTTCAGTTTTCTGAGGGTCCCGCAGTACCATGCGGAGTTTACGGTGGGGCCTTTAGGCATGAATTCCAAATGCAGCATACCTTGAACATCCCAGTACACTGTGAGCATGACTTTGCTTGCTGATGGCATGGCTTTGAACTTTTATGGTGTCGGTGATCCTTTTTGGCGGAACGTTGCACATTACTTAAGTCGGTACAATCATCACGATACACGGCTTCCACTCTTCTACGAATTTCACATTTTCTACGGCTAGAATTTCGATTACAGCATACTGTTTCTCACGCACCGTGGTAGTTACGTTACACGCGCCATATTATACGCTACAACTGGGAGTCCTCTGGCGGCAGCGAAGTGGGAAAGTTGACCGATATCTCAAACGATATTGAGAGCAAAATAAAAAATTTGGAGACAGGACCACGACGAGATGCCACAGCGAAAAATGGGTAGAATTTGCCAAGCGCAACTAAATGGAAGCGTGAAGCTAGTGGCAGACTGTTAAGTCGCAATGGATGTAAACAATTTTCTATTTACTACACAGAGGCAGGAAGACACGCTGAACACCATAGCTGACGTAAACAAGCGCTTCTGCTTACGAAGAATGAAAAGAAAAAAACAAATATGAAAATAGTCTCACAGCTGACAGGAATGTTAGATATTTGATACGTGGATCTCCACAGTTACATATTTTACAGAATGGAACATAGTGAAAAATTTCTTATTCAATTTAGACGCGGAGAATGTGGAACAGAATGGTCACTTTGAACCAAATGATCCATGAAAACTCAAGTGGAAGCCATTGTAACATAGCGTTATATTTTAAATCTAAACAGTAAGCGGACTGACAAGTACACGTAAACGAATAATTTTGCAAGTCTGTGCGTCATCTGAACAGAAAGTAACGTGTCAGGGGAGAGGTATGAGAAGAGACAGGTACACTGCAGCTAGCCTGACGACAAGGATTCATCGCTTACAAAAAGACATCACAATCTTACTCACTAATGCGTGAAGACGAACACACAAAACTCGCCCAGTTACGTCGTACACCGACAAAAATGACTGTATCTTACATTCAAAAATGGATCAACTATCATTCTCACTACCATGTAGTTTATACTTTTCATAAGCAACCTTTTTGACCGCAACTGATCGCGTCTCTTATACATTTTCATACCTCAGTTTGGCATTAGTTAAGTTCTACGTCAATATGGGACAAATATCATTTCGTTGCTATTCATTAAACGATTGTAAGAGGTTTTTGTTTTAGAGAGATTTTGAATTTTTGTATCGAAACCACGTCACCCAAAAATGTACGAGGGGCTTTTGAAATGTCCGTACAAAGTCCGAGAGAAGGCACCACGGCGCGTATCGAGGTCATATTTAGTTCGTAGCATCTTTGGAAAGACCGCACTCCAATTTTCAGCATATTGGTCTATTTCTTTGTGTTTGGCATTCGTGTGACTCAAGGAAGTCGAGTGATTGTCAAAAAATGGACGAAAAAGAATTTCATGTGGAGATTAAACATTACTTTATGAACGGCAAAACGCCTTAGGAGGCTAAAGAGATGCTTGATAAACATTAGGATAACTCTGCACCTTCGATTAGAACAGTTTATAAGTGGTTTCAAAATTTTCGGAGTAGCCATATGCACACAAGTGATACTGAACGTTCTGGACGCCCTGTGGAGGTTACGGCTTCAGAAATCATTGATAAAATCCAGGATATGGTGATGGATGACAGAAGAGTTAAGGTGCGTGAGATTTCTAGTGCTGTGGGCATCTCGAATGAACTGGTACGTAATATTTTGCATAAACATTTGGACATGAGAAAGCTATCCGCAAAATGGGTTCCGCGATTACTCGCGCTTCACCAAAACCGGAATCGTGTGAAGTGTTGCAAGTATGGTTTGTAACTGTTCAGGAAGAATCCGCAGGACTTTAAGTGTCGTTTCGTCATTGTGGATGAAACATGGATCCATTACTATACTCCAGAGACCAAACAACAATCTAAACAATGGGTTACTAAGGGAGAATCCGCATCAAAAAAGGCGAAGACCATTCCTTCGGCCTAAAAGGTTATGGCGACTGTCTTTTGGGATTCGCAAGTGATAATCCTCAACGACTATCTGGAACAGGATAAAACTATTACAGGTGCATATTACTCATCGTCATTGGATCTTTTGTAAACCGAGCTGCAAGAAAAACGCCGGCGCAAAAAGGTCCTTTTCCATCACGACAATGCACCAGCATATACCTCAGCAGTTGTGGTTGCAAAATGATTGGAAATAGGATTCCAACTCGTTTCAAATCCCCCTATCCTCCAGACTTGACTCCCTCGGACTACTAGGACTACTATTTGTTCCCCAATTTGAAGAAATGACTGGCGGTACAAACATTTTATTCAAACGAGGAGGTGAGTGCAGCAACTAATAGCTATTTTGCAGACTTGGACAATTTCTATTATTCGGAAGGGATCAACAAATTATAACAGCGTTAGACGAAGTGTATAAGTCTAAAAGGAGACTACGGCGAAAAATAAAAAAAAGGTTTACCCCAAACACGTAAGTATTTTTATTTTTGCATGGATTTTTCATAGTTATCTTGAACAGGAAGATGTTAACGCAAGACAGCAGTGTTTGGCGGGTTGCCGTGTTGTGAAACTTCAGGCGGACTCACTGACAAGAGACACACACAAGCGTATCCGTAACTGCTCCGTGAATATCTGTTCATTGTTTCACTAGGGAAGAGGGAGACGGAAGGAGAGCTCCAATATAACTTCTTCTTGAATGCGAGGAGAATTAATTCGCTTGGACAAGGATGTGCTACGAAATCGACTGCGGTCTGTTCACGGAAATAATCTGGCCTTTCCCTTGCCTTCGTTTACGGAAACCATAGGAAACGTATAGGCTAACTGGATGGCTAGAGAGGAAGACGGGCTTCACCTCACTTCAACGTATTTTTGATATATTACCAGTAACTAAACGCTGACTGTTGTTTCATTAAAAAAAAAAAAAATACGGCAACTGGGATACTGCGTAACATTAATGGTGGTGTTATTTGAATAAATTCTGTAGAAACATAATACGTGCAGAGCAAGACTTGATCTGTGGGAAATGTATACGGTAGTGTTCCACGCAACAGTGTGGCATAGGGCACGACGTTTGTGCAATATGAGCATGTCGTGTAGTTGTACGGGTTAGTGTATACGTTGAATCACATCACCTGCATCAGAATTGGGCAGTAATACCACTTCCTCAAAGAGGCTATTAGATTGTGCCACCAAATACACTCCTGGAAATTGAAATAAGAACACCGTGAATTCATTGTCCCAGGAAGGGGAAACTTTATTGACACATTCCTGGGATCAGATACATCACATGATCACACTGACAGAACCACAGGCACATAGACACAGGCAACAGAGCATGCACAATGTCGGCACTAGTACAGTGTATATCCACCTTTCGCAGCAATGCAGGCTGCTATTCTCCCATGGAGACGATCGTAGAGATGCTGGATGTAGTCCTGTGGAACGGCTTGCCATGCCATTTCCACCTGGCGCCTCAGTTGGACCAGCGTTCGTGCTGGACGTGCAGACCGCGTGAGACGACGCTTCATCCAGTCCCAAACATGCTCAATGGGGGTCAGATCCGGAGATCTTGCTGGCCAGGGTAGTTGACTTACACCTTCTAGAGCACGTTGGGTGGCACGGGATACATGCGGACGTGCATTGTCCTGTTGGAACAGCAAGTTCCCTTGCCGGTCTAGGAATGGTAGAACGATGGGTTCGATGACGGTTTGGATGTACCGTCCACTATTCAGTGTCCCCTCGACGATCACCAGAGGTGTACGGCCAGTGTAGGAGATCGCTCCCCATACCATGATGCCGGGTGTTGGCCCTGTGTGCCTCGGTCGTATGCAGTCCTGATTGTGGCGCTCACCTGCACGGCGCCAAACACGCATACGACCATCATTGGCACCAAGGCAGAAGCGACTCTCATCGCTGAAGACTACACGTCTCCATTCGTCCCTCCATTCACGCCTGTCGCGACACCACTGGAGGCGGGCTGCACGATGTTGGGGCGTGAGCGGAAGACGGCCTAACGGTATGCGGGACCGTAGCCCAGCTTCATGGAGACGGTTGCGAATGGTCCTCGCCGATACCCCAGGAGCAACAGTGTCCCTAATTTGCTGGGAAGTGGCGGTGCGGTCTTCTACGGCACTGCGTAGGATCCTACGGTCTTGGCGTGCATCCGTGCGTCGCTGCGGTCCGGTCCCAGGTCGACGGGCACGTGCACCTTCCGCCGACCACTGGCGACAACATCGATGTACTGTGGAGACCTCAAGCCCCACGTGTTGAGCAATTCGGCGGTACGTCCACCCGGCCTCCCGCATGCCCACTATAGGCCCTCGCTCCAAGTCCGTCAACTGCACGTACGGTTCACGTCCACGCTGTCGCGGCATGCTACCAGTGTTAAAGACTGCGATGGAGCTCCGTATGCCACGGCAAACTGGCTGACACTGACGGCGGCGGTGCACAAATGCTGCGCAGCTAGCGCCATTCGACGGCCAACACCGCAGTTCCTGGTGTGTCCGCTGTGCCGTGCGTGTGATCATTGCTTGTACAGCCCTCTCGCAGTGTCCGGATCAAGTATGGTGGGTCTGACACACCGGTGTCAGTGTGTTCTTTTTTCCATTTCCAGGAGCGTATTATAGCCAATCTTCCTAATATAGTCGAAGTTATACCCTCATGGGTAAGACAAGAAAAAAATAATACCTTACCCTTAGGAAAATCCTTTGTGTGTCGGAGACGCATACAATTGTGACTGGCAGTGAGGGACAATACGCTGCGGATGCTGGTCATTCCGGAGGAAAGAACGTGGCCGTGACGCGCCTTCGAAATGGACACTGCTCCCTAACGGGAGATATCCTCCTCCGGCGAGACGACCCGCCAAGATGTGATGCCTGTGGCATGCAACTGACTGTACGCCACATTCTAAGCGAGTGCATTTTGTGCTGTTATAAGCGGGAAAGAGTAAATTTAGGTGGGGATACGCCCTCTATTTTAGCTGATGACAACGACTGTGGCCAGGTTTTGAAAATTTTGTGAATTGTTTGGACTCCGCCCGCAGCTTTTAGGCTGGAGCTTGTTGCACACTGGTTGACTCATCCCTTTTATTCCAGCGAGCAGCCAGTCGCAGCTATCAGCTGTATTATTTTAATTAACTGCACAGCTTTCTCTCTTTTTACTGATGGTTTTAGATCTGATAACGTGCTTTTCGCACGCGCGCGCGTGCGTTGTTTTAAGGGCGTTCATTATGTTTTTTTGCGGTTTACTTTTACTAATATTGCGATCTCTATCAACGACTGCCTCTTAAAATTTTAGTAAGAGCGTTATACTGTGTCCACACCGCCATATCATCATCATCATCATCAACGTCAACGTTATCATCATCATCAACGTCAACGTTATCATCATCATCAACGTCATCATCATAATCATCATCAACACCAAAAATACGACCACCACCATTTCGTATCTGTATATCGTTCATAAGTCTCTTTTGGAATGATCTCTGGGTACGATGTTTAGGCTAACCGTACGTTTGCAATGACGCTTATGTTTATGTTGTCATGTGTCTATCAAGACTGACAGCAGAATACTACCTTTTCCGAAAAGAAGAGCGCTGGTTTTTTTTGTTGTTATAATCCACAACCCTGTAACAGATAGGCTACACGCTGAGGAGCAATATAAAAGAACGTCCGAGATCATCTTTTCCTCATTAACTACGGTTACGTACAGCTTCTTTGCTCGTTTATGAAGAGTAGGCCTCCCTTACGTCAGAACAAAATGAAGCTTCTCACCTATCGAATGTTGTGAAACGTCCCCTTAGAAAAATTGTACATTACTGTGCTTAAACTGACACACAATATTTTGTGCGCAACGCAATCTGACTTTCAAAAATCCCTACAAAAGAATGGCCCTGACTAACATTAACCTATACCTTTCACAAATCACTTACCTCACAAAAATCTTCGTTACTCGAACTACTGCAATACAGCGAGCGCCACTACTGCCAGCTAAATAAAAGATTCAAACTACGGAAGGCACTAAGTACTGATAGGCACAGGTAGCAAATGAAAGATTTTAATAGAGAACAAACAATGTATTTACCTTAATAGTCATTATATATATATATATATATATATATATATATATATATATATATATATATATATATATATATATATATATAGCAATTCATGACATCCAGTCTTACAGATTTCAAAACTCCGCCATCTCTCTCCCCACGTCCACCACTGCTGGTGGCTCACCTCCAACTGCGCAACGCTACGCGCTGTTAGCATCCAGCTGCCGCTGCCCAACACTACAATGGCAGACAACAATGCAAACCAGCCACAGACTGCACACGGCACAGCCAGTGATTTTTATACAGAGCGCTACGTGGCGGCGGCGTTACCAACAAAAAAACCTAAACAGCCTACTTACAGTTGTCATTAGTTAATATGGAGATTTTGAGGCAATTTTTAACCACTGACTGATGTCGTTAAGAAAACTGATTCTCAATCTAAAGTAGGCCTACGGTTGCAATATAAGTTTACCTAGCAAGACAGCCACGTGAGCTTGCTGTCTAGGAGCATGTTCACCAAAACGCACGAGGTCCAGAACTATCACGCACGTGGCTAAGTGTGGAAAAGAACAGGTCACGAAAGGACACCAAGTTTTCTATGAGCGAGTTGTTTCCTCAGTCACACAGTCTACTGCTGTAACGAGAAATCAAGAACACCTAGCGCGCAGTCTGGAGCAATTGTTCTCTGGTTAACGACCGAGTGACCATGTGGCTCAAAAGGATGCAGACATCGGGACTGAAGTTGATGCAGAGTTTCTTCACTTCCGTATGGACCTGGAACACTAGTGCACTGGCGCCTAATAAACAAAACACGATCGGTTAGGCAATAGTAAATAGGGCATGTGGTTGTACGAAAACTTTTCACGGAACAGAACTTACTACATGCTTCGCAAGGGAAAGCAATGTCAGAAACGAAGGTAGTGCTACGTCGACGGCAAGAAAGTGTTAGACACTATATACAACCGCGTAGATAATGTCGACAACCCGTGGACCAGGCAACTGCATACATGCATGTCGCATCAAAAGAAGAAACTAAAAAAAAAGTACGTAATGCAATATGAACAACGATCGTTGACAAGAATGGCAAATGATCTTCTACCTGTATAATGCAAAGCGCGTAAATAGTGGAATACCCTGTGATGTTTTCGGGCATATCAATTCTTTTTTCCTAACTTATTTAAGTTTATTTTGTCAGTTAAGCATGACTAATATATGGTTCTATTACATGAT
Source organism: Schistocerca gregaria (assembly GCF_023897955.1). NCBI lineage: Eukaryota > Metazoa > Arthropoda > Insecta > Orthoptera > Acrididae > Schistocerca > Schistocerca gregaria. The sequence goes on along the minus strand of NC_064920.1, from coordinate 322,022,187 downwards.
CTTGAATAAGACTCAGCAGTGCATTAGAGTCATGGAAGTTCTCAGATACTCCCGAGCCACGGTCTGGCCTAAAAGAAAGGACGGAAGGAAGAAGAACTAAGTACCTGGGTGTTAAAATTACGAACAACTTTAGTTGGAAGGACCACATAGATAATATTGTGGGGAAGGCGAGCCAAAGGTTGCGTTTCATTGGCAGGACACTTAGAAGATGCAACAAGTCCACTAAAGAGACAGCTTACACTACACTCATTCGTCCTCTGTTAGAATATTGCTGCGCGGTGTGGGATCCTTACTAGGTGGGATTGACGGAGGACATCGAAAGGGTGCAAAAAAGTGCAGCTCGTTTTGTATTATCACGTAATAGGGGAGAGAGTATGGCAGATATGATACACGAGTTGGGATGGAAGTCATTACAGCAAAGACGTTTTACGTCGCGGCGAGACCTTTTTACGAAATTTCAGTCACCAACTTTCACTTCCGAATTCGAAAATATTTTGTTGAGCCCAACCTACATAGGTAGGAATGATCATCAATATAAAATAAGAGAAATCAGAGCTCGAACAGAAAGGTTTAGGTGTTCGTTTTTCCCGCGCGCTGTTCGGGAGTGGAATAGTAGAGAGATAGTATGATTGTGGTTCGATGAACCCTCTGTGAAGCACTTAAATGTGAATTGCAGAGTAGTCATGTAGATGTAGATGTAGAAGAAGAGAGGGCAGGGGGGCAAGACAGAACGGAGAATGGCTATGGTGCAACGTCCCATCGACGAAGTGGTCATTAGAGCCGGAAGAAAATCTCGCATTAGGAAAGCACAGAGAGGAAATTTGGCTGTGCTCTTTGAAAGGAACCACCGCAGCAGTCGTCGTAAGTGATCGAGGGAAATCACAGAAAAACTGAATTTGGATGGTCAGATTTGAACTGCCGTCCTCCGGAACACGAGTCAATTGTGCTGGCTAGAGATAATCATTAGCTGATACTACTTTCGGTGAGGGGACGTAGAAGTTGGGTCCCGCGTGAAAACTTTGTTTGCAGCGAATTTTGGCTCCAGGAATGCTTTTCTTTATGATCAAAATCCATTATCTAATAAGGACGACTGTTAACTGGAGGGAAGGGGAAGCCTCTGTGTGACACGGCTAGAATTTGATAATTATTTATATTCAATTGCATTAATATAAACTTTTCGTTTCCGAAGGTTGCTGAGGGCATGCACGATTAGACATTCGTGTTTCTGGTGCTGAAATCATTTAATGAAGCCACTTCTTAGTGACAGTATGCTGCATAATTGACGTAAATACTTATGCTGTTAAAGTTATCAATGGTAGCGGTTGGGTGAAAGGAGATGAGCGCTCCATGGCAATGCCTAAGTGGTAATTCAGGACAGTGTCATCAGGCAAGCTGTGTTTAAAATTGTTATCACTCTGAAGTACGCCAAGGAAGAGCAAACTGTACATTTCGTTAACGTCCAAGTGATTTCTATAGCAATGAACATTAGTAAGGTGACCGTAGGTGTTAAGGAATACAGAGTGTATGCTCCACGTTCCGTGAAAAGCCGCACTTAGAAGAAGTGTTTTTTAATCTATCCTCTACAAGGACCAACATCGCTGGCCAGCCATCTATACCGATACCTGTCGTTGAATAATACTGAGGTATGTTCCAAATAGGCATATTTTATTAAAGCCACCGATTAATCGATCAGTCATTAGACACACACGTAAAAATACCTGAGGTTATCCGGACCGATATACGGCGGATTGCCACAGTAGGAAGTTTGAGATGCACTGGAAGAAGTGTAATTCATGATCGCTTCGAACAATAGGCTAGAGAAGAGAAATTCGTGATTTCCATTCTATTGAGACGAAGGCAATTTCAGACACAGAATTAGGTAATTTGGAGAATGATGAGGTAAGTAATCGACACTGGCCTTTTTAAAGGAATCACACCTGAATTCGCTTGATTTAGGGAAAATAACAGTAATGGACAAATGAGCAGACAATGCCTTGCCCCCCCCCCTCAATTACCCCCTTTCCCCCACATTTTCACGTTGTACCGAATAGCAGTCTCATGTCTTAACCAAATTCGATTCTGTGGATGCCAAACCGGAAAACATTATATCTTCAGAGTAATAAGATTACCAGTTATGACTTTAATTTGTTAAGCAAAACAAATGCTACGGTTGATAAGTTGTTACAAACACAAGGAGAATCGATAAGAAAACAACCGATTCAGTAATGAGGATCTAGACGCTCACATAAGTGTTCGTTCACATTCACCCGCATAAACGGTAGTACATTAGCATTTGATCTTCAGAACATAAATATAGACTAGAAATCACGGTAAATTACACACTGAATTTTCAAGAGCCTCACTTCAAATTTTTGTTACCAGTTATCTGTTATGTGACACAAGAAATTCACAATAAATTACGTTGCGAAATACTAAGCACTTGTCTTAGTCCAGTACGTTTAAGATCTAATTTTCCATTGCAGTAAACGAAGTATAACGCCATGTCTTCAGGCGGCCTCATTTTCATAAAACACTTTAATGCATAATTGTAACTGGATTCGTAATGTTTTCGAGTTACTGTAACTATCTACTTTGTTTCAATGTCTCGTTAGTGAGCGCTTCAGTAACCGTGACTGTATCATTCCAGGGACTACTAATCTGTTTAACTGAGACGCCAATAGCTACTATTGGACTTCTAGTAACAGGTTCCGACACTTAGAGCAGTCACCTCTCTCGGTAAGGGGGACGTGGGCGAGAGAGTGGAAGAGGGAAGGGAAGGTATCGGAAGCTTGCCGTTCACCGCCGTAATGAATCGATCGATAAGGCAGCACAATTGGCGCAAATTACGCACGGCGCAGGGAGGCCCTTTTGGTGGCCTGGCTCTTATCGCGGTGGACGCACTGCTACAGACCGTGACAGGCTGTGCCCTATCAACCGCCGCAAGTACGTAGCGTAACGTAGCCCAGTGCCCAAGTATAAAGCCCACGAGTAAAAAGCCCATGACTCGTATTCATTACTAGATATTCTAGTCTGAACCACTAAGAGTATCTTACATCAGATTAGGCACCGAAACTCTGAAAGGAAGAGTTACTTTCACCGGACTCCTCGTCAAACATGCATGTGTTTTTCCATGTAGTGAATTCTCAGGTCAACGCGATATTGACTGAAGACTTTCTAGTGATTAGATTCCATGTGTGAAGTGCAATTATAGTAGATCAGCTGCATAGTTCTTTCGATGCAGGGTTAATGCAAGTCAGAGGGTGCCAAAGCCAGCGAATGCAGTGTATGTTCTAACAGCTCAATTGCTCAGTTTTCCAATTGATCAACGCTAGTTTATTGGCGGAAGCATAATCCTAATATAAAATTAGTTTTGAAAACTAATCCAATAATTATTTTACTCTTGGTAAGTAATCAGTAACAGAAGTCCCTTTCGCTTCCCAGAACAATACAACAACAAATAAAAAAACTTTCCGACTGATGAAATTGATTTCACACTTTTTGCTGCAGCGATACTGCCTTCTGCCCATCGCTTTGATAGCTGTTTGGTTTGTGGTGTGGAGAACCCATGTCTCAGCTACAGTAACAAACAGCTGTACAAAAAAGTTAGATTATTTTTAAAAGAGCTCAAAAATTTATGAAAAATTAGTTTCGTATTTCGTTTTGTTCAGCATCCAATTGTTGCACACTACATGCAGAAAGCTTTCTCATGGTTAATTCTTCAGTATATCGTACTCGTTCTTCCGATAGGGTCTTGGTCACAGCTAGTTCATTCATGTTTATTCGTAGATGGTCTACCACGCTATTTTCATCTGCGATGCAATATCGGGGCGCCCGTCGTGGTGATCGGTTTTACGGGAAATACGGTAAAATGTGAATACAGTCGCCGTTTCTTTGACTGTTGTAAATGAAGGAAGGAAGATTATGGTTTAACGCCCCATCGACATCGAAGTCATTAGCGACGGATGTAAATGAGGAAGCATAAACCTAAGCACTTGGTAACTTTTGACTAATTCACGCTGGCGATAAACCGTCACAGACAAGATTTTGACAGCATGTTATTCCAGTTTACCCACTTGAAAGAAATATACACAACTACATAAAATGCTGTATAAAGAAAATTATTTTGCAAGACATATTAAAACATAAATTCAGTTATTCCACAACACGTATAAAAATCACTTCATAGATATGAATGTTAATCTATGACGTAGGGTGAAATATTCTTGTCTGTTACGTAACGCATGCCCATGCGTCAACATGTAAATTAAAAACTAATAAATTATATACAAATTCTGTAAGTAAGAATTAATATTAAGATTTAGTAGCATCGCACTTCACAGAAAGGACAATCATTGTCATCAACAATCCATTTCTTTTATCTAAATTATAATGCCACTGACGAAAGTTGCTGGTAGCTCTCGGACTTCCATTGTGGTTTGTTTTACAGACTTAAGTCACGTATTAACTGGAATGTACGAACTATCGCTGACACTGACTGTTCAAGGTTTCGTCGACGGCTTTCCAGTAATTTCTGATATAGTAATGATCAAATTTGCTTACATTATTTCCTAGCGTTGAATAATAGCAGTTCATGCCTTTGATGCAACATACACAGTGATTCATTCCAAATTATGCTCGCTGGGAATTACGATGGAGCTTCGAGGATGTTAATCAGTATACTTTCTTGTCCTCGAACATGATCACTGTCCTCTTGTAACGGAGTGATTCGATTCCAGACATTGTCACAGTGTGTCATTCTGTTGTCTAAAATGTTGAAAACCGGCTGTCATTTGATCGATTTCGAAAGACAAGATTCGACCCGAACCAAAAACAGACCACATCATCATCACACAATTTACGCTCAACGCCACTGTCGGTACGACAAACTCATTTGGTCGCAGACATCTTTCACTAGGAATCCGTCGGGTTCACACGCAGTTGACAGTGGCCCATCGTGAACCATTACTCATGATTCAACAAAACGACTCTCAACATTTCATTAGCCCAATGACAGCGTGGTCTATGCCACGCAAGGTCGCTCATTCTTTCTTGCAGTCACTGGCTTTTGGTCAGCAGCAACACCTCGAAAAACATGGTTTATCAGCTATAGTTGGATCCGTCTGTCTCTTACCTCTATACTTGAACTGCAACGGATGTTCTCTGTAACAACTGAACAGAAGTCTGTCGCTTGATTAGTAGAGCATGCTATAGATTTCGTCCGCCCCTAATACATAATTTCTTAGACCATCAGCGCGAAGTTCCGTTTTTGTAATTCCTTAAAGCTCCCATTTCACGGCACTCTGGCACGTATAAATCCCAAGAAATCTTCCTGATGAAATGTACAGACTTGCTGGACCCCTGTTCTAACACATTTTATTCTCTCCATCGACTCACTCTGCATCTACAATGACAGTATGCAGCATGGCCAGACTTCCACCGACGAAATTTTGGACGTTGTTTAGATATATGTTGTGAATTTTTTGGTGTAATGGTCTAGTGGAGTCCAGTGGCTCGTTACTGAGTAATGATGTAGTCATGAGTTGCTCGGTTACCCCACACTATTTTTTGTTTCTTTGAAAACACCTTAACAACAGCGATCGTGGACAGCTTGTGAGACTTTATCGGTGGTGTTCGGCTTTACCCTGCCTAATGGTTGCCTTTACATAACAAAAAAATGGTTCAAATGGCTCTAAGCACTATGGGACTTTCCATCTGAGGTCATCAGTCCACTAGACTTACGACTACGTAAACCTAACTAACCTAAGGACATCACAAACATCCATGCCCGAGGCAGGATTCGAACCTGCGACCGTAGCAGCCCCGTGATTCCGGACTGAAGCACCTAGAACCGCTCGGACACAGCGGCAGGCTTTATAACACACAGGTGAGAAAAAACAAGACTAGGTACTAATGACCGTGGCGTTTAAGTAAGCGGCTGTTACTCGACATTGAAGTAATATACTTATGGTGTGGACAGTTTCATTAAATTTGATTGACGCACATGTGGTAGACGAACAGCTTGTTCAGACACACACTACCGCTGCGGAACTTCTGCGCTAGAACAAAGGAAGATGCTTGTGGACTCTTGTCAAATTCTGAAGGCGATCTCCAATACTTGGAACGTATTTTGAAAGTGTTCAAATTCGCAACATCAGTCTCATTTCTTCTGTTCATATTGCGAACAAGACATTTTCCGCCGCAGCAAACGGATACGTCATTAATAAACTGCTCATGCCTTTCACCGAGAAAGTTGACACTTGTCAGTGTAAGGATGCAGTTCAAGAACACAAAACTGCTGGCCACTAGTATGCCATGACAAAAGTCACTCTGTAATAAGGGGAATAACCCTTCTATGTTTGAGTAGTGTTTACCAGATGCCCAGATCAAGCTTGAAAGTCCGTCAGGAAAATGATAATCGAACATATCGGAAAGAAAATACGGTAGATAAAATAATGAAGTTTTGTATTTAGGCTAGTTGAAGCTAGCCGCTGGATATAGATAAAAAGATAAAATCAGGAGAGTAAAAATGGCCTGGACTGTAATCGGTAAACTAAATAGGGTGTAAGTTGATGCTATTTCCGGAAAGCAACATTACGTATGTAGATCGGAGCGCAAGAGTTGAATAATAACCACAAGCAAAATTCTGAGAAAAATATTTTACACTAAACATTACAAACAATTTACTAAACATCTGCGTTCACCATGCAAATGTAGCCCAAAATGAGCTACCGTGTTACTTTCCTAACTCTTATTTTATCCATAAGTACTACAAAAGGAGCAAAATATGTAATGTAATCATCCAGTTCTTGCATTTACTTTTTTAAGACTGAAACAGAGGATTCACTGAACAGAGTTTCTAGCTATGTGTGAGCAATTATTTACAAACATCAAAAATTAAACTATAATAAATATATTTCAAACTATTTAAAGTATTATGAAAATTAAGAAAAAATACGTTTCAGAAGAAAGTCATGGCTTCAGTTATTACGTCCTTAGTGAAAATATAAATAAATTAGCGGAGAATATCTGAAGAACTTTGTGTCCAATTTGTTTAGGGGAACATACAAAAATGCAGTTTAAAAGGAAGGACAAAAGTAGCCTAATTGTGTTTATATCAAAAGTCCCAAAATATCCTATATCATGCAACTGTTCGAACCTCTTTAAATGATGAATCGTTGTCAGATCCTACATTGCCACCAACACACTTGAGGTCCACGCGCCGCTTCTTATGTATAAGAGGGATACTCTTTCCTGCGAGTCTAATTACATCTGCATATTTATTGCTGTTGGGTGGCAGTGTACTCATGTAGAACAGAGGTACCTGTAGTTTTGGTACTTGCTTATTCGTAAAAACAAAAAAAAAAAAAAAAAACAAAAAAAAACAGAACATGGATCCAAGAACAATGTTCTGATGTCCAGGATACCAGAGGCGACCTTAGTAGATGAATTTGTGATATTCTGACATTCTTAATCATCCTCTTGAATAATGGCAACAGATGCAATTTAAAGTAGAATTTTATCTCCTGCTGCACTTTCACTACAGTGCATTCACTGGGCGCTGATGATACAGTATCATACTATTCTTCTGGTTCAAAAATACACTCTTTTTTCCGTTTGATCTTCCCAATCTGGGACAACACATGACCACAGGACATGCATGTTTGGGCACACTGAGGAAAATTGCACTTTTTCATAAATCTACCTTGATGCAGCCATTGTGCTGGAGTACTGAGCCATCAGATATTTTTATTCTCTACTGAACACTTATCCGTGACCATATGCAGCATTTTAACATCATCTGATATGTCGTTTTTTGTGTAATGATTTCAGATTGATTCAGTTTCATTCAGTCCTTTCCCAGCAATGGAAACAGGCCAATTTGACCAAGAGAAGAACCACATACTTCCGGCTATTATCTGCTTCATGCACTCTAAGAAACGGTCTCCGAATTGAAATATCATCTACCCATCACATGCAACATTTGTAAAAAAAAAATTCAAACACTGGATGACAGAAGAGACCATATCTATGTAGCCAAATCTATGAAGAAATTCAATTTTACAAAAAGTGGTCATTATCCATTTCTTGAGTTCAGACCTTCAATTACTCTGCCCTAGCAGTTCAGACTTACGTCAGTAAGTCATGGATTTTAATACGAAAATCATTTAAAAAGTGAGGGTTTATCAGCGAGCAATGGAATGATGCACGCTAGGAATTCCTAGGAGAGATAGAGGCGAACAAACAAATAGATGGGAGGAAAGACTGAAGTGGAAAACGCAATTATAAATGTAATGACAATGAAATGGGGGTTGGTGGAACTTGTGATCAGGCGAATTTGTGGTAGGTGGACCAAGGAAGTTCCTTTCTGAATTTTACAGGCAAGCAAAGACCGGAACGATTACCAAATTCAAGGTGGGAACGTGGAGTTAGGAAGCAAGTAGGAACAAGATCGGCGCGTACAGAGGTGGACAGGAATTCACAGTAGGATCTAGAGGATGCCTTTATCAAGCAGAGAATGTCAAATAGCTGCTGCTCCTGTAGCTAATGATGATGACAGTGATGATGACATACTCCGACAACACAGCACACGATGCTGACTGCCTCAGAAGTGTGCCACTTACTGTGTAATGTAAAATGGCAGCTGGTGACACTGGCGCTAGAAGTCCGCGAACTTTGTTGCGGATGCTATAGAGCGGTATAAAACGTGAAGGTAGGAAGAACTGCGCGTCGCGAAAGGAGAGTAGAGCGTTCCCGTGAAATAGGAGGCGGCAAACAGTCCGCGGAATGCTTCCAGTAGAGCAGGCCGCATCAGTGATCCCGCGCGCCCGAGTCGTGTAAGCGGGGAAGAGAGCCCCGGGTCCTGGAAATACGTCGCAAGCGGCGGAGCGACGGGGGCGGTGCTGTGTGTGCTAATGCACACTCCGACGCTCTTCGCTCTCCTACCAGGGCCTCACTACACTGCACTGCAGGCAGGGTGTAATCTCGAGAGTACAGCGCATTGGCACTGTAAGAAACAATTCGCTTTCCACGGTACAATTCACTCTACACTGTGAAATTGCCGGTAAAGAGGGTGGCGGCAAGCAGGAAAGCGAAAATGCGTAAATGTCATAAGAACAGCTAAAGTTTTCATTGAAAATACGCACGCGGGACAAATCGATTGTGACAGATGTTAGAACTGGTAGCATGACAGCTGAATTGTATTCTAAAAATTCTGTGTCACCAATGATCGTAATCAACCGTTACGCAAGAAATGTTAAGTTTTGGCGTACTAAAATCCACATACTGCGTTATTATTTTTCTCTTATGTAGAGCATTTGTGCTACAGGGGGCTAATAGAAACGGCCCTTGATAACAGATCAGGTACTTTTTCGTTCTCTTCTTGGTCGCCACGAAACTCAATTACACAGCGCTACTGGCCGCTAGTACTTATCAAACAACTTTGTCTTATAGCGTCGATGGTTACTGTTCAATTATTTGCTTGAAACTAATTGTAAGCCCAAGTCACATTGCATATTAGTGTATCGTAAGGTTCTCACTTCGTTCTTTAGCATAGCATGTTACGAATACAAGCTGATTCTTATTAACGTTTGAAAACCAACAAAGCGACGTAGATGACGCTGAGACAAGTAATCTAATATGAGATACATGGGGGCCGCAAATGTCGGGAAATACTATAAAAGTGGATTATAAATGCTGAACATGTGATGTCAGCAGATGAGGTAATTCCCTGCCCTCGGTGATACGGGCAGTACCGCACAATTCTCCACACAGAGGTACTCTGTATTCATTCTTGCACTACCCAATGTCGTATGGTAGTGCTCGTAGCAGTGGTAAGACGAGACTACGACGAATCGGTTTACATTTACGAAAACAGAGTAGCCTATCTGGGTGATGCCCACTACCAGCGAGAGTAGGGTCGACAAACCTAACCGATGCACATGCTGTGAAGTATGTCAACTAGTGACGCCGGATGTGTAACATTTGGCATCCTTTTTTGGGGTATTTCCACGAATTTTCTGGCTCCATATGTCTTACATCAAATTAGTTCTCCCAGAGTCATCTACCTCGTTTCGTAGGTTTTTAAACGTTAATAAGAATCACACTGTGTACCTGTACCACCTGCAGGTCTGTGGTTTGCTTGTGCCTGCACACTCACATGTGCATTATTATGCATCAATATGAAATAGAAACAAATGAGAGGATGAAACCCTGTGCAAGCACACAGTATATTCCTCTCATAGCACCAAGGAGGCCGCCATCTGCCGGGCTGACAACCAACAACAGCATACCCTGGGCCCTCTAAGAGGCACTGCGAGGAGTTTTGCTTAACACGAGGCACTGGCAACAGACTGTTGAAAATGATCTGCATGCTACCGCCTTTCCGGCAGCAAACGAAATGCTACAAATGAAAATTTCTTCGGTACACTATATCACTGGCGTGTCTAAGCAACATCGACTACGTACACATCATCATCATCATCATCATCATCGTTACCCACTTCCAGTTTACGAGATGACGAGCACAAGTACTCCGCGTTTCTTCCTGTTATAGCACATTTTTGATTTATATTACCCGAGTTCTAGCTCTTTTTCTCTACCTTCGGTTTCACTATCACTAAACACAGTTTCCTTGGCCTTCTATCTGATCTTTTGGCTGATACTTCTGAGCGAACATTTCTCCGTCTTCATTATAAGACCATTGCAATCTGTACTTCCCTGCACAATCAGTAATGGGTATTTTGATACCGACTTCATTTCTGTGTATTTAATTTTTAACTTTTGAGTTTTGGTAATGCGGTAGTAAATTTTAAAACTCTGAAGCGTACGAATAACATTTCCTTGCGCAATCTCTCTACACACATCGCCATCATGTCCTTTGTTATTGCAGTAGGCTTAGTGATAAGAACAGAACGCTTTGGGATTCCTGCGGGCCAGGCACGTATTTTTCCAGTAGTATAGTCCTTATAGCGCAGCCATAACAAAGCGACCAACAAAACACCCTTATGTAGTAACGTTACTTTTCCTTGAAGGAAGCTGGTTCCTCCATAAAACCTTATCAGTCTGCATAAACAGCAGTCAGTGTTGACAGTGACAAACGCCAAAAGTTTACGACTCTTCGTTATCTAGTATCAAGCATATGCATAATGTGCCAACACAATTCTGGATTGTCCGTGTCGGTCGTTTCCGGCGTGCTAAAGGCCGGCTGGTAACTTAGAGCAGCACTACGACTGCTTCTGCGACAACGGAAAGAGCTGCTATTATTTCCAATTTTCAGAAATGACGTTCTGAGAATCTGAAATTGCGATGCTCGTCGACGCCGAGGGTCAGCGTTCTGTTTCCATCCAGAAGTAACTATATGCATTTTACACAAGTATACATAGAGTCCTTTCACCTCTAAATATTCCAAACAAACCTAAACAGCAAATATTTTGTGCTTACATATGTTGAGTTTGGACAACGCCAGTGCACATGCTTTGGTCGAATTTACCTTGTGATACTAAAAATTGAAACTTCGTATGAGGCGAAAAAACTGGTTACTGGAATAAAAGAAAAACTTATTCTCAAATTAATTTAATCACTGAGGTGGAAATATACCTGTGCGATTGGGATAGTGGGGAAGAAAGGTAATTAAACCTTTAGCCACAAGTAATGGTAGGATACAATTGTGAGAGACCCTATGGCATCACACGAAAGACGGAAAGTAACAGTGCGTTTTCTTGAGACAGGAACGACTTATGTAGGCCTGAAACACGTATCTGTAATATCGAAGTGTCGTCTTAAATACATCACCTCTAACAGCCCGAGATTTATAGCTATCTCCTAATTTCTCTCTCATGTGTACTTGATCGTGAGAGAATTTATCTTCATTAATAATAACATTCTGATCTGCGGTAGGGTAAGAGGCCACACATACGTGTTAGAAACAAAAAAAATGGTTCAAATGGCTTTGAGCACTATGGGACTTAACTTCTGAGGTCATCAGTCCCCTAGAACATAGAACTACTTCAACGTAACTAACTTAGGACATCACACACATCCATGCCCGAGGCAGGATTCGAACCGCGACCGTAGCGGTCGCGCGGCTCCAGACTGAAGCGCCTAGAACCGCACGGCCACAGCGGCCGGCTGTTAAAAACATATCGTCACTGTAAGCTTCCGACGTAATGCTTCAGACAGCTTGGCACAGTGGCGCGGCGAAACCTCTACTGAAATGAAGCTTGCCTCAATCAGCATGAAGTAGAAAGCATACTGGAAAATTTTGCTCAAAACTACATACCTGAGAACCAGTTAAGCGGACGGCACTGTTAAAAATGCCTTCGAAAATTACAATGGTTCAAATGGCTCTGAGCACTATGGGACTCAACTGCTGTGGTAATTAGTCCCCTAGAACTTAGAACTACTTAAACCTAACTAACCTAAGGACATCGTACACATCCATGCCCGAGGCAGGATTCGAACCTGCGACCGTAGCAGTCGCGCAGTTCCGAAAATTACATTAAGCGTGCTTGCACCAAATTCTCTCTGTCAAACTTGAATTTACAAGCGTATCCACATAAGTGTTTAGTTATCATCATCGTCGTCGTTGTCAGCAGCAGCAGCAGCAGCAGTAGTAGTAGTAGTAGTAGTAGTAGCAGAAACAAAAACAAAAACAACAGCAGCAGCAGCAGAAGCAGCAGCACCGGCGACGGCGGCGGCCATTTGACATCCACTTCTCGTTAATCATTTCTCCTGACTTTAACTAATAGTAAGGCCTTCAACAGTATGCATCCGTATCGCCTCTGGATGCTTTCCAATGTATTCTACTCCTCTTCTATGTGGAAGTCGTCCTGAGCTTTCTTTAACTCTTGAAATCCAGCTGAAAGCTTCTTTGGTGGACCTATCACCCATTTTTTTCTGGATACGTGTCCCGGCCATCTATGTTTCGTGTTCATTACTTGTAATAATTATTGTGACTTCCTAAATATAAGCTTCATTTTCTTAGATGCTGAAAGTGTTAGCATAATTGAGTCTGGCATACTACCCATTCTTAAATAAATTCTCATAATCTATGTTGCTAACTTTGAGCGTGATGTGTGTGTTTATTCCTGACTTTGTACCCAAGATAACTCCGCGTCCTAGGAATCTCTGATCACATGGGATTCGTAAGTGTTTTACGACTGTCAAAATTTGTTCTGTTTCTTTATTGCTTGAAAAAATGTAGTCAGTTTTATTTTTACTTGCGTTTGGACTTTTCGAAGTCAATTTTCTATTCGTTTTTTTCAGGAAGAATGAGTAACTATCAGTACATGAATCATTCCACAAGGTGCTTAAAGCTACATTTGTTTGTGGTCGTTGAGGCCCGGCTACAGCGTATTAATCACAACTCTGAGAGTAAGGTACGTGACTGACCTTGGCGGTGATGTAGAAAAGATTGTTGAGCACCATCTCGGTGGCCTCCGCGGAGCCCCAGCCCTCGCGGCGGCTGCCCGGCCGGCTCATCTCAGCTGCGTAGTACTGCGGGCAAACAAAAACACTCATTTCATTCCCCTCCAGCAGCGCTGCGACCCGCAGGCCGCACTTGCAAAGACAACAAAATAACTGTACCTACACCAAGGAACGAACAATACATCCTACTGAGTTTCCATATGCAAAATTACCTCAAAAGTAAACGTGGTTAGACGAAAGTATCCGACATGTAATGATGGAAAAAGTTGCAACACCAAAAAACAATTACTGCAGAGTAACGAAATTTCAGAAATACATTTACTACGTAGTATATTTAAGTCATTAACATTGCAAGGTCACAGGTTAATGTAACAGCGAGGTACGCCATTGCAAATGTGAAAGGCTGGTACATCAACAATCAGTATAACCGACAGAATATTGAATACAAGCCTGCAAACGTACATGCGTTGAGTTATACAGGTGCCGGACGCCAATTGGTGGGATGGAGTTCCAAGCCTTTGGCACTTGATCAGTCAATATAGGGCCGGTTAATGCTAGTTATTGATGACGCTGGAGTTGTCCGATGATGTCCCATATCTGCTCGATTGGAGACAGATTTGGCGATCGAGCAGGCGAAGGCAACATGTCGAGATTGGTGACAGACCTGTGACCGAGCAGGCCAAGGCAATATGCCAGCACTCTGTGGAGTATGTTGGGTTACGACAGTGGTATATGGACGAGCGTTATCCTGTCGGAAAACACCGCTTCGAATGCTGTTCATCAACGGCAGCACAACGCATCGAATCACTAGATTTACGTACAATTTTGCAGTAAGGGTGTGAGGCATAACCACGAGAGTGCTCCTGCTGTTATAAGAAATCACACCCCAGACTATAACTCCAGGTGTAGGTCCAATGTGTGGTGCACGCAGAATGGTTGGTTGCAGGCCCTCAACTGACCTCCGCCTAACCAACATACGGCCATTCCTGGCGCTGAAACAGAACAGGCTTTCATCAGAAAATACAACAGACCTCCATCCTGACCTCCAATGAGCTGTCGGTTGACAGCACCGAAGTCGTAAATGGCGACGTTTTGAGGTCAGTGGAATGCACGCAACAAGGCGTCTGGCTCCGATCTGTCCTTGACGTAACCGATTTGTAACAGTTCGTTGTGTCTCACTGTGGTGCCAACTGCTGTTCAAATTGCTGCTGCAGACGCAGTACGATGTACCAAAGCCATCCGCCGAACAGTATGGTCTTCCCTCTCGGCAGTACCATGTGGCCGTCCGGGTCCAGTCTCCTTGCGACCGTATATGCTCGTGACGATCTCTGCCAGTAACCACGTACAGTGACTACATTCCTGACAAATCTTTGTGCAAATCGCAGAAGTAACAGCCAGCTTCTCATATCCTTATTACATGACCTCATTCAAGCTCTGTGGGGTGTTGATAAAGGCGTGTTTGTCGTCTTAAAGGCATTCTTGACTAACATCAATTTCCAACGCCCAATTTCAAAGGTAACTCAACTCGCACGACCGTCACAGCAGATTGCGCCCTCACAGTGGCACTATTAGGGCCACATTCATACGAATGAAGCGAAATTTGAATAGACAACATATTTCAGATGTAGAGGCACGCTTACCATTTTTTTTTCGTTATGCCCCACAACTCCTTGTTGTTGCAACTTTTTCCGTCAGCGTAATTTGATTACATAACTGACAATCAGTCACAACACTCAAGCTTCCACAAGTTTCTCTCGCGAAACGTTTAAGGTGCAACGATCACATAAATTTAATGATACATGGCTCAGATTGAGTGGAGAACCCAAGAAAAAAGTGTTATTGGCGCACGAAAGAGATTGCTAACAAACCCCTTCTTCGATCAATCATTGAGTATCGCTTGTTGGTATGGAACCCTTACCAAGGTGGGATTTACGAAAGAGGAAAAATTTAAAGCATATTTACACGAGTCATCACGAGTTAGTTTAGTAAGCGTGAGAATTTCACAGAACAGCTCAAAGACCAGCAGTGGGTGACGTTACAATAGAGACGAGCGAGCAACCTTACTCAAAAAATTCCGAGAGCCCACTTTCCAAAATGAGTGAACTGACACTGTTGAGTTAAAAAGTACCCTTGCCCATCGTGAGACCGAATGCTGCCGCATGGCGTTGCAGGTACGTGACGCGGTAAGGGCAGTATATACTGGGCAGCAGAACTCTATGACCAGCAACCTACTATCGATATAAACGTGTCCTGGCGATAACAGCGTCACCTGCCGAGACATTTCCTCCAGTTTATACAGCTCTCCAAGTCATCACACATAATTTAAAGTAGTCACCATAGGAAAACTACGTTACTAGTAACTATGGCGCGGAGAATAAGTGTGTAATTAGTTGTTCAATTTCCTTAAAGATGAAGACTAAAAATATTTTATCAGAAAGTAAAAACGGAAGAACTTAATCCCTAAAAATATTTCTAAATGTGATAAATCGTTAATCTGTTGCGTATCACAGCTCCAAATTCGAAAATTTTTGGACGCTTTTGCTTCGGCGTACTAGGAAACCACTTCACAATAACGCCGCAGGAGCTCGGAAATATGATAAAACCTACAAAATAACGGGGGATATTCCCTCCTTTCCTATAAAAAGAAATAACAACAGCGGAGCTGTAATATTATTTTTTGCAAGAAGGGTTATGTTCTTGCGCTTCTCTCTTCAAAATATCAAGCCAAGATCATTCCACATACCGATTGCAATTTTCTGAGATGCCCATGAATCGCGTGTACAAAATCCACGAGAATTTTGAACGCAATCTGTCTTTATTAGCGAGGAAGTGATAGTCAAATTCTGCACGGCGCTCACGGGCAACCCTTACGCAGTAACATTGTCACGCGGCTTTGGAGGTAATGAATATCGACGACAAAATCTTTTTCTGCGCTTCTAAATGCTCACTTGAGGGATGTACACCATCAGTGAATGAGATCAAGGACAAATGCCTTCACACGCTTATGCAGTCGGTGAGAATAGACAGTCTCTAATAACCTCAACGTCGACCAGACCAAACGTCACTATCTTGGGGTCAATGGCCTTTCAGAAGCTAGAGATAGATATCAACGGAAAGCCTCTGCAGCATAACAAGAGAAACTGTTGGATTCAGAGCACCAGTAATTTCGTGGGTGCTGACAGTGACGATGATACCTGATCACGATGTTACCGCAGGGGGGGGGGGGGGGGGGGGGTGAAAGGTGAGAGGAGTTATCATTGCGGCGCAGAATTTTTCGGTCGTTAAAATTTAGGCAGAATCGTGGAGTCAGCGCTATTTACCCTTAGTTATTTGTTTGTGGTCGAAAAAATGTTCACAGGCCCAGTGGCTGTTTGCACAAAAAGAGACAGCTAGCGATCTATCTTTACTAGCTTTTAAAAATGAATGGGAATAACAGAAAAAAAGATAAGAACTATGAGTATCTGCTATGCGATATACGGTCGTGCAATCGACGAGTACTGCACGACATTACAACACAGTTGACAAAGAAAGAGCACAAAAATTACAACGATCATCTGACGGGATTCACTGATCTATAGATCGAGAAGGACTTTGTGCTAAATTTGCAACAAGGAGCACGTGGTGAAGCTCCTTGTACGAATAGTAAATTTTCTGAAGTCGCATCCATTATTCCACTGTCAGTTGCAATAGTTTTCGATGGAATTGAATGAACAGTAGGGAGACTTTATGTACAGGATGTACCTAAAGTCCGGGAACACTTTCAATTATTTATTGCAAAAGAACTAAGTATTGTACAGATGTCATACATATTGCATTTTGTAGAGTAATTCTGAAAGTTTTTATTTTCTTTTTCTTTTTTTTTTTTTTTTACAAATATTCGACATGCGAACCATGAGTTACTCGGCAGAGGTCAATATGGTAATCGAATTCGTGCGTGCCATACCCGTCCCAGCAGAGAATCGTCAACTGTCGCAGTCGCTTCCCGTATTCTCTCCCGGAGCTCTGCTACATCACTTAGTAGAGGCGGTGCGTACACCAGATCTTTAATGTGTCGTAACAGAAAAAAGTCACAATGAGTGAGATCTGGTGATCGGGGAGGCCATTTCATGAAAAAGCGGTCCCCTTCTGTAGCACGGCCGATCCA
Source organism: Schistocerca gregaria (assembly GCF_023897955.1). NCBI lineage: Eukaryota > Metazoa > Arthropoda > Insecta > Orthoptera > Acrididae > Schistocerca > Schistocerca gregaria. The sequence continues at coordinate 322,004,618 of NC_064920.1, read as the reverse complement.
TCGATGTTTTCAGGTACCCACGAGCATCACGATGAAAATCGGGTAGAGCCCCATCCTGCTGAAAGATGAACGGAGAGTCCGATTGCATTTGAGGTATCAGCCATTGCTGCAACATCTCCAAGTAGAGATATCCTGTGACAGTGCTTCCAGCGAAGAAGAATGGCCCGTACAGTTTTCGACGTGACAAGGCACAAAAAACATTTACCGTTGGGGAATCACGCTCAAATTCACTGCATTCGTGCCAGTGGTAAATTGTCTTCCTTGTTGATGGCCTCTTACCGTACTTGGTTCTTAACATCCGTTGAATAGCTGTAGCAAACGTGTTTTGTCACGAACTCCAACATACAGAAAGCTCGCTCCGCAGCTGAACTCGCAATGTTTGCCACTAGCGCTGACTATCGGCAAATTTCCAAACTACCCTGTGGCGGTATATATGAAAAAAAACTTTCAGGATTTCTCTTCAAAATGACAAATGTGTGATATCTGTACAATCTTTGGTTGTTGTGCAATAAATAATTGAAGGAGTTCCCGACTTTATGTACACTGTGTATTACTGGTTGCTTTAGTCGGAGGACTTGCTGGACCGATTTTTCCATTTATAATGCGCTATTGTTGAATTTATGAAGGAAGCTCAAGAGCAGGAACGAAAATTAGAATATATGGAATTTATTGCAGACCATGTATTTTAAGTGGACTTGACTGCACCTTCTCGCAATAAGAAATTAAACGGTAAGAAACGACTTTTTCAGATTTTATAGATTTAAAAAGGAAATCGCTTTGTGGAAGGGACAAATTTTGACAAAAAAAAACACCTCCTTTTTCCCTAAGCTCTCTGGCGTTAGAGAAAACGTGAGCTCTGAAGAAGTCATTGTGGCCTTGAAAGAAATACAAGGATAGTTTTCTAAACGTTTTGAGGACGCTGCTAAATTTGCTTGTTTTCGAAATGTTTTCGGGACCGTTGCCGTTTCAGCAGAGAGCACTTCTGTGCATGCGCAGACAGAACTGATTGATCTGCAATGTATTTCCTGTTTAAAACAGACGTTCTTTTCCGTTAAAACTGTCCAGGAGGCCTATGATGTTTTCCTCTGGTAGAATTTCCTTGTCTAAATAATGAGGTAACAAACGTGATAAAATATTTTGATAAACACAAGTGTGTGAAAGAAATTTTTCGATTATGAGACTAAATAAGTCACGATGAATTGACAGCGTGACTCAATATCTGCGAAGTTCTTGTACGAGATAAAAATTTGTATTCAGCGTGCCAAAATTAATTAAATAACACTGAAAATTTGTTTTGTTTGTGATGTATGTGATTGAGACACATAAAACCATGTCGTATCCAGTGTGACTGCACTGCCTCGTAAACGCGGCGCATAAGGAATCTCCCTCAGTTCCCCCTCCTCTCGCTCGGACAGCGTGGCGTGGCGGTGGAGTGTGGGTGCGCAGCCAGGCGAGAGAGCGATGGCACGCGAGCCATAGCCCGGCTCACATACCGAATTCTTAGCCGTCTCTGTATTATGCTTTTCAGAGTCCAAAATTGTACAATATGAATTGTCTGTTGTGCGTACTCAAGAACATCCTAAAAGGCCTGTTCCAAGGACGAAGGATAGTAACTACTACTTACCTTTATATTTGTTACTTAATGAAACTTACCATAAATGATGTATCTCCTTGTCAAATAAATATCTCAGTTCATGGAATCAACGTTACAAATAGGAATAATCTCCTTTAGTCATGAAATGTGTCCATTATTGAGGACCACACACTGTTAATGTCTTACCAGCAGCCACACTACTGGCATGGTTCTGCTCTTAGTTCTTGATTCTATTGTTAATAATATTAAATAACATCACTTGTAACAACAACAACGACGCTGTACTATTGTACTTATAAGTAATTTGTTTTTCCATCTGAATTTTCGATAAACTAGTGTAATTGATGTTCTGATTTCATTTCTTTTTTGTTTCATGCCATTGTGTTAAGAAAACTAAACAAGTTTCAATGTGAATATTAATGTTTATGTAAAATGTCAAGTAATATTGTGATAGAATTGAAATGTAACAAACGTTGAGACTGTTGTAAGAGGTTTAAAATTGTAACTGTGCGTCTGGTCCATAAGTAGGCAATGTGTTAGGATATGTAGAATGCAAAACCTCGGGTGAATACCCTGTCTGTAAAGGAGCGGTAAAAGGTGGATGGCAGGCGAACGCGGGAAAATGCACACGGGCACTGCACGGCACAACGGGCTCAGCAGTAGTAGTTGGAGTTTGGCATTGGTCTGAGCAACACCTTCTGGAACGAGGAGGCTCTCCTGGAAGATGTAGTTTCACTGAACCTCGGGTATGCTGTTCCAACGCCCTGACAGCATGGAAAAATTCTATAGGCACTAAATGGAAAAGTATTGCGACGCTAAGAAGAATTAAAGTGCCAATACGTCAAGAGCCTTAGCTTTGGTTGTATGTGTGCTCTGTGCCTCTCCATCTCGCCGCCCGCAAACCGCCGCATCGATACAAGCAGGTTGAAACTTTTAGTACTGTATTCGTATGGACCATAGAGTAAACTGTTCAATAATAACCTATATTTTACCACAACTGTCCCATCATTTAATTATCCTCACAACTAACCTAGACAGGGTCCTTTCCAAATGTTGTGCAATCCGAGTGTCCCGAAATGAAAAATTAAATTTTGTGTTAATAATAATTACTTGCAGACCTAACTATGTTAGAATGGTGTTTAAAGGACTGTTTTGTTAATGAACCAGTAAATGAATAACGAAGGCCTAACGAAGTTGAAAAATAACTTTAATATTGATACAGTAATGAAGTTTAATTATTTCGAGACAGATATAAAGGTATTTAAATGAGAAGTAAATAAGATAAAAAGAGTAGTAACTCATATACTGGAAATCTTGAACGCATGATAATTTCAGTAATCAATTATTTTAATATAGTGATCATAACAGTTTCAGAGTCCTCTTTCCCCCCCTCCCCCGTTTATTCATTTGAATTCTGAAGTGTTCCACATTGGTTTGACCAGCAAAAGTTAAAGTCAATATATAAGTCAAAATTTAGCAGTGTTTTATCTTTATCAAAATTGACATTTTGTGTGTGGTTCGAAAGTGCTATTTCTAGGGTAACCTATGCCCGATTTAAATCAGATCAATAGACAGTACGAAGTTTTGTAGTATACATTGTAGTGTAGTGTTATGTATTCATGGGTTTTCCATATCAGTACAGAACGTGAAACTATCAGTTCAATAGATTTTCTGGTTCTAAAATTCTACTATATTATGCAGTGTTACTACGTGTTTTTTTGCATGAATATATACCAACTTGTAAAGGGAAGAAACTCAGCTAATGCCTAATTAGGCTGGCGACAGTATTATTATCAAATTAGTAGCATCTTCAGTGTTGCTTTTGGTCCATCTTGACGTGTAATTGCATTTTGAACTTACCTGACGGATCATTGTTATTACAGAGTGGGTGTAAGTCTGATTTGCCACCATTCAGGTACACGCGGTCGATATCTATACGAAAATCCTTTCTCATAAGGTGAACCCCGCTCACTTGCCATAGCACAGGCTTTAACGAGTACTGTGGGCCCCCGCGCACGTTACACACTGTTAAGCAGACTTTGCCTTCTGCATATTTTCAGCGCAGTAACGTGATCAACATAAATAGGTGTTGCAAGTTACATTCTGCTTGATTATGCACGCCTACAATAGCCCAAGAATTATTTTTGAACATTTCAGTAACTAGTTTATTGGCATCCCTTAATTGAAAACGTACTTCAGATTCATTCATTTATTGCACATATACGATGACCATTTCACGTTAGGACCAGTGGAAGGAACATTAAATATCGCCTCTCTTTATAAATATTTGTCATGTATTTATTTTTATAATACATGCTACATGCTTTAGGACCTCTTTATTATGAAGCTATGAAACAAAAATAATATCTAACCTATGCAACACACCGTCGAGTAGTAGAAGAAAAGCGCGGTGTTAGTCACAGGACTTGACAGTGTGGAGTCACCCTGTAATATTTATATAGATTCCTGCACATTGATTATAAAATGTGATTGATAGTTGCCTACAATATGGGGTGATGTTGATTCGTCGGTAAGTGCAACTGCAATATGGTACCTGTAACAGCACCTGTGCAGTTCCGCACTGATAACATTCCTTGCTAACGAGTCGTATTTAGTTCGTTTTGCAGGATACTAATATTCTTGTCACCTTCCCAAGCAATTTTGCGGTTAGCTTCTCATAGTCCATACAAGAAATATGCCACACAGAGGAACAAAGAACGCGACTATAAGAGCAAATCACTACAATTACGTCAGAACCTCAGTTGTCATCCAGAGCTGACAGCTAACCGGCAGATGGAGGGTAGAAGAGCGGCATGGCCAGTGCAAGGCGAGAAGGCGCGACCGAACTCGTGCTCTAGCAGCCGTCCTGTAAACAACTATATGTGATCATCTGCTCATTCTGATTCAAAGCCAACTGAATAGTGCACACAGCTGTTAAGAAAATGTGTTGAGCCGGCCGCGGTGGTCTCGCGGTTCTAGGCGCGCAGTCCGGAACCGTGCGACTGCTACGGTCGCAGGTTCGAATCCTGCCTCGGGCATGGATGTGTGTGATGTCCTTAGGTTAGTTAGGTTTTAGTAGTTCTAAGTTATAGGGGACTAATTACCACAGCAGTTGAGTCCCATAGTGCTCAGAGCCATTTGAAAATGTGTTGACAGTAGCGTTGAGGAACTACAGTTTCAACGTCTCTGCACACAACAATTTATTCGCTGAATATTTTAATACGTGAACAAAACTAATCACGAATTCTTTTTGAGTACATAGCGACGAATATTATCGTATTTTCACATGTACCATAAAGTAGGCTGATGGGTTAATTTAATGATACAATAATTTTTAGTCAACGAAAGGCATACCCTAGAACAGACGGCAACACATTAAAAGCTTTCGTGGAACAACAATTTTTCCGTGTGTAGACCGCTCGCGACGTAATCCTGAATGCGAAACAGTGACTGCCGATGCCAAAAATCGTCGTTCATGGAGACCTACTCGCTGCTGACCTATTATAGATAACGGAAGTAGTACGAGGGACATTTAATAAATAATCACAGATTTGCATTACTGTGCATTATTTGATGCAACAACAATGAAAATGACATCAGATGAAGTTGGGATATTGAGGAAGAAGCATGTGGTTTTTTTTTTTTTTTTCGCTGTGTGCCCTAACACAAAATTGGCGAGGGGTCTTGGGTACCGTGTACATCAAGTTAGATACCATAAGTGGCAAAAACCCCACAGAAATCCACAGTGAGTTAAGCGAAGTTTCTGGTGAGTTTACAGTGGCATGTAGAAAAGCTTCGCGTTGGGTTAATCGTTTTCGTGATGTTCGTATGACGACAGACGATAGTCCAAAACCCGGAAGGCAAAAAATATTAACAGATGAACGAAGTGTGAAACTTGTGGCAGATGCTCTTGAAGTAGATCGCAGTGCGACTTGGGAGGAATTCTCTGAAGCCACGGCAATTTCCCTGACATCAGTGTTCCGTGTTCTGACAAATGAGTTGAAGAGGAGAAAAATTTATGCGAGATGTGTCCCACACTGTTTGGCTGCTGAAGAACAGGAGAAACGCCTAGACGTTGCAACCTTGCTCAATCAACGACAAGACCGTGAAGGTCAAGGATTCTTGTGTCGAATTGTCGCTATTGATGAAACGAAGATTACAGACTTTGTACCCGAGTTGAAATCACAGTCCAATAAGTGCAGAGCTTCAGATTCTAGAGTTAAAAAAAAAAAAATCGACGCGCTCAATCAAATGATGCATTTTGCTTTACGATCACCAAGGAATCATCAGGACGGATAAGTATCCAAAATGGAACAAATGTCACAGCAGTGTATTATCGTAACTTCTTGGAAAACGTGCGCAGAAAAATGCACAAAACTCTACCTCAATTACTCGAGGCTGGGGCACTCATTCTCCATGACAATGCTCGCCCGCGTATCAGCAATGTTGTAGGCCCCCAAAACTGCACAAATACGAATGATAAGTGATGCCACATCGTCTCTATCGCCCGGAAATGGGTCCACCAGACTTCGACTTGTTTCCGAAGCTGAAAAATACATATGTGTGGACGTCGTTATCTTTATCTATAAGAGCTTTCTACCACCGTTACACGAGCCATTCGACAGATGAACGGAAGTGGTGTCCTGGATGGAATAACAGAGTTTCCAAGACGTTTGGATTCAGTCGTAGAGAGGCAGGAAGACTATACTGAAGGACTGTAAAGATATACTGAAAAAAAGTGTAAGTAAGAAAAATGTCAGTGTGCGTTATTTATGAAATGTCCCTCGTATAATGAACTGGCGTTGGGCGATGATCAAGCATTCTTCACAAAAATAAAATGAGGAACAATCAAAAAGCGTCCAAAGACACACGATTAGTACAATTGCCACGCGGGGTAGCCGCGCGGTCTTAGGCGTCTTGTCAAGGTTCGCGCGGCTCCCTCCGTCGGATGTTCGACTCCTCCCTGGAGCATGGATGTGCGTGTTGTCCTTACCGTAAGTTAGTTTAAGTTAGACTAAGTAGTGCGTAAGCTTAGGGACCGATGACCTCAGCAGTTAGGTCCCATAAGACCTTACCACAGAATTAGTACAATTACCCAACTGTGCTTACAGTGACGGTGGATCGGATACTTTTTTCAAAACTAACTTGCTTCAGCAACTTATTTCAGTAGGCTTCATGGAGGTGTTTGGTTCTACGGTGTGGAACACCTAACGAATTTCTCGAAACGAAATCGCCGTTTATGACTTTTCTATTCACTGTGCATATATTGGTTCAAATGGCTCCGAGCACTATGGGACTTAACTTCTGAGGTCACCAGTCCCCAGTCCCCTAGAACTTAGAAATACTTAAACCTAATTAACCTAAGGACATCACACACATCCATGCCCGAGGCAGGATTCAAACCTGCGACCGTAGCGGTCGAGCGGTTCCAGACTGTAGCGCCTAGAACCACTCGGCCACTCCGGCCGGCTGTGCATATATTAAAGCAACGACATGGCCAAGCTTATTTTGGCATAATAGTGTCGCGGAAAACTTATACGGACCTTCAGCACAATGTGAAATCTGCAGTATGGTATCGAATTCGGATCAATATGAGACCTACACAATAATAATTAAGTTTCGTGACTGGTTCTTATTGAAAATGTTGGGTATTGTATCAGCAATATGTTTCGTAATGCGTAAGGAACACAGTGCTCAAATTCGGTGTATGTTATGCATGACGAAGACTTCTGGAGAACTGGCATTAATGCCTCCTCGTCCTTAAGATACGACAACAGTGAACATTTGGTGCTGAGAATTCGAGTCCTTTAAAAGAAATGGACAAATAATACAGAGATAGTTGTGAGTTCTCACACGTAACTGAGACTATCGTGCACCTTACAAATGATTGTGGGACAGGAAACACCTGTAGCGGGAAGATTTATTAAAGCAGTCCGACTGCCGGAGCAGCGAGCCGTATTGCCGCAGATGGGACGATACTTGTGGGTGAGGTACCTACGGTGGCAACAAAAGAGAGGAGCGGACGGCGACAGCAACACCTCCGCCACGCTCGTAATTTCATCTCATCGCCGAACCAACAACACGCTTCCTACTCCCTCCTCCCCTCCTTTCTCCCTCACCCCACACAACCAAATTTGCCTTTTAGCTCCAGTCTTTGCAGTCAAACCTTAATGTACTTAAGGGGGGTAGGACGTCAAACGGGCCGCCTTGGAGCAGGAGAGACACCACAGGACATTTTAATTTCCACTGTCTATAATTTTACAAATAAATTCGTAAAAGTTTGTCAGCGTGACCAGGAAGGATTCAGGATTCAAATTTATGGCAGCGGAAGTTTAAAAACGTAACAAAATAATTTTTTTACATGTGAAATCTCATCATTTTTTCACTTACTATTGGCTGCATTTGTTGCCATGGGTTCACTTTTCTTCATAACTAAAGAGAGATTCTACGATGAATTTTGCACAGCAGACAAACTATACTTACAGGTGTATGAAACTCCAGAATTTATTTAAATTACGAAAAAATGAATGAGCTGTTACATTTTAAACTTCATCTCTAGAAAAAAACTCAAATTTTATAGTTAATTATCTAAATTTTTACCTCAGTTTTAATAGAAAGTGAAAAAGTGATGAAATTTCACATGTCCTGTGGTGCCTCCCCGCTCCAAGTCGGCCCGTTTGACGTGCACCCCGTAATAAAATATGAATCGATATGTCATGGCTATAAACCGAGTTCTATGCCTTATGAGGAGCCTCAGTTTTCACTTTGTGGGATGTGATGAATTTCCTGCATTATACGAAATGGTTCAAGTGGCTCTCAGCACTATGGGACTTAACATCTGAGGTCATCAGTCCCCTAGAACTTAGAACTACTTAAACCTAACTAACATAAGGACATCACACACATCCATGCCCGAGACAGGATTCGAACCTGCGACCGTAGCGGTCTCGCGGTTCCAGACTGAAGCGCCTAGAACCGCACGTGCATTATACGTTTGATTCGACTGAGGAGTAGCACCGGAGGTAAGACGATCTTTAGAACTGGTACGGGACTACTACTTCCCGTGTTGGTGTTCACAGAATTATGCATGTGGTCTCGTTAATATTTTGAAATTTTGTCTACTAAATTAGGTATATGTATTTAATATGAACATTAATTAATGAACTGAATAAAAATGTTACCACGTTATGCAATACGAATACGTGACTGAACTGTAAGAACCAGGTTTCTAAAATGCCTGTATCAGTCAAGAAACTTTGACAAATTTATTCTACTTGCATTTTACTGCTGAACTCCATACGTCGTTTCAACCTTGGAGCAACAAGGCCATTTAGTATAAATAAATAAAACGAGTGGTCGAAAATCACGAAAAGGGTTGTTTGATTTGAAGATGTGCTTTGCATGATGTTTGAATGGAGAAGCTCGAATCGGCGCATGACGCGATTGGAGACACCGTATCTGAGCAACCTGTTACTGTAGTGAACAGGACAGCACGTCGCGAGTTTATCCACTATGGACGAGAGGATCGTCAGTGCAAGGCGGAGGGATCATAACACAGCGCGGGTTATGCAAGAATTCGGGTTTCCGAGGTCAACAGTGTGTAAGTGGGATCTTTAATATCGCAGAGATAATGTTTCGACACGCTTTAAACCGCCGCTGAGGACGACCGCAAGTGTTTGAAGAACAGATGTCACGTCGCCTGCGCAGAATCGTACGGGGCGACCGACGGGATACTGGTAAGTCAGAATCGGCGCCAATTCGAATGCGGGGTGGAGGGATCCCATTTCTAACAGGACTGTAAGGAGACAGAGGCTTCAGCAGCCGACGATTTTTCTATTTGCTGACACCTCGATACACAGTCTCTGGTCCTTGGAACAGTGGCGACGTGTAGCATGCCCCGATGAATCCCAGTTTCAGTCGTATCGAGCTGATGTGCGTAGAAATGTAGCTTATGGCCCATGAAGTTATTGACTCTGCACTTCAACGAGCTTTTCTTCTGGAACGATGGCTCACTTATGAACTGGGCTGTATTCACATGCTGGTAATTAGACTGCAGGGATCAATGATGGACGCACTTTATTTTTCCATTCTTGCAGACCATCAGCACTCCTTTTTGATATTACAGTATTCTAGGACGCGATGTTTCAGCAGGACAATGCTACATGCTATTGTTATTTGAAGCATTTATCTGGTGCTGTTGATAACTGCGTACCGTACACTAAACAAACCCAGCACTTACTACACAAGAACAATTGTGGACGACGCACAACAAAATGGCTTGATCAATAGCTATATAGAACGGTTGCCACACATAGAGCTTGGAGAAGTCGCGCAGCAGCGACTCGCTATTAACATGACATCGGATGATGTCCAACGACTTTTGACTACTCAGTGTATAACAGTATAGTCACATACTCAGCGTAATAATAAAATGTACGTTACTACAGTAAGATATTAGTTAAAAGAATTAAGTGATGCGATACGTGACAACCGCAGCGCAAAGTGACACTATTACGTTACTGAGTTGTCACAAAGCGTTTGAGTGCGAGAAGCTCCGTAATACTATTCACTATGCGTTAACGGTAAATAAAATGTAATGCCATACTCAACCCGAAGACTGATTTAAACACTGCAGGCCTTCACCACGCAAGTTGCCACTGGAGGTGCTATGCCCTTACCTTCCTAAGACTATTGAATAGGCTTGCCAAGTTTAACACAGACTCCAAGACACTGTGCAACTTGGCATTTTTGCAATATACAACTCACTGCTAGAGGACAAAGAAGCGAAATTCTATCTTAGACTATGCTGACCGACAGTGACAAAGTCGAAGACTTGTAATATTTCTGGCTTAGTCAACCATCATATTAGGCTCCAAGAAGCTGCTCCCAGAGCAGTGAAGATGCAAGAAGTACATAGATGACGAAATGTGGTGTGAGGTACCTGTGACAGATGTTAGATTCAGTACCATTCCCGTGAGAAAGACAGTCTGCATAATGGCTGTGTTCGGAGCAAGGGCGCCAAAACAAAGTATAGTTATTATTATTAGTTAAACTACTCAATGGAATGACTTCACTTTTTAATATAAATATCTCTCAACAGCTGACTATCAATCAGTCATTTTAGGATTATTAAAAACAATTTAAATAAAAAACAAAAGACTGACGAAATTGCAGACGACGCACTTCGGAAGCGTTCGGGTCACGCCTTTCTGGTACGGCGCGCGAAGTGTTTCGGGCTGTTCGTCACTCTAGATTAGGCATCCGAGAAGAACAGACATGTTGTCTGTCGTAGGGTGTAATTCAAATTTTTATTTAAGTTCCTGTTCGTCACTCTGGATTAGGCAGTCGAGATGTACAGTCATGTTGTCTGTGGCAGGATGTGTTTGCCAATATTCAGTATTAAAAGATTCACTCCGGTAGTCACGAGGCACAGACACGTGCCAAAATATTTGGTTGAAGTTGTTTGGGGGAAGAGACCCAACAGCGAGGCCATCGGTCTCATAGGATTATGGAAGGATGGGGAAGGAAGTCAACCGTGCCCTTTCAAAGGAACCATCGCAGCATTTGCATGGAGCGAAGTAGGAAAATCACGGAAAACCTAAATCAGGATGGCTGGACGCGGGATTGAACCGTCGTCCTCCCGAATGCGCCAAAATAGTACATTTTCGTAAACATTGTTTGATCATGTACTTTGCTGTATCAGAAGGTGTTGTATTAAGATCATGTAGTCTTCTCGTGTGGCTATATTAAAATACGCGAGTAGCATTCCGAAGTTGTGATACATTATTTCAGAACAGAACCTCGCTAAAAATCAGTTTGAGCCTCAAGATACAGAACCTACGACCTGCGTGCCGATTTCTGCGCTGGGGACATCAACTTGAAGGCAGCAGGTTAGTGAACTACAACAGAAACTTCGTATTCCAGAGCAGAGCAGTGCAGAGGAAACAACCAGGCGCCTCACGTGTACTGCATTCACAGAACAAATGTGCTCAGTGACACGTTATATGCAGTAATGCAGAGGAGGCACAATCAATTCATTCTTCCTTTCTTGCCGTAGACTGCACTCATGTTCCAATATCCAATTCGTAATTGTTCCTTGTGCTTTCGTATAACACAGTACTGTTTCGACTCATCTCACTAAATTACAGATTTTCATGTGTTTTACATACGCTTTATGTAGATGTTTGTTTCATTGTAAGCCTTCCATTAAGTCCAACGAGGATGTGTTCCTGTTGGGGGCTTAGCGTATGTTTAGTCTGCCGTGCACGGTGGCGCGTCGTTAGATTGGGAGACGGAGCCGGCCGGCCTGCCTGCCTGCCCGCAGACCGACGTGCCTAGCTCCGCTTCGTACGGACAGGTCCACACAGAGACGCCGCGCCACCTGACGTCAGCAAAACAGAGTCCAGGCCCACGAGAAAGACAGGCCATGGCGCGTGAGTACGTCACAGCACGTGACACTGCAGACCTTACGAGTGTTAGCAGCCGTCTTCGGCGGGGAACTATTTCAGACAAGTTTAAAAATTCTAGACTACGCTTTTACAATTGCAAGCTCTAGACAGCACACAACTGAGTTAAGACCTTTCCAATTAAATTTTGGTTTCCTGTGGGGCCCTACACGGAACCGAGCGTTCGTGAAATGTGGCGGGCCGGCCGAAGTGGCCGAGCAGTTCTAGGCGCTTCAGTCCGGAACCACGCTGCTGCTACGGTCGCAGGTTCGAATCCTGCCTCGGGCATGGATGTGTGTCATGTCCTTAGGTTAGTTAGGTTTAATTAGTTCTAAGTTCTAGGCGACTTATGACCTCAGATGTTTAGTGCTCTGAGCCATTTGAACCAAGTGTGGCGGACAAGCCGACTGTTGTGACGTCACAGGTTTGTTACAGGGCCCGTATACCCCGTTGGCTCCGAGCAGCGAGGAATGTACAATCTGGAATGAAACGAGTAAGGACGGGCCATACCGTATACTGTATCGTAAAGTGAGAATGACGGCGGAACACGTGAATAGAGCACGAAGCATCTGGTTCTAAAAATGTCTTGGACACAAATATTCTGGTGTCCATCACAATTTTATACACGTTACACCACCTGCAGTTGCTGAGCGCAGATACGCGATTAAAGCCTTGATACTCAGTTGTTGTACATTTTTTCCTCTGTATACATGTTGAGCTGCAAAAGGAATCGAACATACGACAGTGATCAACGAAATGTACTAGCTTCTTAAAGCATAGTGCTAAAATGCACATAGCATTGATTATGCATGTTCTGTGTCTCGTGACGGCATGTAAACACTTTATCAGCAAGCTAAGTTATGGTGGTACATGAAACAAACCTTTGAAAAGACATGCATGAGAACGTAGCGATTTGTCCTACTGGTCAGTCGCAACGACCAGCTTGACCTTGTCTGTGAATTGGTCTTTTACGAAATTCTATCTTGAGACAAAGTTAAGGTCAAACTTCAAAGGGAACAATGCAGTTCACTGTCACAAACTGTCTCTATTGCTTAAATGCTGCGTTTATTTCATTACAAGCAGTTTTTTTAGTCAAGGCAACGGGATTCTCATACTTATGAGAGCAAAAAATTAATTTCTGTAATTATTAATGTAGTAAAATATTGTAAAAGCCAAATGTATCTTTTTGTCATATTATAACTTATGACAGTTCTGTTAGTGGGAAAGCTCTGGTACGTATCTGTAACTTCAATCAGTAGGTCTACCAATATGTTCTGTGAGAATGACTTTTTTTTTTTTTTTTTTTACTGTCTCTTGCCTTCAACAGCCTGAAAGGGGAAACTTAAATAGCTCTACCTACAGTTTCATTAAGTTAAAAGAACATTGACAGCAATGTTCTAGCACAATGTTTGGCAATTCGTTTCGACTCACACGGGGAAACGTGTAGCGAACTTTCACCAGTAGGACATTTGAGCAGTTGGGGTTGAGATCAACGACACACACACACACACACACACACACACACACACACACACGTGCGTTGCTGAAGACAGAATGATCGTGCACCGATGGGCAAAGACTAGGAAAGTAAACTATGTGATCAAAAGTATCCGTACACCTAGCTGAAAATGGCGTACAAATTCGTGGCGTTCTCCATCAGTAATGCTGCAATTAAGTATGGTGTTGGTCCGTCCTTAGCCTTGATTACAGCTTCCACTCTCGCAGGCATACTTTCAATCAGGTGCTGAAACCTTTCTTGGGGAACGGCAGCCCATTCTTCACGGAATGCTGCACTCAGGAGAGGTATCGATGACGGTCGGTGAGGACTGGCCCGAAGTTGGCGTTCCAAAACATCCCAGGGATGTTCTATGGGATTCAGGTCAGGACTCTGTGCACGACATTCCATTACAGGGATGTTATCGTCGTGTAACCTCTCCGCCACAGGCCTATAATTATGAACAGGTGCTCTATCTTGTTGAAAGATGCAATCGCCATCCCCGAATTGCTCTTCAACAGTGGGAAGCAAGAAGGTGCTTAAAACATCAATGTAGGTCTGTGCTGTGATAGCGCCACGCAAAGCAACAAGAGGTGCAACCCCCTCCCCCTCCCCCTCCATGAAAAACACGACCACACCATAACACCACTGCCTCCGAATTTAACTGTTTGCACTACACACGCTGACAGATGACTTTCACCGGGCATTCGCCATACCCACACCCTCCCATCGGATCGCCACATTGTGTACCGTGATTCATCACTCCACACAATGTTTTTCCACTGTTCAATCGTCCAATGTTTACCCTGATTACACCAAGCGAGGCGACGTTTGGCATTTACCGGCGTGATGTTTGGCTTATGAGGAGTCGCTCGACCATGAAATCCAAGTTTCTCACTTCCCACCTGTCATAGTACTTGCAGTGGATCCTGATGCAGTTTGGAATTCCTGTGTGATGGTCTGGATAGATGTCTGACTATTACACCTTACGACCCTCTTCAGCTGTCGGCAGTTCCTTCTGAGCAGCAATAGCGTACGGATCTCCGTGCCGGCACGTTCACAGAAGCTCAGTCTGTCAGTTCACCTGATGATGGCAACATGTATGATAGCCGAAATATTGTGCCCGTTGAACACTGTAGACCGGCAGTACACCCGTGGGATATTTTGACTATCAAATACGCCGGGAAAAACTCAAGAATCACAAAAATCACATAAATTGAAGACAATTAATTACACAGTAACATTAAGATTATGGAGCCATTTCCTGGCATCGTCCACCTAGCGATGGCCGAACGCCTCTGTGCCTCCCGGCCTAGCCACATACGCAAGAAGAAGAAGAAGAAGAAGAAGAAGCGTAGGCGCGATCATCACCGAACGGTTATTTTCAACAAGATGATTGAACCAAGCATACAGCTCGCGTTTCAATGTCGCAGCTTCTGATGTTTTTGGTGATCGCATAACTTCACAGGGTCTCTGGCCTCCACGATCGCCTGACCTAACACCACTTGACTATTTATTCTGGGGTGCAGCGAAAGTAACGGTCTATAAAAACCGTCCAAAATCCATCGGTGAATTGAAAACTGCAATATCCACTTTCACTGTTTCTGTTACAGAAGAAATGTTACAGCTTGTGTTTGGAAACATGATTAGACGAATTTAATTGTGTATTCAACAACAGAGGGTCAGTTTCAAGATTTAATGTGAAAATTTGTAAGTAAAAATGAATATTCAATAAATTAATAACTTGTATTTCACTGAGTTTCATTTCGGTATATTCACTACGGCATACGGCACACGAGGCTAACAATCATACGGCACTGCGGAGAGACTTTTTGAACACCCCGTACAATTTGCGCTGCTGCAAGATGATAAGCAACCTGCACTGAAACGTAATGGCGCGAATTCTTCATTGGCATCACCACCCCAAGGAAGTTTCATCAAGTGGGGAAACAAAACACGAAATCTAATGTAAAACGTGAAATAGCCGCCTGAAGATGAACCTGTCGGTTCGAAACCGGTAAAAAAAGTGACTGAAGAATTCGCCAAGGAATCAAAATAAAAAATTAATTTCAGCAGTGGAATGCGCGACAATTTCAGAGGATAAAACACACGCACACGCACGCGCACACACACATATGCACGCACCGATAATAGTTTATTTCACGAGCACGAGAATAAATAAATAGCATTGTAAAAAGTGGCTGGTTGCTGTAATCTTCTGTGTATCAGTCAACCTATAATTTGGTGATTATTTTATGAGCCTCTTGGTGCTGTTTGTCAAGCTGATAGTAGATTACCATTTTCAACAAAAATATTATATGAAAAATACAACTACATCCTATAACGTGCGCCAAATAAAGAAAACGCCGTTTCCCGTGTCAGTATCTCGGGACATAAAAGTGAAGTGTTAAGGTCAACGTAACACTACGTCAGTGGCAAATGTCAGTGACACCGCCAGTATTTTTACTCACACACGCCCATGGTCGTTTTTCCAACTACTCATTTTCACAAGACTTGCCACTGTTTCAGTTACCTGCGACCTTTCATCGGCCAACGGAACAAATGATTTAGTTTTTGTTTTAAATAATCAAACAGAAACGTGAACTCGTTGTGACCATTATTGTTATTGGCTTTAATAGCGAAGGCAGGAGAACTTCAGAGCTTCTACAGAGATGCTCAAAAATGAAATTCCCCCAGCTGCTCTTAAGATTTTTTTATTTACTTCGCTTCGAGCTTCGGCGTTGTGTCAAAGGGCCTGAAGATGGCGTTGATGCAACGCCGGAGCTATAGCGAAGTGAATAAAAAAATCTTAAGTGCAGCTGGGGGAATTTCATTTTTAATAAAAAAATTTAAAAAATGTGTTGTTGGTTTTAATAAGCTGAGTGCACTGGTAAAAATATTAAGGGGATCAAATACGATATCCATTGGGTAACTATTGTCTTCCATTTCGGTCTCGCCTCACACCGGAGGAAGACAATAAACTGATCTGCCTATCCTCCAACATGTGCTCTAAGATTCAAGACTTGAAGGAACAACACTTGCAACAATGGAATAGCTAAGAAAGACTTTAAGCAATCATAATTACTTGTTCTATTTTTTTTTTTGTTTTTATACCCCTTTTCATCAGTCGCAGTTATACAAGTAATATGGGTTATAGTGCGTCATTTGCGACTGTAATAGAAGTCTAATTTAGACCATTCGGGATTTGCTTTATTTTAAAGCATCTTCAGTGGTCGGAAGTTTTTGTTTCTACTTTACTCCTAACGTTCTTCTACACATACTTGCAAGTGCGGTGCACTAAAATCGAACACCTCTGTGTCGAAACAAGTCTGAAGGGAAGAAGTCAAGCAAAGCACGGCGTTAGGCCCTAGAGGGGCCAAACGGGACTGACCTCCACGTCACCCTTTGCAAATGGCGTCATTCGGATGCGCTACAGCGGAGCATGGAGTCAGCACACCGCTCTCCCAGCCGTTGTCGTCTTTCTTGAGCTTTGAAATGCTACTCCCTATTCAAGCAGCTTCTCAATTTTGGCATCACGAGGCTGAGCGCACCTTGTTTCAGTTCTCGTATCACGGAAAAATCCCTGGAAGTTCCGGGAATGGAACTCGGATCCAACGCATAGCAGCCTCACACGCTGACGTCTGAGCTACGGAGACGTACTTAGGAATGAAGTAGGAAACAAAAATTCTGACCAATGGAGATGCTTTAAAATAAAGCGAAACGCTTACGGTCCAAATAAGACTTCTATTACAGTCGCAAAAGACTGAATATAACTTCCACTGAGACGACATAAGTGACGGGACACCACCTAACATTGAGTCGGACCTCCTTTTACTGGTCGTAGTGCAGTAGATCGACGTAGCATGGACTCAACAAGTCTTTGGAACGCCGCAGCAGAAATACTGAACTATACTGACTTTTTAGCCGTCCATAAATGCGAAAGTGCTGCCGGTGCAGGATTTTGGGCACCGACTGATTTCTCGAATATGTACCATGTTCGATGGGAGACTCAATCAGGCGATCTGGGTGACCAAACCAGTCGCTCGAATTGTACGGAATGTTCTTCAAATTAACAGCGAGCATTGTAGCCCCGTGACATGCCGCACTGTCATCCCCAAAAATTCCATCGTTATTTGGGAACATGAAGTCAATGAATGCTGCAAATCGTCTCTAAGTAGCCGAACATAACCATTTCCAGTTAATGATCGGTTCAGTTCTGTGTAAACATAGCCCCACACCAATATGTAGTCACTACAAGCTTGCACAGTGCCTTACTGACCACTTGGATCCATGGATTCGTGGGGTATGCGCCACACTTCAACCCCACCAGCAGCTATTGCCAATTGAAATCGGGTCTCGTCTGACCGGGGCATGGTTTTCCGTTCATCTAGGGCCCAATTCATTTGCTCAAGAGCCCAGGAGAGGCGCTGCAGGCGATGTCATTCTGCTACCAAAGGCACCCACGTTGGTCGTCTGATGCCATAACCCATTACCAATACATTTCGCCGCGCGTCGTAACGGATATGTCAGTCGTACGTCCCAAACCAATTCCTGCGATTATTTCACGCAATGGTGTCTGTCTGTTAGCACTGACAACTCGACGCAAATGTCGCTGTTCTCGGTCGTTAAGCGAAGGCCCTCGGCCACTGCGTGGTCCGAGGTGACAAGTAATGCCTGAAATTTGGAATTCTCCTCACACCCTCGACACTGTCGATCTCAGAATATTCGACACTGTCGATCTCAGAATATTGAATTCCCTAACGATTTCCAAAAAGGAATATCCTACGCGTCTAGCTCCAACTACCATTCCGCGATCAGAGTCTGTTAATCCCCGTCGTGCGGCGATAGTGTGTAGCACAACGTTTCGGCGGAAACTGGGACACAGTGATTGGTTCTAGAAAAAATAGAAACAAACTGAGTGGTTAGATGAATTACGTTTGTGGCCTCGTTACGTTTATTCTCGTGTCAGGTTGTGATGTTTTAAAGGAAATCGCTTGGACGATACCTGCAAACGGAAACTTATTAACGGAGGAGGTGCCAATTTTATTTTATGGGTAAACATTCACCGGGACCTCCTTTCGACAAATAGTAGCTACGCCCATGAAAGATGGGGACTGCACCTATTTCCTACCGATGCTTTAACGTACCTGATGTGTTCTTCGCTAGACTTGGTGATTTCCAGCAGAATAAATAGTTATGCCGTATTGCCCATAATGTTAGAGGTTGAAAATACCACTTCAGTTGTAAAGATCTTTCATTATCACACGACCGGTTTCGGGATCTTATAGACCCATCTTGAGCCCGAAACCGGTCGTGTGATGATAAAAGAACTTTATAACTGAAGCGATATTTTCGACCTCTGGTATAATACTCAGTTGCGGAAGTTCCTCCAACGAGATTGTTTGCCCTTAATGTGTTAAAATGTATTTAAGCTTTTAGATCGAACAGCGTCCGCGTGAAATTTAATTAAATGAAATGAAGTGCCATGCCCAGAAACCAACGCAAATAGATAAGAAAACGAAAACGTGAACACTGTGGAAAAACCACTGTGAACTTCAACAGTAACTAATGCATGATTTCGGCGCTTAGATTTTTGAAAATCGGAGTTTTTTTCATTCTGGGATTACTATATCACGGAAAGAAGGCAATAAAACAGAACATTTTGGAACTAAGTGGTTTTTTTAGGATAAATTTCAAAGTGAGAACATTTGCTCAGAATCAAGATACCCTCAGAGCTTTTTCGCTTTCAAATTTAAGTGAATTGTACAAATCCGAGTTTAATTAAAAACGTTCGACACTTATAAAGTATGGCAACAATAAAATCTTTACGATGTCAAGCAAGCATTCCAATACGAAGAGAGATGAAACGAAGTGCCGGCCGGAGTGGCCGAGAGGTTCTAGGCGCTACAGTCTGGAGCCACGCAACCGCTACAGTCGCAGGTTCGAATCCTGCCACGGGCATGGATGTGTGTGATGTCCTTAGGTTAGTTAGGTTTAAGTAGTTCTAAGTTCTAGGGGACTGATGAGCTCAGAAGTTAAGTTCCATAGTGCTCAGAGCCATTTGAACCACGAAACGAAGTGAGGAAAATGGAAGTAGAAGAATATGAAGTGGTGACACTCCATACACACGAGAATAACGTGGGAAAGTAAGGAGGAAAAAAAAAAACAACAGAAAACCGTTCTAGTAACAGACAGGCCAGACCGACCGCCCGGTAATTCTCAGCCAATGGCGTCATCGAAATGATATACGGAGAGTCGCCCTCCCGATCGTTGTTGGGTTAGCAGACCTGGTGTCACTAATACCTGGTTAAGTAGGTCCTCAATCTGCATCACGACGCTGAATAAACCGCATTCTAGTCTCCCACTCAGAAAAGATCGTTGGCAGTATCGAAATCGAAAACGGGTTCCCCGCATGCCATAGAGCCGCGCTAACCACTGAGCTACTGAGTAGTCCAGTGAAACTGTCAGAAAAAAAACCTGTACCTTGCAAATGGTGGGGTAGAGGATTTTATTTTTTTAACTCGTTCATATTGTTGGAAAGGTTAGAAAACCAAGTTTTGCCAACAAAATTTCTCTTGAGAAAACTTTCTGCAGTCAAAAAACTTCGAAAATTTCGGACTTTTTTCAGTTTTTCAAAATATCTCAGTTTCATTTGCTCCTATCGCTTTGACGTCTATTTTCTTTTTTAAAGAGCACAAAATTCTCTACAAATTTGGTTGTTACCAATTTTTTCTACTCCCAATATCCAAGGCGCTACAGTGCGTCAAAAAATACCAATTGTTCAAATTTCGAGCAAAGAATAGTTGGTGACAATTTCCACGATGTAAAGTTCCGTAGAAAAAATTAAGTTGCGACTCTCCTTTCTGCGTTCAATTCTGTAAAAGCTGGGAGCACTAAAATGACTCCTGTTGATCCTTTAACTCTTTTCCAAAGGATTTGTTTAATGAAACAAAGTGAAGAAGAGTTAAAAGCCTTTCTGAAATATGAACTAGCTCCTTACCCAATGACCCTATTCTCAGAAAAAAGGGATGCGAAAAGGAACAAAATCTTCATTCTACAATGCCTTCGTTCCAGTGGAAGATGTGAAGTCAGGTGGACCGGGTAAATTTTTTGTCACTGATCGAGGGTACCTTATCCACAAAGTGACGTGGACTCGAAATGTTTGCTTCAAGTCAATAGCCCAAAGCTATGTTTCTTACCTGCAACGTCTTTTTGGATCACAATTTGCTATTGTATTTGATGCATATCCATGTGAGGGAGACAAATGTAGCACAAAGAGTGCTGAGTGGATTCGTAGGTCCAAACAACATTCTTCGGTTGACGTTGTGGTTGAATCATATATGGTGAACCAAGTCCCTCAGGACAAGTTCTTCTACAACGAACGAAACAAGATGCGTTTGATCACACTTCTTAAAACGGAATTTCTGGAGTGTAGAATTGAAGTGCACCAGGCACAAGAAGATGCTGACGTTATAAATGTAACATCTGCCATTTCAAGAAGCAAAGATTTTGGAAGTGTTGTCATTGTAGGTCAAGATGTTGACCTGCTTGTGCTCATGACCGGTTTGGAGCAAGGCATTGAAAACTTATTTTTATTAAAGTCAGGAAGAGAAAATGCAGAAGACAAGTGGTTTTCCACTGCATCTTACAAGTTTGACAGTGAATATATTCTGTTCACTCACGCCTTTAGCGGAGGTGATACAACATCTGCTTTTTTTGGTCAAGGAAAAATTAAGTGCTGCAATATTGTTGCGAAAAATGAACACCTAACCTCAGAACTTTGCACGTCCAATAAACCACCTGCTACCCGTGAAGAAATAGTAACTGCAGGAGAACAGCTTACTATCGCATTGTATAGTGGAGGTGTCACCAGTTCCCACACAGTACACCATTTGCGGTACCAGCTATTCGCCAAGTCTGCCACATAAAGCAAACTGAATCTTGCACGCTTGCCACCTACACAAGATGCTGCACGACATCATTCGTTGCGGACTTACCAACAAGTCCAAAGCTGAATGGGAAACTGGGAACCTCCTGTGAAATGGGGCTGGAATCACAGTGACCACGGTCCAATACCCGTTATAATGAGCCAAGATCCAGCACCTGAAGCACTTCTTCACATTGTTTCCTGCTCATGCAAGCTGAACTGTGGCGGAGGGTGCTCCTGCAGAAAAGTGGGTTTGATATGTTCTTCAATTTCCAAGACGTGTATTGGGGTTAACTGTGTAAACGTGCCAAAATTTTTATATGAAGACAGAGAAGATGATGTTATGGAGGATGTTGAGGAAACCGCTGACGAAACTAACGAACTTGCTGAGGCTGACTCGCTGTTTAAAGAAGAGGTCAATCTGGGATCAACTCTATGTACAGACCCTGAATCCATAACTCAAGGTATTTCTGGCGAAACTGAGAAACCTGGCCCATCACAACGTTGGAAGTGATGCTCATATCTGTCTCAACTGCGCTCAAGTGCAATATTACAAGTATTACACACCCAAAACTATCAACATTTTTTAATAACTGACAATGCATTTTAATTGTAATAAAGCTACTTATTTTTAATGTCAAGTGTGTGGCTTTCTGTGACTTTTATACGCAAGAATAATTACCTACCTAATTAAGTTGCCTATTGTAGCTAATAATAGTTCAGTTTCCTGAGACAATTTATTTTGTGTGCGTGTGTATGTATGTGTGTGTGTGTGTGTGTGTGTGTGTGTGTGTGTGTGTGTGTGTGTGTGTGTGTGTGTGTTTATGTCTCTTAATGATGTATTTTTATATTTATAGTTTTACAAATACCAGGGCTGAGGTGGCCCATAGTGAACTTCAGGTAGTGATGTAAGAATCACAATACTTGGGTGCCCAGCAATCCTCATGTTGCATACAGAGAAATTGAATACCTGAAAGTGAGGTGGTAAATTCCAACTTATAACATGATGTATCATGTATATATACTACAAAAACGAAACTGAAAAAATAGTCTTCAAAAATAAGGTATCTTGCCACTATGCTCAAAATTTGAAAAATTGGTATTTTTTGAGGCGCTGTAGCGACTTAGATATTGAGAGTAGAAAAAAATGGCAAGAATCAAATTTGTAGAGAATTTTGTGCTATTTAAAAAAGAAAATAGACGTTAAAGCGATAGGAGCAAATAAAACTGAGATATTTTGAAAAAACTGAAAAAAGTCCGAAATTTTCGAAGTTTTTTGACTGCAGAAAGTTTTCCCAAGCGAAATTTTGTTGGCAAAACTCGGTTTTCTAATCTTTCCAACCATATGAACTAGTTGAAAAAATAAACTCTTCTACCCCACCTTTTGCAAGGTATATCTACTATTTGACTGGACTAGAGGCAGACTGAGGGAAAATAAGGTCTCGCTTAAAAGAGAAATAACTGGATTACAACACCCCTGGTAGAATGCTCTCCGAGATTTGACAGTTCTTTTTAATTCTGAGATTGCCACGACGTCGAACGGTACTTCAAATCCGAACCTTCCTGTAGCCTCCTCCTAGAGCATTTCTCAAGGCTATGAGCTGTTGTAATATATAAGTGCGACTTAGCTAGGTGTAAGGAACCCATTGACAAGATGGCTGGCTGATTTGTTCCCGCGACTAACGGAATGGCATCTCACTGACTCCCAGCTGTTTGAAAGGGCAATTTTGTTCAGGGAAACAACGTTTCTTGAGTTGTAAACCATTGACGAAAGTGGCGAAAGGCATTATTCAACGAGAATTCGGAAGCCGTACGTCTGCCCTTAATCGTGCATTTCGCGCGTTAATCTGGCACTTCTTCCTTGTTGTACATGCTGCTGGAACAGACGATGTACAGAGACGCCATTAGGCCAGCTGAGGTTTTCAGCCGTTGTGCGTTCGTGCGTGACCTGTCAAGCATAAGCTGAGGTCTCTAGATTGCGAGACGTTTTGAAATGGAAAAGAAAAAAATATGCTTCATAACGATATATGCAAAGGTGAAGTCTCTTTTCCTAAGAAAAACTGTGCTTTTAGATAATTTCTTTTTATTCTTAAAATCCAATCTGACATTCACATTATTGTGAGTAAAAATTTGGTAGTACTTGCTGGAAACATGTCTTTAGCTTTGTGTGACCAAACCGATATATGTTTTCGGTGATATCACTGCATTACTTTCGGAAGCTGATGGGAAGGTGCCTTTAATAAAACAGTGAACTAAATCTGGAAGTTTTTCTTCATCAAATGTAATACCAAGTTTACATAGCCAATTAAGTGAATGAGATGGATGTCCTATGTATATTCTCGAAGGAAATTTATGATAAAGGAGAAATGCTGCTTGTAGTGTAGCAATTAAAGCTAAATATAAATAGCTTATATAAGATATATCCTGTTTTTATAGCGAACCGTATCGCTTGCTTATTTTACTTTTTATGTTATTTTTGTAGATGGAGAACATTTGCATATTAACTGCTAAACGAGTTACACCAACTTCCTGACTACACACACAACGTACTACCAAAGGAAGTAAATCGTGGTAAGGGACCGTGATCATTGTGTGCTTTACGAATAATGCTGTCTGTTTTACTTAACGATATTTTGCGTATGACATTACTTCACGTAACGTGTTTCGGTGATTGTCATCACGTACTCAAAGTGAAAAGGCAGTTATCAATGCTCTTTCTAGCGGCGAAACCTCCGCAGCCATATGCAGAAGAGTATCATGTACACGGATTAAATTACGCGCTGTGCGGACGGAGCGAATTCTAAGCAGTGTTGTGTGGAAGCGGTACGCAACATATTGTGTTCCTAACTCTCTGGCACAGTCATGGTATGATTAACAACGTATCGCATTACTTGATACGGGATTCTCGCTATTTTCCTATTTCTGCACAAGTAAAGACCGAAAGACTGAACAGTGCTCAAACAGACTAATAGTTCTTCAAATTTTGTCCCGTGTTTTATACAACGTGGATATGTAAAAACTCAAAGACGTCGGCACCATAACACAATATCTACAGGAGCAAAAGCAAAAAATATGTTCGAGTTTTCACATTTTATTTTCCTTTTTTGGAACGTTGTACGCACCATGGACGAAGTACACGCTAATTAAATAAAATGTGATTTACACCCGACACCAAAGACTAACATAATTCAGCCACTAAAAATATTGGCACATTAACTTCAATTAGTGCCAGCACTAATTACCAACTATAGTGAAAGATTAGGCTTTAGCGACCAGTCGATGTTAAGTTCATTAACGACGGGGCGCAAGTTCGGATTAGACCAGATTCAGAACGAAATTTTTCTCAAAGAAACCATCTCGACATTCCCCTTAATTGGTTTAGGGAAAGCACAGAATCTCTGAAGGGCTGGTGGGGTTTGAATCCCGCTTCTTCTTAATGCCAAATGAGTGTCGAGGGTCATACCACTGCGTCTTCTCGCTCTACATCTGCTATAGACTAGGAGGCCAGGCACGGTACTTCACTCTAGGGAATCTACGATACAGCAACTCCCGAGTGACTTCAGTATTCCAATTTAGTTACTTTAAGCTGTACTCTCAAAGTGTTTGCACAGAATAATGGTAGATGTGAATTTCGTACATTCTTACCCTGTATTACACTAGTTCAGTAAACGCGCATGTACATATCAGTAATTCGTTGCTTGGGGTATTATAGGAAGAAGAACAAACGGCGACAGTAATTACAAAGAGCTTATTAAGGCAGAAAATAAATGCAGCTGCTTGTTTTTCTTCTTAAGACTCCATGCAATTAATGTGCACTTCTCGAAAATGCATCGTGCTGTGCCTCTAGGAAAAGGGTTGTGGCAGCTAAGTCGTCCATCATGTCAGCCGGCGAAGCACCGCCCACGTCGCGTCGAAAGAGCACCGTGATTTTGCCATGATGGAGCACTCGCGTTAGTTTCACCGACTATCAAATATCATCTGTCCGCAGTAGCCAGAAACGATCACCATTTGGTCAATTCGTTTTTCTGTTGCGCGGTCCCTGCAGTTTACGCTCTCTCATATATCGCAATTTGGAAGTCGAAACAAATTTCGCTGAACTGGAAGTTCAAGTATGATTCGCACATGCTATTCCGTCACAGATGTAACGATGACCGTGACAGCCGTAACGATGGATTACAGTGCGCCATCTCCTGGTGGAACAGCGGTTTACTGCTGAGCGTCGGTTTCTGCAGTCTCCTAAGCTAGATTCGCTGTTAAGCTGACAATTATTGCTCTGTTTCTATAAATTCGCACAATGTTTGAAAAAGTTAACTGTGTGGATAGCGCTGATTAAATGCGGAAACTGCTCGCTTGTAGTCATGCATTTGGCGGGAATATGCTGATGTACCCAGGGAGCAAATATTATTCACTTCACCCAACACCGACAATAAACTTATAGTTATCACGATCATCCACACGAACAGATTCAGTTAAGACGCCGGGCACGCATTCTGCCCAAGTGTCGGTTAGTAGATTGGTTTGCACCATCCATTGATCCACACGAGTAAAATAATCAACCAGAAAAAGAATCAATATTCATATTATAAAAGTAAGTTTACAATGTGCGTACAGCTAAAGCTCAGAAACGAGTCCCGGCACAATCAAGGGAGTTATATGGTGTGCTAGACCTCTATCCCTCATCCTTAAAGCAGGTTCCAGTTTTTACCTGAAGGGCGTGCTTTTGAAGATATAAGGACTGGGAAGCTTCGCCCTATAAAAATTTCTAGAACACGCCAGGACATTGGAGAGTATTCGCGAAAATTCCACAAGATTTCAGAATATTCAGGAGTGTTCCGCAATGATCCTGGACGTTCTGGAGTGTTTGGAAATAGTCTAAAACATTCTGGAAGGTTCCAGAATGTTCGGGAACATCCCAGACCATTTTGGAACATTCAAGAACACTCTGGAATGTTCTTAAGCATTAAGAACAATTCGGAGTCATTCTGGTATGTTCTGGAATTCGCCACTTGCTGGGACACTCTTTGGTAGGGATATATAAAGCAAGACCGATCGTGGTTTCGAACGTCATTTTCTTATCAGTGACGAAGTGCAGTGATTGAATAAAAACAAAGAGTGAAGTGTGAGTAGTCGAAGTAATACAGTGACTGTAATTCGAGAATAAAGTGTGAAAAATATGTAAAGTGTGTTAGTGTGTGTGTGTGTGTGTGTGTGTGTGTGTGTGTGTGTGTGTGTGTGTGTGTTAATAAAAAGTTGATTTGATTTATATTTTAGACAATGCCCAAACGTAAAAGGGAAGGATAATGGTTAAACAGCCGAAAAACATAATCAAAGCCGAACTTATGACCGGAAAGTACAAACGACAAACATTATTTATCCACAGAATACCACTGAACTCTACTGAACTGTCATTCTAACTTAAAAGATTGCAGTTTCCAATTACATTAGCCTAAAGTTTTAAATTAATAAACTGCAAGGACAAACTTTAAAATGTTGCAGTATCAACCTAAAAAACTCCTGCTTCTCTCAAGGTCAACTATACTTGCTTTCGAATAGGAAATTCGACAAATTTGTACATACACAGGGTAATTTTTTTTTCCACCGTGTACAAATTCCAGGCACTGATCGATGAAAGGATAGGGAATAAAAAACGTCTATTGCACTTACGTCCGAAAATGCATGGTCTCCATGCTAGAGACCATTTATTCAATCAAACATTGTTACAGATATTACGGTCTAATACGCGCTGTACCATGCAGCAATGGTTACAGTATGCGTTGAAAACGGTTTCCATGTGTCTCAATACATGCGTGTACGTGCTGTAGCATGTTCTGTCTCACACATTCACATTCGGCAGGCTGCATCCGAAGAATGTCAAACGCAGCACGAATACGCTGCTACAGAGTCTCCACATCTGGAATGGGCTGTGCATACATGAGTTGAGACCCGGCGAACGAGCACGCCACGCTACTGGATCCCCTCGTCTGATCCATCGACCAGGGAAGACACGACTGAGATGCGTCCGGACGTTAACGGTGAAATATGCTGGAGCACCATCATGTAGTAGCCACATAACCCTTCGAATCATCAATGGCACTTCTTCCAGCAGAGGAGGCAAAGTCATCCGCAAAGCGACATGGAAGAAAGAATGGTCTCAAAATACGGTCGCAAATTATCCCGGCCCACACATTCCTGCCGCACTGTGTAGATGATTCGCTGTCACCATACCATAGAGGTTCTGCGTACTATTCCATAGATGACTGTTATGAAAGTTGAAGATGCCACACCACGTAAAGTTGGTCTCATCTATGAATACAGTGGATGACACAAATCCCGGAATCGTGGTTGCCTGGTGAAGACACTAGTGACAAAACTGCTACCGATGTGGAAAGCCTGTCGCTAGTAAGTCCTGTACACGCTGTAAATGATAAGAGTATTAACAACTGTCATGAAGAATGCTCCACACGGTCGTCTGGCTTCCCCATACTGGCGGGCCAACTGCCTGGTACTGACAAGGTGTCGCCTCCCACAGTGTTAATCATATTTTCCTCCAAGTCTGGTGTCCGAACATTTTGTGTACTTCCTTCATGTGTTCCTGCTTCTTGAAAGGCCCCTGTCTCAGACAAACGACGAAACACTGTCGCAAACGTTGAATGCTGTGGTTGTTGTCAGCGGGGACAGGTCTCCTGACACAACCTTGCTGCCCGCCTGCTGTTGTCATTTGTCTTTCCGTAAGTAAACACCATGTCGGCAAGCTCTCAATTCGAATACGAAACCATTGTGTATAACGCTGTGTCACATCCACTACAAGGTGAGTCAGCAAGAGAAGTGAATCGGACACAACATTACCAATTACTATGGCAGCAGATGGCGCTAGGGCATGAGTTGGAGGAACAGTAACGCCCTCTACGAGGAAACTATGCATACTGTAACTATGCTGCATGGTACAATACGTATTAGACCGCAGTCTCTGTAACAAAGTATGATTGAATAAATGGTCTCTGGAATGGAAATCTTGCATTCCCCTGACTTTCATTAGACTTTTTTTTGTTCCGTATACCCTCATTGATCAATTCCTAGAGTTTGTACACCGTGAAAAATATCATCACCCTGCAGTTGTCCTGCTGAAAGAAGAGTTTTGTGTGTTAAAATGGCTGCAAGTGGACTCCAAGAAGTCGCACATAACCACTTCCAGTCAATGACCTTTTCAGTTGGACCAGAGGACACATTCCAATCCACGTAAACACAGCTTACGCCTTTATGGAGCCAGCATCAACTTGCACAGTGCCTTGTTGGCAACGGGGTTCCGTACCTTCATGCGGTCTGCACCACATTCGAACCCTATCGGCAGGTCTTGCTAACTGAAATCGGTACTCATCCGACCAGGCCACGGTTTTCCAGTCTTCTAGGATCCAATCGATATACTCGGATGCCCAGGAGAGGCGCTGCAGGCGCTTTCGTGCTGTTAGCAAAGGCACTCGCGCAATTCAGCTGCCACATTTCGCCACACTGTAGTAACGGATACATTCATCGTACGTCCCACAGTGATTTCAGCGGATATTTCACGCGGTGTTGCTTGTCTTTAGCGCTGGCAACTCTACGTAAACGCCGCTGCTCTCGGACGTTAACTAGTGCTGTCGGCCACTGCGTTTCAATGGTGAGAGGTAATGCCTGTAATTTGGTATCCACGGCACACCACTGACACTGTGGATATCGTCATAGTGAACTCCCTAACTATTTCCAAAAAGGAATGTCCGATGCGCCTAGCTCCAAATACCACTCGGCGTGCCAAGCCTGTTAATTCCGTTGTGCGGACATAACAACGCCGGACAACGTTTGACATGAATCACCTGAGCAGAAACTACAGGTTCGCCAATTCTCTGCCCTTTTATATGTTGTTTAAGTGATACTGTCGCCATTTGTAAATGTGCATTTCTCTATCCCATGACTTTTTGTCAAATGGTTTTGGGTACTATGGGACTTAACATCTGAGGTCATCAGTCCCCTAGAACTTAGAACTACTTAAACCTAACTAACCTAAGAACATCACACACATCCATGCCTGAGGCAGGATAAGAACCTGCGACCGTAGCGGTCGCGTGGTTCCAGACTGAAGGGCCTAGAACCGCTCCGCCACAACGGACGGCTCTTTTTGTCATTCCACTTTAAATTAATTCCATCATTTCTTAATTTGTCCGCTTTGTTCCTTCTTTATCCGAGCCTTTATCATTACTAATTATGTCGGAGTCGATTTTTGCGACGGACTGCGCCAGTAAGAAAGTAAGAAATAGTTATAATCTTCTCAGAAGAAAGAGGAGCCCCAACCGATAATTTTGAGGTATTTTTTTCTTCGTATGATCACGATTTTCCCATATTTTTGAACACTGTGTATAAAATTTCTTTCTTCTAAAGCCTTAAATGTAGTACGCATCTGGATCGAAAGCTGCTGACTGAATGGGGGCAACTTTAGTATGCATTGAAAACCATGAACACTAATGCATCTTCTAGGACTGCAGTGCCTCTTAAGTTTGACGCAGATCCTATATCCCAGACGACCAATATCCCTTGAGTGGCTATAAAAGGTGTAACGGCATGAAAGCAACGGCGTGGAAGTAAATATAAAGGTTTCTGCGTATCTCTTCTCACTAGATGTGGAGCATTTCCAAATGGAAGTTGGAGGACAACGGACTGCAGAAATTTCGAAAAACTTCAGAGACACGTTTACCAAAATACACGACGCAAATTTAATTTTTTATATAATAAACAGTCCTAACCGCATAAAAATGTTAATTTGTTTACTGGTGACCGGCTTCGACCACTGTACTGGTCATCATCAGACCGCTTACTCCAAGAGAGTCTGCTGAAGCTGACGACGAGCAGGCGCCATTCTAGGAGGCTTGTAAGCTACGTGAAAAACTGCAACAAAATTTAACACATTACTTTCCAATAAACGAAAAAGAAACTTTTTCGAAGGTCATTCTTTTCTTTTTCGGCACTAAGAAAGTTCTCAGAAAATACTGGGTTAATTACAGTAATGAACAAAACGGTCTACAGCAATTCTCAAAAGGTAATTTACGACTAAAAATATGGGTTCTAAATTTAAACGTGGTACTCCAACGATAACAGGAACTTCAGCCATCTAACTAAGTAAAATATTACTATCGCGTAGTAATTACGAGGTTGAACGAGAAATGAGGTTCTCAATTCTTATTCAAAGCGATGTAACGTAAAAGCATGTGACTGAGGATGTACGCACTTGATAAATTTACGGAATGGAATACAATTTGCACGAAGGAAATTTCATCCAAGATTCCAACGACAAGTCCTTTTCAGAATAAATTAACGATGTCAGTCAAAAGTAATTATGGGGGCCGAACGGATTACCAAGACGTGATGCACCAATGTTACCCGGCTGTAGTTAGCTCTCATTATCAGGGTGACTGAAGCAAAATTGGCTAGGAAATAGCAGAGACATCGCAGAGGAAGTGCAGATCATTGCAAATAATGGAGACGCTGGTCGTTAGCGGGGGCGGGAGGAATCGAAAATGGGTGGACTATTAGCCAAGATTTAATTGAAAGCCATCGTCGACGTGAGAAATCTGTTTCCTAGAACTGTGGCGACCTTTAACTCGTAATTATACTTTAAGAAATTGCAAGTACACGTCAGCAGTGTTAGAGTCTTTAACAAACAATTCAAAATTTGTGACATTTTATTGCAGCTGTTTAAAGAATACAAGGCAAGTGATGAAGACAGCTTTTTTTCCTTTCTTTTTCGCCAACCTGTTAAAGGTTAGATTATTCATGAAATGAGATAAATATTCGAATTACAGGTTTGAGTTGCGCTGTCTCACAAAGAATTTCTGCTTTAATATTAATGTAACGTTGCTTGACTTTTATGCTGACTTTCTTTTCGGTGTTTTTTTTCAAAGCCCCGAAGGAATAATGGTTCTCGTAATTAAAACAATTAAAATGTTATTTTGTAACTGACCATCGTCAGACAAGGAAACATCAGACTTCGATATTTAAAAGATACAGGTTGCTGGTCTGAAAGAACACACATTAGATACGAGACCTCTAATAAAACGTTAATTACCGGTCAGTATCCCAAGTCAATTATCTTCACGCTTATTGCTGTGATATATTACTACACAAATACAAATTGTTTATGAAAGAAGCAATTAGGTTTGGTATACTGTCATTTTAAATAAAACACCGAAACGTTTGATGGCTTACTTTATCAACTAAATAATTATGCAGAGCCTGCTAGATTACGCCAAGACGTTCATCTCGAAACTCTAAGAGACAGAAGAGAAGAATAATAATTGAAAGTTTTTGTCTTTTGTCTGACATATTATCTCTTACGCCTATCACTTGCATATAAAATAATTCTTTCCGCTACTCGGCATATTTATTCCGTACACAATTTTTCTTTTCCCTCAAAAGATCTATTATATCCTCTGGGCAGCACTTGCACCCTACGTCAACAACGTAGCGAAGGTAAGCATGAAATTTGTTCGATATTTTCGTATGCAGGCCGCTAGCCATACGTATTCATCCACTAGACGAAGTCCATCGCTTTTCTGTAACCGGCGTTCCATTTTACCGGTAATGTTAAGAAGATAGTCACCGTACCGTATCTGCTATATATTCCACGTTGCACGTATATCCAAACACCGAACTGCATTTTTGATCAAAAGCAGTTGTCTATTGCAGCTTCTACTACTCCACGTTTCCAATTACACCGTCCCAGTGAATCATAATGTTACATGACCTAAATATTATATTTGCGAAAAAGTTCACAAGAGGAAATCACCCTGACAACAGTCTATTGTTAGGAAACAGAAAGCCAGTGTATGAAACTGACAAGCGCTATGAAGTTAGACCGCCGTTATACGAATGGCATTACGCAATGTTGAACGACATGACACTGACATAAGAGACTGGTTGGTACTAACCGTATGTAATATGCATCTTTAACAATTTTCTAAAGATCAGAACTACCATAACAACCACATAAGGCGATGCATTGTTTAGATACATCGGGGCGTTATATCATTTAGTTACTTTTGTTAAGGATGGTTCAATAAAAAAATTTAGGCCGTCAGGTATTGGTCCGATTTTCTACGACATGTATTTAATTTACGAAGCAGGAGGACGAAGAGGAGGTGGTTAGCGTCTAACAATCCGTCGCTACGAAGTCATTAGAGACAGAGCAAACCCCCAATTAGGGAAGGGGAAACTAGCCGTGTCCTTTCAAAGGAACCATCCCGACATTTGCTTGAAGCGATTTCGTGAAATCACGGAAAATCTAAATCAGGATGACCAGACGCGGGTTTGAACCGTCACCCCCCGAAAGCGAAAAAATGTCTCTAAGTACTATGGGACTTAACATCTGAGGTCATCAGTCCCCTAGACTTAGAACTAATTAAACCTAACTAACACAAGGACATCACACACATCCATGCCCGAGGCAGGATTCAAACCTGCGCCAGTAGCAGCAGTACGGTTCCGGCCTGAAGCACCTAGAACCGCTCGGCCACAGTGGCCGGCCGCGAAAGCGAGTCCATTGTGTTTACAACTGCGCACCGTGCTCGGTTTTTACTGAGCAGCAACTTTTTGGAAGTCATAACCGCATATCTTATTAAAGTTCCCATTACCAATGTGCAAATCCACTGTCGTCGTCACATGATATAACCTTTTCTCTACCACCGATTACCTATAGTCAGCCAGTAGAGTGTGATGTGCTTCAGGGAAATAAGTTTGAACCAATGAAGTTTTTGATACATGCAGATCTCATAGTTTCTTTGTAAATGAAACAGTGATATAGTTTACTGACGCTGTTTCTCGTCTGTGTAAAAAAGAAAAACAGGCTAAAAAATCCTGATATTGTTTGATTATACAATCGGCTATCAATCACAGCCGCTAAATATGTAGACGAATTTCGTGCACCTCTTGAACGAAGAGAGCGAGCTGGTTGTCTCACAACCGCTCCCTGCGGAACTCTTGTTTATTGCAACAAAGGTACTGTTCAGTCTCAAAGTGTGAGTGTGTGTAATTTGGTGTAATGCTCAGGTTGTACGATGATGACAGAAAGGAAAGAGTGAAGTTGCTTAATAATTTCCATTCTGCTGCTCTTACTACTCTGTACCTTAATTCCGCATTACACATATTACGCTATTACGCTAATTGGTGCTCATACTTAAAAAAACAACACTATCCTGTTTTCAAATATTTTATGCGACTGTATGCACAGCGTTGTAACACAGTGATTCAAATTTGCCTTACAAGTTTGTTCTTGATGTTCCTTAGACATAGCGTTTACAGCTGGTCTGAATGGACCTTTTTGAGCTCAAATATTACCTGTAGCTATCGCGTGCGATTACCGGAACGGACCTCCTGGCTCATAAATTTTCCTCTGTTTCGTGCTTTGGGGAGTAACAACATTACGTTTGTGGCTCTGTCCGCTGTCGGATTATACTTCCACGACGCTACATTTCGGATTATACTACCGAACGTTACAGGTTACACCCAACATTAAACATAATTTTAAATGAAACAACACGGAACTCTGAATGTCACAGCGGCCTCGGAACCTCTTTAACGATTTTATACTGCAATTGTAGTGCTAGTGCTGTAGGTACATTAAAAATTTAAAAACGCATAAGTCCTGCCATTGTAATTTGTTTGAGACAACATTTCTAGCAAAGTAACATTTGATCACGGCCATTCTAACAGCAAGCCACTTGGGTGCTGCAGAAAACCGGCTAAAAGTCTTTTGTGTAACATTGAGATTAATAAACGAGAACAGTTGCAAATGTGGCGGCACATGATACCAAGTCGTCATTCTTCTGTTGAAGAACTGTACAGCTGGAACAGAGCTTTCAATTGACAAAAATATCTCAGGATTTTTCTTACACGAGGCAAGACAGGAGAAATAAATACATCGTGCTGACAAAATAAAACGACGCATCGGTAGAAAAATGATATTTGCGCCCTCGAACTGTACACTGACGACGCAAACGTGTAAATTCAAGGGGAAAATATAAAACAAAACAGTGCAGGAAAACCGGAACGGAAGAATGATAACATTGTGTTACTACATGGAGGGTGCTTACGAACTTGGCAACTTCCGATATACCGTTATCACTGGGACATCTGGCAGAACCACAGCACTGAAATTTCCAGACGTCCTGAGTGCCGAAATATACTAGCTGTGCCAAAAAATTAGGACCACCTACTTAAAAGCGTGTCGGTCGATCCTGGAAAGGAGTTAGTAGTGATTTTGTATGGCATAGATTCAAAAGGTCCATGCTCTGTTTCGAGATATATGTGGAAGCACACTCTAAGCACAGATCACACAGCTGTAGCACATTACGGGCTGGTGGAGCGAGAGCTTGAAGCTGGCGTCCGATAGCGTCCCAGATGTGTTCCATCGAGACCAAATCAGGGGAATTTGGTAGCCAAGACATCAACGTGAGTTCACTATGCTCCTCAAATCACTGTAGCATGATTATGAGCTTGTGATAAGGACTGTTATCCTGCTGGAAGTTACCACCACCGTCAAGGATGACATCAAGCATGAAGGGATACAGGTGATCCGCAATAATGTTCACGCTGTCCACAGTTGCTATGATGTCTATGATTACAATCAGAGGTCCCATCGAAGCCCACGTGAATGTCCCAATCGCATAATACTACCCTACAGGTCTGCGCCCGTGGAGCGATTCAAACTTCGAGCAGCCGTCCACCTAGATGCTCGCATATCTGGAGACGACCATCGACCTTGTTTAACAAGAAATGCAGGCGACACGTTTCCACTGATCGAACGTCAAATTTACACTATCCCGTGCCGACTGCAATCATAACATAGGGAATCCGTAGGGGCTGTCTACTGTGGTACTCCATGTTCAACAATGTGCGCTTATGGATGCACTCCTAAAGGCTTGGCGCCTGCACCAGCACTGCAGTCTGTTGTCAGATGCTCCACATATGGCCATCTATCCTGGATGAGCCTCCGACCTGCACGTTCTGCGATCAGGCATGGACTTCCAACCCTTGTCGCTTATCTCAGTTACACCGTACTTCAACCACTTCGCATACATGCTCACGACAGGCGTACGCAAATAGCCGACGAACTCCGCCGTTATCGCGAAGCTTGTTCCCATGCGCAGGTATATAACTATCTGACCTTTGTCAAAGTCGATTATGCCATTGGGTATCAACACTGCGGCTCTTATGGTAGCTGGAATGATTCCCCATTCGCCTCTGCTCCACTTATACATTTTTCTTACAGCGTCACGTTCCTACTACGCCACGAGACGGCATTTAGTCTCCCTGGGGGCAGTGGTATAAGCTTTGGCTTATCAGTACAGTTGCCGTTCGCGAGAGCCACAATTTTGTTCCCTGTTATAGCACCAAGAACTGCTCGGCCACCCCGGCCGGCATCGTCATCGTCGTCATAATCATAATTATCATCATCATCATCATCATCATCATCATCATCATCATCATCATCATCGCCATCACCACCACAACCACATTCACTGCAAATTTAAAAAAAAATCAAATGGCTCTGAGCACTATGGGACTTAACATCGGAGGTCATCAGTCCCATAGAACTTAGAACTACTTAAACCTAAGGACATAACACACATCCATTTTCGAGGCAGGATTCTAACCTGCGACCGTAGGAGTCGCGCGGTTCCGGACTGAAGCGCCTAGAACCGCTCGGCCACCGCGGCCGGCCCACATTCATTGAAGAGGTAAAAAGTTAACGCAGAAAGTACATTACAGGTGGTTATGCTCTCTATTTAACGCTTTTTCATTGATGTTATACCCTAGAAAAGAGCAACTGTGGAAATGCGATAGAAGAGCGCTCCGCTAAATAAGACGTATCCTTATAAATTTTTCTTGGTTGCATGAAGAAGAATCAAAACCCTTTCGTGTAGTACAGTTCTATGTTATCACACATACGAGACTTACAGAAGTTTTGGAAATAATATAATTATTCCTGTATTACACAGCGTTTTCCCTAAGAACAGTAAATGCAAATTTTGACACGGATTTTTTATGTGCCCCTTCTTTTTTAAGCACATGTAAACGCTAGTAGAAATAATAATGGACGTAAATTGCTCCTACGCGCATGGATGTTTATCATCAACTTATAAAGTCTATGCCTTGTCGTTGGAACCACTGTTCTCTATTTTGTGGTATGCTCTTCATTTACTGATAATTGTGATATTTCGTTATGAAGTTTAGCTGCTTACTGACCTTTTTCACAACATCTCTACTAGATCATACAATAAAGCCATCCACGCCCTGTAAGTACGTCCCTGGTGAATTTTCTTTTTATGGGAACTGTGTAGTGGTCCAAGACAAATTTCTGCGCCTAACTTTTTATCCGCTAATGCTGGAGACACATGACAGTCTATAAGGACCCAGATAGCAGTTTTAGACTTAAATAAGCTCCATAAGTCGAACTACTTAAACCTAACTAGCCTAAGGACATCACAGGAAATGCAAAATGGCTAAGAAGGGATGGTTAGATGACAAATCTAAGGATGTAGAGGCTTATCTCACTAGGGGTAAGACAGATACTGCCTACAGGAAAATTAAAGAGACCTTTAGAGATAAGAGAACCACTTGTATGAACATCACGAGCTCAGATGGAAACCCAGTTCTAAGCAAAGAAGGGAAAGCAGAAAGGTGGAAGGAGTATATAGAGGGTCTATACAAGAGCGATGCACTTGAGGACAATATTATGGAAATGGAAGAGGATGTAGATGAAGATGAAATGGGAGATATGATATTGCGTGAAGAGTTTGACAGAGCACTGAAAGACCCGAGTCGAAACAAGGCCCCCGGAGTAGACAACATTCCGTTGGAACTACTGACGCCCTTGGGAGAGCCAGTCCTGTCAAAACTCTACCATCTGGTGAGCAAGATGTATGAAACAGGCGAAATATCCTCAGACGTCAAGAAGAATATAATAATTCCAATCCCAAAGGAAGCAGGTGTTGACAGATGTGAAAATTACCGAACAATCAGTTTAATAAGCCACAGCTGCAAAATACTAACACGAATTCATTACAGACGAATGGAAAAACTAGTAAAAGCCGACCTCGGGGAAGATCAGTTTGGATTCCGTGGAAACACTGGAACACGTGAGGCAACACTGACCTTACGACTTATCTTAGAAGACAGATTAAGGAAAGGAAATCTACGTTTCTAGCATTTGTAGACTTAGAGAAACCTTTTGACAATGTTGACTGGAATACTCTCTTTCAAATTCTAAAGGTGGCAGGGGTAAAATACAGGGAGCGAAAGGCTATTTACAATTTGTACACAAACCAGATGGCAGCTATAAGAGTCGAGGGGCATTAAAGGGAAGCAGTGGTTGGGAAGAGAGTGAGACAGGGTTGTAGTCTCTCCCCAATATTATTCAATCTGTATATTGACCAAGCAGTAAAGGAAACAAAAGAAAAATTCAGAGTAGGTATTAAAATCCATGGAGAGGAAATAAAAACTTTGAGGTTCGCCGATGACATTGTAATTCTGTCAGAGACAGCAAAGGACTTGGAAGAGCAGTTGAACGGAATGGACAGTGTCTTGAAAGGAGGATATAAGATGAACATTAACAAAAGCAAAACGAGGATAATGGAATGTAGTCAAATTAAATCGGGTGATGCTGAGGGAATTAGATTAGGAAATGAGACACTTAAAGTAGTAAAGGAGTTTTGCTATTTAGGAAGTAAAATAACTGATGATGGTCGAAGTAGAGAGGATATAAAATGTAGACTGGCAATGGCAAGGAAAGCGTTTCTGAAGAAGAGAAATTTGTTAACATCGACTATAGATTTAAGTGTCAGGAAGTCGTTTCTGAAAGTATTTGTATGGAGTGTAGCCATGTATGGAAGTGAAACATGAACGATAAATAGTTTGGACAAGAAGAAAATAGAAGCTTTCGAAATTTGGTGCTACAGAAGAATGCTGAAGATTAGATGGGTAGATCACATAACTAATGAGGAAGTATTGAATAAGATTGGGGAGAAGAGAAGTGTGTGGCACAACTTGACCAGAAGAAGGGATCGGTTGGTAGGACATGTTCTGAGGCATCAAGGGATCACCAATTTAGTATTGGAGGGCAGCGTGGAGGGTAAAAATCGTAGAGGGAGACCAAGAGATGAATACACTAAGCAGATTCAGAAGGATGTAGGTTGCAATAGGTACTGGGAGATGAAGAAGCTTGCACAGGATAGAGTAGCATGGAGAGCTGCATCAAACCAGTCTCAGGACTGAAGACCGCAACAACAACAACAAGTCGAACTAATGATGTCTCGATCATTAGGTGATACACCCTTGGGTACCGAAATATGATTTGGGTCACGAGCTAATGCCAACTCCTAAATTCACCAAGGATATCTTAACCGAATTTTCTCTTTGTCCAGCTTGTACTCGTTGACCCTCTCCATAGCCATATTTCCATCGCTTCTAGGGGTTTTCTGTCTGCCTTCTACAGCGACTAGCTTCCAGTCGTACAAGAGTACATTCCAAATGAACGTCTAGCCAAACACAATACGACTTGTTAACTAATACAGTTGTCTTCTTTCATTGAAAATATGTTTTGCTGTTCCAATACATTTCCATGCTGCGTGTATTTTCTGTAATTACGGTACCTTTTTCTATTTTATGGTTCAAATGGCTCTGAGCACTATGGGTCTTAACCTCTGAGGTCATCAGTCCCCTAGAACTTGGAACTACTTAAACCTAACTAGCCTAAGGACACCACATACATCCATGCCCGAGGCAGGATTAGAACCTGCGACCGTAGTGGTCGCGCGGTTCCCGACTGAAGCGCCTAGAACCGCTCGGCCACAACGGCCGGCTTCTATTTTATGTCTTTCACTTTTGATGTCCTTATCTTTGTTTGATTACTATAATTTCTTTTATTGTTATTTTTAACTTCAATATTTCCGAGTGGTTACAAATTTAAAGAGCATAGTCTGTTTTTCATTAACAGATTATAGGGAAAATATTACACAGTGTATGGGAATTCCGTTCACTTTAATCCCAGATTTTTTTTATTTGAAGGCTGATCAAATTTGGTGATAAGGAGCAACCCCGTCTTACATCTCTTCCGATTATAGTTATATGTTGCGTTCCATTATCCGTTATCCCTCAATTTTGGTTTTAGTGTATGTTTAATACTGTTCTCAAGGCTTCCCAGTTAAGTGTGCACATTTGAAGATGAAGAAGAATTTTCTTCTGTTAATGCTACCAAATACTTTTTCCAGATCAATAAAGACTACATAAGTATCGCCATTTCTTACCAACCTTCTCTCTAATAATCTCCTTAGTGCTATGAAGGCTTCTTTTGCTCTTATCTATGGTCCAAAACCAAACAAATCCACTTTAATTACATGCTTTACCTTGCATTTTATCCTTTTTTTAAAAAATATGGATGTGAATAATTTTGCTGTGTGCGAATTAGCCTTATAGTTCTTTAACTGGAACACCTTGTGTATCTCCTTCGGGTCCACTCATTTACAAATTACAAAAAACGACAATTGAAGATAAACAAACGCCATAGATTAAAAAATCTGCTTGTCGGACCACTTGCTAGTGGACAACACGACAGCAGCCTCCTGATAGCGATAATGACGCAAGCGACGAATGTGACCGGGATTTCTAATGAAACGTAAAATATCGAACAAAACATTTGAATGAGGCAATTTCGATTTCTAATTCGTTATCAGCGACCTCAAAATACTTTATTCTTAGTTTTACTCGAAACAGCAAAATTTACAATTCTTGATCCGTCATTTTGAATTTTGTAATTTAGAGATTGGTTTCGTAATCAGCGATCCCAGAAATCTAAAAAGAACACAGTTTTGTACGGTTTTATATCCATTTTTCTATTACGTCCAGGTTTTGAAGCGATTTGGCCAACTGTGCAGCTGTGCGTTTCACGATACTTAGTGCTCCATTTGCACAGCAGAGCGTCTAACGCGCAACGCTTCTCAGTGGACAATGGAAATACCAGACGAGCGCTTCTAATGGGCCTGGACAGCAGCCTGTCACTGGGCAGATTACATACAGCTCTAGCCCGACATAGTTTTGACACACCGAAACCGCCAGCTGAGCAATGAAACGTGGTAGGACCGCTTTGCCGCTAGAAAAACCTCCGTTCCAAATTCGTCGCAGATGTGGCAATTACTGCATCCTTTGAGCCCTGCAAGTTCAAAGTAACGGTCTGTCTGCCACTGCTCGTACGTGACATTTGTCAATGTGTAAAACGCCGCTCAAAGAGAAACTGTTTATTTTGTCCACTGGCGCGACTGATTAAGAGCGCATGGTAATACTCGAACTACACCGCGGGGAAGCAATGCCACAGGCTTAGAACGCACACACTTCTGCTGTTAGGACCTCTCAATTGAACTAGCACATTGCCGTCGTTATTAACGCAATCGTGACTTTAATGTGTTCAAGAATGTAATTGTTTTATCTTTGAATTTCACGACCGTATAAAAAAGACTAACATGAACCATATTCTCTAATTCGATTTGTTTATGATTTTAACGAACATGCAGATGCCAATAAGCTTTTCAGACATAAAACGCAATAAGAGATCACTGCTGGCTAATATCTGACACGGGCAGACCGAGTGGAACGAAATTTCGGTTAAATAAATAATAACTTCAAGAATTCGCTGAAGTATGGAAAATCTGTCATTACGACAATTTTGGATCAATTCGGTATCGCACAACTACACTCGGTATATTGGCGGAAGAGCAAAAATAAATAAATAAAATAGTGTGCCAATAAGTAAAGGCTATAGGCAAACAGAAACTCAGGTGGTGATTGGAAGCTAAGTATCACTATGGTAGGCCGCAGTTCAGATTATACACTGAAGCGCCGAAGAAACTGGTGTATTCAAATGCCGGCCGGAGTGGCCGAGCGGTTCTAGGCGCTACAGTCTGGAACCGCGAGACCGCTACGGTCGCAGGTTCGAATCCTGCCTCGGGCATGGATGTATGTGATGTCCTTAGGTTAGTTAGGTTCAAGTAGTTCTAAGTTCTAGGGGACTGATGACCTCAGCAGTTAAGTCCCTTAGTGCTCACAGCCATTTTTGAACCATACTCAAATACAGAGACATGTAAACAGGCCGAATACGCCGCTGCTGTCGGCAACGCCTATATGGCAGGACAAGTGTCTGGCACAGTTGTTAGATCGGTTACTGCTGCTAGAATGGCAGGTTATCAATATTTAAGTTACTCTGAACGTAGTATCATAGTCGGCGGACGAGCGATGGAACACAGCATCTCAGAGGTAGCGACGGAATGCGGATTTTCCCATACGACCATTTCACGAGTGCACCTTGAACGTCAGAAATACGGTACAGATCAAATCTCAGACATCGCTGCGGCTGGAAAGACACCCTGCAAAAACGGGACCAACGGCGACTGAAGAGAATCGGTCAACGTGACAGAAGTGCAACCCTTCCGTAAATTGCTGTAGATTTCAGTGCTGGGCCATCAACGAATGTCAGTGTGCGAACCATTCAATGGAACATCATCGATATGGGCTTTCAGTGCCGAAGGCCACCTCGTTTACCCTTGATGACTGCACGAACACGAAGCTTTACGCTTCGCCAGTGCCCGTCAACACCAACACTGGACTGTTGATGTCTGAAAACATGTAGCCTGGTCGGACGAGTCTCGATTCTGATTGTATCGAGAGGGTGGACGTGTACGCGTATGGAGACAGCCTCATGAATCCATGAACCCTGCATGTCAGCAGGAAACTGTTCAAGCTGGTGGAGGCTCTGTAATGGTGCGGGGCATGTGTAGTTGGAATGATACGTGTAGATACGAGTCTGACAGGTGAAACGTACGTACGCGTCCTGTCTGAGCACCTGCATCCATTCATGTCCATTGTGCATTCCGCCGGACTTGGGCAATTTGCAGCAATACAATGCGACACCCAATACGAGCAGAATTGTTACAGAGTGGCTCCAGGGACACTTTTCTGAGTTTAAACATTTCTACTGGGCACCCAACTCCCCACACATGAACATGATTGAGCCTATCTGGGATGCCTTCCAACGTACTGTTCAGAAGAGATCTCCACCCTCTCGTACTCTTACGGATTTATTGACAGCCCTGCACGATTAATTGTGTAAATTCCCAACAGCACTACTTGAGACATTAATCGAATCCATGCCACGTCGTGTTGTGGCACCTCTGCGTGCTCGCGGGGGCCCTACAAGATACTAGGCAGGTGTATTAGTTTCTTTGGCTCTTCAGTGCTATTATCCGAATACATCGAGGCGCATAGCGGAAATTTTCATGTTACTATAATCTGTCTCTTATCGTTACAGTTTTCCATAAAGTTTCTTTGTTGGAAGCACTTCAGGAGAAAAAGTATCGGAGTATATCTCAGCCAAGGTGTAAGGATGATTCCTTTATGAAGTGGTTCACTGAACGCATAGCAAAAATTATTACATAAATAAGCAGCGATGCACAAAACCTGGTGATGGATCTGCATCTGAAACGAGGTCTGCAAAAAAGGAAATCCAATTTTCCAAGTGTGCTAGTCCCGAAACGTGTGCAGGAGAACTTCTGTGAAGTTCTGAAGGCAGAAAAGATGTACCGGCGAAGTAAATCTGCGACAGAGGATCCTGGGTCGTTCGTGGATAGCTTGGTCGGGGAATTCGAGGTTCTGTGCTCGTGTCCGGTCTGGCACTCAGTTTTAGTCTGTGACAGAGCTTCAAAATAGCGCACACTACACTGCAGAGTGAAACCTTCATTAGCCGGCCGCGGTGGTCTCGCGGTTCTAGGCGCGCAGTCCGGAACCGTGCGACTGCTACGGTCGCAGGTTCGAATCCTGCCTCGGGCATGGATGTGTGTGATGTCCTTAGGTTAGTTCGGTTTAAGTAGTTCTAAGTTCTAGGGGACTGATGACCACAGCAGTTGAGTCCCATAGTGCTCAGAGCCATTTTTGAAACCTTCATTACTCAAGCAAAGCACGTAATCGTCATAGTTTCGAAAAGCTTTAGCCATAACAAATCGCTACAAATGGTTCAAATGGCTCTGAGCACTATGGGACTCAACTTCTGAGGTCATCAGTCCCCTAGAACTTAGAACTACTTGATCCTAACTAACCTAAGGACACCACACACATCCATGCCTGAGGCAGAATTCGAACCTGCGACCGTAGTGGTCTTGCGGTTCCAGACTGCAGCGCCTATTACCGCACGGCCACTTCGGCCGGCTGGCAGTATGAAGTTTGTACTGAGTACCAGTGTGGAGTCATGCAATT
Organism: Schistocerca gregaria; assembly: GCF_023897955.1. Taxonomy (NCBI): domain Eukaryota; kingdom Metazoa; phylum Arthropoda; class Insecta; order Orthoptera; family Acrididae; genus Schistocerca; species Schistocerca gregaria. The sequence goes on along the minus strand of NC_064920.1, from coordinate 321,960,840 downwards.
GTCAATATTTCGCTAACATCTAACTAACAGCTTACGTCACTGTTTCGATTCTAAAGTAATTCCTCACCAAAATATTTCATTCTTCGATGTGCACTTTTTTTGAACCACACCACCTCGGTTGAAGACTACATAGACACTTTTTTTTTTTTTTTTGTAGGTAGGTCTATGTTTACTTGAATCTTGCAGCCGTTCACATCACAGGTTTGCAACCAGTGGTCCGTGGATCACCAGTGGTCCGCAGCGGTTATAATATGGCCCGCGAAAGTTTCAAAATTTCATACTTTTATTCGTTTTAAATTATTAATCCTTTGTCACGCGCGCGATGCCCGATGAAAACTGGCGGGAGCGGGTGGCCGGGAGAGGGCATGTGGTCGACTTCACGCCATGGTACGAGGCGGTCAGTCAATCGTACGCATTGTTTGTCTCGCTCGCCGTAGTCAGTGATTCTACTTGACTGTTTAGTGGTTCGACGGCATCAGTAGTTTAGCTGACCGTTTGTCCTTGACGTTCTTATCAATTTATGGGGAAGTAAAAAATATTACTACACATTTTTCACTCTATTAATCAAAACTATGTAATTTATTACAAAAGAAAATACAGGCGTGAGTATACCTATGTATGTGTATATCACAAAAATTACACTACAGGTAGTACACTAAGTTGACTATTGAATTGGAGTATCACATTAATTAGTGATATGTAGTTAAAGACAGTAAAATTACATTCATTTAGTTATTACATTATTTATTAATTTTATTACGAAAAATACATTATTTTTTACGTTTTGCTTCTATGCTTACATCTGATTGCATTTTTGTTTTATTTTCACAAAATGGCGCCTAAGATAAAGTACGACAGTAGTTACATTAAATACAGATTTACTTCAGTATAAAGTAATGAAGTAATAAAACCACAGTGCGTTATATGTGTAACTGTTTTCCCGAAAGACGCCTTCAATGCAGCGAAATTAAAATCCCACTTAGAAACGGCCCATCCCAATTTCTCTAACCAACCACCAGAATTCTTTGAAAGAAAATTAGAGAATCTGAAAAAAATTAAACTCGGGCCTAGTGATGCAAGATTTTCGCCATCAGAGAAAACATTAGTAGCGTCGTTTGAGATATCGAAATTGACTGTGCAGTCAAAAAAATCCTCGCACAACAGGAGAAACTCTCGTGAAATCTTGTTTGATACAAGCTGTCGAAGTTTTAGGGCTAAAAAAATAATACAAGAAAGACTTCTGTCAAACAACACTGTAAACGCTCGAATTGAACTAATGTCTAATGATATCGAGAAACAATTTATTTGAAGAGCTAAAAATTCTCCATGCTTCAGTTTGTTAATTAATGAATTGACTGACATTTCTAATATATTGTTACCAGTGTTTGCCCACTTTTTAGACGAAAAAAACGTAATCAAAGAACTGGAAAGGACATCAAAAGGCATGGATGTCATAATGGAATATGTGAGGAGAGTTCGTTCGTTTCTATAGAGCGGGAGCTCCAGCAATGTTGAGTATCAAGGTCCAGTCTAGCGACGTTAATAAAACGAAAGACTTCTTCGGGGACTAAGAAAGTATTGTATCATACAGCGTCAGGTGTTGGCTTCCAAGACTCTTCCTGAATTCCTTAATAATACAATGCAACTGGCCATAAATGTACTAAATGTTATCAAAAACATAGGATTAAAATCCCGCCTTTTTTTTTAAAGAAGCTGTGCACTGAAATGGGCTCCGATCATGCGACCCTTCTCTTTTCCACAGATGTTCGTTGGCTATGGAAATGTAAGTAACATGCTACGAAGTTCAAACTAACTCAGAGGAGAGGTTGCATTGTTTCTAGTTGAGAAAAATAAAAAAAGTCTTACTAGAGAAATTTTCTGATCTTAACAGATGCATTTGGCTTATCTTGTGGATATTTTCACACACTTGAATAAGCTGAACTTGCAGCTACAAGTTTCCGGAAACGGACATTTAGAAGGCTTGCAAATATATTTATCTTTGAATATAAATTTAGTGCCTTTTTTTGCGAACTTCAGTTAAGGATAGGTCAACCTGGCGAAAACAATTATTCTGGGCCCGTGAACCTGAAAGCACTTTCTGATGATAAAAGTATGACACTATTAGAGCAAACAAAAAAGAAAACATGGAGACTCATCTGCAAATGTTGGCTGATGAATTCAATTATTACTTCCCTAAACACAGTAAAACAGAAGCTAACAAGGTTGACCAAAAACTGATTCTCTGGAGAAGTTGCAGAAAAAATCCAGGAAGAGCTCATTAAATTCCCGAACGTTAGAAACTGGAAGGAGGGCGTATTTCAATCTAATTCTCTTGAGCAGTCACTAAAAATGTAGTGTTTCCTATTATAATAGTATTGTTAATTCATGTTACTTTTGACTTTAACGAATAAGTTAAAATTTTGATTAAAGTTAGGTTTTAGATGCATTCTATTTTTCTTGAAACTTGTGGCTCCTGCTAACAACAAATGGTTCAAATGGCTCTGAGCACTATGGGACTTAACATCTACGGGCATCAGTCCCCTAGAACTTAGAACTACTTAAACCTAACTAATCTAAGGACATCATACAGATCCATGCTCGAGGCAGGATTCGAACCTGTGACCGTAGCGCCTAGTAGGAACAATAAGGTCAAAGTAATCCGTATTCAAAAAAAATTTGGACAACACTGTTCTACAAGAAAATTACCCCAAATGGTATTTAACGTGAAAATATCAAATTGTGGATTACGTAGCTTTGTACACAATATAGGGGTATTCCAAGTGACGTGCACATTCCTAGTTTTTCGTACACGTTTCTAGATATGGAAACAAAATTTTCGCTAAGTGTAGAATTTTTTTTGTATACGGTTAACACTCGCAACTTTATTCGCCGAAATACTAAGAAGCTGTAAAAAGATTCATGAGATTTCACAAGATGAATGAAGATAGAAACGTGGGATAACTTTTAACCTACGCATAGGACTACATGGATTTTATTTTCAAAATAACTAGCCGATTTTAAAAGTTTAGATCTTTCCGTCGTATGTTCTGCAACCTTGAGGTACCTTTCACAATTGCGTTTAGAATCTATGTTTTCATTTACCTTTCACACATGTATAATGTATTTTCAGTTTCAACGTTTCGTTGACAGGGAACACAAATTTTATTTGAATTCCTTACAGGATTTATTTATGGGTCTGTCAACAGTTGCAGTATTTGTTAGGCGACTAGTTTCGAACCCTTACACCTCCATTTTTAAGCCTGGCCTTTTGAGGCTGCACTGATAGAGGCTGATCTTAATAATAAACACTGAGTGGCGACGCATGCTCTACAGATGTTTGCAGGATGAATCCCACAATCAACACATGTCTGATACCAAGTCAAAATCAAACGTGGTAACAGAGTTGTGTGGATCGTGAAACGCTCAAAGTCCATCACATTTGACAGTTCTCGAGCACACTGACGTGGATTATTGTAGATTAACGTCTTTAGACAATCTTCATCAAACCCCAAAAGGTCTTTATGGAGAGTGACTAACGTCAAAACTATCCTTCTTAAAACGAGAAAACAATTTTGCTCCTGTTCTCTATCCAATGGCATTATCCACATAACGGTGCAAATGTTTCTGTTTGCCTCCGCTGCTGTCACCTCTCTACTCAATCCTACGCGAAGATATGTCGCAAATGTTCCGATTTCTCCATTTGACGTTCCATCTTTTAGCGTCCACAGCTCTATTCTCTATCTTAAAATGACAAAATGTAAACTTAAATAGCGACAACGAACTACAAATAAAAAATGACAATCGATAAACAAACCCACAGCAACCGGAATACCAACAAGCAAAACGAAAACTACGAACTTGTGCACCAACCTTATACTTTCAGAATATGCCTTCCTCCGTAGCTGGGCGATCAGTGTGTCTGACTACAATGCGGAGTAGCCTGCTTCAGATTCCGGTACTGACAGGCATTTTTCTTTGGTGGGATGTCTGGAACGTGCTGCATACAGCGTCACGAGGACAACTCAGGAGCTACTTAATTGAGAAGTAGGGGTTCGAAGATCAGAAGCTGACAACAGTCTGCAGTGTGGTGTACCCACCCGCATTGTAAGGGGACCACACCGTGCTTCTGGTCGAAAAATATCGATTTTCGGTTTTCATCATATTTCGATAGAATAAGGTTTTATTTAAGTACTCTGGAAAGGATTATGCTAAAAAAATTTTTTTTTCGAGCATTAAAGAGCATTTTCCTACCACGTGTGCTTATGTGTCACGCCCACTTTTCTGTCACCCACTTTTCTGCATATATTTTAGATCTTTATATCCCCTACATCGCACGTTGGGAATTTTTTTTTACTACAGAGTGTGTTGGCTATCCTTGGAATGCAACGGTTGGTACTGTTTTGTTTCTGCTGTTTGTAAAGAGCACGCTTTCAAACTCACGGTTAATTTTGTTCAAATGTGATTGCGAGTAGTTGTTATACTTACGTTTGCAGTGCTTGTTTACGTGCGTTTTGTTGTGTTAATTGAAGATGACGAAACGTAAAGGCATTTTCAAGAAACGACAATTTAGAGAAAAGTTTAGAAAGGTTTCTGTACAAGAGGTTATGTCGCCTGGCAACGATTTTTCTAATTGTAATTCTTCAACAAGTGCATCATCAAAGAAGCTCTCACCATTTCCAGAGAGTCACAACGAGTTTACTGTAAGTGACAAAGGGTGCAAAAACATTATTATAAATCTGAGAATATTATCAGATGTAATTTATAAATTTGTACAATGTAGACAGTGTGGTGAGTCACAGATTGTGAAAATTGATGAGTGTGCTAGAGGGAGAAAAAAAACCTAGCAATTGTTTTGGATTTATGAAACTTGGAGTTCATGATGCTGTTATTACATTCAGTTGTGGTAATATTGGAAAGTGTTGGGTACTGAAAAGGCTGGGAATTAATCCTGGTGAAAATATGATCACTGGGCTGCAACACTGCGATAAAATGAGGATAGCCGATGTGGTCAGGTCTGCATCCAATACGGCCAAGAAAGCAAGACGAACATCCAGGAAGGCGAAAAAGAAGCTGGAAGACCTGCTAGAGGCCAAAGAAAGGCCATCATATGCAGGAGGACAGTTTTAATTAACTGTATGTAACAAATTTCAAAAGCTTTGTCTTTGAAGTCAATTTCCCACAAACTAAAATTTTCAGTACATATGCCTCATTTTATCAGAAACTATCATACATAAAGGAATGAAATTTTCAGACTCTGCATTACATAAAAAGCTACCTCTGGTACTACATTCATTAATATTCCCCCATTAGAAAGTTCGCAAAACAGTATTTTCTGCAGAAAAAAACTTAATACCTTTTGTTAATAAATTTAAAAAAAGTATTTCTTAAAAACTATAAAATGGATAAAGTAGATTTTAGTACAGTTGACTCTATTATCATCATGTAATATACAGTAAAAACATTAAGGTCCTGCATCAAATAGTTTTTCAGAAATGGGTCAAATACTTGCCTAAATTAACATGAGTTAGATAGGCAGGGTGTGGTCCCCTTAGTTACGCAGTATGGCATGGGACGACATCTCGCTGGTTGGTATTCCGTCGATTCCACTCAACATTAAGGAACCACTCAACATTAAGGAAAGATTTCTCTCCTTGGCTAATTATTTTGAATAGTGTACTTACAAAAGGGAACCTCCCCATCGTACCCCCCCCCCCCCCCCCTCAGATTTAGTTATAAGTTGGCACAGCGGATATGCCTTGAAAATCTGAACACACATCAATCCAGAAAACAGGAAGAAGTTGTGTGGAACTATGAAAAAAATAAGCAAAATATACAAACTGAGTAGTCCATGCGCAAGATATACAACATAACAGGAGATTGTGACTTCTGGAGCGTCGTGGTCCCGTGGTTAGCGTGATCAACTGCGGTACGAGAGGTTCTTGGTTCAAGTCTTTCCTCGAGTGAAAAGTTTAATTTTTTATTTTCAGACAATTATCAAAGTTCAGACACTCACACATAATCAACTTCGCTCTCCAAAATTCCAGGACATGTTCAGATTTGCTTGAACATATGCAGGATTTGACGGTCTACGCACGGAAAAGTTTGAAAACTTTAGAAACATATGTTTTGAAACATATGTGCGACTGTGAAACTGTTGCATTCATTTGTTGCAGTTTATGTGACAAACTCTTATGTTTTCATAACTTTTTTGGGACTGATTATCACATCCACAGGAAAACCTAAATCGGGCAAGGTAGAAGAATCTTTTCACCCATTCGCCAAGTGTACAAGTTAGGTGGGTCGACAAAATATTCCTGTCATGTGACGCACATGCCGTCACCAGTGTCGTACAGAATAAATCAGACATGTTTTCCCATGGAGGAATCTGTTGACCTATGACCTTGCGATCAAATGTTTTCGGTTCCCATTGGCGAGGTACGTCCTTTCGTCTACTAATCGCACGGTTTTGCGGTGCGGTCGCAAAACACAGACACTAAACTTATTACAGTGAACAGAGACGTCAATGAACGAACGGACAGATCATAACTTTGCGAAAACAAAGGAAGTAAACTTTTCACTCGAGGGAAGACTTGAACCACGGACCTCTCGTTCCGCAGCTACTCACGCTAACCACGGGAGCACAGCGCTCCTGAGCTCACACTCTCCTTGATGTTGCCTGTCTTGCGTATGGACTACACAGTTTGTATATTTTGCTTATTTTTTCATAATTCCACAAAAGTTCTTCCTGTCTTCTCAATTGATCTGTGTTCAGTTTTTCAAGGCCTATCCACTGTGCCAACTTATAACTAAATCTGAGGGGGGGAGGGGGTGCGATGGGGAGGTTCCCTTGTTAGCAACAATGTGAAACAGTTTGGCGTGCACTTGCGCTCCGGCCTGCAGAGCTCACCTGGAAGTAGGAGAGTGGGTTCGCCGGCGGCACGTTCGGATCGACGAGCTCCATATTGTACAGCCAGGGCAGGAGGTACTGCAGCAGCAGCTGCCGCACTTCCGGCCGCGCCGTCTGGAACCTGTGCGTGATCTCTGAAACACGGAAAGCTCAGATGCAGCAGTTACCAGCACGGGTAAACGCCTACTGCCCATGCAGTTTTGCTCTCTACAGATACGATTAATTGGCGAACTTGTCCCCATACACGGCGGCATCGCTTTGTTTTGCTGAGAGGGTACAACAGCGTCAAGAATCTGCCGTCTTATAACGTACATATGCAATGAAACAGTGCTACAAGGACGACAAATATTTATACACTGAGGTAGTAATTTCACAAGGATCGTCGACGCTACGAGCATAAAGAAACAGGGAAATGTCACCTGTAGAATGCATAAAAACCTGGCAGCAACGAAAGATGCCTCTAAAAATGCGGATAAAGCAGCGCTACATTTGACTTGCAAAATACAAAGTTGCCACGAGTCCGTTAATTCAGCTGGCCAAGCCTGCGAGACACCGGATATCCCTAGACTCACATATAAAACAAACACGGGAACACAAGTTGGTGGCAGTAATATTTACGCAGACGTAAACGTTTATCCTGTGGCACGCAAACGAAATGAGCTACAATGCAGAGAATCATGAAATCGGTTGCTAGCACTTTTGTTTTTCTTTAATATTGGTAATAAAAGTAAGAAAAACTAGCGAATGAAGGTTTTTTCTTGAAAATTGTCCAAGACATATGACAGTGACTATCATTCAGCTCGCGCAGTTTCTCATAAAGCAGCGAGAAATATGTTCAAATGCATGCAAAGCAAGAAAAGTTACCATCTTTACAACGTTCTAATAATTGTAAAATAAGACACAAATGCATAGATGACGATAGACTGTGAAACAGTGAAAAAATATTAATTTCATTTGTCCCCTATTGGCCGTAAAAAGCTAACAACAGCCATGTGTTACTATTCTGTTCTCCGTATACTCAGCATGCAAAAAGCACTGCCTCCGAGGAGGTCACAATGACGTGAAGGCTTCAGTCATTTAATATAATGCGAAGGTCTACAACCAATGGTTATTCATCAGTGGAATACCAATAAGACTGTTTTACAAAAAGAGATTAACGAATCTGGTTGTGTGACAAGGTGATTAGCAATAAAAAGGTAAAGTTCGGGGCATAAATCCGTCGCCGGTCTGTTGGCCTCACTGCAGCAAGAGTGCAGCCACGGCACTAGAAGGGGGAGAGTGATGGGCCAGTCGCACAGGCGCGTTTTAGCCCAGGAAAAGATCCACAGTACTCACTTGATAGCAGGCTGATTTGATCTGGGATCCTCCTGGAGGGGCTGGACCGAGGTAAAATCCCCACACCTATCCAAGATTGAACCGGGAACTTCCAGGGTCAGAGTCCAGTGCTTGTACCGCTGAGCTACCACGGCCAAACAATTAGCAACAATGCCTAATTTCAAGTAGAAACACTCTGTTTCTACCTGATTTTTAAAACAGAAGCAATATGTAGATTTTATAAGAGGGTGCGGTGCTTATCTGTGAGATGTAGAGACTGATGACCTCCGCTGTTAAGTCCCATGGTGCTCGGAGTCATTTTTTTTGGTGAGACGTAGAGTTCGAGCCTTATACTGTCCATCTGGACTTCACCATCCTTAATTTCCCCACACGACTTTTTGTGACTCGCGGGAAAGTAGCTCCAGTAAGTCCCTTGGAGACTACTTTCATCATAATTTCAACCACACACTTAGTATGTAGATGTCTAACTATCATGTCCTCCTCCTGATGATGTCATTTCTGCTCCTGCAGAAATCATATGTGTGAGGTACGTTCTAAAAGTAAGTTTCCTCATTGTTTTCTACACCGAAATTTTATTGCCAAAAAGAAATAGCCGGCCGATGTGGCCGAGCGTTCTAGGCGCTTCAGTCCGGAACCGCACGACTGCTACGGTCGCAGGTTCGAATCCTGCCTCGGGCATGGATGTGTGTGATGTCCTTAGGTTAGTTAGGTTTAAACAGTTCTAAGTTCTAGGGAACTGATGACCTCAGCTGTTAAGTCCCATAGTGCTCAGAGCCATTTGAAAATCAAGTACATCAAGGCACCATGGACTATACGCATTGCAGTATTTTTCGACATAGTCGCCACCAAATTTGAGACATTTGTCGTAGCGTGCAATCAGTTTGCAGAGACCACTCTGGTAAAACTCTGTGTCCTCTGAGGCAAAGAATTGTCGCTCTGCCTGCTCCACCTCTGCAGTGCTATGGAAGTGACGTCCCGAGGGTGCGCCTTTCAATGCAGTGAACAGATTAAACTCCTCTGAACGTACAACACCAGCGACCTATCATCTGACGAGACATGGCCTCTTCACCATACACAGTTTGAAAGCGTTCATCGATGACTGACACACTAGTCCCACATGCTAATTCAAACCGGATAACAACACGCACTTCCATTGGCTACCACGTTGTCAGTACACGCCCGTCTGTCATTTTTATGAGTACTTGAATAATCTTGGGCACGCCGGTGGGCTGCTACTCTCTTTTCTTTGGCGCTCTGCGCACGCGTCATTCCTCCTCTGCTGACGTCCTTTCCGTCTTTGAACCAGCAGCGGGTGTGGACTCATATGGTGCCTGTTTGTGTCACCTAGTGTACTATTTTCTCTTCCGAAACCTACTTTCGGAACGTCCCTCACAGTAGATTATAGTACGGTTGGACAGGTTCCGAAAGAAATTCTGACCACAAATTTAGGTAAAATAAATGATTCAGTCGCTATCTCTCTCGTTTCCAGCAATCTAAACGAACTTAAATACGTATTAATCTCTCTCTCTCTCTCTCTCTCTCTCTCTCTCTCTCTCTCTCTCCCCTTTTTTAAATGATGTCTCATAAGCAGCATTCACATTCTGTATTCCTTGATTTCCAATTCAGTATTAAATTACTGATGGACTGTATGACATTTGTGATACTTCAAGAATACGTACAGATGATGCTGACATGCGAAAGAACGGAGCGAAGAAAGTCCCTGCTTATATAAAAGACTGAACAGTAGAAAATTATTGGAGGTTAGTGTAAAGAAATTGTCATACTACGAACGGTAAGTCCAGAACGGTATTAAATTATATGCGCTCACGAATCTTTTTTTTTATGTATACCATTGTCGTTTGTTGGGAAATACACGTTAAGCGCAAGGCAAGTAAACTAACCAGAATCCCCCCCCCCCCAAAAAAAAAAATCTGTTGAAATGACAGCCATGATTGTATCTGACTGTCTCCCACCCGTAAGACTGATCAGCAATACTGAGCGAACACGTCGACGCTTCACACCAATTGCCTTCTGATAGTAGTAACAATGCTACGTTGCTTTTAGCGCGTAAACAGGATTTTATCGAAAACATGCTGAAAGGGAAATAAGAGCCTAAATACAATAAAAAGTGTTATGGGTGAATTATAAGTGTAGATGAGCTGTACAGACGATGAGGACAAATACTTCCACCTACATACAGCTTCACATCGCCTCCAGGCATTGCATTCTGTAGGTAAGATATGTACAATGTTAATTAAGTCAGTGTAGCATGTGAGTGTTCTATTTAATATTATTACCTGGAACTGGCTCCTTTCCCATTTCCGTGTCCTAAAAATGAGCAGAGTTCAAAAATAATTATTGGTTAGTGTTAATAAGAAAATTTGCATTTTCAGTAAATGTACTGCTGTAGCCGATCTTCAAAATAAATTTTTTAAGCAGTGTTTGAAACTGAGTTTCAAAGAGTATCATAAATCTCTGTCAATCAACAGTGCGATATGTTCTGTAATTGTATTTAACTAAGTATTAGATACATGAATTTGTTTAATGGTACTGCTTATGTGCGTTTATTACAGTTCTATTGCAGTTATAAATTCAGAGTATTCTTAGAAACAGCTGTGCCAGGGAATTATTACGTTAAATTGTTTGTTAGAAGCATTTTAGTGACGGTAGATGCTGTTCTCTCTGACAAATCGCAATCACTGATAATAGGAAAAAGGCATTAGATTCAGGTAGCGTATGCGGATTTTATACGCGGCGTTAAACAACTAGACAGTTAACATTTGGACTTGCAGCCGTTCATTTACATTAAAAATGATAAATATCAGTTTTAACCATTCTGTCCCTGCAGTTTATCGAATTTATTAGTTGATTATACCATAATGACAAGTAAGAAACGACTACGACCTATTTACTTCAATCTTAACTATTCTGAAGTCTGGTTACTTAACGGAATGTTCAGGTAACAATGTCACGGTCAAATAGATCAAAAAATACTGAGAACAGAATGGTGTGTCAGCTTATATACATAGCACGGAAAGTAATGTTATTGTTCAAATCTCTTCTCTGATAGGATGTTTCAGAAAATGACCGAAGAATATTACAACCGAAGTCGTCTAAGCCCTCGCAGCACCAAAGCAGCGTCTGAGGGAATAGCTTTCCGCCGGATGCCGACATTACGCCTGATTCTTCGGATATATATTATACACTGGTATCCAATAGTTAAGGTCGAAAATAACTTTCGCATGAAATTACAACGTTCGATGAAACTTTGACGATATATAAAAAGGGCTGCTACAAATAGTACAGGACGTAAGAAGTGGACGAAATATACGATGAGACGAACAGAAATGACACTTTTGTTCCAAGAGAATAATCACACTGAACTTATACGATATATAAAAAGGGCTGCTACAAATAGTACAGGACGTAAGAAGTGGACGAAATATACGATGAGACGAACAGAAATGACACTTTTGTTCCAAGAGAATAATCACACTGAACTTATGCGATTCATGATAGTCCCTCGAACACTGCAAATGGTGGGGCAAAGATTCTTTATAGGGCAGGGTGTCCAACCTTTTAGCTTACCTGAGAGAAGAAGAAGAAGAAGAAGAAGAAGAAGAAGAAGAAGAGGAAGAGGAACAGTATTTTCGGGCCGTATATAACATACTTAACACTAACAATAATCGCTGAGGAAAAAATAGGGTGCCGGGTGAGGGGGAGCGCAATGGGATAGACCATCGGAAGAAGAGAGAACAGCATTGAAAATATTCAATTTATCATTACTTTATATAAACTGAATTTTATGGACTTTTGTTTTTTATCGATCATATGATACATGCTCACTTACTGGGATGCACTAATAGTTGCTTTGGGCCGAGGTTTGTACACCCTTGTTATAGAGGATATGTGATCATTACCGACGGACACATGTTCTGCAATGTGCTCCTATGCTCACGACAAGGTTGGTAACGAAATTTTGTGGTACAGCGTTCCATTCCTCCACCATCGTGGCTTAAAACTGCCGGATGATCACTCGTACACTTGGTTGTGCTACAATACATATCCCCATCGTAAACCTCGTGTGCAGATGGGATTTAAAACGGGGAAATGGGTAGGCCAGTCCAGTCTCCGAACATGTTCTCATTTCAACAGCTCCTCTACCTGTACTAATCGATGCACTAGCACACGGTCATCAATAAAAATGAAACACGGTCATCAATAAAAATGAACTCAGGGTTGAATGTTGTAATATTATTGGATTTCAGATACTTTCTATAAGAGATATTTGTCATAAAGGAAAAGGACAGTCAACGAGCTGTAGTTCGTAAAAATGCTAAGCATCACAGCGCGAGAGTGAAGAGACGAAATATTTTTTTTTAATGTGCGCCTATACCAAGACGCGCGTCCAGCGTTTAAATACTCTAAATAAACACTATGAGCCACTGGGCGCATGTATTTAAAATCATTGCCGCACCGCTTGATAGCAAGAAGGTGCGAAACAAAAGTGAGAACAATCTGTCATTTGTTAAGAAATATTCTAGAGACTTCATTAATCCTTTGCACTTTTGGGTACCGACATGTTAAGACGTACTACATACCATTGCTACACGTTGTATTTTTATTTTGAGTAAAAATTATGGGAAACGATGAACAAATGTTTCGGTAACTCGGGTGAAGATATAATGTACTTACGCGCACACAAGGACATTTAATTTTAAGAAGGAACGGACTGACGGAGCAGCGATTATTGGACTGCGCCATGTACAAAAGAAATATCAGATGTAAGTCATCTATATATTGTGTATTTGTCAATGTCTAGAAGTTTAAAGGCAATTTGTTCAAAATATATAAATGTTTTACGATGCAGTAATTTTCTTCTTATTGTTTTCTTTTACTAACCAAAAATGATGTTCAAATGTATATGAGCTTTGTTACAGGTTCGCTCTTTATCGCGGTTTCTCAATTGTATTTGGGAGGCCACTAATGAGTTCAACTTCCACTCTGTTAATCTGTTTCTTATGAAATTCCACTAATTTGCTTTCATTTCCATTTTTACATTCAAATAGGTCCCTTAGGTATTTTCATCGAAGATTCTGACTGCGTGAAGGCAATCCGGGTCAAAAGGCCAATTAAGAAAACCCCTTCGTGTAATCAATCCCTACGTCTCCTGAACACAATCTAGAACCGACGCATCGGTGTTCAATTAGTAATATCTCTCTCTTTTCAAGTCGTACTGAAAGACAGCCACACAGGATAGCCGTAAGTCCGCAATCTAGCGTTAGGTTGCATTTTGCCAGAAATAGTTCAAATGGCTGTGAGCACTATGGGACTTAACTTCTAAGGTCATCAGTCCCCTAGACTTAGAACTACTTAAACCTAAGTAACCTAAGGACATCACAGACATCCATGCCCGAGGCAGGATTCGAACCTGCGACCGTAGTGGTCGCGCGGTTCCAGACTGTAGCGCCTAGAAACGCTCCGCCATCCCGGCCAGCTCATTTTGCCAATAAATATCACTCACCAGCAGTGACAGCATCACTATTATTATTTACTACTACTTCTTATACAGAACAAGCAAAATCCTAACGCCAGAATGTACCACTCAAAAGAGGTACGAGGCACATAGCACATAGGGAAGGAGTACAGTGTCAAACAACGTTCATCGGTAAGTGTTTCGTGTTGAAGTCTGCTCATGCAACATTATGCCTTCACACACCATAACATCTGGAGCACCAAAATGATCATATTCGACAATGCTGGACATATCTTCATATGGGGAGAGATGAAAACTCATAATGCACCCAGGAACACGATCGTTCTGCAGGTGCCAGCGTTATGGTATGGAGAGGCATAATATTGCTTGGGCATAGTGAACTCCAAACCTTTGAACACGGCATACTCCGGTCAACGTTATTGTGACGCTGTATTCATTCCCCGTGTGGGTCTTTTCAGGGGTACATTCGGCGCTGACTCCATTTTGTTGGATTACAGTGTGCGACTGCATGGAACACCGCATGTGGAGGAGCTCTTGGAACGAGAAGATATTCGGCGAATGGACCAGCCTGCCCGCTCCTTCGACTTCAATCCTATCGAACACTTGTGCAATGCATTGGGACAACGTATTGCAGCACATCCACATGTCCCAACGACCATCCAGGAGTTGTCAGCTGCATTGGTGAAGGAATGGAACGTCCTGTCACAAGGACTCCTTACCAATATGACCAGCATGGGAGCACGTTGCAGGGCATAGATTGCCGTCCTTGGTGACCACACACCCTTTTAAGAACCATGTCCTGTCATTTGTAACGTCCATGGGCCCATCATAAATCCAGTGACTTAGGTGTAATTACTGCCTTTGAACAAATGTGTCATTTCTGTTCATCTCATTGCGTATTACCTTTTTTACTATGTATTGTCCAAGTTTCATCGAGCTACGTTGCTTGGCAAAATACATCATGTGAAAGAATCTTTCATCCTTCAGTTTCGTACAACAGTGTTCTTCAACATAGCTCAACAGTCTCGTAAAACGGGTCATGGTCTAGTCACAGTATCTCTATCTCTTTAAGCATGCCAGTTCTGCTGTTAGCGTCAAATAATCCTAAAAATATTGCTGAGAAGTATAAACGATAAATTTTACATGCGCGAATAATAATGAATTAATATCTTGGACGAAACATTTTTGGCTCACCTTACAACCTTGACCTTACGTAGATATTGATTCATGATCATACAGATGGCTATTCCCCCGGAAACCTAGTTTCTGAACTACGACCATCACAGACAGAAAATTTCATATCTATTTTCGAAAATTTCTGTCAGAATCAAATGAGAAATGGAAATTTGTTAACCGAATAACTGCAGCTAACCTCGAAATAAATGTGGCGCCAACTGTCAGTTAAATGATCAATACCGTCCAGAAACAGATGATTCTATCTGTTGGGGTTACAAATGCATTAGAAGTTGGAAAAGACACGACATCCTCCAAAGCCTGCCATAAAATAAAACGGGCAAACACTAACGACAGCTGCCTTTTTGATTCCCTTTAAATCTAAATACGCGTCCTCATGATGAGAACCGCGTTGTTAACAAGCACGTGCTAATGACTAGGTCACGTCTTTAGAAAAATTTTGGTCCACTCAGAGAAACTGGACGGTATCGCAAATGCACTCGAGTCGGTCGTCTGATGCCACAGCCCAATAATGTCAAATTTCGCCACTCTGTCCTAACCGATACGTTCGTCGTACGTCCCACATTGATTTCTGTGGTTATTTCACGCAGTGTTGCTTGTCTGTTAACACTGACATCTGCTCTCGGTCGTTAAGTAATGCCGTCGGTCAATGCGTTGTCCGTGGTGACAGGTAATGCCTGAAATCTGGTATCTTCAGCACACTCTTGATACTGTGGATCTCAGAATCTGAATTCCCTAACAACTTCTGAATGTCCCACGCGTCTAGTTCTCCAACTACCATTTAGCTTTCAAAGTCTGTTAATTCCTGTCGTGCGCCCATAATGAAGTCGTAAACCTTTTCACATCATCTGAATACAACTATCAGCACTGCCATTTTATACCTTATGTACGCGATACTACTGCCATCTGCATATGAGGATATCGCCATCCCATGATTTCTTACTTCAGTGTATACATACATACGCAATGACTGGCTGCTATTGGAAAAAAAAAAGTTTAACTGCGGATTCAATTTTAAGCCGAAAGGTAGTCATTACAGAGCAAACAGCTAGCAGATTAGAGGAGAGGGAGGAGGCTGGATGAGATTACGCTTTTCGCATTCTGGGCTGTACGAAATGGAACGAACGAATCACAAAAAAAAAAAAAAAAAAAAAAAAAAAAAAAAAAAAAAAATTACAGAGGCAGTGCAGGAACAAATGTCCAGTTGTTGCAACATAGATGATGTATTTCTGCCCATCCCACAGGAACCGCAGGTTGCTGATATCTTACGCTAGTTTTCGTTGATCATTATTAAGCGAAATAAATCGAACAAATACTGCGAAAAGGGGTAACATCACAAAAAGATCAGGATAATGAAATTTTGTTTGTATGATAATTACCAACGATTGCTTCTGTGGTTGCTTAGCGGCTTTTCGAACTACATGCATAACAATTACAGCACATGATCGAAAACCACTCATATAAATGTCAATAGAATATTTTAACAAATGAGCATACAAACACAGTAATGAACAGGTTTCTCACGACTTTATACTGTGTAATAGTCATATATGTTGGTCTCCGTTATCTTTATTATACTTGTTCACCACTGTATTATTTGCACTGAAACCTGTTTCCTATTTATTTTATTTTCTGTTATCTTCTGTGACTCTACATTTTATAGCGTACAAAAAGATGGCCGAAAGTAGCGTATTTGGCAACCACGCTGCGACAACAGTTTTTCTTAAAAAAAAAATTAAGGTTGGACATCCCATAGACAATTAGATCATTGGACACACAGCTTCATATCGTGCGTCTTTTTTACTGCTGATATATCTGGCAACCCTGTTTCCTCAAGTTAAATATTTTGAAGGTATTTAATACTTCAATTTCTTTGAAAGTCAAATATTCAGATTGGAGTTTGCATAGGGTTGCTAAACTGTTTTACAAAGCGGTACACCGATGAACATAGATGTCAGGCATGTTCGATGCAGCCGGCCGCTGGTGGCCGAGCGTTTCTAGGCGCTACAGTCTGGAACCGCGCGACCGCTACGGTCGCAGTTTCGAATCCTGCCTCGGGCATGGATGTGTGTGTTGTCCTTAGGTTAGTTAGGTTTAAGTAGTTCTAAGTTCTAGGGGGCTTATGACCTCAGCAGTTGAGTCCCATAGTGCTCAGAGCCATTTTTTGGTTCGATGCAGGTAGCTATAGCTACCGAACTATCAATTTCTGTATGAATATAATTTTACGCGTCAAGAGATCGACAAATATTTAGGTCCGCAGTAGGACAACTAATCCGACCCCCCCACCCTCCCACCCCCACCCACATCCACACACACACACACACACACACACACACACACACACACACACACACACACACAAGGCGCGCGCTTGACGAAAGTGCTGGACGATATTTCATTCGGAGTGATGTGTTTACTACAATCATACACTATATAAATACAGATTTGCAGCGTATGTGCAATATCAGAAGAAAAAATAAGAGTTGAATATCCAGGCAACGATGAGATCATTAGGAAACGGACCAAGTTTTCTTCAAAGGAAGAATACAGTCACCCTTTTCAATTAATTTAGGGAAACTGCGGTAAAGTTAAATCGAGATATCAGGAAGGGAATTTGAACCTAACTCCTCCCGAATGCACGTCCAGCATCTTAACCATTATGCCACCTCGCTCTGTACCTAAAGTATGAGACAACCAAAAAAACTTACTGAACAGTATCATTGCACAATACTTCTATTCTGGCGAAAGTAACGTACTATTATAGAGAATAGTTTGCAGGAACTGAGGAATTTAGTGCGATATGTGAGAACTGATACCTACTTTCGCATATTTTTGGCATACCTTTAAGGACATCGATCACCAGGCATTATCCAAAATTAAGCACTTTACGCAAGAGAGAGAGAGAGAGGCATAAAGAGTGCCAATGTAGCAAAATGGATACGTAGACAGGAAATATAGAACGTTTCTCACCCTCTAAGGCACAGCAACAGGAGCACGATATGTGCGAGAGTGCATTTCCGCAGTCGTCGTTATTTACAATACAAATTTTCTGGGCTTGTGCCCGTGTCGTCAAATTGTTTTCTAGAAACGTTTTGGTCACTGTTTGAAATGGTATTCGTGAGGTTGGTGTATTAACTAATATTAAAGGCACGACCCTGACACAAACCGCTTTAAAGTGTGGCCCAAACGTATGTCTCCCAAACAACACGTGGGCGCAGTCACAGACTCGGTTAACATTTATTGAAAGTGACAACATAAATTCCATGGTTCCAAACAAAAAATATTGTATCAGGAAATTTAAGTTTTAGGTGTGCTACTATAAGAAACTGCACGACACTAAAAACGACGGACCAGTTTTCGGAAGGTGATTCTGGCTAATGATAACTGGCTGTGTGGCAGTTAATTTCCTGGTAGCCACAGAGCCGTAAATATAATTGTCAAACGAGTGTTCTTTCTAATCTCCAGAATATTTATGTCATTTCTATGGACAGCTACCTCGCCATCATCGCAAACAATTCGTAGAATGGTACGATTTTTTGTTCAAACTGAAAGATTGTTTGCGATAATGGCGAGGCGGCTGACCGTCAGAAATCACAAATTTTCTGGAGATTAGAAAGTACACTATCTGATCAAAAGTATCCGTACATACCTACGTAATGCGGAATTGACCACCAGATGTCACGAGAGGCGGATCCGCTGGTATAAAAGCAGGCGGAGAGTATTGTGTTGTCAGAAGAGAAGCAGTAACAGCAGGAAGGAAGGGTTGGTCAAGAGTGCTCAGTGACTTCGAAAGTAGACTATTTACTGGGTGTTACTTGACTAAAAAATCGATCATACGCGTTACAGCCCTCCCAAAGCTGCCCAAGTCGACTGTGGATGATGCGATTTTGAAGTGACCAAGACCAGGCAGACTGCATGCACTGAGGGGCTACGATCGTTGAGCACAATTCACATGAAGTGAGCGGAAGGAATCAGTAGTGACTTCCAAAGTGCTAGTACCAGTCCAGCTACCACAATGATTGCCCGTAGCGAGTTAAAAAGAACAGGATACAATGACAGAGCAGCTCCTCGTGAGCCAATCATGTCTGAAATCAATGCTACGCAATGCTTGAGGTAGTCTGAAGAGCAAGACCGTTGGACAGTGGGTCACGAAAAACGAGTGTTTTGGGGTGATAAACCACACTATACGGATGGGAGGGTTTGGGTTTGTCAGGTACCTGGAAAACATTAACTGCCACGTCTACTGCCAACAGTGAAGTACAGGGAAGGTGGCGTTTCGGTATGGGGGTTGTTTTCGTTGTTACGATGCAGTCCGCATATCTAAAGGATTTTACGGCATTGTGAACTGCATGTGGTAGAGGAGGCGATGGTTAATTGCGTGAAGGTGGCACCGCAGCCTGTCATAAAGCAACATCTGTGAGGCAATGATTTGTGAACAGTATCATTCCTGCCATGGACTGGCCTATCCAAGATCCGATTCGAACCCAATGGAACGCCTTTAGGAAGAGTTAGAACGTCGATTTCGCTCCAAACTCCAGCGTCCAACATCCTTCCCTTCCGTAGTTTCGGGTGTTGACGGAGAATGTGCTTCCATACATCCACAGACGTTCCGACACTTTATAGCAAGTATCCCCAGCACAGTCCAAGCCGTGATAAAGCCGAAGATTGGGTGAGGCCTCATATTAATGTCCATCAATAGGTGTCTGGATACTTTTGATCAAGCAGTGTACCTCTGGTGTGGCGGCCGTTCCGTTGTAAGAAAGCTGTATATAATACCGTATATAAACCACAACTAAATGAGAAGGTCGTGTTTCCTAGTCAAAACAACAGCCACTGCTTGATGGACTTGAAAAAACGCATTCTTATCACTGGAATTCGAGGAGATATCAATGTAAATGCTCACTGACTCTGCCTAAAAGTATGTAATGTAAAATATTTAAATAATCAGTACTTCTTCGCTAATTTGGATCGCACAAACTGTGTGCCTGTCTTCGTAAACGGCCAACTCCGGCGATAAATACAGCTTAACAATAAATACAGCCCTCGTGATGACTGGGTGTTGTGTGATGTCCTTAGGTTGGTTAGGGGTAAGTAGTTCTAAGTTGTAGGGGACTGATGACCATAGATGTTATGTCCCATAGTGCTCAGAGCCAATAAATACAGCCACCCTCCCCAGATACTAGGTTTCAGCGATAGCGTTGTACGTGTTGTAAATTCACGTGCATATCGATATCTGAACTTCGAAGAAATAATCTTTGCACTGACTCCAACAGTGAAACAATTTTTCACGCCTTCATCATACAGAGGCAGTGAGTCAATATTGTATGTTAGAAGCGTTCAACAGCAGTCGCAAGTCGAAGGAGGCCACTTAAACAGCGAAATATGACTTTGTGTCTGATTCATTTACCTGTACATGTAGTAGCAACGCCGTGAGAAAGAAAGCGTGTGAGAAAAGCAAACCAATCTATGCCATTTTAAATTAGACTCAGCTGTGACTCGGGCAGAACAGTGCAACAGAAAGCTCAGGCGAGCTAACATTTCTCCTACCTATGCCAATAGACTGTCAATTGGATTGAAGTAAAATGGGCAGAACATAAGGCTATTTTACGAAGTGTGTAGACATTTGCGCAAGGGCGTTTGGTTTACGACCATCGGGTGTGGGATTTGATATGGCTCGGGCAGCGACCCATCACCCAAGGAACAGATGAACATGTTACGGCACAGGCAATTGCCTAATTAGGTGTCCAGTTTTACTCGCCATGTCCCATCGAGCACGTTAGAGCCCAGGTGACGTTCTAGCGGACTGCTTTCGATACCCTCCAGCCGTGTGTCACACGGATCTTTGCTTCGTAATTAACCCGTGCGAACTGCACTGTTGTTGCTACTTTCAACTAGTTATTTAACGCATCAGGCGCAGCAACCGAGTAAGACAAAGAACTTACTTATATTAGTACTTCACACAATAAATAGAAAACGAAGACTGAATTTGGTATCGGCAAAGCAAGAACTATAGTTATAATAGCAGCAAGAAGAAATTTTTTTTCGCGTATCTACATATTTCTAGACCTTTTTTGAATTATAGTATAAAACCTAAAGGTCGAGAATGACACGAATAAATATCTCCTTCACGTAATATTAAGAACTTAGACGTAAAATCCCAGTGAAATACTGGGCTTGGAATGTCAGCTAACAAAACAACCGCTTCCGATGGCGTATTAACAAGTAGACCACAGTAGTCCTAAAGGCGTCGGCTGATGTGGCGGTCCACGGGTTTTGTGACGTCACTTCCTGCTATTTCGAGGCTCATCAGAAGGACAGGCCGCGGCGCGTACGTCACGAAGGTAGGCCTCAACTCGCTCGTTCGCTCAACTCAACAGACAAAATGCGTTTCTAAACCTATTAACTCGCAGCTGGGCGTGTGCGCACTAAAGGGAATTGCATCTTCTATTGAAATCTGTTATTATGAAGTCTTACTGATTAACAGTACTACAACAACATTTAATTTAAGATCAATACTCGATATAAATAGTATAAAGGCTTGTTTATATAGCATTTAGTCTCTTCTGCTTAACAGTCATCATATCATACAAGAAGTGTGTCTTATGCAACTGATAATCATTTTGGCATGGTTTTAATTTTATTGTACTCCAGTACAGCCGTAAAAATTATAATTAGGCCTATAGACTTCCGATCATTGTAGGACTAATAACAGTAAGACTCCATAACAGCGGATTCCAGTAGAAGATGCGATTCTCGTTTGTAGGTACAAACTTAGTTACGAGTTATTAGGTGTAGGATCGTAGTCTGCTGAGTTGAGCGAGTGCTGCCCTACCTCCGTGGCGAACACGCCTGTCTTTCTAATAGGCCTCGCTGCCATTTCACGCTGAGGAATCATTTCATCGCGTGAAATACAAAATAATTTCTGCGATGTTTCAGATACTTGCCACGTAAAGTAGAAGCAACAGGAAGTAAGAACGCTCACTGTATCACAAGCAGAAAGGAAGATGCCATACTATATTTATCGGGATCATTTTTATATTTCATGTTACACTCCATGAATATATGCTGTTTCTAAGCACCAGTACATCACGAGAACTAAGATTTACGAGAAAAAGAGTGATTTACCTCACTAACTGCGATTATATGAAACTGGAATGACAACTGAAAATTTGTGCTGCGCAGACTCTTACAAAAACAGACAGATAGGGGACGTTAATCAGGGTAGTGTGTAACAGGTAACACCAGAAAGTAGTTACTGTTTACGGATCACCTTTGACCTAAATATCACTCAAACGGACAAATGTTACAGAAACTAAGTGAAGTTAAGAGAGGTAGAAGGAAATAGTTCCACAGACCATTGTTGTCTTAAATTACCTGCGAGCTCAAGAAAATATATATACATGTACATACCACCGGTAAGAACCGACAAAAATCTTTCGCAAATATTGTTGTCATGTTAAAACGGTTCACAACAAGAAAGCACATGCTGCTTACTTAGAGTCGAGATGTGCTGATTCAACTTTTAAAGTACACAAACTTCCCTGAAATTCAAGAGGCTCCTTGATTATACGACGTCCCCTGGTATATCTCAGAAGATCCCGTCATTCTTCACTTGTGTTTATTTGAGGCAGTTCATCTCAAAGCAACAGTTGAAGTACACTCCGCAGCAACATTATAATTCACGTAAAAATTAGGGAATGCAGAATACGTAAAGAGTTGGCCGATAAAATTTGATATTTACGTCTATCCAGCGCTGCCATGTGTGCCCGAGTAGCGGGGATCTTGATCCCCACTAAATGATGTCGCCAGGTCACAACCTACGCAAGGAAGGTAATAAGTTAGCATATCAACAATATCGAAAGCACCAGTGACGGAACATTAGATGGAAAATTGTGGAACAGAAAAATAGGCTGTGACTTTCTGGTAAGAATAATCACGGAATTCACTTGAAATGATTTACGAAAATAAAGGCTATATCTTAATGAGGATACAAGAACGAAGACCCGAAGATTGCACACCGCAACCATGCTGGATCTAGCCTACACGGGCGCAACAAACCTTCAGTCAAGTTAGGAGAGCACTCTGTCCAATCTGTCTCGTGGACTTCGAACTCTCCTGAAACTTCTCCTGCCTTCTATACAAGCGCGACTGCACTCCACGGCCGTCACGAGCAGATGGTTCTAGGAGTAAGGAGGACGCGCTGTCAGATCTTGCGCTCTCTACCCGCTACTCCAGCGGTGACTCAATGTTTTCTCAGGTCTGGAGGGGAGACTCCAAGGCAGCCTGAACCAACTGTCTCTCGCTATCCGCAAGAATACAACTTGTGGTCCGCAAAGTCCCCGGGGCCGTCTTGACATCTGGTCTACTCTTGACTTGCAGCAAGATTCAGATCTCCCTAATATCATTAGGGCTGTTCCAGTCTCTGCTCCGGTGTCTCCTTCTATCCCCATTCATCCAATGGACACTTGGCACCAGAGTCACCAACGATATGAACTCAACAATTTAACGCTAATTTCTCTTCCCACCTTCAATCTCATCACGCCGAAATCACAGTCAAGCACAAATACGCACGCACGATCATAAATGAAGTACAACACTTGGAACTGAAAGCACGTTTATTACGGGCACTAACATACAGCCAGAAGAGAACTGAAATGCTGAGTGGAGAGTGCAGCTACTTTCACAAACACCGAACATTCCAGAATGCTTGTGTTTATCCAGACTTTGAATATTCCAGATTACGCAAACATACTTAAACAACCTTCCCAGAAAAGATAAATACTAAATGAAAACAACAAATAACTGCTGGTGGTCAGGTTTAATCTAGCGAGCCGCAGCACGCTAGCCAGCGATGCTAACCGCTACTCTACACTCCATGCAACACTCGCGGCAATATTGCCCTTCATTTTTCCTATAACTAACACCACTGTGAAGTTCTTATAGTTCGCCAAAATTGAAATACGGAACGATAATTGAATGCAAATTACATCACTGGCAGTTTCTATATGAACATGTATCTGATACTCGTGGAGTTAATACAGTGGAATGTGAAGTACTCTGGGTCAAATTATACTGCGACCATTCCAAATTTGGCTCCCAATGAAGCTGGGAGGTTGACCTTACTATAGATATTAGTACAATAAGACAGTTATTTAGCAATTACAGAGAAAAACACAGCTACTGATACGGTAATCCCTGTACGCTCCCAGCATCCACACGTCCATTCGGTGGAGTATCGCCTCATGTATGTTCCATTATCTGCTTTAGCCTTTCAAACTGAACTGCAGAACATCAAACACACCTACTCCAGCAATGGCTCTAGCTCTGCAATCATATGATAATATTCTAAGAAAAAAGAAAATGCATAAAATTACATCACTTCTGTAAGATGGCCATCAACAATCATTCAGCAGTTACAAAGCCTGGTGAAAAATCCCATATACTGGCAGCATTTGAGGAACCTTGCAAAAAAGTTAAAGTAGCCCATCTATTAAATAGTAAAGAGAAATTGGAACCCTTGGTACAGAACGCTGTATATAAAATCCCGAACAACCATCTTTCAGCAGAAAACCTTTCATGTGATGTAGAATGTGAAGTTTTACATGGAAATAAACAGTACACGACACAGAATGCCAGCTTAGTATTAAATGATAAGACTTAATTTCCATTTTGCCATTTTTTTTACAGATACTACATCCTGACTGTGAATTAAACTTCTATGTGACAAAAAAGTAATTTTTTCCTACGTAAACACTGTCATTATCGTATCTTCTGAACAAACAATATCTGTGCCTGTCGCACATCATGTTTATCTGTGTTTGCGACATTCAATTGTCACTATTCAATTGTCTCTTGAAGATGGCCTGAGAAGCCGAAAGCCGGTTCGTGTCCAAATAAATATAAGTTTGCAGACTATTAAGAACTGTTTTGCTTTTTTATATGATTTCCAGTTTGTCTAAATAATGTCACGAATATGTCAGTTTCTTTGAATAAGTGTTAACCGTTCATACGTTCCATCTTTTTTGATAAAAGCGGCGACTATAATGACGTACGTCGTACAAACGTGAAAAACTCTTAGTACAACACAGAGCTGAAAAAAAATACTAGAATAGTTCATCTTGTTCATAAGCGTATCATTTACTCAGACGTAACAAGCCGCAAAGGAAAGAAAAATATTACGCAGTCATGAAACAACCAACTTAGATTGTTCGTAAAATTGCGTTAGTAAAAGAAATGCGTCTTTCAATCTACAGCGGAGTGTACGCCCTAATGAAACTTACGGAGATTTGAAAAATGTTCGTCGCAGCTTTCCCTTTCGTGCGTAATGGTGCAGTTGTATGAGCTAACACAGGTGGGAGGGGCTACATTCACCTGGGCTTCAATGGAATCTTTGGTAATAACCTATGGCATCATGATAGTGCATACAACGCGAACATTACTGAGGACTACGTGTTCGCTCCACGCTTAATGTCTTCCCCGTGGCGATTGCATCTTCGGCACGATAACTGTCCATGTAACATGGCCAGCATCGTGCTACAGAGGTTTGAGGACCATGACAATAAACCCATGAGCCAATTCTCCTGAAGTGAACCCGATGGAATAGACCTAGGGCGCTATCGGACGCCACCTTCGCTTCCACAAACCACAACCCGCGATTTATGACAGTTGTGAAACCAGTGCGTAGACATCTGGCGTTACATATCTCCGGAAACCTAGTTCCGGACTTGTCGAATCCACGCCGCGCACAATCGCTGCTGTATTGCGTTCCAAAGGTGGAGCAATACACTTTTAAGCGGTGTTCATAATGTTTGGCTCATACGTGTATTTTAGTCGACTGCCTACTAAGCAACTGACAATGTCGTACGAATTTTCGAAAACGTCTATATATGGTCCACAGCATCTTAACGAGGTAAAAATTACTTGAAAGTTACAAATAATGCCAATTCCATTTCAGATACGTTCAAAACTCATTCTAAAATTACTGAAACGAAGTTGCGTACACATCGCCCGCTGACAATGAAAATTATGTGGTATAACAATCACAAAATGCAATGTGTTTTCATCAGATATCTGCCTTATAAATAACTTGTGAGACATATTTCAGATATGCAAGAGGCTTTATACATTGGAAGAGGAAAAGTCACGTAGTACATATCGACGTAATACTACTTAGGCATGCAATTATTCCAAGCACACGCCAGATTTACTGGCATTTACACGTAGTGGGCAGGACACTGTCGGCAAGAGGCGAACAGTTTAACAGGCACAGAAGCGATGTTGTGATTATATTAGGTAATCTGATGACAGATTTACTTCAGCAAAAACGAAATAACATGGGGGAGGCCATCCTGTTTACAAATCGTTGAACCTGTCCTCTTTAAGTCTACGGCTAAGTCGATGTCAGGCGAAACCGCTTCCATGTCGCGGCAGGATAACAACAGAAATGTTCTCGTGAAGACATATTTATCAACATTTCTGTAAAAAAAATATCACAGAAGGGGCGTCTCCTATTCTGAGGTAGCGAACTGACATATTTAAAAAGAAAAGCAATACTTTCGTAGCGATTTGTTGGTGGTTCCGATTACGACTTCTTAGATGCGATGTAATTGCTACACGAACAACAATTACTTAGTAAATTACTTTCACATTTTTGGTACAGATGCAAAATAGTGACATGGAACGTGATGAAAACTTATAAAAATGTATCTAAAACTTGTGTTTACAATTTTCTGTTGGTCTACTACCTTGACGGTATGCGTTATTTTTTAAGTACAATGCTACACAGACTGGCTTTGTACAGATTAAACCAGCTCGTTAGTTGTCGTTTCCCATTAGCACAAAAAACATCATGACTGTATTTGTTATTGACGTTTTGCTTAAATGTTGATGCCTTACAAAGGATTTCTCCCTAACAGGTTTTTATGACTGATGAAAGCAACTGCACGTCGTCATAAAATATATTAAGATTTAAGAATTTTATAATGTGGTGAGTGAACGAATAAATAGATGTCGCCGTATAACAGCTCACGTCTAACCCAGACAAGGATTTCTAATTGTGCCATTATAGCACAGCTGTAAAGAGAATGATTCATAGTTACTGAAGTTGTTAGCCAGTCTTGTTACAGAGACATCTGAAATTGACATGTTCCAATCTATATGGGGGAACTGCGCTAATTGGTGATGTAATTACAACAGTAAGGACGTTATACATCACAGCCTCACATTTGAAGGATTATATATATATATATATATATATATATATATATATATATATATATATATTTTTTTTTTTGTTACTTGGAAGTCATTAAAGCTGCTGCTAATAGTGTATCCATTGTACTGCTATGCTTTTTCTCCAGCACATCTTAACCGAACCGCACGGCAACAGTTTCACAAATGTCACTCGTCTAATAGATGTATGAAAATGCAGTTTAAAATATTTTATAAAAAAATACATGCATATAATTAGAATTTCTAACGTTTACGGTGGGTGTTGCGGACAAAAGGTTGGTGCTATAACTTACAAATTCTATACAAAAATTCCTACAAGAAGCTACCTTACGTTAACGCACCGAAAAGGCTCGCGCCGTATTTCAGACAGTGGACTCGTATTCGGGACAGAGACGAAATGTTGACGCTTGCCTCAGGTGATTATGTGAAAACCACGGAAAACCTAATTGCAATGTCAGGGACGAGAGTGCTACTCCCCCGGAATGCAAATTCATTGCCTAAAACATTTATTTTTTACCACATTGAATTATTTCTATACTTTCCAGCAGGCGCGCATACACTGAACATGCGTCGTATGATACATACATGTACGAAGGAAGTTATTTGTGTTGCGGACTCTATGAACACAGTTAAAGAAAGTATCCAGGCAAATTCTCTAAACCATGTTTGAAGACAGAAATGCATGATGATCTACGGGGTTTTTAATTTAATTTTTTTAAATATCCAGTAGTTTTACAGCTTACCTGTACTCCAGAAGCTACTGCAGACTTGTTTCATAATTATTAGTGAGAATGACAGCACACTTTTTACAATAATTTCATTGTGCAGCCGCGAACCCCATGTACGGAATCAGACACCACGGCTTCAAAATCTTTATGTTAAAAAAATCATGTTTGTCGGCTACTGTAGCTACAGGTAGCACCTTAACCACCAGACGATCAGGTGTATTAAATTGTGGTATTGCTTGCAGTAAAAGAAGACCAAAACCGGTCTTTTCGGCTAACAAAGCAGTTAATTCCTAAACGAAAGGTATATTGATCGTCAACAGCCTTTATGGGTGGAAAATGATTAATGGCATAAAAAATTAAATTCTCCAGTGAAATATTGAAAGGCAGGGAACGTTCTTTTCGGTCCATTGAGGGTCACCCCCCTCCCCCTTAACAGCTCTCTCTCTCTCTCTCTCTCTCTCTCTCTCTCTCTCTCTCTTTCTTTCTTTCTTTCTCTCTTCTCTGCTACAACTGAGCTGGGAGCATAATGGACAAAACATATATGCTAATCTTCGGATAACAATCGTAAAAACGTGTAGAAACTTCTGTCTTGAACCATTCTCTACATCACATTTTTGTGAGATTATATACAGTTTGTATATAATACTTTTGGTACCATAAATTTTGGTTATTGACAAATACAAAACGCTTCTCTGATTTCGTGTTATGCTATGTAATACTTTCATAAATAGTTTTCGTTCAGGGCAACCGCAGATGAACCAATCCGTCTTTCTCAAACAAATCGCTTTCAGCTGCATATGAACTTTTATAGGAACTCGACCAGCCTCACATCTTCAGGTCACGAAATCGATCGTGTTCCTGTTCAAATGGTTCAAATGGCTCTAAGCACTATGGGACTTAACATCTGAGGTCATTAGTCCCCTAGACTTAGAACTACTTAAACTTAACTAAGGACAACACCCACATCCATGCCCGAGGCAGGATTCGAACCTGCGACCGCAGCAGCAGCGCGTTTCCGAACTGAAGCGCCTAGAACCGCTCGTCGACAATGGGCGGCCGTTTTCCTGTAAGAGTTCGTGTATAGCTGTAAGAGGTTTATTTCAGAAGCATTTTACTTTCATAATGATCTCCATCTACACTGATACTCCGCACCTCACCGTACGGTGCGTGGCGGAGGGTACCCTGTACCACTACTTGTCATTTCCTTTCCTGTTCCATTCGCAAATAGAGCAAGAGAGAAACGACCGTCTGTATGCCTCCGCATGAGCACTAATTTCTCGTATCTTCCGCATGAGCACTAATTTCTCGTATCTTATCTTCGTGGTCCTTACGCGCATTGTGTGTTGGTGGCAGTAGAATCGTTCGGCAGTTAGCTTCAAATGCCGTTTTTCTAAATTTTCTCAACAGCATTTCTCGAAAAGCACGTCGCCCTCTCTCCAGTGATTTCCATTTGAGTTCCCGTAAGATCTACATGTTGTTCAAATCCGCCCGTAACAAATCTAGCAGACCGCTTCTAAACTGCTCCTATGTCTTCCTTTAATCCGACCTGATACGGATCTCAAACACTCGAACAGTACTCAAGAATAGGGCGTACCAGCATCCTGTATGCGGTCTCCTTTACAAGAGAAGCACTCTTTCCCGAAATTCTCTCAATAAAGAGACGCCGACCATTCGCCTTCCCTACCACAGTTCACACATGCTTGTTTGCTCTTCAACGTTACGTTAAACGACTGGACTGCGTCGAGCAGAACACTAGTAATACTGTATCCGAACATTACACGTTTCCTTTTCTTATTCATCCGCATTAGCTTATATTCTTACACATTTAAGGCTATCTGCCATTCAAAACACCAACTGGAAATTTTGTCTAAGTCGTCTTGTGTCTTCCTACGTTCACTCAACCTCGACATCTTACCGTACACCAAGGCATCATCAGCAAACAACAGCAGATTTCTGCCCACTCTGTCTGCCAAATCATTTATGTATATAGAGAATAACAGATGTCCTATCGCACTTCCCTGGGGCACTCTTGACGATACCACTGTCTTTGACGAGCACTCGCCGTAGATGACAACATACAGGTTTTGTTACTTAAGAAGTCTTCGAGTCACTCGCATATCTATGAATTTAATTCCAGATGCTCTAACCTCCGTTAAAAGCCAGCAATGGGGCACCGTTAAATGTTTCCAGAATGAGATTTTCACTCTACAGCGGAGTGTGCGCTGATATGAAACATCCTGGCAGATTAAAACTGTGTGCCCGATCGAGACTCGAACTCGGGACCTTTGCCTTTCGCGGGCAAGTGCTCTACCAACTAAGCTACCGAAGCACGACTCACGCCCGGTACTCACAGCTTTACTTCTGCCAGTACCTCGTCTCCTACCTTCCAAACTTTACAGAAGCTCTCCTGCGAACCTTCGCAGGAACAGTTTTCATTTGCCAGGAAGTTTCACCGTTAAATGTTTTATGCACATGGTTCATGGAAACATTCCATCACAATGATACTCAAATCAAGGTCAATAGCCGTAATCGGAGGTCAATAACTGCACGTTCATCAGAAATACGACCAAGGTGGAAAATAAATATATCTTTTCAAACTTACAAGTGAAGTACTCCACCTTCAACAGCAAACACCAAATTTAAGTGATTTTACGATACGGGAATGTGTATGTTCACCACCATCAAGGTCGTCAATCTATGAAATTCAGAAAGTGTGCATCCGATGTTTCCATGTTATCGAATGTAACATCTATAAATGTGCATTGGTTTCTTCGCTAATGGCGCGCGGTTTCTACCATGTACACGCTTCCCTTTCGTTTCGAATGCCTTTGATTTCAAGATTTCCTCTAACATGAAACAGTAGTATTGAACTCGCAGTTCAGTTTGCCCTTAAGTCCGGGATCACGGGTGCTTCCTATATTCGACTCGACTATGTGTGTGAGGGGTAATATCTCAACCGCACTTTCCCTAGACGGTGGTAGGACCACTAACTGATCACCCGGCCACCAAGAAGATTGGCTGAAGTAAGAAGTGTAGTGAAGAAATGTGGGTACGCAATACGGCTTGCTAGACTACTCGCTACATGGGCACTGCTGCCCCCATAAAGGAACGGTGAGATGCACGACACACATCGCAACATGGTCTTTTGAGGGAACAAAGTTGCTATGCTGGTGCTCGTCTTAAAAATTTACTGTCTACTGTTGCAATTTTATAGCTAGAGTTTTCCTTAAAGGTGAAATACTGAGTACTGTCAGCGAATGCAGCTTCAATTCGTGAGTGGCCACGACGTAAGGAGATGCATGCAATGAGCGTCGTGTTTTTTGCTGTCTCAGAATGTTTAAATTTGGTGATGTAGGCTGTACCAGTGTAATATAGTTTAGTAGTAGAAGTGGAACATGATTTGAATCATGTTAGCTATTTAAATGGTGAAAAAGTACAATAAATGTAAAGTGAAAGTTACGGCTAAGACCTGCCCCAATAGTTTGGATATCCTCGATAGAAGGAGTAAAGGAACTAATATTCCTTCTCAAACCCCGCATGAACTTCGCCGCCATCGAGAAGACAGTGGGAAGCTCACAAACTGATATTAGCTATTAAAAGCGTTCACATGCGAAAATATCAGAAATAAGTCATGCGTTTCTACTATCTTTTTGTACCTGAAACGAGCATTTCCCTCACCTCACGACTGACCTCTATTTTGAGAAGCTCTCTATAAACACTACTGGCCATTAAAATTTCTACACCACGAAGATGACGTGCTACAGGCGCTAAACTTAACCGACAGGAAGAAGACGCTGTGATATGCAAATTATTAGTTTTTCAGAGCATTCACATAAGTTTGGCGCCGGTGGCGACACCTACAACGTGCTGACATGAGGAAAGTTTCCAACCGATTTCTCATACACAAACAGCAGCTGACCGGCGTTGCCTGGTGAAACGTCGTTGTGATGCCTCGTGTAAGGAGGAGAAATGCGTACCATCACGTTTCCGACTTCGATAAAGGTCGGAGTGTAGCTTGTCGCGACTGCGGTTTATCGTATCGCGACATTGCTGCTCCCGTTGGTCGAGATCCAACGACTGTTAGTAGAATATGGAATCGGTGGCTTCAGGAGGGTAATACGGAACGCCGTGCTGGATCTCAACGGCCTCATATCACTAGTAGTCGAGATGACAGGCATCTTATCCGAATGGCTGTAACGGATCGTGCAGCCACGTCTCGATCCCTGAGACAACAGATGGGAACGTTTGCAAGACATCAACCATGTGCACGAACAGTTCGACGACGTTTGCAACAGCATAGACTATCAGCCCGGAGACTATGGGTGCGGTTACCCTTGACGCTGCACCACAGACAGGAGCGCCTGCGATGGTGTACTCAACGACGAACCTAGGTGCACGAATGGCAAAATGTCATTTTTTCGGATGAATCCAGGGTCTGTTTACAGAATCATGATGGTCGCATCCGTGTTTGGCGACATCGCGGTGAACGCCACATTGGAAGCGTGTATTCGTCATCGCCATACTGGCGTATCACCCGGCGTGATGGTATGGGGTGCCATTAGTTACACGTCTCGGTCACCTCTTTCTCGCACTGACGGCACTTTGAACAGTGGACGTTACATATCAGATGTGTTACGACCCGTGGCTCTACCCTTCATTCGATCCCTGCGAAACCCTACATTTCAGCACGTGCAGGTCCTGTATGGGCCTTTCTGGATACAGAAAATGTTCGACTGCTGCCCTAGCCAGAACGTTCTCGAGATCTCTCATCAATTGAAAACGCCTTGTCAATGGTGGTCGTGCAACTGGCTCGTCACAATACGCCAGTCACTACTCTTGATGAACTGTGGCATCGTGTTGTAGCTGCATGGGCAGCTCTACGTGTACACGCCATCCAAGCTCTGTTTGCCTCATTGCCTAGGCGTATTAAGGCCGTTATTACTGCCAGAGGTGGTTGTTCTGGGTACTGATTCCTCAGGATCTATGCACCCAAATTGCGTGGAAATGTAATCACATGTCAGTTCTAGCATAATATATTTGTCGAATGAATACCCATTTATCATCTGCATTTCTTCTTGGTGTAGCAATTTTAATGGCCAGTAGTGTAGAGAAAAAAATACATTCTCCTATAAAAAGCCACGAGAAACGGTTTACAAGAACAGCTGCTGAAGGAGGCGCCTTTGATCTCCAGTTGATTCATAACTTAACATAGGCTTTAGCTACACAAAAACAGAGACAAAATGAGCCATAGAAAAAATGCGTTGGGTCTCAAACAGCAGAATTTACAACATCTAATACAAAAAACGGCGATGGCAGCAAGAGAAGAAATGATAATTAACTCCCGTCACGAACTAAATAGCTTAACACCCTCAAAAGCAATCTATACCAAGTATTTGCGTTCCTATCACGTCGTTGGTCACTCCGATAAGCTCTATTTGGGCGGATAGAAAGCTACTGAAAGCCCTAACCTTGCCAGTGCGCAGGAATTTTGACAGGAACATGTGAAACACGTTCAGTAACTAAAAGCTGTTACGCTAACGGATAAATGAGCTGTATAGGAAAAACACGGTTCCCTACCCATGGTTACCACAGAGCGTTTATAGCGACTACTGGTACGAAGCTGGGCTAGTTTCAAATCTCGAACAGGTGCATTATAGAGGCACACTCACATTAGTTAGGTTCTTCTTACTAGTAGATAATTACTGTGATTAGAATATCCAATATTAAGCTAAAGACAAAGTGCAGAGACTGGAGGAGAGTAATGAAAATGGTGTGTGTGTGTGTGTGTGTGTGTGTGTGTGTGTGTGTGTGTGTGTGTGTGGACACGCGCGCCTTGCGTAAGTAGAACTTTCGTCAGTTACTCCAGACATACCGATCAAGGCATGGGATGAATCACCTGTCAACTAGACGTATGACGTGTAGAAAATAAAGCTCACGTTTGTGATAACGTGTAGGACAAACTATTTCGGGTTAATTTTTTTATTTCATGTACCATTTAGCAGAACGAGTCATATTTGGTAAATATAACACCTGTAACAACACAACTGAAATATTCAACTTGACAACGATAGGCAGCTGATATTTGTTGGACAATGGTGATCAAATATTTTTATTAGGCGACTGCAGAGAGTAGTTAAATGTTTAAAGATACACATGACACGCAGCTGTATGAGTATTTACTTTACTACGACCGGTTTCGCTACGTTGACCATTATGGCAGTAGAAAAGTGCCACACGTCAATAATGCGGTGGAACAATTTTGGAGCTCGAAGGCCTATTTCATTTTAGTACTGTGCACCTAGAAAATGAAATGCGTAATGCTCGCTTGAAAATTTCTGGCTTTGTATTCTTTTCTTTGCATGGGAGTCCACTTGCGGCTATTGGCTTAATTTTCTGTATACATTACAATAAAATATAATAGGTTAGTTAATTACAAAACGGTCTGATGCGAAAATGATGTATGACACTCTTATACCTTGATGATGTTCAATGCTGAAACCAGTCGTAAAAAAGTAAATACACAGCTGCGTGTCACGAATTTTTTTAGACGATGACATAGTATCCGCAACACAAAACGCAATATACTGGGCTGTAGTTGCGTGAAATTCAATGAAGTTTACTGCTGGCAAATGCAAGATGCGACTGGAGATAGTCACATCGGCTAAACAGCTCGACGTGAGTTATCTGAGGAATTTCGGAATGTATTTATCAATGTAATATTCATTTAAAACAATATTAAGTTTGGCCGTAAAATCTCGTTTCCCTCTTAGAAATGGATAACTCAGCAGTTTATGAAAGTGTGTTCCATACAATGCGTTTTCTCTTATTTTCAACAAATGAAATGAAGAAATAGTTTGTTGCAATTATGCGAAGTGTATCTCTGATCAATGGTGCGAGGAAAAAAAGAGAGGACAATAAGCATCTAAATCATAAACATGGCGCAGTGACACAGTGTTCGAACGCTCAGTAACTGCCCTAATTTTAGAGTGATGTCAGACAAGAAAGTGATATCTTTCTGCTGCTATTGTTACGCTCATTATCTGGATAAAGTGATCATATCCAATATCCAGTTAACAAACATTAAATTGACGAAGAATCTGACAACAGTGCTGTGAGTTAATGATGATGAGAAGGAGGAGGAGGAAGACGAGAAGAAGAATACCAACGGTACTAGATCCTTTCATTTTAACTGTAACTTTACACTGACGAACACAGAAGGGTGACTGTACGGTCACATTATCCATAAATGGATGATTTGGCGGCGAAAATGGAATATACAGGTAAAACATTAAGAACAGCCACTTTGGTTCATTTTTAATGTCTGTATCAAATAACACGAGGAAAAATTATGGAAAGAATAAATGAGATAGCATGTAATACACAAAAAGAAATTACATGACGCTGTTGGCAAAACCTATGTCAATCATAGCAGACGCCCATTAAGACACGCTAAGTGTTATTACGTGTTTAATTAGTCTAGCCACACGGAAGTTTAGACGGGCGACGCACGAACGCACACAAAGTCACTGTGGCGACCCCAATAACACTCTCTCGATCAAATGAACTTACTTTCGTCTCTCTCAGAAAACCAATAGCAGCACCAGAGCGTGATCTGCCGAGCAAACCAAGCCGAGGCCGTAGAGACACGAAGGCAGACGCCACACACCCACGTCTGCTGCACGGTAGATTTCCGCCGCCCTCGGGAAAAGAATCAGCCGAGACAATGGCGCGACCATATCAGAATCGGTAGATTCAGAGATGTGTAATCTGTGTTAATCACTGAGCATCACAGTAACATTGGCTGCAAACAGACCATGACGACTAACATTCATGAGTTGGTACACAGGGTCAATGGTTTTTTGAGTTCGTCACCGAAAAGTAGCTGGTAATTGTTATTCAGAAATGTATTACATCGCTTCGACAGTTATGTACTGAACATAAATTAATGCTTCGATGGGTGCTAAGGAAGAAACACAAGGATAATAAGATCCAGTAACAATAATGCAACGAAAGATGAAAAGTTGCGAACGGTGTTTCAAATCCGTCTTTGTAATTAACTCGAAATACATGTCATAAGAGGGAATAGGTCATTCGAATCATTTTAGATATGCGCCATAGAAAGATTAACAAAGTTATATAGGTAACGCTGTAAGTAGGACATATTACAATGAGGAGAAACCCGCCTTTTAAAATTCTAATGTTTGTAGTGTTTACAGAATGAGATTTTCACTCTGCAGCGGAGTGTGCGCTGCTAGTGTTTCATTGGCGTACCACTGTCTTGTCTAGGCATGGAAGTCTTGGGTAATCTCTGTCTGTGTCATGACATATCTTACAGATCTGCAATGAATCTAGATTCTGTCTGTCTTTAATCCCGCTCAGTATCAGACTAACGTACACTATGCACGAGTAACCTAGGTAGTTGTTTTGTGAACTACGCTCTTACTGGATGAATTGCAAGATTTTAGACTTATGTAAATAAAACTCAGTCCGAAAATTTGTTTTCACACAGTTATGTTTATTTGTTCGGTACATTAAAAAATTTGTATCGCTCAGGACGGATGCATCAACGGATTTGTAGGCTATGACAAATTCCAAGGATTTATCGTAACATACTTCTTGAACCAATGCAACATCATCTTAGGATCCATCTTCTTTACGAGAAGAATGACAACAGCAGCTCTGCCAATAAGATTTTGTTACTTAATTTAAGTAGCTTTGTTTTCTGAAACACAGAAAGATTTTGTTACTTAATTTAAGTAGCTTTGTTTTCTGAAACACAGAAATTGCATCGGGATTGAATACAAAAGGCACAATGCCGACTTCTGTCCAGGGGGAGTAACGCTTCAAACAGTCTGTAACATTTCCTAGGAGACCAGTAGCAGATTCCGATGCACCACTGCAGGTTTATTGTATTCCTTGGACCTTCACATTGACGATGAAACACAGAAATTGGACCTGTTAAGTTTCATGATTTTTAGCGAAATTTAATTATCTATAAACCACTTTGGTAAATACAGCGTAAATCCAAATCCCAAAAAGAATTCGGAGGCCGCTCAAGGGTATTTAACGAGCACTTGATACAAAGTACTCATGTTCTTCGGTGGCTCGTTGCAGAATAATAATGCAATATGATTTATTCAGTTTGTTATTCTAATTACCATAATTTCTGTGAAAATACCTTCACATAAGGAAATAGCCGGTAGCATGCAATTACCAAAACATATAACAGAAAATGGAGTAATGCGACTACCTTTGGATGCAAAAGTACTTAGACGAGATGGGCGCCGCTGCGAGAACAGTTTAGCACTGCACTGCATTCAGTGAACTCACTCACAATGTGCACAGCGATCAACTCTTCATCATTGAATATATCTACACTGTTATGTGTCGCTCGTAAATGGCAACTAACAGTACTAGGAAAATAAATCCGAGACAGAACCGAACAGTATTGAAAGCAAGTTTAACAAAGAAGAGCAAAGTGTGCCTTACTGCAGTCAGCAGAAAATAATGCTAGAGAACGAACAAGTTTATTCACACAAAAGACGCACAGAGCATATTGTCGACATTCGCATTATTTTGTAGATTTTTCTGGAAGAAACAGATAGAAAGATAAAAGGAAGTAAGAAATCAGACGAATTACAATTACTCTGCTACGAGCCACCAGGGGTTCGTTCTAACAAAACACTCAGAAAAATATTCCTGAACTGCTTCCGAAATCCTGTCGGTGGCATTCGGTGTCACTCTGTACATACCCTACGCAGAAAAGTTTCTAAGAGCGAGCGCTTGGATTTTCTCTCGTCACTGATGAGGCCATCAGAGGTTACGGGCTTTGTTTGGAAGGAATGACGCGGGTCATCATGACAAATCCACAAAAATAGAAAAACGAAAAAGAGTGGAAAGAGTAAATACAACAGTTTGCTGGAAGGAAAGAATGGAACGGTATCATCAAACAACCATCCCAGCATTCATCTTAAACGATTTACGTAAACCACGGAAAACCTAAATCAGGATGACCCGACAGGGATTTCAGACGCTGTACCCCACAATGCGAGACCGACATCTCACCAACACGACGCTTAGCTCGGTAAGACCATTGGAAACGGAGCCTTTCCCGTTACTCCCAGTAACCACAGAAAACCTATCAAATCTGGATGGCTGGATGGAGATTAGAGTGTCAATTCCGGCGAATGCTTGTCCAGTTTTTGTGCTTATTTTTCATTCCACACTAATGGGAGTTCGGTGGCTGTTATAGAACCTTGTTCTCTTAAGCCAAATATCCCAGCTGGCTGGGAGGGTCCCAATTAGGAATACCTGGGAGTGATTTCCATTTCCGTCATTCACCTAACGACCTAGGCACGCCTTCCGAAAACCTTGATCGGGACTGGGGGGACTGGATCCGATGTTTCTCACTGTCCCAGACAAAAATAAAAAAAGTGCGCGTGTGCGTGCGCGCGCGTGTGCGCGCGAGCGAGCGAGCGCGCTCGCCTTCGTATGTGTCTGTGTGTCCAATGCCGCGACCACAGCCCCATCTCCTTCGGTAAGGTGCTGGAAAATAGCATGAAATGAGAAGAACACGAAATTGACGGGACTTATCTTTCCTGCAGATTAAAAGTCAACAACACCTAGTGCACACACTAGCAATCAGGAAGAGTATTTCCCCATGAACATGAACTTGCACGCGCACTACTAAAAATGAAGGAATGAGTAAGTGTCAGGGAAGCAGGAAGAAACACGAGAGTAATCATTGGTGTTGCAATTGGACACCAAGGGCGGCAGAAACTGCGCGTGTGAAGCATTCCCATTCCGGCTAATAGCTCTACGGCCGAACAATCAATGTATTTCACTCACCAAATGACCTGTCATCTCGTATTATGCGAACGCAGCTGTAGGATATTTCATCCCACGCATGTCAAAACTCTAGGGGCTCTGAACACAGAAAACCACGTAAGCTCGTATGTCAACGGTGAAATGCAAATCCTGTGTGTTTGCACAGATAATGGAACGCCAATCACGCCAGCAATGGAATAGGCTTGTTGAAAAGACGCACACTAGACGAGAGCAGAAAAGAAATAACACACGTATTTCAGCAGGGAATACAGAATTTAAATTATCTATGTGCCCAGGTATGCTTCGGACACGGTACTCAAGTAGACTGTAAAAGTATCGGACTGCTGACAACAGCCTAAATAACGGTCGCAGATTTTGGTAGACCAACTTGGACTCAAATTGGAATATATATACAACTGGCAACCGTAAAGGTATTTCAAAATACTAATAACATATCTTCGATGATGCTATAATGCTAAAGCAGTTTCATTTGTAGTCCCGAAAGACTATTACTGGAGAAATATCAAGGGGAAGCTAAAATATGTTCACAGGGTCTCAGCTGTTTGCTGTTCGACGAAACAAAAATGTAGATACATATTTTTGCGAAAAAAACTGTCTGAAAGTTTTCTTCGAGGTCTAGTAATAAGAAGAATTCTCTCAGAGCATAACAAATGAAGACCTTCGCCAATTATTTAAAAAGCGAAGAGTATACTGAATGAGAACAAACAAGAGTAAATATCTAAGTTGTTTCCACTAATATTTGATGTGTTTCTAACAATAACATATTTGGTAAATCGATTGTCTATATTATTAGGTGCATTTGGAGATCAGATTTTGACTAAGTCTGCAGCTCCAGCACCTTGGAAAAGTGAAGTTATGGCCACAGTTACAGTAACATATTTTCGTGCCAACAAAAGAATCAAATAACCAGAGTAAGACGCAGCAATAATGTACAACAGCAAATAAAAAAGCATAATTTACTATAGTTTGGGGCGCTTCGATAAAAGCTCCAAGGTGTAGATCCTCCATATAAGACGACCACAGTGACCTGGATGCTAGAAAACTGGAAAAAAATCTAAAATTTCGCCTGCATGGAACACTGTCACACGAAATCTCCGTGACTCAATAGAACCTACAACAATGTTCTTGGCCAGAGGTCAAACGATTCGCGGCTAAAATGTTAACTAACGAAAGCCGGCCGCGGTGGACTAGCGGTTCTAGGCGCGCAGTCCGGAACCGCGCGACTGCTACGGTCGCAGGTTCGAATCCTGCCTCGGGCATGGATGTGTGTGATGTCCTTAGGTTAGTTAGGTTTAAGTAGTTCTAAGTTCTAGGCGACTGATGACCAGAGTAGTTAAGTCCCATAGTGCTCAGAGCCATTTGAACCATTTGTTAACTAACGATCAAAGGAGAGCATAGGAAAAAAATCTGAACTAGTTTCGGAGAAATTCACATAAACGTTATGTAGTCTCAGTCGGAACTTCATTCTTCGTGACCTACATCACTCTGTTACTGTTCGGGATGCAAACTTCTGTTTTTTATGCGAACTTTTCCTGAAACAGAGATTAAGTGGTAGTGGTGGCGAAAGGGGACTTCACCTACGAAAGCAAAGAGAAAAGTTATTCATATGCCTTTCATTATGCGTCATGTCCCTATGGCGCGAAAAGTCAGATGTTTGTCCGCTCGGTCGTGCAGAGTCGTACCGACACGTAAATTACTTTGATTATGAAATGGGCTGTTTGCAGCAAGGTAAGCATCCGACGACGACGACGACGACGACGACGACGACAACGTCGGAAGCAGTAATGACTGTCTGCCTGGATACTATTGTTACGGCTTCTCTTGAAGTGTCGGCAGAGATAAGTTTGGCGACTGAAAACGAAAGTAACACCACGTCGTCGACAACCAGTCTCTGTCTACATACTGCATCACGATGGACGTGTTCATATTGTAATGCTGCGAGTAGAGTAACACTGCCAAATTTCACTCGTCATCGTCATCGTATTTTGGGCTCAGCAGCTGGCAAGACGATATGGAGAACCATTGGGTATCCAACACGATCACGTCTGGTTCGCAAAGCCGGTAATCTGGACAGCAGCCGTTACATTTCTGATGTGAAGACTACAAAACCGCAAGTCACTCGCGGTGTCGCGACCTACTTCTCTACAGAGGATATGCGACCGTCATCACAGCCAGTGCATTTTTCAAATCACTAGCTCATTAAAAACATCTGGTGATAGAGTCAGGAGAGTCTGGCCCGCCACCACTCCCCAGCCAGATCAGTCGATGAACTCTAGCAGATTAATGAAGTCGCACAGACTAACGTGTCAGCATCTGTCAACCAAAGTCCGTTCGACTCGACGCCCAACCCGCTGAGAACCACTGCTGTTGCCAGAGAGCGCAGCTCTGTTCGCGCCCTGAACACCCTAATAAGCCAACTGCCATACCACTGTGGTAATACCGGTTCCCGTCGGATCACCGAACGTAAGCGCTGTCGGGCTTGGCTAGCGCATGGATAGGTGACCGTCAAGTCTGCTGAGCGCTGTTGGCAAGCGGGATGCACTCAGCCCTCGTGAGGCAAACTGAGGATCCAATTGATTGAGAAGTAGCGGCTCCGGCCACGAAAACTGACAATGACCGGGAGAGCGCTGTGCTGACCTCACGCCCCTCCATATCCGTATTACGTGACGCCTATAGGCTGAGGAAGACACGGCGGTTGGTCAGTACAGTTGGGTTTTCCGAGACCAGTTCGGACGGAGAGGAGAGAGAGAATATACTCTCATACACTACAAATGTAATTACGTATTCTTTCTGGTCGATTACATATTCACAATAAGTAAAATTTCCTTATCTGCTATGCTTCTTGCTACTGCAATTTTAATGGGCAACAGTGTTTTAAGTCAGAGGCTTTGTTTTCTTTCAAGCACCCTGAAACCAATTTACGACACCATTTCTGGTGCGGAACCACTGGCTAGCACCAACTGCTTAGATTGCTACTTTGTTGCTGACATGAAGTGGTTGAGCAACATCTCACTCTCAGTAACAATTGGTCGCATAAAGTCAACTTGATTTAAGTGAAGTCGCACCAAACCCAGTCGAGAATTTCATTCTTGCATTCATTTTTGTTTGCATTCAACAAATATGGCGCGCAACTTCTAGTTGTTAATTCTTAACGTCAAATTTATGCCGATAGCTTCAGCTATTTCGCACACCTTCCCATTTGTTTTCACCTGTCATTGCAGTATTGGTACTTTCTTCATGTAGATGATCTTCGAGAGATGCGCGACCACGTTTGAA
Organism: Schistocerca gregaria; assembly: GCF_023897955.1. NCBI lineage: Eukaryota > Metazoa > Arthropoda > Insecta > Orthoptera > Acrididae > Schistocerca > Schistocerca gregaria. The sequence continues at coordinate 321,918,824 of NC_064920.1, read as the reverse complement.
TCGACTCTACGCACTTCTGAACTCTCGGAAAGGAAGAAGCAGACGTCATATAAAATTTCACCTACTTCGGATATTCAACATATCTGATGAAGCACCCAAAATAAAAGAATTTTATGGAGGCACAGTTTTCAATTGTTGGGAACACCCCATGTTACCACTATATCAAACAGTATAAACGTAACTATTTTGATGATGAAGGTGACACACAACTTATCGTATATCATCTACCAGTATAACAAGACCCACATTTCATTGACATCAATCTCATATATGTCCTACATAAAGAAAACTTTGCACTCGAAACGGTAAATGAACAGCTCTGGAGAGGTTTGCTCAGCGTCATATTAAAGCACTGATTCCTTGTTGGAAAACATCACCTCTCTCGCAGGCTGTAGCAGATAACTTATCTTTTTTGTTAAGGTATGTATTTCGGTCTCTAAATACATTAATGGGCCGAAAAGAATATCCATTGCCATCATTTGTCCCGTTATACGTATATCTTCACGCTTCGCAGGAAGAATCAAGAATATCGTATAAAAATTACTTTAGATAGACTGCCAATTTGTGGGATGCAATATCAAATATGAACATCAATATCACATTACTGCCTGTCACTCACTAACAGTTCCCGTTTTGCGTTCCTTGCTCCATCGTTCTGACTGTGAAGGACTATGATTGTAGTGAAACGCCTATGTGGTAGCTTCTGTAGAACGTCACGATGCTCCGCAATGATCGATTAATTGGAGTCCGGGATCGTGTGGAGCACAACGCAAAGTATAATTACATACGTGTTGTTAAAGATGCTGCCAGTGTAAATATTAATATTTGGTTTACAGACTGCTTCAACGATACCCAAAACTAGAAATATTTTTCTTTAAACGAGAAGTTGCCAGTGAGTTATTCAAAAGAACGCCATTGGTTCTCGAAACAACATAGATACATTCCTCCCACTGCTACATGTAACTTCACTAAATTCGCTGACTGACTGAAACATATACATGTCTTGAAACAGAAGTTGAGGTGTCTAGAAATTAATAGTCTCATTTGGATAGTATAATCTAATTCCGATGAATTTCATAGCAGTCATTTTTAACTTTATTCAAAACGGAGTTTTTTTGACTGCATTAAATATCTGCTTTAACATACATACGCCAAATGTTAACCAAAATATACGGCCTTAATATTTGTCTTTCTGGAATACATTGTAACAATAGGTTATATTTTCCTGAACAGAGACGTGCATAATGGTCAAGCCAAATATGAACTGATGACAGATTCTTGACAAATAGAGCGCGAAATGAAATAACGAAGGAGGACGAGCTGACTCAGATGCAGTAATTAATTTTGTAAACTCGTAGTCTATGCAACATACCACCTGAAGTCCTTGCTACATGTGTTTCCCTATCGTAATAACAAATTAAAGATACCTGACAATTTCAATGGTATATTGCGTCTTTGGACTAGGGATGTAACAGAGAAGTTTAAAAGGAATTAAAGGCAGGATCTGAGAGAGCGGACTTGTTTTGTCGAAGTCAGAGGCAATATCTACGTACTTATCATTTCTGAATATCGGCAGCACTGTGTGAAATAGTTACTGTATTTATTCATATAACACAACTATTAATACAATTCACGGTTACGAGATGCAAGGAAAATACGTTTATTTAAAACAGAGAACATGACGTTCCCATAACTGATATTCCGCATAACAAATCGCATTACGCGTTGAATCCAGACCCAACCAGCGCGATTAAACGACTCTTGAAGAATATTCATTACATAAACCAATTTCTAAAATTCTTTTAATTTTGGGCTTGACATATATTCAAATTCTAATTTCTCAAATGCTTCAAATGGCTCTGAGCACTATCTGACTTAACTTCTGAGGTCATCAGTCGCCTAGAACTTAGAACCACTTAAACCTGCCTAACCTAAGGACATTACACACATCCACGCCCGAGGCAGGATTCGAACCTGCGACCGTAGCGGTCGAGTGGTTCCAGACTGGCGCGCTCGGCCACACCGGCCGGCTCTAATTTCTTACCATATATTATTTCATGTATTTCTTTGCTTCCTGTAGTGCGGCTGTAAGGGAGGATGGTAAAACAACACTCCAATCGCATTCGAGATTCCTGCATTATTCATATTCAGCAGTGTGTAACGATTTTAAATGTCTTCTTAAAGAAACATTTTTCTCGAAATTTTACACAATTGCATTACTTGCGTCGACTTCAGTGAAGTAGAGGGTGGCCCAGGGAATCGAACGACGAAATATTCGCCATACGCAGTAACTGACTCACTGTTTACACTAACAACTAAAAACGGCTGCTTCCCGTTGGTCACCCCGCAATTCCAAATCACACTTCTCTTGGGCTTCATTGCGACGGGTCTCCAGGCCCCGAAGCGACTGATACGTGTAGATTGGCTCGCGCACGAAGTAACTGAATAATGCACGACGGACTGCCTTTAAAGGCCGTTCAAACCGCTAGCGGTCACCTGAAACCCAAATATTCTGACCCAGCGAGGTGGCGCAGTGGCTAGCACACTGGACTCGCATTCGGGAGGACGACGGTTCAATCCCGTGTCCGGCCATCCTGATTTAGGTTTTCCGTGATTTCCCTAAATCGCTCCAGGCAAATGCTGTGGTGGTTCCTTTGAAAGGGCACGGCCGACTTCCTTACCCGTCCTTCCCTAATCCGAAGAGACTGATGACCTCGCTGTCTGGTCTCCTCCTCCAAACAATCCATCCCAACCAAATATTCTGCTCTATTACAGAAGGCCCTTAGAAACCTCCACTAATACTCGTCGCAGTGAATATAGTTGACGTGATTTTCAAAGACATTCCATACGAAAAAAGAGACAATACGAGGAGAAAAAAATGGAATTATGAGGATTATCACAATACCACATGAATTCCTAACTACTCTGCATTAAGTAATTTAAATATGTAATCGGAACTTCGAAACAAAAATGGGGATTCAGCAAAATTCCGGTCTAAGGATCCAAATTCACACACATTTGACGTAAAATAAACATATGTGGCACGCCAGAGGTTACTTTAACGTCTGTAGACGTCTCTCCATTGATAACAACATGCTGTGTTCTGTTTGCTAAAAACTCTTCAATCCAGTCACACAGCTGGTTTGATATTCCGTAGGCTCTTACTTTGTTTATCAGGCGACAGTGCGGAACTGTATCGAACGCCTTCCGGAAGTCTAGGAAAATAGCATCTACCTGGGAGCCTGTATCTGGGTCTCATGAACAAATAAAGCTAGTTCCGAAATGAACGAGAAGAGATTGGAGATCAGTCACGTCCAGGGCGACCGTCAACGTCAATAACGGACGAAAACATTGAGAAACCGCCGGCTGAGTATTCGCGCAGTTGTTGGTATTGTAAGAACCGACAAAGAAACAGTTCGGTAGATTTTACATCAACGTATTCACATAAGAAAAGTCTGTTCAAAAATGGTGCCGAAGAACTTATTTCGCCTGAAAAAAAAAACAACTCTCGAATGAACATTTGTACTGATACTCTGAAAAACATCAAACACGATTTGTAGAAAAAGTAATAACATGTGACGAATCGTGATTTTTAACTTCTCTTCCGGAATATAAGTGTCAAACAGTGCAATGGAAGAAGACTCGAATGTCAAAATCACAATTCAAAGTAACGATGATTGTAATTTTCGAATACGTGGGACTATGAACTGAGTGCCTGAAGATGCCCAAGGTCGAATTGTAAATAATGAATATTATGTTTAAGTACGATCCATGCTCCGTGAACGAGGAAGAAGAAAGCGACCCGAGTTATGAAGTAAGTCATGGGTTACCCATCAAGACAACACCCTGGTCTATACTACATTGGTTGACATGTCATTAAGAGTGAGATTTCTGTGTTGAAACATCCACTCTACTCACCATATCTTGCACCATGGGACTTTTCTCTGTTTCCGAAATGAAATATGCACAGAAAGGAACAAGGTTTACGACAGCTGAAGCCGTGAATGAAAAGACGGCACAGATCATGAACAGGCCTGGGCAACGGAGACAACTTGAGACACTGCTCAAAGCAGTGGAAAATTCTCATGGAGTTGTTTATGGAGCGGTAGTGGGGGGGGGGGGGGGGGGGGGCATAATACAGAAAGAATGTCATACCGCTAGGCCGGTTTTTAACCAAACCTCATGCATCCTAAAAGCCACAGTTAACAGTATGCAAAGAATCCATTTTATGGAACACATACAAATAATGGTTACAAAGAGGCTAAAAGACAAAACTCATCATACTTGAAATGAGCAATACGACGCTTAATACGTTTAAACAAAGGAAAAATACCTAAAACACTAATTTTATCAAATATACTGGGTCGCAACACAACCAGAAATATGTCACTAACAAGAGGTTCTAGAAATAAGTAACGTCTAAGGAAGAATAAGGTGTGAAATCAGACGGGAAGCCAAAATGTGAAACTTGTTCGAATTTTTTAACACGATGGGACGATGCCACAGTGTAAACATTTTATGATGTGATAGGCCAGCGAGTGTTTTTCTTTTTCTTTTTTTTTATGTTGCATGGTCCTACGTTAGTTATTAGAGAGGAAGAAATAGTAGGAGTTACGGGGTTTCAAACTGCTGACTTCATATTGTTAAATACGTTCATCGAAAACATTGGCCCAGCACTTGCTGTCCAATAAGAATGGAGTTTTGATATGCCAATAACTACATATATGCCTACACTTACTACTTAATTAATCGTGGACTTGGCGTTCAAATTCAGACCTACCATATTTGGTATTCGTAGCACTAAATGTAATCAAATTGAGTCACATTAGACAGATGATATACTACATTCAGATGCGAACTTCAGTGATCTATGTTTACTTTATTTCGGCTTGTAGTTAGCGTTGTCGTGAAGTTTGCGCTGTTTGGCGGGGATATGAGGCTCTTGCTCTCAGTGACGCACGGGGGCGCTTTTACGAGCAAGCTGCGTTTGAGAAATTTCCAGGCGGGCGGCGCAGAAGTGTACCTGCAGCCCACGAACAGGAGGAGAGGAATAATAATGATAGGGAAAACGAAAAACGTGACAATAGTAACGAGGGCATCAAGTGTCGCCCATTATCGCATTATCCACGAGAACATGTTGAGTTACGTCTCACACGCCCAAACAAAGTAGTTAGCAAGCACTTGTGGTGTGGCGCCCAATAGAAACTTTCATTTGACAGCATTGCCAAAATTCAAGGACATATATGATCAATTCAAAGTGTATAATCAGTCTAGCGACAAAAATGATTATTAATGAGTGCTAATACTTGCGTAATCATTTCTGGTATTCTCGAGACGGAAATTAGTGTTATTGGTTACGTACGGAAACATCTTTTGATGGCTCTAATTTTGATGTAACTCCTTTGTGACCATTATGTAGGATGCTCGGCAAGGATGACGACTCAATGAGGACATGGATTCCTCTGCTGGCAAGTACATGGTGGTTAGGATTATATAAGCAATTGTAACGTAGTAGAGCTGCAGACCACCTCCTGATCACTCGTATGCAAAATCGGCGTACTTTTTATGAACATCAGTTTCAAATGGCCACAGAAAATAGCGCTAATTACGACAGTATTCTGTTTTACTGATGGGCCTGACACCTGAAACAGCACAATGAAAGGCTCCCTTCAGTCTCACCTTCGCCCGTTTCCTGGAGCATCTAACACGTAACTGTCGCGTCGGGTAGTCAGTGTCCACCACAGGAAGCCATATTTCTCAAAGTCTTGTATCAAGAACTCAAAGACTCTAAAGAAGATCGCGAACATCGCCGTTCGCGAGAGGTAAATTATGTTCTTAAACGGCCTGAGTGTGAACCGTAGACTCGCAGTCTGCAGTTACGTGTCGATATTCTACCGCCATCATAGTTCCACTGTCATTACTCATGGCTTTACGTTCTCTTTCTCGCTCGTCTCAACCTCAAATTGTCTTTCTAAATAACACCTTTATATCTTTGTTACCCATTGAAAACTGATAATCATTATTAGTGCGCTCTTTCACTGTACAAAATATTTGTTGCTTGACTGTAGTGCGACCCTTCATTCTCTTCATTGACGATACTACTCAAAATTCACGACTCGATTCACGCTCTTAAATAGAATCCAGTACAATGCTTTCATGGCTACTCGAAATGGAATCTTTTTCCTTGGGTTCCACATGTTGTAGGAACTGGCAGACAGTGTAGCTGTAGTGCCGCTCAAATTATTACTGATTGCTAGTGGATTTTTCAAGTGAGATGCTATAAATGTTTGTATGAAACTGACTTCAAATTGGGTTCAGTGTTTGTTAGTATTAACACTTAATCATTGGGTGTGTCAGCAGGATCGATTTTACATTGTGTTCAAGAAGTTCCAGATGAGGGAGAAAAGTAATATAGGTCAGCGATAAGGATTTGAAGAAAAATCGTGAGAAGATAGTGAATAGGTGGATAGAGAGAGAGAGAGAGAGAGAGAGAGAGAGAGAGAGAGAGAGAGAGAGAGAGAGAGAGAGAGAGGAGGGGTGGTGGTGCAAAACGAGAATCTCTATATATAAAAGGCAATGTCCTGACTCACTCACTCATCATCGACCAAAACAAACGGCTAAGGACAGAAATTTGGCGAAGTGTATTTTTGAAAAATGTCGCTATTAACGCAATCTTGAAGCTAGACCTATGAACATTGGTGTTTGGTTTTTCGGTCAGAAAAATAACAAATAGGTCTTACAGCACTTTTGGAAAATTAATCCTATGGGGCTGAAATAGTGGGTGAAAGTTTTTTTTTTTTTTGAAAATATATCAGTATTAATGAACTACTAAAGTGTTTTAAAGCTATATCAAATAAAAAGATACGTTTCAGTTTTTTTTTTCTTTTTGTTTCTTTTGGGAATTTAACCCCTAAGCGGGTGAAAAAGGGAATGAGATTTTTTACGAAAATATTTTATTATGAAAGCATTTTTATAGCTAAATCTACGAAAACTTAAAATTGGTTTCTCAGTTAGAAATAAAGAAATTCATGTTTCAGTGTATTGGCAGCTCCAAGGAAGTGAAATAGTTGATGAGATTTTTTATGGAAATATTTTATTATGAAAGTATTTTTAAAGCTAAATTTATGAAAATTTTTAAGTTTGGCCTCTCACTTAGAAATAAAAAATACGTGTGTTACTGTTTTTTGGAAATTCAACCCTTTGGTACTGACACGGGGGATGAAAATTTTTATGGAAATATTTCATTGTGCATCCATTTTTAACCTAAATCTATTAAAATTTGTATTGCATTTGTTACTCTATTGAAATTTGACCCCTAATGGGCTGAAACAGGGTCAGACTGATTCACTGTCTCATCACTATCCAGTCCAAACCGCTACGGATAGAAGCTTCAAGTTCGACGAGGGTGCGGATCATATACTGTAGGCATCGTTTAAGAAGGGGTTGTCGAAATTCCACTCCTAAGGGGGTTAAATAGGGGATGAAATGCTTTTTTGAAGCATGTCGCTATATTTGAATTTTGAAGCGACAACTTTGAAAACTAGTATTTGATTTCTCAGTCAGGAATTAAAAAATGCGAGTTTCAGCATTTTTGAAAATGCAACCACAACGGTAGTAAAATAGCGGGTAAAAGATTTTTTGAAAATAAATAATTACTAAAGAAATAATACAGGATTTGTAAGGCTACATTTATGACAAAATAACTAATCCCGCCCCCATCACACACACAGGCATAAAGACAGAACAGAAGTCGTCAGAGCTCCGGGTACAGTTTTCATAGCCTTCTCGCAACATGCCATACATTTCTCGCCGCGACATATGCGATCAGCAAGAAGGCGTAATGTTTTTCATCAGAAATGAAGAGCGGAAGTTATGTTTTTCTGTATTTAGAATTAGCTGCAAGCCGCCTAACGAATGTGAGTACACGACAAACGAAGTAACAGCCTTATACACACCAAAAATGGATCCACAATACTACTGCAACTCCAAATTTAAAACGCTTACGTATGTAAGTTCACGTTTTAGTATCTGTTTACTAACAGCCGCTCACAGAGTTGCAGAAGACGTGAGCTACGCCGAGAAAAACGGAAACAGAAAAAGCACTGAAAACATGCCGCAAACAGGGACAATAAATCTTAAAACCATGTTGTAACGTACAATAAATAAGGTAGTATGAAAGTAATAGGTAAATAAATAACTGTGTTTTGCATCAAGGCGGATTCTCAATTTCCATATTGTTGTTTTACTATGCAAACACGGACCAAATGGATGCGTTCCGAGACAAAGTTATTGCTCCAGTCTGTGTATACGTGTTGATAATTGAAGTGCGCTCGCTGTGTAAACGCCGTAATTTGGGCGCCGCTGGTTATGGGACGAGCAAATAAAATCGCCTGTATTGACATCCTAATCGTTGGATACAGGTCAGTCCTTCGTCAGAGACGAAGAGGTAACTTCTAACTTAACACAGAAAGCAGGAGATAACCTCTGGAAGAAATAACACAGACGATCCAAACTGTGATGAAAGTCGAAACGCTACAGCAAGTGGTTACTGTGATTTTGGAACAACCGAACTATTGGATGAGGTTAAGAAGATTTGCGTAACTTCGGAGGCGCGTAACGACGCTACCGATGTTGGAATCATCTAATGACGAAAAAAGAGAAATATAAAGCCAAGAATTTATGTCGCTAAAAGCAAAATGAAAAGGAGGACATTAAGGCAAAAATAATTACAGAAGACACACAAAGGAGATTGCAATAAAGAAGTAGATTACGCAATAATAGTACTGTAGGAACTGTTGTGAATAAAGCCACCGGGTAGTTTGTAGGTAAGGAACATATTTGAATCAAACGGAAATAAAATATTTTTTTGCGTAGCATTTAAAGGAATAGAAAGGGAAAACGTCGTTGAATTATCTGCAGACAAGTGGGAAAGTAATACGGAAAATTCTGCGTCAAACAGACCGAAGCAATGAAGGACGGTCGTGAAGATCCAAACCGAATACAGAGGATTCAGATGTAGTCGAATTAAATCGGGTGATGCTGAGGGTATTAGATTAGGAAACGAGACACTTAAAGTAGTAAAGGAATTTTGCTATTTGGGGAGCAAAATAACTGATGATGGTCGAAGTAGAGAGGATATAAAATGTAGACTGGCAATGGCAAGGAAAGCGTTTCTGAAGAAGAGAAATTTGTTAACATCGAGTATAGATTTAAGTGTCAGGAAGTCGTTTCTGAAAGTATTTGTATGGAGTGTAGCCATCTAGGGAAGTGAAACATGGACAATAAATAGTTTAGACAAGAAGAGAATAGAAGCTTTCGAAATGTGGTGCTACAGAGGAATGCTGAAGATTAGATGGGTAGATCACATAACTAATGAGGAGGTGTTGAATAGGATTGGGGAGAAGTTTGTGGCACAATTTAACTAGAAGAAGGGATCGGTTGGTAGGACATGTTCTGAGGCATCAAGGGATCACAAATTTAGCATTGGAGGGCAGCGTGGAGGGTAAAAATCGTAGAGGGAGACCAAGAGATTAATACACCAAGCAGATTCAGAAGGATGTAGGTTGCAGTAGGTACTGGGAGATGAAGAAACTTGCACAGGATACAGTAGCATGGAGAGCTGCATCAAACCAGTCTCAGGACTGAAGACCACAACAACAACAACAACAACAACAATTCACTTTCACACGAACAGTAACGAAAAACAGAAGGATGGTTATTTTTATTAAATAGTTATGCATCAATAATCGTTAATTAACATTTCGGTTCGTTAATAAATACGGAATTTAAATATGTGAAAAAGTTTCTACAAGTGTGATACGAACAGGGAACTTTACGATCACAAGACTGTTCCGCTACGCACTCAGCTGCAAGGGAATACTCTAACAGCCCCTACAAATTTTATAGTTAAGAGCGCTCGGAAATTTTCTAATGTGCGAAGGCGGGTTTTTCAAGTTTTTTTTCTTTTCACGATTACGTCGTATTCCTTTCGGAAACTGACTCCTGAGCTCTGACGCTGAAATCCTGTAATTGTGACGAAAATCGAAGAGGACAAGGCGGTCCATAAGGTTCCATTGCCTGTTTTATTTGACGCTGGTGTTGGTTGAAAAAGATATACGTAGAGATAGGCCACCCTGAAGGAAGCAATTAAACCAAGATTGCAAGGATGTCAGCTGGATGAAAAACAAGAAAGATAATCGTCAAGGAGGGAATGGGAAAAACAACAGAACAGTGCCGAAACACGACGCGAACATCTCTACGATAGCGAGCAAAGAACTAGAAACATAGAAACGATGAGGTAGACTACGAGTACAGCAACCAATATTTGCCAGTGACGCCAACACGTCCGGACGTGAATCGAATCAAGGTGGTTTCAATGTCGAAAATACAGACGATGAGGAAGAATGAACAACAGAAGCTAGAGAGAGGGTAAGACGACGAGGATAAAGAGGAAATAAATTTGAAGAAATCGGCAAACAGAGTCCTTAGTAGGTAACAGGAAATATAGTTACGGGCATTAGTTACCTGCTTGTCACTGTTTTAGAGTAACATAGAAGTGCAATTACTTGGTAGCTTTATGCGGTAGGGACAGGAAGGTAGCTTGTGTTAAATGTGGAACAACAACAAACTGCAAGCGCAACAGGTGCTACGCAGGTGGAATATTCGCTATGTTAATAGGAAGAGTGGCGTATGTAACTAATTATTGTAAAAACAGCTGCACCGCGAAGGACCCAGCCGATCCACTGTAAACTGGGTGGATATGTTGCCCCACATCAGCTATCGCGACGATTACTTTTGCATTGTCGGCCGTGCACTCGGGGAGCATGGGTGGGGCCGTGGTGTTTTACCCATCTGTTGATATTAGAATTTCCAATCCCGGTTGTGCCGACCAGTACGGCGGGAGGGGGGGGGGGATACGTCACTAGAGCATCATCTGAATATGCACAATGCCCAGGTGACATGTTCAAAGCAGGTTGCCCGGCTAGATGAGTTCGAGAGGGGTCACATCTTGGAGCTGCGTGAGGGTGGCTGCTCCTATCGTCGCATAGTGCACATCACCAGTTGCACGGACACCACCACTGTCCATTGTGTGCGGCAATGGATACAGGAAGGCACGCATACACGACATGTAGGGTCTGGACGTTCGACGCGCAACGCAAAGACTGTCGGCCACGCGCGAGTAGATCCAACTTCAACGGTAAGGACCAATCAGCGAGCTGTCCCGTCTTCTATGCAACACCAATAGCAGACGGCTGCATGACGCAGGGCCCGCCGCACGCTGATCATTACACCTGTCACTCATACCCACGCAGTTTCGCGCCCAACTCGCTTGGGGCCCTGCAGACAGTCAGCATGTCATCTTCTATCCAGCTTCTATCATGGAGGCGAGGACCACCGGGTTCGTGCCTGGAGGTGCAGTAGACAGCGCCACAAAGAACGATTTGTATTCTCTTACCACACGTCCAATCAGTCTGTATGTAGGCGTGGGGAGCGATATCATATGCTGCCCATTACGTTAGTGCTTCTATCGGACTCCGTAAAAGTTGCACGGTACACGGATGAGGTCCTGCAAGTGGTAGCTCTGTGTTCGTGAAAGCCCTCACCCATGCCTATTTCTACAGGACAACGCTCGTGCTCATACCGCTGCGTGTCTTGCAGCTATGGATACTATGCAATGGACAGCCGCATCGCCCGATTTCTCCCCCAATCGAGAATGTGTGGGATGCCACGGGGCGTGTCATCAGGACTACTTCCACCAACCAATCTGGGGGGACTGGGGGGACTGTGTGCTCAGGTGCATGCACCACGGTATGGAGTATCAAAGGACTAAATTCGAGACCTGTATAACTGTACGCCATGGCATCTGGACCCCTGAATTCGTAAGCATTTGGGTCCAGCGTCATACAAGCATGTACGTTTTGTAGCCATGTAGCGCAATACACATAGGACCTTCAAAATTGTCATTTTGTATGTCTGCCACAATCTACCTGTTAACAGCAATTGCAAACCGCATTTCCTTCTGAGTGCAGCTCTGTTTATCACAATTAGGGTGGAAATTATTTTTGAGCTAATTCAGAACAGTTATGGGAAGAAGAATATTAAGAATATAATTAGTTTCACAGGGGAGAAGGGGGATTTGTTCTAATAGTCCTCTTGTTCTGTGGTTTCAGTGCAAAACAACTGTCGCTGTGACCACGATGGAGCGTGATTCATTGCGAACCATTGCGAGCAGTGGTCAGGCGGTCTAGTAGCGACAGCAACGTAGCGATGTCTTACTCAATAATCGTGTCTGTGAGGGGGAAATAAAAAACAGAAAAGCAATGAAAGGACAAAAAAGCGAATTAAGGTACAACGATTTATCGCAGTTCAAAAGCATGAAAGTGTTCTTATTGCGGTTTTCAGTAACAAAATGTAACAAAGCTATTTTGTCAGTAATCGATATTATGAGGGCTCAATGGTTGTATTATACACTATAAAACAACTATCAACCACTAATTTAAAGATACCTTTCTTTAACACAATTAATTGCTCCTTGGCATTAACAAAAATCGCTTTTGCCTACAATGAAAAAACCAAATTCTCATTTTCTCTTTTAAAAATTTACAAACTTAATAAATATTTTCTTTATAAATAAGAACCAACAAAAATCATTTGCTTATAATGAAAAAAGCAAATTCTCATCTTTAATTTAAAAATTTACATACTTAATAATAACAAAATTAATAATAAAGATAATATGTATTATTTTCAACAACTTCTAGTACATAATTATCAAGAAATTATCATAAAAATTTACCAGGTTGCAATCTTCTATATGACGAAGATTTTTTCAAATCAATTACACAAAATCAAGAATAATAATTTATGGAATTAATAACAATGATAATATTATTAAACCACAAGAATTTTTTTATCAAATTAAAGAAGAAACAACCATCAAATTAAAGAATATCAACCCAAGTCTTTATATCACAGGAATGTAGAAGAAAGGAAAACAACTCCTGACAACAGCAAGCTGCAGTAGTAGGGATTTGTTCAAAGGTAACCAAAAAATTCAGTTTAACATGGATCTATGTGAAGTATTCATTGCAAGCAATATTTCTCTTCACATATTTACAAACCCTATTCTCAACAGCACCCTGCACAAATACTGCTTAAATAAAAATATACCAGATGAATCAACACTGTAAAAAAAATTATATGCCAACAATTTATGTAAATGTTCTGAAAGAAATATGCAATAAACTCAAGGACAGCTTGATTTGGATTTCAAATTACAAATCTACAGACACTTGTGGCCATTACATTGCAAATTTAATTGTTGATCTTTTAGAAGAGAAGGCTTTTCTTCCTTTTTAGCGGCTTGCAAAGAACTTAAAAAATTAAATCATTCTATGATCGCCAGATTAGTGTATGAAGGTATTAGAAAAATACTTCCATAATCTTCTGCAAATGAAAGGGTGTTTGTGTTTATTTCAGTTGCTGCTTCCTATATGATCAAAGCAGGAAAAGCCCTCTGAGTGTTGTATCCCTATTTGATTCATATGATGTACTTTGCTCATAGAAACATCGCCTTTCTGAAGAAATACGTTGCAAATTTCTCACTGTAAATAAATTGATTTCATCCACAAAGAAATAGTTTCTATAAGCTCCTGCTCTCATCAATGCCTACAAAGAAAAACTACCAAGTGTGCCTTTACCTTCTGAACCAGTGGTTACTCATTGGGTTATGTGGGTCCAAGCTGTGTTGTTTCACAATGAATATTTTGACAGCATCAGAGGGATAGTGAAAGACTTCAATAGAGCAAATGCATTAGCAGTTTTGCCAGTGCAAGAAAGCATTTAATGATTCTGGTATTAAAAAAGACATTGCTGTGATAAGTACTATTTTTTACATATACATGCAAGTATTAAAAAACTTGAAACTCTAGGTCTGGCATTGAATGAACCTATCCAGTTAATTAATAAAATTATTCCAGTGAACTACTCATTGCCAGAGGTAGTCCCAAGAAAACTTAAAGAAAACTTTGAAAACATTTTCAACAATAACCCAGGCTTTAAACCATGTGTCAAATTGATAGTTTTATTAATGGGAGGGGTGAACTTTTACAAAAACAGTTATTGCCAACATAGCACCCAAATTCAAATACCGCCAGTTACTTCAGTTGATGTAGAATGGTCCTTTTCTGCTTATTGGAGATTGGAGACACAATCTTACTACCAAACATTTGGAACGGCACTTGGTTGTTTATGTTTACAATAGTAAAAATATATAAAATTAATTGCAAATGATGCTCTGGTGCAATAGTATTAATTAAAAGTTAATGCTGTGCAAAAAATTCATGATTGTATGTTCTTTTTTTAAATAAAATATTAGGGAGTTTTTGAACTTGCCCCTCTGTGTGCGATATATCTCGAAGTTCGTCCTGTAAATATCTTTTCTTTTGCTGCAACTATCTTGCATCACATCCGCTGGTTACTGACAACAACAGAAAAGGAGCAACAATTCTTGAAACATGGTATGTGTTCACATTTAAAAAAGTTTTAGGGAACAGGCCAAGAAAGGCTCCCTTCCTAACCTCTATTCAGAAAATATGAGCGTTCTAAATGTACCGATTTTTCGTGTGACCAGTGCTCTTCCTTAACTGTTGCTAAAGATGTTTCTAAAATCATTTCATTCAAATTAATTAATGAAAATTTTAATTTTGCTGATGAAATGTTTGTTAAGCATAATGATAATTGCATTAGAGAAACTAATATTATCACTTCATTTAAAAGGAATTCTGAATTTGGTAGTCCAATAATTTATGAAACAAATACCCTATAAACATTCCAATTTTTGATACTATTCAGAATTTCTAAACATTCCTAATATTGATACTATTCAGAATTTAGAAATAAATATACTCATGTAAATGATAATTTGATTGACTTTAATGGTTCTTTTGTTACAGTTGTTTCTGAAATGAATTAATAATGTTTCCCATAATAAATTATGAGCCAAATCGAAAGTTATCAATTTTACCCATTTCCTGTTAGTGAAAAAACAAACAGTAATTTAATTCTTCCTTAGAAGGAAACAAATCAATATTAATATTGGTGATGCTTGGCTTCATCCTAATTGTTCACTACTTTATATTACTTTTGATGTTATTCACATACATGAAATGATTTTGCTGTATATGATGGTAAAACAAATATTAAACTAATTCATAATTAAGTTATAAAATTCTCTGATGTCATTAGAATTAAAAAAGGAAATAATATTTTATCTACAATCGATCATATTTCATTTCTTCTCCAGCTCTTATTAACTTCTTCCCTACCAAATGAATTACATACTGAATGATGTATTCTTAACAAGGAAAATTAAAACCCAACAAAATGAAGTTCTTTATGCATTAGCATTATTTGGAGGATTTTTAAAGACTATAAAAATTATGTTTGAGATGATTTAAGTGTAATTTTCATTTGGAGTTCCAGCAAAGATAAAGAAGATTCAATTCTGTGTTGGACCACAAAAATTGAAAATTCTACATTTCCAAAAGAAAGCAAAGTTGTTCTAAAAAGTATGCAAATTTCTGTTCCCACTGTTAAATACGAACTGGAATATTCACTTGAATTAGAACAAAAAGACTTAAAAACCAAGAATTTCTTTCTTTGACTCCAAACAATTGAATTTGATAGTTTACAGGGCAAAAGGATTTTGGAACTAGATATTACTAATTATTATAATTCTACATAATTTGATATGTCTTTAATTTCTTTGTTTCCCATTATAATCGAAAAAATATTCACTTACTTGATTGTTCTTCATTCGATCATGTTAAATTACAAAATATCTATGTTAAAGATGGAAGAAATGAAGTATTTTCTTATGAGTTATGGAATCTTAATCCACCAAATAACTTCTTAAAAGGTATGATTCTTTCAGAGATTTTAAAACAATTAAATAACGATATAAATGTAAGTACATTCAATTTTATTCAAAGTTATCCTATTTATGTAATTAATATGTCTAGAAGACAATGTTTTAACTGCTCAAAAACCAACAATGGAATTATGTGCACTCTTTAACAAATGATTCCAAATGATAGAATTTCTATGTTTTATGTACAATAATGAGAATTTAAGTTATGATTCACAACATCGAATGCTTAGCGATTATTTATAATTACATAAATGATAAACAATCAGAAAAAATTAAAGAACTTTTAACTTCATGTTTACATTTCCTTTTTGAAATATTTTCAGGAATCTAGAGAAGATAAAAACTTAAGTTTTTCAAAAATTAAAATATTTTCCAAACATTTGGAAAGTGTTTTAATTTTTGATTCCTTACATTTTTTCTGTATAAATAAAAACGAACATGAATGGTAGTATTAGAAATCTGTTAACTGAACTTCACAATTATAGTAACAGATCAGAAGAGTTCACGAAATAATAAGATTTTAAAAACATATATCTTTTGTTATTTGAAAGGCTGAAATTTTACCAACTAAATTTGGTGATAAAGTTTTCTTACTTTTAGATGATAAATATAAAATTACTCTTCCTGAATATTATACTAAAATCTTTACAAATGTTGATGATAAATTAGATAAAGTTATTGGACTACATTTTATTAATTGAGGTAAAAAAACAAAATAAAATCGTAGCATTGTGTTGAATTTGAATAAAGTTTTAGAAAGTTTTGCATTTTTGAATTAAATCAAAAATTTGCTTTAGTACAATTTTCTAAGTTTTTTTTAAAAAATAGCTCATGTTTGTTCTTCAGTTTGTTTTTGTCGAATTCATATAGAATTTGCTTTGGAAATACTGCAAAATTAGAATTTTGGTTTCTGTCCTGGAATTTTTAATGCAAAGTGCTCTTTGTCCTAGAACTCTCATAAATATACTACTCCCGCTGAAGATGAAGAGACGTTTCGATCGCGAAATGCAGATGTGTCCCCAAACGAGTCAATTTTACTTATTGATGAACCCATCCAAATGAAAGTAGGCTTTGTCGCTAAACAAATCCATATTTACATCAAACACCTGGACGACCAAGATTGCCAATACTGTCATCACGAATACTATTCATTTTCTCAAACTTGCGAATCAATTTCTTGATTTAATTCTTCAGGCTTTCCTGGCGATCTAATGACATTTTGGGTTGTTGGATGTTCTACCGGATATCAGCACCGTACTTGCACGATATTTCGTTAGCGTAACTCGTTACCTTCATCAACTGCTACCTGAGACTACTCCTCGAGTGGACCTGATCCAGTATTTATGCCTGTGGCCGTCCCCCTTCACCAGGCGCTCTCTGCGGTCTGTGCCCGCTCGCAGCGATTTTCTGGAGCATTAGCGTTCCCTTTTGCGCCCGCTGCGGTCCTGGGTGTTCTCTTTGCGGTCCGCGCCCTCCAGACGCGTTCCTGGGTGTTCCATCTTCGGTCTGGTGCGTTTGGAATCCTGGATGTGGTACTAGGCATTCCTCCTGTGGTCCTCTCCGGCTCACTGTGATCGGCTGTAACGTTGCCGTTTCATGTTCGGTCCGCTGCAGTTCTAGATGCTCCCTCTGTGGTCCGCGCCCGTCAGTCCCGAACCTGAGCGTTCCTTCTTCGGTCTGGTGCGCCTGGAACTCTGTATGGGGATCGTTCTCCATGTCCACGCCTTCAGTTCTTCTATTTCTGGAGTGCTGCAGCTGTCCCCGTTGCTTCTTCAGCAATTCCAGAGCAGGATCTCAGGCTCTGCTTAGCTAGTACCCCGTGTCACGGTTCATGAGATGATCGGTCACTTTTATCTCTATAGACTCCCTTATACCACTGCCCCAAAACGTGGGCGCCTGTGCTAGAAACTTGGTTTTTTCATAATTCATGGCATGACCTAGTTTTAGGCAGTGTTGAGCCATTGCTCGCGTAGTAGGCCTTCACCAGAGCTTATACGTTCAGGCACGCTGTACCGTGACATTTTCACGAACAAATGGCCGACAACAAGGTTCGTCCGCATCTGCATACTTATTTTCATAATGCCCCGCGGTCAACTGTGCAATTTCAAAGTCCTAACTCAACTCGTTCAAAAGTTATGACGATTTTACTTCATATAGGTCAACAATTGTCACACTGTATGATCAAAATAAATTACTCTGTAAAACTAGAATCTCTTGAGTGCGGCTGTGAATATCTGAGATGTTGACGCAATAGTGGTTCAAATGGTTCAAATGGCTCTGAGCACTATGGGACTCAACTGCTGTGGTCATTAGTCCCCTAGAACTTAGAACTACTTAAACCTAACTAACCTAAGGACATCACACACATCCATGCCCGAGGCAGGATTCGAACCTGCGACCGTAGCAGTCGCACGGTTCCGGACTGCGCGCCTAGAACCGCGAGACCACCACGGCCGGCACGCAATAGTGTAATGGGAATATGTTTGCTTGGACAAAGGGACACTATTTGTTATCTTTGGGGTGGTTCCCAAAATTCGAAAAAATAGAAAATTTCTAGCGAGGGGTATACTGTATGAGGATACGAGGTCTAATTATCATCTTCTTTCTTCGAGATTTACATTCTTCTGGAGGGAGTTGATTCGCGTATGCTCCGTTGCTTGCGCAGACTCGTTCTGTCGGCCGCCCTCGAGAAATTTTTAGGTGGGCGAGCCAGCTGACCTCGCAAGTCTGGAATATCCTGCGCAAACGAGCCGAGAATTTTCCGCCACTAGGACAGCACTGTGGCGGTTTCAGAAATACATCGGGGCTGGGTTTTTAAAGGAGCTGCGCTGAAGCGCCTGGCTGGCATTTTGCGCTGGGGACCGCGAAGTAAATTTAATCGCGCCCGATGAGAAGGCATAAATACTATTTAGTACCACAAAAAGAGTGCCCTCAAAATCACGGGCGAGAATTTTTAGTTACGAAAAGACAAAAGTACAAATTAAGAAGAATGTAAGTGGAATTTTGCTGTAACTACTTTGCCAGCATGTAACGGCCCACTGGGTAACACAAGGTCGACTTATACGAGCGGATTTCAAAAAGTAAGTTATACATTATCGGGTCAAGCCAAATAACTTTAATTGGATGCTGCACTGTGCTTCAAACTGACACAGATATATAACACTATTTTTCAACATAGTACAAAAAGTCTGTTACAAAGCGGTCGGAACCTTCTACCAATCGTTCAGTTCCTCGACGATAGAAATCCGCTCCTTGATCACGGAGCAATTGCGAAACGCTCTGTGAACGTCCTCACTGTTGAAAAATCTCTTTCTCTCATACGTTCTTTCAGCTTATCTAAGAAGGAAATCGCAAGGTGCAACATTTGGACTGTGTGGAGGATCAGTATCATCCACGTTTGTGCGACCTTGGTCAAGTTGTTGGCATCATTTCTCAACGACTCGACGCAACATTGCTTCTCGTCGATACATGGCGAGAAATTCCGGTGGAACTGTATCCAGTTTACGCATTTTGCCCGCAAGAATCGAAATGTCCAGGGTGCTTCAGTTTTGGAGCCTGTGTCCAGCTGCTGCTTCACTCGCACACTGTGATGCACCTGTTGTTCGTACCGCAGCAGAACTGTATCTGCAGGAAAGCCGGAACATATATTCTCCTCTGATAATATGGCACTCTTACAGTGTAATGGTCTTAGTATAGGACGATATGTGTAGCTTATTTTCTGAAGTCCCTACGTAATACTTCTATAATATACAGTGTCCGCATGCTATTCATGTGTGTTACGCCTAATCAAGACATTTATTTAAACTCCAATGAAAAACTGCAAATAATTATATACTATCCCAGTGGATAAACAGTCCAACGAGCAGACTAGGAAAATCGTTTAGCAATATGCACACAAGAGCTTTATTCACGTGGTATGGGCATTAAAAACCGGCATAAAAGGGTGCAAAAGCGACGGCCTAAATGAAATACATCAGTCTGTAACTCTGCCACGCCCTACTGGGAACAATTTGTTATTCGAGCATTTGGTAAGCCTCGACTCTGCCTCCGGTCACAAGGGCGCGTGGAACGAAAATTAACGAACTTAATAATGAAACAGTAGCGTGGAAAATTAGTCACACGCACACGCACGCACGCACACGCACACGCACACGCACACGCACACGCACAGACGAAAACTCGCTGAACAATCTCCATTTCATAGATCGTAGAATACTGTTACTATGAAACGCATTAAAATTTTGATCTCATTCAACTCGCCTCTGCCATAGTTACAAGTCAACAATGGGAACGACGCAGAAACTTTGTGCTTCAGCAATGGCTTAATTTGTTCAGAATCAAGCAACTGGTCAGGCAAAAATGAAATACATAAGTGAGCTCAGGAAACGTCGGAAATAATACTGATTGACAAGTGAAAACGGCACAACACTGGACGTTGTCGAATATCTGCGACATTTCTGCTCCAATTTTAAATGGCAATACATATTTAACAGAATTTTTCCGCCCCCAATCGATAAAATGATCCTGTTACGGGTTTTGAGTATGAGGGCTATCTGAAAATGTACAACACTGCCCTACAAACTACTGTTGCACTACGAATGATGAACACTGACTGTATAACTGAGGACCAATCTTTCTAAGACCACCGTCACCAAACAAAGGCCGGGCGGGGAAGCCGATCGGTCAGAGCGCCCTGCCACGGTTCGCGCGGCTCCTCCCGTCAGAGGTTCGAGTCCTCCCTCGGGCATGGGTGTGTGTGTTGTCCTTAGAGTTAGTTAGTTTAAGGAAGATTAAGTAATGTGTTGGCTTACGGACCGATAACCTCAGCAGTTTGGTCCCATAAAACCTTTCCAAAAATTTCCCACCAAACAAAATATTCAGTATGTTACTAGATCCGTTCTGCGATGAACAAAATTTCAGTAGCAGACAGGATACCATGAACTGTAATTCCGTATCTTTCTCTCACGGCCCCATACAGGTGCAAGGCTGATTATGTTTGACAGTGGAGAGAAAAGATAATAGCTGTTCCGTCTCCAATGACATCGCTACAGACATGCTGGTATCTTGACAAAAGAAGTGTTTCGGCAAAAAATCATCTTAGAATATGTGAACGGCTCTGTCTATGCAGCAGGTGCGGCACAGCTCTTCGCTAAGCTGCTTCGATTTACACAAACTGTTGTGCAATTCAGCGCTACATTTGCAGTATACTGACTGTCCAAGTACAGCTTTCTGATAACTTTCTGTCACGTGACGATTCCTTTTGTTTCAAAAAACTTTGTTTATCGTATTTGTATCGACAGTGTCGCGAATCCGAATATCAGTGCTGAAGCTTCAACTTCTATGTAACTAATATGCAACGGATCTCCACAAATTCTGTACATGTCAGTAATTTTTCAGGCGTTTCCATAGACGTAATTGGTCTTAAGATTGTTTTCCGTTTCAGATTATTCACTGTGACTTTTTACCAGGTGGGTTGATTAGCACTGGACCCCGCAGTTTGAAACACGCATTAGGTTAGCTGATCAGGGTTAGACAACAGATGCCTCAGTTATCTGTTCAGAGAGCTAGTTCTCCTCGTGCTGTCCACGGTACCAGTGTGTGAACTAATATTACAACTAACAGAAACTCTCTGAGGCACAGGGACAGCATTTAGCTGCAAGTGTATGTCCTGTTTAGTGTTATTTCATGTTCTGAGAGATGAAACTTGCAGAAGGAGAAGTCTTTCAGTCTTCAAGTAGGGCAAGTCTGAAAGGTGGCTTATTAAGTGCGGTAGCATTTGTGGGAACGACACTAGTTTAGACATCCGGTCAAAATTTGTTACCATTAATTAGATGGCCATTTCTGCATAAAATGCAAATATAGTAAATATGGACACCATATCTAACAATAAAACTGCAAAAACGAAATCTCAGTTGAAAATGGAATCGAAGGAAAATCGTTAGTGTTCCAAGTCCCAGGCGTTATGTGCGCACAAGTCGCACTTCTGCTAAACAGAAATCGGTCAGCAACGCTTAAACTCTAGACGTTTACGAAGACGGTATCAAGTACGCTCCACTATGCACTATACAGTATCTTGTTGATTACACAGTGCGAACCCGAACTCGACAGACAAAGTATGGGTGACACACACCCTTATGGACAGATTTACGGACCAGGAGTTGGCCGATACGCACCTCTTGTATGGGTCAAATGCAATGGAAAAGCGGCACGGCGACGCTATATCGAGGTGTTGCCGCGGCCAAACGCATCACATTACTTTCGCTTCTGAAGGGTCATGCATTACTCTGTTTTTTTGTGATGTACGTTTTGATGATTGCATACTACAAGCTTTCTCAATATTTTTACAGAAACACAGGAAAATGGGGTATGAAATCGAATAAATCATAATTAGTGAACCGCAGACCACGGGCCCCACGTAGCAAACTCAGAAAATTCCCTGCCGGTGGAGTTCATGCGGTATACACTATGCCATCAAAAGTATCCGGACACCCCCAGAAACATACATTTTTCATATTAGGTGCACTGTGCTGCCACCTACTGCCAGGTACTCCATATCAGCGACCTCAGTAGTCATTAGACATCGTGAGAGAGCAGAATGGGGCGCTCAGCGAAACTCACGGACTTCGAACGTGGTCACGTGATTGGGTGTCATTTGCGTCATACGTCTGTACTCGGGATTTCCACACATCTTAACACCCACTTCTAAACATCCATTTCCAAGCTCCTAAACATCCCTAGGTCCACTGTTTCGCATGTGATAGTGAAATAGAAACGTGAAGGGGCATGTACAGCACAAAAGCGTACAGGCCGACTTCGTGTGTTGACTGACAGAGACCGCCGGCTGTTGAAGAGGGGTCGTAATGTATAATAGGCATACATCTATCCAGTCGATCACTCAGGAATTCCAAACTGCATCAGCATCCACTGCAAGTACTATGACAGTCAGGCGGGAGGTGAGAAAACTTGGATTTCGTAATCGAGCGGCTGCTCATAAGCCAAACATCACACCGATAAATGCCAATCGCCGCCTAGCTTGGTGTAACGGAGTAAAAATTGTACGATTGAACAGTGGAAAAAAGTTGTGTGGATTGGTGGATCACGGTGGACAATGTGGCGATCAGATCGCAGGTTGTGGACATGGCGAATTCCCGGTGAACGTCATCTGCCAGCGTGTGTTGTGCCAACAGTAAAATTCGGAGGCGGTGGTATTGTTGTGTGGTCGGGTTTTTTATGGAGGAAACTTGCACCTCTTGTTGTTTTGCGTGGCACTATCACAGCACAGGCCTACATTGATGTTTTAAGCAGCTTCTTGCTTCCCACTGTTGAAGAGTAATTTGGGGATGGCGATTACATCTCTCAACACGATCGAGCACCTGTTCATAATGCACGGCCTATGGCGGAGTGGTTACACGACAATAACATTCTTGTACTGGATTTGCCTGCACAGTCCTGACCTGAATCCTATAGAACACCTTTGGAATGTTTTGGGAGGCCGACTTCGTGCCAGGTCTCACCGACTGACATCGATACCTCTCCTCAGTGCAGCACTCCGTGAAGAATGGGCTGCCATTCCCCAAGAAACCTTCCAGCACCTGACTGAACGTATGCCTGCGAGAGTGGTAGCTGTCATCAAGGTTAAGGGAGGGCCAACACCATATAGAATTCCAGCATTACCGATGGAGGGCGCCACGAACCTGTAAGTCATTTTCAGCCAGGTGTCCGGATACTTCTAATCATATAGCGTATGTAGACTGTCTGAGGGCTTCGGAGATGGAACTGTAGCTCACGTCTAGGAAGACTGAGAGCAGGAATCGCTCGGGGCCTCCATCCACTTGGTCTATTCCTGAATGCAACTCCACAGACTACACGTGCTGGGATTTACTGCCGCGTCGCAACGCGCAAACGATGCGATACCAGCAGTTTCTGCCGGAACTGAAGGCTGGTTACATCACTGAAAAACAGTCCGTAACCTAGGGGCACTTCAGGATAGTAAACACTAGGACTGTTAGATAAAGATTATTTATTCATATTAAAATGGTATATCTCATTAAATATAGATGAATGTAAGATAATGTCTACCAGACAGAGAAAAAATCCTATGGAATCTGTTTTCAAGATTTCTGGTGGAGCACTTCAAATCGTGTAGGTATTAAGGATTAATACTACGACGTGATATCAGATGGTAATATTATGTAAAGCCAGAATTAGAGAAGACAAATCAAAGTCTTAGATTTTTTTCGAAGTCATTTGAGAAAATACAATGCATCTGTACGGGAAATCGCATACAAGAAGCCAGTGCGTTCAATTGTACAATACTGTTCCTGTTTATGGGTCCTTATGGGACAGGCATGACAACAGACATCGAACAAATACGAGTAGAAGAGACCTGACAGTTAAGTCAATAAGCAAATGTAACACAAATGAAAGGGGACTTAAAATGGACTCTTAGAAGAACGATGACGTAGTTCTTTCGAAACGCTGTTGGGTGTATTAACACAACATGTATCGAAGAAGACTGTGCCATTATTAAGCTGCCGCCATTGTACCTCTCGTAAGGGATCTTGAGAACAACATAAGATGCATGCAGAGAGGTACGTGGACAGCCAGTTATCCTTCGTTCAATACGCGAATGGAATAGGAAAGGAAATCGATAATACGGTACGATGTACTCTCCGTAATGCATTGAATAGAAGCTTATGGAATTTATATATAGATATAGAAGTCTGATACAGGAGAAAAAAGAAGAAAGCTACGCTGCTGTCAATGGCGATGTTGTTACTGGATGTAGTTAATGACGGAAAATGATGCTTAATCTTTAAAAAATGGTTCAAATGGCTCTGAGCACTATGGGACTTAACATCTTAGGTCATCAGTCCCCTAGAGCTTAGATCTACTTAAACCTAACTAACCTACGGACATCACACAACACCCAGCCATCACGAGGCAGAGAAAATCCCTGACTCCGCCGGGAATCGAACCCGGGAACCCGGGCGTGGGAAGCGAGAACGCTACCAAACGACCACGAGATGCGGGCGCTTAATCTTTAAGAAAGGACCAACAGATATAAATGAAGCTCAAAGATATGCGCGACGCTCCGCTATTTTTGGATGCACTGAAAAACAGAAGACGTTTATCGTATCATTAAACAGGAAAAATGTCAAAAAAGGTACGTGGTTTGTACAAAACTTTGGTGTAATTGTGTGCGAAATTGTCACCAAAAGTCTGCAATTACGTAATATCTGAAACTTTGTGGCTAGTCAATACCCAGTAAATCTGTAGTAATTACCCAGTTCGTGATATACTCATACAGTGGCGGCGTACCTCACCCACTAGAGCGTCGCAGCGAGTACTTATTAATGGTCAGCGCTAATAACGTGATGCGTTAGACGGAAGCCACGGGACACTACATTTCCTCGATAACGATCACAGAGCTAGTGACGTGTAGAACAGTCTTATGCTAAATTAGTGCATAGGTGATTCTCCGCAGTTAAGGGAAACAATAAACAATACGGGAAAGTTACTTCTTCGGCAATAATACGTGTATGTCAGTTAAGAATAAACGATTTATTTGCGAAGATCGCAAGTTTCAGCAATGATCCTGCCGGTAAGGGGTACGGGTACATAAAAAAGGAGAATATAGCGTAACAGGAAATCGTTACGGGAGCTGCACTGCTGTCAGGTAAAGTACTTTTAAACTAAGGCGTAAAATACTGTTACAGTACAATAATATGCTCAATATTACGTCATACATTTTTTTGTTATTACAGAATACAATACAGAATATATTACATGAAGAAAGCTACAAGTATATCGTAGGTTCCACATTCTTACGTTCTAAGACGAACAAGGATGCGCGTGGAATACATGAATTACAGAATAGAATCATAATCAGGTCATCAGAGTAAAGTATATGTATTCAGTATACCTAGGAGATGATAACCCATTTGAATATCAACGTTTCTAAAAACAGACATCAATATCAAAGGTTTTTTGTTGGATTCTAACAGCTCGAGGTAGTTTTGTAAGCCAGTGTAACGCATGAGGTAACTACGTCGAAATAGGCACATGATGTTAATGTCCGATAAAAGGAGGAATATTTGGATAAGACGCTTAATACGTCCCGTGCAGCTTTACAAAATGAGTTTCGATACATACATATGCAGTCGCAAACGAGATCGCAACTTATATATGAGTAATTAATTAAAGGGGGGCACGCCTTCTTGCAAGAATAAAGTTTTGTTTCCCCACCAAATACATAAAACACCAGAGTTGTCTTATGGTCTTTTTTATGTTTCTGAACTTTTATACACAAATATTATGTAGGCCAGGAACACGTTGACTACATATTTTGCTGTTGTTCACATTACATATGTACTTTTCTTTTTTTATGCTGTGTCTGCCCAGTGGCTACCAACAGAAACCGGCCACAAATGCTGTTAATGCGACATATCTTCGGCAACGCAGGGATGTTTGAGCAAAATCTGAATTAAATTTTTGTTTACAATGTAATCTTTAACTATACATTCTAGCAGAATAGTGGCATTTTCCACTTTTTTATGATATTTACAATCGGTGTAGTCGATCTGTCCTGAGCCGTATTTGCCTGATGAACGTGTTGTTATTGTTATTCTTTTTACGTTTAAAAGACTTGTAGACATTTCTAAAATCTCATGAGGTTTGCTGTTTATAGATTGTGTTACGGATTTTTAACAGAGTTCACTTAGGTTTTCCCATGCTCATTGATAAATTTGGATGTTACTGTGTTATGACTTAGACACAACTTTCACTGCATATTTAAGTTTCAGATACGCCATTGACCGTCTCTGTTTCACTTCACACACACACACACACACACACATATATATATATATATATATATATATATATATATATATATATATATATGTGTGTGTGTGTGTGTGTGTGTGTGTGTGTGTGTGCGCAAATTTAGTGTATGTTATTTCATAGTTGGTTGAGAGGGTAGAATACATTCAGTTGCGGAGTACCATTTGGTCATTGATGACTTTTAGCCCTGTATGATAGCTTTCCAGACGTTATAATTTGTTTCTATTGTTACTATGTGGCACAAATAATAACTGAGTTTTAACATCTCGAGATTTGTTTTATGCCACTAGTATTATGGTTGTTTGAATGAGATAGTCTGCAAACGTGGAGTGCGCCCTGTCATTTAGAATGTTCTTAAAGGTTCAGAATGTCTTACTCTGAAATTTCTAAATGTGTACTCATAGAATTACACTGAATCACAATGTTTGCACGTTAAATGATATATACCTGTGCTGTTAAATTTATCTATAGCTGTGTACAGCGTTTTTTTCCATCTTTTTTGCAGTGTATTATTTGTTGTGTATGCCACATGTATTCCTTCTTTTCTCCCGATGTATCCTATTCAGTAACTTAATTTGTTGTCAAATGTCAGAGTGTATCATGTGTTCCTGTTGTTTGTCGTTTCTATATCTTGTGTACTTTGTGTGGTCTCTGTTGCATGATCATTATTGTCTTACTATTGTACTGTGCTGTAATATTTTTGTGTGTATTTTATGTCAGCTGTGTTTTTATTTTTTGGTTCAGTTTCTCGACTGTGTTTAGTTTGAAACCGTTTTCAGTAGCAGCGTGATTAAATTTAGATTTTGAGTGTAGCCATCTTTATGCACTGGAAAACAGTTCAATCTATGTACGAGGTATCTGCGGCTGGCTTATTTCTGAGCTGTGGGGTGGTTAGCTCCAATGCGTATTATTGTACTGGCTGACGCAAGTATTCTGTATATTGAGAACTGGCGTTGGTGGTTCTTATTCTCTATTATGGTTTCCAGGAAGTATAATTTTTTTGGTCTGTTTCGATGGACGTTTGGAAGGATGGTATTGATTAGTTTATGTAGCTGTAGTATTTGGTTATGCGTTTCATCTACCAAGCAAATTATATCAACATAGCAGTACCAATATGTTACTTTGCACTGGTTGGTTTTTATTGTTTTCAAGATAGTTAAAGAACACAGAATATTGGACTGTAAGCCAGTTATAACTCATACTATGTGGAGTCCTTCCTGTTGGATGTAGAATTCATCCTTAAAATTAAAAATAATTTTTCCCTGTGGCTATTTTTAAAATGTGAGACTTCTTGTATCTGTGTTTCCCATATAATGTTTGTCTGTCTTAGCTGTCTTTCAACTGTTTTGATTGTTTCTTCATTTGGTATGTGGGTGTACACTGATGTGATGTCAGATGAGAGTAGTGTAGCCGTCTCACAAATATTCGTGCCTTTGATTTTGTGGATTATGTCACTGGTGTTTTCAAAGATTATGTTGTTTGTAAATGCGTAGTGTTTTTGTAGAAAAGCTTGCACGTGTCTGGCTAAATGATATGCTGGTACAATTCTGAAATTTATCACTTGTATGACTGGCACACTGTGTTTGTGAAGTTTTAAGAAAGTACTGAGTGTGTGTGCACCCTCTTTAATAAGCACGAGAACAGCACTGAAAACTTCATTATGATAATTTATAGATGAGGTCTGAAAAACTTATATTTCTCGTTCAGTTTTGGAACAAGAGAACAATTTACGTGCATGTTACAAAGAGGACACTTCCCCAAGAGATTACCATACAACTTGTTTTGTCTACACAAGTGAATTATTTAGTTTCATGGAATTATTGTTACGTCAACCATGCAGAAGTTCACTTTTCTAAAGCAAGCGACAACGGCTTGTTTCACTACTAGATATTCCCAAGTTTTGCAATTGGTATGTAACCTCCCTTTAGTCGTGGAATGACCTATACGAGGGGCTACCCATAAAGTACATTACGTTTTGGAATTAAAAATAAATAAAGTATTGAAATTTTTTTATTATACAGGTATATAGATGAAAGCCACACTTCAATACCACTTTTCTACATAGCTGCATTTAAATTAAGGCACTTATCGTAGCGATGGACGAGCTTGGAGATTCCTTCGTCTTAAAATTCAGCCGCCTGCGCTTTCAACCACGTGGTTACCTCTTCTTGAAGCTGTGCGTCGTCACCAAAACGCTGCATAGCCAACCACTTCTTCATTGCTGGGAATAAGTGGGAGTCGCTCGGTGCCAGGTCGGGACTGTACGGCGGATGAGGAAATAACTCCCACTTAAAAGATTCGAGAACTTCACGAGTGGCATTTGCCGTGTGGGTCCGGGCGTTGTCGTGAATCAGCAAGATCTTTGAGCCCAACTTTCCCCTGCGCTTGTTTTGTATTGCTCTTCTGAGGTTGTGCAGAGTTTGGCAATACCTGTGAGAGTTTATTGTAGTGCCTCTTTCCAGGAAATCCACAAAAATCACACCTTTTCTGTCCCAAAAGAGGTAATCGCATGGTTGAAGGCGCAGGCGGCCGAATTTTATGACGAAGGAATTTCCAAGCTCGTCCACCGCTACGATAAGTGCCCTAATTTAAATGACAACTATGTAGAAAAGTAGTATTTAGGTGTGGCTCTCATCTGTATATAATAAAAAAATTTCCATCCTTTATTTATTTTTAATTTCAAAACGTAATGTAATTTGTGGATAGCCCTCGTATTATGTCTGAGGAACAAACTGGAATGAGGGACAGACCCTGCATTCACACACAAAAAAGTTATTGGATACGATAAACTAGCAGGTCAATGTACCTAAAGACCACTTTGTCTCATTGTGGAATGCGGACCAAGTACAGCCCAACTACGAGTCCCTAAATTTCAGGTTGTAACTAATCCATGAGTAATGGAATCGGATGAGAAGCGAAAACTGTACGTTCCGTATACAAAAAGGTGATACACTGGGACATTAGTGAATGAATAGGTAGATACAGGGTCTAAACAAAATCATACATCATGGTAGTATAATCTGAGGTGTAGTTATCTGATATACTTGCAAGGCACTGTCGCTTTCCATCATTAATACTACATCTTTGGAATTATTTCGAGCAGGCGAAACGTCCATGGTTGCTGTGGTATTATGTTGACGCTTCCTCACATCAAACTTTATAGGGGCTCTGAGCACTGTGAGACTTAACTTCTGAGGTCATCAGTCCCCTAGAACTTAGAACTACTTAAACCTAACTAACCTAAGGACATCACACACATCCATGCCCGAGGCAGGATTCGAACCTGCGACCGTAGCGGTTGTGCGGTTCCAGACTGTAGCGCCTAGAATCGCTCGGTCAAACTTTATAGATCTTCAATGAAGGTAAACTATCGCCGTCGGCTTTAATTCGTGAATCGGTTGGTGGATATGAGAACTACAGCACGTGAAATCGACGACTTACAAGCTATAAAGAAGTGGATGCCAAAATTTTATGTTGGACAGACTAGACGCATTTTAACCTCAGGCACTGACAACACGCTAACGTGAAAGACAATATGCCTAGTTTCATCTACATCATACTCCACAAGCTAACTAATGGTATGTGGTGGAGGGTACTTTCGGTACCACTGTCTGTTCCCTCCAACTCTGTTCCACCCGCGAATAGTATTTGGAAAGAGCGATGGTCGGTAAGCCTCTGTATTGGCTTTAATTTCTCGAACTTTCTCGTCGTGGTCAATACGCGAGATGTACGTGGGGGAGAGGAGGGGGGGGGGGGGGGGGGGGGAAGGTAATATGTTGTCTGACTTCCTCTGAAAAGTGCTGTCCCGAAATTTCAATAGTAAATCTCTGCGTGACGCACAGCGCCTCTGCCAATGGAGTTTTTTTAGCAGCTCCGTAACGCTCTCTCGCCAGCTAAACCATCCCGTCACGAAACGCGCCGCTTTTCGGGGAATCTTCTCTATTTCCTCTGTAAGTCCTACCTGATAGGGCCCCAGACAGATGAATAATACTCAACAATCGGGCAAACAAGCGCTTTATAAGCCAATTCTTCCGTGGATGAGTTACATTTTCTTAAGATTCTTCAGATGAATCTGAGTCTTCAGTCTGCTTTTCCCACCATCTGTTTTATATGGCTATTCCATTTAAGGCCGCTCTGAATATTTACGCCTAGACTTTCTCAACAAATTTTGTAGAGTGAAGTGAGCACAGGTGCTCCTCTGTAGCGCATTAATTATCTGCTCAAGAAGCACCTGAAGAGTCCAGACACTGATTCGAGAAATCCGTGCGCCATAATAGAAGATTGTACTCGATAGCGCACATCTATTTCATCTGCCGTTCTGCTTTTTAAGGAAGAACGCCGAAAACTGGAAAGTTAAGAATCATCAGAGATGCAGGTTTCGCGAAGCCCATCCACTTCCTCCATTCTTCATTATATGTTATTTATATAGCCACATGTTTTATGACATAGTTGGACAGCTAAGTCAAGGCATATTCGCACCTGAACTTCGATGAAAAAAAGGAAACAGCAGAAAATGAAAACTCGGATACGAGTATCAAACGACGACTTCAGTTTTTACTGCTTGAGTGTGGCTGTCTGATTTTTTGGCGTTCTGTTCATATATTTTAAGTAATCTGTCACTACAGCTATACCATCAGCAAATCGTATTTGATGGACTAATTCGGTATTTTAGTTACCTTTGTCCTTCTTCTAAGACGTTCATCCCCTTCAATATATATGTTTAACAGTTACGGCGAAAGAACGTAGAAATTTCTGATTTTTTTGTTGATTTGGCTGTTTTTCTAATTCATTAAAAACTTATTTATTAATGCCCATTGCCTCCTATACAATTTATACATAAACCATTCATTTTTCCGGTCCGGTGAAGGAAGGAAGATACGTTGTATAAACTGTCGCCCCCCCCCCCCCCCCCGCGAAAAAAAGGACCTAAACGAACGAAACATTTCAGCTACACGGACACAGCATTCCTTGTGAAATACGTCGCTTTCGTAGGTTGTTCAAGACACTTCTACGAGAACAGACAGTAAATTCCACGTGCAAATGCTCTTGACAACTAATTGAATCGTGACTTAAAGCGCCAAAAATGCTCATTGTTTCGCAATGCGAATCAATTCCATCGTATTCCTGCGCGTGAAAAAGAATAATTTGAACGCCCAGTTACGCGAAGCACGAACAAAACACTTTGATTTTCCGCGATCACGGGTTATTGTTCCCATCCGCCCACGTGTACGCAGACAAGTCCACTCTTTCAGTGACTTTAGCGACTGTATATGTAGAATTATTATTAATTTCATTATTCATTGAGGTGCTATAAATAAAAGGGGCAGATATATTCAAACAACAAAAGCTTACAAATAACGAACAATAAATAACTTGGGCTTGTGACGTAAGAGGCGACCAATTTGACAATTTACACTTGAGGTCAAGGGCAGTAAATAGATGAACACCGAAGTATTAAAACGTCAGTCGTTGAAACACTCGTTAAGTTTGTTTTTTGGGGAAAGACACTGGTCCGTTTTTCTGTCATTTCTTCTATGTTTGAACTGATTTCACATAATGATGCAACAAAAAGTAATTTAGTGTTCCGATAAAGCATAATTTTTGTTTATTTATTCATTCATGTGGCTCACAGCCTGGCATAAGCACATGTACTTGAGGCATCTGAGCGGCTTACTTGTTCAGGGGTGGCATGTCATGACTGTTTCGTGTAAGCCACTGCAACCTAGTGTGGCGGCGTGTTTGTATTGTTGCTGCTGCTGCTGCTCCTGCTGCTGCTGTCGTCGTCGTTGTTTTTGTCGTCGTCGTCGTGGATAATGACGAAAATAGCATGCAGAACGATTGAAAAATTCAAGTTGACATTTTTTCAAATTTATGTATTGAAATTAGATAACTATGCTGCGTTAAACCGATTTGTCATGGGCAAGTTTAAGTAGCGTGATATAAACCATATATTTTACACATATTGAAATTAGGATCTTGCTGTTCGCCAAACAACCGTGTCGTCAGTATTTCTGAAACCATGTCATTAGAGTAAAATAAAATAATGTATCCAGCCTTTACTTGAATGTTGTAACACATAATAAATGAAACACTCTTAAACTTGTGCAGTAAAAGCATAACGCACATATTTTTAGTTACACAGCCGAAAAACCACTTCTATTTGGATAAGTCTTCGTAATTAGATAAAAGATGCAACACAGCTTTTAGTAAGGTTCCCCACACTAAATTGATCTGGGAAATAAATCCATTTAATATATATATGAGATACGCCAAATTGTGCACTTTAATGTGATTATTTGGAGCTTGGCTAATATCGTACGAGAGTTATAGCTGCTACTGTATTGAGACAGAAGGTAATTTAACGCCTAAAGAACAATAACATAAGAAGTGATGAGCATGTAAAACTATTCAAAACTTTGCTACGCAATTGAACGTAAGTTCCGCAAAAATTAATTAGGGAAACTACTTCATGCTACACAGTAAACGTATCTGCTTCATTTATGATGTACTCTTGCATGTGAATGGTACGTTATCCACATTGTGAACAACTGCTCGCCGGAGTGTAGAAACGCACAACAAATAACCGTTGTGATAACTGGCTTCCCGTTTTAGTCATCTAATTACAGGAAAAGAAATGAATCTTCACTGGTGAAAAAGTGCCATGAAAGTAAATGCCACAACTCGTTTATTCCCTTTAACAGGGCAGGGGACTCAGTTACTGTCCACATCATTTTCCACGCACAGGTTTGGCATTTACCGTATGATTACACAGCGCAGGCAAAATCACCAGAAAGGTAATGTAATGTAATAGACAGACTGTAGCCATCATAAGCGGAGTTTTAAATTTTAAAGACATTTCGACACTGTCTACGCAAACATAATCTTCAGTCTGTGGAGTCTGCTCTTTCCATACACGAACCCTTTACTTCGTGAGCTTTTTGGCACCAAGGATTTCGTCTTCATTCTATCCATTGCGAATGACGAGCTGCATCTGTGATTTATATTTGCAGTTTGTGTAGATGTGTTATGCAACCATTCCCTTTTTTAAGTTAATCGAATTCAATAGAGTCTGACTACATATCTTATCTACATCAGCGACCAGTCGTTCTTCTTTCCTCAGGTATTGGGATTTTGCCTCTTAACTCAAATTACGAATAACAGCCGAAGAGACAAGTGCAAATGCGTTTTTGTACCACAAAGAAGTGTCTCACTGTAATGCCCACAGGATAAACACAATTATACTGCTTGCACTTTTTTTTCGACTACTGACGTTCGAACATGATCATTTTTAAACAGATCCTATGTTAACGTAGCATCATCTGCTACCATTTCCATTCTAAAAAAAGTGGTGTCGACCACGGAGTGCTTTTGGCATATATTCACGAACTACACAAGACCAATTTCGCCTTACGGATGTCAAGGGCGTCGTTAAGTACAAATGAAACATAGTCAAACGTAATATGGGAAAATGGTTGCGACCGTTCCGAAGTGTAACCATCGTATGCCGCAGAATATCTCCAAAGCAATAATTTCCTATTAGCGCACACTGAGTAATACATGCAGATCGCAAAGACCAAAGTAAGAAGACTGACAGTCGCACCTTCTGTGAAATATGCCGACAACCTTTCCTGTAATGGACTGTAAATCCACGTTATACGCGGTATTACTCATTTCTGACAGCAGCCTTCATCCTCTATATGCATTGAAGCAGCAAAGATCATTTCTGTTTATACCAGACGCAGCGATCAGCTACCGTAGTTGATTTAAGCGAGCAGAAATACTGACGTGACAATGAATTTGAAGCTGTACGCCTCTGGAATATTCCATGCGGAGGAATACTGGTAGCTAATTTCAGGCGTCTCTCATTACGACGAAAAAATGGAAAATCCTCGACGAGAGAGTGAGAGACATTTTTAAAAAAATGAAAAGGGTTGTTTCCTCAAAGTAGTCTTCTTGTAGGTGAAGGCAACTTACACCAAGTTCTTTCCGTGTCTGCATATTATGCGTACGTACTCGCCGTAGTGCAAACGTTTTGCAGTCACAAATTTCTTTAAGAATAGAGCCAGGTCAGATGACGACAAATCAGGCGAAAGAGGTGGACGTTACAATAATTCGTTCTCCACATCTCTGTCTTTCGAATGACTAAAAATTTTTGTGCGTAAATGCACCTGATTTTGTTTATTTCGTGGCAGAAAAAATTGTACGTAAACCATCAGAAAATCAACTTTTATGTCCACAAACATTACAAAATTTTTAACAGTAAGCCTTTTTTTTACATTAGTATTCTGCCATAGTTACTGCATATTACGTCGGTAGCAGTAGGTCCGACACGTCGCACTGCATCGGATTTTTGAGGATAGGGTAATATATGCGACATTTATCGAACTTCTGTGCTGTCAAGAATCGGATCCACATCACCTAATATACCCATTTAAGCAAGCTGTCTTTGCAATTGCCTACTTCAGTCTTGACGCTGTTAAGAGTTGTGCAGATAGCCGAGTTATACTGATATTATGCAGCAATTTCTTTAGCAGTTATCACCAACCCATTTAGGCAGCCAAAGGTTGCTTTCCATTGGATGCCTGGTGACTGCAAATTTTTCGCCGTTGTTTATGACGCTCTACTTTGACCGACGCCCTGGTCTGCAATAAATGTAATCACTGAAGTGATGCTTACTGTCTTTCAGTGATAACTAAATTCTTAACCACTACACACTTTTCTTCTTAAGTCTGAGGAAATAATTCCGCTGAGACAAAGTTTTTCATATTGTTTTAAGACATCCACAGGTAACCTTGCTAGTTTTGATTAGTACAATGGAGAAGGTATACCATCAGCTGCAGAGTACCAGCAAGAGTTTTGCATCCCACAAAAAATTGATCATTAGTCAACCTATCAGGCAAATGAAATAGACTAGTCTCTTTCTTTGCACACACTGCTTTTATTGTTGATTCGTGACATTCGAGAAATGGTTATCCCACTTATCATCCGCAGCACCAAATCAAAATACATAATGGATAAGTCTTCACCATACGTTACCTTCTGACGTTCCAACAGTGTTGTTTGTTGTTGTGGTCTTCAGTCCTGAGACTGGTTTGATGCAGCTCTCCATGCTACGCTATCCTGTGCAAGTTTCTTCTTCTCCCAGTACCTACTGCAAACTACATCCTTCTAAATCTGCTTAGTGTATTCATCTCTTAGTCTCCCTCTATGATTTTTACTCTCCACACTGCCCTCCAATGCTAAATTTGTGATCCCTTGATGCCTCAGAACATGTCCTACCAACCGATCCCTTCTTCTAGTCAAGTTGTGCCACAAACTCCTCTTCTCCCCAATTCTATTCAATACCTCCTCATTAGTTATGTGATCTACCCATCTAATCTTCAGCATTCTTCTGTAGCAACAGTGTAAGGTTTTCTAAATACATGAAATCAAATATGGTCCAAAATTATTTTCTGCACTCAATGTTCTTCATGTTCAATGAGTGTCGTTTTGAGACGTGCTTCGCATGGGTCATCTTCACGAGAAGAACGGTCACTTCTGAATTCAGCAGCACATTGTCAATCGTTTAGACAGAAGCAGCGGACACATATAATAAACCTTACCACGATATAATTAACGTCATTTGGCGAAAAACCGTGCAGAGCAAAGAAATTTCATTTTAAGCAGTTGAACTAAAGACGCCCGCCACGCTATATTCAAAAAGTTGGTGAAACAAAGATATTTCTTACACAAACTAGCAGTACTAAAGAATTCCGAGGAAAATGTTAAGTTGAAGATGCAAAGGAGCCTAGAAATTAAGAGGCAATGATGACACACATAAAAATATTAAAAAATAATAGGAACAATAATGAAAAGATGAAAATTTTCTTCATTTATATAGGATGAATGATGATCACCTGAAAAAACAAATTTTCAAGTATATTTGGAAACAGAAATTAATGAAAAGATAGACTCGAGAAGTTAAAAGAAAAGATTTAGAAGTAAACAACACAAAAGTAGAACAGACAGCAGAAACAGGGATTTTCACATGGAAAATTCTAAATTTAAAAGATCTCACAGACAAAAGGAGTAGGAGAAAACATGTGAAGTAGTTTGAAGAAAAAAAAAAAAAAAACAGTAGTCATGGTACACTGAAGAGCCAAAGAAACGGTACACCTGCCTAATCTAGTGTATAGACCCGCGAGTACGCATACGTGTCGCAACACGACGTGGCATGGGACCGACTAATGCCTGAAGTAGTGCTGGAGGGAATTTACACTATGAATATTGCAGAGCTGTCCATAAATACGTAGAGTACGACGGGCTAGAGATCTCTTCTGAACAGAACGTTACAGGGCATCCCAGATATTCTCAATGTCTGGCGAGTTTGGCGGGCAGCGGAAGTGTTTAAACTCAGAAGAGTGTTCCTAGAGCCACTCTGTAGCAATTCTGGACGCCAGGCCTAACGCATTGTCCTCCTGGACAGTGGTGATAAGACAGGATGCTAACGCACGTGTCACCTGTGAGAGTCGTATCTAGACGTATCAGGGAATTCTTTCCCTCCAACTGCATGCGCCCCACACAATTACAGAGCTTTCACCAGCTCGACAGTCACCTGTTGACATGCAGGGCTCACGGATTCATGGGGTTATCTCCATACCCGTACACGTCCATCTGCTCATACAATTTCAAACGAGACTCTTCCGACCAGACAATGTGTTTCCAGTCATCAACAGTCCAGTGTCGGTGTTGACGGGACCAGGCGAGGCGTAAAGCTGTGTGCCGAGCAGTCATCAAGGATACATGAGTGGGCCTTCGGCTCCGGACGCCCGTATCGATGATATTTCACTGAATGGTGAGCACGCTGACACTTGTAGATGGCCCGGCATTGAAATCTGCAGCAATTTGCGGAAGGGCTGCACTTGTGTCACGTTGACGGATTCTCTCCAGTCGTCGTTGGTCCCGTTCTTCGAGGATATTTTTCCGGCCGCAGCGATGTCGGAGATTTGATGGTTCACCGGATTTCTGAAATTCACAGTACACTCGTGAATTGGTCGTACGGGAAAAATCCCCACTTCATCGCTATCTCGGAGATGCTGTGTCCCATTGCTCGTGAGCTGTCTATAACACCACGTTCAAACTCTCTTAAATCTTGATACCCTCTCATTGTAGCGGCAGTAACCGATCTAACCACTGCGTCAGACACTTGTCTTATATAGGCGTTGCCCACCTCAGCGACGTATTCTGGCTGTTTTCATATCTCTGTATTTTAATACGCATGCCTATACCAGTTTCTTTGGCGCTTCAGTGTACAAACAGCAAATTACATTAGAGGAAAGAAAACGCACAAATGAGAGGGAAACTGTTAAGCGAGAAATCCTGGTTGGAGTCCCAGCCGGTCAAAAATTTTCACGTGTCACTATTGGGTAATACAGCTACACCTACTGTAGCCGATGTCATGAAATTTGCATTCAGCGAAAAATTTGAAATAATACAATGTAAACTTTCGTCTGGTCTCTTGTTTTGTAAAATGGAAGGTTAAAACAAACCTACTTCGAAGATCAAGTGAGTACTTAACTTCCGTATTTGTGCAATTAACCCGGCCGAGGTGGCCGAGCGGTTCTAGGCGCTACAGTCTAGAACCCCGCGACGGCTACGGTCGCAGGTTCGAATCCTGCCTCTGGCATGGATTTGTGTGATGTCCTTAGGTTAGCTAGGTATAAGTAGTTCCAAGTTCTAGGGGACTAATGACCTCAGAAGTTGAGTTCCATAGTGCTCAAAGCCATTTGAACCGTTTGTGCAACTTATACCAACATAACGAAAAAAAATTTAATTGATATCAACACTACCTCTTTGGCAGAACGATGTATTTACGACTGCTTTCTTAAATATTATTTATACTTTAACAATATGTCATGTCAGTCTGTTGCCGTAAGAACGCGGGACATTATGTTATTGTAATGTTAACATATTCGAGTTAGAAATTATTGAGAGCCCCAAAGTATTACGTCCCTTTCGTTGACGCCAGATTTGTTCCAGATTAACACAGGAGAAATGCACAGCGCAGGAAAGTAGTAGTATAGTCATAGGGCGTCATTAAGAGGCATCGCCCCGTGAGGAGTGGTGCCTCATATAAAACGTCGATAACCCCTGGAGAGTGTGCCAACATAAAGGGCAAACGCGCTTAACTTGGGCACTCGCACCTTTAATAGTAACGCCGAGACGGCCGTGACGCGAGTTCACGTGGGAGGAAATAAACACAGGCGTGAAGGTTTGGTGGGAGAAGGGACGGAGGGGAGGGGGGAGGGCGGGAAGCAGGAATCTGGCGCAGCCAGCAGCCCCGCTAGTTAAGACACCGCGCCGCACCCCACCACCTTCTCCAGTCGATCGATTGTGGCATGGCATGGCTTGCTCATTCACTCCACACAAGGGAAGATCCATTCTCTCTTCAATGAATATAACCTTTAAAAATATTCGGTGGAACACACTGCCTAAAAATACTTGCAATTGGACAATGGCGGAAGAAAGTGCTGAACTACATGAGCGTATCATGAGGTACTGCATATTACTGCACGTTAAATTCAAAGAGAAGGGTGAAGATAAAATAAAACACATCAATTTATGTAGAAGACCGTTATGTCTAGCGGTACATCTGCAATTGTTTGTTACCAGTGCGTAGTGCATTCGAACACACAGCAGATGCTGTTATCAGATTAATCCTTGCCGGCCGCTGTGGCCGAGCGGTTCTAGACCATTCTGTCTGGAACCGCGTAGCTGCTACGGTCGCAGGTTCGAATCCCGCCTCGGGCATGGATGTGTGTGATGTTCTTAGGTTAGTTAGGTTTAAGTAGTTCTAAGTCTAGGGGACTGATGACCTCAGATGTTAAGTCCCATAGCGCTTATAGCCATTTGAACTAATCCTAACTACATTTATCCTTTTCGCGACCTCTTCAGTTGTGCCATATCCGTCTAGCAAGTAAACCTACCCAAGGAATACACTTAGATATTGAACGGCTTTGAATACGTGATAGTGTACAGCAAAAGAAAAGACACGTACTTTTTTTTACACGTGCCCATATGCCCGTTAAAGGGGTAAAACAACAGCTTGAAAAAATTGAGTTATATTTATGAATGAATGTACTACAAACGGTAACATATATAAAAAACTTTAAATAAAAATACTATGGTTTTTAATGTAAGTTACAACGATGCACCCCGATATGTTGAAAAAGTCGTTTCTTTCGAAATTTCCTCCCCCCCCCTTTTGATTTCGTTTTTCATTTCGACATATGACTAATAGCAAAAGGCATAGCAAGCAACATTAATACAAAATTCAGTCATATATGATGAAGCGGTGGGAATAAGCTAGAAACATCTCTATATCGCTGAACGCGCGCAATATGTGGCTGCTTCAACGCCAATTGTCATGTAGGGTTGTTTAATACGTCTTTCACAGGTAAGTATGTCCTGAAAGTATGCTTTACACATATATATTTTAATTTTATGAAATATAAAATATCTTGTGTTTTATTTGGGTATTCTTTTTACATTTGGTTTACCTTTTTGTTTTCAAATTTCAACTTTCTCACGTTTAATTATGATAATTTGAAACTGTTTGTACATTGCTGTTGTGATATTATTGTAAATCTGTACAACAATGAGGGAGCGCGGAACCGTTTGGGCCAAAAAATGCTGAAAGCACTTTCATTTTGCGCACCGAGCACATAGAACAACTTCAATACCACTTCATCATGTATGACTGAATTTGGTGTTAATGATGCTACTAGCCAAAAAATAAAATACAGTGGGCAGAGGGGATTTCGAAAAAAAAATGTTTTTTCGTCAAATCTGGGTGCACAGTTGTAACGTACATAAAATCATAGAAACATTCATTAATAGTTTTTTTATACCTGTTACCGTTTCAACAGTATATATTCATTCATAAATATTGAACTCAGTTTTTGTCAAAGGATATTTCACCCCCTTAACGGCCGAATGGACACGTACAAAACAATGTGAGTCCCTTATTTTGCTCTACACTACAACGTATTCAAAGCCAATCAAAATCAATTGTGTATCCTTTGGCTAGGTTTACTTGTAAGTGACGTGACGAAAAATTACTATACAACACACTCTTAGAAGAATCGCGAAGACGTGGCTAATAGAAGTTGCTGAAACGACAGTAACCATCGCAGTTCGAATGGGTATTAAAGGTTGGGTGTGGGATTGAAGGGACCAGACTGCTAAGGTCATCGGTCCCTTGTTCCACGATAAAAGCACACGAAATAAAAACTGTCAGTCGTTAAAAACGGAGAACTGAGACAAGGGACGACACAATACAAGAAAGACAGACAAAGACCAGACAAACGGAACTAAAATCACACCGAGTGTGAAGGTGGTTGGCCGACCATGAAAATAAGGAAAAGCCAACCACCAAATGACATTAAAACCCACAGTTTAAAACCACAGGCCAAAGGCCCAAGTCAATACAGGAAATAAAAGGACAAACACTCAAATCATACGATAAAAACCCCCTGCCCGAATAAAACTCAACACGAGGTCCGCCATAGCAACGTCATTACATAAAAGGGCAGGGAGGGTATCAGGCAGCGCAAACGTCTGCCTGAGTCCTGTTAAAAGCGGGCAGTCCACCAAAATGTGGACCACCGTCAGAGCTGCCCCGCAGCGACATAGCGGTGGGTCCTCCCGGCGCAACAAATGGCCGTGCGTCAGCCACGTGTGGCCAACGCGCAGCCGGCAGAGGACGACAGAGTCCTTCCGAGAGGCCCGCATGGAGGAGCGCCAAACACCGGTCGTCTCCTTCACCGCCCGAAGTTTGTTGGGCGTGGGCAGGGTGCGCCACTCGTCACCCCAGGCACCAAGCACTTTCTGGCGCAAAAGCGACAGGAGATCACACTCCATAAGGCCGAGTTCCAGAGCCGGTGAACTCACTGCCTGTTTAGCCAGCGTGTCAACCCGCTCATTGCCCGGGATGCCGACATGACCTGGGGTCCAAACAAAGACCACGGAGCGGCCGCAACGTGCAAGAGCATGGAGCGACTCGTGGATGGCCATCACCAGACGGGAACGAGGAAAGCACTGGTCAAGAGCTCGTAAACCACTCAGGGAGTCACTACAGATGACAAAGGACTCACCTGAGCGGGAGCGGATATACTCTAGGGCGCGATAGATGGCAACCAACTCGGCAGTGTATACACTGTTCCCGGGTGCCAGCGACCGTTGCTCACAATGATCCTCTAGAGTAAGAGCGTAACCAGTGCGACCAGAGACCATCGAACTGTCGGTATAGGCCATGGCAGATCCGGGAAACTCGGCAAGGAGAGAAACAAAGCGGCGGCGGAGGGCCGGAGGAGGGACCGAGTCTTTCGGACCCTGTGCCAAATCCAGCCGAATGCATGGTCGGCGCACACACCAAGGGGGCAGACGGAGATTGGCCCGGAAAACAGGCGGGAGAGGAAAAAACTCAATCCTACACAGTAGAGCCCGGATGCGAACCGCGATCGTACACCCTGACCGGGGCCGCCTGTCTGGAAGATGGACGATCGAGTGCGGGAACAGGAGACGGTAGTTGGGATGCCCTGGCAAGCTACAAACGTGGGCAGCATAAGCGGCCAGAAGTCGGTCGCGCCGGATCCGCAATGGAGGAACACCAGCCTCCACAAGTAAGCTGTCAACAGGGCTTGTCCGAAATGCTCCTGTGGCGAGTCGGATCCCGCAGTGATGGATGGGATCCAGCAATTGCAATGCTGATGGCGATGCCGAACCATAAGCCACACACCCATAATCAAGGCGGGACTGGATCAGCGCTTGATACAGCCGGAGAAGGGTGGACCGATCGGCACCCCATCCGGTGTGGCTAAGGCAACGGAGAGCGTTTAAATGCCGCCAGCATGTTTGTTTAAGCTGCCTAATATGAGGCAGCCAAGTCAACCGGGCATCAAATACCAGTCCCAAGAACCGATGCGTCTCTACCACAGCAAGAGGTTCACCGTCAAGGTAAAGGCGTGGCTCAGGGTGAACCGTGCGACGCCGGCAGAAATGCATAACGCAGGTCTTAGCGGCCGAAAACTGGAAGCCGTGCGCTACAGCCCACGAGTGCGCCTTGCGGATAGCGCCCTGCAGCTGGCGCTCAGCAACTGCAATGCCAGCGGAGCTGTAGTAGAGGCAGAAGTCGTCTGCATACAACGAAGCTGCGACGGACGATCCCACCGCCTCAGCGAGCCCATTGATCGCAATTAAAAACAGGGAGACACTGAGGACAGACCCCTGTGGGACCCCGTTCTCCTGGACCCGGGAGGAACTATGGGACGCAGCAACTTGCACGCGGAAGGAACGAGACGACAGAAAATTCTGAATAAAAATCGGGAGCGGGCCCCTAAGACCCCACCCATGAAGTGTGGCCAGGATGTGATATCGCCAAGTCGTATCGTACGCCTTCCGCATGTCGAAGAAGACGGCAACCAGATGTTGGCGGCGTGCAAAGGCTGTACGGACGGCAGACTCTAGGGAGACCAGATTATCGACGGCAGAGCGGCCTTTACGGAACCCACCCTGAGACGGAGCCAGAAGGCCTCGAGACTCGAGGAGCCAACTCAACCTCCGGCTCACCATACGTTCTAGCAACTTGCAAAGAACGTTGGTGAGGCTTATGGGGCGGTAGCTGTCCACCTCCAGCGGGTTCTTGCCAGGTTTCAACACGGGGAGGACGATGCTTTCTCGCCATTGAGACGGGAACACACCCTCAACCCAGATGCGGTTGAAAACATCTAGGAGGCGTCGCTGGCAATTCACAGAGAGGTGTTTCAGCATCTGGCTGTGGATGCGGTCTGGCCCAGGAGCCGTATCAGGGCAAGCAGATAGTGCACTCTGGAATTCCCAGTCGCTGAAAGGAGCATTGTACGACTCCGCGTGGCGCATGTGAAAGGAAAGCCTCCAACTTTCCAACCGCTCTTTCCGGGAGCGGAAGGCCAGTGGGCAATTCGTAGATGCGGAACACTGAGCAAAATGCGCTGCTAACCGGTCCGCAATCGTGTCGGAGTCAGGACACACCACTCCATTCAGCGAAAGCCCAGGGACAGAGACAGGCGGCCGATAGCCATGGAGTCGCCTAATCTTAGCCCAAACCTGCGATGCAGAGGTACGGACGCCAATGGTGGAAACATACCGTTCCCAGCACTCCTGCTTCCGTTGGCGAATAAGGCGTCGGGCACGGGCACGGAGCTGTTTAAAAACGATGAGATTCTCCAAGGACGGGTGCCGCTTATGGCGTTGAAGAGCCCGCCGGCGATCTCTAATCGCCTCTGCGATCTCGGGCGCCCACCACGGCACAGTCCTCCGCCGAGGGGACCCGGATGAACAGGGAATCGCAGATGCCGCCACAGAAACGATGCCAGTGGTGACCGACTGAACCACCGCATCAATGGTGTCATGGGAAGGAGGTGCGAGAGAGGAGAACAAGCCCCAATCAGCCTTATTCAGAGCCCATCTGGAGGGGCGTTCAGAAGAGTGACGCTGTGGTAGTGACAGAAAGATGGGGAAATGGTCACTACCACATAAGTCGTCATGGACACTCCAGTGGATGGATGGTGGAAGTCCGGGGCTGCAGATAGAAAGGTCGATGGCCGAAAATGTGCCATGGACTACGCTGAAATGTGTCGGCTCTCCCG
Source organism: Schistocerca gregaria (assembly GCF_023897955.1). NCBI lineage: Eukaryota > Metazoa > Arthropoda > Insecta > Orthoptera > Acrididae > Schistocerca > Schistocerca gregaria. The sequence continues at coordinate 321,874,382 of NC_064920.1, read as the reverse complement.
TGTTTAAGAGGCAGAGGTCAAGCTGCGAGAGAAGAGTCTCGACATCTCTACCCCGGCCAGTAATCGCGGCGCTACCCCACAGGGGGTTATGGGCGTTAAGGTCGCCCAGTAACACAAAAGGAGGAGGCAGTTGTGCTATCAATGCAGCCAACACATGACGCGAGACATCACCATCTGGCGGAAGATACAAACTGCAGACAGTAATAGGCTGAGGCGTCCACATCCTTACAGCGACAGCCTCTAAAGGTGTGTGAAGAGGTACACATTCGCTGTAGACAGAGTTAAGGATGTAGACGCAGACTCCACCAGATACCCTTTCATAAGCTGCCCGGTTCTTGTAATAACCCCGATACCCACGGAGGGCAGGGGTCCGCATTGCCGGAAACCAAGTTTCCTGTAGGGCAATGCAGAGGAAAGGGTGACAGCTGATGAGTTGGTGAAGCTCAGCAAGGTCCATGTCCGAAAAAGGCGTGAAGGGGCCGAGGAGGCAGATCACGCCACTGGGTCACCTGCTGCCACCGATGGAGGACCAGTATAATCTGCTTCCATGGTGTCTGAGGGTCCGGCGAGATCCAGGTCCTCAGCGGACGTCCGGATCTCCACCTTATCCTTGGACGCAGAGCCTCTAGGGAGCAGTGGGGTGGATGCCACCGCGTGTTCCTTGGCCTTAGAGGTCTTCTTCTTCGTCTTGTCTCTCTGGTCCTTGGGTTTCATTGGCTGGGAGGGCTCCAGCGAGTCAGTCTCCGGGACGGAGGAGGAGCGGGAAGCCCTGCGACCAGCCGCTGGTCTGCTTTTCTTCCATTGGCTGACGTCACCCAAGGGACCCTTTCCGTGCTATTCGAGCCGGGGAAGTTTGAGGCTTCCCCAGCTTAGAAGTGGGGACTGATGTCCCCGATGGTTGGGGGGTTGCTGCTCCTGAGGCAGGTAGTGCAGGACCAGCAGGGAGTGAAGTGCCCCCCACCATCAAGGGGGCAGGTGTAGCATTCTGGCTCTGAGAGGTGGCAGTCTGAGGGAGAGCTAATGGGGCCATAACAGTAGTAGCCGCGGCGTAAGAGGCAGTCATTCGAACAGGATGGAGGCGTTCGAACTTCTGCCTGGCCTCAGTGTATGTCAGGTGGTCCAGGGTCTTATACTCCATGATTTTGCGCTCTTTCTGGAAGATCCTGCAGTCCGGCGAGCAAGGCGAGTGGTGCTCTCCGCAGTTTACACAGATGGGAGCCGGAGCACATGGAGTATTGGGATGTGATGGGCGTCCACAATCTCGACATGTGAGGCTGGAAGTACAGCGGGAAGACATATGCCCGAACTTCCAGCACTTAAAGCACCGCATCGGGGGAGGGATATATGGCTTGACGTCACAACGATAGACCATCACCTTGACCTTCTCAGGTAAAGTATCACCCTCGAAGGCCAAGATGAAGGCACCGGTGGCAACCTGCTTATCCCTTGGACCACGATGTACGCGCCGGACGAAGTGAACACCTCGCCGCTCTAAATTGGCGCGAAGCTCGTCATCGGACTGCAATAGAAGGTCCCGATGGAATATTATGCCCTGGACCATATTAAGACTCTTATGGGGCGTGATTGTAACCGGAACATCCCCCAGCTTGTTACAATCGAGTAACCGGCGGGACTGGGCGGAGGATGCCGATTTGATCAAAACCGAGCCCGAGCGCATTTTGGACAAGCCCTCCACCTCCCCGAACTTGTCCTCTAAGTGCTCGACGAAGAACTGAGGCTTCATGGATGTAAAGGATTCACCATCAGCTCTCGTACACACCAGGTAGCGGGGCGAGTATGGTTCGCTGGCATCCTTAGTCTTTCGTTCCTCCCATGGTGTAGCCAGGGAGGGGAACGATTTGGGGTCATATGTAGTTGCGTTGTATTGAGCCCTGGAACGCTTAGAGAGTGCTGGCGGCTGGCCGCCAGCAAGAGATGATGTACCACGCTTCATTGCGGGTCATCCGCCCTGATGCCACCTACTCCGACCAAGGGCCCTCCCCACGGGCGCCACCCAGCCTCAGCAACGACCACCTGGCAGGATGGCCATTGCCGGGAGTCCCAATGCCCCAAGGAGACAGGCATCTACTCCTTGGCATACGTGGGGAGTTAACGGCGCTGGCATCAGCAGAGCGATCCCTGTGTAGTCAGGGGGCTACAACCAACAGTGTACATGGCGGCCCCACCACAACGGACTGGCTACCGTGCTGGATTTCAGGTGATGTAGTCCAATATCGTCATTGGCGCATAAAGCGACACAGCATAGCAGACTGCAATAAACTGCACCCAAGAACAAATCCACGCCCAAGAGATGGTAGGTGAGCGGGACTGCTAAGCGATGACGACAAACCTGGCTAGAGATGGTAATGCATGATGGACACATCGCTCCTTGTAAGGCGCCCTTCCCCAATCGGCTCGCTCTTCGGAAAATTTAGAAGGATGGAGGTCAAACCCGTTAGGGGACCATCTCACAAGGTCAAAACGTTTGAGACTCCTTTTAGTCGCCTCTTACGACAGGCAGGAATACCGTTGGCCTATTCTTACCCCCGAACCCACAGGGGGGGAATGGGTATTAAAAAACTGAGTGTTTTAATCTTAGTAGTTCAAAAGATTATGAAATCACATACGTCCTTCCTTTATAGGCCAACTGTGATTATTCACCGAGGTAAAAAAAATTACCCAGGACAGAATATTATGGACTTTTTCCCATATATTTGTTTCTCTCTACACTACGATTATCGTTCTTATTTGCTATAAATGCATATGCTCTCGTAAGCGATAATGAAAAATGCGATGCCGAAATTTTTTTTCTTAATTCTCTTTTTCTGAATTCCCCCCTTGATGGGCTTTGTATTGGTTTTCGTACTTTCAGTGCAATCAATTTTAATATGGCCACGAACTTCGTCTCTTGTTCCCTGCAGTCAGGAAATGAGTACCGCTGGTAAGGAATAACAATTTATGGACAGACTTCTCGTGTACGCGCATGCGTTTTAAACAATTTTAACGATTACAGCTTGTAATGGTGGCATTAAGGAATATGACAGCTTATTTGGTCAGGAATACATTATTCTCCGAAATTTGAAAGCAACGAGAAAAAAACCTAGGTTTAATCTCAGGGTATTTACTGTATTACGCTCTGTTTATAGCAGCCTTTTAAATCCAAATAGTACAGCATTTAGAATTATCTATTGTGGTTAGCACTATTTGTGAGAAGGGAAAGGAAAACGATTAATACTGGGTGGCAAATCCCACCATATCATGCTTTCTGTAGGCGTCGTTGACTTACTGAATCACAGGAATACAGGAAGAAAGCGTGCACATGAGCCGAAAAAACTTCAACTCTAAGTCTGATTAGGTTCCGACTGAGAGCGGAATTTTTGAAAAACTCGAGATTGTTTTGACATACAAATAAAAGTAAGTTCTAAATAAAGCAGCTAGCTGGAATTGGCTTGCAATTAATTTACGAATTTAGGACGCACAGAGAACTGTGAAGGTCTGGCCTTTATCGGAGTAGCTTGCTACTGCAAGGACAAACGAGAAGTTTATACTACGGCCTCTCTTTCCTTTGTTCCAAATAAGCAGATTAATGAGGCGCAGTTCTCGGACTACTCGCAGTTTACTTTCGCAACCCGATTCAACTGTTCCACTGAAATATTTCAGGTATTTCGGAAGTTACACAATGCGCTGGCTGGAAGCCACAATTCATACCCGTGCCTGTGCAACCATTCTTGTTGACGAAGAATTTTTTGCTCTCGAATGGAAATACAGAAAAAAATAGATCTCACCCTTTGTGTTTAACTGGCATTCGGAAAATTGCTCACTGTTTGGATCCCGAATACTCTTTGCGCCCGATGGAAATGCTACTCCTTGTAATGAACGTGTTTAGATATGGCGATACATATATACAGGATGCAACGGCAACGTGTCAGAAGCAACTATCCGAGGGGCCCGGTAAACAAACGGAAGTAGCGTCAGCAGAGTTACCGAGTGAATGGACTGGCCGTGAGGCGTGTGCCCCGCTTTCATTAACCGTAGCTCGCAGCTGTACACACTGTTCGGCCCATCCGCGCAGAGTACACACGTGAGACGTGGCTGGCGGTAATAGGCAGCATATGCATGGCCGTGTGCAGAGCGCACGGGAGGGTGAGCTAAGCCTTGGCTGGCTCGGGCAGAACATTGCTTAGCTGGTGTTAACAACACGCCCACGTTGCATCACGCAACTAACCTGCTTTGTGCGACCTGTCATCGTCGTCTCATCATCACACGATCAGACGACAATCTTCGTTCTTCAGTTACAGACACAAGAAAACGCAGAATAAATTGAATATTACGTTATAAGTGGAATCAACTTGCACGCCACGTTGCCATTGCTCTTCAATATCCTACTTACAAATGCATCCCAGGTACTGAATCATACAGCCGCCTGACACTTCGAAGCGGTATTTCCTATCTAATTGACAGAAGCAAGATGCAATGTCAAGGAGCTCCATCAGTCTGGATAAGGAAACATCTTGTGACGGAGGACCTATTACATCCGACGTACAACTACAAATAAATCTACATTTATACTCCGCGAGCCATCTTATGGTGTGCGGTGGAGGGTACTTCTGGTACCATTTTTTCCCCTCCCTTTCCTGTTACATTCCTGAATGGCGCATGGGAAAAATGAGTGACGATAATACTCCGTATGACATCTAGTTTCTCAGATTTTCTCGTCGGAATGTTTCAGCAGAAATACATAGGAACGAGAAATACGCTGCTCAACGATTCTCGCAACATAATCTCTCGAAAGCTCAACAGGGTAGAGTCACGGGTCGTAACACACCTGCAACGTAACGTCTACTGTTCAAAGTGCCGTCAATGTGAACAAGAGGTGACTGAGTCGTGTAACCAATGGCACCCGACAGCATGCCGCCGGGTGATAAGCCAGTATGGCGATGACGAATACACGCTTCCAATGTGGCGTTCACGGCGAGGTCGCCAAACACGGATGCGACCATCATGATGCTGTAAACAGACCCTGGATTCATCCGAAAAAATGAGGGTTTGCCATTCGTGCACCCAGGTTCGTCGTTGAGTATACCATCGCAGGCGCTCCTGTCTGTGATGCAGCGTCAAGGGTAACCGCAGCCATGGTCTCCGAGCTCATAGTCAATGCTGCTGCAAACGCCGTCGAACTGTTTGTGCAGATGGTTGTCGTCTTGCAAACGTTCCCATCTGTTGTCTCAGGCATCGAGACGTGGCTGCACGATCCATTACAGCCATGCGGATAAGATGCCTGTCGTCTCGACTGCTAGTGATACGAGGCCGTTGGGATCCAGCACGGCGTTCCGTATTACCCTCCTGAAGCCACCGATTCCATATTCAGCTAACAGTCATTGGATCTCGATCAACACGAGCAGCAATGTCGCGACACGATAAACCACAATCGCGATAGGCTACAATCCGACCTTTATCAAAGTCGGAAAAGTGATGGTACGCATTTCTCCTCCTTACACGAGGCATCACAACAGCGTTTCACCAGGCAACACCGGTCAACTGCTGTTTGTGTATGAGAAATCGGTTGGAAACTTTCCTCATGTGAGCACGTTGTTGGTGTCGCCACCGACGCCAACCTAGTGTGAATGCTCTGACAAACTAATCATTTGCGTATCACAGCACCTTCTTCCTGTCGGTTAAATTTCACACCTGTAGCACGTCATCTTCGTGGTGTAGCAATTTTAATGGCCAGCAGTGTATTTTAAGGTACTTACTGCTTCCAGTGAATTGTCGCCAATAATGTAATCGAACAATAGTGTATTTCTCCGCTACTTATACGCAATACTCCACAATTGTTCTTTACGTTCGGGTATGCTATTTTGGCAACCGCCACTGCAGAGAGGGCAATCTTCATACGAGTGCGGGGAATGGTTTTCTATTCATGGTTCTGGAAAATACGTCGCAGAAATATTTTTATTGTAACGCCAAGCTGCATCCTGAGGAACTGGAGGAGATAAAAGTATCTAGCCATGGTTACGTGAGCGGCAATAGCTGACCTGACACGTCAGCAATCACTTAGCGCTCGGCGCCAATACGGTGACATCAGGGTTTTGAAACGATAATTGTAGAGTTTTAGTTTTATGTTGAACTGTATACTGAAAAGATCAGTAGCCCAAGCCATGACTTTAATTGATTGAAAATTGTAATTGCCTTAACTGAAAATACTTAAAAGTCAGCCAGGGACTCAAGAGGTCCAATATAAGTAAATATTTGTGAGCAGTACATTTGCTTGAGTTACTGCACTTGTTGCCTTAAGTTTACTGGAATAATGTCATTCAACAGCTAATCACTGGTGGAAATGCTATGGATAGTGCAGTGTGATTTACAAGTAAAATTAATTTTGTTATTTTGTGGTGCAATAATTATTCTATTAAGGTATTACAACCTCCATTTGTTGCCTTTCTTCAATCGCAATCGATTATGAAATTTAACTTGAATTCCTGCCATTGAGAAGGGCATTTTTACCAGCGCTGCATTAGTAATAATACGCATTCTCAAGAGATTGGTCTTAGAACCTTCAGATCGCGCTGCATCTGGATCAGGTTCTAGAATCTTTGCACGTCCAGGATCGGAAAAGTGAGCTGGAAGCGAACTGGCTACTACAGTAGTAGAAATAGGTCTAAACGCAGCATTCTTACGAAAGTAATAGTACAATGTCTGTCGCATACTGCATCTAATTAATTATGCAATTAGTAGAAACAGGTAAGGCGTAAACAGCCATGACGGAACGGCATAGTTCCTTTCACAACAAAATTACCAAAATAAGGCGTTTGCATTTTCTGTGTGGAAACTGGTGTAAAGGCACTCAATGTTTTTTGTGTTGTTGCATTGTGATTACTTTGTGGAGCCTCCATTCTCCATAGCTTGCTCAAAAATTCTCTTTTACATTGATTTTGTTAGGGTTTGTAGCTCTTGCAGTAAATATTTGCCCATTCTTCTCGTACCGCTCTTATCAGCTCACATAGGGCGTCAAATAGCCTCGTATTGCGATAAACATGCCTTGCAAGTATTTCTCAAAGATTTTCCACGGCGCTCACACCTTGGCTACGAGGATGCTAGGACAAGAAATGGATATCTTTTTCTTCAAACCACTTTTTGGTTGTAGCAGAAACATGGAACATGCATAATCTTGTTGAAACATTAGACTTTCGGTCCCTACGTCCTAATACATTCTAATCATTTCTGTCCCTACCTTCTAAGTGTACATGTTCATTCTAGTGTTTAGGCAAGCAACGCGTGATTTACTTTTAGCGTAGAAGGTTGCCCAAATCATAACACTTGCACCATCAAAATTTCTGCTCATTCTTGCCTGCCGCTCACTTCTCAGTTCGTGCGAATAATACTGGAATCCTTCCGGTCCATTTAAATTAAACTTGTTCTATTCACTGACGATTATTTTATCCCATTTATCCCATTCCGAAGTCCATGACATATTTTTCAACAACTTCCAAACTTCCTGTTTATGTTTGGGTGTTAGAGCAAGTTTCTGCAGTCGTTTCTTGAATGCAAGATGTTTGTCATTCGACAAAATTTGTCGTCCAAGTCTGGCTGTTAAATGGCTCTAAGCACTAAGTGACTTAACAGCTGAGGTCATCAGTCCCGTAGACTTAGAACTACGTCAACCTAACTAACCTAAGGACATCACACACATCCATGCCCGAGGCAGGATTTGAACCTGCGACCGCGGTTCCGGACTGAAGCTCCTAGAAATGCTCGGCCAAAACGGCCAGCTCTGGCAGTTACTAACGACTTTAAATCAGCAACAAGTGAGAGGAATAGCGTTTTGTAGTCCTTGCTTTGGTTAAAAGGAACCGTTTCAAGGGCATATTTTCCATTCTGTTCATATCGTGCGCCTAATCTAATAAAATTATCAATCACTGCACTCGAATAGTTCACCTTCATCGCGGTTAGACGATTAGAGAGCCCCATTTCCTTGTACGATTATTGTTTTTTTCATCTCATAACAACTGTTTTCTGCATGACATGGTCACAATCGTGGTTTATCTACACAACACGCTCTGTCACTCCTACCTATAGTAAGTCACATAGGCACATACAAGGGGGCAATTATTGGCATATATGAAAAGAAAACAAATTAGTTATAATCTACGGTGTGCACACACTTTAATCAACATGGAAACGTCACTACAGATATTCGGATTTAGTTATAACGTCTTCGATGTGTCTGCCATCATTGGCGCTGATGTGGCGCAGACGAATAGCGAAGTTCTGCATGACACGCTAAAGTCTAGACGGAATATCGATGCTGTCGATGACCTCCTGAACGGCTGTTTTCAGCCCAGCAATGGTTTTGGGGTTATGCTGTACACCTTGTCTATAATATAGCCCCACAAAAGGAGTCTCATTTACTCAGACCCGGAGAATATGACTGCCAATCAAGGCCCAAGCCAGTGGCCCCCCGGTACCTTAGAGTCAAAATTATGTTCCCAAAGTGCTCCTCATGACATCAAACATTCTCCTGCTTCCATGCGTCGAACACCGTCTTCCATAAACCACATCTTGTCGAAACCAGGATCTCTTTAGATAATGGGGATGAAATCATCTTCCAAAACCTTCATGTACCGCTCGGTAGTTACCATGCCATCAAGGAATATCGCGCCGATTTTTCCGTGACTGGACACGGCTCACCACACAGTCAGCAGCTGGGGGTAAAGAGACTTCTCGATCACGAAATGCAGATTCCGCGTCCCCCAAAATGCGCCAATTATGCTTATTGACGAACCCAAACAAATAAAAGTGGGCTTCGTCGCTAACCCAAACCATATTCGCACCAAAGTCCTGTTCATTAATTCCGTCGACAATAGTGTGGTAGTGAAACACAACCACTGTTCCATGATCCTGGGGATTAATGGATTTGAATTTTGTATGGCAAGAGATGCAGGTGTTCAACAACAATTTGTCGCAGTGTCTCCTGGTTGATTACCACCTGTTGTGCAGCTCGTCTGATCGACTTCCGGAGATTGGTTTGAAACACATCCCATGTCTTCCTGACGTTTTCAGGCGTTTTCACCCTTTTTAATAGACTGACATCGCCAGCAATGTCATCACGAAACCTATCCGTCTCTCAAATTTGCGAATAAAATTCTAGTTCTTGATTGTTAGCACACTTGGAGCGATTGTCTCCGGCTTGAACTCGGCTGCAAACATCGTAGGCCTTCACAAGCGCTATGTGCTCGGGCAGGCTGTACCGTGACATTTTGACGTGCAAATGATTGACACTAACAAGCCGCCTGCGAATGCGTGTACTCAAAGGGGGCTCTGAGGGCTATGGGACTTAACATCTGAAATCATCAGTAACCTAGACTTAGAACTACGTAAACCTAACTAACCTAAGGACATCACAGACATCCATGCCCGAAGCAGGATTCGAACCTGCGACCGTAGCTGCAACGCGGTTCAGGACTGAAGAGCCTAGAACCGCTCGTCCACAATGGCCGGCGCATGCATATACTAATTCCCATCATGCAACTAGGCAGTTTGATCGTCCTAATGCAAACCGTTCAAAAGTTATGACGATTTTATTTCATACAGTTCAATAATAAATATTGTTAGCCTGTACTAACACAACACAGAGTCGACTGTTTTTATACTGAGTTCCACCCTCTGTCGCCGGCCGGAGTCGTCGAGCGGTTCTAGGCCCTTCAGTCTGGAACCGCGCGACCGCTACGGTCGCAGGTTCGAATCCTGCCTTGGAAATGGATGTGCGTGATGTCCTTAGGTTAGTTAGATTAAAGTAGTTCTAATTTCTGGGGGACAGATGATCTCAGATGTTAAGTCCCACATTGCTCAGAGCCATTTTGAACCACCCACTATCACCTGAATCGTTGACGACTTATCATACACTGTATTACTGAAATCAAATGCAATACTATTTGACTGAATTTGTCAGTATACTGGATGTCATACTTTTGCATATAAACTGTGCACAATTACTCCAGCCGACAAGGTTAATTTTCTTATAAATATCCATGCCTTTATACCGATTTCCACAGCTGTAACACCTCCCGAAAGGCAGACCGCCACAGCTTAAAGAAGATATAAAGGCAAAGTATGACGCACGACATCTTAATATCTATTAACAGGCATCCAGATGTTTTTGAACATATTATACATACAGGATGTCCCAGGAATATTGCGACAGACTTCAAGGGTTTGTAGATGGTGTCGGTAGGAACAAATCGAGGATAGGAACCTGTATCAGGAAACATCATCGGAAGGCTCATCGAAATTGTTGGCACCGGCTCCTGCCAGTAGGCCACCACTTCGGCAGCGAATATGACTTTGTACGCTGACGGATCGTGCGCGGGATGTACTGTAACGTTGTTTGTTTTTCAGTGACCACGACTGTTTGCCACACGTCAGTGAAGAAGATGGAGCTAGCTGCTGCTGTGTAGAAAGTTCTTGTCTCGTACGAGTGCGATGCTGTGTTGTTTTAGTAGTTGATGGTATCAGACACAGGTTTCTGTCCACAGTTTATTTCTCACTTGGAAGCCCTTAAAATCTCCAATGTTTTTCAGTATACAGGAGAAGGATAAGCTAAAGATGAGACCCGCGTCCAGAACCGTCATCCACCAAGGCAACAGAGCATCGTATTCATAGGAGAAAAGGCTAGCTCCATCTTCTCCACTGGAGATCGTGGCAAGCAGTCGCGATCACTGAATTACAAAGAACATTACGAGACGTTCCGCCTGTGGCCCATAAGCCTAAAAAGTCACCTTTGCTGCCGACTGGGTAGTCTTGTGGCACCTGTAACTCCGACACTCTGTCGCTGGATGACGTTTCTGGACACGGGTTCCTAACCTCGATTTGTTCCTCAAGAGCAAGATATCCTCTACAACTCTTCGTAGTTTGTTGCAACATTTCTGGGACACCTAGCATATATATGATAGAGGGCTTACAAAGAACCAAAAAGGATCATATAAGCATACGGTCAATTTTTTATTTCTTATTTACAGATACTTTTTTGTTGTTACATGTTCGCTTCCTTTCTGTTTTTCTGATTTCATATTTTCAGCTTGGTTTTATGGGTATTTTTTCTTTCCGATGTTGTTCTTTTGGGGAAATGTTAAAGCCTTCTTATGTTTATCTTACTTTACACTGTACTAGTTAATAAACAAATCTTTTTAGTATTGGGAACACTACATGTAGTGGAAGCTTACTCTGCAGTTCTTATTAAATTTGTGTTTCATATGTACTGAACATTCTTTCCCCTCCAGGAATCTGATCAGTTATTTCTGAGAGGGACGCCACCGAACAAGAATGCGATGGCGACCTCATCTGGAGTCTGACATGCTGCCAAAGGAGTGGCTCATGCTCGGCCGTATTCGTATTGGACTAGGGTGTATTGTGAAACGTATTCTAGTCTTCCCATGGCGGCCATGCACCTGATTTGTTGACTTTCGCACTGCAAAGCGCCTGAAGCCAAACGTTTGTATGCTGAAAGATATGGTAACAGACATTTACCAAACAACAAGGCGTTCCAAAGACACATAAACGTCTTGTAGAGAAAGGTTCCTTTTGAGGAAAGGTCATTTCATCGTGGAAGACCAAATAGTGTCAGAAAACATTATTTAGAAGATCGAGTACTTTACACCATATTGAGGACAATAGTGACAGCAGTATCAGAGACATAGCACAAATTGAGAATGAGGGTCACGTGACAGTTTGGAACGTGTTACGAGAATAACGCCTTTATAGGAAACATCTTCAAGGAGTGCAAAGTTTTTCTGAACCAGATGTTCAACCCAGAAAAGCTATTTGCTTTTGGTTATTGGGGATGTGTGCTCAAGACCAGCATATTCTGTATACCGTACCACTCACTGATGAAACAAAATTTACCTGAATAAAGTGTAGAATTTTCACAACACTCGTGACGGCTGGATGAAAATCCTTTCACTGTTCTGAAAACAAGATCTCAACAGCAGTTTAGCATTATTGTATGGAGTGGCACCGTTGGGGACAGATTACCTGGACCTTTCATTTACCAAGGAACACTGACAGGCGCATACAGTGGAACATTTTAACATTTTTCTAGAAGACATTCCACCACACTTACGTCAGTATATGTAGTTCATGCACAATGAGGTACCACCTCATTTTGCTCTGAAGGAAGGAAAGAAGAATTTTAAACTAGTGTTTCCCAAGTAAATTGATAGGTCATGGGGCGGCAACATCTCGGCCTGCTCGATTTCCACATATCAGTCCACAGGACATTTTTTTTTGGGTGCATTTAAAGGACACAATGTATTCAAGAACTATTGCGAAGATTGATATTTTTCGCCAGCGGGTTCAAGGAGGACTTAAGCAGATGCAGCAGACATGCGGAATATGGATGCGAATAAGTTAACACAAATGCGGCGTTTAGAAGTTTGGGTTAGAGATCATGCTATAGATTTTGGACATTTCATATAGCCATCAGAAAGCAACATTTGAAAAGTAAAAATAATCATAGCACGAAGCTGAAATTTTGAAAACAAAAAGACAGAAACGGAGCAAACTCATAACAACAAACATGTCAGTAGATTAGAAAATAAATAAGATCATACTTATTTAAGAATTTTTCGCTTATTTTTAAGTCTTCTATCCGGTCAGAAATAGTCTGAAAAGACGAGAGAAAGTGTTCTTCCTTTGGTTTCCTAAAGCCGAAGTAGAGAGTGATACAAAAATTGGACATTGGACAGTAGTAAGGACCGAACTCGAGCCAAATGCTGAGAAGTCTTCTGCGCTATCATCCACGCTATGAGAACAACTGACACTAATTGTATGTATCTGGAGGGCAGCATGAATTTGTGCGCGCATCGGTCTGATTGACTAACTTCAATGCTAATTAACTCGGAAACAGCGCAACGTATTTTTTTCTACTTAACAATATATTCTGGTGTTTCGGCAGATATCAGCAAGCTCGTTTTCCACTGTACAACTGGAATCAACCCAAACAAATATTACCCATCTCGTCTGTTTGTTTCCCTCTACAAATAAAATGGTTCTTGAAGCTAAATTTTACCTGCCTATTCGGCACACTGGCCCTACGTTAGTCTAGTGCCATATTTGCTTTATCCACGTGTATTAACAGGGACAGTAAAACACGAAGAAAACCGGGCACTCCAGCAGAGACTGAGCAGCGCCATGCAGGCGGTACAAGTCAGCGCAGGCCAGAGTGGGCTGTCGTCGTTGGAGTACTGGTTATTCTTCTTGTTTTATTGCCATTGTTAATACATAGTGTTACAACGAATATCGCACTATACTATTTTGGAACCACTCTACCGAATAGGTACGTAAAATTTCGCTTAAGAAACATTTTATTTGTACAGGGAAACAAACCGACGTTTTCCGTCGACACTGGGAGTCGCATGAAAACCCTGATGAGTACTGTTTCCTCGGGCTGATTCCGGCAACACATCGAAAAACCGAAATTGCAAATATCAGTCGAACCACCATAGAAAATGCTCCTGACGACTCTTAGGAGGGCACCCTGTATATAAAAGGTGATTTCGTGATGATGTTATAAACTTCTAGGAATAACAGACTTGAGTAAATATACTAACTGGTCCGGAGACGATGGAGTCGACAGTGTTTAGAGAAAATACTTCTGATGCCTCTGACTGTGGACTTACCCTACTGCAAGCTCTTTGTTTCTTACATTAGGGGAGGAGGTAGTATGGACGAAACCACGAAAAATGCCCAGTAAATACGCGATCTAAAGTACATAGCTTGGGATCTATGAACATTTGCTCATCCTAACTGCACAATCTACCACAATGGCGTGGGTGAAGTCTGGAAGAACAAACTGATACAGGACACCTTTGGTCTATCAATACCACAAACAACTTCGTATTTGCCTACAACAGCCACCTAAGGTACAGTGCATGCGGCCACGTGAAAGACTAAAATCGTCCTGAAATATTAAAAGTCCTTTCTTCTTGTACTTACAAATGTAAAATTTGTTTAAATTTTATCTCTAAATATTGCGAATTTTAGCAGCATAATATTAACAATTAAATCTTTTGTTTATCTAGTCTTCTTATTACGAAACAACTGTACTCTTAAGGGTTGTTAGAATGAATGGGAAACGTAATTATTTTGTGCCTAATGTTTACAGAAATCTTTTTTCCATACATTCTCTGGGATGTTTAAATTAATAATGTTAGCAAACTAGCTAACTACGTAGATGACCTAAGAGATCGAGAGGATATCGAAAGCATCGCGCTGCGCTCATGTACTGTAGTTTAGGCTAATATTTAGTTACTGCTGATACTCGATTTATGGGCGTAGTTCTCTGCCTACAGTTTCGTCTTCCAATACTGGAGGCATAATCAGAGGCTTTAACAATTCATAAATCTGTTACAAACTTAAACAGGCTCGACGAGTATAACTGTTCATAAGCATCCACGCAACGGTAGATTTGTGACGTAAACAGACTACTCACTGAGATGGCGGAGTGGCGCCAATGTATGCTGTGGAGCTTGTGGTTGGGACGAGTCGGTACTGTTTTTATTTAGCACCAAGGCCGAAAACTAGTCTAATTTCACTCCTCCTCCTCTGTTGAAACTGTTTTTGGGCTTTGAATTTCCATGGCTTTCTTTACATCATAGCGTAGTAATTATTAGATATTGCTGGATCGGGAAACCACCAAATTTCTTTCTCTGACACTGCTATTTTAGCAAGATCTAATAATTACTACGCCACGATGAGGCTATAAAAATTCAGAAGCGACTTCACGATCTTAGGCAGAGGTCTGATGACGTCTCGAACCGACTGTTCCACGTATAGACGTAAACAGGTCAGGTAGGCTTGCTGAGCATGTTTGGGTTCTTAGGTTCTTAACAGCTTTCTGAATCGTTAAATGATCTGATAATGTCTCTAACATTGTAAGACAAAACATTAGGCAGAGAATTATGCCTTGGATCGCGGCCTTATGCACATAAATCAGAATATCAGAAAGAACGCAATTTTAGTTACACCATTGGTATATGGTAAATAGTTATCGTTTGTACCTTACATATCCAAGTTATATTTGTAAACTGCTCTCTGTGGTAAAGTCTTACATTACGGGGTGTGGTCTGAAGAGAGTCGAATCCTACTTTTTTTATTATAACGTCGGCACAGTATGCCACCGACACTCTCTCAACTGACGGTAGTTGATTTTTACAAGCAGAAGTTCACAGTCACAAAAATCCTTCTAATTACGCAAATAATCGAAGGTAATCGTAGCAAATGCTCCCAACTGATGGTAACAGTGAAATCCATTCCTCACACACACACACACACACACACACTCTCTCTCTCTCTCTCTCTCTCTCTCTCTCTCTCTCTCTCTCTCTCTCTCTCTCTCACACACACACACACACACACACACACACACACACACACACACACACACACACACACACACACACACAAAGAATTATGGAGGACACTCCTGTAACTGAGCTTCGTACGAAACACAAAACCCGCTGTTTCTAGATACACTGCATCGAAAAATGTTTAGGACCTATTGACACAGTATACAGTTCATAAAAAGGCACCACAGACTCTAAACAAGGCAATCTTTTTTCGTAGTTGGACACAACAGGTGTCGTGTGCAAAAAAAGTACAGTAGAAAAAGTTTTTCGTTTATGTTCAACAACGAAACACGAATCACATTTCCGGAAAAGGTAATAAAACTGCTAAAAAACGCACGCATCTAGAACTATGTGAGACATTTAATTTCCATTAAAACTAATTTTCCGCTACAAGTGCCAAAACTAATTGCCCGATTTGGTTTCTGTCTGTGGCAGTTTCGCAGATCGACTCTTCTGACATTCGTTTCACCAAGAATTTTGTTTGATCAGGAGGTCTGTAACAGGAAATTTCGTAATAGCGCCAATTTTATGCTGATTATGATGACAGAATGGGAATTATCGCTTTGCTACCCCCCGGGTGTCATTGATGACAGCAAATAATCCGTTCACGTGTTATTCCCCGCTCCCAACACTTATACATGTTTTCATTTTATGTAGGTAAGTCATTAGCAGTTGCTAGCTGCTTTACTCTGTAATAGCCTTCCTCCTCTTATATTCGCAGAGTTAATGCGTTAATTACATCTCGACGTGTATATCTTCAAGCAAGTTGATGTCAGTTGTGTAAATACTAGATGTTCAAGATACAAATGACAGATGTTATATTGTAACGCCTGTTATCTTCTTTCAGAGAGCCATCTAAGTTGTAACAAATTTGGTGTTGTTTTTCTCTGGTGTCAATGGGATTTTCTGTTCGTTTCTTTCTTTGCACTACTTCCTCTTCAAAATAGCCCCGTTAATTTCAGAGGCTGCGTCTACTGACAAAACACAAAGTATAGTTAGCTGACGCTGTAATCTGCAAGAGAATACTTCAAGATAACTGTTTTATATTATATTCCGCATCATCTCTCTCTCTCTCTCTCTCTCTCCCTCCCTCAACATTTTCAATTGTACTGACACCGACTTTCCCAACAATAGTCAATCATTAGCTGCTCGGTGTAAGAGATCGTACTCTTAAACTGTCAGAAAAGATTTAATCTTTTACTTCTTGTCTGTGGCGTTTTATGTGCAGAAAGGGTTTTCCACACGCCAGAGTTCCACGGTGTTTAATATGTCGATAATATTTTCTAGTTTTCTCTTTCTTAAATTATTTCGAATTAATATCTTGGTTCACTTATACTTGACAACTATTTAGTGTCATCTTCCCTTTATGACCTTGATGAAATGTCGTTCACTATCTAAGTACATTTTAGTTCTGCCTTCATAACATACGACATTTCATGTACTAGTTGTACATCCTGATTTCCATTTTACAAAACTGTGACGAACTTATCAGCATAATTAACCCATACCGTTATGATTCTACTTTTTTCCCTTTGTTCAAGTGAAATCTTCGGCTGATATTGCACTTAATTTGAGGCTTCTTTTTTGATTTTAGAAACCCAACACGAACATGTAACTTTCTTTTCCTCTTTAATGAGCATTCTTCCATTCTTCGTTTTCTTCGGTAGACGAAGTACGTGTCATATTTTGAAGATAAACTCCCGTTCGGAGTGCAAAAATGTGAAGGAATTTCGTGAGATCTCTACGACGAATCGGGACTCCTGGTTTTCATGGGATAAGAGCGTCAAGAAGTGTCATCCGGAGACACATGCCTACATGCGATCTTTTCACCAACCTACTTTCCGAAATTCCACGGAGGCTTAGCTAGACGAACACAAAACCCAGAATGCATAGATTTCGGGTCTAATGCCGGTACAGTTCGCAGTTCCCAACTGTGAGGAAGTTTAATATTCCATGTAATTTATCTCTAAATATCCAAAATTTACCAATGTTTTACTACTACAGTTTTTCTTTCAAAGTTATTATTGCGCCTCTTTCGTATCCTACAATTGAAACAGGATGTCTTTCCTGTAACATTTTCACATCTTATCATTTCACTTCTAGATTCTTCTTGCGATAGAACTTTTTCTTCTAGAAATTGTCGAAGCATGGTAAGACTGGTAATTTTTATTGCTATATAAGGAACGCACAATGTATGCGACATAATTTTACCAAGACAGCAAATTCGGCATGGATTGCAGCACTGGTGATTAAAGCGAATGAACATTGCGAAAAGGGCACGTATTAATGAAGTTTCATTCCCTGGCACACCAACAGGTCCGTATAATAACGCTTTGTGACACCTTTGTTGAGTGAAATTTTTTTCCGATGAAAAACAGCTTGCAAGTACTATAGTTATCTGGTAGATTTCAGGCGTCTTATAGACTCAAAAGACTTCGTTAGTGTCACTGGAATATACAAGAAACCATGTTAATTTAGCTTTCTGTAATAAAAATTTTTCCTACTGCGATACAGCTTTTGAGTAGTACACAGAAATGAGTTAACGACTGGCACGAGCTGACCTTTCCCACATATTCCCATGGATATCCGATCTCGCTTTCTGTAAACAAACGTTATAAAATGCGCAATGAAGTATCTGAAATCTGCTAGGATATTACGCTTGTTTTCAAGACTTACTGAATAACGTGAACTCGATGAAAGGATCAGTGTTCGTGTCTGGTGAACACTAATTGGCGACTCACATAAACACAAATTGACAGGAAACGTTAGCGACAGCCCCGGACATTTGCACAAGCGCCGCCCATATACCCCCTTCCAGCACCTACCCCCCGCCACACCAACCAAGAGCGCATCGATATGATCTTTGGTAGTCCTCGTCGCTGTCGTCTTTTTGTTTTACCGCCGTTGTTCATACTAGCAGTGTTGTGCTGTTAGTACTTCTTAGCAGTGTGTGTAATACTGTCAAAATGAAACATAGATATGCACTCTCAATAAAGTTATCATACACAAGGCACCTAATCTTGAATTTTGTGGCCAACTGCTGTCAAAACTGATATCTAACAGACATTAAAGTACGATAAGATGTGTTGGAATGACACTGACGAAATTATGTACATATGTTTAACAATAGGAAGCTCTAAAGTCTCAAACACTGAAGAAGAACTCAAAGTAATGGCTCTCAGCACTATGGGACTTAACTGCTGTGGTCATCAGTCCCCTAGAACTTAGAACTACTTAAACCTAACTAACCTAAGGACATCACACACATCCATACCCGAGGCACGATTCGAACCTGCGACTGTAGCGGTCGCGCGGTTCCAGACTGTAGCGCCTAGAACCGCTCGGCCACTCCGGCCGGCCTCAAAGTAATGTCGTGTCTGCTATAAGCAAGCAGTCATAAGAGTTCAGAAGTAAAAATTCAACCATTACAGAGGCAAATATTAATGAAGAATGTCACAGTATAAATATCTGACTGCTTGCATTACGCATTTCTTCATTATCCCACACAGAAACAAACCAAGACATCGACTTTGCCTTGTTTATGCACAACATTGACTTTACACAATCGAGATAATGGACAGCATCCTTGGCGATACTACCAATTAATATTTCCCAACAGAATTTCTTACACTACGCGAGGTGACGGAAATCTTCGCTCACTCCAGGTAACAAATATAAGATTTTTTGATATAGTGCAGATGAAAGCTCATGAAATAAAAAAGACAGTGTGGATACTATTTTTATTTTTTTCTTTCTAATTGATGATTTTTCAACTCGCATATTAATGAACATATTTCTAATTCTTTTCACAATGGTACCGGAAAAACTATATTTCGCACCAACTACTGATTTTCTCCCTTGTCATGACTGGCATATCTGTGATACGAACAACTTTGATGTTGGAACATGCGGCAGACCATGGGCGGAGCTTAAGATATGGATTGGTGTGGAGGGGGGTGATTGGGAGGGACTTGTGCACCGTCCGGGGCTGTTGCTAACGTTACGTCAAATTCACCGTAGCGCGAAGATTCACTTTTGGAGTGACGACGGCGTTTCCTCGTGGTGTCGCCTAAACAAGACATCGAAAGCTTTGGGGAACCATTCTGATTGACAACCGTTCAACACTTTTGCACTCTCTGTAAAGGTTAGTAGGAGGTCCATAGCACTTCGATAGTAACTCGGACGCGGCCGACAGCATTCAGTTGGCGCGACATTATGGACAAGCAAGAAATCCGTGCTTAAATTTTTAGTGTGATTTTAGACTGGAATTTTTATCAACTGTTCTTTCTTTTTGAAGTTTGGTTCGACAATTTTTTAGGCTGTTGCCTGCACGAGTGTATTCCTTGACATGTTAAATGTCGCCACGCCATACGTTTTGTTTTAATCACTATTTTTTCCTACGTCTACCGCGTATGTGTCGTTGAACCTAGAAAAGAGCAAACATCATATCACGTCAATAGATAAGTGTATCCACTGGCAGCATTTAATGCAGTGCTGCATAATTTCAGTGTAATACCACCTCCTCCCATGAACCATGGACCTTGCCGTTGGTGGGGAGGCTTGCGTGCCTCAGCGATACAGATGGCCGTACCGTAGGTGCAACCACAACGGAGGGGTATCTGTTGAGAGGCCAGACAAACGTGTGGTTCCTGAAGAGGGGCAGCAGCCTTTTCAGTAGTTGCAGGGGCAACAGTCTGGATGATTGACTGATCTGGCCTTGCAACATTAACCAAAACGGCCTTCCTGTGCTGGTACTGCGAACGGCTGAAAGCAAGGGGAAACTACAGCCGTAATTTTTCCCGAGGACATGCAGCTTTACTGTATGATTAAATGATGATGGCATCCTCTTGGGTAAAATATTCCGGAGGTAAAATAGTCCCCCATTCGGATCTCCGGGCGGGGACTACTCAGGAGGATGTCGTTATCAGGAGAAAGAAAACTGGCGTTCTACGGATCGGAGCGTGGAATGTCAGATCCCTTAATCGGGCAGGTAGGTTAGAAAATTTAAAAAGGGAAATGGATAGGTTAAAGTTAGATATAGTGGGAATTAGTGAAGTTCGGTGGCAGGAGGAACAAGACTTCTGGTCAGGTGACTACAGGGTTATAAACACAAAATCAAATAGGGGTAATGCAGGAGTAGGTTTAATAATGAATAGGAAAATAGGAATGCGGGTAAGCTACTACAAACAGCATAGTGAACGCATTATTGTGGCCAAGATAGATACGAAGCCCACACCTACTACAGTAGTACAAGTTTATATGCCAACTAGCTCTGCAGATGATGAAGAAATTGAAGAAATGTACGATGAAATAAAAGAAATTATTCAGATAGTGAAGGGAGACGAAAATTTAATAGTAATGGGTGACTGGAATTCGAGTGTAGGAAAAGGGAGAGAAGGAAACATAGTAGGTGAATATGGATTGGGGCTAAGAAATGAAAGAGGAAGCCGCCTAGTAGAATTTTGCACAGAGCACAACTTAATCATAGCTAACACTAGGTTTAAGAATCATGAAAGAAGGTTGTATACGTGGAAGAACCCTGGAGATACTAAAAGGTATCAGATAGATTATATAATGGTAAGACAGAGATTTAGGAACCAGGTTTTAAGTTGTAAGACATTTCCAGGGGCAGATGTGGACTCTGACCACAATCTATTGGTTATGACCTGTAGATTAAAACTGAAGAAACTGCAAAAATGTGAGAAATTAAGGAGATGGGACCTGGATAAACTGAAAGAACCAGAGGTTGTACAGAGAGAGAGAGCATAAGGGAACAATTGACAGGAATAGGGGAAAGAAATACAGTAGAAGAAGAATGGGTAGCTCTGAGGGATGTAGCAGTGAAGGCAGCAGAGGATAAAGTAGGTACAAAGACGAGGGCTGCTAGAAATCCTTGGGTAACAGAAGAAATATTGAATTTAATTGATGAAAGGAGAAAATATAAAAATGCAGTAAATGAAGCAGGCAAAAAGGAATACAAACGTCTCAAAAATGAGATCGACAGGAAGTGCAAAAGGGCTAAGCAGGGATGGCTAGAGGACAAATGTAAGGATGTAGAAGCTTATCTCACTAGGGGTAGGATAGATACTGCCTACAGGAAAATTAAAGAGACCTTTGGAGAGAAGAGAACCACGTGTATGAATATCAAGAGCTCAGATGGCAGCCCAGTTCTAAGCAAAGAAGGGAAGGCAGAAAGGTGGAAGGAGTATATAGAAGGCTTATACAAGGGCGATGTACTTGAGGACAATATTATGGAAATAGAAGAGGATGTAGATGAAGACGAAATGGGAGATACGATACTGCGTGAAGAGTTTGACAGAGCACTGAAAGACCTGAGTCGAAACAAGGACCCCGGAGTAGACAACATTCCATTAGAACTACTGACGGCCTTGGGACAACCAGTCCTGACAAAACTCTACCACCTGGTGAGCAAGATGTATGAGACAGGCGAAATACCCTCAGACTTCAAAAAGAATATAATAATTCCAATCCCAAAGAAAGCAGGTGCTGACAGATGTGAAAATTACCGAACTATCAGTTTAATAATCCACGGCTGCAAAATACTAACGCGAATTCTTTACAGACGAATGGAAAAATTGGTAGATGCAGACCTCGGGGAGGATCAGTTTGGATTCCGTCGAAATGTTGGAACACGTGAGGCAATACTGACCTTACGACTTATCTTAGAAGAAAGATTAAGAAAAGGCAAATCTACGTTTCTAGCATTTGTAGACTTAGAGAAAGCTTTTGACAATGTTGATTGGAATACTCTTTTTCAAATTCTAAAGGTGGCAGGGGTAAAATACAGGGAGCGAAAGGCTATTTATAGTTTGTACAGAAACCAGATGGCAGTCATAAGAGTCGAGGGGCATGAAAGGGAAGCAGTGGTTGGGAAAGGAGTGAGACAGGGTTTTAGCCTCTCCCCGATGTTATTCAATCTGTATATTGAGCAAGCAGTAAAGGAAACAAAACAAAAATTTGGAGTAGGTATTAAAATTCATGGAGACGAAGTAAAAACTTTGAGGTTCGCCGATGACATTGTAATTCTGTCAGAGACAGCAAAGGACTTGGAAGAGCAGTTGAACGGAATGGACAGTGTCTTGAAAGGAGGATATAAGATGAACATTAACAAAAGCAAAACGAGGATAATGGAATGTAGTCAAATTAAATCGGGTGATGCTGAGGGAATTAGATTAGGAAATGAGACACTGAAAGTAGTAAAGGAGTTTTGCTATTTAGGAAGTAAAATAACTGATGATGGTCGAAGTAGAGAGGATACAAAATGTAGACTAGCAATGGCAAGGAAAGCGTTTCTGAAGAAGAGAAATTTGTTAACATCGAATATAGATTTATGTATCAGGAAGTCGTTTCTGAAAGTATTTGTTTGGAGTGTAGCCATGTATGGAAGTGAAACATGGACGATAAATAGTTTGGACAAGAAGAGAATAGAAGCTTTCGAAATGTGGTGCTACAGAAGAATGCTGAAGACTAAATGGGTAGATCACATAACTAATGAGGAAGTATTGAATAGGATTGGGGAGAAGAGAAGTTTGTGGCACAACTTGACTAGAAGAAGGGATCGGTTGGTAGGACATCTTTTGAGGCATCAAGGGATCACAAATTTAGCATTGGAGGGCAGCGTGGAGGGTAAAAATCGTAGAGGGAGACCGAGAGATGAGTACACTAAGCAGATTCAGAAGGATGTAGGTTGCAGTAGGTATTGGGAGATGAAGCAGCTTGCACAGGATAGAGTAGCATGGAGAGCTGCATCAAACCAGTCTCAGGACTGAAGACAACAACAACAACAACAACAACAACAACAACAACCTTATTCCAGCTCAGAGTTTATAAAAGCATTCTCACATAACTCGAGAGAGATAGCATTGTGTGCTGCCTCACTGAAAGTGAACATTCTCAACGACACTTCATGCCAGGCGGGACTTTGCATCCACCGATTACCCATTGCTAGTGTTTCGGAGCCCGTGGTATATCTGTGCGTGCCCTGCGGTTGGAAGTACTCGTGCAGACGATCCTAGGTGGTACGATTCGGCAAAGATAGTGATTCCCCTGACTTGACGCATGCTTCCTTGCTACTTGCTGTTACGATCTGGGCATAAAATTACAGTGATAGTCTGTCTTTCCCTCGACGTTCAGTTGATTAATAGGATATGATAAAGTTAAAAAGGTAATAGGATACGTGTGTCTGAAAGTTTCGCTCTACTAGTTTAGAGCCGTATAGAGGCTGCCATATTAGTGTTGACAACCTGATACTGGGATATCGAAAACATGACGGTCGCTGGAAACGGGATAATTTTTGAAAGTCTCTTCGGGTTTGCTGCCGGATCCTAAAATCAACTTGACTCGATATTACAGCGATCCAGCTGTTCGCCATCTTCAGGAAACTGCTGCTTATGCTGATGAGTCCCGCTGAGAACTGACGCTAGGTTGCAAATCGACGTCCTATATAGGCCACCGTTCAGTACACGGCGCATGCGCCGCCGATCACAGTTTCTGCCTTCCAAAACAAGGAGGTGGCGCCGCCCTTAGTGAAACACTGGTGGCAACGATATATCGCAATCAAGGCCGCACCGAAGAACATTCAGTTTTGATGCGAGACAATACAGGATTCCACGTTTTGCTAAGAAGAAACCCATTGTCTCTGTTGATTATATTATCAGTCAACCTAATTTCAATCGCCTCTTTATACACGCTGTTCCAAAAGCCGAAAATTTTGGCAACCACAACAGTTTCCTCAAATTTCATTTTGTGTCCCTCATTTACGCAGTGTTCTGCTACCGCCGATTTTTCCGGCTGTTGTAGCCTCGTATGTCGGCGATGTTCCACACACCTGTTTTGCACTGTGCGAATAGAACGGGCAACGCAAGCTTTCCCACATTGACACGGAATTTTGTACACCCCGGGTTTCCTAAGCCACAAATCATCCTTCACAGAACCGAGCAGCGCCCTAATTTTACAAGGTGGACGGAAAACACTCTTAATGTAAAAATTCCTTAAAATTCGTCCAATCTTAAACAATAAGCCTCCAGCATAAAGAAGAAAGGCCACAGATCTATGATCCTCTTCGTACACCTCCGGAGATGGTCCAAACTCCATAGCCCGACGAATCTGCTTCTCGGTGTATCCATTTTCCTTAAAAACAGTCATCAAATGCTCAAGTTCTTGGGTTAAGCTGTCTGCGTCGGAAATGGCATATGCTCTCCGTACCAAAGTCCTAAGGACGCCACTACGTTGGTGTGGTGGATGACAACTCTTAGGATGCAGATACCAATCTGTGTGTGTCGGCTTTCGGTGAACACTGTGTCCCCAAAGTTCCATCTGGTTTTTTATAAACCATTATGTCTAAAAATGGAAGCATCCCATCATTTTCAACCTCCATAGTAAATTTGATACGGGGATGAAGACAGTTGAAGTGGTCCAAAAATCTGTTAAGAGCATCACGTCCATGCGGCCAGACGAAGAAGGTGTCGTCCACGTATCTCCAGAAGCACGTAGGTTGCAAAGCTTAAGTCCTCAGTGCCATGTCCTCGAAGTCCTCCATAAATAAACTGGCGAATAGGTGACAAAGGACTACCCATAGCCACTCCGTCATTCTGTTCAAAATGTTACCATGAAATAAGTTAGTGAGTTTCGATGTGGTATCCCTATTTACACGAGTTCCTCTGGAAGAGTCCCTTAGTTTGATCAGTGAAAAACTGGATGAAGAGCTGGTGAAGCTTTGTCGTCATATGCTGACCTCCACGTATTTTTTATTTAATGGTAACATTTTTGAACAGAATGGTGAACATAATGGCTATTAGGTAGATAGTCATAAGGTTCTGGCTGATCACCGTGTATTACTAGACGGGTAACCCGGCTCATGGCACACAGTCCCAGTTGCAAGCTGCCTATGTAATGGTTTCCAGGTGTAACAACAAGTCTGATTTTCAATATTTCATATAATTACTAAACGAATTAAAAATTGAAACGCTGTCACATTCTGATCTTTAAAGGGTTAATATTATGTCAATATTTTAACAAAGTAAGACAAAAAGTGCAGTTAATAATTATGTATAATGGGAAATCAAATAACATGTGGAAAACAGTAATTGTATATTATTTCAAAAGCTGTTAATACGTTTATTACTCTCTGGAACAGTCAAGGCCTTCATGGAAAAGTGTTTTACAGTTGCCTATGGAACGAATGTTTTTTCTCAGGGCTCCAAAAATATGAAAATCGCATGGGGAGACATAGAAATTGTGTGGAGAATTTGTAAAGGCTTCCCAGCGAGACTTCTGCAGCGTAGTCGGAAGAAGAGCACACCTGCTCGGGGAAAGTCATGATGACTTTTTTAACAGCAAGGGCCCCCTGCTTATTGACTTTCTGGAACACGGTATCATGTTTGAAGCACAGCAGTATGTGGGCACGTCGCAAAACCTGAATTGTGCCATCAGGTCCAAACGCCCAGGAATGTTGACAGACGAGGATAATCCCTGCCCACATTCTGTCAAGTTTGTTTCGACTACGCTCCAGAAGTTTCGCTGGGAAGGCCTTACACACCCTCTACACAGTCCCGAACTCTTCCCAAGCGATTTGCATGTTTTTGAAGCTCTGTAGATATACATTTGTGGTTGTTGACTTCCTCTGGACGAAGAGGTGCATGCCTCGGTACAATCATGATTCTGCAGCAGGCAACCACAAAAATCTTTTTCCACTGACCGACTTGTCTGACAGTGGGATAAATGTACTAACAGTAACAGCAATTCCTTTTGAAACAGTAGACAGTTTACTCATTTTTCCATCTGTCTAGTTTTCATTTGACTGCCCCGTAAATATGGCCCCAGGCAGCGTAACTAATGACACACAAATTACCCAGACAATATTCATCCAGTATTTGAGAATGAGAGCAATTAGACACTTACAAAAAACTTTGCACACAATTTCAGACTTTTAGGAACCTTTCTCTTGAAGACATCCGTCACATGGCGATAGGAAAAATGTTTAATGCTCACTACAGTTTTTCTGCTCGTGTACGAAATCTCCAGTGTCATCGCTAACACATCTGTATAGTAATTAGAAGATTGTTTAATAATGTGAATTCAGTTCATTAAAGAGTCAGGGTTTTACTGGTACTTAACTTAGGTTATAGATGCCAAGGACACAAACAATGAGATGCATTATAATATGAATAGTAGAGGGGATGTCAACAGGAAGAGCGTGCACTGTTGCCAGATCTCATGGCGTAAACGCGACGTGTCACATTCCTCTCCCACCCTTCTAGGCCGTTGGGGTGAGGTAAGAAAGGTAGGAAATTCAGATGCGCACTATCGCATTGGTTGGGCGAGCTGCATGGTAGCCAGTCTTCCATGACTTTAGGAGGCTACGATTTAAGATTCACCTTATCTTAATTACAGGCTGCCCCACGCGCTGTCAGATACATTTTCTAAGCTGTTTCAGTAGATATTTGCAATTTGTAGCTGGCATCGCCCGAAACAAATGCTGCTGATCACGTCTTTCATGCGATGCCCAGTGACACCAAAATGTGTCAGTTGTTTTCCCATCATGTACAAAATGATTCTGAAGTGGAATTTTATGTACCATTCAAAAGAGCAGTTCTAAATTAGTCTAGTGTTGTATTCGTTTAATCAATATCTATTAACAGAGACATTAAAACATCAGGCATAATCAGAACTCCAACAGAGCATGTGGCAGCACACACAATAGCAGGCACAAAACAATCTTGGTGTTAGATGCCACTAATCTATCACCCTCAGATAAGTACCAAGTAGTTCATATATGTAACACAGACATCATCCAGACTATTATGAGTGTATCCTCAATACATCTCAAAACAAAATGTCACCATTGTCATGGGATTCCACAAATTTGTTAATGATGTAAGAAGTCTACCACTGTAGAAAAATAACGATAAATGGAAATACTGTTGGATGATGGCGTCATTGGGATGTAGCAATTACAGTATGACAGG
The DNA here is from genome assembly GCF_023897955.1 of Schistocerca gregaria. Lineage (NCBI taxonomy): Eukaryota > Metazoa > Arthropoda > Insecta > Orthoptera > Acrididae > Schistocerca > Schistocerca gregaria. The sequence continues at coordinate 321,846,994 of NC_064920.1, read as the reverse complement.
TGCCGATAGCAATAAACAAACTGCATATCGAAATTAGGAAGAAGAAAGTTGGGAGTGCATATGCTGTATATCTCAAATATTGTAGTTTTAATGGAACGTTTGTTAATGGCAAGATATAGTGAAGGGTAAATTAATAGCTCTCCAGAATGATGACCAAATAAGCATTGCTGTTGCACCTTTAATTATACATTGTTTAGTATAGCATCTGCAGACGGGCATTACTTTGGGCAACAGTATCTTCCTGTGAGGTGGAAACACACTTCCACAGCTACGTTTCGAGTTGGGAAGATTTAAGTGTTTAATACACGTATTGTTCATTTTTCCCATGTGCTATTCGAGACTGAAATGACTTTGATACCGGATTTCGGGAGGGACAGCATATATCTCCTACCACAGGGCAGTGCGCATGTGCGTAGTGCTGAATATTTGAGAAACAAACCGGAAGTGTAGTTTACAGCCTCTAGGTGACATGCGAACGGGATTTGTGACGATTTTTCCTATTACAGACAAGCTAGCCTGACAGTTGTTTGAACATATGGCACACACGGAATTCCCCGGGCTGGTTTCTCATCTATTTGTTATGGCATTCTGCGCATTTTTAGGAGCTTAGTGTAGAGTAAATATTCGCAGTGATTCTCTTGGAATCCAGTCCCGATGCAACAGTACCATAGACTTTTGATAACCACTTCTTTTGTGAACGAATTACATTGTCCTAAGATTTCCTGGGCGCAACATCTGCTTTTCCTTTACGTCGTCATTCCACTTTAGGCCCTGACTCCTAGATATTGTACAGTATTGTTTCCAGCAGTAGAGTAAAAGAGGATTATTCCATTTTTTCTCCTATGCATGCACATTATGTTACATTTATTTAGTCCGATCTTTGATTCTGCAGTCTACCGACATTGATAATTTTCTTGTAGCAACAACCCCTTCAACTTTGCGTATCACGGTAAGTAGCATGTATGTCTTTTGTAGACAAACCATTACTGTCCTCCACGAACCTTATACTTAGGTTTTATATTTAGTGGTGCATTTGTATTAAAGTTAGACTTATACTGTAGCTTGACAGTTACATTATATCACTGTGCCGTGAAGCGATACATACAGCAAAATCTCGATCTATTTGCAAAGTTTTAGATAATCGTGATCCTACAGAGGAATCATTGAGCGACTGAGGTATTCTGACAGCTCTTCAGAGAGGCCCTCCCCTACTCCCTGGCTCTGAGCACTATGAGACGTAACATCTATGGTCATCCGTCCCCTCCCCTACTCTATCTACACTTTTCTACAATCTACACTATTTACAATAGATGACATCATACATATGATATACTGCATAAAGCTCTGCCCGGACGATGCTAACGTGAACCAAAAATCAGATGACATCATGGGATATGTAGTGGAGACCACTTCCATCATCTAGCCTCGTCCTACCTGCGTGCTGTCCTAAGCGACATGCGTCTCTGTACTCTGAATCAATCTCTTCATTTGTGCAGATTATCAGATAGCTTACAAAAGAGCACTGTGTTGTTTTTAACAGTGTTCGGCAATTTGTCTACTGGGACAATAACAACAGATGGAAGTTGACTGCTGTGTAAGTAAACCTTCGAGACAATTAAGAACGAGAAAAGATTATAAACAGAGTTCTGCCTGCCTACAGTTTTAATTATCTGCCTATAAATTATGTGGAGATTGTTCATGCAAATTCCAATAAAGACGATATAAGTATTATACAGAAGTGTGATATTAATTTCGACACCATACCTAAAACCCACTGTCAAACTGATGAAGGGTGTTTTGAAGTGAGGGAGGAGTCATTCAGATACATTATTTCGTCAAGGCTCACTATGATGCTGCCCGAAAGGCACAGGGAGGAAGGTTTGTGAAACAAAGCAGTTGCCACCATCACGGCCATCGCCATCATATGCCGCTGAATTAAAAATTAAAAAATTATACCAGATTCGCCTTAATATGTCTGGTCATTCCATTACACACCAAGACATTGTTCTACTCCCTCGCTAAATTGCTAAGTGTATTGACAAAACCAATTTTGCATACAATAAATGCAGTGACTGCTCTTCCCAGTCACTAGTTTCTGAACAAATAAAAATATTTCTTTCTACAGCAGTGCAAAAAATATTACAAAACTTTGCATTGCTGCTCACCCACGTAGCACTCTTTTGTGTTAGATTGGACAGTTTTAAACATCCGACCTCCCTCAATATGAAAAATGGTTCAAAAGGCTCTAAGCAATATGGGACTTAACATCTGAGGTCATCAGTCCCCTAGACTTACAACTACGTAAACCTAACTAACGTAAGGACATCATACACATTCATGCCCAAGGCAGGATTCGAACCTGCGACCTAGCACCCGCGTGGTTCCGGACTGAAGCGCCTAGAACTGCTCCGCCAACGCGGCCGGCCCCTCAATCTGAGTTTACCATTTATAACTACATATACGAGGGGAAATGACAATTACAGTCGAGTGGTGGAAGAAACGTCGACACTTTCTGATGAACATTATAATCAAACTGATAGAAAAAATGTACAGATACCATGTGTAATTTAACAACTGGAACGTTGAGCAATGCTGCCGAGATAGCGTGTACAGAGTATATCACAAATGTGTCCAGGGCAACGAAAACATGTTTGCACAAACGATGTATGAGTCGAGACGATAATTTTTACAGCTTCTGTAAGTGTCGCTATGAAAGATCATTCACTTTTTTAAACAAGCTCTATACTATATCGTATATCCAAAGCAAGTCAGAGCACTGCAAAGTGTCGGGGCTAACCTGAGAACATGGGCATAGTGAGCTCAGGGTGGAGCTGCGCCAGCTGTCGGGACAGGTACATCTGCGAGCGGCAGTACGTCGTCGACAGCAGCAGGTCCAGTGTGTCCCTGCCACGGTCTGCCGCGCCACCTGCAACGCACAAACAATAGGAGGATTCTGTGAATAATTTAAATGAGGAAACTCAAAGATTTAGTTAATAATGTACGGCTACGATACGAAGTTTCCTTCTTCAGCACGATCTCGAACAGGAGCGAACTTCCGTCGTTTATTCCACAGGAAAAAGGAAGATTGTAGTTAAACGTCATGTCGACGACGAGATCATCACAGATGGAGTACAAACTCAGACTGCAAAATGATGAGGAAGGAAATCGGCCTTGCCATTTGTAAGGAACCTTCTCGGTTAAGGAGTTTAGGGGACTCTGGTGAAACCACGAGAAATCCAAAATGTCGAAGGCCGGACGGGTGTTTGAACCGCCTTCCTCCAGAGTACTACCCAAGCGTCATCCTGCTGCGTCACCTCACTCAGTTGGTTATTCCGCTTGACCTACAGATACTGCGCAAACCACTGAATAGTACAAACGTGGTTGTGACATACAAGCGGTCAAAAAGGTCCCACTTCAATTGTCGGTGTTAGGCTACTCGTAAGAGAGAGAGAAAAAAAAAACTTCTGATGTACCACGTGAAACTAGTTCTGTGCGTAATCCTCGATACGTTATTTCTCAATTACATCTCACCGCCACTAAAGTATAGCATGAAGTGTAATTTTAATTACAAATAAAAGTATCTTAAGAAGAAAGAATTATGTAATTACTTCAGGAGTTAAAACTATTGCTACAATTTCACCGTTACTAGTTAAGGTCGATTGTCTACAAAGTGAAGTAAATGGTCTAAGTGTGCTGTCAATGCACATTTTTCAGTAAACTTAACTTGAACAAACAATTTTTGAAACTGGGCAAACACGAGCTTGAATTATTGCTATTGCTGGGTCTGCAATTAATATTTGTCTAGTACGTTGCTGAGTATATACGGAGATGTAGCTAGTATTATATCAATATTTTGAGTCACAGAACAACTAAAATGCAATGGTAAAAAGGAAAGTGACGTGTCACACGCGACACTGGAGACCCACATCTGAAAACATATTCTTGCGAAATATGTAAACACTTACAAACACAAAGGCGAAAACAAAGCTAAGCTGGAAAGTTCTATACTGTGTCGGTATCTGACAGTTTCTTGGTGCACTCTTGTCGGCCACTGTAACAACTGATAACAACTGTTGTGAAGAGCCTAACCTTGTTCGTAGTGTTGAAGCGCCGTTAGTAAGTGTGGAAGCGCCGTTAGTTAAGTGTGGAAGCTCTTAATCGCCTGTTATCCTTCGAAACATGTGATAACATTACTGCTTCCCATCTCTACTATAACTTTACTATTTGCACTTCTTTGCTTTTGTACTCATAATACAAGGAGGCTCTTATATGTTTTGCAGCCAAAGTCATCTGACGATATATTTTAGAAATATTTGAGATGTCGAACAGAAATGTTAGTGCTGATTTCACATTCCGCATCTAAAAATGATTGTAATCATTTTGTGTTTATTTCACGTGAGACGTAGTAAGTTTTCAACGATTGCACAAATTGTACAAGGGTAAGCAAAATTAACGTCAAGACGTCTCAGAATGTGTACTTGCGGAAAGTTTCAGACTAGGGCAGTATCAATTTGTAGGCCTGGCATTTATTAATTACAAAAGTGTTTCACTGCATTCTCGCTACTGTTCCACAAGGCACAGCTTTTTAGCGGTGTGAGGTCGAGAGGCGACGATATGGAGCGACCATGGAAATCTGCTATCCACTGGTCATAGCGTAAACAGCCTTTATTAACGTCCGTGCAGCTGGTGGACGATCTGCGGCTCTGCAGTCCACTACCGCTGCTTTGAGGGGCACAATTACCGCAACGCTGCTCTTTCTGTTCAAACGACATCTCGAAATGTAAAATCTGGGCTGTTCACATAGAATGAATAAAAATAGCAAAATGGAACTGCTCAACTTTTGCATATTTTGTAAAATCTGCAAAATACTGTGATTTTAAAACGTGCAAACACGTATGATGAGTTGTGAAAGTTATATTCTGATCATACATTGAAGACTTTCGTGACTGGGAGATTAACCGTCAACTGCTTATATTCTGTTATGCATACACGACGGCACACACACTTTTTATCACATTGCTGTCTGCCACGGACACAACACGTGAGCATATCACAAATACATTCCATGATGCAAAAGGAACTAAATTCACCTAATAATGATGATATCATCATCATCGAATTGCATAATGGAACACAAAATTAATAAAGTGCCAGAGCAGGTGTCTTCTAGTCATTACTGCTTTTCCACTTTGTAATTTTCATTTTTAGTATTAATATTTCCTTTTGCATATTTCATTTGTTGTATTTTTATATTTTCTTTTTCCGCCTATTACATTCAATAGCCGATGTATTATCCAAGGATTTCTACTAGGCCTTGTCTTTTTGCTAATCAGGAATAAGGACCATTGAGTATACGACATTTTCTATCCACGAAAAAACTATACCACTCCCTATGAAAGATACATAAGACGGGCAAAGTACCCTTAAGCTCCAAGAAGGATGTACAAATTGTAGTTGCAAACAGGACAGGTGGTGTAAAGTGTGCGTATTACCGAACTATTAGTTTAGGAAGTCATGGTTTCAAAATATTAATAAGAATTATTGATAAAGAATGGAAAAACTGGTAGAAGTCGATCTCATGTTAAATCAGTTTGGGTATTGGAGAAATGTATGAAGTCGCGGGGAAACTATCCCTAAGTCTTATTTTGGGAGAAACGTCGAAGAAAGTTAAAGCAATGTTTACAGCATTTGTAGATTTAGAGAAACCTTCTGACAATGCTGACCGTAATACACTCCTTGAACTTCTCAAGGATGTAGGTATAAAGCACTTGGAGCAAAAGGTTATTCACAACTTGTACAGAAGCCAGACTGCAGTTGGCGGAGACAAAGGACTTGACAGGGGAGCAGTGATTGAGAACGGAGGCAGTGTTGTCGCCCATCCCAGAAGATATACAATCTATGCGCCGAGCAAGGAGTGAAGCAAACAGAGAAGAAATTTGGAATAGGAATTAAATTTCAGGGAAAAGATTAAAAGCTCTGCGGCTTGCCGATAACATTCTAATTCAGAGAAACAGACAGTAACTGGAAACGATGTTATAAGCTGAACATCAACAAAAGTAAAACAAGGATAATGGAAAGCGATCACATGACATAAGACGATGCTTAAACGATATAAAGTACAGACTGGCAATAGCAAGAAAAGCATTTCTGAAAAAGAGAAATTTGTTAACACCGAATATATATCTAACGGTAAGGAAATCATTTCTGAAGCTATTAGCGTGGACGTGAAATGGTACAGGCAAGAAGATTAGTTGGTTGATTCGGGGAGGGTGTAACACCATAGCTCTTATACTGTACAGATTTATTTTGCTTTTGTTTCATTTAATATTACATCGTTAAGCTTCTGTAAATGTGTTTGACTGAATAGATAACACAAAATTGTATACTCCTTTCTTTGTACAAACTTTGATGTCATGATTTTATTCTATGCAATGTAGTATATCTGTCATTCAAATTCTTTGTCCCACTTGTATGGAACAAAACTTACTCTATATAATTGTAATTTCTGTGTGAATAATTTTTTGTAGAAATACTAATATGTGCAAGTGTTCAGTTTTATTTAAAATGTTTGTTTGCTGTTATGTAAACTGCTGATCCTCACATAGGGTTCTTAGTTATCCTGTATGTAAAAGGTGTTGTGGTTCCCCTCGGGAACGGAACTGTGTGGCGCGCGCAAATTGCGATTGGCCTAGGTAGAAAAGGTGGAACAAGAGTCAGTCGGAGACGAGCTACCAAACTGTGCACTGCCATCTAAACGTTGCATATTGTGCTGGTTCCGAGAGAGGCTTTTCCTGCCGCTTTCCAATGGCTCGGATGGATGGATAAGTAGCTGGAACTATTCTGGAATTTGTATCTATCATCGCCACCAAGAAATGACAAGAGTCCAGCAATTCTACCAGCAATTCCACCAACCAACATGCAATCGCTACCTCATTGTGCAGTCACTGTAGTGGAGCACTATAGTAAAGTACAGTGAAGGATCAGCTTAATGGATGTGTTAGTGTGCTCAAATATATGGTAATTTATAACTGAATTTATGTACTTACCTTGATTTTTCTCCTTAGCATAACACCTCTCAAGTTCCTTTCCGTTTGAACTAAAGTGATTTCCTAGTGTCCTTACTGAAAGAACATTAAAGCCCAGTGTTTTGCTAATTGATGCCTCTTGAACAAAGTAAAAAGAAAGTTAAAGTTAATGTGGCAAGAGAGTGAGTTAAAGTTAATAATGCTTGCTGAAAATAATTTTCCTAGTAAAACTGCTTATTAATGTGTTGTTGCCAACTTCAAATTAAAAGTTCTTAAGACTGAGGCTGCTAAGTGTTTGTCTCTCTTGTGTATTAGAAGTGCATATTAATAGTATAACAGGATCCACAATTTGTCTATTGTGTTAATGCTCGGTAACAAGTTACGGAAAGATCACTAATTATGAAAACCATAATTTCTTTATTCAAATGATAGTGAGAAGCAACCTTTTAGTGGATTCCAATTAACTTTCATTTTAAATAGTAAAGTATTTAACTGAGAGAGACTTAACCTATATCCAATTAATGATTCTGCAGTGAATAGTAATAATAGTAATAATATTTTATCACAGAAGTAAGCAGAAGATCAAATGGGTAGAACGTCTAGCACATGAGGAGTTTCTGAATTGGACTGTGGATGAAAAACTGTAGGGCCCAATTTAACTGAAAGCAGAGGTCGCCTGATTATAAGATGTATCCTGAGGCATTAAGGACTTGTCCGTTTCGTATTGGAAGTAAGTGTGGAAGTTGAGAAGTATGGAGGAAGACCAAAGCTTCACTGTATAGTAAGCAGGTTCAGATGGATGTGGGTTGAGGTGATTATGAAGGTACGAAGAGGCTTGTACAGTAATGACCAACGTGGAAAGCTGCATCAAACCAGTCTTCGGGCTGAAGACCACAACAACAACTTGCTGAAGTACCATTCTAGAAACAGTCTTGCGAGATGTCACTTACCGAATGAAAGAAAATCCAGAAAATATTTTGTGGACACTCGTTGCTGCAATAATAAAATGATAATGCAGATGTGACTTCAGCAGCTACACGGTCCAGTCACATTAATGTGACCAACACCTATGTTCGACGTCAACGTGCAATAACCTTTCGCGTAAGGCAGGTGGCAGCACTAGCACTGGAGGGTATAAAAAAACTCTCGAGGTCGCAGAAAACAGTGCACTCGTAATGCAGAAATTGAGAGATTTATCTAACTCCAAAGGGCATAATCACTGGCTTTCGGGCCAAGGGTGGAAGAATTTGCAAAACGGCAAAGTTTAAACTGTTCGCGTGCCACCGTGGTTAAACTATAATGCATGGCAAAATGGCTCTGTATCCAAAACCGTTACAGAGGTAACTGAGGTGTATCACAGGCCATAGATGACAGGGGTGAATGACAGCTGTGTAGATGTGTACGTCCGAACAGACGTGCTACTGTTGAGCATCTGACTGATGAACAAAGACGCTACAAACAGTGTTTCCTCAACGGCTGTTTAGCGTACGTTGCTGCGTACGGCCTCTGTTGCAAGCGCCGTGGTTCACGCACCCCTGCTGACTGCTGTTCATCGGTGACGAAGGCCGGAATTTGCACGCCAATACCGCAACTGGGCGTCCACTGAATAGTGACACGCGACCTTTATAGGTGAATCACGTTTTACACTCCATGTCAAATACCCTGCAACAATTGTCGGAAGGGTCCAGGAGGGAGGAGGAAGCGTTATGGTCTGGGGAATGTTGTCATGGTGTTCCCTTGCTAACTCGCCATTATAAAAGGCACAATGAATCAGCACACGTATGTGAGTATTCTTCGGTACCATATCCACCCCTATATGTAATGTGTTTTTCCTTGCCACGATGGCATCTACCAGCAGGAAAATTCAATATGTCACAGAGCTCGCGGTGTATGTGCGTGGTTCGAAGAGCACCAACCCGAGTTTTCCGTGCTCCCTTGATCACCAAGCTCCCCGGATTTAAATCCAATCGAGAATCTGTGGGATCATCTCAATCGGGGGTTCGTGCCATGGATTCTCAACCGTGAGATCTAGCGCAGCTGGCTACAGCACCGGGCATGACACCATCTCCCTATGATACCTTCCAAAACCTTTTGAGAGACTTCCTTCAGGTCTCCCATCGGTCCGTGCTGGAAAAGGTTATACAGGCTATTGACAGCTGGTCACATTAATGTGACTGGACAATGTACTTTTGGCGTTCAAATATCTGATTTTGCGTTAACAGTTGCAGATGTGTTGCTTGTACACTGAAGAAACAGCTCATCAGACCCCACCAGGGACATGAAGAAAAAATTGCGTCGCGGAAGGCAAAAGAACTGACGCAAAGCGATGCCAGGAGTTTAGCAGTACGGACGCTGCGGCTGACGGCCGGCGTGTTTTGCAGCGACCGAGGGTTTGTCGTGCGGAGGCCGCCGCAACACGGCAGGGCACAAGCCGCGCGCTGCCTTCGGCGGCTGGCAAATTAATCGCAGTCTGTGGCCGAAGGGCAGCAATTAGCGGACGCTGCGGGTTGGGGTGCGGGGAAGGGGCGGGTGGATCAGCCCTAACCGGTGAGCGCCCGTCTCCACGCGACCGGCAAAAAGTGGCCGCCACGCTTAACAAGTACTTCGCACGACCACTCACCTGTGAAATGTCAAATTGAAATTTCGTTCCGGTTGGAAAAATGTGTCGATTAGGTAAACGCTTCAAAATAACAGGGCTGATTTTTGACCACAGCTGTCCGACTAACGGAATACAGGAGCTCTTCGCTGTTATCAGGTTTCCGGGAATGAAACGTCTGCTTCCACTGCGAAATTCAAAACCGACAATAAATCAGTGAAGAGAGATTTCCCGTTAGTAATAACACCGTTCTATAAGAAACAAAATTGGATTTTGGACTTTTCATGTTCAGTTCCCTGTACCTAAATTTTTACCCACTCCTTTCCCACATCCGACCTCCCACGCACTGCAATCCTCCAGCTCCTATCCTCAAAGACGATACTTAGAGGTCAGCACATTTTCACATTTTTATCAGAAGAAGCAGCGAAATAGCTGAGAATATAGTACTTGTACACCTTGAAGAGAGAGATTCAGACGAGGAATGGGAAGGTGGCACAAATGTTAAAAATGTCTGAGACGATACCGTGGATGTGGACGGCGTTCACCGACTGTAGGTCTTTTGTATATCATCATCTGGACTGTGCATTTGAATCTTAAAACCGATGCCTGTAAAAAACTCCGTCCTCAAAACCGCGATTCAAGAAATGCATACGGAATTTTTTCAGACAGTGTTACTCAGACGAGGACACTCGACGGTTTATTCTTTGCGTACGGCATCGCATTCACACTAAAGACTGGCGGACCACAGTACTAATCTGGTTTTCCTATTCACTTCCTGAGACAGCAGCAAGACGTACCTGAATCGAAGCAAAGATTGAAACCTCCAGTATACCGACTGTCTCTCCTAAGAGTCGTCAGGCGGATTATCTCTGCCATTTCTGCAAGTGTTTGTAATTCCGTTTTTGCTATATGTGAATGGAGTTGGCCCAAACAAATACTGTCCATCATATGTTTCATGCAATGACGAGTGTCCACGTAGAGCATCGATTTCTTTTCTATCGCAACTCAAAACCGAAACAAAACTTTTCTGAACGAGTGGTAAATTTATCAGAAACAGTCCTTTCCACAAAGGAAATCGAAGTGTTAACAAAAGCTTTCAAATATGCTCCGAATCATAAACCTTCCACTAAGCAGTTAGATGTATTACAAGTTGATATAGAATACAGTATAAATAACGACATAGCAACCAAACAGACAGCACGGCGTGAAATACAAAAATGGCTCGAGTGTAACAACTCAATCTATTGACCACAACAAGCTGAATAAATTACAGACGAAAATCACCCAAAACAAAACAATTACTACGAGAGCAGATAAAAGTAATACCCTGGTCCTCATGAACAAAAGTAAATATGTTGTAAAAGTAAAACAACTCCTCACACCCAATACCTACTGTGTCCTTAACAAAAACCTTTAATGAAGAAATTAAAAACTTAACCAAGTCCTGCATAAGTTGAATACACGGTTATGAATCTAAATATTTGATCAACATGAATCCAATAGCTCCTAAACTGTGTGGACTCACTAAACCACACAAAAAAGACCATCTTCTAAAACCACTTGTCCCAACGTCCGCCACCGTACGTGAGTGGTCAGCGCGACAGAATGTCAATCCTAAGGGTCCAGGTTAGATTCCCGGCTGGGTCGGAGATTTTCTCCGCTCAGGGTCTGGGTGTTGTGTTGTCCTAATCATCATCATTTCATCCCCATCGAAGCGCAAGTCGCCGAAGTGGCGTCAAATCGAAAGACTTGCACTCGGAGAACGGTCTACCCTAGCCACACGACATTTATTTACTTGTCCCAACCTACACTGCGCCAAACTACAAAATTGCCAAAGAATTACATTCCTGTATCAAAACCAAAACAAAATTCAAATCTAAGTTTGGAATTGTAAACTCAGTGGACCTTGTCAACGAAATTAAAGACCTTCCAATACCAAGTAGTAGCAGCTTATTTGCAAACGTACCGAAACAAGAATGCCTTGATATTCTGACAGGACTATTATACAGAGCAGGTGTAAACCCAGTATAAGTAGAAGACATAAATTTTGCCACCCAAACATGTCTGAAACAATATTATTTCAAATTTGAAGGTACCGTTTACAAACCGCCAGAAGGATTGGCAATGCCCCCCCCCCCCCCCCCACCTCAGTCCCCTCTTACTGAAATATTCTTGGACAATTTAGAAAAACAGTTCCTAGAAAATGAACCCCTCAGTAATAATCTCAAATACTGATACAGGTATGTAGATCATGTACTGTGTATGTGGACAGGTACCAAGAGACAATTGAACACATTCCTAGAACATCTAAATTCACAACACAAAAACATACAATTCAACATGGAGCTGGGTGAAAAATCCTTTATCTTTTCATACCTTAACATAGATATCACCACAAAAACACATACTTCCAAAATTTACATAAGATCTACAACAACAGACACAGTAATACCCTCACGTTCACCCAATAACACACAAACATGCAGCCTTCCATTCCATCGTACATCGCCTCACATCAATACAAGTGTCAAAATAGAATTTCCAAACAGAAGTAGACACCATTGAATAGATTGCATATAACAATGGCTATAACCCTGAATTAGTTGACAAAATCCTGCACAAGAAACAAAGAAAGAAAATCTTACCCTACATTTATGCCCCCTTGCAATGACAACCACACCAAAACCCAACTGTAATTACGCTTCTTTCCTCTGCTGACAAGCAAACTTTGGGTTTCTAGGAACACATAACTTTATTTATGAAATGCCACATTTGAATACCTGTTGAGCATGACATAGCATACCAATTAAACACAGACCCAATCGAAATCAAAGTGAGTAGTATTTTACAAATTCGTGCCGATAGAAAAAACAGCGGTTCAAATGGCTCTGAGCACTATGGGACTTAACTTCTGAGGTCATCAGTCCCCTAAACTTAGAACTACTTAAACCTATCTAACCTAAGGACATCACAAGTATCCATACCCGAGGCAGGATTCGAACCTGCGACCATAGCGGTCGCGCGGTTATAGACTACAGCGCCTAAAACCGATCGGCCACCCTGGCTGGCGTGCCGATAGTCATGCTTGTGTACAGATACTCAGTTTTATTAAAACAGACTTTCGTCTTAAGGTCATCGTGGGTAGTTTTATTTCATTTCTTATAGCACAGTGCACAATTTTCAAAAAGTTTCTTTTAGTGTTGTTAAAACAATGCAGTTTATACTTGTTCTGCGTTAAAGCTGTCAAACAAGGTTTGAAGAAGAGGAATAAAATGCCACTACCACATGACAGCTAATGTAGAAAATACTTTTCTGACTATTTGGGTACGATGCGCTCTCCCCGTACATAAAACAAAAGTTTCGAACTGCATCTGCTGCCTGGCCGTCTATTAAACCAGAAAAGAACAAAATGTCGCAGAAGTTAGCCATTTTTCCACATGCGACTACTTTGTATTGAGAAGTGAAGGGAATTATATTCCAAGTTCCATTAGATTGATAACTTCAGCAGACAGCAGATAAAAATGTAGCAGTGAATGTACACGAACTCACGACATCTTATTTACAGTGCACAACGCTTACTGTTATGCTACTAGTTGTCAAGTAGCTACAGTTGTTCTAGAAGTCAACAACAGTTCCTACAGAACTTCTGCATTCCACAGTGCTGTGAGATAATAGATATGGCCGGATCTAGACTTCTGAGAGACAGACAGTTACAGCATTTCTTTTGCGCTGCACGACGGTTTCAACAAACAGATAGCGCAATAGAGTAGCTCAGATGGAAAGAAACACTTCCTATTTAAATTTCTGCATCCTACACTGTTGGCAGTTCTTTGTAGGTAGCAGTTATTTTATTTCGGTGATTACAAAATAGAGTCGAATGTATGCATTGGATAGTCGAGAAGGCTAGTTCATGGTGATTAGGTCAACCAAGTAAATGAATGTACTGAACATGCTGCAAATCACTACATGGATTCTGTGTGTCGGTGTCCCACATCGGTGTTATGATAGAAAAATAAGTCACAGAGAAGAGTCTTTGGTGGTCTGTTGGTTTGATGATAGGTTGATATACTGACGGTCTAGGTTCGATTCCAACTTCTGCTGATGTTTTTTGCTAGGGAGAGACAGATTCTATTCGCTTCTGGCTATGCCAGTTGAAGAAGGTATAATGGCATTGTGGTCTGAAATTTACATTAAACATGATATTCCTTCTCTACGAAGTAGACATTAGGTTGAACCGCAATAAAGTCACGAGTGGGGTCATGTAGAAACTCTAGCACCAGTATCCTTTCTTATACTAGTTATTTATTTCTAGTGACGAAAGAAACGCTATGTAGGGTCACAGGACACGTACTCCATCTTTTATTTTAGCTTCTGTATGCCGATAAAATTGGTTCTGAACTGGGAATGAAACTCAGACCGCCCTTAACGCGGAATTTGATTCCTTCGTGATAATACAGCTGGACTACTATTTGTTGTTTGTTCAAAACTGCAGATTCCTCAACATCTCCACATATTGCGCATGAATCGGTTCGAAACCTGGCCCGGCACTAAGGTTTTCATTATGAATTATCAAGCTCTAGCATGAGAACACCTATCTGCTGGTGGATATTAATTTTGATTTTTAATGCATTTTCATTCGTTCTCAACACTAACGATATCTGACGTTTTTGACTCCCAGTGAGACATATAACTATTTGCGAGATTACTAAGTTCAAGGATGTTATTCCGAGCTGCTGGTGGAGAAAAATTCGGTAGGTGACGCGTGTTTGTGTGTAGAAACGATTTGTGTGGGGGTTCGATTCCCAGTCAGCACTGAACGCTTCGTCATATTATTTCTAGTTCAAAAATGCTCACACGTCGCTGCTGGAGTAATAAACCCACATTTAACGTTAGTTTTCTCTAGAATATAACAGGGATAGGTGACGGGTTGGAGTTCTGGGAAGGAAAAAATTAATGTTTCGTCTCGTCATTTCAGTTAAAACATCTAGCTGTTGCGAAGAAAATCCGATATGTTACAGCTGATTGTGCTTCGATAACAATCCTTCTAGGTTCTGGGTTCGAATCCCTGTCCAATACAAAGCTTTATCTCACGGTATTTTAAGTAAGTTACTTGTGGAGAAGTAATATTTAACATCTCTCGTAGTTCGTTAACAGGGATAATAGGTGCTGAGTAGGAATTCGCGTATGTTAAATATGTTTACTTTATGTAATTTAAAGTTGATACTTGCTAACTGATACTGTATATCACTTTATATGCTTAGTCAGGAATGACTTAGTTTCCGTCAGTCACGAAATCTTTGTCTGCATGACTTGGGTTTGAATCCATATGCAGAACGAGACGGTTCGTTGTGTCATTTGAAGCTCATACATATTCTCAACTAGCTGCTCGTGAATAACTTAAATTTTTAATGTCATTTTGTGTTAAATAACAAGTACGGTACGTTTCTTTGAAGAGGAAATCATGAATACGACGAACGTACTGCATGCATTACCTATCTGACGTAATAATGAGAGTGGTAACATTTCAAGTACGTCATTTATTACAATAAATGTGAGCTTACAAGCCTTAAGGACAGTCTTATCTGTGATAAGGTGTTCCCTGATATTTCTAGTATCGTGGTATTACTTTACATCTTGAGTTATTGCGATACAGAGCAGTATTTTCTAGTGGAGACTTGTTGGAACCATTTTCAATTGCCAAACGACGGTACTAAGGAGCGATTAGAGGAACTGCTAGCCAGTTGCGTTATGTGGGTTGCATGCGAATCAGGCGAAATGCAATTCAGGTCATTCGGATACTTTTGAGCATGGCTGTACATGTCAGAGTTCATTCTAGTGTTCGGTCAAGCAATGCGTGGTTTACCTTTAGCGTAGAAGGTTGCCCAATTCATAACAGCGTAGAAGGTTGCCCAAATCATAACACTTCCACCACCAAAATTTCTGCTCATTCTTGCCTGCCGCTCAGTTCTCAGATCGTGCCAATAACACTGGAATCCTTCCGTCCATCTAAATTAAACCTGTTCTACTAACTGACGATTATTTTATCCCATTCCGAAGTCCATGACATATTTTTCAACAACTTCCAATCTACGTGTTTATGTTTGGGTGTTAGAGTAGGTTTCTGCATTCGGTTCTTGAATGCAAGATGTTTTTGTCATTTGACAAAATTTGTCATATAAGTCTGGCAGTTAGTAACGACTTTAAATCAGCAACAAGTTGAGAAGAATGACGTTTTGACGTCCTTGCTTTGCTCAAAAGGAACAGTTTCAAGGCTTAAAATAATTTTCTTCTTAGAGTATATTTCCCGTTCGGTTCATATCGTGCACCCAATCTAATAAAATTATCAACCACTGTACTCAAATAGTTCACCTTCTTCGCGGTTAGACGATTACTGTTTTTTCATCTCATTGTAACTGTTTTCTGCATGACATGGTCACAATCGTGGTTTATCTTCACAACACGCTCTGTCACTCCTACCTATAGTAAGTCACACAGGCACACACAAGGGGGCAATTATTGACATATATGAAAAGAAAACAAATTAGTTATAATCTACGGTGTGCACACACTTAATTCAATATGCAAACGTCACTACATATATTCGGATTTAGTTATAACGTCTTCGATGTGTCTGCCATCATTGGCGCTGATGTGGCGCAGACGAATAGCGAAGTTCTGCATGGTACTCTGAAGTGTCGGACGGATTATCCATGCTGATTTGATAGTGTATCACCTTATAAAAAAACAGTGAGAAATATTGGTATCCTGTACGAAACAATTGTGTCACTAAAAATAGTGAACACGGCATGCATGTTCAAACACCGAGGCGCTCATTTTATCTTGAAGTACAGTTAGTATTTTGCTCTTTTTTATATTTCCTTGGAAACCATAAAAATTGTTGAACAAGCTAAGTACAGTTTTCGTGCAGCAAGTAACGTCCTTATCAAACAGAAAGGCCAGCAGAAGTTGAAAGATTTCTGAGAAGCGTTGTTAGAACCATGACAGGTTGGTATAGCTCATACGAGAGTGTAACAAAGATAGTCGGGGAACTTAAATGGGAATCCCCAAAGAAAAAAAAGAAAAAATAAAATAAAGGCGACGTTGTTTTCGCGAAATCCTGTTGGGTTAATTTACAGATTCAGTATTAGCAAAAAATATGCAACAAACGCACAGAGGCAGAAAGTTCGTTGTTTCTCCCTCGCTCGATACCCAAATGGATTGGGATAACAAGTCGCTAATATGGTATGAAGTAGCCCACGCCAGCTATTTTTCGGTAGCATCCTCTTTTCCTCTCTAAAAGGAATGTTATTCGCTGTTAGATGTCGAGAAATTCGTTTATTTTAGAATGTTCGCGAATGAAGCTATGTCACGTCGAAGGTGAGATCACTAAATATAGAGCACAAGTCCGGATTCGAAGGTAGAAATCTGAAGAAAATCAGAGGTGTCGTTTCCGTAGATACCATCCCGTTGTTTCCCTTAAGCGCCCACGAAAAATCTAAGCCTGGATGCCGGGACGAAGAACTTCGAGTTCACCGTCCGTCCTGTTCTGGCCAATGCAATTTTCCTACTGTTTCCGAAGCTCCTGGTAGAAACAAACACTCCATTCCAGTCTGTTATTAATTAAATTGTCATTTTTGCCGTTTGTGTGCTATGTAAATGCGTAGATAGGAAATTATAGTTGAAAAATTTTACAGTAATAGTTTGTGGAATTTACGACGTTGCATCTGACTCACGTCGTACATTCTGCTTTTCTCTCTCTCTCTCTCTCTCTCTCTCTCTCTCTCACACACACACACACACACACACACACACACACACACAATGCGAACATGCGTGCTTTGTGTGTGTGTGTGTGTGTGTGTGTGTGTGTGTGAGAGAGAGAGAGAGAGAGAGAGAGAGAGAGAGAGAGAGAGAGAGAGAGAGAGAGAGAGAGATGCTGGTTGGACTGTATACACATACAGATACACAGAGAGCTGTTATACAAACACTATCGGTTTTCTCTATTGTTTCTCGTGTAATGATATTTCGGTTAGGCCACTCGAAATGCTAACACCATCGGGGACAGACTTCAAACGCCACATTTAGCTTTTACCAAACGCATCGAGATATGTCGTGGTCCCTATTTACATTTTTTACACTGGAATGTCATTACTACTTTTTATCTGTTTGAACCTATGATTTGAAAGCTATACTTTGAATGTCAGTCGAATTTCCAACATAAAGTGACTCTAGAGCAGCATTCTACTTTCTTGTATGTAATTTTCCTTTCAGATGCAGAGCAATTTTCCCGACCTATTCTCATAAATCCAAATGCAACATTGACCTTATGTACGAGTGACTTTACGTTTTCGTCCCATTTCGTATCACTCTTTATAAAAACTAGAACGACGTAACGTGCTCCATATATTAATTATTAGTCACATAATCGAATATTACATGGTTATTTCTCCTTTTAATGGGGATAACGTTGATTTTGTCCACTTTCTGTACTGCTGTCATTAATCACGTGAAGTGGAAATTTCGTCCAAGTCTTTTGTCACTTTCTTACGATCGTCCAACGAAATCTCCTGCAGACAGCACCATGGTCGGGGAAAAATACGATATTTCTGCTGACCCTACATATTTGTAATCGTTAAATATTTTTGCTCGAGGGCCACTCCTGAAATTTTTCATGATGAATAAACCCGCTTCAGTTGTATTTGTCAAATCCTTTACTTGGGTAAAATCGTACACACGACCCGGGCTTCTGGATTCAAAACCCTATCTTCAGGTGTTTGATTTCTATAAAAAAAGTCGTAGCCGTCATGTAACAAATCCAGATAATTCATCAAGTAGCATGCGAGATCCTGTGAGGCTGAGGAACGAACAAGATCTCTGAGTCAATCAGAAGTGGCCACGAAAGTGATCAGCCCGCCGCATATCGTGGAAGCTAGCGACACCGCTCAACAGACCCAAGATACTGTCGGGCAGGACCTCGGGCCCCATTTGCACCTATCTTATTAATAATTGGAAACCTACATAAATTAGTATGTTATGAGCCCCCAAGGGCCCTGGCAGAATACGATACGTTGGCCGTCAAAACCCCTTCTGCCAAGTACTGCTCGTTAGAAGTCGGCGCCGTTCGGAATACTTCGTGTTGAATGTTCGCCGTTTCGGATTGCTGCTATCCTCAGCACTCACAAACTTGTGCCACTGAAATTGCCTGACGAGCTGCTGTTGTGTTGTCTGGGTGAGCGGATGATTAATTGTTTAATAACAGTAACTGTAATTACAGTTAAATACATTATGTAGTGTAAGAGCGATCATAAAGTTTTACTAAATACCTTTGACGTCATTTTTCTTCTACTTGTTGCTTTGTATCCACCAGCTTTAATTTATTTTCATGTTCCTTGCTATAAGTAGCAAGGAGATGCCGATTCACAAACCCATGTTACTTCGGTTTGAAATATATACCACAGCAGCTGAACGGTTCGAGTCACATACGCCTGTGAGACAAGGAATAAAACACTCAACTCACACCTAACTCAGCAACGGTCGCGCTACTTATCCCTTCCTCCGTGAGGTAACCGGCCAACGTTACTTAGGCCACGGCAGAATTAACCAGTATCAATTAAAACTAAACACATCTTAAAATATTGCTGTGTCTATAAATATTTTTGTTTGTTACTGAGGAGGGAAACTATGCTCTTAAGATGCTCTTAACGTTGATTGACGTTTTTCTTTCCTTTATCATGGACCTGCAGCATATATTGTGTCAGAGTACGATAGTGTCCACAGAATTAAGTGACAGTATGCTGCTTGATATTTTATTTTCGTGTATAAGGTTATTTCGGCTTCATTGCTTCATCAGAATATCTGCAAACAATCACTTTTATTTATATTTTACAGAATACAAAACCCACAAAGATTTTTATAGTGAATGTTGTACTCACGTCTTGACGGTGTTGATGGAAATATGTCAACTTTGAGTAAACTATTACTACTGTCCTTATTTGTTGAGTATAATACACTCCTGGAAATGGAAAAAAGAACACATTGACACCGGTGTGTCAGACCCACCATACTTGCTCCGGACACTGCGAGAGGGCTGTACAAGCAATGATCACACGCACGGCACAGCGGACACACCAGGAACCGCGGTGTTGGCCGTCGAATGGCGCTAGCTGCGCAGCATTTGTGCACCGCCGCCGTCAGTGTCAGCCAGTTTGCCGTGGCATACGGAGCTCCATCGCAGTCTTTAACACTGGTAGCATGCCGCGACAGCGTGGACGTGAACCGTATGTGCAGTTGACGGACTTTGAGCGAGGGCGTATAGTGGGCATGCGGGAGGCCGGGTGGACGTACCGCCGAATTGCTCAACACGTGGGGCGTGAGGTCTCCACAGTACATCGATGTTGTCGCCAGTGGTCGGCGGAAGGTGTACGTGCCCGTCGACCTGGGACCGGACCGCAGCGACGCACGGATGCACGCCAAGACCGTAGGATCCTACGCAGTGCCGTAGGGGACCGCACCGCCACTTCCCAGCAAATTAGGGACACTGTTACTCCTGGGGTATCGGCGAGGACCATTCGCAACCGTCTCCATGAAGCTGGGCTACGGTCCCGCACACCGTTAGGCCGTCTTCCGCTCACGCCCCAACATCGTGCAGCCCGGCGTGAATGGAGGGACGAATGGAGACGTGTCGTCTTCAGCGATGAGAGTCGCTTCTGCCTTGGTGCCAATGATGGTCGTATGCGTGTTTGGCGCCGTGCAGGTGAGCGCCACAATCAGGACTGCATACGACCGAGGCACACAGGGCCAACACCCGGCATCATGGTGTGGGGAGCGATCTCCTACACAGGCCGTACACCTCTGGTGATCGTCGAGGGGACACTGAATAGTGCACGGTACATCCAAACCGTCATCGAACCCATCGTTCTACCATTCCTAGACCGGCAAGGGAACTTGCTGTTCCAACAGGACAATGCACGTCCGCATGTATCCCGTGCCACCCAACGTGCTCTAGAAGGTGTAAGTCAAGTACCCTGGCCAGCAAGATCTCCGGATCTGTCCCCCATTGAGCATGTTTGGGACTGGATGAAGCGTCGTCTCACGCGGTCTGCACGCCCAGCACGAACGCTGGTCCAGCTGAGGCGCCAGGTGGAAATGGCATGGCAAGCCGTTCCACAGGACTACATCCAGCATCTCTACGATCGTCTCCATGGGAGAATAGCAGCCTGCATTGCTGCGAAAGGTGGATATACACTGTAGTAGTGCCGACATTGTGCATGCTCTGTTGCCTGTGTCTATGTGCCTGTGGTTCTGTCAGTGTGATCATGTGATGTATCTGACCCCAGGAATGTGTCAATAAAGTTTCCCCTTCCTGGGACAATGAATTCACGGTGCTCTTATTTCCATTTCCAGGAGTGTAGTTTTTTCAGTAAAGTTTTAAAGTTGTTCGATAATTTGATGTTGCACGTATAGTACGTTCTTTATTATTTTAGCAGTAGGTATCAAACGATCAACAGAAGTCTGTAGCATAACAGAGTGATCAATAACAATTCCATAGATAAGCAACCTGCAACAACATAAATAGCTTTGAGTAAACAACTACCTGTCAAACTTGAATTACTTCGAGTGTCAGACTAATAAAAAAAACGTACTATAATACACGTACAACATCAATTTAAAAATGGTTCAAATGGCTCTTAGCGCTATGGGACTTAACATCTGAGGTCATCAGTCCCCTAGAACTTCGAACTATTTAAACCTAAGTAACCTAAGGACATCATACACATCCACGCCCGAGGCAGGATTCGAAACTGCGACCGTAGCGGTCGCGCTGTTCCAGACTGTAGCACCTAGAACCACTCGGCTACTCCGGGCGGCACATCAATTTATCGACCAACTTCAGAACGTTACATAGAAAAGTGCTACATTCAAAAAATACGGACAGCAGTAATAGTTTAATCAAAGTTGACATTAATGTTTACCTACAACGGCCGGACGTGGGAACAGTGGGTACAACACTCAACGTAAAAAATATTTGTAAATTATATATAATGCACAATATAAATAAACGCGATTGTTTGTAGATGTAATGATGAAGGCAATAAGCATAAATACTAAAATAAAATATCAATCAGCATACTGTCAACTAATTCTCTGCATGACGTTTTTCGATTCGTCTGTTAGTTTACGGCTGACAACCACGGGGCGCATCAATACTTGATCCAGGTCGCAGACCACTGCAGTATATCACCTGCTAATTCAGTCACTTGGACACCTGGTGTCCTTGAGTAGATATGCAACATAGCATACCAGCACTTTTTTCCATATCTGCTCATCTTGAGCTTCCGGTTTCCAACTGAATCCAGTAGTCTTTCTAAAGTTTGTCTCCCTTCAGCCCGGTGGTCTCCCCCTCGGTGTTTCTTGGTAAATTGGGCTCAATTCTAGTATCTGTTTAGATCATCTGCCATCCATTCTTTCAGCGACTTGACGAGCAAACAGCCATATCAGAGTATTCACTCTTTCTATTATGTCACTGACTTTTTTTGTACGTCTGATCTACTGCTTTCTTTCTTTGTCTTTCTTTGTGTACAGCAACAGCTACACATTCCTCTTTGAGCTGCTATGAGTTGTCTGAGAATGAACTCATTTCACAACCACGTCTCCCAGATGGAGGTGATGGTTGGTGGTCTAGGGTATTAAACAGCGAGGTCTTCAACGTCCTTGCTTGGAATAAATATAGACGAGAGAGGTGAAAAAAAACGAAAAAATAACATTAGAATGAAGATATATATGGTATCATTACAAAAGTAGTGAGAACACAACGCTGACAGTGTGATAGAAAGAGCAATCATAAAAGTCAAACAAAATTCTGCAGAACAGCCGGATAAAATGAAGGACAAAATACCAGAATAGACACAGTTAAAGGAGGGACATATTTCTGTGGCTGAATGACTCTTAGTAACAATTTATGACCGAGGAACTGTGGCACACGCTGTAATTTCTGTCCCAATATTTCGCGAAAAACTGCAGACATCACACAGAATCTTAAAACGCGAATTAAACTCGCCTCATTATCCGTCAAACTAGGCGACAGGTCCTGTGGGAGACCCAGATCTGCCCTCTCGTCGTCATATGAAACGCACTCAACTAAAATACGTCGTATCGATAGCTGTGTTCACATATGTGATATACTGATGGTTCCTCGAGACAGAGAGAAATCTGTGAGTCGGTGGGCAATGCCCCAGTCTAAGCCTACTTCTCCAGCTCGTCGTAGTCAGAAGGAAGTAACCCACCGACGCACTGAAGGGTTCACTTAACGTAGCTTATTATTACTCCCCGTCAATTACTCAGCCTCCCACCAACACATGGTCCTCTAAGTAACACATGTGGTAACAGCCTGCAGAGGGACAGAACAACGAGCATGAGGTCTCTAGAAGAGCGTATCGTTCCAAAGGACTGGAAAAGGGCACAGGTCATCCCCGTTTTCAAGAAGGGACGTCGAACAGATGTGCAGAACTATAGACCTATATCTCTAACGTCGATCAGTTGTAGAATTTTGAAACAAGTATTATGTTCGAGTATAATGACTTTTCTGGAGACTAGAAATCTACTTAGTAGGAATCAGCATGGGTTCCGAAAAAGACGATCGTGTGAAACCCAGCTCGTGCTATTCGTCCACGAGACCTAGAGGGCCATAGACACGGGTTCCCAGGTAGATGCCGTGTTTCTTGACTTCCACAAGGCGTTCGATACAGTTCCCCACAGTCGTTTAATGAACAAAGTAAGAGCGTATGGACTATCAGGCAAATTGTGAGATTGGATTGAAGAGTTCCTATGTGACAGAACGCAGCGTGTCATTCTCAATGGAGAGAAGTCTTCTGAAGTAAGAGTGATTTCAGGTGTGCCGCAGGGGAGTGTCGTAGGGCCGTTGCTGTTCACAATATACATGCATGACCTTAAGGATAACATCGGAAGTTCACTGAGGCTTTTTGCGGATGATGCTGTGGTATATCGAGAGGTTGTAACAATGGAAAATTGTACTGAGATGCAGGAGGATCTGCAGCGAATTGACGCATGGTGCAGAGAATGGCAATTGAATCTCACTGTAGACAAGTGTAATGTGCTGCGAATACATAGAAAGAAAGATCCCTTATCATTTATCTACAATATAGCAGGTCAGCAACTGGAAGAAGTTAATTCAATAAATTATCTGGGAGTAGACATTAGGAGTGATTTAAAATGGAATGATCATATAAAGTTGATCGTCGGCAAAGCAGATGCCAGACTGAGATTCATTGGAAGAATCCTAAGTAAATGCAATCCGAAAACAAAGGAAATAGGTTACAGTGGGATCCGTACCAGATAGGGTTGATAGAAGATATTGAGAAGATCCAATGGAGAGCAGCGCGCTTCGTTACAGGATCATTTAGTAATCGCGAAAGCGTTACGGAGATGGTAGATAAACTCCAGTGGAAGACTCTGCAGGAGAGACGCTCAGCAGCTCGGTACGGGCTTTTGTTGAAGTTTTGAGAACATACCTTCACCGAGGAGTCAAGCAGTATATTGCTCCCTCCTACGTATATCTCGCGAAGAGACCATGAGGATAAAATCAGAGAGATTAGAGCCCACACAGAGGCATACCGACAATCGTTCTTTCCACAAACAATACGAGACTGGAAGGGAGAAGCGATAGAGGAACTCAAGGTACCCTCAGCCACACACCGTCAGGTGGCTTGCGGAGTATGGATGTAGATGTAGGTGGAAGAGAGCAAGCCATGTCTCACAGCATTAACTTATTACGTGTAGTATACACTGATCAATAACTGTTTTCTTCACCTCAGCCGAGAACTTAGACATTAAAAGTGAAGAATATCCTCTGTAAACTTGACAGCCAGTTTAACATGTCGAAACATTTTTTGTTTTAAATCACTCTTCATGTTTACAAGTTGACACAGATAGATCTATTTTGCAGTTGCTGTTGCTTACTTCCAATAAACATATTTCTCCCCGACATTCGTTCGTTTATCATGGATTTAGATATATCATAGTTAATTTTTACATCAACTCCAGAGCAGATTAACACAAGTTTGCTAGCTAATATTTGAAGCTTTACTACATTATTTGCAAATCAAACAATATCATCAGGAAATCTCGTGTTATTTCATCTCTTTCTCAGAACTTGGATTTCCTTTGTTCTCCAATTCAGTTTAGATATTGCTTGTTCTAGGATGGCTGAAAATAGTTTTGGAGGTACAAATCACCTAGTTTTACAGCCTTCTCAATGGGAAATTCGTTGATTCCTTTCAACAACATTCACAGACGCTGTGGAGGCTTCGCATAATATGCGATATATGATTTTAATATGTACACTTTAAGTGTTATTAATCTGCCTTGGGATACAGCGATATTATTTCAGTTTCTAGGAATGTTCGCTGTACTGGGTACAATTACTAAAAAATTCATTAAGGCGATCGTATATTAGCGACGTCAACGTTGTACAGTGATATATGAACGTGGAAGTTACCTGTTCACCTAAGTCTAGTGTTATTTGATGGAAAAATTTCAACGACCGGTTCAGCTGACTGTTTCGGGTGCTGCGAGTTTTGTGCTTATGTGTACAAGCTCCCTGGATTTCTAGCAGAGTGTGCAATATTGTTGGACTCACGTCGCACCCGGAAGCTAACTATTAATCAATCGCGCGAGAAAACCTGAGAGGCAATGGACGTTATAATGCTCTAGGATCCGGCAATGTGACGTCAACGCTATTGATTTGTAGCTCTGTGCAACCGTTCTTTTATCCTTTTGTAAACAGGAGTGCCTTCGTTATTTTACAATTGCGTGTCCTGTTAGATGCGCAAGAGATGATCGAGAAACATGAGCTACGAAATAGGCTGATGCTCCAGGATATTCGGTGCAAAATCAAATAGGAACGCCGTTAGAAAGACCAGCTGAGAACCTTGGAAAGAGTGGGACTTGGTCAGTGTTGCCAGTGGTAGGATTTGGTGGAGTGGCGAAGGGGGAATGGATGGGAAAAATTTGCTGCTCTGCAACTACTTTTCGAGCACAAATATGTCTAGCGATGGTTTTTCTGTGAAAGAAAAAGCGAACCAGAAAATTAAAATCAGTGGACAGGATTTCCGCAGCTTGTAGTTCGATATAGGAAACTTTGTATTGGAAGTATTGATTTAACTGACAGACGATCATGGCTCTTCACTCAGTAATACTGACCTCTAAAACACCTCAGAGAGAATCTAAGGATCTGTATTAAGTGGAATTCAGATAAGTAAAAATCCCACTCGCCGATGAAAGCAAGACACCAGCCGAGTTGAGAAATTTGAAACCTTCCAGCCATATACATTCACTTTCAAGAATTCGAGCACTCATCTAGTCCGTGGTTTTAATGTGAACTGAAAAAATCTTCACAAAGAAGTATACAAACTACAGTTACTTCACACATCCTGCACTGAACTGTTGGTGAGCAACTACATAGAGGGCGAGTCGTAAATGAAGAAAAATATTTAGTAGAAAGTGTCATGCATTGGGCTACAAACACAAATTCGTTTTCCCAATGTTCATGTGTTGATAAATGACAATGCAGTAAAATGTTATAAGGTAAAGAAATGTGATGCTGGCTTTGGGTGTTCTTGTGCGCCGACACAGGTGTAGGGGAAAGATCAGCAACACCGCACAGCATACGAGTGGTGTAGGTAGTCCACGTCACCGATTTTAAGGCGGGACTTCTGTCGTCAAGCGGCGGTCTGCATGAAAATAAGAGCAAAGACAGTGCCCAAATCTATCTCGTTTCATTTCCACCAGTCGGTCCTATGAATCGTGGCTAGTTGGCATGGGTAAACGAAAGTGAGGAGGACTTCTATCATTGTGTACGCAAGGCTTTATTACTCTCTTTTTGAATCCTGGATTTAGTTTTAAGGAACGAGTACAAAGAATCAGAATACAAAATACGACTACTCAGTTATGTCTAAGTCAATCTAAAGGAATATAATACAACTGCACAATTCTAAACCAACATAGAAACACGTGACCAGAGTTAAAAATGACAGCCACGGTGTACGTGGCAAAGTTTGACTCTTCACAGAACAGACTGCTGAACAGGATCCTTCATGTCTGTATATCTTCACGTAATATCGCGTGTTGCATCCTGTGTCGAAGGTTGTTGCATCAACAGTCCTTCCTTCATAAATCACAGATTTCACATGGCTTCAGAAAAAGAAATCCGGGGATTAATGTCTGGAGGTCTATCTGGCCATCTACAGAGCCTCCACGACCAATCCATTTGGAAGGGAAGGAAATATTCAGGTGGCGTCGCACTGTGCTGCTGAAGTGCCCGGGGCCTCCATCAAGCATATACCAAAGGTTCACATGAGAATCCAATCTAACGTCTTTCAGCAATTCCAGTAATGTAGCATCCAGGAAATGCTGATATCGCTTTCCTGTCACCCTTAGAGGTAGCACATGTGGCACTATGAGATGCCGATAAATAATGTCATGTGGCAAGTAGGGAGAAAGGGTGTGGGAGAGTGATATGTACGTGCGTACGATAAGCCCCTTCCCTCAAAATTATAACCACACCGGATAACGACACAGCATCGTTTTTGGTACCCTCGTACCATTGTGTTGTGGGGGTTTTCTTCTGCGCACTCTTACCAGTCATGCGAATTCACTATAGTCTTCTTCGCGAAATAGGTTTCGTCGGCGAACAGTATTGTTCGTTAAAATTCTGGTCGTGCCTCCGACGCTGTAGGATGAATCTTCAGAAGTCCAGCCTCAACTGGTAGTCTCCCGGCGACAATGCTTGTTTTTTCTGCAAGTGGAAGGGATGGTAATTGTTTCTGTGCAGTACCTGCATAACGGTATATTGTGATATTCCGACAGCAGTGGCGACAGACCAGGTGCTTATTATTCAGTTCTCCGCAACACTTTGTACGCCATCCGCACTGCACTTCGACAATCGACCCCGGCCATCACATCCTGGATGTGCTACAAATGCACCATGCTCCCTCAAATACCTATCCACAGAGTAAAACGTTTTTGTGATTGGAAGGCGCCAGTTTGTAAACCTCTCGTGAAGCAATTTTCTTGCGACGTCAACTCTTCCATCGGCAAGCCCACAGGTGAGGTGAATGTCAGCGTATTCATCGTTGCTGAAACTCGCCGTGGTAGAAATATTGCGACGCTTCCGTTAGCAACTGTAGGCGCGGCGAGTATCGGCTAGAGCAAACAGCGCAGTGCTGTTGTAAACACGACGGGCACGGTTTCCGCCAATGACCGCTCTTCCTGTTTACAGGTCAAAGAGACTGTCCACTCTGTCACCGCCGGGAACTATGGTTGACGAGTTCTGATACAATTCCACATATACTACGATGGGATTTGTTCTTTCTCGTATCTTTCAAATGCTGGCAGATACAAATCAGCTTATTGGTGTGTCATGTGATGCATCTGTGGATGAACCACGTGTCGTGATAGAGGGGTTTGTCAGGTTCTCGATTAATGGCTAACCATTTCTTTTGTTTTACGTACACAATACACCGAGGAGAACGACGGTCACTTGTTGCGCGGTTCTAGGCGCTACAGTCTGGAACCGCACGACCGCTACGGTCGCAGGTTCGAATCCTGCCTCGGGCATGGATGTTTGTGATGTCCTTAGGTTAGTTATGTTTGAGTAGTTTTAAGTTCTAGGGGACTGATGAACTCACATGTTAAGTCCCATAGTGCTCAAAACCATTTGAACTTGTTGGGCATAACAGCATGCGGTCGTAGGAATCTTTTTCCTCATTTACGACTGTATATAGTATAACAACATTGATACAGTAAAAGGCCGGTAAAAATTCCTGATTATATGATTTTTACTAACGTAAATAAAATTATTTATGGTTTGAAAAACTGTTTTGTACATGCCATGGTTTCATATCTCATATAATAAATTCGTGACGTAAGCCACGAGAGTACTTGACGACTTATTCTTGAAATAAACATTTCGTATCAAGTTCTTAATATTTGTATCTATTAATCACGATATATTTCGGAGACTTTTATACTTCTTCAGTGATAACCTTGGACTTCCGTTCGTGGGTATAGCTGCAATGAGCACCACACAATTAGAGGTTCTACAATAACTAAAGTTTACGTTCTAGAAAAACATCATCACTTGATTTATAACAGAGAAATCTATTTTAAATGGTGTTGTATATGTACTTACAATTTTAATCACTTGGCTGTGTTTTGTGCTGGTGAGTTCCGCATGAGAATATTTAGACCTTTTCTTTTTTTAACTTCCAACAATGATTAATATTAGAGACCCGCACGGTTAGGTGCATCAGGGACGCTCGCTGCCCCCGGATCCAATCCATCTGGCGAATTAACGACGAGGACCGGTTTGCCGGCCAGCGTTGGTATGGTTTTTAGGTCGTTTTCCACATCCGGCTAAATGAATACCGGACTGGTATCCGCGTCCCGCCTCAGTTATACGATTCACAGACGCATTTTAAGACTTTCACATGGGGTAACACTAAACCCATCCATCCCAGGGACAGGAAGCTGTGGACATGAAAGGAGGGTGGTTGCAGAAAGGAAGGGTATATCGTCCCCTTCTACCACTACCATTAACATTGTAGTATCCAGATTAACATATCGACCCCATGAAAACATGTCATAAGGCCAAGAAAAGGAAGAAAGTTTATCAGCAAAGATGGATATGTTTAAAAGAGCAACTGGTAGGTTTCGGAAACCACCAAGGACGCATAATAAAGTGAGAATAATACATTTAAGTGTTTTCATTTTTAAATACAATGACGACAGCCTATGGAGTAAGTATCTAACCTACCAACACTATTGCTTACATTAATTTCTTCACGGTTTCCAAAAGTTACATATTATATTCATATTTAAAAACGAGGTTGAGAGATTTGAACTATTTTGTCTGCATCCTGTCTTATTTCTACGATACATTCAATGAGCATGAAGGAGGTTCGCAAAATCTCCCATATCTTAAAACAATGATCACATTCGATTCATTATCAGCCGGTAAGCTCGTTGCAGCCCTCATGGATTGGTATAAATCTATATTTCTCAGCAGTTTTGGCTAATTGGTAAGAATTGCTTCCTATGGATACTTCTGACATGAAAAATCTACAGCTACTGCGCAGGCCACCATATGGTGTGTGGCGGAGAGTACTTTGTGTCAGTTCTCACTCACTACCTTCCTGTTCCAGTTGCGACTAGTGTGCGAGAAGAACGATTGCTGACAAGCCTCCGTGTCAGATAGAGACTTCCAGATTTTATCTTCACGATCTTTTCACATGGTATATATAGGTGAAAGCAGTACAGGCCTGTTTGTTGAGTTACTGCAATGTATGCCCTCAGAACATCAACGGTAAAACAGGTTCTCCGTGATACATTAACCCGCTTTCGCAGCGTCTGCTATTGGAGTTGGATGCGACTCTCCGTTACGCTTTCACGCTTACTAAATGAACATGTGACGAATCAAGCTGGTCTTCTTTGGATCGTCTCTATTTCCTCTACCAGTTCTAACCGGTAAGGTACTCAGACTGAAGTTAAATACACGAGTACCGATCGAAAGAGGGTTCGATCGGTATCTTCACCTCCTTCGCAGGTGGGCATCACTTCTTGAGGTTTCTTCCAGTGAATCCCAGCCTGGCATATGCCTTTACTACAGTCATTTTTACTTAGTTGTTACATTTTAAATCACTCCGTATTCATACTCCTGAATATTCAATACATATAACTGCTTCCACTGGTTGTTCATCAATCGTGTGTACATACAATTATAGGCCTTACCGTCTGTTTATACGAAATTCGTTACATTTATTTACGTTGAGGGCTAATTGCCAATCTTTGCACCAGGCGTCGTCCTCTGCAGGTCTTTCAGCATTTCGCTACAATTTTCTAATGTTTAGGTTTTTCTATACACAACAGCACCATCCGCCAGAGACGCATGGAGCTTCGATTGTTACCCACTAAGTCATTTATATATATTGTTAACAGTAAAGGTCCTACAAATGTCTTTGGGGCATGCCTCGAAGCTGCTTTTACGGATGAAGACTTCTCTCCTGTAAGAAAGGCATGTCGTTTAGTATTTGATAGGAACTCTGCATTCAAATCACATAGTTGGTCTGACACTCCATACGCTCGTACTTTCTTCATTAGGGGACCGTGTGAAACTGTAGCAAATTCCTTCTGGAAATGAGGAACACAGCATCACCCTGGGCGAATTCAGAGTCTCATCGACGGAAAGGGCGAGCTGGGTTTCTCACGATCGTTGTTTTTGGAACTCATGTTGATTCCTACAGATGAAAGTTTCGGTCTCCAGAAAAATCATAACATGCGGACTCGAAATAAGTTCAAAACGTATGCAGACTAATGTCAGTCTTACAGCCCTATAGCAATGTGCGCCTGTTCAAAGTCCGTTCTTGAAAGTTTGGTACTTATGAATAGTAACCGACGTCCTGCACATTTTTGAAATCACTAAAGACACATCACGCGTCCAGAGACATGCGGTCGATTGATACTGAAAGAGGAGCAACTTCTTTTGCATATTCCATGTACGATCTTACAGCAGCACATCAGGTAGAGTCTCCTTTTCACTGTCCTGCGATTTTAGTTTATTTTTTATCCTTGCTTTTACTAATTTCTTTTTTTCTCTCATCATAGTTTTAATCATGCCGTCAATGGAGCAAATTTTACATACAATTTTCATTCCTAGCTATCTGATTATATAGATTTCACTTGAGTTTGCATCCTAATACAGAGGCAATTTCAGTACCGTGTCTATTCATTCCATTATTAATTTTCTACGGCGACATATTTAGACAAATGCTGAGCTTATTATAGACTACTGCCATGGATTGTGCTACCATTATTTCTAAGGGCTATTCTTTCCGACGATCACATACTGCCACATTAAACACAAAAGAAGTCTTCGCTACATGCTCTACGAGGGTGTGTGGAAAAGTAATGCCTTCCAATCTTCTTATGTGAAGACTCAAACATTCCAAATAAAACAAACGTTTTTAACAGTCTACATTTTTATTCTTCATGTCTACATATTTGCAGCATTCTGCTGCAAGAGAGCTCCGAAATGTAGTGTGTAATATGGCTGTGTGTCACGTAACTGTATCGGTGCGAGAGAAAAAACGGGCTGTAATAGAGTTCCGAATTCGAAGAGTTTGTTCATTCATGGAGCATCCTGTCCTCAGCACGACAATGCCAGACCATCTGCAACATTCCGACGTCTTGTGTTCACTGTCATCGATCATCATCTATATAGAATGAAATTTTCAGTCTGCACCAGAGTGTGGGCTGGTATGAAACTTCCTGGCACATTAAAATTGTGTGCAGGACGGGGACTCGAACTCGGGAACATTACCTTTCGCGGACAAATGCTCTACCGAGTGAGCTACCAAAGCACGACTCACGATCCGTCCTAACAGCTTCAATTCTGTCATTACCTTGTCTTCTACCTTCCAAACTTATCCGCGAAAGGCGAAGATCCCGAGTTGGAGTCTCGGTCCGGCACACAATTTTAATCTGGCAGGAAGTTTCATCCTCCACAGAGTTCAGGCTTAACCCTATACGATTTTCATGTGTTTCGCCGGGCGGGGTGGCCGAGTGGTTCTAGGCGCTACAGTCTGGAACGCGAGACCGCTACGGTCGCAGGTTCGAATCCTGCCTCGGGCATGGATGTGTGTGACGTCCTTAGGTTAGTTAGATTTAAGTAGTTCTAAGTTCTAGGGGACTGTTGACCTCAGCCGTTAAGTCCCATAGTGGTCAGAGCCATTTGAACCATTTTTAATGTGTTTACATAACTTAACGAACTCTTTCCACGACTTCACTTTGCTAGTGATGAAGTGGTGGAAGCAGAGGTGATGTAATGGATCCGTCAACAATGTCTAACATTCTACTGTGACGGTAACAACAAACTGGTCTCTCGCTCGGAGAAATGTGTTCGTCGCTAGGATGACTATGTTTGGAAATATATATGCATGCATGAAGAATAAAAATGTAGAATATTAATAAAGTTTGTTTTATTTAAAAAGCTTCAGGAGTTTTGAGATAAAAAATGCGGAGGCATTAACCCCGTAGATACGCCGAAATATTGTTGGTGGTAGTGAAGCTGTAGGGACGGATCGTGCATTATGTTCAAATTGCTGAATCGGTGGAGCATCTGCCTGCGAACGGTAAAGGCTCCGAGTTTGAGTTTAGATCCGGCACACAACTTCAATCTGCCAGGAAATTTCAAATCGACGCACGTTCTTCTGTAGAGTGAAAGATTCTGTCTGAGTGTCAGATTCTCTGCAGTATTATCAGAGGTAAGTTTAATTAAGCGAAGAAGGTTCTTCTTAGTAGTGTCCACACAAACAATGTAACCATCTGTATTAATCTAGTAAAACTTAAATTTTAATTTAAATGGTCTACATTTTAATCCAGACTGTAAAGTCAACAGTGTATACACTATTATTCGTCCGCAATTCTCTATCTTCCCTGACAGACACGCAGAACTAGCTCAAAGAGACACAACAAAGGGGAATATTTTTCGAGATGAAATTAGAAGTTTACTGCTTGTAAACTGCAAAGTCATTAGAGATAGTACACTAGCTCACTTGGCCAGAGACAGAAGTGAAATCTGCAGTTGCATTGTTTAAGGAAGTGGTTTGTCATTCGACCCAAGCGGTTTACAAGTAAAATTATCTCTAGAATACGAGTCCATTTCCCGTTGTAATACCATTAGTAAGAAAGTAAACCCGCAATGAAACACGTGAATGGATAAGACTACCAAGCCTTCGTAAATAGACAACTGCGCGAAAAGATTCCGCCACATCTGCGACCACGGGTTTTTATATCAGGTATATGAAACTTACATTCAGGCACACTTTCAATTCGCCAAAGATTGTACGTTTTCATATGAAACGAAGAAACACTTCCGCTAGCTGTGGCTGTACCTTTGAAATCACTTGTTGGAAATGTCCTGTTTACCATTGGTTTGGGAATACGACAGTTTGCAGGTAAAATAAAACATCCATGGATCGGTAAGAGCCTTTTAAGAAAAAATTATTCATCAGCGTGTGGGTGATTTCACGAGCCGTTTACTAAACTAACATTCACAACAAAAGCAAACAAAAGAGCCCCGGACGAGTGGATACGACTGGACGTGAATATATGCACCTAACCACACCCCATGACGCGCACATTACGTGTACGCTCATCACGTGACCAACACCGGTTCAGGGCGACATATGGGCCGTGTCAGCGTGGGTGGAACAGTGCGAAGGGCACGATGGTACTCAAACATGAGCAGCGGATTTTCGTTGTGGACAGCTACGTAACAACAGAGTCGTGGAAACGATGCGATCAGTTGTTTACTGACACGTTCAATGGTGTTGAAGTGCCAGCAAAGAATACCCTGCAACGCTTAGTCCGAAAATAAGTCAAAAAACATTACGAAACATGCCCGCACAACAGAAAATGCTTCAGAGTGCTACCCGACATTTGTCGCAAGAGACCGGCGTGTAATATCGATTATGCGGACTAATACTCCCCTTGGATCTTTACATGCATTCCTACCGAGTGTCTGTTGTTCATTCATTGAAACCAACAAAAGCTCCCCAGTGCCTCCATTTTTCTGAGCGGCTGAGATAACAATGGATGACTTGAACATGGCTCTGTTCTTTATGGCTGGTTGCATCTAAGTAGTTACAGATCCTGGGCGGCATAGAATCCGCATAACGTCCACAAAACACCACTGCATGATCAGAAGGTTGGTGTTTAATGTGCAGTGTCTGAAAGCAGCAATATTGGTCCCATCTTCTTTCATCAGACGCTGACTTCAGCGCGTTTCATTTCCAGCATTTTGAAACCATCTAGGCAGCATTACCGGAGGTGGAAAAGGTCCATAGTTACTTCCGACAGGATGGAGCAACTGCCCATACAGCCTGCCGAACGTTGGAGCACATTTCCACAATCTTCACGCCTGACAGAGTTGTTAGCAGAGGTCAGTCTGCTCAGCTGCCCACGCAGGTCACCCGTTCTATCAGTATGCGCTGCAGCAATTCCAGCAGTCCTGCTTCGATCCGCCTTCAGAAACTTCCTGACCAGGGCTCAAATGTGCCAAGAGATGAAGGGGTCACTTTTAACATTTGCTATAGTTAGGTTAGTACTGTATTTCCTTTCCTCTTCTGTGCTTCTTTATACCCTGGAACTCTGTTCTCCGGGTCCCTTTTGTTTGCCATACCCTGTATATCCGAAATGAAAACTGAGAATCATTTTCTGCAAATACTTGCAATATAGAAGGAATCAAAACAAAAGAGGGGAGGAGTTCGGTAGTCTTGGCTTTCCTTGTTATAAGGCAATGACGAGTGGGCACGTGTTTATAAAGGAACTATTAAAGCTACAAAAAAAATGTAAACATTAAAATTTCTTTCTCACACCTAAAAAGGCATGCTGAAATATTTTCCACTTCACAAAACTGATCAGTCAGTCGTGTGGTCCACAACTTTTGCTCCCGTCATCACACTCCTCCATAGTCAGAGAGGGGCAGGTCAGTCGATAGATAGGTTTCCGTAGGAGGACAGTCGGCAGTTGAACGTGACAGGGAATAAAAATAATTTCTTAACTTTCGACTAAGGACTGATCCTGAACGCCCGAATGTCTCGTTTCAGACTCGCGAATGGCGGTCATATTTTCTGTTCCTGTAAACAGGTAAGAGAAAATGTCAGATGTCTGTTTTATTTGCATTATAATTTCATACACATAAAACACCAGGCACTCTAAATGTCAACATGCGGTTACATCAACAAATAGCTTATGCACCTGTGGAATAAGATACGGCAACATATGAAACTGCAAAAAGACATTTTGAAGAGCGTTCTTGGAACAGCTACACAAATATGTATCTATCTAGTTTTGTGAGTTAGCTCTTCCTGCGAGTTCAAACGTGAAATATTATTTATGTACACAGTGACCACAGGTTAGAAGCCACTGGTGCGCGCGATCAACATTTACACAGATTTTGGAAATTCTAAAATAGACGCCTTATGTTCTGTTACCGTCACAGGAGCCACCCTCTGTTCCAGTGGCACTACACACTTTTGCAACGGTAAAGGCAATTGATATAAGCGACAACTCAACAAAAATTAACGACGCACTGTTACACGGGGAGTGTGTGGGACATTCAACTGGGCTTTCTTGGGACTTGGGGCGGCATGAATTATATAGACACTAATGTGAATCACCTTCATCTCTTCATGTCTGACGTCTTGCGCTAAGTGATGGCATCTTCCAGCAGGATAACCTTTCGTGTTAGTATCGTTCTACGGTGGCTTGAGGAACATCGGTGTCTTGGCAATCAAAATCACCCGAGCTAAACGAGATGCAACACAGGTGTAACACTCCTGGGCACCAGCTCCGATTCCATAAACCACCTACTCGTAATTTACGGACAGTGCGTGACCTGTGCTTACACATCTGGTGCCAGATACCTCCGGCAACTTAGCAAGGACTTGTCGAATCCATGCCACGGAAAATTGCTGCGGCATTGCATTCCAGACGTGGGCCAACACATCTTCCATTACTGGCCAGGGAATCCAATTAAAAGGTCTCACAAGTATATGGGCAGACGACGTAATTGAAATATGGAACGCGGTTAATAGAGAAAACGGTGTTGAAAAGTAACCTTGAGGTTGATGACAGTTTTACCTTCCCAATACAAGCGCAATGTCATCGGTCACCAATATACCACCTCTGTCAGTCGTTCGTTACAAAAAAACGTGTTCAGTGGTTTACGACAGTGTCTCGCGTCTCGGTATCATCACCACCGTCATTTGTTCTGCCCAAGGGCGGCATCTGTGTCATTTGTGGCCCAGGATTATAAATTATTTCCTCTCCTGCGCCATATTCTTAATTTCTGAAGTATGACACATTTTCCTTTTCCATCGTTTTGCATGTTCTCCGACCTTTAACATTACATTCCTTCTCAGTTCCATTCTTTATTATTTAGTCATCGCATCGAATAGTCCAGGAAACTTCTTTGACTGTCTTTAATAATCATCTTTCCTTTCGCGTTTCTAAGAGCCCGTTATTCCTTGTTTCATGTTTCCACTATGCGCCTAAAACCTCAATTCAAACCCGTATTACGTAAGTTTTTATATGATATAGATCCTCAAAGCGTTGGTGCTTCTGCATTTCGGCACAATATAGGGTTGCACTCCATCCGAAACACTTGAAACTTTTATTTGCTTGCTTATCCAAAAGGCAATCGACATTTTTCTATAAAAAACCTTTTTCAGTATTCTTATTTTCACATATTATTGACACTTCACTTCATATAGCTACTAGTTGTGCATCATTGCAAATACTTCTCCCGCTTGTTACTTTACTTTCAAGCCCCATTTATTTTCTGCTAGTCACCTCAGCCTCAACAATTAACTTCATTCTACATCGTTCACAGTTGTTTTTCGAGTCCGTCAAACTGCCAATGTTTGTTTGCCTCGACTACAAGCTGTACAGTCACATCATTAGGACGACCCACATCTGATCGACTAGTGAGTAATCCAACATTTTACGTAATGCAAGCTAGTTCTGATGTAACAGAACAGGCACTTTCGACTACTACATATACCTAATCAGACTGTTCGGCATTTAGACGTTTCCCGGAGAGTTATCAATTTGTCCAAAAGTTCGTTATCTGACGATGAGATATCTGTGCTTGCTAAGGCAGGAAATTTTGCTGTTAGTCCGCGTTTTGTGCCCACAGAAGAAATTATAGCCAGTGTAGAAGCAGGAATTCGCAGTGTGGATTCTGTAAAAGCTCAAGAAATCCGTATAGAAACAGTGAGAATATTAGCCAATGCAAAACCGCCGAAAAGTAATATAACTGTGGGTGAGAGAAGAGCTTTAAAACTCCTGAATGACGACGATAGTATTTTGATTGTAGAAGGAAGGCTTTCACGACCGGGTGACATGGCTGTTGATATACTTTCCGGGATGTGAGGTCGTGGTCCAAGAACTTTTTCTGCTCCTTACGTTTCGTCCAGGACTGCGCTGGACTTCCTCAGAGGCGCTGCTCCGCTGAGTCTTGCCGACTGACTGGTCGGGTGACTGAGAGCGACTTATATATTGTGAGAAAGGGGGGCGTGGTTCAGGTGACACGTGATAAGCAGTGATAATCCATAGCAAAGATAAGGTTGACTATCGATTATCACCTTGTCAAGATAAAAATTCTTAGCAATTTTGTAGAGCCACTGTCCATATATCGCTGAGTTTCATAGCCTCCTCTTTCCTATTAAAATTATCGTGATGTTTATAAATTTCAATAGCTTCTCTGTATAGGCGTGGATAGTAATTTAACGTTGTAGATAAAACTTCGGTATCCGAAAACTTCACTTGGTGGTTTTATCTACAACGTTAAATTACTATCCACGCCTATGCAGAGAAATTTATAAACATCAGAAAAAGTTCTTGGACCACGACCTCACATCCCGGAAAGTATATCAACAGCGATAGTATTTTGGTTCTCCCAGCTGACAAAGAAAGCGCAAAGGTGGTTATGGATGTGGCCGACTACCAGAGTAAAATTACTGATCTACTGGATCCGCAAGCATATAGGAAGCTGAATAAGGACCCCACTAACAACGTTCTCAGAACTGTGTCACGGTTAATAAAAAAGTCCTCCATTGAAGAGAGTGTACAGAAAGGTCTGTGCAATTCGGTTGCGCTACCACCAAGGCTTTATGGATTGCCCAAAATTCAAAAAGAAAATGTGCCGTTAAGACCGATACTAAGTGCCATTGGTTCGCCCACCTACTCGTTAGCCAAGTTTTTGACTACGCTGTTGAAACCACATGCCTCGCCTACAATCTGTACTCTTATATAAAGAATTCGACACATTTCATCAGCAGATAGGATGGCATATGGTCCAGCCGGAGGACATATTGGTCAGCTTCGATGTGGTATCGCTGTTTACCATGGTTCCACTTAATGATGTATTGGAACAGCTGGATGGAATTTTTCCTGCCGATATTTTAGAACTATTTAAGTGTTGTTTGGCGACCACATACTTCAAGTGGAATGAACAGTTTTATGAGCAAATGGATGGCGTGGCTATGGGAGGCCCCCTGAGTCCCGTAATTGCAAACTTCTTTATGAAGAAATTCGAAGAACAGGCCTTAGGTACTGCCAGCAAAAAACCAAATGTATGGTTCCGATACGTGGATGACACGTTTGTGCTGTGGAGACATGGTAGGGAGGAACTAAGCCGGTTTCACGAACATCTAAACAGCATAAACTCGAGAATTCAGTTTACAATGGAGGAGGAGGTAGACGGCAAATTACATTTCCTCGATGTGCTTGTTTTTAGAAACGCAAATGGTAGTTTGGCCCACTCAGTATACCGCAAACCCACGCACACGGACCGTTATTTGCACCGGGATTCGAACCACCACCCACAACAGAAGCGGGGTGTTATCAAGACGTTAGCGGACAGAGCTAAAAATATTTGTGAACCTGAGTTGCTCGACGCTGAGATGGAACATCTCCACAATGCACTAATGAAGAACGGATATTCGTCCGCCGAAATAAAACGTGCGTTGAGGCAGCCACGCAGAAATCATACTGACGTACAGGCTACTGCAAAATCTAAGGTTTTCCTGCCGTTCTTTAAAAATGTAACGGAAATAATAGGGAGCATCTTGACGAAGCGGAATATTACCGTAATTTACAAGCCCATCAGGAAGATACAGGAATACCTTAAGCCTGCCAAGGACGCTCGCAAACCTTTGGAAAAAGCTGGAGTGTATAGGATCCCATGCAGCTGTGGTGATGTTTATGTGGGTACAACTAAAAGAACGGTTTCTAAACGTTTGGAAGAGCACAAGGGAAATTGTAGAAGAGGAGAAACGGAACGATCAGCTGTTGCGGAGCATGCTTTCCAGCCAGGGAACCACAATATTCGTTTCGAGGAGACGCAAGTACTAGCGGCCACAAGCGGATACTACGAAAGGCTCTACAGGGAGGCAATCGAAATCGCTAAACACCCAAATAATTTCAACCGAAAGGAGGAGGGCGTGAAATTAAACGGTATATGATTGCCGGTGTTGAAGATGATGTGTACCACCCGTCCACTACTGGGTGACGGCAACGGCGATCGACGACGACGGACAGCGGCCAATTGCACTGACGTTTTCAAAACACGTGACGTCACACCGCGGCACGGGAGCTCGCGGAGACGGAATTTAGCGACAATCAGTAGCGAGCCAGTGGGTGTGTTGGACCCTCTATCGACCTACGGACCCCCTTGAAGATGTCTCCCGCAGTCGGAGACGAAACGTTGGGAATTGAGACAAAATTCATCAACCGACCACGGCATAACAGCCCGGATAATTATAATGGACATGATATTTCCGGCCGTGAAAGTCTACATTTTGCTTTCTGAAGTAAAATGCTAACAAGTGGTAGTTCCCAGAAATGTCTCCGGGGAACGGGGACAAAACGTTAGTTAGCTAGGGTTACGCATCGACGCCGCCCAATCAACACGAAAATTCCGGAAGAAGTATATACCGGTTGTAAAACCCTTCACTGCAGATACGATAGGTAGTTATAAAGTTTCAATTGTCGTCGAAAAAAAGTAAATTTACATAACTACGAAGTACGTGCGTGCATGCATAATACACACATAAATTCCCACGCCGCAGTACTGTACCACACCGTTAGGGAAATCAAATTAGAACAGCGCTGACCAGTCATGAAGTTGGAAACTGGCCGCAGCATTCTGAATTCGATCCTATAGCGGCGTGTTACGGCACTGCGGCGTGCGTATTTCATTATTTGCAAGGACTGCAGATCTATACCTGTAAATGAGCAAACAATTAATTACGTAATTTTATTTTTTCTCGAGTGATAATTACGTTATGTTTGCACGTCGTACAAGATATTCTACAGAAATATCTTTTACTGGCGGGCCTCTGTGGTCTTGAGACAACATCTTTAACTCTTCAAGCCAAGGTCACGGGTTCGAATCTCGCGTCGAGCATGAATGTTGTTTTTTCCTTCCTTGTTACTAAAAAAAAATCAGAAAATTTATATTGTTGTACAACCGTATACATTCAACAGATGTAACAAAGAAAAGTGAATCTGGATGAAGAGCAACACCGTAAAAAACAAAACAGTAAAGAACTAGTGAGGGAACAACCGCCACGTTAAAACCGATACCGGCATTTTATTTTGAATAACAGGCATTTTCCAGTATTTGTTTCGTCTCCTTTATATGTATTTTTTTCATTTTAACTAACAACCATATAAAAAACCGAAGTATTTTACAAACGTGAAATGTTTACTCCTACAATTTCCAGTTCAGTGAAATATTGGGTTATTTCAGAAAATGGGGAGAGTGTTCGGTGATATTTTAATGAAACTGCTGACGCTTAGAAAGTAGCAATACACACATGACATAAGAATGAGTACAGATTTGATGAGACAACATGTGGCGTCGCCTATAAGATGGTAAACAAGTACGTACAGTATGTACGACTTGCCATATCTGGTTAGGTTAGGTTAGCGTTGTTTAACCTCCCGTCGACAACGAGGTCATTAGAGACGGAGCGCAAGCTCGGGTGAGGGAAGGATGGGGAAGGAAATCGGCCGTGCCCTTTCAAAGGAACCATCCCAGCATTTGCCTGAAATGATTTAGGGAAATCACGGAAAACCTAAATCAGGATGGCCGGAGACGGGATTAAACCGTCGTCCTCCCGAATGCGAGTCCAGTGTGCTAACCACTGCGCCAGCCATATCTGGTCTAAACGGTAGTTTCTTACTGTCGTCCCCTGACATCAATTTCACTGCAGAGTGGCAACTTTTCTATTTCGGAAGTATGTTAGGAAGTGAGGGATAATGAAGTACAATGCTCCATTTGCTTTAAAAGACTAAAAACGGAAGAAGTACAACAGACTTGCGACATCATACAAGAACTAAATACCCAAAGTGTCTCTTGGAAGACGAATCTTTCAAGGAAATAAATTGACATCATCCATAAGTGACGATGCAGGCAAGTCCTCGACAGCTCCAACCGCCATTGTTTCTGGTAAATTTGTTGGGGTATAAGGCCGTGGTCCACGAAACTGTTCAATTCCTAACGTTTCGTCCAGAACTGCTCTGGACTTTCTCAGAGGCGATACTCCCCCGTTGAATCTTGCTGACTGACGGGTCAGACATCTGAAAGCGGCACACACACAAACACACACACACACACACACACACACACACACACACACACACACACTGTGTGCCCAATAGTATCCGGACACCTGGCTGAAAATGACTTACAAGTTCGTGGCGCTCTACATCGGTAATGCTGAAATTCAGTGTGGTGTTGGCCCACCCTTAGTCTTGATGACAGCTTCCACTCTCGCAGGCATACGTTCAATCAGGTGCTGGGATGTTTCTTGGGGAATGGCAGCCCATTCTTCACCGAGTGCTGCACTCAAGAGAGGTATCGATGTCGGTCGGTGAGGCCGTACGAAGTCTGCCTCCCAAAACATCCCATAGGTGTTCTATAGGATTCCGGTCAGTACTCTGCGCAGGCCAGTCCATTACAGGGATGTTATTGTCGTGTAACCACTCCGCCATAGGCCGTGCGTTATGAACAGGTGCTCGATCGTGTTGAAAGATGCAATCGCCATCCCCAAATTGCTCTTCAACAGTGGGAAGCAAGAAGGTGCTTAAAACATCAATCTAGGCCTCTGCTGTGATAGTGCCACGCAAAACAAAAAGGGGTGCAAGCACCTCCATGGAAAACACGACCACACCATAACACCGTCGTCTCTGAATTTTACTGTTGGCACTACACAAGCTAGGAGATGACGTTCACCGGGCATTCGCCATACCCGCACCCTGCCATCGCATCGCCACATTGTGTACCATAGTTCGTCACTCCACACAACGTTTTTCCACTGTTCAATAGTCCAATGTTTACGCTCCTTACACCAAGCGAGGCGTTGTTTGGCATTTACCGGCGTGATGTTTGTCTTATGAGCAGCCGCTCGACAATGAAATCCAAGTTTTCTCACCTCCCGCCTAACAACTGTCATAGTAATTGCAGTGGATCCTGATGCAGTTTGGAATTTCTGTGTGATGGTATGGATCGATGTCTTCCTATTACACATTACGACCCTCTTCAACTGTCGGTGGTCTCTGTCAGTCAATAGACGAAGTCGGTCTGTACTCTTTTGTGCTGTACGTGTACCCTCACGTTTCCACTTCACTATCACATCGGAAACAGTGGAACTAGGGATGTTTAGGAATGTGGAAATCTCGCGTAAAGACGTATGATACAGGTGACACCCAATCTCCTGACCACGTTCGAAGTCCGTGAGTTCAGCGGGCGCCCCATTCTGCTCTCTCAAGATGCTTAATGACTACTGAGATCGCTGATATGGAGTACCTGGCAGTAGGTGGCAGCACAATGCACCTAATATGAAAAACATGTGGTTATGGTGTCTGGAGTTACACGTGAAAAGCAGATATGATCTGCGTAAAAGATAAGAAACTCAAGTACCGAGTGTTGTCTTTTGAAAGATACAAAAAAATACAGTTTAACGATTCTGCAGAGCTATTGTCCGTATAATGTTGTTTCATGATCTCTTCAACATCAATATCGTATTCCGCAAGCCACCTAATGTGTGTGGCCGAGGGTACTTTTTGTACCACTAACAGAGCCCTCCATCCCTGTTCCACTCAGG
This sequence comes from Schistocerca gregaria, assembly GCF_023897955.1. NCBI lineage: Eukaryota > Metazoa > Arthropoda > Insecta > Orthoptera > Acrididae > Schistocerca > Schistocerca gregaria. The sequence goes on along the minus strand of NC_064920.1, from coordinate 321,803,621 downwards.
AATAGCGTGTGGGAAGAATGATTGTCGGTAAACCTCTGTATTGGCCCTAATTCACGAATTTTCTCCTCGTGGATATTACGCAAGACTTATGTGGGGGGAAGTAATACGTTGTCCGACTTTACCCGGAAATTTGAATAAAATATCTCTCCGTGATGCACAACAACTCCCTTGTAACGTCTGCCAATGGAGTTTTTGAGCACCTCCGTGACTCTCTCGTGGCGACTAAACGATCCCGTGACGGACCGTCCCGCTCTTTGTTGGATCTTCTATCAGTCCTACCAGGTAGGGACTCCAGACAGATGAACAGTACTCAAGAATCGGAAGAACAAACGTCTTATAAGTCACTTCCTTTGTGGATGAGTGGATTCCTCAAGATTTTACCAAGCGAGGTGACGCAGTGATTAGCACACTGGACTCGCATTCCGGAGGACGACGGTTCAATCCCGCGTCCGGACATCCTGATTTCGGTTTCCCGTGATTTCCCTAAATCGCTCCAGGCAAATGCCTGGATGGTTCCTGTGAAAGGGCACGGCCGACTTCCTTCCCCGTCCTTCCCTAATCCGATGACCTCGCTGTTTGGTCTCTTTCCCCAAACAAGCCAACGCCAACCCCTTAAGATTTGCCTATGAATCTGAATGTGGTTCCTGTTTTTGTCATTGTTTGTTTTACATGTTCATTCCACTGAAGGTAGCTCTAGATATTTTACGACAGGTACTGTTTCCAGCGGTTTGTCACAATAGTGTAGCTACACATAAGTAGATTTCTTTTCCTATGCTTGCGCGGTATGTTAATTTATTTCTTTCAAATTAAAAATGTTCCTAAGTTTACACATTTCAATGGGTTCTCTACATACCCGTGGATAATAGTTTGTCGTCGTAAATAAAATTTTTGTTTCGGAAAACTTCACTTCGTGACTGCCTGAGTGAAGAGGATGCTCTGCTATTTTCCCCAATCGGCAAAGAATTTTGTATTCTTTAGGCCATATATTCATGCTTCTCTTAGTTGTTCCAATATAATCTTTACCACAAGTAGACGGAATAGACAGGGAGTTTTGTGACACAAAATTTTTATCTACAACGAACTATGATCCACGGCTATGTGGAGAAGCCATTGACACACATAAACATAGGATAATTTTAATATAAGGAGAAACTATGAAACTTACTGACATTTGGATAGCAGCACTTCAGAATCTCTGAACAGTTATTCGTATTTGATAAGACGAAAATCGATCGTTAAATTTTATCTTTGACAAGGATTATCTCTGTTTACCACGTGTGATTCCAGCCATGTCCCCTTTTCGCTCTCAGACGTCCGACTCGTCAGTCGGCAGGATTCAAGGTAGGAGCAACGCCTGCGAAGATGCCCAGAGGGAAAAAAATTGTTCAAATGGCTCTGAGCACTATGGGACTTGAAATCTGAGGTCATCAGTGCCCTAGAACTTAGAACTACTTAAACCTAACTAACCTAAGAACGTCACACACATCCATGCCCGAGGCAGGATTCGAACCTGAGACCGTAACATCAGCGCGGATACAGACTGAAGCGCCTAGAACCGCTGAGCCACACCGGCCGGCAGATGTCCAGAGGAGTTCTGAGCGAAACACCAGGAACAAAACAGTTTCGTGGCCTACGATCTTATGCCCCGAAAGGATTTCGGGTAGCAATGTCATCCGGTCGTGAAAGCATTTATTCTATAACCGCCATTTCTATTAACAACCTGTTGCCGTATTGGCGTGCGAATCGCATCTGAGAAGAAATGAGAATTACACCCATCCAGAAAGTGGGCAGAGCGAACGGAGCGGGACAACAATGGCACCGCGAGCAGCGACGAGATCAATTGGGCGCAAGCGCGGGGCGGTCGTGCGCGGGCGGAGGACGCGGCGGGCGCGGAGCGACGCACGTGGAGGCGGCGGCAGTCGCCAGCGCGCCGCCGGCCATGGAGGACAGCAGCGGCCGGCGCGCGCCCCACGCCGACGCCGTCAACGCCACCGACGGCCCGGCCCTCAACGCCACCGGCGCCGGCGCCGACTACTACGACTTGTGCGGCAGCGTCGAGTTGGACGCGGTGCAGAGCGTCGCCGTGCTGCTCAACCTCTACTACATCCCGGTGCTGTGCGTGGTGGGCTGCGCGGGCAACGTCGCCTCCGTGCTCGTCTTCTTCGGCACCAAGCTGTGCAAGCTCAGCTCGAGCTTCTACCTGGGCGCGCTCGCCGTCAGCGACTCGCTGTTCCTGCTGGCCGTGCTGGGCGCCTGGGCCCTCAGCGTGCTGGAGCTGGCGCCGAGCGCCGCCTACTGCAAGGCGACCGTCGCGGCGTCCAACCTGTGCAGCCTGCTGAGCGCCTGGCTGGTGGTCGCCTTCACGGTGGAGCGCTTCGTGGCGGTGCGCTACCCGCTGCGGCGGCCCGCCGTCTGCACCGTGGCGCGCGCCAAGTCGGTGCTGGCCGCTCTGACGGCGCTCGCGCTCGCCGCCACCGCGCCCAGCCTCTTCTTCGTGACGACGGTGCGCGGCCCCTGCCGCCAGATGTGCGGCATCGCCGACGACTGGCTCGCCGTGGCGCGCGTGCTCAACGAGGTGGACACGTTCGCTTCCATGGTGCTGCCCTTCACGGCCATCGCGGCGCTGAACGCGGCCATCTGCGCCACCGTGTGGCGGCTGGCGCGCGTCCGCCTGTCCATGACGCGCGGCCGCCGCCGCAGCAGCAGCCTCGCGCACCAGCCGCCGCCCCGGGCCTCCACCGCCGACAGCTCGCAGACCAAGGTCACCAAGATGCTGCTCGTCGTCTCCTCCGTCTTCCTCGTCCTCAACCTGCCCTCCTACGTGCTCAGGATCATCGCCTTCAGCCAGTCGCCGGAACTCACTGACTCTACGGTGAGCCCTCGTTAATAAATCTAAGATGCTGCATTCTGTATCCTGAGTTCCATATGTCACACTTCAGATAAATTGAAGCCATCGATGTCGTTTTGCCAGATGACGTTCACGCCGTAATTTTTCGACTTTTTGGGCTACAGACCAGTTGTCACTAGAGTCTGCCTTCCAAAAAATAAGCCACACAAAAAAAGAAAGAATTCACATTCTCCCCTCTATGTTTTCGCACATACAGCGTCACATGCCAAATTGTCTTTACATTCCAGAACGAAGCTGATATCTGGTGTGGGTTAGTTCAATCTCCTCTCTCTTGACCAACTTCTGATGCTGCTGCTGCTGCTGCTGCTGCTGATGATGATGACCGATCTACGCTGATTGTGGCAGCTAATTCCTCTTTTAAGCATATCTTTTCGCGCCACGGCATTATTTTATCCCGTAATCGAAGCCGCTAACACAAACATTTCCCACTGCGCTGTATTTGAAGACATAAAAAGTGTAGATGGTAAATGAAGCGCATTGCTGGTTACTAGGGTGTCCAAAGCCCTCCTCGGAACAACCCAAACCTCTTAGCAGTGCCTCAATGAATGAACTATGTGATCCAACCTTTCGATGAGAACGCCAAGCTCGGTAGCTCCCTGCATCTACATCCAGATTACATAATCCACAAGCCACCCTACGGTACGTGGCGGAGGGTATTTTTTACCTGCGGTGCGTGGTGGAGGGTAGTTTTTACCGCTACTAGTCATTTCCTTTCCTGCTCACTTGTTAGAGTTACGGAAAAACCATTGTCTGTGCCCTAATTTTTATTGTCCTTGCGGCTCTTACGCGAGCTTACCGTCTCGGCAGTAGAAATTTTCTGCAGTCAGCTTCAAATGCTGGTACTTTAAATTTTCTCAACTGAGTTCCTCGGTAAGAACGTCGCCGTCACATCAAGGATTCCCATTTTCGAAATCCCGAAGGATCTCTGTAATACTTGCGCGTTATTCGAACATACCGTTAACAAATCTAGCAACCCATCTTTCTTTAATATGGTCTGGTGCGGATTCCAAATACTCGATCAGTAATCAAGAATAGTTTGCAGCAGCGTTCCATTTGTGCTCGCCTTTACAAGGCAACCACACTTTCCTCAAATTGTCCCAATACGTCAAAGACAACGATTCGCCTTCCCTACCACAATTCTCACATATTCGTTCCATTTCGTGTCGCTTCCCAACGTTATGTCCCGCTGTTTAACGACGTGACAGTGTCATGCAACACACTACTCATGCTGTATTCCAACATTATGGGATTGTTTATCCTACTCAATTGCATTGACTTACATTTCTCTACAATTCGAAATAGCTGTCATTCATCACACCAACTAGAAATTTTGTCTGTCATCTTGTATCCTCCTACAGTCACTCAACATCAACACCGTCCCGTACACCACACCATCATTAGCATCTATTCGCAGATTTCTCACCATTCTGTCCGCCAGATCATTTATGTACACAGAACATAACAGCGGTCCTACCACACTTCCACAGGGGAAGCACTATTCCGGAGGAGGGGGGGCGAAAGGGCCTTGTATCGACATAAGGTTTTGTCCGCTCCTTTTATCACATTATGGAACCACGCGGTGCAGTTGTAGGACACTGGACTCTCATTCGGCAGGACAACGGCCCAAATGCTCGGCTGAGCATCGAGATTTTCGTTGTCATTGACTCCCCTAAATATGTTACAGCAAATACCACGATCATACCGTTGAAAAGGAAACGGCCAGTTTCCTTTCTCATCCTTCCTTAACCCGACCTTGGGTTATTGCGCTAATGAAATCAGCGACCGGGCGTCCATCTTCTGTCCCTACCACTCTAACAACAACACAAACACGAGGCTACTCTTTTACATTCACTTATAATTGGCCCTTTCCCTGAAACAGTTTCACTTATATATTTCCCACACGCTAGGCGTCAGGTAACGTTATCTATAGAGACGCGCACCTGTCCATTAGCCACACAAAATAAGAGTCTATGAATGGCACAGCGGAGAATGGTGTCCGCCTGCGCAATGTGTACACTCTGGTTTGATATTTTATCAGTTTGTCCATAATATATCTGATTTCTAACTGCGAAGACACATCTGAGTTTGTCAAAACCGATGTAGGGGAAGGACGATAATAGTGTAACACCCAACCATGTAGCGCTCATCATTGCACCATTTCAAGTGGGAAGGAATCTGGATGGAATTCAGCTGTGGGCTATTTAATAGAGTCGTTGCGGCATTCGGCTGGTTGGGAGATAACACGAAAAATCTGTATGTTGATGATCGCGCAAGTGGTTATTTGCTTTTCCGTAACACGAGTCTAGCAACCACCTCATAAATATTAGTCATTGTAGAGACGTGACTAAAAACTATACAGCGTACCAGCTCAATACCGTTAATACGGTGCGTGGAGTCAGTCTAGAGTATCTTATTTGTATCTATCTTTCTGTCTAAATGTGTTTCTTTCCTCCTACTGTTTTTATTACGTAATTTAGCACCTTTGAAGACCAAAGCAGAGAATGATGGAACGAGCTGCAAAGCAATGGCTCTGCTTGGCACCATGTTGCCACAGCGATGAAGGTCGTAAATATTACAATACATAAACACACACTCCCGCAGGCGGAATAGTAAACGCGGCCGTGTCATTACCGGAAACTATTTCCAACGAACACAAGTTAGTCGGGCACAAATAATTTACCGCAAGCATACTAGCGCATAATTTATAATGCTAGTTCAGTTGGTCAGCAATTACTTACTACACAACAAAAATTGCAGAGAGCAACAAACATAACAGAGACATTACATCATCTGTTTGCAATGGCAAACAGATTTTCTTCTGGATAGGAGACTTAATATATGTCTACCACAAAATTCTAAAAAGATAGTCATCGTATGTCACCATACAGGGCAGTGCGACTCTTAAATTTGTAACTGCAATTCTCGACAGGAGAATGAGGATACAATAGGACTTACTACAATTTTTAACGCAAAAGAATATATAACAGAAATGAACGCCTTTCCCTCCAGCACGGTGAAGTGACATTGTGGTTTTTCTTCATAAAACTGGAAGCGAAAGTAAGGTGTGCTACGTTCTGCGATTGTTTGTACTGATATTTTCCACATGCGCGATCAATATGATAACACCGTGATTCACATATACAGATGGCATGAAAAAACTCCAGTGTCATGGTTTTCATTTACTGAGATATTTTAAGCCAAATGGCCTTGAAAAGCAAGAAGCCAAAATCTGCGAACATACTCAGTTTTTAGTCTGAATTAAAGCTTCTGCCATTTAGTGAAAAAACTACATTATGATTCCACTGTAGTTAGTTTCGGACGGTGGCATTTTCAAATAAGAGCAAATGCTGAAAAGTAATGCTTCCGAATTTTTTATTTGAAAATTCTTAAGGCCTTGTAAATAAAACAAACGTTATTAACATTCTATACCTTTATTCTTCAAGTTACATATTTGCAGCCTCCTGCCGCTAGAGCGCTCCGAATTGTAGTGTGTAAGATGGCGGTGTGTAACGTAACTATGTCGGTACGTGACAAACAGCGTGCTGTAATCGAGTATCGAATTCGAAAAGTTCGTCCACACATGAAACACCCTCTTCTTCAGCACGACCACCCACGAGCTCTGTGGCATCTGCAACAATCCGAGGCCTTGTGTTTAGTGTCATTGATCATCCTCCATACAGTCCCGACTTTGCCCCATATGATTTTCACCAGTTTCCATAACTTAACGAACTCTTTTGAGGACTTCACTTTGATAATGATGAAGCAGTGCAAGTAGAGGTGAGATTGTGGCTCCGACAAAAAGAAAAAAAACATTCAACACTGACGGTATCAACAAACTGCTCTCTAGTTGGGAGAAATGTGCTCGTCGCTAGGATGACTATGTTGAGAAAAAAATATGTAGACAAAAAGAATAAAGATGTAGAATGTTAATAACGTTTGTTTTATTTAAAACGCTTTAGGAGTTTTCATATTTAAAAATAATCACCAGCGTTACCCTTCAGCATGCCATGGTATAAATGAACAAATTAGATACACATCACATAAATGTGCAGGTATCCGTGAATACCAGCTGAGAATGAAGAAGGTCTGAAACTAGGTTTGAGACATAAATGAAGGAACACTGCAGCTACGGTACTTTTCACAATACACAACAGCTGTTGTGCCCACCAGTATGAGGGAACTATTTGTCTTCTTTTTTACACGATAAACTGTCGTAGCGTCACTCGAAGTGCTGCGAATGTATATATTATCATTTAAGCAATTAGATTACTTCCAGCACCCACTGAATCTATCCTACTTCTCTTGTGTCTAATAAACGAATTAAAAAGAGAATCATAAAATTATAACCGGAAACAGACAATAAATATGATTTGTTGCCTAACAGCAAACAGTGCACGTAGGTGTTGCGGCGGAAGAATGCCACCAATTACCGGCAGTATACACATTAATAATGCGTAGCGCAGCTCCGTTTTCCACCTTTATTTTAAAGTGGAAACGCTCAATACAGTGATATTTTTCCCCGTCAATATTTAATCAGCTGAGAGTCTGTGTGGGACTATCGCAAAACTTAAACAGAACAGGAAAGTTGACCCTATGTGCAAAACAAATGAAATACGAGTACCATAAATACTCCATTTTAATTTTACATCAAACAGAAGAATATGCAGGGAACGTCATTTCACTCACATTTCCTAAAATGAAAAGTTTTCTTTTGTCGAGTAAAAACCAAGGTTATGAACACGATAAAGATATTCTGAACATCGGAAATTAACCAGTAACTATTTCTGTGCTTATTAGTATAGATTCGCATACCGTCTACGTTAAGTTGATATTCTGAAACCATAAATATGGTAATCAAAATGAGTTAAAGTGAATAGTTAAACAGATGGTTCAGTCCACGTTACCATGTCAAGCGACAAGCTAGAATTAGTCAGCACAATAGTAAACCAAGCTATTGATTCTGCTTGTAATTTCCATAGGACTCTTTGAGTTCGACATATAGTCCTCACGACTATAGGTTACATGAAATAAGTCTTAAGCCTATTTCAATGAAAGAAGGATCCATATGATGACATTCGCTTGAAGTAATTAGCAGAAATTACAAACAACTTAATTCAGGCGACTACACAGGGATTTAGATCAAATTCCTTCTCAACGTGAGACTAGCATCCTGGCCAAAATGCGTTTTATAGATGCGATTCACACCGCAAGGTCGACACCTACAATTTTTTTTTCTTCCAATGACTCACTGATTTTCCAAATATATTAGAATAAGCGCACTTGGAATGTGCTTATAACAACATATAAATATCGAAACACCACCGTAAATCACGGAATGCTAAATGGTGGGAAACATAAGCATGTATTCATTTTATTAGCTACGCACGTGAAACTCTTCAAATTATTTTGTAATTTCAGTGTCATGCAAATATAACTGTAATGGATAATAGTTGGCAAATAAATTTGATTTACGGCAGCTGATTTTGTGAATGCATCAGCTGCACATGCACTCAGTATTACATGTGCAAGCTAATAGTTACATTCGCTACTGCATGGTATTGCAACTTCTTTGCTATCATTCTGGGTACATATTGAAAAACTGCTTTCATTGAAATAGAAATTTCTTGTCAAAACTTCATCTCATACAAACACCTGCGGGGTAAAAATCACTACTCCAGCTCAAGTAACGTCGAGTTTGACTTGGATTGAGATGTGATTAGTTCCACTAAAGGTTAGTTCGCAACAGAGTAATTCTGTTTACGTGCAACGCAATTCAAACCGCCGAAGTGGATTGGAGTTTACAGCGTATCCGCACTTCTCCTTATTGAAACTTAAGAGATACTTGAAATATAGTGTCATATGACTGTACTTGTCATCAAAAAGTACTGTAACACTCAATGAATGTATGTACTGTGTTATATATTTGACGTATTTCCCATTAGTTTTTGGTAATTTCAGAAGCGGCTTCCGTTATGTAACATAGAACACCAGACTGGGCTACATCTAATAGTACGATACGGACTGCAGGCCCATACTTCAATTGTTTTATTGCTAACACGCTGGACTGTGGTGATGTTACACCCACGCTGCTCAGCAGCTGTCATCTTACAAGAAAGATGCAGTAAACACAGACTTAATTCACTGCAAGACCAAAACTGACGGCTAATATAGAAAAGATTCGTCTACATTCTGCACATAAAAGTTGAAATAATGCAAAACATACCCACTAGAAACGTAAATAATGGTAGAAAATAATCCAGATTAGGTTATTTGTCATAATTTATATTCATTATTGACTGTGTAAGGTACTGCCAGGAAAAGTAAATGAATCGCTGGTACTTTCCGATCTTTCGAATAATAGCGGACACAAAAAAATATTTGTTTATTACAAACGCCATGATATAGATATGGAAATCAGGGAGAGAATTTTTACAAGGAAATATTGACCCAAAGAGATGATATATGAATGTCAAATAAACAAAAAAGTTAGGTGACAAAGAATAGCTCCAAATATAACGTTCCGTAAAACACATTAGAAAATAATGAACATGGAAGATTATTTCTTACAAGGTGAGCACTCAACGCGAGAAGATGATTTTTTTAGTCATAGGTAATATTCAGACGGGGATGACGATGAAAACTATGAGGACGGGCTAATCAATATTCAGAACACATTTAATAACTAATTAAACAGTATTGCCTCGAATTCTGTTAGCAAATATGTAGCGAGTTAACAGAAACTATTTCATACAGACAGCAAAACACATACGCCCGCAGCTGATTGAGAGATAAATGATACATCGATGCAATCAAATTAAAGCTGAGAATTACCTACGGTCCTAGCGTACAGGTGGAACGGGGAGGCACTGCAACATGCCGTTTAAGTGCTACAGGCATATGAGACGTGTAGCTTGTCGGCGAAAGATGTTGCTTATGAATAATTCACTCCATACGCCTCTGAATACTGGCCGTCCTCACGGCATCGACTGTAGAAAAGAAATCTCAGGATACCATACGACCTATGTGGTCGGACCATTGCCTTGAGCAGCAAAATAACTGACGAAGGCAGCAGAATATAAAATGCAAACCAGTAAATAGAAAGAAAAGCTTTCCTGAAAAGGAGTAATCCATATACGTTAGGAACTCTTTTCACGAAGTATTTGCCTGCATTGGAACCTTATAAAGAAGTGAAATGTGGACTTTAAAAAGTACGAGAAATATTTCGAAAGACCATATAATCAATCAATTGGCGATGAATCTAATTTGGATGATGTAAAATTTACGCCACAAATTCACAATAACAAGGGATAGTTCGGTAGGGCACATTGTGAAACATCACTGAATATGGATTTGGCTATGGAGGTAAACGTGAGAGTAAACATTGTAAAGGGAGACCGATGTCAACGCCAGAAGGCAGTAAGCAGGTTCAAATAGTTGTGGGATACTTTATTTATACAAATATGAAAAGACTTGCACAAGACAGACTACCTTGTGCAGCTGCAGCAAGCCAGATTCAAAGTGGTAACAACAACAGACTCTATAAAGCTTCCGGTGTCGTACGTCATGAATAGCAACAACTGATCAAAAACAACGTTGAAAAAAGACAATCATCCAAAAGAAAACTAAGCAAATGGGTGTTTTCCGAGTTAAAATGATGGTGTACAACTACAAGGCTGATAACTTCCTTTGAGCACTTTCCGTTAATCCAAGTTCAGAAGGACTAAGCCTCGCGTCAGTGGAGTCGACCAACAGCTGGCAGGCAGCAAGGGCGCGGCAAACAGTCGGAGGCGCTGTTTACCCTACTCCAGCCAGTGCCGGCCGCGCTACAACCTGACTGACTACACTGGCCAGCCGCAACGCCCCTCTCTCCACGCGTCAAGCACACGCCGCACTGCACCCTATACGCCGCTGGGAGTCTATCGCATCCGCGGCATAGGGATTAACACTGATCGGTAGGCATAATCCAAACTTAGGATTGAAAGTTCTAAGCAGAGTCAGTACATTTAATGTGTGTGCCAATTCTCAGTCTCATAAACCCATCACATAAATCTAGTTGGGGGGGAAGGCATATGAAAGACACACATTTATTAGAAGAAATCTGCCGGCCGCTGTGGCTGACCGGTTCTAGGCGTTTCAGTCCGGAAGCGCGCTGCTGCTACGGTCGCAGGTTCGAATCCTGCCTCGGGCACGGATGCGTGTGATGTCCTTAGGTTAGTTAGGTTTAAGTAGTTCTCAGTTCTAGGGGGCTGATGACCTCAGATGTTAAGTCCCATAGTGCTCGGAGCCATTTGAACCAATTTAGAAGAATTTTGAGAAATTTAATTCACGCACTAACTGGTCGCTTACAAAAGCTACGTTAGATCAGTTCCTGGGGACTGTTCGTCAGTTTGCGAGCCTTTATATAATCGGATTAACGAAAGATTCAAAGATGAGCTGGAAGATTCGTCACGGGGTTGCTTGGTCACCAAATGCTCAACGAACCTCAGTGGCGGACGTTACATTAGACACGATGTGCACATCCCAGAATTTTTGTCGTAAAAATCGGGAAAACCACGTTTCTTAATGAACCAGGAAATGCACTCCTCCATATAAGTCACCTAACAATAAATGCGCTAAATTAAGAGCAAATCGGCCCATTTGGAGGAGTACGGATAGACTTTTTCCACGCGTATCACCTGTGAATGGAATAGGAAAGGGGGAGAGGGAAAATAAACTGACAGATTACGTATTTTCCACCGCACACCTCACGAAGGCTTGCGGGGTATACCGACATTTAGATGTAGATCTGAAATTTCTCTTCAGATATCGCACGCGACGAATTCAGCCAGAGTGGGCGGACGGAAAGATGATGGCTAAAGTATGTAAGTACTGAAAACCTGTCGTAGTGTGCAGTTTCAGAAAGGATTCAAATGGCTCTGAGCACTATGGGACTTAACATCTGTGGTCATCAGTCCCCTAGAACTTAGAACTACTCAAATCTAACTAACCTAAGGACATCACACACATCCATGCCCGAGGCAGGATTCGAACCTGCGACCGTATCAGTCGCGCGGTTCCGGACTGAGCGCGTAGAACCGCTTGGCCACCACGGCCGGCCTCAGAAAGGAAACAGCTTCATTAGCGGATGATATCTTTTCGAAGGCTAAAAGACGAGTAGCACAGATAGATTCAATGTCTCGAATAAAACTTTAACTTTTTAGCATACACCGACGAGCCAAAACAGCTTAAAAGTGCGTTGGTCCACGCGTGGAAAGCAATACAGCAGCGATTCTGTGCAACGTGGATTCGAGAAGTTCGGAAGTGAGCTTTCGGAGGTATGTGCTATCCAATGTCTATGCTCTACTCATAAAAAGATCTCGTGATTCCCAAAAGTTAGAGGGCAGTACTTTAGATGTGCCGAGCGAATTTGCTGATCTACACAACAGAGCAAGAACTTTATATCACGTTCCTCGAACAACTGTAGCATGATTCTGGCTTTGTGACTCTGGCAGTTATCGTGCTGGAAAATATCACCCTTGAAGGGATGCAGATAGTCCGCAATAATGTTTACGTAGTCCACAGCTGTCGTGGTGCCTTCGATTACCAGCACAGGTCTCACGGAAATCCAGGTGGAATTACGCCCTCTCACCGGCCTGCATCAGCGCACGGTGACTGTTCGCGCAAGCGCTCATCTGAACGACGACCCACTGCATTCGCAACTGACGACGGCATCGACTCGGCATGGGAACACTTGGGTGTCGGCTGCTGCAGAGTCCCGTGTTCAACAACTGGCGCAGAATACACTCGGCCGCAAAAGTATTCGGACACTGGGAGCACTCGAGAAACACTGACTATGAAACCCAAAATATTTATTAGCAATATATATGCGTATCAACATTAATTACAAAATAATTATTGTATTATTTCGTTTCCAATACATAAATAACAGAAAAATTAACAACAAAAATGAAACATCTTGCACGCCCTGCTGCTACAAAAGTATTCGGACACTGTCCAATAAATGTTCATAAGTTGTAGGACGAAAATGTCAATACCTTGTGGGTCCACCTTTCATTTTCAATACCTCCTCCAATCTACTAGGCATACTTTCCACGAGTTTTTTCGTGAAATCTGGGCCTATATTTGCCCATTCTTGGCGCAGTTTCTCTTTCAAGGTCTCCTTCGTACAGATGTTGTCCGCGCGGAGGGTCCGTTTCAATTTATCCCACAAATTTTCGATTGGGTTAAGGTCTGGTGACTGGGGAGGGGGGGGGGGGGGGTGCACTTCTTTCGGGCAGTTGAAGAGCAACCACATTTGTACAATATGCGCGGTATGCTTGGGATCATTATCCTGATAAAATTAAAGTTGTTCGCAATACCTAGATGTAGTGCACTCTGCTTCAAATGTCCTCGCAGTATATTCAAATACGCTTCCTTGTTCATCGTATCATCAATGAACAGTAAATCACCCACACCATTGCCGGACATGCATCCCCACACCATGATGATCCCACCTCCAGACTTTACTGTTGGTTTGAGGTTTCTGGGATTCAGCTCTTCATTGGTCTTTCGCCACACGTTTGCCTTTCCGTCGCTTTGCCACAATGTAAATTTACATTCGTCGCAAAATATCACCCGATTCCACCAAGCCTGATCGTATTCGGCGTATTCCCTCGCAAACTGCATACGTTTCTACTGGTTCACTGCATTTATGAATGGCTTTCGCCGTGCCACTCGACCATGGTACTGTGATCGTCGTAGTACTCTTCGCACTGTTTCGGGATGAACGTTTATACCAAGGTCTCCCTCCACCTCACTTGCAATTCGTGTGGCAGATATTTTCGGATTCTGTTGTACCTTTCGCAAAATCACACGTTCATCTCGCTGTGAAAATGTCCGTGGCCGTCCTGTACTGCAAACGGATTTCCAATCGGTCTTCTTTCTCGAATCGTTTAATAATGTCGTGAACTGTACTTTTCTTGATGTTCACTATTGCGGCAATTTCCCTGCAGGTTTTCCCCTTCGCGTGATGATAAACGACAAATTGCCTTTGCTCGAACGTAGAACACTTCTCTCTGCGTCCCATCGTCGACCTACACAGGCTCGCGATGCGTGTTTACTAATCATCGATATCGTGTCGCGGCTTTGTCGTACACACTGCAGTCGCTTCACTCTCTGTGCGTCTCGGAATGAACTATTCTTTCACGTTGTCCGGCTTTGTCCGAATACTTTTGTTGCACCTTCCCATGCCGTTTTCAGGAAATATTACTTAACAGACACATATTCAACAACAATTCTTCGTATTTGAGGCGTGTTTCACGTTGCGACATCGTACCCAGAGTCCCAAATACATTACAAAGTGCAATTTCTATATTTGTTCACGCGGCAAACTGCATTATTATGCTCCGTTACGTGCTGTCCGAATACTTTTGCGACTGAGTGTATGTGCTCCAACCTTGTGCCAGCACTAGTATTGCAATCTGTCGTCAGACGCGCCACAGATTGCAGCCCGTGACCTCCACGTTCTGTGGTGAGGCGGGGACGTCCAACACATTGTCGCTGCTCTCGATTTCACCTTGCTTCCTCCACTTCGCACAGATGCTCATGCGAACAGCCGACCAGCTTCACTGTTTCGGATTTGCTTGTCCTCCTCCGTCGGGCCATAACAATCTGACGTTTGTCAAAAGCGCGTATGTCAACGGATATCCCGATTTGTCGCCCGTATCGTTTGCTCAGCTCTACTGTGCTTTTATAGTGTCCTTACCGCTCCACGTACCCGCAGCGACAGCAAATAGCACTGAACTTCACGGTGACCGGCAGCCACAATATGTTATCTCATCAGTCTACTGTCTAGTACCGTCGTTTGTTACAGAACGTGTAAAGCTATCGGAATCTTACTCCAGAAGATCTTTTATAGGCTCAAATGGTTCAAATGGCTCTAAGCACTAAGAGACTTAACATCTGAGGTCATCAGTTCCCTAAACTTTCAACTACTTAAACCTAACTAACTTAAGGACATCACACACATCTATGCCCGAGGCATTATTCGAACCTGCGACAGTAGCAGCCGCGTGGTTCCGGACTGAAGCGCCTAGAACAACTCGGCTACCTCGGCCGGCACTCTTAAAGGTTTCTGGAACAGTGTGGTAAGAAAACATTCCTATTTCATCTGTCTTACGTTTCCAATTATTTCGTCATTAAAGTACCGTACTTGTTCTCTTGACCATTTTTTGATAATATGTAGCTGTTATTTAGTATATGATTTGTCGAGCACATAAGAGAGTATGCAGATACTAAATGTCACGCACTTCAATGACATGAATGTTACAACAAAATATTCAACCTACTTGTTTGGTTGGTGAAAACCTGAGGATTTTAAGCACAGTGACGGGAAGCATGTGCTATTTAGAGATTAATTAAGTGCAATTAGAAAATATCCACTGAATAACTTGCCCACACAAATAAATGAATAAATGAATAAATGAACACACCACATCACAATACAATGGTCTTAAATATTTGCAGGATCACTACGAAATAAATTATATTACGGAAATAACATAATAATCTTATACCACTCTCTACGGAATGAACACATCTTGTTCCTAATACATTATACCGTCGACAACTGGAAATAGCAGAGGCGGAAGCATTTTTCACAAGCAGTAACACATTAAGTGGCGGAAGCATTTTTCACAAGCAGTAACACTTTAACGCTGTTCTTTTATTCGAAGTCGGTTACTGACGCGAAAAGAAACGAGAGGTCATTCAAAGGACTGTATTACGCGCGCAAAGCCTGTCGCGAAGAAAATATTTATTCAATTTCGCATTCACTTCTTTCAGCCTATTCGAAGACACCAGGCTTCGAAACACATTTATCTCGTGTCAGGTAGATGAGTTCCAGGAGCTTTTCCTTGAGAAAACGAAATTCAAAGAGAAATGATACATTACAAATATCCGTGACCTTCATATCAACGGTTACTTTTCTTCTCACAAGTCACTGTGCATTGATTTAAAGATAAATATAGCGTATAAAAGTTTAGCTACTTCAGTTAATGTCCATCGCAGAGACTATATAGTTTTGAAAATATATCGTATGAAAAAACAATTACGTTGTTTTGTCTTTCCGACGAAACGAGTTATTGCTTTCATATTGCTACGTACTGCATTATCTTAAGAGGTCATTACTGGAGTTGGTAGACTTACGTCGAAAAAGTTGCGACAAATTGCGTGATCAGTGCCAGGAACAGACAACCTCTAAAAAAAGTGCCCTCACAGTATAATACCTACCGACAATGCACAGTTCCGTAAACATCAGATGCGATGTAGCTTTTAAAGACAACTATGATTCCAGATTACAACAGTCCAAGCAGGACTGAAATCTCCTAATCTTACTAGGGGACTATCAGACATGTCAATCATGTATTTTGATGAGTCTTAGGAATGTTACAGAGGGACTCTCCTGAGTACCTGAGTAGCAGCTTTCCTTGCGACGACCCCCAGTTTTCTACAAAATGTATGTTGAAGTTTTATGCGTACCCTTCTATACATGTAACGTTAACCGAATTTTGACGAAGCGAGCGTCTCTACCACGCTGACGCTACGTGTTCAAAACCTGCCTAAGCCATGCAACATTATTAAAAAATAGTCATTTACACAATAGTAATCTCACTAACAAATCGGTCATCACAGCACACTTCCGTTTGTTAAAGAATCGAGCACAGAAACGTCTTACATTCTACGCCTTGCATCTCTTGCTGTACCAGAAAAGAATTCCGGTTGGTATTTACCGTAGAGAAATTTAAACGATCTGTGTTTTCCAGGATGCTTCCGTAAAATCCGTGTGCTTGCAAAGCAGTACCTCTCATTAAATATGCGTGGTGCTCTACGAATTTGTTTCGAATGCTCCTATGAAAAATACAATCCGGAAATCTATTCTAGCAAAGCAAGTGATGCAAGCGGTAGTGAGTAAGATGATTCTTTAAACTATTTTGTAACAAACGGAATACACATTGTAAGAAGATCTGCTATAATGATTGATTTAGTAACGAAATTATTACGACGAAAATGAATGTTTCTGAATAATTTTACGTGACACACTACTTAATGATTTTCTAAACCATGAAACTGAAAAAAAAAAGAAATACCCAGGCAGAATTTGAAACCATTCCGTCAACATGCTAGCCGTTAACCTTACCTGCTCCTCTACGCTCGCTTGTTCGAAATATGATTAACGTTACATACGTGTAAACGGCATAAAACTCCAACATCGATTTTCTCGGCAACTGCGGTCGTCGCATGAAAAGCCGGTAGCCAGGCACTCAGGACAGGTCCCTCTACAACATACCTAAGACTCGTCAGGATCCGTGATTAGCTAACTCATCCGATGGTCCACTTATTAGTCAGTTCCCAAATTTTTCACAGCCACGGACAGTTGTTATAGGAACACTAAATGACCTACATCTACCTGATTACTCTGCTTCTCACAAAATGTGCCTTTCAGAGGGTTCAATGAACCACCTTCAAACTGTCTCTCTACCGTTCCACTCTCGAAAGGCGCGCGGCAAAAATGAGCACTTAAATTTTGCTGTGCGAGCCCTGATTTCTCTTATTTTACCGTGATGAACATTTCTCCCTATGTAGGTGGGTGCCAACACAATGTTTTTGCAATCGGAGGAGAAAACTAGTGATCGAAATTTCATGAGAAAATCCCGTCGCAACGAAAAACGCCTTTGTTTTAATGATTGCCACTCCAGTTCACGTATCATGTCTGTGACACTATATCCCCTATTTCGCGATAATACACGAGCTACCCTTCTTTATACTTTTTCGATGTCACCCGTCAGTCCCACCTAACGCGTATCCCACACAGTAATTCTCCAGAATGGGGCGGACAAGCGTGGTGGAAGCAGTCTCTTTAGTAGTCCTGTTGCACCTTCTAAGTGCTCTGCAGTGAATCGCAGTCTTTGGTTTGCTCTACCTACAATATTATCTATCTGATCGTTCCAATTTAGGTCATTTGCAATTGTAATCCGCAAGCATTTAGTTGAATATACAGCCTTCAGATTTGTGTGACTTATTGCGTAATCGAAATTTAGCTGATTTCTTTTAGTACTCATGTGAATAACTTTACACTTTTCCTTATTCAGGGTCAACTGCCACTTTTTGCACCATACAGATATTTTATCTAAATCATTTTGGAAGTCGTTTTGATCATCTGATGACTTTACAAGACGGTAAATGACAGCATCATCTGCAAACAATATAAGACGGCTACTCAGATTGTCTCCTATGTCGTTAATATAGATCAGGAACAATAGAGGGCCTATAACAGTTCCTGGGGAACGCCGGATATTACTTATGTTTTACTCGATGACTTTCCTTCTATTACTACTAACTATGACCTTTCTGACAGGAAATCATGAATACAGTTGCACAACCGAGGCGATATTCCGTAGGCACGCAGTTTGGTTAGAAGATGCTTGTGAGGAACGGCGTCGAAAGCTTTCTGGAAATCGAAAAATATGGAACCAATTTGACATCCCCTGTCGATAGCACTTATTACTTCATGAGTATAAGGAGGTAGTTAGCGACACGAAAAATGGAGACTGTAAGGACGAGCTGGTGGAATCCAGTGGACAACGAAAGAATACACAGCCATATTTTCCAGTCTTTAGGTACGGATCTTTCTGTGAGCGAGTGGTTGTATATAATTGCTAAATATGGAGCTATTTTATCAGCATACTCTGAGAGGAACCTGACTGGGATACAAACAATATGGACCGGAAGCCTTGCCTTTATTAAGTGATTTAAGCTGCTTCATTACTCCGAGGATACCTACTTCTATGTTTCTCGTCTTGGCAGTTGTTCTTGAATGGAATTCAGGAATATTTACTTCGTCTTCTTTGGTGAAGGAGTTTCGGAAAACCGTGTTCAATAACTCTGCTTGAGTGGTACTGTCATCAGTGACTTCACCGTTATGCATGCAGAACCTCCACCTAGCCGGAAAAAGTAAGCACCTCCCCCTTCCGTTCATACTTGAAAACTAGCGATTAAATTACACACTAGCACTTCTATCTACGACTGAACTACGTCTCGCGTGAATAATCTATAAGCTGGATTATATCAAACAGATTTTAACGTGGATATAATGTATACACTTAAGACTACCGTACACATACGGTAAACTCCGTTTAGTTATCGGCTGATACTATTATGTTTAAAGCGACGTGCACTAATATCGGAATCGGAGTTCTTATTGTCGAAGTTCACACAGTGGAAACTAGTTACGGTACGTCTTCATCAACTTTAGCGACACGAAAAATTGAGACTGTAAGGACGAGCTGGTGGAATTCAGTGGATAACGAAAGAATACTCAGCCATATCTGCTGATCTCATTAACGGCGCCTCCTTCGGATGGAGTGGAGTCACCTGTCCACTGCCTCCGTCAACGCGGCGCTGCGAGGTGCGGTGCGGTGCGCGCGCCGTCAGGCAGAACAACAACATCCGCCTTGTTTATTAGTCTGTGCCGCTCGGAACGCACCTTCTAGGCAAGACGGTTTCCGGTACTTGCGACGGACGAATGCTCACGCAAAATAAACGCTAGCGACCTGATTCTCAAGTGCGTTCACTGGTTGCATTCGCGGAAGAGCTCCGCACAGAATCATGTAAACACTACAGAAAAAGGTGCTTCATGCATAAAACATTTTCATGGCGATGTTGTATCACCATTAACTAAACTGAGTAAATTCTGCACTAGTCTCGAGATTGAAGTTTCCTACCGTATCAGAACTGGGGCTCTGTTCTGTATCGTTCATACCGATCGGAACAGTAGTTTAGCCTCGATAGTGACGTCATTTTCGTTTCTTTATCGGAAGTTCCTACTCGAAATAAGTTTCTGAGACCTGTTACCGACTGGTCTTTCTGCCGATTTTTCGACAACTGTCCCGAGAGGTTTTGGATTTCGGTATGGCCCTCTCGTTCGGTTTGGTGTCGTTTATTTCCACCCAGTATTTGTTATTTTAAACATATTGAGCGTTTTAGCTTCGGATTTAGTGGCTGTGTTACTGAAAAATCACCACGACATGCCAGGGTGGAAAGTGAGTTTCACAGTAGACTATTTTCCTTTGTTAGAGATATGGTTTGTATTCTTGTTACTGTGAATGATTATAACATGGATGTGTGTAAGTGTGTAATGAACCGGGGATCTAGAAACGACGGAGAGGCTTTGTGCCGCCGTAGCCCTCAGTGGTTCACAACCCCACACCAGGCCACAGCAGTCCACTCACCTCACCGCCTCCTCGCCGAACCCAGGGTTACTGTGTGGTTCGGCCTCCACTGGAGCCCCCCCCCCCCCCCCCCCCCCCTCGGGAACGTCTCATACCAGACAAGTGTGACCCCAAATGTTTGCGTGGTAGGGTAATGATGGTGTACGCGTACATGGAGACAGTGTTTGAGGCGGAATAAGGGGAACCAGCCCGCATTCGCCTAGGCAGATGGAAAACCGCCTTAAAAACCATCCACAGGCTGGCCATATATTATAAAATCAGCTTCGGTCAATATTCTCACAAAATACCTGTTATTTTTACGTAATTCTTAAGAGTTTAAAAAATCATTCAATTTCAACAGGTCGGCTGTGCTTTCGTATATCACATTTGTGTTAGCTGAAATTACTAGTGACTTCGAGTACTTTTTCCGAAAATGGTTTACTTGTTAACTATCGAAACGCTTTTCAAACTTTTAAGTAACAATGCAAAGGAATTTTATGAAGCCTGATAGTGGAAACCTTCCAAAATTTCATGCATTTACAGTTTATGCCCGCATCACTCGGCATCGAAGTCAGCCCCACCCCTCTCTCTCTCTCTCTCTCTCTCGAGTGGAATTAGGTGGAATAAAGCGCTGAGGGCTTGCGACTTGTAGTAGTCAAGTTGGACGCCGGCACGGTAGCTCAGCGTGTTTGCTCAGAGGGATACCTGCCTGTAATAAAAGAACTGAGTGAATGGATCAACGATGAACTTCAAGAAGCGTCAAGGGACGTCCATCCCAAACAAATACAACCACCAATAAAAAAATTTTAAAAAATAAAGTTGGTAAGACAACGAGCTGCCGTGTCGAAGGTTGTAGGTTTGCATACCGCTGGATAATTTTTTTTTTTTTTCCTCTTCGTGTTCGTAACACTTTCTGTGACTTCGTTAATCGTCAAATTTAAGCATTTTTCCAAAATATTCGTTGTTCGTAAGAGCTCGCTTTCTCATTAACGAGCATCTTCAGTTTCATGACTTCCATATGTTTAAGAAATGAAAGATGAAATTGCTGTGCGTGAAACAACTGACAGTGACATTTATAATTTTTGATGTCACAAATAATTCACCATTTATTTCTGCAATACGTAGCGATTTCCGAGAGTGTGGTCAGACAGGAATCTAAGAGCCCAACTTAAATTACAGCGAATGAAACTAGCAGCAATCGTCTTTATACTCTACTTGTCTCGAGTATTTTTATCTGCGATCGAATCCTTAACAACAGTAGACAGATGAAAGATTCTCGCCACAATATTTTCAGACTATACCACCATATATGAAACATTTTGATTCATCAGATTCATGTTATAAACTACAACGAACTTCTATAGCTGCATTCACCACACGCTCTCGAAAAGGCGTTTTTAAAAATTTTGTTTTTATGAACCAAATCGTTGATGTATCATATAGGAAAGTAGGAGTTACAACAACATTCTATGCAACTTCTTATTCTCTGACACTCTCTTAAACAATTTTTCGGGTTCACTGAGATATGTTACGTCTATGCAACTAATTGAAGGCAATTTGTTTATTGCCATAGGCGTTTTGGTTCTTTTATTTATGAAGCATCTTCACGAATAAAAGTGAAATGCGTATGGCAATAAATCTTCACAAATAAAAGAACCGAAACGCGTATGGCAGTAAACAAACTGCCTTCAATTAGTTGCATAGACGGAATGTACCTCCATGAATTTTGAAAAACTAAGGAACGACGGAAAACGGAAAACACTGACGAGTTTTTCGGTTGTTTGTATAGATGTATTTGTACAATGTGGTACTACACTCCATTCCTAACTCATACTCCGAAACGCAAAATCCAAACGAAGACGTCGATGTGAATGAGAATACTAACCACACTTCTCGGTACTGTGAAGAATACTGTGCCTTTGCCGGCTGCTAGCCGCTCGGGTTCGTGCTGCTGTGGCGCTGCAGTGCGGATACGCGGATCTGAGGCAGACTGTGTTTGGTTGGCGAGAGAAGAACTGACAACAGTGTTCCGATTCGCTAGGACCGTTCGGCATCGCTTCCGAAATGCTTACTGAATAATGTTGGGGCTCTTCTTCGAAAACAGGCCATTCGGTGCCCTCGCGCGGAATAATGGCAAAAAGACACAGAATAGGGTCCCAACTGTCAATCGATACAAAATATTCAGGCAAACGATGCATACTGACACCACGACCCCAAACCAATTTGTCCAGCACCTTCTGAGCTCGCCGTGCCTATAGCCCTGCAAATTCTGTTCGTTCCTAGAGTTTTATGCCACTGTCAAGGAAATCACTTACCTATCTAGGTCAATTCAAAGAGGCACTAAGTTGGGCATTTGCATAATAACCTTCAGATGCACTGGAACTAACTAACGGATCAGTCTAGACTTAGCTGTCAGTGTGCTTACCTCAGATCTTTGTCTTGGACATTTCGGTACTTCAACTAATTTCTTTATTATAATTTGTTTCGCAAATGAGTAACAAGCTTGGCACAACCATAACCTGATGTAATAAACTCTCCTAAAATTACCAGAAACATGTTGGGCGATATATAAATACGAGGGTTGGAACTTAAATATTGGCAACTATTTATTCACAACCGATAAAAAAGAGTTACATGTTTGCACCTGTTACTGTCCTTCAAAGTAATCACCACCGCTGTGTAGAACCCGTTGCCAGCAATGTGGAAGGCGTAGTATACCATTAGCAGAGCCTGTTCTGTTGATGGTGCGCATAGACCGGTCTACTGCCTGTCGAATCTCTGGAACAGTTCTTTAGTGAATGCCACCAAGTGGTTCCTTCATCGTCGGAATCAAATCAAAGTCACAAGGATTAAGTCCTGAGAGTGTGGTGGATGGTACAGTAGTTCCCAGTCCCATCGACCGAACAGAACAGCCACAGCTTGCGCTGTATGCGCCCGCGCATTGTCGTGCAAAATGATGGGTGGGTTGCACAGAAGGTGTCGTCGCTTCCTTCGCAAAGCTAGTCGCAGGTGATTTTACAAAAACGAAAAGTAATACTGTGCAGTGACGGTCTGCCGTGGAGGAAGATAATGCGTTAGGATAATACCATCACAGTTGTACATGATAATCACCGTAACTTTCACCATACTGGGGCTTTTTCTCTGCCTCGTGATGACTGGGTGTTGTGTGATGTCCTTAGGTTGGTTAGGTTTAAGTAGTTCTAAATTCTAGGGGACTGATGACCATAGATGTTAAGTCCCATAGTGTTCAGAGCCATACTGGGGCTCTGACGTACTTTTGACTTTCGCGGCGACCCATAATGACGCCATTCGTTGGACTGGCGTTTCAGTTTTGGCTAGTACGATGTAGCACATATACCATCCAGTGCTACGATACGACGTAAGAAAGCCTCTCCTTCGCGCTCATAGCGCTCCAAGTGCCTCTGAGCAGCGTCGAAACCCATCCATTTCTGCATTTCCGTCAAGTCATGCGGAACCCACTGCGATGCAATTTTTCGCATGCCCAGGCGTTCCTTCAGGATGCGAAGCACAGTCGTATGCGCTAATCCGGTTTCGTGGGCGAACTCACGAATCTTATGGCGTCGATCACTGTCCACTAACGCGGCAACAGCACGCATTTCTTCAGAGACCCTAGGGCGACCTGCCCGATGCATGTCTGCCACACTTGCCGACCTTCGTTGAAGGCTTTTACCTAACGTGCCACTGTTTAGTATGGCAATGCCGATTCCCCGCACGCCTCATGAAGAACTTGATGACACTGTCGTGCTGTATGACCTCTGGCACATTCAATCTTGATCCAACTCCGCTGTTCCTCTTTCAAAACATGGTGACACCGTTACGTTAGACCGCACGCTCACAAGTGACTGTGTGTCCCTCGACTGTGCGCAAGCCTGTGACGTGGGACGGGCGAGTCCATTTGCTCGGAGGTAAGCTAGGTATGTCAACAACGTGTGCTATCAGCGACAATAATAGGTTCCATTACATAGTGTCTCCACAGCAGTGTTGTCACTATTTAAGTTCCAACCTACGTACAACAGACGCTAATTCGACAAACGCTCTGGATCTAAATATTGGAGTTTTAAATGCTAATGATGCAGAAAAGTACTTTCCTGCAGACAGGAAAACGTACCGCAAATTTATTCCTGGTCATCATCGATCTATACTCGCATTTGAGAAGCCCCATATAGTTTGAGCACGAAGTCCACAATCTAAATCGTCTTAAACAGCAAGCCACAAACTTTATCTAGATGATGAGTCCATACAGTACAGAAAGTGTCAACGATCGAGTGGGACACGACAGTATACATCTCAGAATAATACGATATCATTTTTATAGCAAGTTATCATATCGACTCACATAAATAAAAAAATTGTAAGGCTGCAGGTAATAAACATCAAATACATTATTAAAATGAGGTCCCTGAATTTCAAAGCAAATCTTACTACACAGTCAGTTTTACCAGCGGTAGTGAATGTGATAGCAAACAATACAGGCTTGTCACAGAAGAATGATGCTGAACCGCTAATCCACTTGGTTTCTTACAAAATATTGCGTAGCTTGTTATCATAAATAGGAAGCCATAACGGTTTTGTAACAAATGGTAAGTGTACATCCCCCACGCATACTGCCGCGCGGGATTAGCCAAGCGGTCTAGGCGCTGCAGTCAAGGACTGTGCGGCTGATCACGGCGGAAGTTCGAGTCCTCCCTGGGGGATGGGTGTGTGTGTGTGTGTTCGTCCTTAGGATAATTTAGGTCAAATGGTGTGTAAGCTTAGGGACTGGTGAACTTAGCCGTTAAGTCCCATAAGATTTCACGCACATTTCATTTGAACCTACGCATACTGATCTGTACAATCTTAATTAAATTTGATCGGATCGGGACACAATATGCTCTGGTCAATTTTTTAGGTCAAAGGTGGTACACACACGGAAACTTTGTCATAAACATAAAAAAATCTTGCTTGGTGTTACTTCGAGAATGTGTGGAGCCCATTAAAGAAATTTTTCCAACGACAAAAAATGTACTGGGTTTCTCGTATCGTGTTTAAAAATTCGTGGGCATCGACATGGAAGAGGGGTGGAACACCATCCTGTTGGTGGGTAAGTCCTCATTATCTGTCTCCAACTCTGATATGCCCGGGCACGTGTGTCCTGAAATGGTCTATTCCTTGAAGAAGCACTGACTCTCAAAAGGAGAAAACTTTAAATTGTGTGGTGACAACAGAACACAACAAGTTTTTGTTGGGTTGGGATCGTACAGCGCGATTGTAAAGAACGAGGGAGAAGGGTGTTTGGAACTGTGTTCCAGATTCGTACATTGCTGCTTCATTGCATTTGTGTAGGAAACTCAAAATGACTCAGCATATGACAGTAAGATGTCTGTTAAATTCGTTCCTGTAAGGCGTCCCGAAGGATAGGTTATAAAATGAACTGATCACTGTCGATGCGAATTCATCAAGCCCGCAGCTCGTGGTCGTGCGGTAGCGTTCTCGCTTCCCACGCCCGGGCTCCCGGGTTCGATTCCCGGCGGGGTCAGGGATTTTCTCTGCCTCGTGATGGAGGAGGATCTTAGTTTTTAACGTCCCGTCGACAACGAGGGCCTCGTGATGGCTGGGTGTTGTGTGATGTCCTTTGGTTAGTTAGGTTTAAGTAGTTCTAACTTCTAGGGGACTGATGACCATAGATGTTAAGTCCCATAGTGCTCAGAGCCATTTGAATTCATCAAGATTTGACTTGCATCAGAAGAAAACTCGCTTGAGGTTCTTTATTTTTCCCTTGTATTTCTGTTGTCATTTTTTCATCAAAATATTCTGAAATTTTAAAAATAATGTTTCTATGTTTTGACACGACAATCAATTATTCTTCATACTAAACAAAGCAGATTGTTCTCCCACAAGGTCACCTAGTTTGGTTCAAGTTCATTGTATGGCACATGCCACGACTGTAGTTAGTTAACGTTTAACAAACTGAGTTGATAACTGGATGCAGAACTGAACTAAAAAGACTTTTTGAGTGTTCTAGCACAGACCAACCATCTCCTCTCCATCGATTACCCTATTGCGTCAGACGTACGACGAACTCTTGACTTTGTTAACAGTGAGTCATCTGAAGCCTCCTGGCAAATTCTTTCTAAATATAAGCATCTTCAGCGGTATTTAAAGGAAAACAGCTTAGGGGAGAAAAGATGCATAAACAAATAGACACTTTTAAACAGGTGCAAAGTTAGGAGGCTTGGCTCTTTAGAGTTGGATGAACTCGCCTCCAGCTGGGCGTGTTTGTTTTAGGATCAGCACGAGGAAACACAGAAGCGTGCCACTAGTCTCGCACCGTAACGAGTGTTAGTGCATTCTAGGCATGATCAAGTTGTTTTCTAACACCAGATAGTCTACTAAGTAATGTTTGTATACACTTTTCAGATTATCGAAAATTCCATTTATATATTCTAAAATCAAGCAATTCTTCATGGCTACACAGAGAGCTAATGGAGATACAGTCAGTCAAAGATTAAATATTAATTGAAAATAAGCATTTTAACTACGAGAGAGAGTAACTCACTGTGATAGATAATAAAAGTTTTATTTTTTCAAGAAGCAGTAAGAGGTATAACGTGCTTTCACAGGAAAATATGGACAACTGCATACATCGGTGCCCACTTTGATGAAATGTGCTGGTGCCTAGCGGTACCGTAGAAGACCAAATGCTTTTGGTTTAATAAATTCATACGACGAGAATCAAGCAAAGATGAGTTAATCTCTGTAGATCTTGATATCAGCATGTATCACATTTCTGAAAAAATCTGGTATTTTAGGAGAGCGCGGCGAATCAATGCAGCAGAGTAACAGACAGCATAGGATTTGATTCAACGCACAGCATTTACAGATGGAAGCACTCTTTACATGAATGATACAACAGTTGTGCACGTCCGACCAGAAACTCAAACGAACTCACACTTCAAAATAATGTTCCTAGAAGTTCTTCTCTATCCAATGAATTTCTGCCGTGGATTCGTAACGGTAAACGGCACACGAATTTACCATTGCTCCCCTGAGGAGAAAGATTTAAAGAGCCGACAGAGCCAACCGAATCTTGGACAAAAAGGTCGCAGATCAGCTTTGTCGGTAGTGACAATTCTTTGGAAGGACACTCGATTAGCTGAAGTAGCGTATCATGGAAGACTCACTGAATAATGAACAAAGAACTATAATTGGAATGTCTACGGCCAAAAAGTAAGAGCTGGGAACCAACTATCACCACATTCACTCTATGTCCAATTTTGATTTCTTATTGACGTGATGGGAGAATCAAGACTAACATACTAAAACTGGAGCTATTGTCGAATGAGGGCCTCATGGTCGCAGTGTGATTTTCTGGGCTTCAGCTTGTTCCTAAAAATGAAAACGCTGAATAACTCGGCTGTCAACTATACGGAGCTATTACTCTGGAAAACAAAACGAACTCTTTTCCCCTGAATATATATATTCGTATCACAATTTGGCGAACAATACAGTCACAGTAGTAAATAATGGTTTGAAAGTTCTACTGAAACCGATTATCCCCTGCCGGCTTTAATGACGCCATTAACTAAAGGAGAAGAACTATGAGATTCTAATTTAAAATTTTCCAAGCCGGCAGGGACGGGTTGTCTGAAGTATATCATTCGTTGCGGATTTAGATCAGGAGAGTTATTTTACGTGCATCAGTTGCGTTGTGGGAGACCTTCGCAGTCGTTGCCACTGGCCCGAGCCTCATCGAAATTTTCCCAACACGTCCAGAACCGCGCGGGGATTGCAACACTCTCATTAATTAACAGCAGCCTCAAGGGAACTTTTTCCCACGAATCACCTCGTTGTGTGACTCTCAGTAAGCTTTCACTACACGATGAATATTTTTTGAAGTTTTAGTTCGGGGCTTTGCCCTTTACTGATTGCCTGCAAAATTAAGTTCTGGGTGGTTATGCCGCTCGCAGCACCGTGAGGACAGTTAACAGTTTCATGCAGAGGAAGCTGAACCAATCAGTATGCCACTGTGGGTGAAACAAGATCATTCAGCAGGTAGACTGTAGGATTTCAAATGCTCAATAAATTTCCTTAGTCGCTCTGAACAGGGAAAATCTGAGTGTCAGTCATGGACCCTCAGGACGGACGTGAACGATTCACGATGACAGTTCGACTGTAGCGACAGCTGATTGGAAATTGGAACTTTCAAAGTCGGGAGTATGAGGACTGTTCGGAAAGCAAGGAACGATCGCTAGCGCAATGGAAACCACAGTCAAAATCCGTTGGATCTTTGCACATTGTTTGGGCTGTGTCTCTAGTAAGCCCATAGATAGCGTCACATCGCTCTTCTTGAGAGCGTAAAGATGCCTAGAAAATAATGTCTCGCGCTAAGTATAGGTGCCTGCCCAGATATTTCGCCTGATTTTATGCAACCCTACATAACGTAACTGTCATGCAGTTACTTCTTCATGACATTTCTTTGCCCCCTACTGCGGGGACAATCAGGACGCTCCTGCAGCTTTATCTACGGGAAGTATTTGACCACCGACCATACAGCACCTAACTGTCTTGCCCTGATTTTCAGCTCTGTTCGTTTGGACCGCTGGTTTGCACGGACTACGAACTGCAGTCCAGCGCAGAAAATTGTCGGAAAGCACAGGAGGCTGTCTTCTATGACGAGAGCATCGGAAAGTTGGTATAAAACTACGACAGATGTCAAAGTCGGAGCGGTGACTATCTAGAGAAGTAGATGGGGAAAAAAAGTTCTGATTTTCACTGTGGCTTCCATTTCGCGTCAGAGCGTTCCTTATTTTCCGAATAGCTCTCGTACACTGATTTAACCCAAAATGTTGTTTTTTTTCGGTGGCAAGTTTGTATTAGAAAGGGGAACTGATTGAGAATAAACAGTATTGTTTCCGCTGAAGCTGTAATGCGACTTGTTTATTTGCTGACATTGCCGAGATCGCTGCAAGGAGCTTCCAGTAAACGTGAGTATATAATCTCCCGCGTTTGTTGAGACAAATAGAAGTTCGTTATATGTGAAGATTACGTGAGTCAACAAAAAGGATGGAAGATAGATTACGGTTTAGCGCTCGTTGACTACGTGGCCATTAGAGGCGAAGCATCAGTTGGGATTAGGGAAGAATGGGAAGGGAATCCCCGCACCCTTTACAGAGGAACCACCCCTACACTCGGCGGTAGTGACATGTTTTGTCCGAATTTTTACTTTTTAAGTCGGGTTCGTGAGTTATGAGAAATTGGCGATTCTAATGAAAAAGTAATATATTAGAGCAAAGAGTTGATCTAGATCAATCGATTAACGCTTTCTTAGCGAACAGATATGCACAGCGAAGTCGACTAAACGGATCATGTGCTTTGCGTGGGTCGCTGGAAAGAAGCGCTTTGATGATTTTCAGAGACTTCCAAAGAGGAGAGGAGGACGGTGACATGGTATCGCATGTTTTAGCGAACTTTGTCCTCTGTCTTTAATTTTAGGCTCCTAGTGAAGAGTTAGCGATGTCGTGTACCTTTTATTTGATTGTGCTTTATTCTTCATATTAATGGTACTTTTGTATATAGAGTATAACTCAACCAAGTATGAGTGTTGGCTTAAAGAGACCTTCCCAGATAGGCATAAAATATACAACACCTCTGAAAAGT
The DNA here is from genome assembly GCF_023897955.1 of Schistocerca gregaria. Lineage (NCBI taxonomy): Eukaryota > Metazoa > Arthropoda > Insecta > Orthoptera > Acrididae > Schistocerca > Schistocerca gregaria. The sequence continues at coordinate 321,773,810 of NC_064920.1, read as the reverse complement.
CGATCGTTGCTGCTTGAACACAAACTTTCACTGCAATAAAGTTGGTAACTGAACGAAATGCATAAACCGCCTTCAATATAACAAATCTGGCATGTTACTTTCAGCAGAAAGTGCTGTTTCTATCACTTACTTTGATTCTGCTTAATAATAACGGGAAACGGAACAAATATGAACATGAATGTTATCTGTCCAGTCTTCACAAGACCCTTTACAATGCACTAACCTGTCCTGCGTTAACCAAGCCGATGATTTCCGTTTGCATGTAAACAGTATAATTCGTCCACATGTATGTTACCAAATGGATAGGGGCAACAATGGAGTCTAACACACGGATGATACTATGTAAGACAAAAACGGCACAGAAACGCTTGCTGGAACTATCTTTGTACTAAAGTGAGCGGCACCAGTACATAGAAGAGTCATTGAAGAGTTAACCAATGTTGTACTCGGTAGTAAGCTGCTACATGAATGTCGGCATGCGTCGGTCGTCGAAGAGGAGTATTTCTCGACTATTGATCCTTTGCTTTTCTGCGTAATTCATAGACGATTCTTTTTTTCCATGCTGAACTCGGTTCTGATAAGCTATAATTACGATAGCACACAAAGTAATACATAAGGAATGCGGATTCGACATCAAATCCTATAAACTGCCAGCGTCTGTTCTTTGTTAAATATTGATAAATCAACGCATTTCCCAATCACGCACAGATGCTTAGTACCTACTGACTGAGTAGCCCCATGGTTACGTGTAGAGTTCTAAAACTATCGTAGACTACTGTAGAGCATGTCACGTAAGCGTAGAATAAGGTACCTTTCCTAGTACTCTGGACGGTTAAAGTTGTACCTGCGTCACCTGTACATTAGAAGTGTTGCACACATATCAGGCGTTACCTCATAATTATCGCTTTCTTTGCTATATGATCGGTGTCTTACAAAATTCTCCTACAAGCCGGAAGCGGTAAACTCCCTGGAAACTGAGTGAGGTTATATGATGGGGTTGGTTACTTATGGAACAATATTGTTCTACATAGTTATCCTATTTAAAAGTAAACAGCAGTATTTACAGCAGAATTGAAATTGTCAGTGTTTAATTGAGGTTTTCATCGAAAATTGTTGATTTGTATTATGAAAAAGAGGGATGTTATAGTAAAAATAAGGCAAGCAATACAGATTTATCATACAGCGCAAGAAAACGCAAATTCCTCAGCAAAATGGCAAAACAAAATAAAAAAGGCAAGACAAAAATATATCAGACATCACTTCAATACTTCGTCGAACATATATGGAACATGTTTCTGTTATTCATAAACAACTTTCGCATCTAACAATAATAACTTGTAATTTGATCGTTTTGAACGTTCTACTGAGCATTAAAAATAACAACAATAATTATATATAACTCTTTGTGTTTGTGCATGTAAACTGAACTTACTTTCATCACCTAAAAGTGTAGAAGTTATGCGATCAAATCATTTTCATCACTTCTAAAATACATTTGTTATTGTGTAGGGGTATAAAATACACAACGGAGTAACACTGAATGACGTTCGGTTTTAATTATGTCAAAAGAAGAGAGAGAGAGAGAGAGAGAGAGAGAGAGAGAGAGAGAGAGAAGTCGTTGGTTTCCAGTTTCTCTCTCACGCTCAAGTTTCGTGCTATTGCACTGCGCATCATGTCGCATAGTGTACTCTGTCGGGTAGATGTAAATACGAGCAGAATAAAACTTGTACTTGCTTCTTAAAAAGTTATTTATAAAATGACAGGTTGGTCATTTAAAGGTTTGTTATTGATTAATTGTGGCCGTTCTCGGATACATCACTAGCACAGAAGGAGTTGACAAGAAGGATGAACTTTCATCTGCATTTTAAAACACTACTGCCAGCTATCAGATGTTTTCATTTCCATGGGAGACTGGTCGACAGGAGTTTTATAGTTACGCATTTCACTGCATTCTATGTTGAAATTGGAGTCACTAGGAGACAGTGTTGATCGTTTTTCCTTCTGGTACTGTATTTGTGAATATTAGCCAAACGGAGTTTAAATAAATTTCATTTGGAAATAAATGTAGTGTAAGACTAGATAGTAAGTGGGTAAGCACCATACTGAACAATGGTAGAGTCGAAGCTCAATCCTTGGTGACTCCTGGTTTTTCCCTTCCTTCCTTCCTCCTCCCCCCCCCCCCCCTTTCTCTCTCACAACTCTGGCAATGATTTGTGAACTTTCAACACGCTAAGGTGCGCCGTGGTTCGGAGTTCATATTAAGCTGCAGGGCCTCTATTAGAGAATGGGTACATAGTTCAAAGCTCAGAGAAAAGCAAGAGCATGCCAGCTCCAAGAGGAAGTGCCTAGTAATGCAGCGCGGTGTTCCGAATCACTTTAAGATTTGTGGACTAGAATCACTTTGAGGTTTACGGATTACTTTATCTTAAGGCTTCACTTAATTAGTAATACAGTTAGGTACAAGATTTACATCTGGAAGCCCCACATCCAATTTTAAGCAATTTCTTCTGCGAGTAGAATATATTTCGTCAAAGTAACAAAATATTCGAAAATAGTCTCTTACACGCAACCAAAAATTAAAATGTGTAACACGTAAAATTCTGTATTTTCAAATTTGGAAATTATTATTACGAAGAAAATAGTTGAACTTAAAGATTTAGAAGATATTCCATATGATCTTTCAGTAACAGGAAATAGGCTAGGTTGGCAGTCACAACTGAATGATCGGCATTATATTCACAAATTTTACACACAGTCAATTTGCGCAAAACTACATTTTTATTAGTTTTTCTGTTAATGTTTTTTTGTTCGTTTAAGCTACAATATAACTATCCGGTAAAAAAAGCACTCACCATGATACGATGTAGGAGAGAGCCTAAATGTCCCAAAATGATGAATACGAAAAAGCTTGTCTTTTTTGTTTCAAAATCGTAGGTCACCAGTGTAAGCAAGACCGTTTTGGAACATCGAATGCAATAATCTCTTCCAGATAATGATGTAGCGTTCCTCTTTGAATTATTTGAACAACGTACCAATTTCCTGAATTCCTGTTTATTACAAACAATGAAGAGCCAAGAAACTGATACAAATGCCTAATATCGTGTAGGACTCTCGCGAGCACGCAGAAATGCCGCAACACGACGTGGAATGGACTCGACTAATGTCTGAAGTAATTCTGGAGAGAACTGACACCACGAGTACTGCTGGGCTGTCAATACATCCAGAAGAGTACGAGGGTGTGGAGATCTCTCCTGAACATCACGTTGCAAGGCATCCCACATATGCTCAATAATAATCATGTCTTGGACGTTTGGTGGCCAGAGGGAGTGTTTAAACTCAGAAGCGTGTTCCTGGAGCCACTCTGTACCAATTCTGGACGTGTGGGATTTCGCATTGTCCTGATGGAATAACCCAAGTCCGTCGGAATGCAAAATGGACATGAATGGATACAGATAGGACGCTTACGTGTCACCTGTAAGAGTCGTATCTAGACCTATCAGGGGTCCCATATCACTCCAACTGCACACGCCCCACACCATTAACCACCAGCTTGAACAGTCCCCTGCTCACATGCCCGGTCCATGGGTCATAGGGCTGCCTCCATACAAGTACACGTCCACCCGCTCGATACAATTAGAAACGAGACTCGTCCGAACAGGCAACTTGTTTCCAGTCATCAGCAGTCCAATGTCAGTGTTGACAGGCCCAGACGAAGCTCTGTATCGTGCAGTCATCAAGGGTACACGAGTGGGCGCTCGGTTCCGAAAGCCCATATCGATGATGATTCGTTGAATAGTTCTCATGCTGACACTTGTTGATGGCCCAGCACTGAAATGTGCAGTAATTTGTGTAAATGTTGCACTTCTGTCACGTTGAACGAATCTGTTCCGTCGTTGTTGACCTCGTTCTTGCAGGATCTTTTTCCGTCCGCAGCGATGTCGGAGATCTTGTGTTTTACCCGATTCCTGATATTCACGGTATAGTCGTGAAATAGTCGTACGGGAATACCCCACTCCATTGTTACCTCGGAGATGCTGTGTCCCATCTCTCTTGCGCCGAACTATAACACCACGTTCAAACTCACTTAAATCTTGACAACCTGCCATAGTAGCAGCAGTAACCGATGTAACAACTACGCCAGACACTTGTTGTCTTACATAGGCGTTGCCGACTGCAGCGCCGTATTCTACCCGTTTACATTTCAATACGCATGCCTGTACCAGTTTATTTGGCGCTTCAGTGTAAGAACTAAACTACGCAAGAGTTGCGCCAAGTATTATACGGGGGCTATCCACAAAGTACATTACGTTTTGGAATTAAAAATAAATAAAGTATTGGAATTTTTTTATTATATACAGATGAAAGCCGCACTTAAATGCTACTTTTCTACGTAGCTGCCATTTAAATTAAGGCACTTATCGTAGCGATCGACGAGCTTGGAAATTCCTTCGTCCTAAAATTCGGCCGCCTGCGCCTTCAACCATGTGGTTACGTCTTTTGGGACAGAAAAGGTGTGATTTTTGTGGATTTCCTGGAAAGAGGCACTACAATAAACTCTCAAAGGTATTGCCAAACTCTGCACAACCTCAGAAGAGCAATACAAAACAAGCGCAGCGGAAATTTGGGCTCGAAGATCTTGCTGATTCACAACAACGCCCGGGCCCACACGGCAAATGTCACTCGTGAAGTTCTCGAATCTTTTAAGTGGGAGTTGTTTCCTCATCCGCCGTACAGTCCCGACCTGGCACCGAGCCACTTCCACTTATTCCCACGAATGAAGAAGTGGTTGGCTATGCAGCGTTTTGATGACGACGCACAGCTTCAAGAAGAGGTAACCACGTGGTTGAAGGCGCAGGCGGCCGAATTTTACGACGAAGGAATTTCCAAGCTCGTCCATCGCTACGATAAGTGCCTTAATTTAAATGGCAACTATGTAGAAAAGTAGTATTTAAGTGTGGCTTTTAACTGTATATAACAAAAAAATTCTAATACTTTATTTATTTTTAATTCCAAAACGTAATGTACTTTGTGGATAGTCCTCGTATTAATATAATCGCAACGAAAATGTCTAGTACCTTTTGTAACAGCAACTGAGTCAAGTGTAGCTCTGTGGGCTCTACCTTCAATGTTTTGTTACACCTGGATATGGCATACGTGACGAAACTTGTAGACACTCTTCCTCGACGATGCCAGGCCATTATGAAGACTAGAGGCTGTGTTAAACAGTTATAACGTAGCATCTCATGGCGGTCATTAATTTTACATCCTGGGGGATTATTTTGTATCTGCCACTCTCCATATACCGAGAATTGCTTTATTTATGCGCGCACAGGGGTGGCTGTTGGCGGCGCTGCAGCACGTGGCGAACCCTCTGTTCTACACCAACTTCGGCATCAACTTCGCGCTGTACTGCGCCAGCGGGCAGAACTTCCGACGCGCGCTCGCCGCCATGTGTTGTCCGAGGCTGCTCCGGCGCCGCCGTCCCGACTCGACGCAGGGCACAGGTCAGCACGCCGCCCATTCGCTCACGCTTCATTTGCTACGCTCTGCTTTTCGCCTAGTTCAGTCATGCCAGGAGGGAACCTAACGCTTACTATTTCTTTAACAAATTTTCTAAAGGCCAGTTTTCTTTCCATCCGTAATCTACTTGCTTAACTGAATAGATAACGCGAATAGACTATTAATGTTACAACTGGAGACTGACCATGTCTTACGCTAATGGCCATTAAAATTGCTACACCAGTAACGATAGGAAATAACGATAGTTCACTTCATAAAAATTGATTAAAAGGACATCCGCAACTGCGCATTGTGGAACCAGAAATAAACCGCTTGAGCTGTAAATAATTTTGTTGGTTCAGTCACGAACAGTTTCGGCCGATTAAAAGCCAATCTTCAGGTGAATAAAAACCATGACACGCGCGTATCGGCGCACATTGGGCACCAGGCTATTGGCAGGTAACTGCCCAACGTGAAGCCAAGGTACGGTACAACTGAAGCGGTTTATTGTCTGGTTTCACGATATTTTACTTTTCGTGCATCTACAGTATAGTGGAATAACACATTATTAAATCTGTTCCTGATTTGCGAGAAATGCTAATTTTACACAGCTGCCATCTCTGGCAGCAACGATGGCTCCAACCCTACTGGGCGCTGAGTCGAACTGAACTTAAGAGGATAGTTACGCCATTCGATGGTGCTCCTGCTCTATGCCAGCGTTAATGAATCGTAATGGCTGGCGAGTGGTGGCGTGTCAGTCTCTCGGCATCCCATTATCAGATATGTTCAAAGGGTACCAGATCTGGAGAATTTGTTATCCAGGAAAACAGTGTAACACTTTCTGTATGGACATAGAACAGGGCAGCACCGAGAATACGTCTTGCTTTATATTACTGACAGATAAGGCCACTGGAACCTCTAAGATATGGCAGAGGCACCGTCCTTAAAAATAAGAAATACAACTACTGCATTCCATATTACCAGTTATGCGTAATGACAAATCATACCTTCTAGTTAGGTAATGGTCCCATGTGAGAACGCAATTTGACAGCAATCGTTCTCTTGGGCGCCTCCACACAGGGATACATCTTCCGTATTGCTGTACGCATAACGTGAACCCATATGGAAAGATGGTCTGATGCCACCTCTTGTGGCCAGTGTTTCTGCTAGGCGCACCACTGTCAGCGACCATCTCTCTGCTCCCAAGTCAAAGTACGCCGCACAATGGTCGCATTGCTAACATCACATGGTGCTCCATATGTCGTCGCACTGTCAGTGTAGACACCGCCCTTGCTGCAAATCTACCCGCGTGGGGCCGTTGAGATTGAACATGGCCTTGACTAAGGACCCCATACACTTCATATTGGCTTAACAATAGTGAGACACCGAGACCCGTCGCGATAGAGGAGCACATTAAAGCGCCCACTTCAGGGACAGTGGAAGGTGCATCGGCCCCGGATCGAATCTGGCCGGGGGAATGATCACCGGGTCCGTTGTGCCGGCCAGCCTGGATGTGGTCCTTAGTCGATTTCCCACATCCAGTGACCAAAATACCTGTATGGTACTCAAACGCAGAGTACACAATCATTCAGAAAATCGGTGTCATACTTGAACATACAATTTACGCCATACTTTTACAACTGAAGTGCAGAAATTTCGTCCCGGGGGCAGTGGTGGCGTCACACAGGAAGGGCATCCGGCCATCAACTGCCACTAATTCACTAAGGGGAGAAATGTCATGGGATAGTAGTATGTACAGATGGCGGTAGTATAGGGTTCAGAAGTTACAAACGGGCGATTCATTGGCGGAGCTGTCATTTGTACTCAGGTGATTTATGTGAAAAGTTTTCCAATGTTATTATGGCCGCACGACGGGTGTTAACAGACTCTGAACGCGGAATGCTAGTTGAAGCTAGACACATGAGTCATTCCATTTCGGAAGTTGTTAGGGAATTCAATATTCCGAGATCCACAGTGTCAAAAGTGTGCCGAGAATGCCAAATTTCAGGCATTACCTCTCACCACGGACAATCTATATCTACATAGATACTTCGCAAGCCACCATACGGTACATACCGTGTATCACTACTAGTCATTTGCTTTCCTGTTCCCTCGCAAATAGAGCGAGGAAAAAATAACTGCCTATATGTCACTCTATGAGCCGTAATTTCATGTATCTCATCTTCGTGGTCCTTACGCACAAGGTTGTTGGCGACAGTCGAACAGTTCGGCAGTTACCTTCAAATACCGGTTCTCTAAATTTTCTCACAGGATTTTTCGAAAAAAACACCATCTTCCCTCCAGGCATTCCCGTTTCAATTCCTGAAGGATCTCCGTAACACGTGTTGTTCGAACCTACCGGTAACAAATCTAACTGCCCGCCTCTGAACTGCTTCGATGTCTTCCTTGAATCCGATCTAGTACGGATCCCAAACACTCGAGCACTACCCAAGAATAGGTCGTACTAGCATCCTATATGCAGTCTCCTTTACAGGTGAACCACTCTTTCCTAAAATATTCCCAATAAACCGCAGTCGACCAGTCGCCTTCCCTTCCACAGTTCACACATGCTTGTTTGCTCTGCAACGTTACGCCCAGATATTTAAACGACTGGACTGTGTCGGGCAGAACACTAGTAATACTATCTCCGAACATTACAGATTTGATCTTCCCACTCATCCGTATTAACCGCATCTTTCCACATTTAGGCCTAGCTGTCATTCATCACGCCAACTGAAAATTTTGTCTAAATCGTCTTGTATCTCCCTACAGTCACTCAGCTTCGACCTCTTACTGTACACCAAGGTGTATCAGCAAACAACCGCATATTTCTGCCCACCCTGTCAGCCAAATCATTTCTTAATATAGAGAATAACAGCAGTGCTATCACACTTCCCTGGGGCACTCCTGACGATACTCCTGTCTCGAACACTCGCCGTCGAGGACAACATACTGGTTTCTATTATTTAAGAAGTTTTCGAGCCGCTCACATATCTGTGAATTTAATTCCATATGCTCTTACCTTCGTTAACAGCCTGCAATTGGGCGCCGTGTCAAATGCTTTCCAGAAACCTGTTGCTCTTCATCCATAGTTCACAGTGTATCACGTGAGAAAAGGGCAAGCTGAGTTTCGCACGAGAGATGCTTCCCAAAACCATGAAAATGAGTGACATAGGCTTCTCAGTCTCACGAGAAATGATTATATTTGAACTGAGGTCATGTTAAAGGATTCTTAAGCAAACCGAATTTAGTAATATTGGACTGTAATTTTGCGGGTCAGTTGATTTACCCTTCTTATATACTGGCGTCGCCTGTGCCTTTTTCCAGTCACTTGGGGGCTTTGTACTGGGCGAGAGATTTCACGGTAAATGTAAACTGGGTAAGTGGCCAATGCCGTAGAGTACTCTTTGTAAAACCGAACCAGGATTCCATCTGAACCTGGTGATTTATTTACTTTCATATCTTTCAGTTGTTTCTCTACGGCAGGGATGCTTATTACTATGTCGTCTCTGTGGGAGTCTTTCCGATTGTTGAACGACGGTATGTTTGTACTATCGTCCCGTATGAATGGTGTGAAATGTAGTGCTCTATGACCTTCACGTAACAACCGTGAGCAGTGGCGTTTGGGTAGAGTCGTCAGAGCTAACAGACAAGCAACACCGTGCGAAATACTCGCAGAAATCAATCTGGAACGTACGACGAACGTATCTCTTAGGATAGCGCGGCGAAATTTGGCGTTAATGGGCTATGGCAGCAGACGACCAACGCGAGAGCCTTTGCTAACAGCACGACATCGCCTGCAACGTCTTTCCTGGGCCTGTGAAAAATCTATTGGACCACAGACTCCTGGAAAGCCATGGCCTGGTCAGATGAGTCCCAATTTCAGTTGGTAGGAGCTGTGGCGCCGACCCCACGAAGCCATGGACCCAAGTGTCAAGAAGGCACTGCGCAAGCTGGTGGTGGCTCCTTAATCGCGTGGGCTGTGTTTGCATGGATGCTGCACTACGTCCGGCAAAAGTGGGTCAGACACGATATTAGGAGACATCAGATTTGTTTTGTCACCTCAGTGTATTCCCAAAGTTCTTATAAAAATGCGAACCCTTAGAGAAAAGGCAAAAAGCGAAGTAGAAGAAGAAATAAGACCGCTACCAGGAATATCGTGAACTAAGAATCGCAGTCTCGATAGGTCATAATCCAGCCGCACTTAAATTCTGACACATAATGTTTGACTTTTCACTTGCTTATACGAAGGATAACACGCTCTTTTTACAGTCAACGTTCAAACGTGATTTCTGAATTAGAAACCCGCTTTGTAAACTTTCTTTATATATACAGAATGTAGAATACGCTACTCCAGCCTACTTTGTGCGATTGTGTTGAAATGATAGTTATTTGCAATCTAAGCATGTAGTACACTTCCTTTCCTTTGACGCTTATTGCATGCCATTTTCATGATGTTGCAAGTTTAATGGCCAGTAGTGCATATTCTGACGACAGAACGTCAAAAACTTCGTGAGAGCATGTACATCAGCCATGATGGAGACGAAACTAAAGTAGTCGGAGCTGTTTCACGGAGATCATTGAAGTCAAGCTTTATTCAATACGTAAGATCATCGATCAAGAAAGGCATTTGTTTGGTCTCTTAAAACACCACGCTTAACGACATAACAAGAGCACAGACGATGCAGTTATACTTTTTAAAAGCGGAATGTATGTACACCCGTAATATGACGAAAAATTTTAATATCTGATCACCGAATCCTAGCGATTCCTTCTGAGAAGAGATAAATATTACGTTGCTGAACAATCATAGATATATCTGACATTATGTCGTCCACATGCACTCAATGAGTCCAAGATAGTTAATGGCAGATGTCAAGTTTTATAAATGAAGTACAGTAGATGAATGAAAAGTTGTCACTTAACACAATCATGAAAACAATAGATTTTCATCCGTGAAACATGTTTACGGATAACAGAACAAAATCTTATGTGGTCATTTCGAACTTTAGAAAAAAAAATTATCTGTAACAAGCCACTTCACGTTCACGTAATTTTCACATAATATTTCATAATTCTACAATTCTGTAAGCATTGCTAAAATATACTGGTCTATCAGTAAGGTTGATATTTAATGTGAGTTTATTAACGCACTCTTCATTGACTGTGTCAGTAACTATAGTTATATACTGTATGTTGCTAATTTGGCCCGTTCAACTAATACTGGAAGCTGAAAGAAAAGAAAAGCAATGAACTGATGATTGCACACCGAGAAGAAAATATAGTTCACGCTACTGTGCTCTCGGGTGTCAACAATTCTCTGTTTTTCCTGAGAGTAAGAAACAGATGTAAGCGGCAAAGAATTGGCAGAGAAGTAGATCATATACGAGCGCTGGTGTGAAGATGATATCTTAATTTTATTCACAGGTTAGAGCTAAAATTGGATTCTACGAAGCAAGATCATTCAACAGAAAGAAATGGAAGTTCTGCTTGCTATCCTACAAAGAGAAGCATTTAATATAGGTGCTATTAGCGCGCTTTGCTTTTCAGCGCGAGTAAAATTAATCAGTGATCGACAAAAGTGGTGAACGGCTTTTAAATTACTATTTCTCAGAACTGTGCACAGCACGCAGCATTTTCGAGGGCTTACGAAGGGAGATAGACATAATCCAGCGACACGTTGTAATTTGTTTATCCAACATTTCTCTTAATATTTATTTTTCCTTCCTCTTCTCTTCTCTCTCTCTCTCTCTCTCTCTCTTGCCGAGAATATTGGGTTTTCTCACTGCATAAGAATTCCTGTAGACTCCGCTATCAAGGCACGAAAAAGGGGGGACATATTACCTGCGACAGAAAAATCGTCAACCCAGCAGAGTTTGAATAATAACCAAAAACGCATTGGGGGAAAAGTGCGAAAAAGTTTGGCGAAGGTAAATTATACGTACGTAACGCCGTAGGAGGGAAATAAATTACAATAGTCTCTTATCTCTTTCGGCTTTGTGCTACTTGACAACAACAGTCTCTCTACTTTTGAATGAGTTTTCCATTGCTCGTGTGTTCAGGTAGGAGAAGTAAATTCTTAAAATCGTAAGCACTGGTAAAGAACAAAATATAAATTACAGACCTTTTGTAAGATCAATTAGGAGATACCAGACGTATTTTTCGAGGAGCCTTTGGCATTAGGCATTGTGTATTGCATTCCTCTGAGTCCTAGTTGATATATAAATGCTGCGAATAATCTTGTACAGAAAAACAACAAGATTACAAGCAAAAAGTAGTTGTTATGCTTAGTGTAAATGAAAACCGAGTTATTGGGACTCTAGTTACTTTTAAGTCAATGAGCAAACCAATTGCACCCGAGTGTCTCCTTTAAGACTGCATCTTATGATGTGTTTAAGAAATGAGGTACGTTATTGGAATGGCGTCGTCAGTCAAACTGAGATGTTTCTAATTCCAGTGAAGTCACTGAGGTTAGCAACGTTATCTTCCGATCGCGTTCCGAATGTTTAAGGACCTTTCTTTGTTATCTAAACTCGAAAACAGGAGAAGATTATGAAGACAGTTTCTGATCTACTGTTAGGTCTTCTCAGTCTGCTTTCACACTATAAATCGCTGTTAATTATATACGCAGAACACGTGTGCTATGACAGCATGTGACAGATTGAACTTTAACACTTGAGACGGATGTCGTAAGCAGAATTGTAATAGCGCCAGTAAATAGATTGAGAAAATAAATTTAAGCGTCACCGTTTAAAACAACGGTATGTGTTGCGTAACGGATACGCAATACCCAAGTTTTGCGCAGAGAACCGAAAAGAGCACCGCGACTGATGTGGGACAAAAAAGCGTTGTGTTGCCGTCATTGGCCTCCCGTAGAATATAGCATTCGGAACTGCGGCTACTGCATTTTAAGCTAGTAATTTCAAGGAAACGACGCAAAACATCGCAGTTCTGAGGATTTCCTCTCCTCCCTATTTCTGCGAAAAGTAACGCTGGCGGCTCACAGTTCTCCATGAATATCTGTTCACTTTTTTGCTCAAAGTGAATGAACGAAAAATGACAAAAAATTTTCAGAAAATTAGCTCTATCAGTAAACCAAATGAAATTACAAACTTTGTAGGCGTAATTCATGACATATATTTATGATTTCCTGCACACATATAGTGCATTTCAGAAAAAAAAACAGGTTGGTTATAATTAAGCTTTCGCTACTTGAGAGGGCCTCTATGAAAAACGACTTATCGTAGGACAATGGAACTTTGTGGAAACATTTGTAAGAACATGCGAACGAGAAAAAATGAAAAAAATTAAGAAGAAACACACTTTAATTTTCGCATGAGAGAGTAACAATTGTTAATAGCGTATCACGTTTACGTTCCAGGTTACAAACGTCGATCAGTGTCGCGACCAATTGCAACCCACGAGAGCCTGGAACCGCACTATACCGCTGCCCGAAACGTCTGTTGGGATGTTGGCTACCTCCCCCGCTACCCTCATCTTCAACGTCCAACGATAATAAACTATGTCCTTCAGATGACCTCACAGCCAGCAGATACACGCGGCCAGATATGGTAATATTGGTGGTCACGCAGTTTGGAGACATCGGTCAATGATTCAGTTTTCTCCAGATGTATTACGGAGTAACCATGTGGCCTCAGAAACAATACGAGATGGAGCTCCATCGTGAATCAAAACAGTGGAGTCCAAAGCACCTCTATCCCGCCGAACAGACATCACAGGTTGGCAAAGCAGATCACACTGCATAGCCTTAGACCCTTGGGTCCGAGTTACACGAAGAAAAATGGACTAATCATGAACTGTGCCGTGAAGGCACATCACAGAGTGTGACGTTCATTATGCAGGGGAACTTCAACGTTCGTTGGCCGTCACGATTCCCAAATGCGATAATTGTGAGTGTTCACTGGTCCAGTGAGCGTAAGTGTGCTTCATCACTCCAAAAAATCTTACAAACTCAAATACAAAACTTAAGAGCAAAGTCTACGTGAATGTCTGCGTCAAGTGGACAAAGATGGTGAGATATGTTCACAGTTAGTACGGATACCATTTCAAAATCTTTCGCAGCACTTTCGAGTGGTGGGCCATAGAATGTTCAGCTTTCGTCACAGCTCGTGCACTGCATAAAGATCACACACTGTGTCCAGCATCCTCAACAACGGTAACAATTATAAAGCAATTGGCCGCCGGCCTCTCTTAGGAGCAAACGGCAAGTCGTAACCTTAACACTAATAACAATACAACAATCTGAACATCTTTCCTATGAAGTTGGGTACCAACAAGGTTAATAGTTTTCCGTCCCTACTGGCTCAGTTTAATTAGAACCGCAGTGTATCATCGAGCTCCGTTTTCGTGGAGAATGGACAGCTTGATCTACATAAGGCGAGACACACAAGTCATCTATCTTTATCATGCATGATACTGACCTACTGTGGACTATGTTCTATGACATATATTCACTCGGAAAGTCTCGTTCGGGTGATGAAACTATGGCGTTTTAAACTGCACGCTTCTGCAGCATTCGTGGAGGCTGTGGGACTGAAAAAGAAATGTTTGCCTATTTAAGGAAAAGAGGGAAGACATGCGTTGTTTCTTTCAGCTTCACAGTTTGTACCAACTTCCACAGAGAAGCAACCAGGGAAGAAGTCATACAAGTCTTGCGTTTCTGCATTTTCGGCACATCTTCATCCTATTAATCTATTATTCACTGCGTAAAACAATATATGGAACAAAGCAATTTAAAGAAGATCTCGCATTCAAGCAGAATATTTAACGACTAAAACTAATCTAGAGTGTTAATACAGAAAAGAAAACAAATTAACCGGTTAGCGCTACGAATTAATCAACTAATGGATCGAATATGCATTAGTACTAACAGTTACTAACTACGAGGACGACGACAAACCACTAACCGAAAAATTGACATAATAACAGTTTGAGCGCTGTACACAACTTGTTTGATTTTAGTTAGCGTGGGAGCAGCGAAGGAGTGGCTAAGAGAGCGCTTGCCTAAGAGAACGCCGACTTGGACGGAGACAACGGCGACAAGTGGCTACCGGGACACGCCAACAAAACAGGTACACAATAACAATCAGCAGCTGTCAGCGAAGGGATTCATGATTCGTGTGCCGTATTCGATCCAAAACTTGTTTTCGCAACCATTAAGGGCAGCTGAGTAGGGTGCCCCAGCGATAGGACTTACTCATATTTACAGCATCCAATCACGGCTATTGTCTTGAGATAATACTGTATATTGTTGATCTTTGACTAAATGTATTAAAGCAGCTCTGCACAGCTACACCATGTATTATCTACTACTGTTTTCAGGTTCAACGGGCGACACAATGCACCTTGTAACAACTGCCCAGTCACAAGGTGTCAACGGACCGGGAATCACGATGGTATAACTCTGTTCGTGGGTTCTGGTAATTACAATAACACCAAAACACTAATCGCTGCACGACGTTTATTTGTCCAGGCATTGTTCAGTACTAAATCTCACTGCCAGTAAGAACTACACTAACCATACCCGACACCCAGTAATAGTTTCATTGTAAATTAATGCCTCACTTCCCGTAGGTCACTTCCTTTACACGTAATTAAAATAAAAAATGCAGAGTACAATAATACATCCACAAATATAATTTTATGAAACGACTGAAACATCCATGTTGACACCTTTCTGTTTAGTTCAAAGGTTCAAATGGCTCTGAGCACTATGGGACTTAACTTCTGAGGTCATCAGTCCCCTAGAACTTAGAACTACTTAATCCTAACTAACCTAAGGACATCACACACATTCATGCCCGAGGCAGGATTCGAACCTGCGACCGTAGCAGTCGCGCGGTTCCGGACTGAAGCGCCTAGAACCGCTCGGCCACCGCAGTCGGCTCTGTTTCGTGAGTGTATTTTACTGTCTTTGCATAAAGCCATGGTCCTGTGACCGGAACTGCAATTAGAATTTCACTGTAAACAGCCCATCTATTTGACTTTGAACTTAATTATTTTTACCTAACACTTTTAGACTAGCAGCACAGATTAATCTAACACCAACACAAGTATTTGTTCTTTGAATCGCACAACGATGCATTTCACTGTTAGAGCACTATATTACGATTACTTTATGCGAGGTCATGTTACTGATTTTTCACAGATCATAAAACTACTCTCTAGTACTTGATCATATCTGTAAAACAGAAGACTAAAATTTATCAGCATTCGAATTGCAGACGCAAGTACGAATCAGGGACATACGTCCCCGGATGAACTGAGAAAGGAAATGACATACCAGACCATCAAAAGCCTCCATCCCACCAGTTTTTTACAATTTATTTGATATCAACTTTAGCTCCCTCCCTCTAGATTGCCTTCCCATTTGAGATTTAGTCGGAAAACATGTCGTTTAATTAGAAGGGTGTAACTTGAGTGAGTCTGTACACGGACCGCCGAGTGCCAACTCAACTCAGGGAGGGAGCGAGGAGAGGCAAATTAACTCCGGCCTCCCTCGCCGCTGCTCTCGCGCCATGCCAGCAGGGCGGCCCTCGCTGACCGCCACCCCTCTCCTCGCCTTTCTTCTGTTCCAGTAGTATCGGAGTTCTACCTGCGGCCGTCAGGTTCCGGGGGTCGGCGGCGGACCGTCACCATCAACGGCTTCCAGGCGGCCGGCTCGTGGCGCGACGCCCACGAGATGCTGCCGCTGACCAAGTGAACTCCGGGCGGTCTGTCCCGTGCAGCCTTCGCCACTCCCCATCCGCTTCCAGAAGTCATCTCCGATATCTACCGCCTGTGCATTGATACTCAATGTACAGCACTTCTGCTGGTGACAATTTTACTCTTTTACATGCGCTATCTTCCACTTCCCCTACGCGATACACATCTTCCACACATATCGACGTACCAGCAACTACATTCTACAATATCGACAAACTGAAAACCACCGCCGTCCACCTTATCTCACAGACTCAAACGCTCGAGTTGAAAAGGTTCGCCGGCGTGTGTACAAAGAAAGAAATGTCGCGCAGCTACCAGCATCGGTCTAACCTTTCCTCGTGACGTCACTTAGCCACTCACGTGCCGGTGTTGCTGCAAATTGATCAAGTCGGTCCCATGAGGTAGAACGGTCCGATTCCAACGCTTCTGTGACATGTCATATCGAGGTGGCTGACGAAAATAGAGCCTAGAATCCCCGCGATAGCAGCCAGCATTATTAGGCATCGGTGGCTGTGCCCAATGCGGCGCTCTTCCCACGTCTCTTGCCGTTCAAACAGCTCTTCGCGAAACCTATTACGCCGTCACAAACTAAAAGACTGGACACCTGTAGAACACAAGTTAGGAAGACGTAAGTTAAGATCCATATTAATTCCTTACAAGAGACAAATTTTTCTGAGACAGCTTCTTGCATTATTTTACTGCCGATATGTCCGAATAAATTCGCTACGTACGATGTATTACAGCTACAAAACTTTTAAATAGTTTTACTTTTTTAACCATTGGTAATTCACGCAACAGAAAATTTTCCCTCTGAACACTGTAACTGATGAAGCTCTTCAGGGGCGTTCATGGAAACGTACGATTCCTACTTCACAATAGAGAAGCAAATAAAAACTATACTTACCGTGACGTACAAAATGTGCACAGTATAAATAAGAGAGAATCAACTCACTCATGATGCTATACTTTGTACTCAGAGACGAAATATTATCACTACCGAATGAATTTCACACCCCTATAACATCACGGACCTAGTAGTTAATCCTAAAAGATGAATTTCTTTGTACTATACCTGGATACAGCCCGAGTGGTAGAAGGAACTACACCTCCTTTACCTTCAGGCTAAGGAAAAGTTTTGGAACACCAGTTATATACCGGCTCCACTTACGTTACAGAGCTTTCACTACAACATACCCATCGATAGTGACCTTTCTTACACCCGGTCACTGCTAAATATGCAGAGAGAATTAATGGAAAATATGACCTACATCAATATAGGAAGAAATGTTTCAGAGATAGGAGTATCAAATGCTTCTAAAACGTTTACACAGATTATAAACACGGGATGTACGTCAACATAAGTAAACTATTCACGTCTAGTTGGTCCAGCTAAACACAGTATTCAACGGACATGAAAAATACAGGGGAAAACAGATCATTTTTAAAACACACATACTGTACTCTGCCCACTTTTATATTTACCTCAAAATTTCTTGTTCAAAACAGACAGCTATTTTATATCAGAATACGCTTACAATGAATGCCATTTTCGAACATTTACTTTTTCAAAGACTACTGTGTTTCGTTTTATGAAGGTAGCTTCATAAATCAAGCGACGCAGCCGTGCTTTTCCTTATGATGACAAAGCTGTTGGTGGACTAGGCTGCAATGAAAAAATAGGTATTGTAATGTTACTAAGTCATGTACAAAGCATTTCATTCAATATTGTCTGTGTGTTTGAGTGATATTATGTAAGTTTATAAAAAAGTCATGTAATACCATTCTTTTACAACCAAAGTATTTTAAAAACCTTTGCTCCTCAACGTTCTAGTCAATAATGAAGCGTGATAATTATTTAAACAGATATACTTGATCTATATTATCTTTTATTTTTGTTCTTTTGAAGTGTGTATATTGTATACAAATTCTTGTTCACCTAAATTTCAATGTATATAATTCTTCGTAATAAAATAATTAACTTAAATCATATCAACTAAAGCGATTAATATAGCAGTCTGGAGTATTAATTTTTCCAACAATACCTGTTTAACGATTTGACGAAGCGTAACACTCAGCAGCAACGAAAACTGATATTATATAAACATACCTACAAAGCCTGATTCCCATGGTACGATCCGGCGTGATGCAAAGAATGGTGAGGATCTGACGAACTTACACAACGTATTGAGAGGTTTTCTGGAGAATCAAACCACCTTAGCCTTATAGTACCAACATTCATAAGTATCAGAAAAACCGCTTCTTGTTGCAGCCCGCCTTTTCCTTCTGTAGTCAAAGTTTGGTAATTCTTTCTCACCAACCTGAATTTTGCAGTAGGTCAACAATGTAAGTCGAAACGAGTGTGTGTGTTTTCTCATCGTCATGACAAGCTGCGCCGTGAAAAACTTTACTGTTCTGGCGGCACAAAAGGTGCAAAATGTAAACTCTGAGAGCGGCTTCCATACTTTATAACTGTCTCTTTTTGCTCGACAAAATTTACATCAATTACAATGTCGAATGGCAAAGAGTGTGCACGGAAGAATCCGAATGTTTAGAGAAGTTTGAATAAAACTGCGAAGAACTGATAGAAATGGAAGCGTACTATCTATTCTCGATTATTGCTGAAGTCGAAGATCCTTGCAGACAGAGTCGAAGCAACAAATCAGTGCATTCATATGCTCGGTTCTAGAGTCTAAACCAGCCGCATCCTTCAGTATAAGTATGTTATGGGAATTCAAGAAGGAATTAATAAAAAGACGATGTTCAAATAGCATAACATTGTTAAGTTCAGATAATAAGTATTTGGTAACGATTCTAAAATCATACTATTTTCTCCATCACATATTCCAGTAACCACACCTGAACCATCGGATTTATGCTCAGTTAGCGAACAAACGAGAAATCATGCGGCTTTAAAAGTGTTCGGTTCCCACCGCCAAGTACTGTTCTATGTTTTTGAACTGTTGCACCTCGCCCTATAAAAGTTGTATCTGGTAATTATAGACGTTCATCCACATGACGTATTATATGTAGCCCTTCGGCTAGACACAGCGCACCACCAGCAAGACAGAACGAATCTTTTACAATGACAGCCACTCGTGATGGTGAAATACCCGGAAAATCACTAAACAAACGTCGGTCAAAGACACCGAGACAAAAGACAATACTTATTATGTCAACAAAGAGCTAACAAAAGCCTCTACAGTTCTGTTCATCTACACGTTCACCAAACTTTCATAAAGATATGCAGTGAGAAGAATATCCTCTCGGCAGTACATTTCTTCTAGTATTTTCAGTACATAGAGACACTCCGTTGGGGAGCGCAGTAACACTACTAGTACATTAGTGAGTAGTCCAAGTTTTATGCCTCACGCAGAAGTGAAGCCACTATCTTGGAGTCACATGGTTTACATGAGATAAATGTAAAGTCAGATAACGGATCCAAACCGTCCAACAAGGGAAACTGACCAAAATATACCGAAAGCCGATATTATTTGTCGAATTTAAAAATACATTTAGGTCGTGGATCCTTACACAGCAGTGGTTCCCAACCTTTCTGAGACCTTTATCTCTGAGTTCAGTCAAATCTAGCTAACCCACTTTCCACAAACATTAGTGCAGAACTAAACTTCAGACTATAAAAGAATTTCCTTTGAATGCTCACACTGTTACAAGGAGGAAATATAAATAACATTTAGATTATGTGTTTTACAAAACCGAGATTTAATTAGTAATGTTTTTTTGGTTTCACTGATACCACTATCAAAATTAAACTTCCAAATATTTGAATATTTAATGTGTCGTTTCTATCCTACGTCCAGTGTTTCTCTAGTTTGTGTGCTGGAATAAACGACGAAGCAATTCCCGGAGCATCGCGAGTGTTACCTACAACTCATCAAAACAGAAAGTTGCAACGCTCGCCTCCCGTGCAACACTTGCTTAAACCACACCACGTACCCCCACATTTACAAATAACAAAGTTTAAATATGTGGACTATACTTACTGTTTCTAAAGACTTTACTACTGGAGACCTTCAGTTAGCCAATACTTGCTGTCCGGTCACTGGAACTAATAATAATAATAATAATAATAATAATAATAATGTTGTTGTTGTGGTCTTGAGTCCTGAGACTGGTTTGATGCAGCACTCCATGCTATTATATGCTGTGCAAGTCTCTTCATCTCCCAGTACCTACTGCATCCTACATCCTTCTGAATCCCCTTAGTGTATCCATTTCTTGGTCCCCTTCTACGATTTTTACCCTCCACGTGGCCCTCCAATACTAAATTGATGATCCCTCGATGCCTCAGAACATGTCCTAGCAACCGATCCCTTCTTCTGGTCAAGTTGTGCCACAAACTCTTCCCCAATTCTACTCAATATCTCCTCATTAGTTATGTGATCTACCCATCTAATCTTGAGCATTCTTCTGTAGCACCACATTTCTCTAAACTAGTTATCGTCTATTTTTTACTTCCATGCATGGCTACACTCCAAAGAATTACTTTCAGAAACGACTTCTTGACTTTTAAATCAATACTCCATGTTAACAAATTGTTCTTCTTCAGAAACGCTTTCCTTGCCATTGCCAGTCTACATTTTATATCCTCTCTACTTCGACCATCATCAGTTATTTTGCTCCCCAAATAGCAAAACTCCTTTACTACTTTAAGTGTCTCCATTTCCTAATCTACTTCCCGCAGCATCACCGGACGTAATTTGACTACATTCCATTATCCTCGTTTTGCTCTTGATGATGTTCATCTTATACCCTCCTTTCAAGACACTGTCCATTCCGTTCAACTGCTCTTCCAAGTCCTTTGCTGTCTGTGACAGAATTACAATGTCATCGGCGAACCTCAAAGTTTTCATTTCTTCTCCATGGATTTTAATACCTACTCCGAAAATTTCCTTTGTTTCCTTTACTGCTTGCTCAATATACAGAATGAATAACATCGGGGATAGGCTACAACCCTGTCTCACTCCCTTCCCAACCACTGCTTCCCTTTCGTGCCCCTCGACTCTTATAACTGCCATCTGCTTTCTGTACAAATTGTAAATAGCCTTTCGCTCCCTGTGTTTGGCCCCTGCCACGTTCAGAATTTGAAAGAGAGTATTCCAATCAACATTATCAAAAGGTTTCTCTAAGTCTACAAATGCTAGAAACGTAGGTTTGCCTTTCCTTAATCTTTCTTCTAAGATAAGACGTAGACTCAGTATTGCCTCACTTGTTCCAACATTTCTACGGAATCCAAACTGATCTTCCCCGAGGTCAGCTTCTATCAGTTCTTCCATTCGTCTGTAAAGAATTCGCGTTAGTATTTTGCAGCTGTGGCTTATTAAACTGATAGTTCGGTAATTTTTACATCTGTCAACATCTGTTTTCTTTGGAATTTGAATTATTCTATTCTTCTTGAAGTATGAGGTTATTACGCCTGTCTCATACATCTTGCTCACTAGATGGTAGAGTTTCGTCAGGACTGGCTCTCCCAAGGATGTCAGTAGTTCTAATGGAATGTTGACTACTCCGGGGACCTTGTTTCGACTCAGGAATTTCAGTGCTCTGTCAAACTCTTCACGCAATATCACGTCTCCCACTTCATCCCCATTTATATCCTCTTCTATTTCAATAATATTGTCCTAGAGTACATCGCCCTTGTATAGACCCTCAATATACTCCTTCCACCTTTCTGCTTTCCCTTCTTTGCTTAGAACTGGGTTTCCATCAAAGCTCTTGATATTCATGCAAGTGGTTCTCCTTTCTCCAAAGGTCTCTTTAATTTTCCTGTAGACAGCATCTATCTTACCCCTAGTGAGATAAGCCTCTACATCCTTACATTTGTCCTCTAGCCATCCCTGCTTAGCCATTTTGCACTTCCTGTCATCTCATTTTTGAGACGTTTGTATTCCTTTTTGCCTGCTTCATTTACTGCATTTTTATATTTTCTCCTTTCATCAATTAAATTCAATATTTCTTCTGTTACCCAAGGATTTCTAGCAGCCCTCGTCTTTGTTCCTACTTTATCCTCTGCTGCCTTCACTACTACATCCCTCAGAGCTACCCATTCTTCTTCTACTGTATTTCTTGCCCCTCTTCCTGTCAATTGTTCCCTTATGCTCTCTCTGAAACTCTGTACAACCTCTGGTTCTTTCAGTTTATCCAGGTCCCATCTCCTTAATTTCTCACATTTTTGCAGTTTCTTCAGTTTTAATCTACAGGTCATAACCAATAGATTGTGGTCAGAGTCCACATCTGCCCCTGGAAATGTCTTACAACTTAAAACCTGGTTCCTAAATCTCTGTCTTACCATTATATAATCTATCTGATACCTTTTAGTATCTCCAGGGTTCTTCCACGTATACAACCTTCTTTCATGATTCTTAAACCAAGTGTTAGCTATGATTAAGTTGTGCTCTGTGCAAAATTCTACTAGGCGGCTTCCTCTTTCATTTCTTAGCCCCAATCCATATTCACCTACTACGTTTCCTTCTCTCCCTTTTCCTACTGCCGAATTCCAGTCACCCATGACTATTAAATTTTCGTCTCCTTTCACTACCTGAATAATTTATTTTATGTCATCATACATTTCATCAATTTCTTCGTCATGTGCAGAGCTAGTTGACATATAAACTTGTGATACTATAGTAGGTGTGGGCTTCGTATCTGTCTTGGCCACAATAATGCGTTCACTATGCTGTTTGTAGTAGTTTACCCGCATTCCTATTTTCCTATTCATTATTAAACCTACTCCTGCCTTACCCCTATTTGATTTTGTGTTTATAACCCGGTAGTCACCTGACCAGAAGTCGTGTTCCTCCTGCCACCGAACTTCACTAATTCCCACTATATCTAACTTTAACCTATCCATTTCCCTTTTTAAATTTTCTAACCTACCTGCCCGATTAAGGGATCTGACATTCCACGCTCCGATCCGTAGAACGCTAGTTTTCTTTCTCCTGATAACGACGTCCTCTTGAGTAGTCCCCGCCCAGAGATCCGAATGGGGAACTATTTTACCTCCGGAATATTTTACCCAAGAGGACGGCAACATCAGTTAATCATACAGTACAGCTGCTTGCCCTCGGAAAAAATTACGGCTGTAGTTTCCCCTTGCTTTCAGCCAATCGCAGTACCAGAACAGCAAGGCCATTTTGGTTAGTGTTATAAGGCCAGATCAGTCAATCATCCAGACTGCTGCCCTGCAACTACTGAAAAGGCTGCTGCCCCTCTTCAGGAACCACACGTTTGTCTGGCCTCTCAACAGATACCCCTCCGTTGTGGTTGCACCTACGGTACGGCTATCTGTATCGTTGAGGCACGCAAGCCTCCCCACCAATGGCAAGGTCTATGGTTCATGGGGGGGAATAACAATAATAATAATCATAATCTATTCTACTATACAAAGATAAGTCATCGTTTAACGTTGTCACCAAAATCCCCAAAAGTTCTTGACCCATTTAGTTCAAACTTTTACACAATATTGTAAAAAACGTTCGGAAGGACATACGCTACGCATTATACACAGTGACAGAAAAAATAATCCCAGCACCAAAAAGGAGTTGTACGACACAAACAAAAGTTCGTACGTGTGTTCCCACATCTGAAAGGTGACATCTGTTCAAATTTCACGCTAGTCACACGAAAGTGGCGGTAGTAGCGCCACTATGAGAATGAAAATCAGGTTTGCTTTTAATACACTCCGTAACGGTCGTAAGCATTAGTTACCTTCGAGATTGGACGTGGTGAGTTGATATTAGTTAGAATGCTTTTAAGGCGACGAAGCCGCCACCATCAACACCTCACTGAATTTGAACGAGTTCGTGAAATAGGGCTACGAGAAACTGGATCTTCCTTCTGCGATACTGGAGGAAGACAGGAATGTAGCTCTGTACATGGCTGTTGGCAGCGGTGGTCATGAGAATGTACGGTCGCAAGAAGACCGGGATCCGGACAGCCACGTGACACTGTGTTTGGCGTATGGGTCTGGCGCATCGTTCTGCTCATCTGCAGCAGCAGTCTGAGCAGCACTTGGTACCACAGTTATACAACTAACTGTTGCAAATCGGTTACTTCAAGGGCAGTTTCGAGCCAGACGCCCTACGGTGTGCATTCCTCTGGCCCCAAACCACCGCCATTTGCGACTTCAGTGATGTCAAGTGAGAGCACACTGGAGGGGATGGAGGTCTGTTGTGTTTTCTGATGAAAGTTGGTTAAACCTCGATGCCAGTTGCGGCCGTGTGTTGATTACAAGGGCGTCAGCAGAGGGCCTGCAACCAACCAGTCTGCGTGGACGACGCACTGGACTTGTTTGTGGAGTTATAATCTGTGGTGCGATTTTATGACAGGAGGAGCACTCTCGGGGTTTTTCCTGCACCCTGACTGCAAAAATATATGTCAATCTGGTGACTGGACCAGTTGTGGTACCATTCATGAACAGCATTCCATGCTTTGTTTTCCAACAGGATAACGCTCACCCACATATTGCTGTTGTAACCCAACATGCTCTGAAATGTGTTGACATGTCGCCTTGGCGTGCTCGATCACCAGGTCTGTCTGCAATCGAGCACATATGGGACATCATCGGACAACAACTCCAGTGTCATCCACAAACAGAATTAATTGTCCCTGTATTGACGGACAATTGCAACAATCATGGAACTCAACCCCACAAACCGACATCTAGCAATTGCGCAACACAATGCATGCACGTCTGAATGCTTCCACTCAACATTCCGTCTGTTACACCGGTTATTAATGTACCAGCATTTCACATTTGCAGTGGCTTATCTCGCGCTCACATTAACCTGCGATCTTGCAATGTTAATCACTTAAATATGTTACCGAGACAAATGTATTCCAGAAATTTCATTATTCTACATTAATTATTTTTGGTGTTGCGACTTTTTTCCGTCAGTACACATAGCAACAATTCCGAAAAGTTCTTGATCGATTTACTTTGAAGATTTACATAGTCCTCAAATAAAGGTCCAGATGGACAGATGCTACAAATTTTGAATAGGTATGTCTCACACACTTTCATTTGAGATATGTGCATGAACAACGTACTACTGGAAAGCTCAAACTCTCGAGTTTTACATGGTTCCTGCTACGTAGCAGCAGTGTGCATCCACTTCAGTTCTAGGAAAAATGGTGTCGGGACAACAGAAAGCGGTTTGTATTATACGTTTTTCGCAGTGCGGGCCAGTAATAACTGTTCAGCGTGACTTTCGTACTAGGTATGGTGTGGATACTCCAACAGCACATACCATTATACGATGGCATGAACAATTCCGAGAGACAGTTTGTTTGTGTAAAGACAAATCGCCGGGTCGTCCCGGAATGTCTGACACAGACGTCAAAAGCATCTCGATATGCACTTTCTTTTGCCACGGTTGGAGACTGAGTAGAATGGCTCTGAGCACTATGGGACTTAACATCTGTGGTCATGAGTCCCCTAGAACTTAGAACTACTTCAACCTAACTAACCTAAGGACATCACACACATCCATGCCCGAGGCAGGATTCGAACCTGCAACCGTAGCAGTCCCGCGGTTCCGGACTGCGCGCCTAGAACCACGAGACCACCGCGGCCGGCGACTGAGTAGAATGATTTCATTTACCAACAGGATGGGGCACCACTACACTGGCATCTGGAAGTGCGGGAATTTTTACATCGAAGGATTAATGAAAGATAGATCAGTCGCACTGGACCAAATGATTCACCCTTACATTACTGGCGCTCAAGATCACCGGACCTGACTGTGTGATTATTTCTTGTGGGGGTTTATAAAAGACTGTGTTTATGTGCCTGCGTTACCAACAACAACGAATGAAATGAGTCATCGCATAATAGCACCTGTGTAAGCTGTAACTCAACACATGCTCGCGGCACTGTGGGAACAGTTTGAATACCGCGTTGACATACGACGTGCATCTCAAGGGGAGCATATTGAACACCTATGAAAAGAAAAGAAAAAAACTTTTCTGAGCTTCCCGTTTATCAAACACAAAATTCACTACGTATATCTATTAGTTTCCGAAATATAGACATGCCAAATCGGATAATTCTTTTGATATACTCTTTACTACTTCGATATAGCAATTTTGTGTTAAAATACTTGCTTTATGCTACAATTACATACATCATCGTACCTTTTTGTTAAAACACTCACTAGCAGTACATTAAAATACCTTGCATTACTAACCGATCAAACATTATATTGTGTTACTGTTGTCGCAAGCAAACAAATGTGCAAAATAATTTCATGCCTTGCTGTTCCAATTTCAGGAATGACAACTCAGCTTCGGTTTCTCCAGTAAATACAAACGTTCTTTTTGCCATTTCATTGAAAACTTTCTTGATATGATATCAAATAAGGAAACCTGTCACTCCGACGGTCTAAAACCACACTTCTAAACGCGATGACCTGAAGCAATAGTCAATGCGCAAAGGAAATGGAAATGACAGTCTGATCACCATTTGAAACCATTACACACTACAAGCCACAGAACTTTAAAAATTGTGGCTAGTTAAGTTTTCTTTAATAAGAGAGCGTATTTTCTTTATTATCTGGGAATGAGCATGTTTCTTATAGATTTTCTTATGTTGCGCGTTATTTAAAAACACGCACTTTCAAAACAGAAGGGATAGTTAACGAAAAACGGGACATTATATGTCCCGTAACTATTTTGTCGGAACAACAGGCCATGTAATCTAAATAAGGTACGATCCAGTGATATATGGGGCATCTAAGTCTCCTTCACAATAAATTCCCAACAACGACCAGAGATACCGGTGGCGAGGCCGACAGCGCCGCCTAGCGGCATAGTATAACAAAGGCCTAAACGCCGAAGCTGGTCAGGTGTCCGTTATCTTATTGCCGCGGACGTCTATGGGAAGTAGTTCAAGGCTGGTGAAATCCTGAGTAGGTGACTAAATGTTGGCTGCCTTGGTCAACAAATTCACGTGATCCGAACCCGGTAGAACACATTTGGGACGCTATGACGTGCCAGCTCCACAGTCATAAACCACCGGCTCGTAATATACTGGAACTACGTAACGTGGGCCTAGACAGCTGCTCCCCCCATACCTCTGGAAACCTACCCAGGACTTGTCGAATCCTTGCCACGTAGATCAGCTATTGAGTTCTAAGGATGTACAAATACGTAATTAAGGAGGCGGTTATGATGTTTCGGCTTACCGGAGTATTTGCCCTTCCACTTCACACAGTAATTTTACCCTTCCTTGGATCGTGCGAGATTTATGAAATATTCTGCCACTTGTTATACTGTTATTAGTGAAAACGTGACCTTTAAAACAATCATTTTCACTTTTCCATTCCTCCTGAAGGCGAGTCCAGCGTGCTAACCACCGCCTCACCTAGCTTGACTGGAAGACTGCAGTGGATGTATTACGAAAACCGCATACACGATACTAATGCGACCTATTATACAATTGTGGTCTAGCGTTTAGTGTCCTAGTTAAGCACAGACGACAATAAGGCCAATCGATTTCAGTTTCAGTCTGCCAGTGAGTACCAAGTGTTATCAAATACGCTCACGTCACTTAAATACGAACGATACGTACAATGATGATATTACTGTAAAACGATGTTGGAAAAACTTAAGACAATGGTATTCGTCTCATGCGATACGATGATTTTGCTGCTTCCATCGTACATCTCGCGCAGGGATCATTAGAAAGAGACAAGGTAGATTACGGCGCGTTTGTAGGGACACACAATATTTTTTTCCCCCTCGTTCCATACGAAATGGAAACGAACACGTAGTTGTCAATATTTTGAAAAGTACCCTCCACCATAAAGTTTACATCGACTTGGGGAGAATACATGTATGTCATGTGCGAAGCGAAAATGTAAAATACAGAAAAAAACATTCTAGGGAAATAGAGAGCACTCCACGATGCAAGGAAACAGCGCAAAATTAAATCTGGATGACCGGACGAGGACTGGAACATCACTCCTCCTGAATTCGAGTATGCCGGCCGGGGTGGCCGAGCGGTTCTAGCCGCTACAGTCTGGAACCGCGCGACCACTACGGTCGCAGGTTCGAATCCTGCCTCGGGCATGGGTGTGTGTGATGTCCTTAGGTTAGTTAGGTTTAAGTAGTTCTAAGTTCTAGGGGACTGATGACCTCAGAAGTTAAGTCCCATAGTGCTCAGAGCCATTTGAACCAATTTGAATACGAGTATAATATGTACCAATCAACCATCACTTGCCACATGAACACGTGAAACACAGGGAGCTAAGTATTCAAATGTTCCAATGTTCTTAAAATCGTTGTCACACGTTACACGTCTACACGCCAAAAACCTTGCATATCACACATACTGAACATGAAGGAGCACTCCTGTTTTACGATACTTATCGCAAAATTTTAACTGCGACAACATTCCACGGTATAATGTGTATGAATCCATGTTTCGTCTCAGCAGACCATGGGCCGTTTTAAGTTTGATACTTCCATTTTCCGTAAAATTCTAAAACAGCACGTGTCTTATGAAACTGCATTGTCTCCTTCGCACATGGCGACTCGCCTGACATCTAAATTCCACAGAGAAAACAATTTCCCTCAGAGTTTCCTTGTCAACACTGAAGCCCAGTTCTGTGCGACAGAGCTGTGGAGTTTTCGAAAAGACTGTGTTTTCTTTGTATTACTCATAATATCTCAGAAACGGCTGCCTAATAACTCACTTATCCACAATGTTATTGGAATATTTATTATGTGCCCTTTTCTTTCAGATGCTAGACTCTCATGCCGTTCAGCATCGTTACCTCCTGCAGTAATTAGGTCACCACAGACTTACTCAGCATGAACATAAACATTTTCTTTCCACTTCCGTCGTCTGTTCTGTCCGCACTGACACGGCTTTCTCCTACTCATTGTCAAGAAATTTAATGGCGTTAACAGAAGGCCGTCGCGGCTGCATGCGAAAACATTTTTCTCGATCACTTGCCCTGCTTGCAATTCGAACCGGAATGTGGCTGAACCTCGTGACATAATAAGGTTAATACCCGCTAAAGTCGCGTATGCAGCTCAGTTTGTCGAATATTAAACAGCAAATTACCGTAAAGCTGCTGTCACCACGGTACACGTGCGGTAAGTGGGCCGCGAGAAGATAACATTAATTCCCTTCCATGTTAGTGCAATACAACTCGTTGATTCAAGGCGGGGGCGTAGACGTCGGACGTATACACCATATCACTGGGCTTGCTGAAGTCCCACTTTCGCCACTGACCGTCCAGCACCCCGCTACAGCTGGAAGCCATCGAATTGTGTGGTATGCCAGCAGAGAAGGCGGCGGTCCTTCCTGGAGTCCCTGGAGGACGAGCCGATGGGCGGCGTCACAGAAACCATTCCTTGCTGGGCTTTAACGGATCTCCCCATCCCACAGCGAGATAGCGGCCAACCGTATCAACAGGCAGCCGCTTTATTCGAAAGTTGCATTATTCCCTAACGGCAGAGGAGGCAGTAAAGAGATATCCACAGCCAGGCGGCCCTAAGAATATCTTTCGTCTATAAACCCTAGAGCGGAGAAGCTGCGTCGACAGAATCTACCGTGTTCGACGTATGCGTGCGCTTTCTCTAAAAATACCACATAACTTAACAGCAAAAACCATAAGATGCTGTGAGCCCGATTGCGTACTAAGTCTTAATTACCGGTGATTCTTTCCTTTTAAGACACTTGCCACAAAAGTTTAGGAGATGCAAGCAGTATGAAACGGGACAGTTTCCGAGCAGCCAATACATAATTCGTACATTTACAATATGCATTGATTCCAAATGCTGGAAAGATATCTAGAGCAAAAAAATAATTTTCCAATACGCTCCAAACGAGGTACACAGTAATTTTCGAGACTCATGTGCATTAAAATGTGGAAAAATGTAGATTTAATGTGATGAAGCACATATTTAAAAATATTATGAATTAGTAGCAAATTTCGTAACAGAATAAATTTGAATAATTAAAAAAACTATGCACAAAACTAAGTGCACTTTGTGTGTCAGACATTGCCTTTAAACAGTATCACTTGTGCTAAATACCTGTACAGCTATTTTTGGATAATAATGCAATATTACACATGATATTACAATGCGATTAGGAAGTATCAGTACCTCAAGCGACAGACAATATGCGTCCTCCGTTTTAGTGGGTCCTGTCAGTAAGGTCTTTTCCAAGCGCACAAAACCTTCAGAATTCATACAAACTAGCTGTTAAATTTGTGCGCATTTTTCAGTTAACGCTGTTACATGGTCTTTGATCTTCTACACGTTCATTTTATCAGTGTAGTACCACCACTCTTACGGTCTTCATCTTTTATTATTCGCGAAGCAGTTCCGTAATGGCTGGCATAACGCTATCGTCTTCTTTCATGGATATCGCTACTGACAGTCCGAATTCTGTCCACATCTGCCACTATCTTGGTGCCCTAAGCATCGTTGCGATATCCATATGAACGGACTTCAGCCTTATGTTATAGTCGTGTTGCGTTCTGTCAACGTGAAAAAGAGAATGTGCCTCTGGATTTCTAACTATGAGTCAGGAACCGTAGTCGAGTGTCTAGATTCAAGTGAAACAACAGATATGCGCCA
Source organism: Schistocerca gregaria (assembly GCF_023897955.1). Lineage (NCBI taxonomy): Eukaryota > Metazoa > Arthropoda > Insecta > Orthoptera > Acrididae > Schistocerca > Schistocerca gregaria. The sequence goes on along the minus strand of NC_064920.1, from coordinate 321,742,973 downwards.
GAGACGGTTTTTAAAGCAACCAAACATCCGAAATTATAAAATATTGTTCCTTATCGCGAACGTTCATGAAAAGAACTTTCCGCAAGAACAAATTCACTGTTAATCAAGTCGATAAGAATAGGAGGTTCGTGCATAAGTTCGTATCGTTTTTGTTTTGCATATAGGTACACCGGTTGCTATGGGTTTATTTATCGATTGTCATCTTTTACTTTTAGTTCACTGTTGCTACCTGAGTTTACATATTGTCATTACAAGAGCTGGATTGGGAAGTCATTGCGCACCCATCTTACATACCTGGTCTTGGCTCTCAGAGTTTCGCCTTTTCCGCTCTCTGTCGAACAACCTTCAAGGAACTTCCTTTCCGGATGAAAATGTGCTCCAAACATGGCTCGGCGAGTTCTTCGCCTCAAAACCAGGGGCTTTCTACAGTCGCGAAATCGAAAAGCTACCCCATATCATTGATGACTAAAGCTTCTGTTATGTGTATCTATTATGTTCAGTAAACTTATGGAAAAACGCTTCGAACTTGCGCACCAGCCCAATACAATCTCAGGTAATCAAGCATTCTTCTCCTATGGACAGGAACAGAGAAGCACAACTTATTTGCTATGCGTAGTTTGAGAGTTGCATTAAACATTCGTACACTGCATATAATTTCTTCCTTTCACAACCACCTTTCTAAATTGTGATTTATTGAAGCTGAAAGTGAAATGTTCTGACGAATTTTGACCCTAAATATATTTACGCTTCAGTCTGGAACCACGCGACCGCTACGGTCGCAGGTTCGAATCCTGCCTCGGGCATGGATGTATGTGATATCCTTAGGTTAGTTAGGTTTAAGTAGTTGTAAGTTCTAGGAGACTGATGACCTCAGCAGTTAAGTCCCGTAGTGCTCAGAGCCATTTTTATATTTACGCAAATCGATTTGTACTACAGTTGAATCCCCTTGAATTTTTGGGATTTCCATTGATGTGATGATGAATTTCTGTGTTGCTTTAATCGCTATCTGACGATGGGAACCTCGGGATTTAGACAAATTTAGTAATGTTTGTATTCAACTAACCAAATAAAAACTGGGTGCTATCTACTTTTCAAACAGTTACAGGGCCGGTCTGCGTCGTTATTACACATGTTATGTTACCCATATTACAGCACTTTTGAATAAGGAATACTTAATGCGTCATTTTCAGAAATAAACTTTTACTCTTTGAGAAATATCTTCTTTTTGGACACAAGAATACACAATGACAATGGGAACCAAACCGAAAATACGCCGTATGCATGCGCTCGGGTTATTAGATCCTTACTGCGCAGAGGAATTCAAAATTAACAATTACATCTCAACGCATTTTGCTCGCCCCATCTCATTTGAATTTATTTGTGCAGCAAGCAGCAGGCGCTCTAAGCACCGCCGACGGACTCATTATTTTATTAAACAGCTACCTGAGCACCCGGAGTTGCGCTGTTTCTCATTCATTGCAGTAGTCTATTTTAAACTCGAAGAGGAACAATCTATAGAGAAAACTCAGTTTTATTTACAGGTCTCTGCAGGTGTATGTACTGAGCGCAAATTGAAGTGAAAAGTTTTACAAACTCACTTTAACCTCTTCACTTCCACGACACTTGCAGCATGTTCATGCCTTTAATACTTCTATTATATGTAACTGACGACACAGAGCGCTGAAATTTTGCAGTAGGTAATGACACTTTTCAGAAGGTAAGCAAAGTATTGGCGCTTGTATCTTTGGAGTTACATAGCTCCTATAAGCAGATAAACGACACCAGTTCTGTGCATAGCATACGATATGCGGAAAGCAATGAGAATAATATTAATGAAACTCAAAATTTTGTCGCGAAAAAAAGAGTTTTAGTTAGTACTTCAGGAACAACAATAAACAAAATCTTTGTTGAAATATCCATAACAACAAGCAACAATGTTGTTCTAGGGAGAAACTTACAATGAGAATTAGAACATAATATATTTGAGTTATATGTACAATATATGTTATTTGATGCCAAAACTGAACTGACTATGCTGCCCAAAACAGCCCCCTTCGTTTCCCACTCTCCACCAAATCAACGCAACAAGCATAATTAAATGCACCTGTGGAGGTCTACTTCTTTCAGAAAATTTCCAGAGACTTTACACAATTTCTTTACGGTAAAGGTGTATTTAAATGGCACGTGGAATGTTGCCAATTGGTTTAGCGGCCTTGGGGTATGTGACATCCATATAATAACCGTAAAATCGCAGGTTTTTTGTAACTTTTGCATGTCGTTTCCTTATCTGCCTCACTCCTAGGGTTGCCCTCACCACCCTTACCGCAATAGTATTTTAGTTAGTACATCTTCCGGTATTCTGGAACACTTCAGCCTTTGCCTATCAGGTTGCCTTCACACAAAGGCAGCAGCTTGTCTATATGCAGGGGCAAGGACGTCAAAACCCAAGACAGTAGCAGGTCATGCTCCCCTTATCTATCTCGTGACAAACCATGGCGACCCATCAATCTCTTGCCTCTGCTTTCCCCCAAATAAAAAAGTAAAATAAAAAACCCAAGTTGGCAAAACTAGCCAGCTGAGGTTTTTAAGCCACCCCTTCCCTTTCTAGTCACTCACAGCCTAGTATTTTAAGACCATTAAAACGAAACAGTCAAATGTATCCAAGATGGTGGAACTGGCACAGCTGTGCTAGTGGGAAATAAAAATCCAAGAAAGCAGAAATAGCCCATAAAGGGGTTTGCGGCCACTAACCTCTTCTCCACTCAGAGCCTAGTACTTCAGTCACTATTAAACTGAAAGAGTCAGTTCTGACGAAGCTCCAGAACTCCCAACTTGGCTGTACTCAAAGATATTCGAATGCTCTCAATTATTTATCAAAAATTTACATTTGCGGTATTTCCACGTCTAAAATACGTCATGGAAACAAACCATAAGAAATATGTAGCCTCGAAATGAACTACATAAAATGATGCCACGTTAAACAAAATATTGTCAACCATGTTTCCATTCCCGATTACGGAAAAATTTTGATGGATTATTTCGTCAGTCACATCTGTAAATTTCATTGGAAACTATGTGTCATTCGGTATGGAGTATGAGGACAAATATAAAATATACTTTCCATTTGCTTATACCAATGTGATTAGCGAATAAGTAATACATAGCTGTTGAACATGAGTTTTACTTTACATACTATTCCGCACAACTTAAAAAGGACAGAATAAAAACCGCTCCCTGATCTCACGCTGTACAAGTGAAGTGAGAACTGAGAATCATTACGGCAGAATTTTTACACCATTGCCCACACTTACAAAGAAGCTGGCTTCTAGAAACAACTAAAAACATCTGCTGTATTTATTGATTTGTTTACAGCTTATGATAATGTGTGGAAGCAGGGTGTCACTGAAGATGTATTAAGAAAGACCTACGTAAAACGCAGGAACATTTTCGTAAATTGGAACTTCAACCGAAACCTAACGAAACTGAATCTACTTGCTTTCATGTGAGTAACATCCCAGCCAACCATGAACTGGACATATTTTTCGACGTAGTCACCTGGCCCATAATAAATATCCATGCTATCTTGGAGTTACTTGACAGAAAGCTGTGATTTAAACAGCATCCAACAAAGACTGCAGCTAAATTCAGATTAAGAAATAACATCTGCAAAAAATCATTTGGCATAACATGGGGATATGCTGCTTCGACCCCCTGATCATTAGCTCTTGGTCTTGTCTACTCAGGGGTAGAATACTCCAGTCCTTTCTGGGTAAACATCAGCCACGTGAATCTGTTAGGTACGCAACTACATCAAGCAATGCGAATTCCTTCTGGCACAATCAACTCCACTCAAATATTCTGGGTACCTGCCCTGAGACGCATTCCACCAGCTACCCTCAGATAAAATATCCTTCTGAGAGAATATAAGAAATTCTGTAACAACCAGCAACTGCAATTTCATTAGGAAATGGCTGCTACCCGAATAAACAGACTCCTGTGAGGACATAGAGTACCCTCAACAGAAAATGTGCTAACCATGTGAGGTGCAGTCACTTACCACACAGGTGAAGAACAACCACTGCAGCAGAGTATACCTTCTGCTTTCCAAGACAGGCATATTGCTGAAGAGTGCCCTCTAAATTTGTACTGTGAAAACCCATCGGACCTCTTGGACACAACAGCAAATATGATCAATGATACAGGGTGTTACAAAAGGGTACGGCCAAACTTTCAGGAAACATTCCTCACACACAAAGAAAGAAAATATGTTATGTGGAAATGTGCCCGGAAACGCTTACTTTCAATGTTAGAGCTCATTTTATTACTTCTCTTCAAATCACATTAATCATGGAATGGAAACACACAGCAACAGAACGTACCAGCGTGACTTCAAACACTTTGTTACAGGAAATGTTCAAAATGTCTTCCGTTAGCGAGGATACATCGCATGGAGTTCCTGATGCGCTGATGCAGCCCTGGAGAATGGCGTATTGTATCACAGCCGTCCACAATAAGAGCACGAAGAGTCTCTACATTTGGTACCGGAGTTGCGTAGACAAGAGCTTTCAAATGCCCCCACAAATGAAAGTCAAGCGGGTTGAGGTCAGGAGAGCGTGGAGGACATGGAATTGGTCCGCCTCTATCAATCCATCGGTCACCGAATCTGTTGTTGAGAAGCGTACGAACACTTCGACTGAAATGTGCAGGATTTCCATCGTGCATGAATCACATGTTGTGTCGTACTTGTAAAGGCACATGTTCTAGCAGCACAGGTAGTGTATCCCGTATGAAATCATTATATCGTGCTCCATTGAGTGTAGGTGGAAGAACTAACTAAATTGAGCACTAACATGGAAATTAAAAGTTCCCGGACACATGTCCACATAACATCTTTTCTTTATTTGTGTGTGAGGAATGTTTCCTGAAAGTTTGGCCGTACCTTTTTGTAACACCCTGTATAAATAACATATCTGTAAATATGTATATAATTGAAATATTTTATTCATATCTCTAAAGCGACGTGGTATTGCCACACGATTAATAATAATAAAATCAAATGCTGCTTTATGCTCCTGTTGCTTATCTTCATCAACAATGGCAGTACTTGTAAACGCTCATAGTTCGGTTAATGTGCCATATAGGACAGGGGCTCAAACTAATCAACCTCCACATTTACAATGCTTATCAAGTGTCACAAGCCCCTCTCAAAGTCTAACATTTTTTGTAAAAGCGCGTCAGCAAAGCTAAAAAGTACATTATTTACATAAAATATTCCTGTATTATTCTACGCACGCACGCGCATAATCTATAAACGGTTATGGTCTGTAAATGACCAATAACATTCCCCATCCTGATGAGTCAACATCTTTTCTGTACTTCGTGTAGGTAAGAAACGAGGATTCGATGCTTTGAGCTATCAACTATCGCCTACTATTCAAGGTCACAATGTGGCGAGCAGGCACGGGAGAGGAGGGGGAGGGGGGCCGCATACATGTGACATTAGAGACAGTTGATATTAAGCAGCCGAAAGCGTCGCAACGCTTGTTTCTTACACATATAAACTAGATATTTTTACAAAATTGATTGCTTCATTTTAATCTTTCGCTGATTAAGTAAACAATGATGTATGTTTACACCTTTCATGTAAATGCGGCAGAAATAATCGATATATTTGGGCTTGGTGCCTATTCAAGTGGAGGTTACATAATTTCACAGCTAAAGACTGATTGGCTGCTTCGCTTTAATGCTACACTGTAACTGGCTGGAGGGGATGTGTGGGGGTACAAACCACAACAGTGGTGGGGAGGGGAGATGGGATTTGAAAGGAAGGGTTGGGGGCGGGGTGCGGCTTGTCATGTGATAACAGAAGGGGGATGTGGCGTGCCACCACCTTGGATTATGACGTAACTGCCCCTGCTTGCAAACCCCGGCCACTGTGAGTAGGCAATCCGGCAGGCCAAAGGTCGAAGTGCTGCAGGATCGCTATAGACTCACTTCTTTATTTAGTAAGTCACGTAAGTATCTACTTTGGTTAGCTAGAATGTCCATCCCCCACCCTTCTTCTTAGGGGTAACTGAATGCCATAGATTGGATGAATTTCTTTCAGAGAACACACACACACACACACACACACACACACACACACACACACACACACACACCAAATCTGAAATACATCTGCACCCTACCGTTCATTTCGTTCCGAACTGTGGAAACATCTTTCTTCATGAAACTTCCTGGCAGATTAAAACTGTGTGCCCGACCGAGACTCGAACTCGGGACCTTTGCCTTTCGCGGGCAAGTGTTCTACCAACTGAGCTACCGAAGCACGACTCACGCCCGGTACTCACAGCTTTACTTCTGCCAGTACCTCGTCTCCTACCTTCCAAACTTTACAGAAGCTCTCCTGCGAGACATGCAGACATGTTTCCTGAAAGTTTGGCCGTACCTTTTTGTAACACCATGTAGACATTTTATGTATAATTCAGTTTGGAATTTTTTTTCAACTCTGATTTAAATAAAGTTTGGTTTGCTCGGCAAGCATCCTTAATTAGAACTACTGGGAGAAGTCAAACTGGAAGGTAATAGTCTTGAAGCAGTGGCTAAATATTACCATAGATGAGTCATGAGAGTTTCTGTCGCTTTCTTCCTCTAGAAAAGTTACTGGTTTCATTATGAGCAGATTGGAATGCTTATGCGATCGGCGAAATTGAGAACCAATATCTGTATCTATTAGTTGCGGAATACTGTTAGCTAAGACTGAACTTAAAATAAATTATTTAGAACTATCAAAGTCGCTTGGTGAAGTCGTTACAGTACTTTGCAATTACACTGACACACACAGCCGCGGAGACAATCAGAGCACGGCCGGCAAATACCGACACATTAACATGCCGATAAAAAATTTACACTGTGCACTTACGACCGAGAGAAACATCAGTTCATGATTCACTCACTCTTTTGCGAACAGATATTGCTGTTCTGCGACACTACCTGTTCGTGCACGAACACAACTGAAACATGTGGACCGAATGGAGGAATGCCTGGTGCAAAATCAATGTTTGGGATGTTCGTTAGGCCAAACATGAAACAAACGTGATGATAAACGGAGGACGCAAGCACGTGTGGTCCCTGTTTTCAGTCAAATACTTAACATATACGGCACAAAACTCAGCAGACGATCAATTTCAAGTTTTCTTTTACTAAATGATAAAAAGATCATGAACAACAAAGTACAAAAAATGGTACATGAGATAAAGCCACAACGGGCTCTCATTCTCGAACCAGACAAACAATGCTTACAGTAATTTAATGTTTCTGTCGTTGTACACAACGACATTACGGTCTTGAATTTTTTGACAACATAGTTGTGTGGAGATAACAGCAATTAATTTACTTATAATCAATTATTCAAAATGACAGTCACAATCGCAGTATTTATTTTGCCGCCGACCGGTTTCAACCCGCGATGGGGTTATCTTCAGGGCAATTTACACCATTTGGTCGCTCGCTCGAATCGTCACCCTGCCCTGCCTTGAACAGCACTGCAACGCGCCCCTCCGCTTTCGCGATCTCTGTTCAGTAAACATCAAGAAACCAGAAAAAGCTCGTAAAACCAAATGTAAATGCTAGACGGCACTCTAATACGTACTTTCGAATTCCTTGTTAATAATACAGGTTGTGGTGGCGTCCACCGCAGTTTAAATTCAAATCGGGGTTATGTGGGGGCGATCCTCACAAGGTGTTTTGTTTTGTAGCCAGACCCACCACAGCACATCTTCCCTGTAACTAATATTCCGACTCAAGTAACAACATTTCATTAACTGCATTCCCTATACGAAAACTGAAGAAGGAACTAAACAAGAAAGATTGAAATCACGCTACACTCGCTCAGAAGAGATGAATGAGCGTATGGCGTATTTTGGCCGGGAATCCTCTTTCGGGGAGTTCGGTCGCCTGTTGCAAGTCTTTCTATTTGACGCCACTTCGGTGACTTGCGTGTCGATGATGATGAAATGGTAAGAACAACACAAGCGCAGTAAATCTCCGACCCAGCCGGGAATCAAACCCGGGCCCCGGCCCCTGGCATGCCATTCAGCTACGGAGGCGGGCTCTCAGAAGGAAACGACGCGCCAGCTCAAATCCAACAACGAATCTTCAAACAGTGCACCATGTGCTGTAGTCCTAAAGGTCACATCACAAGCAAGACGAATTTATACTTGGCGATAGACAGGAAATTTAGTGGTCACTCGATGTAAGGGAATAATGTATTTTCTGTGAATTTTTCTGTATTGAAACTTTCGTAGATACAACAGCGTCGTCAAGAACAGCCTCAAGTAGTTTCCGACCTTGTACACCAGATAATTTACATACTGTAAACGCTAACATCCCTTTGACACTCTCTTGGGATACAGCGTAAGTGACGTTTCATCTGTTGATTTCCCCACGCTAATGGCAACGTGTACAGTTGTACCTGAAGGAAGCTCTGAATCCATTCACAAAACTAGTCTGATATTCGATAACCTCCTGAACGTTCACTAAGCGACATTGCGGAATTCTGATGAATGCCTTCCGGAGGTAACGTGATACCTCATTAACCTAAGCCCTCCGCATCGCATGGGCGAACAGAGCCAACTGAGTTTCGTGTGATCTCGGTTTTTAGTATCCACGTTCTTTCTTATTAAGAAGATTTTCGTTCCCTCAACCGCGGTCACGCGAGCTAAACACGTGTTCCATAATTCTACAATATACTGACGTTAGCGACACAGGGCTAAAACTATTTGCAGCCTTCCGAAGATTCTTTTTAAAAATGACACTGACCTTTGCGTCATTTTCTGATCGCTTGCAACCCTTCGTTTCTTTTGCGAGATGCGATAAACAACTGTTGCACCGTTTATTTTTTTATACAAAATTTATGTCTTGCCATGAAACGCAAAACAGGGCGACAGCTTTCTGGAAGGAAATGTCGCAGAAAAATAAGCACTGTACAGAATCTTTGTGTGTGATTACAAAAATACAGGGATTTATGGTTTTTGGAGCGCCGTTCGGAATAAGACAAGCTAAATGAGTCTATGTTTCACAAAGAAGCTCATCTTTACCGATCAGAAACGTGCGGCACCTGACCCACATGCGACATGGTTTGCCAAAAGAGAGCGGCGATGCAAACTGCTAATGCATTTTGTATGAAGGCGGCCGTGCTCTGCCACAGCGTATCCCAGCCCAGACTTCAGCGGCAGGAGAACGTGGAGAACGAGTAGCGTGCGTGGATCTACTTACTGAGCGTGATGAAAAGAGAACATCGCATGAAACTAAAGTACCGTCTATCACATGAATGTGCTGCTAGTACACTTTTTACGTTTTCAATTACATACACTGTAAGTTTTCTCTGGGACAGCGATCTTCCCTGCCTCGTGATGACTGGGTGTTGTGTGCTGTCCTTAGGTTAGTTAGGTTTAAGTAGTTCTAAGTTCTAGGGGACTGATGACCATAGATGTTAAGTCCCATAGTGCTCAGAGCCATCTGAGACTGCAGCTCACGCTGTATCTTGTGTGACTTGACATTGGATCTCATAGGCAAGAAAGGTTAACTGAATGAAAAAAAAAAAAAGATAGTAGTACCAAAAACATAAACTAGTAACACCAACTGCGACATAGTCGCGTATGCAAACAGTGATCCGATACTGTCAAATGTTTTTTATTCCACTCTTTGATCACAATTTCAATTCTTTAGACGATGATCGCTTTCAGTCCGTAATGACCATCCTCAAATCTTTTTTATACCATGTCCTAAAGTGCTAAGGCCATATTGGCATCGTCAAAACATATAAATATAATCAGCACAGCATCGTCATACAGATCTAAAATAAGGTGTAGAATAGGCCACATCGTCCACACCGTGGACAGCTCATTACTGGTCATCAAACAAAGTTATCCGAAATCGCTTAGTGTCCAGAACTAAAGAAGCGCAAATCATTTTAACGTACAAACAAAAACACGAAACTTCAAATGAAAATGAAACGAAAGTTGCGATCAAGTCTGTTTTTAATCTTCAAATTAAAAAAAATTAAAAATATCTTCAAATATGAACATCCAAGAAGCCAAAAGAAAAATATTTCTTCTGGAACACGGAACGAAATCGGGAAATAATGTCAAGCATGGCAAAAGACTTCTGTGGCTGCCTGGCTTGTAAAATGAATTGCTTAATCACTAGTAACAAGAAGAACTCGAAGGCCAGACCGTGACCCGAACAAAAACACTTGTTTTCCGTTGAGAGTTTTTCCGATTTAACGACACCAGCATCGCTCAACAAACGACTCCAACTTACCACTAGTTTTTCTCCATCAGTTCCAAAACTACATAGCGAATTCTCAGGAAACAAAAAAAACTTATTAAGGATATAGCTACTTGATTACGGTCTCAGAGACGTTTTCACTTACCGTCAACATTAAATCTGAGATATGCGCTGATTGTATTTCTAAGCTTAGCGAAAATACCCCGTCCTTTCAATTTCCACAGACAGCGAAGCAGCAGCGCAGATCATCGTCACTCCTGGTCAACGTTTGATCTGCAGCAACACCAATTTCACTCAGATTCACTCTTACTAGGTTTTGCGTAACAAAGCTCCGAAGAGTTTGCAAAGGAAGACTATGTGTTAAAGCTTAACGTCCTGGAGATGCTGGGAAAACTGCAGATCACAATTTCGGGAGGGATACAGAACGTGGTCTTGTTTAAGGAACTATAGCAGCATTGTACGGAGGCGTTAAATTTGGACGGAAAAAGCAGATTTGATTCCTTTCATTCCCTCAGAATGCGAGCCCTGAATCTTAAAACACAGCGGCACGTTGCTTGACGCACAGCTACGAAATACAACTATTCACCTTCCTAAGTGTTGGTCATAAAACATCTCAATCCCTGGTAGACAAAGGCTGAGTGTTCAGCACTGACCGTGCACAATATGTTTTGCTATGGCACACAGGAAGTACTGCCACAATATGTAGTTCCAGGCTTAACATCACAAGACGAAATACGCCATCTGTTTTATCCATTATTATTTTCCTGATGATCCGACAGAAGGCTTGTAAAACTGCGGCACAGACGATTAGGGAGAAACGTGTTCAACGATAACGTGAAGTGAATCAGAAGACAAACTCGCCGTAACCAAGTTCAGCAGTTAACTGGAGACTCCCCCATCCCCTTAAGAACGCCTTTTTGCACGTTAAAGCTAATTTAGGCAGAACAAAAACTTCCACTGTAATTAATCACGAGGCTGAACAGAGAGCAAACTTAGTCGTAGGCAACTGAGGGGGCAGCAAAATAACACTGACGGTAACTGTAGGTGCAAACAATAATTAGCTCACGAGCAATCGTCAGCGGTACGTTCTCGACGCTGTGCGAAAATATACAGCGAATGAACATCGTTTTGTTGTAGCAGTAAATGAACATATCGAGGTCATTTATAACAAAACGACCCCAAGTGACCACACCTTCGTCTAAAACATTTTTCTTTAACCTAGCTTTCGGATCTCAACAGGTATGTTGACAGATGTTGGTATTTTCCGCACATTACATGCTAAACAATGAACAGCTTGTCACCGAAGTTGTTAGTATTGTAACAGAAGCACAATGGACGAGTAAAATTTCGTGTAGATCTCTAATTGGAAATTTTGAAAAAAAAAGAAAAAAATGTTTCACACCAGTGTACATAAACACCGAAAGCAAAGTATGTGTTTGGTTTGTGCCTATTTATTTTATTTCCTGATAAAAGAAATTGTAACTGGGGTACGATATTCTGCGTATTGACAGTTTATTGGATCTGACGTGTGATGTGAATGTGTGTTAGGCATCGCTGTGTCACCACAGTTCCTTTAATCACTGTGCTAAGCGACATAAAATAAGCTCGCTCGTTCAGCTCAGTATCATGGCGTAACTAAAGCGCCGCCACGATTCCTCACCATCCTCTTCCACAGACAACTAGCATAACGTGCGTTCCTTAAAGCGCGCTAAAGCGAACCGGAAACCACGTATGGCTGGACGTGCCACGCATCGCATGTCATTACAGCACCACCGTTACCCGAGCCATCTGATAGATGATCAGAAGTGGTGTCCTGCATGGAATAATTGACCTCCCGAGACGTTTTGATTCAGTCACAGAGAAGTACAGAGACTATACTGAAGGACTGTAAAGAGATATTGAAAAAAAGGTAAGTAAAAAAAAAGTTAATGTGCATTATTTACGAAATGTGCATCAAGTGCTTAAAAGACATCAGCAATTCTTGCTTTCTCGGCGTCCGCTGCTTAGTACGCCTTCGAAGTAAATACCACAAAGAGAAGAAAACCGTCGTTGTTAGTGAAAAACGGATGATCAGGCGGTGGGAGAGGAAAGAAAGGTACAGTTTTGATTCAGCAATGCTGCACCAATTTTTATTCCATATGTTTGTTGCTAATTTTTGTCGGCATTGTTATTAAAATACCACTGATCGCTTTTCCCGTTTTCTATAACAACACAATATTTCAAAGCAATGCAAATTATACAGATACGATTACTCATTGTTTAAAAAACGTTTATTTACAAACGAAAAATTTTAGCATTGCTGCAATGGCTGGTTCATATTTCCGTTTCCTTTTATCCGGCTATTAGTAAAAAATAAAAAGAGCTGTTATAAATAAGCGCAAACAAAGAACGAAAATACCGGTTATTCAGAAGTAAAATATCAGTATCGGTTTTAACCGGTCGTTTTCTACCATCCGTACGAGGGACACAGCAACGCAGAATGCGCCACGAGCGGGCTGGCGGCGCGCTGGCTCGCCGGCACGCAGCCGGTCGTGCCGAGGTGAGGCAAGACGCCCAGCGATGTCGGAACCAATAAGCCTCCACACGGACACGTTCCTTTTGGCAAGTGGGCTAGTGGAGAATTTCCACCCATCCATGGCTTTATACGACGCGCCAGGCAGTTAAAATGTTAACTTTAGTAAACATCGAAACGATGCGACATTTACCAATCTTGTAGTCTGTAACATCCATGAGATAAATGTTAGCTACAGTGCGACGAGAGGAAATTTTGCCTCTAACAGTTATAAACATTGTCTATCCGACACATGAAAAAACAGTGAAATAAAACGATGATAAATATTAATTATTTATATAATATTTTATGATGTAATTGGCCATATCGATGGGTATAATACAAAGACAATGATAATTGTAAATTCCTTTTATGGTCTACGTTTGTCTTCTTTTGTTTTTACCTTTGGTGGTTGGCTTTTGTTGGTTGCGGACGCAAGACGCATATCAAACTGAGGTCTGTTAAGAAATTGTAATTATTTGTTACTTATTACTTGAGAATAGAGTTCATTATTATTATAAATATGAGTGAATAATTATTTGTAACTTTAATTCCTCTCTCAACAAGCATTATATGTGTTCATTATTTCTTTCCGCTGCAAGGAGCGCAGCCATTGATGATACTTTGATACTTTCTTACAAAAGTATCAAAGGTTTGCTTGATGAAAATTAGTCTAAATAGCGCAAAATATGAAAGTAAAATTTAATAAGCATTTCAAAAACTTATCCTGTTAAAAGGAAATTTGCTCTAACAATAGAAAGTCTCTGTCAAATATCTGCCGCCATCTTAACAATTATCTCAGCGGCAAATTCAAATTACGCAACTCTGCAGACATAAATGCCGAAACTAATAAAATGTGTAAAAATAAATGAGCACCGGTGGTCCCGAACTCATTTTAATAAAAATAATTCGAATTAGGTAGGTTATTTAAGAACACTGCTCATAGCACGATCCATATAACAAACTTTTCTAGCTGATATATGGAGGCGAAATTAATTACGCACGAGTTGCGAAGAATATTGTTTCAGGTAACATACGTCAGTGTTGTGCGCGACTGATATTCGGTGGTTGTAATTATCATTTTGCTGAAGATAACTGTTTCCATCATAATCAATAGTTGTACAGAATCTGTTGTATGAACTGTGATTTAGTGACACTTACACAACTTACAGACAACACTTTAACACAACGTTAACTTGGAGTTCTTTAGCAACTTGACCAAATCTTTAGCCGGGAGTAAAAATTATTTAGTAATTACTCACTCTAATGAAATAAGATTATCATTTGCATTTACTAATTAGTTAAATATCAAACTACTGAATAACACAGCGAACGCCAGAAGTCTAACTACATAAATTAACCAGAAAGGCAATTGCATTCCACTCCGGTTTAGTAAGAGGCAGTAAGTTGTTAACCCTCTCATGGTCCTACAAATGACTAGCAGAAATTTGGTATGTACCTCAAGATTCCACATTTTTACCACTTCTTTTGGTAATATACGAATATATACATAATTAATTTCTTCAATTACATTTCAACATACCTTGCACACAGAAGTTCCCACGCCAGAATATTGTAGCATGTTGCTACAGGAGCCAAAACAAAATGCTGCACGCCACTAATAAAGAGGTGTATCGTTTAGTAATTCCTTTATACCATTTGAAAGGGATAAACGCTACGACCAACTATTCTGAGTTTCATAACTGCGCGGCTATTGTGCACTATTATACGAGACCATGAGCATCTGCAGAAATCCCTCCAAGATGGGACAAGACTCTAAAATCACCATTATTTACATGACTGACTAGCTGAGCACCCAGCGTTGCCCGGTTATGTATTTATTCCGATTTTCTATTAGCCCATCTCCTCTTTCCTCCTCTCTCCGTCCATATCACCCTTCCTCCCCACTCTCTCTCTTCCTCTTTCCTTTCTCTGTCCATTTTCCCCACCACCTCTCTCCGTCCATCCCATCCTCCTCCTCATCTCTGTCCATCTCCTCCAGCCCCTTCAATCTCAACGTTATCACGCTCACCCCAATAGGACGCTAGTAGGTCTTACGGCCACAGTATTTTTTTCCATTTCGTAACTTATGTGTATGCTAAATTTGTTGAAATCGTTCTAGTGTCTTAGGTAGCTTTGTCCCGTGGCTTTGCCCGCGTACGCACATGTAAAATATATTTCAAATATATTTAAGGTATTTCACAAGTATTTGTACTCATATTTCACTTGTATCTCTAGCGAATTTCTCACTGCAATTTCTTGATGGCACATTGAATGGTATGCATGAATATTGTCTGAAAAGTGTGTCACAAATACAGTCAGTTGTAAAAAGTAATAAATTAAAAAGTAATGCTTCCTGTGGCAGCTTTACTGCATGAACAGCGAAAATGTAGTTAGCGATGAACTTTTTTCTATCATCATTCTGAGGGGTTGTCAACAACAAACAGTTTCGTAAAGGTTTGAAATTGTGTGTGTAGTTTGTTACAAGTCACTAAGTGCTCCCACTCTTAAACACTGGATGACCGAAGTATGGCTATTCGCACCTCGTGGACTATACAGCTTTTTCAGCTCCATCCCCACCCCTTTGATTCGTATGTGGTTCTTATCCCTACGACGACTCTTTCCAGACAAATAGTGACGTGTGTACCAAGTTTGGCCGAAATCGGTCCAGTAGTTTAGTAGGAGATGCATTCATTTTTATAACAGTTAAGGTTGGTTGGTTGGTAAAGGAGACCAGACAGCGTGGTCTCATCGGATTAGGGAAGGATGGGGAAGGAAGCCGGCCGTGCCCTTTCAGAGGAACCATCCCGGCATTTGCCTGGAGTTATTTAGGGAAATCACGGAAAACCTAAATCAGGATGGCCGGACGCGGGATTGAACCGTCGTCCTCCCGAATGCGAGTCCAGTGTCTAACCACTGAGTCACCTCGCTCGGTATATATAATAGTTAAGTTTTCAGTTATTCTCAGAACGGCTCGGGCCCTAAGACCTTAATTTGACAGCAAAACACAAAAATTTATTGAATCTCAAACGTTTGATAGTTACCCAATCAATATTTTTTCGGAGATGAGATTACTTTCATACACAAAAGATAAGCGTATCACACTGGTTCTGCGAATAAATTTTGTTTTAATATTATTGCATTCAACGCTTTATGAAATAAAGTTCCAAAGTATTTGGAAGAAATATTTCTGTATTCATGAGTAATTAGACCTAATGTTAACGTTGATACTGAAAACAAAACAAAAAACTGAAATTTCTTTTTTTAAAAAAAAAAGAGCCACTGAAGAAAACCTATCGGATAATAACATATATAAACAACAAAAATGTTCATGTTTGATACTCAAGTAAATGTAGAAACAGAAAACAAGCTTATACAAATACGCTTAGTCAACTTTGACATCACCTCTTTTGCTAGCCGGCCGTAGTGGCCGAGCGGTTCTAGGCGCTACAGTCTGGAACCGCGCGACCGCTACGGTCGCAGGTTCAAATGGCTCTGAGCACCATGGGACTTAACATCTGTGGTCATCAGTCCCCTAGAACTTAGAACTACTTAAACCTAACTAACCTAAGAATATCACACACATCCATGCCCGAGGCAGGATTCGAACCTGCCACCGTAACAGTCGCGCGGTTCCGGACTGAGCGCCTTAACCACGAAACCACCGCGGCCGGCAGGTCGCAGGTTCGAATCCTGCCTCGGGCATGGATGTGTGTGATGTCCTTAGGTTAGTTAGGTTTAAGTAGTTCTAAGTTCTAGGGGACTGATGACCATAGCAGTTAAGTCCCATAGTGCTCAGAGCCAGAGCCACCTCTTTTGCTTATGTAACTTCACATCGGGTATTAATAATGGATTTATTTCATTATTGTCATGACACCTCTTTATATGTTTACTGTCATAATAAAAAGTCAAGAAAGTGTGTTTTGAAAGCTACACTTTTTGCTTCGTGTGGGTAAAATGTAACCAAAGTCCAGCATTCGATGAGATGAACGTATTCAAAACAACTCTCACTGAGCGGTAAACACTATTATTGACAACCTAGGTATGAACCAGTACAGTCCTCGTCTCCTCAGTTTGATATGTTGTTGTATATTAATGTCAAAATGAACTGTACAATTGACACCACCATAGCCAGCCGCGGTGGTCTCGCGGTTAAGGCGCTCAGTCCGGAACCGCGCGACTGCTACGGTCGCAGGTTCGAATCCTGCCTCGGGCATGGATGTGTGTGACGTCCTTAGGTTAGTTAGGTTTAAGTAATTCTAAGTTCTAGGGGACTGATGACCACAGATGTTAAGTCCCATAGTGCTCAGATCCATTTGAACCATTTTTGACAACACCATGCCTCCACTGTGTTGAAAATACTGGGGACTGCATTTCGGCAACAGCCGCGATCCTGACTATCGCGAGGCGAAACGTCTTGTATTATGAACAGCAATTTAGTGGCATAAACATACCATACACACTCATAGACGGACTAATTCTATACAGCTTTAACGTCCAACTGCAAATATCACTATGGACACCTATAACTGTAATTAGGAAACCAAGGTGCATACATCTAGACAGGTAGCAAATTCTACGTCAAATATAACATATTTTGTTGGCAAAACTTGCATATTACAGTTTCTCGACTTTTCGGCTTATAGGAGTGGTACATCATCTCTTTGACGTCCACATTCATACAAATATTACTTAATTGTATATCAGTGACTATTTACAGGTTAGTGACTGCACATAACAGACAGAACTTTTCAAGTTAATGATTCTTACTAGTTATTTCTCACGTTGTAATGTGTGCTATTTATCGGGAGTTATTCAAACATGTTCTCTTTCCGCTATCACATCAGCATTGGAAACACACATCGATATCACTTTCGAAAGAGTATTCCATCACGTTTGGTAACATGTTAACGTAGAGTTTATTCAATAGTGCCGAGAAAGACAGTTTTCGATAATGCACTTACTGTTAGTGTATACAACAGTACAGGATGAGAAGGAGATTTGACGTGTAAAGAAAAAGTTTATCGGGGATGCAATTCGAGTATACATCAATACCAGGTGAGGTTGACTTTCGACATGTACAGAAAATGTTTCTCCCGCACGTGTTTAGTGTATACTCCAATATTGGGTGAGACTGAACTAGTCTGCCACGGTAAGTTGCATGGGAGGGGGGGGGGGGGGGGGGGAATCTCGAGGCGGAAGCAATGTTTAAAACCGTGACAATATACGAACGTTATTTCTAATCGTGATCTCCTGAGCTGCTATGGAGTTGTTTATACGAAAAGTACGATTTCGTACAACCCTGCACAGTTGTTTAATTAATTTAAGGATATCCGCTTCAATTGTGGTATGTGGTAATCATTTGATTTTAAAATCCCATCTTCAGATGTGTACAATCATGCACCTGTTCATGCAAAACACGCAGTCAGGCCAGTCAGTCCAAGGGCTCCAAATCACTGCACCTTAGGTGGAACCTGTCTGCCTTCGGGCAGCCGCACGATATGAACGCCAACGCCTGAGCGGAAGACCGCCTGAGGTCTGGAGTCGTGGTGTGGGGCAAGCGCAACGTTTAGACAAGGTTGGGATGAACCGGGGGAAGAAAATACAATATAACACGAATAGGTAACTTCAAAAAATGAAATAGGGAAGGCAGCGCACAGAGGGTCACATACGTAAAAATACAAGGTCTAATAGAAATTCCTGGATAATACAGGAGATATTAAATTTAACTGATGAAAGCAGCAAATGTAAATATGCAGCTAATGAAGCAGGTGAAAGGGAATACAGATGTCTAAAAAATGAAACTGACAGTAAATGCAAAATGGCTAAGCAGGTATGCCTAGATGATGAATGCAGTGCTGAAGAAAACGGATAACTAGGGGAAAGATAATGCTGGATATGAGAATAAAGGAGAAGTATCGGTATGATATCAGCAGCTCAGATGGCATGCTAGTACTACGAAAATAAGGAATAGTTGATAGGTAGATGAAATATATAGAGATGTCTAAATGGAGGACAGTGTTAGAGAAAGAGAAGAGGAATTGCGTGAAACTGAGGTAGGAAATACGTATGTGCAGCGGGAAGAATTTGACACAGCACTGAAACACCTAAACTGAAAAAGGGCCCCTGGAGTAGATGATATTCCCTCAGAACTATTGAGTTTCTTGAGAGAGTCAGCAATGAGAAAACTATTACACCTGTTGTCCAAGATGTATGAGATTGGAACCATACAGTCCAATTTCATACTGTTTGAAATTTTGAAGGAAGCAGGGATTCAGTGTGCGAAGGTTATTTACAATTTGTACTGAGACAGATGACAGTTACAAGAGTCGAAGGACATGAAAGGGAAGCAGACTTGCGAAGGGAGGGAGGCAGGGATGTAGCATATCCCCCATGTTATTCAATATGTATACTGAACAAACAGTTAAGGGAAAAACGATAAATTTGGAAAGTGAATTAAAGCTCATCGAGTATAAATGAAACGTTTGAGATTTCCCGTTGACTTTGTAGTTCTGTCAGAGACGACAAAATATTTGGAAGAACAGCTGAACGGAGTGGAAGCGTCTTGAAAACAGATTATGGAATGAACATCAATAATGGTGTAACAAGGGTAATGAAATATAGCTGAATTAAATCAAAGGCTGTGAAGGTATTAGATGGGAAAATGAGGCACTAAAAGTAGACGAGTTTTGCTATTTGGGAAGCAAAATAGCAGATAATTATCGAAGGGGAAGGGATATAAAATAAAAACTACCAATAGCAAGGCAAGTATTTCAGAAAAAAGAACTTTATTAATATCTAATATAGATTTAAGACTTAGGAAATCTTTTCTGGGTGTATTTGTCTGCATCGTAGGCTTGAACGGAAGTGCAATCAATGAAAATAGGATGAATAAGTGTTGACTTCGTCATTCAGTTACAAAATGTTCGCATTTCGTTACAGTGGAAGTTTATGAGTACTACCAACGCGAACTGTTTAGTGCCGTCGGCGCGACACGAAACAAATTATTTAACGTAAGCAGTGAGGAAGCGGACTACTGCAGCAGCGCACGTAGCTAACGAAGGACTGACCCTGAACGTTAGTCGCGTGTTTACAGCGGAGACTAATGAGAGCGACGTGGCAGCTACCACTAATATACATCTTGTGGTATGTAAGCAACTGCTGTAGCGCAAACTTTTCCACGTCGCACAAAGCGAACGTAAGTGCAGCACTGGAAAGCGTCTGTGGTCTGTGACTCGTCAAGCTGCTTACGTTGCAAGACAGTGGCAGAATGGCAGCTATACACAAAGGCCGGACACGAATGTCGGACAATTTCCATCATGAGCTTCCGCTTACTAGTTTTACTTTCTTTTTATTTGAGGATTAAATAAACGCCTTATTATAACGATGTATGAAGAATTACCTATAATCAAAACGTTTCAGGGGTAATCTGGAAAACAGATGATTCAATTTCTTATGCCCACTTGGTTTCAAATTAATTGATGAAATACATACTCCACCAAAAATTACATACATAATGTGCCGGAATCACATTCAAAACACACACACACACACACACACACACACACACACACACACACACACACACACACACACACACACACAGAGAGAGAGAGAGAGAGAGAGAGAGAGAGAAAAAGATTTTGCAATAACAAACAAGAATTATGAATCGTTGTAGCCCTACTTGCTAAGATGCCAGTTTGGGCGAGAAATCTTCCGAAATCAATTGCAGCAGTGCATTCGAATTTAAGAAGACCGTCAAGAACAAGGTAGATACTGTCAGCGAACATACTTTAACCTGCGTATTTAATAAACTCGCATTTTTTTATGTACGAGAGGATGGTTAGTTAAAGGTCACCTCCTAGTAATGTAAAGCTCTGCAAACAAAATCATCCATTGTTTGGCAGAATACTAGAAACGGCGCGAAAATCTTAATCTTTATGGAATGTTACTTTTTATTGTACCCAAAGCGGTCAACTGATGACAGCTTTGCCTACAGTGCTGGTTCAAAAATGGCTCTGAGCAAATATGGGACTTAACATCTGAGGTCACCAGTCCCCTAGAACTTAGAGCTACTTAAACCTAACTAACGTAAGGAAATCACACACATCCATGCCCGAGGCAGGATTTGAACCCGCGACCGTAGCGGTCGCGCGGTTCCAGACTAAAACGCCTAGAACCACCGCTCGGCCACATCGGCCGGCTACAGTGTACTAGTCAACACCTTTCAAATTACTATTCAAAAACTAGCGTTGGATCGTAAATGAATCTTTCGCTCTGTAGCTGCGTGTGCGGTATTATGAAACTTACTGTCAGATTAAAACCATGTGTCGAACTGGACATCTGAATCGAAACCTTGCCGTTCCCCGGATATTAACGACTGAGTTGTCCAGGCACGACACACGTCCCGCTGTCACAGTTTTCAGCACGATTAGAATTTTTCACGATATTGCCATTCACAAATTCATTTTTGGAGTACCCAACGAACAAGAGGGTGGAATACCAGCTGTTTATTTCATTCATAATTTTCAATCATTTATAGATTTTTTGTCTGTACTTTATAGGTATTTTCATTATTTACGTTCATTTCTGATTTTGTATCAAATACACTAGCTCATCACAAGTATCCGAGTACCTATTAGTAGACATTAACACGGAGTTGTCCACCTTTAGCCTTTATGACGGCTTGAAAACTGCTGAGGACACTTTCAGAGAGATGACAATGTCTGTGGACGAGCGGCAGTCCGCTCTTCCTCAAGAGCCGAAACCAGAGAAGGTTGGACGCCGGGGTCCATCACTCCAAATCACTCGTTTTCGATCATCCACTGTCCAGTGGCAGTAGCTCACCACTGTCTAAATGTGTGGCTCATGAGGTGTTGTCCCCTATTCCTTTTTACTCACTAAGCACAGCCATTGTGGTAGATGGACTGCTGTTAGTACTTTGGCACTCAAAAGTGATTCTTTCTGCGCTGATTTCATGCGATTCTTTACAACCGTGCCACAACGCTGGACAGCCCCTGTCCGTGAGAACATGATCTGTACGTAGTCTTGGATCAGCTGTGGTTGTTCATTCACGTTTCAACTTCACAATCACAGCACCAACAGGCGACTGGGGCAGGTTTAGAAGGGTTGAAAAGTTTCTACTGTACTTATTTCTTAGGTGACGTTCAATGACTAGTCCACGTTCGAAGTCACTGAATTCTACTGCCAAAACCATCCTCCTGTCACTGCTTCTTTTCTATCATCACAATACTCTCACCTCCTTTCATAATGGCGGGCCCGCAACTCGTGGCATCTAGTGCTCAATTCCGTATTACGTACGGTATTGGATGCTTTTGATCAGATAGTGTATGAATCATTTCTGTACATGTAAAGCATCCAGTGAAAATATTATATGGGTTATTGTTCACGAATCAAGTTGATACGACTGTAACGATAGGATAAGAAAAGCTGGATGAAAGTCCCTCTGTGTCAAGGAAGAGAAAGCACGCCAAGGAAAACTCTTGGAGAGCGCGCCAACCAAGTATACAGCGCAAGTCAACAGTCAGTTTTCATATTGAACACATTATGGATATTATACGAGGCAAAAATCCATATTACTCCATGGAAATATTTGTCTCGGGTGGTCGCTGACTCCGATAGTAAAGGTATAAAATGTGAAAACATTGCTCCATGACAATTGTTAATTAGAAGAAGAGCAAATGTGAGCCTCATAAGCGCTAAGGCTGAAACAACAAAATAGTCGCCTCCGGGCAATATAATGTTTTCTTTATCACTGTGAATCACAAAGGTCAGTACTTACTGTGTTTTTGTTACCAGTACAGTTTGATATACTTGTGCAAACAGACTGATCTCGACCCATAGTCTTTGAACTATAATCTATTGGAGAGCCATCAACAAAAATCCTGCCCAGTAGTTACACGAAAGCACAGGTCACACACACTTAACAAAAGTAACTGAAGGAATCCAGAAAACTACCGTCCATTACGCGTAACATAAATTTGTTATAGAATCTTGGAACATATCCTGAACTCAGACATACTTAGATATTTCGAAGAAAATCATCTCCTCAATGCTAACCAACCTGAATTCTGAAAACATCGATCATTTGAAACACAACTCGCACTTTTCTCGCATGACATACTGAAAGCTTTGGATCAAAACAGTCAGGCAGACGCAATATTGGAGAGGAATTCCACCTTACGCAAGCCATATTTGTAGTTTTGTTTTCACTCAGATATGTTTCAGCACTATTTATGCTATCTTTGGTGGGTTTGTTTACTTTCCTTCTGAAAAATCGTTACATGTTAATCTTTAAAGAAACTTCTAGTAAAAATTACTAACATTTGTAAAATGAGCACCAACTGTCAAATGTTTTTACTTTGGTTTGCATACAGTACAGAGTCGACATATGTATCATTACGGCATTCTATGTTGCTTATTTATGACAAGTCGCAAGTTTCTAGTTTTACAGTAGATGACAAGCTGTAGATTGCGTAGTAGACGTAAGGCTCCTAGCATAAATATCCAGTAGCTCCACATGAGGTATGTAAATAAATAAACGCATACATCCACTTTATTTCCAAATGTACTATAAAACGAGAAACTTTAGACATATCGTAAATAAACAATATAGAATGCGTCAACTTAGTGATCCATATGTCGAATCTGCACTATATGCAAACCAATGTAAAAAAAGTTGACAATAATCGTTCATTTTACAAATTTAAAAAGAATTGTACTGAAGGTTTGTTTAAATGTTAACATTGAACAATTTTGCAGAAGGAAAATAAACAAACCCATTGAAGATAGCACATAAAGTGCTGAAACATATATGGGGGAAAACAAAACTACGAAAGTGTCTTGCATAATGCGGAATTCCTCTCCAATTTTATAGCAAGCACGGAAATAAGAAAAACTGCAACATTCAAAAGATGGTTACATGCAATATTTCTTGATTTCCGAAAAGCATTTGACTCAGTACCACATCTACGCTTATTACCAAACGTACGACTGCATGAGACGTGAAGAGAAATTTGCGACTGAAATGACGATTTTTTTTGTGGGTAGGATGCAGCACGTTATCTTAGCTGAAGAGTCATCGACACATATAAAAGTAATATCTGGTGTGCTGCAAGGAAGTGCCTTTGCTACTCATGCAATATATTAATGACCTCGCAGACAATGTTAACAATTAGCTCAGACATCTGGCAGATGATGCACAGCCTGATAGAAACTGCGTAATTTCTCAGTCAGATCATGGTAAGGTTTCAAAATAGTACAAAGACTCGCAACTTGCTTTAAATGTTTAGAAATGTAAAACTGTATACTTCACAAATAGAAAAAAAACTTAGTATCCTATGACTATAACACCAATAGTCACTGTTGGAAACGGTCAACGCATACTTTGTTGTAATACGAAATGACATGGCCACAGTCTCAGTCGTGGGTAAAGCAGGTGGTAGTCTTCGGTTTATTGGTACTATACTGGGAATTCGCAATCTGTCTGCAAAGAAGATTGCTTACAGTGCGACCAGTTTTAGAACAATGCTCGAGTATGTGGGCCCTTTATCAGATATGACTAACGGGGAATACTGAACCTGTACAGAGAAGGGCAGCACTAATGGTCACAGTTTGTCTGATCCGTGGGCCAGTGTCATAGAGGTGCTGCAGAAACTGGACAGGCAGGCTCTTGAAAACAGACGTATTTTATTCCGACAAAGCCAACTTCTAAAGTTTCAAGAACTGGCTTTGAATGGTGGTTCAGAGAATATACTACAACCCCTACGTATCGCTCCCGTAGGTATCAAGAGGATAAGATTAGATCAATTACAGCACGAACGGAGGCATTTACACAATCATCCTTCCTGCCCTCCATACGTCAATGAATCGGGGAAAAAACCCTAATTATAATTATAAATATTCGTGCAATGGGATGTACCCTTCCGCACACACTTCACAGTGGTTTGGACAGTGTAGATGGAAATGTAGCTGTAGTCAGGGTGCCTGTAACAAGTTTCTGGATCAAGTTCTGGAAGCACCTTTAGCGTGATAATTTTAAATAGAAAAAATTATTTTATTCACGAAGACTGTAGGAAATTTGTGTTGTCTTGAGTAGAAAAAAATTTTAACGATTCAATTCAGTTAAAAAGCGCCACAAAGTTGTCTGATGCGTAACGTTTTCACGAAAAGCCAACCAGGAATCTAAAAGAAAATTAGTTGTGACAGAAGCATTCAACAAACATTCAAGAAAAACGATAAACAACTTTTATTTTGCATTTCACTGATCACAAATATAACAAGCGCATGTTTACTTACGCCTGCTTGTTTTTCTGGAGCATCCATGCAAAGAAATTTGAAGCGTAGATCAACTTACCATACAGAATATTTTCGTAGTCGTTAATGCGAGCGAGTGTTCTGGTAAATTAGTTGGTTCAACAGCTTCTTCATGAAACAGTTAATGCAGGCAGTTAATTAGTAACTGACATTTTCGTTTCAATTATCGAAATTTCTTCACTCACTAAAAGGTATGTCCAAATGGGACTGGGCAGTGTAAGTTTACCTTGCTACGATACGTACGTATTCACTAATTTGTGTGACCATACAGAAACGATTTATAATTTTGATTGTTTTGTACACTGATTATGATATATTTTGGAGAAGAATTTGCAGCTACATAAATACACCGTCAGTCACTATATGGTGTGTGGAGGAGGGTACCATGAACCAGTACTAGTCATTTCCTTTCCTATCCCAGTCGCAAATGGAGCGATGGGAAAACGACTATCTATATGTTTCCGCTTAAGAACTAAATTCTCTTGTCTTCGTGGTCCTTAAGCGAAATGTATGTTTGCGGCAATAGAATCGTTCTACAATCCGTCGAAAACACCAGTTCTCTCAACTTTCTCAATGTTTCGCGAAACGAACGTCGTGTTCCCTTCAGAGATTCTAATTTGAGTTCACGAAGCATCTCTGGAACATTCGGTTGTTGGTCGAACTTCCCGGTAACAAATTTAGCAGCCCACCTCTGAATTGCTTCGATGTCTTCCTTCGATCCGACCTGGTACGGATCCCAAACACTCGAGCAGTAAACAATGCCGGCTCATGTTTGGTGTTCTATATGTGGTCTCTTTCGTAGATGATACACACTTTTCTAAATCTCTCCCAGTAAACCGAAGTTTACAATTCGCCTTCCCCACTACATGCTTTATGTGCTCCTTCCGTTTCACATCGTTTTGCAAATTTATGCCAACATATTTAATCGACATGACTGTATCAAGTAGCACACCACCGCAACGGTATTAGAAATTTATAGGATTCATTTTCCTACTCATCCGCAATAGCTTCCATTCTTCTACATTTAGGGCACGTAGCCAATTCATCACACCAAACAGGAATTCTATTTAAGTCATCCTGTATCCTTGTACAGTCACTCAATGAAGTTACTTTCTCGTATACTGCAGCGACATCATCAAAAAGTCGCCGATTGCGGAAACAATTAACCTTGAATCCAAATGCGTTAATTAACTATTAGTAACGCGATCACAGTTAAAACTTTTATTTCCTGTAAAACAACAGCTCACACGACTTCTTGTGTGTGACGCCGTGTGAAAACAAGTTTAGTTGTAGGGCAAGTAAGACTAAAATGGGTGCGCTTCACCTTGTTTTATATAAATTTCAGCGTCATAGTCGAAACAGATACAGTGACAAATAATGGTATTCATTAGCAGTACAAACATTTGGATTCTTATATTGACGGAAATTCACTGTTCACTGAATGATCGACCAATGGAGACTGTATAATATCAAACCTCCGTTTTTTTACTGCGAAATCCTTATTTACCTAATACCGTCAGAAACATGAAATTCCATGTAAACAATCCACTTCACAGCGTAAAAAAGAGCACTAGCTGGATGAATCAGTGAGATATAATTATGTTCTCAAGTAGATATGAAAAATACTGACAATACAATAAATCATAATTATTATATCGCAGGATGACAATCTCATTTAGAAGTGGAACGGGAGCTGATAGAACCATATTGACACTTCATGCTTATATTCATCTTCTCTTATTTGTTTAAGCATTCTTCAGCTTAAAGTAATTCAGGTAGTTTTAAAAATTTTCTCTCTTCTCTAATCGTTGTTTTTTCTCCTTGTGTTCTTCTGTCTCGCCTGTTTCTTCTGCCTCCAGTACAAAATGATACCAGTTACTGAAGGCACATTTAAAAATGCAAATATATCCTTGCCGTTCCATCTATTACTTTTGCTCATTCATTGGTGTTCTTTACACTAACAAATAATGCACGGGTTATTGAAAACAAACTCATAATATTTTAACTTTTAGTCTTCGCTTTCCATAAATTTCCTGTCGTTGGTATTACAAGTATTACAGCAATCTACTCAACCTTCTAAGTTTTGCTGGTACAGCTGACTCTGTTACATGTACACGCAGTGTTGTCATATGTGACTACTCTATACGCAGTGATTTCTGATATTGTCGCACACGCGTGAGTAATGTTTCCGACGGCTCAGCACATTAATTTTCTCCATGTGATTTAATTGTAAGTTAGTGAATAGTCTAGTTATTCATGGTCTCCTATTAACTGCGCTATCAGTAAAACATGTTTAGAGCGGAAAGTGCAGCCAAACAATAACTCTCGGAATCTAAGTTGAATACAATCAACTTACATTTAGATCTGTCGTTGCTCCAATGTGTAGTGAGGACCTCGAAATGAATTACTGCAAATGGTTATTTTCAGATTATCGGTGAGCAACAGCTGGAGAACCAGGAATCAAGCGAACTGAAGGTCTGTAGCTAAGACCTGTCAGGCGCCGTTCATTACACATTCCTCACCTGTAGAAAAGGAGGACTAATGGACACTGGTACGTGGAGGAACAGAGTACATAAACTAAGTGACCAAAGGTATACGCACACTCCCAAAACATATGTTTTTCATATCAGGTGCATTGTGCTGCCACCTACGGCTATGTACTCCATATCAGCGACCTCAGTAGTCATTAGACATCCTGAGAGAGCAGAATGGGGCGCTCTGCGGAACTCACAGATTTTGAATGTGGTCAGGTGATTGGGTGTCACTTGTATCATACGTCTGTACGCGAGGAATTCCAAACTGCATTAGAATCCACTGCAAGTACTATGACCGTTAGGTGGGAGCTGAGAAAACTTGGATTTCACGGTCGAGATGCTCCTCATAAGCCGGTAAATGCCAAACGACGCCTCGCTTGGTGTAAGGAGCGTAAACATTAAGACGATTGAACAGTGGAAAAATCGTTGTGTGGGGTGACCAATCACGGTACACAATGTGGCGATCCGATGGCAGGGTGTGGATATGGCGAATGCTCGGTGAACGTCATCTGCCAGAGTGTGTAGTACCAACAGTAAAATTCGGAGGCGGTGGTGTTATGATGTGGTCGTGTTTTTCATAGAAGGGGCTTGCACCCCTTGCTGTTTTGCTGGCACTATCACAGCACAGGCCTACACTGATGTTTTAAGAGCCTTCTTGCTTTCCACTGCTGAAGATCAATTCGGGGATGGCGAATGCATCTTTCAACACGATCGATTACCTGTTTATAATGCACGGCCGGTGGCGAACTGGTTACACGACAATAACATCCCTCTAATGGACTGGCCTGCACAGAGTCCTGACGTGAATCCTATAGAACACTTGCGATAGACAAAGCTGCTACTCGCATGTTTTTTCGTTCAAGATAAATAGTGAACTAAGTTAGTGTTACTGTTTCAATGCTTAAAGCCTGTTCTTCTCCTAACTTCTTGCGTCATGTGCTTGTTAAACACATCATACCGACTTCGTGCCATGCCTCAACGACCGACATCGATACCTCTCCTCAGTGCAAAACTCTGTGAATAATGGGCTGCCATTCCACAAGAAACCTTCCAGCACCTGATTGAAGGTATGCCTGCGAGAGTGGACCAACACCACATTGAATTCCAGCATTACCGATGTAGGGCGCCACGAACTTGTAAGTAATTTTCGGCCAGATGTCCGGATACTTTTGATCACATAGTGCATTAGAATAAAACCATCCCAGAGCTCGGCGGCTGACGAAAAGTTAACTTAGAATATGCAGCCTTCTGACACAAACTGGGGAAAGGTGAGATACGAATCTGAGTCAACACACAAACAATGAACTGGTATCCGCCGCTTGGTAGATGGTCAGCACAAAAGCTACTCGTATGAGTGGTACCCTTGGATAGTCTGTTGTACAGAACAATAGACCTTTTCCAGCTTACCACCCTATGCTGCCTGGGCCACAGTGCTGGGTAACGCTCTGGCCGTCGCTCCAGGGGCATAAGTAGGATGGGTTTGTGGGTGAGGGGTACTCACCCTGCAGGTCGCCTTCTGCGGGCGGCAGCGGACCGACGGTACCAAAGAAGCGCCGGTCCAAGATCTGCAGCAGCTGCAGCGCCGTCTCGTGCACGTGGGTCCGCGGACATCCCGTGCTCAGCAACGTCACGTTGATCACAGCCGTGTAGTGGTCGCATGGGTACTCCCTGTACAGAAATGTTCATCCATCACCAAAACATTAAACAACGACATTAACAAATGTACACTCAACTCGGCAACACAATCAGAACAAATCTTCCCAATTTCTGTTGAATCTATCGCAGAATACTTACAAGTATTTGCAAAGGATCGTAATGCTTAGGTGAGAGGAAATCCCTAAGCCTTTTATAGCCACAGCAAGGTCGAGAAAGGTGTTACAATGACATTTCACGATCGACCCCAACGTCCATTCCAAGACCAGACGTGT
Source organism: Schistocerca gregaria (assembly GCF_023897955.1). Taxonomy (NCBI): domain Eukaryota; kingdom Metazoa; phylum Arthropoda; class Insecta; order Orthoptera; family Acrididae; genus Schistocerca; species Schistocerca gregaria. The sequence continues at coordinate 321,713,334 of NC_064920.1, read as the reverse complement.
TTCAGTCTGTACGTTACGACAGTAAATTGCAGTGTGATAATAATTAAACTTCCAGTTTCAAAACCCTGTAAGAAGGGAAAAAAGGAACTCTGCTTCGAAGGAAGATCTGAAAGAGGCTGTGTTCAGTCAACCGATTACAAACGTAGCTGAACTGAAGGAACGAACTGTGCAACAGAATTTGAACGAGACCTGCGAGATAGTCCTATCTGCTGTGGAAAATGGTGTTCTAGATTTCAACTTGCGTCACGAAACGGTGAAGAGTATACTGAACATGTCTCGTGCCAGTCTCAAGATGATTAAAAAGCAATTTCATTCTTGATTTTTATGCGGCTTTTGGCCTTTTTATATTTTTAATGCTGTTTTTGGTCTCAAAGACAATTAAAAACTGATTTATCCCATCCGATGTGGCACTACTTTGCTTTAGCGTAAGGCTTACCTAAGAAACAGAGTCATAACTGTTGAATGCGAACTTGTGCGGTCATGCACATTGTACAATGTTGTTGGTTTAATGTGCAACTCACGCGGTAGCCGTATATCTGAAGCCATTTAAGGTATGACACTTGCAGAGCCATCTAATGGGAAAATTTTCGTTAGATTCTTCTTGCCTCCATAACGCTTCCCCCTTATTCGATAATATTCCCTTCCAATTTGAGGTCATTCTGAGCAGCGGCTCTTTTTTTTCAGTTTTTGAAATTGGAACTTTAATTATAATCATCCTTTATGTAGATAGTCGAAGGGACTTGACAAATTGGATGAGTCAGAGCACTTAGCTCCTGCAGATGCAAGCAAATTAAACATTACTGAAGATGGAGCAAAAATGCTTTCAGCAAGTAATATGCTGCGTGAATATTTGTGTCATTTAGCAGAGGAGACGTGGGCGTTACTAAACAGCAACTGATGTTCCTAATAAATAACTTCGCTGATGAGGTGATGAACCGCAGCTCGCCAATCACATATCAGAAGAAGCCTACAGCAAAACTATGAAGAATTCTAGGGGAGATATCCTCCAAGTATGGGTCACCTCACTGTTTTTCTTCAGGTGAGAGCCTCCAGCTGAGGGTGCAGTGCCACCTAGCGCTGAAAGGTCTGGTGCAGTTGAATGTGCGACCGAAAGATTTAATCGCGTCAGAAGAAGTTTTGTAATTCGTACCAGTAAAGAATATAGTCTTAGTACAAAATAAATTTTGTTAAAATAACACGATTGTAACGTACACTACTACAGCTGGCAAACGATACGCTTTCGTTATTAATCACAAATGCTGAAACTGAGAGCAAAGTTTTCATAATTAATAATTTCAGTTACTATAATACGCGTTACTATAATACGCCACATTAGCTGAGTGGATAGAGCGTATGACTGCTACGCACCGGGCCTGTGTTCCAGTTCCGGCCACGTCAGACATTTTCTTCGTTAGGAAACTGGGTGTTACACTGTCCTCATCATCATTTGATCATCGACACGCAACTCGCCCAAAACTTTGCAACCAGGCGGTCGAACTTCCCCAGGTGGTTCAAATGGCTCTGAGCACTATGGGACTTAACATCTGAGGTCATCAGTCCCCTAGAACTTAGAACTGCTTAAACCTAACTAACCTAAGGACATCACACACATCCATGCACTGATTATGCAGTCGCGCGGTTCCGGACTGAGCGCCTACAACCTCTAGACCACCGCGGCCGGCAGGTGGGGACTCCCGGCCATCAGTGTCATACGATCACATAATTTTCATTTCAATTACCGTATATTAGCCTGCTAAACTTTAACGCAACGAACGTATATCATCACTAATCAGGAACGGTTAGAGAACATTTTTCCACACAAGTGATTTATCATTTGCTCTCTCTCCTCCCCCCTCTCGCACCATTTTCCGTTGTACACTTTCACTCTTGTCAGTTTTCGCTACTAACCGCGACGTGCACTGTAAATAAATCTTGTACTTGGGCGTCCCTCTCAGCTTGGCATCCCAAGCGGCGGCTTGTGTCACTTGGGCTGCAGCCTCAGCTCTACTTGCACCGGTTCATCACTAGTGTAGTACTCGAAGATGTGCTTCAAGTTCCGGAGACAAATGAAAATCGGATGGGACCAATTCGAAATTATATGGAGAACGATCGATGACAGGGAACCCAAGGCATCGGATTGTTGCAGAGGTCGCAGCGCTCGTAACAGATCAGGAATTGTCATGTGGAAGGAGAGGGTGCTCCATGAATGGACGAACTCTTCGAATTCTTGCTTTCAGTTTTCTGAGAGGTTCTGAGGCACCGACATAGTTACGTTACACGCTGCCACGTTACAATACCGAACCCACCAGTGGCAACTTGCGTCAGCGAAGCGGGAAAATCGATCGAATAATGTGCCTGACTTGTAATACCTCAACCGAAACTGAGAACAGAATAAGAAGTTCGGTGGTATTACTTTTCAGTACGATCTCGTATTCACCTTGACCCGTAATAAAAATTTTTGATACAGGGTACAACCAACGTTCCTTTAACCAGCAATATAAATTTGTTTTAAGCACATCAGAAATAATCGGGATTTAACCTGTCGGGATAGAAGCAAGCGTTAGCCCGCCTCTTCCGGGTATTCGGGGAGGCGTGTCAGCCCCGGATAGAATCCGCCGGGAGGGCTGGTCTGCAGGCCGGCGTGGATGTAATTTTTAGACGGTTCTCCCACATCCGACTAGGTGAATGCACCTCCTGCCTCAGTTCCACGATCCGCAAATAGTTAGAAAACGTGCTCCCAATTTCACGTGGGACAACACAAAGCACAGACAGATGGGATTCACAAATTCCGTTCCGGTGGGGAAGTGGCGGCGTGGGGCCACCTTCTATCATTAACATTGCCAAATACGAAAATCAACATGCCGACCGCGAAACGTTACGGAACAAAAGCCAGAAAAAAGAGGAATAATCGGGATTTCTTGTGCATTGCAGTTGTCGTACGTCCCTGTCAAGTCAAGTTCAAAGCACAACGGATTTTACCCACGAGGCTACGACAAATTTGATGGAGTAAGCTTTCTCCAATCATCAGATCTCACAATTCTTTTAATTTTATAACTCCATGCAACACCAGCATTAGCATGGATAACAGAACAGAAATGGGCGACGAAAACGTTGAACGGCGTAGCGGAATTTAGGATGCTCGAGATAATAGAATGAAGGAAAACCGGAGAAACTGACGTTTTGTGGGTACTCTTACAGAAAGAGAACCAATCATGTATACAGTCATGAGTGATCCCAGATTCACTTCAGAGATAAAGTCTTGAAGTCTCCGGATTTATTAATTACTTTTTATTCTATATCACACGATCTAGATTTTTTAAATTCTTCATAAACAGATTTTCCAATAAATATGACATTAGTTCATTTTCTGAGTAGTGACAACAGACAGCCAGTACCAACAGCAAATTATGCTCTGGAACCACTTAAATTTCTGTTGATGGCAAGAGGACATCAGCGTTTTTTGCAAGGGCATAAAGATTTATCTCTCGTTTACTTTCAAATCTCCGTCGAAGTATTTCATTTCTGTTCGTGAAGAGCCATCAGTTTATTTCGCCTCAGACTGAAATCATTAAGACGTGACAGTTACTCCCTGATGTGGTTCTAAGTTCTTTCGGTGCTCTGGTCACTTTATGTTGCGCGCATAATCACGGAATTGCCTCACATCGGACGTAATGTGCCCTTTTCTGAGGTAAGTGAGCCGTTGTAGGAGAGAAGGTCAACTCTAAAGAGGAAAGTTTACACTCCCCATAACTCAGGGCTAAAACAGACCGTTGCCTGCTCCTTGTGACTGTGAAGATAACGATAATGGCAAAGCAATCCCCACTCCAGTGGTACGCGCTGGAAACGACGGACTACAAACGAACGGGGCCAAGTACTAACTTCACAGCGTCAGTGGCACGGATTTCATCAGTACTAACTTCACAGCGCCAGTGGCACGGATTGCATGGCATTACCCGGCAAAACTAACTGAAAACTGCTCACGTTGGCAGCGTCATCGTGTTTACGTCCGAGAAACAGAGAAGACTGGGAGTAACATAGTACACTGCGGTATTCTTGAAAGTAGAGCGTTCTCTCTCTCTCTCTCCCCCCCCCCCTCCCCCCTTACGAAGTTCTGCATTGCACAACAATAAAACAGTGATCGGCATTTTTGTTTGGCGAAACTCTTGCCGCACTAACAACGTGATAACATTTAGTCACAGTCTATTGTGCATGAATTCACGGTTCATTTGAATAAATCACTGCCTGTTTAATTCTGATGGGTCATTCTTTCGTAAATATTGATGTACTGTAGTAAGCCTTTTCTGCAGCTACGTTGTATCACTCGCACCTGATGACTCATTTTTGCTGCCAACTTTTAATATAAAATTTCTTAAACAGAACAATTTTTCTTAAAGTTTCCGTACTAGCCATTGAGTCCAGTTTTGTGTGATAAAATATGTGACGTTTCCTCAACGTTTGGTATTCCTTCGCATCATGCATAAATATCGCTAAATTTGTTGTCTAACAACATATTTATCCATTTCGTCAACAGGATTGTCACAGTGTTCAATTTGCTTCTTCTTTCGGGGTAGATACGTAAATTCCAGTTTGTTCAGAATCGTGCTCCTACTGCCGAGCCGGCCGCGGTGACCGAGCGGTTCTAGGCGCACAACATATTAGTGGGTGTACACAATACACGCCAGTCAGCACAACATTTTTAGTCTTTTGTAGCTTGTGCGATTTTTTTTTTAATTTTACTACTTTTTAATCGTCTTCGTAGTCGAGGCGCCTACGGAATGTAAATACACAGGTACTCGGTCTGGAAACAGCCAGTCAGAAACTGGTAATGGAAGGAAGCTTCATCCCCAGTTTTTGGCTGGCAAAACGAGAAGAGCTGGTGTCAAAGAGCTCCTCATAACTATACGGGCTGTCTATGTCATGAACTTTGCTCAGTGTATCACGGAGTAATGATACGTGACATTGCTAGTGGTGATCCTGTCCGTCGGATGTCTAGGCAGTGTTTTGGTGCTATGAAAAGTAGTAGGCTGTATGCCTCCAAATAGTTTCACTTTCCCTCTCCATTCCGTTCTGTCCTCATCTATAAAACAAACACAATGCTATCCTTTCCATGCACTCATTCACAGATACAGAACCACAACTTGCAATGACTTCCAAGCTTGTGAGGGGGGGGGGGGGGGGGTAGGACATTATTTACGGTAGCTATGGAGGGGGGGGGGGGGTATGAAGTTCCGTGTTATGGGGTGTAGGAAGTTCGGTGTTAGACGACGGTGCCCAGTTTGGGGTCGGGTCAGGGTCAGGGTCACTTCACCAAATCCAGGTGATCGGCAAGAGGAACGCCACGGCCGGAGAGATGGCTTTAATTGGCAGCCCATTGTTCCTCACTGCCAGCCACCCGTCCTCCGACAATTGCATGGATATTTGACGCAATAGTTCAGTGGCAGCTTGCAGGGAAGTAGCGCATAGTGTAACGTCGGTTCCCTGCTAGACTCCAGGGCGCTTGGTCTTCTTGTTTATTTCCACAAATTTCCCAGTAACCAGAAGAATGGTAACTGCTTCCAGTGCTGTTGAAGGAAGTACGTTTGATCATCTATTAACTGGAAAATTTTCTCTGCTGGTTTAAAGTCGTACGGCATGAATGCCTGGGAGACACCCTTCGAGTCGGCAGGCACCTTTTCTTCGCAAAGTATGTGAGCTGTGTACGGGGTACAAAGCTGCAACGATATTGTGTGGCACTAAGAGAATCGAAACAGACGACAAAGACATATTTGCTCCATCGCCTTCAGGGTCGCATGGAGCACTGGAGTAAATACAGTATATCCACGAGGAAGGCGGATCCCTAAGACATGGCCGGGGAACGCTTCTGTACAACCAAAGGAATCCCCTTGTTTGAAACCATTAGGGTACTCAACTCTGAAACCTTGATGTCTTTGTGAAATGTTAAAAGAAAACAGAGACTGAAATTTAAAATCTGGAGTAAATATTTCTTATAATGCGTCAAGCTTAAAATAATTCTGGGCCTCTGTGGGGGCCAAGGTACTCCCACTTTGGCGTAATACTCTAAAACTAGCCACACATCTCCAAAAAGAAATCCTTCGCGCGAATCCCATAGGACTTCTCGCTCGTTGTTGATTATGGAAAAGTTTTTCCACTGGCGGCGGATCAATGCTATGGCGCGGTATGGTATGCAGGCGCGTATGACGTGGACAGTGTTTTATAGGCTTGTCCCATAATGAGGAGTTGTCACCATATGTGGAGCGGGGGGGCTCAATAGCCTCAGCGCAAATGCTCGGTACGGGGCTGCTTCTAAAGCCGTCAGTGGCCACCACCACATCCAACATTTCTAAATATGAGGCTCGTGCTAACCCATACAACGCGGAACCCATAATCGTGCCGACGCCATGCGAAGCCTCTGTAAAACTGGAGCAGACAAGTTTAAAACAGAACATGGAACAGTTAAAAAGGACTCACATGTAAAATGCGAATTAGTACCTATGAATACAACGTGTTAACTATTCATACTCCTGAACAATAGAGATATGAGTTCGCGACTGGTCGTGACGTGAAATGGAGACTGTCTGTACAACTGCCAAGGGGGTTTTAACGCTTTTAACATTTTGTTTCATTATCCACTATACGGCTGTTGCACCAAAAATCGAGAACTTTCAGCTGTGACATTGATGACGGGGTATCGAGGTGCCTAATTTTTTGGCCTACCAAGACCTACGCATTAAACACCTCTGTTAAACGTTCTCAAGCTAAATACCGAGTAATGGGCTCCTACCTCATAGTGACAAAACCATTTAGCCAGGCTGAGGTTTTTGTGATTTTTCTCTCAGAGATAAGGAGAGTACTTGCGCAGCATACATATCATCAACAAAAAGAAAACAAAATTAAGGAAGACGATGTTATTGACGAGAGAAAAACTCAAGTTGGAAAATAAGACATGTACAAATTTGTCTTTGGTAACAATGGGCAAAATCGAACGCCTACAACAGCCGTCCTCAGGTGCATGTCATATGAAAAAAATATCTGCAATCTCCAATTAAATGATACTTGCTCCAGCGAAACAGACGAGTCCTTCATTATGAAATTCTGTTGCAGATATGTTTAACTTACAGATCACACGAACGACTTCTTATTTTGAAGGTCAAGGAGGATATATGGTAAACTTTCCTGTGTTCCATCTTTTTTAAAACTTTACCTCTCCTTAACACAGTAACGAACTATGAGTTCGAGAGGTTTTCCATCGCACTTGTAATTGCAGTTCTACTAGGAGCACATTTAGAATGAGTCTACTTTCTTTCTCTTTTGTCAGCCAGCCGTATAATGAACAGTCTATGTCACCCGTAGTAATAACTGAGATTTTCTCGCAGCCCAGAAAACTATTCGGCGTTTGGATGCAGAAATTGTTCTTTAATTAGTTTCCTCTGCAGCCAAAAAAATCACCGTATGTCATTCTGAACACTTGTTCATGGCAACTGCAGCAAATACATTTTATTAATACGCTTCCGGAAGGAATCATTTATTTACCGCATTTCTGACTTTCGAGATTTTACAAAGTTCAGGTCGATGCACGCGCGTTTCGTGTCGTGCAACATAATACTCTGGAATAAGCGGGACACTGTTTCCCCTGAGACATGCATTCCGACTGAACTTTTCGCAATGGAAGCACTGAAATTCACAGTTATAGCCTCCACAAGCAAATAACATGAGTAACGATCAATTATACTCGCGAATAGCGACCAACACTTGGTTAAGTAGAACTCGTGCAAGCTTCAGTTTTTCTCACACAGGATGGCTTGAAATTGTAAAAGTAATACCAAAATCCATATTTCATTAGTTTAAATGTACAGCTAAAAAAATGTCACAATTTTTTAGCAGACGAGAGAAAGTAGAGAAAAAACACGTTCTAAAAATGTGAGTAAATTTCAATTTCTGAATCTTCAACTTTTGGAGAAGTTTTTCATCTTGGCAAGTCAGTCTACTAGCGTGTATTCTTATTTCAAGTAGGCTTTGTAAAAACCTTCTTTGAGCTTAAATTCAGTATCTGAATATAAACAACATTTTAATTCTTCATTGCAATTAATTACCGGAAGGGTAAAATTTCATGTTGTAGTACGATATTTAGTACAATACGTTCTAAATATTCTGAACCAGAGATGTCAAAATAACATACTTAATGATGGACTTAAGTGTGTTTGAACGAAAGATTTACTTCTTCATGAAGCATGCTGTTTTCAATTAAAAGTGTTCACAGTGCCAGAATATGATTCAAACATAACTGATAATGAGACAGCAGTGGAGAAACACGGAACAATTCCTGTATTATAAATTACATTAAAATTTCACATACAGAATAAAATGTCATTAATCACTTGTAAGGAAACGATATTCCTTATTTTGTTTGGACCAGACCATTAGCTTCTGTTCGTATCAGTATATAAAATATGTTATACTACCAACCCATCCCAGCTTCCCAAGGGTCGCACTAACTGTGTCTGCGGCCGAACGACTTGTCTCCAGTAGCGGTAATAGCTCTAAACAACCACGCAGACCGTCCTCATAAACCAGTCTACCAATTAGTAAAACCCGTATCAAAATCTTTACACTATTTCTACACTTACGTAGATACCCAGCAAGCCACTGTAAGGTGCGTGCCGGAGGGTACCCTGTACCACTACTTGTCATTTCACCCCCTGTTCCACTCGCAAATAGGGTAGGGGAAAAACGACTGACTGTACGCCTCCGTATGCGTCCTAATTTCTCGTATCTTATCTTAGCGGTCCTTACGCGCGATGTATGTTGGCGGTAGCAGAATCTTTCGGTAGTCAGCGTCAGATGCCGGTTCTCTAAATTTTCTCGATAGTGTTCCCCAAAACGAACGCCGCCTTCCCTCCAGGGATTCCCATTTGAAATTCTGATGCATCTCCGTAAAACATTTTGTTCGAATCTACCGGCAACAAATCTAGCTACCCTCCTCTGAATTTCTTCTATTTCTTCCTTTAGTCCGACCTGGTACGGATACCAAACACACCAACAGTCCTCAAAAATAGGTAGCACCAGCGTCCTATATGCGGCCTGCTCTACAGGTGAACCACTCTTCCTTAATATTCTCCCAATTTGACCATTTGCTTTCTTGAGGTTAGCCTGAACGTGAAAAGTGATTATAAGATGAACGTCAACACAAGCAAAACAAAGCAATGGAGCACAGTCGAAGTAAGTAAGATGATAACAGGGAATTTCATTAGGAAATGAGACCCTAGAAATAGTAAAGTTTCGCTATTTGGACACAAACTGATTATGACGGAAGTACAAAGGATATAAAAGGAAGACAGACAAAAGACGTTAACATCGAATATAATTTAAGTGGTACAAATTCTCCTCTGGAAGTCTTTAGAATGTAGCTTTACAATGAAGCAAAATGTTGACCATAATTAGTGGAGACAATAAGAGAGTAGGAGGTTTTTACAGGTGACGCAACAGATTTATGTTAATTAGATGGAGGGATTGCGTGATTAATAAAGTACTGATCGAGTCGTGGAGAAAAGAAATGCTTGACCCAATTTGACTGAAAGAGGTCATAGCTCAATAGGACACGTCCTGAAGCGCCAAGGAATAATCAAGTTTGCTAATAGAGGTCAAGGTGAGTGGGCAGGGAAGGGAAGCGGACAGGGGGAAGGGCTAAAACTGCAGACGGAGACTAAGGCTTGTATACAGTAAGAAGGTTAAAGTGTATGTAGATGGCAGCAGTTACGTGGAGTCGAGGAGATTTGCATATAACAGATTAGCATCTAGAACAGCAACGAATCAATTGTCCGACTGCACACCGCAACAACGTAATAAGCTTAGCACATTTGAGGCCATTGTATTTATTCTACTTGCGCGTTCTAAGTGCGTGCTACAAGTAAATGAGAAGAGGGTTTAAAGTTCTGCGGACAGGGTGGTACACTACAGGGGGGCTGTTCTTACAAAAATGAGCGACGGAAGTGTTTGTGATATATTTAACAACACGCTATTCTCTGGGACTGGTGCGGCAAGATAGCGAAAAATCTTAACATCCTATATAGGGCCTCCCGGCCAATAACTCCATAACATACTTTAATTTTTTGCGTGACAAGACCACTCGAATATTTCAAAAGCCTCAAAGAATCTATTATATGTGTAAGAGATAGTTATATGGTTAGTTCAGTGAAAAAGTCCTTTCGATCTTGTACGTAACAATATTTCTCAAATACTGTTCCCAAATCGATCATTTATTTTGTCGCCCGAGTGGATTAATACTCTCTTCGGTTCGTTCGCATACACCTACTACAATTTTAGTAATGTGTCAAAGGAGAAAAAGGTAAATGAGAACACTAGAGAGAGGGGGGGGAAGGAGAAAGGGGGGGATGTTCGTGGTACTAGGTGGGGAAATAGCGAAGCCACAGAAACGACAGCCTCGCCTTTGGTGTTAGACGGAAGCAGACATCTGAGGACCAGCACCAGTTTGTCAGTATAATCTCCGGATCCAATGCCTGCCGGTCGCGATAGAGAGGAGCTTCCCGCGACGGTCCGGAGACTTTGGCTATCAGAGACCACCCGCGCCATTTCGCTTCGTCCACAGTCCGCCTGTTTCTGCGCCAAGCCTACAGCAAACCCCCGTGACCAACACTTGTCCTGTGGGCAGGACTGCTGTCTAAACGCCGCCGAATACACTCGTCGTAAAATGAAACGCTGAAACAAAACTGGTGTGTCCTGAAGGCAGCGTACTATCCTGAGAAGGTCCCTGTACGGACATTTAAAGGCAGTAAATTAGACGCACGTAGCCATATTAAATATTCATCCCCACTCGAATTTCTCCTGAAGAATGTGCGATTTCATTTACATTTGGTTAGTGTTGTATGTCCATTCATGTCATGAGCTTTCTAGAGGCAACAGAAAATTGGATTCACGTGATATATTAACGTCAGGACTATCGATGGAATGAAGAAATACGATTCCTCTGAACAATATTCTACAGGATCTGAGAAATAGGGTGAAAACCACTGTACATGTAAATATAATTAACATACAACTCCATATAATGGAAAGTGTTAGGATGAGCTTCCTTCATGACCGTCACTCTAGGAGGACGGAAAGGCGATTAGGGTTTAAGGTCGTCAGAGATGAAACTCATTCTTCGATTGGGGAAGACAAGGAAGCCACGACTTCCATTTGCTACACATTTCGTAACCTCCAACACTAATTTGACTTTCTGCCGTCGGTATGATGTGTTTAACAAGCACATGACGCAAGAAGTTAGGAGAAGAACAGGCTTTAAGCATTGAAACACAAACACTAACTTAGTTCACTATTTATCTTGAACGAAAAAACATGCGAGTAGCAGCTTTGTCTATTGCAATAACTGTAAAACAAGACGGTATTTCTTTTAACGTTGAACGTGTGAAGTGATACTATATGCAAATCAGTATATCATGAGGTATCAGATAGATATCCAGTCATCATAAAACTCTATCATAACATTTATCGCAAACAAAATTAAGTAATCTCAGATACAATGCCGGCCGCTGTGGCCGAGTGGTTCTAGGCGCTTCATTTCGGAACCGCGCTGCTGCTACAGTCGAAGGTTCGAATCCTGCCTCGGGCATGGATGTGTGTGATGTCCTTAGGTTAGTTAGGTTTAAGTAGTTTCTAAGTCTAGGGGACTGATGACCTCAGATGTTAAGTCCCATAGCGCTTAGAGCCATTTGAACCATCAGAGACAACGTAATAACATACAGTAAAAATACATCGAATGTTGCAGAACATTTAACTTGTAGAGAGGCCGCACAAAACGAGATAAGAGCTGTGAGAAAGAAAATGGAATCATATTCCAGAGATGATGGATTCAAGTCCTACTTCGATAATACGAGCCTAAATCGTTTCATGTGCAGACCGCTTTACAACGTGCTAAGAGAAGGCAGTTTTCCCTCCTACCTCTGTTCAACGGAGCTTTTCTATCCATCTCTAGCGAAAATAATGGACATAGAAAGTAAAATTCCAAAGTTATTTGTAGAGGCTACGTCAAGCTTTAGCAGATAACTTAAAATGTCCGCTGCAAAAATAACTGAGAATATGTGAAAAAGTTACCGTTAGTAACTGCACAACAACTACAGACCGTTACTATTAGGACTCTACACTCAACGAGTGACTTACACAGGTGTGGATTCGAGGAAGTGGTGGGCGCTAGTCCACGACTTGCAAAACATTCTCAAATGAATAACAAATCAGCAGTTACATATCAGATTAGCAAACTGAAAATTCGAGTAACATTTCTGAAGCGTATAGCGCCGCTATTTTGCACTGTGATTCCAGAACGTGCTGAAACCACCGTACTGCAGAGTGTCGAGCATACGACACATTCAGAGAAGCTGAAAAATCTGTACTATTCGTTCTTTGATCTGCAGACAATCCGTGACTTCTCTTTACAAATTTAAACTGGTCTTAAGAGAACTACTCGTAAGAAATTTATTCCTCCGCATTTTTTTTTATGGGCAGCGTTGTTAAGGAAGATCCAAGTATGTCACAATCAATGAGGTGAAGCTGCAAGGTACTGAATGCTATCTAGCAGCAGATACTAATATCAGAAACAGGCAAAGAAGTGCTCTTTCGAACACACTGGTTTTTCTACTTTCCTAAGGTAGCGCAAAACTGTTCTGCGGCTTATATGAGAAGCTGCCCATTATTTAACTTGAGAATCTATTTAACCACAAGCAGTTCAGAGATTAACAAATCGTAATTGGTTTAGCAGTTCTTAAGGCGCAACCTGTCTGGAAACAAGAGGGAGAAATAGATGGAACGCACAAAGGTAAAATGCTACATAGCACGAAATACAGAAACTCACTGACGCCATTTCAATCTCCGATTTGACACCGAAGTAAAAGGAAGAAATGAACATGAAACAGAAATGGAAAAAAAAGACAAAATCCTCCGCGCAATCAAAGTCGCATCACGATAAATGAAACCGCAAAGCTCCTAAAGGGCGCGTTCAGAAATTCTCTGCGGGCGCCGCTGCAAGTAAAAAAACCAAAAACAAAACTTGCCTTACGATTACGCGCGCAAAGTGCCGTGGTTCAGGCCGTCAGAAATCGGACAAAGAAAATCAGATTTCTCGCTAAAGTGTCAACTATATTTTTTATGGCAACGTGCGGACGAACACACTGCTGTGCGAAAGAAGAAAATTGAATATGTATGTCATCACCAAAATTCTTTTGTAGGCGGCCAAAAACTCGAACCTGTATTACAAATACCCTGGAGGACGTGCAGATCTCCAAACAAACACATGTGCGTGTGTCTGAGCGTATATGTCGCCACCCAGATAATGAGCAGAGAACATGAAAATAAATAGCTTGCATCTATCTTTCTGTGAACGAAAGATTGCAATTTCAATTTAGCTCCACATTACAAGCGGAGGAAAATGTAGTTCACATATCAGGCACAACGAGATGTTAATTAGTTAAAAGTGTCTCGTCAAGAGCTGCCAATCATAATCTGCACTATTAGCTAAAGGCCACACAAAAACGAGGTGACAGTCCGCTCTCCCACCACCCATGGCAATTCGTTTATCTGTGCTAACAGCATTACATAGCAAATTAATTCTGACATTTGTCCCAAATTACAGGCACCACGTTTTTGCCGTAACGGAGAGAAGCCTGATGTATTGGTCTTTTAGATCCTAGACTACTACAGCGCCATGTGGCCCCAGGGCTTGGTTTTCTCTGATAGCCAAGCAGTCTCTAGTACATCAAAAGCAGCACTGAACAACAATCAGACACTATAATATCATAATGATAAAAAATGTAATTTGAACTCCGTGCAAATGATTTACGATCTCTTTTCATCCTTCGAATATTTATTATAAAGAAACAGTACACCTGCCTTCATTCCAACATTTATGGAGAGACTATTCTTTAAGGACAGTTCTCTCTCCATATTTTACTGTATCTTCTTCACCTCCTGGTTTCCCTTTACTCTAGTCTATGTTTTGCATACATTGCACCGAATTAAAACAATTGCCTTGTTTATATCTGCATAGCATTTTTTGCGGTACCCCTACATCTGTGACATTGTCTTTTGTTATACACTACTGGCCATTAGAATTGCTACACCACGAAGATGGCGTGCTACAGACGTGAAATTTAACCGACAGGAAGAAGATGCTGTGATATGCAAACGATTAGCTTTTCAGAGATTTCACACAAGGTTGGCGCCGGTGGCGACACCAACAACGTGCTCACATGAGGAAAGTTTCCAACCGATTTCTCATACACAAACAGCAGTTGACTGGTGTTGCCTAGTGAAACGTCGTTGTGATACCTCGAGTAAGGAGCAGAAATGCGTACCATCACGTTTTCGGCTTTGATAAAGATCGGATTGTAGCCTATTGCGATTGCGGTTTATCGTATCGCGACATTGCTGCTCGTGTTGATCGAGATCCAATGACTGTTAGCAGAATATGGAATCAGTGGGTTAAGGAGGGTTATACGGAACGCTGTGTTGGATCCTAACGGCCTCGTATTACTAGCAGTCGAGATGACAGGCATGTTATCCGCATGGCTGTAACGGATCGTGCAGCCACGTCTCAATCCCTGAGTCAACAGATGACGACGTTTGCAAGACAACAACCATCTGCACGAACAGTTCGACGAAGTTAGCAGCAGCATGGACTATCAGTTCGGAGACCATGGCTACGGTTACCCTTGACGCTACATCACAGACAGGAGCGCCTGCGATGGTGTACTCAACGACGAACCTGGGTGCACGAATTGGTGACATCGCGGTGAACGCACATTGGAAGCGTGCATTCGTCATCGCCATACTGGCGTATCACGTGGCGTGATGGTATGGGGTACCACTGGTTACTCGTCGCGGTCACCTCTTGTTCGCATTGATGCCACTTTGAACAGTGGACGTTACATTTCAGATGTGTTACGACCCGTGGTTCTACCCTTCATCCTATCCCTGCGAAACCCTACATTTCAGCAGGATAATGCACGACCGCATGTTGCAGGTCCTGTAGGGGCCTTTCTGGATACAGAAAATGTTCGACTGCTGCCCTGGCCGGCACATTCTCCAGATCTCTCACGAATTGAAAACGTCTGGTCAATGGTGGCCGAGCAACTGGCTCGTCACACTACGCCAGTCACGACTCTTGATGAACTGTGGTATCGTGTTGAAGCTGCATGGGCAGCTGTACTTGTACACGCCATCCAAGCTCTGATTGACTCAATGCCCAGGCGTATCAAGGCTGTTATTACGGCCAGAGGTGGTTTCTCTGGGTACTGATTTCTCAGGATCTATGCACCCAAATTGCGTGAAAATGTAATCACATGTCAGTTCTAGTATAATATATTTGTCCAATGAATACTCTTTTATCATCTGCATGTCTTCCTGGTGTAGCAATTTTAATGGCCAGTAGTGGACATGGAACACAATGATATTTACACTGACAGCGTAACTGCGCATTCTCTGTGGCACAAGGGAAAAAATCTCGTATTTTCTTTATAGCCTATCGAGTGCCTCATACTTAATGTCGAAACTGTACTCCAGTACATTCGCTAAAACAGATCTTGCATGTGTACCTTTAAGCTTATCCTCGCTACTGACGTTGAAAAACCCGTCCAAATTATCACATAGTAATAGAGATTTTAGTGTCCTCGTTCAGAATATCACGTTACAAATGGGCCAATATATGCACTCTGTATCCTTAGTGTACCCAAGAAGGAAAACGGCCCCCAGCCGTCACTTATTACCTTTGCCTTGGCAAAGAACAGTATGTATGTGTTATTATGGTCCTTACGGTTTCTTCATTAATTTTAAGTGTTATTGACACATTTTTTGTTAACGCTTGAGTTATAGTCAGTGCAGATATAAAAAGGCTACTATAAATTGCGCATGGGTATGCATCTGAGGACGAATAAGCAGTCTGAACAAATCTACAATTTTTACTACAGAAATCATGAAAAAAAATGGTAACTAGTAGGGGCACGATAGGCCAAATGTAGACTTTCCTGTATGTCAATCACGTCAGGAAGCAATCCTATACAGAGATTACAGCGTAAACATTATATATAGCGTTGTTTGGGACGTACAAGGCATTTAGCAAATATTCCGGCACTATTATAAAACGGGAACAATATAACTGCAATAACAGAACTACCTGCCTTGTGATATCATCTATACTGCTAACCGGACGAAACGATCACTCGATCCCAGTGCAGGTTGCCTGCCTAATGGCTTCCAAAAGAAACAAAAATGTGATGTTCAGTATTTCATACAATTATTCACGGAATTTAAAAATTTGAAATCGTGTCATTAAGAGACATAATCTTATTTTAAAGGTTTAACACAGTGAGACAAGTAATACGGTTAGAAAATATGTATATAATGAGGGGGCGTAGCCCCTGACGCGCGAATTATCCAGATTATATTCGTGCAATCTGCGGTGTTCGTGGTCTCGCGGTAGCGTTCTCGTTTCCCGAGCACGGGGTCCCGGGTTCGATTCCCGGCGGGATCAGGGATTTCCACCTGCACCGAGAGGACTGGATGTTGCTGTGTCGTCTTCATCATCATCATTACGGTCGGAGCAAGACAACGGAAATCACCTCCATTAGAACTGCAGCCTAGAACGGCGGTGAGGGCCTCCCGCATCGTCGCCCTACGTTCTGTCAAGAAGGATGAGACTTCATTTCCATTTTCGTCCAGTGTTTGAGAACAAGAGCTACTTAAAAAAATAAAAAGAACTTTAAATATATTCGTAACCTTTTTTAAATCTTTTCTCGCTTACGACCCCACAAGGTAATGAAAGAACATTTTATCGTTTACTAGATGTTCGTTGTTCATGCATTAATATTTCAGCATTAATCGTACAATAAACGGTTTAACATTATGTGCAACTTACCAAAAAGATCTTAAATGAACATGTAAAGATGGTATGACTTTCTTGGTTTAACAGTTTTGATTTTTTTCATTCGTCTTGCATGAACAATCCGATACTAATAAAGAACCATAGTTAGGGTTTTTTTTATCTTTCACAGTTACTGTTTTACATGCTCTACGTCTAACATTTTACACACTAAATCGTTTGTAATGTAATCAGACGTCTGAAGCTACATTATACACGGGAGTTAGACTATTTAATGAACATATGATTCAGTTTTTGTTGAGCTTAGACGTCTATCTACGGTGAAGAGAAAATTCGAAAAAATACAAGTCTATAAAGTTAAATATAACGCAACTGAAGGAGTACGCAACTGAAGGACTAAAATTCGGAGGGGAAAACGGCTATACATATCCAAACAACAGAAGAATCTTCACTTGCTGTGTAAGTCAGACTGTTGTATTGTATTCTGAAAGTCATAGCGGGCCGACATCAATATATTTCTTGCAAATGCTGCAAATGCTTCATTGCGACAAATATACTTCGACATAAGTGAAGCGAATGAAACTGTATGTTCTTTAGCATTTTATTAAATCTGCCACACTTCTCTTAACAGCAGAACCCCCTTTTCTTTTCAAATTCCTCTAAAATGTACCACAAAAAATTGTGATTGACCGTAGGTGATCAAGAACGACCCTGAAAGTCAGAGAATCGTACGCTACTATGACTGTTGCTTTCAAACAGTGAGTAGCATGTAAGAGAGTATATTCAGGTTAGTCAGATCCACCAAGTTAATTATTAACGACAATGTCGGTAGTTTAGTTATGGATTAATACCTCCAGTTTAATCCGTACCTCTCAACGTAATAAAGCCAAACAAATGAAACAGATTACGGATTTACATCCACTGCGCGTGAAATCTGATCATATATTTTTCCACTAGTACAAAGGGGTTCATGTCGGAATCATCCTTTTTTGTGCTTATTCCCTTTAGTTGACTGATAAGTGTTAAGTCATCCTTTTTCGCACTTGTACATGACATGCGACAAATGACATGAGCATGGACGAGGCAAATGACGATTACGGCGTAGAGACGCATCCTGCAGCGCCGAACCGCTATTCCATCATACGGAAAGAGTTGTAGAAGAGGAAAGAGAAAAACAGACAGTGCTTATCCACCTCGACAGCGAGCAGTGAAGCCGCTCCAGAACTATTACTGCAGCACAACTGATGGACAAACGCTTGCCAAAGCCGAGAGCCTTAACTGTCTCCACCACAGGCGGCAAAAGGAAGACGGTCGCACGTTCCAACATGGTGGGTCGCGCCTGGACGTCACTGGCGTCCAGGTGTGGCATAACCACTGCGCAAATTGAAACAAAAAAAGCGCCAAAGATGGTACCTGGCAGGGTGTCAAGCCGAAGAAAAATCGAGCGGCCAAAACCGCGCGAACTGTCTCCAAAACTTCGACTTCTGTCGATAACGGCTCCAATTGTTGGAGGAACAGGAGAAGACTTCTGCCCCAGCACCCACACAGCAGCCCATTGCCGCCTAGCGTCCAACACCAGACGGATCGGTCGTAAACCACTGCCCGTCATCACAGAAGTTAAGGACGACTATAAAGGTTTTCTGCTGCGACTTGATGGATGGATGACAGTTGTCTATATCGTCAAGTGCGTGGGGGAAGATCTGGTTCGGGTGCAGCTGCCGAAATGCGGATAATACAGGAAAGACACAAGCGAGGCCGCAGAGCTGTCGTTGGCATTCTTCACGGACACCACAATCCCTGAAAATCTGCTGAAGATAATGTTTAACGCTTTCCCACACTGTGGGTATCTTGGATACGTCAAAGAAGAGGTAGATAGTAGGTCATGGGCTTAATGTGCACTCTTTGTCGTGCATTAAATCGCTCAAGATCCAGACACACTTCCGCCTTTGTCATTGCACAGAACAATACGGAGAAGCTATATTCAGTGACGAGGGTGGTCGAGAGGTCGGTTATCACCGAGACGCTGAAGTATGAAGGAGGACCATCGCAGTGCTTCCGCTGATAAAGTGGACAAGCGCATGTGGCCACTGTTCTTTCCATGAGGTATGCATCAGTGTGCGGGAAACCACGTGAGCTCTCCAGCCCCTTTCCCAAAATGCACCCTCCAGGATGCAAGAACTGCAACGGCAACTACATTCCGAGCTACCGCGGCTGCGAGGTGTTTCAAACGGCGATAGCTCACCTGTGTGCCCTTTCTGCGAAGAAGGCAGTTTGAAACTCTACCCGACGCCAGCGCCTTGGCGCCCAATCGGCGGAGAGCCTGGCCAACATTGCCGCTGTTGCCACGACGCCGGCCGCAACCGAGACTGCAACCTTCCCTGCCGCAGGGGTCAACAATGAACACTGGTGCGCCAGAACAGTTACTCCAGACGAGCGGCGAGATTCTCCACACATGGAAAAAATGCGCTGCCCCGGCAGTAGACGTCACATCGCGGTAGGATACGGTAGCGGACAGTACCATTGCCGATTGCAACGCTGACGCGTCGCGGCAGATCACACCAGCCGCCATCACCAGAAGCCACCTGCCGACGCTGCTTGTTTCGCGTCTGCCGTGCTCAGCCAGGTCTCGCGCCCCACGCTGCAGCACATGACCGAGGCAGTGATGAGCGCTGTACAAGCAGTCAGGCCGGTTGCACAGTTCGGACGCTCCCACCGACTTCCGCGCCCGTAACAGTGAGGAGGGGCCAGACCGCTAGTCAGCATGCGCTGAGCTCTTTCTGTCGGTGCCCTGCTTACAAAATGAGAGAAAGGGGGCACCGAGATGACCCCACAACAAAAGAGGAGTTTCTTTTTCATGTTACAGATCTTGAAGGAACAGCAGCAATACTTCCGAAAAAAAACACGAAATGAAATCTCCGTCTTATGTCAGCAGAGAAGCAATAACAGCAGAATCGACCAGTCAGGAGAGCTCAGTGACTTCGAACGTGGACTACCCATTGGACGCCGTCTGAGTAACAAATCCATCATCAGCATTTCAACTCTTCTGCAGCTAACCGAGCCGACGGTTAGTAATGTCGAATCTCGAAGATACAACAACAGCTAAACCAAGAACAGACAAACACTATGTGATGAAAAGTATCCCGACGCCCCCGGAAACATACATTTTTCATATTAGGTGCATTGTGCTACCACCTACAGCCAGGTTCTCCATATGAGCGACCTCAGTAGCCATTAGACATCGTGTGAGAGCAGAATGGGCCGCTCCGCGGAACTCACGGACTTCGAAAGTGGTCAGGTGATTGGGTATCACTTGTGTCATATGTCTGATTTCCACGCTCTTAAACATCCTTAAGTCCACTGTTTCCGATAGTGAAGTGGGAACGTGAAGGTCACGTAAAGCACAAAAGCATACAGGCCGACCTCGTCTGCTGACTGACAGAGACCGCCGACAGTTGCAGAGGGTCGTAATGAGTAATAGGCAGACATCTATTCAGAACATCACAGAGAAATTCCGAACTGCATTAGAATCTACTGCAAGTACTACGACAGCTAGACAGGAGGTGAGATAACTTGGATTTCACAGTATAGCAGCTGCTCATAAGCCACACATCACGCCGGTAAATGCCACTACCACAGCACAAGCCTATATTGATGTTTCAAGCACCTTCTTGCACTACCACAGCACAAGCCTATATTTATGTTTCAAGCACCTCCTTGCTTCCCACTGTTGAAGAGCAATTCGGGAACGGCGATTGCAACTTTCTTCACGATCGACCACCTGTTCATAATGCACGGCCTGTGGCGGAATGGTTATCCGACAATAACATCCCTGCAATGTACTGGTCTGCACAGAGTCCTGACCTGAATCCTACAAAACATCTTTGGAGTGTTTTGGAACGCCGAGTTGGTGCCAGGCCTCACCGACCGACATCTATACGTCTCCTCAGTGCAGCACTCCGTGAAGAATGGGCTGCCATTCCACAAGAAACCTTCCAGCACCTGATTGAAAGTATACCTGCGAGCGTGGAAGCTGTCATCGAGGCTAAGGGTGGCCCAACACCACATTGAATTCTAGCATTACCGATGGAGGTCGCCAACAACTTGTAAGTCATAGCCAGGTGTCCGGACACTTTTGATCACATAGTGTATATCATACTGGCAGACAGGGACCACCGAGCATTTCGGAGGGTGGTTAAATCCAATCGCATGAAATTAACAGAAGAAATGACCGTGGGTTCCAAGATACTACTAACAATCCAGCTAGCACAATAACTTCGCGTAGGCAGTTAAAATGAATCGGGTACAATGGTCGAGTGATTCCTCATGAGGCATATATTTCCGTAGTCAATGCTATGCGGCGCTTGAGGTAGTATAAAGAGCGTTAATACCGGACGGTGGATGAGTGGAAACGATTGACTTGGATGATGAATTCCGTTACACCCTGTGGCAATCCTATTTTTGTTTGTCGCGTCCCTGGAGAGCGTTACCTGCTGTCATCTGTTGCGCCGGCAGCGACATACGGAGGTGATGATGTTACCGTAGGACGGTGTTTTTCGTGGATAGTTGGAAGTTCCCTTGTTGCGCTTAAGAAAATTCTAAATATGGAATCACATGAACACATTTTACGGCACTGCAAACTCCGTTCAGTCTGTTCGCAGACGATAGTTATTGTATCAACGTGACAACACAACCTGTCAAAGTAGCGCATGTAAGGCAATGGTTTGTGGACAATAACGTTGCTGAAATGGACTAGCCTGACCTGAGTTCCGATCTGACGCAATGGAGTATCGCTGGGATGAGTTAGATCGTCGACTTCGCTTCAGACCCCAACGTCTAAAATCACTATCCTCTCTGGTTTTGGCCCTTGAAGAAGAACGGGTTGCTATTACTCCATAGACGTTCAGACAACTCAATGAAAGTGCCCGCATCAGAGATTAAGTCGTCATGAAGTCGAAGGGTACACACTCCATATTAATGTCAATTAAAAGTGGTCGGGGTACTTCTGATATCAGATAACGTCTGAAAATTTCAAGCAGACGCACTGTGCGAAAAATAACTTTTTTTTTTTTTTAACTGAGGAATTTCCAGTGAGCGAAAAAAAGAATCCCACTATGATTCCATAACGCAGGTCGAATCTTTTCCCTATAAGGCACAGCTGAATTGCGTCTAAAATGGAGCGAAAATAGGTCGGACCTAACAACGTGTGGTGAACGTTGTTCCAGCGAGACGAACTTGAAGTAGCTGCTGACAGCCTGGCGCGCTCTCCACTTCGCGAGATGAGAAGACAGTGTGTTTGTTTACTGGAAAAATGAATGCTCTGCAACGCAACCAGGAAGTTACATTTTTCACGTTGCTTCACTGCCCCGCATCACTCAGGAACGCGGTCACTAGCTTGAAAGGAGAAAGGAACTTACATTATGAACGTCGAGATTCTTCTAATACTGTAAAATTAATGGATACTGTATCGGAAAAAGGGAAAAGTATAATTACGGGTTCAGATAATAAGTTAAGGATGAAAAAAAAAGTTATTACTAGTTGCTGGAAAGCGTTCACTATCTTCTCAAAAAGCCACGCATCTTGGATAACTCAGATGTTACCCATGTAAAATAAAGATACAAACTGCATATCAAACTCCTCTAAAAGTGCCTTTGACAGCATACGTCACTCTTTCTGTTAAGTGTGTTATCGGATGGAGATACTAAGCTCACGACAACGACTATCCCAGTTTTTTTCGTCATGAGTACACAACGTGGCAAAATGACATTTCTGTCGTATTCCACCCCTACCCTTACAATAGACAGTTGTTACTTTACTCTTCTCACAAAAAAAAGAACTTTTCAAGGAATCATTTCAGTATTTTACGCTACTGCTTTAGGTAAACCACAAAATATTAGACTGACGGTGGCTACTAGGCAGGTATTTGAATCCGAATCCTAGCACAGTAACTTCTGAGCGATAATCAATAACTGTCATCAAACGATACTAGAGAATATTTAAAAATATGTCAAGACATTTAGAGAATATTCGACGCGAACAACGTTAATGTTCAAACAGGTAACACGTTTCTTCTACATTGTAAAACAACAGTGTTACGACCTATATCTTCTGTTTCAAAAAGAGTAGCGAATACATATGATCCTACGGCAAAAACGAACAGCGCCTGTAAATTGGCTACATACAGAGCACAGAAACACTCAAGGAAAACAATGACGGCGATTAAAATAAAAACAACTGAAGGTGTTCAGGAAACTTACAAAATGCTGGCTGGCCTGATGTCAGCTCTACATTCGACATATTAAATACAATCTAGGAGGTCGTAATGGAAACGTCGGATCAGTACAGGTATTAGAAGTATTTCCACATCGAAACAAGGAAAACGCACAAAATTGTCAGAACAAGTAAAAATAGATGAAAATCACAATATTGTGTATTTTCCATAGGTTTAATTTATTTAGCTAACCGTTTTTCATCTTAGAAGGGCGTCATCAGATTTTAAATGACTATAGCCCTCAAGGGAGTCAAAGTTCTTCTGCAAAGAAGCGACGGTAGAATCAGTTAACAAGAACAAGTAAGCAGACCCCAGAAATACTTCCATATTACATTGAGGTGACGAAACTTATGGGATACCAACTAATATCGTGTCGGAGCACCTGCTGCCCGGCGCTGTGAAGTAACTTGACGTGACATGGGCTCGTCGCTGGAAGTCCTCTACAGAAATACTGAGCCATGCTGCCTCTATAGGCGTCCATAACTGCGAATGTGTTGCCGGTGCAGAACTTTGTGCACGAACTGACCTCTCGCATATGTCCATACATTTTCTATGGGATTCATGTCGGGCAATATGGGTGGCTAAACCATTCGCTCTAACTGTCCGCAACTTTCTACAAACCAATCGCGAACAACTGGCTCATTGTCGTCCATAATAATTCCAACATTATTTGGGTGCATGAAATGTTCTCCAAGCAGCCGAACATAACCATTTCCAGTCAATGATTGGTTCAGTTGGGCCAGTGGAGCCAGTACATTCCATGTAAACGCAGCCTACACTATTATGGAGCCATCACCAGCTTGCACAGTGTCTTGTTGACAACTTGGGTCCATGGCTTCGTGGGGTCTGCGCTACACTCGAACCCTACCATCAGCTTCTACCAACTGAAATCGGGAATCATCCGACTAGGCCACGTTTTACAGTCATATAGGATCCAACCGATATGATCACGAGCCCAGGAGAGGCGCTGTTGGGCTTATAGGAAATGCACTTACGTCGGTCGTTTGCTGCTATAGCCCAGTAGGCCAGCTTTCTCCCCGCTGTCCAAACGGATACGTGCGTCGTACGTCCCAAGTTGGTTTCTGCGGTAATTTCACGTAGTACTGCTTGTCTGTTAGCACTGACAACTCTATACAAACGGCCCTGCCCTCGACCGTTGAGTGAAGGCCATCGGCCACTGCGTTGTCCATGGTGAGAGAGAATCCCTGAAATATGATATTCTCGGCACACTTTCTGACACTGCGGATCGCGGAATATTGAATTCTCTACAGATTTCCAAATGGATTGTCCACTGCAACTGCTATTCTGCGTTCAGAGTCTGTTAATTCCCGTCGTGCGGTCATAATCATATCAGAAACCTTTTCACATGAATCACCTTAGTACAGATGACAGTTCCGCTAATGCCCTACCCTTTCATACCTTGTATACGCAATACTACCGCCATCTATATAAGTGCATAACGCTATCGCATGACTTTTGTCACCGAACTATATAGTACATACTATTAATAATTTATTTTTATACGTAGGTGAAAAAATCTGTTGAAAAAGTCCGTAAGTTAAAGCAAAATAGTACCCTGAAGAATCAATACACAGCAGATTTAATTAAATCAAACTTAGCCATACCCTCCCGTCTGAAATAAAGAAAAATCCTCATTGACCTCAACAGTGAACGTTCGTTTGTAGTCAACGAAATCTCCTCAAGAAGATGGTAAAAAGAGTAGCCCGTTAATTTGTTGTGTTCTCAGTCATGTGTGCAATGCGTAATTATGTTTGCAAAAACAGACATAATGTCTGATGGGATACCGCAAACACTAGTTATACAATGTTACTTATAATCCGTAATTATTGCAAAAATGTTTATTCATATGACCGGTTTCGGTTCCTCAAGAACCATCTTTCGATCTGCAATTTCGGTTACAGGAGTTACCCGTCCACACACTGCATGTGAAGGTTGCTCTGTGTGTACAGATTACTGCTGTAACCGAAATTGCAGATCTGAAGATGTTTCTACAGGAACGGAAACAGGTCGTGTGAATAAACGTTTTAGCAATCAAGTAGAATTATAAGTAACAATGCGCGATTAGTTCAGTGTATTCCCCAGCCAGATTAAAATATAAAAAAGTTGACTCCACAACCTACTAGTCTCCTTACACTATTTTCCAAAAATCTTGAGAAGGTAATGTTCTCGAGGGTTGTTACTAGAACGTCATTAAGCACATGATAAAATTTTTACATTTGAAATAACACTAATTGGTATTTTGAAGTGACTTACCAAAGGTATTTCATTGTTTCAATTATAATAGTCTTTTACAGTAGTTACGATTTTATGGAACACATAGTCCAGCTCATGCCTGAATTAGTTGTTGTAGAAAGATGCTCCAGAAAGTTACTCTGCGCTGCTCGGGTGATAAAAAGAGAAACAACACATCATCCGCATGGGGAGAAATTACAATGGGAGTCCCACACGATTCTATCATTGGTAAATCAGGATGGAAAATTAGTTCTTTTAGCATACAACCATTATTTCCAAGCCAATCAAAGAAGCAATAACAAGGAAAACAATAAGTGATGATTTTGTTAGTTTTTGGTTTTGAACAAAAAGACTAGCTTTGAACTTAAAAAAGCACATTGTTGATCCAGCTTTGTACTGTCTAAAATACTCCACCTATTTCGATGTAGCTTACCAACAAAAAATTGTAAACAGGATAGAAAGTACCAAGTTCGTAGGTGTGCATACTGATGAAAACTTAGAATTTGGGAACCTCCTTAGATCTGCTTATAAATTGGGTTCAGTTAATTTTGTCATAAAAATAATTCCCATACTTGGAAACATAGAAATCAGTAATTCACTTTACATACTTTCGCTCATTAAAGTTAAAGTTCTATAGGGTAACATCTGATACGGTGGCAAGAACGGAACAATGCCGGCAGCTTAGCTACCTGTCTTAGTCGACCACAATATTGTTGCACCTGGAAGTGAAGGAGCTTCGATCGGCTTACCGTGGGTTTTTATCATGACCCTTTAGGACGACACACTGAACCATTTGATGGTGTATGCACAACTGTCTTGAAATCACTCACAATGGAATGTATTTTCCGTGGTAACAACTGTACTTTATAGGATATAGGTTCCACCTTTTATGTAAAACCTTTGTTTTTTTCTTTTTATACAAACATTATTTCGGCACTTTTGGGTGATCATCAATGTACTTTGTTTATTGAAAACGTGATTGTACATTATATGGTTTTGGAGGACCATCTGTGTAGTGTCCTGCACTGTCATGTTTTGTTGCAAATGTTCCTCCTCATTTTGCGTTCAGAGGGAACTGCACATACACATTAATGCACTTTGTGTAATTTCTTTTTTTTTCTTTCTTTTATTCGCCAACGGGGTTAGGAAACACAACAACACGGTGCTAACCGCGTTTTGCAAAGTGAAAAGAGGTTTATAAAAACGAAACTACACAAAGTACATTAACATGTGTGTGTAATGCCCTCAGTAGTCATAAGAAGGACGATCCGTCACAGCAAAAAATGACGAAGTATCAATGCAGGACATCTTACAGGTGGTCTTCCAAAAGCATATAATGTAAAATCATGTTTTCAAAGAATGATGACGGCACAGAGGTGCCGCAATATGATTTGATAAAGAGGAAAAAACTGTGTTTTTGAATTAAAGGCGGAACCTATATCCTTTAATTTAACTGTGAACATGGAAAGAAAAACAAGAACTGCAGATTCAAAAGGTGAATACCACTGTACTTGTTCACTGTAACGTTACCGCGTGTTTCTGATAACGGCCACGAGAGGACAAGCGCAGTAATGTCGCGATCAGGTAATACCGTCCGCAAACACTTAAGAAAAACAATGGCGAAACAGTGGGAGGTTAAAGGAACGTTAGAATTACACGTGGAACTCATACACGTACACCTTGTCGGCATCTGTTCGAAAAATTGGGAATATTAGCCACAATCTTGGACCCTACAGACTCAGTCAAGAAATTCGTTCCCGTCAATCCATTGCAGTTTGGGAGTAATAAAGATACTCACCAGTCTGTATTACTAACGGCTAAACTGAGCACAGTTCCAGCTGCAAGATGCCTATCTAATGGTCCCCAGGAGCCACAAAAATTGATTTTCAATATTTCATATTATTATTACTACAATTTAAAAATTTTAAATGCTGTCATATTCTACTCATTAAAGGTTTAACACAGTCAATGAGGTACTACAGTTAGGAACGGCATTTACATCATGAGACAGGGTAACTCACGAAGCGCTAATTACACAGACTATGCTCATTCAGTGTTTGATAACGAGAGCACTTACCGACTTCCAACTTAAAATCGTTTCTAGACATTTTCTCATTTGTATGGGTAGCGTCAGATATTTAACATATTGACTCATTTTTACAGTAATCAGACATCTGAAGCTGTTTTATAGATGGACGTTAGATTTTTTAAAGAATTGGGGTAGGATGTTTGTTGGTACAATATTAGGAAGGAAAACATCTACTCTTCCCTATAGTGAATTTAACTTTGGCACTGAAAGAAGTGCAATAGTTAGCTATAAAATGAAACACTTTGATATTTTGCTAATTGCAATAAAATGCTTGACAGACAGCAGAAGTATTTTCAAATGTAGCGTAAAGACGTTTCTCCGTAACAATTCCCTCTATACCATACGGAAATTCTTACATAATTTCTTGATGATTGGGCCTGCAGTGAAACATATGTCTAGGAAGGACATTTTAAGTAAGATTCCAGTATCACTGCTTAAAACATTTATTGATTATTAAGACAGCCGTTCCGGATGATTTACATCTTCAAATACCTACGCATACGTCAGGACAACGAAGGGGTAATTCTCTCTCCACTTACATAACTCAGAAAACTAAAAAATAATTACAACTTAGATGTTTGTGTAATTCGTGACAATGAAAATTATGACTGCAGTTTCTGTAATATTTCAGTAACTCACGAAATTCTTCACTTATAAAAACAAAGTCCTAATTTCCTGTAGAACTACTTCTCAAACTTTGTACTCGTAGGTATTTGAAAAATAGGTGATACTGGAACGTCACTTATAATAATGACGACTACGAAAATGAATGTATATCCTTTTCTTCTTAACAAACTACAATCATTTATCTGTTTTTAAAATAATATTAGGTAAATAATGATTTCATCTCCCAACCGCAACCATATGGTAATATAACGAACGGAGCAAGTGAAAACAGTAAGATGGTTTACACAAACGGTCTAATAGCAACTGTTGTATCTAGAACAGGAACATTCATTATGAGGTCATGGGCTTGTACGCTACGACAAAGGTAAACACGCTGTGTCCCCTGACGTGGACGTGTCCTCATAAAGATAAGAAACGACACGCAGCTCCACATGCTGTAGTTTCAAGAGGAACTGCTGACCTCATCTGAGAAATGCTTCTTCGACGCTCCCTTACAAGTACGAAGAGAAAGCTAACATTGCACTTAAGCCTTATTGTCTATTTGCATTTTAGAAAAACAGTTCTCAAATAGCAGGTGAATGTGTTTCATTCCCGATTTAGAAAGAGTTAAAATGAACCGTCGTCAACTGACAAATATGACGAATTTACGACACTTCACGCAGGAACGCAACATAATGAAAAAAACTATCTGGATGCGCGCCGGAACTAGTATTTTCCGGGCACAAAAGGTCGTCTGAAATCGTACTGAATGGTATCTTCGGAAATGATTTTGAACAGTCTGTTCAGGAGCCTGCTGTAAGTGTAAATGGTCACGAAAACATACTCGACTTCTTAGCAGCAAATATGAGCAAAGAGGGAGCATCTTGACGGATACAAGAATTAGTTCGTTGTAGCAAGACTGAATGCCGTTACGTCGAAATCCAAGAAAAATAAACGAAAAATATGTATATTCAAAAAAGCAGATAAAAATCCGCTTGACTACATCCTACAAGGGTCCCCACTCCTTCCAATATGACTACGTAGGAGTAGATAATTATGATGATTTATGGCTGAGGGCGCTAAACAGCAAGGACATCAGCGCCCTTGCGCTAATGATATAACGACGAGCTTGGTGAAAATCTATGAAAAAGGGACCGTAAAACGCAAAACCAAAATTCATCCGCAACCCCCCCCCCCTCAAGAATTGCAAGGCAACCCCAATTAAGGGAGCTTCAGAAAATCGCGTAATAAAATCCCAACGAGACGTAGCAGAATATTAAATAAAACCCTGGATAAAATAACTATAAAAACACGATTAAGAGTCATAATTACGGCTGGATGATTACTTATAAATAATAAGTGGCCCAGCGACTTTGTGATACATTAAAATTCAACAGCCAATATTTTGGGAAGAATTGCGGACGCCACACAAAATCTTAAAACGCGAACAACACTCGCCCCATTATCAGTAAAAATAGAGGGCGGATCCTGTGGGAGACCCAGTTCAACCCTCAGGTCGTTATATAAAAAGCAGTTAAAATATGTCGTATAGACAGTTGTGACCTTCATCCGTGATATACTGGTGGTTCCTCCCGACATAATTGGAAACCATGTGTCAAGTAGACCAGAGGTAGTTTAAATTCAAAGAAATGGTATTGATGGCAATTGAGAGATATATACCAAATAAAGTAATGAGAGATGGTACTGATCCTCTAAGGCACACAACACAGGTCAGAATACTATTGTGAAGCAACGAGAAAAACATGCCAAATTTAAAGGAACACAAAATCTCCAAGACTGGCGATGTTTTACTGAAGCTCGAAACTCGGTGCAGACTTCAATGCGAGATGCTTTTCACAACGAAACTGTCTCGAAATCCAGTAAAAAAGCAACGGAGATTCTGCTCGTATGTAAAGTATACCAGTGGCAAGACACAACCAATGCCTTCACTCCACAACAGTAATGATAATGTTACCAATGGCAGTGCCACTAGAGCAGACTTACTGAAGAGGGTTTTCCGGAATTCCTTCACCAAAGAAGATTAATTAATTATTCCAGAATTCGAACCTTAAACAACTGCCGACATGAGTACCTTCAGATGTTATTGCTCACGGTTTAATAAAGCGGCTTAAATCTCTTAATAAAGCAAGGTATCCGGTCCAGGTTGTATAATAGTTAAGTTGTATAATAGTTAAGTTCGAAAGGTCCGTACCTAAAGATTGGAAAGATGTACAGGCCACACCAATCCTCAAGAAAGGAAGTAGGAGTAATCCGCTGAATTACAAATCCACATCACCAACGTCGAGTTGCCGTAGGATTTTGGAACATATACTCTGTTCTAAGATTAGCAATTATAGTCAACACGGGTCCAGAAAATATCGTTCTTGTGAAACACAACTAGGTCTTTGTTCACAAGGAGTAATGACAGGATATGGACAGAGAATCTGAAAATGATTCTATATTTTTAGATTTCCCTTAGACTTTTGTCACCGTTCGTCACAAGAGACTTTTAATCGAATTGCATGTCTACGGAGTATCGTCTTCGTTGTGCGACTGGATTCTTCATTTCCTGTCACAATGATCATATTTCATAACAGAAGTGATATCTGGCGTTCCCCAAGGAAGTGTTATAATACCTCTTATGTACCTGATCTACAACAACGATATAGGTGGCAATCTGAGCAGCCCTCTTACGTTGTTTGAAGATGATGATGTCTTTTACCATCTTGTAAAGACATCAGATGATCAAAACCGATCCCAGAAAGATTTAGACAAGACATCTGTATGGCTGCAAAAATTAGCTAATCATTTTAATAACGAGGAGTGGGAAGTCATCCACATGAATACAAAAAGGATTCAGTTAAATTTCTTTAAAAAAAAAACTAAAGGCCGTGAATTCAACTAAATGTTTAAGTATTACAAATACGGATAATTTAAACTGGAGTATTGCTGTGCGGTACAGGATCCACACCAGATAGGTTTGGTGAAGTACAGCAAAAAAGTTCAAAGAAGGGCAGCTCGTTTTGTATTACTGCGAAATAGGGAGGAGGATGCCAGGGATATGATACGCGAATTAAGGTGACATCATTAAAACAAAAGTGTTTTGCGTAAGGGAATGCTCTTTTCATGAAATTTCAGTCACCATCTTTCTCCTCCGAATGCTAAAATTTCTGTTGAAATGATCGCCGTATTATAATAAGAGAAATCAGAGTTCGCACGGTTAAGATTTGATTGTTCGTTTTTCCTGCGCGGTGTTCGAGAGTAGAACGCTACAGAAATAGCTTGATTGTAGTTCGATAAACCCTCTTCCAGGCACTTAATTGTAAATTGCAGATTAGTCATGTGGATATAGATGCTGTACTTGCCTTCGGTGGTCAATGAACTTACGAACTGAGCAATACACGGTATCTCCTTCGGCCAGCCAGTAGCTTTCCCTAAGTTGCTAAAAGCAACATATGGCTGACAGCACCTAGTTTTATTTCATTAACTGCAGCATCATCACTGTCAACAAGAAATCCCGCTGAGATGTATTTTACTTTAAAATAATAGTAAATAGACATGTCTATGATCGGCAGGTCTGTAACCATATGTCAGTAAGTATAAATACATTCCGTCACATGTGAAGCATTTGTGAGTTATAAGGTTTATTAATGTGTGGACAAAGCTACAACAAAAGCAAAAAACAAAATAATATTGCGGAAGCATAAACTATCTCGCCAGTCAAAATTCATAATTCACATAAATACGTCCCTACAAACGAATAAGCTATCTTTTATCCCTGTTAATGGATGGATTTGAAATTGTTAGGCACTAAAGAGCGTGGTTATCTGCGGCCTTTCTCAAGCTCGTGGTACTGGTATATGAGTAGCCACTATTGTAGAAAAAAAACACAGTCATTATCAAAATAAAAAATTCACGTGCATTCACCAGTATATTTGTTCATATCGTTTTCAAATGTTAATTTCAATAAAATATTGGATGACATGAAGATGGCTCGTTGAAGGTGGAATTAATAGAGCTATCAGTTCGTTTGATTTTGTTATCAGCTTTTATAGGCAATAAAGTACTATTGATTTCATACACTATAAGAAAAAAAAGAGTCACTACGAAGGAGTTATGCAAATTAGTCACAAATTGATATATTGATATTCATACAGGTACCGATGGAAAATGCAAATTTGTACGTTTTGGAGGCCGATGGATGAATGGGTGAAGCTGCAGCGCTATTTTACCGCACAGCTGGCAAGGACATGTCAGTATCAGGGTATAAAGTCTTTTATATGAATGCGTGGTGTTTCGGACATGTCTGAAAGAACAGACGTCACGCGGAAGTCGCAATTGTGATACATATTGTGTAAATTGAAGAAGGAGGGGTTGGGGGGTAGGAAAGTAAAGGGAAGGAATTATTGATGTCCGCTGCATCGGCAATTTATACAGTATCACTGGCGACGAATTAAGCGTGTGCCGCACCGTAATTCGAACCCGGGATCTCCTGCCTATTTGGCATTTGCGTTAACCAGTGCGCCATCTGGACACAACGTTTATCGCAAATGCACATACTGTCTTGACATTGAGATTCTCGCAGGAAGTCTAAGTACTGCGCGAAAGAACAGACACGACGCATTCATATAACTGATTCGTCTCGATGGGCAACGGATTCGCCACCTTCACTGTGCCAGCACAATTACGTTCGACCTTGTGCGTCCATCTCAAAGTAGAGGGCATGGATGGGGATTACAGATAGATGGGAATGTGAGTTGGCCAGAAGGCGTGCCAAGATAGTCTGCACATTTGCGACAAACACTGAGTTCCTGACGGCGCAGAGGTTAACACACCTGCCTAGTAAGGAGATCCCGGTTCGAATCCCGGTCCAGTACCCATTTTCACTTGTCGCCTCTGATTTCTCATGAAGTCCCGAAGCAGCTGACATCAATAGTTCCTTCCCTTCTCTTTCATCCCCCTCCTCCCCCCTTCAATTTACATATCGTGTATCACAGCTGCGGCTTCCGTGTGTTGTCTTCTTTCGCACAAGTCCGAAGAAACAAACACAACGCATTAATATGACTGATTCGCAATGAATCCATGATAGGCAATGAATCCATACCTTTATTACATACCAAGTTTAGTAATTACGAAACGAAAGGAGTCAAAATGATGTCACTTGTGCGGTTTCTGATCCTAGTGTGTTAACTATACCTGTATTGTTCAAGTGACTGTGACGAGCGTGACTGCAATGTAGTGTCGACAACAAATGGCATCGACGCAGCCCGTACTCCAGGAAATTGCAGAATGAAGTAAAAAGCCATATTTAATTACATAATGTATGTATAGCTACTTCGGTTGCTTAAAATTGTTGTCAAATTGATCATGGTATCACAGCAGTAAGGCGGTCTTCACCAGAGTCTTTGTGTTTTGTAACAGCCTTTTATACCTTAATTACACAATGTATGCAATTACAGAATGTATGCAACCGAGGAGGCTATGCATACATTCTGTAATTAAGTTAACGCACGGTTGCTGGATCTGAGTCAATAAAAATATTTAAGATTTCAAGATTCCTACCTGCCGAGGTAGCAAAGGCTGTTACAAAATACAAAGATTCTACTGAAGACGGCTTTAGTGCTGTCGAAACCCTGGTGAATTTGACAACAATTTTATGCAACCGAGGCGGATATACATACATTCTGTAATTAATTTAACGCACGGTTGTTGGACCTCATCCAATAAAAATGTTCAAAATTTTAAAAAGCCATGGCTAGTGAGGGATGTTCATATTCGGTCGCAAGTATTCCTACAGCGCTGTTTCCATCACCAAACGTTTCACAGTGTGTGAAATACAAAATACGGACGGTACAACGACGAAATGAAGTGCCAACGTAAACAATTATTCTCAAACTTAAAATCAGACTAGTATGTAGCGTATATGGTGCTAGATGACTATAAGACTCAGGTGCTCGAATACCTCACATCTCAGATTATCGCGTGTCTCCTGGATATAGCAAATAAATGGAAACTCCAGGCAGCATACCAACTAATACTGTAGGATGCAAGGAGAACAGAGTATACTATTTTATCGCAGAAAAGCAAATCTTCGGGGAAATTATGCCGTTTATGTAGTCTGGATGAGCTTAGACAAGTGGATTTCCATCCAACAATTTAGCTTCGTTTAAGAAGAACGTTTACTTTACTTTAGTCCGCAATTTTCGATGATTAGTGATCACTTAGGAAAATAATATGCCGGCCGGTGTGGCCGAGCGGTTCTAGGCGCTTCAGTCTGGAACCGCGCGACCTTTACGGTCGCAGGTTCGAATCCTGCCTCGGGCATGGATGTGTGTGATGTCCCTAGGTTAGTTAGGTTTAAGTAGTTCTAAGTTCCAGGGGACTGATGACCTCAGATGTTAAGTCCCATAGTGCTCAGAGCCATTTGAACCACATGAAAATAATATAAAACAATAATAATGCGGGGTGACCAAGAAACTGCTAGGGAACTCGAATATGTGATTATGCGACAGTGCTACACAGAACGCAACTGCTTGTGGTGTCTACACACACACACACACACACACACACACACACACACAAAGAAAGAGAGAGAGAGAGAGAGAGAGAGAGAGAGAGAGAGGGCGGGGGGGGGGGGACAGCTGGGATAGCCAACTTCGGTGAAAGTGCATAGGCATCAACTACTGGAATTACAACGAAGGAGATCGTTGGCTGACTGGAGGAAAGAGGAAAGTCGTTCACAGGGAGTCTTTTTGTGATAATCTCACAAGACCTTGAAAATTGGCTTTCTTCCATTTTCTTCATACCTAAAGGATTTTACAGTCAGTGCCCGTTCATCGAAGCAACCACTTCTTTCCCTTTAGTTGAATTCTATATTTATATGGTAACAAACCCACAATCATAATTTTTTATAAAAATAATATTTTTAATTCATAATGAAATTGCAATTTTGTAAAAAAAATATGAAACATCATATAACGAGTACAGCACTTTTTTATTTCTAGAAATAAAGAATATCCGCAATTTCATGCAATTATTAATTTAAAACAAAATACATAATTTTCGTTAGAAATTCCGTTTCTATATTTGTTAATTAACATTGAAAATTGATAATAAAAATAGTATTCAAATAAAAGTAAAAAATACGTCGGACGACAATTAAAACTGTAACCTGCCGATTAGAAAACTAGAACGACAAGCAGGAAATCACGGGCGCCTTTGATAACAAGCTCAACATTTTTGTACTTAATAGCATTCGGGAATTTTCAAAGTAGATTCTTCCGAGTGTTTTTGAGAAGTGCACCGCACTACTTTAGGAAACGGATTTCCGAATATTGATTTTCAAATCTTGCAAGTCTCAAGGAAATGGAAGGATAGTCAGTTGGTTAAGTCCTCTTTGTCAGAGGCGTCTCGCTGTTTGCGTTCTGGTTGCCACAGTCTTATAAAAATGATGCAGGAAGCTACTTTCAAAATAGGATGGTATTCATTTCCAATGGTGCTTCTAGGTACGACCATCAAAAGGCCACAACAATGAGTTAGCGTTATTTTCATAATATTTCCAAACTTTATGAAAACCAGTACAGTATGAGTGAATAACAGAAAGTAGTGAGTGAATTGTTTTTTATACTGAACTAGCGACCCGCCCCGTTTTCGCACGAGTGGATAGCGTAAAGTACCTACGGCCGGAATAAGAACGCCTCCTACGTGACTGGAAAAAGAGCGTGTCGTTTACCTACGGTTAATATTAAGGGATGAAGCAATCCTCCTTTTTAGTGGCGAACATAACCTGCATAACAAGTGCATCAAGTATCCCAGTGGATTCGTTGAGCATGAAAGAGACTCGCCTAAAGAGAGAGCGTTGTGTGATATATATATATTATTAAAAGGTGTAATGGCCCATTCTTCTATGCGGACAACACAGTGATAAGAAATCCTGTACACATGTCTTTTCCAGAAGTTTAAGACGGTACTAACAATTTGGCATTGCAGCAGTATTGAGCCCCACCACACTAGCACAACAACATACGACAATTTCTCAGTAACAAACATCATCAATGAAGGAGAGGCACTACTGTTCATTCTTGGCCTCCTGTATATCTTCACATATGGCCGCATGCAACTATTTTTTGTACGGATTCACGAAAGAATGTCTTAAAGTTACTCTCGTAGTTCGTAAAATAAATGAGCCTAAATACAGATATAAAACATTAATAACTTTTGGGTAAAATATGAGAATTTAGCAACGTTCCTATTAAATATACTCAAGTTCAAAATGCTCAAAAAATGGTTCAAATGGCTCTGAGCACTATGAGACTTAACATCTGAGGTCATCAACCCCCTAAAACTTAAAACTACTTAAACCTAACTAACCTAAGAACATCACACACATCCATGCCCGAGGTTGGATTCGAACCTGCGACCGTAGCGGTCGTGCGGTTCCAGACTGAAGCGCCTACAACCGCTCGGCCACACGGGCCGGCTGTACAAAACGCAACGCCTATTATTATTCGATCACATTATTATCGTATCTGGGAGTGAGAACGCTTCGTTCGGCTCGTGTGTTAGTTTACCTGTGCGCGTGAAGCCCATCGGAACGTGCTCCGTTGTTCTAACTAACAGAGAATATTCTCGTGAAGATGTTGGGACCTCCAGAATGTTTACGAGAGTCGAAAGAAATGGATACGATTTTTGTTTTCCGTACCGTTATCGCGTGTTTCCGATTACGGCCACGGGCGGCCAAGTGCAGTAATACCGCGGATAGTATTTGAGAAGCACAGACGTTAACGTGATTTAACATTGTGAAGGATTAACGCAGTTTGGTAAAAGATCTATAAGACTAACTTTCACCGTATGTAACATGTGACAATTCGTAACAGCTCCTAATGTTGCGAAAATGTTTCGCAGAAAATTTCGCAATATTCACTGAAATAATTACGACAAATTTTTAACTTAAGGAACGTATTACAATTATGAAAAGTTATGTTGTTTCAAAATAAGATGATGATCGGCTTCTATGGAATGTAAATTACGAGGTACGTCTTCAGTAGACGAAAATTCAGGACATGGGCAACTGTACCGTCAGAGTTGTATAGCACCAAATGGGTTACACTTGTTTACGAAATATTAACATCCGCGGATGCAGATAAAATATTGGCACAGGCGGGTGAGGAAGTGGATAAGGCACTTGTGGTGGCCACCCATATAAGATGGTATTACTCTTGCCGCGTGCAGTTCTAGATATCGTTTGTCTAGATTCTACAAGTTATTTGTGCGGCTGATTATACGAACAGTATATGTGTGTTAAAACAGCGACAAAATATATGATTTCATCTACATCATACTCCGCAAGCCACCTAATGGTGTGAGGCGGATGATAGGCCCCTACTTTCGGTACCACTATCTGATCCCTTCAACCCTGATCCACTCGTGAATAGTGCGTGCGAAGAATGATTGCCGGTAAGCATCTGTACTGGCTCTAATTTCTCGAATTTAGCCTCGTGGTGTCAATACGCGCGATGTATGGGAGGGAGGAGGAGGGGAGTATTATGTTGTCTGAGTCCTCCAGAAAGTGCTGCCCCGAAACTGCAGAAGTAAATCTCTCCGTGATGCACAACGTCTCTCTTGTAACGTCTACCAGTGGAGTTTGTTAGCATCTCCTAACGCTCTCTCGCCATCTAAACGATCCCGTGATGAAACGCGCCGCTCTTCGTTCGATCTTCTCTATTTCCACCATCAGTTTTACCTGATTGGGATCCTAGATAGATAAACAATACTCAAGAATCGGGTTGACAATCGCCTTATAAGCCACATCTTTCATGGATCAGTTATATTTTCTTAAGATTCTTTCAATGAATCTAGAGTCTTGTGTCTGCTTTCCCCACTATCTCTTTTATATGGTCATTCCGCTTAGGTCTCTCTGAAAAGTTACGCCTAGATATTTTACGGCAGACGCTGTCTCCAGCT
This sequence comes from Schistocerca gregaria, assembly GCF_023897955.1. Lineage (NCBI taxonomy): Eukaryota > Metazoa > Arthropoda > Insecta > Orthoptera > Acrididae > Schistocerca > Schistocerca gregaria. The sequence goes on along the minus strand of NC_064920.1, from coordinate 321,675,273 downwards.
GTTGGCATCAATAGTGTAGCTGTACAGTAGTGGATTTAATTTCCTCTGTATGCGCAATATGTTATATTAATTTACGTTCAGGGTCAAACTGCCAGAGTCTGCACCATTCATGAGTTCTCTGTAGGTCGTTCTGCAAATTCTTACTATCTTCTGGCGTTGCCACTTTGGTATAAACAAATGCACCATCTGCGAATAGCCTTAAAGAGCATCCGACGCTTTCTACTGGATCATATCTCCGTTAACTGATTCGTTAAGTTCAGGTATGTTTGTTGCCAGGAGGTCTAAGATGTTACCCTCATGAGTTATATATATATATAATATATATACTGCGAACAGCAACGGTCCTATCACACTTCCCTGTGGTACTCCGGACATTATTTTTACATCTGTCGATTTAGTTCCTTTAAGAGCGACGTGTTGAGCTCTATCTGCAAGAAAGTCTAGAATCCAATAACTGGTCTGTTCCGATACTCCGTAAGCTCGTTTTTTTTTTTCATTACACGGCAATGCGGGACGGTATCAAATGCCTTACTGAAATCAAGGAACACGGTATCAACCTAAGCGCCGTTCTCCACTGCGCTGTGGATCGCATGGAGGAACAGACCGAGCTGAGTTTCGCAGGATCTCTGTTTGTGGAATCCATGTTGATTTTTATAGAAGAGCTGCTCATTTTCCAAGAACGTCATAATTCTTGAGCATAAAACATGTTCCATAACTCTAAAACAGATTGACGTCAACTATATAGGTCTACAATTGCGTGGAATTGTCTTACGGACTTTTTTAAAAACGGGAATGACCTGCGCTTTTTTCCCAGTCGTTGTGTACCTTTCGTTGCTCAAGCGATCTACGACAAATTACTGCTAGAAGGGGAGCAAGTTCTTTCGCATGATCTTCGTAGAATTTTATAGGTATCTCATCTGGTCCTGAAGCGTTTCCACTAATAAGCGATTGTAGCTGCTTTTGAATTCTTGAATACCGCGATTGGTTATCCCAGTATCTGCCATTTTGACATTCGCACGACGGTTGAAAGGAGGGACAGTGTTACGATCTTCCGCGGTGAAACAACTTCGGAAGACCGAATTCAGTATTTCGGCCTTCTCTCTGTTATCTTCCGTTTCTGTGCCGGTGTGGTCGCTGAGAGAATGAATAGATTATTTTGATCCACTTACTGATTTTACATACGACCAAAATCTCTTAGGGTTTTTACTGAGGTAGGTTGACAACGTCTTACTTTCGAAATCATTGAACGCTTCTCTCATTGCCCTCCTTACGCTCATTTTCGCTTCGTTCAGCTTTAGTTTTTCGGATAGGTTTTTACTTCTCTTGAACCTCTGATTAAGTGTTCTTTGTTTACGTAGAGCTTTTGTAACGCGGTTATTAGCGCATGGTGGAGCTTTCCCATCCCTTAAAAACCTTACTCGGAACATACAACGGCATGATCAGGAAAATTACTAATGATAATCTGCAAGCTCTGTCTGAAGCGCTCTACAACTACAGATCCTGGCCCAGGTGGTCTATAAAAGCATCCGATCACCATTTTTGACCGCTCTTTGATACTCAGTTTCACCCAGATTAATTCACATTCGGAATGAGTGATAACCTCGCCAGATTATATCGAATTTTTTACTGCAATAAACACGCCGCCACCATTAGCGACTAACCTATCTTAACGATAAACATTCCAGTATGAACTTAGAATTTCGTTGTCATTGACGTCTGGCTACAACCAGTTTTCTGTTCCCAATACTATCTGTTCATTTTAACCTTCAGTAAACGATACAAATTCTGGGACCTTTCCTTGGATGCTCCTGCAGGTTAGTAAAATCATATTAATCTTTTCTATCTCTGATCTGCGAAGATCAAGATTCTCCGAGATCGCTCTGGCGGACTTAACAGGCAAAACGTGTTTGCTCCCGTAACCTAAAAAAGCCACATGTGCACGCCAGATGTACTCCGCTATCCTAGTAGCCGCTTTCTGCGTGTAGTGCACGCCTGACCTATTAAGGGGAACACTACAATTCTGCACCCGATAGCGAAGGTCGAGAAATTCGAATCCAACACTGTCACAGAGCCGTCTGCCCCAAACCAGAGGACCGCAATCAACACTGGGTACGATGCTACAAATAGCTTGGCTTGCACCCTGCGTGCGTTGCTAGTTGCTTTCACCAAATCAGCCAGCCGCCTAAAGGAGCCTTGGATGGCCTCCTCAGAACCCAAGCGGCAGGCGTCATGTGGCACTACATGCAGCCGGTTGCACCCAGTGCGCTCGATAGCCGACGACAGGGCCTCCTCCACATCACGGATGAGACCTCCCGGCAAACATACCGAATGTACACTGGCATTCTTTCTCGCCTTGCCTGCTATCCCCCTGAGGGTCTCCATCACCTGCCTAACACTGAAGCTCCAAATGACTAGCGTACACACCCTCTGTACTTGTCCGTACTGGGCAGGAAAATCGACCACTGGCCCAACAGGAGAGGCATCCCCTGCTGGCTCGCAGTTATCATCAACACTGGGAAGCTAAGACGTAGGGAGCCAGCCGCCCGGCCTGCTCCCTCTTTCGCCTTCCGCACAGTGACACGCGAACCTACCACTGTCTACCACCCACTCTGGAGTGAGGACGGACCGGTCAGCTGTTGCGCATTTGAAGCGGCAGTGACGTCCGGACCACCACGAAATTCTAGTGACACCATAGGTGTCGCAGGTCCCGTCACTGGCACCCTGACATCACCGCAACTTGGAGCATTAGCTACAAGCTTGTCGACGGCAGCCAACAGAGCTTCCAGCTGTTTACGGACAGCAACCAACTCTCATTGTGTCCGCTCACAACAAGCACAGTCCCTAGTCACATCGTACTGTGTATAAAATAGATTTGAGGTCTCAAATGGCACTACTGAGTTTGAAAATATACCAAAGGAGAATAAAGTACCTCTAGAAGATGATGTGCAGATTTCTCACTGCACCCTGAGACCACAACCTATTAAACGAAATAAATTTCTCTACACGGAAAATTTAGACCAAGAAGGCGCCTTACATACGGGTATTTACAAGACTTATGCAACAACAAAAATTAGGATTAATTTTCTAACCACTAGTCCACACAGTAAAATACGCACGTACAGATAACTTCTTAGAAGAAGCACGTGAACAAAAAAAATATATTAAATTAATTTACAGTTTATCACACAAGTGCTGATTGCTCTGCTGCGAGTCCTTTCGGCTCGGCGGCTGCCGCTACGCTTTTCGCAATATGTTCCTGTTTTGTAGCATGTTTCTATCAATAAATAGGAACTCCTTTTTGAAACGCCCTATACTTTCCACTAGGCTAGACGAACCACACCAAATGCAGCAGGGGGATGTCGTTATACGCCGAGGTTATACAGTTCGACGATTACTCCCCTCACAAATCACTTCGTGGCGGCACGAACATGCAAAGTGTTACTATCTGTCCGTTTCGCACGTAGTCTCCGAGTAATGGCAAGAAGTAAGCAAGCCACTAGCGCTCATTTTCGACGGAGCGACAATGACCTTGATTCATTACTCCTCTCGCCGTGCTTCAGAGCGGCAGAAACTGTCGGCGGGGCACACGGGTGACATTAGCGGAGCGCTGGCAGTATTTCTTTGAGGTCCGGTATGGCAGCAGTTAGCCGTAAACAGTTTACGGCGGCACCGGCAAGAAAGCGCGGTTCGCGCGCTCCGCGGGTAATGGAGGCTGGACCGTAAACCGGGCGCGGCTCTCGGAGACACCTCTACACGGTGACTCGTCTGAACCTACGCTCCCGGCCAGACGCAAACGGCGAGCGTGACCGAGATGAGTCGGCGGGCTGAACGGCTCCGCGGGCAACGCACAGAGGCGTATAGCAACGGTGACCGGCACCGAGAAACAATATTATCACGGAGAGTGTTGTTATACTGGAGGCAGGATAAAAATTTTTTTGGGTGTAGGAGGTGTCGATAATATATTTTTGGACTACGGGAACCCAGTACAGGTGGTGGTGCTGGTGGTGGTGGTGGTTAGTGCTTAACGTCTCGTCGACAACGAGGTCATTAGAGACGGAGCGCAAGCTCTGGTTAGGGAAGGATTGGGAAGGAAATCGGCCGGGTCCTTTCAAAGGAACCATCCCGGCATTTGCCTGAAACGATTTAGGGAAATCACGGAAAACCTAAATCAGGGTGGCCGGAGACGGGATTGAACCGTCGTCCTCCCGAATGCGAGTCCAGTGTGCTAATCACTGCGCCACCTCGCAATACAGTATTCGCTAACTAGCTTAATGACACTTTTTTTGTTTCGAAGTCAACAGCGCCAGTTTTCCGTTGCAAACGTGTTGAATACGTTCAAGATCTATGATATTCAAAACATCACTGAGCCGATAGTGAAAAATGACTAATTCGGTATAAATAATTTCGACGTAACCCACAATTTTTTTTGGCTGCGTTGTCGTCCTGTAGGAGACGTCATCATTCAGTAGGAGGACGGACATAAGACGAGTGCTGCGTCTACAGCCCTCAGTGTTTACAGCTCCGTGTGTAAAGGTATGAATGGCTCTTATTCACATAAAGATACAAGATTTTCCGATGCATCCATTCCTCGGGTACGTGGTGGATGATGACGGGTTCTAACTTCTCGTCGTGTTAGAACACACCTGCTGCCACTCTGGATTGTAAACTGGTTCTCTTCCTTGAAGGGAATGGTTCTGAATTTCAGTCCAGTCCAGAAGTCATGTCTGTTTGTGGCGGTGAGTGGTGTTACGAGCATGGGGATAATCATCGTGGTCGAATGGTGGTGTGACGAAATCACCGCAGTCCAAACAAATTATTTGTTGCTTTTTCTGCTTAGAATTTGTGCCGTATGTAATAAATGTTTTACATAAAATTTTATATAAATACAATAAACCTCATTTTATGTTATAATTTCAATGTGTTTCGAATGTCTAAACGTAAAAATGTAAGTACAGCTGTATACACTGGGACTTGCTACGGCAAAGAATTGTAATGAAATGCTGCTAAAAGAAGGTAATCTTCCCAGGTTCCTCGGGAAACGTAAAAGGGGCAGTGCCAGATGTATTCTAACTCTTTTGTCTTCTTGAAACCGAAAAAGTGGGCTGGAGATGTGTAGCGCACGTCAGTGGGTCTGAGGCACGCTGAAATAATTGCGAACTGGTGAATATTAGCGATGAGGCGTCTTCGCGGGCAATAGCACCGAGGTTCTGTCTGGCAAAAGTACGTCAGGCACTCCCAGTCAGAGATATGTACAGAGAGTCTGGTGGATCACAGCTTGTAAGAAGCACCGCTTAGACTGTTCAGCATTTAACAGAGAGTCCTACTGGGTGTCTTGGTTAAATTGCGGAAAGACAATTGTGTTGCTGCAACTTTAATATTGTAGTTAGTGTCCGTCATCGTCAACAACTTGTTATTGCCTTCCATACGGCCCTATGCTTATTCCTAATTACATTCCAAGCGTAATTGGCTTCATGAAATAGCCCGGAAATATAGTCAAACTGAGTTACTGAATCTGTTTGAAACACTGATTAAAATTACAGCAAAATTAATCTTTCTTGTTTATCACGTGCTTTTAATGCAGTGGAGACATGTACATGTAAGCGCTTAACATGTCATGACATGTTTACACTGCCGTGCACGTGTTATCTGAGTCGCAGAAGTTACAAATTAACAGAAACTTTTTTTTTTTTTTTTAGTAACACAATTTTGAGTTGTAAAGTGAAAGTTTCCCTTCGTTCATGTGACGCATTTACGTCAACCTATAAACACATGAATTTTTAAATTCTGTACACAAATGTTGGGATAACTAACTAGTAACACAGCTGTAATATAGGTAGAGGAAAGGTGATCATATCGTTTCGCAGCAATTGACGTTGACATTTCCATTTTTGGCCTGCTTCACTGATTTTTCACAACGAGTAATCAGAATTATCAAGTATTAATTTAACTTACAGCTTTTCGGCTGTAATTCGAAAGCGATTTTCTCATTTTGGAACTGTTACTCTTAGCCTCACACAGACGTTTTATTGTAACTGATGGTAGTGAGGGGAAGTTGTATCTTGGTATAATTTACGCAACGAAATGCGATGGAGGTGTACTGGCCGATTGGAAGTGAGTCATATATAATCATTGGAAGCCAGGTGTTTAATGGTGGTCCTTACGTTGTTCACTGTCTCTGCGACCGTATCTGACCATAGGTTAGGCCTCCTCAAGGTAAGCAAAGGACTTCTTGAGTTGTTAACCTATGTTAACTTTCATGCCACCACAAGTGTACTAGATAACGATGCCATCCGAAGTGCTACACAGGCTGCGGCGATGCGTAGGTGATGCCGTACTGTATTATGCGCAGAAGTGATTTTTAACAACATGCCAAGCGATCAGTCATCCAAGGGAGCATTCCGCAAAAGACGTGCCATCTTGTGTTGGGATTCGACTTGAAGCAGACTTGTCTCTTTCAAGGATGAGTTCCAGTTTAGGAAGCAAAGTGACAGCAGACGTTTTCATAAGGCGAGAACTTAGAACCACATATCCGAGAATCGGGTGCTTCAAAAGAGGCAGTGTGTTGCATGGAACATCTTTATTTGGAACAAAGAAATCTATGTGGAGATCTAACCACAAGGTCGTGTCTTACGAATAAAAATTTCCAGCTGCAAACAATTCAGAGAATGAAATATTCACTTCTACAACTAATTAAACCGCACAGAGCTTGTTAATAACGCTATCAGGCTTGTGTTAACTGTTCGAAATTCTCCTGCCCAAAGTTTTATCTCGCTAAGAACAGTCATAGACATCATGATCTTGCTTCTGGAGTCATGATACTCCGTACCCACTTCAACTGTGTAGGGAACTGAATAATACGTTTCGTAGATGTTAAACGCATTTTAAATTCAAACATACATACTGACTAGACAAACTTGATCCATTACTTTTAGTATACAATGACTCCTAAATTTTGGTTAACTTCAATCACATTTGACATAAAACTTTTTAGTTAACGTTCGTATTGTAGCTTTTTATGGTCGTAATAAGAGAAAACCGTTCATCAATATGTAAATCCAAGCCATCTTTTTCTCGAAAAGATTCAGTGTAGCATGACACAATGGCTGTATATTGGTCAATAAATCTGATAATGGCTTCATCGCTGACGTAGGTAATTAAACAGTTCTTGCCATTTCGTATTGAAAATGACGCCGGCGAAATACAAATCCAGATTTAAACAAAATGACGGTGTGTTCACTCCCCCCCCCCCCAAAAAAAAAACTGAGCATGTTGTCTAAGTTGCACCATTTTTTTCTTTAAATGGAACATGAGGTAGCTGGCTCATGACGGACCACGAATTACTGTTTTTGATACGGGGAGGCCACGACCGACGTTGGGATCACGGATTTACTTCATACTTTCAAACTTTGTACGCCTATAGCAGGCCATTAAAACAACATGATGTGCAAGTAGTAAGGTGTACTACTATGACAGTTCAGAGAAAATCGCAAGGAAAGATTAACGTGTCTATTATGGGGATTATGTATCTGTGTGGAGGTTCCGACGTTAGAGTTCATGGTAGGCAAGGGATTGGCGTTCGAGCTTCGTACGACGAACATCTATGTGGCGACGGTTCGACCCCCGCTCAGACTTAATTGTTAATAATTTTTTTTCATCACTGGTCATATTATTCAATTTATATGGCGTTCGAGGGATAATATAATACAAAACCACATGTAACTGCAAGAACTATTTGCGTGAAGTTTCAATTTATGTTTTCCATGCGTGTATGACAAATACCATCCCGCAACGTGTGATGTCGAGAGCACATCCTACAAGTAATCGTACATTACACTTGTAGTCTGGCACATTGTGACTTATTGTATTACTGATTCTAAAAAACGCCATTCATATCGTGGTTTAACGAGGTTTGATTTTGGTTTTCCAAGCTCGTCCCTCGTTTTTGAAAATTTAACTAAAAATAGTAAATAGCCAAATAACATGTAATTCATTACAACTTCATGAAAATGCACGTGTTTTTTTTCATTATATTACCGGTCAAATGCCAAATACGAGGGTCATTCCAAAAGAAATGCACACTACTGTTGTAAAAATACAGTTTTCATTCTGCATGTGTGAAAGTTTTACAGTGTGTAGATACTTCCTTCCCGCTTCTTTTCGAACTTAGTTCAACCTGTTCCCCTGAGTGGCACCGTCACAGCATGTCTTCAAGATGGCTGCTACACTTCACGTTCGTCAGAAGCAACGTGCTGTCACAGAATTCCTGTGCTGTGAAAATGAGACAGTGAGAAACATCCACAAGAGGTTGAAAAAGGTGTATGGAGATGATGCTGTCGATCGCAGTACAGTTAGTCGGTAGGCAAGCAGGTTACGTGATGAAAGCGGGCACGGCAATTTTCCTCGCAGCGGCAGACCTCGTACTGCAAGCAGTCCAGACAATGTGCAGAGAGTTAACGAATTGGTGACTGCTGACAGACATCACAGTGAACGAATTGTCACGCTACGTTGGGATAGGGGAAGGAAGTGTTTACAGAATACTGGAAGTTTTGGCGCTAAAAAAAGGTTTGTGCCAGGTGGGTTCCCAGGATGTTCACACTGGCTCACAAAGAAACAAGAAAAACGGTATGCAGTGAACTTTTAAAACAGTACGAGAATGGTGGAGATGAATTTCTTGTAAGAATTGTGACAGGTGATGAAACATGGCTCCATCACTTTTCACCAGACACGAAGAGGCAATCAATGGATGGCATCATGCAAATTCATCCAAGAAAAATAAATTCAAACCACACCTTCTGTTGGAATAGTTATGGATACGGTGTTTTTCGATTCCTAAGGACTCTTGCTTGTGGACATCATGCCAAGTAGAAGCACTACAGAAACTTCAATCTAGACTGAGTCGTGTTCGACCACATTGGCAAAAGCAGGATGTTTTGCTGTTGCACGACAATGCACGGCCACGTGTCAGTCAAAAAACCATGGAAGCGATAGGATGGACAACACTGAAACACCCGCCTTACAATCCTGACCTGGCTCCATGCGACTATCGTCTCTTTGGGAAACTGAAGGACACTCTTCGTCGAACAAGGCTCGAAGATGACTCCCTTGTGCACGCTGCCAAACAGTGGGTCCAACAGGTTGGTCCAGAATTTTACCGTGCGGTTATACAGACGCTGGTTCCAAGACGGCGTAAGGCAGTTGAGAGGAATGGAAATTATGTGGAGAAATGAAAATGTTGTTCTTAAAGGATGTATCTACACACTGTTAAACTTTCAGACATGTAGAATAAAAGATGGATTCTAAAAAAAAGTGTGCATTTCTTTTGGAGTGACCCTCGTAATTTAAATAATGAGTCCAGTGATGAAAAAATGTAGATTAAAAAGGATGTGGTAGCGGGATTCGACAGGTCGCCTCGTCCACGATCAATGTGCAAAGCACAAACGCTAACCGCTTTACCACCCCCAAGGTTCGCGTGGCTGCCCCCGTCGGAGGTTCGAGTCCCCCCTCGGGCATGGGTGTGTGTTGTCCTTATCGTAAGTTAGTTTAAGTTGGATTAAGTAGTGTGTAAGCCTAGGGACCGATGACCTCAGCAGTTTGGTCCCATAGGAACTTACCACTACCACCTTCGCATAGATACATCAGTTACATAATGGACACATAACATTTCTCTTGCTACTTTCTCGGAATTACCACGGTAGGGTACCTTCCTACCTGCAAATTGTGATGTTTTAATGGCCTTCTACGGGTGTACAAAGTTTGAAGTAAATCCGTGATTCCAACGTCGGGGCCTCGCCTTGTGAGTACTATGGAAGAGGCGAAAATCTCGCCTGTCACAGGGTGTGACATTATTGACGTTTTTCTTAACAGCGCAAAGCAGTTTTCTTGTATTTTTTCTGAAACAGTAAAACATGGAGTGACATGTTCCGAACCGCTGTATCTGAGTAACGAGCTGAATATGTTTGTAAGCTATTGATGTACATGGGAGGAACGTTGCTTGTGAACGGAAGGATGTAATCTGAAATGACGTGCAGACAGCAAGACCTTAATCGTCGGTTGAATACTCATTCCGGGCTAATACCTTTATGATACGGATTTTAGAAGAATATTGGCAGTTCCGAAGAAAGTCTTGCCTTATTACTTGTCAGTGAACGACGTGTCGAGCGTCAAATTGGACGATAGTATCGATAACCTTGCATTTCTGAGTGCGGGTGGTAACAATTATCAAACAAGTTCTGACACTTAAGGGGGGTTGGAACGCCCTATCCCGTCAATGTTACATTTAGTGACTCGGCTTCCTTGTATTTCTGGACATGAAACTGTATGTTCTACTGAACTACAATAATTGCATTTCAGCCACTGCTTTCGGAAATACAATTTTTTAAGTACACGGTTACAATTTTGTGTACTTTTTTGTACGTTATCCTAATAATTTTAATTATACACAACATTATATTGTTCTTTTAGTTTAGTATACTCAGGATATGCATGTTACACTCCCTGAAAATTTGAGTACTCTACTCGAAGTGGTTTCTGAGATTTAGAAAAAAAAGGCAACATAAGATGTAAATTTTCAGTAACATCTTCTAAAGTTTCAAAAGAATGTAACTCACTTAATATATCCTTATTTTTTTTTATTTTTTACTCAGAAGCATCCTGTATCATACTGTAAATCATCCTCTTGACCTTTTTCCAAGTTTTTTCTTCTTTTCTTATTTCTGGACTCTTTATTGGCCAACTGTGGTGCATACTCTACTGTATCAATGCGAACCTTCTCCATCCCTTCAAGTTCTCTGATGAAGTTTGCTACAGGATTAATTCCCATATGCTGTAGCACTTTCACCCTATGAATCCTGCCATCGATAAAAGCAATAACAGCATCACTGACCCTCCACTTTAGTGTCTTCATTCCAGCAAAAACATTTTTTGATAAGCGAGTCCGTATAAGATTATTGAACAACTCATTGGGATTTAGAGTCTGGCCATGCAGACACTTTTCAGTAATTCAGGATTTGCCAGGTCTCTGTAAATAGGTTTTATGATATCCATGACTGCTACTGGGATGGAAAGTTTATGGCTGTATCAACTGTTTGAGTACTGGGCATGGTAGTAATTGCAACATGAATCAGGTGATTTACTGGTTTTTCATCAGTTGGCAGTCTGTGGAAGAAGGTAGCCCATACTACCTGCTTCATTTTCAACAAATCATCAGTATTATTTCTAATGGCCATCCCATAATACTGCTATAGTTAATCAATCGAAAATGTGAAAGAAATTTTTTCTGTTCTAACTCCCCTTAAATCTGCGCTGCTGTTGGAAACTATTCCGAATTTCAATACAATAAAATTCCTTTTGAAGTTCTCAAATTATTCAGTTGACAGGTAGCTTGTAATTGTTTCTAGCACATCTCACTGAACGGCACGTTCAAAAACACTTCTTCGTTTAAAAACCTTTCTTTTATGATAGCATAAGACAGGTATGGTAAATTTAACTATCAAGTAGGCGAAGTTGGAGAACTCGTGCCTTTGTTAGGAGAACGACAATCGATCTATTCGTCCTATGAGACCACGTTAGGAACTACTGCTTTATATCACAGCACATGACTTTTCACATTCAGATACCTATCGTTTTCTCCCTGGTGAGGCTGTGGAGCGAGATGGCAAGTAGATCTTGGCGTGAGGTGGCCATATATAGTTATCACCAGCTAGTTGCATACTCGGAAATACGGAGAAGAGAACTTGCGGTGATCTACAACGTCGACCCCCGGCACACGATAGACGCTGTCACTAAAGATCCACGCCTACGCATTCTCCCGCCATGGCAGCAATTGTCAAACATGGGAACTATGTGTGGCGCTCCAGCTAAGTACTCACGGGCGGATGCGGGCGAATTATGGCTTCGAATTTCTGAGGGCGCTAATAAGGCCGAGGAATATTAGTCTGGCACTGACGGTCGATGGCAAGCCACCGGCGTTCCCGCAGAGCCAAATTCACTGCCGGCTTTCTGCGCCTCTTCGCTGGTCGTCCCACATCACGACAGCATTTCCTTATAGGCATCTTCAGTGTTCTCTAATAGTGTGCGCCGCTTGCAGGTATTAATAAAGTAAAACAGGGAAGCAAATCGTTAAAACGTGAAATGTTACGAGTTTATTCTCAAAGCACTTATGCACAGACATCACCCATACTTTCATCTGCACAAAATAAATAACAACTTGACGGGATGTGTTCTTTTCAAGCGTGCATAACCTGTTTTTCTCCGAAACCTCCAGGAGGGTGGTAGAATGTGCGGCACAAATAAAACGATAACAACGTTTCGATGAACTGCAAAGGTTTGAAAAAAGATGTCTAATTTTATGTACCTGAAACCTTACTGGGTAGTCGTTTTGTCCAACGAGGTTAGAATAATCTTCATGGTTTTGCCGAAGCGATTGTAGAGATCTAACTTACGAGCGTAGCAAATCAAAGGGCAGTTACGCCGTCATGCGAATTCGATCCACGTGTGACATCCTGTGTCGTCCCTCAATCATATGTGTTCCGAATAAAACTTTTTTTTTTTAACTGTGTAAACCCATTATAGAAGTAAGGTGGCAGAGGAAATACGTTTACAAAAGACAGAAAAATCTTCAAAAGTACCAGAAAGGAAAAATAGAACTTAGTTACTAGAGTGTCAATATATGAATACTTGATAACTCAATGAATGTGACTTCTGAAATTTTCCCGGCGTATTTCGTCTTCTAATAATTTCCGGGTATGCAGCCGGATCCCGTCGATATTCTTCCGTGATATTTCGGCCCAGAGGCGTCCGGCCATCATCAGGTGAGTACACAACTACTGAAGAGCCCAGGTGCAGTCGCGGTATTTATGCCGAATCTCGCGCATGCGAAATGTACTGGCATTTACAGCGCATGCGTCAGTTGTTCAAATGGCTCTGAGCACTATGGGACTTAACTACTGAGGTGATCAGTCCCCTAGAACTTGGAACTACTTAAACCTAACTAACCTAAGGATATCACACACATCTATTCCCGAGGCAGGATTCGAATCTGCGACCGTAGCGGTCGCGCGGTTCCAGACTGCTGCGCCTAGAACCGCTCGGCCAGCCAGGCCGGCCGTCAGTTGTTGACATGCACGGCATAGCCGAGTTGTATGTGCTGCCCTCGGTGGTGAAAGTAAAAGATCATCTAGTCATTGAGTATCGAATGACGCTTTCGATTCCGCTGTCATATTTTTATTTTAATAACAGGATTCCAATTTTTATCCAGCTGAAAGCCGTTGTCACGATTTGTAAGATTATTGGCAAGACGTATTTCCACTGTTGTTAAAATTATAAAATCACAGCGGAATCGACAGCGTCATTCGATACTCAAATACTAGATGATCTTTTACTTTCACCACCGACGGCAACACGTACAACTCGGCTATGCCGCGCATGTCAACAACTGACGCATGCGCTGTAGGATGCCAGTACATTTCGAATGCGCGAGATTCGGCATAAATTCCGCGACTGCACCTGGGCTCTTCAGTAGTTGTGTACTCACCTGATAATGTTGGCCGGACGCCTCTGGGCCGAAATATCGAGGCAGAATGTCGGCAGGATCCGGCTGAATACCTCAAAATTATTAGAACTCAATGAATGTCAATATATGAATACTTCATAACGCAATGATCTTCACCATCCCATAAGTGTCTTGCAAACGGGTTCTCTGACAACTATCTCGTAAAAATTTTGGTACATATTAACACGATGATTGTCATATAAATGAACAGAAATACGTAAAGGTCCATTGGGTTAGGGTAATTCCCACAGTTATTCTCTCGATATAGGTGCTACTTCACCTGCACTAACGACAATTGTTCAAGTATAAGGACAGCCGGTGTATCAGCTGTGAACGGAGCGGGACTGGAACTCCGACACATCTCTTTGGTGAGCAGGGCTGTTCTGATCGAGCCCCCCGAAAACTCCCAATGCACCAAATTAAAGCTTCAACTTGCGACTGCGTCGTCTATAGTTTTATCGGTCGCGTGTGATCAACGAAGCTGCAAGAATTTCATACCCAGCCAGTGTTCCTCACACCGTTCAGACAACTGCCGCGTTCTTTCGCTATTACGATCTAATACACACCGCACAGAAATGATTAAGATACAAAACATGCACGCTAAACTGTTATAGTAGCCTACCTGTCTAGATTCTTCTCCGCCATCAACAGAAAGCTCTTATGTGGCGCGGGTAACTTATCGCAACTAGACAAGAGTTATTTTATCAGGTATCGGTAGATTGAAATATGATTTGTGCTAATATAGAGAATGCAGTCAGAAATCTCGTATCTCACATTGCTAACAGAGAAGCAGTATTCAGTAATTCCAATATCTGTAGTTACCGTGAGACAGTAGCTCAAACCAGACAGAGTAACCAGAAAGATTCATCCTTCGTCAAATGTTTGATAGATTACGTGATCAAAATGTCTTGAAGGTAACCACTGTAGTCTTGTGATAATCCATGTATGGTTTACCTACATACAACAACCTTTGACGCTATACTGGAATCTAAATTAAACGAGTGACTGTCAACATTAGAGTATTTTGGCGGACACAGACTCATACTAGCCATTACGCCCTCCGATTCGTCCATCCTCCTAATCAGAGAGATCACAAAAGCTGTTCATTATACAGGGAGTCCAGTATTGAACCTTTTATCCACCTAATGACAGTTTAAACAAGTGAGAGTGTACTATGTTAACATACGATGCAGAACTAATGCACCATCAGAATTATTTCAAGCGAATTATGAAACGAGCATATACGCAGGATAACTTTCTAGATTTTTATGCCTACATCTGTTTTTCAGCAGCAGTGAACAGATGAACATTCGAATTGAATACTCTGGACTAAACCATTTTGTTTCTGAATAATTTTCTTCTTTAACTACGATTTTGCCATCGACATGACATTTACTACTCGCATAAATCCATCACACTGAAACTAAACCCCTTTACGTAAATGAAAGTAGATACATGCGATGTAACGAAGTTCTATTTGACTAAGGACGGCAAAGTGCCGCAGAATAATTTTCCGTACATATTTCTAAGATCAATAACAGGTTCACTCAGAGTAAGGTTTTCATGAACTACTGTTGAGCTGCATACAATAGTGAGAATTTGGAACGGTCTAATCAGATGTGGTTTGCATTTGTCATTAAACCGGTTCCTTCACCTTGAGGCATTATTGAAATTATGATAAAAAAGTTCTTACAACATAAACTACACGAGGTCGCCTGAAACAGAACGTCCCCATGATTCTACTGTTAGAACCGTGACACCAGTAAATGAATCAAAACACCTTGGGTAGTAACTGACTGTCCTGACTGAAAAACATCAAAAGGGAAGGCAAACCGGTGTACGTACCTCATCAGGATGAAACGCTCGCACTTCGAAGGCGTCACATTATCAGGGGGCCAGAGTTCGATTTCCGGCAGGGGACTGGGTATTGGTGTTGTGCGTCCTTCATCATCATTTTCATCATAACTGACACGCAAGTCGCCGAAGTGGCGTCAACTAAAAAGACTTGCAATACGGCGGCTGAACTCTGAAGGGGATATCCCGGCCAATAAATGCCATACCATCATTTCATTTATTTCATTTCATCCACAGCAAGTTTCACATATTTGTGAGATCAATACCAGATTTAGTCATTAGGCTGACTTGAAATAGATGTTCAAGTGCAGAGAACATCGACCACAGGTAAAAGACATCGATGCACTGCTAGGAGTTTAAATCAGTACGCCGAAAATAATCCATTGACGAAATGACAAAGACCAAACAACAAAGGCATATGATATAAAAATTAACGGCACGGTATGGCCTTCTCAAAAAATAAAAATGAATAATTCACAAAATAAATATTAAAACAACAATAATTTTGACTAAATTTGCAAAGGTAATAGCAATTCCCTATCTGAAAGAATCTGAGGAACTAAGAAACCGTCATGAACAAAATGAAGAGCAAATGATCACACATTAAAAATAGGGAAAGAAAAAAACGACAATTTTTGCGACGTTACACTGACTTTCAATTGGCTAAATAATTAATGGTCTCAATTGTGCTTCTCCGTCAACTGGAAGACGACTGCAGGGGGGTCTAGGTCTTCCAACAAGAAAAGCAATAAAATATCAGTCCCAAGCAGCTGGGAAAATAAAACAAGTGTTTTTTTTTCTAAATAAATTGTGTAAATTACATTCCTTTCTAACTCGACAGCGTGTGCATCCACATCATGGCTGGTGCAATGAGTCGTAATAACAATAATTACTGTAATAGCCGGCTGGTGTGGCCGAGCGGTTCTAGGCGCTTCAGTCTGGAAGCCCGTGACCGCTACGTTAGCAGGTTCGAACCCTGCCTATGGTACGGATGTGTGTGATGTCCTTAGGTTAGTTAGGTTTAAGTAGTTCTAAGTTCTAGGGGACTGATGACCACAGTAGTTAAGTCCCATAGTGCTCAGAGCCATTTGAACCAATTACTGTAATAACAATCTATTACTCTGTTACTACCACGTACAGGTTTGTGACAAAGATTAAATATTTTCTTAGAAATATATTTGTCATCTTCGCGTGAAAGTCTGTCTGAAACGGATATCAAATTCCTCGTCAGAAGCAAACATCAGGACACACGGCAGGGCTAAGATTCGCAAAGGGAACGCGCTAAAACAACAACAAGCGAAGGGTAATAGAGATTCGTGCGTCTGTAAAAACATCTATGCGCGAAGAATGCAACTACGACCACCGTCATACCTTAGCAGAAGATCTGGCAGAGAAACCGAGGAAATTCTGGTCTTATGTAAAATTACTAAGCTAGTCTAAGACATCCATTCAGTCCGTTTGGCAGTTGAAGGTAGCAAAACGAAAGCCGAAGTTTTAAATTTCAAGTTAAAGAAATCGTTCACACAGGAAAATCGTACAAACATTCCATTTGACCATCAGACTCCCGTGTGGACGACATAGTAATAAGCACCCCTGTCGTAGAGAAAAAAACTGAAAGAATTGAAAGCAAATAAATCACCAGGTCCGAATGGAATCCCAGTTCGATTTTACAAAGAGAACTTTACGACATTGGCCTCTTACCTGACTTGCGTTTATCGCGAATCGCGCGCCCAGCACAGAGTCCCAAACGACTGGAAAAAAGGTGCAGGTGACTCCAGTACATAAGAAGGGTACAAGAACAGACCCGCAAAATTACAGATCAATATCCCTAATTCTGTCTGCTGTAGAATCCTTGAACACATTTTCAGTTCGAATATAATAAACTTTCTTGAGACTAAGAAGCTTATGTCCATGAATCAGCTTCGTATTAGAAAGCATCATTAGAGCGAAACTGAGCTTGCCTTTTTCTCACATGATATACCGCGAACAATGGATGAAGGATGATTCCATATTTCTATGTTTCCGGAAGGCATTTGACACGATGCCCCATTGCAGGCCGTTAACGAAGGTACGAGCATATGAAGTAAGTTCACAGACATGTGAGTGGCTCGAAGACTTCCTAATACAACCCAGTACGTTGTCCTCGACGGCGAGTGTTCATCAGAGGGAACGGTATCGTCAGGAGTGCTCGACGGAAGTGTGATAGGACCGCTGTTGTTCTGTATATACATAAATGATATGGCGGACGGGATGGGTAGCAATATGCGGTTGTTTGCTGTGTCGAAGTTGAGTGACTGTAGGAAGATAGAAGACGAGTTAGAGAAAATTTCCTGTTGGTGCGATGAATGGCAGTTAGCCCTAAATGTGGAAAAATGTAAGTTAATGCGTATGAGTAAGGAGAACAAGCCGGCCGAAGTAGCCGTGCGGTTCTAGGTGCTACAGTCTGGAACCGAGCGACCTCTACGGTCGCAGGTTAGAATCCTGCCTCGGGCATGTATATGTGTGATGTCCTTAGGTTAGTTAGGTTTAATTAGTTCTAAGTTCTAGGCGACTGATGACCTCCGAAATTAAGTCGCATAGTGCTCAGAGCCAATAATGAGAACAAACCTATAATGTCTGGATACAGTATCACTAGAGTGCTGCCTGACACAGTCAAGTCGTTTAAATACGTGGGCGTAACGCTGAAAGGCGATATGAGATGGAACGAGCATGTGAGAACTGTTGTAGGGAAGACGCATGGTCTACTTATTTTTGTTAGGAGGATTTTGGGAAACAGTGGTTCAGCCGTAAAAGAGACAGCATAGAGGACGCTAGTGCGACCTATTCTTGAGTACTCCTCCAGTGTTTGGTATCCGTATCAGATCGATTAACGGAACACATGGAAGCAATTCAGGAGCGGGCTGCTAGATTTGTTACCGGTAGGTGTAAACACCACATAAGTGTTACGGGAACTCAAATGAGAGTTCTTGGAAGGATGGCGACGTGCTTTTCGAGAAACGCTGTTGAGAAAATTTAGAGAACCGGCATCTGAAGCTGACTGCCGAACGGTTCAATTGCCGCCAACATACATTGTGCGTAGGGGCCACGAGGATAACATACGAATAATTAGGGTTCATAGGCATATAGGCAGTTGTTTTTCCCTCACTCTATTTGCAAGTGGAACAGGAAAGGAAATGACTTGCAGCGTTACAGAGTACCCTCCGTCACGCACCATACGGTACCTTGCGGAGCACCTGTCTATATGCGGGTGTATACGTACATGTAATGCGATTGTGATTGAATAACTGCTACTTCAATGGGTATCAAAAATACTTTAGCCAGACTAAATGAAATCTGCAGTCATGAAGGCAATCCACCAAACACGGCACGTAGTTTTGTTTCATATTATAACATCCTATTTCAAATATTGTAATACCCTCTTAGTTTTTTGTGACTTTTCTAGTCGTAAACAATACCTAGAAACTAACCGAATTAATCACGGCTCGCTAGGTATGAACGGGAGAAAAAGAGGAAAAGCAACAGATAAAATTTACATGCCGTTACGCGGTATGCTACATGTTGTTCCACCGCAGCTTAAAGGGACATTATTTGGTCTGCTCTGCTGCAGCGCATAAGAGAAGAGGGAAACGAATGACGCCAGCAGCGCTGACGTCCGCCAGAAGCGTGCATTTCGTCAGCTCTTTGTTTCTGCAAATTAGAAGTATTTTACCCAGCAGAATTCAGTCCGCAAGCAAAATAGAATAAAAGAACACGCCCCGGAGGACAAGACCACAATACGCACGATGCACGCAGCAGCCGGCAGTCTGTGGTCTACAGTCTGTCCTCTCCGCCGTGAGTACACATGCCACCCAGCTTTGGCAGCGTCTAACCGGGAAGGCGCAAATCGTACGTATGTGAATACACGTTTCAACCGTGGTTTAATCCGTAAGACTGCCAAAGTATAATTAATGAGTGGGATAAAGAAGGGGACAGATATCACTGCACTTAAGACACAAAAATTTACTCGGAGGAGGAGGTACCGTTTTTAATTAGGATTCATCTTCACAAGAAACTTAAAAAAAGAAAGAAAATCTTCTATCTTAACTGCGCGTATAGCTCATATAAGAAGTTATCCCATAGCAAGTACAGATAAGAGCGAAATTTTAAAGTATCGAGATACAAAGAAGTACCAAGCTTTCGAAAAGGCAGTAGAAAGGAAAAAGAAAAAAGACAGTCCACAGTGCGAGTACTGCGGAAACTATAAACAAAGTACAAAGCTTGAAAATTGCTAAGGAACAATTACCAACTGCTACAAAACATCCAACATCCGCTGCGGAACGCCCGACTAATGACAGTCGAGGTAAATGTAGGTGACAACTGCAGAGAAGACTGTGCACGAGAGCTCTGTATGCATTCGACAGTTAATTGTGGTGCTTGACGAATGCTGTTGTGGAACCGAGTAGTGTGACATTCCGTGTGGTATGGAAACACGTCTGCGTGACATCGTATGGTGCTTAGGTTCGTAGACGAACAGCAGGAACGGTTCGAAAGCGGCCAAATTGTGACCACTGTGGCCACAGCAATGGGTATCTCCGAAAGTGCCATCTCGCGATTAGAAAAGGCCGCCGAAGGTTGAAATGCTGTTAGAAAACATGGTGGTGCTCGTAGATGGACCACTACACCACAAGAGGATCGATACGTAGCCCTAGTGACGAAAAGGAACAGACACCTCACGCTGTAGACCTTGTAACCGCTACCGGCGGTACACGGGTTTCTGCCAGAACTATTTCGTAGCGATTAAATCAGACTGGTTTGTGTGCTTGTAAGCCTATTAAGTGCATCCCACTTCTATCACACCATCGTCAAGGAACATTATACTGTAGTGGGGAGCATGTTGGGATCAGCAACAATGGTCTCCGACGAAGCCCGTTTCACTACGATAAGTGACTTTAGCTACCAGTTAGCGTGAAGAGAACACGTCACACGCCACAAAATGTTCACGATCGTCATCGGTGTGGCCTAGACATTATGGTGAGGGGAGGCATTATGGACGATAGACAAACACTACACGTTCACTTACCACATGGTTGTATTCCAGGGAGACTATTCTGGATCTTGTTCGTCCGTTTGAGTGAGCGGTAGGTCCCGACTTTCTGTTTGTGGACGAAAATGACAGCCCACAAAGGACTACTGTGGGTTTCGAATATACTGAAAAGTGAAAGTATTGAACGTATAGAATGGCTTGGGTATTCCCTGGAGCTAGAGAGCTCGCCTGGGATGTTATTGGCAGATATATTTCTCAACGGACAACCCTTACTTGATCCGCGAAAGAACTGAAAACCACCTCGAGGGATGAGTGAGAGAATAACCTCCAAGGACGCCTCAACAATGTGACAGCCACCAAGAATAACTGGTTCAAAATGCGCATTATTGCATTCCTTACTGACAATATGATATCGATCTTCCTGTTGGGAGTCTGACCCGTGTCAAGCATGAACATTATTTATATTCGTTATCCTGCTTTCACATGTGGTGGAATCTGTACCATTTTTCGCTATAAATATACCACTCCACCTCTAATATATGTTACAATATGTTGTTGTTGTCTTGAGTCCAAAGACTGGTTTGATGCAGCTCCGCATGCTACTCTATATTACGCAAGTCTCTTCATCTCCAAATAACTATTGCAACCTGCATATTTCTGAATCTCTTAGTGTATTCATCTCTTAGTTTCCCTCTACAATGTTTACCGTCTACGTTTCCCCCCCCCCTTTCCCCCCCCCCCCCAAAAAAAAAAAACTAAACTGGTGATTCCTTGATGACTCAGAACATATTCTGCCAACCGATCCCTAGTCAAGTTGTGCCATAAATTTCTCTTCTCCTCAATTCTATTCAGTACCTCCTCATTAGTTATGTGATCTACCCATCTAATCTTCAGCATTCTTCTTTAGCACCACATTTCGAAAGCTTCTATTCTCTTCCTGCCCAAACTATTTATCGTCCATGTTTCACTTCCATACATGGCTACACTCCATACGAATACTTTCAGAAACGACTCCCTGAAATTTAAATCTATACTCGATGTTAACAAATTTCTCTTCTTCATAAACGCTTTCCTTGCCATTGCAAGTCTACATTTTATATCTTCTCTACTTCGACCATCGTCCGTTATTTTGTCCCCAAATAGCAAAACTCCTTTACTACTTTAAGTGTCTCATTTTCTAATCTAATTCCCTCAGCATCACCCGACTTAATTCGACTACATTCCATTATTCTCGTTTTGCTTTTGTTGATGTTCATCTTATTTCCTCCTTTCCGTTCGACTGCCTTACGAAGTCCTTTGCTGTCTGACAGAATTACAATATCATCGCCAAACCTCAAAGCTTTTGTTTCTTCTTCCTGGGCTTTAATTCCTACTCCATTTTTTTTTTTCCTTTGCTGCTTGCTCGATATGCAGATTGTATAACATCAGGGATAGGATACAACCCTGTCTCACTCCCTTCTAAACCAGGGCGTCCCTTTCGTGCCCCACGACTCTTATAACCACCATCAGGTTTCTATACAAATTGCTAATATCCTTTCGCTTCCTGTATTATCCCCTTGGAACCTTTCTATTTTGAAAGAGAGTATTGTAGTCAACATCGTCAAAAGCTTTCTTTAAGTCTACAAATGATATAAACGTAGGTTTGTCTTTCCTTAACCAATCTTCTATGAGAAGTCGTTAAGGTCAGTAGTGCCGCGCGTGTTCCTACATTTCTCCGGAAGCCAAACTGAGCTTCTCATAGGTCGGCTTCTATCAACTTTTCCACTCGTATGTAAAGGATTCGTTTAAGTATTTTGAAACCGTGACTTAGTAAACTGATAGTTCGGTAATTTTCACACCTGTCAGCACCTGCTTTCTATGGGATTGGAATTATTATATCCTATTTGAAGTCTGAGGGTATTTTGCCTGTCTCATCCTCCTCGTTCACCAGATGGAAGAGGTCCGTCATGGCTGGCTCTCTCAAGGCTATCAGCAGGTCTACTCCCCGGGCCTTTTTTCGACTTCCATTTCCATAATATTACCCTCAATTATATCCTCTTGTACAGATCCTCTATATACTCCTTCGACCTTTCTGCTTTCCCTTCTCTGCTTAGGCCTTATTTTCCATCTGCGCTCTTGATATTCATACAGGTGGTTCACTTTTCTCCAAAGGTCTCTTTAAATTTAGTGTAGGCAGCATCTATCTTTCCCCTAGCTATACAGGGTGTTACAAAAAGGTACGGCCAAACTTTCAGGAAACATTCCTCACACACAAATAAAGAAAAGATGTTATGTGGACATGTGTCCGGAAACGCTTAATTTCCATGTTAGAGCTCATTTTAGTTTCGTCCTCCTACGCTCAATGGAGCACGTTATCATGAATTCATACGGGGTACTCTACCTGCACTGCTAGAACATGTGCCTCATAAGTACGACACAACATGTGGTTCATGCACCATGGAGCTCCTGCACATTTCAGTCGAAGTCTTCGTACGCTTCTCAACAACAGATTCGGTGGCCGATGGGTTGGTAGAGGCGGACCAATTCCATGGCCTCCACGCTCTCCTGACCTCAACCCTCTTGACTTTCATTTATGCGGGCATTTGAAAGCTCTTGTCTACGCAACCCCGGTACCAAATGTAGAGAATCTTTGTGCTCGTATTGTGGACGGCTGTGATACAATACGCCATTCTCCAAGGCTGCATCAGCGCATCAGGGATTCCATGCGACGGAGAGCGGATGCATGTATCCTCGCTAACGGAGGACATTTTGAACATTTCCTGCAACAAAGTGTTTGAAGTCACGCTGGTACGTTCTGTTGCTGTGTGTTTCCATTCCATGATTAATGTGATTTGAAGAGAAGTAATAAAATGAGCTCTAACATGGAAAGTAAGCGTTTCCGGACACATGTCAACATAACATATTTTCTTTCTTTATATGCTTCCACATTCTTACATTTGTCCTCTAGCCATTCGTGGTTAACCTTTTTCCAATTCCTGTTGATCGCATTTTTTTAACCGTTTGTATTCCCTTTCGCTTGCTTCATTTATTGCTTTTTTATATTTCTCCTTTCAGCGATTAAATTTAATATCTCTTGTGTTATCCAATGGTATCCTCTAGTCGTCGTCTTTTTACCTACATGATCCTCTGTTGCCTTCACTAGTTCACCTCTCAGAGCTAACCATTCGCCTTCTACTGTATTCCTTTCCCCCGTTCTTGTCAGTCGTTCCATAATGCTCCCTCTTACACTCTCTACAACCTATGGTTCTTTCAGTTTATAACCTATGGTTCTTTCAGTTTATCCAGGTCTCATTCCCTTCAAATACTACCTTTTCGCAGTTTCTTCAGTTATAATCTGCAGTTCATAGCCGATAAATTGAAGCCAGAGTCACTGGAAATATCTTACAATTTAAAACCTGGTTCCGAAATCTCGGTCTTACCATTATATAATCAATTTGAAACCTTCGGTGTCACCATGTCTCTTCCACGTATACAATATTCTTTCATGATTCTTAATCCAAGAGTTAACTGTGATGAAGCTACACTCTATAGAAAATTCTACCAGGCGGCTTCCTCTTTCATTCCTTTTCCCGAGTCCATATTCACCTACTACTTTTCTTTCTCTTCTTTTTCCTACTAGCAAATTGCAGTCCCTCATGACCATTAAATTTTCATCTCCCTTCACTATCTGAATAATTTATTTTATCACCTCTTACATTTCCTTAATCTTCATCTCATCTACGGAGCTAGTTGTCATATAAATTTACACTACTGTGGTGGGCGTGGACTTCGTGTCTACCTTGTCTACAATAATGAACTCACTATGCTGTTCATAGTAGCTTACCGCGTTGCTATTTTCTTATTCATTATTAACCTACTCCTGCATTACCCTTATTTGATTTTATATTTAGTCGGCCGGTGTGGCCAAGCGGTTCTACGCGCTACAGTTTGGAACCGCGCGACCGCTACGGTCGCAGGTTCGAATCCTGCCTCGGGCATGGATGTGTGTGATGTCCTTAGGTTAGTTAGGTTTAAGTAGTTCTAAGTTCTAAGGGACTGATGACCTCAGATGTTGAATCCCATAGTGCTCAGAGCCATTTGAACCATTTTTTTTTTAATTTTATATTTACAACCCTGTATTCACCTGACCAGAAGTCCCGTTCCTCCTGCTACCGAACTTCACCAATTCCCACTCTATCTAACGTTAATCTATTTCCCTTTTTAAATTTTCTAACCAACCTGCCAGATTAAGGGATCTGACATCCCATGCTCCGATCCGTAGAACGCCGGTTTTGTTTCTCCTTATAATGACGTCATACTGAATATTCCCCGCCCGCACGTCCGAATGGGGACTACTTTACCTCGGTAATATTTTACCCCAGAAGATGTCGACGTCAATTACCTATACAATTCAGCTGCATGTCCTCGCGAAAAATTGCTGCTACAGTTTCTCCTTGCTTTCAGCCGTTTGCAGTACAGAAAGGCTGTTTTGGTTAGTGTTACACAGCCAGTTTAATCAATCATCCAGACTTTTGCCCCTGGAACTACTGAATAGGCTGCTGCTCCTCCTCAGGAAACACACGTTTGTCTGGCCTCTCAACAGATATCCCTCCGTTGTGTTTGCACCTAAGGTACCGGCAGGGGCCATGGTTCATGGGCGGCTCTGTTACGTATGTACCACATTTCATGTCGCCCATCGTTACCTATGATTACTCCTATCCAGTAATGTCGCTGTCCCTTAACAATTGCCCAGCAATGTATAATGGAGTGAGAGATGGAACGGTTAGGCTAAATCCAATTTCTAAATAAGGATTATACAGAATGAACTGTTATTGTGCAATTTCAAATACAACGTATGATATTCGTTTTTAAGTGATCAATACTAACGTGGTACTCTCAGAAACGTAAGAAAAGAAAATAGTCCAGAAAATAATAGGAGGGGGAAAAACATGAACAAGTAGGTTTAACGTTCATTTGAAGACGTGATCGTTAGAGTCTGAGCGCAAACTCGAGTTGGAGTGTGGCGAAACAAAGGCAGGAACTTACGAGTACGTGCACGCGGTTTGTAAATGAGAATGTTGATAGCAAAGCATAACCTACTGCAGAGAGTTGTTGAAAGTATAAAGTCTTAATGAAGGAAAGAACAACAGCCTGACAAAGGGAAATAGAGGGGAAACTCTGGAAGATGATATGAATTTCATAGCCTCCAAGACTCTGGACAGTAATACGAATAAGAACAGAGAAGACTGATTATCCTGAACAGAGAGAAAATTACAACAAAAAAATCTGTATCTATTTGCAAGTGTAATTCAAGAACCTTGATGATATGAGTAGAATATACACCCAAAATGACAAAATCCTACGCTGTATTTATCTTAAGTATGAGGAAAATATCGCAGACGATATTCCTATAGATAGAACTATAGAGCGTAATGAATATTAAAGAGAAACATTAATATTAACGTCAGAGGTGTGAGCACTAATCCACTAATAACTAGGGACGGCAATTATCGCTGAATCACCTGGTTTTTGGTTCTACCAGATTTTTACATTTCCAGTTTAAGACGTCTTGTAGAACCGCTCAAAATATCTGGCTTCTGAAATAACCGATTTTCGCTTTTTATCACTATTAATAAACGTCGACATCGAACAAAGATTGAAACATTCTAACTCTTCATCAGACTTTTGCGCAAGATATGTTTCAAGTAGCAAGGAATCAAATAAAATAGATAAATAAAACTTAGTCCGTCAACCGATCGCTGCTTTTCTCGAAAGGTAATCAGGGGATGAATATTACAAAAAAATCACCAGTATTTTCCGAATGATTCTAATTTTTTAAACCTCTACTCAATAACCATACCACTATTTGGGTATTACCAACAGTCAGTGTTAAAGAATGAAAACTTAGGTTGAAGCATACTATTTTGCGTGTTACGTTGCCTGTTTCAAAGGGCAACACGCAAATAAATACCCTACCGGTCATTAAAATTGCTACACCACGAATATGACGTCGTACAGACACGAAATTTAACCGACACGATGGAGATGCTGTGATATGCAAATGATTAGCTATTCAGAGCATTCACACAAAGCTGGCGCCGGTGGCGACACTTACACCGTGCTGACATGAGGAAAGTTTCCAACCAATTTATCATAGACAAACAGCAGTTGACCGGTGTTGCCTGGTGAAACGTTGTTGTGATGCCTCGTGTGAGGAGGAGAAATGCGTACCATCACGTTTCCGACTTTGATAAAGGTCGGATTGTAGCCTATCGCGATTGCGGTTTATCGTATAGCGACATTGGTGCTCGCGTTGGTCGAGATCCAATGAGTGTTAGTAGAATATGGAATCGGTGGATTCAGGAGGGTTATACGGAACGCCGTGCTGGATCCCAACGACCTCGTATCACTAGCTGTCGAGATGACAGGCATCTTATCCGCATGGCGGTAACGGATCCACGTCTCGATCCCTGAGTCAACAGATGGGGACGTCTGCAAGACAACAACCATCTGCACGAACAGTTCGACGACGTTTGCAACAGCATAGACTATCAGCCCGGCGACTGTGGTTGCGGTTACCCTTGACGCTGCACCACAGACAGGAGCGCCTGCGATGGAGTACTCAACGACGAACCGGGGTCCACGAATGGAAAAAC
The DNA here is from genome assembly GCF_023897955.1 of Schistocerca gregaria. Classification (NCBI taxonomy): domain Eukaryota; kingdom Metazoa; phylum Arthropoda; class Insecta; order Orthoptera; family Acrididae; genus Schistocerca; species Schistocerca gregaria. The sequence continues at coordinate 321,648,212 of NC_064920.1, read as the reverse complement.
GTCATTTTTCCGGATGAATCCAGCTTTTGTTTACAGCATCATGATGGTCGCATCCGCGTTTGGCGACATCGCGGTGAACGCCACATTGGAAGCGTGTATTCGTCATCGCCACACTGGCGTATGACCCGGCGTGATGGTATGGGGTGCCATTGGTTTACACGTCTCGGTCACCTCTTGTTCGCATTGACTGCACTTTGAACAGTGGACGTTACATTTCATATTTGTTACGACCCGTGGATCTACCCTTCGATCCCTGCGAAACCCTACATTTGAGCAGTAAAATGCACGACCGCATGTTGCAGGTCCTGTAGGGGCCTTTCTGGATACAGAAAATGCTCGACTGCTGCCATGGTCTGCACATTCTCCACATCTCTCACCAATTTAAAATGTCTGGTCAATGGTGGCCGAGCAACTGGCTCGTCACAATACGCCAGTCACTACTCTTGATGAACTGTGGTATCGCGTTGAAGCTGCATGGGCAGCTGTACCTGTACACGCCATCCAAGCTCTGTTTGACTCAATGCCCAGGCGTATCAAGGCCGTTATTTCGGCCAGAGGTGGTTATTCTGGGTAATGATTTCTCAGAATCTATGCTCCTATAATGCGTGAAAATGTAATCAGACGTCAGTTCTAGTATAATATATTTGTCCAATGAATATCCGTTTTTCATCTGCATTTCTTCTTGGTGTAGCAATTATAATGGCCAGTAGTGTACATATTATGTAGACATACGCAGCAAATCAAGTATCTTCTATTTTTATTATAAACTGCGAATTAATTGTTAAGTTTTCAATTTACTACTGGTTCCATATCTTCCTTTCGCTTTTATTATTTCATATAAATGGCAGATAGATAATAAGCTTTTGCGCAAAAGATGTAGCGTTAATGTTCGTTATTCCGAATAAAAACCGTTTTGCAGTCAAATATATCTGTTTACTTTGAATAAGAATTCGAATACAATTCTTTCTACTGGCAAAGTTAAAAATGTTGTTTCAAATTTCAAATAAAATCTTTCGGCGTCAAACTACCGAATACTTGTCTTGTATCCTGCACGTGCACGCGCATCGCCTTTAATAATGAACTATGCATCACGGCAGTCGGTACATCATTGTCCTAGCAGTGCTATTGTGATTCTTTTGTGTGTGTTTCCCGTTTATAACTGTCGGCGTTGTTATTAAAATGACACTATCGCCTTTCCTCTTTTCTATAGTAAACCAGTGTTTCAAAACAATGAAAATTTTACGAATAAACATTTTAGCTTCATCTTTATGGAAAGCTAATACAACAGTATTTTTACCCTGTTATTAATCAAAAATTTAAAAAAAACCTGTGAAGACCGAGACCAAACAAATACCGAAAAATAATGGTCATTCAGAACTAAAATACCGGTATCTGTATTTACTGGTCGGTCTATCGCATCCCAACAACTTAACTTATAGTCAGATGGGCCTTCGATATAATTTCGCGTATGTGGTTTGTTAAATGATTCGTAATGGGCGACTCGTTCAAATGAATTAACTATAAGACATTTCTGTCATAAAACAGTGGTTTTTCGGATCGCCAACATGAATTCATCTTTCTTGAATTGTTAACCAATGGAGTGCTGAATTGAAACATGGTTTGCACAGCTACATCCAGAAATCGCAACCACAGATGAAAATTCCAAGAAAGTGTCGAAAATGGTGTTGTGCAAGCATTACTAAAGGTGTAGACGTAACAGAGTACGTTATATTTTACCTAAATAATTAAATACAACAGTGATGTGAGAACAATGTATTTCGTCGGGTAGAACACTAACAAATGGGTTCAAATGGCTCTGAGCACTATGCGACTTAACTTCTGAGGTCGTCAGTCGCCTAGAACTTAGAACTACTTAAACTTAACCAACCTAAGGACATCACACACATCCATGACCGAGGCATGATTCGAACCTGCGACCGTAGCGGTCGCTCGGTTCCACACTGTAGCGCCTAGAACCGCCCGGACACTCCGGCCGGCTAGAACTCTAAGCAAAAGCAAACACATCACTATTTTCCAGGATTTCTTTAAGGAATTCAACAGAAGCTGTATGTTGATTTTTTGTTGTGGATACAAACAAAATGCCAATCACAGCTGTGGACAGAAGCCGGCGGACTGCACCAAGGAAGGCTACTTTCGGTTATATCAGTCACAAATGTTACTAGTAGTGTTTGTTTTTTATAGCAAAAAGCATTCATTCTTGTTATTGATTTCCTTGTTAAAAGGTAAACAATAGTTGACTCAAGTCTTATGGACAAAGCGATTGAAAAAATGCGATGGAAGACGTCTGAATTACAGACTCCCAAGAAAAAATTTTTCATCCAGATTGCCACGACTTTGCTTTGGCAATGTGTCAGTTGAAGAAAATTACCTACTTTATTGTTTGAAAGTTCATAGAGAGATGTGAAATACGACTGTGCAACGAGTACACACAGCAAAGCACTGAAGTTTTTTATCAGTAGACAAAAGTAAAATTGCCGTGGGCAACGGTAAGAACATTTAGACGAACGTTACACACCTACCCTTAATCTTCATCTTTACTCTTGCCTGTCGCTAAGTTACTGCCTGTGAATGCATATAGTGCGTTACACATGGCGAATGATTATGAAATATTAATGGTATTTGTTTTATGGACATTAGGCCGTGGCTCAAGGCATAATTCTGTGACTAACGTTTCGTTTTTTAATGCTGGAAACATCATCAGAGGCTTTAATGACTCAGAAAGTTGTTACAGTCTCAGACAAACTCTGCAAACCTACGTATGTATCCACGCAGCAGTTGGTTCGTAACGTCCTACACCGCCACCTAAGGCCGCGAAATTTCATCGACGTATGTTAAGGAGCTAGTAGAGGGGAAGAGTTAGCGCTGTACATTTCATTTAGCATCACCAAATTCGTTTTTCTGACACTGTGGTTTTAGCAAGGATGTACGAAGAAATCATAGAAATTCAAAACCGCAAAAACAACTTTAACAGAAAAGGAGGAGGATTGAAATGAGATATGTGACCCTCAGCGCTAAATAAAACAGTTCCAACTCTTCCCAACTAAAAGTTCCATAAGATACGTCGGCGCGGCTCCGCGATCTTAGACAGCGGTTTGATGACGTCACGAACCAACCGTTGCGTGGATACATGTAAAGAGTTCGGCTTGCTGAGCTTGTCTGAGTCTGTAATAGCTTTCTGGGTCGTTAAGGACTCTGATGATATCCCCACCGTTGGAATACGAAACGTCAGGCACAGAATCATGCCTTGGACAACGCTGATAAAGCACATATCAGCAATACCACAAATACCGGCCATGAAAACCTAAACTCTATACAAGGTGTGTTGCGAAGGTAAGGTGACTTTATATTTTTATGAAAAAATATTTATTTATTCATCAATATTCATGTTGTCCCCTACATAGTAATCGCCCTCAGATGCAATACACTTATGCCAACGTTTCTTCCAATCCTGGAAGCACTTCTCATAAGCACTTTTTTGGTACAGCAGTAAGTACTTCCAGCGATGCAGTTTTTATTTTCTCAGTCGTTGAAAATCTTTGTCCTTTCATAGGTATCTTCAGTTTTGGGAACAGGAAAAAGTCGTAGGGGGCCAAATTCTGTGAATATGGTGGCTGAGGCATGATTGTCGCTTTGTTTTTGACCAAAAAATCTCTCACATGCAACGATGAATGAGCAGGTACCTTCTCGTGATGCAAAAGCCATGAGTTGTCTTTCGACAATTTGCGTATTGCTACTCGCAAACGGCGCATAACGTCAAGGCAATACTCCTTATTGATCGTACGACCTTGAAGCAAAAATTCTTGATGCACTACGCCACGGTAATTAGAAAAAACAGTGATCTAAAGTTTGACATTTGATCGAACTTGGCGTACTTTTTTCGGTCTTGGCTCTCCGGGATGCTTCCATTGGGACTATTGGGCTTTGGTTTGGACATCATAACCGTAAACCCATGTTTCGTCACCAATTATGACCCTTCTGAGTTAATCAGGATCATCACTGACGTCATTCAAGAGCTCCTGAACGATGCTCATGCGGCGGTTCTCTTGATCAAAATTGAGAAGTTTTGGAACAAACTTCACTGACACACGTCTCATGCCCAAAGCATCTGAAAAAATTGCATGATACGAGGCCATCGATATGCCAACATCGTCAGCAACTTCTCTAATGGTAATTCGACGATTTTCCAAAACAATTTTTTTCACAGCTTCTACGTTATCAATCTGTTGTTGGTGTACTGAGGCATCCAGGGCGAGGTTCGTCATTGGCATCATCTTCTTGAACATCTTGCAACAGCGCGTACCACTTGTAAACTGTTTTTTGTTTTGTTTTTTTTTTTCCTCAGAGCAGACTCACCTTATTTCACTGTCAGCATTTCAAGTGTTTTAAAGCACTTGAATCCATTTTTCTCACAAAATTTGATGCAAATTCTTTGCTCCATTTTTTATAACAACCGAAAATCGCCGTACCCACTAAAACAAATCTAACCTTTCTATCTGTCCAAAACAAATGAAATATGCTGTACAGTTGAAACTGTGAACATATGTTCGGGACTTGTGTACCAGTATAACAAAAAAAAGATCGATGATCGAATGTACATCGTACGCGCAATTTGAAAAGTCACCTTACTCGCAATCATGAAATAGCTTACTCCTTACAGGGAAACGCGTAATTTTCTAGAACACTCAAACGTAGGCCAGTCGTGCACAGAATAACGCTGTTGCAGGAAAGCTTACTCTGACAGCGGGATAAACCAATTTTACGTTCAGCAAAGATACAGATGTCTAGTAAAAACATATGTGGGCAATCAATTATGAGATTGTGTTTGTTCGACCGCTCCCAGCGCCGTTCGGTTTTACGGGTGCACATGTTTGTTTCCGGGAAGCTCTGCTTTAATCAGAGCGGCTACGATCCAACAAGAAGGCTAAAACAATTAAGTGGCAGCAGTGATGAGTGCTGTTAAACTGTCTCTCTTCCACTCTGCGGATATCGTAGCGTTGGGGGTCAAACGCGCTCGGTCTGTGGGTTCACGCCGTAGAAAAGTTTGGAATCTCTGGACGTGTAATGACTGCAACGCAATTTTATTAATACGGAAGGAAATAACGAATTGCCAGTGTTGGCTTACGTAGGGATTACTAGAAGAAAAATGCGAACGAGGGTGACATGATAGTGTTGCGTCCGCAATCCGAAGTCTCGATGAAATCAATGAATGCTCATGACAAGACAAGACTGGCAACGAGTGGCAGTAATAACCGTTAGAATTCGCGTGGTTGAGGTCATGCAGTACTGCGACTGGAGAAATGATAACTGGCCCTTGGAAAGAAGACCACTCTCCAGAGTACATAATTAACTAGTAAATTCCTCCTGTACTAGCATCACAATTCATAGCAGTCTTCAGAACGTATCTTCCAATCTGTATTGGAGTATATACTGTAATAAAAGTTAAAGACAGAGTTAGACCGGGCATGTAAAGTCAGTATTCAAACCTGGACCTTTGTCTTTCGTAGGCAACGCTCATACCAACTGCTAGCTACACTAGCCTTAATACAGCAATTGGAGTTTAAACGATTAATATTCCAGTACGGAATGTTTTATAACCTTTCTTGTTTTTCTCAGTTATTTGTGTTTCACGGTATTCCGTAAATAACCCACAAAAAAGCTATGTGAAACTACTATTTTATTGAAAGTGGGAAGGTTACGTAACTCATAGCAAATGCTGAAAGCGTTCGCTGCTGTAAGTCATGTCTGAGAGGATGAATGTCAAAGAACTTAATGTGCAATTATTACTTGTTCATCTCCGATGGAGTTTATTGGTGTTACAGAAGAAACCACCGAATTGGGAATTTGTATGAAAATCTTAAACAGATACCTAAATTGTTTAGCGAATGAAAGTAATGTGCGAAAATTATCTTATCCCTATGGGAGTATTTTATTGAAATAATTTATGAGACTCAGTGGGTAGCATTACGTCTCTGCATCTACACAGAGTACGTCTATTGCATCTGTACCATGTCCTTGGAGTACCGTATTGAACACTCTCAAAGTTTCACGTTATTCGTCAATAACTGGTCCCACGAAATTTCATAAAGTATACGAATCGCTTACTCAGCGCTAAGCAGTGAGTTAAACAGCTAAGACCCAATACCCGTCGCTAAACCACGAGGGACAACTTGCTCCGGAGCAAAGTGACAGAGTCAAGTGGATTCAGGGTAGAGCAGTAGACGGATAGAATTGAAGACGCTGAGGAGATACAACACCGATGGTGCTCGATTGCGGGTGAATAAAAGACAATAATTAATGAGCGCGCTCCCTGTCGGTGGATGACACATTGCGCCTGTGGAGCGCTAGTTACTGTCTTTAATTTGCGACCGGATGCGGGGGCGGTGTCGCTGTCAGCGAAGACGTTTAATACTCCGGTGAACTGCGCCGTGCAGACTGCAGATCAAAGGCGCAGCCCAGGGCGCAGGCGGACACCGGGGTTAAAGCGCTCCGAGTGGAACGTCTGCACGCCTTCCTGCAAGTTACCGCCAGAGGGGCGCACTCAGTGCTGAACCGGATCCTCACCAACTTCCCTCGCCTAACTCCAAGACATTTACAAGAAACTAAAAAAAAGTTTTGCACTGCTATCATTTCCGCGAACGTGTAAAAACTTGGATGCCAGGGGAAAAAGTACGAAAGAGTAAGGATTATGAAACTAAAAAAAGTAAATTCACTAATAAAGTTAAAAAATAATAGCCACAATCACTAATAAAGTTAAAAAATAATAGCCACAAGGAAAATAAATGCAGTCTGTTCGAAGGTGAACATCTGTGAAACCGAAATCTGCTGAAGCGTACAGACCAATGCTATAGTTGGTTCATTCCGAGCAGTGTGACTGCGTCCATACTCCTTGGCATTCTGACCACAACGTGATCCAGATGTTGCCGATCAAGCGTCTCCCATTTTTCAACGATGGTCTCTCCAGAAATCGTCCAGTTTTGATGAACGTTCTTACAAAGACGCACTACCAGTTTAGACTGGTACCAAGCTTGCTCAATTGGCCTCGTATCAGCAGATACCACAAGCTATTCCATCCATTCGATTTCTGTAGCCAGGAAGAAAGTGCTCACAAGATGGTCGTATTATCGTGTAGAGAGAGGAATATATCGTCGAAATGGATGCACAATTAGAGGGAAAATCCTATCCATACACTGGGCTAACCTCAGTTTACGCTAGATTGCGATAGGTTCGTACATAATACTGGTCTAAAACACGACTAACGCACCTGCATGCTGAATCCGTAGGTTTGCCTGCCTGAGACGGGCATCGTCTCACGGGAGTGGCTGAATGTGTCAAAGACGTTGCTGTGAGATATAATCATTCGGTTTGGTTGGAGACCAGGCATAAAAGCAAACCTCGCAGCACCTGAAGAAGACTATTGTTTCTGTTGTCGAAATACTGTGCAGGAATTGGAAAGAACAACTCGACTGTACAACCGGAAGTACATCATTAATGGTCTCATGTGTGGCTGCAGGTTCGGGGCGCGCTTCACAATGCATCAGTGCGCAACACGTACCAGCATAGCAAAAACAAACTTCCGTTTACATGAATGAAACGTTTGGAAATTTCACATTGCCCTATGTAGCTTTAAAGACATATTACGTTAATTTACGAAGTACGACGTATTTTACTATTTCATTTCCCTTTTCCATTGTTTTTGAATCGATATAAATATGATATTCAGATGTGTGTTTTTCTGCGGTTTAGTCCAGTCGAAATTCAGATCCGCTTTGTAGTCGTAAAGATCTATGTAAACTAAACTTCATGGGAACACTTAGTGTTAATACTAAAATTCAGTTTCGATTTTGTGTGTATCTACTTCCTGTAAACTATAACGTACATTAATACCCATTCACAGGAGGTATGGTCGATAGTCAGGGATGTGACAAGAACTATCATCAGAAGTAAGAAAGGTCTAGTAAACATGGGTTCTAAGATGCGTAACTTAAAAGCTAAGAGCACTTCAGTGTCTTCACTAATGTTAAACACATGTCTTCTGCTTTAAGATCTTTGCTTTCCATATTTTCGGAGGAGGTAGTATGGATCAAAACAAGAAAAAAGATATCCAGTAAACACAGACTCTAAAATGCACACCTTAAAAGCTATGAGCATTTGTTCACCTTCGTTACTGTGAAGCTCACAAGTATCTCTTGTATTGACCAAGTGCTCATACCTTTTAAGGTGTAGATTTTAGAGCCTGTGTTCACTACACTGCTTTGATGCGAATGATCGCTCCTCTCATATCCCTGAATGTTGACCATTCCTCATGGGACACCCTGTCGATAATATACAGGGTGTCCCATTTATCTTGACCACCCTAAATAATTGTTTGTCCAGATGCAAATTACAAAATGTTTCAAGCAAATGTTCTTTAATCGTCAGGGGGACATCAATCAGCATGATTGTCTTCGTAGCAACTTTGTTTTTTACAAAGATAAGGACACGGATATGACTTTTTTTAAATGGCACCCTGAATATTTATTCGGTAATTCATTTCCTCTACTAAAGACCTATTCTAAAATGTATCACAATGTACCGTTCACTGAAACACAACGTTATTAATTACATAAAACAACATTGACTCTGAGCCCGGGATCGCAACCTCGTTCACTTGCTGGAATTGTCAGAAAACAAATGAAAACCAAGTAAAAACAATGACTTTTGACTCTCCTATACCATTGCCCATGAGTAGAATATTCAAGGGTGTTCAAAGTGGTGACCCTGGACACCGGTACACTCATTCACTCGTTGAAAGAAAGAATTATTTACTGCTTCCAGTGTTGCTTGTTGAAGAGAGTTACAAGCAAGCACGATACGTTCCTGCATGTCCTCTGGAGTTGTAGGAATATCGCAACAGACAACGTCTTTAATGCATCCCCAAAGAAAAAAGTCCAGAGGATTTAAATCAGGAGACCTAGCATGCCAAATAACTGTTCCTCCTCGACCACTCCATCTGGCAGGATACCTTCGGTTCAGAACACGACGTGCACGCAAGGCATTATGTGCTGGACATCCGCCGTGTTGATACCACATAAGCAACCTGATTCTTAGCGACACTTCATCCAGAAGAGGAGGAAGAATTCGTCTGAGAAAGTTGGCATACGCTGTGTCGTTTAGACTACCATTGATGAAATAAGGGCCAGTAATAGTAGTACTAAGCCTCCCACACCAGACGTTAACTCTCCATTGACGCTGATTCCACCTGTCTAAGGCATCTTGGGTTGTCGCTGGACCAATAATGCATGTTCCTTGTATCTATCTGTCCTTTGTTTGAGAAGGAACATTTATAGGTAAATAGAACGTTGGAGAAGTTGGGGTTGTCGAGGATTTGCTGCTGTGCCCACTGACAGAACTGTACACGAGTCTGGAAATCATCCGCATGCAATTCTTGAAATAGGTGTACATGGTAAGAATGGAAGCGGTGACGTGTAAGAATACGATGTACACTGGTTTTAGGAATGCCAATCTCGTGTTCAAACTGTCCTGTGCTCATATGCGGATTCATAACAACGGAAGCGAGAACACTAACTTCGTTAGTTTCGTCTGTGCGAGTGCTACGACGATTGCGTTGTCGTGGGTTGAAACTTCCCGTTTCCTAAAAATGACTACATTACTGTCCTAAATGTACCGGTACATAAGAAAACAGTATTGCCATTACTGTTCTGCTATCTTACATTTCCCACAGATGATTAGCATTTCTACCTTCTCTTCGTTGGTGTACATTCTACCCACATAACTCTTCAACTGACGATGGTTGACGGAACGTCCGGTGTGCATTCTACTTACGTTTATATTTGTCCTCTGTCAACGTCAGCACGTGGCTGTGTTCCATTACCCCGAGTACCTGCACTAAGCGCTGGGAGCGTCAACGTCAATGTTGTGTTATGTAATTGATAACGTTGTTCAAAAAATGGTTCAAATGGCTCTGAGCACTATGGGACTTAACATCTGAGGTCATCAGTCCCCTGGAACTTAGAACTACTTAAACCTAACTAACCTAAGGACATCACACACACACACGTCCGAGGCAGGATTCGAACCTGCGGTCGTAGCGGTCGCGCGGTTCCAGACTGAAGCGCCTAGAACCTCTCGGCCACACCAGCCGGCGATAGCGTTGTGTTTCAGTGTATGGTACCCTGTAATACATTTTAGAATACGTCTTTAGGAGAGGAAATGAATTACCGAATAAAAAAATCAGAGTGCCATTTAAAAATGTCATACTGCTGTTCATATCCATGCAAAAAAACAAAGCTAAAACGAAGGCAATCATGCTGATTGATGTCCCGCTGGCGGCTAAGGAACATTTGCTTGAAACATTTTGTAATTTGCATCTGGACAAACAGCTATTTAGGGTGGTCAAGATAAATAGGGCATAATGTATATCCTGAAACATACTTCATAATTACTCCCTTTTTGTAAATTTATTTATTATTACGTAGAACCGCCAGAAAATCGCCACATGATCATGGAACATATCACTACATTAATATGGGGCATTATTATTATTATTATTATTATTATTATTATCAACAATAATTCTAAATCTGAAATTTTGTATCAGATATAGAAGAAAGAGAACCAAAAGCATTTATATAACGTTTGTGGACTTCAAACAGCTTATGATTCTATTGACAGAAAAACATTATTCAACACCTTAAAATAGTTTGGAGCTGACAACAGATTATCAGTGGCATTTATAAAAGACACACTAACAAATGCAATATGCAATATTAAATTTTAGGAGAAATCTAAGAGGCTTTTTGAGATACAAACAGGAATAAGACAAGTAGTTGCAGTGTGTCCCTGGCTGTTCAGTTGTGTACTAAAGAAGGTAACCGAAGAATTGAGATAAAAGAAGAGAAGAAAAAGGAGGAAGAAAAAATCATAATTAGAAGAAAGCGGCATGATATGACCACCGATTTTTGACTTACTGGTTTTGGCAGAATATTTTGGCACCTTAATTGAATCTATATAAGATGTCAACACTACAGATAAATCTCCTACAAGAGACAGCTTCAAAAGCACCTATGTAAATCTTCTGAAGAAAAAAAAAAACAGAGTATATGACGGACACGAAAGAGTCACCAAAGTACATGAAAACTGATCATGAAAGAAAGAAAAAGACTTCAAAATTTAAATGTCTAAGCGAAATAATACAGCCGAATGCTTTGGGCGAAGAAGATAGCATAGCACGGGCAAGAAAAATGGAAATGGATTGTCAATTAACAAAAAACCTGTATAACAGGAAATCTGTTTCCATAAATGCATTAATCAGACACTACAACATTCTCATTAGGTCAGGATGCCTTTCGATGAATACAGCCAAACAATGAGGTAGAAGAGAAAGGAATATACTCAGGAAAGTCTTGGGTTCCAAAATCCGACAAAGGCAAAAGGAAATTAAGAAGTAATAAAGAAGTTTGTTAAAGAATGGAACGAATATTAGAAACAATGAAATAGATAAATGTTTTATTTTATGGACATCTAAGAAAGTTAGATGAAAAAAGGCAACAAAATTAATTTTTAACTTTTTTGACAGAAACCCAACAATAGTGACGTGGATCACAGAAGCTAAAGCAGACTTGTAGGAAATGGAAATAACAGAGGAATAAATAGTAAAAAGTTTCAAAGCCTTCCAGGAGAAAACAACGAAAAAGACAGGGGCAATATGGATAGAAAAAAGACGAGAAAAACAAGAGAAAGAATGAAAAACTACTGGACAGAAAGAAGGGTGAAAAGAAAGAAGACATAAGTTATTTGCCGTCGTTATCAGTAAGCCAAACCAATGAAAAAGGTCTTTATATAATTTTAATTTCAAATTATGTATGACGAGTAGGGTAAAAGAAAGGAAACGGCCATGTCCTTTTCTTAGGGATCATCCAAAAATCGCTTGGGATGATTCAGGAAAACCAATGAAACTCCAAACTGCATTATTGGGCCATTAACAACCAGCATCTTCACATAGGTAGTAGAGCTTGGTACGTTACAAGCTATTTTAATTACAATTATGGCAGGTGAACATTAACACACAAGGACGATGCCTGGAAGTTGTGTGTACTAAATGTGTGTATACTATACGCCGTTAGGTCTGGGATGGAAGTTTTATTGTTCTGAAAGAAAACCGATTGTACCAAAACCATTAGTGATGGATAATCTGGAGTAATAGTAAAAATATTTTTACTACATTAGATGCAATTTTTTTTTCGTTCATACGGGCTTATAGAACGGCTTACTCTCAGCCGCCAGACATAATTTGTGAAGGATCAGATATTTACTGCGATCGTTTCTCAGAAAAACAGCCATGTAATTTCTGTAGATAAGAAAGAAGGACAGAAAAATGATGATGGGAAAATCTGCATAACAGTAGAGACTGCCCCCTCGACACAGAAATATCCGCAAAGGTACTAATTTAATTCTGCAGCTGCGGCTTTTTGCTAAACAAAACAAATCCGATTACAGCACCGAAAACGAATTTAACGTCATCAGCTCGAAAGTATCTCTCTTTTTACGTCCTGATGCTCTTCTTATTGATAAATTTATGGTCCTCGAGTCGCTCTAAGCATTCAGTAACAAAAGAATTGCAGCGCAGAGCAAATACTAGCTCAGATTTCAGTCAGTGCCAAATGTTCCTTATTAGATTTAAACCAAAGACCTCAGCATCGAGTCACAGCATCTTACAGAAAGCGTTCTAGTGCAGTGACTTTGGAAAAATGGATATTCCACTGCTCATTAAAAGCAGAGCATCGACTGAAAAAGGAAGACGTAAGTGGAATCGCGAATAACAGTATGCAGTGACTACAACTGATTTTCGAAGCTAAAAGAACTGTAATGAGCTCCAAATGTTTTCAGTAAAGCCGAAGGAGATAATTGAAGATTTAAACATACCCTTTTTGCAATTGACTACACCTATGTATCTAATATCTTGAGAATGGCTGTGTGGCTTTAAAGACACAATGAGAAGCATCGTTCAGTTGAGGTAGACATTTTTCAACACACATTGCAACCCAGTTACCGTATAACATACTGAAATTTCACTTCATCCGTCAAACGAATAGTCAAAATGTTTCAAGTTTCGGCAATGTCCCATGTAGTGGGACTGAGAAGTACACTTCTGTATTGCTACCCCCAACCTTCTTCATACGACCACTCCAGGAGCTAAATGTCAAGTGTATACACTCGACAGCAACTGGATTGGACATGTATCATACCCTGTTTCAATTGGATAATTGTAGTAACAATACTTGGCTTGCATACCGGCCTCAAGTGGACAGATTGTGCAAATAGGAGTAGTAATGTGCATTCAAGTACTTTGCTCAAACAAGCAGTAAAGATCGTTTTCAAGTTTTGCCTCCTACATTCATTCTTATTTTTCTGAGTTCCATAAGACATCAAAACATTTGATCAGCCACCGCCACAAGTAGCTAACTAAATGGACCTTCCCAGTACAACTATCATTCTGTATCTAGACCGCGCACTGGATACAATACGACATTATTTATATTTTATTGCGCAAGGTGTGGGATTGATTGAGGATTAACAAGGGTTGTTCGCTGTTTGAAAACAGGGCAACTGCACAGTATGAATTAAGGGCAACTGCATAGTATGAATTATTCAAACAGGTCCCCTTCTTAGAAATATAGAGCTTACTCAGCCCGATATCAAGTGAAAAGATGGAATGGCTTTGAGAATTCTTTGAACTACTTGAACAGTCAGTACATAGGACCGAGAGAAAGTAAGAGCGTAAGCAAGTAGAAGAAGCATGGATGGAGTCTGAAGAAGATAGAGGAAGAGGCCAGAACAAGAAACTGCAGATAGACAGTGCTTGGGGGTCACATCAGCCAGGAGCAATGTAGCAGCAGCTGCTGCAACAGGAGACAACGCAGTGCAGCAGAAGACAGTGGCGCAAGAAATGGTCAACACTTTACAGTACTTGGCACACAGTAGCACCCAGTGCAGCAGCAAGAATTCATGTGGTGAATGGAACTGCTTAGCATGCATGTCATGAGTCACGAGATAGCATTCCATGCGATGGCACTCGTGCGCAAAAGTTACTTGGTAGGCAAAATGTTTTGGTTTGTCCGAAGCACTCAAATTAATAATGCAATCATTTGATAGCGCTTAGAATATTGTAAATGAGTTTCGCAACAATTGCAGTACCTGAATTTGAGCTCATAAACTCTGAACAGCATGACAGTGTTAAAATTTATAAGGTAGTGGCTAGACAGTGGCTAGGTGCCACTTGGCAACACGTGTGTGCCGTACTACTAGAAGATTACACCAGCAAAGGAACATTAGATTACTATCCATGTCAGATGTTTATGAGTTGGCAAGAATGTGGGGAACGCAAATACAGTGAATCTCATGGCAAGATGAGATGGAATACCACTTTAGAGAAGCCATATGTGGTACCATGCAAAAGGCAGAATTGCAAGGCACCCTCACACTCATCTGGAAACTACACAGAGCGGTGTTCATCCAAGCGAGTTATGATGATACTATAACGATGACAATGCATGGACACAGTGAGCAAATTTAAGTTAGGAAAGCCTATAGAGGTAACTCTGAAAGAGGACAGAGCGACAGCCTCAGCCTGAGGTAAGATCAGCACTCGAAGCCGTAGTGAGGCACTACAAAACGAAAAGAAAGTGAAGCGGGAATTGAGGACCTTCCAGTGCAACATGTGAGGGCACAGAGGACAATGTGCACAGTCGAAGTCCATGATGTGCTTCAATGCAAATGAACTGGTCAGTACGTGTGACACAGCACGGAGTGTGCCAACCACACACACAGGAAAAGTAAAATGCAGGGAAACTAAGCAAGGGCATAAGAAAGCAGTCGCCTTAGGTCTTGCCTGGAAAGATACTGAAACCCAGCTGTGAAAACAGAAAATAATTTGTAGAACTGGAGTGCCAGAAAACAATGGAGACTTACACGAGATTCCTTGTGGATAGTGGGTGAAGAAGTAGCCTGAGGGACAGCAGAAGGTACAATCCAGTAAAACATATTAGAATTTGGGAAACTGCTAATATGGTTGCAAAAATAGAGGGAAGTATAACAGTGTAATGCAACTGAGGCATTGCTTCCATGTATTAAAGGAGGATGGGGATCTTCCATTTGATGGGCTGGTGGGCAAAGACTTCTTTAATGAAAATGGAGTTGTAATTAACTACGCCACCGAAAATCTGTGGATCCACAGCAAATGGATCAAAATGAATGCAGAGCAAGACTGCGACCTATGCACAGCGCATGTGTGGAAAGAAGAAAGCTGTTTTGGAACAGACTCTATACATGGAAGAACAGGTGAATAGAGAAATGATGATGGAGGAAGAGGCTGAGTTCTGCACAGCGCATTTACAGGAAAGAGAAGGCTCTTTTGGTATAGACTTTGGTGCAAAGCAAAAGGCATATAGAAACGTGACGGCTAGTAGAGACAGGAAGCGAACTTTCGACCTATATCAGAAACAAACGAGAGGGATTATGTGAGAAAAATTAGAGAGACATGAGCATGTTGAAAGGAAGGTAACAGTAGGAGCTGGAGATGTGTGCAGATTAAGAATAGAAACGAATGGAACGAAAGATGCTATCATTTTGAGATGTTGTTTTAAGTGCAACTGGAGAATGCACAACACATATACAGAAAACTGAAAACTGAGAATGTGTCGCCAAATTGCTCACGGATGATAGCGGAAGCAGTACCAATGCAGGAATTCTTCAGAGTGTACCACGTGTGTTAAACCCAGCCATAACTGAAGGGACAAATGAATATGCTGAAAGCAATGCTCTTGTTAGACATTTAAATGTGGAAGCGAAACCAGCCATTATCGAGATATGCACCATGTAATAATTGGAAGACAAGTTGTACAAACAATATCAGGCACGAAATTAAAGCAGGTGGTAGGGTAATTTGTTCACGATATTACAGAATACCTCAAGCACAAAAAGAGGTATTGCAGCAAGAGATTCAAAAAATGATAGAGAATATAATCACAGTGCCTCGTAAAAGTGGATAGAACATTCCACTGACAATGATTCCTATATATATGGATGCCAGTAGAAAGCAAAAATGGTGTATAGCCACTAACAATAGACCGAGCGAGGTAGCGCAGTGGTTACCACACTGGACTCGCATTCGGGAGGACGACGGTTCAATCCCGTCTACAGCCATCCTGACCTAGGTTTTACGTGATTTCCCTAAACGTTTCAGGCAAATGCCGGGATGGTTCCTTTGAAAGGGCACGGCCAATTTCCTTCCCAATCTTTCCCTAGCCCGAGCTTGCGCTCCGTCTCTAATGACCTCGTTGTCGACGGGACGTTAAACACTAATCACCACCACTGACAATAGGTAGCTGAATAAAATCTTCCTAAATTCACTTTCTCCACTGACGATGATAGATGAAATATTTACTGCTCTGTGAAAGGTAGAATAGTTCTTTCAACTTGATTTAGCAGAAGGTTATCATCAGGTTTTATTAGACAAAGAGGATAGAGAAAAGACGGCTTTCAGTACACCGTATGGGCGCTTCGAATACAAACGAACGCCCATGGACCTTAAAACAGCTCCAAGCACATTTCAGAAATTGCTGAACTCTGTTCTGAGAGGGCTACAAGCCGACAAACTGTTTATCTACTTTGATGATAAGGTGGTATTTGGCTCCTCCTTAAGGGTATACGGAATGAGTTTTTCGATGAAAAAATCGATTTTTGGGTAAATGCATTTTCGAAAAATTTAGACTCTCCCGTTTAATATCATGTATAAGATATTTGGATGACGTGAATATAACTATTTTAAATATTTTTTTTTTAAATAATTTCGACACACGATGTTCCGCACCTTGTATATAAGACGCGAAATATAACCTGATATAGACAGCCTTGCCAGAGATATAATTGAGCGCATGAGAGTTAGCTTTTCTGCTGGCTACACTGCTAGACAGTTGACAATAGATTCTGCACCATTTGTATTGTTTCCTTTGTGAGTACATCCATGTCATTGTTGTGATAGTCGTATGTGGAGAAGTCATTGAGCTTTCTTTCCTTCAACATGCCAAGACCTAGTCTGTAAGTATTTAGAAAGCGTGTACATTGGCGCAAGAAAGTAAAGTGTACTAAAAATTCGTCTGATTCATCTTCATCAGTATCTGATGTCCCAGTAGCGACTAACCTCAACACTGGTAGTGATACATTGAGTGATGCTGCTGCCACTACATCGGAAAGTGCTTCAAGAAGAAAACTAGCTGGAATTGAAGAAGAATACAAGAAACTAAATGCTGGGACTACAAAATATGAGGTAATTAACATCTCTTTATTATCAGACGTTTTGGAGAACAATGTGTGCTACAAACAATGTGGAAAATGTGGTTTTTCATTGAAAACAAACTTACAGGTAGGACTTGCTTGTGAATTAGAGTTGATGTGCAGTTATTGCAAACACAGTGTTACTTTCTTCAATTCCTCACATGTTACTGCAGATACAGGTAAACTATACGATATAAACATTAGACTGGTTTATGGATTACGGTGTATAGGAAAGGGCAGGGCTGCAGGTGCCATGTTGTGTGGTGTGATGAATCTCCCTCATCGACCTTCAAAATTTAACAAACACATAATCGCAATAGGCTCTGCTGTAGAAGATGTGGCACAGAAAAACATGAAAGATGCTGTTGAGGAAGCAGTTGTTGCAAATAATAGTAGCACAGACTTGTCCATAGCTTTTGATGGAAGCTGGCAGAAGAGAGGCCACACATCTCTGAATGGTGTAGTAACAGCTACAAGTGTGGACACTGGTAAGGTAGTTGATGTGGCAATACTTTCCAAGCATTGCAGAAGCAAGGAAAAAATAAAAAATAAACATGAAGAGGAGTGCATGGCAAATTACTATGGGTCAAGTGGTGGTACGGAAGTTGCTGGTGTAAGAAGTATTTATCAACGCTCAGTAAAATGGTACAACGTTAGACACATAAATTATCTTGGAGATGGTGACTCAAAGGCTTTCAAAGAAATTGAGGAACTGAGACCCTATGGTAACGATGCGAAAATTTCCAAACTAGAGTGTGTTGGCCATGTTCAGAAAAGGATGGGATCAAGACTTCGATGGCTCAAGGCTAGCATGAAAGGCAAGAAATTGAGCGATGGAAAAACTTTAGATGGGAAAAATAGACTGACAGATGCTACAATAGATCGTATTCAGAAGTGCTATGGTCTAGCAATAAGACAGAATACAGCAGATGCAGAATTAATGAGAAGAGCAGTCTGGGCTCTGTTTTTTCATACAGCTTCAAACAATGAGAATCCCCAACATGGGCTATGTCCAAAAGGAGACGATAGTTGGTGCAAGTACAACAGAGGCAAGGTAACTAAGAAACAATACAATCACCCTCATCACTTGCCACGAGCCATGGATAAAACAAAACCAATATTCCGAGACCTCGCAGATATTAGTCTACTAAAGAAATGTCTTCATGGCCAGATTCAAAATCCAAATGAGTGTGTGAACCATGTGATATGGAATAGACTACCTAAAACTGTGTTTGTGGGTATAAACACACTTCACTTTGGCGTTTATGATGCTGTTTCATCATTCAATCAGGGCAATATAACAAAGTGTAAAGTTCTGCAGAAGTTGGAGCTCTATGTAGGACCACGAACTGCCGCAGCTATGCTTTGTTTGGACAAGGAACGGCTCAGGTCTTCAGATAATGACATAAAAGTATATTCAAAGATGGCTAGACAGCATAGCAGAGCCATCAAGAGGAAGCTGTTGGACGATTCTGATGATAAAAGCTATGGAGCAGGCTTGTACTGAAGTACAAACTTTGAAGCTAATTTCTCATAACTTTAGATTTTTTGTGTATACGGTACATTTTCTCAGGGCCTAATTATAGCAAAAAGATGAAATTTTCTGTAGTTGTTCCTTAAGGCCTTCTAATATATCTGAATTAAAAGATATGTGGAATTATTTTGTATTAATGGACATAAATTTTAAAATACTTGTTAAAATGTATAACTTTTTTTAACATTTACAAAAAATAGAATATCTGAAAACTGTACATTATTTTTTGAAGATTAATAATTCAACATAAAAGCAGAACATATCTCTGAGTTCTGTGAATAAATCAAAAGTATCATCCAAATAACAAATGAGAAAATGATCCTAACTTTTAGCTCAATTTAACATTGTAAGCATAGGGCGTTCCGTATACCCTTACATGGACACTACGTGCGGCTAACGGAAATATTTGAAAGGGTAAGACTCCACAATCTACAATTAAGGTCGACAAATGTGAATTTGTAGAAAGGAAGTGTGCTATTTGGGTCGTATCCTGTCGGCAGAGAATTTGAGGTAAGACTCACAAAAGGTCTAAAGTGATACAAGTTGATACAAGTGTATCCACAGCTTAAAAGAACGAAGCAACTGAAAGATTTCTTAGGCCTTGTCGCATATTGTGGGCGTTTTACAAATAACTTCAGCAAAATCGCAATGCTACTACATGAACTGCTAGAGAAGGAAGGACGTCACACCTGGTATGTCGAATAGGAATATGCTTTTCAGCATCTGAAAGAGAAACTGATTAATAGAGCAGTAGCCAAACGTTGATAAAAAGCTTCATAATCACCACAGACGCCAGCTAAACTTGTACTGAGGGTGTCGTAAGTCAAGGAAGGATCTTAAGAGAGTTACTGGTCGCGTACACCTTGACGACGCTAAACAAAGCAGAAAGAAGGTACAGTAATATTGAGAGGGAGCTGTAAGCCATTTGTTGGACACCCAAATACTTTAGACCATATGTCTAGGTAGCGTGTTTTTGTTGTGTATACTGATTATAAACGCCTAACAGGGGTACGTAGTCTAACGAATCATTGCGCGATAGGGCGCTGGCTGTGTGAAGACTCACCATATACGGCCACATGTGGTCTCACATTACGTGCAAATGTGGAATGGAAGACGTGGCTCTCGCATGTTATACAAGACAGTGGAGCGCCCGCGAGTTAGGTACGAAGTGCACTTCGAGAGTAACAGCCGTTCTACAAAGACCCCGTACAGGTAAGGCCCTAGGCATGGACTAAGAGAATTGTTCTAACTCTGCTACATGAGTGCTTGCGTACCCTACTCCAGCGTACTTAGCAGATTGTGCAGATAGGAGTAGTTGTGCACTTTCTGGTATTTTGCTCAGACGAGCAGTAAAGATTGATTTCAAGTTTTGCCTCCGTCATTTGTTCGTCTTTCTTGATGGAGTTCCATAATTCATCGAAACATTCGATTAGCCACCACCACGATTAGACAACTGAACAGACCTTCCCAGTACACCTGTCATCCGGTGTCTAGACTGTTCGCTGGACGCGGCAATGTGCCGAATAGGAAGGAGGTCAGGTATGAACGGGTGGGGTGGGAGGTAGGAGTGGTGGGAAGCACCCTCCATAGTGTGTGTCCGCGTATTTCTCAGACCATTATGAAGCGAAGGAGTGGCAGCCTATTTTGGTGAAGATACGCATTGCCTTATGGTCCATTAAGCGAGAAAAACTATGCAGATAATCGAACATACGTAGGTTACTGTATCATTTAGTGGTGCAGTACAGTGTCAGACGTATCGGAGAGCATGCTTTTGAGAACAAAACCAACTTAAAACGCAACCTGTTACAGAGGTGTTTACACTTCCTGAAAAAGTCCTCAAAAGATTGAAGAACTCCACTGAAGACATGCAATGCCTTTTTACTGAAATGTTGAGCACATTGACTTACTTGTGTACGTCTATGAAGCTCAAGGTAGTGACACGGCTTTATTTCATTTTTCCTGGTTGAATAGATGTGATTAAACTTCGATGCAATCGAGAAATAATCAAGGAATGAAAAAAAACTAGGTTGACAACGTCTGTTTTTTAATTCTCTGGAATACAAGAAGCTCGCCGACTAAGTGGCCTACCTACTTCATATCTTTACAAAAGGACGGAATAAGCATTTAAGTTATATAAAAAATCTTACGAACAAAGAAAAACTGAAACGTCCTTGTATAATCAGTACAGGTAAGATATAAAAATATCACGTTTCATTTCGGGTACCGTGCCAAAAACAAAATTAAATTCAAATACAGAAGGCAATCAGAATCTAATACGTTTCGGATTTTATTCGCAATGAGAATTAACTGCTTTTTTAAAATCAGTTTTCAATTTCCGTCCCTACAGATAAAGGGGGCCGCTCGATCTCCAGCCCACTGTAGAATTAGGATCAATTTAACCAGATTCTAAGCGATCTGGTACGTGACAGAGAGCTTCCCAATTGGGTGTATTGGGAATAATCCACTTTTTTAGTATCAAAAAGCTACTGCAAAATCGTTTGAAAAAAAAAAAACGAAATGCAAAACTTGCGGCATGGGCTCGACACACTGCTGGTGCTATAATATCGCTGTGCGCGTCGACATATGTACAGAAACTCACACGATTGAGTATTATGAGAAAGGTTCTACGAACTCTTCATAATTGAAATACGCACAACGTGACTTCAATGTTGACCAGGAAACGAAAGAACACAGCGTGTCCATGATTCTGCCGTTAATAGAGTCACTAACGATTGCAGAAAACCCCAAGTAGGTCATATTTATTGCTGCTGTGTAGTAGGATCCGGTAGGTACGACGGGAGGGAAAAACAGAAATACAGATGCATGTGTCAGTAGGGTTTCCCGGCGAACATCCTGCTCGAAAGTATCTTAGGCATGCCGCCAGATTGATTGATCGTTGTAAAATTAATTTTCGACCATCAGTATCAGGTTACTACTGCTGACAAGGAGGCCATCGAAATCCGGCTACATGACAAGCTCATCAACACGGACAATGGGTTTCAACTTAGTCATGCGTGGGCTCCAACAGTGGAAACTTTACAAATGCAGCGGAAACCGAACACCGAGCACCGTGAATGTGAAGCGCAGACTGAGTAGTGACATTCGATTCCCGAACGCGAGCTACCCCCACTACTGTGGCCGGCACATGGCGCTGTCCTCATACGAGGTACGTGAAGGAATGAGACGACTGGCGTATATATCGCACCCACTGGTCCAGGAGAAGTCAGCAAAAGTAAACTGATGGTGGCACGTTACGCTGTCGAAAATTCGTTCTGCAGCGATCAATCCATCTGGCTGTATGCCCGAGAGACTTTCAAGAAATACACATGTGATTTTTACATCCTATTTATCTTCGAAACGTGAACATGGGAACAGAAGTAATGCTGTAGTAGTGCAATTTGATTGAAACTCGCATTGGGTAGAAACTAAACGCCATATGACGAAAAGTTATTTATTAGGTATATGCAGGTATATTCAGAATGGAGCATTGAATGACGGTTATAAACAACTTGAGACACGGACTCTATAAGGCAGCTGTACAGCCACAAAGAGCGCAAAGGAACTACTGCCGAAAACACTATGTAAACTACGCAACACAATTAAGGAATCACTATTTCTAAACTCCGTAATTGCCTCCCACTGTGATGCATAACTTTGAAATTTGGCTCAAAAGCCTGTACAACTTATTTACGTAATGAAGCAAAAGCGTGGAGCCCTGCGAAATCACACTCAAGTTCTACGACGCTTCAAACAGGAAGGTGCCGACATATATGGAGAAAAAGGCCACAGTTCAGAAATTCATGTGACATGTAACGTGTATTAATGATGTCACATCGGCACCAGGCCTCACCACAATTCTGCCCAACGCTGCCGTGGATGTGTAACAAGATCGGTAGGTAGTCACACCCCTCTCATCCACAATTCAGCCCTGCGATAGAGGTTAGAACCGCGACGCACAGTGCAGCGATTTTCTTATGAGTGGCCGAGGGAAATAATCCAGTCACACCACCGCTCAGAATCAGCACTAAAGGCCTCAAGGATAGCATAAAGGATCTTGATGAAACCAGCCCTTTCCCTGGTAAGTTGATCCGCGTACATTTCGCAAACTAAACCGACAGTTCGCATTGCAATGAGCAACTGGAAGATTTTTTTGACAGTCTTTGACACTGCTGACATCCTTGGACATTTAAATACTTCTCTAAGGACATTGTGGACTGCGTGCACATTAAACGTGATCCGACGCCTTTGGAGTGGAGCACGACCGCGATTTTAGCTCTAGTGTACAGGATGGAACCATTAGTGGACGTTCGACACCATTCGACGAAACTTTATCGTGACCCGAAGCAGCAAAGGGTGCTTATGCTTTTCACCACTGCTATTTGAAGACGTCCTTTGGCGTGATTATAGGAGGAAGGGTTCGACATTGACATATGTGTGATTAAAACGGAAAAGGGTCATTCTAAGCCACCCCTAGTTCGGTAACACTCTGGTTGCTACCCACCACTTTTCTTGAGCACGTTTGAAATGTACCTGAATAGACAGAGCGCCTGATGAGTATGCCAGGCGTCAGCAGGCAGGCTATTCTGCTGCTCTTTCGCCGCTACACTGCTGCTGTTGCTCTTGCGCCTGGTAGTAGGCTACTCCGAAACGAAGACTGTCGAAGCGGTTGTCTGTCTACAAGCGCCATTTTGAAATTCTCAATAACGATGAGCGGATGCCACCGAGGAATTTGCTTAGCTGGAGGGAGTCGGGGGCGACTCAGACTGACCCTTTACTGTTTTATTCACGCACGAGTCAATCGCGTCCTGCTGTGATTTCGTCGATTAGCTTTGAACGTTCCTCAACGGTTCCAGCACGGACACTAGAGCTAAAATCGCAGTCGTGCTGCACTCCAAAGGGGTCAGCCCATATTCAATGGGGAAACAGTCCCACAATATCCCTAGAGATTGACTGAATCGCCCGGGGGTGTCAGCAGTGCAACGGCTGTGAAGAACGCCTCCCTATTGCTCAATGCACTGCGAACTGACGTTTTCGACCGCGAAATGTGTGGAGATCAACGCCCCACGGAAAGGGGTGGTTTTAGTGACGCCCTTTATGCCACCCTCTGAGACCTTTTCGTGCGACTCGGAGCGACGTAGCCTCGGAAATGTTTTTCTTGGACACTCAACAGAAACCGCGCGATTTCAACGCTGGGCGTCGTGGTACTGACCCATACCACAGAGGCGTCAAAAGAAACGGCCGAAATGAGGATAAAAGGGGCGTGACGACTTTCCGGTCAGGTGATACGTCCACGGTGGCGTTGGGCAGAATTGTGGTGAAATTTGGTCTCAATGTGACATCATTAACCCACCTTACACATCACATGAATTTCTGAGCCATGGCCTGTTTTTTCGCATGTCGCAACGTCGTCGAGCTCGAGTGTGACGTCGCATTGCGGCACGCTTTTCCACCTTTGAGCCAAATTCGGAACTTAAGCATCGCAATGGGTGAAAATTTAAATTTAATTCTGATTTATATTTAATTCTTTTCAACAGTGTAGAAATACATAAGCTTACATTAGCGGTTTTCCTTAAGTTAAAGCTTAACATTTAATCCATACAAAGCTAAATTAGAGACAAAGTGCAAATTCAAATGGATAAAAATCAGTCGAAAATAAGCTGCTGCCTTTCTCAGGGGAACATGCCAGCATTCACCCAAACGAACGTAGAGAACCTTAAAAAACAAAGTAAGCTGGCTCGGTGGAGATTCACACTCCGTTCCTCCTGAATACGATTCCTGTGTCTCAATCACTGCTCTATCTCAAATGGTGGGCAGTCTAATATTAAACTTCATTTTCCTGCACTGGAATGTTAGTTTTTTAGTTTATACATCACCTCGAGGGTAATTAGCACACAGTAAAACAATGAATTTCTGACATGACTCTAACTTATCACTCTAATGTTTCAAAAAAACGGTGACAACTATAGATGATAAGGTCACCATGCAGTGTGAAATGTAAGACAATGATATCGTTCAGAACAATAAAATTTCTGTCTTTTTAAACGTCAAACAAAGCGCGGGAGCTGTGTGCTTTCCTGTTCTGCAGTCCCATTTCCCTATACGTCGCTCACCTAAGATGACAAACGTTTGTCACGCAACATGTACTCCATCAACACGAAGTGAACCTCCTACCTTTGAAAGAGAAATGTAACCTCCAAACACATTCGCACCGAAATAGGTCGCAAGTGAATTGTAGGATTCTATCTTCCCAGTTATTGAATGGTACCCTACTATTTTACAATTTGTTACTGTTATCACATGCCACCTTTTCATTGTCCTTTCCAAAATCTCTCTCTCTCTCTCTCTCTCTCTCTCTCTCTCTCTCTCTCTCTCTCTCTGCCAAAGAGCAAAGTCTATAATTTTGCCTTTTCTTGAAAGTTAAATATGCAGACATTAATCATGGACAAGGGATTTTTGTGCTGTGTTTTGCGTAAGGGGAGTGCCTCGTTAGCTTCGGTGAATTACGATTTAAAGTAAGAAAAAAAACTATACACAATAGACAACGGAAGTTGTTGGTTGGGTTTATTTACGGCAATTATCTACGTAAGTTTATTTCATGGAAGCGATGAAGAAGAAAGTCATAATGTAAAATGTAAAATGTAAAAAGTGAAAACTATTATCTCACGTCAGTTCCTTGTAAGAATTTTAAGAACGTAATAGAGTATTTTCGAAGATCTCTTACACGATATGGTCTTGGATCCTTTTCCGTAGTGTATTATCTTTCTTAAATTAGGTTAACGGTGGGGTTAAATAAATTCAGACGTGTTATATTTATGAAAGGATTTAGAAGAAACTATTACAGTTCCCGAAAATCGTTGTATATATTTGATAGTTTATTCATTGAAAATATACTGAAAATATTTTCTTGTGTTCTGCAGTCATTTCACGTAATGACAATACAATACATTTCAATAAACGCCTATGTGTTATTAACAGTCGTTTATATCACGTTTCATCCGCAAACACATCAGAAAAGAACTGAAGAGAAGCGTTTTTGAGTAATAATGGTTTTTCGCGACTCATAATTCATCTTCTGTTGCTGCCGCCCCACCGCCCTTCCACTGTCATAATTATTCGTTGATTTCCAATAAGCAATGCGACACTTGACGCCAAATGTACGAATAAAAATTTAAGATTATTTTAAACTTTGTATTCAAGATAATTAATGTACATGGCGCATGTAATACTGGCAACAGCATAGATGTAGATTAACCTTTCACAATGCGCGTCTCTACCGTATCAGATTCCTACACATATATACAGCAATGCAACAGATACAAGGATGCAGAGTTTCTCAGGAGGGCAAAAATGAATAACATATCCCGGAGCTAACAGCTCCATTTCGGTTTCAAGCGGTACGTAACGGAAGATAGGATAATTTTAGTAAGCTCTTTCATACCTTAGGCACATACAGGTACGCATACATTACGATTGTACCCTCAAATAGTGCATGCGCTCGTACAAACAGTCGTCATAAACTTTCTTGTTTCTGTTTTGCTTATCAAGGTATATTTGGCCACAAACCAACAGGTGTTTCTTGCCACAGGTTAATATTTCACGATATTTCTGCCACGTAATTTTGCACTTAATACCGGATTTTCATTGATGAATCCGAATTTCCCATATAGACTACTACGTAGTCTACCCAAGGATGCTCACAATGTGTACGTGGAATCGGTATGAGATCATGACACACACACACACGCACACACGCGCGCGCGCGCGCGAATTATGTCATGTTACAAGTTCCTTCTTTGTACACCGATATGGTCCTTACTTTCCCAGTAAGGAAACTTTCTCAGTTGTGCTTCGGGATGATACATTTACCTAACAAGCTCACAATAACCCTTGCAAATTCAATTACCACTCTGTGTTGGCAATGGTGCCAAATGGTGGTTTTCACTTGTGTTGCCACTAAGTCGAATGATTAACTCTGTACGATGCTGTTGTTATGTACTGGGATTTCCATAGAGGTGAGAATCCTCGCGTCTGACGCGAGAAACTGTTCTAGATAAATCGAAGAAAACGTGACCTGTGGCTCTGTTCCGTACATTAATTCTCATTTAAATACCCATTCACGTTACCAATGTTACGGCGTCGCCAGCTGTTTTCGTGTATATTTTGAAAAATAATGGAAATTATTGGATTCAGTCGTTTACAGTAAATGCTTGCTACCCAAGCAATTTACATGCACAGGTCGAAATTTAAACTAAAATAAATTTCTCACATCCTATTTCATTTTACATTTTGCCGAAGAAACAATTGGACGGCAGTACTGAACGGTCATATGATCAATGTCGTTAAATTATATTTTAGAAGCTGTATCCAATACTTCTCCCAAGTAATACATCGAGACTGACAGTCACGCTCCAACCAAGTACAGTTTTGTATGTACGAGAAACTAAATGAATATCTCAGCATCTGACTTGAAGATCTTCATTTAGAGCAACAAACTACCCCAACAGGAACAACTGAAGTAAACTTTCATACCCGAAAACGCCTGAAGACAAGGTAACAAGCTCTGAATGATCAACTAATAAACTGGTATTGAAATAGGTCTCTTGTAAAACACTACTGCTTCTTCTTCCTTTCACCCGCACATGAATCAGCACTTAATGTGCTGTCATCAATTTGTTTGTTTGTTTGTCTGCTTTTTTGGGTTTTTTTTTCAAAGTTTCGTCACCGATAACAGCTTATCAATACAGCTTGTATAAGCAAAACTATTTCTGTAAACTAAAAAATGGTTCAAATGGCTCTGAGCACTATGGGACTCAACTTCTGTGGTCATTAGTCCCCTAGAACTTAGAACTACTTAAACCTAACTAACCTAAGGACATCACACACATCCATGCCCGAGGCAGGATTCGAACCTGCGACCGTAGCAGTCGCACGGTTCCGGACTGCGCGCCTAGAACCGCGAGACCACCGCGGCCGGCTTCTGTAAACTGCAACAACAACTGTAGTTAATGTAATGTTTATTACGAAAAAGAGGCGTACAAGAATGTTTTTGGAAAGAGGAGAATAAAAAGGCAGAATTTATCTTACTTAAATTGTCTACTTCTAGAGTCTAGGTCTTCAAGACATTTATTTACTTCTACAGCTTTTCATCTGGAACAACGGGTTTCTTTCATTTCCTTGTTCACATATTAAAATGATGGCGGTACCTGTAGCTTTTCATGCTTTCTGTACATTTTCATATGAAACTGCTTATATAGAAAGTTCAGTCTCATGTGAAGTTTGAGTCTGATCTGGGGGCATGTTCGGATAGCTTAATGGGTTAAGTAGACGATATGCGATAAGCACGAGATGAGGAATCGAATCAAGTGTGGCACACTTTTCAGATCTCATCATTTATGAAACCTATTGCATTAACTTCCTTAGGGTATTGATTTCATTGACTTCAGTGTTTCCATAGGTCATTTCTCCCTACCACAAGTGTTGTGTGGCAGGCAGGAAATTTAGACAGCCTCAATTTTGGTAAATTGTTATCTGCCGCGCTTCCTCCCAGTGCATCATTACTGTTCCGCTTGAGTATTACAACTTTTCGTTTTCCTGGACTTGCCGTCCTTGGTTAGTCTGTTTATCTATTTACACAGTGTGCAACACGGGAAGCCTCACATCGATATGACAATCCACACCGTTATCCAAAATGTATTTTTTTCCATGAACCAAAGTATACAAACATAGGTTTTTCCTATGTATGAACTCCGACCATCCTTACATCTTAACTGTTTCTCTCTTACATTTCACGACCTTTTTTCTGTCCAGACTTTTTCATTCATTCACTCATCACTGTTTATTTCCATTTCCTTTTCATTTCTCTGCACTTTTCCTTGTTTTTCTGCAACGCACCACATGATCACCGAACTCGCTCTTTTTCAGAAAACGCTTTGTGAAATATTAATGGTACCAGAACGCAGTCTTCTCATATCCTTATTTTGAAAGGAAGGGCGGTGGAAGACCCAGCCGCTTGCCTGACAGACGTTCTATTTTTTTCCGGCTCTGACGCAGCGCCTTGCCCAAGCACCTGCTACGAGTGAGTACCAGCGATAAAAAGACGCGTCGGGAACACTGATCCTAAAATACCGAGCCGACGAACTCTACCTACAGACCTGTCGCCGTGAGGACGTTACGCAGGCATCCGTCGTAAACAGGTACACGCCGAAAAACAAACGGTCCGTCATATGCATTACGTTCACGGCTGCTACCCTTTGGTAATGAAGTACGCTTTTGTCGAATAGCCAAACCATTTATTCTGCACGTTGACAACATGTCATTCTGGTTGTTAAAAAAACTGAAGTAACAAGAAAATGAAGTGTGCAAGAAGTTTATAAATTTTGCTAATGCAGTCTGGTAAACATACTATTTTGTCTATTGCATATAATTATTTTAGGGGCAAACATTTCATTTTATTTTATTTTATCCACATTAACATGGTTGATGAAAGAGAGCGAATAGATAACAATAGTTTTGTTTTTATCACTGAAATATTGGCAGCTCCAAAGTTATGATGATTATTTATTTGATTTCTCTTGTTCATGGGGCGCTTACAGAACGACTCTTTATTGTTTTCACTACATTACGCCACCTACAACACAATGTTCACTAATGTTAGCTACTGCAATTTTTCGTTAATTTAAATACTGATATAACGGGAAAATACATACTCGTATTTACTGCTACATATAGTCCTGTCGCCATGCAAAAAGTGAGAGTAATTGTTAGTCAACACTCATATACAGTTAATATGTGGACAACAAATACAGCAACAGAAACAACCCAGATACAGAGATTGGTTTGTCTGTGCTTAAAGTTCTGACGCAGGGCTACAATTTATATGCTATCTGTAAGGCCAGTCAAAACACACATAAAAAGGCTGTAATCGCAAATCATGATGTAGCACTGTTACGGTAGTGCGAACGCGAATTTTCAGCATAGAAAACCCTGTGCTTCCTGAGTAATACATGGAAACTGCCAAATTTTTGAAGTTTTTAAATTGTTGCCTTATGATTCATAAACTATGCGTTTTCCGATGTTAGTCGTCCTTACCATTTAAAGTACATTAAATATGTTGCAATTTAAATCCAACTGCAGCTCTGTACGTCCTGTAGTTTCCGAGACTGGAACTTCAAACAGGGGCATGGACAGAGACGGCACGACCTCTACGCTCTGGGTGCATTATTATCGACTGACTATACTTACGAAGAGACTCATTCAAGCGGAGAGGTTGGGAGATTGGGAACTTCATCTAGATACAATAAGCAAAGTGCTTTTTTTACGTTTAAAGTGCTCGTCTATATTTATATGACATGTGTAGCTTACAACACCGTATGGTCCCAAAGGAGTTTACTATTTTCTGTACAGGAGATGTCAAGATTCGCAGATCTGATAAATTTTGGCCATGTCTGTGGACAGATTAAACTATCGAACAGGTTCTAATGAGACCAATGAAGAGCCGGGGAGAAATAACAGATGGTCCTGATACAATCAGCAGTGTGCTTTCTCGGTGGTCTGGAGGAATGGTGTGCATGCTAACCATCTGCGAAGAACTAGAACGGCTTTGGGACATTTCTTCTATAACATCAAGATAACACGTTAATATGAGACCGACACACAGCATACTAGACGCTGATGACGTGGAGAAACTTAATAACTGTTTCGGTATCCATCCTCCATTTCCATCTAGAGAGAAAATACTACCTATAATCAGTGGAACCGTGACAGGTGCTGAAATAAGTTGGCATCATATCAAGAAACAGGCGTTGATGAGGTCAAAAAAAATAACCGGCAGCTTGTCTGGGAAGTAACTGCCACAAGAAAAGGCGAAATGCTAAATTTGGCAACAATCACCAACTCTTTAAAGTGCATAGCAGGCGTGCTGACGTGGATCCACTTACCATTTTTCAAAAGATGAGCATCACTAAGCAGTCGGTCAGTGAACTGATAGAACATTTTAAATTCGAATTGGGCCCTTATCCACTCGCATTTTTCAATTTTGGCAGAGACGTCTCAGTGGTGCCTGATGGATACCCTGAGGATGGGACCCCTAACGAGTCCTAAAACTGTAGAACGACTGCGCCGTTACGCTGCCCTTTCTTGCAACGCGATTGTCTTTCACTCTTCAGTTATCATCAAAATGCCCCAGCAGAACTGTTGGCTAACTACTCCAATAAAAGGAGCCTCATTGACAAGTTGTGCTCTGTGTTTGGACTCGAGGGCATTGAAACTAAGAAAGCAACAGGAGATGCAGACTGCAACATTAGCTTTACCGTCCTCAATCAATTAAAGCACAGCCTATGAGAATTTGATCGTGGTTGATGAGCATGTGAACTTACTTGCTATCCTCTACGACTTGGGCTCAACTGTCCGAATAACTTATTTCTAGAAAAACAGCAGAGGTAAATCAAGTGGCACTGTTTTCAGACACTGATTTTGGTCGGAGACAAACAGAATCGCCTTCCAATTTAAACTCTTCCCACACGCACTCGTATAGCACGTACCACCCAGAACAAAAATTGCTGGGAGTGGCGAACAATGTCACAGAGTGGGGGTTGGTAGAAGAGCCCCCTTTGTCAGTTAACAATGACAACATTACGTGTCCCACAAAAACTTCTCGAATGACTCTTATGTAAGTGGACTCACTGCTCTGGCAACACTTGCCACAACGTCGCCACGAGTCTGATCTGTGGGTGTGAAGACGACCGCGACGATATTCCACCTTCGGACGAACAGCGCCAACTTGCCTGGATCTCCATAGTTTTTCCCCCTGTTGACGTTATAGACCATGAGCGTCCAGAAACCTAATAACATATACGTTTTCGTAATTAGTGCTCCACCTGAAAGCGTTTCAGCTACCTCAGCGCTCACTGCAATGAGAACAAATGTGACACAGCAAACGGTTGCATTCACTTGTGAAATGTGCAGAGTATTACAGGAGGATATGGGCATACATTAAATGTTAGCGTGTGCATAATATAAATACATGATCCGTCTTCAGCTATATCTGCAATTTTACAACGATTGATCTACACAGCACTTAATATAAATTATTTGCTGAGACATGAGTTCGCTGCTTGCGCAAAGTGATGAAAAGACGAGTCTCACCGCTGCGATATTTTTAAGTTACAAAAGCAGTGGCAATATATTAGTGTGGCTTGTATCGTGTGTTGAGTCATCATATTGTTGCTTGCGTCACTGTAATACAATACAATATGAGAGTTACTTTGCGGGTGGACGCGGTGCTTTACTGGACGAGTTATACACCGAGAAACACTGTTCTAGGGATGGTCATTTTTCACATGTTGTGTTGACAGAATCTTGCTTTTCCGGGCCACTTTTGGGTATCATCACTCACTGTCACTTGGAGAGCAGAGGTCAACGGGTATTAAAAAGCATCATCTGTGTAGTACCTCATTATAAAGTCTTACGTACAACTCCTTGTATTTTGGTATCTACAAATACATGATACTCTGCAGTTCACACATAATAGCATGGCGCATGGTTCATCGAACCACTTTCAGAATGGTTCTCCACAGTTCCACTACGGAACAGCACATTCGAATGACAAAAACTTACATCAAACTGCAAGCTCCGATTTTTCATATTTTATTACGATGATCGTTTTTCCCTATATATGGGCGTGAGTTAACATTTTTTTTTCGCATTTAGAGGAGAAAGTTGGTGATAGAAATTTCGTGAGAATATTTAGCTGCAATGATAAATGCTTTCTTCTAATGACTGCAACCTACTCGCTTAGTATATCGATGAAGTTCTCTCCCTTTTTTCCCGATAACACAGAAGGAGCTGCCCTTCTTTGAACTTTTTCAGTGTCCTCCGTCAATCACATCTGATAAGGATCTCATACCGTGCAGCATTACTCCAGAAGAGGACGGACAGGCGTAATGCAAACTGTCTCTTAAGCAGATTTGTTGCTCCTTCTAAGTTTTCTGTCTATAAAACATAGTCTTTGGTTCGCCTTCCCCACATTTTTCTTTGTGATACTTCAAATGTAAGTCGTTCGTAGTTGAAATCCCTGGGTATTTAGTGAATTGCCAGTCTTTAAATTTGTGAGATTTATAGTGTATCGAAATTTTACGAACTCCTTTTAGTACTCATGTGAATGACCTCACACTTTTTGTTATTTACGCTCAATTTGCACTCTTAGCACCAATTTTGTAACTGATTTTGATCTTCTGATGACTTTACTAGAAATTAAACGACCGTTATCTCTGCAAACATGCTAAGGAGACTGCTCAGATTGTCTCCTACGTCTTTTAAATAGATTAGACACAGCAGAGGGTAACGCTAGATATTTCTTTTACCTGATGCCTTTCTGTCAATTACTAAACGGTGATCATTCTGACAGGTAATCACAAATCCAGTCGCACATATTAGACGATTCTCCAGAGGCAATTAATTTGATTAAAAGTCGCTTGTGAGGAACAGTATCAAAAGCTTTCGGGATATAAAGACACATGGAAATCAATTCAAATGATCTGTCGATGCCACTCATTACTTCGTGTTAACAAGGAGGCAGTCGTACTTCACAAGACGTTTTCTGAATTCGCGTTGTATGTCAATAGATCGTTTTCTTCGAGACACTTCATAATCTCAGAGCAGAGTATATGTTCCAAAATTCTGCTGCAAAATGACGTCAGTAATGTAGGTCTGCAACTAAGCGGATTGCTTCTATTTCTTATCTTGTAGATTGATGTTATCTTGCAATATTTCTGGCTTTACGGTCATGATATTCGCCTACAAGAAGCTCTTCTTAGAGCAGTTGAGAAGGCATCAGTGGCAAGGTGGCGTAATGTGGTATGAGGCACCGGTTACAGATGGTTTGCTCGGTACGGGTATCGAGAGAAAGACCGCCTAAATTGTGATCTTTCTCCGCGATTGACTGCTGTGTTCGGTAGTTGCGCGCCAAAATGATAACCTTCTGTTATTAATATTAGATAAAGTAAACAGCGTATTTACTTGCATTTCAATTTAATGTATCTCTCAATAGTGTGCTATCATTCCATTATTTCACAAATATTAATAACCAGCAGAACAATAAACAACCGCTAAACGAAAAGGGAGACGAAGGCCTTCGGATAGATGGCAGGCGAAGTGTTCAGCTGTAAGATCATAGCTGGTTCAGCAGTCTCTGAGGACATGTTGTTTGTCGCTGTATCAGTTAAGATATAATTTGCAATGGCTAGTTTGTAAAAGAGAGTTGGTTCGGCAGTGTCGGATGACAGACACATTGTCTGCCGCGGTCGTGTCAGTTAAGACTTTTTTTTAGCAACCTATGGTTTGTAAATCAGAGCAGTCTTTAACAGTTGAGACTTAATGTCTAGTTTGCAAATGTGCGAGTAGCAATTAAGGAAATACGCAATTCACTAATTAGTTGAAGAATGTAAATTATTTGTGATTCTAAAGTGGAACGTAATGTGCAGTTTCACGTGTTCAGCCAATAAAAAGCGAGTGGCATCGTATAAACAAACTAATTGCAAATTAAATTATTTCTAAAATAACAATTTCTCGCTAAGAGGTATCTTAAAGCCTCAAGATTACGGATTCACGACGTACATGCTGTTTTCTGAGTAGTGGACAATAACTGTAGAAGACTGCAGGTTGGAGAACATTTATTAGAACATTTGTATTCCACTCTGAGCGGTGGAAGCAAATAGGCACCTTGCGTGTACTGCAATCTTAGTACAAATGAGATCAGAGACACGTGATCTGTGGTAACACAAAGGAGGTATGAAAAAGAGAAATATTTTTGTGGAGGGTTTATCATACGCAAATATATCAAGAGTATATCAAGGGTGGAGTCTGGGTCTTTGCACGCCTACAGTTACGCTGCATTAGTACAGGTACACAGTTTCTAACTGTAATACTTGCCTTACTGTGTTACACATTCAGCATACGACTATACCTCTTAAGGGTAACATTATGACAGCATTTTAATTTTCTAAATTCAGTCAGTAACTATTTGAAATACCGAAAATCAACCATGAAGCATGAACCACATTTCCGGCTTAGTAATACAGATTTGGTATGAATCCCTTTGAATTTAAGTCACATCTGGTCTACACTTACCTGCTTAGTGTGGAAAGAATAGAGACTTTAGTCAGTCGGGAAGAGATGGAGACTGAAGTTAGATCTGAAGGAATGGAGACTGTCTCCTAGGAAGATATCATGTGAATTTCGACCTGATTTTTAAAAATAGACGTATTTTGTGTTTATTTTTGGTGGATTTGGATGATACGGTATTCGATACCGTTAAAACGACCGTGTGTTCAGTAATTCCAGTATCCTTTTTGATGTTTCCTATTTACTCCACATTATTTAGCATTTAGTGCAATTTCGGACGAAGTTCTATGTCTACCATCGACTTTAAAGATGTATCTTCATCAACATATCTAGGGTACATTTAAGTCACCACCAGCTGTCTGTCACTATAAGTAGGGTACCTATTCGAAATGAGAAATTGGAAATTTGTGGTAAGGTCTTATGGGACCAAACTGCTGAGATCATCGGTCCCTAACCTTACGCCCTACTTAATCTTAACTTAAACTAACTTACGCTAAGGACAACACACAAAGCCATGCCCAAGGGAGGACTTGAACCTCCAACGGGGGATGCCGCGCGGACCCAGACATGGCGGCTACCCTGTGCGGCTCGAAATGAGACTGCTTGAAGCTTTCCTTGACGCTTTCAGCAACTGTATCATATGAGCCGGGGGGGGGGGGGGAGGGGGAGGGGGGGTAAAGGAACTAGTTATTAGTTTATTCCGGTTGCCATTAACAATCTTCACCCATACTAGCTCGTAGCAACTATCCAACTTACATTTCACAACTAGATAAACCATTTCCGAAAGAAAGAAGCACACCACGACCAGCTGAATTTAATCTAGCCTTTCTGAACACCGTCTGGTCTTCGATAAAAACTTCTGTGAAGTTTTCAATGCTTATAGCGATTAGTGCTTTCTACGAAGGCTACTCGGCGAGTTGACACTTGACGTAGCGCTGTAGAAACTTACCAGTACCCTCATCATAGATGGCAGCCGCCTGTGCTTTCCGCTAATTCTCTGCGATGGTCTACAGCTCGTTATCTATGCCAAAATGCTGTCACCATGACCAGCGGTCCATGTGAGCGGAGATAAACACAGTGAGAGCCAATTGAGGGCTGTATTGTAAGTGATCAAACACTTACGATCGGAAACGCTGCAGGAGCATCTTCATTTCCCCTGCAGAGTACGGCCGAGAATTGTCACGAAGAAGGAAAAGTATGATGGTTATGTTAAGGGGGCTGCATAACATCATGCGAAACCTCTCACCAGGACCTCAAACCAGGAGGGAGATCCTATTTTCTAGGCGTGTTTATGTCTTCATTTTGCGATCAGAACTGGAAAGAGCGATCTGACGAGATCGACGGGCAAGTCAGAGACACTGCCCAACACAACGGTGCAAAGCTTCATCGGATTTTCAATGTGAATTCCGTTTCGCTCCCGATCAGACATTATTTTCCGAATAGCCCTCGTACTAGCGCTTGGAACGCTCGTTCTTTCCCAACACATCTACGACTGTATAATACCGATGGTATCCTCGTCTTGAGTTTGACCTGCACTCTCTGAGAGAAACGCCGTATTTGTACTTTCCCGAGACCCTCTAACCTAACAGGGCCCCCAGTCAACACCACACAGCCACCGCTACCCGTGTAGCCAGCCGTCTCCTGAATGTACTGGACCCCTGACCTATTAATTGGATCCCGACACCTATTCACGCTATGGCGCAAGTCAATGAATCTCCAGTATATGGAACAACTGCTACAAGGTGGTCCGAGTGTGCATGTTATGACACGCACGAAGCGTGCTCTTTCTGAAGTTATAATAAGAAACTACGCAGATGATGCATTTTAATACCAACTGAGGAAATATATTTCAGCTGGGGATGTCCCCTCTTCGTCCACAGCCATGTAGAACCTTTTAGAGAGGATATATGCTGGGTTGTAGAAAATTTACAAAGCAGGTAACAGTCAGTGGCACCTCAGTTGTCCTTTATCCTGCGATGGAATCAACAACGGTTGCTCAAATCTCACTCATGGTTGAGGGCAAATCTTCAAACAGTGGTCAGTGATTTTCAGCGGCGTTTCTCAATTCAGTTGTGGTGAGATATTATTCCCCATTGTTGGCGGTGGAATACTCCACCAGCATGGAGAGTGAAGCTTTGACAAAGACAATGCTAGGCCCACGTGCTGGCGAAACATAAAAAACACTGA
Organism: Schistocerca gregaria; assembly: GCF_023897955.1. NCBI lineage: Eukaryota > Metazoa > Arthropoda > Insecta > Orthoptera > Acrididae > Schistocerca > Schistocerca gregaria. The sequence goes on along the minus strand of NC_064920.1, from coordinate 321,611,020 downwards.
ATTACCGCCCGCCGAAGATTTCGGTACGAGCGCCAACAGGTAACACTACAGAAGTGGCGGCAAAAGTCTAAACAATTGTATTCAAAAGGAATTGAAGATGGCGGTAGCCTCTCTTGATGTGAGCCATTATTGTGGAACAACAACAAAACACAAGAAGAAACGATATGTTAATGTGCTACAGCCTGCACCATTACCACGACTCACAATTCGAAATAGCGACATATGGATAACGACTGAGAACAGATGATTAGTGTTCAGGGTGACCTCCCAACGGACGCCCCATTCTTCGTCAGATATCTACACGTGAAAGAGACTACACGGTACGCGGCCGCCACCTGCAAGCGAGGAAACCGGCGAAATAACTGCGAAACTGGACGCGGTTAAAGTGTCGCCGCGGTGCCGTGAGAGGCTGTTGTATATTAATAAGGCGCTAACATGCAACGCTACGACCGTGTGGTGGCGGCGCTGGCCAGATGAGCACCTAGCCACGCATGATTTACAACAGACAGAGGCCGCGATAACGCAGCCACGCAAAACGCGACGAACGTTGCCGTTGCCGCTGCCGCACCAGGGAACTCAAGTGCACAGTCATTAGACGAACCAGCGTACTCCGGTATCGCTGCGGTCGGCTACCCGGCAGCTGTGGTTCGTGTCTCAAGCTATACCGCTTATTAACAACAGCGCCGAGCTGTTAATTTTCGACCGGCATCGCAGTGCTCGCTCGAAACCGGATACTAAAACTGAAATCAACATTCCAATCCGTAACATCTGTCAAATGAGACAGGAGGAAAGCAGCTGTCGGTACTGAAAGCGAATATTACGTCGTATATCATCACGGGAGCCATAACCTTCGGAAATGCCTCGGTGTGAAGAAGGCGTCGTAATTAAACTTTTCTTAATAGGATACAATGCAGGGTCCTTGACGTCCGAGATAACCTCTCAGTAGAAACTCCTGTCTTTTTTTTTTTTTTTGGCGGCATATGATATCTGTTTCCACTCTGCTGACTGACTCTGTGTGGCTCGTGGAAGTGGCTTCGTCTTCTGCACAGCTCGATGCATAAAAACACCACTTTGAAAAACTCAAACCTTCAATTACTTGTACTGTCTCATCAACCATCGACACCTTTTCCTTTATCCACCCAACACGTACTTCCATGCACATGGAGCCACAGTAAACAATTTCATAAACACAAATGGCGTGCATTATTCATCAAACATACAGATAATTCTTGTTATATTTCGAAATAATGTTATTGTACTTCTGTTCTCCGCCATCTACGTTAATGATGCAACACTTGCAAGTAATATGGTAATCGTGATTCGTATCTGTGGCTGAGAAAACAGTGAATCCCTCTGTCTCATGGAGGACCAAGGTTCGATCATGGGTGTTGCCAAGAATTTACGCTCGGTCTAGCGACTGTTGTTCTTCACGACGAATTAGGTATGGACTAGTGTCGTGTATCACTCACTCACTCACTCACTCACTCACTCTCTCTCTCTCTCTCTCTCTCTCTCTCAGATAATGTAACGTTTTCTGGGCGTAAAGGTCCGTCATCTTGTACAATGGACAATGGATGAATAAAATCAGGTCTCGCCCACTGACGCAGAAGCAGTGGCTGTGGCAGTTGTCTTCCTCTGGGTATACTACTAACGCAGAAGCAGGTCTCTCTTATTGCATCAGTGGGCGAAACGTCGGTTTTATTGATAAGTGAAAGTTATCCTACAACATGAAGCAGCTCTACAGCGAGAAAACTTTTATATCAACTGACTCTAGTCGCAGAAACCTACACACTTACATCTCACTCAGTGTAATCAACAAACACAAACACGCCGGCCACGCTACAAGGGCCGTTACAGGTAGCTCACGAAAAGTTACACTTCAGGCACAAAATCCACACGTAGAAAGGTTAGATTCCCTATGCTCGCGAAACAAAAAACCATTTTTGAGGTCTACCCGGTTCACTCCCTAGGAAGCGTTCCAGCCAAAAGTGGCATACTGCACTCACATTTTACCGTTAGTCACTCGGCACTATGCCGGGGCTATCGGCAGAATGGCTTGAATGTCACAATGAAAACTAGTTAGGAGCTCGGCCGTTTATCTGGCGGTTTGAAACCAAGCATTATTGTGAATCGTCCGACGAGGTATCGGGACGACTCGCAGCATATGAAGACAATTATGGACCGATTAACTTCGGAGCAAATACATAAATCAACAATATCCTTTGTTAGTTTCAAACGAAGGTGACCAAACTGATTTTTATTGTATTCTGTTGATATTTCTGATAGAGACAGAATGTAACGTCGCTGAATTTATTTGCTTTCCGAGTAAAGAATTCTTAGTTTTTCCCCTCATCTGTGAGAAATACTCGCCAGCTGACTGAATGAGTTTTCTTTTGTTATCAGCGCTTAAAATTTTCATCGAATACTGAAGTATTATTTTCGGAAATTCAGTTGATTGGTTATCGTTCAACGCAGCGACTTCTCTACACGTTTCAATCCTTTCGTCAACAATAAAATTGTGATGGCGAATCAGCTGTTAAGGTTTCCTCACAAACGGGTGAGTCGAAATTGCCCCCTCCCCCTTCTTCCCCCACCGTCCTATGTTCATTGTAGATGTCGGCCATTTTTAGGGTACTCCCACAATTCGTCACTTGACGTCACTTCGCAGCAAACAGTGGCCATTGGCGGACTTCTCATTTTCTTAGATAGCGGGTTAGCAGATGGGGGCGCGAGTGGACGTTGGGCTCTATCGGGAATTGTCGCGTTCAGGATCAGACAGGGCGCTAGCCCTAGCGCCGATGCTACTTACCCCCTTTACCACTTGTTTCCTGTGCTTCTCTCTCGCTTGCTTGCATACATGCTAAAGTACCACCTTTTCTTCGAGATATGTCTCTCGGAGCTACAGTCACGTTGCATCCTTACTTTCATGACGCGCCATATAATATTTTATTCCTTGCATCAACGAACTAATTCCGTTGTTGTGAGCATAGTGATGCACATGATGCAGTACATCGTACAAGTACACCGTACTGGATTATGCCAAACAATACAGATGCCACGTTCTCTGACATTGCAAAGTCAAAGCTTCTTCGAAGTAAAGACTTTTCGAATAGTTCACAGGAATGAAAGAAAACAACCCTTGCGAATCAGTTGGGGGTTATCAGTCGAAATATCGATTGTTTTTACCTGGCCTCACTCACGTGAGCTGTTATTTCTGTCACATCATATACATAACTAAATGGAATATAATGGCACTACATTCCTTTCAAGTCTAACAGAAGCTAAATTCTGAACATTTACAGGGTTAACCAGAACTCCCTCGACAAACTTTCATAGCTGGAGTTTGGATTAAAAGGAGAAAAAGATGTCCAATAAATATGGGCTCTAAAATGCATACCTTAAGGGCTATGAGCTCTTGTTCATAAGGAAAGACGTATTTCACAGTAATGAAGATGAACAAATGCTGAGAGCTTTTAAGGTATGCACATTAGAGCATTTGTTTACTAGGCATTCCAACAGCGAAGAAGAGCAAGTGCTCACAGTTATTAACTTTTCCATTTAGCAAGCCGCTGGTGGCCGAGCGGTTCTAGGCGCTTCGGTCTGGAACCGCGCGACCGCTACGGTCGCAGGTTCGAATCCCGCCTCGGGCATGGATGTGAGTGATGTCCTTAGATTAGTTAGGTTTAAGTAGTTCTAAGGGGCCTAATGACCTGAGATGTTAAATCCCACAGTGCTCAGAACCATTTGAACCATTTTTTTCCATTTAGAGCCCATGTTTACTGGACATACCTATAGTGTTTTGGTCCATACTACCACCGCTGTAAGTTTGTCGTGGGGTTCTGATTCATCCTGTATATGTCGCTAAAGCACACGTTTCTATAATGTGATCAACGTTATTCTCTCCTGCTTGAAAATAACTTCTCCACAGATATACTTAGCGGCGGCTACCAACGGTCAGTTTCTTATCTACATCTACGACCTACATATACAAGTGAACGACATTAACTTCACGTTCAGCACTGGAGTGGTACTAGAACGACTGTTCTATTCGGAGGGAGACAATGTGAACGCACCCAACCACAGCAGGCGATTGACAAAGGATGCTTCGGAACGCACTGTTATCAACGAGATGCCGGTTATCTCCAAATCAGAGCGTAATCAGTCCTGGCCTTATTAGTTATTTCATTCGAAATAAAGCTTATGTCTTCATTGGCTGTTACGTGAAGAACTGCCGCAGGGCGCGTCACAACAGGCAATCTCCGCCAACTAATCCGGCGAAACCTGTGCACAACAGTCACGTCACGTCAAAGACTTCCTTCTAGTTTTTCTGTTCGATGTTGTAAATGAAAGGGCAGAAAACATTATATATCCGTTAGAAGTTGGAAACGCTTGAAGTTTAAGACCACTCTTATAGTACCAAATAATGCGTAAATCTACGCCCAGTCACCTGTGTTCTCAACATCTTCGTACATCACGTAGTGCATTAATTAAGAACTTTTTTACTACTCTGTAACGAGTGTTGTCATGCTGAGATCTAACTACGTAAAGTAATTTACGTTGTTTGACCTGTTGTTTAGCGCCACGTATCGACAGAGATCCGCAGACCAGGCCTATCGAATCAGCGTTCCGAAATATGCCAGTTAGCATGACAACCAAACCAGCTTAGAAGCGTTTTTTCTTTTTTTTGCGATTTCCAACAGTTGCCTAGCTAAATATCAGACAGGCACCCGTTTCCCTCACAAAAAGCAAACAATTAAAATTTTAACGATTGGTAGAAAGCTGGTGTATATGACATTATTTTCCCATACTAAGCGTGGAATGATGGCAAGTATTCCACCAGATTACAGAAATATAATGAACCCGAGAACCAGCACGAGTTGGTGATATTCAGACCCCGAAAATCCTGGAACGGAGCGCAATAAAGACGCAAAGAAACAAGGGAAAGGGAGAGGGGGGAGGGGGGGGGGTTCAGTGAGTGTTGAGCTGTTTATGCGTATGAAAGTACGGCGAACTCATTTAGGCCGTTTCTGGAAAGTTAATAACCGAGGACATACGAGGCAAGTTCACCGACATGATATTAAACAGACAGGTGAGTAAATAAACAGCACGCTCTCTCTCTCTCTGTCTCGATACTTATTTACGCCAAATATTACAGTAAAAAAAATTTCAACCTTCTACATTGTAGCAATGATTACCTTGACGGAATGTTTCGCCAGAGGCTGCAACTTTAGAGACCTGAATTCATTTAAGTTTTACGTTAGACAGAGGCCGTCACGCAGACTGAGTCATTAGAGTTACTTTGTGTTCGCTCGCGCCGGCCAGCAGAGAGAAGCAGAGGATGTCCATTCCACGTGGTGGGCGCAACAGTGCCGGAGGAGGCAGCTGTGATGGCGAACGTGTTGTGGGCTTCGAAATGCAATTACCCCACGTAATACATAATAGAAAAGTCCCAACCAAAGCAAAAATACTAGTACCAACACTTTATCAGCTCTGCCCGGAAGACATTTTTTATGCACTAGGCAGCGAGCTGTGATGAGAAGCTGTATTCTCTTCCGTGCTGAGTCGTAATTCTACGGCCTTTATTTTCTATTCCTTTCCATAACACAGAAAGCTACTCGAAAAGCTACAGTCCTCATATTTTATTCCTTTTACAACAAAGAAAGCTACTCATAATGCAAGGTCGCCCTTGCCGTAAGACATAATTCGGGTTCTTTTTATTGTTTTTATTTACTTATTTATTATTTCTTTTTATTTTATGGCCTTCATTGGCCCACACAAGTCATTTCCACACAGGTTTACACAAGATGTTGTTATTCACTAATACAGTACAGTTTAATAATGATTCAATAAGAAATTCAACGGTGCAGGGATTGTTATAATTTATTATTATATGAAGGATGTTTTGCTCTTCTTTATATATTTATTTTGTTTAACACGGTAAAGTAATTTATAACCGCATTAAATCAATGTGGCGTATTTATGTTGATATAATATCTATAGTTTGGCACAGTAAAGTTTTGCAGTAAATTAGTTCCTCTTCCATTCGCTGTGCAGCTGTATTTGTGTGGATCTTGATCTTCAGTACTAACATTTACATTTTATTTTTATGCCTGGAGAGTCTCGAAACCGTATTTCGAAAGTCTCATAGCTGCTTGTTCTTTTGTAGGCGAAGAAAAAAAACGAGATGGTGTGAAGTGATTACAATGATGAAACACATGCGATAAAGACAGGTCTCTCCCTCAAACTGTTAACTGGAACTTGTCTGTCCGTACAGGCATTAACTTTATCAAGCGTGCTCGTTATTAATAGAGTCTTATGAAGTAACAACAATTTAAGCGTTTAAATGTCCGTTATGTGTGCGAGGAACGCCACATTCGCTAGTCATTTGTCATCATTTAACAATGTCTGCGCCTCAAGAGGGCGATTGCCTTCAGAATTAAGCCGAGAACTTCGTCACTAATCAGCAAGCCATCGACCAGCACACTCAGAGGCGGCCCTACCCAGTGTTGTATGGGGTGCACTACAGCAGTACATCGCAAAATCAATACATGACCTATCATTATCCTAATTACTAATTTGTAGTCAAAGCTGCTATGTACTTATTTTATTTTATACACAGACATCTGAATCATCTCCGTTGTATATGACATGCCAATAATACCAGGGATGGAATAGTATGCTCTATACAAAATTCTTTTAGGATTGACGTCTGCATGGGGTGTAGTGTGGTAAGGCTCACACGGGACGCACGGCAGCCGTTCAGACAGCTCGTGTCACCTGCAGCAACAACCACCCGTTATTGCCCCCACCATCACAACACTTGCACTCTGCTTCTGGCTGCTTTTCGTCCTGTGGTATCGTTCGCCAAACGCTTAAATTATGTTTGTTTCCATTCCTTAAAGTTGTAAAGTTAATATTTTAACTCTTATTTCTATTGTTTCTTGTGCGACACTCAACGACGTCAGAATCAATTTCATCAAACGTTATTCAGCGGGAAATTTCGACGTCTCGCTCTTGGCCACCAGATTGCCTTGATAGACCAGCCGAAAGAAGTGTCTCTCCTATCGACATTCCTAGAGAGTCAATTATTACTCTTGACATTCCCACCTTTCTGCTGTTATTTAAAAGACGTCTATCATAGGATACAGCGGAAGGCGGACATGACTGACTGACTGACTGACTTTTTCGCAATGTCGAAGCAAGTGATAAATTTTAAAAATGTGCAGTGAATGGAACGGATATAACTAAGTATTATAAATAAGAGTCCCTCGCCGCGCTTTTGTGTCAGTAGCTGCCGGTTAGTCACAGGAACTGAATAGAGTGGTCCTCGAGTAAGGTTTGTGTGTATAATTAATTGTCGCTACATACAACTTCGCGCAAAACTTTAAGGGCAAAAGTAACTTTCGCGTGATGTGTCACTGCCAAGTAATATAGTTCCATAAAACTTGGACCACACGTACGAAGAATTGCTACAATATAGCACTGTGGCTAACTGAAGGAAATACACAATGAGTCGAACAGAAATGTACTTTTATTCAAAGACAATAATTACACTAAAGTCACCGAGATGTATGACGGTCGCCTGAACATTACAAAAGGGGGGGGGGGGGGGACTCGCTTCTTCATAGGGTGTGTGATCACAAGGAACGGCAGTGCATGCTATGCATCGTGCTCCCATGCTAACCAGAAGGACGTTCCAATCCTCCATCCCTCCATCGACACGGTTGACAACGGCTGGATGGTCGATGGGGCATGCGATCTTGCTGAAATTTAAGTCTGCGGGGGGAGGGGGGGGGGGAGGGAGGAGGACAGTCCATTCGCGGAATATCCTCTCGTTCCAAGAGCTTCCCACCCTACTCTCCTCGATGCGGTCGCACACTGTCATCCATGCGTGAGAAGACGCAAAAGGAGGAATAGCACCGTGCCACGCTAACGCTGACCGGTGAGTGTACCGTGAGCAAAGATTCTGAGGTCAGAACGCCGATGCAACGTTATGCCTTCCCACGCCATCACGCCTCGACCACCAAATCAGTCATGTTCGACAATGGTCATGGGAGGATTAAGTATCTTCAAGTGGAGAGGACCATCATAAATGCGGTGACTTCTGTGTAAATATTGCCATTCGTCTCTTTGCGTATTTCCTTCAGTTACACTCTGCGCAATACTGTAGCGGTTCTTTCTACGTATTGTGCAAGTTCTGTCGATATATATTATATGACACTAATATCTTGCAAACGTTTCTTTCGATCATAAGTTATGCACCCTTGTGTACTTAGTTCTACCTATGCCAAGCCGGGGTGGCATAAATCACGGTTCCCTAGATGCGAATCGACGAATATATATATATATATATATATATATATATATATATATATATATATATATATATATATATATATATATATAAACACTGATATCCAAAATTAAAGCAAAAAAACTGTGATTTCGTCGTCCTGTGTTTAATTCACGATATAATCAAACAGATTGTCAACAGACGTCCGTACGATCCTGTTGTGCACGGAATATGGCATACCGATCAACGGACAACCACGCCAACGATGACGTCAGGGCACCTATCGAACGGGATAGTTTTCCTCATAGTCCCACATCCACAGTCGCAGTGTACACAGTCACAGACGGTGCAGTATGGCACAGAGAAGACCCCTACGAGACTGTCTGGCCTTCAACTGGAGGGCTATAGAAAAAATGGAAGCAGGACAGTCGCAAGCTGATGTGGCCCGACGGCTTAATGTGAACCGCTCTGTTGTTTCTCGAATGTGGCGACAATCAGTAGAGACCGAAACTGTATCCCGATGAACATGGCAGGGCCCACCACGTGTGACACCGGAAACGGAGGATCATTTAGCTGTAAGAGCACAACAGTACCGCCTTACTACTGCACGGCAACTGGCATCTCACCTCGCAGCATGCACTGGATGTGTTGTATCTGAAGGCTTCGGAAGAACGGCCTTTATCTTCGGAGACTTGTTGTATGTGTACCTCTGATGTACAGAGTGTTCCAAAAATGACCGGTACATTTGAAACGGCAATAAAAACTAAACGAGAAGCGATAGAAATACACCGTTTGTTGCAATATGCTTGGGACAACAGTACATTTTCAGGCGGACAAACTTTCGAAATTACAGTAGTTACAATTTTCAACAACAGATGGCGCTGCAAGTGATGTGAAAGATATAGAAGACAACGCAGTCTGTGGGTGCGCCATTCTGTACGTCGTCTTTCTGCTGTAAGCGTGTGCTGTTCACAACGTGCAAGTGTGCTGTGGACAACATGGTTTATTCCTTAGAACAGAGGATTTTTCTGGTGTTGGAATTCCACCGCCTAGAACGCAGTGTTGTTGCAACAAGACAAAGTTTTCAACGGAGGTTTAATGTAACCAAAGGACCGAAAAGCGATACAATAAAGGATCTGTTTGAAAAATTTCAACGGACTGGGAATGTGACGGATGAACGTGCTGGAAAGGTAGGGCGACCGCGTACGGCAACCACAGAGGGCAATGCGCATCTAGTGCAGCAGGTGATCCAACAGCGGCCTCGGGTTTCCGTTCGCCATGTTGCAGCTGCGGTCCAAATGACGCCAACGTCCACGTATCGTCTCATGCCCCAGAGTTTACACCTCTATCCATACAAAATTCAAACGCGGCAACCCCTCAGCGCCGCTACCATTGCTGCACGAGAGACATTCGCTAATGATATAGTGCACAGGATTGATGACGGCGATATGCATGTGGGCAACATTTGGTTTACTGACGAAGCTTATTTTTACCTGGACGGCTTCGTCAATAAACAGGGACATTTTTCGTGAATTTGTGGCGGTACAAACTGCCTTAGACGACACTGCGAACACCTCGTGGTTTATGCAAGATGGTGCCCAGCCACATCGCACAGCCGACGTCTTTAATTTCCTGAATGAATATTTCGATGATCGTGTGATTGCTTTGGGCTATCCGAAACATACAGGAGGCGGCGTGGATTGGCCTCCCTATTCGCCAGACATGAACCCCTGTGACTTCTTTCTGTGGGGACACTTGAAAGACCAGGTGTACCGCCAGAATCCAGAAACAATTGAACAGCTGAAGCAGTACATTTCATCTGCATGTGAAGCCATTCCGCCAGACACGTTGTCAAAGGTTTCGGGTAATTTCATTCAGAGACTACGCCATATTATTGCTACGCATGTTGGATATGTGGAAAATATCGTACTATAGAGTTTCCCAGACCGCAGTGCCATCTGTTGTTGACAATTGTAACTACTGTAATTTCGAAAGTTTGTCTGCCTGAAAATGTACTGTTGTCCCAAGCATATTGCAACAAACGGTGTATTTCTATCGCAGCTCGTTTAGTTTGTATTGCCGTTTCAAATATACCGGTCATTTTTCAAACACCCTGTATTTTCAAAGAAAGGAACGCGTACAGTGGAGTCTTCAACATGTCACCGGGACGGCAGAATAGTGGGCCAATGTTTTTTTTTTTTTTTCCCCACAGACGAGTCCCGATTTGGTCTGGACAGTGATTCTCGACGGATTGGGATCTGGAGGGTACGTGGAACACGACTTCGGGACCCAAACCCCGTGGAAAGAGACCGATATCGAGGAGCATCCCTAATGGTGTGGACAGTGATTACATTGACTACTAAAACACCATTTCACGAAATTGTATGGGTGGACCGACAAGGTTTAACTAGGTCAACTATCGTGATAAGATCTTCGGACCACAAGTGCGGTCCTTGCGGGCCCAGACATCGTACTGATGGACGATAATGCTCGACCTCATAGAGCACAGGTGATCGATGTTTTCTTGGAAACGGAAGCTATTGGACGCACGGCGTGGCCTGCTCGCTCTCCCGACTTGTAACCCACAGAACCACACTCCCAGATTTGCAAACAACTCTGCAGGAAGAATTGGTGATACTGCCTCAAAATGAGATTGATGACATCATTCACAGCATGCTCCGTCGTTACCACGCTTTTGTTGCTGCCAGAGGTGGTCGCACTCCATTCTGAGCAAATTAACCAGTTGTCGGAATGTGTGTCCAAATCCGTTATGTTCGAAACAAACGAATAACATTTTTGTCTACCTTTACATATATAGCAGTTGTTTACGTTCTGTATTATTTACATTTTTTCTACTTTATTATCAGATGTTTGTGCTATTTTATTGCAAAATAAAAGCAAGCTTGCAAAATTTCCGTATGGTAATTTTGAACAACAATGTGTGTGTGTGTGTGTGTGTGTGTGTGTGTGTGTGTGTGTGTATTCACAACCAAATCTATTAGTAAATTGTCACCAATGAAGATTCGAAGAACCTTGTCAATCATTTGCACCTCATCACCGATAACGCACGGCAGAATGTAGCTATTTCGAAAAGTTCAACAGCGGAAATAACAGCATTACATAGGGACAGTGGCAGTTCGACATCAAGAGTGTGTGTTAGCGACGATAGTAATATCAATAGTAGTTTTTACGTTATAAATAATTACAGGCTTTAATCAGAAAAAGTAACAAAGGTTCATTATAAACCTGAATATTTGCTTCTCGAAGCCAATGGAGGACTAATTAGTTTTAATCGCTTGATCGGAGGATGGTGCGTTACATTTAACTAAAATTATTTCGTCCTTGAGATCACTGACAGAATTTTGTTTTGGAGCAGATGAAAAGTATTCTTAAGATTTCGTTCGCACAAAATAAAAAAATAAGAAAAGTTCCCCACATGTCGAAAATTTGGTAACCTCATACAGAAAAGAATTTTAGTACACTCTCCGTATAATGTGTTAAATCTTTGTTGCCGTAAGTAAAACAAAAAAGAAAACGTACTGCACCTCTATCAAAACCGACGGATGCCAGTTCCATCTTTGTATAACTGAATACTTTGCAGGTTCGTACGAGCAGAACGAAATGTAAGATTTAGTGTGTGTGTTGTGCGGGATGTTGTTCGAGGCCTCTGCGTGCTGCCAAAATGTTAGTCCTGAAGTAACTACGAACAGAGTTTAGTTAATCCAACTTTGATATCAACTACGGGCGTCTGTGTAGCGATCACATCCCGGGGACGGACAGGCCAGGTTCGTGTCTGCGCGCTATAAGAAGGCATGTCACATAAGTTCCTTATTTGTCTTTCCAATTTGCCACGAACTCACGGAGATTGCCAACTTGATAGCGGTCAGTCACACAATGCAACTCATCACCCAGAAAAACAATGGATACTTGTTACGTCTTTTCACTGCATGTCGCCCGAGATGTTGGCAAGTAATTGCCTATTACGTCTCTGATGAACCTAATCATACAGTACAACATATGCCTTCACCGACGGGATGCTGTAGTAATCTACGTTCTTTAATGAATATAAACTGCTTCTCAGCAGTAAACGGTTACTCTGCGAATCATCCTTACTGCTTTTCACACGACTTTCCTTGGCTGTTACGTGTGCTCGGCGGGCAGCCAACCATCCGCGCCTGCTGTGAGCCCAGCTTCAAGCATTCTCCGGCCCTGGGTCTTTGTGGCCTCAGCTGTTGAAATCCTGGAGTAGATATTAACCTTAAACACACGTCAACAAAGTTTTGCATTACCCCGGTTCCCAGAACTCCTGAAGATGGACGTTGACTGTGATATTGTATCAGACACTTAGTCCCTTTGACTGTTCGAAGATGTCACTAAACCCGCCCAAAGATGTAAACAACCAAGCATGAGCAGCACCTATTAGATGGAGGGGTCCGACAACCGATCAGTTCCAGTCATTCCACCATGAAAGAAGTACATGGCTCGTGTTGTCTGTAGTCCAACCATGCCTAGACGGTCAATATCGCGGTTCGATCGCGTCTGCATTGTTACTTTCTGCTAGGAAGGGCTCTGAACAAGGGAAGTGTCCAGGTGTCTCGGAGTGAACCAAAGCGATGTTGTTCGGACATGGAGGAGATACAGAGAGACACGAACTGTCGGTGACATGCCTCGCTCAGGCCACCCAAGTGCTACTACTGCAGTGGATGACCGCTATATACGGATTATGGCTCGGAGAACCCCGACAGCAACGCAAACATGTTGAATAATGCTTTTCGTGCGGCCACAGGAGGTCGTATTACGACTCAAACTGTACGCAATAGGCTGCATGATCCACAACTTCACTCCCCACGTCCATGGCGAGGTGCATCTTTGCAACCACTACACCATGCAGCGCAGTACAGACTGGCCCAACAACAAGCCGAATGGACCGCTCAGGATTGGCATCACGTTCTCTTCACCGAAAAGTGTTGCATATGGCTTCAACCAGACACTCATTGAAGACGTGTTTGGAGGCAATCCGGTCAGGCTGAAAGCCTTAGACACACTGTCCAGCGAGTGCAGCAAGGTGGAGGTTCCCTGATGTTTTGGGGTGGCGTTATGTGGGGCCGACGTACGCCGCTGGTGGTCATGGAGGGCGCCGTAACGGCTGTACGATATGTGAATGCCATCCTCCGACCGTTAGTGCAAACATATCGGCAGTATATTGGCGAAGCATTCGTCTTCATGGACGACAATTCGCGCCTCCATCGTGCACATGTTGTGAATGACTGCATTCAGGATAACGACATCGCTCGACTAATGTGGCCAGCATGCTCTCTAGACATGAATCCTACCGAACATGGCTGGGGTAGACTTAAAAGGGCTGTTTATGGACGACGTGACCCACCAACCACTCTGAGGTATCTACGCTGAATCTCCGTTGAGGAGTGGGACAATCTGGACAAACAGTGCCTTGATGAACTTGTTGACAGTATACAAGACGAATACAGGCAGGCATCAATGCAAGACGTCGTGCTACTGGGTATCAGAGATACCGGTGTGTAAAGCAATCTGCATCACCACCTCTGAAGGTCTTGCTGTGTGGTGGTACAAAATGCAATGTGTGGTTTTCATGAGCAATAAAAAGGGCGGAAATGATGTTTATGTTGATCTCTATTCCAATTTTCTGTACAGGTTCCGGAACTCTTGGAACCGAGGTGATGCAAAACTTTTTTTGATGTGTGTATTTGAACAAATGTAGTGACTTGGTTTCTGAATCTCCCAAAGGGCACGACAGGTGAGCACCAGAGTACAGTATTAATGAAAGTCTTGACCATACTCTGCACCGGCATGTCATATGGAATTGCTGCGACGACCACGTGAAATAATCACAGGTAGAGCGTGGTGTAAAACTCGACAGCGGTAAGCTTTTGGACTAACAGTATGAAGACGTATGATAGTAAACGAATGTGTGACGTCGACAGTCGATAAGGCAACTGCAACTAATAGATTTGATGCGAGCATCGGTTAAAATTGAACAGACAAAGCTTTAATGAGAACATCCTGTTCCAGTGTGTGGAAGACTTCCGACCGGCGTCAAGGGAGACGTGGAATGAATTTAAAAGTGTGTTGCATGGATTGCATCGCGTCGTTACAAAACATGCGAAACTGTAACGGATATACTCATGAAATTTAACGGGAATTTTTGAACTAAAGACGACGCTGTTCTTGTGAAACTCCCCTGGGTAAATCTTGGAGGGTCAGTATCCGATGCAGACCCTGCAACTGTTTTACTGTCAATAACGCTTGTTCCGTATCAGACGCCTGAGTTTCTCATCCCAAATAGCTTTTGTATCATTAAAGATAATTGTAATCTTACCACCAAAACGAACAGGGGCCAGGGGCTTATGAAAAAAGACCAAAGCGTTTCGCATCTTCATAAACCTCACGTTACAGACATCAACTTTGCTGTTTTAAATCGAACCAAGCTATTTTTTGAGGTAAAATACCAGATCTATATGAACAAATATAACGATATCATAGTTTCTTAGGTTTGAAAAAATCAAGTAGTAGAAAAACATTTAAAACAGGACTATTTTTTCTGCTTTTACGGCTGTTCGAACAGCTCGGCGTCTGAATGTTTACGCCATTTTCTTTGGAAACTATGGGTCGTCGAGTCAAGTGAGAGTTGTGTGTTGCACTCTGGGGTTGACAGAAGCGCAGTGGAACCGCTGCCGACGTATATCACTTTCGTCTTTTTCTAGATGACGTATCTTTCCGTCACGTGCGACAGAGAAGCTTGGTTCGGAGGCGCTAATTTCTATGGACTATAGAGTAAGGTTCTGGTCATCGTGAATTCGTACGGCTGCAACAAAAGCACAAAAATCCGTAAATTGCGTTTATTTTTACTCCATCATTTCTTGCCATTCCTACAAAATAAGTGTATCACTGATTTATATCATCTAGATGTGCTATAGAGGTACAAAAAATACATTACCATAAGAAAACTTGATGCCCTTATCTCAGCGACATGGAAGTTGTGAAAACGCTTTCGACGTACCTTCACGACCATCTATTCGTCTAGGTGAAAAGATATACATATCTTTAACACTTTATTGAGGTGAGTGACTAACGGCCCCACCCCCGCTTTGTATGGTATAAGCATCGTGACAGTAAGACGACAGAGTTACATGACGTAGAAAAAAAATGTATGGCGTGTTCCATGTGCGAATCAAATAGATCGTCGACTGGTCCACTTTTTACCGCCACCTCTGGCACTAGCAATGACTCTAGCCTGGCTGGGCTTTTTCTTTTCAACTAATATTTGTTTATTTCAAGCCGGTTCTCGTCTTA
The DNA here is from genome assembly GCF_023897955.1 of Schistocerca gregaria. Classification (NCBI taxonomy): domain Eukaryota; kingdom Metazoa; phylum Arthropoda; class Insecta; order Orthoptera; family Acrididae; genus Schistocerca; species Schistocerca gregaria. The sequence goes on along the minus strand of NC_064920.1, from coordinate 321,595,395 downwards.
CTAGGCCATTATTAAAAAAATTATTACTAATAACTGAACAACTTTTCAACTTAATACAAAGATATTCACATCAAGCAGCACACAAAAAATCCCTTATTCGGTACGTTACAGAAGTTTCAGGTTTTTTATCACAGTAATTGGCATTTATTTCGTTTATAGGTTAGAGCTACAGTATAATTACCAACAGGGGTTTGATCGTCGTCTTCTTGTATTTATGGGGTGGTCATTCTTTTTAACATGTCGCCAAAGCTTTCCGTGTATTTGATACATGGTGTGATATTCTAGTTTTCGTTTTCAATAGTCGCAGTATGTTGCTAGTCGATGATCAATTATATATGTTGCAGTATGCGCAAGCATCCAGATTACTCCGTTGTTCTTTGTTTTTGGGTATCTGAGTCTTCCGACAGTATCGATTTAGTTATACCTGTATTAACAGGGGTTGTCCTGTCAATAACTGACAGTTTCTGAATGCAGTTTCAACTGCGTGTCCAAAAGTAAATCAATGGATTTAATGCATCAACATTTCTATATAATGTACTGCAGTCGTCGGTCTGTCTAAGGTGTATTTTGCGGAGCTTTTCGTCGGTCTTACGTCATTCCAGGCTGCTTTAACTCGACACTGAGGTAACAACAGTCATGGGATATTTCCTGATATCGTGTTAGACATCGTTTCGCACGGCGTAGTGCAGCAACCCGACGTGGTATTGACTCAACAAGTCGTTGGAAGCCCGCTGCAGAAATATTGAGCCACGCTGCCTCTGTTGCTGTCTATAATTGTCAAAGCATCGACGGTGCAGGATTTTGTGCACGAATCTTGATCATGTCACATAAATGTTCGATGGAATTCATTTCGGGCGACCTGAGTGGTCAAACTGGCCAGGATGTTCCTGAAACCAACTGCGAACAGTTGTGGCTCGGTGACAAGTCGCATCGCTGTTTGCGAACATGAAGACTATGAATGACTGCAAATGGTCTCCAAATGGCCGAACATAAACATTTCCAGTCAATGACGGGGACAGCTGGAACAGAGGACTGAGTCCATTCCATGTAAATACAGCCCACAGCTTGCACAGTGCATTGTTGACAACTTGCATCCATGGCCTACTATTACCTCTTACCAACTGAAATCTGGACTCATCTGACTTGGCCACGGTTTTCAAGTTATCTAGGCTCCAACCAATACGGTTATGAGCTCAGGTGAGGCGCTGCAGGCGATGTCATGCTGTTAGGAAAGGCACCCGTGTCAGTTTTCTGCTGCCATATCCCGTTAACGCTTAATTTCGTCGCACTGTCCTAATAGATACGTTCGTCGCACGTCCCACATTGATTTATGCGGTTATTTCACGCAATGTTAGTTGTCTGCTAACACTGACAACTTTCCATAGACGCCGCTGCTCCCTGTCGTTAAGTAAAGGCCATCGAGCGCTGCGTTGTCTGCGGTGAGAAATAATGACTGAAATTTGGTACTCTCGGCGCGTTCTTGACAATGTGGACCTCGGAAGACGATTTACTAAATGGAATGTCCCATTTGTCTAGTTCCAACCAGGTTTCCGCATTGAGAGTCTGTCAACTAGCGTCGTAAAGCTTTTCACATGAATTGCCTGAGTGCAAATGACAGCGCCGCCAACGCACTGCCCTTTTATACCTTGTGTACGCCATACTACCGCCATTTGTACATGCGCATATCGCTCTCCAAAAACTTTTGTCACCTCATTGAATGTCAAGTTCATCAACTGTAGTAGCTGGTGAGTGCTGGGGTTAGAGTCTATGGCAACCCGTGAACAGATGTTTTGAAGGGGTGACAGAACTGGAAAAAGTGCTGGCCAGGGAAAGCGTTACAAAATCCTCTGCAGCGAGCTAGGTCAGAGCAGCACGAACAATATTCGGTTTTGCGTTATCTTGCGGAAAGATAATATGAAGGTGACTTCGAAGATAGGGCACACCCACTAGCCTGACACGTCAGAAATGTAACGGCTGGTATCTAAACTACTGGTTATGCGAAGGTGATGATACTCTGTACCGAACTGCACCCGTTATATGAGGACGGGCGTTTGTCTGACGATAACGAACGCAGTCTGGCAACACACGTTATCGTCTGAGCCTGCACAAATGGATACTCCCATTGTGATGCTATACGCAGAACTGGGACTCATTTGAATGGACAACGTGGTGCAACTCCTGAGTACTGCCGCGTCAGGGGAATCCGCAATAAGAGATGCAGTACACACAGTCAGCAGTGCTCCAGTTGTCACATTATCTGTATGGTTATTTGTCTTGCTGCAGACAACTCCATTTCCCGTATCATGGTACGTGACGTGGCTGTATGATCCTACACGGCAGGATCCTGTCTGTCCCCTTGGGCGCCAACAATGTGCGCCGTTGTGATGCCAGATAGCGTTGAGCAAGGCCTTCCTGAACGCATTGATTCCGTATTCGCACGACAGCCGTCGGATAACAACCAATGTGAGCAGCAGTATCGAGGAACAAGAAACCACAGCGTCGATGGATCACGAATATGCAGCTGCTGTATTCCGATATGAGCTGTCTGACGTTTCTCCTCCTTACACATCTACAACTACACTCTGCAAAACACCGTGAGGTGCACGGAAGGGGATACGTCCCATTATACCAGTTATTTAGGTTTCTTCCGGTTCCATTCACGTCTGGAGCGTGGGAAGGGTGACCGAATGCCTCTGTGCGTATTCTAATTATTCGAAATTTATCTTCACGATCACTATGTGAGCGCTACCTAGGGGGATGTAGTATGTTCCTAGAGTCATTAAAACCGGTTTTTGAATCTTTGTTGATAGACTTTCTCGGGAGAGTTTATGTCTACCTTCATGAGTGTCCCAGGTCAGTTATTTTAGTACCCCTGTGACACTCTAGCAAGGTTCAAACGAACCTGTGACCATTCGTGCTGCCCTTCTCCATATACGTTCAATGTCCGCTGTTAGTCCTATCTGGTACGCGTCCCACACACTTGAGCAATGTTGTAGAGCTGGTTGAAACTGTGATCTGTAAGCAAACTCCTATGTAGAGTGATTCCACTTTCCCAGTATTCTACCAATAAACCAAAGTCTATCACTTGCTTTACGGACGACGGAGCCTGTGTGATCACTCCATTTCACATGCCTAGAAAGTGTTACACCCAGGTATTTGTATGAGTTGGCCGATTCCAACACTGTCTCGATATCACAGGATACTACATTTTTCGTTTTGTGAACAGCAGAATGTTTACATTTTTGAACAATTCAAGGAAGTTGGAAAACTCTACACCACTTTGAAATCTTATCAAGAACTGACTGAATATTTATGCAGCTTCTTTCAGACAGTACTTCATCATAAATAACTGCATCGTCTGCAAAGCTTCTGAGGTTACTGTTAATATTGTCTGCAAGGTCACTGATGTATAACATGAACAGCAAAGGTCAAAACACTCTTCCTTGGGACATTCATGAAGCTACTTCTACTTCTGACGAAGACTCACCATCCAACGTAACATATTGTGTCCTCCCTACCAAAAAGTTGTCAACCCAGTTACAAGTTTCACTTGATACCCCATACGATCGTACTTTTAACAATAAGCGTAAGTGCGGCATAACACGATCTTCTCAGAAACAAACAATTTCCAAATATACTTTCTGAATGAGAAGGCCGCTGGGTACTGTTTCTTCATAAGTTAGAACGTAGACGGTGTTACTTTTAATTAGCTTGAGCGGTTGCATTGAAATACTAAACATTTGCACATCCAAGCTGGTCTACATCTACATCCATACTCCGCAAGCCACCTGACGGTGTGTGGCGGAGGGTACCTTGAGTACTTCTATCGGTTCTCCCTTCCATTCCAGTCTCGTATTGTTCGTGGAATGAAAGATTGTCGGTATGCCTCTGTTTGGGCCCTAATCTCTCTGATTTTATCCTCGTGGTCTCTTCGCGAGATATACGTAGGTGGGAGCAATATACAGCTTGACTCCTCGGTGAAGGTATGTTCTCGAAACTTCAACAAGAGCCCGTACCGAGCTACTGAGCATCTCTCCTGCAGAGTCTTCCACTGGAGTTTATCTATCATCTCCGTAACGCTTTCGCGATTTCTAAATCATCCTGTAACGAAGCACGCTGCTTTCCGTTGGCTCTTCTCCATCTCTTCTACCAACCCTATCTGGTACGGATCCCACACTGCTGAGCAGTATTCAAGCAGTGGCCGAACGTGCACTGTAACCTACTTCCTTTGCTTTCAGATTGCATTTACTTAGGATTCTTCCAATGAATCTCAGTCTGGCATCTGCTTTACCGACGATCAATTTCATAAGGTCATTCCACTTTAAATTACTGCTAATGCCTAGTCCCAGATAATTTATGGAATTAACTGCTTCCAGTTGCTGACCTGCTATATTGTAGCTAAATGATAAGGGATCTATCTTTCTATGTATTCGCAGCACATTACACTTGTCTACATTGAGATTCAATTCCCATTCCCTGCACCATGCGTCAATTCGCTGCAGATCCTCCTGCATTTCAGTACAATTCATTTCAATTCGACGTCTGTTGCATCGTGCTGCAATTTTCATAGCCAGCAGTGCAAATGGTGCGGTTACACTATATGCACGGTTATGTCATTCCAAGGTGAAACGGTTTAAACTGCGCTTCAGGCGGTTGGATATAAGAAAGAAGCTCTGCTATTGCTTCTGTGCGAAGAGGTACGATGTCGAGGTGCAGGGACTAGTGTGACAATGGGCTCCGCGATATGGTGTGTCTGGCAGCAACAACGTGGGCAGTAACGGCGGCGCCGCCCACGGCGGTAGGCCGCAGTGTGTGCGGCTGCGGCGGCGGCGGCGGCAGCTCTCATTAGCAGGCGGCCGACTGGCTGCCCCTTCCCGCGGCCGACACCCACTCCGCCGACGCGACGAGTGGCCGCGGCGTTTCCCGCCTCCCTCGTGCTCACTTCCACTTCTTAGCCCTCCCCCACCGTCCGCTGGATCTTAACCAGCTCTACTCTTACTCCGTTCCCGTACGACGCCATCGTTATTACAAATTCTAGCCAACAAATGTTAAAGGAAAATAGTTCTGTAAGTATACATTTGGCCTCTCGATCAGTTGTCTAAAATGGGCTGTAGTCAAGCGTAAGAGAGAGACAGAGGACAAAAGTGAAAATACGTGTGTGTGTGTGTGTGTGTGTGTGTGTGTGTGTGTGTGTGTGAGAGAGAGAGAGAGAGAGAGAGAGAGAGAGAGAGAGAGAGAGAGAGAGGAAGGGGGAGGGGAGGAGAGAGGGGGAGGGAGGGAGTGAGAGAGAGAGGGGAGAGAGAGAGAGAGAGAGAGAGAGAGAGAGAGAGAGAGAGAGAGTCAGAGTCAGTATAGTTCTAAATTGAGGATATTAGATGTATACAGTATTAGTGCATCAGTCTAAAGGGGTCAATTCTAGTGTCCGATACCACCCGTCGGCTTTGACCAATGACGTAATGTGTGATGTTATTTTGTTTCTGCCGCAGATTGCTGCCGATGAACGTTGAATTATTTCTCTGGATTTACTCGTTACGCGTGTATATGAAAAATTCGATGTAGATTGTTTTGTTTTCATCTCATAATTTGCTTTCGGCATCTTTTGTTAATGAAAGTAGTTGTCATTTATAAAGTAGTGGTGATTTATAAGGTCTTGATTTCTGACGCTGTTCGTTATGAATGAGTCACTTGTTCTTACTGCGAAATTCTGCTTCAGAAAATGAGTGCCCGTAAATCAACTATAAAATTTTTGCAATAATTGGGCGTCATTGCTGAATTTTGCAAGTGCAGTGTCTGTGGAAATCATATGGTTGTGACGCACTTCCGACGAATTCATGTGGAGGTGCAGAAAAAATAACATATGGAGATCCATACGCAGTGGGACGTGGTTCGAAAGATCGAGGCTGAATTTAGACGTAATTGTCATGCTGACCTACTGTTTTTGCTATGAATATTCTTGCAAATCTGTCATGAACGAGGCAGCTACTGTAGAGTTGGTGTGAATTCCGTGTAGTATAGTGATCGGTTGCAAGGTTTGGTCATTTTTGTGTTTTATTTCTTTGCGTGTGCAGTAATGTGTGTAAAGATTTTCATCTTTTGAAAGTCTAGTCGTATTCCATAGTTCACTGACAAGATCATATTTTAAGCATGTTTCTCATATATTATAAAATTTCTGCGAAACAAACAGTAATGTTGGAATCGGTGACTAGAAATGACCTCCTACATAGATTGCTTCTAGTTACCGATTCCAACTATTCGACGGTTCATTATTTAGATCGTTTTTGCAGTACGTGTGGGAAATCTAATATATGCACTCGTAATTGCTCTCTTGTTCTTATTTATTTCAGTCATCTTCAACTAGTTTAAATGAAATTCGCGCGTAAATAATAGTCGCGTTAAATGTATTATTTTATGGCGTGCTACATTCGTTTTTTTAAGAGTATGATCCGTTCCATTCATAGATGGTCCATTGCTGTATCTTTGCCTTACGTATGGCGTCATTGGTCAAAGCCGACGGTTGGTATCGGACACTAGAATTTATCCGTCTAAAGCACAGTGGCCGAAAACAAACGTACCCCTCTGGGGGAAAAAAAAAAACTCGAATCTTCTGATGTGATTCTAGGATCCCTTGTATACCAAAAGCAAGGTCGTATATTAAATAATAAAAACACGCACAACACTGGTGTATTATTCTGAAACATTTATTATTTATTTCACAAACCGGTTTTCGGCTTGTAATGTTTCTTGCAGCGATCTCTCCGCGATATTTTCAGAAATTTTATAAATTATATAATTCAGTACATATCTCGAAATATCTCTTCTTATCTTACCAATTCCTAAACTTTAATATACGATGATAATCAATGCAAAGTTGTTTCAAGCCCTATTATTCCTTAGAGCGTGCATTTACTCCGTGGAATATCTTCTCTGCTGTTTATGTTTTCTCTTGTGAAAAGAATGATTCAGATCTTGCCGATTAGCCGTGAAAGAACGAAAATGTATATGTATGTATTGTTGAGCTAGTCGCCATCTTGATGAGATTCTGTATGATAAGGAATTTAATACATGAACTAAAATAAGTGTGTTCTCGTATTATTTAACTGATTATTATTGACAGTGTCTGCTTACTACGCTGTCTTGCACGGGATCAGTGAGGAACGTTTGATTTACACTGGACGAACCTGCGGTTTTGTATGCTCAAGATATCCAATTTATTACTTTCAATAAATGGGCTAACACGGTCTTACCAGCAGATCTCCGGTCTTCCCCATGTGATCACCGAAAGTTGATAATTATTACAAATGTTTTCAGGAGATCGACTGACAATTTTCGTCGCACCGAGACTTCGAAATTGCTTCACTGCATTATGGAATTTAAGTTAAGCTCAATTTAATCAGGATAGAACAGTATTGAACTGTGTGAATGTGATAAGCCTGCTTTGTGAATGAAAATTCCCTTAATATACGCATGTTTTTTACTATCCTGATCAGTGAAGCTAAATCAGGCCGGTGTGAGAGAGGTTTTTTAAATTTCAGATCCCACAAAAAATATTAAGGCTGTTAAGCCACCATCAGGTGCAAAGGTAGATGTTTGCTGCAGTGAAATTTTGTTGGATGAAAGAAAGATATTGAACTATTGCATCTACCGAGGACCTGCATTTCCAGACATGAAAATTGTTAATGTTAGATAAAAAGATTGTTTGAGTGTAAATGCGACGTAAGATTACTTAATTAAGATAAAATATGTCACACATTAACTAATGAACTAAATATAAATTACAACAGTTATTGACGGAAGAAAATAAACTGAACAACAAGCTTTGGTGGCGTGTTCCAAAGATGTGGCTGAAAAATATATTCTTGTTTTTAATAGGTCCCAAATTACAAACAGGTAACATAAAATAGTGATATTAAGCAGGTAAATGAAGCAACTATAATTATACAAAGCAAAATCTCTAACACATCAAGCCAACTTATAGTGACTCAAATAAAGGAAAATGGAGCATGTGAGTAAGATCAGTAATTTACAACATGACATGGATGGGTTTATGAGCAGTATCTGCAATTATAAGTGGCGAGTAAGGGAACTGCGTTTGGTCATTCAGTAGTACGCTTGGGATGATAGACATATGTTTACTTATTTCCATGATTTCACGATAGTTCACCTTCCTTCCTTTATGGATGTGATCTAATATTTCATATTTCACTTTCAACTGTGGTCTTCTACATTAACATTTTTTCATCTCTGGAAATGGAGATGCTCTATAGATGCACTGCTTTAAAATCTTTCATCCAGTTAAATTTCACTGTATCTCATACTAATACCTGATAATGGCGTTAACAGCCGAAAACCGGTTTGTGAAATAAATAATAAATACTGTAGAACTTTACACCAGTTCTGAGTGTATTTTCATTAATAATGTATAAAATATTCCATCAAGAACCGATGGAATCGTCAATTAATGTAACATACCAAAGGTTTTTACCTACCTCACAAAGATTCAATACGGGCACCCTTCGCGACAATGCAAGTTTTTTGTCATCTTTAATGAGTGCATGCACAAGTTGAGCTTGTAAGCCTTGACTTCCAAACGATTACGAAGAACATTTCTACTATGCGGAGAACTGCTAACTCACGTTCCGAATTCACTTCGTGGGGCCTCTTCTGAAAGGATTACCGAACTCCATCCAATGTCTCCTCTGAATGCGAAGGAGGGCACATGATTTTTACCTTTGCATAGGCAATCTGTATCCATGAGTTCCTTACGCCAACACACTATTGCAGTTCCAATCAGGTATACTGACACCGAACTGTCACCGAAAGTTGGGCTGAACTGTGACAACGGACTTTTGACTACTCTGCAGCACAAAATGCCTTCTGTTGTTGTGTGGGTGCCGTCTTGGAAAAGCTGTGGTCTTCGGAACGGAGGATATTTCCCATAAAATTTAAAGTGTCTAATAGCAATCTTAGTCACTGACACTTTTCGCCCCACACTGTTCACACGGAAGAAAAAATAAAAAATAAAAATGGGTACAATCTTTTTCGAACACCCTGCATAGTATTAACATGAGAAAGAATGTTTTTTAACTGAAATAACTTTAATTACTTTAAACATATAGAGTACACTTTTCCTCGATGACCTGTGGAACACGGCTAATGAGGCAATAAACATTTTTTTCCTACCTCATTAATCAATGAAATAAAAATAATTTTTATAATGGAGTTACACTGCTTTTTAGCTCACGTTTACTCCACCATATAATAATTTAATTTCATTTATTTTAAATTATGAATTATTGTGTTAAATGAAGGTGGATGAGCACAAAATCAGCTTCGGTCATACAAATTTTATATACTAAAACACTGCGACACTTCGATCCTGAAAGTCCAGCCTTCCGTGACGCATATATGCGCGCGCACGCGCACGCACACGCACACGCACACACACACACACACACACACACACACACACACACACACACACACACACACAGAGAGAGAGAGAGAGAGAGAGAGAGAGAGAGAGAGAGAGAGTTCTTATTAAGTTAGGGTCTTTGCAAACACAATTCAAGCCGTCACGACGCGCACTTGGTCAAATTGTTCACAAGATTTCACTACGGATAGACGCAACACTGCATCTTATCCCTGTGCCGTCAGTATTTCACTGTGAGTCTGTTTTCAATTTCGCCGTTTTGCCCACAATAATCGTATTTCAACTTTGGAGTTTATTTTCAGCTGCTGCGTCATTTCAGTAGCACACACTGACGCACCTGCTATCCATACCACAGCACAACTTTGTCAGCAGAAACTCGGAACATGCTCTCTCTTCTAACAATGCGCTTTGTTGCGCAACTCCGGCCGATGTGGCCGAGCGGTTCTAGGCGCTTCAGTCTGCGACCGCTGCAGTCGCAGGTTTGAATCCTGCCTCGGGCATGGATGTGTGTGTTGTCCTTAGGTTAGTTAGGTTTAAGTAGTTCTAAGGGACTTATGACCTCAGCAGTCGAGTCCCACAGTGCTCAGAGCCATTTGAAACATGTTTTTCTTGCGCAACGATCTTAGCGTGGAGTATCTGTCCCTTACTTTCGTATTTTTAGTAAGATTAAAATAACAACAAAAATGAATTAAAACTGAAGATCTTAAGTAACGGAAGGTACAACAGTAGGGCATGAAATATTGCAGTGCGTAAGGAAATATAAATTCTTTAGGTGATCTTCGTAATCATACACTTAAAATAACTGATACAGTTCGAACAAGAATATGTTAAATGGTGCGACACCCAGAAAGTCCTGCTATTCTTAACTGTACAATTCTTCGCCCAAGTAAGACATAGTTAATCAGCTGTTTACTGCTCTTTGGCGGATGGCGGTCGAGAATGTTCGTAATAAACCATGAGACCACGAGACGTTATGCATTTCAGTTTCCGATAGCGAACATTCGCTAGGGTTATTTAGTCGATAAAACATCAGCCTCCAGAAAGACGTCTTTTTCAACGGTGAGCACAAGGCTGGAATTCGTAGTCACTTTATCCGGTTTGCTAATTCATTCATTCTTTCGACTGCGCGAATAAATAGTTTAGACAGTACATATGTGAAAGAATTCCGTCTCGCTGACGTCAACGTTTCACACGGTTACCTGAAAACGACCGAAAAATTATTTATTCATTGTAACGAAAACACTGGCCACTCACGAAATTGTATATCACCCTGAACGCCTGAATGAACATAATCCGCGGCTTTTCATTAGTACTAACGGGAGTCTTAATGGTATTAGTTGCGTAACGACGTGGGCATAAGATTTACAGCCTAATTAACTCTCTTTGGTCACAATTACTCGTGGCTAATGTTTTTTGTAAGAACTTCTCAAAATGCACGTTTTTCGCACTGTAGCTTCCTGAATCCCAGGAATAAACTTTCGCGTGTTGCTTACTACCTTGCAATCATTCCAATTATTTCCATTCTCTAGTTTTATTACTAAGATATTTATTCTTCATCTCACAAAGAAGCGAACTGCATGTTCCTTACATTTGTGCTTGCATTTAGCACTATCCCGGTTTGATGTCTTTCTTTTGTACTCAAATATATTTAGTAGGCCCATTTTTTTTTTAAATTTTGCTTATTAGATCATCCCTTTTCCACTATTAAAACGAGTCTGTATGCCTCTTGGATCATATATCATTAAAACAAGCATTTATCAAAGTTTTTCTAAAACAAGAATGTTGACGTCTAACTGATGTCGAGACTGTGAGAGATGAAAGAGGTGGAGAAGCATACGGTGACCATCATCGTTTCCACATCACAGACTCATCATTTCCGAATGCGACCCCGTGACCTTAATAACTCTGTCACCTCGCTCGAAAAGAGCCGCTACATTAGCTTAGCAGCTTTAATTAAGTTTCGTCGAGCGAGTAGATACGGTGGTTGAGTCACTTGTTTCATATTCTGAAGGGGCGGAGTTCAGATCTCCATTTAGATGCTTTAGGTTTTCCATATATGTAAGTTCTCCCTTTCATGATGTCCTAGTGAGTCGCACGTCTCTCAGAAATTCAAATACTACTTAGACACATTCGTTGCAGAAAACATTTAGTTATTGTTATGCAGTAATATTTCGATTTTAATTATGTGTCAAAAAGGATAAACTACAGCTTGAAGAACAAAATATTAGTTAGATGGAAAATAGAAAACAAGAATTTAAAGTTGTAAGAACAAAGCTTTTAGTTTGCCCTCCTACATATTTTCTCGCCACCCCCTCGAATGATCTTTATTACGCGTTCCCCGACACGTGACATTTGAAGGGTGACGGTGGGGCATGGTAGTTTTGCATTTGCTTTCCTCTGCGGTTACATCGTGACACACACACCTACGTAATTTCTGGGGTCATTTGTTGAACACGTTAAAGTTCGTAGCGGAAAGTTATGTTTGTTCATCACGAGAAACACCTATACATACCTGTACTACTCTGTGGGGTCATTTGTTGAACGGGTTAAGGTTCCTAACGAACTTTTACATTTGTTCATTCATGAGGTGCATAACTCGAAAAAGCGAAAAACTTTTGCCTTCTCTGGGCACACTTTTGAAATTTACAAAGTATTCATCACGATAAAATTTTGTGAAAATTCTAACTAGTTATTTTTTCTCAACGAATTTATTCGAAGTATGAGTATGCTGTTAAATGACCATCTTTCTTAGATTTTTTTTTTTTTAGCTGTAACTGTTACTCAACAAGATATTTCATTTCAAGCTGCTTACAGTTAACACACATTTCAAGTGCAATGAAGAAGAAGAGTTGTTGCACACTTTAAGACTTCCAAAATAATAATACTAATAATAATAATAATGAAAGGACGTTAATGTAGCCCTTGCAATCGTCCAAGTGACACCACTTCAAGAGAGGAACCAGATCGCGTACAGTACAGCAGTAACAGTAACATAAAAACTGGGGTTCCTGCAACTAAAACCTCCCAGGAATTTAACTGCGAGTTCGGTCTGAACTGAAAACCATCTGATGAAGTAGCCTGAAGAAGAGCGTAACTTGAATAACCAGAAGACCAAAGACTATTTGATATTGGCTAATTATAAGAAAAACTGAAGAAGCTTTGGAAATTGTGAAACAACAAATAACTGAAACAGCCAGGGAAACTAATAGCTACGGGGGCACAAATCATTCGATAAAGGCAAAATCAAACTGTCCACTCCACTCAGAGGCAATTATATCAAATCTTACATCAGAAAGCTGACACAAAAGTTCAAAACCAGGAAAAGGGACAACAACTCACTTCTGGAATGATCTCTGGGAAACTAAAAAAGACTACAACGAATGTGCTGGGTGTGTGAAGGACTTTGAAGATAAATTTTCTAAGAAAAGGCTGCAACGGCGGGGAGCGAACACTTGAAATGGTTTAGAAAAAAGTAAAGAAAGTCAAGTAATGAAAATGAGTTAGAATGGCCGAAGTGCTTAACGCAATGCTGTGGATATGAAACATCAGTTAAAGGCAAATAACTGGAAATACTTGCACGTATATAATACAAATGGACCAAGTTACAGAAGCGATAGGGAAATTACAGGCCATTAATACCTTTGCCCAACGTATTCTAGATGCTGGCAGGCATCATATCCAACAGCATCCAGGACTTTCTGGAGGAATGTATCATACCAATAGGGCAAAAAGGTAAGTGGCGTAAAAGCTGGGGCACAAAAGAACCAGGTCCCTATTGACAAAATATTTCTGGAGAACTGCAAATGTCTATACATGATGTGGATTGAAACAAAAATGTCCTCAACTCGCTGCCTTACAGTTGGGCCATAAAGTACCTGGAAACTATCAACGTCAGCATCAATGTCAGAAAATTCACAGAAAATGCGATGGAACTCTGGGAAAAGGAACTATCTGTCGAAAAAGAAAGTTACGGACTAGTCAAGTTCAAGAGAGGCAGCTTCCAGGGGGTACTCGTTATCCTCACTGGTGTTCATCGTTATTGCCTTGTTTCTATTTTCAACCATACTACAGAAAACAAACCTGGCATATCACGCAGCAAAAAATCCTCAAATGATATCCCATTTTTTGTACGTGGTTGACCTGAAACTCTAAGGAAAATCTGAAACTTAAATCCAATCTCTGAAGAACACAGTTCAAATCTTTAGCAATTAAAACTGCGTGAAATTAGGCTTAGACTAGAGCGCCACGCTGGCACAAAAGAAGTCTCAGAAAATGAAGGCATGGAAATGCCAATTGGACAAGCCATCAAGTGCCCTTAGGTAGAAACCTACAAATACCCAGGTATTTTGGAGTTGGATATCAATCATGCGCGTGTAGAAGACGTAGTCAGCATGGGGGACAACGGAAGGATGAAAAAATAGAAAAGCAAATTGAATGTCAGCAAGGTTATCAATACCTGGGCATACCCGTCATCAAATTTACTGCAGGTATTGCAAGCTGGAAAAGCAGAACTGGATGATGTGAACTGGTAAACAAAACTCATGACTGGAGCCGGGGTTTCATGTAACATCAAATTAAGAAATAAGTACGTAAATATGTAATGAAGCAATTATATGTAAAATCTAAAACTTTATTTTTTGCTAGAAAATAAAAGTTCACAGGCAGGCTAGTCAAATATCTTTGTTAATTCTTAATCAGTTCACTTCTGCTACACAATACTGATGTAAAAGTGTCTCCTATTCAAGCTTTTAAGTCTCACTGGAACGGATTCACAATTACTCATAATTATAATATTTTCTGTTGCCATGCACAGTCTTCTGTCTGACAACACGTCTTCATAAGTAGGGAAAGGTTGTTCAACTTCGCAAGACGTCAGTAGTACATATTTATACAGAAGGATTATGCTAGAAATAATATTCTCAGGGGGTTCTACAATTTAACCATTAAATAAGCGAGACAAAATAACAAGACTTGAGTACTCAGGGTTCTTTTTCAGCACAGATTTCAGTTTACCGGGAACCACACCAACCACTTAACCTGGTACAACACTGACCTTCCGAACTGTAGCTTCCATTACCTCCCACAGCCTTTTGGAGAGGCATACTTAAAGTCTCCAGTTTCTTGATATTGTCAGGAAGCCCAGCTGAACTAACCTGCGATCTATGAACTGAGCACTTTAAAGTCGTTTTTTTCTAACGTGTCAACATAGCAAGAACCCAGGTAGAGAGTGGACTCGTGGGGCAAGCTGCGGTTCCAGTGTGTCCCATAAGAAATGTTTACATCCAAGTACCTGAAGTTCGTTCCAAGTTATGTTCCGTGCAACCAATGCCAAACACAGTTCTCTGTAAAAGTCATTATTAGATTATGTACGGTAGCCATGCAGCTGTGTAAGTAGAACCTGCTTCTTTGAAGCTTAATATGTAGACTGCTTCGGTAATGTAGTGAAATTTGAGATTCCATCGTACATGCTACACAAGTTTGGCAGGTAACTATTTTACCATCAGTGGTTAAAACACTGTCAATAGAAATCCATGTTTTACGTTTGATCACAATGAAAATGCAATCGGTCCCAAGGTTAACTGACTTTTACACATTTTGAAGCGCTTGAGAACAGGAAAGGAAAGCGCTGTTGAGCTTTTTTGTTCCTTTCTTGCTACGTAAGGAAAATTTATGGGACTTACGAAAACGTATTATAATTCCTTAATAATTAAAATTATGTAGCATAGTATGATATATGCATTATACCTCAAAATACGTAATGTACAACTTTGAAATAAGGGTCCTTTCAATGTAATTCGTCATCATTTTAGCTTTTTTTATAACTAAATATAAATGAACAAAATATGTATTACATAAAGCATGGGCTCTGCTCATGACACTCTCACCATGCACTCTGGCCTCACAGTGACGTCGTCAGGCTGTACGTATTCAAAAAAGCAGACAGTAGAGAACACTTCTAATTGAGGATCTAGGGATACAGATATCGATCCTATGCTTGAAGAATCGAATCCACCCTTACGCTTCTTTGCTACAGCGCCGCAGCATCGCTGACGGGGATGCCTTACAGTTCCAGAAGGGAGAGACTGGCGCCTGGAGATAATCCTCTCACTGAAGGAGAGGCCATATGTTATAGCTTAGTGTCACATTTTCAATCTAGTCAATCTCCCCTCCTTCCACAGAAATTACTGCAGTAAAACGCGGCATGCTGTAGTTTGTGTTCTCTTTGTTGCTTTATATTTTTAGCTACTACTTCTCCCATGGACCCATGACTATTCTCGAACGCTGAACCTACTGGCATAACACGCATCGCACTAGCTTGCGAGGCAGACGTGTGCCATAACCGGATACAATCCACGCGCTGTATCAGCAACTGTTGTTCTGGTACACCGACAAGCCGGAGTGTTGTCTTTACATTGTTTCATATGTTCATTGAGGTAAATACTAGCCTGGTTCCAAATTTCTACCTCAGAAAACACGATACACAAGACGATAACACGCAGAATCAAGTTTACACGATGGGCACTTGGCCACCTTATCAGAGTAGTGACTGACGAATGAAGTAAACACTACAACGTAGAAATGGAAGCTTAGTGGCAGTGTTTTCCAGAGTGCACCGCCTTCCATGGAAAAAACAATAATAATTGAAAAGGAAAGAGGATGCAGGAAGAGGGAGGCTGGAGATATTCTCAAACGTATAGGAAGTTCGGTCAAGAATACACACTTTTAAATTGTTCTGCTTTCACCGCACCTCGTGGGAAACTAGCACAGGCTTGCAGTATGCAGTGACTTTAAGGACCAGACAGTTGCTATTCTTTCTTGTAATTCAGGTAAAAAAAAGAAAAAAAACTTTTTGTTGCGATCTTAAGTAAGATACTCACCTCGTCATTTAAGCAGTTTTAACCAAAAAGTTAGAGGTTAATTCATTTCGTTAACATCTACACTGACGAGCCAAAACTTTATGAACACCTGTTTAGTAGCTTGGCTCTGAGCACTATGGGACTCAACTGCTGAGGTAATCAGTCCCCTAGCACTTTGAACTACTTAAACCGAACTAACCTAAGGACATCACACACATCCATGCCCGAGGCAGGATTTGAAACTGCGACCGTAGCTGTCACACGGTTCCAGATTGAAGCGCCTAGAACCGCTCGGCGACACCGGCTGGCCTTAGTAGCTTGCTGGGCCACCTTTGCAACGCAATATATCATCGATTCTGCGTATCATCGACTCTATAGTTCGTTGGTAGATCTGTGGAGCTATGGCACCAGGTGTCTACGCAGACAAGTCATGTAATTTCCGTAAATAACTGGCCGCCAGTTTGTGTACGCGGTGATGACACTCGGTAGCGACCCCAGTGGGAACCATCGGCTTCACATCAGTCGACTTTGGTGGCCAAGACAGTAACGTGATCGCCGCGCGGGATTGGCCGAGCGGTCTGAGGCGCTGCAGTCATGGGCTGTGCGGCTGATCCCGGCGCAGGTTCGAGCCCTCCCTCGGGCATAGGTGTGTGTGTTTGTCCTTAGGATAATTTAGGTTAAGTGGTGTGTAAGCTTAGGGACTGATGACCTTAGCAGTTAAGTCCCATAAGATTTCACACACATTTGAACATTTTTTGAGTAACGTGATTTCGCTTGTATGCTTCTCGAACCACTGTAGCAGGATTCTGGCTTCGAGACACAGGCAATTCTAATGCTGAAAGATGACATTGTCGTCACGGAAAACGTAAAGCAGGAAGGGATGTAGGTGGTCCGAGCCTGGCATAGTGTCTTCTACGAGGGTTGACAATTTAATAGTGGCAACTATTTATTTACAGCTCGTACAAAATAGATACGGGTTTCAAAGTTTTACTGGCCTTCAAAGTAGTCACCAGCATTTTGTATAACCTGTTCCCAGTGATGTGGAAGTCGTAGGATACTCTTTAGCATTGCCAGCTGTGTTGACAGTTCGAGCTGCGCGGTCTACTGCCCGACGAATTTGTAGCATTTCTGAAGCGAATGTCGTGAAGTGTCATCAGTTCTGTCTCTATGCTGTTCATTTTTGGAACACACCCTACGACCAGCTTAGAGACAGAAGTGATGACACTTTCTGCAGGATCTGACCATCATTTTGTAGGACAATGTTCAAGCACGTATAGTGCCAGCTGTCATTGATTTGTTTGACTGATGGGGCTGCTAAATGCTATACCACCTACTGCACTCCCCTGACTTAAGCCCTCATAAGTTCAACTCGATTTCTAAACTGAAGGAAAGACTTCACGGCATTCGCTTTAGAACTGCTACAAATTCGACAGGCAATAGATCGCGCCGCTCGAACTGTGAACACAACTGGCACTGCTAAGAGTATCCTACGACTTCCACAACGCTGGCAACGGGATATACAAATGCTGGTGAATACTTTGAAGATCAGTAAAACTTTGAAACACTTATATATTTTGTACGATCTGTAAATAAATAGTTGCCACTATTTAAGTTCCAACCTTCTTATTACCACAACAAGTCACATTTAAACGCAGAAGAATGCCTATCACAGCATAATACTGCTCCCACCAGGCTGTTTCCGTGGCGTAGTGCACGTTTCGACCAGCCGTTCGCCTGCATGAAGGCGTTTGGGGGGACGACCATCGACCTGGTGTATCAAAAACGTGATTCTTCGAACATGCCGACACGTTTTCAGTGATACACGGTCCAATCTCGATGGTCCCGAGCCCACTACAATCGCAATTGACGATGTCGTTTGGTCAACATGTGAACATACAGGGGTCGTCTGGGGCGGAGCCCCTTGTTCAACAATTTGCGCTGAATGGTGTGCTCCAAAAGAGATGTACGTCCACCGGCATTGTGCTCTTTCGCCAAAGGTGCCGTCTGTGCTACCTTACAGAGCTGACAAGCCTTCAAACCCTATGTTTTTTGAAGAGTCGTGGATGTCAAACCACTTAGCACCTAGTAGTAGTTTCACTGTCCTACCACTTTCTGTACATGCTCACAACAGTAGCACGTGAACATTCGACCAACTTCGCGTTTTCGAGACACTCGTGGCTTTGCGCAATAATAATCTGACCACTGACAAAGTCACTTATCTCGGTGGATTTCTCCATTTGCAGCGTATATCCTCGCTAGGGTAATTCCCCCATCCGTCTCTGCTCGGCTTACATACTTATCTTACTGCGTCATATGCCCGCAGCGTAACCACGAGGAATCCAACGTTACAGCGGAGAATGTTCTAAACGCCTTGGCTGATAACAGCGCACGGTGTTGCTCCCTCGTCCACGCTGTCTGTCATGTTGTGGAATCTAACGATGCATTTTTCACGCCAGCGGTAGCAAGTGCCCAGTCAGACCTAAAGTTTATTCGGCAAAGGATTTTGCTCCTTCTTATCCAAGGTCAAGAGATGGTCTTCACAATATCGAGTATAACTATAAGACTGGGGACAGTGGTCTAGCTAAGGAAACGCAGCTGGAAAATTCTGTTGGAATGTGTACACCCATTTCTAACACGACCTCTGCAAAAATTGACGTCAGTTGACAGGAGAAAGTGGATGGGTCAAAAATGGTAAATCCTCTCCTTATCACCGAGTAAGAATACTTTTGAACATAAACGGAAGGATCTAGAGTAGAAGGAAAAATGAAAGAAAAAAAGAAAACAATATTTTTCGAATAGAAAAGACATTGTCATGCGTACAGCAAACCGCTCCAAAACCTTCAAAAGCAGATGCTGCAACAACAACATATGCATTTGCCCAGGGTGCAGATGTAATTTTGGTGATGACTAAAAACAGTGTGGTAAATGTAGATGGTAATGGTATGAGTACTGTACGCATTATGAACTTGTAGGGCGTTATCTCTGTGATGACTGTTCGCCTGTTTAGCTGAGTGGTAGCGTGTTTAAATACCATGCAGCGGACGCGGTTCGATCTCAGCCGGATTGGGAGGTTTTCTCAGCCCGTGGACTGGGTGCTGTGTTGCCCTCATCATCTACATCTACATCTACATACATACTTCTCAATCCACCATACGGTGCGTAGCGGAGGGTACCTCGTACCACAACTAGCATATTCTCTCCCTGTTCCACTCCCAAATAGAACGAGGGAAAAATGACTGCCTATGTGCCTCTGTACGAGCCCTAATCTCTCTTAATCTTATCGTTGTGGTCTTTCCGCGAAATGTAAGTTGGCGGCAGTAAAATTGTACTGCAGTCAGCCTCAAATGCTGATTCTCTAAATTTCCTCAGTAGCGATTCACGAAGAGAACGCCTCCTTTCCTCTAAAGACTCCCACCCTAGTTCCTAACGCATTTCCGTAACACTCGCGTTATGATCAAATGTACCAGTAACAAATCTAGCAGCCCGCCTCTGTATTGCTTCTATGTCCTCCCTCAATCCAACCTGAGTCAGGAATCGAACCTGCGTCCGTAGCGGTCGCGCGGTTCCTCACTGAAGCGCCTAGAACCGCTCGGCTACTTAGGCCGGCAAGGAAAACTGAAAGGAAAAAAGAAAACAAGGTTTTTAGAATAGAAAAGACATCGTCATGCGTATAGCAAGCCGCTCAAAAACTTTCAAAAACCCATGTTTTTTGAAGAGTCGTGGATGTCCAACCACTTAGCGCCTAGTGGTAGTTCCACTGTCCTACCACTTTCTGTACATGCTCACAACAGTAGCACGTGAACATTCGACCAACTTCGCCGTTTTTGAGATACTCGTGGCTTTGCCAAGCTCTTTCAGCTTGCCGGTCGAACTTCCCCGGTTGGGGCCTCCCGGTTAGCCGGCCGAGCGGTTCTAGGCGCTTCAGCCTGGAATCGTGCGACTGCTACGTCGCAGGTTCGAATCCTGCCTCGGGCATGGATGTGTGTAATGTCCTTAGGTTAGTTAGGTTTAACTAGTTCTAAGTTCTAGGGGACTGATAACCGCAGAAGTTAAGTCCCATAGTGCTCAGAGCCATTTGAACCACCTGGGCCTCCCGGCCATTAGTGCCACACGATCATTTTTCTGCGACGAATGCCGAAGAGTTTCAAATGCGAATTCTTGCGTGATTGAATGCGTACTCTATCTTCCTTTACGAGTAAGAGACCATGGTTAATACTTTTGTATCTCGATCTTATTGTCTTTTTTTAAATAAAAAATGCTTTTATTTTTACAATGATTATCATGTAACAGCTTCCGTGACAGCTGCTTTACAATAAAAGATCAAGAAGATACCAGCATTTTTTCTTTAACTGTGTAATCTTCCACTAAGTCCATAATCCATAAGACGATATGAGGGTTACTGCATTTAACGGTGCCTGAATAGTGATGGATGAACTTTCACCTAACTTTCAAAAAAGAGGCAGCGCGTCAGCGTGTGGGAACCGCCTGGTTGTGGTTGTGGCTGTGGCCGTGGCCGGTGGACACAAGTTTTAGGAAATGACGCGGTCGCTGTTTCCGGAGCGAAGCGTGACGAGCCAGCAGGTCGATGAGCACAACACGCGCGGAGGTCACGCGCGCCGCGAAGATCTGATCTCCCGCAGCGGCTCGCTCCTTGGGCCGCTTTATGAAGTCCGCGCTCGCAGCGCTGTCGCTGGCCATCCCTCAAGAAGGCGCCGCTGCAGTTTACGAGTGCGCGCCGCCCTCCAGGGAGACCAACCGACCCGCACAGGCAACGGCGGCGGACACGCCTCCGTGCACAACTCTTGTACCGCGACCGGGGCTACTACTGACGACATGTTAATTGAAAGTCGTCCTAATCTGGCACGACATCACATTGAAAATGAACAACTTCCAGAAAGCTACGCAACCGTGGTGACTGGAGAAGGAAAAATCAGATACGAAATGAGGAACAACGCCACAGAAGATTGCTAAGCCTTTGCCAACGAAAAAGCACTGCCAAGTGTTACGGAAAAAAATCTGACTGAAATAACAGCGAATGTTGGCCTAAAAATAGCGCAGAGTAAGACTTAAGCTACTGAATGAGAGCGACTGCAAGGTTGAAGATAAGGTCAGATGGTGAAGAATGTACACAGTCTCTACTATCTGGAGGAGAATTCAGCAATTAAGTTACAGACAAACAAGAACATAATGTCGAGGCACAACTTGCTATTAGCTCACACATCTTTATTTCCGCCAGTTATCTGGCATACCTTGCGGGGCTAGCACTTCTGGAAGAAGGGAGTGCTGGTCTCACGAAATATGAAGGAGAGAAGTGCTTCAAATGGCTCTGAGCACTATGGGACTTAACATCTGAGGTCATCAGTCCCCTAGAACTTATAACTACTTAAACATAACTAACCTAAGGACGTCACACACATCCATGCCCGAGGCAGGACTCGAACCTGCGACCGTAGCAGTCGCGCGGTTCCGGACTGAGTGCCTAGAACAGCTCGGCCAGCACGGCCGACTATGTAGGAGAACCTATGTGAAATTTGGAAGGTAGGCGAGAGGTACGGGCGGAAGTACAACTGTGAGGCCAGATTGTAAGTCGGTAGAGCAATTGCCCGCGAAAAGTCTAGTCGTGCCAGGAAGTTTCAAATTAGCGCACTCTGCTCTGCAAAGTGAAAATTCATCTAAAAAGTCTTACGGAAAGAACAACCTTTCGAGAAACTCCATATCCATTTTATACGCATCGGACAATGTCACCTTTACGACGAAAGCCATATTCAGGCACGAGGAGGAGGAGCAGGAGGTGGAAGAGGATGGATGATAATTTTTGCGAGCTATCTGATGCAAAAAATCAAGAGTTTTAATACGTTCTTCAAAACAGGGGCTGTATGAAAATTGTAAAACTGATATAAAGAAGGACGCGGAAGAGCAGATTTGCAGAAGGTACGATGAAAACGGATGAAAGCATGTTGTCCTAGAAGATACGGAATATGCAGCACATTAACACAGCAAACAATGGATATTGAGGTGAACAGAGAATAGGGAGGATATATGATTCCAATCAATGCTTACTACAATTTGCATGCAGCAATAACCTAACATAGCAAAATATCTTCCTTGTTTACGTGTGCGAATTCAGCATGAGATAATTGTTAATAGCTTATAATGAAAGATCCACGAGTGACAACATTTGAACGAAAATAATTTGAAAGAAAATAATTTACGCTCATTTTTGTCACATTTCAATTTTAAAAGTACTATCTTTCTGAACGTTTCAAGCGCTTTCGTTATACTTGGGTTCACAGCCACTAAACACCAGTTAAACGATTGGTTCAGCAGACGCTGTATGTTATTTGAATAAAAATGTTCCGTCGCTATTGGCCAGTTTATTACTGCATACGTGTATGATACGCTATTAACATTGACATGGTCATATACATGTTAAGTTCCAAGTTTTAATCGCTATGATCTTTTAATTTATTCCATTGTGCATCCATTTGATGTACAGCCATGTGGGTTACCATTTTATATGTAGTTATTTGCCCTTGTTCATATCTCCATACTCGTATGTTCTTACGATCACTAAGACGCTTGATAATGACAAATGGGCTGAACATTGGCCAATAGTGACGAACGGAACACTTCGTTCAGATAACAAACAGCCTAATTGGAACCATGACGTCTTTATTTTACATTCGCTGTTTCCGATGGTAAACCGATAATCTTTAAGCGGCGATTGCAGGTTTTTTGGTTCTGTGACATCTTTGTTCAGGACTTCTTAACTTGGGCATGGGATACTTCTAATGACATCAGACTCGATGCAAAGTAAAAATTTTGTCCCCCCTCCTGTTCCTTTCTTGCTTTCGAGTGTGAAAGTCTTTTCTTTTTGGGTTATGGAGCTTCTTGTACAGTTGTTGCTGAGAAAAAAGGTTGTTTAGGTGTTTTGTCATCTTACAATGGCATTAAAGGCGAAACTCGATTCTTACGTGATCTGCATTATTCACTTGGTGCACAAATTTTTGAAGTCCTACAGCATAAATTCGTTGTATATATGCCGGCCCTACATACAACATTTTTAAATTGTTCATTATTTTTTCTACACATGGTGAAAAATTATTAGTATTAGTATGTTTCGAGCAGGTAACAAAATTACACACCCGGCTCAGAATAGATCATGACTATAGATACACGAAAGGACAGGTGAAACGGTAGTGACTTTACTGCATTTAGAGCGCACGGCTGCTAGGTCATGAGTGGTTTCTCTGCAAGATGAATAATGATGATATCAGTGAAATACTTTTCATAAAGCAAGAAGAGTAAGTTTAGACGAAAAAAGAAAGTTATTATCTCTTCAAGGAAAATATGTATCGCCCTGAGTCTCTTAAATCTTAATTTAAATGGAAAAGCTAAGGCAGGCACTATCGTAAATCAATGATTTAGATGGATGTGTCTTGTTCAGAACTGACTAAAAATTCGACGTCACTCATTAAAAGATCCTCCCTAACATTTTGGATAGGGCTCTGGTCAACACAGAGAATTTTCAAACCTTTTCCACACTCGTCTCGCTATTAACTATAAAAGAGGACAGGTCGCTCTCAAAACGTTTATCGGAATCCAAAATACAATCAATTAATATATACTGACACCCGAAACTAGACTGCAAAATGCGGTCTATCAATAGAGTCCCATATTTTAAATACTAAGGTCAAGTCCTAGAGCTTACGAGGCGAGAGAAAATAGCACAAAACATTCGCCTCCAAAAACTAAAGAGAGCCTATGGAAAAATCTGCATGCTATACAATAAAAATACTTGTCCAAAACACTAAAATTAGGCACTATAATACAGTATTAAAACCTGAAGTCCTGTATGCAAGTGAAACCCTGACAGTCCACATAAAATGTGACCTGGAAAATTTATTAAAGTAATCACGTAAAATCATCAGAAAGATACTACGAAAACAGAAGAGGACTATAGACTACAATCTCGTCAAACAACTGACAAATTGTCCAACCTTGCAGCAGACATTAGAAAAAGGCGATTAAAATTTTATGGACACGTCTCTAGGCTTCCCAAAACAAGACACGCATAAAATTCTTAAATACATACGACGACTTAAACCTATAGCCTGGATACAAGAGGTCAAAAAGGCCCTACAAAAAGCTTAGATAAATTATTCAGATATTTTGGACACAAAGGTATTTAAGCAGAAAGTTGAAAGATGGGAAGTTAAGTCAGAGAACGAAGCTCCGAAGAAAGCAGGAACAAAATGGACAGAGGAAAGGAAGAGACTATTACAGCAGATTAATCTTTATTTACAATTACGACACACTGTTTCGGCTTTATCGCCATTTTCAAGTGCATCTAGATTGATGTGACGTGATGTGACGTCCATACTGCGTCGTTACTGGACTGTTTTGTAACTGTCACTGCTTTGATAAGATCGTAAATGATGTTGTCAAGATATTTAAATTTAAATGTTAGTTATGACGTGACAGCGGTTTGACAGTTCCACTATTGTGACGCTATATGTTTACAAAAGCAAAGGAAGAGAGCCCAAGCATAAAAAATGAGAGCGGCGTGGAAACAAAACGAAAAAGAATCAAGAAGGTTTGGATGATCCAGCATAATAATAATAATAATATGGCGCATCCAAACTACCACATACGTGTGTTTCCTTTCGCTGAGGTACTGGGCATGATTCATTGAGGAGTACTTTATTTTTGGTCTTGTTAATTTTCTTCTACTTCTTCTTCATAGGAATGACTGGAGTCGCCTCTACCACAGCCTTGTAGTGACAGAGCTGGTCGTCGGATCCCGTTAATAGGCAATTACCTCGGAGATTCTAGTAGTGTGCTCCCTCTAGTCATCTACGGTTACGCCCCGGTAGGAGTATACGGCCACTCGGAGCCAGGATGGACTAAACGGATGGGACGGTCGCTTGGCTGGAGTACAAGCTGGTTAGCGGATTCGGTTAACTGGAGAGAAAATCAGAGCTTCCGACAGGTGTGCTCCCTCCAGTGCTGTCATACCAGGGTGTGAGAAAACATATGATGCAGTCATTTGACAAAATGTAGTGACACTCTGTACTTTAATATACTTTACGAGCCTTAGACAGAATAGGGTACGATGATATTTTTATATAGATTCGAGGATTCATCTTGCATAAGTGCTTTATCCGTGAACATTATTACATTTGTAATTGGAATTGTTTTTGGACGTGTCGAAACGAAGATCGGATGTGTGGCACTTTCTTTGAACGAGCGAAGGATCAAACAGAAGGGGCATGTTCATGTTACACGTAAAATATTTAATGTCGTAACATAATTAACGTTCGAAGTTTTTTTTAGCTCTACAATGATTTTTAGTACACGAATTAGTTGGTAATGTATTAACTCATGGAGAACGCCTAAGGACCAGCAAAACTGATATACAATTACTAAGCTGTCACAAAATGCCACGTAATTTCATTTGAAATATATATATATATATATATATATATATATATATATATATATATATATATATATATATATGGTACGTGCACTTGGATTGTCACGAACGTTACGCTAACACCGTGTTCGTTATCTTATGAGGCCAGAGCGACTATTATTAGGTGAAGTGAAAATGGATTACCAATACCTTTAGCGCTTCGAAATTGTATGTATAGGGAAAAATATGCCTCGTCTCCCATGTGGGATTCGAGGCAGCGACGCTACTCCCGAGACCACCGAGGTGGCTGTTCGAAATTCCCTTGCTGACCATTCAACTGGACTAACTCAGAGGCAGCGACTCTGTCTCCGACAACACCTCTCCGTGACCGGCACTAGTAGTTAGCTTCTCTCGGTGCAGCTTGTTCGTTTGTCTCTCTCCTATTGGCTCATGACTATTTTCCTCCGTGTAGTGTAGCGCGATATTTTCTTAGACTGAAGCCAGGATCGGATGCGTGCGCCGCATTAACGACTGCTGGTCTGGTACACCGATCAGCCCGAGTGTGGTTTCTAGGCGATTTTCCCTGCTCGTCTGGGGAAATAATAAGCTCGTTCCCCATCGACGCTCAGAAATCACGATCGCAATAGTTAAATTTCGAAAACACGCTGTGCAAAGTTCACATGGCACTCAAAACGGGTGAAGCACGTTACTTTCCTTGATTATCTTAAGTAGCAACAAATTTGGCACAAATAAGTTTCAAATTATGAAAATGTAAAAGCGTATTCTATCATCTGGCGAAACCGACAGGGAGATAACTCTCCCAAGCACGTACAGGGCGACAATTACTAACTATATGAAAACAACCTAATATAGTTAAAACTACGGTGTGCACACACTTTATCAACATGAAAACTTCACAACAGACATTGGGATTTAAGTTATGACAAGTTCGATATGCCTGGCATCACTGGCAATGATGTGGCACAGACGAACAGCGAAATTCTGCGTGATTGGCTCACGTGCCGGAACATCGATGCTGTCGATGACCTCCTGAATGGCTGCTTTCAGCTCACAATGATTTTGGGGTTATTGATGTACACCTTGTCTTTCATATAGCCCCACAAAAAGGAGTCGCACGTGTTCAGATCCGGAGAATATGGCGGCCAATCAAGGCCCATGCCAATGGGCTCTCGATACCGCAGAATTCGGTACCCAAGTGCTCCTCCAGAACAACAAACACTCTCCTGCTTCGATGAGGACGAACTCAGTCTTGCATGAACCACATCTTATCGAAATCAGGATCACTTTGGATAATGCAGATGAAAAACATTTTCCAAAACCTTCACGTACCCTTCGGCAGCCACCGTGCCATCAAGGAATATTGCACCAATTACTTCGTGACTGGACATTGCACACCACAGAGTCACCCGTTGAGAATAAATAGACTTCTCGATCGCAAAATGAGGATTCTCTGTGCCGTAAATGCGCCAATTTTGCTTACTGACTAATCCATCCAAATGAAAGTGGACTTCATCGCTAAACCAAACCACACTAATTCCCATCATACCCCACGGCCAGCAGTGCTGTCTGAACGTTCTAATGCAAACCGTTCAGAAGTTATGATGATTTTATTTCATACAGTTCAATAATTGTCACCCTGTAAGTAAAATCGTGCAGTCATACGCAACACTGCGCGAACAAATCGCTCCGTAGCTTGTGGGACAGACGATTCATTTACTCATTCCCGATAATATTATCATCTCCTCCCCCCCCCCCCCCCCCCTCAAGCAAGCCAACGGGACGAATCTTCCCTCCCACGTTTCTGCAACAAGACGAGGTTATCCTGGGTTCTGGCCTATTTTATTGACTGGATACATTTCGCTGGATACTCTGAAAATCATGCAGAGAATGTCGTCAGAATATGCATTTCTTGCAGCACCTATTCTATTGCCTTCAGGATCGTGCAACGTTCTGCGTCGAACACAGTACATTTCTTTGGAATGTGGTTCCGGAAAGGTATTTCTGTTTGCTTGGACCCGATGTGTCAATGACTTTGAAATCAGTGTGATATTCGCAAAAAATTCATAAAACGCTTATCTTAAAGTTACTATGGCAATTCCTACACATTTCGCTGCTTAAACAAACACCGAGTAAATTTCTTCTTACGTACACATGCTTTCTAACAAGAGAAGACTCTATAAACTCAACAAACTCATGAAGCTACACGAAAAACCGCGCGCGTATTCTGGGAGCTATTTACCTAGATGTGACTGCGCAAGGGAACGCTCACGCAGCACGGACAGCACGTCAGCCTCGCAGATCACAGAGACTGTGAGAGGCCGCGTGTCGCGCGGGATGGCTCGCTGTAGGGGCGCCTGTGGCCGCCGCGGTCAACTTGCAGCTTCACAGTGCAAGCAACAAGCGACAACGAGCCCTCGTTAGGCAAGGATAACGTCCACTTCGCTCCACACGCTGCATACGTCTGTCCCAGGTCACTGTGTACATCAGGTATTCTGAGAAGTAACCAGGACGACGCTTCCTAAGACAAACAACTATCCAGAGACATACGCCTCTTCTGCATAGCAAAGGCGTAAGAGATTCCTTTTATACATATGTGCATTTTGCAGCATACGGCTGCCATTTTTTTCAGTAGCTGTAAAAAAATTATATATATTACCTGCCAGGTTTTCAGCATAAGACCTGCAAAACTGAAACTTCATGGAATTGCATGTTTAACTAACACGCTTATACAAAGTTTTTTCATACCTAACGGAGTCTGCTGTAACACTGATAGAAGTAAACTCTTCTTTCCATTCTGGCATAGATTCAGTTGTCGTCGTGGCGACAGGGATGTGTTCCTTTGAGTCATAAAGGGTGCAGGCCGAACACAGGAAGAACGTAGATACAGGAACCATCGGTATAACAGTTGTAAATTGTCGTAGCTGTGTTGTGAAAGTACCACAGCTCCAAGCGCATTTAGAATGCACTGATGCACAAATCGTTATAGACACTGAAAGCTGGCTAAAGCCGGATATAATCTCAGCCGAAATTTTTGAAAAGAACCTAACAATGTTCCGAAAGGATAGGCTAAACACGGTTGGCGGTGACGTGTTTGAAGCTGTTAGAATTAGTTTGTCTTGTCCCGAAATTGAGGTGGATACTTCCTTTGATTTAGTGTAGGCAGAGGTCATTGTTGGCAACCGAAATAAAATATAATTGGATCCTTTTCCGACCTCCCAATTCAGATGATACAGTTGCTGAAAGGTTCAAAGAAAACTTGAGTTTGATTTCAAACACGTACCCGACTCATACGGTTATAGTTAGTGGTGACTTTAATTTACCCTCGATATGTTGGAGAAAATACATGTTTAATTCCGGAGGTACGCATAAAACATCATCCGAAATTGTGCTAAACGCATTGTCTGAAAATTATTTCAAGCAGTTAGTTCATGAGTCCACGCGAAGAGTAAACGTTTGTGAAAACACACTTGGTCTCTTAGCAACAAATAATCCTGAGTTAATAACGAGCATCAAAACCGATATAGGCATTAGTGAACGCAGGGATGTCGTAGAGAGACTGAACATTGTAACCCCCAGATACTCCAAAAATAAACAAAAAATATACCTATTCAAAAAAGCAGATGAAATTCACTCGACGCCTTCCTGAGAGACAATCTCCACGCCTTCCAAATTAATAAAGTAAGAGTAGACCAGATGTGGCTTGAATTCAAAGAAATAGTATCGGCAGCAACTGAGAGATTTATACCAAATAAATTAACAAACGACGGAGCTGATTATCTTTGGTACACAAAACGGGTAAGAACGTTGCTGCAGAAACAACGAAACAAACATGGCAAATTCAAACAGAGGCAAAATCCCCAAGATTGGCGATCTTTTACAGAAGCTCGAAATTTAATGCGGACTTCAATGCGAGATGCTTATAACAGTTTCCAAAACGAAACTTTGTATCGAAACCTGGCAGAAAATCCAAAGAGATTCTTGTCTTATGCGACGTATGTTAGCGGCAAGAAACCATTAATGCCTTCTCTGAGCGACAGCAATGGAGATACTATCGAAGACGGTGCTGCCAAAGCAGAGTTACTACACACAGCCAACAAAATGCCTTCACAAAAGAAGACGAAGTAAATATTCCATAATTCGAATCAGTAACAAATGGCTCTGAGCACTATGCGACTTAACTTCTGAGGTCATCAGTCACCTATAACTTAGAACTAATTAAACCTAACTAACCTAAGAACATCACACACATCCATGCCTGAGGCAAGATTCGAACCTGCGACCGTAGCGGTCGCTCGGCTCCAGACTGTAGCGTCTAGAACCGGAATCAGTAACAGCTGCCAACATGAGAAACGTAGAAGTAGATATCTTCGGAGTAGTGAAGTAACTTCACTTAATAAAGGCAAGTCTTCTCTTCCAGGCTATATATCAGTTAGGCTTCTTTCAGAGTATGCTGATGCATTAGCTCCGTAATTAACAATCATATACAACCGTTAGCTCGACAAAAGATCCGTACCCAAAGACTGGAAAGTTGCACAGATCACAGCAATATTCAAGAAAGGTAGTTGGAATACTCCACTTAATTAAAGGCCCATATCGTTAACGTCGATATACAGCAAGATTCTGGAATACATTTCGTGTTCGAACATTATGAATTACCTCCAAGAAAACGGTCTATTGACACACACTCAACACGGATTTAGAAAACATCGTTCTTGTGAAACACAACTAGCTGTTTACACGCACGAAGCGTTGAGTGCTATTGACAAGGGATTGCAAATCGATTCTGTATTTCAGGATTTCCGGAAGGCTTTTGACACTGTGCCACACAAGCGGCTTGTAGTGAAATTGAGTGCTTACGGAATATCGTCTCAGTTATGTGACTGCATTTGTGACTTCCTGTCAGAGAGGCTCATTTCGAAGTAACTGACGGAAAATCATTGAGTAAAAGAGAAGTGATTTCTGGAGTTCCCCAAGGTAGTGTTATAGGTCCTTTGCTGTTCCTTATCTATATAAACGATTTGGGAGACAATCTGACCGCTGTAGTTTATCGACTAAAGAAGTCATCAGAAGATCAAAACAAATTGCAAAACAATTTAGAAAAGATATCTGAATGGTGCGAAAATTGACAGTTGATCATAAATAACGAAAAGTGTGAGGTTATCCACATGAGTGCTAAAAGGTATTCGATAAAACTCGGTTACACTATAAATCAGTCTAATCTAAAGGCCGTATATTCGGCTAAATACCTAGGAATTACAATTACATACAACTTAAATTGGGAGGAACACAGAAAATTTTGTGGGGAAGGCTAACCAAAGACTGCGTTTTATTGGCAGGACACTTAGAAAATGGAACAGATCTACTAAGGAGACTGCCTACACAAGCCCGTCCTCTTTTAGAATACTGCTGCACGGTGTGGGATCCTTGCCAGATAGGACTGACGGAGTACACCAAAAAAGTTCAAAGAATACCGCGAAATATGAGAGATTCACTGAACTGATAGAGGATTTGGGCTGGACATCTTTAAAAGAAAGGCGTTTCTCGTTGCGACGGAATCTTCTCACGAATTTCCAATCACCAACTTTCTCATCCGAATGCAAAAATATTTTGTTGACACCGACCTACATAGGGAGAAACGATTACCACGACAAAATAAGGGAAGTCAGAGCTCGTAGGCAAACATATGGGTATTCGTTCTTCCCGCGCGCTATACGAGATTGGATTAATAGAAAATTATGAAGGTGATTCGATGAACCATCTGCCAGGCACTTGAATGTGATTTGCAGAATATCTATGTAAATGTAGACATCCATGGATGTTTAGGGTACACTTGACGAAAGTCACCTTAGTTTGACGATTTTAGGAGGTTTCGATGGCTGGCTGGACAGTCATCCAAGAATTTCCCAGCCAGCTTTATTCAGATATTGTCCTATGACATAATGGGAACATTTTTCAATAGGAAGACATAGTACGCAGAAGCAGAGAGGCCCTTCCATGAGGAAACACCAAACAGCAAAGTGCATGTGACAGAAAATGGGAAAAGGAGAAAAAAAAAAAGGATGGGTGGAGCGGGGAGAATGGTTGGGGGGGAGGAGGGGGGCAGTAATGTGAATTACCAATACTGAGAGGGAGAAAAACACTGACTGACTACAGTTTCTAAATGATAACCATCCATCCGCAGGCTCTAAGAGTTTGAAAATTCAGTTTTTCAGCAGTTGTGAATATTTTTGGACAGTAGAAGGACGTAAAACAGTTTTACAGTTTTTCCTTTCCTTGACACGGACGTGAGATCTATAGGATAAGAAAAGTTTTGTTTCGAGACACGAAAAAGAAAAGTGTGTGTGTGTGTGTGTGTGTGTGTGTGTGTGTGTGAGAGAGAGAGAGAGAGAGAGAGAGAGAGAGAGAGAGAGAGAGAGAGAGAGAGAGAGTGGGGGGGGGGGGGGGAGGGGGGGGAGCAAGAAATCACCCCTACATGGCCTTTCGTGCGGATTTAGGTCCTCCGAACACGAAGCAACTCAAACGAAACTGAATGACGTCGCAATTATTTTTGCGTAGTTGAATCGGACTCCATAGACGGAGTGCTGTAGAATGACAGCAGTAAACCGTCCTCAACGTGTTGCCAACCAGCCGCCAGCTACTTGGCGTCCACGTTTATAACCGTCGTTGCCTCGTACACGATTCTGCATTGTTTTATTTTGAAAATGAACTAGCAGTTTTGAACATTACCTTTATACTGGTAGTAGAAAAACATCCTATTTTATACGACTACTATCTTTCAGGTTACTGCAGAAGGGATCAGACAGAAATCGTGTTGTGAAGTGAGTAAAGAAGTCCAAATAACAGGAATGTAGTGTACTGTACATATATAGATAAAAATATTACATTACTGGGATTAAATACATAAGAACAACTAAATCATTTCACTGCTATTCAGACTCAAACGATTAATCTCTGATAAAAAAAGTGATAGAGACTGTTTTGCATTCATTACTAAACAGAAATCTGGCTTTGCCCAATATTCACAGTCCATTTCCTCCCCACCCCCCACTCACCGTCCATCTCCTCCTCCCCCCCTCTCTGTCTGTCAATCTCCTCTTCCCACTTTCTGTTTATCAATCTCCTCCCCCCCCTCCCCCTCTGTCCGACAATCTTCTCTTCCCCCTCTCTTTCCGACAATCTCCTCATCTGTCTCTCTCTGTCCGACAATCTTCTCTTCCTTCTCTCTGTTCGACAATCTCCTTATCTGTCTCTCTCTGTCCATCTCCAGCCCCCTTCTCTGTCCATCACCTTGTTACCACCCGCCACCCCATACCCCCAACCCAATAGGAGGCAGTGGTTTTCATCCCCACTGAATATTTTTCCAGAAAGCAAGTAATATGCGTATGTGTACGAACTTTGTTTGAAATCGATACAGTGGCTTAGAAAACGATCCTGAATATATGCTTATGTGACATATATTGCACAAATGTGTAAGTGTGATTCTCTGCTATTTTACATCACAGGACTCCAGTGAGGATTTTAAATTTATCTGTGGTATTCGGCTATGTGGCATGACCTTGGGACCCAAAGTGTTGCTGGTGCAAAATTGTGGGCACGAGGTGGCCTCTCGATTATGTCCGATAAATGTTCGAGGGGATTCAAGTCGGGCGATCTGGGTGGCCAAATCAGTAGCGCGAACTGTCCACAATGTACTTCAAACCAATCGCGAACCATAGTGGCCTGGTGACATGGCGCACTGTCATCCACAAAAATTTTAGGATTGTTTAGGGCGATGAAGTACACGAATGACTGTATATGGTCTCCAAATGGCCGAACATAACCATTTCCAGTCAACGATCGTTTCAGTTAGACCATAGGAACCCCGTTCCTTCCATGTAAACACAGCGCACACCATTATGGAGCCACCACCAACTTTCTCAGTGTTTGTTGACAAATTGGATCACTGACTTCGTGAGGTCTGTGGTGCCACGCTCGAACCCTATCGTCAGCTCTTAACAACTGCAATCGGGGCTCCTCTGACTAGGTCATCGTTTTCCAGTAGTCTAGGATCCAACCGATGTGGTCACTAGCCCAGGAGAGGCACTGCAGGCGATATCGTGCATAGGCACTCGCATCGGGCGTCTGCGCTGTTGTAATGGACACATTCGTCGCACGTCCCACAACACTTTCTGCTTTTATTACACTTAGTGCTGCTTGTCTGTTAGCACTGTCAACTCTAAGAAAATGCCGGTGCTCTCGGTCATTAAGTAATGGTCATCCGCCCCTGCGTGTCAGCAGTGAGAAATAATGCCTGAAATTTGTTATTCTAGGCACTTCCTTTACGATGTGGATCTCGGATAATAGAATTCCCTACCGATTTCGGAATTGGAATGTTCTATGCGTGTAGCTCCAATTCCCGTCGTGCTGCCATAATCACGTCGGACACCTTTTCATATACTCTGCCAGTGCACTGCTCTTTTATAGCTTGTGTACGTAATACTATCACGATTTGTATACGTGCATATCGCTATCCCACGACTTTTGTCACCTTCGTACATAATCTGGATATTTGCGCGCGGTGCGTTACGCTTCCTTTCCAACACCTCCACTTTGAGAGGTAGGTGGTTCTTACCCCCCACAGAGCTTCTCTCGAGATAGCAAGTTATATATGTAATACGTTTGGTTGAAATCAGTCCAAAACCTTTGCAGACGGTGAAAATCGGTATATCAACCGATATCATGGACTTCTAGGTAAGCCAACAGAGATAGCGGCTTTCTAGGTATAACAACGGAGAAAATGACTTTCTGAGACACGTCGTCAATTGTGAGCCCGTGTCGCTCTGCAAAATTACATTTTTGTGAACAAATGAATAAACGGCGAGAAAAGAGTGTACCAATCTCCGATAACTGTAAACACACTGGCCTTTATATGATTCACAAATGACAGTATAAAAAGCAATGAATTTCGAATCTGCCTGTAGCAGCTGCTTGGTTGCTGCAACTGTACGGATGAATTCACAATTTTCTTAGTATTATTTATTTATTTTTATTCATGCATTTACTTCTCCTGGTAAGGTTACAGGCTTCTCTTACACCTCACCAGACATCCTTATTGAGTCGACATTACAATCTGTATAGTACAGGAGAATATATCACAATAATGGTGATGATGATAACAACAATAGTAATGTGTATAGTACTGAAAATAGGGAACTAAGGAAAGTCAATATTATTAACAACGTATTAAGCAATTTCATCACTAGAATCGTGTCTAATGGTAATTATAACATTTAACAGAAACTTGGGGCGCCTAGTAATGGTCGTCACAATAGACGTTGTGTCTTGAATTTCTCTACAGTTTTTACTTATTTGAAATATTACTTCGAGTTTTCTTCCGACCGGAAAAACGAAGAATGCGGTTTACAGATTTGTACATTTATTAGTAATAACGATTTTCACCCGTAACGAACAGAATAATAGAATCGCGTGTTCAAAAATCGACTCTGAAAATCTGTTTCAATGTTTCTCATCCCAAAGACTACGATTTCGATGTGTACTTGCGTGAACAAATTGAACTTCATGACGAAGTAGTTTTTGGGTTACAGTATGGCTTCTTGAATGATACGTTTAACGTAAAGATAAAATATGATGAAGTGTGCAGGAGAGTAATAAATGTGACCAAAGAATCTGCTGAGTTGAGGTGAGTATGTTCACGTTTTCTGTGCTGCACTGGGGATTAGATTGATTGCAGTTCATATCTGGAAATTTTTGGTGCGAAGTTCCTATGGGATCAAACTGCTGAGGTCATCGGCGCCTAGGCTTACACACTACTTGATCTAACTTAAACTAACGTACGCTAAGGCCAACACACACACACACACACACACACACACACACACACACACACACACACGCGCGCGCGCGCCCGAGAGAGGACTCGAACCTCCCGAACCGTGGAGAGGCGCTTCAGACATCGCGGCTTACAGTTCCTAAGCTGCGATAAACGACGGTTGACTGAAGGAATCACTGGCACGGTTTGGTACAGTTTATACAGTTTCTGTAGAAAGTTGGACAATTAACAAATATTTTAATGCAGATAACGGCGTGAGAGCAGTACGGGTAGTTCTGAAGAGTCACAGTCCGTCCTTTGTGAGTGTATGTGGGTTCAAAGCGTTAATATTATACGAGGGGAACCCGGCGCGTCTTCTATTTGCAACTCGGCAGACCACATGCGAACCGAATTCATGCAACTGCTATGCGCTAGTAATGTTCCGCTGGGTGACGCGCCCCCAGCACCGGTCTCTCATGTGGTGCGACTTCGCGGACCACCACCTCAGAGACATATCTGGACGGCACAAGTGACGTAACTATTACCAACTCACGTAGCCGGCCGGAGTGGCCGTGCGGTTCTAGGCGCTGCAGTCTGGAGCCGAGCGACCGCTACGGTCGCAGGTTCGAATCCTGCTTGGGCATGGATGTGTATGATGACCTTAGGTTAGTTAGGTTTAAGTAGTTCTAAGTTCTAGGCGACTGATGACCTCAGAAGTTAAGTCGCATAGTACTCAGAGCCATTTGAACCAACTCACGTAAACAGGATCAACCCCCTACACCAGCAAGCAGCATCGTCTTGAACATGACGAAGTTTGGTGCTCTAGTAAAGGAAGCCGGACACACTACACATGATTCTGCCCAAACTACCCAAACTTCTAAACCGTTGCTCCCGACCCAGTCATGTCTGCCTTAAAGAATTTGAAAAGGTTCAAAAGAAAAAAATCCAAGAAACAGGCGACTCCATCATATCGTGATAAAAAAAAGTATAAATTACCCAAGCACAGGGCACAGGACTAAACGAAAAGTTAAAAATGGAGGTGCAAACAGGAAGTGAATACAACAAAGAGGCGCGAAACAGCCAAGGCAATACTGTGGAAACTCCGAACGCGGAAGACATGGAAACGGCCTCTGTTCTCCGACCGCTCAAGGCGACGGAGCGTGGTGGTCTGTTCAGGAGCCAGAAAGTGGTTCAGATAGTCTGATTCCGTAAATCCATGAATTACCACCAAACTGAGAGAGTTATGACTCTGAACGTAACTAGGATCCATCGCATTGAAAAACTGAGACCAGTGATGAATTTTTTTATATGGCACAAAGGTGGACATTGCGCTATTACGGGAAGAGCTTGCTGAAAAGCATTGGAGGATACGGAAAAGTCATCACTCTTGACAAAGAAGAGCCACCTGGGACGCCACTTTAATTGCGTGAAGGCATCAGTTTTACAGAAGTAACCGATCACACGACCGCGAGAGAATATCATGCCGTGGTAACGGAGTTTTAACTGGAATGTATATGCGCCTTCTGGAACCAATAGACGTCACGAAAGGTTACCATTTTAAACAAATGACGTTCCTATTTTATTCGATTCTTCTAAAGGAAGTCTTATGCTTGGAGGGTATTTTAACGGTGTGATAAATTTTAATGATCAAATACCAAACGAGAAATAAACGCGACGTACTCGAACTTATTGTCCAATGTCTCTGTTTGCACGGTATGGCATAAAGTTTATGGTAATCGTTCGGCTGATACTTATGTGACCAAATGCTCCACAAACCGGACAGATAGAATCTGTGTCTCCTAACGACTCGGGGAGCATGTAATGATAGAAGATATTGCCCCTAGATCAGATCTAGATAAACCTCCAACTATCAAACGTTTATCGCGGTAAATGGCTTCGGAAATTAAGCGCCAGTCTCTTGCAGGGCAACCAACTAGGTTGGGAATTAACGTGAGTCTAACATCAGGTTCTGATATGCAAAGGCCGCTACTATAACGTTCTGCAATGGTACACGAGCACCATGGCTAAGCCGAAATAAGGAATAAAATCATACAATATGCCAGGCAAAAAACTTCCTGGCAGAAGCAAGTTTAATTACCAGTGTTAGCAGAACTTGTAATCACGTTGTGCCATTACGAACGACGTCATTGTTGGGGACATCAAAAAGTACAAAACCAAACTAATAGCTCTTTAACGCGAAAAAATAAAGGATAATTTAGTGAGATCTCAGCCGGAGATGTAGCACCTGAAGAAACCGCTTCCTTATATTCTCTGCTGCTAACGGCGAGGCGCCGCAATGCGACTTTTTTGGACGTCGTCACCGACGAAGCAGGAAACAAACTATGTACTAAATCAGAGCGAAATCATAAACCACATGATAGAATATTACAGCAACATCTACAGCAGACAACAATTTAACGACCATATTTGCGATGGGGCGGCTAAAATGATTATTGGACGAATGAAACTGCGAACCTTGACACACACACGCCACCAAAGACGAAATCAAAGAATCTGTTACGAACCCAGAAAGGGAAATTACCAGGACCAGATGGACTGCCCGCAGAATTTTGCGATCACTATTGGGACTTTTCAGGACGCACGCGGCTGGACATGGCAAACGAGTTACGGGATGCCGGAAATATACCTCTCGCTTTCAATGAGGGTATCATCGTGCCGTTATGTAGGAAGGACAACAGCAACATTATTAATGAGATGAGATCCAACATTCTGTTAAATGCTGACTACAAGATCGTTAACAAAGCGCCTAAAAAGCGAATGTCACAATTTTAAAGGTCTTTGGCGAATTTTAATACAGCATCATATGTGGCCAAAGAGTAATTTCTGTCTAGTGCGACTTCAGCACATAATGTGGGTCTTTGCACAGAACAAGGGCTGTGGCTCCCTTCCATTTTTTAACTGTAAGAATGCATACGACCGCTTCAGTCGTGAATATCTCTACAAAACCACGCAAAAACGGGCGATAGTGCACGTCTCGTGAAATTGATTAAAGTGTTCACTGCAGATGCTTGATATAGTGTACTGATCAATGAAAACTTAAGGAGGCCTTTTAAAATTCCATCCGGCAAGAATGCCCACTCTCGATGACTCTATACATCATCGCTGTAAAGTTCCTCTTAACAAACGTTATGGCCGCAACATCTGGTGTCATCAAGGAAAACGTTGGGAAATGTTGCATAGCGTACGCTTGGTGACATATGTAGTGCAGTATCATCTTCGAAAGATCTCGTTTCGCAGAGCGGAATCATCAGTGATTTTATTATAATAACGGGTGCTCGGTTAAGTAAAAAAAAAAATCTCCCTACTGCACATCGTTAGTGGCATCGGTGACACAGGACATTATGACTGGTATCATCAAAGCAGCTACCACAAAACCCTCAGTATATACCTGAAAGCAACACTTGATAAGATGTCGGCACGAAATAGGGCAAACAAAATTACAGCAAACATCAAATTGTACCGCGACAGGCTTCTCAAATTGTTAAAAAAAAGTGAAGCAGTTATAAGCTCAGTATTAAGTAAACTGAGTCATTTGACACAGTGATTTCCAGTGCCTGTTGCTACAACATCCACCGAGCGCTAAGCTGGTTTGTCATGAAGGGGAAATACGTTTGAAGTGCGTTACGACACCTTAACACTATCAAACATAAGGCGTAGTCTAAGAAATACGGACTTAAGACAAAATTGCGAATCTCTCCTGATGAACTGCACGGACGCAAGCACCACAAAAAAGGAAGAGAAACACGAACTATAGCATTACAAAAACCTGAATTTATAGATAGGAGGCAGGATGCATGGAGCCGCCGGTCGACATAACAACGATGCCGGGAGCCTTAATGTATATTAAGTCATATTTATACGAGTTTAGCTACATACACAATTCGTAGAAAATCTTAACAACCAACTAGATCTATTTTTTAACGAAAAACAGCAAGAAAAGTAAGCTACTGGAAATCTAAACTAAGATAAACTGGAGGAATTTACGCAGCAACGTTCTGTCATCCAGTGTTAAAGCCATGAAGCAGATGAATCGTCAACGAAAAATAGCAATCAACGAAAATTTAAACTACGTTCACCTCAGCTCTCCGTTCACGGGTGAAACATGTCATCTCACTGACACGTTATCACAGGTCAGCCTGTGGAACCGCATCTGAGATCTGGTCTTATATCCGAAGGAAACTTGCAATCATACATCGCACAAGCCTAAGTTGTATTGACGTAATGAAATGAAGCAGCAGCAAAAGTTCCAGTGGCCACGGTTCAACAACACCGCAACAATTCGGGTGATCGGACAGACGGCTATTACGTTATTCACAATCCATCAATCGTTTTCAATAATTATTACTCATACACACGATTGGAACATCAAACGATAAGATTCCATAAGAACTATGTAGAATTATTTGGCAACTGGTTAAACACAATTATCGCAGCATCGTAACTAAAAAGAAGACGAGGAGGAGGAGGAGGAGGGGGAGGGGGAAGCGAGGGGAGGGGGAGGAGGAGGGGAGGAGGGGAGGGGGAATGGAGGGGAGGAGGAGGGGGAGGATGAGGGGAGGGGGGAGGGGGAGGAGGAGGAAAAAAGGATGCTGTAACAATGGTTAAGAACAAAGTGCTCCATGTTGTCAAGAGTTCGTTCACACGACGGAAGAAAGCATAGATACACCGCAAAACAAAATTTGTATTACACTTCTGAATGTTAGTTTTCTGTTGTAATGCAGTATGCACTATCATTTGTAAAGTTATTATTAACAAAGTTTATTAAAAAAAAAAAAAAGAAAGAAAGCGGGAGAAGAAGTTGAGCGGTTGGAAAGGAGTGAGAAGTAACTTGGAAATATCAGTAGAAGAGATAGAAAGAGAAACAACGACAGAAATGATTTAGATCGCCAGCCCATTCCGTTCATTTTGAGTCGTTTCACGTGCGGACAGCGTTAAGTATATGGCAGCAGTTTTGCGTTTGTTAGATGCTCAAGCTAGTAGGTAAATGGACGAGTAGTTGGTAAAAAATGTAGTTAATAAGCTTTTTCAAACTGGAAATGTATTGTTCCCAGAGAAAGTGAAGTGTGGCACTGTATGTGCTCTCGTACTTCCGAATTCTTTTTCCAAATTTTTGCTTGTCAGAGTATCCGAGAACGTTGCCGGGTAACATTTACACCAGTTTTGAAGTTAAACAGATAATGTTCGCTGGGCACTGTTTCAAGTTCAGTGGCTCGATCACAAATGTGAAGGCTATCAGATAGCTACAAGACTCAAATTAATGGTGTAGGAGTTGCGACAACTTAAATATACTTAGAGAATTTCGCCCTGAGCAAAAGAAATGTTTTTGTTTTCCATGATTGTCCATACATGTTACACCATAATCAGTGGACCTGAATTATTGTTTCAACAACCTATTTCAGCTCTGTGTTGCGCATGTCGAGCTGCAGCGGGCATACTATTTACATCTATGTGATCACAGAAACTACTAAAGAGCGTTTATTGAATGTTATTTTGAGTAGAATCTGATCTAGAGAAACTTAACCGAAATATGTATAAGAAACTAGAGAAATGCAAGAATTTGAGTTTTGCCGTAGACGAATACTTCTAATATATTTATTATTCGCGTCAACACAGATAAAAATAGTGCTCATTTCGAAGAAAATCTCGACACATTTGACTATCTCGCACATCTAAGTGATTCTATCGACGCTTATCAACAGTATTTACCAAGTACAAGCGAGCAAGATATGATCAGCGTTCGCCCATTAATGTTTCCTTCACCGAGCGAGGTGTAATTACGTCACGTAGCGAAATCGCGTGCCTCACGCAGTGCCTCAACGGCATAGACCGCGGAAATGGACGCTCCTACTACTTCGCGCGACAAGACGAGAAGGAACATCACAAGTCAATAATAATTTTCAGTCTCTTGCGTTAAATTATGGCACATTAATTACAGCTCTCTCAAGGGAGAAATATTCATCATATGTACGATAAAAATCTAAATGCATAACACGTCATTACAACAAGAAGGCCATCGCTTGAATAACAGTCTACGAACAAACCGTTTCCACGTCAGCAAACAATCTCGAATTTTTTACACTTTCATTTATACATTAAACTGACTTTATATGTTTTGTGGTTTTGCACATTAACCGGTGGTCCACGTCACTCTAAGGGACGAACACAGATTAAATTATCGAGCACAGAAATTATTTTTGCACCGTTAACAGTTTCTTATTCACTAGGTGTACATCGTCAGTTACTTTTTCA
The DNA here is from genome assembly GCF_023897955.1 of Schistocerca gregaria. Lineage (NCBI taxonomy): Eukaryota > Metazoa > Arthropoda > Insecta > Orthoptera > Acrididae > Schistocerca > Schistocerca gregaria. The sequence continues at coordinate 321,553,591 of NC_064920.1, read as the reverse complement.
CGTAAGCATCAGTGACACCTGTACATTTATTGGGCCCGAATTTCTGTCACATTTGCAAACAAGGGAGTCAGTAGGAAATCTGGACTTCCCAATGTACGCGTATAGTCTTCCCACCTGCATGTTTGCAAAAGCTCCAATGTGTATTACTGAAAACTAATGGCCAGGAATGCTGTCACAGACAGTTTAATTATTGTGTAATGATACTCGTCCGAGTATCATTACGCAGTAATTAAACTGTCTGAGGAAGCATTCCTGGCCATTAGTTTTCAGTAACCAGACGCAGTTTCTGTAGACTGTATTGGTGGACTTCTGCGTTAACTGCTTCTAATAGAGGCGATAAGTCGACTGGAAATGGTCTTTATTATTTCACAAATCATACTTTGCCAAACGCCTTAAGTTGAAGTCACTAATTTTTTATCTACGATAATATGAGAGTCGCTACAAGTTCCCTCCAGTTAGCAATAAAACTTTCGGTAACTATACTCAGCCCGTCTATAAAATAAAGCACTTTTTTTTTTACATTTTGGCATAGATCAAGACGTTCAGTGGTCTAGATCTACATACGTACCCCGCAAGCCACCTTGTGGCGCATGGGGGACCGTACCCTGTACCATTATTAGCCGTTTTCTTTTCTGTTCCACACGCTAACAGAGCGAGGAAAAAACTACTGCCTAGATGCCTCCGTACAAGCCCAAATTTCTCTTATCTTGGTGGTCTTTACGGGAAATGTACATTGGCGGCAGTAGAATCGTTCTGTAGTCAGCTCCAAACGCCTGTTATCTAAATTTTCACACTAGTATTCTCCGAAAATAACGTCGCCTTCCCTCCACATACCCCCATATGACTTTCCGAAGCATTTCCCCAACACTTGCATGTTGATCGAACCTAACGGTAACAAAATCTATCAGTTTGTCTCTGAACTGCTTCGATGCCGCCTTTTAATCCGACCTGGTGGGTATGCCAAACACACAAGTACTCAGGAATGGGTCATACTTGTGTTCTACACGCGTTCGCCTTTATAGGTGAACCATACTTTCCTGAAAATCACCCAATAAACCGCAGTCGATATTTCGCCTACCCTACTACAATCCGAAACGCTAGTTCTATTTTATATCGCTTTGTAACGTTATGCCTAGATAGTTAATCGACGTAACTGTGTAAAGCAGCTCACGCCTAATGTTCTATTCGAACATTGCAGGACTGTATTTATCCCACTCTCCTGCATTGACTTTTTTTTTCTAAATTTGGAAGAAGTTGTCATTCGATGCCCAAGTCATGCTTAATCCTCCAACAGTCACTCAAGGACGACACATTCCCGTACACCACAGCATCATCAGCAGACAGAGACAGATCGTTGCTAGCCCGTTCATCAGATCATTTATGTGAGTAGAGAATAACTGACGTCCTATCACACTTCCCTGGGGCACTCCTGACGACACCCCTGCCTGTGCTGAACACTCGCTGTCGAGGACGACGTACTGGGTTCTATTGCTTAAGAGGTCTTGAGTCACGTACCCCGTACGCTCATGCCTTCGTTAACATTCTGCAGTGGTGAACCTTGTCAAACGCTTTTCGGAAATGTAGGGCTATGAAAGCTGTTGATTAAATATATATCGGGTCGATCTTTCTTTCAACGTTTTAAACTATTTCATCACTGACTTCAGATGGCGTGCCACTATTTTCTTCATATGATATCCTCCCTTTTGAAACTATTACATCTTTTTGACAGATACATAAACATAACATCTGAATCATCAAGAGAAATGAATTGACGATGCATTTGAGGAAGTGTTTATTTCACGAACCACAGCATAGCTCGGCCGTTTGCGTGATTTACAGTCGACACGATAAATTTGAACGCACGTTTTCAGAACAAAAACCCCTAAACTAAGGGCTAATACATAACAGCAAATCATGTTGAACAGACTTGTATCTTTACTGTCTTAAGTACCGTATTAAACCTACCGCACATGTTTGTACTCTTAACAATAATATTAATTTATCTTGAGCCATTCCTTAAACAGCAGCATTTCGATAGTTGTGGTGTTGTCAACAATGTGTTTGCAAACTGTTGCGTAGTTTTTGTTGAACATGCAAATTCCTAAGAAGAGTATTAACTTTTATAAGTACAGGAAATCCGTCCTGAAGATACTAGTAGTGAAACATTCACCGAAGATTTTGATCGAATGGCGCTCAATGATAACGGAATGCATAGTTTTGCAGTTTTTCATTGCAATTAGTGCGCTGCTTGATGACACTACGTTTCTCACATTGCTCAGACATATGACAATTAAGTGACATTGCAACATTTTATCGCTTCGTTCTCAGTTGGACACTTTTGAGATTTCCAAGATTTCCACGGTTTGTGTTCATAAATCAAGGATATATTCAGTTGAAACCTGTTTTTCACAACGCTGTGAGCATTTCTTATCGATCTTATATAACGCAGCACCCATAATAACATATAACGATCAGGACAGTAATGACTGTGAGTTAGCAAAATTTTAAGGTAAATAGGAGGCACTGCTGTCAAAAATTACGAACGAATTTAATGCTTCTGATACGGCGCTAAAAGTTCCTTAAGAATTTTTTGTTACAGCCTCATTCATTATTATTATTTCGTTCACTACATATATCATTTTATGCACTCACAAACATTATGAACTCCGTCACATTATTTGAAAAAGATACATAACTTTAATTTTTTTTCAAGATCTCTTATATAAACTGAAACAGTAGAAAATTTATAGTGTCTAGCCGGATAAGGAAATGGACTGAAGTTTCGTTGAAAGTGAGATTAGATATCTACAGGAGGAAGAATGATTATCAAACACAGAAGAAACTCGGAATGTTCTGCGGAAAGATATGATCGAGCGCTTTTTGGAAACCAAGAAATAAGAGACACACATCCTTACCGAGATCTACGATGTTTATGATACCAAAAAATGAATGTGCACGGTGGATTTTACATTAACTTCATTTTTTCCAATCTGTATGGAGAGTAAAGTTCTGCAGACAGGTTCACCTATGCCAACTCCGACGTAAATTGTGCCTGAATAACAGCAACATTTATCACCGAAATAAACACGTCAAGCGAGTTTTTTCACCAACATAAAAGTGAGTTGTTTGGACATGAAGACAATTCATGAATAATGAAATTACATACGCGGCCAAACCTACTGGCTCGTGATATACGTATACTAACAAGTAAGTCTTGCAACGATGTCGGCAGAAGTTGCACGAGCTGCCAGTGAGCTTACCGTGATGGCCGCGTCACTTTATAATTCAGGAACCTCGAGGTCCCAACTTCAGCCCATACCGCACCTGGTCTCCAAGCATCTCGTGGCCAATGAGCCTTTCCTGCAAAGTAGCTTCGCAAGAGATCCTGGCAGTAAATCAACAAAATGCCCTTGTCGGCCCATCATGATTTGATAGTGTCAGTGCTTTGTCCATTGACATGGAGGCGCCAAAATACACACAGGATTTAAAAAATAAAAACACCATAAAAATAATTTCGAAGCAGATTTTGCAGACAGATTAGATACTATTATTCTTTAAGAACGAGCACGAATACTATTATTCTTTAAGAACGAGCACGAATGCATAATGAATCAAAATGATACTGAAGTTAAGGCAAATTAGTATCACAGAATAACATGTATTTTAAAGAAAAGTGTAAAAAAATACCGAACGTGTAAAATTACACAGACATTAATAAAGGTCAGAAAACGAAAAAAATTATGCTTCGCTAATTGGAGTACGCCTGCTGGAAAAAGAAGCTCAACATCTTTAGTTCCTCCAGACTCAGCTGTTGCTGCTCATAATGACGACGACGTATTACAAAACAGCAAACCTTTCCTGAACCAGTGGACTTTCCGAAATAACATGAAAGCAAATAATGTGTATTTTACAGAAATGGAGAGGACGAAAACTTCAAATGCGTATTTCTATGCAGGATAGAACTGGAAAAACATCTTATTAATTCTATTCGACTCTAGAAGCAGATTTTTTAATTCTTATATGAGAACATAGATTTACGCAAAACACTGGCGTTTGGTCCGTGCCTGTCTTTTCATCCGTTTCTTAAACCGTTTTACTCGTGGAAGCTTCCGTTGTCAAAGGAAACAAAAGAAAAGTTCGGAGTAGGTATTAAAATCCATGGAGAAGAAATAAAAACTTAGAGGTTCGCTGATGACATTGTAATTCTGTCAGAGACAGCAAGGAACTTAGAAAAGCAGTTGAACGGAATACATAATGTCAAGAAAGGAGGGTATAAGATGAACATCAACAAAAGCAAAACGAGGATAATGGAATGTAGTCGAATTAAGTCGGGTGATGCTGAGGGAATTCGATTAGGAAATGAAACACTTAAAGTAGTAAAGGAGTTTTGCTATCTGAGGAGCAAAATAACTGATGATGATCGAAGCAGAGAGGATATCAAATGTAGAGTGACAATGGCAAGAAAAGCGTTTCTGAAGAAGATAAATTTGTTAACATCGAATATAGATTTAAGTGTCAGGAAATCGTTTCTGAAAGTATTTGTATGGAATGTAGCCATAAGTCGAGACAATTCGCATAAGAGGAGCAACAAAAACGCGCATTTCCGGTACCGGGAATGGAAGTGCAACGTGGACGATAAATAGTTTGGACAAGGAGAGAATAGAAGCTTTCGAAATGTGGTGCTACAGAAGAATGCTGAAGATTAGATGGGTAGGTTACATAAGTAATGAGGAGTTATTGAACAGAATTAGAGAGAAGGGAAATTTGTGGCACAACTTAACAAGAAGAAGGGACAGATTGGTAGGACATGTTCTGAGGCATCGGGGGATCACCAATTTGGTATTGGAGGGCAGCGTGGAGGGTAAAAATCGTAGAGGGAGACCAAGAGATGAATACACTAAACAGATTCAGAAGGATGGATGTTGAAGTGGGTACTGGGAGATTAGGAAGCTTGCACAGAATGGAGTAGCGTGTAGAGCTGCATCAAACCAGTCTCAGGACTGAAGAGCACAACAACAACAACATAGTTACTCCAAATTTTCATAACTCGGAGTCTTTTAACACGTGATATCCATTTACAAAAAAAAAAGGGACAAGGCCACGGTAGTAATTGGAAACACTGTCAAACAAACAGTCAAAGAGTTTGTAATAACAAAAGCTACAGATGGACTCAACCTTAAACATAAAATTCTACTCAACGAGAGGAAAAAATTAATGACTGCAGAAAGAAAGCTGCGGAGAAAAAGGAACAATTACACATAACTGCAGAAGACAGGTGGCGACTTAATCCATATACGAAAAAGAATGGTGTTCTACCCTGTAATCTGCACTTCCAGTTCCTTGATCGCTCTGCGCCCACTTTGTGACATTTTGTTGTTGGCTATAATACGCCAGGTCTCTGAGAAGCGAGCAAAAACCTGTACATCAACATCCGCTGCTACGGCGGCGCTTAATTTACCAGGCAGAAGTTTAATAACGAAACGTAATTGCCGAGCCGTGTGCCCAGCAGTAATCTGCTGACTTCAGAGCCCGCATAAAACTGTGTTAGGCACAGGATTTCATCACCGGAGTCATATGCGTTTCCATTAACAATAGTACTCAGATGGATTTACGTGTTCGCTGTGCATTATTCCAATAAGTGAAAACACGATATGCGGCTATGGGGAAGCGGAAATTGTATAGGGATAAATCCATCTAGTGGGAACAGATGCAGCGAAAGACAGTCCAGTCATTCCCGTGCTTGTCTGTTTTATGGTTCTGTATGTCAACGCCCACAAGAACACTATCCAAATGCATCAACTGCCCTTTTACCGCAACGTTGTAAACAAGATTGTATGGCTCTAGTTTCAGAGCATTTGAGAATATTGGGACGCAGTTTGATGGCAATGAAAGTACGATAAGCAGGAATGGGCTCCGAAGTGTAGAGTTTCACACAAAAGCACATCTCCTACGCTATTCAATCACACGCAGTGCTAGTACTAGAATCGTGAACTGCAGAGGTTTTGTCTGTAACGTACATCACGGAATTTTGCTAGCGAAACTGTCATCGAAAATTTGAAGAACGCCTTTGTATACTACTATTTTATTTACGAGTAATGCAGTTTCCTTTTCAAACAACAGAACGCTTTCCGTTCGCAGTATTACTGGCGCACGCCTCATCTTCGTCGGAGCCAGGTACATCTTTCGAGAATTTGTAACAAATTAACTAAACTAACTAGAAGTAACTCGACGCAAGCAATGTTCGATAGATTAGATCGATACAAGTTAAAAATGCAGAACAGATGCGACAGGTTAGAAATTACGATATAATATTCTTGGTCGCGCCGTGGGGTTGTCCTCTTGGCTTTTGTATTATGGAATATGGTGATGGGAGGCTTTGTACATCCTGACGCTGATGGGTTAAGTTCTTTGCAGTCCAACTAAAATGATTTGTGGACGGAGCCAACTAGGCTGGCTTTCCCGTAAAGACAGATGGTTTCCAGAATTTGGTGGTAATAAATTCGCGAAAATAATATCGCCGGAAACAGCATTTTTCAGAGGAAATTTCTGCGTTTCTGTACATGAGGTTGAATGACTGAAAAGGCTGTATGTTCAAACAATTATTGAAGTTTCTGAAAAGAGAAGGGATTGGTGGGTGGTCCTCAAGGGTGTAGGTAGGATATTGTGTGTCCCCTAGGAGCGGAGGTGGTGTTTAATAAGGGCAGCGCACGACAAGTACTATATTTTTATTTGGTTATTATTAAATTTAGCATGTATTTGCATCAATATAACTTATAGATAACTGTTCTCCACACATTGCTATTACTGAAAAGCCAGATTCAAACATATTCCTTACAAGGTACAACACAAAAATGGCTTCCAACTTTGACAATGCACTGCTGCAGACGATCGAGGAAGCTCCTCGTTACGTTCTTAATCGTTTCTTGAAAAATAACCTCTGTCTCTTTCCGCATTGCGGCTTTCAGCTCATCAGTATTGTGGGTCGTGTGAAAAAATTTTGTTCTTGAAATCACAATACAAGAAAGAAATCAGGGACTGAAAGAGCAGGTGACCTCCCCGGCCATGGGATATCATCGAATCCTGAGAGTAATCGATACGGAAAGTGGCACCTCAGTATAACCATTGAATAATGGGTCTTACGAGCTGCAGTCCCTTCTTGTTAGAACCATATTGCGCTTGGACGGCAATGTCTCTCTACGGCTGTGGAACGAACAAATTGTTAATCATGTTCAAATACCACTCGGAATTAACACTCCCTGGCTCCCCGCTATTTGTTTCAAAAAATATGGCCCAACGATTCCAGTGGACTGTCTAATTGCACACGAGATGCGACCTTTGAGCTATCCTCTCGGTATTTTCATGAATGAGTTGCGGGTGTGAATCCTAGTAATATCGGAAGCTGCATTTATTGACAAACCCATTGAGACAAGTTGGCCTCATCATATAACAAAAGATTAGTCAGAAATGTGCCATTCTGAATAGTTTCGCAAAGTAATTCCGTGGAGGAAATTTGGCCTACTTACTTCACCTACCGGCCATACTTGCTGAGTCACTTGCAGCTTACCGTGTACGCATGGAATCTTAAATTATGTTCCACAATCGTCTGCAAAGACGTGTGTGGTATTTGTAATGTTCTAGAATGGCGCAGACGGAATGGTGAGGGCTTCAAATGGTTTTAAAGTTGCATTTATTGACAAACCCATTGAGACAAGTTGGCCTCATCATATAACAAAAGATTAGTCAGAAATGTGCCATTCTGAATAGTTTCGCAAAGTAATTCCGTGGAGGAAATTTGGCCTACTTACTTCACCTACCGGCCATACTTGCTGAGTCACTTGCAGCTTACCGTGCACGCATGGAATCTTAAATTATGTTCCACAATCGTCTGCAAAGACGTGTGTGGTATTTGTAATGTTCTGGAATGGCGCAGACGGAATGGTGAGGGCTTCAAATAGTTTTAAATGGCTCTGAGCACTAAGGGGCTTAACATCTGAGGCCATCAGTCGCCTAGAACTTAGCACCTAACTAGCCTAAGGACATCACACACATCCATGCCCGTGGCAGGATTCGAACCTGCGACCGTAGCGGTCATGCGGTTCCGGACTGAAGGGCCTAGAGCCCCTCGGCCACCAAGGCCGGCTGTGATGGCTTCATTGCAGACTTACAAGATCTCGTCCGATATTTTTCGGCGTTCGAACTACCGTTTCCGGACTCTTTATGTATAACAATGGTTACACAACGCGTCTCGCGCAATTGCTTTCTGAACCTGGACGTTGTTCTCTGTGGAACATGGAAATGGCAGTTCTTCCATGGCGCATTGCGCTTGGGAGAGCCACAAAGCTCTGCACACTATATAACTACTACATTCCCTCAATTCGCACTTGGACTGTCCAGCGTGTCATTGTAAAGTCAAAGACATACTGTGAGAGTCCGATTAGTAGTGGTAGACGGCGACAGCAAATATACGTCTTAGCACGACAGCCAATCGAAAGGGCGGGCCATCCTGTACTTCTGGGGTCGGAAATTGACGATCTTTAGTGGTCAATAAACAAGTTTTTCCAGTGCGGAGAGCCTACAAGACCGCCAAAGTGTTCTTCCACGTGTGGGCATGGAATGTCTTACCAGTTTTCCGGTTGTGCATGTAGTCGGTCTGCAGAGACATCGTATCAGACCGAGCCATTAACTATCTGGACGTGAAGTTTAATACATGGAACAAACTTGGCGAGGTCTAACTGGAGCTAATAAATTACTTTTGTGTCATTTTAAACTTGGAATGTGGAGTTTGTGTGTGTTATTTTTTACTATTGGTTTCGAATTGTTGTCATGTTACGTCTTTGTGGAGATTATCGGCGGACGTTGCTAGCAACTAACTGAAACCCGTGTACTGACTTTTAGCGGTGTACTTTCTCCTTCCCAGCACTCGAAACTCGGAATCTTTCTGAATGCTGCTAGATAGATAGGGTATGAATTGTTGGTTTTGAAGCAGTGACAATCTTAACAATGTCTCAAAAATGGTTCAAAAGGCTCTGAGCACTATGGGACTTAACTTATGAGGTCATCAGTCCCCTAGAACTTAGAACTACTTAAACCTACCTAACCTAAGGACATCACACACATCCATGCCCGAGGCAGGATTCGAACATGCGACCGTAGCGGTCGCGCGGTTAAAGACTGCAGTGCCTAGAACCGCTCGGGCACTTCGGCCGGCACAATGTCTCAAGGATCCAAGCGAGTAAAGCGTACTTTCTAACTTTAGGAAGTTTCTCCGGGTGGCCAAAGGAACATTTTCTAGTTAGTTTCGAGGCAATGCGTCGCGTAATTTGTCTCGCACGACAAGAGCGCGTGATCTACGGCCGCAGCAGCGTGCGAGAAGTTGCCCGAAACCATGACACCTTCCAAGACGAGACAAAGGAATGTTTCTAAATTAAAAGTAATTTTTGGTGTACTCAGAAAATAGAACGCTATTTAAACTGCTGTCATAAGCCAACAAACTAAGTGATCCACCAACAGAATTTCCGACAAGGCGCTATTTCATTACTCTTTACCCATGAAGCCATCCGCGGATACGTATGAAAAAATATACGACAACCAGTTCGTAATGGCACCCTTTTAAACAGCTGCCCATAATTAGATATCGAAAAACAGTAAGAAAAATTCAAGCAGTGCTACCCAAAGATTAGTTTGGATAAAAATACGAAAAGCAATCAGAGACGCAATCCTCAAATTGCACTTAGTAATTGAGAGACGAAAAAAGAACAAGGCATCATCCTAATATTTGCAAACCTAGATAAAGATTTCACCACAGCATAGATTTTAAGTCAAAGTCTTGATAATAAATAAAAACTGAATTATGCCAAAATGTGCTAAAGAAAGTATTGTGAAATGCATTCAACGAAATCGAAAGCTAAATTGTGCTCACCGATCAGACGAAAAATTCAAAGTAGTTTTCTCTTACGTAAAGAGAGTAAACGGATAAAGTCCTCTGCTCAGTCGCTCGTTAACCACAGTAGCACTGAAAAGGGTGACAGAACGCCGAAGTACTGATCCAAGGTACGATAAGTGATCGCGGAATAGATTGTTAATTGGACCTGATCCGATAAATTTACATGACAATATAAATGCCATTCGAAAAAACTTCTAGTCTAGTACCAGTTTATCGTAGGTCGTTTGGACTATAAAGGGCTCCATGTGATTGGAAAATGACGCATGTCATTTCCATTTCCAAGAAACTCTGTTGGACAGAGGACCAAACTGCCATTGACGTCAGTCCGTTGTAAAATGTGGAATACGTTTCGAGGTCGCGTATTATAGCCGTTTCGATAGTAGAAAATTATCTTTGTAGAATTCAACATGATTTCAGTATACAGAAGGCATTAAATAGCAGCGTCCACAGAACAATGCTGTGTTCCTTCAGACATGGAAGGATTTCGATAGAGTTCCTAGCTAAAGACTTCCTAATAGATACAACAATGCACCTCGTTATTATCGTGGAGAAATCATCAGACGTGAAAGAGTAATATTAGGCGTACCCCAAAGGATGGTTCATAGGGCTAACCCAAACGCATACTCGCGGAATGTGTTAAAGAAAGGCAAATGATTAAATTCTCTTGATAACATCACACGTAGATCTCTGGCGTCGTCTTATATGGGCGGCATTATTCATAATCACAATGATACATTCGTCTCGTATGTTTACTTCCCCTTTCTAGAGCTCGCATTTCAACCGCCGACATAGGCGAACATCTGTGCAGGTACAGGTGTGCGATTTTAAATATGAAGTATTACGACTTTTATGTTTGATGTGTGTGCATGAATAATAGTATATTGAACAACTGTATCAAGTATTTTTTATTTGTTGAAGTGAAGTGAAAACCATGTAATGAGGATTTTCTTGATTATGACAAGCGCCGGTGTTCTCGGAGTCCTCTGCCAGCAACTACAACTGAAATGTAAGCGAAGTCCGATAGCCAAGAAAATTTCAAATAAGAACAGAACATTTCTAATAATGCAATCGTATTATATCCTACAAAAATGTATCTTCATATGCATATTCAATAACATTTTGTTTTTTATTTATTTTTTACTACAATACAATTAGCGACCATGACAGGACTTCAGGGCACCGGTTGTGAGTAGCGTCTGTTAGCTATTGTTATAGTAAGAAATTTCTATGTCACTGTTATTATTCATTGAAACTAATTGTCTGTATTTTCTGTTTGCATGAACCTCGATGGGGAGCAAGTATTGCAAGAAGGCAAAAATTGAGGAGACAGTTTGGAAAGGAGTAAGAACTGAATGCAGGTTACGTAACAATTTTCAGTCGTAAACTGTTTTGTTCGGCGCAGGAAAGGTAGGACGGCTAAGCAAGTTGCTTGCATGGTTACACTTGGTAGAGTCTGTTTTGAAGTAGATAGGAACCTTTTCCTCATTATTTGCCAACTTTCGCCGTGTGCTTATCTTTCGTCTTTTGTCTGTGTTGTTTATGTGTGATTTGATATTTGTTCATTTGTGTGGCTGTGTATATGTGTGTGACGCAGGTGAGGTGAGGTGAGGGAGCGGGTGAGGGAGCGGGTGAGGGAGCGAGGGAGCGGGCGAGGGAGGGAGGGAGGGAGGGAGGGAGGGAGGGAGGGAGGGAGGGAGGGAGGGAGGGAGGGAGCGAGGGAGGGAGGGAGGGAGGGAGGGAGGGAGAGAGGGACAGGGAGAGAGGGACAGAGAGAGAGAGAGAGAGAGAGAGAGAGAGATAAAGTTATTATTTAGTCTAGTTATGTTTTTCTTCTCTGTTATTGCTTTAGTGGCTAACATGACCACTGAGTTATTACTTGTATTGAGTTGGCCATTATTTTCTTTTTCATTGCAAGTACTCTTTGTATATTAAAGCTTACCTGTAGTGTCAGGAGTTTTTTGTTGTAATTGTTCACTCTAATAATTTTCATGTCCTGTTCCGTATTGGATGGTTCATGCCCACGTTTTGTCAGACGTTCGGTACAGGTAGAATGGTTACTTTCTTTCTTACAGCTTCTTATATGCTCTTCAACCTAGTTTTGAAATACCTAAACCTGGTTTTGAAGTTCCTATCTGTCATACCGAGATACACTATTCACATTCTTGATATTCCGACTGGTATATACCTGCTTTTTGGTAATTCTGTAGTTTGTCTATTGTTGTTTGTAAATGTGAGTGGCATGTGTTTCTTGTTCTGTAAGTAAAGTGTAATCCTTTTCCTTTTTTTAGCATCTTTGTTATTCAGTAAGTTGATTTCTGTTTGTCGTGTCATGAGTGTCACTGTTTCGTGTTTCTGTGTACTGTAGCGTCTATATTGTTTGTGGAATTCTGCTGTGTTTGTGTTCTCAGCTTGTTTTCACTTTTCTTTGGTTGTGTTTTGAGTTTGTGGTTGAGTCTTTGTAGTATAAGGGTGCATTTGCTTTGTGAAGGTTATCTTTCAACAACTGAAAAATATCTTCTACTTCACCCACACACTATTCATTTGCACATTCTGATGAAATATGACTTTTAGGCATTGCACCAATATTTCGTAGTTTAGATGACAACGAGGTAATGCTCTTGAATCTGGTACTGTACTCAGCAGTTAGGCAATTATCTGCCATAGTCTCTTCAAACATAAGCAACTTTTCTATAACAAAACCCAAACACAAATACCATATCACCATGCCCACAATTTGCAAACGACTGCGGCATGCTTACGCGATACAAAATTGGTCTAGGAATCACAATTACAGTTGACAAATCCAGTTACGTAAAGTCAAGCCCAACTTCAAAACTTGAACTTCAAATTGAAAATGACATTCGATGAATAAACCGATAGCAACTAAGCACAAACTCGTCAAATGGAAAGTTATCTTTGTAATAAATAAACATTGAACATGTTACATGGGATGTTTCATTCAATTGTGCCTGTGCTAACGTCGCCTAAACTATTTACTATTCCTTTTGGGAACTGTAAACGCCATAAAATATTACGGGTACTCAGAGGACTGACGCTAGATTCAGGGAACGGCAGTCCTGAATTTGAGTTACCAGAAACAGTGCCAGTCATAAAACACTTGGGAGTATGCGTTAGCAGCAGCATTAAGCGAACCGAAAACATGAAAATAATTTTAGATCAACCGGATGCGTGACTGTAGTCAATTAAAATAATACTAGGAGAATGTACTTACAAAAGAGTTAACTTATAGAATCTTCGATCGACCGATTCTTGAGTATCTCTTGAAGTTTTGAACTCTTATCATGCAAAATTATACGAGGGGGAGAAGGAGAAGTTCCCAAGAAAAGCATGACGTTCCATCTCTATTCGTTTAATAATCGCGATAGCTTCAAGGAGATGTTCGCCCAACTCCAGGGGCAGAGCTACATAAGAGGTATCGTGTATCAAGCAATGGTTTGCTGTCAAAATTCGAAGAAAGCACGTTACCAGAAGGGTCAAACAGGATACTACTTCCAGCGAGATAAAACTTGAAAAATGACATTGTGAGTAAAATCAGAGGAAGAGGCTTGCAATCCTGAGGAGAGGGGGATTAAAATAAGGAGAGAGACGAGTAATTTACAGCGTCCACAATGTAGATCGAGGAAGATAAGATCGTAATACGAATGATGTACCGTGTGCAAAGCTGGGAAAAACTTCTAAAGATGAGTAAAAGTAGAATGAGTAGAGGTGTCAATACAAGCGTTTCAGATGTCATTCCGCATTCGCCCGAAAGCAAGGAAGGCGTATAAGACCTGTCGAATGAAATGGACAACACACTTTGAACATAATATTGGTTAACATAAGAAGAAAGTTGGTGATAGGTACGCGAAAGGTGCAAATCGACCTCCTCAACTTCGGAATGACTCAGTAAAAAGTGAAAGATTTTTCCTATCTAGAAAGTATGACTACTGTAAACCAGCACATTAAGGGAAACAGAATAACATAAAGGAGATACAGCTTAATTAAAAAAAAAAAAGTGCGCCACTGGTTGAAAACAGCGATATGGGATTGATGAATGAGTTCTTGAAAGCGTCGTCCTATGCATAACATTGTGTGAAATAGAAACAATAGCCGTTGGAAATATGCAGAATGAACTGGAAGCATTTGAATGTTGTCTTATCGGAAACATTAAAAATTATGTAGACAGGTAAGGTATTGACATAAAGAGGTACTAAAAAGAATAGACGAGGAAAGAAGAAACGTCAGGCTAGTGGAATATCCGCTACGGCATTATTTGACATTGTAGGAAAAGCAGACGGGAAAAATTGTCGGGGCAGACACAGACTAAAATATGCTGAAGAGATTACAGCTGATGTTACGCGTACCAGGTATGTACAGGTTAAAAAATAAGTATGCGAGAGGAAATAACATAATACGTTTCACAACAGTCAAAGGCTGATGACCTAAGGAAAAAAAAAAGAGGCGCAAGACCTGTTAAAACATTGTATCAACATTATCGGCAGATAAGGATATAAATACGAGTACTTAGAAATGGCCCCTTTCGTAGAAAAACGACCCCTTACAAACCTTGAAATACTTACTGAAATTTCGCAATATTGTTTCAAAATAATATTCGTTGTAAATCATTCACAATGGCACATGTGAATGTGCGTTCTCCACTGTATGGTACGTCAACAAGAGCAGTAATAGTGTTACAGAATAGTAGAACACGAACAAACAAAGCGCAATAGCGCTCCCGCACTCATGACTCAATGTGGAATATCAGCCATGTTTGCGAGGTAGATATTTACCTTCCCGAGATACATATTTGCTACAGATTCAGAAATTACTGTTCGGCAAGCACATGATAACGCACAGCGATGGCAAAATTGTTATCACATCCATCGGAAGCACAATTGCCAGCTGCAACGAAAAGGTCCGTTTTCGCTGAGCACATCAAGCAGATACACGACAACCGGGCCTCACCGTAATTGTGCTGCAGTCGGAGAAGAAGACCTCTCTTGCAACTGAAAAACTTCGATACTCCAGTAACAGGCAATTTATGCAGTCGTCGCCTCGTCGGTCCGTTCTTTCTTCCTCCACCCCACCCCCACCCCCCCTCCCCCTCCCCACCCTCATGGCCACCATGCATTCTGTGACAAACAAGCCGTTCCCCAGAGTAGCGTAGCATTCCAGGAAATGGAAAGTGTTTTTGCACTTTGCAGATCTGACAGCACATCGTGCACGCTAAATTCTCGAAGATAGGAAAATGTATAGCATTCCTAAGTGTTTGCTGCTGCGCATGAGGACGCGATTCACCTATTTCTCCTTCCACATTGGTATGAAACCCAAGCACATATTACATTTGAAAGTTTCATTTCTTCGTAACGGAATGGTGACAACGTTACAAGTGGTGAAGATGAAAGGGGTGGCATGGTGTTCGTTGCATACGACAGATACCAAAATAAAATTCTTCTTGTACATTCTTATGACAAATATATCACATAAACATTTCAAAATGCTGTCTCCGGTTTCGACCAGCCACGGCTTACTGACTGTACGCATCTCACACTTTTTACGCAAGGAACGTTTCTTATGATCACCGACACCACTTCAAATTAAATGAAATTAAACCGTGGACTGTAATTTCGCAATAACACTAAACAGGTTTTCAATATGTTTTCAGGCGAAGATTCAGGAAGGTAAAGATCAATTTCGTATCCCATCGTTGCCGACACAAGCTAATGCTGTGTCTGTAACGATCCGAAGTCAACGGAACGTAAATTTCCGATTTTACAGACAAAGCATTGAATAACACACCTCGTGAGTGTGAGTAGTGTTGTATAGATGCCAAATTTGCCCTCGTCAGCAGAGATTAGTTCATGAATACTTTATATCAACACCGATATTCCACAACCAACCTCACCGCGTGTACTTCAGGTATTACTCACACTTTCCCTAAGTAGGATAGCAGGGTTCCTCCTAAAACGTTCCATTCCTGTCAGTGATAAGATAAGGGGTGTATCATGTCACACATCCGGTGTCAGGTTACCCATTTAGGTTCCTTGTTTCCCCTCTCCATCGAGAAACCACCGGAATTTCACAGGGTGACCCACAGAATAACCCAGCTACTCCCCTCCTCCCCCTCTCCGGACGAATGAGGATTATGAGCTCCCTCCACAGATTCATCTTCTATAATTGGGAAACTTGTGTGGGAGTGGTTACTCAAGAGCTGCACAGCATACGGTGAGGATTTGTCCATTTGCTAATAACAAATTACGTCACTTGAGTTCTACACGTCAATATCAATATTACTTGACACCAGCAGAGACCACAACCAGACAGATATGTTTTCCTATTTTTCGTAGCTTCCCCAGTTTTACGTGTCTTTCACCCATTTTCCTATTTTATAATTGGAAGCACTCAGGAGAGTTGTGACTATTTGTTTATAACAAATTACGTCACTCCAGGTCATTTTGTCTATAACAGTTTAGTGTTATGTGGTACTATCAGAGACCACAGCCAGACTGATACGTAATTACTCTCAATTTTTGGTAGTTCCCTCTATTTAATGCACTTTTGGATTTCCCTCAATTTTTTACGTATTTTGTCCAATTACGCAAGGCTGCCCCAGATGTTGCGTCGATGTCATGAAGCTCTCGGGTAACCACAGTGCAGAATTAGAAATCACTGACGCTCAGGCACATCTTCCCTACTCCATCTTTTATAACTGGGAAACACTGGAGCTGGGCACCATAGCGATAGACCGAGTCGGCTTGTTAACAACAAATTACGTCACTCAAAGTCTATTTGTTAATACCAGCTTAATATTTCGAAGAACCAGCACAGGCCTCACCCAGAAATACATGTAATTATTCTCAATTTTACGTATTTTTTCCGTATTTTCCGCAATTTTACGCATTGTACCCTATTATGCGAGTTATGTGTGTTAAGATCGCGTCTGTCATGTCACGCGTCATGACGTCACGCCACGAAGCCACATCGCGTCGCGTCGACGCCATGATGTTGTCAGCTTAAGTCCCAATGTATACTCCTGCTAACCCACCACTCCATTGACATTGTGCGACATCATTGTGTTAGAAACGAACACACTGGTAAAAATAGTAACGTTATAGAAAATTCTATAAACAGTACCAATTTCTAACGAAAGATATTGTATAAATAATACCACACTACATTACTAGAATACGTGACGTCATAGTAAAATTGTGATGCTTCCGCCCAGAGACACTGTATTTGTAGCACATCGCTACACAACACACCTCTAGAGAGAGTCCAAATGGTTCAAATGGCTCTGAGCACTATGGGACTCAATGTCTGAGGTAATCAGTCCCCTAGAACTTAGAGCTACTTAAACCTAATTAACCTAAGCACATCACACACATCCATGACCGAGGCAGGACTCGAACCTGCGACCGTAGCGGTCGCGCGGTTACAGACTGTAGCGCCTAGTACCGCTCGGCAACTCCGGCCGGCTCTAGAAAGAGTCGTCCAGTATCGGCACCAACCCCAGCGAGAATCAAACTGCTGCTGGAGGGTAGATCGCCCCCCCCCCCCCCCCTCCCCTCCCGACTCCGACGTGTGGGTGCGTAGGTGCGAACGCGAAGTGACGAGAAAGCTGAGGCTGGAGCCTAACATTTCTGTATCAGTTCTGGCTGAGGGGTCTCCCGCCCGCGATAGTAAGGGCAAACATGGCCCAAGTCGTGGTGCAAATATCAAAGACTGACCGCACCACGACAGACCACATCACCAGGAGTGGTAGAAAAGTTTACACAATGTATATAAAATCATGTCCGAGCTAGTAGGTGGCACAAATAACGCTCAGTCATTCAGAGAGAAAGCATCCCGCCACAGCAAAACCTGTCTTAATGACGCCACTGCGTATAAAAGCTCCAAACAGTTTAAGCGCCAAACACTCTCCCTCCATGCCTGTCTATCGTTTCCTCTCATTGGACCATCACCTAGACACACCAGTTGTAAATCGCAGACACCTACACGCTCATACAGATACGAAACGAGGGTTACCACACTTTCAACTACTTTTTAAGGTCATCCAACTACCCACCCCCTTATACGCAGGTCATGGCAAATAGAAGTCTTTTTTGGTTTTTTAATGTTTTATAGAGAATCTGAAACCAAATAAAATTAGAATTATACATTAATACCTTCAGCTGATGATGGGCGTTGATATATATCAACGGGGACAGGTGAAAATGCGTGTCCCTACCGGGACTCAAACCCGGGATCTCCTGCTTACAAGGCAGACGCTCTATCCATATGAGCCACCGAGGGCACAGACGATAGTGCGACTGCAGGGACTATCTCACGCACGCCTCCCGCGAGACCCACATTCTCACCTTATATGTCCACACACTACATTCGTAATGTTCCTACCCAACACACTCATTACTCCTGGAAGACATTCTTACCAAGTCCCGTAAGAGTTCGGGTAATATGTGCGCATCCGCACAGAATAAGAAGGTCATTGTCGGTATTGCCAGAACTATATGGATATGGTGTCTTGTTCTCTCGGACATGTCTGACGTACAGCGCAACAGCTGGACGAAATAGCGTAGCGCTGCACTCGAAAATGATGCTACATTATGCGGCGCGGGAGATAGAGGGGTAGTCGCGAGTGGCAGTCGCTATCCCTCCCAAGGACACCTCGCACATAAAAAGAGCTCAACTGGGCTAGGAGTTTACAAATGGATTGAAAGTACAACCAAATTTAGAATGATAGACCGGAAGAACACGTGAATGGAAGTGTAGCCATCTTCAATTTCTAGAGTATAAAAGAAAGTTTGATAGCCACTACCGATCAGTTTTCTGTGATAGTTTTAAGTGTCAGCATGGATTCCTTAAAAGTGCTAAACATCCCTGTGATTATTACAGGAAAACTTGTACAAATTTGCTACTGACATTGACAATACAAACTGCACCGAAAATGGTGTACTCCCTAGCAAAAAGAATCTGAATGTGCTTGAGCACATAACATAGCCGTTTCGCGACGACATTACGTTAGTCAAAATCTGTGATCATGTGGAATGTCAAGAACAATTAGAAAAAGGATGGCCCGTAATGTTAAAGAAGATGTGCGGGTCATTTAATTATTATCTAAGTAGTAAATTCTCCAAGTTCGTCATTGGGAGACATGATGTCAAGGCGAAGCGGTCATTTCTCCTACATGGAAACGACAGTGTCACAGTAAGAGGAATATGGGAAAAATTGGTAAGGAAGCACTGGAATTATTTATTACGACTTTAAGTGCAATTACTGTGTTGTGTGCACAAAAAACAAAACTGGAATTTGAAGATATTAAAGCCAAAAAAACGAAAACTGGAGTATACTGTAGAGACAACTGCCATAAAGGAAGAATAGAAACTGCAATTGGAAAAAGCTATTACAAATGTGCAGGAAAAGTTACCACTGAGGAATAGAAAAATCTGCATTTCCTCTTGATAACATTGGTAATTGGCCGTATTGTGGAGTCCTGGCTGAAAATGATGGACTCGGGCACATTTACAGCAATCAAGGACACACGAAAAAGCCGTTTATTAAGTTCAATTCACACCTGCATCTGCTTAAAAAGGATGGTTACATCATATTGAAGAGTGCTGAAGTGGATGTTGTGCACCTAGTAACATAATAACTGTTTGCAGAGCTTAAAACCGACATAACAACAACATTTAATGGCAATTCGTTGGCAAAAGTTCTGAACTTAAAATTCTATAAGGAAGGATATGTAGCGCTATAACAATAGCGTTATGCACGAAATAGGATATAACATTAAAATCACCGAAAGTTCTCGGGCAGAAGCACTTGAACGAACCGAGCCTATTGTTAAAGTCACAACATAGGTTTTACAGGAGAAATTGTATGCTTACTGGAATTCGGGAACATACCGCAGTACATCCCAAATTACTGCCTGGCGGAAGAATTGGAAGAGTCCAATATAGATTTATATTAGAAGATACACTCCTGGAAATTGAAATAAGAACACCGTCAATTCATTGTCCCAGGAAGGGGAAACTTTATTGACACATTCCTGGGGTCAGATACATCTCATGATCACACTGACAGAACCACAGGCACATAGACACAGGCAACAGAGCATGCACAATGTCGGCACTAGTACAGTGTATATCCACCTTTCGCAGCAATGCAGGCTGCTATTCTCCCATGAAGACGATCGTAGAGAAGTTGGATGTAGTCCTGTGGAACGGCTTGCCATGCCATTTCCACCTGGCGCCTCAGTTGGACCAGCATTCGTGCTGGACGTGCACACCGCGTGAGACGACGCTTCATCCAGTCCCAAACATGCTCAATGGGGGACAGATCCGGAGATCTTGCTGGCCAGGGTAGTTGACTTACACCTTCTAGAGCACGTTGGGTGGCACGGGATACATGTGGACGTGCATTGTCCTGTTGGAACAGCAAGTTCCCTTGCCGGTCTAGGAATGGTAGAACGATGGGTTCGATGACGGTTTGGATGTACCGTGCACTATTCAGTGTCCCCTCGACGATCACCAGAGGTGTACGGCCAGTGTAGGAGATCGCTCCCCACACCATGATGCCGGGTGTTGGCCCTGTGTGCCTCGGTCGTATGCAGTCCTGATTGTGGCGCTCACCTGCACGGAGCCAAACACGCATACGACCATCATTGGCACCAAGGCAGAAGCGACTCTCATCGCTGAAGACGACACGTCTCCATTCGTCCCTCCATTAACGCCTGTCGCGACACCACTGGAGGCGGGCTGCACGATGTTGGGGCGTGAGCGGAAGACGGCCTAACGGTGTGCGGGACCGTAGCCCAGCTTTTTTAAAGACTGCGATGGAGCTCCGTATGCCACGGCAAACTGGCTGACACTGACGGCGGCGGTGCACAAATGCTGCGCAGCTAGCGCCATTCGACGGCCAACACCGCAGTTCCTGGTGTGTCCGCTGTGCCGTGCGTGTGATCATTGCTTGTACAGCCCTCTCGCAGTGTCCGGAGCAAGTATGGTCGGTCTGACACACCGGTGTCAATGTGTTCTTTTTTCCATTTCCAGGAGTGTAATTATTAAGGCTGATGATATTAAAACCACATCAAACAAAAACAAAGGAAGAGTTTTTTTCCGTACGTGAATGTATACGCACAAACTAACAAAGATTTTGTAACGAAATTTGTTTTCAGGTTCCCTCCGCCCCGCCAAAAATCCAAAAAAAGATTCCTGTTTACAATGATCTGCAAGTATGGGGGGGTGGGTCGTTTGATGACCTCAAAAAGCAGTTGAAACTTGATAGTTGAAACTATAGTAACAAACTGACGAATTTTGACGTAATTTGTTATAAACAAATAGAGACAACCTCTCTCTATGTCCGAGAGTGACTCCTGTTATAAAATAGGAAAATGGGTGAAAAACATAGAATAACTCAATCACTTACATATCTGCCTGGGTGTTGCTCTGCTAGAGCACACACGTCTTCTCCCGATGCTATCCAGTTCCTGAGTAGCCCCTGTCATAAAAGATGTAGGTGTGGCGGGGTTGCATGATCCCATCCCGGGAGGGGATGGGAGGAATGGAGATATGTTTGGGTGTGTTTATGTCCAGTGATTGATTATTAATCGTATAGTAATGGTTCGCTTTATTTATTTATGCACAACATATTCAATTTATTAACGGTGATTTAAACAACCATGCCCTGCACTAAGCGTTGTTCCTCTGATGGTCTGTCCGCACTTTGCTGACAAATTTCTGGCACTGCTAACGGACGTTTATCATTTATATTGCGAATCGCAACTGCCCTTTTCACACTCCAATGCAGTAAGCACAAAGTTACTTTACATCCGACGATTTTGGCCCGTTACAAACGACGTGTTGAGTTCTGCTTGCTAGGGAGTCCTGAACCCCGCCACGAAGTTCGTCCGATACTCTGTTCAGTCGGCGATAGTGCGGAAATGTTTCAAAAGCCATCTAAATATTGAGGAACGCGACATAAAGCTAAGCGTCTCTGTATATTCCTCGCTGCAGGTCATCCTACAAAGTTTAGTCCACAACGACACCGCGTTAGACAGGTCGTGTTCTTACCCTCATGTTTGCTTCACTATGAGAGCCACACCACAGACGATAAGCGAGCACAGTGTCATTCCCTACCACAAAATCAAAAGAATGCCAAATTTACATAGAAAATTCCCGAAGGATCCAATTTAAACCATTTTTTTTCTCTCTATCCGTTCTACTCCTGGCGGCAAACAGCGGTTTAATAGCTTGTCTGCTTCACCTCTGCTGAATAAACTTCAGTGGCCTTACTAACTAATGCTGAAACTGCATTGCTACGATCATTACTACACAGACGCAAGATATGCAACACGGCTCTATTACGTTTGAGGGAACCTGTTACACCTTTACTACTATTTAATTTATACAAAGCATGAAGAAACTAACCAATACGGTAACAACAATGTAGTTCCCTTGCATATATTATTGTTCTTTTTCGAAACAACACCAGCTCCTATTATTTTCAGTCACATGGAAGTTATTCACACAGTGAAAACTGATCATATACTGAAAGACAGGATCACAAAGATATTTTTCTCTGGACACGGCACTCCAGCTTCCCGAATCATAAATTTCTTTATCTATTCAGTTCTTTGATCGTTCTTCCGTACTTTCACGAGAAAATTCGCTTCCTCCATCATCCTTAGTCCCCTGTTGCACTATGCTGCACAAAGCACCCCTCAACATTAATTTTTATACGCTGAAAAAGGGGACGGGGTTCTTAACGGCAATAAAGTAACAGCAGAATTAATTAGATACGTAACTCAGCAGCGGTGAAGCAGAATAAAGCTTGACAGAACTTTACAGAACTTCGTGCCCAGTTTAGCAACTAATCATATTTTTCACTAGTCTTCCGGAGGTATACGACGTTCAATTTATCGGTTATACAAGTATAACGAGGACGATGTCCATATAAAAACAATAAGTTGTTTTTTATGTTCGTGTGTACTAGGCCTCCTCCTGACGTCATTTACTGATACACTATATACGTTTATATCTGTAGTCCGTAAATAAATCAATTTTACAGATAAAACAAAAATCTACATTTTGTAAAACCTCCTGCACTACATATGTTTTAAGGCACAAAATAACACCTTAAATTGTAAATATTCTCACGCAAATTCTGCATTTGTCAAATTTAGTGCATTTTCTCAGAATACAAGTAACCTACACAGAAGATGGAAGATAGCTGTACTGAACAGTTCACTTTCGGGAGTAACCTCAAAAAACTATTAAATTACCTACATATATTGGCTGGATGTGGTGGAAAAGACGTCTGCCCTCAACTCAGCTCTTGCAGATAGTCATCATAGACCGAAATCAGTTGCCTATTTACATAAAACTGTGAAGCAACGGCCTTTTGCTGCAGCTATTTTCGTGAGATCGCCGAAGTTAAGCACTGTCGGGCTTGGCTAGTACTTGGATGGGTGACCGTCCGGGTTTGCCGAGCGCTGTCGGCAAGCGGGGTGCACTTAGCCTATGTGAGGCTGACTGAGGAACTACTTGACTGAGAAGCAGCGGCTCCGGTCACGAAAATTGACAAAGGGCAGGAGAGCGGTGTGCTGACCACATGCCCCTCCGTATCCACCACATCCATTGACGCCTAACGGCTGAAGACGACATGGCAGTAGGTCGGTAATATTGGGGCTTACAAGGCCTATTCGGGCGGAGAGAGAGAAAACTGTGGTACGCAGCTAGGATGTAGACGTGAACTAGAATGAGGACATACGAGGACAAGAAACGAATAACATAAATCATTTCCAAAACACCATACTGTCTTCCGTTTTGTCTCATGTCTTTTTGAAATGTAGCAGAGTAATAGGAATATATTTCTAATCAGAATACTGTACCATATTAATGGTTTATTCCGTCGCTTCTTCGAAGATCCATTTAAATTTGTGTTTGAAAAGCAAACAAACTGCATTTTGGTCCACTAATATTTGTTTATTATCAACAACTTTTCGTCGTGATAGCCCGTCATCAGGCGGGGACAGATGATAGCCTAACAAGATGAAAACAGATTCTTAACAGACAAATATTAGTGGGACAGAACACTACATGTTTTAAATATCAGGATATCCGTTTATTAAAACACTGTGTTCTGCTGCGTGAAGAAATCCGTAACTGTCTGCTGCACATTCCTGTCCGACAGGAAGCGTTGACTCTTTATTGCCTTTTTTTTAAATGGGCATAAGTGATAACCGCACGGGTAGAGATCAGAACTACAGGGTGGGTGCTCGAGTGTCTCCTATTCGAGGTGACCGTAAGGGATGGGGCTGGCCTCTCCGATTTACCGTCGTCTTGTGTCGAATAGTGACCAGTACGAAACGTGGCGCACTATTCCACAACGGTGGTTTTCGACAGAAATGCTGCTGTATTCGCATTCATTTTCCTAAGATGTCTAGCAGTGTTACCCCTTCGGCACCCAAGAAAAGAATTACAGGACGATGGACCTGCTTGGGCGCATTTGGTAATAACATCGTCATAGTTATGTCTCCGAATTTAGCGCATGCACGTCGGGAAGACACAAATGCCACACTAATTCCTTGCCTACATGTCGGTGCTTATAGAACCATAACCGCTTTGAAGTCGCTCTGCATTGCAATACACCTTGCAATGCACTTTTTGAATGCACCTTTTAGCATCAACTGAACAAAAAATAGATTTTTACCATCCACATTTCCTTCTAAAAGTATTACGTATTACGTATAACCGAAACACACTTCGTCATCGTGAGAAAACTAGCGAGTATTACAGGGGCTGTGGAGAAATCGTCTCATAAAAGAAAAGTGTACTACTACATTGAAGCAAGAAAAGAAATATGACCGAGCGAGATGGCGCAGTGGTTAACACACTGGACTTGCATTCCGGAGGACCACCGTTCAAACTCCCTTCCGGCCATCCTGTTTTACGTTTCCGTGAGTTCCCTAAACCGCTTAGGGCAAAAGCCGGGATGGTTCCTTTCAAAGGGCACAGCCGACCTCCCCATCCTTCCCTAATCCTATGGGACCGATGACCTCGCTGTTTGGACCATTGCGCCGATTCAACCAACCAAGCAAAATAAATATCTTAACGTCGAATATAAATAGGTTAGAAAGTGTTTACTGAAAGTATGCGTGTGGAGAATAAATAATATAGACAAGAAGAGAATACAAACTCTTGACACGTGACGCTACAGAAGACTGCTGAAGATCAAATAGTTGGATCAGGTAACTAGTGAAACAGTACTGAATTGAAACGCGGAAAAAAGAAATTTATGGCATTACTTGACTAAACGAAGAGTAGGTTAATAGGACACATCCTGTTGCATCAATGAACTGTTAATCTGGTAATGTGAGGGAAGCGCGGAGAGGGGTGCACAAAATTGTAGAAGGAGACTAAGTCCTGAATACAGTAATTCAAGTGGATCTAGGTTGCAGATCGCAGTATTTATGCAAAGATGGACAGACTTGTATAAGACAATTAGCTTGGAGAACTGCACCAAACCAGTCTTCGGACAAGACGAAGACGACGACGACGACGACGACGACGACGACGACGACGGCAACAACAACTACAACGCACTTAAAGTGTCTGAGAAACGATGTGAAAATTGGTGAGTGTTTAAGAACTGAGATATTGGATACCAGCAAAATACCCAAGTCGATACCTGCCTTTTTCAGTAAGGCGTCTCCAAGCCTACGAAGACTTTTTGGCTCCTGATGAACACACCTGCAAGTATGATATACATCATAAAGATAAGAATTGCCCATATATTACATTGTAACATGGACGAAGGGAGCAATTTATATTACAAATGTAAATGACTGCCCGGATATTTATGGCTATTTATTGACCTGTAGAGTCTACACCCATTTTGTAACGAATCTGCAAAAATAATTTCGATTTAGATATTACATTGGCTATGTAATATCATTATGACGACTTGATAAACCTACAGGCAGATTATCTCGAACAACAATTTCGATGTCTTCAAAATCTCCCCTGGCTACAATTCAGACCTGCAAGCGTGCAGCTGCGAAGACTGTGTCCAATGCTATTGGAGCGATGTAGTCGGTAGCACAGTGCGAAGCAGATGCCGTCCAACCAAATCCCACACATTCTCCAAGTTGTACTGATCCTGACCTGGGGTGCTCAACATTGTTCAGAACGTGATGACTAACGCGAGATGTGAAGAGGATTCTCTTATAGGGACAGCAGGCTTCCCCGACATTATTACAACAAATATCAGTAAGAGCTGTTGTGGATGTGCCCAGCATTGTAGTCTCTTAACGAACACCAGCAGTGTAACTCATTATAGCTATTGCTTCAAACACCATGGTTACAAAATGTATCCGGCAGAATATTACATGTACAGGGTGTTTCAAAAATGACCGGTATATTTGAAACGGCAATACAAACTAAACGAGCAGCGATAGAAATACACCGTTTGTTGCAATATGCTTGGGACAACAGTACATTTTCAGGCAGACAAACTTTCGAAATTACAGTAGTTACAATTGTCAACAACAGATGGCGCGGCGGTCTGGGAAACACTATAATACGATATTTTCCACATATCCACCATGCGTAGCAATAATATGGCGTAGTCTCTGAATGAAATTACCCGAAACCTTTGACAACGTGTGGTGGTACACCTGATCTTTCAAGTGTCCCCACAGAAAGAAGTCACAGGGGTTCATGTCTGGCGAATAGGGAGGCCAATCCACGCCGCCTCCTGTATGTTTCATATAGCCCAAAGCAATCACACGATCATCGAAATATTCATTCAGAAAATTAAAGACGTCGGCCGTGCGATGTGGCCGGGCACCATCTTGCATAAACCACGAGGTGT
Source organism: Schistocerca gregaria (assembly GCF_023897955.1). Lineage (NCBI taxonomy): Eukaryota > Metazoa > Arthropoda > Insecta > Orthoptera > Acrididae > Schistocerca > Schistocerca gregaria. The sequence goes on along the minus strand of NC_064920.1, from coordinate 321,526,776 downwards.
TCGCAGTGTCGTCTAAGGCAGTTTGTACCGCCACAAATTCAGGAAGAATGTCCAGATAGCGTGATGCAGTAATCGTTTCGGATCTGAAAAATGGACCAATGATTCCTTTGGAAGAAATGGCGGCCCAGACAGTACTTTTTGAGGATGCAGGGACGATGGGACTGCAACATGGGGCTTTTCGGTTCCCCATATGCGCCAGTTCTGTTTATTGACGAAGCTGTCCTGGTAAAAATAAGCTTCGTCAGTAAACCAAATGCTGCCCACATGCATATCGGTGTCATCAATCCTGTGCACTATATCGTTAGCGAATGTCTCTCATGCAGCAATGGTAGCGGCGCTGAGGGGTTGCCACGTTTGAATTTTGTATGGATAGAGGTGTAAACACTGGCGCATGAGACGATACGTGGACGTTGGCGTCATTTGGACCGCAGCTGCAACACGGCGAACGGAAACCTGAGGCCGCTGTTGGATCACCTGCTGCACTAGCTGTGCGTTGCCCTCTGTGGTTGCCGTATGCGGTCGCCCTACCTTTCCAGCACGTTCATCCGTCACGTTCCCAGTCCGTTGAAATTTTTCAAACAGATCCTTTATTGTATCGCTTTTTGGTCCTTTGGTTACATTAAACCTCCGTTGAAAACTTCGTCTTGTTGCAACAACACTGTGTTCTAGGCAGTAGAATTCCAACACCAGAAAAATCCTCTGTTCTAAGGAATAAACCATGTTGTCCACAGCACACTTGCACGTTGTGAACAGCACACGCTTACAGCAGAAAGACGACGTACAGAATGGCGCACCCACAGACTGCGTTGACTTCTATATCTTTCACATCGCTTGCAGCGCCATCTGTTGTTGAAAATTGTAACTACTGTAATTCCGAAAGTTTGTCCGCCTGAAAATGTACTGTTGTCCCATGCATATTGCAACAAACGGTGTATTTCTATCGCTGCTCGTTTAGTTTTTATTGCCGTTTCAAATATACCGGACATTTTTGAAACACCCTGTAAGATATTCCATGTAATGATGGCAAACCCCTCTATTGTATGGATGGTTCAGGATAAAGAAATACGGTTTTCATAAATTAAAAGAAAGAAATGCTATTCTAAATAATTAATATTTGCAAATGTTTACCTAGATACATACTGAAACAACTTTATTGATTTAAGTGGTTAATTGCGTACTGTAGAACACAAAGCAGCGCTGTTATTAGTGCGCGGAGGAATACTTTCTGGAATGAATGTAGATCATTTATTTAAAATTCAACAGTTATCAACAAAAAATATTACGTGAAACCCCAGTTACTACCTCCCAACGTAACTCACGTATTGTATAACTCTCAAGTATATGAACCTTAAAACTGGGAATACTGTCTAATCTTTAAAACGTCCTGTTAATATACAAATAAAGAAGTGTAACAAAATATTAACACAGCGTGTCAGGAAAATTTGCCTAGCGCATCACATCATCTAGATAATAAAATGGGTGAGCTGGTTACCGGTGTTGTTGGACAGACGCCACAGATTTTTAAACAGCTGTCATTTCTGTCTCATCGTTATACTACACAGGAGGCAGAACTGCCGATGAAACGAATGCCGCCCTCTGGTACGGTGCAGCTGAGACTCGACTGTTGCACGAATATCGCATGAGGCGGCCGAAGACAACTGGTATCGAGGCAGTCATCGGTCTGGCATTTTGGATTATTCTCGGCTATTTCTGTATAACGTTTCACTGTAATCACAAACAAGCATTACTTCACTTTGTTTCTCTTTACAAAAGTTAGCGAATATAATTAGAAAAAGATACTTCATTCGGTGGCAAAACAAGAGACAATAAAATAAGAGGGCGCTGTGGTAAGACACAGGACCTGTTTTCTGGAGGAAGGCAGTCCAAAACCTCGTCCAGTCATCAGATTTACGGTTCTCAAGGTTTACCAAACACGCTTAAGGCACATGCTGGACCAGTTCCTTTGTAATGGCACGGTCGATTCACTTCCTCAATCTGAGCTTGTGCTCCATCTCGACGGGCCACATCGACAGGAAATTGAAGTATGAGTATTACGCATATTGAAATATATCTCCCGCCTCTTCTTCTTCTCCCGCGGGGTATCAGTAGTTTCGAAAACTCGAGCCTTATTTTCTCTTAATATTACGTGCATCCTTATTACGCGGTACATCATATTCTTCACACGGTTAACTGTTTTATCGAGACTGTTTAGACAACGGTGGTCACATTAACAGAAATACACGAGGTTCATTCTGAAACTAATGCAGCCTTTTCTTCTTTTATTGAACGGCCAGATTATAATGGCGTACAACTATCTTTTTAATATTCCTCATAAGATCCTTGTATGCGCGCGCGGAGTCTTTCTCCCGTGGTGGCACATTGGAGTGTGAATGTATAGTGCGAGAGGACTTACTGTCCTCCCCTTGTTTCCACTCACAATAACTAGACGGGACAAATTGTCTATTATAAGTATTTATTACATTAAACTTTACAACTTGCACAGGCAGCGCGCCAACTGCGGCTCCTGAATGGAAGACATACACGCCCGTCCGCTACGGGGTCTCGCAGCTACCTGCTCGGCCGTTACAACGGCTAATCCTACTTGCGCGCACAAAGGACCTGGGCGATCCACTTCTGCACGTAGGTTGCAAATTCTTCCGACAGGGAGCAGACTATACTGGACAGTCTCACCTGTCCAGTTTGAAGCTGCCACTAGATGGCAGTTGGAGTGAGTAGCGGAGTCCAAACATCCTGTTAGTTCGTTGTCTTGTGACAGCAACAGAAGGGGAGCGCTTCAATATGGGGTCTGACACAGAGGGACGTTTAAGTCAGATGTTATTGAATTCCTCACTGCTAAACAAATTGCGCCTATTAAAATCTATCGATGCTTGCTAAACGATTCAGTAGGCGTAGATAATGTGAGGCGGCGGGTACTGCAGTTCAGTAGTGGTGAAAAGAATGTGCATGACAACCACATCCATCTCGATTCTGCTCCGCTGCCGTCACGCATAATGAACAGTGTTTGGATCAACTCATCCATGATGAACGGCGACCAAGGAATTGTGTGCCCAGCTGAATGTCAGCTGCAGTGACTTACACAAGGTGTCAAGACCACCTCGACCAATAACGAGGCTGAAGATTACAATTTTCTGAACACCATCACAACCGAAGGTGGGACGTGGTTTCACCACTACGAACAAGGATCCGAGAGACAGTCCATGGAGCGGCGACATGCGAATTCTCGAAGAAACAAGTAGAGCAAGACATATCCATCTGCAGGCAAAATTGTGCGCCCAGGGTCGGCAGATTGTGGTTCTTTTGAATGTATAGGAGTCCAAAGCAATTGTCCATTCAGAAAACTACAAGAAGACACTGAATAGATTGAAAGACCGAATTTTCAGAGTCGTGCCAGAGAAGTAGAAAACTTCTGCTTGCAACACGATAACGCCAGGGCCTCCAACAGTTTTTTAATCGTGGAGCTTCTTTCCAAAATGGGCTGGACTGTCCAACTATATCTACCGTACAGGTTTCCATTCTTTTGAGCCTGCGGAAAATTAACTGCGTGCCAACATTTATCAGACCCAGATGCTGTCGTCAAAGCTGTAAGACAGTGCCTAGCATCAGCTGGTTTAGGTTTTCATGAGCGCAAGAGGCAGGCTCTTATTCACCACTGGCACAGGTGCATAACGAGCGGTGATGACAATGTAGAAAAATGAAAGTATATAGCTAAATTCTTGTTCTATTTAAGTCTTTTTTTGTGGTTTCTGTATCTGTCGTAGTTTCCACGAAAATAAATGGAAGGTTTGAATGATGTCATAACGACAGCAGTGGACGCATATCAACTGTTGCAGGCCTTCTCTCAACAGAGATGTGCCTACGAGGCGCGGAAGCGACGGCACAGTGCAAATCTTTGGCCACTGTTTACAAGGCCCTCAACTGGATGGTGGGCGGCAGCGCTGGGTAACTGGCCAGTGGGCATCTGCTACTGGAGTAGGCGGCTGCCGGACGCAGGGCTCGGCCCTTTGTGTGACTCGGGGCCGCTCTTCATTATGTGAGTGTACCACTCGAAGCGCTCTCTGCGGAAGTTTCGCACAACGCCGGGGAAATTGCGGGAATCCAACAAATCTCGCCTGGTCCTCCGTCTTCTGTTTTGTCACCATCCAATTTCCGCTTTGCTCCTGCTGTGAATGCTGCAGACGCGATCTGTTCTCATTTGCAAGTGGTTCTTCTAATATCTGTTAATCTTAATTGTTAATTAGCATACATGCTCAGTTTTTTGTACACTTGTTTCATTGATTGGTCCACAAAATTTCACAGCAACTTAGATTATATAATTCTACACCAAAGCACAACAAAATGAAACAACTGCACGTACAAAATGATAGTAAATTTTCCGTAGTTCATCAAAGTTTCCAAAAGTTGCTCGTCTACGTGCTTTTCTTTTTCGCAGAGGCTTCTTCCAAACTTCACTGGGTAAAGCTTTCGCAACGAAACTAATGGGAACTGCTGATTTCATTTTGATTCCGCTCGGGGAACGTCTCATTTTCCTTTGAGTTTATTAAATTACCGTTCACCTTGGGCCATCCACTGTAAATGTGAGAACCACTGATTTCAGTAGCACTGTATTTGTTCGGCCTTTTTTATTGACATAAACTTCCCTACAGATATTATAATTTTATCCTATTATGTCACTCTAGTACGTCACAAGAACCCCATTTCTGGTGACTGCACTTCTCTTAAGTTGTTACCTAGATGTTCGCATCTCATTTCCGTAAAACAGAGCCGGTTTAGAGATGTTATGCATTCGGGCGTTACGTCCTTTACTCATGCGTTCCCCATTGTGCCTATTAATGCGTTAACTGAGTTTCATGTTTCCCGGGATATTTTCCCTACGTCAGCATTGAACGTTTTTACATATATGTTGCAACTCAAGTATGTTAATGAATTTATCCTGAAGAGTGGCAGCTAGTGGGGCTTCGGTGAATACTCCGATGGCAGTGGTAATGAAGGTGATGCTCTTCGGTATGATGAAAGAGAAAGAGAAGTCGTCCAAACCATTGCCTTTTGGTGAATATGATCCTGGAGGGCTAAGGGAGTTATTCCTGACAGAAAAACGCGCATGTCAGGAGGCGCTCCCATCATATGACTACTCACCCTCATATGGGAATACGCACACAAACTCAGTAGATTAATGTGCAACAGTTACGTCAAAGACATAACCCTGCAGACTTACATAGCTACGTCAATGTTTGTGAAAATTGCCACACGAAGGAGAATGTGTATGATTGAAACGAACTTAACAGCACACGCTGGATTGCCAGAATACAACTGGAAGACAGTTCACATACTGGATGTATCGTAATGTCAAATGATGATATTCTGACAATTATGAACACGCTGGTAAGGAACGTACCGAATTTTACGACAACACCCGGAAAGCATTGCGCAAAGATTCACGGTTGACATCGGAGTCGTATATGATGGAAAGGTGAGAACACAACTGTTGTAAAAACAGTGAGTACGCTACTGCGTACTTCCAGGAGTCGATTATATCCCCGAACTATCGCACAACTATCCCTTGCTTGTAAAGAGAAAATAAGATGGAAATACACATGAAGAAGCGGTCAAGTCATACAGGTATATCTTCCTCCCGCTTTTACTTTCATGACATTCTTGCTTAAACTCTCGATCCCAACGCCACAGATCTGTGACATCGCCACCTGGACGCCCTCACTAGCCTACAACCTCAGCGGCCAAGACTCTCGAGAAGAGTTGTCATCTTTATTCATCCGTAGATCTCTTTTTACAAGGATATAGGACATGTCAAAGTATTTACAAGTTTAGACCAATTTAAAATACACTAACTTGTATACACATACAAGTATTCTAGTTAGAGACAATCATTAGATTTACTCCTGATATACAATATTTTTTTTGCAAATAGCTTATTACATAATGTAATGCCACACTGTTCACTCATATCTCACTGCCAGACACACACACACACACACACACACACACACACACACACACACACACACACTGGTGATCTCTGGGCCATTTTCTGTCCTGAAAAACTGAGTCAGCATCTCTCTATGAGTGAGATGTTGAGCTCTCAGAAAGATGAACAGGTGTTAGTACTGTGCTATGCATAGCTTGGGGGTAATTTTTCTAGACAAGGAAAAAAGAAGGAAAGAAACATAGTGTGTAAGTGCTTTGTGAAATGTTGAATGTTTTTAATTATTATTATTATTTATTTGTATAACTTTTTTAACCAAACCCCTACTCTGTTTTCTCTAAGTAATCCTTCAATGTATAAAATGTATTGCATAGGAGGTACTTTTTAGTTGCTTTTTTAAATAAGTGTATTTCTGCAATTTCTTTAATCTCTTTTGGTAATTTATTGTACAGTTTTATTCCTTCGTAGAAAACGCTGTTTTGAGTTTTATGCTTATTTTCTCTTGGTGAATGTAAGTTAAGTCTATCTCTTGTTGCATGGTCATGGACAGAACTGTTTGTGCATAATTACTAATGCTATTTTTGATGTGTACAACTGACTAGTAAATGTATTCACATGGAGCAGTTAAAATCCCGAGTGTTCTGAACAGATCATCACAGTGAGCTTGACTAGTTTTTTTGGTTATTATCCTTATGACTCTTTTCTGAAGTTTGAAAATTGTGTTCATATTTTGTACAAAATTGTTATCCAAAAAAGAATGCCATAGCTAAGAATTGAGTGTACATATGAATAATATGTAACTAAAAGACACTGCATGTTACACATTGATGATGGGATTCCTCAGGGCATAACATGCTGATGACGTTCTGTTTTCAAGTACCTTCGTGTGTTCACACCACGTCAACTGAGAATCCATATTCATTCCTAGAAATTTGGCATTTGTTACACAGTCTATAGAGGTACCACCTACATTTAATATAACATTGTCATTTTTCCTCTTCAAACTGAAATTCACGCCATTTGTTTTCTTTATGTTCAATGTCACTTTATTATTTATTGACCAAGCAAAAATTTCCTTGAAAGTTTCATTTGCTTTCTCGGCAATGAGTTCTCTTGTTTTCTCAGTGACTATAATACTGCTGTCATCAGCGAAGAGATTTTTTTCACCATGAGTAACACTACTGGGAAAGTCATTGATGTGTATCAGGAACAGTATTGGTCCTAATATGCTACCTTGCGGAACCCCTATATTAATGTATTTTGGCTCTGATAAGTGTTTTACTAAATGTTTAGATCTATTTGAAGTATGTGTTATCTCTACCCTTTGTACCCTATCTGTTAGGTATGATCGAAACCAGTCATTAGCTACCCATTTCATTCCCAACGCTTCTAATTTATTTAATAGAATCTTGTGGTCGACTGTATCAAAGGCCTTACAAAGATCCAAAAATATACCTGTGACACGCTCATTTTTGTCAAGCGCATCAAGTACAACTTTTGTAAATTCTAATATGGCTGACTCCGTATTTTTACTACTTCAGAAACCAAACTGTGATTCGCTTAAAAGATTCAGGTAATTCACTAATCTGCCTGTCATAAATGCTTCTATTATTTTTTAGAATGGTGACAGCAGGGAAATGGACCGGTATTTTTCTATGTCTTCTGCATTACCTTTCTTAAGTAAATGTACAACTCTTGCCTGTTTTAACTGCTCTGGAAATGCCCCTGATGTGAAAGATTCATTTATTACATTTGTTAAGGGGTCTTGTATAATCCCTATGCATTGTCTTAGTAGACACATTGGTGCTTCATCTAAGCCTAATGACTTTTTATTTTTAGTTTTTGAACGGTTTTATTGAATTCATTCTCTGTGGTTGGAACTAACATCATTGTATTTAACGCAACATTATTTATCTGTTTTTGGGAATTTTTGCTGTAACTTCTCTACAATACTTGAAAAAGTGCTTGTTTACGTAGTTTGCTAAGTCTTGTGGATCATTTATTACTTTATCCCCCCCCCCCTTCAGCAGTGTATTATTCTGTGCTTGTTTATTTCTCCCCGCTTCCTTTTTTATAACGTCCCAGACTGCTTTGCTTTTATTCCCTGCATTGTATATCATTTTGTCATTAAATGACTTTTTGCAGCAATCAGCACCTTTCTATACATCTTGTATCTATGACCGAAATTTAAGAATTCTGGATGATTGCGACTCTTTTCCATGGAACTGAGGTATGTAAGTGTTTGGGAGGACTTCTTAATACCTGCTGTTATCCATCTGTTTTTGTGAAATTTTGATACAGACATGCATACTTTTGAAAATGCCTTTTCAAAGTTCAATTTAAATGATGTGGAGAATTTAGAGAGTTTCAGATTCACAATGGTTTCCTTATACACTTCATCCCAGTTATATTTTGCTAGATCTTTCGGAAAATCTTTTATTTTGATTTCTGATAGATGTCGTTTGTAGGCCTGTAGTTTAGGAAATGATTCGATGCCTGATTTTACTGTTATTTGACAGAGATGGTCTGATAGCCCGAGATCTTTTACAGCTACATCACATTTTTCCCTGACATATTTGTGGCCACATGGTCAGTTAATGATGTAGTCATTGTAGTAATCCTTGTTGCAATACTGACCAATAGGAACATTCCAAAATTTTGAAGGATATTTATGAGGGTGCTGCTGGATTCATTTATGATATCAGTGTTAATGTTAATGTCCCCACACAGAATTATGTTCAACTTTGTACTTGAGACTTTCTCTAGAACTTCTGTTAATTTATTGAAAAAAGTGTCCACACTTCAAATGGGAGATCTATACACACACAAAACAATTAATTTCTTGGTGATATCAAGCCCTGTTAATTCAATAGCTGATATTTCAAAGTGTGTGTCTTCACTTACTGTACTGAGGTCATGTCTTGATTTGAACTGTATTCCTTTTCTGATATAAATGCTTGACATCTGAACAGTCTGTTATAGACGGGTATGTAGTGAACGTGGCAGAAAGACGCGTGTTGATCGGTGCCTGGTGCCTGTTGTAGCGTATCAGATATTTCACAATAATTCCGACATCAATAGTACCCAGGGTGCATTTTTAATATTGCAGAAAGTATATTTCCGGGTGTGTAAGCGGGACGGTCGTAAGTTTGTGGCGAACGAACGTCACGTCATCTGGAGCAGTACGTGACTATAGACGGGCTACTGAGAATCACATCACGCCGATTTAAACGTGGGGCGAAAGGCACCAATCAGTTTCGGCCAGGTCTGTACGGAGATACATGCACCACATAGGCTTCAACAGACGACGGCAGACATCCCAAACAGAGCCTTTCTACGACACGCGGGAAGGCCAACATTGGAACTTCTATGCTTGAGCTCCAGCCTAATTCATTGTGACGGAAATTGCTATGTGGAGTTACAGATCACAGCGCCGGTGGTACAGAACAACACAAATGGAGTCTGAGGGAGGGTTTCTCATTTCAAAAAGTGTCAGAAGTAGCCGAACCAGTTATTTTCATGTTTGCGCAACAGAATACTTAATACTTAGCGGGGCAGCAAGTTGTTCTGCAGCGTGTTTGCGTATTAAACGGAGCTACCGAGTAAACTCAAACTGTTCCTAGCTGCTTGGCGAGAGAAACAAAGAAACATGAAATTTACAAAAATCGATACACAAGCAGCTTGCGTGCTTGGAGAAACAGTCTGAGCTATGGGAAGCAAACACTTTGAGAGTAGATAGACCGCTGTCTTGTTGTCTTAGCAAAGTTTGCATTCTATCTGCTAATTTAATTACACTAATGCTAATTATGTATTATGAGCAGATAGATAAAATCAATTAGTTTATCTGCCGAGAGGTTCTAGGCGCTACAGTCTGGAGCCGAGCGACTGCTAGGGTCGCAGGTTCGAATCCTGACTCGGGCATGGATGTGTGCGATGTCCTTAGGTTAGTTAGGTTTAATTAGGTCTAAGTTCTAGGCGACTGATGACCTCAGCAGTTAAGTCGCATAGTACTCAGAGCCATTTGAACCAACCAATTAGTTTACTCTATTGCACTCGGTTTCATTGCGAAAAATAGACATACCTGGAACGTCTGTGATTCCTGAACTACTCGTTAGCAATGACGCAACAGACGAAAAGGAAAACAGGAAAGAATATTGTCTTTGATAGGCTGTGATGAATGTAGGACGACTTCCAACAGTAAAAGATACTTCTGGTAACATTGTAAGAAAAGGGAAAGAAAAATTTTCTGTCGTTTCCATAAACTTTAATTACTAGCAATTTGGAGGACGTGTACTTGTACACATTTTGCACAGGGCTCTGTGTTTGGCCAGCCTTGGATATAGGAGATCAAACAAACACAAACACAAACACAAACACACACACACACACACACACACACACACACACACACACACTTTTATTTATTTATTTATTTATTTAACCTGACTTTTAAGCGTCATTTATGATGTTTTGCGACTAATACGAATCCAAGTAATTGTAATTACCTACTTCAGTACCTTTATCCTGCACACTGTCCTAATAGACCTCACAGTTTCTGTGATCGAGGTGGCGCAGCTGCAACACAATGGATTCGCTCTCTGGAAGATGCCGATTCTGATCTTCGTCTGGACATTCCGATACGCTTCTGGATGTGCCAGGGCAGTTCCTTCTACAGCGATACAACCGATCTTGGTCCACATACCTTCCCAAATCTTTTCAGCTCTCTTTCTGATGACCTCGTTGTCGACAGGGCCCTCTTCCTTCCTTCCTTCCTTCCATCCTCCCTCTCCTTCTTTCTTTCTTGTTTTCTTTCTTTCTTTCTTTCTTTCCCTGGCTACACTGTAATACAGTATGTTTAGTTAGTAGTATTTTTTTCAGGATACAGTATGTAGGAACCATCCCTCTTTTTCAGTAACCTACCACATATTTTCCGTTCCCAACTAATACCATGTCGTAAGGATCAAAAACGAACTCCGTTTTCGGTATCTGATGATGGCTGATAACTTAATTTCACATTTTTGCACGTGTTTGAATGTGGCTTTCGTCACAATGAAGTGCAAAATATTCTCATACCGAAATCTACAAAATTAAACAAAAAAGGGAAGAAAGAAGCAACGGTATGAGTTGAGTACGATGCAAAATTAAACTGTGCTCGTTTCTCGACTGGAAAAGGACGGAACGAAGTTGATATAAAAACTGCAACAAGTCTTTACAGCTCCTGTAGAAATAACGGCATGGTCAACATAGGGTTTACCTTATAAATAAAACATTAACTCCGTGCCTCTGGAAAACGACGGAAACGAACCAACTGCTGCGAAACCCCGCGCGCCGGCAAACGACGAAGCGGATAAGCAAACGAGCCGTAAGCACTGGGACTTAGCGGTCTGAATCCAGTCCTGTATAATTTAATGCAAAAGCGAGCAAACATGATGACCACTCTTTTGACATTTCGTCGCATGTGAATCATTCGATTACTTCACTACCGCTGTAAAACATTTGCTACTCTTAAGTGAAAGCTGAGTCGGTAGCCACTTTAAAATCCATCAGCTCTATTCAGTGAATGAATAAGATTACATACAAAACGTTTGTATAGGTGCATATGATTTCAGTCAGATTTTGTACGCCTGACACTTGGTAATATGTAGAGTCGGTCAGGCAGTAGGTTTCTCACGTATCGTCATGTCAAGAGCGTACTTCACGATTCAGGGAAAATAGCTGCCACTAAATATCGTGAACGAGAATGTGTTGATGACAGAAGTCGTCGCCAACTAGCGCCAGTCGAAACATAGAATAAATGACCTACTTATCGGCGTAATCACGCCCTCCTCCCATGCTGGACAACACCAGCTTACTTTATTTACTCCACGACACATTATAAATTAAAGTCCACCGTATCGTTTTAGTGTCTGTATGTTACACCTAATAGCAGCAAGTACTGTACAGAATTTGATACGGTTTTTAACACACTGACAGAAAACTGTTTGGAGTAGTTACCACGTAAGTATGGCAACATATCGATAAACTGAGACACGTGCTGACAGGTTCGTAAGAGGTCGGCCACCTTAAACGTGAATCCTTGGAAGAAAGAGGCCCTAGTTCTCGCAAAACCTTGTTGCGTGAATTTAGAAAACCTGTATTCGAAGAAGACTGTGTGACCATTAAGCTGCCACTATTAGGTCACGTACAGGTTATTTTTCCATTGCTCAGTATGTGAATGGTATTGGAAACTAAATCGCTAATACTGGAACGATAATTCTCCGCCATGCTCTGTACAGGGGTTTGCGGAGCATACACGTAGACGTAAAATCGGTGAGCAATCCTACCATCCGCATATACCAACTCAATGAGTCGCAGAAGCTACCAGGCATCACGTTTATCTCTGCTGACCGTATGCTAAACGGTGCAGAGACTAGGGTGGATTCACGAACATTGCCAGTGGCCTCTCTAAGCACGGTAAAAGGTCGCTTGAACCGAAAACTCGTGGGGCACACTTTGACGACAGGGTACAATTATGTCGAAAACCAAATGGAGCTGCATGTCCGGCTTGCCGAAGAAACACACCTTATATAGGTGATGGAGAAATTCTCGTGCGGAGGATGTTAACATTTGATACAGAGTCGACCCTGGTACGTTGTCCATCGTCTCTCATCCGCAAACTAATTTATTCGCCAATCACGTGCATTCGTTCGTCAGCCTACAGCAGCCTGCAGCCGTCCTGGACTTGCCTTATCCCACCGCTCGTCAGTTTATATCCACACCAAAAACACACAAGACACTTAAGGGCGCATGGCACAGGGTTCTTTGTGCACCATGGTCACTTGGGGAAGTGACATATTATACTCACGAATAGTGTTCGGGAAGAACGCTTGACATGAGCTCGAGTCTCTCTAATTTTACATGCGTGGTCTTTTCGCGAGATATGCGCAGAAGGAAGCAATATGTTAATTGATTCTTCTAGAAACGTACGCTCTAGGAATTTTAACGGTAGACCAAAACCATAATGCACAACGTCTCTGTTGTAGCGTCCGCCACTGTGGGTGGATGACCACCTCTGTGGTACCTTCGCGCTTACTAAGCGTGACGAAACGCTTTGCTCTTCTTTGAATATTCTCCATTTTCTCTGTCAGTTCTGTCTGCTATAGGTCCCTGACTGGCTAGCAATACTCAACTGTCGTTCGAACGAGGGTTTGATAAGCCTACCTAGTTCGTCGGTGCACTATACTTTCTGAAGATTCTTCTCATGAATTTCAGTCTGGTATATAGGTTTTTCTATGATCCGATGTAAATCGGTCCGGAAGCATCCCCAGATGTTTGAGGAGCGCGACTACTTGTGGTGACTGTTCCGCACTCGTGTTACTGTACCAGAATTATTTGAATGCATTAAGGAGCTTGTGTTCCTCCACAGGCTAAGTCACCTCACTTCCACTGAGACTCTATCGAGGGTTATGAGCGTGTCTCGGACCTAGCTCCGACCAAATTAGGTGAGTAGTTGGCAGCCGTTGATTGGGATGCCTCCAATTGCCTTCGGTGTGTCATGGAGTCCGTGCAATGGTGCACCGTGGTGGCGCCACACGATGTTTCATTGCTGAGGAGCGTGTAAACTCTACAGGCACAGCAAAACGTTTGGTGGAGGGAACTCTCTCTTGCCTGATACGTAGGATTGACGGTGGTCCGCATGGAAAGTATGTGATGGAACCTGTGTGCACGTACCTAAATGAATAATCACATTATCAAGCATATGGAACACAAACTCACAGCTGTGTTCTCTAAAATCTAGTTTGGTTTCAGAAAAAAAGAAAAGAAACGAGGAAACAGAGAAGGAATACTAACAGTAAAATTAGTTGCAGGGATATAAAGACATAACAAAAGCTTTTAACAGTATGGGGAAAAATCTGTGAAGCGCTGAAGAAGGGAGGAACAGAGTACAGATGCGTAATATTGGCATAGGGTTTGCACAAAAAATGGGAGGACTGTTAGTAGTGTATGACCATAAGAAGCACAAATCAAGAAATGAACGCAACAAAGTGGTGCGTTATCTGCTTTTATTTCTACAATATGCATGGAGTAGGTTGAGACGTGCGAGTATGTGCAGGTGCTTAGCTATTTGAACATGTTGATTGATTTACGTACGTAGGAAGTAATAATACTCGAAATGAGAGGACGACATGGAATAAGAAACAGAACTGCGCAAGCAAATGGTGATTTCAATAAAAAGAAGATACTATATTCTAAAAGTGACTATATCTGGCAGCGTATGTTTGGAGCGTAGCATTATAGGGACGCGAAATTGGGGATTAAGGTAGAGAAACGACAGAAATATTTTAAGATGCAATTACCAGATCACAAGTAATGACATCCGCATAAGAGTACCTGTACACAGAAGTTTGTAAGAAGCTTCATTAGAAAAGAGCAAATGAGAGACTTTAGTACCATTTGCTTCCTTATGGTCAGTTCAAAAGCGTCAAAAAATCTTGTGCAGGATAAAACCAGTAACTTGCACAGGGTATTACCACATATTCTTTCACCTAGGATGCTTTATTCTTGAGTAAGTCTATCTATTATTTTGCCATGATTAGCTAATTCCGCCTTGAGTGCTATGTCAACGGAAAGTGACGTACATAAAGACAACGACTGAGGTACATAAATCCAATTATGACATGTCACATGTAACACCTACATGCAAGCAGATATCTGAAGGAATCCTGAGTCAAGTGATGAATAGGTATCCATTGTCGCCAATTATACTGCTGCCAACCAACCCTTGTTTTGACACATTAGTAACCGCAAAGAAATTGAATTCGAGTCCAATATTCATATCAAAGAAAAATCTCCGACGCCTTTAGTGATGGATTAGTGTCGATCACCCAATAACGACCACTTGATTACCACAATAGAAATGCAGTCTTCACTGAAATGACCAGCACATTATTTCGTCGGCTTCCTTTACCTCTAGATGCTAAAGATCTCAAATATTCGCACGCTACTAAAAACTTGTCGGATGAATGTTGTATGCCTTCTCATTACCAAATGCGACTAACTTTCTGAGATTTCTCAACATATATCAAAGTACATTAGTTAATAATAGTTATGGCCGAATACGTTGAGTACAAAACGAGGCAACGTCGTTGTCAATAAAGGGAAAAGTAGAAACGTCTACTGCAGACACCGTGTGACGCTGCACCTTATAATAGAGAGTGCCCTCGAATGGACCTCCCGTAAATCACAAGCCATCTATCTCAGCACACTCCATTCTGATCTAGATATGATGGACCCAGAAACGAAAAGTGTTCGCACTCGCAGGGGAAAAGAGAAGAAGGCACAAGCAGGCCATAGAAGAAGAAACCAATTCCGGCAGAACACTGTCAAAACACAAATCTCAACAGGTGAGGCGAAAGTGCTTCTATTCCAGTACATACCGCAATTTTCCGAGTGGGATAGCCCTCGTATACTATACGATCGCTGGATATAATGTTATTGATCATACGGACGGATGTGAAACGGAAACGGTGAACACTACTACTCCTTCGACTAAGAAACCAAATAGGAAGACTATAAAAACGGGTATTTTTAAAGAGACTAAGCCTTTTAAAAATGGGGCAATGATTTTGTAAAACGTTTGACTGATATTAAACAGCCTTACAAAGTAATTTCGGGTTTATCTTCGCCAAAAATGAAACACTTCTTGTCGATTGGTCAGAAAATCCTATTTCCTACCATCAGATATCATATTACGGCAGACTAATCACGTGTACTATAGTCATTCGAATTATCTTAAACGCAGACATATAGCAGTCGGAGGGTTGGTCGGTTGACGTGCGGAAGCAGACCAAACAGCGAGGTCATCGGTCCCACGGGATTAGGGAAGAAGGTCGGCCGCGTCATTTCGAAGGAACCATCCTGGCATTTGACTGAACCGATTCAGAGAACTCAGGGACAACCTAAATCAGGATGGCTGGCCGCGGATTTGAAGCGTCGTCCTCCCGGACGCAAGTCCAGTGTGCTAACCACTATGCCACCTCGTTCGGTAGCAGTCGGAGGAAGGCGCAGTGATAGGCTGTAAACATCGAAAATTGATATTCTACAGTTACAAAAAAGAAGCACTTAAATTTGTATCTAAAGCATGTAAGAACGATCTCGCCGCAAAAACTGTGAAAACAGTAACTGTAAAACGTGGTTTTAATACTTTTTCAGCAAACAGTGCACATAAATTTCCCATTACTGAAGCACTTTATAGAGAAATTTGAGAATAATCATTACAAATAATTCAAAAATGAGTCACGGTAAAGAAACCGTAATATGGTCATTTTTATGCTCTACTGACAACGATGTGAGCGCTTTTTTGGAACAAAGAAATTCTTATAGTAAATCCCGCCTTCAGTTATGAAAATGCTCTTCTGTTGTTGTTTAATACAACTCGATTACTGTAGGTCGATCTTCGGCTTTAGCCGTTTTTTAACGTGCCATGAAAATATACTTAGCTAATATACTTGTTACGTTAACTTCGAAGGAACTTTGTAAAATAAAAATTGTTTTGGTGTTGTTGTGGTCTTCAGTACAGAGACTGGTTTGATGCAGTTCTCCATGCTATTCTATCCTGTGTAAGCTTCATCATCTTCCAGTACATACTGCAACCTACATCCTTCTGAACCTGCTTAGTGTATTTATCTCTTGGTCTCCCTCTATGATTTTTACCCTCGACGCTGCCCTCCAATGCTAAATTTGTGATCCCTTGATGCCTCAGAACATGTCCTGCCAACCTATCCCTTCTTCTTGTCAAGTTGTGCCACAAATTTCTCTTCTCCCCAATTCTGTTCAATAACTCCTCATTACTTATATAACCTACCCAGCTGATCTTCAGCATTCTTCTGTAGCACCACATTTCGAAAGCTTCTATTCTCTTCTTGTCCAAACTATTTATCGTCCATGTTCCACTTCCATACATGGCTACACTCCATACAAATACTTTCAGAAACGACTTCCTGACACTTAAATCTATACTCGATGTTAACAAATTTCTCTTCTTCAGAAACGCTTTCCTTGCCATTGCCAGTCTACATTCAATATCCTCTGTACTTCGACCATCATCAGTTATTTTGCTCCCCAAGTACCAAAACTCATCTACTTCTTTAAGTGTCTCATTTTCTAATCTAATTTCCTCAGCATCACCTTATTTAATTCGACTACATTCGTTTATCCTCGTTTTGCTTTTGTTGATGTTCATCTTATACGCTCCTTTCAAGACAATGTCCATTCCGTTCAACTGCTCTTCCTAGTCCTTTACTGTCTCTGACAGAATAACAATTTCATCGGCGAACACGTCAGTTTTCTTTCTCCTGATAACGGATAATTGTAGAACCTAAAAAATTAATATCATTGATATACTGTAGTACGTAATACTGCAGTAACTTAGTCATATTTTTTTAACAGGCAAAAAAATGTCAAAAGAGCGTACATTAAAAAAAAAAAAAGGAAAAGTACAGGGTTAATCGTGCCACCTGCTACAAAGTCATTAGACAAGAAGCACAAGTCCGGATCGTGCGGCTTTAAGCCTGCTCTTCCCGAAAGCGAGTACAGCATGCTAACCACTGCACCAATCTCACTCAGGAGGGCCAATATAAAAGTATGTTTCAATAGATAACAGCTGATGAAAGACCCTTGAGATTCAGAACGCATTGTATAGCAATGGAAAAGTGCCTTAATGATTGAAGGACGTGTTTTTTTTTTATCACTGAACAATGTGATCGAGTTGTGGTTGTAAAAATTAACATTGTGGATTAACTGAAACACAAATGCAGGCGGAAAGTACTCCCTGTTTATCTGCACTGAGAATTTTCTGCAAAGTCGAGCTATAATGTAGTATTTCTCTTCGGTTTTCTACTTGAAAACAGTTCTTCAATTTGTTTTTATTAGCGAGAAGAAACTATAATGAGCACGAAAACACTGTTATTGGCTTTCAGATAATATTTCTAATGTAAGTAAACTGAAAGATTTTTGATCTCTCTACTTTACAAAGCCCTCCATGAACCGTGGACCTCATCGCGTAGGGGTGGCTTGTCTGTCTCAAACGATACATTTACCCATACCTTACGTGCAACCAGATTGTAATTTTTGCACCAATTTACTATTTTTAACAAGTTTTTTCTACTTAGGTAAAAGGTACAAATACACCGTCTTTACATGAAAGAGCTCTCTGCAGTGAAGGCTAGCCAAGCTACAACCCCACACTGACTCCAAGCTACAACCCCACACTGACTCGCTCGGTACGGAACAGACCTGGAAACGCTCGAATGTAACCATTATGCTGGTGGAATTACATTAAAAATGAGTCACAAAATAACTGATGACTGCAGAAATAAAGAAAATATAAAACCAAGACTTCGAATAATAAGAAAAGATTTTCTGAAAGGGGGAAATATTTCAATATCTAACATAAATTTAATTGTTAGGAAGTCTTTTTTGAAAAAAAAATTGTCTGGAGTGTAGCTTGGGATGGAAGTGAAACGTGAACAATAAACAGTACAAGAAAAGCATAGAAGCATCAGAAATGAGGTGGTACAAAAGAATGCTGATAGCTAGATGTGATAATGAACAAAGAGGACTGCTTCGAATCGGGATTAAAAGAAGGGATCGGTTATACTTCATGTTCTAAGGCATCAAGGAATAGCCAGTTTGCTTAGGGGGAACCGCGTGGATAAAAATTAGTGTAATAATGTAGCTGAATACTAAACACCAAAATAATCGTTCACTCAGTTACTCGAATTCAATGAAGCACTTTTAGGAGTTATTTCCTACATTATGGAGTAAAATACAAAGTTATAATTCATACGTATTTAGCAACAGAGCACGATGTTGATACGTCATTCTAATGATACCTGAATATCGTATTAGCTCTCCTTCGTAATAAGACGAAAGATAAATGTATGACAATCATAATAAAACAAGTGGCGAGTGTAGGATTTATACAGTGTACGATGTGTCATCTGCACTCTTTCCAGTGCCAGTTACATTTATTTCGGACTGACAAAAGTCGCTCGTTTTGTTTCATATAACTTCTCGTTGGAGTGTCATAATTAAGCACAGTAACTAACAAAATGACAATGTATGTTCTTAATTAGCTGGCTCAAAGCAACGAGATAACGAACATCCTCACAGAATGAAAATGGTGCAGCGTCAAGAATAAGATCTGAGCGCTTATGTAATCCCTCTTTTCATTAGCAGTATGTATTATATTAATATCAATAACATATCAATAGGGACAACGAAGTTATTTCATCATTTTTTAAGATGTGAAACGACTACATTAGCAATAAAAATAAAAGAAAGAAACCTAGTGCGAGAGACATACAGTACTTGCGAGTACACTGTATATTGAACAATTATAATCATACAGAGGCATGTATCTAGTTTTAAGATCAGCAGCATTAAGTTTATAAACGCAATTGACTTCACAAGTAATTATGGAATATGTCAGAAAATGGTAACTTGACTTTAGATGTAACTTCAGATACAATCAAAGTCGTATACATGGCGAATGCATCAGTACATTAATGAATGTAGAAGTAGTTGTGCTGTATGGAAACAGGAGCCACAAATTACAGAACAAAAGCACGTGCACGTAACTATTAATTAAACGTAAACAGACAACTCGAGATACGCGGAAGCTAAACGAACTGTTATTTTGCAAAGGCAGCTGCCGCGGTCAAAACGTACTCGTTAAACGGATATAAGAGTATTACGCCAGCTGAAGAAGGGTGAAAGACCGAAACGCTTCTTGGCATAAATAAAACTACACAAAAAAAGGTAGAATGCTGTGTTTCTTCACGTAATTCAATCCACAGCCCAAGAGCACAGCCACTTGATTAAATTAACTACAATCAGGATTTAAAGCAAGTAATTTCTTTTGACGATTTCAGTGAAGATGAGGAAGCACATACGCATCTCAATGCGCTTTGCTCAGAAATTCTTTCAGCATGAATGGAAGCAGTGTGTGCCTTCTATTTCTAAAATACAGACCATATGCCGATAAATGGATTTTCTGGCTATTAGGTCTTACGTTTCATGTACAATGCTGTATGAGAACAGGTGTCCCCCCTGATTGATTAATGAAAATGTATCCTTAATCAAGAACAGATAGGGGAGCAGATTGCGCCCGCCGAGTTTGCTCGCGTGCGTCATTCATCAGTAGAGGCGGACAAGTTGGAAGGGGCAAGTCGCCTGTCGGCGTCGCACGACTACCCTCGCCCTTCTCTCTCCGGAACCGCGTCCGTTTAGAAGGCGTCGAGATTAGCCGTCAGGTGCAGTGCTCTCTGTAATTTCCGGTCAAGGTTCTGACGGAAACCACAGCACCAAGAAAGAAATTCGTTTCCTGTTTACATCAAATTTAAGACGAACGTTTTGTTCGCGAAAGGACAGTTACTGATAAATGGATGAGCTAAAGCGAAATACTGCACGTCTACGGCCTTAATACATGCCCGAATACGTTCTAATGCAAACATTGTGCTAATTACAAGTAATTATAACCGCTTTTGTGTATTCACGGTGAATCTAGTATGCTATAAAAAAAATTATTTTAAATGTCGTGCAGTATGTTGGCAAATACTCATCGCCCATTTGCAAAGACTGACGCACTCTCTGACATGTAATACGAAATGTAATAGTATTATTACTAATTCTGTAACGAGATGTCAGCTACGCATTCGTGTATGTGATCTAAAACTTGTAAGTAGTGTATGGCCAGCTCAGCTTACAAGCAACCCGTCCAGTATACCTATAATGTTTTTATTTTGTTGTACAACGAAATTGATGGTGATGTGTATTAAATAAAAGTACATCTGTATTTTTATCTCTGGGAGATTAGGAGATGGTATCTATGGAAGGGGGAGCTGGAAATAGCTGAATAAGGACACGATAACTGAGCAGAGAAAATGAAGCGCATCATCGAGACAGCGAATGAAATGTTTCTTTCATTAGGTTTAGGAAAGACTGTATGTACATATCACGTATTTTTCGGGCAGTCTTAGTCAAATATTCAAAACGAGAAGTTGTTAACACCATTATTAGTAAACTATAGTGAAATTTATCACATTGTGTAGGTTAAATTTGAAAATTAAGGATTACATTATTCGTAACATTCGAAACATTTCTAGTCGCTGTAGAGACCAGCACCTTCTCATGTCACGTGGCAAAAAGTACCGTACGGATGTCTTCGTCAAACTCTTGACACACTCAACATCGTTCATTGCAATAAATGGTGCTGTGAAATTTGGAGAAAATTCGTGTCATGGAGGATATTCCTTTTGTAAAGGTTCTAGAACTTTCGAAGGTATTTCTGCTTTCTCAGATATTACTGATCAAGGTCAGTTGTCTGAACTCCACAGACTGTGATTCTGAGAAACTCTATCGCATATATGTCATATCGATGTCGTCGACAGATATCTTATTCCATTGGTTCAAGACAGCAAGAGTGCGTAACGACAGGCTTTGCTGCGCAGCATGCGCGCATTGTATTCAAAAATGGTTCAAATGGCTCTGAGCACTATGGGACTTTACTTCTAAGGCCATCAGTCCTCTAGAACTTAGAACTACTTAAACATAACTAACCTAAGGTCATCACACACATCCAAGCCCGAGGCAGGATTCGAACCAGCGACCGTAGCGGTCGCGCGGTTCCAAACTGTAGCGCCTAGAACCGCTCTGCCACCCCGGCCGGCGCGCATTGTATTCCTTTCCACCGACGTAACGTCCTCCTTCGCCGACGTTATTGCTGTTCATTACACTACAGAGTGCTCCGAGTGCAAGTACAGTGCATGCACAATTAAAAAAGTCATAAAAGATATATGACGCGCACAGATGATTGTGAGGGAAGCGATTCACAGTCTGAAATTGCAGCTATTTTAAAATGAATATGTAATTGCATAGTTTCCAGAACGAGATTTTCACCCTGCAGCGGCGTGTGCGCTGATATGAAACTTCCTGGCAGGTTAAAACTGAGTGCCGGACCGAGACTCGAACTCGGGACCTTTGCCTTTCGCGGGCAAGTGGTCTACCAACTGAGCTACCCAAGCACGACTCACGCAAGGTTCGCAGGAGAGCTTCTCTAAAGTTTGGAAGGTAGGAGGCGAGGTACTGGCAGAAGTAAAGCTGTGAGGACGGGGCGTGAGTCGTGCTTGGGTTGCTCAGTTGGTAGAGTCCGCGAAAGGCAAAGGTCCCGAGTTCGAGTCTCGGTCCGGCACACAGTTTTAATCTGCCAGGAAGTTTCAATTGCATAGTTATTTATTTGAGAGATTATTTAGTTATTTTCTTCAGGTTTTTTAATTAAATCGCCGTCTGCAGCTCGTGGTCGTGCGGTAGCGTTCTCGCTTCCCACGCCCTGGTTCCCGGGTTCGATTCCCGGCGGGGTCAGAGATTTTCTCTGCCTCGTGATGACTGGGTGTTGTGTGATGTCCTTAGGTTAGTTAGGTTTAAGTAGTTCTAAGTTCTAGGGGACTGACGACCATAGATGTTAAGTCCCATAGTGCTCAGAGCCATTTGAACCATTTAATTAAATCGCTACCTATCTCTATTGAGGAATATTGAATTTTGAAGGAAGTATGTGTAATGATGCACATACAGCATGAGTCACAATTTCGGAAAATCAATCGATTATTTTCGCCTTGTGTGTTTTTCGTTAAAAAGACACAAAAATTGTCTTAGAACATTATAATATTTCGTTTGTGCGTGTATCAAACTGTATATATTTTCATATACTTAATGACTATAAAATAAAATAATTTTATTTTTACCAAAGAACCAGAATTCTATATTGTTAATTAAAATTACCAGTTCGTAATGAATAAAGAATTCATAAATCAGAGTTAAAAAAGGTTTTAAACGGGAATCGATCCGAAGGCTTCACGAAACCAAGCCTCACAAGGCGCTCCTTTAGCCACTACAGATTCTTTTAATACGTTTCAAATGTTTTGTATTGAAGAGCGCTCGAAAATTTCTAATCTTCAAAGGCCATATTTCGTGCTTCATCGCGAAAAGTCTTCATAAAAAAAAAAAAAAAAAAAAAACAGGCTCAGGAACCGATGAATGCAGTATGAGATTAGCAGAGTTTCGGAAACCACGAAAGTACACGTTTCTCCTGCCGTTCCCTAATTCAATACAGGCCCAGCCTTGGAGTGTCCGTCTGCAGATTCTATCAACGACCTCCATAGACAGCCAGTTGTGCTGCACTCATTCAGAGCACTCAAATTCACTTACGAGGCAGGCTAGTGCTTAAAAGGACGCTGCCCCATGTGTACGGCGCGGTCCCCGCTGTGAATTTCGGCAATTTCGCTTGTATCGCAGTCGTTTGGGTGAAAAGGAAAGAGCGCTGCTGAACACAGGCTCTCGGAGAAGCTACCAATTCCCTCGCGGAATGTGTCGCCAGCGAATACGTGCCGCTGAGCTGCCATCGGCAAAATATCCTCGCGGGCGGCGACACTTGTCCAACAGGGCAGTAAATGTGGCACGGCACGTACCGATGCAAGAACGTGTCACGTGGTAAAGGATGCCACAGTCAATCTAAGGGTGCCAGCTTAACGGAAACGACAAAATGCAACCAAAATAGAGATCATTCACGTTAGCACTGAACTAATGCCTGTTAAGGTGCAGACAGGATATTTAAGCTTACGGATAGGCATGTCTATGCTTCTACACCAGAGCTTTCCAAATTGGATCTTCTCACAGTCCGAGGTGTGCACCAGTAACATCAATGGTGTCGCTAGACTAGTAAAACAAACGAAAAGCTACTGATAAAACAATACAATACGTTCTTCTGTTTGTTCAGTTTAACAATGGGTCATGTATAAAACGAGTGATCGGTATGTTAAATTCACTATTTTGTGCATGTAACTTCTAATTATGGCATTAGATGTGTGTCTTTGCGCAACTGTACATGGTGCTTTCCGTCTCTTAACAAGCTCTTTGTTGTGTACATAGTTCCGCGTAGTCAGCGCGTACACAACTTTCCCACTAAAGCGCGCCCCGCTAAGCACAACAGCGCAGGCGCAGCGCTCGTGCGTCTCCGCACTACGAGATGGCATTGCCTTAGAGACAGACCAAATTCTGCTTACGCCGATCCGCCGATCCGCGAATGTAACGCAGCCATTGAGATTGCTGCTAACTTAGAATCTTTTCTCCTCGCGGATCACACTCGCGCAGTGATACCTGAACGCGCGAGGTATTATAACGAGTGTACAGACCTCCGATTGAGGTATTATAACGAGTGTACAGACCTCCGATTAGTCAGTCTGCATTTGTCTGTCTTAGTCTGTACCAGTTTGCATTAGTCTGTACCAAACTATAGTCAAGTTTCAGTCTGCGCCTAATAAGATTATCATATTCCTGTACATAGCCATGAAGAGAAATGTATAGACACTTTGTCAAGTATCAGAGATATGTGATAATAAGATTAACGTACCAAGACCAAAGGAATTTCAGATGGTATTGTAAACAGCATCCAGAATCAAGTTACGTAATGTCTATGCTTTTTATTATTTTAATAAATGTGTGTGAAAATTAATCAAGCTCTGTTTGAAGTTGGTCACTGTCAATCGGCTACTCTAAGCGTGCAAATGGCATTTCTATCGTCTGACCTAACGGCAGAAGATAAACACGCCACGATAAGACCACGAGACATATTGCTGACACTCGCCTACTTCGTTAGAGCGACAAGTCAAATAATCTGATGGTGTGTGTACCGAAGGTCTTACAGTACGCAAGTTTCTAGCGGCGATACACAAAAGATACATAAAAACATTCAAATAGAGCGTCTCGAACCTTTGTTTGTTCAGTGCCATCATGCAACAGCAAGAATACAAAAGTGATTTTTTCTAAGGTATACTTAAAAATGGGGTTCAGATGATATGGCGATGAAGGGTGTGTTAAGCTGGTGTGTGTGATATGCTGGAGAGTGTGATATGTGGAAAAAACTTTCCAATGGAAGTATGATTTCGAATGAACTACTGCGCCATATTTCAACAAAAAAACTGCAACATAGAACAATCAGCAGAGTTATTACTAAGAAATTTAAGACCTCTTGATAAAGTTCAAAAAAGTTACTTATCTTATATCCGAGACTACTGTAAAAAATAGACATACTGAAAAAATAAACGCACACACACACACACACACACACACACACACACACACACACACACGGGACTTAACATCTGAGGTCATCAGTCTGATAGTTTTTTTGTTGTGCCAATCTGCGACTCAGATCTCCGCTACATGGTGAGTAGCAATTTTCCTTCTCATATTATTGTTACATTCCATCCTGCATTTTCCATTACTTAAAAGTTGTAATCCGAGGGAGGAATGTCTGCAGAACGCAACGGTTGGCGCAGGACTTCCCATTTCCTTTCCAAAGCCGGCCGCTGGTGGCCGAGCTGTTCTGGCGCTACAGTCTGGAACCGCGCGACCGCTACGGTCGCAGGTTCGAATCCTGCCTCCGGCATGGATGTGTGTGTTGTCCTTAGGTTAGTTAAGTTTAAGTAGTTCTAAGTTGTAGGGGACTTATGACCTCAGCAGTTGAGTTCCATAGCGCTCAGAACCATTTGAACCATTTTTTCCTTACCAAATATGTTCTGACAGGTTTTGCGACACGGCGTCATTCTGTAAAATCACTTTTTCGTATCTATTGCTCTATCGTGGCCTGTTGTCTTAAGCGATCGGCTCAACTGCATCAACTGTTTTCGTCAACGATCTCCTGTGATTGTTTCCGTCGGTTTCGAAAACGCCTTCTGTCATCCACCGCAAAGCCCGTCTTCCACGTCAAAATCTCCGTTCTTGAATCGTCGAAACCATTCTCTGCATGTTCTTCCACTAACAGGTGCGTCACTATAGGTCTTACCCTGCATTTTATGAGCCTCCGCCGCACGTTTCTTCACGTTAAAGCATTAAATTAAAACTTCGCGCAAATGACGAGAATCAGGCTCATAAGTTGTCACATTCAATCGAGAATAACCTCATAGTGCAACCACAAATCGACTAATATTTTGATGGCGTTATGTCTACAAATGCGTAAGTTTGCTGTATGACACGCTCTACCACCTGCAACACCACGAGCCGTTACTGCCACCTACTGCAAAACGGTGGAAACGAAGCTGTAGACATAATAAAAACAGTTAAGAATGGAAGTCTGAGCAAGTCTCCCAGATGTTTGCACATGAATAGCGCTATTCCCTCACATTACAGGCCGGTCATTTTGGGTGAAGAGCTGGTAGCTAATCGTATCCCAGATGTGTTCCATCGGTATCAGATTACGCACATTTGATGGCCAAGACTTCAACGCAAATTTAACATCATGCTCCTCAAGTCACCGTAGCACGATTCTGGCCTTATGAAACGGATGGTTACCCTGCTGGATGATGCTAACGCCAGCGGGAAAACCGTCACCCTCGGAAACCTATGTGAATACTTCCCATAACAAACCTCTGCCCACCCCCCCACCCCCCATCCGTCACGTGGTGCATGTTTCGAGCAGCTGTTCGCCTGTATAAAAGTGTATCCGGACACGACCATCGACAGCCCTGTCCTGTACTTCTGTCGATTAAAATTGTAACATCTAGAAGGATAGAAGCAACTGAATTTTACCAATGCGCGTGTACGCTATAGTAGAAAGAAAGCATGATTAAATTTCATAGTGGTTTTGGCGGCATACATTCCGTACACTGAGCAGCCGCCTCTGGCACCACTAAACGCTCTAACCGGGCCGAACATCGCGTGGAAGTGAGTTTGGATGAAAGGTGTTGGTACGACATCCTATGCTGCTTCCACTTACAACACTACGACACGATGTGTCACACTATGACTTTTGTACTATTCAGTGTTATTCTTTTTCACGAACGTAAATGTTTTCGCTGTTTCTTTATAATACATTATCAGTTCCAGCACTGTGATGTTAATTTCTTGTAAACGATTTAAAACAGTTTCTTTTTGTTTGTAATTTTTGTGAAGTAGACACACTGGCAATGTGGAGAAAGCTACTTTGTATGAAATCAACAATTTAGCATTAAGGGTAAGGTAGGATCTTTGGTGTACTAGCGGGTAATAGGCAGTAGGAGCGGTAGTACGCAATTAAACGTGAAAGGGTATGGACGCGAAGTAGCTGCCAGTACAAGTGGGCGCACGAGTGCTACGAGATCCAGGCATGGAGGTTATGCGTGCTGCAGCGTTTTGTGGCTGTGAGAGTCATGCAATTCCTATGGGTATCTGTACAGCGTTAATTTAGGAAAATGCTTCGCATGAATTTTAATGGAAGACATACTGTTTGAGCAATGCACGCATATATAATCTACAAGTGGAAGATGACATTGGTATTGTTACTATCGCGCCAGCAGCTTCGCAGCAGATAATACTTAACCATTTCACACACCCAGTTCTGCAAGAGACTTACCGGTGTCGTCGAATGTTCTTTGGACAATACATTAACTGTGTGGAACTTTATTACAATGCTAAGGTGGTTATTAACTATTAACTCATAGTTGCCTAAAATCAGTCTATATTCTTTCATCCTAAATACTGATAATCACACTGTGAATGAAAGAAACATTTCACTGTAAAAAAATGATAACTTTGCCAGAAAGTAAAGCTAAATTTTTCTCTTGTGGTTAATCGAAGCCATTGCGTAAATTCTGCACAGAAACAGTCTTAATTAACTTTTGAAAGTAATATCCAACAACTGTTGGAATTATTGAACCATGCAAAATACAGTGAATTTCAACTTTTACTCTACTGTACTACTAACATTTACGTGTTTGGGTAAACTTCTGCACTGATGTCTTACCTGTCTTATTTCAGCGTTGCCTTAGTAGTTAGTTGTCATTCTGGGTGACGTTCGTACTTAATTATTGTATTTTTGATAACGTGTTTCAAATATTTGGATACGTTGGTTAGTCAGAATCAGTAACAATAAAGAAAAAAGAGGAAAAATCTAACCAATAACGTAATTATTACTGCATCACGTACCGAGCGAGGTGGCGCAGTGGTTAGCACACTGGACTCGCATTCGGGAGGACGACGGTTCAATCCCGTTTCCGTCCATCCTGAATTAGGTTTTCCGTGATTTCCCTAAATCGCTTCAGGCAAATGCCGGGATGGTTCCTTTGAAAGGGCACGGCCGATTTCCTTCCCCATCCTTCCCTCACCCGAGCTTGCGCTCCGTCTCTAATGACCTCGTTGTCGATGGGACGTTAAACACTAATCTCCTGCTCCTGCATCACGTAATGCAATCTTTTGCTTTTAAAGAGTTCTGTAGTTTTGAATATATACTTGATTCTGAGCAATTTTTGTGTTCACTTGCCTAGAACAATTAGATCCTGGATGAATAATAACGTTGTCGCCCACATCTGTATTACTAATCGTTACGTAAGTTCAATCTAAACTCACTGGTTTCTGAAATAAATTGACTTTAGTACAAGGGTCTGTCTTACTAGTTTGCGTAATGAAATTTTAGTTCCAGTGTTTTCTTTAATTAATAACAAATTCTACTATCAAAATTAATCTTTGCAATTAAGCATATTTACACTCATTCGCTATTATGGCAGTTTACGAGTTCAAAAAACGGTTCAAATGGCTGTAAGCACTATGGGACTTAACATCTGAGGTCATGAGTTTCCTAGACTTAGAACTACTTAAACCCAACTAACCTAAGGACATCACACACATTCATGCCCGAGGCAGGATTCGAATCTGCGACCGTAGCAGCAGCGCGGTTCCGGACTGAAGCGCCTAGAACGGCTCGGCCACAACGGCCGGCTAGTTTACGAGTAATCACGCGTAGTAACGATAAGTTGTACACATTTCCACATCAGCTCGGCTTATTTTGTTTATAAAAGATGCCTTCCCAGTAGCTCCGATATACGTAATCATACTCGATTGCAATGTATACCGTAGAGTGATGGAGGACTACGAACACTACGGCTTGGATCGTGTGTAGCAATGGCTAGCGAGTGACAGCATGCCAGTCGGTCGGCAACCTATGACCAGATGTTTTCTGGGAAACGTGCTGCCCAGGTCAACATCGAACGCTCTCTGCATCAAGGTCAGGACACAATGCGCAGCGTTTGTTCTGGCGTTATCTTCTTGGAAGATAAAGTCACGGATTTTTCGAAGAATGGGGGCTGCCATCGACCTTAATCCTCTATTGTTTGAGTGTCTTTTAGGAAACCAATTTCTGTGTAAAAATAGCTGGGGGTAGTGTCTAACACAGAAAAAAGCATGTAGTAGGTTGAACGTAGAAATTCCGATTTATAACTTAGGTTTGTTACAATACGGCAAAAAATCACAAATATTAAGTAATTATTAATCCTTCAGTTACAGTGACATAGGTACATACACTATGCTAGCATTAAGCATAATTTCTCATACCTTAAAAATCTAATGGGACGTGGTCTAAGTGGCAGACTTAAATCACTCTTTCATCTGATTTCGCGCGTGTCTATGTACAATCGACCTTCAGCAAAAGTTATCGATTTTCAACTGTATCTGCGAATGTAATGACGCCAAACACAGATAGCAGCAGCACCATCCACGCACATGATTCTGGCTATCGCAGCACCATCCATGCACATGCTATTGGCTATCTTAATATTATAGTTAAATTTATGGTTTGTTGCCAAATGGAACACCGTGCTATGGAGGATTAACACGTAACAAATGTCTGCTCTCCGAACTACTGACTATGCGAGCCAGAAGAGATTCTGTTCTGTGATCAATGGCTCCCCATACCGTCACGGGTATGACAATGGTGAAAGAAAATTTTGTAACGCTGGTCGCTCACGGAGGCTCCGCACAGGAATGCGACCATTCCGATACTGTAGGCAGAAGAGTAACTTTTCTGGAAATACGTGTTGCCTCCCCTGGATCAGTGTTGTCAATGGCTGCAACACTGCCGCCGCGCCTTTCTCTGCTGCCGTGTCGATAGGAACCGCAACAGTGGTCGCGCAGATGACAGGGTGTATAGTCGCGCTGTTCGTGCGGATACTTGTCTCGCAGGAAACAGAGCCGTTCCCGACTCGGAGGTACATGACGTAGCTGAATTATTAATCACGGCCGTGAGAAACATGTCTGTCCCCTTGGACGCTGTTACGAACCGTCATGGTGTTGAGTACTACTCCTCCCTTCTGAAACCATCGATTCCATATTCCCACGATAGCACAACACTTGTGTGATCCCGCCCAACGCGAGTAGCAATATCGCGGAACCATAAACCGACATCTCCGTAGGCCGCAACCTACCGGTGTCGAATTCCGACGTGACCTGGTATAGAGTTCTCCTTATTACAAGACGCATAACAACATCCTTTCACAAACAACCTAACATTCAAATCACATTACTGGCTGAGTACCCAGCATTCCCTGGGCTTGCATAAATTTCGATCTTCTATTAGCCCATTTCCCCCTTCCTCCTCTCTCTGTCCATCTGCTCCTGCCTCCTCTTTCTGCCCAACTCCTCCTCTTTCATTTCTCTGACCATCCCCCCCCCCTCTCTCTCTCTCTCTCTCTCTCTCTCTCTCTCTCTCTCTCTCTCTCTCTCTCTCTCTCCATCTCCTCCTTCCCTTTCTGTCTCCACATTATCACCCACCACACCAGTAGGGACCCGAGCGGGGTAGCCGTTCCGCCTTGGGCGCCTTGTCACGGTTCTTGCGGCTCCCCCCGTCGGAGGTAAGTTAGTTAGATTAAGTAGTGTGTAGCCTAGGGACCGATGACCTCAGCAGTTTGGTCCCACTGGAACTTACCACAAATCTCCAAAATTTACCAATAGGAGTTTGCTTGTTCTCATACCTACAGTATTTCTTTACAGATATGAAGTAATCTGTGTACCGATTTTGGTTGAAATCGATCAAGGGGTTTAGGAGAAGCTTTTTGTCCGCAGCTTTTTCTACGTAATTATTTGTTACATGTAGGCTTATTTGACATATATTTAACATTTTTCACTCATATTTGCACACTTATTTCACCTGTATCTCTCGCGAATTTCGCCCTCACTTTCGTTTCCATTTCAATGTTTATGACAGCATATCTCCTGTACTATGTATCGTACTACGATATAATTTTGTAGTTGCACCCAGTAGTATACTTGGTCACTGTCTGCGAAACGTGTTGCAAACAGAATTCATAGAACAGATGCCATAATTCTAAACATCATGCATAACGCGCAGTTTTTCACGCGTTTCGGTGTTTGTGACATCACGTCTCTTGAACTATGTCTCGTACAAAGATACAATTTACAGGTACATTCAGTGGTACATATGCATAGTGTCTGCAAAATCTGTCGCGAATACAGTTAGTAGTAAAGAAAAAATAAATCAAAACGTTACGCCTCATGCGACAGTTTTACTGCATAAACAGCGAAACTGTAGTAAGCGATATACTTATTTCCTTCCATCATTTTCTGGCGGTTGTCAGCGAGAAAACGTTTGCTGTAGGTTTGAAACTATGTATAAAGTTTGTTGCAAGTTACTAAATACTCCCATTACCCGTTATTAGATGAATTAAGTGTGGACTACACTCCTTTTTCACAAAATTGGTCTAGTAGTTTAGGAGAAAACGTGAAACAAATAAACACTGCGACGGATAATCTTTCCTTTTCTGCTGAATGTAGCTGGCATTATTCCTACTTACATTGTACGGTTGCACTGAAATCCTAATCATTTGCGTATCCAAGAATGTAGCACACTATGGTGTTTCTTACATGCTGCCTTCACGGTGTTGCAGTTTTAATGCACAGCATCGTATAATATCAGTTTTCAAGCTACTTTTATGCGAGGAAAATTGCTTGCACAATGACCAACGTTCAGACGATGTTATAAGTGATGGAACAGTCCATGGATGTGCTGCCAGTTCACAGCATGCAGCGGGCATAATATTCCCTGACGGTGAACTGTTCGATCAACTAACATGGCGGGTGGAACAGAAGAATCACAGATGTTATGGTTCTTTCTTGCTTGTTCCTGCGTTTGACCCAGCTGTACACCATTAAGTTACAGATAACTTTTAGTTACCAAACAGCTCAACATATTTAGTTAAGACACTTGACTCCCATTCGGGAGGAGCGGCATTCGAATGCTCGTCCTGTCATTAATAGTCAAGGTTTCTCTCGTGTATGGGCTACTAAGCCGATGTTTCTTCTCTGATGACCTTATAGCAAACGAGGCCCTCAATTCTGACCTCCCATCTTCCCTAACAAAGAGCAGAAAATCCACTCGGTTTAATGGTTGCTGTGTTTTGATTTTCAAAAATTTCATCGTTCAGCAAAGTGACATAACTTGAGACATAGAACACAATACTTTGAGGTATACTGTATCATAATTTTATCTAGCATGCACGTTGTAAATAGCAACGGTAGAGTCTACGGGGATCTGCAAAAAGTCGTGAGATAATGGTAGTCAAAATAGTCGTACGGCACAAAAAAAAAACTGGTGGTGGTATAAGAGTTGTTAAAATAGTGCGTTATAAGTTTTTTTTTTCAGTTACAAAATTTCGCGGGCTGTGTAAAATTTTCTGACGCAGGTTTCGGCAGCATGGTAGTAAGACATATCATATCCCGAATGCAGAGCGAGACGCCTGTAATGCTGCTACGCCGAAGCTGTTCGGCCATTCAGGACACATCGATCCACGGAGCCGAAAATGGATTCAGAGTACTTCCTCGAACGCATCATTTTGTAACACGATCAGCGTAGTGGCCGATCGTGTACGCTTAATGATGGTAACCGCTGACATGTGAGCAGCCCCGTCCGTTCAAATGAACAAGCGATACTGCCTCACGCAACATCCACATTAAAGTTGCAATATAGAGAGACGTGTCATTGTGGTCAGACCAGCGACATTTAGCATCATAGCATCTGTGAGAGCAAGTAACTGAAAAAGTATCTCGTAATGATGTCTCCACAGGCAAAAGATATCGGCCATCTGTATCTCTGGTTGGTGACTGCCAGTGGGGAGGTAACCATGAAAAGAAGAACAAAAGGGTAACATATTTCGAATCGGAACGTGAAATGACACAAATTTCAACGTGGTAGTGAAGTCAGAAAATCGGAAATGCAAAGGTTCATTCTAGATATAGTAGAGGTCAGTGAAGTGAAATGGAAAGATTATAACAATTTCTATCAGAGGCATAATATCAACAGCAGCATATAATGGTATAAAGCTTAACAGAGTGTCAAGCACATTCATTGGACTCTGACGGTACAATGGGAAACTGGTGGGAACTGGATATATATTACTAGTGTGACCCAACGACAGAAACAAGATGTAACCAACGCATGCACTATGCAGTATGGCTATCAGTAGTTTGTTTTCAAGACCAGTAAACACTGATTACGCAAGAAATCAAACTCTGATATTTGAAATTGCTTTAAACTTATGATTACTTTACAAATGACTTACTTTGTTAAATATTTGACGTTTAGCAAGAAAACGAGAAAAATTTAAGAAAATGTTTGACGTTACGTTTAAAATTGTCGGAAATCGCTAAGTGCTCTCATTGTAAACACGAGATAAGTTTAGTCTGGGTATTTTGTACTCCGTTTTAAGTAAAAGTTAGTTTTCATGCGTCTCAATCTTTATATGTCTTATCTCCTGAACGCCAATGTTATAATTTTGTAGTTACATCCAGTAGTACCTCTGAATATAGTCTACAAAATTTATTGCTAATAGAATTAGTAATAGTAAAGAAGTAATAAACTGAAATGTCGTGCCTGATGCAGCAGTTTTGCTGCAGGAACAGCGAAAATGTAGTAAGTGACACGCTTTTTTCCTTTTATTTGTTGTGAGTTTTGTAGTGTCAGCAAGAAAAAGTTTGGTACAGATTTGAAATTATGTGTAAAATCTGATGCAAGTCGCTTTGTGCTTCCATTCTCAAATACTGGATCAATATATAGCCGTAAGTTATGGTGCCTCATACGCAGTTTCACACTGTAATACTTGTCTTGATGAGTTACACATCCAGCATAAGATTATACCTCTTAATGAATTGATTACGACAGTATTTTTTTAAATTCGGTCCATAATTATATGAAAAATTGAAAATCAAATTTTTGTTCCCCCAGGAAATCGTTAGTTTAGCAAAATGGAACTGACTCTGTTCCATGAAACATGAGGCGGGTTCCGTTATTATGTGGAATTAATCATTATCGAGGTGTTAGAGATGCAGCACAAGTTCGGAAAGGGCAAGGATAGAGAGGTAAAAATGTCTGGTCCTTTTTCAAAGAAATCATTCCGGTATTCCCTTAACTAATCCAGAAAAACCGCGCAAAACCTACATCAGGGTGGTCGATCATGAATTGTAACCTCTCTCCACCCGAAGGCAATACCAGTGTCATAACCACTGTGCGACCTCACTCGGTATTGTTTGTCGGGTTGTCTAGAGCAGGCTCGTCCAAACTGTGCCCCTGGGGGCTAGCGCTCGCGATCGCCCGCGGCCAGCGCCCTGGGCAAATTCGCTTGTTGCTGCAGTGGCCGAGCCGTGTCGCTTAGCTGGCCCGTGCGGCCCGCCCATGGATATATTTGTTCGCCCGTTTTCCTTTCGGGCAGAGGACGTCTCACAAGTGCTTCAATTAGAGCTGATTGACCTACAGTGCCATATCCGCCTGAAGGACCGCTTTCTTATGTGTAAAACTTTGTATGATTTTGCAGCTGTCTTCCACGACCGAAGTTCTCTCCATGTTTGGTTCCACGTATATTTGTGAGCGCTTTTCCTCTCTTTTAAAGCTTGCTAAAACTAAGAACCGTTCATTCCTTGGCGGTAAAAATTTGACCAATTATTTGAGGTTGGCAGTCTCACGGAATATTGTACCAAGCCTAGACAAAACCGTTTCCTCGAAAAAGAAAAACGTGTAAAATGATAATTGTCTTCTTTAACAATGTTGACTGTAAGAATTAAAGAGCTTTATAACCTTAATTCTATTTTAATAAGTTTTCAAACTTGGTCTGTTCAAATCATTACGTACAAAACAGCAAAGTAAGGATCCGATTTCTAAACTCTGAAAAGGGATACAAAAAATTGTAGCACGAAGTATAACAAAAAATACTTACTTGTAACTACCAACAGCAAGAATGAGACTTTATATCCCTTACATAAAATTATTTCTAAAATAGAATATTTTGTTTACGTCAGATCTGACCGCGGGACAGTCCAGCGCAGAGCAGTGCTGTGCTGTCTCACTCGCTCTGCAGCTCTCTCTTTTCTGTCTCTCTCCTATGGCGACACGGGGCGCTGAACTACACTGTCTTGCGCCCCTTGGATGAGCCTGGTCTAGAGGACTCGTGCCTCTATGGGCTACAAATTCTCCGACGCTGTAGTTACTATTCAGATGCCCCTTCAATACGTAAGAGTCCTGATACTTTGTACGTCTAATGGCGACTCATATCACATCTGGTGTTATTCTGCTATGCTGTTTAATACCAAAGTCTGTCAGACTACGCTCACCCATCAGCGTCGTTTTGAACATGTGAGACCGGATGAAATGTAAAAAATGAGAAAGCCACTCAAAACTATAGCGACGAAATTAACGTGCTCACTGCAGCTAGTGGCCGTTGTTAGCTGAAGAAGTGACATGAGTGCTACAGTTCGTCTGCAAACTGGAGAGCGAGCAGGCAAGTCTGCACTGTCTATATCTAACTCCATCAGAAGCAGCAACTACAGACTGTTTCACAAAGTTATACCGGAACTTGTGCAGTCTGCCTTTTTAAACCAATGGTGACGCAGTGCGCAGTGTAGTCCGTGAAGCATTTATTTTTCAGTAAACGCGTGAATAACGAGATAAAAAATAAATAACTAAAGTAAGTAAGGCAAAAAACGCACACTGACAAAACCTACGTAAATCATCACACGTTGCGGTACCCTATTAAATATGAAATCGATTCTTTGAGAGCTACTCGCTTTTCAGTTCACAGGAAGACTATAGCACTTCAGCTCGCAGCACAGTGTCCAATCGCCGACGCACAGAATACCACATCTGTTAAGAGGTCTACATCTGGCGTTTATGCTCGGTGGATGTAGTTCCGCGAAAGACCGGGAGATGTTAATACAGCCATTTTGCTCTCGGGTAGCAACTGCACTCGATTTCTTTCACGCTCGTTGAGCACACAATACTCGAATGCCCCGACCATCTACTCTGGTTACCCATTCGCTGCTCAGGCGCTCGTTGTCGGAGCATGGCGCGCGTAGATAAGACGAAGGAGAATATGAAAACGGAATTGGATTCTACAGAACGCATTCAAAGTGCGAGAGGCAGTGGTCGCAGCAGAGTTGGGGAGATATTTTCATACAGATCCAGCGCAACACATCTGAAGGAGGGTGTCTCCAGAACACGATAAAACATAAGTTCTGAAGCATTGCAGTTTCACTGAATGCTGCAGTATCTAAACAGTTCGCAGAAGTGCGGCCAGAGATCATTGTCCATTTATGTTAATATAAGGTGGTGAATTTCGAGCTTTATGTCAGGAACTTGTACACGGTGTTCAGAACTGGGACATGTTGATGTCCTAACATTTTGCCCCATTGTACGACAGTAGCACGAAACACAGGAAGAACAGCAGATGAAATATGACGAGTATGATGTGTAGTATGTTCAGGCCATGAGGGTGAATGTATGTGCATCTACAGTGGTTATGTGCACCAATGGAGATGGGAAAAGTTATATACCTGTTGCTGTGCACTTAATCAAGATCAGCCATTGCCAGTATGGTACTGATAACTACTCACTTTCCTCAGAAGAAAAAAATCTGGGGAATTTTTTTAAGAACTACGATGAAGAAACGTTATTTATCTTACGAATAAATCCGCAGCATCTTCATATTTTATTCGTCACTGACCGAGGAGCTAATACATGCATGGCCTTGTAATCCTTTCAGCATTACGCATGCATTATATATGTTTTGAACACAGTCCTGAAACACGTTTCGATGCCGATTATTTGAAAAATAAGGTTGCACTGGTTCATTCCACGATTTTTGCTGCCAAAGTTATTGTCCGTTTGAATGAAGACAACCGGTGACACACACACACACACACACACACACACACACACACACACACACACACACTTGAAGCAAGAAACGGGGACTAGATGAGCAGCTTGTTTAGAATGTTGTTACTTTGTAGTTAGGCAGTACGACAACATCGTGGAAATGCTTGAGGAGAATCTCCGAAAAACATACAGGTTACGATAACAATACTGCCACGAATAGTGACAATTTTAAAGCCAATCAAACATGCAACAGAAGTGTTCGAAGACGAGAATTATCCTACATTTCAGTTTGTTTTGGTACGGGTTTACGAACTAAGAAATCATGGTAATGCAGGACTCGACGATACAGAAGTACATTTAAATTACTACATATACCAGGTTTTATATTTTCATACACGCTGCGCGTCTAGCAAATGAAAACTGTTCGTAACTCCAAAACGCCGATTTCATGGTCACTGGTATCTGAGAGTACAGTGCAACTGTCACATCGTCGTCTGTCAACTATATGCACCACGAGTGCTGAAAAAGCGCTGTCTCCGTCTCTTAGAGGAGAAAATCGAAATTCGGACGGTGCAGAGAATACCAACATTTCTGTGGCTGCTCTTAAGATTATTGAAACTCGTGCCCGCTTATGATTGAGATGATTTATTAAATACTGTGCAGTACATCTGTGATTAAATATCAGTTCCTGGTAAATTAGGACAAAATTACAAGTAGTATTTTACTCTGTTTTTGTGATACCTGCAAATATTATCAAGGACCACCGAGGGAATGTCAGCAGTGCTCACCAGCCAAAAAATTAAGACTATTTTCAGAGTAACTAGCTGTGCGCAACGCCATACTTAATCTACCGACGAGTTTGACTTGTGTTTAGCCCTAACGGATAATGGTGACGGCGACAGTATTCTTGAAAGGTGGAAGATACGATAAGAGAGAATAGTTTGGAGACAGTTTTGTTTCCATTTGATTTCCAATTTCTTAGGCGGTAAAACCCAGGTACTGTACGTACACTTTAATCAATAAAACAGATGGTGTCATAAAAAAAACAGCAATACGATTTTTCATTCTGAGGGCGACTGTCGTTACATACATTGTTAGATAGTCAGTTTTCCTGTTAAACTTCGAATTGTTTGCAAATTTTCGTCATTGCATGAAGTGAGCAATTTGCTCTTATGGATCGAAGTGATATCTCTCTTAGACACTACCACCCAGGAATACACTACAGCCGGCCGCGGTGGTCTAGCGGTTCTAGGCGCTCAGTCCGCAACCGCGCGACTGCTACGGTCGCAGGTTCGAATCCTGCCTCGGGCATGGATGCGTGTGATGTCCTTAGGTTAGTTAGGTTTAAGTAGTTCTAAGTTCTAGGGGACGTATGACCACAGCAGTTAAGTCCCGTAGTGCTCAGAGCCATATGAACCAATACACTACATTGGTCTGGGTACAGCTGCGTCAAATGATGGGAGATGCCAAAGGCAGCGTGAGCCTGCAGTCACCCAGAGCTGCTACTATTAATGGCGCCAACAGCAAACGGCGAACGCCTCTCCGCAGCGTGGCGCCCCGCTCGACCGCAGCCTTCTCTGCCCGCTCGGGGCTTTCAATACTACACGCCATCCCTGTGAGAGTACGAGCGAGCAAAGTGCCCAATTTCCATACCTCTGTCATCAGTCGCAGCTATTTAGCGCCGAATTAAATCTAGAGAACGTAATATATGCTCCCATACGACTTTACAGACAAGATGTGTTGACCTGTTTCCCTACGGTAGGAACGATGTGTTTCATACGCATAAAGTACGACGTTTGAATTGTTAAACGCAATGCCTCTGGCCACAGGAACTGTTGTAACATTTTTTAAGACTCTCGTAGTGCTGTCCTGAATACGGTTCGCCGGCAGGATTTAGCCTGCACTTGGCTTGGTGTTTTATCCTGGATCTCGAAGATCTCGCACCTTACAGACGACGATTTTATGACGAAATGCCGACGTTACTTCTAAGATGATCGTATTATACTGTATATACGTCGGATTTGGTGAAAATGTAGCCATGGGAAATCGTCCAATAATTTTGGAAGAGCCAACACAGGAAATACTGTTCGGAAATACAAACCTATACTACTGTCCTTTTATGATAAATGGACTCATGAATCATTAATTTCATTATTCCAGAGAGATACAGAAAAAAATCGTTGTGCAAAGGTATAGCGCACCATGGATTCAATCTGTTTTCGCAAAGGGTACTGTCTCCCCTTCAGTGAACCGTTCTTATAAAATCTATTTGGCTTTTCATAGCTTGAATATGAGGGCAATCCCTTCTAAACAAGTAGCTACTGTCTCACTATTTTAAAAATATTGCCACAAAATGAGATGATAGTTCTCGCGCCCGGGTTCCCGGGTTCGGTTCCCGGCGGGGTCAGGGATTTTCTCTGCCTCGTGATGACTGGGTTTTTTGTGATGTCCTTAGGTTAGTTAGGTTTAATTAGTTCTAAGTTCTAGGGGACTGATGACCATAGCTGTTAAGTCCCATAGTGCTCAGAGCCATTTTTTGAGAAGATAGTAGTTTGTGTTTCTCAGCTCTAGATTCTGGGACAGTTCTTTTGCAGGACGGAACCAGTGAAGCATAGTTCTCTACATGTTTCCATGGTGCCACCTGTTTTATCGAACAAATGATGACCGTAATTATGATTTGTTTCACCGGTATAGATTTTAATTTAACGAATTCGTAGCGCCTTTGTCCCGAAGTTCTTCCACGGTGTGCGGATTCCTGAAAAAGTCCCGAATAGTGGTAAAAGATGGGCGGCCACTGACCTGGCACTGAAGATGGTGGCGAGCGCGAGAAAGCAGCCGTCGGCGACCTGCGGGCTGCCCGTGTAGCAGCGGTCCACCACCCAGTCCAGGAGCGGGCCGATGTCCGGGTTGCATTCCAGCAGCAGCACCGCCGTCTCCCGCGCCAGCTGGTAGATCTGCAGCACACGCCACACACTCCTATAGCACCAGCATAACGCAGAAACAGGCGAGAGATGATACTTGCATAAAAGCGGAGAGATGATGTCAGCTCACACATACACATACACACGCTCTAACCTGATGTAAAAAGCCATGGCTTACTAACGGGATAAAAATATCTTGTAAACAGAAAAGGGAAATGTATCTTATAGCTGGGAGGAGTAATGATTCAGAAACAATGAAACATTATAAAAACTACTACACTATATTAAGAAAAGTTATTAAAAAGTCCAGAAGTATGGGCATTATGTCTGAGATTAGCACCTCTGATAATAAAATTAAAACAATTTGGAACATTGTGAAAAGCGAAACAGGGCAACCGAGAGCACAGGAAGACTGTACAGGATGTCCGAACAGTCTTTCCCTGATTACATAAATTGATAACTCATGCTACAAGTAAAACACAAATATGAAACTAGTGTGTAATTGTTTACAAACTATCAAAGTTTCTTTCACACATCAGTAAACTTCCACATGAGCACCCTCGGTAGCACGTAACACATCTAGGCGATATTCAATTTCCGCCCACACATTAGCCAACATCACTGGAGGAATCGATTCAACGACTGTGGTTATCCGTTGCCGCAGGGTTTCAAGATCTGGTGCACGTGTTCGGTAGACCTAGTCCTTGACATAACCCCATAAAAAGAAGTCTAATGGGATTATGTCAGGAGAGCGTGGAGGCCAAACCGTTGGCCCATCACGACCAATCCATCGCCCAGGAAAGGTCATATCGAGATAGGCACGGATGTCCAAACCCCAATGAGGCGGTGCACCGT
This sequence comes from Schistocerca gregaria, assembly GCF_023897955.1. Lineage (NCBI taxonomy): Eukaryota > Metazoa > Arthropoda > Insecta > Orthoptera > Acrididae > Schistocerca > Schistocerca gregaria. Next base: position 321,486,041 of record NC_064920.1, on the reverse strand, counting down.
CTTGCTGAAACAAGCCATCGGGGTGATACTGAAGCAGCTGAGGAACAGCATAAAGTTGAAACATATCCAGATACACTGCAGATGTGATGGTAGCCTCAGCGAAGAAGAATGGCCCGATAATTCGGTCGTGCAATAGCGCGCACCAAACATTCACCTTTGCACGTGCTGCCGAGGATGCTCATGGTTCAAATGGTTGGCTCTGAGCACTATGGGACTCAACTGCTGTGGTAATCAGTCCCGTAGAACTTAGAACTACTTAAACCTAACGACATCACACACATCCATGCCCAAGGCAGGATTCGAACCTGCGACCGTAGCAGTCGCACGGTTCCGGGATGCTCATGTGGAAGTTTACTGATGTGTGAAAAAAACTTTGATAGTTTGTGAACAATTAGACACCAGTTTCATATTTGGATCTTACTTCTAGCCTGAGTGATCAGTTTATGTAATCAGGGTAAGACTTTTCGGACGCACTGTATTTCTATCAAACACAATGAAAACTTGGTCAACAAAAAGTCAGAAGTAGAAAACATTTTTAATAATCATTTTTAAGTGTTGTAGAGAAAATAGGTTCCAGTTATTCATTATAAAATGCAAGGTAGTATGTGGAAGAGGCAGTACCTAAGCAATTTGATAAAATTAAACTTCAACCCACCTCTACTACTGAAATTAGGAAAATAATAAATTCACTCAAAAGTAAAAGCTCACATGGAATTGATGGCATTTCCAACAGAAGCTTGTTCACAACAAATAAGTAGGATTCTCAGCCACATATGTAGAAGCTCACTGGAACAGGGAATTTTTCCAGATAGACTGAAATTTGCTATTGTTAAACCATTGCATAAAGAGGGGATAGATCTAAAGCTAACAACTACTGCTCAATCTCACTTCTGACAACTTTGTCCAAAATTCTTGAAATAGTAATGTATTCAAGAGTAGCATCACATATTTGTAAAAATGAAGTACTTACAAAATGTCAATTTGGTATTCAGAAAGGCTTTTCAACAGAAAACGCTATATATGCTTTCACTGATCAAATATTAAATGCAATGAATAACCGAACACCACGCATTGGAATATTTTGTGATCACTCAAAGGCTTTTGATAGTGTGAATCATGAAATTCTTCTAGATAAGCTTAAGTATTATGGTATGAGTGGGACAGTGCACAAATGGTTTAATTCATGCTTAACTGGAAGAATGCAGAAGACAGATAGTCTACAAAAACCAGCAGAGTCCTCTAACTGGGGAGGTATCAAGAATGGTGCACCACAGGGTTCAGTCTTGGGTCCCTTACCGTTCTTAATACATATTAATAACTTGCCACACTATATTCATGAATATGCAAAGTTAGTCCTTTTTGCTGATGATACAAGTATAGTAATTACACCCAAGAAGCAAGAATCAGCTGAGGAAATTGGAAATAACGTCTTTCAGAAAACTATTCAGTGGTTCTCTGCAAAGCTTCGTGTTCATCAATATACGCTGTATTCCGAAACACTTGTGCGTGCGCCGGCATTGTGCTTTTTCGGCAGCGATGCCACTTTTATCCTAATTTACAGAGCTGACAAGCCTCCTAACCCCACGTTTTTAGGGACAGATGACCCCATCTTTTAAACCAGCCAACCAACCCACGTTTTGAGAAGAGTCATGGACATCCAACCACTTAGCGCTCTGGTAGTTTCACTGTCCTTCTACCTCATTCCGTAGATGATCGCGACAGTAGCACGTGAACATCCTACCATCTTCTCCGTTTTTGTGATATTCGTTCACAGGCTCTGTGTAATAATAATCTGCCCTTTGTCAATGTCGCTTATATCAACAGATTTTCCCATTTGCAGCCCATCTTCGCTAGAGTGATCCCGCTTCCGTGTCTGCTCCGCTTACATACTTCTGTTACCGTGGCAGGTGACCGCAACACCACCACGAGGCATCCAATGTCGCTGTCGGCAGAGCTCATAATGTTTTGGCTTATCAGAGTAAATGATGTGATTCAAGAGATGCAAGGCTGAGTAAGCATGAAGAAACGTTTTATTATGGCTGTCTTCGTAGGACAAGGATATAATGTCGCAATACATTACTAGTAAAAGCCTTAGCAAATGCTATGAAAGATCATCATCGTGAATCTTGAGACGTAGCGATACAAAACATTTTTAGATACTTCTGTTCAGCTGGACTGAACTTTTAAAGCGCCAAGCTGGAGCTGAACAACTGCTTTACGTCTCTACGAAACATAAATGAACGAGCGGTCAGCCACATGCAGATTCCCTGAGCCACAGTTCCAGGCAAGCAGGCTGCGTCGCTGGAAATGCCTGCTCCATGGCAGCAGCCTTGCGGCCAGTGTATGCAGATGAAACCACCGCTTGGTTTATCCGTCTGTAACGCTCTCCCCTTTCCGATTTAATATGCCCGACGGAGCAGATGGTGTTACACGAGAAGTGTATGCTATGTGCATGGATCATGTTTCCTCTTTGCCTGCTCTATCACTACCATCAAAACCATCCGACACCTCACCGCACCTCCGTACAACTTGAAAAGCTAGCCGCCGACGTGATGTCAACTGGAAAAATTTCCGCACGCAGTGTACCACACAAATAAATTATTGCAGACCGCACGACCTTTTCGAGATCGCATAGATTTACCACTGGCGACGCCAGGAAGGAAACGGCTGTGACCATAGGTACACAATTTATGTCGGCACAAGTGTGGCATTATTTTGTAAAAGAACGCACTGGTAGACGGGTGGCAGTAATTCTGGGTTCTCATGCCTAAGTTCGACGGTTCAGATATGGCTGCAATAGGAGGATCATTTTAAACAAACATTTTTCTTCACTCGCTCATCACATTTTCAGTTTTTCATTTTCATGTATCTTCCAACGTAATACCGTATCTGGTTTAAAAAGAGGAGGGCCGGCCGCGATGACTGAGCGGTTCTAGGCGCTTCAGTCCGGAACCGCGCGACTGCTACGGTAGCAGGTTCGAATCCTGCCTCGGGTATGGATGTGTGTAATGTCCTTAGATTAGTTAGGTTTAAGTAGTTCTAAGTTCTAGGAGACTAATGACCTCAGATGTTAAGTCCCATACTGCTCCCAGCCATTTTTTGAAAAAGAGGTTCAACGTCTCCTATATAACGAGCCGATTGACAGTATAGTGCCATTACTACATTATGGATTAGTCGTATTCCATGGATGCCAAGGAGAACAGTCTTTAGGATGTGGAAAGAAGTCAAAGACGTAAATTTAATTGAAGTGTAAAACACTGATATGGTACTACATTACCGTATTGCAAGGCTTCCTCTAATTACATATTAACATAAAACATTAAAGTTTAGATTTATGTGAAGATATTCTACAATGGACTGGGAGGAGTTGCCCAATAGCACATGTTCTATTTCAATCTTAAACTTCACTACGTTATCGATATGACATTTAATATTCTCGGATATGTAGTTGAACACATGAGTAAGCACTGTCTGACTCTCTTCTGTACTAACGATAGCTCCGAGAAGTCTTTTTAAACATTGTTTTAGGCCCTAGTGTTTCATTAATGCTTTTCACAATTTTTTACTGAAAAGAAGACATTAATGAATACACGCATTGTGAAGTAGTTTCCAACACATTTTTTCAAGAGGCATCTTCAGGATGATAGATTAAAACCACAAATAATTATTAAATAGCGCAGTTCTGCATTTTGAAAATACTAACCAATTAACCTTAATTTACACAGAAAATGATTCCATAACACATTAATGAAAGTAAATGTGCAGGATAAAATTGTTTCTTCGCTTGTAAATAGCCTGCAGCAGTAATCATGCCTGCTCCAAACACAGCTTGACGACGCGCTTCATTAATTCCATGCAGTGCGTTTTCCAATTGATGTTGTGGTTGGTAAGTAGACCCAAAAGCTTAACACTTTCTACTTCTTGTATTTCACAATTTGAGAAACTTATTTTTTGAGCTCGTGGAATTCTTTGAGAAGTATTGAACTGTATGTACTGAGAGTCTTCATTATTGTTTCTTCAGGGCCACCTACGGCAATCCTACATTCCACAGTAGCGAAAACGCACAAATAAATTTAATTTGTACAGTCAATCAATAATTTCACAACAAATGTATCCTGACAGTTCAATTCCGGAGGATTCACAGTATTTTTCCAAACTATACACGATTCCAGATAATGGTGTTTTGTATATCAAACACTCTATCAAATAAACACTCTATCAAATAAACGTAGTCAAAATTACAGGATGACAAAGACAGGCAATCAATTGTACCAACAACAAGCCTTCCTAAATCGAAGGAAACTATGATGCAGTATGTGCTTAAGTCTCTCTTTTCTACATTCTTTCATATTGCTTTGTTATTGAAATTCTGGTCAAATACAAGTGACGTATCTTTTATACGCCACAACTACATACACATAAAATGAAGGTTCTTAATTCCTAGAACGGCCAGGAAAAGGTGACCATTTTATGTGTACGGAAATGCAAACGACGTAAAGATAAAATAGAAAACAAAAACAAAACAAACAAGAAATTACCAATATTTCCCACGCAAATCGATATTTACAATGTTATCATTCCTTTATCGTAGCTCAAAAAAGAGAACGGAGAACATAAAAACTAACTAATTCGTACGTTAGACGATCACATTACAAAAATTTCAGGCCGTCTAGACTAAGCACGTTGGTCGCAAAATGCACTAAAAGTTTCAGCGAAAGAGTGTCGTAAACTTGGAAACACTGAAATTTCTCCAGTCTTGGCTGGGAGCAGTACTTGACTAATGTTGAACAAAAAGTATGGAAACTCCGTGAGAAATGCATGCTTGAACATAAACGCTGTTGCTAGTCTAGTCTATAGGTTTTGCTGTTTTATATGACCACTAACAGCACCTGTGCAGTGACTTCAATTCGTTGCAAGCTTCAATCGTGGTCAGAAAAGCGCTCTGAGTAGAAGTCAGTGCAATATGTCGTAGCTAAGTGCATTCGAACGTGGGCAAATTGCTGGTGTTCGTATGGTGCGTGCTTCTGTAACCAAGGGAGCCGAAGTGCTTGATGTTTGAAGTGGCAACATATCGAAAATTTACACCCCACATTGGGAAAACGGAAAAGCATCATCCGCTAAGTCACAATTCGGGAGAAAGTGCGTGCTGAGTGTTAGTGACAGAGTGCTGAGTGTTAGTGACAGACGGTCACTGATGAGGATTGTCAGGACACATGAGTCACCGCAGAACTGAAAATGTCGCACTCGCGAAACCTTGCAGCAGTTAAACAACACGTACGGAACTCCAGAAGAAGGCAATAGCAGGACGAGATGGAATTCCAAAACCACTCACCAGTGATACAAATGCCCGCCACCAGTTACCAGATATCAATATTAATGAGCCTTTGTGGTCCACTTTGGAGAGAAGGTTGCGTTATCATCATCCACCTCCATCACAGTTATCCACTATTTTGCATGAAATACAGTATAAGGTTCCCTTGAACACACTACGTTACCTGTATTTACCCATTCCCAGACAACTGTAGGCAGTTTTGAACGCCAACTGGTTTTCTTAGGCATGGTCATGAGTTGTGTTTTTAGTGTTTCTAACTTTTTGTCCAGTCCCTGTACGTTCCCTTGCAGGAAACACAAACCATCAAGTCTCCTGCGAAACTATTTTGCTGTGGGTATAGGCGGTTTCCGAAGATCGTTCCTATACGGTATAAGCAAACCAACCTTTACGTTATCTACCAAGACGTTGGCCAAACAAAAAGAGGAACTTCCCACAAGCGACGTTTCTGTACGTATCGAAAATTCATTCTGTATATGAAGGCTACGTCGGATGCTTAAGGGTATGATTGACTAGAAGAGGTCCACAGCGGTGCGATCGATATATACAGTGATGTAGATTAAAATCCCAGGTATCACACACTGTAGCCATTCACCTTGGTTGTCCCTCGTTTTCGAAAGACTAACGAAAGAAATATTTGTAATTTTGTGTTACACTCAACAGCATTTAAAAAATTGTATGATGTGCCTGTGTGGTGTAATGGATACGATAACAGCTATGCAGAAGGTTGTCAGTTCGAATCTTGTCAGGTGCACAACACTTTTTTTAATTTTTAAATCTTTGCAGAAATTACTTATACCAATATTTTTATTCACACAAATGGTTTAAATGTAATTTTCTATTTCTATTCCTTTGTCACATTTTAATCGCCGTATGATTTTTTTTTCTTGTTCTTAATTCTTCTTTATAGCGTTCTTTTTCGAATTGGAATTTTTGTGAATATGAATTTCACTGTATTTATTTATTATAATATTGAATTATTAGCAAATTCCAATCTATCAGTTAAAAAACAAAAGACGAAATAATCCATTTCTATCTGTGCAGTGGTGTGAGAAATGCATTTTTGATATTGGATGTGCAATTTTTCTTTTACGTGGTAATCGTAATACAAACATTTAAAACATAACCTAAACACCTATTACACTACGGACAAAATAACACACATTAAAATTTAAATGAAATATAAGTAAAACGAAAGTCAAGCAAAATGAGAAATATACTGGGTGATCAAAAAGTCAGTATAAATTTGAAAACTTAATAAACCACGGAATAATGTAGATAGAGAGGTAAAAATTGACACACATGCTTGGAATGACATGGTGTTTTATTAGAACCACCTCATATTGCTAGGCGCGTGAAAGTTCTCTTGCGCGCGTCATTTGGTGATGATCGTGTGCTCAGCCTCCACTTTCGTCATGCTTGGCCTTCCAGGTCCCCAGACCTCAGTCCGTGGGATTATTGACTTTGAGGTTACCCGAAGTCGAAAGTATATCGTGATCGACCGACATCCCCAGGGATGCTGAAAGACAATATCCGACGCCAATGCCTCACCATAGCTCCGGACATGCTTTACAGTGCTGTTCACAACATTATTCCTCGACTACAGCTATTGTTGAGGAATGATGGTGGACATATTGAGCATTTCCTGTAAAGAACTTCATCTTTGCTTTGTCTTACTTTGTTATGCTAATTATTGCTACTCTGATTAGATGAAGCGCCATCTGTCGGACATTTTTTGAACGTTTGTATTTTTTTGGTTCTAATAAAACACCATGTCATTCCAAGCACGTGTGTCAATTTATACCTCTCTATCTACATTTTTCAGTGATTTATTCAGTTTTCAAATTTATACTGACCTTTTGATCACCCGGTATATGATGAACGCTATAATGTGGAAGAGAAAACAGGGCGATAAAATAAAGGAAATCAAATCGAAATTAATACATCAAGTAATTAAAAACACATGAAGAAAGATTTCAAGTGGAAAATAAAAATGAAAGCAAATGAAGAAGTTCATATTATGATTACAATTATGCGACAAAGGAATGGGATTAAAAATTACATTTAAACCAATTAACTGAATAAAAATAACGATCGAAATAATTTAGATAAAGATTTAAAAATAAAAAAATATGTACCTGATGAGAATCAAACCGACAATCTACTGCATACGAAGCTACTATCGTATCCACTACGCCAAACAACCACACCACAGAACGCAACTGTTTTAGTGTTATTGATTGTCACCCAATTCAGAATTTCTCTTAGGTCAGTTACTCGCAAACAAGACCCCACAAGGGTGAATAGCTGCAGTGTGTGATACCTGGGATCTTAACCTGCATCTCCGTATAGATAGTTTCCTAAGTCGATTGCAACTCTGGCAACCTTTCCTTGTAAAATATTATAACACTCTTCACAGGCGCTAGCAAAGACGGGAATGCACTTTACTTTTACCTCCTCAGACTTTCATTTATTTTCAAGATTGGACAATTTTAGCCTCAAATTCCATTGTTTACTTTGTTGGAGTATGTGATGTGGAAACAAAATCAGCCATCATGAGCTGCATGTACTATCACTTCTCAGTACCGTAATGTATATATTAAAAGTTGTCATCGCACATCCCTGATACTGGCTTCGCACACCGATCGAATAAATACTTCCAAGTTCAGAAACAAACAGGTCAGTTCGTATCCCTCTTTCCTTGAGAAATCGAAGATCTGAGCCGGTTTCTGATAATATGGAGGAATAAATTTACAGGTTGTTTTATATCTTTTCTTATCGTACAACTTAAGTAAGATGGTAATACCAAGTTGCTTCATAGTCCTCTTTGCGTGCCCGAAACACAGTTAGAAGATGCTGATTTTTCCACCTGCCATCTAGGTAAGCCTCTCTGGATATAGTGGCCACATGCTCAACAGAAATTGCATTTTCGGGTTCCACTTTTGGAGGCAGGTCGAGTACAAGGGGAGACTTGCAAGAGTCTGTTGAAAGCGAGTTGCAAGTACTTTTTGGCTCAAGGCACAGTGACGGTAGTAGCAGCAAGGAATTAATAAGTTACATCTAATACGGAATAAGCAGACCAGCCTACCTATGCACTACACTGAGTTTATACAATTACCCAGGACGTCTTCTAGAAGCCTCTCTGCCTCTAGATCGCTCGTCCCACGTCTCTGATCTGTGGTCTTCCTTTCTTGCAACACGTGTCGTGGTCTTTTTACTGCGTCTACAGAACTCTTTATCCACCTTACTGTTCTACCTTATTTGGATCCTCTTATACCCTAGAACACTAAAGGTGGGGAAATGTTACATCTACTGCAAATTTATTCAAAGGAAGTCGTAATTTACACCGAGATAGCGATATGCACGTATACAGATAGCGGTAGTACTGCGTACACAAGGTTTAAAAGGGCAGTGCATTGGCGCAGCTACCATTTGTACTCAGTTGGTTCATGTGAAAAGATTTCCGATGTGGTTATGGCCGCACGACGAGAATTAACGGACTTTGGAAGAGGAATGGTAGTTGGAGCTAGGCGTAAGGGACATTCCATTTCGGAAATCGTTGGGAAACTCTGTACTACTAGATCCACAGTGCCAAGAATGTGACGAGAATATCAAATTTCAGGCATTACCTGTCACCACAGACATCGCAGTGCTCGATGACCTTCACTTAACGACAGAGAGCTACGGCGTTTGCGTTGAGATGTCAGTGCTAACAGACAAGTAACAGTGCGTGATATAATTACAGAAATCAATGTCGGACGTATGACGAATGTATCCCTTAGGACAGTGTGGAGACATATGGCGTTAACGGGCTATGGCAGCAAACGACCGACGGGAGTGCCTTTGCTAACAGCACGACGCCTGCAGCGCCGCTCCTTTTGCTCGTGACCATATCGGTTGGACCCTTGACTCCTGGAAAACCGTGGGCTGGTCAGATGATTTCCGATTTCCGTTGGTAAGAGCTGATGGTAGGGTTCGAGTGTGGTGAAGACCCCACAAACCCATGAGCCCTGTTGTCAACAAGGCACTGTGCAAGCTGGCGAGGGCTCTATAAAGATGTGAGCTCTATTTATATTGAATGGACTGGGTCCTCTGGTCAGGTTAAACCGATCATTGAATGCAAATGGTTATGTTCTGCTACTTGGAGACCATTTGCAGCCATTCATGGACTTAATGTTCCCAAAAACAACGGAATTTTTATGGATGACGATGTGTCATGTCTCTAGGCCACAATTGTTCGCGATTGTCTTGATGAACAAATTTTTAGCGAATGATTTGGCTACACAGGTAGCCCGACATGGATCACATCGAACATTTGTGGGACATAATCAAGAGGTCATCTCGTCCACAAAATCCTGCAACGGCAACACATTCGCACTTATGGGAGGCTGGCGACACAGCATGACTCAATATTTCTCCAGTAGACTTCCAACAACTTGATGAGTCTATGCCACGTCAATTTGGCTGCATTATGCCGGGAAAAACGAGGTTCGACACGATATTAGGACTTTTATCACCTCAGTATATAAGTTATGCATTAGTAAATTACAATTACTAGATCTGTAATGGTATGTTACATACCAAATTACGTGTTTCATAGGCTACTGCAACTGTAAATTATACGAGGGTATAGTAATCTACGGATAATAGTGACACCACGGCATCACCACTCATGGTCCATGTCTACTGCTAGCAACTCATTTCTATCTACATTTTTTCGTTTCCATCGTTTCCTAGACGTTTCTGTATTCTTCGAGAATATATTGTTAAAGATGTGGTTCGTCTGTTTGTATTGCGTCATGCGTGTTTCGTTTCTTTTTATGTGTGAATCATCTTCGGAGGCATGGTGTGGTCTTATTAGTATGTATGTGGCGTCCTGGAGTGAAGCTGACAGTGAACAGCGGAAGTGAGGTATTAAGTCGAAATCGTTTCATAAAACGTCAATATAGAAGCTTTCGAAATGTGGTGCTACAGAAGAATCCTGAAGATTAGATGGGTAGATCACATAACTAATGAGGAAGTATTGAATCGGATTGGGGAGAAGAGAAGTTTGTGGCACAACTTGACCAGAAGAAGGGATCGGTTGGTAGGACATGTTCTGAGGCATCAAGGGATCACCAATTTAGTATTGGAGGGCAGCGTGGAGGGTAAAAATCGTAGAGGGAGACCAAGAGATGACTACACTAAGCAGATTCAGAAGGACGTAGGTTGCAGTAGGTACTGGGAGATGAAGAAGCTTGCACAGGATAGAGTAGCATGGAGAGCTGCATCAAACCAGTTTCAGGACTGAAGACCACAACAACAAACAATAAAACGTCAATAGTTGGACATGCTGCGTACGAAACCCAAATAAGTAATACTCCAGGACGGCAACATACGTACCAACAAGATCACAAAGTGTCACTGAAGATGCTTCACACATAAAAAAGAAGCGAATCGCGTATTGCATAATAGAAACAGCATTCCATTTAGTTGCATTTCACGATCCACATTTTCAACAGTATATTTATCTTGTTTAGTTGTTGTAAATTCCAGATTTGTATATCAGTACAATACAATATAACACAATTTCCAAGTCATCTTGTTCACACGCTGCTGATACTTTCTGTAGCATGTCCTTCGTGTCATATGTGTCATTTAACCTTACGTCTCACCGCCTGTTAATGGCAGCACAAACATTGCAGTGCCTAAATAAATGTTGGACAAGTTGATATTTAATAACAACAACGTGACGAGATAGAAATGCTACACGAAAAGAAAGAAATAAATCACATGAAAGTGAGGAGTAGTGCAGATATAAAGTGGAATTTTCCTAAATATATAGGTCGTGATGCCCAAGGTCCGTTCTCCGCCCAGTCCCATCTTCTTGAGGAGCCTTTATGGGGTGTCTCTTGACATTCTGGCGATATTTTGTTCGTTGGCACAGTGCCCTGACGGGCTCTAAGAAAGCATGGCCGTATCTGAGCGCATAACGCGTTTCCAGAGGGCGGTGGAGACTGCACACCGGCGCTCCAGGAGACAGGCGCCTTTGCTCGTACACGACTCGCGGCTCTCGTGCTTGCTCTGGGATTCCCGGTCCAAACTGAATAAATAGCCAGTCTGTGGCCTCCGTCTCTGCGGGTTGGCGCAGCTGGGTCACGCTCCTCGTGTTTGCCCGCCTCACAGTGTTTGCGCAGCGCTGCAGCTCATGAAAATGAACTCACTTATCTACCGCGCGCAGCATTCTACAATCTATTATCGCCTCACGGCCAGAAACGTTCTTCAGACACCACAGTGGGCCTCACTCATTATAACAACTAACTCAAGACTATGTACAGTGCGGCCAAACTGAAAGGGAGCTCGAAACGTCTTTCAGCATTTCGTGAAAACGTAATTTAAATTACAAAGAGCGAGATCATCCGAACATTAAGTGTTAAAAGATAAAATGTTAAAAGATAGTCTGCAGAAAAATCTGACAAGATCTTAACGCCGATTACTTCTCCAAGTACGAACCAACAGATAGGTACCTGCTTGTTATCGTAACAAATATTGACTTTCTCATAAGCTAAAGCTTCGAGATCAAGCAGCACTTGTTCAGTTTTACAGTTAGTTTGTAAACGAGTTGAGATCGGTACATTTGCATCCTCAGTTTTTCATTTCTTCAGACCGAATGAGGTGCGCTGCTGCAAGACCCAAGACCTGTATTCGAGAGGAAGGTGTTTAATATCCCAGACGGACCATCGAGATTTAGGCTTTGTGTGATGGGTGGTTGTTTTCTTCGAAAGGGAAAGGCTGATTTTCTTCCCAAGTCTTCCACAAAACGAACTTGCTCTCCGTCTCCAGACAGGACGTTAAACCCTAATCTTCTTTTCTCCATCCATCCATTCATTCATTCATTCGTGTGAGGCTTGGTTCATGTCGTCCAGGAACAAGTATATGAACTCACAGAACATGCAGGAGTATGTGTAAGAAAATCCTCAAGAGTACGTTGAACACCCGTTACGTAATGTTATTTTGTGCGATGCCTGCGGATCGGTTTCAACTTGGGCTCCTTGTATTTTCGTTACAGAGTGCAATCAAATAAAAGTGATGGAAGTACCAGCCAGAGCTGTTTTCGAACAAAATACAAACGTCACAAAAAATGTTCAAATGTGTTTGAATTCCTAAGGAACAAAACTGCTGAGGTCATCGGCCCCTAGACACACTACTTAAACTAACCTTAACTTATGCTTAGAACAACATACACACCCACGCCCGACGGAGGACTTGAACCTCCGGCGGGATGGGCCGCGCCAGACGTGACAAGGCGCCTCAAACCGCACGGTCACTTCGCGTGGCTTCAGCTTCGCAAGGGAGTGTGTGTTTGCTGATGACCCATTTCCATGGTAAATTATTATTCTATCCTACTGTAACTAGGTAGAACACTGTTTATGATCGCTCCCACTGGCGGTAACGTAGAGGTCGATAGGACAACAGGCGGTACTTCAGATCGATGACGGTGGAGTTAACGAAATGAACGGCTAGGGATAAACATACTCCAGAGCGCTGCAAGACTCATCGTAAGCATACACATTCCGATTCAAACGTAATACAGGCAAGTTCAACCATCCGTAATAAATGCCGCATATCTAAGGCTTTAATAACAAACAAGACTAACTGCGAGTGTTGGGCAACACTATTTGTATTTATGGGCACACTACATACACTTATATGGCAGGCACCTCTCCCGGGAGGAAGTTCCGGCCGGAGTATGAACCCCGAGTATGTCTCTCTTTCCCTCCATTTCGATATTCAGGCTGGGTGGGAAATCCAAATCACTTTCGGATACTAAAATTGGAACTTTGCAAAGCGGTTCAAGAAACAGAGTACAACATTCTGTCGACGTTGCTGAGCCGCAAAATGATGTACTTGGCACGACTGGGGAAAAATCAAGGTATCTCCCTTGGCTAACGACCAGGCCGGATAAGCGTAGCAATTCAGAACGCTACTGCATTGTGGGCTACTTGCCGATACAGCACAGACTGGGCTACGGCGCCAAGGTGGTTACTTCATGCTGTCGCCGAGCAGGGCGACCAGAAGAGCATAAGCGCCGACAAAGAAGATAGCAGGGCTATTGCAGTTACGTCCCGGTTGCCTCGCATTCGAGTCACAGACGTAAGACTTAGGTGACCAGAACCGATACAGTAGCCAAACAAGTACGAACCAAACCACTGGAAACGGCCCTCACTTTCAGTCACAGGCATCTCAGTCTGTCTGCCACTAGTCTGCCACTGCTTCGGCCCAAGAGTCTACATGGTTCAACCAGCTACCCTCTATGGACTCTAAAGCTGTTAGCCGGGGAACTTCTGCTGGTTCCGAGCCAATGCTATGGGCTCGGTGCTGTCACACTGGCGGGACGCCTGAGGGGCCCACTTCAGCTGCTGCCCCGCCTTCCACAATGGAGGTCCCTGGCTCCCGTCTGGGTTCGCGCAGCTGCTCGTCCGCCGTCGCGTGGGTCGGTAAACTTCTCGTCGCCTGCCTCTGCTCTGGGCAGACTCTGCTGTTGGGAGCTATCACTTCTGGATGGTGCCACTAGGGTGACTCGCCCGTCTTGGCTGCTCTCGCTCGGGGCTGCTAACGCCCTCGCCGCAGAATTCCTGTACAGCTGGATCAGCGGCCTTGCCGTTCCGTAGCGTCAGCAACTGACTGTGGCGCCTTCTTCATCTGGTCGTGCGCTCTATACCTTCTCTGGGCTTTGACATCCCTCCCGCGGCAACGACACGACGAAACTACATTGCGGAACAAATGAATGGTTTCCCTATGCTGTTTCTCTGACGTATCACCGGGCGTCTAGCAGGCTTGGATGTTGGTCCTCCGACATTCTGATCACGACTCACCTAGTCCACTACACACGATAGCGCCATATCAACCTGGTCGTTATAACGTACGAGAGCTTTTCAATAAAGAATGATCATAATTTTTTTATAATATACCTTCACTCATCCTCACAATTTTGATGGTCCTTCTCAAAGTAATCTCCCATGAATGTGATGCACTTGTCCCAGTATTTCTGCCAGTCTTAAAATACATGCTGGAAACAATTTTTTGAGAGGTCCTTCGAAATCGCCTCTGCAGCCTTCCCCACTACTTCTGATGACTGATAATGCCTCCTATCAAGGCGTTTATTCATGTTAGGGAATAGAAAAAAGTCACATGGGGCTAAATCCGGACTATAGGGAGGGTGAAGGATGCACTTCACGTTGATTTTTGCAAGACATTCAGCAACAACATTGGCACTATGCGGCCGCACATTATCGTAGTGCAGCATCCAGCCAGCTTCATGGAAATGTGGTCTTCTGCTATGTTTTCAGGGCATCCCTGTAGTATTGTCAAGTTACTGATGTGTGCGCAGGACAACATGCTGATAAACCATTCCATGAATATCAAAGAATGAGATGACCATAAGGTTCCCAGCAGAAGTAACCAATTTTGCTTTTCTGGCGATAGGTGATGGAGATTTCCACACTGAGCTTTGCTGTTTGCTCTCAGGATCAAAATGGTGTAGCCAAGTTTCATTAGCAGTGATTATATTTGAAAGTAACTCCGGATCTTCCTCTAATATCGACTTGAAACTGCATGCAGACCTGCACGCGGATGTCCTTTTGTTTGGGAATCAACAGTCTTGTAACCCATCGCGCACAAACACGTGTCACGTGTAATTTTTCTGTCACCAACGTGTGGGTGGCACCAAATGAAATGTTCAGTATTTCAGAAAGTGATCTTAATGTAATTCGTCGATCCTCTCTCACAATGACAGCAGCAGCGTTTTTTTCTTCCGTAAGAGCAGTAACTTGAGCACCGGCTCAACCTTCCTTTGAAATTGATTGCCTCCCCTCTTTAAATATTTTAAACCACCTTCGAGCTGTGCTGTAGGTAAGAGCAGGTTCTCCATAGGCTTCCTGTAACATTGTTTGTTGAAACGAAAGCAGAATTTCAAAGCCGCATATTGTTCCTCGCGTGTTACCTCCATTGCAGCGGTAGCCGATACCGAACATGTCTGACCTGCCTCTCATTAGAGACTAGCCACAAACCCAAATTCACCTTAAATAATTCGTCGAAAGCGTGAGAAATCTAATTCATTGTTTCCGGATCTCTTAGTCGTATATATATATATATATATATATATATATATATATATATATATATAAAAATGTACGTGTGTGTGTGTGTGTGTGTGTGTGTGTGTGTGTGTGTGTGTATCAATGAATGTATGTTCCACGTCTCCTCCTAAATCACTAGATCGATTTCAACCAAATGTGGTACACATATCATTTACTATCTGGAAAGAAACACTGTAGCGTTAAGAACCACCTGCGTCACAAAAGGATGACAGTGGGGAGAGTGGGAAGCCATAGAAACATAACTCAGGAACGGCCAGAGCAATTTCTCCCGCATTTGGTATGTGCAGGGGTCGTATAAAGATACTGAGGGAATAAGATACCCTTACTACCGCTAGGAGTAGGGGCGACGATGATAAGGTATGACATATATATAAAACCTTCCGAATACGACTTGTTGGTATTTCTTCCTTGTAATTAGTTCATTTAGGATAAATTAGAAGTATGAAGCGCAATCTCTGTCGTATGCGTTGTTCAATGAGTCAACCAGGTCGCAAGAATTATCATTGCAGCAAGTCAATAATTTTGTCTGCGAGTTTCGGGGCAAAGATCATGTCATGCGGCTGAATATCTCAGATACATTTAACATCCCCTCTGTAGCCGAATGGCCTAAAACATTAGAGAATCAAAAGACTGCCAGCGTGAAATATGTGTGACATACGCGTACGCAGGCGTAGCCACGGGCAAGAAGCTAGCACTAAATACAAATTCAGCGCCCGTTACATAACGCCCCACCCTGAAAAGTTACATGTTATTCGCGGTGAAAAGACGTGTCCAGAAACATTAGCGGAACAAGTGTGAGAATGAAAGCTGGACCTCTGTAGAGTGGCAGCCATAAGAATCCCATTTTTCCCGTTATTCCAATATACACAAAGCATGATTAGAAAATAACTGTATGTGGGTTATCATCGACAATGCCATAAACATGCATGGGAAGCCTGCTACGGAGATAAGAAGTGCAGCATCGGCCGCGTTAATTCATAGAAATGAAGGTAACAGCGAATGATCTTTGATGTGTGGCAGTCTGCTACACGTGCAAATGTGTGAAGTACGTCTCTGACAAAGTTGCCGAAGCGGGAACGGATGTGTTTTCCTCAACCACAATGCCATCCATCACAAGCCTTCCCGAAGGACATTGCTTTTAAAGTTTTCCGATGTCAGCAACATTTTGAACTCTAACTTTCTTCATTTGAAATACACAAAGTGAAGTCAATACCGCACAATAGTGTGATGGCACTTAATCCGCAGGTATATGGAGCTAATTCTTTTGGTGGAAAACTTCTTCAGTGCCAGGAAAGGAAGGAACTGAGGTATCACTGTAAGGTTCCTTATCACCAGCATCTAGTATCTTTCCGTAAGGTATATGGAGTTGTTCTCGGTGAATCTTTCGTCGAATATGGACATAAGCTTGGCAGCGACTTTCAGCGTTAATTGAGAGGAGGCGGCTACGTTCCGACATTTTTTTCGTTTCTTTCCATATCTTTCTCGGTCATAAAGCCACAAACATAACACAGTACAATACAAACACTGATCATGGTCACTGACACAGCTAAAAATATATCTGAGTAGTGTATGTTCTGACGGACATGTCCGACAGAACCGACACCACCCAAATATACACAGTTTTCCGTAAGAGTGCGGCAGCTCCTTGATGTTGGTTTCAGTGCGGAGCACTAATAACGTCCGAATTCCTAAGAGTGTCACCGAGCGAGATGGCGCAATGGTTAGCACAATGGACTCGCATTTGGGAGGACGACGGTTCAAACCCGCGTCCGGCCATCCAGATTTAGGTTTTCCGCGATTTCCCTAACTCGCTCCATGCAAATGCCGGGACGGTCCCTTTGAAGGGTACGGCCAATTTCTTTCCCCATCCTTAACAAAATCCGAGCTGGTGTTTCGTCTCTAATTACCTCGATGTCGACGGGATGTTAAACCCAAACTTCCTTCCTTCCTTCCTTCTTTCCTAATGGAATCAATAATTTGCGAGTTGGGGATTAACGGACGAAGGATGCTCCATTGATGCGTGCGATAAGTTGGAAATTTGAGTCGATAAGTGACCGTGTCCGGATGACCGAAACGTCATGAGAAGAGGTAAATACAAGTCCCGGTCCGGCACAAATTTTCAACTTTCGCCATTGCATTTCCACAGTGCCCTGCGCGGCTGGAAACCACGAATTCCCACCCATTCCTTCCCTCCCTTTCTCCAGTCTCTATTCCAAACAAACAACGAAAATATACAAATCTAACTGTCGACATGTACGAGCCTAAGGCAACAGCAAACCGTCTCCAGTACGACTTTGATCAGGACAGTAATGTAGAATTTCTGCATCGTTCAAAACAGTCAGTGGCCGAGTATGAAACTTATTTTCACTTTGAAGTAGATGCTATGTACTTTTATGAAAACTTTCGCAAAAATCGATTTCTTTGCTAACACGAACCTATAAAGGACAGAAATTAAACACACACACAAATCTGTGTAAGTTAATTATACCAGACCACTCACTAGAAAACTAACACGTTTGGCCGTCAACGGAAACTAGATTACCATTGCAAGTACAGTACTTTCAGACTGGCCTGTGTTTGCAATAAAAATTTCCTTACTAAAACGTGCGAATGAGTAAAACTGTTGGAACATGTGGTGCTTAAAAAATTTCAGATGTAAATTCAGATGACTTCAGTCGACTATTACTGACACTACCTCGTACAGTTGCCACACAATATTGGGTTTTGACCGTAAACTCGCCAGCGAGTACAATCTTTCGTCAGGAAGTTCACTTTCTTACAAACATTAACATATGCCGAGTACAAGCTTCATATTTTTAAACTGACTACCACCATTCCTCTACCAGTGTAAAGGAAATTCGAAAATAAAAAATAAATACACACACACACACACACACACACACACACACACACACACACAGAGAGAGAGAGAGAGAGAGAGAGAGAGAGAGAAAGCATCGGAAGCACGATTAGTGCTTTAGTGGACAAACCAGTTACTTACAGAGAATTAGCATCGCCAGAAAATTGCACTGTGATGCAGGAAGTTGAAATAAAATCAATGAAGAGCGACGCCATTTGTCTCGGGTTCGTTTAGTAAGCGTGAGGGCATCAAATATTCTCACATTCAACACCAGTGACAGACGCTACAGGAAAAGTGTTTTGTAGTATGGACAGGATTTTTATCAAGTTTCGCAGGGAGTAACATCCAAGACGACTCAAACTTTATATTACTTCTTCACTCCTATATCTCGCAAATGACCATGAGAGTAAACTCACATAAATTCGAGCGTACGGACAGATTTATCGACGACCGTTTTTCTCGCTTAAAACATGAGGATGGGGAGGGGCAGGCGAGTAGGGGAGGGGGGTGGGGTGGAAGAGGGATGGAGATCTACCGTCACACACCCTACGACTGCTAGTGGAGTTAAACCGTGGATATACATATTAATAGCTGTAAGTGCAACAAATCACCTGCCTCACATAACATCGTCTCCTCAATAAGTACACCAGTAATCAATTCTTCTTTACAATTATATGTCTACGATCAACATCGAGGTCTTTTCAGCCTCGTTCATTATAGTTTCAAGTCAAAAGCGGTATAGGTCTATCAAGTGTCATGGGCTAGAAATAGAATCCGCTTACGTAACTGCCTATCTGTATCAGCCGTCATAAATAGCCCATGATTTTCCAAATTATTCCTTACCCCTCTTCTCTCAACAGGATTGTTAATCGTTAATGCTTGACACACCTAACACGTAATGTTACATAATAACAGGGCTGTTAAGCTAAGGTATTGAAAATTTTAACTTGAAAGTTTCTATTAGACAAGATCTCTTTACCCCACAAGTCATATGATTTTTGTAAGTTGATGCTCGCAGTCCTCCAGAGTAAATGCACACCCGGTCTCTCATACCACATAAGAACTCTTATGAATCATAACTAAATAATTCAACTGCCACGTAACAGCCTACAAGAAATCAAAAGATGTCACACACAAGCTGTTGGTCATGGTCAGAGCTCTGAAATTATATGAACACGCTTCTTCGTGAACTTAATTCTTTGAAAACAGAATAAGGTTGCTAAACGAAACATCGATGAACTATGAAAGACAAAAAACAAAAAGGAAGGAAAAGATAGTCGTATGTCGCTTACAGCAATTAGTAAGTCGAGGATGATGTTAGTTACAGTAAGTGCAGGTGTAAACTCATAATTACCTGCACTGTACCCTCTGCTTGGTAACGCTTCAGATGTTCTCGCGTATGAGTTAGAGAAATATATTGGCAGATTGATATAGTGAAGCCCAGTCCGACAGAGAGCTATCATCTTTCAAAAAGTTATTAAAGTTTTTACTGCAGTGCAGAGTGACAAAGTTTCAGTCTGATAACTGAACGATAGTTTCATAAATTACAGCTTCAGAAAAGATGTGAATAAAAATTTCTCCACAATGCTTAGATATTTTGAACAGTTTAAAACATACTGACAAAATAATGAAGTGTTACATGAAGGCAAGACGCATTTTGTCAAAAAATCTTTCCCTAGAGTAGGGCCTGTCATGTGCCCCCTTTAGAAGGGTCCCAACAATAACTACTTCAGCATCAACAGAATTTCAATAAATAAATAATAATAACAGTATGGCTAATGGCTGTTGTATACAGAACGTCGTGACATGGCGACACTTCTGCCATCAGCATGCGTATTTGGTTACTACCTTCGTCCCCAGTTCGAGCTAATATGAATCTCGAGGTACCCGATGTCGAAAGTAAAAATGAATTTTGTCAGGCGTACAGTGGAGACGCTGAACAACTCACTCGCATGTAATTAACTAATTTACATTGCGTTTGATAGATTTTTGCGCCCAAGAAAGCGCCCAGTGTCAGTTCTATTAGCTGCACATTCTGAGACGAAATGCTAATAACAAGAAGGCCTATCCTTCGACTCTCGCCGTGTGCATGGCTCTGGGTTTTACTCTGCATGTCCTTCGTCTGCGTAATAACATGCCGCCTTTAGGCAAAACGACGAACACCCGCCGGCCGCTGTGACCGAGCGATTCTAGGTCGCAGATCCGAATCCTGCCTCGGGCATGGATGTGTGTGATGTCCTTAGGTTAGTTAGGTTTAAGTAGTTCTAAGTTCTAGGGGACTGATGGCCTCAGATGTTAAGTTCCTTAGTGCTCAGAGCCATTTGAACCAATTGACGAACGCCCACCATTATATCAACGTTCAGTCTAGACTGTCTGAGAAGCAGCTGAAAACACGGGCATCAAAAGAGATATATTGTTAGGCACTGTAGCTAAAAAACTTACGATTCACCGTGTCACGGTTCAATCCGTTTCTCGTGTACCTAGTGACTATGCGTAAGAGGTAAAATATAAGAAATCAGGAAATTTTTTACTAATGCAAATGGTGCTCAATTTTCTCTTTAAAACATTTTAACGAAGGGAACAAGTTTGCGATTACGATGTCAAAAATAATTTCACTGGCTTCCAGTTAACATCTTGATTCATAGTCATAAGGTGAAAATGAAACACGGTATATTTGTGGAGTTCTATCAGCCACTTTGATCATCTCAGATAATATTCTTGTCGAACAATGACAAATGGAAATAAAAGATATATTTCCTCAAGAACAGATGAGGTTCAAGAAAATTCGATGAACGAGCTTCACTCACCAAAGAAAGTGTACCCCGTCCCATCTTCGCACAACAGAAAAGAGACAAAGTTCCGTTTGATGGAGACAATGGTTCATATAACTTTTTTCCAATCCATGGCGCTGTGATACAGCAAGCAGTGGTAACAATGTGAAATCCAGTATTGCAACGAAAATCGCTCATAAAGCTTCATGCGTTCGTGGAATCCATTATTTTAAGACTATTCCTACTACGAATCAGGTACACTTGTAAGTGAATTGAAATGATCGTATGACATTTACTGGCGGGGATATCCCCTTCAGGGTTCGGCTGCCGTATTGCAAGTCTTTTTAGCTGACGCCACTTTGCGTGCTAATGATGATGAAGGACACAGCTCTTGTTTATTATATGTACGGGACTCTGAAGAATGTCACGCAAGCCATTCCCGCAACACCAGAGAACAACTCGAAAGAAAAACTGGGAACACATACGCACTTAACTGATTATCTGCGTATATATTCACCACGTCTATGTATTATCTCCCGTCCAGTATAGGATCAAAATAGTGATTCACTTTGTGATTTACTGCAGCTTCGCAGCTACTTTCGGCTTTCTTATAGATGAGCACGATGTGACGCACATGGCGAAACTACGAAATCCACCGACGGTACCAGCAATCTCAAAATCCACAATCTATAATATCGAGGCACTGGTAGACACAGTAAATGGCAAGAACAAGCAGAAGTATCTATTGCTCATCCGTAATTTTCCTCGGAATATTGTTACAAATTCTTGCTTGAAACGTTTGCAAAACTTATAGCGCTAAAAAATGAATGACAAAGAACTTAAGTGAACACAGAAAGTTCAAGAATTGTCTCATGGGAGATCCCAGTTTACCATGCAGCATTACACGTTATCCAATTCTGGTAGCTGTTCGGTATCTAAAAACTAGATATAGTCACAAAAGCTTCAAACATACAAAATACTTATTAAAATGCTACAAATATTATTGTATATGGTGATTGCTCGTACAGACGTTAACAGTGAATCACGATATTACTGTTATTTGATGCGAAGTGCTTTTGATCGACGCTTGAAATTTGGCGCAAATGTTTAGAAATTAATCCTTCGAAACTTTCAGATCTGTGTGTTACAAGCTGAATATGTATTCACGGTAGTTCTTATATTGGTATAATGTCAAAAACAGTTGGTTTATACATCTGAATCTCTAGTATTTTTCTATACACTTTCCCTTCACGTCTGCATTAGGTGAAGTATGAATTCTGACTACTCTAAAACATTGTTAAAACGTAATATTTACTAATCCAAATTACAGTTTTGGGGAAGCTTGACAGTTGCCTACAAAGGCCTTCCGCATATTCGAATTTTTTATTACCTACTGAATACACTCTTGAAGCCCCATGCCACACATCACTATGCCTAGATAAATACTGCGGCGACGACGATAGTGAAACTGGCGGAAGTAGAATGCAGTACGCGTTACGACGAACAGAATTAATATTTTATCTTGCTTATGACATCAGTCCGATATTCCTCCAAGTATCCACTGATATAGGATGCGGTCAATAAATGAACTTTCAAGACCATACAGTACTCAATAATCATGTTGTTTCGGTGTATTTAACCAAACTATAAAGAATACCAGTAAAACTGCGGTTAATAATTCTAAAAATAAGAGTGAGAATCACATAGTTCCACAGCAGACTTAGCTCCAATGCAATGAATGATCAGCGAAAATAAATTATCGAGCAAGAGATTCGGATTGTCCTAAAACATGTTTGACATATTTTGTATTCCCAACACCCTTCCACAACTCAAAAAATTTAAAGTGAATCAGACAGAAGGGCATTCACAGCTGGATATATTGTCGGTACGAGGAATTTAAGGGATTGAGCACTATTTTGGCTTGTACAGAATGGGGAAGTAAAGGATCTAGAAAATGATTTAAGAAAACCAACGAAATCAGGATTGCCACACAGGATCTGCACTCCGTGTCTTAGCCCCGTGCCACCGCAATTGGTGAAAAAGAGTACAAAGTACAAGTAAGCGCATACGAGAAGTGAAGTCGTATATAACATACCGCAGGAGGCATCACAGTCCTATAAATCAGTGTGTCGGAAGCATAAATCGCACCCTGCTAAATCAAAATGTTGGAAAAACAAGCAGCAACAGCATTAATTTCCTGTCGAGGGGAGAGATTACTTCAGCGCCAGTGGTTGTAGTGCACAAACATTGATACTGAAATATGGACCACACTGCACTCTTCCGAGTTAAATTCTGATAGCGCCTGGTTTCCAACGGTAGCGTCTTTGCTGTAAGCACAATATATGTAGTTCGCGCACAAACTTGCGTCTCCTATTCCCTTACCGCCGGGAAACTCTATGCGCAACGTGCACATACGTACAACGCGAGTAAAGTACTGCATAAATTTTCCACCTCACGTACTACATCTACAAAACTACTCTGCAATTCACACTTAACTGTGGCAGAGGGTTCTTCGAACCACATTCAGACTATTTCTCTACCTTTCCGCTCCCTCTTGTGGAAAAAACGAACACTTTAATCTTTCTGTACGAGCTCTGATTCCTCTTATTTTGTTAGGAAGATCATTTCTGCTTGCTTAGGTTGGCAACAATAAAATATTTCCACATTCAGAGGAGAAAGTTGATGATTGAAATTTCCTGAGAAGATCTCCCCCCTACGAGAAACGCATTGCTACCTCAACTTGCTTATCATACCCATGAAACTTTCTCCCCTTTTTCGTGATAATACCAATCGAGCTTCCCTTCTTTGGTCTTTTTCGATGTTTTCCGTCAATCCTATACGGTAAAAATCCAATACCGCACGACAATAGTATAGCAGAGGATGAACAGTGTATGCATACTCTTTAGTAGAACTGTTTCACCTTCTAAGTGTTCTGTATCAAACGCTGTCTTGGCTTTCCTCCCCACAACTTATCTATACGATCGTTCCAATGTAAGTTGATCGTAATTGTAATTACTTGCCATTTAGTTGAACTGACAGCCTTTAAGTTTGTGTGGTTGATCGTGAACCGAAATTTAACGGGCGGGTTTCTTTTCGTACTCTTGTGAATAAATTCCCACTTTTCCTTATTCAGAAACAAATGCCACTCTTCACACCATATTGATACGAGGTCTATGTCATTTTTCCACTCGTTTTGGTCTTCTGGTGACTTAGTAGTAAGCCTAATCTACAAACAATGAAAAAGGGCTGCTCAAGTTGTCTGCTAAATCGTTTATGTAAATTAGGAATAGCAGAAGGGCTACAACACTTCACTGGGGAGCGCTGGATTCACTTCCTTTTCACCCGAGGACTCTCTGTCGATCAGTACGTATTATGATCATTGCGAAAGAAAATCACTAATCCAGTCTCACAACTTAAGCAATATAACTCACCAAATCGTCATTCCATCCCTTTAGTAAATACTTGATACCGCTGACTCGAAAGGAATTTCATTCAGTCTAACGCTATTAGTTTTCTCCTTTTCAAAGAAAGGTTTGAAACACACAAAATGTCTATAATCTTCGAAATCACTCAGAAAATTATTATCTCTGCGGTGTATAAGCCTCTCGAGGCCTCATGCAGATAACAACATCCTTGATTATCAAATAATCCCACACGGTGTACTACCTAAATATTGTATTCTCTCTGAGCTCATCAGATATTTCAGCGCTGTCACCCCTACAGCGTTTTTCTTTTTTTTTTTAATTATATGACGTCTCTGGTAAGGTACGACTACGGTAAAACTGCACAGTAGCAATTTCAGCCATTGTCAACAGCAGGTGCACTGACATGTCATAATATATACAAATGCATGCTGTATTCCTTGTGACGAGTAACTGAATTTTAAAGAAAGTCAAACAGATTAATTCCATCCAATAAGTAAAAAGAAGGGTTCATATTAAGCGGACAGGGCTTTAAGGTCCAGTAAACGACGAGGTCATTAGAGCCCTAGAACAGGATAAGAATGGAAAAGGAAATCGACAGTGTCCTTATCGAAGTAACAATACCTGCGTTCGCTTTCAACGATTTGAGGAAACCACTGGAAACTTACACTATTTGACAAAAGTACCTACAGACTCCTATGTATTGCGCAACTGACCATTAGGTGTCACGAGAGGTGCACCCGTGAGCATAAAAGGTGGTGGGGAATGTCGTGTTGACAGTAGAGAATCAGTAACAGCAGAACTGGTTGGTCGGTCGGTCAAGAGAGGTCAGTGACTTCGAATATGGACTATTCACTGGAAGTCACCTAAATGACAAATCCATCGGGGACATTTCAATCCCTCTAAAGCTGCCCAAGTCGGCTGCTGGTGGAATGATAATGGAGTGGAAAAGCGGAGGAACAACCACAGCTAAACCAACACCCGACAGATGCCATGTACGGACGGACAGGGATCACCAAGTGTTGCGGAGGGTGGTTTTTAAGAAATCGCATGAAATCATTCGTCAGTTCCAAAGCAATCCAGCTGGCACAACGACTATGTAGGGAGTTAAAAAGACTAGGGTGCAATGGTCGAGGAACTCAGCATAAGCCACAAGTTTCTGTAGTCATAGTAGTGCTTGAAGTGGTATAAAGAGCGACGCCAGTGAACAGCGGATGACTGGAAAGGAATGATCTGGAGTGATGAATCGCGCTACACACTGAGGCAATCCGATGGAAGGGTTTTGGTTTGGCGAATACCTGGAGAACGGTACCTGCCGTCATGTGTAGACCCAACTGTTAGGTACGGAATAGTTAGTATTGTGGATGGTGGTGTTTATCATAATTAGAGTGACGTCTCTTTATTATGCTTAAGAAACACTGAATGCTGATGGATCGAACACATTTTACAACATTATGGAACTGTAGAGGAACAGTTCGGAGACGACAACTGACTGTATCAGCGTGAGAATACACCCTGTCGTAAAGCAACATCTGCGAGGTAATGGTTTGTGGACAGTAACATACCTGAAACGGACTGACCTACGCAGAGTCCCGACCTGAAACCAACGAAAAACTTGGAGGTGGGTTAGAACGTCAACTTCGCTTCAGACCTCGCGTCCACCATCGCTACCTTCTCCAGTTTCGGCTCTTGTGAAAGAATGGGCTGTCACGGACATTCACACACACCACTGACAGCGTCCCTATGAACGTTCAAGGCGTCTAAAGGCAAAGAGTGTACAGGCCTCATATTAATGTCCGTTAATAGATGTCCGAATACTTCTGGTCAGATACTGTATAACTGCATTGATAAAGACAGATTTGAAGACTATTTAACTATTAGGAAACAAAATAGTTCACATTCCAATAAAGTCTGCAGAACACAAGAGCTAGTCAAGAAATCTATTGCACCAATGATATTGCAATACCACGCACAGGATTACATCTAAAGAGAGAGGAAGAAAGTAGATAGACTGTAAGAAATGTACAATTCCCCTGAATCTGGCGGGATCGTACATGAAATAATGGATGAATCTTACTGAAATTCCAAAAATCAACATAGAAAGAGCACTGAGTGTATCTTCATAAAATAAATAATCATTTTTCTGTCAATATGCTTGCTTCTGCAGTGACAAAAGAGGTACAACGTGATGCGTACCTAGTTACACAAGTATAAGGCGCGGTAAAATGAAAACGCAAAAAAAGTAAACTGTTTATTCAAATAGCTCTGAGCACTATGGGACTTAACTGCTGAGGTCATCATCCCCTATAACTTAGAACTACTTAAATCTAACTAACCTAAGGACATCACACACATCCATGCCCGAAGCAGGATTCGAACCTGCGACTGTAGCGGTCGCGCGGTTCCAGACTGACGCGCCTAGAACCGCTCGGCCACACGGCCGGCAACTGTTTATTATTTCTATAGTAATCGTCATAACTGTTAATACGGTTATCCCAATGTGAAACAAGACGGTCAAAGCTTTCATCGAGAAATGTTTGCGATTGCCTACGGAACAACGATTGTACCCAGCGAGAACCTCTTCGACCGAAGCAAATCGACGGCCAACGCTCCAAAATTATGAAAATCGCATGGGAAGATATTGGTACTATGTCGAGGATGAGTAAGGGCTTCCAAGGGTTTCCCAGTGAAACTTCTGCAACGTACTGGAAACAGCCTTGGCAACAAGTGGACTCTGCAGAAAGACGTTCGCGGTCGTCGATTTGCTTCGGACGAAGAGGTGCTCGCTGGGAGACAATCACGGTTCCGTAGGCAATCGCAAACACTTTTCCGCGAAGTCGTTGGCCGTCATGTAACCAACGGCCTTGCCGCAGTGGCAAAATCGTTTCCCGGCAGGTCACAGAAGTTAAGCGCTGTCAGGCTTGGCTAGCGCTTGGATGGGTCACCGCCTGCGTCTGGCAAGCGCTGTTGGCAAGCGGAATGCACTCAGCCCTTGCGAGACCAACTGGGGAGCTACTTGACGGAGAAGTAGCGGCACCGGACACGAAAACTGTCAAGTGTCGGGAGAGCTCCTCCGTATCCGCATACGGTGATGCCTAATGGCTGAGAATGACAACGACCGATCGGAAGCGTTAGGCGTCAAGGTCTGTTAGGGCAGTGTTTCCTTTATTGGCCGTTATGTTTAGCAGTGGGATAAATGTGACGCTGAGAACCGTAGGGAACAAAGCAAACCGCCAGTCAAGCCCGCATTGAAGTAACTATCAGAGAAATCGGGCAGAAAGCTTTGCACGAATGTTCATATATACAATGTGGGCCTGCAGCACAAATAAACCTCATTCACCATAACATCAACGGATGTCAGAAGCATGCATAAATGTTACAATCTCAAAATCGCTATGATTTGCTTTAGGCCTTTATGGTTCTCAGCGCCTGAAATGTAATAACATTTACGGCGATTACTTTTGAAATAATAAACAACTTACTTAGTTTTTCCCATGTGCCTCATTTTCATTTGACTGCCCATTATAGTAACCTCTCACAAATATATGCAAGGGTATTCGTCTAAAAACATCTGACAGGTTCAGATGCAGGTAGAAATTTAGTTGTATCAGTTCTGAAGCAACGACACAAGGGACAACTGGAAAACTGTAAGTGCAGAGTAAATCGAGTTTCCCTCTGAAAGTAAGCCGTGGGCTGCGCGGCATGTGAAATTCCTCAGTCGTGGAGCTGCCTTTGAGGTTGGAACAGGGGACGACAGGCTCAGTTGCTAAGCGGAAATATCCTCTTAGAGATAACAGGTGCGAAAGCATTTAAGCAAACAAAGGGAGCTAACCGTAACAAAGCATACCAACGGGATGAAATATGTCGGGTGCGGAATTTCGTCAGACATCTGCTCCCAGCTCCCGTAGAGGTCAGAGTACCCCTTATCCCGCAATGTCCATAGCAACTTATTGTCTAGCAGCCATTCTGATAGTCTCCTAGGCTAGAGAGAGTATTAATGGCTGAAGTGGTGGAAATGGTAATGCCTGTCAATTTTATTAGATAACAAAAGAACCACTTAAAATGTGCAATGGTAGATGTCACCATCAGAAAATAAAGGCAGCTTAGTGTTGGGCTCCGAGGGAAGAGTGTGGGAGTGGCAGAAAGGAGAGGCGAGGAGAAATTTCAGTGAGATCTGAAATTTCAGAGTGATTTAAGAAAATATTGGTGGTGTTACTAATATGGGCGGCCGGAGCCATCTTTGTTAACCATGGCAACAAATACTGAAAGTATTTTTATGTGGAATTACCAACCAGCTTTTAAGTGAACGAGTATCTGAGTGCAAACTGTGTAGAGCACTCGAAATCTTCGAGCGTCACCTGTAAATTACGCCTAGTTCTAGATACGAGCAAGGACTGTTAAGGCAGCAAAATACTTTACTAATCATTGAGCTGAGCTTATTCTTTACAGGACGTAGCTGACTAAAGAAAATTCGACGAAATATGAATGAATTGTTGCCGCATTGTCGAAGGAAAAGAAAGGCAGGAAAGTAAACCAGTAATAAAAACGATTGAAATGCTATATGTTGATTTAAATAAATGGTATCAGAGGGGAATCTACACAGTCTCTCCGAGAACTTTCCCGAGCACTCTTACTTTATCGCAGGTAGGGGAAGAAAAGTATATAAACCCCTAAAAACACCAGGAAGCTACAGAGGCGTAAGAAGTACGGAAAAAGGTGCACAAAAATCTGGCGCATTTCCAGTGGTACGTGAGAAACGGATGCA
This sequence comes from Schistocerca gregaria, assembly GCF_023897955.1. Lineage (NCBI taxonomy): Eukaryota > Metazoa > Arthropoda > Insecta > Orthoptera > Acrididae > Schistocerca > Schistocerca gregaria. The sequence goes on along the minus strand of NC_064920.1, from coordinate 321,456,755 downwards.
AACGGGGGGGGGGGGGGGGGGGGGGGGGGGGGGTAGACGCGACAGTTTGCCAAGGCGCTGTGAATGAACAGGAGGGTCGACTCTACCAAACGAAAACGCAAGGCACCTGTCGCAACTCTTCTGCATCGGAGGCAACCGATATCGGAAACACTGCATCCATCTTGCTCACAAAGGGGAGGCCACGATGTTGCGATCACGAATTTACTTCAAACTTTGTACACCGTTAGTAGGTCACAAAAACAATGTAATGTGCACTATTATGATAATACCGATAAAATCGCAAGAGAAGATTCAAACATCTATTATGTAACTCATCGTATCTTTGCGAAGCTGCTAGAGGGGCGTGGACGAAGCGACAGTTCGAATCCTGCTACTCTAACCACTGGTCACATTATTTAATCAATATTACTTCGCGAGGCGATACAATAAAAAAAATACGTGCATTTTCATGAAGTTATAGTGGTCTTCATATGTTATTTGACTATTTACTACTTGTAATTTAATTTTCACGGACGAGGGACGGGCTTGGAAAGCCCAAGTCTGACTCCCATAAACACTGGAGTGAATGCCGTTTTTCACAATCAATAACATAGTAAGTCACAATGTGCCAGACGATAAGAGTGATAATCAATTTCTCGTCGGATGTACTCTCGACATCACACGTTGCAGGATGGTATTTACCTTACGGACATAGAAAACGTAAATTGAAACTTCATGCAAATACTTCATGCAATATAAGTAGTTTTCTTTCATTATATTACGTCTCAAATGTCATATAAATTAAATACTGACGAGTGTTGAAATAAAAAATAGAATAATAATTAACTTAGAGCGGGAGTCGAACTGTCGCCTCAAACAAGTTCGTCTTTCGAAGTTCGAGCGCTAATCACTTCACCACCACGAACTCTATCAAAAGGTTACATAATCGGACAGATACATCAGTTATATAATAGATGCGTAATACTTCTCTTGCGATTTTCTCGGAATTGCCAGAACAGTGCACCTAACTACTTCCACATTATGTTGTTTTAATGCGCTATTAAAGGTGTAGAGAGTTTAGGGTAAACCTGTAATCCCAACGTCGTGGCGTAACCCTTGTCAGTAACACCGTTGTGTCGAGGCTCGCAGTACATGGAGCAATAATGGTGAGTATAAGAACAAACTGAAATCCTTAAGCAGTCTCAAATGATATTAATATCGAAGGAGAAATTTCAGAGTATAATCCATCGAATTTAGTTACTATGGTCTATATTTTGCTTACAGCAACTGGATGTTAAGGCGGAACTCACTGAAATGCAATTTTTCCTTATTATTGTGTCTCTGCAGTGAGATTACGGTACGTCAGATTTGCTTCCTAGCAATAAATAAATAAATAACCGTAGGTCTTCATGACAAATTTCGACTGAAATCTAATATATGTACAGTGATATTCAAACTTACATTTCATAAATTTTATGTGCCCCACGGAATACGACAATAACATCGATCACATGTGCATAATTCCAGATGCTATAAACCAAACGAACACCAAACGCACCAGAAAACGAAGGATTAAACTTAGCATCGTATCACTTAGTATTAATAAAATTATTTGTTTGTGGTTATGGACTTCATGTTCTTGTGCTTATTTGCTGGTTAGTTACATGCAGATTGAGTTTTAAGTGAAGAACATTATGTATCGTCAGTATTATTCTTCTGGCTGTTTGACCGCAGGCAGGGTAGATAAAAAGCACGATCTCAAAGGTTTTAATCCATTTTTTTCTTGTAAGGAAAGAAGGTAGGTTGGGTTTAAGTCCCAATGGACGGTGAGGAAATTAAGGTGAGCTGGGTTAAAAGTCCTCGAACTATCGGGAGTTGGATCACAAGCGTGGATAGGAAGGATAGGAAATCGGCTGTGTCTGAGCAACTGCCTCGGCGGAGCTTTAATGATTATACGAATTGTAAATGACGGTGACTTTCAGAGGATTATAAGAGCTCTCCTCCACGATAAGGATGGAGGGGTTGGTTAATTACCACACCACGCTGCAAGGCCCACGCGAAGCAGAAAAACACACGAATACAACGTCAGAAGATGCACCACGTCTCCTCAAACATTATCAGACAGAAAATATGTTACACACAGATTTAAACTCGGCCTGGTTGTTACCTTTTAGTTGTTAATGTTCTACCGACTGAAGCATCCGAAATCATCCTACAGCCTCATTCAGGGTTTCAGTCTTCTAGTACCACATTCCACGAAATTTATATTCTCCTGCACAGAGTACTTCACCGGACTAGGTATCTAACAAGGAAGAACGTGGTAGAGAGAGGCTTATATACAGCCTCGGTATTGCTCCCAGAACGCAAGTATCACTGCAGCGGAGCTATTCGCAAAGACTTTGCTCGGGTCGTGAGGCGTTCTCCAACGGTTCACGTGATAGAGTTATACATCGCACTTTACTGACTACTTCATTCTGCCAGAAATAAAACGTTTCATTTAACCTTTCGATAACACATTCAGAGTGACGGTTAATTTACTCTAAACTACATTATGTGATCAAAAGTATTGGGACACTCCCAAAAACATACGTGTTTCATATTAGGTGCATTGTGCTGCCACATACTGCCAGGTACTCTATATCAGCGACCTCAGTAGTCGTTAGACATCGTGAGAGAGCAGAATGTGGTGCTCCGCGGAACTCACTGATTTCGAACGTGGTCAGGTGACATCCCTAGGTCCACTGTTTCCGATGTGATAGTGAAGTAGAAACATGAAGGAACACGTACAGTACAAAAGCGAAGAGGCCGACCTCGTCTGTTGACTGACAGAGATCGCCGACAGTTGAAGAGGATCGTAATGTGTGATAGGCAGATATCTATACAGACCATCACACAGGAATTCCGAAGTGCATCAGGATCCACTGCAAGTACTAAGACAGTTAGGCAGGAGGTGAGAAAACTTGGATTTCATGGTCGAGCCGCTGCTTATAAGCCGCACATCACGCCAGTAAATGCCAAACGGCACTTCGCTTGGTTTAAGGGGCGTAAGCATTGGACGATTGAACAGTGGAAAAACGTTGTGTGGAGCGACGAATCGCGGTACAGAATATGGTGATCCGATGGCAGAGTGTGGGTGTGGCGAATGCCCGGTAAACGTCATCTGCCAGTGTGTAGTGCCAACAATAAAATTCGGAGGCAGTAGTGAGATGGTGTGGTCGTGTTTTTCATGGAGAGGGCCAGCACCCCTTGTTGTTTTGCGTGGCACTATCACCGCACAGCCTTACATTGATGTTTTAAGCACATTCTTACTTCCCGCTGTTTGAGAGCAATTCAGGGATGGCTATTGCATCTTTCAACACGATCGAGCAACTGTTCATAATGCACGGCCTGTGTCGGAGTGGTTACACAATAATAACATCCCTGTAATGGACTGGCCTGCACAAAGTCCTGACCTGAATTCTACAGAACTCCTTTGGGATGTTTTGGAACGCCGACTTCGTGCCAGGCCTCACCGACCGAGATCGATACCTCTCCTGACTTGAGTGCAGCACTCGGTGAAGAATGGGCTGCCATTCCCCAAAAAAACTTTCAGAACCTGATTGAACGTATGCCTGCGAGAATGGAAGCTTTCATCAAGCCTAAGGGTGGGCCAACACCATATTGAATTCAAGCACGACCGATGGAGAGCGCCACAAACTTGTCATTCATTTTCATCCAAGTGTTCGGATACTTTTGATCACACAGTGTATGTATGTGATATTGAGTTAGCGTCAGAACTTTTCACTTCTCGATTCCAGCGTGTTTTCGGTGTCTCGAGAACCGTCGGAGAGTATCCGAATACCATATCCGAGAACAAAAGCTCAAGTTTCAGGTTGCACTCGAGACCAGAACGAAAAGACTTGTTGGTTGTTAGAGCAAATGTCCTTGGTTCTACATTTGTTTTCAGTTGATTTCTTTTACAGGACTTCAGGCAACGTCGTTCACTTGTTCTAGAACAATTAACCATGAACTGAACGTTTTCTTTTAAAAAATATTGGATCAAGCATATATTTGGAATCACATAGCACCATACAATTTCCCTAAGAACTGTTTCCTAAAATCGGAAGAAAGATTGCATAGCAATGAAAACATGATAATCCCAAAAAGCAGTTTTCTTGTTGCAAGGCGTTGGCGGGTAAAACTGCTAGTCCTCAGTTTAGTAACGATTAATCTGATCACACTATTTGTATTGTTTTCGAATGTATCACTTTCGAATAACAAGAAGTTCTCCGAATACAGTTGGAAAACACTGTCTGCTATATATATGGTGCTTGTCTTATTGTCTTCAGCTTCTTTTCCTTCAATTTAATCAAATTTCTGACGTGTAGTAGTTCAAAACATGCTCTTGTGGGCCAGGAATTTCTTCCGACGAACCCGTCTTCCAGAAACAGGCGCAGTTTTGGTTCATTTACAGATGAAGTTCTTGATTCTGTTCATCACTACCGTGAGATCTACTACAACAACAACGTTTTGGGCAAAGGCTCTTTCAAAAACTCAATTATCACGAGAAAAACAGTTTAAGTACATTTTGCTGTTTCCAGCGATAGGATTATTACGTCGTGGAGAAGCATATTTTTCTGTTATGAAACGCTCAAAAACCTTACAAAATAGTGTTCGCCAAAGATCGAGCATACCAAGAGTCTGTGACAGTACGACATCGACCATTTCAATGAAATTCAGGTCCAGTAGTTGCATTGCCAACCGACCAACATTCTCTTTCTGAAAGTGTGGGTGAGTTTTTTTCCATCTGGAACTCCGCTGCAAAGGTTATCACTTCGCATCAATGCAAAAGACATTCATGAAGCTGCGGCTACGAAAAGCGAGGAGGACAAGTCTGGAGCTGTGTAACATTGTAACGTAACTGTTCCAGATAATACTTAAGCTTTGTCCGTGCAGTATTTTCGAGAAATAATAGCAATAATCTACTCGCAACGTCCCTCAGATGTGAGCACCAGCTTGCAGTTTAAAAAGAATGGTATGAAGTCAAATAGATTTAAACCCAGCTGGCTTGTTCCTTTCAGTAGGTAATACCACTTTTGTATATATCTAGTTCAGTTTGACATATAGTTGTGAATACCAGTTTGCAAAGAATCGGAGGAAGTCGTTGAAGCTTTACGTCGGTCGATGTGATATGTTCTGATAGTGCTCTCATGAAAAACCATATTCTCCGCAAGAATACAAAACTCTAATCTTGCCAGTTTACATGTTATCAGCATACGGACTGTTTCAATCTAAGTGTCAGTTGTGAGAACATACGAACGACGCAATCGTAGTTATCAAGTGCAAAATGAAGCATTACGGCTCAATGTTATACTCTTGTTGCTTCCGTACAGGTGAAAGCCTTGCAGTCAACTAGGCTTCATAATAAATACGCTTTACTATCAGATACATGAGAGACTCAGGTATGAGGCACAAATAGCAAACTATAAACGTTAGCCGATTGAGAATGAAACATTAACAGTGTGAAATTCATTTTCACAATCACTCTACGTGCGTTCGGATCTTAATGTGTAAAAATGTTCGAGAAATATAGGTACAAGGGGCTTCAAAAAGTTAATTACACGTTATTATGGCAGGCCATGTAACTTTTATTAAATGCTCCACCACACTTCAAATACACATAGATACATAACACTATTTCTCATCACAGTCACCAAGTCTCTGTAAACAACGGCCGGAACTGTCTATCAATTGTTCTATTTCCTTGGCGACAATAATTCGCTCCTTGGTCACGAGTGGATTCCAGACCTAGAAAGTCCCCACCGAAGGAAAATCTGCGACTGGTGAGAATCAGTTCCATGATTGCCTGGACACTGTCGTCTGTGTTCGATGACGAAGACCTTCCTTCTCGATCAGTATCATCCTTGATCGAATTGCTGCCACCATTTCACAACGGTTGGGCGTGACACTGCATGTCGTCCTTACATAAGGAGATTTTCCCGGCGAACCTCTGTACAATTTAGACGCTTTGCCCACAAGAATCGAACTGTACCGCATACTTCAACTTTGGAGTACATTTCGAGTTGTGGCGCCATTTCAGTAGCACACTGTGGCGCACCAGTTAATTATATCGCAGAAAAACTGTGTATGCAGGAACCCGGAAACACGTACTCTCTTCTGACAACGCTCCATCCTCGTCGAAACCCGAGCAGAATTTTTTATTCCGGAGGAGTAGGCCAAAAGAAACACTATGTCAAAATTGTAGTTGCGAAAAACACAGCAAGCTTTTTCTTTTTAAATATGGTGAAAATTGCCAAATCCTTAGCTCAACAGGCGCTGGAAAAATTTACACCCCTACCGTAGCTGTAGCAGACAGTATACGCGCAACGCGGTAAGTGCATAGCCTTGGTTGACGGCGCATCGATAAACAGATGACACGACACAAGGCGATCGTAATTTGTAAAGTGAATTTCAGTTCCGTTGACAGTGTCTCTGACATAATTCTTCACAGTTACTAGGCGCTCGAACCTGCAATGTTCATTTCACATTCTGCTCTCTCACGATGTCTAACGACTACTGAGGTCGCTGATATAGAGTACCTGGCAGTATGTGGCAGCACAATGCACCTAATATGAAACACGTATGTTTTTGGGGGTGTCCGAATACTTTTGATCACATAATGTAGTTTAGAGTAAATTAACCGTAGTTACTACCAAAAACATACTATTTGGGGGTGTCCGGATATGAGGTCGCCGATATAGAGTACCTGGCAGTATCTGGCAGCACAATGCATCTAATATGAAAAACGTTTACTTTTGACCACATAGTACATATAGCTCAACCGACGAATGGGATTCTTATGCAAAAATGAAGAAAATATTCTGGCAGAAGTACCGTTAGCACGGAATATCTCAGTTGACGTATAAGAGTTGTATCCCGATCTTCGAGTGATTTGTATAGGTTAACTGCAGTACGGGATTCAAATTTAACGTATGTCGAATTTCTGGTCTTCGTTAGCACTAGTATCCCATTCTTCAGTTGACCTATGGCTGTCCTCTACCACTAGCAGCCTATTCTTCAGTTGATATTAGTCATAGCGAAGCCGCAGGGGAATGGCCGCGCGGTTTGAGTCGCCATATCACGGATTGCGCGGCCTCTCCCGTCGGAGGTTCAAGTCCTCCCTCGGGCATGGGTGTGTGTGTGTGTGCTGTTCTTAGCATAAGTTAGTTTCAGTAGTGTGTAAATATATGGACCGATGACCTCAGTAGTTTTGTCCCTTAGGAATCCACACACATTTGAACATTTTTTTACTAGCGAAGGCGAGAAGACCGACGTATGTAAGATTGGTATACCATACTTCAGTTTAATTATATAGGTCAGCTAAAGAATAGGATAAGATAGGTCAGCTAGCGAAAACGGTAGACGAAAAAATGCGACATACATAAAATTTTTATGTAGGTCAACTGAAGTATGGGATACAAATTTTTTCGCCTTTGATACTAATACTATCGCCTCAAATTTATCATAGTAGCACTAGCGTCGGCGAAAAAACCTACAACAGTAAAATTAGTATCCCCTATTTCAGTTGACCTCAACGGGTCCCGTGCTTCAGTTGACCCATATAGGTCAACTGAAGAACAGTAATTTAACTGAGGAACAGGATGTCAATGTTACATATGTCACTTTTTTCGTCTTTGCTAGAACTGCGATAATAAAGTAATGAAACTGATTTTCTTTGCAAGATTTGGCAACCCTGCAGGCTTGAGTAGGCACAATATCTTTGACCTTGATCTATAAGCTGCTTCTAGTCCAAGCGGCACATGGATACTACTGCTCAGTCCTGAGTTGTGCTATAATAAGTTAACATGCGTTTGTGTCTCTCGTCACGAAATGGAACCGCATAACATTGCGCAACGGTAGGCCATTTCTTTTTGCGTTAAATTGGGTAAAAACGCGACGACAACTTACGGTAAGCTTCAGAAGGCTTTTGGAGAGGAGTTTATGTTAAGAGCTGATGTTTCTCATTAGCATAAAATGTTTAGTGAAGGCAGAATGAATGTTGAAGATGAAGACCGCAGTGGACGACCATGAACCTCACGGACAGAAGTCAACTTGTCCAGGGTGCGTGAACTTGTACGATCTGATCGAAGATTGTCCGTGAAAATGATTGCAGAAGAACTGAACATCAATCAAGAAATGGTTCGTCTAACAATAACAGAAGATCTTGGTATGAGAAAGATCTGTGCAAAAATGGTCCCCAAAAATCTCACACCACAACAGCGAGAAACACGGAAAAATTTGGCAGCCGATCTGTTAGAGCAAACGGAAATCAATCCAGAATTGTTGAGCCGTGTTATCACTGGTGATGAAAGTTGGTTTTTTCAGTACGCTCCAGAGACAAAACACCAAAGTTCGCAAAAATGGTGCTCAAAGGAATCACCCAGACCAAAAAAAGGTCGCATGTCAAAGTCAAAAGCGAAATGCATGCTTGTGTGCTTTTTTGATTCCAATAGAATTGTTCATAAAGAGTGGATGCCTCCTGAACAAACAGTTAAACAATATTACTACAAATAAATTCGTAAAAGAGTTCTTCGTCTCCGTGGCAACATTGCTGATAAGTGGATTCTGCATCACGATAACACGCCATCCCATACTGCTCTGTGAGTACAGCAATTTTTAACCTCAAAACAAATTTCAGTACTACCACAGCCACCTTATTCACCAGATATCGCTTTGTGCGACTTTTTTCTATTTCCAAGAGTCAAAACGGCGGTCAAGGGACACCAATTACAAACAACACAAGAAGACCAAAAAACTGTGACGAGGATCTTGGAGGATATTACAGATTATGAGTTCCAGAAATTTTACCATCAATGGCAGAGGCGCTAGAAAAAGTGTCTGCAATCAGAAGAGAACTACTTTGAAGGAGACAACACTAAACTTGACTAAAACGGTAAGCAACATCAGTCTCATTTTTTTATTGTCGCATCTCGTATATCCTGTTCTTCAGTTGACCTATATGGCTCAACTGAAGTACGGTCTTTTCACCTACGATAGAACTAGTGTCGACTGAAAAATATCGTAGTGAGAATAGTGCTACCGAAGGCGAAAAATGTGACAACTGTAAAATTTGTATTCCTTGCTGCAGTGACGAATCCTCCTTGCAGTCTTCCATATTCATAGGAATAGATAAATCCATAACTACATACTGCACCACACACTTGTTGTCTTACATAAGCGAAAAACTACATACGAAAACCAAAAAGTAAAAATTGTCCAGAATGAAAAACAATTCTTCCAAAATATCTCACACTCACTAAGAATGAAAATAAGTACCGAATGGATTGGGACGAACAAATGATTTAAATTAACACAAGCGACAATTTACAATGATGATGCCTCGCCACAGAGAGGTGGAGGAGATTAGTGTTTAACGTCCCGTCGACAACGAGGTCATTAGAGACGGAGTACAAACTCGCATAATGGAAGGATGGGGAAGGAAACCGCCCGTGCCCTTTCAAAGGAACCATCACGGCATTTGCCTGAAAAGATTTAGGGAAATCACGGAAAAACTAAATCATGATGGCCAGAGACGGGTTTGAACCGTCGTCCTCCCTAATGCTGGTCCAGTGTGCTAACCACTGCACCACCTCGCTTGGTACCACAGAAGATAACCGATTTATTATCTATGGCTCGAAAATAAAGACATTAACATCCATGAGCAAAATATGACCTCGTTGCTCAAAGTCGACGGGTTGTATCCCATTCTTCAGTTCACCCCAGAGATGAAACATGAAGAACGTTCTGAAGACCTACATATGTGTTATTTCGTAATTAATTTCTTGCATATTCATTGAAATGACGTTGACATTTCGTTAACGTTGTGGAACAGCAAATAACTCTGACGATTCCGTGAATAGTGATTCGAACGAATACAGTGAAAAAAGAACGCTCGTGAGAGTCAATGCATCGTTACCGCGAGAGATCTATGAGACTGGGCCCTCTGAATTGGAAGTGAGGTGAATATTACTGATTTCCAGGCTATTTTTATCTAGTTAAACAGATTCAGGAAATTACACAGAAAAACAAGTCGCTAAATTACGAAGTTTACTTCAGGCAAACGTCAAGAGGAGATGTCATTATGAGGTAATACTACAGAGTTATTCGTAGCTGAAGTAAGACGAAGCTTCCTGTTATCCCATAAAATGCTGTGTATAAATCCAGTCTGTCAAGGTTTCGAACAAGAATTGCGTGCAAACCGGACTTCATCATTTAGAGCAAAATGAGACAGAGTCGCTTTGCAGTCGATGAATGCTATGGACATACTCGTATACAACAGTGCCAATGATAAGTGTCAGTGGATTACTGTTTCCGCGGTTTTATATCTTTCTTCACGAACCTTAGAGTAAATTACGGCCGAAGATGTAGAAAACGACTGTTTAGTTGAAAAAAATCTTGTAATTGGCATAGTAAAATCTGGAAAAATGGTAGACAATAAGTTTCAGTATTACAACCGAGATCAAACGTAGAAAATAATTCACTGCTTCTCTTGGACTCTTGCCTGGACATAACACTTAAGATGGACGGCGAAAAGACTTAATGTAGATCAGATTCCACCTGGAACGAACAGTGTAGTTCAGCCTCTCGATAAAGACAGTTTTCGACAGTGTAAAGCATTTCTCAGAAAACTGGCGGACCAGTATTGCTAAACATCAGACATTTGTGCACTGTCAGTTTGCATCACCACTTTTTACGAATTTGGTCAAGTATATCTGATATGCAGCGAATATACAGAACAGTGGTCACGACCATTTCTTCCTCCATACCTATTCTGTCTAAATTAAACGTATTAATTTCTGTGAAATGACAAAGCACTAATTTTTCTTTTAACAGGTGTGCTTGGTGTCCGGGAAATGTTTGTTTTCGTCATCGAAACACCTTCTTCTTTGTTCCCTGTAACCGTCTACAGGGAACAAACAAGAAAGTGTTTTAGTGTCAGCAAAATATATATTATTGAACGTTGCAACAGAAATTGTTATAAAATATTTCATGTCAGCAAATTAAAACACTGACTGACGGAAGACGTCTGTAATGTAACAGAACACACAGCCCTGATTTTTTCCCTCTACTAATTACTTGTGTAAAATTAAAACTGCAACAGTTTTTCTGCAGATATGAACTGTAAACTATTCAAAAATTAATGATCTGAGGCATTATTAGTACGGTTTAAGAGCTTAAGGGTGGGCGTACGTAAAAGTGATCAAAATTATGAAAGACTCGTTTCTTGCATCTTCGTTTACTTCATGGTATTTAAATTTTAGCTCCTGACTTCCAATTCCACTTTTAAACGTTATAAAAGTAATAATAAACAAAAGTTTGCACTGCGCTACGCCCCTTTGTATTTCCTCATATTATCTATTCCTGCAGTGCTTTCTTCCAGTTTCATGCAGTCATAATATGAAGAGTACTCCGGTATTTATCAGAAGAAGAACTTCTACAACAGTGTGAGCACGGAAAAACTTAGAATCCCCAATGCAAGTTAAAACTCTCTGATAGGAAAACCATGCCCCAAGGCAACATTTGTTACCGCAACTGCTGATGAGGTTGCAGTATATGATGCTTGTTTAGTTTGTAACTGTGCTAATCTTGGCAGACTACGGACTCTACAGAAGCTAGTATTTGACAGAGGAGCTTTCATACTGTCGATATTGACGGAAATCGATAACAAGAGAATTGATGCAGTTTTCATTATTGTCACTCAATATGAAAATCTGGTTAATCTAACAGGAAAAGGAAAGAAAAGACTGCTTGAGGATGAAGAGGAGAATGCACATGGCTTGCACTAGTTCACCCAGATAAAGTTAGGCCTAATACAAACACTATCAAATCTGTGATTCAGTTTCCCATAATTTACATGTTGTCAACTTTATGTACCTTTTCCTCACAAACCACTAGCACTATAGTACTTATATTTGGCATGCAATTAGTCAATGCTATAGTGAAACATTCCGGGGAAGAAGTTTTCATATACTACAATAATAAGACATTTATGCAAGAGAAAAGCCCTAAGATTTTTTTTCCACAGAAATTTGGTGAGCTTAAAAGTCCAGCAAAAGAAAATATCAATATTCTGTTTCACAGATATTTGTAATAATACTCTATCAAACTTTGTACAAAAATACATTAATTTCTTTCTGGGAGATATTTCAAAACAGGACATTTTACTCACCTTGTTGAAAAAATTTCACTTGTTTATAATTAAAAAAGTATAACATCAATTAGCGTGAAAACTTATGTGTGTATCCATACAGCATTCTTTAACAACTGTGCAAAATTTATCAACAGTGCCTTGCACACTTACTTTTTTTTTCCAAGGATTGCAATTTCGCATACGTGAATGCACTTCGGACAACGCGCTACGCGGCGCTATGTTCCCTCGTCACGGCTGCGTCTTATTCGCCGGCTGAGTGCGAGGTAGGAAGGGTTGTACAAACCGCTTTTACAAGCTGCTCTTCGTGAGCCGAAAATGAATACCTTCAACATTAAAAAGTAAAACTTGCAATGCGGCTTAGGGGCTAAAAACTTGATAGTGCATTTCTTTTGGTGTACTCTTAGTGTATGAAAATTTTCAAGGTAAATTTCGACATGTACGATTAGTCCATTCGCTTGTTAGTATGAGGTGGCAGTTGTAACATACTACCTAAAGTCGCTAAGTGATAAGCCGTCTTCCATTTCTACTTGCTGTTAGAATGAATGTTACATTGACTTTTTCACCCTGTTGTTCCAATGCATATTCAGAAGTTTTCTATGAACGCTATCATACCCAAACGAAGGTAAAGAATTCGAAAACTACCGCTAATGGAGTACTTTCTGGAGTGCATTCGAGTTGTTAATTTTACGCAAGAAGTAGCAGGAATTAACAACACGGCTGAGCGCCAGAAAGCACTCCATTAATCAATCATGCCGAGAAAACTTGAGGGACCGTATCTACTGCCACTGGTTCTCATTACTCTTATGTACAGGAAGTCTTTTTGGAAACTGACACGTTTTAAATACATATCAGGGCAAGTCGTGGGAGACTTAGACTCGAGACAACACCTCATAGAGAATGTCTCTAGGAACGTTGAAGCCGCCATAAAGGCGAAGGGTGGACGCACCACATATTAATGTCCACTAACAAGAGCCCGTGAACTTTTTGTCAGATAGTGTGTAATTGTACAGGTGAACTCTAAGTCGATGATTGTTTAGCTATTAAGAACAGATTCTTAGCAAAAGAAGGCGGTGATTGTCTGGCAGGAGTTCGGCATCTCTGATTCAGGGGAATACGCTAAATTGTACATGAACACCGATGCACAACTGCTCACAGACATTTCGGAGAAATTTCAGAGTGCATGAACCTTCTATTTCACCGCGCCAATGCTTTCGTGGGTCTCAGTGTTAAGAACAACATATGTCAGCATTGAGCTTTTGACCGATGTTAACCTGCTGCTCTTCTTCAGGTACTGGATTCGCGGGTGAGTTTGCCAGTGTGTGCACAGGTACACCAGGGGGAATAAATCGAGAATGAGTGAGAAGAACTACAGCCATCTGGTGATTTACTTGGATGTAAACCACTTCGTGCACGCCATGGAACAATATTTGCCGCTTGGAGGATTCCGATGACTGCCCAACGAGGGAATCGGCAGACTGGAAGACGAGATGAAAAATGTGGTTGCTGATTCTGGTAAGGGATATGTCTCGGAAGCAAACTGACATATCCTGTCCATTTACATGACGCTTACAGTGGCTTGCCGCAGCGTACGAAGCGCCGCTGGTTGAAGGAGTTCATCAATCAAAACACTGAACAGAGGACTCGCGTGATTTTTTTTAAATTTATGAATAATTCAATTTTCGGGAAAACCATGAAAAAATATTAGAGAATCTTGTGATATTCATTTAGTTTACCTTACGGGGGAGGGGGGATTGGGGGGGGGGGGGGTCGTTATATGCAAGAGATCACAGCGCTATGCCATGCCTTCAATCAAGGATTAGTCGCTGTGGAAACGTTTCGTTGCAGTTCACGAATCCTATCTATGTCGGTAAACGTGTTCTGGAAATCTCCAAATTAGACAGGTTCCGACTCGACTACGATCCTGCGAAGTCAAGCTTCGCTAATCCCAAATTACTTTATACAAAAAAAATGAATGTATAACTATATACATACAGGTTGCTCTACTAGGTGAAACTGCGATCCATATGAAATAATCAGGTGCAATCCTGAATCATTCAACACGCCTGGATACGCGACTGATAGTCCTTATTAAATAACACACCAGAATAAGAATACTGTCGGCCAGATGAAAGACGAAAAGACTTTTGAGTTCTGGTTTACTTCTTAAATATATGTGTACCGCATAGATGCAGGTGCCGCCCAGAGGCGGGCTAAAGGTGTGCATCTTGCGGCCTCAAAGGTTCTCACTATATTAGATTACAAGAGCTTCTTGCTCGAGGGCGTTGGTGCTGCAATAATGTATATGGTGTACTTGTAGTCTTTCTGTAGCGAGGCCATGATGTACATGAGGCACTGCAGCTGAAAGTAAGGCTATTGTGTCGTGTCGACAAACGGTTCATCTGTGAGGACGGGAAAGGAGCCCGACCAAACTCACACTATTAACTCAGTGACTGAGAGTGTGCCTGGTTGCCGGCCAGAGTGGCCCAGTGGTTCCAGGCGCTACAGTCTGGAACCGTGCGACCGCTACGGTCGCAGGTTCGTATCCTGCCTCGGGCATGGATGTGTGTGATGTCCTTAGGTTAGTTAGGTTTAATTAGTTCGAAGTTCTAGGGGACTGATGACGTCAGAAGTTAAGTCCCATAGTGCTCAGAGCCATTTGAACCATTTGTGCATTTGTGCCGGGTTAATTTATTTGTTAATCGTGGTTGAATGTACAAGTGTATGTGGAATAGCTGGATGGACCACTTTTCGACGTTGTGTGAATGAATTTGTGTGAATGACTGCACACTGTGTGTGCGTGAAAATACTGCGCGCGTGCACATGTGTTGGCGGTTTTTCTTCTTCTTCTTCTTCTTCTTCTTCTTCTTCACCTGCTGCTGCTTCCAATACATATACAGTACAAGAAATAATGATCTGTGAAGAAATTATTAAAACATGTATACAGAATGATGAAACCAATCAGAAAGAAAATGATCATTATAAACATAAGTCATCAGAAAAAACTGTAAAAAGTAGTTTTGTAATCTATCGCAAATAAACCAATGCATGTGTGTTATCTGAAAAACATGTCAAGAGTAGCTTAGCTGTCTATTGTATATAAGTCACCATAAGCAAATACCTTTGTAAATAATCCAAAAGCAAGATTGTCAAAATTTTTTTGATAAAAATAAAACAATACTTTTAACTAACTGTATTGCCAAAAAATTGTTTATAATAAACGACAAGTTTGTTAAATCATGTTATTTTTGTCCGCACCTCTTGGTCTTGCGGTAGCGTTCTCGCTTCTCGTGCACGGGGTCCCGGGTTCGATTCCCGGCAGGGTGAGGGATTTTCCCTGCCTCCCTGGGTGTTGTTGTGTCGTCTTTATCATCATCATCATCATCATCATCATCATTCATCCCTATTACGGTTGGAGGAAGGCAATGGCAAATCACCTCCGCTAAGACCTTGCCTAGTACGGCGGTGCGGTTTCCCGCATTGTCCCCTACGCCCCTCGGAGTATGGGACCGCATCATCATCAGGTTGTTTTTAACCGCTTCACTACTGAACTAGAGAGAGAAAATTATAGTTATTAATAATATGTTTATAATAAACCTGGTACTCTCACATTGTGGTACAGACAATGAATGAAGGGGCCTACGCAATTACTTTAGCTATACAGGGTGAGGAGAGGTTCCCGTTATTATAATGTGCTCCAGTGCAGCCGCGGGAGATTGGAGGAGGGAAGGAGTTTACCGCCATTTAACGTGTTTCCACTGGCCCAGAGAGATAGGGGGATGGGAGGGGTTCCCCACCAATTTCATACCACACAAGTGCCCGACGGCCACGTGACTGATACCACGTTACGTCATAAACTTCGATGTACCACATACAATTTCCTCGCGTCCGTGGGCAGGTTGGATGTGACCTTGAATGTAACTGGCACCACAGTCTCAGGTGCATGAGGTCGATGGTGTTTCCCCAGGAGGATGGGATTGCGCGGGGGTGGGGGGTGGCCTCACCCAACTATCTCTAGTGTGATCTAGCACTCAAGATCAAGGTCGTCTCGAGCATGCAATAACAACCTACTTATGGGTTAGGGCTTTAAAATTGGTCAGTCTTCAGGGCCCTTACTGCTTAACCAACTATCTTCAGTTACGCAGTTAAATCCAACGTTGTATGAAATACAGTGCTGTGATTACGCTCAAATACGCTTTTAAATTATACATGCGTGTTGTTTGGCACCTTTAGTCGATTAATCTTGGACGAGATTGTATCGATCAGCCAAAAAAAAAAAAAAAAAAAAATTCAAATGACTCTGAGCACTATGGGACTTAACATCTATGGTCATCAGTCCCCTAGAACTTAGAACTACTTAAACCTAACTAACCTAAGGACATCACACAACACCCAGTCATCACGAGGCAGAGAAAATCCCTCACTCCGCCGGGAATCGAACCCGGGAACCCGAGCGTGGGAAGCGAGACCGCTACCACACGACCACGAGCTGCGGACAGATTAGCAAAAATTAAGATACAAACGCTCACAGCAACGGCGTTACACAGTAGTAGTATGCTTCTGCTCGACTGCCGTATATAATACATACACGCTAATTGTGACGGTGGCTCGAGGTAAGTCAAATTAATTGCGACTGCACAAGAAACTGTGGAGAAGCAGTGTGCAGTAGCAGCTACCGTCAACGTTATATAAAAACGAATGGAGTGGTTTCTATACAGTATAGCAGCAGTGATCCAGTAAGGAGACCGGACACAGGAGTATTGTGACCGCTTTACGGTCATTATTGAATGGGATGAGAGGTCGCCAAAACGAATCACTATGAGTAATGGAGTGACCGACAATTAATGTTCAAATGGTTCTGAGCACTATGAGACTTAACTTCTAAGGTCATCAGTCCTCTAGAACTTAGAACTACTTAAACCTAACTAGCCTAAGGACATCACACACATCCATGCCCGAGCCAGGATTCGAACCTGCGACCGTAGCGGTCGCGCGGTTCCAGACTGTAGCGCCTTTAACCGCTTGGCCACCACGGCCGGCTGACAATGTGACAAAATCAGTAGATAAAGCCACGGACAGAGACGTCCGAGACCGCGTACTGGTGCACAGTGAGCATGTTGTTGTGGTCTTCAGTCCTGAGACTGGTTTGATGCAGCTCTCCATGCTACTCTATCCAGTGCAAGCGTCTTCATCCCCCAGTACCTACTGCAGCCTACATCCTTCCGAATCTGCTTAGTGCATTCATCTCTTGGTCTCCCTCTACGACTTTTACCCTCCATGCTGCCCTCCAATACTAAATTTGTGATCCCTCGATATCTCAGAACATGTCCTACCAACCGATCCCTTCTTCTCGTCAAGTTGTGCCACAAGCTCCTCTTCTCCCCAATTCTATTCAATACCTCCTCATTAGTTATGTGATCTAGCCATCTAATCTTCAGCATTCTTCTGTAGCACCACATTTCGAAAGTTTCTATTCTCTTCTTGCCCAAACTATTTATCGTCCACGTTTCAATTCCATACATGGGTACATTTCAAACGAATACTTCCAGAAACGACTTCCTGACACTTGAATCTATACTCGATGTTAACAAATTTATCTTCTTCAGAAACGCTTTCCTTGCCATTGCTAGTCTACATTTTATATCCTCTCTACTTCGACCATCATCAGTTATTTTGCTCCCCAAATAGCAAAACTCCTTTACTACTTTAAGTGTCTCATTTCCTAATCTAATTCCCTCAGCACCACCCGGCTTAATTCGACTACATTCCATTATCCTCGTTTTGCTTTTGTTAATGTTCATCTTATACCCTCCTTTCTAGACACTGTCCATTCCGTTCAACTGCTCTACCAGGTCCTTTGCTGTCTCCGACAGAATTACAATGTCACCGGCGAACCTCTAAGTTTTTATTTCTTCTCTATGAATTTTAATACCTACTACGAATTTTTCTTTTGTTTCCTTTACTGCTTGCTCAATATACAGATTGAATAACACCGGGGATAGGCTACCTGCTTCCCTTTCATACCCCTCGACTCTTATAACTGCCAACTGCTTTCTGTACAAATTGCAAATAGCCTTTCGCTCCCTGTATTTTACCCCTGCCACCTTCAGAATTTGATAGAGAGTATTCCAGTCAACATTGTCAAAAGCTTTCTCTACGTCTACAAATGCTAGAAACGTAGGTTTGCCTTTCCTTAATCTATTTTCTAAGATAAGTCGTAGGGTCAGTATTGCCTCACGTATTCCAACATTTCTACGGAATCCAAATTGATCTTCCCCGAGGTCGGCTTCTATCAGTTTTTCCATTCGCCTGTAAAGAATTCGCGTTAGTACTTTGCAGCTGTGGCTTATTAAACTGATAGTTCGGTAATTTTCACATCTGCCAGCGCCTGCTTTCCTTGGGACTGGAATTATTATATTCTTCTTGAAGTCTGAGGGTATTTCGCCTGTCTCATACATCTTTCTCATACAGTGTGCATACGTCGTGTAAAAATGCACAAAAAAAGATAAGATACTGATGCAGCAAAGTTGTATATTTACGAATATATGTTCAACTGGTGGCCGTCACCTTCGGAGTAGGTGACCTTTGAATCCACAAATACCTGCAGTCACTCCGTCCATTGTTTAAAAAGTTCAATGAGGCTTCAAGAGGCCCAACATATTTTCTTTCCGTTGCAGTAAAAAGACATGTCCGCAGTAATCTACTCGTTCACTGCGTCTGAACTTTGCTTCTTCTTCTTCTTCTTCTTCTTCTTCTTTCGCTTCCTCCTCCTCCCCCTTTTTTTACTTTGCCACAGCGTAAGAACACAGTTAAAAATTGAGACTGAAAAAAGGTCTGTAGTAAAGTGAATAGTTTCCAACATCAACAGATTATTTACGTATTCATGTATTTTATAAGACTAAATGCATAGTTTTTGATGTGCACTGTAAAAGCGGCCAACGATCTGGCTGACACAGAAGGCAATCCCCGCACTCGAGACGGTGACGTGTACAAGAGCTAGATGGGGCCTTGTCTGGGCCCGCTCTCTCCGTAATTGCCATCACGTGGCACGCGCCGGGTACACGGTACTCGTTATCTGGCTGCCCAGGGGCCAAGGCCCAGACGTAGACACGGCTCTCATAATGGAAGTCGGACGCACAAAGGAAAAATACTTGCAATTAAATTTTTCAATACACACTAACGACGTAAGAGGCAGCTTCACGCTGAAATAGGAGTTTTATTTACTCGAGACAGGCTGACATTAGGTACTTGCGTATAAATCTTCTGTTCTCGCAATAAAATTGCGGACACGTACATGGAGATAGAAATAAACACTCACGTTAGCGCCGGCAGTGGTGGCCGAGCGGTTCTAGGCGCTACAGTCTGGAACCGCGCGACCGCTACGGTCGCAGGTTCGAATACTGACTCGGGCATGGATGTGTGTGATGTCCTTAGGTTTGTTAGGTTCAAGTAGTTCTAAGTTCTAGGGGATTGATGACCTCAGAAGTTAAGTCCTGTAGTGCTCAGAGCCATTTGAACTCACGTTAACGATGATGCTAAAGTACGAGGGTGGTCATAAAATTTTAATTAACGATTCGAAAAAATAAAGTTCTCATTAAGTTTTTGTTTGTTTACAAGTAAATGTACGCAGATGTAAACGTCGGAATCGCCGGGCCTCAGTACTGTAGCACGCGTTGGAAGAGACATTACAAAATGTCTCATCCTATTTCCGCTTTATAAGTGGGGAGTCTCATTTCATTTCATCTCCTCTATCGGCGTGCTGTGGTACTGAGACGCCAAGTTTTCGACGTGTAGCAGGATTGCAGACATGTACTTGGAAACAAAGTTATGTAACTTGTAAAATACGTACATGACAAACTTCTATCTTTTTTCTCCCTTTCAGAGCAAGCATCGATAACTAACAGTCCACTTTCTGGAGTGTGAAGACTGAAATGTCGGAAACGACAACACGAGAAGCCGTTTTTGATGTACTGGCCCGGAAAATACTTTCAGTAAGACTGAGGCAGGATTAACACGCGGTATTGGTAACTACGGTGTTTATTCGTAGAGAAAGTTTGGAGCCATTTTTCCACTAAATTCTGCACCGCATACTTTAATGGAGGTTTTTGCCAAAACGTTTCCAGTCTTGAACTCTTGCACAAAGAGATCCGCATGCGTTTTCCACGAACTGCGTTTCTCGTAATGTTCGTCGACAAGCACTAATGTTTTATTGTTAGCAGCATTGTGTTGCACTCAACTGGTCACTAACAAGTCTTTATCCTATGTCTCACTCAAAGGCAATGACATTACAAAGAACTATGGACAGAGCATGCGGGAGGTGCTCACGAACAGACACATGATAGCACCCGATTGTTGCATCGAAATCACGGTTTCCGGCATTTTCTGTGATGGCCAATTCCGCGTCAGTTTCATAAATATTTTCCGGGCAAGTTTCATTCTGCCCATCCAGTAGAAGAATGGCTCTGAGCACTGTGCGACGTAACTTCTGAGGTCATCAGTCGCCTAGAACTTAGAACTAATTAAACCAAACTAATCTAAGGACATCACACACATCCATGCCCGAGGCAGGATTCGAACCTGCGACCGTAGCGTAGCTCGGCTCCAGACTGTAGCGCCTAGAACCGCACGGCCACTCCGGCCGGCCCCAGTAGAAGAGTAATCGTTAATCCGCACACAGTGGATCACGATGAACATGCTTTTGATGCCATTCTTCAGAAACTTCCTCTGCTACTTACATTTGGTTCATGATGATGGTATTCCTGATGTCACCTCATTGAATAAATTATTGCTCACTTGTCAAGTGATTGCAATTTGCATGACTATGCACAGCGTAACTGCAAATGTCGATCAGATTTCCTGATTTCCATATCTTTCATGACGAATTTCCCGAGATACATAGATTCCGAAAATGATTCACATCTGTGGACAGTTGGACAATTCACATCCGTCCATGAAATCCATATTATGGCCGTTGTAGCAATCTCTTGGAGCAAACATTATGACGAATAAATTATCGAAATCGCTACGCTTTGGCACACGTCAGTGTATAGTGCACCACGCACGCAAAACTGATAGTTCAACGAGTGGCGCATCCTTTTACAATCTGTTGGCGCGGCTTACGGTCAGTCTCACGCCGCTTCCTCTTCGCGCAAAGGACAAAAACGGAACACACACGTAAATATACAAGAACACAGTCCACAAAAAAGCCGCGACCACTATAAACCTACGAGAGCTACACCTACATGGTGTTTGTACTCCTTCTACTAACGGGAAAAGTGAGCCCCGGCGGTAATTATAATGTTGCTAACTGTGCCCTAGTTCCTCGTTACGGGAGGTTGGGAATCGCCTTTGCGAGGAGAAGCGGCAATTCGACCATGATACAGGGTGTTATGTCAAGTAGAGTACAACACCGTTTTGCAGTCGACACCAGCTAAACACACAGTAAAATTGACGACAGTATTTACCGATAACGTCATCCACACCTACAGCCATTTCTGTCGTGCTCTGAGGAGGATAACATTTCTACCTGTGAAAAGTCAGTGTATTTCAACGCTCGCCAAGTAGGCTTCAAAATTTCTGTTCAGAAAATTGTAGCTACTTAATCCCCACAACAAACGCAGAAACGTTAGTGGAAAGAAATTGCCACGGACACTATTACGAAACAATCGCGTTTGGGACTCGTCATTCCACTCGAGATTTCGTCAGTGAGTGCTTAAAACAAATTCGAGAGAAAAGTAATAACATAATTACTTAGTTCTGATGAAATATTTAATAAATAAGGAAAACAGGGTGTAATTTACAAGTACGATTGATTCCTTGATCTTTTAGTTACCTTTCTTCTGCTTCATACTGTTTCCGATAAATGGTTTCAATGGAGAACAACAATGGGATCTCTACAAAGCAGATTACTATAAATGGCTCGACCACCAATGATCGCAACACTCATAAAAGAGAGAGAAAAAAATAAAACTAACGGTTTGACGGCGTCACACCAATGCGAAGTCCTCTTCTTGTGTACTTGTATTTGTTCTTTAGGAAATACGCTAAAGAAAAATTAGGTGATGTTAAATAAATATCTCGAAAAAGATTAAAAAGTTCTGCTTGTCATCTTCTGAAAAGTTACATACAGAAACTGTGTCCAACTAAAATGGGACGTCTCATACTTCTTAAGAACGGGTAACTTCTCGATATTAGAATCCTGCTATCCCACTCGCTGAAATTACAACTAGCACATTATTAGAGCAGCTTCACGAGATTAAAACTAGGATGTTGGTATAGACGCTTCTATTTGTTTCCTTTTCCGAACAACTCAAGAGTTAAACATCTGGTTACATTCTGAAAAGCTTCCACAAAGCAAAAAAAGAAAGAAGCAAGCAAATGGAAAAGCGAAAAACAGACACAAAAGCATAGATTAATAGCTCTTGGTTTGTTAGACGAAATGACTGAGACATGCTGGAATTGCAACGCAATGATATCAACTTGTAAACGATGTATTCTGATATCTCGGCTGTGAATATAACGTACAAGAAAATTGTTTGAACTCTTATAGTGTGTATGTGAGCTATCCCGTGTAGCGTACTGTATGTGCACGGCATCTGAACCGAGGCAGCTATCGCCTGTTCAGAAAATTGTCCTCTCAAGCAACTACATATATACCTATACGACTGGTCGGTGAGGTCAAGCCTATATTTCGACTCCTATCGTAACTTTCACATCTTCCACATGCGCGCGAGGACTCTTTAAACTAAGCCTCTCGTGCAGGCAATTTTTCCTCCACATCGAAATTTTACACAGAACTCACGGTGTTGTCATTAGGGACGTAGTGGGTGCAAAATCAGAACTTTTTGGCTCTCTACTTCTAATTATATAGTGGACTGAAAAATACCTTCTGCCAAGTTCTTCGCAGTAATTTGAAGGTTACTAATACAGATCTAGTCCAAAGGCATGCACAGATGGTTCAAATGGCTCTGAGCGCTATGGGACTTAACTTCTGAGGTCATCAGTCCATGCACAGATATCGTATTTCTCGATGGTATATACCAGGTTTTCCTGTTAACGGCATAAATAAAAATTTAAAATAACTTTCGTTTGTTGGAAATAGCTTGTGACTTGTTGCATGGCTTCTAAAACATTACATATGAAAATGACAATTTCTGGAGAACTGACGTTGATTCACGTTCAAGCCACATTACGATTTATGGCAGAAGGTACCTTGTGTACTACTGTTACTTTCCCCCTTTTCTATTCCAGTTCCCAGACTGACGAGTAACATTCAAACATCGTTCGAACGAGTGTTCTGTAAGCTACCTCCTTCCTAGGAGCCATATGCATCCCGAGGATTTTTCCAATGAATATCAGTCTGGTATCTGTTTATGTGGTCATTCCAATTTAAATCTCCCCGAACGCATACCCCTACACATTTTGTGGGTGTGACTGCTTCCGGTGATTATTCTGCAATCGTGTAAACACACAGTAATGTGTCTTTCTGACTATTTATGCGTAATATGTTACATTTGTTTATGTTGAGGGTTACCTGCCATTCCCTGCACCAGACGTCGAACCTCTACAGGTCTTCCAGCATTATGCTACAATTTTTTCGCGTTGCGACCTCCCTATATGCAACAGCATCAACCGCGGAGGGGTTTCACAGAACTGACGGCGTTATTTACTAGGCCATTTACATATACTGTGTAAAGTAAAACTGCTTTAACACTCCCTTGGGGTACGCCGGAAGTTAACTTCGTCGGAAGATTCTGCTATGTTCTGTTTGCTAGAAACTCTGCAAACCCATCTCTCAGCTGGACTGATATCCGTACGCATGTATTAGATGGCAGCGTGGAACTGTATCAAGCGCCTTGTGGAAGTCAAGGAACACGGCATTAACGGAGGCGCCAGCATAAGCTTTCTGGGTCTCACGATCGAACAGACCGAACTGGGTTTCATACAACCGTTGTTTCCAGAACCCATGTTCATTCGTTCAGGGAGATTTCCCGGTCTCCAGGAAAGTCATAACAAGCAGTCATAAAACATGGTCCACAATGTACAACAGATCGACGTCAGTGATATACGCCTACAGTTCTGTCGTATGTTCGACGATTCTCCTTGGAAACGGAAATACGCTGTGCTTTTTTCCAACCACTAAAAATCTTCTCTGCTCCAGCGACCTACGGTACACAGTTGTTCGAATGTGGGCAAGTTATTTCGCATACACTATGTAGAATTGTACCGGTATCTCGTCTAATGCTGTGGCATTTTCTCTATTTAGCGATTTCAGTTGCTTTTCCACCGCGTGGTCACTTCTTCTGCTGGCTCCACTAGATTTAGGACGTGCAGGTGCATAAATTCCATTTTTACAAATATTTTGAGCGTATACCGTTTGGTCATCTTCAGAACACGCTGCAAGATTTCTTTCGGCTCGATCTAAACGTGGCCAGGCAGCCGCGATGGACGAGCGCTTCTACGAGCTCCAGTCCGGAACCGCGCGACTGCTACGGTCGCAGGTTCGAATCCTGCCTCGGTCTTGGATGTGTGTGATGTCCTTAGGTTAGTTAGGTTTAAGTAGCTCTAAGTTCTAGGGGACTGATGACCTCAGATGTTAAGTCCCATAGTGCTCAGAGCCATTTGAACCATTTTGAACATGGCCAAACGGCATACGGTCGAAGTATTACAAGAAATGGAATTTATGACGTTGCACACTCGAAATTCAATGGAACAACCACTGCGCCGCGAAAGCATGAAGATGCACTTGTTTCTATGTCTGTTATTTTGAGGTTCGTGCGACGCTTTAAAGAAGAAAACACTGTAATGTTTTCCTCATCAGTGAAAAAGTTTTAGAAAAAGACGTTTAGTATATCGGCCTTCACACTGCCAACCTCCGTTTCGATGCCATTATGGTCACAGAGTGTCTGTACAAATGGTTTCGATCCATTTATTGTTTTAACGTGAAACCAAAACTTCCTCGAAGTTTCTGTCAAATCGGAACAAAGAATTTTACTTTCGACTACGTTCAGCGCTTCATGCATGGCTCTCCGTATGCTGACTTTGGCTTCGATTAGTTTTTGTGTGGTTGAGAGCCTTTGGTTACTTTTAAATTTGCAGTGCAGCTCTCTTTATTTTAGTAGCACCTTTCTAACACGGTTGTCGAACCACAGCGGATCTTCCTGATGCCCCCCTATATCCATACCTTTCGAAGCCACTTCGTCCACTGACGCTCAACTTTTTCGGTCCTGGGGATGAATTTTTCATGTTGACTGATCACATAATTTTAAATCTATTTCTTGTCGCTTTTGCTAACTAAACATATCTTTCTACCTTTCTTCACATTTCCATTTACACTCATATTGATTGATGCTTAACGAACTTCTGGTAACTGATTCCATCTTTTACGGTAACTGAGTCGGAAAGATCGCGGTTCTGTTGGTGACCACGCGGTTTAATATGTTACGTCTCTAAATGATGCTCAAGACAATTTTCTGGTAAGGCATTTAGAACAGTTTCACATGATTCCCTGTATCTACTACCCAACTTAATTGCTTGAGTCTCCCTTTGTATAGCTGGTAAGTTGAAATCTCCACTTAATACTACACCGTGACTAGGAAATTTATGTCAAATTTCCCCTAAAATGTTCAGCTACCTCTGCTCCTCAGGCACGGGTCTGGAAATGCATCCGATGCCCATGTTTGATCTTCAAATACCACTAGATGAAGAATGTGAACCCATGTGTGTTGAGAACACTCATTTGGGCTTGTGTAAATATTTGCATTTGCCTTTTGGCAGTGCTTCTGCACCTGCCATTTTCCAGTGGTACTTGGACAGCTAACTGCTCAAGTACCACATTGTTCATACTATTTGGACGATATTCTCGTACCATGTCGTACACCTGAACAACACGACACAAATTTGTGTGTACTTTGTTTCGTGAGAGTCTGATGCGGCACTATAGTGTAGAATGGACAACTGTGATTTTTTAAACCTGAGTTGCAGTATCTTCGTCATGTCATAAACAGTCAAGGTGTAGATCCTCTTCAGTCACATTTCTTAGCAATACGTGATCTGCCAGTTCCTCGCAATATCACAGAATTGCAGTCAGTCTTATGGAAAATGAAGTATTATATTCGGTTCACAGCAAATGCTGCACAAATCACAGCTCCACTGCATCGCTTGCGTCGCAAGAAAATCCCCTTTGTTTGGACAGATGAGTGGCAAGAAACTTTTCAAAAACTTAGAAGTTGCATTGGTCAGTGATCGATGCTTGGTTCACTTTGATCCTGACAAAACAGTTGTGATGCAAGTTGACGCTTCCTCTTAAGGAATCGGTGCAGAGCTTTCGCAAAGATTTGGTGATAAAGACAGGCCTATCACTTTCGCATCAAAATTGTTGTCCAAAGCTCAGTGTAACTAGTCACAAATAGAGAAAGAGTCACTGGCTATAGTGTATGGTGTCACCACATTCCCACAATATGGCAGAAAATTCTACTTAGTAACGGATCACAAGCCACTGCAGTTCTTGTTTGATCCGATGAAGCCGTTTCCTGTACGAAGTGTCCAATAATTGTAGAGACGGGCTTTATTGTAGTCTCAAACCAGTACGAGTTTGTGTATCGTCCGACAGCTCAACATGGTAATGCAGACACACTTTCACGTCTTCCGATTGGCCCTGATTCATACTTTGACGCATCTGCTGCATCTTGTTGTCACATCGATGCTCACGATTCTGAATTGCTTCAATCCTTTCCTCTGAACCATAGGAAAATTGCACAGGCCACGGAGGCCGATTCAGATTTGAACATATTGCTAAAACACATTCGCTCATCTTGGTGTCGCTCATTGCAGAGCATAAGAACTCTGTAGTGCGCCGATACTTTGCACGTCGGCATAGCCTCACTATACAGCAAGGAGTGATTCTTGTTAAAAATGACGGTCGACAGTCACGTGTGTCGACCCCTAAAGCTTTGCAAAAAGAAATGTTACATGTACTGCGCCAAAGAAGCTGGGGGACTGTTCATACGAAACACTTAGCGCATCGACACTGTACTTGGCAGACTATGTACACCCAAATAGAACAGATGACGTCACGCTGTACCGCATGTAGGGAAAATCAGTCCGTTCCGCCACAAAAATTCTCTGCTTGGCCTAAGTCAAATTACCATGGAAACGTGTGCACAGATACTTTGCGGGACCTTTTTGGAACATTCGTTGGTTGATTGTGGTAGAACCTTACAGAAAGTTTCCTTCTGCTGTGCCAATGAACTCGACAACGTCACCTAGCACAGTTCAGGCGTTGTCCTGTATTTTATTCTTCGAAGGCTTGCCTGAAATCATAGTGTCGGACAACGGCCCTCAGTTCACGTCAAATGAATTTGGTTCAAATGGTTGAAATGCATCTGAGCACTATGAGACTTAACATTTATGGTCATCAGTCCCCTAGAACTTAGAACTACTTAAATCTAACTAACCTAAGGACATCACACAACAAATGAATTTGAAACATTCTGCGAACGCAATGGCATAAACATCTAACTAGTGCACCGTTCCATCCACAGCCCAACGGCGAAGCGGAACGTTTTGTCAGAACATGCAAGCAGCAGATGGCCAAACTTCGCATCGCACATACCAAGGATCAAGCATCGCAACTGTTCGCACCTCCTCTCGTTCGCAAACACGAGCTGGACCATAACCGGCGGAATTGCTTCACGGCCGCCGCCATCGGACACAGATCAACCTGCTCCACTCTCCTCAGCATCCGGCGCCGAAGGAAGGCCGCAAGTATCGCTTCGCGCCGCATGATATTGTGCTTTTCAAGTTTTTGAGCGGCAGCAGACGGTGGGCGTGATGCGAGGTAATTTGTCGACTTGGGGCATGCATTTATCTCATTTCAGGCCCAGACGGTTTGCAGCGCCAACATCACAATTAAATACGCCACTGTCATGTGCACGGTGATCCTTCTGAATCTCATCCCCCAGATTCACGGATCCCGAGGATAGCGCGGCTACAGCCGCCAACAGAGCGTGTCATCACGACACTGCGGGACGACCCCATGGAGACGGAGGCTGCGTCCTCCACCTCCTCTCGTCTTACCGATGGAGCTGGACCCGCCCACGCCGCAGCGTTCGACACCTTCTACAGCTTGGTATGAGCATCAGGAGGTGCACGCGTATCCTCCTGAGTGTTTTCCGAGGAACGTTTCCACGAGAGCGAAGGCCGGATGGCGGGGTACGACCGGAAGACTCTTACCAGTTAGAGATCAGCAGCCACTGCAAAGACTGATTACTTCGTATGCCACCCTTTGCTTGCAACCCATTTGTGTAATTGCCAAAGTTAATTATTGTATTTGATTAGTTGTGATAAAACTCATCAATACCACTTGTTTGACTGTCTAGCGAACCGAGTATGCAGGCTTCATAGACACAAAAGATTGACGACGAGGCTGGACATAACACGTTCCGCTTGAGCCAATGCTAATGCACAAGTGGAAAATGAAAACTGATTACCCCGACAGAATAGTTCTACGTGGATACAGCTGTATTAGCGTATTACAAAGATCGGGTACGGTATATGACCAGTATCACATGATTAGATCATTCACGGACAGATTCAATTGGGCAATAATTTCATTATCTTTGAGTCTTCAGAAGAAAAGTGCTGTTGCCAATACGAAATCCTTTTGAGTAACCTTAGGAAACACGCACACATTGATTGTAGCTTTAAACATGGAAGACAAGCCAGAAGTTAGTAGCAATGTCCCTAGAGCAGCGTTTGGTTAATGCGGAGTTCAGTTGAACGGCGATTGTTAATATCGCTGTACGGTTGTGTTTCGCATCGAATCGTGTACATGTACAATTGATATTGATGTAATGATAAATTGTTAACATCGCTCGTGTTAGCTATTATTCATCTGTAAAAATGTAGTCTACCTATAATATGTTTGTTTTAAGTAAATCATAATTGATTACAGTTTTAATAATATGGAGTGTTAACCTTGTACAGCAAAACAAAACGTATAAAAACTGAAATGTTGAAAGTCTAAAACGAACGAGAGGTGGCAGTGGTATGGGAGTAGTTAAGATTTTTCACATTTTCCGATGGGATATATCATAAGCTGTCTAGTAATGATTTAGAGTGGGACGATTATACGTTGGTTCTTTAGGAGTGTTAACTGTGCTGCACTCTTCGATGTGTGCAAATGCCGCCGACATAACAGTTCTCTTCACTGGAAAACCTACAGGAAATCAGTGAAGAGAAAACTGTGTTCATTTATTATGAAAAAGGCAGGGAACATGTTTCATTTATCGATGTCCGGTTTTATTGTCAAAATGAGCAAATTAGGAATAAACTGCAGCATTGTATTGACACTGAAAAAAACGAAATTACTTACTTTTTTAAACGTGTGTCGTGCGCGTTGAAAACATCAAAGAGCTTATTATGAATCCAAATTTAGCTTCGGAAAAGCACTACAGCGAGGCTCTAATGAAATATGTAATTTAAACATTTGGCAGAAATTTTCCGACAGTTTAGCTGGACCCTCGCCAGATTACATGACATCCCGTGAAATATAAATAGTTCATCGTTAAGCAGACTAAATTGAAGCCACGAGGCTTAAAATGAATACATTACCTAATTACGCATAAATCTATGAAGCGGTCATAGCCCGTGCATCAATTACTGAAATGATATCGTCAAAGGGACGGTAGCAGGTGACACACTAAGGGTCCCGCACAAAAAAGAGCGGGTTATGCAAGAGAGTTCTCCTACGTAGAAATTATAATCGTCTGAGCAGATACGATCGTTATATCTTTGGTTGCCATTCATCTACTGACAGACTTTTGAGACACAATAGCTTAGTTTTCTGTACAGTATGGAAGGAATCCACCGTCTTTATTAACGGACCCTTCTCGCGTCTGCTTAAAGTGTTTTTTAAGAGAAGTTTCGTAGAAAATGTGGAACTGGGCGACTACGTAAGTTATTTGAGATCGGTTCATCAACAGCCCCCCTATTAATGCTATGTCGAGTGCAAACCGTCCTCGACATTTTTAGAAAGGGAGTGTTGGATGCGAAGTGGATCAGTCCTTCTATACTGCGCGTAATTGACTGCATGTAACCCAATAAAATATCTACTTCTAGCACACAGAGCATCCCGAAGTTCATACTCTTATACCAGCTGATCAGGTACACTTGCTCCCCAATTTTCCGCCTACTCTTCAGACAGTTCTACAACAAACAGTGCTGAAATTTATTTTCCAGGATATCTGTAACCTCATCACAATTCAAGTGTTCTAGATTACGAGAACATGATAGCTGCAGAGCATTCTGCCACAGAATGAAAAACTCAGCGGTATGAAATTTTAAACGAAGTAGAGATGGTTATTATCACTCCTCATCCGACAAGACAATTGTTTTCCTTTTCCTTGCCCACAAATGTTTCATCGGCTAATTCTTGGTCTTGATTTATTTATGTGGACATATGATGCAGACTACCTGTAAGAGGCGTCATTTACGTTTGATTTAACAGGGCAGTACACTATGATACTCCTTGCCCCCCTGGCAGCATGGCATTTGCAAAGTAGCGTTTCCCTGACAGGAAACCATTAATTTACTGGAAACTGCCTCGGATTAAATAGCAGTAGATTTGCTGAAGTTCCTTTTTTTATGTGAAATTCCACACTTTCTTCTGTGCAGACAGTTATATCCAGTGGTAGTCAACCTGATCCCTACTATCCACTACTGGGCGTTCCAGCTTTCACGGTGGGCGGTAGGTTTTAACAATGTTTTGAATAGGTTTTATAAAATTTAGACAAAGTATTTTGTAAGTACTTATTGTTATATGCTTTAACTTGCTGCAACTCTGCTTTATACATTTTATAAAGTAAAGTTACTTCCACAGTGAATAAATCAGTAACACTGTGCAATCAGTGGACGGTTGAAAAATTGTAGTACTAACTGACGTACAAAAGTGGGCAGTAGGTAAAAAAGGTTTATTCCTGGTGTGATTGTCGCGATGCATTTTGGCAACACAATGGAAACTACCTGTATACGAGACTTGTTCAGAAAGTAAGGTCCGAATCGCCGTAGTTAATCAAACGTCATGCGAACATTGAAACTAGCTTGCGCGCCGATTCCCGGCATGTCTTGTTCGTCACATGACATCATTTGAAATGGTACTGTCGCAGTGTTCTGTTTAAAGCGTCAGTTCAAAATGCCTGTAGCAACTGGTCCGCAGGCCGACTGTCGAATACAGTCAGAGTTTCGGTTTTTGACGGTAAGGAACGTTGTAGCAGAGGAAATTCGTAGACAGACAGGTGAGGTGTATGAACCAATGCGACGAATGACAGCAAGTGAGAGCTTTCATGGACGGAAGGGAAAATGTGAATGATGAACCGCGATCAGGCCGATCATCAGTTATCTTAGAAGATTTGTTCAAAGCCCTGGACTAGAAGATGAGTGAAAACCGGTCTTTGACAATTTCAAATTTAGCACTGGAATTTTCGAATGTGGATCCAACAACTTTGACAAAATTGACTATCAAAAGTTGCGATTTCGCAAACTGTGTGCACGATGGGTTCCGAGGCTGCTTACTGTGACACATCAACTGCAAAGAATGGTAGTGTTCTTGACTCTCTGGATCGATATAATAAGAAAGGAGATAAATTTTTAGAGGACGATGTCACATGGGACGAGACGTGGGTTTCTCGCAAGACCTCCGAATCTAAACGTCAGTAAATGGAATAGCTTCACAGGACATCATAGCTAAATTCAAAGCCAATCAGAAAATCTCAGTACGCAAGGTTATGACAACCGTGTTTTGGTATAGATATGGAGTCTTTTTAGTCGAGTTTATTTAGCAAGACACAAATAAACACAGCCGCTTACTGCACTACTCTGACTAAACTTCTACATGCAGTACAGAATAAGCGATATGGCCTTCTGGTGTCTGGATTTTTGTTGTTGCATGACAAGACCCTATTTTGCCATTCACTTCAAAACCCAGATCAGATCTTTGGATGGGAACAGACTGTTGATCAGCCGTAAAGACTTGGCTCCGAACGATTTTCATTTGTTTCGCAACGTAAAGGAGTTTCTCGGCGGCAAGCGCTTCGCAACAAATGAGGACAAAGAAGTATGCAAAAAGACTGGTTACTCTCCCAGTCGGCTGACGTCTATGAGATGACACGAAACCTTGTAGAACATTACGACAAATATTTAAACAAGTAAGGAAACTATGTAGAAAAAGAGAGAAACATTTAAGGAATTAATAAAAACTGTTTTTAATAATATTTTATAAGAAATCGGACTTTACTTTCCGAATAGCACATATATGATTATTACAATATTTTGTGCAATGAGAACACCTTTACTATAAAATGTTACTGCTGGGTTTGCAAGTTACGATACGTGCCCAAATGATGCTTTTTATTTACATACAAATCATAAGGTGATACAAATAGACGTATACTAATTTTTCTGATCAAAGATAACATTTCACTATCGTAACTATCTGGCCCAACCAGCTGAAGCATCGTTTTAATCGAGTATTTACAACACAAAATAGTGTAACAATAATAGATGGGCGCCTGGAGATGGCACTGTGCTGCCGAAACGCACTGAGGGAAATTCATAGTGAATATTTACGAAAAACCTTAATCAAACAGAAATACTTGCGGAGTTTCCTAAATTTTGTAAGGCAGTCGTCAACCTTAACCATTTACACTGTAATATGGATAAATTTACGTTTTCTTTCAAGTTTTCCACTGGTGTATCATGTATTTTTGATCGCTGTTTTTACATAACACTGTTATCCTTTTCAGCGCTGCCTTGTGTCGTCACCACACAATTGTGACCTTAAGCTACGGCTGCTGCTCATTGGTAACATCATATTGCTTTTGTCCAGTGAACGGTTGATTTCGACTGATTTTCCGAAAGAACAGACACCATGAATTCATCCTGTATAATTGATTCTTCTCGATGGGCAATGAATCCACAGCCTTCTGTGCGGATGCAGATTTCGTTCGACCTCCTGCGGAATCTAAAATTAGCGAGCATGGAGGACATGAAAGGGGACTGTGAATAAGTGACGATGGGTAGGAATGAGAATTAGCCGCGGAGCGTGCTGAAATAGTCCGCTTTAAGTGCGACAAAAACAGATGGCGCAGTGGTTAACGCAACTACTAGAAAGCAGGAGATGCCGGGTTCGAATCCCAGTCCAGTATGCATTTTCACTCGTCGCCGCTGATTCCACACAATATCCTGATGCAACTGATATCTGTTTCTTCCTTTCCCTTTCCTTTCTCCGCCCACTCCCTCTTCTCCCCCCCCCCCCCACCCCCAACCTCCATCTTCCATTATACAGTAAATTAATGGCAGCCAAACGTCGTCAAAACTCGCTGTGCTGTCACTTCCGCTTTGTCAAGCACTGAGCCTAACACTTCTCAAGTAGGAAGCATTCCGGACGCGGAAAATTCGTCTATTCCAAGAGAAAATATAACTCCCGCCCTACTCACAATTAAGAACAGATCTTTCACGTGCTTAGAAATGTTGTAAAAATCTACACTATTCATGACTTTCAGTATTTTTACGTTATTTTTCTAGAAAACAGATACTTCAAACTTCGTATTATCACGAGTTAAATACTGACAAATTTACAGAAAAAAGCAGCTTCCAGAAGCTAATACGTACAAAGCGCAATATAATATGGTCCGCAACTGTGGAAAAATATATTGACAAACAACGTACTTTGGTAAAAAAAAAAATGTACTTCTGTGAGTTCAACCATTTTCGAGATATTACATCGTAAGTTTAAGCCCCAGTTGGAGAAATTTCACTCGTTTCAAAAACGTTTACGCAACTCTGATCCTAACAGATTTTCTACATGCTTAAGAATTTAACTGGATTTTAGTGATATTTAGAAAATAAACTGAGGATCTGTTAGATAACGATCAGTTTGGCATCAGGAAAGATAAAAGGCATCAGAGAAGCAGTTCTGCCGTTTCGCTTAATAGTGGAAGCAAGGCTGAAGAAAAATAAAGACACGTTCATAGGATCTGTCGGACACGTTCACAGGATTCGTCGACCGAGAAGAAACGTTGGACAATGTAAAATAGTGCAATATCGAATTAACGAGAAATATATGAGTAAGGTAAAACAAAAGACGAGTAATATACGATATGTTCAAGTACCAAAAGGGAACAATAAGACTTGAAGACCAAGAACGAAGTGCTCGGATTAAAAAGGGTGTAAGACAGGAATGCAGGATTTCGCACCTACTGTTCAATGTCGACATCGTAGAAGCAATGGCGGAAATAAAAGGAAGGTTCAAAATGGGGATTAAAATTCGGGGTGAAATAATATCGACGAAAGCGTTAGATGATAACACTGAAAATGAAGAAGAATTAGCGGATCCATTAAATGGAACGACGGTATAATGAGTACGGAATTGGACTGAGAGTAAACAGGAAAAAGAGAAATGTAATGAGATGTAAGAGAAATGAGAATAGCAAGATGCTTACCAGATTTGCAGATCGTGATGTAGCAGCAGCTAAGAAATTCTGCTACCTGGGAAGCAAAACAACTTGCGACGGACGAAGCAAGGACGTAAAAAACAGAGTAGCACAGGCTAACATGGCATTCCTGCCCAAGAGAAGCCTACTGGTATGAACTGGTATCAAACACAGGCTTTAATTTGAAGAAGCAATTTCTGAGGATGTACGTTTGGAGCACAGCATTGTATGGTAGTGAAACATGGTCTGTGAGAAAACCGGGACACAAGAGAATCGAAGCGTTTAACATGTAGTGCCACAGAAAGTTTGCTGAAAATTACAACGACTGATAAAGGATGAGGAGGTTCTCCGTAGAATCGGCGAAGATAGGAACATACGTAAAACACTGACAACAAGAAGGGACAGAGAGTAAATTCGATGGTACTAGAGCAGTGGTTCCCAACCTATCTTAGACCGTTACTCCAGAGCGGAATCAGGTGTTAACTAGTACCTTCCTCCTTTCCCGCCTTCTCGCCGCCACTGTCCCCCCCCCCCTTTCCCACCAGCCCAACTTAAGCCCTAACAAATAATGTTTAGTTTTTTTTGCACGTAGTTCATTAAGTCGTGAACTAATAAGTTTATGAGAACTGTTTATGTCTAACAACCATTTCCGAATTTCGGTTGTTCTCAGTCACTGAATAATTTGGGTTGTTCTCAGTCACTGAATATCATAAATGATGCTCGGAATCAATTCAGTTCCTTGTTCTTATTTTATTTGTTTTTCATTGCTTTCATAGTCAAAAGGTCGTGCGGTAGCGTTCTCGCTTCCCGCGCCCGGGTTCCCAGATTCGATTCCGGGTGGGGTCAGGGATTTTCTCTGCCTCGTGATGGCTGGGTGTTGTGTGTTGTCCCTAGGTTAGTTAGGTTTAAGTAGTTCTAAGTTCTAGGGGACTGATGACCATACCTGTTAAGTCCCATAGTGCTCAGTGCCCTTTGAAGCATAGTCAAAAATCTATTTTCACATCTACATATCTTGAATACATTTCCCTTCCATTCGTGTGTGTGTGTGTGTGTGGTGTGTGTGTGTGTGTGTGTGTGTGTGTGTCCTTGAATGAATGATGAAGTAGTTCCTCGAGCATAGTGAGTGCTCCCCATCTCAGAAAAGAAAGCTACATACCCACACTAATGTTGGGCACTTGTTACAAAACACGCTCCCCCTGCACCACTCTTCTCAATAGCGGTCCTTGATTCACTCGTACCCAGCACCGCCATTTAAAATCAACCATTTTCAAACGCGAGCACTATAATTACTAGTGTTCGTAAATCATTTTATTGCTGGACTCCTTACTTCCAAACTAGTAGAAACTGGAAGACTAAATTCTTATAACGATTTGACCACTGAATAACAATACTAATAATAACAATAATGAAATTAACACTGTGTAGAGCACTACAGTGTCGTGTTACCAATAAGTTCATTTACACATTTAGAAGTGAGCAATGAAGCAATTTCTGATCTATTGAAATAACTCTCTACAACTTGGAGAAGATATTTTCATGAAATAATTAGCGTTTGTTAAGGATATGTCTCACTTTTACTGTTCAAGATGTTAAGCAGGAAGTACGTGTGTAGTCGGTGGGATATGAGGAATCTGTGACCTCTACCGCATAGTTTCACGCATTAATGCTAGTAATTGAGAAAAAGTAGTTACTGATAACTTACATAAGCTATATTAGAGCATTACAAAATTCCGTTAATAGTAATGTTCTTTTAAAAATAATTCAGTGTCATGACAAACACAATCAGACTTTTTTTTACCCCTCAGTGGCAATTATCCCCAGATTCGGAACCACTCTACTAGAGGAAGCTGTAGACGGTAAAAATACTAGAGGAAGACAGAGATTTGAAAACATCCAACAAATAACTGGTGCAAATGGTAGTATTAGATGACAAGGTTAGTGCAGGATAAGAATTAAGGGCGGACCGTATCAAACCAGTCAGAAGGCTGATGACTAAAGATGGGAAGTGGTAAAAACTTTAATGTAACAAGCTTGTTACGTCGCAACTATTAAATTTTGCAAGCTGCAACACTGTCGCGAAAGAAAAAAAACAGTGACCCGTATATACGATAAGTTTCCTTTAATTTACGTCTACGGTCACAAACTTTTTTTTTTAACAGATTACCGGTTTCGGTCTATAATGACCATCATCAGATCTGTTTTATAAAAACAAAGTCCTAATGTACTGCCACTATGGCTGCAGTAAATTAGGACTTTGTTTTTATAAAACAGATCTGATGATGGTCATGATAGACCGAAACCGGTAATCTGTCAACAAAAAGTTTGCGACCATAGACGTAATTTAAAGGAAACTTATTAAATTTTGCTATATTCGTGACGAACATACAGAATTTCCCGTTCCCTTCCGCGGACAGTTGCCTGCCAAGATAGCTTAAGGTCCACCGCAGGGCAGCCTGCCGAAATGGATATTCATTTTTCTTCGTTTGCTGTTGTTGCATTTCGGTTTCTCTGATGTCGTGGATTGTTGGATTGTGGCAATCGACGTTTTTAGAAATAAATCCTGATCTGTTTGTATGAAACGTCGATGCCTGAGCAGTCGAAGGTGGTCGCGCGGCCGATGATGTAAATCCGCAGGCCGTCGTCCCCTTTTGCTTTTGTCGCCTACGGCGCAGCTGCAGGTGAGCAGGTGGCAGGAGGCAGACTGCTGCCGTGACTGGCTTTCCGGACCTCTTTGCGGTTGATACGACTTCGCCCTTGAGCTATACACGCCAGCGCATTTATCAGTCAAAGCGATCGCTGAAATGTTACGGACGAGCGCTACCTCCGTGATTGCACGTGCCTGGGAGCCATCGTTCGGTGCCCGCTTACATGCGGCTGTGCTGTTGACGAGGGAGCTCAATAACGTTCAGCCGTAGAGCCGCAGCCCATATGAAAGTGTAACAGAAATTATCTGGAAGCTTAAGTGGGAATCCTTGAAAAGACGACAACGACGTTCTTGCGAAACCCGGTTGGCTAAATTTAGAGAACTTATATTCGAAGAAGACTGTGCGACCATTGTGCTATCACCAATATATATGTCGCGTAGAGAATATGATGGTGGGCTTTTCATCATGGAATAATATTTTGTCCAATCCCATCTTCAGCGTGGGTATGAGCAAATGAATACACAATGACCGGGGGCATACAAACGCCTTTGAAATAACCGTGAACAATGATACTCTCCTAGCATTAACTGACGAGGGACAAAGAAGAACAAAGGCACTGTTGCTGACACAATTACCACCGAGTGAGGAAGTTCATTTGCAAAACAATGGTCTCCCATTCAAGAGAACCCAGGTTCCAATTC
The DNA here is from genome assembly GCF_023897955.1 of Schistocerca gregaria. NCBI lineage: Eukaryota > Metazoa > Arthropoda > Insecta > Orthoptera > Acrididae > Schistocerca > Schistocerca gregaria. Next base: position 321,418,753 of record NC_064920.1, on the reverse strand, counting down.
CCTTTCGGATACTCACATTTACGTGTTTCTGTACAAAGCTAAATGCTAAGCCAGGATGGTTCTATTGAAACTGGTACAGTCGTTCTCTTCCCCTACCCTTCCCCAATACGAGCTTTTCTTCCACTTTAATAATGTCGTCGACGACGGGGGTTTACACATTAATATTACATTCTTTAGATTAGATATATTTTTTGTTCGATAAATCCAGTGAGGAGATCCTCAAGGATATAGAGCGTGTCATAAAGCAGAAATACGGAATAGGTACTTACAGAAGAAGGAAGGCAGATGCTAACGTCCCTTCTACAGTCGTAAGTTAGACTGTCCTCACTGACATGGAAAATCTTATAAAATGGTTCAAATGGCTCTGAGCCCTATGGGACTTAACATCTGAGGTCATCAGTCCCCTAGAACTTAGAACTACTTAAACCTAACTAACCTAATGAAATCACACACATCCATGCCCGAGGCAGGATTCGAACCTGCGACCGTAGCAGTCGCGCGGTTCCGGACTGAAGCGCCTTGAACCGCACGGGCCACAGCGGCCGGCAAAAAATAAATAAATAAATAAAAATAAAATAAACCTTACACATATTTACAATTAAGAGGTAACAAGTAACAAACATGTCCCAAGAAATGTAAATGTTCAATACACTGAGGTACATATGACAATTCTTACGCTAATGGAACCACGCATCGTGAAACAGAAAATCACTTTGAAACTTCCTGGCAGATTAAAACTGTGTGCCCGACCGAGACTCGAACTCGGGACCTTTGCCTTTCGCGGGCAGGTGCTCTACCATCTGAGCTACCGAAGCACGACTCACGCCCGATGCTCACAGCTTTACTTCTGCCAGTATCTCGTCTCCTACCTTCCAAACTTTACAGAAGCTCTCCTGCGAACCTTGCAGAACTAGCACTCCTGAAAGAAAGGATATTGCGGAGACATGGCTTAGCCACAGCCTGAGGGATGTTTCCAGAATGAGCTTTTCACTCTGCAGCGGAGTGTGCGCTGATATGAAACTTTCTTTCGATTTACACAAGAGATAGTTCTACAACATACACGCCGAATGCTTGTAGATGTCTTTGATGTCGTTTACTTCCAACTAATTAACACTCTACCAGTCTTCGTACAATGCGTGGTTGTCTACCGCTACACCGGAGTACTCGATGTAATGTCTCTCGGTTTGCAATTGCTACACTCCAATCAAAGCTGTCGTCGTACTCCATCCCGCTGCAGAAAACTGGCGCGCTCACTGTTATAGTCCCCCAACAAACACCTCCTCAATGCCACATGTTTATCACCTCCTGTCATCGTCTGAAGTATTTACAAGAAACTGTATACATTTGTAACCAATGAGTAAAATAATGAAAGAAATAAAACAAAAATATTTTATGTCACAATGCGTAAGTGATGAGTAGTTAGTGGAGAGTGTTATGAACGAAATCATGTATAGCATTAGCTTCTAGCATGAGTACTGTGCAGCACACACTGTGCTCCTAGGGCGATGGCACAGAGGGCAAGAATAAGTTTTAGCTATCGTTGCCGTTTCTGACCATTTTAGGCACCTATATGCTCTCGCCGTCTTCTGCGGGTCACTATTTCTGTACAAATACGCTATAGACTAACTGGTCTTCCATGTCATTATATTTGACCTAAAATTACAGAAAGAGATACTTTTGCTCTGAATGCTCACTATTGTGCGCCGGTGATCTACATCTATATCGACCTGATTTCTCTGCTATTCGCAATAAAGTGCCTGGCAGAGGGCTCTATGAACCACCTTCAAGCTGTCTCTCTACCGTTCCACTCTCGAACGGCGCGCGGGAAAAATGAGCACTTAAATTTTTCTGTGCGAGCCCTGATTTCTCTTATTTTAACGTGATAATCATTTCTCCCTATGTAGGTGAGTGTCAACAGAATATTTTTGCGATCGGAGGAGAAAACTAGTGACTGAAATTTCATGAGAAAATCCCGTCGCAACGAAAAACGCCTTCTCTTTTAATGATTGCCTGTCTTCACGTAACATGTCTGTGGCACTATCTCCCCTATTTCGCGATAATACAAAACGAGGTGCCCTTCTTTGTACTTTTTCGATGTCATCCGTCAGTCCCACCTGATACGGATCCCACACCGCACATCAATATTTCAGAATAGGGAGGACAAGCGTGGTGTAAGCAGTCTCTTTAGTGGACCTATTGCACCTTCTAAGTGTTCTGCCAATGAATCACAGTCTTTGGATTGCTCTACCCACAACATTATCTATGTGATCGTTCCGATTTAGGTTATTTGTAATACAAATCCCTTAGTATTTAGTTGAATCTACAGCCTTCAGATATGTGTGACTTATTACGTAATCGAAATTTAGCGGATTTATTTTACTACTCATCTGAATAACTTCACACTATTCTTTATTCAGGGTCAACTGCCACTTTTCCACCATACAGATTCTTATCTAAATCATTTTGCAATTCATTTTACTTATCTGATGACTTTACATGACGGAAAATGACAACAACCTGGGGAACGCCGGATATTACTTCTGTTTCACTCGTTGACTTTCCGTCCGTTACTACGAACTGTGACCTTGTGACAGGAAATCACGAATCCAGTCGCACAACTGACGCGATATTCCATATGTACGCAGTTTGGTTAGCAGACGCTTGTGAGGAACGGTGTCGAAAGCCTACTGGCAATCTAAAAATATGGAATCAATTTGACATCCCCTGTCGATAGCACTCATTACTTCGTGAGTAAAAAGAGCTAGTTGACTTTCGCAAGGACGATATTTTCTGAATCCGTGATGACTACGTGTCAATAAATCGTTTTCTTCGACTTGGAATACAGTATATGTTCCAAAACCCTACTGCAAATCGACGTTAGTGATATGGGCCTGTAATTCAGCGGATTACTCCTACTTCCCTTTTTGGGTATTGGTGTGACTTGAGCTATTTTCCAGTCTTTAGGTACGGATCTTTCTGTGAGCGTATGGTTGTATGTAATTGCTAAATATGGAGCTACTGTCACAGCATACTCTGAGAGGAACCTGAGCGGTATACAATCTGGACCGGAGGCTTTGTCTTTACTAAGTGATTTAAGCTGCTTTGCTACACCGAGGATATCTACTTCTATGTTTCTCATCTTGGCAGTTGTTCTTGATTGGAATTCAGGAATATTTAAATTCGTCTTCTTTGCTGGAGGAGATTCGGAAAACCGTATTTAATAACTCTGCTTTTGTGGTACTGACACCAGTGACTTTACCGTTGTTATCGCGCAGTGAAGTTATTGATTGCGTCTTGCCACTGGTATGCTTTATGTATGGCCAGAATCTCTTCAGGTTTTCTGCCAGATTTCGAGACAGAGTTTCGTTGTGGAGATTATTAAAGGCTTCTCGCATTGAAGTACGCCCTGTATTTCGAACTTCTGCAAAACTTTGCCAGTCTTGGGGATTTTGCATTCTTTTAAATTCGGCATGCTTCTTTCGTTGCTCCTGCAACAGCTATCTGACCCGTTTTGTGTACCATGGAGGATCAGTACCATCACTTATTAATTTATGTGGTATGTATCTCTCAATTGCCGTCGATACAATCTCTTTGAAATCATTCCACATCTTTTCTACGCTTACGTAATCCGATCGGAAGAAGAGGAGACTGTCTCTTAAATAGGCGTCAAGAGCATTTTTAATAGTTTTTTTTTAAATAGAAATACTTTGCGTTTATTTTTGATGGTTGTAGGTATTACGGTATTCGGCATAGCAGCAACTGCTTTGTGGTTGCTAATCCCTGTATTCGCCATGATATTCACTATTTGTCCAGAATTATTTGTTGCTAAAAGGTCAAATATGCTTTCGCAACTATTTACGCTTCGAGTGGCCTTATGAACTCCTTGAGACCCTCTAACCTAAAAAACCGCCCAGTCCCTTCCACACGGCTCCCGCTACCCATCTAGCCGCTTCCTGTGTGTAGTGGACTCTGACCTATTAAGCGGAACCCGAAAACCTACCACCCGATGGCGCAAGTGAAGGAATCTCCAGCCTACACGGCCACAGAACCGTCTGAGCCTCTGATTCAAACCCTCCAGTCGGCTCTGCAACAAAGGACCACAGTCGGTTCTATTGACGATGCTGCAGATGGTGAACTCCGCCTTAATCTCGCAAGCAAGGCTAGCAGTCTTTACCATTTCCGCTAGCAGGCCGAAACCAGAGAGAATTTCCTCCGATCCAAAGCGACACACGTCACTAGTACCACCTGCAGTTGGCTGCACCCTGTACTCTTCATGGCATCCGGAAGCACCCTCTCCACATCCGGAATTACCCCCCCCCCCCTCTCTGGGTGAGTGCACACTAGCTCCCTTCCCCTCCTTGGCAGCCATGTTCCTAAGGGGCCCCATTACGCGCCTAACGTTGGAACTCGAAACTATGAGCAAACCCACCCTCTGTGAATGCCCAGACCTTGTGGGCCGAGAAGCTTCGTCCACAGGGTGGACGACTGCATCCGGCTTAGAGACATCGCCAGCAACAGGTAATGCCCGAAACCTGTTCGTCAAACTAACTGGGGAGGGGGGGAGGGCTACGACCGGCCCCTCGGAAAGTTTGAAAGTTTTTCGCTGTCTGCCAGACTTTGGGATGATCTCCCACTAGACCACGGGTGAGAAGTCAACCTCAGAGCAGTCAGTACCTGGGGCCGCAACAGCAGTGTACTGATCGGGGGACACGTGGGACGTGCTCGACGTCCCTCGCATCCCTGTGTCCGATCCCCCACAGTGATGTCCCTTGGCAGCAGCCTTAAGCTGTGTGAAGGAAGCCAGCGCAGCCTGGAGCTGTGAGCGAAGGGTAGCCAACTCAGCTAGCATCTGTACACAGTAATCACAGTTCCTATCCACTACTAGAGTCACTCCTGTTTGAAGCTCATGAAAATATTGTAACAAACGAACGGTGTATTCGCTTTATTAGCAGCAGGAACACGAGGTGCTCTGTCTCTGACAGTCTATCAGAGACTGAGCTATACTAACGAAAACAAACAAATGCCTGTACTAAACGAGGGTCGATATAAGGGTCGATGTCTTGGTGTATTAGAGGGATACATTTGATGAAGCTGTAACACAGTTTCAGATAAAAAGAGAAAAATATTGTGTGTAACTCGGCGCAGATCAGCAATACATTGTACTGGAAATCAGTGATACATTTGATGAAGCTGTAACAGTTTTAGATAAAAAGAGAAAAATATTGTGTGTAACTCGGCGCAGATCAGCAATACATTGTGCTGGAAATCAGTTAACAACAAATATGGAATACTTTCATGTATCTGTAGTAGTTAGCGTGGTTTTGACATTGCCACTAGGAGCTATAAGAAATCACTATGACTCAATGTCAAAGACTTAATTGTACTGCAGAAATAGTCTTGCACTTATTTAACTATCTGTGGAATTTTCGTTCTTCTATTGTATAACGCAAAAAGCGATGTACACTCTTGCTCTTCTCCCTGTTACGGCTTCCAGATGAGAAGGTTCTGTATTTTTTGTTATCACCATTTCTAATGAAATAATGTCTAAAAGCTTAAGAATGAATTATATTTTATTTGAAGTAGTGTAATCAGCACGATGCTTCACTGATCGAAAAACTTTTATCTATTTTCAGCCTCTTAATTAGTTAAAAGTTACTTGTTTGGTGGCGCAACTGTCAGCGCTATCGTTTCCAAATTTCAACGTACGTCATTCCAGCCTGTGGTTCATAATGTTAACAAAGACCTATCGTTATTACTACTATCATGCAGATCATTCTTTGCTTTGAAACCTAACATAAAATGAGGTTTTGTGTCAACAAACTTTCCCACTCCCCAGAACGACTTCTGTACCTCATCATTCAGTTCCATAAAGATAACAGGCATTTAATCAATTTGAGGTATTAGACGAAGCAGAAGAATTTTGTTTCAACTCATTAAGCAAACTTCATTGACCTTAAAGAGGAACAAGTTGAAAAGTAAGTGCCTTTTTGCCTAAACACCGCCGAGAAATGTTATTAAGAGATGGCTGACGTGGTGTTCGATACATACTGGAGGTGCCTACGGTGGAGGGTGGAGAAAACGTAACACCAAATCCGGCACAGCTATTTCTTCACGAGTAGCTATACACCGTTTCTGTCAGAGGGCACTTGGCACGGTAGCAATCCGAGGCGGTGACGATCCCCACACCGATTCACGATCACTTCCGTCTGCTGCTCGTCGGCCAATATTCTCCCCGTACATGCGGCACAGACGCCTTGTAGTACTGGCAGACGGGTCCCAACGCGACAAAAGCAATAGTCCAGGAGCGGTTATGGACTGCGCATACTGCAATACGATGCTCGCACGCGTCCCGGCGCTCATGTTCTCCAGAGCACAGGATGTGCGTCTCACATAGGGCTCTCAGTGCGCCGTCGCCCGCCAACATATTCCCTACCTATGCTCCGAGACTGCTCAGTGATGACCGCATTTAACCAGCCATGGTCTTACACGACTTACTAGTGAGCCTAGGTATCAGCACCGTCTGAAAAAGCCCACAACAACCAGCTGCGGTAACAGATACAAGCTAAGATATTGTTTGACATGACATTTTATACCAGACAGCACCTATCACACCACACTGAAATCATTAGCGGTACCTCACGTACCACTTGTGACGTTCCTAACGAAGGCCGTGACTGTAGCAAATAACAGTGCTAGACGGAAATCTTCATACAGAGCATGACACGAACTGAGAAGAAATATCTCATAAGTAACTAAGTAAAGCTATAAGGTAGGAAGTTCGAAGGTGGAGAGAGAGGAGGAGGAGGAGGGGGGGAGGGAGAGAAAGAGAGGGAGGGATGGAGGAAATACGCCATTAGAGTGCCTTCCTACTAATTACTAATTGCACTAATCCTAATAATTGCAAGTCTACAATTGCCATTTCCTTAAAGAGCAAACATACAAAACACAAGTGTATCGACAAGCAAGACACTGGTAAGAGGGTTGGGTTGTTTTGGGAAGGAGACCAGACAGCGAGGTCATCGGTCTCATCGGATTAGGGAAGGACGGGGAAGGAAGTCGGCCGTGCCCTTTGAAAGGAACCATCCCGGCATACACTGGTAGGAATACAAGAAATTTCGATTGGTATTAGAATACTAAGAAAATTACTCCTTCAAATTATAAAGCTGAGCATTTAAAACAAAGCAGTACTCTAAAAGCACAAACTATCGTCAATGTCAGTTTAGATAAAAGCTTGGTCTCTATTCAGGAGTTTTCAACGGTACATTCTGACTCTCAGATGACGAAAAAGCAATTGCTGTATATTTATGACGGATATGACAACGTTATATCAGACTTCTGCACGACACATCACCACACCAAACTAAAATTCCGAATAACTTACTCGATGACTTTCTATAATCTTTCTTGTGACTGTATATACTATCACGTGCACCACTTCAAATAGCACATTGCACTGGCTATATTCTCGCCCATCTCGGAGCGAACATCTCTCTCAATGATCGGGATCCCTGAGCCGTAAGCGAAATACAAAGAAGCAGCCCACGCCCAACACGTAAGTCCTTCTGAAACTAAATAACGCACCCGACAACGTACGTGGAGCGATTCTGTTCGGAAAAATACTAGCCAGATGCTCCTTCTTGCTGCCACGCCGACACGTTGGCTCCGCAGCGCCATACGCGGAGGAAACTGTGAGCCCAGGTCAGAGGAAGTACTGTCGAGTACAAGAGAACGCCGAGCAAGTGCGCAAGAGGAATCAGAGATTCGCAATTAAGGCAGACAAGATGCAGATAATACAATTCCAACGCTACGGCTAATCTGTGCGCTTCAGTAATCTGCTGCATTAGACAATACAGCTTAATGAAGTACGTATTCCAAATGCAACATTGTTGATTCGGTATTAATCCTTCCCTGCAATAGGAGAAAACCTAAGTAGAACCTGAACCACACTGGCTTCAATAAAAATGTACCGCGCTATACTGTATAACAAAAAATATTTCAATTTTCTTTTACGGAATATTTCCAGAGGAGAAGGATTATGTGGTAGTTGTGATGAAAATTGGTCTAAATTTAGAACGATGGGCATGGCCTAGATAAGACACGAAAATACAGCTGCAGACAAACAATTTATATTCTAGCATAGAATGTGCTTGATTTGCAAATAACGGATGTATGCACAAAAAGTCAAGTCATTAGTACCACTGCTTGAAACACTTTCCACTCCTCTTCAAATACCTTGCACAGTACACTCACCAACGTGAAGACCGAATAAGGATGAGTTTTTATGAATGTTCGCTCACAAGGACACCACAGGACAATCGTTTTTTTTTTATATCTTTATATTTATGGCACATGAAATTCAGAACTCAAATATCACTGTCCCAAAGCAGGTCGATGAAACCCTCACAAATTCTCGAGAGTATCAACTTCGAAGTTCTTCGAGCGTCTTTAATACCTTAGAGTAAGGTAGAGCTTTTGCCAGGCGGTTGGCTCTGTGAAAGGGTTCTCGGCTGCTATGTGAGTGGCCTGGACCAGCTTCCCGGCCCATGCAAATTTTTAAACGAATATGTATGTTCCATGAGCATTTCCGCATGAGTATATGGGGATAAAAAATTTATTTGTGATGTTTTAATAATTTAAACGACCTTTATTATAAGAGACTGTAACTATGAATTTATATTTCCAATGATAACTGAAGTTTCGTGTGCCGTACATAATTATTGTGTGTGTGTGTGTGTGTGTGTGTGTGTGGGTGGGTGTGGGTGGGTGGGTGGAGTTTACGGGCACTCAACGGCCAGATTATTAGAGCCCTTACACATATTAAGAGAAACGAATGTGGATAAAATGGCTAAAATTGTTGTCACACACTGAGGAGGAAATCTACAAAATGGCACTCATTCATTCACTTCTACCTCACTCGCGTTGACCCACTCAATCACACTATCTCACACGCCTTAAGACAAAGGAGAAAAGATGAAAGTGCTTCACCTGGGAGTAAAACGTAAGTAAGACGATAAAGGAGCTAAAAAGACGGCACAGGGAAATGTGACCGGCTGACAACTTAAACAGAAGACATGTGTTAACACGTTAAGAACATCTCCTTAGAATTTCGGAGAACAAGTTAGATGTATTACAAAACCTTTAAATTCTCATGACACTCGTTTGAACGTCACATCTGTCGGAAAATCTGCCGCTGCCCTCTGGTCTGAAAATAAAACACAGTCTAATAAAATGAAATGCATAGTAATCTGTACACCACAAGCACGACACACTGAGGAATTATGTCGCCGAAGCAAGAAGCTATGCGTCATAGGGCTGTAGCCTTGCCTGTAATGTAGCCCACCCGTTACTTTTCTTTGAATGCTCTTAAACGCAACATAGACACTGCAATCTGAAAGATAAGGCACTTAAATCTACTGCACTACTGCTGCTCCAGACTCCATGAAACTTGGCATCAGATTAGCAAGCACACTTTCAGCTGTGCTCGTTTTAAGGAGCTTTTCGCATGCACTGCTCAAGTGCCTTTGCCTTACCAGCCAAATACATACTGATTTGACAAACAACGTGCACAGTTCATGATGTGTACAGCTGGCACTTGCCTTCAGCAAGAAGTTTGTGTCAGTGCCAACAGGTGGTAGCACACTGCGGCAGACCTTTTTTATCCTGTTCGCTCGCCATAAATCCTGCTAGATGGTAGCACACTCCTCAATGTGTGAATTCATTCACCATATACTGTAGTAAAATTAGATCGGCCGTCAGTGTATACCAAAGATGTACTGACAGTAAACCTATTTTGTGAGTTTCTGAATGAGTTATAGTATATTAAAGAATGAGTTTTATGATACAGTAATCCGTTTGAGGCGCTGTGTGTCTTATGGGTGCAAAGCACATCACTGTCAGTTGTAAGACCGTAATATTTATTCATGCTTCTGAAATCTGTTTACCTAATAGTGAGTCAAATATATCTGTGCTGTAGGCTCACATTGTCTGTATGAAAATACACGAAATACTGTATCACTGGTTTCTCTGATATTCACTGAAATGTGGGATCGACGGGAATGTGCTTTGGGCCCTTATGGATCTCAGCGCCTCATTTGTTTTCTAGTAAAGTGAGCATGTTGGCAGACATTACTACTTCAGTTTAATCATATTCAGAAATGGAACTTTGTTTGGAATTGGTTGTTTACTGTGCGAGAAACAGTTTTCGTGTGCAACGTAAACATCTACTAAGTTGAACCTATTTTAAATGCTAACAGAAAAATCAAGCTGTGAGGACGTGTCATGAGTCGTGCTTGGGTAGCTCAGTCGGCAGAGCACCTGTCCGCAAAAGGTGAAGGTCCGGAGTTCGAAACTCGGTTTGGCAACCGGTTTTAATCCGTCAGAAAGTTTCATATCAGTGCACACTCTTGCAAAGTAAAACTGTCATTCTGGTAACGGAAAAGTAAAATCTTATTCTGGGAACGGGAATGTAAATTAGCAACAAAAGTTTGCCGGAAAGGAACTAGGGCCTCAGAGAACATATCCTTTTATTGAGAGTGTCGAAATCAAATAAGCTTGACTACAAGTGAACATTTAACAAAGAGTACCGTTAGCACAAGTTGTTATTTGGGTGCACATGAAAATGTCTGATTTTCTGCCTGGAAGTAAATTCATTCATCCCTAACACATCTGTTAGGGATCTTGTACATTTGTCTGAAAAAATGGAAAAGCATAAAAATCCCACTCACATAAAAATGCGAAATGAAGATTTGTGAAAACTTAGACATTTTTTCGTTATTACCCTAAACTGCACTTAACTACGAGAGCTGTTCAATAAAGAATGATCATTTTTTTGGCAACATGCCTTTACTCATTCTTATAATTTTGATGGTCCTTCTAAAAGCAGTCTCTCATGAATGCGATGCACTCGTCGCAGCGTTTCTGCCAGTCTTCACACACAGGCTTGGAAACAATTTTTTGAGAGGTTCTTCAAAATCGCCTCTGCAGCCTTTACAACTACTTCTGATGATCGATAATGCTTCCCACGAAGGCGTTTCTTCATGTTAGAGAATAGAAAAGTCACATGGGGCTAAATCCGAGCTATTGGGAAGATGAGGGATGCACTTCACGTCGATTCCTGCAAGATATTCGACAACAACATTGGCAATATGCAGCCGCGCATTATCGTGGTGAAGCATCCAGCCTGCTTCACGGAAATTTTGTCCTTTGCGCCTGATATGGACCTGCAATGTTTTCCTGACATCCCTGTAGTATTGTCCAGTTACTGATGTGTGTGCAGCACAACATGCTGATAAACCATTCCATGAATATCAAAGAATGAAATGACCATAACTTTCCCAGCAGACGCAACCACTTTTGCTTTTTTTTGGGGGGGGGGGGGGGGGGGGTTGGCGATGAAGGAGATTTCCACGCTGAGCTTTGCTGTTTGCTCTCAGGATCAAAATGATGTAGCTATGTTTCATCAGCAGTGATTACATTTGAAAGAAACTCCGGATCTTCCTCTAAAATCGACTTTAACTGCATGCAGACCTGCGCGCGAATGTCTTTTTGTTCGGGAATCAACAGTCTTGGAACCAATCGCGCACAAACACGTGTAATGTGTAATTTTTTTGTCACCAACGCTTGGGTGCCACAAAGTGAAACTTTCAGTATTTCAGAAAGTGATCTTAAGGTAATTCGTCGATCCTCTATCACAATGACAGCAGCAGTGTTGATGTTTTCTTCAGTAAGAGCAGTAACTGGAGCACTGGGTCCACCTTGCTTTGAAACGGAGTGTCTCCCCTCTTTAAACATTTTAAACTACCTTCGAGCTGTGCTGTAGAGAAGAACAGGCTCTCATAGGCCTCCTGTAACATTGTATAGGTCTCAGCTGAAGATTTGTTGAGACGAAAGCCGAATTTCAAAGCCGCATATTGTTCCTCGCGTGTTACCTCCATTGCAGCGGTAGGCGATACTGAACATGTCTGAGCTTGCCTGCCTATCACGAGTGGGAACCAGGAGTCCCAACAATGAAACTACTACGGTGTGTTTGCTGCACATTAAGCTAACAGAATATCATAAGATTAAATTTTAGCGCGAGAAATTATGACCATAAAAAAGATTTATGGTAATTCTTTATTGAACAGCCCTCGTAGGTACAAAAAAAATTCCACAAAAACAATTCTTTCTTTTGTCATATAAGTTATGCATATTATTATTATTATTATTATTATTATTATTATTATTATTATTATTGGCAGTGACTGTAGTTGTATAAACTTATTGATAAGCATAACTGTTATACTGCAGATGCTATTAATTTCACACTTTCAAATTTACCTGAATCTAAAAATTTGTGAACATCAAAAATGTATATCACGAGCCGCCACAGAGTCAGAAGCATCATCAATGTGCGGCACGGCATTGGGTAGACTTCTTTTTTCGTGATTTTTTTCAATCGTTGGTATTCGATGCAGAAACGTCATTTGTCTTTTTTTTTCTTTACAGGGAGCAAACGAGGGGGCCAAAGACTTTCTTTGTTGTTGTTGTTGTTGTTGTTGCTGTGGTCTTCAGTCCTGAGACTGGTTTGATGCAGTTCTCCATGCTACCCTATCCTGTGCAAGCTTCTTCATCTCCCAGTAGTTATTGCAACCTACATCCTTCTCAATCTCCTTAGTGTATTCATCTCTTGGTCTCCCTCTACGATCTTTTCCCTCACGCTGCCCTCCAATGCTAAATTTGTGATCCCTTGATGCCTCAGAACATTTCCTACTAAACGGTCCCTTCTTTTTGTCAAGTTATGCCACAAACTCCTCCTCTCCCCAATTCTACTCAATACTTCATCATTAGTTGTGTGACCTACCCATCTAATCTTCAGCATTCTTCTGTAGCACCACATTTCGAAAGTTTCTATTCTCTTCTTGTCCAAACTATTTATCGTCCATGTTTCACTTCCATACATGGCTACACTCCATACAAATACGTTCAGAAACGACTTCCTGACACTTAAATCCTTACTCGACGTTAACAAATTTCTCTTCTTCAGAAACGCTTTCCTTGCCATTGCCAGTCTACATTTTATATCTTCTCTACTTCTACCATCGTCAGTTATTTTGCTCTCCAAATAACAAAACTCCTTTATTACTTTAAGTGTCTCATTTCCTAATCTAATTCCCTCATCATCACCCGACTTAATTCGACTACATTCCATTATCCTCGTTTTTCTTTTGTTGATGTTGATCTTATATCCTCCTTTCAAGACATTGTCCATTCCTTTCAAACTGCTCTTCCTAGTCCTTTGGTGTCTCTGATAGAATTACAATGTCATCAGCGAACCTCAAAGTTTTTATTTCTTCTCCATGGATTTTAATACCTACTACGAATTTTTCTTTTGTTTCCTTTACTGCTTGCTCAATATACAGATTGAATAACACCGGGGATAGGCTACCTGCTTCCCTTTCATACCCCTCGACTCTTATAACTGCCATCTGGTTTCTGTACAAATTGTAAATAGCCTTTCGCTCCCTGTATTTTACCACTGCCACCTTTAGAATTTGATAGAGAGTATTCCAGTCAACATTGTCAAAAGCTTTCTCTAAGACTACACATGCTAGAAACGTAGGTTTGCCTTTCCTTAATTTTTTTCTAACATAAGTCGTAAGGTCAGTATTGTCTCAAGTGTTCCAATATTTCTACGGAATCCAAACTGATCTTCCCCGAGGTCGGCTTCTACCAGTTTTTCCATTCTAAGACTTTCTTAGCGTTTAATGATGTCATATTGTAACATCTTCTGCCAGATTATTGGTCTTTCAGCTGGCGACACAGCATAAGCAATGACTACTTGATGGACGATCCCCGGTGTTGATAAAGTGTTTTACCATGGATAACTTGGCCTATCTTTTCTCCGCTACATATGAATAAGAGTGCAGAATGGCAAACATTTGTCGATGTTGTTCCTTCGTAACGCCAGATCCTACTTGGGAGTTCGATAGTGGCTTCTTCTCCTACATTTTTCGTAGTGGTAGCACAGCCCAATTCTTTGTCGATGGCACTACGGTGCCCTCCCTTTATTGGTTCAGCTGTCCGTATACACATACCATAAGCGATAACTTATGGCTGCTCGTGAGAACTGGTTATCCAAAGTTTTCCTTGATCACCTGCATTGCTTATGATTGTCGCTGGCATGTAGATCTCTTTTGTGAGCCAGAGTAGATTTTTGCAATGGACAAAAGCTTCTCGGTGTAACTGAGCATCTAGACTGATGAATGGAGCTCGTATCACTAATGATGCCGGTAACAATACTTTCAACAGAAAACAACTGGCCAGAGCAATGCTTGCTACATGAGTTTGTTGGAATAGCTTCTTCAGTTTGGAGTTCTGATCTTCCATAGTCTTTACTGCGTGCGATGCCTGCAAGAAGTTCCATCTGAGAATAACATTATGACTACCTTCTGATATAACACCAATATGATAAAAGGAAACCTTGAGCTGACCAGCGCCTGAACAGGTAGGCTGTCGATGATGACATCAATGAGATTTCCTGACATCTTGGACATCTTGGCGACTATCGTCCATTAAGGAATTTCGGCGCTACTTGATGAATATTTCTGTTGTTGTTACGTACTTTACTAGAAGAGTTTGGTGCATGTCATCTGTGATATCTTTCATCAAGTGTGAGATTTTGTCAGCTTCTGTCATATTAATTGTCACAATGTGGCACAGAGCTAAAACATTCTGTATGCAGGACTGTGTTGTTTCTCAGTTGTTCCTCCACTAAGCGGAATATCTGATGTCTATCGCCCAACTTTTCCTTCAGTTTGACCTGGAGTTTGTCCTGCCTATTGAGCTTCTCTTCGGTGTTTGCAAAACACAGCTGGGTTATGCCTTCTAAGGAAAAGTACACTTTTCTCAAACACGTCACGTCATCCTATTTTCTGTATTTGGCAACTCAGACAGAATCTTTCAGCCAGTTTGTTGGGTCCTGTCCAGCGGCTCTGGAAAACACTGATGGATGTCTGATGTGCAACTGACTTACTGCTGTTTTGGAAACAATTAGCCTTCTGAATACACGGTCTATGGGAACGATGTATTGCTTGTATTCCGGTTCCTGTACGTGTTGACGAAGGCTTTTACGTTCCTTAGTTGAAGCCATGGAAATTTGGATGTTTTGAAGTACCTGGCGTCTCCACCAAACAATGTCAAGTGGTAATCACACTAAAGTCCGAATCCGAAAGCAGGGTCGTGAATTAAGCACAACACTTAGGACTGAAACCAGGTTTATTGCGAACACGAGCGTACAGCCAGAACAGAACTGCACTGCACTCTTGGATGAAGAGTGTAGCTATTTACACAAGCAAAGAATATTGTAGAATACATGACTATAAGAAATTTGTAGAACCTTCCAAAAAACACACATATTAAATGACATATAACTGCAAGTGGTCAGGTATGAACTGGTGACTTACAGCACGCCAGTAAGCGACGTTATCGGCTACGCAACGCTGCAAGCAGCACAGCATCTCGCGGTAACATTACTAGAATGTGATTGCCTTTTCAGTGGAAGAAGAAAGCTGCTTTAGTGATATGACTTTTTTTTTACTTTTCAGAGGTATACATGCTGCGATAAGCACTTGTGATAAACTTGTAACTGTATGTCAGATACAATTTCAACATGACACAATAATTACATGATCCTGTAGATAACTAGTTTACATGTAACACAACCAGCGAAAGCTGCCAACAAACACAGATAAAAATATTATGTACATATTGGCGATGAGTACCCTGATTTCGAAATATTTCGTACATATTGAAACAGAATCACCTTCTGTGACTGAACCGGGACATTTATCCTACTTTTTTCGTCAACAACACAATCATGGCTCCACTATCCACCGAGATATAAATTCTGTTTAATAGACGCAGTTTTTAAGAACTGTAATAAGTTACTAACGGAACTTCGCCATTTAAATCGTCGGTTTAGTCGACGGCTGCAGTCCTAAGGTAGTCCAAATGAACGTAAACGAACAACAGCAACTTGTTCATCGGCTGGAAATTTAGTGTGAGTAGCCGCGAGGAGTGGCCGCGCGGTTAGATGCGCCATGCCACGAACTGCGCGCAGCCCTTCCGCCGGAGGTTCGAGTCCTCCCTCGGGCATGGGTCTGTGTGTTGTCCTTAGCGTTAGTTCAACCTCCTGAGGCCCAGAGGGGTTTTTCTTTCATTTCATTTAGAATATACTCTTTTTGGGACCAGATATGTCTAAAATACATATTAAAAGAGGACTTGCAATTTTACTTTTTTTTTAGAATGGCTGGTACGGTATACTGAACGTCGGGCCTCAAGCATTGTTTTTGTGCGTAGTCCAGTATACTGGACCGTGGGCCTCAGGAGGTTAGGTGGTTTGTAAGTCTAGGGACCGATGACTTCATCAGTTTGGTTCCTTAGAAATTCACACACATTTGAACATTTTTTAATGAGTATTCCAGTGTGTTACGGGTATGCTCCTTCTGTAGGTGGTACGATATTCCACCCTCCCGCTCTGAAAATGGCTCTAACAGTGAATTACGTAGGGCCTTTCATTTTCCAGCAGCAACTGAATCACGCAGCAAATTATAGTCAAATTATACGTTAAGTTGCACGCATTTAGCTCGGAATTTTCCCCGTTACGAAAGACGTGCTACGGTCAATCCAACATCCCATTAATTCATGTTTGTTCGGAAGACGACAAAGCGGAACTGTATAGTACTACTGCCAGAAGTGAAGAAACGCGGTATGTACCCGACCTGCGCTGTAGATTGTCTTCTGAGTACAACAGATGAATAGAACATACTGAGTTTCACACGATTGCTGTTTGCGGTATCAACATTCATTTCGACAAGAGGGATTTTTCGGTCTCCAACAACGTATTGACTACCAAAGTTCCCAAGAAACTCTTATCCAAAATAATGGCAATTGTATAGATTCATATTGTTGTAAGAGAAAAACAAATGAACCTGATCTGCATCAAACAGATTCCAAGGTATGTGAAGACATCAAACCATAACCTTGCCAAGTGACCAACAATATTCACGACAGGAAGCACTGGTGCAGGCGAATGTGGAATTGGAAAGAATGGAAAATGATGGCTTATCATCGACAAGTAAAATTACACGAGAAGATGTTCGTAAAAATATGGTTAATAATGTACTGTACAATCGCTCGACATGATAAACCCGCGAACTTTATCTCGACAATCATCATCATCATTTCTGAACTGCAGAATGTAACTACATACTGTCCAGGTGCAGAGCAGCTAGCGTAGAAGGAAACATGAAAATCTGTTATAACTCACATGTAACGACAGACAGTTCGAAAGTGAATGGAGGCTGCAATAATTGGGTAATGTACAGCATCTGATAATCGTACTCTGAAACGAAACGTAACACTCACTTGCGCTATCAACAATCTGATGATGGAAGTTTGAGTCGTTTGCGTTTCGAACTGTACGGGTAATTACAGAATTTAAAGCAAAAAAACCTTCTCGTTCGCTAAAGAGAACAGTTCTAATCACGTACGAACCACAAATAGAAGATACTTGACAAGTCGCACTTTTAGGCTTTCACAGGACACTCAAGCGTTTCAGTTATCTGAAGAGTCTCGTGCTGCTGTCTTAAAACGGTAGGCTAAGAGAAAAACAAATACCTGTGACAATGTAAAACCCCAAAAAACTCTGGAACGTCACAATACGATATACAGTTTATTGTCGGGACTTAAGGGATGTAGCACGACTGAACTCTTCCGAGTACGCCAATCATTTTGAGAGATTTGATTTCGAAAGCTCGAAACAACATTTTATTGACTTTGTTTCCAACTGAGTGCTTTGAAAGCACGTTTCCGCTCATAATTAATTATTTCCTTGCCGCTGGCGAAGCGTCACCACGAAAAGCAAAATTACCGAGCCGCGATACGCATTCAATTAGCCCACAAACTCAATTCCATGACCTCTGTTTGTACAGATGCTAGCTAATCAGATCTGCCTATCATTACCTATCTGTGTTCAACTAGAAAGCTTTATAAATTAGAAAACATGAAACATACTCCAGAAAATTTTGGACGCACTGTCCATGACTCTAATCATAGGCGATTTCGACCTGATCTATCCTAACACTATTATTATTTTACTTAGGCCTAATTATTTTTGCATCTGGATATGGTGATCACAGTACTTAAAAACATAATTTTCTGTTTAATACATTCCACATAAACTTGTACAGCAATAAAATTTTTGGTAATAAGACGACTAGTTCAAATGGCTCTGAGGACTATGGAACTTAACTGCTGTGGTCATCAGTCCCCTACAACTTAGAATTACTTAAACCTAACTAACCTAAGGACATCACACACATCCATGCCCGAGGCAGGATTCCAACCTGCGACCGTACTGAAGCGCCTAGAACCGCTCGGCCACACCGGCCGGCAAGACGACTAGTGAACGTGGCTTAAGAACACACAGAACGCTTCAGATACGAGTACTGTCAGTCCCCAAAATGTGTGCCGTCCAGTTTTTTTTTATTTTTATTCTCCTTGTACAATTTTCGTGATAATTTAAAAACACGTTCTTAAGCAGCATTTAAAGCAGATTCTGTTCAGATGACAAAGAGTGACAAAAGAATAGTTGTTCTAGTAATTGCAAAAGGCTCAGAAACAGAAAGTAAACTCGCCACAGGAGACAAAAACGAAATGCGCAGCTGAAGAAATTTCTATTGTTTCTCTGATGCAAAGTCTCTGGTGGGCAATACGTTATCGACCTCAACATTGTGCTTTTTTTGAGAAACGAAATTTACAGTTCCCTGATCCTGGAATCAGTTGCTCATTATTTGTGGAAAAGAAAGGAAGGTTAATAATTCACTAAGTCGTCGACACAGACGCTACTACACTGATAAACAAACTGTAGGTACCTGATATGATTTTCACTTTTTTCATGTTGATTTAAAATCTGGAGGCCGTTTGCACTATAACGTCAGTTCTTTAAGGCTTGTTTTTCGTGGAACACCGTTGATAGAAAATGTTCTCGTCATTTTCAGTTATTTTTCATTTAACAGCGTAAACTACTGTGGCTATATGACTGGAATTTCCATCGAAACCGTTCTTTGCAAAGGAATTTTGCACACACTGAAATATTTTCAATTTTAATCAACGTCAATAGAGGTCTGACGACAAGTGTCGGGGTGAATACAGCTTACTTTACTGGAATCGTCTGACAAGGGGATCTTACGGTCTTGCCTCACAGGATTTGAAGCTTTCTACCCAGACATCAACTTTGTAACACAATACGAAGTAATTACAGTCTGCTTTTACCGCTAAAACTGAAATTTTGCTGCGGAAGATGGCTATGCAAATTAACATGTTACGAATTTTTTGTGTCTTGAGTGAACAAAGCGATCTTGATTAGAAATCTACCGTAGATTGTTGATCGCCGTTTATTCGGATACATTGCACATCACGAGGTTGTGGGTGGGTTAGGGCACGAGTTTTAATTCACGGCTACAATATCCGTCTGCTGCAGTTCAGTTCAGCTTCTGATCCCTCATCATCATCTTTTGACAGACCATCTCCTGTTTCCACCATGCCTCGTGGCTGCTGCTACAACATTAAGTTACACATTAATAGTGTTTGTGAAGTGACTCGATTAGTTTGTGTGTCACCTATAACCTTCTGCTACCCGGCAGCGGATGTGGCGACACTGTAGCGGCAAGTGACAGACATCAACTATCATGTAATTGTAACTGGACTGTAGTAGTCAATATCCATTAAATGGTGTTTCCTTCAAAGCTGTACTAAACTGATACTCTATGTACCTGACGGGCACGTTTTCTGTTGGGTTTGTGAAGATCCTGGGGAAAATTATTTGGGGAGATGGGGGAGGGGAAGTGGGGAGAAGGAGCTGCCTTTCCTTGTCACGCTACACCCCTTGAAAGAGGCATACGAATGCATTTTGTTACTTCTTAAAAACGTGCATTATCGAGAGTACAATGCCCTATCTGTGACAATTTGAAAGCGATCACTATTTTCACGGTAATGTAGATATAGCATACATCAAATATATGGTAACTTTTTTGTCTGGGAGTGGGGCTGTGGAGAGACAAAGCACCACTGCATATAGCAGAAATGACAAATTAGAGATATGTTGCAACCAGAGAGCATTAACGCCCTTCTGTATGTCAACGGTTAAGCGTGCCCCTACTTCACATAAAGTTGGTGCTCATGAAGAATTCCGTGAAGGCACTACACAGATGCTTTTCGCCCCGTGCAACCAGTTTCCAGAATGAAGTTAAATGTGTTCATAGTTCCGCGAATAAAGAAGAACATTGCATCAAGATTTATCTCCCTAACTCTGTCTTGAGTGTTTAGGAGACAGTGATGAATATAGTAAACGTTTCAATCAGTACATTACAGTGGAAGACACGTTATCAAGGTCGATGTTTGCTACCTAGCGCTGGACGCTTTTTAGCGGTATGTCAAATTTTCAGCACAAACCCAAGTCTACGAGCAAGAAATTCCAAAAACGCCCATATTAAATTAATGAAGTATGTTTCATGCGATTATGTGTGCATTTTCTGTGTGTATTATACCTAATACCATGTTCATTATCACTCCATGTAGTAGTGAGTGCTTCAGTTTAACTACTGTCTGATTAACTTTTGCCATGATACAATGTTACACTTGTACAAATGGTTGATGGCATACATTTGAGACACAACTGGTAATAGAACAAATGGTTTGGATATTATGAGTCAGAAGTTTCAATTGTCTTAGACTGATATCCATGGCCTGATTTTTTTTATCAGTGTTAGTGGCAGAAAACATGTTCAGTTGAGACTGCTTGCCTTAGAAACCATACCAGTACTCGCCTCATGTGATTTAGGAAATGTGCAATACACCAAAATCGGGACGGCAAACTGCGAATTTGAACCTCCCTAATATGAGGTCCAGTGCCTTAAGCACTTACCACCCATCAGTTCTGCCACTGTTTATCTTAGAGTGTTTATAATTTTCTTTCAAGATACTGCCTCACAAGAGCTTACCACTAAAGTAAATGCCAAAAATTAAATCTTTGAGGCTTACGGAAAGAATACCAGATTTAATTTATAACACAGAGGAGAATGTTGTCTGGTGTGATAATTCATGACTTTCAACCCAGTACGATCTGAAGTAACGACATGCGACCCAAGAAATGAATATCTATGACACAATCGGAAAAAAATCGATAAAATTCTCTTTATGTAAAGTTGTAAAAGTAATGAAATCTCATACACAAAATGTCAAATTAATTTTATCTTGCTACTTAAGAATAATCATAAATTAATGCAAAATCTAAAATACTTAAATGTGTTAATTGCACACCTATGACGTCCCTTTTTTTTTCTCAACGGTTCATGTTAAGTAAATTATGCGTAACCCAAAAATATTCGTTTTCTTCCAGTTTGGCCTAGTAAGCTAAAAAGTTGGACACCCGCGATTTAGATACTTGCCGTTAAGTCCACTGGGATGCAGATAAAGATAGGGGATAGAGATTGAATTAATGTTGAAACGTAACGAAAAATACGCCGTAGAAGAAAGCAAAAACATATTTCAAGAGCTTAGGAACAGAAGGTATGAGGCTATGGCGCCCAACCCAAATCTCAAGAGATGAAGGTGTTACTTACAATCTAAAAACAAATTAAAATATACAGTAATTATTGTATCACGGAGCTATCACTGCAATAATGGAAGGCGCCAAGTAAAATTCCAGGCCTGAAATATGACGCAGCATACCAGGGCTTTGAAAATCTACATAACTGACCTAATGTAAGTGAGGGCTGACTGCTGTTGTTGTTGAACGGTTGTCATGCACTTCTAACAATAGTAGTATTTCAGGAATAACAAGTTAATATTTGGAGAAGATATAAATGACATGCATTTTCAAAGAGATTAAAGTTAATTATTCTTGAACCGTCACTCTTAGTTTCTAATATTTCTAGTCTGCGGACAGATTTTCTATTATGGCTAAATGCGTAATCTAAAAGACGGTCAATCTTGATATAAACTTGGTACGCTATTTACGTGTTTTCGAGTGATAGTCTTTTTCCATTTCTTTGCAATTGCAACCAGCGGATAGTGTTCGTTGCAATCTCTGACTTATTTTACATGACTTGGGTATTCGAGAAAGTTTCTACAAATATCCTGTCAAATATTAACAAGATATACGTCTATTACACACAGTGACAACTAGCTCAAAACAAGGAGAACTATACAGTGCAGCAACTAACCAAAAGTGAAGAAGCAGTCTATGTTATTGCACTAATAAGTAACAAATCATATCTGTCGTCTAGCGTGCGTTAGGATATGAAGTGGCAAAATGACGTAGGTTCAGTACAGGTAGGCTAAGATGATGGCAGGCTTGGATTCACTGGTAAAATACTTAGAAACTGTTGTTTGTCCAGGAAGAACGTTGTTCATGACGTTCTTATACTGCCTCTACTGAAATACTGCTACTGCACAAATATATGGAATCCATATAGATTACAATAACAGGGTACCAAAAGCAGGGCAGTGCAAACGGTAACTGGTTTCTTTAATTGCCGGGTAGTATCACAGTAAAGATGAAACAGATAACGCCTGCAGAAACGAGAAAAAGAGTGCACAACAAAAATCGGAAACCTGGTTTCGAATATTCAAGGTGTAGTCGCCAGAAAATAATCTATCAGTATTCTAACATGACACTAACGAAGGAATTGTGAAGACAAGACTTGACAGGGATTCTTCTTCATACACCTTAACGATGAAAGAAATGGAAAGAAAGGAAAACAAAGGTGCAATGCAACGATAAAAAATTGACGACGCTTTTCAATTTCTTAAAAAACTTGCAGTGAGCTTCCATATTTCCTCACTGGAGATGCATCCATATTGCTAGTCCAACTTTAGAGCAAACACACCTTTCTCAACCGACAGAAGCACGGAAGCCAAGTTCCTGCTATCAGCATCACCAGTCATGCTTATAATTACACACGAGAATATAAAACATGTGAACACCGCCAGGAATATTCCTTAATAAATTACTGTGAGAGGCATATTTTTTTTCCAAAATTAATTGTGTGGTGGGCAGAGTGCTTTTAGGAAAAAAATTATAGTAGTGGAAACTGGAGAAGACTCTAAATGCATATTACATCCAACACAGTGATTAATTGCAGTGAAACCAAGATGAACCTCGGAAATATGTGCACGTTGTGCAGCATTCCAAAAAAGAGGTCAAAAACTGTAAGCGAAATGGGGTTATACACAAGGTGTCTCTCCTGAGAATGGTTAGGCGCGCGCGCGCTCGCTAAATGCTACCGCCTCGCAGAAAACCGTGCTGCTCAGTCGCTTTAGCCGAATGGGGACGCAAAATTCCGATTTAAAAATCATTTTGTTTGAAACGGGAAACAAACCAAGGCATTTCGTTGACACTTGGCGTCGTATGAAAGAGTTGATGAGCAAGATTTGTTTGCGCTGACACCAGCTACACATAGCAAAAACTAAATTGCAAATATCTGCCGAAACATCAGAGAATTGCCCTAGACGTCCCGTCGGAGAGACACCGGTTTATACAGGTATATACACTGAAGCGCCTAAGAAACTGATATAGGCATGTATATTCAAATAGAGAGATATGAAAACAGCCAGAATACGGCGCTAAGGTCGGCAACGCCTATATAAGACAACAAGCGTCTGACGCAGTTTTTAGATCCGTTACTGATGCTACAATGGCAGGTTATCAAGATTTAAGTGAGTTTGAACATGGTGTTCTAGTCGGCGCACAAGCGATGGGACACGGCATCTCCGAGGTAGTGAGGAAGTATGAATTTTCCCGTACGACCATTCCACCAGTGTGACGTGAATATCAAGAATCTGGTAAAACATCAAATCTCCGACATGCTGCGGCCGGAAAAAAAGATGCTGCAAGAACGGGGCCAACGACGACTGAAGAGAATCGTTCAACTGACAGAAGTTGAACTCTTGCGTAAACTTCTGCACACTTCAATGCTGGGCCATCAGCAAGTGTCAGCGTGCAAACCATTCAATGAAACATAATCGATTCGGGCTTTATGCATCGCCTGGTCCCGTCAACACCGACATTGGGCTGTTGATGACTGGAAACACGTAGCCTGGTCGGACGAGTCTCGTCTTATATTGTATCGAGCGGATGGACGTGTAGAGGTATGGAGACAACCTCATGAATCCACAGACCATGCCTGTCAGTAAGGTACTGTTCAAGCTGTGTGCAGTGGGAGTGATATGAGACCCCTGATACGTCAAGATACGACAGAGGGGTGACACTTACGTAAGCATCCTGTCTGATCACCTGCATCTATTCATGTCCGTTGCGCATTCCGACGGATTTGGGCATTTCCAGCAGGACAATGCGATACCCCAAATGTCCAGAATTGCTACAGCATGGCTCCAGGAACACTCTTCTGAGATTACACACTTACTGACCACCAAATTCCCTAGGCATGAACATTATTGAGCATAGCTGGCATGTCTTGCAACGTGCTGTTCTGAAGAGATCTCCACCCCCTCGTACTCCTACAGATTTATGGAAAGCCCTGCAGAATTCATAGTGTCAATTCCCTCCAGCATTATTTCAGACATTAGTCGAGTCCATGACATGTCGTGTTGTGCTACATTAAGTGCTCGCGGGAGCCCTACACAATATTTGGCAGGTGTACCAATTTCTTTGGCTCTTCATTATATATGAGGGTAACTGCACATTTTGTGCCTCTATTTCACCTAACCATTAATGAAACATTCACTATAACACAATCGAAAAGAGAACCTGAAAGTGATATTGATGGCATTGCTTTATCGCAATAGTTTTGTTCATTTTGAGTACAGTCACAGAGTCAAATGGAGAAGAACCAGTTTTCTTTCAGAAGAAGGCATCTCAACTGTAGTCCACACATTCATATTAGACAATCTTTCACAACTGAGAATATAAGTATTGTGCTCCATTGATTTGTCACCAGCAGACTCCATTCTAAAACTCAATTGAAATCGACATAAACAGAGTTTTTTAAGCAACAGCTGACGCATCATGTATCTGCTATCCTGCAAGGGACATCCTTAAAATCATTCCATCAGTGGAAACACCACTGAAGGCAATTAAAGTTAGGAATGGCACTACGGTATATCAGTCATTTAACAGTTATGAAACTTCTTAGTTTTATAAAACTGTGCCTCAACTCTTGGACACCACTTAACACCTAACTGTTAAATCTGTTAAAGAAATTTTTCTTTATCTATGTCATTCTACTATTTGCAGTGAACTGTTCTATGAAAATGCCTATGAATGTGTTAAATGTAAGAGTACAGGCAGATAGTACAGCCCATGTTCATGTGATGCTCATAAGACAATGGAGTTAAAATTGATTTGTGCTAGCAAGTTTGGTCTTCTCATTTTTTATTAATAAATTTCCTCCAACAATTCTAGCCTCTTTCTCTTCTTCAAATGCCTAAAAATTCAGTTCCACCACTTTATTTTTTTCCAGTTAACAACATAATGATTTACGCAAAATTTTATCTCAATCGAACAGCAAGATGATCCCAATGACCATCAAGTTCCGAACTCACATTGTTTCTCAGATTCTTTTTCCCTTTCTTTCTTTAGTCATTTCATTTAAAATCCTTTGTGAACATTAATAATGAAAATTAATGTGAGTTTTCATTTATTTAGTTAACATGTGATCTTTATTTCGAATAATATATGATATGCCACTACGAAGGTAATAGGGAAAATATCAAACTTTTTCCATGTGAGTTATGTTATGCAATTTTTCATAAATGTTTTTATAAAACTTATACTGTTATTGTTAATATTATTATTACATATATTATAATTAGTTCATAAATTTCTTTTCAGTGTCAGTATTTTTCATGTTTTGTTCTTATTTAGCTTATTTTTTTAACCTAGTTGTCTTGGATAAATTATGTTTCAGCTATTATTTGAAACAATTTTTGTTGTTGATGTGAAGTAACTACTGTGACATAGTCTTATTAGACACATCAAATGGCATCAGCTTGTTCCAGTAGTTTTTCACACAAATGAAGAAATCACTTTCACATCTCTTTTTTTTTTTTTTAGCAACTAAAAGGGCCATGGTTTTGATAAATTATTCAGACTCTATGATGGAAAGAAAGATTTGTATGAAATTTTTACTAGAACTGAAAAAGGGAGAAAAAGTTCTTTCTGGATAAAGGATGGAATACTTTTCTGAGACAACTTATTCTGATATTTTTGAGCTGATAAAAAAAGGGATAAGAGTTATCTAACGTTTCTCTCCAATAGTATCATGAGTGTGTTCCTGCTGTAATACAATATCACTCCCCAGACCATAACTCAAATGTAAGTCCCGTTTGCCTAGCATGTAGACTGGTTGTTTGCAAGCTCTCAACTGCCCTCCACCTAACCAACACACAACCATCACTGGCACTGAGACAGAATCAGCTTTCATCAGAAAACACAAAAGAATCTCCATCCTAAACTCTAATTATCTCTTGCTTGACACCACTTAAGTAGCAAATGGCAGTGCTTTGGGGTAGTGGAATGCACATTACAGGGTGTTGGGCTCAGACCCGTCTTAGAAGTAACTGATTTGTAACCATCTGTTGTGTCGCTGTGGTGCCAACCACTGCTCAAATTGCTGCTGCAGATGTAGTATTATGTGCCAGAGCCATACATCAACGCAATGGTCTTCCCTCTCGGCAATGCCATGTGGCTCTCCAGAGCTCAGTCTTCTTGAGACTGTACATTCTTCTGACTGTCTTTGCCAGCAGTCACATACAGCGGCTACATTCCTGCCAAGTCTTCCTGGAACATCGCGGAAGGAACATCCAGCTTCTCAAAGACCTATTACACGATCTTGTTCAAATTCAGTGAAGTGTTTATAACGGAGTCTTCATTGCCTTAAAAAAGGCATTCTTGACTAACGTCAACTCACCTTGACCAATCTCAAAGGTAACTAATGCTCACGACTGTTTCAGCGTTATTTAAAGCAAACTTGATTTGCACCATCATAGTGGCATTACTAGGGCCACTCTTATGCGACTGGTGCAAAATTTGAGTAGATATCACCTTTCAAAAGTATAAACATACTTACCAACTTCCATTCATGTTGCACAACTCCTTCTTGGTGCTGTGTTGTTTTCCGTAAGTATATATACACCCTTACTAAATGACGAAAAACACACACACACACACACACACACTCACTCACTCACTCACTCACTCACACTCACTCACACACTCTCTCTCTCTCTCTCTCTCTCTCTCTCTCTCTCTCTCTCTTTCTTTACTTCGGGCCTTGGGCCACTGGTTACACTTGTGTTTATCATGTTAGTAATTGAAGCCTATAAAATGACAGAAATAAAAGATAGTAAGGTTGTCCTCAAGCAAAAGTACCCACAATTCACTACAGAGAAGAAAAATTTATGCAACTCAACTGGTCCAAATCACAACAACTTCTAAAAATCAAATTTTGTTTTACAAGTAATGTATTGTAAATTAAGAATAGTAATATGTATAGTAAACATGCAGTGTTCAGACATGCTTATGTCATTGATGCAGTTCTTTTCTTTCTTTGTTATGTACTCTAAGACATGCTTCCCATTCTGCATCCCATCTGTTACTGATTCAGTCTCCATTCTACCCTTTCCGTTTTCCAGAATTTTGAAGTCTTCAGCAGTAACATGTTTATCCACATTATGTAGAAACACACATGATAATATAACAGAAACTACTCTACTTGTGAACAATATTAGTTCTCATTGGAACATTAAAAAACAGTGTTTCATCTCTCGCACTCAGTGTTCAATAACAAAATATCACATTGTGGCACTTTACTGTAATCCATCTTGTCTGGAGTTATACAAGTCTTATAAGATGTCATAAGCCATTAAGTAATTTGATAATCAGAATCTCCAAAGAGATGTTTGTCAACTATAATTTTACATACATAATTTAATACTCTCAACATCAAACAGTTTTTTCAATCAGGGTAGTTCATACTAACCTAGTGAAACGTTCTTCTCTATTGCATGCAGCTTGGAGGTGATGTCATATCCCCATTTGCAGATTTTTTTAAATTAATATATTTGTGCAATTGTCTGCCTCAACAGCATCATCGGGGAATGTATACAGTTCTTGTCATTTGGTCTTGGCCACTTCAAGAAATTTAATCTAATCTGATGCCTTATTTTTTATTGTCCCATTTCTTTCTCAACTGTATTTGATACCATGATCTGAAAACTATTAATACCTTCTGCAACACTACCCTGCACTGAAAACCATGACTGGGAATAGTGACAAGATCGTCATATTACTTTTAGTGACCTATCTTGTTTCGAATGGTACGTCAAGGATACAATCACTAAGCAATTTTGCATGTCCTTTTGATAGTTCCACAGTCTCTATCTATTTTACAAAAATTTCTTCTTTGTAAAGGAAATATCATGCCATGTCTGTCATAATGTACATTTCCTTACTCTCATAGACTGACACACAACAACAAGAAACTGCGAGCCAAGCTTCACTTCTGGCAGTTACCATTTCTGTAGTTTCATCAGTATTGAAACGTGAGATGCATCTCAGTCAGCAGATGAGATGATGAGTTGCCACTGAAATTGTATGTTACATTTTGCATGAAAAAGATTTGTTTATTGCTACATTACTGAGGTGTGCCTCACAAAATGTGAATTTAACTTTATTGTTTACTTTTATTGACGCTACTAAAAGCATTAAAATATTTGAATTATGAAAGGATAATAGCTACTCACCATATAGCGGAGAGATGGAGTCACAGATAGGCACAACAAAAAGACTGTTAGAAAGTGAGCTTTCGGTCAACGAGCATCAAAGCACCTACATACAACACCAACACTTATTTGTTGGGTACATCATAATCCCTGTCTTCTCTTACAGCTTTTGCCCCCCCCCCCCCCCCCCTGCAACTCCCTAAACTACTCAGGAAGTTATTCTATGCAGTTTTAACACACATCCTATTGTCCTGTCTCTTCTTCTAGTAAGTGTTTAACACATATTCTACAGTCTACATTATTTTCAGCATCCTTCTGTAATGTCAAATCTCCAAGGCTTCCTCTTCTTTTCTGGTTATACCCTCAGTTCATGATTCATTTTCACACAATATTGTGCACCATATGTATATTCTCATTAATTTATTTGTCAAATTAAGCTCTGACCACTACCTACGTTCAACATCAACATGCAGTAACCACTCACAGATGGCAGGTGGCAGCACTAGCAGTGTGGGGTGCATAAAATGTGTCAGAGAAATTGCAGTGCACCATGGGCCATAGTTGACAGGAGTGAATGACAGCTGCAGAGATGTGTACAGGCAAACACGGGTGCAACTGCCGAGGAACTGACAACCCAGAGGAATCAAGAGGCCACTAACAGTGTTTCCTGAATGACTGTTCAGTGAACGTAGCTGTTGAGGGCCTCCACAGCAGGTGCCTGGTTCATTCACACCGAATGACTGTTGTTCATAGGCAACAAAGGCTGGAATTTGCATCCCAATACCACTACTAGACATCCATTTTCAAGTAAATCACATTTTATGTTACATTGGACAGATGGCTATTAGCATGTACAGCCCTGCAACATTCATTGGAAGAGTCCAGGCCAGAAGAGGGAGCATTATGATCTGGGGAATGTTTTTGAGGCTTTCCCTAGGAGATGATTTCATCATTCTGGAAGGTACCAAATGATATAGATTACAACCAAAATATGTTTGCTGGAGATTTACTTGGATTGAATAGAGAGACTGAATCTCTATCAGGTAAATCTGGAGCACATTTGTGAGAAACAAACTACAGTTACTCCCAACTTTTACAGACCATTCAAAATTAGTGTCATTTGAATCATGAGAAAAACTTTTAACAATTTGATAATGTCATCAATCAACAACAATGAAGCAAAAGTGTGTTCTTTAGATGTACCTGGAGGCACTGACATTTCATTTTTGATTAACATGATATTCACAAAAGTCAGATCTGGCTGAAAAATTGCCCTTGCTGTGGCATCGTCTGACACTGCTGCCATACTTTCAGAAGGCAGGCAAACTGCTCATTCTACATTCAAACTTCCCCTGAAATTTTGTGGTTGTGACACCTACAGCATCTATAATGTTTCTAAGCAAAGTAATCCTGGTAAACTAATACGGGATTGCACTCTTGTTGCATGGGATCAGGTTTTGATGCCCCATAAAATATTCATCAAAGCGATAGACAGACCAATGCAAGTTTTGTGTAACAACAATATCCCTTTGAATGGCTGCACCATTTTGTTCCTGGAGACTTCTGTCAAATCTTACCATTAATCTGAAGAGGGACAAGGGAAGTTGAAGTCAAGTCATCTTTACAAAGATTGTACCCATAGCTGTATATAATAAGACTCGAACTTAAAACTGCCTTTTGGACAAAATGATATACATTTTGCCCAAAATAAGAAATGGCAAATTTCAAGCAACAAATGGTCAAATAAATATTAAGAACATCTGTTTTGGTACTAAAAAAAGTGGAATTCATTGAAAAAGTATACCCAGATATTCGTAACGTGTCAACTAAGACACTTGATTGGTTTCAGGAAAGGGTGATATTGTCACCTACAAATGAGGTTTCAGGAAAGGGCTATACTGTCAATTATAAATGAACCAGTCAGTAAAGTATATGACTTCATTCTGCCAAGTCTGAGGTTCCATCACAAACTTATTACTGTG
This sequence comes from Schistocerca gregaria, assembly GCF_023897955.1. Taxonomy (NCBI): domain Eukaryota; kingdom Metazoa; phylum Arthropoda; class Insecta; order Orthoptera; family Acrididae; genus Schistocerca; species Schistocerca gregaria. The sequence goes on along the minus strand of NC_064920.1, from coordinate 321,387,989 downwards.
CTGACACAATCTTAGATAGAGAGTAACCAGTGGTTTACCCTCCTGAACTTTTACAAGGATTATTTTTAAAGTAAGAATTGTTTTTAATGGAGTAAGAGAAATTTGCATATTGTAGTCTGTGGTACAATTTACATTCATTATGAATGTAAATTGTATCACAGACTACAATATGCACATTTTTTCGCTTTTCAACATAGTCATCATGAACATTTAAATAGTTGTCAATTCATGACAACAGCTTTTAGGTTCCAACACCAAACAACTGTACCACCTGACTGTCAAACCAGTTAGTAACAGTTTCTTTCAACATGTCGTCATTTTCCAAGCACTTTCCACCAAGAAATTTCTTTAGTTTTGGAAACAGATGAAAGTCTGATGGTGCTACTCAGTGCTACATGGTAGATGAACTATTGACTCCCAATGAAACTTGTCTAGTTACATCTTTGTTCTGGCCACAAAGTAAGGCCTAGCATTGTCACGAAGCAGAGTGATGTCACCAGAGAGCAGTCCCCGTTGGCAATATTGAATAGCACACCTAAGCTTTAATAGTGTTTCACAGTACCTCTTAGCTTTTATTGTCATTCCTCTTGGAAAAAATCTAACAGAAGAATGCCTCTCCAACCCCAAAAAACCATGGCCATGATCTTCTGTGTTGAAGGTTCTTGTCTGAATTTTCATGGTTTCTTTGGGGAGTTTGAATGATACCACTCTCTGGATTATTGTTTATTCTCTGAAGCATAGTGCAGAATCCACATTTCATCACCGGTCACAATGTGACTCAAGAATTTGTCACCATTTTTGTCAGTTACAGTGATAAACTACTAATCTTGAAACCTGTAGAAATTTCTGAAGCAGCTCGTCAATAGTGAAGTGTCCATTTTGGCGAAATGCACCAACAACATTTTGTGTCAGATCATCAATCATAGCAGTAGGTCATCCAGAATGTTCTATGCCAGAACATTTGACCTTTCTTCATTAAACAGCTTACACCATTTACACAACATATTTCCACCATTCAGTACACCCACACTATAAACTTCAACAACCTGCCAGTGAATATTAGCAGGACAAACTTTTTCTGTGTTTAAGAACTGAGCATCAAGTGCACTTCACAATAGGTAGTATTATTCATTGACATGGTGACAAATGAAGCAGTATAACCATACAACCAACACTGGAAGATACATGAAATGTATTTTCAGCATAGTGAGAGACCGGCCAAAATTAGTCGACTACAAATGGACGTCATGTTACAAGATGCATAGACATGATGTGCTGTTGGATTTTGCTTTAAATATGACCCTCTTAGGTTCTCCGATGCCACCTGGAACTTTACTGGGTAAATTAATACTAAAACCAGGTGCATGCACCTACTGACCTATTTTACCAAAAAATTTAAAGCCGTCCTGTATCTGCACGGAAACAAGACTCCTAATCACTAATCTCTAACATTTTCTGGTTGACTGCACACTGCTAACTGACCTTGGAACCAAACAAACTGTTCTGATACCAAGAATGCCAATGATGCCCACGCTTATTTTTGGCATGACAGTTAACAAAGCATAGGGCAGGACACTGAAATGTTGCTGGAAATGACCAAAGCGTGCATTGTTTTTCACATGGCCAGTTGTACGTAACCCTGTCACAAATGACATCAGGATGTAATGTGTTCACTTTTCCACCCAACACTGAAGAGGTTATCAATGTAGTATACAAAAGAATATTTTAAATATACATAAATTACCTGCTTGGACACAGTTAAAGGCTTCTTCTGGAGGCTAAATGTAACAAATTTTGTTCAACTTTCTATACAAATATGATCACTACCGGAATTTGGAGTTAATATTCAGTGAGACAACATTGTTCTCCAAGTTCTGATCATTACCCTACTGGTACTCAGTGGCCTGCAAACTAAATTACCACTATATCAGACAAGTTGACTAGTTGTAGATACTCAGTGCCACCAATGCAAAGCCATGAATTGTTAGTACGATATAATCTGCTGACTTGTATTCTTAATTTCTCCGAACATTGGTGCTGTGGTAATATCAGTCTGACGCTTGTGTCAACTCAGACACCAATTACATAATAGAGTAATATCATATAAAGTGCAGATTATATACTTACTTTGTTTTATTAGCCTACATGTCCAGTCTGCAAACATATCCTCGGTAATGGTTCTTGTACAAAGAAAATTTAGAACTATCATACATATTACTGCTTGGATTTTTTCAGGTGACTTTTTCATGGGTTAAAAAATAAAAAGAAACTTGTGGCTTGTTTTCAGAAGTCCACCCAAGCCGTTGATTCCTTATCGTGCACAATATTTCAATAACTAACTTGAAAGAAAATGACTAGATTTGTTACAGGATCATTCTGTGCAAAATGGTATCACATACTCTGCTAGAAGCCGAAAAACAAATCATAAAACTGACTCGGCAAAATTTGGGTCACTTTTTCAACAATAATTCTGTTTAAATTAATGCAACATACCTTGTCATCACTGGAGGCCAGCAGCAAATCCAGCCAGGGATAGAAGATTCCATCTTCAGAGAGGCCAGCGGGATTGAAGCATGGGCCACAACACAGAAGTGCACTCATAGCTTGAAGGGCTGACAGCTGCAGCTCTGAGCATGGCTTCTCCTCTGCTGTGCTGGATGAGGATCCTGCACTTACATCTTGAGACTGCCCTGGAGATGCTAGTGGCCGACCAAAATGCCCACTCCAGCCAGAAAAAAGATTGAACAGATTTTGCCGGAGATCCCTCTTGAGCAGAGTCTGGCATGTCTCCACTGCATAAAAAGAAGCCAAAGATTACCAACAGACTTAGGATACAAACAACTGGACAAGATGTTATTGTCAATCTAATCTTTACTCTGAGAGTATTACTTTTTCTTTGTTTCAGATTCTTAATGACATTTCTCTACCACTGCTTTAAAACTAAACAGGATACTTATAATTAAAGTAAAACTTTCAAACCACTGTAGAAATAACACCACTGGTCAGAATGATGTCAAATTGCAATGGAATATTATTAGAGAAGGGGAAAAACATATGGCAGAAGAAAAATAAATAGTTACAAAATGTAGGAATAGATGGCACTGTAAAAATCACAATTTAATAGTGGTCAACTACAAATCACAAATGAATCATAGAACAATGCCTAATGTGTATGTTTGATGTTAAACAATCTATACTACTCAGTGTGCATGGGTGTACAGGAGTGATACTGTCAGTTACACAAGCCCATCCACCACAGCAATGTCATACAACACAGCAATGTCATGACACATTGGATGGGAAAAATATGTTTTTAATTGTCCTGAGGCCAAAAACCACATTAAAATCATCAATCACATCAGTTTTTAATTGTCCTAAGGCCAAAAACTCCATAAAAAGCATCAATCACATCAGTTTTTAACTGTCCTGAGGCCAAAAACCACATAAAAAGTATCAATCAAAATCAAACTGGATTATTAATTTCCATGTGACTGGCGCAAAACATGTTCAGTATGCTGTTCACCATTTTCTGCAACAAGTTGAAATTGAGAAACAGCATGTTCCACAACTGATCAAAGTGTTTCCAGGCACATGTTCAGAACATGCTGTGCAATGTGTGCCTTCAATGCAGCTAAATTTGCAATCGGAACATTGAACACATCATCTTCCAGATACCCCGATAGCTAGAAGTCACACAGATTAAGATCAGGTGATTGGGACGGCAAGGCTATAGGGAAATGGCGGCTGATAATACTAGCATTTCCAAAATGGCACTTCAGCAGCTGCTTAACTGGATTTGCAATGTGCAGATGTGCACCATCTTGCATAAAAATGATCCCATTCACACAGCCACACTTTTGGAGAGCTGGAATGACACAGTTGCACAAAAGACACTCATAGAACTTACCAGTGACGGTACATGTAACAGGACAGGAAGCACCTGTCTCTTGGAAAAAATATGGCCAGATGATAAATGATGCCGTATACCCACATCACACAGTGACCTTTTTAGAATGAAGTGGTACTGGTTGATTTGCATGTGGATTTTCCATTGATCATATTTGACGATTCTGTGTACTGACATATCCTGTCAGATGGAAGTGGGCTCCATCTGTCCACAAAATCTTCCATGGCATGGCCAATCATTGTCCACTTCCATGCGAGCAAGAAATTCTAAAGCAAAGGTCTCTCTTGCTGGCAGCTCAACATGAAGCAACTTGTGCACATGGGTAATTCTGAATGGATAGCAAAAAGGATGTTTTGTAGGATTTTAAGCACCATACTCACAGGTATGCCCAAGTGCACTACATGTTTGCGCACCACTACTCATATCATCCTGCACTGCTGTGGTCACTGCTTCCACTGACATTGTATCAATTCGTTTCCTCCTTCTACCAGGTTGCACACCAAAAGAACCCATCTTTCCGACTTTTCGAATCATTTTCTCCAGACACATGGCAGTCATCGGACCAACACCTTTTTTTCAAACACTTCAGTGTCTAGAACATCTGCAGAGCGACTTGTGCATTATTCTTATAATACAGCTTTACAAGCAGAGCATGATCCTGCATTGAGACAGTCATCGCAAATCTTGCAGACGTGAAGGGAGGAAAAGCCGTGTACTGGGCATGTTTTTACCAACTTCAAAGGGTCGTGCACATGACAGGTGTTTACATTTATGTATTCTGACACATACAGAGCATTCTATTGATGAATTTTCACACTATTTATTTTTTCTGCCATACATGTTACCCCTTTTCCGATAATATTCTGACGTCATTCTGACAAGTGGTGTTATTTCTATAGCATTTTGAAAGTTTACTTCAATTATAATCAGCCTGTATGTAACAAGAGACAGAAATATCCATGGACTTCACATTAGTAATAAATGCACATTCCTCTACTTCATGTGACCCCTAGAGCTGCCTTCAACAGCACTTTTTTTTCTTCTCTAGTTGACACATAACAGATCAAGTTGTAGTTTAGGCAACAATGTGACACACAGAGTGTGTCAAGAGTTGATAAAAGAAAAAGAAAATTAAAAAAACATGAAAACAGTGAAAGGTGTCCTTCAAGATGATGATCATGTGACCATAAGGTTGTCCACATGAGTATTCCGATTTTCTATAAATGATTTGAATATGTGAAAAATTTCAGAGAACTGTGTGTCTGATTACTTAGCAGACTAACAGAGGCAGGAATGATTTTTTTTTAAATAAAGATGTTTCTGTTGAAACATCTGTCAGAGATTTAAATCAGACGTGAAATCACAGTACAGCTGTAAAAAAATTTCTCACAATCTATAAATCATTTTAATGAATTTAGTCACTTAGACAAAAACCTTGCAGAAGAATAAAACCCATCAACAGTTGCTCAGGCTTGGATCATTCTGTGTGTGTATTTGTGCATGCCAGAAATTTTATACCCCAAGTCTGGCAAATACAGTTTGGATGTATTATCTCGGGCTTCCTATTATTCAGGCATGAACCTACTAGACTTCAACTTATTTCCCAAATTTGACAAAACGTTCCTTGGAAGAGCTGTCTGATCCCATTACCTAAGCCATTCAAAAGTAATGAATATATTGTTCCTTGAATCAAATAACAAAATATTCCAGAAGTTGGAATTAAGTTATTGAGAATGAGGGTGACTATACTGAAGGATTGAGAGTATCTCACACATATTGATGCCTAACATCATTGCAGTTCAAAGCACAGAAGTGCAGTGAGTTGAGCAGTTGCCTGGCTTGAGCTAATATAAACAAACCAATTTTTGCGAGTTATTTGGGATGAAGTATGAGTACAACCTGTAATTGGCAGTTTAGGGCAGTTGTATGCATGAACAACTGGAGTTGGAATAAGCAACACAAAACTAGCATTACAAAAATAAGCTTCCATCGAGCTACGGGTACAATTAAAGTATGATGGCAAGCTGAAAAGTAATGCCTCCAAATATTTTATGTGAAAACTCTTAAAGCTTTCTGAATAAAACAAAAGTTATTAACATACTACAACTTTATTCTTCATGTCTAAATATTTATTTCTCATCAGTCACTGTTAGAGTCACTGTAGAATGTTTGACTTTGTTGACTAACATGTTCTTTAAGTTTTGGAGGCAGCTGAAAATTAGCTGTGGCCAAGTTGGGACTGTATGGAGGATGAGTGATGACACTGGACACAAGGTTTCAGACTGTTGCAAATGTCGCAGTGCTCAGGTGTGGTATCTTATTGTCATGCTGAAGGAGACTATTACATTACATATCACCATGTTATGTGGAACTGTTTGGAGCCCTACACAGGCAATGGAGCTCTAACTGATTTGATGAGGCCTACTGAGATTTCCTCTTCTGTGCCAATCTCTTCACCCCAGAGTAGCACCTACAACCAGAACCCACACTTATTTGTTGGACACATTACAATCCCTGTCTTCTGTTACAACTTTTGCCCCCCCCCCCCTGCAAGTTATTCTATGAAGTTTTAATACATGTCCTATTGTCTTGTCTCTTGTGTTTGACACATATTCCTCTGCTCACTGATTCTGCGATCTTACTGACCAACAAAATTTTAGCATCCTTCTGTTAATGTCATTTCCAATAAATTCTTTTCTTTTCTGGTTGTAACTCAGATGATGATTCACTTCCACGCAACACTAAGCACCATACATATATTCTCAGGAATTTATTTGTCAAATTAAGCTTTAACTCAAAGGAAACCACCTAATGCTTTATGATGTCATGCTACAAATTATACACAGTCCAGTCACATTAATGTGACCAACCAAACAGGGTAACACAGTGCTTAGTACACTGGACTCACATTTGAGAAGAAGACAGTTCAAACCCACATCCCGACTTCCTGATTTAAGCTTAAGGCAAATGCTGGGATGGTTCCTTCAAAAGGGAATGGCCACTTTCCTTCTCTGTCAACGGGACGTTAAACACTAATCTCCTCCATTAATGCAACCAAGACCTATGTTCGATATCAATGCGCAATAACAACTCACAGATGGGAGGTGGCAGAACTAGCAGAGGAGTGTGCATAAAACCTGTCAGGTAAACTGCAGAGACAGGAGTGAGTGACAGCTGCACAGATGTGTAGAGGCAAACAGGTGTGCAACTGCTGAGCAACTGACCAGTTCAGATGAACCAAGGTGTTGCCAACAGTGTTTCTGAATGACCATTCAGTGAAAGTAGCTGTGTGCGGGCCTCTGCAGAATGTGCCTGGTTCATCCATTGATGCTGACTGTTGTTTATTGGCTACAAAGGCTAGAATTTGCACACTGTACCAAAACTAGACATCCACTGAATGGTGACAGGTTGCCTTTTCAGATTAATCACGTATTACTCTCTACCAGAAGACAGTTGTTGGCATGTATGGCTTTGCAGCAGTCTTTGAAAGGGGCCAGGCAAGGGTATGGAGAGTTATGATCTGTAGAAAGTTATTGTGGGATTCCCTGGGAGATGATTTCATCATTCTGGAAGGCACAACAACTCAACATGAGTGTGCATCTATTCTGGGGACCATGTCGACCCATACATGCAGTTTGGTTTTCCTTGATATGATGGCTTCTACCAGCATGATAATGCAATATGTTACACAGCTTGCAGTGTGTGTATGTGGTTTCAAGAACACCAGGATGAGTTTACCTTTTCCCCTGGCCACAAAATTTTCTGGATTTAGAAACAATTGAGAATCTGTGGGAGCACCTTGATCGGGCTGTTTGTGCCATGGATCTTCAACCGACAAACTTCGCATAGCTGGTTATGGTACTCGAGTCAGCAGGCTTCGCATCCCTGATGATGCCTTCCAGAACTTCACTGACACTCTTCCTGCACAGCTACTGCAGTCCATGCTGCAAAAGGTGGTAATCCAGGCTGCTGACAGGTGCCCCCATTAATATGATTGGCGAGTGTATTTCATGATATATATGAAAGTTGTTAGCATTAATTGTGATTGTTGTTATTGTGGTCTTCAGTCCAGAGACTGGTTTGATACAGCTCTCCATGCCATACAGTAAAGCATGAACTGTTAACTTGAGAAATATACTATCTATGAGAAATATATTACCTGTGCTTATTTAATGACTTAAGTGATTTTCATTACTCAATTTTTACTGATCTCTTAAATTAAAATTTGCTTTTTACTGTTTCCCAGTACAAGAAGGCTGCTGAAGATGGGCCAAACTGTAGTTAATAATCTTGCTTAATTGCAAAACCAAATTGAGGAAACTCAAATTTACATTATTAATCCTGTTTTACTTCCCACATTTCCTGTAACATGCATCTCTGATGAACCTGTGTTTGGAATCACTTTCCCTCCCTTCAGTGCCCTTTGAAGGAAAACCATCATCATCTTTATTCCAACAAATGAATTTTAAGCAATTCTGAAAACTTGGGAGATGCAACTCAGTTTGTAAATTTGTGTGTCTACCAACCCAACTTAGAAACAATGAAGGCATGGGTAGGACGGTTTAATGACTCATTGACAATGAGGTCATTGGAGATTAAGTATATAACTCAAATCAGTTGAAGGATGGGGAAGAAACCCAGAAGATCTATTTAAAAAAAGAAAGAATAATTCCAGCATTTGCCTTAATCATTGAGCAAAAGCATGGAAAACCTAAATTTGGTTTGCAGGATGGTAATTTTAATTATCATAAAACCAAATATGTGTCCAGTGTAGTAGCCACTGTGCCATTTCAGCCCGCAGTCCTGCTCCAGTAGTTCCTGTTTCACTAGATGATAATAAGATGCTCATTTTTGGCTAAAACATTGTTGGTATTCATCCTGAATAAATGATATGATAAACTGCTTATCAGATTTGCAGACATTAGTAGTGAAACAATGATAGTAGCACATCATTAGTAACATTCCAAACTGCTACCTTAGCCAAATTATATGTGCTATAAAATCCTTCAAAGCAATCCTCTTAGCAGCTGGCACATCAACTCCCATCACTGCTGTAGGTGCTAAAATGACATTTATAGATTTGCAACTTAGTTCTCCCTTATTTTCAAACATTTCACAATCTCAAACGTTTGTCATCTAATTATTTTTGTTCTACTACAGTTTTCTGATTACAGACATCTTCATCAGGAGTAACAGAATGATACTTTATTATTAGTTAATCAATTTTATTTTGTCATGTATTTCACTGTAGCTCACTGCATGTTAAACTAGAGTACAGTCGTCTCAATATGATTATGTATGAGGTCTTTGAAAAAATTCCAGAACTATGTCCACAAACCTTTTCTACGTTTACCTTTTACTTATTGTGCATTGTCTCCTTCAAAATACCCTCCCCCACAATTGATACACTGCTCCCAATGCTGATTCCAACTCCAGAAGCAGCCTTGGGACCCCTCTTACTGGATTGCAGGAAGTGCCGTCTGCGAATTTTCTTTTATCTCGTCTATCATTGCAAAACTTCATCCTTTCAATGTGGTTTTCAACTTTGCCAATCAAAAAAGACCACAGGTGCCAGGTCTGAAAAGTATGGAGGATGAGGCAGCACAGTGATTTGGTTTTTGTGCAACAGTCACGCACCAACAGGGATGAATGTGCAGGTGCGTATCATGATGCAAGAGCCATGAATTGTCTCACCACATTTCAGATCATTTTTATCTCACATTTTCTCACAGGTGTTGCAATCCATCCTGATAGTACCACTGATTAGCAGTTTGTCCCAGTGGTATTAATTCACGATGAACTAATCCTTCAAAGTCAAAGAAAACTGTCAGCATGTCTTTCACATTTGACCTGGCCTGACAAGCTCCTTTTGGACTTGGAAAACCTTTCCAAACCCGTTGTGAAGACTGACCCTTGGTCTCAACATCATAACCATAGACCCATGTCTCATCACTAGTTATGATTCTTGTAAGGAACATCTGGTTCTCATTTGTGCAATCCAAAAGCTCTTCACAGATCACCAGACAAAAGTTTTTCTGGTCTTGACTCATGAGCCATAGGACAAACTTAGCAGCAACACAATACATTCCAAGATGCTGTGTCAGGATTTCATGACAACATCCAACCAAAATGTTGCATTCTTCTGAAATCTCTCAGTCAGTCAGTCTTTGATTGGCATTCACAATTTTGTTGACATTCGTGACATGAGTGTCATTGGTAGACGTTGAAGAGCATCCTGAACGAGGGTCATCTTTAACCTCTGTCCAGCCACTTTTAAATCATGTGAACCATTTGTAACACTGAGTATGGCTTAAGCACTCGTCATCATAGGCTTCCTGCATCATTTGGCGTGTCTCTGTAAAGGTTTCCTTGAGTTTCATGCATAATTTAATGCAGACACATTGTTGCTCTAACTCTGCCATCTTGAAATTCACAAACTGTGTGACACAACATTCTACTCAATACATCACTGAACAATAACTAACAGACATACAACAATGAAACGTCTGGCAGTTACACATTAACACAAGCATGTGCAGGGATGCCAGCCGCATTTCACTCCAACACACAACTGGGAGAAATTACAAATGCTCCAGAATTTTTTGAACAGATTTTGTATTTGAGCAATGCCTGAACCAGCTTGTTCTTCAGTTTTCATGAAAAGCACATTAATTTCTTTAAAATTCAATTTTTGTGCATTGTGGAATCCGAGATTTGTCTCATTGTGTAAGAGGCCAACATGCCATCCTTTTCTAGCATCTGACCGCACCAAATGAGAAGTCCACTTACTTCTTTGATGTGCTGCTTATCACTCTTACCTGTTTGCTGTCAGCTTGCCAAGTCACAAAGAATAAGATGACCCCTTGAGCTAACATCATTAGTTTGGCTTAATAATGATCTATATGTGCACTATGTATGCTTGTACTGATATACTGTCACATCACCCTGCTTATGCATCTTTATATTAGAGGAACTACTGTGAGATCAATGGCTGTGACAGCTAACAGTAGAATATTTCTGCTAGAAACAAAATAACTGTAGAAGTACAGGCTGAGGTAGAGGGTAACAGAATGAATCAGCAACATTTATTCTTGTATCTAATTTATTATTCATTTACTATTGCTACAACAAAGTATCTACAAAAATGTGTGAATTGATAACAATACTTACATGAGAAACTTTTTATCATTTTCCTTATGAAGTTGCAGAAATGAAATTTTATATCTTTGACAGCTTGCACATCCTTGTCTGCTTCACTTTCCAAATACAGGCGGGCTCCATCAACATATTCAACAAAAGTAGGATGAAGTGACTGAGTTTCACGATCTAGCACCCACTGACTGAAATGCAAAAAAGCATATGCTGTATAATGGAGCAGTTGTTAAGATTATAAGAATGAAACACTGTACAAAGTGAACATACCAGTTTCCAAAGGTTCCATATTCAGCTATAAGCTCAAGGACTCTAACTAATTGTAAACGAAGAGCATCTCGTCTCCGTCTTCTTCTCATATTCTCCTGCTTTCTATCCACTGCCTCTCTTATGTACACAGATAATTCCTCCATTAGATCCCTACAAAAATAAACAAATAATATAATTTCCATATAATCATTGTTTGATCATTTTCTCCAAACAATGTAACATGCAAGTATTTCAATAACCTTATGCAATAAGACAATAACAATACAATGTTGTATAAGCAGACTAGTAATACCTTACAATTGTCTTCTCCCACCCTGCACATCAGCAAGGGTGACTGTAATGCTATAAATGCATTTAGCAGAGAGATATTGTGCAGGTTTTGCAGCTTTTGGTCTTCTCTCTGTCTTATCACTGAAAGAGCTGGAACTACCATCACTCAACTGCCATTCAATTGCACTGACAGTCCCTTTCAGTTTTTGCCAGGTACTCATTTGTTAAGCATATCATGGACTATTTTATAAAACAAATGAATAACAAGGAGGGAGTGAAAGATGGGAGTCACCAATGTGGCTCACACTGTGTGAATAGAAGCACGTAAGCGCCCCTTTTAGATATCTTGCCTGAATGGGTCATTGGAGAATAGATTTTCAAGTACAATGTGAGGGATTTTTGAGCACCTGGATGAAGTAAGCAGTATAGTGCTATGGTCTAGTACACTGATTATCAATTTACCTGCTTGCATTTGATTCCCACTGCTATCATATTATGTTTTACTCCCCACAATGTCATAGCCTGCTGTTGTAATGTTCTCATCACCACTTGTTTGTAACAGCCTCATGCATCTTGAAATCTTTCAGAATTTTGGGGGTTGGCAAATGTAATTTTGTCATTCTAGTGTCACCTAGTTCTATGTCTTTCCTCCAAATTTGAAGATTTTTCTCTCCCTCACTGAGCTGGGGAATTGTGATTTTAATAATGAAGTTTCCACTTTGGATGCCTGTCAGTAATGTGAAGGTTACCAAAATACAAGAGGAATATTTGTCAATCACATTTGTACTTGGAGAAGGAACCTGTTATAAATAAAATAAGACTGCATGTAGTGCATCTACATCTATATGGCTACTCTGCAATTCACACTTAAATGCCTGTGCTTGTGTGAGCAAAGAGAGAGTGGGAGTGTGTGTGTGTGTGTGTGTGTGTGTGTGTGTGAGAGAGAGAGAGAGAGAGAGAGAGAGAGAGAGAGAGAGAGAGAGAGAGTGAGTCCACACACTTCATCAAGAAGATTTTGTTCCTCAGGTTCAGTGTATGGTGTCAAATGTTCATCACTTACTATGAAATTATAACTCATAAATTTCAATAATATGTCCTACAATTACTTGACTGTAGCTATAGCTACAGGACCCACAGATGCAGGAGGACTGTCAGTTACATACCTTTTGCTTTACAAATTGAAAAAGTGAATTTAAGAGCAATGGTGAATTTTTTTTTCATCAAAAGTTATGGTTTCAATGTTTTTCCCCTGTCACTTCACTGATAGAAAATTCTTGTTGAGCTTCCATTTTCCAATAAAATAATGTGTTTTCACGGAAAATCAGCATAAATACACAGCACTCACGGAAAATCAGCAAAAATACACAGCACTGTGCTGTTCGCAACTGTAGATACTGTTACAAACTTTCAGAAAATAGGTACAGTAAGGGTCAAGTATAGGGGATTTAAAACAGCTGACAAAGAAGCCGAAGCCACAGAGAGATAAAAAAAGATGAGAGAAAGTGGGAATATGATAACAACAGAATGTTGCTATTGAAGGACAGTTGAAATCAAAAATGGTCAGAAATGTAGCATTAAACCAATTTCTGTTTAAATGTATTAATTCATTAAATTTAAGTAATCATAGCTAAGCTGAATACATTAATTTTACATATATAAATTGTAACCAGTAGCAATGGGCATTTAATCTGAACTGACAAACTGACAGTTAGTGCACTAGACCACTGCACTGACTGATGATGTTGTTGGATGTCCTCCTGAGGGATATTGTGTGAAATCCTGTGGGACTGAGACATTAGATTGTCAAAATCCCAAGATGGTTGGACGGCTCTGCCTATTACTCTCCAGACATTCTCATCTGGCAAGAGAACCAGCAACCTTGTTGGCCAAGACATAAACTTCCACCATGTGTGAGTGGCCACTATCCAGCTGAAATGCAAGCCCAGGATGGCTTGCCAAGAAGGACAACAAAACAGGACACAGAATATCATAAATATGCTGCTGTACTGTAAGAGTGGTATGGATGATAATCAGAGGGGTCCTGCTATGAACTAAAATGGCACCTCAGACGATCAGTCCTGGCAGTCGGGTCATATGGCGGATGACAGTCAGGTTGATATCCCAACATTGTCTGGGCATCTTCAGACACATCTTCACTGGTCATCAGGACTCAGTTTGAAGCAGTACTCATCACTGGAGATAATTCTACTCTAGTCAATGAAATTCCAGGCTGAAGACATATCTGTAAATGCACCATATTATTCCCCATTTTTCAACCGACAAAACCGTATTTTTCAAAATAATCTCCATTCAATGTGACAGCCTCATGCCACTTTACTGGGAGGGACCGTTGCCCATATGGTACCACTCTACTGACTGACATCACAACCAATGTCTTGATGCATCAATACCCTCCCCATCATCCATGTACTGCTTCCCACAGAATGTATCCTTCACGAGGCCAAACAGATGGAAGTTGGAAGGTCCAAGATTCTGGCTGCAGGGTGGATGAGGAAGAACAGTCTGATGAAGTTTTGTGAGCTGCTCTTGGGTGAGAAGACTTAAGTGAAACCTTGTTTTCTCATGGAGAAGGAGAAGTTCATTTGCATTTTTGTGACAATGAAGTCATTTCTTCAAATTCCTGAGGGTAACACAATACTTCAGAATTGTTTGTTTGTGCCACAAGGGAGCACTTCAAACAGAATAACACTTTCAGAGTTCCAGAAGACTGTCACCTTGATATGACCAGCTGAAGGTGCAGCTCTGAACTTTTTCTTTGGAGGAGAGGTGGTGTGGCACCAGTCTATGGATTGTCATTTTGTTTCTGACTTGAAGTGAAGAATCTGTATTTTATCACTTGTAATGATGTTCAACAAAATACTTGCCACGATCAGCCTCGTAATGCACAAACAATTCTGCACAGATGGTTCTCCATTGCTCTTTATGGTCTTCTGTTAGGTGGCAAGAGTCCCAGTAGGCACAAACCGGTGAGTATGCCAACTGGTGGATAAATGTTTCAGCACTACCAAAGAGATGGCCATTTGTGCAGCAAGATGTTTGATTGTAATCCATCAACCACCTCGAACTGAGTGTCTCAGTTTTGTGTGGCTGGCTGGCACACAGGAGATTAGAAAGGTTTGTTTAAACTTGTTGTGATAATGACACACACCTCATACAACAACGCACTGTACTTTTACTCACTGCTTGCATCTCAGTTGACATTCTGGAAGTGCCTAAGAATATCTACAATGCTCTGGTTTCCGCCAAAAGAAACTCACTTGCAGCTCTCTGCTTGGAACACACCTCCATTAGACGGACACCATTTTGAAGGTTACATATAGTGCCACGACCTACCGGACCTTCAGGAAACTATAGGGGCTCAACTGAGAATATTTCATGATGTCCCTCGCATGTTTCTGCTAAAATAAACTGGGAAAAAAATTAGTTGCAAATACATTTAATGCCCATTGTAGTTAGGGTTGTAAAGAGGGGTTGATATTTGAAGAGCAGATTACATGAAACCAGACTCAAAGGGACCACACTGTAAATAACGTTGTCGTCCCCACCCCCACCACCACCAAGTAAATATCACTAACTTTACATAGATTAAATTTTTAAAAATCAATATCAGCTTGGCTCAATGCTCATTAATAGTGAAACAAAGGTAACTATTCACCCAACAGTTGAGGCACCGAATTCCTCAACCAGGAAAAAAAGAATATTGAACATACTGCTATACTATAATTGTGGGCTAGGAGACTACGAATATCAGAATTTTTTTTAACAAGGATCTCTTCTCTTGCTCTTTTTCTCCAACACTCCTTTGTATTTTTTGTATTCTTTTATATTTCTTTCTAATCATTAACAGCCAGATGATTTAATCAATCTGTATGCTCACAGGTGCAGTGCATATGTTTAAAACAATCTTCTGGTTTTCCATAAACATGGTATGTTTCTTTTTGTTTGGGTTAGTGGAAGTCGTTTTTCCAATGGTGTTGTGTCATCATAGTATCACGCTGTATCTTTTATTTAAAGAAATTTTGAATGGAAGCTTTCAAATTTGTTTTCATTGTTATTTTTTCTTGCCTTGTAGGTTACTTGGCATCTTAAGCATTCTCCTGTTACTGTGCTTCTACACTTAAACTATTGTATCTTCTCTTCAAACAAGCATACTTTGTAATGTCAATGAGAAATTTTTAATACAATAGAAATACCTATATGAGGAATACTCACTACTCTCCAAATACATGAAGCGGAGAGTAGCAGACAGGCATATAGAAAATGAGGATACCTACTACTCATCATCATCTATGAGACGGTCTGCTGCCCAAAACGCACTATTATGCCATAGTCAAATATGTTGGGACACAAAAGTTCTGACTGATGAGTAAAAAATGTGCAAAAATGATTGGAAAACTGAGAAGCATTCTAAGTGGTAATATCATCAAAACCAACACCAACACATCCAGAACACAAATGAAATGCAAATCTTGCAATGCAGCAGTCCTAATATATACAATAGAGGGAAACATTCCACGTGGGAAAAATATATCTAAAAACATAGATGATGTGACTTACCAAACGAAAACGCTGGGAGGTTGATAGACACATAAACAAACACAAACATACACACAAAATTCAAGCTTTCGCAACCAACGGTTGCTTCATCAGGAAAGAGGGAAGGAGAGGGAAAGACAAAAGAATGTGGGTTTTAAGGGAGAGGGTAAGGAGTCATTCCAATCCTGGGAACAGAAAGACTTACCTAAGGTAAGTCTTAATTTTGTGCCCCTAAGGAAACTCTTTCCGCTCCCAGGATTGGAATGACTCCTTACTTACCTAAGGTAAGTCTTAATTTTGTGCCCCTAAGGTAAGTCTTTCCGCTCCCGAGATTGGAATGACTCCTTACCCTCTCTCCTGACGAAGCGACCGCCGGTTGTGAAAGCTCGAAATTTTGTGTGTGTGTTTGTGTGGTTTTTTATTGTGCCGAAAGAAACTTCCACATGGGAAAAATATATTAAAAACAAAGATTCCAAGACTTACCAAGCGGGAAAGTGCCGGTAGATAGGTACAATGAATAAAACACACAAACACACACACAGAATTTCGAGCTTTCGCAGTCGGCGGCTGCTTCGTCAGGAAAGAGGGAAAGAAAAGGAAAGATGAAAGGATGTGGGTTTCAAGGGAGAGGGTAAGGAGTCATTCCAATCCCGGGAGCGGAAGACTTACCTTAGGGGGGAAAAGGGTAGGTATATACTCGCGCGCGCGCGCGCGCGCACACACACACACACACACACACACACACACACACACACACACACACACACATATATAAAGGCAAAGAGTAAGGGCAAAGATGTAAGTCGAGGCGGAAGTGTGGAGGCAAAGATGTTGTTGAAAGACAGGTGAGGTATGAGTGGCGGCAACTTGAAATTAGCGGAGATTGAGGCATGGTGGATAATGAGAAGAGAGGATATATTGAAGGGAAAGTTCCCATCTCCGGAGTTCGGATAGGTTGGTGTTGGTAGGAAGTATCCAGATAACTCGGACGGTGTAACACTGTGCCAAGATGTGCTGGCCGTGCACCAAGGCATGTTTAGCCACAGGGTGATCCTCATTACCAACAAACACTGTCTGCCTGTGTCCATTCATGCGAATGGACAGTTTGTTGCTGGTCATTCCCACATAGAAAGCGTCACAGTGTAGGCAGGTCAGTTGGTAAATCATGTGGGTGCTTTCACACGTGGCCCTGCCTTTGATTGTGTACACCTTACGGGTTACAGGACTGGAGTAGGTGGTGGTGGGAGGGTGTATAGAACAGGTTTTACACCGGGGGCAGTTGCAAGGGTAGGAGCCAGAGGGTAGGGAAGGTGGTTTCAGGATTTCATAGGGATGAACCAAGAGGTTACGAAGGTTAGGTGGACGGCGGAAAGCACTCTTGGTAGAGTGGGAAGGATTTCATGAAGGATGGATCTCATTTCGGGGCAGGATTTTAGGAAGTCGTATCCCTGCTGGAGAGCCACATTCAGAGTCTGATCCAGTCCTGGGAAGTATCCTGTTACAAGTGGGGCACTTTTGGGGTTCTTCTGTGAGAGGTTCTGGGTTTGAGGGGATGAGTAAGTGGCTCTCGTTATCTGCTTCTGTACCAGGTTGGGAGGGTAGTTGCGGGATGCGAAAGCTGTTTTCAGGTTGTTGGTGTAATGGTCCAGGGATTCAGGACTGGAGCAGATTCGTTTGCCACAAAGGCCTAGGCTGTAGGGAAGGGACCGTTTGATATGGAATGGGTGGCAGCTGTCATAATGGAGGTACTGTTGCTTGTTGGTGGGTTTGATGTGGACGGATGTGTGAAGTTAGCCATTGGACAGATGGAGGTCAACGTCAAGGAAAGTGGCATGGGATTTGGAGTAGGACCAGGTTAATCTGATGGAACCAAAGGAGTTGAGGTTGGAGAGGAAATTCTGGAGTTGTTCTCACTGTGAGTCCAGATCATGAAGATGTCATCAATAAATCTGTACCAAACTTTGGGTTGGCAGTCTTGGGTAACCAAGAAGGCTTCCTCTAAGCGACCCATAAATAGGTTGGCATACAAGGGGGCCATCCTGGTACCCATGGCTGTTCCCTTTAATTGTTGGTATGTCTGGCCTTCAAAAGTGAAGAAGTTGTGGGTCAGGATGAAGCTGGCTAAGGTGACGAGGAAAGAGGTTTTAGGTAGGGTGGCAGGTGATCGGCGTGAAAGGAAGTGCTCCATTGCAGCGAGGTCCTGGACGTGCGGGATATTTGTGTATAGGGAAGTGGCATCAATGGTTACAAGGATGGTTTCCGGGGGTAAGAGACTGGGTACGGATTCCAGGCGTTCGAGAAAGTGGTTGGTGTCTTTGATGAAGGATGGGAGACTGCAAGTAATGGGTTGAAGGTGTTGATCTACGTAGGCAGAGATATGTTCTGTGGGGGCTTGGTAGCCAGCTACAATGGGGCGGCCAGGATGTTTGGGTTTGTGAATTTTAGGAAGTAGGTAGAAGGTAGGAGTGCGAGGTGTCGGTGGGGTCAGGAGTTTGATGGAGTCAGGGGAAAGGTTTTGTAGGGGCCTAAGGTGCTGAGGATTCCTTGAAGCTCCGCCTGGACATCAGGAATGGGATTACCTTGGCAAACTTTGTATGTAGAGTCGTCTGAAAAAGCTGACGCAGTCCCTCAGCCACATACTCCTGACGATCAAGTACCACGGTCGGGGAACCCTTGTCAGCCGGAAGAATGATGATGGATCGGTCAGCTTTCAGATCACGGATAGCCTGGGCTTCGGCTGTGGTGATGTTGGGAGCAGGATTAAGGTTTTTCAAGAAAGATTGAGAGGCAAGGCTGGAAGTTAGAAATTCCTGGAAGGTTTGGAGAGGGTGATTTTGAGGAAGAGGAGGTGGGTCCTGCTGTGATGGAGGACGGAACTGTTCCAGGCAGGGTTCAATTTGGATAGTGTCTTGGGGAGTTGGATCATTAGGAGTGGGATCAGGATTTTTTTGTTTATTTATTTATTTATTTGCACTCTCCCACCCTCCCACCACCACCTACTCCAGTCCTGTAACCCGGAAGGTGTACACGATCAAAGGCAGAGCCATGTGTGAAAGCACCCACGTGATTTACCAACTGACCTGCCTACACTGTGATGCTTTCTATGTGGGAATGACCAGCAACAAACTGTCCATTCGCATGAATGGACACAGGCAGACAGTGTTTGTTGGTAATGAGGATCACCCTGTGGCTAAACATGCCTTGGTGCACGGCCAGCACATCTTGGCACAGTGTTACACCATCCGAGTTATCTGGATACTTCCTACCAACACCAACCTATCCGAACTCCGGAGATGGGAACTTTCCCTTCAATATATCCTCTCTTCTCGTTATCCACCAGGCCTCAGTCTCCGCTAATTTCAAGTTGCCGCCATTCATACCTCACCTGTCTTTCAACAACATCTTTGCCTCCACACTTCCGCCTCGACTTACATCTCTGTCCTTACTCTTTGCCTTTATATATGTCTGCCTGTGTCTGTGTATGTATGGATGTGTGTGTGTGTGTGTGTGTGTGTGTGTGTGTGTGTGTGTGTGTGTGTGTGTGTGTGTGCGCGCGCGTGTATATACCTATCCTTTTTTCTCCCTAAGGTAAGTCTTTCCGCTCCCGGGATTGGAATGACTCCTTACCCTCTCCCTTAAAACCTACATCCTTACATCTTTCCTTTTCTTTCCCTCTTTCCTGACGAAGCAGCCGCCAGCTGCGAAAGCTCGAAATTCTGTGTGTGTGTGTGTGTGTGTGTGTGTGTGTGTGTGTGTGTGTGTGTTTTATATATACAGCAGCAGAGACTACACAATGAACATTGTTTCATTTAATTCCTATGTACGTATTGCAATATGAGGATACTGTCATTCTTAAAATAAAATTAAAATTTTACTTACAAACAAAAATTAACTTACTTCAGAGCATCTGAATTAACTTTTCCTAGAGCATGGACTGCAGCATCCCTCACATCAGGTGTTTCACATCGCAGTAAAGGAACTACCAGCTTATAAAGAGAGGCAGGAGATATATTGCTCCCTGGTGATTTGTTATCGTTGCGTTCCATTGTCAGACTGTCTGGGGAAGAGCTAAATAAAACAAAGAACAATAAATAAGTACTGAGAAATATTTTACTTTGTTCTTACATTTTGTGCCAGTATCCACTAAGCTAAAAACTACACTTGCTAGTCTACCAGTGGCTGTTTTACAATTTACTTTAACTGCAACTGTAAGAGTACCCACCAGTTCCACAGTAAAAACAGGGAAGATACTTTGGATAACAAGATTTATAAAGGAGAATTACAATATGTTAGGGCATGTAATAAAAGTTAGTTAACAAGTAGTTTACATCAAAATTTTACGATAACCTACTGAAAATGTTTTTAACATCCCTGCTGGCTACTGCCCACCACGGAAGCTGGAATGCCCACTAGTGGGCGGTACGGACCAAGCTTACTACCACTGCTACTGAGCTTGCCAAACTACCTAATTGACTACCTGCTCATGTAAACTGCTTCACAAATTACATTAAACTGCTTCTCACATTACATTAACACACTAGAGGCTAACAACACAATATAATGGTATTAAAAACTAGTCATCTGCAAATACAGTCCTTGACTGGCTTTAGCTCTGTACAAAGTTTGTGTCAACATGATGCAGAAAAATACTCAGGAGTCAATATGCTGTCTATACAACGCAGAACGATTTGCTACACCTTACTCTCAATACTAAAAACATCCCACACTAACTGCATGTTAGTGTGCTACATTGACTCCCTCACCTCCGCCTCTTATGTTGTTGGCTCCTGGACTGAGGTACAGCAAAACGACCTAATGACTGAGTATGATGTACCAGAGATTCAAGAGAATCACTCAACATTGCATGCCTTAGTGATGCAAAAGCCTCTTGTGCACTTCAAATAGGAAAAAAAAGAAAAAATACCATGAAGAACAAAGTCAAATTACCAAAAGCACAGGCAATGCTGAGCCATGAAAGTAAAGCTGTGCAGCTAAAGACTTAAGATTATATAATAAAAAAAGTCTTTAGTAAAACATCTTAAGTTATATATCATCGGTTGTAAAACACGGACATTTGTTGGAATAAGAAGTACCATTGAAGTTATACAGCAGCAAGATATTCAATACTGAGGAAAAAAGGTACAAAATAACCAATTATTATTTCCAGACCCATTTCCACAGATATTATGAAATTCTAAGATCTAAGATATATAAATGGTATAAACTCAATTAACCTAAATTGTAGTTTACATTCTGAGCCTATTACTATCTTAATGAAATTACTAATTTTGTATTATACCAGTGCTTAACAGTAAGTAAGTTATGTTTGGTTTGTGGGGCGCTCAACTGTGCAGTCAGCAGCACCCGTATGAAGTCCCAATTTTTATACAATCCAATTTTTGTACACATCTCATTATTAATTGGTTACCTACATAAGTAAGTATGTTAGTCCGTGTGAGCAGATGATTAATATCTTAATAACAGCAACTTTAGTTATACTTAAGAGTGTTGTGCAATATGAGACATGACCACAAATCATACAATGAGGGCTATCACAACTGGAAGTCATAGTTGCTGATGAGTCTACCAGCCTGTATAGCCATGGTCAAAGAAACTTTTCATTTTGTTTCATCCAGAGATGCGAGGAAATCTTTGGAGCTTTTTCTGGCAATGCTGAGTATGCTGACGAACAAGGCAGGCTGGTCAAGTTTACACACGATCGGCAGAGGTAATCACTGTCAGAGACAAAACTTAACTATCGATTGTTGCACGTCAAAGATAAAAAAAACTTATCTATTGATTCTGTAGAGCCACTGCCTATACACAAATATTTACATAAGAACTCCAACCATCATCCACAACAACAGAAACGTGCCATTAAAAATCTTATTGACACAGCCAAAAGAATTTGGATGGTGAATTAAAACATCTGAAGCAGGCTTTGAAGACGAATGGCTGTTCAAGCAAAGAAATAAATAGGGATCTATGAAAGACTAACAGTAGGAAAAAAGGACAACAATACACACAATGATGGAAGAGTATGGTTTCTCCCCATTTTATCAAAAAAGTAACTGATCAGTTCGCAAGATTTTACAGAAACATCACATCACAACAGTTTTTAGACCAACTAAGAAAATACGTCAACCACTCCGATCTGTTAAGGACAAATGCCCTCCTCTGTCAGCAACTGGAGCATGTACGTGACTTGTGGAAAGGTCTACATTGGAGCTACTAAGAGAAGCACAAGTAAAAGACTGGGGGCAGGGGCAGGGGCAGGGGGGGGGGGGGGGGGGGGACATAAACGACTTTGCTGATTAGGGAAAATAGAAAAATCTGCTGTAGCACAGCAGGACATCATGAAGTGAAGTTTTCCAAAATCAAAATTTTATCTATCATGAAAAACACTCATACAAAACTACACAGAGAAGCCATCAAAATACATAACATCTAACATATATCATTTTAACAGAAAACAAGAAGCATGAAACTCGGTGATAAGTGGACAGTGATTTTGCAGAATCAATAGATAAGTTTCTTATCCTTGACAAGCGACAATCGATCGTTAAGTTATATCTCTGACAAAGATTATCTCTGCTGATCACATCAAACTTGACCACACCCACTTTGCACAGTAAGTCGTTCTATAACATCCAACTTGTCAGTTGGCAAGTCTTAGCATCACCAGGAGTACCTCTGAAGAAGTCCAATGCAGCTCTGGACGAAACATCAGGGATCAAAAAGTTTCTTCAATAATGGCCATACAGCCCAGAAGACTTATCAGCAACAATCGCAAACAGTTCCTAGATGTTTTGAATGACATTTTCCTTCTGCTCAATGCATTGTATTACAACAGTCTAGTTTAAATTAATGTTTTTTACTAGAAATAAGAATCATAATAGCTGATCAGTATGAGTAGCTCATGCCTGTGAGTTTTAACAATGGAAGACAAACAACAAAACATTCCCTCCATCACACTCCCTTACTCTGATAGTGGCCACTCTACTTAAACCAACATGCCTGAGGTAAGCAGACAACTTTATTTTGCTCCTAACTGAACTCGGCAATATCAAATAAAATTAAGCACAACTTAAAATACTATTGCCTCTGCAAGAGTTTTTGTTTGTTACTGAGCAGGAAAACTGCACTCTAATGATACTCTCAATGTTAACTGACATTCTGCATTTAGATGTTAGTCACTTGATAAATATTGTGCCACAAGTGTACTTGATTCTGGCTGCATGCAGCCCACGGGTCACAAATTGATGATTGCTGCTCTAACAACTCTGAAAGCAAAGACTACATTACACTGGTTTGTGAGTGTGGGTGATGTTCTTCTGGGGGCACTAACTATATATTTACAGGCATCACAAAAACTGAGTAAGATGATATTGTCAAATTATAATTTTGTTCTACCCTACCTAGAATGGATATTTCATAACAACTTTAACACACAGTATTTAATGTCTCATCTCTATTAGAAATGGACATCATTCTTTGTAATCTAACAGGCAGTCACAGAAAAGTGTCTACTCTGTGCAACTTCTGAATTTAGACTTTCTCTCCAATGAGATGGAGACATCACACTTTCAGCACTTGTAGTTTCTATAGTTAATAGATGATAATATGACAGTTCTGTTGTAGTGCCAAAATGGCAGGGACACCAAAGCTGGTATTTTGCAATTAAGCACAATTTTCATTTACTGGACACATGGCAAGTATCAGCAAGGAAACTGGGTGTACAGTAATTTAAACATACCTCTTTCCAGCACTACGTTGGTATGACTTTTCAGTTTATGCACCCATAATAAAGTAAACTGAACTGTACGATACTTTTAGCCTTCATGCAGTTCTGTTGCATCTTTGGATGGCTCTAAAAATGTCATGAACTCTTTTGCAGTGTCGTTATAATAACCAATAAGTTTTTCAGAGATGCAAATTCTCTGCATGCCTTTCCGTGACATTCTCAAACTGTTTAACTATAGATTGTAGCATTCAAAATAAGCTGTTTCACCTAGTCTATGTTCCTTGCTTCAAGCTTTTTCTGTATGAAATTCACATCACCTGTTCATCCTTAACAGTCATTGATGAAACACTCTCCCAAACACTGCTAAGACCATCATCTTTTGCAAGCTGGATATAATCTTTCAAATCAAGTTTTGCTTTTCACTCTCCTTCACCTCATTCCCATGTGTCATGATGCTGCAGTGGGCAACAGAGCAGTTATGGAGTAACTAGTGTAGAGAGTCAGGTCATTTGAGCATGAGATTGTCAAACAAGCATGAAGGCAGTCAAATGTAGTTGCTACCCACATCCAAACCAGCTGTATTAACATATGATAGACATTCACAAACTACATGCTACAAGTAATTCAAGTGAGCATAAAAACCACATGCAAACTTCTAACTGGTAGCCCTTTATTGCCCATAGTGATCAGTGTATTCATGAGGGCTTCAAGGATGGAGCACTCAGGATTCCAGTTTCACAACCGATGTGCTACTGGAGGTATGTTGACGATACCTCTTTTGCCTGGCCTCGCAGATTTTTGAACCATGTCAGCAGTCTTCACCCCAGGGTTAAATTTACCATGGACGTTGGAAGCGATGGGAGGTTTCCATTTTTTAACATTGTGGTTTATAACAAACATGATGGTTCTCTGGGACATAGTGTTCACCAAAGGCTGACACATACTAAGAGTTGCCGTTCACCATTCCAGTGTTGCGGCATTCTCAGGACTCTGGTACAAGAACATATTTCTGACACAGTTTAACCTAGGAACTCATACAATTGACGGCTGTGTATGAGGAAAATGTACACTCTGAGAAGCAGATTTATTGGTATATGGAATTTGGACCATCCCAAGAGGTGCACAAAGAGGAGTATAGCTCTGTCATCTTTATTGCTTATGCTGGGGATGTAGTGTTTGAGATTGGAAATATTCTGAGGAGTTTTAACATTAAGACTGGGTTCTGTCTGCCTTCCAAGATTAAGACATAACTTGGCTCTATCAGATATGATTTGGGACTTTAACCCTGCCATATATAGAAATCCATGAGAATGTGGAAAGACTTACAGAAGCCACCTAGTGAGAATTTCATGAATTATTTCAGGAAAAAGTGTGCAAAATATAACCCATGCAAGAAATATATCCAGTTAACTTAGTGTCCTTGCTTGCTGACTGTGGGTAACATATGTTATTAGCAAGTTTCTTTATATCCCTGAGTTTAGTGAGTTTTGATTTCTTGCGAATACTAGCAGCATATATGAGTTCAGAAACAACACAATATGTGCAATTATCAGGTAAAATTTTGGAATATGCGGTTAGGATGAAAGTAAAGAGAACTGGTGCACTCACACCCAATGTAAACATGAATCAAAAATGAGAACAGGCAAGAGTATACACAAAATTTTAACAGAGCAATGTTCAGAATGCAGTTGAGGGATTGTGTGTGCTATATCACTTAAACTGCATATTTTTGTAATGCACTGTTGCTTGGGTTGCTCTTTCAGCCACTCACAGCACAAGACCTGTGACATCATGACAACATCCCTTTTTTGTCAAGAAAAGGCACAAATGCCACAGTTCAAGTGCAGAAAACATTAAACATCAGAAATTTAGAAATGAAAATACCAAGAAAATTAAGTATGCAGTGCATCAAAGATCTCTCCAAAACGCATCTGTTGTAGTAAACTGTTTGGAAATGTGACGTTGGAGGATAAATGAACTACCTATAGATTTTTACCTTGGAGTCAGCCTTTGATGCTATTTAGTAGTTCCTTACGAAACAGAAAGAAGCTACAGTATGTAAACGTTTGGCTAGAGTATGATATTCCCCCCTGCCCCTCTAAAATATTGGTTGTGATGACAGACTGTTCTGTAGCATAGCCAGAGGTCAAGATTAGCTCCAATTGATAAATTTTGTAGCCACCCCCACCATGAGATGTGCCTGAACTTAACCAATGACAACACACAAACGATTCCATTTAAAACCCCGACACATTGATATACTCAAACATGGAAAGGGATGGAAGACAGGATGATAAAGATTGCTGGCAAAACAGCTTCAATAAGAATAAATAACAAACATAGATGGTGAAACAAAGAATATTAGGAAGCTCTAACAAAACACAAGCAGCCCTGTCAAGGGTGGTATTCACACTAGAAGGAAAATTCATTTTACCACTGTAGCATTTTCAAAAAATCTGTTTCTTAATTGGCTTAAAATTGTTTCAAACCTTCTAAAATATGGGACAAAACACTGATTCCCTGGGGAAAAACTGTTCTGTGGAATTCTGAGCTGCTCCTTTAGTGCCTCACATGTCACGAAACAGCCTACTTGCACCAGCTCGATACACATGTTGGGTCTGGGTGTAGTCAAAAGCATTTCCACAACAATGATACATTAGCAAGAGCAGGCATCATTTGCAGGTGAAGCAACTGTTAAACCCGAGTTTTTGGAAACAGCCATAAGTCACACTTAGTATTTTTTATTTACTTGTTTCACTCTTCAAATGAAGAACAACATCATCAGAATATACAGTTTGAAGTTGGCTGACATAACTAAAGATTAAACTGTCTGTTTACTGAAGCAAATGATGACACTGACAGGAGCAAAGATTACATTTAATCTGTGCTGTCAGCCAACTTTAAACACAATCTTTAGTGCTGTTGGCCAACTTTAAATTGTATGTTCTTAAAATTCTGTAGTTGTTGAGGAGTAAAACTGGTAAATAAAAAATTATAAGAGTGACTTGTGGCTGTTTTCAAAAACTTAATAACACATTAGCTTGGCATCAGCAAGCATCTGTATGTTTACAAAAGACTATTCTTTCACTTCGAATGTTGATTTTTCTGAGTAGTATCAACTTTTGATAGTGTATTTGTGATCTTATATTATATAGTTTTGTCATTCAAGTGAGGAGGTGTGGTAAGAAAGTGTACTCAGGCAGAAAATGTACAAAAACATTGCATCCAAAAAGACATCAAAGCAGTATGTCATTAAAGTGTCCAAGGAATAGATATGAGGCCAAGAGCAGTTCGAAAGGAGTCATTGCCTCTGCTAAGAAACTGAAAGACAGTGACCAGGATTTGGATGCGAATTATGGACTGAGCTGTAGGATTATAAATTTTCTTGTCATTTTCTCTGTTATTTTTCAACATATGAAATGTAAAACGTGCAATGCAGACATCATGTTGCAAGAATGAAGTTTTCAAGGCTTAACCTCCACAATAATTATCACTTGTCCCCACTGCCCAGAAGCTGTTACACCAAGTAGTAAGTTTATATCGAACATATATGAAATCAACCATCCTAGCAAGATGCCTTCTTGGAATATGGCTAAACAGAATTGTAAAGTTTTGTGTGTTCATGGAATTGTCATGACTGATATTTCAATTGTTCTGTGATAAACTAGTGGATATGATTTAAATTGCAGTGGCAACAGTATGACAGGCCAGTGGTAAGAGTTTCTAAAAGTAGAATTTTTCAATTTGTTCATGTCTTTAACACATTTCAAGACTTCAAATGCATTTTTCTCAGAATATGATATTTCAAAACAGCATACAACATAACTCGAACAATTTTCAATCTTTTTATCTGAAAATTTAACCTTGAAGTGAACCACTAAGAGATTTTCTATTAGTTATTTTAAACAATAGTTATTAATAAATGACTGTCCTTTTTTGGTGAAAACTGAATGACTTCATTCAAATGCTTGTCAATTACACAAAATTCAGTTAACTTAAAATCCTCCACATTGTTCATTAGGTACACTCATGTGGATTACATAGATGTTTGTTTTTTCTCTTTTTTTCCAGATTCAAATAGGGACCAGTAATATTGCGTGCTGCTATTCACCTCAAATTCAACATGCCTCAGGAGAATTGCTGCAGTGTCACTATTTTGTAACATTTTCCAACAAAAATGTTTTCTACATACAACCCCATCTCTGCTTTTGAAAAGAAATGGAAAGTTAGCATTCCCAAACAAAGAAAATTGTGAATTATTAATTAAATATTTCATGAAATTATTATACTGTGATGAACCAAAAGAGAGACTTCCCACCTCAACATAGAAAGTGAACTTCTTGTATAAAATCCACCAGATAAGGAGGAACTTTTAGAAACCATTCAATAAATAAAAAACAACAAAGTAGCAGGTGCATAATTACAGAAACCAGGCAAAGGAAACCTACTGCAGATGTTAAAACAAGTAGTGCAGAATATACGGCTAAAGAAAGAAATTTCAGATGATTGGAAGTGCACCTTAATTTATCCTTCACATAGGAAAGGAGATAAAACTCTTGTCCACAACTACAGCGTGTATCACTCTTACCAGTTACATCCAAGATCCTTTTTTTTAAAGTTCTGAAGCAGATCTTGGGTCTCAAGCTCATTGTCCAAGACAGAATAGTAAAATGCATGCCGTATGTTACTGTATTTGTGGACGTCAAAAGGCATATGACTGTGTTGACATAACATCTTTGTTCCAAATATTGGAAGAGTTTTGTGTGGATGATACAACAAGGAATGTAATTTGGTATATACTTATAAATACAAAAACTAAAGATAATTTTTAGTAGAGGTACCTGAAGTGTTTGACGTGTGAATGAGTGTTAGGCAAAGAGAGGTCTACCCCCTATTTCTTTCCACCGTGTTCTTGAAAAGATCCAATAATGGGAACAAAAACTCAGAAAGAATGGGGCAAATGACAAGATGCAACTTGGCTACAAAAACAAGGATCTTACAATTCAATGTCTATCTCTTACTGACTGTCTTGAAACACCATCTGAAGACATAGTAATGGCAGCAATAACAATCAACATTTTGAAAATAACTGCAGGGAAAAAGACGTTTTAAAACATTTTAAGCAAAATTATAATACATGGCATATATAAAACATTCTACATTTCATGAACTTTGTTACAGAAAAATTAAGAGTATCAATAAATTTAAATATCTTGGTGAAGTAATGCAGATGAAAGAATGTGACAGAGAAGCTAATAGACTCAGAGCAAGGAAGGTGGAAATGGACTTTCAGTTAAATAAAGGTAAGAGTAATAAAACCGAAATGCTTATATGCAGCCTGGATGTAGTTAAGACAGGAGAAACAGAAAACATGGAAAGGAGCAGAGGGCAATCTGAAGAAATATACTGGGACAAATAAAACACAACACAAATACAGGAACAGGAGTAATGATGATCACTACATCTAAATGTAACAATGAGAAAACAGAAAACATTGTTTTATGGATATATGGTTCAGGCGAATGAAAACAGGTTCTGAAAAGGAATTTTTGAACATGTCAACATCCTGGTGCAAGTAGCACCAAAAATCAGAAGTGTTTGAAAGAGATGAAGACCGAAGAACATGTAATTCTGAGCAGAGAGAGGTTTCGAAAGAAGGACTTAGATTTTCATTTCCATCTTAAAAAAGAAAACTGGAGCAAAGTGGTCAGATGTATGGCAACAACAGCACTCTGATCAAATGAAAAATTACTGGAAAAACCAGAAGTAATTATTTATGAGGTCCATACAATGCATAAACTGAGTGGGGGTGGAGGGATGGTGATGGACCAATAACTCTGGCGTGGAGTTCAAAGAAAAACTTAAGGGAAGAACGGTCGGAAGAGATTCGTAAAGCAAAAAATGTAAATCAAAAATTTAAAGCTTTCTTAAATATTTTCCTTGATCACTTCCTATCCTGTTTTTGTTCAAAATAATAATGATTACTATTTGACAGGAGCAGAGACAATGAGCGAATAGCATGTGTGGTGAAGGGATTCGCTGCCAAGAAGAGAAAGACTCATCTACTTCAGAAGGTAAGTAGCTAACAAAAGTTGGAATTAAATGGAATTAAAGTACCTCTTACTCTAGGCTGTTATCAAAAAATTAAAATGTGTGTACTGTACACAAAAACTAAAACATGTCAAGCATTAACCAAAATGAAATGGAAAATTACCAAACAACAAATAATGAAAAACAGAAAACCAAATGATATCCATTTCGTGGATAAAAGCTGAAACTGTTGGTCATCACATTCAGTGATTACTTCCTCACAGTCACTGCAAAGACTTAACCAGTGAAAAAACAACCAGATACAAATGCACCAGATTTACTATGAGACGCATTGTATACACCGCTGACAGACATTAGCTGCAGATATTTAAACCTGAAGGAGATTTCAAAAAAATCATTATGTTGCTAAGGATGGTAATCATCCTGTTTGTGACAGTGCTTCTCACAGAATATCAAAATCTTATGTTGATTTCATAGGAACAATGAAGTTTTTTCGTGAGTCAATGGTACAAGGGATAACCCTTAACAGGTCTGAATAAAAAATAATGATACCTAAGTACCGAAAGAGAGACAAGAAAATAACCTATAAATTCAAACTCCTGTTACCCAGTCCATGCTTTTGAAATCTTTTTAGAGACAGTGGCCTACAACAGAAAATTGGTTCATTTTGCACAGTGTAAATTGTGAACTGCCCCAAGTTTAGCATTTGTTAAGAATTTTCTAAAGAAAACACCATACATTATCCCACAAATTAAGTCCTGGCATGGTTTAACACCAAAAAGTATTCTGTTGATACATTCCGAATCACCCACCACCTTCACTAGTGTAGTATATAAAACCCTAGTTGTGAAAAAAATATTATTGCTTTAGTGGCATCCCTCTTGCATGGATTGAGTATTGGCTGTACAACAAGAAGCAAAAGGCCACATTAGAAAATGACACCACAGGAATAAAACTGAACTCTTGATGGAGACACATGAGGTTCGATTCTGTTTCTTGTTGTGTTGTTGCTCCTAATCCATATAAATAAGCTACAAGTGACTTTAATGAACTATTCAAAAACTGAAGTGTGTGCTGATGCCAAGCACACTGATAAAGAACCCAAACCAAAACAGCTCAGGGACAGTCTAGATGACGGCTTAACAGGATTACAACTGGCTCACAGCAAACAGCTTAAGATTTACCTTTACAAACACTCATATTATCCACTTTCAAATAAACAAAGATCACCAGTCCTACCAAAACCAAATGTTAATCATCATATACTAAATGAAATGTCACATCTAAAACTCTTTTGATTCTAGTTGGGATATAATCAACAAACAGACAAAATAACCAAGACACTAAGTCTGGCATGCTTTGCACTTGGAAATATCTCTCAATGTGTTTTCCATTTTGTTGTTATTCCATCCTGGACTTAACATTGTTTGATTTTGTCTCAATGTGGTGACTAAGACCAGATTGCTGACTTATTTTGAATATTTTACATCCCTTTGACTTTTAGAATTACCTTCTAGGGTCAATGCAGCTAAAGCAAAGAAAATATTCATTCAGCAAAAGTGAGGTATTGGAATCCTTACATTCACTTTCAGGCATACTTACCCTTTAATGGCATTTGTTGCTAATAATGAAAATCAGTTTCAGATGAAGTGTTGTATATAGAAGCACAATAAAAGATCAAAAAATAGTACCGATGCAGATTTCATCTCCTTGTCTAGGGTACAGAAAATGGTATTTTATATTTTGACGCAAAGATCTTCCACAGTCTGTTGCACAGAAAATAAGAAATTGAGAATCCCTATAAATTCAAAAGAAAATTTAAAATAACCTTGCTTGCTATTCCTCCTATAAACATCTCATCGTCTCGATTCATGGATTACAGGTTCCCGTTAGGAGCAGTAGTAACATAATGTAAATAACATTCACATATTGGGCCTACAGCCTCTGCCGACTGAAGAACAAGGAGGGAACTATGATTCTGGGATACATGATCACTACAGGCGTTATTGCCACCAGACAAATCCTGATGATGCTACAGCTTCTTTATTCAAGCAGCTTCTCATATGACCTCATGAGGCTGAGTGGAACCCAACTTCCTGTTCCAGAAACATCTGAGAAGGGACAAGGGATCAAATCTGTCTCCCTCCACACCAACGGCAGCAATGTTAACCATTTAGCTATACAGGTGGTCAGTAGAGTAACGTTCACAGTAAAAAGACCGCTGTTCTTACAGCATACACAGAAGTGTCAGTATATGACAAATAGCTATGCAGTAATGCAGATGTTAAACAGCAATGGATAATAAATAGCTGCAGTTTAATGTAACTGAGAAAGTACCAGCTTTTTCTGATGTAGAAACTTCCCCGTTAAACTTACTGCAACAGATTTCGCCTGAGTCGGTGTCAGTACTTTATACTACTTAATTTAATGTTATTTATAAAAAATTTCAAACAGCCGTTATACTTTGCGAACATAACTTTTACCTCATTCCACATTCTTAAAAGGTTCTTCATGGGGGGATCTACAACAGACAATCAACTAAAAGTCAGCTAATGCTTATGATAACTAAAACTTTATTAACCTAAAAATGCATTAAGTTGTCACGAAAGAGTGATCACTGGAAAATAGCGACAAAAATGTGTAACAAGATTGTGAAAAATATACTACACATATAACCACAATATGAAAAGAATAGATTGTAACTCGTCATATACAGTAGGTGTTGTGTGGCAGACAGGCACAATGAAAAAAAGACTGCTAGATATTACTAGCTAAGTCATTTATCAGGTTAGACTAGGCAAAACAAAACAAAACCAAACTCTCTCTCTCTCTCTCTCTCTCTCTCTCTCTCTCACACACACACACACACACACACACACAGCAGCCATGAGACACTGTCATCAAAGGGTGTTAAGGGTTGGGCATTACTGCCCGGAGGTGGAATTGGCCATGTGATTGCACTTGTGTGTGTGTGTGTGTGTGTGTGTGTGTGTGTGTGTGTATTATGTTTTGTCTAGATGTGATGAAGGATTTAGATAATATCTAGCAGTATTTTTTCACTGTACCTCTCTGCCTCTCAATGCCTCATTTACGTAACGACTACCAGTCTATCCTTTTCATATTGTTTTTACCCTGTTCTGAATTTTCCACTCCTATAAATGTGTATTTATAACATTGCTGTTGAATGTTGTCCTGATTTCTTCTCTTTTGTTTATAGGTTTTGATTCTTTGCTACACCATAAGATCGCTACTGGAGATGGAAATAGATTGATGTTTCAGAAAAGGCAAGTGAAGCTGCCTTCAAAGAAAAGAAACAAAGAAGTGAAAGTAAGCTTCACCAAACACACACACACACACACACACACACACACACACACACACACACACACATTCATCATGGATAAAATGCAATTATATTTCAGTTCAGTATAAAAATCCCTAACCCTACTCAATCACAAGCAATTATTCTCATTAAGTCCACTTTTTTTTCATTGCTTTGAGAATTCTTAAGCTCAAGGTATTTTTTTTAAAAAGTAATCCCCTGTATGTGCAAA
The DNA here is from genome assembly GCF_023897955.1 of Schistocerca gregaria. NCBI lineage: Eukaryota > Metazoa > Arthropoda > Insecta > Orthoptera > Acrididae > Schistocerca > Schistocerca gregaria. Next base: position 321,354,484 of record NC_064920.1, on the reverse strand, counting down.
CTTTTCCATTTTCCCTCTTGTTTTCGGTGTTTTCAGTCCAGAGACTGCTTTGATACAGCTCTCCATGCTACTCTATCCTGTGCAAGCCTCTTCATCTATGAATAACTAATGCAGCCTACATCCTTCTGAATCTGGTAACTGTATTCATCTCTTGGTCTCCCTCTTTGATTCTTACCCTTTGCACTTCCCTCCAGTACTAAATTGGTGATCCCTTGATGCCTCAGAAGGTGTCCTACCAACCGATCCCTTCTTCTAGTCAAGTTGTGCCACAAATTCCTCTTCTCCCCAATTCTATTCAGTACCTTCTCATTAGTTAAGTGATCTACCCATCTGAACTTCAGCATTTTTCTGTAGTACTAAATTTCGAAAGTTTCTATTCTTTTCTTGTCTAAACTGCTTATCATCCATGTTTCACTTCTGTACATGGCACACCATGAAAATACTTTCACAAAAGACACCCTGACACTTTAATCTATACTCAATGTTGACAAAATTGTATTCTTCAGAAACACTTTCCTTGCCACAGGCAGTCTACATTTTATATATCCACTCTACTTCTACCAGCATCTGTTATGTTACTCCCCAAATAGCAAAACTCATTTACTACTTTAAGTGTCTCATTTTCTAATCTAATATCCCCAGAATCACCTCATTTAATTTGACTACATTCCATTATCCTTGTTTTGCTTTTGTTGATGTTCATCTTATAACCTCCTTTCAAGACACTGTCCATTCTATTCAGCTGCTCTTCCAGGTCTTTTGCTGTCTCTGACAGAATTACAATGTCATTGGCAAACCTCAAAGTTTTTATTTATTCTCCATGGCTTTTAATTTCTACTCCAAATTATTCTTTTGTTTCCTTTGCTGCTTGCTCAATACACAGACTGAATAACGTCAGGGATAGGCTACAACCCTGCCTTACTCCCTTCTCAACCACTGCTTCCCTTTCATGTCCCTTGACTCATATAACTGCCGTCTGGTTTCTGTACAAATTGTAAGTAGCCTTTCACTCCCTATATTTTGCACCTGCCACCTTCCGAATTTGAAAGAGGGTATTTCAGTCAACATTGTCAAAAGCTTTCTCTAAATCTACAAATAATAGAAATGTAGGTTTGCCTATCTGTAACATATCTTCTAAGGTAAGTCATAGGGTCAGTATTGCCTCGTGTGTTCCAGAATTACTATGGAATCCAATCTTCCCCGAGGTCAGCTTCTACCAGTTTTTTCCATTTGTATGTAATAAATTCATGTTAGTATTTTGCAACCATGACTTATTAAACTAAAAGTTCGATAATTGTCACACCAGTCAGTACCTGCTTTCTTTAGGATTGGAATTATTATATTCTTCTTGAAGTATGAGGGTATTTCACCTACCTCATACATCTTGCTCACCAGACCGAAGATTTCTGTCATGGCTGGCTCTCCCAAGGCTATCAGTAGCTCTAATGGAATGTTGTCTACTCCTGGGGCCTTGTTTTGACTTAGGTCTTTCAGTGCTATGTCAAATTCTTCACGCAGCATCATATCTCCCCTCTCATCTTCATTTATGTACTCTTTCATTTTCGCAATATTGCCCTCAAGTACATAGTCCTTGTCTAGACCCTCTATACACTCCTTCCAACTTTCTGCTTTCCCTTCTTTTCTTAGAACAGGTTTTACATCTGAGCTCTTGATATTCATACAGGCGTTTCTCTTTTCTCCAAAGGTCTCTTTAATTTTCCTGCAGGTAGTATCTGTCTTATCCCTACTGGTATATGCTTCTACATCCTTACATTTGTCCTCTAGCTATCCCTGCTTAGCCATTTTGCACTTCCTATCACTCTCATTTTTGAGATGTTTGTATTCCTTTTCACTTGCATTTTTATATTTTCTCCTTTCATTAATTAAATTCAATATCTCTACTGTTACCTAAGGATTTTTACTAGCCCTTGTCTTTTTACCTACTCAATCCTCTGCTGCCTTGACTATTTCATCTCTCAAAGCTTCCCATTCTTCTTCTACTCTATTTCTTTCCCCTGTTCTGGTCAGTTGTTCCCTAATGCTCTCTCTGAAACTCTCTACAACTTCTGGTTCTTTCAGTTTATCCAGGTCCCATCTCCTTAAATTCCCACCTTTTTGCGGTTTCTTCAGTTTTCAACTACAGTTCATAACCAATAAATTGTGGTCAGAGTCCACATCTGTCCTTGGAAATGTCTTACAATTTAAAACCCGATTCCTAAATCTCTCTCTTAACATTATATAATCTGTCTGAAAACTTCCACTGTCTCTAGCTCTCTTCCATGTACACAACCTCCTTTCATGATTCTTAAACCAAGTGATAGCTATGATTAAGTTATGCTCTGTGCAAAAGTGCAAAAGTGCAAAAGTCTACCAGGCGGCTTCTCCTTTCATTCTTTAACCCCAGTCCATATTCAGCAGCTACTTTTCATTCTCTTCCCTTTCCTACAATTGTATTCGAATCCTCCATGACTACTAAATTTTTGTCTCCCTTAAATATCTGAATAATGTCTTTCATCGCATCAAACATTTCTTCAATCTCTTCGTCATCTGCGCAGCTAGTTGGCATATAAACTTGTACTACTGTGGTACACATGGGCTTCGTGTCTATCTTGGTTACAATAATGCATTCAGTACGCTGTTTGTAGTAGCTTATCATCGTTCCTATTTTTTTATTCATTATTAAACCCACCTCTGCATTACTGTTATATGATTTTGTATTTATGACCCTTTATTCACCTGACCAGAAGCCTTGTTGCTCCTGCCAATGAACTTCACAGTCACAACTATATCTAATGTTAACCTATCCATTTTCCTTTTTATATTTTCTAACCTATCTGACCGAAGAAGGGATCTGACACTCCTGATAATGACGTCATCCTGAGTAGTCCCCGCCTGGAGCTCCAAATGGGGGACTGTTTCACCTCCAGAATATTTCACCCAAGAGAATGCCATCATATTTAACCATACAGTAAAGCTGCAAGCCCTCAGGAAAAATTACAGTTGTAGTTTTCGCTTGGTTTCAGCTGTTCGCAGCAGCAGCACCACAGCAAGGCCGTTTTGGTTGATGTCAATCATCCAGACTCTTGTCCCTGCAACTACTGATAAGGCTGCTACCCCTCTTCAGGAACCACACATTTGTCTGGCCTCTCAACAGATATCCCTCCGTTGTGGTTGCACCTACAATACGGCTATCTGTATCGTTGAGGCACACAAGCCTCCCCACCAACAGCAAGGTCCACAGTTCATACTCATATTTATGCCAACTTCCATTTTACAATGTATGGCAATATTAAAACATGGCTAGATGCAAATAATTTTACTTACCTCAGGCTTAGATCTGGAGATGCACATCTGACAATAGGACTTGGCACAGGAGGAACAACGCGGAAAGCAAATGTCACATAATTCTTCCATAAATGCATGTACATATCTCTTTCATTCACAGGTTTTTTTACTGTTGCCGATCCACGAAGTAGAGATGCACGGTTATCATTAACAGGCCTATAAAAACAAAATAGTGTACATCAACACAGAATCATGCAATCATAATTAGAATGGGACACAAATTAACTTTGAAAATGTTGATAAGCAATATTTGCAAATAAAACAATGAGGCTGACAGTATAACTCCTCAAGTGGCAACATTTTGTGTCCTTGAATGCGGTGATAGGTCAACATCTTAGCTATCTTGAATGCAAGTTTCGATTCATTAGTGGTATTCAGTGTACATTCTGAATTTTTTCATGAAGAAGATCTTACTTGTGGTTTATGAAAGTAAATGATGTTAATTTTGAGCAACAATTTTCAGAGTGATGTGGCAAGGATGATAATACCTTGTCAAAAAAATCGGGATATATTTACCTCTGTGCTAGCACCTACTAATAGCCCCTGTCTAGGATACTGGTGCACGGGTTCAACAGCTCTGAAGATAATTGGTTGTATTGGCCTCTACCTGATCTGAGGCCCAGTACACAGGAACGCGTTGCTCGGATTTCGATGGAACCGCTGAGTATTGGACTCGGGCTCCAGCATCTGGAGTCAGTGGCCATGTGTGTGCGAGTTGTGCTTTTGTGACTGTATGTGTGTTTTCTATTTCAGAAGAAGGAATTAGTCCAACAGCTTAATCTTTAGCAGTTTTTTTCATTGTACCTGTCTTTAACTCAGTGTGCTGTCTATGTGGTGAGTATAAATCTAGCCTTTCTATATTGTTGTTATTCCATCCAGGGCTTCCCATTGTCAGAATATGATGAAAGTTATTTTACAAGTTAATGAAAGAAACATCACAAAAAAATTTTAGATGGCACTGATCATTTTAAATCTTTTTTTCTGCACAGTAATATCAAATTCTTACTGTGCAGTAAATTATTAAATGAACTTCACAGTCAAACAAAACTGCAAAATCTACTGCTTTATACAGTTGTAAAAATGAAATTCAAGCTACTAAACAAGATGGGATTATTTCAAGTATGCCCACTTGTAACCTCATTGTGTTAAACAACTATTTTCACAAATGAGCTAAATCATATGTTAGTAATTAACCAAATTACCCAAAAAGCTGAGAGAAATAAATATAGATAGTAGGGGAAATGGTACATCATTCACCCAAGCAAAACAAGACAAGTGAACAGGAGACAAAATGGATTCATTATCATTATCATTATTCCTAACTGATGTTTTGTATACTACTATGCTGTACATCATCAGATGACCTGTAGGTAAGATGGTAAACTCCGAAAGCTGTTAACTGAACAAGCACAATTCTGTGACTGATGAGCAAGTTTATGTGCCCTCTTTCCAGACCACCCACTGAAGTCTGCTGCAGTTGGAGGGGAAACACCAAGTCAAAATTATTAATATCTATCATCACATCCTGAAATCTAGAAACTACTGACACAGACAATGCAGAAGCCTCTAATTTAGAAATCTGAGGGATAATACAGTTTTGCAGACAGTCAGCATACTCAGTTTCCACTAGCACCAGTTCCCTCATGATACTCTTTGTTTCATCATACATCACTTGATCCCTCAGTCTACTTTTTTTTACCTCGCTATTTCATCTTGGACTCTTATTATGAGCTCTATTTATCCCTTTTTCCTGTCTTATGAGTGGTCACCATCTATCCTGCCTCCATGCCCTCCTGTCACCAGCTGTTTTCCTGAGTAAGTGCTGCATTATAAGAAAAGTTGCCACTCACCATATAGCAAAGATGCTGCGTGGCAGATGGGCATAACAAAAAGATGTCACAAATAAAAGCTTTCGGCCAGTAAGGCCTTTGTGAAAAGTAGACTACAGATGCACACACAAACACACACTCATGCAAATGGAACTCACACACGAATGACTGCAGTATCAAAACAATTGAGTCTCAGTTGCCTCAGACTGAAGTTCTGTGTGTGCAAGTTGTGTTTGTATGAGTGTGTGTTTGTGACTGTAGTCTATTTTTCACAAAGGCCTTCTTGGCTGAATGCTTTTATTTGTGACATCTTTTCATTATGCCTATCTGCCACTCAATATCTTTGCTATAGGGTGAGTGGCCACTTTCCTTTTCATAATATCATTACATTCCATCCTGGATTTCTGGATTTTCTATTGTTTGATCTACTTAGAACTTAAGTTGAGCTTAATGTGATCAGACATATTGAATAATGTATTTGAAGTTATGAGTTATTGATAACTGGATCTGTTTTCACCACTGGTGTAAATAGTTGAAGCAATTAAGCAGATTATCACTGAAGATGTGCTCATCATTCAGTAGCTGGAAATAGGGAAACACACTCTTATAGCATTACCCTGCCTGGAGACGAAGTCAAGAAGAATAAATTCACGCACTGCCATGGTACGGAGTAGCCAGAGCATGAAAACAAAAGAAAAGGCAACCATATTTGAAGAACAACGATAAGAAATAACTCAGACCACATTAGACTGACAGATCTGCCACACTGTGTTCCTTACTCATGGTGTTACAGTCAAGTCGCCTTACAAACACAAGAAGGGGAAACAACACACTGCCTCACATTGCTTTTATCCACCTCTGTGGAATCACATCTGTCACCATATTATTACCTCCTATCATCCTGTTCCATCTACCCCTTTTCCTTTTCTTCTTTCATGTCCTTCCCACCCGTTCCATTTGAGATCACTTATCACTATGGATCAGATCAATCCACTAGTTAGACTGCTTCTCACAGGTGTAGTGCCAGTATTTCTTCCTCCTCCACTTACTCCTAGTGTATTCTTTACATTGTTATTTCATGTTCCCATATTTGTTTGTTTGTTCTTTTCCAGTGTAATTATTTTGTCAACAGTTTTAACCTCTCACTGTGTACATGAAAAGTGCTCTTGTTGCCTCCATTTAAGTACTGTTCTATTTCCATAATCTTAATTACCAGATTTCTGTTCCCAAGATACCACTATCCCATAATTAGTGCTAAGTTTTTTTTTGCCACCATATAGTGAATGGTGGAAGTTGTCTTGTACCACTACTAGTCATACCCTTTCCTGTTCTGCAAATGGAGCATGGGGAAAATGACTGACTGTATGCCTTTGCACAAGCCCTTAACTTGTCTTCATGGTCCTTACGAAAGACACACAACGGTGGGAGTAGAAATGTTCTGCTGTCAGTGCAAATGCCAGTTCTCTAAATTTTCTTAATAGCATTTCACGAAAAGAACATCGTCTTCCCTCCAGAGTTTTCCATTTGAGCTATCAAAGTGGCTCCATAATATCTACATGGAATCCAACTTGGTGGTGGTCCCAAAAACTTGAGTAGTACTCACGAATGGATCACACTAGTGTTCTATACATGCGCATCTTTATAGATAAGCTATACTTTCCTAATATTCTCCCAATAAATCGAAGTTGACCATTCACCTTCTCTGCTACCAACCATTCATGCTCATTCTATTTCATATCACTTTGCAATGCTCATTCAATTTCATATCACTTTGCAAAGTTACGCCAAGACATTTAACATGTTGACTGCTACATGAAGCCATGAGAAAACTCACATTAGTCCAATGGTACTGTGGTACAGCAATGCCAAGCTGACCTCCAATATCAACACTTACTCAATGCAGGTGAGTAAATATATTAGGGCCTATGTTTCTTATCATGGTAGAAGATAATTAGATTTAAAATGAAATGCTTATTGACATTCATTCACTGTGTTGCATGGCAAGTCTGTTTTCTCATGGTTACCATTTAGCCCACTAGATAGGATTTCATAGAAATTAGCTTGTTGCCTGAGATCTGTGTACATTACGACATAACAGTAGAACACTGTGGAACTGTTTGACATTTATACTCAGTCAGTTCTCGGAAGTCCTTGGTCTGGTGTAGACAACCACCTGTCTCTATTTAAATACGTAAACATGAAAATGACAGTACAAGAGATGGTGGTTAAATTATTTGTGCCAAAAAATGTTGCTGAGGGTTGTGTTCTCGTCATCAGGGGAAGAGGAGGTGAATGTTGAAGAACAGCATGATCCAAGAGGTGATCAATCAAAGTTTATACTTTTTACCTGCCCTGGGATTAAAATTAAAAATTTGAATATAATATCAAATGTACCAATACAAACCAGCGATGAACTAAATGTTCTGGAAAAAACTGTTTGAAGAAATTGCTTAACAAACAAACTTACATGCATTGCAGTAATGAGGAGGTGGATTCTACCAGCACTTGGGAAAATGGACAGTGAAAAACAAAAATGAAATAAAATAATTTTTTGGGCTAATTCTATGGATGGGATAATCAGATTACCATCCTTATAGTTATATCAGCCCATGCTCCTGCACATATGCAAAGAATTCTGCAAAAAAAACATGTACAGAAACCTATATGAAATATTACTGGGAGAGATACATTTTGCAAATAGCAAAAAGACTAACGGTTCCAAAAATTTGTCCAAAATACAACCACTTATAAACGCTTTGGATATAAATTTTAAAACATACATTTCATCAGAAGATATATGTACCGACGCAGCTCTGATTCCATTTCATGGTCACACTATATTTGGACAAGATTTAAAACAAAAATGCCACAAACATGGAATGAAAATATTTTAATATTTGTATTGTGCTGCGGCTCTGGTTACATGTGTGCCATTCACGTATATACTGGGAAAACTTTGGAAAATGAAAATACTCTACCACTGAAATTGTAATCTCTCTTTATAGAAGTTTACTCTGTAAGGGACACATGCTGTATACCAACAACTACAGAAATGGTGGCCAAATGAATCAATAAAAATATGCATTTACTAAGAACATTACATTCAAATCAACGGGGAACTCCACAAAAAGTAGAACCGAAAAAGTAAAATATGTTACTGCAAAGGAGAATAAGAAAGGACTAACCAAATAACCATTTTAAAATGGAAAGATAATCATGACATATTACTTCTGTCAACAAAGCACTCATCATAAATGGTAAACTTTAACATCTGATGGGAACCCAACATGAAAGTACAAATTGTAATCAACTATAACAGAGGAAAGACAGCTGTCAACTTATCTGACTAAGTGAATGTCAATAGTAATCCACTATGCAGATCTATTAAATGGTATAGAAAGTTAGCCTTTGAGCTTTTACTGAAGACTCTGATTTTGAATGTTCACATTTTATATAAAAATATCACCAAGAAGGTTACCAGTATAACCGCATTCAAGAAGAAATTACCAATCCACCTCACAAACTGCTGAGATCCAAGATATTATAAACTATGCTACGAAGAAAATGTGAAACAACTTTAAAAACAAATGGCCATAAAATTTACTAAGGAACTTACCATATTTTATGGTACCTGTGAACCTTTTTATGTTTATCATGTTTCAATAAATTCATTGAAGCTTTTTGGTCAGGAAATCAATTACTTTTACTGACATTGATGATATAATCATTTAATAAAAATATTAAGAAAATATTAAATACATTTTAATTAATTACTTAACACAATATAATTTAATACAATGTATTTTTCTACAATACTGTGAAAAGGAAAGTTGCTGTTCACCGTATAGCGCAAATGCTGAGTTGCAGATATGCACAACAAAATGACTGTCACAAACAAAGCTTTTGGCCAGTACGCCCTTAATCAAAAATAGATGATCACACACACACACACACACACACACACACACACACACACACACACACACACACACTGTATTCGAACATTACACAATAAGTTTTCCTAATCACTTGTGTTAACTATTTTTATTTATTTTTTATTTATTTATTACTATATACATGAGTCACATGAACTTTCTTTCAGCTGCTGGGGACTTTTTGCTGGGCGAGGGACTTGCAATAAATGCAGGCTAAGTAAGGGGTCAATGCCACAGAGTACTCCCTGTAAAATCAAATTTGGTTTCCATCTGGACCTAATGACTTATTTGCTTTCAAACTCTTTCAGTTGCTTTACTACACCAGTAATACTCATTATTAGCTTCTCCACATGGGAGTCTGTTTGACAGTCAAACAACAGTATGTCTATATAATCCTTCTTGTGTATGATTCCTTAAATATGAAATTTTAAAACTTCAGTTTTCATTTTGCTGCCTTCTACACCAGGCTGGTTGATGAGTGACTGACAGTAAGTCTTCAATCCACTTAGGTATTTTACTTAGGACCAGAATTTTCTCAGATTCTCACCGAGATCTTTCAATAAGGTATGATGATGGAAGTCACTCAAGTTTCGCACATCAGTATTTTATAGACACATGAATTTATGCTAATTTTTGCCCATCAATATTTACATAGTCCTCAGCATTTCACAAATTTAGTTTTTAAACCTCAGTGAGTTCTTAATCTGCTTACCCAGCACATACTTCTCCAGAACCTGATTTACGATTAGTTTAAGCCTTTCCCTTAATTTCACTACATCCATCATATTGGAACTAAATTCATTGTGTAAGCAGAATGCAAAGTACTTACACACACACACACACACACACACACACACACACACACACACACACCGTACTTACGTTGGGTCTATAACTGTGAAAAGTGTATTGACTCTTCCAAACACAAATGGCCATGAATGCATTACAGCTGTTGGACATGTAGTAAGTACACGCCCTCTTTCCATGAACCCAAATAAGCATGTAGCCCATGGATCAGCACCATTTAAATTTAAAGAGGATGCCTTAATGTTATTTTCATCCTGTAAACCTGTTGTAAAACATACACATTAGTCATATCAAAATTATTTTGCAACTGTAATTCTGGATCAACTTAACTCCTACATATTCCAGGAATACAGACAAATTCACAAAATGAAGATATATGTATAGAAAGGAACAATGCCGTTGGACACACAACCACATAAATTATTGAAACTAAAAACCTAAATTATTATTATTATTTAGAATGTGCAAATTACATTTCTGTTTCTATTTTAGTCACGTTGAAAGTGTCTTCTTCAGAGTTCTCCATAAAAAATAAACGTGTACTTTATCTTTTTAAGATATGTGGCATTTTGCCTTCAGGAACATTTCTGCATGCACAAGTTTTTGACGTACTACAGAGGACTGCTAATTTCTTTCTGTTTGTTTGATGACACTATAAGTACATTGCATTTCTTGCAATTGGGCTCTTAAGAGTCCATATATATGTGTGTGTGTGTGTGTGTGTGTGTGTGTGTGTGTGTGTGTGTTACAGTATCTGTTATAAGTTCAGAATGTAAAAATGATGATTATAATAAAAAATCTGGGTTGTTAGACTGCTACCAATAACTTAACACAGTACAGTTTCATACCTACTGTATGTGTTTTTGTATAAAAACTTGGCAATATATTTCTGTTTCGTATGTACTAAATTACCTACCAATTACTGAAATAATTAAATCATTTATAGTTCCTCGCCATTTCTGGTTTCAAACACATGCTCATCTTCAGATGGCTGCAACAATTTAAGGAGATGAACCAAACAATGGAAAATCCAGAGTGGAATGTAACAATATTAGAGAAGGAAAGCTGCTACTCAGGATATAGAGGAGAAGCTGAGTCACTGATAGGCACAACAAAAAGATTCACACAATTACAGCTTTCGGCCTTTAAGGCCTTTGTCAACATGTGAGGACAGTGACTAAGTTAGTTAGTCACTGTCCTTATCCATCCAGCCTCCTCCCTGTTCCCATTCCAGCACTACACAGCTGTCATTTCACCGCCACACTCAGTCTTTTTATTTCTCTCCTTTCTGCTACTTCCCCCCTTCCCCCCTCTCTCCTGCCCTCCGTCTAAACTGCAGCACTTCACTGTTCACCACTCCCACCATACTGTCTCTCCCCTTCCCACACCATCCTCCTACTTACCCCCAGCCCCAGTCATCACTCCCATCATGCACTGGTGCTGCTGCTCACAGTGTGGTCTCAGTTGCCTGAGACTGCAGGTGTGTGTGTGTGTGTGTGTGTGTGTGTGTGTGTGTGTGTGTGTGTGTGTGTGTGTGTTTGACAAAGGTCTTAGTGGTCGAAAGCTATATAATTGCATGCCTATCTGCGACTCAGCATCTCCGCTACAGGGCGAGTAGCAACTTTCTTTCTCTAATATTGTTAAGGAGATAAATTATTGATCATTCTTTGCAAATTATTGAATGCTATGGTGCGCTAAAATGATTTTAAGTCTAGAATACAGAAAACAAAAGTTGAAGATAGCTGAAACCAACGAAAATAAAAACACAAGATGTACAGTATGGTTCACATAATTAAAGTCAAATCTTTCAGTTCTTTCTTTGAAAATTACATGTTTTCACACTGCACATAATTGATACTATGTCAATTTTCATTGTAACACTTGTTTCTAGCAGAATAAACACTAAATATCTAAGCCTCAAATACGGAGTGCAGCAACATTCACTTTTTCATGAAAGATACAGCATTGAAACTGTCGAATCCAAGCACTAACATGCCCATATTCTGCTAACTGGATATCTAAATTAAAGAACCATTTAGTGACTGTAAGACTGTTATTTCCTGCTTAACAAATCATCCATGTTTAAATACAAGTGAATGATGAGTAGTTGACACTGGCAAAATTCATTATCTGTGGAAAGTGTCATTGCGTGCCATATTTTAGATTGTGACAAAACTTACTCTTATGCTGACATGCAAAGCAAATCGAAATCTCAAGGACTGGTAAGTCACTATATATGGCAGAAAAGCCAATACTCTGTTGTTGTTGTTGTTGTTGTTGTTGTTGTTGTGGTGGTGGTCTTCAGTCCTGAGACTGGTTTGATGCAGCTTTCCATGCTACTCTAGCCTGTGCAAGCCTCTTCATCTCCCAGTACCCACTGCAAACTACATCCTTCTGAATCTGCGTAGTGTAGTCATCTCTTGGTCTCCCTCTACGATTTTTACCCTCCACGCTGCCCTCCAATACTAAATTGGTGATCCCTTGATGCCTCAGAACATGTCCTACCAACCGATCCCTTCTTCTGGTCAAGTTGTGCCACAAACTTCTCTTCTCCCCAATCCTATTCAATACTTCCTCATTAGTTATGTGATCTGCCCATCTAATCTTCAGCTTTCTTCTGTAGCACCACATTTCGAAAGCTACTATTCTCTTCTTGTCCAAACTATTTATCGTCCAAGTTTCACTTCCATACATGGCTACACTCCATAAAAATACTTCCAGAAATGTCTACCTGACACTTAAATCTATATTTGATGTAAACAAATTTCACTTCTTCAGAAATGCTTTCCTTGTCATTGCCAGTCTACATTTTATATCCTCTCTACTTCGATCATCATCAGTTATTTTGCTCCCCAAATAGCAAAACTCCTTTACTACCTTAAGTGTCTCATTTCCTAATCTAATACCCTCAATATCACCCAACTTAATTCGACTACATTCCATTACCCTAGTTTTGCTTTTGTTGATGTTCATCTTATATCCTCCTTTCAAGACACTATCCATTCCGTTCAACACTCTGATGTTATGAAGTTATAGTATATACATTATTTCTAACTTCCATGCACAAATATTGTGATCTGTCAACAAATGTAAATCAAATTGAGAGTGCCATTACTATACACATTAGCACTAACCTGCTGTCCATGCACAAGAATTACGATCTGCTATCCACTGTAAATCAATATTTGATATTGAGAGCGCTGCTGCCTTTTCTGCTGGAGGTAGCATACTTAAACATTTTTCCAGAACCTGTGGGCAGCATTGATCAATAACATCTATCACAGGCTGGTCATCATCTGCACAACCAAGGCACTTCAGTAATGCTTTCACTTCTTTCAGTATATGTACTGCCAAGCGTCTTGGGTATAAACGACAATTGCACAGCATCACCAATGCAAAGCCCTCTACCATGTGGAAAACATTTGATACTGGTTCTGCCTTCTGTGGAAAAGAGCACAAAGGGTCACTAGGATTTCCTCAAATTATACACAACATACTTTATAATACAAATAAAATAAAATGTCTATTGCACAGTATTTGTTTTACAGTGACATACCTAGAAGCTTATTTTCTCTGTTAACAGTAATTCAGAACAGGATGGAATTATGCACTAAAATTCACTATTTAGAGGGAAATATGTTTAGTGTAACGAGAACTCGATAAAAGAAGCACTTTATAATTAAATGTGTACTGTTACATGAATAAAAATGTATCAAATCTCAATGTCATAATGCATTTAAAATGTAAATAGATGTATCTCAAAAATGAAAAATATCAAACATGACCTACATGAAACATGAAAGTATATCAAGTTCCAACGTTTATCGAACAGTGTGACAGATGTTTAGGACACTGATATTCAGGGTGGTCAGTAACAGTCAAAAAAGCTTTGCTGCAGGGTAGGTTCAGCTGAGAAATAGCTGTTTAGAAAAAAAATCAATGTATTGTGCCATTTCTGAATTAATTATTATTTAATTTAGCCAATCGGGCCAATCAATATGCAAGCTCAAGCAGCCAGCCAGATACAATTAGTGTCAGTTGTTGTAGATGATAGTGTATGAGACCATTTAGTCTTTAGCTCAGGTTTGATCCTTACTACTGCCCTACATCCAATTTTTGTATCGCTCTCTTGTTCAGTTCTTTTTTAAATCAAACAAAGAACATGTTCCACAATACAATCTTTGGCAGGTCACTTGAATTTGTGTGCACAGTAGCCTGATTGGCTAACTTCAATGCTAACTAATTTGGAAATGGTGCTTCATGTTGAATTAGTTTCTTAGCAATTATTTCTCTGCATAAACTACCCTGCAAGGCCCTTAAAAGCTTTTCAGACCACTTCTGACCACCCTGAATATGCCTGTTCCCTAACTTTCCATATGTAGGACATTAAAAAAATACTTTTGCATTCAAGTTAAATAGGTATGGTGGAATTGAAAAGCTCTAATCTCTATCAACCATAGTTTGGTCTACAATTTCTTTTTTACGGTCTACAGCTTCTAAGTGACTGGCTTCAAGGCAATGCATCATTTCCTAGTTTACAAATTTCATCAGATGATAACATTTCATTGCTAGGTTACAAACTGTCTTAGTCAGCTGAAATTGCACTTAACATTGGAACTTTGGTGACTGTTCCCTATCATAAAAATTTTACAAGTCTCAAGAACTCTAAAACTTTGCTCAATCTTTTCCTGCAGAAAGAACTTTCCAGTACTGGAAATTCACACCTCTACTAGTTTTTATTTCTGTGTATTCATATGTTGTCACATGGCTAACTGTATTTTCTTTCCTAGTCCTTTACTAATCAGTAATGTGAAGAAAATGTAGATGGCTTTTACCAATGGGTGTCTTGTCTGACATTGAAACAGAAGTGCCCCTAAAGATATACCTGTAGATTATGTGTCAGACATTTTAAAGTTAAAATAATAACCAATTATACAGGTGACAGTACTTCCAGTTTTTAAGAAAAATTAATGGTTGTGTTACTCTCCTTACCCCATGCTCTGTCTTCTTTGCTCCACCACCTAAGTCACGCATTCCTACCCGTGTTACTTCAGTTCCTGAACACCCTTCCTTTGTAGTGCGGACCAGAGCTAGTGTGTTTGGTGTCAGGGCATTTTTCCAGCTTGTTAGCAGCTGCAGGAGCATTCTTAAGCCATTGTCCATTAGCTGAGGAAATGTGTCCTGAACATCTCTTGCAAGAAACTGTGTAAAACCTGAGGAAATATTTTAAAGGTAATGGTCAACCTATAGAAACTCAAAAAACCATTAGTAAATATGGCTATCACACTCTAAATATCTAAATGTATCAATTAAAACGAAAATCATATTCTGAATTTTGTGCTAGAGCAAATATCTTGAACTTCTGATTTAGAATTCATAATTCTATGCAGGAGCTGCACATAAGCTAGCATAGGAAACATTTGGAATGCACTTGTGAATAAAGAGAGGTATGGAGCAATACAGAGGATAGCAGAATGTTTGCCCTGAAGAAGCATGCTTTGGAGCACCTGCACTTGCATTGTGGATGTGGTGCAAATGTTCAAAAGTAGGATTCAGTTAAAATAACTGTGTCATTTGACATTTTGGACTGACACAAAGAATGACATCTCCACATCTGTTTCTCATAAAGCACCAGTTATTACAGTAAATGAATGCACACAACCATAAGTCAATATTTATTATAAATTAATAGCTATTTGTTTTTAACTTCCACTAGTGCTACCATTTCACAGGCAGAGAGGACGAAGCAAAAGACCCATGCAACTGAACAGTAAGAAGAAATCAAAACAGAGGACCTAGAAGTAATAAGGAAGTACTTTTGCAAATGGAGACTGCAGCCAAATGCCACCAAAAGGGAGTTTGCCTACTTCCCTCTAAATAATAAACTTGCTACAAGAAAACTTAACATGCAGTGTGAAAACACCACACTTACAATAAAAGACTGAAGTATCCTTGATAAAACTGTATCATTCCGAGAGCATCTAACATAAACAGTTAAAGAACTGAAAACAAGAAACGAGACAAATTATAAATCCAGCTAAATAACACCATCAGAGTTATTGCTGTTGTTATCAAAAGAACACCTACAAAATGGCTATCAATGCTAGGCCACAGTCCATCCCATTAAGTATGAAGCATATATGCTCTCACAAATCATGAAAAAGAAAATCATGGCTATAAAAATCTACAGATGAATGATGCAAACCATGACTGATTCTGTTATAGACATCCAACAATAAAAACTGTAAGGATTGCTGTGGGAGATGATTTAACCTTCATTAACACATGGGCTTACGAACTGACTTGATAACAGCAGTTCCGAGAGTTCCGAAAGCTGTACAGAAAATTGGGACAGAGTTCAACATAAACATCGTTCCACCCTTTTTATTGCTCATGAAAACCACACGTTGCATGTTGTACCACCATAAAGCGAGACCTTGAAGTGGTGGTGGTCCAGATTGCCACACACACCGGAACCTTTAGTACCTAGTAGTACGTCCTCTTGCATAGATGCATGCCTGTATTCGTCGTGGCATGCTATCCACAAGTTCATCTTGGCACTGTTGGTTCAGATTGTCCCCCTCCTCAACGGTGATTTGGCATAGATCCTTGAGAGTAGTTGGTGGATCACATCATCCATAAACAGCCCTTTTCATCTATCCCAGGCATGTTTGATAGGGTTCATGTCTGGAGAACATGCTGGCCACTGAAGTCGAGCGATGTCATTGTCCTGAAGGAAGTCATTCACAAGATGTGCATGATGGGGACACAAATAGTCGACTGTGAAGACGAATGCCTCGCCAATATGCTGCCGATATGGTTGCACTATCGGGCAGAGGGTGGAATTCATGTATTGTACAGCTGTTACAGAGCCTTCCAGGACCACCAGCGGCATACGTCGGCCCCACATAATTCCACCCCAAAATATCAGGGAACCTCCACCTTGCTACACTCATGGATAGTGTGTCTAAGGCATTCAGCCTGACTGGGTTTCCTCCAAACATGTCTCCGGCGATTGTCTGGTTGAAGGCATATGTGACACTCATCGGTGAAGAGAATGTGACGACAATCCTGAGCAGTCCATTCGGCATATTGTTGGGCCCATCTGTACTGCACTGCATGGTGTCATGGTTGCAAAGCTGGACCTCATTGTGGACATTGGGAGTGAAGTTGCACATCATGCAGCCTAATGCGGACAGTTTGAGGCATAACATAACATTGTCCTGTGGCTGCATGAAGAGCATTATTCAACATGGTGGCATTGCTGTCAGGGTTCCTCCAAGCCATAATCCATAGGTAGTGGTCATCCACTCCAGTAGTAACCCTTGGGTGGCCTGAGCAAGACATGTCATCAACAGTTCCTGTCTCTCTCTGTATCTCCTCCATGTCCGAACAACATTGCTTTGGTTCACTCCAAGAAGCCTGGACACTTCCCTTATTGAGAGCCCTTCCTCGCACAAAGTAACAATATCAATCAAACTGCAGAATTGACCATCTAAACATGTTTGAGCTAAAGACAACATGAGCCGTGTACCTCCTTCCTGGTGGGATGACTGGAACTGACTGGCTTTCGAACCCCCTCCGTCTAATAGGTGCTGCTCATGTATGGATGTTTACATCTTTGGGTGGGTTTAGTGACATCTCTGAACAGTCAAAGGGACTGTGTCTGTGGTACAATATCCACAGTCAACGTCTATCTTCGGGACTTCTGGGAACCGGGATGATGCAAAACTGTTTTTGATGTGTGTAATAATATGCCCTATGTCACCAAAAAACCACCAGGATTTGACTTGCCATGCAAAACATGGTCACTGCCAAACAGAATTAGGACCCGACATGGCAGATGTGCACAGGTTTTTACACAAGTGGGATAAACAACAATCTCCATGACATTACTGCAGAGAATCACAAAGCATCCGACACATCACAGAATGCTCCACAAGATCATGCAACGGTAGAACTGAAGACTGTCATCAGATGTCATTCTATTATACAACAACACCCAGCTGCGTAATGCTGTATCATTTCAACAACTTCAATGATTACACTGGGACTGATCACCAAATAACATTCTGCTTTTTCCAGATATGAGAATATGGTTGAACTGATGATGTTTAATCTCAAGAATGGAACTGAAGGTATTATGATAAGGTGGTTTGAAAGAATGACTGCAACCTTCTTTTCAAGAGAGATCAGCAAAGCTTGTACACCACTATGAGAAATATATCAGTCAGCATGGTGAGTATTATTATGCTGAAAAATAAACAATGCTTGTAGCATCTAAAATCCTCCCTAATATTCACAGTTATTTTTAACCTTTGTCCTAGTGAAGACTGGAATAAAAAGTAGGCTAACAGAAAAATAAATTCATGACTGAGATAATGGAGCCTAGCACATAGGGGAAGAAGAGGTATTTATAGTACACACAAGCCAACCCAACTGATGCAGACAAACATGTTATCGGCAGCAGGAATAGCAACAGCCACTTCCTCCACGGGGCAGAACCAACTTTTCATTGAAGGGCAGGTAATGGATGAGCCATTAATCCTAAAAATCAACATGGGGGCTGCCATGTTCTTACTCAACTCACAGATGTACACCAGGCTAGGTTCCCCACCATTAGCATGTGTTGGGTGTCATTTGGTAAGCTACAACAAACAGCTGGTGACAGACCAAGTGCCTTATCACAAATCAGATTACTTGTGTTCAATGTTTTTCCATCTGTTTGCTCCATGGTTACAAACAATTTCAGGCACACATCACCAACTAACTATTTATCCGACCTCACTTTTTTTTGGGGCGTGGCTGGTGCCAGCAGGTTAACATGAAACTGGATCACTTAATGTCATTGGGACTGATTAAACCAATTCTCTCAAGTGAATTGGCTATGCCCTTAGTGATCATAAAGAATCTGTCAAGTCAGCTGCAGCTCTTTCAAGGCCACTGTTAATGCATAGCCACTCATAGGCACTCACCCCTTGCCTCACCCGGAGGAATTGCTCATAATATTGGTTGAGGGTCATTCTTTTTAAAAATTGAGTTGCTCGAAGTTTACCTTCAGATTCCATTGGACCAAGCATTAAAACAGTTGCTTGTCATTAATATGCTTTTGGCTTCAATCAGTATCAACAGCTGATGTTCGCTAGTGTGCCTTCCACCTTTCAACGTTTTTTTGAGAACTGGTTACAAAGGTTGCCCATCATTGGATCAACTGTCTTCATGATACTATTGTGACAGGTGCTACCATGGAGGATCACATATGTAATTGTTTTTTGTTTACTGTTCTACAGACCACAGGCTTCAACTGTAATCTCATTTCTTCAGCCTTCCAGTGTTTATTTGGGTGATGAAATTTCATGGTAGGGCATGCACCTCATGGAACAACATGTTGCCATCATTGCAGCTTTGTCCTGTCTGCCTAATCAATGAGAACGCCAGACATTCTGGCAAAGTGGTGCCCTATTACAAGTTTTCTCTGAGAGCAGTCACTCTTGCCCAACCATTACATCTGTTGCTTCAGAAAACTGCTCCTTTTGGTTGGTCTGCAGCCTGTGAGTGTGCTTTTGTGTAGCTTAAGGATAGTACCTGTTCTGTGCCATGTCTCCCAACATTTCAACCCAGGAAGCATCTGGTCCTGGCCATGGACGCATCCCAGTACAGGGTGGGGGCAGTCCTTGCCTATCATCATTCAAAGGACTCTGAACAGCCTACTGCCTTTGTGTTGAAAAAATCAACTTGGTTCTGCAACATTATTCTCAGGTGTATTCTTGTATGGTGCAAAGTTTTTTTAATTACTGACCGTAAGGCCTTGGTTTCCCTGTTTCGTTTGTCAGTATCCTTGCAGAACAAAACCACTCATCATCTTCAGGGTTGGCCTCTGTTTGTGTTCTAGCACAATTATGGGATTCATTTTCATTCCATGCCTAATATGTGATAATAGATGCTCTGTCTTAGCTCTCCAAGGGCCATAAGCATTCATTTGACCACGAGGCACTGCTCTGTTTTCAAGTAGATATGGAGGTGAGGCACATGGCAGATGCCTTGCTCATAAAAAATTCCTGTACTGCTTCTGTTGCGGTGGTGGATCCGGTGCTCCAGCAGGTCATAGACATAATACAACATGGATGGCCGAACTGTCTGTTGGGCCAGGCATCGGACCCACATTGGAATTTTTATGCACTGTGCCACCACCTCTCCCTTTCAGATGGCGTTAGTCTGCTGTCAGCAGAATGGTTCACTTCCTGTATAGTGGTTCCAGCAGTTCTGTGGCAGGAAGTTCTCTGCTTATTACATCATGGTCACTGGGAAACCTCTCACACAAAACTTTTGGCATGCCACGTTGTGTTTAGGAAGGCCATCAATTGGGAGGTGTTTGGGTCAGCAGGCAGTGCAATGAACTGTGGACTGTTTCTTTTTTTGCCATGGCCAGCTCCTTGACAGCCTTGGGAAAGAGTCTACATTGATTTACTGGTCCTTTCTTGGACACTTCTGGTTATTGGCAATTGATGCTTTTTCTCCTTTTCCTGATGTTGTTTGTTTCCCATCTGCAACAATGGAGGTGACTGTGAAGGCCCTGTCGAAGATATTCTCCATAGATGCTTATCTTACACCCTGATTTCGGACAATGGTCATCGGTTTGTGACACAATCTTTCAAGGACTTCTGTACACAGAATGGCATTTGCAACATCATAGCATCTGCCTTCCATTCACAATGTCGAGGTGAAATGCCTTCTCCAAATGTTTAAGACATAGCTGGGCAAGTATGTAGAAGATTTCCTGGCCAAATAGTCACTCACTTTTTTTAAAAGCTCTTGCAGGACGACGCCAATGGAGGTCACGAGCCCTGCCAAGTTTCTGCACAGCAACCAGCTGCAGACACTACTCTACCTCTTGATGCTGGGCAGTGTCCTCCAGCGGCACCAGCTTTGTTGACATTCCTGTCCAGTACACCAGACTGGGCCAAGTCATTTGGACAGCCTCTTCACTGGATTCTATCCCTTGTCCGCAGCCAGCCTCTTCATGATTTGCACCAAAGATTTACTTGTGGCACACCACCAAAACCAGCTGCACACCAGAATGGGTGCAGGGTCCCCTCCTCAGGCCAGAGGCTCAACGCTTCATTCTTTGTTGGCCTTGGCCACTCTGGGGGTTGGGCAGGCCTGGTCATATCTGCCTATCGCAATGATCAGGGTTTTATCAGCACTGAGAGCAGGTTTGCTTCCCACAGCCAGTGAAAGCACCTCCCACTGAGCTGAGTAAATTTCACCATCAGGGGAATGGAAATTGGGTTTCTTTTGCCAGAGCTGCTCCTCTCCAGTCTACCATCATCACTGTCCATGCTGGCACCCCTCAGTGAGGACACCAATAATCCAGATGGCTCCTGCCCCCATCGCTGGCTCTATCCATCAGTTGCCATGGGGTCAACGGGTGGTGAGGATGCCTTCATCCCACTCACTTTCAACTGCATGCACCAGTCTGGTCAGACAGGGAACTTATCGCACTGCCCCCAGCACCACAACAGACATCATGGATGTCTTTTTCAGTAGCAATGTCATCAATGGCAATGGCTGGTCTTCCCCCTTACAGGGAAGAAAGAATATAGTAACCTGCTGGTTACTACATTGACCGTCCACAGCGGACATAAGTTGGACCACTACAGCAAGCACAGAGCATACTGACAACGAAACAGTGTGCTGGCTACTAGGGCAGCCCAATCACCGACCACCATCACCAGGTATGTTGTGTACGTGCAACATTACACCAGTGGCACCTGTCATGGATAGCACATTTACAAGGGCATGCAAAAATAACAATAAGAATGTAAATTAAAATTACACACACACACACACACACACACACACACACACACACACACACACACACCTTTCTTAATAATTGTTTAATGACATTTTTAGTTAGCAAAGCTATATAATAGGATGTGGCAACAAGCTTTATTTTCTTTCACATAACAAAATAATAAAAGAGCATATTCAATAACAGACCGTATATCACATCTTGTCTCCAGTCTGAAAAAGCTAATACCAAAGTCTGGAGGCTTTGGTATGCTAGACCTCGGAGCTCTTCATCCATATGCACGGTAAGTCTTGACAACAAATCAACAAGTTCACCACCTGTCATGCCATCTGGAATCAAGCGGGGAACTGCTGCCACGCACGTTCTAAATAGATCAATGCGAGGTTTGCGTTCTCCTGTGATCATCTCATCAGGTTCCTGTAAAAAGGCACAGAAATTCCATTTACAGCTCACATTGATGTAATATTGTTACATTTTATTTGATGCTCTAACAAAATTTTCTTTTGTTGTCTATTAAGTTTTTACTATGCTATCTACCTGCAAAATATACTTGACGTATCTGTTTGTTACTGTTCTCTATGAACTAGAATCACACCTATTATAAAGAGTCCTATCCATATTTCCATCACACACTGATAAACCGCTGGAAGGCCAACAACAATTTTGGCAGCAATTTAGTTACATTCCACCTAAACAAGTCTCCTGACGGCAGCCATTTTAAGTGTTTTCCATACATCTTGAAGGATTCTGTTGCCCTGAAGCCACAAATTTGTCACCTCGTAGCCCTTTCTTCTTTCTTTTCAGCTCTATCCATCATTCTATTGTTACCTCTCTCTTTCATAGCAGATGCACATTAGTCACCTGGTGCAAGAACCCACAGTGATGTAAAGTTCTTTGTCTGCGGTTTCAGTATCAACTCAAGGTAACACCGTAAACAAATTTAATGAAAGATGTATTTTATCCCACTTTTCAATTCAGCTGTACCTGTTTCTTCTATTTCTTGAACATATAATCTTCTGAACGCAATGGGGGGTTCTTTTTTCCCCTTTGTTAATAGCCTTAATCCTTTATGTCAGAAGACAGCACAGTACATGTACATGTACATGCTTTAACTAATTTTCTCTTCCTTTGCTTATATTTGCACTGATGGGAGTCGTCAAAGAGGGTCATTCACGACACCTGACAGCAGAACAGTCCTAGCCCCATTACATACAACACTTCTGCTCCCAATCCCAACAAAGCCACTTCCAGACTTTGGTGTCTGGTTTCTAAAAGCAAATAAGGAAAAGAAGGATGTAATGACCCATTGACAGCTAGCTCATTAGGGACTGATCCCAAGTTCAGATACAACAAGGATGAGCAGTGAAATTTGCTACAGCTTTATCAAAGGAATTATTGTCAAATGATTTTGAAAAAATCACAGAAAACTTACATTTGGATAAGATGATGGAGATTTAAACTCCATTACTTCCAAATGTGATTTCAATGTACTATCTGTTGTGCTACCTTGTTCGGTTCTTGTTGATAGTCACCAAAGTCAATAGCAGTTCATCTAACAGACACGTAAAAGATAGAACAAATGGATAGTTGATGAGGTTTATACAAACACCGTGAAGTCATATATGCAATTCCTAAAGAAAGGTCTCCCTTGATATGTCAAGCAGTGTCACACAATATCAAAGAGTTAACTCACAGTATACTATCTGAAAAGAGCATTTCCAAAAATTGTAGTAGTGACAATATTAAATACTATGACGAAATGTAGGATGGTTCCACAAAAGAAATCTTCTGAAAAGGTGTCAAAGTTACTGATCAATACAATAGTGTTTCTAAAGGAAAAAGGAGGTGGATACCAATAATTACAAGATAAAGTTCAACCTTTCAATTTGGTATTTCTAATAGACTTAATCATAAAAACGATTTAGCCATTCGGTGACATTTAAGAACACCAGTTCCAACTCATATTAAACTTCAGATACTTTCACGTCTCTTTCAAAATCTTCAAGATTGTAAGGAAAGACAACAGCATCTGTCTTAAAGTTGCGACACAGAAGTAAGCAAATCAATAAAAAAATCAGCAAGGGAGAGTACCCTGTACCCCTTCTGTCTTAATTTTCTTAATTTCTTTGGTATTGGGACAGGGCAGTAGCACACACAAGTATTTTTCTAGTTTATAAACTGTGCTGTATGAAACTTCCTGGCAGATTAAAACTGTGTGCCCGACCGAGACTCGAACTCGGGACCTTTGCCTTTCGCGGGCAAGTGCTCTACCAACTGAGCTACCGAAGCACGACTCTCGTCCGGTACTCACAGCTTTACTTCTGCCAGTATCCGTCTCCTACCTTCCAAACATTACAGAAGCTCTTCTGCGAACCTTGCAGAACTAGCACTCCTGAAAGAAAGGATACTGCGGAGAACATGGCTTAGCCACAGCCTGGGGGATGTTTCCAGAATGAGATTTTCACTCTGCAGCGGAGTGTGCGCTGATATGAAACTTCCTGGCAGATTAAAACTGTGTGCCCGACCAAGACTCGAACTCGGGACCTTTGCCTTTCGCGGGCAAGTGCTCTACCAACTGAGCTACCGAAGCACGACTCTCGTCCGGTACTCACAGCTTTACTTCTGCCAGTATCCGTCTCCTACCTTCCAAACTTTACAGAAGCTCTTCTGCGAACCTTCGAGTTCGAGTCTCGGTCGGGCACACAGTTTTAATCTGCCAGGAAGTTTCATATCAGCGCACACTCCGCTACAGAGTGAAAATCTCATTCTGGAAACATCCCCCAGGCTGTGGCTAAGCCATGTTCTCCGCAGTATCCTTTCTTTCAGGAGTGCTAGTTCTGCAAGGTTCGCAGAAGAGCTTCTGTAAAGTTTGGAAGGTAGGAGACGGATACTGGCAGAAGTAAAGCTGTGAGTACCGGACGAGAGTCGTGCTTCGGTAGCTCAGTTGGTAGAGCACTTGCCTGCGAAAGGCAAAGGTCCCGAGTTCGAGTCTTGGTCGGGCACACAGTTTTAATCTGCCAGGAAGTTTCATATCAGCGCACACTCCGCTGCAGAGTGAAAATCTCATTCTGGAAACATCCCCCAGGCTGTGGCTAAGCCATGTTCTCCGCAGTATCCTTTCTTTCAGGAGTGCTAGTTCTGCAAGGTTCGCAGAAGAGCTTCTGTAAAGTTTGGAAGGTAGGAGACGGATACTGGCAGAAGTAAAGCTGTGAGTACCGGACGAGAGTCGTGCTTCGGTAGCTCAGTTGGTAGAGCACTTGCCCGCGAAAGGCAAAGGTCCCGAGTTCGAGTCTCGGTCGGGCACACAGTTTTAATCTGCCAGGAAGTTTCATATCAGCGCACACTCCGCTGCAGAGTGAAAATCTCATTCTGGAACTGTGCTGTATATTTGCTGCATTTATACTGGACCACTTGTAATACACAAATAACATCTGAATCTTAATTTAAATAAGTTAACTGCATGTTTTGTTTACTACTGAAAACCCCTGAAATGAAACCTATTTGCTATGATATCTCTTTAATGTTCATGTCATCTTGTAACTCGTGTGTTCTGTATGGTGTGACAGAGTCAGGTAGCAATGGTTAAGTTGTAGATCCATATTCAAAGTTGAAGTAAGGCCGCCCTAGTTTAGGTTTCACATGATTTCCATAAAACTCTGTGCAAACAAGAGGATGATTCTTAAAAATGGAGAACAGCTGGTCCTTACTCTATCCTTATGCAACTGAGTTGATACTTCTTTTCAATGACTCCAGTGTTCATAAAGTTAGCCTAGCTTCCTGTATAATGTGACCACCATGGATCTGATACCTAGGACAAAGTTCTGAAGAATACCACTCCCCTTTCCCACACTGTAGCTGAAAAACAGCTTCATGGTACTTGATCCTACAAAGAAAAGTCACACTAACTTTTGCTCTCTTTTACTACAAAATGAGCATTTTACTCTTAGATATACAATATATTTCGTACATATACATACACACTATTGTAACATTTACGGGCATCTGAAGACTCTGATAGTGAACATTAATAGCTTTACCTAGTTGAGGGAATAGATTTGTGATGTAACTTACATACTTATTTTTATTTTAACAACAGTCAATGATTACAGTACTCCCTTAAAATAAAAATTATATGTTGTCTCTCCCCAAATACAAAAAAAATATATTAATACATTTACCTTATTCACATTCTGAGTACTTGTCATCATTAACGGACGACCGTAATGAACATCAAGAGCACGTAGAATATCAACAAAGACTCGTCGAACATGTGGAAAATAAGAAGACATTCCTATTGTTCGAGCAGTATCCTCAGTTAGCATCTGTAATAAGGAGAAACAGCATAATTACTATCATTACATCAAAGTATGGGTTAAAATACAAATTACAGGGTAAACAGTTTTCCACAAATGAAGCAGATTATTAATTTTAGCCATAAACAGAACGAAAGCAATCTCAGCAGTTGAAGAATATGACTTTACTTTCTTAAAATT
The DNA here is from genome assembly GCF_023897955.1 of Schistocerca gregaria. Lineage (NCBI taxonomy): Eukaryota > Metazoa > Arthropoda > Insecta > Orthoptera > Acrididae > Schistocerca > Schistocerca gregaria. Next base: position 321,328,260 of record NC_064920.1, on the reverse strand, counting down.
TGATATTCACTGAGATAAAAAGAGGCACATTACCTTGTTCAGATACGTTTTTTTGACACGAAGTGTGTTTCCAGATGGTAGGACTCCCATAGTACGGGGCATTGGTGGTTCACCTTCTTTTTGTTCTAAGCTGTCCGCAACAACCAAGAATGCTCTAAGGCCAATACTCATTCTTTCTGGTGTCAAAATAATTTTGATTGGTCTGCCAACTGAGAGTAAGTCAAAGACTATTTCCCTCATTGCAAAATCCAAACGTTCCTTAAATGGTAGAAATAAGCCAACAAAATTAATTGAAAAGTATAAAAACATATGGAAACTATAAGTAATAATTCTTAATTTTCTACTTTTTACCTGTGCTATGAACTGTATAATTTTTACAAAAATATTTAGTGGAGTGTCTCGTGGAACAACAGCTTTTGATCCCTTTGGAAACAGAGAATTAACTATACTCTGAAGACGGGACTGTGTGGCTGAGTTGCTTTCACATTTTATTCTAATCATGTACACCCATAGTAGTCGGTACAGTGATTCTGAAACAAACATTCTGTTCCTTTACATCCTTCATTGTTAGTTTTACGTCATGTCACCATGCACAGATGAGAGAAAGGCAAGTGGGAGGGTTGGAAGAACTGTTCGCATGAAAAAAATGAGAAAAAAATTAACTGAAAAGAGATTTTCTGCTTATTACACATAAATGAAAGCCCACTTCTGAGACTTCCAGTTCCTTCATCAAACAAAATATAGAAACTGATCAATAACAGAACAATAAAAAGTATGAAATGTGCAATAGGTCACAGCCTAGTCCCCTGGAGATCCCTATTACAACACTTACTAGTTCTCTCAAACAGTTTCCCAACCTCATAAAGTGCTAAGATCATTCACTCACATAAGTTAAATGAATTTTACATGTAACTTTTCACACTGATATGATCATCATAAACCATTCTACAAAAATGAAAGCACACAGCAAATGAATTCATAGTATTAACAAACATTACACTGTAACAGAATATGCTTTGCAACAAGGCAGTAGGGAGGCTGTTGCTTAATACATTTCTAAATTTGCTTGGTTTTTCACACCTTGTCCTATTTTTGTGGAATATGGTCATAACTGACTTAAGTTTGACAAGTTATTCATTTTCTGCACAGTAGATGGCCAGTTTCATTTTCTCAACAACATTCATTCACAGATACCATTACTGCATAAGCAATATAAGTGGAAACTACGTGTACATCGTGCAACGTCATGTTAAAATTAAAAGTGTCAAAATTCAAAATAGTTTTATACACTCTGTTTTATTTTCCTCTCCTACTCTACAAAGTGGTTTCGAACTCTAAGAACTTTCAAAGCTTGTTCAGTGTTGAAATCCAAGTTGTTTTAACCATGTTAAGATGCAATTTTCAATAGTTTGTTGGCACATTATCATATTTGAGAAGAAGCTGAACACACTTTCTGTATTATATGGCATTGAAGATTAGTCAACTTATCTCAGGATGATAGTGTTTCTAGATGATAGGTCTCAATACCCTTTGTATAGAATGTTGAGGACCATTTTGGAGTACAGCTTGAGCAGTGAAGGATTTGTCATAATGATCTTGTTCCATGGCCAACTAGTTCACAAGAAATGATGCCAGACATTAATTAATGAGAACTTTCATGATTGCTGGCATATGCACCAGGCTTCTGGGATGCTAGAGTGCAACAGTCCACAATACTTTGCTGTCTTGTATGCCACGATATACAGTTTCTAAAAGTTATTGAATGGAGCTATTATCTACTACTATCACACATGTGATACAGCAACACAAATGACTTACAAATACAAACTTGGGAGTAGCTGTGACCATCTCTGATGGGTATGTTAAATTGTTACAAACAAGCATGACTTAATTAACTAACTTAATCCAGTATCTATACAACAATAATTATCATGAATGCTACAAAAAGTAATGGAACAGATTAGCCTCGTAATATTTGTAAACTTACCAAGGGCAACTCTACACATCTTGGGATCACGATTTTTCAAATGAGACAGGCACATGGCTAAAAAATAATGCCAGTTTTGAAGAAAAAATATCTTCTGACTGACACACAGCAAACATGTAACCAATGGGAAAATAGCTAAACGGTGTTTTGATTTTGTGCACATGTCAAGAGTCTGGGAATAAAGCATTTCAACAAAATTCTTCAGGCATGGAACATTAACTTCATTTTTTACTGTCTGAAAAAATTAAAACAATATGTGAATATTAGAAAAATGTTGAAAAGGTAACAAAGCACATTCACACAGAAAAAAGAACATCGTACACTAAATTTAGCGATATCATAAATACCAGAATTAACATCTTGTTTACGTTAAGTTGCCCAACAGCCAAACCATTGTGTGGAAAACATCTTTACTGACACAAAGAAGGAAAGGACACTGATGGTAAGAGCAAATGAAAAGTCAGATAAGGACTAATGGAAAAGAGAATAGCAGCTTTCTTAGAATCTATGTGTAAAAGATGTGTCTAATACAGTTATGTGCTGTGGAGACATATCTGTTTGTACAATGGTGTGATGAAAAAGGGAGGGGGCAGTAAAAGTTGTAAAAAGGAGCTGTTTATGAAATTCAGTTAATACTATTTTTACAAAAGTTTCACAGGTTAAGATAACTTGCCGCTTCCTACGTGCAAACACACTTCCTAAATTAAATAATTATAATTATCATCTGAAACACAACTGAGGCTATTCATTTATGTCAGGCATTTTAAGCTTGCAGACTGTTGAACAACAATGGTGACAAACGGCTTAAGCATGTCGTATCAGAATGAATTTCTCTCTCTGAGATATGGTATATATATCATAACACATCATTTGCTTTGAACTTGCTAAATAGGGTCTTCAAAACTAAGCTTGTGTCTGATGTGGCAAATGTATAATCAATGTGTATTACTAGTACTGCCTTACACTACTCAGACATGAACTCTTAATGTTAAAATCATTCAAAAAATAAGTTTTGTTCAGAGTGTTACTGATAGATTCATTCAGAAATAGTAAAACAAATGAATGGATCAGGGAAGAAATTATCATGAGAGAAGTAATTAGAATTGCAGTGAAAATTAAATGAATACAGATAGTACATGATCCAGGTAAATCGCTGACAGATGGACCAATGAAATTCTGTATTAGATCCAATTAGATAAGAAAATACTGAGGTGATGACATAACACAAGGTGGGTGGATGGGATAAGAAAACCTGGGGATGCATACAGTTGAAACTATAATGCATGCAAAGGTCTTTATGCAGCTACACCACACCTCTATTTAAACATAAGACGGGCCAGGATAGCAAAATTGCTATTTTCTTGTACGACAAGATGAACATGTGTGGACATTACATACAGCAGACTGAGGTATTAAAATTTCCATTAGAATGAACAGATTAATATACAATTACTTACAACAAAATTAAACAGTTCTACCAATGCCCCACCTTTATCCTTTCATGTATTTTTTTCTGTTTTGCTTTTAGATGTGAACTTTCAACATTTTACTATTCCAAAATAACAGAGAATTATTAACTGCTAAATCCTTTTGTTGATTGTGCAACCCCCCTCCCCCTTCAAATAATAATAATAATAATAATAATAATAATAATAATAATAATAATCACACTTATGAAGCAATTATTAATTCTCCTGGCTAATTACAGGAAATGTGCCGCCAAAATGAAAATGTGTATGTTTGGCAAGTTTTAAACAATACTGAAACATAAAAATAATTTTCAATCAAGATTATTTACTATAGAATTACGTTAAATCCCTTGAAAGTTTAAATCTATAAGATGGATCTCAAATTAATTTTCACTATATAACAATACAGCAAGAAATGGATTTTCATTTGAAGATTTTAAATTTTTAAATGTTACATACAACTAACAATTATATAGACAAGCATGTCCATAAAGGTACAGTTACATAAGTTAAATGTGTCTATTGATGACAAATTTCAGGGTAATAAATATTTGCGGGCAGCAAGTCAAATGAAAGCATATAGTTACCTGAAAGAGAAAAATTCTGAAAAAGACTGAGCTTTTCATTAAGAAAACAAGTCCATATCTCTCCTTGGTTTAAGAGTAATAACTGGTTATCAAAACGGACCCTATAAGGACTTTTTCTTGACAGCCACAGAACTGGGCCATTGATCACCTTGCTACCTTTACCGAAACAAAGTCTACTGCATCATTGTATCCTAGTTTAAAACAAATTAAGTGTCTCAGAAAATGTGTCTTGCTAACAAGGTAACATAAATGTAATAGTTTCCATGGAAATTACAAGAAGTAAATGCCATGTTTGCGAAAGAGGATGATTGCAGCACTGAAACTGTGTGTCACCTTTGACCCTACAAAAGATGCATAATCCTCAACTACCTCAAGATGATTAACTGGAATATAACACCCTCACTGTCTCTCATGTCACATATGACAAAACCAGTGAAATGTGGAGAGACCTCCAGAAAATTCTGGAATTACAGTGACAAAGAGTTACAGATAAGTTATGGCACACTACTCTATGGGTTCAGTAATCACACTGACATTGCTGATACATTTCCATAGGATAGCTGATGTGGTGGAGGATCTGTGGAGGTAGCTTGATCATTGGTTACAGTGATGAAACAAGATATAGAATGAGGCATCAGCTTCAATGAAATTGTCAAAGCAAATATTCAGTGCCATCGTTTCTCAAAAATAAAATGAATAACTAACTAGAAGATATTGTAGTCATCATCTCTCAAAGTGAATATGACAGGTAGCCATAAAGTCTTAATTGTTTCATTAAAAAGGTCACATAATTAATCATTTGTTTGTTTGTACGTGTATGTCTTCATGTCCTGGTACACATTAAAATTCCCATGTCACAGTACCACAGCATGCTGCTAGAGAACCCAAATAAAAATAGTGCAGCCCACAAATATGGCAGAGTATCAAGAGGTAACTCATTTTTGACAGTAGCAGAAATGTTGCAGCTGTGTCAGATTAGATTAGATTCAGTTTTGTGTAGGTTTCTGCCATCCACCGAATCTACACAATATACTCGACCATCCTTCCACAACCCCTGCTCCCAATCCCTTACCTCATGGCTCATATCCCTGTAATAGATCTAGATGTGAGACCTGTCCCATACATCCTCCTACCACCACCTACTCCAGTCCAGTCACTAACATCACCTATCCCATCAAAGGCAGGGCTACCTGTGAAACCAGTCATGTGATTTAAAAGCTAAGCTTCAACCACTGTGCTACATTCTATTTAGGCATGACGACCAACAAGCTGTCTGTCTGCATGAACGTCCACCGACAAACTGTGGCAAAAAAACAAGTGGACCACCCTGCTGCTGAACACACTGCGAAACATGATATCCCTCTTCTCAATGACTGTTTCACAGCCTGTGCCATATGGATCCTTCCCACCAACACCAGCTTTTCTGAATTGTGCAGTTGGGAACTTTCCCTGCAAAACATCCTACGTTCCCCTAACCCTCCTGGCCTCAACCTTCATTAGTCACTGTCCTCACCCATCCAGCCCCCTCCCTGTTCCCATTCCAGCACTACACAGCTGTCATTTCACCACCACACCCAGTCTTTTAATTTCTTTTTATTTATCTCTTTTCCTCTACTTACTCCTTCCCCCCTCTGCACATTCTCCTGCCCTCCACCTAAACTGCAACACTTCACTGTCCACCACTCCCACCATACTATCCCTCCCCCTCCCCGCCCCAGCCTCCTCCTTACTTCCAACCAGTCGTCCCTCCCTTCGTGCACTAGTGTTGTGTGGTTTCAGCTCTCTGAGACTGTAGACGTGTGTACAAGTTGTGTATATTAATGGCTGAAAGCTATAATTGTGTGAATCTTTTTGTTGTGACTATCATGACTCAGCATCTCCGCTATATGGTGAGTAGCAAATTTCCTTCTCTGGTATTGTAATAATACATATAAATACACAACAAAAATTATTAAATTGTAAATTTGTGGTAAGGTCTTTTGGGACCAAATTGCTGAGGTCAACAGCTTACACACTATTTAACCTAACTTTAACTAACTTACGCTAAGGATGACACACACACTCATGCCCCAGGGAGGACTCGAACCTCCAACAGGAGGAGCTGCGCGAACCGTGACAAGGTGCCAAAGACCGCATGGCTACCCTGTGCAGCCAAAAATTATCATCTTATTATCTTAAGCAAAGGCAATAACAACATACACAGATACTTACTGCTGCTACTGGAACTAAAATTTCAACAAAGAGACCAGCCAGAGCATGTTTTATATCCTTGTCTTTGACCTCCAGAAAATATTGAGCACATTCCTGCATGAACTGGAATGAAGCTTCAAATTCTTCTATTGGTACCATCTAATTTTTAAAAGAAATATAATTGATTTATTAACACTCATTACACATATGAAAAAAATAAAGAATTTTAAAAAAGAGAGAGCCATAAGAAAGGAATCCTCGTAACTCATAAAATGATGTTTGAAACATGTTTTGGTAATTACAGTGAATTTCTGTTGAATATTATTCACAGGACTGCAGAAAATGCAATACCTTTACTCTGAAGAACTTCATGCCCATCAGAAGAGAGATAATGCTCTGAGCAGTATTTGGGTTTGGTTCTTTGCTCTTCAGTTCCTTCAACTCAGCCATGAATCTCTTCCTCACTGACATAAACCTAGACTGTGCCAAGGCTCCTATTACTTCAGCATAGAGATCTGCTATTATGTGGATATTTGCAGCATTTGGACCTGTCTGTATACTGAAAATTAATATACAGTGCATTAGTAACAGACTACAAACATAACAACATACAATAAGCTATTCCACCCCAGATAATACATTGTCAGGCTACAAACATTAGTTTATCATGCCTATTGTACACAAAAACCAACACTGGTAATACTATCATTATGTTTTATTCCAACAAATTAATGTAATGTAAATCCATTTTATTTTGCAATGTTTTAGAACAATATTATTAGCAATAGGACACAAAGAAAGCACCCAACGAACACAAGTGTGAATGGGAAAGACTGGTTAAAAAAATCAAAAAGAAACTTCAGAAAACAATATGTTTCTGGCAAGTAATGTATTTCCTCAAGAAATTATATGACATGGTGACACTATATAAGCAATAAGACTGAGTGCTACAAATAGTGCTTTTAAGAACTACCTATGGCAGTTAAAGATGACATTGCTTTAAGTTTAAATATTGTTCATCTGAAACACGCTACTAAAAGTAAATTTGAACTTGGACCTACACACAACTAAAAATGTCCGAACATATTCTCGAACTTTGTTTATGTGGCAAAAGCATTTTTCCATACAATGCTTCTACCACTCAAGCACAGACAAAATAGGCAAAGGCCCATCACTTGTTGGTGGCACAATGTTCAAATTCGCTTTTGAAAGTCTCATATTGGTGGAAAAATGATTACAGTTATAATTTGATGAAACATAGCTCTGCCAGATATTATAATGTACTCAGAAAGAACCCACCTCTCGAACCTCATTACCTACAAAATTATCACATTAAGTGAAACTTTGTAGATGCTTTCAGGAGAAGCTGTTGATGTTAGCATTAAAAAATCATGTGGTATTTGTTCTCACTATACATCTCCACTGTATGTTAATAATTACTTCATTATTTGGTTTGAAAATCACAGTGATGCAACAAAATTTGATATTGGAGGGAGTTAAGCCACATCATGTTCCTCTTAAGTTAAATCTGCACAATCAGTGTTTTGACCCCTCTGCTGTGGTATGTCTTCCTGACCTTCTGGTATTCGCAGTTAGGTGAACACTGTAAAAAACAAGTGTTGCTTTTGCTTATAATATGGAGTTTTCTCACACTTTTCCTGAAGAAGTGGGATTATTGCATTGTTGTGCCATAGAGATGGCTTCTGGCAGTTTTCTTTATTCCTCATGGTGTGTGGCAGTGTATTTATTTCCTTTATTATGGCAGGTAGCCACTGAGCTGGAAGCCCATTCATTCTTGGAAATCTCAACCACTCCTCCGACTTTCATTTTACAAATGTTGGTTTCTTTGGCCAGCACATGTTTGTTGCTGAAATCACTGTCTTGGCCACAGTTCTCCATATGTTCAACTAGCACAGATTTCATACTTTGCTTTAACCACATGTGGCATTCATGCTCTTTAATACGTTCTTTTATTGTTATTCCAGTTTCACCTATATTAAATCTGCCACAACCACATGTCGCTTCATAGACTCTCACAGTGTGCAAGGCAATAAGATGCTTCTTTACTGCATCTGAAAAAAATTTTCTTTGTTGTTATGATTGAAGAATGTGTTCTACACAACATTTTTACATAGAATTCTACTGATGTGGTCAGTGACACTAGAAAAAATGATTGAACAGCTGATCCTCACCCTCTTTATCAGGGTAATTAACAACATTTTGTTCAGAAACCCCACTTATGAACAAATCATCACAGCTGTTGCCGTCATTGTCTTCTTTAAGAAATCCAACTCTGATTCCCAACTGTTTTCATTACTGATACAGAAGGCACACAGAGACAGAGTGGTGAGCACTGCTTGCTTTTAGGGCTAGGTGGCAATGCAAAGAGGCATATAAAAACCTGTGCGTTAACAGGCTTTCTATACATTCTGTGGCCTAGAGTGTTGTTGTTGTTGTTGTTGTTGGGATGTTTAAGGGGGACTAAACAGCTAAGGTCATCAGTCCCCCATTCCAAAAAACCAGCGAAACAAAATTTACGGAACAGGTAAAACCCCAAGGGGGGAGGAGACGCCCCTCCCCCCAGTCACTGAAAGAACACCAATGTGTCAGCGAACACTAGAGACAAGAAGAGTACAGACGAACACTGGACAGAAAGAAACGGAAGAAAATAAGAGGGTCGGAGACTGGTTGACTGACCATGGGTACAAAAATTGGGAAAGAGTCAACCATCCGAATACACACATTAAAATCTGGAACCAATGAGACACTCGAGGACAAGATACACAGAAAGGGAAAGGGACAGGTCCCCCCTAAATGGAACCATAAAAAGGACTACCACGGATAAAATTTAAAACGTCGTCAGCCATGGAGGCATCGTCGCATAAAACCAAAGGCAACGTGCCCGGGAGATTAAAAGTCTGCCGGAGGATGCGCAGGCGGGGACACTCCAACAAAATGTGGGCGACCGTCAACCGGGACCCACACTGACACAGGGGGGGATCCTCCTGACGCAAAAGATGTCCGTGCGTCAGGTAGGTATGGCCGATGCGGAGCCGACACAGGATGACAGAGTCCCTGCGAGAAGCCCGCAGGGAGGACTGCCACACATCGGTCGTCTCCTTGACAGCCCGCAGTTTATTCGGAGAAGTCAGGCTACGCCACTCGTCACGCCACATCTGAAGCACCTTACGGCGCAACGCCAGCTGCAAATCACGAGCCGGGAGGCCGATCGCCAAAGTGGGGGCGTCGACCGCCCCTTTGGCCAGCCTGTCGACACATTCATTCCCCGGGATGCCAACGTGACCTGGCGTCCAAACAAAGACCACCGAACGACCAGAGCGGGTAATGGCAAAAACAGACTCCTGAATAAAGGATACCAGAGGACAAGAGGTATAGCAGCGGTCGATAGCCTGGAGGCTGCTCAGGGAGTCACTGCAGATGACGATGGACGTACCTGAGCAGGAACGCATATGCTCAAGAGCGCGCAATATGGCCACCAGCTCTGCAGTAAAAATACTGCAGCCAGCCGGCAAGGAGCGCTGTTCAACATGGGCAGCGTGGGCAAAAGCGTAGGCAGGACGACCATCCACCAGGGAACCATCAGTGTAGACAGGCTCACAGCCTGAAAACGAGGCGACGAGCGCAAGAAAACGGTGACGGAGGGCCACATGCGGAACCGAGTCCTTGGGTTCCCGTGCCAAGTCCAGGCGGACGGACGGACGGGTCATACACCAGGGAGGCGTGGGTGCACAGGCCCGGAAGGGCGGCAGAAGAGGGAACGACCCCAGTTCCGACAGCAGGGACTGGACACGGACAGCAATGGAAAGCCCAGACCTAGGTCGCCGGTCGGGCAGAGGGAGGACCCTGGCAGGGAAAAGCAGGCGATGATTGGGATGGCCCGGTGAGCAATGCACATGGACAGCATAGTCGGCGAGCAGTCGGTGGCGGCGAATCCGCAGCGGGGGAACCCCGGCCTCCACCAGCAGACTATCCACGGGGCTCGTACGGAAAGCACCAGTTGCAAGCCGAACCCCACAGTGGTGTATGGGGTCCAACAACGTCAACACTGAGGGCGATGCAGACCCATAGGCCAGGCTCCCATAATCAAGCCTGGACTGCACAAGGGCTCTGTATAATCGCAACAGCGTGCTACGATCTGCACCCCAAGACGCATGGCTCAGGCAGCGGAGGGCGTTGAGGTGCTGCCAGCACTTTTGCTTCAGCTGAGTAATATGAGGAACCCATGTGAGCCGGGCATCAAAGACGAGTCCTAAGAAGCGGCTAGTGTCCACCACTTCAAGTAGGTGACCGTCGAGGTAAAGTTCCGGATGAGGGTGGACCGTCCGACGCCTGCAGAAGTGCATAACTCGAGTCTTGGCCGCAGAGAACTGAAATCCATGAGTCAGAGCCCATGATGCCGCCTTGATAACGGCTGCTTGCAGCCTGCGTTCGGCGACTCCCGTAGTCGTTGAGCTAAATGAGATGCAGAAGTCGTCGGCATACAAAGAAGGAGACACCGACGACCCCACAGCTGCAGCCAGACCATTAATGGCCACTAGAAATAAGGAAACGCTCAATACCGAGCCCTGCGGGACCCCATTTTCCTGTATATAAGATGAACTAGAGGCGGCACCGACTTGCACCCGGAAAGAGCGGCGCAATAAAAAGTTTTGAAGAAAAGCTGGAAGCTGACCACGAAGACCCCACTCGCGCAACGTAGCAAGGATGTGATGCCTCCATGTTATGTCATATGCCTTCCGCAGATCAAAAAATACAGCAACGAGATGCTGACGGCGGGAAAAGGCCGTACGGATAGCAGATTCCAGCCGCACCAAATTGTCCGCAGCAGACCGGCCCTGACGGAAGCCACCCTGGGATGGAGCGAGGAGACCGCGCGACTCAAGGACCCAACACAAACGCCGCCCCACCATACGTTCGAGCAATTTGCACAAAACGTTGGTTAGTGTAATGGGGCGATAGCCGTCCACCGCCAGAGGGTCCGCACCGGGCTTCAAGATGGGAACGATAACACCCTCTCGCCATTGCGACGGGAACACGCCCTCGCTCCAAATGCGGTTAAAGATGGTGAGGATGTGTCTCTGGCAGTCCCTGGAGAGATGCTTCAGCATCTGCGCGTGGATGCAGTCCGGTCCTGGCGCTGTATCAGGGCAATTGGCGAGGGCAGCGAGGAATTCCCTCTCGCTGAAAGGAGCACTGTATTTTTCAGAACGACGTGTGTGGAACGATAACGGCGTCCGCTCGGCGCGCTCCTTTAGAGAGCGAAAGGCAGGAGGGTAAGTTGCAGTCGCAGAGCTCGTAGCAAAGTGCGTGGCAAGGTGGTCAGCAATGGTGGCGGCGTCCGTGCAGACAGCGCCGTCCAGGGAGATTCCAGGGACACCCATAGGGGTCTGGTATCCATAAATCCGCCGGATGCGGGACCACACGAGCGACGGGGAGACACGGGAGCCCAAGGATGAAATGTACCTCTCCCAGCATTCCTGCTTACGCCGTGCAATAAGACGACGGGCCAAGGCACGGAGCTTCTTAAAGGCGATGAGGGTCTCCAGAGACGGGTGCCGCTTATGACGCTGGAGAGCCCGCCTACGGTCGCGAATAGCCTCAGCAATCTCCGGCGACCACCAGGGGACAGACTTCCTCCGAGGGAGTCCAGAAGAGCGAGGGATGGCAATCTCGGCCGCAGAAATAATTGACGAGGTCAAGACACGGACCACCTCGTCAATGTCACCCTGTGGGAGAGAAGTAATGGTGGCAGCGGAAGTAAAAGCCGGCCAGTCAGCCCTGTTGAGAGCCCAGCGGGGCAGGCGCCCAGAAGAATGACACTGGGGCAGTGACAAATAGATGGGAAAATGGTCACTACCACACAGGTCAGGATGCACTCTCCAGTGAAGGGATGGGAGAAGTCCGGGGCTGCAAAGAGAGAGATCGATGGCCGAGAACGAGCCATGGGCCACACTGAAATGCGTGGGAGCACCGGTGTTCAAGAGGCTAAGGTCGAGCTGAGCCAACACATGCTCCACAGCGCGACCACGGTCATCGGAGACAGTCCCACCCCATAGAGGGTTGTGGGCATTGAAATCGCCCAGAAGCAGCAATGGCGGCGGGAGTTGAGCCAGCAGCGCAGCCAAGACATGTCGGGGGAGTTGCCCATACGGAGGAATGTAAACAGAGCAAACAGTAATAGCCGGCGAGAGCTCAATCCTGACAGCGACTGCCTCTAAAGGCGTCAGAAGGGGTACTGGTGAGCTACAGACAGAGTGGTGAACAAAGAGGCAAACTCCACCTGAAGCTCGTTGACAGTCAGCGCGGTTCTTATAGTATCCCCGATAACCGCGAAGGGCAGGGGTCCGCATTGCTGGAAACCAAGTTTCCTGAAGAGCAATGCACAGAACAGGGGAAACACTCAAAAGCATCCGGAGCACAGGCAGGTGGCGGAAATAACCGCCGCAATTCCACTGGAGAATGGAAGCAGGAAGGGACTGGGAGGGCGTTAAGTCCACTAAGAGACAGACGGCGCCGCAGAGTCAACGGCCGCCACCGAGCGAGAGTCAGCTGTGTCCATAGGAGAGGTCCCCGAGGGTTCCGTGAGGGCGAGATCCGCGGCAGAGGCGAGGATCTCCACCGCATCCCCAGAGCCAGAGCTATTGACAGCAGGCGGTACTGAAACTGCCGGAGCGTCCTTCTTCTTGGACACGTTCCGGTCCTTCTTCTCGCGTCTGTCCTTTGGCTTAGAGGGCTGGGAGAGTTTCTCTAAAGGAGCGTCGGAGGCTGACGACGACGCAGAAGCCCTACGACCAGCAGGTGGATGAACCTTCAGCCACTGGCTGACATCCGGCGGGGTAGCAGAAGAACCGGAAGAAGGGAGGGCCCCGAGGGACCCCTTCCGCGAGAGAGGAGCCGGCAGAGACGACGCCGGCAGAGAAGACGCCGGCAGAGAAGGGGGAGGGGGAGGGGGAGGTATCGAGCCCCCTGGTTTTGGAGCGGATGTCACTCCTGAAGCATGTGCGGGGGGAGTGACAGAAGGGGGTTTGCCCCCAACTGCTAAGGGGGCAACAGAGGAAGGCTTGCCCCCAGACACAAGGGGGGCAGACAGAGATGGACGGCCCCGAGGGCCAACTGAAGGCGGCACAGAGGAGGCGACAACTGCCGCCCGCGAGGGCGACGATAACGTAGCTGCAGCATAAGAAGTTTGAAGAGGGACAGGATGCAACCTTTCAAATTTCAGTTTTGCCTCGCGATAAGTAAGCCGGTCCAGGGTCTTAAATTCCATAATCTTCCGCTCCTTATGAAGAACGGGGCAGTCCAGCGAGCATGGAGAGTGGTGTTCCCCACAGTTGACACAGACAGGCGGAGGCGCACATGGAGAATCGGGATGGGAGGGGCGTCCGCAATCTCGACATGTGGCACTGGACGGGCAACGGGAGGACATATGCCCAAACTTCCAGCACTGGAAGCACCGCATCGGGGGAGGGACGTATGGCTTGACGTCACAACGGTAAACCATTACCTTGACCTTCTCAGGCAATACAGCACCCTCGAAGGCCAAGATAAAGGCACCGGTGGCCACCCTGTTGGTCTTGGGTCCTCTGTGCACACGACGGACAAAATGCACACCACGTCGTTCCAAGTCAGCTCTCAGCTCGTCATCGGACTGTAACAAGAGGTCGCGATGGTAAATAATCCCCTGGACCATATTTAAGCTACTGTGGGGAGTGACGGTAACAGGGACGTCTCCCAGCTTATCACACAAGAGCAACGCCCGTGACTGGGCTGGGGAGGCCGTCTTGAGGAGGATGGACCCATTCCTCATTTTAGACAAACCCGCCACTTCCCCAAACTTATCCTCCAGGTGTTCCACAAAAAACATAGGCTTTGTCGAAAGAAAGGAGTCACCATCACTTCTGCTGCAGACAAGGTATTGTGGTACATAAGGCTCCTGCTTGGCACTAGATCTGCGTCCCTCCCATGGCGCAGCCAACGAGGGGAACGACTGAGGATCATATTGTGCAGCATCGAATTCAATTTTGCCTCGCTTAGAGACGCTGGTGGCAGTGCGACCACCAGCTTGCTGAGATTTATTGCGCTTCATTGCGCCACATCCGCCCAGATGCCACCTACTCCGAACGAGGGCTCTCCCCAAGGGCGCCACCCAGCCAAAGCAACGGGTACCTGGCCGATATCCCATTGCCCGGAGTCCCCGTGCCCCAGACAAGATGGGCACATACTCCTTGGCATGCATGGGGAGGAAACAGCTCTGGCATCTGTAGTGCGATCCCTGCGTGGTCAGGGGGCTACCACCAAGAGGGTACATGACGACCCCACCACAACAGACTGGCTACCGTGCTGGATTTTAGGTGTTGAAAGGGTCCACAATTGCCGTGGGCGCTAAGAAGGGGATTGCGCACAAGACGAGGAGGCAACCCAGAAGACATGGGGTGTAAATCCCTCCACACGACAATAGATAGCATGCAATATGGAGGTGCACGATGGACCAATAGAAAAACACCACGTAAGGCGTCCTTCCCCAAATGGCACGCACTAACAACGGAAATTTTGAAAATGGCAGGTCAAACCCAAGTGGGGACCATCACATAAGGCCGAAACTTTGAAGACTCCTTTTAGTCGCCTCTTACGACAGGCAGGAATACCGCGGGCCTATTCGTACCCCCGAACCCGCAGGGGGGGCCTAGAGTGTTTTCAGATCTTGTACAGACCAACAGATATGCTAAGGAAAGTTCTGGTAGAATGTACATAATTTAGGACCCGAAAGCAAGCAAGCAAACCAGCCAGCCTCCCACCCTCACACACACACACACACACACACACACACACACACACACACACACACTACACTGTGCTGGCTGTGCAGGGACTGACAGATAGACTATAGGATGATAAGTTGTCTCAGGTAGTGGGGGAATGAAGTGGGATGTGGGAGGAGCTGGGGAGAGGTTGTTAGTGGTGCAGAGGAAGGTAGCAGGTGTGCAAGTTAGGAAAGAGAGAGAGAGAGAGAGAGAGAGAGAGAGAGAGAGAGAGAGAGGTGTGTGTGTGTGTGTGTGTGTGTGTGTGTGTGTGTGTGTGGGCGCGCGCGTGTGTTCAATGATGGGGTTAGCAGTGCTCTAACCAAAATTAAATTATACTCATTCTCTCCCAACCTCACTCATGACCAACTACACAATCACACTATCTCGCATCCCTGAAGATAACGCTAAAAAAATGTTCTAACGCTAAAAAAATGTTCTAACACTAATATTTGAAGCTAAATGAACTACACAGTGAAATGTGACTGGCTGATTATTTACAATATATATATATGACCCAGCCACTCACATAACACATTAAAAAACTTGCCCAAGTTTCAAGTGGAGACAATCTTTCGACCTACCCAGAAAATGAGTGAAAGTTTAAGATCGGTGAAAGATGCACAACACCCCTTAGCTACCCCAGGTGTGTATAAAATTCCATATAGCTGTGGCATGGTTTACATTGGAACAACTAAAAGGAGTGTTAATACCAGCGTAACGGAACACAAAAGGAACTGTAAATTGGGACAAATTGACAAATCAGCTGTAGCGGAACACGTTTTCAAAGACGGTGATCACGAAATAAAATTTAGTGAGACAAACATGATAGCTAGGACTTCACATTATTGTACCAACATGTATAGAGAAGCTATAGAAATCTACAAGCACGAAAAAAATTTTAATAAAAAAGAAGAAGGATTTAAACTAGACAAGATATGGCTGTCGACTCTGTACCAACGTAGTGACTATCGATTACCTATAACCGAGAGAAATGGCACTAGCCACAGATAGTTTTAAAGTCAAAAGCACGTGATGAGTGTTGGCGCCATCTATGCGCTCTATATAAGCGGGACCTCCAGTGCCTAGCAGCCAGTCGCCGACCCACCTCAGAAGATGTTGCCCGCAGTAGGCAACGAAACGTCAGGAAGGAGAAGCGGTTTTATATATGGACCACGAAAGTTTTAATTAATGAAGACACCAGCCGTGAAAGCTTACATGTTGTGATTAAAATAAAAGATGTTTTTTGATAAAATACCTACGCAACTGATTACCTCCACAATGGAGGATTCCATGAAATGATATGTGGCTGCGGCAGAGTTTCTATACAGCTGAAATGGGAAGAACAGTGTAAAGTTGCATTTACACTTGTTCGCTTTGAGGCTAGTCACCTTGAGGCTGTAGCTTGACCCACACAGAAGTAGAGGCAGATGTGTAGGTATTTGCTTCTTCATTAACATGTGCATATGAGTGATTCCATTTACATCTCCTGCGTTCACACTGGGCACTTCTACTTCCATGTGGAAAAAGTTACAACCGCACAGCAATGAGCCGAAAGCCGTACAGGTGTATGTCCTATTAGTTACAGAGAACATTAAAAAGATGCATGTTTTCCATTTATTTTGAAAATTTCTATTAAGAATGATAAACCATTTTATTCAACAATGATCTCAGAGTTTACACCAAGCGGAGATAAAATCTCGTTACTTAGGAGTGCCATATTTTGAAAATCACTAAGAAGCAGTCATGCTGAAATCTCTCTTCACCCTCCAAGATCATTTTATACTCTTCATCTTTCACTGAGAAAGTGATTAGGAATGGATGAGTGCTAATTTTTTGTGATGCCGTGATTATTATTGACAGGACTTTTCGACTAAAGAGATCTGTATTCGAAAGAGAAGCTATCACAATTTTTGTTGGCAAAAATGCAAAAGATCTGGAATCATTCACCCTTACATTTTTCCCAAATTATCTCATTCAAGTATGCATTTGTCACTTCCTGCAGTCTAAGAAAGTTCAATTTTTGCATTAAAGAATGTCCCAGTAGACAAATCTATGAGCCTAAAGGAGAATTTGGATTATTATTTATTATCATAGGGCTTTTAGTGTCGGGAGTCTCTGAAAAGATACTCGGCTTGCCTTCGATGCAGCTCTTTTCATTTACGTAGAAGGGCTAAATCTTTAAGGGAATTGGAATCTGGTTTATCATTCTTAATAGAAATTTTCAAAATAAATGGAAAACATGTGAAAGAAAGATATTGGAAAGGAGTTGGCTGTGGCGGAACAACCCTCACAGTTTTGTAAATTGAAAATGGGCAACCACAGAAAATCATTTTTAAGGTTGCCGGCAGATGGATTACTGTCCCAGTTGTTGGAGAATTTGTAAAAACTAGTAGTTAAAAGTTTTGTTTTAAAATAAAATGGAATACATCATAGCAACAGATCAAATTCTGAAATTGCTGTGTATGTCTTCGACAGTGCAGGTTTACACATTTGATAGTGCATGAACCTATGCATATTTTTAGATTTAATTGTGCATAGAATTACTGTCTTCAATCATTACAGTATTATAAGGGCGTAAATAGATTTTGGACGGAAGGGGGAGGAGGGATGCAGGATGCTGTCAACTGGGATAATTTCAAGCAGCCTGCTGAAAAAAATCTTTTAGAAAGTAATGAATTATAGAATGTGCTGTCACATCACATACCCCTTCCACTCTCCAGTCACCACTCCCCATCGTTTTGCAGCGGAAATGGTTTTTTATAATTGAGTACCATCTGGGTGACCAGATTGGGCGATATTTTGTCTTTTGGGCAACATTAAGCAACTTTTCAAAGATGTAACCATCGACATTTGGGGACATGTTTGTTGAGCAACACAATTTTTGGATGATACAGACAAATTAGCCAATCACATGGTTAAATAAAAGTCGCATTACAGCCTACTATGGACCATTCTATGTTTATTAAATCACAGTGTATTTTTATGCAATAATTTTAATTTAATGTTATTTGTAATGGTATTTACTGCTCCAATGGCTTGTGAAATACTGAAATATTGCAACCCCAAAGTTGTACCAGACTCCAAATAATGCCTCAAATGCTAACTAACATTGAACTGCTATACACAGAGGTGACAGAAGTAGTTGGATAGTGATAGGCACATAAACAGATCATGGTAGAATCACATACCCAAGGTGTAAAATGGCAGCGCACTGGCAGAGCAATCATTTGTTCTCAAGTGATTCATGATTATGGCTGCATGATGGAAATTAACATACTTTAAATGCGGAATGGTAGTTTGATCTAGACATATGGGACATTTTAATTCAGAAATTGTTAGGAAATTCAGTATTCTGAGATCCACTGTATCAAGAGTGTGCTCGGAATACCAAATTTCAGACATTATCTCTCACTACAGACAAAGCATTGGCCAACGGCCTTCACTTCACAACCGAGAGCAGTGTCATTTGCAGAGAGTTTCCATGCTAACAGACAAGCGACACTGTGTGAAATAACCACAGAAATCAATGTGGGATGTTTGATAAATGTAACCGTTAGGATAGTGTGGCAAAATCTAGCTTTAACAGACTATGGCAGCAGACAACCTAGGCGAGTGCCTTTGCTAACAGCACAATATCGCCTGCTGATCCTATCCTGGACTTGTGACTACATCAGTTGAACACTCGATGACTGGAAAACCATGATCCAGTGAAAAGAGTTCCAATTTCAGTTAGTAATAGCTGATGGTAGAGTTTGAGTGTGATGCAGACCCCCATGAAGCCACGGCCCCAAGTTGGCAATAAGGCACTGTGCAAGCTGATGGTGGCTCCATAATGGTGTGGGCTGTGTTTACATGGAATAGACTGGGACCTCTGCTCCAACGGAACCATTCATTGACTGTAAATGGTTATATTCAGCTGCTTTGAGACCCACTGCAGCCAATCATGGACTTCAAGTTCCCAAACAAGAATGGAATTCTCATGGATGTCAATGCACCATGTCACTGGGCCTCAATTGTTTGCAATTGGTCTGAAGAACATTCTGGACAATTCAAGAGAATAGTTTGGCCACCAATCAAACATTTATGAGACTTAATCAAGAGGTCAGTCCATGCATAAAATCCTGCACTGGCAATACTTCTGCAATTATGGGCAGCTGTAGGGGAACCACAGCTCAGTATCTCCGCATGGAACTTCCAATGACTTGGTGACTCCATGCCAAGTCAAGTTTCTGCACTACACTGGACAATAGGTGGTCCAATAGGATATTAGGAGGTATACCACAACTTTTGTCACCTCAGTGCAGATAGATAATTAGGCTATTACACTATTGTATACATATTTTTAACTTACCATAATGTTAGCAGATAAATCATAATCAGTTTTCCTCCTCTTTCTTATTATGAACTTATTCATTATTAGAAACTATCACAACAGCACACAGAACAAAAATAGCAAAACAGTAGCAATTACAAGACAGAATTCAACAGATTAACAAAACACCAACTGAGTTCAAACACGGCCAACAACTGCTCTTGCCTAAAATACGTGTGGATGATAGCGTACAGTGATATGGACGTGTAGGGAGTTTTAATGTATCATTGGCCTTGCTGAGTATTGAGTCCAGACACCCTGTACCCCCTCTTGCACTACATCCTTGAGTAACACGATATTTTTTGTGAAATGACATGTCCAACCTCCAGGCTTCCATGAAGACAAAAGATGTTTGTGACATTTAGTACTATGCAAGTGTAATGACATATGACTGTGGGTGATATTATGATGATACGTGCAGATCAAAGTAAGTCTTGAACCACATCTACAAGGTGTCTCCACCTGCTGAGTGGAGATGCTTGTTCCTTGGTGTCATGCTTTGAAGGCATTTAGAACAAGGACAAAAAGAAAGAAAGGTCAGGGCTACAATGGATGCCATGATGAATGACTGTTGAACTGGTTTATGTAGAGAAAATTTATTGGCTTGATCTTGTCCAAACAACATCAGTTTAAAGCGATATGTCAACTTGCTTTATATAGAAGATTATTTTGTAAGAGAAAGTGTGAATACAGAGGGTTTAAAGGATAGTCATTTACGATATTCAAGTACCTTGAAAGACAGTTAACACTGTCTTTCAGCACCATCCATGCACAAAGAGGTGAAATCCAGTAAAGACTGATGTAACACAGTTAGAGGGAACTGCCTAGCAGTGCTACCTCAGCTAACACCAAGAAAGATGACCAACAGAAATTTACTAAATAAATCTACTAACACTGAACATCAAAGGTTTACAGATCACACACAGTGAAAGCATAATGAAAACCATCGACGTTGCATTTCATACAACATGTGGTTTAAAAACTGTGTGAAACCTGCAGTAGCAGAGCATCAGGGGAAACGCAACCAAAACACTGATTTCAACAATGTATGTATGCTGGTAAGGACACCAAAATTTATAGAAGGAAAGTCTGCTTTGAGATTTCCAAGAATGAATGTAACATCATTAGAGAAGGTGACTATATGCTTCCCCTTCGTGGCTTCCCACCATCAATGAAATAAATACAAAGGCACATTTTGTGAGGAATACAAATAACAACTAATAAGCCACCTCTATGGCAGGATGATAATATTTTGATAAGCATTCCTCCTCTCTTGCTCTGCTTGTTTCACTTTCTATCCAATGATGGCGGCCCACAATTTGTAGTTAAAAGAATTTTATCCACTAATTCCACTACTGCAGAATAATTGCAGCAAAATTCCCTTTTATAAATTAACAAGACATTGATTTTTGACAGTGTGCAGCTAAACGTGAACACCAGGAGATGTTAGCAGGAGTGGGAGGGTGGGTGGGGGTCGAAAAGTTGATTTTGTAGAAGAAACTGAAAAAGAATATTATGTGGCCTAAGGTCCTGTATGATTTTACTTTCAATGACAATGGTCATGAAATCCTACAGACTTACATGAACTCTGGCCATTGTTAGTGATTTAACTGCATATAAAAGTGTCAAATGAGAGAAAGAAGGAAACAACATTACTAAACTTGGTTTGCAGGTAGCAATCCATCGCAAACCATCCTAGCTGTTACTATATCGTGTACATCTCAGAGATTAAATATACCTTAGTGTGAAAATTGCTTGTGGTCATCTATGTAGGTTGCAACAATGTTTCTTTGTAAGAGTGGATTGGGCGTCAGAGAGCTACTGCTCATTACTACATGTGGTGATATGGTTTGGCATTGTTGGTAATTTGATAGTGCTGTAAAAAGAGCTTCCTTACTTTAACTGACAAATGTCAAAGTGTATATGCTAGGTATCCATTCTTTTGTGTCTGTGTTTCAAAATAAAAGCTGCAACATGTTTTCATTTCAGGAAGTGAATTTTGTTAGGTTTTAACTTCATCATCTTTTCCACAAAAATGATTTTTTCCACAGGTTTTTCTATTACTAATGCAAATGAAATGGAGAATGAATGTTGCAGCAAAACAGTACTATCTCAATGTAAAAGAAATGAGACTGTTAACATTACTAAAGAACTGTGTATTGAGGCATATTAGTAAGTATCTGCTTTTCCACTTCCGACTGCATCTAATATTTTGGTAAGTTTCATCAAAATCAATCAACTCATTGTTAGTGGACAAGCAGTTTACATACAATATGGAGCAATGAAAGTGGTGACAGAGGGGTAGGTCAGTTCTCTCATCCCCCATCTTCCCTTTGTTTCTCCTTAGAAACAAAGGGAAGATGAGGGATGAGAGAACTGACCTACCCCTCTGTCACCACTTTCATTGCTCGCTAGTGTATGTAAATGAGAAGCCTTCATAAGTGAGAAAGTCTACACTGTTACCACAATATCATTGCTGCCATAGATGCTGTCTACACAGCATTTTAAGAAGCAACAATTACCAAATACCTGTCATCAACAGTGTTTATATGGCAACATTGCACTTAATTCTTGATACTATCAGCATGCTATCACAATAGCTTGTCTGGTTCAGCTGAATACATGCAGTCCATCCAACTAGTGATGACTGAGATGCAGGTCAAGAACACTAGTGGGGAAAGCATGTGAAAAAATGGGAAGGGGTAATTTTCTACGAGGTTCGTCCAGTAAGTAAATTCCCCAGTTTAATTTCTTTGCAAAAGGAACTTTGCCCTTGATATTTGAGTACTGGCAAGACTGATTAGTATGTGCTGACAATGCTCACACCAACTTACCATGCATACTGCAGTATCTTGCTGGTATGCTAATAACTAGCATGGAGTTACCACTACAAAATGTGTGCGCTTGTGAACAGAACTCTGTCATTAAATTTTTTGCAGCAAAATGAGTATCCACTGATGGTATTCATTGAGAGTTAACCTCTATCCGATGTGTACAATTTGTGGAAGGGCATGATGATGTAAATGATGGCCAGCACACAGGAATGCCTACTACAGAAACATATGATGATCCATTATTGCAACTTGCAGTATTTTGGAGAAAGATTGTAATCTTAGCATTGACAACATCCTAATTCGGATACCTTCTGGGGCTGCAATTGGATGCTCGGACATTGCAAAGATTCTCACAGACCATCTCAATTACTGCAAAGTTTGTGGAAGATGGGTGACACATTTGCTGAGTGACATCCACAAGCAGCAATAGATGGACTTGGCCAGAATGTTTCTAGAAATACATCAGTGAGAGGGAGATCTACTCTTGAAATGGCTTGTCACTGGGCATGAGACCCGTGTGCATCACTTCACTTCTTAGCAAAATGTCAGGGCATGGTGTGGAAGAAACCTGGCGAATGTGCCCCGAAAAAAGCTAAGGTCACACATTTGGCAGGGAAAAGTATGTCAATCATATTGAGATAGTCAGGGGTTTTTGTCCATTCACTATCTGCCTCGCAACACTACAATTAATGCAGAGAGGTACTCTAATGACTTGAGTAATCTATGAGATGCCATCAAAAGAAAATGTTCTGAACTTTTGTCTCACAAAGTTCTCTTCCTTCATGACAATGATCTACCTCATACAGCTTGAATGACCCAGGTAGAGCTTGGAAGATTTATATGGGAAGTGGTCCCTCATCGTCCATATTCACCAGGTCTTACCCTAACTGATTTTCATATGTTTCCCCAACTCAAAGATCACCTTGGAGGTAAGCACTTCAACATTGACCAAGAAGTTATATCATAGTGAACAGCTGGTCACATGCACAGGAGCTAACCCGCTACAAAACAGATTTGGAATAACTTTTGTTAATGCTTGCCAAATTTAATGATTCTAGATCAACAGGAAGTATGCCGTATGTTTTAATGTGTGAGTTTGCAAGTATTAAAATGCAGCCACAAAGGAATAAGCAGAAATTTTCATAGCATTTAAGAGGTAGCGATACAAATTTTTGTGTGTTGAAGAGAAGTCTATAGATGTTAAGGTCATTTCAGCAATATTATTAACAATCAACAAGAAAAACAACAAGGAAGATACATTATTTAATTGGATAGATAAAAAATCTACTCACCAAGCAGTCGCAGTACACACACATAAAAAACTGTTGTGATTGGTAAGCTTTTGGAGCCAGTGACTCCTTCTTCAAGCAGGAGGGTTGAAGGGGAAGGAAGAAGGGTGAAGGAAAAGGTCTGCAGAGATCTCGGAAAAGGGATATATTTTGGGAAAGTCACCCAGAAACACAGGTCAGCGGAGACTTACTGTATGGGATGAGAAGGAAAGACACATTGTTGGGGACTGCATTTGACTGCATTTGAAAACGTGAGAGCTTAAAGGTGGAAGACAAGGTAATATGCAAGACAGAGATTACTACTAAAACATTGTGCACGAGTTAATAAGAGTGAGTAAGATAAGTGCACTGTACATAACGGGTGTGAGAGGAGGTGCTGAAAAATAGATGAGAAAGACAATGAAAGATGTGGAAAACTACAATGGAGTGAAGCAAAGGGTAGTTACAGTGAAGGAAAGCTGAGACGGAAGAAAGTAATGTAAATTAAGGACAGGTGCTTGTCAATAACCAAGGATATGTTGTAGTGGTAGTTACCACTTGCAGAGTTCTGAGAAACTGGTGTCTAGGGGAAGAATCCAGATGGTGCATGTGGTGAAACAGGCGCCAAGCTCACGAATGTCATGTTTTAGAACATGCTCTGAAACAAGATATTGGAAGTTGCCAGTATATACCCTCTCCTATGCCCATTCATCCTAATTGATAATTTGGTGGTAGTCATGCCAATGTAGAAGGCTGACAGTGTTTACACAATAGCTGGTACATGACATGTGTCGGTTCGTAGGTGGCTCTCCCTTTGATAGTATATGTTTTGCCAGTTACATGGCTATTATACGTGGTGATAGAAGGGTGCAAAGGACAAGTCTTGCAGCGGGGACAGGCACAGTGGTAGGAGCTATAGGGTAGGGAGATGAGTGCAGAAGGAAAATAGGGTCTGACAAGAGTATTGTAAAGATTGGGAGGGTGATGGAAAGTGATTCTACGTGTGGTGGGCAAAATTTCAGATAGAACGGATCTCGTATTGGACATGATTTTAGGAAGTCATGGCCCTGTCAAAGAAGCTGATTAACACATTCCGGGATAATAATGAGTCATCAATGGTGTGCTCCGAAGCTGTTTTGTGGAAGGATCAGCAGTACCAGAATTGGATGTGATGGCGCGGGAAATCTGCTTTTTAACTAGGCTGGTGGGGTAATTACGTGCAGTGAAGCATGAGGTGAGAATGGTGGTATACTGCTGTATAGAGTCTGCATCCAAACAAATGCATTAGCCACGGGAGACAAGGCTGTATGGGAGGGAACGTCTGACATGGAAAGGCTGCCAATTGTCAAAAATGTAACTACTGTTGTTTGCTGGTAGGCTTAATGTGGACGCAAATGTGCAGCTTGCCTTGCGTGAGGACGAGATCAACATCAAGGAAAGTGGCATGGGATTCAGAATAGGACCATGTGAAATTTATATGGGAGAAGGTATTCAGAGATTCCAGGAATTTTAGCAGGTCAGCCTCACCATGAGTCCATATGGTAAAGCTGTTATCAATATATCTAAACCAAACCAGGGGCTGAAGACTTATGCAGCCCAAGGAAGCCCCTTCCAAGTGACCCATGCAAAGATTGGCATAGGAAGGAGCCATTCTGATTCCCATGGCCATACCCCTGATCTGTTTGTATGTCTGCTCCTCAAAGGTGAAGTAGTTGTTGGTAAGTATAAAGTTAATTATGGTGAGTAGGAAGGATGTCATAGGTTTGGAATCAGGTAGGCAATGACTGAGGAAATGTTCAGCAGCAGACAGACTACGTAATGGGGGATGTTGGTATAGAGGGAGCTGGTATCAATGGTGACAGGCAAGGTGTGTAGTGAGTGTGGGACGACCATGAATTATAGACGATCTAGAAAATGGTTGGTATCTTTGATGTAGGAGAGGAGTTTTTGTACTATGGGTTGCAGGCAATGATCAACCAAGGCAGATATACATTCGGTGGGTGCTTTGAAGCCAGCAACTATAGGGCAGCCAGGAGGATTGGGTTTTTGGATCTAAGAAGAAGGTAAAAGGTGGGGTGGGGGGGGGGGGGGAGGAGGGGGGGCAGTGCATGGTATGGGAGGATGAGAAGTTCTACAGATTGAGGTGTTAGTCCTTGTGAGGGGCCGAGGTTAAGAGGGACTGCAGGTCAGTTTGAATCACAGGGATTGATGGCAGATGCCATATGTAGAGTTGTCAGGCAGCTGGCGTAGACCTTCACTAACATACTCCTTTCAGTCAAGTACTACAGTGGTAGATCTTTTGTCTGCTGGGAGGATAATGATGAGTCATCAGCTTTTAGGGAACATAGAGCCTAGAGTTCTGCAGCGGACTGGTTAGGTCACGTTGCAGGGACCTGTGGGAGGGTTGCAAGGCAATGCTGGATGTGAGGAATTCTTGGAAGGCTCATAAGGAATGATGTTGAGGTAAAGGTGGTGAATCAAGTTAGGATCGTGGTCTGAACTGTTCAAGGCAGGGTTCAACATCAGGTTTGCTGTTGGAAAGTGGTATTTCCAATGGATATTATGTGTGGAGGTCCTTCAACAAAGCAGCATGATTAAATGCAGGTTTAGGGCTGAAAGTGAGACCCTTAGATAATACAAATATTTCAGGAGGGGAGAGTGCTTTAGATGAGAGGTTAAGGACACTACTGCTGTGACTGGTTCTTGGGATTATGGGTCATACTTGGTCTGGGACATAGTGGTGAAAGCTGGTGAACGCTGCGGGATGTTAAGGAGGTTGGTCAAGTTCAGTTTGTAGGACAGGAGTGACGATTGATGGTGTAGCTGTTTAGGGAGCAGCAGAGGGACACAAAGGGAAATACCAGTGTTCAGGTAGATTAACCAGGTAAGAGCAAGATATTGCTGTATTTGAAATTGTTGAAGAGCCTGGTGTAGAGTTGGATCGCATTCAGAAATGGGGACTTTCAATGTTAGGCTTTTTGGAGTAACTTCAAGGGACAAGAAGGTTCCACGAAACAGAATGTGGAGCCTTAGTTTTGATAGTGCATAGACATATTTTCAGAAGGAAAGGATGTAATATGAGATGGGATTCATCATGGCAAGAGAGGACAGTTTGGAGAGTTAAAAATTGTGAGTGGCACAAAAAAATAAGCAGAGTAAGGAAAAGACAGAAAAATGGAAGAAAAGCAACAAAAAAAGTTGAAAAAATTATAAATACTCATACAGAAATCATTAATAAGAGAAAATGCGTGGGCAATCTATATTGATATGAAAAATGGCAGAAAAGGAAACATTGATTGGGAAAGTCATGGAAACAGACAAAATTTTAGAAACTGGGTAAACAGAGAGCGAAAGTCATAGGAGAAAATGTAAACTACTTAGCTCGGCAATCGAAGTGATGTAAGAGATGGGCATTAAAAGTTGATCAGAGCGATATGCCGAAAAACAAACACACAAAAATGAGAAAGAAATACATATAATCAAGATAACTGGATGGTGGAAAAAAAACATAGCTGCAAAATTTATGAATAAATCGGTGAAAGACAATTGGGAGAAGGCCATTCAATGTAATGAACCACAAATTGTTGTGAGCAAATTTGTAAATAACAATTGTTATATACAAATAAAAATGAAAATGGACCCATCTATAACCACGGAAATCAGAATTAGAAAATATGTAGGGGCAAAGTGCTGGTTAGTCTTGGTAACACAGATAAATAAACGAAGGGATTAGCACATGAGATAAAAAAACAGACAACAATTTGAACAAGACAGACAACAACATGCTCTACAACATGACATTTGTACACCATCTGGATTCTTCCGCCGAACACCAGTTTCTCAGAACTCTGCAAGTGGTAACTACCAAAACAACACGTCCACTGTTCTTGCCAACCACCTGTTCTTAATTTACATTACTTTATTCCATCTCAGCTTTCCTTCATGTAATTACCCTTTGTTTCTTTCCATTTTAGTTTTCAACATCTTTCATTATCTTTCCCCTCTATTTTTCACCACCACCTCTCACTTCCGTTTCATACAGTGCACTTAGCTTACTCACTCTTATTAACTCGTTCACAATGTTTTAGTAGTAATCTCTGTCTTGCATATTACCCTGTCTTCCACCTTTAAGCTCTAACATTTTCAAATCTATCAAATGCAGTCCCCAACAATCAGTCTTTCCTTCTCATCCCGTACAGTAAGTCTCCCCTGACCCGTGGTTCTGGGTGACTTTTGCAAAATATATCCCTTTTCCTAGACCCCTCCAGTTCTTTTCCTGCACCCTTCTTCCTTCCCCCTCAACCCTTCTGCCTGAAGAAGAAGCCACTGGGTCCAAAAGCTTGCCAATCACAACAGTCTTTTATGCCACCTCTTGGTGAGTAGATTTTTTTTATCTATCCAGTTAAATAATTCCATCAATAATTGATTGTTTTCATTGGGAAGATACATTGACATATTTCTAAATATTTTAGTGTCTGCCTGGCATCAATGAATAGTTACCATGGTAATTTCTAACACATTTTTTCCTTATAGTTAGTAACAAGTAAAGCCCAGTATTTTAATTCTAAGTGCAGAATAACATAATATACTAAAATGTGAAAAACTGCAAATATTCTATAATTATCTATGTTCTGCACCAAAAATACATGTGTACAAACATTTCCTGGCTCAAAATTGAAAATTAAAAGTTACCACTCAGCTTTAGCAGACTGATGTGTGGTGCACACACACACACACACACACGTAACAGAACACACTATTAAACCTTAACTACATTTGTGTGGTAATTTACAACATCACATGCCACTCCTTTGTTTACAGCTGCATTCCTAATGCAGCATTGCCACTTGGCTTCTGTGTAATCTTAGTACCAGATTCTTTTACACTGTGCAGGTGCTTGCTAACCAGCACCCATTAATTCCATAAGTTTGTACCACTTGGGGTCAACATCTACTCCACAAAACTATAAACATTACTTTCCTTATTTGTCTTCAGAAATTGTTTTTAATTGCTTTAGACAGGATGGGGCAACATTAAATGATGATCAAATTTTGGAGTTATTGTTTGTTAGTGAAGACTGCTCACTCATTGGATATACCAGATTCTTTTTAAGATGCAGCTGAGTTTAGTGACTGTGAAACAGAAATATCTGATCATGAAACTGCCAGTGGAACAGAGGATGATGAAGATGTAGAAGAATAGAATGTTCACAAGGAAACCAAGAAATAGCAAGACAATCTGGCTATTTTTTATGGAAAAAACTGTAAATAAGAATAGAAAGATGGTGCATTGATAGTTTATAAAACAACTTAATATGATATTGACCAAAGCACATATCAAAGAGAAAAAAATGAACTCCGGAAATTTTTTTAGAGACTTGCAGACTGCTATGAACAAAGTTCATTGCACAAACTTTCAAAATGATAGCAGGGTCAACAAATCTGCTGCACAACTCCCAAGCAGGCCCAAGTCAGTCAAAACAGATGAAGATGTCATGATGCCATGTATATCCAAACATAAAAGACACAACCACCACAAAAGTTCTAATTGTCAAAAATATATGTGCAAAATGCATTCCACTGACAAAAAGGTATATCTTGACTCTGATGAACAAATACAGATGCTTAGACAATTCATTCATGCACCCACAGTCACTTTTTTAATTGAAAGTCATTGTTTTTTCTTTATAGTTTACTTATCTGATCTCAAAACATATTTCTGAATGTTGTTGAAGTAGATTTTCTTTGTTCTTTGACTCTGTTTATGAGGCTAATGTTAATGGAAGAGCCTTAGTTATTGGAAGATCATGTTTTGTTTTTTAACAGATTGATTTACGATACATGGTAGTCTTTCTTTCACTGATTCTTTAACAACAAATTATAGAAGCATGGACGTAAATAAGT
Source organism: Schistocerca gregaria (assembly GCF_023897955.1). Lineage (NCBI taxonomy): Eukaryota > Metazoa > Arthropoda > Insecta > Orthoptera > Acrididae > Schistocerca > Schistocerca gregaria. The sequence goes on along the minus strand of NC_064920.1, from coordinate 321,298,828 downwards.
TCAAGACAATTTTTGTTTTGGGGTTGAAATCTATCTCACAAATTTAATAACATCACTCTAAATACAGAGTGTAGGTAAGGATTAATTAGTTTTTGAGCCTTGGCTCTCTTTTTTTACAGAAAGTACACACACACACACACACACACACACACACACACACACACACACACACACACTGTAGCTGTTGTGACATTGATTATTAGAGATCAGTCACTTAGGCTGATGGATGTGGGGAGAGGATACAGTAGGACGCACCATACAAGGAAGGGATAGCGTGGCACTGCAAGTTAGGAGTGGGAAAGACAGATGTCTCAGCAGCTACAAAAAATACAAAAAAGGCAGGAGGGGAATGGGGGTGAGCTTATACGAGATATTGAGGGGGGGGGGGGGAGGGGGGGCTGGAGATAAAGGCATTTCTATTATTGCTATAAAATTAAAGTTTAGTGAATTTACTTACCCTTCTCTGTACTTGAAGTGTTTGAAAGCAAGATTTTCAATGTAACCCACAAGATCATCTTGACCTGGATGAAATGGCAACTGTTTCAATACTTCTATCAACACCAAACAGAATATGAACTCTACTGCCAAATCTCGACGCTCCTGTAGTATGTCAGCTTCACTTCGTTCTGTAGTTTCAGTGCTGCAAATTGAAATCTAGTCATTTAATGTTTTCCACATAAATTTACAAATTATGACAAATCCATTATTTTTTGAGGAAAAATAAATATGTTTTCTTGAGAAATGAAACCGCACTTGATGAACAGATAAAACTGACCATCTACATCTACACTCTGCAAACCACCGTGAGGTGCACGGTAGGGAGTACGTCCCATTGTACCCATTTTTAGGGTTTCTTCCTGTTCCATTCACATAAGGAGTGTGGGAAGAATTACTGATTGAATGCTTCAGTGCGTGCAGAAGTTACTCTAATCTTATCCTCATGATCCCTATGTGAGCGTTACATAGGGGGTTGTAGTATATTCATCGAGTACTTATTTAAAGCTGGTTCTTGAAACTTTGTTAATAGACTTTCTCAGGATAGCTTATGTCTGTACTCATGAATCTGCCAGTTCAGCCCCTTTAGTATCTCTGTGACACACTCCCATGGATTAAACAAATCTGTGACCATTTGTGCTGCCCTTCATTCTGTATCACCTGTTAGTTCTATATGGTACAAGTAGCACACACTTCTTGTAAAAAGGCACAGGTCACATCTACCTATAAGAAGTATAGTAGAAGTTATCTACAAAACTGCTGTCCAATATCGTTGACATCAGTTAGTTGTAGAATCTTAGAACATATTCTAAGCTCAAACATAGTGCGGTATCTAGAACAGAATGACCTCTTCGATGCAAACCAGTTTGGATTTCGAAAACATTGATCATGTGAAACCCAACTCCAACTTTTTCTCACATGACATACTTTGGATCAAGGCAACTATATAGATGCAGTATTTCTTGATTTCTGAAAAGCATATGACTCATTACTGCAAGATGGTTGGCATCAAAGAGGTCATTCTGTTCAAAATACCTAACTATGTTTGAGCTCAGAATATGTTCTAAGATTCTATAAGAAATTGATGTCAAGGATATTGGACATTAGTTTTGTAGGTAACTTCTACTACCCTTCTTATAGCTGGGTGTGACCTGTGCCTTTTTCCAAGAACTGGGCACAGTTTTTTGTTCAAGGGATCTATAATAGATTATAGTTAGTATAGGGGCTAACTCAGCCACAAATTCAGTACAGAATATGACAGGGATTCCATCGGGGCCTGGAGCTCGGTTCAATTTTAATGATTTCAGAAGTTTCTCAACACCACTGACACTAATATTTATTTCAACCATATTTTCAGTGGTATTGCAAAGGAACATTTGAAAATGGAACTAAGCATTTTGCTTTGCTACCCTTATTTATTAAGAACTGGACACTTACTTTGGTGCCACCAAGGGCCTTTACATATGACCAAAATTTCTCTGGATTTTGTGAAATGTCCTTTAACCATATTCTGCTGTGGTAGTCATGGAAGGCATCATGCATTGGTCTCTTGACAGTGAAATGTGTTTCACTCAGCATCTCTGTATCTATAACCCTACACTTTGTTTTACACCTATTTGCAGTAATCTGTTTCTCTAGAAGTTTTTTTACAATAGAGGGTTCCTCCCATTATTAGCTATTCTACTGCGTACATATCTATTCAGCGTGTCGTCAAGTGTTCTTTTAAACTTGAGCCAGATTTCCTCTCCATGCTCATGTATGTGCATAGACTCTGGAACCAATTATTGTCTCTCTTGAGAAAGTGATGACAAAAATTAACTGTAATACAAAGCCAACATTGACAATCAAAAAGTAAAAAAATTCTCTTTCATTCTCCATGAACTGAAAAAGTAGGGATGTGTTACATTTCGTCAATTGTTGTGGAGTATTCTGATTAGTTAGCACACGGACAGAGCAAGTGATAGATCTCACATATTAATCTGATCAAGTAGCCGAAATTCTTATGTAACTAGCGCTCATTATCAAACTTCCAGTACTCTCAAATATGTTATAAATTGCAAGTCCTAATATCATAATTGAGACTCCAGGACTGCTAATGTGGGCAGTTTTTCATGCTGTAACATATATTTCAAGAAGTATCTCAAGTTACTGCACGTTGTACCACTGTAATTCCATACCAGACTTTGTTAATTCAAATGTACACTGAAAGCTTAGAAAAATAACAACAACCTGGCCTCAATTCCACAGGGTATTTGAGGGAGAACAGTAGAGGTCAAATACAAAAGTTTAAGAATTTACTACTCAGAGATACAAATACCATGAAACTTCTGCAAAGCACTAAAGGATATTTAAATCTTTTCCCAAGCCGCAGAATGCACATGCATTCTGATTGAATATGTATAAATAACTTGGAAACTAATTTAAAAAAATGCCTCTTTTTCTGTCTGAGTACACTGAAAAATAATAACAGATACACAAGTGCTAAGTATTGCATAATGTACAGGAAATATTTATAACTTACTAACCAGATAGAGTTCGAAAGGTGTGTTGTAGTTTTTAACAGCTTGCATACTGGCCTAACTACTGCCCATTGTTGTCTTGCCTCATTTAATTGTTCAAAAACAGAAATCAGTGTGCCACCACATATTTTCTACATGTATGTTGCAAGTAGGAAAACATAAATAGATTCCACGTAAAGCAATGATTGTAAGATACATCTGAAGCCAGTAAATTTCTTACCAGATATAAACATTTACATATAATTTTTAATTGCTTCTAGAGAAGTAGAAACATGCATCGGATGTGATGATGTACTACCACATATTGATCACCAACGAGCACTAATTAACTCAATCTTGGTTGCCCTACATCTAACAAACCAACTAATCGCAAACTGAAGTAGTACTTGGGAGGTCAATATGCTAGACACTGTGAATTTAGTTTTGTTTTTAAAAAAAATAGTTCTTACTGGGAGAAGGAAATAAGATTTTTGTTGATGTAGTCACAATTGTCACACATAATTTATTTTATACAGTATAATATTGAGTCAGGCATCAATATTGTTCCCAAGGTGAAAAAGGGCAATATGACCTACATTTGGAGAATTTACCTTTTTCCTTTTAAATCTGTCTTCCTCTGTTCTGTTCCTCCAGCATCAATAACCTGTCTTTCATACCAAGCAAAAAGTGCTCTCAAAATAGATGGTAAGCAGTGCTCAGCAACAGATCCAAAAGCAGTTAAAAGTTGATCAAACTGTGCATCTTCACCTCTCTGTAGAACTTTTGACAGTGGGCGCTCCTGTGGAATAGCAGAAATGGAAAACACTGTAGGAAGTAATCTAAAAAGACCAGAAGAAGTGACAACACTTAGCTACCTGATAAACACCAGAGTAAAAATGAAATAGAATAAAAAGGCAAAAACTCCTGATATCATGACGCATTGTGTGTTTATGTGGTGGGAGATATAACTGCAACAGTTGCAAAATAATTACTGATAGACTTACTCAAATGATCAATGCCAATATTTTCATACTTTAGTAAATTAGTATTTTCATACTTAAGTAAATTAGTTTTACTTGTATTAAAGCGAATGGACTTCTACAGTCTCAAGCAGACAGTCTTTACAGCTTGCTCATCCAATCATCAAGCACAATGCTTAACAATTATCTCAAATGGATGCTTTATGCAGAGAGCAGTTTGCAAGTTTGTATTTCACACAGTCCACAATACTAATTATCCTACAATGAACAACAAATACAGCAGCTCACGGTTTGTTTTAAGTCACATACACAAAAGGAAGAAAGCCACAATTGATCTGATGATTAGTGTGCAGTGGAAACAAAACCTAAGCTGTAACTAAGGCATTTCTCCCATAAAAGTATTCCTCCCACGAAAGTTAATCTGTCATGTTACCCCAGAGATGTTAACAAAAAGTCAGTCATTAAGATAGGGGCACTGGCAGATTGAGAGTGTGAGGTGAGGTGACCCATTACTCATGCCCACGTAACTCTGTGGGTAAGAGTGTTGCCTGCAAAAGGCATGGATGACTGGAATCATGTCTTAGTTTGACTAACAGTTTTAGCTTGTAGGGAAGAGAGAGAGAGATCTTGAACAAAAGTTGTTGAGGCTCTTGTGATCACTTGTTGATGTATTCTCCGATGGGTTCTGTCTCATTATCTTTGGATGACATTTCTTTAAAATTTGAGAAAATGCATGACACAAAGACATATTAATTTTTCTTTATTATCGCAACCGGTTTTGGGAAAATATCATCAACACAGTATGACAGAAGATTAATATTACTCACATGTGATCACACACAGTGACATGGAAATCCATTTGAACTATATACCCCTCAGCATGGTGCACTTTCTAACACAGAATAAGCAGTAACCCAGGACACAGTAATTGTTTAATGATTTTTCTGACGTTTCACCAGCACAAGTGGCTGGCATCATCACGACTTAATCCTCCATCGCTGGTACCAGAGGGGATATGAGCCCACTGCTGGAGATTACATATACCTGTTGCGTGCCAATGTCTGATGGCTTTCCCCTGGTCATTATCACTGAGGTTCTCCCCTTGCTACCTGCAATGATTGTTTGCTGTAAGCAGGAATCCAGGATCTGTTTATCTTGATGCTTTCTTCTTTCTAGTTAAAACTGATGTTATCTTTCAAATTTCAGTATTGACCGGAACAAACAGGCATGATAGTTCTGGTGATAGTATTTTTGCGACTGGGGTAGTATGTGCTTGGATGTCTGTGTGATATGTGCATTAATGTCCTCAAGAGCTAGTGAGTGCTATGTTCTGTTATGTGCGTATATACCACACATCTGTCTGCTGTATGTCAGTGGCTGCCTTCCACTTATTTTATGTATTGTTCCACCCACAAATTTCCATTATTGTTACTCATTATGATCTAACAGAGATAACTGTGTTCTCTGCAAATTAAAAATGGCATTGTATTAAAGGGCACAATTCAAGAGTCAATCATACGTCACACCAAAAACGTTCATATGCAGGTTACAGGCACAGACAGAAGACAGACAATGATGAAAAGTATGAATACGGGCTACATACAACACTCGACCATAAACAAGGAACACTAGCTTCGGCTAAAAATTGAGTCAGTATTTATTTGTGCACTACTGTTGTTAGATTCTCAGCTAACTTGATTACAGCAGTTTCAAAATGGACTATCCAAGTAGTATCAATATGGAGGAGATGTGGCCACTGTCTGCAAACACAAAGGCATTTACAGAGAGCATAACAAAAAGCTATGGCCAAACTTTCAGGAAACTATCCTCTCATGTAGAAGAAGGGATGTCAAATGGACTTGAGCCTGGAAACACAGGATTTCCACATAAGAATTCATTTACTACATATTTTCATAGCACATTTTCCCATTGAAGAAATGTGGAACTGAACACATCAGCATACTAGACAGAATACTTTGGTAGATGAAAGTTTCAGAATGTCATCTTGGGTTAAATCTGGTTAAATTGTAATTCTTATGTCTGTAAGTGGTATTTTGTGTCCCATTGCATTGAATATGCTTCAAACATTCTCATCTTGGGATATCTTCATTCTGAAAATATCTCCTGATACAAATATAGTAGTGAAGCCACATCTATATGCTAATTTGTATGTCAAATACGCATCTGCCAACATCACATTTGTGAACACTTCCATTAAACTATACCAGAAATCACATCTGTAATGAGTATTAGAAACATATACGTATTTGCTAAGTCCATAATGATAACTTAAACAGCTGATGGTATATTTAAGTAAGACAATGGTGAGAGCCACATTCCAACACAAGTGGTGAAGCAAGTCACATGTCAAATTTACCTCCTATGAAATGGAACACACAACACTGGCAACGACCTCAATGAACCATAAACAAGAGGGCTCCTTGGACACTTCATGTAAGAAAAGTATCCAGTGGTATGCTGGTACATTCTGTTCCTGTGTATAGCTATGATTAATGTGCTATAAAGAGTAGAAGAAAATGAGTTGTAAAATGTAAATGAAGTGTGTCCCAATACATGTTCATAAAACACATTTTCTCCTCCTCCTTCTGCTCCTCATCCTCCCTCTCTCCCTCTCTCGCTCTCTCTCTCTCTCTCTCTCTCTCTCTCTCTCTCTCTCTCTCTCTCTCTCTCTCCCTGGATGTGTGCGCGAGCGAGTGAGTGAGTGAGTGAGTGAGTGAGTGAGTGAGTGTGTGTGTGTGTGTGTGTGTGTTTTTCCCAGAATGTGATAGGAAACTTTGTATCTTTCAGTTACCAGCATCAGGCAACTGCTTTGGCATGCAATGCACCATCTTATTGACAGAGGCTTATGAAACAAGTTCAAATACTGAGATGTCTTTCAATTATTGTGTGTTGATGATTCTAAGAGTAGTACCGCTTAATTAACTCAGCCATAGTATTCGTATGAATAGATCTGATAACATTTTAACAAACGATAGGAAAGTAACCATGTGATGCAACTACTGAACCACCACAAATTGCCATTTCTGGAAACTGAAGCAATGTCTTTAGCAGACCCTAAATACGATGGGTAGGCACTAGGGGAAAGGCTCCTGTTAGGTGAATAACGGAAGATAGCAACCAGGAACAGGAAGAATACATATGTTAACTTTCAGCAGATATGCCAAGAATAAAGTGGAGGATGATTTGCCAGTATCGATGGAGGGCCTCTCCGGAGGGACATCACCTTGTAGAAACACAGCCTCTTTAGGCAGAGAGGCATACATGTTTGCAAAAAGCTGAGGGCTCTGCTGGAGGTGAAAATAAAACTGAGGGACTTGATGAGATCTCAAATATCCAAGCTTTACGACTGGGTGATAGGCCAGCCCGAGAAGTGCAAATTACTACTGTAAGCTGGACCACGTAAAGTTCAAATTCTTGTCTGGTGGTCAGAGGAGGAAACTCCGCAAAAAACAAAAACAAAAGGAAGGTAGATAATTGTTTTCTAAACATAAATGGCTGGAACTAAAAGTCTTAACCTAAGACCACAAAGAAAAGGAGACAGTCTCAGAGTGAAGGGGTAATCTTACCCCTTCTATCTCTAGGACAGGGGACAAGAGAATAAGGGAAGAGTCTAATACTGCACATCTCACGATACACGGATTCAAAGAAAGCTGAGGCAGGAAATAGGGAAACATACCTATAGTACTGCAGTCTCAGTTTTCAGGATAGCAGTTATCCAACAAGGACATCTACTGACAAACATCACCTTGCAATAGATGGAGCTTGTTCAGATGCCTCTCTTCAACAAGGCTGGGGATGGGAGAGGGTATGTCTCTCTGGACAAAGTGCTCTTATCTTTGTCTGTGGGAGTATGGGAATGGTGGAGCAGCTTAACCAGATATATATATCTCTGTGGAAAGGCAAAGCTGCAGGTCAAGGCAGTGGCTGAGCTCTTCAAGACTAAAAAGGTAGACAATTTGGATGCCAAAACTTCTTAAGATACTCCTCCAAAGACTCTGTTTGAGAAAATAAGGGTGTAGAACCAGAAGGTCTTCACAAAGGATTGGAGGGTGATTAACCGAAGAAATAATTTACATAACTTTTTGGTCCACTCTAGTGGGTAGTTATGTCAAACAATGACATGCTGATGGAGCCATCCTTATCTGACGTCATGTACAAGGGAGGATCAGGAAGTAACACACAGCAATTTTTGTCTCACCTAGTATTGCAGCTGGAATGTTGAAATTTTATGACAATACAGTTTGAAGTTTGTGCTACAGATGGTATTTTGTCATACAGCTCTAACAAGAGATGTCTGAACTACAAAACAAACTTGGTGCACATGTTAGTGTCATTAACTTGCGAAAAGCAGCGAAGTGTAGTTCAATATTTGTGGTCCAAAAGGCATAAATTAGTGAAATTTACAGGGACATGCATGACATATATAGGGACGATTGTATGGATCACAGCAATCTCTCCAGGTGGTGTGCATCCTTCCAAGAGGACTGTGTGAACCTTAGTGATTCACCATGCTCTGGGCAGCCACTAACAGATGCAACCCTAAAGAATGTTGGAGCCATTGAGGCTGCTATTTTGAAAGATCGGCCTGAGCATCTGCGAACCTTATCAAATCAAAGCAGTTCAACATTTCCTATGGTGCACTGTACAATACTTCTCATGGCATATCTAAGAAACTGACACACAACCACAAGGGCCTGTGAATGATAAGAAGCTTTGATCACTTAATGTATTATGTTGCAGAAGAGCATGATTTTCTGAAAGAAATCATCACTGGTGATGAGTTGTGGGTGTACCACTACATGCCCAAAAATCAAGCTGGTCTCTAGAAAAAATAAAAAATAAAAAAATATCGGCTACAGAAGTGCTTGTGTCAGAGCTCCAGGATTATCTGTGGTGTATTACTGGTGGACTTTGCTGAGCACAGGATGACTGTGAATGCTGCAGCCTACATTAAAGCTTTGGTTAAGGTGTGTCATGCCCTTCATAACAAGTGGCACAACATTAATACTGACAGTGTTAAACTTCTTCATGACAATGCTTGCCCCCACATTGCTGCACCTGCTCATGAGGAAACTGCCAAATTTGGGTGGGAGGTGCTCCACTATCCACCATACAGTGTGGACCTTGCGTAGTTGGACTTTCATCTGTTTGGTCCCGTGAACAAATTCCTGGCTGGTCAACACCTTGTAACTGATGTGGAAGTGGTATCAGCAGTCCGCAGTAAACCACACTCCAATCAAACGGGCTTCTATGAAGAGGGTATATCAAAACTGGCACGACAATGGGAGAAATGTGTTGAGAATGTTGGTGAATATGTAGAAAACTAGATAAAAGATGCAAGTTCAGTTGTGGTTATTTTGTTTTATCACCTGTTAAACTTTTTGGTAACATAATTATTGTGCATTACTGTCTGATCTTCCCTCACATATAAAGTTTGAGGTTGAAATGACCTGTAGGGATCCTAGTAGAACAGACTGGACTCATACAGAAAGATCTAAACTTGCACTTACCTGAAATCAGAACTTTGATAAGGCACCCAGTAGATTTTGAGGAAATGGAAGATGCAGCGAGTCTCCCATTACAACCTCATACTTACGAAACTGCCTACTCAACAAGAAGTGCACAAATAGGAATGTATCTTGGTGGAACAACAGTCTGTAAGTGCATAGGAAACAGGTAAGAAGACTGCTCAACCTCGCAAGGAAGAAATGACAATGGGCAAGTATCAAGAAACCCTTGTAAATAAAATTTTGTGATCAAGCAAGTGAAGCTTTCTGCCTGTAAGGTATCCTGTGAGAAAGTGGAAGGTACAGCTACTTGTGCTACACTTCATAAAGTTCTCAATAAAATACCAATTGGTCCAGGAGGGTGGTGGGCAAACAAGGATACCAATTGCAACGCTAGATGTGCTCCTCAAGACTCACTTCCCTCACTGCACTCTGACGGATAACACAGACCAGGAGTCAGTCTCTCAGAGAGATTGGTTCATAGGTAATGAAAATGAAAACTGACAGTCTGCAAGAGAATGTCCTGACTTCAAAAAAAGTCCAGTGGGCTGTGGGAATGTTCACCATCGAAGTCACCAGACCCAGATTGTATCTCTCCAGCTGTACTACAGGACAGGTTTTAATTAATTCCTATGTAGACTGTTCAGGGTCAGGCTAGCAACAGGAATCATTCCAAATACTTGGAGGACAATGAGGGTTGTTTTCATTCCAAAGCCAGGGAAAACTGATCATTCAAGGCCAAAGATAAGAGACCAATTAGTCTATCCTCCTTTTTTCTAAAGACATTAGGAAAACCGGTTAGTGTGCATGTTAAGGACTACAGGTTAAATGAAGTTCTGCTGCACATAAACCAACAAGTATATCAACCAGTTAAGTCATGACAAACAGCACTTCACCAGCCTGTTGGGAAGGTGGAAAAAGCTCAACATTTTCATGAAATAGCTCTCTGCACCTTCCTGGATATTGAGGGAGGCTTTTAGCAATATAACCTTCAAATCCATTGTTAGAGCTGCAGAGCAGCATGGCATTGTAACCACCATATGCAAGTGGACTAAGGCCATGCTGAATAGAAGACATGTAGAAGCCAACATGATGAACAAGAAAATGGTGATAAATGCCACCGGGAGGTTTCCACAAGGAGGGGTCTTGTCCACACAACTGTGAAATCTAGTGGTGAATGAACCCACTGAAGAGTTATGTAATGGAGGCTACTTTTGCCAAGGATATGCAGATGGTTTAGTCATGGTAATATTTGTCAAATAGTACTGTTAGAACAGTGGCACAATGTGCACCTGACATTGCGGAAAACTGGTGCAGGAAATAGGATCAAACAATTAGTCCCAAAGAAAACTATTGCAGTATCATTTATGAGGAAGCAAATTCAGCACACATACTGGAATCTCAAGCTCTTTGCTGAAACTCTACCACCAGGAGGGGGCTTGGATTACCCTGCTGGAAGTGAAACTATCATGGACCCCTCATATAAAGAATATATGTTCCAAGGTAAAAGGTATACTTATGAGCACCCCTCCTTCTTATGGGTACCAATGGTTTTACTAGAATTAAACAGAGAGGAACCATATAATAAACCCAGCTTTGGGTGGGGGAAAGGAAAGAAGAAAGTGCTAAGACCATTCTTGCATAAATGTTTTTTCTTCCTGTATAAATCAAATCAAATCAACCTATGGAGGGATGGTGCTTCCTATGGAAAATCTTGGCTCATGCATTGCCAATGATGGCCAGAAACTGGGGGTCTGAGGCTAGCCTTGATTCTTATCAGTAGCTCTTGATATGGTAGAAACTGCTTGCTTTGCTTGTAGTGTGAAAGTGAAGTTTATAATCAGTAGGAACACACTGTCACCTTAATGGGGTCCTTATGGTTTGACTAAGTTGGGGGCATTCAATCATTGACTCTGTCAGTTCCACGATGCTCACGACTGTAAATTTGTTGACAAGTACTATTCAGGACCTTTGTGAATAAGTCACATGAACAGAGCTACATGCAAATTGCAAAACAATACTTTCTTTCTCTTCAACAGTTTGCAGCCACTAAATTAACAGTCAGTAATATCGCAAGCAAAACATTCTTATATTAGGTTTCTCTGCACTGGTTAATCTGGATCAAAAACAACTGTGTCAATGAGGAACCCATAAACCAGTTATAAACTTAATAACATATACCACATGCATATACCCTGATGTTAAGCTAAAATAAAAAATGTACAGCAGCATTAAGATAGTCAAGAAAAATAGCATCCACATTAGTACCATCATAACAAATTTCTTGGGCATAGAAACATACTGGACTTTGCACAACCATCTCCTGGGATGCATTTTTGTATCCACTTGATGACCCAATATAATAAGTTGGTTGGGTGGTTGATTTGGGAGAGTGGACCAGACAACCAGATCATTGGTCCCATCGGATAAGGGAAGGATGGGGAAGGAAGTTGGCCACATCCTTTCAAAAGAACTATCCCAGCATTTACCTGAAGCCATTTAGAGAAATCATGGAAAACTTAAATCAGGATGGCCAGATGAGGACCTCAAACATCATCCTCCTGAATGCGAGTCTAGTGTGCTAACCACTGTGCCATCTCGCTCAGTAATACAGTAAGTTAATACAGTCTTTATTGGTGAACAGCTTGCAAAAAATCATTTTTTTTCTCTTTAGCACTTGTCCTCTTCCTCTAGCCCTCTTTTCTCATGTTACATGAAGAAACCTATGGTTCTGAAGCTAAAATTTTCCACCATCTTTGGCTATATGCATATCACACTAGCATATTCCAGTAAAAGAAGTGAAGTGACAACACTGTCAAATGAAGCTTCTCTTGCTATACTTCCAGACCTTAATTTTTTTTCTGTTCTCCATTCCATACATAAACCATGTACTGTGAATATATGAAAACTCCAAATTCTTATCCATCCTGTATTTTCTAGAAATTTATTTTCAGTATATAAATCACAGTCTGCTGATAACAACAGTGTACATAATTCAAGGAAAAATATTCCAAACTTCACATTTCTCTAACACCAAGTGCACTTCACAATTTGACAGCACTAATAATTATTTTACAATTGACACACTTTAGTTGAAACCCCTTTTTCTCATTTATTAAACAAGCATCTTATCTCTTCAGAAATCTATGTAGGCCTTCTTCAAAAGTTACCTTTATTCACATTTTATTTACTAGAACTTTTTGCTCTTAATATTTAATCGTTTCAAAAATCCAGTGTCATAATCTTATAGCCTTAATTTTTTCCCAAAAATATATAATTTTCCTAGAGCAACATGTTAGCTTACAAAATATTTCAATTAGTTAATTTCAGCTTCTAGAAAATCTTGTTGAACTTCATAAAATCCAACACATCCTGAAACTCATGCCCCATAAAATAAAACCATCATTTGCACCCCTTTACGGATATTGAGCTAATTGTTAACTTGAAAGTTCTGAATCTGTATTTCTATGGTGTAAGAGGCTGCAGGCTGACTGACTAAGTAATTTCTATGCCTAATGAGTTTACATATTCTATACTCTTACTACCTTTATGTTAATAACTAAATTGTAAGAACTTTTTATGTTGGAAAGGCCCTCTGTTTTTAAAGCTTGTAAGAGTGTCAATCTTTATCCAAAAGCGACCGACGAGGCTTCTATACTTACTGGTGCCCACAGGTGGATGGGTTTTGTTGCAAGATTTAGTTTGGCTATGTCAGTGCAAGAAACGGGTAATGGTTGGATTACTATTGCCTTTGTTCGAACTAGTGATTCTAAGAAGAGTTCTTTGGATTCCTTTCCAACTCGTGATGTCTACATCTGCAGATTGAGACAATTTTAGCTACATTTGAAAATTTTTATCTTGGAGAATTCTGAACAGTTAAGTATGAAATTAACACTATTTTGAGCCCATTTTGTCTTTTTTAATATGCAACTACCAACAAAATCCTGTGTGGTATAATGAGGATAAATAATGTTATTACACATGACATTGTTTTTGTAAAAAGTCATATGTATATTCATATGAGTAAATGAGTTCATAAATACCTAATAACCAGTGCTGGGTATTGTATTACAGTAGCACTTTCTGCGTGGATTCATATTGCTTTTTTGCATGGAATATTTTAAAACAGGGTTCCATACGCAATGCCACACAAAAATAATATATTGTAATATCTGTCCTACACACATCTTTAAATCGGCGTCTTGTACAATGCCACAGTCAGTCCATAGCCAGCAATAAATGAGTACAAACACTATGTAATGTTCCATTTCGGTCAATATTATTTCATGTCAGTCAGCAGCTATCATTAAAACAACATAATTACAATGTTACTTGATCATCAGTTTCTTTGTTTAGTCAGATAGTACTGAGCACTCAATCATTATGAACACTACTAATTATTGTTTAAAGTCAGACAGCCCAGAGGCCAACATGTAACGTTCTGTGTCAGTATTATCAAGTCATTCACATAAAGTTCCACCTCATCAAGTAGATGGTGAGCATCTGAAGAATACACGTACTAAGCATCAGTTGGTGATTAGCATTCACCCAGTAATCATCATGTTTTTATAATAGTCAGTATTAGGCATAATCCACTGTCTAACGCTCTCAAGTTTGATTTCCCGGCACGCCGCTGGTAAGCGGAAACCCAGAGGTGCCTCACACAGAGTGCATCCCAGAGTGCCCCTGAGAGCTACAACACCAACACCAACACACAAAAATGTTCACACTGATAACATGTCTCCTTGAGATATGCTTTTCCCGCTTTCTTTCTTTGAGTTTGAAGAACAAACATAATGTACATGAGAGGCATATTTTTTGCTTATAGGTGGTAAATGTTGCATATAGTGTCTCTGTGTTAATCTGCCTACAGGTCCATTCTGGTTATTTGGAGCTGTTGGTATATGATCTTGAGCCACCAGCATAGCAAGATTCATAATGAAATCAGCTGTTGTCATTTTCTTGGTCTGAAATTAACTGTGTGACCAAAAATGCCTTCGATACTCCCAGTGGGAGCCAACGAATAAGCAGCTTCTGTCACCATTGACAGCTCTATGCCTAAACAGATTGTACTGTAGTCCCCTTCAAAGACACCTATGTCACCCAAATCATCTTATTCACTGTCTAGAGCATCGAGAATGTCTCCAAAATACAGCAAATCAGTAGTTCCTTCATTGGATATACCGTTGTTTGCCATTTCTCTTACACAGAATACTAATAACGTGCTCTTGCCACAGGTGAAAACAATGACCCAAAAGGAATGACATACTTTATAAACAAGATGCACATTCACACCATTTATCTATGAAGCTAATAACTGATAGTATAAACATTGTAATCAATAGTCAGAGATACAAAAACACCACACAGTGCTTTTTAATCAACAAAATGTGTTGGCCCGTTGAACCTACGGGCTTGGCACTAAGAGTGTTAAAAGCCACCCATGGTTACCATGCACTATGTAAAGTTCTATGTTATACTAAGTGTCCTGCTCTGTGAGGATTTTAAAAATCTGCCACCTACTGTGCGCAGCATTCTCCACCAAAGTGACACTCTCAGGAGGTTGTTTTCATGATCTGAGGCTTGCAGCAGCCAGAGACGTGTCTTCCCTCTTGTGAAGTACAGTGGAAGAAGGCAGCAGTATGGGCCTTCTCTAGTGGTTATAGTGATATGTTTTCCTCGTCGAATCGCTGAGGCTTGACGTCACATACGTAGATGTAGTGACAGGTTCCCATCGCACCATCATGTGCAGCAGAGTCGAGTTACATACTACTCAGTTCTCCTAAGAAGTGAAAATGCTTAGACTATTTTGCTCATTTGTCTATTAGTGTGGTTAGTCCTTTGCAAATGGAAAGAAAGCTTCAGCTAGAGTTGTTAGCTCCCATCAGCAGTAGTTAGAATTTCATGTTGTGATCTGGCAAGTCAATGTCTGCACGGTTTCGCAGTGGGTTTAGTGCACACGTGTTTTTGGTATTACATATTCAGGAAATGGTTTTGGCTCATTTATGAGTGTTTCTGCAATGACACGAGGCTGATGATTACAGACACTTACATTTGTTTTCGTAGGCAAACGACGTCAAGGATTAGTTACTGGTAGCTGTCAGACTGTTTTGCACCAGTGATTGTGTTCCTGGTAGGTTTTGGTACCACATCAAGGGAAATTGGGCCTGGTTCACATTGAGATGTTTTCACTGTGACATGTGGTTGCTAATGGAGATGTTTATGTTCACTGTGCAAGTGAAACATGTGCAAGATCAGGAACCAAGAACTGTCGAATACTTTGCACCAGCAACTGTCAACTGAGATCCTCAAGTGTGGAATTGGTTGAATTCTTGTACTGGTTTCATATATCAGCAATTGCACCACTCGCCTAGTGGCTTTACTGATGCACAATGAAATTGGCATGGAGATAGACACTGTGTAGTATACTATTAGAAGTGCAAGTCTTTTTGAGGTATTTCTTTCAGGTGTCTAGTGGCACGGTAACTCACTTGTGGACTGCAAAAGCACCCACTAGCATCATTCATGTTCTGTAAGCAGCAGTGTAGCGCTCATCTGCCAGTGCAGGCAGCAGTAAGTTGACCTCTGAGTGGTTCTGTGGTGAGTTTGGTGAGCGTATGTGTTCCAAATCAACATGTATCTTGTCTTGTGAAGTTGGTTTTGGCTCACTTGTGAGTTCCGCAAAACGTGTGGTTGTTGATCCGGGATGGTTATGTTTCATTCATTTTCTCCATGGAAATCAAGTGGAGGATTGGTTACTAATAGATTGTCTGTTTGGTCTTGTCTTGTATTAGCCATTGTTTTGAGATCTTTGTGGAATCCAGATGAAATCTTGAACTGATTCTCTATGCCAGTAGTTGCATGATATGAGCAGTAAGTTTTATTGATGGGGAAATGAGTTTTGCACATCATCTGTGAGTAAATGATCAGTAATGCTTGCTTGTGTAGTGTGTGGAATCTTGAGCAGTAGTTAAATCAAGACTGGCTGCACCACTGTGAGTTTGGCTGGCAGTGTTTTATCAATTTATTTTAATCTTGGTGGTTGTCTGTATATTGGAGGAACGTGCATGCATACTGTTATGGCTGCTTCATTTGTGTTGAGTATTCTCATCATGTTTTTGGTACAGCTTGTGTATGGAACACACATCTGCATATTTATTTCATGTCTTCATCGTGTGTTGACAAGTTTTTGTCTCAGGTTTTGCCATAGTGTGTAATGGTTGTTTCTAAGGAATGACATCCTTACTGGCTGTGTCACATGAACTTCTCATATACTTGTTGGTTCTGTTTACTGCACACACATATACATATTTATTAAGATGTATTAAAAAAAGATGCTGTGACTTACCAAACAGGAAAGCACTGGTAGATAGACACACACACACACACACACACACACACACACACACACACACACACACACACACACACACACGGTGTGTGTTTGTGTGTGTGCTTTAGTGTGTTTTTTATTGTGTCTATCTACCAGCACTTTCCTGTATTAAAAGAAGGTGCTGTGACATACCAAACGGGAAAGCACTGGTAGACAGACACAATAAAAAACACAAACACACACACACACGGTGTGTTTGGTAAGTTGCAGCATTCTATTATATCCATATTTATTAAGACTTTCACTTGTATGCGTAAGGGACAATGGACCTGCATTCATTATCGAGGATATCTGCTTTCCTCAGTGGCTCTCTTGAGCTCTCATCAGGAAAATCCTACAGCGAAAACTGTTCTGATCCTTCCAGTGATAGCTACTAAGGCTACCGAAGTATGCTGGGTTTTACGGTTATTGCTGATCAGGCTAATGCCTATTTAGTTATAAAGAAGTTAAGTACCCAACCTACACTGGAAACCTAGATTTAGCACTGCCTGGCACTGATTAGCATAAGAGAATTATCACATGACAGTTGAGAGATATCTTATGATATGTGCCTACTGGCACAGTTTTAAGTGATGTGAAGATCACTGAAGGTGACAAATAGTAAGTGAGCATTCTAGCTTACATAGCTTGGTTGTAGCTTAGAAAGCAGCTGCTACTGAGTGAATACTAAATAGGTATATGGTAATATGTTACACACATAACTTATTTGCCGTGAACACTGTTTCTAAATAGTAGTGCATGTTACCTTCACATTTCTGATTTACTGATGCCAGAAAGTTTGAAGTCTCTATTTAATGACCATTCATCACATTTCTGCTGAAGTTTTAGAGTACTGCTCCACTGAATGTCTTTCAGTGTGGTTTTAAATGTTGTCAACCAGTGGTCGTAATTCAATTGAGATCATGTTAGTTACACAGATCTCTGTTTCAGGGCAAGAGAGCTTGCACTTTGTATTGGCCTCATAATCTCAGCACTTCAGAGATGTGCACTCTCATTCCTACCAACATTCTGCTGGTCTACCTCTACACCTACATCTATACTCTGCAAACCAGCATGAGGTGCATGGCAGAGGGGACATCCCATTGTTACAGTTCTTAGGGTTTCTTCCTGTTCCATTCACATATGGGGCATGGAAAGAATGCTTGATAGAATGCCTCTATGCATGGCTCAGGTTCTCATATCTGCCACCTGGCTCACTCCAAGAATGTCACATGTTCCAAACTGGCATCAGATCCAATGACTTGTTAATGAAATTTGAGCCAGGATTTTTTTTAAAATTGAATTAATAAATTTGTGTCAGCCCAACTAACCCTCAGCTGCAAAAGTCCCAGTACTCCAGGCCGTAACCAAATTCCCTGAAGTAATGTTTATCAGCTAATTTTCAAGTGATCTAGTGCTACACTATGTGATCAAAAGTATCCAGGCTGAAAATGACATACGAGTTCATGGTGCCCTCCATCGGTAATGCTGGAATTCAATATGATGTTTGCACACCCTTAGCCTTGATGACAGCTTCCACTCTTGCAGGCATATGTTCAATCAGGTGCTGGAACGTTTCTTGGGGAATGGCAGCCCATTCTTCATGGAGTGCTGCACTCAGGATAGGTATCGATGCCGGTCGGTGAGGCCTGGCACAAAATCGGTGTTCCAAAACATGCCGAAGGTGTTCTATAGGATTAAGGTCAGGACTCTGTGCAGGCCAGTCCATTACAAGGATGTTATTGTCAGGTAACAACTTTGCCACAGGCCGTGCATTACGAACAGATGGTCAATTGTGTTGAAAGATGCAATCGCCATCTTCGAATTGCTCTTCAAAAGTGGGAAGTAAGAAGGTGCTTAAAACATCAATGTAGGCCTGTGCTGTGATAGTGCCATGCAAAACAACAAAGGGTGCGAGCCCCCTCCATGAAAACATGACCACACATAGCACCACCATCTCTGAATTTTACTATTGGCACTACATATGCTGTAGATGACGTTCACTGGGCATTTGACATATCCACACCTTGCCATCGGATCGCCAACTTGTGTACCGTGATTTGACACTTCACCCCAATGTTTTTCCACTGTTTAGTTGTCCAATTTTTAAGCTCCTTACAGCAAGCGAGGCGTTGTTTCGCATTTACCAGTGTGATGAGTGGCTTATGAGCAGCCGCTCAACCATGAAATGCGATTTTTCTCACCTCCTTCCTAACTGTCACAGTACTTGCAGTGGATCCTGATGCAGTTTGGAATTCCTGTGTGATGTTTTGGATAGATGTCTACCTATTACACATTACGACCCTTTTCAACTGTCCATGGTCTCTGTCAGTCAACAGATGAGGTTGGCCTGTACGCTTTTGTGCTGTATGTGTCCCTTCATGTTTCCACTTCACTATCGCATCAGAAACAGTGGACATAGGGATGTCTAGGAGTGTGGAAATCTCGCGTACAGTTGTATGACACAAGTGACACCCAGTCATCTGACCACGTTCAAAGTCCATGAGTTCCGTGGAGCACCCCATTCTGCTCTCTCACGATGTCTAATGACTACCGAGGTTGCTGATATGGAGTACCTGGCAGTAGGTAGCAGCACAAAGCACCTAATATAAAAAACGTGTTTTTGGGAATGTCCAGATACTTTTGATCACATAGTGTATGTCATTATTGATTTTTGCCACTTAAGTGTAAGTTTGCTGAATTGTTGAATATTTACACTTATCTACAGCTGTTCATCATTGTGACAGGTAATGTTAATAAACACATACAAATGTGAAAATATAATCCCATGATGTTCTGTGCACTTAATTTAGAACCACCTCAAAATCTTTATGAATCGACAAACACACTTGGAAAAGATGAAAAATAGTGAAGAGCACAATTGGTAAGACAGTAAGCTTTCTATCTGATGGAACAAATGGCGAAATAGTAAACACTAGCAACAACAATGAATGGATGAAAAGGTAAGAACCCAAATACCTTATCACTAGCTTTAGAGTAATAATGTAATAACTGATACAGAATATGACTGCAACATTTATATACAATGATTTAAGGAAACTTGATGCTCCTAAGAGTATAATACTAAGTACATTGTTGAACAGAATATAAAAAATTAGTGACAAGAAGGCAATGTAAGAAATGAGACTATCTACTGAAAATAGATATTACAATATAAATTTAAATTTTTATCAAAAATACATAAGGAAACATGTGAGGCAGAGAGAATACCAAAATTAAATATAAAAAAACATAATTTAGAAGTTTAAAGTATGACAAGACTCCAAGCTTCTACAATTTCAGGAAGCAAATAAAATGTATCACAAATAGCTTTACCTCGGGAACCACTTATATTTACCTTTTTTAAGTCTTCCATTTTACCCACTATACTTTCTTTCATGTTACAGCTTATAAATTCAATTTTCCTCAGGAATTTGATGAATGTTGTTGTGTGTAACAGAATAAATTAAAAATTTAGCAAAGCCATAAGATGAACAAGCAATAATAATTCATACCGGTGGCTCCGCCATGACTGCTTCCATCTTTCTCTCTGCCTGGACAGTAAACTCAGCAAAGATAGTTCGCATTACAAACTCTCCTGGTCGGATATCCATGTCAATGTTGACACAAGGAGGATATGGAGAGCGCTCTTTGTGTGCTCCCCACGGCAAAACTGAACAACCTGATGTTACTGATGCTGCTGCAGCTACTGTTGCATTTGATGATAATGAAGTAGTTGTGATTGTTGTTACTGTTAATGATGTTATTGATTTGTTGCTCTCTCCTGAAACAACAAACCCATCATACTTTTAGAGGGAAAATGTCTTAAAAGTTTGTGTAGTTTCTAGAATAAACTTTTCACTGTCATACAAAGTTCAATTTTCTACCACTCATACATATTGAAATTCATAGGAAAAATAAAATTTGGTTTCTGCATTGTGAAGAAAAGAAATGTTAAAATATGTAAGCTAAATAATAAACAGAATATATTAAATTAGGCATACTAGATCAATAGAGAGACCAAAGAGTTCTGTGTAGCCAGCAGTATTGGCATACATCTCTATGGTTTGTATGCATTGAGCAGGGGAGGAAGAAGGGAACATAGATAAGACTTCGACATTCTTTATGCAGTTTTTAATGAATAACACTGAAGCTACTTTACAATAACATAAAATACTCCCAGAGTTTGGAAACGCATATGTTTCAACTTCTTTTCATTTTCATATATTTATTTATTTATTAAGCAAATGTATGACAAACAATGGTTTTGTTATGTTACATTTCATACGAAAAACCTTATGTGATATTGACATGGTGGAAAAAAATATATATATTTCAAGTAACTGTACAGAACTACCAGAACAAAACTGGTGTGAAAGGGTGCATAGCATCTTGAGAAACTAGAACAAAATGTATCTCCAAAATGAAACTACAGTCAAGATTGTTGTATATCTAACAGTTCTAAGTATAAATATTTCTTTTTTATTCTTAGTACTGTAATAACTAAATAATAGTAATTCCTGTATGTAATATATACTATTAATTTTATGACATTAATTTATTGGTGATGTGATTTGAGTCATTAGTGCTCAACATCAGGCATCAAAGAGTACATAGATATACATTTTGTTTTAACACAGTCATGGAAAACTAATCTGCCAACATAGTTACCGATTAAAATAAAATTAAAATTTGGTTTTTCAAAGTACTAAAGTTGTAATTACTTCATTTATTTTTCTTACCTGACGTTGCTGCTGAGGAAGCATGAATTGACACGTTTGGATGAGCCCCTGGTGAGTCACCAACAGGGGCCCACAATATATCACTGCCAACAGTACACTGGTGGACTGTTCCACCACTCTCCCCAATTGAGTGGCTATCACTGACATCTGCAGTAGGTGCTTCAGAACTTCTGTTAGAATCCTGTCCAGCTGTTACTGGTACTGTAGCAACATCTCCATCATTGGAAACAGACACAGCACTGCCTACTGAACCAGATCCTGCCTGGCTAGTAGATCCTGCAGTCAACACAGTTGTTGCTGCTGTTGCTGCCAACGGTACAGACGTATTCCCTGTTCCAGCTTGAGATGTGTTATCTGCCTCCTCTACAACATTAAAATACTAAAATGAATCAGTTGAAAAATAAAAAAAGAATATAAAAGGAATTATGTGAAACTAATCTCTCAGAACTTTTAACTGAGGCCACTATACAGGAAAGAAATAAATGGTCTCATTTCAGTATAAAATTAATTAATGATTCACTGTTGCATCAGCATCAATTATAGAAAAATAAACAACAATCAGTATCTAAAGGTATAAACACATAACTGAAAACTCATAGGTAATTATTCAATATCATTACAATAAACCAAAATGAGGCTTTTGGAGTAATAAGCAGGGAATGACTTAAATCTTTTTCAAAATATACATTTCGCACTGAAAACAATTTCCAACAACACAACCTCAATTCTTTTTATAAATAACCAATTTCAACTGTCAGAAACGTCAATCTTCAAATTCATTTGCTGTATAGGATTTTTTTTTTTTTTTTTTTTTTTTTTTTTTTTTTTTTTTTTTTTGACAACACATTTTAACTATTTTACCAATTGTACTCAACCCCAAGCAATAAAAAATATTGTTGTACTATGTAAAACGAACCAGCAGAGGCAAGACTTCCTGTTTACTTCTGATGTCACAAAAGTACATGCACGTTTTCCCTGGCACTACTCCACTTGTTGAGATCTAGGACTGTAAACCTAGTGCTTAGGAAATTATTGGCACAACTCCCACATAAAGATCAGTTATAATGTGTTTTTAATAAAACTATAATAACTGCTGCCAGTATTATGCTGCTCTTTTCTAAGATATTAACTGTAAAACTAGAATATAATTCATTACGTACTGTTTCAAAGCAAGTTTTCCATCAAATTTTATGAAATCAATGAATTCTGAAGTACACACCACTGCACTTAATTACTCAAAATGCTACGAAAGTGTCAGCAAAGAAACAATATTCTGAAAGTATACAGAGATATAACATATTTAAATGTTAACAAAACTACTAAACTGTATGTAATTGTAGTACACCACTTACTAAACAAGAAACTGAAAACAAAATCGCATCTGCCTGCAAAAACCATCTGAAATGTATCCTTGCATTTTGAATACTCTGAAATAATCTGTGGTTTGACAACTATCGATCCACTGATAACTTTGATGGTAATGCACTTCATAAAGACGCTTGCTGATAACACACAGTATATTTGAGATAACTTGTTTACATTGCTTATCATGGTGTTGTGTCCACAGAAGAAAGTGGACACACTGGAAAAATGGAATAACATTGCATAAAACAAATTTTCAGCTAAATCCATCAAAATCTTCAAGAGTGATTTCATAGAGTTCAGGAAGCCATTCTGTTAACATAATAATATTAATAAGAAAGATTGAAAAATGTATTGAACATATCAGTAATGACAACATAATTCATTGACCGAGTTGGAAAGGTAGAGCAAAAAAGAAAAACTGAAATTTATAACTTTCTATGTAGTTCATAATATTTAAAAAAAAAAAAAGAGCTATTCTTACAAACCTGATGTTTGTGTGCAGTGAGTTTTCACATGGACTGCCAGGTATTGGACTGGGCTGTGGGAAGCCCCACAAGGCAGTTAATTGTGTTAGGTATGCTATGCTACAATCACTTTTTTGCTGGCAGTCCATAATGCACATTATGAAACAGTATTTCACATTGTAGTGATGTGTGTAATAAACTAATTCATTGTTTCGTAAAATAAATTATTAGCTAAGATGGAAATAATCATGGTGTTTCAACATTTTCGAAGCTCTGCTGCTTGAAAGAAGATTAGACTTACCTGAAGTGTTTCCAGTTCCTGTTGTTTCTCCATCACCATTTTCCTGGCCTGCAAAATTAAAGTGTAGTAAGTATTCCATAGGGTTATCATTTATTTGCTATACTTAATTTCTTTGTGAATCTAATTCTCTACAAACTAAGCATTTTAAACAGTTAGCCACTTATTTCACAAATCATATTGACAATAAACTAATGATATCTGCCAGACATTTCATTTCTTGGGTAGACAGACAAATGGTTTTATAGCTGCATATTTCACCCTTTTCTCAGTCATAGTTAGATGCATTAAAAGAGTAGTGCATATCATTTTTCTCTCTAGTGTTTCACCTGTGAATATCTCTCTTACTCTCAAATTCAGATGAATTGTTGATAACAAACTTCATAACTGAATAAATGCACTGTTAGGCTGTGTCTAATATTCCTAGCTGCTTAAAGTGAAACCTACAATATGTACATATGTGCACCCCACACATAATTCTAATTACTTTCTTTTGTTCAATGAATACTTTTTGTCTAAGTGAGGAGACATCTCAGAATATTATTCCACAAGACATCAATGAATGAAAACATGTTAAATTACTAACTCCTGTGTCCTCAAAGACAAAAAATATTCTTACAACAGAAGTAGACAAAGCAAAGTAGTAAAAAGTAAGGCTGTAAGTGGCTTGTTGTATGCTCCTTACCTTCTGTCTCACTGTCATTTGTGCCTTCCTCCCAATGAAGAAGCATTGTGAGATTATACTTTCAGATCACTTGTGTCGACATAATCTGAAAATACAGAAACACACATTAAAAGAACTAATAAATAATTAAAAATAAAATTTCATGAAAAATTAAGAATGCATCAATACCTTGTCCAGTATGAAATCATGATAGCTGCTACCAACAAGAAAAATAAAATTACCAAATGATATAAACAGAACAAATGAAGAAAACTGGAGTCTGATTCATAAGTAAAAGGCACAATAATTAAAAGGGAATGGCCATATCCACATATACTAAGTGAGAATAAGTATCTCCCCCCCTCTCTTTTTCCACCTCTACCAGTTACAAATCCACTTCCGTTCAAACACAAACATTACCAGAAACAACTCAAGTTTATCTGAGTTATTTTCATGTTTGATGGATCATCTTGCACAGTTAACCACAATGATATAGAATGAGTCATTTCACATTCATATCACAAATCGATTTGTAAAAATGGATACATGCTGAACATTTTTAAGGTTTTTTTTTTATTTATACATGTGAATTAGAAATTCCTACCCACTACCTTTTATACATTACAATAAGAAATTCTTCTACAGTATGGAGTGAGTTGTCAAGGTGAAACATTTTTAGTTTGTTTTCCAATTTTACTTGCTGTCTGGCAGACATTTTATGTTACTGAGCAAGCGATCAAAAAATTTTATTGCAGCACTGGGTACCCCTTTTGTGCTAAAGAAACCTTAATTTGGAATAATTAATTTCATTTTTTCCTTCTGGTATTGTCATTCTGAACATCATTGTTCCTTTTGAACTGTGGTGGATTATTTACAACAAACTTTGTGTGTGAATAAATATACTGTTAAGCAGTAGTCAGAATATTCAACTCCTTAAACAGATGTCTACATGATGATCAAGGGTGAGTACTACATATTATTACTACAGCATATTTGTGAGCTATGAAGACGTTCTTTCTTAAAGAAGTTTCCCCAAAACATTTTAACAAATGCCATTATTGAATGTAAATATGCAAAATATGTAAACTTACTGATTCATCTCTCCCCAAGATATGAATAATTCCAAGTGCAAATGTGGCTTAACTAAGTTGTTTTAGGAGTTCCAAAATGTGCTTCTTCAGGTTTAAATACTCATCAATATGGACACCCAAGTATTTTGAAGCTTCCATCTTGTTTACTATTTCCTCAGGTTGTATAACACTTATCATTGCTATAGCAACTGAAAATGTTGTGTATTTTTAGAAAACTATTCAATGATACTTATAAGAAAATTGTTTACAATTTATTTTGTTTCTGTACCTATGCTTGGACTGATTCAATACTAGTGTCATCTGCAAAAACAACTGATTCTGGTAACTGTACATTACATGAATGATTATTTACATATATGAAGAGTGATATTCGACCAAAGACTGAAACTTGGGGAACCCCACATGTGATTTCTCCCTAGTCAGAATCACGTGGCCAATGGCCTTGCTGCAGTGGTAACACTGGTTCCTGTCAGATTAATGAAGTTAAGCACTGTTGGGCTGGGCGAGCACATGGACAGGTGACCATCCGGTCTGCCGAGCGCTGTTGGCAAGTGGGGTGCACTCAGCCCTTGTGAGGCAAACTGGAGAGCTACTTGATTGATAAGTTGCGGCTCCGGTCTCGTAAACTGACATATGGCTGGGAGAGTGGCATGCTGACCACATGGTCCTCCATATCCGCATCCAATGATGCCTGTGGGCTGAGGATGACACTGTGGCCAGTCGGTACTGTTGGGCCTTCATGGCCTCTTCGGACGGAGTTGAGAATTATGTACATGAACTACATTGGATGAACTACTAAGTACAACTTACTGCATTCTTTAGGTTTGATAAGACATTATCCACTGGTTGGCTATACCATCAGTCTCAAAAAATTTCAGTTTGTCTATGAAAATATTGTGGTATATGCAGTTAAAGGCCTTGGATAAAGTCACAGAAAATACCAACCGGTACTATTTTATTATTTAACACTTACAGAATTTGGTTAATGAACATGTAAATCACTTTCTCAGTAATGCTACTGTTCTCAAACCCAAACTTTGATTTGCTGAGGATATGCATCCTATTGTTGCAAGGTGAGATACTATTCTAAAACACACCACTTTCTCTAAAATTATGGCAAATGGTGTCAGCAGTGAAACAGGTTTGTAGTTATTGACATCTCTCCTATCACCTTTCTTGATTAGGGATTTGACAACAGCATATTTCACTCTCCCTGGAAGAATGCCTTGAACTAGTGATGCATTACATAATCCAGATAAGACCAGACTTATTATATGGGGACAAATCCTTGGTGTTCTATTGGAAACACCATCAAAACCAGATGAGTGTTTATTTTTAAGAGAATATATAATTTTCTTGGTTTCAGTAGAAGTTCATGACACATTCATATGACCCAATATTGTGAGTGTTACTTTTTTAGTATGCTGTTGTGATTTCTCTCTTGCACTTCTTGACCCTATACTTTCTATTACATTTATGAAATGACTATTAAACATATTTGCTACCTGTGACTCCTCATTTATAGCCCTTCCACTCAGTTCAGTAGTCATGTTGTTATCCTCTGTGGGTGGTTGTCCTGTCTCTTATTTCACTACACTCCACATAGCCTTGGGTCTGTTGTCAAAATTACTAATTTCTGACATTATGTGCATGTTTTTTTGATTTTTAATCAACATTCTTAGAAATTTCAAGTAGTTTTAGTAGTTTTCAATTACTACAGGATCTCTACTTTTTCTTACCAACAGATATATTTCCATTTTCCTTTCACAGGGTACTTTAATCCCTCAAGTGAGTCAGAGTTTTTTCTTCATGTCTGTTTAATGTTCTTCATGATTAGTTTATGTGAAAAACTATTTTCAAATAACTTTATGAATGTATCATGGACCAGATTAAATTTTACGTTAGCATTTAATTCATTATAAACTTCATCCCAGGTCACCCACAAAAAAGCATTCTGAAAACACTTGTTCTTGAGTTATTAACTATTTTAACTTATTTCAACAGAGGAATATTCATATTGCAAGGCACTACGTTATTGATCCTAACTAACTGTGCATCATGATAAAAAGAGAGCATTTGTTATTGGATAAACAGGTATTTTCTTGTTCTGAACTTCACCAAAGAAAACATTATCAATTAGATCCAACCATGTTGATAAGTTAATTGTTGTTGTTGTTGTGGTCTTCAGTCCTGAAACTGGTTTGATGCAGCTCTCCATGCTACTCTATCCTGTGCAAGCTTCTTCATCTCCCAGTACCTACTGCAGCCTACATCCTTCTGAATCTGCTTAGTGTAGTCATCTCTTGGTCTCCCTCTACGATTTTTACCCTCCATGCTGCCCTCCAATACTAAATTGCTGATCCCTTGATGCCTCAGAACATGTCCTACCAACCGATCCCTTCTTCTGGTCAAGTTGTGCCACAAACTTCTCTTCTCCCCAATCCGATTCAATACTTCCTCATTAGTTATGTGATCTACCCATCTAATCTTCAGCATTCTTCTGTAGCACCACATTTCAAAAGCTTCTATTCTCTTCTTGTCCAAACTATTTATCGTCCATGATTCACTTCCATACATGGCTACACTCCATACAAATACTTTCAGAAATGACTTCCTGACACTTAAATCTATACTCGATGTTAACAAATTTCTCTTCTTCATAAAAGCTTTCCTTGCCATTGCCAGTCTACATTTTATATCCTCTCTACTTCGACCATCATCAGTTATTTTTCTCCCCAAATAGCAAAACTCCTTTACTACTTTAAGTGTCTCACTTCCTAATCTAATTCCCTCAGCATCACCCGACTTTATTCGACTACATTCCATTATCCTCGTTTTGCTTTTGTTGATGGTCAGCTTATATCCTCCTTTCAAGACACTATCCATTCCGTTCAACTGCTCTTCCAAATCCTTTGCTGTCTCTGACAGAATTACGATGTCATCAACGAACCTCTAAGTTTTTATTTCTTCTCCACGGACTTTAATACCTACTCCGAATTTTTCTTTTGTTTTCTTCACTGCTTGATCAATATACAGATTGAATAGACTACAGTCCTGTCTCACTCCGTTCCCAACCACTGCTTCCCTTTCATGCCCCTCGACTCTTATAACTGCCATCTGGTTCCTGTACAAATTGTAAATAGCCTTTAGCTCCCTGTATTTTAACCCTGCCACCTTCAGAATTTGAAACAGAGTATTCCAGTCAACATGGTCAAAAGCTTTCTCTAAGTCTACAAATGCTAGAAACGAAGGGCTGCCTTTCCTTAATCTATATTCATAGTAAATCTTAGGGTGAGTATTGCCTCACGTGTTCCACCATTTCTATGAAATCCAAATTGATCTCCCCCGAGGTCAACTTTTACCAGTTTTTCTATTCGTCTCTAAAGAATTCGTGTTAGTAGTTTGCAGCTGTGCCTTATTAAACTGATAGTTCGGTAATTTTTACATCTGTCAACACCTGCTTTCTTTGGAATTGGAATTACTATAATATTCTTGAAGTCTGAGAGTATTTCGCATGTCTCAAACATTTTGCTCACCAGATGGTAGAGTTTTGTCAGGACTGGCTCTCCCACAGCCGTCAGTAGTTCCAATGGAATGTTGTCTACTCCGGGGGCCTTGTTTCGACTCAGGTCTTTAAGTGCTCTGTCAAACTCTTCACGCAGTATCGTATCTCCCATTTTATCTTCATCTACATCCTCTTCCATTTCCATAATATTGTCCTCAAGTACATCGCCCTCTATATACTCCTTCCACCTTTCTGCTTTCCCTTCTTTGGTTAGAACTGGGTTTCCATCTGAGATCTTAATATTCATACAAGTGGTCCTCTTTTCTCCAAAGGTCTCTTAATAAGTTAATTACCAAGATCAAATTGTGGGATCCAATTAAGATTTCCAGATCATTTTTCCTATCACAATCCTTCGAAAATCTACATTAAAGTAACCAAAGAATATGCTTGCTGTTGCCTGTAGCACAGTAAGGATTCCAGATTCCTCATAAACAGTTCAAGATTTCCCAGTGGGGATCTATATACAGTTACAATAAAAGTAAACTATTTTTCAGTATTAACTGAGAAGCACACACTTATATGAGCTGTCACTAAAAAACCTACTTGTCTGAACGTTTATGAACTTGTGTTCTGTTTTGATATATGTAGTAACTCCTCCTCCCATATTAGTTTCCATGCGTAAGCTCCTAGAGAGTAATACTTTACTTGTAACTTACGTAACTCGGTGATAATGTGGTGCTCATACAGGCATAGGTTTTCTATCTTTTTAGAGCTCTCTTAATTTTCTGAACAGTCAAGAAGCTCTTCTGCCTTATTTCTCAATCCTCTTAATATTTTGCTGAAATAAGCTAACCATACTATTCTGTGCATTCTTAAGCATTTTGTGGAGCTCTTCTGTTATTCTGACTTCTTTCAAAACAGGGTGCCTGAATCTTGATTCTATCCTAGAAAAGGTACTTCTCTGACACCAGTAACGACAGGGATTTTTCTTTATGTAATAGTGCCCCCCATCCCATCCCCACCCCTCCCCTCCCCCCCCCCCCCCCCCCCACCCCAGTACATTATCAGCAACTCAGCCAACCTATCTCTTTCCCTTTGCAGGCTGTGTCTAGTTTATTCCCATCTCCACCTGTAGCAACAGACACTGTGCTCATATAGGATTTATTTTCAGTCAGCTTCTCAACCCAGTGTTCATGTGGCTCACAGAGGTGTTCACCCAGGGCTGGTCATGGCCCTTCAGGAACTCCACAAAACTCACATTTGTGTGTATAGCTGATACTCATATTTCATCCAGGTCACCCCTAATACTGTAATTATTGTCCTCAGCCAAGCTGTTCTCTGCTCCATCTACTACAGTAACCTGATCCTCTTTGCCAGAACCTTTGCACAAATTCCTTATGTCCTCCGTCATGTGGCTGAGCTAGCACTCGGCTTCACAAAACTTGTGACCTGGTTCCTTGTTCCTAATTTATCCAGTACCATTTGTCCTACACCAATCCCATGACTACTAATTTGCAGCAGGACTGTTTTCTTCCTAATCGCTTTTGGCACAAACCTGCAACTCTGCTGCACCCTACTGGGACCTACAGGTGGATGAGGCTCTTCCCTTCTTTCTTACTTCAAATAACAAATCAAATTTGTTTGATACTGTAAGCTCAAATGCAGATGAAGTAGAAGAGCTGTTCCCCCATTACCCACTGTTTGTCCTCTTTGCCCAGATCCCATAATCCCTCATTCAATCTATCTAGCTCAAATTTTGCATGATCTATTTCAGCCTGAAGGGCACAAATCTTTTCCTTCTGTTTAGCAATACTCTTATTTGTTTTGCACACTCTACAGTTCCACGGGAGAGCCCCACTGAGTTCTCCATTCAGTTCCCAAGTAAATAAAAACCCACAGTCTACACATGAGGAGGAGTTCCTTTGTCAATAAAATAGCAATACCTGGGGTATTGTTTAAGCCAGTTTGAAATTAGAAAGTCCTTCAAACAGTGAAAACATTTTAAAAATCTAATAATCACAGAATATCATTTTCACAAGTAATATGAGCATTATATTAAACACTGAAAGCATGCTTTATGCTCATTAAATTGATCGCATGTTGTGTTTCTCATTGGCCCTATCAAAGAAAAACTTCAAGAGACCATCTGATGTCATCGTCATTCTGATAGCTATTTTTGAAACTAAAAAGTCAATGCCAAAAAAAAAAAAAAAAAAAAAAAAAAAAAAAAAAAAAAAAAAAACCCTCCTATGTTTGAGTCCCCATATTTCCTTCATACCAACTCACTGATCTTTTAATAGTAAAGACTTGATCCCAACATAATTGCATCACATTGCACTGCATCTAGAACTTAAAAGTGAATTATTCCACAACACCAAACATCAGAAACTCCAGGTACGAATATCAACAATGTAGGAAAAGATATATTGCTACTTATGTAAAGAAGACATGTCAAATTTCAGACAGGCACGATTAAAAGACACTTACATAGCTTTTGGCCACAACCTTCGTCAGTAAGGTCACACACACACACACACACACACACACACACACACTCACACACACACACACACACACACACACACACACAGGAGCACACACGTGCATGCATGCACGGACACCTAAGCAAGCACGCCTCATGCACACATGACCACCAACTCCAGCATCTCGGGCCAGAATCAGAATGTAACATCACGAGGGATGCAAGCAGCAATCTGGATGGGGTGAGGAAGGGGAAGGGATGAGGGAGGGGGGGGGGTGTTTTTGGGGGAGGAGACCAGACAGTGAGTTCATCAGTCTCATTGGATTAGGGAAGGATGGGGAAGGAAGTCAGCAGTGCCCTTTTCAAAGGAATCTTCCCAGCATTTGCCTGAAGAGTTTTAGGGAAATCATGAAAAACTAAATCAGGATGGCAAAAAGCGGGATTGAACCATTGTCCTCCCAAATGCGAGTCCAGTGTGCTAACCACTGCAGCACCTCATTCAGTATGGGGAAGGGAGGGCAGTGTACAAGTGGGGAAAGAGATGAACGCTGTCTCATGAACTGTGCAGGGACTAGACTGCCAACAGGCACAGTGTCAGGAAGTTGTGGGGCAGGGAGGTGGGAGAAAAAGGAACAAACAAGGAGACGAGTGGGGAAAAATGGGCAGACGCATTGGCAGTAAGCTGCAAATAAAGAGGGTGGGAGAAGAGAATGGGGAGGAGATAATAGGACAGAAGGGGTGGAAACTGTTGGGTGGAGTGTTTGGGTGGTTGAGGCTGGGATAATTATGGGAGCAAAGAATGTGTTGTAAGGATAACTTGTATCTGCACAGTTCAGAAAAGCTGGTGGTGGAGGGAAGGATCCTGATGGCTCTGATAGTGGAGCAGCCATTGAAATCAAGTCCATTATCAACCAGGTATCCACCAAGATGAATGGCCACCACCAAACTGCAGCCAAGAGCAAAGTAGACCACCCTGTGGCACAGAGCAAAGTAAACCACTCTGTGGCACAGCATGCAGCTGAATATAACACACATGATTTCAATGGCTACTTCACTACCTGAGCTGTCTGCATCCTCCCCTCCACCACCAGTTTTTTCTAAACTGCACAGGTGGGAGTTATCCTACAATACATTCTCCACTCCCATAATTTTCCCAGCCTCAACCTACAGTTACATACTGTCCCCACATCCTCCACCCAATAGTTTCCACCCCTCTCTTTTATCATCTCCACCCTATTCTTGTCTCCCACCCTGTTTATTTGCAGCCCTCTGCCAGTGCATCTGCCCATTTTTACCCATTCCTCTCCTCGTTTGTTTCTCCCCCCCCCCCCCCCCCCCCACCTCTCTGCCCCACAACCCCCTGACACTGCACCAGTTGGCAGTCTACTCCTTGCACACTCCACCAGACAGCGTTCATCTCTCTCCCCACCTGTACACTACTATCCTTCTACTTCCCCACCACATCCAGACTGCTGCTTGCATCCCATATTATGTTGCATTCTGGCCCGAGATGCTGGAGTTAGCAGTAGTGTGTGTGTGTGTGAGGTGTGCCTGCTTGTGTGTGTATGTGTGTGTGAATGTTGCCTGTGTGTTTCTCTTTACTGTCGAAGACAGTGGCCAAAAGCTATTTGTGAGTTTCTTTTAATCGTGCCTGTCTGCAACTTGATGTGTCTTATTTACAGTAAGATGCAATCTATCTTTTCCTACATTGTTATTATTTCACAATAAGGATGACATTCATCTGCTTTGGTTGGAATCTATGCTATTTTGACCATTTATGATGTATCCAAGTTGTGTGCTTGAGTGTGGTAGCACTCCACAGTCATGAGGAGTTTGACTCCTTATCTGGCACACAGCTTGAAATGATCAGAAATCATAAAACGGTATAAACTCCACCAACAGAAGAATAATGACAATTACAACTTTAAGGCTGCAATTAAGTAACTCTATGGATAGCACCCTATTTCTCTGTAACTGGCAGTCAGCATGTTAGGAGAACTTGTGTGGATTATAAATAAAACACAGTAGGCAGCAACATGTTGAAGCTTCAAGCTTGTTTCCATGCTGTGCTTGTATAGGCCAACTAGTACCGGCCCTATTTATGACAGGTAGGAGCTGGGTGTGAGTCTTGGTCTTGAATTAAGTTTTAATTTGTTGTTATCATAGTTATGGTGTGTCTTTATTCACAAATACTGATACGTGAAACTTAAAGTGCTGGTCTGAAGAGGTGACCTGTTTCATTGTTTAACCATATCTAAAATAACAATTTTCCAATCTGTCAGCTACACATACTGTTACAAGTTATTGAATCCTAGCTGCAAAATATCTCACTATTTCACCATCTTGGCTGGTAGCATACGGTATATTTAATACATAGATTTATATTGCAATCAAATATTTTGATAAGGTTATGACACTTTTACTGGTATAAATTGTTATTTCTTCGGAAAGTTTGTGGAAAGAAAAATATTTGAAATATTGTGTTGAAAAACTTCATTGTAGCTACATGTCATATGTTGTGACGTCTACACGAAACAAAATACAGAAAAAGAGAAAACACCACTTGCTTTCTACTTCTTCTTTTGTTTCCTGTAAATCTTTATTCAAATTCCCTTTGCACATTACTTCTTATACACTTTTTCATAGACGACTTATTTTCTAACTACTTCATATGACATCTCAACAATAGATTTTTTAGACATTAGATGTGTTCATATTGCTTGCTCTCTACTAGCCTTCTAAAACAAGTGCTGGCTATTAACACAAATAATGACCATAGGATATTGAGAAAATTTTGGTATTACAGTCATTAAAATTATTATTATTGCAACTTTATGCATCAGTCTTTCATTTGAGACAGAAACAGGACATTATGTTACACCCGCCATGTTTCCACAAAAATTGATCTTACAGACAGAATTGCAAAAAATAATCACATTAAAAAAGAGTAAATGGATATTGTACTGCTTGCATAACACATTCTCAAAAAACAGGAATACATAAATTAGCTGACAAGTTTAAATGCACATCAAAAACTTTCAAGGAGATAATGCACAAAAATTTCTAATGGCAGAAATGCAATAGTAGATGCACGAAACAATTTTCTTTAGAAACAGATGTCTACTGATGGTAAAAGGAACTACTGCTTGATTTCAAGAGAGTTCATGTTATTGGTCCTTTTCATACGAAGTGGATTATTTTTATAATGTCTTACATTAACGTGAAAAACTACTGCTTCTCATTAAACATACATGGTTAATATTGATGTTCATTCTAAAACATTTCCTTTCAAAATATACAAAGGAAGATTAGGTTTTAACGTCCCATCTGGAATAAGGTCATGAGAAACAGAAAACAAGTTCTGACTGGGGAAGGATGAGGAATGAGATCAGTCATGTCCTTTCAATGGAAACATCCCAAATTCCATCTTAGGTGATTTATGGAAATTAGAGAGCATCTAATCTGGATGGTTGGATGAGTATTTGAACCATTGTTTTCCTAAATGTGAGTATAGTACTTTACCAATGTACCACCTCACCTGGTCTCATAACATGAAACAACCAAATTTTAACACATGTATCACTTGTCTCATCACGTAACACTTGATTTGTGCATACATGGGTTTACATGGGTACTTTGGAAATCAAATTTTGAAGAAAAACACAAAAGCAATTAAAGATATAAGGGAAAATCCTATAAGTAAATCAGACAATGAAAAGATTAAGAAAACCACCTATTGTTTAAGGTAGAGACAGAGCACTGAATACGAACATAAAAATATATTTTGTGTGTTGGGAGAGGGGGCAGGACAAATAAGTAATGTTCCATTTTTTTAAAAAAAATTATGACATGAAGTGATAGATTATGTAATAAGTCAAAGAATAGGAATAAATGCAAAATCAGACTACTGCGGTTATAAAATAAATTTGTGTTTCGGCAATGCATAATAAGCAATATGAAGTCCGTATGATCAAAGAAAAAGCACATATAACAAAACACACATACTGATTCTACTCAGACATTCTGGGAATAAAATACACCTAAAATGTCTAGTAGTGCTTGCAATCAATCCAGAAGTTGACAGATACATAGATGGATACAAAATGTGGCACAATCACAGCTGTAATGGGAGCCTGTGATACTATGAAATTATTTCCCTAAAATAATGATTACAAAATGTACCAGTTGAGAAACTAAATTTTCTCCCTCTTTTGAAAATAAAGTGATGTAGGCTGTTGTAAACATTGCCTACTCCTTAACATTTCCAAAAAGTCATATATATTTCACAGATATCAAGTCTTTGGTGGTCTCCTGTCTCAGCAAAGAATTTATTACATGGTTTGTAAATCATATAATACCTATTATCATACTGAAACAGTTAAACCATTTTAATGATGCTAAAGAGTAACTGATTGATTGAGATTTAATACACAAGACATCTGAAATTTGAGTTTCTGAGCCTCTGTACTAAGTATAAAACAGTTCCTCTCTGAATAGTTTTAGCAAATTTGTGAATTCCCATCAAATTACATACCGAGTATCTGCAATTTGTGTTGCAACAAAGAGAAAAAGGCATTTTACATTTTGCAGAAGATGGAAATTCACCAAGCAGCTGCACGTTTTATGAAATTTATTAGTGGACATTGGTTTAGCTTTAACTTCCAGAAAGTTTTAATTTCTTTTATGCTTCCATAATCAGGAATGATATTCTTCTTTTGACATTTTTTATTAAATTGTAGACTTGTCACAATATCCATTTCATTTTAGTTTGTGATGAAGACATTTATAAAGGTGACACTTTACCTGGTAACGTAAATTTAAGCTGGTGTATTTCCACATACTGGCTGCTAGCAGAGGAGGGGGTCTGACACTATGTTATTCATTTTTATATTGAGAGAAAGTTCACCAAGCACTTAGAATTTTTATGACATTTAACAGCTAATGAATTTCATAAAAGCTGTAAGTACTTATTGGATTTCCTTCCCCTATCAAATGAATGGCACAGCTATCGACCCACGACACTCAACCACTAAGTGGAAGTGCACCAAAATCCTTTACAGCTGTTTATCTCTGTAACCACAGTATGTTCCCTGCACATTTGTATTAATAGATGACACTGAAACAGAAGGTTGCAGTCCCTATAACCATTTCTAGAAGTCATCCCATTTTTATCAACAAATATCTATTTGAAGCAAGAACCATTGACTACATCTTCACGCAGTTTTCAAAGAGCTTTCTGGAAGAGGGAATATTTTTATGCTCAATCCACGTCAGCAATAATTTGGGACAAAGGATTCTGGAAAACATGATTAAAGAGAATGAAATTGCTGACACCTCAATCAAATCAAAATGAAAGGTGTAGTAAATTTTATGTACAGAATTGAGTATGAAAAACCTTTTTGATAGATGGCTGTCACATTTGTTGAATGCTGGCTGGAGCAACAATAAAAACAAATTTCTCATTTCACTGATATGTTACTTTAGATGAAATGTGATTCTATTAGTTAACTCCAGAAATAAACAGCAGCCAGTGCAGCATGTAGAACTAAGAAGTTTGCATCAAAGATAACACATTTGACTTAACTTCCAAGAGATTATGGCTAATGTGTTTCAGATGCAAAATGGATTCATCCAAAGTTTTCTGAACCAAACAGATTGAAAAAAAGATAAAATTCCTGTATTGTCAAGTACAAAAAAAGTTATATCTTCTGGACAGTGAACCCGCAACAAAAGTCCTGTCACGACAGGAGAACTGCATGATGGGAAGGGAAAATTGCTGGAACATGCACCCTTTCCTCAAAACTTGACATCTTTAAACAATGACTTACTCCCATAACTAATGGAATTTGTGGCTGAAAATATTTTGAGTTAAAAGAAAAGGTAATGGATGCTGTAGTTTGGTATTTTAAATAACCTTCTAGAATTGTTTTTCATGGATGAAATATATTCATTGGAAAAATGTTGAACAAAGTGCACGGATCTATAAGGGCACCTCACAGAAAAACCAGTGTGTTGTTCTTTCACTGGAAAACAGTCTTGTCCTCAGAGCCCTCTGACAAATGACTTCGTCCAAAAACTAAGTCTGTGACTTTTCTTCACTACACGACTGTGTGTTTGTCAATATCTCTGACATTCAAAACGCAGTTACCTAACCTCATACAGGCTTTTCCTTTGTTCTGGGAATAAAGGGGGGGGGGGGGGGGGGGGGGGGGAATCACCTGTAACAACATTTTGTAGTAGGGTTTTACAAAATATACAGTGTTCCAACATCACAAAATATCTTGAAGAATACAATATACTGGCACATCATCAGCAAAGAGTCAGAAAAATAACACTATCATGAAAACAACTGGCTCTTTATACACATGAAATAAACAGTTCAATTAACAGGGGATCTTTAATTAACTTTATATTGCTACATTCCCAGAAGGCGCCATTCCCCACAAGCAAATTTAAATCCAACTGTAAGCCTATGGAGTTTCACCTCAGCTACACAATGGAATTTGAGTCAGAAAACTGATGGGAAGCCATCTAGTGAAACCGAAGTTATATCTGAGGTTCTCCAGCAAAGTATTATAAAGCCAGCTGATATTCTTAACCTGAACTGTGAAGAATTTACACAGAAGCCATTGCATTAAAATTGCTATGAGGAAGCCAAATTAAAGACTGTGTTTAAATGTCAGAACACTAAGAACAAGCAAAAAATTTACTAAAGGGACTGTCTATGTTAAGCTTGCCCGTCGTCTTCTGCAGTATAGCTGCAGGGTACAGAATCCTTAAAAGATAATATTTATAGACAATATATAAAAAAATCAGAGAAGCATAGACCATTTCTATCATAGTGAAATAGGGACGTGTGTGTCACAGGTATGACAAATGAGTTGGGGTGGCAGTTACCAAAATAAAGGCTTTTTCATTGTAGTGAGATCTTTTACCAAAATTTCAGTCACTAATTTCCTCCACCAGATGTCAAAACATTCTGCTGAAATGGCCATCATAATAAGTGAGAAATGGCCATCACAATAAAATATGAAAAATCACAGATCGCCTGGAAATATGAGGGTTGCCCAGAAAGTAATGCATCGCATTTTCTTTTTCTCAGCCAAAAACCATGCTATGAATGCAAAATATTACTTATGTAGTACTTGAAGTCTCCTGAATGAATGTGACAAGTTTCTATCACTTCCAACAGATAGTGTAGCTGCAGGACAGTTTCAAAATGGCATTTGTAGGCAATGTATGTTACAAGCAATGTGCTGTTATTGAGTCTCTCACTGCAGAGAAAGAAAATGTGGGTAATTTTCACAAACACTTGTGCAAAGTTTATGGACTGTCTGCTGCTGACAGAAGTAGTCAGTCAATGGGCATGGAGGGCAGAAGGTGGTTTGGTGGAGCTCTATGAATTGCAACAGTTGGGGAGACCATCCACGGCTGTCACACCTGACATGTTGCATCGAGCTGGTGCTGTCATTCACGAGGACAGCTGCATTATGAGTCTGCAGTTGGTGCTGCATCTGTCAATCAGCATAGGAGATGTGGAACCAATTATACACACTCTTGGGTATACAAAAGTGTGTGCAAGATGGGTCCCGCAGTGTAAAACAGTAGATCACAAATTGCACAGAAAGAAACATTGTCTTGATTTGCTGCAACACCCTGAAGCTGTGGGGGAGTTCTTCTTGTCCCGGATTGTGACATGTAATGAAACTTGGGTTCAACCATTTTGAGCCTGAAACAAAATGATAGGTGATGGAATGGCACCATTCCCACTCACCACAGGAAAAAAAAAATAATAAAAAATAAAAAAAATAAAAAAAATTTCAAAGAAACTTCTTCCATCAGTAAGGTTGTGATCCCCGTGTTCTGGGACTGTGAAAGTGTGTTTCTCTTAGTATGATGCCAAGAGGCAGTACCATAAATTCAGTAACATATGTCAATACATTTTAAAAACTCAAAACGCCCTCGGAACTTCCACTTGTTTAGGCCATTGAAGGATGTCACTCGTGGAAGACATTTAGAGGACAATGAGGAGGTGATTCACACAGTGAAGCACTGACTGCACCATCAAAACAAGGATTGGTACGAACAGGACATACACGCCCTCGTTTCATGCTGAAGGAAGGCCATAGAATGGGCGAGGGATTGCGTAGAAAAATAAGGTGTGCAGATAAAATATCATTCATTGGTGTGTGTAATTCTCATTATGTTCAATAAAGAACTGTTGAAGAAACAAAAAGAGGTGCATTACTTTTTGGGCAACCCTCATATTAACGTGTTATTTTTTTCCTCACATGCTATCTGAGAGAAATGGTAGAGGAATAGTCTGAAAGTGCCTCAATGAGCACCCTGCCAAATGCTCAGCTGATTCAATTGTGAACTGCAGAGTTATGTAAATGCAGATCTGATAAATTGTATGGTTATCAGTAAAAATGAAATAATGTAATCTCATTTATATAACACAAGACAGGCAGTAGACATTACAAATCTGACTATTCTTATGACCCATTTTCATAATGAAAGTTGTGAATAGAAGTAAAGGGAAATCAGTAAATATAGTTCATATAAACCAGGTCAAGTACTGAATGAGATGGTGGCATGTTTAGCACAAAGTAATTGTATCTGGGAGAAACAGTTAAAATTCCCATCAAACAATAATGATTCAGATTATCTCTGGTTCCCTAAGCCTTTTACAGCAAATGTCTAGTGAGTTCCACTGAAAACTGCTACACATACTTCCTTCCACATCACCGTCCAATTGACCTTGTGCTCCATCAATAACAGCAACATTAGTGTGAAGATAAACTATAATCATCTTTTGTTTCAGGACTTGATGTAAGATTAGATTCAACCTGCTATGCTAAATGAAACAAAATATGATCATCAGTATTTTAGGATAATCATATGAACTTTGATTCAAATATCCCACCTTATGTCTTTTAAGCCACTCATTGGTACTGCATTTGTGAACATGATTTTTACAGGGTTCTTTTCCTTATGGTTGGACGTACTTCCTTATTTTAGTTAACATCATTGTAACAGAGGAGAAGTACCGGTTCCATTAAATATTAAGGGTGTGTTAAATGCCGTAAATGCCCTATCAGTATACAGTAGTTGTGAAGTAAATGGTTTAGAAGAAAACTGGTTCACAAACCACCAGAATATTGTAGAGCACCTTCAGTATTTGACTGATTTTTCATTGCAGATTGTAAGCAGCTGTTAAACCATCAAGTACTCATTAGCATATCAGAAATTATTCAATTTCTAACCTCTTCATTCCAATTCCTATAGTAAGGGGTTACACACACAAGGCCGTGTGTATGTGAATTTTGAGTGTGAGTGTGTGTGTGTGTGTGTGTGTGTGTGCGTTTTCTACTGCAGGGGATGGTGGTTGTTATTTCATCCTGGACTCTTCATCAACATCACATTTTCTTGAGTAACCTCACTATTACCTTCTTAATACTTTCTGTAGATGACTACATAGATACAATGTTAATATTTGTTGTTAGTGATGGTTGAACCATTAACATCCTCAGTACTACAATTTCTATGTAATCAGCAGGGAAAGTAATATAGGCCTAACATGAAAAATGTTTAGAGTAAAAATTTAAGTGTCACAAATATATTTTGAAATAGAACTTTTTGAACTTAACTATCCAGCACTCTCAGAGAAGAGTGGAGGCTTTTTACTTTAAAAAAATGCAAATGTAAATGTTGTGTAGCATTCTTGACTGGGAAGGGGTAGGCCCATCAACATAGTAGGAAGTGTTCTTTCTCTACATACATTGGTCCCTTTCCTTGCGGATACGTGAGAGTTGTCTTGAAGTGTTTCTACTGCAGAAGAAAAACTCTGTACGAAAGCATTAATATCTGAGCACATTTTCTCATTGTGCTGTCTGTGACTCAATGCCTTGTCCATGTGGTGAGTAGTGACCTTTGTATGTTGATGATGTTCATGAAAATCATAAATAACAACTTCACATGCAACTGTGAGTTCTGGGTTCATTTTTATTTGCTATGGCTGACACTACAGGAGAATGTAATGTGTGACAGAAGTGGACCTGGAAGACATCAATTTGAATTTTATGGAAATGTTGGAACATAAGCAATACTGACCCAATGATTTGTCTTAGAAGGTAGGATCAAGAAAGACAAATCCTCATTTACAATAATATTATTTCATCCTAGATTTTTTATTATTTCATCTTGTACTTTTGACTGTTTAAAATTCACATTTACACTATTTGTAAACCTAGAAAAAGATTCTTGTGGTGTTGCACAGAATACGGTAATTGGAGTTTTGAGGTTATCAAGAATAAAATATAGGGAGCAAAATTTTATCTACAACTTGTACAAAAACTCAGTTGCAGTTATAAGAGGACATAAAAAGGGGTAGCAGCAGCAAAAGGAGTGAATCAAGGTTGTATGTACACTAGTGTATGTGTATGTACTGTAAATACAGAGCAAGGCGTAGTGGAAACTAAAGAGAAACATGGAAAACAAATTAATGTTCAGGGAAATGAAATCAGATCTTTACAGTTTGTTACGGTGATGCAAATCTGACAGACAGCAAAAGACTTGGAACACTAAAATGGTGGATAGTGTCTATAAGGTGTTGTAATATGAACAGCAATAAAAGTAAAACTGGGGTAGGCCTAATGGAGCATAGTCAAAATTGGTCATATGATGCTGGGGAAATTAGCCACTAAAAGTAGTAGATGAGCTTTGCTATTTGGTCAGTGATGGTGGTATAAATAATGGGAATATAAAATGAAGATTAGCAAAGTCAAGAAAAGTTTTTTCCCAAGAACGAAAAACTTGTTAACATCAAATATAAGTTCAGTTGCTTGGAAGTCTTTTCTAAAAGTATTTTTTTGCAGCATAGCCTTACAATGAAAGTGAAAGAAAGATAATAAACCGTATAGATCAGAAGAAAATACAAGCTTCTGAAGTGTGATGCTACAGAAGAATGCTGAATATTAGCTGGGTAAATCAACTAACTATAGTAGTACTGAATTGTTGTGGGGGAAATAAAATAAAGGATAGACTGATAGCATACAGGGACAGAGAATGTGCTCTCTCTCTCTCTCTCTCTCTCTCTCTCTCTCTCTCTCTCTCTCTCTTTGTGTGTGTGTGTGTGTGTGTGTGTGTGTGTGTGTGTGTGTGTGTGTGATAAATCTTACGAAATCGGAATGAGCTATTTTACATTCAAACAACAAATTAATTTGAAATATGGCTATCTGCTGACCATTAAGCAGGTGCACATGAATTTCAGTAGTTATGCAGAAATTAAGGCAGTTGCACAGAAGGACTATTGTGGACAAAGGAACACGGGTAGCTTTATAAACAATGGTAGTAGTTTCCCCGACAGTCAAATCAAACGCTTTATTAACAAAGACTATATGTAGTTCAAACAGGTCACACACCAATGACACTTACAGTAAGATATTGGGGCAAATGTTCACTGCCCTCTACCATTCAATAAGTAGTTATGGAAGACGTATGAAAAGTGCTTCATTTCAGCTGCTCTGAATTTACTCTGAACCATTCATAGAAACACATGAATAATTCAGAAACTAGTGAGTGTTGCAATGTTAATATGCATTTTCTGCTCTCCAGCACTTATATGTCTGTGTGGACTTGCACAGAATACGTTTCAAAATGTTCAACGATAATGTGCTAAAATATTTTGTTGACGAAGATGTGACATTTAAAACACTTAACAACACGTAATACAAAAAGACAACATAAGTGTGTAACCATACCACATATTTTAAGGCCTAGTTTTCCTATTGCTGTCAACATCTTTTTTGGATTGTGTGTACACTGTGCACTTTTGGATAAAAATCCTTAATGATTCTTTTCATTAACATACAAACTCGATACCTTCTTCATTTTGTCATTTGTTATAAGAACTTGTTTTAAAAGATGAAAATTAGTATCAAGAGCTTTTTCATCTCTTAGCATTTGTCGTATCAGCAGCTGCTGAACTGTTATGCGAAAGTGCCAAATGCAATTTCTGTCTCACCTTCTCTGAATCGTGACTATTGACCATTGTGTGTGTGTGTGTGTGTGTGTGTGTGTGTGTGTGTGTTTTTGGGGGTTGGGGAAAGTTTCAAACACACCTTTATCCTTAACGTACTGATCTGTGCTTAATTACTTCATGGCTTGAATTAGTCACTGTGGCTTTTTTTACATATCCTGATAACATTACTCTGACCACAAAAAGCGGAGATCACTGTCTGGTATCATGGAAGGCCCCACAGTATTAAACTGATGGGAAGTTCCATCTCAAATAAACCATAAAGACTCTCATTTTGCAACAGAGTGTAAAAGTTTATTAACTTAAAACTACGCACTAAATAGTGAGTTAACTTAAGCTTTGACTTTCATAAGTACTATTTAAACCATACTTTGTTTCTCCTTTCTGAAACATTAAAGAGACCTATCTAAGTCATGTCTGCCACACTGTTTATGTTTTGAATTGCGTGGACTCCACTATACACGTGTGGGATCGTTGTTTAACATGTTGTAGAAGTAATATATGAGCAACAACATATGCACGAATATTAAATGGGTTTTACTGCAGGTGCGATTTAAGGGTCAAACACGACATCGTTTCCATAGGCATCTAAACAGGTTTCTTGATAGATATTACCACAGTAAAACACACACAGTAATTGAAATTTTCTTCACAATTTAAATTACCGAACATGAAGTTCACTGGTACACTAAGGGATAACTAAGGGGTATGTTAACGTAAAAGAATACTTTCCA
Source organism: Schistocerca gregaria (assembly GCF_023897955.1). Lineage (NCBI taxonomy): Eukaryota > Metazoa > Arthropoda > Insecta > Orthoptera > Acrididae > Schistocerca > Schistocerca gregaria. The sequence goes on along the minus strand of NC_064920.1, from coordinate 321,254,570 downwards.
TTTAATATACACCAAACTCAACAATGATTAAGTCAGTTGCTTTGATATAAGCCTTCTTAAAACCAATTTTTATTTTTTAATGTAAAAGCACTACTTCAGAAAATTTGAATCTGTTGAGATCTACATGTAAACATTAAAAAGTTTGTAGCTCAAGAAACTGTCGTGATGAAGGGTTTCTGTAAAAACGTGCCAGTCCTAAAAAAAACTACATCAGTAATAATGACTGGTAATGTATGGAGTTATTTGAATAAAAACAACGAAAGATTGCAGTTGTGAGGGTTCGGTATCAAGCAGAATACAGGGGAGGATTCTGATTGACAGCCGTCCCTATTACTCGTTCGTGAAGACTAAACTTTTATAAATGGCAATGTTGTCTTCATTTCTTTCAAATACAATTAAAATCATTTTCATATTTCCTGAAAAAAGCAAAAGCTTCATACCGATTGACAGTACTCTCCGCAGCAGAATGTAAACATACAACATAGGATTATCTTTGACGCAACTCGCAAAGATGCACATGTGGGAAAATAAACAAGAAGCGTGCAAGAATCGCCAACGTGACGGCGTAATAATTTGTCTACATTGAAAATCACGAGTCGATTCTCTATCCCTTTAGTTCAAACAAGATATTCTAATTCGTTCCTACTTAGAGACCCAGTTCTACAGCAAAAATATCGTTGTAAAAGCAATAATATATAAAAATTACTCTGCAAGTAGAAACTAAGAATAAGATTGCACTTATTTCCTTAAATTTGTACAGAATTTAAAATATTAGATGACGGAAAAATATCTATTCATTTGAAAACTTGTTATGAAACTATATAATAATCTCATTGCTTATTTTATTCATGACGTTCGAAATATGTCCGAGAAATGTTGTATTTAAAGAAATCTAGCATACAATTTCACCAAATATTTCTCTAGTTAGTAAACTTTTATGAACAACTTTGCTAGTTCCTTGAAATGTAGTTAAAAGTTTTCTCGTGATTTTTAAGGTGACTAATGGTGGGCACGGGTAGAGAAGGGGGGAGAGATTTAATTAAATGCGGCTTTCAGTAGTTTAGATTTGTTCATTGTCATATGCAAATATTTACATGTAACACTATAAAACTTGAACTTAGCTTTTTATCAATCTTCCATAAAACCAGTTCATGTTGAGAAGATGTGGATACAGGTGTCTTTCATGTTTCAGTGACTATTTAATATTAATCATGCGTATTCGATATTAAAAATCCGAAATACCATGCACTGCAGTCGATATTCGTTGGTAACTTAGCCGATGTAGAAGTCGATTATATAAAGCTGATAGTCGATCAATGGTACAAGTAGTAGGCGGTGGTCCTCCGCGTATTTACAAAACGAAGTTGGGAGCAGCGACTACTTGCTAGTAACGTGACAGCGGTGACAGCCATCAGAGGGGTGGCGTAATAGCAGAGCAGTACTCGTTATATCGATTACCGGTAAGAAGAGTTTACATATAGTCTGCTTATGTTGAAGCTAAGAATGTGTTTAAAGGAGAAAAATAAATGGCTCGTGTTTCTTTTGCAACTTTACTGTGCGTTATAACACATCCCTCATGTATTTAGAGAAACAAATTGTAGATCTTCTTGAACTGTGAGTTTAACATTCATACGCTATTCTTGCTGTAGTTCTTGAGAAGATGACGTATACAACTACAAAATCATAACTAGAGTGACACCTGTGAATGTCGTGGCTTCAGCAACAGTAAAAAAAAAAAAGAGTAAAATTTCAGCTTTATTCTAGGTTAACATTCGGAAGAAATGATAGCTGTTAACGTAAACAGGTCTTCCCTTATTAGCGTTTCACGCTGACTTGGCTGCTATGAGCGTGATTGCGTGTGGGTTTTATACCGGTAGCGTGGACTAAATGGTTTCCGGACAGCAGCTACGAACGATTTTCAGAAATAAATATTTTGCTTGTTTTCTTCCTCCGCAAACATCTTTACCGCATCGGAATTAAGGCTTTTTTCCTCAGCTACCGGAAAGCGTATCTAAGACGATGAAAATTGCGTAGATGAGAATCACTATTACCGTGTCGACTGTGGTTTTCTTCGTTCAAATCTAATAAACACTTGGAAAAAACTGTGGCGTTATGCTGCCGTTCGTTTTTCAGTACGAATATTTATTACGTACTGTCCTTGGATGGATTAAAACGGTAGTACTTAAAGTCCTCATCGAAAACTGCTTCTAGGACGGCAAACGAAACTAAAATCTGGGAGCAGTAAGCTGTTAGTCAAGTGTCTGAGCACTTACTAACGTGTTAACTATCGATAGAACTTTATTGAACTTCTGAAATAATTAATGTGCATAAAATGAAGAGACAAACTGTATCACACTAAATAAGTAGGTATCGTACCTGTATAGTATGTCTCATTAGATTTTAAGGCATGGAAATAGCACACCAAATCCACAGCGGTAACGAGCAATTGCAAAGTGAATTCCCTGTTGCAGCGTGACACAGCACAAACGAAACGCTGGAGCGTCTTCGTCGCACTTGCGCGTAAAAAAAATCTCAAGGCAATAAACGTGACTTCAAGCAGCAAATAATTTGCTTCATGATGTATTTAAAATCCCAATAAACTTTTCAATTGTAAATAACAAGGAGTCTGTCGTGGCGCTCTTATAAATCGGGATATCACAGTTTTGGTTTAGTTTGTTGGCGAATTGAGGCGAACTGGAGAACAAAATGTTACATTAACAGCCATGATCTCTACATACGTTTCATTACCTTTTTCAGCCGTGCGGTCTACGGCGCCTTATCACAGTCCGTGCGACTCCCACCCGTCAGTGGTTCGAGTCCTCTCTTAGGCATGTGTGTGTGTGTGTGTGTGTGTGTGTGTGTGTGTGTGTGTAGTGTAAGTTAGATTAAGTAACGTCTAGGCTTAGGGACCGATGACCTCTTCAGTTTGGTCCCATAAGACATTGACACATTTTTTTAAAAAAAAAAGCCTTTTTCAATAAATATATAAAGTCGCTACAATCCAATAACAGTTCCTATTCACCAGTTCCGACAGGAAAATATATTCTGATCACAATTGTACGCCATTCGTCTGTCTAGCTTTTACGGAATGAAATAGAGTTATTGGTTACATGACATGGAAAAAGACGTAGAATGCAACACAATCGACAACAAAGGTAACTAGAGAAGGAGCGCATACTTGGATTGGTAAGGGTGGGGGAATGAAATTGGCAAAGTCTTTATCAAACGAACCATCATATTATTTGCCTTACGCGAAACCACGGAAAACCTACATCCGCGGGGCCGGACGTAGATTTGCACAGGCGTCTTCCCGAATGTGCACCCATTGTCTTACCACTGCTCCACATCGCTCGTCAGCTGCAAAAGAAATACGTCGCTGCTTTTGACTGCTGTTAAGTGTCGCTAGCATTTGCATACCTTCACTGCGAGCCTGTGTAAGTATTGATTTTTATGTCGGAACTCCGAAACGGTTGAGAGTAACGGTATAATACGTACTAAACAGTTTAGACTGTAGGAATCGTGTTCTCTGGCACACACTCCTTTCGAATTCGGCACGTATAAAAATTGCGACTATCAGATATTAAAATAATATTCTCGGCCGTCCAGACAAACTTATAGAATTGTTATGAAAAGCTCGTTCTTTTTTTTTACTGGGTGAATCATTTTCAAATAAAGTACTCTTATTGTAAGTTCAGATGCTGATATACGCCTGGTGCTTTCCTCCTGCTTGAAAGTGTATAAACACAACTAATCTGAGCGAAGGCTGGATTATGCAACAGAATCATATCTCGGTCGGTTTCCTAATTTAGCAAGAAAGCTAGAGAGATTACGTGAGTAAAGTTTGATGATTAAGCAAAGTCTTATCTTGCTTAAGTCACAATGAGTTTAAAATTATGGTCTGTGTTGCGTGGCTGATCCAGTAAAGTAATGGGGAAACTGTGATTCGGTGCAATGCTCGGAAACTGAATTCCACAAGCCTATTCCTAATGTGACTGTGCTCCTTTAGTGGTAGTTCCACACATGTGGAATTAACTAATTGTTATATCAGCTATCTCAAATGAGATACATTCACTCAAGATTGACGTCCCAGGCGTTTGAATTAACAAATGTCATAAACAGTGTAACATTTACGACTTGGCACTTCGAAAAATGCTGACATCAGGTTTGGAACTGTGACAGATAATATAAATACAGCAGATTTTTACTTCAAATGTTCATGGGCTAAGTATTACCAAACTAAGAGCAAACACACACGAAGGACTTCTATGTTCTGTGATGTCTTCAGCAGTTCGTCTATTTATTTTATTTCTAAATGGTTCTAATGGCTCTAAGCACTATGGGACTTAAAATAGAGGTCATCAGTCCCCTAGAACTTAGAACTACTTAAATCTAACTAACCTAAGGACATCACACACATCCATGCCCGAGGCAAGATTCGAAACTGCGTCCGTAGCAGTCGCGCGGTTCCGGACTGAAGCACCTACAACCGCTCGGCCACCTAGGCCGGCTATTGTCTTTCTATACAAGCTTCATACATGAAGAATTGAATTTGGTCGCTTCCACACATTTCATGCCCGCAGACGACGAAACAGTTGTCGAACGAACCATGTATTTCATATGGGTAGCGGATTTTACTATAACCTGTAATGGCCTCTCTAGTTCTGGTCATGGTTATGGAGGATGATCCATTCTCCCAGAGTGACTGCTAAATGGGTCCTCTGCCGTTCCTACACAAACAGTCTTAATTTTCTCGCAACCTTCTCAATGCTGAATAGCCCCTTTCATTTTCTCTATCACTACCAATCTAATGGCGTGTTTAGGCGGGGGTGGAAGGTGTTCGTCTCGCCGGCAGCCTGGTGGAGCCTCCACTCACGTATTGCCTCTGCCGTTACTAGCAAAGTGATTTAGACATCCTACACATTGCCGTAATTGGTGAAAGTTCAACATTTTGCCACAGCAAATAATGGTACTCTCACATTGCACCATCAGCTGAACACACTGCGATCGAATTAACTGATGATCACGCAGTTCCTCAACCACCATCAGCATTACGCTCTTCGTACATGAAATCTGGTTTTGCGATCATTTCTTAATGCGCATCGAAAAGCGGTCCAAATGTGCTCTATCGCGTGTCAGAAACGTGCTTAAGATTTTTTGTTTCCATGAGAAATAATTACGATAATTACGTAAATTTTAGTTTCGGAAGCCTTTATTATGAGCAAATTTCTCGCTTGTAATCTTGCTATCTTTCTACATCAGTTCAGTTCCAAGTAGTTTCCTCCGGATAGTTGGTCTCGTTGTAAATATTAGTAGCAGAAGCAAGGTGCCAGATTTTAGAGTAAAACTAATTCGTCTGTTCTATAAAAGCTGCATGTAAAACACTTCGTGTTTCCGGGCTATGTCATTTTGTTAGAGATCTTTGCTGTTTTTCAACATTTTGCCTGTTAAGTGTTAACTTGAAACATACGTCGTGAATCTTTAAAGTGCTGCAAATCCATTTTGAATGTTGGCAGTACAGTCGAAGGATTTATAGTTATCTAAGTTCCGCCTTTTTGCTTTCGCAACGGACATTCTGCAGTGTTGAAAGTTTGTGTCGGGAAGGCGAGTAGTGTTCGTCGCGGAAGTCAAAAATGCTGAAATGGTACTGTGGTTCGGTGTGAAAGTGGCCGTACCAGCTGGTTTCCTTGCGTTGCTTCAATCACGAAATGGCAGTTTTAGTCCATCGAGCGACACGGATTTCACCGCTATTTCCCATTTCTTAGAGCTCCGCCCTTTCGAATGTATTTGTCAGATACTGTTTGGAATAAAAATTGATTTGGTCTTTCGTAGCTCTGCGGTGTAAGACAATCTCTGTGCGTATTTTCTTATTTCCGTGCAGTGTTTTCATAAGTGTGCTAACTGAAAACTTCGAAAGAATTGTTGATGAACAGCTCTCGGCGTCTCCAGCCGGGCGGCAGTGTTGAGATATAATGACGTTATACTAATCATATTTTGACGAAGTGTCGAGATATTATGAATCTCTTTATACTTTACGAGAGGGCGGATGCAACTGCAGGTGACAGGGTCTCGTGTGGTCTATGGTGGTCCTGAGGGAGGCAGGGAAGGGTACAAGGCTGCTTTCGAATTTCCGCGTAGGCACTGAGCAGTCTCCTTGCTCGCTACCCATAGCTTGGGAGCGTTCTCGGCGTATAGCTGCTATGTGGGAGTGCAGGCCGATCTTAATTGATAACCTCCGCCCATATTGGCAAGATTCTAGTGGCTACCAATTTCTATAGACTCCTTTAATATTCTTTAACAATAGCCGTTCGTTGTGGTAGGAACGTTGGTTCTCAAAATCGAACTATGTTAATTTAGGGTGTGCCATGAACTCGGTGATTTATCTGTGTGCACAGACGTACACACCTGACGTGTTCTTCGCAGTGATTAGAGATACATCGCAGCCTCTGCTCGACGTATTGACCTCCACATTCACATGAATGCTAATTTCCCATGGTGGGTCATCCGCAGCGCCAAGGATATCTGTCGTCTTCGGTGATCTGAAGACAGTTTCGAGATCGCGTTTGCCAAACAGCTTCGCGGTGTAGGCCGAGAACGTCGTTGAGTCTCTTGGTCTCCTTTCGCCTTTTCCTAGTTTATGGCATCTTCTTTCCTCAAACGTACTTCTAATCTGGATTTCGGTGCGCCCATTTCCATAGTGAATGTCATGTTTTGATGGATGCTGTTTATGTAATGCAGAAACTGATTCAGAATATCTCTGCCACGCTCCAACTTCGCAAAATGTGTCGCGACGTAGCCGAATAAGAGCTTGTGTTTTAGGCAGGCAGTGGGAAGTGTGCCATGTATGGATTTTCAATCCCGGGGACCGTGGCGGAACCTATGGCGACCCCATCTATTTGTTAATAAAATTTCCGGTTGCACTTGAAGTGCCGGCCGGAGTGGCCGAGCGGTTCTAGGCGCTACAGTCTGGAACCGCGCGACCGCCACGGTCGCAGGTTCGAATCCTGCCTCGGGCATGGATGTGTGTGATGTCCTTAGGTTAGTTAGGTTTAAGTAGTTCTAAGTTCTAGGGGACTGATGACGTCAGCTGTCAAGTCCCATAGTGCTCAGAGCCATTTTTGCACTTGAAGCATGTGGTAGTAAGTGCATGTTCAGATGAGCCAGGAGTACAAATGAGTTTCGAAATGGCACTTTTATTAAGATAGACGGTAACGTGGAAGCTCACAAGCAGGTCACCCGCCCCGCAGTTATATGCCCTAAGTACCGCCACGAAATCGGCAGAGTTCTTCAAGCAACGACTGGCGTTCCACCAGGTGAAAAGAATTTGTTCAGAGTAGGGCGTCGAAACTACTCGACCATACGTCTTTGTACATCATTAGTTACGGAGAATGTGTTCGTAATTCGAAAGACACACTAAAGGACATGTAAATCTGATGGAACAACTACTAGCTGATCCTGTGTATCGCAAGTTAAAAAGCGATCCGACGAACAGAATCGTTCGGAAAGTGAAAAACCTGATATCAGACTCCATACTGGACAGCTCTATTACAAAGAATCTAACACCTCGAATACCTGTCTCACCCAGAATGTACGATTTACCGAAAATACAGAAAGAATCGGTTTCTTTGAGGCCTATAGTCGGTGGGATTAGCTCGCCGACTTATTTTTCAGCACGTCATTTATCTGACAAGCTGAGACATCTCGTTGGTAAAACAAATACTTTTATAAAAGATTCGAAACATTTTTTAGAAATTATACGCACACTGAGAATATCTGCAGGTGACATTTTTGTTATCTTCGATGTGACATCGTTATTTACTAACGTCCCAATATCAGCTACAATGGAGATCATAAGAAAGAATCTTGCTCCAGATGTTTGCGACTTAATTCAGTTGTTTTCGTTCGAGCTATTTTAAATACAATGGTGATTTCTATGAACAAGCTGACGGCCTTGCCATGGGCTCACCCATTTTGCCAGTTGCAACTGACGTTTTTATGGAACACTTTGAGCAACAAGCGTTAAGTAGTGCTCCTTTGAAGCCTTCTTGCTGGCTCCGCTATGTGGACGATACATTTGTTATATGGCCACACGGCGAAGAACTTCATGCGTTCCACAATTTCTTAAATGGAATCCACCCCAAAACCAAATTAACCTTGGAGGTTGAGAGTGAGGTCGGTCTCCCGTTCCTAGATGTGTTGGTATACAGAAGATCTGATAACACTCTAGGTCACAGAGTGTACGGAAAGCAGACTAACACAAGCAGGTACTTAGATGCCATTTCGCACCACCACCCAGCCCAGAAGCAAGCAGTACTCAACACTCTGCTTTCACATGCCTTCCGTATCAGCGATGACAACTTGGAATCTGAGTTGAATTTTTCAAACAGGACATTGAAGGCAAATGGATATGATAGTTATTCGATCGACAGGGCTTTTAGGTGGAATATTTATCCCGCTAATAAAAATGACGAGGAACCGCCTTCTCACTGTGTCAGATTACAGTTCGTTTCTGGGGTCACCGACTGCATAAGTAGAATTTTAAAGAAAAATGGTATTCATACATTTTTCTTTAGTCAAACCAAAATAAGACTTTTTCCGACGGAAAACGGATGCACCTGATTACCTCCACAATGCAGTCGTTCAATCAAGTGTCATGTGACTGCAGCAAAGTGTATACCGGCGAAACGAGAAGAACTTAAAAAACGCATTAAGGAACACGAGCGGCACATGCGGCTAAAGCAAAGTGCAAAATAGGCAGTTGCGGAACATCACGAGAACTGTGACTCTGACATTGATTTTAATAACGTACGTGTACTGGCTAAAGAAACAAACCTTTGTAGAAGAAAGGTCCGAGAAGTGGTTGAAATTTCTAAGAATGCATCTAATTTCAATAGAGAGGACGGCTATAGGCTTCCGGCATCGTGGCTCCCCTCCATCAAGGAAGTAAATACGCGGCCGCGGTGTGGTAGCGGTATAAACAACGCGCTGCAAGTCACCTCGGCGGACAATAATATTTCCCCTCTCTTGCTCTGTCCGTTTCGAATCTAGCCACTGATGACGACCAACCAATAGCGGTAGCAGACATTTCAACCAATAACCCCTCTCCAGCCAGCATAGTGTGGAATAGTGCCTTTCTATCCAGTGACGATGACCGCCAATGGTATCCACAGGAGATGAGCTACATCTGTATTAGCCTATGACTATGAATTTTAACCAATACTATCACTTCTCCAGCCCGAACGCCAGAAAATTACTCCTTTATAAATGCACGCAACACTCGTCTCTGACAGTGTTCTAGCGGTAGTGGACACCAAAAGATCCTGAGGAAGATCCCAGCAGAGGGGTCGAAACGTCGAACATTTTAGAAAAACATGACGCGGCCGAATAACCCAGAAGATTTTAACTTCAGTTAACTTCACTAAAGGATAGTCACGAATCGGTTTTTCTATGACCATGCAGTTAACGTGCCGCATCGTTGCCGCAGTAGAAGGATTAAGGTTTCACACAAGACGTACTGATTGGCAGCCAATACCACCCCCATGGTCACCACTGAACAGAACGCTGCATAGCGCTGGCAATTTTCCAGCTTCGGCGCTCTTATGCGACAGTGCTAGACTGTATAGGGAGCACCGTGGGTAGGGAAAGGCAGCAATTTCGCTGCACAGGACTTACAGAAGCAGCGCAGCTATTTACTTCGTCCTGTGCCATTTTAATCAATTCCCTTCCCTTGAGTGCTTCGAATGGTTGCAAGTCTCACGCACGGGATTAGACAGAATTTCGCTTCAGGTGGTGCTATGGGACGTCTGTAGGTAAGAAAAAAAAACGCAGTTACTGCACACAGTGCAATATTTTTTACCCTAACAGAGGTATTCCTTGAAGACACTATGAAATGTCGACTTACCTTGTACTACTTTTACTGCTGTTGCAGCCCAACTTTCAAGGCTGTCGTTCACCTAATGTTTTACACCGTGTGAAGAACTGAAAGTATATACTTGAAAGCTTTTTTAACACATCATGAATCCAACCCGAACACAGAAATCAGTGTCTTTATCACGAACAAGTGCCACCTTGTCCGCAATACGTGAGCACAACTTCTATCTTTTGGTGAAGACTGAATTGGATCTTCAACTGTTTACATTTGGGATATTACTGCTGAACTTCTGAGTGCAGAATTACTGATAAAACTACGACAAACGAAGAGCTACCACGGCTCGGATAGAAATGACGAAATTCTGCAGAAACGACCGCCAGCTGGTTCTGGATACGCACAGGAATGTCTCGTTTAGTAGTATTCGCGCAGGTACTACTCAGAAATGCGTAGCCGGCTGTCTACGAAGCGTACCTCGCGAACGTGACTCAGTACCTCATGCTATAGCCAGATAGGCGCAGTGCAGGGTAGCGGTAACCCGAATTGCGATTCACATTCGGAACCGCAGCACTCAAGTCAAAGCAGTGCATTCGATGTAGAACTTCTAATGCAAATATTCATTTATAATCTGCTTAGAAATTGGCAAAAAAATGTATTCAATTGTTCTGGTACTGTGCTGACGCAGTTTTACCCACGTTATTTTCATCAGAGAAATTAGCTAATGACAACTCCCTTTATCGGATACCTTCTTATAGATGACAGTGAGGTCATCCATCAAAACACTATTTATAAATTAAATATTATTGCCGAGAAGTGCAACTTAAAAACCTCGACGAAAAACAACAAAAGTCAAGGCTTTTGAAGCTCAAATCCGGTTCCAAACAAAATTGTGTTAAACGACTAGAAAATATCGAAAGTCAATAAATTCAAATTCTTGGGAAACGCCGTACTACAAAAATTGTAAGGTTCAACCATATTAACGGTGCCATATACGGAACACTGAACAAAAAGGCAAGGAAATAAAGCCTCACAAAGTTCTACAAAACGATGGTGATAACATATCTATACTTTATTGCAGTGAGACTTGAATAATAACAGCCGGAAATGAACGAACACACGATGCGAAAATGAGATAAAGATGATCAAGTAACTGTCTGCTGTTGTATAAGAACTAGAACAACCAGAGAGGAACTGGGAATTAAAGCACAAATGAACAGATGTAGTATGAGTATGTGGCGAGGACATGTCACAAAAATAAATGAAAATACACTATCAGAAGAAGATTATACACCCTTTCAGAGGTTTCCAATTGACTCGAGATTTATGGTTGCAATAGTGCCTACGGAGTACGCGAAATGATTACATTTACTGATCAACAGCACAAGCGATTCTGAGGCGCCAGATATCCACGCATGCTGCGACTCGCGTATTAGCACGTGATGTAGCCTCCACGGGCTGTGAAGCAGGCGCCGAATCTGGTATCCAGTCGATCTTACAGATGGCGAATATTGTCATGGAATACGTTATGCCATGCCTGCTTGATCTGTTCACGTAGTTCTGTAAGAGTTGTTGGTCGACGATATGCAAGAGTCACTTCTCGTCCCATCGCACCCCACACGTGCTCGACTGGAGAAAAGTCCGGAGATTGCGCTGGCCAGGGAAGGTGCTGCACGTCTTCCACATCACATTGAGTTTTACGGGCAGTGTGTGGGCGAGCATTTCCTGTTGGAACAACAAATCATCTTCCTGTTGCACGAACGGCAAAGGAAAGGGCCTAGCAACGTTCTGCACGTACCGAGCACTGATTAGCGTCCTCTTCAAAAACACCAGAGGTGAAAGAGAGTCGTAGCTTATCGTACTCCAGACCATAAGGCGTAGCTTGGGGCCAGTGTGTCTTAGACGAAAACACACTGCGAGACAGTGCTCACACGGTCTGCGTCGTTCGCGCAAACGGCCATCACTTCCGTGCAGCCGGCATCTGTTTTCTTCGCTGAAGACCAAGGCGCGCCATTCCGAGTGATCCTCTGAAGACACCAGGCTAGCCGTGCACGTCGATACTGTGGCGTGAGTGGAAGATTGTGTGTGTGTGTGTGTGTGTGTGTGTGTGTGTGTGTGTGTGTGTGCGCGCGCGCGCATATTCCCACTACTAATAACTGGGGTTTGGAACAGTTCTTGTTGACACGTCTGGGCTCACAAACCCTCTTATCTGTGCTGTATCACAGTTGCCCTTACAGTATGACTATTCTGGCGGGCGCCTGTGCTGTGTCAACGCCCAGAACCACGTCTACAGGTGTCAGAAAGTTTACGTTACCACTGATGCCCAGTATCGTTGATGAACTGACGCATCACATCCAACTTGTGTGGTAGTTCTCTGAAATGACTGCCCTGACACTCGGAAGGCCACAATTTGATTTCTTTCTAACTTGCTCAGTGGCTGTAGGAAGCAAGAGTGCGTCTCTGCTGCATGGTTGCCAGCTTGCTTCACTGAGGCCCTTATTACAGTAGGTCGCCATGCGGCACAGCCGCCACGCCACCGGTGGCGCTGCTCGTCATTGGGAATAGTGTTATGGAGCTCATTAGACTAGGGCAGCCTGTGGCTCCTCCAGAAGCTGGCTGCCGACTGGCTGCTTTGTCCCGCCAATAAATCGGCTACCACTGGTGGCTTAGTCTTGGCGGGGTATTGTGTCAAACGGAGCCTGTTATACTGGGTCGCCAGGCAGCGCAGCCAGTCCTGCCACCACGTCATCGGTTCGCTGTGCACTAGTGACCAGGGAACAAGTCGGACAACTACTATACATACATGCTCCTCCTAACACATTTAATAAAGAGAAGGCGAAGGGAGAGGAAGATGCATGTACACTCAATGCTATTGTTAAGAGAATCTAAAGGGTTGTATTTACTCTTTTTGCTGAACTATATTTAGACGACGATAAAAAGTTTTATAATTACCTACGAGTGTCTAAATCGTGCTTGTTGTTGTTGTTGTTGTCCTGAGGCTGGTTTGATGCAGCTCTCCATGCTACTCTATCCTGTGCAAGCTTCTTCATCTCCCAGTACCTACTGCAACCTACATCTTTCTGAATCTCCTTAGTGTATTCATCTCTTGGTCTCCCTTTACGATTTTTACCCTCCACGCTGCCCACCAGTACTAGATTGGTGATCTCTTGATGCCTCAGAACATGTCCTACCAACCGATCCCTTCTTCTAGTCAAGTTGTACCACAAACTCCTCAACTCCCCGATTCTGTTCAATACCTCCTCATTAATTATGTGATCTACCCATCAAATCTTCAGCATTCTTCTGTAGCACCACATTTCGAAAGCTTCTACTCTCTTCTTGTCCAAACTATTTATCGCTCATGTTTCACACAAATACTTTCAGAAACGACTTCCGGGCACTTAAATCTATACTCGATGTTAACAAATTTTTCTTCAGAAGCGCATTCCTTGCCATTGCAAGTCTACATTTTATATCCTCTCTACTTCGACCATCATCAGTTATTTTGCTCCCCAAATAGCAAAACTCGTCTACTACTTTAAGTGTCTCATTTCCTAATCTAATTCCCGCAGCATCACCCAACTTAATTCGACTACATTCCATTATCCTCGTTTCGCTTTTGTTGATGATCATCCTATATCGTCCTTTCAAGACACTGCCCATTCCGTTCAACTGCTCTTCCAAGTCCTTTGCTGTCTCTGACAGAATTACAATGTCATCGGCGAACCTCAAAGTTTTTATTTCTTCTCCATGGACTTTAATACCTACTCCGAATTTTTCTTTTGTTTCCTTCACTGCTTGCTCAATATACAGATTGAACAACATCGGGGAGAGGCTACAACCCCGTCTCACTCCCTTCCCAACCACTGCTTCCCTTTCATGCCCCTCGACAAATTGTACAAATTGTAAATAGCCTTTCGCTCCCTGTATTTTACCCCTGCCACCTTCAGAATTTGAAAGAGAGTATACCAATCAACATTGTCAAAAGCTTTCTCTAAGTCTACGAATGCTAGAAACGTAGGTCTGTCTTTCCTTAACCTATTTTCTAAGATAAGTCGTACTGTCAGTATTGCCTCACGTGTTCCAATATTTCTACGGGATCCAAACTGATCTTCCCCGAGTTCGGCTTCTACCAGTTTTTCCATTCGTCTGTAAAGAATTCGCGTTAGTATTTTGCAGCCGTGCTTAAATACTTACAAAAGATATTCCTCTCAACCAAGGACCGCTGCTCAATATCCGTAGAAGTGGACAAATAATTTCATTACAAGCATTTATTTTCCTGCTTATTACTGTAAGCTTCTGAACTGGTGTATCAAATTGCGAGATGTTGTTCAACTGCACAAATGAAATCTTCGGTATTGACTTGTGTGTCCAATAATTTTTGACATTCTTTCGGTGCTTCCTCCAGCTTCATGTTTTTCCCTTTTGTTGTGTCTATATATTTTGACTCCTTTCCACAGTGGCACTCTGCAGTACTGAAGCAAATGAAACAGTGCGCAGAAAAGAGTGCGAGGAAAACAGTTCGACTAGCAAGAACTGCCGAACTACAGTAGCCTGAACAACAAGTGATTGTTGCGCCGCTGGCGGCCTAGTGTAGTAGGAACAGCGCCTCCGACAGCGTGCCTGGCTCCGCCGCCTAGCGGCGGAGTGTAAGAAGGCCCTTACTTGCAGCACACTGAGCCTCCTCGCTGCGAGCACTCCTTATTAAATCATAGACGCAGATGGCGCTCTGGTTGCTATGCCACGATGCTATCTGTTGGCGGACGACGTTGAAACCATTTTCAGTACAGTATCCCTTAGGTGGTATATGCCGTCATCGGATCAAAATCGATGTCGTCTTTCCAGATGTGCCGGCCGGTGTGGTCGAGCTGTTCTAGGCGCTTCAGTCTGGAACCACCCGGTCGCTACGGTCGCAGGTTTGAATTCTGCCTCAGGCATGGATGTGTGTGATGTCCTTAGGTTAGTTAGGTTTAAGTAGTTGTAAGTTCTAGGGGACTGATGACCTCAGATGTGAAGTCCCACAGTGATCAGAGCCATTTGAACCATTTCCAGGTGTACTATTCTTCTGACAGTGCAGAGTGTCTAAAATAGTAGTGAATTTTCGACTAATATGGAAAGGATCAATGGGTAGACGGCGTAAGAAAGAGCTCAGATAGTAACTTACCACAGAAGACACAAGCACTGAAGAAGAGGACGTAACAGTAAAATCCTAACACTTGACGAAGAAGAAGAAGTAGTAGAAGACAGTTTGGAAAATACACGAACTTTGTTTATACGACGCGACTTCAAGAAGTATGTTACGTAAATCGTCCCGCGCTAAGATCATTGCGCAGTGTCATAAGAGAGTGCATGTTTCCTGCTGACACAGTTCTGCTGCGGTACCTATACCAGGCCATCAATGTGCGGCAGCAGCGGCACAGGAACAAGAAATGTACTACAAAGTTAATGTGCGATTCTTGTGGCCGAAAGCCCTAAACTGAAGACACGCACTGTGAAATACTGGCGGTATATGGGCACGAATGCGATGTCGCGTCCAGCCGTAGGGAAATCGTGCTAGTAATTTGACCAGTGCTTCATAGCCGTGGAGGATGCTAATCGGGAAGGAAAGCCATATACAGGGTGTTACAAAAAGGTACGGCGAAACTTTCAGGAAACATTTCTCACACACAAAGAAAGAAAATATGTTATGTGGACATGTGTCCGGAAACGCTTAGTTTCCACGTTCGAGCTCATCTTATTACTTCTCTTCACATTAATCATGGAATGGAAACACACAGCAACAGAACGTACCAGCGTGACTTCAAACACTTTGTTACAGGAAATGTTCAAAATGTCCTCCGTTAGCGAGGATACATGCATCCACCCTCCGTCGCATGGAATCCCTGATGCGCTGATGCAGCCCTGGAGAATGCCATATTGTATCCCAACCCTCCACAATACGAGCACGAAGATTCTCTACTTTTGGTACCGGGGTTGCATAGACAAGAGCTTTCAAATGCCCCCATAAACGAAAGTCAAGCGGGTTGAGGTCAGGAGAGCGTGGAGGCCATAGAGTTGGTCCATCTCTACCAATCCATCGGTCACCGAATCTGATGTTGAGAAGCGTACGAAGACTTCGAC
Organism: Schistocerca gregaria; assembly: GCF_023897955.1. Lineage (NCBI taxonomy): Eukaryota > Metazoa > Arthropoda > Insecta > Orthoptera > Acrididae > Schistocerca > Schistocerca gregaria. The sequence goes on along the minus strand of NC_064920.1, from coordinate 321,238,588 downwards.
TGAAATGTGCAGGAGCTCCATGGTGCATGAACTACATGTTGTGTCGTACTTGTAAAGGCACATGCTCTAGCAGCACAGGTAGAGTATCCAATATGAAATCATGATAACGTCCTACATTGAGCGTAGGTGGAAGAACATGGGGCCCAATCAAGACATCACCAAAAATGCCTGCCCAAACGTTCACAGAAAATCTGAGTTAATGACGTGATTGCCCAATTGCGTGCGGACTCTCGTCAGCCCACAGTTGTTGATTGTGAAAATTTACAATTTCTTCACGTTGGAATGAAGCCTCATCCGTAAAGAGAATATTTGCACTGAAATGAGGATAGACACATTGTTGGATGAACCATTCGCAGAAGTGTACCCGTGGAGGCCAATCAGCTGCTGATAGTGCGTGCACACACTGTACACGGTACGGAAACAACTGGTTCTCCCGTAGCACTCTCCATAAGTGACGTGGTCAACGTTACCTTGTACAGCAGCAACTTCTGACTCTGACATTAGGGTTATCGTCAACTGCACGAAGAATTTCCTCGTCCATTGCAGATGTCCCCAGTCGCGAGTCATAGGCTGGAATGTTCCATGCTCCCTAAGACGCCGATGAACTGCTTCGAACGTCTTCGTGTCGGGACACCTTCGTTCTGGAAATCTGTGTCGATACAAACGTACCGCGCCACGGCTATTGCCCCGTGCTAATCTATACATCAAATGGGCATCTGCCAACGCCGCATTTGTAAACATTGCACTGACTGCAAAACCACGTTCGTGATGAACACTAACCTGTTGATGCTACGTACTGATGTGCTTGAAGCAATGAGTCGCATGTCAACACAAACACCGAAGTCAACATTGCCTTCCTTCAATTGGGCCAACTGGCGGTGAATCGAGGAAGTACAGTGCATACTGACGAAACTAAAATGAGCTCTAACATGGAAATTAAGCGTTTCCGGACACATGTCCACATAACATCTTTCCTTTATTTGTGTGTGAGGAAAGTTTCCTGAAAGTTTGGCCGTACCTTTTTGTAACACCCTGTATATCGACCACAGACGAGTGTGCAGGCAATCGAGGAACTGATTCGCAGCCATCACAGAGTGGCTATCGCGGACACTGCTCAGCAGATGCATATGTCAACAGCAAGCGCTCACACCAACGTCAGAAACCGTCTTGAGTATCAGAAATTGTGCTCACGCTGTGTTCCGCGATCACTGTCGCCTGCACACAATGGCGCAAGGTTTATAGCGTCTCAGGACTTCTTTGAACGCTACTCTGTGCAAGACAATCATTTACCAAGCTGCAGTATTAAGGGTTCCTTCATCTCACACCTGCAACAAAGAGAGCTTCTGTGGAACACACACACACCTCTTCGCCTCCGCCATTAGCAGAGGTGGTCACGGCCACAGTTTTACTCCCACTGTGGAGTCGTGTACACAGATTTTAAACCAAAGGGCACAACCATTAATGCCGATTCGTATTGTACAGCATTGGCATCGCTGCACGACGCCATAAAGAACAAGATACGTGGAATATTAAGTAAGGGCATTGGTCTCCTGCACGATAATGCAGCAGGGCACGCACCTCGCACAAGACGAGCTATGAGTCGACACGGCCGGTGGGAGGTTTGGAAGCATTGTCTGGACAGTACAGATCTTGCGCCAAGTCTTTTCGACAAGCTGAAAGAACATCTGGAGGGAAAGAAATTTTCCAGTGACGAGGTCGTTCACGCAGTAGTTCTCGAATGGCTCCGTGATCAAGGAGCGGATTTCTATCATAGAGAACCAAACAATTGATAGAACCTTCCGACCGCTGTTTACAGAGACTTGGCGACTATGTTGAAAAATATTGTAGTTATATATGTCATTATCTGTGTTTCTTCGAAGCGCAGTACATCCTTTAATAAAAGCTTCTTGACCTGCCATAGTGATATGTAACTCGCTTTTGAAGACCTCTCATATACGAGGGTAATCTCAAAAGTAAGGTCTATTTTTTTATAAGTACATAGACCTGTTCACTTATACAATGGATTAAATCAGTTTTCAGCTTGAACATTTAGCTATTTTGCGACATAATCACCATTTCTGTCGATGCATTTTTGTAGACGCTGTGGCAGTTTTTGTAATCCCGTGTCATACCAGCTCGCCGTCATGCTGCGAAGAAGGATGCCACCACTGGCGTGATTGTTGCTTGGTCCCAGCTGTAAAGTGGTATGCCCAGGTCTTGTCAGCCATGACAGTTGAGTCCAAAAAGTTGTCCTGTTTGGCTGCAAGGCGGTGAAGAAATGCGCAGGATTGCCGCATGTGGTTCTCACAAAGGGAGGCCACGACGTTTGGAACGCGGATTTACTGCAAACTTCGTACACTCGTAGTATTTCATGACCACAACAAATGTGCAAGGAGTAGCACGTACTTCTTAAGCGTTATTGAGAAAATCGCAAGATAATTTCGGTCGTTCAATATCGTCAAACCTGTGCGTGGCCGTTTTTACCAGGAAGCGCCAGCAGCCGCGTGTCGCCGGCACGGTAACTCAGCGTGTTCGGTCAGAGGGTTAGCTGCCCTCTGTAATAAAAAAACCTTAGTTAATGGATCAACGACGAACTGAAACGGGTGTCTTGCGACGTCCGCCCCGAGCAGAAACAACGAACAAAATGAGACCAATTAAAAAAAAATAGGATTGTTCGGTCAGAGAGCTGGCTGGCCTCTGTAATAAAAAAACTGAGAGAAACGATCAACAACGAGCTTAAACGGATGTCGTGTGACGTCCGCTACGACGAAATACAGTGAACCATAATGAACAAAATGCAAAAAAAAGTGGTTAGCGTACAAGCCCCGTAATCGCTGGGTCACTGTATCGAGTCCCGCTCGTCAGTTTTTTTTTTTTTTTTTAATTTCTAACACAGTCATTTTCTTTACTGTTTATATTACAGTTGATGTAATGGGAAAAATACGTGTAATCGGATGAACTTTTATTAAATTTACAATGTTATTTGGCAGTCTACAAATTTTTATTATCACAAATAACATAATATTCATAACTACAGACTAGTAAACAGCCAAACGAATAGAGTGATACTGAAAATGTATGCTTGTCGTTGATTTGAAAAATCCCTTATACCTGGAAGGAGCCCTAACCGATTTGTTACCTCCAAGCTTTGACCGGTACAGACGGCTTTCGAAACATGTACAATTAATCGTCGCTTTCGACATTACAAGTTGCGGGATGGTATTTTTCGTAAAAACATGAAAAACAAAGTTAAACGGTGCCAGCTGCATTGAATAAATGCCATGTTTCCGCACACGCAAGGTCTTTTGAGGTTTCCCGTGGAAAAACAAACCTCGTTAACATTATCAAAGAACACTCTTTCAGCCGATAATTTGGAAGCAAACCATGCATAACGGAGCATTTCCTTAAATATAGGCGCTGATCATTCGTCATGCAGTATCGAGTGTATTTTAATAGCGTCTTCACAAGGAGCAATTCCTCGTTCTCTTTCGATTAAATACCAACAATTTTGAAGACACGGACAAGCACACATTTTCAGTATCACTTTATTCGTTTGGTCGTTTACTAGTCGGTAGTTATGAATATTACATTATTTGTGCTAATAAAAATTTGCAGACTGCCAAATAACATTGTATATTTAATAAAAGTTCATCCGATTACACGTATTTTTCCCATTACATCAACTGTAATATAAACAGTAAAGAAAATGACTGTGTTGGAAATAAAACAATAACTGACGAGCGGGACTCGATCCAGCGACCCAGCGATTACGGGGTTTGTGCGCTAAATACTTTATTCCGATATAGCTAGTTTGCTTGGTCTGGGCGGACGTCACAGGACATCCGTTCAAGTTGATCGTTGATTCCTTGACTCAGTTATTATTATTGTTGTTGTTGTTGTGGTCTTCAGTCCTGAGACTAGTTTGATGCAGCTCTCCATGCTAATCTATCCTGTGCAAGCTCCTTCATCTCCCAGTACCTACTGCAACATAAATTCTTCTGAATCTGCTTAGTGTATTTATCTCTTGGTCTCCCTCTACGATTTTCACCCTCCACGCTGCCCTCCAATGCTAAATTTGTGATCCCTTGATGCCTCAGGACATGTCCTACCAACCGATCCCTTCTTCTAGTCAAGTTGTGCCACAAACTTCTCTTCTCCCCAATCCTATTCAATACCTCCCCATTAGTTACGTGATCTACCCACCTAATCTACAACAGTCTTCTGTAGCACCACATTTCGAAAGCTTCTATTCTCTTCTTGTCCAAGCTAGTTATCGTCCATGTTTCACTTCCATACATGGCTACACTCCATACAAATACTTTCAGAAACGACTTCCTGACACTTAAATCTATACTCGATGTTAACAAATTTCTCTTCTTCAGAAATGCTTTCCTCGCCATTGCCAGTCTACATTTTATATCCTCTCTACTTCGACCATCATCAGTTATTTTGCTCCCCAAATCACAAAAGTCCTTTACTACCTTAATTGTCTCATTTCCCAATCTAATTCCCTCAGCATCACCCGACTTAATTCGCCTACATTCCATTATCCTCCTTTTTGCTTTTGTTGATGTTCATCTCATATCCTCCTTTCGAGACACTGTCCATTCCATTCAACTGCTCTTCCAGGTCCTTTGCTGTCTCTGACAGAATTACAATGTCATCGGCGAACCTCAAAGTTTTTACTTCGTCTCCATGAATTTTAATACCTACTCCAAATTTTTCTTTTGTTTCCTTTACTGCTTGCTCAATATACAGATTGAATAACATCGGGGAGAGGCTACAACCCTTTCTCACTCCCTTCCCAACCACTGCTTCCCTTTTATGCCCCTCGACTCTTATAACTGCCATCTGGTTTCTGTACAAATTGTAAATAGCCTTTCGCTCCCTGTATTTTACCCCTTCAGAATATGAAGGAGAATATTCCAGTCAACACTGAAAAAAGCTTTCTCTAAGTCTACAAATGCTAGAAACGTAGGTTTGCCCTTCCTTAATCTTTCTTCTAAGATAAGTCGGTATTCAGGTCAGTATTGCCTCGCGTGTTACAACATTTCTACGGAATCCAAACTGATCTTCCCCGAGGTCAGCTTCTATCAGTTCTTCCATTCGTCTGTAAAGAATTCGCGTTAGTATTTTGCAGCTGTGGCTTATTAAACTGATAGTTCGGTAATTTTCACATCTGTCAACACCTGCTTTCTTTGGGATTGGAATTATTATATTCTTTTTGAAGTCTGAGGGTATTTCGCCTATCTCGTACATCTTGCTCACCAGATGGTAGAGTTTTGTCAGGACTGGCTCTCCCAAGGCCGTCAGTAGTTCTAATGGAATGTTGTCTACTCCGGGGGCCTTGTTTCGACTCAGGTCTTTCAGTGCTCTGTCAAACTCATCATGTAGTATCGTATCTCCCATTTCATCTTCATCTACGTCCTCTTCCATTTCCATAATATTGTCCTCAAGTACATCGCCCTTGTATAGACCCTCTATATACTCCTTCCACCTTTCTGCTTTCCCCTCTTTGCTTAGAACTGGGCTTCCATCTGAGCTCTTGATATTCATACAGATGGCTCTCTTGTCTCCAAAGGTATCTTTTTTTAATTTTCCTGTAGGCTGTATCTATCTTACCCCTAGTGAGATAAGCCTCCACATCCTTAAATTTGTCCTCTAGCCATCCACGCCCGCTAAGCCATTTTGCACTTGCTGTCGATCTCATTTTTGAAACGTTTGTATTCCTTTTTGCCTGCTTCATTTACTTCATTTTTATATTTTCTCCTTTCATCAATTAAATTCAATATTTCTTTTGTTACCCAAGGATTTCTACTAGCCCTCGTCTTTTTACCTACTTGATCCTCTGCTGCCTTCACTACGTCATCCCTCAGTGCTACCCATTCGTCTTCTACTGTATTTAGCCGGCCGCGGTGGTCTCGCGGTTCTAGGCGCGCAGTCCGGAACCGTGCGACTGCTACGGTCGCAGGTTCGAATCCTGCCTCGGGCATGGATGTGTGTGATGTCCTTAGGTTAGTTAGGTTTAAGTAGTTCTAAGTTCTAGGTGACTGATGACGACAGATGTTAAGTCGCATAGTGCTCAGAGCCATTTTTGTACTGTATTTATTTCCCCCATTCCTGTCAATTGTTCCCTTATGTTCTCCCTGAAACTCTGTACAACCTCTGGTGTAGTCAGTTTATCCAGGCCCCATCCTCTTAAATTCCCACCTTTTTGCAATTTCTTCAGTGTTAATCTACAGTTCGTAACCAATAGATTGTGGTCAGAGTCCACATCTGCCCCTGGAAATGTCTTAAAATTTAAAACCTGGTGCCTAGATCTGTCTTACCATTATATAATCTGATACCTTTTAGTATCTCCAGGATTCTTCAATGTATACAACCTTCTTTTATGATTCTTGAACCAAGTATTAGCTATGATTAAGTTATGCTCTGTGCAAAATTCTAACAGACGGCTTCCTCTTTCATTTCTTAGCCTAATATGTTTCCTTCTCTCCCTTATCCTACTACCGAATTACAGTCACCCATGACCATTAAATTTTCGTCTCCCTTCACTACCCGAATAATTTCTTTTATCTCATCATACAATTCTTCAATTTCTTCGTCATCTGCAGAGCTAGTTGGCATATAAACTTATACTACTATGGTAGACATGGGCTTCGTGTCTATCTTGGCCACTATAATACGTTCACTATGCTATTTGCAGTAGCTTACCCGCACTCCTATTTTTTTATTCATTATTAAACCTACTCCTGCATTACCCCTATTTGATTTTGTATTTATAACCCTGTATTCGCCTGACCAAAAGTCTTGTTCCTTCTGCCACCGAACTTCACTAATTCCCACTATATCTAACTTTAACCTATCCATTTCTAACCTACCTGCCCGATTAAGGCATCTGACATTCCACACTCCGATCCGTAGAACATCAGTTTTCTTTCTCCTGATAACGATGTCCTCTTGAATAGTCCCCACCCGGAGATCCGAATGGGGGAATATTTTACCCGAGAGAACGCCATCATCATTTAATCATACAGTAAAGCTGCATGCCCTCGGGAAAAATTATGGCTATAGTTTCCCCTTGCTTTCAGCCGTTCGCAGTACCAAAACAGCAAGGCCATTTTGGTTAGTGTTACAAGGCCAGATCAGTCAATCATCCAGACTGTTGCCCCTGCAACTACTGAAAAGGCTGCTGCCCCTCTTCAGGAATCACACGTTTGTCTGGCCTCTCAACAGATACCCCTCCGTTGTGGTCGCACCTACGGTACGGCTGTCTGTATCGTTGAGGCACGCAAGCCTCCCCACCAACAGCAAGGTCCATGGTTCATGGGGGGAGGTTATTATTATTATTATTATTATTATTATTATTATTATTATTATTATTATTATTATTATTACGGAGAGAGCACGCAGCTCTCTGTCCGAACACGCTAACGTGCTGGCTACGGTGCCGGCTTTTGCGCACACCTTCCGGTAGTTCAATTTTACGTTAAAATTTTGTGAGCGGTGCTTCGGGAAGCCTCAAAACCCAACGTGCAGAGATCATCGAGGGTGCTCCGCCGATCTTCACGCATGCTTTCGTCAACCTTCAACACTGTCTCCTCAGAAATTGACGGTCTCCTGCTCCTTTGTTCGTCGTGAATTTCGGTCTGACCAACTGAAAACACTCTACACCACTTACGAACATTTTTGACATCCATACACGACTCACCGTACACTTATTTCAATTGGCGATGGTTTTCAATGGGCGCAGTGCCCTTTGCGTTCAAAAACCAAATAACTGCACGCAATTCGCAATTGGCGGTAACATCCAACGGGAGCTCCATTCTCAACGGCTGGCAAGCCAAGACTGAGCACCTCAGCGTGGCGTGTGCATGTTTACACACAGTGCATGAAGGACTCTATATAACAGTGTGACCAACTGCCACACAGAGTTCTGTACTTATAACAAAATAGGAGACCTTACTTTTGAGATTACCCTCGTATCTGATACAATTTCATGAAAACAGTACAACTTTTAAAATATTAGCTACACGATATACAACCGAGCTTTACAAGCGTAATGAGTACAAACAGTAATGTGTGCGAAGTAGTTTATAGTAATAAATGCAGAATGTTGATAAGCATGAATGGCCGATGTAAGTTGTATATTTGTGATAGGATATTGCAGTGCCTGTGTTATTCTGATTACGATGCAAAGTTCCTTTGGACATGCAGGCATGTACTTATGTACGACTACAGGTCGTAGACGCATAGTTGACGACATATGAAAGTTTGTGACTGGCCGTGAGTCGCGCACGGATAGCCAAATATGCTGTAGCAATAACTTCGAACGGAAACTTTTTGACCGCTCTAAAGTACTATAAAAGCAAACCCTGAAAACAAGTAATGACACTGCCACATAACGATGTGTTGGTCAAATTTGCACGTCACACGGTGTAATGTTGAAATTTGCCTGTTCATCTGGCAGTTTCCTTTCTGACCACTATATTTTGCTTTTCGTAGATCGCGACAGTTATATTTGCAATACTTTTGCGAGTTTCTGCTATATTCAGCTACGACTGATCGAAATAAGCCCTTCGAGCAACCTCTTTGCATGTACACTGAGACATTTTCGCATCTTTGGGAGGTCGGTTGCTCTCTCAGCCAATAGGAATCTTCCGCGGTTTAGATCTTCCATGTTAAACGTGCATCCGGCGTTATGGGATGAAAATGCTACCTGTTCACGAGCAGGTCTCCTTAAAGTTAATCCCGCTATTGAAAGCGAATAGAATCATTTTATCTATTAAATCAAATAAAACCATGTTTTTTGGACACTCACGACGTCTGTCATACGGCTAGACCGCAGTACCCAGCAAAGTTTTGTCGTGCCTAAATGCTGCAGTGTGTCCATTGATGCCGACACTACAGGGGAAAAGCCATTGTGGACTGTAGAAGTAAGGGCCTTCGCGCACACATACCTGTGAAATAAATCAGTACACACCGCCAGATACTATACTAACTTGCAAAGTATAGTCTTATCTGCCTACTATTATTATTCCCTACGTAATTTGCGCACCACTCAAGACTTTACAGGGCACCTGCTTGATTCCAGTTACATACTTTGTACGATCAGTTACAAAATGACATGCTTATCAGAGCTGTAATTTCGTGAATGTCTTCTCGTTGATCTGGTGTCTGTTATAAACGAAGATCTTTAACTCCCTAAGGATGCGTTTAGAATGCTGGAACTGACAAAAAATAACAAGGCAGTGAAGGACTTTGCGATGTCGCTATTAGGGACTGCTCTTCTGCGCACGTAATCTACCATGAAAGGAACACACATCAAGGATTTACTGAATGAAGATTTCGGTCTGGGATGATGATGATGATGATGATGAAGATGAGGAACCTCAGGCTGCAGAAGAAGAAATTGTGCGCGCTGACCACTAGTTGAAGGTGTGCTACTTCATCCCTCAGTCTATGAATGCTGTAATTTGACTGCTCTTATATCACCTTATTTACGTCATTTCATTGTAAGCAGGCCTTTTTTGTTACTGTTTTTGTGAAAAAAAAGTGGCTAGGATATTGGTCTCTCACCCAGGAGGCTCGTGTTCGATTCCCGGTACCGGAGTAAATTTTTTCGTATTTCGCTTTGCTTTTTATGTGTTTGTACAGATGTAATGCACCAGTAGATAGAGCTCGAATATAAAAAAAATGCTTAATTTGGTAATCTATGAGTTTTCGTTAGTGATTTGATCTTTATGGTTAATGTTACCTTTGCTTGTAAAATGTCATTAGTTGCGTATGTTTATCGATTATCTATATTTTAAAAAAATAGTTCAAATGGCTCTGAGCACTATAGGACTTAACATCTGAGGTCATCAGTCCCCTAGAACTTAAAACAACTTAAACCTAACTAACCTAAGGACATCACACACATCCATGCCCGAGGCAGGATTCGAACCTGCCACCGTAGCGGTAGGGCGGTTCCAGACTGAAGCCGTCTGGAACCGCTCGGCCACAACGGCCGGCTTATGTTTAAAATATGAATAAAATTTTCGATGTGGTTTTTGCGTTTAAGGTCAGATTGTTCGTTTAATGTGATCTGTGGGTAGTTATGTGTACAAATAAACTTTCATTTCTTCCAAGAGGGGAAAAAATGGTTAGGTGACCATTCGTGATAAGCGGAAAGTCCGGGTTCGAGTCCCAGTCGGGCACGCATTTTCATTTTCGCCATTCCATCCTGCAACTTCGCAACAAAATCGCGCAGAGTTTTCGACGGCAGCAACACACCAAAAATACTTCGCCACAGTGGAATAATAAAAATCGAAAACGGACGATAAATTAAAATGTATGTTGAAAATCATATGAACAGCAGTCTGATGATGAACTTGCCAGTCCGAAACCGGTAACGGCGCTATTTATCTAAATAAATAGCACTATTAATAGTGGCTGGTTGCTGTTTTCTTCTTTGTAAGAATTAACCTACATTAATATTATTTAGTCTCTGTCAATGTAAAAATGTTTGAAAGATAAGGTCCACAGAACGAATCATGATGACTGGAGTCACTAGCTTGTTTACCATCGGGATAATAAATTCAAAGTTTATTTAGCAGTGGCATTTATCGAGGAGAAATCAAGGTTCACTCGTTTATATAATGATGGCAGCTACTGAGCACAGTAGATAGTCAAAGTTCCACACAAGAATGTAAGTTGTGGAGCACTTGTCCCTCAGGAGGCCAAGTTGGAGGAGGCAAAGTTCCTTGGCTGACATTTGTCTGCTTGTAGTGGCTGCTGTGAAGTATCTTCCCGATTGGATGGTTGCTGCAACTGTTGTAGATGCTGGTGATCGCTCTGCTTCAGAACTGCTTGCAATGGCTCAGTGAACTGAACTGGCACAGTCACCAGGCGTCACCTCAAATACATTCCCAGTGGAGTGATATCTCCTTGATGCTTGCGTGACACATGATTTGCAGAGCAAAACAAGTGCTTCTTATGTGGCGATGTTTTCCAGGGTGAGCATGCTGTTGGTCTCAGATGTTTCGGTGGTGCCGACTGGAGTATCTCTTCAAAACAGACAGGTGTGTTTTGGACACAATCCAGCTTGTGGCTGATACACTGTGTCTGTCATATTGTTGACATCTGGGTCTGTCAAGGGAATGAATGTCCCCTGCAGAGCGGTAGCATGAGCACCTTGCAGACCAGGTCTGTGTAGCGGGTAGTTGTGTTCAAAGGTGACGTAGATAAGTCGAGCTTAAATTCTTATTTAATCTAGGACGCAATCGACCATAGAGGTGGACCTGATCGATCATTTCTATCCGAACTTGTCGTGCTCGAAATTGTGTTGTATGCTGGACTAAAATATTTATATGGCGTTGGAAGCATAAGAGAGAGATTGGGTGCGCTACTCTATCCAGTGAGCATACGCCAAGGATGGTGGGGTGGTGATAGTTGCGTCTATGCTCCTCATGTTCCTGATTGTATGTCATAGCTGTAGTTTGTAAATAAAAGGAAACCAAGAGCAGTACTTAGCATGAAAGTAGAGCCATACTTTCTTGAATGGCGACAATGCAAATTCCACAGAATTGGCTTGTCTACAGTGTAAACTCTGTAATAGTATAATGTTAAAATTCTACTCGTTCAGTGAAGTATTTCAGTAATTTTAGAACATATAATGCATCGTACGGTCCATTGTTTTTACTGGGATATGGATCAGAGTTAAATACATGTAATGTGTTTCTGTCTTGTTTGTTAGCAGAAGCCTGAAGTCCATGCTTGAAAAATTACATTACTATTTCATGCTTTTCCAAGGCTTGCAATTCTCCACATGTCACAGGCTGTCATGCTAAAATTCTATTTTTTAACTATCCCCCACGCGCAAAAACGCTCCATAAATAGTTATGTCGCTTCATTCGTATTTCCATTGAACAATGGGTTACGATTTGTAACCTCTACCGTCGCTATGCTGTGCATGTGGAAGACATTAGAAAACTCATGTGTTTAGGTTAGGTTACAGTTGAGCATTAGCCATCGGTTAACAATTTACAGCGATCAACCAGTCTAATTTTTTCTTTAATATGCTTATAGGATTTCCAGAGAATATTATGTTAAAAGGCACTGGATTAACTTTAATATTAGTCATCAGGAGTTGCACAAAACACTTCTTTCACAAGTCTTAATACATTTGACAAACGCCTGGGTTCACACTTCTGTTAAAGACAGCATCATCTTCAAATTATCTCCCAGAGCTAATTCACAAAGATTACCTTTTACTTCAGTAAAATAATCAGTTACCCTCGACATTTCTCTTCCTCTCTCTAAAAGACTGCTAAATATAATTCATCCAACAAACATCTGGTGGTTAGCAAGCTGATCATCACTTGTGTATGCAATGAAAGTTCCTTCCGGAAGATCAGGGTGTGGAGAAGTTACTCAGGCAGGTGAGCCCAAATTTTGGGCGATGTACTAAAAATGGAATAGAGAAATGTTACTAAAAAACGTAATAGAGAAATTTTTGTGACAAATTCCTTTATTTCTGCTACAGACTTCGAAGAATTGTACCTTTATTATTATTAGACGGCTTCAGTTACAACTAATGTAGCACATCTTCTGTGTCTGTAGTATTTTATTGGGCAACCTATGGCAATGTTTGCAGCAGAAATCAGAGACAAATTTGTTTTATTTTCGCAAACCAGTACCTTTCACTGTAGTGGAGCGTTTTAGTAATAACATATTAATCCCAGGAGGTAACAAACACTCCGCCGTGAATGGTTCAGTTTAGTCTATCGGATTCTTGGAAGACATGACTCTATCTATCTATCTATCTATCTATCTATCGCTTGCGCCTTGTCCCGCGGTTACGCAGGGTCGGCCATGGTTAACCGGATTTGGCATGTTAATTTTAAGCGGTGGCCGGATGCCCTTCCTGCCGCCACCCGTAACCCCCCCCCCCCCCCCCCCCCCCCCTCCAGGACGGAATTAGTGTACCCCAGCTGTCTGCGGCTAGTTTAAATCGTGAAATAGTGTGAATGTGTTTCAAATGTCTGTGAGTCGTGTAACTGACGCGGGACGTGGGTACTAGCCTGGTATTCACCTATCAGGATGTGGAAAACCGCCTAAAAACCACATCCAGGCTGGCCGGCACACCGGCCGTCGTCGTTAATCCGCTGGGCGGATTCGATCCGGGGCCGGCGCGCCTACCCGAGTCCAGGAAGCAGCACGTTAGCGCTCTTTTTTTCAGTTTATTAGTCATAACATTCCACAGTAGTACATAATTTTCAACTGACATTTAAAAGTAATAAAACAAACTAAAATTAATTACAGTTTCCTTGGCATTTTAGAAAAACTCCAAGTCTAAACCAGATAGTGATGTTCGTCACTTGATCGTATTTGTTTTTCAAAGATCAAATTGTCTCGTTTCTTCATGTTCCGAATCGCATTATCGAAAATGGAGTTCACATGACTGTTCTTCTGAGGACGTTGGCGTAAGTATCATAATAATTATTCATGCGTAGTAGCTTGTGATGCTGGTCGTAAATGTACGTCCAAAAATCTCCTTCGCTCCTTCTTTATTGGACAGCAGGTAAAATACCGCGTGTCCCTTCAACCAGTTGATGGCATTTTTCTTCCAGGTGGTGTATAGCTGTTGTTCCGGGTATAAAAGGCACGCTGGCGTTATCAAATGCGGCTGATTGACAACCATATATTATTCGCATTTCCACAGACAAATTGCTGTTCATCTGTATCAATCAAGTTGCAAGTGGTACACAAAGGGGAATCACCCATGTGAATGGAATGTAGTCTGGAGTTCGTTGTGAAATTTCCTATTCACAAAATAGTACCACAATGACCGCACTTTTGTTGGTAAATACGGGTGGTGTATGTTCCTCCAGATATCATGCCAAGAGTGACCGACGTATCTTTGTTCTATGATGTTCTTGGTCTGAAAGTTCATTAAGTTTTGGTATATTTTCTTAACTTTGACATCTTTCTCGGGTGTTCCCAGTCTAATGTAGCTATATTCTACGAAGAAATGTTTTAGGTGGTAAAGTTCATTTGAGGTGCTCTCGGCTATCCTGGCGGGTTCTTGGAAGACATGACTGCGACGTTATATTCCAGAACGCAGTTATCTTGTCAACTTTGGCTCAGAATCAAACATTTGTGTGTTTATTGTGAGTAAAAATGATTCATGGCTCTCTTGCAGCAGGGATGGGCCTTCTGGGTAAGATAGTGGTGGCGTCGTTGGTGATAGTGGTGGCCTTGTTCTGGGCCAAGCTGAACGAAACGGCGCCGCCGCCTGTGCTCCGTTCAGAGTGGTGGGCGCAGGGACAGCCGCAAGCCGTCGACACCTCCATCCGGCCCTTCAAGATAAACGTCCCAGACCAGGTACGTGTTGCTCTCGTTGCATGCTGCGCTACGTGTTGCTTTAAAATGGTTCTGTCTCGGAATTTGACACGACTATGTAACGCATATGTAGCTTATCAAGTGCTGCAGAAGCGGCGAGCATAAACCCAACATTCCCTCTCCCTCACCATTCCTTTTACCATCAACCTTGTGGATAACAGCGGAAGTTCACTGAAGCTTTTTGCGGATGATGCTGTAGTATATCGAGAGGTTGTAACAATGGAAAATTGTACAGAAATGCAGGAAGATTTGCAACGAATTGACGAATGGTGCAGGGAATGGCAATTGAATCTCAATGTAGACAAGTGTAATGTGCTGCGAATACATAAAAAGATAGATCCCTTATCATTTAGCTACAAAATAGCAGGTCAGCAATTGGAAGCAGTTAATTCCATAAATTATCTGGGAGTACGCATTAGGAGTGATTTAAAATGGAATGATTATATAAAGTTAATCGTCGGTAAAGCAGATGCCAGACTGAGATTCATTGGAAGAATTCTAAGGAAATGCAATCCGAAAACAAAGCAAGTAGGTTACAGTACACTTCCAGAATGAGATTTTCACTCTGCAGCGGAGTGTGCGCTGATATGAAACTTCCTGGCAGATTAAAACTGTGTGCCCGACCGAGACTCGAACTCGGGACCTTTGCATTTCGCGGGCAAGTGCTCCACCAACTGAGCTACCGAAGCACGACTCACGCCCGGTACTCACAGCTTTTACTTCTGCCAGTATCCGTCTCCTACCTTCCATACAGTAAACTTGTTCGCCCACTGCTTGAATATTGCTCACTAGTGTAGGATCCGTACCAGATAGGGTTGATAGAAGAGATAGAAAAGATCCAACGGGGAGCAGCGCGCTACGTTACAGGATCATTTAGTAATGGCGAAAGCGTTACGGAGATGACAGATAAGCTCCAGTGGAAGAATCTGCAGGAGAGACGCTCAGTAGCTCGGTACGGGCTTTCGTTGAAGTTTCGAAAGCATACCTTCACCGAGGAGTCAAGCAGTATATTGCTCCCTCCTACATGTATCTCGCGAAGAGACCATGAGGATAAAATCAGAGAGATTAGAGCCCACACAGAGGCACACCAACAATCTTTCTTTACACGAACAATACGAGACTGGAATAGAAGGGAGAATCGGTAGAGGTACTCAGAGTATCCTCCGCCACACACAGTCAGATGACTTGCGGTGTATGGATGTAGATGTAGACGTAGATGAACCAGTCTGATATTTCTTTGGAAGGAAAGGTACACAAAATAGACTATTACTGGAACAAATTCACTGTGTATGCTTCACTGGTTATACTACTTACGTGTAAATTAAGTTTTGAAATTTAAGGCAGAAAAATCAATTTTATTGGAACGTCTTACTTCTCAGTTAACCACTATTCCCACTTACTGCAGCTACTACTTCCCTTTATTTCGTATAACTATGTTATTTTCAGATACTAGATACAGATTTATACACTATTCATACAGCCTAACGTATAGGGTGTTGCCACATACAACATTAGCAACCACAAATGTGGTACACTGGTCGTAAACAGGGCTGAATAAACTTGATGTTAAAAGAGCTAATCAATCACTCAATGAGCTGTACATAATTTGCTATTAGTTCGTATACTTTTCTTTCAACTTAGGAGTAAATTTTGATACATGGCCAAGAACAGAAAATGAATGACAAGTCTAGGAGTGTAAATACTGCACAAGTTTGAACTCATAAAAAAAAAGAAAAACAGGAATGCAAACAATATTTATGTACAGAATAGTAACCAATATAATCTGGGTCTGATGAGAGGCGTGCTAGGGTAGTCCTTGAAGATGTGATGACCACTGAATCCGGATGGCTTAGTAGACGCCGGCACGGTAACTCAACGTGTTCGGTGAGAGACCTGGCTGGTCTCTGTAATAAAAAACTGAGTGAAGGAATCAACAACGAACTTAAACGAATGTCATGTGACGTCCGCTACGACCAAATACAACGAACAATGATGAATGTGAAACTTCGTGGCAGATTAAAACTGTGTGCCGGACCGAGGCTCGAACTCGGGACCTTTGCCTTTCGCGGGCAAGTGCTCTACCAACGGAGCTACCCAAGCACGATACACGCCTCGTCCTCACAGCTTTACTTCTGCCAGTATCTCGTCTCCTACCTTCCAAACTTTACAGAAGATCTCCTGCGAACCTAGCAGAACTAGCACTCCTAAATCTGAGAGAGACGGGGCGTGAGTCGTGCTTGGGTAGCTCAGTTGGTAGAGCACTTGCTCGCGAAAGGCAAAGGTCCCGAGTTCGAGTCTCGGTCCGGCACACAGTTTTAATCTACTAGGAAGTTTCATATCAGCGCACACTCCGCTGCAGAGTGAAAATCTCGTTCTGGAATGATGAATGTAATGGAAAAAAATGGTTAGAGCATCTGCCTAGTAAGCAAGAGACCCAGGTTCAAATCCTGGTCTGGCATAAAATTTTAACTATTCCTACAGATTTTAATCAATGCCCACTCAGCGCCAAAGTCTGTAATTCCTATGTGTCTTAATTCATAATGGCAACTGGATCAAAAATTGTCCTTTCAGACAGGTCCGAAAAATAGACGATATCTACCCCTCTCATACCTGTGGTTATAATTTTTCAGGTCCTGAAAGACTTGGACGATAGGCTGAAGTCGTACACAACATTAACACCGCCACTGGAAGGTATTGGGTTCCAGTATGGTTTCAACTCAAAGTACCTGAACGAGGTTGTTCAGTTCTGGCGAACGAAGTACAACTGGCGCGAGCGCGAGAAGTTCCTGAACAAGTTCCCACAGTTCAAGACGACGGTGGACGGGCTGGAGCTGCACTTCCTGCGCGTCAAGCCGACGAGCGTGCCACAGGGTGTGGAGGTGGTGCCGCTGCTGCTGCTGCACGGCTGGCCGGGCTCTGTGCGGGAGTTCTACTCCGTCATCCCGCTGCTCACCACGCCGCGAGAGGGGCAGGACTTCGTGTTCGAGGTGGTGGCGCCCTCGCTGCCGGGATACGGCTTCTCGCAGGGTGCGGCAAAGCCGGGTCTCGGTCCGGCGCAGGTGGCAGTCGTCATGAGAGACCTCATGGAGCGCCTGGGGTTCAAGAAGTACTATGTACAGGGTGGTGACTGGGGAGCCATAATCGGGTCTCACATGGCCACTCTCTTCCCTGACAGGTAAGTACAGTGAAAGTCAGAAGTAGTGTCCTTTTACCCTTCGCGTGTTCAGTCCTCTGCATACCGCCATTAATTTAGTAATCCATTGTACTCAAATGACCTGCTCTGGCCGTATAAAGTAACTTGAGCTTGCAGCACATTCTGCGGTTATCAAGCCGGAAATTACTGTAAGATGTTGACGAGGACGTGATCTGGAACCTCGCCAGACAAGATATTGGTTACTCTCTTATGAGCACACCGGTCGTTGTGGAGCGTCGTAAATGGTGTAGCTGGTGATCATGTGACCCACTAACACTGTATGTACGGGAGTGAAGTAGTCCCCATGTGCCAGCCGGTTGTATGCAATCAGCAGTCACATGGCTCCATGTGGGGGATGACAGGAAGGTGGTGTCCTTTTCGAGCGTGTCTGTGACTCACTGTGAATGGAGTTGTCGGATTTGTGTGTTGGCATAGACTGTCCAACATGTCAACAATGAATTGGTACCACCCACATTCGTGCAAGGCAGTATAAGGAAATAGCTAAGAACCAACAGCAACTGGGAGACGAGTGTCTCGTCGATAACACCTTTTCCAATCTTGACAGTAACTGCTGCTGTCAGTGAGTCAGTCATCCGTCTCAACCAGTTTCCGAACGAATATTTCAAAGGGAACTGCGTCCGGTCGATATTAGGAGTCAATAGGGCGTTCAACACAGAGTGAGTGTAAGATAGAGTTCAGGCTAGAGGTAATTCTGTCTTTACTAGCGGTGGTTTTGGTATCGTGACTTGGGCACACTCATTCTGGTTACTCTGAACAAGAGCATACGTGTTTACTTCATTATCCTCGGTGACCCAAGTGTATGGGGTGAAGGAAGCAAGGCAACTTTCTTGTTTAAAAATTCAGTTAAAATGTATGCATATATATATTTAATTCTTTTCACAGCATAAAGTACAACATTAAAATTGTAAGTTTACGCAGTTTTAAAGATGGCACGCAGATCGCGTTCATTTTCTCAATACATTGCGTTTGTCGAACTCGAAAGTTTCGTTCAACTCATGCCAGCATATCGACAGGTATGTTGGCGAATTTTGTTCTTCAGGTGAACCAGGATCCTAGGTCGATCAACGTAAACAAGCGATTTTTATATAGTCCCATAAAGATAGTCTCAGGGGGTTAAATTAGGCGTTCATCCTGGTCTGTGCAGATGTCCCCTCAAGGAGATACGGGGTCCTGGGAAGTGTTGCCGCAAAACAGTCATTGGCACATGCATTGTGTGTGCCGTCACTCGTACTGTTGGAACCATACATACTCTACATCCATCACGTTGAATCTTGCCAGGAAAAACTCGTGAATCATACGGAAATAGCCAGAAACCTCTGAAACTGCCCGTCGGTTTTCTTCGAAAACCCTTGGACAGATTATTCCAACGCGCGACAGAGCCCAACAAATAGTCCCACATTGTGACAGTAGGGGACGCTGATGTTCTTTGGGTGTATCATGCCTCCAGTAGCGCATGTTCTGCTTGTTTACAGATTCCGAAAGTTGGAAGTGAGTTTCTTCGCGGAGGAAAAAAATGTGCGTCAAGAGGCATGCCAAGAAGCATCTCGCATTCACAAAGTCCCTTTATCTCCTATTGTTTACCCGCATGTTGATAGATGGCAGCATAGTATTAATGTGGGATCACGGTAGAGGACAACTTTGAGGCATCCAGAGTGAAATTTTCACTCTCAGCGCTCAATCACGATTAGTGGAAAATCATGGCGCGATTACAACTCAAGGTCTCCTCAAACCGATATGAAAGGGACAACGCCTAATAAGTCATGCGGACAGTGAAAATGACTTCATTCCTAATGCGCTTGTCATGTGAAATCAAATCAAGCAACGGGATATTATAACCACGTGAACCAACATGAATATAAAATGTTTTCTATAGAAAAGGTGATTCTCAATTTAAAACCTAACTTTGTACTAATTTTTGACAATATTCTGTATCGCAACGTTAAAATAACCAACGCTCCAACATCTAAGTCTACTACAGACAATATCAGAAAGCTGCTAATAAAGAAACGTATCCCATTCTCGGGTGACAAGCTGAAACCTGTGCTATATGAGCTTGTTCGAAGAACGAAGCGAAGGACACTCTAGTATTCCGTCGATAAGATTCTGCAAACTGCTGGTCACGTTGCTCTACACCTTCTTCCTTGGTACCTGGACTTAAATCCAATGGAGGATATATAGTCTGTTGCGAAAGGTTGGGTAGCTTTTAGGAACGTTCTGTAGAACGTAACATTTCCGAAACATTTACATAAGGAAAATTTAGTTCAATGACTAAGATTGTATTCCGTTGTGCGAACACGTTTAAAAAATTGAATTAGAAAACATGCAGCAAGAAATACCTTTCGACAATGAAATAGATAAAATAATAATACACTACTGGCCATTAAAATTGCTACACCAAGAAGAAATGCAGATGATAAACGGGTATTCATTGGACAAATATATTATACTAGCACTGACATGTGAATACATTTTCATGCAATTTGGGTGCATAGATCCTGAGAAATCAGCACCCAGAACAACCACCTCTGGCCGTAATAACGGCCTTGATACGCCTGGGCATTGAGTCAAACAGGGCTTGGATGGCGTGTACAGGTACAGCTGCGTATGCAGCTTCAACACGATACTACAGTTCATCAAGAGTAGTGACTGGGGTATTGTGACGAGCCAGTTGCTGGGCCACCATTGAACGGTCGTTTTCAGTTAGTGAGAGATCTGGAGAATGTGCTGGCCAGGGCAGCAGTCGAAAATTTTCTGTATCCAGAAAGGCCCGACAGGACCTGCAACATGCGGTCGTGCATAATCCTGCTGAAATGTACGGTTTCGCAGGGATCGAATGAAGGGTAGAGCCACGGGTCGTAACACGTCTGAAATGTAACGTCCACTGTTCAAAGTGCCGTCAGTGCGAACAAGAGGTGACCGAGAAGTGTAACCAATGGCACCCCATAACATCACGCCGGGTGATACGCCACTATGGCGATAACGAATACACGGTTCCAATGTGCGTTCACCGCGATGTCGCCAAACACGGATGCGACCATCATGATGCTGCAAACAGAACCTGGACTCATCCGAAAAAATGAAGTTTTGCCATTCGTGCACCCAGGTTCGTCGTTGAGTACACCTTCGCTGGCGCTCCTGTCTGTGATGCTGCGTCAAGGGTAACCGCAGCCATGGTCTCCAAGCTGATAGTCCATGCTGCTGCAAACGTCTTCGAACTGTTAGTGCAGATGCTTGTCTCGCAAACGTCCCTATCAACTGACTCAGGGATCGAGACGCGGCTGCACGGTACGTTACAGGCATGCGTATAAGACGCCTGTCATCTCGACTGCTAGTGATACGAGGCCGTTGGGATCCAGCACGGCGTTCCGTATTAACCTCGTGAACCCACCGATTCCATATTCTGCTAACAGTCATTGGATCTCGACCAACGCGGGCAGCAATGTCGCGATACAATAAACCGCAATTGCAATAGGCTACAATCCGACCTTTATCAAAGTCGGATACGTGATGGTACGCATTTCTCCTCCTTACACGAGGCATCACAACAACGTTTCACCAGGCATAGCCGGGCAACTGGTGTTTGTATATGAGAAATCGGTTGGAAAACTTCTTCATATCGGCACGTTGTAGGTGTCGCCACCTGTGCCAATCTTTTGTGAATGCTCTGAAAAGACAGCATCATCTTCCTGTCGGATAAATTTCGCGTCTGTAGCACGTCATCTTCGTGGTGTAGCAATTTTAATGGCCAATAGTGTACACAATGAAGAGTCTCTATAACGATTCGGCGCCCACTGAAGGAGCAGAAACTGTTCGAAAATTTGCGTTTGTTCAGCAATAAATTTTTGAAACATTATTTGGTCTCGCATAGCATACATACATCATCTGGAGCTTACCTGGCACGTAGCCACAGTGCGTATGATGAGCCCTCTAACAAGGCTTAATGGTATAGCATTTAAAATTCACGGCCTATTTACTTTAAAATGGAGAACTAATAGTCAGTACATTGTAAAATTTATCGGGCTGTCTCTGTTGACTTATCTTGATCTGAACAGGCCGTATGCTATGATACCTTAATGTCGAGACCTGCTCGAGACATCCCTTGTTTCCAGTTTCCCTTATTTCCTGAATCTTCACTTTCAAATGTGAGAAAGTTAAACTTGTTGTAGAATGGTTCTTTCTGGTTTTTTTTTAATGGTTTCATCGTTTTGTTTTGCTTCAGACTGTTGGGCTACCATTCCAACATGTGCTTCTCCAACTCTCCGATGTCCATTTTTAAGAACTTCATTGGCAGTTTTTGGCCCACGCTGTTCGTGGAGCAGCGCTATGCGGACAAAGCGTTTCCGTACTGGGAAAAGTTTTTTGGTGTAATTCTTGAGGAAATGGGATACTTCCACATTCAAGCTACGAAACCAGATACCGTAGGTAAGTGAAAAACAATGCTGGTCTTATTGCAAAATACTGGATGCTACTTTAATGGATCTAGCTGCGAATGGCAACTCTTGGTTCAAATGGCTCTGAGCACTATGGGACTCAACTGCTGTGGTCATTAGTCCCCTAGAACTTAGAACTACTTAAACCTAACTAACCTAAGGACATCACACACATCCATGCCCGAGGCAGGATTCGAACCTGCGACCGTAGCAGTCGCACGGGTCCGGACTGCGCGCCTAGAACCGCGAGACTACCGCGGCCGGCAATGGCAACTCTAGCAGAGTCCTAGCCACATTTATTCTTTCTCGATTTTCTTCTGGCATATAATTTTGATATAGGCTGCACGGATTACTGTAATAATAGTTCACTGGATACCAGCGCTTGCAGGTAGGCTTTGCAATATGTGTTCTGCAGATGCCGTGTAAGCCGGCCGGAGTGGCTGAGCAGTTCTAGGCGCTACAGTCTGGAACCGCACGACCGCTACGGACGCAGGTTCGAATCCTGCCTCGGGCATGGATGTGTGTGATGTCCTTAGGTTAGTTAGGTTTAAGTAATTCTAAGTTTAGGGGACTGATGACCTCAGCAGATGAGTCCCACAGTGCTCCGAGCCATTTTTAGATGCAGTGTAATGTAGTTTGTGTTTGATTAACAGAAGCAATGTTAGTAAAAGTAAATTACTTGTAATTTAGACTGAAAGTGTCACATTATATGTCTTACTTTCCTTTGCTTACACTGCCTACGGTTTTCGTACCACTAATAGTATATTAAGCATTTATTTTGAATGACTGCAAGAACTGAAGCTGTGTGACAGTATTTAAAGATACGGAGCCTGAGTTCGAGGTCTTCATCTTTTCCTTTGACGTTATCAGTAATCCACATTATTTTATTGTTTATGATGTGAATGTTACAATTTGTATCGTGTTGAAAATCCGCAATTTCCTTCCTCTATATAGGAAACAAATGCATAGTTGTGGCAAAAATTTCTTTTGCCTTCTTTCTTCAGAAGTACTTCATTACATTATTGAAAATTTGGCGCCCATTTTTATTTACTGAAAAAATGTTGAGTAATTTTACAGTAAAAAAGCACAGTTATGATAACATGACACAGCACTACCGGATTCATGACAAGGAAGCAGAGACAAGTTTTAAAACGTATACACGAGATACTCCTCTCTGGAATTTTCCACAGTAAACAGCACAAGCAGCCACTACTTTCCGCCTTTGATACCTATCTAATTATTACGCAAACTTGCTGAAGTTGTAACTTCAACGCATTTCACAGATTGTTTGAGAGAAACAGTTTGACTCAGTTCAAACTAACTTTGTCACAGATTTTCGTTACGCATGTGTTATACGGGGCGAACCAGAACTCACCCGACAAACTTTTAGAGGTTGTTCAGGGATACATTTTCATGGTGCCAGTGACCCACTGTCTACGGCTTCTCGTTACAGAGTAATATTGTAATTATGATTTATTCGGTTCGTTACCGCAACCACCCTTGTTTATGTGAAAATACTTTCACAACAGAAAGGAAGGCTGTAATAAACAGTAATCGAAACGTAAAACACACAATGAAGTGAAGTAATGCAACACCCCTCAATCGAAACACGTGCATTTTTGTCATGGTGTGTTATGTCTGTGTGTAGCGCACCACATTAAAAAAAAATGCAGATGTTGTTCAAAATCATGGCAGTGTGTACAGTGACCCACCACCGGCTGTCTTACATGCTCAAGAATTCTAGGAGGTAGGCGTTTCCACGGCTGCCATAATTCTACGAACCAGGTCCGTGCCAGTATCGAATGGATTCTGGTAAACTAGGCCCTTCTCATTCCTCCAGAAGAAGTCCATTTGCGTCATGTTCGGAGACCGACCTAGCTATGTAAAAGAACCATCTCGATCAACCCATTGTCGTCTGAACTGTATTTCAGTGTAGTTCCTCATACAGAGTGCAAAGTGTGCCGATGACTCGTAATGTTGGAACCGCACAAGCCGACGAATTCTCAGCGACACATCTTCTATGAACTGTGGAAGGCCCTGTTGAAGGAGCGTTTCGTACACAACTCCGCTCAGTATACCAGGAATCAGGTAAGGTGCAATCACGAAATCGTTGACAGTACCAGTACAAGCACTCACAGAAAACTTCTGTTGGTAAGACCGACACCCCAGTGCGTGTGGATTTTCGTCCTCCCGTACATGGCCATTCCTACTGTTGAACGTGCCCCCTCTTGTAACACTGCTCGTCTGTAAACGCCACGACATCAGGAAAATTGAGGTTATCTGTACGTTGTTGTATGAACCAGTTTTCAAACGCCACTCGAAGCGGGGAGTCCTCTGGCTGTAATGGTTGCACATTCTGTGTATGATTAGAGTGCAATGGTTGTTCATGTAAAACTGTAAAAAAAAACTGATTGACTTGTCTTCAGAGATCGTGCAAAGACCAGATTACTAGTCGCAGGATTGTCACCAATAGCGTGTAATACGTTCTCTTCCATATCGGGTGTTCTGGCATGTCTGACATAGCTAGTGTCTTCCATTCTAATACGGAAGGATTAATTTTCTCTTAGGTGCTAATGAACAGATGCAAAAGTAGTGTGATGTGGTTACCGTCGGTGCGGGAACAGTTGAATGCAGCGCCGTTGTGCTGGTCTTCCATTACAGTCAGTGAACCCATACACGACGTGCATATCGTTAAACTGTTCACCAGTAAATCTGTCGATAGTACTGCTGCGTATCACTATTAAACCACAACTAACACTGTCGGGAAAGGAAACCCTACACAAAACGGAGAAGTACTAAATGCAAACTTGAGGACGACCATGTAAAAAGGACATTACTGTTGTCAACAGCAGGTAGTTTAACGAATGGAAAGATGGTATGCTGCGCATACCGTAGATGGTTCAAATGGCTCTGAGCACTATGGGACTTAACATCTATGGTCATCAGTCCCCTAGAACTTAAAACTACTTAAACCTAACTAACCTAAGGACGTCACACAACACCCAGCCATCACGAGGCAGAGAAAATCCCTGACCCCGCCGGGAATCGAACCCGGGAACCCGGGCGTACCGTAGATATCATCACTGTTGGTCACTATTTTTAGTGCAATACAGAGACAAAGCTAATTGAACGAGACACCAAACGAACTGCAATAACCCTGTAATGAGCCTCCAGAGGCTGTGGTTCCCTTAGGTCAGAATACTCAAAGTATATCTCTGAACAACCTCTAAAAGATTTTCGATGGAGTTGTGGTTCACTGTGTGTAATTGAAATTCACCGAATTATTTTAGCCAGTCCCATTTGTAAGGACCTAAACCGTCGCTTTTCGGCTCTAAGCACGAGGTTTTTACCAAAATTTCTTGGATTTTAAAACTCCTTTCACATTAATAAAAACACAAAGAAGTCAATACAAAATAATAAAACATTTACGTTAAAATACGTTTTTTGTCAGATTTGCAATCGCTGCTTATTTCCGCTGCAGTAATCGTTCATCAGGTTTCAACTGACATCTTGTAATTTACTTTTAGGGTGATTATAATTACAGTTAAACTTTCAGACCGCTGTAGAAATAACATTGGTCGGAATAACGTCAAATTACAACGGATTATAATCAAAGAAGGGGGAAAACGTACGGCAGAATAAAAATAAGTAGTTACAAAATGTAGCAATAGATGGCGCTGTAAGCATCACAATTTAATAGTGGTAGACGACAAATGACAAATGAATCGTACGACAACGCGTACCGTGTTCGTTTGACGTTAAACGAACTGTACTACTCAGTGTGCATTAGTGTGCAGCTGTGATACTGTTAGTTACTTAAGCCCACCCACCACGGCAAGATCGTATCACATCGGATGGGAAAGATCGGTTTTTAATTGTCCTGAGGTCAAAAATCACATAAAAAGCATTAATCTAAATCAAATCGCATTATCAATTTCCGTCTGACTGGCGAAAAACATGTTCAGTATGCTGTCAACGGTTTTCTGGAACAAGTTGAAATCGAGAAACAGCATGTTCCACAACTGATCGAAGTGTTTACGGGGTCACATTCAGAATGTGTTGCGCAGTCCATGCCTTCAATGCAAATAAGTTTACAATTGGAACACTGAACACCTCATCTTTGAGATAACCCCAAAACCAGAAGTCACACGGATTAAGATCCGGTGATCGGGATGGCCAGGCTGTAGGAAAATGGCGGCTGCTAATTCTAGCATTTCCGAAATGGCGCTTCGACAACTGCTTATTTGGATTTGCAATGTGCGAAGGTGCGCCATCTTGCATAAAAATGATCCCATCCACACATGCACGCTGTTGGAGAGCTGGAATGACGCGGTTGCGCAATAGACACTCATAGCGCTTACCAGTGACGGTACATGTAACAGGATCGGAAGCACCTGCCTCTTCGAAACAATATGGCCCGATGATAAATGATGCCATAAACCCGCACCACACAGTGACTGTTTCAGGATGAAGTGGTACTTGTTGATTTGCGTGTGGATTTTCCGTTGCCCATATTCGACAGTTCTTTGTATTGACTTATTCTGTTAGATGAAGTGGGCTTCGTCTGTCCACAAAATATTCCACGGCCAGTCATTGTCCTCTTAAATGCGAGCAAGAAATTCTAAAGTTAAGGTCTCTGTTGCTGGCAGGTCAACAGAAAGAAACTCGTGCACTTGGCTAATTTTGAATGGATAGCAAAGAAGGAAGTTTCGTAGGATTGTACGCAGCATGCTCACAGGTATGTCCAAGTGCACTACACATTTGCGCACCACCTCTCCATCTCCTCCAGCACTGCTGTGGCCACTGCTTCCACTGACACCGAATCAATTCGTTTCCTCCCTCCACCAGGTTGCACACCAGAAGAACCTGTCAGTTCGAATTTGCAAATCATTTTCCACAGATCCACGGCAGTCATCGGACCAACGCCTTTTTTCAAACCGTTCAGTGTCCGGAACTTGTGGAGAGCGACATGTGCACAGTCATCATCCTTGTAATACAAGCAGAGCGCGATCCTGCGTTGAGACAGTCACGGCGAACGTCGCAGACGCAAAATGAGGAAGAGCCGTGTACGCGACGTGTTTATACCAACTTCAATGGGTCGTGCGCATGAAAAGTGTTTTCATTTACGTATTCTGACACATACAACGCCATCTATTGATTAATTTTCAGTCTATTTTTTTTTCTTTTACCACACGTTTTCCTCCCTTCTCCGATAATATTCCGTTGCAATTTAACGTCATTCTGGCCAGCGGTGTTATTTCTATAGCGTTTTGTAAATGTAATTATATACACCAGCTGACAAACACTTCATTCCCTGGTATTCACTTTGCCAATTTTCTGTTAGAAACAGATGCAAAAAATGTTTGTGATGTAATATCGAAAACATTGCAGTTCCGTGTATTCGTGAAAAAAACCTCTGTATTATGAAACAGTAGTACAAAGAGATATGCATAATTTACAAATGTATGAGTACAGCTGCTTCGCGTGTCTACAATGCGGTTTTGTAAACGTCCCTGTGGGAATGTCTCTTCATAGCTATATAGACTGTTATAATTTTCGCCAACACCCGACTGCGTTTCGCTGTTGAAAGTTGTCAAAAGCGGTTCCAAGTGTCAGATTTCCTTAAGCTGACTCGACTGTAGGAGTGTCTTAGAAATAAGGGACGAATAGAGTAAAATTTCATGCTTGACGAGGCAGTTTTCACACATCTCATTGTTTGCCGTTATATCTCCTGATGTATATGAAACGTAATTACTTCTTATTCCGACACCGATTATTGCCTGACAGTAAGGGTTATGTGTAACAGGTTTTTTGTTTGTTTGAAATCGGTCAAGTGGTTTAGGATATATATCTTCCGTGCAATTCATATAAGTTTCCTGAAAATATTCACCATCTTAAACGAAACCTAATTTAAGGATGTGACTAACACATATTTCACAACAATTTCATGTGAATGTTTAAAAATTCAAATAAATACCACTTCAGCGAAGTTTCTCCAACTATATGGTAAACGTGTGGAGTTCTGTAACATAATATATTACCGCTCATAAATGATTTCACACTGCACCGATACGAAATTTCCGGGTCAGAAAAGATCGAATTAAGTTTAATTTTATTGATTATTTTTATTTGTGGTCGGAAATAACTTCGTTGTCTATTTGTGACGTGCTAGAAAGTACCCCTTACGAAGACAAACCAGTGGGTCTTCAGCTGATTTTCTTTCACAAACAGATATTTTGCTAAAATACTTTAATCTAAATTGGGACACACCTCCAATGTTGAAGAATTAGCAACATTAGCACTCTAGTTAAAACAAGGAGTGTTGTGAGTTGTGAATGGTGTGGAGACACACAGTGACTCATCCTCTCGAACCAGTTTTCCTAGAAGTAACTAAATGAGCCAGTAAGATTTCTCGGCGCCACACATCTACAATGAATTTATTGGCGCCTTTGTGTCTGCAGAGTGCAGCCAGTTAGTAAAATTAATAACGCGAATAAAAGAGGTTGATTAAAATATGAATATGTAGTTATATACACTACTGGCCATTAAAATTGCTACACGACGAAGATGACATGCTACAGACGCGAAATTTAACCGACAGGAAGAAGATGCTGTGATATGCAAATGAGTAACTTTTCAGAGCATTCACACAAAGTTGGCGCCGGTGGCGAAACCTACAACGTGCTGACATGAGGAAAGTTTCCAATCGATTTCTCATGCACAAACAGCAGTTGACTGGCGTTGCCTGATGAAACGTTGTTGTGATGCCTCGTCTAACGAGGAGAAATGCGTACCATCACGTTTCCGACCTTGACAAAGGTCGGATTGTAGCCTATCGCTATTACGGTTTATCGTATCGCGACATTGCTGCTCGCGTTGGTCGAGATCCAATGACTGTTAGCAGAATATGGAATCGGTGGGTTCAGGAGGGTAATACGGAACGCCGTGCTGGTTCCCAACGGCCTCGTATCTCTAGCAGTCGAGATGACTGGCATCTTATACGCATGGCTGGAACGGATCGTGCAGCCACGTACCGATCCGTGAGTCAACAGATGGGGACTTTACCAGACAACAACTATCTGCACGAACAGTTCGACGACGTTTGCAGCAGCATGAACTATCAGCTCGGAGATCATGGCTGCGGTTACCCTTAACGCTGCATCACAGACAGGAGCGACAGCGAAGGTGTACTCAACGACGAACCTGGGTGCACGAATGGCAAAACGTCATTTTTTTTCCGGATGAATCCAGATTCTGTTCACAGCATCATGATGGTCGCATCCGTGTTTGGTGACATCGCGGTGAACGCACATTGGAAGCGTGTATCCGTCATCGCCGTACTGACGTATCACCTGGCGTGATGTTATGGGGTGCCATTGGTTACACTTCTCGGTCACCTCTTGTTCGCACTGACGGCACTTTGAATAGTGGACGTTACATTTCATATGTATTACGACCCGTGGTTCTATCCTTCATTCGATCCCTGCGAAACCGTACATTTCAGCAGGATAATGCACGACCGCATGTTGCAGGTCGTGTACGGGCCTTTCTGGATACAGAAAATGTTCGACTGCTGCCCTGGCCAGCACATTCTCCAGATCTCTCACCAACGGAAAACGTCTGGTCAGTGGTGGCCGAGCAACTGGCTCGTCACTACTCTTGATGAACTGTGGTATGGTGTTGAAGTTGCATGGGCAGCTCTACCTGTACACGCCATCCAAGCTCTGTTTGACTGAATGCCCGGGCGTATCAAGACTGTTATCACGGCAGGAAGTGGTTGTTCTGGATACTGATTTCTCAGGATCTATGCACCCAAATTGCGTGAAAATGTAATCACATGTCAGTTCTAGGATAATATATTTATCCAATGAATACCCGTTTATCATCTGCATTTCTTCTTGGTCAAGCAATTTTAATGGCCAGTAGTGTAGAAACTCCATACATACTGTAGACATGAGACTTACTGGATCGTGTCATTATTGTATTGTACGCAGGTTGGTTTCGTCGTGAGTGTCATAGTTACCAATATCATTAGAGTTGTCTGGCCTAAGGCAACCAACCTGAATTCCATATCAACGGCACTTTCACATCACTTCATGCAGCTACCTTTGTGGCGCTATGGTGTGCAAAAGGCTCTTACGAAAGCCCTCAGCGTTGATTCTTGTGTGGTCGTAATTAACGAAATAAATTGATGAAGAACTGCTCTGTGTATCCCGGAACTGATGTAAATGTTTTTCAGGAACGGCTCTGCAAACCTCGCCGGTCGGTCTGGCTGCCTACATTCTGGAGAAGTTCTCTACGTGGACTGATGTGTCGTGGAGATCCTTGCCTGATGGTGGACTTACAAAGAAATACTCGCTGACCGACCTGCTGGATAATGTGATGATCTATTGGGTTACTAACTCAATCACTACGTCTGTCAGACTGTACAGTGAGAGCTTCACCAGGGCACAACTCGCTCTGAAGCTGGACGTGTAAGTACTCATACGATTTACTGTAGTTCGTATACGAAACAACCTTCTTCATGATAAGAACTGGTTTCACTTGTTGCCCACGAGTTTTGCGTGTGTGCTAACATCACCAAAAAAGCATATTTCACACCTTACTTGACTTCAGTTGACTGTAGAATAATCAGGTGATGATTCGACGTATAATTTAAAATAAAATAGGGAAACGCAGTAAAGTCTTAGAGACAAAAACTATAATCTGAAGATGTTACACAACCCGCAAAACACTGTTTGGTAGTAAAACAACCAATACCCCAATATCCTTAGATTTCCTTTCCCCTCGCGGACGTCTTCAATGTTGGAATATGATTCAATAAGACTCGGTTTCGCCAGACATTAAACATAAATGGGATGTTATGGGCAATAATTTAGTCATACAGAACGTTTTAAATGTAAAATTCAGTAGTAAGCACGGATATTTGTGAAGAAATTTCTAATTCCTTATGCAGTTCATTTATCTCTTTCACTCCATTCAAAACAGAGATTTGAATGTACGGAATCATATGGTCTTGTGCTTGACTGCAGTTGCCTTCATAATTCGTTGTATCACGTATAAGAGCTTTCTTACAAAGAGGATTAATTTGTTCTTCTAGTGTCCCTAACTACACGCCGACGGCCTGTGCACAGTTCCTCAACGAGATTACCTTCGTTCCCGAGTCGATGGTTCGGGATAAAAACCGGAACCTGGTCCGGTATACCGTTCAGCCCAGGGGCGGCCACTTCGCGGCGTTCGAAGAACCCAAACTGCTCGCCGACGACGTGTGGGAGTCCGTCAAGACTATGCGCGAGCAGGCTAAGAAGTAGCTGTGCCATTGGTGCCTGAAGCAAGACTGAAGAAAATGAATGGATGGGTGAATTAATGAATGTGTGTATGTGTGTGTGTGTGCGCGCGCTTGTCGTTCTGCCATGTAACATGTCTGTTAATATTGTAAATATTAAATATATTTGTTGGATTTTTGTACGGTGCAAATCTTTCTTTTTCAGTTTAGAAATAACATTATTTTGAAATTGCCATGTCACTTTCGTATATTTAAGAGTTCCACCAATACAATCTCACCTTGTCATTCCCTCCTCACAGATTCCTGTATGTAATTACGGATTTTAAACTGGAGAAATTACTAAAAACTTAATAGTGATCTGGTGTGCAACCCAGGCAATGAATGCAAGAATTCCATAAAGGTATGTTCTGTCATTTAAAGTAATATCATATTTACTCCAATATCTAGAACTGGTGATAATCAGAGCTAAATTAAGAAACATTATAAAAAAACAGATAATGCTTTAGAAGTCGCGTAACCTGATGGTTTGATAGGTGACACTGTAATCAACAATTCACTGCAGCTTAGAGAAAAGTTTTGTGAGCATATACAGAACAATATCTTAGCTTTAAAATTCTACCAGGCGCATATCAAAGCTGCCCTTAAAACTTTCAGGTTTTTCAGGGAAGCAGACTGAGGGGATTTAATAAACCGCCTTCCCTCCCTCATTTTTCTCTGGTTTTGGATATCAAATCGTACATTAGTGAATATGCTTAGATATGAAAAGCTTCAGGGAACATTTAAGATAAAGTGAACAGTTGAGTAGTGCAAAAATTGGTACCAAAATAAATTACCTTTTGTTTGTCTCTTTTTCGTAGAGTTCCGCGAGATAATGCAACCCTTTCCCTTACCGTTAAAGATATATACTAGCAAGGGGACCATCAGAAGTGTAAATAAAGGATTTTGATGGGTCTCCAATACGTTGTAGAGGGGCATGCCCTGAGTATGAGGCTATCCGCTTTTTTAGCGACGAGCCTTGGTTTTCGAGAAAACTGATTTTGAAGTTCACTGCGCGATGTAATAGGCGTAACGTTAGCAGTGTTCCAAACAAGTGAGCGTGGCGTAGCGTAGCGGTTAAGGTCTACAAATACGGCGCTAGAGTTACCGTATTCGGTTCCTTTCCGCGTTTTTGCTTCTTTTTAATCTGTATAGTCAGACATTTTTCCATTTTATTTCACAGAACATCGTCAGTGTTCATTGTGTGAAATTATTAAGAAATATTCAATTCTGGCGTAGTAATTCAATTTTCACATCATTATTACAAAATCTTACTCTCTATCGCTTGCTATACCATAACAGAAATCAGGATGATACTTGTCGTAAAGCAACCGAAACAATGTTTTACAGCAGCAAGCACAGTTCATAAATGCTGCGGTCTTGCAAGCGCACGGAATTTTTAAGAGCGATACCGAAAACATTGTTCATTTACATTCAAAAAGGCTTCTCTTTCAAATCGTAACTTTGATGCGATCCATGCGTATTTGATCATATTCGAAAAAGCAGGTGTCCTGGATTGATGCAAAATTGAGTGTAGTTTAATGGAATCGTCCCTGGACGCGACTGCTCTCTTGGTCTTCAATAAGTCGGGAGCAGTCTGAATTTTCTTCGTGAAAATTATAACATGTTGGTAAAAATATGTCTTAAACGTCACAGGGCTGGCAAAGTGGAGTACACTTTGGTAGGATAACTTTTACGGTGCAGATGCACGCTATACTCTCATCCACGAAGATGTGATAGTATACGGTCAGATGGTCTGCCCTCCCCACGTACCAATGATAGATAGAAATTTTTCCTGTCCCACGAACGGAAGAATCGAAGATTTTGTAAAGTCTTCGTATACCAGTTTTGTGAACTTCCCTGATTCCGTGCAGGACAGAATTAAGTTTTTAAACGTGAGGATTAATTCATCCACTCTTTTCTGAATATTAGGGCCAAATTTTCCCGACAGTTCCTGCATACGTAAAAAAACCTTACAGGATCACCTTTCCTGACGCAATTATAGTGTACTGTACTGTGTACGGATGACTTATCTTGTTTAAATCTTTTCTCTGCAGACGGTTCTCGCTCCCTTTCTCCGAGAGGGATCTTTTGTACCTTGATTGATGTTGATTACGTAGTCGTGGTTAAAATTACCAATAAGTATTTTCGTTTCTGTGCGGAATTCTTCCGCAGGTACTAATATTTCTCCCATCGTTGCACATTCTTTGGAACTGATTAACTTCGTAATCTTCCTTTGCCTGATTTTAAGCTTTTGTTTAAATCGTTTGACCCAAGCCGAGATGGCCACGAAATTAAAGGTATCCAATATCAGTAGAACAGCAGCTTTCATCGCACATTGCTGTAAAGTTATGGCTGTCACATGCTCGTGGAAGAAATTATATTATTTTCACAAGCCAGTTTCTTTGTTACGATGAATTTGACATAAATTTTGATATGATTTACTGGTTCCAAATTCTGTCTCGCTTCGACGAACCGTTGATAGGTCTCACGATTGATAGTATTCCATTAGTCGGCGACGAAATCTCTATTTCCCCTACTCAAGTATATTGAAAAGTAAATAGTTTTATATTATGTCGATTCGTCCGCAAGAAAGAGAACATCCACACAAAGTGAAACTTAGCACCTCGTATTCGTGCCCCTCGTCTTCTTCTTTGATGTTTATTAATCGCCATCGATGATCCGTTTCTCGGCCAACAGTTCTTGTATTGGAATACATATCTCATTGTCAATTGCAATTGAATTAGTAGAGATCGTGCTTGGGGGTGTATTTGTTAGAAGATTTAAATCACGAAGTAACTTTTCGGCGTATTTGATGGCGTCAGCAATTGTTCATTCAACTCCTCTACCTCTGATGTATCTTCTTCTGGCTGCACTTCTGTAGACACATTTGGGTTGCTCGTTTCACTGTATTCTTCGAACATGGACGGCATTAACAACGCCTTGCGAGCAACGGACGTTGAAGACAATTGAAAACTAGCGGTTTAGGAGCTACGTCACCGCTGTTTGACCATGGCGATACATCTTCGTAATACACAGAGGACTGTGCGTGGGAACTCTGTGTATTATGAAATTATATCGCCGTAGCCAAATAAAAGGCGGTGACTAGGGCAATACACTGTCACAATACACAGAGTTCGCACGGGATGTCTGCTCGGACTGTCCGCTTTCTGTTTCACCGAGCCCACACAATATAAACTTCACAGATTGTACACTGTTTGTTGACATTCTGTAAAATAAAATGGAAAAATGTTGGTCTATTCTGATTAAAAACAAAAACAGAAACACGGGAAGGACCCGAATATGGTACCTCCAACGTGGTAGCTGTAGAACTTAACGGCTGCACCACGCTCCCTTGACTGGAACATGGCTAACGTTACGCATATTACAGCCCGCAGTGGACTTCAAAATCAATTTCCTCGAAAACCAAGTCCCTTCGCTTAAAAAGGGGCGGATAACCTCATACTCAGAGCATGTTCCCCTACAAAATATCAGCGACCCATCAAAATCCGTTAGTCACACTTCTGATGGTCCTCTTGTAAGACAAAAATAAAAAGTCAAACTATGAAGGAATGAATTATGAGAGTGCGATGGAAATTGTTAGACGTGATGTATGTGTACAGAGAAACAGACTATTACAATTTAAAAAAAGTGTATGATTTAAGCGACAGAGCTTCACAAACTGAGCAAGTCAATAAGGCGTTCGCCCAACTCTGGCCCTTACACAAGCATTTATAGGGCATGGAACTGGCTGGTAGTGTTTTTGGATGTCCTGAGGATATCATGCCAAATTTTGTCCAACTGGCGCTTTAGATAGTCAAAATCCCGAGCTGGTTGGATGGCCCTGCCTATAATGCTAGGAAAAATTCTCAGTGGGAGAGAGATGACTTTGCTGGCTAAGGCAGGGTTTGGCAAGCATGATGCCAAGTAGTAGAAACTCTAGCCGTGTGCAGGCTAACATTACCATGCTGAAATGTAAGTCCAGGATGGCTTGTCATGAAGGGCAACAAAACTGGGCTTAGAATATCATCGGCATACCGCTGTGCTGAAAGGTGCCACGGATAACAACCAAATTGGTCCTGCTATGAAAATAAATGGCACCTCAGATGATCACTCTTGGTTGTCTGGCCATATGGTGGGCAACAATTAGGTTGGTGTGCCTCTGCTGTCCAGGGCGCCCCGACAGATCATTGTACTTGAGGTTGAAGTGGGACTCATTACTGAAGACAATAAGATTCCAGGCTGAAGACACATATGGAGATGCCCTGGACGACAGTGGGATACCAATCTGATTGTTGCCTGCTGTACTGCCCGTCGACTAGGAGTGAAAGTTTGTGCCATTTCTTTTCATAGTAGTGGGCTCACCGCCCTGGCAGGTTTGCGCTTGGGTACCATGGAGTCCCAGCCTTTGCAGCATCTTTTCTCTTCCGTGCTGCATGTTATCCACAAGCTATTTTTTTCTCCTCTGGGATGTTGTTAGAAATGTGTTCTGTATTTGGTCGCCGAAATCAGAACAGTCTCTCCACTGTCTTTAGTTCCTTCCTTCTTTCTTTTCTCGTTCCCCTTGTCCTACCCTTCCTCTGCTTCTGTTTTTGATATTCCTCTTTTTTCCTCTTCCTCCCTATGCACTCCTGAAGGCCAGTCCATGCATCAGACATGTAACAGGTGACTGGGTAATGTATAATTCCCAGCTCCAGGTTGTTGGGTAGAATTCAAATGTACCTCTTGGTAAAGGCCAGGCCTAGGAAGGGGTGACTACCAAGCTGCTATCTTCCCAAATTTCTGATTGGTCTCTATGTCAGGCGTTCGGGAGGTGTGAATAATCACCTAAGGCAGGTCCACTCCCTTGAGAATGAGGCACCCAGGTGAATGAAGCGCGCCATCGGAGATCCTGGCAGTCATGGGGGATTTTCTCGCAATGAGCTAATCATCTTCTTCACAGTCAATATCTACTAAACGTAAATGGAATGAAGGTCACGATTCAAAGACCCTCCCAGCTGCACCACAGTTCCTTGACTGAAGAGTCAGTCAGTCCTTTCGCTACAGTAAATCTCTTTATTATTTAAAAAGGCGTTGATGCAATTGCTTGCCCTGTGAAATCCTGCTCTCCTTTATGAAATGGCACATTGCATTTGGAGACTACGTCTGTTTCTCAAGCACAACTGCTTGCATCTTTGCTCCTCCGTGGCTATCCTGTTTGTGTCCAGGCCCATCGAAAACTGAATTCTTCCCGTATTGTTATTTACACTAGGCTGCTTGGTAGTCTGACTGGGGCAGAAATCGAAATATTCGTCTATGATCAGTGTCGTTGCAGTCAATCAGGTAATAAAAAAATAGATGCATCCTTAGTGCACACGCACGCACACTATTTTTCTCACTTTTGATAAAGTGATTCTTTCATCAAAGATCAAAGCAGACTATGAAGTTATCACAGTACGACCATACAACTTGATGCCCTGCTACCAGTGTCATTGTAACAACCACAGTCGTGAATCCTGTCCGTACCTGGCCAAATATGTAACCTTTGGTAGGTATGCTCAGGAGGGCAGTTGTCTGTCTTCTTCTCTCCTCTGTATCAACTGCAATGGCTGCCATGTCGCCGCCTCCTGAGATTGTCCAATATATCTCAATGAGTGGGCTGTCCAGGAGATCCGAATGAAGGAAAAAAGTAAGTTACCCAGTCGCTCGCAAGTTGTTGGCAAGTCAGAAAGCCTGTGTTCTGGCATCTGCAGTACTGTTGTTGCTGCATCTCGCTCCAGGAAGTACATGGCAATGCAGACATGAGACATCAAATTTACCAGCGTGGTCGGGAAATCGCCCAGCATCATGATAGCGTCCCAATCTCCTCCTCCAGTTGTGCAACAAGTCACCAAACTTTTGCCTCACAGGGCGAACTCACCCGTTACACAACCGGCACGACAGAAACGTCATAAAGAGTACTCACACGAAGACTTCTTATGTCCCTCCAGCCAACAAACACCTGAGTCTTCCTCTGCCAACAGGAAAGGCTCCAAGAAGCCAAGCAAAGGGAAACGGTCTATTCCTTTGCTAACTCCGAGAGTCTCTTCAACAGTTTTGCTACATGATGCACTAGTCCAGCTGACCTCCATATCATCACTGTTCATCGCCAACTCTTTTTCTGACTTGGACTCTGCAGACTGACAAAGAGGAACTGCTGACGTCTGTAGACTGCATGGAGCAATTGAAGGCTGGGACTCGACAGACCCTAAGGTGACACCTATTCATTTTTCCTCATCATGACTCTCCTCCAATGGAACGTTCGTGGCCTTTGATTCAACAAAGAGGACTCATAGCTGCTCTCAGAACCATAGGATCTGCTTGTACTCTTCCTCCAGGAAACAAAATTTCGTCATCACGACCGCTTTGGGTTCTCGCATTTCTTCCCAGTCCAGTTAGACCTGCCTCCCCATTCCATCTCGTGGGGGTCATGCTGCTTATCCAGGATGACGTTCATAGTCAGCCCACCTCCCTGGCTCCAGACTGTTGCAGTTTGCATTTTCCTTCCTCACTTGTCCTTTTCCCTATGTACCATTTACATCCCTCATCATTCGATGTCACCAGGGCAGATTTCCTCCAGCTTACTGGCCAGCTACCTCACACGCTTCTGCCGCTTGGTGACTTTAACGTGCACGTCCCCTTTGGGGCTCGCGCAGAACCTGTCAGAGAGGTTCCCTCTTCGCTAACCTTCTCAAACACCTTAACCTCATCTGCCTTAACATAGGAGTACCCATGTTCCTTTCTGACTTACTTGGACCTCTCCTTCTGCACTGTCCAGCTTGCCCATCATCTTGAGTGGTTTTTTTCTCTCTGACACATACTCGAGCGACCATTTCCTGTGTGCTATCCATCTGCTGACTCCTCCACCTAAATGCACACCCAAATGACAGCTTTCTAAAACTGACTGGAGGCTTTACTCATCCCTGGCGTCTGTCTACGAACAACATTTCCCCATTTGTGATGGCCAAGTGGAATATCTGACAAACATTCCCCTTACCATTGCAGAATGTTCCATTCCTTGCAATTCCTCTTACCACATTGTGTCCTGGTCGCTTGGTGGACTGAGGTGTGCCACGATGCAATTCGCGCGTGGAGACATACCCTCCGCGATTTTAACCGTCACCCTACAATGGCAAACTGCATTCACTATAAACAGATGCAAGCACAGTGTCATCGTGTACTTTGGGATAGAAAAAGAGCTAGTTGAATTTCATTTACTAGTTCCGTTCCCTCTGCCGTCGTGTGGACCATCCTCTGATTGCTCTCTGGGGCCAATATCCTTTCCCCAATTTCCACCCGACAGTAGCAGATGATATCTTAGTGGACTCTATTGCTATCTTCAACACCTTGGGCCGCCATTTTCCGGAGATTTGGAGCTCCTCTCTCTATCACCCTACCTTCCTCCATCAGAAATGAGTGGAGGAGGCTCGTGTGATACCCTTCTCAGAATCATGAGTGCTACAATGCCACCTTTACTATAAGGGAGCTAGATCACGCTCTCACTTCATCCTGATCTTCGGCCTCAGGGCCAGAACCTTTTCACATTCGGATGTTGCAGCACCATTCTCTTGCGGGCAAGCACTTTCTGCTTAATATGTACAACCGAGTCTGTGCAGAGAGCACGTGACGTGGCGTGAAGCCACTGTCATCCCCATACCTAAGCCTGATAAGAACAAACGCCTTCCTTCTAGCTACTGCCCCATTTATCACACCAGCTGTGTTTGGAAGGTGACTGGACATATGATTCATGCCCGGATGTTATCGTGGCTCGAGTCTGTCAGTTTACTGATCGCTGCACAGTGTGGATTAAGAGCGCACTGTTCTGCAGTTGACCATCTCGTCAGTTTATGCACCCGTGTCATCAATGGTTTTTTGCGGAAATACCAGACTGTGGACGTGTTTTCCGATTTGGAAAAAGCCTACGACATCTGCTGGAGGATTGATATCCTCCGTACTCTCTACATGTGGGGCTTCCGCGGCCGCATGCCTTGTTTCCTTCAGGAATTTTTAAAAGACCGAGTTTTCAAGGTATGTGTGGGTTCTGTCTTGTCAGACACCTTTATCCAGGAAAACGACGGGGCTCAGGATTCCGTCCTGAGCGTCGTCCTCTTTATATCACCATTAACCCTATAATGGCCCTTCTCTTGCTGGGCATCTCTAACTCCCTTTTTGTTGATGATTTTGCTCTCTCTTGCAGTTCTGCACAGACTTGTTTCATTGAGCGGCGTATTCAGCGATGTCTCGTACATCTTCACTCATCTAGCATCGACAATGGCTTTCGTTTTTCCACTGACAAAACCGTTTCTGTGAATTTTTGACGGCGCAGTTGGTTTCTTCCACCATTTCTACATCTTGGGCCTGATTCTCCTCCATTCGTTGAAACTACGAAATTGCTTGGGCTCATGCTCGATAGGAAACTTTCTTGCACCTCCCACCTGTGTCACCTGGCGGCCCACTGTATGCGGTTCCTTAGTGTCTCCCAGCAAGTTGCTGAAGGCGGATCGAAGCTGGACAACTGGAATAGCTGCAGTCTCGTCTGAAATTTTCTGATGCAGGTCTTGAAGACTGTTGTTTCGATACACCGAAGACGTGAGGGCTCCCCTGTCAAAGTCACCGCACACTGACAGATCAGGTGACCTGAGAGGTCATCCAAGGCCGCGACCAGACTGACCTCTGCTAACATATTTGTCAGGCATGTAGATTGCGTAAATGTGTTACAAGGTTCGGCTGGCTGTATGGGCAGTTGCTCCATCCTGCTGGAAGTAACTGTAGGTCTTTTCCTCCT
This sequence comes from Schistocerca gregaria, assembly GCF_023897955.1. Taxonomy (NCBI): domain Eukaryota; kingdom Metazoa; phylum Arthropoda; class Insecta; order Orthoptera; family Acrididae; genus Schistocerca; species Schistocerca gregaria. The sequence continues at coordinate 321,198,434 of NC_064920.1, read as the reverse complement.
CCGTTACTGCTGCCACAATTCACGTCCCATCGTATCCACTCGTCCAGGCCACTTTTATTTGTTCCAGTCTGAATGTGGAACAGTGTTTGAGAGATCAGATCTGTCTAATATAACGTTGTGTGTTAAATCCTATTTCATTTCACTTTACTTGATATTTTCTTGTCTGGTGGTGATACTATGGTCACAGCATGTAAAACCCAGAATGTTTGTAAATGATCGTATGAAAAGCAGGACTATGTTGCTTCATCCATGTGCAATAATTTAATGTCCATAGACTGTGTAATTGCGGGATAGAATGTTACGTTCTCTACATGAACGAATGTGGCGGTGAACGTATTCAGTTTACACACATTTAAAAGAAAATGTCTTGCAGTTAAATTATCATTATTATTAATTTTATTATTGTTTTGCTCGGAACTTCTAAGACAACGAGAACTAATAGTTAACTTTACTTTTCTTGATCTTCTTAACTTACCAAGATTTTTCATCTTATTAATATGGATATGTTGTATTTCTACAGTCCTTGATTTTTTGACTTTCAAATTCCTATCGATTAACTGTTTAAACGTGAACTTATAGGAATCAGCCTTCAGTCTGTTTGTCAACCATGTAAATGTTAGTGTCCATCAGCGACTTCCATGAGATCCTCTTGGGTGTTGCTTTCCATCGTACTTTAGTTTTTCAGGTTCGCTTTCTACGGTGCGGGAGATTTTCTTGGTTAATCGTGACTCGTTCACTCGCGTTATATGTCCATAAAATTTCAGAAGTACGTTCCTTGCAGTGAAGCTAAGTCGTTCCGTTCCGTCCACATATGGTCTACGGTCTAGAGTCAGAATATTTGTCGTAACACCTACATCTATACCGCGCAAGCCACCTTCTGATGTGTGCTGAAGGATAGTTGTGTACCACCGTTACTCCTCCCTTTTCCTTTTCCAGTCGCGAATGGTTCGCAGAAAGAACGATTGGTCGTAAGCCTCTGCGTGAGCTAGAATTTATCTCATTTTACCTTCCAGCTTCATGGCAATTTCGCGAGATGTGCTTAGGAGTAATCAATATATAGGATTGCTCTTCTAGGAACGAACACTTTCTGAATTTTGACAGCAAACCACAACGTGATCCAGAGCGCCTGTCTTTCATCGTCTACCACCAGAACTTTCGCGCTAAATAAATGACCCGGTAACGAAAGCCGCTTCTCTTCTTTGGATCTGCTCTGTTAACTCTATCCTATCTGTTACGATAAATAGTCTAGACCAAAGAGAATAGAAGCTTTCTAAATGTGGTGCTACAGAAGGATGCTGAAGATCAGATGGGTAGATCACATAACTTATGAGGAGGTATTGAAGAGAATTGGGGAGAAGAGGAGTTTGAGGCACAACATGACTAGAAGAAGGAATCGGTTGGTAGGACATACTCTGAGGCATCAAGGGGATAACGAATTTATTATTGGAGAGTAGCACGGAGGGTAAAAATTGTAGAGGGAGACCAAGAGATGAATACACTAAGCAGATTCAGAAGGATGTAGGTTGCAGTAGGTACTGGGAGATGAAAAAGCTTGCACAGGATAGAGTAGCTTGGAGTGCTGCATCAAACCAGTCTCTGGAATGAAAACCACAACAAAAACAGCATCTGTTACGGATCCTAGACTGATGACCAGTATTCAACGGACTACGTTCTTGTGGATTCTTCCTAAAAAAAAACCTCAGTCTGGCCTGAACTGTCACATCTCCCCTAGCCACCACTGTTACCACACCTGAATATTATTTAACCTTCGTGATCTGCTTTGGAGAGAATAGTGCGTGATTTCTATTCACTTTCAGCATCGTTACCTGTATTTTCCACTATTTTGCACGAAAATGCGATAAGATTCCCTTGGAAACCATGATGATGATGATGAGTCCCATACTCCGTTTACCGAGCGTAGGGGAGCGACGCGGGAGACCCGCGCCGCCATACTAGGCAAGGTCCTAGTGGAGGTGGTTTGCCATTGCCTTCCTCCGACCGTAATGGGGATGATTGATGATGATGATGAAGACGACACAAACACCCAGTCATCACGAGGCAGGTGAAAAATCCCTGACCCCGCCGGGAATCGAACCCGGGACCCCGTGCTCGGGAAGCGAGAACGCTACCGCGAGACCACGAGCTGCGGACTTGGAAACCATATAGGGCCTATATTTATGCATTACGAGACGACTGGAAACTGTTTTGAACGCCAAGAGGGTTCCCACATGTTAATGTGTTGAGTTTTTAGTGATCCCATATTTTTGTTTACTCCCTGTATCTATGAAATCTCTTGGACGTAGACCCTGCTTCGATACAGTTCTACTGAATTCTCTGCTCCTTTTTGCATCGACCGTGAGAACTCGATCAGCATGTAACCGATTGCTTCAGAAGAAGGCCCTTTGTTCAACATAATCCAAATTTTCCCATAATAAGAGTTGTGTCTGATGTAAGTTAACAAAAGCTTTCAGCTACTACATAAAGATGCTTCAAAATTTCCGTCTCTTTCCATATTGATCCTTTTATTTAGGCGTGTTTAATTTACCAATTTCATTCATGTAATTCAAGTTTTCCTATTTGGATTCCTACCTGTAAATTTTGCCTAACGTTGCTAACATCTGTTGCAAGTCAGAACCACCACATTCTGTCAGTGGAAGAGTACATTTGGTAGGGGATGGGGGTAGCTTCCATGAACTAACTGTATCAAGCCTGATATGAGAGTAGTGCTTAATTTCCTTTTGAGAACTCCTTTGGACAGCGTTCTGAAACTACTGGCGTTTCCATTAAACGTACAAGATCGAAATTTCTCGATACAGGTGCTTTGTTGCAGCCAACCGACTATGTTTTAATCGATTAAATCACAGATACAGAAGTACCGACAGTTAACGAAATTCGTTGCCTTGGAAAGTTAGAGTCCACTACTCCGGATGACCATAGTAGGACGAGCATGGCAACTGACTCGGGAGAGGTCCCATTCTCCCAGTGTTTTGGAAAAGCACCCTCCTGGCGCCATGGCGTTGAGATCCATAGGGTATGACTTAAGGTCACGGCTGGTAGAGGTTGAGGGAACTCTGACGGCACGATGGTGCATCACGGACGTCCTGCTTCCTCATACGTTGTCTCTCTTGCGACAGTATCGTTGTGTTCTTTTTCGACTCGAGAATTTTTGTTCACATATGACACGTGACCCCCACCCCTCCACCATGAACCATGGACCTTGCCGTTGGTGGGAAGGCTTGAATGCCTCAGGGATACAGATACCCGTACCGCAGGTACAACCACAACGGAGGGGTATCTGTTGAGAGGCCAGACAAACGTGTGGCTCCTGAAGAGGGCAGCAACCTTTTCAGTAGTTGCATGGGATACCATCTGGATGATTGACTGAGTTGGCCTTGAAACACTAACCAAAACGGCCTTGCTGTGCTGATACTGCGAACGGCTGAAAGCAAGTGGGAACTACAGCCGTAATTTTTTCCCGAGGGCATGTAGCTTTACTGTATGGCGTCCTCTTGGGTAAAATATACTGGAGGTAAAATAGTTCCCAATTCGGATCTCCAGGTGGAGACTGCTCAGGAGGACGTCGTTATCAGGAGAAACAAAACTGGCGTTCTATGGATAGGAGCGTGGAATCTCAACTCCCTTAATCGAGAACGTAGGTCAGATAATTTAAAAATGGCAATGGATAGGTTAAAGTTATATATAGTGGGAATTAGTGAAGTTAGGTGGCAGGAGGAACAAGACTTCTGGTCAGGAGAATATGGGGTCGTAAATACAAAATCAAATAGGTGTAATGCAGGAGTAGGTTCAATAATGAATAAAAAATAGGAGTGCGGGTAAGTTTCTACAAACAGCGCAGTGAACGCATTATTGTGGCCAAGATAGATACGAAGCCCACGCCTACCACAGTAGTACAAGTTTATACAGGGTGTTACAAAAAGGTGCGGCCAAACTTTCAGGAAACATTCCTCACACACAAATAAAGAAAAGATGTTATGTGGACATGTGTCCGGAAACGCTTAATTTCCATGTTAGAGCTCATTTTAGTTTCGTCAGTATGTACTGTACTTCCTCGATTCACCGTCACATGTGTGGGCTGACGAGAATCCGCACGCAATTGTGCAATCACGTCATCAACACAGATTTTGTGTGAACGTTTGAGCAGGCATTGTTGTTGATGTCTTGATTGGGCCGTGTTTTCTTGCTCAGTGGAACACGTTATCATGATTTCATACGGGATACTCTACCTGTGTTGCTAGAACATGTGCCTTTACAAGTACGACACAACATGTGGTTCATGCACGATGGAGCTCCTGCACATTTCAGTCGAAGTGTTTGTACGCTTCTCAATAAAAGACTCGATGACCGATGGATTGGTAGAGGCGGACGAATTCCATGGCCTCCACACTCTCCTGTCCTCAACCCTCTTGACTTTCATTTATGGGGGCATTTGAAAGCTCTTGTCTATGCAACCCCGGTACCAAATGTAGAGACTCTTCGTGCTCGTATTGTGGACGGCTGTGATACAATAAGCCATTCTCCAGGGCTGCATTAGCTCATCAGGGATTGCATGCGACGGAGGGTGGATGCATGTATCCTCGCTAACGGAGGGCATTTTGAACATTTCCTGTAACAAAGTGTTTGAAGCCACGCTGGGACGTTCTGTTGCTGTGTGTTTCCATTCCATGATTAATGTGGTTTGAAGAGAAGTAATAGAATGAGCTCTAACATGGAAAGTAAGCGTTTCCGGACACATGTCCACATAACATATTTTGTTTCTTTGTGTGTGAGGAATGTTTCCTGAAAAGTTTGGCCGTACCTTTTTGTAACACCCTGTATACCAACTAGCTCCGCAGATGACGAAGAGATTGATGAAATGTTTTATGAGATAAAAGAAATCATTCAGATAGTGAAGGGAGACGAAAATTTAATAGTCATGGGTGACTGGAATTCGATAGTAGAAAAAGGAAAGGAAGGAAACGTAGAAGGTGAATGTGGAATGGGTCTAAGGAATGAAAGAGGAAGCCGCCTGGTAGGACGTTGCACAGAGCATAACTTAATCATAGCTAACACTTGGTACAAGAATCATGAAAGGAGGCTATATACATGGAAGAGGCCTGGAGATACTGGAAGGTTTCAGATAGATTATATAATGGTAAGACACAGATTTAGGAACCAGGTTTTAAATTGTAAGACATTTCTAGGGGCATATGTGGACTCTGACCACAATCTATTGGTTATGAACTCTAGATTAAAACTGAAGAAACTGCAAAAAGGTGAGAATTTAAGGAGGTGGGATCCGGATAAACTGACTGAACCAGAGGTTGTACAGACTTTCGGGGAGAGCATTAGGAAACGATTGACAAGAAAGGGGGAAAGAAATACAGTAGAAGAAGAATGAGTAACTATGAGAGACAAAATAGTGAAGGCAGCAGAGGATCAAGTAGGTAAAAAGACGAGGGCTAGTAGAAACCCTTGGGTAACAGAAGAAATATTGAACTTAATTAATGAAAGACAAAAAATAAGAAATGCCGTAAATGAAGCAGCAAAAAGGAATAAAAACATTATAAAAATGAGGTTGACACGAAATGCAAAATGGCTAAGCAGGGATGGCTAGAGGACAAATGATATAGAAGCATATATCACTAGGGGTCAGATAGATACTGCGTACAGGAAAATTAAAGAGACCCTTGGAGAAAACAGAACCACTGTATGAATATCAAGAGCTCAGATGGAAACCTCGTTCTAAGCAAAGAAGGGAAAGCAGAAGGGTTGAAGGAGTATATAGAGGGTCAATACAAGGGCGATGTACTTGAGGATAATATTATGGAAATAGAAGAGGATGTAGATGAGGATGAAATGGAAGATATGATACTGCATGAAGAGTTTGACAGAGCACTGAAAGACCTAAGCCGAAACAAGGCCCCGGGAGTAGACAACATTCCACTTGAACTACTGAGAGCCTTGGAAGAGCCAGCCCTGACAAAACTCTATCATCTGGTGAGCAAAATGTTTGAGACATGCGAAATACTCTCAGACTTCAAGAATATTATAGTAATTCCAATTCCAAAGAAAGCAGGTGTCGACAGATGTAAAAATTACCGAACTATCAGTTTAATAAGGCACAGCTGCAAACTACTAACACGAATTCTTTAGAGACGAATAGAAAAACTGGTAAAAGTTGACCTCGGGGGAGATCAATTTGGATTTCATAGAAATGGTGGAACACGTGAGGCAATACTGACCCTAAGATTTACTATGAAGATAGATTAAGGAAAGGCAGCCCTTCGTTTCTAGCATTTGTAGACTTAGAGAAAGCTTTTGACCATGTTGACTGGAATACTCTGTTTAAAATTCTGAAGGTGGCAGGGTTAAAATACAGGGAGCTAAAGGCTATTTACAATTTGTACAGGAACCAGATGGCAGTTATAAGAGTCGAGGGGCATGAAAGGGAAGCAGTGGTTGGGAACGGAGTGAGACAGGGTTGTAGCTTACCCCCGATGTTATTCAATCTGTATATTGAGCAAGCAGTGAAGGAAACAAAAGAAAAATTTGGAGTAGGAATTAAAATCCATGGAGAAGAAATAAAAACTTTGAGGTTCGCTGATGAAATTGTAATTCTGTCAGAGACAGCAAAGGACCTGGAAGAGCAACTGCATGGAAAAGGACAGTGTTTTGAAATGAAGGTATAAGATGAACATCAGCTAAAGCAAAACGAGGTTAATGGAATGTAATTGAATTAAATCGGGTGATCCTGTGGGAATTAGATTAGGAAATGAGACACTTAAAGTAGTAGATGAGTTTTGCTATTTGGGTAGCAAAATAACTGATGATGGTCGAAGTAGAAAGGATATAAAATGTAGACTGGCAAAGGCAAGGGAAGTGTTTCGAAGAAGAGAAATTTGTTGACATCGAATATAAATTTAAGTGTCAGGAAGTCGTTTCTGAAAGTATTCGTTTGGAATGTAGCCATGTATGGAAGTGAAACTTGGACGATAAATAGTTTACATAAGAAGAGAATAGAAGCTTTCGAAATGTGGTGCTACAGAATAATGCTGAAGGTTAGGTGGTGGGATCACATAAAATATGAGGAGATATTGAATAGAATTGGGAAGAAGATAAATTTGTGGCACAACTTGACTAGAAGAAGGGATCGGTTGGTAGGACATGTTCTGAGGCAACAAGGGATCACCAATTTAGTATTGGAGGGCAGTGCGAAGGATAAAAACCGTAGAGGGAGACCAAGAGATGAATACACTCAACAGATTCAGAAGGATGTAGGTTGCAGTAGGTACTGAGAGATGAAGCTTACACAGGATAGAGTAGCATGGAGAGCTGCATCAAAGCAGTCTCAGGACTGAAGACCACAATAACAACAACATGACACGTATGTCTATGAACTGTCTGCGTGAGGCAGAGGTACCCCCAAGGCCAGGAAGATCCCAAGATCTGTCAGCTTGGATCTCAATTTCGTCCCAGTGATATACCGTGTATCAACGACCAGTTGCAAGAGTTGTTGACCAGCTTGCCTCAGGTGAGTACTCCACTTCTTCATGACACTCTTCTCTACGCAATTAACACATGCATCCAGACCAAAGGGGGTACAACGTCGTACCGGTAAGTGATGTCATACTGCCAAGTTCTTCGTACATTTGACTCGATACTGTAATTGCTGAAGTAAAATTTCACGTCCTTTCAATCTGCGAAGTTTCATTTCGTTTCCTCCTCCGCTTCTCGGCGTTTCACTTTTGCCTTCAGGTAGTGTATAATCACATTGTGCTTAACTTTTGTTTTGGTGTTTTGGGAGTAGTTTTAGCCCTTCCATTCCCTTGTCAACCTGGTTGAGTCAATATATGATGAACATGATTTGCATGCAAACGGAACTGGCAGTCTGTGAGGGTATTCAAATTCTAGTTTTATACAGTAAATAATACTAATATTGACCTCCAGCGTCAGTGGAAATTGTACAAGTGATCATTTGATTCATAAGACACTAATTCCGACGCCGTATTTGGTTCACCTGTTAATAATGACGTCACAAGCCATCATAATAGAAGAAGCCGTCATTGGTGTAGGTGGGCAGTTCTGGAGAGTTTTCAAGGGAGTTAGGAGTGTTGCTAGCAGACTGGCGGGGGTAACAGTATCACATTAGATTGTGCGTCTTCAGTTCTAAGAACCCGTCTCTAATGATCTCGTTGTCAACGTAACTTTTAACCCTTATCTTCCTGTTTTCAAATTCAAGAAATGGTATGGTGGCATCACTGAGGATGCCATACTGAAGTGGAACAATACTTTTCTGCTTAGCGCTGAATAATAACAAACAAACATTAGAGTTTGCGCCAATATTCTGGATTAAATCTCAAGCCGCTTCGCAGTGTGTCACGAGGTGAGAGAATGTGATACTATTGATGGTGATCCGTACGTCTGATGGGTATGTTAATCCTGGCAGGCCATTTGGTGCTACTCGAGAGGAGAGAGCTAATTGCCGGTGTCGGGTTTCTCTCTCTTCTCTCATCGCCATACACGATTCTACACTACACACAACTCTCACAATGCGAGACGAAGGAAGAAAAGTGTTTTCAATTAGTCGGCTGAAGAGTCTCCCATTCAACCATGCTATACGATAATCGACAAGCCGAGGGAATTGTGGATTTGAAAATGTATTGGTAGGGGTTAGGCTACCACGACAAAGTAACAGACGTACACACAGCCCCGGACCTACGATATTTCGTAACAGGGACAAACTCTCGATAGTGGCGCATCCCCGCTTCCCCCTCGAGCGTCGGAGATAGGCCGTCAAAAATTTAAAAAATATCGATTTTTCAAAAATATGTTCATTTTGTAGCGCACATTTTTCTGAAGAGTTTGATACATAAAACACATATGTTCTATGAAATGTAACACGTGTGTTCTTAAGTGTGCCAAAGTGCAGTGCCACGCCTCTTAGTACAGCATTCTTCTATCGGATGTCACTCTATTTCGCTCTGTGGAATTCAAATGTGTGTATTTTGTAATCGAAGCATCAGGCCTATATTCAGAACAGTGGAAATTAAAATGTCCTGTGGTGCCTCCCTTACTCCCGCCGGTTTGACATGCTACGCCCAATTAAAAAAAACCTCACAGTTAATACTGGGTGGTATTATTTGTGATCAGAAGAACAAGAACTCTCCAGAAACGTTGCACTCTTTATTGCGTATTAGCTAATAACTTTCTCTTTCGTGTGACATAAAATTAAACGCAGGAAACATAAAACTGGTAAAGACAAGAGTCAAGCAAGACAGTTCACATTTTTTCAGTCCTTAGGTTCCATCATTTTTTCTCTCTAAACTTGCTACAGCTTAACACGGCGTGCTTTCGTTTCTGCGAATGAATTTGCTACTTCATCAAAGTTCGTCAAACGTTTTGCTACTTTAAAAATCAAAATGTCGTTGTCTAAAACTGAAAAATCTGTTAATACGAATAGTGGTTTTTCGATCTCATTACATCTATATTGTCAGAATCTGCTAGATAAAACGAAATAGGCCTTTCTAATATTGCAGAAAATTGTAACACACGCCAAACAAGCGATACTTCAAATGGTTCAAATGGCTCTGAGCACTATGGTACTTAACATCTGAGGTCATCAGTCCCCTACAACTTAGAAATACTTAAATCTAACTAACCTATGAACATCACACACATCCATGTTCGAGGCAGGATTCGAACCTGCGACGTAGCGGTCGCGCGCTTCCAGACTGAAGCGCCTAGAGCCACTTGGCCACAGCGACCGGCCAAGCGATACTGTTTGACAGAAATGATCATCTTTATCTATGTTGTTTTCATAAACAAGACGACAGAATATAATTCACGAAGTGCCAATATTAAATGTCTATTAGGCCTACTACAAGAAAAAGTTTTATGTTAGGAAATAGTTACGAATTTCATTCATAGGCTCCTGTTTCTCAATCATGAGATCGAAAAGTAGTAACAGTACGAAGTTTTTATATACGTTTGGGATTGTGATATTCTTCCATGTAATTTGCGTGATATCCTTGTTTCTTCTCCTTCCTCGTCCTAACAAACAATAGCGCGTTTTCCACTCCATAAGCGGCTGCTGACGGGAGACTATACAACTGACCCTTAGTAGTTTAGCGATACGGCAAAACTTTTCTGTCAAAATTTCATTTTCTTGGATACACCGAAAAGATATGCCTGTTGATGATGATGTTTGTTTTGTGGGGCGCTCAACTGCGCGGTTATCAGCGCCCGTACAATGTCCCAAAATTTTCTCAGCCCAATCTCGCCACTTTCATGAAAGATGATGAAATAATGAAGACAACACAAACAGCCAGTCATCTCGAGGTAGGTTAAAATCACTGAGCCCGCCGGGAATCGAAACCGCGACCCCGTGTTCGGGAAGTGGGAACGCGACCGCGAGACCACGAGCTGCGGACATATTCCTGTTAGTCGTTTGTTTCCACCCTGGTACCCTGAATCTATGAATTTCGCTAGTAATTACATGAACGCTTATCATTCGCACACCAAATCAACCACATAAACAGACGACGAATGCCATTCACCCGTTCGGGTTTATTCGGCTCAACTCGTATAGCTCTGTCCCCTTTTGTCTGCAGGAAAGCTTATAATTTTTCTGTATGTGGTGGAGATTCCCCTGACAATGACATCACCTACGCAATGCACACGTCCAAAATCCAAATTATGATTCGTTCAGAAATCAACTTAGAATGTGTTCAAAAATGTTCAGAAACCAACAGGAATGCGTTTCAGACTCATATGAATAATCAATTGACCAACCTACGCTGGATTCTAGGCCATTTGTGAAACAAGTTTTTTTTTCTTCAAGAATGTAAATTTGGGGCCCATGAAAGTGCTGCCCGGGGCAGATAGCCAGATTTGTACCTCCCCCCCTCCCCCCTCTAGATCCGGGCCTACGTTGAAAGATCTGGCTACGAATTCCAAAAAGACGCATGCTTCGTGGTTGCCACAGTGTGAATCATTGCAAATGGCCTGCTACACGCCGGGAGACAACGTGACTGTGTCCACTGTTGACCATAGATCTGGATGACTCGATTATTTTATGTCGAGGCGAAAGAAACCTTTGTGAGGTCAGTTTTGTGTGCCTCCAGTCACATCTTCCAGCGCGGACAAGGCGTCACTTTCGTCGCGTCACGCTACGTCGCAGGTGCTGCAGTCGTCAGGAGCAGCGCGCAGCTGTTACGGTGCTGCCAGTGTGCTCAGGTGCTCAGTCGACGCCAGAGCTCCATCCACAAGTCAGTCGCCGACTGCCAGCTGTGTCTCTGGGAGTTGCCTAGTCGAGAGGACGGCAACAGGGTTTTCTGCAGCACTGTGACGAGTTTTTACGGTAAGTGGACAACGGTCTGGCTATTAGTGAGAGTACTCCCGGTGCCAAACTGGGAAAACAACGAACTAATGTGGATGTTATCAAGATGGGCAATAGACCGAGCAAACTTGTTTTTCTTCGACAAGAATCAAAAGGATTTCGCATTACATAACTGGTTTCGACTAGGCAGTCGTCGTCATCAAACTAAAACTCCAGAAGTATGCGCTGCAAGCCGTGACGTAATGCTCCAGTTGTATTCTCAGGTCGGCTGTAGTGGCCGAGCGGTTCTAGGCGCTACAGTCTGTAACCGCGCGATCGCTACGGTAAGACAATATGTACGTAGTTTCTTTATGTAGAATCCGATTCTGCAACAAAAAAGTGGGAGTTCCCATTTGAAATTTTAAAGTTGCCACCCGCCGTACCCCCAGGGGACTGGGGTGGCGCACTAATTTTAGCACCAGCAGCAGATGTCCCCCTCGAAAATAATCAACTTTGGATTCCACATATTTTTTCGTGTGAAGCTTATTTTTCGAGTTATTCTGGTTTGTCAACTTAAAATTTACCGCTTGTATACTATATGAAAGTGAAATATGGAAATTTCACATTGAAATTTGTGTGCAGTTCCGTGCAGTTGTACAAAAAAAAGAAAGAAAGAAAGAAGAAGAAACAAAGAAAGAAAAAAGTGGAAATTTACTTATTTATGAGAATACTTTTCTGTAAGACACAAGACTTCTTAGGTCGCACAGCGCGATATTTGTGATCAAACTTTGTTTCAAAATCTGTATGAGAACCTGTTACGAATGGCCGGCCGGTGTGGACGAGTGGTTCTAGGCGCTACAGTCTGGAACCGTCGAATCCTGCCTCGGGCATGGATGTGTCTGATGTCCTTAAGTTAGTTAGGTTTAAGTAGTTCTAAGTTCTAGGGGACTGATGACCTCAGATGTTAAGCCCCATAGTGCTCAGAGCCATTTGAAATATTTTCTGTTACGAAATGCGCTGTCACAGCTACATAACTTTCATTATTTTTTGACGACCATGTGTCTTTCGCCAAGCAGTAATAAAGAGTCCTCGTACAGTATTTATTCACTTTCTGCCCTCTCGTTTCGTGTTTTGCAGGTTTCAGCGTTGTTCACGTTCTACGTGAAACCTATTAAATAAATAATAGGTTTTGGGAATCAGTTATCTGGTTCAAATTGGCAGCATAATCAGTAATCCCAATTTAAATGAAAATCATGGAATATGAACGACCCCAAATGAGTCGTCCCAAACTTGTTATTAGTAAGGTACCAATCAAGATCCCAGAGAAGGATCTTTTATCATATATCCCTGAATAAACATTGACGATATTCATTTGGGCACGTTGCTAACAGAAGAACTCCACGTTGAGATTCATAGAGAATCTACGGGATGAGGAAACCACTAAGTCGCGGACGTACCGCTTGAAATAAGAAAACGTGTCTTAAGTAACAACAGGCTGTATGTAGGTTACAGAACACTGGTCATCAAAGATTATTTATAAATGACGAAGCCTATTAAGGCATTATTCACCTGTAACCAAGTGTATGAACACAATCAATGTGGGTCATGCTGCAAAGCAACGCAGTGAAGGGAAAGATATTTGTGTCCAACTTTGGGATGACAGTTGCGAACTAACTACTCCAAGAGGATCTTCGTCTTGTGTGTACACTCAGCAAACGTCTGGCGAAAAATTATTCTACTCATGGAATGAAGTGTGAGACGTTCAAATTTATAATGTAAAGATAAATTCTACGCACTGACTATGGCTGCTAATACACTCTGTAGCATATCTCTGGCAAACTCTTGCCTAAACGCAAATCCCCTGCAAAACGAACACTTGATTTGGTATGGCTCACAAAATTACTAATTAGGTACAATGTCGCGGTTCTGGCCTTGCGACACGGCCAGTTATCGTGCTGGAACGTGTTAACGGGAAGGACGTCAAGTATAAAGGGAAGCAGGTGGTCCGTAGCCGTCATGGTGCCATCGATTACGATCACAGGTCTCATGGAAACCCAGGCACCATACTGTCCATAGCAACTCTAAAGCATTGCACGTTAGCGAGGATGACAGCGTATTAGCACGCGGTCACCATCTTGGTGTAATAACAAAAGTGATTTATCAGGTGACACGTTTCCATTGATCCACGATCCAGTCTCGAATTTATCGTGCCCACTGATATCATAATTGACGATGTCGTGGAGTGAACATGGCAACACATAGGGGTCGCCTCCGCAGGGCCCATGTTCGACAGTGCGTGCTGAACGGTGTGCTCCGGGACACTTGTGTCAACAACGGCATTACACTCTGTTGACAGATCTGCCATGGATCGATGCCTATCCTGCTTAACAGAGCTGGCAAGCCTCCGACCTCTAAGTTCTGTGATGAGGCGTGTAGGTGCAGCACCTTGCCGCCTACTCGTTCTTCACCATTCCTCAATCACTTTCTGTTGACGCCCGCGACAGCTGACCACCTTCGCTCGTTCGCAGGCACTCGGCCGTAACTATCTGCCCTTTGTCAAAGTCGATATGTCAGTAGTTTTCTCAATTTGCGATCCTTATCATACTCGTCCCTGTTTGGCTAACATTCTTTCGTTGCCGCGTCTCGTGCCCCCAACGCCACCAGGCGGTGTTCAGTCTCGCGGTGAACACTGGTGAAAATGTTTTGGTTCCTCAGCGTTTGTGGATCTCAGACTTATGCAAACATTACAATCTACATCTACATATATCCTCCGCTAGCCACCAAGCAACGTGTGGCGGAGGGCACAATTCGCGCCAGTGTCATATCCCCCCCCCCCCTTATGTTCCACTCGTGGATCGCGCGAGGGATAAACGACAGTGTGAACGCCTCAGTACGAGCTCTAATTTACCTTATCTTTGAATGGTGATCATTACGCGATTTGAAAGTTGTTGATAATAATACACTCCTGGAAATTGAAATAAGAACACCGTGAATTCATTGTCCCAGGAAGGGGAAACTTTATTGACACATTCCTGGGGTCAGATACATCACATGATTACACTGACAGATCCACAGGCACATAGACACAGGCAACAGAGCATGCACAATGTCGGCACTAGTACAGTGTATATCCACCTTTCGCAGCAATGCAGGCTGCTATTCTCCCATGGAGACGATCGTAGAGATGCTGGATGTAGTCCTGTGGAACGGCTTGCCATGCCATTTCCACCTGGCGCCTCAGTTGGACCAGCGTTCGTGCTGGACGTGCAGACCACGTGAGACGACGCTTCATCCAGTCCCAAACATGCTCAATGGGGGACAGATCCGGAGATCTTGCTGGCCAGGGTAGTTGACTTACACCTTCTAGAGCACGTTGGGTGGCACGGGATACATGCGGACGTGCATTGTCCTGCTGGAACAGCAAGTTCCCTTGCCGGTCTAGGAATGGTAGAACGATGGGCTCGATGACGGTTTGGATGTACCGTACACTATTCAGTGTCCCCTCGACGATCACCAGAGGTGTACGGCCAGTGTAGGAGATCGCTCCCCACACCATGATGCCGGGTGTTGGCCCTGTGTGCCTCGGTCGTATGCAGTCCTGATTGTGGCTCTCACATGCACGGCGCCAAACACGCATACGACCATCATTGGCACCAAGGCAGAAGCGACTCTCATCGCTGAAGACGACACGTCTCCATTCGTCCCTCCATTCACGCCTGTCGCGACACCACTGGAGGCGGGCTGCACGATGTTGGGGCGTGAGCGGAAGACGGCCTAACGGTGTGCGGGACCGTAGCCCAGCTTCATGGAGACGGTTGCGAATGGTCCTCGTCGATACCCCAGGAGCAACAGTGTCCCTAATTTGCTGGGAAGTGGCGGTGCGGTCCCCTACGGTACTGCGTAGGTTCCTACGGTCTTGGCGTGCATCCGTGCGTCGCTGCGGTCCGGCCCCAGATCGACGGCCACGTGCACCTTCCGCCGACCACTGGCGACAACATCGATGTACTGTGGAGACCTCACGCCCCACGTGTTGAGCAATTCGGCGGTACGTCCACCCGGCCTCCCGCATGCCCACTATACTCCCTCGCTCAAAGTCCGTCAACTGCACATACGGTTCACGTCCACGCTGTCGCGGCATGCTACCAGTGTTAAAGACTGCGATGGAGCTCAGTATGCCATGGCAAACTGGCTGACACTGACGGCGGCGGTGCACAAATGCTGCGCAGCTAGCGCCATTCGACGGCCAACACCGCGGTTCCTGGTGTGTCCGCTGTGCCGTGCGTGTGATCATTGCTTGTACAGCCCTCTCGCAGTGTCCAGAGCAAGTATGGTAGGTCTGACACACCGGTGTCAATGTGTTCTTTTTTCCATTTCCAGGAGTGTATATGGTCTACATCCTCGGCGAAGATCGGATTTCGGAATTTAGTGAATAGCCCCTTCTATTTAGCGCGTCGTCTATCTGCAAGCGTGTCCCACTTCAAACTTTCTATGATTTGTAACGCTCTCGCGATGGCTAAATGTACATTATGAATCTTGTCGCTCTTCTTTGAACCTTCCCAATCTCTTGAATCAGACCTAACTTGGTAAGAATCCCATACAGACGAACAATACTCTAAGACTAGACGAACTAACGTATTGTAAGCTATTTACTTTGTTGAAAGACAGCATCGCTTCAGGATTCTACCAATAAACTGCAATCTAGAGTTCGCCTTACCCGTTACTTGTGTAATCTGATCATTCCATTTCAGATCATTTCGAATAGTCACACCCAGATACTTGACTGATGTTACCGCTTCCAATGACTGATCATTTATTTTGTACTCATACATTAATGGAGATTTTCGACTTGTTGTACGCAATAGGTTACACTTACTAATATTGAGAGATAACTGCCAGTCATTACACCACGCATTTATTTTCTGCAAATCCTCATTGATTTGTTCACAACTTTCGTCTGATACTACTTTTCTGTAGACTAAAGCATCATCGGCAAACAGTCTAAGGTCGCTGTCAATACTATCAACCAGATCGTTTATGTAAATCATAAAAAGCAGAGGACTTATTACGCTGCCCTGGGGCACACCTGAAGTTACTCTTGTTTCTGTTGAAGTGACCCCGTTCAGGGGCGACTTACTGGTCCCTGTCTGTTACAAAACTTTCTATCCAACCGCATATGTCACTGGATAGACCGTAAGCACGTACTTTTTGTAGGAAGCGACAGGTTGGAACTTTCGAAAGTCGAGAAATATGGCATCAACCTGGGAGCCGGTACCTAGAGCCTGTTGTAAATCATGCACAAAGAAGGCCAGCTGTGTCTCGCATGACCGCTGTTTCCTAAAACCGTGCTGGTTTCTGCATATGAGCTTCTCAGAGTCTAGAAAGGTCATTATGTCTGAACACAAAATATGTTCCATGATTCTACGACAAATCGATGTCAGTGAAATTGGCCGGTAATTATGTGCACCCGATTGTCTACCCTTTTTTATAGATTGCTATGACCTGGGCCTTCTTCCAGTCCCGTGGAGCTTTCCGCCGTTCCAATGATCTCTGAAGATGACGGATAAGAATGGTGCTATTAAAATGTTACGGGGATACCGTCTGGGCCAGATGCCTTTCTGCGTCTAAGGATCTTAACTGTTTTATAATCCCAGATACACTAAACACTATGTCAGCCATCCTTTCATTTGTTCGATAATTGAAAGGGGGAATGGTGCTGCAGTCCTCTATCGTAAACGAGCTTTCGAAAGCTAGGTTTAGAATTTCGGCCTTCTGTTTATCATCATCAGTTACAATACCCGTACTGTCAACAAGAGAAGGTATTGAATTATTTGTGGCGTTCATAGATTTTACGTACGACCAAAATATTTTGGGGTTATTTTTAAATTCTGCAGATTAAATATTGCTTTCAAATTCGTTAAAAGAGTCTCTCATTGTCCTTCTGATAACTGCTTTCATTTCGCATAATTTCTGTTTGTCATCGGGGCAGTGTTTACGTTTAAGACGATTATGCAAAATTCTCTGCTTTCTCAGCAACTTTCTAATATGTTTGTTGTACCAAGGTGGATCCTTCCGCTCCCCTATACTTTTGCTAGGCATATACGTCTCTAGCACATAGTGGACAATACCTTTAAATTCCGACCAAAGATGCTCAATATCTTTGTGTCCCGCGGTGAATTTTTGGAACTGACTATGAAGACATTTATTAATGACACTTTTATTTGCTTTCCCAAACAAGAAAACTCTACGCTGTTTCTTTGTTTTTTCTTGCAACTTCCACTGACATAGGAGCCACAACGACATTACGGATGCTAATATCTTCTTCTAGATTAACTTCCTCAAAAAGATCAAGTCTGTTTGTCGCCAAGATATCTGATATGTTCCCATCTCGAGTTGGTTTTCTAACCAATTGCTCAAGGTTGCATGTTGAGAGCGCTCCTACGATAACGTAACACGAATCTTTGCTTCTGCCCCCTGCGATAAACGTGTAATTTCCCCAGTCAATGGATGTTAGAGTAAAGTCTCCACCTATAACTAATGGATAATTTGGGTATTTACTTCCTATGCACTCAAGACTTTCACTGAAACGTTCTGCGACGTTTGTTGCGGATGCTGGTGGTCTATAAAAACATCCTAATACAATGGTCAGTTCTTGTCTGATTGTCAGCTTTATCTAGTAATGAAGCCGCCACTGTTGGGATACGTTTAGAAAAACCAGGTTACGAGCTTCTCTGACGTACATCTAACACAGAAAAGATTTAAAAAATAAAAATTGTTCAAATGGCTCTGAGCACTATGGGACTTAAGATCTATGGTCATCAATCCCCTAGAACTACTTAAACCTAATTAACCAAGGACATCACACAACACCCAGTCATCACGAGACAGAGAAAATCCCTGACCCCCCCCCCCCCCCCCTCCCCGTGGATCGAACCCGGGAACCCGGGCGCGGGAAGCGAGAACATTACCGCACGACCACGAGCTGCGGACCCAGAAAAGATCAGCAAATGTCGTAACACCCTAAATTATAATTCGCATACATGTCTGACAGACGTGTATCCAGGAAAACTAGCAGGTGGAGTCGATCTTAAGCGAATCTGAGGGTTTCGAGAGGATACCACAGCTTTCCAGAATCGGTCGCAGTATTAAAAGGGCATTTGGACACACGATACGAAATGTATATACCAGGGCAGATGAAATCACCTATCCCGCGCTGGAAACGGTGTACAGAATTTAGCTGAAGTCTATGAAACTCCCTGCCAGTAAATCTGAGATGGTGGATCTATTTGTATCGGTACATGAACATTTTGCACTGAAATCATTTATAGGAAATTTGAGACTGAGCATGGCAGAACGGCTTTTAGCACACAAGAATCATGCTGTTTAACGTGAAAATGTCTCGTATATTAAATCAGCTGGATACACATACTACTACTCAGCCGTATGCACAGCATACTGTTTATGTATGAAGTCAGGTAGTTGGATGAGGAGATGAGATTCGACGTTGTCTTTACAGGAGTCAAATACTTAGCAAGATTAGATTAGATTAGATTAGATTTACTTTGATTCCAATTGATCCGTAGTGAGGAGGTCCTCCAGGATGTAGAACATGTCGGAAAAACAACAATACATGACAAATATTTACAACTCAAACAAATAAGCTAACGTACCATTCCACAGGTCCCAAGTGGCATGGCCGTCATTTTTTTTAATGAACGCTGTATGAAAGAATCATTTTACAAATATTAATGCACTGAATTTAAAATTAAAAAGTTTTTTATTTATTTATAAGGTAATAACCGTGTAATAAAACTACTAAATACTTATCTACAGTGAACATATTACTGCACTGAATTGGTGCAGAAGTTAGATTGTACTTACACACGCACACACACACACACACACACACACACACACACACACACACACACACACACACACACACACACACTTATTTACAATCAACACACTACTGCCCTGAAATTGTGCAGAAGTTATATTGTACTTACATACATATATATGCACAAATCAGTTGGTTCTACTGAGAAATTTATCAATGGAGTAGAAAGAGTTGGCCACCAATAAATCCTTTCGGCTTCTCTTAAATTGAATTTCATTGGTTGTTAAGCTATTTATGGCTGCTGGCAAGTTATTGAAAATGTGTGTTTCTGAATAATGCACACCTTCTTGTACAAGACTAAGTGACTTTAAATCCTCGTAAAGATTATTCCTACTTCTAGTATTGATTCCATGAATTGAGCTGTTGGTTTGAAAAAGTGGTATATTTTTAATGACAAATTTCATTAAGGAATAAATATATTGGAAAGCAGTAGTTAGTATCCCTAGTTCCCTAAACAAGCTTCTGCAGGATGCTCTTGAGTTCACACCACATATAACTCTTATTGCTCGTTTTTGTGCCCGGAAAACTTTAGCTTGGCTTGATGAATTGACCCAAAAAATAATCCCATATGACATTATGGAATGAAAGGAAGCATAGTATGCCAGCTTTTTCATTTTTATATCCCCCATGTCTGACACAATTCGCATTGCAAAAAGAGATTTGTTAAGACGCTTCAGCAGTTCTGTGGTGTGCTCCTCCCAGTTGAATTTATTATCAAGCTGTAATCCCAAGAATTTAACACTGTCCATTTCTTCTATCTGCTTGTCATCGTATGTTAGGTATATACTCGTGGGACACCCCTTACAAATTCTGAACTGCATGTAGTGTGTTTTTTCAAAGTTTAGTGACAAAGAATTGGCTAGGAACCAGTGATTAATGTCCACAAATATTTTATTAGCTGACCTTTCTAAGACTACACTTGATTTGCTATTTATTGCAATGTTTGTATCATCGGCAAACAAAACGAACTTGGCTTCTGATAATGTTACTGATGAAACGTCATTGATATACACAAGAAAAAGAAGGGCCCTAAAATGGAACCTTGTGGGACCCCACAAGTAATTAGTTCCCAGTTGGATGATGCCTGAAAGCTTGATACAATGTCTCTTTCCTAATAACACCCTTTGTTTCCTGACAGATATATAAGATTTGAACCATTTTGCAGCATTTCCTGTTACACTATAATATTCTATTTTCCTTAAAAGGATATTGTGATTTACACAGTCAAATGCCTTTGACAGATCACAAAATATACCAGTTGCCTGCAATTTTTTGTCTAATGAATTAAGCACATTTTCACTGTAAGTGTAGATAGCCTTCTCAATATCAGAACCCTTTAGAAATCCGAACTGTGACTTTGACAGTATGTTATTTGAGATAAGCTGGTTATAAAGCCGATTATACATTACTTTTTCTAAAATTTTTGAGAATGCTGGCAAAAGTGGAATTGGACGGAAATTTGATGCTATTTCTTTATCTCCCTTCTTAAACAGTGGCTTACTTTCAGCATATTTCAACCATTCAGGAAATATTCCACTGATAAATGACTGGTTACACATATAGCTTAATATGTTACTTAACTCAGAATCACAAGCGAGGCAACATCCAACTCTATAAGAAACTGGGCAAGTCATCACTACAGGGGAACCTCCAGTGTCAAAGATAATAGTCCATAATAAAGCCCTGAGGGCTGTGAGAATAACACAGGTCTGTGCTCGTTCTGATTATGCTCTTGTAGTAGAATTAAGCCTTCCTTTCGTCTCATGCCTTTTTTGTAAATGAAGTACTTTCAGGTCAACGATGAACCAGTATTAATTTAATTAATCTAAGGCGTATCTGCGAAGCTGTAGACAAAATGTATGTCATCGTGATGTTGCATGACGATGACTAATCAGTTTTACGGAACAGCAGCGCGCCAGATGCTTTTGGCCTTGAACCGTTTCACTCGCAATACTTGACGTTGACACCACGAACAGCCAAATCTCATGTAGAAAACGAAATGAGAAACAAGTTATTAGGAAGGCCACCACATTTTATTGTGCTTGTTGCATAGATGGGCAATAGCAGCAGTGCGTTTCCCAGAGGCCATATCGAAAATGAGACAGATCTCAGACATGGGTATTCTCTCTCATGTGCTCTGTTCAGTGTTATCTTAGAGAAGATAATTACGTAAAGCAGACAACAGGAGAGACCTGGAGTAAAGATGGACGGTAATCTGAACTGTCTCGCATAAGCATACTTCAAATCCACGATTGTGATTATATTCCTAACTCCTCGAAACTAACTGCAGGCTAGCTACTCCGTTAAGACCTACCCGTTAAACTTGAATTGTGAGCAAAGTTAAATGGATAAAGCGAAATTACGGCCCTCGGCATAGACCTTAAAGTGGGGAATTAGCATAAATCTGAATGTGGTTGGCGCTATCTGACTGGAATAATGTACTTGCATATGATATAGTATGATCGAAAGCGTCTTTCTGATCACTGATTACTTGCATAATTAATTGCATAATAGATATAATGAAGGTACCAAATAGAAACACTGATTAGTTAAATACTCCAATTTATTCACAAGATCCATCAGTTTACGACATGTAAATTCAACTATGGAAAATGTGACAATCCTGTTTCCAAACTCAAGAATTTACGCTCAAATAAAACACAACGATAATTCCACTCTATACAACCCAGCCAATTCCTGACTGAAACAGTGACTGGAAGTAGATGACTACCCCCAAAAGTCACTACTCTGCTGGTACTGAGAATTATGGCGTTGTTGTACCATCCTCGACGCCGTAGCAGTGCTGGCCCTTCGTGAAGAAGACGTTGTCAGCGCCCTGTCGGAGCGCGAAGTTGTTTCAGCCCCAACTGTGGTGCAACGCCAAGACGATCTGTCCTCTATAGCCATCATCCATGGATTCGACCCGGCCACCTCCGCGATGAAAGCGCAAAAGAATGCGGACACCTCCGTGAGCAAACGCCAAATGCCTTCTCTCATGGCGCTCACTTATGCCCTCCTAACTGCTTCTCGCCAAAACAGTGCTAGCTGCTAACTGCAAAATTAAGAAATACTGCTGCCCAATCATGATGATTCCCTCCAGCTAGAAAATCTCAACAAAATAGCGCTCGCCTTCAGACGCCAATCACAATAAAAACATCTTCCCTACTATCAAAAAACAATGACTTCAGAGTTGCGCTCTTGACGTCACACGCTATTATGCCAATCACACGTTCTCCCACATATGCCGTTTGCCTCGCACCTCAGGGCTCGAGAAATAAAGCAGGAACCGTACGAGACTAGACTTTGTCTCTTTCAGACCACGCTTCCTGCATCCGGTAGATGGTTGTCTCCAAAGGAGGTCAGCAAAACACAGAAATGCTCCCCCGCCTCCGTACTTGGCACCGCACTGCTCACCGACAGGACATTAGCCTGTGCAGTGTTACAGGTGGACAGTAGCTGACCGGACCACTGAATGGGTGTTCCCTCTTCTGTTGTAAGAATTCGCCACTCAGGTACGCAGTCCTTGGCCCCCAGCCGGTCCTGTTAGGCCGCTACGTTCCCTGATCGCCATATCAAATCCAACGTGCAGTGTATTCGCATGCGCACCAGAAACGTCCACAGTCCAATGAGTCCACCACTTCGTTAATAAAGGAAAGAAATGACAATTGCACAGAACATCGTACTCCCAGTCACTGTGAATCCATCTCATCAATAAAAGTTCTCGTACCGATTTATCCTGTTGTCGATCTCTGAATTACAAAATCAGACTCTAATTTTGATGTTGGTTGTTTTTTGGGGAAGGAAACCAGTCAGCGTGGTCATCGGTCTCACCGGATTAGGGAAGGATGGGGAAGGAAGTCGGCCGTGCCCTTTCAGAGGAACCATCCCGGCATTTGCCTGGAGTGATTTAGAGAAATCACGGAAGACCTAAATCAGGATGGCCGGACGCGGGATTGAACCGTCGTCCTCCCGAATGCGAGTCCAGTGCTAATTTTGATGAGAAAGCTGTGTAAATTATCTGCTGCCTTTCAAGACGATATAGTGTTGCTAAGTGAATCAAAAGGATGTACAAGAAAATGGACAACTATGCACGGAAGGGTGGGCTAAAAGTTGATAAGTGAAATCGGAATTCATGCGGTTATGAAGAACATAAGAGCAGGAAGAATTTCTTGAGGTAGATGGCGCGAGGTTTAAGAGAGTTCACCAGTTCAAATACCGGGTGATCAAAAAGTCAGTATAAATTAGAAAACTGAATAAATCACGGAATAATGTAGATAGAGAGGTATAAATTGACAAACATGCTTGGAATGACATGGGGTTTTATTAGAACCAAAAAGTACAATAGTTCAAGAAATGTCAGACAGATGGCGCTTCATCTGATCAGAATAGCAACAATTAGCATAACAAAGTAAGACAAAGCAAATATGATGTTCTTTACAGGAAATGCTCAATATGTCCACCATCATTCCTCAACAATAGCTGTAGCCGAGGAATAATGTTGTGAACAGCACAGTAAAGCATGTACGGAGTTATGGTGAGGCATTGACGTGAGATGTTGTCTTTCAGCACCCTTAGAGATGTCGGTAGATCACGATACACTTGCGACTTCAGGTAACACCAAAGCCAATAATCGCACGGACCGAGGTCTGAGGACGTGGGAGGCCAAGCATGACGAAAGTGGCGACTGAGCACACGATCATCACTAAACGACGCGCGCAAGAGATCTTTCACGCGTCTAGCAATATGGGGTGGAGCGCCATCCTGCATAAACATCGTGCGTTCCAGCAGGCGTTAATTAGCCAGGCTGGGGATGATGCGATTCTGTAACATATCGGCGTACCTCTCACCCGTCACGATGGCAGTTACAAAACCAGAATCACGCATTTCCTCGAAGAAAAAAGGTCCGATAACGGTAGATGTGGTCAATCCAACCCATACCGTGACTTCCTCTTCTGCAGTTGTGGGCGTTGACAGACCCTCGGAGCGTGAAATGAGCTTCGTCGGTCCACAACACGTTACTCAACCAATCGTCATCTTCCGCCATCTTTTGAAACGCCTACACTGCAAATGCCCTCCGCTTCACTAAATCGCCAGGTAACAGTTCATGATGCCGATGGATTTTGTACGGAAAGCATTGGAGGGTACACCTCAGTGCCAACCAAACAGTAGTGTATGGAATACCGGTGTGACGTGCGACTGCACGAGCGCTGACTTCCCCGTGCGTAGACGAACCCGGTACAGTCTCCATTTCTTCCTGAGGTGTCTCAGCAGCATTACGCCTTCTGCTCGGTCGGCCATTACGGGGTCTATCGTCTAAACAACCCGTGTCTTCGAACTAAGAAATCATTCTCGCCACAGCTGCATTTGTCAACGGACCTTTACCGGTTTGAATCCCCTTCCTTTGGCGATAGGATCGTAACGCTGAACTAGCACATTCCCCATTCTGATAATAGAGCTTCACTAAAAGCGCCTTTTCAGGTAACGTCAACATGCTGCGACTGCTGGCGCGTCTGATTCTCTCTCTCATTTCAGCTCCTTTTATACACGATTGTCATGCGCAGTCATTGACGTTTTTCTGTCCAGCGCCATCTGTCGGACCTTTCGTGAACTTATTTTTTTTTTTTTAAAAACCCCATGTCATTGCAATCATGTGTGTCCATTCTTACCCCTCTATCTACATTATTCCGTTGTTTATTAAGTTTTCAAATTTATACTGACTTTTTGATCACCCGGTACTTGGGATCTTCGATTACTAGTGGGAACAGCATACAAATGGACATCAAGAAAGGATAGCAGTGGGAATGAAATGCATGTATACCCTAATGGAGAATATCAGCTCAAAATCAAGATCAGAAAACACTAAGATGAGAATCTAGAACACAGTGATAGACCCAGCAATCAGGTACGGTTCAGAAACGTGGAGCATGGATAAACGAGAAATGCAAAAACTACTAACATTTGAAAGAAGAGAAATAAGGAAAATACTGGGACTGATCTTACATTAATAATCATGGAAGAGGAAGAACGCGGGAATCTACCTCTTGACTCAACAACCAACAATTCTACAAAAGCTGGAGAGCAAAGAATCCAGTGGGCGGGCCATGTAGCCCTTGTGCCAAAAGAAAGAAAGATGAAGAAAGCACTTGATGGGAAGCCAATCTCCAGACGCCGCATAGGACGACCCAGGCAGTGCTGGATGGACGACCTGCATAAGGGCCAAGCAGGTCTGAGGAACCGAGCACAAAACAGGGAGGAATGGAAGTAGTTTGTTCAAGCAGCACACGATCTGTAGGTTTTTGATCGCTGGATACGTTTGTATGTGTTGGATTTAATACAAAGTGCAACCTAGGTGGAATATTGAATTAAAAGTGCAAAAGACGTACCGGACGAAACAGCCTGTATCAGATACGTCTGTTTATCTGAGATAATGACTGCGGCGTTGGAGATAAGTACAGGTGTAGCTCCTGTCTTGAACAGTCAGCACCGGCTCTTCCACATGACAAGCTGTGTGTAGATAGGTAAGCAGCAAGCGTTCCTCACAGCAGCTCGGATTTCAACTACGAAACTGTTACTTTGTTATTTTTGCGTTGCTAACTATTTTCTTATAGGGATATGTAAATTTTTAAGGCATTGCTTGATACTTTAGTATTCATATTCACATTTTACGATCTAATATAGTGCACCATAGTTGACTCCGTCGCTGCATTGGAATTAATGTTTACCAATGAAACGAATCAGAAAGAAATGTTTGTACGTCTCTTTCAGGATAATTCTTCATTTTTAATCGTGCCATGAAAGTTTTTCTGTACCCATCGTCCTAATACTGGTTCCGCAACCACAGAATTTCTCTATATAGTCGTACGTAACACTTTGCTTTGTCGAAATATATAGAGGGTAGAACAGATGTATTTTTGACTATTATTTGTGTTTATATGAACAGAAACAGATGTGTTTTCTACAGCAATGTCGTTAGAGAGTGTTACTCAGTACTAACTAGGGTCGGGAAATAAATCGGTCTTTCGCTTCTTAATGATGAAACCAAGTTTTAAGTCTAGAACCATTTGCAGAAATCTCAAAAACCATCACATTTGGATTTGATTACATCACTTCCCGATATACCCCGAAGTCTCTAAATGTAGTATGCTGGGGAAATATCACTGCAGAAACACAAGAAAACACACAAAATAGCAGTAATATCGGAACACTACCGTCGCTTGAATGACTGTCGTACAGTGATTCAGTGCTTATGTGGCATCGCTGTGGTACTCTGAACTTAGTGAGTCTTGATGTACACCGTTGATGTATGGGATGTATACTGATGCCTGACACAGGAAACTCGAATTTCAGCGATGTAGCTGCCATTAACACTCTAGCTTGCGCAATGGAATTAGTTTATAAACAGGAAGAACGTCCCGAAACAGCAGCTTAATCTCTAAATCTTTTACCACACCTTTCAACATTAGAAGTGCGTTTTGATATCAGTGTTTAGTCAGGCTAAATGCGGAGTCAGTATTAATTGAATAAAATAACTATTCACAATAGATATCGTGTGCTTCGTAAAATCTCCTAGATTACTTCTTATATATCTGATGCTAGTATGGAATTTTTTCATAATAGATTAGTAAACAGTATAATTTACTGTAAGTAAACTGTGAATATAATAGAGTGTGTGATTGTTTTAGCTCGAGAAATTACTACAACTGTAGGGAACAAATAATCAAAATGGATTATGTCCATATTTTAGTTAATTATTATTAAACTAGGTACAATTGAATTGTAACAGGAATATAACTGACATTTATTGGCATAGGGTTATTTTATTTACTATTTATGTCCCACTGGAAATTTGAAGTTTTATTTTGTAGTATTGGCTCAAGACTATACATACGACAGCAACGTAACGATTTTATGGTCTTGAGAAATGTCATAACATCGTCGTAATAAAGAACCGGGTCTGGCTTCCTTTGGAAAAGGATACCAAGACGTGGCCAGTCCTCTTCGAGTACCAGTGAGCTAATATTATACTGTATGTGGCGATTGGTAAATGCTAGTTCATATGACGTTTCTGAGGAGCTTGATGTAGGAGCAGGGGGGATACAGTGTGTCAAAGGAAGACTTAATGTTGTGCAAGAGTGATGCAAGTGATATCCATGGAGAGTAAGAAAGTTGAATTTGACGTCAAAGTGAGGTTGAGTCAGGTGGTACGAAGGCGAATTAAATCATGGAGCGGCGGCGATAGGCGTGAAAAGAGGGAGTAAGAGAGAACGGTTAGACTGTTACAATTCGCTAGCTGATGGAGTGATCGTATTTAAGTAAATTCCTAACGAACTGGGATGTAGGGTATTATCCCCATAAGCGAAGCCTTTTTTTCTTGGGCACTTGCTTTATATTTGCTGCATATTGTAATCCGGATAAATGAGGTCGGCGATTTCATGAGAAGTTGATCTACCCAGAGGCTGTTAACTAATCAGACCCAAAGTGGGATTAGTGGTCAATACAAATGGCTGCAGAGAAAGGAGGACCATCTGCAAGATCATACCGCCGTGAACAACGGGAGCGCTCTAGTTCATACCTAGCTATTTGTCATTATAGCAGCAGCGTGAAGCGGTCACTGCGGACTGCAAGAGTTATAAGTAGACGGAGAGAGAGACGTGATATTTAGCCGGAAAATTTCCCCTTTTCCCTTCCCGCCCCCTCCCCTGCCTCTCAATTTTCAGAAACATGTTATCGACGTAATGACCCAGATTTTGGACCAGTAGCAGATAAATTATCTAGTCTGATATTGAGAGATAAGATATGGCCTAACAGGGAAGTGTTGACATTATAGGTAAAAGAAAAGTCAGTCACATTCACAATATTTCTGCCGACATTTATAAAATTTTTGGAAGTGTTCATCACAGAACATCTGTAAAATGGTTAGATTTTCCTTATGTTCGGAACCGATGTCCATAATCAATATTAGTGTAAGAAGTGAACGTCACAGACGCGAAAGCGCTTTTGTATTCGTTGTGGCACGGAAGCATGCTTGAAATAAGTGCTATGACAGTTCATGACGATTACTGAATGTAGGTTGGCATCGCAAACATACTCTGTTGGTCACAAATCAGGGAACCACACAGGCCAGTCAAGAGTCCATAGCCGGCCGTTGTGGCCAAGCGGTTCTAGGCGCTTCAGTCCGGAATCGCGCTGCTGCTATGGTCGCTGGTTCGAATCCTGTCTCGGGCATGGATGTGTGTGATGTCCTTAGGTTAGTTAGGTTTAAGTAGTTCTAAGTCTAGGGGACTGATGACCTCAGATGTTAAGTCCCATAGTGCTCAGAGCTATTTGAAGAGTCCATTCACACCTCAAGGCGACTGTGGAGTGAAGTGCAGTGTGGGATATTGCATTAGCCTGTTGAAAAATTCGTACACTGGTCATGAAAGGTGTGACTGCAGGTATCACCATAGTTGCCACGGTCTAGCGAGCATTCAGCCTCCTCTCGACAAGCACCTTATAAGTCCTGTTGTCATATTCAACAGTTCCCGCGACCCGTTTCCAGGAGCTTGAGAGGTATGGCTCTTAAGAATCGATGGTTCCTGAGACCTTTCACCAGGTCGTCTACTGACACGTTGACGTCGATCTGACAGCCACAAACAGAAACGAGACTTATCACTGGACACCGTAGAACACCCTTCAACGTCCCATTTTACTCTGGCTCTACACTTTAATAGTCTATTGTCTGTGGTATGGTTTCAGCGGGAACTGATGCATGGTAGCTCGAGATCTCAGCCCAGCTTACAATTAGCTGTTCCAGATTGTTCGTAATAACATCCTTTCTGTAGAATTTTGATGAAGGCTGACTCCACAGTCTAAATTTAATTAGTGAATGAAGTCCAACACTTTGTCGTTGTCAATCATTAGGGTATGTTAGAGAGCAATTCCTTCTTTCTTTCCTGCCGCCACACCGTACCCCCCCCCCCCCCCCCCAGGACGGAAGCAATGAACCTCAACTGTCCGTGTCAAGTGTAAATCGTGACGTGTTGCAAATGTCACCGACGCGTGTAACTGAGGCAGAACGCTGAGACCAGCCTGGTATTCACCTAGCGGGGTGTGGAAAACCGCATAAGAACCACATCCAGGCTGGCCGGCACACCGGCCCTCGTCGGTAATCCGCTGCGCGGATTCGATCCGGGGCTGGCGCGCCTACCCGAGTCCAGGAAGCAGTGCGTTAGCGCTCTCGGCTACCCTGGGGTGTCGGATGTTAGAGACCAATCTACAACGCTAAAGTATGACGTACTAGAACATAGTTTCCAGCAGTCTGAACCAAAATGCGTATGATGGTAAAAGTATACCCGCTCTTCCACATACCATGTGAACAAAAATAATGTGCGAATCACAAAAGCAGCAATCATCTTGCGTAAAAATAAAAAGAATAAAATAAAAACAACCTCCACAATTATTGACAGCCATATGCGGAATGACTTCATTCAACGCTATGTGCAGCCTCTTCTCGTATTTCAACTGTTGTAATCTGCGTCTTGGTCAGAGCCAGTTGAGCGACCCGAAGATCGCACCGTGGCGTGGTACTTCTGGAAGAACACGTGTGTACTTTTCTTACCACGCTGTTGTCCTGTCTCGCCACCACTCCTTATGTAGTCATTGCACTACAGCAAGTATGCTTGGGATCTGTCAGTATGGTGCTCCCATGTCCCTCATGCCACTGACTGGACCTTTCACAAAGTCCGAAAGATAACGATAACCTACAGGTCTCAGACACGGAGCACGTCCTCTGGGCATGATATATTGCGATCTCCGATGAAAATTTCCAGTAATGGTAGATACACCTAATAAACGTCATGAACTTACACCATTCTTCATCTGTAGGATTTGGTTTTTTTTCTATACTGAAAATGAGTTCACTTACGGATGAAGTTTTAATTAACACATCACGGAAATTCTGGACTAGCAGTCTGCTAGCATTCGGCTGAGCTGTCATTTCTGTAACACTTTCCACTTCCGTGAGTGTATGCGAACTGTGAAATCATTTACTTACCTCGGGATACAGAGAATGTAGTTTCGTTGCAAGATAGTTAGCGGTAGTAAATGGACAGACCATGTGTCTTACTACTGATGTGCACTGCAACATTTAGCGCTATGCGAGCAGCTGATCATTACAGTTTCACCTGATTCCATGGCTACCGTTATTACTCGCACGTGAATGATTTTAACGGTAGCAAGTCACGTGACAAAGAAACGCACACACCGTCAGCGGTCACAGACACGCATGCTTAAGTGAATGAAGAGCAGATCATCGATTTCATCGTTCGTCACTCACAAACAGATACATAGGCGGATACTAGCCTGTTCGTGAATGGGACATTGTGCCGCGGGGTAAATCAAAGATGGTACCAATCGGCCAGCCTCCTAGTTTCGACCAACGTTTTCCGTGGTTGTAAGGCAAATGCCGCAGCTGTTCAGATGGTTCAAATGGCTATGAGCGCTATGGGACTTAACAGCGGAGGTCATCAGTCCCCTAGAACTTAAAACTACTTAAGCCTAACTAACCTAAGGACATCACACACATCCATCCCCGAGGCAGGATTCGAACCTGCGACCGTACCGGTCGCGTGGTTCCAGACTGAAGCGCCGCAGCTGTGAACCTCGTGTACCAAGTATTCTCAATTGGGCACCTCTTTGCCACACCCTCAGGTCACTGATGTATGGCTGAAAAGAATCGGGAGACGGATAACGATCCACTCTACCCGATTTGATACGAAATGAAAAATGTGATAAAGAGAAAAAAGTGTATACTGCAGATTAACGTTGGCGTACAAAACAAGCGTCTCTACCACAAATATCCATACCTATATAATAGAAACCCCAATCACATATTTGTGTGTTTAAAGCCACAGTTGCAGTATCATATAATTAAATCATTAAATGCAGCAACAACGCAGACATTTTTCTCTCTCCCTTTCTGTGTCTCTCCCTCTTTCCCCTTCTCTCTCTCTCTCTCTCTCTCTCTCTCTCTCTCTCTCTCCCCCCCTCCCTCTCCCTCTCCTCCATGAAAACGCACAGTTCAGTCATTCTGCTCATAGAATGTACCTCTCATAGATTCCTTTTTTCCCGTTTCCAGACTGACTTTAGCTTATATCTGAATATATTCGAATCTCTGTTTTCCACAACGGTTTGTCGTGGCCTGACATAAGTGGGAGAGGGAGAAAACGGGTTACTGATCAGTCTGCGCTCCCGAGCGGTACAGAGCGGAAGGAAGAAGGACAATTCACAGTGAAGGCATTTAATTGTTTTCTTCTATCTGAGTCAGCACTGGTACAGGCAATTTATTAGAAATGCAGGTGGTGAGACTCGGTAGGGAACTCGTTGTGGAGACTCTTGGACAAACAGGGTTTTGAAATAGTTGTTTATTCCAGACAGGGCTAACTAATACACTGGAGGCTAGTTCTAACGTTAGAAAAAGCTGGAATAACAATGTTACAACATAAGCCAATGCTGAAGTTCCAGGAGTGGGTGCTAACCATAGTAGCAACCACTAGCAGTATCTTAAGGCAACAACTTAATTGCAAAACAAAACATACCGAATGTGACACTGTTCACTGAGGCACTCCATGTGAGAGAGCAGACTTACGCGGAGATGGACCGAGGCTGGAGTCGACGGACGCAGATTCAGTGCCCAGATCGTCTGACTGAGAACTCCGCCAAAATGCGGAATCTAGGGGTTTTAAAGAGTCACGTGGGGGCACTGTTTTTCCCACTTGAAGCCACCCAGCCAATCCCGCAGGTCTCTTACAGGCGTCTGCCAATCACGGTTTCGTTAGGTCCCCTATACTGCTCCTAAGGCGGGGACGTTAATGCAGTTGCACTTATGCAAACCGTATTTCATATCAACATTGTTCTGCTGAAAGCTAAACGTAACTGCTCTGCCAAACAAGGCTTGCAACATTATTGTTATACTTCATTTAGCCCCGCACTTAGGGCTACCCAGAGTAGGGACTGCTAGGCGAACAGTTTTTTTGGCGTTTTCCTCCCTTTCTAACCCTTGTGAGCTTACTGACGTTGCTGTTATCAGGGTTGGTATCAAGCTAGCTTTATACGTGGCTGTTGGTTACAAAGTTTTACGGTGGCAACCTACCACAGCGTCTAGACGACATATGAAGTTACATGTTAACTCTTTGAAGAGTAACTATCGCCCTGGGACCACGTCTGGGGGCGTCTGCATTTTCTCAAGGCTCTCCCCTTAAAGTTTACTTCATGTAACAATATCTCTCTTAGTTTCGTCTGCCCTCAGCATCGTCTCTGCTTCCGCGCCTTGGAGCGCCTGTCTTCCTTTCTCACAGCTTCAAGATAACACTACAGTAGCAAGGAATAACCAATGTATTACAGGTTTTTGTCCTCTAGTGCCATGGAACGTATTCTCCCTTGTCTTATCGCACGTCCTACCAGCCTGTCCTGTCTTCTAGGTAATGTTTTCGAAATATTCCTCTCCTCGCCGATTCTGCGAAGAACCCCCTCATTGCTTTCTCAATCGTTTAATTTTCAGCATCCGTCTGTAACATGCATATCAAGTGGATCGATTATCTTAATTTTTCGAATTCCTCGCAGCAGTACCGATTCACTTTCTTACTCCTGATGTTCAGAGAATTTATAGTTGCACTCGGCCTTAATGCTTCATTCTGCTTTTTTTTTTCTTTTTTTTCTTCTTTTTTTTTTAAGAACGTAGTAGACAGTCTTAAGAAGATTTTTAGGTTCTCGTTAGTGGTGGAACATTCACAGTTAATGATCCTTGGAGGTACAGTGTTTGATATGAAGCTAAGATAACACGAAATTTAAGAATTGGTCAACTGACGATTTATATATTTTTTCCGTTGAACTAATGAAATCCCAACAACTATAGTCACATCTCACACGAAATACATGTAGTATCGTATTGGTGCAGTAGGGTTTCAAATCCTTGAACAGTCGTTTTCCATCTCTACATGTGCTGGCTTGAAAGTCGGTACAGTTCCTATAAAAAGACTGCGTTCAGCACCATTTGGAAGTAGGATGTACAACGCTCTCCTAGCCATTCTTATCTTCCTATTTTGAAGCCACTTCCTCTCATTGAGAATCAGTCAACCTCAAGAATGTGAAAGTACCTCGTTCTAGTTCACCAACCAAAGAAAAGTCCCTATCAGTATAGGGAATTTGACTCTAAGCTAATCCCTCGCATCAGGATTGGGCGCAATAAGGCAATATGTGTACTGCTTCCTCAGTCATCTCATTCCAAACACTGTCTGGTTGTTATGAAATGTAAGTTAACCTCTTGCATCGTTCCCTCTTCCAGTAGGATGGCCGTGCTCAGGTACCTGACGTTACTGGTGGCGGTGGTGGCGGTGCTCGTGTGGCTGAAGCTGAACCAGACTCCGGCGGTGCCGCGGCTGGACAGCACCTGGTGGGTGACTCGCCGCCCCGAGAAGGCCGACGGCTCCATCCGGCCATTCACCATCAACATCTCAGACAGTGTAAGTCGATACACTTCAGCTCACCCCCTAAATCAGCGAACAGCCAAGTGTATTTCCAACAACAAATTTAGATACACTTCCCTGGGGCACGCCTAAGGTTACGTGTACATATGCTGATGACTCTCCATCCAAGATAACACGCTGTGACCTCCCTGGCAAAAAATCTTCAGTGCACTTACAAATTTCGTTTGATACTCCATACGAATACACTTTCGGTAGTAAATGTTGCTGTGATATTGAGTCCAATAGTTTTTCGAATTTAAAGAATGCTAAATGTCAGTGTAATTAGTTACTTACCTGCTCCATAGATCTTTTGAACGATTATTTTACCGAAATGATGTGGGACGAGTCAGTTTACGGGATATGTACTCATAGTTAGTGTTAACATTAGTGAATACCTTTCTTACCCCTCTTCATGGAAATAAAATTTAAACTATTGTTTATTTTTAACTTTAGTTTTACAGCCTACCACTTTCTAAACGTAAATTCGTCAGTGGAATAGAAGGACTTGTTCACAAGAAATGATTCTGGGATAGATTTAAAACCTGCTTTAATTCCTGTCAGACATTTTATGTTGGACTAACGGTCAAACATTTTGTTGCATACTGAACTCCTTTCTGTGTTACTGACAAGTTTAATAATGTCAATAAAAGTTTTCTCCTCTAGCGTTATTTCTCTTGTGCTCAGTGGCAGAACTGTACACGACGTTCAGAGTCGTCGCCATGCAATTCCTGGTCCATAGAAATAGGGTACGGGTGCAATCGATGCTGATGTAGCATTCTCAACACCGACGTTTTTGAGATACCCGATTCTCGCGAAATTTGACTGCTACTGATGTGCGGATTAGCCGCGACAGCAGCTAAAACACCTACTTGGGCATCATCATTTGTTGCAGGTCGTGGTTGACGTTTCACATGTGACTGAACACTTCCTGTTTCCTTAAATCACGTAACTATCCGGCGAACGGTCCGGACACTTGGATGATGTCGATCAGGATACCGAGCAGCATACATAGCACACGCCCGTTGGGCATTTTGATCATAATAGCCATACATCAACACGATATCGACCTTTTCCGCAATTGGTAAAGGGTCCATTTTTACACGGGTTATGTTTTTTTTTTGGGTCATCAGTCTACTGACTGGTTTGATGCGGCCCGTCACGAATTCCTCTCCTGTGCTAACCTCTTCATGTCAGAGTAACACTTGCAACCTACGTCCTCAATTATTTGCTTGACGTATTCCAATCTCTGTCTTCCTCTACAGTTTTTGCCCTCTACAGCTCCCTCTAGTACCATGGAAGTCATTCCCTCATGACTTAGCAGATGTCCTATCATCCTGTCCCTTCTCCTTATCAGTGTTTTCCACATATTCCTTTCCTCTCCGATTGTGCGTAGTACCTCCTCATTCCTTACCTTATCAGTCCACCTAATTTTCAACATTCGCCTATAACACCACATCTCAAATGCTTCGATTCTCCTCTGTTCCGGTTTTCCCACAGTCCATGTTTCACTACCATAGAATGCTGTACTCCAGATGTACATCCTCAGAAATTCCTTCCTCAAATTAAGGCTGGTATTTGATATTAGTAGACTTCTCTTGGCCAGAAATGCCTTTTTTGTCATAGCGAGTCTGCTTTTGATGTCCTCCTTGCTCCGTCCGTCATTGATTATTTTACTGCCTAGGTAGCAGAATTCCTTAACTTCAGTGACTTCGTGACCATCAATGCTGATGTTGAGTTTCTCGCTGTTCTCATTTCTACTACTTCTCATTACCTCCGTCTTTCTCCGATTTACTCTCAAACCATACTGTGTACTCATTAGACTGTTCATTCCTCTTCAACTGTGTTGCCTAATGCGCTATTCCTTATTGCTGTATCTATAGCGTTAGAAAACTTCAAACGTATCTCGTCATTCCTTAGAACTTCCGTATCCCACTTCTTTGCGTATTGATTCTTCCTGACTAATGTCTTGAACTTCAACCTACCCTTCATCGCTACTGTATTGTGATCTGAGTCTAGATCTGCTCCTGGGTACGCCTTACAATCCAGTATCTGATTTCGGAATCTCTGTCTGACCATGATGTAATCTAATTGAAATCTTCCCGTATCTCCTGGCATTTTCCAAGTATACCTCCTCCTCTTGTGATTCTTGAACGGGGTATTCGCTGTTACTAGCTGAAACTTGTTACAGAACTCAATTAGTCTTTCTCCTCCTTCATTCCTTGTCCCAAGCCCATATTCTCCTGTAACCTTTTCTTCTACTCCTTCCCCTACAACTGCATTCCAGTCGCCCATGACTATTAGATTTTCGTCCCCCTTTACATACTGCATTACCCTTTCAATATCCTCATACACTTTCTCTATCTGTTCATCTTCAGCTTGCGAAGTCGGCATGTATACCTGAACTATCGTTGTCGGTGTCGGTCTGCTGTCGATTCTGATTAGAACAACCCGGTCACTGAACTGTTCACAGTAACACACCCTCTGCCTGACCTTCCTATTCATAACGAATCCTACACCTGTTATACCATTTTCTGCTGCTATTGATATTGCCCGATACTCATCTGACCAGAAATCCTTGTCTTCCTTCCCACTTCACCTCACAGACCCCTACTATATCTCTATTGAGCCTTTGCATTTCCCTTTTCAGATTTTCTAGTTTTCCTACCACGTTCAAGCTTCTGACATTCCACGCCCCGACTCGTAGAACATTGTCTGTTCGTTGATTATTCAATCTTTTTCTGATGGTAACCTCCCCCTTGGCAGTCCCCTCCCGGAGATCCGAATGGGGGACTATTCCGGAATCTTTTGCCAATGGAGAGATCATCATGATACTTCTTCAACTACAGGCCACATGTCCTGTGGATACACGTTACGTGTCTTTAATGCAGTGGTTTCCATTGCCTTGTGCATCCTCATGTCGTTGATCATTGCTGATTCTTCCGCCTTTAGGGGCAATTTCCCACCCCTAGGGTGGCCTTTGACAAGGCCGTTGGCAGAATGAGGCTGACTTCTTATGCCGGAAGTCTTCGGCCGCCAATGCTGATTATTTATCAAAATTTAGGAAGTAGCGGGGATCGAACCCGGGACCGAAGACGTTTCGATTATGAATCAAAGACGCTACCCCTAGACCACGGGTATCACGAAGCAATTACCGTCCTCACTGGCGGAATGTTACGTGACACCACGTACTTATACGTTTGTGACTATTACAGCTCCATCTACCACAAAGCGTAAAAAGTGGTGCAACTAAAACATTCATATTTCTATCTACCACAAAGCGTAAAAAGTGGTGCAACTAAAACATTCATATTTCTTTACGTACTACAGGAATATGTTATCAAAATTGGGGTTCCTATTAAAAAATAAACAAAACGCAGCTGATATCCGTTTGCCCTATGGCAGCGCCATCTGCTTTCTTCCTTCACGCTAGACGAGTTTCGTTGTTTGTAGTTTTCTTCGTTTGATGCTTATTTCGTGTGATATTTGGCCCGGTCACTATCAATGGACCACACACACACACACACACACACACACACTCACACACACACATATGGTTCATCCAGAAAGTAAGGTTCCGCATTTTTTTTTTTTTTAATACGACAACTTAGTTACATGAAAACAGTGTTTCCCGGTATTCTCTTGCGTAATCATCAAAAGAACTGAGGCACTTGTCATATTGCGGAATCAAATCAACTTTAACATTCTTGTGTCGTAGAAGTCTGCCGCATGTGAATCGAAAGAGCAGAGTCGTCCGCTTGGTTTCCGCGGTCAAGTAAGAAATCCACGTCTCGTTGACCGTGACGATCCTGTCGAGGAACTCGTCGCCGTCATCATGATGATGCTGCACAAATGCCAGTGCTGCTCCAAGGCGTTTCGTTTTGTGCTCGGGTGTAAGGTTTTCGGCACGCAAATGACAGACAATTTCTTGAACAG
The DNA here is from genome assembly GCF_023897955.1 of Schistocerca gregaria. Lineage (NCBI taxonomy): Eukaryota > Metazoa > Arthropoda > Insecta > Orthoptera > Acrididae > Schistocerca > Schistocerca gregaria. The sequence goes on along the minus strand of NC_064920.1, from coordinate 321,160,786 downwards.
GAAGTGGTTAGCGACAATTTCCTGCAAGACGGATAGCGATATCTGCGGAAATTGACTGCTAAGCTCCGTAATCATGAAGCGACGGTCCGGCAGGATACGCCGCCGCGCCAGCTTAACGGGAAGATCACTGATGAGGGGCGGTCGCCCACTCCTCCCCGTTTATCACGGATGCTTGACGACCTTCGGAAAAAAACTTACACCAGCGAAGCACCAACTGTTTGAGCATGATGTTCTTCCCGTAGACCCAACAGATGAATTTGGATGGCGCTATGTTTTGTGCGTTAAAGAACCTTACCACTGGCCGAACCTCGTAGGCGGCGGGAGAACGAATAAGACACCATTTTGGGACACTACTGCCGCGACACTGGCACCCGTTCGGCCGGCGTTTCAGTGCCACGTCACAGATCTGTTGTGCATGCGCTATTTTCCCGGCTAAATACGTCTACTTTAAAGGAAACGACATCGGGAAACTTACTTTCTGGATGTAGCTCGAGTGGACCCAAAAGTGAACTTTATGGGACTCTAATTGTGATTTCTACTCAGTAACCTAAATTTTCTGCCCTTCCAACATTGTCTGAATTTATCTGACACACTTATATTTTCTTGGGGACATAGTGAGTCTCGACTTTATCTTAGCTAAGAACAGAAGTTGAATAAATGAATAAAAATGTCTACCTGTTTTGCTGAGATGTTAACTGAAGTTTGTGTTAGGTCTGTTAGCCAGGATGGTGTAGTCGATAGCCCATCTGCCATTCCGGATCGGATTACTCCTCTTTCATTATTATTTCCGGAACGTGAATATTTTCCTCGGACAAAGACCAATGCTGTGAATTGGACCCGCGGACATGCCATTCGCTACCTATCTGAACAAACTGTAGACTCTGTACTCGATTTTTGGACATATCTCAATGACCTTCATTATGTCGTTGTCCGTCACCCAAAATACAGACAATTTTTCTCGAACTTCTTTGGGAGTGCTTTCCACGACCCGCCTCGCAGCTGGAATATGTTAAGCCAAGAGAGAAGAAGGTCTCCTGTTTGAACCAATGAACATTTCTGACCAATTGAACAGAACACATCAATTTCGAGAAGACGTGACTCAACATATTACCAGCGGGATGCAGAAGGCCTGTGATCAATTACACAACAAAACTAAACAAACAAAAAAACATAACAACAACAAAAATAAAAATAAAATTCAGAAAAAGGAAGATTTTGTTTTGTTTGTAAGGATAGCCCTAACCTTGATTTCCCATATTTCCCCTGGTATATAGGCCTCTCTCGGGGGTAGGTTTAGTCAGGAGCCAACGCCAAAAGTGGACCAGATTTTTTTGTTATAGGATGAAAAGTGACGGTGGCACTTGTTTTTTGCTTTTTTAGTTCCATTTTATTAAAAAATCAAAAATAAAATAAAAAATAGAAAGGATGGTAGAATAAAAAAAGAAAAAGCAGAATAAAAACGAAAAAAGCGGTAAAAAAACAAAAAAATCTGCCTAATAGGCAACAGACCTGGGTTCAAGTCCTCGCTTGGTCACAAATTTTTATTCCTTACTTCAGCTTTTATCCTTATTGTTTCAAATATTCAGCACAACTTTGTGCATTCTGCTTGTTAAGGTTTCAGATTAATTATGTGTAAAGCCATCGAGTTTTGCAGAGTGTATGTAACATGACCTACACAATCAAACGCCTTGGAAATATCCCAAAAATTACCAACTTGTGATATTTTATTATTTAAGGCTCATAATATTTGTTGAGTGAATGTGTAAATAGCATTCTCAGTCGAGCAACCCTTCTGAAATCCAAACTGTTATATGCTAAGTAAATTATTTATACTTAAATGTGAGACTACTCTTGAGTACTGTACATTACTTCTTCGAATAGTATGGAAAAGATGTCAGTGAGGAAATTCGATGTAATTAATTAAGTGTTTCTTGTCAGCCATTTAGAAAAGAAGTTTAACAACTGCATATTTTCATACGTCTGGAAAAATTCCTTGCGTCATAGATGCATTCCATAAATCTCTAAGGACTTTACTTATTAAGTTAGAACAGCGTTTCCGAATTCTGTCTGAAAGTCCATCAACACCATATATGAGCTTTTGTATTATAGAATTTTTATAATTGTATTGATTTCGATGAGCAATGTTAGTGTTACTTCTAGTTCCTTAACTTTCACGATGTCATACGAGGAAAGTGAGAGTTCGATTATCACACTTCAGTTTTTTTTTTTAATTCTGTGATGGTTGGCGTGGGTATCATTCTGTTTGAGATACCTATAATATACTACCTATAATATACTGCCTGACAGAAAGTGGAACGGGGGAAGGAAACGAAATGAAACATCACGGGTTGAGAGTGTATAGCATGTTATTTGAGTGATGACAATATCGAGTCAAATTCACAAACAAGTTGGCAGTAAGAGCCCACTCACCACTATGTCGTTGCAACCTCCGTTGCCTGGATGCATGCACTGATTCGGTTGGGAAGGATGTCAAGAGCCGTTGTACCACAGCCTGGGGCAAGATGGCTCACAACTGGTGTAACTGGCCCTTGATATCCTGGATACTGGTACTGGGACGCAGTTGACGTTTGAGTTGGTCCCATGCTTGTTCTATTGGGACAGACCTGAGGTTTATGGTGGTCACAGGAGTACCTTAACATCAAGCCCGCGCGGTTGGCCGTGCGATCTAACGCAAGGCTTTCCGGATGGGAAGGAGCGCCGGTCCCCGGCACGAATCCGCCCGGCGGATTAGTGTCGAGGTCCGGTGATCCGGCCAGTCTGTGGATGGTTTTTAGGCGGTTTTCCATCTGTCTCGGCGAATGCGGGCTGGTTCCCCTTATTCCGCCTCAGCTTCACTATGTCGGCGATTGCTGCCCGAACAAGTTCTCCATGTACGCGTACACTACCATTACTCTACCACGAAAACATAGGGGTTACACTCGTGTGGTGTGAGACGTTTCCTGGAGGGCCCACCGGGGGCAGAGCCGCACAATAACACTGGGTTCGGTGTGGGGCGACGGAGGGGTGAAGTGGACTGCGGTAGTCGTCGTGGGATTGCGGACCACTGCAGCTGCGGCGGGGACAGAGCCTCTCCGTCGTTTCCAGGTCCCCGGTTAGCATAACATAACATAACATAACCTTAACATCAAGCAGATGGTTCGTAGAAACATATGCCATGTGTGGACGAGCAACCGTGTTACTGAAAAACGGGACCACGATATTTTCGCCTTATTCGTAACACAAAAAATGAGGATGCTGCATGTACGTGATGTCCTGTTGTACCGTCAAAGTTCCCTCAGTCACTACCAGCCTTGAACTGGAAGCAGACCCAGTGGCATCAGTAGCACCACTGTGCATCTCCAAAACATAGGAAGGAAGTGACCTCTCCCCACGTCGCAGCCATACTCACCGACGATGGTCATCTAGGCTAGTGGAGAACCGCGACTCATTGCTGAACATAATCTGACGCCAATCATCAGTAGTCTATGCTTCCCAGGTACGGCACCCTTCGAAACCCAGCTATTATTATTGTGGTTTTATCGGCGCCTTACGCATGCGATGGTAATTCCTTAGTTTGGCCGTTGCTTATCCTTGACTAGTGATGCAGGATGACTGCTGCTTGTCTCTGGCCAATGATGCAGGGTGATATATAATCGCAGGGAGTCCATTACTTGCACGGATGTGAAAAGGTTGCGACGTGCTTGGTGCACAATACAGCGATCCTCCCAATGTGGTGGTCAGATATGGTCGACTGGAAACTTGACCACAAGTATGGCTGCCGTCATGTTCGCGTGCAGTCCAACATCGGGCCACTGTCAAATTCAAATTCTCCACAGATCTGGATATTTCACGTTTGGACCAGGCGACCAAATGGAGACCCACAATGAGGCACCTTTCAAATTCCATCAGGTGCGTATAACCCTAAATGTAAATGTCGTGTGACTAGGGCCTCCCGTCGGGTAGACCGTTCGCCGGGTGCAAATCTTTCGGTTTGACGCCACTTCGGCGACTCGCGCGTCGATGGGAATGAAATGATGATGATTAGAACAACACAAAACCCAGTGCCAGAGCGGAGAAAATCTTGAACCCAGTCAGGAATCGAACCTGGGCCCTTAGGATTGACATTCTGTTGCGCTGACCACTCAGCTACCTGGGGCAGACGCTTATAACACTGTCTCACACAAAACACGGCATCTCTGTGTTCTTTGAAACGATCACTTCACAGCTGAGGCTGTTCATGTCCCAGGCCTGGTAACAAAATTAAATGTGAACAACACTAATGCACTCTACCTATCACAGAGAACTACAACTCTATCCATTCACTTACATGTTGACAGCGTGCACGTTAACGAAGTTGCCTTGACATCAAGCCATCTATTCTGGGTACTTCACTTTTTTGTCAAGTAGTGTATGTTTAAGGGTCAGCAACAAACAGGTATCAAATATATTAGACGGTACTTTTATGGACAATTCTGCTAACCTTATTGTAGACAAATGCGAGCTGTGCATTCCTTCACCTACTGGGTAAAGATTTTTTGCATCTTACGGTTAAAAGAGGGGCTAACGAGGGGAAAATACGGTATAGAATCTGACAGGTATTGCATCGAGTATTAGACAACAGTTCGATTTTAGCCTTTCTGCTGCCTTCGGCCTTGCGCCTGATGAACCACTTAAAATGTTGAAGGTTATCCGAGACTTGCATGAACGCCTCAAATCCACTCCAAAGCTAACGCCACCACTGGAGGGAATTGGCTTCGAGTACGGCTTCAACTCTAAGTACTTGGAGGAAGTGCTGGAGTTCTGGCGCACCAAGTACGACTGGCGCGAGCGCGAGAAGTTCCTGAACAAGTTCCCACAGTACAAGACGACGGTGGACGGGCTGGTGCTGCACTTCCTGCGCGTCAAGCCGGCAAACGTGCCGAAGGGCGTGGACATCGTGCCGCTGCTGCTGCTGCACGGCTGGCCGGGCTCCGTGCGGGAGTTCTACTCCGTCATCCCGCTGCTCACCACGCCGCGAGAGGGCCAGGACTTCGTGTTCGAGGTGGTGGCGCCCTCGCTGCCGGGATACGGCTTCTCACAGGGCGCCCAGAAGCCTGGCCTGGGCGCCGCGCAGGTGGCGGTCGTCATGAAAGACCTCATGGAGCGCCTGGGCTTCACCAAGTTCTACGTCCAGGGCGGCGACTGGGGTTCCGTCATTGGCACTCATATGGCGACACTCTACCCTGAGAGGTGCCTAACATACTTTTATACATTTCAAATAATACTCGTACGAAGTATCTGACTACACACTGAGGTGGCAACAAAAGTCATGGGATAGCGATTTGCACATGTACAGTTGGCGGTAGTGTCGCATACACAACGTATGAAACGACAGCGAACTCGCGGAGGTCATTCAAAATCTTTTCACGTGAATCATCTGAGTAGATGATTCACGTGCAAAGGTTTTCAACGTGACTATGGCTACATGACGGGAATTAATAGACTCTGAACGCGGAATGGTAGTTGGAGGTAGACGTACGGGAATTCCGTTTCGGATATCGCTAGGGAATTCAATATTCCGAGATTCACAGAGTCAAGACTGTGCCGAGAATAACAAATTCCAGGCGTTACCTCTCACCATGGGCAACACAGTTGCCGACGGCCTTCGCTTAACGACCTAGAGCAGCGGTGTTTCTGTAGAGCTGTCAGTGTTAACAGACATCACAGTCCGACGAACGTATCTGTTAGGACAGTACGGCGAAATTTGTCGTTAATGGGCTATGGCAGCAGACGACTTTGGCTAGTTCCTTTGCTAACAGCATGACATCGCCTGCAGTACCTCTCCTGGACTCGTGACCATATCGGCTAGATCCTAGACGACTGGAAAACCGTGGCCTGCTCAGACGAGTCCTGATTTCAGCTGGTAAAAGCTAATGGTAGGGTTCGAGTGTGGCGCAGACCCCACGATGCCATGGGCCCTGGTTGTCAACAAGGCACTGTGCAATCTCGTGGTGGCCGCATAATGATGTGGGCTGTGTCTCCATGGAATGGACTGGATCGTCTGCTCCAACTGAATCAATCATTCAGTGGAAATTGTCATGTTCTACTACTTAGAGACCATTTGCAGTCATTCATGGACGTCATGTTCTCAAACAACGACGTCATGTCGCCGGGCTGCAATTGTTCACGATTGGTTTGAAGAACATTTTGGACAATTCGAGCTAATGCTTTGGCCACCCAGATCGGCCGACGTGAATAGTGTCGAATACAAATGGGATACAATCGAGAGGTCAGTTAGTGTATAAAATCTTGCATGGCCAAAAAAACAAAACAAAAAATGGCTCTGAGCACTATGGGACTTATCATCTGAGGCCATCAGTCCCCTCATCGGCAACACTTGTGCAATTATGAACAGCTATAGAGGCAGAAAGGCTCAGTATTCCTGCATGGGGTTCTAATGGCTCTGAGCGCTATGGGACTCAACTGCTGTGGTCATCAGTCCCCTAGAACGTAGAACTACTTAAACCTAACTAACCTAAGGACATCACACACATCCATGCCCGAGGCAGGATTCGAACCTGCGACCGTAGCAGTCGCACGGTTCCGGACTCCTGCATGGGAGACTTCCAACGGCATGTTGAGTCTATGGGACGACGAGCTGTGGCACTAGGCCTAGTAAAAGGAGGTCCGACACGATATTAGGAGGTATCCTGTGACTTTTCTCACCTCAGTGTGTAGTAACACTGAGAAAATACAATTTCTGTTATTGCTGCAAAATCACATGTTACATGTCTCAATGAGTAAGGCAGTTATTAAAAATTACTTGTTAAACGGTCATCTACAACTGCAGAGCCACCTTTTGTGCAATATAATCATATATTTACGAGCTTGATTTACACATAAGAGGAAGATGTACTCCGTAAGCAAACAGGGACGAGCTGTGCTTCAAGGAATTGCTATAGTACGCACTTCTTATAGTTTAAGAGGTTCTATCAAAACGCTAGAGAACAGTCTTTATACTGTAATTTCATGTCCCAGTTTAATTTTCACAGTAATTCAGCTCCATTAACTTCTTCACGGTAGCAAAATATTTGGGTCGACTGCTTCTTGTCTTGAACGCTGCCACTATTTTATCATTGATCGAGTATGCGGTTAAATTAAATTTGTGTGTGATTCTTCCTCGTCGTGAGCCTACACAATAATCATATCACATTACGGTGAACACTTAACTATACAAATGCGTTGTGAAACTTTTCAACAATAAAGTAACTTACAGATTTATTTTTATTATTTCGACACCTGTTTAGAGACCCATAAGTGGTCACATGCGTGTCAGATAGCGTAGAGCAGCTATGAGGGAAGTTGGGGTTTGAAGTACCGTCGAAGACGAGTCGTTAGGCACGGAGTACGAGCTCACATTGAGAGAGGGTAGAGGAGATGCTCGTGTCCTTTTCAAATGAACACCCGCAAGATTTCCCTTAATCGATTTACGGAAACCACGAAAAATCTGACCCCCTTCCACTACCTTCTCCCCCAAAAGTAAGTGAAGGGGGCAGAGGTGGTTATATTCTATAAATTACGACCTTAAATATAAGCTGTTATTACACAGCAAACTTATTTTTACTACGTTAATGTTGAGATTTCACACACTAGACTGTTAGATTGATCAGTCCTACATACAACTGCACTTTGAACAAGATGACCTTCGGTGTTCTAGGCGACTTAGCAGATAGACTCAGAGCTTTATTAGATTCGGGCAAGAAGAATATTGTGAAAGATGGAAGAAATGTCCGTCAGTATTGATGTTATCGGAGATTGCATATTTAAGGTAACGATACCGTATAGAAACGAGACCGTTGGATCAGCGCTTTTAATGCATGACAGAGCAGGAAATACACATATCTCGCACTGAAGCGCCTTTTCATGGCCCTGCATAGTGGCGGCCTGCTTACTATGCCCGTTGCAAAATCTGCCTGTGGCTGACACTGTTGATATCTTGTTTTGTCTTTAATTGCAAGTACAAAGATCATCCAAAAAGAAAACAACGGTCGACCTTGTAATACGATACTGTGGCCCCACCCTGCCGCGCGCTTCTCCGCCAGTTGATTCCATTTCCCAAGAGACCGGCCCAGTCTAAGCAAAGAGGCAAAAGCCAGTTTCTTATCTGCTTTTCTAATGTGGGAAAAATCTCTGTCAATTATGAGTTTCACAAAAGGCGTCTTCTCACCGATATTAAATTACAAATAATATAATTGTATGGAGATCGCAAAAGGAACGAAGTATATTACGCAATTGTACATAATGTTCGTTCATTTTCACAACGAGGAATATTCCGATCCAGCTTACTTCTGTAACTGCAGAATTGAAGAAAAACGTTGACTAGAAAGTTCTTGACGATAGCCATCTTCTCTTGAATAATTTGCACACTTCTTATGCGCTATGAGAATGGCGTTGACGTATTCTTCGATCTAAATGTGACAGGTGATGAGACAAGAGTTAAGAAAAACATAGTAATGAAGCGCCAGAATATGGAATGCCCAATGTACGAAAAATAACCAAATGGCAAATAAAAACTAAGGAAGGCGTAATGAAATACTATCAAACTGTGAACAGACTAAAAGTGATGACGATGATTTTTGGAAACTGAACGGCATCCAGTTGCTCGACTCTGAGCGAACATGGCAGACAAGAAGTATAAACACGGTCATGGAGGTATGTTCTGTCTCTGCAACTAACTGAAAGGAAGGTTTTTTTTCCATACACGTTTCGCTTATTTTATTTAAGAAGCATCTTCAGTGGCCTATAATACATGTTTGTTTTTATATAGATAATGAATGCATTATTTATTAGCTACAAGTGTGTTAACATGTTAGCTTTTCTTGTGTCATTCTTTTGTTTTTAAGGTTAGAAACAAATTTTGCAGCATATCTTTCTTGATATTAAATTATCGTTTGGTGTTACGATTTCCGAACAATAATTTAACGTCACGAAACTTGTGCTGCAAAACTTGTTTCTAACCTGGAAAACAGGAGAGTGACATGAGAGAATGTAACATATTAACATACTTGTAACTAATGCACAATGCACTTATTATACATATAAAAACAAACATGTATGATAGACCACTGAAGATACTTCACAACTAAAAGAAGCGAAATACATATGGGCAAAAACAAATTGCCTTTCATTTAGTTGCAAAAACAGAACATACCTCGATGCGTTTTGAAGCAACTAAGGAACGACGAAAAACCAAAAGTGAGGACAAAAATCTAAAATGCCTGGGTGATATCGAATTGCAATTGGGTGAGAAGAAAGAAACTGGCTCTAACTGACTGAAGTACCTGGTGCTATATAAAATAAAGGGGATCCGCGGAAAAGAAAATGAATACTGTAATATGTAAGGTGACTTTAGTTGTAATTGTCCTATAAGCCCTAGATGACTATTATTCAATTTTCATTATAGATCTTTCTTTAAAAGACTATTTCTGTGGATGACGTACGTTTTTACGAGATATTACTATTTTCTATAAATACGAGTCGATGTTCCTCTTTAAAATTAAGTTTGTTCTAAAAAATATGACAGTCTGTATTTGCGAAATGTTCACTCACCGTTATCTAATAAATTACGTGATCTACATTTCAGAGTACTAGGGTACCACTCCAACATGTGCTTCTCGCAAACAGCGACGAGTACTCTGAAGAGGATACTCGGCAGCTTCTGGCCGACGCTCGTCGTCGAAGAACAGTACGTCGATAAAGTTTATCCTCTCAGCGAGAAAATGTTCGCCCACTTGTTAGAGGAGTCGGGCTACATGCACATTCAGTCATCCAAACCAGACACTATTGGTAAGTTTTATTTTTTTAAACGTATAGGCGATCAGCAGAATAAGATTTTTTATTTTGTTTAGAAGCTTAAGCTACCGGCCATTACAATTTCAACACAATGACGGAACGCAGCATGTAAAAGTCCCAAAATGGCATGAATTGTATCACACGCTGGAATAAGCAAATGCACAAAGTACATTCTCATTACAAGCAAAGATTACGCAACCAGTTTCTTAGTCACAAATCACATTTGAATGTTGGATGTTTAGCAGAAGACTATGCAGTGTGTCGTGTAAAAGTGGAAACATCTGCATCGACAAGTGCAGGATCGTAGCCTATCGAGACTGCCATTTACCATTCCTTGTTACTGCTGCTGTTATGATATGTTAGCCGGGTAACCACAAACGACGGAGAGGCTCCGTCCCCGCCGCATCCGCAGTGGTCGGCAACCCCACGACGACTACCGCAGTCCACTTCACCCCTCCGCCGCCCCACACCGAACCCAGGGTTATTGTGCGGTTCGGCACCGGTAGGCCCCCAGGGAACGACTCACACCAGACGAGTGTATCCCCTGTGTTTGCGTGGTAGAGTAATGGTGGTGTATGCGTACGTGGAGAACTTGTTTGCGCAGCAATTGGCGACATAGTGTAGCTGAGGCGGAATAAGGGGAACTAGCCCGCATTCGCCGAGACAGATGGAAAACCGCCTAAAAACCATCCAGAGACTGGCCGGCTCACTGGACCTCGACACAAGTCCGCCGGGTGGGTTCGTGCCGGAGACCACGCGCTTCTTCCCCCTCCGGAAAGCCGTGCCTTAGACAGCTCGGCTAACCGGGCGGACTAATTCAGGAGAGTAGTTGAAAGGTCAATGTAAATGCACCATTTATTGGCTAATATTCCATACGTGCACAGCCTGACAAAAAAAGTGAAGCACCCGGAACACAGGGTCGGACGCCAATGTAACTGTGTTACATTACCATCGGCGGGTGTATAAAGGATTACAGTTGCAATTTTCTTTGACAAACAGAGCGTCCCCCGTAGTAAGTTAATATTCTTATGAGGTCTGGTTCGGCATATAAGGGGCGTGAACAGCGTTAAATGTTGAGTGTTCACTGTGAGCGACACACAGATGCTGCATACTCGTACGAGACAACGTTGCCAGCACCTGGCAGAGTGTGAAAGAAGCCTCATGAACCGTGCCATGCGCGCGCTGCCGCTAACACCACAACACAAATGGCTGCGTCTGAAGTGGCGCAACGACGGGGAGGCATGGGCAGTTGGTGAATGGCGTCGCAATGTGTTCAGTGGTGAATCGCAGCCCATCAGTACCGTGGATGAGTATGGCGCCGGCCTAGGGAGAAGTCCCTTTCTTCCAGGGCTTTGGAGAGGCACAGTGGGGGTAATCCTGGCATCATGTGGTGTGCAGCATCGGACATGAGTTCAGTTCACGAATTATAGTGATTGAGGGAACTCGACGGCTCAGTAGTACGGCAAAGACATCCTACGTCCTCGCGTATTACTTCCCATGCGACAGGAGTGTAGCGACACTTTTAAACAGGACAGTGTTCATTCACACGTGGCCCGTGTCTCTGTGAGCTGTGTGCGCGATTTCAGGTACTTCCATGACCAGCTAGATCCCCAGATCTGTCCCTGGTAGAACATGTGTGAGAACATCTCGGACTTCAACTCTGCCCCAATGCCAGTATCCATGATATCAAGGACTAGTTACAACAGTTGTGGGTCAGCTTGCATCAGGAAGGTATACAACGGCTTTATGATATTCTTCCCAACCGAATCTATACACGAATCCCAGCCAGAGGAGTTGAAACTTGGTACTGATAACTGGGCTTATATTGCCAAGTGCTTTGTAAATTTGGCTCTATTGTCTAATGTCTGAAACATCACCTACTCTCTTAATTTGTGAAGTTTCATTTTGTAACCTCATCCCCTTCAGGGTACTTTACTTTCTTCGTCCAGCAGTGTACATTCAGTAAGATGGCTTGCTGCATCAACAAGATAATAAGAGCTCTATTGTCCAAAGATAAAGCTCTTAGAGCAAAAGATCGCATCTCATTCTGAGGTGAACCGAAAGCTACGTCCGCAACAAATACAAAGGCCGTATCCGTTGTTCCAGGATTGGAAAATTGGAAATTTGTGGTAAGTTCTATGCGACCAAACTGCTGAGGTCATCGGTCCCTAGACTTATACATTGCTTAATCTAACTTATACTAACTTACGCTACCGACAATGCACAGACTAATGCCCAAAGGAGGACTCGGACCTCCGGCGGGGGGAGCCGCGCGAATCGTGGCAAGGCGCCTTAGGCCGCACGGCTACCCTTAGATGTTATGTACAGATTTATTTTCCCAAAGTTCTCGTTCATAGAGAGATATAATTTGTTTTTCTTATTGTAGCAGCCACAACTACTTCCTGCATGGGAAACATTTCTTAGCTGGTACGTCTGCTATAACATGTATACTCGCGACAGTTCAGCGACCATGAGCGGGGGATTTGTGCTCTGTACGCCGAAGAATGACAGCAACAAGCGGCACACCGCATCCAAAGACGTGACCTTCCATTTGAAAGGATGCGCTGCACCAACCACCACACAGTCGTTTCTATTACACTATAATACAGCAGTTATTCCTGCCTACAATAATCTGTGTATTTGTTTCTCTTCCCAACAGCCTCCATTGTTCAAATCAGAACTCTCATAGAGTGTGCACAAAACACCTTGGTCCATACCTGTGCAGACGGCGTGGTGGGGAAGGGGAAAGTGGCAGTGGTGGGGGCTCCATTGTGAACGGCCACCGAGCAGTAGGGAGGCTACAGTTTGACATCTAAAATCTGTGCACAAACTTACACCGTCCGGTCACGTTAAGGCGACCATCGCCCTCGTTCGATATCAGTGTGTAATAACCACTCATTGACATCAGATGGCAGCACTAGCATTGGAGGGTAGATAAAGCACGTTGGGGGGGGGGGGGGGGGAGGAGGGGTGGTGGAAAACACTGCAGTCGTCATCGTCGTAGTAATGCCGAAACGGAACGAAATATCTGTCGTCCAAAAGGGTATGATCATTGGCTTTGAGGCCTAGGATGGAAGTATTTCCGAAACGGGTAAGTTTGTGAAATGTTCGCATGCTGCCGTCGTTAAAGTATACCATGCAAGGCAAATTGGTATTATACAAAGCAGTGCTGATGGAATTATGGTGTACCATAGGTCATAGATGACAGAGGTAAACGACAGCTGTGGGGACGTGTACAAGTGAACAGATTTGCAACTGTTAAGTAACCGAGTGCCTAGATGAACCAAGAGGCTACCAACAGTGTCTCCTCAATGACCGTTCAGCGAATGTTGCTGTTTATGAGCCTCCACGACGAGTGTCTGGTTCATGCAACCATGCTGACTGCTGTTCACTGGCGATGAAGGCTGGAATCTGCACACCAATACCGCAACACGACGTCCACTGGGTAGGGACTGGTGACCTTTTCAGATGAAATACGTTTACGCCCCATCGGCTTTAAACGTGAGAAAGCAAACACCCTGCAACAATAATTGGAAGAGTACCTGCTGGAGGAGGGAGTGTTTTCCCGCGCGCTGTTCGGGAGTGGAATGGTAGAGAGATAGTATGATTGTGGTTCGATGAACCCTCTGCCAAGCACTTAAATGTGAATTGCAGAGTAGTCGTGTAAATGTAGATGTTACGATCTGGGGAATGTTTTTGTGGTATTCCCTGGGTGATCTAGTCATTCTAGAAGGAACAGTGGATCAACAGCAGTATTCATCTATCCTTGAGGTCCCTGTCCAGCCCTACATGCAGTTAGTTTTTCCTCATAACAATGGCATCTACCAGCAGGACAATGCAACGGGTCACACAACTAACAGTGTATGTACATGGTTTGAAGAGCATCAGGATGATTTAAACCCAATCGATAATCTGTGGGACCACCTTGACTGGGCTGTCTGGATATGATCCACAGCCGAGAAACCCAGTGCACTGCCCACTGCACTGGAGTCGGGCATAGCTCCACATCCCTGTCGGTACTTTCCAGAACCTCACTGACACTCTTCCTGCACGTGCGCGCTGCGAAAGACGATTATTCAGACTTTTGGCTGGTGGTCTCATTAATGTGACTGGTCCGTGTATACTTCGAGTAACTTTTAAGATACTGCTAGCGAGCGAATATGAACGTTGAAAGACAGTAATAGTTTCTTTCCAGTGTAAGGAAAACAAGAAATAGTCACATAAACAAAAGATAACAAAGGGTCATTCCAAGCAAGACAAAAAACGACCGTATGCTGTAAAAAGGAAATTTCACCTACATCGAAATCTACGTGATTACTCTGCTGTTCACAATAAAGTGCCTGACAGAGGGTTCAATGAACCACCTTCAAGCCGTCTCTCTGCCGTTCCATTCTCGAACAGCACGCTAGAAAAACTCAAAAAAGGGGTTCAAAAATTTAGTATAGTGAGAATGTCGTTTCCTATGATACTGACTACGTAAAATATAGAATATGTGACACATGGGAATTGTATGTCCGTCTCCGACTATGGAGAACTTTCCTGGCACCTAGAGTGTGCGAAAATTGCAGTGCCACACTTTTTAGCAAAGAGATAGCAACGAGTATGCTCGAAGTTTGTAGGCGACTGTCAGTGGAGGCAGCCGCACCTTTGGAACTACGGGTTGGGATCGCGCAGCACTCACAAAGAGAATGCTTTTCTGCGCTGGTGCCACGTTATTTTGCGCGAGCAATACTTATACGACATTTTCTCGTTGCTCTCTGTGTGTTTGAATGCGATGTATCTGTAAGCACCCTTGTTTCAGGCATCGCTCTGCAGACCTCGCCCGCAGCGTTGGCTGCCTACATCCTGGAAAAATTCTCCACGTGGACGAATCCCAGCTGGAAGTCTCTCCCTGACGGTGGTCTGACGCGCAAGTACACCCTCACTGACCTGCTGGACAACATCATGATCTACTGGGTCACTGGCTCTATCACCACCTCAGTCCGACTGTACAGCGAGTCCTTCAATAAGGCGCAATACGCGTTGAACCTTGAGTCGTAAGTAACACTCAACTGTAGTTGATAATATCTTCTCGAGATTCCTGCCGCGTCATGTGCGTCAGCTTCAACTAGCTTGCGACGTAGTACTCCTTAGCCATCGTTACGTGGTCGATGGCGTCGTCCTCACACAGCAGCACTATCGTCTATGGTACCCAGTTCACTCTCATATGAATCTATGTTTTCAGTAAGGTTAATGCATAGTGCAAAGATAAACTGTTTTCTACCACCTTTCTTTTTTGTGAAAGGAAGCTCAATTCCTACAATGTTTTACTGCTGTTGGAAAGTATGTTGGTACCGGGTGCTTATAATCAAAGTGCAACTACTCGCGGAGGTACAGCGTGGGCTGAGAAACTTGGTAAATAAGCCAATGCGTGAATTCGCAACAGAGTTACACCGGAAAAATAATAGTTCCAATTATGGCCACCTGGTGCAAATCTAGCGCTGTACAGCATCTCGTCGACGTCTCTGGTAATCATATTGAGCTAATTGTGTAAGTGGCGGATTCACAGCGCCAGGTTTGCACTTTATGGCCAGAACTGGAACTAATTTTTCCCACCGTAAATCGGTTCTGCGATAATGCATTAAAATATATAGCAAGTTTTGCTGCTATAAGATAATTACATCTCATACTGGACCTGTGTGACTAGCTGCCTTTTAATTATAGCCACCTGGCATGTTAGATTTCAGCCAACAACGGTATCTTAACTGTAGTGTAACTTCCTAACAGGGTAAAGCTCTGCGCCAGTCTTGCCTTTCGCCAGTAACAGTCGTATCGACTGAGACATGTCGATAACAAAATAAAAGATACCTTAGCAGTTTCTTTCCTGTTTTCCGAACATCCAGAGGCTCTCACACGCATGTTGCAGGAGTAACATATCATCATCTTCCCTTTCAGGGATCTGACGTAATGTCTGTTCTACCTTCGTGGGTCGGCCTCATTCCCGCCCTTCCTTCTCGGGTCCTGTAACACAGCCTGTCACTTTTCTCCCCCTGCGTAGGTTTTGTTATTTTAAATTTGTTAATGACAGTAAAATGTTGTCGAAGGAAAGATACATTAAATTGTCAATAAGAAAAGAAAACGTGTAATCATAACATTGTTGTTGTTGTTGTTGTTGTCTTCAGTCCTGAGACTGGTTTGATGCAGCTCTCCATGCTACTCTATCCTGTGCAAGCTTCTTCATCTCCCAGTACCTACTGCAACCTACATCCATCTGAATCTGCTTAGTGTATTCATCTCTTGGTCTCCCTCTACGATTTTTATCCTCCACGCTGCCCTCCAATACTAAATTAGTTATCCCTTGATGCCTCAGAAAATGTCCTACCAACCGATCCCTTCTTCTGGTCAAGTTGTGCCACAAACTTCTCTTCTCCCCAATCCTATTCAATACTTCCTCATTAGTTATGTGATCTACCCATCTAATCTTCAGCATTCTTCTGTAGCACCACATTTCGAAAGCTTCTATTCTCTTCTTGTCCAAACTATTTATCGTCAATGTTTCACTTCCATACATGGCTACACTCCATACAAATACTTTCAGAAACAACTTCCTGACACTTAAATCTATACTCGATGTTAACAAATTTCTCTTCTTCAGAAACGCTTTCCTTGCCATTGCCAGTCTACATTTTATATCCTCTCTACTTCGACCATCATCAGTTACTTTGCTGCGCAAATAGCAAAACTCCTTCACTACTTTAAGAGTCTCATTTCCTAATCTAATACCCTCAGCATCACCCGACTTAATTCGACTACATTCCATTATTCTCGTTTTGCTTTTGTTGATTTTCATCTTACATACTCCTTTCAAAACACTGTCCATTCCGTACAACTGCTCTTCCAAGTCCTTTGCTGTCTCTGACAGAATTATAATGTCATCGGCGAACCTCAAAGTTTTTATTTCTTCTCCATTGATTTTAATATCTACTCCGAATTTTTCTTTTGTTTCCTTTACTGCTTGCTCAATATACAGATTGAATAACATCGGGGATAGACTACAGCCCTGTCTCACTCCCTTCCCAACCACTGCTTCCCTTTCATGTCCCTCGACTCTTATAACTGCCATTTGGTTTCTGTACAAATTGTAAAAAGCCTTTCGCTCCCTGTATTTTACCCCTACCACCTTCAGAATTTGAAAGAGAGTATTCCAGTCAACATTGTCAAAAGCTTTCTCTAGGTCTACAAGTGCTAGAAACGTAGGTTTGCCTTTCCTTAATCTTTCTTCTAGGATAAGTCGTAAGGTCAGTATTGCCTCACGTGTTCCAACATTTCTACGGAATCCAAACTGATCTTCCCCGAGGTCGGCTTCTACTAGTTTTTCCATTCGTCTGTAAAGAATTCGAGTTAGTATTTTGCACCTGTGGCTTATTAAATTGATAGTTCGGTAATTTTCACAACTGTCAACACCTGCTTTCTTTGGGATTGGAATTATAATATTCTTCTTGAGGTCTGAGGGTATTTCGCCTGTTTCATACATCTTGCTCACCAGATGGTATAGTTTCGTCAGGACTGGCTCTCCCAAGGCCGTCAGTAGTTCCAATGGAATGTTGTCTACTCCGGGGGCGTTGTTTCGACTCAGGTCTTTCAGTGCTCTGTCAAACTCTTCACGCAGTATCGTATCTCCCATTTCGTCTTCATCTACATCCTCTTCCATTTCCATAATATTGTTCTCAAGTACATCGCCCTTGTATAGACCCTCTATATACTCCTTCCACCTTTCTGCTTTCCCTTCTTTGCTTACAACGGGGTTTCCATTTGAGCTCTTGATATTCATAAAAGTGGTTCTCTTATCTCCAAAGGTCTCTTTAATTTTCCTGTAGGCATCCCTGCTTAGCCATTTTGCACTTCCTGTCGATCTCATTTTTGAGACGTCTGTATTCCTTTTTGCCTGCTTCATTTACTGCATTTTTATATTTTCTCCTTTCATCACTTAAATTCAATATTTCTTCTGTTACCCAAGGATTTCTACTAGCCCTCGTCTTTTTACCTACTTGATCCTCTGCTGCCTTCACTACTTCATCCCTCAAAGCTACCCATCCTTCTTCTACTGTATTTCTTTCCCCTGTTTCTGTCAATTGTTCCCTTATGCTCTCCCTGAAACTCTGTACAACCTCTGGTTCTTTCAGTTTATCCAGGTGCCATCTCCTTAAATTCCCACCTTTTTGCAGTTTCTTCAGTTTTAATCTACAGGCCATAACCAATAGATTGTGGTCAGAGTCCACATCTGCCCCTGGAAATGTCTTACAGTTTAAAACCTGGTTCCTAAATCTATGTCTTACCATTGTATAATCTATCTGATACCTTTTAGTATCTCCAGGGTTCTTCCATGTATACAAACTCCTTTCATGATTCTGAAACCAAGTGTTAGCTATGATTAAGTTGTGCTCTATGCAAAATTCTACCAGGCGGCTTCTTCTTTCATTTCTTAGCCGCAATCCATATTCACCTACTACGTTTCCTTCTCTCTCTTTTCCTACTACCGAATTCCAGTCACCCATGACTATTAAATTTTCATCTCCCTTCACTATCTGAATAATTTCTTTTATTTCATCATACATTTCTTCTATTTCTTCGTCATCTGCAGAGCTAGTTGGCATATAAATTTGTACTACTGTAGTAGGTGTGGGCTTCGTATCTATCTTGGCCACGATAATACGTTCACTATGCTGTTTGTAGTAGCTTACCCGCACTCCTATTTTGTATTCATTATTAAACTTACTCCTGCATTACTCCTATTTGATTTAGTATTTATAACCCTGTATTCACCTGACCAGTAGTCTTGTTCCTCATGCCACCGAATTTCACTAATTCCCACTATGTCTAACTTTAACCTATCCATTTCCCTTTTTAAATTTTCTAACCTACCTGCCCGATTAAGGGATCTGACATTCCACGCTCCAATCCGTAGAATGCCAGTTTTCTTTCTCCTGATAACGGCATCCTCTTGAGTAGTCCCCGTCCGGAGATCCGAATGGGGGACTATTTTACCTCCGGAATATTTTACCCAAGAGGACGCCATCATCATTTAATCATACAGTAGAGCTGCATGCCCTCGGGAAAAATTACGGCCATAGTTTTCCCTTGCCTTCAGCCGTTCGCAGCACCAGCACAGCAAGGCCGTTTTGGTTGTTGTTACAAGGCCAGATCAGTCAATCATCCAGACTGTTTCCCTTGCAACTACTGAAAAGGCTGCTGCCCCTCTTCAGGAACCACACGTTTGTCTGGCCTCTCAACAGATACCCCTCCGTTGTGGTTGTACCTACGGTACGGCTATCTGTATCGCTGAGGCACGCAAGCCTCCCCACCAACGACAAGGTCCATGGTTCATGGGGGGGGGGGGGGGGAAATCATAACATTGGAAAGAAGGAATTAGCTTTGTTGGTTTTTCGTTACGGTATAAAATTGTTATTTCTCGTTTGAGTTTACTTTCATTCTCGAGCAGTCGTTGGAAAGCAGTATGCCTGGTGACAAGAAGCCGTATTATCGTTGATGCAAAGAATTTGTTTTGCATAATAGTAATAATAATAATTACAATTCGACTTGTATTAAAATATGGAAAAAAGACAGCGCACCTGCGGCACGCGATCGTCGCGTCACCGGACTGACTACTTTCAACCAATTTACAGGCTAAAAATTATACAAAACAAACTTCTTTAGCTCTAAACGAAGGGTTTCATACAATGCTGTCAAAATAAAGAGGAAATAATAAAAACAGCATTACTATTTAACACAGAGTGCAAATCACACACCCTTACATCACCAATGCTCACAGATAATTGATATACAAAGATAAAGATGACTTTCTGAGACATAATATTATCTCTAATATCGAAATGTCATGTTCAGGCACGATGGCTGCTTCAAATGAAATGCGGTGTTATAGAGTACCAAGACTTCCTTTCCATATGATCCTTCAATTTATACCTATTTTCATCTTTTCTATTGTTGATTGGCTCACCTTTCAACTCCCTTTAATATAGGAACCTCATTTCAGATGCTTCGAATTTTATGTTTTGCTTGGCAATGTGCAAGTTACACTGCCATAGGTTTTAAAATTTAGTTTATTTCCTCGCCTTGTCTTAAAGTTGTGTTTACACTGCAATAGGATCTAATATTTTCGATTTTTATGTGCACCTCTACCTTTATATAACTTATTTAATTTCCAATATATGAAAACATTTTACTTGTTCTACAATCATTCATAAATGACAGTTTTTATGTTATATGCAATTACTTTTGTCTTATCAACAGAGATCTTCGAATAATATTGTCGGCATAGTAACTTTAGTTTGCGGACAGCAGTTGCCGTTTATCTTCATCATAATATGTAATTAACTGATCATAGGAACAAAGTGTTTATTTGTGTTTCGTATGATATATTAAAACCATAGTGAACTATGAAATTCCACTTCCTCAAGAGATTGTCGATATATACAGGGTGAATCACCTGAAACTTGATCCGGAAGTATTGCGGAAATGGAAAGTGCTACCTCTACGGTCGCAGTTTCGAATCCTGCCTCGGGCATGGATGTGTGTGATCTCCTTAGGTTAGTTAGGTTTACGTAGTTCTGAGTTCTAGGGGACTGATGACCTCAGATGTTAAGTCCCATAGTGCTCAGAGCCATTTGAACCATTGGAAAGTGCTGTGGATATGCGGTTTTCACAGAATGGATTGGTAGTCAGGGGCTCGTGTTGTTACCCAATAAACAGATTGTAACACACTTCTAACGTGTGTTTTTTGTGCAAACATATATGTTTTTGAATGGGAGACTGCCTATTGACATTAACATACTGAAAGTAGGGTAAACTAGAATGTGAGTGGTGTTTGTTACGAGATTCTAGTGCGAATAGTTCACTAGATATCGTATTTTGAAAAACTTGCACACGGACATACTACAGCTTGTGTAGTTGCTGTGTACTATGTCGTTATGGTGGCTTACAGTGTGCTTGTGTGTTCCTTGAGTGCATTGCGGCTTGCTAGTCAGTTGGTGTGTGGCAGTCCAAGCAGTAGGTCGTGAGTGGACGATAGGGTTTATCAATGCGAATAAAGCCGACATGCCCATAGTGAAAGGAGAGTGTATTACAAGAATGCAGTTCGTTGTTGTACTCTGTATGTGAAAAGATATCCCAATAAATGTCAACCATCTCCGCAATTATTTATCAGCGTCCTCAACCAGTTAGGCAAGGTAACAAAAGGAAACAGTTGACGACAAAAGAGGGGGAAATAAATGTTCTTGGTGTTGTTGCAGTTGATCTGCACGTTAGCTCCCGCGCAATCGCACGAGGATGTGACTTGAGTCAGGCAAGTGTCCTACGCATTCTCCATCGACATAGGTTCCATTCCTATCACATCTCTCCCCATCAAGAGCTGCATGGGAACGGTTATGAGAATCGTGTTAGTTTCTGTACATGGGCATTAAGACAAGATATCTTGTTTAGTGATGAAGCCACATTTACCAATCATGGCAAGGTAAATCGCCGAAACATGTACTACTGGTCTTTTGACATCCCCGTTGGCTTCGTCAGGTAAAACGTCAGCGTCCATGCACTGTAAATGTGTGGCGTGGGATAGTGAACCATCTGCTCATAGGCACGTGTTTCATATACGGAACACCGAACGCGCACAAGTACTGTAGCCTCCTAACAGGCCGTCTTCCACTGTGGTACCAATATGGTGGCTGTCCATAGCGCACGAAGTACTACACCTCGTCTTCACGAATTGCTTACAAATCGTTGGATCGGGCACAGAGTACCTGTACCTTGGCCGGCCCGTTCCCAGAATTTGATGCCTGTAGACCTTCTCCTATGGGGAAAGCTGAAAGACGCTATCTACGAGGACATGCCAACTACAATCGATGATTTACTACTGCATCCTACTCGGCCACCTCTTGCAGAAGTCGTTCGATACCAGACTGGAAGCGTGTATTGCCGCTGCCGGTGGTCATTTTGAACACAGCTTGTGATGGTTAGTTGTCTCGTTATGGGCGAGAAACCATATAACAAGTGTACGCATTTGTGTTGTTCTTTAGTGTGTGCTGTACTGTACAAATGTCGGTATGAGAACTTATCAAAATACGATATCTCGTAAACGACTCGCACTAGAATCCTGCAACAAGCACCAACGACATTCTAGTTTACCCTACTTTTAATATGTTATTGTCAACAGGCATTGCCCCATTTAAAATTGCCTATCTTTGCCCTGAAAGTACTCTTTCTAAGTATTATTACAATCTGTTGATTGGCTAGCAGTACCAGACCCTGACTACCAATTCATTCCGTGAAAATCGCGCATCAATAGAACTTTCCATTTCCGCAATCTCTGCGGTGCAAATTTTAGATGACTCACCCTGTCTATTAAAAATATCGAGAGACATAACACACTTATCCAACACCCAAAGTTACTTCTATTTTGTGAGATAGTTTGAGCAATTTTTAATGTGTACTTTAGTAATTTTATGTCTTTCTATACGAGAATGATATGCCTAGGGTATTCTCGTTCTTGCATTATCCTGCAGATATTCTAACATCTCTGTACCAAGTAATACAGCGATGGATAGCTTATGGGTTGCTTCCGAAATGAATCTGCCTCTCTCCAGCGAAGTACATGCTGTAGTGGAAGTTCTTGTGTTAAAACTCTGTCTACAACTGGAACTTGATTTAACAGCAGTGTATTATCCGCAAATTAGTTTTATTGTAGCATTCAATCCACTACAGAGTGAGAAATACATTACAGTAACGATCAGAAGGCAGTGGTAAATCCGCTCTCCGCTGTATCCTCTCTACTTACCAGGTGTAGAAGTATGAAATCGGAATATGGTTGCAATAACTACACGTCTGTTGTTTGAAATTGATAAACAATCTTTTATTCAAAATAATCTAAATTGCTATTTATACATTTCTCCCACCTCTCCGGCAGGGCCGGCCGTGGTGGCCGAGCGGTTCTAGGCGCCTCAGTTCGGAACCACGCGGCTGCTACGGTCGCAGGTTCTAATGCTGCCTCAGTTAAGGATGTGTGTGATGCCCTTAGGTTTACGTAGTTCTAATTCTAGGGGGCTGATAACCTCAGATGTTAAGTCCCATAGTCCTTAGAGCCATTTGAACCATTTTCTCAGGCAGGCTATGGATGCCACGCAAAAAAAGCAGTTCTTCTTTCGAAGCGAACCAGTCAGAGGGCCTTTTTCGTACATTTTCATAGGAACTGAAGCGTTTTTCAGCGAGAGCGTGGCCCAGTGAGGCAAATAGATGATAATCGGACGGAGCCAAGTCTGGAGAATAAGCCGTATGCCCTAGTATTTCCCAACTGAACGCCTCGATCGTTGCCCTGACCCGTTTTGGTGTGTATGATGGGTAGTTATCATGGAACAATATGATTTTGCGTTGCCTTTTACTATATTCCGGTCTTTTGCACGTAACGCTCGTTTTAAATCGACATTTGCTGTTGGCAGCGATCGATGTTAACCGGTTCACCAGGTTTAGCAGCTCATAATAGGTGACACCCTTACGATCCAACCAAACACAGAGAAGTTTCTTCTTTCCAAAGCGATTTGATTCAAGTGGCTCAGAGCACAATGGGACTCAACTTCAGAGGTCATCAGTCCCCTAGAACTTAGAACTACTTAAACCTAACTAACCTAAGGACATCACACACATCAGTGCCCGAGGCCGGATTCGAATCTGCGACCGTAGCGGTCGCGCGGTTCCAGACTGTAGCGCCTAGAGCCGCTGGGCCACCCCGGCCGGCCAAAGCCATTTGGTTTTGCAATGGATGTTGATGGTTTTCCTGGATTCACCCACGATTTACGACGCCTAGGGTTCTCAAAATACATCCATTTTTCATCACCTGTCACTATTCAATGGAGAAGCGACTTTCTTCTTTATCTGGCGATCAGCATTTCACAAGTGATCTTTCGATTTGCTTGCTGTCTTTCATTCTGTTCATGCGAAACCCGTTTCCCCACTTTCTGTGCCTTTCCTATAGGTTTCAACCGAAAAGAAACGACTTTCTGCGTGACATTTAATTATTCCGCGAGTGCCTCTTGAGTTTGAGTATGATCTTCATCCAATAAATCATGCAATTCGTTGTCTTCGAACTTTTTCGGTGGTTTCCCCCGGTTGTCTTTTCTCACATGAAAGTCATCACTTCTGAATTTTTTTAACCACTCGAAATACTGTGTTTTCCCAGGAGCACGCTCGCCGAGAGCTTCGACAAGTAGTCGATACGATTCAGCAGCAGTTTTCATCAAATGATAACAGAAAACCCTACGGGTTACTGTGTGTTGACATCCGTCGTCAGATGGCGCTGCAGACGCGAGCTCACGGGCCCTACACTAGAGATCCTGTATAGGGAGGGAGTGGCCAACCGGACGATACGGCGGCCATTTTTCTGCCAAACTGCGGGCGGGCCAGTAGTGGAGTACACACTCACCGAGTCAAAAGCACAAGACAATATGGCGAAATCATTCGTTAAATGCCTTTTTTTACAGCTATAATATACTCATAGTAGCCTACTACGTACAGCACACGAAACTTTGATACAGTGGCTCTAAAAATTATTCGTTACTTTCAGTTATCTCCTTTAAAGTTCGTTTACAAGACATATTGCAATGAAAGTAACGTAAATAAAAAAAAATAGTGTATAGCATTTGTTTTGTATCGGAAGTGCATAACGCTAAAGATTTAACGTACCTGTATTACGTCAGATGAATGAAAGTCGTAAGCCGTTGTTTACTTGTGACATGAAAAAAGTGTGAGACGTATTAATACTTCTTGTCACGTCTTCAAACGTTTTGCATGTCACAAGTAAACAACTGCTTACGACTTGAATACCTCTCGTAGATAACAAACGAAAAAGATTACAAAAATCAGGTAATGTTAAATGTAGGCTACTGTAACAAGAAAACTACCGTATCCCTTCTACCCCACAGTAAGGAGGCCTATTAAAAACTGTCTTCAAGAGTACCTACAATTATTTACTACGAATAATGTTTCAGCAACCATTGCGTGGAAACGCTAACATGCTAACATGCGAAATCCACCTTCGCCTCTATTCGAACAACGAAATGCAGCACAAACTGGCATCGTTTACGATCGTCTGCAGAACGAATTACAGATGTCAAAACCAATTCTGTACAATTACTAACGTGTTTACTTCAAATACGGAGGCCTACCGACTTCATCACATAACGCTTCATTATTTCAACTCGTATTTAAGATCGCAAACGCTAATTACGTACTAAAAACGATATACAACTAAATCGAACATACATGCACAATGCATAGCAAGTCTCTCAATAATTAAAATACCTTTTAATCGTTTCCAAAAGACCTCTGAACTTCAATTCAACTCAAAAGCACGGCGAACATAAGAAGCGCGAGAGACGTTTGGCAGAAAAATGGCGCCAAAGCTAATCAACCAATCACGGGCAATTTCACCTATGGCCACTCTCTCTGTATACAGGCTCTCTACCCTACACACACGGCTAGCACCTTCTATAGGGAAATTCCGGTTTAACACTTTTACATCTGGTTGAGTCAGCCAGTGAGACGCGTTCCGTTAGTAATGTTGGCAAGAGTGTTGTTCGTGAAAAACTGTTTCCGGCCCAGTGTGTCATTTTAGTCTTTCAGGAAGTTTCAATGTTAGGTGTACTGAGGTTCACGTTAGGTGGTTTTCCTGTTGCGCCCTTACACGAAGACGGAATAAAGAGGAGGGATGTGTTTACAGACAACACGAGTGTAATTACCTATTTTTCAGCATTCCAAATGTGACCCCGACGGCGTGCGCGCAGTTCGTGAACGAGATAATCTTCACGCCGGAGTCCCTGGTGCGCGACAAGCACGTGAACCTGGTACGCTACACCGTCCTGCCGCGGGGAGGGCACTTCGCCGCCTTCGAGGAGCCGCAACTGCTCGCCGACGACGTCTGGGAGTCCATCAGGGCAATACGGCAGCGCAGCAGCAGCGGCAGCGGATGACGCGTCCGTGCGGGGGCGCCATGTCGCCACACGCACTACATGTCCCATCAGTTTTCCAGTCTGCGTTCATTATTCTCAGTGAATGCGATTTTGTAAATAATTGATATCAATAAAGAGGCGAATGTGGTTCGTCAAATACTCCAACCTTTATTGTTATCATTTTAAAGACATAACTTTAAAGGGAGACGAAGAAGCTTGCACATGATAGAGTAGCATGGAGAGCTGCATCAAACCAGTCTCAGGACTGAAGACAACAACAACAACAACAACAACTTTAAACATAGCTGTGTGCAGCAACCGTGAAATATTGTTTTATAGTAAAGACAGTCCACTGGTTGCAATGGATTTTATAGTCGAATTGACCATGGTTTCAACTCCTAAACTAAGGGAGTCTCATCAGAATTTATATTACATACGTAAGAAGTTGAGCATAACAGCTCTCGTCATACAATTTGTATGAAGAGAGCTGTTATGCTCAACTTCTTACATATGTAATATACACTCCTGGAAATTGAAAAAAGAACAAATTGACACCGGTGTGTCAGACCCACCATACTTGCTCCGGACACTGCGAGAGGGCTGTACAAGCAATGATCACACGCACGGCACAGCGGACACACCAGGAACCGCGGTGTTGGCCGTCGAATGGCGCTAGCTGCGCAGCATTTGTGCACCGCCGCCGTCAGTGTCAGCCTGTTTGCCGTGGCATACGGAGCTCCATCGCAGTCTTTAACACTGGTAGCATGCCGCGACAGCGTGGACGTGAACCGTATGTGCAGTTGACGGACTTTGAGCGAGGGCGTATAGTGGGCATGCGGGAGGCCGGGTGGACGTACCGCCGAATTGCTCAACACGTGGGGCGTGAGGTCTCCACAGTACATCGATGTTGTCGCCAGTGGTCGGCGGAAGGTGCACGTGCCCGTCGATCTGGGACCGGACCGCAGCGACGCACGGATGCACGCCAAGACCGTAGGATCCTACGCAGTGCCGCAGGGGACCGCACCGCCACTTCCCAGCAAATTAGGGACACTGTTGCTCCTGGGGTATCGGCGAGGACCATTCGCAACCGTCTCCATGAAGCTGGGCTACGGTCCCGCACACCGTTAGGCCGTCTTCCGCTCACGCCCCAACATCGTGCAGCCCGCCTCCAGTGGTGTCGCGACAGGCGTGAATGGAGGGACGAATGGAGAGGTGTCGTCTTCAGCGATGAGAGTCGCTTCTGCCTTGGTGCCAATGATGGTCGTATGCGTGTTTGGCGCCCTGTAGGTGAGCGCCACAATCAGTACTGCATACGACCGAGGCACACAGGGCCAACACCCGGCATCATGGTGTGGGGAGCGATCTCCTACACTGGCCGTACACCTCTGGTGATCGTCGAGGGGACACTGAATAGTGCACGGTACATCCAAACCGTCATCGAACCCATCGTTCTACCATTCCTAGACCGGCAAGGGAACTTGCTGTTCCAACAGGACAATGCACGTCCGCATGTATCCCGTGCCACCGAACGTTCTCTAGAAGGTGTAAGTCAACTACCCTAGCCAGCAAGATCTCCGGATCTGTCCCCCATTGAGCATGTTTGGG
Source organism: Schistocerca gregaria (assembly GCF_023897955.1). Taxonomy (NCBI): domain Eukaryota; kingdom Metazoa; phylum Arthropoda; class Insecta; order Orthoptera; family Acrididae; genus Schistocerca; species Schistocerca gregaria. The sequence continues at coordinate 321,133,364 of NC_064920.1, read as the reverse complement.
ACTGGATGAAGCGTCGTCTCACGCGGTCTGCACGTCCAGCACGAACGCTGGTCCAACTGAGGCGCCAGGTGGAAATGACATGGCAAGCCGTTCCACAGGACTACATCCAGTATCTCTACGATCGTCTCCATGGGAGAATAGCAGCCTGCATTGCTGCGAAAGGTGGATATACACTGTACTAGTGCCGACATTGTGCATGCTCTGTTGCCTGTGTCTATGTGCCTGTGGTTCTGTCAGGTTGATCATGTGATGTATCTGACCCCAGGAATGTGTCAATAAAGTTTCCCCTTCCTGGGACAATGAATTCACGGTGTTCTTACTTCAATTTCCAGGAGTATAAATTCTGATGACGATTCCCTTAGTTTAGGAGTCGAAACCATGGTCAATTCGACTATAAAATCCATTGCAACCAGTGGGCTGTCTTTACTATAAAAAATTTATAGATATGAAGAACATTTTAACCCGTGCACTGAAGAATGTGACGATATTAACGGGTTCATTCCGCTCCCTCCATCGGCTCCCCCTTTTTTCCTTTCCTCTCCTCCCCCCTTTTCCCCCCTCATCGGTCAGGGTCCTTCCTCCCCCCCCCCCCTTCTATCTGCCGCAGTGTCACCTGTATAGTGCTGTTTTATGTGAGTGTTCAGTGTTGTGCGTCCCCCGTCAGTGTTGCGAAGAGCCACGATACTGTCGCTAGTTGTGTTTTTCATCTCGTGCGAACAGAAAGCAGACTGACGCCTTGTTTTTTTAATTGTGCCTATGCTAACAATACCACTATTTGTAAAGTAGGTTAGTAATCAGATTAATAATGTTGCTCACGCAACATATGTACGCTTTATCGGGCAACAACAAATTTATTGACTGTGGATGGTATCGTCAGAATGGAAATAATGAAGTCACTGTAAAAAAGTCATTAATTTTGGCACTTATATTGAATGGATTCCCACGTAGATTTCGTCGAAGTCGTTATGGCTCATCTTGTTGAATCTAGAGTGATTCCACTTTGACTGCTAGAAGGTCCGGATCTGTATTTTAGCAATATTTGAAGACCTAACAAATGCGTTTTTCAGGAAATTCTTAATGATCAAACAATCCCAGATCAGAAATGGTATCGTAGAAATAATTTTTGACTTAGTGTTCACGATCCACATTTTTATTAACCTTCTTGTTAATTCACATATACTTCTTCTTAATTGTCACATCATCAAGAAAACAGTTTTGTATCGATCTTCATATATTAATTTCCACTTTAACCAAACACAATACTTGACTGTTCTTTTACAAAGCGAAATAACAACTTCTGCAAAGTGAAACGAATACTGTTCTGTGCGCAATCGCGTCAAAACAGTTACAAGTAAGTCAAAGATTATGACAGTCTCACGTAAATGAATACACACAAGAACCATATCACTGTAATATATCGATACATCGGAGTACCTATACATTAATAAAACCAAATGTGAATATTGCCACAAAAATATGTCGCAGAAAAGTTGTACGGTATTTCTGGTATCGAGAACTGGGGTAGGAGTGCCGTAATGGTCACGTAAATAAAGAACCATTACACTGTCTAATTATTGTGTGTCATCATCCGTATCGTCACCTCAGTGCTTTTATGCTTTAAGTTCCACAACATTCGCCATTTTACTGTTTTTTATAATGTCACCGTTTTACGACCTTTTTTCTTGTTTGTTTATATTCTCATTAGTTTTTTACCTTTTCTGTAGGCTGTAGAGCAGCATATTACGCTGTCAGCCCGCCCCCCTCTCCTCTGGGGGGGGGGGGGGGAGGGGAAATCGAAATGCAATAAAGGAAAAAAAAGTGGGTTCATTCTGGGCTATACAGAGGCCAGAGACTTTCCTGCACGCCGTAATGTCGTAACGCACCTTTTCTTACTGGCAGAATAAAATTGGGAAAAAAATATTTAGATGTTACAAAAAAAGTATGAAATGCATTTGAGGACGGTTTGCTTCGGGAGAGGTATGTCACAAGTGCGATGCCTCAATGCTGTTATCAGCACAATATACATCAAGTAAAAATGAATCGTCATAAATAAACGCGTCAGCGTCTTCTTTATCATATAAATGTAATTGCATTTGCCTTCTGCTTTGTATGTATCAGACACTGAGACTATTGTACATCCTCGTTTTTTTTAAGAAATCTTTGATCTCGAAAGTACCGTATTGACTTCCACGTAAGAATTTGGTAACAATGATTAGATAGAACTTCAAGAAAAAGGATTGCAGGTTCGACTTTGTGCGAAACTAATGTTTAAACGACACGACGCGATACAACACTTAGTCGTTCAGCTCTCAAACAATGAGTGCACAGTCCTGATACGTATATATGAAACATAATAAAACTAACACAAAAATTTAACGTGATCAACAACAGGATTCTAAAAATTATTTGCAGACATCTTTTAAATAAAACTGAACTTATTATTCAATTAATCGTACAATGTAGAGAGAGACCTGGATACATACCTCTCATCACGTTGTCTATTACACTAGAAATGACCTGCCAAATGACGTAGTACTTTTTTACACAATATTTTGTTTAAAAAAAATGGAAGTGTCACAGAGACTGCCCTTTCATCATTTCACTTGCAATGTTTACGCACTACATTTAATACGGGTTCTTTGGATTTTAATATGTTCCATGTTTTATAAGATTTTTTCTGTACATAGTAATTAAATTATCGTAAGAATTTACAAAAAAAAGAAGAATTAACACACCTTTTACAAGATACGCTTCAGGCCCCTTCCCCTCCCCCCCCCCCCACCCCCCACACTCTCCCCGTCACCCCTCTCGTTTGTTTTCAACTTTCGACTTTCGACGTTTATAGTTTTCACACATTTTTGTTGTCCAACAAAATTAAAGTTCCATATAACTACAAATGTATTCAACAATGAATTGCTTAAGAAAACGTATCGTGTACTCTGCAATTACATTCGCCAAATGTCATTGGTTGAAAGACATCTTTCTTTTTCCGTTCAATAGCTTATTTCGTGCACGGCTAAGCTTTTTCACATCGCTCCTCGTGTTGGAAGGATTAATTTTTAAACAAAGTAGTTATAGTTAACATGCACAGTGACAACTGACAGTTAAATTAAAGTCTGCTTGTGCACGAAACAAAACAAAACGTGACTGTACGCAGTTGCGAACAGCGACATTTCTTTGAGTCATCAGTTTTTCTGAGTCATTTCAAGTGGCCTGTGACGCCTTCATCTGCGTAGCACTAGTACCCAATTCTTTCAATTACTTGTTGCATGTATTCGAATCTCTGTCTTCCCCTATAGTTTTTACCTCCAACACTTTCTGCTTGTACCGTGGAGGCTATTCTCTCATCTATTAGCACGTGTATTGTCATCCTGTGCCTTCCTCTTGTCAGTATTTTCCACACATTTCTTTCCTAGCCGTTTCTGCAGAGAAGCACCGCATTTCTTATCATCCCACGTAATTTTCAACATCCTTCTATACTCTGTCCCAAAAACGTTGTGACAAACTTCGGGGGATTGTAAAGGGTGTCCTGAGGGACAAGTCAGGGATAGAAGGCACAGAGAGTTGAAGTCCAACCCTCCGGCAGCAAACGTGACCTTGAACGTTGACATACCGTAGGCGGAACGTCTCGCACTGTTGTCTGTTGTTGTGACCGCGAGTGATTGCGACGATCGCCAGTGGAGAAGATGGAGCTAGCTGCTGCATAGACACCGCTTATCTCCTATGATTGCAATGCTCGGTAGCTTTGGTGGATAACAGTTCCGGACGCGTGGTTCCATCTGCAATTTATTTTCCTTGTGTATACCGAAAAACATCGGAGATTTTCGAGGGTTTGGCTCAAATGGCTCTGAGCCCTATGGGACTTAACTTCTGAAGTCATCAGCCCCCTAGAACTTAGAACTACTTAAACCTAATTAACCTGAGAACATCACACGCATCCATGCCCGAGGCAGGATTCGAACCTGCGACAGTAGCGGTCGCGCGGTTCCAGACTGTAGCGCCTAGAACCGCTCGACCACCCCGGCCGGCTTTTCGAGGGTTTCATGAGAAGAATAAACTACGGGTGGAAACCTGTGTCCGAAACAGTCACATTTGTTGCCGGCGCCTTTAACTTCAACGCTCTGTTTCGTCGTTGTATGACGTTCCCGGACACAGGTTCCTATCGTTGACTTGTTCCTCAAGACACCCTCTACAACCCCTCAAAGTTTGTCGCAACATTTCTGGGACATCCTGTGTAGTACCACAGCTCAGACGTTCCGAATCTGTTCTTTTCCACTTCCCCCTCACTTCATGATTCACTTCCATACAATGCTGGGCTCCAGACGTACATTCTCAGAAATTTATTCCTCAAATAAAGGGCAATATTAAATAATAGATTTTTTTGTCTGAGATCTCCTCTTCGCCTATGCTAATCTGCTTTTTATGTACTCTTTGCTTCCTCAGTTATACGTTATTTAGCTTCGGATGTAGCAGAATTCCTTGACTTACTCTGTTTTGTGCTCCCCAATTTTGCCGTTAAGTTTCTCAGTAATCTGACTTCTGCTACTTCTCGTTTCTTTCGTCCTTATTCTGTTTACTCTCAATCCATATTCCATGCTCAGCTGACCATTCCATTCAGTATGTCCTGTAATTCTCCCTCGCTCTTACTCACGTAAAAGAAAGACCTCAATAAAACAATGACGTATACAGTTAAGGTACATTAAAATACATAATTAAGTTGCATTACTAAATGACATGCACTCGAATTTCACCTGAGTACGCTAGTATAACTGTGCTACTAATTTCCTAAATTTATCCTTCACTAAGAAAGACAATACACACGTATACTAGAGTCCAAAATTGAAGCAACAAACTGCTAACCGCTATTTCCCTGTGCTGTGTCTAATTCATTATACAGTCGCACAAACTGATGGCCGTACGATCGTGTTCTACGCGGAAGATGGCATTCTGGTCAACAGACAACCACGCCGATGATGACATCAGGGCACCTATCAAACTGGGTAGTGTGTACCGAATAGTCTCGGATCTACAATAGCCGAGGAGAGAGTCACAGAAGCAGAACAGTCGCACGCTGATGTAGCCCGATGACTTAATATGACTCGTTCTGGTGTTTCTCGGACGTGGCGGCAGTTTGTAGAGACCAAAACTGTATCCCGAAGACCAGAGCAGGGCCAATCACGTGTGACGTCTGTAAGGCTGTAAGGGCACGACGTTACTGCCTTAGTACTGCACAGCAACTGGCACTGATCTCGCAGCGTCCACTGGATGTGTTATATCGAGGCAAAACTGTGTACAGAACGCTTCGGCAGAGTGATATTTAGTGCCGAAGACCTGCTGTATGTGTGCTTCTGACGCTTCTTCACAGAATGGAACGTCTAGAGTGGAGTCGTGAACGTGCCCCTGGACTGTCTGACTAGGGTCGAGTGGGCTTTTCACAGGTGAGTCCCGATTTGGTCTGGAGAGTGATTCTTGACAGATTCACAACTGGAGAAAACGTGGAACAACGTTTCGGGACCCAAACGTTGTGGAAAGAGCCAATATCTTGGAGGATCTCTAACGTGTTGGTAGGGATAATGTTGACTACTCAAACATCTCTTCAGGAAACTATATGGGTGAATCGACATGGTTTAATTGCTGTCACGTATCTTGACTAGATCTTGAGGCCCCATGTGCGGTTGTCGCGAGGTGCTGTTGGACCAGACTTCGTATTGATGGTCGATAATGCTTAACCTCATATAGCACGGGTAGTTGATGTTTTCTGGGAAATGGAACATATTGCACACATGGCGTGGCCAGTTTGCTTTCCCCATTTGAAGCCCGTAGAGCATGTGGGGGATGCATTAGAGAAACGGTTTGCATCACGTCAGCATCCACTCTCCACGACTTGCGGCCAGTGCTGCAGGAAGAATGGAAGTTATCGGCTCAACATGAGACTGATGACATCACTCATAGCTTGCCCCGTCGTTGTCAGACCCGTGTTGCTGCCACCCCCTACTGAGCACATTAATCAGTTGTCGGAATGTGTGTGGAAACCCGTTCAGTTGGAAAAAAACGAAGAATCTTTCTTCTCTACCATTATGCACTTTGTAGTTGTTTACGTTAAGTATTCTTTACCTTGTTTCTACTTTACTATCACCTGTTTATACTGTTTTGTGGCATTAATACACGCAACCTTACAAAATTTCCACTTGTTGCTTAAATTTTGGACACCAGCATATTTGGTGCCATGACTAGTAGACAGTATTGTCACCTTCAACGATATAAGAAATCTTTATTTTACTCGATGATACATCGACTTCTTTGCATTTTCCTTTGCAACAAAATGTAATCGATAACGCCACGACAGTCCTAAAATAGACTGCCGTTGCTAATGGCTATGTGGCAATTGACGTTTACAATATCTGTAATAAACGTACTGCTAGTAAATAGTAATGTTTCAATAATACGAATAAAGGCTTTACCTTCCAGCAGCAACAAGACTAAAACCAGATTTGTTGCTATGTCATACAATGACCACGTCTCAGATAAAACTGAACAATGTATTTGGAATTCAAATGTTAGGATGGGGATCAAACGACAAATACATTGAAGACCTGTCTTCGACACCAGATCGATCCGAATAAAGATAAATTCAGTAAATCTGGTGTGTATAAGATGAAGTGTAGTGACTGAGATCATTTTTGTGTTGGCCAGATGGATCGTTCTTTTGAAACTCGGCATAAGGAGAACACATACACTCAGAATAGGAAGGCTTTTGGAGTGCATTTTGCTGCTTAGCAGTCCGCTGTTCAGGATGCCAGATATAACATGGAGATACTGCTTAGAGCACCCAATGGTACAAAATTGGACTTGATGTCGGAACTAGAGGTTTACAATCGCAGTAAGATTGCGTCTGATCTTATACTTAACGATCGGCCGGCCGGTGTGACCGAGCGTTTCTAGGCGCTCCAGTCTGCAACCGCGCGACCGGTACAGTCTCAGGTTCGAATCCTGCCTCGGGCATGGATGTGTGTGATGTCCTTTGGTTAGTTAGGTTTAAGTTGTTCTAAGTTCTAGGGGACTGATGACCTCAGATGTTAAGTCCTATAGTGCTCAGAGCCATTTGAACCATTTGAATTTAACGATCAGCGCAGTTTAAATAAGGGATTTTTTCAATATTTTTCATGATTTTTTACAAATACATTTTTAGTCTTTCCATTGTAATTTGTAATGTGTTGTTATTTTGCTGACTGTACATATGACCCTTGCTGGAAGTCGTTACATTTGTCGTAATTCGCCCAGCCCATGAGCGTAGACATCTGGATTGACACACTTACCTACGGGTATTGGCATTACACTCATTTTGAAGCCTAGTTTACGTTGTCTTCTATTTAATTACTTGTTATGTATCCCTTTCGTTCCTTCTTGGTTTCATGTATTTATGTCATATACAGATAGTCAATGTCTTGTTACGTATTCACCTTATACATTTGCACATACTTTTACTTACATTTTTCGTTTGTGTTCTGATGTTACGTAGATATTATTCAATTAAATATTTTATCCTGTGTGTCCGCAGCTCGTGGTCGTGCGGTAGCGTTCTCGCTTCCCACGCCCGGGTTCCCGGGTTCGATTCCCGGCGGGGTCAGGGATTTTCTCTGTCTCATGCTGACTGGGTGTTGTGTGATGTCCTTAGGTTAGTTCTAAGTTCTAGGGGACTGATGACCATGGATGTTAAGTCACATAGTGCTCAGAGCCAAATTTGAACCATTTTTTTATCCTGTGTTTACTTCTTGTATTTCATTAAGAAAATTACACTTTATTTTTTATTGTAAATACGTGTACTGGGCGCCACCTGTCGGCATGTTGCGTTTTCCTGGTGGACCTGCGCCAACACATATAGCCGATTAGTCTGTTTACAACTCTGAATAGACCACCACATACTAAAAGAATTAGTAGCATTCCTTTAGATAATATGGTTTGGTTGATAAGTTAATGGTGTAACAATACTGTGTGTAAAATATTGTATATCAATGAGGACTGTTAAGATGGGTTTGTACTCTGTATAATTTTGCATGGTTTACTGCATTTTTCTATTTTATTTTTTGACTTCTCTGTTATTTCTTAGGTCTTGAATACCTGATATTTTATCTCAATAGTACAAGCCATTATTTTCTTGAGATCCGTCACTTACGTTGCGACGGGACGGGTATGAAGTTCGTGTAAGTGCTTACTGCTTGTTTCATCTTACTGTCAACCACAAAAGTTCCACCTACCTCCGTACGGCGTCTGGTCACCAACGTGCTTCTCTGCAACGTAAATACTGTTCTGACGATTTTAAAAGCAGCGTTGAAGAAAAACATCGTCAATGCTTACGTTAGCACAGTCCGCATTAACTCTCTAGCTAACTTTCATGTAAATATCTTATAACAATTTTCGGGCGGAGGGCAATTGTTTCATCACTCAGAAAAATGTCAAAATTCGGTAAATAGTTCTTTATTGGCTTTAGATGCCAAATCAAATAGGTGCCATCAGCCCGCATTTAAAACTAACAACTAATATCACTGTCCTCATCTCACAGCTCATACCATCCAGTACACACGCAAGACAGCCAGAAATGTACCTTAAGTTCAACCCGAATTGTTCCGCGATTTTCACAGTTTATACTCAGCTACGACACGAGTCTTACATTCGGTCCTTTTCAGTGGATTTCTTTAAAAGAAGTTGCACGCCAACTATTCCTAAACGATTATGAAATATGCCGCGGAGAATTCTTCACGAAAGCCGACAGTTCACACGCGTTTATCTCTCCAACTAATTCCTTCATAAAGCTCAAATTTTCACAAACATGGCGATACAAAACCGAATGCGAAATAACAAAACCTTCTTCATTTCACATATAACTTTGTCGGACACATTCTCCATAACCTGCGCGTCCGACAGCGAGACTACGAGTCTCAATGCCGTTGCCCACAGCGCATATACTACTTGATAGAGCGCGGGAAAGACTTCACTCTGATTGGTTGATCAAACGTACATCCAATCAGATCAATCTTTCAAGAACATACTCGCGGCTGAACTGTTTTAGTCCAATCAACATTCACAGATGCATTTACGTCATTTTATGTTGCAAATATTAATAAAATGTTCCACCAAACCAAACCAAACGAAAACTAATCTTGAAATAACTTTAGAAAAACATTACTCTACAAATAATTATCCTGGGTGCCTTCTTACAAAAACAAGCACACTTGGACATACGTCATCAGCTTGTTGCACACTTTCCCATGACCATGTTACATAATGTTTAACAGGAGATAATACTGAATCTTGACGTATGTTCCACATACGCATTCTCATTTATTTACACAACAAAACAAATAGTTATTAAATGAATATCAGTTCTTACTGAATTCTCTATTATGAAAACGAAAAATTGTGAACGTCATTTAAGTATAAAAATTCAAACATACTGACCTAACATTATGTAAACTTCTGTAATGATTCCAACTGATAGCAAAGGACAAACTGTTATGCATCGGAACTGACTTTAATCTTACTAATGTCGGTTTTTGGTAGTTTTGGTGATTTTCTCTAACTTAGAAAGTACCACAGCCAGAAAGCTGAGATTTTGTATCCAGGTTCTTTTTAATAACACAAGGCGACATATTAAGTTTTATCAAAATTTAATAACATTTAGTATCGTTTATTTAGATTCTTAGGGGCTTGAATATTCTGTCGCTGGAACTGACACAAGTAGCAGTTCCCACGGCCGCGCTAGCGACAGGGGCGAATGAATCATGCCGAGACACAAGCGGCTGTCACCGCCACCGGCTCCAAAGCTACGGGTCCGTACTTTAAGGTAGCTTACTGCAATAAAATAGTATTGCGGTTTGACTCGCGACGTTACAACGTGAGCGTCCACTGTGACGCAAACGTTGTGTCCTAGCCTCATTTAACGAACAGATATTACACATGTTTTATAGTTGGTATGTAATTGACGTTTAGCTTGTATTATAATGTTATGGTTTGTGTAATCCGTTCTGTTACTGTACCTACAGGGTGTTTCAAAAATGACCGGTATATTTGAAACGGCAATACAAACTAAACGAGCAGCGATAGAAATACACCGTTTGTTGCAATATGCTTGGGACAACAATACATTTTCAGGCAGACAAACTGTCGAAATTACAGTAGTTACAATTGTCAACAACAGATGGCGCTGCGGTCTGGTAAACTCTATAGTACGATATTTTCCACATATCCACCATGCGTAGCAATAATATGGCGTAGTCTCTGAATGAAATTACCCGAAACCTTTGACAATGTGTCTGGCGGAATGGCTTCACATGCAGATGAGATGTACTGCTTCAGCTGTTCAATTGTTTCTGGATTCTGGCGGTACACCTGGTCTTTCAAGTGTCCCCACTGAAAGAAGTCACAGGGGTTCATGTCTGACGAATAGGGAGGCCAATCCACGCCGCCTCCTGTATGTTTCGGATAGCCCAAAGCAATCACACGATCATCGAAATATTCATTCAGGAAATTAAAGACGTCGGCCGTGCGATGTGGCCAGGCACCATCTTGCATAAACCACGAGGTGTTCGCAGTGTTGTCTAAGGCAGTTTGTACCGCCACAAATTCACGAAGAATGTCCAGATAGCGTGATGCAGTAATCGTTTCGGATCTGAAAAATGGGCCAATGATTCCTTTGGAAGAAATGGCGGCCCAGACCAGTACTTTTTGAGGATGCAGGGACAATGGGACTGCAACATGGGGCTTTTCGGTTCCCCATATGCGCCAGTTCTGTTTATTGACAAAGCCGTCCAGGTAAAAATAAGCTTCGTCAGTAAACCAAATGCTGCCCACATGCATATCGCCGTCATCAATCCTGTGCAGTATATCGTTAACGAAAGTCTCTCGTGCAGCAATGGTAGCGGCGCTGAGGGGTTGCCGCGTTTGAATTTTGTATGGATAGAGGTGTAAACTCTGGCGCATGAGACGATACGTGGACGTTGACGTCATTTGGACCGCAACTGCAACAAGGCGAACGGAAACCCGAGGCCGCTGTTGGATCACCTGGTGCACTAGCTGCGCGTTGCCCTCTGTGGTTGCCGTACGCGGTCGCCCTACCTTTCCAACACGTTCATCCGTCACGTTCCCAGTCCGTTGAAATTTTTCAAACAGATCCTTTATTGTATCGCTTTTCGGTCCTTTGGTTACATTAAACCTCCGTTGAAAACTTCGTCTTGTTGCAACAACACTGTGTTCTAGGCGGTGGAATTCCAACACCAGAAAAATCCTCTGTTCTAAGGAATAAACCATGTTGACCACAGCACACTTGCACGTTGTAAACAGCACACGCTTACAGCAGAAAGACGACGTACAGAATGGCGCACCCACAGACTGCGTTGTCTTCTATATCTTCCACATCACTTGCAGCGCCATCTGTTGTTGAAAATTGTAACTACTGTAATTTCGAAAGTTTGTCCGCCTGAAAATGTACTGTTGTCCCAAGCATATTGCAACAAACGGTGTATTTCTATCGCTGCTCGTTTAGTTTTTATTGCCGTTTCAAATATACCGGTCATTTTTGAAACACCCTGTAGGTGCAGCTTTCTGTTATTATTCCACATCTGGAGGCGGCTGTATACTCGGCTGAAATCATTTAATGATACCACTTGCAATCTTGACTATTAAAAGATTTTATTAATGTTTTTAAACTTTATGTTGTTTCCATACTGACTATGTCAGGAATTAACAGTAATTAGAAACTGATCAAATGAAGTAAATACTATAAAGAAATGTATTACGTTCATCTTAGCGAGGCCGAAGTGGGTGCATAACTACCTGTTTACTCGACGGCAATTTATTAAATTTACTAATGCACATGGCAAAATGGCTAAATGGATAAACGTCATACTGCCCATACAAAGGTTTTTGATTCAATTTTCATTTGGTCCTAGGGTACTTTCCATCACTTACTGCCTCTTTCACCTCTGGCAGTGAGCTGTATACTGAAAAATGACGTGTTCTATTGCGGTTCCATGTCCAAGTGAAACTGATCGTCCCTTTATAGCTGTCTGCGTGAGTCAGTACAAAAGTCGGAGGAGGACAATGGCATACCATTTTCAATAGCCCCATGCCTAGTGAAGCATTCTGCTCTGCAAACCTACCTTCAGTTTGTGTTGTGCGATGAAGCCGTCAAGTGCCGCAGTCTGATTGTACATAGCAATGTCAACGAGTGATGGTTGGGTAATGGCGTGATGGGCTACTTGGTTATGAATGGGTGTTGGCAGTAGGGAGGCGGCAATTGAGTCAGAGCGAGTGGTCCCCTGGCGCCCGAAAGTGCGGGACTAGAAAATAAAAGCAATACGCTAATACTTATAACACACTGTAAATAACTGTTTGCATAAGTCAGCAACACTGTGACTTGCTAACTGTGTTTAGATGCCTCCTTAGAGAGAATTTTAGAAGCATTACCGTACAGTAACTAGATATCGTTCCTGGAGATTGTTTCTTGATTTATCTGGAACAACTTGTGTTGTCTGATGTAAAAAGTTGTTTTGTAGTCTAAATTCAAGTAAATACACTGAAGAGCCAAAGAAATTGGTACGCCTGCCTAATATCGTGTAGGGACCTCGCGAACACGCAGAAGTGGCATGGACTCAACTAATGTCTGGAGTACTGCTGGAGATACTAGACACCTTGAATCCTGCAGTGCTGTCCACCAATCCGCAAGAGTACGAGGCGGTGGAGATCTCTTCTGAACAGCAGGTTGCAAGGCATCCCAGATACGCTCAATAATGCCCATGCCTAGGGAGTTTGGTTGCCATCGGAAGTGTTCAAACTCAGAAGAGCTTTCTTGGAGCTACTCTGTAGCAGTTCTGGACGTGTGGGGTTGTCGCGTCCCAAGCGTGGGTTTTGCGAGGGATTGAGCGACACGGTTCGTAAACGGGAATTAGCCGGTTGACCTAATTGAGAGGGAGACTTTTGATCTGGCTAAGATGTTAAATTCCCTGGTGTGAAGGTACAAGGCTAGGATGTTGGTAGAAGTAAACTCGTATGGACGTTATAAAAGTTCTAATTTATTCATAAAGAATACAGATCACCCTAACTGCGTAGTGATTGTACCTACAGAATAGCCAAGCCCATTACAGAGACGGTGACTGACTTCCACCGTTCTGGCTGCCTGATAGAACTTTCCAGCACTTTGCTGCCCACACTAGCACCCTACGTCAGAGTCCCGCGGTCGCTGCCTAAACGCTCATCGGCGAGTATCTCCAACTGTCTGCCTGCAGCCCGCCCTCAGCCCAAGTCGGCTGCTACTCACGCTGACTACCGTCGCTGCCTAAACCCGAGAGAGAGAGATCCCCGGAGCGGCGTGTCTCCAAGTTTTGTTAGCTCTTCCCCTTCGACCCCGCCAGCGCTTGGCATGACGTAGCGTCGAGTGCAACTTTTCCTTATTAGGGATTGTTTTAGTATTAACTTCAGTACTTTTCTTCAGAAGCTGGGTGGAGGGGTAGAGGGGCCTCTCCCTATATGGTCACGCACTGCGTCCTGAGCCCTTCATTGGCTCCTCATGACGTAGTGCGGTCCCCACCTAGGGCCCTCTGTCTTTCTCTCTCCGCTCCCAGACTTCTCCCTCTAGCCAAGAGTGTTGATACTGTAAGTTATTGCTTATTAAGGGACCTGCCCAGAGCGCCCTTTTTATCTTAATAGCTGAGTCTGCTTCCTTGCTTATCACGCGCAGCTGCCTGGCCGCTTGGACCGCCGCCTCGGCTATCTGGCTGCGTTGTTATCATTTGTGACCCCTCTGACACGCCTGGCGTCCCCTGTTAACTCTATCTCCCCGTATGATTTCTGGTGTATCGTCTGAGAACAACTGCATTTAGACTTGGCTTTTCTGCGGTTACAACACCTCCCCCGCCAGGGAAATTGGCGTTACTCCTCAGAGTAGCGTCAATTGTGACTCTTTTATTTTTTTTTTCTATTACATGCTTTACAGATTTGTTTATTACATTAGCATCTGATATGTTATATTTTTCATTTTCATTTAGTAAAGTCAAATTCATTAAACACACAATAATACAATTACATTATACATGCCTAACATTCAGTTATGTCAAAAGCATTTGCATTAAAATCAAAAGACACTTTCATTGATACATACATTCACATTTCAATTAGAATTACATTTCAAATACAGTTACATTTCAATTACACATTTCAAATACAGTTACATTTCAATTACATATTTCAAATACAGTTACATTTCAATTACACATTTCAAATACAGTTATTTAACGTCTGTTTCTGAAAGCGACCGTATCACCTTGGTCTTTTCCACATCTTTCATAAATTACTATCTCTTCAGTTTCTTTATTACTGTGTCTTCTAGCTGAACTAGTCTCTGGGTATTGGTTCACTATGGTATTTCTTATACATACTTTTCCACAACAATCACTGTCTTCAAAATATTTCCATATACTTTTAAAACAGTCTTTACAACATTTACAGTTTTTACAACAGCATGTTATTATGATTAGAATAACTATTGATATGGCTACATACGTAGTTATGGAGTAATGTGTGAAGTACCTGGAGTACTTCATTTCCTCCTCTTGTCTCTCTACCATCTTCTGGACATCATCCAGTCTTTTTCCTGCGACTTTCAAGTCGTCTAACTGTGTTATTACCTGGTCCAATGGCAAATCTAATGCTAACGTTGAGACATTCCTTTTTTCCTTGTTTACCACGCAACAATCGAATTCTAGATTGATCTGCGGAACTATGTCTTTCTTCGTCACATTACTCTGAATCACTCTATCTGTTTGTATGAACACTCTAGTGCCATACCCCTCACATTTACTGTAAAAACTAATTTTTCCTACCCCTTTTATTACTAGGTCCTTTGGTGGTTCCCTTCCACACAATACTGTTAAGCCTTCTTCCTTCGGTGCTACATATAGCCATTCGTTACTGTTTAGATGAGTCCAAAGGCTCTGATTCAGTGCGACTATTTTTCGCACACAATCTTCCGGAATTTCTCTTACCGGTTGCAACAATTTGGCTTCGCACTCTTCGTGGTCGAATGTTGACAGCAAGGCGAATGCTTGTTTGTACAGTCTCCTATTTTTACTTAGCTCCTTGCATTTTAGTTCCTCCGCAGCAAGTTTCGCGTACTGCCTTTTGGATTCATCTATTAGTAAGAATTCTTTCTCTGGCTGTATGTACACATATTTACCTTTCATGTTTGGAATTTCTTTTGGTAGTGGGAGTACTCTATACAAATTGAAATTGTTATTATTTATTAATGGAATATTAATTACATATCCTAGTATGCTACCCGAGATGAAAACATCTAAATCAATTATTCTTAACAATAGATAACCTGAGGACTCCGTAAGAGGAACAGGAAACTTTACATCTTTTAGTTCTTCCCGTATTAAACTTAGGTATTTTACAATTTGGACTGGATTAATTATATGAGGCTGTAGTATTCCCTTCTGAGCATTTACAATGGCATTTATCATTTGTTCGTATTCCTCTTCGATCTGACCAAACACTGCCGATAGTTGTAATACTTGCTCTGTTACTGTGGCGAAGGACGCTACACGTTTAAACCCTATATCGGTTTCCTTCATGTATTCCTTCATGAATCGTTCTAGTCTTTGCATACCTGTCTTCAGAACGTGCTCATTTGACTCTAGTGTATATACCGTCCTGTTTACTCCCGCCAATGTGGCTCTTACCACTGCCACCTGTTCCTTTGTTAGCCTCAACAACCCTTCTGAGTTTTTCTCCATAGCGTCTATTCTTTCCTTATAGTATGCTGCATCTGCTTCGTCCAACGTCCCGAACAGTATTTTACTTACCTGCCCGACGAAGTTGAATACTCCTCTCTTCCTTCTGGTCTCGTGTTTCGTTAGCTGCTGTACTAAAAGTTGCAATCCTGTGATTTTTTCCACATGACGGGTTACTTGTTGGTCTAGTACCCTGCATTCTATTAATCCTACATTTAATTGTGTTAGTGTTTCTCGGCACCTTTGTACCGCTGCCCTACCATAACCTCTCTGCATTCTGAAACCTTTCTGTTATTATATCTAGATTTACGTATGTGACTACTCTCCATGTGGTACTGTATATTTCTACCTGTCCACTATTATCGTAATATAGTCCTGATGAACTCGGAAATGGCGTCACTTGGTACTCATTTGTTGCATGCTCTGATGCAGTGATGTAGTATGCTGTTATCACTATGACGAATTTCACGACCTGCCACTTGAGTGCCATACCTGAAATTTAAAAGAATTGTTTCAGCCTGTTGGCATGTACTTTTGTTTCCTTATTTCTTTTAACTTTTATTACTACGTTAGGACCTTCCACTTTTACTACTTCAAATGGACCTCTCCATTGTGAATCTAATTTCCGAGATCTACCCCGTCTCACCGACTCATCGTGCAGTAATACTTTATCTCCTACCCTGAAGTTTTTTGGATTTTGTTTCATGTCATACTGTTCCTTACTGATTTTCTTACTTCTTATAATCGAGTCTCTGGCCACTCTGTGGGCTTCCTGCATTCTCGCTCTTAGTTTATTTACATACATTTCATAATTGTAACTTACCTGCTGTGTTTCTTGCTGCAGTACTCCTGGTATGTTAACCTTTCTTCCGTATAGTAATTCAAATGGTGTGTATCCTGTGCTGCTGTGTGGTGTAGTGTTGAACACAAAAATTGCATACGGTACCCATTTGTCCCAAGAACTTTGATCTCCTGTTACAAAGTGTCTGAGATACTCTACAATAGTTCTATGACTTCTTTCTAGTGCACCATTTGATTCAGGGTGGTACGCTGTAGTATTTATACGCTTTACCTTCAACAATTTACATACACTTTTAAATACATCACTCAGAAAGTTAGACCCTTGATCTGTTAATAATACTGATGGAATTCCATACCTTAATACTACGTTTTCCACAAATGCCTCAGCTACTGTTTCGGCATCTTGTTTGTCAATTGGGATTGCTAAGGTAAATTTACTCAGATCGTCTTGGAATGTTAACATGTACCTTTTTCCTGTATTAGATACATCTAGTGGACCCACTATATCCATCGCACACTTTCCGAATACTGTTTCTGCTGTGTCTGTAATTTCTAAGGGCATCCTAGTTTTCATTTGCGTGTTTTTATTCTTTTGACACGATGGGCATTTCCTAATGTAATTTTCAATGTCACGCTTCATTCCGCGCCACTGCTTGTATGCTTTAATTCTTTCGAGTGTCCTGTGCATTCCTTGGTGACCTCCCAAGGGATTGTCATGCATTTCCTTTAGTATATTTTCTTTTTCTTCGGGACTAATTTCCTCACCACTATCCGTTTCCTGTTCTATTTCACTCGACACTTGTGCTTGCCGCACTTTTACGGAACTTTCTTCCCCATTTGCTTTTGCTGCCGAGATCTCTGTCTCCACCTTCTGCTTCGCATCTATCTCTTCCTTCCCTTCATGCCTTATTCTACTCAGCGCATCCGCATTACTATTTAACTTTCCTGGCTTGTATATTACTTCATAATCATACTCCTCGAGTTTCAGTCTCCACTTCAGGAGTCTCGAACTCGGATCTTTGACACTAAATATCCACGTTAGTGGCTTATGGTCTGTCACTACAGTGAACTTTCTGCCATATACATATGGTCTGAACTGTTTTACTGCGTAAACTATAGCCAACAACTCTTTTTCCGTTGTGCTATAATTTAGTTCGGCTTTGTTCAATGCTCTGGATGCATATGCGATGGGCAAGTCTTCGCCAATCTTCTTACCTTGCGATAACACTGCACCCAAGGCTGCGTTACTCGCATCCGTTGTAATGATGAACGGTTTCGTAAAGTCAGGGTACTGAAGTAACGGAGGGTTTATTAATTTCTCTTTTAGTTCTTCGAACGCATTGTTCTGACGTTCGCTCCATCGGTACTCCACTCCCTTTTTTAAGAGCTCATGGAGAGGTTTCGCAATCTTGCTGAAGTTAGCAATGAAACGGCGGTAGTAACCTATCAATCCGAGAAACCCTTTTAGTTCCTTAGTTGTCTTTGGCTGTGGGAAGAACTTCACCTTCTCCACCTTCGCCATATCTGGTGATATTCCTTTGTCAGTGATGCAATGACCTAGGAAGATTACTTCCTTCCTCAGGAATTCACACTTGTCTGGTTGCAGCTTCAAATTGTGCTCTCGCAACCTGTCAAATATTTCCCGGAGCTTTTCGTTATGCTCCTGCAGGTTTTTCCCATAGCATACTATGTCGTCTAGATATACAAAGCATTTCACTCCTTGTAATCCTGCCAAGACTGTATTCATCAGTCTCTGAAAACATCCTGGGGCTCCCTTCAGTCCCATCGGCATTCGTTTGTATTCGTAATGCTGATAGTTTGAGCTAAATGCCGTTTTCTCTCTGTCCTTCTCGTCCGTCAATATTTGATGGTACCCGCTTGCGAGGTCAAGCGTCGAGAAGTACTTAGCTTGCCCTAACTGATCCAGTATCTCGGAGATATTCGGTAGTGGAAATGCATCGCCTACAGTGATATCATTTAATCGTCTGTAGTCCACTACGATTCTCCATTTCTGTTTGCCACTAGCGTCTAGCTTCTTTGGAACTAACAGTAACGGTGCGTTCCAAGCGCTCTTACTCTCGACAATTATGTCATCTCTTAGCATCTGCTCTATTTGCTCCCTTAGCACTTCCTTTTGCGCTTCCTGGATCCTGTACGGTCTAGCGTTTATTACCTTTCCCGCGTGTTCCGGTGCAATCGGTATTCTGTGCTTCACTGCGGAAGTATAGGACAGGTTGTCCCCTGGTAGATGAAATACATCTCCGTATTCCGCGCAAACCTCTGCTAGAGCGCTTTTCTCTTCAGCGTTCAAATGATCCATTCTTAATTGCCTTCGCAACACACTAGTACGACTTTCTGTCTTTCCTATGACATTAGTACAACATTTTACTTCGCGTATTTTCCCTACTTTTTCTAATTCTTCCGTCATTAACCTGACGTTTCCTAACTGCACTCTGTCTTCTGACAAGTTTAATGCACTTACTATGCATTTCCCATTTCGCACTTTTACTAATGCTTCAGGTACATGTACCCCTTGTGCAATCTCCTGCCTAGGAATAATCATTTCCTTTTCGATTCCCCTTTTTACATTTCCTTCCACCTTTAATAACATTATTTTTTCCTCTCGGGGCCCTATTTCCCCGCCTACTTCTGAATCTTGTTCGTTCTCATGTCCCTTTGGCTCTTCCTCTACTACTAAGGGTATATCTCGCCCTTTTAGTCTCACTATTTTACCTGCATAGTCTAACTTAACTCTATGCTCTGTCAAGAAATTTCTGCCTATCAGTCCGTCGTACGGAATATCTAATCCTCTCCCGTACACGTGAAATTTTTGCCCTACTTGCTCAGAACCGTCCACACTTAAGTGTACCTGTACCGTACCTATTGTGCTGACGGCCTCACTGGTTACACCTTTTAGCCGAAGCCTTTCCGCTTCATTAATTGCAAGTGTACTATTTATCGGAATACTCGTTCTCTTGAGCAGACACAACTGTGCTCCAGTGTCTATTAGCAACTTCAAATATCTTTTTAATTCTATGCAGTATAAAACCAAAACGTCATTTTCTGTTGCACAGTCGATTACCCTAACTGAGGGTTTACCTATCGCAACAAGGCCCGACTGTGCGGCCTTGCCGCCTCTTAGTTTCCCTGCACCACTTTACCGGTTTTGCTCGATACTGGCACCCTGCCTTTTCTCCATGCGTGCCAGGGCCCTGCGTGACAATCTTTCGCGTAATGTCCCGGCCGCTTACACTTGAAACAAGCAACGTCTTTTACCCTCGTACACGGAACTCCACAGTTCCCTGGTAGATTACATTGTGGGCACCTCCACTCTCGTAACCCTCCATCAGCTTCCCTATGATTTCCTCTAAAGTCTCTTGTATCTATCGGCTGAATTTTTCTTAATCTTACCCGGCATTCCGCGTCTGTATGTCCTGGCTTGTCGCACCCGTAACAAAAATTCGTAAACTCTTTGCCCGTCATTATCCGTACTCTTCCCTCTGGCCTATTCTTTCTACACTTGCTTGCCATGTGCCCTCTCAATCCACAATTGAAACATTTCAAATCTCTAATATCTCTGGTATTCTTCACCGTTTCCTTTCCCCGGTTGAAAGTTACTCTTGGGGCTAGTCCCCGCTCTTTCATTGACAGTATTGCACTTTCTTCTTGCAATGCTAGTTCCACGGCCGCTGCTAGCGTGATTTCATCGCCTCTACTTCTTACTATCGTCTGTATTCTATCATTGCTTAACCCTTGTATAAAGCATGCTCTTCCTAGTGAATCAACCAGTTCTATTGCGCCCTTTAAGTTCTCCCTAGCCGTAACTCTGCTTACTGCTTCCCTGAAATCCCTTTGCATTTCATCTATTCGGCTTGCCCATGTCGCAATTGGCTTTCCTTGTCCCTGTCTCGATTGAAATATCTTGCACGCGTAGTAGTCAATGGTACGCTTACTCGCATAATTTTCCTCTAGAACATGTTTTACTTCCTGCCATGTCCCCGTGCGTTCCCTTACTTGCAGCCTCGATCTGGCCTCTCCGGTTATTTTGGCTTTAACAAACTTCAGTAACGTTTCGTGTTCCTCCGGTTTCACAAGTTCAAATGCAGCGTCTACATTTTCAATAAACTCCCTAAGATCTCTCTTATTTCCTTCTAACACTTTTGGAACTATACACAAGGCTTCTTTCACTGATATCTTACCGCTACTGGAGGATGACGGAACTTCGTTAGTTTGGGCCATCTCACCAACTTAACTATGTTAGCACTTTACAATACAAGATACAAAATTCTTAATATAATTTTATATGTACCGTTTCTCTTGTGGTGCGCCGTCTGTTCCGCTGATCCGCGTTGTCCCGCGTTGTGCCGCGCTGCTCCGCGCTGTCTCTGTGCTCTGTATGCCCGCGCTGTTCCGCGCTGCCGCGATGCGTCGGCCGCCGCTCTGCTGGGCTGTGCCGACCCCGTCGCTCGCCTCGGCTGCCGCTGCTACGGCTGCTGCCGCTGCTCGGCCCGGACCCCCGGTCTCGAACGCTGGCTGCTTAGGCACCTCTGTGCCTCGTCGCTCCGCGTCGTGCTGCCGCTATCCTGCGTTGCCCTGCACCCGCGAGGACTACTTCTCTGGACTCTGTCGTAGTGGGGCTACTAATGCTGAAAGTTGCGAGTCGCCACAACTTCCTGCTAATTGCCACAGTCGCTGTAGGAAAATCTACTGGCTCCTATTTCCTTTTTGCCTATATGCCTTTGTGGTACCCCACACCTGGCACCAAAACTTTTATTTATGTCGCGTCCCAAGCGTGGGTTTTGCGAGGGATTGAGCGACACGGTTCGTAAACGGGAATTAGCCGGTTGACCTAATTGAGAGGGAGACTTTTGATCTGGCTAAGATGTTAAATTCCCTGGTGTGAAGGTACAAGGCTAGGATGTTGGTAGAAGTAAACTCGTATGGACGTTATAAAAGTTCTAATTTATTCATAAAGAATACAGATCACCCTAACTGCGTAGTGATTGTACCTACAGAATAGCCAAGCCCATTACAGAGACGGTGACTGACTTCCACCGTTCTGGCTGCCTGATAGAACTTTCCAGCACTTTGCTGCCCACACTAGCACCCTACGTCAGAGTCCCGCGGTCGCTGCCTAAACGCTCATCGGCGAGTATCTCCAACTGTCTGCCTGCAGCCCGCCCTCAGCCCAAGTCGGCTGCTACTCACGCTGACTACCGTCGCTGCCTAAACCCGAGAGAGAGAGATCCCCGGAGCGGCGTGTCTCCGAGTTTTGTTAGCTCTTCCCCTTCGACCCCGCCAGCGCTTGGCATGACGTAGCGTCGAGTGCAACTTTTCCTTATTAGGGATTGTTTTAGTATTAACTTCAGTACTTTTCTTCAGAAGCTGGGTGGAGGGGTAGAGGGGCCTCTCCCTATATGGTCACGCACTGCGTCCTGAGCCCTTCATTGGCTCCTCATGACGTAGTGCGGTCCCCACCTAGGGCCCTCTGTCTTTCTCTCTCCGCTCCCAGACTTCTCCCTCTAGCCAAGAGTGTTGATACTGTAAGTTATTGCTTATTAAGGGACCTGCCCAGAGCGCCCTTTTTATCTTAATAGCTGAGTCTGCTTCCTTGCTTATCACGCGCAGCTGCCTGGCCGCTTGGACCGCCGCCTCGGCTATCTGGCTGCGTTGTTATCTTTTGTGACCCCTCTGACACGCCTGGCGTCCCCTGTTAACTCTATCTCCCCGTATGATTTCTGGTGTATCGTCTGAGAACAACTGCATTTAGACTTGGCTTTTCTGCGGTTACAACAGGGTGTCGCATTGTCCTGCTGGAACTGACCAAGTCCATCGGAATGCACAATGGGCTTGAATGGATGCAGGTGGGGGATGCTTACGTACGAGTCACCTGTCAGACCATTCAGGGGTGCCATATCACTCCAACTGCACACGCCCCTCAACATTACAGAGCCTCCACTAGCTTGAAAAGTTCCCTGCTGACATTCAGAGTCCATGGATTCATGAGGTTGTCTCCATACCCGTACACGTCCATCCGCTCGATACAGTTTTAAACGAGACTCGTCCGACCAGGCGACATGTTTCCAGTCATCAAAAGCTCAGTATCGGTGCTGACGGGCGTGGGCGAGGCGTAAAACTTCGTGTCGTGCGGCCATCAAGGGTACACGAGTGGATCTTGGGCTTCGAAAGCGCATATCGATGATGCTTTGTTGAATGGTTCACACCCTGACACTTGTTGATGGCCCAGAGTTGAAACCTGCAGCAATTTGCGGAAAGGTTGCACTTCTGTCACGTTCAACGACTCTCTTCCGTTGTCATTGGTCCCGTTCTTCAAGATCTTTTTCCGGCAGTGATGTCGGAGATTTGATGTTTTATCGGCTCCGTGATATTCACGGTACACTCGTGAAGGTCGTGCGGAAAATCCCTACTTTATAGCTCCTGCTCCGACTATAACAGTACGTCCAAACTCACTTACACCTTGATAACCTTCCATTGTAGCCACAGTAACCCATCTAGCAACTGCGCCAGACACTTGTTGTCATATACAGGCGTTGCCGACCGCAGCGCCGTGTTCTGCCTATTTATATATCTCTGTACATGAATACGCATGCATACACCACTTTCTTTGACTCTTCAGTGTATTTCTGTGGCTGTACTAGTCTTGAAGGGTTCACTCTAAGGCTGCGTTATAGTACAGTGTGTTTCAACAACATTGTCCGATGTCGCAAGGGTATTTCTTTTACGACGTGCTCGGATTGCCGCGCTCGTTAGCACGCCACTGTCAGGGTTCGGACCGAATCCCACTGGCGGGTTAACGACGAGGGCCGGTGTGCCAGGCAGCATGAATGTGGCGGTTTCCCATTTCGCTCAGTTTCACGTTTGGCAAGCATTTAACATTTTAAAAAACGCTATAACTTTTTCACATACTGGATAACTATAGACACAATTGGATACACAAGTCGGGGGGGGGGGGGGGCAGGTTGTTCGGTGGGGGAGGGTTGTAAGGGGGCGGGGGTTGGAGGGATCGGCGGTGTGACCCTGTGAACATACGGGATAAGGTCAGGAAGAAGAAAGCTATATCTATTACGTGAATGAAGATAGGAACTTTGTGTGAATTTTAGCTTACGTATCGAAAATAAAAGGTTACCTTGGCGTAACAGTTTGCTGCCAATTAATGTGATTGTCGATAGGGGTGCAAAAATTAAGGATGAAAGTAGCTTTCTCGTGATGCGTCACTACGAAGTAACGTAACTCGATGGATCATAAATAGAAAGAACTGCCACAGTATAGTACAGAAGGTAAGTGAAAAAATACACAATGAGACGAGCAGAAATGTTACTTTTATTCAAAAATAATAATTATACTGATTACACTGAAGTCTCCGCGCTTTTCCGATGACCCCCTGGACATTAAAAAAGGCGGGACATGGTTCTTAATAAGGTGCGTGTGTGTGCGTGTGTGTGTGTGTGATTACCATGGACGGAAATTCAGATCCTGCAACGTGCTCCCAAGCTGGCCAGGGCTGAGAAGGGGCCCTTGTGGTGGGGCATTGGATTCCATAGCCAGCACGGCTGACGACTCCTGGCTAGTCGTTGGTACATGTGGACCTGCCGCAAAACGCCTCCCGAACAGATCCACACGTGTGTGAAATCTTATGGGACTTAACTGCTAAGGTCATCAGTCCCTAAGCTTACTCACTACTTAACCTAAATTATCCTAAGGACAAACACACACACCCATGCCCGAGGGAGGACTCGAACCTCCGCCGGGACCAGCCGCACAGATCGGGTTTAAGTTGGGGCAAAGAACAGGCCATCCTCATACGGTCAGAGGTGCGAACATGTCACTCAGCTAGGAACGTTGTCAAACATGATCGATTTTTTGGTCCAAGTTTTATGCTATGGGAAGGTATAATGTTATAAGGTCGTACTGGCCTCAAAAGCCATTAACACGATACACTCACCTGCCTAAATTATTGTGACACAACTTACTACTCCCCCAAGCGCTTCTTACCAGGAGCGCATTCGGCCCTGACTTCATTTTTATGGATGACAATGTGCGACCGCATCTTCTTGACAAGATAGCAACAACAATTAAACAGAACTTAATTTGCAGCTCAATACAGTTCTACAAAGTAGGGTTCAAACAAGAGAATAACAATTAAACTGCCTTCAGCACAATGAAAGAGAATTCGTTGACACAGAATCGAAATCATCTGTGCCCCAGCATATAGAATAGGAAAACCACTGGACAGTTACAATATATGGCCCTTGGCCACATAGAGACAAAGACAATAAATACTGTTTCTGTAATTAAACAAAGGACAGTAACGCAACTCCCAGACTTTCAGACTTAAGATCACGCACATAGCACGCAGTTAAATGTTGGTCTAGTGATTACAAGCTGTTACGAACAGTCTACAGCGCTACCTACACATACATCTCAATACAACCTTCTGTACAATTAAACATATAAATGAAGCATTCTCACAGAACATAATAACAAATTAGCACTCTTTCTACGAATGACATATACGAAGTCAACCCCGCTCAAAGCCTATTAAGAACAAGGCCAACATTTTACTATAAAACATTCAAACGAATCACGCTCACTGCGTGTGCTTGACAGAACGGAAATGGGTCTCTCTTTTAGAGAAGACATTCACACGCCCTGCTAGCCACCTCACAACAGCCATAACATGTCGCTCTGTGGCTAGGGACTTTCCCTGTGTAAAAAGTTTTGTTACTCAGTGCACTCAGTGCATCGCTCATAAATTTCGAAATTTGGGTTAAGATCCTATGGCACCAAACTGCTGAGGTCATCGGTCGCTAGGCTTACACACTACTTAATCTACGTTAAACTAACTTACGCTAAGGACAACGCACACAACCATACCCGAGGGAGGACTCGACCCTCCGACGGGGGGAGCAGCGAGAACCGTGGCAAGGCGCCTAAGAGCGCGCGGCTACCCCGCGCGGCCTGCACCTCTTGTACTCTGGAGGAGGAGGAAATTAGTGTTTAACGTCCCGTCGACAACGAGGTCATTAGAGACGGAGCACAAGCTCGGATTAGGGAAGGATGGGGAAGGAAATCGGCAGTGGCCTTTCAAAGGAACCATCCCGGCATTTGCGTGAAGTGCTGTAGGGAAATCACGGAAAACCTAAATCAGGATGGCCGGACGTGGGATTGAACCGTCGTCCTGATTGCCAGTCCAGTGCGTTAACCACTGCGCCACCTCGCTCGGTTCTTGTACTCTGCACTGTACATAGTATTGGATCACTTAACTAACAAGATGCAGCAGTCGGCTACTAAAGCACATAGGCAGAGTTCCTCTTGAAATGCAAAAAAATGTTCAAATGTGTATGAGATCTTATGGGATTTAACTGCTATGGTCATCAGTCCCTAAGCTGACACACTACTTAACCTAAATTGTCCCAAGGACAAACACACAAACACCCATGCTCAAGGGAGGACTCGAACCTCCGCCGGGACCAGCCACACAGTCCATGACTGCAGCGCCTCAGACCGCTCGGCTAATCCCTCATGGCTCTTGAAATGCAGAAGTCCCTTTCTCTGCCTCCACTCGAATCGCCCTATGGCCCGGGAAAGGTCACCAACCGCTTCACTGGGTCGTTTTTGTCCACAACCAGTGTCTCGTAGACGGTTTCTTGGCACACGAGCTTAGAGAAAACTTCTTGTTGTGTACATAGTTCCGCGTAGTCAGCGCGTACAAAAGTTTCCTACTAGAGCGCACCCCGCTAAGCATAACAGCGCAGGCGCAGCGCTCGCCCGTCTCCGTTTTACGAGATGGCGCTGCCATAAAGACGGACAAAATTCTGCTTCCGCCAATCCGCGTGTTAATATGTAACGCAGCCAATGAGATTACTGCTAACTTAGAACCTTTTCTCCTCGCGGATCACACTCGCGCAGTGATACCTGAACGCTCCAGGTATTATAACGGGTGTACAGACCTCCAATTAGTCAGTCTGCATTAGTCTTTAGTGAAGTTTCAGTCTGCGTCTAATACGATTACCATATTCCTGTACATAGCCATGAAGATAAATGACTAGACACTTTGTCAATTATCAGAGATATGTGACAATAAGATTAACGTACCAAGACCAAAGGAACTTCGATTGTCAATTGTAAACAGCATCCAGAATCAAGTTACGTAATGTCTATGCTTTTTATTATTTTCATAAATGTGTGTGAAAATTAATCAAGTTCTGTTTAAAGTTGGTCACCGTCAACCTGCTACTCTAAGCGTGCAAGTAGCATTTCTATCGTCTGACCTAACGGCAGAAGGTAAACACGCCACGATAAGACCACGAGACATATTGCTGACCCTCGCCTACTTCGTTAGAGCGACAAGTCAAATAATCTGATGGTGTGTGTACCGAAGGTCTTACAGTACGCACACCACACTCCTCGTACTTGTTCTTGCACCAACTGACTTCCACTCTGTCACTGCTCCCTGCAGCTGCACCGCGGCCACTGAAACAGCTTCGCCCGCTACGCTGATTCGAGGCGAGTCGGTCCTTGCCCCAGTACTGCCCCGGCGCCTCGCTACGACTCGTCAGCCGCAGGTACCACAGCTTTCGGCGGAGGCCCGTGTGTCGCTGTGGCCCCACCTCCAAACGCAGCCTCCGCCGCCGCTCCAGTCGATAGCGACCCTCGCTTACCGCAGGCGTCGCAGCAGCCCCACATACCGCTGGTCCGCGGTAGCGACGCTCGCACTCTGGAGGAGCGTCCGCGCTGACAGCGAGCAGGTGGCAACCACGAGCCGCCCTATCGAAGCTCCGAGTGTCGCCAGCAGCGCCCAAAGCCAAGCACTAGCAGCATTGTAGCGCTGACGCGTCCGGCTGGAGGGCACAGGAAGAAAGACATCCCTTGAATTGTAAACTCACGTCACAAAGTTTTCTGATATACGAGGGGGGACCCAAAAGAAACCGGATTGTTGTCATAAACAATTTATTGATGGGCCTTTTTACAAAATTACTTCAGTTACCTTCAAAATACTCTCCATTACATGCGATGCACTTGTCAAGTCTTTTTTCCGATGTTGGAAGCATGTTTGGAACTCTTCAAGTTTGATGTTATCCAGTACTCTTTGCGAAGCTGTTTTTAGCGTCTCCACATCGTCATAACGCTCCCCTCTTAGCGTTTTTTTTTTTTCATTCGTGGAAATAGGAAAAAGTCACACGGGGCTACGTCCGGCGAATACGGAACGTGGGGAACGACAGACCACCTCTGAGATGCCAAATAGTGGGTCACTCGTAAGGCCGTGTGTGCTGGAGCGTTTTCGTGATGCAGAAACCAGTCACCTGATCGCCAAAGTTCCGGGCGTTTCCTCCTCACATCCTCTCGCAAACGCCTTAAAACATTAAAGTAAAAGTGCTGGTCAACAGTCTGGCCAAGGGGTACGAATTCCCGATGCACAATTCCACGAACATCAAAAAAGACAATGATCGTCGTCTTCACATTTGACCTCACTTGCCTTTTTTTTGTCTGGTAGAGTTGGGAGTCCTCCACTGGCTTGACGCTTGCTTGATTTCTGGGTCATACCCGTAACACCAACTTTCATCCCCTGTAATGACTTTGCTCAAGAAGTTTGGATCACGTGCAATCTCTCTTTTCAAGTCCTGACACACATTCATGCGGATGGTTTTTTGCTCTTGTGTGAGAAGGCGCGGAACAAATTTAGCAGCAACACGTCTCATGTGCAAATCCTCACTCAAAATCCGCTGGCACGACCTCCAACTTATTCCTGTCTCTGCTGAAATTTGGTCGATCGTTTGTCGACGATCCTCGTTGATCTTTTGGCGGACATTTTCAAGGTTCTCCTCATTTCGCGATGTTGAAGGGCGTCCGGAATGAGCTTGGTCTTCAACACACATCTCACCACGTTTAAAGCGTCGAAACCACTCTAAAACCTGTGTGCGGCTCAAAGCGTCCTCCTGGAAAGCCTCCTGAAGCATTTGGTGTGTCTGCGATGCAGTTTTTTTTAAGCAGGAAACAAAATTTCACACACACTCTTTGTTCTTTTAAAGTTGCCAAAACGACTTCGCAGAGGTAGCCCGCCAAAAGTCAGAGAAACGCAATACCACACTTGTACGTTCAGCTCTGCACTGACGCCGTCTGCACAGCTGTTTCATGAAGGTCTCTACAAACACCATCTAGCGTGAGAACCCTGCACTACGTCTACGAGTGACAGTGCCCTCGGAGTCCGGTTTCTTTTGGGTCCCCCCTCGTACACACATATAAAAAGTTTTGCATCACCTCGGTTCCGAGAGTTCCGGTACCAGTACAGAAAATTGGAATAGAGATCAACATAAACATCATTTCTGCCGTTTTTATTGCTCATGAAAACCACACATTGCATGTTGTACCACCATACAGTGAGACCTTCAGAGGTGGTGGTCCAGATTGCTGTACACACCGGTACCTCTGCATTGAAGCATGCCTGTATTCGTCATGGCATACTATCCACAAATTCATCACGCCACTGTTGGTCCATATTGTCCCACTCCTAAGCGCCAATTCGGCTTAGATCCCTCAGAGTGGTTGGTGGGTCATGTCGTCCATAAACAGCCCTTTACAATCTATCTCAGGCATGGTCGTAGGGTTATTGTCTGGAGAATATGCTGGCCACTCTAGTCGGCCGATGTCGTTATCCTGAAGGAAGTGGTAAAATTTGTGGTACGGTCTTATGGGACCAACCTGCTGAGGTCATCGCACTATTTAACCTAACTTAAACTAACTTACACTTAGGACAATACACACACCCATGCCCGAGGGAGGACTCGAACCTCCGACGGGGGGAGCCGCTCGGACCGAAACAAGACGCCTAGACCAGAAGGGAGTCATTCACAAGAGGTGGACGATGGGGGCGCGAACTGTCGTCCATGAAGACGAATGCCTCGCCAATATGCTGCCGTTATATTTGAACTATCGGTCGGAGGATGGCGTTCACGTATCTAACAGCCGTTACGGCGCCTTACATGACCACCAGCGGCGTACGTCGGCCCGACATAATGCCACCCCAAAATAGCAGGGAACCTCCACCTTGCTGCACTCGTTGGACAGTGTTTCTAAGGCTTCAGCCTGACCGGGTTGCCTCCAAACACGTCTCCGACGATTGTGTGGTTGAGGGCATGTGCGACACTCATCGGTGGAGACAAGGTGTTGCCAATCCTGAGCGGTCGATTCGGCATGTTGTTGGGCCCATCTATACCGCGCTACATGGTGTCGTCGTTCCAAAGATGGACCTCGCCAAAGACGTCGGGGGTGAAGTTGAGCACGAAGTCATGTGGCTGCACGAAAAGCGTTATTCAACATGGTGGCATTGCTGTCAGGGTTCCTTCGACTCATAGCCCGTAGGTAGCGGTCAACCACTGCCGTAGTAGCCCTTGGGCGGCCTGAGCGAGGCATGTCATCGACAGTTCCTGTCTCTCTGTATATCTTCCAAGTCCGAACAACATCGCTTTGGTTCACTCTGAGATGCCTGGACACTTCCCTGCTTGAGAGCCCTTCCTAGCACAAGTAACAATGCGGACGCGATTGAACCGCGGTACTGACCGTCTAGGCGTTGTTAACTACAGACAACACGAATCGTTCAAGTTGGAACGGTCGGCTGTCGGACCCCCTCCGTCTAATAGGCGCTGTTCATGCACGGTTGTTAACATCTTTGGGCAGATTTAGTGACACCTCTGAAAAGTCAAAGTGACTGTGTCTATGATACAATATCCGCAGTCAACGTCTATCTTCAGGAGTTCTGGGAATCGGCGTGATGCAAAACTTTTTTGATGTATGTAGGTGTGTAGTGTCTGTTTTGTCGGACATCACAGAAGTGAAAGGATCAAGAATGGTTCAAATGGCTCTGAACACAATGGGACTTAACATCTGAGGTCATCAGTCCCCTAGACTTATAAGTATTTAACGTAACCAACCTAAGAACATCACACACATCCATGCCCGAGGCAGGAATCGAACCTGCGACCGTAGCAGCTGCGCGGTTCCGGACAGAAGTGCCTAGAACCGCTCGGCCACAGCGGCCGGCGTGAAATGATTGCTACAGAGGAATCCTTCAGTTAAAATAGGGGACACAAACATCAAATGAGCACATGTTATACGATGTTTTGTGGTGCATGTAGATGAGGAATTGAATTTCCATGAACACATGATGCTAGCAACAGACAAACCAGAGAAAAATACTAAATAAATTTGTGAGGCTAAATTCAAAACAGTACAGACTACCTATACCACTTATATTGGGTGTTGCCCAATCATTCGCATATCTCAACCACTGTGCGCTTTTTTCCAATCAGTATGCCGGCCGCGGTGGTCTAGCGGTACAGGCACTCAGTCCAGAACCGCGCGACTGCTACGGTCACAGGTTCGAATCCTGCGTCGGGCATGGATGTGTGTGCTGTCCTTAGGTTAGTTAGGTTTAACTAGTTCTAAGTTCTAGGGGACTGATGACCACAGATGTTGAGTCCCATAGTGGTCAAAGCCATTTCCAACTTCACAGCTAGCACATGGGTATACTGACTGAGCCTGGTCACCAGTCAAACGAGGGCAAAGGAGTGTCCTACTTAGGCTCTCATGAGCCTTTCGCACCACCTTAGTGGATGCAGTGTGTGTGGTGCTCGCAATATGCCCCTTAGATATACACAATAACTGGTGTACCGGTACAGACGACACCTCATCTTAAAAGTTGACGTTTAGCACGTGGAAAGGTGAATGGGGATGTAAATGATAAGGAAGATAGACTGCAAGCCTTCCTCCCTGACGAAAGGGAGCAGTTGAGAGAGAAATATACCGATCCTAACCGCAGAATGGTACATTTCTTAAGTGCAACGGATCTTATCCTACGCACTTAAACCGCGTGAGCCTGAGACTGACTAGCACTAGCAGTCTCACACAGCTTAACTCTTCTGTCATCCATCACCATTTTATCAATGATTTCTGGAGTCGTAACCTCCACAGGGCGTCAAGAACGTTCAGCATCACTTGTGCCCATATGGCCGCTCCCAAAATTTTGAAACCACTTAGTGGTTCTGAACACTATGGGACTTAACTTCTGAGGCCATCAGTTCCCTAGAACTTAGAACTACTTAAACACAGCTAACCTAAGGACATCACACACATCCATGCCAGAGGCAGGATTCGAACGTGCGACCGTAGCGGTCGCGCGGTTCCAGACTGTAGCGCCTAAAGCCGCTCGCCCACCCCGGCCGACTGAAACCACTTATAAACAGTTCTAATCGAAGGTGCAGAGTGCCGGCCGTAGTGGTCTCGCGGTTCTAGGCGCGCAGTCTGGAACCGTGCGACTGCTACGGTCGCAGGTTCGAAACCTGCATCGGGCATGGATGTGTGTGATGTCCTTAGGTCAGTTAGGTTTAAGTAGTTCTAAGTTCTAGGGGACTTATGACCACAGCAGTTGAGTCCCATAGTGCTGAGAGCCATTTGAAGCCATTTTTGAAGGTGCAGAGTCACCGTAATGTTTACCAAGGTTCTCTTTAGTTCAAAATGGTTCAAATGGCTCTGAGCACTATGGGACTTAACATCTGAAGTCATCAGTTCCTAGATCTTAGAACTACTGAAACCTAACCAACCTCAAGACATCACACACATCCATGCCCGAGGCAGGATTCGAAGTAGCGATCGTAGCAGTCGTGCGGTTACGGACTGAAGCGCCTAGAACCGCTCGGCCACCGCGGCCGGCTCTCTTTAGTCTCCTGACGCGTTTTGCCTTTCAAAAAGTAATGTTTAATCACCACACTAAATCCTTCTTCGTCCATTTTTTGACAATCACTCGACTTCCTTGATTCACATGAATGCCAAACACAATGAAATAGACCAATAGGGCTGAAACTTGGTGTGCGTTCTTTCCAAAGATGCTACTAACTAAACATGACCATGATACGCGCCGGTGGCGCCATCTCTCGGACTTTGCAATGACTTTTCAAACGCCTCTCGTATATAAAGATGATCGAGGACGGCTCTAGGTACTTTCAGTGCGGACGCACCATGTCTTCCCAAGGTCGGTATTACACTATCAAATTTCTTTGTCAAATATCTTTGTCAAAGATATTTGATGGTGTAATAGGAACTTTGTCAAATGTCGTCCAATATTTGATCAAACTAGGGCCTCGCTCTGATCAAATAAATCGCTTGTCTTCTGTTCACTGCAATGTGACATGTTACCACATGGAGCGCTAGCATCGCTGCAGCATTCTGTCGTCTGTGGTGTTTTTATAAACATTGCCGGTAAATACAATTGGTGTGTGCCGACAACTACAAAATTAATAGAGATGTATGGAGCTGATGAGGCGCTTTACAACGTGAGGCACCCTGAATACAAAAATAGATAAAGAGAATTGGAGACCTGACCTGACCTAACCTAACTTAACCTAACATCTCGCCTGTAGCAAGGAATCGGAGTGTTACAGTGAGCCTGTCTTCTGAAGATGTAGCAGTTCTTAAGTGAATATTGTGCTTTGTGGTATGAGGATACACTTCACTGAGCACATACAGAAATGTATGCTCATCCATTCTTAAGTAATTGATGTACGACTTGACGTCTTCCAGTGTAAACTCACGTAACAAGTTTTGTTGAATGTGTTTATCGTGTCGTCGTAAAACCCACGGCTTCTCCCAGATTAGATTAGTTTTTCGCTCCATAGATCCGTGCTGAGGAGATCCTCGTGGATGTGGAACATGTCAATTTTTTAAAGCTGAAATAACAATACTAATAGTATGAATAAATACAATACATCATTTGTTTGTATTTAAAAATTCGTCAATGGAGTAGAAGGAGTTGGTCACTAGTAAGTCTTTCAGGCTCCTTTTAAACTGATCTTTATTTGTAACTAAATTTTTTATGTTTGCTGGCAAATTATTGCAGATGAGTGTTCCTGAGTGGTGGACCTCTTTTAGAACTAAAGTAAGTGTTTTTAAGCCCCTGTGCACATCATTTTTGTTCCTGGTATTGTATGTATGAACTGAGTTGTTTGTTGGAAAAAGAGATATATTGTTTCGGACAAATTTCATTAAGGAGTAAATATACTGAGAGGCAGTAGTTAGTATACCCAGTTCTTTGAAGAGGTTTCTACAGGACGTGTGAATTTACTCCACAAAGAATACGTATTACACGCTTTTGGACTCTGAAAACTTTTGTTTGACTTGAAGATTTACCCCAAAATATTATACCATATGACATTATGGAATGAAAGTAGGCAAAGTGTGCAAGCTTTTTCATTTTTATGTTGCATGTGTCTGCTAACACTCGAATTGCAAATACAGATTTGTTAAGGCGTTTCTGCAGTTCTGTGGTGTGCTCTTCCCAACTGAATTTATTATCAAGTTGAAATCACAGGAATTTAAGACTGTCAACCTCGTATGTATGGTTCCTTTTTTTCCCCCACTTCTTTTCCGCATGTGCACACAATGCAATTGCGGTACGGTGAACTGCTGCGCTTAATAACAAGTTGTTGTCAGCCATCTTGAACTTTGATGAAAAATTTGATGACAGTGTAACACACCTTCTAGCGCTACGTCAAAGATCTTTGTCAAGTATATTTGACGGAATATTTGATCACATCTTTGATCAAATCTTTGACAAAGAAATTTGATAGTGTAATACGGGCCTAACCACTGTGGGAGTTAGCGAATGCTACGAGCAGTGGGCCAATTCCTGGGAGCGCTAGTTCCGCATGACAGGTTGAGACACGGTTAGCCGGGAACAGTGTCTCGGTGGCGTAGGCCGGCATGGTAGCTCGGCGCGTTCGGTCAGCTGCTATCTGCTCTCTGTAAAAAAAAAAAAAAAAAACCTGTTGGACGGGTGTCATGGAACGTCAGCTCCGAACAAATGCAACAAACAATAAGAACAAAATGGGACCTTTTTTAAAAAAAAGGTTGGCTGTTAAAGTAATCGTTGAAGTCGTTGAAGTGAAGCAGAGTATCCGGGTTCGAGTCCTGGTCTGGCACAAATTTTCAATCTTCACAATCTATAGGTGGCTCAAGTCCTGATTTCTGAGCCGCCAGTATACATGTGATATTAGCGGTATTGCAATAGCGATGTCACACTTTACAGATCTTCCTCGGGGCAAATTGTCGGTGGCCACTTTGTTGCTGTAAACATAACAGTTATCGATAATCTGGTACGTTTATCTGGACACACCGATACTAGTGTCATGACACCATGTAGAGTTCATTGGAAAACCTTCACCCGGCGATCACTATAACGCAAAAAAAAGCCTTGGCGCTCTTGTACAGACAATTAAGCATCAAAGATGACATAATTCTATTAAGAATATCGCTAGGGAAGTGAGTGTTCAGCTTAATGAGCATTTAGAGAATATAGTTTTAACTAAAACTAGACGCAGGCTGTGCAGATGAAGTATTTGCGTCAAAGCTTTTGAGCCTACGACCCCCTTCTCTCACCAATACACATTATGTTATTTTTATTATACGTTATTATATTATTATTTGGGGGAATAGATGATTATTTTCTGTAGGGTAACTATGTAAAAGGAGACCAATAACGGTTTTAGATAAATTTACTTTTCACAAAGACTCATAAATTACTTTAATGTGTGTCGTACTATTACGGAAAATCTTTACTGACAAAAATACTGTAAACTTGAACTGTATTATTGGAAATATAAGCCCCTCAATTGTTGCGTTTTTAAAACGATATATTTATCGTATCATAATTAGCAGTGAACGCTAACAAAAAAAATTATATTAGTTTCATTAGCCTGGGCGCTGATGACCACCCGTAAACCTCAAACACACACACACAGTTTCATTAGCCAATTCGTATTTCTTCCTTTTCCTTCCCACCGCCCTTGTAATTAGTCATCAGAGGAAATTCCGCCTCAATATGAAATTAGTAGCAAGAAGAATGTCTCATATTCCTTTTGAAATGCGGACGTTGAGTTATCTTTGTAGTGTCAGTCGATATTTTCTTTGTCTTTTGTTTTCTTTTTTCAATCTTTTCACACTAACTGACGTTTGGTGTGGTAAATTAAAAACCGAGATTATTGTATGCGTGCCCCGAGTGGACTCATAAAAATATCCAGACGATAGTTAAACTCGTCCTCTACTTCTGCGAGAGTGTCTGGACATGCTCCATTCACTGCTGCTACTGCATAACGTCGCATCCTATCCAGAGTTGGTTGGAATAGGAGGCACAAGTAGTCCTTCATAGACCCCCGCAGAAAAATCACATACCTTGAGATCAGAAGATCGTTAGGCCAGCTCTTACTGCTCCACAGTTGTAACTAGAATCGCACATGTTGAAACGCCTTTCGCATCTGTGTTCTCGCCATTTCCATTGGACGCGCATTGGGTAGTGAACGAACGAGCGAGCGAACAGCTCAAGGGACACTCTTGCCGGCAACCCCAGCAATCGGCAACTTCCAGTTGTTGCCAACGTAAAGCTTTAGGTTCGACGCGTAGGTTGAAATGCAACCCAGGTTTCTACTTTCATTTATGTGGAGCAGCCTTGTAGTATTATCATTTCTTTCTTTCACTTGCCCAAAGTCTGTCTTGATGCACATCGTCAGTGAAGCAGTTTCACGACAATATACTGCTCAGATGTAAATGGAACTAGCGTTTCTGGCTTGGACTGAAATAACTGGTGCGGATTCACTTTTACAAATAACTTCAGTTCAATAAGGCAATTGGGCTTACCTTGGAAATAAATTTACAGTTCCCTCGCTAGAGCTTACATTCTTCTAGGAAGTATTAAACGTGCGTAGTGAATGACAAATACATTTCATTGCTGAAGAAATCGCACAAGAAATGACGAGCATCTAACATCGCACTCGCGCTCTCCTTGACAAATCCCTATGGGATGTTATTGTCACAGAAGCACTATACAGTTTAATGGCATGTTTCTCTATTAGCATTGCAGCGACCACCAACTTGACCATTTGCGAATAAAAACATAAAATGTGGACCGATTACACAATTGTTACACTATACCTTACCTCAGAAAATGTTTAAACGTGGGGATCTCCAAGAAGAGCGAACAGTTCATATTGGCCGGCCGCGGTGGTCTCGCGGTTCTAGGCGCGCAGTCCAGAGCCGTGCGACTGCTACGGTCGCAGGTTCGAATCCTGCCTCGGGCATGGGTGTGTGTGTGTGATGTCCTTAGGTTAGTTAGGTTTAAGTAGTTCTAAGTTCTAGGGGACTAATGACCACAGCAGTTAAGTCCCATAGTGCTCAAAAAAAAAAGTTCATATTGTCTTCTTTCTGTTTGTGAACCACAGTGGAGATATCGTTTTGGTTTGCGTGGTATCATGGTATTACTGGTTTATAGGAAAGGAAACGTGACCACATTTATTCATTGGTACAGGCTTTGTTTCCGGGTGGGAGCTGATCTTCCACGAGAAATTCGGCTGAAAATGTTTGAGATTAATGAGCATGAAGGAACAATACGTCTTTCCACGATTCCCAAACCGATGAATTTGAATAGCAAGTCGCTGTGATCTGTACGGGAAAAGCTGAGGCAATGGTACCTCTTCGAACACCTCACAAATACAGGGTGGCGCACGAAATGTGTTACCATTTTATTTTTGAATATAAACTTTATTGTCAATACAATCTGAAAGGAACATATACTGCAATGAACAGCCATCCATGGAGATTTGTTCTAACTCAGCACATGCTCAATATGTCCACCATTTCGTTTTCTAACTTCCTTCAAACGAACACTGAAGTTAGTGTTTACCCTACGGCACATGTCTTCCGTAATTTCACTGCAAGCTTGAAGACTAAGTCTTCTGAGTTCCATTAAATCACATGGACGTTTCGAGAAATTTTTTTCCTTTAGGTATCCCCAAAGAAAAAAAGTCACATGCATGGAAGTCTGGACTATTGGGGGGCCAATTTTGTCCGTCAGTGAAGCGACCTGGAAACCTGAGTGAAATGATCCACATCTCGAAATGCTCGTGTAAAAACTCCAACACAGTGTTTGCAGTATGTGGCCTTGCTCCATCTTGCATGAACCCACTGCGTGTTGAAGGGCAATGCATTAGCAAGAAGCTGTGGAATGAAGCTATTGCGAAGAATGCTCAAATAACGCTCGCTGTTCACAGTTTCTTCAAAGAAAAAGGATCCAATAAGTCCGTGTCTGGAAATTGCTGCCCATGCTGTAGTCCTTGGAGCATAATGTTGTCGTTCATGAAGCATTTGTGGGTGTTCAGTGGCCCAAAATCGTACATTATGTTTGTTAACGCCTCGTCTGAAAACCAAACGTTGTTGAGACTTCCTTCCCTATCCTCCGCCCACTGAGCAAACAGTAGTCTCTGCTGCTTGTGTTCTTCAGTGAACTTCTGTGCACAGGTCATCATACATATGGAGGTCACTTTGAAGAATGTGTTGAACGGAGTGTCTGGATATTCCAGTTGCACTGCTGCCTTTCTACACGATTTCCCGGGACTTCTCTGTACAGCAACTGGTACCGCTTCAATATTCTCCGGCGAACAAACAGGCTTAGGCCGAGGTCGCTTTGCTTCCAATACTGTTCCTTCCTGTACAAATTTATCGTACAACCTGTGGATGGTCTTCTTGCAAAGGACCCATCGTGTGTTAAACTGTTGTCGAATACGCCTCTGAGTCACAACAAGGCTTTACGTTTCATGAAAAAGTAACACAATTGCCGATCGTTGCTTTGTCGTCAGTCTTCCATTGTCAGCCATTGCTGCTTAATAGTCCCCAAACGGCAGTATCGTGAATTACACGTCATTTCGTAACTCATTTGTTTTTCCAAGCTCTACTGGTACTGCTGTAGAGATCCCAACAGGATATCTAATGTGCGTCGTAAATTGTGAAAGAAACAAGTGGTAACACATTTCGTGCACCACCCTATAATTAGAATGGTTTATATATGAGGGTTGGTAAAAATGCCACTTATTGACATTGAGTAGATTT
Source organism: Schistocerca gregaria (assembly GCF_023897955.1). Taxonomy (NCBI): domain Eukaryota; kingdom Metazoa; phylum Arthropoda; class Insecta; order Orthoptera; family Acrididae; genus Schistocerca; species Schistocerca gregaria. The sequence continues at coordinate 321,094,833 of NC_064920.1, read as the reverse complement.
CGTGCTGTTTCAGATTCCGAAGGTATCTCTTCGCTAGATTAGGGAGATTAACAAAGATTTCCAGGAGATTTAATAACGCTGATCAAAAAAAAAAAAAAAAAAAAAGAATTTTTTGTCTAGACACGTATCTTATTTCTCTTATCTATCCTCACTCTAAATTTTTCTGCAATTCTTAAAGGGATATAAATGGCCACTGCACGAACTGTCTGGCGACTCGTGGAATATTTAGTTACAACAGTGCTCCGCCAAGGCAAAACTAGAGTAGCACATATAAATGATTCCAACAAAATATGCCCATCTGTTGCATAGGATGACGTGCACAGAAAATAGCTGGGCTGATGGCTTAATATTAATGGTCGGATTAATAAATAGTTGGTGGTTGGGTATCTGTAAGTAGGTCGTCTCTATTTCCTGCTCCACAACGAGAAACTTGTGCAGTAAAACGCTAGGCTGCCACAGCGAGGAAGTTCAGCCTGGGGGAGCCTACGCTGATGGGACAGATGAAGAGCGGCACGCGAACCCCTGTGGCTTCAGCTCCGCTCCCTCGAGCCGAGGCAGCCACATTTTTCTTCCCCCATAAATAGGCAGTCACTCACGTCAGCGGAGCAGCATTTTCTGCAGCGAATGCAATGCGAACTGCACGTTGGCTGCACAAGAACTAGCGCTTATCACAGGTCCGACATTTTGGTTTCCATAGCTTTCTCAAGTAACTCTGTTATTTCTCATTTCTCGTGACAGGCACGTATATTTTCGGCACCGCACTGGTCCGGAGTGTACGTTTTCATTGTTATATTCAATAATTACATGCATTTTGAATGTTTAAAACATTATCGACTCACTTTACTTAAAAATCAAGAACAGCGTGAATCCTTCTGTCACATATTCGTATAAATATCTTAAAAAGCGCCTCACGAAATTTGGGGTCCACGAATTAGATCCCTCGCTGCCTTTGGCATTCCTCATCCTCAATGGCTCCAGAAGTTGTTTTTAGATGTCTAACTAGTATGTTATTGACAGTTATCCTGTTCATTTTGAAAGTCGCTTGTTTGTTCTCTATTTCGGAGGGCAATGTGTCCTTGACCTGCATTATGATACGACGTTATCATAAAAGTGTTGTTCCTTATTACCTCCCTCTGAGGATTGCAAGGTCGTTAGGCAAATTATCATGAAACAATACACAACAAAATTATAATCCAAGGGAAATCGCCACAGCTCTCTCTAGTCAATAAGCAAATTTATAACCACAGAACACGTGAGAGTGCAATGCTCGTTACCTTCACTGAATAATAGGCAATTGTTTGTTGAGTTTTGCCACAACAATAACGCCGTCAGGGTGAGAACAACAAACTTAGATGTACAACAAGTTATGTGTGTTATTAGTGGGTTGCCCAAACATTGAAAAATTGTAGGACCACTAAGGGAACTTAAAATTTAAATCAACTCTGCTTATAACAGATTTTTATTTGTTCTTATTGATATATACAATTCACAAGAAATTTACAAACAGCAAAGTTCTCTAAAATCTCAATTGAATTTACACAATATGACGCTAACGCTGTAGGAAGGTGCCAAATTATATGGAAGACTGCACGGAGGAAAGGTAACAAGGTATCCGTATTTGGGAAGTTTGCGAACTCAAAACTAATGAGACAAAATCACAAATTAAAAGTCAAATTGGCAATTGAAGTTGCATATCAGAACAAGTAAGTAGCGAGCTGCTCACAATATGGGTCACGCTACCGCAATTTGCAGCGCTTATATTTCCCCAAAATCAGCAAAGTATGCATCCATCAGCACCAGATGGAGGCTGGGAGATGAATACCCACGAATCTTAGTTCTTCCTCCTTATCTCTCGACCTTTCCAAAAAAACTCTACATGGAGTGGATGACTCAACGATGTTGCCAATGTGACGGGCAAGAAAATCGATTATTTTACGAAAAAATAATAAAAAAAGACAGGGGAACATAGTAGAAACTTTCTGCCCTTGGCACAAAATGCACATTAATAATGGTTCAAATGGCTCTGAGTACTATGGGACTCAACTTCTGAGGTCATTAGTCCCCTAGAACTTAGAACTACTTAAACCTAACTAACCTAAGGACATCACACACATCCATGCCCGAGGCAGGATTCCAGCCTGCGACCGTAGTGGTCGCGCGGCTCCAGACTGTAGCACCTAGAACCGCTCGGCCACTTCGGCCGGCCACATTAATAATCACGAGGCTGGTACTGGCAGCGAGCAGTGTCTTCAATTGGTCAGCTTCTTCGCACCAAGCACGGTGGCTGGGGTGACACATTCGTTTCGATACACCAGAATATTTGGAGTGAAAGCAACGAACGTTCTCAGACTTGGTGGCCGGCTCTGCGGCGTCTCGTCCTTTGAAGTTCATGCAGAAAAGCTAAAAGTGTCATACTCATAAGGGGAGGCCACGACGTTGGGACAACAGATTTATTTCAAAATCAAAGATCTGTCACATTTTGAATTTTTGAAGCATTATCGACTCACTTTACTTAAAAATCAAGAAACAGCGTGAATCCTTCTGTCAGATATTCGGCCAGATAAGAGGCCATTAAAACAGCAGATTGTGCAAGTAGTAAGGTGAACTTTTCTGGCAATTCCGAGAAAATCGAAGGGGAAATTTTACTAGGATATGTGATTTATGTATCTGTGCGTAGGTGACGGATGTTGGAGTTCGTGGCAGTCATGCGGTTTGCGTTCGAGCGTCATAAGACGAAAGTGTATGAAGCAAGGGATCGGCTTCTGCTCAAACTTAACTTTTAATGTATACTATCGGAAGAAAGTATGTTTTCCCTAAGAAGCTGTTAACGTTCCTGTAAAATGCAGGAAAGCTGCACTCATTCGATGTAGCAGACGCTGTTTCAGTTTGTTTACCATGTATGTATGAGAAATACTAGCCTGCAACGTGTGGTGTCGAGAGCACATCCCACGAGTAATTGTACGGTACTCTTGTGGTCTGATTTACTATATTACTGAATAACGTCATTCGAATCATTATTTAGCAAGGTTTGACCTGGGCTTTCCAAACCTGTCTCTCGTCCTTGAAAGTTTAATTAAAAATAATAAATAGTCAAATAACGTGTAAAATTCATTAGAACTTCATGAAAATGCGCGTGTTTTCTTTTTCGCTATATTACGTCTCCAATGTCAGATAAATTAAGTAATCATCAACGGTAAGTGTAAAAGGGTGCAAAATAACATTCATCTCACTTTTATTAGGAATGGAGATCGTAACACTATATAGAGAACATGGTCTGGAGAGTAAGTTATTTCAGCAGAGCAAACTAACCTCAACCGCTCGACATTGAAGATATTAGAAACGGAGGACAACCCCGTATTGCGCGTACCTCGAATAGCCTTGATGGTGGGATAGCTTCTCCAGAATGCTAATCCACTTGCTTAACAACTGGGCCATCTCGTCCTGTTTTTGCTACGGCTATACTTGACAAAAAGCCACGAGCGAATGCAGTCGCAGGGTGTGACAGCACACTCGGCTCTGCTAAGTCGGCTGCTATCGATCGATGTTGCACAGTAGTGACCTGTTGACTCACATGCCAGAGGAAGAAGCCGAGCGGTTGTAGGGGCTTCAGTCTGGAACCGCGCTACCGCTACAGTCGCAGGTACGAATCCTGCCTCGGGCATGGATGTGTGTATGTCCTTAGGTTAGTTAGGTTTAACTAGTTCTAAGTTCTAGGGGACTGATGACCTCGGGAGTTAAGTCCCATAGTGCTCAGAGCCATTTGAACCATTTTTGAACCAGAGGAAGAAACTACTGGCACTGGCCGCCTAGCAGTTCCAACAAGACCAGCTGACAACGTTTGTAAGTAGGCTGTTTAGGTTCTTATATTGGTAACGCCGCCGCCACGTAGCGCTCTGTATGAAAATCACTGGCTGTGCTGTGTGCAGTCTGTGGCTGGTTTGCATTGTTGTCTGCCATTGTAGTGTTGGGCAGCGGCAGCTGGTTGCTAACAGCGCGTAGCGTTGCGCATTTGGAGGCGAGCCGCCAGCAGTGGTGTATGCGAGGAGAGAAATGGCGGTGTTTTGAAATTTGTAAGAACGGATGTCATGAACTGCTATATATATTATGACTATTAAGGTAAATACATTGTTTGTTCTCTATTAAAATCTTTCATTCGCTAACTATGCCTATCAGTAGTTAGTGCCTTCCGTAGTTTGAATCTTTTATTTAGCTGGCAGTAGTGGCGCTCGCTGTATTGCAGTAGCTTGAGTAACCAAGATTTTTGGTGAGGTAAGTGATTTGTGAAAGGTATAGGTTAATGTTAGTCAGGGCCATTCTTTCGTAGGGATTTTTGGAAGTCAGATTGCGTTGCGCCAAAAATATTGTGTTTCAGTTTAGGCACAGTCGTGTATAATTTTTCTAAGGGGACGTTTCACGTTTTATGTGCCTACAGTTATCCGCACGTAAAGGAGCCCTTGGCTAGCTATCTACAAGTGTCTATATCACGAGGAACAATAGTCAATATTATATTAATCTCCGAAGTTCATTCGCGCAAGTTAAATTCCTGGTTCCTTGTGTTTATTGTACGACAGAGAGAGAGAAAGAGAGAGAGAGAGAGAGAGAGTTAGAGGGCTTGGAGGATCGGTCACTGTTGGAGAGGGTGGGGAGAAACTGATAAGAGCTTTCTGTTGATTTACTGTCAAACCAGGACCGTGATCATGCACATTTCGTAATTATAAAAATAAAATCTTCAGAAGGGGTATTTACGTGAGCAGCATGAGACACGCTATAATGAATCTTTCTGGGAGACTGAATCATTGTGAACATCTTAGAGGTTTCGGAGTATTTAAGATTTCATCTGGTACGCAGTGGTTCTCAGTCATAAAAAAGATATGCTGCTATTTAGGAATCAGAGACAACAAGACAAAAAAACTAATGAGCCTCACACTAAAAAGTTCGTCTTAGTGTGTATACGCTGCATCTGGAAGATAAAAAGTGGTTGTGACATTACAATAAAACTCGTGGTTTTGCATGAGGAAGACTTGTGATGTGTGGTTTTTGGAAATCTTCAGAAAGGGGATGTCGGCAAGGGATTTCAAGTTGATTGCGTATTTCTAGATCTATGGAAGGCTTTTGATAGCGTACCTCACAAGCGTCTTGTAATAAAATAGCGTGCTTATCGAATATCGTCTCAGTTATGCGACTGGATTCGTGATTTTCTGCCAGACCCAGTAATTGACTGGAAGTCATCGAGTAAAACAGAAATGATTCCTGGCGTTGTCCAAGGTAGTGTTACAGGCCCTCCGTTGTTCCTCATCTATATAAACGATTTAGGAGACAATCTCAGCAGCCATCTTAGGTTTTTTTGCAGATGATGCTTTCGTTTATACTCTAGTAAAATCATCAGAAGATCAAAACTAACAGTAAAACGATTTTGATAATATGCCTGTATGGTACGAATATTGGAAATTGACCCAAAATAATAAAGAGTGTGAAGTCTACACGAGTGTTGAAAGTAAGCCATCAAACTTTGCTTACAATATAAACGAATCTAATCTATAGGCCGTAAATTCAGCTGAATACCTAGTAATTACAATTACAAACAACTTGAATTGGAAAGAACTCGTAGAAAATGTTGTGAGGAAAGCGAACCAACGACTGCGTTTTATGGAAAGAACTCCTAGAAGATCCAACAGATGTGCTAAAGAGACTGCCTTCACTAAACTTGTCAGTCCTCTCTTTGGAGTATTGCTGCGCGGATTCTTACCTGGTAGGATTAAGGCAGTACATCGAGAAAGTTCAAAGAAGGGTGCATGTTTTGTATTATCGAGCAATAGGGGAGAGAGTGTCACGGACAAGATACAAGATGTGGGGTGGACATCAGTAAAATGAAGGCATTTCTCGTTCCCGCGAGATCTTCTCATGAAATTTCAATCAACAACTTTCTCCTCCGAATGTTAAAATATTTTTTTGACGCCGAGATGCATAGGGAGAAACGGTCATCGTAATAAAATAAGGGAAATCAGAGCCCTCAAGGAATGATATAGGTGAAACTTCCTGGCAGATTAAAACTGTGTGCCGGACCGAGACTCGAAGTCGGGACCATTGCCTTTCGCGGGCAAGAGCTCTACCAACTGAGCGGTTCGCAGGAGAGCTTCTGTAAAGTTTGGAAGGCAGGAGACGAGGAACTGGCTGAAGAAAAGCTGTGAGGACGGGGCGTGAGTCGTGCTTGGGTAGCGCAGTTGGTAGAGCACTTGCCCGCGAAAGGCAAAGGTCCCGAGTTCGAGTCTCGGTCCGACACACAGTTTTAATCTGCCAGGAAGTTTCATATCAGTGCACACTCCGCTGCAGGGTGAAAATCTCATTCTGGAATGATATAGGTGTTCGTTTTTCTGTGCATTGTTCAAGAGTAGAGTAGCAGAGAATTATTGTGAAGGTGGCTCGATGACCCCTCTGCCAGATACTTAAGTTTGATTAGCAGAGAAGCCATGTAGACTAGATGTAGATAAAACTTTCGTCTGAATTTAAATGCGTTTCCAGAAACTGCTAGTTCGAAGAATCGCAAAGAACTACACCTTGTGGAGAACACATCTAGACTATTAAATAGTTCTGTTCAGACACGTCAAGTCCGCGAGAGAGGATCCGGAGCGGAGCGATGCGCAGAGTTTTCACCGTGGGCTTAATTTTAGCAGAGTATACAAGTGGCCGATGTTTGTACGAGCCGAGCTCTAATTTTACTTCGCGCAGACGGCATGGCAGGACGCGTGTTTTCTGCTCGCACAGACATCAGAAACTCGTCCGTCTGAATGCGGCTCGTCAGAGCACGACGGGCGCCGTCACAGCTGGCGAAATACGCTCTCGGCATTGAGACACAGAGAATCGCAGTGGCACAGCTGCTTGGGCTGGCGCGCAGAGGAAGGCGGGTCGCCCACACACGGAATGCGGCGGACGCTGCATCTCCTGCTAATCTGAGGCTCCACGGGCGGCGGAGCACTGGTTGCCGCACAGGACTAGTGCCAAGGAAGAGTTGTGTTGTTGTGGTCTTTAGTCCAGAGACTGGTTTGATGCAGCTCTCCATGCTACTCTATCCTGTGCAAGCTTCTTCATCTCCCAGTACCTACTGCAGCCTACATCCTTCTGAATCTGCTTAGCGTATTCATCTCTTGTTCTCCCTCTACGATTTATACCGTCCACACTGCCCTCCAATACTAAATTGGCGATCCCTTGATGCCTCACAACATGTACTACCAACCGAACCTTCATCTAGTCAATTTGTGCCACAAACTCGTTTTCTCCCTAATTCTATTCAGTATCTGTTCATTAGGTATGTGATCTACCCATCAACAATCTTCAGCATTCTTCTGTAGCAGCACATTTTTAAAGCTTATATTCTCTTCTTGTCCAAACTATTTATCGTCCATGTTTCATTTCCATACATGGCTACACTCCATACAAATACTTTCAGAAACGACTTCCTGACATTTAAATCTATACCCGATGTTAACAAATTTTTCTTCTTCAGAAACGCTTTTCTTGCCATTGCCAGTCTACATTTTATATCATCTGTACTTTGACCATCATCAGTTATTTTGCTCCCCAAATAGCAAAACTCCTTTACTACTTTAAGTGTCTCATTTCCTAATCTAATTCCCTCAGCAACACCCGATTTAATGCGACTGCATTCCATTATCCTCGTTTTGCTTTTGTTGATGTTCATCTTGTACCCTCCTTTCAAGACACTGTCCATTCCGTTCAACTGCTCTTCCAACTCCTTTTCTGTTTCTGACAGAATTACAATGTCATTAGCAAACCTCAAAGTTTTTAATTATTCTCCATAGATTTTAATACCTACTCGAACTTTTCTTTTGTTTCCTTTACTGCTTGCTCAATATACAGATTGAATAAATTCGGGGATAGGCTACAACCCTGTCTCACTCCCTTCCCAACCACTGCTTCCCTTTCGTGTCCCTCGACTCTTATAACTGCCATCTGGTTTCTGTACAAATTGTAAATAGCCTTTCGCTCCCTGCATTTTACCCCTGCCAGAATTTGAAATAGAGTATTCCAGTCAACATTGTCGAAAGTTTTCTCTAAGTCTAGAAATGCTAGAAACGTAGGTTTGCCTTTCCTTAAACTTTCTTCTAGGATAAGTATTAGGCTCAGTATTGCCTCACGTGTTCCAATACTTCTACGCAATCCAAAGTGATCTTCCCCGACGTAGGCTTCTACCAGTTTTTCCATTCGTCTGTTAGTATTTTGTACCTGTGACTTATTAAACTGATCAAGGAAGAGAGGATCTTCAATTCCAGAGCGATCATCCTGTTCACTTCTGGTGACAGCTGTAGAGGACGCTTTTGTTTTACAGTCCTTGTGTGACTACTACAGGTAAATACATTCCTGACAATTAAAACTGCAACTTCATGAAGCGCCATGAACACCAACCTGCGTGGTGTGTACTACATACTCTAGTATGCTAATAATTAGCATTTTAGCGCAATTCTACAAATTATGCAGGAGCCAGTTAGTTACGTATTCTACGGATCATTTGGATGAATCTTTTATCGAAATGATTAAGAACGAGTTAGTGTACAGGACACGTATGCATGATTAGTATTAATACTAACGGACACATCGTTTTACGTATTCCTACTCACGCAACTACACTTTAAGATTTCCATGTGTTTGGCCCTACACAAACACGATCTCTGCTAGTTCCCGGCATGAATACCAGACGATTTTGCTGCTTACGGTACGCTTCGTCAATCACACTTCTTGCAGCACACAATGAATACACCGTTATCTACCATAGAAGATGTAAGACGAAGGGTTAATGAGAGGGGTAATAATCAAAAGTTTACGTTATTTTTTCGGGGGAATGCTATATCTGGTGCCCCAGTTATTAGCTGTACAAGTCAGCGCCATCTACCGTGGCAACGATGCATTTCCGGACACATGTTCATGGACTTTTTTCCTCCATTTCCAGTCAGAAATCCGTCCCTGCAGTTTGTCGGTTCTTCTAATGTTCAGCCTTTATAAGGGGTAGGAGTGGACCCAAAATTGAATCTTAGTGGCCGGCCAGTGTGGCCGTGCGGTTCTAGGCGCATCAGTCTGGAACACCGTGACCGCTACGGTCGCAGGTTCGAATCCTGCCTCGGGCATGGATGTGTGTGATGTCCTTCGGTTAGTTAGGCTTAAGTAGTTCTAAGTTCTAGGGGACTGATGACCACAGATGTTAAGTCCCATAGTGCTCAGAGCCATTATTTTTAATCTTAGTGATTTTATCCCAGTTACTAAAATCTTCTACCTTTCCGATATTATCTGAATGATTCAGTACAACATTTTGCATTTTGTTTGTCAGCTATGATTCAAATCAATTGTGTGTACAGCCGTCAGTTCCGTAAAACTTGAGTTTTTCTTATAGAGTATCGTGATGTACACAATCGAAGCTCTTGGAGAGATCACAGAAAGTACCAGTGTGCGATATATTATTATTTAAGGCTTGTACTTTTTGAAGAGTGAATGTATACGTAGCATTCTCAGTCGAGTAACCTTTCTGGAATTCAAACTGTGATATGATAAGTAAACTTTTTCTACTTAACTATGCGACTAGTCTTGAGTACATTACTCTTTCGAATATCTTGGAAAAATACGTCAGTAAGGAAATTTGGTTCAAATGGCTCTGAGCACTATGGGACTCAACTGCTGTGGTCATCAGTCCCCTAGAACTTAGAACTACTTAAACCTAACTAACCTAAGGACATCACACACATTCATGCCCGAGGCAGGATTCGAACCTGCGACCGAAGCAGTCTCACGGTTCCGGACTGCGTGCCTAGAACCGCGAGACCATCGCGGCCGGCAAGGAAATTTGACAATAATTGTTTACATCTGTTTTGTCACTTTCCTTACGAATAGTTTAATAATTGCATCTTTCAACCGGCCTGGAAAAATTCCCTGTGCCAGTGAATGATGGTTGTTTTGTGAAAGTTCTTGTTAAGCATCATTTAAGAAGAAGAGAGGCCTTCCACAGAACGTCGCATTGACAGCAGCAGCTTATTGTCCTGTCGAGACAGTGGTTTATCGTTTCGCCACATTGCTACTCATGTTGTAGGTAATCCATGAATGTTATCCGAAAATGTAATTTATGTTTTCAGGAGGAGCACAACGCCTCCGATAAGACTAGCGCTGAGAGGACGGAAATTGTGTTTGCTCGGCCGCACAGGATCGTACAGTAATGTTGCGTACCTTGAAATCAGAAAATGAGTTTGTTTGCAGCAGGAAAGGCATCGACAAGGACAGTGCGATGAGGTCTGCAGCACCATGGACTCTCAGCACGGCGACCATTGTACCTGTTTCCCTCCACGTCGCAACAGAGAGAGGCGTGCCGAGAGGGGCACTCTGGACTGCAACACTGAACACCGGACTGGCACTACGCCATCCTCTCCGACGAACCCTAGTTTTGTGTGCACCATCACGATTCATCTATCAGCATGTCAAGACTTCCAAGAGAATGAATGTTGAAAGGTTGAATTTGTCATCATCATACGGGCTCAGCATCTGGCCTGAAGAAATTACTGTACTGACAGTGGTTGCGCACTATTGTCGAGATCTATGTGATGTTACTTTTCAGCAAAATAACGCAAGACCACGTGTTGCCCTTGTTGTCTTGGCCTACCTCGAAACATAGGATCCTCCACTATTACCCCGGCTAGTATATTCTCGAGATCTCTCAACCACTGAAAACATCTGGTCATGGGTTGCACGCCATCTTTCACCGTCAATTACGATTGATGATCCACGGCACAGGGTTGAAGCAGCACGGAATGAAATACTCGTACCAGTAATCCAAGCTCAGTTCGATTCGATACTCCGCTGAGTTAGAGCCATTGTTGTTACCAGAGCTGGTAACTCTGTGTCCAGAATTTCGACTACAAATTTAAACATGTGTACCTCTTAGTACACTGACTTTGCAAATGTCATGGGATAGGCACCTAATGTCTGGCCCTGCGGAGTACAGTGAGACGCCATGGAAGTGAGTCTATTAGTCCCTCGTACCAAATCGTTTGCAAAGCGACATCCAGTTCTGATCTGTTCATGGCTGCAGGATCCACGGCACGGAGCTCGTGTTCCTAGACATACCAGGCATGCTCGATAGGGTTCAAATCTGGGCTCTGGGGTGGCCATATCAGTCTTTGGGCCTCCTCAGCATGTTCCTGGAACCATTTCCGGGCGACGTGGGAACGATACGGCTTCGCGTTATCAACCTGAAACGCCGCAGAACTGTCTGGTTGTTGTAACGCCAAAAATTGGTGGGGATGGTCCCCGAGCAGCTCAGCATAACTCGGACCATTCAAAGTCCCTTCCAGAACAACTATAGGGCCCACTCCATACAAGAAAAATGCACCCCATACCATGAAAGAGACACCACTACCTTCGACTATTCCTTCTTGGTAGGCGGGATCCACTGATTCGTGTGATCTGAGCCACACACGCTGCCTGCCATCGACATGGAACAGTCGAGTTCTTGATTCGTTCGACCATATCACGTTACGCCATTGTTCCAGTCTCCTTCCCTGGCGATTGGCGACAAATGCCAGCCGTTTTATCCGATGACGTTGTGTTTAACAGTGGCACCCGTGTGCGGAAGCGGCTCCCATACCCTACGGAACCCAGATTCCTACAAATTCTCCACTGCGAGAGGTGTTACCAAGTCCTGTGTTGAACTGATCCGTGACTGTTGCACTGTTTGCCTACTGCCACTATTGCCGATCCCTCCCAGATGTCGCCAGTCACTATGATCGAGAGTGGCTGGGCGGCCACTCGGTCGTCTGTTATGGACTGTGACACCCTCATTCAACCGTTCACGATACACAGTTCCCATCGGTCGGGCACCGACCAGCATACTCCTTTCGAGCGGCGTCTCCTCACTACGACATTGCATGTTACATCACTCACTGGCACATCCATTTCTCAGAGAGTCTCTTATGCACCTGCAGCTTTCGCAGGGGGCGTGTGATGCGCATGCAACACGCCTGCGCCATCTATGCCCCACTATTCCATAACGTTTGCTTAGTGTATACTGTATATGGACTACAAGTAATATTTCGTTATTTGTAATGAGCCTTGTCGAAGTATCGACCTTCCTAGACTGGGGTCAAGCCAAAGTTTTTCGGCTGTTTTTTCTGAGACGCAATCTAAGCGGCTGGTCCGTATAGTCGATATCTGAGTGTTGCAGAGAATGAGCGGAGTTGAAGAGCTGAGCTGCGGACAGAGCGGTGAGCACTAGCGGGGCGCACGTACCCGCAAGTAACTGCACTCACCAAGAGACGGCGCACCAAGTGCGGCAGTTCGGTGTCGCAAGGCTCCGACACACGCTGCGAGGGGAGGGGCGGACTCGGCAGTTGGCGGCGAGGGGGGCAGAACGGGGACGGAAGTTGTGGCCGTTAGTTGCTGCTCGACTATTCCGCATCGCCGTGCGTGGATCGGCGAGGCATCCACGAGGACGAAGGAACGCGCATCTGTTGTTCGGCTACATGCTAAGACAAACAGTACGTGAATCTGGGGACTCAGCAGATTTAATAAACAGTGAATTGACATTTTTTACCATGTGACTGTACTGGCGAACATAATAAAAGTGCAATGCAGTTTTATTCAGTGCAGGTAGAATTCGACTGTCAAGGAAGTAGGACTCTTGTCCTACTGCAGGTCACGATTGGTATTTTGATAAATTGTGTTCAGTTTCGCTGTTTTGTTCATGTGAAGTCAGGGAGAAAGAGCAGCGTTGTCTGAAGTTTTGAGATACAGACCGGCCAAAGGGGTGGATGGAGCTTATGAAGCAAATTGCTTTTAATTATTAGGTTCAGGTTAAATGTCAAGTGTATATTTTATATGGTTGTAAATGGGTATATACCCTTGCAAGCGACAAGAAGAGCTTCATAAATTTTCTGCCTCGTTGTAACAGTAGTGTGTTTAGAGCGTAGTTGTTCGAAGCTCAGCGCCATTTGCAAAAGCTTAGTAAGATAGTTAACAGTAAATGAAGTTTTTATTTTATGGCGTTGTAATTTTTATTAACTGGTGTTCTATATAAAACTGAAAAGAGAATTTACTTGTGTAGAAAATGTTTCTAGACTTAATATTTCTGCTAAGAACTGAGTAATAGGATAGATCACAGTACAACAGTGCAGTAATGTTTGATTCTTCTGTGGGTTACTGAAGTCAAATATCTTTAAAAGTTTCTCTGGACACTCAGTAATCCACCAGTACGTTCCACTTCCCTAAATCCGTGTTCTGACATTGTTCGTGATGTAACAGTTAGCAGTAGCCAGAATTGTACGTACTCCACCACTTTATAGTGGACGGTTATGGTTATTTCCCATCAGTATTGTCCACTCTCTTCCTTGTCCCATTCGCCTATTAAGGAAGGAAAAAATAGTGTTGTTACATGTTGCAATCTTAGTTATTTTGTTACTTGTTCTTCCATCAGATGTGTGTTTAACAACTTGGAGCCGGCCGCGGTGACCTAGCGGTTCTAGGCGGTTCAGTCCGGAAGCGCGCGACTGCTACGGTCGCAGGTTCGAATCCTGCCTCGGGCATGGATGTGTGTGATGTCCTTAGCTTAGCTAGGTTTAAGTGATTCTGATGACCTTAGATGTTAAGTCTCATAGTGCTCAGAGCCATTTGAATCATTTGAACAACTTGGTCTCGTTGACAAAGAAATGCGACAATCACCAAGTGATCACTCCACACTATCGTTGTAGTGATAGGTCTGCACTACTCTTTAGCTTTCATTTTCAAACAACTTCCAACAGAAATGAAAAACTTAATGTAAAAACCACATTTTCAAATCTTAATTATAAGGCTTCTTTGTAGTATACTCCTAGAAGAATTCCTTGCAGTAGCTTACAGCTGTAAAATGTTATTTGCTTGTAAAAAAATATTTACGTGTGCATTTTTTAAGTTTTAATTTTTGTTTTGATTTGGAAGCCTCAAAAAATCTTACTCACAAATAACACTGGACAGAAAGGTATCAAGACTGAAAACACCTTCATATACAAATTTAATAAAACTGGTGCCTGTAAGTTAACCTGCAGTTCAAGGCATTCTGTTTTCATAGGCCAAACACGCAGAAATTTTAAAATCAGGCATTTTAAGCACATCATAGCCTTAAAAAAAGCGACAGCACACACTCCATTTTTTCAGGTTATCTCTTAGACGAAAACCACAACCCAAAGACAATTGAAACTGATCTAAAGATACTCACAGAAGTAATAGTCTGTACCAAGAACTCGCAATAGAACAAACAATGATGCAACGAAAGAAAGTTTTGAACAAATACCCAGCGTTAGGCAACAAAACACTGCTTACAACACTTACTGAATTACACATTGCACTTCCTCAAAGAAAATCTAGTCTTCAAAAAACCCCTGTTATCCAAGAACACCTGATTCTCAACCATCCTCTCTTTCCTTTTCTCTCACAGTTTCCTTCCACTTCCGCTCACTCACACAACACACACACAAACACAGACTGGGAAAGAGTAATGAGTAATGCTATACGAAGCTGTAGACAAATTTACTTCCATATCTCCTTAAGCTGGATTTTAGGACACCCTACCTCACATTGTTCAGTGGAACATTCTCTATGTCTTGTTATATTTTTGCACGCCCTTACGGAAACACCCTGTATACGCTTTACACGTGCCGTTCGTCACTCGCATAAGACAGAGCCCACTCTCGTTGTTGAAGACAACACAGCGCCATTCCACTGTTTAGTGAACTCTTTCACGACGCCAGCCTATCCATGCTTGATGATGTCGTGGTGTCAATGGTAGCATGGCCAGAGGCACACTTGATCTGAACCCTTCTGCAAGTAGACGGTTCCCATTGTACCCTGATGACCACAGCAGGTGCAAAGCGTGACCGTATTTCTTCTGTGGATAATGTTAGGTCGGGCACCGCTGCTCCCACGACGCAACGATTTTGACATGCATCTGAAGCATGCGGACGTCCGGAAGCTGTTTTATGTAAATCTGCAGACTTTCGTGGAACTTGTCACTGAAGTTAAAATCTTCTGGGTTATTAGGTCGCGTCATGTTTCTTCTAAAAGGTTCGACGTTTCGACCCCTTATCAGGATTGCACCTTCGAAGAAGTTAGACAAGATGTGTCGAGAGTTCTACGGAAATCGAAACCTCCGAAAAGCAACATATCGGCGCAGGAAAGGAAATCTCTTATTGAACCCATGAGAAAAGAAAGCATCGTTGTAACAAAATCGGATAAGGGGAATGTTACTGTTGTTTTGGACGCTGTGGATTATCACAGGAAGATAGAACAAGTACTAGCTGATCCTGTGTATCGCAAGTTAAAAAGCGATCCGACGAACAGAATCGTTCGAAAGTGAAAAACCTGATATCAGACTCCAGACAGGACAGCTCTATTACAAAGAATCTAACACCTCGAATACCTGTCTCACCCAGAATGTACGGAATACCGAAAATACAGAAAGAATCGGTTTCTTTGAGACCTATAGTCGGTGGGATTAGCACGCCGAGTTATTTTTTAGCACGTCATTTATCAGGCAAACTGAGTCATCTAGTTGGTAAAACAAAGAATTTTCTAAAAGATTCGAAACATTTTTTAGAAATTATACGCACACTGAGGAGATCTGCAGTGACATTCTTGTTAGCTTCGACGTGACACCGTTATTTACTAACGTCCCGTATCAGATACAATGGAGATCATAAGAGAGAATCTTGCTCCGGATGATTGTGACTTAATTGAATTATGTCTTCGTTCGAGCTATTTTAAATACAATGGTGAATTCTATGAACAGGCTGACGGCCTTGCTATGGGCTCACCCATTTTGCCAGTTGCAGCTGACGTTTTTATGGAACATTTTGAACAACAAGCGTTAAGTAGCACTCCTTTGAAGCCTTCTTGCTGGCTCCGCTATGTGGACGATATGGTCACACGGCGAAGTAGAACTTCATGCGTTCCACAATTTCTTAAATGGAATTCACCCCAAGATCAAATTCACCTTGGAGGTTGAGAGTGAGGTCGGTCTCCCGTTCCTAGATGTGTTGGTATACAGAAGATCTGATAACACTCTAGGTCACAGAGTGTACAGAAAGCCGACTACTAACACAAACAGGTATTTAGATGCCACTTCGCACCACCACCCAGCCCAGAAGCAAGCAGTACTCAACACACTGTCTTCACGTGCCTTCCGTAACAGCGATGACGATAACTTGGAACCGGAGTTGAATTTTTTAAAGACGACATTGAAAGCAAATGGATATGATAGTTATTCGATCGACAGGGCTTTTAGGCGGAATATTTATCCCGCTAATAAGAATGACGAGGAACCGCCTTCTCACTCTGTCAGATTACAGTTCGTTTCTGGGGTCACTGACTGTATAAGTAGAATTTTAAAGAAAAATGGTATTCAGACATCTTTCTTTAGTCAAAACAAAATAAAAGACTTTTTCCTACGGAAAATGGATGCACCTGATTGCCTCCACAATGCAGGCGTCTGTCAAGTGTCATGTGGCTGCGGCAAAGTCTATGTAGGAGAAATGGGAAGAACTGTTAAAGAACGCATTAAGGAACACGAACGGCACATGCGGCAAAAAGCCGGCCGGGTGGCCAAGCGGTTAAAGGCGCTACAGTCATGAACCGCTCGACCGCTACAGTCGCAGGTTCGAATCCTGCCTCGGGCATGGATGTGTGTGATGTCCTTAGGTTAGTTAGGTTTAAGTAGTTCTAAGTTCTAGGGAACTTATGACCTTAGAAGTTGAGTCCCATAGTGCTGAGAGCCATTTGAATCATTTTTGAACCATGCGGCTGAAACAAAGAGCAAAATCGGCAGTAGCGGAACATCACGAGAACTGTAGCTCTGATAAAATGTTCAAATGGCTCTGAGCACTATGGGACTTAACATCTGTGGTCATCAGTCCCCTAGAACTTAGAACTACTTATACCTAACTAACCTAAGGACATCACACACATCCATGCCCGAGGCAGGATTCGAACCTGCGACTGTAGCAGTCCCGCGGTTCCGGACTGAGCGCCTGAACCGCTAGACCACCGCGGCCGGCCTGTAGCTCTGACATCGATTTTAATAATGTACGTGTACCGGCTAAAGAAACAAACATTTATAGAAGAAAGGTCCGAGAAGCGGTTGAAGTTTCTAAGAATGCATCCAATTTCAATAGAGAGGACGGCTATAGGCTTCCGGCATCGTGGCTCCCCGCCATCAAGGAAGTAAATAAGCGGCCGCGGTGTGTGAGTGGCATAAACATCGCGGTGCAAGTCACCTCGGCGGACAATAACATTTTGGGTAAACATTCCGCCTCTCTTGCTCTGTCCGTTTCGAATCTAGCCACTGATTACGACCAACCAATAGCGGTAGCAGACATTTCAACCAATAACCCTCCCCGAGCATAAGTGTGAAATAGTGCCTTTCTATCCAATGACGATAGCCCGCCAATGGTATCCACAAGAGACGAGCTACCAACGCATCTTCGTCTGCATAAGAGCGGAATATTAGCCTATGACTTTGGCCCACCAATGGTAGCCATATGAATTTTTACCAATACTATCACTTTTCCAGCACGAAACCAGAAAAACTTCCCCTTTATAAATGGACGCGTCACTCGTCTCTGGCAGTGTTCTAGCAGTAGTGGACACCAAAAGATCCTGAGGAAGATCCCAGCAGAGGGGTCGGAACGTCGAACATTTTAAAAGAAATATGGCGCGGCCTAATAACCCAGAAGATTTCAACTTCAGTTCAGAAGCTGGTCTGAAGGTGCGCGAATGTTCCACAGACCACTGTTGAAAGCAGCGACACACCACCGACACATTGTTCCCATCATTTGCAGAAAACCATGGATGCGTCCATGCAACTTACCGACCACATTAAAGTGGCTGAAACAGTTCAGCAGGAGTACATACTCAAAACAGGGGATGCACATCAGGCCGCCTGAGCGCCATCTGGTCGCCTATGGCCGTGACAAATGAATCACTAACGTGAGTGAAACACCTCAGTTCGCACACGTTATATCATGATAACGCTGAAACACAGTCCTTGAGGACGCGGCATTTCTTTTCCGGCAGTGTATTTTACTCCGCCGGGAATGTAAAACGTTACACTAAGAGCAACTTGTCCGAACTCTACGAAAGTGGTATCTATTTTATTTTAGTTTAGTCTACTGGTGAATTATACTACTTGGAAATTTTATTTAACCTATTCCACCACTTCTAAGTGTACGTCAAGGAAAGTGATAGACACTGCTACATCACGTGCATCAGCTCTGTACGTCAAGTACATCATCTCTGCCTGTTGTGTAGTTCAGCGTAAGCTCTTTGTAGCTTCATTTTTTCATAGTGTGGTTCCCACATTAACCAATGCGCAATAATAACATCTAAGTCGAGGGCTACGGTATCTAAAAATGCACTTAATTTCGAATTCGTGACATGCACTAGTGTTAACGGTGATACTGATACTGCTTTTATGACAACTAAGACATTTGCACTCACAATCACAATGACAGTGGACGACATTCAAATACAACACGTACAGAGACAGTATGGACCTCGCACTTAGGCTTGATGGTTAACTAACCTGGAAAACCCTCCATAGTCTAAACGTTCTAACGCTGCTAACTGGCCGAACGTGGGGACTGCACCCTTCCACAATGCTACACTCCTACGAATCCCTGATCCCACACGTCCTCTGTTGTGTAATCGTACCATAGATTTCCAGTCCTCCAAATTTCTGTTAAACGTTACATTCATGAGCTGTGCCTAGCCTATCGAATTCGCTTACCCTCCGCTACACGAATGTTCACCCTACTCTTTCATATTGAACCCCTGCGAATATCCTACACTAGCTTAGCACCCACTGTTTTCGAATTTTTATTTTCTTCAAAAATTGCAACACCTTCTAAGCTTTTCACGCTCATTAAGGCCATATAATCACGGTCTTTTCCCAATGTACTTCTGACCAAAAATCGATTCTGGCAGCTGGAGTCCAAGGTTTTTGTTAATTATGCCTTTCGCGTTCTTTTAGCCACTGACCCATTAGCAAATATTTCTTTATATCTAATCGAGAAGTGAAAAAGCAGTTTTGCTAAATTTTGCTTAAAATTCTTATTAATGCAACGAAATAGTATCATAAAAATTTTCATCCCCTATTACACTCCCTAAGGCGATGAATTTCCAGAAACACTGAAACATGCATTTTGTTTTTGTTTCTGAGAATACCAATTGTCATAGATGTAGCCTTAAAAATTCTTTAGTAGTTCTTTAGAAATTACGTATTTTCAAAAAAACTTCCACCCTCTATTTTACCCCTATTTCACTCCCTTAGGGTTGTAATTTCGATAAATCCCTTCTTAAACGACACCTACAATATAAGAACCAGACCTTCGAATAGATTGTCTCTATCCTTACGGCTTGGGCTGGGCGATTATGTGTCAGTGAATCGGTCAGATTGTCAGGATATTGCCTTTTCGATGGAGAGATACTCTCTATATTAACGCAGTACCCTCACCCGTGTCCGCGGCTGTCCCCGACGCGCCCTAAGTTGCATTCTAAAACGAGCATGTAAGGCAACCATGATGGCCGCACTTTGAAAAACTGAAAGCAGATAAACGTGAGACAATGAATGCATTAGTGGTAGAAATCTGTATATATAAAAGACAATGTACTGACTAACTGACTCATGATCGCATTGTCCAAACCGCTCAGGATATAAACTTGAAATTTGGAGAGGGTGTTGATTGTATCTGTAGGTGTCATTTAAGAAACGGGTTTTTGAAATTCCACCCGTAAGAGGGTGAAATAGAGGATGAAGCTTTCTTTAAAAAATTACTTCGTTATGAAAGCATTTCTATAAGCTAAACCTATGAAAATTGGAATTTGGCTTCTTAGTTAGAAATAAAAAATACGTGTTTCATTGTTTTTGAGAATTAAGCCCGTTAGGGGATGAAATTTTTTATGAAAATATACCACTGTATATGAATTTTTAAAGCTAAGTCTTTGAAAATTGGTGTTTGACTCCTCAATTAGAAATGAAAAAAATTGTTCCCCTGTTTTTGGAAATTCAACTTCTAACGGGTTGAAATAGGGTCAGGTTGAGTCTGCTGACTCGTCATCGCCCAGACGAAAGTTCTAAGGATAGAAACGTGAAATTTGGAGAGGATGAGGACCCTATATTGTAGGGATCGTTTAAGAAGGGATTGTTTGAAGATCCTCTCCTAAGAGGGTGAAACGGAGGATGGAAACATTTATGAAAATATGTCGCTTTTAGAGCAATTTTGAAGAACGAACAACGAAAACTGGTATTTCATTTCTCAGCCAGAAAAAAACCTGTCTCAACATATTTGGAAATTCTACCATTAACGGAATAAAATAGTGGGTGAAAGTTTTTTCGGAAAGTAAATCAATATTTAAAACTACTAAAGCACTTTTAAACCGACGTCTATGGAAATTGGTATTTGACTTTTCCGCTAGAAATAAAACATTATTTGTTTCGGTGTTTTTGGAAATTCAACCCCCTTAGGGAGTGAACTAAGAGATCAAAAATGTTATAAAATTATTTATTATGAAAGCATTTTCAAAGCTAAACCTGTGAAAATTTGTGTTTGGCTCCTCTGTTAGAAACAAAAAATACGTTTTTCAGCATTTTTGGAAATTTAGTTCCTAAGGGTGTGAAGTAGTGAATGAAAATTTGCAAGAAAATTTTTCATTAAATAATTTTTAAAGTTAAATCTATAGGGAATGGCCTCACTTCTCGGTAAGATATAAAGAAATATGTGTCACGGGGTGGAAGTTTCTATGCTAATATGTCCACAAGAACGCAAAAGGCCTGATTAATAAAAACCTTGGACTCCAGCAGTTACCAGAATCACTTTTTAGTCTGAAGTACATTCGTAAAATACCATGCTTGCGTGCCCTAATCAGCGTGGACAGTTTAGAACGTGATACAATTTGTGAACAACATAAAAATGTGATTAAAGAAAAACAAAGAAAGTCTATGCAGTCCATAAAAAACACAGGAGAGAAGCTTAGTGCCTGACGCCTTGCTCGCATAGACTGTATGGACTGAAGAGTTTTTTGTTTTTGTTTTTATTTAATCGAATTTTTATGTTGTTTTCCAACTGCAACATCGTCTAAGCTTTTCACACTAATTAAGGACATATAATCATGGACTTCTCCGAATGCACTTATGACCAAAAAGTGATTCTGGTAGATAGAGTCCCAAGTTTTTGTTAATAGTCTCTTTTGCTTTCCTGTGGAGATATTTCGATAGCGACTTTCATCCCTTAACAAATATTTATTTATATCTAACCGAGAAATCAAATACAAATTTTCATAAATCTAGTTTTAGATCTTTTTTAATGTAACGAAATATTTTTATAAAAATCTTTGTCCTCTATTGCACTCCCAAAACACTGAAGCACTTTTTTTTACTTCTAACAGAATAGCCTTAAAATGCTTTCATAATAAAATATGTTCGTAAAAAATGTCATGCCCTATTTCACCCACTTAGGGGTTAAGTTCTCAGAAACACTGAAACACGTATTTTTTATTTGTAACCGAGAACTCAAACACCAATGTTGATAGTTGTAGCTTTAAGAATATTTGAGTAATTCTTTAATAATAATATATTTTTAAAAATAGCTGTCACCCACTAATTCACCCCCACAGCGCTAAATTTCCAAAAATGTTGAAACACGGTTTTCTTTATTTCTGATCGAGGAACCAAATTTCAATTTTCGTAGGTGTAGTTTCAAGGCCGACCCTGTGGCCTAGCGGTTCTAGGCGCTTCAGCCTGGAACGGCGCGACCACTACGGTCGCAGGATCGAATCCTGCCTGGGGCATGGTTGTTGGTTAATTAGGTTTAATCAGTTCTAAATTCTAGGGGACTGGTGACCTCAGATGTTAAGTCCCATAGTGCTCAGAGGATTTGAACCACTTTTGTAGTTTCAAATCGCCTTAGTAGCGAAATTTGAGAAAAAACCGTAATTCCCTATTTTACCCCCTTAGAGTCGGAATTTCGAAAAATGACTTCTTAAACGACGCCTCAGTATAAGATCCACACCGTCTCCAAATTTCAAGTTTCTGTCCGTAGCGATTTGGGCTGGGCGATAATGATCATTTAGTCGCTCAATTAATCAGGACACTGCTTTTTATATATAGAGATTTGTCTCAAAATCCCATAGTTTCCCCCCTTGCTCTCCGACTGTAGTAGTCTACCACGCCTATACCAACACATTCCTTCAACACTGCACGTACACGCACCCCACAACATCTCCCAATGAAGCTTTGATCATCTCTACTTACCCAACCATGAAATCCGCCCACAGATATACCCGCTCTATCATATCTGGCAGAACCCGCCTCTGCTCCACAGTCCTCGCTGTTTGGGGCGACCAGGCTGTAACATCAATTAGAAAAAAGTCTAATTATTGAATTTTTGTATAGTAAACACTGGTTAGTGTGTTCAGTTTTTAACAGATTGTTAATGCAGTGAAATTTTGCTTCACTGTATCAGGATACTTGAAATTAGTCTAAAACCGAAACTGTAGAATAGTACAGTAAATAAAGAAAGAAAGGTAGCTCCAGCTGACAGCAAATCATTTAAACAATTTACCGTAACTGCGGGCGGAAATTAAATAAAGATCAAGAATGACGTTAATAAAATTATTGCTGTTGGCTATGTCAAAAGTTACTGGAACTTTTCATTCGGATATCGCAACACAGCATACTAAAAGGATGTGCATGTCCAATTGCCTCCATATTTCGAACTTTTAGAAAGTATGATTCATTCACATGAGGGACAAGAGAGCATCTTAGCGACAGATCGCACAAACAGTTAGCTGTAGTGCAATAACTGCAGATCAAGTGGTGACGAGATGGATTCAGGACAACAGTGCGGCAAAAAGAGGAGGCAGCGGCTCTTCTAGAAGGACTTTACTGAGAAAAGATCGCAAGAGTGTTCTGCATCTACATCTACATCTACATGGATACTCTGCAAATCACATTTAAGTGCCCGGCAGAGGGATCATCTCTATTATTCCAATCTCGTAGAGCGTGGAAAGAATGAACACCTATATCTTTCCGTACGAGCTCTGAATGGTTCAGATGGCTCTGAGCACTATGGGACTCAACTGCTGTGGTCATCAGTCCCCTATAACTTAGAACTACTTAAACCTAACTAACCTAAGGACATCACACACATCCATGCCCGAGGCAGGATTCGAACCTGCGACCGTAGCAGTCGCACGGACGAGCTCTGATTTCCCATATTTTATAGTGGTGATCGTTTCGCCCTATGTAGGTCGGTATCAACAAAATATTTTCGCATTCGGAGGAGAAAGTTGGTGATTAGAATTTCGTGAGAAGATTCCGTCGCAACGAAAAACGCCTTTCTTTTAATGGTTTCCAGCCCAAATCCTGCATCATTTCTGTGACACTCTCTACCATATTTCGCCATAATACAAAACGTGCTGCCTTTCATTGAACTTTTTCGATGTACTCCGTCAGTCCTATCTGGTAAGGATCCCACACCGCGCAGCATTATTCCAAAAGAGGACGGACAAGCATAGTGTAGGCAGTCTCCTTAGTAGGTCTGTTACACATTCTAAGTGTCCTGCCAATAAAACGCAGTCTTTGGTTAGCCTTCCCCAACATTTTTTATGTGTTCCTTCCAATTTAAGATGTTCGTTATTGTAATACCTAGGTATTTAGTTGGATTTACGGCTTTTAGATTTGACTGATTTATCGTGTAACCGAAGTTTAACGAGTTCCTTTTAGTACTCATGTGGATGACCTCACACTTTTCGTTATTTAGGGTCAACTGCCACTTTTCGCACTATTCAGATATCTTTTCTAAATCGTTTTGCAGTTTGTTTTGATCTTCTGATGACTTTATTAGTCGATAAACGACAGCGTGATCTGCAAACAACCGAAGACGGCTGCTCAGATTGTCTCCCAAATCGTTTTATAGATAAGGAACAGCAAAGGGCCTATAACACTACCTTGCGGAAGGCCTGAAATCAATTCTGTTTTACTCGATGACTTCCCGTCAATTTCTACGAACTGTGACCTCTCTGACAGGAAATCGCAAATCCAGTCACATAACTGAGACGATATTCCATAAACACGCAATTTTACTACGAGACGCTTGTGTGGTGCAGTACTGGCTCTGACTAACAGACGAATGACAACAGCTGCAATTCCAGCTTGGATTACAGGCTGTGTCAGAACCAACAGTCGGGAGCAGAATACTGGACTTGGGTTTGGTATTTAGAGTTAGCACGTGTTGTTTATCGCTGTCATCCGTACCACAGACAACGGAGACTTGTACGACGTGGAGCCAGAGTAGGAGGTGGACAAAAAACCGAAATACCAACAACACAACACATTACCATGCCTAATACGGTGTAGGAAAGCCCTTGGCATTGAAAAAGAAAAAGGCTTCCAGTCGTCTTGGAATGGATAAATACAAGTTCTGTATGGTTATCGTTTCTTCCTGGAAAATAGTGGCAAGTTCAGGTAACGATGAAGGAGATGGACAGCGATGATGCACTGCTCTCTCCAAAGCAGACCACAAAGGCTCAATAATATTGAGATCTGTTGAGTGTGGTTGCCAGGAGAGAAGCGACCGTTCATTGGCCCGTTCACAAAACAGGTCCTGGAGGATGAAAATTTCGTGAACAGAAGTCCTGCCGTCTTTGAGCACAACAGCACCACTGGGGAACAAACATTGCACCGTGAGATTGACCTGTTCAACCAAAATGTTAGCAGTTCTAAATAGTTCAAATGGCTCTGAATACTATGGCACTTAACTTCTGAGGTCATCAGTCCCCTAGAACTCAGAACTACTTAAACCTAACTAACCTAAGGACATCACACACATCCATGCCCAAGGCAGGATTCGAACCTGCGACCGTAGCGGCCGCGCAGTTCCAGACTGTAGCGCCTAGAGCCGCTCGGCCACTTCGGCCGGCTCCTTAGCAGTAATGCTACCTTGCACGTAACCATGTGGCCATTGCAGTACCATGCTAAGACTGCTCGAATCATCGCCAAAACCCTGCCATTTCTCACTCTTGGGACGTACACTCGACCGGAAGTTGAAAAGAGTGTGGAACAAATGACTTTCTTCCATTGCTCAATAGGTCAGGCATTTGCGTCACTGATGAGTGGTTTTAGAATTGCAACCTGTACTGCTATTCTCTGCTCGTTTATGTGCTGGCAGGGTCGCGAGCGCTATATTCAGTACTGTAGAGACATTTGCAGCTGTCGTCCTACTATTTTTCGTCAGAATTCCCTTTAGTGACCATCCGTCACGATCATCCAACACAAGCGTTCGCCCGCGCTTATACTTTACTCTTTCCCTGTATGCGGTGTAAATCTTCCATACTGCGGCCTTTGAAAAGCCGAACACTTTGTCTCCATTGGTTACGGAAGTACCCGCCATACGAGCACCAGCAATCTACTCACGTTCGAAATCACTTTGCTCCGACACAACGGACTCACAACCACATAGGACACTATTCAGAGCACGACTGACTCTCGCAATGGGTTGAGCACGTTGCACAGATGTCGTTCGTGCTCAAATGCATGAGCCCAACCTGGAGGCCTGTCTGCTACCTGCATTTATGTTCAAGAATGCATCTCTCGGATTATTTCCTTACTTTTGTGCACTTCCCTGTAGAGTGGTTGGTTGATTCGGGGGAGGGAACCAAACAGTGAGGCCATCGGTCGCATCGGATTAGGAAAGGATGAGGAAGGAAGGCGGCCGTGCCCTTTTTTTTTTTTTTTTTTTTTTTTTTTTTTTTTTTTTTTTTTGAGGGAACTATCCCGGCGTTTGCCTGAAGTCATTTAGGGAAACACGGAAAACGTAAATCAGAATGGCCGGACTCGTCTTTGAACCGTCGTCCTCCCGAATGCGAGTCCAGTATGCTAACCACTGCGCCACCTCGCTCGGTTTCAGCGGAGTGGTGAAGTTCTGCGGTGTCCAGTAATGAGTCTCCCTATATTCTGTGGCGGTCAGATCGACTTCAATGTATCTGTAAACAACGCGATGGAAGGTCGCAGGCGGCAGCGATTCTCGAGACCCGCACCTCTCCAGCTCATGGAATCATGGTTTGGGAAGCTGCTGGGCGTGATAACGGGACAGATTTGGCATTGTTAAAGGGAGGCTGAATGGTAGCCAGTATGTGGCGTCAATGAGTGGTAAACGCTGTCAACACGCCCTTCTTGATCAGGGTAGCAGAGTAATGCAAAGTCCTGCAGTACGGTTGATACCGCGAACGCCTTGAGGAAAGTACAGATCCATTGCTGGTCTGCCCGGACATGTGATTTGCCACCTTTAGAGCAGGTCTGCGATGTGATGGTAAGACAGATACTTTCATACCTGTCACCAGTCAGCCAGCAGCCAGCTGACAGTATATGTTTAAATCATGGCAGCAAATTCCTCAAGATGACATTCGGAGGCCGTTTTCCTGCATGCCAAAATGGTTCAAGTGACTCTGAGCACTATGGGACTTAACATCGGTGGTCATAAGTCCCCTAGAACTCAGAACTACTTAAACCTAACTAACCTAAGGACATCACACACATCCATGCCCGAGGCAGGATTCGAATCTGCGACCATAGCGGTCGCGCGGTTCCAGACTGAAGCGCCTAGAACCGCTCGGTCACAGCGGCCGGCGCGCCTCCGTGCCACAATGAATAAAAGTTTCCATGGCGGGCCATAGTTCTTACTTCTTGGATTTAGGTTCCGAAGGGAATGAAAGTGTATTCATTTAATACACGTTGTGTGATGAACACCTCCATGAAGTTCTATAAATATCGAACTGTGCTTCACGGTGTAACACGTTTTGTTTTCGACACTGTAGGTATCACTGAGGCCAACAGCCTTTCCACAGTGATAACATCGGTTCACCTCAGATTACTGAAATGCGCTGTCGGGCTTCGTTAACAACTGGATTGGGGACCGTACGGGTCTACCAAGCGCTATTGGCAAGCGGGGTGCACTCAGCCTTTGTGAGGCCAGCTGAGGAACTATTTGATTGAGGGGTAGCAGCACCTTCCACAAAAGCTGACAACAGCCAAAGAGCGGTGTGCTGACCAGATGCCTCTCCATATCTGCATCCAGTGACGCTGTCGAATGAGGATGACAGGGCGGTCGGTCGGTACCGCTGGGCCTTCCGAGGCTTGTTCGGACGGAGTTAGTTTACTGAGTTGGTTAGGTACTACTGACGTTTAGTTGTCGCTGTCTCCAGGAATGAGTAGAGAACATGCAGGAGAGAAGTAAGGAAGGACAATTAGTGTTTAGCTTCCCATCGACGACGAGGTTATCAAAGACAGAGAGTGAACTCTGACTGGTGAAGAATAAGGAAGGATTTCGGCCATCATCTTTCCAAAGTAACCGTTCCGCCATCTGCGTTAAGACATGAGAGAACTTCAGGAGACGGTGAGGGTGGCCGAGTGGTTCTATGCGCTACAGTCTGGAACCGCGCGACCACTATGGTCGCAGGTTCGAATCCTGCCTCGGGCATGGGTGTGTGTGATGCCCTTAGGTTAGTTAGTTTTAAGTAGTTCTAAGTTCTAGGGGACTGATGACTTCAGAAGTTAAGTCCTATAGTGCTCAGTGCCATTTGAACCATTTGAACTTCAGGAAGTAAGTTACATATTTTTTCGGCAGGAAAAATAAGTTCTATTGAATGTTGTATTACACTTCAGAGTGACACAGAAGCATGACACTATTTTTCAACCACAGACATCAAGTCCCAGTAAACATCGGTCGTAACATTATACCAGTCGTTCAGTTCCCCCGCAACAGAAATCCGCTCCTTGGTCACGGAGCCATTCGAGAACCTCTGTGTCAGCGTCCTCATGGCTGAAAACTCTGTTTCCTCCTGGATGTTCTTCCATTTTACGGGAAAGTATGGAAACCTCAAGGTGCAGTATCTGGCCTATATGGCGAATCAGCGTCACTCACGTCTGCACGGCCTTTGTCCAATTGTTGGCACCATTTCACTACGGCTGTCTGATACATTGCATTTGGTCCATACAGCGCAAGAATTGCACTGCGAATTTGTGTGCTACGTAGAAGCCTTGCCCACAAGAATCGCTTTGTCAGCCGTACATTAACTCTGGAGTACGTTACCAGTTACCTTGCCATTTCACTCGCATATTGTGATCCATTTGTTACCCGTACCGCAGCAGAAGTGTGTCTATGGGGAACCGGGAACAAGCACTTCCTTCTGACACTGCGTCACTCGTAATGAAAAATTTTCTTAGGTTTGGCCAACATGTATAAATTACTTTCTGACGTCCCTACGTATTTAAGGAAACAACGGTGAAGAGACGTTATTTATATGTCGTCAACAAATGGTCGTACATATCGTTATGAAAGTCGGCCGCCGGGACAGAACTGTTCGCTGGAGCAGCTGGCGGGTTGTAGCAATGCAGTCAGAACTAACCGGAGAAGCGTCCTTCTGGCAGTAATAGCCTGCAGCGCGTAGGCTGAGCATCGCTGCCAACGGGACCTCAGTGGGGAACCGAAGCAAGAGCCGGACGCTGCAGCACAGTAAACAACAACAAGCAGACTGTGACCTCGAGTTCATATTCCAGATGCGTCTTCTCAGAAGCTACAATATCGGAAATTGCAAAAATGATTCTAATGGCTCTGAGCACTACGGGACTTAACATCTGAGATCATCAGTCTCCTAGAACCTAGGACTACTTAAACCCAACTTACCTAAGGACATCATACACATCCATGCCCGAGGCAGGATTCGAACCTGCGATCGTAGCAGTCGCGCAGTTCCAGACTGAAGCGCCTAGAACCGCTCGGGCACACCGGCTGGCTCGAAAATGCTAATCAGCTCCTTTTCTAACAGAATCATACACTGGACCTATATTGGAAAGTAGCAATACTCATGTGTCTGAAAATTTTCTGAAATAGCTTTAAACACACGACGGGAGGAGAAATTTAATAAAAATTACTTCCATAAACTTGAAGAACTGACCTGATTAACCGCCCACAGTAACCTGAATATTGACGGGACTTTAAATCCTTAAATCTGGTCTTCCTCTTTAAAAGATGCAGCTTCGGTAGCAGGTCCGTAACGCTACTCGCTCACGCCACTCCTTTTGATATATTGGTATTCTATAGATCCGATATCGACAGCGTTGTTTGCTGTTACGGTACGAGGAAGTGAGGGCCCTGAAAGTAATTTAGAATGTCACAATCGAATACTTTGTGAATAATGTCCAGAAAGAAATGCTATGATTGAGGGTGTGTGTGTGGGGTTGTGTGTGAAACGGTGTAACAAGCGTTAATTTTCTTTCCACTTTTTGTTCCACAATAGTATTAGCACTGCCAAAAGGTCGCGTAATACGTCACTCACTACAGTTAGTGAAAGTTAGTACTTTGAATAATAATAATAATAATAATAATAATGGGTCATATAAGATATTGATTTCAGATTATTAAGAATGTAACGGGACTGATGTATAAACTATCCCAGCATTATCCTAGAGTGATTTGGGAAATTCAGCCCTCACTCATAAATAAAAAACCAAAAGCATAAATGCTTCGATAACAAGAACAATAGTTACAGTTAAATGGGTTGTAAATATTCCTGCAAAGAATAGAAAAAAAATTTCTAGAGCGAAAGCTTCATCTTGCGTTTGAAAATACGTGGCTCATTACTGACCGATTTCTTGCGGAAGGCTTTTGGCAAGAAATGCTGCGAAGTGGCGTATAGCGTGCAGCTTTTGAACGATGAGCGTGGATGCACACGCCAAAGGCATATCCTCTCTTTGTGGAATTCACTATTATTTTTAAAAAAGTGCATTCTGTGAATAACAAGTTAGTGTAAGAATCTCTAGATTGATAAATAATGTTCTCCTACCCGAGAATAAGGAATAGTTAAAACAACTTTTGGGAAATAACGCACAGGGTTCTTAGCATGGAATTTAGGGTAAGGATAAAGAAGGTACACAGATGTGAATTATTATCAGAATGAAGAATAGTAAGTTTCTAAGTGTGAAAAATGGAGAAAACCAAAGAGGTGAAGAAGTGATAGAGCAATGGAAGGAGAAGAGCAATTTGCTAAACACTGAAAAGGAGAAGATGAAATAGGAGAAGAATTCTCCTATCTAGGAAGCAAGATTACCAAAGGCGGCTTGATAAAAGAGACATTTTAAGTGGATTCGGACAGGCGAAGCAATATTTCGAAGAAAGAGTTCTGCTAATATCGTATGTCCACCTAGAATAGCGAAAGACACATCCGATGTTGTAATTATTAACTACAGTATTGTAGGGAAGAGAAGCTTGAAGCAACGTGAAACGTGAGAAGAAGGAACTGAAAGCTTGCTTATACTGTTGCCATAAAACAATGTTAGAAATTTACGAAATAAAGACATATATGATGAACCTCCATCCGAAGAAGGATGTGGCACTTGTACTATCGCAACCAGACATGGTTCCCTTGACAGTGAAAGGAGCAATACAGGGGAGATATTGTAGCAGCTCCAATCCAGTCATAGGCAAAGTGACTTTAAAATAAAGTGGTTACTAGTATAAATCTATAATAGCGACAATTTTTTAAGTTTTTTCATGTTTTGACCTCGCATTGAAATGGAAAAATTGTCTTAGTTCGTTTATCAAACTTCATTCAGAAACGATTACTTCGATACTAAGCGTAAGCCTTGCAGTAGAATACTTTTCTTGGGGATTGCCAGACTAACATCACCCAGTTTTCCATCCGCAGTGTGCGCAAGAGGACCGTTTTGCCGATGAGTGTCTGGGGAGAGCGCAGAGGGAGCTTCCGAAGCACTTTACTGCGCCAGCTACGTAGGCCGGTATATATAGGCATCCAACTGCGTCCATCCGAGAGGCTGCCACCTCGCAGCGGATATAAACCGCCAAACCTCGGAGCTGGCCAATGCGGGCCACCAACATTATTTGAGACCCATCGGAATGGGCTCCTTCCGCCAAACACAGCTATGAAATATTTGGCACAAATTCACAAGAACCTGAAACTCGTTATCCAGACATGTATCCGACGCACGGCTTCGTGACGCTCTGAGATTTCTAGCCATTTTACTACCTTTGACGCTCACTTTCTTTGAAGGAGTTGACGATTATCCTCCCGCAAATATCTGCTGAAGAATGATATTACTGTTCGGATGATTTCTTAGGATCCATAATTGTAGAGGAAACTCTGATCTTGCCAGTACTCAGTATCTGGCGAGTACCTATAGCTAAAATATAGACAAGAGTTCACACAACATCAAAACTGGAACAGAAGGGAACATCTAGAAATTTTTCAAACCTTAAACAGTAAATTAGAAAATTATAACAATGACTTACATACTGAACATGTAAAATGAGTCTTGAAACTGAGTGCTCCACCAGCATCCAATCGTAGTCAAGAGCCATATGGATGATGCTACATTTTCGTGAGAGAGGAATAAGTCAGCGATTGAGTAGCTTCACATTATTTCCTATTTCATTTGTACATTTCGTACAGTTCCTCGTCCAATTTAGAAACAGCCAGATGTCATCGTAAACCTAAATTTAACAAATTTTTAAGTTCCGCTTTTTTAATTCCAGCTGAATTTTTAACTACAAGAAAATATTTCGTGTTTTAGTTTATGACTGCTAACGTGACGAATTTTTTCGTGTAACAAGGATCAGAAGCCAGAAGAGGCTTTGTTCCTGAATTTGTTAAGGTTTATACATAGACTCATGTTTACAGTTTCACGTTATACATTTCTAAGAAAAGCTCAGTGTCGTTTACTGACAGATATTTATGCTCCTACTTTCATAGTCCACAGTTCGTCGCCTAGTGGTTAGGGTCCTAAGTCCGATTCCTGGCCAGGTCGGAGATTTACTTCGTTCGGTGAATGGGTCTTTATATTGTCCTAATCATTTCATCTCATCTTCATTAACGCGCAAGTCGCCGAGGCGGCGTCAAATACTTGCAACCTCAGAGAGGATGTCCTGGCCGATGCTGCAATATCATCATTTAATTTATCTTATTTTCATACCGTATCTATGTTTCCATGTCACATAAATGCCAGCCCTCCAGTAACCTTATGAAACACATGTTCAAGCCAGAGATGTGTAAACTTACCTGATTTGATTTACATGTGATTACTTAAAGAACTCCTACGCTGGTAACCTGTGGCATTTTTTAAACATCGCAAATGGAATACTCGGGCAAGAAGTAGGAAGCACGTTAGACAAACGCATTACCAATTCAAGTTCTGTATCATTTAATTTCACTTGTTGCAGTACCGAACTGTTCAAAAATGGTACAAATAGCTCTGAGCACTATGGGACTTATCATCTGAGGTTGTCAGTCCCCTAGAACTTAGAATTACTTAAACCTAACTAACCTAAGGACATCACAGACATCCATGCCCGAGGCAGGATTCGGACCTGCGACCGTAGCTGTCACGCGGTTCCAGACTGAAGCGCCTAGAACTGCACGGCCACACCGGCCGGCTACCGAACTGTGCCAAGGTACTCTGTTACGATATGCAAACAGTACTCTTCTGCTTCATCCAGTCGTGCCCATTCCATTAGAATCCTCCACCTTAACAGCGCAGAACGAATAAAAAAATTGGAAATTTGTGGTAAGTTCTAATGGGACCAAATTGCTGAGGTCATCGGACCCTAGGGTTACACACTATTTAATGTAGCTTAAACTGACTTACGCTAAGGACAACACACACACCCATGCCCGAAGGAAGGCTTTAACCTCCGACGGGAGCAGCCGCCCGAACGACGGCTACCCCGCACGGCAGCGAATAAAACAATACAAACACTTGAACGTGATACAAACTAATGATTATTAATGATTATCCTGAAACTGTGGCTACTTGTACTGCAGATGCAATAGGAGAGCTCACGTGTCATAGGCCCCCACTGGCCTCACAATACATTCCAGATTGTATACCAACACAGTCGCTGATCAAAACATGCCAGTCTGTTTACGAGTTAGTGCCGGTGGATTCTATGGGAACAACCGGGCCCGTATCGCCAACCAGTGGCAGTTGTGTCGCCACAGGTGGCGCTAATTCCACGGCAATACATCGCACCAACCGATTACGCGCCCGCGGCATTCCGAGAAAGTATGAATCCGCTGAGCCTGTACATAAGTGACCATCAGGCCACGAAACACAGCACCAACCATGGAGGATCTACAGCAGCGCCGCAAGGAACAGCCAGCAGTAGATACCAGAGCAATCACCTCTACCGACAATGGTCCCAACGGACACTGTGCTCTTATGTGGTATACGGTGGTTGAACCTAGACTTCGCGCTTGTGTGAAGCAGTTGCTCAGCCGTGCGTGTCTCGTGTTCGTGCCATCTCTTATTTAACACCCTGTTTCTACCGTACTGCCGTCTCGTTATGTTAATTTTCAATTACTGATGTCACTGAGTTGCTGCCTTGCCTGCCCGTGAGCGGCAGCAGCAGCGCTTATCGATATAGGCCCTGCCGTATTATCTTTGCTGGACTGCTATTACTTCCTGGTCGTCGTGTGGTCCAACGAGTTGGAACACGCCAGCAGTGCAGTTCGGACCAGACAATGAAGTCAGTTGCCTCGTTATGTTAATTTTCAATTACTGATGTCACTGAGTTGCTGCCTTGCCTGCCCGTGAGCGGCAGCAGCAGCGCTTATCGATATAGGCCCTGCCGTATTATCTTTGCTGGACTGCTATTACTTCCTGGTCGTCGTGTGGTCCAACGAGTTGGAACACGCCAGCAGTGCAGTTCGGACCAGACAATGAAGTCAGTTGCCTCGTTATGTTAATTTTCAATTACTGATGTCACTGAGTTGCTGCCTTGCCTGCCCGTGAGCGGCAGCAGCAGCGCTTATCGATATAGGCCCTGCCGTATTATCTTTGCTGGACTGCTATTACTTCCTGGTCGTCGTGTGGTCCAACGAGTTGGAACACGCCAGCAGTGCAGTTCGGACCAGACAATGAAGTCAGTTGCCTCGTTATGTTAATTTTCAATTACTGATGTCACTGAGTTGCTGCCTTGCCTGCCCGTGAGCGGCAGCAGCAGCGCTTATCGATATAGGCCCTGCCGTATTATCTTTGCTGGACTGCTATTACTTCCTGGTCGTCGTGTGGTCCAACGAGTTGGAACACGCCAGCAGTGCAGTTCGGACGTGGCAGTCGGACAGTTGGGGCACGGCTGAAGTTCGGTCGAGCTGGAGCGGCAGTGACGTTCGGATAACCATGACTCGCCCGACCGTTGCCGGGGCACATGGCTGGGGACGGTCTTGTTTGATCGTCGGTTGGTCGTCGTCTTACGGACGAAGTGTATTTTCTCGCCGATCTCTTATGGGTTGGAGGTGTGTGTATTAACTCGTCGTTCAAATCAAATCGCTCTGAGCACTATGGGACTCAACTGCTGTGGTCATTAGTCCCCTAGAACTTAGAACTACTTAAACCTAACTAACCTAAGGACATCACACACATCCATGCCCGAGGCAGGATTCGAACCTGCGACCGTAGCAGTCACACGGTTTCGGACTGCGCGCCTAGAACCGCGAGACCACCGCGGCCGGCAACTCGTCGTTCGCCCTGGCGATTGCACAGTCACTGATTCACCATTGGTCGCGTTCCTCGTCCATTGTTTGTGGAATTGTGTGTAGCCTTTGATGTCGACTGCCCAGTTATTTTAGTGCTGTCTCCGTGCTGATGTGTAGCAGTTGGTCGGTTGGCGCAGTCGCCTCGTAGCACCAGCGGGGCATGCAGCGCCAGGGATGCGAGGATAGCCATCACTCGCCGATGATTGCCGACACACAAGATTTGAGTGGGGGACTACTTTGGTTGATCGTCGGTCGGTCGTCTTGTCGGACGACGTACATTTGCCGGCGATCGCTTATGGTTTTTGCTGTGTGTGCCAACTCGTGATTCGTCCTTGTTTTGCTCAGTCACTGCCGTTAGCATTGTCTAGTTCTTCGTGCAAGTCTTCGTGAAACTGTGTGTAGTTTATGTGTACTGCCATATTTTGTTTTTAATTTGTTCTTGTTGTTTGTACTTGTAAGGCTTCTAGCCGATTTTTGTTTTAAATTAGAGTTGGTTTGCTCTTAAGACCTTCAGCCTAGTTCAAAGTACTGTTTCACGTACGCCCTTTGGCATTTTAAAAATTTTAATGTTGTTGTATTTTAAGTCTGGGGCCTTTAGCTAATTTTGAGTTTGAGGTTTTTGCTCTTAAGGCCTTCAGCCTAAATTAAAGAACTGTTTACGTGAGGCCTTTGGTATTTAAAAAAATAATGTTATGGTGTTTTAAGCATTAGGCCTTCAGCCGATTTGAATTTTACTTGTTTACTTCAGCCTAACTAAAGAACTGTTTTATGATAAGGCTTGCCTTTTAAATTCTGATTATACTTGCGTTTTAAATCATTGGCCTTCAGCCGTTTTCAAATTAAAGTGGCTTCCAGCCGATAATTAAGTCCCAAAGATTAAAGCTGTGTGTTTAAAAAAATCTTTTTTGGGCTCTTGTAATGTCTGATCAAATAATAAAGTTGTATGTTCGAGTGTAACTGACAGCCCCTTATTTTGGTCCCTTTCCACAATTTATACTATCTGTCCTGTCCTGCGGGTTTAGCGGGGCGTCTCAGTTGCCTTCAGAGACAACGTCCTACCGGACATAGAATACATTGAGGTGACAAAAGTCATGGAACAACGATATGCACACATACAGATGGCGGCGGTACCGCCCACAGAAAGTATAAAATGGCAGAGCATTGGCGGAGCTGTCATTTGTACTGAGGTAATTTATGTAAAGAGATTCCCGACCTAGTTCTGGCCACTCGATGGGAATTAACTTACTTTGCATCGGGGATGGGACATTCAATTTCGGATATCGTTAGGGAATACATGATCCGCGGTCCACAGTGTCAAGAGTGTGCCCGGAATACCAAATTTCAGTGATTACCTTTCACTACGGACAACGCAGTGGCCGACAGCCTTCACTTAACGATTGAGAGCAGTGGCTGGCGTTTGCGTAGAGCTGTCAGTGCTAACAGACAAGCAACACCACGTGAAATAACCGCATAAATCAAGGTGAAATGTACGACGAACGTATCCGTTACGACAGTGTGGAGAAATTTGGCGTTAATGGACTATGGCAGCAGACGTCCTACGCGAGTGCCTTCGCTAACAAAACGATATCGCCTGCAGCGCCTATCTTGGGCTCGTGGTCATATCGTTTGGACCCTAAACGACTGGAAAACCGTGACCTGGTCAGATGAGTTCCGACTTCATTTGGTAAGAGATGTGGTAGTGTTCGAGTGTGGCTCAGACTCCATGACGCGATGGGCCCATGATGTCAGCAAGGCACTGTGCAACCTGGTGTTCGTTCCATAATGGTGCAGACCGTGTTTAAATGGAACGGACTAGGTTGGGTTGGGTTATTTGGGGGAAGAGGCCAAACAGCGAGGTCATCGGTCGCATCGGATTATGGAAGGTTGGGGAAGGTACTCTACCGTGCCCTTTCAAAGGAACCATGCCGGCATTTGCCTGGAACGGTTTAGGGAAATCACGGAAAACCTAAATCAGGATGGCCAGACGCGGGATTGAACCGTCGTCCTACCGAAAGCGAGTCCACTGTGCTAACCACTGCGTCACCTCGCTCGGTGAATGGATGGGTCCCGGTATATTATGGTTATGTTCGACAACTTGGAGACAGTTTGCAGCTATTCATGGACTTCGTGTCCTCAAACAACGATGGAATTTTTATGGATGACAATGTACCATGTCACCAGGCCATAATTATCCGCGACTGGTTTGAAGAACAGTTCGAGTGAATGATTTGGCCACCCAGATCGCTCGAAATGAATTCTATCGAACATTTATGGGACATAATCAAGAGGTCACATCTGAACAAAATCCTGCATCGGCAACACGATCGCAATTGAGGACGGCTTTAGAAGCAGCATGGCTCAGTTTTCTCAAAATGGTTTAAATGGCTCTGAGCACTATGGGACTTAACATATGAGGTCATCAGTCCCCTAGACTTAGAGCTACTTAAACCTAACTAACCTAAGGACATCACACACATCCATACCCGAGGCAGGATTCGAACCTGCGACCGTAGCAGCAGCGCGGTTCCGAATTGAAGCGCCCAGAGCCGCTCGGCCACAGCGGCAGGCCAATATTTCTCCCAGGGACTTCCAGTTACTTGTTGAGACTATGCCACGTCGATTTGGTGCACTACGCCGGGCAAAAAGAGGTCCGACGCGATGTTACGAAGTATCTCATGACTTCTATCAGTGTGTTCATCACAACGAACTGACTGGTAACCTCAGAACCTTGTAATTTTCTTATGTTATGACTGCTTAATCTGGAAGATTGTACTGTGTGTCCATCAGAGATATATGGACTAGCGTCCCCGAGGACATTTTATTACGAACTACTTCCATTCCTTTTTGTGTTTTATTTGTTGCTGTATTACCTCGGAATCACTATTTGTATGTATGGTCGCACTGAGTTCACCACAGGCAATACAATATACCAAAACACCCTACCAGTGTGAGATGTGATGATACCATTGTTATTATTCCACTAAAGGAAGCTAGCATGCGGTAATCTGGACTGTACGTTCAACTCCGTCCTGTTACTCGTTGCTAAACCAAAAAGGAGACACTGTGACAATAAATGGGGACTTTAGGAGAATTGTATCAAAAACTGGAAGCGAGTAATGCTTATGGAGATCCGTGGCGTTATTGCATCCAAAGCTGGTGACAGGACATCATTTGGGATGAGTAATAATGCTCGAGCCTCAGTGATCAGTGAACACCGAAGACAGCTAGCACAAAGATCTCTACAGTAATGTGATACAAGTGAAAGTAACGTCCTATCGATATTTCGAAGAACATATTTCTGCAATCACAATGTGACAAGAAATACACGGACGGGTTATCAAGGCAAGAGAGCAATAAAAAAAAGGGGGGTACCTCCGCTCGGACAGACTATGAAGGCCCAACGGTAGCCACCGGCCGCCGTGTCATTCTTATTCGACAGGCGTCACTGGATGCGGATATGGTGGATCATGTGGTTAGCACACCGCTCTACCGGCCGTATGTCCATTCACGAGACCGGAGCCGCTACTTCTCAATCATGTAGCTCCTCAGTTTGCCTCGCAAGGGCTGAGTGCATCCCGCGCGCCAACAGCGCTCGACATACCGGATGGTCACCCATACAAGTGCTACAGACAGCAATCTGCAGCACTGTTATCAACGCTCAGACACGTCTTGCAGCGTAAATGTTGTTGGGATCGAGAAACGTGTTTCGGCAATAACTGCAAGAGACTAATATGTTTCAACGAGCCTTTCTTCAGTATCATGGTGAATTTATGTATGGAGGTTGGAAAAGGCTGTTATGTGTCGCACTGTTCTACACTCTGGTCCACGATGGTAGCTCTCATTGTGCATGGTTGATGAAATGACATATTGCACTACGTACAGAATGATACAAAAGGACTCCCTGTTTTCAAGGCTGTACGGAAAACTGTTAACGCATTTTTGCAAAATAACAAACTTTTTTCTTCTGGAAAACTATCAGAAAACATTTTTTCCTATGTTTTGGTGCTTTTTGCGTGGCAAAATACGAATTAGCTTGTAGCGTGTTGTCCTTCGCGGTCGCGTTTTTTGTATTGTGTCGCATAAAATACACGAAGCTCCAGTATGGAGACCTATTTTTAAGTTGTGACCCTCACTGCAGACACCTTCCGTACTGACTCATAACAGTTCATTCGAGCCAGATAAACGTATTATTATTGAGCCCAAGGCAAGCACTATCATTTTTATGATAATAGCTTTCGACTAGTTTCTTTGAATTGTGGAGGCTGTTCTAAAAGATTCGAGTTTAATAACAATACAACAGATTTTTATAGTTAGAAGGTGAGTGGCACTGTGTATCCTATTAGTTATGTTGCTCCACGACCAAGTCTACGGCACTGAAATGCCTGGCGCCAATGTAGGAGAATGACGCCATAGGGACAGACGTGCCGTCATTACTGATCACGCATTACGAAGTAAGATGATATCCAGAGCGCAAGAGAAACTTATTCAGTGCACCAACGCTGCAAAATACGCCTGCCGTCGCTTCTGAAAAACGAAGTTGAGACGCCTTTCAGCTGTGACAAGGCGCCCAGAGAAGCTGACCAGACGAGAAAAGCGGGCCCAGTATAGTCACTATCGAGCGAGCACGCTAAATTGTTTTGGTTTCTAGGATAAAGCCCTGGTGAGAGGAAAACGCTAGCCAGCCTGGTTCACATAAACAGTACTTGACTCAGGCCCTCTCAGTGTGCTCAGATGTTCTCAGACAGTATCCAGGTGTGAACGTGATGCCGAGCCACGTTGCCAGTTTCAGCCTCTAATTTCAGGACGAAGGCTCTTCACAGTACACAGTGGTGCAGCCAGTCACCTACACTGGTCTTAGGTTTCAGAATCTGCAGGCATCCACTTGAGCAGAAAATTGCATGTAGATTACTTGGCAGTATCACACCACTGAATCTCCTACTGGGTGGTTATTTCTTGAGGACATCCATGGAGGAAAAGGTGTTCAAGTCCAGATTGCCACCTTCATGGAGGAACAG
The DNA here is from genome assembly GCF_023897955.1 of Schistocerca gregaria. Taxonomy (NCBI): domain Eukaryota; kingdom Metazoa; phylum Arthropoda; class Insecta; order Orthoptera; family Acrididae; genus Schistocerca; species Schistocerca gregaria. The sequence continues at coordinate 321,055,201 of NC_064920.1, read as the reverse complement.
GTGTTCAAGTCCAGATTGGTAGCTGCCTGGCTATCCTGTCAAAACACTCTGGATCTTGCGGACCACTTTGTTACTGACCACATCCCAGAGCAGACTCACGCCTCCAACATCGATCAAGCTGAGGGCTACAGTTTGAGTAAGATCCTTCTTTCGGCTGTATTCTGTAGCCCAAGGCAGACAAGCACCCTGGATGCGGCTGCCGTGCATTAGCTGCGGCGCGTGGTCCGTCAGGTGCTGCCAGCCTACAAGCATCAATGCGTGATGCATGCTGCCGCCCAGGTGGTCCTGCTGACCATAGCTTGTTGAGCTTCTGTGGTTCATAACATCACCCGGGACCAAAGGTCTCCACTATAGAATCGACCACACCACTGTACCTAGCATGAATAAAAGTCTAATTCATTCAGGAATGTCTTAAAGGCGGTCTGCTACTTGACTGCAGCCATTATCACCACTCTCAAACCATGTCCAGACAAATGAAGTGGTGCTTCATCCTGACTTTCGTACAGCTATCTCCTCCATCAATCTTGGGATAAATTCTTGGCCTCAAGCTAGGAATGTCTACTGCAACGTCACCTGCTGCCATTCATCGAGAGGAAGCTTCAACTGTGATGTCATCGCCAGCTCTGGCTTGCAGTTACAACGGTAAGAATTTGGTGTGTGTGTGTTTTGTACGTTTGGTGGCCTTTTTTGATTTTTCTTGTGTCCTCCATCGCTGTTGGATATACCTCTCAACTCCTATCATCATGAACCAGAAGGGTCTACAGTAAAGTCAGCTGCTGTCGTTTGTCGAGAGAACACTCCGGCTGCGATATAATCACCAGCTGTGGCTTGCGGGTTCAACAGTATGAGTTTGGTGATTGGGCTTTATATTTCTGGTGGCCTGTTGTGTCGTTCTTATGTAAGGCGCATATGGTTTGAGCCGCCTATGCTTGCCACTGCCCAGGCAGTCCCGTTGAAGGTAGCTTGCTGAGCTTAGCCTGGCTGAGACTGAAGTCACCTGACAGAGACCTCGTTCCATAGCTGATGAATGGCAGCCACATGCCTGTTGCTTCTCCGCCTTGGGTTGCGGAATACTGCACAGGGCAGGACGTTGCTCAGACCATAGCCGCCAGCTTGGATTCCGTGTACACAAGCAGTGCAAGCTACTTCCGGGACCTGCCAAGGCACGTGAGTGCTCGGAGCCTCGTTGGCTATGATCTACTGTAGGAGTTAATCGTTTTTTTTTGTACCTCTACCCAAATGTCCGTTGTTGTTGTTTGGTGTACTTTAAGCATATTGTATTTCTAGGCAGAGGTTGCACAAATACAGACATGAGCAATTCCGACAACCGGAAGCAGTTGAAACTTTCGTGAAAACTGATGGGCCATCCATCGGAAACGAACGTCGCAATACAAAGACACTTTAATGGTGGATAATGAGCGTAGACAGGGTGAACTAGGTGAGATAGTAGAGGCAAGAGTTTCGTTTAGTGTACCTATTCCTTCTGTGGATCTCATTGTGGCTAAACCAACTGAGGATATGTCAGCCTTTATCGACAGGCTTGAAGCCACTGTTGTTCCGGGTAACTGATTGGATGAAGTAAGTTTGCACGTGACCACTTTACTGTTAGTGGCTCAGGCAAAAATGTACATCTTGTATCATGAGGAACTGAATAAGGTGCACAGGTTTGAGTAATTTAAGAAAGGCCTCTATCAGCATTACCTCACGGGGAATAGTGTTAAATTCTTCATGCAGCAATTTCATGGGATGTTCCAGACACGGAACGAGTCGGTGGAGGCATTCTTAGATATGATCAGGAAAATCAGTGCACAAGCCTATGAGTTAACACCGAATGAGCAAGCGGATAAAATTAATCTGCAGAAGCAGTGGACACAGCGCTCGATGTAATTTTGAGAGAGCTTCCACTAAATACGTCGAGAACAGTACGGATGGAGAACAAAAAATATTTGCCTGCTACCACTAAGGTTGCTAAGCAGCTAGAGGAAGTAAACACGGTGATTCTGGTGTAGGAAAAACGGAGTGTTATTTCCTCAAAAGTGAAGCGCTATAGGTCAAGACGTGTGGGTCATATTGGGAAAAAATGTCGCCAACCATAACGCTAAGAATGAGGAGTGGTAGGGCGCCGAGCACGAGACTGTCAAAATACCGTAAAAAGCAAAGTGGGCAGTGTATCATGGTAAGGGTTCGTTAACTCCAACGGAAATCCCTCAATAGCCGGATGGCACACCCAATAAGCGTAATGTTACGATGGTATATGCAGAGAAGGAGTGTTGCTTGGCGGGCGTGGGAAACGGAACGGAACATAGGTTTTTAGTGGCCGCAGGGGCTCATCTGTCGCTATGTAGTCTGGACTTCCTGGGTAGGAAGAGACTGAATTCTGCACAATAGATATTACGTGAATTAGGGTATAATGATATGGCATTATTAGGATCAACGTTGCTCAATTTTTGTACTGGAGTAAGGAATTCTCGACAATATACGGAAGTATTGCCCCATGTTAATCAGGGGCGCTGTGCGATCCAAGTGCTGTATTTTGTGAATATGATGAAAATGAAATCGCATACTCCTTAATATAGCGTAAGGGAACGATGCGGGAGACCCGCACCGCCGTACTAGGCAAGGTCCTAGTGGAGGTGGTTTTCCATTGCCTTCCTCCGCCCGGAATGGGGATGAATAATGGTGATGAAAACGACACAACGACACCCAGTCATCTCGAGGCAGATGAAAATCCCTGACACTGCCGGGAATCGAACCCGGGACCCCGTGTTCTGGAAGCGTCAACGCTACCGCGAGACCACGATCTGCGGACCTTTGTGAATAAGCATCATACAAAAACTGATAATCTGCAGTTCATTATCGAACTCGGTGGGACATCGTTACCACTGGGAAGCGCCGCAAGTGACACATTGTCCAAAGGTTCACCAGTCATTGATGGGATTACCTCCCAGCCTCAACAGTTAACATGAGGCGTCAGAATGTCCAAAGCTACACAGCTGTATCACCAGGGAAGACAGTTAATAATGGCCCCGTCGATTTAATATCTCGCCAGGTAAGCAGTTGGAGTTACGGTGCTACAAAAAGACGATTTCTAGATAACACTGTGGCGCGTGGCGCGTAATACATGTTGCACATTTTGTACACATAGGTTGAGGTTTGATTTTGGGTAGGAGAGCAAACTGCGAAGTCTTCGTTCTCATCGGATTGGGGAAGGAAGTCGGCCGTGCCCTTTCAAAGGAACCATCCCAGCATTTGCCTCAAGCGATTTAGGAAAATCACGGGAAACCTAAATCAGGATGCCCGGACGGGGGATTGAACCGTCGTCCTCCCGAATGCGGGTCCAGTGTGCTAACCACTGCGCTACCTCGCTCGGTCATACACGTAGGCTATAAGCGATAAACATCAGAACGAAGCTTTGGTTACCTTAAGAGGAAAAAACAGAAACTTTTAAACTTCTGCGTCAAAGAATCGATGCAACTCTTATTGCTTAATTTTTGCCTTGAGGAACACTGACAAAACAGGTATATACTGTGAAAATTTTGCCAGGCTATTTAAACCAAACTGTGAAGCACATTTCCTTGGGACAACTCCCGCTCTTTACAGTCTTGTGAGTGGTGACTTCTGGCACAGCTACCTTACAGTCCAGATTTCGAGCAAAACAATTTTTACATGTTCAATTCCTGAAATATTTTTTGAGCGAAATCATTTTGAAGCATTGATGATATTTAACAATCAATGACAAGGTGACTGAAAGAGCAAGCAAAACAGTCCTATATCCTGATACAAGAAAATACTGAATCCTGGATCAGATAATGTATAGACTTGGTAAAGTCAAAACACACAGTACAAAAATGGGAAAACTGACGCGTTTCGAAGGGCAGGCTTTCATCATCAGAATTGTTCTATAAGAATATCACCAAAGCGATGAATATAAAAATATTAATAAAAACAAAAAAATCCGTGTTATTTTCTATGTTCTCCTAAAATGTACTTCGATATCTGTCTTCCAGTAGGTAAAAGAAAGTAAAATGAATCAGCATATGCCGCGTGCACAACTGCAACAGCTACGCACATCCACGATGGACACGACCAGATACGAACACGTATGTAGCGCGACTGAGTACTTCGCTTGCATAATAAGAAATCTCAGACACTTTCATCAATGATGGAAGATAACGCACATCCCTACGAGGGTGCCTGGAAACCTCGTTGCGTACTGAATGCCAACAGTTATTACCACAACCGGCCGGAGTGGCCGAGCGGTTCTAGGCGCTACAGTCTGGGATCGCACGACCGCTACGGTCGCAGGTTTGAATCCTGCCTCGGGCATGGATGTGTGTGATGTCCTTAGGTTAGTTAGGTTTAAGTAGTTCTAAGTTCTAGGGGACTGATGACCACAGATGTTAAGTCGCATAGTGCTCAGAGCCATTTGAACCATTTGTTACACTGGATTTTGTAAATACCTTTATCAGATTTATCGACCTCTTGTTGTCAATTATCCCTTAATTTATATCATAAGTGTTGCTGATTGTCGATGGGGCTTCAACTTTAAAAAGCTTCAAAAATTAGTTATTTTGTGAGATAAATTACTGAAATGCAGAATCGCGACTCTAACATTCTGCGTCGTATTCCTAATTACATATTTTACTAGCTGGGACTTGAAACGCTCTATCTACTAAGCAGCGAAGTTCAGAAAATTTTTGACAGTTATGAGGACGAGAGTTATGACGCATCTGGTTATCCGTTGTTGTCGCTTTGCTGAACTTTTCAAAGGCTTGCCTGCATCTGGCTTCAGGACAAGGCGTGAACTGTGATGCATGCAGTGTGGCGCAGCGGTTGGCGTTGCGCGCTGTGGTTGCCAATGCACACCTGACCACCAGCAAATATTTGTTATTTGGGAATAACTAGTCTGGAAGATTCGCGAAATTTATTATGTTTGTATAGTCTGGAGTAAGCAATGTTTGTATAAATAGGAGCACTCTTCGTCCCGAAATTCTGTTCTGTCCAGGCTGTCCGCTGGTGTTCTTAATAAATGCGCTTACAGTTCCGAGTGTTGCACTTCACTAGCCGCCCTGCTTCCGGATTTGGACTCTGCCAAGCACTTAAATGTGAATTGCAGAGTAGTCATGTAGATGTAGATGTGTGGTTAAGATGCGACAGTATTTAGACCGAGGAATTGCAAATGGTTTAAATGGTTCTGAGCACTATGGGACTTAACTTCTGAGGTCACCAGTCCCCCATAACTGAGAACTACTTAAACCTAACTAACCTAAGGACATCACACACATCCATGCCCGAGGCAGGATTCGAACCTGCGACAGTAGCGGTCGCGCGGATCCAGACTTTAGCGCCTAGAACCGCTCGGGCACCCAGACTGGTGAGAAGGAATTGCAGTTCATCAATATCTTATTAGATGGGGAATTCAGTTTTATTGGGCAAATTATTAAATTTACAAGAAGAGTTAGAAGAGAACCGACAATGAATCTTTCATTTCTTATTTACCGTTTTATATTCATCGTTTATATAAGAATCTTGTAAAGTAATTCTGACGATGCGCCTAAGAAAAGTGTCAATTTTAGTGTTTTTCCATTCTGAAAGGTGACTGAGCCTAAGTTCTAATATTTATTTTAACAACCACGACCTATTGTTCAAAAATGGCTCTAAGCACTTAACATCTGAGGTCCCCTAGACTTAGAACTACTTAAACCTAACTAACCTAAGGACATCACACACATCCATGCCCGAGGCACGATTCGACCCTGCGACCGTACCAGCCGCGCGGTTTCAGATTGAAGCCCCTAGAACCGCTCGCCTACAGCGGCCGGCTGAAGTCTTGTCCATCACGAATAAAATAATAGAGAAAAAATATGAGAATGTGAAGGAAAGTTGCGTTATAAACATAGCTGATGTGAAAATATAGCATTTCAAAAATATTATCTGTGCGTTTCATTCCCAACAGCCTTCGTGTGTAGAGGCACCTCAAAAATCTCGCGCGTAGTGCCGTATGGATAGCTACGATGCGCCGCGCGGGATTAGCTGAGTGGTCTGAGACGCTGCAGTCATGGGCTGTGCGGCTGGTTCCGGCGGAGGTTTGAGTCCTCCCTCGGGCATGGGTGTGTGTATTTGTCCTTAGGATAATGTAGGTTAAGTAGTGTGTAAGCTTAGGGACTGATGACCTTAGCAGTTAAGTCCCATAAGATTTCACACACATTTGAACAGCTACGATGCCAAAACGTAGGTGCGCTCTGCTAGATGGCACTATGACAGACACCGACGACAGCGGCCGCTAGCCGGCGCGGGAGAGCTCTGCGATCTCCGCTCCAGATTCATCCCATTTGATCAAGAGGAGACGGCCGGGACACTTCGCTTCAGCTTTGCTCTACGTACGACGGGTCTAAGGCTTCTAACCTCAGTGCAAAGTTATGTATCCAGTTAATATTGTGATATTGTAAAACCATTTCTGAGAGCAGTACCGAGAGATTATCACCTTTTCCTGCTCATACTCACTCCCTACATACGGCCTGCTCTTCAGTTTACAGGAGCAGATCCTAGCGCCGCCTTCCAGGCGGGATACAAAACGTACGTTACCGAGCATCTAATTGTTACGTAACCGAAAAGCATACGGTTGGCACGAGATCTCGTTACCCAACCGAAACCCTACGGCGGAGCCTCGCCTCTCCTCCTCCCATTTACTGCGGCCAGTATACGTAGAATTCGGCGGTCGTAACCTACCGCCTTGCTGACTGATTCAGTCCAGACGGCAGACTGGCTACCGATAAACCTGGTTGCCGGACACTGTGCAGGCCGCCGACCTGTGACGCAATTTCCGCCCGGCCGCGCTGCTGAAAGCGGCAACAGTGCGCGGCCCGCCGGCCCATCGCTAGTCTCTGTAGGCAGGCTCAGGTGCGGCGGCCCAAGGACAGACCCGTGAGGCCGACAGCACCCGCCAGTACCGGCACTGCGAGCCGCGGATGTTCCGTCAGCGTAAGAAGAGATAGGGGTGGAAGAAACCCATTGGTTAATACCGATACTGTTACACTACTGGCCATTAAAATTGCTACACTACGAAGATGACGTGCTACAGACGTGAAATTTAACCGACAGTAAGAAGATGCTGTGATATGCAAATGATTAGCTTTTCAGAGTATTCACACAAGGTTGGCGCCGGTGGCGACACCTACAACGTGCTGACATGAGGAAAGCTTCCAACCGACTTCTCATACACAAACAGCAGCTGACCGGCGTTGACTGGTGAAACGTTGGTGTGATGCCTCGTATAAGGAGGAAAAATGCGTACCATCACGTTTCCGACTTTGATAACGGTCGGATTGTAGCCTGTCGCGATTGCGCTTTGTCGTATCGCGACATTGCTGTTCGCGTTGGTCGAGATCCAATGACTGTTAGCAGAATATGGAATCGCTGGGTTCAGGAGAGTAATACGGAACGCCGTGCTCGATCCCAACGGACTCGTATCACTAGCAGTCGAGATGACATGCATCTTATCCGCATGGCTGTAACGGATCGTGCAGCCACGTCTCGATCCCTGAGTCAACAGATGGGGACGTTTGCAAGACAACAACCATCTGCACGAACAGTTCGACGACGATTGCAGCAGCATGGACTATCAATCGGAGACCATGGCTGCTGTTACCCTTGACGCTGCATCACAGACAGGAGCGCCTCCGATGGTGTACTCAACGACGAACCTGGGTGCACGAATGAATCCAGGTTCTGTTAACAGTATCTTGATGGTCGCATCCGTGTTTGGCGACATCGCGGTGAACGCACATTGGAAGCGTGTATTCGTCATCGCCATACTGGCATATCACCCGGCGTGATGGTATGGGGTTGCCACTGGTTACACGCCTCGGTCACCTCTTGTTCGCATTGACAGCACTTCGAACAGTGGACGTTACATTTCAAATGTGTTACGACCCGTGGCTTGGCTCTGAGCACTATGGGACTTAACTTCTAAGGTCATCAGTCCCCTAGAACTTAGAACTACTTAAACCTAACTAACCTAAGGACATCACACACATCCATGCCCGAGGCAGGATTCGAACCTGCGACAGCAGCGGTCGTGCGGTTCCAGACTGTAGCGCCTAGAACCGCTCGGCCACCCACCCGTGGCTCTACGCTTCATTCGATCCCTGCGAAACCCTACATTTCAGCAGGATAACGCACGACCGCATGTTGCAGGTCCTGTACGGGCCTTTCTGGATACAGAAAATGTTCGACTGCTGCCCTGGCCAGCACATTCTCCAGACCGCTCACCAATTGAAAACGTCTGGTCAATGGTGGCCGAGCAACTGGCTCGTCACAATACTCCAGTCACTACTCCTGATGAACTGTGGTATCGTGTTGAGGCTGCATGGGCAGCTGTACCTGTACACGCTATCCAAGCTCTGTGTGACTCAATGTCCAGGCGTATCAAGGCCGTTATTGCGGGCAGAGGTGGTTGTTCTGGGTACTGATTTCTCAGGATCTATGCACCCAAATTGCGTGAAAATCTAATCACATGTTAGTTCTAGTATAATACATTTGTCCAATGAATACCCGTTTATCATCAGCATTTCTTCTTGGTGTAGCAATTTTAATGGACAGTAGTATATAATAGTTCTGAATAACAAGTACTTTTCGGTACGTGTTGGTTCTCGGTTACAATAGTTCTTCAATTTTTTATTAGTTACTGGGTAAAAAAGTCGACATATCAGTTTGCCATAGCGGTAGTACTAAACGTTTTGCTTTTTGAATAAAACTTTTTTAAAAACGAGTAATTCTTATTTGTAAAATTTCCATTCCTTTGGAATATTGTATTATTATTATAATAGACATTGGGAAAAGCGATCAGCATTTTTTTTAATAATGCCCACAGATAGAAACTATCAACAAACACGAGACATAAGAATCGGCACAACATTTGTGAGAAAATATTTTACCAGTTGCCAAGTGGCATAGCTTACTACACGGTACGCATTTACGTGCAATGTGTAAGAACATCGGTTGTATTGCAGAATTGTACCATCCTCTGAAAGTATTTCACAACAGCAAACAAATACAATGCTTCATTTGCTTTAAATTATTAAAAACGGGAGGAGGCACAAAAAACTAGCGACATTGTATAAGCAGAAGACATCCGCAATGTTCGTTGGAAGAGAAGGAAAATTTGATTGTTACCTGAAATTATATTGAACTTATAATTAAATGTTCCCTGAGACATTTAAGTCTCTTCTTTATCTACGTTAGTTCATTTCTTCCGCTTCAATCATTATCGTCAATTTTATTGAAGTTCTATAGACTCGTGATAATAACTGAATTCTTAATTTTGTGGTCGCTTGTGGGTGATAACTGATACCGTCCAAAAATGACGGTGCAACTGCGGCTTTTGCTCTCCCTGTTGTCACGCCTGAGAGTGTGTATGTGGCTGCATCTGGAGGAAGCTCAACATCGCGGTCATCAGCTCCCGTAAGCTGACTGTGTGGGATGAAAGGGGCTACACTATACAAAATGAGGATAGCCTAAAACAAAACATAAGGCTACACACGCTATCTTGTACTCTTTTTTACATGAACACGCGACTCATCTGAAAGGTACAATGGAGCAAGCGAGTCAAGGCAGACCATTACGAACAATGACATCTGGCCTGGACAGCCACTAAGAAGCAAGTACAGAAAAGAATCGGCGGATCATAAAAATAGCAACGGGATGAGCCAGTTGTTCTCTAACATAATGAAAGCTTTCGACCGAAGGACTTAGGCAGAAGTGAAAACAAAGTACAGAATCGTAAAACACGTGCCACAGTCGGCTTATTATCACCTAAAATTGAGGGCAAGTCTGTCAGTAAACCAGCTTGAACCCCCTTGTCATTATATAAAATACAGTCGCTTAAAATGTGGCGAACCGTAATCAGGATACCACATGCACCACAAACAGGTGGTTCTTCATGTCTGAGAAGAGAGCCATGGTCCAGGGACCTGTGTTCCTTATGAAATCGCGCTAAACAGACTTCATCAATTCGAAATGGCCGGAAGGGAGTGCACCATAGCCCCACAGTCGTTTTTATTCACCGCGACTTATTTTCCGTCAAGCCCAGCTGCTCTTCCTCCCAGAGACGAATGACAGACCTTCACAGCAATGATAGTGCAGCGAGCACAGTGACAGGGCAATCAGTTAAGTGAGGAAGGGTACATGCGACCTTGCCGTGGTATTGGCCAGCTCATTCCCACGGATACCCACGTGTCCTGGTACCCAGCAGAATGACACCTCCTTTCCTTGTCGTTGCAAGAGTAAGAAGGCGTGGTGGATGTTCTGGACAATTCTTTCTCCTGGGTACATAGACTGACTTTGTCTAAGCGAGTCAGAGCAGATGAGGAATTGGGATCCACGTTCACATTTCATCTGATTCACAGCTTTAAAAATCGCATAAAATTAGGCGTCAAAGATAGTACACGAGGCAAACCTGAACCTAAAGACAGAGGCAGGAAAAATGACAGAACACCCGACAGCATCCCCCTCTTTGGGCCCATCTGTGAATAAACCAGGGCGGAGCTGCGCCAACCATCCCGCTGAATGTTGGGCGGAGACACCAAAAGGTTTTGTCCCTCGTGCGGTAGAGTCATTCTACAGATGCGCAGATATTATTAGCTGCAGTGAAAGCCAGCGAAGTCGGAAACGACCGGAGCTTGAGCGCCTGTTCAGTTAATGGCGGCTCCTCGGCCTTCGCACACGAGTTCAGTATAGGGCTCGTCCTATATGCTCTTGTGGCCAATTTGATGACCTAGTGGTCATGCCGAGCCATAGACCGTACAACCATAACCAAGACGTGATCGTACGAAACATTTAAAGAACTGCAGAAAGCAGGATCTATCTGCACCCCAGTTCTTCCTATTCAAGCACTTCCTGATATCGAGCGCTTTAAGGGCTCGTATTTTGAGCTCCTTGAGCTCTGGCAACCAAGCAAATTTGCCGTCAGATAACAAACTTAAAAACCACGTCGTCTCCTTAAAATGTAAAATAGTATCCCACAGCCTTAGTTCCGGAGGTGTAAAAAGAGAACAATCACGATGCAAATCAATACAGGCTGTTTTCTGTGGGGAAAAATTAAAACCTGTCCTAGCAGACCATTCTTCCAGTAGCTTAAGTGTCATTGTAACTGACGAGAAGACGATATGGGACTAGACGTGGAACAGAAAATCGAAAAATCATCCACCAACAATGAGCACTGTACAGGACTCCTCACTGCAAACGATATGCCATTGATCGCAACTGCGAACAAAGTCATGCTTAAAACACTCCCCTATGAAATACCACGAACTTGAGGAAATCTACGGGAAAGAGTATTCCTGATTTCGTACCGAAAATAGCGTTCAGCAAGAAAGGAGCGCAGAAAAACGGGGAGGCGGCCACGAAAGCCCCATTCATGTAGCTGATAAAGCATACTGTGTCGCCACATAGTGTCACATGCCTTTTCAACGTCAAAAAAGGTGAATATTAAATGCTGTTTTCGTATAAATGCCTCCGGTATAGCAGCCTCCAGAAGGGTGAGGATTTCAGGAATGGAACACTATCTTCTAAATCTACACTGAAAACGACTGAGGAGATTTCGTGATTCCAGAGTCCAGACTAGGTGGGAAATGGTCATCCGCTCTAGCGTGTTTCCTACTCAGCTGGCAAGAGCGACACTCCGATAGCTGACAGGTAGTGTGCGCTTCTTCCCTGGTCTAAGAATGGGGACCATTATAGATTCCCTCCAAAGGACAAGATATTCCCCATTTCTCCACATCTTACTAAAGAGAACAAGCAAGATTTCTTCAGACGCAGGGTTAAGATGCTGTAGCATACCATAGTCTGGCCTGGGAGAGGTCTCATGAGCTGCAACTAATGTTGTGTCCAGTTCCCACATGGGGAACGGGAGGCCTCGTCATTGTTGGAGGTAAAAGAACTTCGTGATATGCGCGGAAACCCAGAACTGGACTCATGGACCATGATACATCGTGAAAGCACCGCGTCATGGTTTTAGGGATATTCGTAGGCGTTACTTTCAGGACTCTATTGTCCTTTACGGCAGCTATTGGACAGGACATCCGCTTCGTAGATCTTCCTTACTGGTTCCCATACTGCAGTGGCGGAAGTTGACCGGTTAATGGACTGCAAAAACTTGTTAGCTCTCGCTAACCAAAAGCCTCGAAGGCCCTCTGCTGTTGGACTATGCCGAAACCTGCGCAGCGCTGTCCACCTGTCCCGTACAGCGCAACGACAGTGATAGTTGCGCCTTCTGTGACGGCCTGACGATTTAGGTATAGATGCGTCAGCGGCAACGTGGATTACATCAGTAATGTGAGCCACCCAGTTGTGGACGCTGTCCCTTTGATCAAGCAGCTGGATATAAATCGTCCATTTCGCCTTGGATTGCAGCCACTTGGGTTTTGTTTCCTCAGGCTCCATTCGTTGTAAAAGGCGAACAGTAATAGGAAAGTGGTTACTGGAGTGCAGGTCGTGTGCCACTTCCCATTCGACAGTCTTCGAGAGCATGAGAGCAAACTGTCAAATCAATGACGGAGAATGTCCCAGTGTAAACATATGTCAAGGAGCCTGTATCTAGGGGATACATGGTGTCAGATCGGAATACACTTTTAGCCACTCGTCCCCTCGGGCAAGTGGAGAGACTACCCCCAAGAATATTATGGGCATTAAAATCTACTAAGACCACAAACGGGGTCGGAAGCTGATCGGTCAGCTGGGAAAGTACCTGTGGCGGAAGGTAAAGGGAACAAAAGGTTACCTGATAGGACACAAAATGCACAGCGACAGCAACGGCCTGTAGTGCGGTGATTAGGGTTACAGGACACTCCTCCGCGAGCTCTGTCATCATGAAGAACATCTTTTCGATACAGACGATAACCCCTAAACGCAGGTCCAGAGCCATCACACACACCTAAACACAGGGTTACCGGATGTGTTTCCTGAAAACACACACACACATGGGTCTGGTCTGAGTAACTTTAGTTCATCCACGCGAGCTCTGAAGCCATTTAAATTCCACTGCAAGATGTCCATTATCGATTGGGAAAGTTTGTCTTCTCTTTCTCTTTGCACCTTGGTGGGGAACGCGAGGTCATTGGTGGTGCACTAGCAGGACTAGGTAGGTCGCCGATTGGAACCACCGCCATTGCCAAATAGTCAACAACAACCGGTTTCACTGCCGGTGCTTTAGGCATTGTTCCTCTGAACTTTGACTTGGTCTTTGTGGTGGCTTTCCTGTATTGACCTGAAACACGGGAAGGTCCTTGAGTGCACCTGTCGGTGTCGGTGGGGCAGTTGCTGTTGGGGACAATGGCTTCACATTGTCCCTCTGAGAAGTTTGTGTAACTGAGTCTCTGGCAAGCGCAATGTTACCAGAGCCTGGCTGTTAGCTTGTGCAGCAACAGCGGCACTTATTGGTAGTGGCAGCCGTCACTTTCGTTTGTGTCGTCACACTAACTTTAATTATGGGTTGTTTCACAACTGATGAAAATGAGGTAGCAAGTGATGGGGACTGCACTGATTTAAACAGGTTCTTTTCGTCGGCATACGAAACGCGACATGTAACTTTAAGTTCATGAATTTTCTTTTCGTCCCTATGGACGCTTCTCTACTGCAGAATGAATGTGAGTTAGAGCAATTAACACGCACTGATGGAGATGAGCATTCCACACCTGGTTTTGAGCTGCTTAACCACAGTTCACACACGTAGCACAACCATTACACGCAACGGATGTGTCACCGAATCTTTGACACTTGAAACAGCACACTGAATTTAGAAGAAAGGGCGAGAAACCTGCCTTAATCTGGCAGGCAGATCTTGTGTACTATCAGTTAGAATGAATGTAGGTGTTGGTTCAAGCTACCCATTTATCTCTTCTTCACATTTTGAACTTGGGTAACATTGACATCTGCCCATTCTCGTTTTAAGACACTGACGTCCTCATCCATGAGGTCTGCACATGTTAGCATCCGCTGCTGAAATATAAGGTTTTATGCAGTTCAACAGTAATACGGTACTCACCCAATGCAGCTACTTTGAGAAGTATCTGTACTTGCCCTGAAGTGGCCGTTTCAGTCAACAATGTACCGTTACGAAGCCGTTTAACTGTCTTCAGCCCACACGTAGTATCATCTATACCTTCCTGGATGGCCGGCCGAGGTGGCCGAGCGGTTCCAGGCGCTACAGTCTGGAACCGCGCGACCGCTAGGGTCGCAGGTTCGAATCCTGCCTCGGGCACGGATGTGTGTGTTGTCCTTAGGTTAGTTAGGTTTAAGTAGTTCTAAGTTCCAGGGAACTGATGACCTTAGAAGTTAAGTCCCATAGTGCTCAGAGCCATTTGAACCATTTTGGACCTTTCTGGATGTAGAATGAGGACACCTTAGCAAAGGTTCCCTCGGCTCTTTAAACTATTACAAAAACATTTTGACACATCTGTGCCATGTTGATTCTGCGTTTCTGAGGAGTATGGTTCAAATGGCTCTGAGCTCTATGGGACTTAACATCTCAGGTCATCAGTCCCCTAGAACTTGGAACTACTTAAACCTAACTAACCTAAGAACATCACACACATCCATGCCCGAGGCAGGACTCGGACCTGCGACCGTAGCGGTCGCGCGGTTCCAGACTGAAGCGCCTAGAACCGCTCGGCCACCACCGGCCGGCTGAGGAGTATGCTCCAGAGATGTACCCTCACGGCTTCTCTAGTTGGGATGGGCAACAGTGCTCACCAATGGCCCAACCGATCCACTGGGAGCAGTTTTTGAAGAATTAAAATGCTCCATGGTCGTCCCACGGGCAGCTAGGGAGAACAGACGTCCACCCAGACAGAGCCCCTCTTGCCTGCGTCAGCCTTATACAACTGAGGTGCGACAGGTGCCCCAGACGTTGCCTCAACAGCCATGTATCCCATGAGCGCGCAGCACACCTTATGAAAGAGGTTTTTTTTATAGAGGTTTTTACCATCCTCGCAATCCGGGCGGTCAAACCAAGATCCTCGTTCCCTGTGACACGCAATGTTCCACCGCCGCTCCGAACGGTGGTCGCTGAAGCATGCACAGAGCCTACACCCTACGGTGACAGAGGGCTGGCGGCGCTTACCAGTACCCAGCTCAGGAACCCCGGGGTCGCCAAGCCCGTACCCAGCAAACGATGTCTGTGCGGCCTGGATCATATTGTTGGAATCATTTCACTGCGATTGGACGCGACGTTGCATTCGGTCCATTTACCGCTAGAATTTCACCGTGAACCTTTGTGCAATTTAGATGTTTTGTCCGCAAGAATCTCAGTGTCCCGTGTACTACATCTTCGCAATCCTTGTTAGAAACAATGAGACCGATTTCTGCCGCAGCCTCAATTCCATATCGATCGTGATCTCATATTCCTTCAACTTCATTAGAATTTTTCAGTCTTTGTTCAAAATCTACGTTTATTACTGGAAGTATCAGCAATACAAAAACTGAAAATCGGCTATTTCAGAAAACAGTTATTTTGAGTGGTTTTAATAGTCAGTTTAAACTGGATATGACAAGCAATGGTGTAACTGAAAAACGGCTGTTTCATCGAAAACCGCCATCTCTACGAAGAGATTTGCCGCTGGGTGAATCACGAACGGATGTCACTTAGCCTGTTTCTGCACGGTTACTTTTCGACGTGTACGTAAAATGCTGAGAGTAATCGAAAATATCTGTACCATTTGTCATGCAAACCAATATTTACGAACTGACGCTAGTTTTCTTAAACTCGCGAGCAACGAAGCAAGAGAACATAAGCAAATCTCACTCATTCATACTGCATGCATTAACTGTAATTTTTACTGGGTCTTCAGTTCTGGAAATGTAGTTTTCAGATGGTCTCATTATAATGAAGCTGGAGTTGAAATTAAAGGTACACTTTCTAAGGAAGGAAAAATTGTAGTAGTGATTTATTAATACATTGTTTCCAGACCGCTCTTGTTATGTAGATTATGTTAGTTTCTTGAATTTTCAATATTGGTTAACACTTGGCCGAGAAATTAACAAAAAAGATTTTTTTCCCTTTGCCTTGTGAGTTATGCGACCCAACTTACTTCCATATGTTGTGGGTAGTCGTATTTCAGAGTCAATGGTTCTATCCCAAAATGCAATCAGAATTCAATTATCTCTAAAAATAAAAAAGTTATAACAAAAACCAGTACAGTACATGCACTTTACATCTATTAACTGCACAACTGCTGCATATTATACGTATCAAACTGTACAGTTAATTCATTTTACACGTGTCAAACTGCACATTAGTTGGAACAGTTGACAGTAACAGATTAATCTGATGTTTATCTCATATAATTAATAGGGGAACATTCTTGACTTCAATTTGAATAATTTTTCCAATGTTAATTTGAGTGTTGTAATTATCATTACATGTTAATTACATATCATCTCATCAAATAAACTACAAAAATGTGAAGAAAATAATTTATTTAGATCCAAAATAAACAGACAGAAATGACTATATATGAATCAACTCTGTTTCTCGAATACCAACTAGATATACAATTTTCGAAGGCTTCTACATCAGCCAGACTTCACACAAGCAGTTGACCAAAGGAGCACGATTTTTGGGGGTGATCAAAAAGCAAGTGAGTGAATAGCGCTAGCTATTTAGCTAAAACAATCAATACCTTGCATATGTACTTAATAACAGCCTGAATAAATAAGGCGGTTCACTTAACACAGAGCTTCATATAGCACTGTGTACGTAGGATCAGAGGAGTATGAAAAACCAAAAGTTGTGTTAAGGACAATATGGGAGTTGTTTTGCAGTTTTTGATACTGAATTAATTTTTTCTTAAATTCACTTTTTGTAATAAAATACATTGAACCAGTGAAAAAGTAAAATTTTAATATGAATTATCCTTTGTGAGAATGAATTAAATTTTTCTTCTTTTTTATGTGCATCTTTTATAAAAAATATTAACATTATTTTATTACATTAACCTTTCACGAGAAAAAATATTTTTTATAATAAGTTAATGTGATAAGGAAAAATATTCATTTTTCTTAATTTTCTAAGTAATTTATTATGAAATGTATCTTTTGTAATGAAAATAAGTGAATTAGACCTAAAAAATTGGTGTATGGTAATAGAATTGGGCAGGTTCTAGGTACGTTGTTGTGAGTTAGTGAACGAGCGAGTGAAATGAGCAAGTGATCTATCTCACAAAAACTGAACTAGAACCTACCGAATTCTATGACTAGCTAATAAAGCGAGTACATCGTCCGTTTGTTACATATTTTTAAGAGCTTCAAACAGGAGCGACTTTGTACGCAGGAAGGCGTAACTGTTTATGTAACACCTTATGGACAGTTGATCTTGCTGCCTGCAATTCGCGTGATGTGCCACGAACTGACTTCTGGGGGAGGCTTCGAAATGGGAGCTTGCTCTCTGTTAACACGTGCTTGAGACACAGGAGGATGTCCACTTTGAGAAAGATGTTTGACACTGCCTGTTTCTTGAACCACCTCACTACGCATTATTAATTCTACAGTCCATTGTCACAAATTTGGATTCTGCGCACTAGGTGACACACTGCGCATTCTCCTGGACTCTCACCATTTTGATGCACTCCATGTGAAATTTGCAACAAAGCACAAAAGAAAACAATACTTTGAGAGCTGCTAAACGTTTTACAACAACAAACCATGGTTCCCTATCTCTTAGTTTTCAAGTTCAGATTTTTTAAAATGTTAGTGGGACTTTATGGCCACCCTATATATAGCCGTATGGTTTTCGTAAAGTTCTAATGCACGATGTGGCGAATTTTATGATATGGGAACGTTTATCTGGCACAGACAACTTTTTGTGGCATTGGAGACCGCATAACATAAACTGTACAGGGAATTTCTTATGAGGGGGATCCCTTTACCTGTGAATGTTACTGGTTTAGCTGACACTTCGACATACTCAAGAATAATATGGTTGCCAAACACATGACTGGACCACGGCTACATGACATGTGCGGTACATAGGTATCAAACAGTGACAAGGAAACAGCAATTGAGACCACCGTTCCGCCATCAGGAGGCAAGGTTCCACTATCTGCCGGGCTGTACCAAATGTAAGCAAAATACTTACAATTTCCCTCTTTTTCGCTCTTAAGGTATGAATTAGAAAGTAGTAAATATGCAGCACATTACAAAGCAGGAATCGCTCTAGTATTCGGTTAATGAGCTGTTTTATGATCTCTCAAAAAGGACTGTAAATTACGTGTTAATTTCAAATCATTGTCAAAATTTTGACCCAATAAAACGGAATGCATTTGGCGTCGAAAACACGCATTATAGTTGCTCATTAGGCAGTACCAGAATTAACACCGCATTTACAACAAAACATTCATTTATAACACTTTTGCAGGAGCTTTTTCATTTAGTGCACTAAACAAAAATTCTAGATACTACCAACAACTGTTAACAAAATGATTGAATCACGCTGGTTGAAGGCAGTGAGTCTCTGGAAGCAACTTCATTCTTTCATACTATGACTACAAATTTGCTACGCAGCAGTCAGTATAGACCGTGTGTTGTCTATAGATGGCAAAACACGCGACATCGAATCGACAATGAATGGCTACACTGCTTCTGCGTATTAACTTGGGATGCTAAGAAGGTTATATTTATCAAGTAAATGTTATGAAATTAGCGATTTAAATAACTACTGAATAAAAATTGGTTGATATGATACAGAATCACGGTCATAAAAACAGATATGATGGCTTCTTCAGTGTAAAACTACAAAGTCAGAGGCCTAGGGTTCCATTCTCGGTTGGTCCTAGAATGTTTTTGGCAATTAACTGGTCTTCCACCTACGGAAACGCATTACGAATGAGAAGAAGCAGAGATTCACTTAGAAGTTTACATTCCTCTGTAACATGGTGAGGGAGGAAGGTATCGGTTCAAATGGCTCTGAGCACTATGGGACTTAACTACTGAGGTCATCAGTCCCCTAGAACTTAGAACTACTTAAACCTAACTAACCTAAGGACATCACACACATCCATGCCCGAGGCAGGATTCGAACCTGCTACCGTAGCGGTCGCGCGGTTCCAGACTGTAGCGCCTAGAACCGCTCGGCCACCCCGGCCGGCGAAGGTATCGGTTTGAAGGCAGAGGAGGGCTATGCCTAGCATGGCGCGATGCTGTTGAAATCAATCTCGGTACTCACGATTACTTTAATTGAGGTTGGCTAGACATTGCTGAAAATTAAAATTAAAATAATGTTTTGGAGGCTGCCAGATACTTGCGTTTTGCACATTTCACGAGGACTTGGTTATGGAATTCGACAGCACTGTAGATTTTCCTTCATCCAAAACCACATGAAGCCCACCCCGTCGTACACTTAACGCGTATGCGCAGTTGGAGGTGAGCCGCCAGCAGTGGTGGATGTGGGGAGTGAAATGGCTGAGTTTTGAGAGCGGATGATCTGGACGTGTGTCCATCAGAGAGAGTAAATTTGTAATACTGGATATCATGAACTGATATATGACTTTTGAACACTATTAAGGTAAATACATTGTGTGTTCTCTATCAAAATCTTTCATTTGCTAACTATGCCTATCAGTAGTTAGTGCCTTCAGTAGTTCGAATCTTTTATTTAGCTGGCAGTAGTGGCGCTCACTGTATTGCAGTAGTTCGAGTAACGAAGATTTTTGTGAGGTAAGTGATTTGTGAAAGGTGTAGGTTAATGTTAGTCAGGGCCATTCTTTTGTAGGGATTATTGAAAGTCAGATTGCGTTGCGCTAAAAATATTGTGTGTCAGTTTAGTGATGATCAGAATAAGTAAAGAGAGAAGTGTCTGAGTACGTTCAGTTTTGCTCAGCTGTTTGAAAATCAAATAACTTAAGGGGTTTACCAACACAGTAATTCACTAATTTTTCTAAGGGGACGTTTCAGTACATATTAAGTGGCAGAGGCAGCCACTCCAGGCTACTCTTGTATATTAACTACAAATTATGACTACTGCTAATCTATTTATGCTGATGTCTACGGGAAATACTTCCACATTAATTTATACAGGATGGTCAGAAACAGTCTGAAAATTTTGTAAGCGTTTTGCAGGGTAGGTTGTGCTGAGAAATAATTATTAAGAAAAGCAATCGATACATTGCGCTGCTTCCGACTTCATTAGCATTGAAGCTAGCCAATCGGGACGTTGCGTGCGCAAATTCAAGCCCCCCGCCAGAGATGGTATTGACAAACGCATTATTCGTCTGGTTTCCTAAAACCGAACAAGAGATCTGAACAAAAATTGGACATGGGATGGTAGAAATAATCGAAGACGAGCCAAAGGCTGAGCAGTCTCGTGTGCTACTATCTACGCTATGAGAACGACGGACTAATTTTACCTGGTGGACCGCTTGACTTGGCGCGTGCAACAGCCTGATAGGCTAACTTCAATGCTAATGAACTCGAAAATGGTGCAACGTATCGAATTTTTTTCTTAACAGTTATTCAGCAGCACAACCTATCCTTCAACACCCTTAGAAGTTTTTCAGATTGTTCCTGACCACCCCGTATATTTATGAACGTTTTAGGGTAAAAGCAGCAACCCACCCGGACAGCCGCGCGTTCTAAAGCGCTGCTTTCGGGACGAGGTGGCGATCCGGCCCCCGGTAGATCGTATCCGCTCAGCCAGTTAACAACAAGGGTTGCTGTGGCAGCCAGTCTAGGTGTGGTTTTTAAGCGGTTTCCCACATCCGACTATATGAGTACCGGACTGATAACAAAGTCCCGCCTCAGTTACACTATTCGCATACTTTCACATGAATAACACTACAAGCAGAAGTTAGGACACAGACATTTCGATTGGGGGGCGGGGCTACTTTTAAGTTAACCATGTAAAATCCGTTCACAACCATGCCGACACTGAACAGATGCTGGGAAAGGGCACAAGATAAAGCAGTTTAGGACAAAAGCAGCTGCTTAGAATAAGCAACTGCTCTTACTCTTACTCTAGAAAGCTCCTGTTTTTAGTTATGGCTGTGGCTGGTGACACTGGCGAACCCGTAGCCGTTCTATCAGTCACTTCCACTGCGCAAAAAGTAAGTGGTCGTCAAAGTGCGCCGAAATAATAACTGTGTTACGAAATTAACTTTGGCCGCTCGTCCCTCCTCTGAAATTTTGAAATTGTTTCAGTCCATTTTCTGTACAGTGAAGATTATGATGAAAAGACTAATGGAAGAGGCATTGGTCTGCCACAGTCCAGCCATAGCAAGTTTTTTCATAAAGTAATTTGATGAACGAGCTTTGAAGAGAGGATCAACACATAGCATGGCTTCTGTACTGCGGTGCAACAACTAGTAAGATAGGTAGAGTCCTAAACAGGCAAGAAATCAGACCAGTCTTCCAGCCACTTAAAAAATTAAAAAAATGTTGCGACCAGCTAAAGACTATGTCGGAAATTTACAGTATGCCTTCCGAGAGAGGCAAGAGTTATATGGGCTAGCCTCTAAGGACTGTTACCGATCGCTGCGTCGAGGTTTGTTTTCTCTTCATTGTTTGTTTCATCCCCCTCACTCTATACGAGCGGGTGTGGGAGGGGATGGGCTGCCAGGGGTACAATATTCCACTTTTCAGCCAACAACATTTTTAAAAATATGACAAGGATGAGATAAAGAACAAGAGGACAGGTTTAGTACTTCAGATTTAAAAATTCAAAGATGAACGTCTAAAGACGAGAATACATACATTTTGAAAACATCTTACAGAATGGTGAAATTCTTATAGGAAAAAGCGCTGGCGCACTACACTTTCACATAACATCTGAAGGACCTGCACTGGGTGAGAAGTATTGTGAGACGAGGGAATATGTTCCATAGTAGATGAGGGGTGTGGGTAAAGAGATAGGGGTCTGTTAGGTGAGGAAACTGTTGAGATGACAGGTAGGAGGTGAAGTGGATGGTGTGAATACAGACAGTGGGAAAGACAGAGGGTTAGGAGGGGTATGGTGTTTGGGGAGGGTAGTGGTAGAAGAGAAAAGGGATAGGGTGGATGGAGCGGAAAATGAGAGAGGAGGCCTGATGTGAAATGGGATAGATGGGGAAGGGTTAAAGTTGGTGAAAGTAATAGATATGAGGCCAGATCCAAGATCCGCTTGGAAAGGAAGTTGACTGAAATTACGTTGGGGTAGGATATGGAGTACATGTAGGTGTAGGGACGATATGACATGTTCATAGAGTTGTGACAGCACACCAGGGTTGGTGATCAGAGGGGAAACAATAGAGTTATTCCAATCTAGTTTGTGGATGACGTAGGAGATGCGAAGGTGTTCGATGTTGGTGGGGATATGTGGGAATTTGATGAGATGGTAGAGGATCAACGTGGGAGAAGGTATACAGAAGCAGAAAGCGAGACGGAGTGCATGACGTTTGAAGATATGGAGGGATTTGTAGAACTTTGATGAGGTGGAGATTCATGCGATATTTGCATAGCAGAGGATGGGTCGCATAAGGGTTTTGTGGATGTGGAAACAGCGGACATGTGTAATCCCCAACTTTGGCCCATTATTAATTTTAGTCTATTGTGGGCTTTCTGTTGAATGGTTAGTAGGCAAGATTTCCATGTTAGTTGCCAGTTGAGGATTAGTCCAAGATATTTTAGTGTATTAGTTACCTGGATAGAACAGTTGCGAATGGTGCCGCACAGGATAGCCATGCAGTCTGGTCGCCTTGCCACGGTTCACATGGTTCCCCCTGTCAGAGGCTTGAGTCCTCCCTCGGGCATGGATGTGTGTTTTGTCCTTAGCATAAGTTGGGTTAATTAGCGTGTAAGCCTAGGGACCGATGACGTCAGCAGTTTGGTCCTATAGGAACGTACCACCAAAAAAAGTTGTAAATGGTAAAGTAGATGTAATGGAGACACAAGATGAATACCATACATACCATATCTTTTCTCGAGGTCGAAGGAGACAAAAATTGCGCATTTATGGGAGTTGAGCTGTTGGAGCAGGAGATGGGCGAAGTGCAGGAGCTAATCACAGGACAACTTGAGATGGAACCCACACTGTTTAACAGGAGGGTGGTGGTGTTGGTCCAGGTTGTGATGGAAGCATCAGGAGAGGATAGATTCAAAGACCTTCCTAAACACTGAGGTGAGACTGATGAGGTAGTAGGAGGATCTACCAGTAGGAGGTTTGTGTGGTTTAGGGAAAAGTGAGATTCTGGAGCTTTTTCATTGTAGAGGGTAGTAACCTGTAGAGAGGATAGTGGTGTAAACGGTTGCAAGGGTGACTAGAAAGGGGAGTAAACATTCTTTAACATGTTGATAAGTAATGCAGTCATGTCCTGTGGAAATGTTGCATTTTTTATAGAGTACTTGTTTCAAGTTTATGGAAAGGTCTCGGGTTTCCAGCCAGGTGACAGTATTTTAAAACCGCGATGTTTCAACGAGTGACTTAATGACAATCTTCTGGCAAAGTGTCCTTTGTTTTATGTTGTGTGCTGTGGTTGGTATATTTAAT
Source organism: Schistocerca gregaria (assembly GCF_023897955.1). Lineage (NCBI taxonomy): Eukaryota > Metazoa > Arthropoda > Insecta > Orthoptera > Acrididae > Schistocerca > Schistocerca gregaria. The sequence continues at coordinate 321,031,692 of NC_064920.1, read as the reverse complement.
TCTGTTTGTGGTATGTTGTCCAGGTACTGAAAGCTGGGAGTCAGAGATGGGACAGCAATACTTTTACGTTCATGGATGACTGTGAAAAACGAGTAAGGAAAATGTGGGTCAACAGGGATGGAGAAGAAGTTGGACATATAGAATACAAAACGGTTAGCATTGCTCAGATTGTCAGGTAAGGACAGGTTGTTGCAGAGAAGTGGATAGCCACCATAGACATATGAAATCTCAAAATACCAACATCTTCCCCACTCCCACAGCTAAAAGATCGCAATCTGAACCTGACTACACTCAGCACATGGACACAGCTCTCCCACTCCAACATATTCTCCTATTGTCCCCATCTCTCCAACCCTGATCCAAAGTTCCTCAAACCCAAATCTCTCACCCTCAAAATAAAAAAATACTTATCTAGCCCCCACACCCAACAAATCATCTGAAGAAAAGACTACATTTTTCTAAAGCCCCTGAACTCCAAGTTCCATACTGTCCTTCTCCCCAAAATTCCTTGCTTTACGTTTGGTCCAAAGTCTCCTCTCTAACCACCAAGGCCATGGCCAAACAACCTCCCTGCTATTCTCTCACCCTCACCATACTGATAAGAAACGTCTTTCTTGAGATCAAGGATGAGAATGCAGCATCTCAATTGAACAATCATCCACATTTAGAAGTCAGAAAAGGCCTTCTGATCAATAATGACATTGGCCCCACTTCCATTGTCAATATTTTTTCTGAATCTGCTGCCACCATAGACCGTCACCACTGAAAGGTCGAATCTTCCAAATCCCATCCTCAATCCTAGCATTGCCAAAAATGTCTCCACTACAATGATCGTCTTACTGCAAATTGTAAACCCCATCTACTTGCCCACATTAAAAAGCCTCCTATTTTCGTAAACAGTGTGCTGACCTAGCATCCCTCTCTCCTTGCAACACTTGCCATGGTTCCCACCCCATCTACTCTGTGAAATGCAAACCTCAGCTACAGCCTACCAAACATGAGCTCATTGTCCCAATCTGTCTCACTGATACCCCCATTCACCCAAACAATTCCCTCTGTCCGACTCCCACTGCTGAAGACATTGTCAGATTCATAACAATCGTCCTCCAGAACTTCCATCATAACCAGTGTCCACATTCCCTCCAACAAACCTTCCTTGCTGTCCACTCCACCTTCCATCTCAACCCTCAAGCTACCTACTCCCACAACCATATCCATTTCATCTTCACTCACCTCAGTATCCTTGTCTAATCCTCCTGCAGAGATCACTAGCACAAACCAGTCTTATCCCTATAATGGCGCAACAGCACTACAAAATCCTGTACCACTACATCCTCTCCCTACCCAGCAACAAACATTGTTTAATGCATACCCTACCCAAAACAACATCGATACCTTTATCCTTAATGAAACATTCCTCCAGTCCTCCAACCACATCACACCATCTGAACCCTCCATATATCCTACACCACACAGATAACCCCCTTCCCCCAGCCAGAGGTGGAGTTGTTTGGCAACGACTATTATACAATATTCCCACCAAGCACTTTATTCTTACACTGTTTTTCTAAATCCTGGCCATTACTCATGCCACCATCTACATCTGACCTAATCACCCATCCCCTGTGACTTCCTCACTCACATAGGTCGCACCTTCTCCACTTATATTATTGTCACTGACGTCAACATCCATAGAAGATTCTCTACAGAACCCCAGCGGTGGCCCCCTGTTTACCACCTCGCTGCAAGATGACGTTGTCCCCACCCCACACTACAACCATCCTGAAACAACATCAACCCTGATTTCGTGTTAGCATCTCACAGCGTCCTTGGACACCTCATTTCAAAAGTCCTCAATCTGATTTGAAGTGACCACCCCCCATATTTTCCTCGCCATTACCTACATGCAACGTCATCCCTGTGCACCCCACTACACTCCCCATCCAAGAGTTATGCAAGACTACTCCTGCATCAATTAGAAACCACCCCCGAGCTTCCAGCAACCTGACGAAATCCCTCAAACCACGTCCTTCTTGTAGCAGACCTTTTCAGATGCTATACCTACCCACCTTCCTACTGAGACCATATACTCTCAGTGTCCTGCCCTCTCTCAACAAGTCCTACTACTACTCTGGGGATCATGTCACACGTACCTCTCCTTCTTACAGACTCGTGACTGCAGTACAATCAAATCACAAGCTATTGGCAAATAAGGGCATCTATTAGGAATTGTTAAACACAAACAAACGCTAAGACTGGCGCCAGACATGCACCAGTTAAAACACTACACTCCTCATTAACTCTTTTCCAAATACAGGAAAGCAATTCTTAGACTCGCACACAATGACCTCATACATATACATGATGGACGTTGTGGGATGATGTAAGATGGTGGTAGGTAAATAACAGGGGGGTTGGTTGATGTGAGTGGCCGTAAATGCAGCAGTGAGGACGTCGGTCACGAATTGTGGTGGAGTCATGAACGATGAGGCGATGCTTGGAGATGATATGACTGTGATGTGACAAGAAAGGCAACTGTTGTGTGAGGGCTGATGTGGTGGCGATGATAAGCAAATGAAGGCGGCAGTGGCGACGGTGATGTTGGTGGAGAAAAGACTGCTGTGGTGGGGAGATGGCAGTGACTAGACGAAGATTGATCGATAGTGGACTGTCGTCGACAACAACTGTGAGATGGAGGTGGCGACGGAGCGTCGACGAGATGACGAGTATGGCGGCAGCAGTGTTTGGTATGAGATGGCGACACTAGATGAGGATGACCGCGCTGACAGAGGTGACAAGCAGGCGATGAAGTGGTGGTGGCTTGCGACGACGTGCAGTGAGGGCGACGTTTGAATGCGAAGGTGATGACTGGCGTAAAGGTCTGCTATCAAAGGTAATGACGTAGACAGCGACGGTGAAACCTGTTTGCAATCAAGATTCCAACCCTGAGAGCAGTCCAGGCGGCTGATAGCCCTGAATAAAAGAGGGCTTCCAGCCCTCGGATGTGCTGCGTCGAGCACCAGCGCTACATTAAAAACAGGTATTTTGACAAATCAGTGTGAGCACAGTCTGTTAAATAAGCAGAGTTTTGAACAAATACACCGACCTATTTGAACCATTTGATCAGAGAAGCAGCTGAAATTAGACTACATGAAAACAACACCAATAGACACACTCAGAAATTCAAGGAAGCGGCTTTACTTGATAAAGCAACAATGTAGAGAAAGCCTTCTCGCAGTATACCGCCTGATGTGAAGGACGGTGCTTCAAGTAACGCTGGATAGAGTGTGCAGACAGAATCTATGGACTTAGAGGGCAACACCTCTGGACGCGCCATACTCGTGTTCACACCATGACAGAATCCTGCCAATCAGATGCCATCTTCTGGGTACAAACGTCGGAGCCCCGCCAGATCACAACAGTCATTCTTAGCTCCTGAAAAAAATGATGGAGGCAATCTTCAGAAGCTTCTGATTTTATCCAAATTTGACATGGCAAGTAAATGAGAAATTTTGAAGTGTTAAGCGGTATTTGTATCCTCAGGAACAAATCCATCTGATATTATAAATGTCATAGTATGTCTTTTACTTTTTCACAGTTAAACCACTAAACCGATTTGAGTGGAAATCGGTGTGTAGACAGGTTGAACACTGTAAGAGAACGTAGGCTACTTTGGAAAGTATGCAATGTAAGATAGTTATCGATTTAAAGAGTGTTACGCGAATTATGGCAAATATTTCATCTCTGAAAAAGCTGTGTACTCTTTGGTTTTTGAACTTTACCATTCTTGTGAAAACGCTTTTATCGATTAATATGTTCTACGTTATACGATTCAACGTAATCAAAACAATGATTACACAATGTTCAACATGTTTAGTCCAGTTTTCCATACTAACATTTTTAAAGGCGAAATTAAGTGTCTGCTACATTTTCATAAGTAAATCACTGAACAAAATTCGACGAAATTTGGTGTGGATAGACTGAACCCTAAGGAAGAACTTAGGCTACTTTAGAAATTAAATAAATAAATAATAGATCCCTAAGAGGGTGAAATAGGGAAAGGAACGTCTTTTTTACATCAGCGTTTATAAACAACGATAACAAATTAATTGAAATTTTTAGTAATGTGTAGATACTTCAAATGAACGATGTGTGGATGCGCGCTCCTGCCCACACACTTCCGCATGCACCGTGCGGAAGTGACACCGCATGCGCTGCCACATCGTGCGTTGGACACATGAAAGCAGCTGACATTACTGCACAAACAACAGCTTACTTACTCACCACCACTAGGCGCTTCAGTCCAAGTTCGAATCCTGCCTCTGGCATGGTTTTTCGTGAACTTGTGACGGCGCTACCTTTCTGCTATTACAAATAAACAAAATAGGTGGTCGCTTCTTGTGTTGTCCATCCCCCTATTATTCGTCTAACAAATCATCTTAACGAATCTAGTGGTCGTGCGGTAGCGTTCTCGCTTCCTGCGCCCGGGTTCCTGGGTTCGATTCCCGGCGGGGTCAGGGATTTTCTGTGCCTCGTCATGACTGGGTGTTGTGTGATGTCCTTAGGTTAGTTAGGTTTAAGTAGTTCTAAGTTCTAGGGGACTGATGACCTCAGATATTAAGTTCCATAGTGCTCAGAGTCATTTGAACCATTTTGAACTCATCATAACATTACAACTGATATCCGAGCTCAGCAGCGGGTGAACAGCTAGTGTTCTTATAAACTACACAAGTTTTGTCTAACGAGGTACTCTCTTACTTCCAAAAAAATGTGTGTGCAATCTTATGGGACCTAAATGCTAAGTTCATCAGTCCCTAAGCTTACACACTACTTAACCTAAATTATCCTAAGGACAAACACACACACCCATGCCTGAGGGAGGACTCGAACCTCCGCCGGGATCAGCCACACAGTCCATGACTGCAGCCCCCTAGACCGCTCGGCTAATCCCGAGCGGCTTGTATAACTTCCGTTTTGAATATTTTGGAATTTCCAGGAGCCTGCCTGATGTCTGCTGACAACCTGTTACAGACTTTTGTGTCAGAATATGAAACTATTTTCTGCATCCAAGACAGGAACGCATAGTTTGTGAAGGTAAGGTTGTCAACAACCCAAAGATCGGTTTGAACGCCACAGTGTTTTGCAAGGGAAGGTCCTATTGGAAGTGATATGTCCTTGTCTTCCTCTAACGTACAAACTAAGTTACACAGCCAGCTCCAAGGGGACCTAGAATTTAATGTGGACTCTAAACTATGGCACAACTTGGCATTTTTCGCTTTAACAGCCTTTGCTAGCGATGAAAGAAGTGATAAGTGACACACAAAAATTCCAGGATCGACCACTGAACAAACGTAAGAAATCCGGATTTGCAGTCTACCACTTAACACCTCCATCACCAAGCTGAATCTTTATTTCTAGTTCTATATTCATCTGTTTCCCAGTTCATCCTAAATTCATTCTTACTATTAGAAACAAACACAGAGTAAATGTATTGACGAGTTAGTATAGGTATACCTAGGTCCTGAAGAGCTGTCAGCCGAATGTTTAGTTATCGACCGTACATAATTATCTTATTCCTCGCCTCTGTACAACAAATATATTTTTGACCTAAGCTGCATTGCCTTTTCAGCATTCTTGTATCATCAGTAAACGTACTTTCTGAAGAGTTCTCCAGTGCCTCTGGAACAGGATTGCCCAAGTATAGAGCCTTATGGGACACATTATCACAATATTTGATCACAGTGGATTAGTTTTAATCCTGTGATATCATCCATTAATGTGAAGCTCTGCAGTGACATAAACCTGTCCATTTAAGTGGGATGCTTAAACGCCATATAATTTATTTCTCTTGAAGAAATTTTTGACCTACACAACTGAAGGTCAGTAAATGCCAAAAGGGTAATTTATTTGGTTACATTATAACGGAAAGTTTATGAGATCAGGTACTCCTTTCTTTTTAGAGACTCCTTTATGGAAGCCAAACCAAACGCTACTATTAATGGCTTAATCAGCTAAGTGTTTCAATATTGAGTTACAAGCTAATTTAAAGAATAGAGAAGGATGGAAAATGGTTCATAATTAGGCCACTTGCTTATTATCGCTTCAGTAAATGGTGTTATTACTGCATGTATAATCCTTTCAGAAAATATACCTTCACTCGTTGAATGATTACAAACAGGGGCACTACCAGACTTCAGCTACACTCCTGGAAATGGAAAAAAGAACACATTGACACCGGTGTGTCAGACCCATCATACTTGCTCCGGACACTGCGAGAGGGCTGTACAAGCAATGATCACACGCACGGCACAGCGGACACACCAGGAACCGCGTTGTTGGCCGTCGAATGGCGTTAGCTGCGCAGCACTTGTGCACCGCCGCCGTCAGTGTCGCCAGTTTGCCGTGGCATACGGAGCACCATCGCAGTCTTTAACACTGGTAGCATGCCGCGACAGCGTGGACGTGAACCGTATGTGCAGTTGACGGACTTTGAGCGAGGGCGTATAGTGGGTATCGGGAGGCCGGGTGGACGTACCGCCGAATTGCTCAACACGTGGGGCGTGAGGTCTCCACAGTACATCGATGTTGTCGCCAGTGGTCGGCGGAAGGTGCACGTGCCCGTCGACCTGGGACCGGACCGCAGCGACGCACGGATGCACGCCAAGACCGTAGGATCCTACGCAGTGCCGTAGGGGACCGCACCGCCACTTCCCAGCAAATTAGGGACACTGTTGCTCCTGGGGTATCGGCGAGGACCATTCGCAACCGTCTCTATGAAGCTGGGCTACGGTCCCGCACACCGTTAGGCCGTCTTCCGCTCACGCCCCAACATCGTGCAGCCCGCCTCCAGTGATGTCGCGACAGGCGTGAATGGAGGGACGAATGGAGACGTGTCGTCTTCATCGATGAGAGTCGCTTCTGCCTTGGTGCCAATGATGGTCGTATGCGTGTTTGGCGCCATGCAGGTGAGCGCCACAATCAGGACTGCATACGACCGAGGCACACAGGGCCAACACCCGGCATCATGGTGTGGGGAGCGATCTCCTACACTGGCCGTACACCTCTGGTGATCGTCGAGGGGACGATGAATAGTGCACGGTACATCCAAACCGTCATCGAACCCATCGTTCTACCATTCCTAGCCCGGCAAGGGAACTTGCTGTTCCAACAGGACAATGCACGTCCGCATGTATCCCGTGCCACCCAACGTGCTCTAGAAGGTGTAAGTCAACTACCCTGGCCAGCAAGATCTCCGGATCTGTCCCCCATTGAGCATGTTTGGGACTGGATGAAGCGTCGTCTCACGCGGTCTGCACGTCCAGCACGAACGCTGGTCCAACTGAGGCGCCAGGTGGAAATGGCATGGCAAGCCGTTCCACAGGACTACATCCAGCATCTCTACGATCGTCTCCATGGGAGAATAGCAGCCTGCATTGCTGCGAAACGTGGATATACACTGTACTAGTGCCGACATTGTGCATGCTCTGTTGCCTGTGTCTATGTGCCTGTGGTTCTGTCAGCGTGATCATGTGATGTATCTGACCCTAGGAATGTGTCAATAAAGTTTCCCCTTCCTGGGACAATGAATTCACGGTGTTCTTATTTATTTAAGTGAAATAGTGTTAAAGCGATCCTAATTCTCCTTTACTTTGACTGATTCCGATATACCACTATTCTTCTGTTAAAACTATTTTATGAAAAGCTGAAGGGACTCTCATTCGGTTCTGTGCTCTATAATGATTTCCACTGTGTCCTACAAGTAAATATGTAACTGATACCTTCCACACCTTGTCAATTGGCTTGTAGTATTTGAAACCTCCAAACTGCACATAAAGCATGAAGGTTCTGTGGCAAAAAGTTCACCAAGACAACTCGTAAACCGTTTCGATTAAAGCACCATGTACCTGTCCATTTAATCCAACCATAAGCAGACTCTCTCTATCTTGAACTAATATGTCTCTGATGTTTTCTAGTAAATAGCGTCTATCTCTGAGAAAGACTGACTTAGATCGCTGATACGGCACACAAGCACACTTCATTGACTTACAAAATAAATACAAACAGGGTGATTCAGAAGCCCCTACGTATGTCATATAATGCTAACCGCAATGTTATGTCTGACCTTCCTAAACCACGCGCGAGATTTTTCATATTCTCTCGCTCGTTATGTGCACGCTGTTAGCCCTACAGGAAAAATGCCTCTATTGTAACACAAACACTGTCTTTAATGAAATGAATCCACAACATCAATAGTGCGAAATTGTTCAGTCTTTATCATCAGTGACGTCAAAATATCGGTTGTTAAGTTATGGCATCGGTACTACGACGAATTACCAAAGTAATAGAGGACTAATGTCCTCAGCATAACCGTTATGTCCACACGCTTTGTTGTGTGACACATACATAAAGTTATGACACTGAAATAGCCATTAACCGGATAAATGTAATTTTAATTTCAAGTGTTACTGGAAGAGAAGTGTTGAAAGGTAAAATAAAAACTGATTTGAAACTATATAGCATTCTTTAATATTATTTGTTTACAGGCGTTCCATTGATGCCCAGCAGTGAAATGACGGCTGAAAATTAACACTTTGGTTGCAGAGATGTGCTTTCTGCAACTCCCTACCTGAGACAACTGTTGCAAGAACTCTGATGGCGACGCTCCGTTCTCTCGTTGGTCGCTGGAGTGTACGAATACACTAAAAAAAAAATTGCTGATTCAAAAACGGATCGGAATAGGGCCAATCGAATGAATTTAATGATTAAAACGCATATTTCCAGAAGAAACAGGAAGCAGCTGACTGAATATTAAGCCTCACGTGGAGTCCGCCCTTTTATTTTTCACGTCGCCAAAATTAAACTGTTTAGGAGCTTGGCCCCCTCTCAAATTCCATTACAGTTCTGCTCACACTAAACCAGACCATAGACAGTTCACTGCCCCCAAATGACGACAATCCGTTTCTCTCGTAGTATTCAGTTTCAACAACCAACACTGATTTGGCATACACACATTACATTACATCTATACACGCAAAGTCATTACAAAATAAGCAATGTCAACAGAAAAAGGAAAAAAAATTCAGAATGAAAAATAGATGCATACAAAGTTCATTAACGTTTTTACAGAAACAGAAACGATTTGTAGTAGTAGTAGATGCAAATACAATAAACTAGGTCAAATAAGCCCATTGCATTATGAATACCAGAACAAATCCCTTCCCAGTCAGCTTCTGATTTTATACCTAAATAAGCCTGTCAGATCTGCTTTCGGTTGACAACTTTTTGTCCCTGTGTTTCTTTTTGTCGCTGTGTTTTCAAATAATTTTTGGAAGATAGCTACTGCCATCTGACAGATGAATGTATACCATTTGCTTTACTGAGTTCTTTCGTGTAGCAGTAGTTTGGTAGCAAAAAATGAAAAAGCCACTAAAATAACAATGTTCCCATTAATTTCTTTTTCACATCTAAATTTCATACAAGAATTATATCAATTGGAATGAAAGCAAATCTAATCTATGAAAGGAAAAATTTTAACAGAGGTAGACGCGAAACTCTGCATAGGCCAGCACGCATAAATAACTGTCGGAGCACGCTTTCTGTCAAAGAATTTAAAAAGAATTATAATCGTAATCGTAAATGATTACACATAGTTTTCCTCGGATAACTTACTTTCAACGACAAATAAGAAGAATCCAGTGAAGTTGGTGTGATATCGCTGCAACCTTTCTGGATCAAATTGAGGAAAGAAACTACCCTCACCGCGATCTCCGCAGATAGACGGATATTTCTCTAGAAATAAACCGTAACTGAAAAGTGGATCAATGTTTACAAAAATAATCTCCAAAAAAACATGAAACGGAAAATAAACGTGCAGCAGATTTCATCAGCGAAGAATTGTTTAGGTTAGCTAAACTAATACCAACAGAAGAATCTGATGTTTTAATACGGACTTCGTTGAGCTTGAGTCCTTCAGATCTTGCCCTCTCTTGTGGTCAGTGGTTTCCACAAATTCTTTTCTTCTCCGATTCTGCAGAAAACTTTATTTTTTGTCTCCTGTACCGTCACATCTGATATTTTCGATTCTCTTCTTTTTCCAGTTTTTCCACGGTCTGTGACACATTCCGTACAATGGCTGTGCTCCAGACGTACATCTTCAGAAAAATCTTTCTCAAATTAAGACTTAGTTTTCATACTAGTATTTAAAATTTAATCTGAGATTTAATTTTCAGCTACAAACATAACTTTCCATTGGTGGCTACAGTTAAACCTACTCCACGTTAAAACATCTTCTGCAAAAATGTGATGGTTTACATAATCAGCTGTTTTAAAAACAATGTGTAAAGCTCGATAAAATGAGTTAAAAGAAGAAATGTATTTGGCGAAAGATTAGGAAGCTGGAGTGTTTCCAGTTTGCCCTGTAACCAGACAGAGATACACATAAGGTCACCCGCTGATTTTGTGTTTTGGCTTAGAGCATGCGGAACGCATAAATTTGGTTTTTGATGCCTTCCCCTGGTATGCAGATGTGGCACGATGGTGGAATGACCGGAGCTCATCATACTTGCCAGTTCTCGAGTACACTGACGTGGATCATTCTGGTTTCACTCATTTAAAAGATATTCATCAAACACCGAAGGTCTTCCTAAACGTGGAGAGACACTAATGTCAATATGATCCTCCTTAAAACAAGAAAACCATTTACCTGCCGCACTCTGTGCAGTGGCATTAACCCGATACACGACGCAAACGCTTCTGGCTGCTGTCACCCATTTGCTGAGCTCAAACAGAAGAACACGTCGGAAATGCTCCGGTTTCTCCATTTGGTAATCCATTTTTTAATGTCCACAGCACCAGCGAATATCCCCAAATGACAAAATGATAACAGGTAATCTCCGACAGCAACAGTGAACTACAAATAAAAAATGATAATCGTTAAATAAATCCATAGCAACCGGAATACCAATATATGAAACAAAAGCACTAAAAACTTATGCACAATCCTAATACAAGGAAATTCTCCAAATGTTCTGTCACAATGAATCGGTGTGAATGTACCCTTTCTTAGCGGAGAGATACGCTTACTTTTGATGAACTCTCCAGTATATGTTCTAATGCCTGTTGTTGTTTTTGTGGTCTTGTGTCCCGAGACTGGTTTGATGCAGCTCTCCATGCTACCCTATCCTGTGCAAGCTTTTTCATCTCCCAGTACCTACTGCAACCTACATCCTTCTGAAACTGCTTAGTGTATTCATTTCTTGGTCTCCCTCTACGATTTTTGCCCTCCACGCTGCCCTCCAATACTAAATTTGTGATCCCTTGATGCCTCAGAACATGTCCTACCAACCGATCCCTGCTTCTAGTCAAGTTGTGTCACAAACTCCTCTTCTCCCCAATCCTATTCAATACCTCCTCATTCGTTATGCGATCTATCCATCTGATCTTCAGCATTCTTCTGTAGCACCACATTTCGAAAGCTTCTATTCTCTTCTTGTCTAAGCTATTTATTGTCCATGTTTCACTTCCATACATGGCTACACTCCATACAAATACTTTCAGAAACGACTTCCTGACACTTAAATCTATACTCTATGTTAACAAATTCCTCTTCTTCAGGAACGCTTTCCTTGCCATTGCCAGTCTACATTTTATATCCTCTCGACTTCAACCATCATCAGTTATTTTGCTCTGCAAATAGCAAACCTCATTTACTACTCTAAGTGTCTCATTTCCTAATCTAATTCCCTGAGCATTACCTGGTTTAATTTGAGTAAATTCCATTATCCTCGCAACTGCTCTTCCAAGTCCTTTGCTGTCTCTGACAGAATTATAATGTCATCGGCGAACTTCAAAGTTTTTATTTCTTCTCCATGGATTTTAATACCTACTCCGAATTTTGCTTTTATTTCCTTTACTGCTTGCTCAATATACAGATTGAATAGCATCGGGGATAGGCTACAACCCTGTCTCACTCCCTTCCCAACAGCTGCTTCCCTTTCATGTCCTTCGACTCTTATAACTGACATCTAGTTTCTGTACAAATTGTATACAGCCTTTCGCTCCCTGTATTTTACCCCTGCCACCTTCAGAATTTGGAAGAGAGTATTCCAGTCAACATTTTCAAAAGCTTTCTCTACGTCTACAAATGCTAGAAACGTAGGTTTGCCTTTCTTTAATCTTTCTTCTAAGATAAGTCGTAGGGTCAGTATTGCCTCACGTATTCCAATATTTCTTCTAATGCCTAACGAATAGTATTCTGCGTTGCAGCACGTCCCGCAGTGACCTACATGAGATGTGCTGCAACGCAGAATACTTCAGGAAGTTCTTTTCTAATGCCTAACGAATAGAAAAGAAATTGTTTGAAATCCTGAGGTATTCTGCGTTGCAGTACGTCTCATGTAGGTCACTGCGACTTGCACTTATGTTAGTTAGCTGAAAATTGCAGATAAAACAAGAAAATAAAGTGGCTACTGAAGAAAGTTTTTAGAAATGTATTGTCTGCTGAAGGTAGTTCAAGTACAATATATCGCACTAACAGTCTTAGCGAATGCATTCATAAACAAAGCTGATACGAGCAATTGTGCAAAAAAAACCGAAGGACTGGAAAATGAAACTGTGAGGAAATAATTCGTGAGAGTATACTATTTCTCTCGAAAGAAATGAAAGTAAAGAAAAGGACGCTAGTTAACTTGAAGTAAGTTCATACTGATTTGCTTGAACCTCATTAAAAGTATTAAGTGCCGGATGGAGAATCTTGCTTAATGTTATTTGCAAATAATTCGGCTGCATTCATAGACATAAAAAATTTTGGAAAAATCTGATTGCTTGTTGTTAGCGGGGTAACTTTTTCTTCTTGAGAGTAATATGCTGAAAGTTGTAGAATTCTCTGCTATACTTTGTGTAAGGCTGGGGTTATATAGCTGGACAATCTAGTTGGTTGCTTGTCGAGGAAGCTGCAACTTTTCGGCGAAAGATGAAACCGTAGGTAAAGTCATTACTCTATCACTTTAAAAAGAACGGAATCCGTCGATGCGCTATAGAAGCGTAATTAATGAAAATTGGGTAATAGATCCTCGACTAGATGTCATTAATACATCCAGAAAAGAATAACAGTCTTCTTCCAAGTAAAACTGAACTTGTCTACAGGTTCACACTACCAATCCAAGCTTCATTAATCCGGACGATCTACAGGACGTTGTAGCGTTTCTCAATAAAAATAGTTATAAAAAATAAAAACTAAGATATTTTATGTTGTTATTGATTAGATTGATAAGAATTAATTAATTAAAATGGAATGATAATGGATTTTATCTCTGATAGTAAATATGACTTTTAAGAAAGCATTGAATAATTGTTAAGTACTGGTTGAGAACACTGCAGGAATGTTTCTAGCTTTGCAGGAGGTAATTCTATTGATATGATAAAACATGGACAAAAAAGTTTTACTCCCTTTTCTTATTAAGCTGAACCCTGCCTTCCGGCATCGTCAGTACATGGGACAGAGTGCATTGGTAGACAACATTGTTTGGAGGTCAATGACCGATCTGAATATCAGACTGTTCCCGAAACAACATTGCCCGGATTTTGAGAGAAAAAGATCGGTAAAAATGATCTCAGGAACGTCTGACATATAATCTAATGGATTAAACGGCGAATGACACACAGTGTTTAACCTTGGCCACCAAACAATGCGCCTACTACTTCTCTTCGATGCAACCTGAAAATGGACTAAAAAGAAGTGCATAATAAAATCACATACAACAAGGAATCCACAAATGAAACACGGCTACTTAACATCAAATTGACATAATTGTTCAACAAAATCGTACAAGTAACATGCAGCTTATCTCGATAACAGAAGACAACAGAGAGAGAACGAACACGGCGCGTTCCGATTTCCTATGTCGTTAGACAAACGAAAGTTTGTTTCACAGAGTTTTCTTTACACATTTTAACCCATAGATCTTTTTTTAGCGAATAATTCATGCATAATTAAAATACATCATCTCATTAGTAGATCGTTTCCTTCAGTTAATATACTAATTTATTTATGTATGTAAAATTATTTATACTATTTTCAGACGTTAATTAAAATTGGGCCTATTTTTTATACATTTATAAAGTAATAGTTCAACGCCGTTGTTCTACATAATAAGAAATCCAGATTTCGATAAAAAAAAACACAAAGACGTATCTGCTTTGCGTAAATCCGCTTTTATTTTTCAGATAACACTTCCCTGCATAAATTCGATCAAATTCTAGGAATGATTCTGCAGTATTACCGACTTAAACTTTCCTGAGATCAAAATTTCCACAATGGCAGTTTGCAACAATGCCTTGATTTTACAAAGACTCTTTATCTAAAAAGTCGGTTCAGTTCTCTGGCGTCTCCCGCAAAAGTGTCCGCTGTACTGCAGCGTGCTGCTACCATTAGTAATTCATACAATAATGCTGCGAGTCTAAGAGCGCTGATCGTACACACAGTTACTACTTGGTAACTACAAGGAAGCGATTACTTCAAAATTTGATCATGTTCGTAAGTCTCGCTTAGAGAGACAAAAATCCGTTTAAAACTAAGCTCTTGAAGGTTTTCATTATAATTACAATTGTTCGTCTTACTGAAGTTGACTGACCGAGGTATTATAAAGGACCCTTGTTACGTCCGTTATTGTTCGGACAATAGACACGGAAGCTCGTAAATAACACAATTGTCCGCTTGCAGACCATGTTGCCGTACAGAACACCACATTTACAAAAGACAAAAAGTAGTACTCGTGGAAAACCCATAGTATTAGTTAGAGAGTGGGAAAGTAATGTGCAAAAGCGCCCGATATCTTCGGATAATGTAATGCAAAATAGTGATTGACCCTCGCGTGTTCTAACAAAGACGCGAATCGAAGAAACAGCTTTCATTCCTGGTGCGAATACGTAACTGCAAAAGCACGTCCCGTGAAAGATACCGAAAAATCATGTATTTTAGAATTACGCCAGTGCATCTAGAGCAAGTAACTGTTTCACTATTCAATTATCCTGGTTGGCGTAGCTTCTAAAGGCGGCCATACACGTAACTACATGCTTGACAAACAGACTTGCGCAAGTATACTTCAGCAAGCATCCACAAATTCATGGCGCCAATACACTGTTGAAGCATGCCTGTACATGCTTTAGTTTGTTTACCAAAAAATGCCGAGATCAGACGACGATATGCAGCATTTGGTATCCTTTTTGATTGTGTTACTAAAAGAAACAAAAGATAAAATGTGATACGGGGAGTAAAGAGTGGTTAAAGAAACGAAAACGTTACTGTTTCTTCCTTCTTTCTCCACGTAAAATTGTGTTCTTTGACTTGACCTACAGTACAGTACAGTACAACCTTCGTACAAATGTAATTTGACAGAACCAGATGAAAGTAAAATCAAGCCAGATCGCTGACAAATACTTGCGCAAGCCTCCCTATTCTTGGTACACGGGCTTGAACGCTTGCGCAAGCACGCATAATTGAAATTCGCTCAAGCATCAAGCTGCTTGTACAATCCTGAATCTTGCCCAAATTTATTCTACAAGCTCTCAAGCATGCTTGGGCAATCACGTTTACGCAAGGGGGCTTTTCAAGCGTGGAGTTGCTTGTGAGAGCACCTTAAATGCCCGTCTCAGTAACGCAAGACAAATTTCTACACTTTAGATGTCGGTGACAGGTTGAACGACGTTCACAGAGTCAGGCGGAAATCCAGAGACGTGAAGAGAATGCTGCCTAACTGAACTGAAGTTACAACACCAAGCAATATGATTTATCGCCTTGATTATAAATTCAAAAGACTGACTAAAGACATGCCTCACATTACTCAACCAAAGAAAAGGTTACACTAGCAGGCGCAACTAGTGACTAGAGTCATATCAACGCTTCGCAACTCGCATACGTACACAGAATATGAGTCGTTTACAACAGATGGCTTTCATCACCACCTGACATTCTCTACAATGTATCTTTCGTACTCTAATTTCGCTGTGCCCCTGTTCCTTCCATCGCGAGCCTTGACTATTCCCGGATGCCATAGTAAATGTTCCACTAAACTGGCTCTTTTTCTGATAAGTGTCTCCACCACAACTTTTTTTTAAAACGTTTCTTCATTTTATACTTTATCTGTTAGCTTAATTCTTTACATTCGGCGACAGCACCATATTCCAAATGTTTTCTGGTTCTTCTCCGGCGGATTTCCGATGCCCCAAGTTTCATTTCCACACACGGCTGTGTTCCAGATGTACACTACCAGAGTTTTCTCCCGCTGTTCCATATCATACATCGGTAAACCTCTTTTATTAAAAGAAGCCATCTTCACCTGTGCCAATCTATTCTGATACCTTCGTGACTAAGTAATACTGTATCAGATTGCTTTCTACATAAGAGAACTATTTCACTTCTTCAGCTATTGTGTCGTTCTCAGTTTTGTTGTGAAGCATGTCGTTATTCTTCTTTCTACTACCTTTCATTACCTTGGTCTGTGCTATGTTTATGTTTCATGATAGTTATGCTGAACATTACTTTCAACGTGTCCTTTAAATCTTCCTTACATTCGGCCTAGAGAGCCGTTTGCGATCCTTAACACTGATGCCTGCCCCCACAGAGCTGCTATTACTGTTCTGAAATTTCCTTTCACTTTCTTTCGAGATTCTTCTTGTATAAAATTAATAATCAGAAATTTTTATTGTGTGCTTATTGTAAAATATAATTGTCATTATATGGATTAATAGGCGAAATTACTCCAGTGGCTCTGATGCACTTCATAAGAGTAACCCAGAAACATCCAACGAAGGAAACGTCATAAACGGGATTATTTTTAACTAAAACCACAAACTGCGGGAGATCGTCTCTATATGTAGAAAGGAGCAGGCAAAGACTAATGAACATACGCCCAGAGAAGTCTGGTTTAGTCATTTTATTCATAGCAAGCAAGTTATTCATGCAGCACCTTGTACAGTACATTCCCATGGACTACGGCGACCGGAGCACCCACATACATGCTATGGAGAAACCCTCGTACCGTGTTGGCCGCGCAGTATCAGTACTGTTTTAGCCCCAGTGTGAGGCGGGGATTATTTGCCAGCGCCTCATGGGACTGAAGGTTATTGCAGGACGCCTTGAAGGTGCTAACTTTCTCTATTTTCAATTAAATGTTATTGAAATTTTTATCCTTAATTTGTGTACTTCAAATTACGAGGGTGAGTCAAATGAAAACCTTAAATCTGTAATAACAAATCGACATATCGCGCCGTTATCCTGTAAGCTGGTAAGTGTGCTACAAACAGCGTGCAGAATGGCCTGCATGTGGCAGCATAGTGCAGATGCACACATACCGTCGCAGTATCAGTATAAAGATGGCTGCCCCACTTGTGACTTGCACCAGGGAAGAATAGCGTTCTGTTATTCGGTTTTTGGGTAGTGAAAGGTGTGAAACCTATTGAAATTCATCGACGAATAAAGGTTCAGTACGATGATGTAAGTTTGTCACAGCAGCAAGTCTAAGAATGGAGTAGGAAGTTCGCAAATGGTTTGACTTGAGTGGAAGATGCTCCTCGTCCAGGTCAGGCACAACGAGTCGTGACTCCACAGAACATTGCAGCAGTTGAAGCCATAGTGAAGGAAAACCGCCGAGTGACATTGCAGCATGTTTACAGATTAGTCATGGGTCCATTCTGATGAAGAGGTACGCCACACGGTGCATGAGTGGTTGAGCGGACTACCGAAAGAATTTTTTTCTAAAGGAATTTATGCACTTTGTAAGCGCTGGAGGACTTGCATTGTGCGTGGGGGAGGTTATTTTGAAAAGTGTTACAGCTTCCAGCAGAATGCAACCTCAATTGGGCCAAAAATTTGTAAAATCTAACTCAAAATTCTTCTTACCAATCAATGCAGCGACTTCCACAGTTTGGAGTTCATAAAAAGGCATTGGAACTTTTGAAATTTGTAAAATATTTTCTCAGTGAACAAGGTCATAACAACCTTCGTATTGAACCATACGTCAATGAATTTCTACCTGCATTTGGAAGAGTATCTTTTATTTCAATTCCATCATCACTGTAAGCAAACCTTCTAAGAATAGCATCTCCAGTACTTGAAGACTATGTAAAAATTACAGAAAGAACTCATCATATCTGTGTAATCTTTGAGGAATCCACCAAGTGTTCCGTGTAGATAAAAGAACTTCATTTTTGTTGCTCTCTATTTTTCCATTGTTAAATACACTCCTGGAAATTGAAATAAGAACACCGTGAATTCATTGTCCCAGGAAGGGGAAACTTTATTGACACATTCCTGGGGTCAGATACATCACATGATCACACTGACAGAAACACAGGCAAATAGGCACAGGCAACAGAGCATGCACAATGTCGGCACTAGTACAGTGTATATCCACCTTTCGCAGCAATGCAGGCTGCTATTCTCCCATGGAGACGATCGTAGAGATGCTGGATGTAGTCCTGTGGAACGGCTTGCCATGCCATTTCCACCTGGCGCCTCAGCTGGACCAGCGTTCGTGCTGGACGTGCAGACGGCGTGAGACGACGCTTCATCCAGTCCCAAACATGCTCAATGGGGGATAGATCCGGAGATCTTGCTGGCCAGGGTAGTTGACTTACACCTTCTAGAGCACGTTGGGTGGCACGGGATACATGCGGACGTGCATTGTCCTGTTGGAACAGCAAGTTACCTTGCCGGTCTAGGAATGGTAGAACGATGGGTTCGATGACGGTTTGGATGTACCGTGCACTATTCATCGTCCCCTCGACGATCACCAGAGGTGTACGGCCAGTATAGGAGATCGCTCCCCACACCATGATGCCGGGTGTTGGCCCTGTGTGCCTCGGTCGTATGCAGTCCTGATTGTGGCGCTCACCTGCATGGCGCCAAACACGCATACGACCATCATTGGCACCAAGGCAGAAGCGACTCTCATCGATGAAGACGACACGTCTCCATTCGTCCCTCCATTCACGCCTGTCGCGACATCACTGGAGGCGGGCTGCACGATGTTGGGGCGTGAGCGGAAGACGGCCTAACGGTGTGCGGGACCGTAGCCCAGCTTCATGGAGACGGTTGCAAATGGTCCTCGCCGATACCCCAGGAGCAACAGTGTCCCTAATTTGCTGGGAAGTGGCGGTGCGGTCCCCTACGGGACTGCGTAGGATCCTACGGTCTTGGCGTGCATCCGTGCGTCGCTGCGGTCCGGTTCCAGGTCGACGGGCACGTGCACCTTCCGCCCACCACTGGCGACAACATCGATGTACTGTGGAGACCTTACGCCCCACGTGTTGAGCAATTCGGCGGTACGTCCACCCGGCCTCCCGCATGCCCACTATACGCCCTCGCTCAAAGTCCGTCAGCTGCACATACGGTTCACGTTCACGCTGTCGCGGCATGCTACCAGTGTTAAAGACTGCGATGGAGCTCCGTATGCCACGGCAAACTGGCGACACTGACGGCGGCGGTGCACAAATGCTGCGCAGCTAGCGCCATTCGACGGCCAACACTGCGGTTCCTGGTGTGTCCGCTGTGCCGTGCGTGTGATCATTGCTTGTACAGCCCTCTCGCAGTGTCCGGAGCAAGTATGGTGGGTCTGACACACCGGTGTCAATGTGTTCTTTTTTCCATTTCCAGGAGTGTATATGATCTTTCATGCTTATTTTATCAGCAAGAGATGAAGTGAAATGCAACAAAACTAATGATGTAATAAAAGGATGTTCAGTTGTTTATATGGTTATAAAATAAAAAACTTTGAGACATTAATTCTTAATTTTTTATTGGATTTTCCATCAAATATGGGGGTTAATCTGATTCATGAGCTTTAACTATCCTGAAGCCCATGTACAACTGAGTAGGGTTAGAAAGAATGCATCTCCTATATGGATGTTAATTTCACTATCATTGTCAGGAACATTTAGGTTATATCTACTTTACTCATCTACAGGGACTGAGTAAAACTGACAACTTCCAGTATCGTTCATTTAATAAGGATAACATTCAATTATGCCATTTCTAAAACAAGCACCACTGAAGTCAATTAAGTTATCGCTTTTATCAGTTGTAGTTATTTCTAAATCTTGAATAATATGAAAAACTGAAACATATAGCTTACACTTTTGTCTATTTTTCAACATAGTCTCCATTTTTTACACACTTTTGAAGACGGTGCTCCAGTTTTTGTATTCCTAAGTCAAAGTAGTCTCCTGCCAACTCGTTGAGGAATTGTGTGACCTCTGCCCGGACTCCAGCGTCGCTCTTGAAGCGTTTGCCACGTAAGTGTCCCTTTAGCTTGGAGAAGAGATGACAATAGCTGCCTCTAAGTCTGGGCTGTATGGGAGATGGGGCATAGCAGTCCGCCCAAATTTCTTCAAAAGCTCCTCTGTTTGACGAGTGATGTGGGGTCGAGCATTATCGTGAAAAAGCACTACTCCCTCTGTCAGTCGTGCTCTCTGGCGATTCTCGATTGCTCACTGGAGTTTGGCCAATGTTTCACTATATCCGACTGAGTTTATTGTCGTCCCAGGTTGCATGAAATCAATGAGAAGTACCCCCTTCCGATCCCAAAACACAGTCGGCATAACCTTTCCTGTCGACTACGTTTGTTTGAATTTGGTGGCGGTGAACCAGGGTGACGCCACTGACGATATTGTTGTTTTAGGGGTGTAATGAAACACCCACGTTTCATCTCCCGTGTCGATAGAGTCCAACAACTTCTCCGAGTTGCTTCCCCCTCACATTGTTGGAGAAACTTGTGAGCACAGTTGCTCGTTGTGTCTGTCAGTCAGCATCTGAGAGACCCAGTGAGCACACACCTTCCAATAACTCAACGTTTCCGTTAATGTTCTTTCAATTGTGCTGTGGGAGGCGTCAGGAATGCAGTCAACAAGTTCACAGACAGTGACCCTCCGATCTTTGAGCAGCTCGCTGTAGGTCTTCTGGACAATTGCATCCGAAACCGGCGGTCTTCCACTCCATTCTTCATCATGAGCTTCCGCGCGACCCTCAGCAAAAGCTCTGCACCGTTTGCGGACTTGCTATACGGACATGCACTCTTTACCATAAACCTTAGTCAGTTGCTGATGAATCTCCATGGGTTGTAACTTCCTTGCGTGGAGAAATCGGATTACTGCTCGAACCTTGCACTTGGCGGGAGCGACGATCAACACTTCCATCTCAGATGGCTGCCAAGCCAACACTGAGCGACATAGCGAATCGCGGACGGGAGGAGTCGAGAGTGGGGAAACCACTACTCTCGGCACTGTTGTCGGATTTAGCATAACACCTTCCCTCAAGGCTGGAGCTCATTGGGAACCTTACTTTTCGTACAACCCTCGTATGATGAGACGAATGTTTAAAATTCCGTTTAGGGTAATAGAAGTAAGGGGAATTATTTTACAATGGTTTCCTACACACGCTAAGTTCACCTCCGTACTGCAGTGTGGTTTTCTGCTGCGACAGAGACCGTGGAGGTGCAAGGACCAGGCGCCGCCAGCAGAAGAGTCTCGCCTCAGGGAGACGGCAGCAAGATTAGTCTCTTCTCTAACCCTGTCTCTCTCTACAAATGAGTCCCTGTTCCACTTCGAAAACCAATGGCCTTTCTTCGGCGGTTGGCTTTGACGAAACTCCTGCGCTGGCTCCTTCCTTATTACTACCGCAACTAGTGTTGTGGGCAGGTTTATGCCACAGCTACGAAGGAAGTATTTGTAAATTACCTGGTGAGGTCAATTTTTCACGAGGAGTGTCACTGGTAATATCTGTGCTTTCTTTGCCGAGTTTGACCGTAACTGTTTGGCTCTTATGTCCTACCCCAAGACGCAGCCGTTGCACAAAATTCGCCCTGACAGGCGGTCGGGAGCCTCGCATCGACAAATGTGTGCCACGCGGTTCCTCTGTTGTCTGTGCCGATCACGCCACCGGCTGCTTTAAAATGTGTATCTTTAGAGTGCATAACATATTTTCAGTACTATCCATCCTGCTTTACGGTGACGAATCTAGCTATTCGTATCACTACAGTGTGAGCTGCTGCAACACAAGCCACTGAGATTTTTGCCTTTTCCTGTTCCTGAACAAGAAAGAACGTCACTAACTATCAGTTATAGGATATGCATTACAAGGATTTGGCACAATTGTTCAAAAACTCGCGCAAAATAAACATGACATTAAGAACGTTTCACAAGGAAACCGAGACCAAAGGGATCATTATTTGTAACAAGATACGGCACGAGTCGCCGTTACTGTAGGGTAGGCCAGTCGGAGTTTGTATGAATTAGAGATCTTGATGCACGAGAGTGAAAATTTGATCGTAACGTAACTTAACCATCAAGCGGAATCGGTTAAGAAAGGGCAATGTTCAATAAAAAAAAATAGGGATGAAACTATAGCAACATTTATTCCCATTGCAGTTGCGCAAGCTCCTCACATAATCATCAATCAGAACCATTTATACAGTGACTAAGAGCATTAACAGCTTGGGCCTGTCTATAAAAGGCATAACAGTCTTAAAATAAACCAAACAGATTATATGTGGAAAGGAAGAACCGGAAAATGGACAATTGTATACTCAATTATCCGACGTATCTCTGGAGAAATGACTCATTTTGTGCTACATGGAAGCGGAAATGTAGAGATTAAAGAATCAAAGGTGACACGCAGGCACACACACACACACACACACACACACACACACACACACACACACACCACAAGACCGCTAGCAACCTGCATTCCCCTCGTCAACTACTCCAGAGCCCCTATTAGCACACATAATTCATTACGGTCACCGACCGTCATATCTCCGTGAAATGTACTTAGTAAAGGAGAGAGACTGAGCAGATCTACGTACGAGAGTTGGAAGTTAAATAGTGGCAACCATTTATTCACAACCGATTCAAAAGAGTTACATGTTTGCACCTGTTAGTGTCCTTCAAAGTAGTCACCAGCGTTGTGTAGAATCCGTTGCCAGCGATGTGGAAGGCGTAGTATTCCGTTAGCAGAGACGGTTCTGTTATCAGGTGTGAATGGAGCGGTCTGCTGCCTGTCGGATCTCAGGAACAGTTCTGAAGCGAATGCAAGAAGAGGCTCCTTCGGACTCCAATCAGAGTCACAAGGACTTATTTCCTGGAAGCATGGTGGATGGTACAGCGCTTCCCATCTCATCGACCGAACAGAGCAGCCACAGCTTGCGCTGTATGCGCCCGCGCATTGTCGTGCAAAATGATGGGTGGGCCGCTTCATTCGCAAAACTGGTCGCAAGTGATGCTCCAAAAACGAACAGTAATACGACTTAAGTCCTTGTGACTTCGATTTGATTCCGAAGAAGAAGGAACCTCTTGTTGGCATTCGCTTGGGAACTGTTCCAGAAATTCGACAGGCAGCAGACCCCTCCATTCGCACCATCAACAGAACAGCCTCTGCTAATGGTATACTACGCCTTCCACATCGCTGGCAACGGGTTCTACACAACGCTGGTGACTACTTTGAAGGACAGTAACAGGTGCAAACATGATACTCTTTTATATCGGTTGTGAATAAATAGTTGCCACTATTTAAGTTCCAACCATCGTACAAATATGCGACACTCAAAGGACTGCCTGGTGCCAAGTGTAAGAGTCCACAAATGAAGCCGCTGTTAACCTTAATAAATGACACATGCGAAATATTGGAAATTGCGTTAAAGCGTTCTCGAAACGTACTTAACACAGAGAAAAACACTTTGGGAAGCTATTTAACATCACGGGACAAATGCAATAAAACCATTCGAATATGTGAATGGCTCTCGAAGTGTGTTGTGCAGAGTTCTTGTTAAGTAAAAAAGTTGAGTCATAGCATGAAATCTTTTAGAACAAACATAAAGAACTCAATTAACAGTCGCATCCTTCAGTAACAGTACGATAAAACAAAACAAAAGTTATTTAAATACAAGGTTCATGATAAAATTAAAAATCAAAATATGAAACATGAATATCATTACCAAAATAATTACAATGATTAAATACTACAACAAGTTAAATTTGAGTTCATTAGCCAGCCTTAGAACTCTGATGGCACTAATGTCGGTAGACTTTTTCAATACATCTCTGTAAGTCGCAAATCTATAAATATAAAACGACGATTCAGTAATGTACTAAAGTTTCCCCAAAGTGATGAATAATTTTACCTTATTTTCACTATGTTAACAGCCTGGTCCAATATATTTCTACTATACTTTCGTGCCGTGTGGTCGTGTCTTGCTTGAATATTAAAAATCCCGCCACATCCCTTGTGTGGCGCTGTCTATCAATGTGATGCCCCCTGGCGGTTGTTTTCACGAGCAGGCGCATCAGCGGCCAGGGAGGAAGGGTGTTCTCTTTCGGGGCCTGCTGTAAGGCAGAACTAGAATGCAGTTTGGCTTCCTCTTGCGATTGTGGTTTTTCCTCTTGTATCTCTGAGGCGCGTAGCGATGTATTTAGATTTTGTTGTGACACGCTTACCATCGCACTGTTATGGGAAATATAGTGGAGCTACGTTCTGTTAAGTATTCATCTAAGTAGCTGAACTGTTAACTATTTTCCTCAGGCTTTCAGTTGTGGTTACTCATTGTCAGTCTCGTGTTTTACACCCAGCGAGCATGTGTGTTCCCGGCCTGTTTAGGCACCACGAATAGTGAGTGGCATCTGTTTGATCGATTTGCGAGGTTTCCAGCGTGATGTGCCGTTCCTAGTGGAATACTTACGTTTGCCACTGTGTGAAATGTCTGAAGTTCAGTCCATGGAAGTTTATTCACGATGCTGTACATTGAGATCTGGTTTTTGCAATCCGATTGATATCCTGTGTTTGGTTTCTGTAATACTGATTGCTCCATTCGTGTTTATTTCCAACGAAATCTCCACTGAGTTTGACGCTATGCAGTGAGCGTATAGGAATAGAAGTGCTTTGGAATTGTTACTTTCACTGTCGCGTTACTTGGTAGCTTGATATGTAAAAGTACGGTCTAGCCTCGGTCATGATATACAAGCACTAATTTACTTTCCTGTGGAAGGCCCCGACGACCTTTTGTCAGTGTGGTTCGCAGTGGGATTGAATGACCTGTGTGTTCCTTATCTGTCACGTATCACGAGTTTGGGAATAGGTTGTGGCTCTTTAGTGAGTAGCTCCGGTGCCACGTGTGGTCCGCGATTAGGCGCACTTGTGTGTTTTAGTACCACAACTACGTGAGAGATGAGCCACTTACTGTTAATCTGTCTGGTATCTTGTACTCGCTTGTGTTCAGATCTTGTAGCTTCTGGTTGAAATTTTATTTATTCAGTATCTCAGTAATGTGACGCAAGTAGTTATTTAGTCGGCGAGGAAATAAGTTTGCAGGGCATTCGAGAGGTACGACAAAGTCTCGTGTGTATACCGTGTGGAACTTCGAGTAAACTATGACTGTAGTCATTGCTGTAAGCTAAATGGCCACAGTGGCCTTGCCTGTAGACATGTGGTTTGCAAGATCCATGTCAGAGAGAATTAAATTTGACTGGCTGTATGTTAATTTGTGGCTAAACTCTTAGATCAGCGACAGTGGCAGTCATGGCGGTGCTTGTCTAGTGCTCTTAGGTTGGCATCCCATCAGTTCAGTCTTCGACATAACCAATGAGAGACGAGAAGAAAGGGAATGTATTTCTACCACTACATTGAAACCAGTGTCTTGTATGCTGTTTTCGGTGTATTAGTGAGTTTCGAGAGGAATATTTTGTGATTATGACGGCGAGTGCTACAAAATAGACTGAGGTTGATTCCTGTCTCACGATTAATTGCAGATACGAAAACGTATCAGATGTGGTGGTGAAATGAATACGAAATAGATCTTTGTGAGCACACTAAGTGAATCAAAGGTTTTTTATTTACATCGTGGGAGAAGGCACGTGGATCAATGTTTAGTAATATATCGAATGTGCTACTGCATAATGAATAAACATTTATCCACATACCTGATCCATATACCTCCTCCGACGATTTAGTTAAAAAGTTGATCCACTACCTCCTCCCATGATTTTTCCTGAAAAACATTGATATACTTACTCATTTTGCTTGTGCAGATAGATTTCGTAGCTACACAGAAATATTTCACTGCTCTTTTGAATATGTCGTGGGTTGCGATGCTGTCTTGGTTTGCAGACGCAAGCACAGTTCAAACAACTGCGACTCAAACAAAGAGCAGTTACATTTATAATCCTAGTTTACAGCAATGTTTCACCCTTCCTTCTGATGTATTACTTCTAAGCATGTCTACCTGCTACTCTCTCAATTGCTGTGCAACACAGCTAATACACCATATTTTGTTCCCATCACACCTCACGGCAAGCGCTGACAACATTCCTGCGCGAAACACGTTAAGTATGCCACTGGCCCTATTCTAGACTTTTACCTTAATGTGTTCTGTTATTGTTCGTTGTTGGACGATCGTGCGCTTGCTAAATTGTCGCCGCCTTGTGTTCATCTGCATTTATCTTGAGTGTTCCCAATGTGATTTTGGTATTACTTGTCTGTGATCGGCGTATGGCTTCAGGATTGCGGTTGTACATTTTGAGTGATTTTAAGAAACGAGGTCCTGCTGGTCGTTTGCATGAATTTTAACTATATTTTTCCACGTCGCTTATTTTACAGCTGTGTCCATGTTTATTTAATTGAACCTATGTAGTGGGTAAGGAGCACTGGACGTGCGTTCGTTGTCCCATGGTCCCCTTTTTCAGTGATGGTCTTAACGTTTAATCTCTAAAGTCTTACCCGAGAATTGTTCTAGTTCTGTAGTGACTGACTAACCTTAAGACGCTGACCTTAAACTGAATATCTAACTTAAGCTTCAGCTAGTGTTCGTCAGCCTGTCATAAGGGCCTTATAGTATAGTTGTGACGCAAAGCACGTTAATGTTAACTGAATGTGAGCACTCTGGCTTAAGTAGCTTGGGTGTGGTTAGAGCGTCTGCTACTGTCTACTTATTTCAAGTAACTTTTATTACCAACTGGGCATGTTATGTCACTACACTACTTGATGCAGACTTCTCGTTTCTTACCCTCTGTGCTTGTGGTTTTCGTGTTTAATAATTATTGAGGTCAGAACCATTAATGTTTATACGATTTAGTTTTTATGGTAGTGATTAAGAGTATTTTTTACACGTTTTTAAATGGCTGGTCGGTGTGGCCGAGCGGTTCTAGGCGCTTCAGTCCGGTCTCAGGTTCGAATCCTGCCTGGGGCACGGATGTGTGTGATGTCCTTAGGTAGTTAGGCTTAAGTAGTTCTTCAATTCTAGGGACTGATGACCTCAGATGTTAAGTCCCACGGTGCTCAGAGCCATCTGAACCATTTGCTTTTAAATGTCATCGGGCAGTGGTGATTTTGCTTGGAGCGAGATCTGGAGAGCAGGTGTATTCCGCTTTCCTTGCGTTTTTCTCCCTCGGCAGTCGATGGGGTGCGCCCCATCATTGCAACCGATACCGCAATGGTCCAGCCATTACGAGTCCTCACTTGCGGTACCTGACTCAATCAAGGGAACCGTGTTTGGGGAATTGCTAATGAAATGTAAAGAAAGAGAAAAGAAAATTTAAAAGTTGGAAAATAGATTTGTCAGCCCAAAAGAACCAATCACAAAAACCTAGCACTCCACTCGCCCTTCTACGTTCCCTGCTGTTGCATCGCGTCCATCCTTCGATATTGCTTTGCTCTACTAGAAAACGTAAATGAAGTTCTGATTATTATAATCATACACTATTCAGCAAATGTAAAAATTTAAAGTCAATTATTTTGTAACCTTTTGCTCCATTTTTCTTGCATGATCGCCTGTTTGCTGTTTCGAAGCTTTACATTTCTTTGTATGTGAAGAAAAAACTACTAAATTGTTAGGAGTTTCTGCTTACGTTACTCGATATGACAGCAGTTTGTTCGTGTTCTTCACAGAGTGGAATAGCAAGATGTTAGATTTGTTGTAATGGTACAGGAAATTTAATCGTGCGTATTTGTTTTACTATTTTAACTCGTGTTGGCTAATTTTGTGCTAGTGTTTACTACACGTTTGTCGTAGGTTGTCTCTCGTCTGATCAACATTACATTGTTTAGAAACTTCGCATTCTACTATTTTCGAAAAGTGAACTAGCGAAGAGTCGTCGGGTATTGTTTGACAGACGTGTCGCTTCGGTAACTGATTCGTCAGTTTTGTCCGGAATTCTACGTATCTATTCTCTCTGTGACGTGTTCATTTCGTTCTGCTTCTTCGTATTTTCTATCTGTGACATAGTATTTTCTTTCCGTTCCATCCTTGTCTCTCTTAAATTACCTAACAAACCCTTTCTGTAATTTATTATACTTACTAATACTCGTCTGTAACTGTGGCGCTAATTTTAATAACAGCATTCTCAGATTCAACAGAAATACTGACAGAAAGCAACAGGGGTAGTTTGTGCATAAGAAACCTGCGTGGTAGCACGTCGTGGTAGTTGCCAACTATTGAATTCCAGTCGCTCACAAAATAAATTTTAATACACGCGTCACAAAGATGAATGTTCCGTAAATCAGAGAGGAAAGAACTCGAAACCTGTACACCAAATAAACTGGACGCAAAATCTGTTACAAAGCTGTCATTGCGCACAAACAAGTTTTTCACGAATCACAAAAATGACAATGAAAATTTCAATAACTGAAAGAAAATTGAAATATTAGTGCATATGCAAGTAGCGTTGATTTGCTTTGGAGAACGTGTTGCCAAACCACCCAAGCACAGAAAAAGCAGAGATCCTACTCGAAAAGGGTCGACATGTGTAAACTTTCTATGAAAGATCATCTGTGTATGAGGAAACTATACTGAAAGAAACAAAATGTGTACGCATTGTAAACTATATATCTAAAACTCAGTACCGACGTACATTACGAATGTTGCGTGATATGAAGTGCAATGTTTGACTTGAAATGCCTGCAAAAATAAATTATTGCTCCACCCGGAAGAAAGTAATTGTTTGAAATTACCAATATCGTTCACTGAAAATTAATTTGCTTGCTATAACGACACACAATAATCCTGACTAAGCACTGTTTGCTCAAGAATGCAAGATGAGATCTGCCCTGAAATAAATGACTTACCTCTTGCACAGCACGCTGTTTTTGTCTCTGGAGTACTGACGTTGTCGAAAGCAAATACAAGTTAGTAGATGCATCAACTAAAGAAAAATAAGCTACTCAAAACTAATTTCTCCTTTTTGATCGTCAGAAACAACCTGTGACTTTGTGGCGTAAAGTGCAAAATAGTCAAAACTTCACTATAAATCATGGAAAGAAAATCGTTCTTGGAAAATTTGCACCGATTATTAACAAAAAGGACTGCAATCAGAAGACTAAAAACTGCAAAATTCTTTCATATAAATCAGGCCTCTCAAACAGTTGCATAATTTTTCACAATGGAAAAAAATCAAATTAACACTAATAATAAGTTATTAGTTATCTACGAGACAAAGATTTTCTTAAATTAATTGTTCTGACAAACCTATCATTTTTGTGCATGCCTTCGTTACCATGCGTTCGCCATAATGAGGTATTCCAGACAGTTGCTGCCAGTTTGACAAATAATAGGTCTCATTCTCTGAAAAAACTCGACTGCTCAGTACTATGCCACAAATAAGCATGCACGACTGACTGGCAACTAAACTACAGATAAAACTACACACAGTCAAGGATCTTATTCACTACTCATGCAGTGTGCTCATTTATCTTTGTCCCAGTACAGTATATACAATAGCAGAAAACATATGTGAACCTTGCAATTTCTGTGTCTGGTCAGTATTTCCAAAACTCAAGAACTACGATAGTCTTGTTATTTGTTTCACTGAAGTTCTGTGCTGTGCAGGGTTGTTTCAATACAGTGCACATGTACAAGTGGTGCGAATTTCGTGTAATTCCACACTCGCAGGACAAATCTGCATCACATGAATGATCCACTTTTGCGTGTTGCATTTTGCCAACGGGGACGCCACCCCGATGGCAAATGAGTGATCTCCGAACAGCGTTGGGCAGATGGTTTCCTAGGCTAGCGCTCTCTCTCTCTCTCTCTCTCTCTCTCTCTCTCTCTCTCTCTCTCTCTCTCTCTCTCTCTTTTTTTTTTTTTTTTTTAACGGATATCTGGCGGCAGCTTATTCTTCCATGTGATGATATGGTCTGGTGTTCCCTTCAGTGGTTGAGTCGTAGCGATGTTCTTTCTAGATTTCAGGCGACAAACAACTTGATGATAATGCAGTAGATGACGACCCGACAACTGATCTTTGATCTCTCTGCAGCCACGCCCCTTTTGAGAGTACGAGGAGGGGAGGTTGCTATTCCACCACTCGGGCAGAGTTTGTCAACTTTGAGTTCATACATCCAGACGTGATTCGGACAGTCTCATTGACTACAGTGTCGACCTGCTCGGCGTGAACAGATGCTCTCTACACCAGCCAGGCGCACTCTGCAGCTCATACACACAAAGCAAGTTCAGAAGTCCTCAGGACATTAGGACTAGCTCCCCAGGTGGTGACTGTGAGCTTTCTCAAAATATTGTTCCTTGCATAGACCTCGAACCTGGTATTACGACTATATTTCTTGTAGGACAGTGTACACTCAGGAGTAACACTGAGATATACCGGTGCTGGTTAGAGCTAAAGTCGTTTATCTGCAGGTGACGTCCAGTTCTCACCCCCCTTGAGCTGCCTCTACTTGTCAGCACGGATGAAATGCCTATTGTGTTCTGTAATGGACTGATCAATGGTGTAAACATTAAAAAGCACAGGCGCGAACACATTGCCATGAGGTAGGCCGTCCTTGTGTATGTGCCATCTGCTCTTCTTATCCTGGAGAGACTTGGACTGTTACATTCTGCACGAGAGTGCTTCTGGGGGATGTTAGTTGGCAATCACTTGTCAGCCGAGAGATATTCAACAGCTGTCTGTGGTTGATAGGCAGCTGTTAAGCCGACGAATCCAACTCCAGTTAGCTCTCCCTGTTCGAAACTATACCCATTGTGTTGAGTAAGGTTCAGTATCCGACTGCAGCACGATTTTGCAGATTGAAAACCAGCTTGTCGGAGGAATGAACTTTCCTTCGATTATGCTGTTAATTCGGTTAAGAATAATGCGTTCGAAGATGTTGAGACGTTGGTAGACACTCGGATATTCGGCGAAAGCTCCTTACCTGGCTTAAGCAATGTAACCACGCGAGCTTTAAAATGAACTAAGTTTTTTTCCCCTTGTGTTCTCGTTCCGCATCAGCGCAGCGTCGGCATGGTTATGAACGGATTTGGTGCGGTTGGTTTGAAGGCTGGCCTGATGCCCTTCCTCCCGCCGCGTCGTACCTCCAAGGAGCTGTCTGCGAGTGGTGACATTAGGGGGAAAGTGAGATAAAGTACTCTAAATGTTTACTAATCGTTGGCGGGACTTGGGCACCAATGGTAAACAGTCTGAAAACCAGTCACGCTGGCCGGCACACCGACCGTTGTCGGAATCCGCTGTGCGAATTCTGTTGGGGGCCAGCGCATCTCCCCGTCCCTAAAGCGGAGCTCTAATTTTCTTGTTTCCTCCCCGTAAACAGAATAACATCTTCTTCATATGCAACTCGTGACGGCTGTGCAGGTGACTACTTAACAGGTTGCTAAGAATCGTACTGTTCTCTCTCCTCTCTGCTGTAGAATTACGTTGTTTGTACAAGTTGACGAATGGACAGGATGAAGCACTTGTCCCTTAACGCTGAATACCTCGGCTCGGAGCACAAGTCACACACTCGTGTTTGTGGACTTTACTGCCCGCGCGCTTAATTTCTAGTCGCGGTGGCGTCTGCTGGCTGCAGCGGACATCCCGCCCATTTGGTTAGTCTTTCGGGGCTAGTACGTCGTACTTCTTGCTTGAAGTAACGCATGTGAGGGAGCTTGTTGTGAATCTGTTCTTCATTCTGCAGGAACCCTTTGTTGTACAAATCCGTCTAAACTGGAAACAGAACGAACAGGTTTCTGCCGTTTTCTCTCAATTGTTCTGACCAGTATCTCATTCTTCCGAAAGATTGTATTGTTTCCGGGCCAAGAACTGCAGAAACTGAAAAGCTAAGTTATGTTTGTGACCGACAGATTTAGTGTACGTAAGAAATCGTGACACGGTTTAGTCGTGTGTATTTGGACATCCGAGACACTTAAACAATTTAGATTTGTATAATACATGACCAATATATATCGATGATAATAATAAAATAATTCCAATCCCAAAGAAAGCAGGTGTTGACAATGTGAAAATTATCGAACTATCAGTTTAATAAGTCACAGCTGCAAAATACTAACGCGAATTCTTTACAGACGAATGGAAAAACTGGTAGATGCGGACCTCGGGGAGGATAAGTTTCGATTCCGTAGAAATGTTGGAACACGTGAGGCAATACTGACCCTACGACTTATCTTAGAAGCTAGATTAAGGAAGGGTAAACCTACGTTTCTAGCATTTGTAGACTTAGAGAAAGGTTTTGACAATGTTGACTGGAATTCTCTTTCAAATTCGGAAGGTGGCAGGGGTAAAATGCAGGGAGCGAAAGGCTATTTACAATTTGTACAGAAACCAGATGGCAGTTACAAGAGTCGAGGGACACGAAAGGGAAGCAGTGGTTGGGAAGGGAGTGAGACAGGGTTGTGGTCTCTCTCCGATGTTATTCAATCTGTACATTGAGCAAGCAGTAAAGGAAACAAAAGAAAAAATTGGAGTAGGTATTAAAATCCATGGAGAAGAAATAAAAACTTTGAGGTTTGCCGATGACATTGTAATACTGTCAGAGACAGCCAAGGACTTGGAAGAGCAGTTGAATGGAATGGACAGTGTCTTGAAAGTAGGATATAATATGAACATCAACAAAAGCAAAACGAGGATAATGGAATGTAGTCGAATTAAGTCGGGTAATGCTGAGGGAATTAGATTAGGAAATGAGACACTTAAAGTAGTAAAGGAGTTTTGCTATTTGGGGAGCAAAATAACTGATGGTCGAAGTAGAGAGGATATAAACTGTTGACTGGCAATGGCAAGGAAAGCGTTTCTGAAGAAGAGATATTTGTTAACATCGAGTATAGATTTGTCAGGCAGACATTTCTGAAAGTGTATGGAGTGTAGCCATGTACGGAAGTGAAACATGGACGATAAATAGTTTGGGCAAGAAGAGAATAGAAGCTTTCGAAATGTGGTGTTACAGAAGAATGCTGAAGATTGGATGGGTAGATCACATAGCTAATGAGGAAGTATTGAATAGGATTGGGGAGAAGAGGAGCTTGTGGCACAACTTGACTAGAAGGAGGGATCGGTTGGTAGGACATGTGTTGAGGCATCAAGGGATCACCAATTTAGTATTGGAGGGCAGCGTGGAGGGTAAAAATCGTAGAGGGAGACCAAGAGATGACTACACTAAGCAGATTCAGAAGAATGTAGGTTGCAGTGGGTACTGGGAGATGAAGAAGCTTGCACAGGATAGAGTAGCATGGAGAGCTGCATCAAACCAGTCTCAGGACTGAAGACAACAACAACAACAACAACAACAACAACAATAAAATAACAATATTGTAGAAATGAATATATAGAATTTAAAAAAGTCACTCTTAACATTCTGTTACCAGTTTCCTCATGACGTTCTTGTCGAATGTAACTAATGATAGCTAACGGAAACGCGTGGTGGCAGTATATAAGGAATCACTGTGGACAAGAAGTTGACTGGCCACAGTAAGAGCGAAAAATAGTAGGGTAAGATTAGTAGACGAGATGGAAGGAGAAAATAGAAAGAGATGAGAAAAGAATGGGTAGCGTTCACAGGTTTAGTCTCCTCTTGAAAGCAGAATGATTTGGATAAGTCTCGTAGTGTATTGTATTGTATTGTATGTTAACTGGTGATCTAGAAACGACAGAGAGGCTCCGCTCCCACCGCAGCCGCAGTGGTCCACAACCCCACGATGGCTACTGCAGTCCACTTCACCTGTCCGCCGCCCCACATCGAACCCAGGGTTATTGTGCGGTTCGTCCCCCGGTGGACCACCCCCCCTCCCCCTCCCGCACTCCCCAGGGAACGCCCCACACCAGGCGAGTGTAACCCTTATGTTTGCGTGGTAGAGTAATGGTGGTGTACGTGTACGTGGAGAACTTGTTTGCGCAGCAATCGCCGACATAGTGTAGCTGAGGCGGAATAAGGGGAACCAGCCCGCATTCGCCGTGGCAGATGGAAAACCGCCTAAAAACCATCTACAAACTGGCCGACTCGCCGGACCTCGACACAAGTCTGCCGGGCGGATTCGTGCCGTGGACCAGGCGCTCCTTCCCGCCCAGAAAGCCGTGCGTTAGACTGCATGGCCAACCGGGCGGGCAGTCTCATATAACACGGCTACTGACGTGTGGTTGAAATTCAGGAGGCGTTGGAAAAATATTTAGTGTTAAGCAAAGCCAAGATGTTGGACGTATCATATGTAGTATTGCAGTTGTGGAGCAATTAAAGGTTTCTGATATATGAGAACAGGTACTCAGTACGCCAGTGACTAAGGAACAGGTTAAGCAAACAGAGGGGGGAAAACATGTCGCCTATCCGGTCGCCTCTACCTAAAGTGAGCATAGAAAGGCCTGAAGTGGTCAAGCAACCTAATACTATACACATGTCTTACGCAAGGGCCACTAACTCGAAGGTCGTGTGGACTTTTGCTGTAAATGCCATGTTGAACTACATCACAGTAGTAAAGATATGATAAGCTAAAGACTGTACAAACTGTTGTAAAACGTCAGGTGGAAATGTTCTTCTAAATTTTTTTTGATTGTATGTAACGCCTAAACACTTTGTTCTAGTAATTTGCCGTAATCTTTTACTAACTTTTGATAGAGTAAATGAGTTTCTTTAAGAAGTATTGGTTCAAGAAAATGTCCGCTAATCAACTTATGAGGATGACCTGTGACTGAACCGTGGAGGGACCCAGAAACCATAGTTCCATAATATTTTCTCCGACTTTCAGTTAATTCATTGACATCGCTATTTGAGGTAGCTATTGAACCACTGTGTTGCACTGTTTGAGAAATTCGAATGTTTCATTTTATAAGTAATATATCGACATAGACAGTACCATAAGCCTTGCTAAAATCAAGCAGGGTTAAAATGGTCCATGACATGTTTGATGTCGTCACTTATTTGAACCAGTTGCTGTGCTTTCGAAGCCTGATGGATACAGGGGCATTCAATAAGTAATGCAATACATTTTTACTGAAAACACTTTGGTTTTGTTCAGGATTACAGTGCACCATTTTATTCCCCAATCTTTTGGCCACAAAACCCTATGTTACAACATAATCTCGGTTCAGTGCGACGTGCGACGGTCTTACGCCACATTACTGGGAGGGTCTGCACGCCCCCATTGTACCACTCTACTGGTCGACGTCGAAGCTCACATCTTGCTGCATTAATAACCTCCCCATCATCCACATACTGCTTCCCTTGGAGAGCGTCCTTCATTTGGTCAAACACATGGAAGTCGAAATGTGCGAGATCCGGGCTGTAGGGTGGATGAAGAAGAACAGTCCAATGAAGTTTTGTGAGCTACTCTGGGATGCGCAGACTTGTATGAGGCCTTGCATTGTCAGAAAGAAGTTTGTTTGCTCTTTTGTGACGACGAACACGCTGAAATAGTTTCTTCAATTTACTGAGGATAGCACAATACACTTCTGAGTTGGTCGTTTCACTATGAGGGAGGACGTCAAACATAACAACCCTTTTAGAGCTCCAGAAAACTGTCACTATGACTTTACTGACTTTGGATGCGGCTTTGAACGTATTCTTCGGGGGTGAGGTGGTGTGGTGCCATCGCAAAGATTACCATTTTGTTTCCAGTTTGAAGTGATGAACCCATGTTTCATCATCTGTGACGATGTTCGACAAAAAATTGTTACAATCAACCTCAAAACGTGTAAGTAATTCTGCGCAGATTGTCGTTTGTTACTCTTTACGGTTTTCTGTTAAGCAGCTAGGTGCCCAGCGGGTACACAGCTTTCAGTATCCCAACTGGTGGACGAGTGTGTCGACACTACCAACAGAGGCTTCACCTTGTGCAGCGAAGTATTTGATTGTGATCCGTTGATTGCCTTGAATCAGAGTGAGCACACGTGTCAACATTGTGGGTATCGAAGCTGTGTGCGGCGGGCAGGTACGTGGGAGATCGGATAGATTTGTGCGAGCTTGTTGCGATGTCAACAGAAGCCTCCCCCAACGACTCGCCGTGCTTTTGTTCAAGCACTGAATATTTACGATGCTCTGGAGGAGGAGAATATTAGTGTTTAACGTCACGTCGACAATGAGATTATTAGAGACGGAGCGCAAGCTCGGGTGAGGGAAGGATGGGGAAGGAAATCGGCCGTGCCCTTTCAAAGGAACCATCCCGGCATTTGCCTGAAGCGATTTAGGGAAATCACGGAAAACCTAAATCAGGATGGCCGGAGACGGGATTGAACCGTCGTCCTCCGAATGCGAGTCCAGTGTGCTAACCACTGCGCCACCTCGCTCGGTCACGATGCTCTGGTTTTCCGTCGAAAGAAACTCAATGACAGCTCTCCGCAGCTGGAATATTCCACGATGTCCCACGACTAATTCCGCATTTATCCAACCAAAATTGGCCGAGAGCAAAAATGTGTTGCATTACTTACTGAATGCCCCCTCGTATTTATCTTTAGTAAGTTTTCAGGTAACCCGCCCGGTTAGCTGTACAGTCTAACACACTGCTTTCACGGCGGGAAGGTGTGCCGGTCCCCAGCACGGATCCGCCCGGCGGATTAGTGCCGAAGTCCGGTGTGGCGGTCAGTCTGTCGATGGTTTTAAGGTTTTCCATCTGCCTCAGCGAAGACAGGCTAGTTCCCCTTATTCCGCCTCAGTTACACTATGTCGGCGATTGGTGCGCAAACACATTCTCCACGTGAGCGTATACCATAATTAATCCCTTCGCAAACATTGGGGTTACACTCGTCTGGTGTGAGACGGGGGAGGAGGGGGGGGGGGGGGTCCACTGGGGGCCGAACCGCACAATAACCCTGAACCCTGGGTTCTGTGTGGGGCGGCGGTGGGGTGGGTGGACTGCTGTAGCCGGTTGTGGAGTTGTGAACTACTGATGGCTACGGCGGGAACGAAGCCTCTCCGTCATTTCTAAGTCCCCAGTTCCACACAATACAGTAAAATACAAGTTTTCAGGTAATCCATCAGCTGTTCGTGAAGGCTGTGCTTCAAAGCTATAGATACTGCGGGTAACATGTTGACTGGCTAGTACTCGCCTGCTTATTCAGTATTATCGTTCTTGGATATTAATCGAATTAAGTTTTATTTTCTCTCAGTAGAGCATGTACCACTAACGAGGGAGAGTTTGGAGATGCCTGTAGGAAATGGAATAATAGTATCGACAACGATTTTAACCATACCTATGCTCACTCCATCATTGCTCACTACCACAGAGGAGATTCTCATGATTGCTTTCCATATTTTGGGAAAATTCCACTGTCGAAAACGTGTTATTGTTGGAAAAAGACATGCAGTTCTTCTCCAGAGGTTCAAAAAACATCAGATTTTGCCTTTTCTCTGATGAAGTTACCGCAGTTTTTTTTTTTTCACAAGTGCTGCAGATTCAATGCGCTGTGCACCACGGAAAGGCCATGTCTGAATTTGGCGGTGCGCACGTTCTGCTTCGCTTCGTTACGCGGGTTCCTGTGTGGTTTATATAGCTCAGGTGTTGAATGTCGCTATAGTCTTCCATGTGCAGAGTCTCGTTTATTCATAATCTGACATTGTTCGAAAGTCGGCTATGAAGCAGGAGCTCCCCTTACTTTGACATGAGATTTAGGGATATGTATGCCATACAGTGCAGTAGATCCTGGACTGAATTCACATAAATAACCGTAAAATGTCGGCTCATTGCTCATTATTCTCCGGGGAATATCTGGACAGTCATTCTGCAGAATTATCAAGGTTAATCTGTTTAAGTTTCTCTAGCTTATAAGGTGAGGTTTTCTTTCGTCAGTCTGCAGTTGTGTAGCAAATTCAACAAACGATAGTGATTTTTAAATTTTTTATTTTTATGAGATGTTAAGAACTTATTCGACGTTACTACTGAATGCCAAGAAAGTTGAACGAATATATGGAAACATCATCTCCTTCAGGATAATAAACCTGATTAATTTCATTTTTACTAATATTCAACAAGAACTCGGAGGTAACCGACATTTATCTGCTACAAGATAGCGTCAGATTAACGTGAAGCTAACTTCCCGCCACATCTTGGTCAATTCAACATTTTACAAGGGCCATTTCAAAATGGTTCAAATGGCTCTGAGCACTGTGGGACTTTACTTCTGAGGTCATCAGTCCCCTATAACTTAGAACTGCTTAAACATAACTAACCTAAGGGCAGGGTGGCCGAGCGGTTCTAGGCGCTACAGTCTGGAACCGCGTGGGCGCTACGGTCGCAGGCTCGAATCCTGCCTCGGGCATGGATGTGTGTCATGTCCTTAGGTTAGTTAGGTTTACGTAATTCGTAGACTTCAGATGTTAAGTCCCATAGTGCTCAGAGCCATTTGAACCATCTGAACTGTTAATACATTTATTCCACTGTGAGATAAGACGAACAATGCATTTATGCCCGCCCACATTTTGCCAATGTTGTTTCGACTACGCTGCAGAAGTTTCGCTGTGAAGCCCTTACAAATCCCACATACAGTCCTGATCTCTCCCCATGCGATTTCCATATTTTTTGAGCCGTGAAAAGAGAAAGTTGTCACCGTCGACTTGCGTCGGACGAAGAAGTTCGTGACTGGGTACATTCATGGTTCCGTAGACAACCGCAAACATTCCATGGAGGTAATGATCGTCTTGTCTCACAGTCTCATGGCGATTACTTTTGAAATAAACAGTTTACTCTCTTTTTTGCGTGTGTTTTGTTTTCATTTGACTGCTCCGTATAGAAAGTACGACCATCTATGTGATACATCCTTGGTTCACTGCTGTCGCTCTGTTGTTAGAAGCTAATTTCACTTTTATCTATCTTTATCTTAATTCTTTGAGTCATCTGTGTGCTGACTGGTTTGATGCGGCGCACCACTTCTTCATCTCAGAGTAGATCCTGGAACTCACGTACTCAGTCATTTGCTGGATGTATTCCAGTCTCTGTCGTCCTCAACAGTATTCACGCTCTGTAGGTCTCTCTAGTACCACCGAAGTCATTCACAGATATGTTAACAGATATCTTTCATTCTTCTGGTCAGTTTCTTCCGTATATTCCTTTCTTCGCCGATTCTGCAAGGAACTTCCTCATTCCTTACCTTCTCAGTTCACCTAATTTTCAGTATTCTTTTGTAGCACCGCATCTCAAATGATATGATTCTCTTCTGTTCGGTTTTGCCACTGCCATCGTTCACTTCAATAAAATGCTGTGGTCAAAACGTATCATTTGCAGAAATTTCTTTCTCAAATTAAGGACTTACTAAAACATTCAAAACTGCAACTTCGAAATAAATTTGTAATCAACGGAATTCTGACATTGCAAGCTTACATAGGAATATTTTAAAGAAATATAATTTTTACTGAGAAGACGAAGTGATTATTGATTTTTGTTTCCTTGGAGGATCAGGAGGTGATCCAAAGGAAAACCAAAACTTCCGTCCTGTGACGCCGAGGTTGACGTATAAAACTGTTCACTGGCACTTCGTTTCCATCTGCTGGACACATCTTCAGAGATAAAATGGAAGTTTTAACTGAAGTAAATGTCGATGGTGGAAGCCTATATTGTGTGAAGCAAAGAACAATTCCGAAGAAATACTCTTTCTCCAATTTTGCAAAATGAAGACAAGATTGTAGAGACTTACTGTTATGTAAACGAATTGTTGGTGTACGACAGCAACCAGCCACAATTTGGTACTTTATTCAAAAAATACCGTTACTGGTATTGAACTGGTATAATTCATCAGCAGACGACTTTCATGCCTTCGTCAAAACAAATATTTATTTTGGTTTATTTCTTTCTATGCAGAACTAAATAGGAGTAGAATACAGGAAAATGCTGTCTATATTCGTCGTCGATTCCACTCCGGCTCTTTCGAAATGCTGAAAAGGTGAACAAAAAGTGCAAACCGCATCGTTTTTTAAACTTTTTTAGCTCTCTAGCCCTATATTTTACTTTGTCTCCTTGTGCGACTCTCCATTTAACATGGATCGCCATTTCATTAAATGAGTATCGCGTGCTCACCCATGAGTAACAGGTCCGGGTTTCCATGCATCGTGATTACAGCAACTGAAATATCAGCAAATGGAAAAGGCCACACTGGGAGCCGCACGCCCTTGATCTGTGGCCTTCCTCAGGAATCTTCAGAGGTCGGTCCTTATCTTTTCTCTTTCCTTCTTTAATTATCAAGACTCCTTTGCTCGTAAGATGACATTATATTAATTAACGCAACATGTAGCTAAGTTAATGAAGCAAAGAAGTGTCTAACGCCATCTATCAGTAGCGGAGCCTGGACTTATTTAAGAAGAGAGCAGCAGCAGGTGCTGTTACTAACTGGTTACAGGGCAAACTGGAAACACTCCTCCTCAACTGGCTCGTGAACAACACTAATCATTCCTGACTTGTATTGTTACAGCTGACGAGAAATGGTGTCTTTATACTAATACAAGGAAAAGAAAAGAGCGGCTGAGCCCAAATAAAGCAGCAACTGCCCGTACATAAACCTGCGCGTATCCATAGAAGCTAATGTTAGTTGAAATGTTCAAATGCGTATGAAATCTTATAGGACTTAACTGCTAAGGTCATCAGTCCCAAAGCTTACATACTACTTAACCTAAATCAGCCTAAGGACAAACACACACACACACACACACATGCCCGAGGGAGGACTCGAACCTCCGCCGGGCTAATGTTAGTCTTCCGTGGGAATAGCGACAGTGTGACGTACTGCGAACTGCTTCCCCAGGTGTAACCATCACTGCTGACATTTATGGTCAGTAATTGAGACGTACTTGCAGACACAACCCAAGAACAACGACCAGGAAGACAGCATGAAGTGATGCTACTCCACTAGAACGCCCTTCCGGATTCTGCTAAACGCAAAAAAACATTATACAGGAGTTGGTTTGGGAAGCCATTCCGCACCCAACTTATTTACCTGATCTTGTACCCTCAGATTTTCAACTGTTCCGGTAGCGCCTATTAAACATATGGAAAAAGCTACTGCTTATGCACCTATCTAATAATCACCTCTATCTAACTTATGTTAAAGCCACTGTCGTTGTTCCGTTGTACTAGGAAAGTTGGTTCACTATATTTTACTGAAAGAACTCAGATCGCGTTGTTTTTCATTAACGGTTCAAACTTCATACCAAGAGGAATAATTTTAGGGCGTTAATCCTGGATCCCTAACTTACTATGCACTCAGAAGTTAATGTTATAGAAGGTAATGAAGGCTTTTAATGAAATGGTTAGCGCAAAATAGGAAATATGAAATGAGCGTTTGGCATTGTGGGCCGGATGTCCCCCATCCGGGTAAGTTCGGCCACCGAGGGCTAGTACTTATTGCATTCGACACCACAATGGACGACTTGCGCGCTGGAGATGAAATGATCATGAGGACAACACAACACGCAATCCCTTTTTTTTTTTTTACTCTAATTTTGTCTTAAGACATCCATTTCAGTTCGTCGTTGATCCATTAACTCAGTTTTTTTATTACAGAGGGCAGGTAAACCACTCAGCTAACAGGGGCCGCTGCAAAACAGGAAAGGACAGAGGATAGTTTCAAAGCAGTCGAAAGACAGACGGCTTTAAAATAATCGAATTCTATTTCTATAAAGCTTCTCAGTGTCTCAACTGATTTACGTAAGATATGAATAAATATAAATATTTTTTTTTTTTTTTACTTTTCACAACTTGTCATTAATCAGAGTCAAAGTTGATCGTTAACTGATAGTTGCAAATTGTCACAAATGATTACTAGTTTCTGACACTGTTAGAATATATCGTTCAGCTTCTGTTATGAGAATATACCATCCATTATCTATCTCGCATTCATGCACATGATTTGGGAAAGAGTACAAAGCGTGAAGAGAACATGTGCTCGTGCTATGGACTTGCTGCTGAGAATGTTGGGTTGCCCGCAGCCCTGTGAAGGTCGGCGAGGTCAGGCCTGTGCGTCTGCTGGGCTGCTGCCAGGGCCTTATCGACGGTCCAGCCACACGGTCGCAGGCAGGGAGACATCTCGTACCGAATCCTCCAACGCCACGTTTCCTAACAAACAAATGCGCTTGTGCTATTTCTGTCCTTCTCACTACTTTTGTTTACTTTTTTATGGAAGTAGTTAGCCGGCCACGGTGGTCTCGCGGTTCTAGGCTCGCAGTCCGGAACCGTGCGACTGCTACGGTCGCAGGTTCGAATCCTGCCTCGGGCATGGATGTGTGTGATGTCCTTAGGTTAGTTAGGTTTAAGTAGTTCTAAGTTCTAGGGGACTCATGACCTCTGATGTTAAGTCCCATAGTGCTCAGAGCCATTTTTTGGAACTAGTTAGAATGAG
The DNA here is from genome assembly GCF_023897955.1 of Schistocerca gregaria. Lineage (NCBI taxonomy): Eukaryota > Metazoa > Arthropoda > Insecta > Orthoptera > Acrididae > Schistocerca > Schistocerca gregaria. Next base: position 320,989,128 of record NC_064920.1, on the reverse strand, counting down.
ATTTCTCACTCTGCAGCGGAGTGTGCGCTGATATGAATCTTCCTGGCAGATTAAAACTGTGTGGCGGACCGAGACTCGAACTGGGGACCTTTGCCTTGCGCGGACAAGTGCTCTACCAATCTTTTTTTTTTTTTTTTTAAATCTCATTTTGTTCGCTTTATCTCCTCCGGGCGGACGTCGTAAGACATCCGTTTAAGTTCGTTGATGATAGATTAACTCAGTTTTTTTTAATTATAGATGGTACGTAACCCGTCCCAACAGCTTTACTTCTGCCAGTATCTCGTCTCCTAGCTTCCAGCTCAGTTGGTAGAGCACTTGCACGCAAAAGGCAAAGGTCCCGAGTTAGAGTCTCCGTCCGGCACACAGTTTTAATCTTCCAGGAAGTTTTATGGAAGTAGTTGTTACCACGATAGTGCAAATACCGTGCTGGTCATTCTCTTTATTATCCAGAACAGAAGAACTCAAAACATCCTGTTGTTTTCCCCAACCCTCTTGCACAGTTCAACAAAGTACTTGTGAAATAATTTGCAAACAAAAGGTGAACCCAAACACCGACGACAAAACTCTCAGAGACCGCAAAGGTATATTTTCTGAGTTCGAAGATTGTTCAATAAGTAATGTAACACCATCACTTTCTCGGCCTATTTAGGCTGAAAAAATGCGGAATTTCTTGTGGGATGTCGTGGAATATTCACGCTTCAGCCCCTATAGGTCCATGAAGTTCCGACAGGTGGCGGCGCTATACGTAGGCTTAAAAGTGGTGTCTGTAACGGAGGCGCGTTCTAAGCACAAATTCATAGGCGCTCGCAGAATGTCTAACGAGGCCTGTCAGTGAACAAAAGCACGGCGCGTTGGTAGGCGTGGCGTCTGTCAGCATCGCAGCAGGGTAGTGCAAATCTGTCCGATCTCTCGTGTGCCGACCGGCAGCACACAATTTCGACTCTTGCAATGTTGGAAAGTGTGGGTCGACAGATCACAGTCATACAACTCGCAGCTCAACGGGACGTCTCTGTTGGTAGTACACACTCGTCTACCAATTAGGGTACTCAAAGGTGTGTGTGTCACAGCGTTCCTCGCTGCCTAACAGAAGACTATAAAGAGCAACGAAGGATCATCTGTGTTGAACAACTTGTGCGTTACGTGCTGATCGTGACACTTTTTTGTCGAACAGGTGATGAAACATTGTAATGTAATAAAATAAAAATAGTTGAGACTATTTTTTTTTACTATCAGTGTAATGTAGAGAATGAATATGAGCCGTGATTCATATAAAAAAAGAAACACGCATTAATGCAATGGCTCAGCATAAAAGAGAAATAACTAATGTAGGAATATTATTAACATTGTAATATTTTGTTTCATTTAGCCCGACGCGTATAAACACTCAGTAAACTAGCTCTGTTCTCAGAGGTTACGGAATTGTAAATACTCATTTGTTTAACTATTAAAACACCACAGATATTCCTCAATATATGCTCAGTCGACGTCAGGTTAAAAGTCGTGTGATTATTGCACCAGAGAATATTTCACCAGTCCGCTCACTGCGCGACAATAAATTCCGTAACTCGAAATCGTGGTTTCGTCTTGATTCCCAATATAAGATAACAAGCGTAGCTTTTGCAAATGTACTCTTATACCAGAACTAGAATCCTGTGACCAGGCCTCCTGCCTGGGATGTTATCTCGCAACTTTCAGAAAATCTGAAAGTTAATCTTATTAAATTATTTGCAGTGACCACCAGGCTCACAGAATCTGAAAGATAGGTTTAGTTTCTAACCGGCGGCAGGTCTCTACGATGACCTAAAAGAAAAGTTCTTAATTATTTTTTAAGATGGAGCCTAACATGAAGAATTTCTGTTAAGGCCCATGTCTACTGTAGACAAGCAAGGTTTAGGATTACAAATGATTTCAACACAGACCCATTTTTTAAGTCACAGACAACTCTATTTTCAGTTTTGTTAATAACATACATTGGCTGATACAGCAAGAAGAACCTTAGCTAAACGCTCCTTACAGTTCGCGTCCAGATCATAAGACAAGAGGAAGAATAGTAATGACAAAAGAGGTCAGAGTTCAAACACAGAATCTCGATTCCATGGAACAGGCATACACTGTAACACACTGTATTGTTCCTTGGTAAAACTTGCAAGTTACTCATACAATACTTATCGTAAAAACACGTAATCTATACATTTCACATTCATATCCACCCAGGAGAAACAGAACAATATGGGTTCGTCACTTCGAACGGGAAATAAAACGGTAACCCATGCAGTGGCACCAAACTACCTCTCCTCCGAAGAAAAAGTTCAAAGCCGCATCCTCGACCGATAAATTCTTGTCGACGTTCTTCTGGGACTGCGAAGGGGTTATTCTGTTTGATGCCCTTCTTCATGGTGCAACGACCAACTCAAGCGTGTTGTGTTGCCCTTAGGAAACTGAAGACAGCGCGTTCGCCGCCACAACGAATTTCTCCTTCTCACGGCAACGCAAGGCCTCTCTCAAGTCTACGCACCCGAGAGCACGTCACGAAACTTCATTTAAAGTGCTCCCTCATCCACCCTACAGCTGGGATCTCGCACCTTCCGATTTCCATCTGTTTGGCCCAAGGAAGGATGCTCTGCGCGTTAAGCAATACGCTGATGGTGAGGAGGTTATTGATGCAGCAAGACGTTCGTTCCGCCGCCGACCGTTTGAGTGGTACCATGTGGACACACTACCGTCCCAGCAAGGTGCCATACGCCGTCGCATTCAACGAAGATTCTGTTCAAAAACAGGGGTTTGTAGCCAAAAGAGTGGGGAATAATATGGCACACTGAAATACTGAAAAAAACGACGTACTTTCAGAACAAAATGTGTTGCACCACTTATTGATTGCTCCTCGTATTTTGGAATAAGTTACCCGTGGTCTCCGAGGCTCGTTGAGAATAATAATGTAACTATGATTTACTCTTTTTCACCACAATTACCTTTGTTTCCATGAAAAAAATTACACGTTTTCTGTCGAGGGGATGACTTAGAAGCAAACCTTTCCCTGAGACTTCGAAGCCCTTTAGCAACGTTGGATGACGCTCTCGTATACGGATTCCTATTCCTAAATTTGCTCCTCAAGCCAACATCTTTAATCCCTCGAAGTTTTTCAGCATTTTTTTAACATCTAATTCGTTGAGTACACATTTGGGTGACAACAATTTTGAATATTCTGCACGTATGTGAAATCGAATCTCGTACATCCTCAACTATCTTTATTATTGCAGGAAATGTAAACGTGCTGTAGACTCACAAAGGGATGACATATCTAGGACAATATTTCTTTCGCACGTCTACGTTGCTCACAGATCGTCGAGACACTGTTCGAATGTCATTTAATTTTTGTTTAGTCTTACAAATTGCCCTTCAGCAGGTTACGAAATCATTCCTCTTTTAGTTTCTGGCTGTGTTATAAAAAAAGTTACCATCAGTTAAAGATTGGAAATACAGCTACATTCTACAAGGCGCATGAGATGTTAGAAAACTGAATATGTTACGAAAGCCAGAAAATACGAAAAGAGAAATGCAGAGGTTCAGTACAGATATAGCAGAAGTCAGTGAAGTGGAAAGCAAAGAAGGTAATGATTTCTGATCAGGGAATGATAGGCTAATGTCAATAGCAGCAGAAAATGGATTAACGAAAGTAGGATACGGTATGTGTACGAAATAAGCTCAGAGAGTGAATTACTGTGAATGTTCAGTGAGCTGATTGTTCTCAGCAAATTCGACAGCAAACCAATGCGAAGAAATACAGTTCATACCTGTACTGTTGCGTACAAGCACGGGTTACAACGGGAGATACAAATTAAATAATTATGGACGTTTGGAATGCTATTGTAGGAGTTGAAACAGAATACGGACTCGATAACAAGAAACAGAAAACTCCTTGAGGTCAGCAATCAATTTCAGTTGGTAACAACAACAACTAGAATGTTCACTAAGGAACAGGAGATACGTCTAGGAATGGTCTGGTAACACCAGACTATACCAGCCGGATTATAACTTGGTGAGACAACGTACGTATAATAGAATATTGGGTTTTTAGCTATACCCAGAAGCAGATAAAGACTAAACAACAATTTAGTAATGATGAAGGGTTCGCTGAAGCTTAAAGGAAATATCAAGATGATCATTAATGAAGTGGGATTCTGATATCTTGAGGAATGATTCAGATTTGTTTGAAGTTCTCTGAAGCTTTATACCCCTATTATGAATACCGCACTAGGCAGTTCAGTTGAAGAGGAAAGGTCATCTCAAAAAGATGCAATCACAGAATTTGGACAAATATAGGTGTAAGGAAGGTAACTACGAAGATACTTTGGGGAACAGAAGAGATTGATTGATGAACGAAAGAAATATAAAAACGGTCAGTAAAAGAAAGAAATACAGAATATAAGTCACTCAGAAATGAAATCAATAGGAAATGCAGGTAGTCTAAAGTACGGTAGATTTAAAATGCCTTTTGGAGTGGCGACCCCATAGTAACAATTGCCTAAATACAGGAGAGGTAGGTTCTTCGCGAAACTGGAGAAGCCCCATATTAGTCGAATGGTTCAAATGGTTCTGACCACTATGGGACATCTGAGGTCATCAGACCCCTAGAACTTAGAACTACTTAAACCTAACTAATCTAAGGACATCACACACATCCATGCCCGGGGCAGGATTCGAACGTGCGACCATAGCGGTAGCGCGGTTCCAGACTGAAGCGCCTAGAACCGCTCGGTCACAGAGGCATGCCCCATATTAATCCCGGCAGGCGCTGGCTGGATGCAAGGCACCAGAAAGGAAGGAATTATCCCAGCCAAAGTATCTGAGGGCGTCTTCTGTTACCACGCGTATCGCTGTTAGCTGCTGTTATCAACGATTGTCGATCACGGACAGCTCACAGTTCAAGTGGAAGCATTTATTTACATCGGTGGAGAAGTTAGCTGTAAGGCGTTTTTACCGATTTATCTTGCTTGAACTTTAACCACGAACAACTTCAATGTGTTCGACCCTCATTCCTTGAGCTATCGCTTACTTGGTGTAACAGTCTCATAGACCGACTGTGGAGCCATCTTGAAGCAAGCCCACGAGAAAACATTGCATCATCGTCACTTCTGCAGAGTCACTATAGATGAAAATTCTTGGGAGAATACAATCATATGACGGACGAGGACTCGAACCCATAACTTGGTCTATCGCTGGTAGCGCTCTTACCGATTGAGCATCAAGGCAGGACTCACTACCCGTTTTCACTGCTTCAGTCTACCCGTAGTTCTCTCCTATTTTGCTTTCTTCCAGGAGTGCTATTTCTGCACGCGGTGTTGGAGAGCTTCTGTGAAGCTGAAAATGCAGGATCTGCGAAGACGAGTCGTGGATCGTGTCTGCTGTGTAGGTTCTCTAAATGGCCTACACATATAAATAAATAATCGTGCCGTCTCCCTACGGCAAAACAATCGTAGGGATGTATATCTCCACAGACGAAAAACTGAAGAACAAAAATAGCAATTATTGTATGTACCTCATTTGTCTTTTTCCACCGATCTGGGCGTCTGCCGGTCTTCTGGACTGGTGCGAGAAAGACGTATGTAATCGAGGTGTCTCAGTATTATGTTTAAGTAAAGGTTCTAATGTGTGGGAGTCGCAAATTTTTCATTCTACTACCGAGCTACGTCCTATTTTCTTCTAGCGATGCGACAAAGACTTGCATTTTAAAATTCAGCTCTTCGGAGAGGAAGCCAACTCGAAGAAAGAACAGCCGCCGCAGCCACGCCGGCATTGTTTGTAAATCGTTGGGGAGAAAAGGTAAATACCAAGCCGCACACCAAAAAACTATAGGAACTAACATTCAAGTAATGTTTCAGAATAGCCAGAACGTTCTTGACACGCACGCATTTACACCTGCGTGCTCTTCCGGGAAGACGATTACTTGTGCGGCTTCCAGATAAGTGATGCAAAGACCTCTCTCCCCAACCAATATATCTGGCGACCAACAGAAGAATATAGCCATCGGGAAAGAATTAGCACGTTTGTAATCATTTAAAATAATTATATGATTTTTAAAGTACCTGTTATACTAACTGTTGTCTTTCTCTGTAATGGAATACTTTGTTATCGCAACGAGAAAAGAAAAGGAAACCACACGATGTGCAAAGGATTAAACATAATCAACTGGAGAATTAATTCGGGAAGGAGCGAGAAAGCCAACGACAAGGTAGGAAAATTCACGACCCGTTGTGTGCACGACTGCGCTTAGTAGCGTTTCTGCCAATAGTGATCGTAGCACCTTTCCTAATTCAATTACCAAATTGAAGCAGTCTCGCAAAATACGTAGACGGTTGGATAGAAAATTAATTTTAGGGAGAGAAATGTGTGCGTACAATTGAGTTATGCCGACAACGTACTTTGATAAATGTAGGCGAGGCGCCACTGAATAGATCTCGTTGTGGTATCCTCACTATTACAAACAGAATATTTCATTTTCAAAACTATTCATTTATTTTCTCATTTTTTAAAAGTATCTAAAGATGTGTTCACACAATAGGCCTCCCCCCATGAACCATGGACCTTGCCGTTGGTGGGGAGGCTTACGTGCCTCAGCGATACATATAGCCGTACCGTAGGTGCAACCACAACGGAGGGGTATCTGTTGAGAGGCCAGACAAACGTGTGGTTCCTGAAGAGGGACAGCAGCCTTTTCAGTAGTTGCAAGGGCAACAGTCTGGATGATTGACTGATCTGGCCTTGTAGCAATAACCAAAATGGCCTTGCTGTGCTGGTACTGCGAACGGCTGAAAGCAAGGGGAAACTACGGCCGTAATTTTTCCCGAGGGCATGTAGCTTTACTGTATGAGTAAATGATGATGGCGTCCTCTTGGGTAAAATATTCCGCAGGTAAAATAGTCCCCCATTCGGATCTTCGGGGGGGGATTACTCAAGAGGATGTCGTTACCAGCAGAAAAAAAACTGGCGTTCTATGGATCGGAGCGTGGAATGTCAGATCCCTTAATCGGGCAGGTAGGTTAGAAAATTTAAAAAGGGAAATGGATAGGTTAAAGTTAGATATAGTGGGAATTAGTGAAGTTCGGTGGCAGGAGGAACAACACTTCTGGTCAGGTGACTACAGGGTTATAAACACAAAATCAAATAGGGGTAATGTAGGAGTAGGTTTAATAATGAATAGGAAAATAGGAATGCGGGTAAGCTACTGCAAACAGCATCGTGAACGCATTATTGTGGCCAAGATAGATACGAAGCCCACACCTACTACAGTAGTACAAGTTTATATGCCAACTAGCTCTGCACATGACGAAGAAATTGAAGAAATGTATGTTGAAATAAAAGAAATTATTCAGATAGTGAAGGGTGATGAAAATTTAATAGTCATGGGTGACTGGAATTTGGCAGTAGGAAAAGGGAGAGAAGGAAACGTAGTAGGTGAATATGGATTGGGGCTAAGAAATGAAAGAGGAACCCGCCTGGTAGAATTTTGCACAGAGCACAACTTAATCATAGCTAATACTTGGTTTAAGAATCATTGAAGAAGGTTGTATACATGGAAGAACCCTGGAGATACTAAAAGGTGATAGTAAGACAGAGATTTAGGAACCAGGTTTTAAATTGTAAGACATTCCCAGGGGCAGATGTGGACTCTTGATCACAATCTATTGGTTATGGCCTGTAGATTAAAACTGAAGAAACTGCAAAAAGGTGGAAATTTAAGGAGATGGCACCTGGATAAACTGAAAGAACCAGAGGTTGTACAGAGTTTCAGGGAGAGCATAAGGGAAAAATTGACAGGAATGGGGGAGAGAAATACAGTAGAAGAAGAATGGATAGCTTTGAGGGATGAAGTAGTGAAGGCAGCAGAGGATAAAGTAAGTAAAAAGACGAGGACTAGTAGAAATCCTTGGGTAACAGAAGAAATATTGAATTTAATTGATGAAAGGAGAAAATATAAAAATGCTGTAAATGAAGCAGGCAAAAAGGAATACAAACGTCTCAAAAATGAGATCGACAGGAAGAGCAAAATGGCTAAGCAGGGATGGCTCGAGGACAAATGTAAGGATGTAGAGGCTTATCTCACTAGGGGTAAGATAGATACTGCCTACAGGAAAATTAAAGAGACCTTTGGAGATAAGAGAACCAATGGTATGAACATCAAGAGCTCGGATGGAAACCCAGTTCTAAGCAAAGAAGGGAAAGCAGAAAGGAGAAAGGAGTATATAGAAGGATTATACAAGGGCGATGTACTTGAGGACAATATTATGGAAATGGAAGAGGATGTGGATGAAGATGAAATGGGAGATACGATACTGCGTGAAGAGTTTGACAGAGCACTAAAAGATCTGAGTCGAAACAAGGCCCCCGGAGTAGACAACATTCCATTAGAACTACTGACGGCCTTGGGAGAGCCAGTCCTGACAAAACTCTACCATCTGGTGAACAAGTTGTATGAAACAGGCGAAATACCCTCTGACTTCAAGAAGAATATAATAATTCCAATCCCAAAGAAAGCAGTTGTTGACAGATGTGAAAATTACCGAACAATCAGTTTAATAAGCCACAGCTGCAAAATACTAACACGAATTAGTTACAGAGGAATGGAAAAACTAGTAGAAGCCGACCTCGGGGAAGATCAGTTTGGATTCCGTAGAAACACTGGAACACGTGAGGCAATACTGACCTTACGACTTATCTTAGAAGAAAGATTAAGGAAAGGCAAATCTACATTTCTAGCATTCGTAGACTTAGAGAAAGCTTTTGACAATGTTGACTGGAATACTCTCTTTCAAATTTTAAAGGTGGCAGGGATAAAATACAGGGAGCGAAAGGCTATTTACAATTTTTACCAGATGGCAGTTATAAGAGTCGAGGGACATGAAAGGGAAGCAGTTGTTGGGAAGGGAGTAAGGCAGTGTTGTAGCCTCTCCCCAATGTTATTCAATCTGTATATTGAGCAAACAGTAAAGGAAACAAAAGAAAAATTTGAAGTAGGTATTAAAATCCATGGAGAAGAAATACAAATGTTGAGGTTCGCTGATGACATTGTAATTCTGTCAGAGACAGCAAAGGACTTGGAAGAGCAGTTGAACGGAATGAATAGTGTCTTGAAAGGAGGGTATAAGATGAACATCAACAAAAGCAAAACGAGGATAATGGAATGTAGTCGAATTAAGTCGGGTGCTGCTGAGGGAATTAGATTAGGAAATGAGACACTTAAAGCAGTAAAGGAGTTTTACTGTTTGGGGAGCAAAATAACTGATGATGTTCGAAGTAGAGAGGATATAAAATGTAGACTGGCAATGGGAAGGAAAGCGTTTCTGAAGAAGAGAAATTTGCTAACATCGAGTATAGATTTAAGTGTCAGGAAGTCATTTCTGAAAGTATTTGTATGGAGTGTAGCCATGTATGGAAGTGAAACATGGACGATAAATAGTTTGGACAAGAAGAGAATAGAAGCTTTCGAAATGTGGTGCTACAGAAGAATGCTGAAGATTAGATGGGTATATCACATAACTAATGAGGAAGTATTGAATAGGATTGGGGAGAAGAGAAGTTTGTGGCACGACTTGACCAGAAGAAGGGATCGGTTGGTAGGACATGTTCTGAGGCATCAAGGGATCACCAATTTAGTATTGGAGGGCAGTGTGGAGGGCAAAAATCATAGAGGGAGACCAAGAGATGAATACACTAAGCAGATTCAGAAGGATGTAGGTTGCAGTATGTACTGGGAGATGAAGAAGCTTGCACAGGATAGGGTAGCATGGAGAGCTGCATCAAACCAGTCTCAGGACTGAAGACCACAACAACAACAACAATAGGCCTATTCTTGTCAGTTCATTGCCGGACAGCCAGTACAAGATGTCACCGAAATGGACGTGGCAACAAATGAAATCGAAATTGGAAATGTCTGTTGGAGTGACGACAACCAATTACATTTTTCAGTTAACATGGACACAGATGATAGTAACATTATAATCAGAATGGTACAATGAAGACACTAGATGAGAAAGGGTCACAATTTTCCTCGATCACGATGCAATTTGAACAAGGCTTCACTGATTCTCCGAAACAAAAAAACGAAATATTTAATAAGCTTAATGAGCAAAATCAAACATTTAAGCGAAATATTAATGAAAAAATTAATGAGTTTTTAAAACAAGAGACAGATACACAAAGGGAATTACATGAACAGCAAAAGCAAACTCTTGACGCTTTCACAACAGTTCAATGACTTGCAAAAGATTTGCGTACTGATCTTTAAACTGAATTATCAGATAAACTAAGTGTGGGGGAAGAACTAAAAACACAATTGCTCTGTGATCTGTTTCAAGATATAGGTAATTTAAGCCAAAAAGTGTCATCAGTAGGCAAGACACAAGAACAGTTCGCGGAAAAGGTGAAGGAAGTATCTAAGGCTCAGACAAAAATGCAGCAGGAGCAGTCAAATATGTGCCAGAATATAAACGTACTCGCAGATACCATTCACAGGCTGCAAACAGCGTACAAAGGTCTACCTGAATAGGTGCCAGACCTGTCATTGCAACGAAGTAGCATAAGTTTAAATACTTATTTCGTGAGAAAGGAGCACGAAAGGATAGATGAAGGCATTAAAGAGATAAAGCATAGAGCCGAGGCTGGTATCCTAGACCAAGGCAGTACTCTGACGCGGAAGGTAGTCCAGGAACACAATGGTTATGTAGATGTAACGAGGAAGCAATGAAGGAAGCACTAAAAGCAGAAATACATTAGAGGTTGAAAGCAGTGGGGGAGAAAATGTCCGCCTCGTGCTCGACGCACGAGGACTAAATAAAATTATTGTGGCTGTCACGACACAGCCTGACAACCTGGAAGAACAACTTCTAAAATTCCACAATGTTAAGTACCTTACCGCAATAGATCTCCGAGCCTCGCACTCGCAAACTGCACTACATGAAGATAGCTGTAAGTACACTGCTTTTGTATTTGGAGGGCAGAAGCTATCAGTTCTGTGTTCTCCCTTTTGGTTTAAACGTCAGTGCAGGCGTATTTATTTCTGCTTTAGATCGAGTCTTAGCACGTGAACTGTTAAGCAAAGTCACGGTGTACGTTGATCACTTGCTACCCCCAGGTGGTCAGAACACTTAATTCTCTTGGATCAAATCTTGTATCAGTTTTCAGAATACAGTGTCAGAGCCCACCTAATGAAATCACATTCTGATACGAAAAGATTAAATTCCTTGGACAAATAATTTCACCTGAAGGCATACTTCCAGATCCTAATAAGTTCGGTGCTATCAGACACTGTACTGTTCCTCAAAATAAGAAACAGCCGAAGGAATATCTTGGATTAGTATCTTTCTTCAGAAAATTTATACCACAGCAGCTTTTAAATAGTGATACTCCATTGAATCATCTGCAGAAGAACTAGCATCGGTTATATACCAAGCAATGCCAAACTGATTTTGACCCCATTAAAGAAGCTCTTTTGAATACCAACATCTTACATCATCCTGACATGATCCAGGATTTTTATCTGTGTACAGACATGTCCTAGCAAGGGCTGGAGGATTGTTTATCAAAAACCACTGACACAAATGGGGAGCTTACGAAAAGGTAATTAGTATTGCTGGTAGCACCCTACCTCAAGCTGAATGAGCATACTCCGTCACCTAATTGGAAGCTCTCATGGCAATATGGGCGTTCGAATATTACCTGTGGGAAAAACATGTCCGGAAGAACAGATACCATTTTGATATAGATAAGGCTTACGCCAATGATCTTCTTCAGTGCAGATGCAGTCACATTGCTCACACTCTTACGGGAATTGGCACACTGATTGTGGGCAGGGGCACTATAAATGTATTGAGTGGACAGTAAGTTGGAAGTGTGGATCTCACTGGAAGCATGCCAGAGATAAGTCCTTGCAGTCGCACTGTCCTCTGTGTCCTCGATGGCTCAGTCAGATAGAGCATCTGCCATGTAAGCTGGAGATGCCGGGTTCGAGTCTCTGTCAGGGCACACATTTTCAACTGTCCCCATTGATATTTATCAATGCCTGTAAGCAGCTAATGGTCTGGATTTCATTGTAATTTCATTACATTAGTAACGTCAAATCTTGCGAACAAAGTAATGGACTGGATAGTCTGGTACAAGATTACCACTAATGACCGTAATTTAATAACGTTTTCACTGTGTGATAGGGAGTGCAACTGGGGTGAGAGATACAGCTTAACTACAACAGGACCAACTGGGAGAGCATAGTGGGGGAGTGTGACACACCGATATTTCCGGAGGGGGACGAAAATGTGGAGGAGTAAGCCGAGCAACTGGTGAGAGCAGTTCCAACCAGGAGAGCCATTGCCGCTTCTCCATCGCCATGATCAGCTGAACTAGGGCAGATACGTCAGTCTGTAAGGAGGGCGAGGAGGTACTACCATCAGTGTAGTCTGGGAGGAAAAGCAACGTTGGTTGCATCTGTAACTGGAGGCAAAAGAACAGTTTCAGGAGCTAAGGGCAGTGAGGCTAAGGAGCTGGGAGAGGTATGTACAAAGCCAATCGGCTACAGACCCATGGGACGTCCCATACATGTTGCTACGAGAGAAATTAAGTTCGGCAATGGCGTTGTCCACCATCGGGGACCAGCTGTCGGAATCTTAGTGGGAGACCACCGAGGTCCTCCTCCGAGCCCTGTTGCCTGGGCCGGCCGGAGTGGCCGAGCGGTTCTAGGTGCTTCAGTCCGGAACCGCGCGACTGCTACGGTCGCAGGTTCGAATCCTGCCTCGGGCATGGATGTGTGCGATGTCCTTAGGTTAGTTAGGTTTAAGTAGTTGTAAGTTCTAGGGGACTTATCACCTCTGATGTTAAGTCCCATAGTGCTCAGAGCCTTTTGAACCATTTTGAACCTGTTGCCTGATAACAACGAGGAGGATCACTCAAATAAACAACGTCAAATTAGGATGGAGGATCGGCAGGAATTGCTATCCAAATTAAAACCCTAAAGAATGGCAAAGCTCCAGGCCCAGATGGCATTATAGTGGAAGTAGTGCAACTGCTCGCCCCCCCCCTCCCCCCAGTTCGTGGCGCCTTGCACTAAGTTGTATAATGAGTTTCTGTGGCTCAAGAAGTTCCCCTCTCTATGGAAAAAGGCAAATGTGGTGATAATAAAGAAAGGTCCAGACAAAGACGCGAGAGAGGTAATATCGTACAGGCCTATCTGTTTGTTGGACCTGCTGGGGAAATTTTTTGAGAAGCTGCTAACATGCCGATATCACACCATATGCTGTGCGAGATGACTGTTAGACAGTTCGACTTTTGGTTGGGGCGATTGGAGTCTGACGCAATCGCTCTGGCGGTTGAGATCTGTGACTCAGCCTCGCACAAGTACATAGTCGGCATCATGGTGGATATCAGTGGCGCCTTTGACAACCTATGGTGGTCTTCGCTCTTCTCCTGCCTGTGGGAGAAGAAGAGCCCAGGGCCGCTATTTGGCTGTCTTAGGAGCTATTGTGAAGAAAGAGAGGTCTGGCTATCGTCCGCTAGCAGGTAAATCAGTAAAAAGATAACAAAGGGGTGCCCACAAGTGCTCTGTACTGGGACCACTCTTTTGGGATGTCAACATGGAACCTCTTCTGGACAGCTTGAAGAATAGTGCTGATGTGCTAGAGGTCATAGCCTATGCAGACGACCTCTTCCTGCTGGTTGGCGGTAATAGTTGTGAGCATTTGGAGCCGAAAGTGGAAAGGGCTATGCCAATCTTGGCAGTATGGTGCCACTGAGCAAAGATGACAGTAGCACACAGCAAGTCCACTTATCTACTACTGAAGAGACAACTCATGAGACTAAAAACACTGACCGACGTGACTTCCACAACTACACTGAGCCAACTGCCTCCCGGTCTTTGACAGTGCTCGTATTTATAACCTTCCAAAGAGATCAACAAATTATCTCTTTTTTTAGAGTAAATTAAATTGTTATTATAAATGAATTATTTACATAAAATAGTTACAAATGATTCTGGTGCTCAGATGTTTAGATTAGAAACATAAATGGTGTATTTTACAAATAATTACAAGGGTCAACCAAGTGACATAGCTGGATGACAAAGTGTTGAATATGACCTTTCTCATTTGCATAACATTGGGGTTAAAAAGTGCAAATCTGTAAATTACGTGAGTATACAGTACAAAAGTAATATTAAACTTATTTGTTTTTCATACTAAGTGTAGGGAATAATCTGGTTTTCCTGGTCAAATTTTATAACGAGCAATTTCGTAGTCACATATGTTGGCACTTTGAATAAGCCTATGTGAGCAAAACATAACAGTTCCTAATGAAATATTCGTGTTAAAACAGTTTAAATAACTGTACCACGCTTTTGCAATTTCTTTTGGATCGAAATACTATATATTAATGACTTTGAAAAACATTGCATCATAATTGCACCCATAAGAAATTTAACTAATTCGAGTTTAATTTACTGAAAAATCGTAATTTATCCTCAGTATCGTATACTTCCATACTTCTCTTTCCTCCTATCGGGATCATTACAAACTGTAATGTATATGTAGAATTAGGACCCACTAATGAATAAGGTAGTGGTCTGTTAATGTATCAAATTGCTGTTTTGAATAAATAAATTAAAAAATAAAAGAAAATACACACATCAAAAATGTTTGCATCGCCTCGATTCCGAGAGTTCCGGAACCTGTACAGAAAATTGGAATAGACAACATAAACACAATTTCCGCCCTTTTTATCGCTCACGAAAACCACACATTGCATGTTGTACCACCATACAGTAAGACCTTCAGAGGGGATGGTCCTGATTGCTGTACACACCGGTACCTCTAATACCCAGTAGCACGTCCTCTTGAATTGATGCATGCCTGTATTCGTCGTGCCATACTATCCAAAAATTCATCAAGGCACTATTGGTCCAGATTGTCCCACTCCTCAACGGTGATTCGGCGTATATCCCTTGGGTGGTTGGTGGGTCACGTCATCCATAAACAGCCCTATTCAATCTATCACAGGAATGTTCGATTGGGTTCATGTCTGGAGAACATGATGGCAACTCTAGTCGAGAGATGTCGTTATCCTGAAGGAAGTCATTTACAAGATGAGCACGAAGGGGCCGCGAATTGTCGTCCATGAAGACGGGAAACGGTCGGTCTCGTTCCCGCAATGGCACGTCGGCCGGCCTCGTTCCAGCCTCGGTGCCTTTACCATCTATCTCGGTCTTGGTCGCAGCTTTCTACTTATAGTTCCCGGGAACGGGGAACAGTCGGTCTCGCTCCCGAACGGCACGTCGGCTGGTCTCGTTCCAGATTAGAGTTGGTTCAAATGACATTTTAGTCAGCCTGAATGTGGTATCGCTGTTCACAAAAGTTCCTGTGGAGGACACTTTGAAAACGCTGGCGGATCTTTTTCCTCCTGAAACTATAAAGTTGTTCCGGCATGTGATGACTACCTACTTCTTGTATGGTAACAAATTTTAGTAAATGACGGACGGTATGGCGATGGGCTTTCCGTTGTCTTCATCACTGGCCAACCTTTTCATGGAGAATTTTGAGGAACGTGCATAAAATTCGGCTCCCCTCCATCCATCGCTATTACGTTGACGATACATTTATGATCTGGCCACACGGCGCAGAAGCTCTCGAACAATTCATGGAACACACGCACAGCATACATTCGAACATCCAGTTGACTGTCGAGATGGAGAAGGAAGGGAGGCAGCCTTTCTAAGACGTTTAATACAACGACGGGCAGACGGGCGTCTTGGCCACTCTGTGCATCGTAAGCCGACGCACACCGATTTGTACCTGAATGCACAGAGTTTCCATCATCCTGCTCAGAAGAGAGCCGTTATGAAAAAGTTGGTATATAGAGCAAAAACTGTTTCTGAAAAGGAGCACTTAAGGTCCGAGATTAACTATCTGAAGTATGTGTTCCGAAAGAATGGGTATGGTGCACGCGACCTAAAGACAGCGTTCTCATAAAAAAAAAAAAAAAAAAAAGGAAACGTGAAAATGTTTCACAAGACCGATTTTTAGTCCTCCTGAGAAAATGAAGGAGATGATGCGCCCTGTTAAGGACAATGTCGACCTCAGAGTCCCTGGAGTTTACAATAACCCCTGTGAGTGTGGAAGCAATTATATAGGTCAGAACATTTGTACCGTTTCCGACTGCTGTGCAGAACACCAAGGCCATATTAAAAATAGAGAACTGGAGAAATCGGTAACTGCGGAACACAGCCTCACGAACAAACACAAAATAATGTTCGATGAAACAAAAAATTCTGCCCCATGCCTCCACGCACTGGGATTCTGTTATTACGGAGGCTGTTGAAATAAGAATGAGCCAAAAGAACTTTAACCACGATAGCGAATACCATCTGAGCTGTACACGGAAACGACCGCTTGATGCAGAGAAGCAGCAGAGACGTTCCTTCCCAGGTTTACGTTCCCACAGAAGCGGTGGCGCCACCGTCGCAGACATTCACCTCCTATTAATTTACTTGGTATGTCTGTCTCAAATAGCGTCGATATTTTCTTGATTTAAACCACATCTTGTCTACGCTTACATAGTCAGAATGGAATGCGTCTGCCGGCCGCTGTGGCCGAGCGGTTCTAGATGCTACAGTCTGGAACCGCGCTGCCGCTACGGTCGCAGGTTCGAATCCTGCCATGGGCATGGGTGTGTGTGATGTCCTTAGGTTAGTTAGGTTTAAATAGATCTAAGTTCTAGGGGACTGATGACCTCAGCAGTTAAGTCCCATAGTGCTCAGAGCCATTTGAACCATATTTGGAAGGCGTCTAAGGAAATTGTCAAGTGAATTTTTATTTGCTTTTTTAAACAGATGTCTTTTACGTTTGTTATCTCTGAGTTTGGATGTTACGGTACTCAGTCTAGCTACAACGACCTTGTGCTCGCTTCCCTGTATCTGTCAAGATGCTCCCAGTTTGCTCAGTATTCTTTATTGCTGAGAGGTCAAGTATATTTTCGCAAACGTTTATACTTAGAGTCGGCTCCTGAAGAAATTGTTCGAAATAATTTTCTGAGAAACTATGCAGTATGATTCCGGACGACGTTTTATTCCTACCACCGATTTTAAACGTATAATTCCGCTAACATGTGAGCGTAGATTGAATTCATCACCAACAGTATAGTATGAGTGAGATATCTGTTTGAAATGAGTTTTCTTTGAACTGTTCAGTAAGTTTATCATCTGAGTTAGAGGTCGGTAAAAAAAATCAATTACTAGACATTTAAAAAAAAATGAGGCTTCCTGTGTTCGCCTCGTTCTCGCACGATATTTCGACCGCGTAACTCGCTGTCTTCTTCAGGTACTACCCAAGGATGGTCCTTGGGCAGATCGAGACAGGATACAGAGCACCAGACACTACAGATGATGATCGCGACCCCAGAGGGCGGACGTACCGGGCGTGGACGGCAGTGTGAACACCAGCGTCTGGCGGGCGCGGACCGCGGAGGGAACACCCGTTGCGGCGGGAACCGCCTAGGGAGCGTCCAGCATCTTACAGGCATAAATACGGGACTCGATCCGCCCAAGGACCAAGGTGGAAGCACAAGTGGCCAAAGACACTACTAGTTAGGGCATAGCCACCTATGGTAAACTAACATACACCAACAAGCGACAAACGTCGGTAAGCCCCTGCATATCAGCAACACTGACTGGCAATTACCAGCTGCTACTAGAGCCGACCAACAAGCCACAGCATGGACACCGACGAGCTCGCTCACTAACGCACAAACAGTTCGCCAACATCACCCTACCCTGTGCATCCGATATATGACCTATCGGACGCAAAAACGATGATAAATCTATCTGTTGCAGGTTGCTGAAGCTGTACGAGAGCTCTACACCGGCACCCAACGGCAGCCGCCGAGCAACACCACCGCACAACGCCCAATGTAACGACATGCGTGATACCTACTACTAAGAAGGGAACCTCCCCATCGCACCCCCCTCAGATTTAGTTATAAGTTGGCACAGTGGATAGGCCTTGAAAAACTGAACACAGATCAATCGAAACAACAGGAAGAAGTTGTGTGAAACTATGAAAAAATAAGCAAAATGTACAAATTGAGTAGTCCATGCGTAAGATATGCAACATCTAGGAATATGTACTGAGGAATGCCGTGGTCCTGTGGTTAGCGTGAGCAGCTGCGGAACGAGAAGTCCTTGATTCGAGTCTTCCCTCGAATGAAAATTTTAATCTCTTATTTTCAGGTTAAGTGACAAACTCTTATGTTTTCATCACTTTTTTGGGAGTGATTATCACATCCACAAGAAAACCTAAATCGGGCAAGGTAGAAGAATCTTTTTACCCATTCGCCAAGTGTACAAATTAGGTGGGTCGACAACATATTCCTGTCATGTGACGCACATGCTGTCATCAGAGTCGTATAGAATATATCAGACGGATTTTCCTGTGGAGGAATCGGTTGACCTATGACCTTACGATCAAATGTTTTCGGTTCCCATTGGAGAAGCACGTCCTTTCGTCTACTAATCGCACGGTTTTGCGGTGCGGTCGCAAAACACAGACACTAAACTTATTATAGTGAACAGAGACGTCAATGAACGAACGGACAGGTCATAACTTGGCAAAAATAAAGATAGCAAATATTTCATTCGAGGGAAGATTTGAACCAATCACCTCTCGTTCCGTGGCTGCTCACGCTAACCACGGGACCACGGCACTCCTAACCTCACATCGTTCTTGATATTGCCTGTCTTGCACATGGACTACTCAGTTTTGTATATTTTGCTTATTTTTTCATAGTTCCACACAACTTCTTCCTGTTTTCTCGATTGATCTGTGTTCAGTTTTTCAAAGCCTATCCACTGTGCCAACTTATAACTAAATCTGAGGGGGGTTCCCTTGTAAGAAAGCCTAGCCTTGCACGACCTATCGCAGGCAGCAAGACATCCGCTACCGCTCTTACCACCCGACCTAACTACCGCAGAGGTTTTTTTCCCCTGGCTCTTGCCTTGGCACTTTTTTTCCTCTGCCCTTCTAACCGCTACCCTTCGTTCGACTTCGACCCAATCTATCTCCAGATGAGCGCGTATTAATGGTTAACCTTAACCAGACGTACGCAAACATCGCAGTACCCACATCCTGCGACACCTCACTTTAGTGAAAATTAACCCTTATGTTCCACCTCTCGTAAAAAAAAAAAAAAAAACAAAAAAAAAAAAAACCTAGGGCCATTTTGGGTAGCACCTCAAGAAGACATCGAATTACGTCGTCAAAATATCGTGCGAGAACGACGCTAACATCTTGCAAAAGTCCCGTTTTTTTTTTTTCAAAATGTCAACAGATCGGCGGAAAAGCCTGAAGAACTAAACCAGTTAGTAATTTATTCCGATTGTCAAGTATAACTTCTACTCATACTTACTCAGAGAAACTATCTACTTCAATTTCACTACAAGGTAAAATACTTCTGACAGCAATAAACACTCGACCACCGACTGTATTTAATCTAGCCTTTCTGAACTCAATTAGACCCTTTGTAAAATTTTCACCTGTACTTATTTCCGGCTTTAGCCAACTTTCCATACCTACAACGATTTGAGACTCAGTGATTTCTATTAAAGCTTGGAGCTCTGGTTCTTTCCCAGCGCACCTACGACAGCCTTACAATTACAATATTGATCGTTACTATGTCTACCCTCTTCCTGTGTTCATCCTGCACACTTTGCGACTGAAGCCCATTCTGAACTTTCCCGAGACCTAGCTAGAAAACCCCTAAGTCCTCTCCACAAACTGTCCATAAAAGAGCATTAGTCTCAGTAAAGTCTGCTTCAGAGATTCTGAGGGCGAAAAGAAACAGCTTAATGTTGCTGATCTCAGTTAAAGTGTCAGATCCGGCGTATGTTTGGTTATATCCTTCAGAATGAGACCAGCCCTTGTTAACGTTGACTGCTTATTCGTGATATCTTGCCAGGTGAGTAGCATTTGAAATAATGGTTCAGTTGCTGTATCATAAACATCCACGTTACAGAGCAGTTCTTAAACATTTATCTTTGGAGCGCGAGCATAGCGCATTTCAATTTTAGGTCACCGCTTCATCAACAATTCTTCGTCGACAGTCCGTCAGAGTGATACATGAGTCTCTCGGGATACATATAACTGAAGTTAGAGCGACTAAGCAGCAGGGAACGTATAGCTGGCCAGAGTACGCTGTTTTCATTGAACTTCAACCAAACTTGCCACCTCATGCGTGTGAATAAGCTTATATCAGCAGTGATAATGTACACACAGCTCCAGGAATCACTGACGTCTGCTGTGAGGCGGTTACTCACACCGGACTGATTTCGCTCCGCCTGTACCTGCGGCTGCGGCTTCCAATACTCACTGCGCAAGTAGCAAAATTCGTCTACTGCCTTCTGTGTCTTAATCTTATTCCCTCAGTACTGCTTGATTTAATTCGACTACATTCCGTTATCCTTATTTTGGGACCGAGCAAGGTGGCGCAGTGGTTAGCACACTGGACTCGCATTCGGGAGGACGACGGTTCAATCCCGCGTCCGGCCATCCTGATTTAGGTTTTCCGTGATTTCCCTAAATCGCTCTAGCAAATGCCGGGATCGATCCTTTGAAAGGGCACGGCCGACTTCCTTCCCCGTCCTTTCCTAATCCGATAAGACCGATGACCTCGCTGTCTGATCTTCTCCCAGAACCAACTCAACCCCTCCTTATTTTGGTTTTGTTAATTTTCGTATTATATTTTTCTTTCAAGTCACTGTCCGTTCCATTCAACTGCACTTCTGAGTCCTTTGCTGTCTCTGGCAGAATTACAATGTTATCGGCAAACCTCAAAGTCTCCCTTCTTCTTCCTGATCTTCAGTTCCATTCCCAAATGTGTCCTTTGTTTCCTTTACCGCTAGCTCAATGTACGGATTGAATAACATTAATGAAAGGCTTCCCAACCACTGTCATATTTTTCGATTCTTGTAACTGCAGTAAAGTCTTGAACGTGTTGTGAATCACTTTCCGCTACCTGTATTTTAGCCTTGATTACTTCAGAACTTCAGAGACTGTATTCCAGTCCACACTGTCAAAAGCTTTCCCTATGATTACAAAAGCTATGAACCTATGTTTGCCTTTCTTTATCCTGTCTTTTAAGACAAATTGTAGGATGTGTATTCCTCGAGTGTTTTTAACATTCCTCCGGAAACCAAATTGTTCTTCTCGGTCTCGTAGACTGACGTACGGCCGGAAGAGCGGTGTGCTGACCACACGTCCCTGCATATCCGCATTCAGTGACGCCTGTGCGCTGAGGTGATAGGTGGCCGGTCGGTACCGTTGGGTCTTCATGGTCTGTTCGGGCGGAGTTTAGTTTTTAAACTGTTCTCCTCCAATGTCGGCTTCCACTATTCTTCTGTAAATAATTCGAGTAAGTATTTTGCAACCATGACTTGTGATACTGATAGTCAGCAGCTACTTTAGTTTTTCACTGGATTCTTTGTGAAGCCTGAGGTTATTTCGGGTGTCTAATATATCTTGCACACCAGGTAAAATAATTTTCTTACGGCTGTCTCTCCCAGGGAACTCAAAAATTCTGTAAGAATGGCATCTGCCTCTGTGGGCCTTGTTTCGGCTTACGTCTTTCAGTACACTCAAATTCTGGCAGTGTCCTGTCCCCTATCTCATGTTCATCTACTTCTTCTTTTCCTATGATACTGCTAGAAGTTCGTTTTACTTTTATAGCTTCTCTATGTGTTCCTTCTAATTTTCAGTTTTCTCTTCTTTATTTAGTAATGGTTTTCCAGCTGAGCTTCTCCAGCTGCTTCTCCTTTCTCCAAAGATCTCTTTAATTTAGTCATATATCTTTACCCTAGTTATGCATGTCATTCTTCCTTAGCCATTTTACATTTTCTGGCAATATTTTTTTACATGCCTGTGTTCCCTTTCGCCTGCTGCATTTGTTACATTTTTATATTTTCTATTTTGCTCAGTAAATGTAATGTCTCCTGTTGTATCCAAGGGCTTCTGCTACGCCTTGTGTTTTCGCATATTTCAACCTTTGATGCCTTCCCAAATTCATGTCTTGAAGTTGGTTCAAATGGCTTTGAGCACTATGGGACTCAAGTTATGAGGTCATCAGTCCCCTAGAACTTAGAACTACTTAAACCTAACTAACCTAGGGACATCACACACATCCATGTCCGAGGCAGGATTCGAACCTGCGACCGTAGCGGTCGCGCGGTTCCAGACTGTAGCGCCTAGAACCGCACGGCCACCCCGGCCGGCTGTCTAGAAGTTACCCATTCTTCTTCTACTGTATACCTTTCTACCGTTTCAGTCATCGTTGCGTTACACTTGCTTTGAAACTCTCTGCAAGCTCTGAAATTCTCAACGATTTGTGGTTATTTCAACACATTCAGAACTAATTTCCTTAATTTTCTACCTTTCGCAAATTTTTCACTATTAATCTACAGTTCATAACCAATAAATTACGATCAGTCTGCACCCGCCCATAGAAATGTGATGCTCTTACAAATTCGGTTTCGTAGTATCTCTCTTACCATTATATAATCAGTCTGAAACCTTCCAGAGTGTTCACGTCTCTTCCACGTATACAACCTTCTTTCGTGATTATTAAACCAGGTGTAAGCGACGATTAAATTATGCTCTGCGCAAAATTCTACGAAGCGGCTTCCTCTTTCCTTCCTCTCCCCCCCCCCCCCCCCCCCCAGTCCATTTTCACCCACTACATTTCCTTCTCTTCCTCTTCCTCTTCCTACTACTGAACTCCAGTCACCCGTCACAATTAAATTTTCCTCTCTCTGAACTATCTGAATAATTTCGATTATCTCATCATCCGTTCAATCTTTTCATAATCTGCTAAGCTAGTTGACATATAAGCTTGTGCTACTGTGGTGGGTGTTGGCTTCATGTGTGCCTTAGCTACAATAATGCGTTGGCTATGCTGTTCTTTTTAGCTTACCCGCATCCCTATTTTCTAACTCATTATTAGACATACTCCTGCTTTATTTCCATTTGATTTTGTTTTTATAACCCATTACATAACTAATGAGGAGGTATTGAACAGAACTGGGGAGAAGAGAAGTTTGTGACACAACTTGACCAGAAGAAGGGATCGGTTGGTAGGACATGTTCTGAGACATCGAGGGATCACCAATTTAGAATTGGAGGACAGCGTGGAGGGTAAAAATCGTAGAGGGAGACCAAGAGATGAATACACTAAACAGGTTCAGAAGGATGTAGGTTGCAGTAGGTACTGGGAGATGAAGAAGCTTGCACAGGATAGAGTAGCATGGAGAGCTGCATCAAACCAGTCTCGGGACTGAAGACCACAACAACAAAGAACAACCCATTACCCGACCAAGTAGAATTCCTGAATACTCCCATTTTCATGCGATTAGTGATTCAAAATAATTAAAAATTATGTTTCAATATTTGTTAACTAATAGTCCCATTTGATAATAAATATCGAATTCAAATGAGAGCAAAAAATATGGCTAGTGGCGAAATTCGAACCAGCTACTTCGCTATTGTAACAATGGCACTTTGTGAACTCTATACAACCTGGATGTGGAAGTCTGGTCTCTGAGGGTAGAACTGCAGCGTTTAAAAAACAGCAGACTAGTTTCTTGTTATGAGCTGTATGTCAACATGTGATGTAATAGGCTGATTTGGTAGCGGAATCGAGAAGTATTTTCTTTTCGTATTCTAGTGACATTTCTCAGCAGCCATGTTGTGGTTTGGGAGGAAACGAAATATGAGCATCTATGGCTGGCATGATCAGACAGCTGAAGTTCAACACCCAGATAGTATAGAGATCATTGATGGCACTTTACGTACCGAGTTACCAGCAGGTCTGTTAAAATGAACGAATGTATTTGGACTTACCAACGCTCGGGAATCTTCAGAGCTCCAGTGCCGTTTCTTCGAAATTTTTTGAGAAGTACGTCGCTCTGGGCCTTCAAGTCCCATAAGTAAGAAGAAAATTGATGGGCAGTCGGTAAGAGCCCCTTGTGAGCCTCGATACAACCTGTGGCATCTCTATGTACCTTTTCATCACTCGCAAAATGCATAATTATTTTGAAAGAAATGTGTGTAGTGGCGGGGGCAAGACTTTGTTATAGGATGGATGATCACACATTCTCACGGCTGTATAAAAAGCAGTCGTTTGATGAGTCTTCGTAAAGCACTGTCGTGAATTATCCCACTTACGAAAGGTACTCTATGTAGTTTCTCCTATATACGAGCTTCGGAATAACGGGGGAAGCTCTCTGACTGGAAGCAGCCTTCGCACTCGAGGGCAGTAAACAAGCCCGTGCGATGGGCTCGAACCGCAGACAGTCAGTTCGAATCTTGGTGGTGCCGCCGTGTATTTGGCAGGCAAGTACAGTAGAGGTAGTGTCGTTAAGTTCCCTATTACCAGACTTTGGGCCGATGTTCTGGTCTGCACACTATCTGATCAAAGTTATGCAGGCACCCCTATGTAAATCGGAACTGACTACTAGATGTTACAACAAACTCACCTGTACAGAAGGAGGGGGAAGTACAGCGTTGAAAGGGAAGAAGCAGTAACAGTGGAATGGGTAGGTCGGTCGTGAGAACTCAGTGACTTCTAACATTGGACGCACCTGAGTAGCGCAACCATCAGGAACACTTCAACATTTCTAAAGCTGCCCAAGTCGCCTGTCGACAGTGGGCCTGTGAAATGGAGAGGCAAAGTAACAATGACAGCGAAACCGAGACAGGCTGACCTCATGTGCTGACGGATGAGGACCGACGAGCATTTGGGGGAGGGAGTTGAAAAAAGTCGCACGAAGTCAGCGGTGGGAATCATTCGTTAGATCCAAAGCGCAAACAGCAGTCCAACTAGCTCAATGACTGTGCATAGTATGTAATATAGAATGGACACTGTTGTGTTTGGCAGTAGAGCCAACACCGTGTTACTAGGGGAGGCCGAAAGGCACGCGTTTTAGCTCACGCAGGCTGGCGTGAGATCTGGAACATGACAAGGGAATTAGAATTGTGAAAAACGGACGTAGCTGGTGGAATACTTAACTTTAATCCATTAATGATGAACGTCGCTCTTGACGTTACATAGTTCACAATATCAATAGTACTGATAATGGCGCCTTGCTAGGTCGTAGCAAATAACGTAGATGAAGGCTATGCCAACTATCGTCTCGGCAAATGAGAGCGTATTTTGTCAGTGATCCATCGCTAGCAAAGTCGGCTGTACAACTGGGCGAGTGCTAGGAAGTCTCTCTAGACCTGCCGTGTGGCGGCGCTCGGTCTGCAATCACTGATAGTGGCGACACGCGGGTCCGACGTATACTACCGGACCGCGGCCGATTTAAAGGCTACCATCTAGCAAGTGGTAGCCTTGAGACGGTGACACCACAGATACAATGGCCGACCAGCTCCTCATGAGCCTCAAGTTCCCGTCATCAATATTAAGCGACTCTTGAAGCTGTGTAAAGTGCGATCACCACTGGGCAATGAATGTCTCGAAACGAATGATTTGGACTGATGAATCACGGTGTACACTTTGGTAATCCGATGAAAAGTTTTGAGTTCGGCGAATACCTAGAGAACGTTACGTCCCATCATGTGCAGTACCAACAGTGAAGTACGGAGGAGGCGGTGTTACAGATTACTGTTTTCTTTTCGTGCTTAGGGCTTGCTCCTCCTAGTACTCTTGAGAGAGCTCTAAATGCGTAAAGATATGAACACACGTTGTAATAAATGTAAATGTCGTGTGACTAGGGACTCCCGTCAGGTAGTCTGTTCGCCACGTGCAAGTCTTTCGATTTGACGGCACCTCGGCGACTTGCGCGTCGATGGGAAACACCCAGTCCCTGAGCGGAAAAAATCTCCGACGCAGCCAGGAATCGAACCTGGGCCTTTAGGATGGACATTCTGTCGCGCTGACCACTCAGCTACTGGGGGCGGACACACGTTGTAATGTACTGCGTACAGTGGAGAAAGAGTTCGTGGACGATGAATGTTTCAGTTTGACAGTCCACGCTGTCGTAAAGCAGCATCTGTGAGGCAATGGTTTGTGGTGTGACGTCCCCCCTCCCCTTTTGTTGCCGCTGTTGATGTTGAGCCGCTGCTGCTAAAGCTCGGTCGGTGGAATGGATACGCGACGCGCAGTGATGGTTGTCCCCGTGGGATAACGTGGAACAGCATCTGAAAATCTCTAAAGAAAATTGTTCCTCGCGTAATGTATGAAAGTTCGTTTGCGAGTCCGCACAGTCTTCTCAGCGATGCGAACTGCTGATTTTAATCGTCTGTTATGGTATTATGATGATTTGCTATGCCCGGTTAGTCAGTTATTGCAGTCTTCACCGGCGTTGTTTCACATCGCTGATGCGAGGAAAAGTTCATTTGCGCTTCAGTATCAGTAGTTGGTGTTACGTTGCTAGGCAGAATTGTTCACTTCGGCGCGACGCATATCCAGAGATAATCTATAATGCTATCTAGCTTTCGAGCGTCGTGATATTATTTCGGCAAAACACTCGTTTCAGTGCTCAATGTTCATCAAGTCACTCTTTCAATTAAAATGTTCACAGTTAATTTTTATCATCAACTATCACACAGTTCAATTAATGATGGAGCCAACACATGAGATTTCAATTACTGACGAACAATTTTTGTTGTTCCTTCTTAGCAGTTAGTTTATAATCATCACACCACACGCACACCGATGGATCAGATCAATTACGATTCTTTTCAGTTCGGTGATCGTGGAAATTACAACTTTTACAATTGGTGTATTTGTATTATCTTTCTTCGTTGTAACTGTTCACTTTGATGAAGGATGAGTCCTACAATAATATCTCCAGTAGTTAAATTTCATTAACTCGTCGTACACTATCAGAATAACACTTCAGTTCAAGTTCTCAAGTCAGAATAACTGAGAACAAAGTCCGCGCATCTCTATCACGCAATAGTACTTTTTTTTTTAATAGGAACAATCTCGTAGCGTTCCGTTTGTAGTACCGTAACAAACGGTGCTCTCTCACGACTTGATAGCAAGCAAGCTAGCAAGCGACTAACTTTTCCATGAACGAGCATTGTAGACGCATTGAATTTCCTTTGCGACGCGTTTACAACTATCTTTTAAAATAAATGTTATCTCTGACCGACATATTACTTTGGACATAACTTTCGTCGTGCTGATTTGCAGTTATTACGAGATGTTTGATAGCTAATTAAAAATAACCATTCTTTCTTTCTACCTTTATATCATGACATACTCAGTAATTATTGAAACTGGCGTTCATTAAAACTTTAAGCTGTTATATTATTGTCAAAGTTGTCGTACCTGTCAGGATAAGACTGTTCCCTACTTTAAATTATCATGACATTCTTATTTGGGTTTTCGGGTTTCTTGGGTGTTACAGTGGACAATAAAATGGCCTGTCCAGTGTTCCGATCTCAACCCAATGAAACACCTGTAGGATGAGTTAGAACACAGACTTCCCTCCAGGCCCTACATCACAATCTTCCCCAGTTTCGGCTCTATACTGCTGCTATTCCTCCTCATTAAAAGTATCCCCAGCAGGGCTAATGCCGTCATACGGCAACGGGTGGACACATCACATATTAATGTCGGCCAATAGGTATCTGGATACTGTTAAAGTAAATAAATGAGAGCTCTGTGTCTCCTGTCCTCCCCTACGGCTGTGCTTGGTTTCGTGTTGTGTGAATTTGTTTGCTCCTAAAACTTTCTTCTTTTCCATGCTTTTTTGCTGCAATGTGTCATCTTTTTTTAGATATAAAAGGAGGATGATGACTGTTCCTAAACGTTTTGTGTTCTTGCTATAAAATTATATATGTATTTCATAACTCTTCGTAGAGTTTCGTGGAGAGAAGTCATATCAAACTGTGATCCGACATACGGACAGGGATGTTAAGCTGGGTTGCCGCCTTGGTGCTGTTATAAAGGAGTACGCTATCGCGGTTCACCTTCGCCCTTCTCTCATCATCGTACAAAATAAAAGTGGTACCCCCCAACCACTAGAGTCACCTTGTAACACCATAGCTCTAATACTCCAATGATTTATTTTGGCTTTTGTTTCATTTAATATTACATCGTTAGGCTTCTGTAAATGTTTTTGATTGAGTAGATAACACAGAATTGAATACTCCTCTCTTTGTACAAACTTTGATGTCATGGTTTGGTTTTATGCAAAGTAGTATATCTGTCATTTAAATTCTTTGTCCCATTTGGAGGGAACAAAACTTACTATATATAATTGTAATTTTGTGTGACTAGCTTTTGATGTAAATGTCAATATGTACAAATGTTCTGTTTTATTTAATGTGTTTGGTTACTGTTATGTAAACTGCTGATCCTCACTTAGGGTTCTTAGTTATTCTGTATGTAAAAGTTGTTGTGATTCCCCTCGGGAACGGAACTGTGTAGCGCGCGCAAATTGTGGTTGGCCTAGGTAGAAAAGGTGGAACAAGAGTCAGTCGGGGACGAGCTACGAGTCGGGGATGAGCTACCAAACTGTGCACTGCCATGTAAAAGATGCATATTGTGCTGGTTCCAAAAGAGGCTTTTTCTGCTACTTTCCAATGTCTCGGATGGATGGATAAATAGCTGGAATCATTCTGGAATTTGTATCTATCATCGCCACCAAGAAATGACAGAGTCCAGCGATTCTACCTGCAATTCCACCTACCGACATGCAATCGCCACCACATTGCGCAATCACTATAATGGAGCACTATAGCGATGTACAGTGAAGAATCAGCTTAATGCATGTGTTAGTGTGCTCAAATATAAGGTAATTTATAACTGAATTTATGTATCTACCTTACCTTTTTCCTTATCATAACACCTCTCAGGTTCCTCTCCGTTTGAACCGAGTGTTCCTACTGAAAGAACATTAAAGACCAGTGTTTTGCTAATTAATGCCTCTTGAACATAGTAAAAAGAAAGTTAAAGTTAATGTAACAAGAGAGTGAGTTAAAGTTAATGATACTTGCTGAAAATAATTTTCCTAGTAAAACTGCTTATTGATGTGTTGTTGCCAACTTCAAATTAAGAGTTCGTAAGACTGAGGCTTATAAAGTTTTGCTTAGTAAATGATCACATTACTGCCTGTTGTAAATCGCAGAAGATGAGTCAGTATCTCACATATATGTTAATTTTGTCTCTTAATGTAGTAAAGGTGGAAAACTGCAGTGTGAAACGTTATATACTCATGTTTGCAAAGTGTTTGTCTCTCTTCTTTATTAGAAGTGCATATTAATAGTATAACAGGATCCACAGTTTGTCTATTGTGTTAATGCTCGGTAACAAGTAACGGAAAGACCACTAATTAGGACAACTTTAATTTCTTTATTCATATGATAGTGAGAAGCAACCTGTTCGTGGATCCCAATTAACTTTCATTTTAAATAGTAAAGTAATTAACTCAGAGAGACTTAACCTATATCCAATTAATGATTCGGTAGTGAATAGTAATAATAATGTGATAAAGACCATTCAGTTTCTGTAAGCCCTGAAAGTAATAGCGTGTTTCGGTATCTGTTATAATTTTGCTAATAGGTTGTGCTGCTCTAACTGTTAGTTTCAATGTTACCGTAAACATATGTATGTGTCTAGAGTTCACTGCACTCGCGTGTGACAAAGTATAGGTTGTGTTTATCCATTAAAGTTATTAATAACTATTTTCTTGAACGAGAATGTTAATCATTCTCTTGCCTAGTTAGGCTGGAGACCGTTTTCTTTAACCGTTGAACAGTGCAGATAGGCAAAATTTTGTTTGTTGCTGTTCAAATATTTACGTAATTCTGACTTTCATTTCCGATAAGCCAGCTCCGTTAGGTACAACACGGTCAACATAACAAAATTCCTCTCAGAGAGTAACAGTGCTCTGTTGCTTTATACCATAACTGCTTTAACAAAATAGTTTTACTTCACGGCCTGCTTCCAACTTTAAGGTTATGGTATAGCAGTAGCAGACAGACGGTAGTGTTATAACCTAAGCTCAACAGATACACGTAAGACACAACACCCACCGTGGAGAAAGGAAGAAAACTCTTACCTGTCATTTACCTGAAATTACCCTTCGAGGTCTCCCAATCCACAATGCAGTAAGGCTGTGTGATTGCGTTTTGAACCTTCTAGCGGACTGAAATCGAGACATCGTTTTTAATAGGAAAAATTGTCAAATGTTAATGTATCTGCAGGAGTACTCGACGAGGGTGTCATTGGACCGCTACTGTAGTAAATATCTAGATGATTTGATGGATAACGTGGAAAGGTCCATGTACCAGTCTCAAATAATGATTACATGCATCGCACTGAAATGTTGAAACACCAAAAAAAAAGTAAAGAAACAATGCAAGTTCTGCAGATGACTGGCGCCCGGTACAGGGACAATGAACGCAAGTAAATGCAACGTAACGTGCTATGCGTAGATATGCGAAAAACCTCATTACCGCTGGATTGCACAAGCACCGAGAAAACACTGGAAACATTAACAATTGTAAAAATCTAGGTATTTCCGGCGGAGGAAAGTTAAAGTTGAACGACCTGTCTAAAACTAGTTCCAGGAGAAGCAGACGCCACGTTGTGATGCTCTGGAAGAATTCTAAGCAAATTCCATTAAAGAAAGACCGAAAAAAGTAGCGTACAAAATACTCGTTCAGCCAATTCTTGAGTGCTGTTAGTCCGTCCGGCATCCTTATCAGTTAGAATTAACAGAGAAAGAGAGAATATCCCAATAAAAAGTTCCGCGTTTACAAAGTGCAAGAGCGCCTCAGAAACGCGGAAGAAAATAAGAACATGGCTTAACATCACATGACGGTGAAGCTACCCAACATTCTTGTCCTGGAGTAAGATGGAAATGGAAATCGGTCCATTTTAAAGCAAAAATCCCGCCAAAGAGGTTTTGAATCACCGACCACCAGAATTCTAGTCCCGTGCCTTGCCACTGCCCAACTGTGCTCAATTTCAGTGGAAGACGTCACCCGAAAAGCGTTATACATTACGTAGAAGTTCGAACAAAAGTCAGGCAACACGTTATTTCCATGTATATGGGTTGGGTTGTTTGGGGGAAGAGACCAAACAGCTAGGTCATTGGTCTCATTGGATTAGGGAAGGACGGGGAAGGAAGTCGGCCGTGCCCTTTCAAAGGAACCAACCCGGCATTTGCCTGAAGCAATTTAGGGAAATCACGGAAAACCTAAATCAGGATGGCCGGACGCGGGATTGAACCGTCGTCCTCCCGAAGGCAAGTCCACTGTGCTAGCCAAAGCGCCACCTCGCTCAGTCCCATGCATATGTCTGGCGAAATAGTCATGAGGGGAAAATTTTATGTCGAAACATGTCAGCAGTCATCCTGCTCAAACGCTTTTCACGAATGGAGCTGCCGTGTTTTCTTTTCTTTTTTTTTTTTTAGATAGGTCTGGGCGGTAATGGTACCAGCTATAGGTACCCTCCGCCACATGCCGTAAGAAGCTTGCGAAGTACAGGCGTAATATATGCTGCAAGTGCTGTACAAAGTCACAATCGATTATAGATAACCCCCTCCCCTCTTGCTTTATATACATTGTGTCGATTTGAAAAACTAAGCAACACAGCATCTGCTTGTTCATAATGTCTGACCGATACATGAGTACAGATATGAAAATAAATTTCGATATTAGGTATGTTCTGTGTGACGAGAAACGTGTTCATCGAATAAGTTGGTTGCTGCATAAGAGACTCAGCCAGCATTTTCAGCAGTGGTACTAATTTTCTTTTTAGGGGTTCGGATCTCAAATGGTAAAAACGGTCCTCTTGTAGAATCACTTTGTTGTCCGCTTGTCTGTGCGACTGTTTAATATCCTTTTTTGAGTAACTGGTAGATGTATCAAGTAGAAATTTATGACATACACTAAGCCCTATGGTTCCTTGGCGGTATAATAAACATTAGATTCTAAGTCAATGAAATCAAAAGATACGATTATTTATGTAATAATTTTGATATTCGAAAACTCAATCATCAGAATCTATTTGATATCTCCCCTCTGATTATGAAATTTGGCAAGAAGAAAGGTTACATAGTACAAGTACAGACAAAAACCCAAATTTTTAATTATATCACGCGAAAAATTTTTTGTCCCTTCTCCAACTGTCTCTCTGTCCCTCTGTTTGTTAACGTATCAAGTTGAAATTTGTCACATACTGAGGTCTACAGTCCTTTGTTCGTGTAAATTTGCTAAGCTTTTAAGTCAGTGAAATCAAAAGACGCGGCCATTTACGTCACTAATTAAAATGTGTAGAGTGCTTCCCCTTGACGTAGATTCATGAAATTTGGCAAGAAGAAATGTTTTGCAGCACAAGAAAAGGAAAAAGTCAGAAAATTGTTGATTTGTAATTACATCATACGAAAAAATATTTATTTTGTGATTTGTTATCCGACTTCAAACTTAAAATTAACACATTCTCGAAAGTCTTGGAATTCCCACGACCGATATCTTGCCAGTATCAATACCTATAACAGACAAAAAGCGTCGCGATTTTCGACTCACGGCATGGATGAAGTGTCTATATACATAACTAAGTTTGTACAGAACCCTCAGTGCGAGAGCCTTTTTCGCATCTGGCCATTTTTTTATTTATCTAACACTTACATCCGCTCTACGGGAGCCACAATGCCACTCTTCAGTCATTGTAACGTAAAATTTTATTATTTTAAAGTAATAATTTTTGGAACGTAAAATATTTGATGATTTTTATGACTAGACGGGTATGATGATGTTTACATTCACATTATTATGAGCATGATATGATAAGGGTTTCTGATAAATGAGAGTGAGGATTGGCATTTAGGAGATATTAGGGGTGGGTACTGTATGGATGTGGAATTTTTATGTGGGAAAGAAATGATAATCGGATAGATGCATTAGGAGACGAGTGGGATGGCCATGGAAATAGTGAGCTGGTGCTTTCATTCGGGATATGGCGGGATGGATAGGTCTGTTATGGTTGGAAAGCAGCGTAGATTACAGGGATGCCTTCATGATCTGCGTGGAATGGTGACTGACATTACACTGCGAAAGAACATGCAGCGTTTGGAGACTAAGGGAAGGTGGGATGTGTTTAGTTGGAGGTCTGCGAGAGGTTTTGTGTGTGTTTGAGAATGTGTGGAAAACTTGTGAGCTGGTTCAGGGTACAGTGGGAGAAGGCAATGAGAAGGTTGGTAGGTGAGGGTTCACGGTTTATGATCAAACGTTAGCGAAAGATATTTTAGTGTTTGTGGTGTGCGTACTGTAAGATCTTCGGTACACACACCATCAGATTATTTGACTTGTCGCTCTAACGAAGTAGAAGAGTGTCAGCAATATGTCTCGTGGTCTTATCGTGGCGTGTTTATTTCTGCCGTTAGGTCAGACGATGGAAATGCCACTTGCACGCTTAGAGTAGCAGACTGACGGTGACCAACTTTAAACAGAACTTGATTAATTTTCACATCCATTCATCAAAATAATAAAAAGCATAGAAATAACTTAACTTGGTTCTGGATGCTATTTACAATTGACAATCTGAAGTTCCTTTGGTCTTGGTACGTTAATCTTATTCTCACATATCTCTGATACTTGACAAAGTGTCTGTACATTTATCTTCATGGCTATGTACAGGAATGTGGTAATCTTATTAGGAACAGACAAACTTGACTACAGACTAATGCAGACTGGTGCAGACAAATGCAGACTGACTAATCGGAGGTCTGTACATTCGTTATAATATCTCGAGCGTTCAGGTATCACTGTGCGAGTGTGATCCGCGAGGAGAAAAGGTTCTACGTTAGCAGCAATCTCATTGGCTGCGTTACATATTAATACGAGGATCGGCGGAAGCAGAATTTGGTCCGTCTCTAAGGCAGTGCCATCTCGTAGTGCGCTACGGCCGAGCGCTGCGCCTGCGCTGTTGTGCTTAGCGGGGCGCGCTCTAGTGGGAAAGTTAGTTTTGTACGCGCTGACTACGCGGAACTATGTACACAACAGTGTTTCAGTTAGGTTGGACGATAGTGGGTTGTAAAAATGGTTGAAATGGCTCTGAGCACTGTGGGAGTTCACATCTGAGATCATCAGCCCCTAGAACTTAGAACTACTTATACCTAACTAACCTAAGGACATCACACACATCCATGCCCGAGGCAGGATTCGAACCTGCGACCGTAGCAGTCGCGCGGTTCCCGACTGGAGCGCCTAGAACCGCTCGGCAACCGCGGCCGGCCGTGGGTAGTCAGCTAAAGGTTCCTGCTATAATTATTGCCAGGGTTTTTATAGAACTGATGGACAGCCATACGAGGAGGTGAAGTTGTCGTGGTATTACGATACAGCTTGGTATATATACGGAGGGCGCAGTCTGTTTACCTGATCGGAGCGTTGGCATTGCGTAATGCGTCACGGCCTTGGCCCTGTGTTGCGGCGGTCGAGGCCATACCGCGGCGGCTCGCAGCTGGCCCCAAAAGTACGCGGCGAATGTCCCGAGTACATGGAACAGAGGCGCCTTTATGGCGCTACACACCAAGTGCAAGGTCATTCTAAGGACGTGCTAATATTGCCGCGATTGTGTCTCATTGTACATAAATGACAAATTCACGACGCGATGCTGATAGCTAGATCAAACAGACTTAACTCTCACTGACTTCCGTTACTTAGCTGCAATCGACATTGTTTCATATCCACTTTTTGATAATACTGGTCTTTTCTGAAAGATTTTCCTGACTTAAGCTCAACCTTAACTCTATGACACGAAGGACTGTCCGCAATACTAATGATGGAGATCTCCATCTTCTCGTTAATTTGCGTTTTTATTTTAACAAGAATATCAGAGGAGCGTAATCAAAAAATGGCTCTGAGCACTATGGGACTTAACATCTGTAGACATCAGTCCCCTAGAACTTAGAACTACTTAAACCTAACCAACCTAAGGACATCACACACATCCATGCCCAAGGCAGGATTCGAACCTGCGACCGTAGCAGTCGCGCGGTTCCTGACTGAGCGCCTAGACCACCGCGGCCGGCAAGCGTAATCACCTTCCTGACAGGTGTCCGTTTCCTGTGATTTGCCATCCGTAATATTCCTGAAAATTCCTGACGGCCTGGAAGTGTGAGTCGGACTGGGGCTCGAAGCTGAGACCACTCCTTTCGCGGGCAAATGTTCTGCCGAGTGAGGTGGCCACAGCCTAGGGGAGTGTCTCCTCAATAAATATTCACTCTGCAGCTGAACATGCGCTGATCTGAATCCTCATTCCTGACGCTATCCCTTAGCTAAGCCGTGTCCCCGCAATTTCCTTTCGTCCACGATTCCTAATCCAGCAGATATCCAGGAGAACTTCTGAGAAGTTTTGAAAGTAGGAGATGAACTACTGACGTACGTAAGTCTTTGAGGGCAAGTCGTGACTCATGAGCCATGTTCTGATAGCTCAGTCGGTAGAAAAACTTGCCCGCGTAAAGGGTACCAGTCACGGCCCGGCACACAGGTTTAATCCGCAAGGTAGTTTCATATCAGCACATACTCAATTGCAGACTGAGTTTCTTCCGGGCTCTAATACTTCTGTTAAAGTGCTATTTATAAGGAGGTCTACTTCTTTTAAAAAGATAGATTGTGTCCAAGTTATCGCCATCACTTGTCAATGTTTCACGTTGCTACGTATCTGTGACAGTTTTCATGTGATTATACTTGTATAACAACGCAAAAATAACGCACATCTACAACGTGTACTCGTCGGCCACACTTTCCTCGTCACATGTCGTGCCTTAACACGTTTCGTGAAGGTACTAAAACTTGCGTCCCATTTGAATTCTTAGTCCAAGGCAGCGTCGCCTCCACAAATAACTATCTTCTCTGCCTTTTACAATGTAATTGGAACTTAAAACCAATGTCTTCCATCAGTTTATAGAAACTACACAACTGGCCATCAAAATTGCTACACCAAGAAGAAATGCAATGATAAACGGGTATTCATTGAACAACTATATTATACTAGAGCTGACATGTGATTACATTTTCACGCAATTTCGGTGCATAGATCCTGAGAAATCAGTACCCAGAACAACCACCTCTAGCCGTAATAACGGCCTTGATACGCCTGGGCATTGAGTCAAACAGAGCTTGGATGGCGTGTACAGGTACAGCTGTTCATGCAGCTTCAACACGATACCACAGTTCATCAAGAGTAGTGACTGGCGTATTGTGACGAGCCAGTTGCTCGGCCACCATTGACCAGACGTTTTTAATTGGTGAGAGATCTGGAGAAAGTGCTGGCCAGGGCAGCAGTCTAGCATTTTCTGTATCCAGAAAGGCCCGTAAAGGACCTGCAATATGCGGTCGTGCATTATCCTGCTGAAATGTACGGTTTCGCAGGGATCGAATGAAGGGTAGAGCCACCGGTCGTAACACATCTGAAATGTAACGTCCACTGTTCAAAGTGCCGTCAGTACGAACAAGAGGTGACCGAGAAGTGTAACCAATGGCACCCCATAACATCACGCCGGGTGATACGCCAGTATGGCGATGACGAATACACGCTTCCAACGTGCTTTCACCACGATGTCGGCAAACACGGATGCGACCATCATGATGCTGTAAACAGAACCTGGATTCATTCAAAAAAATGACGTTTTGGCATTCGTGCACCCAGGTTCATCGTTGAGTGCACCATCACAGGCGCTCCTGTCTGTGATGTAGCGTCAGGGGTAACGGCAGCCATGGTCTCCGAGCTGATAGTCCATACTGCTGTAAACGTCGTCGAACTGTTCGTGCAGATGGTTGTTTTGCAAACGCACCCATCTGGTGACTCAGGGATCGAGACGTGGCTGCATTATCCGTTACAGCCATGCGAATAACATGCCTGACATCTCGACTGCTAGTAATACGAGGCCGTTGGGATCCAGCACGGCGTTCCGTATTACCCTCCTGAACCCAACGATTCCATATTCTGCTAACAGTCATTGTATCTAGACCAACGCGTGGAGTAATGTCGCGATACGATAAACCGCAGTCGCGATAGGCTACAATCCGACCTTTATCAAAGTCGGAAACGTGATGGTACGCATTTCTCCTCCTTACACGAGGCATCACAACAACGTTTCACCAGGCAACGCCGGTCAACTGCTGTTTGTGTTTGAGAAATCGGTTGGAAACTTTCCTCTTGTCAGCACGTTGTAGGTGGCGCCACCGGCGCCAACCTTGTGTGAATGTTCGGAAAAGTTAATCATTTGCATATCACAGCATCGTCTTCCTGTCTGTTAAATTTCGCTTCTGTAGCACTTCATATTCGTGGTGTAGCAATTTTGAAGGCCAGTGGTGTAGTTCTTTTAAAAGTTGTTAATTCGTTTACTTTGAATACAGGCACTCCGTTTAAGCAAGGGGGAAAAATATTTTTTACAGAATTATCACTTTTTCTAACATAGGGAGAGCTGTCATCTTTTCGTATTGCCTGAAGTGGGCAGATTACTGCCATTAGTTTTTTCTTTCCGTGCAACATTGTATGAGTCACGGAAACGATGCTAAACTTACGTTTTCATTACTGCAATTTGACGTAAGAGTGGTGGCAGATATTTCTAAAAGAAATAGTGTCTGTGGCTCATTACAAGTCACGAAGGTACTTGAGACGTGTCCATGCGGCACACGAATGACACGACCACCACAGGAAAATGGCGACAGCCACACGACCTCAGGGACCGGACCCGCACAGAGACGATCGGTAGGTACAGAGAAAGCAACTGTTAAAAACGACTACATGGTTAAACATTTACTTTTTTCTGTTTTGCTGATGATACACAAAAGCGACACGGAGAACATAAAAATGTGCACTTCCCCTTAGCGTCGCCTCTTGGATGGTAATTGTATAAACTTTCAGGCCTACAGACAGCTGACAAAAAAATGTTCAAATGTGTGTGAAATCTTATGGGACTTAACTGCTAAGGTCATCAGTCCCTAAGCTTACACACTACTTAACCTAAATTACCCTAAGCACAAACACACACAGACACCCATGCCCGAGGGAGGACTCGAACCTCCGCCGGGACCAGCCGCACAGTCCATGGCTGCAGCGCCTTAGATCGGACAGCTGACAGCTCGCTTCGGTATTTTTACTGTGTATTGGTATTAAACTTTACTTCGTAAATTTTATGTTCACTGCGTGAAGTTTTACAGTTGCTGTCTGACAATGCAAATACGCCATTTCTCGTGTTATATTAGTTTTATTCTTAATTACAGGGTCAGAATATGCAAGAGCCTAAACATGTTACATGAAATAATACGTATTAAAAACTTCTTAACCGACCAAGATGGTATTACTCGCGAAGCTGATTTTGCTCACACAATCGTACCAAGAATTTTTTTTTAGTAACAAGTATAGAGTATAGACAAAGAGCTAATTAGTAGTTTAGCAATGCGAACCATGGCTGAAGGCATCGCTGATGTTCTGGGCTCCATCTTAATGACAATTTATCTTTTATTCGCCTAATTCTCGAGAGCTGTGCTCCCTAATTCTGAATCGGTAGAATCAGCCGACTTCGACATGCTAGTATTTTGGTCCAACTGCTGCCAACTTTACACATTTAACAAAACTAACACTGTCTCTGTAAAACTGCAGTTAACCATGATGTTGCGAATACTGCTTTGCACTGCTTTTTCCTCACTTCAAAATGAGCGAAGAAGCAATTTCTTGCTCATTTTGCGCGCAGCCTTCGATTTCTCAAATGTTCAAATGTGTGTGAAATCTTATAGGACTTAACTGCTAAGATCATCAGTCCCTAAGCTTACACACTACTTAACCTAAATTATCCCGAGGACAAATACACACACCCATGCCCGAGGGACGACTCGAACTTCCGCCGGGATCAGCTGCACAGTCCATGACTGCATTCGATTTCTCGCAGAAGAGTTCGTCACTTTCGTCACTTCTAATGGCGTAAATGCTAGATACGAACAGCAAAGCCTACTTGTAGGATCGGCACTAAATACCTTTCTTCTGTACACGATGTTCAAGTTCAACAAATAGACAACGACAGTCGATTACAGAATGAATCGTAGGATTTAGATTCGTTTAAAAATGGTTCAAATGGCTCTGAGCACTATGGGACTAAACATCTATGGTCATCAGTCCCCTAGAACTTAGAAGTACTTAAACCTAACTAACCTAAGGACATCACACAACACCCAGTCATGACGAGGCACAGAAAATCCCTGTCCCCGCCGGGAATCGAACCCGGGAACCCGGGCGCAGGAAGCGAGAACGCTACCGCACGACCACTAGATTCGTTACGATGATTTGTTAGACGAATAATAATGGGTGGACAACACTAGAAGCGAGCACCTATTTTGTTTCTTTGTAGTAGCAGAAAGGTAGCGCCGTCACAAGTTCACGAAAAACAGACATCCACGAGAACCACCGCTGTTAACATCTTGCACCCTGACTTTGTTAAATACTACCAGAGAGATGGAACTTTAAAGACAAAGAAGACAACGTTTTTGAAGCGACCACCTCTCATATTGTACGTTGGCGAAATACGACGATGAATTTTTTCTCGCCAATGTTTCTCCCGCTTAGATTGAGCTCTGCATCTTTCCAAGAGAGAGATTTCGCTCGAGAATGTCTAGAAAAGGAAGTCAGCAATCTCGACAGTGTAGTCAGCATGACACACGCTAGTTTATCTGCTACTGATGTGACCTCCGTGCAGCAAGTCATCTTGACACACCGTTAGCGCTTGAAGTACTAATCGTACCGCTCCTACGACATAATGGTGACGCAGCAACACCGTTTCTCACTAAGCTGTGTACTCTGCCTGAAGAGAGGTCTGGGAGCTTGCATGCCGCAGCGCAGCTCTGTAGCTGTACCCGGGTTATCGGTACCGGAAGCACAGCTCGAGCGAGTGGCGTCAGACGCGCCACCTGCGCCGCCTGCTTCTGTTCTTGGCCAGCTTTCGCTGCGTCAGCGTCTCCACCACTCCGCCAGAAAAACTGCCGACTCACGATAACGTCTGCACTTTTCTGAGGGGCCGAGCAGAGCCAGATTAGATTAAAGAGAAAATCAGCACAAACAGTTACTGTCACAGCGACAACTGTAATCATTTGCGCGCTTACGGTCTATCCGATGACACATGCGGTTGAATAGAAAGTTTTCTAACAGACAAAGAGCAGTATGTCGTCCTGAATGGTGTGACTTCAACAGAAACAAACGTAACATCAGGTGTGCCCCCGGGCAGCGTAATAGGTCCGTTACTTTTCACGATTTACATGAACGATCTGGTTGATGGTACTGTCAGCGGCTTTAGACTGCCGATGCCGCGCGGGATTAGCCGAGCGGTCTAAGGCGCTGCAGTCATGGACTGTGCGGCTGGTCCCGGCCGAGGTTCCAGTCTTCCCCTTGGGCATGTGTGTGTGTGTGTGTGTGTGTGTGTGTGTGTGTGTGTGTGTGTGTGTGTGTGTTTGTGTGTGTGTTTGTCCTTAGGATAATTTAGTTTAAGTAGTGTGTAAGCTTAGGGACTGATGACCTTAGAAGTTAAGATTTCCCATAAGATTTCACACACATTTGAACAGACTGCCGATGATGCTGTAGTCCACAGGAAAGTAGTATCACACGAAAGCTGTGAACAAATCAATGACGATTTGCAGAAAATAAATGTGTGGTGTAATGACTGGCAGTCATCTCTCAATATTAGTAAGTGTAACCTACTGCGTATAACAAGGCGAGTACTATGGGACTTAACTTCTTAGGTCATCAGTCCCCTAGAACTTAGAACTACTTAAACCTAACTAACCTAAGGACATCACACACATCCATGCCCGAGGCAGGATTCGAACCTGCGACCGTAGTGGTCGCGCGGCTCCAGGCTGTAGCGCCTAGAACCTCTTGGCCACCCCGGCCGGCAACAAGGCGAAAATTCCCATTAATGTACGAGTTCAAAATAAATGCCCAGTCTTTGGAAGCGTTAACATCCGTCAAGTATCTGGGTGTGACTATCTGAAATGATCTCAAATGGAACATCAGATTACTCTAGTAACGGGTGAGGCGTACTCTAGATTGCAGTTTATTGGTAGAATCCTGAAGCGATTCAGTCCTTCAACAACAAAAACGCTTACAATACTTTACTTCGTCCAGTCTTAAGAGTATTATTCGTCTGTATGGGACTCTTACCACCTGGGTCTGATTCAAGAGATTGAGGTGGTCCAAAGAAGAGCGGCAAAATACGTGACTGGTACATTTAGCCTTCGCGAGAGCGTTACACATCTCATAGAAAGTTTGAAGTGGGACACACTTGCAGATAGACGACGAGCTAAACGGAAGGGGCTGCTAACTAAATTCCAGTATCTGATCTTCGCCGAGGATGTAGATCATATATTATTACCACCAACTTTCAAATCGCGCAATGATTACCATTCAAAGATAAGGGAAATAAGATATCGTACTACGGCGTTCAGACAGTTGTGTTCCCTTCGTGCGATCGACGAGTGGGACAGAGGGAAGGAAATATGACTTTGGCGCGAATTGTCCCCTCCGCCACACACCGATTGGTGGCTAGCGGAGTATATATGTAGATATAGATGTAGAGGTGTTACTAGTGATCCTCAGATATACACTGAGGTGACAAAAGTAACGGGATACCTCCTAATATTGTGTCGGCCCTCCTTTTTCCCGGCGTAGTGTAGCAGCATGAAGTGGCGTGGACTCAAAAAGTCGTTGGTAGTTCCTGCAGAAACACTGAGTCATGCTGCCTCTGCAGCCATCCGTAACTGCGAAAGTGTTGCCAGTGCAAGATTTTATGCGCTAATCTCTCCATTACGTCCAATAAATGGTCGATGGGATTCATCTCGCACGATCTGGGAGGTCATATCATTCGCTCGGAATGTCCACAACTTTCTTCAAACCAATCGCGAACAACTGTGGCTCGTCGATATAGCGCATTGTCTTCCATAACAATTCCATCGTTGTTTGAGAACATGAAGTCCATGAATGGCTGAAAATGGTCTCCAAGTGGCCGGACATAGCCATTTCCTGTCAATGATTGGTTTAGTTGGACTAGACGACCCTGTCCATTCCATGCAAACACAGCCCACACCATTATCGAGCCGCCACGAGCTTGCGCAGCGCCTTGCTGACAACCTGGGTACGAGGCTTCGTGGCTTCGTGTGGTCTGCGCCACGCTCAAACCCTGCCTACATCTCTTACCTACTGAAACAGAGAACCATCTGACCAGACCACGGTTTTCCAGTCGCCTAGGGTCCAATCGACATGCTCACGAAGCCAGGAGAGGCGCTGCAGGCGAAGTCATGCTGTTAGCAAAGGCACTCGCTTCCGCCATCTGCTGCCATACCCATTAACGCCAAATTTCACCGCATTGTTCTAATGGATACGTTGGTCGTTCCCTACAATGATTTCCCTGGCTATATTTGCTTTGTAAATAAAAACCGTCTTTTCTTGCTACATTATATTTTGAAATGATAATTAAATCGACACCCTAGCTGCAAACAGGCGTCGATATACATCCTTTGGAACATGTTGAAAATGTGTGCCCCGACCGGGACTCGAAGCCGGGATCTCCTGCTTACATGGCAGACGCTCTATCCATCTTTTTTTTTTTTTACTTTCATTTTGTTCGTTTTCGTTCGTTGCAACTGCTCGGCGCGGACGTCGCAAGACACCCGTTTCAGTTCGTCGTTGATCCATTAACTCAGTTTCTTTATTACAGAAGGCAGCTAACCCTCTGACCGAACACGCTGAGCTACCGTGCCGGCGATCCATGTGAGCCACCAAGGGCACAGGGACTTATCCCTTGCACGCTCCCCGTGAGAACCACATTCCCAACATGTCCACACTACTGTATTCGTAGTGCGCGCAATAGATGTTTGCCCGTCACACTCATTACTCGCGGCAGATTAATACACCAAGTCCCGTACGAGTTAGGGCATAGCGTGTGCGTTCGCACAAGAAGGGCAATGGCTAGGTAGCCTTATTTAAGGTAATATCTGTTCCCGAAAGAACAGATACCATTGATGACCGTGCAGCTTCTCTAAAATGAAATGATAGTTAAATCGACACCCTAGCTGCAAACAGCTGCAACATGTCTCCGATTCTGTATATCAACGCCTCTTTGCAGCTATGGTGTCGATTTAATTATCATTCTATTCTAAAGAAGCTGCACGGTCATCAATGGTATCTGTTCTTTCGGGAACGGATACTACCTTCACATTGTATTTTACTTCTCCCAGACGCGTTTCACATTTTTCACTTAAGGCATCATCAGTAGATTGTTTACAAAACAAATATTTCTGTGCTTGCTTCGGAGGATGGACAAGCAAACAAATTCATTATTTATGTGGTTATTTCAAGCAGATTTGCTTGTCTTTTAACATTGACAACTGTACGCAAACACCGCTGCTCTAGGTCGTTAAGTGAAGGTTGTCGGCCACTGCGATGCACTTGCTGAGAGGTAATGTCTGAAATTTGGTGTCTGGGGCACACTCTTGACACTGTAGATTTCGGAATACTGAATTCCCTAACAATTAACGAAACTGAAAGTCCCATGCATCTAGCTCCAACTACTATTTCGCTTTCAAAGTCTGTTAATTCTCATCGTGCGACCATAATCACGGCGTAATATTTTCTCATGAATCAGCTGGGTGCAAATGACAGCTCCGTCAATGCGGTGCCCTTTTATACATTTTGTACGGGATACTACCATCATCTGTATATGTGCATATCGCTATCCCATGACTTGTCACCTCAATGTATTCTGTACTCACTGCTAGAATGAAAATGTGAAAGATTCTATAAAATATTTTCAGTTCCTTTATTCACTAGGTGTATGCACAACTACATTCGAATGTATGGCTGTTTTCACAACTATTACACAAATTTACTCTGCTCAGAGTGTAATGCGACGTGGGATTGCGACCAGCTGTCATCAACGGAATGTTGGGTTGAACAACACAGTGTTTTACAAAGCGTGCTGCTATTGGGGTGGTGTGTCCTTGTCACGGATATTGCCAGGGGTGAAATAAGCTATAACTGACAGATTAAACTCTGTGGACTGAGCGTGCATCGAACCTCAGCCCTTTGAAACAGTGGACTGGGGGTGTCTACAGCAGCCAGACAGTGGGATGTCCAGGTCGTATTCTCGTTCAGCGAATGTTAAACACCTTATAATTACCGATGATGTCTCTCATCAGTGCATCATGTGATATCTCAGTCTCTTCTCAAACCCAATACACCCCAATGGTCTGAAGGGTGCATAAACAAAGACCCCAAGTAATTTGCAAAAAGGGAACCACACGACTTCTTGTGCCGTAAAACCGCAAATAGTGCCAAAAATCTAACAACGCTGCAACGCTCTCACTAAAAAAGTATGACAGTGCCATACCATTAACCCACACCGTGGCGCTATGACGAGTAGCAGGGTAGTAAGTGACGTCGGGATGGATCAATTCGATGGGCCCTACGGATTGACGCGACCATCGCACACGAACGGTGCACGCCGGTGTCTACAGCGGCGCATTTGGGGCAGAGAGGTTGCTCTGCAAAATGAATAGTGTATAAACTTTGTCGCGTGGGGAATTTTTCAGTCGTTATCACATAACACAGCGCCTTCACCGCGGTGGGAAGGGAAGGCGCATGTATGTGACTCCA
Organism: Schistocerca gregaria; assembly: GCF_023897955.1. Classification (NCBI taxonomy): domain Eukaryota; kingdom Metazoa; phylum Arthropoda; class Insecta; order Orthoptera; family Acrididae; genus Schistocerca; species Schistocerca gregaria. Next base: position 320,944,452 of record NC_064920.1, on the reverse strand, counting down.
CACCCGCTTCAAGCCGACCGCTGGATGTCGGCGTTCAGTCAAATTAAGAGGCAGCGCCCGTTGAAAGTAGTGGTAGAAGTGTTTGGTTCTAGGAGCGCGCGTGGTTTGTAGGACATCCAACAGATAACTCATGTCGACCAGATAGGTGTGAAAGGAATCGGCAGCCGGAGGGATCGAGACGCCAACTTCTCAATCTGTGTACCAGTGAAAGTGTCCTTGTCCTAAGTACGTAGGTGCAGAAAGAGAGCGTGCGCCCTGTTTTGTACGTTTATCATTGAAACGTCCCCATTGAACAATTTATACACGACTGTGCTTAAACTGACACACAATAATTTTTGGCGCAACGCAATCTGACTATCAAAAATCCCTACAAAAGAATGGCCCTGACTAACATTAACCTATACCTTTCACAAATCACTTACCTCACAAAAATCTTCGTTACTCGAGCTACTGCAATACAGTGAGCGCCACTACTGCCAGCTAAATAAAATATTCAAACTACTGAAGGCACTAACTACTGACAGGCATAGTTAGCAAATGAAAGATTTTAATACAGAACAGACAATGTATTTACCTTAATAGTCAATTCTTACAAATTTTAAAACTCCGCCACCTCTCTCCACACGTCCACCACTGCTGGCGGCTCACCTCCAACTGCGCAACGCTACGGGCTGTTAGCATCCAGCTGCCGCTGCCCAACACTACAATGGCAGACAACAATGCAAACCAGCCACAGACTGCGCACAGCACAGCCAGTGATTTTTCATACAGAGCGCTACGTGGCGGCGGCGTTACCAATATAAGAACCTAAACCAATAAGAAAACGTAAACAGCCTACTTACATCATTCCAATGCCGCCAGCATGTGTGGGCATTGTCAGTGTCCCGTAACGGGTCTTGAGCACCGTACCATCGCTGACGAAGTGACCTAAGGGCGCCTGGAACTTGGCAGCTACCGTACCGGCCATTGAGAGAACGTGTTTCAGGGCGAGATAGATCTTGACAAGACGTACCCGCATGAGCAAGTTAAGTGTTCGAAAGGTATGGAGACGAACTTGCGTGTGGATCAAATTAGGCAGTATGCGGTACGTAGTTGCTGCTGCACGATGCATCTTCTCACGGAAGGTCACTCCCAAACGTTTGAGAGCTGGAGCCTAGGTAATGGACACCGGCGTACTGATAGTCAGTCCTCTGCCCACACCCATGTAGTGCGACATCCGCAAGTTGATACGACTCCCGGCCACCTGGCCGTAACGCTGAAGCCACGCGATGGCCGTACATATATATGTTCTGCCGACCTCGCCAAGAAAACTGTATCGTTCGCGTAGGCACTATTAAATGGAAGATCGAGGGGCGATGGTGAGGGGAAATTCTGACACGGTGCGCTCGATAGTGAACAGTGACGAGCGGTAGACATTGACCAGGACTGTGGAAGCAGCCCCGTGGATGAGATGGAGAACCGCACCTGCCGACATTGGGGACAGGCCCATCTTCTCTGACAGCCTGCAAGAAATGTTGCTCAACACGGTCAAATGTGTGGTCCAGATCAACTGCCATGAGGGCGCCTTCTAAGCGACATGTCGACATGAGCGCCAACACGTCTCTATAGGAACTTAACGCCGTGCTATATTACTGCCACCTCCCAGACGTGTTTGGTCTGCGTGAACGGCATCTTTGACAGTAACGAGGAAGCGAGCACGAAGTACGCGTGCGAACAGCTTGTAATCCAAATTCACTAATATCAACGGCCGGAAGTCTTGCGGTCTACATCCTCCGTTTGGTTTTGGCACAGGCCAAGCCTGCAAGCAATCACTTATTCATGCAGAAAACATGATATGAACTGGTTAGTATGCCTGGGTAAGTTGCCTTAAAGTAAAAGGCGAAACGTGTCTAGAAGAAATAAAAGCTGTTGCAGCAAGAAAAATCGGTTTCTATTTGCAAAACGAATAGATGATGGCCACGCAAACAAACTTATTACGAGTATCTGAATGAATAAAAAGGCAACAGACAAGTACGTCATTAGAGAGGGCGCCTGTGAGAGCCACTATTGGCTTTACGATTGTCACTCTGCTAATAGGGACACACAGAGACCACTGCGGAGATACAGGTATGTAATTTCGGTGGTATACCTAACGGCATTCTATACGGAGAGTTAACTCTCGACGGGTTATCAAAGAACGTCGAGAAGGGTCATGGGAATAATATCTGAATTCCATCAACTGTTCAGCTAAGTTGTATATAGCCCTCAACGAGAACATACGTTTTTACACCAGAAGGAGTCTGCAAGGAGTATCTGGATCGCAGCGACGAAGAAGCTTCAGCCCATGGGGGAACATAATGCCAGATTATTTACGACTAACGATACGTCTCCAGGCCCAAATTCCTGTAATTGATGCTGCCTTAGAAACTCTTCAGAGGCTTTTCTTTTTTGTGGAGTAGGTTGGTATTCTCAAAATAAACACTTATGACGTCCCTTCAATGTCCTGAATCGAGGTATTCATCGTTACATGCTGTCTCATCTGACGGGATCCTCCTCGGCCTTTCATATCAAGGACTGTATACCAACTCACGAAGAAAGGACATCTTCATTTTCTTGTTACAACTAAGAAAGGTCATCAGCTCCACAAACGGCTTATACTTGCCGACTTATCTGACTTGGCATATACGAAACCACCTTAAAAGGGATATCTTTGGTCGAGAAAATGTCTGCGAGTGGGAAGACGTATCTTTAGGTAGACACACAAACCTTCAAGTCTCTCCAAAATGAAACAGTTTCTGCACTGGCCATTAGAGATGACGTCCTAACACTTATGCACGACCTTTCGCAGCGGAATACGTGACTATTTACATCCTACAAGACAAATACACTCGTGCCCTTCTCATCAAATAGTTCGGCGTGTGGAGTAAGCTGCTCTGTCTTCCGATGTGAACCGTACACAGCAGGGCCGGTACGCTCTTGGAAGACGTGTTTCTGTTAAAAATCCTCCTCTCAATACCTATGCGTCACTGAGAGCATCTTTGCAAGAAGAAACGTGGTACTTTCAAACGAAGTTCAGAGAGTCTGCATTGGCCAGCATTACATATTGCTGCTGGTGCTGTTTTACATCTCAGGGTACTAACACTGAAAAAAACGGTTTTGGTTTTTAACGTTCTGTTCATGCTGGATTCAATAGTGAGGGCGGCTGTGAGAATTACAATACTACTGCGCTCTGGCTGAGGTATACTGGACATCCTGCTAAGACCCGGACGCAATGATGCTTATCTAATCGAGTCACTGAAGAGGCACTTGACTGTTACGCTGTTCGCAGCCGAAGCGGTTTTTCACCAAATCGTGACGATGTGGCTGCAGGGCAGACATCAACGAAAACAATGACGCTCCGATGTGTCGGTTGTTCAAGTATTTTGACAGATGTTGCGAGGAGTTGAATATTTAAGCAAAGGCAATACACGCCCTGTTCCAGAAGAGCAAATTCATAATTTTTAAGGAGAAATGAAATGTGCATAATTTACAAACAAATTCTTGCGTTTCGTTGTGAGTTGTAGAAGGCCTTGTGCAAATAACAGGGAGGATGGAAACTTTTTGGGATCGAGGGGTACAGTAAAATTAAATATCTTTCTGCCGGTCACTGAATTAAAAACGAACACAAGTACCGTATCACAGTATATCATTGGGCCTGCCTGTGGAATAACATCTGGCCGGCCGGTGTGGCCGAGCGGTTCTAGGCGCTTCAGTCTGGAACCGCACGACCGCTACGGTAGCAGGTTCTAATCCTGCCTCGGGCATGGATGTGTGTGATGTCCTTAGGTTAGTTAGGTTTAGGTAGTTCTAAGTTCTAGGGGACTGATGACCTCAGATGTTAAGTCCCATAGTGCTCAGAGCCATTTGAACCATTTCGAATAACATCTGTCCATCAGAACTAAGTTGCTCTATGAATCGGGTGTAGGCTGTGAGTTTACAGCTGTCTGGGAAGATAGAAAGGAAGACATAGGAAGTAGAGAACGAAGACTGTAGTTACTTTCACCTCCTCAGGCGTCAACCACATAATTTTCTGGAAGAGTCTCGTTCCACAACTAATATTGCTTACAAAGAATGCTGATACTGATCATCGTAGTTTATTCCAGACTTATAGCGGAAGGATTCATTACGTTAAAGACGTGGACTGAGGTAATTTTGAAAAGCGTATGCATAAAGCGATCTGTCAATCGCGTTATGATGTAGAATTAATTATATGTCGGGCTTCGTTTCTCAGAGACTGCACAAATAAAAGAAAATGATCTGATAAATTAGTATTTCATATTACGCCAATCGCCGACTAATCCCACGTCGGAAATTCTGCTTCTCTTCTCACGTGCTAGCTGTAAATGAAAAGCTCAAATATATAGGGATATGGTCTGACTTTGCTAACCTATCGATGCTACACCGTAGTAGCTGGAACAAAGATAGTGCGAAACGGGAAGGTTTCTCCAGGCTGCTCGCCGGAAAAGTGAAGGCTGTGCCTTCCTTTATTTATGTGCGATCTTATTACAGTAAGTTAATAGGTTTGTTTATAAATAACTCATCTGCTACCAGTGACATTTTTTTTAATTTTATTTTTCGCACGACGCGTTTCGGGAAATGATCCCATTTTCAAGTGCGTTTTATTTTTTTTTTTTTTGTTTTTGTTATGTCATTCCTATGTGATGTTGTCGATGTGTGAGATTCTGCTTCATTTCGTTGACTTTACTGCAGTATACAAGAAAACACGTTATTTTTAGTTTGTTGTCGATCTCGCCACTAACTTCACAAAAAGATCGACAACCAACTAAAAATCGTGTGTTTTCTTATATATTGCAATTAAGTCAACAAAATGAAGCAGAATCTCACACATCGACAACATCACATAGGAATGACATAAAAAAAAAAGAAAACGCTCTTGAAAATGGGAATCATTTCCCGAAACGCGTCGTGCAAAAAATAAAATAAAGAAAATCGTGACTTGTAGCAGATGAGTTATTTATAAACAAACCTATTGTTTTCACAGTCACAGGCTTTCAGAACCATTTATAATGTATCAAATCAGAACAGTAAGTTAAATATTACTAGCGGCCTCTTTGGCCCTCTTTCTCATGACATACATTTTAAAATTTACATTTAGAAGACAGAAAAAGAAAACTAGATATGAGGATCTTACAAGGGCAACTTGGAAGCCAAGCATGGTGAGACGATTATATGACCTTCCCTGTTTGTCTTGGAGTCTGTTGTTCGGCGACGACTCGCATACGACGTTTTAACAATGAACAAATTCTGGGAAAAAGTTATATCGCAAGCAGGATTGTGCTATCTGTCTTCCTAAGTAACACAGTATCGCCAAAAAGCTTTTAAGTGACTAATGTGATAAATTTTCACGTTCCAAAATAGCTACCTGGAAGATACTTAAAGATCTGAAGGAGAAAAAGTGGGATCTATAAACTTCCTGCTGGCCGTGGTGACCGAGCGGTTCTAGGCGCTTCAGTCCGGAACCGCGCGACTGCTACGGTCGCAGGTTCGAATCCTGCATCGGACATCGATGTGTGTGATGTCCTTAGTTAGGTTTAAGTAGTTCTAAGTTCTAGGGGACTTATGATCTCAGATGTTAAGTCCCAACTGCTCAGAGCCATTTGAACCATAAACTTCCTCATTAACTCACAAGGATTATATCGCTCTAAGACCGTCCGCCGTGTCACGTTTGGTAAAACCCACAATATTTTTTAGAGACAGCTGCTCGACATCTAATTGGCAACAATAAACAGCGGCCACTAACTGAAAATGTCGAACAAATGTCTGGAACAAACGTTTTGGGTTTTACAAAGAGTGACCCGGCGGCAGATTCGATACCCACATATTGAGCACGTCCTCCGGGAAAGTCTGAAGAGCGCCAAGCACTGATAACATAGGGCAGCACTGTTACGGACTCACATTCCCAGTTCGTCTTCGATGTGTCAGAGAGGTTCGTTGACACACGCTGGTGCTATGCAGTAAGCGAAGTACTTATTGAGGTTAACACGGCTAGGAGTAACGTTACAGCATTACGCTCTTCTGCATGTAGAGTCGGTTTATGAGAGCGTTGCTAATCAAGTTTTTACAGTTGTGTTGGGTGTTATATCCACTAGATCACAAGAAGTGATGCACGTACGAAAGTGGCAGCAAAACCTAGCCGAGTAATAAGGCGCAACGGAATATCGAAGCCGCTTTTCTAGAAGAGCCAGTGCAAAACTTGGCAGTTCTTTGGACGGGTGTGTACGCAGATAATCGGTAGCTATGTGGCTACGTGTTCCAACATTTCCCCCCACTAGAGGCAACGCTTAGTGAGTGTCGTGTTCAGCTGCTAGATTTCACATTTAGGTTCTAATTTTTTCAGTCCCTATGTAGAAAGTACTGTTCCAGTTACCTGAAGAAGAGTCAGGAGCTTTTAGCCAGACAGCAGGCAAGGTGGTACTGGCACAGAGGGAGTCACTACTGGGAACGTTTGGCTGTGGATTTACAGATCCAGCACTTGCGTCACAATCATGGGAAACTTCCTGAAAATTTTGGGTAGACCTGGAGGATGGGAACTGTTTTTCATTTAATTCTGGGACAATATGTCGCAGAAGAACGTTTTGAAAACCTGATGTACATTTTAGTCTACTTGTTAACCTGGATACACAGTACAGTCGATGGTCTTCTCGACATGTGCGTTTCGGTGCCAACAAATGCATTAGGTTGCAAACTCAGCTCTGTATTTGAACGCGAGAAAGCGAAACGGAAAACATTTTCTTCGCGAAAACTCAGATCAAGGGTTCCTATAAACGACAACAATAAAATGTTGAGTGTTGAGGTATTGTAACATTTGCGTGGAAGTTAGGAAAGGAAGATAGGTAAGAACAGAACGTCTCATCTATGTTGGGGTCGCTAAAGACGAAGCAGTAGCTTAAGTAGACGAGACTATGAATGGAATTCGGCCATGGGCTGACACCACTCTGGCGTTCACCTGAAGTAGCTTAAATACAACTGATAGTCATAACAGTAAAGACCAAACGCGGACAGTTCCTCACGAATAAGTCTTCAGTGCCTACACCATCGCTCCACACATCTGCCGTACACCACTATGGATTGGAAGTGAAACATGGGTGAAGGACAGCATTTGTGTTACTGACATTTTCAGACAATAATTAATTAATTTCTTGCAAAAAAATAATACGAACTTAAGTTACATCTCACGGATGGCACAAGTAACTAAGCAGTGGGCCTTTGTGGTGTAGTGATAATGTGCGAACCCGAGACCGTAAGGCTGCTGCACTGCTGCATCGAATCACCGTTAGATAATTGATTTTTCAGCCTGCCTTTACGCTAGTCTTCACATCTCAATGACGTGAAGATATTACAGTAAAGGCACGTGGTTGAGATTCCTCGTTAAACTGTAGGTCCCCTTTCCTCGATTGTTACTGAGCTGAATTAAGAGCGTCAAGTCGCCGAAGTGGCGTCCAACTGAAAGAACTTGCATATAGGAGGCTGGACATCACTTGTGGACTCCCAGTCCATAATGCCATACTAATTTACTTTGCCTTTTACTTCGCAGTGCACTGTAATTTTTCCTTAGCTTAACCTAGAGCGGTCGTTGGCTGGATGTATACTATTTGGAAATGATTCCTACGTAAAACATTAGCAGTAGCTTATTGATTTCGTTATATTAAAATCTCGTGCGACAGCTTTTGATATTATAACCGAACAATGTAGTGCAGTAAATAAGACGCTCCACTCAAATTAGGGGATCGGCGATGCTCAGATCCCGTCTGGCCATCGTGCTACAGTTTTCCTTAATAAGTTGATGCGAATGTTGGGATGATTCCTAAAAGAGAGCTACGGCCGATTTCCTTGGTAGCCTTCTAGTGTTCCTTTGGTTTGGGGGGCGGTCATCAGCGCCTGGACAAAGTCCCAATTTTTTCACAGTCAAGTGTAGCCACTGTCACGAATGACGCTGATGCTGCTGCTGCTGCTGCTGCTGCTGATGATGATGATGATGAAACGATGAGGACAACACAGACACCCAGTCCCCAGGCGGAGAAAATCCCCAACCCGGATGGGAATCGAACCCGGTACCACGATATCCAGAGGCAGCAACACTAGCCACTCGACCACGAGCTGCGGAATTATCTCGACACCCTAGACGAGGTTTAACTGTAAACTCTCCCCCCCTCCAACACACACACACACACACACACACACACACACACACACACACACACACACACACACGCACACACACACACAATCGTGCGTTCACCCACGAGAGAGACGGCAGATAGCGAGAATAAGAGAGGTCATAACAGGATCTACAGTCAGAGAGTTTGAGTGAGGTGTGGGTATGAAGGAGGTAGAGTGGAAGGGTGTAGCAGGAAGAGATGGCAGCAGGAGAGGGGAATGCAGCGTTTTGTGTTCTGTCATATAGGATGAGCTGTTCTTTTCCCTGAAGGCAGAATTCATTCTTGGTTAAGATAAAGATAGGTTCGACGTCAATGGTATCGACTTTTTACCCTTATATCTACATCTGCATCTATACTATGCAAGCCATCTGACAGTAAGTGGCGTACGGTACTTGTGGCACCACTATCTGTTCCACCCCTTCCCCGTGCGTGCAAAGATTTATTGTTGGTACAGCCGCATATTAGCTCCAATTTCTCGGTTTTTCTGGTGGTGATCTTTATAAGAGGCGTATGTGGAAAAAGTTATATGTTGCCCGATTATTTCTGGAACGTACTCTCCCGCAGTTCCAATTGCAAAAGTTTCCGTGATGCACAACACACCTATTGTAGCGCCTGGTGCTGCAGTTTGTTGAACAGCTCCATAATATACTTGCGCCGAATAAACGATACCGTGTCGAAGGGCATCATTCGTCATTGGATCTTTTCCATCTCTTCTGTTGATACAGAGTGATCAGCAATACTCAAGAAAACACCGAACAACTGTTTTGTAAGCCACTTCTTTCGAGAATGAATTACATTTACTTCAGTTTCTTCCAAGGAATTTGAGCCTGGCATCTGCTTTTCCCACGGGTTGTTTTATGTGGTCATTCCACTTAAAGTCACTCCAGATGGTTGTGGTTACTGTTTCCACTGGTTTGTCGCCAATTTTCTAATCGTACAGTAGTGGGTTTCTTTGATTATTTATGCTCAGCGCATTGCACATACTTAATATTTATATTTATCAATGTCTCTCATTAGTAACTGGCACAGAATAACAACTATGCAGTGATGAAAGGCAAGGATACAGTAGTCTGCAACAGGAATACGAATGGTACAACTAAAGTATCAGGCTATATAGCGAGTTAACGCTCTTGAAGATTCAGGCCAGTCAAGGATTTTTTTGGGACTTCGAGGTATAAAGCTATATTTTCTTTCTTAATAAATTTGTTCTCGACTCGTAGCTTAGTTTCAAAATTCGCACAACTTGTTAGGGAAGGTGGCGATATGCTCCAGCCTTTATCCGATCCGTGAATTGACTTAGGAAGATATAAATATACCTTCAGTTTAGCCAGGGTCCCGAAATCCAGCGCTACTTGTCACATTATACGTGTGCATACCATTACCAGAGGCGATGGAAGCGATATGTACGGAGAAAACCTTAAGAGTAACCGGACATCGCAGCAAAATTCTTCGGAACTGTAATCCGTCATTTCACCAGTCAGCTACGTTCCAAAAAAGAAACAAAAATATGCCTTAGTAATACAGAACATATAAGGGAAACACGACCTATGGAACGACACTTCTGATTATAGATGTCAACAGCATTTAAAGAATAGCTACAATAAAAAATGTTTTATGGACAGAAGTCAAGTATTTTGCTAAGAAGAAACTTAAAAAGAAACGTCTGAAGTATGACAGTAATAGTGCGTGCGGTAGAGACGCGTGTGAAGAATGGAGATCCTGGCTGACTCTGTGCTGGTACTGGATTACTAAGCAGGTGCAGCCAAGAAACAAAATGATTATTGAAGCTGACTGAGCTATCCAGTCGTGCAAGGAAAGCTCACTCGAGGACCACTTGCCCGGGTTTTCCGCCAGAATGTTTCAAATCAGCAGATGCAGAGAGGAAATTCATTTCGGAAGAATTATTCTTCATGTTTACTGGTGGAACTCCTTTCTCCAACATTGTTATTTCTCTCTTACTTTTCTGGTGTTCGTTCTCTCTCCTCTGTAGTGAAATGGGAAAGACGATGAGTTATAGAACATAATTGTGTATTGCACCATAGAAACTGATGTTGCTTCTAGTCACAAATGAGTGATAACAAAAGTGTGACTTCCAGTCCTGAGCGTCCACGGCTCTCCCCCCCTTTCGGTGCCGCGCCGAGACGGCGTCAGGTACGCCCTAGGCTGAGCAAGTGCGTGACACAGCAGGACTGCATCGTCGTTGGCCTTGGCCGTTACTTGCCTGAGGAGCAGCGGAGATAAGCGGTTGCGCAACGGGCAGAGCGTCCGCATATAGAAACACCAAGATGGCTGTTACTGCGATGTGCGAAGAACGAGGAACCAGGCGCTTTTCCAGCGGCCTTAATGACGGATAGCGTCATAACAACTTCCAGTTCAATTACAATAATGCTTTTACTCTCTTTCGTAAGACGCCTTCCCTACCCCTAAAGCTTCAGTTCACTCTGTCCGTCAGTTGTCGGACTTACAAAGCATTCGTGAAGCGTGAGAGATGAGAACATCGCCAGGAGAGCTTTCTGCCTTTTCGAATACGCCACATACCAGTCTTTACAAGGTCGGTATGTTAAACTGCTGCACTACCTTATAAACATGGAAATATGAAACTACAGGGTAGCCATAATTAGGGTTCCCCTTTCGAAATGCTGTGGAAAGAGGACCACTAACACGGCTCAGAATGACGCCAAATTTGAACAGTATATGACAAACACAGTGGTTTCGGTTACTACAAGCTACACCACAAGTTGGGAAACGGGGCCAAATTTCTAGTAGTTTACCGTCGAGTTGAGGTTTTCACAAATGTTTTATTCGTATCTTACAGAAACTAACAGTACGGCAATAAACAACCTTTTAAAACACGCCGCTAACGGCAATCAAGTAATTTATAGCAATACAACAGTTTAAAATTAAAAAAAAAACACAGAAGCCAGCAGTACGGCAATAAACTACCTTTAAAACACGCCGCTAACGCCAATCAAAGTAAGTTATAGCAATACACCAATTTAAAGAAATTTTAAGAGCATTAGTAAACAGGCTACTAAAGTAAATACAGAACTTTATTAATAAAGTACGGTGAGGTAGTGAAGCTACCAACACCGACATTAAAAAAAAAAATTAAACAGGTCTCAGCAAACACACGATTAATGGCAATACAACAAATTTACAAACTTGGAGGAATTTTAAAATATTTTAAACAAAAGTGTCCCGGAATATCATTAGAACATAACAGAAATGACGGACCCCTCTAAGGCGGCCACAAATGACCCACTCAGGGATTCTCAGGCTAGACAGAATACTGACCAATTTAAATACGCCCGTAAACACAATTGCCACTCTCAGGCTGGTCACTGCACCGACTTTTAGCCAGCGAAAACTTGTTATAAGATGGCTTAACTTGCTGACAGAATGAGAGCTAACCTTTTGCAAGGAAACATTACACCACAGTCCTGAATGAGCGACCACATGATCAACCAACAAGAAGCATGAATTTACTCATAACCCACGACAGAATAGCGAAACAATTAAACTGCCAACACTACACCTCCCATCAGACAGTAACGAGAGGAGGAAGAAAGATCACTGTCTTCAATTACACCGGTGCCAGGGACAGGAAACCCGGTCGCCGGAGGCCACAAGTCAGAAGAGACGCTGGTTGCACAAAATTATTACTTAATGATTAAACCTTCCGCGAACTTAACTTGCAATTATGCTCGAACAGGCACTACACGACCTCCGATGGCAAGGATCCACGCATCCGACCGCGGAGGATTTAAACGGAGGATTTAAAGAAGCTTGTTAACGTTCCACCAAGGCGAAATGAACCGCAACTACTCGTGGGGCGATTCTGTATAAAACCAATGCGCGGGGAGCTCTTCCGTCAACTCGACCCGCTCGTTGCTCACAACCGACATACATTACGTGGCGACACGGTACAACCGACCACGCCTGCTTCGCGCTGGAGAGCCACACTGCCCTCCCGTGTCCATCACTCTCTCTCTCCCTCTCTCTCTCTCCGCGCGCAACCCCCCTACTTTCGCGCCACCACCCGAGGTTACAATCGGTCAAAGATCTCACTTCCTCCATAGCACTTTCCCGAAAGCAAAAAACGCAAATATCGATAGCAGAGGGAAAAGACAACGAAGCAGCCACTTAATGACAGACAACATATCAAACAAACATGTCTGGGGAAGAAAAGGAAAACCAATGCAATCCAAACACAAGGTGTAGCACGAGTCGATAGACGGCTCATTATATTATTGACGCGAGCGAAATGTCGTCGAAGAAAAAAATGTACTAAAATTTGATGAATACATGACGCCCGAAATATGCACACTAACAGACGCGTGGCACATGGCCGTTCCACAGTCTGCGTCTGAGACGCCCAACATTACTGTGTCCATGAACTATCGCGCGCTACAGGTAAAGCTCTTGTACGAGAACAGTGACTGTGCAGCAGTAGCCATGCAGAAGTTACGGACACTCAGGGGTAAGAAAAAGACATTGCTAAGATGTCTGCTGTGGGTCTGCAGAAAATTATTGCAAAAATCTAAATGACAGCTTCTTTTGAAGTGCAAAGTGGCAGTGGGAGGAAAGCAGTAGATCCGACGTCTGTCGAAGACGTGGCCACAGCCCTCCCGGAGAGATCGAGCGGTGGTGTGCTTATGTGCAGTGCACGGGGAATTGCCCGGATATTGGACACGACTGCGAGCACGGCGTGTAAAATCTAACGGAACATCGTGTATTGTTATCCATACAAAATCACCCATGTTCAGGAGTTGCTTCCTGCTGAGTCCAGAGAAGACGAGGTAAAAAATCCTGAATTCCAGTCAAGAACAACTACCAAGATGAGAAACATAGAAGAAGATATCTTCAGAGTAACGAAGCAGCTTAAATCACTTAATAAAGGCAAGGCTTCTGGTCCAGATTGTATACCAGTCAGGTTCCTCTCAGAGTGTGCTGATAAAATAGCTACATACTTAGCAATTATATACAACCACTCTTTCTGTGAGCGAGTGGTTGTATATAATTGCTAAGTATGTAGCTATTTTATCAGCACACTCTGAGAGGAACCTGGCTGGTATACAATCTGGACCAGAAGCCTTGCCTCACACCAATACAAAAAAAGGGAAGCAGGAGTAATCCGCTGAATTACAGGCCTATATTACTAATGTCGATTTGCAGTAGAGTTTTGGAACATATACTGTATTCGAACATTATGAAATACCTCGAAGAAAACGATTAATTGACACATAGTCTGCACGGCTTCAGAAAATATCCTTCTTGTGAAACACAACTAGCTCTTCTAGAAAATGGTTCAAATAGCTCTGATCACAATGGGACTTAACTGCTGAGGTCATCAGGCCCCTAGAACGTAGAACTACTTAAACCTAACTAACCCAAGGACATCACACACACCCATGCCCGAAGCAGGATTCGAACCTGCGACCGTAGTGGTAGCGCGGTTCCAGACTGTAGCGGCTAGAACCGCTCGGCCGCTTCGGCCGGCAACTAGCTCTTTATACTCATGAAGTAATAACTCTTGTCGACAAGGGATACCAAATTGATTCCATATTTTTAGATTTCCAGAATACTTTCGACACCGTTCCTCACGAGTGTCTACTAACTAAACTGAGTGCCTACGGCGCATCGCCTCGGTTGTGCGGCTGGATTTGTGATTTCCTGTCAGAAAGGTCACAGATCGCAGTAATAAACGGAAAGTCATCGAGTAAAATGGAAGTATAACTCGACGTTCCCCAAGGAAGTGTTATAGACCCTCTATTGTTCCTGATCTATATTAACGACATGGGAGACAATCTGAGTAGGTGCCTTAGATTGTTTGCGGATGATGCTGTGTCATTTACTGTCTTGTAAAGTCATCAGATGAGCAAAACGAATTGCAAAGTGATTTAGATAAGATATCTGTCTGGTGCGAAAAGTGGCAATTGACCCTGAATAAAGAAAAGTTAAACCAAACCAAAGACTGCGATTCATTGGCAGAACACTTAGAAGGTGCAACAGGTCTACTAAAGAGACTGCTTACACCACGCTTGTCCGCCCTATTCTGGAGTATTGCTGTGCGGTGTGGGATCCGCACCAGGTGGGACTTACTGATGACATCGAAAAAGTACAAAGAAGGGCAGCTCGTTTTGTATTATCGCGAAATAGGGGAGATAGTGTCACAGACATGATACGTGAATTGGAGGGCAATCATTAAAACAAAGGCGTTTTTCGTTGCGACGGGATCTTCTCATGAAATTTCAATCAGTAGTTTTCTCTTCCGATTGCGAAAACATTCTGTTGGCACCCACCTACATAGGGAGAAATGATCATCACGATAAAATAAGAGAAATCAGGCCTCGCTCAGAAAAATTTAAATGCTTGTTTTTTTCTGCGTGCTTCTCGAGAGTGGAACAGTAGAGAGACAGCTTGAAGGTGGCTCATTGAACCCACTGCCAGGCACTTTATTGTGAATAGCAGAGTAATCACGTAGATGCAGATGTAGATGACCTGCTAGCAAGACAAACGTTCACTCTGGAATTTTTTGCTAGCATGGAAGTGGACAACGAATGACCATGGAACATTCTATGGATGGATGAAACCCATTTCAATCTCCAAGGTCACGTGAACAAGCAGAATAGCAGAACATGGGCAATTGAAAATCCGCACACGCGACAGGTACCACTTCATTCTGCAAAGGTGACTGTGTGTTACGGGTTGAAGGCATGGTATATCTTAGGGCCGTCATTTTTTCGGAGAGACGAGGCCTGCGGGTCCTGTTACCTGTACCTCCATTGGTAAACGCTATGAGAGTCTTTTGCGCACCAATATCATTTCAGCGCTTCAGCAGCGTGCGATTTTATGTCAAGGTGGCACTCCTTCACATATCGCACAGTCACTGAAACAGCTGCTGCAGAGGCATTTCGGAAATGCTAAAATTATCATCAAATCATTTCCCTACTGCTTGGACGACCTGGTCGTCTGATCTTAATCTTCGTGACTTCTAGTTGTGGGATTATCTGAAACATGTTGTGTTCAGTGCTTCAGTTCCGAACGTAGGTGAACTGAAGGCTCATACTGGGCTACGCATTCTGAACTCGACCCCATAGACACTCCGATCTTTTGTGTAATATATATTGTTTCTTGATTTCAACTTGTTGCAGAAAACGGTGGGACAGCCTACTAAACACTTCTTGCGCCAGTCCCACTAAAATTAGAAACCCATGTCATTTTGATTTTTATGCGATTATTGGCTCAAGGACGGTTAAAGACAGATGTCATTTTGTTATTTACGTTGTAAGAGGTCCATAATTAAAGAATTTGTTGCTAGCACTCTCGAGCTGATGTAATTTCGATGTATTGCTCACGCGCTGCCTGCGATATGTAAGCTAGAAGAGAATCTGAGACCAAAGAGCAGTGTTGACTGCAGTAAGAACTGTGTGTTAGTAGCAGTAAGTTGTTGCTAGCGAGAGGTCTGGTGTATCGTGTTGGCTGGGCCGGTCGTGTGCAGCGATGGTGGAGCCTGAGCGTTGTAGAATAAGGTAAAAGCAGCCTCGCGCATATGTAGTATTGTTGCATCAAGTCCCATGTAAATGTTTAAAAAAAATCTGTTAATAATAATCTTTCTCATAAAAAGTAACTTTTGGCATTCATCTCAATTTAAAGAATTCACTAATTTCTCCAATCCTTGGCCATCCCGATTATTGAAAAGAAAAATCAGTTCTTTCCTTTTATATAAGACAAATCTATCGGACAGCATTGCACTTAGCTGCGCCAGGAAAATTTCTTATAGGAGCAGATATATACGCGTTATCCGACGATCTAATTAAGGTAAGATTTTACAGTTTATTCAGAATGATGTATCAGGGCCATGACGCAGCATTGCTGACGTCCACGTTAAATTGACTGTCAATTATTGAAAGCTTATAAGTGACCCACATTTTTTTATTGAGGGATTAGTCACATTTTATTATTGATACGTTATGCAATTTTCCTGCTGGTAGGTTATACTGAATGTGAACGACATAATTATATTTTTTTACTGTTGAGAGGTTTAGGAATTTTTCTGTTTTGAGGTGACACTAAATGAGAATATTATTCATATTATTTTATTTTGTTGGGAGGTTTCGGAAGTTATTTTGTGGGGAGGTTAAACTTGGTATTTTGTGGGGAGGTTACAACGTGGTTTTTAGCCCTACGAAAATTAAAAATCGATGTCAGCTCGCTTCTTTAAGCAGTTTTTGGCCTCAAGGGGATCAAAAACAGATTTTTCCCAAGCGATATGGTACGACTTTGGCGGTGTGGATGGGCTTAGCTAACTAACGGTGCCACAACTGTTGACTGCCGAACTTGTTCAGCCATGCACATTGAACAGTGCGGGTGGATTATTGTGTAACTTAAACCATAGCCGTCGTATTGAGATTCACCTGTCATTTGTAACCGACCGCATTTGCTTTTAGACGTTTACAGCACCAACTATTAAACTTCCGTTAATTTTTTTTTTATTTTTGTGCTCCGCGGGGTTCCCCCTGCGTCAATAACATGCTGTTCAAATTTGATCTCATTCTGAACAGTGGTTCTCTTTTTGCAGCTTTGTTTTTCTTTGGTTTTGTTTTAGAGCGCTAAAATAAATAATCTCATTCTCACCCACATCAGAGCCTTAGAACAGTAAGGCGAAAAAGGAATTAAAAGCTACTACACGTTAAGCCCGATCGACGGAAGGCAGGACAGCTAAAAACAAAGCCTTCTTTTTGGCGAAAGGTCTACAAAATACGCCGTAGAGACAACGGAGGTCCTGAACTAAAGATTAGATGTCCTTCACCATATTGGTACGACGGATAAAAATAAAACTTCGTCAACAGTCCGCGTGTCGTTCGATGAAACGGCCGACAACTCAAACGGCGAACCGTCAAAGGTTGAGTGCAATGACCACAACGTGGTGGGATATCACCACTTAACAAATGGTGATGGCTAAAAGGAAGTACCCAATAAACAGCCAAGCTGAAATGATCTCCTCGCGACGTGATGGCCGGGAGCAGATAGGCCAAGCAGCTGGGAGAGGTTTAATTCCCTGGAGCTTGTTCCCATGAGGGGAAGACAAGTGGTGACGCCAGAGTGACAGCACCTGCTAACAGACGGCAACACGGAAATCATCGGAAGGAATGGAAGAACTAGCGGGCCGAGGACTGTAGTCTTGCCAGCAGTTTCAGCGACCTCGTTTCCCATCAGATCGTCGTGACCAGGGACCCACAAATACAAGGTGCGTTCCATAAGTAATGCGACCAAATTCATAAAAAATCATTTCTGGAATATATTCGTACAAATAATCAAAAATTTTCAAAATAGCACCCTCTTGCGTCGATACATTTCTGGAGGCGGTGTTTCCATGCCTGGAATGCCATTTCCGGAATGTCCTTTAGAGGTGATGTAACATGAGCCTGGATGCTTTCAATCGTGTTCCAGTGTTTTCCTTTCGTGGCTCCTTTTAACTGAGGAAACAATAAAAAGTCAGTGGGAGCCAGGTCAGGACTGTAGGGAGGCTGGGGAACCAATGGCCAGGAAGCCGTGACAATGAAGGCGCTGTGACTCGGCGCGTTGACGTGGTGAACTTTCCACGCGTCCTTGATGTCGCTTCTGCAGCGCGAGACCCTCCTTTTCAGCCTTTTGAGCACTTCCAAGTAGAAAGTTGAGTTCATTGTAGTCCCGGTAGGTACGAATTCGTGGTGGACAATGCCTCTGACGTCAAACAGGTCAGTGAGCATGGTTTTGATCCTGGACTTGCTCATACGTGCCTTCTTCGGACAGGGTGATGATAGGGTGTGCCACTCTGAACTCTTCCTTTTTGTCTCAGGGCCGTACTCAAAAATCCACTACTCATCACCAGTGATAACTGAGTTTAAAAAATGAGGATCATTTTCACACATTACCAACATTTCTCGGCACCGAAGCACTCGCATGTGCTTGTGTTCGTCGGTCAACACTTTTGGGACGAGTTTTGCACACACCTTTCTCATGTTCAAATCTTCGATCACAGTGAGGAAAATGGTTGTTTTTTACGTGTTTATAGTTTGTGCTATCAATTAAGGCTCCGCCGTCTGTCAGAGTTCAAACAATCACGCACAGGCGTCACATTTTTGTCGACTCGTGCGGTTGATGGCCGTTCACTGCGAGGTTCGTCAGTGATCTTCTCTCAGCCATCCATGAACGACTTGTGCCATCGGAAAACTTGTGATTTGGACAAGCAATTATTCCCAAAGGTATGCTGAAGTAATGGAAACATTTCGGTGGCGGATTTCCCAAGTTTAATGCTAAGTTTGATAGCGTACCGTTGCTCTACAGAATGATCCATTGTGCCGTGTTACATAAACTCAAAACGGGGTTGACGGAAACGCACCCCCTGACTCTCCAGCAGCTCGCAGCCGAATGAGACCTAGAGCGTTTTGAAGCCCAGCCGGCTACAACACGCTGTGGTGTACCGTTGTGTCAGAAAAAAATGACGATGGCACACGAGACACGATTATCAGTCCGAGAACCATCAGTGTACATAAAAGTACTATCGCGAAGTTCCGTGCGAAGATCGAGAAAGTTACGATGCATAGACTCTGGTGTAGTGTCCTTAGGAAGTGAATGAAGTCCAAGGTGAACACCAGCCGCTGGTCGAAGCCAAGGTGGTGAACGGTTCACACCCATCGGGAACATGGTAGGTAGCATGAAGTTAAGTTGCTGGAGCCATAGCCGAAAGCGAACTCCAGGAGATAACAAAGAAGAGGGATGCGTCTGATACTGGCTGTCAAAGGAGTCAACGAAGAAGGATGCATAGGATGGATGGCCGGGCTTGGCAGACAAACGGCGTGCGCATCTGCCGAGGAGAACATCACATGACAGTGGTAGTTCGCCAGCTCCTGCACACGGACTCTCAATCTGGATAGTGCAAAAGGCGGCAGTGGCCAAATGGATGCTACGGTGGTGGATGCTATTTAGACGGCGTGAGATGGACGGACGTGCAGACGCGTAGACGAAACAGCCATAGTCTAAGTTTCGAAAGGCCGGCAATGTATGCTCTGCACCTTCTTCCATGCTTGCCACATGTTTGGTAAGGAGTTCTTGTGGTAGGGTTTTCCATTCCTTGAGAACTGCTGTACGGTCGTTTGGGCGTATGGACGTTCTGTAATATGTCTCCCCAATGCGCCCCTAAGTTCTCGATGGGACTGAAGTCGGGGAACAGGCAGGCCACTCCATTCGCCGAAGATCTTCCAGTTCCAAGAGCTTCTGCCCACGCGCTGTTCGATCGTTATCCATAAAAATGAAGTCAGGCCAGAAAGCGCCCATGGAAAGACGCACTTAGGAAAGAAGTAGTGTCACAATAACGTTGACAGATGAGTGTAGCGTGTTCAAAGATTTGGAGGTCAGTACGCCGATGCAACATTATGCTTCCCCACATCATAAACCTGAACCAGCAATATGATCAAGTTCCACAATGTTCCAGGTTGCATTTGGTGTTTCCACCTCCCTACGTATCAAGGTACGTGCTCATATTAGAATTGTGTCCAGAAATTATCAGTTCTCGGAGTATTTTTCAGCAAAGCTAGAGCACGTATCACTGAGCTGTTACTTTAAACTGCAGTAGGTAGCAGTTACAACTATTTTTTCTGTTTGACTGAGTGCGCGGCAGCTTGCAACATTTATCTCTAATATTATCTCATTAGTGTTGGCAGCTTAACTTCATGCTACTTGCCACTTTCACAATGTGTATGAAGCCTTCACCACCTTGACTTCGTGCGGCGGCCGGTGTTTACCTTTGCCTACATTCGCTTCCTAAGGTCACTACCGCCGTTAAGTTTCTCGACCTTCGCACGGGACTTCGAGATAGTACCTTTGTGTACACTGATGGCTCTCGGACTGACCATGGTGTCGCGTGTGCCATCGTCATTGGCACCGACGATTTGCGGTATCGGCTGCCGGAACACTGCTCAGCATTTACAGCAGAGCTCTTCGTCCTATATCAGGCTACGCTCTACATCCGGCGACACAGGCTTTTCAGTTGTGTCATCTACTCTAATTCTCTCAGTGCCCTTCAGAGTCTCTGTGTGCTGTACGCAGTCCATCCCTTAGCGCGACGGGTCCAGGAAAGCTTTCACTTGCGCACTCTTGATGGAGCCATTGTGATGATTGTGGGGGGGGGGGGGGGGGGGGGTCCTGGTCACGTCTATCGGACGGGAAACGATGTCGCTGACGATGACGCCAAGGCTGCAATGCGTGTACTGCGGCGTAATGCGCTCTTTCGCACATCGACGGCGGTTCTGCATCATAAATTATCCACCTACCTCGATACTGCTGCAGATCTGCACACGTAACTCCTGATGCAGCTACTTGAGAGATCTCAGAAAAGCAGTCTTGAAGAAACTGAGATTTCATAACTACCCATCGGAGGCCGGTAGAAGTACAAAAAGCTGAAAATAGACTTGTGAACTCTAAAGAATAAATCGGAAATGGGTTGCTGTTCAAATTTCAAAGGTCGTTTTAAACTTGCATTAGGATTGTTTTTTGCTATTAAGAAAGATCATCAGCCTACATGTGTTCAAATCATTAAAGTTCCTGTTCACAGTCCTCGTCACACTCAAACAGCCAGAACTTTTCCTATCCAATTCCGAAATCATTTACGAGAGTAACACAGTCAATAAACTCCTATTTACTTTTGCACTCGGCATTTAGTAGTTGTCTTCAAATAAAATTTTTGCTCGCCATAACTACTCAGTAAAAAAAAAAATTACTTAGTACCGCCACGGTTTTATTTCAAAGTTTACACACGCGGTTTTCTCCAGAACAAAATATCTCTCGACTCTTAAAATTTCACAAATAGTTGTGATAAACACCACCTACCTTTATCACTGTACCGAAACACATAAGTCACAATATCACTTCATTTTACACATAATGCGTTCGGACACTTTCAGCTTGGCCGGCTCCTTCGAAAGCTAGTCCTCCATTTCCTCCTCCTCTCTGCCTCTACAAGCACCCCTACCTCATGCGTTAGGTGGCAAACCGTCTCTCTTCTTATTGGCTGTACAGAATTACGGCCAATCAGAACTGACTTTCAGGGAGCGGCTCGCGCCAAAATCTAGCAAGAACTAACTACCGATCTCAGCTCACTGACGTCATTAAAATAAGCAACTCAAAACTCTCTTGTTAAACTAATAAAATGAAATAAACTTCAAGTTGTACTTTACGTCTGGAATTTAACTATACAGTCGCGAACGTTCTGGCTGTCTCTTACATATTCAAACATGCTTGGACATCCGTCATCCACTAGCAGGGGAACCACTGGTGGATTCGTTCCCACGATACAAAGCTGGAACACTTGCAAGTTCCTATAGAGAATTACAAACTGAAAATTTAACACTGGCGAATGTCCCACATACACTCACGCAAGTACTCTCTTTCATACTCACTCTAACACAAAACATAAATATCTACCTGAAAGTCTTTAAGTTATTACTACAGCAAAATTACTAAAGGTTTGCTAAAATGAGAACTTTCCAAATTTGAATTTAAATAAAAGGTGTTATCATATCTTTTCAAATAGTCACAGTTGGTGAACTATTAACGTATATATATATATATATATATATATATATATATATATATATATATATATATATATATATATATATAATCTGTAAATATTCGATTTTACTGTAGTTACAAAATTTGTAATTTGTGTTCCTTCAATACAAGCTGCCTCAGACAAACTGCGATAATCAGTCTAAAAGGCTGGTTTTAAGGATCTAGTTACCTTAACTATAGCTGCTGTGTCAAGGATCTCCGTATTTATCAAACATACAAATGTGTTAGAATTTGCGTTACCGTATGCGTTTGCACAAAGAGCAATAGATTTGACGCCTGTGTTCGGAGTGCCAATAGTATGATTTACCTTGTAACTGATATCGTTGTTCTGTGTTCTTACTGGATTTAACGGTTTTCGTAAAGCATGCTAACTGGGTACGAAACAATTCATATTTCTAGCCATTCGACTCGTCTCTAAATGGTGCTAAGCAACGGCATGGGACGCTGTTGGGACCCTGTATGGTTGAGAATTGCGCCACGTCTTAAGTTATGTTTACTCTACGAGAATATGCAAAAAATAACCATTGCAAAATTAAGAAAACTACCCAACGACGATAATAGTAGGGACGTAACTGGGGCGGTGCCTTCGAACAAAAGAAAAGACAAATAATAAGGAAAAATTGAAATGAGGGGGGGGGGGGGGGATAATAAAACCGATACGTCTAGTCTCGCGCTGTATTAAAATAATCAAAGACTGTTTTGGAAATAAATCCTAAGTTAAGATATGAAAACGACAGTTAATTAGATCTGCAGAACGAAAGGGACAGGAACTGAGAATGTTTTTCGCCCACGGCTATAATGAAACATCCATGAAGAGTGGCATACACAATGGAATTCAAAACCAAAGCAAGTTACAATTTGCATGTAGTCCTCAACAGCGCTGTAGAGATTAAGAGGGTAATCAAAATTGAGCCCTATGTTTCGAAATACTTGACAATATCTACAAATGCTTCATGCTCAGCATACTATAAAGGTGAGAAACTATATGTGGACGACGTTGTGTTGAGTTGGTGATCGAGTGGATGGGTGCGAACGAGCAGGAAGTGGAGGCAATTGCCCCACGGCCACCAAGACTGTAATTAACGTGCCTGTCTCTAATACTCATCACAGTTTTAACACATGTTGTTGTCAAAAAGAATTCAACGCCAGGATACAAGCGGCCACACACACACGAAGCAGAAACTACACATACAGAAACTGTGACCAAAAGCAAAGACGAATAACTGGCACGAAATGACATAGTCACAAACTCACATACAGAATGAGAAATATGTCATATTGGTTATAGAAGTTGTAACATTATTAACGAGCCGCGCGGAGTAGTCGCGGTCTAAGGCGCCTTGCCACGGTTCGCGCAGCTCCCCCCGTCGGAGGTTCGAGTCCTCCCTCGGGCATGGGTGTGTGTGTTGTTCTTAGCGTAAGTTAGTCTAAGTAGTGTGTAAGTCTAGGGACCGATGACCTCAGCAATTTGGTCCCATAGGAACTTACCACGACCAACTCCATTATTAACGCCAAAAGATCAATGAATCAAACTAATTTATACCAGGATGTAGAAATCTATCAACTACTATGTATTAAGTGTGATAGAAAGAACACGTGCACGTGGAAAATGACTAAAGAAATATCGGATACAAAGAGCGCACTACGACACACACATTCGTTCATCGTCTTCTGCGGCTTTCATTATGAAGGAGTATCTTCATGGATGTGGTGCGAGTCGTTGTATAAACTGGTGCAGCTTTTAGATACTTCATGAATAATTATGCTCGACTTATCGCTGTAAAGATTTGTCACTAACTCGCGTTGAATTTAACACAGAAAATTGGAAAGAAATGAAGCTGCTTTGAAAAAAGAATATACCGAATGATTGATTTATTCTAAAAGAAACCTTAAGATCTGGCTAAGATATTCCCGCTATGCATTCGTTCTTGAGGTGTGGCAGCAAAGTATGGGAGAGAGCTAAGTGTGGGAAGTAAGAGAGAGGTGCTGGCAAGACTGTAGTTGTGAAATGTCTCCCCTGTCCGGAAATAAAGTTTTGCACAGTCGTCTCTAATTTTTTATTTCTTAGAGACGACTGTGCAAAACTTTCTGAACGCCTTTTGTACATAACGGATGTACGAGTGTAGGTTGTAGGTGCATGGTTGACAACATACGAAAGTTTGGATCTGGCCATGAGCCGTGCTCAGATGGTTTTATGGTATGGCGACCCTTCTTGATAAGCGGGAAATCTGGGTTCGAGTCCCTGTCCGGCATATGATGATGATTGCCCATTTTCGCAATTGCGAATACATTTCGTTTTCTGTGGTGGAACAGTTAGGGAGTGCATTGTGATCTGTTGGTGGGAGTATTTTGATCTTACCGATCAGATACATCTACATCTACGTGATTACTCTGCTTTTCACAATAAAGTGCCTGGCAGAGAGTTCAATGAACCACCTTGAAACTGTCTCTCTACCGTTCCATTCTCTAACGGCGCGTGTGAAAAAGGACCACTTAAACTTTTCTATGCAAGCCCTGATTTCTCTTATATTATCGTGATGATCATTTCTCCCTATGTAGGTGGGTGCCAACAGAATGTTTCGCAATCTGAGGAGAAAACTGGTGATTGAAATTTCATGAGAAGATCTCGTCGCAACGAAAAACGCCGCTGTTTTAATGATTGCCACTCCAATCCACGTATCATGTCTGTATGTCTGTGGCACTATCTCTCCTACAAAACGAGCTGCCCTTCTTTGTACTTTTTCGATGTCATCCGTCAGTCCCGCCTGATGCAGATCTCACACCGCACAGCAATACTCCAGAATAGGGCAGACAAGCGCAGTGTAAGCAGTCTCTTTAGTAGACCTGTTGGACCTTCTAAGTGTTCTGCCAATGAATTGCAGTCTGTGGTTTGCTATGCCCACAAAATTATCTATGTGATCGTTCCAATTTAGGTCTCGTCTGCTGAGAAATTAAGACGATCATCTAAATTTCTAGGACCCGCGTTACCCATAGTGTCTCCAGTTAGAATGTGGTATGCACAGGATAACAAAATTAGTGTTCTGAAATACTTCTGGGAACGGTGAACTCACTGTACAGTGTAAGCATCTTACATGAGACCATACGTCATAGCTTTGCTTGAAGTGTGTGAGTTCTGGATAGTTTTCCCTAAGTCCATCTCTTGACGAACAGGCCGCACTGTAGCCACAGAGTCGTATTCTCATGCATTCAAACCCACATCCAACTCTTCTCACTTTTTCGTAGACACCCTAATCCACTTGAGATGGGTACAAGGGTGAACGTTCGAACAAGGTTACAGATGATTTGTTTTACTGTCCTTGTCTAATATGACAGTCACTTTGTGTAATCCGCTGCCTCAATGGTACCTGCGTGCTGGTGGGAATTGTACAATCCAAGTTTATCACGAGTCTCCGTGTCACAGAAGCACTTCAGTTTATAAATTTATTGACACAGGAAAGATATGTCAAGAATTTGCTTGTATCAATGAATTTCGTAGCTATTAAAAATTAAACTAGTAGTTCCTTAATGTACAGATAGAGTACTTGTACGTGCTCTCTTCATCGATTCCCGTATTTTTTGCCTGAAGATGGCGCCTTGTGACTTCGAAATCGATAGAAATCAAACGCTATTTGCTTGGTTGATTGGACGCAAGCACCTTTTTTTCTGTTTTACGCCATTTTACACTCGCAAAACAGAGGCAATTCAGACCACTGCCGCTCATTGTGAACATAACAGACATCTTATTAAGATCCCTGTATGTTGAATTGGCTGCATTTAAATTCAGTGAATCTCCTCGTAGGCGGCCGGTGTGGCCGAGCGGTTCTAGGTACTTTAGTCTGGAACAGCGCGACCGCTACGGTCGCAGATTCGAATCCTGCCTTGGGCACCGATGTGTATGATGTCCTTAGATTAGTTAGGTTTAAGTAGTTCTAAGTTCTAGGGGACTGATGACCTCAGATGTTAAGTTCCATAGTGCTCAGAGCTATTTGAACCATTTTTGATTTGAATCTCCTCGTAGACTGTTGTCGCTGTTACTTCCGGAGTATCAAATATGGAACATTTACTCTAAATAAATAAAAAAGATACGGATTAATGAGAGACAGATAAATGGGTTCCACTGTATTCCGCGACCCTCGTTTTACTGATAGTTTTGTTGATATTCTATTTATATCGCCTTTTCAGTATACTAGTCAACATGACGAATTTCCCTTCACAGCTCTTTGCCTTCTCTAACAAAATTACAATGGTATCGGAAACCTCAAAGTTTTAATTTCTTCTCTAATAACTTTAATTTCCTTTTCAAATGTATCCTTAGTTCCCTGAACTGATGTTCAGTTCACAGATTGATCAAAATGTGATCAAAATGGGGGATACTTTGTGTTGAGGAGACTGGAGTTGGATAAAGAGAGGAGCTGGTTTAAGGACCAAGCGACACAAGCAAATGCTTGGGGTGCCGATTTGTACACACACAAAGACAAAAACGGCGCACCACGAAGGAATTACCCGAATGGAATGGAAGTCGTTAGATGTGATGTACATGTATAAACAAACAAATGTAAGATTTTTGAAGTTTGCGATCAAGACTGTTTTAAATATTAATTTTAAAAACATATAAATGACCACAGTTTCAGAAAAATTGGATGATTTATTCCAGAGAAAGAGCTTCATAAAACGAACAAGTCAATATCGTGTAGGTCCACCTCTGGTCCTCGTGCAAGCAGTTATTCAACTTGGAATTGATTGACACAGTTGTTGGATTCCTCCTGAGGAATACCGTGCCAAATTCTGTCCAACTGGCACGTTAGATCATCAAAATCCCTAAACAGTTGGAGGGCCCTTCGCATAATGATCGAAACGTTCTCAATTGGCGAGAGATCTGGCGACCTTGCTCGATAAGGTAGGCTTTGGTAAGCACGAAGACAAGCGGTAGAAACTCTAGCCGTATGGAAGCAGGCATTATCTTTCTGAAATGTAAGCCCAGGATGGCTTGCCATGAAGGGCGACGAAACGGAACGTATACTGCTGTCATCTACCGCTGTACTGTATGGGTACCGCCAATGACAGACAAAGGTGTCCTGCTATCAAATGAAATGACACCACAGACCGTTGCACCCGGTTGTCAGGGCTTAAGGTTGGTGACAGTGAGGTTGGCCTACCACCACTGTCTGGAACGTCTCCAGATACGTCTTCGGCCTGAAATCCCATTGATGAGTAGAAATATCTTTAGTGATAAGTCTCGCTTGGAACTTAGCACCAATGAGAACGAAAGTCATGGAGTTCGCAATACTTTACGGAGAATGGAGACAACGTTTGTCGCAACATTTGTTTTGAAAAGCTCCGCAATGTTTCCAAAAATACAAAGGGCATGATTAGGCATCTTAAGATACACAACTTATCGAGCAATGAAACACCGACGTCCACCAGGTTCATTCTTCTAATAATACTGGTCAGAAAAAATATCCAGGAATGTAGGTTATTCATTCAAATCACACAAAAAGGGAATTCCGCACAAGAGGTCGGATAGTGCCCGAAGCTGTCCGCCAAAATCGGATTTTTAAATCTGTCTTCGATAACATAAAACATGGCCCAAAATCAAAACTCTCCAAGCTTTTGCACTGCACGATATGTAATTTTATTGGACTAGGTTTCATATAAAGTCTCCTTGCAGGAGCACTAATTTAAACCTTACGTTCCTCTTCATAGAGGGAAATAAACGGCAACTATGGCTGGACGCAATACTAGTGGCCATGATAACAAACGTTTCTCAACCACTCTCAGTCGTAGAGGAGATTGGTTTTCGACGTTTTGTTGTACTGCTGGACTCAAAATATTTTATACCAAATAGAAGAAAAATTGCACAACATGACTGAAGAAAATTACCGTAAAGAGGAAAACACTATAAACTTGGAAGTGAAAGACTCTACCTGTGTTTCTTTAACAACCTATACTTGGACTTCTATGAATTCTGAGACATATATGACTGTAACTGTTCATTTCATTCACAGTTATTGCTGCTGGAAACTTTAGCTGCAGACATTCCGTTTCCCAGAAAAGCATACAGCGTTAAATATTAGTGAGGCGTTAGATAACATGGTTTCAAAATGGAACATCGAAAACTAAGTTATAAGCATCACAGCTGACATCACCACTAACACGACGGCAGCCGTAAAACTTATTCACAGTGGAATTATAGACATGCAACAGGTGTCTTGGTTAGCCGACACCATCAATTGAGCTGTAGAAAGTACCCTGAACAGTAACGGTAAGCTTTGCATTATGCGGGAAAAGGCCAGAAAAATGGTCAGATATTTTAAAACAGGGGACAATGCTATGAAATTCAAGATCTAATGGAAAAAAAACATGAAAACAAATTAATCCAGGAAACCGAAACCGATGGGACAGTATGTTTTGTGTGTTACAACGCCTACTGGAGTAAAAGGAATACATTACAGCCCCTTTATCATCTTTGTATTCAGGTGTTCAGTACCTCACTGCTGACGAGTGGCGAATTTTGAACGAATGTTTAAGTGTATTGGAGACTTTTGAATTGGTAATATGTGAAATCTCAACTGAAAACTATGTCTCTCTTTCAAAGCTAACCGTATCAAAGGAACGTGGTTTACCCTGACAGCGCAAGAGTTACGTCAACACCACTCAATGACAGCTAGGGTAGGATTAATAGATACAAACAGAGCACATGGAACTGCTACGGTACCGTGCTCGACCCAGGATTCCAAACATTGCCGTTTACAACTCCCATTCGTTGCAAGCCTCATCCGCTCACTAACGACACTAACCACGAGTGCGATCTCAAACAAAACCCGCCAGTAGGTTCTTACTGGCTTCTTTCGATGAAGAAGTTTCCAATAAAAATCTAATGGAAACCTGCCGTGATAGAGTAACCTGGAGGTTTAACAACCACATTGGGAAGAACCATACGTACAACGCACGAAGGATCGTATACAGTCCTGGAAGGAAAATGAGAACAGGCCCAGCTGTCATGGAAAAAAAAATCTTGCAATATCTACAACTTTTGCTCTCTCTGAGAGAATTTTTTTTTTGCAAAACACGACTACTTGAAAACAAACAAAGAAGAAACTAAAAGGGCAATTAGTTAATAATATTACAATTCTCAACAAAAATAACGGGAAGTAAAAATACATTCTGATGAATAACATTTTTTCTTTTTTGCTTTCTATGACAAATAAATGTATGTAAACAGTTTCTGGTTATAATTGATTATATTAGGTTGGTGCATAAGTTCGTAGTGTTTTTCCATAGGTTTAATAAACGCAACAGATACACATAACAGAGACTTCAGTCATCAATAATCTATTCTGCTTCACTATTTATATTAGTCTGCCAACGCTAGAGTAACTTTTCGATACCACGACTATAGAAATCACGTGGTTTTCATCCAGAAAGGAAGTTCCATGAAGATTGTTCGATAGAGAGCGGAAAAGGTGAACATCTGAGGGCGCAACATTAGGTGAATAAGGTGGATGGAGATGACTTCCCAACCCAACTCTGTGGTTTTTGCCTTCTGAGAAATACATTACTATTTCAATAAAAATTGATGAAGGTAGTACACTTAATACGAATGTCTAATCTGCATTTTCAATTTCTTCCTTGTAAGTATAGAAGACAACGATTACCTCTGCTGTGAATCAATGCTTCGTTGTACAATAGATACGCGCAGTCACTCCGAACGCAGCACCATCTATAACTTGTTGTGAGTACCCGAAAAACTGTGGAGAATCTACCATAGAGTCGAGCGTTTCTCAAGCACAATCATATTGCTCATACGTAGAAAGCGGCGGGAAACAGTGACATGTCGTTTGTCAATCTTGCAGAACGCGGGCGGGCGTCATCGTGGTGTAGCATCACGTGACGCACTCTTCCTGGTCTTTGTTCTTGCCTTGCGCGCCTCAGTTGTTGGCAATGAATCTCAACAATCATGGTTACACTTCGGAGAAGTAATTTGTAGTACACTACGCCTTTCGCTGTTCCACCAGATGCTTAACATTATCTTTTGTGGATACGCTCACGTCTCTGTACGGCGACCAGCTGCTCTATTTGCGCTCAACCATTCCTTTCTTTTCCTTATGTTAGATTAAAAACACCATTTATCTTCACTAGTAGCGATACAGAACAGGAATGGTCTGTGTTGTTGACGAGGCAATTGAGACGAGCAAGTAGAGACGCATAGACGGCCATCCACTGATTTTTGTGATTTTGTCTTAGAGCATGCGGAACCCACACACCCGATTTTTAAACGTTCTCTATTCATGCAAATGGCGCACTTGATCACAGTTCATCACATTTACCAGTTCTCAAGTACATTGACATGGATCATTGTAGTTTAATGCGTTTAAACGATCTTCATCAAACACCGAAGATCTTCCTGAACGTGGAGAGTCACTAATGTCGAAACGATCCTCCTGCAAACGAGGAAACCATTCTCTTGCAGTGCCCTGTCCAAAGGATTTATCCCCCAAAGGGACAGCAATTGTTTCTAGCTGCCTCCGCTCATGAGCTAGGTGTTGTGTTGTCCTCATCATCATTTGATCCTCATCACCGGCGCACGAGTCGCCAAATGTGGCGTCGAATGAAATAAGACTTGCACTTGGCGGCTTCCCGGTCAACGATGCTCATCATTGTCGGTAATGCAGCAATTTATTCACTTGGCAATCCATTTTCTGGCATCCACAGCTCCACTCACTGTCTGCAAAAGACAAAATGACAATATATAAACTCATATGCCAAAGGTGGTCTACACATAAAAAATAACAATCGATAAACAAACCCATAGTCACAGGAATACCAACAAGTAAACCAAAAACGCTACGACCTTATGCACCAACCTAATAGCATTTCTTTTTTATTTATTTTGTGCAAAGAACTTGGGAATAATCCTTGACCATCACTTAGACTCGACTGAACAAACTAATGTCTGTAAGAAAGTTTCTGTATCCCTTCATTGTCTACAGAAATATAAAAAAGTATTTCCATTCGAGCTTAAGAAGAAGCTCGTAGAATCTCTAACACTTTCTGTTCTCGACTATGGCGATGCTATTCTTCAAGGACTTTCGCACAAAAACTCTCGCAGGGTTGAACTGGCGATGAATGCTTGCGTAAGATGTATTTGTGACGTTCGTTATTACGATCATGTCACTCCAGTCCATGAACAATTATCGTGGCTACGTGCTGATAAACGTAGGGACTACCATACTTTATGTTTACTCCATCGTCTCCTAAACCATAAGACTCCATCTTACTTATCTTCAGCCATTACGTTACCATCTGAACAGCACAGCAGAAATACTCGTTCTCAGCAAGGTAAGATCCTCTCAGTACCACCACACAACAACGTCATGTTTTCTAAATCATTTTCTGTATCCGGAACCGGACTTTGGAACAATATTCCTCAAAATATCAGAGAAATTAAATCACTTACAGGCTTCAAAATGCAGGTAATGGCTCACCTCCTCTCGCAGTAGCTATCTCTCCCACATACTGGTCTGCAGTCCACACTCTTCAATCCCCCCTTCCCCTACAACTTTTCCCTTCTTCTTGCTTACAGAGTTATTTACTTACATCAAGTCCTCTCCTGACAGCCACTATTACTGTCATTCCAATTTTCTTGTTTTTCATCCATTCTTTTTCTGACAATACTAAACATGATTTAAGTTGTTCTAAGCTAGTCTATATTATTTTTATTGCATTTTGTTTTATTATTACTCTTATTATTGCCATTTATCCTTAGTTTCATTATTGTCAACTATTATTATTATTACTGTTATTATGCTTATTATCACTTCTAAGATCGTTATCATTTTCATAAATGTTTTGGTAATATATCTGCATGTGTTGTTCCTGGTCAGATGTAACCGAGGGCCTAATCTGGTCTGGCTAAATATGCAAATAAATAAATATACATGCAGAATGCATAAGCTATTTTATTTTAAGAGTAAAGTTTTTGTTTCGTGCAATATCTGTGTGTTTTAAATAACTATTCTGTGGTTTTTGCATTCTGATAAAAACATTACTACTTCAATAAAAATTGATGAAGGTAGTACGCTTGACACCAATGTCGAAACTTCATTTTCAATTTCTTCCTTGTACGTGTAGAAGGCCGGTCGAAGGGCCGAGCGGTTCTAGGCGCTTCAGTCCGGAACCGCGCGGCTGCTACGGTCGCAGGTTCGAATCCTGCCTCAGACATGGATCTGTGTGATGTTCTTAGCATAGTTGGGTTTAAGTAGTTCTAAATCTAGGGCACTGATGACCTCAGATGTTAAGTCCCGCAGTTCAAATGTTTCAAAATGGCTCTGAGGACTATGGGACTTGACATCTGAAGTCATCATTCCCCTAGAACTTAGGACTACTTAAACATAACTAACCTAAAGACATCACACACATCCATGCCCAAGACAGGATTCGAATCTGCGACGGTAGCGGCCGCGCGGTCCCAGATTGAAGCGCCTAGAACCGCTCGGCCAGTCCGGCCGGCCTAAGTCCCATAGTGCTTGGAGCAGTTTGAACTATTTTTGAACGTGTAGAAGACAACAATTACCTCTACTGAGGATCAATGCTTCGTAGTACAGTAGTTGCGCGCAATCACTCAGAACGCAGCACCATCTGCAACTTGTTGAGAGTACCCAAAAAATTGTAGAGAATGTACCCTAGAGTCGAGCGTTTCTCAAGCGAAATGATATTGCCCATACGTAGAAAGCGGCGGGATACAGTGACATGTCGCTTGTGTGGAATAACATTCTGGTTCAAATGGATCTGAGCACTATGTGACTTAACATCTGTGGTCATCAGTCCCCTAGAACTTAGAACTACTTAAGCCTAACTAACCTAAGAACATCACACACATCCATGCCGGAGGCAGGATTCGAACCTGAGACCGTAGCGGTCACGCGGTTCCAGACTGAAGCGCCTAGAACCGCATGGCCACTCCGGCCGGCAATAACATTCTGCCTATGAAGCGCAAGCATATGGTCCTAAAACATGCAGGTATCTTCCAGTACTTACGTAACGCACAACTAGCAGAAGGACGCGGTCTCTTTCAGCTTGCTCTCCGAATGCGATTATCAGTCCTGTTTCTGTTCTCACACAAAAGGTATCGCAAGGGTGCGCTCGCTGTTGTATCACTTGGGAAGTTAAATCAACGTCGCGTCCGACCCTAGTAGGCTCCGTCGACGTTTTAAGAGGACATTAGGGGCGGGCCTCGAGATGACGGCCCGCGATAGGCCGGTCCGGCCATTATTAGGTTACCGCGGCCTGACGGATCGCCTTTGTCCCGCCGCATTCCGCGCCCTGCGCAGCATCCAGGCCCGCGGCTCCCTGCACAAAGGGCACACAGGAGCCGCGGCCGTGTTTGTAAACGTTCCATCTGCAGCCGCAAGGAGACCGCAGCCAGAGGACGAGTCGCCAGTGATACCATTATTAGGTGGAGCGCCCGCGTGCAAACGCCCGGCCCGCGCCGGGACACAAAAGGACGCCAATTCTGCCCGAGTCCTCGACGAGGTTCGTACACTGTGTCCAAACAACTGCTGTGCGGTGATAAGCGGCCAGATAGCCACGTACCCCAGAGGTCAGCAGCTGAACGCCGCTCCCTCTGCGAAACTCTTGGGGCTGTATCCGGCCGAGCAAATGTCTCCTCGTTTCAAATAGTCTATTGTTCAAGTCTGAGAGTATTTTCAGTAACGTTTGTGAGTGAACCCGCTATGCAACCGCAGGCAAGAATAGAATCTAAAGCAGATCTTCCTTTATACGAAACATTATCCAGTTAACAGTTCAGCCGGCCGGAGTGGCCGACCGGTTCTAGGTGCTACAGTCTGGAACCGCGCGACCGCTACCGTCGCAGGTTCGAATCCTGCCTCGGGCCTCGATGTGTGTGATGTCCCTACGTTAGTTAGGTTTAAGTAGATCTAAGTTCTAGGGGACTGATGACCTCAGATGTTCCCATAGTGCTCAGAGTCATTTGAACCATTTAACAGCTCATGCATCCAAGTTGCTGACAAGAATAACATGGAAGAATGCAAAAGAAAATTGAGGATGTGTTAGATGATGATCAGTTTGGTTTTAGGAAAGGCAAAGGCGCGAGGGAGGCAGTTTAACGTTACGGTTCGTAATGGAAAAAGAACTAAAGAAAAGTCAAAACATGTCCTTAGGATTTGTCGACCTGGAAAAGGCGTCCGACAGCGTCAATTGGTGCAAGATGTCCGAAATTCTGAGGAAAATAGGAGTAAGCTACAGGGAAAGATGGGTGAGCTGCAATATGCTCTAGAACCAAGCGGGAACAATAAGAACGGAAGACCAACAACGGAGTGCTCGGATTGCTCGGATTAAAAAGAGGTTAAGACAGGGCTGTAGACTTTCGCCCCTTTTGTTTAATCTATACATCGAAGAAGCAATGACGGAAAAATAGAAAGGTTCAGATAAGAGAATAGAATTGAATTGAAGCATTTGAGATGTGGGGCTACAGAAGAATATCGAAAATTATGTGGACTGATAAGGTAAGGAATGAGGAGGTTCTCTGCAGAATCGGCGTGGAAAGTAATATGTGGAAAAAACTGATAAGGAGAAGGGACAGGATGATAGGACATCTGCTAAGACATGAGGGAATAGCTTCCATGACACTAGACGAAGCAGGAGAGGGTACGAACTGTAGAGGGAAACAGAGACTGGTATACATTCATTAAATAAGTGAGGACATAGTTTGCAAATGATAGTCTGAGATGGAGATTCGTACAGGAGAGGACTTAATGGCAAGCCGCATGAAACCAGTCAGACAGACGTCTGGGGCGGAAATATTACATTGTTACTAAAGCATCGTAAATTTTACTAATCCATATTGTATTCGAAGAAAGTCATAATTTACGGTTTATGCACTACATAATTACAATTATGCGATATCTAATGGTATATCACGTACAAAATAAGTACAAAAAGTCCTGTTTTACATCTCATACTGCCAATAGCAGATTGGTGGGAATCGCTAATTGTTGGGGTGAGAGTACAAGTGATAAAAGTAACATTTTACAGTGAAATGATCTAAATACCCCTCTGGATAGCTAAATTGCGGCTCTCTTCTGAGTAAAACGATTAGAAGCGATTTCCTGAATTGTGCTGCATCCTGTGATGATAAAATCTGAGCTCTAAGCCAATTCCTATTCTGCATTTAGAAAACAACTCATGAGAAGTGAAATGACGGACAGACGGAGAACTGCTTCTTGGTTTAAAGAATTTTCGGGTATATATTTTTTGAAAGTACATTAATAGCGTAATGTACATGCTTTTAAAAGTATTTGTAGTAATATTTAATGCATGTTTAAATAAGTCATATTTTGAAATACCCCTTGGACGTCTGGCGGCAAAATCAACATATTGACACAATAGATCACAAGGCCCTTGAACCTGATCGTACATATATGGAATGTTATAGCGATTTCAGTATCTCTGAAAAGGCAAATAGGCAATCCAAACATGTAGTTTTCCTCGAAGACAGGATGGAAGCTGTGACTCTGGTCAACAAAGCGTTTTCTGTAGTGG
The DNA here is from genome assembly GCF_023897955.1 of Schistocerca gregaria. Classification (NCBI taxonomy): domain Eukaryota; kingdom Metazoa; phylum Arthropoda; class Insecta; order Orthoptera; family Acrididae; genus Schistocerca; species Schistocerca gregaria. Next base: position 320,909,080 of record NC_064920.1, on the reverse strand, counting down.
AAATGAAAACGGAAAACTTCCTACCAATGAAAGTCGCTCAAGTCATAGAAAAGGTCAAAGTTGCTAGAGACAGGAGGAAATAAAACGCTAAGGAGGTATACCAGTTGGTTCTGAACAGCAAAGAAAATCCTCCAACAATGCTTCTCAAGTATTCACTAAACCGTGATCTTTCATCTATACAAGCGGATTTTAGCTGTTGCGTTCTACTGTTTAGGAGGCCCAATGCTGGTCCCTCATCCACACCTCTTCTGCAACCTTTGCGTCAAGATGAGAAACGGATAACTCTGTAGGAGATGAAGAACCACATCCCTCCACTTTAACACGAGTTCTGTAACAATATATCCCGTTCCCATACAGCTGTTTCTATGAGTGTGAGAACAGGGAGCGTAGAAAGAAGAGGACGTGGTCAAAGAAGGGGACGAGGACTCAAAAATGCCCAACACAATGGTACAGCGGCAAAATGTCCAGGAAGGACATTCTTCCAGAAATAACGCAGAATGAAATGATTTTGAGTCTATAGACACTATCAGGGGATTATCAAAAGTGACTGGGAATAACCTCACGTATGTATTGGAAACACACCAAAATAATTTGTTTTTCTTAAATTTTAATTTTATTTGCTATTTACCTATTATTTCTCAGTTTGTTATATTAACCTCGCTATGATTATTCACAGTCGCGTACCCTTGTTTTATAATGTAAATATATTGGTAGGTACGTCATGAGTGTTGTACCAAAAAAAATCGTCAAAATGAAGCATATTAAATAACATGTTTATCCTCTTATACCTGTTTAAAAAGTTGTAAGACGCAAGGAGCATTAGTATTTTTAATGTATTATAAAAAAATAATGCAAGGGTACTACAATCTCTAACCATAGCTATGATTATACAGAGTGTAACTGCCCATTAGGAAAAATACCTGATGTTCCGATAGTAACTCACGTAATTTAAATAATAAACACCCATTTAACTTTGGCAGCCATTTACTCGGTTTGCTTCAGCAAGCGCTTGTGCCATTAGTACTCTCAGCGCCTCAGTTGGTACCAACAGCTATCGTAAATTTTACAAGGGTTTAGTAATCTAGAATTAATCATGCCTTGAGCGTCAGAAAATTAAGAAAAGAATTTTCAAAACGCATTTCACTTTATTGGTAAAAGCATCATCAGTGGAGATTTTATGAACATTTCTCATACATAATAAGTTTTTATTCATATAAAATTAAAAGCCACATTGCTAACGAATGTGACATTTTGTGCATGTTACTTACGGCGGTTATTACTCTTTTCCCTCTCGTTGGAGACAGAATTTGAAGTCGGTGAAAAGATTCATTTCATTTTCATTATTGGCTTTTCTTGACTTTTAGAAGCACACTTTTCCTATAACAGTGTTTACTTTTTGTATTTACTGTAATTCCAAACACTTCGTGTTCTGTATGGCTTCACACAAAATGCATAATACCGGCACTTTTTAAAAGATTTCACTGTCGCCTTCGACTGTTAAAATTATTTATTTATGGAGACCACGTTTAGATTTTCAAGTACAACGCCACCATAATTTCGTCTTAATCACATGTTAAAAATTGGTAATGGACCAATTTATATATATATATATATATATATATATATATATATATATATATATATATATATATATATATATATATATTCGAATGTCATTTAATTGATAAAAAGAATGAAATAATATTCGGCAAAGGCCGGTGTAGCCCTGCCGTTCTAGACGCTTCGGTCTGGAACCGCGTGACCGCTACGGTCGCAGGTTCGAATCCTGCCTCGGGCATGGAAGTGTGTGATGTCCTTAGGTTAGTTAGGCTTAAGTAGTTCTAAGTTCTAGGGCACTGATGACCACAGATTTTAAGTCCCATAGTGCTCAGTATGCCGCATGCTTCTTAGGGTCATTAACTAACATAGTACTGCAATTAAAAACGAGAGTGATGAAATTTATTATATTTACAAGACGTCGATATTCCAAACTGAATGAAAATTGCTATTTCATAACGACACCGATTCAACTACGCCTCCAGTTTGCTGCTTTAACTTTAGTAAATAATGTTCTCGGAATATTTCAAAGCAGATTTTTTTCTGTAAACTTGTGGAAAACATTGAGACAATCTGTTTCTCGTCACTTTTTGACTCTGCGCCACGCGCGTGTCTCACTATGGAGTAGGAAGCAGCGTCAGCGTGCAAAACACTACGTATTAACAGCGCAACAATTAGAGACTCCAGTACAGAGACAGTGGCTGACGTGAGTTTTGTAACAAAAAGTACATAACTGAAGGGTGATTAGGGAAAACGTTGAAGGCTGTTAATTCATTTGAATATCTTAAAGTTCAGTTTACCATAACGTAGCAACTAGGTTGGCTCTGAGCACTATGGGACAACTTCTGAGGTCATCAGTCACTCAGTCACTACTTAAACCTAACTAGGACATCACACATATCCATGCCCGAGGCAGGATTCGAACCTGCGACCGTAGCGGTCGCTCGGTTCCAGACTGTTGCGCCCAGATCCCGCTCGGCCAACTAGGTCGGCGTAGCAACTAGGTATCTAGTGCCTAAGTAGGACCCTCTTCCAAAAACGCAACAGCACCAATACACGTGTCCTACGGCTGCTGACCAGTCATCACGTTTGTGTTTGTTTACATCGGGTTTGTTCTTATGAAGAACAAAGTATAGGTTATGACACAAAAATCCCTCAAAAAATGTGATACAAAGAGCTCGAATTTTTAGTATTAGCTGCATCGTGAGAAACATTTCGTCAAATTTTGTAGATATTTAGAGTGAGCGGTTCAACCTATACTTGTAGTTTATATTTCACCTACAGTGCAACTAGTATATAGCTCAACGCTGGGCTGACGTGAGCTAGAAACGGCTACAATACACTTGTGCACCACTTACTGTGCACTTCACATATTAAGAGAAAATATTTCCTAATCATATGATATGATATGTTTGCACAAGGACATCGATTCGTGGAAATACAGCCTAAGACCACAATAAAAAAAACCTGTATATAACACGTAGATCCTCTGCTTCTCCATTTTAAGCATATTTCTTTTGGTTCCAGCTTTGCATTTCATTCTTCATGCGCTAGAAAGTGAAATCAAACAGAACACAAACGACATAACATACCTAACATTTAGTACACAAGGAGGCGACACAAATGTGTCTTCCATCATACATTGGAAGGACATTCTTTCTTAAATATCAAACTGTATTGAAGGTTATAATGGTAACCGGCGGCAGTCAGCGTCAAACTGGTGATGAGTGGAGGTTACCAACAGAGAAACTAGTTTCAAAGAAGACGAACAGGAAAGGACAAGAATTTTCCATGTCCAGACATAAAATCACACTCTTCTGTGTTTCATGTGCGGATCTGTTGTGTTGGAGCTCCTTAGGTACCTCCTTGCACCGAATATGACAGCTCTGTTGCACCGGCACAACAATTGGAAACCAGTACCTTGTTGGACTACCATCTGTCATCAACGTCGCGGTCGGTTATTGTGTTAGTCGTTTCCGCAGTTCATATTCTCGAACCAAATCACCGCGTTCGGTTCAAAAATGGTTCAAATGGCTCTGAGCACTATGGGACTCAACATCTTTGGTCATAAGTCCCCTAGAACTTAGAACTACTTAAACCTAACTAACCTAAGGACATCATACACACCCATGCCCGAGGCAGGATTCGAACCTGCGACAGCAGCAGTCCCGCGGTTCCGGACTGCAGCGCCAGAACCGCACGGCCACCGCGGCCGGCTACGGCGTTCGGTATTCGCCTTTGAGTAATAGCTTCGTATCTCGTATCGATAGCGCCATTCCTCTAGTTCCTCACAATCCTGTACCTCATAGAAACGCTCCTGTAAGTAACAGCCCCAATAAAATTGTAACACTATAGCTGTAATATTCATCTTCTCATCGGTTTCAAAGGCAAAACATCCGTTGAGTGGCGTTGCTTTTTATATCATTTGCGATGCGATATTCGACATGGATTTCACATAATTTTGATACTAAAACAATTATTATTTTTATTTTTACCAAAACATTTCTACCTTAGAGCCGTAATCATTGCATTGTTTCAGTGTTACAAAATTTCTTTTCAAACAATAAGTTCAAATGGTTCAAATGGCTCTAAGCACTATGGGACTTAACATCTTAGGTCATCAGTTCCCTAGACTTAGAACTGCTTAAACCTAACTAACATAAGGACATCACACACATCCATGCCCCAAGCGGGATTCGAGCCTGCGACCGCAGCAGCAGCGCGGTTCTGGACTGAAGCGCCTAGAACCGCTCGGCCACAGAGGCCGGCAAAAAATAAGTAATGTGATTTTAAAGTGAGAGTAAAAGTACACTTAATATTATATTATTTCCAGCTGTGTTGCTCTTTATTCCTTGAAAATACTTTAATAGACAAATTACCTTTTCTTTAGAACAAGCTTTGAAGTTCTACTCTTCGTTAATAACGACCGCTTAGTACGCCCATATTCATAAAAACTCTACAGCTACCCTATGTTATTTCATTACTTACACCGCAAACGAATGGAAACGCACCACCACTACACAATACATTAACCAAAACGCACCTTTGCACCTTAATTTCTATGCTAGTACTTACTGCACCCTAAAGGCATGCGTTCTGTGTTTTCTTGAAGAATTTTTCGCGTTGTAACGCCTTCCTCTAATCTGAGCTGAAATGACATTTTTCATCCGCTAATTAAAAATTCAAAACCGGTAAAATATTCTCCTTTCGACGCATTAGTTTTGCCTCAGAAATGTCCAGTATATTCACACACACTTAAAGTAGACACTACCAACGTTCGGTACAGCTTACAAACTAAACTCTATGTAGTTGATCACTTCTTAAAGTTATTGTATCCCGTTCAAGTTCTCACTAATGTTCTTACTGCAGACTTTTCACGTTAGTCACCACAATACGTCACTGCCAAGATTTTCAACCTTCGCAGTTCCCACGTACTGTCCCTACTAACCAGTTTTATCTCTCCTTATTCTTGTAGAAATTAAAAAAGAAGAAATCAGAAGCTATTCTGTAGGTCGTATGACGAATGGTAGTTATTAAGTCCAATCAAGCGTAACAAAAGAAAATTAGCTGAAACATTTAACGAGAACAGACTTTATAATAAAGAATGGTTTAGGAAGTATTGTGAATGAACGAAATATTTTTTGGGGGAGATGACGCTTAATACCGGTGTAAGACTTGTTTAACTTCGAATATATCCAGAAACCCTATGCCTTCTCCATACTCAGAAAACTTGCAGGGACGTCCACATTCGCGGACTATTGTGTCTCATATCCCTGTACGTTGCCTCTGTCCCATCACCTTCACTGAGCAGTTTGGCAAAGTAGCTAGCACAAAGATTACGCATTTGGAGAAAGCGGGGTTGCGCTATCCAAGACTTAATTTTTCCACTGTCTCTCCGAAACGACTGAGGCGTATGCCAGGGTGGTTCGTTCCTCAAACACACCGCACGTTTCTTTTCCCAGACTTGTCCTACCAGGGCCTGCTTTCATTTCAACTACTGAATTTAAGTTAGATTCATACTACAGCCCCTTTTTGGCTATCTCAAGAAACTGTGTTTATTATCCGACATCTTGAAACTTCATATGAGTGAAGGTCAACTTCAATTAAATAATGCAATGAATCGGCGAAGTATTCAGTTTTCTTAACGTCACGTAACTGCCTCGGTAACGCAACTTACAACTTAAGAACAATCTTCAAATTATGGTATTACATAGATACCTTCTTTTTTAATATCTAAATAGTGTCTTATACAGTACGATATGGAATTAAAATTTTTAAGTGACTTCGCTCTAAAACTTGTTTCATGTATTGTGACTGTAGAGGTAAAACATGATAGAAAATTCTTCATTCTTCTCTATTTAACCCTTGAGGAAAACGTGAGGTAGTGCTCGTCTCATTAAATGGCAGTCTCTTCCTATCTTGCAAGCAAATGTAACTATTTGTTTTCTATGTCGTTGGCGTGTATTCTTAGCAACATATACAATTCTTTTTAATGAAAAATTCAATCTAGTTTGGTTTGGCATCACGTGAACAAATCATGTCAATATCCGGTGCAAACCTCACGTTTGTTTTTTTGTAAATGTAAGCTTCGTAATGTTGTTTTAGGTATTTGTGAAATCAACTGTCTGGCACAGAATTTCGTTTCCCAGTAAAGGAGAACGTAGGACTTATGTCTTGGAATAATTCGTAGCTAGTCCTGTGTCTAATCACCTGGAAATTATCCTGAAGTAGAGAAGTGACCTCTCGCCTCCTTTTGACGAAACAGTAAAAAGAATGGAAACCGAAAATATCTATATGCTTTTGCAAAGTCCTGGAATCATTCGCAGAAAAAGTTTATTTTCTCACGATCATGTTAGGATACATAAGTTTTATGAAAGTAATAGGGAATTGGTGAACAAAAGTGATGAAATTTTATATGAGGAACAGAGTCGTCAGAGAACAGCGTTGTTATGATGTTCTCATCCCCTTTGTGCCAAGTCTTTGTAAAAGTAATCACTATAAAAAAAAGACCTCGCGGTAAGATGAGTCCATCGTGGAATATGAAATGCTCGGAGAATAGCCAACATGCAGCAAAACGTTGCCATTCCTAACGAAACAGTACCTTCCGTGAAGCTATCCGCGGTGGGAAACGGCTAGGATACGCAGAAGCCTCTATCTGCAGCAGTTCAGACACAGCACAAATAGCACAACGCAGCATGACTGAAACTGAACGTAACATCATGATGCCGTCAGCACATTTCAACAGGCGCCGAGTTAATCATTGCTCGGAGATACATCTGTTACAACACTGCACGAAATTATCGACGGCTGGTGAATGTCTTTTCTGCTTTTATTTATGTCATAATGACACACATGTTACAGGTGTATCAATTATTATTGATGATGAAATGTAACACTACTTTACGCAATCTCCTGTAATACGTACTTCTAAGACAATTTTTGCTTATTTTAAGAAGTAGCTTCAGTCTGTCCGCTCACTCGGAAGATGGCCGAAAGGAATACTGCCGAAATATCAGTTTACGAAGTGGGGTTTCTGTGGCTGTTAACGTACTAAATGTTATGGAATTTCCATGATTTCTTAAATTTTTTGGCATGTTCTCATTCTTCACATTTAATACAGCGAATTTTGATAGTGTGAAGGTGATATTTCTGTCCAACGAAATCTCCCGAATTTGTGACATTTTATGATTTCACTAGCGCTATAGCAAAACTGACTTTGGGCTTGTGTTTGGTTGTTGCCATCAGTCTCGTAATTATTTACTTATTTATTCATGTTATTTGTGGGATGTTCGATATTTAACGGTCACAGAAGAATCATAGGAGGAAGGGGTAATTGCAGTTTCGTGCATTTCCACAACTGTAGCATTACGTAAAAATATATTTTATAGCTCACTCTTTATCTTTTTACTAAGCAATGTGTTTGAGCTTTTACAAATTGTTATTTATTACTGAAATATAAGGCAGCGATAGTAGGTACTTACAGATTACACAAGGAAATTCCTTGAGAAATTAAAAAAAATATTCAGTCTGAATCCGCATATGTACGGTGCATATCTTACATTTTCATTGGCCTTAGAGGCCTAGTTGTGAATTCCTCAGAATAATGCACTGAGTTATACTTAGTCATTAGGCAAGTCATGCCTAGTGTACATTAATTCTCGTCTCTTGTTTCCTAAGTAAAACCTTTAATACATCCTGAAAAAAACAGTGCCGTTGCCCCCATATCCCCTTACGAAAGTATAAAATGGTAGATTTAATGCACGAATTTCTAGGCCCTATATGTAAAACAATGAATTAAGATGGTTAGCGCCACAAATTTAGTAGTGAAGGGTAGTTAAGTACAAGAACCAGTGCCTACAAGTGGTGACGTGATCAAGAAGCTACCATCCAAAAAGAAAAGACTATTCACAAAGCCAACGAAAATGCTGCGGCTCTAGAAAAAGTTGCAGTGGGCAGATTAGTGCGAAATCATCGCCATTTTCGATTGAAAAAACATGATACTTGGTTCTGTCAAGCTGAAGCACAGTTTCATATTGCAGGCATAGCAACTGAAAATACGAAATTTAATTATTTGTTAGCGCAACTAGAGCTGGGACTGGTTGCCAGTTCCGAGTCAAGTAAATATTAATTATCTAAGGAGAAATCCTACATACGAGTTTTTTCCTGAAAGCAAGTTACATTTATTCGGGATTCCGGTACACCATATTATTCCTCAGCATTTTGGCTACACAACCCTATTTTTCAACATAATCGCCGTTCAGTGCGACGACTTTGCGCCAACTTACTGGCAGGGTCTGCATGCCACCATGGTACCACTCTACTGGTCAACGTCAGAGCCAGCGTCTTGTTGCATCAGTAACCTGCCCATCATCGACATACTGCTTGCCACGGAGTGCATCCTTCATTGGACCAAATAGATGGAAGTCGGAAGGAGCGAGATCTGGGCTGTAGGGTGGATGAGCAAGAATAGTCCAGCGAAGTTTTGTGGTCTCCTCCTCGGATGCGCAGACATGTGAGAGGCCTTGCGTTGTCATGGAGAAGTTAGTCTGAACACGCTGAAATAGTTTTTGCTATTTATTGCTCGTAGCACAACACACTTGATAGCTGCACCATGACGGACGACATCAAACAGAATAACTCCTTCAGAGTCCCAGAAGACAGTCGCCACTACTTTATCGGTTGAGTGTGCGGCTTTGAACTTTTTCTCTGGAGGAGATGCGGCGTAGCGCCACTCCACGGATTGCCGTATTACGTCTGGTTCGAAGTGATGACCCCATGTATCATCTCCTGTGACGATGTTCAACAAAAGATTGTTGCGATCAGCCTCGTAACGCGCAAGTAATTCCGTAAAGATGGTCCTTCGTTACTCTTTATGATCTTGGAACCCAGCATGTACACACACCTCCGAGTATTCAAACTGTTGGACGAGTGGACTGTTGAGCAGCGAGGCTTTGGTTGCGATCCGTCCGTCACCTCGATGAGAGTGTCCGCGCAATCCAACAATGCAAGAGTTACAGCAGTCTGCGGCCGGCCGGCTCGCCGGAAGTAGGACAGGTTTGTGCGATTCTACACTCCTGGAAATGGAAAAAAGAACACATTGACACCGGTGTGTCAGACCCACCATACTTGCTCCGGACACTACGAGAGGGCTGTACAAGCAATGATCACACGCACGGCACAGCGGACACACCAGGAATCGCGGTGTTGGCTGTCGAACGGCGCTAGCTGCGCAGCATTTGTGCACCGCCGCCGTCAGTGTCAGCCTGTTTGCCGTGGCATACAGAGCTCCATCGCAGTCTTGAACACTGGTAGCATGCCGCGACAGCGTGGACGTGAACCGTATGTGCAGTTGACGGACTTTGAGCGAGGGCGTATAGTGGGCAAGCGGGAGGCCGGGTGGACGTAACGCCGAATTGCTCAACACGTGGGGCGTGAGGTCTCCACAGTACATCGATGTTGTCGCCAGTGGTCGGCGGAAGGTGTACGTGCCCGTCGACCTGGGACCGGACCGCAGCGACGCACGGATGCACGCCAAGACCGTAGGATCCTACGCAGTGCCGTAGGGGACCGCACCGCCACTTCCCAGCAAATTAGGGACGCTGTTGCTCCTGGGGTATCGGCGAGGACCATTCGCAACCGCAACGGTCCCGCACACCTTTAGGCCGTCTTCCGCTCACGCCCCAACATCGTGCAGCCCGCCTCCAGTGGTGTCGCGACAGGCGTGAATGGAGGGACGAATGGAGACGTGTCGTCTTCAGCGATGAGAGTCGCTTCTGCCTTGGTGCCAATGATGGTCGTATGTGTGTTTGGCACCGTGCAGGTGAGCGCCACAATCAGGACTGCATACGACCGAGGCACACAGGGCCAACACCCGGCATCATGGTGTGGGGAGCGATCTCCTACACTGGCCGTACACCTCTGGTGATCGTCGAGGGGAAACTGAATAGTGCACGGTACATGCAAACCGTCATCGAACCCATCGTTCTACCATTCCTAGACCGGAAAGGGAACTTGCTGTTCCAACAGGACAATGCACGTCCGCATGTATCCCGTGCCACCCAACGTGCTCTAGAAGGTGTAAGTCAACTACCCTGGCCAGCAAGATCTCCGGATCTGTCCCCCATTGAGCATGTTTGGGACTGGATGAAGCGTCGTCTCACGCGGTCTGCACGTCCAGCACGAACGCTGGTCCAACTGAGGCGCCAGGTGGAAATGGCATGGCAAGCCGTTCCACAGGACTACATCCAGCATCTCTACGATCGTCTCCATGGGAGAATAGCAGCCTGCACTGCTGCGAAAAGTGGATATACACTGTACTAGTGCCGACATTGTGCATGCTCTGTTGCCTGTGTCTATGTGCCTGTGGTTCTTTCAGTGTGATCATGTGATGTATCTGACCCCGGGAATGTGTCAATAAAGTTTCCCCTTCCTGGGACAATGAATTCACGGTGTTCTTATTTCAATTTCCAGGAGTGTATTCCGATGAGAGAGATGCCTCGCCCAACGACTCACCGTGGTTTTGTTCACTGCCAGGTCTCGGTAAACATTTTGTAAGCGCCTATGAATATGTGAGATTTATGAATGGTGGGCTCCAAGTTGTGCAGCGACCGTAAACCATAAAATTACCAAAAAAGCAGCGACCAGTCGCAAAATCACGTTTCCTTTATTTACTTTTGCAAAGTGATTTCAACTGATGAACAGCCATCATCGATGCTACAAATACAAGAATAAAATTAATTAATAATTTGTCGTCTTGTCAGCTTCAGCAACAGACATACGGTGTGTTTTTTTTCTTTATTGTCATTTTACACCTTACACGAGCTGGGCTGGCAGCGGCAACATTACGCCGCTCTTCAGCCACAGGTAGTACAAGGCGAAAACAATGAAGACACAGAATTAACAGAACATAACTGTGGACAAAAACAGTAGACACAGTAATTAAAAAACACGAAGCCTTTCACACGCGAATAAAAACAACATACTGTCAGCACTGTACACGAACACTGATGATGACACATGTGAACGATGGAGCATGGGCGGCGAAAACACTGAAGCACAAACACGACGGCACACACACAAAACCGATGGCGATGATCTCCGGCGCGCTAATGTTCACATAACGTGTGCGAGTCACAGATGGAGTGGATTTATGTCTCATGATATACGAGCACACCGTATGAGCCCCTACGAGTTATCAATTCATCCTATCGAACCTGCGGTAATTTTTCCAAGTATGAAGTGTGCTAGCACTTTATTTTTGCATTTGGTGTTGTTTCTGTAATACGTCTGTTTCGTTCTTCTCCGTAATTTTCTTATCTCAACTTAGTTTTTACTTTACATGTGCATTCAGCACTGTAGCGCCATCTTCCGAAAAAAATCCGGTCTTCCTGAATATCATTAACTGTACGCTAGATGGATGCCAACACCGTTTTACGTTTTGGAATTATAATTAACTTTTGCTCTTCGATAATATCATACATAATTTTTAAAAAAAGTTAAGAAGTTTTTTTAAAATTCGTTCCTTTTTATACTAATTTGTACAATCGCTTTTTGGCGTATATAACTGTACTATGTGGTTGACAAAATCTTTGTCAATATATCCATTTTTTGTAAATATTTCAGTATTTTATCATTATACTTTGCCTCACTTTGTATGTCATTTCTTCTTCTCATTTTTATTTTAGCTGTATCTTTTCGCATAGAGGGCGGGTTTGCTTTGCAGCACCCCTGTATGGTTTCTCGTTCTCATAGTCAATTCTCGATGTATCACTTTATGTTTGACCTCTGCTTAAGACAGTGTTACTACTCAGGACATATATTCATTGAAAGGTAAATTTGTATCTGCATTTTAAATGGTTTAATGCATCTATATACATTTAATTGGTTTTAAGTAGCTTTATGTACATTTATTCATTTGGTCACTGTTATTAATTTATTTTTATTTTTATTCTTGTATTTGTAGCACCGATAATGGCTGTTAATCAGTTGAAATCGATTTGCAAAAGTAAATAATTTTGCGACTGGTTGTTGCTTATTTGGTAATATCTGAGATGTACTGGTTTTCCTCCAAAAGAAACAGCTCTCTGCTTGGAACGCACCTCCATTAAACACGCCATTTTGAAGGCTATGTATAGCTCCGCCACCTATCAGAACTTCATGAAACAATAGCGCTGAATCAGGAATATTCCACTACGTCCCACAACAAGTTCCGCATTTGTTAGCGAAACTGGCCAAAATGAGGTGATGCATTACTTGTTGTCCGCCCCTCGCAATAATCCAAGAGAGTGAAGAGCGCCAAATAAAAATATTTGTCAGAGAACGCTGCTCCTACAACCAACTTCATTGCTACTAAAAATGAAAGGTTATGCAGGAAACATGCGCGCGAGAAGTGTCTTAAAACTTGATGGCTAGGCAAACGTCATGGTAATATTCAGTTTTAACTATTTTTGAGGAAGGTGTAGATAAAATGGCTATCTTGTCACTTAAAATTTTGGAAATTGGATCATTTTTTGAAGTTTACTCAAGAAGTTGCAGCCAGCTGCAGATCCTGCGTTGCAGTTACTTGAACTGCGTACGCGAATCGATGAACTAGAAAGTCAACAGAGAAAAAACAGCGATCACCGGCGACAACGTTATTGTGATAGGAGTATGAATTGATGAAGATATAACAATGAAGGTGTTTTCGTGCAGACTACGGGCCAAAGAGCTGTGTTCAGCCATGTGAATGGCAAAATCTGGGAAACGTAGAGAGGCAGATGCTATAGTGGCCAAATGTGCTGCAATATATTTTTACGGGCCGCCAAATCGCTTGTTTGTCAAAGATTACAACTCAGTGCAATTGTTTGTGGCACACTTTGGAGCAGACTATTTTGTCCTATCAGAGACAAAAAATCACAAATTAAAAGCGGCTCAGTACAAATATTTTGCAGCGCATGGTTCTGAAATTCCTACCTACGCCTTAAAATTAATGAATATTATCCTGATATTAAAAATTAATTTTCAATGGCTATGAATGTTCTCGTCAACTTTGTTTACATTTGTAACGACGGGGGACCCCCCCATAGACCTGTGTGTGATGAAGTAAGCCACACCCTTTAGGTTGTCACAAGCCGCGCCTCTTTTCCGATGACGTCACCACGATGATAGATGATCGAAAATTTGGAAATTGTAGGGAAGTTTGGATATTACAGATGGCGGTGGGCCATAAACATATATATTAAAGATGACATTTGCTGGTAAATTTAAAAATTCGCGTATTTCTGAACCAGTCACATTGCAACATGGCGAAAAATTATTAGACATCATAGTATTTTTATTTAATGTGTTTTACATGGTAGGCCTCTAACTATTGCTACCTAGAATAACTACGAAAGTATGACAGTAGCTTAAAAGTTTGTGGGACAAATGTTGCATGGGATAACGGGGGCCATAGTATGACGTTGGATTTTTTTTGCTAAGTGGGGTCGCGTCAGAGATATGAAGCTCAACTTTGTTATTTTTAATGGGATCCTATAGTTTGGTACTTATTTTCTGACACCGGCCTTCGAGACGAAATCAATTATGTGTGACAGAAAGGTGTTTGAAGGGCAACGAAGGTCAAAAAGGTGAATGAATGTCCGTTTACAGAAGATGTTCGAAGTGATGACCATTAGTATCAGTGCAGTGTTGCAATCTTCATGGATTGAGTGGTATTTCTTATCGCTTCGGCACTTATCGAAGCATATGCTCTGACAAATCTCTCTCATATATCGTACAAATAGTAAATATTCCCCGAATACGGCAAATCCATCTAACGTGCCATTGACATGTAAACACTGTTCGACGGTTTCTCAGTACAACACTAATTGGAATGGTAAGACTAGTATCGTCAAATCAAGCGAATGTGAATGATATATTCCTTCGAAGATTAAGTCGAAATGCTTCTCATTTTCGGTGAATGCCAAGGAAATTCAGTGAGAGCTAGAGACTTATACGCTGAAAGATATCCTCAACGTACTCACCATACGGGTCGTACATTTAAATATATGTATGATAAATTGAGAACAACTGGATCTTTAACGCATCGAAAACATATCGGGCAAAGGAACGTTACTAACGAGGAAACGGAAATTGGTACTCTTGCCACTGCTGTTCGAGATCCGTGTTAGTTCGCGTCAAATCGCAAGGCAATCTGACATGAGCCGGAGTAGTGTTGTTCGTGTTCTGCATCGCCATAAATACCTTACCATATCAGTCACTACCAAGAATTACCTGGTACGGATTGTATGCGTCGCATTGAATTCTGCCGATTGGCTCAACTTCAGATTCAGAGGGAGGACGAATTTATTAATGTTACACTCCTGGAAATTGAAATAAGAACACCGTGAATTCATTGTCCCAGGAAGGGGAAACTTTATTGACACATTCCTGGGGTCAGATACATCACATGATCACACTGAAAGAACCACAGGCACATAGACACAGGCAACAGAGCATGCACAATGTCGGCACTAGTACAGTGTATATCCACCTTTCGCAGCAGTGCAGGCTGCTATTCTCCCATGGAGACGATCGTAGAGATGCTGGATGTAGTCCTGTGGAACGGCTTGCCATGCCATTTCCACCTGGCGCCTCAGTTGGACCAGCGTTCGTGCTGGACGCGCAGACCGCGTGAGACGACGCTTCATCCAGTCCCAAACATGCTCAATGGGGGACAGATCCGGAGATCTTGCTGGCCAGGGTAGTTGACTTACACCTTCTAGAGCACGTTGGGTGGCACGGGATACATGCGGACGTGCATTGTCCTGTTGGAACAGCAAGTTCCCTTTCCGGTCTAGGAATGGTAGAACGATGGGTTCGATGACGGTTTGGATGTACCGTGCACTATTCAGTTTCCCCTCGACGATCACCAGAGGTGTACGGCCAGTGTAGGAGATCGCTCCCCACACCATGATGCCGGGTGTTGCCCTATGTGCCTCGGTCGTATGCAGTCCTGATTGTGGCGCTCACCTGCACGGCGCCAAACACGCATACGACCATCATTGGCACCAAGGCAGAAGCGACTCTCATCGCTGAAGACGACACGTCTCCATTCGTCCCTCCATTCACGCCTGTCGCGACACCACTGGAGGCGGGCTGCACGATGTTGGGGCGTGAGCGGAAGACGGCCTAAAGGTGTGCGGGACCGTTGCGGTTGCGAATGGTCCTCGCCGATACCCCAGGAGCAACAGTGTCCCTAATTTGCTGGGAAGTGGCGGTGCGGTCCCCTACGGCACTGCGTAGGATCCTACGGTCTTGGCGTGCATCCGTGCGTCGCTGCGCTCCGGTCCCAGGTCGACGGGCACGTGCACCTTCCGCCGACCACTGGCGACAACATCGATGTACTGTGGAGACCTCACGCCCCACGTGTTGAGCATTTCGGCGGTACGTCCACCCGGCCTCCCGCATGCCCACTATACGCCCTCGCTCAAAGTCCGTCAACTGCACATACGGTTCACGTCCACGCTGTCGCGGCATGCTACCAGTGTTCAAGACTGCGATGGAGCTCCGTATGCCACGGCAAAATGGCTGACACTGACGGCGGCGGTGCACAAATGCTGCGCAGCTAGCGCCATTCGACGGCCAACACCGCGGTTCCTGGTGTGTCCGCTGTGCCTTGCGTGTGATCATTGCTTGTACAGCCCTCTCGCAGTGTCCGGAGCAAGTATGGTGGGTCTGACACACCGGTGTCAATGTGTTCTTTTTTCCATTTCCAGGAGTGTATTTTATCTACTGACGAAGCTACATTCACGAACTATGGAATGTTAATTTGCATAACATGCATTATTGGGCAACTGAAAATCTATGTTGACTCCGGCAAGTTGCACAAAAAAAAACTGTGGTCGGTGAATATATGGTGTGGGATTCTGGAGGACAGAATTATAGGCCCCTATTTCATAGAAAGAAATCTTAATGGTAGGAAGTACACCACATTCCTGCAAGTAATATTAGGTCTGTTACTGGAAGAAATACCTTTAGGAACAAGGAACAGAATGTGGTATCAACACAATGTGTCGATAACACATTCTGTTCCTTGTTCCTTTGAGTCCGGCATACTTTTCGCTGATGGCTGGAAATGAATTGCAGAGACAATTCCCAAAACGTTGGACTGGACGCGTAGGAGATGTGTCCTGGCCTACTCGTTCGCCAGACTTGACGCCTCTGGATTTTTTCTTGTGGGGACTCGAAAAAGACATTGTTTATAAAGACGTTCCACCTACATCTGAAGATATGCGGGAGAGAGTTCTCAGAGCATGTGCTTCGATAACTGCCGATGTGATAAGAAACACCACTCAATCCATGATAAGAAGATTTCAGCACTGCATTAATACTAAAGGTTATCACTTCGAACACCTGTAAATGGAGGTTCCTGCCACTTTTGTGACCTTCGTTGACCTTCAAAGACCTTACTGTTACACAACATTGGATTTGTCCCGATAGCTGCTATCGGAAAATAGGTACCAAACTATAGCATCTCATTTAAAAATACAAAGTTAACCTTAATATCTCTGAAACTATAACACTAGCTTGTTATACGTCACTCTTCCCTAACAACCTAGCCTTAAGTCCTGCCACGGGAAAAGCCACTTATAACACTAACCTGCTGCAACACACGCTAATGTTACCCTCCGAGAGGATTTGGGAAATTTTGACCGCTTGTTTGCCTAACGGATAAAGGTGCTGTTGTTGTTGTGGTCTTCAGTCCAGAGACTGGTTTTATGGAGCTCTCCATGCTACTCTATCCTGTGCAAGCTTCTTCACCTCCCAGTACCTACTGCAACCTACATCCTTCTGAATCTGCTTAGCGTACTCATTTTTTGGTCTCCCTCTACGATTTTTACCCTCCGCACTGCCCTCCAATACTAAACTGGTGATCCCTTGATGCCTCAGAACATGTCCAACCAACCGATCCCTCTTCTAGTCACATTGTGCCACAAGCTTCTCTTCTCCCCAATCCTACTCAATACCTCCTCATTAGTTATGTGATCCACCCATCTAATCTTCAGCATTATTCTGTAGCACCACATTTTGAAAGCTTCTATTATCTTCTTGTCCAAACTATTTACCGTCCATGTTTCACTTCCATACATGACTACACTCCAAACAATACTTTCAGAAACGACTTCCTGACACTTAAACGTATACTCGATGTTAACAAATTTCTCTTCTTCAGAAATGCTTTCCTTGCCATTGCCAATATACATTTTATATCCTCTCTACTTCGACCATCATCAGTTATTTTGCTCCCAAATAGCAAAACTCCTTTACTACTTACTTTAAGTGTCTCATTTCCTACTCTAATTCCCTCAGCATCACCCGACTTAATTCTACTACATTCCATTACTCTCGTTTTACTTTCGTTGATGTTCATCTTATATCCTCTTTTCAAGACACTATCCATTCCGTTGAACTGCTCTTGCAAGTCCTTTGCTGTCTCTGACAGAATTACAATGTCATCGGCGAACTTCCATGGATTTTAATACCTACTCCGAATTTTTCTTTTGTTTCCTTCACTGCTTGCTCAATATAGAGATTGAATAACATCGGGGAGAGGCTACCACCCTGTCTCCCTCCCTTCCCAACCACTGCTTCCCTTTCATGCCCCTCGACTCTTATAACTGCCATCTGGTTTCTGTACAAATTGTAAATAGCTTTACGCTCCCTGGATTTTACCCCTGCCACCTTTAGAATTTGAAAGAGAGTAATCCAGTCAACATTGTCAAAGTCTCTAAGTCTACAAATGCTAGAAAAGTAGGTTTCCTTTCTTTAATCTAGCTTCTAAGATAAGTCGTAGGGTCAGTATTGCCTCACGTGTTCAAACATTTCTACGGAATCCAAACTCTTCCCCGAGTTCGACTTCTATCAGTTTTTCCATTTGTCTGTAAACAATTTGCGTTAGTATTTTGCAGCTGTGACTTATTAAACTAATAGTTCGGTAATTTTCACATCTGTCAACACCTGCTTCCTTTGGGATTGGAATTATTATATTCTTCTTGAAGTCTGAGGGTATTTCGCCTGTCTCATACATCTTGCTCACCAGATGGTAGAGTGTTGTCAGGACTGGCTCTCCCAAGGCTCTCAGTAGTTCTAATGGAATGTTATCTACTCCCGGAGCTTTGTTTCGACTCAGGTCTTTCAGTGCTCTGTCAAACTCTTCACGCAGTATCATATCTCCCATTTCATCTTCATCTACATCCTCTTCCATTTCCATAATATTGTCCTTAAGTACATCGCCCTTGTATAGACCCTCTATATACTCCTTCCACTTTTCTGCTTTCCCTTCTTTGCTTAGAACTGGGTTTCCATCTGAGCTCTTGCTATTCATACAAGTGGTTTTCTTTTCTCCAAAGGTCTCTTTAATTTTCCTGTAGGCAGTATCTATCTTACCCCTAGTGAGATAAGCCTCTGCATCCTTACATTTGTCCTCTAGCCATGCCTGCTTCGCCATTTTGCACTTCCTGTCGGTCTCATTTTTGAGACGTTTGTATTCCTTTTTGCCTGCTTCATTTACTGCATTTTTATATTTTCTCCTTGCATCAATTAAATTCAGTATTTCTTCTGTTACCCAAGGATTTCTACTTACCCTCGTCTTTTTACCTACTTGATCCTCTGCTGCCTTCATTACTTCATCCCTCAAAGCTACCCATTCTTCTTCTACTGTATTTCTTTCCCCATTCTTGCCAATTGTTCCCTTATGCTCTCCCTGAAACTCTGTACAACCTCTGGTTCTTTCAGTTTATCCAGGTCCCATCTCCTTAAATTTCCACCTTTTTGCTGTTTCTTCAGTTTTAATCTACAGTTCATAACCAATAGATTGTGATCAAAGTCCACATCTGCCACTGGAAATGTCTTACAATTTAAAACCTGATTCCTAAATCTCTGTCTTACTATTATATAATCTACCTGAAACCTGTCAGTATCTCCCGGCTTCTTCCATGTATACAATCTCCTTTTATGATTCTTGAACCAAGTGTTAGCTATGATAAAGTTGTGCTCTGTGCAAAATTCTAGACGGCGGCTTCCTCTTTCGTTTCTTACCCCGAACCCATATTCACCTACTACGTTTCCTTCTCTCCCTTTTCCTACTGACGAATTCCAGTCACCCATGACTATTAAATTTTCGTCACCCTTCACTATCTGAATAATTTCTTTTATTTCATCATTCATTTCTTCAATTTCTTCGTCATCTGCAGTGCTAGTAGGCATATAAACTTGTACTACTGTAGCAGGTGTGGGCGTCGTATCTATCTTGGCCACAATAATGCGTTCACTATGCTGTTTGTAGTAGCTTACCCGCAGTCCTATTTTCCTTTTCATTATTAAACCTACTCCTGCACTACCCCTATTTGATTTTGTGTTTATAACCCTTTATTCACCCGACCAGAAGTCTTATTCCTCCTGCCACCGAACTTCACTAATTCCCACTATATCTAACTTTAACCTATCCATTTCCCTTTTTAAATGTTCTAACCTACCTGCCCGATTAAGCGATCTGACATTCCACGCTCCGATCCGTAGAACGCCAGTTTTCTTTCTCCTGATAACGAGATCCTCTTGAGTAGTCCCCGCCCGGAGATCCGAATGGGGGACTATTTTACCTCCGGAATGTTTTACCAAAGAGGACGCCATCATCATTTAACCATACAGTAACGCTGCATGCCCTCGGGAATAATTACGGCCGTAGTTTCCCCTTGCTTTCAGCCGTTCGCAGTACCAGCACAGCAAGGCCGTTTTGGTTAGTGTTACACGGCCAGATCAGTCAATCATCCAGACTATTGCCCATGCAACTATTGAAAAGGCTGCTGCCCCTTTTCAGGAACCACACGTTTGTCTTACCTCTCAACAGATACCCCTCCGCTGAAGTTGTACCTACGGTACGACTATCTGTATCGCTGAGGCACGCAAGCCTCCCCACCAACGGCAAGGTCCATGGTTCATTGGGGGGGGGGGGGGGGGGGGGATATGGGTGTCGGACTAATTTTGAAAATATTGCAATTAACGGAAAAACTAAACAGGCTTTAACTTAGGGGTTAATGAAAGTAGTAAAACTCATATACGAACGCAGTAAATGAACGATCGCCAGCCCAATTAGGTACATTAGTTTGGAAATATATGTTTAAGAAAATTTAATTTAGTTATTGAAGTTACTTTCATTAGTATTCTCTTTGAACAGTATACAGAATACAAACGGACACAGGGCTCTCTGAGCTGTGAGTAGCAGTAGTTACCAATAATGCACAAACCATTAATCATAGAAAGAAAACATGTTAACATTTAACATGTTCCAAACTCATATTACTAACAGCTACACTCAAGATAATTACTTGAACCAGTACTGAACTGTTACTGCAAGAAGTGCTAACTAAGATTGAACATGAGAGGCTTCAGTCTTAACGGACATGTAAATACCACAAATAATAAAAAAAAAAAATACTACCACAGTTACACTGTTTATACTCCCATTTATAGAAATAGATCAGATTTCCTTAGTAGCAATAATATTCCAATTATCTTTATCATATGGAAAGAATATGATTGGTACCCATAAACTAGCATGGTGCACTAGTCAAGTTCTATGATTGTTACAGTAGCTAAGACTAATTCAACCAAAGTTAATGCTTAACTTCAATTGAAATAGTTTATATCTTACTTTTCAAGACAAATTGTTCAACACTTAATTCAATTAACTTAAAAAATCATTCATGGTAGTAATCACGACTAAATTATGTTGAAATGAGTTTAACTTATTTGCCTTTTTCATCACCTGTTCAGCAGGTATTTTAGACAGTAATATTTACAAAATCTGGTACTGTATTTTTGCAAAATGATACTTTGCACTAAACTGAGAGTATTTTAGCAAAATTCTAACTTCTTTTTTGTAGTTTTAATTTCAACTTTTGCTAATTCTTGCACATTTGACAAACATAAATAAATCACTAGTTCATTTGAAACAGGATACTCGGTTTTATTATCACTTAGGCAAGGTCCCTGCATAGGTTCATGATCAGGAAAGAAGATATGCTTCCAAACACAGATTTATAGCTTCTGGATAATTATTAAATCACTCACAGAAATTAACTGGTCCATGCTCTGATACATATCTGTATGTATGAATTTGATGGAGTAGTGGCTTGTGTTGGCAAGCGACGTGGCGGCTAACTGTACTCACGGCTCTTGATGTTTCAATGCTCTACAAAATTTCTTCTTGGCGACGGATTTTTAATGTCTTAGAGCCAGAATACAAAAGGCCAAAATTGCATTTAATCGGAGAAGGAACTTACTCACCAGCAACAACATCAGTCTGAAAATAAGGAAACGCATCATGAAAGGTTTCGTTTGGAGTGTGGCCCTATATGGATGTGAAACTTGGACAGTTGGAAGAGCAAGAGAAGACGGCTAGAGGCCCTGGAGATGTGGTGCTATAGAAGGATGATGAAGATCAACTGGACAGACAAAGTAACAAATGAAGAGGTGCTTAGAAGAGTACAGGAAACCAGATCTCTGTGGAGGCACATCCAAACAAGAAGAGACAAACTTGTAGGGCACATCCTACGACACAACAATATCATTGGAACAATAGCAGAAGGAGTTATTGAGGGAAGGAATCGGCAGGGGCGACCAAGGATATCATACATGAAACAGATCATGAATGACGTTGGATGTAACACATATGTGGAAATGAAGAGGAAAGCAGACAGAAGAGAGGAATGGCGCTCTGCTGCAAACCAACCTCAGGGTTGAACACTAAAAGAAGAAAGAGCCATTCCTTACTGCCAAGAGTACCAAGAAACAGCCAAATCCACATCCGAGGCAAAATTCCTCGCAAAGCGGCTTCCAATTGCCTCCCGGCTACGGCTAGCCACTGCACACCGTTCTCACCAAGGAGCCGCCCAGTTCGACCGCCAAAACCACCTTTTACATCGCGCCATGCCACTTCCTTCGTGGAGGGACTTCCCTACACCTTTTACATTTTAGAATACAAGTGCCCTAAGCATGAATCAGCTTCCAATACATATTGCTTTTCTTATAAATATACTCATAAAATAAAATTTCATTGTTCTAAAATATCATTTAGCTTTTTCCATATATATACATTACAGACTTTAAATTTCCTGACACAAATCAATGACCTTAACTAACAAAGAATAAACACCTCATAATTACAGATACAAAGTTACATAATATAAATCTACTTCTGATCGATATAAGTGTTACAAAGCGACCCAACTTGTTAGCAACAAAAAACAAACGTCATAATATGGCCCCCACTGTCCCATGCACAACTTTTGTCCCAGAAGCTTTTCAGTTCCTATCACTCTTTTGGAGTTATTGCTGGTGGTAATAGTTAGTGACTCACCCTGTATTTAATTATAAAAGGCGGAGAAAAGAAAAGTGGCCAGGGAGAGAGGATACGGTCGGATGTGAATGGATGCATATACATCCTGTGACACCCACGCCACGTGAAAGCCATCAATGTGATCCACACCGGTTCAGAGCATGGTGCAGTCTGTGTACTATGAATGAAGAAGTGCAAAAGGGAGCAGCGGGTGATGGTTGTGGAAAGTTACGAGACAACAAAGTCCTGAAAACGATGTGGTCAGTTATTCTTTGAGAAGTTTAATGGTGGCAAAGTGCCAGCAAAGAGTCCCATGTAACGCTTAGTACGAAATGACGTCAGACAGGATCTGATTTGAACAAGTCTAAAAATTCCGAAACATGCTCGCACACCTGAAAATATGTCTGCAGTTCACCAGAAAGTGCTTTAGTCTCCTACCAAATCAACCCGATGCCTGTTACAACAGACCTGCATATCGTATCCATCATGCAGATCAGTACCCCACCTGGACCTTTTCTCGTGGCCACTTTAATTTGCCCCACACTGTAGATTTTAAATAGTATTCTAATACCAAATTACTGTCGGCTACAGGATCTCAAATAATATTCTGACACCATTTGGAAGTCAGTTACTAGATACCGAGCGAGATGGCGCAGTGGTTATCACACTGGACTCGCATTCGGGAGGACGACGGTTCAAACCTGCGTCCTGCTGTTCTGATTTAGGTTTTCCGTGATTTCCCTAAATTGCTTCAGGCAAATGCCGGATGGTTCCTTTGAAAGACCACAGCCAACTTCCTTCGCCACCCTTACCCAATTCTATGGGACCGATGATCTCGCTGTTTGGTCCCCTCCTCCAAATCAACCAACCAATCAACCAGTCAGCTACTAGATTTGAAACAGTATTGTATCACCAGATACTAACAGTTTGTCTGTGTAGTAAGGTTCAGTAAATAAAGCATCTCGCTTGTGTTCATGTATTAGAGTGTAATTCTGGTTTCTATGTGCAATCATAGAATTTCTGTTTTTTTTTTTAATTACTTCAGTGTAAATGGCGTTTAAAGCATCTTGTCGTATTGAGGAAGAACCGTGCCAGATGTGTACGTTGAATCACACTTCCACACACAGAACAGCTACACTTATGCTTTCTTGTTTCGTAGCTTTTATAGTTGCTGGGGACTTAATTAATTAATTGTGTTAACGGAAATTTCCTTTCATTCTTGTTTTTATTCTACGCAGTCAGATTGCGTACTAATATAATTCAGGGCCACCCGGTTACGAGACTGCGTAACCGGACAAACACCGACTAAAATTAAAATTATTAGCATTATATTTAATTAAGCCCCCATGCACCTTTTTATAATGAACATGTAGAGAAATATCTTACGAATCATCGAATAACCACCTATTGGTTGGTTATTCATCATAACACACAAACATTGCAGTAATCTAGTGAACAATATGTACAATCTGTTTGTACTCATACGAACATATTTCTAAAAAGCTATAATTTGTGTAAAAAAGTGGTGTAAGCATTTGTGATCAGAGAGACGGTGTTCATACTGTTGTTCTGTCTGTAATAAAAGAAGGCGCAGCATTGAAATTATTTTTAGAGTAGCTAGCAGAAGGCTTGCTGTTCGCACTTTTCTTTCTGCATTCAATCTCCATAATGTAAGCATCCTGGGCTTTTCTTGTAGTGATTTCACAATATATTAACGTATATTGAGTTACCTAATTGCTGTTTTATTATTAATCCTCCAGCCCACATGTTTGACTTCATAATTCATAGAGTTACGAGTCTTATTTTCAGCGTTTCCAGCAGCGAAAACGCAACATTTCGATGTGGCACCGATCCACCATTGTCGTCTTTTCATTACTAATTTATAATATACACTCTCGCATGTGCGGAATTTACGATCACTGAGAAAAGAAGCCCCACTTTTTTATCACTCATACAACGTAGAGCGACTAACAAATCGCAATACGCAAATTACATCTACTAAAATTCAATCGGTCCACATCCTCTGTTGCGTTGCTCGCAACACCAACCTGATATCACAATCTTCGGTCTGGTAACTTTAAAATATTTGAGTTGGTGTATGTAGAAGCCAACTTACAAGACTTACACTGTATTCCAGAGAAAGTACAAGAACCTGTGTCATTAGGTATCTGTACCGCTGTTGAAGCTTCTGTCCATTGGATTTTCTGTGTTTAATTAAAGTAGCTCTCGTAAGTGGCATGGACGAAAATTTGCTGTGAGGAGAGGAAACTAATGAGTCTCGTTGCTAACTCTACATATGTTATAAAGTGCAAATAGCTATTGTTTGAATTTCTAAACGAACCGTTATGGATTTGCAAACGAAATAAGGTACTATGCAGGAAAAGAATACAGCACTTGCAGAAGATTCAATAAGGCACACGCACGATGTCTTTTAAACGAAGGAGCTGATGAGACGGGTGCAGAATAGACTGCATGTGTAAGATATACTGGTTGCCCTCACTGTGAGAGGTGGCATGCCTTTAGATGCACGCAGTGACTTGCCCCATCTCACATTTATATCTTACTTCGAGGAATTCGATTTGGGGAAGTATGGCCGAGTATTGTCATTATAAAGATAGTATTGAGAACTCAGAAGATATGAATATTTTCCTCTCTAATTGCATGTGGTGAAAAGTTGCTATTGCTTGTGTGTGAGGAGGCAAGTGAATGCTTTCCAGACGCCGACATTGTCATAAGAGCGGGGGAGACACGCCCCCAGGGGCCTGAAGGAGCGGCTGGGGCTAGAGATTCTGTTACTTCGCAGAAACTTAGGGAAAACACTTTCTGACGGACTTCCAGTGAGGCATGGTAATGACTTGTGTTCCCAGGCAATCTTGGCGGGCAAATTCCTGCGTTCTCTGCAAAATCATAACTGTGGTTGGCTTGCTCAGGGCATAGCTCCGTGACGTAACAAAATCAGCGCAGAAATTGGCGCCAAGTATCTCCATTGGTGGAATAGTGCTTCGGCAATAGAGTGGAATTTTCCGCAGGTTTTCGAGTTGCTGATTGGCACGTTTTAACCACGGCCACTGTCGTGGGGGCGGGAATGTTCTGTGTTCGGCTTGTACGGGTGCTCTTGAGAGAGTCGGCTTTCGTCTTTCGATCGGAGTAGGTTACAAGATTGAGCTCTCGCTGCTCTGGACAGCCTGCCTTCCGTTGGCTGTCTAATATACTTTCATTTAATTGTAACTTTTTCACGAAGCTGCTGAAGTTTCGACTTCAACGTAACTTTCCGAATACAGTTGAAATTGAGCGTTATGCGTACAAGCGGCCTATGTTGTCTGTCTCGAACAGTTTTGACTAAAGTTGACTGTATCAGAGTTACTGTGTGACTTCGCTTGTTAAAATCAATCACTGTACCGTCAGTGATTGTGTAGCGAGCCTTCTTCGTCTCCCTCAGAGGCGCATTTGTGTTGCTAGGAAGTCTTTTGTCTGGAACAACCAGACCAGGATAATTTTTTCGGGCTGTACTCGCGACATTATCATCACCACGAGGGACGTCGAAGCAACCAGCCATCGCCTCCGGTATGCCAGATCGTGTCCTTGCAGTTAAGAAGACAGTTTGGTAATGTATGACCGCAGCACCCGTAGATTAGGGAATTTAGCTATGTGACAATCAGAGCTCAGCAGATCGCGCCTTTTCCCGTCTTTTCTAACGTGGTTCTGTGTTGGGTATTCATTGTCTGAGTTCTCACTGCAGTAGCAGCAACTAATATTGGGTTGGCTGAGTCTATCTCTTAAGATTTGAGTTGCAAGGAATTGGTTCCACATACCACTTGGTCATAAATGTCACAATCTAGTTTATGGACAACTTCACCTTCGCAGCATTTATTTGAGGGTCCAATTTGACGTATTGTAAATTTTTCATGTGTTTTGTTTATTATTTTGAGTTTAGTCATAATAAAGCAAATTAATATTTTGGACAGAACGTTCATTCTATTGATCGGTAGAGCAACTCCTTCATTTCTCCCTACGTTAATGAAACTTTCCTTTATCAAATTAAATTATTGCAGGTGCCAAACTCTTCTCTACTCCACTTGCAGGGTCGATTACAGTCAGTTCGCGTTTCTTCTTAATCCATGTGCAACAACAAAAGTCGCAGTTGGAAAAGGAGGGGGGGGGGGAGCTTAAATCATCATTTCCATATGAAGATTCGAGAAGAATTTAATGTTAAATATACTGCTAGCCCCGGCACCTCGCAACTGCGCAACTGGCTAGCAGTCGTGTTCAAAAGAACTGAATTTTGGTCGTGGTTAAAAGTATTTCAGACGATTTATTGGATGTTTGAACAACATTCCATTGTTTATCATACTTATCATAGTAATGCCATGCAGCTTCACGAAATAATTCTTAATTTTTATGTAAGCATATCATTTCGTTAAATAGATCACGATTCAGCGAATATGTCTGAATTGGCTAGTTGTAACATGGCACACACGTATGTTAGGTATTAGCGTACTATATATTTTGCAAGCTTCAACTTATCCTAGCCTCTCTGAGAAAAGCACACACGCATTTTTGTTGGGCAGGCGATATGTAACAAGCTTGGAGATTTCGAAAGTATTGAAGCGAAAAGATAGATAATGAACCAAGTAGTCACGCTTAGGAGTCCGTCAAATTTCGCGTTAATGAGGTGTAGAAGAAGACATGGAACGCTTTAACAATATTACTATGCAGGAAATAAAAGTCAGAGTTAAAAACCATAAATGTTCATGAAGAGGATAACTAGACGGAGGGACAGAAATATTTCTTAGGGCCATAGAATGGATAGTTTTTACGAAAAAAATAAATATGTATCCAAAATCGAGAACATATTATTCTTGTATTTGTGAGATTACTGGTTGGGGAAAGAATTAGATGCTTTGGACATAGATTTAAACTATAAGTTAAAAATTACACTGAATTTTATGAAAGCCACACAAAACAAAAATAAAGGAAGAGATGTTTTCAGTGTCTAATGTAAAAATTAATAAAGATTTTGTGCAAGAATATTTGTTTTCTTGTTCATTATCCTACCATAAATCCTACAAGAATGTTATTTTCGTGTCTCTCTTGGACGGCGACCTTCCAAAACAGACGAAAGTTGGCACTTGGGTGACCGCGAAAAATAGTTAAACTGTACAGGTTTGTCTGTATGTAATTATTTATCTTTTCAAGTAGTCAAAGAGCAAACACTTCCAAAATCTCCATTCACATCATATATCGCTGACTCAACAAAAATGTGTGTATGTTTTCTCAGGCAATCCAGGACAAGCTGAAACTCGCAAAATGAGTAGTACACTAGTTAAGACCTACTGATTTCTAATCGACGTGTATGTCATATTACGGCAAGGTGAGTCACATACATTGACAGAGCACTAAGCTATATAATGAAATGAAATGGCTTACAGAAACATCAAGCATTTTTCCCTCAAACAGCATATCATCAGTATGATTATTGAGTATGATAAATAATTGAGGGTTACTGAAACATTCAACAAATTGTTCACCAGTGTTGAGATGACATATATTATTATAATTTTGAACATGATTGCTTGCCAGTGGTGCAGTTGTTGCAGTCGGCAGTCTCGCAGTGTGCCACCATGCACAGCTTGATCTGTAACCATCTCAATTCTGACGGTTGCATGTGCTTTGTACACTCTTCCGCGTGTAATGTAATTTTTTCTCCATAGCACACTATATTGTCCCGAAATCTATGTTGTAAAAGACTCTAAACTCTGAACAGGCCTAGAACGTGCAGCTGCACCGACTGACCGCCGCGTCATCCTCACTCACTGGCGTCACTGAATGCCGATATGGATGGGCATGTGATCAGCACATCGCTCTGCCAGCCGTTATTAGTTTATGAAACCGGAGGCGATACGTCTGAATCAAATAACTTCTCAATTTTCCTCACAAGAGCTGAATACACCCCGTTTACCGACAGCGCTCGGCAGACCATGCAAGCAAATCAATGTTGTATCGTTTGAAAATTGACGCAATATCTTCTATATTTGCGCTTTACAATGCACGTAGCATTAGCTGCGAGACCTATCAATTTCCTGTCACATTAAACTTTCCTTGCTATCACTTACGAAAGCTGCAAATGACAGCACATGAGAACTAACAGTGTTACAGACACTTAAAAACACGGTTCCCGAACTTTCTCTTGAGCATGTCTATGTTCTAGTAGCATAAACAGAATATCCTAATTGTTCACTAGATTACTGTAATGTATGAGTGTCATGATGAATAATCTACAAATAATTAGTTATTCAATAATTCGTAAGATATTTCTCGATACGTTCATTATACAAAAGCCACGAAACAATTCTAGTACAATGTTGGTGGCATGCACAGTACACAAAGCTCACGTCAGAGGTATTACTAGCAGATACTATTACATCTCTAGGATTCCTTTGCTTCTTCATTTATGGATTAAACTTTCTATCTCGCCCCTCGATAGTACACCTCATATAAAGTAACAAATTCTTCATTTGAAAATAAATTTAAGTGATCTTATAGACTTAAAATCCAGTAGCTAGCTCCCACTACACATACACACTGTGAGCTTCTGGTGATACGAGTACAATACTATTTCAGACACAGTAGCTCCCAGCTACTACACATACAGACTGTCAGCTTATGGTTATAGAATACTATTTCAGGTCTAGTAAATGATATCCCCTGGTGTTATAATACAATTTAAAATCCAGTAGCCGACATCCAGCTCCACCTGGTATCAGCATACTATTTAATATCCAGTAGCTGACGTTCATGTCATGTTAGAAGCTAGAAAACGTGTGTCTTCTGTGATGAATTTCAATTGCCACCACAAAAATATAAATCAGTTCGTGATATTTGTATTTCTTTCATTTCTGGAACAAGTTGATGCATTTTTTGCTGGAGCACAATTTTCCCCCCACCATCATCTTTAATTTTTTTTAAATCACCTGCCTCAATTTATCTTGATGACATCACACATTCCACGAGGTACCACCCAGGGTTGAGGCATGTGCCGTTCAGCATTCAGCATCTGGTATTCCACACATCCTTCAGCCCCTAACCGAATTAATGTGTTATTCTACCTAAAAAAATTTATCAACTTTCCATCAAAATGTGTGAAATTGCTCGAAACCCGTAAGAAATTGTCTCAAAATTGTAACAAATTTCCCCAAGACAGATGTCAGATCATCGCAGTTGTCAACATTGAGAGCTTCTGTGCAATAACGTTCCAGACCTCCCAACCACAGAAACTGAGAAATGATCGAGAAGTCGAACTTGGGTACTTCTACAGTGAAGGCAATGATGCTAACCATCGGATATGGAAGTGGTCGATTTTATTGTCTATATAAAAACATGATGATGAAGAATAAAACCCTTTCTCCATCATTCTACACTAAACATAAAAAATCACATAGAATAATTTTTTACATCTGACTTATCATCATCTCTCTGACTTATTCATCACAGTAAATTCTCTCAATCTCTCTCAATCCCTCTCTCTCTCTCTCTCTCTCTCTCTCTGTTTGTCTGTGTGTGTGTGTGTGTGTGTGTGTGTGTGTGTGTGTGTGTGTGTGTGTAATATTTTAATGAGGATACCACAGTGTAATCTATTACAGAGAGAATAAAGCTTCCCATTGCATAACAGCAGAAGATGACAATGTTTTGTACTGTGGTGTGCTGGTGGTAAGCTTTCTGATGATATTGCTATGCTTATTACATTGCAAGATGCATGGTGAATTGCTTTTTATTATGGTGTCATAATTTACTTTGCTGCTTCACGGTCTACTTTAGGCTGTAAGTTAGATCTGCAGTAGAGCTCTAGATGAATTTAATGTGAACAAGCGAGCTGTGTGTCTTTTAATTAGTTATACAGGCAGTTTAGGTGTAGAAGTGTTTGTGTATTTGTGTGTGTGTGTGTGTGTGTGTGTGTGTGTGTGTGTGTGTGTGTGTGTCTGTCTGTCTGTCTGTACTGAATTCAAAGGCAATTATCTGGAAATATTGCAGTATAATTAAATGTAATTCAAAAAAGAAAAATAGTACTCTGTCCAAACATCTTGCAGTGTGATTGGTTGAAAAATACGATATTTCAATTTAACACTCACCATCATCTTTTATAATTAAATTTGTCACTCATCACCATCTTTAATGTTTCAAATTTACCACCCACAGCCACATTTAATATTCGAATTTGTCACCTACTTCCATCTTGAATTTTTCAAACTTACTGTCCACTATCATCTTTTGTGTTTAAATTAACTGCACCCCACTATATTTAATATTTAAATTTATCGCCACCGCCATCTTTAATTTATAAATGTAGCACCGCTTCCATCTTTAATACATAAATTTCCTACCAATGATTTCTCGCCATCCATCATGTCGTGGCAGAATAGAAAAAAAGGTCTGGCTTGTGTTAGCATACTTAAGGGGGTGTCACTTATGAGATCATATAGCGGTCAATTACCTGGATCACCTGATGACATAAATGTAAATAAAGTGAGCCAGAACATATATAGCCACACTACTACCATTCATTGTTGCAAGCAATTCGAAACGTATATTAGGCCCCAATTTTCTCATCATTTTGATTGATATAAAAAACGAAAGATTAATTGATAACAACCGTTGAATTGAGAGTGAAGCAACTGACTTAATTCTTTCCATATGTTCTGTAATGTTTCAGAAATTGTAAGAAATTGTTTGCATTAACGAAACCCTGTGTCGTGTCAAAAAAGTTTAACATGATATCATGCATTCCTCTCATCCCCCAGTCTTCTTCCGGCCTCATAGATTTGAATCACAGAAACAGTACATTGCGAAGCATGAATTCCACTACATGCTAAACCACAATGTTATTGATCCTTCTAAATCGCAATTCACTAGTTAATTACAAATGCTGGTTAACGAAATCCTGTGTGATGTCAAAAAGAGATTTGACATAACGTTATGCGTTCATCTCAATATCTAGTGGCACTCCAGCCTTCTTCAGACTCACACAAACTGTGCATTGCAATGCAAGAATTCCAGTACATGTTAAACCATAACATTATTGACCCATTTAAATTGCAGTGCAGTAATTAACTACAAACGGTTACAAAACTGGATGACCACTGGTGTCTTTGTGGGGATTATCGCCGCCTAATGACTGAACTCTCTCCCCAATCCAATTCAAGGAAGTGATTATGTTAGCTTAATCCTTAAAACTATTTTCGAAGATAGACCTTGGAAGATATGGGCCAAGTTGCACTTCTGTGCCTAGTGTGGAGTATGGACTTGCATTGTTTGTGGATGCATCGCACTACGCCACAGGAACAACCCTACAACAGAAACATGGAATTTGGAAGCCTTTGGATCCTTTCCAAAAGTTTTCCCTTGCTCAGAAGAATTTCTCACAGCAAAGAACTTCTCATTAAATATTTACTATCGAATATTTAAAATATCTATTTGAAGGAAGAACATTTCCCACCGCACCTCATTGACTTATTCATTCAAACAGAAGAATGAGAAGGCTTTACCACTGCAGCTCTGTTGTCTCCAGTACATCTCTCAGTTCACGGTTGATTTGTTTGTGTCCGGCACAGAAAATAAAGTGACTTTTCGTGTCTTTTATTTCCCAACAATTCAAAAAAAAAAATGGTTCAAATGGCTCTGAGCACTATGCGACTTAACTTCTGAGGTCATCAGTCGCCTAGAACTAATTAAACCTTACTAACCTAAGGACATCACACACATCCGTGCCCGAGGCAGGAGTCGAACCTGCGGCCGTAGTGGTCGCTCGGCACCAGACTGTAGCGCCTAGAACCGCATGGCCACACGGGCCGGCAACAATTCAACTGCTATTTTTGTATGAGAAATCGGTTGGAAACTTTCCTCATGTCAACACGTTGTAGGTGTCACCACCGGCGCCAGCCTTGTGTGAATGTTCTGAAAAGCTAATCATTTCCATATCACAGCATCA
Organism: Schistocerca gregaria; assembly: GCF_023897955.1. NCBI lineage: Eukaryota > Metazoa > Arthropoda > Insecta > Orthoptera > Acrididae > Schistocerca > Schistocerca gregaria. The sequence goes on along the minus strand of NC_064920.1, from coordinate 320,876,687 downwards.
TCTTCCTGTCGGTTAATACTGGCGTCTGTAGCACGTCATCTTCGTGGTGTAGCAATTTTAATAGCCAGTAGTGTATTTATTATGTTGAGTTACACGTTCGAAACGATTAACAATGCTAGAGTTTCATGTTCCATCGAAATTTTTGCAGTCGGAGCAGTGGCACACAAGGAAAAGGATGGGACAGAAAAGCAGCTGAGGCTTTAAATGGGTCTTTGACTCCGTAGCACAGTATATGGTGATATATAACCTCGTGACTCCTCGTCTTCCGCGGCTAATGCTCTCCCTGTCTCAGGCGTGATTCAGGAAACAGCCTCTCAGCTTGATTCCTGACTGTACCTCTCCTGCATATCTTGCTAGCCTGAAAGAATCTGCCAGTTAAGGCAGTGCTGAAGGAATCTTAACCGACATTTGCCAAAAGCTACACTGGAGTCCAAAATTAAAGCAACACACGGAAATGTTCCAAGGTTACGTATAAACAGGGGATAGTAAAGTACAAAAAATGTAAAGAATACAGAACGTAATTAACTTAAACGTGTCTATTCATATTTTTCCAACTTAACGTATTTGCACGCACATTCTGACAACTGGTTAATGTGCTCAGTATTGGGTATGACCACCTCTGGCACCAATACATTCATGCCGACAACGGGGCATGCTGTGAATGACATCATCAATCTCATGTTGAGGCAGTAACGCCCGTTCCTCCTGCATAGTTGCTCGCAAATCTTGCAGCGTGGTTGTTGGAAGCTGATGAGATGCAACCCGTATCCCCGTGCAGCCCAGACGTGCTCTATGGGATTCAGTTCGGGAGAGCGAGCAAGCCACGCAATGCGTGCAATATCTTCATTTTCCAAAACAATAGCAACACCCGCTCTCTATGAGGACGAGTATTATCGTCCATCAATACGAAGTCTGGGCGCACAGCACCTCGCAAACTCTCGTCACGATACCTAACAGCAGTTAAACCTTGCCGATTCACTCGTACAATTTCGTGAAAAGGTGGTAGTGTGGTTAAGATATTCCCTGTCCACACCATTAGGAATCCTCCTCTATATTGGTCTCTTTCCACAATGTTTGGGTCCTGAAGTCGTGGTCCACTTGCCCTCCAGATGCAAATCCGTCGAGAATCACTCTCCAGACCAAATCGGGATACATCTATGAAAAGAACATTGGCCCACTGTTCGACTGTCTAGTGGCATGTTGACGCCTCCACTCTAGACGTTTCTTCTGTGAAGACACGCAAGAGGTTAACATACAGCAAGTCTTCAGCAGGAAAGACCACACTGCCGAAGCTTTCTGTACACCGTTTGCCTCGATCCAACACGTCGAAGGGACGATGTGAGTCAGATGCCAGTTGCCGCTACTATGGTGGTACCGTCGTGCTGTTAAAGCCAAATAACGGTCCTCTCTTTCTGATGTCACGCGTGGTCGGCCATGCTCTGGTCTTCGGGATACAGTCTCTATAAACAGTCGCCACATCCGGAAAACAACAAAACGACTCACGTTAAGCTATAGGGCCATATGAGTTTGCGACTGTTTTCCTTTCATTCTTCCTACGGCCCTCCACCGCAGAGAGTCTGGCAGGCGTCTTCTCTGTGCCATACAGCACCGTCTGTGACTGTGTACACACCAACTATGGATGAAGGCCTACCTGGTAAACATTATCGCGTTTGATAGGTGCCCAGACGTCATAGTTGGCGTGGTTGTGCGTTGACCAGAATGTCACCTTCAGTGCAGAACACGATCGTAGAGACGTCTCTTGACAGTTTGTATAATTACTTCTTGAATTAAACACAGAACGGTGAAATAGCAATTTGTTGCTTTAATAATGGGCATCAATGTATTTACAGGGGCCATAGATATCAGAAGGGCTGACGGGATTTCATGCCCGCTACTTCTGAGTATGAATCCACTGTCCCGATCAGTGCATGATCTAGTTAGGTAAAATTCAACGTCGACAGGAGTATAGAGGGAAGCTCATGGCACCTCTCTCAAGGAGCATATAGCTACCAGCAAGGCTTTGCTCCCAGCGTGCTAAGGTAATTGAATACGGAGCTTTGGGTTTCAGACATGCGCACTGGAGCTTGGAGGCGCTTGCCGTATCACATCTCATCACTCACCTGTCTTGTATTCCACTACCATGAAAGCTCTGAGGTAGCATGTCACTGCTCATTTGAGGTCGTCATTGCTTGCCAACTGTTTTCCACCTAAAAATTCCTTTAGTTTCAGGAATAACTGTAGAAGACGTTCAAAAATTTATTAGTTAAGTCGTTGAAGTGCTTGCTGCGTACCAGTTAATGCACGAGGGCGTTTAGTGTCATGAATCAAAAACACCCATGCCGACAACGTTCCACGTCACTGAAGAGTCGTCCATGACACTGTGACCGTAAACATTCATGATTTGCCTATTTATTTAGATAGGCCGAACGTTCTCTGCATTCACAAAGCAAATGACACTATGCACTTCGCATCAGGCGGGATTTTCAGTGGGCGTCCGTATTTCGAAAGGTTGTAGAAGAAAGAGGCCTGACCGCTCGGCAACAAAATTCCGCTCACACCGAGTTGGGGGAAGAAGGTGACTGGTGCGTTAACTATCGCGGCGGTCGGGGATTGGCGCTGGCTGTGGTATGCAATCGTTCTTTGCTTTCTGGGTGAGCCTCGCAGTAGGGCAGTTGATGATGTTTACGGTTAGCCATTTCAATAAATTCAGTTTGGGAGATTTCTCCTTAGTTGCATCTATACAGTATCATTTATGGTACTGAACGTAAGTGCACTCTTCTTCTTTTTCTTACGTCTTTGTCTCGCGTCGACGCAGGGTCGGCATGGTTATGAACAGATTCGGCGTGATTATTTTAAGAGGTGGCCAGATGCTCTCCCTCTTGCCGCCCTGTTGCGGAATACGTGATCCTGAAATGTCTGTGCGAAATGGTATTCGTGTGAAAGTGAGCGAAGGTTTTTCTAAATGTTTGGGAATCCTGTAACTGAGGCCCTGTGTTCACCTAGTGGGATGTGTGAAACCGCCTAAAAACCACATGGAGGCTGGCCGGTACACCAACCTCGTCATTAATCCTGCGGTTGGATACGATCCGGGTTCGGTGTACCGCCACGTCCCGGAAGCGGACTTTCAATACACACGGATATTCGGGCCGGAGTGCTTAGTTGCATTTCTAAACATTCATGGTGGTTTCTGTTTGTTCTATATCGTGCCTCCCTACCACTTTCGCGCAACGACGCTCTGAGCGTGTTTTTTAGGGAATTGACTAGTTTTGAACCTTGGACCTGTTGCTGGTAAGGAGACGTCAGACCACACATGACATGTAGAATTCAGAAGAGTTCAGTGAGACTAGCGATGATATAACCAAATACTAAATGATCTCAGCGTCAGCTCCACTGCACTCCCTGTAAAACAATCTTAATACTAACTAAATTTAGTGGAAGGGGTTCAAGGCTTTCCTATTTTTAGTTAGCTGGTAAAATAACATCGAAAAAGCGGGTAAGTTTACCATTGGAAATTTTATTCTACTCACAAAACATCGTTTATAAATTGCACTATTGATAAAAGGAAGTGTTTTAATACAGGATGGTAAAAACCAACTGCGTTCAACAAAAATGTGAACGAATATTCCCTGAGTGAGTTTCCAAGTTCTACAATGAATCGAAAGATGACCTATGCCATATCACATCTATAATCTAGGTTTAAATTAAGTTTCACAAAAGAGAAAACTATCAAAATGGTCTGCAGTGACCCTCAATTATCTTTAATAAGTTATCTAACTTGTCGTAAATTACGGTGGCTGCTGTGGCTTCTCAATAACTATATAACAGAAAAATCATCGCGTTTGAGATTTTACTTCAAGTGGCAAATGTGAACACCATGAGCTTTAATTGACGATCGACACTAGTATTACGCAAAAAGGGGGTGTAACAGATGAGACTTCTGCAGTTCTGAGTGAAGCCTTATGCGCTAAAAAATGCGGCATCGCGTGCGTTCATTACCTTGTCGGTGTTCGTCAGGGAGGCGGCGGCCGGCGCAGCAACCATCCAGCTCGCCGTCTCGGAACTAACCCTCTCCTAACTTCTCCTTACTACAATTTACCGAAGTTGGTTTAAAAAAAACTATCTGGCTGTGTTTTCATCTGACCAATCAGGGTCTCAATGTTAACCTTAAGCTCCGCCTACAAAAATTCTGTCTATCCAATGAGAAACGTTGTACTTTTCGAGGTGGGGCAATGTTTTTAAAGTTTGCAACGTAACAAAGACGCGAAAAAGTCTCACGCTAAAACCTGCAGCTGGTGTGGTCCTTTTAGCGTTATCATGAGATAACACAGACGCGAAAAAGTCTCACGCTGAAACTTGCAGGTGGTAGTGGCTCTTTTTGTGTTACCGTAAGATCTATACTGTTTTCCTGGAGGGCTCTAGCTTTTAACATGGGCTGGGGGGTGGTCCTTGACGTAACAGAGATGCGAAACAGTCTCACGCTAAAACGTGTGGCCCTAGTGGTTAGCTGGCGACGTGGGTGTCCAGTCCGTCCCTTATCGCAGGGCCTTCTAGCTTAACACGGTTCTGCTCTCGGCTTCTGTTCTCGTTTCTCCCCTCGGAACTGCGTCTGTCTCACGGTGGGAAGGTATGACATGCGTTTAGGCATTCTTGTGTTAGTCTGTGATATTCTATTTGCTCACTCGTTACTCGTATTACTTTGATTAATTTAATGTCACGATTTATTCGGAGCTATGCGACATACTACTGGATTTGCTTATCATGTCAGGGTTTTCATGGAAGGTGTTGGATTTGCCTGAGACCTTACACATTGGTTTTTAGTTTAATACCAACTAATCCCGGCCATGCGTTGATGGGTTTCAATATGGTTAAACGAAAAGACAGGAAACAGGAAGGGCGCGTTTCTAACATGTATGTGTACTGGATATACATCCTAATCTCCTTCTCCTGGCTGACTCTGTCCATCTCCTCACCTCTCCCCTTCTCTCAGTCTATCACCTCCTACCCCTTTCTCTCTCCAACTTTCCCTCCCTTGTTTCTCTATACATACAGTATATCCCGCTGTCCTTTACCCTGCCCCTTCCCTTTCAATGCGCATTTCCTTTCACCACTTCTCTCTGATCTTGTGCCTTGTTTATCGTTATTGCATATTCAAATTCTGGAGCAGGAAAGCTATAAATACAACTTTCCTATTCGCTAACAAAACTATTTTCATTAGAGTATTGTTCAGAAATTCAAAGTAAATGAGTTAAGAACTTTTCGAGATTTTTGGTAATAACGTTAACTCTTTATTTATGCATTACATATAGTAAAAAATAGATATACAAACACACATGTGTATTCGAATGCAACGTTGTGTCACAGTTTCGAAGCAATCGGTAAAGAATTTTCGGAGATTTACGATTTTGAACAACGAAAAGATACATTTTTATTTAGATAAATACAATTACTTTTAAAATTTTAAAAACGAATGCAAATGTGTTATCTCGCCCAAACAATTGGGCGAGATGACTTTCACCACGGGGGGAGATAACAATGCTGGCAAAAGATGAGATAGGTAGGTAGCACTCCGTCATCCGACCACATGTGGCCCACCGGGACCAATCTGATCGCCGTGTCATCCTCAGATGAGGATGTGGATAGGAGAGGCGTGTGGTCAGCACACCGCTCTCCCGGTCGTTATGACGGTTTTCTCTGACCGGAGCCGCTACTATTCGGTCAAGTAGCTTCTCATTTGGCATCACGAAGCTGAGTGCACCCAGAAAAACGGCAACAGCGCATGGTGGCCCAGATGGTGACCCATCCAAGTGCCGGCCACGTCCAACAACGCTTAACTTCGGTGACCTGACGTGAACCGGTAAAAGATGAAAACATTCTTTTTTTTGGAAATTATAAGACGATACATTAATTAATTGAACATCGATATATGTTACTTGTTGAACAGTCAGCTCACGAGTAATAGTCACCCGCTAAAAAGAGCACCCGACCAGCTATGGAGCACTGTAGACGGCGTGGAACTGTAAACAAGCGATCAAGTGTACTGCACCGCTTACGCAAGTCAAGATACTCAAGTGCCATGTGCGGAATTAGTGTTATAAAACGGGTCGACTTGGAGACGTGGCGAAATGGAGAAAAGGAGCTGTCGTGTTTCGACATGACCGCGAATGATGATCTCCTGTTTGTTTTCGTATCAACTCGGTCTACAAACAAATGAAGCAATCAACATCCGCGAAATTTCATACCTCTAAGGGCTCTAATTAGACAGGGGTGGCTTCAATTGGACATAGCGTAGCTCCCGAAAATTGTGGACTCCACTCCTCACCAAACTGAGAACATAATCCAGTGTAGAGGCAGTATTATCATTACGTGGAGCTAACTAATTTTATGTCCGGTGTGCTTATTTCATAAAAGGAACATCGTGCTGAAAATTAATATAGCCGAAAATCAGAGTTTTTCGATAACAAAAACACACAAAAATGCTCCTCCTTTGAAGTCTGAGCAGCCCTCGTGCCAACATGTGTGGCTTTTCTTCTTCCAGGAATCAGAAGAACACGAGAATAAAACACTGTCTTCTCCAGCTAATACCACTGCCTGCACGAATTCGTTCTGGAAAGGATCCTGGGTACTACTATGAAACCACTTTCACATATCGGCAGATGCGTGATTTTCCTGAATACATGATACCTAATACTCATTGTTTCACCTTTGATGTATCTTACCTTCAGTAATTGGGTGACATTTTAGAAAGTGTGAACAAAGGTCTTTGTCGTGTGGTTCTAAATGTCCATGGGATGAAAGTTTCTCCTGATTTTCCATTCAGAAACGGCCGTGGAAGTACAAGCATTCTACTGCCGCACTTTCTGCCTTGCAACGGAGTGTTGCCATGAGACTTTTTGTATCTGTCACTGTTATTATTCGACATAAGTTCTAGCTTGCACGTGTTAAACAGCTATGTGGTTTCCACTACCGATAAATCTATAGGATACTACACGCTAAAACATCTACGAAATACGACGCACCTGTCAGAAGGAGATCTCTGATTCGCCCGAAGGCAACCATACGTTTCGCCGCTATCAGATCGGCCTTGTGAATCATGCCATTTACGACCAAGGAGAAAACTGAATGCTCTGAACACTCGCTTGCACACCCCGTTACCACCAGATCCCACGCCGTACGCTGGCGTGTGAAGTTACTGTAAGTTTCGACACGCCAAACTACACCTTCTCCATTGAACTTCCAAATACACTCCTGGAAATGGAAAAAAGAACACATTGACACCGGTGTGTCAGACCCACCATACTTGCTCCAGACACTGCGAGAGGGCTGTACAAGCAATGATCACACGCACGGCACAGCGGACACACCAGGAACCGCGGTGTTGGCCGTCGAATGGCGCTAGCTGCGCAGCATTTGTGCACCGCCGCCGTCAGTATCAGCCAGTTTGCCTTGGCATACGGAGCTCCATCGCAGTCTTTAACACTGGTAGCATGCCGCGACAGCGTGGACGTGAACCGTATGTGCAGTTGACGGACTTTGAGCGAGGGCGTATAGTGGGCATGCGGGAGGCCGGGTGGACGTACCGCCGAATTGCTCAACACGTGGGGCGTGAGGTCTCCACAGTACATCGATGTTGTCGCCAGTGGTCGGCGGAAGGTGCACGTGCCCGTCGACCTGGGACCGGACCGCAGTGACGCACGGATGCACGCCAAGACCGTAGGATCCTACGCAGTGCCGTAGGGGACCGCACCGCCACTTCCCAGCAAATTAGGGACACTGTTGCTCCTGGGGTATCGGCGAGGACCATTCGCAACCGTGTCCATGAAGCTGGACTACGGTCCCGCACACCGTTAGGCCGTCTTCCGCTCACGCCCCAACATCGTGCAGCCCGCCTCCAGTGGTGTCGCGACAGGCGTGAATGGAGGGACGAATGGAGACGTGTCGTCTTCAGCGATGAGAGTCGCTTCTGCCTTGGTGCCAATGATGGTCGTATGCGTGTTTGGCACCGTGCAGGTGAGCGCCACAATCAGGACTGCATACGACCGAGGCACACAGGGCCAACACCCGGCATCATGGTGTGGGGAGCGATCTCCTACACTGGCCGTACACCTCTGGTGATCGCCGAGGGGACACTGAATAGTGCATGGTACATCCAAACCGTCATCGAACCCATCGTTCTACCATTCCTAGACCGGCAAGGGAACTTTCTGTTCCAACAGGACAATGCACGTCCACATGTATCCTGTGCCACCCAACGTGCTCTAGAAGGTGTAAGTCAACTACCCTGGCCAGCAAGCTCTCCGGATCTGTCCGCCATTGAGCATATTTGGGACTGGATGAAGCGTCGTCTCACGCGGTCTGCACGTCCAGCACGAACGCTGGTCCAACTGAGGCGCCAGGTGGAAATGGCATGGCAAGCCGTTCCACAGGACTACATCCAGCATCTCTACGATCGTCTCCATGGGAGAATAGCAGCCTGTATTGCTGCGAAAGGTGGATATACACTGTACTAGTGCCGACATTGTGCATGCTCTGAAGCCTGTGTCTATGTGCTTGTGGTTCTGTCAGTGTGATCATGTGATGTATCTGACCCCAGGAATATGTCAATACATTTTCTCCTTCCTGGGACAATGAATTCACGGTGTTCTTATTTCAATTTCCAGGAGTGTATTAACAATGCATTGTCGGCACATCCGCAGCAAAACCATGTCTAACAACAGTAGTAAGCGACACTTAAAAGCTCACTATTCCTTAACATTGCTCACCACTAGCGGCAGTGAAACGCCATCGAATCCAGATGACCTATTCAGGGTTAATGATACGTGCAAACTCCCGCGGACAACAGAGTAAGTTTCGTCGTTCTAATGACAAGAGAAAATGACGGTAAACGAGGCTTCGAAGAACTGCCACTACTGGTAGCGTTGGTATTTTTTTGCCATCTTGTTTTCTCGCATACTACGTCCACTGCGTGCCGGATGATTGTCGGGGTCACAGAAATGGCCACTTTTGAGATTACCTATCTGCAGGTCAACGCCGGTAACCCTGTCACAGCTTTTGGACCTTGAGCGACATTGCCACTACGCTGCCACAGGCGGCGTTGTATTTCTGAGTGTATCAGTAACAGCAAAATCAAATGGCTCTAAGCACTATGGAACTTAACATCTGAGGTCATCAGTCCCCTAGAACTTAGAACTACTTAAACCTAACTAACCTAAGGGCATCACGCGCATCCATGCCCGAGGCAGGATTCGAACCTGCGACCGTAGCAGCAGCGCGGTTCCGGACTGAAGCGCCTAGAACCGCGTTATAGTTGAATGTCTCTTCCCGTCAATTTCGCTACAATTTTAACAATGAATTTCAAGTCAGTTTGAAACTTAAAATGGAAGTATCGTGATATAGGTGCGATAACAGTATTCTGATGTTTGTAACGGGCCTTCAATAGATAATGTTCTGGGTGAGAAATGATGATTCAGTTCTATAGCCCAGCGTTTAGCAAGCATAAGGCTTCTGCGATAAGCAGCTTCCCAGATTTGTTCCTGTTGGGATAACGTAAATTATACCGGCTGTCCTTGAAGCCCCTCTGTCATTCAAAAAATAACTTGGCAACTATTAGAGACAGAGCATCGTGATTTGTTGTAAAACGTTTAGTAGCTTTCAAAAAATTTTTCTGTTGTGCTAGAATTTCAGTGCGTGCCTCACTCGATGCTCGTAGAGCATCAAGGCGATATTCAAGCTATGCTCATGTACGGGTCAGCATTGCAGCATTAGCACTGCTGATTGCTTCACTGATTTGTGGACGAAGCGTCGAAGTCATAGACTAGTGTTTTGTACACGCGATCCTTGACATAACCCCACAAAAAGAAGTCTAATGTCGTGACATCGGGAGAGCACGTGGTGGCATATGATGGGACTGTCGCTGCCCGTTCAGCACTTTCCGCACGTTCAAACTCCAGTGTGACGGTACTCCGACACGCTGGAAGATGATGGACTGTCACAGCTCCTCCATCTGTAGTAGCCGAACTGTTCGAGCGTGTTAAGATAAAAATTTCCCGTAATTATTTTCTCTACGAAGAAAAATAGGCCTATCACCCAACGTGCATTAGGCCACACGAGATATTCATGGGTGGGACCACGTGTGTCATGTGGGTTTGCAGAGCTCCAAATCCTAATGTTCTGGTGATTTACATGTCCATAAATGTGGAACGCTGCTTCATACGAAAACAGGTTGTCGTTCTCAGCATCTGCGAAGGCCAGTATGCAAAGGATGATCGTCTGGCTGCAATGCTTGAATCATTTACACTTTGCACGGAAAAAGCAGTAAACTGCTTATGTAATTCTGTACGAATATTTGATCCTACCTCCTGCACTTTGCGTGATACAAAACGAAATGAATTGTGGGGTCTGTGATGAAATGCGGCCGGCCGGTGTGGCCGACCGGTTCTAGGTGCTTCAGTCTGGAACCGCCCGACCGCTACGGTCGCAGGTTCGAATCCTGTCTCGGGCAGGCAGGTTAGTTAGGTTTAAGTAGTTCTAAGTTCTAGGGGACTGATGACCTCAGATGTTAAGTCCCGTAATGCTCAGAGCCATTTGAACTATTTGATGAAATGCGGTTGGAATTATCAACACGTGCTGGAGACTCCGAGGAAGGGGTTTGCACTGCCTGCCTATACAGAGTTTTGAACCACCTCACTATGCTTGGTTTTGTCCGTGGTAACCTCCCATACTGGCATCGATAATTCGGCAGTAGTCTTGAAGCAGATTTGTATTCTGCGTACCAGATGATGCATTGAGCCTTCTCCTGGTCTGTCGTCATTTTCATGCAATGCAAGTCAAAGGCAAAAGGACAAAGGCAAAAAACTAAGAGAACCCTAAACGGCTCTACAGCAAAAATATCGAACAGATTTAAATCTGGAAATACTAAAATCAAACAACAGGACCATTCCATACCACACATTTTCTCCCGCAATCATTAGGGATGATCTCAAGCAGTACGTTGTAAGTATGTAAACGTGTCACCTTGCTGCGTAGATAGCAGATACAATGCTAAGATGGCTCTCTGACTCTAGCAGATGTGATAGATCTATACACTTAACATCACTCCGAGCAGATCATGCCGGGGAAATGAAGCACTAACGACATATTGAAATCGGTAGCTATTAGAGTCAATAGAATTTTGTAAAGGTGTTTCGTATTAGTCAATATCATAGCGAAATTCGCATAATTGCTCTTATTTCTAAAACTGTAGTGTATTAATTGGACTTGTAGAATAGAACGTTACTTTGATATTTGTGAGAGCCTTTTGCCTATTTATGACGTTGGTAACAAGAATAATTTTTATTTCTGGGCTGCTACAGTATGGCAGGAACAATACCTCCCCTGCCTTTGAATATAGCTACCACATTGAAACCACTGAGTTAGGCTGAGAGCAAATGAGCAGGTTCCAACGAATGCTGGGCTACTAGAAATGTCATGGCTGCATAGTGGGCAATACGGAATCTATCGTGCAATGCCTAAATCTCTCCATCACTTCGTCATTCATACTATTTCTTTTTTGCCCCTACATTAAATCGACATCACATTTAAGTTCACGGCAGAAAACATTTGCCACTTCCTTAAAAGAGCACACTGGTCACCTTGGAGCGCTTTAAATGGTACCAGACCGTCATATGACTTTCACTCCTGATGTGAAACATGGCGGACAAGGGGCGTGTATGTGCCTGATGGTTGTGTGGAATCAGCGTAGCAGTACGGGTCCACCTGAAGACGTGCCAGAATGGCAGAAACGAGCTGTCGTGACTGAAAGCGCCCGTGACCACACATTGAATGAAGTTGTCCGATTTGTAGGTGTATCAACATGGACTGTGTCTACAAGGAATGGCGTACCACTCACAGCCATGTAACAAGACGTAAGAAGAGCGGCTGTAAAAAGATCTTAAGCGACTAGGAACGGAGACGAGTATCCGGCCTGCTCAATGACAGTTCCAAACCTGACAGGAACTGATGCTGTCACTGAATTCAGGTTCGGCTCTACCAGTTTCCGAACGAACATTGTGAAAGGAACTGAATGCAACCAACACTTGGAATAGGATGCCTCCGTTGCTCACAGCGGCACATTAAGGTTACACCTCAGGAATGGGCCAAACAACACAGAGAGTAGACGGTACCTGACTGGATTCACGAATTCCTTACAGACAGAACTCACAATGTCGCCCTTAACAGAACAAAATCGACAGATGTAAAGGCAATTTCCGGAGTACCCCAAGAGAGTGTGATGGGAGCGTTACTGTTTACAACGTATGTAAATGATATAGCTGAAAGTGCCGGAAGCTCTTCGAGACGTTGTCTATATGAAAGTAACAACTACAGAAGACAATATCCACTTGGAGAGTGACCTACAGAGGATGGTGCAGATTCTGTCATTTGATGCTGAACGTAAATAAATACAACATATTGCACTCACACAAGAAATCTGCTACTGCACAACCGAGCCATTGATGACAAATTTCTGGTAACAGTATCTACGACAAAATATCTAGGAATAACCATCCACAGCGACCTTACTGGAATGACCACACAAAGCAAATAGTAGGAATATCAGACGGAAGACTGAGATTCATAGGAAGAATCTTAAAGAAATGTAACTCATCTACGAAGAAGCAGCATACAAGTCGCCTGTTCGACCGATTCTTGACTCTCGTTCATCTGTCGGGCATCCTTACACCGTTCGTCAGATGGAAGAAATAGAGAAGATCCAAAGAAGAGCGGCGCGATCGTTTAGTCGGTGCGAGAGCGTTGCACGGATGCTAAACAAACTCCAGTCGCAGAGGTTACAAGAGATGCGTTGTGCATCACGGAGAAGTTTACTATTGAAATTTCGAGTGAGAACTTTCCGGGAAGAACCGAGTAACATATTACTTCCTTCCCCCGTACACATCTCGGTGCGAGAGCGTTGCACGGATGCTAAACAAACTCCAGTCGCAGAGGTTACAAGAGATGCGTTGTGCATCACGGAGAAGTTTACTATTGAAATTTCGAGTGAGAACTTTCCGGGAAGAACCGAGTAACATATTACTTCCTTCCCCCGTACACATCTCGGTGCGAGAGCGTTGCACGGATGCTAAACAAATTCCAGTCGCAGAGGTTACAAGAGATGCGTTGTGCATCACGGAGAAGTTTACTATTGAAATTTCGAGTGAGAACTTTCCGGGAAGAACCGAGTAACATATTACTTCCTCCCCCCGTACACATCTCGCGACAAGGCAACGACGATAAAATCGAGGAATTAGAACTAATACAGAGGATTACCGACAATCATTCTTTCCAAGTGCCATTTGCGAGTGGATGAGAAAACGGGGGTTTAGTCAGTGGTACCAGAAACACTCTCCGTCACAACCTTACCCGGCTTGCGGATTATCATGCAGAGATAGGTGTATGGCATGTACCGACGAGTCGCCTTCTCGACTTTTTCAAATAACGCAAAGCGTCGAGTGCGGAGACGGCCGAATGAGGCGTTTACCCCGTAGTGTGGAAAGTGTATGGGCTGTTTTTCGCACCGTAGCTTGGTTCCACTCATTCAGCTTGCTGTGAACATGAATCAGGATGTTTATTTCAAAATTCTTAGTTGTGTATGGTGCTTGAATGTATACAAAACACTGGAAACACTGCATTTGGATCGGACTTCCTTAGCTCTTGTGCAGGTATGTGTGCAATATACTGCTGCATCCATTTTCATTCCTCTTTCAAGATGACAACAGTCAATTTCACGGGGTTGCACGCATATGTTTCTAGTTTGACGAACACTCTGGAGTCCTTTCACACCTCACCTGCAATGCTAAATTACCCTGTGTTAATAAATCAGAAAATATGTCATACTACTTGGGAGAGCAGATGAAACGTGGCAATCAACATTCCTGCACCTTGGAAGTTGTACTGGATCTTATCATCTATGAGTGGCACACATGGAAAAAATAATGAAATTTCTACCTCGCCGAATTGAGGCAAATATCAAGACTAGGAGCGGTGTTACACGGTGTTCGCCTCTCGTCTCCCGGTATAACTAATTTATTGGCCGACATGCTTATTTACTATCACTTTATCCGCCTGTCATTTGTTTATTCTGCTTTGCTCAGGGGAGAGAGATATTCTGTATTTCGATCATTTGAAGGTTATCAATAAAAGTTTCTTAATGCTGCAAATCATATGCAACAGGGTAATTTGTGTTCTTTTCAGCTCATAATCCATAAAATTTGTAAGGTTAGAGTGGTGGAGCTTTCCGAAAATTGCTCGAAATACAACTTGAGTGTTAATCCAGAGGCTTTGTGTTTGGTCCGCGAGAGCTATTTTATTTCGCTAAGTCCGCTGGCAAAGGACGCGCCACGTCGGAGTAGCACATCTCCGCCTATTACTACAGCGTATCAGGTTCTTTTAAAGAGTAATTCTGAGGAAGGTGTGTGGTGGACACAAAAAAATTGGTGAAAAATGAGTAAAGATGAGCAATGAGATCTACCAATTTATTAAACCAGTCACAACGGAAATCAGAAAGAGGAGGCTGATGTTCTTAGGTCATCTAGTGAGAATGTGTGATGGCAGATTAACGAAGAATATCTTCAATATAATTCAACAGAGGAAAACACCCAACTATTGGTTGCAAGAAATAAAGAAAGACATCGGTGAACTTGGACTTACAGAAATGGACGCAATGAATAGGGACAAGTACAGAAAGGCAATAACTGAAGTCGAGGTTTTTCAGGAGGCTCGAAAACAGAAGACCAACAGGAAACTAAAAGCTGAACATCTGGCAAAAATGGCAGCCGGCAGAAGAGCAGTCCGAAAGGAGAGAAAGAAAAAAGTGAACATGAAATAGAATTTGTAACGCGGTCCTTAGTTGGCCAACTCGTGTAAATAAAATAAACACAACAGTGTGGTCAGAAATAGCGTGAAAACATATAAGGTTGTTGCGGCGTAGGTTGTGCTGAGAATAATCATTTAGAAAAAAATTCGAGAATTTGCGCCATTTCCGAGTTTATTAGTACTGAAGATAGCCAATAAAGCCATTGCGCTCTCTGCCACACACGGTGTTTATATATAAGATGAAGGTATCTGTCCTTTCGGAGATATTTGCCTCAATTCGGCAAGGTACAAATTTCATTATTTTTTCCATGTGTGCCACTCATAGCTGATAAGATCCAGTACAACTACCAAAGTGCAGGGACGCTGATTGCCACGTTTCATCTGCTCTCCCAAATAGTACGATACATTTTGTGCGGAATTAAGACAGGGTAATTTAGCGTTGCAGTTGAGGTGTGAAAGGACGCCAGAGTGTTCGTCAAACTAGAAACATACGCGTGCAACCCCGTGAGGTTAACTTTTGTCATCTTGGAAGAGGAGAGTGTCCACGCATACACAACTGAGAATTTTGAAATAAGCATTACGGTTCATCTTCACAGCAATCTGAATAAGTCGGACCAAGCCACTGTACGAAAAACACCCCGTACACTTTCCACACTAAGGGGTAAACGCCTCATTAGGCCGTCTGTGCACTCGTCGCTTCTTTCGGACATGTCCGAAAGACCAGGTACCATCGTTAAGGCTCACTGGCCATTTGCCCATCTTATTCTTCTGTGCGGATGCACAAACAGTGGCCTAACTCTTACGGGAATCGGCAACAAACCGCGAGTGACGAGTATAACGGGCAGGGGCACTATGAATATAGTGCGGGACAATAAGCTGAGAATGTGGGTCTGACGGAGGCGTGCCAGAGACCAGTCCCTGCTGTCGCATTATCTTCTGTGTCCTCGGTGGCTCATCAGATGGATAGCCAGCACGGTAGCTCAGCGTGTTCAGTCAGAGACTGCTTCGCCTCTGCAATTAAAAAAATGGGTGGAAGGCTCAACACAATGAGCTTGAACGGATGTCACGTGATGTCCGCAACGACCAAACACAACGATCCAGCAAAAAAAAAAAATATAAATAAATAAAATTATGGACAGAGCGTATGCCATGTAAGCAGGAGATCCTGTGTTGGAGTCACGGTCGGGGCACACATTTTCAACTGTCCCCGTTGACTTACATCAACGCCTGTATGCAGCTAGGGGTATTCATTTCATTATAGAAAATGTGCCGCCAAATGGATTCTTCTTTCGGTTTCCTCAAACGAAACAAACGAAGCTTTTGCCCGCCAAACTTAAATTTATCATTTTCGAAAAAGGAAAATTTCAACTTGTAACGAGCATTTGAACAAATGGTAACTCACGGACTCACAGTTTCCCGTGCATTACTGCATTTTAACTGGTGCAAGTGCTTGAATTTGAGCGCACACTGACCTGACTGGTTAACTTCAATGCTTATTAAATCGGAAACGACGAAGCGCATCATTTTTTTTAACAGTCATTTCTCGGTACAACTTGACCTACAGCACTGTTACAGGCGCTCCAGGCTGTTCCTGGCGGCCCTGTATAGTGAATGAAATAACCTTTAGTGATAATTTCGTGCCGACCGGCGTGGCGTGGCCGAGCGGTTCTACGCCCTTCTACATCTACATGACTACTCTGCAATTCACATTTAAGTGCTTGGCAGAGGGTTCATCGAACCACAATCATACTATCTCTCTACTATTCCACTCCCGAACAGCGAGCGGGAAAAACGAACACCTAAACCTTTCTGTTCGAGCTCTGATTTCTCTTATTTTATTTTGATGATCATTCCTACCTATGTAGGTTGGGCTCAACAAAATATTTTCGCATTCGGAAGAGAAAGTTGGTGACTGAAATTTCGTAAAAAGATCTCGCCGCGACGAAAAACGTCTTTGTTGTAATGTCTTCCATCCCAATTCGTGTATCAAATCTGCCACACTCTCTCCTCTATTACGTGACAATACAAAACGAGCTGCCATTTTTTGCACCCTTTCGATGTCCTCCGTCAATCCTACCTGGTAAGGATCCCACACCGCGCAGCAATAATCTAACAGAGGACGAACGAGTGTAGTGTAAGCTGTCTCTTTAGTGGACTCGTTGCATCTTCTAAGTGTCCTGCCAATGAAACGCAACCTTTGGCTCGCCTTCCCGACAATATTATCTATGTGGTCCTTCCAACTGAAGTTGTTCGTAATTTTAAGACCCAGGTACTTAGTTGAATTGACAGCCTTGAGAATTGTACTATTTATCGAGTAATCGAATTCCAACGGATTTCTTTTGGAACTCATGTGAATCACCTCACACTTTTCGTTATTTAGCGTCAACTGCCACCTGACACACCATACAGCAATCTTTTCTAAATCGCTTTGCAGCTGATACTGGTCTTCGGATGACCTTACTAGACGGTAAATTACAGCATCATCTGCGAACAGTCCGGAACCGCGCGACCGCTACGGTCGCAGGTTCGAATCCTGTCTCGGGCATGGATATGTGTGATGTCGTTAGGTTAGTTAGGTTTCAGTAGTTCTAAGTTCTAGGGGACTGATGACCTCAGAAGTTAAGTCCCATAGTGCTCAGAGCCATTTGAACCTTTTTTTTTTTTGTTAATTTGGTTAGTGTGTTTAGCAGTCAGTATGAGAGACTGAAGCAGAGCTCCCACTCGTTGGCACGCAGACTGCGCAATCTGCGTTGCACGGCTGGCAGTGCTGCCATCGATACTTCTGAGAGAGTGCGCCGCTCGCGTCGGTAAACAAGCAGCTAGGGCCCAGCGCCAGGTGCTGCCGGCCGACGTGTGCGGCCGTCGAGCGGGGCAGCTGGTGCCGCACAGTAAGCGATACCTCAGGGCACGAGCTGTCCAGCTGCGGGGGTGGCTGCCACAATCTACACTCCACAAGCCCACTACCAAGAAATGCTGCACCTTTTAAGACATCGGGACAACTTGAGTGTGTCCATGTACTACTAATATAAATCCTATGGCCTTTCAGAGCATGGTGCACCAATTTTAACACTGAAAGGCTTTTGTCCTCAAACAAATGTCACATATGATTACAAACTATGTAGGAAAGTAAATACAACAGCAATTGAGAGTTTTTTAAACCTCGTTAAGGAACAAGAGTGGCACGATGTCTACAGGGTGGTCCATTGATAGTGACCGGGCCAAATATCTCACGAAATAGCATCAAACGAAAAAAACTACAAAGAACGAAACTTGTCTAGCTTGAAGGGGGAAACCAAATGGCGCTATGGTTGGCTCGCTAGATGGCGCTTCCATAGGTCAAACGGATATCAACTGCGGTTTTTTTTTAATAGGAACCCTCATTTATATTACATATTCGTGTAGTACGAAAAGAAATATGAATGTTTTAGTTGGACCACTATTTTCATTTTGTGATAGATGGCGCTGTAATAGTCACAAACGTAAAAAGTACGTGGTGTCACGTAACATTCCGACAGTCACACGGTATTTGCTTCGTGATACATTACCCGTGTTAAAATGGACTGCTTACCAATTGCGGGAAAGGTCGATATCGTGTTGATGTATGGCTATTGTGAGCAAAATTTCCAACGGGCGTGTGCTATGTATGCTGCTCGGTATCCTGGAAGACATCATCCAAGTGTCCGGACCGTTCGCCGGATAGTTACGTGATTTAAGGAAACAGCAAGTGTTCAGCCACATGTGAAACGTCAGCCACGACCTGCAACAAATGATGATGCCCAAGTAGGTGTTTTAGATGCTGTCGCGGCTAATCCTCACATCAGTAGCAGACAAATTGCGCGACAATCGGGAATCTCAGAAACGTCGGTGTTGAGAATGCTACATAAACATCGATTGCACCAGTACCATATTTATATGCGCCAGGAATTACATGGCGACGATTTTGAACGTCGTGTACAGTTCTGCCACTGGGTACAAGAGAAATTACGGGACGATGACAGTTTTTTTGCACGCGTTCTATTTAGCGACGAAGCTTCATTCACCAACACCGGGAACGTAAACCGGCATAATATGCACTATTGGGCAACGGAAAATCCACGATGCCTGCGACAAGTGGAACATCAGCGACCCCCATTTAATCGATGGCAATCTATATGGTGCAATGTATGCTGATTTCCTACGTAATGTTCTACTGATGTTACTACAACATGTTTCACTGCATGACAGAATGGCGATGTACTTCCAACCTGATGGATGTTCGGCACATAGCTCGCGTGCGGCTCAAGCGGTATTCAATAGCATATTTCATGACAGGTGGATTGGTCGTCGAAGCACCATACCATAGCCTCCCGTCCTTTCCTTATCGGCTGTCAGTTGGTAATAAGGCGCTAGTAACAGAAAAAGTTTTTTTTCTGGTGCTGGAGTAATTTTTTTAAGCTGTATGCATTTATTCATAGTTCGCAGAAAATTGTGGACTTCAATTCACATTTTGTGACAATTGAACATCCAACATTCAGGTATGTAGTGATATACATAAAACTTCCGAACAAAAATTTTACATTAATGTTCTTCACAATAACTCGGAGTGTAGCGGCAGTGGGGAGTCGTGCGTCGCATGGTACACCCCAGGTGTTGCATGCTTCACTCACTGTCCCTGCTGTCGAGATACCTTCGCGGGTACCGGGCGCGGTTGGGCCACCCTTTCCGAAAGCGGAGTGACGGGTTCAGCGGCGTTCGCGGCGCACGAGGTAAATGTGGAGGCTGGCCGTGTGGCATCGCCCGCTCTGCCTGTGAGTGGACATGTGGCCGCTCCTTCAGCAAGATCCGAGCGGCACACGGAGAGAGGGGTTTATTAGTTACTGGGAGCTCCAACGTTAGGCGGGTGATGGAGCCCCTTAGGGAAATAGCGGAAAGGTCGGGGAAGAAGGCCAGTGTTCACTCCGTCTGCTTGTCGGGGGGTCTCATCCGAGATGTGGAGGAGGCCCTGCCGGCGGCGATAGAGAGCACTGGGTGCACCCGACTGCAAATTGTTGCTCATGTCGGCACCAATGACTCCTGCCGTCTGGGTTCAGAGGCCATCCTCAGTTCGTACAGGCGGTTGGCGGAATTGGCGAAGGCGGAAAGCCTCGCTGGCGGTGTGGAATCAGAACTAACTATTTGTAGTATCGTTCCCAGAACCGATCGTGGCCCTCTGGTTTGGAGCCGAGTGGAAGGCTTAAATCAGAGGCTCAGACGATTCTGCGGAGATCTGAGGTGCAAATTTTTCAACATCCGCTATCGGGTGGAGAAATGTGGGGTCCCCCTGAATAGGTCAGGCGTGCACTACAAGCCGGAAGCGGTTGCAAGGGTAGCGGAGTACGTGTGGAGTGCACATGGGGGTTTTTTAGGTTAGAGAATTCCCTCCCTAGGCCCGACAAGACACCTCCTAAGACGCGGCAGGGCAGGAGTAGGTAAAATGCAACAGGGAATAACAATATTAATGTGCTATAAGTAAACTGCAGGAGCGTCTATAGAAAGGTCCCAGAGCTGCTCTCATTAATAAACGGTCACAACGCCCATATAGTACTAGGGACAGAAAGTTGGCTGAAACCAGACGCAAACAGTAATGAAATCCTAAACTCAGATTGGAATGTATACCGCAGAGACAGGCTGGACAGTGAAGGGGGAGGAGTGTTTATAGCGATAAGAAGTGCAATAGTATCGAAGGAAATTGACGGAGATCCGAAATGGGAAATAATTTGGGTGAAGGTCACGGTTAAAGCAGGCTCAGACGTGGTAATTGGATGTCTCTATAGGCCCCTTGGCTCAGCAGCTGTTGTGGCTGAGCACCTGAAGGATAATTTGGAAAATGTTTCGAGTAGATTTCCTCACCATGTTATAGTTCTGGGTGGAGATTTTAATTTGCCGGATATAGACTGGGAGACTCAAACGTTCATAACGGATGGCAGGGACAAAGAACCCAGTGAAGGTTTTGTAAGTGCTTTATCTGAAAGCTACCTATAGCATTTAAACAGAGAACCGACTCGTGGCGATAACATATTAGACCTTCTGGTGACAAACAGACCCGAAATGTTTGAAACAGTTAACGCAGAACAGGGAATCGGCGATCATAAAGCGGTTATTGCATCGATGATTTCAGCCATAAATAGAAATATTAAAAAATGTAGGAAATTTTTTCTCTTTAGCAAAAGTGACAAAAAGCAGATTACAGAGTACCTGACGGCTCAACACAAAAGTTTTGTCTCAAGTACAGATAGTGCGGGGGATCAGTGGACAAAGTTCAAAACCATCGTACAATATGCGTTAGATGAGTATGTGCCAAGCAAGATCGTAAGAGATGGAAAAGAGCCACCGTGGTACAACAACCCCGTTAGAAAACTGCTGCGGAAGCAAAGGGAACTTCACAGCAAACATAAACATAGCCAAAGCCTTGCAGACAAACAAAAATTACGCGAAGCCAAATGTAGTGTGAGGAGGGCTATGCGAGAAGCGTTCGATGAATTCGAAACTAAAGTTCTATGTACTGACTTCGCAGAAAATCCTAAGAAATTTTGGTCTTATGTCAAAGCGGCAGGTGGATTAAAACAAAATGTCCAGATACTCTGTGACCAAAATGGTATTGAAACAGAGGATGACAGACTAAAGGCCGAAATACACTCCTGGAAATGGAAAAAAGAACACATTGACACCGGTGTGTCAGACCCACCATACTTGCTCCGGACACTGCGAGAGGGCTGTACAAGCAATGATCACACGCACGGCACAGCGGACACACCAGGAACCGCGGTGTTGGCCGTCGAATGGCGCTAGCTGCGCAGCATTTGTGCACCGCCGCCGTCAGTGTCAGCCAGTTTGCCGTGGCATACGGAGCTCCATCCCAGTCTTTAACACTGGTAGCATGCCGCGACAGCGTGGACGTGAACCGTATGTGCAGTTGACGGACTTTGAGCGAGGGCGTATAGTCGGTATGCGGGAGGCCGGGTGGACGTACCGCCGAATTGCTCAACACGTAGGGCGTGAGGTCTCCACAGTACATCGATGTTGTCGCCAGTGGTCGGTGGAAGGTGCACGTGCCCGTCGACCTGGGACCGGACGGCAGCGACGCACGGATGCACGCCAAGACCGTAGGATCCTACGCAGTGCCGTAGGGGACCGCACCGCCACTTCCCAGCAAATTAGGGACACTGTTGCTCCTGGGGTATCAGCGAGGACCATTCGCAACCGTGTCCATGAAGCTGGGCTACGGTCCCGCACACCGTTAGGCCGTCTTCCGCTCACGCCCCAACATCGTGCAGCCCGCCTCCAGTGGTGTCGCGACAGGCGTGAATGGAGGGACGAATGGAGACGTGTCGTCTTCAGCGATGAGAGTCGCTTCTGCCTTGGTGCCAATGATGGTCGTATGCGTGTTTGGCGCCGTGCAGGTGAGCGCCACAATCAGGACTGGATACGACCGAGGCACACAGGGCCAACACCCGGCATCATGGTGTGAGGAGCGATCTCCTACACTGGCCGTACACCTCTGGTGATCGTCGAGGGGACATTGAATAGTGCATGGTACATCCAAACCGTCATCAAACCCATCGTTCTACCATTCCTAGACCGGCAAGGGAACTTGCTGTTCCAACAGGACAGTGCACGTCCGCATGTATCCCGTGCCACCCAACGTGCTCTAGAAGGTGTAAGTCAACTACCCTGGCCAGCAAGATCTCCGGATCAGTCCCCCATTGAGCATGTTTGGGACTGGATGAAGCGTCGTCTCACGCGGTCTGCACGTCCAGCACGAACGCTGGTCCAACTGAGGCGCCAGGTGGAAATGGCATGGCAAGCCGTTCCACAGGACTACATCCAGCATCTCTACGATCGTCTCCATGGGAGAATAGCAGCCTGCATTGCTGCGAAAGATGGATATACACTGTACTAGTGCCGACATTGTGCATGCTCTGTTGCCTGTGTCTATGTGCCTGTGGTTCTGTCCGTGTGATCATGTGATGTATCTGACCCCAGGAATGTGTCAATAAAGTTTCCCCTTCCTGGGACAATGAATTCACGGTGTTCTTATTTCAATTTCCAGGAGTGTACTAAATGTCTTTTTCCAAAGCTGTTTCACAGAGGAAGACTGCACTTTAGTTCCTTCTCTAGATTGTCGCACAGATGAGAAAATGGTAGATATCGAAATAGACGACAGAGGGATAGAGAAACAATTAAAATTGCTCAAAAGAGGAAAGGCCGCTGGACCTGATGGGATACCAGTTCGATTTTACACAGAGTACGCGGAGGAACTTGCCCCCCTTATTGCAGCGGTGTACCGTAGGTCTCTAGAAGAGCGTAGCGTTTCAAAGGATCGGAAAAGGGCACAGGTCATCCCCGTTTTCAAGAAGGAACGTCGAACAGATGTGCAGAACTATAGACCTATATCTCTAACGTTGATCAGTTGTAGAATTTTGGAACACGTATTACGTTCGAGTATGATGACTTTTCTGGAGACTAGAAATCTACTCTGTAGGAATCAGCATGGGTTTCGAAAAAGACGGTCGTGTGAAACCCAGCTCGCGCTATTCGACCTCGAGACTCAGAAGGCCATAGACACGTGTTCATCGGTGGATGCCGTGTTTCTTGACTTCCGCAAGGCGTTCGATAGAGTTCGCCACAGTCGTTTAATGAACAAAGTAAGAGCATATGGACTGTCAGACCAATTGTGTGATTGGATTGAAGAGTTCCTAGATAACAGAACGCAGCATGTAATTGTCAATGGAGAGAAGTCTTCCGAAGTAAGAGTGATTTCAGGTGTGCCGCAGGGGAGTGTCATAGGACCGTTTCTATTCACAATATACATAAATGACCTCGTGAATTGTACTGAAAATTGTACTGAAACGCAGGAGGATCTGCAGCGAATTGACGCATGGTGCAGGGAATGGCAATTGAATCTCAATGTAGACAAGTGTAATGTGCTGCGAATACATAGAAAGATAGATCCCTTATCATTTAGCTACAAAATAGCAGGCCAGCAACTGGAAACAGTTAATTCCATAAATTATCTGGGAGTACGCATTAGGAGTGATTTAAAATGGAATGATCATATAAAGTTGATCGTCGGTAAAGCAGATGCCAGACTCAGATTCATTGGAAGAATCCTAAGGAAATGCAATCCGAAAACAAAGGAAGTAGGTTACAGTACGCTTGTTCGCCCACTGCTTGAATACTGTTCAGCAGTGTGTCATCCGTACCAGATAGGGCTGATAGAAGAGATAGAGAAGATCCAACGGAGAACAGCGCGCTTCGTTACAGGATCATTTAGCAATCGTGAAAGCGTTACGGAGATGATAGATAAACTCCAGTGGGAGACTCTGCAGGAGAGACGCTCAGAGCTCGGAACGGGCTTTTGTTGAAGTTTCGAGAACATACCTTCACCGAAGAGTCAAGCAGTATATTGCTCCCTCCAACGTATATCTCGCGAAGAGACCAAGAGGATAAAATCAGAGGGATTAGAGCGCACACAGAAGCATACCGACAATCCTTCTTTCCACGAACAATACGAGACTGGAATAGAAGGGGAACCAATAGAGGTACTCGGGGTACCCTCCGCCACACACCTTCAGGTTGCTTGCGGAGTATGGATGTAGATGTAGATGTGTGTCCGGAAATGCATCGTTGCCACGGTAGATGGCGCTGACTACGTGCCAGGTGTTAGTTGTGTGTTGCAGGCTGTGTGGTTGACACAGGGTACTGTAAGCAGCAGAATGGTCCGATATTCACACCGGGAACAAGCCGAGGTGGTGTCTGTGCACGGCCAAGCGGATGGAAACGGTCGAGAGGCAACACGCCTGTGCCAAAACAAGTACCCTCACAGAAACCGTTCCAAGCTCTTTTTGGGCGGTTGTGTGATCACGGTTCCTATCACACAGACGAACGTGCATGGAAGCACCGGACTGTGCTTACACCAGATTTAGAGAGCCGGGTTCTACAGGCTATTGAGTCGAACTTTAGTACGAGCTTCAGGCAAGTGGCCTGCCAACATGGTGTAAGCCAAAGTGTGATTATGTGTGTCCTTCATGACAACCGCTCCTATGCCTATCACCTGCAATCCCGTGGAGGCCACTTTGAAATCCGTTGTGATGTCGATGCGATGTAGCTCTGTACTGTGTACCGAGTCGATTCGTTGTCGTTGCATGCGTACTATCCATTTCCGGATACACGCCGCCCGGTGTAGCCGCGTCATCTAAAGCGCCGTGCGTCTCCCCCCGTCGGAGGTTTGAGTCCTCCCTCGGGCATGGGTGTGTTGTCCTTAGTGTACGTTAGTTTAAGTTAAACTAAGTAGTGTGTAGGCTCAGCACTTTGGTTCCATAAGACCTTACCACAAATTTCCAAAATTTCCGGATACATGTTCATCGGACATTTTTCCTCGGTTTCCAGTCAAAAATCTGTCCCTGCAGTTAGTCGGTTTGTTTATCCTGTCTATCATTGATATGCAACTAAACATGACAGATGATACGAAACTTGTTCTCTTTGCACACGGAAGACGTGTTAGTATGACAGAGATAGATTTAATGCATATGATGTGGCTACTAGGACAGCCAGCAGTATCAGCACGAGGCTTTCAGAGAACAAATTAACGTTCAATTGTATCAAAACGCAATGGATACAGTTTCTGACCCAGAACTCTTTTAAAAGCGAAATTTTACTGTTCGAAAGCGGTTTAATACTTAAGTGGACCATTTCAGATTCTTAGAACTGAAAGTAGATGGAAGACTGTCTTGGAAGCATCACGTTCAATATCTTGTGAAGGAACTGAGCGCTGCTATCTTCCCCATACGAACAATTGCCATTATCTCTCACCCCGAAATGCGGGAACTTGTTTACTTTTCTTACTTTCGCTCTATAATCTCGTATGGTGTTGTGTTTTGCACAAATTCTGTGCATTCACCTCGAATATTCTCAGCCCAGAAAGAGTTGGTCACTATTGTGTCAGTTCGCGAACTATGTGTACGCCTTTGTATAGGCGTCCCAAGCCCTTGCTCTGCCGTCCCTGTACATATATTCTATTGTGAGCTTTGTTGTTCACAAAACTGACTCATTTAGAAATAACTGCAGCACTCATTAGGTGATCGCTAGACGGAAAAACGATATGCTGTTGGGTAACACTTCATTAACCACTACACTGAAATACACTCCTGGAAATGGAAAAAAAGAACACATTGACACCGGTGTGTCAGACCCACCATACTTGCTCCGGACACTGCGAGAGGGCTGTACAAGCAATGATCACACGCACGGCACAGCGGACACACCAGGAACCGCGGTGTTGGCCGTCGAATGGCGCTAGCTGCGCAGCATTTGTGCACCGCCGCCGTCAGTGTCAGCCAGTTTGCCGTGGCATACGGAGCTCCATCGCAGTCTTTAACACTGGTAGCATGCCGCGACAGCGTGGACGTGAACCGTATGTGCAGTTGACGGACTTTGAGCGAGGGCGTATAGTGGGCATGCGGGAGGCCGGGTGGACGTACCGCCGAATTGCTCAACACGTGGGGCGTGAGGTCTCCACAGTACATCGATGTTGTCGCCCGTGGTCGGCGGAAGGTGCAAGTGCCCGTCGACCTGGGACCGGAGCGCAGCGACGCACGGATGCACGCCAAGACCGTAGGATCCTACGCAGTGCCGTAGGGGACCGCACCGCCACTTCCCGGCAAATTAGGGACACTGTTGCTCCTGGGGTATCGGCGAGGACCATTTGCAACCGTCTCCATGAAGCTGGGCTACGGTCCCGCACACCGTTAGGCCGTCTTCCGCTCACGCCCCAACATCATGCAGCCCGCCTCCAGTGGTGATGCGGCAGGCGTGAATGGAGGGACGAATGGAGACGTGTCGTCTTCAGCGATGAGAGTCGCTTCTGCCTTGGTGCCAATGATGGTCGTATGCGTGTTTGGCGCCGTGCAGGTGAGCGCCACAATCAGGACTGGATACGACCGAGGCACACAGGGCCAACACCCGGCATCATGGTGTGGGGAGCGATCTCCTACACTGGCCGTACACCTCTGGTGATCGTCGAGGGGACACTGAATAGTGCATGGTACATCCAAACCGTCATCGAACCCATCGTTCTACCATTCCTAGCCCGGCAAGGGAACTTGCTGTTCCAACAGGACAATGCACGTCCGCATGTATCCCGTGCCACCCAACGTGCTCTAGAAGGTGTAAGTCAACTACCCTGGCCAGCAAGATCTCCGGATCTGTCCCCCATTGAGCATGTTTGGGACTGGATGAAGCGTCGTCTCACGCGGTCTGCACGTCCAGCACGAACGCTGGTCCAACTGAGGCGCCAGGTGGAAATGGCATGGCAAGCCGTTCCAAAGGACTACATCCAGCATCTCTACGATCGTCTCCATGGGAGAATAGCAGCCTGCATTGCTGCGAAAGGTGGATATACACTCTACTAGTGCCGACATTGTGCATGCTCTGTTGCCTGTGTCTATGAGCCTGTGGTTCTGTCAGTGTGATCATGTGATGTATCTGACCCCAGGAATGTGTCAATAAAGTTTCCCCTTCCTGGGACAATGAATTCACGGTGTTCTTATTTCAATTTCCAGGAGTGTATCTGCATTATTTACCAGTTTTAATTTTCGACGCCTTGCAGGGTTGCGGTAGAACTAAAAAAAATTTAAGTAATTAGCCTCAAGTACGATGTATTTCAAACCAATTTGAAAGGTTTCCTTCTGACACACTTCTTTTATTGTCTAGAGGATTTCCTCGCAATAACTGATGACTTTTCTCTGTAATGTGTCATTTATTCGAAGTCTGTTTTTTCGTGTTTTATTAGTTATTTCTACATCTACTTTGCAATTTACAGAGAAGTGTCTGGCAGAGGCTTCATCGAATCATTTCTCTTAGTACTTCTCTACTGTGTCATTCTCTTTCTACGAGCGAGCGGTGGTATGTGATTGCTAAGTGTGGAACTATTGTATAAGCGTACTCTGAAAGAAACCTCACTGTTCTAAAATCTGGACCGGAGGCCTTGCCTTTATTAAGGATTTCAACTTACTTCGCTACACTGAGGATGTCTGCTTCTAAGTTACACTTGTTGGCAGTTGTTCTTGCTTCGAATTTTGGAATATTTACTTCTTATTTTGTAAAGGAATTTCCGAAAACCTTAACTTCGCATTGGAATATTTGTAAAGGAATTTCCGAAAACCTTAACTTCGCATTAGTGGCAATCTCGCAATAACGTGACCATTGTTACAGCGCAGTGGAGGTACTGATTGCGTCTTGCTGCTGGTGTACTTTACTTACGACCGGAATCTCTTCGGATTTTCTGCCAGATTTCTATAGACAGATTCGTTCTGGAAACTATTTAAAGCATTGAAGTTTTATTAATGACTTTTTAAAATATGCATTCCGTAAACTATGGAGTGACTCCAGTTTTAATCTGCCAGGAAGTTTTATGGAGTGAATCGTTCCATGCCGAAGTGGCTTTGGCTGACATGTTCCCCTGCAATAAAAACAAGTAATTAATTGCTGACTTCGTTCTGTACGGGATACAGCAGGACTCGAAAGTATTTTTGGTGAATTAGAGGAGGCCACTGTATGAACGGCAAATCATTTTTCGTCTCTGGGTTCCCTGTTCATTTATGTAACGCTGAAGTAATGCCTTCATCTTCATAATTACTCTGCAACCAACTGTACAATGCATGGCGGGGGGTGGTCCTTCGCAGTGTAGCAATTTCCTTCCTCATTCCGTTCGCATATTGAGCGAGATGATAAGACATCTGTTAAGATAACAGAGAATAACTTGCACACTGCTAGAAGTAGGAGTATAGGGTTGCAATCTTATTGAAAAAGTTTACACAAGATAGGAATTCGTGTTGGGCCACATCAAACCAGTTGGAAGACTGATGACTCAAAAAAACAATACTGAGTGGGAGAGCAATGACTGCCTACACGTCTCTGTAAGAACCCAAATCGTTCTTTCCTTACGCTTCTCATTATCGTTGCGCGAGATATATGGTCGTGGCAGTGGCGTGGACGCCCAGTCTTCCTAAAGTGCAGCATCACGGGATGAATCCAGCAGGATTTTGCCCGAAACTGCGTAGCATATCTTCAAGACACACTCATTTGCGTTCCCCAAAGGGTTCTGTTATACTTTCTTACGGCTTATACTGATCTGTTATAATGCTAACAGTGCGTCGCTGAATGCTCTGATGTCTGTGATCCGAGGTTTTCCCGGCGTACAGATATCTTGAAAATTTCTCAGGTATTTAGCCGGGTAGCGTCGTCCAAAAGGCGTGATATTTCGGCAAGACGACTTCTTGCCATCTTCAGGCGTTCTTCTAAAAAATGATCTTCCATTTACCTTCCGTAATACCAATTTTATGCATTCGTCCCATTCACATCGCTAATTAATATTACTTTTAAATAACTACATGATGTGACGTGCTCAAGTTGTTCACCACTATCTTCTACTTTAATACTATCAGGTTCTTGGTGTCTGAACCAAGAATTTTCAAGAGCTCTGATGTCTGTTGAGAACAAAACCCTGGAACAATATTCTAGGACTGGTCGTGGTAATGTCGCACATGTGATTTCCTTACACATGCAAGACACTTTCCCGGAACCTTCTAAAAAATGTGATCTTCCATTTACCTTCCGTAATACCAATTTTATGTATTCATCCCACTCACATCGCTAATTAATATTACTCCTAAATAACTATGTGATGTGACGTGCTCAAGTTGTTCACCACTATCTTCTACTTTAATACTATCGGGTTCTTTCTCTTTATTATTGGTATTAGTTTGCATTTATCTACTTAATGCCTGTTGCTGAAATAAACAATATTTCGGACTAGAATACTGCCAGTATAAGCCTGTTGATGAAATACGCCTTAGTTCAGAGCGCTTGCAAAACTATTGGTTGTTAGATGCGGTTGAGATAAAACGACCACTTAAAACCAGATGTAGGAAAATCAGATGTCGGACTGACGTTCATTGGAAGGATCCTAACGAAATGCAGTACTCTTACAAGGCCCTCGTTCGAACGATTCTTTAGTATTTCTAACCAGTCTGACTCTTACCAGGTGGCATTACCGCAGGAGACAGAAAAGTCTCAAAATCAGCATGTTTTGTCGCAGGTTTGTTTTATAAATGTCACGTAGATGCTCATCATAAAAACATACGCTACAAGACCGGCATTTTGCTTCAGAATATTCCTAGAATGTGCTTTGCAATATGTGCAGAGCAAGATATAACTTCCTCCACCTTATATCTCACGAAATCAGAGTTCATTTTGTAGTTTCTGATAGCTGCTCTTTCCACGTACCAGTCGCGAATGGAGGAGGATAATGGCGAATGACAGTGTTTCCAGAAGAACCGTACGCTACACATCGTAAAGCGGAGTATGCAGGAGGCTTGACACATACCCAGGATAGGCAGGAAAGATACTCTTGCTGCTATAAATTTCTACAAGAAGATTAGAACAGGTCTCCAGTGTTAGCAGGAGTCTCGTGGACAGATTTACATAGCAGTTGTTTAGGTTCTCATCACGTCATTGTGCGTAAGGAATTACCGTAGATGATTTCCATATAAGAATCGCCTTCTGCAACTTGCTTTCTACATAAAAATCTGGAATCTTCTTGTAGAAATTGTAAACAACCATTCAGTTGCCAACTGGGTTTACTGAAACCCTTTACCATTGTTTTGACGTTTTTAAGAATATCTTTTTCACAAGGAACTATAGACAACTGGATTACATGTGGCAGAGGCACGTTAAAATATAGCCGAAAAGCGTTAGACAAATATAAAATTTCACCTCCATAATAATTTAAAACGTGTACAACATGGTTGTTGTCATATAATTTCTCACCAATGTGCAGATAGAGCATTAGCTGGACGGTTCAATTTGCAATGAGTTTCGCCATATCTCATCTGAATACACGAAGGAGAATGCCGTCCTCGAGGGGAACATCAAAATGGACCGGAAAGAGATGCGAGAGTTCAAAGCTGTCGTAAGGAAGGAATTTTGTTTTCTGGAGGCAGAGAACACTGCAAATCCAAGAGCAGCCGTAAGTCCTCTTTGTTGGATCGGACGCCGCCGGACATTCCATTGGAAGGGGAGGAAGGAAAAAATAAAGGGGTGTCCCCTCGGCGGCTGCAGAGTGCCAGCCTCACTGTTACAGGGCTCAGAGGCTGGAGAATCCTGCTCTATGACATCGACAGAGGTGTTGGTATTCGCACTCTGTCGGTATGCAGAGACCAGTGTAGAAAAGCGGTTGGTGCTGCGGTGGCGACACGGGGGTCGACCAGGTGGGGGTATTAGGTGGCGACACAATTGAACATGTTCTCTGAGTCGGCGAAGGAGAAGGCCATTTGCCTTTGTTTGTTTTCTTGGAGCATTTCCGGTTGGCAGAGGAAGACTCTGTTGGCTGGAAGGACATAGTGAATCTTCATGGGTGTATTCATACTGTTCTTTGGAGCCTGCCAGTGCTGTAGCAAGTGACTTGACCCTTGAGGCGAAAGTTTGGTGGCTTGTTACTCAGCTGAAGGAAGAGATGGGGATGCTACTGTAATACTGGACGTTTTTACAACTGCGGTGCTGAAGTTGATGTCGCATGTCTCCTTGGACACGTCATTCATGGAGCGAGATGTAGCAAGAACATTACTGTAAGTGCCGGATGGTAGAGGGTTTCCGATTAGCCGACAGCTTGCGAGCGATCGGGTACAGCACTTTTTCCTTCACTGAGATCTCCTGAACGGCTAACTCATCGAGATACATGGGACAGTCTGGGGAAGAGCCTGCATGGTCGCCATTGCAATTGATACAATGGGTAGAAGGAGGCGGACAATCGCCTTCGTGAACATCCCTACCACAGGTTACACATTTGGCCGGGTGTCGGCAGGACATTCAAGTGTGGTTGCAACGATGACACTGGTAGCAGTGCATCAGATTATGAATGTATGTTCAGACTGTGGTAACTTCATAGCTTGCTTCGATCTTTGGCAGAAGCATCATTCTATCAAAAGTGAGAAAAAACAGTGTGTGTGGACCCTAAGAATGCATCTGTCTTTTTCATCGCTCGATGGACAGCAACGACACGCTGTTCAGAGAGGTACGTTTGGATTTCTGTCTCAGTCAGACTATCGAGCACCACGATACGAATTTGGTGTTCGATGGGCCTCGACATGAACAAGACAGCGATAGAGGAGCGAAGCTGCAAGCAATTGTTGTGCTTGAAAATCGGAAGTAGTCTCCAAAAACAAAGTGCCATTGCGTAAACGAGAGCAGGATTTCAAAGAGCCGGCAAATGCATCAACACCTTTTTGAATAATGAACGGATTTACCGTAGCAAAGGACTGACTGTCTCCAGTACATGAAACCACGAGGAACTGTGGTGCAGCTGGGAGGGTCTTTCAAGCCCACAACGCGTGTGTGGTGTACTTCCTTTCAGCCCAATCGACGGGACGAGGTTCTCCTCACTCGGCTTCGAATAGGCCACAGCCCTATGACGCATGGCTACCTGCTCTGGCGAGAGGACCCTCCAATGTGTGGTGCTTGCGGGGTCCAAGTCACTGTGCGCCATTTCATATTGGATTGCGTTTTATTTTCTGACCAGCGGGCCGCAGCTGACTTGCCAGCGGACCTGCGATCTCTTTTAGGCAACACTCGGACGAATGTGGCTAAAGTTTTAAAGTTCTGTGCCATGTCAAATGTTTTTACAAAGATTTTAGGGAGAGGATTTTAATTTGCTCACTGTGTGACAAGCTAGCCCCTATTTTATGTAAGTGGCCAGCCAATAACAATTTCCTGTGACGTTCTTGTTGCTATGTTTCCCCTTTCCTTAGGTTTTACTTTCTTATGTAGCATTTTCCTTCTTTTCCTGCTTTCTTTGTGTGTGTGCTTTAGTTTTCTTAGGTCTGTCCACGTTCGTTCCTTTTAATGTGTGTCAGGGCGCTGATGACCTCGATGTTGAGCGCCCATAAGCCCCAACACACCCCTGAATCATGAGTTTCATTCCCTTTACGTTTAATAGGCGTTCACTGTGAAGAAATGATTGGCTTATTGCGAGAAAATCTCCTATGATTGCCAGCGTCTCCAATGGCGTGCTCCTTCCATCTGGGGGCACCAGATCAGGGGTCAAACCTCTCGAACACCTCACAGAGTGACCATTCGGCAATTTGCGAATGTAGCAGTTGATGCAATCACCGCTCCCTGTACCAGGGGATACGTGCGAGCCCTAGCTGTCAACCCGGGGCTGGGAATTACTCGTTACCCAGTCACCTGTTACGCGTCAGACCCGTGAGCCGACCTTCAGGAGTGCACAGGGAAGATGAAGAAAAAGAGGAACCTTAAACGCGCAAGCGGAGGAAGTATAGGGGCAGGCGAACGAAGAAAGAAAAAAAGAAGGAACGAAAAACAGTTGAGAGACGATCTGATGTCGGCTACTGAACATGCAGAACACAGTCCCAAAAAGTTCCAGATATGTTCCCAAAGGGAGGGGAAAAGAATAGCAAGAGGATAGAAGTGCAGCATGGAAGAGAAAAGATGCTGCAAAGGCTGGGCCCCCGCGGCAGCCAAGCACACACCCGTCAAAGAGCGGCGAACCCCCTGGAGGTTGAGCGATTCACTTAGGAAAAATAAGGAATACAGATTGTAACAACAAGGAATGTCCAGACGTTCGGGAACCATTCCTCACACAAAGAAGAATAAAATTTATTGTAAGGACATGGATCCAGAAAAGCTTTATTTCCATGTTAAAGCTCATTTTCTACTTCTTTTTCATAATGACGTTGTCCATGAAAAACCTATGGAAACAGAAACATGAAAATTATTCTCACAAGACATTTTCAAACACCCTCTTGGTAACATTTGGTTAGAATGTATAGTAAGTTGTAATTCGTAGGTTCACTGGTAGTGTTTTTTGTTGCAACTGACAAGTGGCTCACTTCATTGCTTGGTTTTGACATGTGACCAACTTCGGTGTTCTATTAGCATCAAGCACGTAGCGTCAAATGTTTAGTGTTCATAAAAGACATGGTTTCCGATACAGCCCAATGGAAGTCTACTCAAATGCGGGGTTGGCAGATGACGATTTGCTGTACGGTGTAGCAGATGATAAAGGGCGTGGCGCTCAACGTTTGTATAGGGAGAGATTTCCAGAAAGAAGTTGACCCGACAGGAGGATGTTTGAAGCAATTAATCGTCGACCTATAAAGCACGAGACGTTTAAGCCTAATACCTGCGATTGGAGGGAGGCCTTGAAAGACGAGGGTGCCTCAGCGGGAGGAATAACTTGGCGCAGTGTTGGCGTAGTAAAGTTAGCTGCAACAAGTAATGCTGACCACGTAACTGCCTGGGGAGTGCTACTGACAACATGCTGTACCGTGCCATGTGTAGAAATTGACTTCTAACATTGAAATAAAGCGTTTCGGGACCCACGTGCATATTACATATTTCCTTCCTCTGTGTGTGAGGAATGTTTCTTGAAAGTTTAGCCATATCTTTTTGTTATTTTGCCTTTAAGACGTTCGTGCGTTGATTGAAAGGGAGAACTGTATTACGATATTCAGGGGTGAAACAGTTACAGAAAACCGAATTCAGTTTTTCGGCCTTCTCTCTGTTAACGTCCGTTTCCGTGCCAGTATGATCACTGAACTACTGAGAACCCACGTATACGGGTATGCATTTACAGCCATTTAGCTGCCACTACGCTTAAAATACGAGTGCCCTTCGAACGCTAGAATCTTGCAGAAAAGTTGGAAAACCTACAATCTGTAATCAAAGAAAATGATACTCCTCAGACTTTCAAAGCTATAGTGAGGAGTAAATGTGACTAATCGCAAGAGCAAAAAAGAAAGAAAGAAGGTTCAAATGGCTCTGAGCACTATGTGACTTAACATCTATGGTCATCAGTCCCCTAGAACTTAGAACTACTTAAACCTAACTAACCTAAGGACATCACACAATACCCAGCCATCACGAGGCAGAGAATATCCCTGACCCCGCCGGGAATCGAACCCGGGAACCCGGGAGTGGGAAGCGAGAATGCTACCGCACGACCACGAGATGCGGGCTAAGAAAGAAGGAAGAGTGAGAGAATTGTGTTGTTCTCGGCTCGATAAAGGAAGAGCTGCGCTGGGGGAAACTGAAGCCTATATTGCCCGAACCACACACACAAAACTTAAAACGCGTGGAAAGAAAGGATACGGCGGAGACATGGCTTAGCCCCAGCTTGGGGAGTGCTAGTTCTACAAGGTTCACAGGAGAGCTTCTGTGAAGTACGGAAGGTAGGAGGCGATGTACTGGCAGAACTGAAGCTGTGAGTACGGGTCGCGACTCCTGCTTGGGTAGCTCAGATGGTAGAGCACTTACCTGCAAAAGGCAGAGCTCCCGAGTTCGAGTCTCGGTCCGGTCCGCTGCAGAGTGAAAATTTCATTCTGGAAACACTGTAAAAGTTCCTTCTACAGTCCGTTAGAGTACAAAGTCACGTTTGCAGCCGAAGGGATGGTCTAGCGGCAGGCGCTTCTGTAGGGTCGTTGGGTGATGTTTCAGGACACTCGTTCCCATCTTCGATTTGGTCCTCAAGACACCCTCTACACCCCTCCAAGTTTGCAGTAACATTTCTGGAACACCTTGTACATGAAACTTTCATTTTCTGCCTGGCACATATTTTCCCAGAATTAAATTAAAAATGTTTCCCGTCTACCGGTTCTTACTTTGGTTTTCGGGAGTGTTCTCTTGATTGTAAGGCAAATGCCAAAATTGGAAATCCCCTCGGAAATATTCCCAACTGTGATTCCCTCTGCTCCACTACCAGCTTAGCATGGCATTTGACTCAACATGGTCGATCTCGAACATAACGCTCTACCCAGAAAATACGAACACCAGCTATCTCTAGTTGCAGATCTCAATGGAAGATGGCTGCTTGCTTGTCAACCAAAAAAACGTTGCAAAAGTCAATTACATGCGGCTGCAGTGCTGAATTGAGGGCTCTTAGTTAAAATCTAAGAAACGTAAAGGAACCGAGCACTAGATATATTCTTTCTAAGTAAAGCAATTAAAGACGGCAAACACCAAGCTAGTAAACTGTTGCCAACACAGAGACTATTAAACTCCAAGTACAAACGAGAATGTAGGCACACCAGTAGAGAGAACTTAATGTCATCTCGTACATTCGTAGGAGAGGCTGTGCGTGAAGCCTACAATGCTTTTCAATTCAGATCATGGAGGAAGATTTATCAGAAAGTCCTGCAAAGTTTTGATCCAGTCTACCTGAATCTATCTGGTATTGAACCGTCAACAATCCGAAAGCCGAAATATTAAGCTCCACATTTAAACACATATCCACATATGAGGATACTACTACTGTGCTAGCCTAACAATACACCAGGACCTGGCGGAATTTCTCTAAAATTTCGCGTTGAATCAACACAGTTTCTGAAGAAAAACACCAATATGAAACACGGATCCCTCTTTTTACACATCGTACGTTGCAAATAGAACATGCAGATGGCTAAGAAAATTCCGTCTTTTTAATTTCCAATGGGTGTACCAGATTCTCGACGGATAGCCGAGGTGTCATCATACGGTAAACTCTTTTTGGCGTTCTGGACTGCGCAAGGTATGGCGCAGAGAAGCAGTCGTAGTAGCACTACAATTCTCAGTATTCATAAGCGCTTTATCAGCTGGGGACAGAAACATACTCGGACTGTTAGTTGGCTATACTTTCGTCTACAGGAAAATATAATGAAATGCAGAAGTACTGCGACAATATTTTTGCTTGGTAAATCGAACGGAAATCTCTTTAAATGAGGTTGAATTTAGGATACTATTCACTATCATCTGGTGAGCAAGATGTATGAGACAGGCGAAATACCCTCAGACTGCAAGAAGAATATAATAATTCCAATCCCAAAGAAAGCAGGTGTTGACAGATGTGAAAATTACCGAACCATCAGTTTAATAAGTCACAGCTGCAAAATACTAACACGGATTCCTTACAGACGAATGGAAAAACTAGTAAAAGCCGACCTCTGGGAAGATCAGTTTGGCTTCCGTAGAAATGTTGCAACACGTGAGGCAATACTGACCCTACGACTTATCTTAGAAGCTAGATTAAGGAAGGGCAAACCTACGTTTCTAGCATTTGTAGACTTAGAGAAAGCTTTTGACAATGTTGACTAGAATACTCTCTTTCAAATTCTGAAGGTGGCAGGGGTAAAATACAGGGAGCGAAAGGCTATTTACAATTTGTACATAAACCAGATGGCAGTCATAAGAGTCGAGGGGCATGAAAGGGAAGCAGTGGTTGGGAAAGGAGTGAGACAGGGTTGTAGTCTCTCCACGATGTTATTCAATCTGCATATTGAGCAAGCAGTAAAGGAAATAAAAGAAAAATTCGGAGTAGGTATTAAAATCCATGGAGAAGAAATAAAAACTTTTAAGTTCGCCAATGACATCGTAATTCTGTCAGAGACAGCAAAGGACCTGGTAGAGCAATTGAACGGAATGGATAGTGTCTTGAAAGGAGGATATAAAATGAACATCAACAAAAGCAAAACGAGGGTAATGGAATGTAGTCGAATTAAGTCGGGTGATGCTGAAGGAATTAGATTAGGAAATGAGACACTTAAAGTACACTCCTGGAAATGAAAAAAAGAACACATTGACACCGGTGTGTCAGACCCACCATACTTGCTCCGGACACTGCGAGAGGGCTGTACAAGCAATGATCACACGCACGGCACAGCGGACACACCAGGAACCGCGGTGTTGGCCGTCGAATGGCGCTAGCTGCGCAGCATTTGTGCACCGCCGCCGTCAGTGTCAGCCAGTTTGCCGTGGCATACGGAGCTCCATCCCAGTCTTTAACACTGGTAGCATGCCGCGACAGCGTGGACGTGAACCGTATGTGCAGTTGACGGACGTTGAGCGAGGGCGTATAGTCGGTATGCGGGAGGCCGGGTGGACGTACCGCCGAATTGCTCAACACGTAGGGCGTGAGGTCTCCACAGTACATCGATGTTGTCGCCAGTGGTCGGTGGAAGGTGCACGTGCCCGTCGACCTGGGACCGGACGGCAGCGACGCACGGATGCACGCCAAGACCGTAGGATCCTACGCAGTGCCGTAGGGGACCGCACCGCCACTTCCCAGCAAATTAGGGACACTGTTGCTCCTGGGGTATCAGCGAGGACCATTCGCAACCGTGTCCATGAAGCTGGGCTACGGTCCCGCACACCGTTAGGCCGTCTTCCGCTCACGCCCCAAAATCGTGCAGCCCGCCTCCAGTGGTGTCGCGACAGGCGTGAATGGAGGGACGAATGGAGACGTGTCGTCTTCAGCGATGAGAGTCGCTTCTGCCTTGGTGCCAATGATGGTCGTATGCGTGTTTGGCGCCGTGCAGGTGAGCACCACAATCAGGACTGGATACGACCGAGGCACACAGGGCCAACACCCGGCATCATGGTGTGAGGAGCGATCTCCTACACTGGCCGTACACCTCTGGTGATCGTCGAGGGGACGATGAATAGTGCACGGTACATCCAAACCGTCATCGAACCCATCGTTCTACCATTCCTAGACCGGCAAGGCAACTTGCTGTTCCAACAGGACAATGCACGTCCGCATGTATCCCGTGCCACCCAACGTGCTCTAGAAGGTGTAAGTCAACTACCCTGGCCAGCAAGATCTCCGGATCAGTCCCCCATTGAGCATGTTTGGGACTGGATGAAGCGTCGTCTCACGCGGTCTGCACGTCCAGCACGAACGCTGGTCCAACTGAGGCGCCAGGTGGAAATGGCATGGCAAGCCGTTCCACAGGACTACATCCAGCATCTCTACGATCGTCTCCATGGGAGAATAGCAGCCTGCATTGCTGCGAAAGATGGATATACACTGTACTAGTGCCGACATTGTGCATGCTCTGTTGCCTGTGTCTATGTGCCTGTGGTTCTGTCCGTGTGATCATGTGATGTATCTGACCCCAGGAATGTGTCAATAAAGTTTCCCCTTCCTGGGACAATGAATTCACGGTGTTCTTATTTCAATTTCCAGGAGTGTACTAAATGTCTTTTTCCAAAGCTGTTTCACAGAGGAAGACTGCACTTTAGTTCCTTCTCTAGATTGTCGCACAGATGACAAAATGGTAGATATCGAAATAGACGACAGAGGGATAGAGAAACAATTAAAATTGCTCAAAAGAGGAAAGGCCGCTGGACCTGATGGGATACCAGTTCGATTTTACACAGAGTACGCGGAGGAACTTGCCCCCCTTATTGCAGCGGTGTACCGTAGGTCTCTAGAAGAGCGTAGCGTTTCAAAGGATCGGAAAAGGGCACAGGTCATCCCCGTTTTCAAGAAGGAACGTCGAACAGATGTGCAGAACTATAGACCTATATCTCTAACGTTGATCAGTTGTAGAATTTTGGAACACGTATTACGTTCGAGTATGATGACTTTTCTGGAGACTAGAAATCTACTCTGTAGGAATCAGCATGGGTTTCGAAAAAGACGGTCGTGTGAAACCCAGCTCGCGCTATTCGACCTCGAGACTCAGAAGGCCATAGACACGTGTTCATCGGTGGATGCCGTGTTTCTTGACTTCCGCAAGGCGTTCGATAGAGTTCGCCACAGTCGTTTAATGAACAAAGTAAGAGCATATGGACTGTCAGACCAATTGTGTGATTGGATTGAAGAGTTCCTAGATAACAGAACGCAGCATGTAATTGTCAATGGAGAGAAGTCTTCCGAAGTAAGAGTGATTTCAGGTGTGCCGCAGGGGAGTGTCATAGGACCGTTTCTATTCACAATATACATAAA
The DNA here is from genome assembly GCF_023897955.1 of Schistocerca gregaria. Classification (NCBI taxonomy): domain Eukaryota; kingdom Metazoa; phylum Arthropoda; class Insecta; order Orthoptera; family Acrididae; genus Schistocerca; species Schistocerca gregaria. The sequence continues at coordinate 320,837,047 of NC_064920.1, read as the reverse complement.
TGACCTCGTGAATTGTACTGAAAATTGTACTGAAACGCAGGAGGATCTGCAGCGAATTGACGCATGGTGCAGGGAATGGCAATTGAATCTCAATGTAGACAAGTGTAATGTGCTGCGAATACATAGAAAGATAGATCCCTTATCATTTAGCTACAAAATAGCAGGCCAGCAACTGGAAACAGTTAATTCCATAAATTATCTGGGAGTACGCATTAGGAGTGATTTAAAATGGAATGATCATATAAAGTTGATCGTCGGTAAAGCAGATGCCAGACTCAGATTCATTGGAAGAATCCTAAGGAAATGCAATCCGAAAACAAAGGAAGTAGGTTACAGTACGCTTGTTCGCCCACTGCTTGAATACTGTTCAGCAGTGTGTCATCCGTACCAGATAGGGCTGATAGAAGAGATAGAGAAGATCCAACGGAGAACAGCGCGCTTCGTTACAGGATCATTTAGCAATCGCGAAAGCGTTACGGAGATGATAGATAAACTCCAGTGGGAGACGCTGCAAGAGAGACGCGCAGTAGTTCGGTACGGGCTTTTGTTGAATTTTCGAAAACATACCTTCACCGAGGAGTCAAGCAGTATATTGCTCCCTCCTACGTATATATCGCGAAGAGACCATGAGAATAAAATCAGAAAGATTAGAGCCCAAACAGAAGCATACCAACAATCCTTCTTTCCACGAACAATACGAGACTGGAATAGAAGGGAGAGCCGATAGAGGTACTCAGGGTACCCTCAGCCACACACCGTCAGGTGGCTTGCGGAGTATGGATGTAGATGTAACACAAAATGGCGCAGCATGGGGTCAGTTGTTGCAAAGGGGTAGGTACAAGTTGTTAGAGTGTAACAACCTGCCCCAACGTGTTTTTGATTTCCCTTAATTTACACGTCTATGTTTATCTACAAGTATAATGCGTAATTATAAAAAGAAGACTGATAGGGGCACTACACCCAAGGAAACACAGGTTGAACCAGTAAATGAAGTGCTGAACGGCTTATGTTCATTGCGAAAGGCGGCCCAAAATTTAAAAAAATCTGATATATGACGTTTCAGAGGTTTAGTGAGCGAATGGAAGCATCAAAGGGAGGTAGGGAGCTTATTTTGTACTGCCGGCATCGCCCACTTGAGCGTTGTAGATTATTTCTGCAATATAATGCGCAAATACTTGAACATATTTAAAGTAAATTAGTCTCCTCAATCATAATAGATGAATGCAGAAAAACGTATAGGAGCTTGTTAAAATTGTTTCTTGTCTGTTTACTTTCAGAATCTGGAGATGAGCTTGTGTCAAGAATTGGTTCAAATGGCTCTATGGGACTTAACATCTTAGGTCATCAGTCCCCTAGAACTTAGAACTTCTTAAACCTAACTAACCTAAGGACACCACACAACACCCAGCCATCACGAGGCAGAGAAAATCCCTGACCCCGCCGGGAATCGAACCCGGGAACCCGGGCGTGGGAAGTTAGAACGCTACTGCACGACCACGAGATGCGGGCGTCAAGAATTGGTTACAAGCGATCTCGGCAGGTCTTCTCTGACGAACAAGAAGAATAATTTGAAGAATACCTTCAGAAAGCTGCTAAGCTCTATTTCAGACTTTCTGAGAAGTAAGTGAGAAATCTAGCATACCAGTATGCCATGACCAATAATGTCAAATTTCCTATTGGTTGGAGTGGCGCTTCCACTGACTGGTTTGGAGGATTCCTCAAAAGAAAGGAAACTCATTCGATCTGCACACCAGATGCTACGAGTCTATGCAGGGCACAAGTTTCAAGAGGCACAATGTAGGTTGATCTTATTACAAATCTGAGTGAAGTTTATGATCGACAGAAATTTCAGTATCAAGATGTGTATAATGTGAAGAAAACTGTCGTCACTACAGTACAAACGCCTGCCAAAATTGTAGCAAGGAAATACTAGCAGGGAAGTGTGCTGTAACCTCTGTGGAAAGAGGTACACTAGTTAGGTTCTGCGCAGAATACTGCGACCGGTAGATGCGCTTTCGGCAGGGAAGTGTGGTAGCAGTGGGGTTTATGGGCAGCTGCTGCAGGGGAAATGTCGAGCGTTGGAGGGGAAGTTCCATTCCAAACTGAAGCCCGCGAGCAAGTTTTTGTAAATATTAAGTGGAACCTCTCCACGCCCACATTGGCATGGTGACCATTCAAAAAGATCTGTCACTTCAGCATTCGTTAGTATCTAAAAAGAATTCTGCTAAAAATGCAGCGATTTATTTTCGAATGGGTTATTAACCATTTGTAACTTTTAGAGCAGCATCATTAGTGACGAATTTTGAGTACAACCTAAACATTTCGCCGGCCGCGGTGGTCTCGCGGTTCTAGTCGCGCAGTCCGGAACCGCGCGGCTGCTACGGTCGCAGGTTCGAATCCTGCCTCGAGCATGGATGTGTGTGACGTCCTTAGGTTAGTTAGGTTTAAGTAGTTCTAAGTTCTAGGGGACTGATGACCACAGATGTTAAGTCCCGTAGTGCTCAGAGCCATTTTTTGAACCTAAACATTTCTCTCGTTTCCACATTAATATTTGCTTGTTTGTCCGAAACACCACGGAGTTTACACAGTGTCACTTTACTAACATGTCGTGAAGACGTAATTGTGAGAGAATTGTGATACAGTGGTTTGTTAAGTTTATTAAGTGAGAAACTGAGGGAAAGTAAAGTCAGTAGCTTATGAAAAAGAATATCGTTGGTACAAAATAAACGTATAATGCCTTCACTTATTTTGTTCCAATATCCATAGCATTTCTCATTTCACTAGTTACCGATGGGCCCTAAAAATTACATTCTTTCGTCGAAAAATTCTGTATTTGGCAGAGGAACACTGTAGATAATGAATTTTTGCGTAATAACCACAGCGCAAAATACTCACCTCTTTGCATGCTACCATTTGTCGAAATTTCACTTGGAGTGACAAACCGTTTATGAAATTCGGGGAATGTGGATATTTCACTCAAGCTTTATCGCTGGAGCGGCGCGATCGCAAATGAATGTACTACATCAGATCAATTTTCTCGATATTGGTGACAGACAGCGATCTCCGCTCATGTCTAAAAAAATTCGAGATATTAACTAAATTTCATATGCACTAGCATATAATGTAATATGCATCAAACGCAAAATCATAGCGACCCCTATTTTTCATCGAAAACTTTTTTCCAATTTCGCGCAATGTGTTACGCCCATTAACGAAATGATGGGCTCATCATTATGAAAGTTTAATGTTCTCGAATGTTCTGGTACGAAGAAGAAGACTATACCGTATAAGGACTAAAAGTGCGCCAACTAGTACTTCAGCTGTTCTCTTGTTTACAGTGCATGCAGATGTGTTGGGTTACGTTTAGCACTTCAGTTGTTCTGTTGCATTTCACAGTTTACGTTATGTGACGTCCACAGGGCTGCAGTTGTTTCCTATTGCTTCGCATAGGAACACAACAAGCTTTCTATGAATATAACAAAGCTTCCTACAGCCGCTTCTAGTTATCAGGGAGACAAGAGTACACTAATTACAGCGCGCACAGAAGCGTTTAAACAAACATTACTCCCGAGCTTCATACGTGAATGAAACTGGAAGAAGCCCTAACAAGTGGTATAATGATGTTTCCTTTGCCTTGTGTTTCACATTGGGTGCAGAGAGTAGATATATGACGGGGCTTTAAAAAGTAAGTTTCAGATTATTAACGCAGGCCAAGTAACTTTTATTGAATGCTGTAGTACGCTTCAAAGTTATACAGATGCATGACACTATTTTTCAACATAATCACCAAGTCTCTGTAGACAACGGTCGAAATCTTCCAGCAGTCGTTAAGTTCCTCTAGAATATACGTCCGCACCTTCGTCAAGGAGCCATTCGAGAAACGCTGTGTGAGTGTCCTCGTCGTTGGGAAATTTCTTTCCCGGGATATTCTTTCAGTTTATCGAAAAGATGGAAATCGCACGTTGTAGGATCTTCCTTTCAAAGCAACATGGCCCACGCCCGTGCGCTCTTTGTCAAATTCAGCTACAATTTGCGTAAAAGCACTATGAAACAAAGCGGCCATTGGATGCCCTTTAACACCTTGACATGCCATGAACACAATTTTATTATTCCAATATGCATTACGCGTTTAGACTTACGTCTTTATCAAAGGCAAATGCTTAAAGTCATTATTATGAGTAGGCAGAAATTTGTCCAAATGGATACACGGTATCCAGTCAACATTCCTTGACAAGAGCCAAGCGCAAACTTCAGTCAGGGATCACGAATTCTTGACTGACTTTGAAATTAAGTACTTGCCTTTGATAACTACGTAAGTCGAAACGCATAACGCACATTGGAATAATAAAGTTGTGGTCAAGACATCTCCAAAAACTGTAATTATTTGGTCAAATTATTAACACCACTGCTCAACGAATGAACGCCACATTGCATTTGGTCTGTTTACCGCAGGTGTTTCACGATAGATCTGTGTACAATTTTTGCCAACAAAAATCGAACTGCCTCGCGTACTTTAACTTTTGAGTGAGTTACCAGTTGCCGCGCGACTTCTCTCAAATACTGTGAATGCATTCGTCGTCAGTACAACAGCAGAATTGTTTTTGCTGGAAACCCAGAAGATGTACTCTCCGCTGACAATATGCCACATCAGCTGCGCAATGTGCTTAGCTTCGGGCGACATGAGTAACTCATTTTCTGAAGTCCCTGCATACACACAACCGGAAAAAATGCAACAACCTCACAGACAACGTCGTTTTACTGGTAAATGAGGTGACAGGAGTACATGATAACAGTTTCGGCCCAAAGGTAACACATATCACGTTAAATGAGGCAGAAACAGTCGTTTCAGTGCATAGTGAACGCCATCTGGCAGCGGCTCTGGCGCGTATTATCATATGCAAAAGACCATAAAGGTGCCGAATGGCTTCCTGTGATAGACGGTCCCATGCATCTTGCACGTTTCGTTGGAAATCGGCAATGTTTCTTCCAGGCCCTGGAGAAAGAGTATGTTCCTGCTACACTGTGTCGCATACGTGTTCAATTGGGAGAGATCTGGTTATCTTGATGTTGTTGTGCACTACGAAGAGCACGTAGCTTCGCAGCAGCCGTGTGGACGTGCATTATCCTGCTGGAAAAGCTCATTGCCTTCCTGCCGAAACAGTTGTAGTGGCACGGGGATGACAGCCTATTGAATATAGCGTGCACTAGTAACTTACCCCGCAGAAACACGAAATGTGACCGCGATTTGTAACTGAAAACCACCTACACCACGAAGGCTGGAATCGGACCTGTGTGACATGTTCGAATGTCTCTGCAATAGGCAGCCCACCAGGTCTAGCCATACACGTGCTGGCCATCGCAGCGCACACAAAACAATGTCATTCCTCTCTCCTGTCAACTCTTTCACCAGAGTGCCGTGCTTTGCGAGTCGAGTTGCGAACGGTAACCGGGCCAGGGACACATGTGATCTTAATGCTGCTGCAAGCAGACGGTCCCCATTGGTCTGTGAAGACACAGTAGGTGCAGCATGTGCCTGGATTTCACACCCGGATGGTGTTAGGTCGGTCACCGCTGCTCACACAATGCGTCTTTCTTGGCGGGCGTCTTTACCGTGTGGGCGCCCAGAACCTGGTCTACGAGTGTGGGAATGTTCCACAGACCGCTGCTGAATACAGCGACACATAACCGATCCACTGTACCCAAGATGTGGAACAGTCCACGGCCTGTCCGTCCAGTTCCGTGCAGGTCCACGATGTGAGCCCATGCAAATGCCTGAAGCTGTTCAACAGGAATTCATAGTCGTCGGTGGGGTACGATTGTACTCTAGAACGAATGTTGCGAACTCTTTTCAGTTCCAAACAGATCCACAACCTGTCAATAAGAATCAAATCCGGATTTGATTCTTCTTGACAGGCTGTGCAGGGCATGGCTAGAGCTTCAACAAATGGAAATCGTATCCTCCCGACGGCCTTGGGAGAGCCAGTCCTGACAAAACTATACCATCTAGTGAGCAAGATGTATGAAACAGGTGAAATACCCTCAGACTTCAAGAAGAATATAATAACTCCAATCCCAAAGAAAGCACGTGTTGACAGATGTGAAAATTACCGAACTATCAGTTTAATAAGCCACAGCTGCAAAATACTAAAGCGAATTCTTTACAGACGAATGGAAAAACTAGTAGAAGCCGACCTAGGGGAAGATCAGTTTGGATTCCGTAGAAACACTGGAACACGTGAGGCAATACTGACTTTACGACTTGTCTTAGAAGAAAGATTAAGGAAAGGCAAACCTACGTTTCTAGCATTTGTACACTTAGAGAAAGCTTTTGACAATGTTGACTGGAATATTCTCTTTCAAATTCTAAGGGTGGCAGAGGTAAAATACAGGGAGCGAAAGGCTATTTACAATTTGTACAGAAACCAGATGGCAGTTATAAGAGGCGAGGGACATGAAAGGGAAGCAGTGGTTGGGAAGGGAGTAAGACAGGGTTGTAGCCTCTCCCCGATGTTATTCAATCTGTATACTGAGCAAGCAGTAAAGGAAACAAAAGAAAAATTTGGAGTAGGTATTAAAATCCATGGAGAAGAAATAAAAACTTTGAGGTTCACCGATGATATTGTAATTCTGTCAGAGACAGCAAAGGACTTGGAAGAGCAGTTGAATGGAATGGACAGTGTCTTGAGAGGAGTATATAAGATGAACATCAACAAAAGCAAAACGAGGGTAATGGAATGTAGGCGAATTAAGTCGGGTGATGCTGAGGGAATTAGATTAGGAAATGAGACACTTAAAGTAGTAAAGGAGTTTTGCTATTTGGGGAGCAAAATAACTGATGATGGTCGAAGTAGAGAGGATACAAAATGTAGACTGGCAATGGCAAGGAAAGCGTTTCTGAAGAAGAGAAATTTGTTAACATCGAGTATAGATTTAAGTGTCAGGAATTCTTTTCTGAAAGTATTTGTATGGAGTGTAGCCATCTATGGAAGTGAAACATGGACGATAAATAGTTTGGACAAGAAGAGAATAGAAGCTTTCGAAATGTGGTGCTACAGAAGAATGCTGAAGATTAGATGGGTAGATCACTTAACTAATGAGGAGGTATTGAATAGGATTGGGGAGAAGAGAAGTTTGTGGCACAACTTGACTAGAAGAAGGGATCGGTTGGTAGGACATGTTCTGAGGCATCAAGGGATCACCAATTTAGTATTGGAGGGCAGCGTGGAGGGTAAAAATCGTAGAGGGAGACCAAGCAGATTCAGAAGGATGTAGGTTGCAGTAGGTACTGGGAGATGAAGAAGCTTGCACAGGATAGAGTAGCATGGAGAGCTGCATCAAACCAGTCTCAGGACTGAAGACCACAACAACAACAACATCCTCCCGATTCGTACAATGCTCCATAAGTTACATATTATGCTTGCAACACGTGGAAATAAAACAATATAAATAAAATTGATACACTGATTTGATTGAAAGTTCTTGTTTATCCGTTTTCTTCCACTCTCATTACGATTTTTTTTCTTTCTTTCAAGATAAAGATTATCAAAATAATAAAATGAACAACGAGAGTTTGCACGTGGAAAAAAAGAAGTGCAGGCAAAGATATTCGCTCCATAATCGTTTAGTTCCTGAAACTAACCGCATAACACCTTCGGCTGCGGACTTTTTGAGTACTAGTGATCGTACAAAAATTATAAATACGAGTAAAATTATCAAACTCGATTTTCTCGAAAACGGTAGAGTTTTGTGCCTTTCTGTTTACATATGCTGAAATCGTAATCGTGCCCTACACGTTTCGTCACTATGAATCAAATCGATGAGTGGAAGTTCGTATGTTCCTCTTGCCAGCACAGTTACTGGCCGCAGAGACGAAGCAGAGAGTGCACAGGCAGGCCTCTTGAGTGCTGTCTGATTGCCGACTGCCGTGACAAACGAAAGACTGACACTATAACCGCTCAGTATGCACATACACTACTGGCCATTAAAATTGCTATACCAAGATGAAATGCAGATGGTAAACGGGTATTCATTGGACAAATACATTATACTAGAACTGACATGTATTTATATTTTCACGCAATGTGGGTGCATAGATCCTGAGAAATCAGTAACCAGGACAACCACCTCCTGCCGTAAAAACAGCCTTGATACGGCTGGGCATTCAGTCAAACAGAGCTTGGATGGCGTGTACAGGTACAGCTGCCCATGCAGCTTCAACACGATACCACGGCTCATCAAGAGTAGTGACTGGCGTATTGTGACGAGCCAGTTGCTCGGCCACCATTAACCAGACGTTTTCAATTGGTGAGACATCTGGAGAAAGTGCTGGCCAGGGCAGCAGTCGAACATTTTCTGTATCCAGAAAGGCCCGTACAGGACCTGCAACATGCAGTCGTGCATTATCCTGCTGAAATGTAGGGTTTCGCAGGGATCGAATGAAGGGTAGAACCACGGGCCGTAACACATCTGAAATGTAACGCCCACTGTTCAAAGTGCCGTCAATGCGAACAAGAGGTGACGAGTCATGTAACCAATGGCACCCCATACCATCACGCTGGGTGATACGCCACTATGCCAATGACGAATGCACGCTTCCAATGTGTGTTCACCGCGATGTCGCCAAACACGGATGCGACCATCATGATGCTATAGACAGGACCTGGATTCATCCGAAAAAATGACGTTTTGCCATTCGTGCACCCAGGATCGTCGCCGAGTACACCATCGCAAGCGCTCCTGTCTGTGATGCAGCGTCAAGAGTAACCGCAGCCATGGTCTCCGAGCTGATAGTCCATGCTGCTGCATATGTCGTCAAACTGTTCGTGCAGATTGTTGTTGTCTTGTAAACGTCGCCATCTGTTGACTCAGGGATCGAGACGTGCCTGCACGATCCGTTACAGCCATGCGGATGAGATGCCTGTAATCTCGACTGCTAGTGATACGAGGGCGTTGGGATCCAGCACGGCGTTCCGTATTACCCTCCTGAATCCACCGATTCCATATTCTGCTAACAGTCATTGGATCTCGAGCAACGCGAACAGCAATGTCGCGATACGATAAACCGCAATCGCGATAAGCTACAATCCGACCTTTATCAAAGTCGGAAACGTGATGGTACGCATTTCTCCTCCTTTAGACGGGGCATCACAACAACGTTTCACCAGGCAACGCCGGTCAACTGCTGTTTGTGTTTGAGAAATCGGTTGGAAACTTTCCTCATGTCAGCACGTTGTAGGTGTCGCCACTGGCGCAAACCTTGTGTGAATGCTCTGAAAAGCTAATCATTTGTCTATCACAGCTTATTCGTCCTGTCAGTTAAATTTCACGTCTGTAGCATGTAATATTTGTGGCGTAGCAATTATAATGGCCAGCAGTGTATTACATCCTAGTGCTACTGAACACAGTCCTTGAGGGTGTGGAGATGTAGTCGCGGTGGTTCTAGGCCGTGTGTGGTTGGGCCGAGTATAAGCCTTGCACCACACGGCAGGACCAAGATGCGCCCTCATATGACAAAAATGAACTGGAGTGTCGCGACTGCATGGTAACATTGTGCTAGCGCCCTGGGAACGAGACTACGGCCGCAAGCCGGTTGATCAGCCCTAAGGATTAGAGGGCGGCAGAGAAGGGGCGGTGCGGTGCGGTGCCAGACACGTGTTTTGCGGCGCCCCGCGGGGCTATCATGTCCGCCCCATTATTAGATTCATTACGGCCAGCGCAAACATTGCACTGGGCCCGCCGGCCAAAGGGCGCGCTGTGGCTCGCGGTGCCCGGGCCGGGTAATGGGGCAGGGGGCGCCTTTTTGTTGTCTGGGACAGGACGGGGCGGGACGAGGGCGGCTCGTTCTGCCCCTTGCGATACCCGAGCCGATTTTCTCGGTGGCCGGCTCGCAATGGAGATTTGGGAGGCGCGCAGATCGGATTACCCAAACGCTCCGCTCGGCAACGCCGATGCTCTTCTTGCTGCCGCCGCCGCCGGAACAACATTGACACGTCGGCGGGCCGGCCGCCGCTGCGGTTGTTAGCTCGTCAAACGGCGGCCGCCAGCTTTCTGGACAGCCACGCTGTTCACACGGGCCTCGCACCGTTTGAAGCGCCGGCTTCCGAAGGGATGCCCCGGTGCGGACTCGCCCCGCTACTGCAGTCGTGTTTCGAATCACACCACAACAATGTGGCGCTAAAGAAAACAGATCATTGACTAATTATAATGCGAAAAAGTGGGCTACAAAGAATACTTTTGATGAACTGAGAGTCATATCAGAACACGCTGGAAGTTGTTTCTTGTGTTAGACAACGACTCGCTTCATACATTACCAGACTACTCTCATACAGCGGAAGCAGTGACAAAAACGAAAGTCAGCAAGTACTGTTTTATTCAGAACGATGATAGACTTTCATTTATGAGCCGGCCGGAGAGGCCGGGCGGTTCTAGGCGCTACAGTCTGGAACCGCGAGACCGCTACGGTCGCAGGTTTGAATCCTGCCTTGGGAATGGATGTGTGTTATGTTCTTAGGTTTGTTAGGTTTAAGTAGTTCTGAGTTCTAGGGGACTGATGACCTCAGAAGTTAAGTCCCATAGTGCTCAGAGCCACTTGAAACATTTTTTTTATTATTTCTGATTCCAGACACTTCCTCAGTGCCACAGAGAGCAGGAACTGAGGACAACACAGTAGTAAGCTAGCCCGCGAAGTTACGGAATACCCTCGAAGAAATAAATATTTTAAACTGCTTTGTATAAAATACTCATAGCCATTTTATACAAAGAGACAGAAGACCAGTTGACAAATCAAGATGGTACACCTTGAGAATACCTCGGTATCTAGTTCCCATTCGCCGACTTCTAACATCGAGTAAAAATTGTAACTCACGTCGCAGTGCGAAGATGAATGGGAAGCACCGAACGTAAATAAAGTACAGGATGTTCATGTGAAATCACCTTGTTTTTAAAAACAACTGTGGTACATAGATATTTGCAGTTTGCGGCATTATCAGAAACAGGGGTTCCCAAAATTTTTGCCTGATGAGACACTGAAAATACTGGCACTTCGATGGAACAAATTCATATTTTGAAGGTAATAAAATTTTTAAAAAAATGATAAAACTTGTTTTCTCAGTACTCGCGTCAACTTTAAATCGTAACTAATAATACAGAAATCATAAAAAAATTAAAAAATAATCATTGTAATCAAAATATCGAAAAAACCGACGTGTTATTAATAGTTTTTCGTGGAGCACATATTCATTCCCTGCGAACCACCAGTGCTTCCGGAACCCTAATTTAAAGCAACTCACTAAGTTCTGTGTAGATAACTGTGTAAAAACAATTCCTATTATTTTGTTTCAGTGCTAAATAACTACAAGAAATGACAACGCCTCAAGAGAGAGCCGAACATGTGGTGTGGTATGCGGAAAGGAGACCATCCATTCCTGACAAATGAAATTTCTGACGTGAATTTCAATGGGAGCGATCAGAGATTAAGACGGTGAAGGCCTGACGTGACAGGTTGCTAGCCACTGGGAATGTAGACAGGTAGATAGGTTCTGGAGGAAAATGCGCATCTGATACAATTGTAGAGATCAGAGAGACCTTTCGAAGAAACCCATCAAAGTCATTTCGGCGAGTATCACGAGAGCTGAACACCCCTCGCTCAACAACTCACGACGTGCTGCAAATACGACTTCCCTTACAATCTTACAAAGTTCAACCTGTTCAAGCACACAGGCGAAATGATGTGCAACTTCGTCACGAATTTTCTATTTAGATTTTCGAGCAGATCGCAAAAAAGCGCAACTATCTAAGAAATGACGTTTTCTGCTCCAAAGTAAACATCAAAACATATGGGCATGTTAACCGGCACAGCATGCGCATCTGAGATTCTGAAAAACCTCCCCTCATCTTTTGGGAACATGTCAGGGACAGCGTAAAGATGAAAGTATGATGTGTGCTGACCAAAGACAGCGTAGTTGAGTCATAATTCTTAGTCGAGAAAATAGCAATTGGAATCTCTTATCTGGACATTCGTGGGCAATTTGCAATATCCCACCTTCTTCGTCTTCAGCCAGGTGTGATCTTGCAGCAGCATGGCCCAACATAGCACTGGAGTTCACATAGTCGTGACTTCCATGACCGAAGATTTCCACAGCGATGGATAGGATGTGAAGGACCCACTAAGTGGCTATAGTGAACTGCCGACATAAACCGCTCTGTATTTATTCCTGCGGGGTTATGTGACACACCTTGTGTATACCTCGCCTGTACGTGACCTTGGTAATCTCCGCAAAACACTTGCGGATGTAATAGCCTTCACCACCCTAGACATGCTTGTGCTCACACGAATTGAGATAATTCTCAAGACATTTCACGGGTTACGAAGGGAGCCCATGCGGAAGTGTGTTAATCGTGTCTACAAAAGTTTTTAACTTACTTTACAAGAAGACCCAAATTACAAATATCTATGTCTCGTAGTTTTTGTAGTTGCTTTTGGAAATCAAGGAGGTTTCGTGTGGACACTCTGTGTTATGGATGTGTTCAATCCCATATACCTTGCTTTCCTCGGTTTCATAACATGTCAGTACACTGGAGACCCAGCTATAGAATAGTATGATATTCAATCAAAATAGCTTTCCTGCACTTTGGTTGCTTAAAAGTAAGAAATTCTGACATTTATGATTTGCAGTAAATAAGACGTTCCAAATATTAATATTTTACTCTTCACATGTTTCAAGTTCCGTCAACATACGGTACAATTCCTTTCGTAACAGATAAAGGTTATGCTACTATTTCGTACAAGCGTTATTGGTCTTCTAATAAAGAACGATGTGACAGTCAAGTAACTCTTTGTAGTTGTTGATATCTAAATGACGTAATTCTTAAAGACTTAACAGATTAACTGCTGGTGGCTCAATAATGTACTCGCGCTTAAGGCCAAAAAAATGGTTCAAATGGCTCTGAGCACTATGGGACTCAACTGCTGTGGTCATTAGTCCCCTAGAACTTAGAACTACTTAAACCTAACTAACCTAAGGACATCACACACGTCCATGCTCGAGGCAGGATTCGAACCTGCGACCGTAGCAGTCGCACGGTTCCGACTGCGCGCCTAGAATCGCGAGATTTGCCAAATGAAAAGAATATTTGTCTATAGGGAAGTGCAACGCTATGACAATATGGCTAGAGGTCCGTACCGGTAAAAGAAAGGAGATTCGCTTTTGCAGCGCATCCGAAAGTGTCTTATTCGCATCTGTGTATATTAATATTTGGACTCGTTCTGTACGCCGTAGCTCTGATGGTGTGATTGCCCTTGACCTTTAATTCGAGTGCTGAAGTTGGACCTCGTAATTTACCATATACTGAATAATAACATAGGGGTCGATCATGAAAATACTTTAATACATCATAATCTGCCACATTCTTGATACATTCCGTGAATTACAACATTCTGCAGTAATTAACGAAATGGGTTTTACGAAATTTTCATCGGAATATTTCAGCAATATTATGAAGCTAAATAATGTCTTGTTCAAGCTATCGTCATACTGTGAGGATATAATTCAACTTTCGCTGCTTGAAAAGGCTCTCGTGAGAAACGAGCGGGCAGAGGACAGAGAAGCTTGGTGCAAACATTTGTACGAGCAGTACGAAGAGAAATAAAGTATAAACCATTGAAAGAAACGTATTTCAATTTGCACATGAGAGGATAATATTTGTTAATTGTGTACCATGTTACAACCCGTTCTCAAATTCAAAGTGACGACCATCTGCATCCACGATAGCGTGTTACTCCCCCCCCCCCCCCCCCTGAGATACAATTTCACGAATGTTCGCAGCACTTTTCGAATAGTGGTCCAGAAACGTTCTCCCGTGGCACAGGTCATGCACTGCTTTAGGACTGCACATTACTTTCAGCATTCTCAGCAATGGCAACAGTAGCTTTTTCAACAACGGCCTTTCCCAGGAGCCGTTCCCAAACCGCCAGTTAATGCGAACTTACGATCATGTTTTTCAACCCCGATGTGGAAAGAGAATCTCTCCTTGTTCCTTTAATGCGTCGATATTTGCGGAGAGCAGCAGCACAATTGTTGTTGTTTTAATAAAACAGCTTTCAGTTGCAAAGCTTTGCTCGCCTTGTCCAGACCCGTGTTGACTGTCTGCAGCTGATATGCACCCTGCTGTTTTTGTTTCGGCCCTACGTCGCCGTACCGTACCGGTGCCTAATGGCAAGTCACTCCTATAAGAACCTTCAGCATTGCAGCGCGTCAGCAATCCTAAGTATCGAAATAATTATGAAAAAATCAGGTTTCAGCGTGGATAACCACGCCTTCTGCGGAACAAATATAAAACAGCTTGTCTAAATAGGCATAGTCAAAGGCTAAAATCAACACCTACAGCGGCAAGACCCCATAAAAACTTTTTGCAAATACACGGTACATATTTACCAAGTCAATAATATTACTTATCTCAACCCTGTGCGTGCTGGCTCGCCCCAGCCAACGTACGATGGTCACAGGCTCTCCAACTGGAGATATGGCAGTTGATTGACTGCTAAGTTTTTATTGTAAGTGGAAATAAATAAATTTTTACGTTATATCATACAACTGAAGCGCTAACTGTGGGCCTATTTTTCGGTGCCCCTAAGAAACGAAATTTCGTGTACTGTAAAGTGTGTTAAATGACTTAATCCTATTTTTAAGCGTGTAATCCTTGTTGCAGTGCGTGAGAAGTGGGAATTTAGCCGTAGGATAGTCAAGGAGGGAGTGGTGTGTGTAAACTGTGGTTTGGAATTCCACTGGAGTGACTCTGGATGATAACTGAATGAGAAATTCAACGAGACTCTCCCAAGGAACCATAGGTTTTGCAAAAAACACAAGAGAATCGCTGAGCAAGAGACAAATGTTTGTGTCCTTCAGGCTGATTTAGATAACGCGAAATTTGAACTAGATAGGTTGAAGGGGGGAAAAGATCTTGGGAACTGGGATCCTCGCTAGGTAGGATTGACGGAATACATCGAGAAAGTTCAATGAAAGGCAGCACTTTTTATATTATAGCGAAATGTGGGAAAGAGTGTCACTGAAATGATACAGGATTTGGGATGGATGTCATTAAAACAAAGGCGTTTTTCGTTGCGGAGGAATGTTCTCACGAAATTCCAATCACCAACTTTCTCCTCTGAATGCGAAAATATTTTGTTGACGCCGTCCTACAGAGAGAGAAACGATCACCATGATAAAATAAAGGAAATCAGAGCTTGTGGGAAAAGATACAGGTGTTCGTTCTTTCCGCGCACTATACGAGATTGGAATAATAGAGAAGTGTGAAGGTGATTCGATGAACCCTCTGTCAGGCACTTACATATGATTTTCAGAGTATCCATGCAGGTGTAGATGTAGCTGTAGATGAACTAGGTAAAGGTAAAAAGCAATGGGCGAAAGGTGAAAAGCTCTTCAACTTCACTGACATTTGAACTAACAGTTTCGAATAAATTTGACTTGTTACTTGAAATAGGAGGGGAAGAACCCGATGAAGCTGTGGGTCACAGTAGGGTGCAGCAGACTTCTAGCAAATAAAATTAGCGTAGATCAGTGCCGAAAGAGAGTAGGAGGAAAAAGAGTCTTGCCGTTAAGTAGTAGTCAGGAGAGGGATGTAGGCCACATGGTACAGGAGAAATTAGGGACAAGGTACCAGGTCACAAATATCGTGAAGCTAAGTGCTAGCCTTAGCCAGGTGACAGAGGACGTAGGGAATTCGTGCAAAGGTTTTGGCAAAGATCAGGTTATTATAGTTGGTGGAGCAGGTAACAGCCTGGCTAAGAATAGTAAGTACGGCATTAGGGGTCACGTGGAGGAAGTAGGAGTAGCAACAACACACACAAATGTTAGTTTTGTGGAGGTCCTGCAGCGCTAGGACCAGCCGCTGTGGCCGAGCGGTTCTAGACGCTTTAGTCTGGAACCGCGCTGCTGCTACGGTCGCAGGTTCGGATCCTGCTTCGGGCATGGATGTGTGTGATATTCTTAGGTTAGTTAGGTTTAGGTAGTTCTAAGTCGAGGGGACTGATGGCCTCAGATGTTAAGTCCCGTTGTGCTTAGAACATTTTCGAACTAGCCTTGGGTAAACACTGCTGTGAGGCGTGTGAGCAGGCTGCTTCTGACAGAAACGAAATCTCGTATAAATGCAGTGCCAGTTACTACAATTCAGAGATGGGAATGTACTAGGCATGGTCTACACGTGAATAGGACAGGAAAAGATAGGTTGTCTGAGCTTCTTACAGATAAGATACGGGAATCACCATCACACATAGCAAGAGCCCTGTGTGTACTGTTGTCAGAGGAGCACCTTTTTTAGGTTAGATTAAGGATCCAGGTATCCTATTTTGAAAGAAGTGAAAATAACAGAAGAGGACCACAAAATGCTTAATAATGCGCAGAAAAATAAGGTTAGCTTATTTCACCATAATATTAGAGGATTGAGTAATAAGGTAGAAAAGCTTCTTGTCTGTTTGGGAAATTTAAAGACCTTTGAGAAGATAGACATCCTGTGTCTCTCTGACCACCACATAACCACAGGGTTAGATAAGTTACATGTAAACGATTACATTATTGCAGGTTAGTCATGCAGAAATAGCATATGTGAAGGAGGAGTTGTTACATACATTAAGACAGGACACATGTTCAGAAACATTGAGACAAGTGGATTTTGTAGTGTTCAGCACACTGAAGTGTGTGCTTGTGAATTAATGCTGAAAATTAGTTTGCTTTTAATTGTAACTTTATATAGGTCCCCAGTGGGAAATGTTGAACTATTAATGAGAAATCTGGATTCCTTACTGTGCTATTTGTCAGACAGCAACAAGCAGTTATTCGTCTGTAGAGACTTCAGTGCCGATTTTCTAAAGAATTCTGATAGGAAAAATGATCTAGACATTTTATTTGGAACCTAAAATTTGGTCTCAGTAATTAATTTTCCATCATGGGTGAGTAAAGACCGTAGAACCCTAATTGATAATGTACTCTTTGATAAAGCTCAAAGTAAAAAAAAAATATCGGTTTACTCAGTATCAAATGCTTCCTCTGACTGTGATCACAGTCAGTTAGAATAAATAACATAGCGCTTTACAGTATGGATACTCCTCAGTGGAAATCAGCTAGAATAATTAATGATTTCAGGACAAATGATTGTAATAACAATTTACAGGACATGACATGAGAAGCTATTTATAATGAACCAATTGCTAATACAAAATTTATCCTGTTTCATGATAAATTCACATCATTATTTTAAAATAGCTTTCTGCATAAGCTAATCAGAAAGGACATTAAACAACCGTGTAAAAACCATGGATCGCTAGAAGGACGAAAGTATCTTGTGAAAGGAAAAGGGAAATGTATGTTTTGGCAAGAATAAGTAGAGATCCTGCAGACGTTACACACTACAAAAACTACTCAGAATTAGTAACGAAGGTTATTAAAATCATAGAACGTGTACATAATATCAGAAATTAGTACTTACGACAACAGACTTAAGGCTATATGGAATGCAGTGAAACGAGTGACAGAACAACCAGCCACAGAACGAGATAACATCACAGTTGAATTGAATGGAAGAGCTATAAATGATGAGTCACAAGTAGTAAATGCACTTAATAATCGTTTCTTTATTATAGTAGAAAGAATAGGACAAAAAGTTAAAGAACAAAATCACAGCAGTATGTTGAAAATGTAACTTTCACAAAATTCAATCACATGTATGTATAACCAACTTCTTCTCAAATTTAGAAAGTTATACATTTTCTCAAAAATAAAAGCTCATCTGGTTTTGATGGTGTTTCCAATGGAGTACTAAAAATTCGTTTCCATGTAATAAGCCCAGTCTTATCTGAAATACGTAATACAATTCCAGAGAAATTGAAACATGCCATTGTTAAACCCCTCTTTTAAGAAAGGTGATAAGAGAGATGTCAATAATTACTGAGCTGTTTCACTGCTACCATCATTCTTCAAAATTTTTGAGAAGATGATGTATTATAGAATAGCATCTCAACTTAGCAACAAACAAATCACACTTTGGGTTTCAGAAGGATTGCTCTACTGAGAATGCCATTTACATGTCCACTCACCAGATTTTACACACATTAAATAAGAAAATAGCGCCGGCTGGTATTTCTGCGACCTCTCCGAAGCAATTGACTGTGTGAATCACAGTATTCTCCTAGCTAAGTTGAAGTTTTACAGGGTTGATGGTATAGCCAACGAATGAATAATGTCATATTGAACCAAAATAATGTAGGAAGTTGTACCTAATAATTCAGGCAATACAGTTTCAGGGACATAAGTCTGATTGGGGAGAAATCGCGTAAGTGGTTCCCGAAGGTGCAACCTTAGGCCCAGTACTGTAGTTAATCTAAGACGTACAGAAAAAGAATAAATGGCAAACGAAGTTCTTAAGAATACCATTGACTCGTTTCTTGCGAATGGTCTCACCATCAATTTTAAAAAGACTCAACATATTCTCTTCTGCACATCTAGAGGTACTACACCAATGATAAGTGTTACACATGGGGAGGAAATAATAAATAGGGTGGAAACTTCAAATTTCGTAGAGGTCCATATTGAAGAAAATTTAAATTGGAAAAAACACATTTTTGAACTTATAAAAAAAGCTTACTTCCGTCAAAATGGTTCTACTGGCTCTGAGCACTATGGGACTTAACGTCTGAGGTCATCAGTCCCCTAGAACTTAAAACTACTTAAACGCAACTAACCTAAGGACATCACACACATCCATGCCCGAGGCAGGATTCGAACCTGCGACCGTAGCGGTCGCGCGGTTCCAGACTGTAGCGTCTAGAACCGCTCAGTTACCCCGGCTGGCTTACTTCTGTCGCATTCGCGCTTGAAATCATTGCAAATCTTGGGGAGAGACAAAACTGTAAATGGAATAAGATTCTGGGACAACTCACCTTTAAGAAAGAAAGTCTTCATCGGTCAAAAACGTGCTCTATGAATAATATGTGATACTCACGATCATCTTGTAGATATCTGTTTAAGGAGTTGAGCATTCTGACTATAGCTTCGCAGTATGTTTATTCTCTCATGAAGTTCGTCGTAAATAATCCACTACTGTTCAAAAGGAACAATGAAGTACATTACAATATTAGAAGGAAAAACGAAATTTACTGTTCCATATTAAGGTAGTCTTTAGCACAATACTGCAACAAAATTTTTTGTTCAGTTACCCAGTGATTTAAATAGTCTGACAGACAGTGAAGTAAAATTTAATAACAAACTGAGAAAATTTCTCCTTGGCAACTCCTGCTCTGTAGAAGAATTTCTATTACTATAATGTGTAAAAAGTGGTGTGTAGGAATTACTGACTCACATCCATACATCTTTTTTTTCTTTTTGTAAAAAAAATCAACTAATTAATGTTCAGAATCTAACCGCATATACATATTAATTTACGACGTGTAAGTAAAATGAGTCTTTGCACATCATTACGATCTATCATTCAAAAAGATCCATGGAACATGAAACTAACAAATTCCAAGAACCCATAGAGAGTCTTAGAATTCACCAAATTCTAAATTCTTGCTCTCACAAAATTCGCTGCTACATTTTTTTTAATGACCTAACAGTCGAAAATAAAAATACTGCAGAACGTTACACAAATGCAGTGTGCTTTTCATTCACAACGTATAAGATATTCTACCTTGAACCAACGAAACAATTAACGCAAATGTTACATTAACTCGACATAATATTAAACCACGGTAATTTGCTATCCGTCTCAGTTTAGCAGGTACGGCATTTTTTAGTTGTAAGTACGTTTAAGTGATGCGCTGACAAATTCTTTGATTTTACATCGAACATTTTTGCGGTGTATGAGATACTGAAACAGGAGTCAGATCATGAAACGAAGATTCCAATGGATGGAGTACCTACGAAGAGCCTTCAGGTAGCTTTCTGCAGTTTTTCGCATTTGCGCTCACGATCTCTGTTACAGCAGATGATAAAAGAATAATGTTGACGTATGGCAGCTGATAGTCTTTGGAAACAGGATGCGCGTGCAGTTGCATTAAAGATCAGGATGAAGGGCACTACAGATGTAAGTACACTGAACTGAAGCCGATAAAGCGGCTCTCCATTTCAAATAGGTAATAACAGTTACTTAATAATAGTTATTCAAAACAGTAATAATAATCGATGGGATGCAACATCGTAGCCTTAATGAAAGATATTTTCTTAAGTAATTTAGAAGAGGAATTCTTTCGTGCCAGAAATACAATAATTTCCAAAATCGTATACTGCTATAGATATGTCGATGACTCGCTGAAACATGATGCTGTCAATAATCTGCAGCCCAAAATAAAATTTACAATAGAAATAGAAAATAACAAAACAATAAACTGCCTGGATTTGACCATAATAAACATCAACTATGCACACAAATTTGAAATTTATTGGAAACCGCCCACAGCAGATAACATTATTAACGCTTATTCCTGTCAGCCAAAACCCCAACTATACTCATATTTTCGTGCTATAGATCAATTGCTATAGATCAATCGATTAATAAACCTGCCTTTGGAGAACGATATCATACAAAAAGATATACAAATCCTAAAGGATAATATAGAACGAAAACATTTTGATCTTATAAGTGTCACATAACTATGCGATAAACGCAATCCATGATATGTAAGGAAATAACGCTGGCAAGACGTTTTCCAGCAAAACAAAAATGTATATGTGTATTCTCTTCTTATACACGGTGGCCACTGATAGTGACCGGGACAAATATCTCACGAAATAAACATCAAACGAAAAAACTACAAAGAACAAAACTCGTCTAGCTTGAAGGGGGAAACCAGATGGCGCTATGGGTGGCCCGCTAAATAGCGCTACCATAGGTCAAACGGATATCAACTGTTTTTTTTTAAAAAAAAAGGAACCCCTATTTTTTATAACATTTTCGTGTAGTACGCAAAGAAATATGAATGTTTTAGTTGGACCACTTTTTTCGCTTTGTGATAGATGGCGCTGTAATAGTCACAAACGTATAAGTATGTGGTATCACGTAACATTCCGACAGTGCGGACGGTAATGGCTTCGTGATACATTACCCGTGTTAAAATGGACCGTTTACCAATTGCGGGAAAGGTCGATATCGTGTTGATGTATGGCTATTGTGAGCAAAATTTCCAACGGGCGTGTGCTGTGTATGCTGCTCGATATCCTGGACGACATCATCCAAGTGTCCGGACCGTTCGCCCAATAGTTACGTTATTTAAAGAAACAGGAAGTGTTCGGCCACATGTGAAATGTCAACCACGACGTGCAACAAATGATGATGCACAAGTAGGTGTTTTAGATGCTGTCGCGGCTAATCCTCACATCAGTAGCAGACAAATTGCGCGACAATCGGGAATCTCAGAAACGTCGGTGTTGAGAATGCTACAACATCGATTGCACCCGTACCATATTTCTACGCACCAGGAATTGCATGGCGACGACTTTGAACGTCGTGTACAGTTCTGCCACTGGGCACAAGAGAAATTACGGGACGATGACAGATTTTTTGCACACGTTTTATTTAACGAAGAAGCGTCATTCACCAACAGCCGTAACGTAAACCGGCATAATATGCACTATTGGGCAACGGAAAATCCACGATGGCTGCGACAAGTGGAACATCAGCGACCTTGGCGGGTTAATATATGGGGCGGCATTATGGGAGGAAGAATAATTGGGCCCCATTTTATCGATGGCAATCTAATTGGTAGAATGTATGCTGATTTCCTACGTAGTGTTCTACCGATGTTACACTGCATGACAGAATGGCGATGTACCTACAGCATGACGGCTCGCGTGCGGTTGTAGCGGTATTGAATAGTATATTTCATGACAGGTTAATTGGTCGTCGAAGAACTATACCGTGACCCGCACTTTCACCGGATCTGACGACCCCGGATTTCTTTCTGTGGGAAAATTTGAAGGGTATTTGCTATCGTGATCCACCGACTACGCCTGACAACATGCGTCAGCGCATTGTCAATGCATGTGCGAACATCACGGAAGGCGAACTACTCGCTGTTGAGAGGAATGTCGCTACACGTATTGCCAAATGCATTGAGGTGACGAACATCATTTTCAGCATTTATTGCATTAATGCGGTATTTACAGGTAATCACGCTGTAACAGATGAAACGTCCCCTTAGAAAATTTTATACAAGACTGTTCTTAAACTGACACACAATATTTTTAGCGCAACGCAGTCTGACTTTCAAAAATCCCTACAAAAGAATGGCCCTGACTAACATTAACCTATACGTTTCACAAATCACTTACCTCACAAAAATCTTCGTTACTCAAGCTACTGCAATACCGCGAGCGCCACTACTGCCAGCTAAATAAAAGATTCAAACTACGGAAGGCACTAACTACTGATAGGTATAGTTAGCAAATGAAAGATTTAATAGAGAACAAACAATGTATTTACCTTAGTAGTTATAATATATATATATCACTTCATGACACCAATTCTTACAAATTTCAAAACTCCGCCATCTCTCTACCCACGTCCACCACTGCTGGCAGCTCACCTCCAACTGCGCAACGCTACGCGCTGTTAGCATCCAGCTGCCCCTGCCCAACACTACAATGGCAGACAACAATGCAAACCAGCCACAGACTGCACACGGCACAGCCAGTGATTTTCATACAGAGCGCTACGTGGCGGCGGCGTTACCAATAAAAAAAACCTAAACAGCCTACTTACACAGAATGCGTTCTCAGAAATGATAAGTTCACAATGTTACATGTGTGAGATTGGAACAGCCGGAATGAATTGTTCAAACGTACCTACGTTCTGTATTTTAATTTTAAAAAACTACTTGTTACCAACTGTTCGTCTAAAATTGTGAGCCATATGTTTGTGACTATCACAGCGCCATCTATCTCAAAGCGAAAAAAGTGGTCCAACTAAAACATTCATATTTCTTTACGTACTACACAAATATGTAATAAAAAATGTGAGTTCCTATTTTAAAAAAACACAGTTGATATCCGTTTGGCCTGTGGCAGGGCCATCTAGCGGGCCAACTATAGTGCCATCTGGTTTCCCCCTCCAAGCTAGACAAGTTTCGTTCTTTGTAGTTTTTTGCTTTGACGCTTATTTCGTGAGACATTTGGCCCGGTCACGATCAATGGACCACCCTGCATAATGAGAGTAAAGTTCTAGATAGAAACGAATAGTTTTGAATGCTGATACAATCTGATAAGGCACTGATGTTTAGCATAGCCTTTAGCTACGTCATTTGCTACGACCTAGCAAGGCGCCATATCCAGTAATTAAAATGAATTCTGAACAGATAATATTTTGAATCGTGTACCGTCAAGAGCGACGTTCATCATTAATGGATTAAAGTTAAGTATCAAACTAATTACGTCCTCTTTCTGATTTCTCATTCCTTGTCATGTTTCAGACCTCACGTCAGTATAGTTCTTCCCTCTTCACCCCAGCCTGCGTGAGCTAAAAAGCGTATATTTCGACCTCCCCTTGTAAGACGGTGTTGGCTCTTCTGCTAACACAAAATCTGACACGTAGTAAAGTTTAGGAGCGTTATGCTACGTCGATGTATTGTCCACATCGCCCTCTTGCTTAATAAGGTCGGTAACTCTGCAAACCCAGTCAATCTCCGGACTGCGGCTGCTTAAAAAGACGCACCAACCAATGAGAGTTGCAGGCAGTGAGGTCATCTCAGTATAGCGCACTCTGGCGGCGTGTATTTTTGGCGCCCCCATCGGAGACAGCGGAGCGATGGAAGAGCGAGCTCGCCCAGAGGAGATCTGGCGGGAGTTTTAAAAGTGCCGTCTCGGGCTGTGAGAGGTGCAAGGCGCCTCGGGTGCCGTAGACGAAGATGCCGTCGATAGCACAATTTTTAATCAATGTACCCTTTAACAGAAGTTTGGACCACAAGAGAACAGGAGCAGCCGGCCGGGGTGGCCGAGCGGTTCTAGACGCTTCAGTCTGGACCCGCGCGACCGCTACCGTCGCGGGTTCGAACCGTGCTTAGGGCATGGATGTGTGTGATGTCCTTAGGTTAGTTAGGGTTAAATAGTTCTAAGTTCTAGGGGACTG
Organism: Schistocerca gregaria; assembly: GCF_023897955.1. NCBI lineage: Eukaryota > Metazoa > Arthropoda > Insecta > Orthoptera > Acrididae > Schistocerca > Schistocerca gregaria. The sequence continues at coordinate 320,812,918 of NC_064920.1, read as the reverse complement.
ATGACCCAAGAAGGTAAGTCCCATAGTGCTCAGAGCCAGAACAGAAGCTTTTGAAATGCGGTGCTACAGAAGAATGCTGAATATCCAACAACTAATGAGGAGGTGCTGAATTGAACTGGAAAACAGAGAAATCTGTGCCACAGCTTAATTGAAAGAATGGAACGATTGGTGGATGACTTCCTGAGGCACAAAGAAATTATCAGCTTGGCAATGGAAGGAAATGTGAGGGTGCAAAAATTTGCAGGGGAAGATCAAAGTTTGAATACAGTAAACAGGTTGAAACGGATGTAGGTTGTAGTAGTCTGCAAAGTCGAAGAGGCTTGCACAAGTTTGACTTGCGCGGACAAGAGCATCAAACCATTCTTCACTCTGTAGAACACAGCAATAACAGTGAATCAACATGGCGGAGAGCGCTAATACTAAACTATTAATTTGTCTTACCTTAACACAGTTAAGGTCGACAACTTAGTTGGCTATTGGGACATATTTATGCCATGTGTGAGCAACCTAAACAATTAACGACCATCTCAAGACCACGCATCGTCTCAACATCCAACGATATGTTTGTGTAGTCTCAGTCCTGCGTTATCAAGGTTTACAGAGCGCGCGGAAGCTAGCAGGACCCTCTACGTTTGCAAAATACCTATATACTTTACATGAAACTATTGAGCTATACAACGTATTACGTCATCTGGCCTAACAGTATACATACACACACACACACACACACACACACACACACACACACACACACACACACACACATACAAACTGAATTTATTGGAAACGAGAGTTAATTTGGGATTTCCATTATCACTTTTGTAATTAGCGTTGTCGATTTAGTCAGGAACAGTAGTTTAGTCGAAGATGTGTTCTTATTATTGCCGCTACGGTCGCAGGTTCGAATCCTGCCTCGGGCATGGATGTCTGTGATGTCCTTACGTTAGGTAGGTTTAAGTAGTTCTAAAGTTCTAGGCGACTGATGACCTCATTGTTAAGTCCCATAGTACTCAGAGACATTTGACCCATTTTTTGCTCGTGAAAACGCCCTAGAAGCACTTGCAAATCAGGCTACACGGCGAGCACGTCGCCATCGAGAAAGAACTACGACAGGCTGGCGGTCGGCCTCTACCATTCGACTCGCTGAACCGTCAACCACAAAGTTATTTTAATGACGTACAGTAACTGCCTCATTGTCACTAGTGGTAATGTGGTAAGTGAGGCAATGTTGGCAGTTCAGGCTACAACGTCGGTGGCAGCTGACGTTATCGACAAGCCGCAGCGACTTTTTATGGCTCCCCCTATGAGTTGCATTATATTCTATTTTTTACTACTGGCTAGATAATGAATTACGTTTTTGGAATTGGAAATGTTTTACGACCTTTGTGTGTGAAGTCATAAGTGGAAGTTAATAAAATGCTTCTACGACCCGTTGCCGAACATATACCACCAAACATATCTGTAATAAACTTTCTAGGATATTTAGTAGTAAACTGTTCTGAGCTGTGTTGCGACAATCATGATGCTGCAAACAGAACCTGGATTCATCCGAAAAAATGTCGTTTTGCCATTCGTGCACCCTGGTTCGTCGTTGAGTTCACCATCGCAAGCGCTCCTGTCTGTGATGCAGCGTCCAGGATAACCGCAGCCATGGTCTCCGAGCTGATAGTCCTTGCTGCTGCAAGCGTCGTCAGACTGTTGATGCCGATGGTTGTTGTCTTGCAAACGTTCCCATCTGTTGACTCAGGGATCGAGACGTGGTTGCACGTTCCGTTACAGCCATGCGGATAAGATGCCTGTCATCTCGACTGCTAGTGATACGAGGCCGTTGTGATCCAGCACGGCGTATTACCCTCCTGAACCCACCGATTCCATATTCTGCTAACAGTCATTGGATCTCGACCAACGGGAGCACAATGTCGCGATACGATAAACCGCAATCGCGATAGGCTACAATCCGACCTTTATCAAAGTCGGAAACGTGATGGTGCGCATTTCTCCTCCTTACGCGAGGCACCACAACAACGTTTCACCAGGCAACGTCAGTCAACTGCTGTTTGTGTATTAGAAATCGGTTGAAAACTTTCCTCGTGTCAGCAAGTTGTAGGTGTCGCCACCGGCGCCAACCTTGTGTGAATGCTCTGAAAAGTTAATCATTTGCATATCACAGCATCTTCTTCCTGTCGGTTAAATTTCGAGTCTCTAGCACGTCATCTTCGTGGTGTAGCAATTTTAATGGCCAGTAGTGTAACTTCTTAATCAGACATAACTGCCAGTACAACAGTCAGCGAGTTCCTTCACACATACTCCCATATAAAGTACACCTAAGTATATTTAATATTTTTTATAATAATGTTTCGCCTTCATACCTCTCAGAGTATATGTGTATGGATATTTCATTCTTCCTTATGCGCTCTTTGACAGTGATTTGACTACTATATTGTGTGTGTATGTAAATAACGCTTATTTGCCATAATGAACCTTAACATACCTTTAGGCTTGTGGTTGCTAGCTATGCAAGTCTTTGCATTTTAATCACATGTATCTAATTTTATTTTCTTCTTAATTTTTCTTAATTCCCTCCTATGCAGTACGTTAGTTTATAGTATTCACTTTAATGTAGAGGTGGTTTTCAATAGAATAGCGTAAAATATTGTATAATTGTTGTTACTTAATCGGTTGTAGTTTCATATATACTGAAGAGTCAACGAAATTGGTACATCTGCCTAATATCATGTAAGGCTCTCGCGACCACGCGGAAGTGCCGTAATACGACGTGACATGGACGCGACTAATGTCTGAAGCAGTGCTGGAGGGAGCTGACTCCATGAATCTTGCAGGGCTGCCCATAAATCCGTAAGAGTACGAGTGGGTGGAGACTCTTCTGAACAGCACGTAGCAAGGCATCCCCGATATGCTCAATAATGTTCATGTCTGGGGAGTTTGGTGTCCAGCGGAAATATTTAAACTAAGAAGAGTATTCCTGGAGCCATCCCTTAGCAATTCTGGACGAGTTGGGTGTCGCGCTGTACTGCTGGAATTGCTCAAGTCCGTTGGAATGCACAATGGACATAAATGGATGCAGGTGATCAGACAGGATGCTTACGTACGTGTCGTATCTAGGCGTATCAGGGGTCCCATATCACTCCAACTGCACACGCCCCACACCATTACAGAGCCTCCGCCAACTTCAACAGTCCCCTGCTGAGTTTCAGGGTCCATGGATTCATGAGGTTGTCTCCATACACGTACACGTCCATCCACTCGATACAATCTGAAACGAGACTCGTCCGACCAGACAACGTGTTCTCAGTTATCAACAATATAATGTCACTGTTGACGGGCGCACGTGAGGCGTAATGCTTTCTGTCATGCAGTCACCAAGGGTACACGAATGGACCTTCGGCTCCGAAAGCCCATATCAATGATGTTTCGTTGAATGGTTCGCACGCTGACACTTATTGATGGCCCAGCCTTGAAATCTGAGGCAATTTGCGGAAGGGTTGCACTTCTGTCAGGTTGGACGATTGTCTTCAGTCGTCGTTGGTCTCGCTCTTGCAGGATCTTTTTCCGGCTGTAGCGATGTCGGAGATTTGATGCTTCACCGAATTCCTGATATTCACAGTACACTCGTGAAATGGTCATAGGGAAAATCCCCACTTCATCTTTACCTCGGAGATGCTGTGTCCCATCGTTCGTGCGCCAGTTATAACACCACGTTCAAACTGACTTAAATCCTGATAATCTGCCATAGCAGCAGCAGTAACCAATCTAAGACCTGCGCCGGACACTGTTGTCTTTTATAGACGTTGCCGACCACAATGCCTTATTCTGCCTGTTTACATATCTCTGTATTTGAATACGCATATCTATACCGGTTTCTTTGGCGTTTCAGTGTAAATAGCGTAGTTCTTCCTTATTGTAAGTAGCTGTAGATAGTGCAATAAAAATAGCACTTAATTTTAGTAGCATCATTATATTCATTAGCCTGTTTCTCTTCGTAGCTTAACCGTTAACATTTGTCTTATTTATTGCTTTTGTATAATCGTAACCTTTCTGTAAATAGTTCTTTCTTCGCGCTTGACTATAGCTCTTTCTGTGTAAATAACTTCTTTTGTGTACAGATTCTTAGTCTGATATATGTTTCTTCTTGCAAATAGTCCAACGTCTATGTACGCTCGTACGTGTGAATTTAGTTTTGAAGTCCGTCACACAATGAGGTGGCAAAATGGACGTATCGCTGGATAAAATATTTATTACAAGAAAAATCTGTCTAGAAAATACGAAGTGTGCAGTAGTGGTACTAGTTATACATGTTTATTCTTATGGTTAACACATTGGCTAGCATTACGGATTATCAAATGTCCTCTTTGCTCCTTTAGCTAATTCTATGAATAACTTGGATAATTTGCTACTTGTTGGAATTTCCTGTAATATGGTCTTACGTATGTGTCAGTGTTTACTTAAAACCTTTTATTCATGATATTTTCTTTGCGCAGTTGAGTCTTACATTCTAATTTTCACTAGTCATTGTTTGAATGAAGCGCTGTACGAGGGTTTCTGTCGATGCATTTTTGTAGACGCTTTGGCAGTTTTTGTATGCCCATGTCATACCAGCTCCCCCATGCTGTTCAGTAAGTTATAAACCTCTTCTTTCACCTCGTCATCGGAGCTGAATCGCTTTCCGGCCAAATGTTCTTTTAACCTAGGTAACAGGTGATGGTAACAGGACGCCAAGTCAGGACTATAGAGTGGGTGGGTGATTATGTTCCTCTGAAACTGTTGCCGGAGAGCAACGGTTTTCCGAGTGATGTGTGGGCGAGCGTTATCGTGGAGAATGTGTAAGCCCTTGCTCAACATTTCTCTTCTCCGGTTCTGAATTGCCCGTTTGAGTTTTTTCAGAGTCTCACAGTACCTGTCAGCGGTAATTGTAGTCCCAGCGATTCCATAGTGCTTAGAGCCATTTGAACCATTTTTTTAGTATCATACACTGGTTGCAGACCACGTATACCCCTTCACGACGATCGATTTTTCAACAAGATAATGCTCCATGTCACAAGGCCAGGAGTGTGATCGAGTGGTTCGAGGAACACAGTGGCGACTTCCATTTAATGTGTTGGTCCCACAACTCACCAGATATGAACCCTATCGAGCACATTTCCTCCCCGGAATTTACGGGAATCAGGTGACTTGTGTGTGCAGATGTGGCGCCAGCTACCTCCAGTGACCTACCGTGACCTCACTGCTTCCTTATCAAGATGCGTCGTCGTTATTATTCATACCAAAGGTGGATATTCCGACTACTAGGTAGTTACTGACAACGTAGTGGTTAATCAGTTTATATTCAAGGTGTGCACCCGGAGAATTACATTAACATCAAATTTATATTAAGATGTAAGACCTAGTCAATACGATATTCAAATATATATTTTTAAAACAGATCGTCATATTGTAACATACTAAACAGAACATTGTGTTTGTTGTGTTCTTCAGTTCGAAGGCTGGTCTGATGCGTTTCCGTAACTAGTGCTACCTTTCTCCGTGCGAATCACACACTTTCCTCCAGAGCCAACTGACCATCCCTTGGTGCCTCAGAGTGTGTCCTATCAACAGATCCCTTCTTTTAGTTACATTGTGCCATTAACTTTTTTTATCTCCAGTTCGATTCAGTACTTCCTCAATAGCAATTGGTTACACCCATCTAATTTTCTGCATTCTTCCTTAGCATCGAATTTCAAAAGTTATTCATTCTTGTCTGCACTTTTTATCGTCAACATTTAACTTCCGCAGAAGGCTACTCTCCAGAAGACGCCTTAACATTTCGGTAACATTAAATTTTCCTTTTTCAGAAATACTTTTCTGCTATTGCCGGTCTGAATTTTATATTCGTTGTACTCAGTGTGCGATTTGTGCTTTTACCAGTGGGAGGGGGGATGTCTTAGGGGGGTTAATATAATTATATATGTCACTAGCTTGGACCGTGGCGTTACCCATGGTTAAACAGTTATTTATAAATAGATGTTAATGCCGAGACTCACTATTCACGCGTATGCACTATCAGAAAAGCCATCCCTTGTTATATCTTTAAAAGTACATTATAGGTAAAGCTTATTTACAAAATCATCTACATACGGGTATACGAGGGGAATTCAAAAAGTAAAGACTCATTTGTGAAAAGCTGTACTCATTCTGATGACGCAAAACTGAAACATGCGTTATTTTTCTACGTAACCTCCCTGGACTTCAATGCACTTTTCCCGACGTTTTACGAGTTTTCTTTTTTTATTTCATCAGAAAATGACGTCTTCATCACTTTCAAATCTTCTTCCCTATAGTGCTTCCGTTAAGGGTCCAAACACGTGAAAATCGCTTGGTGGATGTTCCAGCACCTCGAATCTCAAACTCCTTTACTGCGTCTGCTGTCCGTTTGGCAGAATGTGGGCGAGCGTTATCTTGCTGCAGGATGACACCTCTTCACAGATTTCCAATGCATTTGGATCTGATTGCAGGTTTTAGTTTCGTATGCAACACATCATATCCACCATACAATACAGATCTGGGTCTAAAGCCTCGTTTACACTGGGGCGACGTCTTGCAACATTGTGGCATGCTGTGGAAATGTGGCGTGCGTCGTCTTGTAGCATGCTACAACAGCCAACATCTTGGTGCGTATGTTGCATTCGGCAGATTAATTTATACCAAACTAACAGAATTTGTGCCAGACGTGTGTCGGTCTTGCAGTATAATGGATGATAAAGTGATCGCAGCGGCGGCCTACATGGTACTTGCACATGCAGCTACCAACGGAAATGAAAACCAAAGTAAAATAAAACGATGGTGGAAGAGGATAGTATTTAAAGAAGGTCCACGAAATAGTATCCTAGGAACTAGAAGCAGACGATGATGCGTTATTTAGTAATTTTACGAGAATGTCGACTGAAGACTTTAATTACTTACTTCAGTTAACTACACCTCTTATTGTAAAGAAAGATAACAACTGCCAAGAAAGAATTCCACCAAGAATTTGATGGGCCATCACATTACGATTTTTAGCCACTGGCGATTCATACAAGTCACTAATGTACTTATTTAAAGTATCATATTCTGCTATTTCCCTCATAGTGCCAGAAGTATGTGAAGCTATTTTGTAAGAGGTCCATGATTAAAGAATTTGTTGCTAGCGCAGTGGAGCAGATGTAATTTCGATGGATTGCTCACGCGCTGCCTGCGATATGTAAGCTGTAAGAGAATCTGAGACCAAAGAGCAGTGTTGACTGCAGTAGAAACTGTGTAGCAGTAGGAGTAAGTTGTTACTAGCGAGCAGTCGTGTGTAGGGAGTTGGCTGGGCTGGTGCTGGGGAGCGATGGCAGAGCCTGAGCGTTGTGGTATAAGGTAAAAGCAGCCTCGCGCATATGTAGTATTGTTATATCAAGTCCCATGTAAATGTTTTGAAAAAAATCGTTTAATAAGAATCTTTCTCATAAAAAGTAACTTTTGACAATCATTCATTTCAATTTAAAGAATTTACTAATTTCTCCGATCCTTGGTCATCCCGATTATTGAAAAGAAAAATTAGTTCTTTCCTTTTATATAGGACAAACCTATCGGCCAGCATTGCACTGGGCTGCGCCAGGAAAATTTCTTATAGGAGCAGATATATACGCGTTATCCGGCGACGTAATTAAGGTAAAATTTTTCAGTTTATTTAGAATGATGTATCAGGGCCATGACGCAGCACTGCTAACGTTCAAAATTTACCAGGTTAAATTGACAGTTAATTATTGAAATGTTATAAGTGAGTCGCAATTTTATTGAGAGATTAGTCGCATTGCATTATTGGTAGGTTACGGAATTTATCTGTGGGAGGTTACGCTGAATGCTATAAATAATTATTTCTTACTGTTGGGAGGTTACGAAAATTATTTTTGTGGGGAGGTTAAAATTTCATTGGTGTTGAAGAATTAGATAAAGGTAAGTACGCAACATTCAATACTGATTCCATTTAAGTAATGTTTTATTGGCGTTTTTAAGCAAATTAAAATGGACATTCAAGAGCTGTTAAAAATACTTATTTCTAAAATCGAATTAATTCGAGCTCTTCTGTTTCTGTTTGAACAAATTAGTCACTATTATTATTGTCCACATATAAAATTTCACAGCTAGGTTTTGCAACCAATGTTTCGATGCTCGGAGTTTGCTGCTCATACTCCCCCAAGGCCACTTTAAAAAGAACATTTGAAAATACGTGCTTGACATACAGTATGTGAGAGGTGCATGTTCTTCAAGAGCTACATCGCCGCCATCTTTTGATACTGTGCCCTCTGTGACATCAGTCTGAAAAAATAGGGAAAGTAATGAGTATGTTTTACTTTTCAAATTCCAAAGGATACTGAAGAATGACAGAAGGTAGCAAGAAATTTCGAAGTGGAATTTCCCTCACTGCATATGAGACATATGTGGCAAACATGTGCAAATTATGTGTCCTCCGAATACTGGAAGTGAATACATCAACTGCAAAAAAAAAAAAAAAAATAAATAAATAAATAAAATAAAATAAAATAAAATAAAATAAAATAAAAAAATTTAGCATTGTCCTTATGGCAATTGTAGATGCAAATTACTGCTTTCAATATGTAAATGTTGGGTGTCATAGGGACAGAAAGAGAGGGGAGGAGGAGATTGGCTTAGAGGGGGAGAGAAATTGACCTTAGTGAAGGGGAGAGTGACGGAGGGGGTAGGAGGTGATAGAGGAGAGAAGCACATGGGCAGAGAGAAGGGCAAGAGAAGATGGGGAGTGGGAAAAGGAGATGGGCATAAGGGGAAGGTAGACACATCTGGGCAATGCCGAATTTATTTACCTCATTTATAAAATTAATAAATCTTCATATGTTGTTAAATAACAACTTTGTAAATGATTCCTGTAATGTACGATACTCGAACTGTGCTAAAATATGAGATGAATAAAATGTAAAATTAATTTTGTTGTTGTTTTGTGCTTACTTTTAACACTCTGAAATTATAAGTGAATGTTAATTTGTTAAATCATCGTATTATGAAAAAGCCACAGCAAAGTGTGGCCGGTTCAGCTAGTACTACAGTATATAATTGTCATTTTAACTTACAGAGTTTAGTTAAAGAGAAAAGATGAATGAGACTGCTCCTAAAGATTCGAGGGTTTGCCTGTTGGTTTGTCAAGGGCGCTATGGTGTCGAGACTTGATCCACCTTGCTGCAAATTTTTCTGCATCGTAGCAATGCAGTGGTCTACTTATTGAAATGAAAAGTAGATTTGAAAGTGTCGGAATTTGTAAGTGATTTCCCTGATCAGTGAGTGTTAAATTCATGGCTCTAAATCCACGTTCACATTCAGCCGTAGATACAGGTATAACTTCAACTGCTTTCACAAGTTCCTTCACAGAATTGGGCATCTGTTGAGGATTTTCTTTATAGATTCGAAAATCTTTAACTATTGACGCACACGTGCTTTCACGTAATTTAAAAAAAAATGGGTCAAATGGCTCTGAGCACTATGGGACTTAACATCTATGGTCATCAGTCCCCTAGAACTTAGAACTACGTAAACGTAACTAACCTAAGGACAGCACTCAACACCCAGTCACCACGAGGCAGAGAAAATCCCTGACACCGCCGGGAATCGAACCCGGGCGTGGGAAGCGAGAACGCTACCGCACGACCACGAGCTGCGGACTCACGTAATTTAAAATCCACCTTATTACACAAGCGAGTATTTGACATGTCACCATAAAACACACGTTCATAATCATCTGAAGGACACGTATCTGAATGTAATACGGCTACAACCGAAAAGAAATCCAGGTCCTCAAAGCGAATTTTCATATTGTCTACCAAAGACTGAAAAAAATTCTTCCGAAACGTCTGAACTTTGTTATATTCATCACAAGATGGTTCTTTAATTAATACCAGTTCGAATCTGCGCTTTTCCTCCAACTCTTGTACTATCATCCTAATTCGTGGCTAGTCATTTGTTTTCAGTGTTTCAAGAGTTCTGATAGCCACGTCAATTTCCTGTTTTGCTTTACGGACTGAAGAATTTCTGTTCTGCATATAGAATGATAATACTTGCAGAACTTCTAGGGCCTCATAAAGCATAACTAATTCCATTACAAGCAACCACTTTGTGAGATGTTTTAGTAAACCTTCAAATTTAGATCCCTCCTGAACCATCATGTCTCAGTTTTTCAAAAAGATGGACAAGAGAACTGTGACTTTCAAGAAGAGCTCGAACAGCATTAAATGAGGAAGCAACCCAACGACCGCGAAAAATACGGCCTAGTTTTAATAGCTGCGAGGATAATTCTTGTGAAACACTTTGTAGTAGTCTCTGATTTTTGGGACTTCAAGAAAACACAGAATATAAGGAATCTAAAAAAAAACTGTATATGGTATACATCTGGACAGTTAAATCTTTATGTAAATGACTACGCAGTAGAGCGGGTACGCCTTTGTAAGGTGCAAGCATTGTTGAGGCATCATCTGTTGCGATACCTACAAGGTGGTTTTTTAGTACATCATTTGTAATGTCATACTTTTCAAGAGCTGCTAACAGTGTGCTGAAAACGCATTCTCCTGTCCTACTTTCTAATTCAAAAATGTCAAAAAAATAATTGCAAGCAGCTCCCTCAAACTGGCAGGTGTGGCTGAGCGGTTCTAGGCGCTTCAGTCTGGTACGGCGCGACCGCTACGGTCGCAGGTTCGAATCCTGCCTCGGACATGGATGAGTGTGATGTCCTTAGGTTAGTTAGGTTTAAGTGGTTCTAAGTTCTAGGGGACTGACGACCTCAGATGTTAAGTCCCACAGGTCTCAGAGCTACACTCCTGGAAATTGAAATAAGAACACCGTGAATTCATTGTCCCAGGAAGGGGAAACTTTATTGACACATTCCTGGGGTCAGATACATCACATGATCACACTGACAGAACCACAGGCACATAGACACAGGCAACAGAGCATGCACAATGTCGGCACTAGTACAGTGTATATCAACCTTTCGCAGCAATGCAGGCTGCTATTCTCCCATGGAGACGATCGTATAGATGCTGGATGCCGGCCGCGGTGGTCTCGCGGTTCTAGGCGCGCAGTCAGGAACCGTGCGACTGCTACGGTCGCAGGTTCGAATCCTGCCTCGGGCATGGATGTGTGTGATGTCCTTAGGTTAGTTAGGTTTAAGTAGTTCTAAGTTCTAGGGGACTAATGACCACAGCAGTTGAGTCCCATAGTGCTCCGAGCCGTTTTGCTGGATGAAGTCCTGTGAAACGGCTTGCCATGCCATTTCCACCTGGCGCCTCAGTTGGACCAGCGTTCGTGCTGGACGTGCAGACCGCGTGAGACGACGCTTCATCCAGTCCCAAACATGCTCAATGGGGGACAGATCCGGAGATCTTGCTGGCCAGGGTAGTTGACTTACACCTTCTAGAACACGTTGGGTGGCACGGGATACATGCGGACGTGCATTGTCCTGTTGGAACAGCAAGTTCCCTTGCCGGTCTAGGAATGGTAGAACGATGAGTTCGATGACGGTTTGGATGTACCATGCACTATTCAGTGTCCCCTCGACGATCACCAGAGGTGTACGGCCAGTGTAGGAGATCGATCCCCACACCATGATGCCGGATGTTGGCCCTGTGTGCCTCGGTCGTATGCAGTCCTGATTGTGGCGCTCACCTGCACGGCGCCAAACACGCATACGACCATCATTGGCACCAAGGCAGAAGCGACTCTCATCGCTCAAGACGACACGTCTCCATTCGTCCCTCCATTCACGCCTGTCGCGACACCACTGGAGGCGGGCTGCACGATGTTGGGGCGTGAGCGGAAGACGGCCTAACGGTGTGCGGGACCATAGCCCAGCTTCATGGAGACGGTTGCGAATGGTCCTCACCGATACCCCAGGAGCAACAGTGTCCCTAATTTGCTGGGAAGTGGCGGTGCGATCCCCTACGGCACTGCGTAGGATCCTACGGTCTTGGCGTGTATCCGTGCGTCGCTGCCGTCCGGTCCCAGGTCGACGGGCACGTGCACCTTCCGCCGACCACTGGCGACAACATCGATGTACTGTGGAGACCTCACGCCCCACGTGTTGAGCAATTCGGCGGTACGTCCACCCGGCCTCCCGCATGCCCACTATATGCCCTCGCTCAAAGTCCGTCAACTGCACATACGGTTCACGTCCACGCTGTCGCGGCATGCTACCAGTGTTAAAGACTGCGATGGAGCTCCGTATGCCACGGCAAACTGGCTGACAGTGACGGCGGCGGTGCACAAATGCTGCGCAGCTAGCGCCATTCGACGGCCAACACCGCGGTTCCTGGTGTGTCCGCTGTGCCGTGCGTGTGATCATTGCCCTCTCGCAGTGTCCAGAGCAAGTATGGTGGGTCTGACACACCGGAGTCAATGTGTTCTTTTTTCCATTTCCAGGTGTGTATTTGAACCAACTCCTTCAAAGGACAAACGTAAATATATTATTAAACAAGTTTTATTTGAAACCGTTGTACTTTCGTCCATCAAGATACTAAAGTTTGTACCCGATACTACAAGGAAGTGAGCAAGATTCTTTTTCATTTCTTCTCGTACAAACATAATTAAATTTCGGCATGCATGGTCAGAATGAAGCATATTATCTACTGATAAACCATTAAGCTTTTGTAGTTCGATTACTGCAGGATACGATTTGAATGATAATTTCTGTTTAGCTGTTATATATGCAGATCTGAACAACGAAGGTGTTGCGATTACTTTTTCTTGATGCTGCTTTCCCCACAATTTTTCACTTTCTCTCACTCATTTTTCTAAAGTTTTATTTTATACTCATGATTTCTACGCACTTCATGTGTGATTTGCACTTTGCATGATGCCCGATTTTATCATTTAGTTTTTTGGCGTATTAGCAGAAACACCACCTAAAAACGCGTTATCGATACGCACAAATTCACTGCTTTACACCTGAAGTTCAAGAACTTGTGAACACACTGCATATTACTAAGTTTTTGTCATTTACAGACAGCCACGGCTTAGTCTTTTGCCAGTTTTGAAAACGTGATAAGGCAACACAATTTGCTACTATAATCTCAAGAATATTGTTACTCCCTTTCCTACCTTGAGACGTGTCATAGTTTTCAGTCACCGGAGATTCAGTCTCTTCCCCTGCATTAGCACCATCATTACCGTTTCCTTTTTTACATTCACTGCCTGTTTTAACTCTTTTGGCACCACTGTTAGTGTCCGGACTGTCAAAGTTAGTACACGTATCAGGTAATGCACTGCTCTTAAGGAAATCAGAAATTTTGCTTTGTTTAAATGACATCCTGAAATTCCGTAGTTCTTACAGGCCCGGACGCACTCAACTCACTAATGAAGCCACTGAAGCGGGAACGTGTGAAGATCGCCGCGTGTTTGGCGAACGCGAGGCAACGAACGAACGGCACCAATTAATTTGCTGGGGAGCCTGTGTTTAGCTCCACCCACGTGGTTCGCGGCTAGCGAAGTCCGACTGTCCGATCCCGTCTGGCAGGCACCGTTGCTCACTTCGCACTACTCTGTGCTTTCGCCCCAGGCGCGTTAGTCCGCGCCATACCGTTGCCAAAAGGTGGCCTAACGGTAAATGTTCACACAGGTACCGGGCCGGTCACCACCCTGTGTCAGGGCCCGGGGTGGGAATTTCGGCCCCCAGCCCACCCAACTCTGCGGTACGACTGCTGCGGTTCGACTGCCACACTACTTCCCTCGCAAGTAAACCTTAGACAAAAGCAACAATGACAACATGAGAATGATTATTTAGTTCTAAATGTTTTGAAATGCTTAACTACGACCTAACACTTTTTCAAAATTAATAAGTAAACATATTAATAGTAAGACTGTATTAAAAACTTTCAGTGTTCGGCCCCACAAATCCCGGGTTGGGATGCATAAACTAAAACCAGAGTAGGGGATGGTCTGATACAGAGGGAGGGAAATCCCCCCATCCCCCCCTGCAAATCGCACAGTGTTTATACTTCCACCATCGTCAGTGATTTTGCTGGCCAAACTGCAAAACTCAGAAACTACTTACAGTGTCTTACTTCCTAATCCAGTTCACTCAACACCGTCTCATTTAATTCGACCGCATTTGCTTTCGTTGCTGATAATCTTTCAACTTCCTTTCAAAAAACTATCCATTCCGTTCAAATCCTGTTCCAGGTCCTTTACTGTCTGATAGAACTACAATGTCGCAGACAAACATCAGAGTTTTTATTTCTTTCCTGACCTTTTAACCCCTTGACAAATGTCTGCTTGGTTTGGTTTACTGCTTCCCAATGTGAAGATTGAATGACATCGGGGCTGGGCTACAACACTGCCTACCTCCTTTTTCAATTACTACTTCTCTTCCGAGTCCTTCTGCTCTTGTAACTGTAGTCTGGTTTATGTCAGCTAATATCCACTGCGCTGTTGTGTTACAGGATATTGGCCTGTCGACTGGACGGACGTAGTATCCCCCTGTTGTCAATGACAGCATTCGATAGTCAATTCGTTACTATTGACCCCCTCTGTCAGCTCTTTAACTGACCTTACGCGAGGGATGCCCGCCGCTCCAGGCTTCTACCAAGAAAATAAATCTCTGGCAGTACCAGGGATTGAACTCAGGGGCTAACAACGTACTGCTATGAAGCAAAAGGTATACTACTGCTCGCATTCCTCAAGAACAGCTTGTCGTAGGGTATTAGAGTGCGACTGAACTTCGACCTAGAACAGTATCCATATCCTGTGGAAATTTCATCAAGGTCGATCAACTCGGTGGTAGTGGGCCTAAAGCTTACTGCAGTCATGCTCTCGTGCTTCGCTAGATGATCTCGTGTACCAGCACTGATGACACAAGAAATGAGACTGATCTACAAATCAGAGCATTTACAAAATATATATCGTCAGTGGCGGCGTCCGTCAAAGTAGAAACCATTTGAGCTCACGCATGTTAGTACAGGATACTTCCAGTGCAGAAATCATTTCTCATTTTCAGTGAGGGTGCGCAGAACTTCCGTATTTTTATCTTCCGATGGGCACACTAACACATCTGCAGTAAACTACTCGCCTATTGCCGTTGAGTTCATATACAGGGTGTTACAAAAAGGTACGGCCAAACTTTCAGGAAACATTCCTCACACAAATAAAGAAAAGATGTTACGTGCACATGTGTCCGGAAACGCTTAATTTCCATGTTAGAACTCATTTTAGTTTCGTCAGTATGTACTGTACTTCCTCGATTCACCGCCACTTGGCCCAATTGAAGGAAGGTAATGTTGACTTCGGTGCTTGTGTTGACATGCGACCCATTGCTCTACAGTGCCAGCATCAAGCACATCAGTACGTAGCATCAACAGGTTAGTGTTCATCACGAACGTGATTTTGCAGTCAGTGCAATGTTTACAAATGCGGAGTTGGCAGATGCCTATTTGATGTATGGATTAGCACGGGCAATAGCCGTGGCGCGGTACTTTTGTATCGATACAGATTTCCAGAACGAAGGTGTCCCGACAGGAAGACGTTCGAAGCAATTGATCGACGTCTTAGGGAGGACGGAACATACCAGCCTATGACTCGCGACTGGGGAAGACCTAGAACGACAAGGACACCTGCAATGGACGAGGCAATTCTTCGTGTAGTTGACGATCCTAATGTCAGCGTCAGAGAAGTTGCTGCTGTACAAGGTAACGTTGACCACGTCACTGTATGGAGAGTGCTACGGGAGAACCAGTTCTTTCCGTACCATGTACAGCGTGTGCAGGCACTATCAGCAGCTGATTGGCCTCCACTGGTACACTTCTGCGAATGGTTCATCCAACAATGTGTCAATCCTCATTTCAGTGCAAATGTTCTCTTTAGGGATGAGGCTTCATTCCAACGTGATCAAATTGTAAATTTTCACAATCAACATGTGTGGGCTGACGAGAATCTGCACGCAACTGTGCAATCACGTCATCAACACAGATTTTCTGTGAACGTTGGGGCAGGCATTGTTCGTGATGTCTTGATTGGGCCCCATGTTCTTCCGCCTACGCTTAATGCAGCACGTTATCATGATTTCATACGGGATACTCTACCTGTGCTGCTAGAACATGTGCCTTTCCAAGTACGACACAACATGTGGTTCACGCACGATGGAGCTCCTGCTCATTTCAGTCGAAGTGTTCGTACGCTTCTCAACAACAGATTCGGTGACCGATGGATTGGTAGAGGCGGACCAATTCCGTGGCCTCCACGCTCTCCTGACCTCAACCCGCTTGACTTTCGTTTATGGGGGCATTTGAAAGCTCTTGTCTATGCAACCCCGGTACCAAGTGTAGTAAAGACTCTCCGTGCTCGTATTGTGGAGGGTTGGGATACAATATGGCATTCTCCAGGGCTGCATCAGCGCATCAGGGATTCCATGCGACGGAGGGTGGATGCCTGTATCCTCGCTAACGGAGGACATTTTGAACATTTCCTCTAACAAAATGTTTGGTCACGCTGGTACGTTCTGTTGCTGTGTGTTTCCATTCCATGATTAATGTGAAGAGAAGTAATAAAATGAGCTTAACATGGAAAGTAAGCATTTCCGGACACATGTCCACATAACATATTTTCTTTCTTTGTGTGTCAGGAATGTTTCCTGAAAGTTTGGCCGTACCTTTTTGTAACACCCTGTGTAGTGATGAAACTTGCGACAACATAAGGAGACAGCTCTCGATTTTAAAAAAAAAAAAATGTAAAATTCCACCCTTTCCATCTCCTATATTTCGATGGTTTTGAGTGGTCGCAAATTAAATTAAAAGCAATTGCAAACAGGCGCGGATGTAGGGTTCAACTTTAGGAGAGAGGGGGGGGGGGGGGTTATGCTTTGTTACAGACCCTCCCTCCCCAGCTGTAGCTCCCCAAATATAATTTACCGTTATCCCCACCTTTATATATCACAGATACCTAATATAATAATAATAATGATAACAGATATGCAATGTATTAATGTAATAATTTGTTTACATCAATAAAAAAATGGGACTCAACTGCTGTGGTCATAAGTCCCCTAGAACTTAGAACTATTTAAACCTAACTAACCTAAGGACACCACACATATCCATGCCCGAGGCAGGATTCGAACCTGCGACCGTAGCAGTCGCGCGGTTCCGGACTGAGCACCTAGAACCGCTAGACCACCGCGGCCGGCTTACATCAATCTGTACTATGCTGGGAATTAGGGATTCGCAACACAGTTTAGTCCCGCGCCATCTGGTAGTTGATCATGCGTTCCTACCGCGGTAGAGCGCATTCGAATTCGTAGTTGTATTTAGTGCGTGGAGGTCATCAGATCTCATTAAAATTTTCATTGCTTGTGGCTCGGAGCACTATGAGACTTAACTTCTGAGGTCATCAGTCCCCTAGAACTTAGAACTACCTAAACCTAACTAACCTAATGAGATCACACACATCCATGTCCGAGGCAGGATTCGAACGGTAGCGCTCGCACAATTCCAGACTGTAGCGCCTAGAACCGCTCGGCCACTCTGGCCGGCCATTGATTGTGGGAGTAGAAGATGTAATTAAGAGCAAAGTTTGAGCTATTTTTTTGGTGTTATATTAGTGTGTTAATTCTATTATGTATGTTAATTTGGAAGGTTTTTTAACAGATTTGTACGTGTCATTTTGGGGAAAACTTCTTAATGTGTTTAAGAGAATAATTTCAAACATAAGAGTTTTACTATACAAATAAGAGTGGACATTTCGTGAATTTAGAATGCAGTTAGCTGCCGAGCTGTAACGAAAGTTAAATAGGTGATTTCTACAATGGGCAGTATTAGTTTTAAAGTCTCTAATTAGATGCTGCAAAAATTGTAGGCAAATGATAAAATGTTAGTCGACTTGTGGTGTCGAATAAATTACATAGCATGAAAGATATGTTTTATAGTGGAAATATGGACAGAATATTTGAAGTGTCGACCTGAATCAAATATATTTTGCTTGCGATCTTGTCTTTGAATGTATCAATTCCATTGGCCTGATCTATGGAGATTAGGGAAGTTGTATGATTACTGGTAACTGTACCACAGTCGTATTTCAACAGCTATTGTTCTTCAGCACTGAAGCCGACTGCGGATTGACGCGTGTTTCGGCTCACTAGATGGCCAAGGGCGTCATGAATTTCAACAGAGGCGGCTGGCTGGACTGCCAACCATCTAAACTTCGACGCCAGGGCGCAGGATCGCATGCTTTATCAGTGATAGTGAAGTGCTACGATGTAGTGGTCAAAGCAAAATGTGCTACCAAAAGGACGCAAAAGCGCTAAAAAACTTTTGAAAAGAAAGAGCTGACTCGAGAGTTTATTTCAGTTTTTGTTTATTTTGACATTTAATTAATATGTCTTAATTTTATATAATTTGTGTTACGTTTAGAAAATTTATTCTGATAATATGACATACCCTAGGAGGTACATGCCGTCTCGTACACTTACATTATTATTTTATATACGTCGAATATGGTGTTAATTAATGTGCCAATTTAGAGAGCTAATATGCCGCATTAACTGGAGACGTATAACGCTACGGCTATTTAGGCGAGCTAGTCGGCCGGCCAGTATTGGTATGAGGTGAGACAAGCTTGTTGTACGGATAAACAATAGCGGACCCTGGTGTCAGGGGACGCCGCGGCAGTTCCGGCTTCTGGCGAGGTGACCGGTAAGGGCGAGTTAAGGTACAAAGACTTGCTGCATCGACGAAAATGTGGAAAATCCCGAGGCTGGAAATTTGGACGGCCGTTAGTCGCATGGCCTTTGAGCAGAGGATGATCCAAGAAAGCCGGCCGAAGTGGCCGAGCGGTTCTAGGCGGTACATACAGTCTGGAACCGCGCGACCGCTACGGTCGCAGGTTCGAATCCTGCCTCGTGCATGGATCTGTGTGATGTCCTTGGGTTAGTTAAGTTTAAGTAGTTCTAATTCCTAGGGGACTTATGACCACAGCAGTTGCCCGCATCTCGTGGTCGTGCGGTAGCGTTCTCGCTTCCCACGCCCGGGTTCCCGGGTTCGATTCCCGGCGGGGTCAGGGATTTTCTCTGTCTCGTGATGGCTGGGTGTTGTGTGATGTCCTTAGGTTAGTTAGGTTTAAGTAGTTATTAGTTCTAGGGGACTGATGACCTAAGATGTTAAGTCCCATAGTGCTCAGAGCCATTTGAACTATTTGATCCAAGAAATGGCGAAGTGTTAAACAATTTTAAAGATGGCTAAGTTACAGCTCTTCGAGAGTCGACAATAACTCACATCAAATATTAATGCATATGTGAATATGTCTGCGATCTCAGAAAAATGAGGCACATCCAATGAGACAACAACATCTCAATATATCTAAAACTAACTAAACTAAACTCCGCCCGAACATGCCATGAAGGCCCAACGGTACCGACCGGCCGCCGTGTCATTCTCGGTCCACGAACGTCACTGGGTGCGGATATGGAGGGGCACGTGGTCAGCACACCTCTCTCCCGGCCGTATGTCAGTTTACGAGACCGGAACAGCTACTTCTCAATCGAGTAGCCCCTCAGTTTGACTCACAAGGGTTGAGTGGACCCCGCTTGCTAACAGCGCCCGGTCACCGATCCAAGTGCTAGCCCAGCCCGACAGCGCTTAACTTCGGTGAGTTGACGGGAACCGCTGTTACCACTGCGGCAAGGCCGTTAGCCTATGTGTAAAACTACCGAAGTTAATATCTGACAATGAGCAAACATTTTCACAATGAGTCTCTGAATTATCAACTTTTAGCCGCTTCATGAGATTTCAACAAACGTTACCTCAGATGACAGCATTGCACTATAGTCATCATCCCTGAAATCTACGATCTGTACCTATTTTATCTATTGATTTACAACGTCTGTTTCATTATGCAAATGTTTCTCAGAACATTGTATCCGCCACAATTACACATCAAATGAACACAGCAGCAGTACCTCACATTTTTCCATACTTATGTTTTTATTTAATGAACAGTTCCTATTTTCGCAGTAACTTTATTTAAATGTTGATTGCAGGTGCTATTACAAAACAGTGCTGATTTAAAAGAGGTAAATCGTATGTGCTAGTAGACACCACAACTGGAAAGAGAACCAAAAGACGCTTCTGTAAAGAAGGCATAAATAACTGTTTAAACAATACTTAAGGATAATCTGTTGTCATTTACCGTGAGCTGAATGCTAGCTTATTTATTTATGAAACAATTAATTCTTATATTTATTGTAAATTATCTAAAGTAGGGAACCGCGCTGCTGCTGCGGTCGCAGGTTCGAATCCTGCCTCGAACATGGATGTGTCTGATATAGTTAGGTTAGTTAGGTTTAAGTAGAAGTCTAGGCGACTGATGACCTCAGATGTTAAAGTCCATAGTGCTTAGAGCCTTTTGAACCATTTATTAGTTTGGTACGGAAAGTGGTCAACTGGAATTAAATTATTTCTGTAGATCTTAAACACGATGCATTTTGGGATGGCCTCCAGCTAATAGAAAAGCAGATAGTAGTGGAACACTACGGGAGTCATGCGGAGACTGGGACAACTCGAGCGAAGAGCTCCAGGGAGCGATTCTGGACACTTTTACGTTCGTTCTTGAAGAAGGCAGACCTGCCTGCGATATAATACTTTATTCGGTAGTGTGGCTAATAGGTTCTGGGCGGTGAGCGGTCGCTATGAAACATACTGTGTCGAGTCCTGGAAGAAGGCAGAGCTGTCTAGAATAACGCGCGTAATTCATCCATACAGACGATTGTTTCTCGACAGTGAACCACCGCTACAATACTCTAAAATTTGAGGGGACTTTATGTTTCGTGAGGTCTGAATGTTCCGGAGTAGGATTCTAACTTTCGCCGCTTGATTTTCAGAACTGAGAATAGACAGAGTATGAGTTACTATTCTTCCTATCGTGCGTGTTAATTTGTGAATAATCCTGTTGAAGGCTGAACTACACTCATGCTCATAAATTAAGGATAACGCTGATACATGGTGGAACAAGGCTCTGGTGGGCGGTTTGCGGGTTCAAATCACCTCCGGGTATGACCATACGGTGCATCTGACCTACGGACGTCGCACGGTGGCGCTGGTAGCAGTCCACATACGCAGAGGTGTGCTGGTGCATGTCAGAGTACGGTGCAGCGAGTGAGTGTGCAGACGTTTTCGGATGTGCTAATGATGACTGTGTGTTGAAAATGGCTCAAAGAACACATATTGATGTTATGAGGGGTAGAATACTAGGGCGACTGGAGGCTGGTCAAACACAGCAGATCGCAGTACGGGCCCTCCGTGTGCCACAAACTGTGATTCCAAGATTATGGCAACGATTCCAGCAGACAGGAAACGTGTCCGGGCGCTACAGTACGGGACGCCCACAGTGTACAACGCCACAAGAAGACCGATATCTCACCATGAGTACCCAAAGACGGCCACGCAGTACTGCAGGTAGCCTTACTCGGGATCTTACCGCAGCCACTGGAACAGTTGTCTCCAGACACACAGTCTACAGACGACTCAACAGTCATGGCTTATTTGCCTGGAGACCGGAAAGGTGCATTCCACTGACCCATGGTTACAGAAGAGACCGTAAAGCCTGGTGTCAAGAACACAGTACATGGTCTTTGGAACAGTGGTCCCAGGTTATGTTCACGGACGAGTCCAGGTATAGTCTAAACAGTGATTCTCGCCGGATTTTCATCTGGCGTAAACCAGGAACCAGATATCAACCCCTTAATGTCCTTGAGAGAGACCTGTATGGAGGTCGTGGTTTGATGGTGTGAGGTGGGATTATGATTGGTGCACGTCCACCCCTGCAGAGGAACTGTAACGGATCAGGTGTATCGGGACGTCATTTTGCACCATTATGTCTGCCTTTTAAGGGTTGCAATGGGTCCCACCTTCCTCCAGATGGATGATAACGCACGGCCCACCGAGCTGCCATCGTGGAGGAGTACCTTGAAACAGAAGATACCAGGCGAATGGAGTGGCCTGCCTGTTCACCAGACCTAAACCCCATCGAGCACGTCTGGGATTCTCTCGTTCGACGTATCGCTGTTCGTCTTCAAAGCGCTAGGACACTTCAGAGGCTCCGACAGGCACTGCTCGACCACTGATCCAGAGTATGCCAACCTGTTGTGCGGCCTGTGTACGTGTGCATGGTGATCGTATCCCATGCTGATGTCGGGGTACATGCGCAGGAAAGTGGCGTTTTGTAGCACATGTGTTTCGGGACGGTTTTCTCAACTTATCACCAATACCGTGGACTTACAGATCTGTGTCGTATGTCTTCCCTATGTGCCTACGCTATTAGCGCCATTTTTGTGTAGTGCCACGTTGTGTGACACCACATTCCGCAATTATCCTTAATTTATGAGCATGAGTGTATTTTGATCCGGTGAAACTTTCGTCTACTGTGATTACGAATTGGACATGTGTTCGCGAGTCTTCGATACTACTTAGTTTGGGGATTTTGCTACCATTCTCGTATGCTCTCAACTTAACTTCATTGCATTTGGTAAAGGTATTTTCTGTCTGTGTTTTAACTGAATAGCGTAGGACTACTTCCCGTTTAACTGAGATGTCCTTTTTTGATTAAACATTATTCAACAAATTCTCTATCGTCTACATCAATAATTACAGTAGTTAGAATAGAATCCTTGTTCTTAAATTAAACATTTATATCTTATTTTGTATTATTGTGTATTTTATTAATTCGCAATTCTAGCCTACGCAAAGATATTTGACTGAAGGACCACACCTACAGGTTACTATTTTCAGCGAGTTAGCAGCGGGGCATGAAAGCAGACGTGCACGGCTCGGCACTATGCCTACATCGAGCTATTCTTTTTAAACAGAGCCATGCACGACCAATATCAGGCAAAGTCGCAACTGGTTTGCTCGTATGGGATGCTGTGTGGAAGAGCAACTACTCAGCAGCAGTAACCGTTAGGTACAGTCGCATAGTGTGCCAACTGCAGCGACAAGGCGAGGCTAAAAGTGGCATGGAGTGACAGGGAAGAGTGTCAGCGGCGACTGAAGGCAGCATCAACTTGGATCCAGCCGCTGGACCCGCATGCTGTGCCAGGCCTTGGGTGGTGCACTGTATAGTCTTGTTTATGGTCTGGTGTGGCTGGCCCACGGAGGTGACCGGCTACCAGTGGTGCCCAAGAGGGTGGGTGGGTCTTGGATGCTGGCAGTCCGTGTTTGCGGCCCCGTGCGTAGGGAGGACGGGGCAGCTGCTCTTATGAGGAGCTACAGGGAGCATCTGCGAAGATGTGGGAGTATGCTCCACACTCGCGACTGTCTGAGAGGTCAGTCATTTAGATGTGGCGGAGCAGGAAGTTCATGTACCAAGGCAGCCTGTGGGGTCTGGCATCTGGGCTTGCTGCCAATACGGGGTATCGGTTCCTGCCTGGGCTAGGGGACAGTGTTTAAGTTCATGGATCCAGGGAAGGCGGTGCTAAAGGGGGGTAGTGTGTAACTGGCCACGACTGTTAAAAGAGGTTGTGCCACTTGTGTTCAGTGCTAATCTTTGTTGTCCAGACGACTTTGTCTGCCTGGGCCTTCAGTTTAAATTGTGCAAGTAATCGTATTTCCATAACGGCAAAGCCACTGTAGCCGCCAGTATGTTAAAACCTAAGAATCTGTATTTAGCGGAAATTATACTCAACGAATCCTTAATCTGTTTTATACTGTTGGCATTGGCTGAGTCGTTCAAGTGATTTATTGTACCCTGTGGTTAGCAGTGGGCAACCTGGGTCAATGTGTTTCATTATCTTGCGAGGGGCCGGGGCAAGCAGTGTATTTAACACTAAATTCTTCCAGAATCTTTGTATGGAGATGATGTTCTAAGCCGCCCCCCCCCCTTTTCTAACTCCGACTTTTGCTGTTGCACATGGATTAAGAAGAAACGCGAACTGACTGTAGTCGACCCTGCAAGTGGAGTAGAAAAAAGTTTGGCACCTGCAATAATTTAATTTGATAGAAATTAATCTGATATAGGAAAGTTTCATTAAAGCAGTGATAAATGAAAGGGTTGCTCTACCGATCTACAGAATGAAAGTTCTGTCCAAAATAACAATTTGATTTATTATGACTAAACTCAAATTAATAAACAAAACACATGAAACATTTACAATACGTCAAATTTGATACTCAAATAAATGCTGTGAAGGTGAAGTTGTCCATAAACTAGCTTGTGACATTTATGACCAAGTCGCATGTGGAGCCAATTCCTTGCAACTCAAATCTTAAGAGATAGACCCAGCCAACCCAAAATTAATTGCTGCTACAGTAGTGAGAACTCAGACAACGAACACCCAAGACAGAACCACGTTAGAAAAGACGGAAACAGGAGCGCTCTGCTGAGCTCTGATAATCACCTAGCAAAATTCCCTAATCTGCCAGTGCTGTGGAAATACATTACCAAGCTGTCTTCTTAACTGCAAGCACACAATCTGGCGTACCGGAAGCGATGGATGATTGCTTCGACGTCCCGTCGTGGTAATGATAATGTCACGAGTATAGCCCGAAACAAATTATCCTGGTCTGGTTGTTCCAGACTAAAGACTTCCTAGCAAATACAAATGCGCCTCTGAAGGAGACGAAGAAGGCTCGCCACACAATCACTGAGAGTACAGTAATTGATTTTAACAAACGAAGTCACGCAGTAACTCCGATACAGTCAACTTTAGCCAAAACTGTTCAAGACGGACAACATAGGCCGCTTGTACGCAGAATACTGAATTGCCAACTGTACTCGGAAAGTTACGTTGAAGTCAAAAAGTTACAATTAAATGAAAGTATATTAGACAGCCAACGGAAGGCAGGCTGTCCAGAGCAGCGAGAGCTCAGTCTTGTAACTTACTCCGATCGAAAGACGAAAGACGAAAGCCGACTCTCTCAAGAGCACCCGTACAACCCGAACACAGAACATATACGCCTCCTCGACAGTGGTTAAATCGGGCCAATCAGCAACTCGAAAACCGGCGGAAAATTCCATTCTATTGCCGAAGCACTACTATTGCACCAATGGAGATACTTTCCGCCTATTGCTGCGCCGATTTTGCTACGTCACGGAGTAATCCTCTGAGCAAGCAAATCACAGTTATGATTTTGCAGAAAACGCGGGAATATTCCCGTCAAGACTGCCTGGGAACACAAGTCATTCCTAGGCCTCACTCGTAGCCCGTCAGAAAGTGTTTTCACTAAGTTTGTGCGAAGTAACGGAATCTCAAACCCCAACCGCTCCTTCAGATCCCTGTGGGCGTGTCGCCCCCGCTCTTATGACAATGTCGGCGTCTGGACAGCATCCACTAAGCTCCCTCACACCCTTTGGCTTAACCCTTTCAAAACCAGCAGAGCCCGCCTGTCACCGGACCACCCGGGTGGCGAGAGACGCTGTGTGGGCAGTCCGCATGTGAAGGAATAGCGACTTCTCACCACATGCAATTAGAAAATATTAACAACTTTTGAGTTCTCAATGCTAGCCTTGTAATGACCAGCTCGGCTATAGTTCCCCAAATCGAATTACTCAGAGTAAGATATAAATATGAGAGGGGGCAAGTCACTGTGTGCGTAGTAAAGGCATGCCACCTCTCAATCTGAGTACTGTCTTCTTGTCACTGAGTCTGTAGAATTAATATGGAGTGTCGGCTTCTGCTGATGTTTTTTTATTACTACACCCAGGACTGATATTTGATTATTCTGGCTCATTCTATTATTGTTTTACAGCTTGAATAATTGTTTGTGGTACATTGCTTTGTGACGCTCGCATTGCAAAGTTAAAACTATTCTAAGGATCAGAGGATTTGAATGTGTCTTCTGCTGTATTAGACATTAAGTTTACGTTTGTATTTTCCCTATGTTTCGCCTTGTGTGTTGTAGTGATATGAAATATTCAATCGTATCTTTACTGGTCTTCCAGCGGCAGTGATATGTGATAAGCCGAATTCATACTTTAATCAAACTGTGACTTTTAATTAGATATTGTTCGCATGTAACCAAAAAACGGGTTTTATTTCGTTCCATGAACGGCGCAGTCAGAAACTGGCAGAGACGGCAGTCTTCACATCCGAGAGAGCAGTTAATGCTACCGGACATACTCGTCTTCCAACTCGACGGCCACAGGGATGAAGATGATGTCAAGACCGCCAAGTTCTTGCTATGCCTATTTAAAAGCAACGTAAAAAGAAAGAACGATATAATTTGTATCCAAAAAAGTTTCAATCGGTTTGGAGATGTTGAAAGGTCAAGAGTTGTAATTTGATCTTGTTATTAACAGTTATTATGTTACACGACGCTATGTGCATTGTGTTTAAATGAAACTTTTGTGAAGTTTATGGAATTAATTCGAAGATTTTGGTGTTCTGATTTATTGTGAAAATTTCGTGAGAGAATCTTGGAAGAACTGATGCTAAAAAAAAAAGTAAAGCCCTTTTCGAAAATACATATTAAAGATGAGAATGAAATACTGGCATGTTATTTAGTTATAGCATTCTAAACAGTTCAGTGAAGTGAATGTTGATATTTAAACACGATTTGCATATAATTTGAAAGGATATTATGTTGTGAGCGTATCAATATATTCTGCGGAGGTAACGATGATCTCTATTGAAAAAATTAAGCGAAATAAAAGTTTTAAATGTTTGAACTTTCATTCTATTATAGGCTCACATCTCTCGAATAAGTGAAGAATATTTCGAATCCGTATGACAATGTTTATAAAGAAACTGACGGTACGCCAATAAAATGTTTTTAGAGAACAGAGGTACTGTGACTCGTCGAGTCGACGGATCGTAAAGATGATTGCGAGATAGCGATACGATATTTGTAAGTGTAACTTGTAATCTGACGAATAAGTAGCTACACCACCTTAAGTACGTACTGCTGCAAAAAAATGGCTCGGAGCACTATGGGACTCAACTACTGTGGTCATCAGTCCCCTTGAACTTAGAACTACTTAAACCTAACTAACCTAAGGACATCACACACATCCATGCCCAAGGCAGGATTCGAACCTGCGACCGTAGCAGTCGCACTGTTCCGGACTGTGCGCCTAGAACCGCGAGACCACCGCGGCCGGCGTACTGCTGCAACTAACCTGCAGTGATGTGGGAAGATGCAGATACGACGTAAAAAAGAGGCGAGCAGAGAAACAATATAGCTTCGATGCCAATTAATTTTTTAAGAGAATGAAATAATATTCGGAAAAACTCGAGGAATACCGCGTGCTCTTTAGGAGATCAGATGAAAAGCTTAACATGCTCTCGTCTTTAACGAGCATAATGTTATAATTAAAAACAATAATGATGAAAATTCCTAACTTATACGCAGTTATTCTGCGCGAGATATGTGTAACGCAAAAGCTTATTGCAAGGATTTCACCGTATAGTTAAATATTGAAATCACTGAAAGTATTACTTACAGTCAGGCGTATCTGAACTCCTTCCATATCCGAATCCGACAAATACATTTCAGTACTGGAACTATTATCTGCTATACTGATTACGAATCTATCAGTGGAATTCAAGGATCCAGGCGTCATATTTTCTCCTTCTTTTACCACGTGCCGTTCTGTATTCTGCCAACCCTCGGCAGTGACGTGTGACAGAGCTTCATGCATTAGTTGCAGAACTTCTGGCGGCTTAAGTGCCTTATTTCTCTCCCATAATTTGGCTCCAGATCAGTTCTTTTGGATTCATACTGCAGTAGTACAGTGCCAACTGTAAACATGCAGAATTTGTATGGCGTGCTCGGTGTCGCGAAAACTACTGTTTTCCATGTTTCCGCGACCCTTATCACTCTGGCTCATGTAAGACCACTTCTGTTGTGTAAAACTATGGTCGTAGTCCAGATAAAGACTATTCGATTTTTCATTTTTGTCCTAAAATTTGATGTATTATGTTTTCTTGATTTGAACAATCTTTGTTAATAATCTTATAAAATATCGATAATCAAGAATTTATACTTGCAACGTAAACTGAAATTTTGCGTGCAATACGTAATTAGGAATAAAATTACGTGCACTTTTCATTAAAATGATGATTAGATATGTCCTGATTAGCATATATTTGATGAATTTTACATTTAAAAGATGTGGTATTCCAGACTGAACGAAAAAACGAAGACCACGGAGAGATTTGAACCATCGATCCAAAGCTTGCACCGTTTTACCATACCGCAAGATAACCAACTCAATGCATTTCGTTTTCAAACAACTGAAGTATACTTGGAAAAAATCAGGGCTGATTTTTTTCTGTAAATTTATGAAAAACGTTAAGAACAACATCTTTCTCGCCACCTTTAACGGTGCTCCACGGGCGAGTTTCACTAAGGAGCAGCCATTTTCTCAGTGCGTATAAACAACTGACAATCAGAGCACAACAGTAGAGACTGTACTGCACACGATTTTTGAAATAAAAACTACATAACTAAGGCATGGTTAAGATTTCGTTTGCCGTAACATAATAATAAGGTATCTCCTCACACAATGGATCTACTTCCAATAGGGTAACAACACAGTGTACATTTGCTACGGCTGCTGACAAATCATCACGTTTATATTTGTTTACATCAGGTTTACTCTTATGATGAACGAATTACAGTGTCCCAATCAAACTGCCACTCAACCAGTAACCAAATTTGGAGGCGTGTGTCTGTAGTTCAACCATGCCTAGACGGTCAATACCGCAGTTCGATAGCGTCCGCATTGTTACTTTGTGGCAGGAAGGGCTCGCAACAAGGGAAGTGTCCAGGTGTCTCGGAGTGAACCAAAGCGATGGAGATACAGAGAGACAGGAACTGTCGATGACATGCTTCACTCAGGCCGCCCAAGGGCTACTACTGCAGTGGATGACCGACACCTACGGATTATGGCTCGGAAGAATTCTGACAGCAATGCCACCATGATGAATAATGCTTTTTGTACAGCCACAGGTCGTCGTGTTACGACTCAAAACTGTGCGCAGTAGGCTGCATGATGCACAGCTTCACTACCGACTTCCATGGCAATGTCCATGAAGCCGGCCAGTGTGCCCGAGCGGTTCTAGGCGCTTCAGTCTGGAACCGCGAGACCACTACGGTCGCAGGTTCGAATCCTGCCTTGGGCATGAATGTGTGTGATGTCTTTAGGTTAGTTAGGTTTAAGTAGTTCTAAGTTCTACGGGTCTGATGACCTCAGATGTTAAGTCTCATGGTGCTCAGAGTCATTTTTGATGTCCATCATTGCAACTATGACACCATGCAGCGCGGTACAAATGGGCCCAGCAACATGCCGAATGAACCGCTCAGTATTGGCATTAGGTATTCTTCGCCGGTAAGTGCTGCGTATGCCTTCAACCAGGCAATCGTCGGAGACGTGTTTGGAGGCAACCCGATCAGGCTGAACGCCTTAGACACACTGTCCAGCGAGTGCAGCAAGGTGGAGGTTCCCTGATGGTTTTTTTTGTGGGGGGCATCATGTAGGGCCGACATACGCCGCTGGTGATCATGGAAGGCGCCGGAACGATGTCATCCTCCAACCGATAGTGCAACCACATCGGCAGCATATTGGCGAGGCATTCGTCTTCATGGACGACAATTCGCGCCCTCATTGTGCACATTTTGCGAATGACTTCCTTTAAGATAACGACATCGCTCGACTAGAGTGGCCAGCATGATCTCCAGACATGAACCCTATCAAACATGCCTAGGATAGATTGAAAAGGGCTGTTTATGGACGACGTGTCCCACCAACCACTCTGAGGGATGTACGCCGAATCGCCGTTGAAGAGTGGGAACTTCTGGACCAACAGTGCCTTGATGAACTTGTGGATAGTATGCCATGACGACAGCAAGCATGTATCAATGCAAGAAGACGTGCTACTGGGTGTTAGAGCTACCGGTGTGTACAGCAATATGGACCACCATCTCTAGAGGTCTCGCTGTATGGTGGTACAACATGCATCTGTGGTTTTCATGAGCAATTAAAAGGGTGGAAATGATGTTTTTGTTGATCTCCATTCCAATTTTCTGTACAGGGTCCGGCACTCGCGGAACGGAGGTAATGCAAAACTTTTTTTTGAGGTGTGTATATCTACCGACAGCTAGCGCATTTCACCTGGAACTAAATGCTAACTTGCGTACGCAAAGAACAGGTTGCACATCGAACTATAACGAGTAACAACTAGTACAAAGAAGAAAAATGCTTAATAGATGAATCTTTAATTTCTGAGAAATATCTTCTGAGGTTACAGTACTTTCATTTTAGACCACAATTTTTACAACTTTCGAAGAATGCGCAACGGATTAAGAGGGCCACTGTATGGCACAAGAGAAATAAGACGCCACTCAAATAATAGGCCGTTTGCAGTTCTACACGGAGGGATTTATTGTTTTTTGCAGTAAAACTTCGCGCTGGCAGCTGACTCGGCAAAACGGTCTGATGTATGAGGTACTTTACCAGCCTCGTTGGCTGTCTCTATGAACCTTGATTTCTCGGTGCATTCATTCATTGTTTTTTCATGCTATGAATGAGAAAGAAAAGTAGGTAATCCTTCGTAGCATTCTGATCTATTTCAGTTGAGTGGTTTATGGAAAGAACAATTAAAGGTGCTTCTTCGCCGGTATTAATCACATGTTAAGTCATAAATTCATTTATACAACAGGTCTGGTAATAAAGGCGACTGAAGATCATCTGTCCAAATTAATACCGACAGTAGCAAAATACCTCATTCATTGATTTAATTATATTTTGTGACGAACCTAAAATGAATTTACAGGGTGTTTCAAAAATGACCGGTATATTTGAAACGGCAATAAAAACTAAACGAGCAGCGATAGAAATACACCGTTTGTTGCAATATGCTTGGGACAACAGTACATTTTCAGGCGGACAAACTTTCGAAATTACAGTAGTTACAATTTTCAACAACAGATGGCGCTGCAAGTGATGTGAAAGATATAGAAGACAATGCAGTCTGTGGGTGCGCCATTCTGTACGTCGTCTTTCTGCTGAAAGCGTGTGCTGTTCACAACGTGCAAGTGTGCTGTGGACAACATGGTTTATTCCTTAGAACAGAGGATTTTTCTGGTGTTGGAATTCCACCGCCTAGAACACAGTGTTGTTGCAACAAGACGATGCTTTCAACGGAGGTTTAATGCAACCAAAGGACCGAAAAGCGATACAATAAAGGATCTGTTTGAAAAATTTCAACGGACTGGGAACGTGACGAATGAACGTGCTGGAAAGGTAGGGCGACCGCATACGGCAACCACAGAGGGCAACGCGCAGCTAGTGCAGCAGGTGATCCAAGAGCGGCCTCGGGTTTCCCTTCGCCGTGTTGCAGCTGCGGTCCAAATAACGCCAACGTCCACGTATCGTCTCATGCGCCAGAGTTTACACCTCTATCCATACAAAATTCAAACGTGGCAACCCCTCAGCGCCCCTACCATTGCTGCACGAGAGACATTCGTTAACGATATAGTGCACAGGATTGATGACGGCGATATGCATGTGGGCAGCATTTGGTTTACTGACGAAGCTTATTTTTACCTGGACGGCTTCGTCAATAAACAGAACTGGCGCATACGGGGAACCGAAAAGCCCCATGTTGCAGTCCCATCGTCCCTGCATCCTCAAAAAGTACTGGTCTGGGCCGCCATTTCTTCCAAAGGAATCATTGGCCCATTTTTCAGATCAGAAACGATTACTGCATCACGCTATCTGGACATTCTTCGTGAATGTGTGGCGGTACAAACTGCCTTAGAAGACACTGCGAACACCTCGTGGTTTATGCAAGATGGTGCCCGGCCACATCGCACGGCCGACGTCTTTAATTTCCTGAATGAATATTTCGATGATCGTGTGATTGCTTTGGGCTATCCGAAACATACAGGAGGCGGCGTGGATTGGTCTCCCTATTCGCCAGACATGAACCCCTGTGACTTCTTTCTGTGGGGACACTTGAAAGACCAGGTGTACCGCCAGAATCCAGAAACAATTGAACAGCTGAAGCAGTACATCTCACCTGCATGTGAGGCCATTCCGCCAGACACGTTGTCAAAGGTTTCGGGTAATTTCATTCAGAGACTACGCCATATTATTGCTACGTATGGTGGATATGTGGAAAATATCGTACTATAGAGTTTCCCAGACCGCAGCGCCATCTGTTGTTGAGAATTGTAACTACTGTAATTTCGAAAGTTTGTCTGCCTGAAAATGTACTGTTGTCCCAAGCATATTGCAACAAACGGTGTATTTCTATCGCTGCTCGTTTAGTTTGTATTGCCGTTTCAAATATACCGGTCATTTTTGAAACACCCTGTAGTTGCCTATTTTCATGGAGAACTATTTTACAAACGGTAATGAACGTTAGTTGCAGAAAATAAATAATTTTTTCGGACTGCTAGAAACTACTAGATGGTTCAAAATCAGTACATTTCGTAGGTTTACAGTACTCACTGTACATAACTATGCGATACAAACTATACGTTAAAATGATAAATTTCATGAGTACCAAACTTATTTAAAAACTTCCATGTCCGGTAGTGAGTGGATATCTCGTATTTCCGCTGGTAGCTCTCCGAACACTCACCGTATTGGGAATATTGTGTAATAAGCCTGTACAATCTCCAATGAGCTTAAAAGAACTAGAAGAAAGCAGATTAAATCGTGTACCAGATTGTCTGGATGCCTTACCGATTAATATTGACAAGTCCGTTCTGATAGCTGCGTTGGAGCCTCATGAAGCTAAGATAATCGATGCGCTGTAATTGATCTATTACACCGAGCTGCAGAGACAAACACCAAGGAAAAAGATAAATTTAAGCTCATAGACATTGTCCATTCAGAGCGAGACAAGTATTGTGCCATAGTCCCTAATAAAGGATACTTGATTTCGTGTTGCGATCTGATACCTGAGCACCAGAAGGAAC
Source organism: Schistocerca gregaria (assembly GCF_023897955.1). Lineage (NCBI taxonomy): Eukaryota > Metazoa > Arthropoda > Insecta > Orthoptera > Acrididae > Schistocerca > Schistocerca gregaria. The sequence goes on along the minus strand of NC_064920.1, from coordinate 320,779,979 downwards.
AATGGTGTGATGTGTAGAAGCTAATAATGCAGCGACGCCGTCTCGTGAATGCCCATATTGTGCGCCACAGAAACAATACAAGCCACCGACGTCTCCGAAGCGTTCCGAGAAGACGCGGCCTATAAAATAAAAACGTCACCTGAGCAGCTAAGATCGCGGCTGAAACGTTATCCAAGTTTTTAATACCTAACAGCGACGACTAGCGATGGCCGCATTACGCACATATTGTAGCTCAAACAAAACGTGTCAGCCTGATTTCAGCGAGTCTTTAGCACTTTCCTTAGACAATCTGCAATAAGAATTGCTTATTCGGGACGAGCAAAGAATTCCCAGCACAACAGTGCGCGCATTCGTTACTTGACTTACGTATTGGAAGTAAAAGAACAGCGACTACAGTGAAAACTAGGTCGAGATTTTTCTTTCAGAGTATTAGTCTCACACATCTACACAGCTGTTTAGCAACGGCAGTTCTCTAGGAATTGCTATTGAGGTCGGTGATCTAATCGCCTTGAATTATTTGAGCGTCTATCAGGAGGAAAACGGAAGCAGGATACTACGCCGTTAAACTATGTCCTTGTCCCGTCAGCAGCTCAGTATGATTGGAGGAATCTGTGGGGTGGGCGGACACTGAACAGGGGTTCCAGTCCTTTGCGAACCCACATGATTACATCGACAGTACGTCTTCGAAACGCTTTAACAGATTAATTCAACGAAATCCACCAGGGTGTCAACCAACTAGAGTGCATGGATAAAGCAGTGTCACAGCACATGCTACTATAAGGAACAGTTGAAAACGAGACAGATGGACAAACATAATCGCCATAACTGTTAACACAGGACGCTCAATCCCTTCATGGAAAACTATTTACGGTCGCACACGGATCCGTATTTGTACCCACGTGATCACTTCTTTGTCTGGAGCAAAGTGACTGCCTTGAACATCTTTTTTCATGACTCCGAAAATATGAAAATCGCATAGAGAGAGATCGGGACTGTATGGCGGATGTGTGGCAGCACTCACAAGTTGGCAAGGTTGTTTCGGCTATGCTGCAGAAATTTTCGTTGGGGAGCCCTTACACATCCTCCATGCAGTGCCGATCTCTCCCCAAGAGATTTTGGGGGCACTGGAAAAAGAGATCCGTGGTCGTCAATTTGCTTCGGACAAAGAGATGCACGCTTGGGTACAGTAATGGTTCCGTAGACAACCGCAAACATTGTTGCAAGGCGTCGTTTTGTTGACTGTGGGGTAAATGTTATGGCGATTACTTTTGAAATAATGAACAGTTTATTTACTTTTTTTCCATCCGTCTCGTTTTCATTTGACAACCCATTATGCGCTCGTCGCACAAGAAGACAAATACCGAAAACAATTGAATGACGATGTTACTGAGCAACACAATGCAAAATCAAGAAGTTCAGAGGTAAGAGAGGACTCACGGATACCTTCCCAATAGCCGGAACGTGATGGCGACCTGTGCATTTAATTCAGTAGCGACTAATGACCATGCAAAAGCGTTTCAGAAGCACGTGTACAGTCACGGATACCTGGCCATTTAGACATCCGTAAAGTAAAAGTAAAGAACTTCGAGAAATTTCGCCCTATCATTATTGGAAAACTATTTTGCGACTGAAAGTCTTTATTCACGAATAATGTTATTGTTATATTTTAGGTACCTGTATTCCTGCGGATATGTGACACAGTCAAGGATTCATCCGAAATGTAGATAAAAGCACAACTATTGACAAAATTAAATAAGTTGCTCAATCGGACGCGTCTTTGGCCAGCATCAAACGATCCACCAAGAAGGTGGAGCATATGGGCGTGAGCAGAAATGTATGCAGAGCAGATGGCTCTGGAGGGAGGGAGGGGGGGGGGGGGGCGGGGGTTGGCGCAAGGCTCTAAAACTTGTCATTTTTTTATATGAGTGAGATAGTCAGATCGAGACGTGACAGGTCACAAGAACAACTGGCGGAACGTAGAGGTTTAGCGGAATCACGGGACTCCAATCCCAGAAGAGAGTGACAGCTCTGTAATTAATGAAAATTCTGTGCTCCAGATTTCAGGAGGGAGGGGAGCAGAGCACGTGATCCCTCTTGCTCCCTAGAGAGCGCCTGTGATGGCGCAAGATAACAAAAGGCTTATTATTGAACTTAGGCATGTTTGTTGACATTCGATCGTCAAGATCAGCCAGCTTATGTTATTATTAACAGAATTTTATGCTAGGTGTCACAACACAGCCCCGCTATAAAGCAGTGCAACTGCCTCCGCTTCGGATAAACCTGAAAGAGTCACGTCAGGTGTTCTGATATTATTTTAACGTTTGTAACGTTGGCAACAACTGGTCTCAAACAGAATTAAAATCACCTGCAAGTGACAAGATGTTAGTGAATCCAAGCGTGTGGTAGTGCTACAGTTGCCTTCGCTTCGGATGTAGCAGCAAATAACGCAAGTGTCCAACAACGTGTTCCGAATTTGCTGGTTCCCATCCACTTAGTTCTGTAGCATTTCTTCTATTAAAACTATAACTGCAATTGGGACATTTTGCCACAGATCGATCATGCATGGTTTTTGTAGCACGAGAAGGGCTCAAGAATTGAGTGTTATTAACAAAATTTCCTTACAAGAAGAACTAGTTTTGACGGCCATTTTTTCACACACGAAGGCGGTTACGAACGGTCAACATTACTCGACCACCCTAACCATCACGACCAGCAACCAAATCCCAGTTGTGGTGCCGGAGTAGACGGCAGGAGAGGAGCCCACGTCACTGCGCAACACCATAACTACCAGAGATATTCCCAACACTTACACCGACAGCCATGTTTTTTATTTCCTCCAATCATCCAAAACCCATAATCGTCTGCCCAATGGGTAGGTCTGTACATATTAAAAAAATACTATCCTTATTACATCCGCAATTTTGTTTTCCATGTCCGCAGCCGTGGATACCAAAATTTTGTCGGACCTCTTAATTTACACTCCTTATTAACAACTAAAATGTCGATAACGCGAAATTGTAATACAACTAAAGTCTGTCGCACTGATTCGTTTCATTAGTCGCCTCTCGCGCTGGAGTGTCACGCGGAAGATCGGCGATTTCCTTTAAGTTTCTCAAAATGGTATTTGGATGAAGTAGTAATTCCTTTACCTTAGCACTGTACTTCCATCCCACATCAATAAGGAACTCTGCTGTCACAACAAAACCACCCCTCCATGCGGTTTCGATAGGCAAAAATGTCTTTATAGACACGCTGAGTTCATTATTATTATTATTATTATTATTATTATTATTATTATTATTATTATATTTTTGACGCAGCCCCTTCATATCCAGGGGAACTTAGGAATTTTGACAGCTCTGTTATTCTTAGAAAGCTAATTATATTATTCCGTGCAGTTTTACACTTACGTTTTGACAAATTTGATGTTCTACCTTTGTTTTCGCTGTGAGAACACACTTTTTTACTGGTAAAATATCCTTGCTTTGTTCCTTGCATCAAAAACTTAGCCAAATTTCTATGAAATCGACTATTTCAGTTGGGTGTCTCACACTGACGTACAGCCAATTTGCTTCACCTTACACGAAATTATGTCCAAGTTGCTATACTTCTAACGCGCTCTTCGTGTGTGTATCCAAGTATACCTGCGTACGCTCAGACAACTTGCTACAAGCCATCAGCAAATTTCAGAGCACATTAGTGTAGTGACATTCCTTCGAGCTAGAAAAACAACCAAGATCTGATTGACAACATTTGAAAGCCTGCTTTAGCATTAATGTATCAGGCTACCCGAGGTCAGCTGAACCTGCAAGATTATGACTGGGAGTGAAATTCTCCAATGGAACGCATAGTCAGCCAGATGTAACAGAGATGGCCTGCTCCATGCAACGTATACCATTCCTCAGCCGATTTTGACGACTGCAGAGACATTGTTCAAGCACAACTCTCAGCTTAAATTCTCCAGATATAACTCGAGAAGACTCGATTTATGGGAAGAATGGCACCACCGTCTAGCGGTTCTAGGCGCTCAGTCCGGAATCGCGCGACTGCTACGGTCGCAGGTTCGAATCCTGCCTCGGGCATGGATGTCCTTAGGTTAGTTAGGTTTAAGAAGTTCTAAGTTCTAGGGGACTGATGACCACAGATGTTAAGTCCCATAGTGCTCAGAGCCATTTGAACCCTTTTTTTTTTTTGGCACCACCGTTATCATCATAGATACCCGCAGTTAAAGGTATTGTGTACGCTGCGATTACCAATCAAGCCTATGGTAGCACGAATAAAATAATCAGGACGCTGATTTACAATCGTGTCAGTTTACTGCCTACAGAGAAGATTCATATCAGATGACGTATGGGTTCAAATACTTGAATTGTAACACTCCCGCCCCCTTACTTAATTTGCATTCGCCCTGATTATCACGCTACAACGTTAATTAGAAGACCAAAACTTTCCTTTTTAAGTGACCTTTCCCGTACTGTATTAGCTTCACTTTATCGAAGAAGCTCAGCTGCCGACATGCTCATCCCTCCATCGCGCTCAAATGTGTGACTGGGAAGTACTGAAAGACTCTATGGTACCACGTCATTATTTCTTCCTGATCACTTTGGCAGCAAGCTCGCCTCCTCTGTGCCAAATAGCAGCAAATGGAGCAGTGACCACAACGCTCACTGGAAAAGCTGTTCGACTCGGATAGAGAAATGACAATTTCGCCACCCCTAAAGCAAATCGTTCGAAGAAAAGTTGTTTATCGTCTTCGCAATGTACAACTTGCGATGTGACGACACCCGTAATGCACTCGGGCCATTGGTGAAAGATCAGCTTTAAGAGGACACCAATCCACCGGGGAAATGTACCTAAAACAAGAACTACGCGATTACTGAAACAGTTGCAAAGTTGACTCCTGGAAGTTGTCCTGTGTGTTACAGACGCTAGACGTGGTGAACAGATAGCGGGCAGTCAAGATACAAGAGACCGAGAAAGAGAAAATACGCTCAAAAAATCGAAAATATACTTACAGGATGGATGGGAAGTCTTTTCAGACGCAGCCACACCATCGTCTGTGAAACCTGAAAAATTTCCGTTGATCCTTTCTTATGCAGCCCCATTACAATAAGTTGACTTCAACTGGCAGTCCACCATAGGCTTAATACTGCTCCAGGACTGACAGCATTTGTTTTTTCATGGTGTAACACTTGTCTTACGGCATCTGCTACTTATCCTCACTGAATGTGAGACCTACGTAATCACTCCCAATAACATGAATCACAAAAATCATTGTGCCCACAGGGAAATAAGGAGAAGTATCTAGTCTCGCCGGGTCTTACACGCCAGCTGCACCTGTCTCCTTATTCAACGAAAGTCTAGAATGGCTTGTTAATACATGAGTGGCATGGTGGCTGGAAAACTATTAATTGCTGTCAAGACACCCAAAATGGCCTCGGAAAAGGAGGGAAGATGTATGACAATCGCCCAATGTTAAGGACGGACAGCTCGGTAGTGTTCGTCCGGAATATCATTTTCGCGTAGCCTTCTTTACGCGTTGCGTTGAGGCGTAAATTAATACTTATACTGCGGGAATGAGAAATAAAATACAACGAAATGTCGTTAATTTTCCAGACGGTAGCCCAGTCTCTCGAAACACGGCATTCTGTGCATTTTACTATCACTAACATAAGATAACGTTCGTATGTAGGACAGATCATTAGAATATTACAAAAAAATGTGCACATCCGACCGGAACATCCATGTAAACCAGCTGTCACTGAGAATCTCATTGAATATTACTACGAAACGAAATACGAGAGATCTGTTTAGTAGAACGGATTCCAGGTTCTTGGAGAGAGTAATTAAGGAGTGTCACGAAATAAGAATCACAGAAGAGCTCAGGTACAGGGACAGAGATATGTTTACGAGATAACAGAACAAAAAGACCTTTTTACAGAATTTGATGGGCTCCAATGGTTGTACTGACACCGTAACCTTCCGGCGTGTTGTCCCCATAGTCTGTTGAGTTTTCTTTTTGTCTTCTTATCCAACTACAGTTAGTGTGGTTGTAAGTAGGCTGTTTAGGTTTTTATATTGGTAACGCCACGTAGCGCTCTATATGAAAATCATTGACTATGCTGTGTGCAGTCAGTGGCTGGTTGGCATTGTTGTAATACTCGCCATTGTAGTGTTGACCAGCTGGATGTTAACAGCGCTTAGCGTTGCGCAGTTCGAGGTGAGCCGCCAGCAGTGGTGGATGTGGGGTGAGAAATGGCGAGTTTTGTAATTTGTAAGACTGGATGTCATGAACTGCTGCTGTATATATTATGACTTTTGAATACTATTAAGGTAAATACATTGTTTGTTCTCTATTAAAATCTTTCATTTGCTAACTATGATATCAGTAGTTAGTGCCTTCAGTAGTTCGAATCTTTTATTTAGCTGTCAGTAGTGGCGCTCGCTGTATTGCAGTAGTTCGAGTAACGAAGATTTTTGGTGAGGTAAGTGATTTGTGAAAGGTATAGGTTAATTTAGTCAGGGCCATTCTATTGTAGGGATTTTTGAAAGTCAGATTGCGTTATGCTAAAAATACTGTGTGTCAGTTTAAGCACAGTCATGTATTATTGTTCTAAGGGGACGTTTCATGGTGACCATATTTTTTTAACTGTAAGTTATTTGGGTATGTGCTTACTGTGAAGTAATATGAAATTGTTGTGCAGACTATTTCTATCGTGAAATTTCTAAGTAGATGTTTTTGTGTTTATACTACTAAGTAGTAACATTAAAGTTGATAAACCAAAACCAATTAGAGAAGAAAGAGGAGTGTAGTGGATATGAGAAGTCAAAATAGTGTATATACAGGAGCGCTGCAGTAGAGAAAATTTCATAATTTGCGTAGAGTTGTTATATTACTTCTTTCTCGATCATTTTTTCTTTTCTTTTTGAAAACAGACATAACGCGTCTCTTCGAGTGTTACACATAACATTTCTTTCCATTCGTCGTTTTGTTCAAACTGACGGCTCAAGGTAACAGCAGAGAGTTTAAACGTGTGCTGTAAATAGTATAGAAATACGTGAAATACAGCTTACCAGGTAATCTCGATATGATAACACATATTATGATTTGCTTCAGGCCATAAAGTGTAAAACAGTATGTCATTTGTTAATTAAGAAAGAAAAAGCAACACCCACAGAAGACGGCAAATATATGCTGAAACAACGCCGCCACGATCACCACTATGATGTTCGGACACCAAAGGCAACATATTGTTGATGTAACCATCTTTCTGTGTCTCTTGTCCCTCGTCAACTTTACCATTTTCTGCAATTCATTCTACTGATAATCCTTTGTTAAACAAATGTTCTGTGCGTGCTACAAATTTTCCTTCCACCCGGAAAATGGTTATGAGTAATTTGTTCGATAAGGCTAGCAAGAAAGGAGAAAAGAACGAATTATATCAATGCCGAGAAAGAATTATCTTTGTATCAGCACAATCTGCAGCCATGTACAAAATTTTAAAACAGTGTGTAATTGTTGGTACGCTACAAATAGTGACGCATGGCCGTGGGACTAATGTATTTTAGCGATAATGTACCCATAGGAAAAGTAATAGTTCTTTACGTAGATCGGGCTTTGATTAACCAAATACCGGAAAAAACGCATGTTCTTTTTATTGATCATGGAGTATGCATTTAAGACCGTAGGAACGGCTGCCTATCTATAGCATCACTGTATGAGTAACACCAACGTCGTTTACGCCTCTGATTACAGTTCTGACAAATACATTCAAAAACATAGTTAGGTCAGGAAATATTGACAAAATTAGACCTCGCTAAACGCAGTTCAAACCAAATGTATTTAGTCTGAGCTATACAACAGCTCTAGGCGCTCAGTCCGCAACCGCGCGACTGCTACGGTCGCAGGTTCGAATCCTGCCTCGGGCATGGATGTGTATGATGTCCTTAGGTTAGTTAGGTTTAAGTAGTTCTAAGTTCTAGGGGACTGATGACCTAAGATGTTAAGTCCCATAGTGCTCAGAGCCATTTGAACCATTTATACAACAGAATCGCCTTCTGCTATCCGTGCACCCAGACAAGGCGTCAATACGGAAGTGACACAAGAAGAAGTAAATCGGGAATACGAATGCAGACAAAAACAGAACGAAAAAATTACGGAGACCATAATGTTTTAATGTCCATAGTATCTGAACCCTGGGAGCTGTCGATTTATTTTTCTCAATGTTAGAGAATGTAATATCCTATTATACTGCCTCGTGAATTTTTTTCCTAGAATTTTTCCTCCTAATAATTTTTTCATTAAGCTGTTATGTCGAATTAGATGAATGTAGCTTTTGTTCTCAAGATCATACCATTTATTAAATATGTCCGTTTCTCTTTAATTTCCTTTTTTTAATTTGTTCAATGGATTTTCTCTTAGCCCATGTTGCTTTGGTGGCTCTTCTGAATGTCCACGTCCCTGTTGCTTCTACTTTTTTTTTTCTTTTACTTTTTTTTTGCTTTTTCCATCCCCCAGAGTCCATAATTCACAGCTATACCTTAAAATGCTGGAAATAAAAGTCTTAAATTTGTTTCTTGTTTCAGTATTAATGCTTTAGTTTGTAAATAACTTGCTCTGATTTATGAAGTTCGTGTGGTCATTGCAAGTCCTCCTTAAATGTCCAATACACTTCTGTTATTGTACTTCCCTAGCAGCAAAACGGAAATACTACCAAGCCAAAAAAGGCAAATAAAAACTTTTAGCGTTATGCAGAAGGCGGAACTACAAAATCCATACTTGCCTTAATTGTGTTGTAAGCCTTGTCATGACACAAGCAAGTCTTCATAGAGTTGTAACAGCTCAGTATGTCATTTTGTGGGGACTGCTCGTAAAAATTAGTCTTGCGAGGCACGCAGTCGAGGCTGACTGTATTGGCGTATTAGCTGCAGCTCCAGACAGAGCTTATTGTTGTATGCGGAGGTAGCCATGGGAACCCTCCTGTCGGGCTGCTGGCCCATTTGAATTACAAAAGCGGGATGAAGTAGCGGGGAGCTGGCTGCTGCCATGTGGCGTAGCGACCGGCGACCAGAGCCTGGCCCCTCCCTCTGCGTGCACACTATTATTGTTCGCCACACTGATACTGATACTGCGTGCAGGGGTGCGTAGGCCACGCCCCGAGCCGCTCCTGCGTCGTGAATAAGTCACGGGCCCTAGGAGGGGCTGCCATCATGACGGCCGCAGCGCATCTGCGAGTCTCGTCCAATACCGGATATTTCCAGACACACCACTTCACAGGACAATCAGATCGTGAATCCGGGTAGCCTCCACTACCAGTGGCGTCACGCAGGAAATCCTTGCGCAACGACCATGTCTTTCCAGAATGGAGATAATCCCTTATTGCTACAAAATGGCGTTAGCAACGGTAAGTTCTTTCCACAGTTAGCAAAGAGTAACGACGTTTGAATCAGTCGCGGGCCATGTAAAGTAGGAGGAACAGGGGGAGGGGCGGGGGTGAGCCACGTGGTTGTACTCGGGGCCCATTGCTTTCCTTAATGTACAGGATGACCATTAATAAAATGACAAATTGCAGGAACGTGTATTCCAGATTGGAAGTGGATGCAAAAAGGTCCAATGATCGTGTGTTGGATTGGAAAAGGGCACAGGTCATCCCCGTTTTCAAGAAGGGACGTCGAACAGATGTGCAGAACTATAGACCTATATCTCTAACGTCGATCAGTTGTAGAATTTTGGAACACGTATTATGTTCGAGTATGATGACTTTTCTGGAGACTAGAAATCTACTCTGTAGGAGTCAGAATGGGTTTCGAAAAAGGCGGTCGTGTGAAACCCAGCTCGCGCTATTTGTCCACGAGACTCAGAGGGCCATAGACACGGGTTCACAGATAGATGTCGTGTTTCTTGACTTCCGCAAGGCGTTCGATACAGTTCCCCAAGTCGTTTAATGAACAAAGTAAGAGCATATGGACTATCAGACCAATTGTGTGATTGGATTGAGGAGTTCCTAGATAGCAGAACGCAGCATGTCATTGTCAATGGAGAGAAGTCTTCTGAAGTAAGAGTGATTTCAGGTGTGCCGCAGGCGAGTATCAAGGACCGATGCTATTCACAATATACATAAATGACCTGGTGGATGACATCGGAAGTTCACTGAGGCTTTTTGCAGATGATGCTGTGGTGTATCGAGAGGTTGTAACAATGGAAAATTGTACTGAAATGCAGGAGGATCTGCAGCGAATTGACGCATGGTGCATGGAATGGCAATTGAATCTCAATGTAGACAAGTGTAATGTGCTGCGAATACATAGAAAGATAGATCCCTTATCATATGACAACAAAATAGCAGGTCAGCAACTGGAAGCAGTTAATTCCATAAATTATCTGGGAGTACGCATTAGGAGTGATTTAAAATGGAATGATCATATAAAGTTGATCGTCGGTAAAGCAGATGCCAGACTCAGATTAATTGGAAGAATCCTAAGGAAATTCAATACGAAAAAAAAGGAAGTAGGTTACAGTACGCTTGTTCGCCCACTGCTTGAATACTGCTCAGTAGTGTGGGATCCGTACCAGATACGGTTGATAGAAGAGATAGAGAAGATCCAACGGAGAGCAGCGCGCTTCGTTACAGGATCATTTAGCAATCGCGAAAGCGTTACGGAGATGATAGATAAACTCCAGTGGAAGACTCTGCAGGAGAGACGCTCAGAGCTCGGAACGGGCTTTTGTTGAAATTTCGAGAACATACCTTCACCGAAGAGTCAAGCAGTATATTGCTCCCTCCAACGTATATCTCGCGAAGAGACCATGAGGATAAAATCAGAGGGATTAGAGCGCACACAGAAGCATACCGACAATCCTTCTTTCCACGAACAATACGAGACTGGAATAGAAGGGGAACCAATAGAGGTACTCGGGGTACCCTCCGCCACACACCGTCAGGTTGCTTGCGGAGTATGGATGTAGATGTAGATGTGTGTCCGGAAATGCATCGTTGCCACGGTAGATGGCGCTGACTACGTGCCAGGTGTTACTTGTGTGTTGCAGGCTGTGTGGTTGACACAGGGTACTGTAAGCAGCAGAATGGTCCGATATTCACGCCGGGAACAAGCCGAGGTGGTGTCTGTGCACGGCCAAGCGGATGGAAACGGTCGAGAGGCAACACGCCTGTGCCAAAACAAGTACCCTCACAGAAACCGTTCCAAGCTCTTTTTGGGCGGTTGTGTGACCACGGTTCCTATCACACAGACGAACGTGCAGGGAAGCACCGGACTGTGCTTACACCAGATTTAGAGAGCCGGGTTCTACAGGCTATTGAGTCGAACTTTAGTACGAGCTTCAGGCAAGTGGCCTGCCAACATGGTGTAAGCCAAAGTGTGATTATGTGTGTCCTTCATGACAACCGCTCCTATGCCTATCACCTGCAATCCCGTGGAGGCCACTTTGAAATCCGTTGTGATGTCGATGCGATGTAGCTCTGTACTGTGTACCGAGTCGATTCGTTGTCGTTGCATGCGTACTATCCATTTCCGGATACACGCCGCCCGGTGTAGCCGCGTCATCTAAAGCGCCGTGCGTCTCCCCCCGTCGGAGGTTTGAGTCCTCCCTCGGGCATGGGTGTGTTGTCCTTAGTGTACGTTAGTTTAAGTTAAACTAAGTAGTGTGTAGGCTCAGCACTTTGGTTCCATAAGACCTTACCACAAATTTCCAAAATTTCCGGATACATGTTCATCGGACATTTTTCCTCGGTTTCCAGTCAAAAATCTGTCCCTGCAGTAAGTCGGTTTGTTTATCCTGTCTATCATTGATATGCAACTAAACATGACAGATGATACGAAACTTGTTCTCTTTGCACACGGAAGACGTGTTAGTATGACAGAGATAGATTTAATGCATATGATGTGGCTACTAGGACAGCCAGCAGTATGAGCACGAGGCTTTCAGAGAACAAATTAACGTTCAATTGTAGCAAAACGCAATGGATACAGTTTCTGACCCAGAACTCTTTTAAAAGCGAAATTTTACTGTTCGAAAGCGGTTTAATACTTAAGTGGACCATTTCAGATTCTTAGAACTGAAAGTAGATGGAAGACTGTCTTGGAAGCATCACGTTCAATATCTTGTGAAGGAACTGAGCACTGCTATCTTCCCCATACGAACAATTGCCATTATCTCTCACCCCGAAATGCGGGAACTTGTTTACTTTTCTTACTTTCGCTCTATAATCTCGTATGGTGTTGTGTTTTGCACAAATTCTGTGCATTCGCCTCGAATATTCTCAGCCCAGAAAGAGTTGGTCACTATTGTGTCAGTTCGCGAACTATGTGTACGCCTTTGTATAGGCGTCCCAAGGCCTTGCTCTGCCGTCCCTGTACATATATTCTATTGTGGGCTTTGTTGTTCACAAAACTGACTCATTTAGAAATAACTGCAGCACTCATTCGGTGATCGCTAGACGGAAAAACGATATGCTGTTGGGTAACACTTCATTAACCACTACACTGAAATACACTCCTGGAAATGGAAAAAAGAACACATTGACACCGGTGTGTCAGACCCACCATACTTGCTCCGGACACTGCGAGAGGGCTGTACAAGCAATGATCACACGCACGGCACAGCGGACACACCAGGAACCGCGGTGTTGGCCGTCGAATGGCGCTAGCTGCGCAGCATTTGTGCACCGCCGCCGTCAGTGTCAGCCAGTTTGCCGTGGCATACGGAGCTCCATCGCAGTCTTTAACACTGGTAGCATGCCGCGACAGCGTGGACGTGAACCGTATGTGCAGTTGACGGACTTTGAGCGAGGGCGTATAGTGGGCATGCGGGAGGCCGGGTGGACGTACCGCCGAATTGCTCAACACGTGGGGCGTGAGGTCTCCACAGTACATCGAAGTTGTCGCCAGTGGTCGGCGGAAGGTGCACGTGCCCGTCGACCTGGGACCGGACCGCAGCGACGCACGGATGCACGCCAAGACCGTAGGATCCTACGCAGTGCCGTAGGGGACCGCACCGCCACTTCCCAGCAAATTAGGGACACGTAGCCCCTGGGGTATCGGCGAGGACCATTCGCAACCGTCTCCATGAAACTGGGCTACGGTCCCGCACACCGTTAGGCCGTCTTCCGCTCACGCCCCAACATCGTGCAGCCCGCCTCCAGTGGTGTCGCGACAGGCGTGAATGGAGGGACGAATGGAGACGTGTCGTCTTCAGCGATGAGAGTCGCTTCTGCCTTGGTGCCAATGATGGTCGTATGCGTGTTTGGCGCCGTGCAGGTGAGCGCCACAATCAGGACTGCATACGACCGAGGCACACAGGGCCAACACCCGGCATCATGGTGTGGGGAGCGATCTCCTACACTGGCCGTACACCTCTGGTGATCGTCGAGGGGACACTGAATAGTGCACGGTACATCCAAACCGTCATCGAACCCATCGTTCTACCATTCCTAGACCGGCAAGGGAACTTGCTGTTCCAACAGGACAATGCACGTCCGCATGTATCCCGTGCCACCCAACGTGCTCTAGAAGGTGTAAGTCAACTACCCTGGCCAGCAAGATCTCCGGATCTGTCCCCCATTGAGCATGTTTGGGACTGGATGAAGCGTCGTCTCACGCGGTCTGCACGTCCAGCACGAACGCTGGTCCAACTGAGGCGCCAGGTGGAAATGGCATGGCAAGCCGTTCCACAGGACTACATCCAGCATCTCTACGATCGTCTCCATGGGAGAATAGCAGCCTGCATTGCTGCGAAAGGTGGATATACACTGTACTAGTGCCGACACTGTGCATGCTCTGTTGCCTGTGTCTATGAGTGTATCTGCATTATTTACCAGTTTTAATTTTCGACGCCTTGCAGGGTTGCGGTAGAACTAAAAAAAATTTAAGTAATTAGCCCCAAGTACGATGTATTTCAAACCAATTTGAAAGGTTTCCTTCTGACACACTTCTTTTATTGTCTAGAGGATTTCCTCGCAATAACTGATGACTTTTCTCTGTAATGTGTCATTTATTCGAAGTCTGTTTTTTCGTGTTTTATTAGTTATTTCTACATCTACTTTGCAATTTACAGAGAAGTGTCTGGCAGAGGCTTCATCGAATCATTTCTCTTGGTACTTCTCTACTGTTTCATTCTCTTTCTACGAGCGAGCGGTGGTATGTGATTGCTAAGTGTGGAACTATTGTATAAGCGTACTCTGAAAGAAACCTCACTGTTCTAAAATCTGGACCGGAGGCCTTGCCTTTATTAAGGATTTCAACTTACTTCGCTACACTGAGGATGTCTGCTTCTAAGTTACACTTGTTGGCAGTTGTTCTTGCTTCGAATTGTGGAATATTTACTTCTTATTTTGTAAAGGAATTTCCGAAAACCTTAACTTTGCATTAGTGGCAATCTCGCAATAACGTGGCCATTGTTATGGCGCAGTGGAGGTACTGATTGCGTCTTGCTGCTGGTGTACTTTACTTACGACCGGAATCTCTTCGGATTTTCTGCCAGATTTCTATAGACAGATTCGTTCTGGAAACTATTTAAAGCATTGAAGTTTTATTAATGACTTTTTAAAATATGCATTCCGTAAACTATGGAGTGACTCCAGTTTTAATCTGCCAGGAAGTTTTATGGAGTGAATCGTTCCATGCCGAAGTGGCTTTGGCTGACATGTTCCCCTGCAATAAAAACAAGTAATTAATTGCTGACTTCGTTCTGTACGGGATACAGCAGGACTCGAACGTATTTTTGGTGAATTAGAGGAGGCCACTGTATGAACGGCAAATCATTTTTCGTCTCTGGGTTCCCTGTTCATTTATGTAACGCTGAAGTAATGCCTTCATCTTCATAATTACTCTGCAACCAACTGTACAATGCATGACGGGGGGTGGTCCTTCCCAGTGTAGCAATTTCCTTTCTCATTCCGTTCGCATAGTGAGTGAGATGATAAGACATCTGTTAAGATAACAGAGAATAACTTGCACACTGCTAGAGGTAGGAGTATAGGGTTGCAATCTTATTGAAAAAGTTTACACAAGATAGGAATTCGTGTTGGGCCACATCAAACCAGTTGGAAGACTGATGACTCAAAAAAACAATACTGAGTGGGAGAGCAATGACTGCCTACACGTCTCTGTAAGAACCCAAATCGTTCTTTCCTTACGCTTCTCATTATCGTTGCGCGAGATATACGGTCGTGGCAGTGGCGGGGACGCCCAGTCTTCCTAAAGTGCAGCATCACGGGATGAATCCAGCAGGATTTTGCCCGAAACTGCGTAGCATATCTTCAAGACACACTCATTTGCGTTCCCCAAAGGCTTCTGTTATACTTTCTTACGGCTTATACTGATCTGTTATAATGCTAACAGTGCGTCGCTGAATGCTCTGATGTCTGTGATCCGAGGTTTTCCCGGCGTACAGATATCTTGAAAATTTCTCGGGTATTTAGCCGGGTAGCGTCGTCCAAAAGGCGTGATATTTCGGCAAGACGACTTCTTGCCATCTTCAGGCGTTCTTCTAAAAAATGATCTTCCATTTACCTTCCGTAATACCAATTTTATGCATTCGTCCCATTCACATCGCTAATTAATATTACTTTTAAATAACTACATGAAGTGACGTGCTCAAGTTGTTCACCACTATCTTCTACTTTAATACTATCAGGTTCTTGGTGTCTGAACCAAAAATTTTCAAGAGCTCTGATGTCTGTTGAGAACAAAACCCTGGACCAATATTCTAGGACTGGTCGTGGTAATGTCGCACATGTGATTTCCTTACACATGCAAGACACTTTCCCAGAACCTTCTAAAAAATGTGATCTTCCATTTACCTTCCGTAATACCAATTTTATGTATTCGTCCCACTCACATCGCTAATTAATATTACTCCTAAATAACTATGTGATGTGACGTGCTCAAGTTGTTCACCACTATCTTCTACTTTAATACTATCGGGTTCTTTCTCTTTATTATTGGTATTAGTTTGCATTTATCTACTTAATGCCTGTTGCTGAAATAAACAATATTTCGGACTAGAATACTGCCAGTATAAGCCTGTTGATGAAATACGCCTTAGTTCAGAGCGCTTGCAAAACTATTGGTTGTTAGATGCGGTTGAGATAAAACGACCACTTAAAACCAGATGTAGGAAAATCAGATGTCGGACTGTCGTTCATTGGAAGGATCCTAACGAAATGCAGTACTCTTACAAGGCCCTCGTTCGAACGATTCTTTAGTATTTCTAACCAGTCTGACTCTTACCAGGTGGCATTACCACAGGAGACAGAAAAGTCTCAAAATCAGCATGTTTTGTCGCAGGTTTGTTTTATAAATGTCACGCAGATGCTCATCATAAAAACATACGCTACAAGACCGGCATTTTGCTTCAGAATATTCCTAGAATGTGCTTTGCAATATGTGCAGAGCAAGATATAACTTCCTCCACCTTATATCTCACGAAATCAGAGTTCATTTTGTAGTTTCTGATAGCTGCTTTTTCCACGTACCAGTCGCGAATGGAGGAGGATAATGGCGAATGACAGTGTTCCCAGAAGAACCGTACGCTACACATCGTAAAGCGGAGTATGCAGGAGGCTTGACACATACCCAGGATAGGCAGGAAAGATACTCTTGCTGCTATAAATTTCTACAAGAAGATTAGAACAGGTCTCCAGTGTTAGCAGGAGTCTCGTGGACAGATTTACATAGCAGTTGTTTAGGTTCTCATCACGACATTGAGCGTAAGGAATTGCCGTAGATGATTTCCATATAAGAATCGCCTTCTGCAACTTGCTTTCTACATAAAAATCTGGAATCTTCTTGTAGAAATTGTAAACAACCATTCAGTTGCCAACTGGGTTTACTGAAACCCTTTACCATTGTTTTGACGTTTTTAAAAATATCTTTTTCACAAGGAACTGTAGACAACTGGATTACATGTGGCAGAGGCACGTTAAAATATAGCCGAAAAGCGTTAGGCAAATATAAAATTTCACCTCCATAATAATTTAAAACGTGTACAACATGGTTGTTGTCATATAATTCCTCACCAATGTGCAGCTAGAGCATTAGCTAGACGCTTCAATTTGCAATGAGTTTCGCCATATCTCATCTGAATACACGAAGGAGAATGCCGTCCTCGAGGGGAACATCAAAATGGACCGGAAAGAGATGCGAGAGTTCAAAGCTGTCGTAAGGACGGAATTTTGTTTTCTGGAGGCAGAGAACACTGCAATTCCAAGAGCAGCCGTAAGTCCTCTTTGTTGGATCGGACGCCGCCGGACATTCCATTGGAAGGGGAGGAAGGAAAAAATGAAGGGGTGTCCCCTCGGCGGCTGCAGAGTGCCAGCCTCACTGTTACAGGGCGCAGAGGCTGGAGAATCCTGCTCTATGACATCGAAAGAGGTGTTGGTATTCTCACTCTGTCGGTATGCAGAGACCAGGGCAGAAAAGCGGTTGGTGCTACGGTGGCGACACGGGGGTCGACCAGGTGGGGGTATTAGGTGGCGACACAGTTGAACAGGTTCTCTGAGTCGGCGAAGGAGAAGGCCATTTGCCTTTGTTTGTTTTCTTGGAGCATTTCCGGTTGGCAGAGGAAGACTCTGTTGGCTGGAAGGACATAGTAAATCTTCATGGGAGTATTCATTCTGTTCTTTGGAGCCTGCCAGTGCTGTAGCAAGTGACTTGACCCTTGAGGCGAAAGTTTGGTGGCTTGTTACTCAGCTGAAGGAAGAGATGGGGATGCTACTGTAATACTGGACGTTTTTACAACTGCGGTGCTGAAGTTGATGTCGCATGTCTCCTTGGACACGTCCTTCATGGAGCGAGATGTAGCAAGAACATTACTGTAAGTGCCGGATGGTAGAGGGTTTCCGATTAGCCGACACCTTGCGAGCGATCGGGTACAGCACTTTTTCCTTCACTGAGCTCTCCTGAACGGCTAACTCATCGAGATACATGGGACAGTCTGGGGAAGAGCCTGCGTGGTCGCCATTGCAATTGATACAATGGGTAGAAGGAGGCGGACAATCGCCTTCGTGAACATCCCTACCACAGGTTACACATTTGGCCGGGTGTTGGCAGGACATTCGAGTGTGGTTGCAACGATGACACTGGTAGCAGTGCATCAGATTATGAATGTACGTTCAGACTGTGGTAGCTTCATAGCTTGCTTCGATCTTTGGCGGAAGCATCATTCCATCAAAAGTGAGAAAAAACAGTGTGTGTGGGCCCTAAGAATGCATCTGACAGCAACGACACGCTGATCAGAGAGGTACGTTTGGATTTCTGTCTCAGTCAGACCATCGAGCACCACGATACGAATTTGGTGTTCGATGGGCCTCGACATGAACAAGACAGCGATAGAGGAGCGAAGCTGCAAGCAATTGTTGTGCTTGAAAATCGGAAGTAGTCTCCAAAAACAAAGTGCCATTGCGTAAACGAGAGCAGGATTTCAAAGAGCCGGCAAATGCATCAACACCTTTTTGAATAATGAACGGATTTACCGTAGCAAAGGACTGACTGTCTCCAGTACATGAAACCACGAGGAACTGTGGTGCAGCTGGGAGAGTCTTTCAAGCCCAGAGGAACTGTGGTGCAGCTGGGAGGGTCTTTCAAGCCCACAACGCGTGTGTGGTGTACTTCCTTTCAGCCCCATCGACGGGACGAGGTTCTCCTCACTCGGCTTCGAATAGGCCACAGCCCTATGACGCATGGCTACCTGCTCCGGCGAGAGGACCCTCCAATGTGTGGTGCTTGCGGCGTCCAGGTCACTGTGCGCCACGTTTTATTGGATTGCGTTTTATTTTCTGACCAGCGGGCCGCAGCTGACCTGCCAGCGGACCTGCCATCTCTTTTAGGCAACACTCGGACGAATGTGGCTAAAGTTTTAAAGTTATGTGCCATGTCAAATGTTTTTACAAAGATTTTAGGGAGAGGATTTTAATTTGCTCACTGTGTGACAAGCTAGCCCGTATTTTATGTAAGTGGCCAGCCAATAACAATTTCCTGTGACGTTCTTGTTGCTATGTTTCCCCTTTCCTTAGGTTTTACTTTCTTATGTAGCATTTTCCTTCTTTTCCTGCTTTCTTTGAGTGTGTGCTTTAGTTTTCTTAGGTCTGTCCACGTTCGTTCCTTTTAATGTGTGTCAGGGCGCTGATGACCTCGATGTTGAGCGCCCATAAGCCCCAACACACCACTGAATCATGAGTTTCGTTCCCTTTACGTTTAATAGGCGTTCACTGTGAAGAAGATGATTGGCTTATTGCGAGAAAATCTCCTATGATTGCCAGCGTCTCCAATGGCGTGCTCCTTCCATCTGGGGGCACCAGATCAAGGGGTCAAACCTCTCGAACACCTCACAGAGTGACCATTCGGCAATTTGCGAATGTAGCAGTTGATGCAATCACCGCTCCCTGGGCCTGGCCTGTACCAGGGGATACGTGCGAGCCCTAGCTGTCAACCCGGGGCTGGGAATTACTCGTTACCCAGTCACCTGTTACGTGTCAGACCCGTGAGCCAACCCTCAGGAGTGCACAGGGAAGATGAAGAAAAAGAGGAACCTCAAACGCGCAAGCGGAGGAAGTATAGGGGCAGGTGAACGAAGAAAGAAAAAAAGAAGGAACGAAAAACAGTTGAGAGACGATCTGATGTCGGCTACTGAACATGCAGAACACAGTCCCAAAAAGTTCCAGATATGTTCGCAAAGGGAGGGGAAAAGAATAGCAAGAGGATAGAAGTGCAGCATGGAAGAGAAAAGATGCTGCAAAGGCTGGGCCCCCGCGGCAGCCAAGCGCACACCCGTCAAAGAGCGGCGAACCCCCTGGAGGTCTGAGCGATTCACTTAGGAAAAATAAGGAATACAGATTGTAACAAGAAGGTATGTCCAGACTTTCGGGAACCATTCCTCACACAAAGAAGAATAAAATGTATTGTAAGGACATGGATCCAGAAAAGCTTTATTTCCATGTTAAAGCTCATTTTCTACTTCTTTTTCATAATGACGTTGTCCATGAAAAACCTATGGAAACAGAAACATGAAAATTATTCTCACAAGACATTTTCAAACACCCTCTTGGTAACATTTGCTTAGAATGTATAGTAAGTTGTAATTCGTAGGTTCACTGCTAGTGTTTGTTGTTGCAACTGACAAGTGGCTCACTTCATTGCTTGGTTTTGTCATGTGACCAACTTCGGTGTTCTATTAGCATCAAGCACGTAGCGTCAAATGTTTAGTGTTCATAAAAGACTTGGTTTCCGATACAGCCCAATGGAAGTCTACTCAAATGCGGGGTTGGCAGATGACGATTTGCTGTACGGTGTAGCAGATGATAAAGGCCGTGGCGCTCAACGTTTGTATAGGGAGAGATTTCCAGAAAGAAGTTGACCCGACAGGAGGATGTTTGAAGCAATTAATCGTCGACCTATAAAGTACGAGACGTTTAAGCCTAATACCTGCGACTGGAGGCAGGCCTTGAAAGACGAGGGTGCCTCAGCGGGAGGAATAACTTGGCGCAGTGTTGGCGTAGTAAAGTTAGCTGCAACAAGTAATGCTGACCACGTAACTGCCTGGGGAGTGCTACTGACAACGTGCTGTACCGTACCATGTGTAGAAATTGACTTCTAACATTGAAATAAAGCGTTACGGGACCCACGTGCATATTACATATTTCCTTCGTCTGTGTGTGAGGAATGTTTCTTGAAAGTTTAGCCATATCTTTTTGTTATTTTGCCTTTAAGACGTTCGTGCGTTGATTGAAAGGGAGAACTGTATTACGATATTCAGCGGTGAAACAGTTACAGAAAACCGAATTCAGTTTTGCGGCCTTCTCTCTGTTAACGTCCGTTTCCGTGCCAGTATGATCACTGAGCTACTGAGAACCCACGTATACGGGTATGCATTTACAGCCATTTAGCTGCCATTACGCTTAAAATACGAGTGCCCTTCGAACGCTAGAATCTTGCAAAAAAGTTGGAAAACCTACAATCTGTAATCAAAGAAAATGATACTCCTCAGACTTTCAAAGCTATAGTGAGGAGTAAATGTGACTAATCGCAAGAGCAAGAAAGAAAGAAAGAAGGTTCAAATGGCTCTGACCACTATGGGACTTATCTATGGTCATCAGTCCCCTAGAACTTAGAACTACTTAAACCTAACTAACCTAAGGACATCACACAACACCCAGCCATCACGAGGCAGAGAAAATCCCTGACCCCGCCGGGAATCGAACCCGGGAACCCGGGAGTGGGAAGCGAGAACGCTACCGCACGACCACGAGATGCGGGCTAAGAAAGAAGGAAGAGTGAGAGAATTGTGCTGTTCTCGGCTCGATAAAGGAAGAGCTGCGCTGGGGGAAACTGAAGCCTATATTGCCCGAACCACACACACAAAACTTAAGACGCGTGGAAAGAAAGGATACGGCGGAGACATGGCTTAGCCCCAGCTTGGGGAGTGCTAGGTCTACAAGGTTCGCAGGAGAGCTTCTGTGAAGTACGGAAGGTAGGAGGCGATGTACTGGCAGAACTGAAGCTGTGAGTACGGGTCGCGACTCCTGCTTGGGTAGCTCAGATGGTAGAGCACTTACCTGCAAAAGGCAGAGCTCCCGAGTTCGAGTCTCGGTCCGGTCCGCTGCAGAGTGAAAATCTCATTCTGGAAACACTGTAAAAGTTCCTTCTACAGTCCGTTAGAGTACAAAGTCACGTTTGCAACCGAAGGGATGGTCTAGCGGCAGGCGCTTCTGTAGGGTCGTTGGATGATGTTTTAGGACACTCGTTTCCATCTTCGATTTGGTCCTCAAGACACCCTCTACACCCCTCCAAGTTTGCAGTAACATTTCTGGAACACCTTGTACATGACACTTTCATTTTCTGCCTGGCACATATTTTCCCAGAACTAAATTAAAAATATTTCCCGTCTACCGGTTCTTACTTTGGTTTTTGGGAGTGTTCTCTTGATTGTAAGGCAAATGCCAAAATTGGAAATCCCCTCGGTAATATTCCCAACTGTGATTCCCTCTGCTCCACTACCAGCTTAGCATGGCATTTGACTCAACATAGTCGATCTCGAACATAACGCTCTACCCAGAAAATACGAACACCAGCTATCTCTAGTTGCAGATCTCAATGGAATGCTTGTCAACCAAAATAACGTTGCAAAAGTCAATTACATGCGGCTGCAGTGCTGAATTGAGGGCTCTTAGCTAAAATCTAAGAAACGTAAAGGAACCGAGCACTAGATATATTCTTTCTAAGTAAAGCAATTAAAGACGGCAAACACCAAGCTAGTAAACTATTGCCAACACAGAGACTATTAAACTTCAAGTACAAACGAGAATGTAGGCACACCAGTAGAGAGAACTTAATGTCATCTCGTACATTCGTAGGAGAGGCTGTGCGTGAAGCCTACAATGCTTTCCAATTCAGATCATGGAGGAAGATTTATCAGAAAGTCCTGCAAAGTTTTGATCCAGTCTACCTGAATCTATCTGGCATTGAACCGTCAACAATCCGAAAGCCGAAATATTAAGCTCCACATTTAAACACATATCCACATATGAGGATACTACTACTGTGCTAGCCTAATAATACACCAGGACCTGGCGGAATTTCTCTAAAATTTCGCGTTGAATCAACACAGTTTCTCAAGAAAAACGCCAATATGAAACACGGATCCCTCTTTTTACACATCGTACGTTGCAAATAGAACATGCAGATGGCTAAGAAAATTCCGTCTTTTTTAATTTCCAATGGGTGTACCAGATTCTCGACGGATAGCCGAGGTGTCATCATACGGTAAACTCTTTTTGGCGTTCTGGACTGCGCAAGGTATGGCGCAGAGAAGCGGTCGTAGTAGCACTACAATTCTCAGTATTCATAAGCGCTTTATCAGCTGGGGACAGAAACATACTCGGACTGTTAGTTGGCTATACTTTCGTCTACAGGAAAATATAATGAAATGCAGAAGTACTGCGACAATATTTTTGCTTGGTAAATCGAACGGAAATCTCTTTAAATGAGGTTGAATTTAGGATACTATTCACTACCATCTGGTGAGCAAGATGTATGAGACAGGCGAAATACCCTCAGACTGCAAGAAGAATATAATAATTCCAATACCAAAGAAAGCAGGTGCTGACAGATGTGAAAATTACCGAACTATCAGTTTAATAAGTCACAGCTGCAAAATACTAACCCGAATTCTTTACAGACGAATGGAAAAACTGGTAGATGCGGACCTCGGGGAGGATCAGTTTGGATTCCATAGAAATGTTGGAACACGTGAGGCAATACTGACCTTACGACTTATCTTCGAAAAAAGATTAAGAAAGGGCAAACCTACGTTTCTAGCATTTGTAGACTTGGAGAAAGCTTTTGACAATGTTGACTGGAAGACTCTCTTTCAAATTCTGAAGGTGGCAAGGGTAAAATACAGGGAGCGAAAGGCTATTTACAATTTCTACAGAAACCAGATGGCAGTCATAAGAGCCGATGGGCATGAAAGGGAAGCAGTGGTTGGGAAAGGAGTGAGACAGGGTTGTAGCCTCTCCCCAATGTTATTCAATCTGTATATTGAGCAATCAGTAAAGGAAACGAAAGAAAAATTCAGAGTAGGTATTAAAATTCATGGAGAAGAAGTAAAAACTTTGAGGTTCGCCGATGACATTGTAATTCTGTCAGAGACAGCAAAGGACCTGGAAGAGCAGCTGAACGGAATGGACAGTGTCTTGAAGGGAGGATATAAGATGAACATCAACAAAATTAAAACGAGGATAATGGAATGTAGTCAAAATAAATCGGGTGATGCTGAGGGAATTAGATTAGGAAATGAGACACTTAAAGTAGTAAAGGAGTTTTGCTATTTAGGAAGTAAAATAACTGATGATGGTCGAAGTAGAGAGGATATAAAATGTAGACTGGCAATGGCAAGGAAAGCGTTTCTGAAGAAGAGAAATTTGTTAACATCGAGTATAGATTTATGTATCAGGAAGTCGTTTCTGAAAGTATTTGTTTGGAGTGTAGCCATGTATGGAAGTGAAACATGGACGATAAATAGTTTGGACAAGAAGATAATAGAAGCTTTTGAAATGTGGTGCTACAGAAGAATGCTGAAGATTAGATGGGTAGATCACGTAACTAATGAGGAAGTATTGAATAGGATTGGGGAGAAGAGAAGTTTGTGGCACAATGTGACCAGAAGAAGGGATCGGTTGGTAGGACATGTTCTGAGGCATCAAGGAATCACCAATTTAGTATTGGAGGGCAGCGTGGAGGGTAAAAATCATAGAGGGAGACCAAGAAATGAATACACTAAGCAGATTCAGAAGGATGTAAGTTGCAGTAGGTACTGGGAGATGAAGAAGCTTGCACAGGATAGAGTAGCATGGAGAGCTGCATCAAACCAGTCTCAGGACTGAAGACCACAACAACATTCATAACAAAGAGAAAAACCCGACAACATTCAATCCCCCGATTAACAGTTAACTCCTGGAGCCAATCACATCGTTTAAATACACAAAAATTATTTTGCACCGTTTCGGTGATATCATTAAAAACCTCTTAACCTCTTCCAGCAGCTGACGATTTGAATAACGCTTAAGGAAATTAAAATATAGTTTGCAGGATGGTGGGTGACCTTTTTAATGTTGCAGTGACAGAGCGGGTTGGGTTGTTTAGGGAAGGAGACAAGACAGCGAGGTCATCGGTCTCAGCTGAATAGGGAAGGACGGGGAAGGAAGTCTGCCGTTCCCTTTGGAAGGAACCATTCCGGCAATTACCTGGAGCGGTTTATGGAAATCACGGAAAACCTAAATCAGGATGGTCGGACGCTGGATTGAACCGTCGTCCTCCCAAATGCGAGTCCAGTGTCTAACCATTGCGCCACCTCGCTCGGTGTGCAGGGACAGGAAAACTTTTCCTTACCCTTTTGCTTCAAAGGTGAAAATTTTAGGCTGTTCTTGACAATGACCGTTGTAAATATCAATTAAAACTACAAATTACTTTAATCAGTGACTATTTGTTACTATTTTACTCGTTTCTGAGGGTCGCACCTCCATAATCCGGTAGAGTTAACAAGTACAAACAAAATACATAAACAATGTAAGAAAAAACCGGTTCCGAATTTCACGTAAGCTATTGATTACTTTTCCAGTCACAAACTCTAATAATGTACGATAGAAAACAAAGCACAGCACAAGCAACAGGTGTCTTCTCTGTGGACATATTTTCTGTATGAACACAAAACATACGGTATTCTGCAATATTAATCTTCTCTGGTATGCACCTTGTCTAGTCAGTACGAAAATCTTTAAATCCCCCATCCAGATCCCACATTCGGCAGTCCTGACGATCTTCCGACTCCGATGGTGAGTAGATATCCTCACCCGTCCAGGACTGCACAAATTTGGTTCCTTTTCTAGTAGTCCTGCGATCCTCGTGGTTATCACCTTCTCAGGAAACATTATACTATGTATCGTTAGCCTGATCCTTCGAAAGTGTTGGATCACAATCTTTGTACTTGAAAGCTTTCTTCAGATATATTTTGAAGCTAGTGTGGTTTCCCCATCGAGGATTATTCCATTACTCATGTACGAGAGTGGATGTAACTTCCTAACATCGGGAGCATTTCATAATAATACAACTTCAAAACTTTCTTTGTTTGCAGCTTTTTGTAATTCAGTCTCGTATTTTTGGTTGTAGATTTGTAAAACTGGATCCAATTAAGGGATATCTTCGAGTACCTCGAACGCTCGCCTCCACTTTATTTCAATCTTAATTGAGATAATCGATTGCGGAATAGCAGGGCAATTACGGTCGTTAATGGTGGAGAGGCATGTTGATTATACGAGAGAACTTACTGTCCTTCTAGCAGTAGTTTATTGTGGGTCGCTGATGCAACGAAGGGTACCTAGCGACCGAAAGAAACTGCAGGTAATTCCCATTTTCAAGAAGGGTCGGAAGACAGAGGCACGTAATTACTTCGCTCACGTCACTCTGTTGGAGAATCAAGGAACATATTTTATTTTCACGTATTATGACGTTAAGTACGCAAATGCACTCCATAAAAAATCAACACTCACTGCGCAAAAAGAGAGATCTTGCGAAACTCAGCTCCCTTTGTTCGTTCATGAGATCCAAAAGGCCGTAGACGTCGGTGGCCAGGTTGACGCTGTATTCCTCGACGTCAGGAAGGCCTCTGATGCAGTTCCTCACTAGTTGACAAAATACGAGCTTATCGAGTATCTGACCAGATTTGTGACTGGATTCAGGACTTCCTTGCAGATGGGACTTAACACGTCGCTCATAACGGAACAAAGTCGACAGACGTATTGGTAAAGTTAGGAGTGCCGCAGGGAAGTATGATAGGACAGTTACTATTTACAGTACATATAAATGATGCAGTGGATAATGTCGGAAACTCTATAAGGCTTTTCTCAGACGATATGGTTGTCTATAAGAAGGTAGCAACGCCAGGAGACTGTACTGAATCGGTGATTGGTGCAGTGATTGCACTTAAATAAATGTAACAATTGTGCCTAAATAGGCGCAGAAATCTT
This sequence comes from Schistocerca gregaria, assembly GCF_023897955.1. Taxonomy (NCBI): domain Eukaryota; kingdom Metazoa; phylum Arthropoda; class Insecta; order Orthoptera; family Acrididae; genus Schistocerca; species Schistocerca gregaria. Next base: position 320,753,442 of record NC_064920.1, on the reverse strand, counting down.
CTACTTTACGGTTACGCTATTGGCGACATATTACTGAATGATCACATAAAACATACCGTAGGAAAAGCGGATACCAGTCTGAAATTTATTGGAAGCATCTTAAGCATCGTTATCCATGAAAGAAGTGGCTTACAAAATACTTGTTCCACCCCCTTCTTGAGTGGATGTGTGGCTCATTACTTCGGAACCCTTACCAGACTTGATTAAGAAAAGAAACAGAGAAGATCCAAGGAAGGGTGGGGGGTTTCGTCATAGAATCGTTTAGTCGACGCGAGAGCGTAGCGTAGATGCTGAACAAGCCCCAGTGTCAGACGCTACGAAGGCGAGTTGTGCTTGTCGGAGAGGTTTACTCTTGAAATTCCGTAACAGTACGTTCCGCGAAGAGTCGGCAGCATGTTACTTCCTCCCACATACGTTTCGCGAAATGGCCACAACTAGAAAATCTTGCACTTTAGTGTGAATTGCATAGCAATCGTGTAGATGTAGATGAAAACAGAGCTCATTCGGAAGTTCACCGCCATTCTTCCCACGCATGATTTACGAATCAGCTGCAAAGGGGGAAGAAGATAATTGTACCAGAAGTTTCCTCAGCCACACACTAAAGGAGGCTTGCAGTGTGTTGATGTAGATGTAGCGTACACGCAGATGCCCTAACGACTCATTTACTTCCCGGCTGATTAAGGTGTCTATTAAAAAAGCTATATATTCAAATTTCTCCGGTACCATCCTAAATGAGATATTCTTGTGAAAGTTGCAAAAATCGTAACACTTCTTCATCTTGGACTCACCGCTACGAAAAGGCCATCTAGAGATTGCTAGAAAAGTTCCGACGACGTGAGTGCCGTCTTCTCAGAGCCTTATATAAAACATGCTACCAGAGTGGAGAGGACACTGCACAGGGCGACACAGTAAGTTTGTCCAAAATATTCACCGTTGAATCAAATTAAGTTGAGGTCAGGGTATGATGGAAAAACACTGTTACATCTGCTTTAAACTCGCTGTCGATGTGTGACGACGTACAGATGAGACGGACCGTACCGAAGACCGAGGCAACATCGAAACTTTCTAATAAATCCTAAAAATGGTTCAAATGGCTCTGAACACTACGGGACTCAACTTCTGAGGTCATCAGTGCCCTAGAACTTAGAACTATTTAAACCTAACTAACCTAAGGATATCACACACATCCATGCCCGAGGCAGGATTCGAACCTGCGTCCGTAGCATCAGCGCGGTTCCGGACTGAAGCGCCTAGAAACGCTCGGCTACAGCGGCCGGCTAATAAATCCTATCCATTTAGTCGTAATGTATTGGACGTTATGTCAAAACAACTGTATTGTCTGCACATGAGGACTGCTTCTAAAGTATCATCCTTTTGACGGATTTCGTTAATCTGTTGAGACCAATGCTGGGATGTTCCTTCAAAAAGCAGCAGTCAAATCGCTCCAATATCCTTCTTCCCAACGGAGTTACTGCTTCGTCTCTAATTACTTATACGATGTTAATATATAAACTTCCTTCCTTCATTCTATCGATTTATATTCGCAGCCGCATGATGGATCGGCATATGGGGAATGCTTCATTTCTATCGTCGGCCAGTGGCGTAACACATACTCTGAAATGCTAGATACTGCCTCGTGTGGAGAGCCGATTTGTGCCATAGTTAATCACAATACATCATGCCGTGACCCAATGTAAGTATCCGGGTTTTTAGAATCTCTGGTAGACGGTGTGGTTTCACCTGTTCTTCTAGTGAAATATGTAGCTAAGGAGACCATCAGTCTCCGGTTGACTGTCGAAACGAAGGAACGGAACGATTTCGCCTTTATTTAGGCCTTGTGTTGTACAGAAGGTTCATTTGTTGTAAGTGAATTAATACGGTCACGCTCAGGGTACACTGTTTCCCAGTAATATATCCCACAGGAAGATAATCCTGTCTTCGATTTTCTGTCAACAGGCGACTGGTTCAGATGCAAGGTCCACAAAGCAAAATTCTTCGCAAAATAGGCGATGTCAACAGATGCACGTCAAACACACACTTCAAAACTATGTTAGGTCAACAAAGTAGCTATGTGTGAACTCGTCGGAAGGAAGTCAGTAAAGACGTGTCAAAAGGCCTCCATTCACTGCACGAACTCTTATATCCGTTAGTATCACTTTACCCTGATGCCTGAATGAATATCTCTTCATATTAACACGATAATTTTTGGTGTACAACGTAATTTCTGACAGTTACACTACATTTTACAAAGCCAGCTCAAACTGTCTGTGTGGACTTAGTGTGCTTTCTCTTTCTTTCTGCCGGTTGTTGCCATGAGAAAAACAAAGCGCAATGTTTTCCGAGCAGCAACTGCCTTTTTTAAGACGTTTTACGGGTGGTGTATGGCTGGTGCCGATTGTCACATTTCTCAGAGTTTTCGTTTGGAAGGTCGTCTTGTAAAGCGATCGTTGATACACCGTGGAATGCACTGGAACATCGTTTCTGACCCCAAAAAATCGGACCCCTCCGATTCAAACTGTATCTCCGTCTCCGATAGTTTTGTCAAAGGCGTTAGGCGGTTCTAGGCGCTGGACTCCGGAACCGGGCTGCTGCTACGGTCGCAGGTTCGAATCCAGCCTCGGGCATGGATGTGTGTGATGTCCTTAGGTTAGTTAGATTTAAGCAGTCCTAAGTCTAGGGGACTGATGACCTCAGATGTTAACTCCCGTAATGCTTAGAGCCATTTGAACCATTTTTTAACAAAGGTGTTTACCTGAAATGAAACTTCAAAGTCTGAACTTTAAACTTCAAAAACCAAAACATCAAACAGCAGCAACAACGTTGCCAACCATGTACCCCGGGTCAAGGGGGGTCATTGCTATTTACCGAGCTACGTCGGCCCACCACAAAGGAATCAAATTGCCTCTTATACAACGCCGTAAAAAAAAAAAAAAAGAAAAAAATATCAAATCGCTGCACCAACAAACTATTATGAAGAGCAGGCTCAATGGAATTTGAGTGCTACATTTGCCTAGCTGACGTATTTAAGTGATTAACATTGCAACATCACAGGTTAATGTAAGCGCGAGATTAGCCATTGAAAATGAGAAATGCTGGTGCATTAATAATCGGTGTAATTACCAGAATTTTGAATGCAATCACGCAAATGTGCATGCATTGTGTTGTACAGGTGCCGGATGTCTGGCTGTTGTACTTGGTCCTCCAATTCAGGGACGGTTAAGGCTGTTTGTGGTTGACGCTGGAGTTGTCCGGTGATGTTCCATAAGTGCTCGACTGGAGGCAGATCTGGTGATCAAACAGGTCCAGGCAACATGTCGACATTCTGCAGAGCATGTGGGGCCAGAGCAGAGATATGTGGACAAGCGTTATCCTGTTGGAAAACACCTCTTGAAATGTTGTTCATGAATGGCAGCACAACAGATCGATTCACCAGAGTGACGCACAAATTTGCAGTCAGGGTGCGTGAGAAATCCATTGGAGTGCTGCTGTTATCATATGGAATCGCACCCAGACGCTAATCCCAGGTGTAGGTTGTAATGGTTCTTTCTTTACGTGACCATTACGGTACTCCAACCCCAGTTCTCGATACCAGTAATATCGTACTACTTTTCTGCGAAGTAACAGACATATTTTTCTGACAATATTGACATTTGGTTTTATTAATGTATAGGTACTCCGATGTATCGATATATTACAGTGATATGGTTTTTGTGTGTATTAATTTCTGAGAGACTGTCATAAACTTTGACTTACTTGTAACCGTTCTGGCGAGAATGCTCAGAGAGCAGTCTTTGTTTCACTTTGCAGAAGTTAAGTTGTTATTTCGCTTCTTAAAAGAACAGTCAAGTCTTGTGTTTGATTAGAGTGGAAATTAAATATATGAAGATTGAAACAAAACTGTTTTCTTGCCGACGTGACAATTAAGAAGAACTATATGTGAATTTACAAGAAGTTTAATAAAAATGTGGATCGTGAATACCAAGTCAAAAATTATTCTACCATACCATTGTTCTGATCTGGAATTGTTTGATCATTAAGAATTTCCTGAAAAACGCATTTGTTAGGTCTTCAGATATTGCTAAAATACAGATCCGGACCTTCTAGCAGTCAAAGTGGAATCAACCTAGAATCAACAAGATGAGCCATAACAACTTCGACGAAATCTACGGGGGAATCCATTCAAGATAAGTGCCAAAATTAATGACTTATTTACAGTGACTTCATTATTTCCATTCTGACGATACCATTCACAGACAATAACATTGTTGCTGCCCGATAAAGCAAATATACACTGCGTGAGCAACATTATTAATCTGATTTCTAACCTACTTTGCAAGTGTTGGTATTGTTAGAAGGTCCACTGCCTCTAGCATGGAGAGAGGTTGGTGCTGCAGGAACTCAACTGGACTCTTCCTAACCAACACACGGTCACCACCGCAGAACCAGCTTCCACCAGAAAACACAACAGACCTCCTCCCTGCCCTCCAACGAGCTCTCGCCGGTGAAGTCGTAAATGGCTGTGGTTTGGAGTCAGCGGATTGCATGCTTTAGGGCGTCCGCCTCAGAATTGGCCTTGAAGTAACCGATTTGTAAGAATTCGTTGTGCCGCTGTGGTACCATCTACAGCTCAAACTGCTGCTGCAGATGCAGTACGATGCGCCAGAGGCATACACTGAACACTAGTCGTCCCACTTGGTAGTGCCACGTAGGAGTCCGGAACTCTGCCTTCTTGCAACCGTACATTCTCCTGACTACCGCTGCCACCCATCATGTACTGTGGCTACCTTCCTGCTAAGTCTTTCTGCAGTATCGCAGAAGGAACATCCAGCTTCTCGTAGCCAGATGTTGATAATGGTGTCTTTGTCGTCTTAAAAGCACTCTGGATTAACATCAACTCACTACGTCCAATCTCAAAGGTAACTAACGTACGTGACAGTTACAGTGAGTATTTAAAACAAACCTGACTTACGGCCTCATACTGGCGCTACTAGCGCCACTCTTATGCGACTGAATAGACCTTATCTTTCAGATGTTTAAACACGCCTACCAACTTTCGTTTATGTCGCACAACTCCTTCTTGGTGTTGCGATTTTATTCTGTTAACGTACAGGCGCGTTGCCCTCTGTGGTTGCCGTACGCGGTTGCCCTACCTTTCCAGCACGTTCATCCGTCACGTTCCCAGTCCGTTGAAATTTTTCAAACAGATCCTTTTTTGACATGTCCACAGCACACTTGCACGTTGTGAACAGCACACGTTTACAGCAGAAAGACGACGTACAGAATGGAGCACCCACAGACTGCGTTGTCTTCTGTATCTTTCACATCACTTGCAGCGCCATCTGTTGTTGAAAATTGTAACTACTGTAATTTCGAAAGTTTGTCTGCCTGAAAATGTACTGTTGTCCCAAGCATATTGCAACAAACGGTGTATTTCTATCGCTGCTCGTTTAGTTTTTATTGCCGTTTCAAATATACCGGTCATTTTTAAACACCCTGTATGTCCACTGTTTGGAGATTAGGAGAATATTTTGGTAAGTTTTTGTAATGGAGAAGATTACTGTGCATGTGCGAACTGAAAACATCGCATAAACGGCTTTCAGCTGACGGCTTAAGGTCCCAACACGGACTGAAGTCTAAGGGAGTAAGGTTTGGAATTACTTCATTGAACCCGACAAAAATGGTTCAAATGACTCTGATCACTATGCGACTTAACTTCTGAGGTCATCAGTCGCCTAGAACTTAGAACTAATTAAACCTAACTAACCTAAGGACACCACACACATCCATGCCCGAGGCGGGATTCGATCCTGCGACCGTAGCGGTCTCGCGGTTCCAAATTGTAGCGCCTAGAACCGCACGGCCACTTGGCCGGCGACAAAAATAGTGCGAAATGTAATATCTACATACATAGACACATCTACATCCATAGTCTGGAGTCCAGTTTACGGTGTGTGGCAGATGGTATTTCTGTACCTCTATCATTTGCACCCTTCACTATGGGCACAATATAACATTAATCACCTCTTTGAGGGCATAGATCTTTCTTGAAAGGACACAGGCAGCAATATCTTTCAGAGAGGCAGAAACAAAATTTGCGCGTCGTTTTATTGACGTGCATGCTTACACTGTCTTGGTGGAGATTATAAAATATGTAGCTGAGTTACTCCATGGTTCAAATGGCTCTGAGCACTATGGGACCTAACATCTGAGGTCGTTAGTCCCCTAGAACTTCGAACTACTTAAACATAACTAATTAAGGACAACACACACAGCCATGCCCGAGGCAGGATTCGAACGTGCTACCGTAGAGGTAGCGTGGTTCCAGACTGGAGCGCCTACAACCGCTCGGCCACACCGGCCGGCCAGATACTCCATGGTTTTTGTTATTTGTCCATGTTATCTGCATGGTAGCAGATTACAGGATCCTGCTGAACTGGTCACATTAGTCAAAAATCAGTCATATTGCTTCACTTTGGGTCCATAAATCGAAGGAAATACAGCGTGTCATATTAATTATATTTTCAGCGTAGACTGAAACAAGTTGTCAGATAACTGTTATGTTGCCTATTACGTGGAGCACAGGCACTGTCTTTGACAGTCTCTCTTTAGCTACAGTTCGTGTAAATAGTACTCAGTCAGACTAGTAAATACATATGTGATAGACAGTACCAGAAGTTAATACTCTAACTTGTTCATGTGCATCTGCGTCATTTCAGTTAAGTGGGGAGCGTTTTTTCGTCTACTCAGAATCCTCTTACTGGCTAATGTCAGTTTGAAAGTGACACGTACTATATTTCTGCAGAATTCACCGTTCCATTCCCGAATGATGCGTGGCAGGGCGACTCTCGGTAGCCTAGATACGAGCTCTGACTTGTCTGATATTCTCGTTGTGTTCATTTCGGGAGAAAATCTATTCAAAATAGGGAGGTACAGTCATCTCATTAGATGAACAATTAATATCTTTGTACACTGCTAGATACGAATAACTGAGGGAACTAGAAAGAAAGGTAACTTCACAAAATCAAAAGACATTGACATGCTGATGTGTAAAAACCTTCTGTTCAGTTTCGTGGTGGGTGTCGGGTTTCAAAGTTTAATTCAGTTTGTTAAGTCAAACTATTTGTTAAGTTGTCGGCATTTCTTTTCCTTTCTGAGTACAAATATTTTCACTATATTTTGCATAGTCTATCTGTAAATCGAAAAGCGAGCAGCGAATGTGAAGAGGGAAGTGGCCGTTACCGAAGGAACGCAAGAGCTGCTGCAAAGGAATACGAATCCAATTACCGTCTAACAGTGAGGTGCAACGTGTGGTGATTTGCGTAAATTCTGTTCGTTGATTTTCTCTACGTTCGATTTATTACTTACTTGCTTCTGACTCGGAATAGAGTGAGGCATTTAGTGAAAATAATCACTCCCAGAGCACATTGCGGAAGGATCGACATAATTTTGTGAACAGTGTGTTCGAGCTCCTTGTGGATACACAGTGTGGAAACGCGGGTGCTTGCTCTGCAGTTTGCAGACGGACTACAATACGATCGTATCTTGATTTCGTGCGTCATAAACGATGTTTTTCGAAAGCCCGCAGCTGCATCAATGAAGATTTAAACAATGGAATACTAGACCAGCATTTGAGCCGTCCCTTACTGGTTGCATTGCAATTACCGATTGCTAAACCCAGTTATTTATTTGCCTCGAAATACGTGTTTGATTAATAATCAGTTCGCGTTCAAACTTAACCATTGATTGTTGTATAGTTGCCATGTCCATTATAATTATCCGGGCTGTTATGCCGTGGTCTGTTGATGAATTCTGTGTAAATTCCCAACGTTTCATCTCCGACTGCGGGAGACATCTTAAAGGGGGTCCGTAGTTCGATGGAAGGCCTAACACACCCACTGGCTCGCTACTGACTGACTGTGGGTGTGTCGGAGATGAAATGTTGGGAATCGACACAGAATTCATCAACCGACTACGGCGTAACAGCCCGGATAATTATAATGGACATGATATTTCCGGCCGTGAAAGTCTACATTTTAGTATGTTGTATAGTTGTCATTCAAAAGCATGCCAATTGTAATAATTTTATACAGATCACATTTTACACTGCACTTTATTAACTATGCCTGGTTGTAATTACTTTGCGCCGATGTACGATCGTTCTTGGACTGATAAACAGACGGGCGACGGAGTTACAAAAATCTGTCGCTCGCAAGCAAGCAAGCACCAGTAAGTTTAAACACGGGTGTCAGGTCCGAGCTACACATTTGCAACAATACAATCAATACCACTGCTTGCTTGTCAGCTTGTGGCTGTAGTACTGGATGAACGATCGACTTTTTTAAGACCATTTGTCAGTCTACGTAAAGATCGTACATTGGCTTCAAGTAGTTCCAATGAAACATAGTTTATTAAGTTCGCTGTAGAATATGAATTGCATAAAATTATCACTTCATAGTTGGTGAGATTTTGAATGAAATTCTTAATCACTCTCATATTTCATGACAAATAAATTTCCGGTTTCCGCAGTAGCTTGTTGCAGCGGAGGCTCAATTATTATCGTATTACTGTTTGCGTGTAAAGGTTTGCTAAATTAATATCACATTTTATCATCAAGGTAGCTAAAAATTTACTGACTATATAACTCATCTACATTGGCATGATTTGTAAGCATCGCAGACGTGCACACTTACGGCTGTAGATCGCCGAGAGTAACTAGATCAACAGGTTTTCACTGTACCCCGACCAAAACGCAAGTCCTTTCCTCCCTGTAACTAAAACGGAACATACCTGCACCGTGAACGAAACGTAACTGGTCCAGTATTTTATTTTTTTACATCGTTATTGACTTTAATAGTCAAATCACACAAGTTATCTATGATAAAAGTAATTTTGTTCCGTAAATAAATAAATATCGACCATATTGTTTATATAGACGGAATACTTAACTATGAACTATAAGTCGGATAAAATAGAGATATTTGAAAGGTATATTAATAGAAAAATAATGAGTGTAAAGCAAACTACATATGATTGGAAAAAGTAGAAACCTACCAAAATGTACAGAAAATATTTTGAGTAATGGCAAAGCGGAGGTTAATCTTCTTTGGACAAGTCTACCGAATGAATAAGAACTAGCTAACAAAACAAATATATCTGAGTTTTTGGAAAAAGAAATCGACAATAGCATGGATTACATACATAAGACTAAAACTAGAAAGAAAAAAGTAAAAGAATCGAAAATAGCGGGAAGAGCACTTTTTTAAGAATAAAATACTAAATTTAAGAGGCTTTCGAGGCGGAGGAAATAATAAATCTTAAACAAGATGGACACAAATGTGTGTGAAATCTTATGGGACTTAACTGCTAAGGTCATCAGTCCCTAAGCTTACACACCACTTAACCTAAATTATCCTAAGGACAAACACACACACACCCATGCCCGAGGGAGGACTCGAGCCTCCGCCGGGACCAGCCGCACAGTCCATGACTGCAGCGCCTGAGACCGCTCGGCTAATCACGCGGCGATGGACACAAGATAGGAAACGACAAAATGAAGAGAAATTGAAAGAGCACTGAAAAAAAAAAAAAGAGGGAAGAGGATTGAATGTTACTTGCCGCTTCGGTCAATGCGAAAATAAAAATTACCGAATAAACTAACAATTTTACACTGTGCTGTTGTTATTCCGAAACAATAGTGACGTAAATACCATCTCTGTCTCCGACAAATCAATTGCGCAGCCTGCGACACCGAATTGGATGCCGACGAAACCGCCCGCCTCAGTTACATCGCTAACGTAGCGTCATCAGCTGCAACGAAACCGGTCGGTGGCTGTGGGCGAGGACCTGAGACTCGAAGGGTTGCTGCCTCGCGGGGTGCGCGGAGCACCAACCAGCGGAGAGGTGGCCCTCCCCCTCCCCCTCCCTCACCCCGCCAGTGGGAGGAGCCAGCAGGTTGTACCCCCCGGCGGCGACCCGCGGGGTTGCAGACTGCGCAGACATGTCGAACGGGCGCGGCAGCGAGCGGCCGCAGGCGCGCTTCACGGACTTCAGCGTCGACCGCATCCTGGGGCTGCGGGAGGACCCCCAGGAGGGCCGCCGCCAGCCCACGCCGCCCACGCACCAGCCGGACTTCCAGTGGCTGCACTGTACGCGCTACCGGCCGCCCAAGCTGCCGCGTGAGTACGCCGCCACCGCTTACAGTTGTCCGCACTTCTGAGGCGCTCTTTACAGCTGCAGTAAAGATGGAAAGCCTCATAATAAATTTCTTCTGCTGCTTTTATAGCATTTTATTATGCCACAGCTTTATCATCAGCGGGTTTTGCTGTCACCAATAAATCCCTAACCCCAATTGTCTAAAGAATTGAACTCCAATGTATGAAACGTCAGACCTTCCGGACAACGCCTCGTACAACCGCACAATTTTGTAGGTACGTTCAGTGCTACATGTGGATACTGTCTGCAATATGTGTTGCGAATAGAGTCAGTAGCAAACAAGTAATAAATTAAAACGTCATGCCTGATTCTGAAATTTTTACTGCATAAACGGCGAAAAAGTAGTAAGCGGTAAACTTTTTTTCCTATCGTTATTTTGTGGGGAGGGTGGCGGAGCTGGGGCGGGAAGGGTTGTTCGAAGTAGTCAAGTTCTCTCATTCTGAAATACTGGATGAATATATTCTGTGTAATTTGAACGCGATGAGTTAGCTGCCTCAAGACATGCAAACAGTTTTTAACTGTAATATTTGACTTATTGTGTTAAACGTGAGATCGTACCTCTCAATGAGTAAATTATGATAGCATTTTAAATTTTTGAATTCGGTTAACAAGTGTCTTGAATATCGAAAATCAAAATTTTGTTGACTCTGCAGCCGTTAGACACGCAACCAGCAACTGGGATCGTGCGCCGTGGTCCGGGTTAACAGTTTAGTAATATATATGTAGAGAGCTTCATTGCTTTGTCGACCCACCACAAACGCGTAATTGTTACAGATACGGTACATTCTTAATAACAGTTTATGAAATTGTCGTGAAATACGTACTGACGTGGAGGAGAATATATGCACATTGTTTGTCAACACAGCTACTATAAGTCGATTATTCAACAAAAATCTAAATATATTCTTCTATACTCCTGTGTATATTCCACCAAAATTTTGTAAACAGCAGTTTAAAATGTTCTGTAACAATTCAACTTTGTGGTGCGTTGACTTCGTAATGAACCTCCGTACGTAACAACAGAAAACGATGGTGACGAAGTTGTAACTTCGACATGTGTATTACAAAATAAACATGCCATAAAGACAGTAGATGGAGGATATTATTAAGTGCTCCATCTATTTCACTGTCGTGATTTCCCAAATACAGCCACTATGCTTACCATGAAATTTGCTTCATTTTGTACTTTGTTGTATTTTCTTTACAATTTTTAACCGTCCATTTCCTAGTAAGCAAGTCACCATGAGCCGTATGGCTGAATGAACTCTACTCAGTCTCCAATGACCGCGCTGCACACGCGACATTAAACTCTAATCTTCCTTTCTTTCTTTCCTTCCTTCCTTCCTTCATTCCTCCTTTCCTTCTTCCTACATCTTCAAGGTGAACCTAAATTCCGCTGACAAAAGTTCAAATGTTATTTAGGCGTATTTTCTGAGCATTGTATTACATGCGACAGGTGGTCTCTGGTGCCTCATTACAAAGAAATAGTGTAATTGTTTCGGTTTGTTGCCCCAGTTGTCTTTGTTTCTCCTGAAATACCTTTACAACAGGAAAAATCCTTTTTACATGCAATCATTAAAAATGTGCAAAACACAGAACAATGCGAGAACCCTCAGGTGCAAAAGCACAGCGATGTCATCAAAGCGTCCATTGCATTCAATGAACCTATACACGAAGCGCTTATCTGCTAACTCTTCATCAGTAAACCTACCCGTACTGCTGTGTATCACTGTTGACGTAGAACTGACACTGCTTAAAAAAAATCGAGAAACAGAACCGAACACTACTGAATGAAACCTTGAAGGCGGGAGGGTAAGGCATCCTGATCGTTGTCAGCAGCAAGAGTCACGAGTGACTGGAATAAGTTTGTTTCCAAACAATACAAACAATTGACATTTGCCCTTTTTGCGTTTTTTCAGTCCGATACAGATCAAAAGATAAAGAAAAAAATGAATAAATCGAACGAAATGCAACTCCTATGTAACGAGATACCAATGACCACAGGTTAATTATACCATACTACTCACAAAATCGCTGAAAAATCTCAGATTTTGTCGGTGAAATTTGTTTTTATCCTGTGTAATGTGAACACCACTGTGAAGTGCGTGGCAGAGCGTACTTCCCATTGTACCACAAATTAGGCTTTTTTCCCGTTACATTTGCAGTTGCAGCACGGCAGAATGAGTGCTTAAATGTCTCTGTGCGTGCCGTAATTAGCCTAATCTCCGCCGTCTCTACAGTGCCGATACGCAACAGCCAGTAATACTATCTTAGATTCATCACTTAATACCGATTCTTGAAATTTTCTACGTAGGGACAGTTGGCGTCTATCTTCAACCGTCTGCGACTTGAGGTTCTTCGGAATTCCCATCACGCTCTCTTATCTGTCGAATAAACCTATGTCAATTCTCGCCGCCCTTCTCTCCATTCGTTTACTACCGCATGTTATAAGCCCCATACACTTGAGTAAAATTCTAGAATTTGATACATTTGCCCAGTATCCCATCAATGGTGTGTCATCTTACACTGAGCCTCCATTACATTCCTGTAGAAATTTTTACATCTAGGTATTTTTGTATGTTGATTGATTCCATTGATGATGTTATAGTGAACAGGATACTACGTTCCTGCTTTTCGTAAGGGGAACAATTTTATATTTCTAAACATTTAAAGCGAGCTGCCAATTCGCACCACTTCGAAATCTTATCAGTATATGACTGGATGTTTGTTTGGCTTTATTCAGACAGTACTTAATTATAGATAACTGCAATCACATGCAGAAAGATTGATTAATTTTGTCTCACACAAACAACAAGGACTCAAAACATTTCCTCGCGGCGCGCCCGAAGTTATGTCGGAAGCATGGAGTTACCGGTTTAATTTATATCCTCCTTATTTCGTTCGCGGGTGGTGCACGAGAAGAAAGTCTGCTAGCTTTCCTCTACAAAAGGCAGAGTTTATCCAATTTCACTGTCATTTTCATTACGCGAGGTGTGTGTAGGAGGAAGCAATCTCTTTCTTGCCTCGTCTTGGAACAGCTACGCTCAGATTTTTATGAGTAAACTTTTCTGTGACATACAAGTTCTTTCTAGCAGCTTATTTCACTGTAGGGTTTTTCTCCTGACATTTCTGCGACACTCTCACGACCCTTTTTCTTCTCTCTGCTGGTCTTTATCTCACGCAGTCAGCATATTAACCTGAATTTGGCAATGTTAGTTATAGAGGGTGACCGGGTGACCGGGTGCCCTTCAAGTCGTCCCTCTTCCCCTTCACCGGGGCAGAAATTGTACACTCCGCCTATTTGCATCTGGTGTTCTCCATGTGAAACTGCGAAAACATTTTCGAAACGTTTGTAAATCGTGTAACAGACACAGGACGTAGGTGCCAGTCCGGTATTCATCTAATTGGATGTGGGAAACCGCGAAAAAGCCACATCCAGGTTGCCCAGGACTCCGTCTGTCGTTATCCGCCGGGCGGATTCGTTCTGGGGCCGGCAGGCCTCCCCGAATCTCGAAAGCGGCGTGCTAAAGCGCACGGCTGTCCGGGCCGGTTGTGGCACGCTCACAATCACTAAATAAATCAACGACAGAATGCGCAGTTCTTCTTCAGATATTCCCTGTATCTACCTTACTTAGTTCAATTTGGTAAAGATCCCAGTCAGACCAACGAAACTCTGAGGTGATTGGAAAAGTTTCGTAAGTGACCTCCGTTGATGAGGAATTACACTTAGGATTTTTTAAAGGATTTTCCATTTATTTTCAGTACGGTACCCGCTTGCAAGTGGTCTTCCCACCTTAAACTGACCGAAATGGATGTCTCTAGATATTTGACGGTTGCGGTTATTTACAGTTGTTGATTGCTGATCGAATCATCTTTTCGCCTATTTATTCTATTAAATTTGATTGGGAATCCACTGCCAAATTTTGCGTCAACCATTGTTCAAATACTGGACTTCGTGTATTACGCAACAGTTTTATAATGGTGCCACCTCCGGTATATTACTGCAGCGGTTGTTTACATTAGTCGACTGATTTCATGACAGTCTCACTCTCACGTGGTAGTACTTCATCCCTGTATACCTGCTATGTGTAGCATCATCGGTAATATACACAGGACGATCTAATAATTGCTTATAGCTATCACGTTAACTATTCCTGGATGAATGTAGCTCTAAGTTCTCCCTTTTTCTGTTAAGGATTTGCCATGGACATCCATCCTCAACTGTTGTTTCAGTTACCTGTTTATTTTATATTTTCTCTGACCACTTAATTTTCGACAACCTTCTGCAATGATACGTTTCAATGATTCAGTTTCTGTTTCTCAAGCTTCAGTTCCATGCGATTCTGTGCTCCACAGCTGCAGTTTCGGAAACATGTTCCGTAACGCCATGTGTAAGGGGTAGACAAATGAAAACGGAACATCCGCCAAAACTGGACCATGGAATGGTTCCATTCAAAAGTAATCACCACGCGCACCAACTCCTGTTTCGTAGAACGCTATCTGCCGCTGACGGGTCTACAAGCGCACCATCTCTTGCGCTTCATGTCCGGCTGAACCTCACGTCCACGCATGTCTTTGTTCAGGTCGCCAAAATGTAAAACTCACGCGGTGAAAGATCCGAGCCGTATGGAGAATGTTTGTGTTGTTTCCCAACCACGTCGCTGCAGCGTAGCCTTTATCCGATTGACAGTCTGGGGGCGGACGTTAGCGTGCAACTTACAGGAACTTGTGTGAACGGCTTTGGATTTCTTTGGCGGGGGAGATGTGAGATTTTTCCACTGTTGGCTTTGCCGTTTGCTCTCGGGATCGAAGTGGCGGCACAACGCAATGTCATTATGACCTCCTCCAACTGCAGCAGTGCTCGGCTCGTCGATTTTCTCGAGCGTGGAGTTACAGTCAGTTTATAGCACTATGAAGATACTTTGCAGAAACTGCGATGCGCCATAAAATCAAAACGCCCGAGAATGCTGTCGGACGGAATCATCCTATTGCACGATAACTCCCACCCCCACACTGCCAATCGGACGAAGACTACGCATCAGCGATTTGATTGGGAAACACTGCAGCATCCTCCGCACAATCCGGATCTTTCACCGTGTGGTTTTCACATCTTTGGCGACCTGAAGAAAAAACATGAGTGGACGTCGTTAGAGTTGGACAAGCAAGCGCAAAGCTGGGTGGGATTGTCAATCCGTCAGTGGCCGACCACTCTCTACGAAACAGGAACTGATCGTCTCGTCTAGCTGTGGATAAATGCCTAAACGTGTGTGGTGATTACTTTTGAATGAAACCATTTCGTAGTCCCATTGTGGTGGGTATCTTGATTTTACAGCCCCTCGTAAATGTCTGATATCCACGTACATACGTCGAACAAGAAATGTTTTCTTAGCTTGCGCCAAGATCTACCACATATCTGTTATTTAGTCTATTTTGGTTCGTTTTACTTCCTAGACAGCGTTATCCTTCCACTAGTTGCTCTTCAGTTCCTTCCCTTATTTCGATGTTTAGCAAATAGGTATTCTTCTTCTCCTAACGCTCATCAGCTTTTATTCTTCCGCAATTCAAATTCTCTACAGTGTCGGATGCTCACTCCATTCAACAGGTATTCAAAGCGCTCTTTACTTGCAGCATCTGCGAACCTTAGCGTTGACATCTGCCACCTTGGCTCTTTAATTCCTGTCATGCACTTGGTTCACTGCTTCTTCGACGACAAACGTAAACAACAGTGGCTACAAGTTGCGACCTATTCTTATACCCTTCTTAACACTAATTCATTTTTATTTGTCGTATTATTTATTCTCCTTTGACTTGTGTAGATGTTTTAGATTACTCGACTGCCTTTGCACTTCATCATCATTAATCTCGGAATTTCAAACATATTATTTCACCGTATATTTTACTCAGTGTTCATACACTCAGAAACTAGGCGGTTCTTTTATCTGTAGGCGGCGTATACTTGTGTTCAGCAAACGGTTCATTCCCTCAACATCTATTCCTCCACAGTAAGTACTGTTGCTCAGAATTTAGCAAAACAGTTTTTCATTGCACAGGTGCCCGGCGTCAAACAATTTCAAGAGCAATTTTTTTGGGCTTCGTTTAACTCCCTGAAGTAATTAACGCAGAGTCCAATAGAGCATGCGATGTCCTATACTATCTAATAGCGCAACGTGTTTCCCAACTAGAATGGCATTTATGCGAAAATGAGCCTTCGTAATTCAGGTATTCCAGTGAATCTTAGACGGTTTGCTGACATACTTCCATTTGTCCTCGTTGGCTCCTTATTCCTGCTCAAACTCAAACCTGAACTTCGGAGTTCCTGAAAGGGGTTTATGGTGTCTGGTGTCAGATAAACGCAAGCATTCTGAAAGGTGTAGAAGTTTACATAAAAGTTATGTTTCGGCAAACGTTCAAGAATTGCAGCGGTCAACCGATGGGCAGATGGCTTAATTGCCAAAGACACTCGAGAAAGAAGTAGAGTTCTCATTTATTTTTCGTTAACAATTAACTGATTCGACTAGCTGTTATTAATCTTAATTTATACACAAGAGTTTAATACGGCTTCACACGATCATCATCTGCAAGCGATCCCAACGTTCTCTCCACTTAGATGTCGTGGTCAGCATCGGTAACAGCAGCATACATCGCTCTATGTGCTGCATTCTAGTCAAGGTAACCACACTTCATAATGACATTACTAGTTATGCTATCCTGAAACACCCATTTTGAACCTTGTGTGTTCAAAATGCCGGCGTAAGTCTGTGTTAAATTGTTTTCATTTTTTTGTTTGTGCCGTGTTTATTTTATCTACACTGACCAGATTTCAAAATAAGAAACTGTGCCTTTTCTTAAGAAAAAATGGCTCTAAGCACTATGGGACTCAACATCTGAGGTCATCAGTCCCCGAGACTTAGAACTACTTAAACCTAACTAACCTAAGGACATCACACACAGCCATGCCCGAGGCAGGATTCGAACCTGCGACAGTAGCAGCAGCGCGGTTCAGGACTGAAGCGCCTAGAACCGCTCGGCCACAGTGGCCGGCTGCTTTTTCTCACCTTGATTTATGATAACTGATGTGGTATATGGCACATCACAAATAATTGTTCTGTGGCCTTTTCGGCGAAGTGTTGCCCTAAAGCCTTCGCCATCGCCGCTGTTACTGGCAGCTAAGATTAAAATTTTTTAAAGGTGCCGTACCTCGATCGGTAAAACGGATTCCTTGCAGGATCAATTTGTTGTATGTCTGTCCGATTGCTAAAAAACCCTTTTTCTCAGGAACGGTTAGTCGTAGAAAGTAGAAATTTACGTCAAATACTAAGGTCTACCGCCCCTTGGTCGTGTAAATAACTGAAGCGTCTAAGTCAATGAAATAAAAAAAAAAATCCATTTATGTCACACATTTTAATATTCGAAAACTGACTCATCAAAACCTTTAGGATACTTGCCCTTGTCCTGGAGTCATGAAATTTGGGAAGAAGAAAGGCTTCACAATATAAGAGAGAAAACCGGAATTGTTAGTTTTTAGCTGTATCACACGAAAACGTCTTTTGTTTCACCATTTTTTATCTGACTGTCCGTCTGTTAAGATTCCTTTTTCTCAGGAACGGGTAGACGTATCAAGTTGAAATTTATGTCACATAGTAAGTTCTATGATAACGTAGTGTTGCAGCGTAGATAGGCTACTGTCAATGCAATCAACAGTGTTAGCCATTTATCTCACATATTTTGCTACTCGGAAACACTCATTAAAACTGATAGGATCCTTCTCGTTGACCTAGAATCATGAAATTTGGGAAGAAGCACGGTTTTACACTGCAAGTAAAGGGCAAAAAGCTAGAAAATCGTTAATTTTTTAATTATATCACATGAAAAAAATTCTTCTGTCATTTGTAATCCGACTTCAATCTCAAAATATTCTCGAAAGTCTTGAAATTCCCTGGGCCGATATACTGCCGGTATCAGTGTCGATAACAGCCAAAAATCATTATGATTCTTCCTCCCTGTATGGATGAACTGTCTGTATACATAATTAAGATTATACAGACCCTTCAGAGCGCCACTTCTACTCGCAGCTGGCCTCTCTTCTTTTTTTTTCATACAGGGTGTCGGTAATTAAATTTCCTGTTTCAACACGCTGTGCAAAGAGAACCACTGCTCAGAATGACGTCAAATTTGAGCTGCATATTATTGGAGCAGGGCAGAACGTCAAGGAACAAAAAATTCAACCCAAGTTTAACCAGTAGATGGCGCCGTAAGCGTCAGAATATGCACGCCAACAGACGCGCGACACACGGCTGTACCTCAGTATGCGTCCGAGGCCTCCAACATGGCTGTGTCCATGAAGCACCGCGCGCCGCTGGTAACGCTCTTTTACAAGAACGGCGACTGTGCGCCAGTAGCCCTGCAGAAGTTCCGGACACTCAAGGGTATGTCTGTTAATGGTATGGAGAGAATGTTTACAAAATTCAAAATGACAGGTCCTTTTGTAGTGCAATGTGGCAGAGGGAGAAAAGCAGTTGAACCAACTCTGTCGGAGACATGGCCTCAGCATTGCAGGAGGAGTCGAGTGATGGTATGCAAACATGCAGTGCACGGGAAATCGCCCGAAAGTTGCACATGCCTGCGAGCACAGTGCATAAAATCCTACGAAGCACCCCGCACTGCTCGCCATACAAAATTACCCATGTTCGGGAGCTGCTTTCGGCTGACCTGCCAGCAAGACAAACGTTCGCTTTCTAAGTGGTTGCTCGCATGGAAGTGGACAAATAATGGCCACGGAACTGTCTGTGAAGAGAAGCAGCCCATTTCCAAGGAGATGGCAATACCAAAATTGCAGAATACGAGCACTGGAAAATTGGCACATACATCAGCTATTACTACTTCATTTCACAAAGATGGCAGCGGTGCGGGCTGACGGCATCATTTATCGTAGGGCCGTATTTTTTCGAGGAGGTGAGTCCTACCACTGATAAACGATATGAGAGTCTTTTGCACACCAAGGTCAATCGAACCCTTCAACCGCGTCTGTATGTGGATAAGATCATTTTTATGTAAGATGGCGCTTCTCTGCATATTGCACAGCGAATGAAGTGGCTGATGTAGAGGCATTTCGGAAATGTTAGAATTATCAGCTGTCATTTCCCTAGAGCCTGGCCGTCCAGATCACCTGATTTTAAACCGTGTTACTTCTGGCTGTGTGGTTATCTGAAAGGTGTTGTGTTCAGTGCTCGAATTACGTAGCTGAACTGAAGGCACGCATTGTGCAACGTATTCTGAACGTGATGCCGAGACACTTCGATCTGTTGTGGAACATACTGTTTAACGATTTGAATTTGTGGCCGAAAACAGTGGGCAGCATACTGAATATATCTTGCGCCACTCTCACGACGTTTATAAACCGATGCCATTTTGCTTGTTATGCGCTTTTTGAACCCAGATCAGTTAAAGGCCGATTTTTCCCTTCCTCTGCGGTACGACCTTGCCATGTAGGATGGGCTAACCCAACTAACAGTGCCACACCTGTTGACTGCCGAACTTGTGCAGTCATGCACATTGAACAGTACTGATGGTGTAATTTGCAATTATAGCCGATTCCATTTGCATGAAGACGCTTATAGGGCCATCTATTGGAGTTCTCCTTCTCCTTCTTTTTCTCCAATCCCCCCCCCCCCCCCCCCCTGCGTCAATAATATGCTGTTGAAATTTGACGCCTTCTGAGTAGTAGTTATCTTTCTACAGCGTTTTGAAACTGGAATTTTAATTACGGACAACCTGTATATTTCTCAACATATCTTCCATTGACCTCAATTCATTTGATCAAATAAAATTACAATTCTTCTTAATCCTTTGTAAGTTCGTGAAATACACTTTTCCGTGTATCTCCGATATAACAGTCTACACTTTCTTTTCCTACACAGTTGTGATGTCTTGTGTGTTGTGATCCTGCAATCTACCTGTCTGTAGTTCAACAGTAATTTGGCATTTCGTTTTTGACAATTATTTCTGGCTTGTGGTCCAACCATTCTTTGCCGCTCGCTGATCGTAATTTTGGCGTAAATTCCAGTGGATCGTGTATGCTACAGCATTGTACCTGTGCTCCTGTACGGTCTGAGGGAGCTCTTTTAACAACTTAAGATGTGGTCAGTTGTTTCCTAGCTTCTTTGCATAGTCTCCATTTTAGGTCTTCTGCTGATACTTCGACTGGCTTTGATGGCGCTAGTTCTGATGGCTTGTTCCTGTACACCAAAAACCAGTCTTCCAATTCCCTTCCTTAGGGTTTCGTTCGTCAGCCATTTCTGACATTTTCTTTATTTATTTTACCCTAGATCTTCTCCAAAAACTACCTTTATTCTGAAGGCTATCAGTTTGGCATTGTAGCACAGCTTTCCGGTATTGGCTCTCGTTCGAGACACTTTCCGTTGTTGACATCCTAGCCGATTTTTGGCTACCTTCCACCCAGTTTGCCTATTTCTGCTCCTCGTCTTCCTTTGTCTGTCCTACTTGCAGGTGTCCTCTACCGCCTATTTTGTCGACGTCACTCCCAACGTGAAGAGCACGGTGAATTGTCACGAGTTTTCTTGTTTTTACTGTCCAGGTTATTCAGCTCTGGTGGTGTCCAGCTGTTAGCACTTGATGGCTTGTCTGTTCGGAATTGTCATTGCTGATGGTTCAGACTGTATTCTTTACAGATTGCATTTTAGCACTCTGCGTAGAGCTACAGATCATGCATATGCCGCATGTGGGGTATTTTCTAAGAAATTGTCACTGTTTGGTATGCCACATTTGTTTTCTGAGAGATGATTGACAGTGGAATAAAGACAGCAATGATGGAACACTAGTGGGAACAATGAATCCACCTGGAAAATGACACTCTTGGTGTTAACTAGTCCGTAACTTTTATTTCTTCCTGTGTTACGTCGATTTTTTTTTGGTGAATTTCCTGACGTTTTTGCCGACCCACGTTTCCATATGTAGTGAGCAAAAGGCTTTTTGTAATCAATCCTGGTTACATATACGTTTGTTTTCTGCCTTCTTCATTTTTCCAGAATCATTTCGTCGATCGGGAATTGGTCCTCCGTGCGCCTGGTTCTTCACTGTTACAGTTTTCTTCTGCTGGTATAACGCAGTTTTCTTCTAGAAAGTCCTGAATTCTGTCGGTATAATGCCTACCAGCAACTTGAACATGGTAGGCAAACATGTTATTGGCTAGTAATTTCCGGGTTTTACTCCTTTATGTGTGCCCATATGTATTAAATACGGTTTTCCAGTTCTTAGCCATTCACAGATGTTGCCTGTCTATAGCAAACTTTAAATAGTTCAGGCATTTTCACATGCAGACTGGTCAGGTATTTGGGCCAGAAGCTGTGCACTTGATTATTAACGGGGGATATCCAGTTCCAGACTGCCTGGTCTCTTTCTTGCATTATTTGAATTGCCTTTTGGTTTGTTGCTCCATTGGGTCAACTCCATTGATTAGATTCAAGGCCCACCCACATTTGCTTATTTTATCATCATTATTTAAATCGTAAGCATGTGTGTGTGTGTCATTAAAAGTGGGGACGACCTCAAGTTATATTTGGTTTAGTTGGGAGTGCGGTGTGCGTGGGAAGGAAGGAGACCTTACATAACTGTGAACCTTCCCAGGAGCAAATCGTGGATTCACGCCTGCACAGATTCCTTGTTAACTCCCATATACATATGTATCTGCACCGTGACCCACTTTTTGAATCAAAATAATTAATCACTGCACGCTATATGAAACTTACACTGATGATCAAAGCAATTCTGACCACCTCCTTAATAGCAAGCTGGTTCGCGCCAGGAATGCAGTACAGAAGCGGTTCTGCATGGCTTGGATTTAATAAGTATTTTTTAGATTTCCAGAGATGTTTGACGCCGGATGTCTGCACACAGTTCACGGAAGTCCAGTAAATTATGGGCCGTAGGTTTGCGTGGAACTGGCTCTCAACAGTGATCCAGATCTGTTCCATTAGGTTCCGGACAGGCGAATTACGAGGCTAAAACATCGAAGTGTGTTCACTGTCGTGCTCCTCAGACCACTGTAGCGCAATTCCGGTTTTGTGTCAATGACAATAAACTTTATAACTTTCGGGGATGGCATCAAGCATGAAGGGATGCTATTGATTTGTAGTAACATTCACGTGGTCCATAGTTGTCACAGTGCCTTCGAGTACTGCCACATATGTCCCGCATAGCATAATACCGTACTCACCAGCCTGTCAGTTAAACAGTGCATGTTTCGAGCAGCCATTCACCTGGATGATGGCGCATCTGGACATGATCACCGACCTTGTGTAACAAGGAACGTGATTCATCCCGCCAAGTGATACGTTTCCAGTGACCAAGGTCGAATCTCAATGATCTCGTGCCCACTGCAATGGTAACTGATGATGTCGTTGAGTCAACATGGGAGCACGTAGCGGTCGTGAGTTGTGGAACCCCATTTTCAACAATGTGCGCTGAACGATATGCTCCAAAACATTTTTGTCTGCACTGGCATTGTGCTCTGTCGCCAGATCCGCCACAGATCGCTTCCAGTCCTGCTTTCGAGGATGGACAATCCTCGACCTCCACACTCTGTGATGATACGTGAACGTCTGACACCTCATCATAAACTCATCGTCCTTCAATCACTTTCCATAGATGCCCATGACAGTAGCATGCAAACTACAATGTTTGTTCCCAGGTGCTGGGCCATAACACCCTGCTCCTTGTCAAAGCCGCTTATGTCAGTGCATTTCCCCATCTGTGGCCCGTGTCGTCGTTGGGACGATTCCCCATTCGTCCCTGTTCTGCTTAAATAATTTTGCTACCACTTAACGTGAGCCGCAGCGACACCAGACCACATTCGGTCTCGCAGGGACAGTGGTCATAGTGTTTTGGCTCATCAATGCATGACATGGACTACTTGTGGTAGTTGCCAATAAACATAACACGTTGCATTTTCTAAAAAAAAGAAAAAAGGCTTATCGACAATACATACCAACAACAACCGCTTAATAAAATTTTATTTTGAAGGAATATTTCAGACATCTGAATGTATCCTGCCGAAAACCTGAACTGGCGGACACTTGAAGATACGTGAAAGATAACATTTAATGGTTTAAAAACTAGTGTTCATTGAGGAATCTAAGGACATACTACAGCCCCCTATGTATCGCTCCAATAGCGACCACGAAGACAAGATAACTGTAGTGGTCACAGAGGTACTTACACAGTCATTCTTCACACGCTCCATATGCGAACAGAATGGGAAGAAATCCTACAATGTGGTAAAATGAGAGGTACCCACTGCCATGCATTTCACAGTGATTGTCCAAGTGCGTTTCTAGATATTGCAGAAAAAGACCTATGCTGACTTCCTTCCTCCTACAATGATCACCGCGTTCTCTGTAATTGCTTTCCGTCCGATGCTGTCCTTGCATATAACACATTCCATAAATTTGCAGTACTTTCTCAATGTTCCACCATATTACTGCCATTTCAACGTACCGTTACAGTTTCAGCAGTGTACAATACACTTTCCGATTTTCTACTATTTTTATTCTCTCTTAACAATTCTCCTGCACTTCAGCCTACTCTTCATCACTACAGGATAGTGATCTCTCTGTCTGCTCCTGGGTACGTCTTACAATCTAATGGTCTCTCTGTCTGCTCAGGTACGTCTTACAATCCAATGCCAGATTCCAGAATCTCTGCATCACTATGATGTAATCCAGATGGTATTTTCTCGCGTCTATAGGCGTTTTCCAAGAAGACCTCTCTTTTTTTGAGTTTTGAACAGTGCAGTCGCTAGTATTTATTTCAGTTCTCAATTAACCTTTCTCCTCTCTCATTCACACTGCCAAGCCCATTTTATCCCGTAACTGTGTCTTCTATTCATTTCTCTGCGACAGCGTTTCAATTCTCCATTTTCATCCCTTTTTCGCAAATCAAGTTACCCGTTAACTTCCCCCATATTCTCCGTGTACCTTCTCATTTTTTCCTGTGAAGTCAGCCTATACACTTGAATTATCGTTGTTACCATTGGTATGTTGCCAGTTATGATGAGAATAATGCTATCACTGAATCATTGAACTTAGCAGCTCCTTCTCTGCCCTGCCTTCCTGTTCATAAGGAATCGAACTCCGTTTAATCCATTTTACGTTGCTGTTGATATTACACTATATTCATCTGATGAGGATAGGTTTACACAATGGCATCAAAGGTATACAAAAAAAAGGGCACCACGAATAGTCACGGAGTTGTCTAACATGGGGGGGGGGGGGGGGGGGCGGCGGGGGTGAGTATAATGGGAGTGTATGCCTGACTGGGATTCGAGCCTGGAACATTGTATTCTGTGCTGTTGGCGACTGATCATAACTTCATGGTCAGTACCTCTCTCCCACTTTCCTAAACTATACCTAAGTTCTCCCGCATACATTGCGGCACCGCCTGGAAGCAGTGTTATTGCAAAGAAAAGTCTATCCACAGCCTAGGGGATTGTTTCCAGAATGAAATCTTCACTCTGTATTGGCGGATGTCTGTTTCAAATCTTCCTCTCAGATTAAAACTGTGGGGCTGTTCATCAGAACCATATCTATCGCAGGCTATGCTCTTAGTGACTCAGTTGTCCAGGCATGACACGATTCCCCCTCAAAGCTTCAATACTGGAAGTATACCCGTTATACTTCCCGGGTCGACTCCCCATCCGATGCACAGTTTTATTCTGCAAGGAAGTTGCAAATTGTCATTGGCATCCTTGTATCACTTCTGTAGTGTCAGTGAAATACCCAAGGAGGCACATAAGCAGTCCTTCATCCCATGTACCATTCGTGCATGTAATGGCACAATAAAACTGTGTAGTGATCCTCAGAGTATGGATGTGGATGTTTTCAAAATGTTTCCTCTTGTCCGACAATAGACGCTCTCTGCTTATAATGGTCCAGTCACATTTATGTACCACCGCCTGCATATGTTTGATGTCAACGTGAAAGAACCACTCACAGAGGGCAGTTGGCAACTCTGGCAATGGAGGGAATACAAAGTGTGTTGGGGGAACGCGGAAAACAGTGAAGATGCTGTTGTAATGCAGTAATGGAGGTAAGTGTGCATGGTGATCATATCCCATATTGATGTTGGGGTACATGCTCAGAAAACAGTGGCATTTTGTAGCATGTGTTTCGGGACGGTTTTCTCAATTTATCATCAATACTGTGGACTTACAGATCTGTGTCAAGTGTGTTCCCTATGTGCCTATGCTATTAGCACCAGTTTTGTGTAGTGCCATGCTGTGTGGCACCGCATTCTGCAATTATCCTTCATTTATGAGCATGAGTGTATATCATTGGCAAACCAAACAATTTTCATTTTTTCGCTCTGAACTTCAATTTTCTTTCCAAATTTCTACTTGACTTGCTCAATATACAGACTGAACATCATCTGGGAGAGCCTACAACACTGTCTCCCTCTCTTCTCATCCACCACCTAGTGACGGTTTGCCTTTTCGTCGTTTGTTGTCCTCGGTGTCGACATACTGCGTTGTGATACTGGCTGAAAAATGGGGTGTGGAAGTACGACGCTGTCTACCTTAAATAATGTAGCGGACAGGTGCACAGTTGCATTTCACTGTAGTTTACTTTCACTGTTCACAACCCCCCCCCCCCCCCCCCCAACAATACACAGTTATATACGGGTGGTGCACTATTGTTTCAACTTTCCATAAGCCTCATTAATAGTTTGCAGACAAACCTGCACATACTGCTACAATATATTGAACATTGATGAGCAGTAAAACCTTAACCAAAAAGTTCACAGTTCTTGAAGAATAGAAAGGTACATATAGAACAGACACTGTCGTTGTTTTAACACACGACCTAATTGGTTAACACTTATTTCACAGTGAAGTTGAAGCATTGTTGTTGTTCTAATCAACACAGGTTTCTTGATGAAACTTGGCCGTGGACTGACTGTTTCGGGACCAAAAATCGGGCCCTTATATATCCTCACAATAATAGGTACTGAAACTACACATTGTTCGAAGTTTAATTTACAGAAATTACAATTAAAACTTACCTCATTAAATTAACTGAATACATTGAAAAACTGGTTCTTTTTACATTTCTTCTACTACAAGAGTTAAACCAAATTATTTGTTTAAATCATGAAATTAACATATATAGTTAAGCAAACAATATTTTTGACAAAACTATTAATTTCTTTGGAATTCTTGTTAATTTGTTTTCAAATAGAGTGAAATAAATTCTTAAAGAATGCTAGTGTTTTGTCTTCCAAATGTTTATAATTATTACAGAATTTAAGTTATGAAACAATTACTGATTTCACCCTATAACAAAAGATACTAACTAGGCACAATCGAAATAAAATATAAAATCAATTACATAGATAAAACTATGTGCAAAATTAGATCTTGTGTTATATTCTTTAAAACCGAGGGCCAACCTTTCTCTTTTATGAAAATGCCAATTTTACTCGCATTTGTTAATGGTAATTAGTTAGAAATGCAAAAAAATGAATTTTGAGGATTCATTTGGCAAAACAAGAGGGGAAGTGAAAATATCCCACCTTGCTTTGCCACAACCTTCCTCTCATGCCCCAAGGTTCTTACAGCTGCAGTTTGTTTTTGTACAAGTTTCAGATAACTTTTCAATCCCCATTCTTTCAAAATTTCCAAGAGCATCTTCTAGTCAACATTACAAATGATAATTGGCTTGTAGTGATCTAACTGCTTTCAGAAAGAATCAGAGATCCAATCAATGGACTGGACAACATACACTGCTAAAAGCCAAGAAAACAGATTACAAGCAGTACTGCAAAATAAATAAATGAAATAAAACAGACACTTCACGTTTTTATGGCAAATAAATGCCACTTCTTAGTTTCCACTAACCTTGTCAAGTCTGTCTCTTCCTTCAACCACCACCTCCAGATGACTGATACCTCTGGAACGTGCTGTTCCTGGCAGAACTTTCTGTAAAGTTGTTAATGATACTGAGAGAACAGATGAAGTTGATGGACAGTACCTAATGCTGCACTGAGCCTTGTAGGTGCTGACCACAACATTCTGGATGTACTGTGTACATACATTTTTTGCACATTAGGGGATATCAACAAATCTGCTCCAGATGTGCAGACAGCACCAAAACACTAGTGCAAGCAGCTTGTGGAAACTATGAAGGACATAGTTCCTGTATTGCTTGCAGCCAGAAACATGCCCTCTTGGTGCCACCATTCAGAATTGGAAGAAAGTAAAATACCTGCACCCAATTACAATTTGAATCTGATAGCTGTTTCTTCAAACCCTTGTTAAAACAGGCTCTGAAATTTCAACATGCTCCCCCCCCCCCCCCCCCCCATCTTTCCGGACTCAGCTGAAGTCATTCCTAATAATGATAATGAAAATTTGGTGCCAAAAGTTTTATGTTGAATGCTGGAGCAATTGGTGATTGCAGAAGCCATATGTATCACTCCAAAACTACTGATTGTAAGGGGATGCTTGACATATATCTATCTCCAATCGACACATAACATAGATTCAAATGCAATGATCTTATTGATTAAATTATACTAAAAGCAAGGTAAAAAATATATTTCCCAGTAGTTCATAAGAAACAATGAGTAAGTGCAAAGTAGGTCACTATTATTTTATTTTCTGCTTTACTAATTTTATTTACTCAAAAAACCAGTTTTTCATTTAAATGTAACCCTTTTGAAAGAGTAAAAAACTGGAAGAATTGGGCATGAAAACAATAATAAATCTATTCTCAATATTTAATCCAAACCAAAGTTTGCATACACATTAAGCAAAATGGTTGCTGTGTGATATGTACGCTAACTTCTTACTGAAATATGCAGACTGGTGTAATTAAACTACATTAATGTTACTGCATGAGTTTAAGGAAGGAAAAATTAAGGACAAGTGTATATTATTGTAGGGCCAAAAGCAATTAAGGAACTAACATGATGTTGCTTTCAAAATCAAACTCAACTTTGAATGAGAAACATACAGAGAAAAACTTTTCTCTCGTCCATGCTTCCAAGATTTCGAGGTGTCATGTGAAGTCACATACATGGTCACAGCCAGTCACTGCACTCTTGGCAATGTGCTGCTCTGTGTATTTAATTGGAAACATTTATTGCTGGATCCAAAATATTTCTCTGAGCTGCTACACTATCAAATCAGTTTCAGTATGGTTTACCAGCTTCACTTTGAGTTGCAAGACATTGTTAAACTTCTCACAATGTCAAAGTCAATAATCAATAACTATGTAAGTTCACCACCAGCAGTCCAGTACACTACTTCCAAATGGTTATTAGCAACTTCTGCCAAAAAATACAACACCACAACAGGCATGCTCTTCCAACTCCTTAGAGAAAAAGGTACACAAAAACAACACACTCAAATTTCTACAGAAACTAATACAATTTATTCACTTCTACTAAACATTGCGCAGATTGTCTCATCCACTAAAACTCTACGGTCCAGCACTCTTACTCACTTGATCCTGGAGCTCTGGTTATTTTTCGTATGTTACTGTTCCTCATAAGACATTCCATTAAAGAAAATATTGTACTACATGAATTTGGGACTGCTTTATCAAATGGCAAGGAGCTTAACATGCAACATGGGATGAACAGTACTTGTTTGGGCAGATTCCAGCCACATGTTACATCAGCTAAAACACCAGAGAAATGTCACTGAGTGTTAGGAGATACCTCACACATCCAGAGAGAGAGAGAGAGAGAGAGAGAGAGAGAGAGAGAGAGAGAGTCCATTATACATCACATCCCTAAATACTTCTGTTTTCTTAAAATGGCTCTAAGCACTATGCGACTTAACTTCTGAGATCATCAGTCACCTAGAACTTAGAACTAATTAAACCTAAGTAACCTAAGGACATCACACACACACATCCATGCCTGAGGCAGGATTCGACCCTCCAACCGTAGCGGTCGCTCGGTTCCAGACTGTAGCGCCTAGAACCTCATGACCACTCCAGGCGGCCTTCTGTTTCCTTCCTTCTGTCCCATCTGCTAAATCTTACCCTATGATTTCTAACATTTCCTCTGACCAGTTAATTTCTCCTCCACATTTGATTCCTCCTGCAGTGCTACCGTTCATTTCCATTAGATGTAATTACATTTGTAGCATAGAAATTGCATAACACTGCACTAATAACACTGATATTTCTTAAATTTTATGGATTCATTACTATGTCTATTGTTATAGTTGTTATTATCTTTAACATTAGGGACAGTTTATGTATTGGGTGTATTTTAGTGTTGACGCCCTGAAGATCTCTGGTCAGATGTCAGGGAAGGTCTAAGGGCCTAATCTTGCCAGCTCAAATAAATTCATAAATAACTAAACAAATGCCAACTATTTGCAGGTACGCGGCGGAATGCTGAAGATGGGGATGAAATGCAACGACAGAGGCGACTGGGCCGCACACCAAGAGTGCCATTCTACCGCTGGCAGGTGACGTTACTTGAGCAGCAATATCAACGTCACAATTATCTCAGTACCACAGCAATCTCTGAGCTAGCTGCTATGTTACAGCTATCATACAACAGGGTAAGCCACACAATTACTTCACTGACAAGAAAATATTAAACATACACTACTGGCCATTAAAACTGCTACACCCTCGTGTAAGGAGGAGAAAAGCGTACCATCACGTTTCCGACTTTGATAAAGGTTGGATTGTAGCCTATCGCGATTGCGGTTTATCGTATCGTGACATTGCTGCTTGCGTTGGTTGAGATCCAATGACTGTTAGCACAATATGGAATCAGTGGGTTCCA
The DNA here is from genome assembly GCF_023897955.1 of Schistocerca gregaria. Taxonomy (NCBI): domain Eukaryota; kingdom Metazoa; phylum Arthropoda; class Insecta; order Orthoptera; family Acrididae; genus Schistocerca; species Schistocerca gregaria. The sequence goes on along the minus strand of NC_064920.1, from coordinate 320,723,406 downwards.
GTGGGTAATAAGTAACACTGTGCTGGATCCCACTAGCAGTCAAGATGACAGGCATCTTATCAGCATGGCTGTAACAAATCGTGCAGCCTCGCTCGATCCCTGAGTCAACAAATGGGGACGTTTGCAAGACAACAACAATCTGCACGAACAGTTCGACGACATTTGCAGCAGCATGGACTATCAGCTCTGAGACCATGGCTGTGGTTACCCTCAACGCTGCATCACAGACAGGAGTGCCTGTGATGGTGTACTCAACGACGAACCTGGTTGCACGAATGGCAAAACATCATTTTTTCGAATGACTCCAGGTTCTGTTTACAGCATCATCATGGTTGCTTCTGTGTTTGGCGACATTGCAGTGAATGCACATTGGAAACATGTATTCGTCATCGCCATACTGGCGAATCACCTGGTGTGATGGTATGGGGTGCCATTGGTTACACGTTTCGGTCACCTCTTGTTCGCATTGACGGCACTTTGAACAGTGGATGTTACATTTCAGATGTGTTACAACCATTGGCTCTGCTCTTCACTTGATCCCTGCGAAACCCTACATTTCAGCAGGATAATGCACGACTGCATGTTGCAGGTCCTATACGGGCCTTTCTGGATACAGAAAATGTTCCACTGCTCCCCTGCTCAGCATATTCTCCAGATCTCTCACCAACTGAAAACGTCTGGTCAATGGTGGCTGAGCAACTGACTCGTCCCAATATGCCAGTCACTACTCTTGATGAACTGTGGTAACGTGTTGAAGCTGCATGGGCAGCTGTACCTGTACATGCCATCCAAGCTCTGATTGACTTAATGCCAGGTGCATCAAGGCCATTATTACAGCCAGATGTGGTTGTTCTAGTTACTGATTTTTCAGGATCTATACACCCAAACTGCATGAAAATGTAATCACATGTCAGTTCTAGTATAATATATTTCTCCAATGAATACCCATTTATCATCTGCATTTCTTCTTGGTGTAGCAATTTTAATGGCCAGTAGTGTAAATGGAGGGATGTTGAAGTTCCTTAAGCTGCCACTAAATACATAAATGATATGTTGTTGTTGTGATCTTCAGTCCTGAGACTGGTTAGATGCAGCTCTCCATGCTACTCTATCCTGTGCAAGCTTCTTCATCTCCCAGTACAAATGAATCTGCTTTGTGTATTCATCTCTTGGTCTCCCTCTACGATTTTTACCCGCCAGTACCAAATTGGTGATCCCCTTGATGCCTCAGAACATGTCCTACCAACCGATCCCTTCTTCTAGTCAAGTTGTGCCACAAACTCCTCTTCTCCCCAATTCTATTCAATACCTCCTCATTACTTATGTGATCTACCCATCTAATCTCCAGCATCCTTCTGTAACACATTTTGAAAGCTTCTATTCTCTTCTTGTCTAAACTATTTATCGACCATGTTTCACTTCCACACATGGCTACACTCCATACAAATACTTTCAGAAACGACTTCCTGACACTTAAATCAATACTCGATGTTAACAAATTTCTCGTCTTCAGAAACGCTTTCCTTACCATTGCCAGTCTACATTTTATATCCTCTATAAATAAATGATATATTTTCACAAACAAACCTTGGATTTTAGTAGCATATAATTTACAATATGTGGTGGATAACCTAATTCTTAAGAGAAATTTTAGTAACTGCAGAATCACAAGCACTTGGTAACAATATTTATTGTGATTGTATAGGTCAAAATTTGGTTCCAAAATCGGCGGGCGAAAGAGCGACGCAAAGAAGAGATGAAAAGGATACAGCAAGAAGGAAATGACTATAACAGAAGTACCAACCTTGAACTGGATTCTACAGCACAATCAGCATCACCATCACCATCACCACCAGCAGTATTACCACCATCACCACAATATAGGTCTTCAAAGATTGCTTCAGTGCTGCCTTCAGCTTCTCATCATGAAAGAACATTGAATTCTGAAGTTTCTGCCTTTTCTAATTATCAGCTGTATCACACTACTGTTGAAGGTATGAGCACAGTACACCATCAACCACCGGCTACTGAACAGTGTCTCACAGATTCTGAATATAAGCATATTGCTAGTGCTGTGTGAATGGCTTTATGTTCTAAAAGAAGTTATTTATTGTAGCAGCAGTCATACTTCATGTGTGATGTTTAGGACATTATATAAAGTGTTGTGATTATTCTCTCACAATTGCTTAATGTCAGCTAACTAAAGTTTGGTAACGGAACAATAGTCAAAGACTCTATTTTTATGCAATATATAATGCTGGAAGTTTTCAGCAAGATACTTCAGATATAAATGATCATCTTGGGAGAAGTGAAGGCTATTAATGTACAATCATTATGAATAAAGGTGATATTCAGCTAAAATTTAAGTGTTGGGGTATTAAGCTTCTTTTCCAACAGTGTTTATTTGTGAGGTTTCCTTTTTGTGTCTGCAAATTCTACACCGTGCTTTAAGTTTTACAAAAGTGTGAGAGTCTGAAGCTTGAAGCTGAACTGCACCTCTATTTATGACTGTGTCTTATTGCGAGTAAGTACTGAAAGGAGTAATATAATTCTGAGAAAGTGGTAATTTACCCCAGTTACTTAATGAGATGAATTTCATATTTTAACCCTTTTGTGGGTATATTTTTTTTGTAGCAAAACTCAGCACAGATATTTCTTTGCTATCCTATTAGAATTATTGTCAACTGACTATATTTATTCCTATATTTATTTCTTGATAATTTTATTTTAGTCATTTAGGACCAAAAAATATGGTGGTACATTTATCACCATGGCACCTTTGTCAGGCATTAAAACTATGATGGTAAATGGATTTCCCACTCGCCTTTTGTGAGCTGTTATGTGTTGCCATTATATGTAAAAAAAAAAAAAAAAAATAATGCACGGTGTTTCCTGTTTCTATTTGATTTTTCTTTAACTTTATTAAAAAATATTTGTTACCAATATTAATGTTTATTTAACACAATGTGAAAACAATCCTTGAAACTTTATCACACAACAAAAGCATGAGCTGATACAGGTTACAATAATGTATATGGAAGAAGTGAAGCAATGTGTTCCAACAACAATAGTGATCCCGTGATAAACAGAAACTGATTGTTGTAGCAGTTTTTATACGCCTGGCGCAGTGTACAACCACAGGATGTCACATAAAGACAGAGGTGATAAAAAGTATTTCCAAAAGCTTTGCGATTCCCTTAAGTTGGTGGTAAGTATGCTTCCCAAGGACCACAAATAACAGATTAATTTTGGGATAAGTATGCTTTCCACGCCCCTTCCAGAAACTACTTTTGTGGTAACCATACTTCCCAATAACCACTAAACCACCATTGTTTGGTGTGATATATACTTTCCACAGTCCTGAAGGCCATATTTCACAATAACAGCAGACTGCCACCTGATGCCAGGCATGTACAGAAGTGGTAATGCATATTCCCTTAAATGCTGCAAAGAAATATATTTTGTTGGAAGCACATCCCACGGTTAACATAAGCTACAGTCAGTCCTGTAACAAAGCAGCCACATACTGTAATGGCTAAAAATACAGATTAATCTTTGTATTTTGTTGTCAACATCAATAAAAAAATCAAACTGAATATCACACCAGATAAACTTGAGGTCACCGCACTAATTGCCCACATAAAATACAATTTTATTCCTAATGAGGAGCAAAGTGATAGTCATTGCTCACATTGGGTGCTATGTTAAGCACTTCATTATCAGGTTGTGTTTGTTAATTCCTGGAGACAAACTGTGTGTCAGACGAGGACTCTAATCTAGGACTTCAGCCTTTGGGAAACTAGGGCTATACCATCTGGGCTATCTAGGCATGACGTACAGGCCACCTCAACAGTTTTGCTTTCCCAGTATCAGTAAAGCTGTGATGATTGGCTGAGAGTCATGTCTGGTTAGCTCAGTAGGTATGCATTTCTTGGAAAAACACAAAGATTCCAGCATATAGTTTTAATCTCCTAGGAAGTTTTCAATCGTTGTGCACTCTGCTATAGAGTGAAAACGCAGTCTGGCTTTTTGATTGGGTTTACTTCACCTATATACCACAAAAGTAACATTGAGTACTAACTAAAGCCATTCTAGTTGTTAGGAGATGAATTGGAACGACTCTAAAGATAAACAAAAAGTAGCAATAGTTCAGTTCATTATGAAGACTTTTTTTTTGCATGTAGGCTTAACTGGCCATTACAATATTTCAAATGTTGCAAAAGATCTGCTATCTCCCTCTAGTTTCCAATATCAACATCTTCAGTTAACTGATAAATGGGGGAAGAGGGTAGGGGACAGTAAAGAGCACACTTACCTGTCACCTAACAATGTTCCCGAGCAAGCAAGGGGTGTGGGAGGATCTCTCTCAGTCTATGAACAGTAGGTTATACACACTGTTTCGACATTTTACCAGATGATGACACCTGTTTACTGATTGAAAAATTTGTATCTGTATGAACTTTGGTCAAAAGGAAATACCAATGATATAGAAAGACAGAAAACACTGTCAGATCCCGTTCTGGATAAAGGAGGCTTTTGTCAGATAACTGTCAAGAAAAATGGAGATGGCACATGTGCAGTGAAATATGTCATAAATTACAACACCTTTCCAGCAAGCACTCCAATAAGTCTCCTCAGTATGTTGTTGTTGTTGTCTTCAGTCCTGAGACTGGTTTGATGCAGCTCTCCATCCTACTCTATCCTGTGCAAGCTTCTTCATCTCCCAGTACTTACTGCAACCTACTCCTCCTGAATCTGCTTCGTGTATTCATCTCTTGGCCTCCCTCCACGATTTTTACCCTCCACGCTGCCCTCCAATGCTAAATTTGTGATCCCTTGATGCCTCAGAACATGTCCTACCAACCGGTCCCTTCTTCTTGTCAAGTTGTGCCACACACTCCTCTTCTCCCCAATTCTGTTCAATACCTCCTCATTAGTTATGTGATCTACCCATCTAATCTTCAGCATTCTTCTGTAGCACCTATTCTCTTCTTGTCCAAACTATTTATCGTCCATGTTTCACTTCCATACATGGCTACACTCCATACAAATACTTTCAGAAACGACTTCCTGACACTTAAATCTATACTCCATGTTAATCTTCAGAAACGCTTTCCTTGCCATTGCCAGTCTACATTTTATATCCTCTCTACTTTGACCATCATCAGTTAATTTGCTCCCCAAATAGCAAAACTCCTTTACTACTTTAAGTGTCTCATTTCCTAATCTAATTCCCGCAGCATCACCCGATTTAATTCGACTACATTCCATTATCCTCATTTTGCTTTTGTTGATGTTCATCTTAAATCCTCCTTTCAAGGCACTGTCCATTCCGTTCAGCTGCTCTTCCAAGTCCTTTACTGTCTCTGACAGAATTACAATGTCATCGGCAAACCTCGAAATTTTTATTTCTTCTCCATGGACTTTAATAACTACTCCAAATTTTTCTTTTGTTTCCTTTACTTCTTGCTCAATATACAGATTGAATAACATCGTTTACAGGCTACAACCCTGTCTCACTCCCTTCCCAACCACTGCTTCCCTTTCATGCCCCTCGACGCTTATAACTGCCATCTGGTTTCTGTACAAATTGTAAATAGCCTTACGCTCCCTGTATTTTGCCCCTGTCACCTTTAGAATTAGAAAGAGAGTATTCCAGTCAACATTGTCAAAAGCTTTCTCCAAGTCTACAAATGCTAGAAACTTAGGTTTGCCTTTCCTTTATCTTTCTCCTAAGATAAGTCGTAAGGTCAGTATTGCCTCACGTGTTCCAATATTTCTACGGAATCCAAATTGATCTTCCCCGAGGCCGGCTCCTACCAGGTTTTCCATTCGTCTGTAAAGAATTCGTGTTAGTATTTTGCAGCTGTGACTTATTAAACTGATAGTTCGGTAATTTTCACATCTTTCAACACCTGCTTTCTTTGGGATTGGAATTATTATATTCTTCTTGAAGTCTGAGGGTATTTCATCTTGCTCACCAGATGGTAGAGTTTTGTCAGGACTGGCACTCCCAAGGCTGTCAATAGTTCTAATGGAATGTTGTCTTCTCCGGGGGCCTTGTTTTGAAACAGGTCTTTCAGTGCTCTGTCAAACTCTCTACGCAGTATCATATCTCTCATTTCATCTTCATCTACAGCCTCTTCCATTTCCATAATATTGTCCTCAAGTACGTCGCCCTTGTATAGACCCTCTGTATACTCCTTCCACCTTTCTACTTTCCCTTCTTTGCTTATAACTGGGTTTCCCTCAGAGCTCTTGATACTCATGCAAGTGGTTCTCCTTTCTCCAAAGGTCCCTTTAATTTTCCTGTAAGCAGTATCTATCTCACCCCTAGTTAGATAAGGCTCTACATCCTTACATTTGTCCTCTAGCCATTTTGCACTTCCTGTTGATCTCATTTTTGAGACGTCTGTATTCCTTTTTGCCTGTTTCATTTAATGCATTTTGATATTTTCTCCTTTCATCAATTAAATTCAATATTTCTTCTGTTACCCAAGGGTTTCTACTAGCCCTCATCATTTTACCTATTTGATCCTCTGCTGCCTTCCCTATTTCATCCCTCAAAGCTACCCATTCTTCTTCTACTGTATTTCTTTCCTCCATTCCTGTCAATTGTTCCCTTATGCTCTCCCTGAAACTCTGTACAACCTCTGGTCTAGTCAGTTTATCCAGGTCCCATCTCCTTAATTTCCCACCTTTTTGCAGTTTCTTCAGTTTAAATCTACAATTCATAACCAATAGATTGTGGTCAGAGTCCACATCTGCCCCTGGAAATGTCTTACAATTTAAAACCTGGTTCCTAAATCTCTGTCTTACCATTATATAATCTATCTGATGCCTCCTAGTATCTCCAGGATTCTTCCATGTATACCATCTTCTTTTACGATTCTTGAACCAAGTGTTAGTTATGATTAAGATATGCTCTGTGTAAAATTCTACCAGACGGCTTTCATTTCTCTCCTCCAATCCATATTCATCCACTATGTTTCCTTCTCTCCCTTTTCCTACTCTTGAATTCCAGTCACCTATGACTATTAAATTTTCGTCTCCCTTTACTACCTGAATTTCTTTTATCTCATCATACATTTCATCAATTTCTTCATCATCTGCAGAGCTAGTTGGCATATAAACTTGTACTATTGTAGTAGGCATTGGCTTTGTGTCTATCTTGGCCACAATAATGCGTTCACTATGCTGTTGGTAGTAGCTTACCCGCACGTTTATTTTTTTTATTCATTATTAAACCTACTCCTGCATTACCCCTATTTGATTTTGTATTTTTAACCCTGTACTCAGCTGACCAAAAGTCTTGTTCCTCCTGCCACTGAACTTCACTAATTCGCACTATATCTAACTTCAATCTATCCATTTCCCTTTTTAAATTTTCTAACCTACCTGCTAGATTAAGGGATCTGACATTCCACACTCCGATCCGTAGAACGCCAGTTTTCTTTCTCCTGATAACGATGTCCTCTTGAGTAGTCCCCGCCCGGAGATCCGAATGGGGGACTATTTTACCCAAGAGGACGCCATCATCATTTAATCACACAGTAAAGCTGCATGCCCTCGAGAAAAATTACGGCTGTAGTTTCCCCTTGCTTTCAGCCGTTCGCAGTACAAGTATAGCAGTTGCAAAATTAAATTATTCATATCAGACATAGGCATATTATCAGTTGAATTTTTCTGTGAACTCTGCGAAAACTGAATGATAAGGAACCTTAATTTATGATAATATGGAAAGTACAATTACAATGATTTGAAAAGTATTTATACAATGGTAGTTATCAAAATGTCTAACTTCCTTGCCTCCAACATTTTTATTAGGACCCTGTCTCTCTTTTTATAATATATTGTGCCCAACAATCAGTCTTCAGTCACATAAAAACATTTGAATTAGATCTTTTAGCACCTGCCTCTCCCACCCTCAAGATCCTCTACCTACACTCTTAAAACAAGTTATTTAACTTAGAATTCAGCTCCTTTGGTTTATACCAGTTGAATGACTGGAATGTTAAATATCACTAACACAAGAGTATAAAATATTCATGATGAACTCACACCTATTTCAGTCACAATACCAGAGTTTCACAGTACTGTGTGAACTGGCCCAGAGAGAAAACATGGTTTCAATATTTTTATATCTGTTTATTATAAATTATTTTTTGTACATACAAAATTAATGTTTAAATAAACATCTAGAGTCTCTAACAATAATTACACGAAACATGAAGTACAAAAACATTAATAATCAACAGTGAGAAGTTGATATAACTGGGGTCCTTTCTTCAATAGAAAACCTTGAACATTTAATGAAGACAGGAAACCAGTAAAATCTGAGACATCAGCAACACACAGTTTTGCAATTTCTTTTAGTTCTTGAACTGAAAACACCGATCGACTTTGCACTTCTGCCTGCCTCTGAAGTGCCATTATGAACTTCTTTGCCTGTAAATGTTGAAAACAACAAATGATGCTCAAACTTAAACTGCTGCAGTTAACAATCTTGAGAAATATATGATGAACATACCTTACTGTTATTCAATACAGACATATATATTTGAGTTAAACATACCTTACTCTTACTGCTCATTCCAGATCCATTTTGGGAGCGCTGAAAATGTAAAGTTCCAAAGCTGTCACTCATGGTATCAACCAGACTGTACCTCATGATTTCAACAACTTCCAAGGCATCTATTTCAGATACCTCACTACGAAGCTCTAGCTTTGCTCTTGCCTGGGATGATGATAAAATAACAACAAAAACAACAATAATAAACATCAGTTGCTATATTGTACAAATTAATTTTTTCTTTGGGCATTTTATAAAATGAACAACTGACTCACAGAGATCTTACAGTTAGCATTACAAAGTATATAAAGTGCAGCATCTTAACATTGTGTCAAATGCCAGTCAGAAAAAAAAACTTACAGTGTCTAATTACAAATAATCTTAACATTGGATTACATAGCATTGATAATTGCACTCAACAGATTCTGAGTAAAACATTCCTCAAAATATAGGAAAAATAAAAATGTTGGAACATCTTTTCATCTAAAAAAATTACAAATTAATTAAACTTCCTGACAGAGTACAGCTGTTTGTCCCGAATCACAACTCCGATGCAGACACTTGTCTTTTGCAGTCAACACACTTACTTAATGAGCAATCCAGACAATTCATAACCTATTTTTACAGTTTCAATTCCGCCAGTAGTCTCTCCTTTTCGGTAATTGTGAGATAAATGTAACTGCACATATATTAAAGTGCATAAAATAATTACAAAATCTAAAAGACCATTATGAAAAGAAGAGAATTTACCACGTTCATTTATACTCATCACATTACTGTTGCATACTTTCCTTACATTCAAGACACGAGGTCACATAATGATTTATTTTGGGGTAATTCCTCAATCGAAGCTTCCGAGTTCAAAAGTGTGTAACATGAACTATTTGTAGTCTGGCGTCAAAGACGTCCTCCACAAGCATGTTCAGTTAATTGGGTATAGTAACTATGCTTTTCCTTTGCTTATTCAGCACTACTACAGGTTAGTTCACAAAATCCATATTAGGAATAAAACTCCATAGAATCAATATTAGGAATAAAGCTCCATACCTAAATACTCAATGCTGATTACTATGGTCTAAAAGGTGTCCTTTACTCAAGAACACATTTTCAACAATTCACCACCAACCGTATCCCAGCCAGTTCATTATACTCTGACTCATGCTATTGTTCTGATGTAAGTATGACAAAATTTGAGACCCCTTCAACTTTTAAATGACGGCAAATTATTTGATGCTATGGCCTTTAGTCTGAATTCTAGTTTGATGCAATTCTCCAAACTAGTCTATCCTATGCAATCCTCTTCATCTCCACATAATGCCTGCAATCTATATGCACTTGAACCCACTTACTGTACTCTTGCCTTATTTGTCTTTAACCCCCCCCCCCCCTCCCCCCACGAAGACATGTGCGTACTTCCCTCCATTGTAAAACTGCCTCGGGATGGGTACTATCAACCAATCCCTACTTTTGGTAATGTTGTGCCATACATTTATTCTCTCTCCATTTTGGTTATCCTATCCGCCTATCTAATCTTCAACAGTCTTCTGAAGAATCATATTCCAAAACTATTCTCTTCTTGTCTTAACTACTTACCCATCCACTTAATTTTCATACAAGGCACATTCCAAATACCTCCAAGAAGAGATTTCTTAATGTTTAAATTTATATTTAATGTTAACATATTTAAGTTTTCCAAAATGATTTTCTTGCTGTTGACAGTCTACATTTTATATTATACGAACTTTGAGCAACAAGTGCTATTCCTGCTGCACAGATAGCTAACTTCAATTATTTTTAGTATCTTTACACCCCAATCTAAATCTTGATGCATTGCCTGATATAATTCCAACTACTTTCTTTAGCCATGCTTTAGTTTTGTTGATGTTCACTTTATAAAGGCTTTTCAAGAGATTTCTGATTCTCCTTCCTGCCCTGTGTCATTTCTTGTAGAAGTTTTTCTTCTTTTTTTCTATTTTGCTCACTGAAATTCAATTCCCTTTCCACATTTGCTGCTAAGAATCAGATTTGAATGTGAAGCACTAGTGATTCTGAACTAGAGCTGCAATCGTAGTCCAATGAGTGGAGGGGTTCAGTTAGTGTTAACACAGTTGAGAAATTTTCTCTCATACATTGTACAATCCAGATATGAATCATCTGATTGACTTACATTTATAACAACATCCGTATGTGCAGTGCTCTCCTTCTCACCAAGAGCTTTTTGCTGCTCTCGCCTAGGACATTTAAGAGATGAACAAAGATGGTATCTTATGAGCAATAACAAAGCCGCCCAGAGGTTGGAATTTTGTCACTTAGTAGCAGGGCAATCATTTTCTCAATCTTGGTGATTTTGTGCTCTCTGAAATCTAGGATACTTTTTTCCTATCTTGGTTGCCTCTTTTGGACATGCTCATTGCTATGCCATAAGTTTGATGTCTCTCACTTATCCAGGCAGTCTGTTGTTACATATTACCCCACATTACTGCTGTCACATGTATGTTTACTGCAGTGTTCCTTTTGTCTCTAATTTTACATTACAATTCTGAAGTATGTCCAATTGAAATTGTCATCAAAGCTGCATGATACTGTTGTTGGTAACAAGAGCCCTTTCTTGGTCTCAGTCTGATTCACCATTAACTTTCAGTTGAAAAAAAGGGAAATAAACTGAAAATTACATTACCACAGTGTTACGAGATCCCTACTCAATTTCCTTGAAAATTATTGGTGAATGGTATATACAATGCCTGGAAAGATTTTTGTTTTTCATACAGTAATAGTCAGAAAATATAGTAAATGAGAGCTCTTTTTAAGGAAAGTGGAAGAATAAAATCATTTATATACAAATTAATGATGATGTAAATAAAATAGAAAGAAACTTCCACATGGGAAAAATATATTAAAAACAAAGATTCCAAGACTTACCAAGCGGGAAAGCGCCAGTAGATAGGCACAATAAATAAAACACACAAACACACACACAGAATTTCAAGCTTTCGCAACCAGCAGCTGCTTCGTCAGGAAAGAGGGAAGGAAAAGGAAAGATGAAAGGATGTGGGTTTTAAGGGAGAGGGTAAGGAGTCATTCCAATCCCGGGAGCGGAAAGACTTACCTTAGAGGGGAAAAGGATAGGTATATACTCGTGCAAGACTTACCTTAGAGGGGAAAAAGGATAGGTATATACTCGTGCGTGCGCGCACACACACACACACACACACACACACACACACACACACACACACACACACACATATATCCATCCATCCATACATACAGACACAAGCAGATGTCTCCCTTAAAACCCACATCCTTTCACCTTCCTTTTCCTTCCCTCTTTCCTGACGAAGCAGCCGCAGGTTCCGAAAGCTCGAAATTCTGTGTGTGTGTTTGTGTGTTTTATTTATTGTGCCTATCTACCAGCGCTTTCCCGCTTGGTAAGTCTTGGAATCTTTGTTTTTAATACATTTATATACAAATGTATGTTGTGGTACACTTAAGAACAAATATGCTTACCTCACACAAGCGTATCATAGACTCCAGCTGCCTAGTGGTTATTGGCGTACAATCCATTGCCTGATACTGACGACGAAGTTCTAGGTAAAATTTCTGTATAATGTCAGCTGCTTCTGGAGTTAATCGAGGATTTGTATATTTTCGAGCATATGCAATATATTTTCTCAACAGTGGCTGTGGAATTGGATCAAATTCTTCTCCTGGTGAATATTTCAGTCTTTCACTACAAAAATAAATGACTGAGTTTAGAGGCTTATCATATTTGATGTAAATTACTTTTATATCAATCCTTGTATTATTGTTGATCTTGTGATAGCTTTATAATTTCAGGTGTCATTATAAATATACAAACAAAATCTAATGCTAATGATGTCTGCAAGCACAAATTTTGTAGTTCTATGACACATGCACAGGTTTGGTCTTCTGCCTCTGCTTTATCCTACGATTTTTTTTCCTGTCACTTAACATTATTTTCACTTTTGAGAATGTGAAGTATGCCAAGCCTCACCATAGTTCACATTACATGTTAAACTGAAGTTCTCCTAAAAATGGCTCAATAATGCAGTTTGCAGACTGAGAAAGGTAGATAGTGTATCACTTAGAATGATACCATGCCCAACAAACTGAAGGAATGATTTAAAGGTTCCCTTCTACACTTCTAAGGGCAAACATTTTATAGAGGCATGCTAATTAGTAATAACAAACCATAAACAACAAGGTGTACTGAAAGAGGTACATTTACTGGTTTATGAGATATTTATTCCCAAAAGCTAGTTACTACAACAAAATTTAATGGGTTACAATCTCTTAATAATGGGGAAGGGAGTAGGGGGGGGGGCTGGGGTGGGGGGTGGGGGAATCCTCTTCATGACAGAGTCTTTGAACAGGGTAACTATTATACAGTTATGTAATTTGTTCAAAGTCATCTAGTGGTACAAGAAGACAAGTGCCTAGAAGGGAACTTTAACACTGGCTTTAGCTGGAGCTACATCCTTACTAAAGTCTTATGTATCCATGGGAGAAAAGGAAGGGGGGGGGGGGGGGAGTTCGAGAGTGAGATGGACTCACCTGGCCGTCAAGGGAGCCAGCAACATTAGAGAGAAAACTCGTTTCCATTGCACACTTGGCAGTAAAGGCATGCCAAAATGGCACACTACATTGCACACAGTAATCCAGTTGCTGATACCAGTCGGATGAACTGGGCGTCCAGTCTCAGACTTTGTATAGCCGCAGTCAAGGCAACTGCCTCAAGGATACACAGCTGGGGAAGGTGGCATGGAAAACGTCGTAGCACCTTTCTCGTTAATGGGACTGTGGAAAAATGCAGAAACTGGCTGCGGGTGCAAATCCTGATGTTAGCACGAACCTGGCAAGCTGTGTGATGCTGCACTGGATGAGCTGCCGGAAGCACACTCAGAAGATATTATCTCATCAAAGTAAGAACAGAGACTGGTTGAGCAACGATTCGGCATGGGTGGCCTCTGGCAAGCACAGCAGTCTAAGGTCTACCTGCGGTGGAAGTGACCAGCAGGGATGTGGGGGAGATGTGGTGATAGCTTGGTTGGTAGGAGCAACGCTGATTGCTGATTTTTGTCATGGCAGCATGTCATCTGCTACTACGTGGAGGCAAACAGAAAGAGTCATCACAAAACCACTGAGAAGAGCGTACTAGATTTTGGGGTGCTGGCTACTTCAATGTCAGTGATGACAACATTTATTGCCAACAGATGTGACAACTGACAATATTTTTGGTGTAGAAATGAAGTGGATCATCATCATCATCATCATCATCATCATCATCCAGCAATCATCAGCCTTTAACAGCAAACCTTGCTTCAATATGATACTACCATCTCTGTCAATTAAGAACCTCTATTTGCTACTCCCCTGAACACTCGCATCACACAAATGTATTTTTGATTTGTCAAGTGGACACCCATTTTTACAGTAGGAATGAAGGCATTAGTGATCAATATGTATCTGAAGGTGGATTTCAAGAAAAACTTTTCCAACTCTAATTTCTCGTTGCTACAGGAAAAATACTCAGTGACTCCAACAAGGTAAAAGTGGTCTACTCAAAAGCTTCACATTCATGCTGACATTGGTTTTGTGCGCACACACAAAGGGGATCAGAACGCTTGCAACTTAAAAAGCTCCTTGTTCACATGTGCTGAAGATTTAGTGACATGCTGATAATACATCCTTCATTACCTGAATCAATATTGGACAGTTAGCAATGATAGGCAATAAAGAAAATTTTGGTGTGATCATGAAATATTATCAGACTAACTCACTGAATGAAGTTTTTGCTAAATTATAATTGGCTTCAAGTGGGCATAAATGCCAAATTATTGAATGTAATTGTAAACTGTATAAAAAGGAAAATTCTCTAGAGAAAAAGAAAGTTATGAGACAGGTGGGGTCCCTCTAATCTTTGGGTCCGAGTGACCTGGTAGTCTTCTTTAGTCTTCTCCAAGCTAAAAGCTAGGATAGTTTCTTGTACTCTTATCTGTGTCTGTCAGTAGTATTACATATTTCATGTCCTTAAGGTAAGTACTTGCCAGCATTTATGTGAAACGACTTTAAGGTCTTTTTAGTTTAAGAATCTGATAAAAATTTTACCTGATGAGTCTGATAAACTTAAATTTCTAGGAGTTGTGATGAATGAATATCTTAAATGGAAATAGTATGTAAAAAGATAAGCTGCATCATTCATTATATACAATGCTTCACAATAGTTCTTGCATTATCTACTGAAAAGAACTCTAACTCACTTTTAACATTAAAGAAGCTATTTTTAATTCTGCAATTGCTCAGATCTCTGTAGAAAATACAACACTGCAAAGGGTCTGGAGAAAACCATAAAATAAATTGTGTGAAGAAGCCGAGATGGAAAGCGATGTAAATGACGATAAGTCAACAACTGATTGCTCCGAAATAGTGAAGAGTGATGAATTCTGCATCTGCTAATGAACTGAGTGTGTTTCCAGCAGAAGAAGTTGACGAGTAGTTCGACAGAGAGAAAAACTTAGTTATCAAAGAAGATCTGACTGACGATGTGATATTACAAATTTTTCAAGCCACAGGAGACACCAGAAACAGTGTGATGAAGAAGAAATCCCCGCAACTCATCTTTGGTGCCGAGGTTTCAGAAGCCTTAAACAATTTTGTGAAATTTGCTGAGAGCAGCCAATAAAACAATGCATATGATGTTATGAAACTGTACATCACACAAAATAATGTGTCATTTAAGAGTTCAGTCCAAGAAACCACTTAGCATTTCTAAAGAAAATTGCAGCTAAGCTGTTAGTGATAGTTATCAGTACGACATATTCCATACCCTCCACAATATCAGATATCTGTCCTATTCATAAAGACAGTAATTTCAGTTAAACTGAACATTCTTTGTAACAGTTTTTATTATGATGCTGGCTTTATTTTGTAATTGGAGTATAAAAAATTATTTGCGTGTACTGAACTTTTCTCAAACTTCGAACCTTAAACTGATTTTAATTGTGCAGTACAGCATTCAACTTTTAATTCAATTTTGTTTTTACAGAGAAGTAATATATACTTTTATTGTTTTTAATACTGTAATCGCTCCTGTTTTATTTAATAAATAACAGTTACTTGTTTTTGACAATATAATGTAATTGGATAGATAAGAAATCTACTCTCCAAGTGGCAGCAGGAGAATGCATATATAAAAACGGTTTTATTTATGCAAGCTTTCGGAGAAAATGGCGCCTCCTTCCACCAGGAACATTAAAGGGGAAGGAAGATGGACAAAGGGAAAGGAACTGAAAAGATTAGGACAAGGTGTAGAGTATAACATGAAAGTAGGTACAAAAACATTTGATGCATTGTAATATTTACATAATGTACATAAGCTGCTCAAAAATACATCTCTGCTAAATACAACAACATCAAATGTGACTAATTATCATGATAACTATTTCAGTTAATTTTCACTATAGCATATTTACACAACAGAAGTGCGGCAACATGCATACACTTAATCTTAACTTCAAAAACTAATACAGTCTCCGTCTGGATAAGATCTATAAAAGAAAACTCTACTCCATTGATATACAGTACACAGGTCGATGATAAAACTACATCGTGGGAATTGAAGATAGTGAGCCAACTGAAAAATTTAGTCAGTATATAAATGATGTTTTTGATCCTCTGAATTCAAAATCCCCAACATGTGTTGTGAGAAAAGATACAGATCACAATAAAATTTTGCAGCATATTTCTCATATTCCAACCACTCAAGTCAGTACTTTTGCTTTAGCCAGAACATTGGATTCGCTCAGAGTAACAGTACAGAGCAGATTAGTAATAGCTGAATACTTGTGGAATAAAGGGTTCAAATATGTATTGACTGCCAAGTTCAATCAGTATCCACTAGAGCAACATTTTGGTATTATTGCATCATTGAGTTGTGATGATCACCCTTCATCAGTGGACTTTCTACATTTACATATGCTCCAGTTAATATATGTGCCTGTCAAGAATGTTTTATCAAAGAGAGGGAATTGTGAATTAGGGGCAGAACCCACTCTCATATCCTATGTCAATCAGATACGAATCTTGGCAAACAAGACTAAGAAGAGATACAATGACATCAAAAAACCTGTTCTAGGAAGTACAGATGAAAAACTGACTGCCATAAATGCCAATAAAAATCATTCTGAGCAGAAAGCCAATAAGCCCTAAAACAGTGTTCTTGGTAACGCAAAAAAATATATTGTACACAACATAGCAAGTTATATCTCACATCAGGCCTCAAAAAATCACTAAATGTTGGGCATGCTTAGATTCACTAAAGATTTCATCACTAGAAAATCATCATTTCTCTCCAGCTAGAAGGACTATGGCTATCATCATTTATGTTACCCTTCAGAAGCACTGTTAAATTTCTTTCTATGGCAGAAGAAATTTTAAGTACTAATCTTTCTTCTCCATCTGCTTTCTGTGATGACTTGTTCTATGACTGTTTGGAAAGCATTAAAAAAATAAAATCAAGACTTCAGGTTTGGCTTGTAATGCAGAACATGCCATGGGGACTACCCAGAATAATTTTTTACTAAATGAACTGTCAATCTTTTTCAACATGAAGGAATTCAGGAAGGGGATTAAGTCAGCAAAAGTGAGTAAATCAATTAAGAAACTTTCCTAAGGGTTCAGCAGTTATAAGGAGAGAAAATACTTAGAACATGTTTTTAATTTTTTATTGAAGCCCTAATTTTGCTCAAATAACTGATAGAACTATGAGAGTTTTCTACTATTCAGCTGTAGACACATTCCATTACACTCACTTTTGGGAAAGCACTGTTTATTTTAAGACTACTCTTGTTGTACTTTGTGAGATATAGGTGCTGATGCATTCTTTGGTTGACTAATGCACAAGAAAATCTAAATCAGTCAGCAAAAGGACGGAAAGTAATAGTTGAAAACACAGCATTGGGAGCAGATTAAAGACTGATAACGTTCTGCGAATGTTTTACAGAACTGAAAACTTTTCACAGCAAATGACTTATATTATTATAGCTCTAGTTTATTCAAGGTATTACTAAGAGTGAGTGATTAAGTTGTTATATTTTTTAGTAGATTTGACAATTGTCATCTAATTGGTCAGCTGTAAAAATACAAAATGACATGGTAAGAATAAATATTAGTGTTACTGTATAACATTCAATGATTCCTTTTTTTCCTTTTCTTGCTACTTGAATACACTGACAATCCAAAAACTAATTACTGTATACAAAGTCGTACAGTTTAGCTATGCCGTGTTCTCCTGTTTCCAGGAATGAACAATTTTTAAAAAATCATCAGTATTGAGTCTGGACATCAATAGTCTGGTTTAAGTATGTTCCCACAGCATACATGAGTATCTTGACTTTATAATATGCAATATAGAGATATGAATGCAAAACTACAATTCAAATGCGTGGGAGACAAGCACTTCAACAGGAGCTATTGCCAAGCAGCAAAATGGGTGTACTCAACTAGTTATCACACTTTCTATCTTCTATACACTTGCATGGACATTAAATAAGTATGAAGTTATCTGAATATTTCCTACACTTTCTAATTCATAATTATACTGAAGTGCCACAGAAACTGATATAGGCATGCATATTCAAATACAGAGATACATAAGCAGGCACAACATGGCGCTGCAGTCGGCAAAGCCTATATAAGACAACAAGTGTCTCGCACAGTTGTTAGATGAGTTACTCCTGCTACAATGGCAGGTTATCAAGATTTAAGTTAGTTTGAATGTGGTGTTATAGTGAACGCATGAGCAATGGGTCACAGTATTTCCGAGGTAGGGATGAAGTGGGGATTTTCTCGTGTGACCATTTCATGACCGAACCGTGAATATCAAGAACCCAGTAAAACATCAGATCTCCGACATCAGTGTGGCAGGAAAAAGATCCTGCAAGAATGGAACCAACGGCGACTGAAGAGAATAATCCGATCTGACAGAAGCACAGATTTCATTGCTGGACCATCATCAAGTGTCAGTGTGTAAACCATTCAACAAAACATCATTGATATGAGCTTTTGGAGCTTAAGGCCCACTTGTCTACCTTTGATGACTGCATGACACAAAGCTTTACACCTCACCTGGTCCTTTCAACACTGACATTGGACTATTGATGACTGGAAACATGTTGCCTGGTCGGACAAGTCTCGTTTCAAATTGTATCTAGCAGATGGATGCGTATAGGTATGGTGACAAACTCATGAATCTGTAGACCCTGTATGTCAGCAGGTGACTGTTCAAGCTAGTGGAGGCTCTGTAATGGCATGGGGCATGTGCAGTTGGAGTTATATGAGACCCATGATATGTCTAGATACGACTCTTGACAAGTGGCACATAAGTCAGCACTCTGTCTGATCACCTGCATCCATTCATGTCAATTGTGCATTTTGAAGGACTAGGGCAATTCCAGCAGGACAATTGACATCCCACACGTCCGTTAATTGCTGCAGAGTGGCTCCAGGAACATTCTTCTGAGTTTAAACACTTCTGCTGGCCACCAAACTCCCCAGACATTAACATTAATGAGCGCATCTGCCATGCCTTGCAATGTGCCATTCAGAAGAGATCTCCACCCCTTTGTACTCTTATGGATTTATGAACAGCCCTACAGGATTTGTGGTGTTAATTCCCTCTAGCACTACTTCAGACATTAGTCGAGTCCATGCCATGTTGTGCTGAGGTACTTCGGCGAACTCACGGAGGCCCTACACAATATTAGGTATTTGTACCAGTTTCTTTGGAGCTTCAGTGTAATGTACTAATTAATAATTATAATAATGGAAATTCCATTTAAGAATATCAACAATGTAGGAAAAGAAAGATTGCTACTTATCGTAAAGAATACACATCAAATTGCAGACAGCCACAATTAAAAGACACGTACATAAAGCTTTCGTCCACAGCCCTCTTCAGTACGAGAGAGAGAGAGAGAGAGAGAGAGAGAGAGAGCATTCACACACACACACACACACACACACACACACACACACACACACACACACACACAACTCCAGCATCTCGGGGCGCAATGCATCTATCATGTGGGATGTAAGCAGCAATCTGGACAGGGCAGGGAAGGGGAAGGAATAGTAGTATATGGATGGGGAGAGAGACAAATACTGTCTGCTGTAGAGTGAAGGGACTAGACTGTCAACAGGCACTGCATCTGGAGGTTGTGGGGCAGGGAGGTGGGAACAAAAGGATCAAAAAAGGGAGAAGTGGGGAAGGCGGGCAGATGTGTTAGCAGAGGACTGCAAATGAAAAGGAGATGGGGAGATGACAAGACAGAAGAGGTGGAAATGTTGGGTGGAGGATGTGGGGATAGTATGTTGCTGTAGGTTGAGGCCAGGATAATTAATTAGCGAAGAATGTGTTGCAAGGATAACTCACAGCTGTGCAGTTCAGAAAAGCTAGTGGTGGAGGGAAGGATTTAGATGACTTGGGCACTGAAGCAGCCATTTAAATCAAATGTGTTATGCTCAGCAGCATGCTGTGCCATAGAGTGGTCGACTGTGCTCTTGGCCACAATTTGGCAGAGGCCATTAGTAATGCCAAAATCAAAAAAAATTTGCAGTTATTGCAGAAAAGCTGATAAATAGCATGGCTGCTTTCATAGGTGGCCCGGCCTCTGATGGGGTGCCTGTCTGTGAAGGCCATGGTGAGAACTTCGCATACTGAGCAAGGGAGTTTTGTCACTGCAGATTCGTTGTCCCTGGGTGGCCAGGCTATACAGGTGGGACTTTTTGGTGTGAAAGGGAGGACAGCTGCCAAAATGGAGGTACTTTTGGTGGTTGGTGGGTTTAATGTGGGCAGAGGTGTAGATGGAGCCACCAGAGAGGAGGTGGTCAACATCTAGGAAGGGAGCACACTGGGTTGAGGAGGACCATGTGAAGCAGATGGGAGAGAAGATGTTGAGGCTGTGAGGGAACGAAGATAAGTTGTCTTGGCCTTGAGTCCAGATCATGGAGATATCATCAATGAACCTGAACCAGTCTATACGTTTGGCACTTTGGGAGGCTAGGAAGGTCTCCTCTAGATGGCCCATAAAAAGGCTGGCACAGGAGCACACTGGGTTGAGGAGGACCATGTGAAGCAGATGGGAGAGAAGATGTTGAGGCTGTGAGGGAACGAAGATAAGTTGTCTTGGCCTTGAGTCCAGATCATGGAGATATCATCAATGAACCTGAACCAGTCTATACGTTTGGCACTTTGGGAGGCTAGGAAGGTCTCCTCTAGATGGCCCATAAAAAGGCTGGCACAGGAGGATGCCAAGGGGGTGCCCATAGCTGTGCCCCAGATTTGTTTATACACCTCTACTTCAAATGCGAAGTAGTTGTGGTTCAGGATCAAGTTAGTATGATGTATGAGAAATGAGGTAGTGGGTTTGGAGTCCAATGGATGTTGGGGGTAAAGATAGTGTTCAATAACAGTAGACCATGGGCATGTGTGATGTTGGCGTATAGGGAGGTGGCATCAACAGTGACAAGTAGCAATCCAAGAGGCGAATGGGTGCGGATGGTGGAAAGTTTGTGAAAGAAGTGGTTGGTGTGTTTGACATAGGAGTACAGATTACGGAATGGGGTCTCCAGGATAGTTGGCAGTGTAGTCCCAGTACACCCCACCAGACAACATTCGCCTATCTCCCCACCTGTACACTACTACACCTTCCCCTTCCCCACCCCACCAGATTGCTGGTTGCAACCTATGTGATAGCTGCATTCCGGCCCGAGCTCCTGGGGCCATGTGTGCGTGAGGTGTGCTTAGGCGTGTGTGTGTGTGTGTGTGTGTGTGTGTTTGTCTTTTACTGACAAAGGATATGGCTGAAAGCTTTAGGTGAGTATTTTTTAATTGTGATTTTCTGCAACTTGACATGCCTTCTTTATGCTAAATAGCAATCTGTCTTTCCATACATTGTTGATATTCCTACCTAGAGTTTCCACCATTTCATTTTTGCCGAAGGGCTTTCTTGCATCCTGCAATGTTTTCCTTTATTACCCTTCTCTACAGCATTACTCTTTTCAATGTCTGCTCTTCCTTTTTTTTTTCCTGTGTTTATTCACCACCTTTAAAATTGCATCTATTTCCGAGTCACACTGTATCAATGATCGTTCGCACACAACACACTCTTCATGACTGCATGGATTGCTGATGCAGTGTCTAATGCACCAGATTCTTTTCTCCAACAGTTGTAATTATATTATTTCCTACTGATCTCAGTTCATCCCCCATCTTGATGTATTGCCCATGCCACACGAAATTTCGATCCTCGATCTAACCCAGACCCTTCCCTCTCTCTTTGCATCTTGCAAAAGACACACACACACACACACACACACACACACACACACACACACACACACACACACACACACACCTACCTCTTCTTTCCTTTCCACCCACATTTCTGTACGTTTTCAATGTATTTGTTCGTATTTTTACATTGTTTCACACAGTTTCATGTATTTTTGTTTATTTTTTTGTATCTTTGGGTATTTTTGCTTATCTGTGAATGTTTCTGCATGCCTTTGTGTGTTTTTTACACATCTTTATGGGTCTTTTCGGTTATCACAACCACCAACACCTATTTTTCCCATCTCAGCATCATTCCTGTTTCCTTTAGACCATTCCAAAAACAATCCTTTTTCCCTGGCTAAAACAGAGTCCCAAATATTGTTTCTCAAGTGCTGCCTGAACCATGGAATCCCCTAAATGGCCTAACTGTAAAAATTCCTTTCTCTGGATCCCACCCCTCTTTTCACGGTGACCTGCACCATTTCAGACTCTACCAACACAAACCTGGTACTGTAGAAACACATCTCCATGCCTCAGGCAGTCTTCTCCCTGCCTCCAAGATACTACTACTCCACAATCCCTACACTGTACATCACATCTCTGAAATTGAAGCCCTTGCTCTCCAGCACCTGGAGGAACATTCCAGACTCACCTCCGTAAGTTATCCAACCTGCTGACATACTACTGCCACCTTGGGGCACAACTAGCTAACCCCTATTATGCCCACTGTGTTCCTCCTTGTCCACCCCTCACAGCAGCTAAACCCTGCCTAGCTGACCTTTTCAACTTGCCACATTCCCTAAAACTCTCTACCAACTCTCCACCATATCCAGAGCCAAAACATTTCTTTAAAACTGTTGTTAAGATTTCCACCAAAACCCTCAGCTCCACAGAAGTTTCAGTCCTATCCAAAGGCCTCACCTTTAGCCCTACACCCAAATTTGACCATACTGGACTTGTCAAAGACCTACTCTCCTCCTCTGGATCCCTGCAATGGAAGCACTTCTTTGCTGCCAATCCCTCCAACCAAAACCACCATAATTACAGCATGGAACCTTGCCTCTTCCAGTTCATACCGCCATCCAACCATGATCATTCCCTCCTCCCAACTAACCACCTACGGGTCAGTTTCCAGGAATTCCTTACTTCCAACTTAGCCCCAACATTCGTCCCCAGGTCCCTTCCGCAGAACACCAACCTTTCAGTTGAAGAAAGAATAGCCATACATAACCTCAAAACAAATCCTGACCTAATCCTCCTACCTGCAAACAAAGGTTCCACCACTGTGGTTATGAATCAGAGTCACTAACTGGCACAAGACCTCTGCCAATTATCTGACTCCACCTGTAAATTCTGTCAGAGTGATCCCATTCCAGAAGTCCAAAACTAGTGCGTGCACGTGCGCGCGCGCACGCACGCGCACACACACACACACACACACACACACACACACACACACACACACACACACACACACTGAAAGAATTTTGGCACTCATTAACAAACAGCTGCAACCTATTTCAAATAATCTAGATTCCCACATCAAAGACATCAACCACTTCCTTCACTGACCCTCCACCATGCCCACACCTTTAGCCTCCTGGATCCCTGCTTGTCACTGTTGACACCACCTACCTATACACCAACATCCCTCATGCCCATGGTCTTACTGCTACTAAACACTACCTTTCCGCCCAACATCCTTCCGACTCCAAACCCATGACCTCATTCCTCATACACCTTACTCAACTCTATGCTACTACTCATCTGAAGGGGAAATACATACACAAATACACAAAAAAGCTATGGGCACCGGCATGGTACCCTAATTTGGGCCATCTATGGGAGGCTCTTGTAGCCTCCAAAAACATCAAACATGTGGTCTGGTTTAGATTCAGCTGATGGCATCTTCATGATCTGAACTCAGGACCAAGACACCCTATCTTCATTCCTGCACAACCTCAACACCTTTTTCCCATCAGCTTCATATGCTCCTCTACCCAGCATGCCATTTTCCTTGATGTTGGCCTCCTCCTCTCTGAAGGCTCTGTCCGCACCTCTGTCTACATTAAACCTGCGAACCACCAACAGTACCAGCTTTCTGACAGTTGTCATCCTTTCACACCATCTCTCCCATATAGCCTGGTCATCCAGGGACGACACATCTGCCATGACAAAACTCCTTTGCTCAGTATTCATTAAGGTCTTCACAGACAGGCACTAATCTGCAGACCTAGTCCATAAACAGATTTCCTGTGCCATTTCCCTCACACCCACAATCCTCCCACCACCCCCAAGTGCCAAGGAGTGTCCCCTTCATCACCGAGTACCATCCCAGAGCGGAACAACTGAACCACATCCTTTTCCAAGGCTTTGATTAAGTATCATCATGCACTGAAATGAGGGACATCCTACCCGAGATATTTCCTACCCCACCTACAGTGGTATTCCTCCATCCACCCAACCTTCACAACATCCTAGTTCATCGCTATACCACTCCCAATCCCAATCCCTTGCCACAAGGATCATATACCTGTAGAAGAACCAGGTGCAAAGCCTGGCCAATCCACCCACCCAGCACTTCCTATTCCAATCCTGTCACAGGTTTATCCTACTTTGTCAGGGGCCAGGCCACCTGTAAAAGTAGCTTTGTCATCTACCAGCTCTGCAGCCATCACTGCACAGCTTTTTATACTGGCATGACTACCAACCAGCTGCTCACACAGATGAATGGCTACTGACAAACTGGCGGAGGGCAAAGAAGACCACTCTATAGCAAAACATGCAGCTGAACACAACACACTTCACTACCTGAGCCAAAAAGATCCTTCCCTCCACCACTAGCTTTTCTGAACGGCATGGATGGGAGTTATCCTTACAACATGTTCTCTGCTGCTGTAATTATCCCTGACTCAACCTACAGTAAAATACTGTCCCCACACCCTCCACCCAACATTTCCACCCCCTCTGTCCTTTCATCTCCCCCCATTCACATCTCCCACCCTGTTTATTTGCAGCCCTCTGCCAAAGCATCCAACTGTCTTTCCCTGCTTCTCTCCTTTTTTGGTTCTTTTGTCCTCACCTCCCTGCCCACAAGGCCATGGCCAAATGCTTTGAGTGAGTGTCTTATTAATTGTGTCTGTCTGCAACTTGACATGTCTTCTTTACAGTATGTAGCTATCTTCATTTTCCTACTTTGTTAATAACTATAATACATTAATAAAGGTTTCTAGGGTTTCTAGGTTTTGTATTTGTTCCAACTTTTTTTTAAATGTAAAACAGACACTGACTTTACTGTCACAAACTTCTAAAGTTGGTTCCTTTGATATTTCAACGGTGATCAATTTCAGCAGCCTCCTATGCTAAAGTCAGTCGCTGATGTATCGATTAATACGTATCTATAATTACAGATGTGCTCTTAATTTTTATTGTATTATGAAATAAAAAGAGTAGAAGATTCCAAATTATATTTTCCATGTTCCCATTAATTACCAAAAGAATGATTATTTAAAGAAAATCATAAATTCTGATCAACATTAGCAGCATTTACAGTATAGTCTATGGCGTTGCCACAGCTTTTGATTTTGTGGACCACAACATTCTACTTGACATGCTAAAATATTATGGCATTAATGGCACCCCTCTTGCAATGGATGGAGTCTTATCTTCAAAACAGAAAGTTGGGATGCCCACTAACGGATTACACTACCTGAGCAAAAGTATCCGGATGCTCTAATGTAATGCGAAATTGACCACTAGAGAGAGGGGGACTTTCCAGCATAAAAGGAGGCGGGAAGTATTGTGTCGTCACTAGAGAAACACTAGCACCAGAATGTGTAAGACAGGCGAACTCATTGAGTCTGAATGTGAACTAGTCATTGGATGTCCCTTGAGGAACAAATCACCATGGACATTTCAGCCGAAGTTGACTGCTGTTGATTTATGAGTTAGTGTAAATGTGAAGGAACAACTACTTCTAAATCAAGTCCAAGCAGACCTCACACATGGATGGACAGGGACCATTGAGTAGTGCAGAGAGTGGTTGAAAATAAATAAATAAATATCACATGAAATCAGCACAAAGAATCACACTCAAGTTCCGGCAATCTAGCAAGCACACTGTGCATAAGGAGTTAAAAAAAAAGAATGAGATACAACTGTAGAGCAGCAACTAAGCCAAGCATTTCTGTAGTCAGTGCTAAGCGATGCTTGAAGTAGTGTAAAGAGAGGCGCTACTGGACAATGGATGACTGGAAGTAAGTGGTATGTGATGAACGATGCTATACCCTGCAGCAATCCAATGGGAGGGTGAATGCCTGGAGAATGTTACCTGCCATCATGAATAGTGCCAGTAGTGAAGTATTGAGGAAGTTGTGTTACACACGGAAGTGTTTATCATGTTTAGGTGTGGTCCACTTATTGTGCTTAATGACACATTAAATGCAGAATATATGAATACATTTTACAGCATTGTGTGCTACATACAATAGAGGAACACTTCAGAGTGATGATTGTATCAGCATGACAATGGATGCTGTTGTAAGGCAGCACCTGTGAAGGAATGGTTTGTGGACAACAACATCCCTGAAATGGATTGGTCTGCCCAGATTCCTGAGCTGAACTCAATGGAACACCTTCAGGATGAGTTAGAATGTCGATTTCACTTCAGTCTCCAGTGTCCAACGTCACTACCTTTGCTTGTTTCCTTTCTTGAGGACAAATAGTCTGAAATTCCTCAATAGACATTCAGACAGTTCACTGAGTTGTCCCCAACAGAGTTCAAGGTACTGTCAAAATAGAGGGAACAAAATCCCTACAATACCCACAAATAGGTGCCTGGATACTTCCGATAAAACTAACCACAGCTTGTTGTTAACCAACATCAATGATCTGGCAATATCTCTGGCAGATGCATGTCCACGTCCATGAAGCTCTTGCTAAGTTAAGTGATTAATATTGAAATACAAGCTAATTTAGTTAATATTATATTTTAAACTAGTGCATTTACTTCTTCACTATTGAAGGTTTCACTTTTAGAACAAAAAGAAAGTATTTCGTAAAGGCTGAAAGGCATTAGCTTTGTTTACATTTTAGGCACAAATTTCGAGTGAGTGCAGATCTTTTTTTCTTTTTCTTTTTTCTTTTTTGGTCTAGTTCGAAGTTAAATTATTTTGTGTCTATCATACTAACTTTAGGTATATAATCAGAACTTTCAAAAGTAAGTTTAAAAGTTTGTTTGCATTAGCCTTTAGTTACATATTAATACAGGCTATGAAACTTCAGTGATCTTTTGCCAAGTTATTCTCTGCCTTTGTGTAAATTTTTCTATCAAACTATGTGTGACAAATGTGGTGGTTGCCGTAGAAATCTAAAGGAAGGTGTGTTCTCTGAAGACTGTAGGTTATGCTTTCATTGGGAGCGAATGTAGTGCCGAGGAAGCGGGGGTATATCATGAGGCCCTTAAATGCCAATGTAGGTTATGTAGGAAGGGCAGAAAAAATATCACTGAACAGGAGGCAAAGATTTGTGCGCTTGAGGCTGAATTAGAAAACGCGAATTCAGAATTATGTAGGCTAAATGGGGGGAAAAGAGATGGGGTGCTGGGAAAAGCTAGCAAGCAAAGGACAAAAAAGGGAAACTGTTGAAAAAGCTTTAGAAATTCTGTTAATAAATCATTTTGGCTTGCCATCTGAAGAAGTGGAGGAAGGGCCTCATCCAGATGTAGATTAATTGAGCAGAATAGTAGCTTAAAGAAAAAAGACAGGTCGGGATCAAATCACAACAGGAAAAGAAAAATTCTGCTTTTAAGTAGCAGTCATGAGAGGGGCGTATGTCAGCAGCATCAGGAGAAATTAGGTGAAGGGTACTAGGTCACAAGTTTTGTGAAACCAAGTGCTAGCCTTAGCCAGGTGACAGAAAACTTAGGCCAGCTATGCAAGGACTTTAGTAGTAGTAGTAGTAGTAGTAGTAGTAGTAGTAGTAGCAGTAGTAGCAGCAGCTTTATTCATGCGTAGATCTCTTTTTACAAGGATATAGGACATGTCAAAGTATTTATAAATTTAGATCAATTTAAAATAAGCTAATTCGTATACACATATTTAGACTTCTAGTTAGAGGCAATCATTAGATTTACTTCTGGTATACAATACTTTTTTTTATAAATAACTTATTAAATAATGTAATGTCACATTGTTCATTCATATCTGACTGCCAGTCACTGCATACATTATACACACATTGTTTTATAACACTTCACTTACCACACACACACACACACACACACACACACACACACACACACACACACACACACTCACTCTCTCTTCTGATCTCTGGGGCATTTTCTGTACCACAACTTCCCATTTGCTATCCTGAAAAACTGAGTCAGCATCCCTACATAATGAGTGAGATGTTGAGCTCAGAAAGAGGAAGAGGTGTTAGTATTGAGCCCTGCATAGCTCGTGGGTAAGTATTTCTAGAAAGGAAAAAAAAGAAGGGGAAAAAAATGAAGGTGTTATGTGGAATGTTGGATATTTTATAATCATTATTATTATTTATTTGCATAACATTTTTATCAAACCCCTACTCTGTTTTAGCTATGTAATCCTTCAATTTATAAAATGTATTGTGTAACAGGTACTTTTTAGCTGCCTTTTTAATTAAGTGTCTTTTTGCAATTTCTTTAATCTCTTTTGGTAATTTGTTGTACAGTTTTATCCCTTGGTAGAAAATGCTGTTTTGAGTTTTATGTTTATTTTTTCTTGGTAAATGTAAGTTGAGTCTATCTCTTGTTGCATGGTCATGGACAGAGCTGTTTGTGCAGTAATTACAAATGTTATTTTTGATGTGTACAACTGACTGGTAAATGTATTCACTTGGAGCAGTTAAAATCCTCAGTGTTCTGAACAGATTTTTACAATGAGCTCGAATAGTATTTTTGGTTATCATTCTTATGGCTCTTTTCTGGAGTTTGAAAATTGTATTCATATTTTGTGCATTTGTTCCCCAAACGAGAATGCCATAGCTAAGAATTGAGTGTACATCTGAATAATATGTAACTAAAAGACAGTGCATGTTACACACTGATGATACGATTCTAGGATGCTGATGACATTATGTTTGCAAGTACCCTTGTATGCTCACACCACTTCAACTGAGAATCAATTTTCATTCATAGAAATTTTGTATTTGTTACACAGTCTATAGAGGTGTCGTCTACATTTAATTTAACACTGTCATTTTCCCTCTTCAAACTGAAATTCATGGCATTTGGGTTCTTTATGTTCAATGTCACTTTATTACTTATTGACCAATCATAGACTTCCTTGAGAGTTTCATTTGCTTTCTCGGCAAGGAGTTCTCGTTTTCTCAGTGACTTAATATTGCTGTCATCAGCGAAGAGGATTTCTTCACCATGAGTAACACTACTGGGAAAGTCATTGATGTATATCAGGAACAGTATTGGTCCTAATATGCTACCTTGTGGAACCCCTATATTAATGTATTTTGGTTCTGATAAATGTTTTACTAAATGTTTAGATATATTTGAAGTATGTGTTATCTCTACCCTTTGTACCCTATCTGTTAGGGACAATTGAAACCAGTCATTAGATACCCCTCTTATTCCTAATGCTTCTAATTTATTTAATAGAATCTTGTGGTCGACTGTATCAAACGCCTTAGAAAGATCCAAAAACATGCCTGTCACACACTAATCTTCATCAAGAACATCAAGTACAACTTTTGTGAATTTTACTATGGCTGACTCTGTATTTTTTGCCATTTCAGCAACCAAACCGGGTTTCGCTTAAAAGATTTTATTTATTCAGGTAATTCATTAATCTGTCTTTTAAAATTGCTTCTATTATATCTGAGAATGCTGACAGCAGGGAAATGGGCCGGTAATTTTGTGTGTTCTGTGTTACCTTTCTTAAGCAAAGATACAACTCTTGCCTGTTTTAACTGCTCTAGAAATGTCCCTGATGTGAAGGATTCATTTATTAAATTTGTTAAGAGACCTTGTATAATCCCTGTGCATTGTTTCAGTACACACATTGGCACTTCATCTAAGCCTACTGACTTCTTATTTTTTTAGTTTTTGAATTGTTTTACTGACTTCATTCTCTGTGGTTGGAAGTAACATCATTATATTTAGTGCAAAATTATTGACAGGTGCTTTATTTGTTTTGGGGAATTTTTGCTGTACCTTCTCTACAATACTTGAAAAATGCTCGTTTACATAATTTGCTAAGTTCTGTGGATCATTTATTACTTTATCCCCCTCCCTTAGCAGTATGATATTCTGCGTTTGTTTGCTTCTCCCCGTTTCCGTTTTTTATGACATCCCAGACTGCTTTGCTTTTATTGTCTGTATTACATATTATTTCTCATTAAATGACTTTTTTTTGCAGCAATCAGCACCTTCTATAGATCTTTTGTATCTATGATAGAAATTTAAGAATTCTGGACCATTGTGAATCTTTTTCATGGAACTGAGGTGTTTATGTGTTTGGGAAGACTTCTTAATAACTGCTGTTAACCATCTGTTTTTGTGAGATGTTGATACAGACATGCATACTTCTGGAAATGCCTTTTCAAAGTTCAATTTAAACAATGTGCAGAATTTGAAGAATTTCATATTCACATTGGTTTCCTTATACACTCCATCCCAGCTTTGTTTTTCTAGTTCCTTGGAAAAATCTTTGATTTTGATTTCTGATAAATGTCGTTTGTAGGCTTGTAGTTTAGGGAATGATTCGATGCCTGACTTTATTGTTGTTATTTGACAGAGATGGTCTGATAGTCCAAGATCTCTTACAGCTACATCACATTTTTCCCTGTCCATATTTGTAGCCACATGGTCAATTACTGATGAAGTTGTTGTCGTAACCCTTGTT
The DNA here is from genome assembly GCF_023897955.1 of Schistocerca gregaria. Taxonomy (NCBI): domain Eukaryota; kingdom Metazoa; phylum Arthropoda; class Insecta; order Orthoptera; family Acrididae; genus Schistocerca; species Schistocerca gregaria. The sequence goes on along the minus strand of NC_064920.1, from coordinate 320,692,580 downwards.
GCACTATTGACCAATAGGAACATACCAAAACTTTGAAGGATGTTTATGAAGGTGCTACTGGATTCATTTTTGATGTTAGTATTGATGTTAATGTCCACACACAGAATTATGTTGAACTTTGTACTTGAGACTATATCTCAAATTTCTGTTAACTTATTGAAAAAAAGTGTCCACACTACCACTGGGAGATCTATACACACACAAAATGATTAATTTCTGGGTGATATCAAGCCCTGTTAATTCAATAGCTGATACTTCAAAGTGTTTGTCCTCACTTACGTTACTGAGGTCATGTCTTGATTTCAACTGTGTTCCTTTTCCTTTGAGAAGGAAGATCAGGTAATTATAGTTGGGGGAGCAGGAAATAGCCTGGCTATGAATCCAAGATATAGTATTAGGAGTGACCTGGGCAATATTAGAACAGAGACTGGGCACACAAATGTGGGGTTTGTGATGGTCTTTCAGCGACATGATCGGCCCTGGGTAAACATTGCTGTAAGGTGTGCTAACACTGAGCTGAACAGGATGCTCCAGGCACCTGCAAAATCTCACATGAGTGTTGCTCCAATTGATGCTATTGGTAGGTGGGGATACATTACACATGGCCTGCACCTAAACAGGAAGGGGAAAGATAAGTTCGCTTCACTATTAGCAGATACTGTAGAGGGGGGCCACAGTCACACAAAGGATGATCCCTGCAGTTAATGGAACCAGGCAGACAGGTTTTTTCAGGTTAAAGCCAAATTCCAGACAGGCAATAATCAAGAAAAATAGAATAAAAGAAGCTTCATGTACAGTAAATAGGGATAAAGGTAACGGTAGTATCAATTTACTACATCAAAACATCAGGTGAATAAAAAGTAAAGTAGATGAGCGGTTAGTGTATTTAGATGATCACAAAAATGAGAATGACATTGATATACTTTGTCTGTCTGAACACCATGTAACTGAAGGAATGGAAAGTGTCAGTGTAAATGGGTACAATTTAGCATCTTACACTTGCAGCTCTAGCATGGATAAGGGAGGAGTTGCCATTTACACAAAACATGGGTGTAAGTACAAAACAGTGGAAGTAAGCAAATTTTGTGTTGATCATCACTTTGAAGTTTGTGCATGTGAACTACAGCTAGATAATGTAGTGTTGGCATTAGCGACAGTGTACAGGTCCCCATTAAGAGATTGGGACCTATTCATAAAAAAAGTTTGACTCCCTATTATGTTGTCTATCAGACAAAAAGAAGAAGTTGTTAATCTGTGGTGATTTCAGTGTAAACTTCCTAAGCAATTCTTGTCACACCACGATGCACAATTGATTAACTTAATTAACTTACAAAGCTTAGCAAGGTGTGTAGTTCATAAACAATTATGTAAAAGTGTAAGGCTGGTCAACCCCGTATCTACACAGCACTTCAGAGAAAGTTTAAGAAATGTTAATTGGGGAGACGTATACAATGAGCCAAATGTCAATGATAAATGTAACATATTTCTTGATACATTTATATCCGTTTTTGAGCACTGTTGCCAAAAAAATATTACATGTAACACCATTTTTCAAAGAAACCTTGGATTACTACAAGTATTAAAGTGTCTGCAGAAAGGAAAAGAACATTGTATGAGGCAGCAAGAATTAGTAAAGACTCAGAAGTAATTTTATAATTTAAAAATTATTGTAATATACTGAGAAAAAGAGTCAGAAAATAAAAAAAAATGTATATTAGAGATGAAATTAACAACTCGGGCAATAAAATCAAATCAGTATGGAATGTTGTTAGAAGAGAGACAGGAAAAGTAACCACTGGGATAGATAATATTACTATTAATGAGAATGAGACCATTTGAACCAACAGTACACAAGTAGCTAATGCATTTAAGAACCATTTCTTAAGTGCAGGTAAATAAAATTGGAGGGAACAGCTCAAAAGAAGAAGCCATGCAGTACATGGAAGAGTCAGTTTTGAGAAACCTTAGTCAGATTAATTTTCATCTAACAACCTCTTGTGAAATAAGGAAAAATCATTAAATCTTTGAAAAACAAATGTTCTGTTGGAGTAGATAACATCTCTAACAAGATATTAAAACAATGTGGAGCGGTTACAGCTGATGTTCCGAGTCACATATGTAATGCATCACTAACTCAAGGTATTTTCCCAGAAGGGTTAAAATATGCCATTGTCAAGCCTCTCTACAAGAAAGGGGGCACCACAGATGTCAATAATTACCAGCCAGTATCCTTAAACACAGCATTTTCAAAAATTGTCGGGGTACTGATACTCAGTAAACCACAGTTTGGATTTCAAAAATGCTGTTCCACTGAGACAGCAATATACAATTTCACTGCCCACATAACAGAGTCTTTAAATAGTAAAATGTCACCAATAGGAATTTTCTGCGACTAATCCAAAGGATTTGACTATGTGAACCGTGACATTATGTTACAGAAATTACAGTTCTATGGTATAAATGGAACAGCATATGAGTGGTTTAAGTCATATTTACAGGACAGGAAGCAAAAAGTTGCTTTATATGGTTTAAGTGATTTAAGGAAGTTTTCCACTTCATCTAACTGGGATGAAATTGCATTAGGTGTTCCACAGGGTTCAATCATGGGTACCCTTCTGTTCTTGCTATACGCGAATGACATCCCTTCTTATCTGAAACAAGAAGCTAAACTGACACCATCTGCTGATGATACAAGTATCATTATTAATCCAATGAAGGAAACTCCAATAGAAAATGATACAAATAGTGTCTTTGGAAAAGTTACTGATTGGTTTTCTACTAATGGGCTTGCTCTGAACTTTGAAAAAACACAGTTCATCCAATTTGCTACTGCAAGTACAGCTCCTTCAATAAATATAACACATCAGCAGAAGTCAGTGGCCAGCATACTAAGTTTTTGGGTGTACATATAGATGAGCAACTTTTGCAATCAGAATAATTGCTAATTTTGAGGATACAGAAATTAGCAAGCTAACATACTTTGCATACTTTCACTCTCTGATGTCATACAGATTATTATTTGGGGTAACTCAACACTTAAACAAGAAGTATTCACTGCTCAAAAGAAAGTGGTTAGAATAATATGTGGGGGTCATAGTTGCACATCTTGTATGCATCTCTTTAAAAGATTAGAAATTCTTACAACAGCCTTACAGTACATTTACTTGGTAATGAAATTTGTTCTCAACAACATGGACCAGTTTAAAAACAACACTGAAATTCATGATTATAATGCCAGAAGAAAGAAAGACTTACAACACTACCCTCTACATAACCTATCTTTGGCGCAGAAAGGGTTAAATATGCTGCTATAAAACTCTAAGTTAAATTACCAGATGAAATAAAATGTCCGACAGACAACTAACTAACTAACTAACTAACTTCCAAATTCCTTGAGGTCCTTCAATAACAAATTAAAAAGGAGTCTATGTGTAGGTGAACCAATTAAGAAGTTAAATTCAACATGTTTTTGATGATGGTAATAAAAAACTGTTTCAGCTGAACTGTGAGTTACAAACAAAATACAAGTCACAAAAAGAATTTTGATGGACTTTGCTTTCTTCTTAAGGGTTCATTGGAATTCTGTCCTAAAATTTCTTTGTTTATAAATTCTTGTATCTGCTGTTGTATAGTACGTATGAACTCATTCCATGACCAAGTAGCTGTGGCTTACATAATGCCATGAAACAGGGTAAGATAAACAAATAAAATAAAATTAATAAATTGAAATTAATTGCTGTTTAATGCAATCACTGTCTACTGAAGTAAATTTAGTGCCTTCGTGTTTGACTGCACAATTTTCATCCTTAAGCTTTCTGACAACAATAAGGATAATTAATTAAATTCAGTGTTCACAAATTATTTTGTTGTTACCTACATCAAAGCAACAGGTACGCATTTGTACACATTTTGTGTGCAGCAATTTTTATTAATTTTCTGATAATTTTTGCTCTCTTCTTTGAAAGTTGTGCATTCTTTGATCATATCAAACTTCTGGTATCTAGAACTACGGTATAATTTTCAATATTTAGCAAGCACAGAGCTAACTTGGAGAAATGACAATTTCTACTGGTAGAGGACAAGAGGTAGAACATAAAATAATTATGAAAAAATACCTCAAAGAGCGCTCTATATCTTGAGCGTCAGACACCTGAGAACAGGCAGGGGCACTTGCCGGTTTCAGAACTTCTTTGTTTTTAATCCCCGAATGGAGAGCCATGACATGCTCTGAGAGTAAACTGTCCAAGTGCTGTAATTACAAAGTTTCAATAATGAAGGCACAAAATAAAGTTTTACTTGTAGTGAAGTTATCTAGTTATTTACAGAATATTGAACTTTAGGACTTTACCTCATTTGGACGGTCCATTAGGATAAACACTAGATCGAACCGAGAAAGAAGTGCTGATCCCATACGCAAGTTTTCTGAAACTGTCTTTGCTCTGTTATAATGTCCACCAACAGGATTGGCAGCTGCTAAAATCGATGTTCTTGCAGGTAAAGAGCAAACTATCCCTGCTTTAGCTATACTGATACTCTGCTGTTCCATTGCTTCAAGAAGTGCCTTAAATAAAGAAATCCACTTATTAACTGTAACCCTTTTTCAATATAACTATAACAATGTTGTAACAGACATGAAATTTGTAAGACTTCTTAAAAAGGAAACTCTCCCTCCAGAACTTCACACTGGAGATAAAGGTACAATAAAAAACTATAAACTTTATATTCTTGTTTAGTTAAGGTAAAAAATATTACTCAATAGTTTCAAAACAATGGATCTGCTCATCATTCTAGTTGATTATCATTGATGAACACAACAAGATACAATCTTTCAAGAACATTACGTACAACATTTTCATCCCATAGTGAAAAAGTAAATATACATGCAGACACTAACCAACATTTTCTTCTGTTTATTTCTGCTACAAACATTCAAATTTGATATAAAAAAAATAAAAAAAATGTTAAGAAACTTATACCTTAAAAATGAAAGTATGTAAAGAATTAATTAGGCAGCATGTACATTACAATTTGAATAAGCACAAATGCAAGTGGAGGACAGAGTGTGTTTTTAGAAATTGCACGAATTCCTGAATTCCCCACATTATATAATAACTACACTTTGCACTGCAAGTTCATCACAATAAGAAAATCAAATTAGAACTTAACTAAAATTGTAGTTGTTATTCATGTTATCAAAAACATGTATAATTCCATTTTTTTCACAACACTGAACATCTGGCACCCAATACTGCAGTTACATTGAATATTTCAAGTACCCATTGACTGAGTCTGAGTGCTCCTGTGCCACATCGGGAATGAATGGCATAGTACAAAAGTATATAAAATGAGCTAATTATATGGAAAAATATGCCATCATTCTGTTTATCTGTGGGGAACTACAATTAAAGACAAACTGCAGTGGACTAATAGCTTGGAATGAATATCACAGACACAGTGAGGTTGATGACATACTCACTAACTACCATCATTGGTGCCTATAAGAATACTGATAGGTAAAACGTCCCTGCTCACAAATGAGACAAATTGCACTCTTTTAATTTTCAGAGATTGTGAAAAATGCTAAATAGTTTTGGAACAGGAAAATGATTCAATAACATTCAAATACATATCTTGACAAATTAGAGGTATTGTTGATCACATTGCCACATTATTTTCACTTGCTGCAGGAAGTATTGGAGCAATTCTCTTGGAACATGTTGCATCCTTGCATCATTATAAATAATGTTCTCACAACTGCAATTTTTGGATATCTATAATTTGTTTGTAGTTTCTTCCTTTCATACTTTTTCATTACAAAATTTTCTCATTAACCATCAAACTGAGCAAGAATTCTGTCAAACCAGAGACACAAGTGTGTCGAACTGAGCCAAAACAAAAGTCTAAGCAGCACTATCCATACGCAGAAATGGTCACATGTCTTATCTTTTAACAATCAAAGAAGTGCTGTCCACTCTCCACCCTCCATCTAACCTCCCGACTCCACCTAGCTGTCCAATCCTCTCCCCACCTTGTTCCTATGTTCCCACAAGCAGCACTTTACATCCCCCACCCCTCCCCACTCCAGCCTCCACCTCATCCCTGCCACACAGATGCTTCTGCTACTTGCAGTCTGACCTTGTCAGCCAGAGGCTGTATTCTGATGAAGGCGTGTCTGGCCGAAAGCTTTGGATTGGATTAGATTAGATTAGACTAGTTTTTCATTCCATAGATATGTGATTAGGAGATCCTCGTGGATGTGGAAATTGTCAATTTTTAAGCTGAAATAACAATACTAATAGTATGAATATACACAATACATCATTTGTTTCTATTTAAAAATTCGTCAATGGAGTAGAAGGAGTTGGCCACTAGTAAGTCTTTCAGGCTCCTTTTAAACTGATCTTTATTTGTAATTAAATTTTTTATGTTTACTGGCAAATTATTGAAGATGAGTGTTCCTGAGTGGTGGACCCCTTTTTGAACTAAAGTAAGTGCTTTTAAGTCCTTGTGCCGATCATTTTTGTTCCTGGTATTGTATGTATGAACTGAGCTGTTTGTTGGAAAAAGAGATATATTATTTATGACAAATTTCATTAAGGAGTAAATATACTGGGAGGCAGTAGTTAGTATACGCAGTTATTTGAAGAGATTTCTACAGGACATCTGTGAATTTACTCCACAAATAATACATATTATATGCTTTTGGACTCTGAAAACTCTTGTTTGACTTGAAGAGTTACCCCAAAATATTATACCATTGTTAAGTGAGTGTGTGTGTGTGTGTGTGTGTGTGTGTGTGTGTGTGTGTGTTTGACGTTTCCGGGTGCAAAACAGCGCTGTCATCAGCGCCCAAGCACATAAAAAGAGGAACACATGCAGTGAAGGGACTAAGACCAACAGCGATCAAGGAGAATGGCTAAAAGACGCAGACCTGATGCAGTTCCAAATCCCCACATACAGAGGCAAAACAAGAGGAGAAGGAAAACACTAAAAAAGGAAAGGAAACACAAGGAAAAGAGAACAGAAACCGAAGGGAAACAAGGAGGTAACCGTGAGTGGTGGACCTCTTACCTAAAACCTAGGTGAGCCAGTCACCCAGCAGCACCCTCTCCCTAAAATCTGAGGCAACGAATTGGACAGGACACAAAACCTTAAGACCTTAACCACAGTCATTGTGTCGTCTTGCAAAATAGAGGGCAATTCCGGTGGCAAAGAAACCACCGCCCTCTGGTCAGAGAATAAAAGACACTCAAGTAAAATGTGGTGGACAGTAATTTGGACGCCACAAGCACGGCAGATTGGGGGGTCCTCCCGCTGGAGTAAAAAACCATCGTTAACGGACTGTGTCCGATGCGGAGGCAAGTGAGGAGAACCTCCTTCCGCCTGCATGACTGGTAGGACGTACGCCATGGCCTCGTAGTGGCCTTGACCAGACGCAGCTTATTGTCACCAACTGCCAGCCACTCCTCTTCCCATTGACGCATAACACGAAAAAGCAAAAGGGAGGTAACAGCATGGAGGGGGACGGCACATTCAACAACGCGAGGGAGGGAACATGCATCTATGGCAGCCACATCCGCCAGTTCGTTTCCCCTAATACCCACGTGCCCCGGCACCCAGCAGAAAGAAACCTCCTTCCCCTGCCGTTGCAGGTGGAGTAGGGCATCATGGATGTTCTGGACGACCGTATCCGCTTGGGACAAGTGTTGCATGGTCTGAAGGGCACTCAGGGAGTCAGAACAGATGAGAAACTTAAGACTGGGAACACATCTCATCTGCTTCAATTCCCGCAAGATCGCAAGCAATTCGGCATGAAAGATAGTAAACGCCGCAGTAAGCCGTAACTTGACGACTCAATCAGGAAAAACAACAGCACGACCAACAGAGTCCCCCTGTTTTGAGCCATCCGTAAATACAGATACATGATCCGGATGCTGGTGTAAAATAAGGAGGTAGAAACAAACGCTGGAGTGCAACTCCTCCGGTACTCCGACAAGTCTAGAAGGATGCTGGGCCTCTGGAGCAACCAGGGGGTAGGCGAGTAAAACCTTGTCGTTGGGGGGCCACACGCTCCACACCAAGGGACTACTTGTAAATGCTTGGCACGAATCCCAAATGGTCTCATTGCCCTGGGACGACAGGAAAAAGAGACGTTCCATAGGCGGTCGGGCAACAGTAGGATACGCAGGGGAGGTAGGACAGGTAAAGAAATGAGACACCCGTCACACCAGGAGGAGTTTCCGCCGGATGGCGAGCGGCGGTTCCCCTGCTTCAGCACACAGGCTGGGGATGGGACTGGTACGGAAGGCACCAGTGGCCAGCCTGATACCCTCATGGTGTACTGCATCAAGAATCTTCAGATACGAATGCCTTGCTGACCCATACACGGTGCAAGCATAGTCAAGATGTGATCGGACAAAAGCCCTGTAAAACTGCAGCAGACGCGCCCTATCTGCTCCCCAGGACCGATGGCTCAGACACTTCAAAATATTCAGTTCCTGCAGGGCCCGCACCTTGAGGTCTTTAAGGTGAGGCAACCATGACAACTTTGAATCAAAAGTGAGGCCCAGGAACTTCACAATGTCTCTAAAAGGAAAAACGGTGTCCCACAGACACAATTCAGGGGAGGTAAAAGGACGCCGAGAACGATTAAAATGAACACATACACATTTGTCTGCAGAAAAGGTAAAACCCGTCTTTGCAGTCCATGCCTCTAAGCGCTCTATCGTAAGCTGCAACTGCCGACTAGCAGTGACAAGACTGGAGGAAGGACAGAAAACAGCAAAATCGTCCACAAACAAGGAGCATTGGGCAGGACTCCGGATAGTGGACGTGATACTGTTAATAGAGACGGCAAAGAGGGTGACACTTAAAACACTGCCCTGAGGAACGCCATTCTCCTGCACGTACAAATCAGATAGCACATTACCAACTCAATACTGAAAGAGGCGGTGAGAAAGAAAGGACAGAATGAAGATGGGGAGACGGCCACGAAAGCCCCACTCATAGACTTGATTGAGGATAAGGCGGCACCAAGTATTGTCATACGCCTTATTAATGTCAAAGAATACACCTATACAATGCTGGTTACGTAGAAAGGCCTGCTGGATGGCCGCCTCAAGCAGGGTCAAGTTGTCTATAGTGGAACGACATCTCCGAAAGCCACACTGAGAGGGGCTAAGGAGCTGCCTGGTCTCGAGCAGCCAAACCAGGTGACGGTTGACCATGCATTCCAACGACTTCCCGACACAGCTCGTCAAAGCAATACTTCAATAACTACTGGGACGCGTTCGGTCCTTCCCTGGTTTGAGGAGGGGAATCAAAATCGCCTCCCGCCACGAGTCAGGGTATGTGCCGGATAACCATATCATATTAAAATAGTTCAGGAGAACGTCCTTGGTTGGCAGCAGCAAGTGCCACAGCATGCTGTACTGGATTTGATCATGACCAGGCGCAGTATCATGAGCCACAGACAGTGCCGAATCCAGTTCCCACATTGTGAAGGGGCAGTTGTAGGGTTCAGAATTTAGAGATCGGAAGTCCAAGTGACCCCTTTCGATGGCAGTGCGGTAGCGGTAGAAATCTGGATCACAGCTAATAGTGGCAGTAGAGTCCGCAAAATGCATGGCCAGTCTCTGGGCAATGTCTCTCGGCGCCGTGAGGAGACATCCCTGATGCAGCAATGCCGTGACTGGTAGTTGGCTGAGTTTCCCGGAAATCCTCCTGATGGCTTCCCATACTTTCGTAGAACTAGTGGAGTGAGAGATGGAGTTCAAGAACGATTGCCATGACCGTCATTTGCTCTCTTTAATCACTTGCCGCGCCTTGGCCCTTGCCACCTGAAAGGCCGCAAGATTGTCAGCTGAGGGACGGCACTTGAAGCAGCGCAGAGCTGCACAGCAAGCTCGGATGGCTGAGCGGCACTCAGTGGTCCACCAAGGGACAGCACGCCTCTTGGGATGACCGGATGACCATGGGATTGACAATTCAGCAGCATGGGAGATCACAGCTGTAACATGGTCTACCCATTCGTGGACATTGGCACGGTATTCCAAAACAGCCAGTTGGCTGAAAAGTGTCCAGGCAGCACTGCAGAGGTGCCACCGGGGCACCACTGGTAATGCCACAGCCTCATCCAGGAGGCGAATCCAAAGGGGGAAGTGGTCACTAGAATGGAGGTCAGCAGCAGCCTTCCACAGAGCAGAATCCGCAATTGCCGGAGAGCAACAGGAAAGGTCAATAGCTGATGACGACCTGGAAGCAGCACAGAAATGAGTGGGAGCACCAGAGTTGAGGATGCACAGTTCTTCAGACATCATGAGGCTTTCCAGAATGCGACCCCTGAGGCAAGTAGTCGGAGAGCCCCATAAGACATTATGAGCATTGAAGTTCACCAGAAGAAGATATGGGCGGGGGAGTTGGCTAATAAGGTCTGTGAGAGCCTCAGAGTCTATTGCATCCTGAGGCGGTAAATAAACTGAACAGACTGTGAGCCTCCGACCCACAAGAATGTCAACTGCAACTGCTTGCAAGTCGGTAACGAGAGGGAGCTCAGATGAGGGGTGCATGTCACGGACAAAAACCGCAACACCACCCTTTGCCCTTTCCCCCATCAGATCATCTTTTTGATATACAGTATAGCCCTGTAAAGAAGGAGCATCAGTGGCCCGAAAATGTGTCTCTTGGAGACATAAGCACAAAGGGCACTCTCGTAAAAGGAGTTGTAATTCAGCCACATGCGTCCTGAACCCATTCAAGTTCCACTGTAATATGGGAGCCAGTGATCAGGGTGGCTGAACTTTCACCCTGCCTCTGTGCTTTGGAGGAGAGCCTGTACTGGCCGGAGATTTATTCCTGGGGCGAGAAGATTGCCCCCGGTCGATATCAATGTCCATAAGCTCCGATGACGACCCACGGGAGATGTCAGACAGTACGATGGCCTCGTCATCGGACCGACCCTGACTAGTCTCCTCAGGTGGAAAAACCTTCACCTTCGGCGTCTTTGTCTTGGGGGGCTTAGAATGCAGAGCCTTGTCAACAGTTGGAGCTTTACTCGCCTGGGCAGAAGGTGCCATATGGGGAGAGGCAGGAAGTACCCCAATGTCAGCAACCACAGGCTTGTCCGACATAGCGGGGAGAGCCGCAGGTTGCAAAACAACCGCAGCAGCACAAGTGCACTGGCAAATGCAGGTATTAGTGCTAACACTAGCAACCTCTGTTTGCGTAGCAAAAGTGGCCATTTGTACCGGTTTTTTCAGAGCGGAAGCGAAAGATGTTAAAAAGACAGGAGGTTGCATGGCCTTAAAGAGCTTCTTGGCCTCACCATAGGGGATGCACTTAGATGTTTTAATCTCCTGTACCTTCCGTTCTTCGAGATAGATGGGGCAGATCCGGCTCCAGATAGGGTGACTCCCAGAGCAATTCACGCACTTCACAGGCGTCATGGGCAGGCTGACCACATTTACCACAAGTGGCTATTCCATTGCACCCCAACCTAGTATGCCCAAAGCGCTGACATTTAAAACAGCGCATTGGGTTGGGAAAATATGGGCGTACTGGCAAACGTAAGAACCCCCCTTTAACAAACTCTGGGAGTTTCGGGCAACTGAACACGAGAATAAACGAGTCAGATTTGACGAGGTCCCCATCGACTCGTTTCATAATATGCTGCACGTCAACAATACCTTCGTCAGCCCACACAGATTTTAACTCGTCTATAGGGATATCCACCAAGTCCCTACACGTCACAATACCCTTACTATAATTCAAAGTGGAGTGGAGCTCGGTCTTGATAGCATACTCTCCTAGACAGGTTGCTTTCCGAAGGGAAGTGACTTGACGGGAACTAGAAGTCTCAACTAACAGAGTCCCATTGCGCAGTCGCTTCACAGATTTCAGTGTTCCTGCAAGTCCCTCAAGACCCTTGTTGATGTAAAAGGGAGAAACCCTCTCAAAGCTACCCTCCTTCTGTTTAATAATCAAAAACACATTCTGATTATCAGCATGTGCTCTGTTACGACAGTCTGTTAAATCTCTAGCAACACCAGGCGCTGGAGGAGTCGCAGTGCGTAGCCGCTTTTTCAATGGGGTGTGTTTTCCTACCAGTGGCCCACCACTGGTAGGTGGAAATGTAGAGGTCAAAGGGTCCATTGCGGTCCCACGAGCAGCTAGGGAACTAAAGGTCCGCTCAGACAGCCCTGCGTGCCTGAGTAAGCCTTATACAACTGGGGGCAGGTACCCCAGAGGTTGCCTGCTTGAGACTGTCCAACAGCCATGCATCTTCTAGGCGCAGAGCACACCAAAAGATTGAGGGGTTTTTATAGAGGTTTGCCTTCCTCGCAATCCAGGTGGTCAAGCCAAGATTACCATTCCCCACAGCACACAACATTTTACCGCCGCGCCGTACGGTGGTCGCTGAAGCATGTCCGGGCGTTACGCTGACAGGAGACTGGCGGCGCTGACCAGTCCCCAGCTCAGGGCCCCGGGGTCGCCACGCCCGTACTCAGCAAGTGAATGCTGAGCCCCTGGGGGCATACCATTGTTAAGGCATTTCTGCAGTTCTGAGGTGTGCTCCTCCCAACGGAATTTATTATGAAGTTGTAATCCCAGGAATTTAAGACTGTCAATCTCTTCTATCTGTCCTTCTTCATACTTTATGCATATGCTGAGTGGAAACCTCTGACAGGTTATGAATTGCATATAATGAGTCTTTTCAAAGTTTAATGTCAGTGAGTTGGCTTTAAGCCATTTATTAATATCCATGAAAATAACATTAGCAGATCTTTCTAGAACTACACTCGACATACTATTTATTGTAATACTTGTGTCATCTGCAAACAAAATGAACTCTCCTTCTGGCAGTGTAACTGATGAGATATCATTAATGTACACAAGAAAAAGCAATGGCCTTAAGATGGATCCTTGTGGGACACCACATGTAATTTCTTCCCATTCTGATGATGACTGATGACTTAATTCACTAGTTCCTTGCACTGACACCCTTTGTTTCCTGTTAGCGAGGCATGACTTGAACCATTTTGCAGCATTGCCTGTGACACCATAGAATTCTAATTTATTTAAAAGGGTGTTGTGGTTCACACAATCAAATGCCTTGGACAAATCACAGAAAATACCTGCTGCTTGTAATTTGTTATTTAATGAATTAAGTACATTTTCACTGTAGGTGCAAATAGCCTTCTCTATATCAGAACCCTTCAGAAATCCAAACTGTGTTCTTGATAATACGTTATTTGTGGTCAGATGGTTGAGCAGCTGCCTGTACATTACTTTTTCTAAAATTTTTGAGAACGTTGGCAAAAGTGAAATCGGTCTGTAGTTTGATGGTACCTCTTTATCCCCCTTCTTGAACAGAGGCTTAACATCTGCCTATTTTAGCCAGTCAGAAAACTGGTTACACAAGTAACTTAGAATTGTACTAAACTCACAAGAACATGCCTCAATTAACTTTGCTGGTATTTCATCGTAACCACTAGAATGCTTTGTTTTTAAAGATTTTCTTTTGGTGAAGTGAGTGACATCTTCATGTACCTGAAGCTATTTTAAAGGTTTTCAGATATTCAAGGGCATTATTTTCTGATCCTGACAGTCCCATTCTATCAGTAATGGACATAAAGTACTTGTTAAATAGATTTGCCACACTATGCCCATCGGTTACTAATGTGTCATCTACCCTTAGTGCTATTTGCTCCTGTTCCTCTTTCAATATATCCCACTTCTGTTTAATTCGAGTAACTTTTAGAGGAAAACAGTTTTCAAACATGGTACTGACATTGTTCATGAATGTGTTATTTCTTCATTCATGTCATGAGCAATATAAACATCTTTCCAGTTCATATCTTTGAGCAGTTTCCTACAACATTCAATTTTTTGGTTGATTGACTACTCTCCTGTACTCAGATTAAGCAGTCTTGATAATCTGCTTAGAATTTACATCTAAAAGAAGGAGCTGCATGTCATGATCTGATAGTCCATTTATAACAGGTTTTATGATATGATTTTGTTCCTTTGATTTGTATATAAAAATGTTATCAATGGCTGTCCTTGAGGATTTAATGATCCTAGTTGGAGAGGTTTCAGTGTGAGTTTGATTGAAAGACAACATTACTAACTGCAGTGAATGTTTACTGGAAGACTGCATTAGAAAATCTGTATTAAAGTCACCAGCAATCAAAATTTCTTTGTTTCTTCCTGTTAAATAACCCAAAAGAGCTTCTAGATGATTTATGAATAGATTATAATTTCCTGCAGGTCTGATAGTAACTACTTTCCCGAGGGCATGCAGCTTTACTGTATGATTAAATGATGGTGGCGTTCTCTCGGGTAAAATATTCCGGAGGTAAAATAGTCCCCCATTCGGATCTCCGGGTGGGGACTACACAAGAGGATATCGTTATCAGGAGAAAGAAAACTGGTGTTCTACGGCTCGGAGTGTGGAATGTCAGATTCCTTAATCGGGCAGGTAGGTTACAAAATTTAAAAAGGGAAATGGATAGGTTAAAGTTAGATATAGTGGGAATTAGTGAAGTTCGGTGGCAGGAGGAACAAGACTTCTGGTCAGGTGAATACAAGGTTATATATACAAAATCAAATAGGGGTAACACAAGAGAAGATTCAATAATGAATAAAAAAATAGGAGTGCGGGTAAGCTACTACAAACAGCATAGTGAACCCATTATTGTGGCCAAGATGGATACGAAACCCACACCTACCACAAGTACAAGTTTATATGCCAACTAGCTCTGCAGATGACGAAGAGACTGATGAAATGTAAGATGAGATAAAAGAAATTATTCAGATTGTCAAGAGAAATGAAAATTTAATAGTCATGAGTGACTGGAATTCGACAGTAGGAAGAGGAAGAGAAGGAAACGTAGTAGGTGAATATGGATTGGGGCTAAGAAATGCAAGAGGAAGCCGCCTGGTATAATTTTGCACAGAGTATAACTTAATCATAGCTAACACTTGGTTCAAGAATCACGAAAGAAGGTTGTATACATGGAAGAATCCTGGAGATACTAGAAGGTTTCAGATAGATTATATAATGGTAAGACAGAGATTTAGGAATCAGGTTTTTAATTGTAGGACATTTCCAGGGGCAGATGTGGACTCGGACCACAATCTATTAGTTCTGAACTGTAGATTAAAAGTGAAGAAACTGCAAAAAGGTGGGAAATTAAGGAGATGGTACCTAGATAAACTGAAAGAACCAGAGGTTGTACAGAGTTTCAGGGAGAGCGTAAGGGAAAAATTGACAGGAATGGGGGGAAAGAATGGGTAGCTTTGAGGAATGAAATAGTGAAGGCAGCAGAGGATCAAGTAGGTAAAAATACGAGGGCTAGTAGAAATCCTTGGGTAACAGAAGAAATATTGAATTTAATTGATGAAAGGAGAAAATATCAAAATTCAGTAAATGAAGCAGGCAAAAAGGAATACGAACGCCTCAAAAATGAGATCAAAGATACTGCCTACAGGAAAATTAAAGAGACCTTTGAAGAAAAGAGAACCACTTGCATGAACATCAAGAGCTCAGATGGAAACCCTGTTCTAAGCAAAGAAGGGAAAGCAGAAAGGTGGAAGTAGTATATAGAGGATCTATACAGGGGCGACGATGTTCTTGAGAACAATATCATGGAAATGGAAGAGGTGGTAGATGAAGATAAAATGGGAGATATGATACTGATGAAGAGTTTGACAGAGCACTGAAAGACCGAAGTGAAAACAAGGCCCCGGGAGTAGAAAACATTCCATCAGAACTACTGACAGCCTTGGGAGAGCCAGTCCTGACAAAACTCTACCATCTGGTAAGCAAGTTGTATGAGACAGGCGAAATACTCTCAAACTTCAAGAAGAATATAGTAATTCCAATCCCAAAGAAAGCAGGTGTCGACAGATGTGAAAATTACCGAACTATCAGTTTAATAAGTCACAGCTGCAAAATACTAACGGGAGTTCTTTACAGACGAATGGAAAAACTAGAAGAAGCCGACCTCGGGGAAGATCAGTTTGGATTCCGTAGAAATGTTGGAACACATGAGGCAATACTGACCCTACGACTTATCTTAAGGTGGCAAGGGACAATTACAGGGAGCAAAAGGCTATTTACAATTTGTACAGAAACCAGATGGCAGTGGACATGAAACGGACGCAGTGGTTGGGAAGGGAGTGAGATAGGTTTGTAGTCTATAGCTTTGAGGTTTGGCGACAATATTGTAATTCTGTCAGAGACAGCAAAGGACCTGGAAGAGTAGTTGAATGGAATGGGCAGTGTCTTGAAAGGAGGATATAAGATGAACATCAACAAAAGCAAAATGAGGATAATGGAATGTACTCAAATTAAACCAGGTGATGCTCAGGGAATTAGATTAGGAAATGAGACACTTGAAAGTAGTAAATGAGTTTTGCTATTTAGGAAGAAAAATTACTGATGATGGTCGAAGGAGAGAGGATACAAAATGTGAACTGGCAATGGCAAGGAAAGTGTTTCTGAAGAAGAGAAATTTGTTAATATCTAGTATAGATTTAAGTGTCAGGAAGTCTTTTCTGAAAATATTTGTATGGAGAGTAGTCATGTTTGGATGTGAAACATCGACAATAAATAGTTTACACAAGAAGAGAGTAGAAGCTTTAGAAATGTTGTGCTACAGAAGAATGGTGAAGATTAGATGGGTTGATCACGTAAATAATGAGGAGGTACTGAATAGAATTGGGGAGAAGATGAATTTGTGGCACAACTTGACTAGAAGACGGGATCAATTGGTAGGACATGTTCTGAGGCGTCAAGGAATCACCAATTTAGTACTGGAGGGAAGCACAGAGGGTAAAAATTGCAGAGGGAGACGAAGACATGAATACACTAAACAGATTCAGAAGGATGTAGGTTGCAATAGTTATTCAGAGATGAAGAAGGTTGCACAGGATATAGTAGCATGGTGAGCTGCATCAGTCTCCGGACTGAAGACAACAACAACAACAACAACAACAACAACAACAACACATTTACGAAAATTATCACCATCCAAATACATGAAAAATAGGATGTTAACACAAGAGGGACCGTACCTGTCAATCTTACTGATGAGTGTTGTTTAACATTTACATTACTGGTCATTAAAATTGCTACACCAAGAAGAAATGCTGATGATTAATGGGTATTCATTGGACAAATATATTATACTAGAACTGACATGTGATTACGTTTTCACGCAATTTGGGTGCATAGATCCTAGATATCAGAACCCACCTCTGGCTGTAATAACGGCCTTGATACGCCTGGGCATTGAGTCAAACAAAGCTTGGATGGCATGTACAGGTACAGCTGCCCATGCAGCTTCAACACGATACCACAGTTCATCAAGAGTAGTGACTGGCATTTTGTGACGAGCCAGTTGCTCAGCCACCATTGACCAGACGTTTTCAATTGGTGAGAGATCTGGAGAATGTGCTGGCCAGGGCAGCAGTCGAACATTTTCTGTATCCAGAAAGGCCTGTACAGAACCTGCAACATGCGGTCGTGCATTATCCTGATGAAATGTAGGGTTTCACAGGGATTGAATGAACGGTAGAGCCACGGGTCGTAACACATCTGAAACATAACGTCCACTGTTCAAAGTGCCGTTAATGCAAACAAGAGGTGACCGAGACATGTAACCAATGGTACCCCATACCATCACGCCAGGTGATATGCCAGTATGGATATGGCAATGATGAATACAGCTTTCAATGTGCGTTCACCACGATGTCACCAAACACAGATGCGGTTATCAAGATGCTGTAGACAGAACCTCGATTCACCTGAGGGGGGGGGGGAAGAAAAAAAAAAAAAAAAAAAAAAAAAAAAAAAAAAAAAAAATATGTTTTGCCATTCGTACACCCAGGTTTGTCATTGAGTACACCAACACAGGCGCTCCTGTCTGTGATGTAGCGTCAAGGGTAACCGCAGCCACAGTCTCCGAGCTGATAGTCCGTGCTGCTGCAGATGTCGTCGAACTGTTCGTGCAGATGGTTGTTGTCTTGCAAACGTCACCATCTGTTGACTCAGGGATCGAAACGTGGCTTCACGATCCATTACAGCCAGGCGGATGAGATGCCTGTAACCTTGACTGCTAGCGATACGAGGCCGTTGGGATCCAGCACGGCGTTCCGTATTACACTCCTGAAGCCACCAATTCCATATTCTGCTAACAGTCATTGGATCTCGACCAACGTGAGCAGCCATGTCGTGATACGATAAACCGCAATCGCAATAGGCTACAAGCCGACCTTTATTAAAGTCAGGAACGTGATGGTACGCATTTCTCCTCCTTACACGAGGCATCACAACAATGTTTCACCAGGCAATGCTGGTCAACTGCTGTTTGTGTGTGGAAAATCGGTTGGAAACTTTCCTCATGTCAGCACGTTGTAGGTGTCTCCACTGGCACCAACCTTGTGTGAATGCTCTGAAAAGCTAATCATTTGCATATCACAGCATCTTCTTCCTGTCAGTTGAATTTCGCGTCTGTAGCACGTCATCTTCGTGGCGTAGCAATTTTAATGGCCAGTAGTGTAATAAGTAGTGTACATTTTAATTTATGAGCCTTATTTTTCATAATTTTTAATGTACCTTGGTAGTTAATAATTTCTGTAAACAACAAACATCTATTACAAAAACTGAATTAATGTTATCTTAAAGGACTGCAGCTGCTCATTCTGATGGGTGAGATATTTTTTACACATCATTTCTGTAAAGATGCAACAATGGATTTTTTTCATCTGCTTGGCTTATTTTATTTTATTGTAGTGATCTGGTTCCCTCTCTCTCTTTACAGTTTCCTTCATTTAGTGTAAGAGCGGACACACTTCAGATATATGGCAAATGGATTTGCTTACTTGGTTAAACAAAATGAAAGATCCCACCAACATACCTGTTGCAGAACATGATGTTATATATCTCATGCAACCTCACACTTCGAAAGGAGTGTCACAGCTAAACGTCTTGCAGAGCAGCTGAAGCGGGAGAACACAATCATGGTGGGTACACTGAAGAAAACCCAAATAGAACTTTCTCCATTAGTGAAGTCTGCTGCTGGATCTCTGTATGATGCTATTTTATACGAATATGGTGACACAACAATTGCTTCCTAGCAGATGAAGAGCAAGAAAAATGTTGTTCTATTGAGCACACTGCACCAGCCAGTTGTGGTGGGCGAACAAACACAGAAGAAACACTCTGGAACTGTGAGCTTCAACAATTCCACTAAATTTGGAGTTGTTATTCTAGACCAGATGTCTCATCTGTACACCTGTCAAGTTTGGCTATTGCAGATGGCCTATGCACGTGCTTTTCAGCGTCCTAGACATTGCTGCAATCAATGCTGTATTCTTTACAGAGAGACAAAATGAGAAAAAGTTAGCCAGTGAATGTTTCTTTTCAGATTCGCTGAAGAACTCCCTTGTGTGTATGTACAACCAAGGGAAGGACTTGTTCATACATTCATTATGACCACTGCAATACATAAGGAACCCATACAAAAGACCTGTCAGATAGGAGGATGCAAAAGCTGGAGCAAAACTAAAAATCTGTGTGTGCAGTGTAAGAAATTCATACGCAGTACATGTGCTGGAAGTGTTCAGTACAAGTGTACAAAGTGTTTTAACAAAGATGATGGCTTTGATTGAAAAGATCTCATAGAGAGAGAGAAAAATGTTATTTTCTCATTATTGCCACAGCAATGTGTGTACATTTTTCTTTATTTTTCTTACTAAATACAAGTTTATGACCTGTTTGGGGCATTGGTGGAGTAAAAGTCATACAGATAAAACTGTTATTTTATAATTGTATGTTTATTTGCATTTGTAAGTTTAGTTTAAACTGATTTTGTATTTACAATGTATTCTTTACTTCGATTCATTTAATTAAATAATTTTCTACAGAAATTTTTAAGCATAATGCATTTGTATGAAAAGCATAATGCACCAGTGACCTCTAAAGACAGTGTACTGAAGTAAATTAAGAAGTAAAACTGAAAACAAAGAAGAAAAACTTCGCAGGTCAATGTGACTGGAAGCAATCCATCTAGGTAGTTTGCTAATGCCGATTCTCCTAGTGTTAACCAGGGGATGGAACAGGTTGGTTTAGAAGTGGATCATTTGCAAATTGTGTACAAAGTTATAGACTACAGCAAATTAGTATGAATATCACTTAAGAATTTCATACTTTTTTAGAAAGCTTTAAAGTCGGTTTCTTCGGAATGTGTGCAAAAGTGCTAGAAGAACAGGGAATGATTCAACCCTGGAGTGTACAATGAAGAATAAATATGCCAAAAGTACAGCTTCCATTTGAGTTCATTGCAGTAGCAGGAAATTAAGGGAGCAATCAAGTACAGAGATACCACATCACAAACTATGCTCACTAGTACTAGCAGTTGTTTTCAGATATTTGAACTAGAAAAAAAGAAACACACACTAATGCAATATACCTGAATCACTTTTGTCTTGCTGATTAAGCTGTTTGCCTCAAATCCACAAAAACTTCAACCACAAATGCATAGACAACAAAGCAAATGAACAGAAAACCAGTCTAGGCTGCTCTTGGTAAACTAAACAGGGTTTTCTAAAATAAGATTCAAATGTCTTTGAATAGGAAACCTTATCAGTGTGTATTATTAGTTTCAACTTACACCAGAGATATATTGAAACTCTCCTATTCATTATGTGAATTAGAAGGAAAGATAGAAAAATGAACAAATAGATTAGGAAACAGACTGGAGTGGAAGAGACAATGATGACTGTAATGAAAATTAAGCAGAGGTGAGTGGGATATATAATCAGAGAAATGGTAAACATACCAAGGAGTTCTTTGCTGGATTCCAAAAGCTAAGTAAATACCATGACTATGTCCTAGTGGAAGATTGTAGCATAGCACAAGAAAACACGAATCTGCAACATTAGTGCACACAGCTGGGAATGAAGTATGTAAAAGTTAAGAGAGAGTCTTTACTAAACAGTGGCTGCCAAATCGCTGACAATGATTACACTGGTGCTCTTTATAATCTGTAAAAACCTATAGGAATGCAATCTTGCAAATTACACTCTGAACTAATCAAAACTGTGAAACACAAAGAGAGGAGTTAAAATGACTCCATGTCAATCCCAATTGACAGAAGAGAAGATAGCTAAAAACAGGGACGCGGAGAAAGGTCTATAAAAGATGCCGCAGAGAAATGGAGGTCCAGAATGAAAAATTAAATGGCCTTCGCCATATTGCTACAACACACAAAAAGTAAAATGCACTCGACAACACATACGTTGTTTGCTAAAACAGCCGATAACTCAGGAGGCAAACCCAAGCGGGACTGTAAATGGGCATTCCGTAAGGAAATGGCGGACAGTTAAAAGTTGGGCACAATGTGCACAAAGTGGTGGGGGAGCGCCACTTAACAAATGGCAATGGCTAAAAAGGCAGTGCCCACATAACTTAGTAAGAACAACCTTCTTGGGGCTGGAGGGCTCTGAGGTGGTCATCCAAGCCGCTGGGAGAGGCTTAATAACCTGGAGCTCATTGCCATAAAGGGAGGACCAGTGGCGATGCCGAAGTGACACCACCTCCTGACAGATAGCAACACAGAGATCATCGAAGGAATATAAGAACTAGTGGGCTGAGGTACAAGGACTGCAGCCTTGGGAGCTGCATCAGCAACCTCATTTCCTGTCAGGCTGATGTGATCGGGAACCCACATAAACAGCACAGCAGCTCCATCAAGAGTGAACAAATGACAGTTTTCTTGGATCTGTTGCACTAAGGAATGGGTGACGTACCGCACACAGAGGCTTTGAAGGGCGCTGAGAGTGTGTGAGCAGATGACACAACTGAAAAGCCTGTGTCGCCAGATGTACTCAGTAGTCTGATACAGGGTGAAAAGCACTGCTGTAAATACTGAGCAGTGTGCTGGAAGCCAATACCAAAAAATGCCGGTGCCAATGACAAAGGCACACCCGTCACCATGGTCAGTCCGCGAGCCATCAGTGTACACAAAAGTACTATTGTGAAGTTCCATGGGAAGGTTGTGAAACTGAAGGTGATAGATTGAGGCTGGAGCAGTGTCCGTAGGAAGCGAATGAAGGCCAAAGTGAACATGGGCCACCGCTCAAAGCCAAGGTGGTGAAGGGTTCACACCCACTGGGAAAGTTGCAGGTAGCTTGAAGTTAAGCTGCCAGAGCAAGAGCCGAAAGCAAATTCCAGGGGATAACAGAGAAGAGGGACGCACCCCATGCTGGCAATCAAAGGGAGTCATTGAAAAAGGAGAATAGGATTGGTGACCACTCATGGCACACAAACGGCATGCATACCTGCTGAAGAGAAAGTCATGGCATTAGGACAGCGGTAGTTCAGCAGCTTCTGCATACACAGTCTCAACTGGGCTAGTGTAAAAGGTGCCAGTGGCCAAATGGATGCTATGATGGTGGATAGTATTGAGAAAGTGTAAGAGATGCAGATGTGTAGAAGCATAAACAAAGCATCCAGAGTCAGTTTTCAAACAGACAAGGGACCGGTATACACGGAGGTCTGTGGTTCGATCTGCGCCACAGGAAGTACCATTGAGGACACACAGGACATTTAGGGACCGCGTACAGCGGGCTGCCAGGTAAGACACGGTGGAGGACCAAGAGAGTTTCTTATTGAGCATGAACCCCAGTAATTTTGTAGTTTCAAAAAACGGAAGAGCAACAGGCCCAAGATGTAAAAAGATAGTGAGAGAAACCAACTGCGCTGCCAGAAATTCATACAAACGATTTTGTCGGTGAAAAATTGAAAGCCAGGGCAATGTTTCATACGTAAAGACGATGGAGACATCACTGAAGACGCCACTCAATAAGACAGGTCAATGGAGAACTGTAATAGATGGCAAAATGGTCGACAAAAAGGGTGCTAGGGATGCCTGGTGTGAGACAGGCCATCATTGGGTTAATGGCAATAGCAAAGAGGACGACACTCAGAACGGAACCCTGAGGCTCACCATATTCCTGAATTAAGGCATCCAACAATGCAGAACCCAGAAGGACTTTAAAACCTCGGTCTTTCAAGAATTTCTCAAGGAAACGGAGCAGGGGGCCAAGGAAGCCACAAGTATAGAGTGTACAGAGGATACCAGTCCTTCAGAAGGTGTCATAAGCTTTCTCCAAATCAAAAAATATAGCCACAACCTGGGATTCATGCAGAAAACCATTCATGACATAGGTGGACAAAGTGATGAAATGTTCAACTGTAGAATGGCACACTTGAAATCTACACTTGCAGTGCTTTGTAAATTGCGAGACTCAAGCCACCATACCAGTCGGGCATGAATCATACAGTCCATGACCTTGCAAACACAGCTGATGTGAGAGATGGAGCAATAGCTAGAAGAAAGGTGTTTGTCCTTACCAGGCTTAGGTATGCGTATGACAGTGACTTCATGTCAGCATTTGGGAAATGTGCCCTCTGCCCAGATGTGATTGTATGTATTAAGCAGAAAATGTTGCCTGCAAGGGGAAGGTGCTACAACATTTGAATGTGAACAGCATCTGGCCCTGGGGCAGATGACCGGGTTGAAGTAAGAGCATCATTTAGCTCCCTCATAGTAAAGGCGACACTGTAGCACTCACAATAGTGAGAAGGGTATCACCTGAGCCTCCTCCACTCATTTCCAATGGAGGAAGGCAGGGCGATAATGGGAAGAGCTTGAAACTTCCGAAAAATGGCAGCCCAAGGCGTTGGAGATAGCAATAGGATCCATGGTCTGCTACTGTCAGGCCAGAAACTGGGGAATTGATCTTGGTCCCATTGTTAAAAGAATTAGTGTATGAAATCCAGATAGCTTTTTAGCTATCCTGAAGAATGCGAAGACACTGTGCACTCATCTGTTTACAACAAATGCATTTTGCTATAGTAGGATTATGGTTAAAAACTCGTGGCACACCTCAGTCCACCAAGTGACCGGGGACATGGCATGGTAAATAGGAAGGGCGAGGAATGGAATGTTCTTCAGTGGTAAGGATGACATTTATAAGATATTCCTCCTAGTCATCACAAGTGGGGAAATCTTATTTGTTGAAGGTCACCAGGGAGGAGTAAAGCTGCCAGTTGTCCTTAGTAACCTGCCATTTGGTTGTGCGTGCAGGTATGGTAGGAGCCAGCAAATGGATAGCACATGGGAAATGGTCACTCAAGTAGGTGTCAGAAAGAATGGACCATTTGAGACAATGGGCAAGATGGGCAGTGCAGAAGGAAAGGTCCAAAAGGGAACAGGTGTGCGAGGAGTCAGAAATGAATGTGGCTGCTCCTGTGTTAAGGGAGAAGAGGTTAAGGTGGTTAAGGAGGACAGCCAAGAGCACACACTCCGACAGGTTCTGGGAGAATCACAAAGGGGATGGTACACATTACAGTCATCGGTCATCGATCAGCAGAAGTAGGTGAAGTAGCTGCCCAATACACAGGAAGAAGTCTGCCCTGGTGACATCAAATGGCAGAGGTATAAAAATGGTACAGAGGGAAAAGGTCAAGTGAGGAAGGAATATGTAGACTGCAACAGCTTGAAAATGGGTAGTCAGGGAGATGGGTTGACTATGAACATCATCCTGTATGATCAGTTAGACCCTCCGATGAGATGGAATGCCGACCTCTGAGGAAGGGGAGGGGGACAAACTGATGAGGTCAAAATGGACAGGGAGGAAATGAGAAAGTCCACAGCAGTTGTGAGGACACAATTTTGTTTCGCGACGACAGAGCGCAAGCGCACACTGCAATTCTAAAAGTAGCCGTAAATCCTTTTTCTTCGATTAAAGGCCGCGAACATTCCATTGGAGGAGAGTCATGATGAGGAAAAAATGAAGGAGTATCACTTTGGTGGCTGCCGAGTGCCAGCCTGTGAAAATTGGCTGCTACAGGGCACAGAGGCAGGGGGATCCTGCTCCACGAGATACAAGCACCAGCTTTCTTCTGCTGCCGACCTGTGGAGTCCAATGCAGAAAAACAGATGGTCGTGTACACTGGTGACACGGAGGCCAGCCGGGCGAGGTTATCACATGGCAACACCTTCGAAGAGGATCTTAGAGTCAGCAAAAGATAAGACTGTTTGCCTTTGTTGAACTTCTTCCAGTTAGCAGAGGAAGACTCAGGTGTTGGTTGGCTGGAGGGATGTAGGAAGTCTTCATGGGAGTATTCCTTCTGTCCTTTCCAGCCTGCTGATAGTGTAGCTCGGGACATTGCCCCATGAGGTGCGAGTTTGATGGCTTGTTGCACAACTGGAGGATGGGATGGCGATGCTACCATGACACTGGGCGATTTCACAACCTCAGAGCAGAATTTGAGGTCGCATGTCTGTGGGGCCATGTCCTTCATGGAGCGAGCTTTATCAAGATCAGTACTATAAATGCCAGATGGTGGAATACAGGGTTTGCGACTAGCCAACAATTTGTGAGCGACTGGATAAGGAACTTCTCCTTTATCCGGATCTCCTGGGCAGGCCGCTCATCGAGATACACGGGACAGTCTTGAGAGACGGCAGCATGGTCGCCATTGCAGTTGATACAGCAGGAGAGGAGGAGACAGACAATCACCCTCGGGTGCATCCCTAACACAGGGCACACATTTGACTGGGTATTGAAACAATGACATTGGCAGCAGCGCATCGGGTTCGGAATGTATGACTGGACTGTGATAATTTGATCTTGGATGGAAGCACCGCTCTATCAAAGTTGAGAAAAAGAGTGTGGGTGAGCACTACGAAGGAATCTATCTGTCTCGTCACCCGCTGAATGGCAATGACACCCTGATCAGAGAGGTAAAATTGGATTTCGGCCTCGGTTAGACCATTGAGCAGCTAGTGTAAATAACACCACAGGAAGAATTCAAAGTTCTATAGGCCTCGACACGAACAGGGTAGCCATGGAGAAGCGAGACGGCAAGCAGTTGTTGTGCATGAGAATCAGAAGTAGTCTCCAAAAGCAAAGTGCAATTCCGTAAACAATAGCAAGATTTCAGACTGCCAGCAACTGCAACAACACCTTTCTAAATAATAAACGGATTTACCACAGTGAAGGACTGATCATCTACGTGACACTACAAGGACCTGTGGTTTCAACAGGAAGGGTCTTTGAATCGTTAGCCTCATTACATTTACATTTCGTAGATGTTGATTGTGAAGATAATTGGATCACTGCGAGAAAACCCCCCATAACTGCCAGTGTCTCCGATGGCGCACTTCTTCCAACTGGGGGCCCCCTTCACAATGGGGCACACCCGTCTTAGGTGACTGTTCACACCTCAAGTCACACCTCTGGAACACCTGACTGAGGGATCAATCAGCAGTTTCGAAAGGTTGCTGCTCAGGCAATCACCCCTCCCTGGGACTGGCCTGTACCAGGATGTGCATGCGAACCCCACTTGTCGACATGGGGCTTGGAATTTCACATTACCCAGTCACCTATTGCACGAAAGACACGTGGGCCGGCCTTCAGGAACGCACAGGGAGGAAGAAAAAAAATAGGAACCTCAATCACCGAAGCAGAGGAACAAGAAGAGAAGGGAAACAAAGAAAGGAAAAGGGAGTGAAAAACAGTGGTGAGACTGTTCTCAGGTCTGCAACTGACAATGCAGAACATTCCCAAAAACACCCCAGATATGGTCCCAAAAGGAGGGGAACAACAACAGCAAGAGGATAAACATGCAGCATGGAAGGGAAAAGATGCTGCAAAGGCTGGGGCCCTGTGGTAACCAAGCATGAACCCATCAAAGAGTGGCGAGCCCCCTGTGAGGAAAGTGTGTTGGGGCCCTTGCTGTTCATGTTGTGTATTAATAATCTTGCAGACAATATTAACAATAACCTCTGGATTTTTGCAGATGATGTAGTTATCTACAATTAAGCACAGTCTGAACAAAGCTGCATAAACATTCAGTCAGACCTCGATAAGATTTTAATGTGGTACAAAGATTGGCAACTTGTTTTATAAGTTCACAAATGTAAAATTATGCACATCACAAAAAAATATTAGTATCATATGAATACAATATCAATAAGTCACAGCTGGAATCGGTAAACTCAAACACACACCTGGATGTAACACTTAGTAGGATATATGGAACTATCACATAAGCTCAGTTGTGGGTAAAGCAGGTAGCAGACTTCTGTTTATTGGTAGAATAAAAGAGAAATGCAGTCAATCTACAAAGGATATTGCTTACAAATCACTCAAACATCCCATCCTAGAATGTTGCAAAAGTGTATGGGACCCACACCAAATCAAACTAGCAAGGAATACTGTATGTGTAGAGTGAACGGCAGTACGAATGGTTACAGGCTTTTGACCTGCAGGAGAATGTCACAGGGATGTTGAAAGAACTGAACTGATGGATTCTTGAACAAAGACTGAAACCATCTCGAGAAAGCCTATTTAAAAAGGTTCAAGAACTAGGTTTAAATGACGACTTAAGGAATTTACTACAAATCCCTACATATAGTTCCCATAGGGATCGTGAGGACAAGATTAAATTAATCACAGCATGCACAGAGGAATTTAAACAGCATGCACATAGGAACTTAAAAAATCAGTCTTTATGTATTCATTACATAAATGGACTGGAAGAAGCTATAACAACTAGTAAAGAGAGACATACCCCTTGCCACGAGCTTCACAATGGTTCACTGAGTACCAACATAGATGTAAGTATCTTCCTACAGTTGTTCCTATAATCCCTCTCTTAACCATTGTGACTAAGTTGCTGTTTACGATAATGTTGTACGAAATTTATCTTTTACAGCCAAACCTTTATTTTACAGCAACTTTTACTCTCAATATCTCATGACAGTCCCTTGACCTATTTACTAATATTTTTACATCTAGGACAATGAAAGCAGTTGGGCATAAAACAAGTTGTCAATGGAATACTCCAAAGTTGGAGACCAAGAAGCTTAAGTGTTCTTGATCAGTACTGTCGGACAGACCATCAATATTGAAGTCACACCAAATAGCACCTCTCCAGTTAAGTTCGCATAGACTTATTAACAGTTTCAGAAGGAAAATTCACTTAAGAAAACTCCAACACTATTAAGACAAACAAAATATATGGCTAGTAATTACCTTCAGGAGGTAAAATTTCAGCACTGCTGGTACACACATTTGAAAGCAAAAGAAACTATTCCTAACTTAATCCCTAACACCCCCCCCCCCCCCAAATAAGGCCCAAATAGTTTCAAAAGCTAGGAAAACATTTATTATTTTTTTTGCTGCTTAGATCAACCTTTTTACATTGTTTAAAAGATTGATACAGTGGCCACCTCCCATTTACAGATGAAGCTTTGACTATTGATAATGTGTGTAGATTTATTCTGAAAAATTTGGAAGGGTAGGTAAGGCAAACAGTACCCACACTCCAACAGGCTCGAGATTTTCCAATGTGCAGAAGTGCTCAGTAAAGTGTCCACTTTCCTCAAACAATGATGTGATATTTCACTCGCGTGGTGCTAGTGCATGGGATACATGATAAGCTATGAACTTGTCTCAGCAACAGTCTATTGCTCAAATTCAAATTTGACAGTTTTGTTATAGGCAGGAAGATGTAGCATTAAATTCTGTCATCTTACAAACTCTCATTGTGTTTTAATAGGTTTCCAATAAAAGTTCTCATATATGTATGGGTAACATATAGAAACATTCATACTGCTTTTTAAGCAAAGGTAGCCTTAAAGGTGAAAATGTTGTCCATTCAAAAACTATTCTTCATTGTGAACTCAAGTCAATGTTCTATTCGGTTATGAGAGATTGTATTTATTTATTAGAATACAGGGGAAAAATCTGCTTTACAACAAGATAGTGACATTTAGATGAAACGAGAAAAAAATTAATCCAACATTAAATATTTATAGAATGAAATCAATCATATGATAATGATCTTTTACTTATGTATTAGTTGGTGTTACATATTATCTGCAGCCTGGAAGTTATTGGAGTCCACGTTTCACAGTTTCTCTAGCTCAGAACTTTGGAAGGGTTAGAGGGGCAAGAGTGATATTAGCTTGGTTGGGAAATAGAGTGAGTGAGGGGAAGGGGGGATGGTGAGGAAAGCAAATATCATTGTGCTTCCAACCCAGGGAATCTAGACCATATACTTTGGCTTTTTATGAACACCTGCCATGTTTAAACTAGGCTGTCTAAATCCATTTGAACCGACTTTAAAACTGGGCAAAAACACAGCTTTCTGCAGCAGACATTACTAGTCTGGATAGGGGCCAGTGGCATACTTCCAAGTTTCCTGCAGCAATGTTGTCGACAATATGACTGGAATGAAAGGGGATGTGTCAGCTGCTGGTCCTATGCAGCCCATGAGCAAGCGGTGGTCAGACAGTATGTTTGGGAGCAAGAAACACTGTAACATTCTCATATGAATAAAGATGCACAGTGCCCACAATGTCAGAAATTGCAACATATTTGGAAGAAAAAGCCAAATATTTGTCATAACAAAGATATAAAGTTCATAGCTGTGCTATAAGGACGACAGGCTTAGTAAGCAAACAGTCAGAGAAGTAAAAAATTAATGTAAATCATCTCTTTTTGTTAAATTGTTTCTCCTCATATAATCAATATGAAGACAATCAATAAATGGTCTAATTTTTAATGTGTACAATGTTAATGTTTTAGGCAGGTAGATAGATAGATCATCAGTAAAACAGTTTGTAATTCTGATTCATCAGATTATCTTAAAAATAATTTTTTCTCAGGGAGCCTCTTCGAAAAGGGGAGACATTTTATACTCAGGTAAATACAGTACTGGCCAGCCATTCTGTCTCTTTATGTTTTTATAATCTTATAAACACCCTATCTGTCTGATTAAACTTTTGGCAACTGCTACTGGTATCCAATAAAATGTTAGTGCAATTAGCATTTGTTTCCAAGGAGCAGGAAGAAAAATTAGTATTGACATCCCATCAAAAAGGTCATCAGAGATAGCTTGTATTTACAGACTCACTGTCAAAATTCAGTTTAAGCATCTTAAGTTTTTTTTATATAGTGCAGTTCTGTGACTATTTATTCCCTTTAGCAAAATTGTTCTTTGATTTACTGTAACTACACTTGTAAGCAATTTACTTAGACACACCTACCTAACAATGTACAATTTTCCTTGGTAAGACGATTCCTATCTATGGGAAGATCATCTGCTATCCTCTACTTTGCAAAATTTTGTCATAGTAACATTCAGCACCTGGACCACAAAAATTATAATGTTTGACAATGTTCCTGGATGCATTATGTTCTCTCGCCTCTCATCATATGAGGGTATGCAGTGCACCCAGGAAAATTGTCGAACATGATATTTTTGGTGGTAGACATGCATGGGGAGGTGCAATGTTGCATGGGAGTACTGATTTCCAAATCTTTGAACACCATACACTCCATGGTCAACATTATTCGTTCACTGTACTCTTACTCCTTCCTCATGTGTGTTTTTTCAGGGGTGCATTCAACACTGACTTCATTTTTATGGATGACAGTGTGTGACTGCATCAAAAGGCACAGCTGGTGGAGCTCTTAGAACAAGAGAATATTTGGCAAGTAGACTGATCTTCCCGTTCCCCTGACCTAAATCCCATGGATCACCTGATGGATGCCTTCGGAAAAGTGTCATTTCTGTTTATATCATTCCGTATGTCTTTCAGTTACCTTCTGTACTATATTGTGGTAGTTCTTTCTATGTATGGTGTAAGTTTCATCGAGCTATGTTACTTGCCAGTGATACATCATGTGAAAGTTACTTTGGTCCTTAAGTTTTGCACACCACTGTATATTAACATATAACAGGATAAATTAATTTTAACAAATGTAAACAAATGCAGCAGTTGAACAGAATGGACAGTGTCTTGAAAGGAGGATATAAGATGAACATAAACAAAAGCAAAACGAGGATAATGGAATGTAGTCGAATTAAGTCGGATGATGCTGAGGGAATTAGATTAGGAAATGAGACACTGAAAGTAGTAAAGGAGTTTTGCTATTTGGGGAGCAAAATAACTGATGATGGTCGAAGTAGAGAGGATATAAAATGTAGACTGTCAATGGCAAGGAAAGCGTTTCTGAAGAAGAGAAATTTGTTAGCATGGAGTATAGATTTAAGTGTCAGGAAGTCGTTTCTGAAAGCATTTGTATGGAGTGTAGCCATGTATGGAAGTGAAACATGGACGATAACTAGTTTGGACAAGAAGAGTATAGAAGCTTTCGAAATGTGGTGCTACAGAAGAATGCTGAAGATTAGATGGTTAGATCACATTACTCATGAGGAGGTATTGAATAGAATTGGGGAGAAGAGGAGTTTGTGGCAAAACTTGACAAGAAGAAGGGATCGGTTGGTGGGACATGTTCTCAGGCATCGAGGGATCACAAATTTAGCACTGGAGGGCAGCATGGAGGGTAAAAATCATAGCGGGAGACCAAGAGATGAGTACACTAAGCAGATTCAGAAGGATGTAGGTTGCAGTAAGTACTGGGAGATGAAGAAGCTTCCACAGGATAGAGCAGCATGGAGAGCTGCATCAAACCAGTCTCAGGACTGAAGACGACAACAACAACAACATTGTTCTTTTCTGCTTTGTGTAAACAAATTGTATCATTACTGGTTTCAACTTATCAGCAAGTCATTATCAGATAATTTGAATACACTACATAGCAAACAGGCCTGTTCAGTTATATTGTGATGAATTACTATATAAAGTATTCAAATAATCTGCTTATGACTTGCTGATAATTTGAAACCAGTTATTTTTGTCATCAGGCAACAGCACAATTATTGATAGCATTTTGCCTTTAGTATGTCACTTATGTGGGAAACAGTTGTGGACTAAAGAGAAAATTGTGGAGTTTCTTCCACTCCAATTACAAAGTTCCTTCTGCGATGCAACCTGTTAAAGTGACAGCTTGACCCCTATTATGGCAGAATGATGATAACAGCAACGGTAGTGGAATGTGATTGGCCATGTGACAGTTTTTTAAACCAAAATTTATGAGCTTCAAAATCAGTGTTTTTGACACAGCAACAGAAAATGATAGTGGCTGTACTTCTCATTATGATCAACTGTATTCTATCCCTCTCTCCTTCTTATCTACAATTAGTCAAAATTCATTAGAATGTATACTCAAACAATAATTTTTTTTTGCATCTAGTTAATCATTAATGGGTACTGATATCAATAAATAAGAGAAAATAAGAATGTACTACATATGCTGCATTTATACCTGATGCTGTGAGGACATCTTGTCAAATTCATCAATACAACAGCAGCCTTGATCAGCTAGTACAAGAGCTCCTGCTTCAAGTGTATAATCACCTCCTGACTCCCGAGTCAGTGTAACAGTGAGCCCAGATGTAGTGCTAGTATTCCCACACACGTACACCCCTGTGAGAAAATGAATAAGTCTTCACAATGACAGCTTTGTATTACTGTGTTCTCTCTTTCTCTCTCTCTCGACAAACAACAATAACATGCACAAAAATGGCTTCATGCACAATGAAAACTTAATCCTAGCACAATTAGAGCATATGGTAAGATCTGCAAGATACACATGTATATTTAAATGTTGACCAGGTGTTATACTTGAAATTGGAATACTACATTGATAAACATTCCACAATTCACTGCCAAATCTATGACTTTTCAAATACAGGACTCTTCTCAAACTCAAATTAAGGAAGCAATCAAATTATATTAACTTCTTTTAACTGGTGTGGTCTGAAGACACTTTAAGTGAAGTTACGACAGAAATCACTGGCTTTAGAGTAAGTAAAGTAAATCCTATTATGTCTACCTTTAATTACTTTAGAAATTAATAAGTTAGAGCTTATCATTTTAAAGACTACAGAATGTCTCTTACACTTTGTACACCAGGTGTCCTGCAGCCTTGATACCATTGATTACTAACATTTTTATTTGTGTATGTAAACCATGATCAATCTGATTTATACTAACATGAGAATGTGCTAAAAACAATATAAAATAACACAACATCTGCAAAAACTTCTATGAAGGCCTGAAAGTAGAATGTAAGTAAGTGCTAAACAATCTAACACAAAATTACGAACACATTCAAACTCCCACTACATAAACCTATAGCAAGTATTGTGTTTTATTTTTATGAATCTTCTACAGGACCATTAATGATAAGCATATTTTTGATACCAGTCTGCTAAATCAAAAATGGAGCAGCGTAGCCTTTATGAATACAAATAAAAATGTCATTTACTTCCTATACTTGAATACAATTAATAATAATAATAATAATAATAATAATAATAATAATAATAACTGTGAGGGAATAAGACAAAATTACTTGTATTAAAATCACAACCAGTGTAACAAAGTGCACCAAACTGAGCATAAAATACGTTGACAGCCAATGTTGATAATATTTCAAGGGATGTGACATTCTCAAGAGAAGAAAAAAGGGTTCTTTTATATTGATAATGTATATAGTTCATGCAACTGAATGTGGAAGAAATTGTATCTCAGAAGAACACTGAAAATCACTGTTGTAAAGCTGCCTGACTATCTTTGGTATGGCCATCAACAGAAAAATAATGAACAAGCATTAAGAGCAAATAAAATATTTCTGACATAACAATCTTCGCCGACACTGGTGCAAAATGTTGTTTAGTGACAACAGCAATCAAGGGATACGCCAAAATTTCCCAGGTTAACTTTAAAGGAGGCAAATGAATACATGCAAATTATGTTCATTTTGAATGCATAACTCATAAGCTATGAAGTGAGTGCAAGGGAATCAGGAGGCACCTGAAAGGTTACCCGGTATAACTACAATAATGGAACATTGAATCAAATGGAACATTTACTAGAGAAAACTATCAAATTACATGGAGATAGAATATCTGGCCAGAACTTAAAATCAGGAGGAAAATTTCAGTATGCTGTCGATAAACACATAAAGAAGTATGACAAACTATCCTAAAATTTGCAACTCTTCCTTAATTCCTGAGGAAGGTAACAGTAACAAAACATAACAACTCAATTACCCCTCCTGAAGCTGACTATTGTGTAGCACACAGAAACACTCAAAACAGAATATAGTATTTGCACAGAGAGGGGGTAACGTGTGCGCTGGCGAGGGCACAGTTGAGAGTGGCGGTAAAGGTGAGAGGGTAAGGGTGAGGAGTGGGGTGGGGAAGTGGAGTGGGGTAGGGGTAGGTGGAAGAGGGGAACAATGGGGAGGGGAACAAGAAGAGGCAAGTGTGGATAGGGGGAGGGTAGGGGAGGGGGTACGGGTGGGGACGGGTGGAGGGGGCGCACATGGGGAGGGGGTACGGGTGGGGACGGGTGGAGGGGGTGCACATGTGGAGGGGGGAGGGGGTAGGCATAGTGGGAGGGGGTAGGGGGTAGGCATAGTGGGAGGGGGTAGGGGGTAGGCATAGTGGGAGGGGGTAGGGGGGTGAGCGGCAGATGGGGGGTGAGTGGCAGAGGGCCCAGAGGGGGCGAGGGCCCAGAAGGGGGGCGAGGGCCCAGAAGGGGGGCGAGGGCCCAGAGGGGGGGCGAGGGCCCAGAGGGGGGGGAGGGCCCAGAGGGGGGGGGGAGGGCCCAGAGGGGGGGGGAGGGCCCAGAGGGGGGGGGAGGGCCCAGAGGGGGGGAGGGCCCAGAGGGGGGGAGGGCCCAGAGGGGGGGATGGCCCAGAGGGGGGGATGGCCCAGAGGGGGGGATGGCCCAGAGGGGGGGATGGCCCAGAGGGGGGGATGGCCCAGAGGGGGGGATGGCCCAGAGGGGGGGATGGCCCAGAGGGGGGGATGGCCCAGAGGGGGGGATGGCCCAGAGGGGGGGATGGCCCAGAGGGGGGGATGGCCCAGAGGGGGGGATGGCCCAGAGGGGGGGATGGCCCAGAGGGGGGGATGGCCCAGAGGGGGGGATGGCCCAGAGGGGGGGGAGGGCCCAGAGGGGGGGAGGGCCCAGAGGGGGGGAGGGCCCAGAGGGGGGGAGGGCCCAGAGGGGGGGAGGGCCCAGAGGGGGGGAGGGCCAAATTCATAGTGTCAGTTCCCTCCAACACTACTTCAGACAGGACTCAAGTCCACACCATGTCATGTTGAGACACTTCTGTGTGCTCACAGGGTGCCCTATAAGATATCAGGAAGGTGTACCAGTTTCTTCGGCTCTTCAGTGTATAATGAGTTACATTCCTGTATACAAGTGGTTTGATGTGTGCCATCCAGGTCAGCTTACTGTTGAAAAGTAAGCTAGAGAAACAGGCACAGTAAAAACCTGCTAACAGTAGGTGATTTAATTATAATGTGGAATTTCCCAAATGAAATACAGGATCATGGTTGTTAGCACATGTCTATATTCCCCATATGAAGCCATATGGAGAGGAACATGGAATAGAGACAAATGTTGTTTACAAACAACTTCAATGATACCTTAGGTTCCCCAATGGTCACAATTTCGTTTATTGCTATAGCAAAATGGCTGATGGCTATAACAGACTGGTGCAGTACTCTGTCTGTTTATTCATGTACGTTGCTAAGGTCTGATACGACTAATGTGAAAGAACCTATGATATAAGAAGTACTGTAAGAAGATTGTCAAAAAGCTCCAAAAAGCCCAATTTGTGCAATGTTGCCAGGACGTGATGTCTCCACATCTGTCACCAGCCTTTTGCACATGCAGGGATATTGCAATTCAGTGCAAAAAGGCACAAAGATATCTGACAACCGATTTTGCACAATTTTAGCGACTTCTTTCATTTGGTTTGGCATGATGTGGGCTGCAGAAGTGCATGTGTGTGCGCTCATCAGCTCATCTCAGTGACCACTGTAAGTTAGGAATATGGGATCGACAAGATGACTAAATAAATCACACAAATAATCATGAGTAGGGCACTGAGTAAGAGGCATAAACTGGAGCAGTATAAGGTAAGATCAGTGGAGGAGAAAGTACTGTGTACTGCACTGAAGTGTGTTAGTTTCCCATTGTTCGTTAAACAAATGTCTTGTTCAGTAAAGAGTTTTCCAACACACACACACACACACACACACACACACACACACACACACACACACACACACACACGCGCGCGCGCGCGCTCGGACAGAGGGAGAGAGGGAGAGAGGGAGAGAGGGAGAGAGGGAGAGAGAGAGAGAGAGAGAGAGAGAGAGAGAGAGAGAGAGAGAGAGGGGGGCCGGCATTAAAATTGCAGTTGGAAGAGGCATGTTATACATTGTTAAAAAGCTAGTTAATCATTCTCTAAAAGCAATTCCTTCGAAATCAATATTCAGTACCTATTCACAACCAGTTGCATGATGGGCAAAAACTGTTCTATATTGTTTCCACAACTGTGTTAATTTTACTACATATGCAGTATCGAGGAATAGTGGGAGAATGGAGATCGTGGTAGCTGAGATGAAAGAGGGTTAGACTGCTCTGCTGTCTGATCTTGAGCCATTTCTAACAGTAATGAGTTACTTATATTTACAGAATGTCTACTACTGAGAAGGTATCTATGTCACCAGGTATCATGTTATTACTTCTTATTTCCATCTCTCCCTCCCTCCCTCTCTCTCTCTCTCTCTCTCTCTCTCTCTCTCTCTCTCTCTCTCTCTCTCTCTCTTTTTGCTTGAATTCTTCTGAGAGTTTCCCAGGCCATATTTCAATATTCGAAGACAACTGGGACAACCAATGGCCTGTATTCGTATTTCTTGTTTCCTTTGAATGGAACTGGTTCATCGGTCTATTAGTTTGGACAAGGAGGGTGTGCTATGGGACATTCTCTTCTAGTGCAAGACCGGATCTAGATGAAAAGTCTCTGTGAACAGAAACAGATAGTAGCAGCCTTCCCTTAGGTGACATGGGGTCTGGCAGTTTGTCTTGATTCCAGGTATGGGGCATACCTATTACCTATGGTAGCAGCTAAGTCACTTGATTACATTGCTACTGGTTAAAGACAATCCAACTTCTGACATTCTTCAAAAGGCAATAGGTGATTAAATGTTCTGAATGCGTTTGTGAAAAATTGGACAACCTGGTAGTGTAGAGGATGTAGACTTGGGCAGTGTGGGCACTGTGATGTTTGTTGACAGAGTTTACTGATGTGTGACTATCCACCACAATTAGTGCAGATAGGTTCTCAGGTACATTGGGCAGACATATGGCTAAGATAGTAACAATGAAAGTACTGTATACTAGACAAAACGTATGGTCATACATTGCGTATGCATACCATAATTTTCAAATTCCAGATAGAGTAGTCCCTTCTAACACTAATATATGTATGTTCCTGGGTTCACGTGGTTATATTTAGATGTTCTCTATGTATAGGGAGGAGAATACACCCCTCTGACACTCCAAGTTTGCTTGCAGTTCTCCATTTGTCTGAAGTATTCAATCTTTATAAAATATAATCCCTATTTAGGCTGTTATGGAGAGTGATTCTAACAGGTATGAGCACACTTCAAAAAGTAAGTTACACATTTTTATAACGGGCCAAGTAACTTTAACTGAATGCTGCACTATACTTCAAAGTGTGAAATATTGCTGTATCTCATTGCTGCCTATCAGAACCCCTCGGAGAGCGTTAAAGATGAACACCAGACCAAATTGTCCATTACATACAAAAATAACCACTATTTCAGTATACATATAATTCAAAAACGATGATTTGCTGAAACCATATGTGTAAAAGCCACCGTGTGCATTTTGAATGTGCCAAAAGCATTGAACATTGTTCTTATGTGAGAAACACAATATAAATGTAAAATTAACACTGTAACTAATCGAAAGAAATAGAGCACATTGTCAGGATGTACCAGTAAACTTATCATTATAAAATTACCACAACAAATTAAACAGAACATATAAATAAAGCACATTAATTGAATCTCCAACATATGTTAGCACTAAAATTCGGGCACTAGTTGCTTTGTTATAAACAAATTTTGAAATGTAATTGTTACATGTAATTAGTCAGAAATGTTATATTAAGTCGTAACTAAGTTGATAATAGGTTCACCTTGTTCAGCACTGAGATTGTAAATTTTTAGCAATGTGTAGCTCATATTCGGTTTAACTTTTAATTGTAATTTTACATAAAATTTTAATTTTCATTGTAGGTAATTGTTAACAAAAGTATAAATAGAGGTCACGCAGGTGCCTTGGGGCATTCGTTTTTTGGCTAGGGTTGCAAGCAAATGTATTGTAATCTCACTCGTTTGTTGATTGTTGTGAACTCTGTGTCATTTGATGTCAACTTTGGATACATCCGATGTAACTGGTACAGTTCACCAGGCTCAGACACCAGAGTCCTGGAAATATATTGGTATTAAAACCGCACTGTACTTTGGAATTAATTTGGGAGTCTTCCGCAATCCTTTTCATAGGTTGCACAGTGACGAGACATGAATCCAGGAATTTTACAAAACCCCGAGAACTAAACAACTCTCAATGTTGGTAGAATTGACGTGAAAACAACAGCGCATCGACTGGGCATTTCACTCAAAACATTTGCAATGCAGAGGTGGGAAAATATAAACATCTCAAGTGGCACAGACTCATAATGCTATTTTTCAGCATAGTTACCAAGTATCTGCAATGAACAGTCAGAATGTTCTACCAGTTGTTCAAATCCCTGACAACAGGAACCTGCTCCTCGGTCATGGAGCCATTTCAGAACCGCTGTGTGAACATCTTCATTGTAAGAAAATCTCTTTCCCCCAGATGTTCTTTCAGCTAGCAAGAAAAACTGAAATCACATGGTTCAAGATCTTCCTTTCTTCTGGATCAGCATTATCCACACCTATGCACCATTCCCACCCATCCTTAATTGATATTCCACAGTCCACCCAAACAAAACAACACTCTGACCTAGGCCATCTCAATCCCAACACTTTGCCACAGGGATTCCCCCTGGGAAATACCCAGGTGCAAGACCTGTCCTATTCACCCACCCAGTATCTTGCTGTAATAGTGTCACAAGCTTATCCTACCCTATCAGAAACAGGCCCACTTGTGAAAACAGCCATGTCATGTACCAGCTCTATTGTAATTTCTGCAAAGCATTTTGTATGGGTGTGACTGCCAACCAGCTGTCCACCACAGTGAATGGCCACCTACAAACTCTAGTCAAGAGCAGAGGTGACCACCCAGTGGTGGAACACACTGCTGAGCACAATATGATCAAGTTCAATCACTGCTTTGCAAACTCTGATATCTGGATCCTTCCCTCCACCACCAGCTTTTTTTAAAAACACAGAAGGAAGCTATCTGCAGAAGAAAGTTATCCTAGCAACATATCCTTCGCTCGTGAAATATTCCTGGTGTCATAGGATATATACACAGCCAAGGAAAAGGAAAAAAAAAATCCTTTCCTTTGGAACTGGAAAGAAGAACTTTGAGAAGATCTTTGATGTGCATCAACACGTACATTGCATTTTTTGTATTATGAAAGTATAAATATGAAGTCCACCTAACACAGAACATTAGTTTCCAAAGCATTGAAACCGAGATAGCGATGCATTCTTCTTAGCCAGTCACAGCTCATGTGACATGATCTCGCCAGCCAATGACAGCTGATATTCAGAGCATAAGACATATGATGTAGTCAGCCCATAGTAATGTCACTGTTCAGCAGTGCGAACACACAAATAGAAAAAGTTAATAGTTTAAATTATTATACATATAGCCTAGCTACAAGAAAAACTAAGCTCTCACATATAATATCAATCTTTTTTTGCATGTATTATCCTTTAAGATATATCAAACACAAATGCGCCATTAAAATTTTAAATAATGACATAAATGCCTGGTATTATGGGTCCGAATTTTTGCTAAGTGGCTGTTCTCAAAGAGTTAAGATTTGAATGAGAGTCAAAAGGTCTGCGATTTAAGAAATTCATCGCACATTCATAATTCATCTGACATAAAAGGAAATTTACTTTGAAACTTACGCTTCTCAAGCCATTATTTGGAATATTTTCCTGTGATCTGTTGGAAATGTAAACAGTTGTGATGTCATGCTCATCGAAAGAAAATTGTTGTTATGAAGCACTGCATATTATTTTTCGTAAAGCATTTGAGACAGTTTGCTGTTGGCATGCATTTGTTTGCGCACTGTGGTTTTCTCTCGTTTATGTTTCATTGCTACATATTATTCTGCAGTAGAGGACTAAAGTAAAATTCTTTGTTAGATTATCAGTTCTTACCGATCAAATTTACAAAAATTTAACTGAAAACTAAAACAATGAAAAATTCCCAGAACTCCAAAAAATTGCCGTGTTTTTCCCAGTTTTCTCCCAGATGAAAAAGTTCGCAGGTTTTTCCTGGATTTCCCAATTGTCCCATGACATAAACTCCCTGTGTCTCTCCTAACCCATGGCACCCACACCCTCTACCCAACAGTCCCCCCTTCCTCTGTCCAGTCACCCCCTCACAATCCATGCCTCTAAGTCATCATCAACACGTCTGCCCCTGGTAGCTGAGTGGTCAGCGCGACGGAATGTCATACCTAATAGTTCGGATTCGATTCCCAGCTGAGCCAGAGATTTTCTCCGCTCAGGGACTGGGTATTGTGTTGTCCTTATCATCATCATTTCATCCCCATCGACATGCAAGTCGCCGCAGTGGCATGAACTCGAAAGACTTGCACCAGGCGAACGATCTACCAGACGGGAGGCCCTGGCCACACGGCATTTTCATTTCCATCACTACCACGCATCACAGAAACTTTGTGGCCCTGACGCCCTTGGGCTGCATTCCTATCCTGTGCACCGGCTGCCTCTCTCTGGGTCTCCAGCTACCCCTTCCCACCTTGTCCTCTCGCTTCCTGACTCTTTCTCCTTGTACCCAATCCATCCAACACAATGTCTCAACCCAGTCCACCCGCCAAACAGCCATCCCGGCACTGTGTGTGTTACTCCTAAATTACTTATATGGTATCAATAAAACAAAAAAAAAAACTGTGAGAGAGTATATTAGCAAATAACATATTACAGAGGAAAATTCTCAACTAATGTGACAAACTCTTGTACATAACAAAAGGAGTGTGCCACAAGTATTCATTTCAACTTAGATTTGAATACTTCAGATTTGTCAGCTAATTTTTTTTATTAGTTTTGGCGCGAACCTACTGAAAATGAAATCTGCTGAATAATGCACACCTTGCATACAATGCTTAAGGAAGTATTACCCAAGTGCATATCATCTTTCCTTCTAGTGTTCACTGTATGAACATTGCTGTTTCTTCTGAATGAGCCAAAATTGTGAGCAACAAATCTCACGATTAAATATATCTACAGAGCCAGCAGAGTTAGAATTCTGAGACTCCCAAAGAACAGCCAACACGAAGTTTGTGAACTGACACTACAGACCTGTCTGATTGCCTTCTTCAGAGCTATGAATATTTTTGGTGAGTCCACATATTTTTCCTACAATATGATAATATAGGACATAAATGCCTAGGTATCCTATTCGTAATGACATGCTTGCAGTGAGCAGGTGGCTGCAAGCAGCAGGCATGTAATCACAAGCCAGTTTTCTGCTTCTCTTCTCTCCCTCTACACTCTTCCCCTACCATTTCCACACTTTCTTTCTCTGTAATGGAATTTGTTTTTCCATTTCCTTGTTTGCATTATTAAATTGGGGGAGCAGGATGTAATAGGGCAGCCAAAGAGAAATTATGGGTTTGAAGCGTATTATTTAAGATGCAGTTTGTTTAGTTATCACAAGTCAAAGTTAATATCTGGTACAAAATTGCTACATACATAGAAATGCAAACGGTTATGTAAAGTTTCATTACTGATGTTCGATCTTAACAGTGATTTATTAATTTTTTGTAATAGATTAAAATCTCTCACAAACATATAAAGAGCCAAACATTGACACTATTTTCGCGGCTTCATTTTGAAGATGAAGAAACTCTTGCTGTGGAATGTGTTAATAAAATTCTATTAAACTTTTTGATGAAAAGAACTCAACTCTTAGATGAGGATTACTCTGTGACACTATTTAATTCCATTTGCGAATTGTAAGGACTATATCCCCAGCAGCAGCAAGTGGTCTCAAAAATAATTTGAAAGCTTGAGATGGATTTAATATATACTCAAACCTCTTGAGAAATACCTCTTTCATTGCAGTAATTAAAGAAACGTACTCCTTGTAATTCTTTTCATGGGCTGAAGACAGAGAACATAAATTCGCTGTGTTCTCTGACGAAACCTGTCTTTCCCCACAGCAAAAGCTTTCTCACGTAAGCTTGCATTTTTTCAGTCATTTCACAAATTACTTGATTTTCACCTTGCACACTAGTGTTCAAATCATTCTTATGTCCCAAATTATCCACTAAAAATGCAAGTTCAGCAACCAATTCTCAATCATCTCATTTGGGGCCACACCTCCTTTTGTCCTTTAAAAACTGATACAATGACATTCTCAATTTAAAAAAAAAAAAAAATCTTTTCAAGTACATTGAGTGCATAAGCCAGCGTATTTAACTGTGGCACAGTAAGTCACCATATGCTCCTCTTCAATTTCAACTAGAAATTTGTGGAATTATCAACATGTCCAGCCATGGGATCTCAAATAACTAGTTACCCTGCATAGTGTCGCCTAATTTTGCTACTTTTGCAAAGGGTAACATTTGCTCCAAAATGCAGTGAATGCTGTACAGTGGTTGTTATGTGTGATGTTGCTTCTTTATTTGCAATCAAACAAATCCTATCTGCTCCCCTTTCATTGAAAATGCTCTCTCTGTTGTTACTGAAATGTCTGTGGATTCATCAAGTGCAAAGGAAAATGCAATGCAATGAAATCTTGCATTTCACTTATTAATTGCTGGTAAACGTCATCAGCTACGGCACTTACTTAGCGATAAACAGTCTACTGAGAAAGACTGATTGCTGGAAACCAATTTACATTAAGTGGGCACAAAATATCTGCAGTGTCATTGATACACTCCTTTATGAACCCACTCTGACCAAACAGTTTTCCAACTCTTGCTATGTTGTTAAGTGCAATCTTATAACTTGCATGTACTGCTGGGCTGCTAATGCTCTCATACTAAAAAGCTGAAAATAGTGCTGCGTAAAATACTAAATCATGTAGATGAGACACATGTTGAAAGAAAATTGTAGATTTCTTGTAAAAAAGGGCAACTTACATCAGATTCATCATGTCTCGTCTGATCGCTCATTTTAGCTTCAGTTAATTTTTCCATCCATTCAGAATCCAAAAGTAAGCTTTACTCATCCTTGTGAAATATGTTATAGTGGCTTCCTATAACAAACTTCTGCTGATCAGTGAGTATACAGCCAAATATTGAACATTCTGAATTTTCATTATTGTGTACAAATAAAAGCTGACACTCCTATTCCTTTTTAGAGGATGTCAAATTACCGTTTCTTCATTTCTTTTAGTGACACTGAATTTTCAGTTGCTTGTAACATAACACACACTATCTAATGGTTGCTTCTCCTCAATTTCAGTAGCTAAGGTTAGTATTACACTGCCACAACCTGAGAGTTGTCGCCATACCTCGGGACAAGACCCAGTCTGTGCTTGCATGTGAGCAATGCTCAAATTCAGCACTTTTACACTCACAAGCCACATGCAGTATTTACTATACGAGATGATAGAGTACAATTAAGCACAAGCCACCATATTTCAGTGTCATACACAGTGGAGATTATTCTAATTTGTTCAATTAGTGCACATGATGTTGAAGATGCTATTTCCGAAAAAGCTTTTCATTTACCCTCAGTGCTAAGAATTTACAACAATCAGCTTCACTGACTGACTTGCTGAGCATACACTGGTACAGCAAAATTGCACTTCTACTGAGGTTCAAAGTTAAATATTATATACATTGTGTTTTGTTGTACTTAAGTGTTAATGTGCTTTCTGATCATCTGTCACGTTTAGTGGCAAGTCACAGATACATATCAAGAAAAGCAATGGAACCAGACTAAACACTGTGCCTCCCCACTTTACATGATCTTAGCCAGATTCAAGTCTCTTCCCTGTTTCTTGACACTGGAGGACAGCCTTCCACTCCCTACTTTCCAGACATGCAGTGAACCATCGTCAAGCTGTATCCTTAATCCAATAAGGTTCCAATGTATGTAGAAGTACTACAGGATCCATGTGATCTGTGATCTAATGTTTTTTGCTAAACCAACAAAGATAACTAATAGCCTCCACCTATCATTTAGCCCTGCTAGTGCTTCACACACAAAAGAATAAATTTTATTTTATTGATGGAAAAAAAAAAAAAAAAAAAAAAAAAAAAAAAAAAAAAAAAAAGAGAGAGAGAGAGAGAGAGAGAGAGAGAGAGAGAGAGAGAGAGAGAGAGAGAGAGAGAGAGAGAGAGAGAGAGAAGAAGAACAACTGATTGTTCAGCAGTCTACGCCTGTGAATAGGAATGCATTTACAAACTCTTAAGCTTTCTGTGTAGAAAAATAATGTTTTTT
The DNA here is from genome assembly GCF_023897955.1 of Schistocerca gregaria. Taxonomy (NCBI): domain Eukaryota; kingdom Metazoa; phylum Arthropoda; class Insecta; order Orthoptera; family Acrididae; genus Schistocerca; species Schistocerca gregaria. The sequence continues at coordinate 320,648,107 of NC_064920.1, read as the reverse complement.
GGTTATGAAGGATTATTAACTCCCGACATCCAAATTTTACCCTCTTTAAGACACAACCTTTCCCTCAGAAGGTGCAATGCTTGCCTCCTATATCCATGAGGCGTCAATGCCGATTCTCCTATTGGTGAGGTTCAAGCAGCTCCATGAGACTGTTTTAACACTTAGCTCTTTCAGCCAATCAGCCTCCAGAGCAGAATGCAGGACTTTCTTTGGTCAATCCCTGTTCTCGGTAACAGAATTCCTTGGGGAGGTGCTGTGTCCTGCGAACACTTTTCAAAAGCATATATCCAACTGGTGCTGAAAAGCACCTGTTATCATGGAAAAGCTATTAGCACTTAAGACAGTTTACCTACACCCCAAACAGAACCTACTTATTAGGCTTACAAAAAGTCCAACCCATAATCTCCAGAATCAAAATCCCCTTCTGCAAGATAGCAGTAACTGACCTGGGTATCCATCATAGTCCACAGGCACAACTAGGAATGATATGAAAAAAAAAAAAAAAAAAAAAAAAAAAAAAAAAGAGGTCTGATGCATTTCAAGTGCTATGTATCTTCAATTTAGCAACAGCAATGTCCACCTGGTTTGATGGTAATTGCATGGGAGTACCAGTGCCCCTAAAGGACAGGTATCTACTCCTTGGCTTGCATGGGGAGGTAACAGCTTGGCAACAACCACAGAAGCCCTGCATTGTCTGGGGGACTACGACAGAGACTACTCAATGACCTCATCACATTGGATTGACTGGCATGATAGAGTAATTTTCAATTAATGAAGAATGTGTATGTGATGTTCTTAGAGTCCATTGCGAAAGTGGAGGACTAGGCTTTTGTTGAAAAGATAATAAAGGGTGGACAGCCATACAGACATGTAAACATGCCAGTGAATTTAGTGAAGTCTTGCCCTAGATGTTTTTCTCACCATAAAAGATTGGATTGCCCATCACATAACGCAACATGTCACACGTGTGGAAAAAAGGCCATGTCCAAGCAGTAAATGCTGTGTTTTCAAAACCTACAACAGGTTCTGACAAAAGTAAGATTGAGATTGTGCCTTCTTCTTGCCCTAGTGCTGTGCAATGATGTTCTAACAAACTAATTGTCTCATTACAAATTGCTGGCTATTGTGTGAATTTTCAGTTAGACACATGTGGCTCAGTAACTTTGCTTAATCGTGCCACATACGAACAGTTAGGCTCACCACACCTTTCTAAATCTAGCAAGCACCTCACTGCTTACAATGGACAGGAAATTCCAGTGCTTGGACAGTATAGTTTGCCAGTTACTTACAAATCTCTCACTAGGAAAGTGACTTTTATTGTGTTGAAATCAAGTGATAGTGGGAACATATTCAGATAAGATGGCTTTGGTTTGTTTGGACTTAACATTCAAGACAATGTACCCTCAATATCAGCTTTTGTACCAAAAGACAATGTATTTACATTGCTTAAGGAATTTCCTGAACTATTTTCACAAAGAACGGGAAAAGCAATTAACTTTATAGCGCATGTTACATTGAAATACAATGCACAGCCTAAGTTTTTCCGGGCCTGCCCTATTCCAATTGCTTTAAGAGACAAAGTAGCCTGTGAATTGAAAGAATTGCAAGATAATGTTACAATTGCTCCCATTCAAGCTAGGCAATGGGCAAGTTCTCTCATTTTGTTGCCTAAGCCTTTTGGTCACATTTGTATTTGTGTTGACTTCAAGTCTACTGTCAACCCACAGACAGTAGTCGACACTTATCCGTTACCTCACCCTGAGAAGCTCATGGACAGGCTTAGTGCAGGATGTTACTTTTCTAAGATAGATTTGCTTGATGCCTACTTACTAAATTCCATTTGATGAAGGATCACAAAAAGTGTTTGTTGTAAATACACACATAGGACTGTTCAAGTATTTGTGTTTGCTTTTCGGCAGTGCTTCTGCACCTGCCTTTTTCAATGTTACTAGAAACAGCCGAGTGCAAAAGTACCACTTTATTCAAACTACCTTGACGATACTGTCATCTCAGATGTGTACCAGACGAACACATTGCCAATTTGCATACTCTTCTTCGAGTGTTGTCATAAGCAGGACTCAAGTGTCGTCTTGAAAACTGTGTCTTTTTTTCAAACTGAATTACAGTGTTTAGGTCATGTGATGAACAGCCAAGGTACTAGGCAAGATGACATACTATATTCGGTTCACACCGAATGTCCCTCCACTGCATCACCTGTGTCGCAAAAATGTACTTTTTGTGTGGACTAAAGACTGTAAAGATGCATTTCAGAAACTAAAAAATGCTTTGTTTAGTTACAGATGTTAAGTGCATTTTGACCCTGCCAAGCCGGTAGGTTTGTAAGTCAATGCTTTTTACTATGGAATCACTGCTGTGCTTTCACACAGGATTGGTGCAAAAGACAGACCCATTGCATTTGCCTCAAAATTGCTCACTCAAATTCAGTGCAATTATTCTCAAATTGAAAAAGAAGCACTCGCTATTGTTTATAGTGTGACAGAATTCCATCACTATTTGTATGGTCACGAGTTCCTTTTGGTGACAGATCACGAGTCTTTGCGGTCCTGTTCATCTGTCAAAGCCTGTTCGTACATGCACTGCTCAAAAATTGCAACACTGGGCTTTGTTTCTTTCACAGTACTGACCTACGACAAAGCACGGCAATGCAGACGTCCTATCTCACCTTTTGATTGGCCCAGACTCTGATTTTGAGCATCTGCCGCATCTTGTTACCAAATCAATGTGCAGGACTCTGAATTGCTGGAATCTTTTCCCTTGCACTACAGAAAAATTGCAGAGGCCACGGAAGCAGACCCAGATTTCAAGATTCTGTTGCATTACATTCGCACATCTTGGACTCATTCATTGAACAGTGTCCAGAACTCAGTTGTGCACTGATATTTTGCTTGTCAGCATAATCTTTCAGTTCAACAGGGTGTGGTTCTAATTCAAAATGACAGTGGACAATCATGTGCTTATTCCAAAAGTGTTGCTATTGCTCCACCACAGACATGAGGGAATTTTTCACACTAAACAGTTAGCATGACAGTGCTGCACTTGGCAGGGCACAGATGCCTACAGTGAACAGATGACGTAACAGTGTCACGCATGCACGGGAAACCAATCCAATCCGCCACAGAGCTTCTGAGCTTGGCAGGACCATTTTGGAACACTCGTTGGCTCATAGTGATAGACTCTTTTAGCAAGCTCCCATTTGCGGTGCCTATGACTTCTACCACATCACATAGCACCATTCAAGCGTTGTCTTCCGTATATTGTGCATAGAAGGTTTGCCAGATGTACTTGTGTCGAACAACGAACCACAGTTTACTTCACGTGATGTTGAACAGTTTTCTGAATGAAAGGATATTCATAATTTGTTAAGTGGTCCGTTTCAACCCTAATCCAACGGAGAAACAGAACGCCTCATATGCACTTTAAAGCAGCAGATGGCCAACTTCACACCACCCACATATGGGAATAGGCACTACAATTCTTTCTCGCCTCCTATCACTCCTATCCACAAGACGGACCATCACTGGCGGGACTTCTGCATGGGCACCACTGCATGATGCTACACTAACTACACCCACCGCAGCATCCGCCACTGCCAATGGTCCACAAGTATTGATTTGCGCCACGCGATCTTCTTTTCAGGGTTTAAGGCAACTGTGGGCACTGGGAAAGAGGTATGACCCAGGAAGGTATTAGCTCTTTTATGTACTTGACTGCAGGTACAGATGGTTTAGAGTGTCGCCACCAGAACCAAACTCATGTGTGTCATTCGCCCCATGATTCTGCTGCTGTTCTTCCCCCTGATTCACGGCCTCACGGGACTGCGCAGCCTTCGCAACTGCTCACTGGTGCCACTAGCGCACCGCAGTGGGAGCGGATGGACAATGTGCCCTCACTCCTGCTCGTGGACCCGATGGACCTGGACCCGCCATCGCCGTGACCATCACTGTCATTGCCGCAGGACATGCCCTCCGGCCCTGGCAGCAGTTTTCCAGAGGTTATTCCTGTTGCCTCATGTGCCAGACGGCAGGGTATGGCCGGGAGTATGCCGTCCTCCACAGTTACAGCTCCCAGTTCACCTCTAGGTCCAGTATCCTGCCCCTCCCCCCCTCCCACAATCATTCGCTTCTTCCCAGCATGACAAAAGTGCAGCATTTCGAGAGGGGAGGGGGTGGGGGGGAAATGTGCTATCACAAGCTATCGTCAGCACACTGGTTGGTAAAGATGTAGCATGAATATCAATAGTAGGTGCTCAATCAACTGTGCCTTTGTAGTGCTTCCGAGAATTTTTGTGCAAGTTCTAGAACCACTCTGCCTTCCACCATCTTGAACACATGATATTTTTGATGTGAGTGGGAGAAAGTAACCCTATCTACTGCGCATCATATGTCTGTGTGTGCAGGTCTGAAGTTTATCGTGAGAAGACTGTAGACACGGTGGTCGAATGGCACCGATAAGTGCTTGTTGGTCGGCCCATGGAAGACGTAATGAAAGCACATGGCAGAACCAAGGAACTTCTGTGTTATTCCGTGCTGTTTTGTAACTGTGACTATTGTTAGTGATGAAAGAACAATTGAAGAGAAAAAGATTTTTAGTAACTTTTAAATTGAACTTGCTAGAGGCAAAACATGTTTACCATTTTGTGGGAAGAGGAATGGTTACTAAACCAACTCTCTCATAAATGTTATTCAATTGATCTCTGGAGGTTATATATTTACTTGGACACGAGGAAACTTACTGTGTTTTGAGTCAACTACATCCTTAATTGATGAGTATGTTAACAGTAAAGTTTGTATATGTGATCATCAGATTACAGAAATAAGAAAATATTATTTTCTGCCACACACATCAAAAAAAGAAAAAATGTTATAACATGGTGACCCATGAAAAAGACTTGAAAAACTGGAATTCTAAGATCAAAAACAAGAAAAGTGGAATTGTAAGTTGCCATAGCAGCTAAACCAAACATGATAAAGAATTTGTCCAAGACATGCCCGAGTATTCAAAAGAGAAAAAAATTTTAATTGAGAATAGTGAAGAAGATTCCAGTGTGTTTCTCTAGAAGAAATACGCTGAGATCACTTTTACTAAGATGATCTGGTGCGGGCAGTGGATAGCTCAAACAACCATTGAGGGGACACAGATGCAGAAACCAACATCCGACACCACCAGCACCAGTTGCTGTTCAACAGTGCTGACCCACTTCCACTTTCACCCACCAACGCCTGTGCAAAAACCAACGACCAACACCACAGGCACCAATTGCTGTTCAACAGTGCTGATTACACATCCGTTCATCGATGCAGCTCAAATGCTACGCCGGGAGAATGTGAAACAGAATTTTATTGTTTAAGTACGTCGTATAAACTAATGCATGAACTATATTAGTTTAGTTATTGTACTGAAAGTTAATTTTTAAATGCTCACTAGGTCCAAAGTGGGTAAAAATATGAATAACGAACAGCAAGTTGGGGAAACTTTAGAACCAGTCTTGGCTATGAGAGTTACAAAAGAAGGACCTGACTTGTCTGAGTTAGTAAATCTAATTAAAACGCAATCAAAAGTGACTAAGTGAAGAATTAGGCATAATGAATTCTCGATTAGATGATCAGAGTAAAACTTTAAATGCTAAGTTAGATGACCAGAATCAGCAGCCGAATGCTCAGAATGAAACTCTAAGGAAAGAAGTAAGGTTTGATACATTCTAGTTTAAATGCTCAGAGTGAAGTTTTACATAACCAGAGTGAAACGTTGAATAGTCAAGCAACAAATCTAGGTTTGTTAAATGCCAAAGTTGATGCACAGAGCAAAGATTTAGTAATCTATGAGGAGTCATGAATGGTTTAAAGAGTGAATTTGGAACCCTAAATAGTAAAGTACAAAATCTGAAATTCGATTTAAAGAAGGAATTGACTTATTCTTTAAATGTTCATGTAAATTAAATGTTTACTGAATCCAATCAAAAACAGAAGGATAATTTTCAGGATCTGACAAAAAGGTTAGAATTGAATATTGAGGAGAAATCAAATAGTGTAGAATTAGAGATTAATGAAAAGTTAGGACCATTGGAGGATGTATGCTATGTTACATTTAATGCTGTAAAGCAGGGATGGCATACTTTGAAAGTGAGTGTTGATAAGCATAGCGAATTAATGCCTGTTATTCAATCGCAAATTACAGGTGTAAGTACACGAGTAGACAGTGTAGAAAGAAGCTTCAAAGAGAAGATAGCAAGCTCTGATATCATAAATGTAAGTAATATGGAGGAGCAGGTAGAGGTAATTATAGATCGGAAAGTCACCGAGAGAATAACATCCGGGAATGCATCGTCTATGACTTCTTCAAATTTCCTGATATCAGGAAGAGCATAGACAAACTCTGGAGAGATGCCAAAATTATCCAGGTACCAGTAGAAGAAAAAAGTATATTCACCTAATGTTGGGATAAATAGAGAAGTCGTGACTGATTTGCAGTGGGGAGACTTTCAAAAGAAGTTTAAGAGAAATACTGGTCTGTCAGTGCACAAAAAAAGTTAATATCAGATCCATGGGACCCAGGCGGAGTCATATATCCCCCAGGGACATTAACATTCTGAGTTAAGGGGCAGAGTGATGACCATAGGATCCCGCCTTCTTTTCAGCATCTTCTTCCAAAATAGTTTTCCTGCCCGAATTCCTTGCAAATCTTAAACTATTCTGTCATCTATTTTGAAAATCTTAAAACTAGCCTGTAATCTTTACTTGCAAAACTGGATATGACAATAACACAAATACCGATTTAAATGAAATAAACAGAATAAGAATATTATGTTAGTGAAAAATGTAATGTGACAAACTGAACAACTATTATATGGGTATAATTTTCTATATTGTATAGGATACTTTATACCTTTTATGAGATGTGATGTAAATGGGAAGGTTTGTATCAATTTTGAAAGGGGTGGGTATTGTAAAGCATGAATTACTCCAACTGATAAATCATGGTTAATACAAGACACACATCACACCTATCAGACAACCCTTCCAAACAAATGTGACCGATCCTTCAACATTTGCTATTTCCATAGGATTGCTAAGATTTCCTTCGGGGACCTCAAAGGTGAAGGTGGGAATGCCCCCCCCCCCCCCCCCCCCCCTCTCTCTCTCTCTCTCTCTCTCTCTCTCTCTCTCTCTCTCTCTCTCTCTCTCTCTCTCTGTGTGTGTGTGTGTGTGTGTGTGTGTGTGTGTGTGTGTGTGTGTGTGTGTGTGTGTGTGTGTGTGTGTGTGTCTATATAAAGAAACTTCCACATGGGAAAAATATATTAAAAACAAAGATTCCAAGACTTACCAAGCGGGAAAACGCCGGCAGACAGGCACAAGAACAAAACACACACACAGAATTACTAGCTTTCGCAACCGATGGTTGCTTCTTCAGGAAGGAGAGGGAAAGACGAAAGGATGTGGGTTTTAAGGGAGAGGGTAAGGAGTCATTCCAATCCCGGGAGCGGAAAGACTTCCCTTAGGGGGAAAAAAAGGACAGGTGTACACTCGCGCGCACACACACACACACACACACACACACGCACACATATCCATCCGCACATAAAATACTATGAACCAGGATGATTCTACATCGAGTATACATAAGGAGGAGGAACGAGTAACGAAAGAGAAAGCCAGCAAGATTGGAGTTAATTGTGATGCTTATTTAAGAAAAGTCAGTGTAGCAAATACTCTGATAAATTGACAAATAGTAGGATAGTGGACTTGAATTATAGGTAGACATAGTATAGAGGATGTAGATGAAGACGAAATGGGAGGTAAGATACTGCGTGAAGAGTTTGACAGAGCACTGAAAGACCTGAGTCGAAACAACGCCCCCGAAGTAGACAACATTCCATTAGAACTACTAACGGCCTTGAGAGAGCCAGTCCTGACAAAACTCTACCAGCTGGTGAGCAAGATGTATGAGACAGGTGAAATACCCTCAGACTTCAAGAAGAATATAATAATTCCAATCCCAAAGAAAGCAGGTGCTGACAGATGTGAAAATTACCTAACTATCAGTTTAATAAGTCACAGCTGCAAAATACTAACGCGAATTCTTTACAGACGAATGGAAAAATTGGTAGATGCGGACCTCGGGGAGGATCAGTTTGGATTCCGTAGGAATGTTGGAACACGTGAGGCAATACTGACCTTACGACTTATCTTAGAAGAAAGATTAAGAAAAGGCAAACCTACGTTTCTAGCATTTGTAGACTTAGAGAAAGCTTTTGACAATGTTGACTGGAATACTCTCTTTCAAATTCTGAAGGTAGCAGGGGTAAAATACAGGGAGCGAAAGGCTATTTACAATTTGTACAGAAACCAGATGGCAGTCATAAGAGTCGAGGGGCATGAAAGGGAAGCAGTGGTTGGGAAAGGAGTGAGACAGGGTTGTAGCCTCTCCCTGATGTTATTCAATCTGTATATTGAGCAAGCAGTAAAGGAAACAAAAGAAAAATTTGGGGTAGGTATTAAAATTCATGGAGAAGAAATAAAACTTTGAGGTTCGCCGATGACATTGTAATTCTGTCAGAGACGGCTAAGGTCTTGGAAGAGCAGTTGAACGGAATGGACAGTGTCTTGAAAAGAGGATATGAGATGAACATCAACAAAAGCAAAACGAGGATAATGGAATGTGCACCGTGGACCTTCTTGTTCTGAAGCCATGTTGCTTTCTCTCATTCTTCCTTCTAATTTTGCCCAAATTCGTGCTTCCGAAATGTTCTAAAAAATCTTTGCACAGTGACCCTTCAATGGCAGAAGCAACAATGCAGACCTCCTGGCGACATAATTGAGAATTGAATGCAACACTTCAGGACAACAACAACAACAACGAGTTGTTGTCATAGGAAACTACAGCAGCTGCCATTGCGACCAGCAGCACCTGCATCACCAACAGGTGGAGTTTCCATTGCAGCGTAAGGCTGTGAGTTAACGAGCATTTCGCTCTTACCTAAATATATGGCCGAAAGAGTCAACCTTCAGGATTTGTGAAACGAACACTGTCGTCCAGGACCGTGTGCCACAAAGAGCGCAAATTTGTCACGAGATGGGGAAAGTCACAGGCGTCTATTGTGCTGAATGAGGCCTAGGCGCTGTAGCATGTGAGCGAGACAGACGAGAACCTACGACACCGGGATGCACCGTAGAAGCCGTTTATGGCCAGGAAGACGCAGCAGTGTTAAATATGGCGGACCTAAGATCGGCCATAAAGGGTAACATTTATGAAACCTATTTAATTCTGTAGTAACTCAGGGAATGAAGTCACAGTAATTTTAATCTACCATCCTTCATAAATTTTCATGGTGATCCCAACAGAACTTGAATATTGATCATATCTATAACAGTTTAGGATTTACTGACAAAGTGAAATTCACAAGTTTTGTAACAAAGACCTGAATGCTAAAATCCAAACGCTTTAGTCGATCTTAACGATCGAAATTTCATATAGAAGCGTATCATCAAAATGACAAATGTTGTAAATATCAACTCTGTAACTTTTAAACAAAGTTAAAGTAAATTTAGGTTATCAGTTATTTTCAGCTAATCATCAAATCATCATTTTCTCCACACAAAACACATTCAACAATGACAGCATGACAGCTTATTGAATCATTAGGTAATAGAATAATTGTTGTAAAAGTTTAGTGCATAATAGTTACTTTTGTTCTTTATTTATCAGAACGCACATTGGTGCAAGGCTACTGGCTGTGACATTCAAAGTTAAGAAGAAAATTGAATTGGTTTTAAGTAAAATAATTTAACGTTTATTATCTAATGGATATTATTGTTACTTTATTTAAAATGTGAAAGTGGTCAAGCTTTGGTTATTTAAATATGTTAAAATGTAAAATAATGTAGAATAAGCTGTAGCCAATACGTTGGACGGCTTCAGGACAGGGAACTGCACTAGTCAGTTGAGTGAGGATATTCGGCACGCAGGACACGTGGCCAGGGACGAGCATAGGGACACTTTGGATTGTGACAGGAAAGTGGACAGTCGGTCTTTAGGCAGCTAGGAGGTGAAATGACTTAGAAAACTTCACATTGTGTGGTATCGCACAACTTAGTCTCTGAGTGGTGAGCAGCTGTATGCCTGATGTGAACTTTAACTTTTCATGTAAATAATGAGGTAGAGTATTGGACTTGTGTTTAACGATGAGACTGTGAATGATCAAACTGTGTCAAATGGATATGCTCTCAAGAGTAACAGTAACTCTAAATACGATAACTTTCACTATTAGTTTGCTTTCTGAATAAACATCATTCTAACCAAATCGCAACTGTGTGGCCTACATCATTTAGGGGTCATTAATTTAGTTCCAGATATTATTATTACTGTCATTATATGTTATATTAACTTTGTATTTTGTAAACTTGCCATCACCCAGAAAATTTAACCGAAAGGTCACAAGTGTCTAATTTAGGGTGTGTAATGCAACACGTGTGGTTCAAACCCTAGAAGAGATTGAGGCAAGACATTTCAATGAGGAGGAACCACATGTGAGCCTAAACATCTTTGGGATGTTAGCTTGCATGGCACGACAATTAAGGCACACTTGTTTCCACAAAGTCAGGTACTTGCAAGTAGGCTGTGCTGTATTCATTTGCCACTACAATACTTATGCTGACACATGGCCACTGCTAACAAGTTGGGTCCCAGCTACCAAACCTGTCGGATTCACAGTCAGTTTGGTCCCAGCCACTGAACCAGGCATTTTCAGCAATAGATGCAAGATGCAGTCCAGCCACTGACTCTGGACAGAGTTCCTACTGCTGTTCCTGGATCATTTTTCCTCTGCTATGCTTCTGAGCAGCCAGCTGGTCTACCTGAGACTTCATCTCGTCGGCTGTGGTCTCTGCAAACAACAGTCTATGGACTTGGTATCAAACTGTCACACTTCATAACTGTAATTGCCAGACCGCAGTCCAACATGTGACCTGTATGCATATGGACACTGCACTATGACTCACAGTGGTTGTGCTTCATCACAGGTACGTAATAAAGTGTCATCAATTAACAAAATTATCTGACAGTAACAGTGCTTACTACCTTTCAGAAGTTCCTTTTGTGCTTTTCAAAGACTAACTCAGTGGCAGCTCATGTGGCTATTGCAGTGTCTTTATTTACGCTCTTCCTAATGAAGTGTGTAGTGTTACCTGTGTACTGGGGAGCTTGATCTTTCTATGTTTTCCTCCACAACATTCAACTTTCAATTTTGAAGTGCATTAGTTACACTCCCAAACAGACCCAACTGAAGGAATAGTTCAACCTCAAAGTGTATTTTTTATTATTTATTTTTTTTCCATGCAAATGAAGTGGAAATATATTTTGTATGTGTTTTACATCTTTAATGCAACAGTTTCAACTGTTATCTACATCCTTATGCAGTTGATGAATGCCTGTTACTCACCTTACAAAGGCTGTTTGGCATCACAAATAAAATGGATGACAAGGGTCTCTACTGTACACATTGAGATATCATTGTCAGAATGGGTACAAATATTATTCTTAAAGCTTTCAGTTGCTACAGCATGGAATTTTCTCCAGTTTAACAAACTGTTGGGGGGTGAATCTGTGATTCTGGAACATACCACTTGGTTACAGTGACCAATGTCTGCTGTGGTCATCAACAATCTCCTGAAGAACTGGAAACTGCTATGACAACACATGCATATTCTGATAAAGTAGAACGAATCAGAGAAGTATATCTGTTTAATGACAGTTGTGCATACATTTTTTTCAGATTGCTGGACTGTTCTAGTAAATAGTTTCAAGTGTTTGAAACAGACTACTATGTAATGAATTGTGTCCACACGAGGCTCCCATGAACACTGCTATGATAATATAGAAAATTAAACACAGCTTTTTTTCTTAATTTCTATGGTACAGGACTGGGCATTTTAGTAACACAACCTTAATAATTGGTAATATTGTCCCAAATAATAGCAAACCACCACGAAGCAGTTCTTCATTGAGCAGAACACTACTGAGAGAGTTAGAGAGAAAGAAAGAAAGAAAGAAAGAGAGAGAGAGAGAGAGAGAGAGAGAGAGAGAGAAAGGGATATGAATTATCCATGTCTGTAAGTTAAACTGTCTATTTTTGAGAGTTAATAATTTGTTATTCAAGGTTTTTTCTTACTTAAATAAAAAGGAGAGGATGATGAAAATGAAGCCATTACCTCGAGGAGCAACATTGCCGCAAGCCTGCAGCATCTGAGACTTCCCCAGACCAGGATCTCCAACTACAAGTACATGAATATCTGCTCTCATGTCTGCTGACTTCTGGGTGCCACCGAACAAACCCAAGAGAAGTCCTGCTTTTACCAGCTCATGGCCATAAATGGTGGGACACAGCGAGTTCACTAGTAGTCGGAAAAGTGAAGGCTGTGAATGAATTTCCTGTGGGAAATAAATTTTACTCAATGAGAGAGCTTTCTATCTTCATTGCATACTGAGGATATACAGGGTGTATCATAATTAATGATGAAAGGCATACAGTTGAAAGTAAAAAAGTCTCTAAGAAGACAGGTCTGCAAATGAACCGTTTGAGAGATAATTGTGACTTTGTGGTTACCAGCCACTACTGATGTGATTCTTTGTAAACACTGTACAACAGTCCCTGGTATGACCTTTGTTCACATTTTCAAGACATGGAGTTGTAAACAGAATGGATGGGACAGTACAGCACACAGACATAGTGCCACTCCTGTCCATTGTTTGTGGAGTGACACTGCAGTAACGAGGAGAATGCAGATATGGATTTCATTTGTGGTAGGGCGAACGGCAATACACGGCAGCCTGCACACTTGTACTAAGACTCATATCCTGACCAAGACACCTCGAGAGCTGAACATTTACAAGGATGCCTCTGAGAACTGAGAGCTTTGCACATGCTGCGGGATCGGGTAGGCCTGCACGAATCACACCTATGTTTCTAGATGTGGTGTTGGAAACAGTCAAACACTATCCAGGAATCTCTATAAGGAGACTTGCATACACAAATTCCTGGACCAAGTCATAGTAACATTTGCAGGATAATACATTGCAATGCCATGTACCTAAACCACCTCCAAGTCCAGTGTCTCAGTGAGGCCAATTTGCTCCTAGACTAACGTTCTGTCAGTGGATTCAGAGTTTTAGGCAACCTCATGCTTTACAATAACATTTCTGTGTGCTTAGGAGGCAGGGAGGGAGGCAGTGAGTGAATGAGTGAGTGAGTGAGTGAGTGAGTGAGGGAGGGATGAAAGAACTGTTGAGTCCCCAGCGAGAGCGGGCGGGGTAGGAGGGGGGGCATTCACTTTGTATTGAGGAATACTTTTGTTGCATTAGTAAGAAATATTTTGGAAAACACACACACACACACACACACACACACACACACACACACACACACACACTGTTCAATCGATTCCTTGGTGAGAGAGAATTCTATGGGATGTGGAACAAAACTAAATATATGTTGTCACAGACATCTGGCTACAACAAAGTGCTTATACAGACTATAACTACCAGGTATAACTAATAACAGCTGGCTAGTGTTAAATTTACATACTTTGCTTCAAGATGGAGTATTATTTACTAACTTCAAATAATTCAGACAGAGGTAATTAGATAATTTTTCCTGTAAAAACAAAAATATTACCTTTACAGCATAGAAATCCTTCGCATTTAATCTGACACCAAATGCAGACTTTCTCTCCTCCAAAGATTGACTCTTATTGTTAACAACTGACACAGCGTCTATATACAGAAGGAACATGCTGGGTGCCTTACGTTTCTGATTTTCTTCATTATTCCGGACCTGAAATACATTCAACTTATATTATACCAATAAAATAATAGACAGCAATTTCTATTTAAATCGTAAAATATCTATGTATACCTTAATAATGCCAATAACAGTTACAACGTCCCCTGGAACACACGAATCTAAAAGGTCCTCCGTGAGCTCACATTCTACAGTGCGAGGGACCCTACCACCTTCACGCTGTGAATCAGTGCTATAGGCATTAATTATTGAACCATTGTACATGAAAATAATAAGTTTCTCAAAAGTTACAAATAAGTGAATTGCTGTCTTACTCTGTCATCTGCAACTAGTTCCTGCAAGCGTACTGACTGCCAATTAATAGTTTGTGTGTATGGAGATGAATGAAGAGGGGTGAAAGTTCTTCCTCTGCATCCTCCAGTTCTGCACTTTGTTGGTATTGTGAGCACTCCTTCAGGTTGTTTCACACACTGCATGCCATGACATATATTACACTCAAATGCCATCCACACACATAGAAGTTTTACACTGCTGACCCTTATGATTGTACCATGCACAGCTACTAATTTTCCTACACAGACAAAAAAATCATCATACTATAAGATACTGCAAAAGAAAGAATACTTGTTTCGCCACTCACTTATCTTTATTGTGGGGAAAGAAATTTTAAAAAGATAATTATAAGCAGACAGCATAATACACAATTAGCCCCTTATAAAAATACTGAGAGGGACCTTCAGGAAAGACGACAAATATTTTCTGCATTAAATACGCTGTTATTAATACTTACAAATCCACTATGTTTACATCGTGGATAAAAGTGACAGAAACTACCAGCAAAAAAACAACGTTCTACTAACAGTTCTATTGTAGAAATAATATGTTGGGGAAGTAACTGGTCCATTTACTATACACAAAAGTTTGACTCGAAAATGGCACCAACTTTTCTCTTTATCAGCCAGTATCATGATAAGGATTATCTGTTGCCAACATGACACCTTTGATTAATGACAAAAATGTCTTTTGTTGGTATCTATAACTGCCAGATATGAGATCTCCATTCTTATGTGAAATGTCCACAGTCATTTTGAATTTAGACAAAAGACATATATTTTGTACTGTTCATCATATACATCATACACTACTGGAAATGGAAAAAAGAACACATTGACACCGGTGTGTCAGACCCACCATACTTGCTCCGGACACTGCGAGAGGGCTGTACAAGCAATGATCACACGCATGGCACAGCGGACACACCAGGAACCGCGGTGTTGGCTGTCGAATGGCACTAGCTGTGCAGCATTTGTGCACCGCCGCCGTCAGTGTCCGCCAGTCTGCCGTGGCATACGGAGCTCCATTGCAGTCTTGAACACTGGTAGTATGCCGCGACAGTGTGGACGTGAACCGTATGTGCAGTTGACGGACTTTGAGCGAGGGCATATAGTGGGCATGCGGGAGGCCGGGTGGACGTACCGCCGAATTGCTCAACACGTGGGGCGTGAGGTCTCCACAGTACATTGATGTTGTCGCCAGTGGTCGGCGGAAGGTGCACGTGCCCGTCGACCTGGGACCGGACCGCAGCGACGCACGGATGCACGCCAAGACCGTAGGATCCTACGCAGTGCCGTAGGGGACCGCACCGCCACTTCCCAGCAAATTAGGGACACTGTTGCTCCTGGGGTATTGGCGAGGACCATTCGCAACCATCTCCATGAAGATGGGCTACGGTCCCGCACACCATTAGGCCGTCTTCCGCTCATGCACCAACATCGTGCAGCCCGCCTCCAGTGGTGTCGCGACAGGCGTGAATGGAGGGACGAATGGAGACGTGTCGTCTTCAGCGATGAGAGTCGCTTCTGCCTTGGTGCCAATGATGGTCGTATGCGTGTTTGGCGCCGTGCAGGTGAGCGCCACAATCAGGACTGCATACGACCAAAGCACACAGGGCCAACACCCGGCATCATGGTGTGGGGAGCGATCTCTTACACTGGCTGTACACCTCTGGTGATCGTCGAGGGGACACTGAATAGTGCACGGTACATCCAAACCGTCATTGAACCCATCGTTCTACCATTCCTAGACCGGCAAGGGAACTTGCTGTTCCAACAGGATAATGCACGTCCGCATGTATCCCGTGCCACCCAACGTGCTCTAGAAGGTGTAAGTCAACTACCCTGGCCAGCAAGATCTCCGGATCTGTCCCCCATTGAGAATGTTTGGGACTGGATGAAGCGCCGTCTCACGCGGTCTGCACGTCCAGCACGAACGCTGGTCCAACTGAGGCGCCAGGTGGAAATGGCATGGCAAGCCGTTCCACAGGACTACATCCAGCATCTCTACGATCGTCTCCATGGGAGAATAGCAGCCTGCATTGCTGCGAAAGGTGGGTATACACTGTACTAGTGCCGACATTGTGCATGCTCTGTTGCCTGTGTCTATGTGCCTGTGGTTCTGTCAGTGTGATCATGTGATGTATCTGACCCCAGGAATGTGTCAATAAAGTTTCCCCTTCCTGGGACAATGAATTCACGGTGTTCTTATTTCAATTTCCAGGAGTGTAAATGCTTTCTGAAAATGATATTGATGACTACAAAAACTAGAGATTTAAACTGAAACCTGCAAAAAGTTCCACAAATTTTTATTTACAATCTAGTGCTGTACAGACAGGAGGATTCTCCAGTGTACATTATTCTGGAAATAAGATACTAGTCAAAATTCTGTATGGTTTTTTGGTGGATGGTATATGGTTAGCAGAATCTACACCTCATCTGCCCCGTCCCCACCACACCTGTCCTCTAATTTCCTGTTCCACTTGCAGAAGATACACAAGATGAAATATTTGCAGCATCCCTCTTCAATATCATTATTTCTGTACTTCTCTTGTTCAATAAGCAAGGTAAAAGTTTAAGGAAATAATGTGTTTCTTGGCCTTTGCTGAAATATTTTATCCCCATGATGCATAGCACTTTTCCTGTAGCCTCTCCCTTAGAGGTTTACTGAAAATTGTGTGACAGCCTCACACATACTAGAGAAACTCATAGTAAATTGCACAGCTGTTCTTTGAATTTCTTCTCTCCTTTCCTACCTCCTCTCACTGTCCCCCACTAATCCTACTTAGTAAGGGTCTCAGTTCAGTGATCAATACTTGAGAAGTGGTGAAAAAAGGGTTTTATATGTGAATATCTTCATCGGTGAACTACATCCCTTTATGATTTCTTCACTAAAATTCACACTCCAATCAGCCTACCAATAGAGAGAACGTAACTGGTTGTTTGATCTTCAATCTCTGGACAGTTACTCCAAGATATAACATAGCTGTCACTGGTGGCAGTGACTGATTGCCAATGTGTAGTCAAATGATGTTAGGGCTTTTTATCTAGTAATGTGGTCCAGTCTTTTCATTATGCTTTTGTCTGCAAGTCATCCCAAATTTTGTAACAATTTTCAAACATTGTACTTGTAACGGGACATCATCCTCTAGCATTACTTTTCCTCAACAGTAGTAGTCAATAACAGTAATATTATTCACATTTTGGACAGGTCCCTTTTATCTCAGCTGTTTTTCTGAAAAAATTCATATATTTTTATACACAATATGTTATATTTCTAGGTAAAATTTATGAAAAGGAATTACTTTATTTTTTATGTTACAATCAATAAATTCTAGCTCTGAATCTACATTTAATATTTATTAATTTATTTATTTTTAGAAGTATTCAAATTATGAATTATTTGGCATACTTAAAATTTCTTTTAGGACTTAAGCAATTTAGTACTGTTTATTATGTTTATTTCTGGGTACATTTACGAAATAATAATCAAAACTAATAGAAATTCATTTGTCAAGAAAACCTGTAAACCCTTTGGAATATTATTATTACTGTAGAGTGAGGTAGCAGTAAGCATGCCTCTGACGTGATCAGACGTATTTTTGTATTTTGGGCGAACAATGTAATTTCGGCTTTGTTAAAGTGAAAATCCTAAACACTGTGTGATATACTAAATGTGACAGAAAAAATTAACATAAAAACAAAAATTCTGCAATGACATTCTTCAAAATTATTTATATCAACCGAACCATTAAGACCTAAAATGTGAGACTTTCAGCTTCAAGAATCTGGCCCCTAGACATGAAGAACTGGAGACAACTCTGCAAGAACAAATAATCTTACTCCTCTCTCAAGTCTTCAGAAAAGACTTTGCTCATCGTGAACAACAGCTGAAACAAAGAAGGAAGGGGGAGATTACACACTGCAACTGCATCATTTGCAAACATGCCCATATAGCTAAGAACAGTTAGCAAGGCCATATTGATGAAAACTGTGAACAGTAATAGTTCTATCACACTTTCCTGTGGTACACCAGATGCTACTTTCGGCCCTGATGATACTTCCCTGTTCAGAACAACACACTGTGTTCTGTTCTCTAGGAGTCTCCGAACTAACTGCATGCAAATTATTTGTAAATAGAGAATCTTCATTCAACTTACAAGAAAAACAAAACATTAGCAACTCATTGCTTAAGTGCTAATACATTTTTTTAACATGAATTATAATATCATAAATAATATCAGTTATGCCTCTTAATGAACAAAGGTTAGTTTGAGTTTTATTTGTGGCCAGTTAAAACTGCAGTACATTGTAGTTCTTTTCTAAGAGGGATGTTGTCGGTTATATTTTGATCTTAGGTTTCATAAGATCATAAAAACAAATATTGTTTGCATCATTTAAAATTATATTACCAAGCAGAAGCTTTCTGTAATCAAGGAAGTCAATACTGCACTATTCCATATATTAAGTTGTCTATAAAGAACACTTATTTTGTAACTGTGGTACTTAATATATGCATTGTAAATAAATATAAAAGTACTTGCTCACCTGCAGATATATGAGATTTTGATTTTCTCTAATAAAACACAATATATAGTTCAAACTTTCCATTTCTAGCATTATTATAAGACTCATACAGAGAGGATGAGAATTCCTGTACAGACTTTGAAAGTTTACTGCTTAACACCAGCATGTACATGGTTCAAACTAAAAGGTAAGAATATACTCACTGAAAAGGCTGCTCTTTACTGATCTAGTGGAAAAATGTTGTCTTATTGAAGAATTCATGAATGTCAATTTTATCATTGAAAACAATAGTGAGTATTAGATTAAAACAACAGCTGCATAGTACAGAATGGGGAAAAGTGGCTTTTCTCAAAGTAGCTGGTTTTTTCCTTGCATACACAGTGTAATCTACACCTAATTAGCATAAAGATTAGTTTAGTAGATCTGCAGTAGCCTTAATTTGTTGTTGGCATACTTTGCAGAAGTAGCCAACAGTGGTTAATATACAAGGTGTATCAAAAAGAATCATCCAATTTTTTAAAAAAATAGTAACTATTATGTTGTTTGAGATATGTGTGTGAACGAAGTACTGTTGGAAAGAGAAAACTATCAAGTTTCATATGGTTCTCACTAGGTAGCAACAATGTGCGCCCAGTTCAGTTCTAGTAAAAATCGTGTTAACACAACAGAAAACATTTTGTGTTCTACATTTTGCGCAGTGCAGGTCAGTAATAACTGTTTAGCGTGGTGATGCAAGGCAGTACATGATCTGGATAGGGGAGCAGTGGTACAGCTTTTAGTGATAACAGAAAAGGTAACTTGAGGCAATGGGAAACAAGTTAGCAAAATGTGCACGCAGCTGCGCAAATAAAATTTCCTCCACTGATATTTTGGCCGCATATCGTCCGGCCATCCTCAGAGTGAGTCATAACACTGACGACTAGATTTTGAGGATCATGATCTACTTTCCACTTCACACTTTGGTTTTACAACAGGTTTCTCTACAGAAAATGCAGTAGGAACTCTTCTTACGGATACTCTTGGTGGTTTTGTGAAAAATTCCTTCAGTTTTGCCTTACTACTAGACCTAGGCAAAGCATTTGACACTGTGTCACATGAAATACTCATAATAAAAGCTAGAATGCTATGGTATCAAGAACAACAAACTGGCAGTAACTAGATCATACTTGACTAGCAGGCACCAGAAGGTTTGGTACTTTGACCCTTTCTTTTTCTTGTGCACATGAAAGACTTGCCTGGTTTCTTCCCACAGAAGTCTATAATATATGCTGATTACCCTAGATAACCACTTGGAGGGGGTGAGGGGAAAAAAACAAAACTTATACTAAACAACAGAAAGACAAACTACGTACTTCTTCCTGCACAACCAAATGAAAAAGTACACAAGTGTGATACTGTTAGATTTCTCGGGAGCCACATGGATCCCAAACTGACTTGGGTAGCCAAACCGAACAGTATGGGACGAAGTTATCTAGAGTATATTAAAAACAAAGATTCCAAGATTTACCAAGCGGGAAAGCGCCGGTAGACAGGCACAATAAAATAACACACAAACACACACACAAAATTTCTAGCTTTCGCAACCAACGGTTGCTTCTTCAGGAAAGAGGGAAGGAGAGGGAAAGACGAAAGGATGTGGGTTTTAAGGGAGAGGGTAAGGAGTCAATCCAATCCCGGGAGCGGAAAGACTTCCCTCAGGGGGAAAAAAAGGATAGGTATATACTCGCGTGCGCGCACACACACACACACACACACACACACACACACACACACACACACATACACACATATCCATACATATACAGACACAAGCAGACATATTTAAAGGCAAAGAGTTTGGGCAGAGATGTCAGTCGAGGTGGAAGTGCAGAGGCAAAGATGATGTTGAATGACAGGTGAGGTATGAGTGGCGGCAACTTGAAATTAGCGGAGACTGAGGCCTGGTGGATAACGAGAAGAGAGGATATACTGAAGGGCAAGTTCCCATCTCCGGAGTTCGGATAGGTTGATGTTGGTGGGAAGTATCCAGATAACCCGGACGGTGTAACACTGTGCCAAGATGTGCTGGCCGTGCACCAAGGCATGTTTAGCCACAGGGTGATCCTCATTACCAACAAACACTGTCTGCCTGTGTCCATTCATGCGAATGGACAGTTTGTTGCTGGTCATTCCCACATAGAAAGCGTCACAGTGTAGGCAGGTCAGTTGGTAAATCACGTGGGTGCTTTCACACGTGGCTCTGCCTTTGATTGTGTACACCTTCCGGGTTACAGGACTGGAGTAGATGGTGGTGGGAGGGTGCATAGGACAGGTTTTACACCGGGGGCGGTTTCAAGGGTAGGAGCCAGAGGGTAGGGAAGGTGGTTTGGGGATTTCATAGGGATGAATCAAGAGGTTACGAAGGTTAGGTGGACGGCAGAAAGACACTCTTGGTGGAGTGGGGAGGATTTCATGAAGGATGGATCTTATTTCGGGGCAGGATTTTAGGAAGTCGTATCCCTGCTGGAGAGCCACATTCAGAGTCTGATCCAGTCCCGGGAAGTATCCTGTCACAAGTGGGGCACTTTTGGGGTTCTTCTGTGAGAGGTTCTGGGTTTGAGGCGATGAGGAAGTGGCTCTGGTTATTTGCTTCTGTATCAGGTCGGGAGGGTAGTTGCGAGATGCGAAAGCTATTTTCAGGTTGTTGGTGTAATGGTTTCTTGGATTCAGGACTGTTGCAGATTCATTTGCCACGAAGGCCTAGGCTGTAGGGAAGGGACCATTTGATATGGAATGGGTGGCAGCTGTCGTAATGGAGGTACTGTTGCTTGTTGGTGGGCTTGATGTGGACGGATGTGTGAAGCTGGCATTGGTCAGATGGAGGTCAACGTCAAGGAAAGTGGCATGGGATTTGGAGTAGGACCATCTCTGGCTGTAATCCTCCTTTTCATCAGTCCTTATACCAGTTCCAAACTGCACAATCCATAGCCCTCACCCGCCTAATCCTTCACCTATACATCGATTCGGCCAATGAACACACCCGTCAACTCCTATCCCAAATCAAAGTCCTCAATCTTTCCTCTCCCACATCCACACTGGCTGTTCATAGCATCCTCCTACAGACCAACCGAAAATTAGAGCAGCATGCCACCCTCCACCTCAAAAAACTATCCAATCTCCTGGTTTCCCACCTCCGGAAAGGCAACTCACTCACCCTCCACAACCTTTCCAACAAACCTCAACCTCCTCTCATTGCACACAGACCCAGTCTCTCCCATCTACTCAATCTCCCACTTCCAGCTCCACTCCCCCCAACACCTCAAAATTCTAGTCAACACAATATGGAACCACAACACCCCAATTCAGTAGTTAACCTTTCCTCCAAACCTCTCTCCTAATCCGAAACCTCTGTCCTATCCAAAGGCCTCACCTTCAGCCCCACTCCCAGATTCAACCAAACTGCCCTTGTCAAAGATTTACTGTCCTACACTCGTAGTCTCTGCTGGAAATATCACTTTGCCACGAAGAAAAATAATCCTGATCCCACTCCTAATGATCCAACTCCCCAAGACACTATCCAAATTGAACCCTGCCTGGATCAGTTCCGTCCTCAATCACAGTGGGACCCACCTCCTCTTCCTCAAAATCATCCTCTCCAAACCTTCCAGGAATTTCTCACTTCCAGCCTTGCCTCTCAATCTTTCTTGAAAAACCTTAAACCTACTCCCAACATCACCACAGCCGAAGCCCAGGCTATCCGTGATCTGAAAGCTGACCGATCCATCATCATTCTTCCGGCTGACAAGGGTTCCACGACCGTGGTACTTGATCGTCGGGAGTAGGTGGCTGAGAGACTGCGTCCGCTTTCAGACAAGTCTACATACAAAGTTTGCCAAGGTAATCCCATTCCTGATGTCCAGACGGAGCTTCAAGGAATCCTCAGAACCTGAGCCCCCCTACAAAACCTTTCACCTGACTCCATCAAACTCCTGACCCCACCGACACCTCGCACTCCTACCTTCTACCTACTTCCTAAAATTCACAAACCCAAACATCCCAGCCGCCCCATTATAGCTGGTTACCAAGCCCCCACAGAACGTATCTCTGCCTACGTAGATCAACACCTTCAACCCATTACATGCAGTCTCCCATCCTTCATCAAAGACACCAACCACTTTCTCGAACGCCTGGAATCCTTACCCAGTCTGTTACCCCCGGAAACCATCCTTGTAACCATTGATGCCAGTTCCCTATACACAAATATCCCGCACGTCCAGGGCCTCGCTGCAATGGAGCACTTTTTTTTCACGCCGATCACCTGCCACCCTACCTAAAACCTCTTTCCTCATCACCTTCGCCAGCTTCATCCTGTCCCACAACTTCTTCACTTTTGAAGGCCAGACATACCAACAATTAAAGGGAACAACCATGGGTACCAGGATGGCCCCCTCGTATGCCAACCTATTTATGGGTCACTTAGAGGAAGCATTCTTGGTTACCCAAGCCTGCCAACCCAAAGTTTGGTACAGATTTATTGATGACATCTTCATGATCTGGACTCACAGTGAAGAACAACTCCAGAATTTCCTCTCCAACCTCAACTCCTTCGGTTCCATCAGATTCACCTGGTCCTACTCCAAATCCCATGCCACTTTCCTTGACGTTGACCTCCATCTGTCCAATGGCCAGCTTCACACATCCGTCCACATCAAACCCACCAACAAGCAACAGTACTTCCATTATGACAGCTGCCACCCATTCCATATCAAATGGTCCCTTCCCTACAGCCTAGGCCTTCGTGGCAAATGAATCTGCAACAGTCCTGAATCCAAGAAACCGTTACACCAACAACCTGAAAATAGCTTTCGCATCTCGCAACTACCCTCCCGACCTGATACAGAAGCAAATAACCAGAGCCACTTCCTCATCGCCTCAAACCCAGAACCTCTCACAGAAGAACCCCAAAAGTGCCCCACTTGTGACAGGATACTTCCCGGGACTGGATCAGACTCTGAATGTGGCTCTCCAGCAGGGATACGACTTCCTAAAATCCTGCCCCGAAATAAGATCCATCCTTCATGAAATCCTCCCCACTCCACCAAGAGTGTCTTTCTGCCGTCCACCTAACCTTCGTAACCTCTTGATTCATCCCTATGAAATCCCCAAACCACCTTCCCTACCCTCTGGCTCCTACCCTTGAAACCGCCCCCGGTGTAAAACCTGTCCTATGCACCCTCCCACCACCACCTACTCCAGTCCTGTAACCCGGAAGGTGTACACAATCAAAGGCAGAGCCACGTGTGAAAGCACCCACGTGATTTACCAACTGACCTGCCTACACTGTGACGCTTTCTATGTGGGAATGACCAGCAACAAACTGTCCATTCGCATGAATGGACACAGGCAGACAGTGTTTGTTGGTAATGAGGATCACCCTGTGGCTAAACATGCCTTGGTGCACTGCCAGCACATCTTGGCACAGTGTTACACCGTCCAGGTTATCTGGATACTTCCCACCAACACCAACCTATCCGAACTCCGGAGATGGGAACTTGCCCTTCAATATATCCTCTCTTCTCGTTATCCACCAGGTCTCAATCTCCGCTAATTTCAAGTTGCCGCCACTCATACCTCACCCGTCATTCAACATCATCTTTGCCTCTGCACTTCCACCTCGACTGACATCTCTGCCCAAACTCTTTGCCTTTAAATATGTCTGCTAAGAAACTTCCACATGGGAAAAATATATTAAAAACAAAGATTCCAAGACTTACCAAGAGGGAAAGCGCTGGCAGACAGGCACATGAACAAAACACACACACAGAATTACGAGCTTTCGCAACTGGCAGTTGCTTCGTCAGGAAAGAGGGAAGGAGAGGGAAAAATTAAAGGATGTGGGTTTTAAGGGAGAGGGTAAGGAGTCATTCCAATCCCGGGAGCGGAAAGACTTCCCTTAGGGGGAAAAAAAAAAAAAGGACAGGTGTACACTCGCGCACACACACACACACACACACACACACACACACACACACACACACACACACACACACACAAACACATCCATCCGCACATTATATATATATATATATATGTGTGTGTGTGTGTGTGTGTGTGTGTGTGTGTGTGCGCGCGCGCGAGTATATACCTATCCTTTTTTCCCCCTAAGGTAAGTCTTTCCCCTCCCGGAATTGGAATGGATCCTTACCCTCTCCCTTAAAACCCACATCCTTTCATCTTTCTTTCTCCTTCCCTCTTTCCTGACGAAGCAACCGCCGGTTGCGAAAGCTCGTAATTTTGTGTGTGTGTTTGTGTGTTATTTTATTGTGCCTGTCTACCGGCGCTTTCCCGCTTGGTAAGTCTTGGAATCTTTGTTTTTAATATATTTTTTCCCATGTGGAAGTTTCTTTCTATTTTATTTACTAATAAGTTCTGTTGATTTTGAAGCCTTTACAGAATATACCCAGGTAAGTGCTCCAATAATACGTAGAATGCTGTTTATCCTTTGTGTTTCATTGAAATGATCCAATACGATCCACATATAACAATCTTGTTTTACTTCCTCTTCAGTTCACTTAACTGCATTATGATCTTTATCATTTACAAGCATGACAATTTCATGTTACACAGTGTGCAGAACCACTGAAGTCTCTCTTCCGTTATGGAACTCAAACAGAATCATATCTCTCATTGAAAAGTTTTTGTAAGGCCCTTCTCGATTGCTGCTAAACCAACATCCTTCTCTTGAGCTTTCCTAATTCAAGCTACTAAATTATTTGTGAAGACAAGCAGTATGTTCATACAATGAGTTAAGGCATCTGCATGTTTTGCCACAGAACCAGGTCAGTTTTTGATGGCATAAGAATACTTTTCCAAGACTAAAGCCCAAATTTTTATTCTTTGTGACAAGCTCTTTGTTACGATTTTAAAATGTAGTTCTAGTAAATACATCTGCAAGTTCCTTAAGGTATCAGCAATAGCTAAAACTTCAAGCTTCTAATTACTTTATTTTTCCTCTTGAGGTGTTGTGTTTTTTCTCATATACAAGACTGAATGGACCAAGCTGCTTAAGTACATCATCACTCTTTGTTAGTATTATAATATTGTCCACATAAATAATTTATGATGTTCTCTCAAGCCAATGCCCAAAAAAGGAACACTGCAGGTGAATTTGACAATGCAGTGGAAATTTTCTGAGCTGAAACTGCCATGAAAGTCTCACAAATGAGGTATATTTTCACAAAGCTTTCTTCAGTGCAGCCCACAATGTAAGCTCCTTCCCACCAAGAAATAACAGCTTAGGCAAAATTTCTAATGATTTTTGTGTGAAATCAAGCATTTTCAGTCGAGTCCAACCCATCAAAAACACTGATTCCTTGAAGTCCTTGATCCACTTTCTTACTGGATATCTGTCACCACCGCCAAATGACTTAAGAGCATCCTCAACATGATGAAATGACCTCCTTTTTTTCCCACTACCCATTTGGAATGCACACTCTTCATCCCCACTAGCACCAACCTCTTAACATTCATTTTCACTGCAATTTTGTCAATGGTAGATACGTAACAACAAATACCTATTTTTCGTCCCACTATCTATACACAATATATTCCAGACTGCTCCCAACTCCACTTTTGAAAATGATGCTTTAGTGGATAACTTCTTAGCTTCAAGTTTACCAGGTACTGACTGAAAAATAAAACCAGAAAATTCTCTGAAGCACTTCTGATTTCATCTGTCATCTGGAACTGTTCTGAAAATTAACTCATTTAGAGATTTAATGGTTTTAACTGGCAGAGAGATTATGTCTTGATTTACTCTTTCGATTTCACCTAACATTGCCATTTCTAGATCCCCCCCCCCCCCCTCTCTCTCTTTTACCCATCAGTTATTTCTCATATAGTCACACTTAAACATCTCACACTTAAACATCTCATTGCATCATTCTGCTACTGCCGATCATCACTAAAATGTGAATATTGATCACTCATCAAAAATCAACACGACTACATGTCCCTACGTCATTGCAAGAAATTTTTGCATCCAGAAAAGTCTGTCATAAATGCTGATGATGATTATGTGTTTAAGGGAATAAACAACAGGGTTATCAGTCCCTCCTTATCATGAGAGAAACATGTCAAAGGGTAAAAAGCTAACACAATGGGGACTAGGTTGTTCAAACTACATAAGCAAATCAAAGAGTTTAAAAGGATGTGACAATAGTTGTAACACAATATGTAAAAGAAGAGAGATAAACCAGGCAGCATCTTGTACAAGGGGGACTAAAAGCACAACAAGGTGAGATGGGAAGAAAGGATTCTGCCATTGCTTGGTGGGGACCACCACATGGGAGGGGGGAGAGCCTCTCGCCCCCACAGCCGTCCCTAACACTGGAAGCAGAAGAGAGTGAGTGGGAGAGTAAAATCTGTCTCCCTCAGGATATGCAATGCTTTGTTAGTGGCTCTCACGTCATCTGCGAGCACCTGAGGTAGAGAGGTAGGTAAGCAGAGAGCGTGCCACAGATTGGTCAGCAGGGCACACCCAACAAGAACATGCGCTATCATCAGTAGACTACCATAGCTGCAGTGAGGAGTACCCTCCTGACACAGAAGGACCTTGCGGGTGAGTCTCATGTGGCCAATGTGTAATCAGCACAGCACAATGATATCTTTCCCAGAAGCCTGGAAAGATGTATACCACCCCTAAGTGGACCCTTAAATCACTCTTAACTTGTTTTGGGTCATAGTAGCCTGCCATTAGACTTCCCAGAGCCTTAAAATACTGCACTGGAATTGTAATCTTAAGTCTGGGGCCTCTATCCTGATGTCAAGTTAAGTAGTTGCAACTTTAGCTATCACAAATATCTTGTCTTACACAGCAAACATGCATCATCACTAGCTCAATTACGTTGGATAAGCCCCCCAAAATTTGTAGGAAAAACAGTTTCAACTTTTATGAAGGACTATTATTACAAATGCCAAAAACAACAAAAGAACTTAACCAAAAACTCTTGTTTTTCCATGATCATCTCCATGAACACACAAACCTATTCAATTTTCAGCCTGTCACCATTCTCATCAGCAGGGAAACCCTTAAACTGCCCATCCAAATCGCACAATAACAACAATATCAATAATAATAATAATAATAATAATAATAATCTGTGCAACTCTGTTGGACTAAAGGGAGGTATTTGATAGGGCCTCCCACAACATTCTTATCAAAAACACCACTATAAAGGTGAAAAGAATGCTATATCCTATATCCCTAATGCTGCCTTACTTGGAAAGTAAAAAAACAGGTAGTAAAGGTAAATAACGAAAAGTCAGAATGTCTTCTAGTTGAAAAAGGTGTAGGCCTACCTCAGGTATCTGTTCTTGGACTTTTCGTTTTCATTACTTATTCAAATAATTGACCGACAGTTGTGCCAAGTGATGCAATGTAGTATGCAGATGACACAACATTAATCAAAAGTGATACCAACATTGAAAGGTGCAACACAATTTAATGTCTGAATGCTTCCAGACATGGTAATGAAACACACAAATTATTGGGATTTCACACAGGTCAAAAACTCTGTTGGGACACACACACACACACACAAACACACACACACACACACACACACACACACACACACAGTTGGTAGAGCACTTGCCCACGAAAGGCAAAGGTCCCGAGTTCGAGTCTCGGTCGGGCACACAGTTTTAATCTGCCAGGAAGTTTCATATCAGCGCACACTCCGCTGCAGAGTGAAAATCTCATTCTGGAAACATCCCCCAGGCTGGGCTAAGCCATGTCTCCGCAGTATCCTTTCTTTCAGGAGTGCTAGTTCTGCAAGGTTCGCAGAAGAGCTTCTGTAAAGTTTGGAAGGTAGGAGACGAATACTGGCAGAAGTAAAGCTGTGAGTACCGGACGTGAGTCGTGCTTCGGCAGCTCAGTTGGTAGAGCACTTGCCCGCGAAAGGCAAAGGTCCCGAGTTCGAGTCTCGGTCGGGCACACAGTTTTAATCTGCCAGGAAGTTTCATATCAGCGCACACTCCGCTGCAGAGTGAAAATCTCATTCTGGAAACATCCCCCAGGCTGGGCTAAGCCATGTCTCCACAGTATCCTTTCTTTCAGGAGTGCTAGTTCTGCAAGGTTCGCAGAAGAGCTTCTGTAAAGTTTGGAAGGGAGGAGACGGATACTGGCAGAAGTAAAGCTGTGAGTACTGGACGTGAGTCGTGCTTCGGTAGCTCAGTTGGTAGAGCACTTGCCCGCGAAAGGCAAAGGTCCCGAGTTCGAGTCTCGGTCGGGCACACAGTTTTAATCTGCCAGGAAGTTTCAAAATTAAAGTAGATGATAATGTTGTTGGAAACCCAGCTCAAATATCAGAGTGTTTAAATGAATTCTTCATAAATGTAGCAAAGCCAGAAGTTGATGTAGCAGGATATCAGAGTAAAGTAAATCCGTTTGGACTCGACCAAGAAGATGAGTATCTCAGATTTTTTTTTTTAAAAAAAAGGTTACAATAAAGGATGTGAAAAATTTTATATTGTCATTAAAAAATTAAAATTCTGTTGGGTGGGATGGGACACCAAGTACAGTGATTAAAGCAGTATACGACATAATAGCAACCCCGCTAGCTAAAATAATCAACCAATCTTTTGAACAGGGGTGCTTTCCAGATGAGTTAAAATATGCCCAAGACCTCTGTTCAAGAAAGGGTTGCGGGAAGGTATGGGAACTATCACCCTATTTCTATTCTCCCAATCCTGTTAAAAGTGATAGAAAAAGTAGCTGCAAATCAGATCAAAAATTTTATTGTAAAAAATGATATTACTCTAAGTAACCAATTTGGATTCCAACAAGGGAAAAAAAAACTGGATGCAGTAAATAACTTTATTGAGAAGATATGCAAATCATTGGATCAGATGAGTGAAGTCGCAGGTATCTTCTGCAATCTTTCAAAAGCATTTGACTCAGTGAACCATGACTTGGTTATCTGCAAATTAAATGAATATGGGATTACGGACAAAGCTCTGAAATGGC
This sequence comes from Schistocerca gregaria, assembly GCF_023897955.1. NCBI lineage: Eukaryota > Metazoa > Arthropoda > Insecta > Orthoptera > Acrididae > Schistocerca > Schistocerca gregaria. Next base: position 320,618,427 of record NC_064920.1, on the reverse strand, counting down.
TCACACATACTTCCACAACAGAAACAAAGGGTAAGTGTCAAATTAAATGCAGTGAATTATTATTCTAAATGGAGTAAAGTATCACAAGGTGTGCCTCAAAGCTCCATTTTGGGACCAATCCTGTTCATATTCTACATAAATGACTTGCCCATAAATATAAATTCCTCGTCTGTTCTGTTTGCGGATGATGCTTCTGTTTTAATTGAAGATGATGCAGAAAAAATTAAGAGCTCCATTGTGAGCACAATGGGTACTCTAGAAAACTGGTTCCAGTTAAATGGCTTGAAACTGAACATTGCAAAAACCAATATGGTACATTTCAAAACCAAACATTTGAAATGTGTGGATCTTAAAATACATCGCAATCATCCTATGGAAGAAGTTAACACAATCAAATTCCTAGGACAAAATGTGGACAACAACTTAAACTGAAGTACACATATTGAGTTCCTATCAAATAAACTAAGCAGCTTTGCATTTGCAATGCAAATACTAGCAAATTCTACTGACATGAGTACACGAAAAATAGCATATCATAGTAGTTTTGAATCTGTCATTAGGTATGGTATCATTTTCTGGGGAAATTCAAGTAGTGTATCTCAAATACTGAAACTGCAAAAGAAAATTATAAGATACATGTGTGGTGCACAACAAACAGAATCTTGTTGCCCATTATTTCGGAACCTGCATATCCTAACTGTTCCCTCCATATACATTTTTGAAATTATAATCTTTGTACACAGCAAACAAAAATTATTTGAGGAAAATCATTTTAACCACACATACAACACAAGAAATAAAAATAATTTTATGTTACCCATACACCATTTGAAATTATATGCACGAACTCCACAGTATATGGGGATAACAATATACAACAAGCTAATGGGCAAAAATATATTTAATATGAAGCCAGAGAGTCTAAAAATAAGGCTACAGCAGATTCTGTGGGAGAAATGCTACTGTTCAGTAGAAGAATTCATAGAGGATGACATGATAATTTGAGCAAGGGGTAATTAATTGTTAGTCTTTTATTGTATGTGTAACAAAATTGTATTATTATTATGGTACCATTTGTTAAAATCAGGTGTTGTATGTATATGATAAAACTTTACCAAAATTTTGACGTGCCTCCTGTACCTGAATCGAATGATTTAGATTATGTACGTTATGAGACTAATAAACCACAATTCACAATTTTTGGAATATAGAGGCTCTTGCTCTACCTGATTGTCTTTAATTAGACTTTCTGTGATTTTCTGAAATAATTTTAGGAAACAGATGGGATGGCTCTGCCAAGAAAGCCATGGTGACCATCTGCCGCTGCTCATTAAATACATGAGTATATTCCCATATTTGTGTAAGTGACATATTTTTCCTTGTACTAAGCTAGCTACCAAATGTTATACAACTGTAAAATGATCCTTGACTGAATAAATTACCAATACTAACAAGGATATATAATTTATTACAGCTAATTTTCCACACGATACTTCAATGCAAATTGTCTTCTGCCAATGTCTCTAACAACATGATAAAATCTCTGTATAATGCCAAATGCCACAAGCTGAAAGAAGCCAAATGCAGAACAAAACTTGTCACTATTTAGCAAATAGATATACGGACTATATTACATTACCATAATAATTTGCTTTCAAATTTTTTAACTGTATGACTGGTTCATAGTTTATCAACCGAGATCTGATTGTAGGAACACTTAATGATTGTGCTGGAGCCTTCAATCCCGCTGCTACTCGCTGCTGCAGCTTAGCTTGGAGTTGGTCTGAAACAACCTAAGATATAAAAATGACTTAGCAAAATACTTTTACAATTGACATAATCTACAGTACAATAATAATAATATCATTCTCATTTAAAAAATAAATTATTAATTATTTATTGTAAAGACATTTTACATGGATGTGCAGCAATACTGCAGTAGCACTATGATATGAAAAAAAAGAGATAAATAAATACACACATCAAAAAAGTTTTGAATCACCAGAACTCCTGAAGATAGATGTTGACTGTGGATATTGTATCACAGTCCCTTTGACTGTTCAGAGATGCCACTAAGCCCACCTAAAGATGTCAACAACTATGCATGAGCAGCGCCTATTAGACAGAGGGGTCTGACAGTCGATCAGTTCCAGTAATTCCACCAGGAAGGAGGTACACGGATCATGTTGTCTGTAGTTCAACCATGCCTAAACGGTCAATACCGCGGTTTGATCACATCCGCATTGTTACTTTATGCCAGGAGGGGCTCTCAACAAGGGAAGTGTACAGGTGTCCCAGAGTGAACCAAAGCAATGTTGTTCGGACATGGAGGAGATATAGAGAGACAGGAACTGTCAATGACATGCCTCGATCAGGCTGCCCAGGGGCTACTGCTGCAGTGGGTGACTGCTACCTACAGATTAGGGCTCAGTGGGAAACCTGACAATACCACCACCATGTTGAACAATGCTTTTTGTGCAGCCACAGGACATCATGTCAAGACTCAAAACTGTGCACAATAAGCTGCACGATGCACAACTTCACTCCCGACGTTCATGTCGAGGTCCATCTTTGCAACAACAACACCATGCAGTGTGGTATAGATGGGACCAACAACATGCCAAATGGACTGTTCAGCATTAGCATCACATTCTCTTCACCAATGAGTGTCGCATATGCCTTCAACCAGACAATTGTCTGAGATCCTGCTGCTTTGGGGTGGCATTATGTGGGGCTGACGTATGCCGTTGGTGGTCATGGAAGGTGCTATAATGGCTGTATAATATGTGAATGACATCCTAAGATCGATAGCACAACCATGTCGGCAGCATATTGGTGAGTCACTCGACTTCATGGACAACGATGCGCGCCCCCATTGTGCACATCTTGTGAATGACTTCCTTCAGGATTATGACATCGCTCGACTAGAGTGGCCAGCACGAACCCTATCGAAAATGCCTGGGATAGATTGAAAATAGCTGTTTATGGATGACGTGACCCACCAACCACTCTGAGGGATCTACTCCGAAACGCCATTGAGGAGTGGGACAATCTGGGCCAACAGTGCCTAGATGAACTTGTGGATAGCATGCCACAACGAACAGGCATGCATCAATGTAAGAGTACAAACTACTGGATATTAGAGGTACCTATGTGTATAGCAACCAGGACCACCACCTCTGAAGGTCTCACTGTATGATGGTACAACATGCAATGTGTGGTTTTCATGAGCAATAAAAAGGGCAGAAATTATGTTTATGTTGGTCTCTATTCCAATTTTCAGTACAGTTCCAGAACTCTCTGAACCGAGGTGGTGAAAAATGTGTTTTGATGTGTGTATCATATAGTATCAAATATAGAAATCTTTCAAGGGGACATTAAGATTAACGAGCGCTATTAGTTACAAGACAACTGTAGTCAGTTACTGAATTCACTGGTAGCTCAGTGTATAGAGTAACTGGAATGTAATGAAAAAGATGCTGATTTGAATCTTACAAGGAACATACTATTTTTAATTACATATTTATTAACAAATGGAAATGTTAGTTAACAAAAATGGAATCATAATTTTTTAATAAAACATGGTTTTAATTTTAATTACTAACAATGTAGAAAAATAAAGATTGTTACTTATCATAAAGAAGACACATCAAGTTGCAGACAGGAACAATTAAAATATATTTACATAAAGCTTTCGAACACAGCCTTCATCAGTGAATGAGAAAACACACCATTCTCTCTCTCTCTCTCTCTCTCTCTCTCTCTCTCTCTCTCTCTCTCTCACACACACACACACACACACACACACACACACACACACACACACACACACACGGCTGTCAACTCCAGCATCTTGGCCCGAAAGATACTAGAGCTGGCGGTAATGTGTGCATGAGGTGTGCTTACTTGTGTGTGTTGATGGTGTGTCTTTTACTGATGAAGGCTGTGGCCAAAAACTTTACATAAAGTCTCTTAATTGTGCCTGCCTGCAACTTGATCTGGCTTCTTTGTGGTAAGTAGTGAAATGTCTGCTAAATCTCGCAGGGCTAACAGGTAATTAGGGTTGTGGAAAGGGCGAAGGGAGTTGCGGTTGGATTCATTTCACAATTGTAATTTATCATCATTTAGTTCACAAATACACTTTTGAAAGAATTAAATTTGCTTCGCGGCTGAAGGCCTCCAAACAGATGCTTTAGAATAAGTTCAATTTCGAGAAGACATGACATGGTTAAATTTATGAATAAGATAAATCGTATACATATATGAGATCAGAATGTGGAGTGGCTGAAGGCTGCCGGATTAAATCTTCAAAATTCTAAATATACTATGATCATTACTGAAAGCAGAAGGCCACAATGTTTTAAGATGCTAAAAGGGCTGGTGGCTCACAAGACGGACAGAAAGAGATAAACAAATGCAATAAGATAGTTGAAGGCCACAAAGTTAAATCCTGTAAATTAAGGCATTATATATTGCAACAATCAGTAAAACAATACTTTAAGTTTAAAAATTTCCTTTTTGCAACACCAACGGCGCAAGGCCCACAATAACTTGTAAAATCTTTCAGAAGAAATTACAATAACCTTTCAAGAGCAGAAGGCGATAATGTCTGGACTTGAAGGAAACTCTAAAAACACTTTTCCAGGGCTGAAGGACCACAACTACCCTTGCCAAATTAAAAATATAAAATACAGTTAAATTACAACAACATTAAGACTGCGAAAAGGATAATTAAGAGAACTACACTCAGGAGACTCCAATGGACCGGTCTGCCCTCGTTCACTTAGGAGAGACAGGTGGTGAGTCCAACTACACTTAATTCGTGCAAACTCAACCAAGGGACAGTCACTGACAGACTCACCAACCGCTTGCTTGCCACGATGGAGTACACAAGAATTCAAGGCCCCAAAATGTTACAAGTATCACTATCCCCAAACAAACGCATTTGTGAACTGAGTTGCCAAAACTACACACCATGTTGGGCAGCAACAACTGGTAGGGAAGAGATATTGCCTAAAAATTACGTTTGTGGCCAGGGCAGGTAACCAGAAGACTAATGGTCACAAGGCAGAAAATTCCACAGGTTCACTTAACTACGAAAGAAGATAATATGGTTAACTTAACCCAAAATGAACACTGCCTGAACTTACATTAGCAGTCAGGGCAGGTAACCAGAACACTAATGGCCACAAGGCAGAAAATTACACTGGTGCACTTATCTATGGATAAATTAATTGAATCAATTTCACCTGATGATGGCTATCTCGAACACTTCACTCATTGTTGCTCACAGGAAAACTTCCACAGCAGCAACTCCGGAACCAACAAAATAATGCTCAAAACCTCTTAAACTTCACGTCCTGGGATGGCGAGCAAACGATGCTCGTACCGATCGGACAACTCCACACAGAGTCCAACACTGTGCAGAGACCATCAGCGGCACAGTCGACTATGCCACATGGTGAAGTCCTTGAATCAACCGACCGACCAACAATCCATCAAATGTCAAGCCTGGCTTAAGTGATGCGTGACGGCAATGGTCAGGCGGGCGATGTCCGCGTAGGGCTCACTGCTGCAGCAAGCCATTGACTGGCTGGCCCGGGCTACACTCCAGACGCATTTCAACTGACTGCCAGGGCCCGAACTGCTGCTGCTGTGCCCACACACACACACACACACACACACACACACACTCTCTCGACAACTGACCGACGATCCTCCAAGGCCATTGCCCAACTTAAGTGATTCGTGGCAGCAATGGTAGGGTGATCCATGTTGACGCAGAGCTCACTGCTGCTCCAAATCGACTGCACTAGTGCCGCATTACAACTGCCTGACTGGGAGGTCCGGACTGCACTCCAGAGGCATTCCAACTGACTGGCAAACAGAACTCGCAACTCGAACTCCCCGACCTGGACTGGTTTACGACAGACAACAACCGGGAAGTAATAGCAGTCGAGCAAAGATACAGTGAGAGGGGATATATCGATATGCACTGCTAACGCCGCTCACGGTCAAGCAAAGCAGCAACTCGGTGACAATAATAAAAAAAAAAATTAATGTAGTGAGATGGAAGTACGTTAAAAACAGGGTGAAAAATAGGTGATGGTGGGAACACGAGCCACACGTGGGTCAAGTAGTAATCTGTCTTTTCCTACATTGTTGATATTCCTGCCTGGAGTTTCCATTGTTTAATTTTAGTTATTGTTTGCTTGATAATGTGAGTATTCCCAATAAATTAAAATTTGGCACAAATATATGACACATCAAACAGATATTTCCCCCCATTCAACAAACTAAAAGGCATTTCACACATCTTCAAGAATATTTTAATTTATTTTCATGTCCTGTAGTAAAAATGCTATTTTTATTTAAAAATCACAATTCAACATGCGATAATTAACAATTTCAATTGTTTTTAATAATTGTGGAATTAAAGAAAAGTAAAGGAAAAGCAACATTTGACTGCGGACTTTGTGATTACAATCTAGTTATGCTACATGCTGAGCTAATGGTGAATCTGTTACTGAACAACAAATGCTTTGTCCTTAACAATGCTCAGAACTTTTTTTACCTTCAAGACTATTTTTTCGATTCTTCTGATAATTGTGTCATACATGACACAAAGAACTGATGTCCAGTCACTGACCTTCAAGTACTATAAGCGTGAAAAAAATAAAAAAGGGTGACCAATCTGTAAGATCCCCTTGTCAGATACAAACAGGGGCTCAACTACTACACACACTGAGGGCATCAGCAGTATGATTAAGTGCCCACTCGTGCTACAAACACACAAACAATGTGCCAGGCTATTATTCTGAAAATTGCACAGGCAGTCAAGTAAATTTCTGTTATATTCTCAAATTACAGACATTCTTTCTAACTGATTATGTTTTGGAGAGTAATAACTGCAGGTCACATACAAAAATTATGGCTTGCCATTGGCATAAATTGCATAAAATTTTTTGGACAACAAATAATCCTGAATCTGAAGGAGGAGGCAAAGAAAATAATAATAAAAAATAAAACTATCTGAACTACTTTAACTTCTGACTTCACCATGAACACTTTGCTACTGAACCTCAGCTGCTTTGCAAAGGCTTTGGGTGACTTACAGATATTTGTTAACAATATTTGTTCTATTGCAGTCTACAACAATTCAGTCTCATAGCATGAAATTGCAGAGTCTCGATATTTACCTTAAAACATCATATCTTAGCTTTATGTCAAACTATAAAATGAGGTGTGGGTCCACCAGAAGCACTGACATGGAACTGATCACCAAGCCATATACTGTACTTTCAAGTGCCATTTGCAGGTGTTCAAACAGATGATAAATCATGGTGAGAGTTCATCATTACTGCTGCGATCAAGTGTATCTTGTGTTCTTCACAGCTTAACGAGAAAGAAGCGATTGTCTCGACTCTTCAACAGCAGCATAGGCAGCATTAAACTGCTGTGGCAACAGGCTGCATTCAGCATTTTGCTTGCTTCAATTGTTACGGCAGTCACTGCCATAAAAGGATTAAAGAAACTGACATTTAGCAAAAACAAAGCTAAGAGGACTTAGTTGTATACAACAAGATCATAAGAAGATAGATTACAATTGTTGTAGAAGAATCCTCAGAAAAAAAAAAGGACATCAGTCTGACAGTTATGAAAGAGTTGTTTACGCAATGTAGGATGGGACTAGCTAACATAGCTAGTAATCCATTTGCAGTAACAATATATGGCATTAACATGCTGCTAACAAGCTGCACAAGCATGTAAGAATGACATTTTTTGTTATGTACGTGGAATTTCAATGTTAGGCAGGTTATTGATACCTTAGGAATACAGCACCTAGGGCCAGAAAGGAAAACCCTGTATACCAGGTACTTCTGCCAGGGAGGCATACAAGATGTGGTGGTACCAGATCAATGGTGTACGGTCCAGTTAACTACAGGTCTTAACTCATGTCAGTACCAGTAATGCCTATCACTTGGGTTCTGAGGCCATCATCACTTCCTATAGGTAGCTGGCAGGAAAACTGCAAGTGAAACTTACCATCTGCAGTATTAGAGAGGCTCTGGTGATTAAGTGACATTCTTCACTATAGATTTCTGGACCTACACTATGGGATGTGGAACTGTAGGACCCCTCCTGCATGGCAAAGAGCTGCACCACACAGTGAAAGCAGCTATTTGGTTAGCAAAATATTGCAATTTTTCTTTTTAAGACCAGATGAAATTCTGAAGTCATTTGAAAAATGCTCGCCAATCTACATACTAAAAACAAACCCAGATCAGCAACATATTGCAGAGATTGAAAATATAAAGATTCTAACAGTTAACTGCTATATCACTTGTAGCAAAGCTCTGGACTCCAAAGTATACTTGGTACTAAGGCTGGGTAAAATGTGAAATAGATAGTTCTAAAATATTTAACCCACATGGACTTTATATCTGAAAGATGTGCAGGATTATCGGGAAAGGGGTGTGTTTATAGCAATAAATAAAAATATCAGGTCTAATTAAGTCAAAATTAAGTAATATTTGTAAACTTATCCTGATGTTTGTTGCTGGCCACAGTGCACTCTAATTAGGCAGAATGCTTTCACCAGTCATCTGCTTCTGCTACAACAGTTGCAGAATCATTCAAAAGAGTCTAGTCCGCCTCCATAGCATAGTGGTAGCGTTACTGCCTACTACACAGGGCGCCTAGGGGTTCGATTCCTGGCAGGGGACATGTGTCCTTCATCATCATTTTCATCATCAAAAGTCGCATGAAGTGGCATCAACTAAAAAGGACTTGCAATAAGGCGGCCAAACTCCCCGAATGGGGCCTCCCGGCCAACAGTGCCATATGATCATTTCCAAAGAGAGTCTAAGTTGCTTAGTGCAGAAATACCCTAATAAAGTAATAGTAGTAATAAGAAACTTCAATGCACTGTGCACAGGCTGATGTCCACGCACTTACTGCAAGATGTATGGGCGAGGCCATCTTGCTATGCAGTTCTGAACACTTTCCCCAAAAATTTCTTGAGCAACTATTTGACAGGCCACATTTGACAGAAATACTTTTAACTCCATGGATAGTGCCTGCAAAGATGCAGGTATCAGCATTCACAATGGTTACTGGAATCAATAAATCCATAGGAGAGTTTTTATCTTGTCGGAGTAGAGACACAGTTGCTATAACCCTACTTAAAAAGGAAATAGATGTTACTTAATTTGAATGAGGTGGACTTGAAAGATTTGTGGACAGAGATTGAATGTTTCATGTATACTGGTCTGGACAAGTAAGAGCCAAGTTAAGTTGATTAAGGGCAAAAAGATTATTCCTGGTATTATAACCACAACATTTAGAAAATACTGATAAAACTGAGGTGACCCCACTCTTAGTTACAAAAGAATGCAAGAATGCAGAGATTTTTTTGAGAATATTCAATATTCAAGGATATTACAAGAACAACTAATTGAAACAAAAATAGTCTAGTAAATATGGGCTCTAAAATGCAGACCTTAGGAGCTATGAGTACTTCATCTTCAATACTGTGAAGGAAATATGTTCTACTGCAAACTCTTTGCTTTTCATATTTTGAGAGGTGATAGCATGGACCAATTCAAGAAAAAATTGTCTAGTGAACATGGACTCTAAAATGCACATGTTAAGAGCTATAAGCACCTGCTCAGCAGATGTTTCACAGTAGCAAAGATGAACAAGTGATAATAGCTTTTATGTTATGCACTTTAGACCCAGGTTTTTATTGTTTTGATCTATACAACCACCTGTCAAAACATGGAAAGCAAAGAGTTCGAAGTAGAAGAGATCTCTTTCAAAGTACTGAAGATTAAGAACTGCTCATAACTCTTAAAGAATGCAGTTTAAAGCCCATGTTTACTAGTCTTTCTTACTTTGAATGATTGTTTCTGTCATATCCCTGAATGTTGATTTTTCCTGGGACTCCCTATAAAAGTTTATTTTTTCCACCATGTACAAACTTTAGGGATTGATTGATATGATAACTACCGCAACCTACATCCTGAATCTACTTAGTGTAATTTGTCTCTTGGTCCCCGTCTCTGATTTTCACTCTCCATGCTTCCCAGAGATACTAAATTGGTGATCCCTTGATGCCTCACAACATGTCCTATCAAATGACCCCTTCTTCTAGTCAAGTTGTGCCACATATTCCTCTTCAGTTCTATTCAGTACCTCCTCATTAGTTACATGGTTCATCCATCCAATCTTCAGCATTCTTCTGTAGCACCACATTTCAAAAGCTTATATTCTCTTCTTGTATAAACTGTTTATCATTCATGTTTTGCTTCCATACATGGCTACACTCCATACAAATACTTTCAGAATAGACTTCCTGACCCTTAGATCTATACTCAATGCTAAAAAAATTTCTGTTCTTCAGAAATGCTTTCCTTACCATTGCCAGTCTACATTTTATCTCCTCTTTACTTCAACCATATTCAGTTATTTTGCTGCCCAAATAGCAAAACTCATCCACTACTTCAAGTGTCTCGTTTCCTAATCGAATTCCCTCAGCATCACCTGATTTAATTCGGCTACATTTCATTATCCTCATTTTGCTTTTGTGATGTTGTTGTTGTTATATCATCCTTTCCAGATGTTGTCCATTCCATTCAACTGCTCTTCCATCATCAGAAAACATTAAGGTTTTTATTTCTTCTCCCTGGATTTTAATTCCTACTCCAAATTTTTCTTTTGTTTCCTTTACTGCTTATTCAATATACAGACTGAACATCGGGAATACACTACAACCCTGTCTCATTCCCATCTCAACCACTGTTTTCCATTTAGTTTCTGTCCAAATTGTAAATAGCCTTTCGCTCCCTGTATTTTACCCCTGCCACCTTCAGAATTTGAAAGAGTATTCCAGTCAACATTGTCAAAAGCTTTCTCTAAGTCCACAAATGCTATAAACATAACTTCTCTTCTAAGATAACTCTTAGGGTCAGCATTGCCTTGCAGGTTCCTTTATTTCTATCCAAACTGATCTTCCCCAAGGTCGGCCTCAACCAGTGTTTCCATTCGTCTGTAAGGAATCTATGTCAGTATTTTGCAACCATGACTTATTAAACAGAGAGTTCAGTAATTTTCACACCTGACTCCACCTGCTTTCTTTGGAACTGCAATTCTTATATTCTTCTTGAAGTCTGAAGGTATTTCACCTGTCTCTTACATCTTGCTCACCAGATGGAAAAGTTCTATCATGGCTGGCTCCTCCAGGACTTCAGTAGCTCTGACGGGCAGGCCTTGTTTTAGCTTAGGTCTTTCAGTGCTGTGTCAAATCCTTCACACAGTATCAGATTTCCCATCTCATCTTCATCTATGTCCTCTTCCATTTCCATAATATTGCCCTCAAGTACATCAACCTTGTATAGACCCCCTGTATACTACTTACTCCTTCCACCTTTCTGCTTTTCCTTCTTTGCTTAGGAGTGGTTTTCCATTTGAGTTCCTGACATTCATACAGATGGTTCTCTTTTCTCCAAAGGTCTCTTTAATTTTCCTGTAGGCGGCATTTACCATACCCCTAGTGATGTATGCTTCTATATCCGTACATTTGTCCTAGCCATCCCTGCTTAGCCATTTTGCATTTCCTATTGATCTCATTCTCGAGATGTTTGTATTCCTTTTTGCCTGCATCATTTACTGCATTTTTATATTTTCTCCTTTCATCGATTAAATTCAATATCTCTTCTGTTACTCACGAATTTCTACCAGCCCTCGTCTTTTTTACCTACTTGATCCTCTGCTGCGTCACTACGAGGTGCATTCAAGTTCTAAGGCCTCTGATTTTTTTTCTGATTTACTACTCACCTGAAATCGATGAAACTGGCGTTACTTCTCGACGTAATCGCCCTGCAGACGTACACATTTTTCACAATGCTGACACCATGATTCCATGGCAGCGGCGAAGCCTTCTTTAGGAGTCTGTTTTGACCACTGGAAAATCGCTGAGGCAATAGCAGCACGGCTGGTGAATGTGCGGCCACAGAGTGTGTCTTTCATTGTTGGAAAAAGCCAAAAGTCACTAGAAGCCAGGTCAGGTGAGTAGGGAGCATGAGGAATCACTTCAAAGTTGTTATCACGAAGAAACTGTTGCGTAACGTTAGCTCGATGTGCGGATGCGTTGTCTTGGTGAAACAGCACACGCGCAGCCCTTCCCGGACGTTTTTGGTGCCGTGCAGGAACGAATTTGTTCTTCAAAACATTTTTGTAGGATGCACCTGTTACTGTAGTGCCCTTTGGAATGCAATGGGTAAGGATTACACCCTCGCTGTCCCAGAACATGGACACCATCATTTTTTCAGCATTGGCGGTTACCCGACATTTTTTTGGTTGCGGTGAATCTGTGTGCTTCCATTGAGCTGACTGGCTCTTTGTTTCTGGATTGAAAAATGGCATTTACGTCTCATCCATTGTGAAAACTGACGAAAAGAAAGTCCCATTCATGCTGTCGCTGCGCGTCAACATTGCTTGGCAACATGCTACACGGGCAGCCACGTGGTCGTCTGTCAGCATTCGTGGCACCCACCTGGATGACACTTTTCTCATTTTCAGGTTGTCATGCAGGATTGTGAGCACAGAACCAACAGAAATGCCAACTCTGGAGGCGATCTGTTCAACAGTCATTCAGCAATCCCCCAAAACAATTCTCTCCACTTTCTCGATCATGTCGTCAGACCGGCTTGTGCGAGCCCGAGGTTGTTTCGGTTTGTTGTCACACGATGTTCTGCCTTCATTAAACTGTCGCACCCACGAACGCACTTTCGACACATCCATAACTCCATCACCACATGTCTCCTTCAACTGTCGATGAATTTCAATTGGTTTCACAACATGCAAATTCAGAAAACGAATGATTGCACTGTTCAAGTAAGGAAAATGTCGCCATTTTAAGTATTTAAAACAGTTCTCATTTTCGCCGCTGGCGGTAAAATTCCATCTGCCGTACGGTGCTGCCATCTCTGGAACGTATTGACAATGAACGCGGCCTCATTTTAAAACAATGCGCATGTTTCTATCTCTTTCCAATCCGGAGAAAAAAAATCGGAGGCCTTAGAACTTGAATGCACCTCGTATTTCATCTCTCAGAGCTACCCTTTATTCTTCTAATGTATTCCTTTCCCCTGTCCTTGTCAATCGTGTCGTAATGTTCCATCTGAAACTCTCTACAACCTCTGGTTCTTTAAGTTTATCCAGGTCCAATGTCCTTAAATTCCTACCTTTTTACGATTTCTTCAGTTTTAATCTACAATTCATAACCAATAAATTGTGGTCAGAGTCCGCATCTGCCCCTGGAAATATCTTACAATTTAAAATTGGTTATTAAATCTGCCTTATTATATAATCCATCTGAAACCTTCCAGTGTCTCCAGGTCTCTTCCGTGTATACAGCTTTATTTCTAGATTCTTAACCCAAGAGTTACCTGTGATTGCTGTGAGAGTGCTGCGGAGGAGGGGGAAAGTCTTAAGGAGGGGGAGCGGTGAGATGGGAGGGGATGAAGCGAGAGTGGTGGAGGGTGAGGGGGAGTGTGAGTGTGTGATGCTGTGTCAGTGGGAGTGTTGGCGAGGGGGGAGTGTTGGAGAGGGGGGAGTGTTAGGGAGGGGGGAGTGTTAGGGAGGGGGGAGGGTATTGGTGTAAGTGGGGGATAGTTTTAGGAAGAGGGTGGGGGAGGGTTGGGGGTGGGGTGGGGGAAGTGAGGGGTGGGTTGGGGGAGGCAGGAGAGTACTACAAAGAACTAGTGACAGATAATACCAGACAACCATTTTACATTACAGAGTGGTTTACTATTGAAATTCCATAGAGCATGTACCAGGAACATTTGGACAACACATTACTTTTTCCCTAATTATGTCTCACAAAATTACCACTATCAGAAAATTCGAGAAATTAAAGCTAATACAGGGGTTACCGGTAATCATTCTACCCACACTCATTTGCAAACAGTGAAGAGACAATCAGTTATTGATGCAAGAAATATCCTCCACTAAACACCGTCAAATGGCTTGCTGAATACTCATGCAGATGTAAGAAGACTTCCAAATACTTAAATTTATATTAGATATTAACAAATTCCTCTTTTTCAGAAATGATTTTCCTCCATTTGCCAGTCTGTATTTTGTATCCCCTCTACTAAGGCCATTATCAGTTATTTTGCTTCACAAATATCACAACTCTTCCACTACTTCTCGATGCTCATTTCCTAATCTAATACTTTCAATATCACCTGACATAATTCGACTGTATTCTGTTACACAATATTTATATTTGTTGATATTCACCTTATAATCTCTTTTCAAGAACCTGTTCATTCCACTGAACTGCTCATCCCCGTCCTTTATTGTCTATGGCTGAATTAGAATGCCTTTGACAAACTGAGGTTTGCCAATGACAAAGGAGCACTTCTCCAATAAAGATTTTCATTGAGAGATGTACAAAAGTTTGTTGGCTCCAGAAATAGTTTCAATGGTTGCTGCTTCATCCACCATATATAAAAATAATTTATCATCTCAGATCAAGGCACACAAGCCACACATAGATGACAGTATTCGCCATAAAAGCCGTAAACATCAGCCCGTTCACTCATCGTATAGAAATTGCAATTCCAGAAAAACCCCAATCCAAAATGCAAGGATGTGTTAAGTGTGCAAAGTAACTTTTACCTGGGAGCAGGCAAGAACTGTTTCAAGAGATACCAAGAAAATGAAAATAATCAATTACTGACAAAATAATGTAAATGTATAGATAAAAGATCTACTGACCAAGTGGCGGCAGGAGAATACAACACAAAAAGGTTTAACTTTTACAAGCTTTCGGAGCCAGTGGGTCCTACTCCTGGCAGAAGAGTTGAAGGGGAAGGAAGAGGGGTGAAGGATAAGGACTGGAGACGTTTAGGGAAAGAGGTATAGTTCAGAAAAGTCACCCAGAAATCCCGGCCAGGGGAGACTTAGTGGATGGGATGAGAAGGAAAGACTTTCCTGTAACAAAGGGCTGACCTAAGGCACTTTTCAAGTTGTAAGAAAGCTTTCTGGCACTCCGATGACCAAACAAATTTAACACCTCTTTTTACAATATGATTAAACAAATGAGAAACCTGGGCCAAACTGGAAATAAATTTCGCACAATAATTAATTTTGCCAGAGATTACTATAATTCTATGGGTCCTTAGGAGGTGGTAAGTTAGTGATTGCATTCACATGATGCTGTGTGGGCATGAAGCTGCTGCTGCTGCTGCTGCTGCTGCTGCTGTTGTTGTTGTTGTTGTTGTTGTTGTGGTCTTCAGTCCTAAGACTAGTTTGATGCAGCTCTCCATGCTACTCTATCCTGTGCAAGCTGAAGATATTACTCCTATACTTTGCAGCTAATGTAGTTCCACTTTAACTATGATTGCATACCATGAAAGTTACTAGATCTGCTCTACAAAACTTAGGCACTGCTGAATGCTTTAAAGATATGAAGGCTTGGAAAACCGTTGCATAACACGATGTAGATTGAAACAGTTGCTTGCGTTGCACACACAATGCACTAAGTTCTGTGAATTGCACCACATCTGAAATGAGATTCACTTGGTCTTGAATTGTTAACCAAAAATTGCAAAACCATCCAACCTAAAAACATTCTTTGTTATCCAAGAGGACGATCCAGAAGCATTAGTTGCCGAGCTATGTTTTTATACTTAGCTTGGACTACAATCTGATCCTGCAATGGGACTGACTGACCACGGTACATCACTAGTGGGCACCTAGGGTGTTGGATATGTGGTGGACCAAAGGTACTAACCAAAGTGTCCACACTAAACAGAGACACAGCTGCACCTGTGCCCAAATCAAACCTGCTGTTGCTCCATTAAATTCCAATTGCAGCTTGTTGTTGTTGTTGTTGTTGTCACCAGTGTCGTAATCACACACCAGCTGAGACAGACACAAGCTAGACTGTGGCAAGTAAAACAGGTGATGTCAAAAGGGCAGTGATGCCGTTGATGGCACGGGTCGCAATCTGGACATGACTGGCTGGCATGACATCTCAGGGACTCTTCAACAATGAAGGGGAGGAAACTGGTGCACCAGCTTCCATTCACTTTAAGATATGGAGATGGTGAACAAAGAGCTTCTGTTTTTGTACTTCTACCAAAGACGAATGCAAAAGCTCACTAACTACTGCACTAAATAATTAATTCTGTGATCAGTAAATAGGATGACAATGCTGACTGGATGTCATGAGTTGATAGTAGAACACAAAGGCGACTACTACTAAGAAGGTTGACCCCAGAAGTATCATGAAATATAGCTTGTGCTGATTATGAGACTTTGTGAGTTTTGGCAATTTTCAGCACATCACCCATGGTTGGATCAAATGACTCTAGAGCCTTTGCACTAACTTCTCTATCAGGAACTAGACATATGCACTAATAACATAATGGATTAAGGATCCTGCATGCAGCACACTACTCTGTTACAGGACGAATCAATCTTGCGTGCCAAGTCTTGCAAGTTTGCAGCTCTTTCTGAGTAGTAGGATTGCTTAACACATTAACTGAACTTGAGCCTAGCTGCAACCATGTGGGTTTCATGATCGTAGTACTCAGTCAGCAAACTACAAACATCAGAGAACTCAAATTATCAGAATACAAGTTTGAGAGAGGGCACAGTTTCTGCACCATTCTGTACAATTTATTATTAGAAGACAGTAAGCGTGCACTTTGACATACAATATCAGTTACTTGGCTGGCTTTGTAGTGAAAAATAAAATGACATAAACAGATTTCCAAAGTCTTGTTTGCTTCCAAGAAGCAAGTGAATGGCAGAGGGGGAAGCAAAGAAACTGCAGCTGCAGACTGTGGCTGCTTTTGCAGTAGTTGTAACAGCAATTTCTGATGTTGCTGTTTGAATTCCCATTGTTGTTCGTGTTGCCACTACTAAAATTCCTCCAGTCCTCCCCCCCCCCCCCCCCCCCCCCCTACAGTAGTAGTAGTTTTGTGGTTACAGCTGGTGCTGTTGTGCTGTTGCAGCTGCAACTGCTACTGTCACAACTTCAGAAACTTCAGACCTATGCTGAACTGAGACAGTTGCATGTCAAGAAAATTCTCAACATCACTTTCCTATCATACTCTACTTAGAGCACAGTTTACAATCATTCACATTGTTGGTAGCACAGAACCGGTGGAACAATCAGACAACTCCTGTGGTTGACGATGGTGAAGTTCACAAAGTAGACAGCTAACCAAAAAGAATTCCAAAGTGTAGCAAAGTAATCTTAAGCATGTAGACACAGTCCAGGGAGCAATCCAAATCAAAAACATAATACAGGTACAGTCAAAACTCTACTGATCAATTGTGCATACTGAAGGCTTCAATGACAGGAGAGAGGCTAACTGGCAAGTGTGGGCCATGGTATTTACAGGCAGTCTCACATTAGTGGACAGCTCCATGTGATATGCTTGCAGCTGCAGTGGCACTCCTTGTGGGAACAAGCTCTGGCCAGAGTATGAAGCCCGAGTATCTCT
The DNA here is from genome assembly GCF_023897955.1 of Schistocerca gregaria. Lineage (NCBI taxonomy): Eukaryota > Metazoa > Arthropoda > Insecta > Orthoptera > Acrididae > Schistocerca > Schistocerca gregaria. The sequence goes on along the minus strand of NC_064920.1, from coordinate 320,600,899 downwards.
GACCTACCTTCCATACCCTAAATAACAAAGTGTGAGGTCATCCACAGGAGTGCCAAAAGGAATTCATTAAACTTCGGTTACACCATAAATCAGTCAAATCTAAAGACTGCAAATTCAACTAAATACTTAGGAATTACAATTGTGAACAATTTAAATTAGAAGGAACACATACAAAATGTTGTGGGTAAGGCTAACCAAAGGCTGTGTTTTATTGGCAGGACACTTAGAAAATGTAACAGATCAACTAAAGAGACTGCCTACACTACAATTGTCCGTCCTATCTTAGAATACTGCTGCGCGGTGTGGGATCCTTATCAGATAGGACTGACAGAGTACATCAAAAAATTTCAAAGAAGGGCAGCACGTTTTGCATTATTGCGAAATATGGGAGAGAGTGCCACTGAAATGAAATGGATTTGGGCTGGACATCATTAAAAGAAAGGCATTTTTCATTGCGAGGAAATCTTCTCATGAAATTCCTTTCACCAACTTTCTCCTCCAAAAGTGAAAATATTTTGTTGACACCGACCTACATACGGAGAAATGATCACCATGATAAAATAAGGGAAATCAGGGCTTGTATGGACATATATACTGCTCATTCTTTCCATACGCTATACAAGATTGGAATAATAGAGAATTGCAAAGGTGGTATAATGAACCGTCTGCCAGGCACTTAAATGTGATTTGCAGAGTATCAACGTAGATGTAGATATTGATACTTTGGCTGTGCAGGGAATCTAAATCAGATTTTCACAAGAATTAAATAAACAAAAACTACAGATAAATATTTTCTTATCCACCAGAAACGTGAAAAAAGAGTTAACGAAATGTATCATGAAGTACATTAGACGACACTAGTACATGCAATTAATATTTATTATTCGCTGGATAAAGAAAACTGTATGAAATTTCAGTTTCAGTTAATCATAGCATAAATGAAATATTCATCACAAAGATTGATGAACTTTATCAAAATGGCTCTAAGCACTATGGGGAACTTTTATCAACACAAGAGTTATAATTTTAGTTACCTGATGCATTGCGAGTCCCAGGCAGCTCATGGTATGTTCTGGGTTTTCCGTTAGTTCCTCATTGAAGGTAAACCATGACACCTTAAATTCATCATCAGTCATCAAATGCTTTAAATCAATGACAAACGACCTGCGTTCCATAATATCTGATGCAGAATATAGATTTAAATTCTTCTTTATGTATTGCTCCACAGCTTTAATCTTATCAACAGTGGGCGATCCATCACTATAAACTGGTATAAAAACAACAATGTCTACTTCTCAGTACAGCAAAGGAAAATAATGTCATACATAAAGTTAAATTCCAAAATCAAAATGATGCTAACAAGCTTGTTAAATAATGATTTCCATTACCATTGCAAAGTTACAAGTTAATCATAAGTTTTCTATGATAGTTAGAATCAGTATGAATTATCATTAATTAAATAACTATTTACCGAAATTACATTCTGGCACAATTTCTTTTCCACTTCTCTACCTTTGCTATATATGAAAGACAATATTTTATTACTTGTTATCTCAAGAATGTGTTATGAATACAAAAGATACCAACAAAAATTCAACCAAACAAATTATAATCTCTTAACATTCAGTTCTCTATTAACTAAGAGAATAGAGATAATAGCAAGGAGCTAGCATTATTTTCAAACATGACACTTCATGTATGTAATGCGAAGAATAAAGTTTACATGTACAGGCATACTTTAAATGTACGAAGGGGGATCAAATATAAATGAGAGTTTTATTCCTGAACATCAACAATTGGTAGGACTGGCCCCACACTTCTTCTATGCTTAGGCGTGACAGTTAGAAGTGAGGAGAGCGTGCTGTTACATATTTCCTGCTGTTTTGTCAGTAACGCCCACGATGTCTAAGCAACAGATGGACCCCTCCATTGTGCAATGCATAATTATCAAATTTCCTGCTTACAAAGGAGTTACAGCAGCGGAAATTTGCCAAAGACTGACTGCACATTTTGAGATAAAACATTATCAAGGTTGCAAGCGTTTGCCTGGCATAAAAAGTTCAAGGAAGGACAAGAATGTATGGAAAATCAGCAACACAATCGTAGTCCTCAGACTAGTCCTCAACTAGCCAACAACTCTTGAGTGACAGGGTAAGGTACTTCACCTGGATGTGCTGCATGGACCACTCATCGAGGCACATGGGACAATTTTGGGAGGAGCCTGCATGGTAGCCATTGCAACTGATACAGTGGGGAAAAGGACGTGGACAAACTTCCTTGTGAACAACCGTATCCCAGGTTACACATTTGGCTGGGTGTCGACAGGATATTTGAGTATGGTTGTAAAGATGCCACTGGTAGCAGCACATTGGGTTAGGAATGTACAGTCAGACTGTGATAACTTCATAGCCTGCTTTGATCTTTGATGGAAGAATTACTCTATCAAACGTGAGAAAATGATTGCTTATGGGCACTAAGATTACATCTATTTTTTTCATCGCCTGATGGACTGCAGTGATTCCCTGATCGGAGAGGTACGTTTGGATTTCTGCCTTAGTCAGACCCTCGAGCAGCCTAGTGTAAATAACACCATGCGTAGAATTCAGCATTCAATGGGACTTGACATGAACAGGATGGCGATAGAGGAATGAAGCTGCAAGCAGTTGTTGTGCTTGAGAATCATAAGTAGTCTCTAAAAGCAAAGTGCCATTGTGTAAATGAGAGTAGGATTTCACAGGGCCTGCAATTGCATCAACACCTTTCTGCATAATAAATGGATCTACTGCAGCAAAGGACTGTCTGTCTTCAGTGCATGAAACCACGAGGAACCAAGATGCAGCTGGAAGGCTCTTCAAATCATTAGCCTCATTCGTTTACGTTTAGTAGATGTAATCTATGATGATGGTGATTGCCTCACGCGTTACCCAATCAACTGTTACAAGTCAGATGTGTGGGCTGGCCTTCAGGAGCACACAAGGAGGGAGAAGAAACAAAGAGGGTCCTGAAACACTGAAGTGGAGGAAGAATAGAAGAAGAGGAACAAAGAAAGAAAAAAGGAAAGAAAAACAATGGAGAGACCATTCTGATGTCAGGCTACTGAAAATGTAGAACACATTCCCACATACATCCCAGACATGTTCTCCAAGGGAGGGGAAAAACAACAGCAAGAGCATAGACATATAGCATGGAAAGAAAATTATGTTGCAAAGGCTGGAGCCCCATGGTAGCTAATCAAGAAGCCACCAAAGAGCAGCGAGCCCCCTGGGGGTGTGTGGATGTGGTGACAGCTTCCCCACTTATGGGCAAAGTGTTTTAGTGTATTTTTGGCAGTACATACAATCTAGGTGGACTGGCTTTTTATATCACAGTTGTTTGATGACCCTGTCAAGCATGCTTGTTGCCTTCAAAAGAGCCCATATACTCTTGTCCACAGTACCTGTAGGATCAAATTCCAAAAGTCTGTATGCTGGGTTCCCCAGACCTTCCCTGTCATAATCAGTCTATTGTGTAAAGATTGTGGATTTTCCTTTGTCTGCTGGCAAAACCATGATGCTGCTGTCTTCTCAGATCTTCTCGAGTGCCAGTCTCTCATCACTGGCAATGCTTGATTTTGGAGGTTTTGTCTTGGTGACATGTCGCAGATCGTCAGCAGAATTTCTACTGCCATATTTTGTCAAAGTGTGCTGGCTACTTGCTCCACTGCACTGATGGAACATTAAATGGGCGCATTCCTAGGAGAAGTTGCAAAGTGGAGGACCCTACTGAGTACTTTAAAAGCGATATCACCAAATGGCTTGACACTTAGGTTAAACAAATTGCAAGTATCCTCCATTTGCTATGACTTCTTGCTCATATGGTCAAACTTTGCAGACTGGCACACTAAGGCATTCTTCTTGGTTCACTCTGCAAGAGACCGGGAGACACAATCTACCCAGTCCCAATCTTTATGTGCCAAGGAGGCTTCCATGTGCAGGTGACTGTGTAAATGTTCCCTGGCCAACATATCTAGCCTATGACGCACATCTCAAATGCTTTCCCTCGCAAGTGCCACGCTAACTCGCACTGGACCTAAAACAAGGCACCAGCTTGCAGCCAATGCGCTGAACCGAAGGTGTGATGTCTCAAGAGATTTCTTGTGTGTAAGGACTGCAGACGGAATGCCTAGAAGCGACCATGGAGAGGGGTGGTGGTAGGTATAAATATTAGAACTGTTACACTGTACCAACAGTCTCAGGTAGCATCAGATGAAGACAATGAGACACAATGTCAAAATATTGTGCATGGACAATGCTAATACCTGGCAGAACACCTGACACTTCAAAATGTCAACAGATCGCCAGGAAATCCTGAAATGGAAATGATTGTATGGCATTGTTGGCCAGGAGGCCCCATTCGGCGGAGTTCGGAAATTACATCACGAGATTCTATGGGGAGAAGATTTACTGAAATATCAAGAAGATTGATAAATCTTCCTGATATGACGTCAAGATGGGGACGTAGTACAAGTTTTTGTCATGATCAAGCATCATATCAGTTCCGCAATGACAAAGAAGATAAAGACCTGGTCAGACATGAAGCGGTCTGGCAGCTCAGTTTAACGCCATGGTGGCTGGCAGTGTCTTTCAGCGCGAGGGATGCCACACAGGGTGCAGTTCCCACAGAGCAGCTGATAGTGTACAGGAGAAATTCTTGATGTAAAAAACACTATGTAACTGAAGCAAAAGTACATCAACTTCTGTAGCTAGTTTTTCAGTAGAGATTCCCTTCTTCTTTAAATAAATTAAAAACCAGCTCTAACAATGGAAAATCCAGGATGAAATGTAGCAATATTATGAAAAGGAAAGTTGCTACTCACCATATAGTGGAGACACTTGTCCCAGGTGGGCACAACAAAAAGATTGTCTCAAATAAAACTTTCAGCCATTAAGGCCTTCAAAACAATAGATGCACACACACACACACACACACACACACACACACACACACACACACACACACACACACACACACCTCCCCAATTCTCTCCTGCCCTCTGTCTAACCTGCAGCACTTCACTGTCTGCCACCCCCACAACACTATCACTATCACTATCACTATCACTACCCCTCTCCCTCCCCACCCCAGCCTCCTCCTTACCCCAACCCAGCCACCACTCCCATCACACACAGGTGCTGCTGCTCGCAGTGTGGTTTCAGTTGCCTGAGACTGCAGTCATGTGTGTGACTTGTGTTTTCATGTGCGCTACATGGTGAGTAGCAACCTCCTTTCTCATAATATTGTAAAAACCACATCTTTCGGTTTTGTGCGTTTTTATCACTATAAAATACTTCTTATTCGATTCTGAAGAAACTAATAGGCACAAAAAGTTGATATTTGCATCTCTTATAGATTCACATTATAGCTTGATGATTAAGTGTCTGTTTTGTCGATGTTGGTCATAGTTACTGTGATACCTACTTTCCAAGTACTATAGCACAAATTTTGAAGAGCTTGCAGTGAAAAGTGTGATCACTGGCTACTTTATGTTTCACTCGTTTTAAGTGATATGTTGCTGTGAACTAAGTGTAGCTAATATATCGAAATTGTTTTAAGTTGGAACGAAAGCCATATTTCAGTACCGTATGGAGAAAAGAGAAGTTAACATACTTTATTTATGTGTGCTGGCACCAAGTGTGATGCCTGAGCATGCCACAGCCAAGTACGGTAGCCTGCAGCTCAGTCATGAACTTTTCATGGAAATACATGCGCCATTTTCAAATTAGTGAACACAAATTATCATTGTACTCATTACTGAAAGAAAATGATGATGATGACACACTGTTCCAACAGTTGCATAATGGAAAAGTTGAAACATGTCCAATTTTTAAGATAAGGCTTGACAAATATTTCATTTACGTCTCTTATCAAGCGTCATTTATTAAACAAATACCAAGCTATGTGAGTTTTTCGAGTTAAATATTTTCAATTTAAGTATATCCTAGATCTGGTTAAAGAAGCTTTTGGAAAGAATTCATCAAATAGATCCTTCTATAAGATAACATCTGACATGAAATTAGGTGTGACACTACAGTAAGAGAAGTCAAAATACTTCGGAAACTACAGTAGTTTATTTATCATTTATTCTGTTATAAATGGTGTTTTTCCATATATGTGGCAAATTCAAAGAAGGCAGAACAGTTGCAATTTCACTTCAGGTAGAACATCCTACCGTTTTCAAGACAGTAAAGTAAATTTTAATTAAAATATGGCACATTTTGCACAACTACATAACAGATTATCTGAACTGTGTCAACATGTGTCACGCTAAGCCTGTCTTAGCAACACGGACAGTCTCTCTGATATAACACAGTTAACTGCAGAGCTACCTATGTTGCATTTTCAATAATGGATAGTTTCGTAGATTACTACAGTATTAGATTGGAATAAATGAAAACTTTTAAAGGAAAGAGAACCAAGCAACAGCTCTGCCAAACTGTATCCAAGATCTAATTTCTCTTTTTGTGTATCCAGGGGTAATTCTACATTTACATCTATATGCTGCAAACCATTGAAGTGTGTGGCAGTGCGTATGTCATACTGTACCAGTTGTAAGGGCTTTTTCTGGTTCTTTTCACATATGGAGTGCAGAAAAAATGATTGTTTAAACACCTCTGTGCATGCTGTAATTAGTCTAACATTGTCCACACAATTCACATGGCACGTTGCGTAGGGGATTGCAGTATATTCCTAGAATCATTATTTAAAGCTGGTTCTTGAAACTTTGCAAGCAGGCTTTCTCAAGCTAGTTTACGCCTTTCTTCGAGCATCTGCCAGTTCAGTTCTTTCAACAGCTCAGTGACACTCTCCCAATGGCCAAACAAACCAGTGACCATTGTGCTGCCCTTCTTTGTATAAGTTCAATATCCCCTGTTAGTCCTGTTTGGTATAAGTGCCACACACCTGAGCAACATTCTAGGATGGGTTTGATGAGTGATTTTTAAGCTTTTGCTTTTGTATACTGATTGCATTTCCCCAGTATTCCAATAATAAACTGAAGTCTGGAAACTGCCGTGCCCTACGCATGACTGGGTCTATGTGATTGTTCCATTTCATGTCCCTGCAAAGTATTAAAAGCAGGTATTTGTATGACTTAGCCGATTTCATCTGTGACTTGTTGATATTGCATTCATAGCATACTTCAGTTTTTCGTTTTTTGAAGGGTATAATTTTACATTTCTGAACATTTAAAGCAAGTTATCATTGTGTGCACCACGTTGAAATTTTAGCAATACCTCAATGAATATTTAGGCGGCTTCTTTCACACAGTCCTTCATTATAGATAATTGCATCATCTGCTAAAATATATGACTACTATTAATACTGTTTGTGAAGTAATAAATACAAACATGAACTGCAAGGGTCTCAACACCCTTCCTGGGATACACCCAATTTTACATCAACATCTCTTAATGACTTTCCATCCAAGATAGCTTGCTGCACTTTCGCTAACAAAAACTCCTCAATCCAGTCACTTTATACCCCATATGATCATACTTTTGATAACAAGCAAAGGTACTGAGTCACATGCTTTTTGGAAATAGAGGAACACTACATCTACCTGACTGCCCTTTATTTTTGGCTTTCAGTATGTCGTATGAGAAAAGTGTGAGCTAGTTTTCACAGGATCAATCTTTTCGAAATCTGTGCTGGTTGGCATGGAGAAGGTCAGAACTTGGAGGGACCTCTTTATGTTTGAGCTCAGAATGTGTTCCAAGATACAACAAATTTATGTGAAGGATGTTAGATGGTAATTTTGTGGATCACTTCTCTACCCTTCTTGTAGATGAATGTGGCCTATGCTTCCTTCCAATTACTGGGCACCGTTTTTTTGTTAGCACGATCTATGACAGATTACAGTTAACAGGGGGACTAATTCAGCCCCAATATAAAATCTGATAGGGATTCCATCTGGCCTTGGGGCTTTGTTCAGTTTTAACGAGTAGATAAACTCTTTACTGACTGTAAATGTTAAGGATACAGTTTCTCATGGGACAGGAGGCAAATTGTTTTATGAAACACATTGTATAGAATAACACAATCCGTTGTTAATGTTAGAAACAAACATGGAAATAATTTGTTTTGACATCAGGTATACCACATGACACCAGAAAATTAATTTTCGTTTGAATGCAACATGTAATTTTCTTATAAGAAGTTTGATTTTCTACGTTTTGATCACATGATTGCTTACATATTTGCTGTAACGTCTTCCAGATGCTTTAAGATGTAATATACACTATGTGAACAAAAGTATCCGGACACCCCCAAAAACATGTAACTGTACAGTTATATGTATTTTGACTCAAATTATTTTCCTATTACAATAGCATTGGTTTAGAAAATGTGGCAAATTAGTATTAGACTTCTTGGTTCATCATCTTCTAATTTAATTTTCCATTGTATCAGTGCATCATCATTAGCTCAATTGTTTGCAGAGTTATCAGCCCACATCAAAAACTCTTCAAGAACAAAACAACATTTTTTATTTACATGAAGCAAAAAATGCTACACACATACATCAAGAAAGGTTAATCCCATTCAGAGACCAGCTACTAAGTGTGATTACAGAAGTGAATGAAAATCCCAGTGTAAGAGTCACAAGTGTTTCCAGGAAAAACGATTTTTTTTTTTAAAAAGTATTGATTATTTTCTCATTTCAAATAACAATGACACAACTGAAATCGAGTTATTCCAGAAGGTGAAAATGAGTAACTAGCAAATTCACTGGAGTGTAATGGCAAATGGGGATTTGGACCAACAAAAAGTTTAAGATGCTATAAAATGAATGTGACTGAAAACAACATTTATATTCCTTTTATCAATAACAGACCAGGAGAAGACTGGTCCAAAACTTTAAGAAATGACAGTGAAGAAACCAGAGCCCTTAAGCAACACAGAAGAAATATCACAAATGGTCCATCAATAATTTACAGCTTTTATGGTCTGGTGAAAGACAAAATGGTGTGACTTGGTATAAAAGATGATCCAAAACATATTTACAGTCTGGGCAAGGCCGATTTTTGCTTAGACCCATCAAAAACAAAAGAAAGATGCAAAGGAAGTTGAAATGAGGCTTTTAAAATGATCATCAGAGGGAAGACATTCATCAGCATTGAAAGAACAAGTGGAAGTTGTTGCAAAATTCTTGCAGGGTTTTGGGCCAATAAAGACAGACAGTCAGTCAGTCAGCCAGTCAGTCAGTCAATACCACCCATCTTAAAACTACTGATGACAAAGTATTGCAATAAGCTGTTTAAAATTTAGAAACATTAAATTGCAGTTCTGAAATGCTATTTCCATTTTAAATACTCATTGTCTCATAACTGCTAATGATTACTCCAATATAGTGTTCTGACAATATACATCTTGTCTTGCAAGTACCCCAGTCTGTACTCACAACAGTCCCTTAAATCACCCAGGAAGCAGTTGTCTGAAAATTAAAATGTGAACGTCTGTGGTTTACCAATTCCATGGGCTAATATGCAGAAATATTTCTATTTTTTATTTTATGAGAGATAGTAGTGTGAAAATTTCTCCAGATAATGGTTAGTCACGCAACAATATCACACAAAGAAGTATAAAAAAAACAAAGTATCAGAATTATAATGAAACTCACTCTTTTATCTGAAAATTACACAGTATTGCCCTAATAAGATAGACATGTTGCTAAAGACGAGTATGGCACTAAGTACTGGAATAATTATCAGAATTGGCAGAAGTCTGATGCCCCTTCTTGGGTGATGCTGGCTGGGCTAGCATCTGCTACCTGCTGAATCTCTTTGGACTGCTCCTGACCTCTGTCCAATTGACTCTCCTTATGGAGCTGAAATGGCCTATTTCATGTGTCACTGGTTATTTTGAAAATGGAGCTTGACTTGGCTTCAAAAATCAACTAGGGAGAACTAACTGTTGGGCAGCAGGAGCCATTTGCCCAAACCGGCAGTGTGTTCTTGATTGCAACATCCTATCAATAATAGATTGTGTCCTATTTTCATTACATCCATTCATTTCTCCATGTAAGTGAAAGTGTAGCCCACTTCCTGTTGCAGTTGCAGCTGTGCTTTACAGTGTATAGCTTCTGCATGTCATTTTCCATTCTTACTGTTTCAGAAGTTTAAAATTTGCACATTTTTACCTCACTTCTACTACAGGTCATCATGATAGGTAGGAAACAAATAACAGAAAAGGATGAGAAAAAGCACATGACAGAAAACGAAGAACTCCTCCAGTACATCTACAACTTACACCACAACTTAGACAAAAGATTGACAGATGCACAGAAACCACCAGCAACAGCAGATGATCCTCACATACCAACAGTTCTTCCAACCAAAGGACCACCTCCAAGCAGACAGCAAAATGCAAAGCAGGAAGATGGGATGATTCCTTGGTAAGTTAACGGAGACAAACCAGCAGTTCACTTAGCAAGCTGCTTCACAATATGTCTATAGAAAAGCTATATACCACCACATTCAAAAAAAGCTAAAACAATCTTAATCTACAAGAAGGGCAGCATCTTCTTACTAACTCTCACCAACAAGATTCTCATGAAGATAATGTCTACGTGTATCACGTAGGATTCATATGAGGATTAAGCACAATAAACCAACATTAACTCTTTGAACAAAGTTACCAACAAAATAAACGAACACAGGATGACACTTTGTTTAGCCTTCATCAACTTTGACGAGCTATTGATTCAATCAGCCATACGACAGTTATAAATTGTACGTTAACAGGGGCAGAACAAACCCCCTATCAAGATTATCCATAACATCTACAACATATCAACAGCATTCATCTTTGTTAGGTAGTCCAACATATTTTTCATCAGAAGAGAAATAAAGCAAGTAGCCCTAGTATAGCCAAAATTATTTATGGCTGTGCTGGAAATGGCAGCATCCAAGATCAACTGGCAAGAAAGAGAGTTCAGAATTCAGGGGAAGATCTATGCTGCATAAATGGTGCTCTGCTACTACCTAATGACAAGAGGAACTGCAAACTCTGGTTTCTAGCCTTGCTGAAAAATGTGACATGATTGGGCTTAAGGTAAACATCTTGAAAACAAGTTTCACTAATCAGCAGGGAATGAAAACATGATGTCTGGCACAAAGGCTCTATAGAGTTGAAGGATATATATTTACCTAGGTCAGCTCCTGAATGACAGAGGTAATGTAAAGCCCAAAATATTTTACTTCCCAAAATAAGGATGGTAGGCATTTGGAGGAAACTCATAAAAAATATGCCAATGGACTTGAAAAGGTGCTTTTGGTCAGTGTGTTCTTCCCAATTTAACTTATACCTGTATAATGTTGACACTAAGGAAATTGCAAAAGGTCAATTGATAAATACATGGAGAGGCATGGGAAGATCAATCTTGGCATAAAGTGAAGAGCTTGCAAAGTCCGTAATGTGATACAAGGTATGGAAATGCAAAGAATATGCTGCAGGAAGAGATGATGGAAGGGGACGAAAGCAGTCTTCAAGTGGAGCCAGGAGAGAGAGAGGCCATCAGATCTTTGGGATATGGCTGACAGAAAAATTGGGTTCAACTTGCAGAAGACTGCTCGAGAACGACACAAGTGGTGTGAATGAAGAAAAATCTGCCCGACTTAAAGTTGCATCTTACAAGTGATTGAAATAAGTGCGTATTACTGCTGCTACTACTACTATTAAACTATCGAGACATTTTTGATTACACGAGCCACATTCATAGTAATAAATTAGCAAGAATTATTCTACTTTGAAAAAATCTGTTGCTTCCTCAATTACATTAAATACCTTCATCTATCTCCTGTTTACAGCAAAATATTTACATGAATATGATGGTATTTACCACAGAGTAATAGTTATCTGTATGTCATAAGAATAGAGGCTTCCTTACAAAAAGCACTGTTGCCTGACATGCAGTTACCAGGAGTCTTTAGTTCTAGAACAACCAGTAAGCTTGATTCCCATCAAGAGCTGAAAATTAAAATTTACATTATCACATTACTAATTAGGCAATAAAGAATAACTGATAACTGTATTATAGCATTACCTTCCTGTGGAAGATACTGCTTCCATCCAACATATGGAGTAGGCACAGTGTCAAATATGTCTTTAACGCTTGGTTGACTAGTTTGAGACTGTTGTGGAGAATCCTGCACATGAGAACTTGCTGGTTTTGTAGAATGTCCCATGCCTGCAAAAAGAAGAAATAAAATTTTGGTATATATGGGGTGCCAGTGCTCACTGATCACTTCAACATGTGCCACTGCCACCATAATATAAACTGCTCAGGAAAGTTACCGACTACCTGCATACCTGTTAACGTGTAGACATAGATTTAAGAGGTAGAAGGAATGAAAGAATATGTCTTATGAAACAAAATAAATAAATATCTTCGCCTGTTAGAAACTGCACATCTTCGCACATATGTGACATCAAAATTTGTTACTTGATACCATTTAACACTCCATGTTTGTAACAGGCTGTCTACAAAGTGGTCACGAAATTACTGTTCAAACTTGCATTCCTGGGACAATATACTGCAAATCTCAATTGGTCCAAAAAAAAAGCTGAATTGATTTCATGTCCACAGTTACCCCAAGTCATTCCATTTGAGTGGTTCCTACATCGTAGAGGAAAGTGGTTATGCTATGGGCACAATTTATCTTGTCCACTATCATCTTGAAAGACGAATCCACTGCAAAAATGTTCACAGTAGGACCTTAAAAAAAATCAAATAGGGGCAGTGTGGGAGTTGGTTTAAAAATGAATAAAACAAATAGGAATGTGGATAAGCTGCTATGAACAGCACAGTGAACACATTACTGTAGCCAAGATAGACACGAAGTCCACACCTGCCACAGTAGTAATAGTTTACAAGCCAACTAGCTCCGCAGATGACTAAAAGAGTGAAGAAAAATTGATGAGATATAAGAAATTATTCTGATAGTTAAAGGAGACAAAAATTTAATAGTCATGGGGAACTGGAATTCGATGGTAGGAAAAGCAAGAGAAGGAAAAGTAGTAGGTGAATATGCACTGGGAGTAAGGAATGAATGAGGAAGCCACCTGGTAGAATTCTGCACAGAGCATAAGCTAATCATAGCTAACACTTGGTTTAAGAATCATGAAAGAAGGTTGTCAATGTGGATGAGGCCTGGAGACACTGGAAGGTTTCAGATTGATTATATAATGACAGAGAGATTCAGGAAACAGATTTTAAATTGTAAGACATTTCCAGGGGCAAATGTGGACTCTGACCACAATTTGTTGGTTATGAACTGTAGATTAAAACTGAAGAAACCGCAAAAAGGTAGGAATTTAAGGAGATGTGACCTGGATAAACTTAAAGAACCAGAGGTCGTGGAGAGTTTCAGAGAAAGCATTAGGGAACAATTAACAAGACCAGGGGAAAGAATACTAGAAGAAGAATGGGTAGCTTTGAGAGCTGAAATAGTGAAGGCAGCAGAGGATCAATTAGGTAAAAAAGACGAGGGCTAGTGGAAATTCATGAGTAACAGAAGAGATATTGAATTTAATCGATGAAAGGAGAAAATATAAAAATGCAGTAAATGAAGCAAGTGAAAAGGAATACAAACATCTCGAGAATGAGATCGACAGGAAGTGCAAAATCGCTGAGCAGGTATGGCTAGAGAACAAATGCAAGGATGTAGAAGCATGTATCACTAGCGGTAAAATAGATACTGCCTACAAGATAATTAAAGAGACCTTTGGAGAAAAGGGAAACATCTGTATGAATATCAAGAACTCAGATGGAAAACCAGTCCTAAGCGAAGAAGGAAAAGCAGAAAGGTGGAAGGAGTATATCGAGGGTCTATACAAGGGCGATGTACTTGAGGGAAATATTACGGTAACTGAAGAGGACGTAGATGAATGTGAAATGGAAGATATGATACTGTGTGAAGAATCTGACGAGAGCACTGAAACACCTAAGTCAAAACAAGGCCACTGGACAACATTCCATTAGAACTATTGATAGCCTTTGGAAAGGAGACACGTGAAATTCCCTCATACTTAAAGAAGAATATAATAATTCCAATCCCTAAGAAAGCTGGTATTGACAGGTGTGAAAATCACCGCACTACCAGTTCAATAAGTCACGGCTGCAAAATATTAACGCGAATTCTTTACAGACAAATGGAAAAACTGGTAGAAGCCGACCTCGGCGACCATCAGTTTGGATTCCATGGAAATGTTGAACACACGAGGCAATACTGCCCCTACAACTTATCTTAGAAGACAGATTAAGGAAAGGCAAACTTACATTTCTAGAATTTGTAGACTCAGAGAAAGCTTTTGACAATGTTGACTGGAATACTCTCTTTCAAATTCTGAAGGTAGCAGGTGTAAAATACAGAGAGTAAAACGCTATTTACAATTTGTACATAAACCAGGTGGTAGTTATAAAGAGTGGAAGGGTATGAAAGGGAAGCAGTGGTTGAGAATGGAATGAGACAGGATGTAGCCTATCCCCAATGTTATTCAATATGTACCTTATACAACCAGTAAAGGAAATCAAAGAAAAATTAGGAGTCAGAAGTAAAGTTCAAGGAGAAGAAATACAAACTTCGAGGTTTGACAAAGACGTTGTAATTCTGTCAGAGACAGAAAAGGATTTGGAAGAGCTGTTGAACGGAAGGGATGGTGTCTTGAAAGGAGGACATAAGATGAACATCAACAAGAGTAAAACGAGGATAATGAAACGTAGTCGAATTAAATCAGGTGATGCTGAGGGAATTAGAATAGGAAATGAGACACTTAATGTAGTAGAAGAGTTTTGCTATTTGGGGAGCAAAATCACTGCTGATGGTTGAAGTAGAGAGGACAGAAATTGTAGACTGGCTACGGCAAGCAAAGCATTTCTGAAGAAGAAAAATTTGTTATTATCAAGTATAGATTTATGCGTCAGGAAGACCTTTTTGAAAGTATTTGCATGGAGTGTAGCCATGTAAGGAAGTGAAACATGGACAATAATAATGAAGCTTTCCAAATATGGTGCTACAGAAGAATGCTGAAGATTAGATGGGTAGATCACATAACTAATGAGGAGGTATTGAACAGAATTGGGGAGAAGAAGAGTTTGTGGCACAACTTGACAACAAGAAGGGACCGGTTGGTAGGACATGTTCCTAAAGCATCAGGGGATCACAAATTTAGCTTTGGAGGGCAGCTTGGAGCGTAAAAATCGTAGAGAGAGACCAAGAGATGAATACACCAAGCAGACTCAGAAGGGTGTAGGTTGCAGCAGTTGCTCGGAGATGAAGCAGCTTGCATAGGATAGAGTAGCATGGAGAGCTGCATCAAACCAGTGTCTGGACTGAAGACAACAACAGGGCTAGACAGCAGGTTGTGGGATCCTGTCCTGATACAGCACAGTCCTTGCTTTACCCTTCATAGCAATGGGAGGTGTCTATCATCCACACATGATATAAGCCGGTACTGGTCATACACTTCTCTGATGGTCACCAATTGTCAGACAGCACAAAAATGCTGAAACGTCTTCCAATCTTCCACTTCAGATGGAGGTCTATTTTTCCCTGCACTCTTGCCACATCATTATGGTGTTGATGGGGATTAGGGGGAGGGGGGGGGGGGTTGAATAGTATTGCTGCATCCTTTGAGAAATGCAGAGGCTGAACAGTGTACACTAGGTGCATTGATCCATTCAGGATTGGAGACAGCATGAGTTCTACTGAACTGCACCAAAAATTTAGGTCTACTTTTACTTCCTTTACAAGAAAAGGTGGCTGCCTGTAGGCCTAGTGATTTATGTAATGAAAATGGTACTGGGAAAAAGAGTTCTGATCAAAAACCACAATCTACATCAAGTCAAGAGACTCTCTATTACCCCAATCAGTTGTTTGAGTTCACCATACAAAAATGTTTCACCACTGAACTCAATAGTTGTGTGCAAAGAAAAAAAAGAAATCTAAGTATTATCACGTCAATATTGTCTATAACATGTGGAACATAACATGTAAAAGTCTGGATCAGAGCCAGCAGCATACTTATGTGTTTGGTGCAACAATGTTGTCAGCACTTGTCATGAACTGAAAACAGCACTGAAACAATGTGATTTACATGTCCTGTTGAGGCAGTACTTTTATTTAATATGAAAAGGAAACAGGCAGAAACTACAAGGATTCTCAGAAAATAATACTAAAAGTTCAAACATGAAAAAAGCCGAATAGATCCCAGTCTGGCCCAAGGATTTGATGTTACTACTTACTTACTCAAACTGCTTCTTATTTGGACCAAACAAATGAATCCTGTTCCTGACTTCCCCCACATCAGAAAAATCATCACTCAAAATCATCACATATAAAAACTTTGCTGTCTGAAACAGATACCCAGGCTGCTAACCAGTAGCTTATAACTCAATATGAAACTCATAAACATGAATTTGTACTTGTCACAAGGTAGTTAGCAAGAATTTATCAGTATTTTGTTTTAGTGACAGAGCTCTGAAGAGAGCTACCTAGAAATGATGGACGTTCTTAAATTACTTATTTCATCAAGTGTTTTCGGATAGGATTTGCATGGATAGGATTTGGCATGTTAATCAGTAATTGAAGTATGTATGGAACTCAAACAAGAGCTGCAAAAAATAGATGCTATCTCTGACAATATTGTTACTGCATTTTTATCATGTTACAAGCACATAAAAGTATCTCCATGGCTAAGGAAAAGGTACAGAAAGCTGGTTGAGTTTTTTGGGGATAATTTAAGTGTATATCAAAGAATAGGCAAATGGAGATGGTGTCTCAGTTTGCAATAGACAAAAATCTGAAATCTGATCAGTTAGAAATTGGAGATGCATGCGAGATTGTTTGGGCAAGACTCAGTATCACGGGTGGGCACAAAATAACTGGATCCCATCAGACTCATCTCCTGATGCAATTGAAAACTTCAGAGAAAACCTCAGTTCACTTGTACACAAGTTCCCCCAATCATACTATAATCATTGGTGGATACTTTAATCATCCAACAATTAATTGGGAAAATAACAGTTTTGTTAGTGGTGGGTGTGATAAGACCTCCTGTGAAATTTTACTACATGCTTTCTCTGAACACTTCTAGAACAGTTAGTGAGGAACCCCACTCATGATGGAAATATATTGGATCTAATGGCAACAAATGGACCTGGCCTCTTTGAGGATATCCACACCCAAACTGGTATCAGTGACCATGATGTGGTTGTGGCAACAATGATTACCAAATAATAAAAGACAAATAAACAAGCAGAATGATATATATGATCAGTAATCAAGATAAAAATTCAGTAGTGACATGCCTCAATGAGAAACTTGAAACTTTCAGCTCAGGTCAGGAGCATGTAGAGGAACTCTGGCTCCAGTTTAAAAGAATATTTTACCAAGTGCTGGATAGATATGTACCCAGTAGAACAGTTAATAACAGGACAGTACCTCCGTAGAATACAGCCACTGTAATGAAACTTCTAAAGAAACAGTGATTACTGCATAACAGGTGTACAATAAAGTGTAGGGCTGTAGACAGAGAGATGCTGAATGAAACATGTTTGGTTGTTAAGAAATCAATGCATGGTGACTTCAGTGACTACTACAGCAGAATATTGTCAAATGACATTTCACAAAATCAAAGAATTCTGGTCATATGTAAAGACTGATAGTGGCATTAAATTAGTGTACAGTCCCTAGCAAATGAGACAGGAACAGAAATTGAGGGTAACAAAACAAAAGCTGAACTCTGGTTTCAAATGTTCCTTTACAAAGGAAAATGCAGGAGAACTGCCCCAATTTACTCCATCTTTTCCGTGGTATGAAGATTAAATAAGTATTGGTGTCAGTGGTGTTGAGAAAAAGTAGAAATGGGATATTCTCTGTAAAGTAGGACACACTTACAATATTTAAAAGTTTAAAATTTGGTACTTTTTATATAATTTTTGAAAAGTCTGGACTTTTTACAATATGGCATCAATGGCACCAATGGTTTGTGGCCCATTATTGCTTTCCATCCATAATTTTAGCCATTTTTATAATGCCATATGTTTTTCACATCACAGTGTGAATCATTGGAGACTTTGGACCTTCATTTCAACAAATTGGCAGGTAGGAATTAGCATATCATTATTTATATTACTGTTACATACCCCAATGTATTGCATAAAGAGTATAAAACTGAAGTAGGTAAATTATAGGTTAGGGTAAATAATATAATACAACAGTGTAAACTTTCATGTAACATGAGTCACATTCATGTGATTAAGTTCTTATACCAAGAGAGATATTAGAGATAACTTTATTTTGTTCAGTAACTTACTGCTTAGTGTGAATGTGTAACTAATACCCCTTCTAAACATTTCCCAATTTCAAGCAATATTGTAAAAACAGAAAATTAAATGTGTAACATAAGTGACTTAATCTGAATCACTGTTGTATTATTTTAAGGTTACAAGAAGAAGATGCCCTTAGTAGCAGCAGAAAGACAGAGTAGAAGAAGAATTTGAGAAGCAGCATCTGGAAGAAGCTAGAAAAAGCCAGCAGAAGCAGAAACAAAAGTTTCTACAGTTGAGTCAACATAAAGCGGGTTTGTCACCATATAAGTAACTTAGTGCTCTGGATAAAGCCATGGCTTGAGTGCTGCATTTGCTTAGATTCGCAAGATACTGCGTAAAATGCACCTTAGGAATAAGATGTCCCAAATTTTTAACATGAGTCACAATATAAATTACATTCTTGTTCTTTAATTTTAATGCTCTTCCCTGCTTAAATAACACTTCTAAGATCTTTTCCTGAATAACACAATTTGTAACAATGCTTTAGACAAGAATCAGTTTATAGATTGATAAAAAGTCATCGTAATAAAACACTGATTTCAAAATGTAGCACGAGTCACCATGGAATCTCCCAAACCGTTAAACTGAACACAGCTTCAGACCCCAATGGAATCCCTGTCAAATTCTGTACTGAATTTACGGCTGTGTTAGCTCCTCTTGTCACTATAACCTATCGTAGATCCCTTGAACAAAAAAACAAGCCCAGTTCTTGGAAATAGGCACAGGTCATACGTGTGGACAAGAAGGATAGTACAAATGATCCACAAAACTACTGCTCAATATCCCTGACATTGATTTTTTGTAGAATCTTAGAACATATTCTGAGCTCAAACATAATGAGGTATCAAACAGAATGACGCTCTCAATGCCAATCAGCCTAGTTTTCAAAAACACTGATCGTGTGAACCCCAACATCAATATGCATTCATCTTGGTACTCTAAGCATTAACTTTGGCTGTTCTGCCATGTTCAAGTCAGTTCTTTGTGATCCTTGTATGTGTTAAGGTTAATAAATGAACTACTGCTAAATGGGTGTGATTATTGGTGCAACCAACCCGAACTCCCTCCTCAGATGAATAAGAGATTTATGATGTTTTCATTGGACCAGCATCAAGCTACTCCTGCATTCCAATCACTGACTGAGATTCTTAAATTTCTTAAAAACGAGAAGCAGGGTCATTTCATGTCAAGTGTCCCAGTTTAGAAGATGATCCCAACTCTACCATCTTCAATTTTGATTAAATTCGTACAGGATGTACCTGAGGGCCCTACATGAACTTATGCAAAGTTTCAGGCTCACCTGTAATTTGGTTGAGAAGTCAGTGCCATTTCCGTGAAGACCACTTTTACAGAGACCAAAAAGTCATGAAGAAATCGTCAAGTTTGGCATTCCACTGTTCCTAATGTAAAAGAGCTAGACTCTTGCTTATAGGTATAGTGGTACAACTTTGTGTGCTCTATACACAAATGTTGCAAGTAGAGTTCAGAAAGCAATGCATTTGGCATGATCACAGTTCAAAGTGGGCAACAAATCATGTCATGAGAAATATGCCCCATAGTTTAACGAGGCATCAGTAGTGGAGAAAGTGTGCCATGGACCTGGTCTTTTGCCAAACTACTGTCTGCCTGGGTGTTGAGTATGTCACAAATTTTGGCCTGGTTTGTGTGTTTAATTACTGCGCTACCATCCTGTAAAATTGCCAAAAAACATGAATGTATCAAAATACACCCGTGTTCATAGTCATGAATCTCAAAATGGACACCTATCACTATCACATTACATTCATTAACACCATTCAACAGAGCATATTTCATTCTATCAGAAAAACTTATTTTCAAGTTAATGTATGCAGTTTTGTAAATACTGATTCCCCATGCCATTTAACGACATACAGTGCCTTAAAAGGATTGAAAGCTGTAAAGTAACTTTCCTGAGAAGAACAAGAATTACTTACTAGACGGAATTGTTTACACTCTACTGAAAATACTCAACTATGTTTACATCATGAAGCTTTACTCCTAAAAAGATTTGAATTTTTGAAAAGATCATGCTGCAACCAATTTGGCAAGAAAAACCACACTGCACGAAAAAGCCTGCGGTCAATCAACATAGAAACAGCTAACCTACTAAAAAGAATAACCATGTCTGATATTAAACCAGGCCAAAAAATGTGCCCTTCCTGTCGAAAAGAATTTGATACACTGAAATATTCACAAATGGACACTACATATCAGTCAGATGAAGACGAGTCTAATGTTGGTCACAATTTGAACACAAATTTAACATCTGTTGAAATATCACCATTAAAATTTCAACGAATTGGTGTAAGGGATACAAAAGGACATGCAAAGAGAAAAATACATCAAGTTGAAGATGCAATTATTAAGAAAATTGATCCTAGTGAATTGGAGCAACCATCCACAAGCAAGCAATGCCTGACTTGTTCAGATTACATTGAGCTGACCCAAGAATTTAAAGAAAAATTACAAATATCAAATAATAAGATGGTCTATCAAAAATGCTATGGAAGAATTTTGTGTTTCAGAAAGAATGGTAAGGAAGGCTAGAAAGTTAAAAGCTGAACAGGGAATATTGGCACAGCCCAAATGTAAATGTGGCAACAAGCTTTCTGAGGATGTGAAGGCAAGAGTCATAGAACATTTTTTATGATGAAGAGTTTAGTCAGATTTGTCCAGGAAAAAGTACTGTATAACTGTTCCGATAGATGGAGAAAAGGTTAAAAAACAGAAATTCTTACTACTGAGCAACTCAAAAGAAATATTTGCTGCGTAACACAATAAAAATTGACCGGGAACTGGATTTTCCAAATTTTGCGAATTAAGGCCAAAGTGGTGTGTGACTGTAGGCACAGCTGGTTCACATTCAGTTTGTCTCTGCACAATTCATCATAATGTTAAACTAATGTTGGTACATAGCCCAATAAAAGAAGATTACAAAATTTTACTGAGCAAAATGGTCTGTAATTTGGAAACAACGGATTGCATGCTTCATCGCTGTGAAGTATGTCCAGGAACAAAAGCTCTAAATGAATATTTGGAAAGTGCTTTTGCAGATATTGATCCTGAGGATAGAATTCAGTTCAAACAATGGACTCACACTGATAGAGATACACTTGAAACCACAGAAATGACAGTTGAGGAATCCATTGAACTATTACACTCCTGGAAATGGAAAAAAGAACACATTGACACCGGTGTGTCAGACCCACCATACTTGCTCCGGACTCTGCGAGAGGGCTGTACAAGCAATGATCACACGCATGGCACAGCGGACACACCAGGAACCGCGGTGTTGGACGTCGAATGGCGCTAGCTGCGCAGCATTTGTGCACCGCCGCCGTCAGTGTCAGCCAGTTTGCCGTGGCATACGGAGCTCCATCGCAGTCTTTAACACTGGTAGCATGCTGCGACAGCGTGGACGTGAACCGTATGTGCAGTTGACGGACTCTGAGCGAGGGCGTATAGTGGGCATGCGGGAGGCCGGGTGGACGTACCGCCGAATTGCTCAACATGTGGGGCGAGAGGTCTCCACAGTACATCGATGTTGTCGCCAGTGGTCGGCGGAAGGTACACGTGCCCGTCGACCTGGGACCGGACCGCAGCGACGCACGGATGCACGCCAAGACCGTAGGATCCTACACAGTGCCGTAGGGGACCGCACCGCCACTTCCCAGCAAATTAGGGACACTGTTGCTCCTGTGGTATCGGTGAGGACCATTCGCAACCGTCCCCATGAAGCTGGGCAACGGTCCCGCACACCGTTAGGCCATTTTCCGCTCACGCCCCAACATCGTGCAGCCCGCCTCCAGTGGTGTCGCGACAGGCGTGAATGGAGGGACGAATGGAGACGTGTCGTCTTCAGCGACGAGAGTCGCTTCTGCCTGGGTGCCAATGATGGTCGTATGCGTGTTTGGCGCCGTGCAGGTGAGCGCCACAATCAGAACTGCATACGACCGAGGCACACAGGGCCAACACCCGGCATCATGGTGTGGGGAGCGAACTCCTACACTGGCCGTACACCTCTGGTGATCGACGAGGGGACACTGAATAGTGCACGGTACATCCAAACCGCCATCGAACACATCGTTCTACCATTCCTAGACCGGCAAGGGAACTTGCTGTTCCAACAGGACAATGCACGTCCGCATGTATCCCGTGCCACCGAACGTGCTCTAGAAGGTGTAAGTCAACTATCCTGGCCAGCAAGATCTCCGGATCTGTCCCCCATCGAGCATGTTTGGGACTGGATGAAGCGTCGTCTCACGCGGTCTGCACGTCCAGCACGAACGCTGGTCCAACTGAGGCGCCAGGTGGAAATGGCATGGCAAGCCGTTCCACAGGACTACATCCAGCATCTCTACGATCGTCTCCATGGGAGAATAGCAGCCTGCATTGCTGCGAAAGGTAGATATACACTGTATTACTGCCGACATTGTGCATGCTCTGTTGCCTGTGTCTATGTGCCTGTGGTTCTGTCAGTGTGATCATGTGATGTATCTGACCCCAGGAATGTGTCAATAAAGTTTCCCCTTCCTGGGACAATGAATTCACGGTGTTCTTATTTCAATTTCCAGGAGTGTAGTTACAAAACTGTTGGCCCTTTCTACTCACCACATCAGAGCAAGCATTTGCAGTTCACTAAAGAAGGTCTCAGACCAGGAGAATTGATTATATTAATGGATTTCGCAGAAAATTACTCCTTTATTGTCCAAGACACAGTGCAGGGATTCCACTGGGAAAACAGTCAAGCAACAATACATCCATTTGTCATTTACTACAAAGGTAATGAAGACCTAAAGAGTGTCAGCTACTGCATAATCAGTGATTGCCTCCGACATGACACAGTTGCAGTACATGTGTTTTTAACGTACATGGTCAAATCCCTTAAGTGCATTTTTAAAGAAATTAAGCATATTCATTATTTTAGTGATGCTTCTGCAGCACCATACAAAAATATTAAGAGCTTCCTAAATCATTGCCATCATCAGAAAGATTTTGGCATTACTGCAGCATGGAATGTTTTTGGAACAAGCCATGGGAAATCACCATGTGACGGAATTGGGAGCACAGTTAAGCGTTTAGTAGCAACAGCTAGCCTTCAATGCCCAATTGACAACCAAATCTTAACACCTACTGATCTGTTTGAATATTGCGAAAATAAATAAATAAATAAATAAATAAAATGCTCGTGGCATTGAATTTATTTGTATTAAAAATGAAATTATTAAAGTGCAAAAATTGATCAAGAGAAACATTTTGAGGATGGATGTACAGTGTCTGGTACAAGAGACCATCACCATTTTGTGCCAATTGATGAAAAGCGACTTAAGATTCACAGAGTATCAATGATGTATTGTCCTTTATAGCAAATGTTAACTGACATGCTAAAGTTGCTACTAAACATGTTGCCATTAATAAACTACAGCATGGCCAGTATGTTGCTTGCATTTATGACGGAAAATGGTGGATAGGAAATATCTGTGAAGTATCATGTGAAGAAAAAGATGCCTTGATTAATTTCATGCATCCTCATGGAGCTGCTCAATCATTTCATTGGCCTACTAGAAGAGACATGAACTGGATACCAGAATAACAGATAGTAGCAGTCATACCAGTCCCAGCTGCTTCAATGATGGGACGGCAATACACTTTGCTGGAAACAATAGTTTTGAACATCAGCAAAAAATTTAAAACATTTAACAATTGAAGAACTCTGTATTACAGCTTGGGAACCACAGAGAGACACAAAAAAAGGCTTGGGAACCTACTAGATACCCACATTCAGACTTGGGAACCTGCTAGATATTCGCATTTCGGCTTGGGAACCTGCTAGACACCCATTTTCAGGCTTGGGAACCTGCAGTAAAGAAACTCACTCATAACTGACCTAGCATGGCTATCGGGCATGGCCTCTCGGTGATGGGGTTACCTGTCTTGAGATTGGTAGTAGCATAGCCACCATGGACAAATGCAAGTATTTTCCGAATTACCAAAAAAGTCAATAGGGTAGGCAAATTTTTTTCACCTTACCAAAGAGACACCAAAATGAAAATAAATTTTTCTAATAGAATTAAATGTGCTCTGTTGAATGGTGTTAATGAATGTAATGTGATAGGTGTCCATTTTGAGATACATGACTTTGAACACTGAACACGGGTATATTTTGATACATTCATGTTTTTGGTCAATTTTACAGGATGGTAGTGCAGTAATTAAACACACAAGCCCGGCCAAAATTTGTGATATACTCAACACCCAGACAGACAGTAGTTTGGCAAAAGACCAGGTCCATAGCGCTCTTTCTCCACTACTTATGCCTCGTTAAACTATGGGGCAGATTTCTCATGACATGATTTGTTGGGATCATCTTCTAAACTGGTACACTTGACATGAAATGACCCTGCTTCTCGTTTTTTAGAAATTTCAGAATCTTAGTCAGCGATTGGAATGCAGGAGTAGCTTGATGCTGGTCCAATGAAAACATCAGAAATCTCTTATTCATTTGAGGAGGGGGTTCGGGTTGGTTGCACCAATAATCTAACCCATTTAGCAGTAGATCATTTATTAACCTTAACACATACAAGGATCACAAAGAACTGACTTGAACATGGCGAAACAGCCAAAGTTAATGCTTAGCGTCCCAACATGAATGCATATCGATGTTGGTGTAGATTTCATCAGCACCACATAACCTCTTGAGAGGCCTGCAGGGGGGGGAGGGGGGGGGGGGCGACAGTGTCAATATGAATATGCTGGAAACGCCCAGGAGCAATTGAAAAGATGCCGAAAGAGAGGGAGGGGGGGGGGTGAAGTGTACTTGTGTACTTTGCGGCATTGGCACGCGACGCAGGAGTGTGCCCATTGCTGGCAGTCCTTGTTGACATTTCTCCACACAAAGCACTCTGCTATGAGATGGGCGGACGCACAAGCACCGGGGTGGGCTAAATTATGCAATGCGTTGAAGAGAGCTTGACGGAGCTTGGTTGGGATGAAGGTGCGTAACGTGCCCATACTGTTGTCGCACCAGATCTCATCAGAAATACCAGGGAAGGTGGTGCGGACGAAGTGTAGAGAAAAAGTAGAGTCTGAAATCAGGTTTTGAGTTTCCTCGGCGACGGGCTGGAGGTTAGGCAATTCAGTGAGGTCTAACAACGAATGGACAGTGTCGACTCATGAAAGGAAATCAGCAACTATATTGTCAGCACCCTTTACGTGTGTGACATCGGTGGTGAACTGAGATATGAAGTTCGTGTACCTGAAGCAGCGAGGAGGCGGATCAGCTGGCGGGTTTGTGGTCCGTTAAAAGATAGAAAGGGTGTCGCTCAACATCAGTTTTAAAATGCTTGATCGCTTCATAGACCGTGAGCAATTCCCTGTCAAACACAAATATTTCCATTGTGCATTGGTGGACTTGCACGAGAAGAACTGCAGAGGTGAAGTGTGGCCGTCGTTTGTCTGGCTAAGGACAGCGCCAATGGCAGTATAGCTTGCGTCTGTAGTGATGAAAAGCTGCGCATTGGGATGAGGATGTGTGATGGTGCTGGTCTCGCCAAGAAGATTTTTGAGGGCAGTGAAAGAGTCAGTCATAGCAGGGGTCCATGGAACAGGCCGAGATCCAAAAGTGTTGGTGCCTGCCAAGGGATCCATCAGTGGAGCCTGAATCTTTGCAGCCCGAGGTAGATGATGGCGATAATAATTAACCGTCTCCAGAAAGTGCCGGAGCTCTTTGACTGACGAAGGTCTGGGTAGGTTTAGTATTGTTTGTACTTTCTCAGGGGGCAGTGAAATGCCATCGGCAGAGACCCGAAAACCGAGAAAAGTGACAGCGGGTTGATGTAGCTGCAATTTGTCCTGGTTGGTCTTGATGCCTGCTGCTGCGAGAGTGTTCATAACATTTCGCACATGTCGAACGTTTTCCTCGACGGAGGTGGTGAACACAAGAATGTCATCAAGATATGCAAAGCAGACTTTTACGTCGAATAGCACTTCATTGATGAAGCGTTGCCAGGTCTGGGTTGCGTTTTTCAGACTGAAGGGCATGAATCGAAACTGAAATAACCCGATCGGGGTGGTGATTGCTGTCTTCTCGATGTCTTCAGGTGTCATGGGGATCTGGTGGTAGGCCCATTTGCAATCAATGGCAGAACGTGGTCGCACCTGTGAGGGAACTGGTAAAATCGGCAATGTTGGGTATGGGGTAGGTGCCCATAATTGTTCATGCGTTTAGTCGACGGTAGTCTCCGCACATGCGCCAGGACCCATCTTTCTTGGGTGTCAAATGTATAGGCATAGACCAGCTACTGGCAGAGGGTTCAATGACGACGAAGCTTAGCAGTTCAGAAATGTGATTTTTAAGGTCGGAGAGGCGCTCAGGACAAAGTCGACATGGTTTACTGGAGGTCGGGGGACCTGGTGTGAGGCAAAACTTGTGAACCGTGCAGTTGGTGACTACAGAAATGTTGCCGGCAGCACGGGAGGTGGTTTGTTTACAATGTGTAGTGGACGGGGCAGGCAAGGCATGGTCGTGGTGTTTTGAACCGCTCAGCGGATCCGACGGGAGCCAAGGCGGCAAAGTGTCCCAGGAATCAACGCGACAAGATGGCCGCCAGCCCGAAGCAGTGGCACCGTGGTCAGGTCAGCTTGGTAGAGCTCATGAGCCGTTAGTGAGTCCATTGTTCAAGGGTGCGGCCTGTGGTAGCACGGTCACGGGCGAAACGCTTGACGTGAGTGCACTGTTTGTGTTGTCAGTGGTGGTCGCACAGTGGCACGCAGGAGCTGAAGTTACATAGTTTGAGGTGCTGTTCGTGAGGGGAAGGGTATGAGCCATCAGTTCGGGAACATGTGACACTCATTGCGCATGCACAGTTGTGTCCGACCGAGTGTCAAACTCTGCCGTGTTAGCAGGGTGTGGCCCTGCGGAACCGTCAGTACATGTTATGGCAGTCTTGATAGCACAGTTGCGAGGGATAGCGGGTGGTAACACACGGAGGGTCGATTGCTGGGACTGCAAGCAGATTCAGCGCACTTACTGACCTTGCTGTAGTGTCTGTAATTCCCTTGCTGCATCAGAGAGCTGGAGCTGTGTTTCGTGGAGCCGGAGGGAGACCTCAAAGTTTTCCTTGCGTTGGCAAGCGACGTGTTCCAAGCTCAACAAGGCACTTGTGCATGGTTTCTTGTAATGTCGTCGACAAGAGACGAGCATGTATGGATGAGATAAGCCCACTTCGATGTGTCACGGGGAGGGGGGGGTGCTTGCTCGACGGAGCACAGGGGAATTGAGTCTTGGACAGATGATGAAACACGGTGTTTCACACTAGGTCTGGTGAAAGTTTGTGGTGTTGCAAGAAGTCAATGCCTAGTATAGGTTCGTCAATTCTGCACACTAAAAAAGTTCATCAAGTTTGCAGTTTGCGGAGAGTAGTTTAGTCGAATTCACGGCTTGCAGTGAAGTATGACGAGGGCGGAGGTTCGACAACGCTAAGAACATAGGCAGCAGCGAAACTTCGGCGCCTGTGTCCACTAGAAAAAGCTATCCCGACAAAATGTCTTTAATGTAAAGTCATCTGCAATTGTCCGGTTGTTCCCGGACAGAATGGAGCACTGGTGGGTGCCTGTCAATTGTGCGCAGGAAATGGTACCCGGACCTAACTGCGATTGGAGTTTGGGAAGTAGCAGGATGGTCTGAGTTCCGTGACACCTCACCAAACCGTGTGTGGGAGTAACAGTACGGATAGTGCGGTTGCATTTCCTGCGAAACATTCCTTGCCAGTGGCAGTGGCCGAGGTTCGGTGGCTGCAGCAGGTTCAGTTGCAGGAGGGGGCATGACCATGGGCAGAGCCGGTGATGTCCCAGTGGCTTGCTTACTGCTTCCCGGAGCGAGTGAAATGGTCGGAGCAGTACGGCCCCGGCTGCGTCCAGCCGAAGGATGATGAGCCTGAACCTGAGACTTGTAAGGTAGGCACTGGCTGGCGAAATGGAGCAGTGATGCATCATGTAGCTTGTCAGCAATTGTCATTCTTTGCTCGACAGGTTCGGGAGACCTTTGAGCCAGAGCACAGCGGATGTTAGGTGATAGTTTATCTGAACAGATGGCGAGGAGAGCCGTGTCAGAGAGTAGATCGGTGCTGACCAGGTCACATAGCCGCCTCCAAAGCTGGGAAGGTTTGTCATTGCCTAGTTGCTTGACAAGGAGCACTTGCCGCATTGCTGCCTTAGTTGAGCATGCAAGCCGATGTAGAACTGTCTTTTTGGCTAGAGTGTACCGGGTAGCAATCAAGTCCTCCTGATCGTGCAGGTGAGTGATGAGGCACAGAAACCTGGTTGAGTCATCGAGTCTGTAATAGTCGAACACTTCGTCCACAATTCTGAACCAGGTTGTAGCTCTGTCGGGATTAAATGGCGGCAGCATTGGTAAGTGTTGTAGAATGTTCGGAAGAACAGGTTGAGTTGAGTTCGGCGGGGCACTGCCTAAATCGAGCTGTTGTTGCTGTAGTATTCCAGGAGAGTATTGTTGCTGTAGTATTCCAGAAGAGTATGCCTACAGGGAGATCCGTAAGAAATAACTGCACATTCGATGAGAGAGGGCACATGTGGTGGGAACAAAAGCGTTTGATAGCCAGAGTCATGCACACTCCTAATCTCACTTTTTGTTGTACGTTCGAAAACGTCCGGCGAAATTGGCAGAATCATCAAGTGAGAGGCATCGTGTTGCAGTCCTGGTGGGTGTACATTGCCCGCAACACAATGCATGGTGATCACAAAATCCAGCGTCAGGTGCTGGGCTGAAGTCGTCGTTCGAATGCTGTGTCAAAGTAATACACGCGAAAATAACCATCGTGGAGGTCGCGGACGCAGTAAAACGGCGAAAACAGAAGACGTTACAACTCGGGGTCACCAGTGAGGAGGGTGTTCAGGTTGGTTGCACCAGTAATCACACCCATTTAGCAATAGTTCATTTATCAACCTTAACTCGTAGAAGGATCACAAAGAACTGACTTTTAAGTCAGAACAGCCAAAGTTAAAGCTTAAATTCCAAAGATGAATACATATTGATGTTGGTGTCGATTTCATTGGCACCACACATTCAATGAAAATAAGAGAGAGAGTTGCTCTCATTAAAATCTTCATCTGTATCTTCTTTTCAGGTACTGATGAGAACAAGACCTGCTCTTGCCTAATATTTTTAGACTCTACTACACAAAGTCAAAACGAATGGTTTCTTGCTAAAAGAAAGTAAAACCAAGAAACTTTAGCTTGAAGGAGATCCCTAACCACCATGAATTAGAAACTGCTAAATTTTTCGGTTTTACTATTCACAATTTGATGTGGGAACTACATTCCAAAAATGTACCAGATAGGCTATCAAGAGTTATTTATTTAATTATAAATTTAAAAAGACAAGTTCCAGATAAATATGTAAGATCAGCATACTTTGCTCCCTTCCAAAGCATTGTATAATATGGAATTTTATTGTGGGATAGTAGTAGTCACATAAATGACACTTTATTTTTGCAGAAGAAATTATTAAGATTAATTACTTATTCTGGTAAATCAGAACACCGTAAACCTTTGTTCGTTCAACTGCAATGTCTGACAGTAGTAAACCTATTCATTTATAATGTTATGTTGTACATTAGAAACAATCAAGAATGAGATTTTATCTCTGCAGTGGAGTGTGCGCTGACATGAAACTTCCTGGCAGATTAAAACTGTGTGCCCGACCGAGACTCGAACTCGGGACCCATGCCTTTTGCGGGCAAGTGCTCTACCATCTGAGCTACCGAAGCACGACTCACGCCCGGTACCCACAACTTTACTTCTGCCAGTATCTCGTCTCCTGCCTTCCGCGCATGAGTCATGCTTCGGTAGCTCAGATGGTAGAGCACTTGCCCACGAAAGGCAAAGGTCCCAAGTTCGAGTCTCGGTCAAGCACACAGTTTTAATCTGCCAGGAAGTTTCATTAGAAACCATGTTTCAAAATTTGTATTGAGAAGTGATATTCATAGCTATAATACTAGATATAGAACATGGGTACACATGCCACATCATAGACGATGTAAGCACAGCACTCCTACCCATTCCTTGAACTAAGGATGTTTAACAGACTAAGAAAAAATTTTAAGGTATTGCCTGTAAATATTTTTAAAACCAAATTGTATACGCTACTAGTAAACAATCCTTTTTACACTGTTGAGAAATTTTTTGAACATGAAAGTACTGCTGTGCAACATGTAGTTTCTCCTTTAAGCATTTCAAGTAAACTAAAGTACACTGAGAAATGTACACTCTTGACTTTGTCTATTGTTGTAACAAGCTGAATGACAATAAAATTTTATTATTGTTTTTATTTTTATTATTATTATAATACCTGGGTGTAACACTTTGTAAGTATATGAAATGGAATGATCACATTGGTTCTGTCGTGGGTAAAGCACATGGTAGTCTTCAGTTTATTGGTAGAAAATTGGGTAAGTGCTATCAGTCTACTAAAGACATTTGTAACCAGTTACTTGGGCGACCTATCTTAGAATACTGCTCAAGTGTGTGGTACCCGTAGCACAAAGGACTAACTGGGGATACTAAACGTACACAGAGAAGGGCAGCAGCAATAGTTACAGGTTTGTTTGATCCATGGATGAGTGCTACAGAGATACTGAAGGAACCAGAATGGCAGTATCTTGGCGACAAACGTAAACTATCCAGGACAAATGTAAACTACTGAGAGAAAGTTTGTTAGCAAAGTTTCTAGAACCCGCTTTAAATGATTACTCTAGGGATATACATCATATCGCTCACATAGGGATCGTTAGCATAAGATTAGAACCATTACTGCACGCAAAGAAGCATTCAAACAACCATTCTTCCCCGCTCCATACGCGAGTGGTACAATGGAACGTACCCTTTGCTATGCACCTCACGGTGGTTTGCTGAGTATAGATGTAGACGAAGGAAGGGTGTGAATCTTCCTTAGTAATGGGAAATTAAAACTTGTGCATGTGTCTCCTATCTGTTAAAGATATCAACAGTGCATGACTTACCGCTGAATGTTGTTCTTCCTCTGTCTTGAGCCCGTCCTCTGCCATAAAAATTGGAATTTCTTGGATAAAAGCCCCGTCCTCTCCATCGTGGTTTCCAGTTGCCCCTGCTACCACCTGGTCGCGATGTATCCATGATCACATTAGTAAACTTATTCGTAGGTTAAAACCCTTTTTTTCATTTATCGTTTGTCTCAAGAAATGTGTAAATGTTGGAACCGAAATGTATAATAGAACCTGCAAAATATCTACTTCGTAAACATCCTACATCTCATGTCATAAAGCGCGCTAAATAGAAAAACAACAGACAGTCTCTAAAGCAAAACTCTGCGTGTCGTCGCTAATTGTATCAGAAAACCTGTTGTTGAAATCCCAATGAAAGATAGCAAAGTGTATTCTGACTAGTGGTTTATTTTCTTTCTTTACTCTTGTTTTGACAGTCATATAAGCAGTTTTCAAATTGCGACTGTCAACATCACAATCTTTAACTGGTACCAATAGGATCTCTGAAACGGGAGAGGCTGTCACACAACGTTGTCGCCGAGATGTAAACAATGTGTTGACGTACAGTGTCATTACTGTGTAGTGTTTGTAACAGCAACTTTTAAATGTAGTTGGAGTGTGCTTGTCAGGCGTGTGAGAAGCTAAAAATGATAGACGTCACAGCAAAATTAGTGAGAGGGCCTGTTTACTTGGCTGGAGAAGCCGTGGAATGTTACATTACTTTTTCAAGCCCCCTGCCAGCGTCACATGTAAGATCTCAAAGCAACAGGTAAGATTGTTAAGGGAAGGAGGGAGGAGTGAAAAAAAGACCTTATTGAAGAATATGCCTCGCACAAAAATAAAACGCCTGCAGTGCATCCAGCGACCGGCGAGGACGCAGGCCATCAGAAAATAATATTTGGGGATAGGGGCCCACATAAATAACAGAAGTTAAAGGGAAAAAATCGTGTTGTTGATGTATAAAATAACCACATCCAGCAATATTTTGCAGCAAAAGGAACAGCTGGATTTGGTAGCATGAAAAAGCCCGACCCCCCTAAACAAGCATCTAGGCCTATATCCCTCTTGCTCTATAGATCCCTTATGCAGGAGAACCTTCAGGGACGTGGATCTATTGGAGGCAGCCGTTATGAAAACAGAATCAAGCCATAAAAACTTAATTGTACTATTAATTAACAGTCTATCTCTATTTATTCTAGTACCAGCTAAATATAACAATGTAAATTAAAAAGAAATGTGCTAATTTGGAAAAGAACTACTGCTTCCTCCATTATTTTAAATAGTGGGGTAGCTACTTTTTATATCCTATTTGGAGCCTAGTATTTACTTGATTTTTCTACATTTCATACAAAATAATTACGTACAACTCCATGAAGACTGAGTATTGTTTATAACTTATAGTTGCAGCACTGCTTTGCGACATAAATTTAATATAACTCTTACTTCAGGTGTATTGTAAATATAAAAAACTGACTCATTTCATGTGCTTCCAAACCCCACACAACTGGATCCATGGAGCATGAAATAAAATCAATATCAATTGACATTACTGCTTGCTATGTAATTTATAGGAGGACTTTTCAGTCCATGAACCTATTTAGACAATTTGTTGAGAGAATTCAGTATGTTCAAATAATCAGATTGAGATGAGAAATAGCTCTGACAGAAATAACACCCAACCAAATCATTGGCCACCATATTCAGTGATTGTTTACTTATTGCAGCAGCAATCATTCATACCCACCAGTAACCAAAGAGAGGTGCATTAGATTTACTTGTACAAGCATTACCAGCAGACATTAGATTTAAAATATAAAACTTCAAAGGAGATTATTAAATTCATCTGCTCAGCAAAGCTATTTATGATGATTCTTCCATGTGCACTGTAAAAACTGCACTTGAGCTACATTTGTAATCAATCAATGACTGTATTGTAAATATAAAAAACTGACTCATTTCATGTGCTTCCAAACCCCAAAAGACTTAAATTAAAGCAGTAGTAACACCCACTTGCAAAATTGTAGATAAGCGAACCACCTCTAATTTCACCTATTTCAATTCTTGCAGGCTTGTTACAGTACTGACATTTATCTCATCAGAACTTGTTATTGCCTCTTAGTTCAGTTTTCATAAAGACCTCAAATGAAGTCTGATAGAGTTAGAACAAGAAACATTGTTCTTGAAATATGTGAGCGTGTTAAAATCTGTATATGAATCACTAAATTGTACGTGCAAACTAAAGTGTTAAGGCATGATGGGATCACTCTAGCTTGGATAAGTGTTATTTTCATGACAAGTGAAGAAGGACCTCACTGACAGATTGTGCATGGCATAATCTTGATGAGAATTTTATCTAGCAGTGATTTTCCAATGGATCATGATGCTCTCAATGTATAATTGAGGTTGCAGTTCAAGTTGCTGGTCACAATCATAATAAGCACTACAATTCTTTTTTATTCCCCCCCCCTCTCCAGAAAGCCCTACATAAGATTACAGCCCCGTGCATGTGACATACAAATACTAAGTATGTGATATTTACTTACCAATTTTAATGTTGGACTCCATTTATTGTGTGATAAGTAATTATTCATTTCATTGCAATTTTCAAATAATTGATGTTGATGTATAGGAGTCATGTCAAATTTTACAATAACAACATTTTTAAGAGAAATATGGAAGTTTATGTTATTTTATACACATATTTGAGATACAACTACTCAAATACTTATGGGTCATTCCACGTCAAAGGGACCAATATTAAAATGTGTCCCCACTCGGCCCTCTCCAAATCTAACGAAATTTGGTGTGCAAGTTCTATATGGCATTAAATGGTCGTATACCAAATTTCAGTCCAGGATCTTCAGCGTTTGAATTTTTAGGGGCTTTTAAAGAGAGGCTACTCATCTTCGCATCACATACGAAGGTGCAAATGTGCCAAGTTTGCTTGGCTTTTTAAAAAGTTCTTGAAAACATTTTGCCATTTGCTTTAATATACATAGACAATGTTTTATGCTGAATCACACCATGACAAAAATTAGGGATTTAGCCACTCATAAGTATAGATAAAAGCCTATAAAGTGGCTAAAAAATTCGTCTCACAATTCTGAGACCCAAGGTTTGGCTAATCACTGCTACTTTTCATATGAATCCATCACACCAAAACTTCAGAAGGTTATTTCTACCTATGATGTCTATATGTGGATCAAATTTAATTAACATTGGATGCCTAGATGAAGAAATATATGTATCTGCAAAGTTGGCCAAAATTATCTACGTGCAAATTTTAGGGTATTTTTGGGGGGCAATAAGTCAACTGTGTCTTGTTCAATTCTTTTTTTTCTTGCCACAGCTGGAAAGAGCATGCCTTAAGCTTTCATAGGTATATTGTGTAATTTTTAGATCTTGCATATTGAAGAGTAAGAATAACTATTGCTAGTAGGGACAATGGATTATTGATAAAGACAAAAAAACTAATTAAATTTGAAGTTGCAAGTCAAAAAATGTGTAATTGTTGTGACTTTTAATAGTACATCATTTGCCTGTGGTTTAGGGATTGTGACTATGCTAATAAGAAGTGTTTTTGCATTATTTTACAGTATAGAATATAAATATAATAACACTTAACAAAATGCTCTTAAGATTATAAAATCTAGATCATAATGGAACATTATGTTGCTTTATAATGTTTTAACCCTACAATGTATGGTGATGCATATATGCATTGTCACTCTTTTTCCATCGGCATTATAAAGCAGCAATAGCTTTTTAAGGCTCTATCCTTAGCAGTGGTACATTGCTGAATCACCTCTTTCAATTATTACAGTATTGCCACTTTTCATAGTGTTGGTCTTCTGTGCGGTGTAATCTTTGGTGTTGAGATTGTACAATCTTAGTGTTCAGTACTGCGTGTTTGAATAATTGATAATCATTGTTGTAGCTGAAGGTAGCCAAATATTGACTTCATACAATTTGTCCAAATTCTGTGATGATAGTATTCCAGACATATGCTTTGAAATGCAAATTTGTATATTTTATGTACAAACAAGCCTGATCCACTACGCTTCAAACCAGAATATGCATGAGCTTTCAAACTTGCTGGTCATTGCACCTGTTACTTTGGTGAATAAGACAGAGCTGATTGTCATAAGTAATCACCTTTTTATCGTGGAAAAAGTCAACTACAGCCAGTTAAGGAAATGTTACCAGTGGACAAGGAGCTTTTACAGTGTAGGTCTAGGCTTGATTTTACGGAAGATGTCCATATTTGTCCATACCGTAATGCCTTGTTGATGACAAAATTTGAGTTACTGCACAAGATTTGCTGCAACCCACTTGGTAAAGAAAAACATCTAATGAAGAAGGCTTTAACACCAGTAACCATTGCAATTTCTGACAGATTGAAGTTACTGACTAATGAAATTTTTAAACCTGGTTGCAAAATTGGTACCAAATGTAGTCATGAAGTGGCCCAAAAAGAATCATCCCACCAGAATAAGCCAGAATCACCGTCCACTGAAGACATGGATGTTGTTGATGCTTACTTTACTGCTAATACTTCATTATCATAAATTGGAGAGTCACCATTAAAACTTCAACGTGAAGAGTCACCATTAAAACTTCAACGTGAAGAGTCACCATTAAAACTTCGATGGATCAGCAAAAGGGATTCAAGAGACCGGCTACACTGTACTTCTTCACACTCTTCTAGAGTATTGCTGCATAATATGGGACCCTTACAACATGGCGTTGATGGAGCACATCAGCAAATTTCAAAGAAGGGCAGCTCATTTTGTATTATCAAAAATTAGATTAGAGTGGTTAGCCATCATTAAAAAAGGGCATTCTTTGCTGTGGCCACGTCTTTTCTTGAAATTTCAGTCACAATCTTCCTCCACTGAATGCAAAAATATCAGCATAATAAAATTAGAGAAATCGGAGCTCACATGGAAAGACTTTAAGTGTTTGTTTTATCTGGCTATGGTAAAGAAATATTATGAAAGCAATTCAATGAACCCTTTTCCAAGCATTTAAGTGTGAATTGCATGGCAGACAGTAGATGCACCTGTGGTATCCTGGTAATTGCAAGGTGTTTTTATTTCACTCCATCCTAATGATTTGGTTTCAGATTGCATCAGGTTGGTTTTAGGTTTAGTTCATTTTGATGGAACCAAGTATCAAGTTTTTCTGAGCATTTTTGACACTTACTGGAATTTTTTCACGCACCTCATTTTCAATTAGAACTCTGGTATCATCAGCAAATAAAACTGAATGAACAACAGTAGAAAATGGTAGGTCATTTACCAAAAAAAGAATG
This sequence comes from Schistocerca gregaria, assembly GCF_023897955.1. Classification (NCBI taxonomy): domain Eukaryota; kingdom Metazoa; phylum Arthropoda; class Insecta; order Orthoptera; family Acrididae; genus Schistocerca; species Schistocerca gregaria. The sequence goes on along the minus strand of NC_064920.1, from coordinate 320,564,160 downwards.
TATTGAATCTTGTGTTACTCCTTGGAAATTGTCTGTTTGAGGAGTAATTGCGTGAAACTGAAGTTACAGTTACTCCTTTTTTTCATTTCTGATAAGAGCTGAACCATTGTAAAACTGTGTACCTGATTCTGTATATCTGAAATTTGTGGAGTCAGTCACTAAATGTCCGCCTCCAGTACCTGAGTGGTCAGCGCGACAGAATGTCAATCCTAAGGGCCCGAGTTCGATTCCCAGCTGGGTAGGAGATTTTCTCCACTCAGGGACTGGATGTTATGTTGTCCTAATCATCATTTCATCCTCATCGACACGCAAGTCGCCGAAGTGGCGTCCAATAGAAAGACTTGCACCCGGCGAACGGTCTACTCGATGGGAAGCCCCAGTCACACAGCATTTCTTTTTTTTTTTTTTTTTTTCTTTTTTTTGTGCATTTGCTTAATAATTCAATTGATGTGATCAGAGGAAATTATTCTGACTGGGAGGAAATCACATGTGGGGTTCCCCATTGCTCACTCTTAGGTATATCATTGTTCTTTATATATTTCATTGATCTCCAATCTAATATACAACAAGCAGGATTAGTTCATTTTGCAGGTGAGACATGTATTATAATCAATCCAAGCAAATATACAGCAATGGAGAAAATGGTAAACAGCATTCTTAAAACTGTCATTGACTGGTTTTCTGTGAATGGTCTCATTCTCTATTTTTAAAAAACACAACAATGCACGATCCATGTAGTATCAGTGAGCGTGCGGTCCGTGTGTAGAATGGATAAGGCATGTGATATGTGTGAGTTTGACTGAGGGCAGATTGTGATGGCCTGAAGGCTCGGCATGAGCATTTTGAAAACTCCATGACTTACCAGATGTTCAAGGAGTACTGTGGTGTTTTCAACACAAGGTGAAACCACACCGAGATGTCGTTGGGTTTAGTGGCCACCCCTCATTACAGATGTCAGACATCGTAAGTTGGTCAGACTGGTAAAACAAGACAGGCAGTGAACTGGGGTGGAACTAACAACAGACTTTAACACTGGGCAGAGTACAAGTGTGTGTGAACACACAGTGCACCAAACACTCCCAGTGACGGGTCTCCACAGCTGATGACCCATGCATGTGCCGATGTCAACACCACGACATTGGCAACTACTAGTGAAATGGGCATGTGGTCATCAGCACTGGACATTGGCATAGTAGCAGAGCTTTGGATGGTCTGATGAGTCCAGGTACCTTCTTCATTAATCCATTGATCCACAGGAGCTTGGGCTAGGCACCATGACGGCCAAGGAGTATTGTACACTGGTTGCAGACCATATACACTTTTTCATGATGATCACGTTTTCTGACAGCAGTACTATTTTTTAACAAGATAATGCACTATGTCACAAGGCCAGAAGTGTGATGGACCAGGATGGTGATGGAGTGGTTCAATCAAACACATCTGGGATGCGGCGTCATAGCTCAAGGTACCCCCCCCCCCCCCCCTGTCGTCCAAAATTTATGGGAATTAGGTGACAGGCACCCTGTTCCCACTACAGCACTACACAACACTCTAGACCACCATGCAACCACAGTCTTTTTACTTCTCTCCTTGTCTGCTGCCCCCCTCCCCCCCCCTGTCCCCATCTATCCTACTGACTGCAATTAGCTGCCCTAACATCTCCACCTCGTTCTTGTACACTCCCATAAGCACCACTTTCCCTGCTGCACCCCTACCTTGCTTTCCCTCTGTCTCCCCCCCCCCTCCCCGCCCACCAAATTCTCCTCATCAAGCCATTGGCACACGGGACAAGGCAGCTAATGTTGACTTGTACACAACGGGATATCCCATCTCATAAGACACAGTACTGTCGGCAGACAGTGCGAGCTGGTTGCCCCCTGTGGGTTTGGGTGATAGAATTGGTTGAAGGTATTCTTACCTGTCACACGAGGCAACTAAAAGGATTCTCCTACTTTTCAGTCTCATAAACTGTAGTCCCCTTTTAGGGTGTGACCACCTTTCAAAATTCTACGGACATGCAGGCCATTTGGGGAAAGATGCCTTATGTGGCATATCATGTATCAATTGTGCACTGAGACCTTCTGCACCTCTGTAATGGAAATGTAATTGCACCCATCATCCAGGCTTTTGAACAAGAAAGTCTTACAGGATGCTTACGTTTCACCCATTGTGCCCTCCGATATATTAATGGATCTCTTTACACCCAATATCCAGTGTGGTAGCCAGTCTGTCGTGGAAGGGTCAGTGTGCACGCTTTTGATTGTAGTCCCTTGACAACACAGGAATCACACTGCTGATGCCTGAGCTGCAAACTTCCCATGAATGCCTAGGAGTAGATGTTCGTCTTCTTGGGGCATCAGGACTCCTCCTTGAAACTTAGTTTGTGCAAGGTGTGATGGCGAATCCTTTTTAACAACAAAGCATCTATTTTTCATTGAACACTTGGAAGACAAGTTTGGGGAAGTGTCAGGAACGTATAAAATGAGGAATGAATCAGTCCTGTAAAAAGAGCCTTCCCTCCTCACTCATATTCATTGCATGCCTGTGACAAGCTGGGTGATGTCCCAGTTTTAGTCACCCCCCATAAGAGTTTAAACATGGTCCAGAGGATTATATTCCATAGAAATAATCTCATGCAGTCCAATGACGAGTTGTGTACCAGTCTACAGTGACAAGGTGCACCCTGAGCCAGGCATATTTGTAGGGGGCCTAAGGACAACATGGTTGCTACTGGTGCCCTTATCTTGGCCTTTGAAGGTAATTAATTGCCTGATAAGGTCAAGGTGGTGATATACTGTCGTGACGTTAAACCCTATGTTCCTCCCCCATGTGGTGCTTTAAATGTTGCAAGTTGGGGCACGTCCTGTCATTGTAACGCCAGCCCCATGTGTCGGGACTGTGGACGTCCATCACACACAAACATTCCTTGTGCCCCTCCTCCCATTTGTGTCAACTATGGAGAGCACCATTCCCACTGTTTGGTGGACTGCACTATTTTTCAGAAAGAGAGGAAAATAATGTATTATTAAACACCGGACAAACTGACCTACACAGAGGCCAAAAAGAAATATGATTGCCAAAATCCTGCATTTGTGATATTGTTATATGCTGTAACTACAATGATGTTGCCCTCTGTGGCGATGGTGAAACCGCCGGCTGTGTCTTGTATAGTGGGCCGTGAGGGCCGCCAGACTACGCCTGCCCCCTTGATGGTTGGGGGCACTCCTCCTCCTGTTGCTCCTCGAACATCATCTTCAGCAGCAACACTCCCCCCCCCCCCAGAAATCTGGTACATTGGTCCCCACCCCTCAGCCAGTGAAGCAACAGCCTCCTCCGGCTCCTCTCACAAGGAAGGAGTCCCTCGGGACACTGCCTTCCAAGACCTCTGGTGCTGTGAAGCTGGACACCAGCCAGTGGCAGAAGGATCCACAGGCTGCTGGTCATAGAGCTTTACAATCCTCATTGGTTCCTGAGATGAACTCAGAGAAGCCCTCCCAGCCAGAGAAAATGAAAGAGAAGTGAGGACAGGAAAAAGAAAATGAGATCCAGGGGATTCCACACCACCGCTTCCTGCAGGCTACAGTTCTGAGGATGAGATGGAGATCCTAGTGTTCAAGGACCCATACCTCCCCAGAGCCTCAGAGCTAATGGACACAACCACGACAAGCACTCGGCCGATGGCAGCAGGTGACCCTGGGGCATAAATTGCCTCTTCGGTCCCTTCATGCCCTCCCTGTACATTGATAGCTTAATCCTACTGTGGAATTGCAGTGGTTTTTTCCACCACCTGGCTGAGTTACGACAACTCTTTAGCTCTTCCCCTGCTTTCTGCACTGCTCTTCAGGAAACATGGTTTCTATCGGTGTGGATCCCCACCCTTTGTAGCTATCAGGGATATTACAAGAATCATACTGATTATGACAGGGTGTCAGGTAGAGTATGTATGTATGTATGTACTTGATTCTGTATATAGCAAATCTGTGCCTCTCCAAACAACTTTAGAGGTTGCGGCTGTCAGGATAAGGACAATGCAGGAAATTACGTCAGCAATGTCTGCCTTTGCGTCTGACCTAATTTCAAGTTTTATTTGAGTTGGGTTTTTTATCACTCAGTCTAAGAGTGCGCACCTAGCCTTATCTCCCAGGCCTTCACCTTACCTGCATTTTAACTTTTTCTCACTCCTTCTGGTGCTGTCTGTTCTACTTGGTGTTCGTCTTTTCACCATCTGTGTTTCTCTTACTTTATGTTTTTATTCTGGAGAGATTTTAGTGTATTGCAGAGTAGCCCAGGCTGTCTTCTATATTGTAGTAATAACTTCTACTGCTATTTTGTTATAGTTAATGTTTTCAATTTTGCCTAGCTACTTTCATTTTTTACTTCAATATGGTTACAAACATAGTTTTACACATTTTGTTTTTTCCCTGGATTTTGAGTTATAGAATTCCTTTGGGGTACGGTTTTAATCTGAGACCTCTATAATTAATCTCCAAATCAACCAACCAAGCGAGGTGGTTGTCTCATTTATTTGGCTTGCAAACAATATAGTTTGTTCACAAAAATGAACTTGAATAGAATCCTTCATTAGCTCTGTTAAAACAAACATTTCCTTTCCTGACCATATGCTAGTCATGTTGTTCTCTCTGTGGTATACATAAACAAAATCTTTAATATCTGTGAACATGTAATAAGATAAAAATAGAAGATTTGTGGCCACTTAGGAAAGACATAAAAGTTCACCAAATCAACACACTCGCTCCTGACAAAGAACTCCCTTCTATTTACATAACATCAACTTTTACAAAAAATATTTCTGTTAATTTTGAATGAAACTCCCACAACCTTTTACAGAACAAGATAAGAAAAAAGGATTTTGACATAGCAGGACATGCTGTTGTTATGTCCCAGTGCTTCAACTATCTACACTGTGCTATAATTCACCTTTGCTTAGTCTCTTTTTCTTTACTTTTCTCTCTGAAATGTTATTGGCATTTATATAATAAATTATAATAAGGGTGATACATTTTTATGAATCCTAAATAGGTTGTTGCTTTAAAATGGCTTACTCCCATTACCCGCGAGTTGTAACACCAGTAGGACATTTCTCGTCATTTTATTACAACAAATCACATCAATAATGATTCATTTTCGAGACATTCAACGTGCTGATGCTTAAAAACGGCATATATTCGTAGCGTGTAACATATAACATAAAACCCCTCAAATATGAGCTTCTGCTGAAAATGACAGGTACAGTAAGGCATCTTGTTTTCTGCTTGTGACATAAGAAGCATTCTTGCTTCCTATTGGTTCTACTTTACACGGAACATTACGGAAATATCACAGAACATATTTTTGTATTTTGTGAGTAAAAGTGGCTTCTCAACAAGAAATAGTAGAAAGTGACATCACAAAACTTGTAGAGAGTGATGTCAATATTAGCTACCACATCCTGTGTGTTGATGGCATTACCTCCACCATCCAGCTTGCTTCTCCCATCCTGCACTGCTGCTCGTAGTCTGGCCTCAGCAGCCCGAAACTTTTTGTTGTGTGTATCTGTGACTTAATCTCTCTGCCTTGTGATGAGTAGCTATTTATTCTTTTCATAATATTGTCATTCTTGCATAAAATATAAACACAAGTTGTAGACTAGGCTGCTGCATAAGCTTTTGGACGTGGCTCAATATTTGACTGCATTATATTATGTACAAAATTTTCAGAGACAATCTGACTTGATGTTAAAGTCTAGAGTGAACTGGATTAATCGGAATAAATTCTTATTATAACCTTATAAGATGACATTATATCAGATGATGAATTATTATTTTAATAAAATAATACCATTAGTCCATTCTGTCACGAAATAACCAACTAAATTTATTCTGAATTAAGTATTTAGTAGCTGATTCTAAGAATGACTTTGGATAGTAGGTCCATAATACAATGCATTTTCAACAGCTTTTAATGCAAGGAGCATGTCAATAAATTTATTGTAAAATACCAGCTGTGTTAATAATTCAATTATTTCTTGAATTGTTGTGTTATTTTCTTCCATAGAAAGATGCAGCTTCATTATAACAATCAAATAGATTTTTTCGAAGTAGACTGAGACATTTATTCTAATTTCAGCGACATATTTGAGAGCTTGGCATGGGCAAGTGCCCAAATACACTGCCAGTGTACTACAAACAACAAAGTTGCATATCCAGAAACCAGCTCTGTTACACCTGAAGAGCTGTCAACAGCTAATGCTGGTAAGTTATAGTTTTATCATGCTATTTAATTATAACAAGAAAGAATATTTAAATAATTATTTTCCATCTAATTTGTTTTTTCCTTTTTACAATAAACAGTTTGGTCTTTTCCCTTCACTTTTTTCTCCAAAGCTTTGCTCTCTGCTATTTTGTTGCGTTTACATTTCCTTTCAGGGAAAGTAGTTGGTCTAAATTCAGTTAGCTACATAAGTGATAAACCCCGGAACAAGACAAACAACGTAAACCATTTTAAATAACAACGTAATAACACTCTGCTGCAGAGTGAATGGCTGTGGTGAAGTCATGTCTCTGCAATAACTTTTCTTCCGGGAGAGCTAGATCTGTAAGGTATACAGGAAAACTTTATGAACTTAGGAAGGTAGGAGATGAGGTATTGACAGCACTTAAGCTGTGAAGGTGAGCTGTGAGCTGTGCTTGGATAGCTCAGTTGGTAGAGCTCATTCATACGAAAGGCATAAGCCTCAGATTCATTTTTAGAATGAATCAGTATATATTCACAACATTTGGATTTTAAGGATGAATAGAAGAATTATTTCCAGTTGTATACAAATGCAATTTATCCGGTTGCTGTTCATGGTATAGGCATAACAGTCCTTCTGAATGTGTACTATTCTTGACATTTGTAGTGTAGGATATGGGTGTAGTGGGATTTACACTGGCAGCTGTGCAGGATAAAGCATTTATTAAAATGATAAATATCTTCATCAGGTTAGCTTCCATTAGGAAAGTGGGTGCTCTCAGTGACTGTTATGTAATTTATAAATGATGGAGCATAGCAATCAATACTCAAAGAACTGTGACTGCCGCCCAAACAACTGGGAACTAACATGCATCGAGATTAAAAAATAATGCATTGAAAATGGCTATGCACTAGCCGAAATCTGGCTGTCTGTAATAAAACCTGCAAAAAAACTGGACAACTGATTGGTGCACTCTATCATTTATAGATAAATACTTCCTCAACAAACCACAGGAACAGATATTCTACAGTGATATTTGCCCAGTTTTAGTTCTTGAGCAAATTGGGCATCAGAATATCACAAATAAATTAAAGAATCCTTAAACAAGATTATAAAATACCCTAGTGTTAGATAATGGCCCAATGACACATAAGGAGCACCAACAAGAACAAAATACAGATGAAAATATTCACTCTCTTGGCATATAGACATTACAATTGGGCATCACACAATGTAACAGAGCAAACACATAAAATCAGTCACATCTTCAAATGACAGTAACAAATACCAGAAGTAGAATCAGACTTTGAGCACTCAGGCTTTGCAGTCGAACACCAACTCCATATAGTAGAACAAATGAATAACAACATATACCTTATCTCTACCAGTACCTCCACCAACTACTCATTCCTATTCCTTTTTCTACTTGTACATAAATACTTTTGTATTAAAGGAGACCACTTACCATACTGGCACCATGTAGGCACATGAGTGCACACTCATACACACTTGTGTGTGTGTGTGTGTGTGTGTGTGTGTGTGTGTGTTTTACTCTAGCTCCTCAAAAGATAACTCTGAAAGCTAGTGAGTTTTCTTTCTTTTGTGTGTGCCTATCAACACTTCTTCTTTTGAGTGAATGGTCTCCTTTAATCCAAAAATATTTACATTGTACAAGAACCTTTCTATAATATTTCTTATTACTGCCACTGGCACTGACACTACAGTAAACAGTGCTACAATTCTACCTACACTATGAATAACACTAACCGTGCAATTTTCTGCAGTTAAATTATATACTACACTATGTGATCAAAATTAAAATTATCTGGTCACCTGGCTCAAAATGACTTAAAAGTTCACGGCACCCTCCATCGGTAATACTAGAATTCAGTATAGTGTTGGCCCACCGTTAGCCTTGATGACAGCTTCCACTTGGAGGCATATGATCTATCAGGAGCTGGAAGGTTTCTTGGTGAATGGCAGTCCAGTCTTCATGGAGTGCTGCACTGAGGAGAGGTATCAATGTCGTTCAATGAGGCCTGGCACAAAGTTGGCGTTCCAAAAAATCCCAAAGATGTTCTGTTGGATTCAGGTCAGGACTCTATGCAGGCCAGTCCATTACAGGGTTGTTATTCTCATGTAACCACTCCACCACAGGCTGTGCACTATGAACAGGTGCTCAATACTGTTGAAAGATCCCGTTGCCATCCCCAAATTGCTCTTCAACAGTGGGAAGCATGAAGGTGCTTAAAACATCAATGTAGGCCTTTGATTTGATAGTTCAAGCAAAACAACAAGGGGTGCAAGCCCCCTCCATGAAAAACATGACCACACCATAACACTACTCCCTCCAAATTTTACAGTTGGCACTACACACGCTGGCAAATGTGTATAGCTGTTGGCCTAGCCTCACCAACAGTTTGTACAAGCTGCTCAAATGTATGGTGAGCTGACACTTATATTGGCTCTGTCCCAAGGTGTTTTTCGCCAAGGTCACTCCGCCGCTGACAACTTGGTCTGCCATCTGAATGGCCTTTTCCCTCAGTCAACACTTTATTGCCAACTTTTTTGATCTGATGAAAGCCTACGATACCACTTGACGACACTACATCCTTGCTACTCTGCACAAGTGGGGTCTCCAGGGCCCGCTTCCAATTTTTATAGGGAACTTTTTGTCACTTCGCACTTTCTAAGTTCAAGTTGGTGCTTCACACAGTTCACCACATATCCAAGGGAATGGGGTCTCACAGGGCTCTTCTGTACTCAGTGTCCCACTGTTTTCAGTGGCTGTCAATGGTCTCACAGCAGCGGTGGGGTCGTGGGGTCATCTGTATCCCTGCTCTTATATGCTGAAGATTTTTGTATTCCTTTCTGTTCCTCTTCTATTGGAGTGGCTGAACATCGACTGCAGGGAGTTATATGAAAGACGCAGTCATGGCCCCTCACTCCTCCGCCAAGACTAGCGCCATGCACTTCTGCTGTTGTCATACTGTCTGCCCACATCCGGAACTTTACCTCAATGACCAACTACTTAACATAGTGGAGACTTAGCAGTTTTTAGGACTGGTTTTCGACGCTTGATTTTCTTGGCTTCTTTATCTTTGTCAGCTTAAGGGAAAGTGCTGGTGGGATCTCAACATTGTCCAGTGCCTGAGCCACGCTGACTGGGGTACAGATCGCCCTGCATTCCTGCAGCTGTACAAAGCCCTTGTGCAGTCCTGTCTTGATTATGGGGGCCTAGCATATGGTTTAGCACCACCATCAGCATTTTTTTCTCCTGGACACTATACACCACTGTGGAGTTCGATTTGCAACATGAGCTTTCCGAACAAGCCCAATGAAGAGCCTCCTTGTGGAAGCTGGAATTTCTCCATTGCAGATCATGCAGCAACAACCACTGATTGCACATTATACTACCCACATTTGTAGTTTGCCTCATCATCCAAATTACCATCTCCTTTTCTCTAACACGGAAATCCATGTCCCGCAATGGTGGCCCTGATTGGGGATTCCAATTGCAGTCCATGTTCAGTCACTTCTTACTGAACTCAATACTTTCTATCTCCCTCCTTTCCTGTGGCTCTACTCATGTACATCTCCATGGTCCATGCCTTAGCCACATCTTCGTCTGGACCTATTGCAAGGCCCAAAAGGCTTGGTTCCACCTGAGGCCCTCCACCAGCAATTTCTCTCTACTCTCAGCGAGTTCCAGGGCTCTGAAATAGTCTCCAGCAATGGGTGTATGGTTGATGGTCAAACAGCACTCCTTTCCAGATGGCTGCAGTGTTTTCATTGGTAGCCGTCTCTAGCGCTCATGACCATATCCGCTCCTGCACAAGTGAGACATTCGTCATCTGTAATGACACCTTAAGCAGCCTACAAGCTGTCAACCAGTGCTTCCATCACTATCCTTTGATAACAACTATCCAGAAGACTCTTTATGCCCTTGGAAACAGTGGAAATTCAGTGCCCTTCATTTGGGCCACAGGACATGCTGAGATCCTGGGAAATGAACATGCTACCAGTAAACCAGCTCTGGGAATAGGCACACTGGAAACTGGTCACTGATTTTCAGGATCTGGAATACTGAGTGGCACCCCTCAGTATACCAAATAAACTACATGTTGTCAAGGAGACAATGAATGCATGGCAGTCATGCATGCTACCCACTCGCAGGGACTCCGTTGTCATTTGTCAGCTCTGGTTGACTCATGGTCATCTCCTCCATTGCGAAGACCCACCTCAGTGGCACAGTGGTCCCCACTAGACTGTTATCCATATCTTCTTGGACTGCCTAATTTTAACCTTCCCACCACACTGTCTAGGGTATTGGGAGACAGTGCCTCAATGGCTGATCTGATTTTACATTTTTTTCATGAGGGGGGGCTTTTCATCACACAGTCTAAGGCTGGGTGTCTGGCCTTCTCTCTCAGGCCTTCACCCTCTCTCCATTATAACTCTTCCTCATTCTTTCTTTCCTGTTTGTTTGCCTTGGTGTTTGTCTTTTCCCTACCTGTGTTCCTCTAGCCTTGTCTTTTAGGTTGGAGATTTTAATGTGTTGCACAGTGGCTGGGTCGTCCTTCTTTATTCTTGCAGTCAGCCAGCCCAGGCCATCTGCTATATTATTTTAATGTCTTCTACTGCTGAGTGCACACTTTCTCCTTTTGTCTTGCTTCTTTCATTTTCTCTTTCAGTGGTGTTCCCTGTTAGTTTTCCATCTTTTTTTACTCCCCAGACTCTTTTTGGGGAATCATTTTACTCCGCGACCTGTTTGAATGTGGAAAAAGGGCCTGATGACCCCGTTGTTTGGTCCCTTTCTCTCCAACCCAACCAACCATCAAGACGCTATCCATTCCATTCAACTGCTCTTCCAAGTCCTTTGCTGTGTCTGAAAAAATTACAATATCATTTGCAAACCTCAAAACTTTTATTTCTTCTCCCTGAACTTCAATTCCGTCTCCAAATTTTTCATTGGTTTCCCTTACTTCTTGTTCAGTGCACAGATTAAACAACATGGGGGTAGGCTGCAAACCTGTCTCACTCCCTTCTCAACCACTGCTTCCTTTTCATGCCCCTCAGCTCTTGTAACTGCTGGCTGGTTTCTGTACAAGTTATAGATAGCCTGTCATTCCCAGTATTTTATCCCCGATACCTTCGGAATTTCAATGAAAGTACTCCACTCAGCATCGTCAAAAGCTTTCTCTACGTCTACACATGCTCGAAGTGTAGGTTTGCCATTCTGTAACCTATTTTCTAAGAGACACTGTAGGGTCATTACTGCCTCGCATGTGCACACGCTTCTCCAGAATCCATCTGATTTTTTTTGAGGTCAGCTTTTACCAGTTATTCCATTCTTCTACAAAGAATTCATGTCAGTATTTTGCAACAATTTCTTATTGAACTGATAGTTCATTAATACTCACCCTGTCAGCACCTGCCTTCTTTGGAATTGGAATTATTACATTCTTCTTGAAGTCTGAAGGTATTTCGCCAAGCATTTAAAAATCCTATCATTGTGTACTGCACTCAGTTGCAAAATTACATGTCACTGTGTTAGTAGCTGCAGCAGGGGACACCGATTAATTCAGTTCGATTGCTCATACAAATATTGTAGACTGTTATATATTTGAAAATAATTTTTTCTTATACGAGATTCCAGAAGCAGCCACAGCATACTGTTACATACATTTACCCCATTGATTCGAAAGTGTCATAGTATTTCTCGTTAAACAAACATTGTGAAGTCGTAGCAGTAATTTCACTAAATAACACTATATCCCACATTGGAGCTACAAAGAATTTTTATTTTTCAATCTTTCATGTTGAGCAAATTCATCTAGATTTAACAGAAAGATTATTAATTCTGCATGGTAAATCCTCACAGTCTCCATATTGTATGTTTTATGTCACTGTAGTATTGTTTGCAGTTAACTCTATTTGTTACAGAATCGTGGGCAACATATATTCAGTTTTTATGGGACACCACTATAGGCTTAGACAAATCCACTTTGACAGATGTTTCCATTTCCCTTTCTGAGATGGTGCCTTTATTGTTTCCTTTTTCCTGTTCTTCATATATTATTACCTTGCACCATTTCTTTGAGATTCAATTTGGTAATCTCACTAATGCTTGTACATACATGGCAACAAATGTGTGTTTCCAAGCAGATCAAGACATAATTGTGCTACAAAATTTGATACTGGTTATTATTATTGATCGAAAATCATTTTGCCAGCTATGATTTCATTACATAAGACTACTTGCCATAATTTCCCACCTTTGGATCTGTGGACTGAACTTTATCCTGTGTTACAAATTATTTTGAAGGGAAGTTTTAGTGTCTGTGCCAGTGGACATCACAATGGAGGCACTTGAGATGGAATGGACAGTGCAACAAACTAATTCGGACAACTGGTGTGGTGTGGGGGTTTGGTGGGCTGCACGCTCAAAGTGTTGTATGGGCAGATATATTGAAGGCACTGTTTGCTTCCAGGCAACCGTAATGCTGAGTTCAACCACTGCAGACCTTTCCTAGTGTATCACGCCGTGTGCCGTTTCTGTGTGCTTACCTGTCAGCCTCCTGTGCCTGCCATGTGCCATGTGAGCCCTGTCCACATTTCTTCTTAGTTTCAGACTTTCTTTTTCCCCCTTAGGTTGATCTACATGGAAAGTTTTCAATTCCTCTTGTGGGATTCTGTTCGTCTGCTTGTTGAGCCACCGTTGGCCTGACAGTATGCCAGCAGTATTATTTAGCAGCATTGTCACACGTGTGAAGGTAGTAATGTGGCGACAAGAATGGGATGTTCTTACACATGTGATGCTTCTAATTTTTCATCCCTTTTCATAGAATTAATTTTGGACCACCATGCATTTAGCATTTCTGCAATGCTGGGAGAAAATGTTGCATCTACAGAAGTAGGAGCAGGAACAGCATGGGCATATACAGGTGCTTCTAACCCAGAATGGGGAATTGCTTCATACACATGCCATGCAGGTGGCAGATCATGTGTCCACTGTTCAGTTTTCTTGAAGTATATACTGCACTCAAACATTATGAATCACCTTTAAGAAAATTACTTATTGATGCATAACCAACACGGACAGAAAATATCATTCTTGTGCAACACAGCTAGCTCTTTATTCCCATCAAGTAATGAGTGCTGTCGACAAGGGATCTCAGATCGACTCCATATTCCTAAATTTCCAGAAGGCTTTTCATACCGTTCCTCACAAGTGACCATTAATCAAATTGCTTGCATTTGGAGTATCGTCTCAGTTGTGTGACTGGATTTCTGATTTCCTCTCAGAGGGGTCACAGTTCGTAGTGATAGACAGTAAATCATGGAGTAGAACAGAAATGATTTCTGACATTCCGCAAGGTAGTGTCTTAGGCCCTATGCTGTTCCTGATTTACATAAATGATCTAGGTGATAATCTGAGCAGCCCCCTTCGATTGTTTGCAGATGATGCTGTAATTTACCGTCTAGTGAAATCATCAGACGATCGATTCCAATTACAAAATGATCTAGAGAGAATTTTTGTATGGTGGGATAAGTGGCAATTGGCACTAAACAAAGAAAGTGCGAGGTCATCCACATGGGTACTAAAAGAAATCCGATAAATTTTGGGTATACAATAAATCACGCAAATCTAAGGGCTGTCAATTAGACTAAATACCTAGGAATTACAATTATGAGCAACTTAAATTGGAAAGACCACATAGATAATATTGTGGGGAAGGCAAAACAAAGAGTGCGCTCTGTTGGCAGAATACTTAGAAGATGCGACAAACCCACCAAAGAGAGAGCCTACATTACACTTGTCCATCCTCCGCTGGAATGTTGCTGCTCGGTGTGGGATCCTTACCAGGTAGAATTGACGGTGGACATTGAAAAAGTGCAAAGAAGGGCAGCCCGTTTCGTGTTATCGCACAATAGGGGTGAGAGTGTCACTAACATGATAGGTAAGGGGTGGTAGTCACTGAAACAAATGTGGTGTTCTTTGCGGTGAGATCTATTTACGAAATTTCAGTTACCAACTTTCTCTTCCAAATGCGAAAATATTTTGTTGACCCCCACTTATGTAGGGAGAAATGATCATCATAATAAAATAGGAGAAATCAGAGCTCTCACGGAAAGATTTAGGTGTCCTTTTTTCCACACGCCACTCGAGAGTGGAATGGTAGAGAAGTGGTATGAAAATGGTTTGATGAGCCCTCTGCCAGGCACTTAAGTGTGAAATGCAGAGTAACGATGTAGATGCAGATGAGTCTGTAGGAACCAGATTTTACATTGTAAGGCATTTCCAGGGGCAAATGTGGAATCTGTCCAAATTAATTGGTTATGAACTGTATATTAAAACTGAAGAAATTGGGAATTAAGGAGATGAAACCTGGATAAGTTGAAAGGACCAGAGATGGTTGAAAGCTTCCGAGGGAGCGTTGTACAATGGTTGACTAGAACAGGGAAAAAGTGAATGGGTGAAAGGAGAAAATTTTTAAATGAAGCAGGGGAAAAGAAATAAAATGTTTAAAAAATGAGATTGACATGAAGTGCAGTATTGCTAAGAAGGGAATGACTAGGGGGAAAATGATTTAGAAATTTATTTCAGTAGGGGAAAGATAGATACCACGCTTAGGAAAATTAAAGGTGGAGGGCTTGTCCAGAATGCAGTCAGGGTCAGTCTTGATCAAAACAGCACCCTCTGCCCAGTCATGGACACTACTCACCTGAGACAAGCTGGGGGATGTTTCTGTTTCCATCACACCCCATAATAGCTTAAATATAGTCCAGAGTATCATATTTCACAGGGACCTTCTTTTGCAGTCAGATGATGAGCTCTGCACCAATTTAGAGCAGCGAGTTGTCCATTTTATCTGGAGCGTCCACCAGGGTCTGAGGGATCATCAAGTTGCCACGAGTGCCTTCATCTTAGCCTTCGAGGGTGACACATTACCCAAGAAGGTCAAGGTGATGGTCTACCACTGTGACGTAAAGCCATATATCCCTCCCACGATGCGGTGCTTTAAGTACTGGAAGTTCGGCCTTACGTCTTCCCGCTATACTTACAGCATTAGCTTTTGGGATTGTGGATGTCCTTCACATCCCAATACTCCCTGTGCCCCACCTCCCATCCATGTCAACTGCAGAGAGCACCATTCACTTTGCTCGCCAGACTGCAGGATTCTCCAGAAAGAAAGGAAAATAATGGAATACAAGACCATGGACCGACTGACCTACACTGAGGCTAAGAGAAAATATGAGAGGCTACATCCTGTATATATGACATCAATATACGCCGCTGCTATGACAACAGTTCCACCATCTTCCATTCTGCCGTGTACAGTTGGCTCTCAGAGCCATCAGACTCCACCTGCCCCCTTGATGGTGGGAGGCACTTGCCTCTGTGTTGCTCCTGCACAACCTAAATCAGTAGCAACACCCGCCCAACCATTGGGGATGTCAGTCCCCACTTCTCAGCTGGAGAAGTGTAAGTCTTCTTCAGCTCCTCTCACTAGGAAGGGATCCCTTGGGTCACTCCCTTCCCAGGTTCCTACCAGTGACAAAGCTGACAGCCGCCAGTGGCTGAAGCAACCACAGATAGCTGGTCGTAGGGCTTCACAGTCCTCCTCAGTCCCTGAGACTGAAGCAGTAAAGTTCTCCCAGTTGGACAAACCTAAGGAGCAGAGAGAAACCTAAAAAGAAAAAGACCCCAAGAACCAAGGCACTGTGGTGGCATCCACACCACCACTACCTACAAGCTCTGCATCTGAGGATGAGGTGGAGATTCTGGCATCCGCTGAGGACCTAGCTCTCACTGGGCCCTCAGACACAATGGATGTCAATTGCACAGGTACTAATCTGGTGGAAGCAGGTGATCCTGAGGCATAGACTGCCTCATTGAGTGTTTCATGCCTTCCCAGTCTCATGATCATGTAATCCTCCAGTGGAATTGTGGAGGTTTTTTCCACCACCTGGCTGAGCTACGGCAACTGTAAAACTTTACACCTGCTTCCTTCATTGCCCTCCAGAAAACCTGGTTCCCGGCATTGCCGACCCCTGCCCTCCACGGCTATAAGAGACATTACAGGAACCGTAGTGACTATAACAGTGTGTTAGGTGGAGTTTGTATCTATGTCCTGAACTCAGTATGTAGTGAACCTGTGCCCCTTCAAACCCCTCTTGAAGCTGTGGCTGTCAGGATAAGGATGATGCACGAAATAACTGTCTGCAATGTATATCTTCCTCCAGATGGTGCAATACCCCTGAATGTATTGGCTGCACTGATTGGTCAACTCCCTAAACCTTTCCTACTTTTGGGAGATTTTTAACACACATAACCCCATGTGGGTTGGCACCATGCTTCCTGGCCAAGGTAGGGAGGTCGAAAAGTTACTGTCACAACTCGACCTCTGTCTCTTAAATACAGGTGCTCCCACACATTTCAGTGTGGCACGTATTCAGCCATTGATCTCTCGGATTGCAGTCCTGGCCTTCTCCCATCTGTCCACTTGAGAGCACATGACGGCCTGTGTGGGAGTGACCAGTTCCCCATCTTCCTATTACTCCCCTGGCATCATGCCCATGGATACCTACCCAGATGGGCTTTAAACAAGGCAGACTGGGAAATCTTCACCTCTGCTGTCACCGCTGAATCTTCCCCCACATGGTGCCATCGATGTTGTCGTTGAGCTCGTCACTACAACATTTGTTTCTGTGATGGAAAACTTGATCTCTAGTTGTTTAGGGTGCCCCTGGCGAAAAACAGTTGCTTGGTGGTCGCCGGAAGTCGCTGAGGCAATTAAAGAGCATTGGTGAGCTCTACAGCAACATAAGCAGTACCCTTCCCTAGAGCAACTAAAAAAGTCTTTAAGCAGTTCTGTGCCCACTTGCACCAGCTTATAAAACTACGGAAACAGGAGTGTTGGGAGAAGTACGTGTCAACCAGTGGGTGCCATACATCACCTTCTCAAGTCTGGACAAAAATCAGACCCCAACAGGTGTCCCTGGCATGTTATCTTTATTTTATTTTATTTACACGTAAAGTTCCATAGGACCAAATTGAGGAGCAAATCTCTGAGGTCTTGGAATGTATCAGTACACGAAACGAAAACATAAAAGTAATAACAGATAAAATAAATGTTTATGACCCCAAAAAAAGTCACTCCATAAGTTTAAGTAAACACAATTCGACGCGCAAGTCGCCGAAGTGGCGTCAAATCGAAAGACTTGCACCAGGCGAACGGTCTACCCGACGGGAGGCCCTCGTCACACGACATTTCGTTTCATTTTCAGTAAACACAATCAACAGTACAATAAGAATCAGCTTAATTTTTCAAGGAACTCCTTGACAGAACAGAAGGAGTGACCCATGAGAAAAGTCTTCAGTTTCGATTTGGAAGCATGTGGATTACTGCTAATTTTAGTGGTAGCTTATTGAAAACGGATGCAGCAGTATACTGCACACCTTTTTGCTCAAGAATTAAGGAAGTCCGATCCAAATGCAGGTTTGATTTCTGTTGAGTATTAACCGAGTGAAAGCTGCTTATTCTTGGGAATAAGCTAAAATTGCTAACGAGAAATGGCATTAAGGAATATACCGGGTGACCAAAAAGTCAGTATAAATTTGAAAACTGAATAAATCATGGAATAATGTAGATAGAGGGGTACAAATTGACACACATGCTTGGAATGACATGGGGTTATTAGAACCAAAGAAATACAAAAGTTTGAAAAATGCCCAACAGATGGCACTTCATCTGATCAGAATAGCAATAATTAGCATAACAGAGTAAGACAAAGCAAAGATGATGTTCTTTACAGGAAATGCTCAATATGTCCACCATCATTCCTCAACAATAGCTGTAGTCTTGGAATAATGTTGTGAACAGCACTGTAAAGCATGTCTGGAATTATGGTGAGGCATTGGCGTCGGATGTTGTCTTTCAGCATCCCTAAAGATGTTGGCCGATCACGGTACACTTGCGACTTCAGGTAACCCCAAAGCCATTAATCTCACGGACTGAGGTGTGGGAGGCCAAGCATGATGAAAGTGGTGGCTGAGCACACGATCATCACCAAACAATGCTCACAAGAGACCTTTCATGCGTCTAGCAATATGGAGTGGAGCGCCATCCTGCATAAACATTGTACGTTCCAGCAGATGTTTGTCAGTCAGGCTTGGGATGATGCGATTCTGTAACATATCGGCATACCTCTCACACGTCACAGTAGCAATTACAAAACCAGAATTACGCATTTCCTCGAAGAAAAAAGGCCCCATAACGATAGATGTGGTAAGTCCAACGGATACCGTGACTTCCTCGTTGCGCAATGGAATTTCCAGGATAGTTCTAGGATTTTGGTAGCCCAAATTCTGCAGTTGGAGTGTGAAATGAGCTTCGTCGGTCCAGAACACGTCACTTAACCAATCGTCATCTTCCGCCATCTTTTAAAACACCTACACTGCAAATGCCCTCCGCTTCATTACATCGCCAGGTAACAGTTCATGATGCCAATGAATTTTGTATGGATAGCATCTGAGGGTACACCTATGTGCCAACTAAACATTAGTGTATGGAATTCTGGTGTGACGTGCAACTGCACGAGTGTTGACTTCCCCATGCATAGACGAACCCACTACAGTCTCCATTTCTTCCTGAACTGTCTCAGCAGCGTTACACCTTGTGCTTGGTCGGCCACTATGGGGTGTATCATCCAAACAACCCATGGCTTCGAACTTCGAAATCATTCTCGCCACAGCTGCATATGTCAATGGACCTTTACCCATTCGAATCCCCTTCCTATGGCGATAGGGTCATAACGCTGAACTAGCACATTCCCCATTCTAA
Source organism: Schistocerca gregaria (assembly GCF_023897955.1). Lineage (NCBI taxonomy): Eukaryota > Metazoa > Arthropoda > Insecta > Orthoptera > Acrididae > Schistocerca > Schistocerca gregaria. Next base: position 320,545,077 of record NC_064920.1, on the reverse strand, counting down.
TAATACAGCTTCACTAAAAGCGCCTTTCCAGGTAACATCAACATGCTGCGAGTACTGGCGCATCTGATTCTCTCTCTCATTACAGGTCCTTTTATACATGATTTTCATGCGCAGTTACTGACGTTTTGCCGTCCAGTGCCATCTGTCTGACATTTTTGGAACTTTGTTTTCCCTACTAAAACCCCATGTCATTCCAAGCATGTGTGTCAATTTTTACCTCTCTATCTACATCATTCCGTGGTTTATTAAGTTTTCAAATTTATACTGACTTTTTGATCACCTGGTATATATTGAGAGGCCAGTGTCAAAATACCCAGACTTGTGAACAGGGGTCAACAAGAGGTTCATGAACTTACGCCATTTATTGCCTGAACCACCCATTTCGGAGCCAAAAATATCCTTTTACAATGGGAAGAGTTACCCCAAAATATAATACCATACGACATAAGCGAATGAAAATAAGCAAAGTAGACCAATTTTCTTGTCAAACGATCACTCACTTCTGATACCGTTTGAATAGTAAAAATGGCAGTATTAAGTCTTTGAACAAGTCCCTGAATGTGGGCTTTCCCCGATAGCTTACTATCTATCTGAACACCTAGGAATTTGAACTGTTCAGTTTCACTAATCATATGCCCATTCTGTGAAATTAAAACATCAGGTTTTGTTGAATTGTGTGTTATAAACTGAAAAAAACTGAGTCTTACTGTGATTTAGCATTAGTTTATTTTCTACAAGCCATGAACTTAGGTCCTGTACTGCACTATTTGAAACTGAGCCAATGTTGTACACAACATCCTTTACTACCAAGCTAGTGTCATCAGCAAACAGAAATATTTTAGAGTTACCCATAATACTAGAGGGCATATCATTTATATAAATAAGGAACAGGAGAGACCCCAACACTAATCCCTGGGGCAGCCCTCACCCCCCACCCCCCACCCCATTTGACCGTACCCCACTGAAACCCCACATCACAGCCATTATCAACTTTGTGAATAATGACCTTTTGCTGCCTGTTGCTAAAGTAAGAGGTGAACCACTTGTGAACTGCTCCCCATATTCCGTAATGGTCCAACTTCTGGAGCAATATTTTGTGATCAACACAATCAAATGCCTTAGTTAAATCAAAAAATATGCCAAGCATTCTAAACATTTTGTTTAGCCCATCCAGTACTTCACAGAGAAATGAGAATATAGCATTTTCAGTTGTTAAACAACTTCTAAAGCCAAACTGTACATTTGATAGCAAATCGTGTGATACGAAATGATCAATTATTCTTACACACAGCGTTTTCAATAACTTTCGCAAACACTGATGGCATAGAAATAGGTCTAAAATTATCTACATTATTCCTTTCAACCTTTTTATAAAGCGGATTTATTACTGAGTACTTTGATTGCTCAGGAAACTGACCATTCTGAAAGGAAAAATTACAAATATGGCTAAATACTGGGCTAACATGTACAGCACAGTACTTTAATATTCTGCTAGACACTCCATCATAACCATGAAAGTCCTTAGTCTTCAGTGATTTTATTATTGACTCAATCTCCCTCTTGTTGTCTGTATCACAGAGGAGTATTTCAGGCATCAATCTCAGAAAGGCATTTGCCAAGAAAGTTATATGATTCCCTGAAGAAACTAAATTTTTATTTAATTCACCAGCAATGCTCAGAAAATGATTTTTAAATACTGTACATATATCTGATTTATAAGTAACAGAAATATTTTTACTACAAACTGACTTTATATTTCTGACCTTGTGCTGCTGACCAGGCACTTCCTTCACAACTGACCATATGGTTTTAATTTTATCCTGTGATAAGCTATTGTATTTGCTTACCACATACTCTCTGCCTTCCAAATAACGTTTTTAAGCACCTTACAAAACTGTTTGTAATGGGCTACTGTAGCTTGATTGTGACTACTTCTAACATTTCAAAGTAATTCCCACTTTGTTCTACAAGATATCCTTATCCCACTTAGTCAGACACCCGGGCTACCTATTAATGCTAGTATCCCGTTTAGAATGTTCTAATGGAAAGCAACTCTCAAAGAGCATGAGAAATGTGTTAAGGTAAGCATTGTATTTATCATCCATGTTACCAGCACTATAAACATCCAGCCACTATTGTTCCTTGATGAGGTTTAAAAAACTCTCTATTGCTGTTGGATTAACTTTCCTCAACAGCTTGTAATTAAATATGACATTGGTTTGAGTACAAAAACCTTTTGGTGTTGAAGTTTGTGCATCATGGTCTGAAAGGCCATTCATGCTTTTATTAGCAGAATGCCCATCTAGAAATGAAGAATGAATAAAAATATTGTCTATGGCTGTGCTACTATACCCCTGCACCCTAGTTGGAAAAAAAAAAAAAAAAAAAAAAAAAAAAAAAAAAAAAAAAAAAAAAAAAAAACACACACACACACACACACACACACACACACACACACAGTCTGCATCAGCTCATATGAATTTAGGAGATCTACCAACATCCTTTTTCTTGCGCCATCAAATACAAAATTAATATTGAAGTCACCACTTATAACTAATTTCTGGTACTTCATACGAAGTGAATCAAGAACCCTCTGTAGCTTGAGCAGAAATGTTCTGATGTCAGAGTTAGAGGACCTATAAACAACAATAATTATAACTTTACTTTCAGTAAATTCAACTGCCCCTGCACAACATTCAAATATCTGTCCGGTGCAGTGTCATTATACATCTATGGACTCAAATGGAATACTGTTGTTTATGTACATAGCCACTCCCTCACCTCGCAAGGAACTCGTTGAGAAACAGCCAGCTAATCTGTATCCTGGTAAAGGAAGCCTCTGAATTGTCAAATTATTTAAGTGGTGCTCTGATATACCAGTAATTTCAGAGTAAACATCTATAAGCAGTTCACTAACTTTATCTACAATACCTCTTACAATTTGATGAAATATGCTAATTCCTTCTGTACTTGGAAACATTACATCCTTGGAAAGTGAGCCCTTAGTTAGAGGTACTTCCTTTAAGCAGATATACCTGTCAGCTGACTTCAGTCTAAAAAAAGGTGCAGCTCTAACACCAACTACTACAGGAATTTTTCCATGAATGACCCAACCACCTCCACCACCACAACCATTACCACCCACTACACTGTCACCTATAAGCTTAGCCAGCCTCCCCTTCCCACACCTATTGAGATGCAGGCCATGTCTAGTGAAACCCAATCTACTGATAGATCCAAATGGCACCATTGAAATGTGACACATCCCCTCTGCTATCAGGGCCCTCCCCAGCCCCATGTTAACATGCCTAACAGCTACATTATGGTGAGGCTGATCATGACGCTGAAATAGCTGCACGAAATGCACATTAGTGCCACCAGTTTGAGTATCTGTCTTTACCAGGTCATCACCTACATCATATTCCCTGTCCCTATCAAGACTGTTCCCTGCTCCACCCACTATCACTACCTTATCCTCCTTCGTAAAATTCCTACATAACTCCCCTATGCTGCGAGTCACTTGGGCCAACACTGCAATAGGCTTCACAATGCTGGTGACCTCGTATTCACTCCCCATCACTTCCTACAACTGCTAGCCGACACCTCTACCATGAGAACTACCTAGCAGCAGAATCTTCTTCTTTCTGCTAGACTTGGCAACTAACCTAGGCCTCCTAATTGCCGAGGACTGCTGCATGTTCCCTACATCTACAGCTACATGAGGCTCCTCTACACTCAACTCTGACAGTTGATCAAATCTATTGCCTATACGCAAAGTAAAACTGTCTGAATACTTCCTCTTCCTAGCTGCCTTCTTGCCATCTGCCAGTTCCCATTCCCCACCACCCTTCACCCTCCTCAACCTGTCTAGTTCCTCCTTGGCGCATTGTAACATCTCCACTGATAATAACAGTCTGATTGGGGAACTTATGTACAAGTGAACTGAGGTTTTCTCTAAAGTTTTTGGTTACATCAGGGGTTGAGTCTGATGAGCAATAGAAGGATCCAATTACCATTTTATGTGCACCACTGATACTGAGTCTTGCCCTAACAAACTGACATGCAGCTTCAATTTCTATCTCGGTGGATATTAGTTTCTTGTCTGTTGCTACAAATAAACCACACCCATTTCTCATTAGCCTATCTGTTTGATAAATACTTAAATTTTCCTCCTAAATTGCTTTGCTGTTAATTTCAGATTTCAACCAGCTTTCTGTATCTAGTATAATGTGACCTTCACTGCCTCCCAGAATTGCTTCAAACTCTGACACTTTGTTGCAAATGCTTCAGCAGTTAACGACTAGGCTTTTAATACTCTGAAAGTGATACTTCTGGCTTTCCTACAGCTATCATCATCTGAATTGGATGGAGAGTTGCCCCCCCCCCCCCCTCCCAAAGAGAGAGAGAGAGAGAGAGAGAGAGAGAGAGAGAGAGAGAGTGCCCTCCACTCCCACACAACCCTGGTGTTGCGTGTTCAGGCAGCACAATGTAACTGCACAGGTTGGTTTTGGGAGAGGGGAGGTATTCTAACTAGTTAAAGGACTCATCCAAAATGTAGCAAAATTTTAATTATGTTTGTGTGCCTGTTGATGACTCAGCACTTTCACTATTCAGTTTGTGTCTCATTTAATCCTGTATGTCTTTGTTTTGGGGAAATATCTGTATATGAATTTAATTGATGACTTGTCCATTTAAATTGTACCATCAAAATGCAAATACTGTACTTTAGTTTTGAAGTCACTTTCCTTTTATTTGCAAATATGTTTGTAGTTTGAAGTATCTATTTAGACTGGAAACATCGTAATACCACGACATGTGTGATTGTCCTTCTAAAAAAGACGTCTGATCAGCAACCTTGTATAGATCACTGCCACATCCCTACCAGATAGCAGTGGCCGTATGGATCCAACCCATCAAACAGCAAAAAGAATTTAGTAGTGTTGATGCTCTGTATTGACACAACCTGTCTTGTGCCACAAGCTGTCTCTTGTCAACAAAACAGAAATACAGCAGGAGTCATGCTGAGCACTACAGAAGATGGCTCTGTATGTAGAAATATTTCATAGTGAACACAGTTAAGAATATATACATAAAGAATGCAGTCTGTTATGACCATTACATAGCAATATAGTTGAAAGTACCAAAGAATATTTATTGTGAAAACAAGTATTCGTGAAACCAAAACAAATTTCTGTAAGGCAAATATGACTAGAGATGTAGAGGAGTCAAATGCAAAAAGAGGGAATGGAGATTATTTTTGTGGGGGGAGGGCACAACAACAATATAATTATGTAATAAAACTGAAAGTATATGTTTTTCATGAAATGACAAAAATATTCCAGTCAAGAGTCTTTTGATCTATGTCCAAAAAATTACACTCCCTAGCTCTTCATGCTAACTAATTTCTCTGTTTGTTTTTTGTGTATTTAATACCAGTTATTTTGTAGACATGAGTGAAACTCCCCCCCTCCCCCCACATCACACACACACACACACACACACACACACACACACACACACACCATAACTTAACTTTTTTCAGCTCGTAAAGTGTTACAAAAGATGTGATTTATAAATTTACTATGTTTCCATTGTCTGTAATCAAAAATTTGTGTGATTGTTGGTAGTAGATGGGTTGTTTCCAGCCACCTCGTTTGCACCATGCCGGGGAGAGACAGGTCACATAGTTCTCTCTACAAAACCAAAAATTTTGTTTTGTGACCTGCGCCTTGCATCTGGAGAAAGCAAATCTTGTAAGTATAGTATTTAACATGCCAATGCTTAGGAGTTTCTCTCATTGAACCTACAAAAGTTACTTTTTCCTTTCAGATTTATACAGTGAAGTACTGCCTAATGAAGCACCACCTTCATATCGTGGACAAGCTGTGAAATACTCTTATAAAATAACTATTGGAATGCAGAGGGTAAACAGCCCTATAAAACTACTGAGAGTTCCTCTTCGAGTTTTAGTAGTTAATGGTAAGTTGATACAGAAATGTGAGTATGGTTTGAAGATCTTGTGATTTAACTGGTAAATATCAGAATTTTGTCAGCCAGTGCCAATTTCCGTGATGTAAATAATTGCAAAATTAGTTATTCTGTAAACATTTATCTGCAGGTATTGTAATTAAACTGCTTTTATGCACTCTTTATGTTCAGAAAAAAAGAACACCTTGAACACTTAGATATAGGATGTTCATATTCACAGGATGTGCACATTAGTATGTTGTGCTGAAATGATTAGTATTTGAACCATGTCAGCCCACAGGTTCAGGGTCAACATCGATATCATGGTGCAATACCACCTACTGTTAAAATGTGCCTGTGGCTCTCATTGTTGCTATAGACCAAAGGTAGTTGGATCAGTGTGACTTGAACAGACATGCACAGTACCTCACAGCCATTTGCATGAATCATATCATCAAATCAATGAGTTTGGAAGAGGGTGTATTATTGGCATGAGAGAATGTGGTGCATCCTTCTGGGAAACTGCTGCTCATGTGGGATGAAATGTTTCAGCAATGCAGAGGGTGTCTGCTGAATGGTCCACAAATGCTGGAGAACATGACGATGGGTCAGCTCGCACCACGCGAACTGTCCCCCGAGAAGGTCAGTAGCTCGAATGGCACTGCAAAAGAGATCTCGCCTCTGACACAACAGTAGTACAGTGCAAAATATTGTACACTATCAGGGATAACAGACCGCCTACTTTTGACGAACATGCAGAAACATGCTAGACAGCAATGGTGTATGGGATGTCTCTGGGGGCAGGTGGTGTTTTCAGATGAATCCAGATTCTCTTTGTTTGAAAATTGTGGCAGGATTTTGGTTCACCACAGATGGAGCAGCATCACAATCACTACATTCACACAAGACATACAGCACCAACTCGAGGCCTTATGGGGCGCGGTGCTATTGGGTACAACCACAAATCACAGTTGGTGTCATGTTCAGCGCACTGCGACCAGTGTGACCTATGAGAAAGACATCCCGTGACCTGTTGCCATACCCTTTCTGCAACACCACTACAGACATCATTTTTCAGCAAGACAGTGCACAACCACATGTTGCTGCATGAACACATGTCTTCTGGTGTCACAGGATGTCAGTTTTTTGCCCTGCCCTGCCAGACTTGTCACCAATTGAGAATATGTGCTGTGACCCAGTGCCAGCAACCACAGATGAACTTTGGAACCAGTTGAACACAGCACGGATGGCTATACCACAGGATGAGATTCACACCTTTTACTCATCGATGCCATCTTGCATGGAACAAGTTTTCAGGGCCTGTGGGAGACCCTGTGCATGCTAGGCTACAGGATGCATGCTGAATTGAGGTGACTGAAATGTTAATCATATCTGCAAAACATACTAATGTACATTTCCTATGAATATGAATGTGTTATCTCTAGCCATTCAAAGTGTTCTGTTTATTTTTCTGAACATGAGTGTAGTAGAATGGGCATTGTAAAAACAAACACATAACGAAGGCACTGAACAGTGGGTAGACATATAAAAAAGTTTTACATAAACACACACACACACACACACACACACACACACACACACACACACACACACACACACAGAGAGAGAGAGAGAGAGAGAGAGAGAGAGAGAGAGAGAGAGAGAGAGAGAGAGAGGGGGGGGGGGGGGGGGGGGGGATCCTACCCATATGGGGTGAACAGGACTGGTGAATGAAAGAATAGGAGAGCAAGAGAAACATTCCTCTACAATTCTGCCTCCTAAACATCTTTGTGTGTGTGTAGGTATACGGTCTACCACCAGCATGGCAAGCTTTTTCTGGAATAATATTTCTATTCTGCTCCCTTTTTATGTATCACAGTCCCTAAGCTTCACAGTATCCCTTCAGTTTGTGCATTTGTGTTCACCCCACCTGCTCCATTAGAAATTCTCACTTGCCCGAGAGTTAGTGAATGTCATTGCTAATGTGATTACTTATGCTCCAGCCCACATCTGGCATTTTAGTATCAGTTGCTTTTACAGAAAAAATTTATTTCAGGGAAAGCAAACACGGAAACAGTAGAAATATGTGGTGAGTGTACAGAAGTTTGCCCCGTAAATTTGTTCAGGTTCAGAGGGAGATCTGACTTGGACAGTCTGGGCTGTAGGCATCAGAAGGAGTTTTTAAATAAAAGAGTTAGTTTAAAGTTGGCTCATTGTATTCAGTAGATGGAATACATACGGGCATGCCCAGGCCAGCATTTGAGGCCATCAACCAGCCAGTGGTGTCATGAAAAGATGTTACTTTTCTTGTCGGAATAAAAAGTGAGAAATAAGGAGAGTAGGAGAAGGATCATGTCATAACTAGCTGAAAAGTGGTGCCAGAGAGTGAGGCCAGTCTGCTTGTGGATTTGACAGTTGTAAGCCGATAAGGTACAGCAGATACCTAGCCCAGCCTTATAGGTTTTTTGATGTCATAAGAAATCATCTTAGTTATGGTTTTGTTACATGCTTCTCTTTTCATTTTACTTTAGGATGAAACAGGGTTGTCCTCCATTTCTTGATTCTCAGCAGCTTACGAATAATGAAGCTATGAAATTTGTCCCTTGGTCTGTGTGTACTGTGTCCAGACTTCCAAAAGGTAGAACCAATTGCACAGGGACCAGAAAATGTAGCATCTGTTTTTGGCAAAATTCACATCACTTTCATGCAAAATTCACTATTTTTGTTGAAATTTACATCTATTTTCTTTGTAAATGATTAGATGCACAAATTTAAATGGTGTCACACTACATGAATGAACACAAACAAATTGTTAGTTCTTTGAAGTTGACTGTTAAAAAAAAGTTCTGCTTGGGCACTTTTTGACTGGAATGTTTGCTTTTCCACAAATTTTAAAACCATTTTTCTTCCAAAATGGCCTTTGTTTTCTTCGTTTGGCTGTATGTAAGCTTCCAAAAACGATTGTTCTGTTCAAAAGAGCATTTTCCTGCCAGTGAAGGGAATGCATATCCGATATAAAGTGTTTCCAGATATTATTTGTCTTTTCTCACACAATATGAAGATCAAAAAATGTGCTGACTCTTAATTTCCTGTTTTCATGGGTATTCATAGAACTACGACCCTTGCTTGACAATGCTACAGATAGAATTGACAAGCACTTAGCACAGTAGTAGAACCGAGCATACAGCAACTTGATTTTAAAGTTACGGAGAGAATTTCAGTGCCATTGAACAACATTGCAAATTTTGTTTTGCAATTGCTGTAGTGCAAAGGCCAGGCACTGCAGGCTGTTGTTGCAGATGGCCATAAGTGTAAGCAGATGAGAATTCTGATCACCACAGGGGAAGGAGCGGTATGGGGAAACAAACCCCGCCTTCATTTCGCTGGGGGCCAGCCTAGAGCAGTACCAACACAATGCCACATGGATCGCTGATCTCTTCTGGTGTTGTAAGAGCCATAATCGAAATCCGTGATGGACTGGGATTAATCGCTTCATGTATTTCAAAATAAGAAAAGAAAGCAAGTAATGTACTACACAAAGTATTTGGGGATGGCTACCACTCACTCAGTTGTTAGTTGAAGTCAGCAGAGTATTGTCAGTGACGTAGTTCAGGCCCAACCTCTATTGGTAATTAGTCGGAGTTAAGGGAATAGTCATGGGGGACTGGAATTCAATAGTAGGAAAAGGAAGAGAAGGTAAAACTAGTAGGGGAATATGGGCAGGGGGTAAGGAATGGAACAGAAGCCACCTAGTAGAATTTTGCAGAGTGTAACTCAATAACATGTGGTTTAAGAGTCATGAAAATAGTTTATATATGTGGAAGAGACCTGGAGACATTGGAAGGTTTCAGATAGATTATATAATGGTAAGACAGAAATTTAGGAACTAGGTTTTAAACTGTAAGACATTTTCAGGAGCAGATGTGGACTCTGACCCCAATTTATTGGTTATAAACTGCAGACTAAAACTGAAGAAACTGCAAAAAGGTAGGAAATTAAGAAGATGGGCCCTGGATAATCCAAAAGAACCCGAGGCTGTAGAGAATTTCAGAGAGAGCATTAGGAAACAATTGACAAGAATAGGGGAAAGACACACAGTAGAAGAAGAATGGATAGCTTTGAGAGATGAAAGAGTGAAGGCAGCAGAGGATCAAGTAGGTAAAAAGACGAGGGTTAATAGAAATCTTTGGGTAACAGAAGAGATACCTGTGGCAAAGCAAACTGGGATCTTTTTACTTCCTCTCTTGTTTTGCCATCTGCCTCCTTAAAATCATTTTTTTCATTTTTGATCTAATTACCAATAACATATGTGAGAATAATTTTCATAAAAGGGAAAGGTTGGCCCTCAATTTTAAAGAATATAGCACTAGATCTAATTTTGTGCTTAGTTTTGTGTAATTTCCTAACTTATTTTGACTATTCTTGGTTAATATCTTTTGTTATAGGGTGAAATAAGTAATTGTTTTGGAACTTAAATTCTATTTTCAAATAACTTCTGGGAATTCAGCCAGGTAACACTTTCAGCGACTGCCGATATTTCGGCGGGAGAACACCCCGCCATTTTCAAGGCAAACTGCAATGGACATGCGGCGTACATGCAAATTTAATACCTCGGTTCTCAGACAGAAACAGGAAAGATAACACACACACACTGAACACTAGTACCACCAAAGATGACCAAAGTCAGAGCTATCGATAGTGAGACTATGAATTTGCAGGTGAGGTAGCATTGACTCTGTCCCTCTGTTTTTTGACAAGGGAGAGAGCCGGATTCCAAACAGAGTTTAAACAGAAACCTCCATCCCTGTTAATGAGGTTGCTCGCTAATTTAATCTCAAATGCCTCCCTAATAACACTGTCCCAATAGCTGGACGTGCATGCCAATATCTCGGTGTTATTATATAACATGGGGTGAACAGTATCCAAGCAATGTTCGGCAATAGCAGATCTATTTGGCTGCTGTAACCGTGTGTGCCGTTTATGCTCAGTACATCGGTCCTCCACGGTTCTGATAGTTTGACCAATATATGCCATGCTGCAGCTACAAGGAATACGATATACAGCCGCCTTACGCAGTCCAAGATCATCCTTAACGGAACTCAAAAGTGCTCTAATTTTAGATGGAGGTCGGAAAACACATTTCACATCGTATTTCCGGAAAATAGGACCGATCTTGTTGGACGTGCTTCCTACGTAAGGCAAAAAGGCAGTAGACTTAGGTGTTGACTCAGAATTATCATCAATCACCCGATGTACAGTTGGTCGATAGCGCAACACACGTTCAATCTGTCTATCACTATAACCATTTTGACGAATTTTAGGCTCAGATTTGCACTTTGTAAACATGACTACTCTTATTTAGTGTTTTCAGTCCACATAATAGGAAGTCTCTACAAACTGCTGAAAAGTGGCAGGTGCATTTCCTAGTCCAGAAGGCATTCTGAGGAATTCTTATAGCCCAGGCGGTACAACAATGCTGGCTGGAGTCTGTCTGATGATAACCTGACCTCATATCTAGTGTGGTAAAATATTTGCAATTTTCCAAGTGGTAGAGTTTCTTGTTGACAAGGAGGAGGATTAACTATCAGCTGTTGTAAGTCAATTTACTGCAGTATATTTTTGCCCGTCGATACATTTTTTAGGCATTATGACAATGGGCGATTGCCACACGCTAGAGGAATGCTGAGTTATTCCTGCACGTGTATGCTATTGACTGCTTCTTTTCTGCAATGGACTGCAAATGTTAGATGACTTGGTAAGGCTTCTAAGGTATCGACCATGCATCTCCAGTCAGATTTCAATCTGCGTAAAATGTGTGGCTGATAAAAACATTCTTTTCTCTAATAGCCATGCGGTTTCCTCTTAAAACAGATACAACAGGTCCCCATCCTGTTCCAATAAATGCATTAATTTCTCTCTCAATTGATTTTTTATCGGTGGCATGAGTGTGTATACTTCTCAGTTTGACAGTGTTCTTTTATTCCTCGTGGACTGCGTTCCGTGTCCTCTAATACAATTGTGACCTCAAAGTTTCCTGTGACCCTGTTTCTTTGGTCTGAAAATGTTCAGCATCTACTGCTTCTGTTTCTTGCACACTGCCCAGTATGGTTACACATGGAATTATTATTTCTTACATGCTGTAACTGTGTACAAGTACATGAGAATACACATTTCTTTATTAACATTTTCAGCCCATTTAATGTCTCTTTTTTCATGTTCTCAGAGGTGAAGTAGAACTTTGTATCTGGTCAGTGGATCGACGAGAAATATAATTCCTGTGGTCTCTTGAATCATGGTTGCTGCCCAGAGAATTATTCCTGTTCCGCCATGAATGATTTCAGGGATTTGCACTTTCTAAAGTAAGATGTGCAGTTTGGTGTAAATAGGCCTACACTAAGATACACAGTTTGGTGTAAACTTGGGGAACAGGCCTTTTCCTCTGGGTTATTTATACCATAGCAATGCTGTCTCCACTATATCAGGGCCATGAGAGTCATCAAGTTGAACAGTTTGTGATCTCTGTGAAAGTAGCATAACACCAAAATCCTGTTCTCTTTTCCCCAACACTTTGGCATCAAATTTTCCTTCACTGGTCTCCATCTCAACATGTCATGTCCCAAACAGACTTACTGTCCTCAATCCATTGATGTGACAGTGTGGTGGCTTTAATGTTTGCTTATCACCAAAAGAGAAAAGTAATAGGCACACTTGAGCATCCCTGTGTATTAAAGTTCTTACTGGTTTTTCCTTTATTTAGCCTTTTACAATCACGTTTGGCACCTTATTTAATCCCTGAAAACTAAGGAGATTAACAGTTTTTAATGAGACCTCACCATCTACACTGGATCCTATCCCATTTCCCAATCTATATTCTCCATACCCTTGAAATCCTCTGTGAATGGACACAGTTGACAAGTGAGCAACTGATCTCTGTACAGTGAGAACAGCAGGGGGCCTGACACCTATCAGTTTTGTGCCTTGGGAATGTACAATATCTATAATGTGACGCTGTAGTGAATACAGGACACAAATTTTTCCCACAAGAAGAATACAAAACAAAATAGTTAACATCTTCTCTTATCAGTGCCTGGTGCACAGTCTCTAATAGAGATGGAGATGACATTGCCCTTATTTCTTTGCCAGTTTGTGAGTTTATCCCCTTGTTAAATAAATCCACAACTGTTGCCTTTGCCATTTCAGGGAGCATATCATATCTTCCTCTGTCCAAAATAGACGTAGAACTCATTGGATCCAAATGGCAAAAGCATTGAAATCTTCCGCATTCTGCTGATGGAGAGTGAACAGCTTGTCATGGTAAAAACTGTCACCCTTTTTGTTGCTATAGTGGTCAGATAATATCTTGGTCAGCACTTCAAAGCTACTGGCATTCCGTACTGATTCAAATGAGGCATCTCCAGCCAACTTTAGCTGCATGGTATTCAATGAAATCCATCAGACCAAGAACACATTTGTCCAACACTGCACACACATTGCAAAAATTCATTGATATTTCCTGATATGTTCCCTGAGAATGGAGGTATGAAGTTAACTGTGGGAAAACTTCTTTGCACACTGGACAGTGATACAAGTGAAGGAATTCCAGCACATGTAATGGACTCACCAAGAGTTGTCCAGTGTTTAAGCCTACTTTCAATCAGATGGCGACTTTTTTTGCTTGCAGCTGTTCCTGCAATTCCAGATTCCTAAGAGCATGGGCTGCTATCTTATCCTGCAAGGCTATAAGTGGACCGCAACCGGCCATCTATGCAGTACTTTCCATTTGCAAGCAGGTAGTAGGCATTTTGTCCACTAAAATTGGTAAAGAGCTGTGCACAGCAAAAACTTAAACAAAACACAGACTCTGCCCCTGCAAATACAACATAAAAATACTGTTCTCTTCTCCAAAGACTGTCATCTCAGCATCCCTGGCTAGGCAAGTAGGCAGTTGTAAAATGATGCTTTAGCAACACTTAAAATACTCATTGATATTGAGGCAACGGTGGTGAGGCATTAGTGGCTTGGGTGGTGAAGCGAGGACCCCATGCCTGCAGTAATTTGGAACTGTGATGGACAGTGGCTGGCTGAGTGTGTATGATGTTGTGGAATGTGCTGATGGCATGGCAGCTGATGAGTGGCATGCAAAGGGCAGACTGTATACCAACTATCTCTCATGGCCCTGCTAACTTCTGACACTTTACTCATGGCAAATGTTGCCACAAAATTATGGCCTCCTTTATAGATTGAAAGATGAGGGATCCCTGTACTGACATCAGCTGGTTCAGGTGCAGAGGGTCTGGGCAGAACAGGCAAGGATGTGGGCATCCAAAAGGAGTTGCTGTAATGAGAGAGTTAATAAAAGTGTAATGAGAGAGTTAATAAAAGTTAACTCAGTGTGTTCTTCAGATGGAATACATATGGGCATGCCCAGGTTGGCCTATGAGGATATGAGACATGTAGGGAGATCATAAAAAGCTGTTACTTTTAGTGTCAGAATTAAGTCTGCATGAGAAATTTTACATACCAATTAGACTGGCTTGATGACTGCAGAATATGGTGAGTGTTAACAAGTTTCTCCTGTAAACGGACCTGGTGAGGTTTAATCTGTATAGTGTAGTTTTGTCTTACTTAACTAATGTTGTATTGTGTTCATTTTGTGCTAAACTTATTATTGTGTGCTTTATAAAATGAACAGGTACATAAACAATGAGCTAGTTGGCATTCACATTAATATGAAGCCACAGGATGCACTGTGATTACTGAAAGATAGTACATTGAAATTCCGCAATTTGAAGGCTATTTTATAGCTGTTTACCATTATTTGAGAAAAATATAAATGCCAGTATATGACAGTGAAGAACAGTGAGAACTATGGGCAACCAGGCATCCCAGCATTTCAAAACAATGCCCTCCACTGCCGCCACCACCACCAGAGCAGTGAGTCATGCAGCCCATATCAGTTGATGGCTCATTTGGAATTTAAACGTGAAACCAATTGCCGTACATACCATGCACAGAAGGAAGTTCTATGATTTAAAGCAGGAGATTATCCAAAGTGATCATTTTTGTCTTTTTTTTCCCATCGAGCCATGAAGACAACATCAGTGTCTCAACAGTGTTAATTTGCCCATTTCTTCCTCCATATGGGTGAGGCTAGTTTTACAAGGGATTAAGTTTTAAACGTTCTCAACTGGTGCAAGTGGTTGTATGAAAATCCCCATTTTCTTCAAGAACTTGTTCACTGAGAAGGAGTTTTGGTAAATGTCCTGGCATAAATAAGTATTGACAAATTGATCAGTCTTTTCCTTTCATATATCCAGTTAAATAAAGAGAATTATTTATAAATCTTGCTAGTGGAATTGCCTATACTTCTGGAAAATACTTCTCTCCTGTGTGACAGAGAATGTTACTCCATTAAGGCAATGCTATACAATATTGCACTCCAGCAGTAGACAGTGCATCATTAAAGTATTTAGGTTCATGTGGATTTAAAAATTAAAATCTGCTGCATTTGGATTTTATTCCTAACAGTGTTGCACCTATGGTACTTGACATGATATATTGAACACATACGGACAGTATGAATTGTCTCAGGTTTGTGTGACCCATGGGAGACAGTTATAGAGATGCTGAAAAAACTGAAATGGAAAACTCTTGAAGATAAGCATAAACTTTTCTGAGAAACCCTTCTTACAAAGCTTCAAGAACTGGCTTTAAGTGATGACTTTAGGAATATACTGGAACCCACTACATATTGCTTCTGTAGGGATCACGAGGACAATATTGGCAAGCTTGGAGGCATTTAAACATTCTTCCCATGCACCATACATGGATGGATCTGGCAGAAACCCTGATAAATCTAAGAAATGGTACAATGGGACATAACCCTTTACCGTGCACTTCACAATAGTTGGCAGGAATATGGATGTAGTAGTAATAGTATTAGCAGTACATCACATCAGCTACTCAGTGTAGTAAAGTTTATTACTTAAAACTATCCTCAACCAGAAGATTGGTCTGAACACCACAGTGCTTTATTGCACATGGTTCTCCTCGGTGTGGAATGTAGTGAAACAAGGGACGGGACACCTGGCCACATCGCTATTGAACTAAATGGAAGGCATGTAAAGGATGAGTCACAGATGCCAAATATATTTAATAATCACTTCTTAAATATGGTAGAAAGTGTAGAAACAAACAGTTCAAGAGAAATATCACAGCAGTATGTTGGAAAAAGTAATTCTCATTAAATTTAATCATATGAATGAATCCTGAAATTAAGAAAATCATACATTATCTCAAAAATAAAAGCTCATCTGGTTTGATGGTGTTTCTAAGAGAGTACTAAAGATTTGTTTTCATATAATAAGACCACTCTTTTCGGAAATGCATTGGCAAACCTGCCCAGTATTGTTAGGGCCCCTACAAGCACGCAGAAGTGCCGCCACACGACATGGCAAGGATTCAACTTATGTCTGAAGCAGTGATGGAGGGAACTGTCACCATGAATACTGCAGGGCTGTCCATAAATACGTAAGAGTACAAGGGGGTGGAGATCTCTTCTGAACAGCATGTTGCAAGACATCACAGATGTGTTCATGTCTGGGGAGTCTGGTGGTCAGCGGAAGTGTTTAAACTCAGAAGAATGTTCCTGGAATTACTCTATAGCAATTATGGACGTGTGGGGTGTCGCGTTGTCCTCCTGGAATTACCCAAGTTTGTCGGAATGCACAATGAATGCAGGTGATCAGACAGGATGCTTACATACATGTCACTTGCCAGAGTCATATCTTGACTTATCAGGGGTCCCATATCACTCCAAATACACATGCCCTACACCATAGAGCCTTCACCAGCTTGAACAGTCCCCTGTTGACATGCAGGGTCCATGGATTCATGAGGTTGTTCCTGTACCTGTACACATCCATCCACTCAGTACAATTTGAAATGAGACTTGTCTGACCAGGCAACATGTTTCCAGTCATCAGCAGTCCAACATCGGTGTGGACAGGGCCAGGTGAGGCGTAAAGATTTGTGTCATGCAGTCATCAAGGGTACACGAGAGAGCCTTTGTCTTCGTAAGCCATATCATTGAGATGTTTCATTGAATAGTTAACACACTGACACTTGTTGACAGCCCAGTATTGAAATGTGGAGCAATTTGTGGAAATATTGCACTTCTGTCACACTGAACAATTCTTTTCATTCGTTGTCAGTCCCACTCTTGCAGTGCGTTTTCCCAGGTGCAGCGATGTCGGAGATTTGATGTCTTCCTAGATTCCTGATATACACACTTCACATGTGAAATTGACGTATGGAAAAATCCCCACTTCACCGCTACCTCAGAGATGTGTGTCATTGCTCATTCAGACTCACTTTAATATTGATAGCCTGCCATGATAGCAGCAGTAACTGATCTAACAACTGCGCCTGACATTTGTTGTCTTATATAGGCGTTGTCGATTGTAGGCCATATTCTGCCTTTTTTATGTATCTCTGTATGTGAATATACATGCCTATGCCGGTATCTTTGGCAGTTCAGTGTACGTAATTCATCACTAACTCAAGGCATTTTTCCATAGAGATTCAAACATGCCGTTGTTAAAACCCTCTATAAGAAAGGTGATAGGAGACATGTCAATAACTACTGACATGTTACACCACTGACATCATTTCCCAAAATTCTTGTGAAGGTGATGTAAGATTATTCTAAACTAGTATCCCAGCTGAGCAACAATAACATTCTCAGTAAATCACAGTTTAGATTTCAGAAGAGTTGCTCAACTGAGAATGTCATTGATTTACACATTCATTAACAAAATTTTACGAGCATTAAATAACAAAATAGCACCAGTAGGTATTTTCTACAACCTGTCTAAGGCATTTGACTGTACGAATCACAGTATTCTCCTAGTTAACTGAAGTTTTACAGGATTGATGGTAGAGCCAACCATGGACAGTCTCATATCTATGTAAAAGAATGTAGAAACCAATGTAATCAGGGAAGAGTCTTCTTAGGTGGGAGGTGGGAGAAATTACACATGGGGCTCTCCAAGGTCCAATCTTAGGTTCACTGTTGTTCCTCGTGTATGTAAACAATCTTCTGTCTAATATACAAGAAGCCGAATCAGTTATTTCTGTGGATTAGACTAATATTTTAACCAACCCAAGCATACATACAGCAAAATAAGAAAGGTTAAACAGTGTTCATAAAAAATAAAAGTATCATTTACCAGTTTTTTGTGAATGGTCTCACTCTCAATTTTAAAAGGACCAACGTAATCAGTTCTGGACACGCAGAAGTACTTCGCCAATAATAACTGTAACACATGGTGAGAAAATAATAAATAAGGCGAAAAGTTCACAATTCTTAGCTGTCCATGCTGGCAAGAGTTTCAACTGGAAAAAGCACATTTTGGATCTCCTAAAACAACTTAGTTCAGCCATACTTGTGCTTAGAATCATTGCAAATTTTGGGAAAAGACAAATCAGTGAAGTAACATATTTTGCATATTTTCATTCAGTAATGTCATACCGAATGATGTTCTGGGGTACCTCATCTTTAAAAAAGAAAGTCTTCATTGCTCCAAAACATAGTGAAAGGATAATAGGTGGGACAACTCACAATCATTTTGTAAAAATCTGTTTAATGTGTTATGCATTTGGACTGCTGTTTAACAGTATGTTTATCTTGTCATGAAATGTGCTGAATAATCCACTGCAGTTCAAAAGGAACAGTGAAGCACATAATTACAATACCAGAAGCGAAAATGACATACATTGCTCCACATTAAGTATTTCTTTAGTAGAAAGCTGCAACCAAAATTTTAGTTCACCTACTCAGTGATATAAAATATCTGACAGAAAGAAAAGTTAAATTTGAAAAACTGAACAATTTTCTCCTTGACAACTGATTCTATTCTATTCAGTATAAAAATTTATATTAATGAAATGTAAGAGAAGAAAAAATAGGTTGTAAATGATCAGCGTGTAGCCATATTTACAAAATAATTTGTAATGTGGATATAAAATTACTTGTTCTATGTCATTATTATTTATTGTGCAAATGATCCAAGGAAAATGAATTAACAAATATGTTTTCCTCAGATCTTTCACTTGAACTTGTCATGCAGTTATAGTGAAACCTATGGTTTGGCATGGAGTCTGAACTTCATTGCTGCTTGGCACTGTTTTCATTACAAATAATTGGCAACGGTGGAAGAAGAGATAATTGACAGAGAAAATTGCAGGACTGACTGAGGATTGACTGTGGACCACTGAATCTGTAGTCTGATACACTTTGAGCTACTAATGACACTACGATACTGCTAGCATATATGATTTAATTACCAAGCTTTACCGAATGAACATCACTGAAAAATTTAGCTTTATGTTAACATTATTGGATATGCATTAAAGTATGCAGAGTGTTAGCTGTTTAACCTTAATTAGAACTAATTTAACTAGTATCTGCATTATTCAGCAGAACATGGACTGGTTGCAGCGATTTTGGGGAAATGAACACGGTTGTGCACAGTCACTGCTGATGGACTGCTGTTTTATGGCAGTAACTTCACAATGGTGCATTTCTGATATGGTTATCTGGCAAATTTTGCTGTATTCAGCATTTCCTATCATGCTCTTATCATAATACAAGGTTTCCTTTCTATGGTTCTTGACAAGGTAGGGATGCTTCCATTCCTCTATGATATGGGTAACTGTATTGTAAGTACAACCACAATGGAAGGGTATCTCTGGAGAGGCCAGAGTAACCTGTTGACTGTGGCTGACTGCTAAGACAGCGGCCCGAGTGTGCCGTGTCAGGCGTGTGGATGACTGTCACAGCAGTTCAGCAGTACTGTGCCCCACGTGCTGCCAACTGCTGTCGAAGTTCTGAAATGTTCACTTGCCTATTGTTTAGCTGCGCTTGAATGAGACGTCTGTTTGTCTGCAGTGCTGCTGGCAGACTCTCGCCACACCTTATCATTTGCTCTAACCGCAACAGATGGTGTTTCAGTATGCGGAACACGACTACGTTTGAAGTCAATGTCAGTGCTTTTGGTGGAGCCTCACAGCATTTGTACAAGTAATTTGCTTTAGACACAACAGATGACGCTTCTGCGATTTCTGTCGAACTGTAGTTTCGCACCTTTCTGCGAAACACTATTCTTGGTTCAGACATCAGTCCTATTATTCACTTGTGTTTGCACTTCCAAAGAGATAATACAGAAGTTGATGGAGAGTGACTGAAGAATCGCTGTGCTCATCAATAGACAGCGAAGAAGAAGAAGATTCTCTTATGAATAGTTTACAATCTACAGACGTTGTTGATTTGCATTCATTTCCATCTGTAATTACTAGTGCAAAGCCTACGACATCGAGAGGAAGCCCGCAGCTGGGTACTTCTACTCAGTGCTCATCATCTTCAAATGAAGATGCACAGCGACCCACGAGGATGACAGAAAACAAATGGAGGTGTTAAAGCATAATTCCAAAGAAGCATCAGTTCAACGAATCCTCATCAGGAATGAAAGCTCAAGTAAGTGAAAATGAGAGCTGCCTCTGTTTCTTTAAACTGTTTGTAAATACAGAAACAGATATTTTTTTGCTGTTGAATTTACTGCATTTCCACGACAACACTTTGCCCCTAAATGGATTACTTGTTGAAAATTCAGCCTATTGTAGAACATTTTTGGAAAATGTTCAAGCAAACTTTCTGTTCTTATGAGACGAATCTCTGATGCTGTTCAAAGGCCTTTTGAAAGTAAAGCAATATATTCCAGCAGAGAGAAGTAGGTTTGGAATTAAAATTTTTGTAATTTGCGATTGTGAGACAAATTATATACTGGGTTTTATTGTTTAAGTTGGTGCACAGACAGACATTGATAATCATGGTATGACAGTGTCTGGGAATACAGTAGGCACATTATTCCAACCTTACTTTTAGAAAGGACATACGCTGTTTGTCGACAACTGGTATACCAGCCCAGATCTATTTTCTTGTTTGTATAATAGAGTGGCAAACGAATGTTGTACAGTTACGTGAACATGGAAGGAAATGCCAGTAAGGGAGGAGAAACTGAAGAAAGAAGAAATAACATTCCGATCTTCAGAATCAGAAAAACTAATTGCTCTGAAGTGGCAGGACAAGAAGGAATCCTGGAGGCTTCAACGTATCACAAAGCTGAAATACATCTGACTTCAAAAAGAGATCGGAAGAGTGGTGATCTGAAAGTAAAACAGAGTGTGGTAACAGATTACAATAAAACACTGAGACTAGTCGACTGAAGTGACATGCTAATAATAACAGTGGAAAGTACACAGGAGTCGTCTAAGTGGTACGGGAAATTGTTTTTCCATATTTTGGGCATGGAAATGTTCAATGCCTTTTGCTTATACTGCAAATATGGGACAAAAATTAAGTAGGAGAAGTTTCCTCACAATGTAATTTGAGAAAGTTTTGCAACTTTTTATGTCGGTCGCAAGAGAGCTAAACATCAAGTGTACCCTACAAGACTAAATGTGTTGACACATTTACCAGATCATTTGGAAAAGTACAAGACATTCATGCTCTGTGCTCGGAATGGTGTTAGGAAACAAACGAAGTTGTGCTATAAGGAATTCAATGTAACTCTTTGTGCTTATCCATGCTTCAAAACTTATCACACACAGTTTCAGTGATAAAAAAACTGTTAAACCTTGTTTTGAAAGAACTTAGAAGCATACCACTATTGTAAATGTCTTGATTTGTATATACATTACAATAAAAATGTGCCTCACATGAAAATGAAGTGTAAATGTTGTAAATAAATACCCCCAATTCTTCCAAGGCCAGTCCAAAGACCAGAACAAAATAGAAAGTCTAAAAACAGCGAGCTGGTTGGAAGCCTTGTGTGGTGAGTGCGCCAGAAGCATTCAGCACCCAGCACATGGTGACTGGCGCGAAAATGCAGCACACGAGGTGGGACCGCCAGTGTTCATAGAGGTCAAAGGGCTAACCCATGGTACCACAAGAAGGACATCAGCCTTTTCAGTAGTTGCAAGGGCAACATTCTGATCCATTGACAGCTGTGGCATTGTAACATTAGCCATCATGGCCTTTTTGTGTGGTTATATACAAACAGCTGAAAGCAAGGGGACACTACAGCTAATACTTTTTCCTGGGGGTATGCAGTTGTACAGTATCGATTAATGATGATGACACGCTCTTGGCTAAACTATTCCAGAGCTAAAACCGGTCCCATTTGGAACTTCAGACGGGGGCTTCTCAGGAGGATGCTGTCATCAGAAAAACATAACTGGCATTCTATGGATCAGAGTGTGGTATGTTTGATACCTTAATCATGTAGGTAAGTTAGAAAATTTAAAAAGAGAAGTTGATATGTTGAGGTTAGATGTAGTGGAAATTAGTGAAATACGGAGGCAGCAAGAACAGGACTTATGGTTAGGTCAAAATAGGGCTATAAATACAAAATCAAATAGGAGTAGTTTCAATAATGAAAAGAAAATATGGATGCAGGTAAACTACCATGAACAGCATAGTGAATGCATTATTGTAGCCAAGATAGACACAAAGCCAACACCCATCGCAGTGGTACACGTTAATATTCCAACTGTTTCTGCATGTTATGAAGAGATTAAAAGAATGTATAGTGACAGACAAGGCAAAATAAATTATTCAGGTGGTTAAGGAGATGAAAATAATGGCGCGTGACTGGAATTTGATATTAGGATAAAGAAGGTAAGGAAAAATAGCAAAACATTGACTAGGGAAAAGAATGACAGAGGATGCTGCCAGGTAGAATTCTGCACAGAGAACAATTTAATTATTGCTAATGTTTGGTTTAAAGATTTTGAAAGAAGATTGGGTACATGGAAGATACCTGAGGATACATGAAGGTTTCACTTTGCTTATGTAATGGTAAGTCAAAGATGTTGAAACCAGATTTTAAACTGTAAGAAATTCTAGGGACATATGTGGACTCTGATCATAATTTATTGATCATGAACTGCAAGTGGAAATATTATAGAAAGGGAAGAGGAAGTTGATGGAGACAAGTTGGGAGATGTGATATTGCAAGAAGAATATGATACTCTACTACAAGGCCTAAGTTGACATAAGCCGCAGGAATAAACAACATTCCCTCAGAATTACTGAAATCCAAGGGAAAACCAGCCATCACAAATTTATTTCACCAGGTGTGCAAGATATGAGAGACAGGTGAAATATCCTCAGAAAGAACATAACAGTTCGTATTCCAAAGAAGGTAGGTGCTGACGGATGTGAATGTTTCCAAACCATTAGTGTAATAAGTTAATGTTGCAAAATATTAATATGAATATTTACGGAATTGTGGAAAAACTGCTAAAAACTGACGTCAGTGAAGATCACTTTGTGTATCAGAGAAATGTAGGAATGCACAAGGAAATACTGACCCTATGGCTTATCCTGGAAGGTAGATTGAAAAAAGGAATAGCTACATTTTTAGCATTTATTAGATTTAGAGAAAGATTTTGATAGTGTTGACTAGGATGCAGTCTTCGGAATTCTGAAGGTAGCAGGGGTAAAATACAGGGAGTGAAAGTTTATTTACAAATTATACAGAAATCAGACTGCAGTTGTGCAAGTTAAAGGACTTGAAAAGGGTACTGTGGTCAAGAAGGGAGTGAGAATGTGTTGTAGCCTAATCCTGATAATATTCAGTATGTACACCGAGCAAGCAGTAAAGGAAACCGAGGAGGAATTCGCAAAGTAAACTAGAGTTCATTGAGGAGAAATGTTATCTTTCATGTTCACTAGTGACAGTAATTGTATCAGAGACAGCAAAGGATTTGGAAGAACAGTTGAACAGAATGGATAGTGTCTTGAAAAGAACTATAAGATGAAGATCAATAAAAGTAAAACAAGGGAATCTAATAAGGTGATAGTGAGGAAATTGTGTTAGGATATCAGAAACTGAAAATAGTAGACAAGTTTTACTGTGTGGGCTTCTGATGGCCAAAATAGAGGGGATGCAAAATACACATTGGTAATTGCGAGAAAATAGTTTTTGAAAAAAAGGAATTTGTTGACATCTAATAGCAATTTAAGTTTTAGGTAATCTTTTTCTGAAGATATTTGTCTGGAGTGTAGCTTTGTACAGAAGGGAAATGTACATAGATGATAAGCATAGCACAGAAGCTTTTGAATTGTGGTGACTTCTTACTTCTGATGCAATATGTATGTTCTGATTATGAGTGCTGTTCTTAAATTCTGAACTGCTGTGTCTTTAAATACTATTCAGACAAACTTTCAGATATTTCTCGGTGTGATCTCTTCACCTCTAGAGCTGTTCTTGTGATGAGATCTGTAAACTGTTAACAAATCTAAACTTTCTGTTGAATTACAGAAAGTATTTCTTCTGTCAGAATTTACAATATAAGGTCAATGGTACATTTAAAAAGAATGTTCATACATTCAATCTGATGTTACATAAACTGAACCAATCAGTGACAAAATGAATCTTTTTCTTCATCTCTGATGTAAGCATTATTGTCATGGAATGCATATTTTCTTGATCATGCAACCCGCTTCTCCAAGGTCGTAACATGGAATAACTGCCCATCCAGCAAGTATTGGAACATTTAGCAAAAGTGCAGTAGTCATCCTGCCTTGGAGGTGCAAGACATCCTACTGGCCCAGCATACATGCACAAGTACATCTTCCCAGCAATATGTGAGTCTAAACAAATTAAATGATAACAAATACAGAGTGACACATGGTAGAGGGAGGGTTTTGAACTGCTTAGTACTGAGAGCGTAGCAGTGGAAAAAGATCATGGTGGAGGTAGTTCTTCTCCTTACAAGACACTATTTCAGTAACAATGGAGCAGTGGGACCTGCAACATCTTTTGTTCATCTGTGACAGTTTTGTTAGGATTGATGAGTCTGTTCCAACTATGCAGCAAATATTTCATGTACAATTCAATCTTGGTTGACATGGAATTGTTACAAGTCATAACAGAATCGTCAGACAGGTGGAACACTTCATATCAACTGGGAACATAATGGATAAGAAGGGTACGGCCCAAAATGCCAGAAAATGTGGCAAGGATAAGTGAAGTAATAGTCAGAAACCAGGATGGTCAACTAGACATCATGTCAGTGAGTTATCAGTCAGCCATGAATCTGTTAGACAAATTTTATATACATAAAGTTCCATCTATACAAACTTCATATTGTGCAACAACTGGAGCCAACTAATTTTGCTGTACGTGGTGACTTTGCTTGCAGAATGCAAGTGATTTTAGTGGTAATGTGATTTTATTGGTGAGAGATGAAGCCTCATTTTTACTTAAATGGGACCATCAGCAAATGAAATCTGCATTACTGGGTTCTTGAGCATGCACAACTTATTCCCCTGGTCCTTTTCACTCTGAAAAAGATAGTCTGTTGTGGTCTTGACACTCTGAGCATCATTGGACCATTTTTGTTATTATTTTTTTTTTTTAAGAAAATGGGGTCACAATCACTGTTTATTTGGCTCAATATATTCATATGCTTGAAGTGTTTATGAAACCAGGAATGAGAAGACGAAGAATCTCTTTAGAAGGTGTCTGTTTTCTGCACGATAGCACTACATCAAACACCACAGATGCCTTGATGGCAATTCTTCAGTGAATGTTTCCTGGATAGATTATTTTAAGTTTGGTAATGTTCCTTGGTGGCCTCCCATATCTCCAGACTTATCAATCAGTGTGTGACTTTTTTCTGTGGCCATACCTCAAGAGCTGTATGTGTAACAGCAGACCACAAAATTTGGACCAGTTGAAGAATGCAATCATTCAAGAAATTCCTGCAGAGACATTGTTCTGTGTAATGGGGGAGTTAGAGAAGAGACCTGAATCGTGCATTCAAAATGATGAACATCATATCTGTGGCAATATTTTCCACAAATAGGTCTGGCTTACATTAAATGGCAAGTAGTCAGTTTTGATTTAATGTCATTAAACATACATTAATTTTAAAATTGTCAGAGTATTCTTTATTTAAAAACGCGTTTCCTTTGTGTCATACTGTTCTTTCACTGCGGTGGTCGTCATTCAGTGGTCTAGTAGACATTGGGCAACACAACATTGTACCAAAAATTGATATGTTATATCACATATCCTCGCTGTTAGATGAGTGGTGTCCTTGTAACTCTTATTAAATAACTCAGTAAAGAATACTTGTAGTTCCAAACACACTTTACCAGTATAAAATTGAAATAGCAACAATTTCTCTCTTTTATTTCATCAATTTTAAACTTCTTGAACTGGAAGCTATTTACGTATAGTATTGGGACAGAACTTCATATAATTCAACCAAGTCTTTAAGCATGACATAGTCATAATGTGACTTAATCAAAACCTGTCTCACTTTATGTCTACATGTTGACTAGCCACAAAGGGGACTCGTAAACCACTTTCATCTCTAATTTATACTCCAGTTCTTTATGCGTGGAAAAAAAAAAAGTAATATCATAACCATAAGTTATATACATATTATTCATCATTTGGATTTACAGCTCCCATGTCTTTCATGTTTGCAGTTAAAGTTGTTGGATGTAAGGTCCACCAGTTATTCCATCCTTACAAGAAGTTATTTGAACTAAATATTTCTGTAATTTTGTAAGCATTTAGTAAAAATGTTTGCATTACAGATTAAATAAAACAGAAACCCACTGGTGATGGCACAGAGGTGCTGAAACATGTTTGGGAACTCTGAAAAAACGGTGGCTTGCATAACTGGTGGACCTTACATCCAACGATATCTACATATTGTTTTTATTCAGCTACACCTGTACCACATTTCAATTTCTCCTTAGCGATCTTACAAACAATATGATTGATTAATCATGCTTATTGGTTTGTTGGACATACCTAATCATATTTTTAATGTTGGTCAGGTTTCTCAACAGACATTTCATATGTCACCATAGCATACATATGCACTTTTCAGTCACATTAATGTGACCACTGCCTATGTTCAATGTCAACATGCAATAACCACTCACAGACAGCAGGTGGCAGCACTAGCTGTGAATGGTATATGAAGTGTGTCAGGGGCATTCAGAAAACAGTGCTGTCTTGTTGTAATGTAGAAACGGGGCGATTATCTGATGTCCACAAGGGCATGATCATTGGCTTTCAGGCCAAGGGTAGAAGCATTTCCGAAATGGCTAGGTTTATAAGCTGTTCGGGTGCTGCCATGGTTAAAGTATACTGGGCATGGCAAAACCGGTGCAAAGGCATCTATGGTGCACCATGGGCCATGGATGACAGAGACTAGTGACAGCTGTGGTGATGTGTACTTTGAACAACTGACCACCAAGATGAACCAAGGGACTACCAACAGTGTCTCCTCATGTCCATTCAGCGAATGGCGCATCTGGGCCTCTGCAACAGGTGCATGGTTCATGCAGCTGTGCTGATTTTGTTTGTTAGCGACAGAGGGTGCAATTTGCATAGCAATATTGCTGGATGTTCATTGAGTGGCAAAATTTGGCCTTTTCAGATGAATCACGTTGTATGCCCAATCAGACAGATGGCTTTTGGCATATACAGCATGAAATGTCTGAAAGCAAACACCCTGCAACAAGTGTCAGAAGGGCAATGTTTTGTGGCATTCCGTGGGTGATCTTGTCATTCCGTAAGGTACACTGGATCAACACAAGTATGAATCTATCATTGGGAACCATGTCCACCCCTACATATAGTTTAATGTAATTGGTTAGATAAAAAATCTACTCACCAACCAAGTGGTAGAACACACACATAAAAGAAGGTTATAATTAGGCAAGCTTTCAGAGCTAGTGGCTCCTTCTTCAGCCAGAAGGATTGAAGGGGAAGGAAGAGGGATGAAGGAAAACGACTGGAGAGGTCCAGGAAAAGGGGTACATTTCAGAAAAGTCACCCAGAACTGTGGATTGGGGAGACTTACCAGATGGAATTAAAAGGAAAGACAGACTTTGGGAACTGCATTGGATGAGATTTGAAAACATGAGAGAGCTAAAAGGTGGAAGACAGGGTAATATGCAAAACAGAGATTACTGCTAAAACATCATGTACAAGTTAATTGCATTGCATGTAACAGATGTAGGAGGGGAATGGTGGAAAATAGACAGGTAAGAAACTAAAATGGAGTGAAGGAATGCTGAGACAGAACAAATTAACATAAATTAAGGCCAGGTTGGTGGCTAGAACAAAGAACATGTAATGTTAGTTCCCATCTGCAGAGTTATGAGAAATTGCTATCTGGAGGAAGAATCCAGATAGTGCGTGTGATGAAACAGGCTATGATGGTCATGTTGTGGAGCTTGCTTTGCAATAAGATGATGTGTGTCGGTAGTATACAACCTTTGCCTATGCCTGTTCGACCTAACAGATTATTTGGTGGTAGTCATGCCAATGTAAAAGGCCGAACACTGTTTACATAACATGACGTGTTGTTTCACAGGTGGCTCTCTCTTTAATAGTATATGTTTTCCCAGTTACAGAGCTGCTATAGGTGGTGGTAGGAGGGTGCATAGGACAGGTCTTGCAGCTGGGACAGTCAGAGAGATTAGAGCCCACACAGAAGCATACCGACAATCCTTCTTTCCACGAACAATACAAGACTGGAATAGAAGGGAGAACCGATAGAAGTACTAAGGGTACCCTCCACCACACACTGTCAGGTGGCTTGCGGAGTATGGATGTAGATGTAGATGTCATGGGATAGGGAGACATAGGACAGGGAGATGGGTGCAGGAGGATCATAGGGTCTAACAAGAATATTGCGGAGATTGGGAGGGCAACAAAAACCTGTTCTAGGTATGCTGGGCAAAATCTTAGACAGAGTGGATCTCATTTCAGGGCATGACTTTATAAAGTCATTTCATTGTCAAAGTAGCTGATTAATACATTCCAGACCAGGATAATACTGAATGACCTGTGGTGTGCTTTGCTCTGAAATTGTTTTTTGGAGGGATCAGCAGTACCATGATTGGATGTGATAGCCCAGGAAATCTGCTTTTGAACTAGGCTAGTAAGGTAATTACATCCAGTTAAGGCTGAGGTGAGAATCGCAGTGTATTGCTCTAAAGAGTCTGCATTTGAACAAATACATTTGCCTCAAAAGTCAAGGCTGTATGGTAGGGAACATTTGACATGGAAAGGATGGCAACTGTCAAAAAGTAAGTATTTTTGTTTGTTTGTAGGTATAATGTGGACAGAAGTGTGTAGCTGGCCTTCAGTGATGAAGAGATCAACTTTAAGGAAAATGGAACAGGATTCATGGGAAATTTAATTTGGGGAAGGTATTCAGAGATTCCAGGAATTTTAACAGGTCAGCCTCACTATGAATCCATGTGGAAAGATGTCATCAATGTATCAAAACCAAACCAGGGGCTGAAGACTTATAGATCCCAGGAAAGCCCCCTCCAAGCAACTCATGAAAAGGTTGGCATAGGAAGGAGCTACCCTGGTTCCAATGGCTGTACCGCTGATCTGTTTGTATGTGTGCCCCTCAAAGATGAAGTAGTTGTTGCTAAGTATAAAGTTGAGTAAGGTGAGTAGGAAGGATGTCATAGGTTTGGAATCAGATGGGTGCTGATGAGGAAATTTTCAGCAGGAGACCCTGTTTGTGTGGGATGTTGGTATAGAGGGAGGTGGCATCACTGATGACAAGCAAGATGTGTGGTGGGAGTGGGACAGGCACAGATTTCAAATGTTCTAGGAAATGGTTGGTATATTTGATGTAGAAAGGGGGAGTCTTTGTATTGTGAGTTGCAGGTGTTGATCAACTAAGGCAGATACACATTTGGTGGGTGCTAGGATGGCTAGGATGTTTGGATTTGTGGATCTTAGGAAAAAGGTAAAAGGTGAGGGATGTGTGGTCTAGATGGGGTGAGAAGTTCTGTGGATTGAGGTGTTAGTCCTTGTGAGGGCCTGAGTTCAAAAATTGATTGTTTTTGTTATATTAGCTGACATACAATTTGTTTTTCCTCAGCACGATCACAACTACCGCCAGAACAATGCGACGTGGCACACAGCTTACAGAGTCCATGTGTGGTTCAAGAGCACCAGGATGAGCTTACCGTACCCCCCCTGTCCACCAGACTCTCCAGATTTAAAACCATTTGAAACACAGTGGGACCACCTCGATTGGGCTGCTCGTGACATGAATCCTCAACCTCAAACTTAGTCAGCTGGCCATGGCACTGAAGTCAGCATAGCTCCACTTCCCTGTCTGTACCTTCCAGAACCTCATTAACACTCTCCCTGCACACCTTGCAGCAGCAGCAGCAGACTGTTCTGCAAAAAATTGTTGTTCTGGCTTTTAGTGTGATGACAGTATATAAATTTGTGTCACTGCCACCAAGCAAGCAGAGTACTCAGGAACACGATATTGATACAATGTTCAAACCAACAAGAAAGGTGCACCAATATTTGAACACTGCAGTTGGACATGTGGCCTCCACTTGCCACAGCAGGAGCATATAAAATACCTTCCATTTGCGGTCATTTGTGGTCAGCTGCACACAGGAAGTATAAAAAGAAACATTAAAACCTGTCTTATGGAACACATGAGCAATTGTCACTTGGGCATGACTGATAAATCTGCAGTAGAAAATCATGCACTGGAACCAGAGACCTACCAAATTCTTTTCTCTGACACTGTGGTTTTAGCAGGATCTAATCATTGCTATGCTAAGATGTACTGAAAGGCCATAGATCCAAAAGTACAAAAATGACTTTAACAGAAAATAAAACAATGGAAACTCCAGGGAAAGGAAATCCTTGGTGAGACTTTCAATATACTTGAGATATGCCATCCCTGAGTGGCCAGACTATATGGCAGTTTTGGTGTTCTGTCGACCAACCAACCTCAAAAACATCATAGTCCGTCCCTATGCCACTCCCAATTCCAACCCATTGCCATAGGGATCATATGCCTGTGAAAGATTGAGGTGCAAAACTTGCCCAATCCACCCACTCTGTGCTCCCTATTCCAGTTCTGTCACAGGCTTATCTTACCCAATCAAAGGCCGAGCCACCTGTGAAAGCAGCCATGTGGTATACCAGTTCTGCTGCAACCATTGCACAGCTTTTTATATTGGTATGACTGCAAACCACCTATCCGCCAGGATGAATAGCCACTACCAAACTGTGGCCAAGAGCAGAGTCCGCCACACTGGGCACAACATGCAACTGAACATAACACACTTGATTCCAATGGCTGCTTCACAACCTGGGCCAACTGTATCCCGTTTCCACCACCAGCTTATCTAAACTGCTCAGATGAGACTTATTCTTACAACACATTCTGTGCTCCCAAAATTATCTTGGCCTCAATATGGTGTCCCAACACCCTCCAATCAG
This sequence comes from Schistocerca gregaria, assembly GCF_023897955.1. Taxonomy (NCBI): domain Eukaryota; kingdom Metazoa; phylum Arthropoda; class Insecta; order Orthoptera; family Acrididae; genus Schistocerca; species Schistocerca gregaria. The sequence continues at coordinate 320,513,731 of NC_064920.1, read as the reverse complement.
TTTCTCCTCCATCAGTTTCTCCTCCCTTTTCATGTCCCCCACCCTCATTGTGCACTGCTCTCTGCCAGTGCACCCACTCGTCCTTTCTCCTTTGCTGCGATCTAGTACCTGCATGCCCCACCGGACAGCATCCCCCCCCCCACTCAACCATACACTGCTATCCCTCCTCCCTCTCCAGATTGCTATGCACATGACAGTCATAATACATTCAGAGCTACCAATGGTAGCAGTCATGTGTGCATGAGGCATGATTTCTTGTGTGAATGTGTACGTGTTTTCTTTGGTGAAGTAAAACAGTTTTCTCGTTGTGCCTATCTGCAACTCAACATGTCATCTTTACAGTGAGTAGCAATTTATCCTTTTCTTAGTATTGCTAACAGAAAATAAGAAAGATTTAAATTAGACAAGTTGTTGGCCTTAGTGCTAAACAAAACAAACATCACTTACTATTCTCCACCACAGCTCCATAACATGTGTCGGCACGACTCTGCGACCTTAGGCAGCAATCTGATGATGTTGTGAACCGGCCTTTGTGTGGATTCATATTACCAGTTCAGCTTGCTAAGTTTGTGATGTGAACAGCTTTCTGAGGTGGAACTCTGATTATATCTCCAGCATTGGAAGACAAAACGTAGGCCTTACACCCAAAGTTTAGGAATGTTGGAGATGAGGTAGTGGCAGAAGGGAATCTATGAGGACAGACTCATGAGTCATACCTGATTAGCTAAATTGATAAAGCACTTCCCCATGAAAGACAATGGCCCTGGGTCCGAGTCTTGGTCCAGCACACAGTTTCAGTCTGCCAGGAAGTTTCTTATCAGCACAACCCTGCTGCATAGGAGAAATTTCTGCTGCATAGGAGAAATTCACTCTGAAGGCTATCTGCCATGCTGTTGCTAAGCCAGGCCGTCACGGTATCCTTTCTTCCAGGAATGCTTGTCTCACAAGGTTTACAGGAGAACTTCTGTGAAGTTTGGGATGTAGGAGGTACTGGTGGAGTAAAGCTGCGAGGATGGGTCATGAGTTGTGCTTGGGTAGTTCAGTTGGTAGAGCACTTACCCATGAAAGACAAAGGTGCTGGGTTCAAGTACCAGCCTGGGTGCACCATTTTGATCTATCAGGAAGCTTCAAATATACAGTTCATTGGAATTTCTGGTCAATAATCAAGGTGGCAGATTAGTAAGTATATAATCTCTCCCACGTGAGAAATTTTCTCATGGCTAATTGTTTGGTTTGGTTAATGCCAATATAAAGTCATTCAAAGTTGTGTAAGGATATGAGTCTATTCCTCCATTTCAAATGGTTAAAAATGGATAAATGAATTCAAACATGCTGTATTTATCTTACAGATGACCCACATGAAGGGCATTCCAAAATTGCTGCCGCACTTGAAACACCCAGAAAGCAAACTATATAATTTTTGACAATCAATGGTTAAATGTGTGTAAAATATTTGTTAAAAAGAAACCAGATGTTTTGTGCACCATTTTGTTATGATGAGGTTACCATCTCAGATGAGAAATGTTAAGAGTAATCAAACAGTGGATAGAAGCTGATAGCACTGAAAAAAAAGGAATGGATGGAGGGATTCATCTTATTGACTACCTTGTGAAGAGTGGAACAATAACTAGTGAATAGTGCACAAATCATAGACTAAATGGATGAAAAAAATAGGGAAACACTTACTTGGAAGATAGGCCATGTTCACTACATTTAGAACCCTCTGACTTCCATTTATTCCAATTTCGAAAGAAATTTGTGTTTGTAAATAATTTTGTTTTCAATTAAGTGTGTGTGACAGCCATAAATAGGTGTTTTACATAAATTTCACAGCAGCAATGACATCTACTCACAGCAAAGCTACTGAACAAAATACCTAACAGGTGAAAACATTGAAGAATAACTGTTTCCAAGCTAAAGAGAAAAAGCACAGCCTTCCACTGCCACATAAATGTTTCCCTTTTCTCCCCACCCTTCAATTACTGTGCAGTTAGAGAATCACATTGAGAAAATGCCTCATAAAATATAATCAGAATGAATAGCAAGAAGTAAAGTGAATGGCAATCTTCTTGGTTAGTTACTTGCCCTCCTTCCTTTCTTCAGCTACTCAGTGATACATTTCAGTTGTTATAGGAGTTTGTTAGTGGCTTCTTTCTAGTTTCAAAAATACTTAGGAGTTTCCTTCATACTCTTCAGCTAGCACCCTAAGGAGAAAGCACATGGTAGCAACATTCCTATTAGATGTTTCCAAAATGTATCTTTTACTGCACCATGGAATGTACAGTTATGTAGGAGCATTTTCTGGGAAGGCAACTTTATCAGTTTGAAACCCAGTATTTACAAAGTTTGAACTGGTCAGAAAGCTTCCATATAGTGTGCACTCCACTCCAGTGCAGAGTGAGAGAGTCATACTGTGTTAAAGGGTTTTTAGGAACTGTAATGTTTTTGTGCTGTTTAAAGCTTTCCTCGATAGCAGGAAATATGGAATTTCTTGGGCATTGCATCAGATTGTATTTCTAAAACCACATGATTAGTCATTTATGGAATGGCGTATAATCATCACATAATGATGGTAAAAGATCTCAGTAGAAAGTTAATGCAAGGAATTTTATTGCCATCCCATTAAGGCGAGCAAAGGCCTGAAAAAAAAAAAAAAAAGAATGTACTGAGTGTTTCATACACTAATTGAAATTCTGTGTAATATACATGGTGTTTTAGAACTAAAAGCTAAAGTGGAATCAGCAATTTGACAAGAACATCAATTTCACTGGATTTTACACATGGAATAATTTATTACTCATTGTATTGACCTGCATATGTTTGCTTCAAGAAGCGAGTTACACATTACTATGGCAGGCCAAGTAACCAAGTAATTGATTGGATGCTGCATTCACTTCAAAGTAGCACAAAGACATGACACTATTTTTTTCAGCATAGTCACCGAGTCTGTGAATATTTGTTGGAACATTCTACCAGTTGATGAATTCCTCGACAATAAAAATCTGCTCATTGTTCATGAAGCCATTCAAGAAATGATGTGTGAATGTCGTCATCATTGGAAAATTTCTTTCCCCCAAATGTTGTTTCAACTTGCTGAAAAGTTGGAAATTGCAGGTGCAAGACTTGGACCTCTCGATCAGCCTCACCCAAACTGTGCAGCTCTCATCAAATTGTTGGACCATATTACTATGGCTTGATGCACACAGGCCTGCCTACTTCAACTTGGGAGTGCTTTTCCATTTCAATCACACTCTGTGATGCACATGTTATCCCTACCACTGTAGAACTGTGTCTGCAGGAAATTCTATACATGTACTCTCTTCTGACAACACACCACCCTTGTTCTCCAATGGCCGTAGCATGGGACGACATGTGTATCTTAATTTTCTGAAATACCTACATACTTTCATTACCTGTTGACTTTTAAAGTAATACTTTGATATGGCAAAAATCAGTAAATTATTTATTCCTCAAAACTGACATCACACAGAGTTATTTTACAGGACTTGTACTTTTCACTCAGATTCCAATACATCAATTTTTTAATGATATTTACAACTAATAGTAAAGTTCATGTGTTTATGTAAACTCTAATGTATACAACCTGCCATAAATTATTTTGTAAGAAGCTTCATGGTTCAAAGCAGTGTTCTTTATTTTGGTGCATTTCACTTTTCATTTAGAAGAGGCGAAAATTCTATTTTTATGTATGCTTTGTGGTCTCATTGTGCACTTGTGACTTGGATAGTACAGGTTATTTGTGCTGAATATAGCAGCAGTAACTCTTCTCATTCTGTTCATATGAAGAGACAAGTAATGTGAGGAATTTTGTTCGAGTAAAATATCCTATTTTTAAATACATTTTATTGTTTTTGTTTGTGTTTTACTAAAATCCTAGTCATTGTGAGATGTGTTATGTTTAATTCAAAGGCCAATTTAATTTTTAATTTATAATAGTTAAAAGCCTACTGTGTAGTGTGGTTTTAAGTTGCTAAACTCTCAGTTATTTTATTCACAACTGTAACACACCAGTTTCCTCTCATTAATGTTTATGTACACAACCATTTAAAATTTTCATTCTACCTTAGAACATCTCTTAGAATGTATCCATAGTAATTTTGTTTATCTTTTCTAACGAGGTCTTCCTGAAAGTGGGGCTTGTGGTGATAGTGAGGATTTGAGTCCAAGTAACCCATTTCTAGAGACACAACGAAGAGATACACCTTTAACTCTTGCAATGCAAGTTCTTCAGGTAAAACTATTCATTTGGTGATTACTTTAAAGAGAGAATAAGTTCAATTTTTTTTCTTACGGAAATTCAAGAAATGATACAGTAAATATGTGGGTTGTTATGATTTGTACTATATAAAATCAATAAGTAAATATTTACCAAAGTGAAATATAACATTTATAAGGACCTATAAGAAGCTACAATGATTTCAGACTTGTTCTGCTTTGAATAGCATGCCAGTTTTTGTGGGTGTGTATGTCTGCCTTTGTGGAATTCATATTTTTATGGTGCATTCACTAATTAAAAAAAAAAAATGCTATACAGATCACGGGGTAACTGAATCACAATTTTACTGCATGAACTTAATGTTGTGTACTTCAAATTCTAGTGTTTTTTATGTTTTATTCAAGATAATCGTTAAAGTAGTCTTTCATTAAAAAATGAAACTTTCTGGTTGAAATTTTTTATTTGAAAAGCTCTCTGAATGCCAGGGTTAAAAAAATTATCTTCATTTGGTCTCAGTTGCTTCAAGACTTTGGGGTAACTGGATCCAACGTCTGTACTTCAGATAAGCTTTGTTAGTCTGGTTTTGTGTATTTGTGCCTCTAGACAAGCAAGTTACACACAAAATTCACTCTTACTTCAATAGTTATGTTATAACCAATGCCAGAGCTTTTATGGTATAAACAGATGAGTGGTTGTAAACATGATCACTGTTGAGGCAGCTTCATGATAATAACTTTATGTTGCTGGGCTATCCGGATCAGTTTACTTGAAATGGGTTGTGTATCCATCATAAATTAATAATGTTGCGGTCTATGAACATCTCTGAACTAGTTGGAAAATTGTGTAATCTCCATCCAATGTTGTTAACTGCTGACATTGCAGTCTGTGTAGATATCTCTTGCCAATCTAGTTTTCCATTACATACTCTCCTGTAAATGCACATTGCATTGGCATTGCTTTATAATTAGCTGTCAAACACAATAAGACTAATGATTTCTTGCCAAGAAGAATTAGACTTACATTTGCTTTTGATGCCAACTGCTCCATCAAGCCAAGTGTTAGAAGAGTCATGAGAAAAAGTGATTTCATGACAGTTTGTCCTGGCTTTCCCCTTCAGCAGTGGCAGTGGGTTGGCACAATCACAATGAGAATGTTCAGTACTTTATAGAAAGCAAATGTCATTTGCTGAATGAAGAAATCTAGTCTGATTTTTGATGTAACACTACACAATCCAGTGCATCTGATGACAGGCCAAATCCGTTTTTCTGCATTGTTCAGGTTAAATTTACCATTTCTTCTTCATAATGTGAGCCCCTTCGCTTGTGTCCCATTAACATAATGTTTTAATGCTATGCAAGAATGTTGCAGAAAACTGCTGTACCATAGGTATACTTACTTCCATTTTTCACATCATCTAGTGTGAATGAGGACAACCCATAGCTCTGTAATGAAATGGTGTAATTGGAAATTTGTCCAGACCAGAACTTAAACCAACATTTCTTGTTTATCACAAGTGACATTTGGAACTTGGAGTCTGGTCATGAGTTTGCGTCCCAGTCCAGCACAAATTTTCATTGTTGTCATTCCATTAGACAGCTAACGATTGTCCATATTCACAACTGTGAATACATATCATCACATTAATCTTCCTAGACACAAAGAAAGCCTATAGGATTGTATCAAAATCCAAAATCTGGGACTGCCTAGAGAGAAGATGCTGTGTTCGAGTAGGAAATGGAGTAAGTGAATGGTTTGAAACCAAACATGGGGTCCAGCAGGGTAGTGCTTTGTCTCCACTGCTCTTCATCATTGTGATGGGTGATATAATGAAAAGGATAAAGAAGCAGTATGGGCCTGAATTGAAAACAGTGGTGTTCGCTGATGTTAATATGAGATGGAGGAAATGGAAATGAAGGCCAAGAAAACTTTATATATGGAAGAATAGCTTTGAGTAGTTGGTCTCAAAGTCAGTGAATCAGGTACAGTAGCATAGCCATGAAGGTAAGCAAACAAGGATAATAGCACAGATTACAGCTAGATGGAAGATTCTTGAAAAACTGCAGCATTTCATATATTTGGACGCTTTAATAGATTGTGAAAACTTAACTCAAAATGAAGCTCTAAATTGTACACACAAAGCTGCCCAGTTTTAAAATTAAGTATGGTGGCACCTTTGTGACAGCCAGGTACCACACAAGGCAGTATCTTCTTTATTCCCATTTTGACCTACTCACTGGAGACCTGCCATCTGACAGGGAGAGAATAACCAAATCCAAGCTGCTGAAAAGAAGTTTGTTAGAACTGTGCTGAGGTGAACAAAAAAAAAAAGGATAAGATAAGGAATGAAAGCAACAGACTGAGTGCAGGTGTAAAACTCAATGTACTGTGAAAACTCCACCAATCTAATTAAGATGTAGTTGGAAGAAACCAAGATACCAAAAAAGTTTTAAAAAGACTGTAATAGGAAAAGACCAAGGAAAAGATGGATCAGCATAGTTAAGAAGAGCATTACAAGAAGTGGTCTCCATTAGGAAAGATCCCTGAGGAAGAGCAGTGCAAAATGAATAAATAAATAAATTTAGAGTAACTGGACCCTTTACAGCCCAAGCATATGGCCATTTCAAAAAGCTTTTTTTTGGGGGGTGGGGGTAACTTTACCATCTATGTCAGAAGTAAAACGCGAACTGAAGAATCAGTCTCATGTGAAATCTAGACTGTTTACATTCTAGCTATGTCTGATAAATGATTAATTGTGTTGTTTTACAAAGATGAAACACAAAATTCAGTTTTGGCAACACTATGGCCCAGTTACATGTTAAGAATGATGAACAATCATTCTTGCTTCCTCATAAGTTTCATTTCAAATAGTTTCTATTATAAATGTCATACTATTTTCCTATTCTTATTCATTTTTATATTGGTTGTTGGATAAAGTTAACTTATTGAAATATTTCATTTTCTATCTCTCTCCTATATTTGTCTTGCCAGGTTAAGTGCATTACCTGATTTCTTGTTTTAACTAAGATGTGCACATTTCAAATTTGAGTGTTAGACTTATTTCTCATTCTTCTCATGGCCAGCAGTCCTGAGTATTGTTTCTCAAAAGGTGGCTAAGACTTGTGGAGGTTGGTCAAAGGTTAAAAGGATGGGGCACACCTAGAAACTAAGTTTCCCGATGTTGATTCCTCTAATGTAGACATATTTAGCAGGGAAAATTGCACATGTGCAACAAATGTATGACATGACAATCAAATGCCGGCCAGACAGGTCCTGCTTGGTGCCAGCACTGTGACAGCAGTACCCCGAATTGACATTGCTTACTCATTCTCTCACCATCTGCAAGATTCGGTGAGTGATAAGGTTCCTTAATGCACAAAACATTGCACCCATCGAAATTCATCATCAGTTCTGTCAGGTCTATGAGCAGAACATCATGATGGCCCATAATTGGTGGGGCACTTTTCTGAAAGTCAACAAAGTGTCAATGATGAAGAGCGCATTGGGCAACTATCCCTCATCAATGATCACCTGGTTGAGCAGGGATGGCAGCATATCGTGGAAAACCATCTCTTTCCAATTAGGAGCTCAACAGCCATTTTCCACAGAAATCGTGATCCTTGTTGCATGAAATTGTCACTAAGCACCTGCTGTTCAAGAAATTGTGTGGCAGGTGGGTACCAAAAAACCTGACACCCGAGCACAAAACAAAACACTTTGGAGCTTCTCACTTGACACCGGAAACTAAGCAGCAGTCAATGCACTGGCGTCACAGTGGATCTCTGGTCAATATGAAATTCAAAGAGATTATGTTGATTCAGAAAGTGATGTGCATGGTGTTCTGAAACAGGGAGGGCCTTCTGCTCATTGACTTTCTGTCCAAAGGTGAAAAAGTGAACACTGCCCATTAGACCAATGAAGAGGTGAAGACGACTGTCTTGTGCTGGTTCCATTCACAAGAGGCAGACTTTTACAACACAGGAATACAAAAGTTGATCCCATGATATGACAGTTCTTTTGGTGACTATGTTGAAAAATAGCTCAAATGTTGCTGTACCTTTTGCCAATAAATTCATTCATCTAACTTTGTTGTCTTTGTTTTTTTAAAAAAATAAGGAAACTTACTTTCTGGATGCACCTCATGCATTCCAAAGGTGTTCTGTACAACTAAGATCAGATGACATTGTGGAGGGTGAAGGAGCCCCACACACAAGCACTCTTATGTCATCAAGCCAAGCTGATACAATACTGGAGGGACTAGATAGAGCCTTGTGTTGATGACTGAACTGGTTGCTTATGAATTTCTGTTGACAGACAGACAGATGGTGAGAGACTATGGCTTGACGTATGAAGGCTTATTTCAATAGTGGTACAAGTCCATTACTCCACTTTTCTGCCTATAATGCTTCTGGCATTAATGATCCAAACAAACAGAAAGAAAGGTTCATCTCTAGCAAGAAGCCATATGCTTGAATATTTCTGGTGTCTCAACTGCAGATTTTTCAGCACTCATTTAACTTTAGGACTCTTTATCTCAAAATGAACAAAAATTGACTTGTACCATTATTGAAATAAGCCCTTCATATCAGAGACCTCATTTCATCTCTGTAAACATTCCCAACATGAGAATACATCCATGACCTATCCGGAAGAGTGCCCTGATGCCAAGCAAGCTGCATTGCCTCATGTGGTTTTCAGTGAACTGATACTCTGCCTTTGATGAGTGTTTTGATTCATCAGTTCGTGACATTCTTCCATGTTTTTAGTGTTCATTTACTTACTATTACTAGGGTTTACACCATGGAGGGAGAGAGATGAGAAAATAGTTTGGAGAGGAGTTAATAACATCATCCACCTCCACACTTATCCAAGACTTTAGTTACATGTTACCCCTGCATGTCATGTACCCATCTTCCAGTCAGTCACCAATAAATGGGGTTATTATAACAATTTAAATGTCTTCTCAGGGAAAAAAAAAGAAAATCATGCTGGGACTATGAAACTTGTCTTCTCAACATATTCCCCCTTTAATGTGACACTTTTTCCCAAAAATGGATGACTTAGTCAAGACCTTGATTGTAGAACTACGCATTGTGGTTGTTCAGAAAAAATTTAACTTCAGAAATAACATCATCAATAATTCTGGAAATAACTGATTCTTGCAACACATTGTCTTGATGGCCTCCTGTAACCTCATTTTAAAAAATTCCAGTTTTATCCTGTTGTGATGGTTTGCCTACTTATAAGTGTAATCTGTCAGCATCACATCAAGGCTGTCCCAAAAAGCACTTGGCATCACCTTGCCTGATGATGTTTGGGTCTTCACCTTTGATCAGTAATACAGTATGATCATTTCATTTTAGTGTTGGGGACAGTTATGCATCCAGTACTCAACAATGGTGATTGGCAGCTAAAGAACTCATCCAGATTGGTTAAAACAGCTGCAAGGTTTTCGCTGCTGTCTCATTTCAGTGGGCGTTTTGAATGGGTGTGAGCAGTCATGAAACCAAGTTTGCAAAGACATTTATCGTGTTAAAAATGTCGTGTAAAATGTTGACAAGTGATCTGTGACTGACTTTCACTCTCAATTGTTATACAACAGTATTCGAGGACCAGATCCTCCATTTCACAATCCCTTCCCGGTTTTTCATAGAGAAATGTTTAGCCACTTGGTTTTTTGTTATTCAGACTTCTATGAGCACACTGGAAGCTTTCACAGCAGCTGAATGCTGTGTCATATTATAATGCGTATTTGGTATACACTTGCAGCAGTTAAGCATGACTTGTTACAGCGGTGTTCCCTTCAAATGTAGAAAATGATTTATTGTTCGACACTTCACTTTATCAAGGGACTTAACTGTTTTGTTTTGGCTCCTTTAGGGGTGCATTACGGTACTGTAGTGGGTGGAGGGGGGGTGTAGTTCAGTGTGCACTGGAAGTGCGTGCAGATATGCACCTGCAAAAAAACTTGGGGAACTTTAATTTTTTCAGCTGATAGTTGAAAGTGTCACTGTCCCTCATACAGATGTCTTTCACTGCAATCTGTTCTCTGACCTTTTTTGTGGTTTCCTGTCTTTCTGATGTGTCTTTCTCCAGTGCCTGAAAAATCCTACACTTTTAAAATACTTTTCATGTTAAAAGTCTGATCAAAACAGGCAAAAACATTGGAAACTTTGTTTTGGAAACTGATATTATAGTCACAAATAATTTTAGTGTTATTGCAATTGATTTTCAGGCTTTCCATATGAAGTTCTTCCTTTTGTAGTTGAAGTTTATATGTACTAGGCCAAACAGCATCATTAGCAAAATGAAGGTGCTGTGTAACTGTTCCATTGAAAAACATTCATTCTTCACTTTTTCTGTTGACTTTGACAGTTCATTTACAGACTCTAAGAATAATTTTGTGATGTAGAAGCCTGACACCTCTTTCAATTCTGAATTTTCCACAGTGCTCATGAAATGTAATGGAAGCTATAGCATTTATGTGTATAAACCTTCTTTCTTCCCCCCCCCCCCCCCCCCTATTTTTTTAGTACAGATTTCTATTTCTTCCTAACTGAGCGAGCCCTGAGCTATTTTAAAATCTATCCCAGGGAAACTGACTGCTCCATTCTCGAAATTTGTTGATGACTTGCACACTGATTGCAGTTGCATTTCCATGAATAAAATAACTTGTTTCATTGTTCTATTAAAATCCAATGCTTTTAATATCAGCGACACTGTTTTTGTTGAATCTGTATATTAATATAAATTACTAACTGAATATAAAATAAATAAATAAAAATAATCCCTGCAATACAATTCACTGTCTTTCAGAATGTCACAGCAAGGAGAAGTCCAAATTTTTATAATATTACAAATGCAAAAGGAAAAGTGGTAAGATTCTGCTTGTTCAAGCAAGCTTATAAACTTGGCGAAGATATTGTTGGCACCTTCGATTTCACAGATTCAACTGTGCCATGTGTTCAGGTTTGTGGACTGATTTTTATTTAACTCTTAACTTGTAACGAGATGTTGGACAGCATGTTGCTAAAAATGTCATAGAAAACAGTTAAAATTATTTTTCATCTTATTGTTGCTATTGTAGTCATATTTATATGTACCTTTAGTTTTCAGTGATGCTACAGAGTGAAGAAGAGATTGCTCCATCATGTAGACGAATGGTCAGATATGGTCCTGCTGTTGTATCATACAATAAATATCATGAAATGTGTTTGAGTTTGAAATGTTCACAAATGATTCTACCCATTCCACTACATATCACGCCCGCATTTTCCACTGAATTAGGTAAATATGAAATATGCCAGTTTAATTTGTGGTACTGTATATACTAAAATATTAATTATCATGTATGTCTTACTTTCAAATTATATTGACACATACCTATACTGTTTCAGTGTCACTTCGATGGAGATTACACTTTGAGTTCGTGACATGCCCTTCCTGTGACAACAGTCTTGTCACTGGAAAGAATCTCACAGATCGTAATGTATGGCAGGGCCCTGCATCATTGGACATAGAGACAATGGTGTGGAACCTGCCAATTAAAATATATCCCACAACACCACTACAAGTATCTCAAGGACTTCAGGCACAAGCCAAGCACAGCATAATTATCTGAAGCAGACTTGTTTGCAGATTTATAAGAGGTTGTTGTTTCACAGGGTACTTTGTTTGGTAAAACACTGGTAAAGTGAATGTTGCAGTGTTGCATATGTTGTTCTAGCCTCCTACATACAACTTAAAGATTTTACTGGTTATTGGGAGAAAGGGGGGGGGGGGGGGGAGAGACATAATCAAAATTTTAAAGAATGTTCATTACATATATTCTCAAATGTGGATGTCCTGTTTGTTTTTATGCTTTGTTAATTAAATAAATAAAAAAAAATCTTTGTAGAACACAACACGGATTTGATGATTTGTCATGTGAGACTGGTAATCTACATGTTGAAGATTTCAGATCACATTCCATCCTTTGCCGTAAGATGACTTTCTATCATTTAAATATACTGTATATTCTTTGCCTTATGGAGCTTCTGTTCTTCATTAAGAATAATCTTGCAAATCTGGTCAACTTAAGTGCTCAACTAAATGCATCTGTATACAAAATAGTCGTATGACAGTTGGCTGAGACCTGGAAGGGCAGATTCAGCCAGCCACCTAATTTTCACACAAATAGGTACCAAACACACACATCAAACTTGGAAGATGGAGGTATACTAGACATCGCCTACACCTGAATAGGAGAGAGAAAGATAGTTTGGCTTGAACTTCTTGCAGATAACACGGGTGGCAACTGTCACACGTAGCAAGATTCCTGTGCTTGCTGGTGTCAGAGAGGTGCCTTTTTTAGGTTAAAATCAGAATTCAGGCATCTTGTTTTGAAAGAAAAGGAAATAATAGAGAAGTCTCACAGATTGCTTAAGAATGCACAGAAAAGTAAGATTAACTTATTTCATCAATATATTAGAGAACTGAGCAATAAGGGGAAGAGCTTCTGGTCTGTTTCAAAAATTTAGAGAGCTCTGAGAAGACTGACATCCTGAACCAGTCTGAGCACCACATTACCTCAGAACTGTGTGCTTGTGAATTAATATTGAAAAGTTGTTCACTTTTAATTTTAACTATTTATAGACCCCCACTGGGAAATTTTGAACTGTTTACAAAGAATCTAGATTCCTGAATGTTCCATTTGTCAGGCAGCAGCAAGCAGTCAATATTCTGTGGTGGTCTCAGTGTAGATTTTCGAAAGGATTCTGATAGGAAAAATAGCATGGGAAAGTAAGGATTCTACCATTTGATCTCAGTAATTAACTCTCCAACATGGGTGTACAAAGACAGTACGACCTTAATTCATAAATCACTTTGGTGGGGCTCAAAGCAAAAAGAAAACTGCTTACCAATACAAAATGCTGTCTCTGACCATGATGGTCAGTTAGTTAGGATATATAATGTAGTGCTTTACATTATGGATTCTCCTCAGTGGAAATCAGTTAGAATAATTAAAGACAAATGTTTTTTAAGAATAATTTACAGGAGATGACCTGGGATGAAATTTATAATGAACCAAACACTAATACAATATTTAATCTTAAAAAATGGCTCTGAGCACTATGGGACTTAACATCTATGGTCATCAGTCCCCTAGACCTTAGAACTACTTAAACCTAACTAACCTAACGACAAGACCCAGCCATCACGAGGCAGAGAAAATCCCTGACCCTGCCGGGAATCGAACCCGGGAGCGGGAAGCGAGAACACTACCACACGACCATGAGATGCGGGCAATATTTAATCTATTTCATGATAAATTCATATCATAATTTGAAAAAGCTTTCCAAATAAGCTAATCAGAAAGGACACTAAACAGCCATGTAAAAAAAAACCATGGATCACTAGAGAGATTAAAGTATCTTGTGAAAGGGAAAGAGAGACGTGTCTTTTGACAAGAACAAGCAGGGATCCCATATTAGTGCTCACTTTTTTTAAAAAAACTGCTCAGAATTACTAAGAAAGATTATTTTAAAAAATCAAAGAATATGCACACAATGTCAGAAAGCAGTAATTCCAACAACAGATTTAAGGTTATATGGAATATAGTGAAATGAGAGACAGCACAACCAGCCACAGAACAAGGTAACATCACTCATGAACTGCATGGAAAGACTATAAATGAGTCAAAGGTAGCAAATGTGTTTAATAATCATTCCTTGAAAATGGTAGAAAGCATAAAGACAAACAATTCAAGATAAAAATCACAGCGGTATGTTGAAAAGGTAACTCATAAAATTCAATTATATGACTGCATCACCAACGTCTCCTTCTAAAATTAAGAACATTATACATTCTCTGAAAAATTAATCATGTTTCCAAGAGAGTACTAAACATTTATTCCCCTATAATAAGCCTGGTCTTATCCAAAATATATAAAGCACCATAAACTCAAGGCATTTTTTCAGAGAAATCAAAATATACCATTGTTAAACCCCTCTTTAAGAAAGATAAGAGGGATGTCAATCACTACCAACCTGTTTCAGTGCGCTGACATCATTTTCCGTAACAGCCTTGCCACAGTGGATACACCGGTTCCCATCAGACTACTTACAAGTTAAGCGCTGTCAGCTGTGGCCGGCACTTGGATGGGTGACCATCTGGGCCGCCATGCGCTGTTGCCATTTTTCGGGGTGCACTCAGCCTCGAGATGCCAATTGAGGAGCTACTCACCCGAATAGTAGCGGCTCCAGCCAAAGTAAACATTCATAACAATCAGGAGAGCGGTGTGCTGACCACACGCCCCTTCCATTCGCATCCTCAGCTGACGATGACACAGCAGTCGGATGGTCCCTATTGGCCACTTGTGGCCTGAAGACGGAGAGCTTTTCAGCAGCAACAACAACATTCTCAGCAAGACATCCTTTGGGTTTCAGGTTGCTCTACTGAGAATGTCATTTACATGTTCACTCGCCAGATTTTACAAGCATTAAATAATAAAATAATGCCGGTTAGTATTTTCTGTGACCTAGCTAAGGCAGTTGACTATGTGAATCACACTACTCTGCTAGCTAAATGGAAGTTTTATGGAATTAATGATATAGAGAACCAACAGATAATATATCTAGTCAAAATAATGCAAAAAGTTGTACTTATTAATTCAACCAATATATTCTGGGGACATAGTTCTGACTGGGGAGAAATCATGTAGGCTTTCAAATATGTAAACAATATTTCATCTAATATACAACAAGCAGCAAAAATTCTTTTTGCAGATGACATTCGTATCATAATCAATATAAGTATACATACAGAAACAGAAGAAATGGTAAACAAAGTTCTTAAAGTATCATTGACTTATTTTCTGTGAATGGTCTCACCCTCAATTTTAAAAGGCTCAGCATAATCAGTTCCACTCATCTAGTTAAGCGTAGCACATGGCAATGAAATAATATAGAGGATGAATACTTCAGAATTATTAGGTGTCTATATTGATGAGAATTTAAATTTGAAAAAACATATTTTGGTACTCCTACAACAACTTAGTTCATCCACATTTGTGCTTAGAATGGTTGCAAATTTTGGGGACAGAAAAATCAGGGAGTTGATATATTTTGCTTATTTTCATTCAGTAATGTCATATTGAATAATATTCTGGGCCAACTCATCTTAAAGAAAGAAAGTCTCCACAGCAAAAAAGTGCTGTAAAAATAATGTGTGGTGCTCACCAATGATCATCTTGTAGACATCCATTTAAGTGGGCATTCTGACTATTGCTTCACAGCATCTTTATTCCCTCATGAAGTTTGTTATCAATAATCCACTATCTGGGAAAATTTCTCCTTGACAACTCCTATTCCATATAAGAATTAGGAATTATTAACTTACATATATATCAACTATGTAAGAAAAGACCGATTGCTGTTTACTGTAAAGAAGACACATTAAGTTGCAGACAGGCACAATTAAAAGACATTTATGTAAAGCTTTCGGTCACAGGCTTCATCAGCAAAAGAGCAACACACACCATTCATGCACACAAGCAAGCACACCTCATAAACACATGACCGCACTGGAGTGCAGCTATCATGTGAGACACAAGCAACAATCTAGAGAAGAAAGTGAAGGGGTAGTAGTGTATAGGTGGGGAGACAGATGAATGCTTTCTCGTGGAGCGTGCAAGGAATAGAATGCCAAAAGGCGCGTTGTCAGGAGGTGGGGAAGGAAAGAGCGTAAAAGGAGAGACGTGAGGAAAGATGGATGAGTGCATTGGCACAGGGCAGCAAATAAACAGTGTGAGAGACGAGAATGGGAAGGAGACGATAGGACAAAAAGGGTGAAAACTGTTGGGTGGAAGTTGTTTGGACAGTATGTTACCATAGGTTGAGGCCAGAATAGTTACAGGAGCAGAGGATGTCTTGCAAGGATATCTCCCATCTGTGCAGTTCAGAAAAGCTGGTGATGGAGAGAAGGATCCAGATGGCTCAGGTAGTGAAGTAGCTGTTGAAATCAAGTATGTTATATTCAGCTGCAGGTTGTGCCACAAATTGATCTACTTTGCTCTTGGCCACAGTTTGGCGGTGGCCATTCATGCTGGTGGACTGCTGGTTGTTAGTCATAGCAATACAGAAATATAAAAAACTGTGCAAAGGTTGCAGCAGATCTGGTAAATGACATAGCTGCTTTCACAGGTGGCCCAGTCCCTGACGGGGTAGGAAAAAACCTGAGAGAGGACTGGAATAGGAAGTATTGGGTTTTGCACCTGAGTCTTTCACACGAATATGATTCTTGTGGAAAGGGGTTGGGATTGTGAATGGTATAGGGATAGATTAGAATGTTGTGGAGGTTGGGTGGGTGACAGAATACCACTTTAGAAGGGTTGAGAAATGTTTCAAGTAGGATGCCCCTAATTTCAGGGCATGATGATAGGTAATCAAAGCCCTGGGGAAGAATGTGGTTCAGTTGTTCCCGTCTGGGTGACAAAGTGGGCACTCCTTTGTGGCTGGTTCTTGGGGGTGGTGGGAGGATTGAGTGTGTGACAGGAAGTGGCAAGGGAGATCTATTTGTGGACTAGGCCTAGGGAATAGTCCGTCTCCTTGATGAGATCCTCAGTACACTGAGCAAAGGATTTATTGACACTATAGATACACTGTCTCTGGGCAGCCAGGCTGTATGGGAGAGATGTTTTGGTGTCAAAGGGATGACACCTGTCGAAATGCGCACACTGCAGGTGGTTGGTGGGTTTAATGTGGACAGAGGTGTGAATGGAGCCATTAGAGAGGAGATGGTCAACATATAGGAAGATGGCACGCTGGGTTGAGGAGGATCACCTGAAGATGGTAGAGACGATGTTGAGTTTATGCAGGAATGAAGATAAGGTGTCTTGCCCGAGTCCAGAGTGTGAAGATATCATTGATGAACATGAATCAGACAAGGAGTTTGGTGTTTTGTGAGGCTAGGAAGGTCTTCCTCTGGATGGCCCTTAAAAAGGTTGTCATAGTAGGTTCCCATGTGGATGCCCATGGTTGTGTCCCAGATTTGTTTAGATACCTTCCCTTCAAATTAGAAGTAGTTGTGGCTTGGGATAAAGTTAGTAAAGTGTATGAAGAATGAGGTAGTGGTTTTGGAGTTTGAAGGATTGTGAAAGGTAGTGTTCAGTAGCAGTAATACCATGGGTGTATAGGGAGGTGGTGTCAACACTGACGAGCAGGGATCTGGAAGGTAAAGGGATGGGGATGGTGGCAAGTCAGTGAGGGAAGTGGTTGGTGTCTTTGATGTGTGAGGCAAGATTACGGACAGTTGGTTGGAGGTGTTAGTCAATGAGTGCTGAAATTCTTTCAGTGGCGGCACAATAACCAGCCACAGTGGATCACCCAGGATTGTTAGGTTTGTGGATTTTGGGGAGCTTGTAGAAGTTAGATGTGCAGGGTGTCACAGGGGTCAGGACGGAAATGGGTTCAGGAGAGAGGTTCTAGGTGGTACCTAAGGCTTTAGCATGGATTGGACATTATGTTGGACTTCTGGGATGGGATTACTCCAGCAGAATTTATAGGTGGAGTAGTCATATAATTTTAGGAGGCCTTCTGGCAGGTAGTCACTGCAATTCATAAAAACAGTGGTGGAACCTTAACCTGTGGATCACCGTTGGCTGGTGGTATGAACTGGAATGTTGGAATTAGGGTAGTTTTGGTTGGGGGGATTGGTGGCAAAGAAGTGCTTCCAGTGCTTCCAGTGCAGGGACTGGGAAAAGGAGAGTAGGTCTTTGACAAGTCCGCTGTGATTAACTTTGGGTGTAGGGTTAAAAGTGAGGCCTCTGGGTTGGACTAAAATGTCTGTGGAGCTGTGGGTTTTGATGGGAAGCTAACAACAGTGTTACGGGAATGTTTTGACTCTGGATGTGGTGGAGAGTAGGTAGGGAGTTTCAGGGAATGTGGCAAGTTGAAAAGGGCAGCTGGGCAGGGTTTAGCTTCTACGAGGGGTGAATGGGGAGGAACACTGTGGATATGATGGGTTGGAAAGTGATGCCCCAAGGAGATAGTAGGATGTCAGCAGATTGTATAACTTATGGAGATGGTGTCTGGAATGCTTTCCTGAAATTGAATCTCTTGCTCTCCAGCACCTGGAGGAGCATTCCAGACACCACCTCAAGTTATCCAACTTGCTAACAGCCTACTGCTGTCTCGGGGCTTCACTATTCAACCATACCTACAAAGTTCCTCCCCGTCCACCCCTCATAGAAGCTAAACTCTGCCTACTGACTCTGCATCAAATCTAGGGCCAAAACATTCCTGTAACACTATTGTTAACCCTCCCACCAAAACCCACAGCTCCACTGAAGTATCAGTCCTATCCAAAGGTGTCAACTTCAGCCCTGCACCCAAATTTAACCACCCTGAACGTGTCTAAGACCCACGCTACTTCCTCTGATCCCTGCATCTTCCGCCACTGTTAGTATGAATTGCAGTGAGTAATTGACAGAACACTCCCTCAAATTATGTGATTCCTCCAACTATAAACTGTCAGACTGATCCCTTTCCAAAAGTCCAACACAACCTCCAATTCCTGCTTAAAGCCTTAGGCCCTTCCAAGAATCTCTTCCCTGAATCAATTTCCATCCTCACCCCTATGATGCCCACCTTCTACATGCTCCCCAAAATCCACAAACCTAACAATCCTGGACCAGGGTGTATACGTCGACAAGAAAAAAAAAAAAAATTCCCAGATTTCCCAGTTGAGAACACACTTCTTTTTTTGGGTTGAACACGCACTTTTTTCTGAGTGACATTACACTATACCTCAAGTGAAAGTATTTTTTCTTATTAAGTGATAATATACTTTCCCTCGTAGCTGTACAACATAACACTCGTTTGAATGGTAAAGGTGTTATATGCTGATGTAGTACTTCTTGTCACTCCCAACTACGAAACAACCCATTTTGGAAAGATCTTTAATGTACAGTGTCAAGTACACTGCACAGTTTGATACTATAAAAGAATAAATACGAATTCACCAAATACAGCATGATAGTTTCTCAACACAGAACACCAAATATAAGAAGTGTGATGCCCATGCTATGATACAGAAACTGAGACCATAGTAGCACTCTGAGTGGACTGGCAGTGAACTTTGAATTTGGGAAAATATGGTGCAATAATATGTACAGTTTCACATGTATTACTGGACATCAAAAATTTTTTGTTGTTTTTCTGTGCATGTGGTTAGGCAGGATCCTAAGAGCAGAGCTTAAATTGCAGCAGCTGAATATTTCTGACAAGCATGATAGTGAGTTTCACTGCTGTGCACTGAACATTTCATTGGTTACCTGGCTGAATACAAATTCCATCGAGTACTTTGACCTTTCTGTGGTGAAGTCATTTATGTGAGAAATTGCTCAAGAGCTCACTTCACACTTTTTTTATGACATTTATACTTCTTGGCACCATTATTTCATAATTTGCTATCTATGAAAGAACTAATATAAGCATGAAAAACTAACGTTGAAGTTTTGTTTGCAGGCTAGGAGTGGGGGTAGTGTCTGTCTGTGAAGGCCTTATTGAGAACCTCAGCATATTGAGCAAAGGGAGTTTTTATCACTGCAGATACACCATCCTCAGATAGCCATGCTATATGGGAAGGATGATAGCTGTCAAAATGCAGGCACTGTTGGTGGTTGATGGGTTTAATGTGGACAGAGGTGGGGATGGAGCCATCAGAGAGGAGGAGGTCAACATAAAGAAAGGTGGCACGCTGGGTTAAGGAGAACAACATGAAGCGGATGGGGGAGAAGGTATTGAGGTTGCAAAGGAACAAAGATAGGGTGTCTTGGCCCTGAACCCAGATCATGAAGGTATCATCAATAACTTGAACCAGACCAGGGCGTCAGCAGTAACAAGTAGGGATCCAGGAGTATGTGTGTGTAGTTTTACGTGGTTTCCCTTGCTCCATCTTTCTGCACTAGTTTGGTAAAGTATCCCTTTCCAAAACCCATGACCACATCCTGTTTCTCAAAAGCTGCCTAACCCATGGAATCCCTCCCCCAAATTTCTTAACTTTAAAGATTCCTTTCTCTGGATCCCACCCCTCCTTTCACAGTGATCTACACCTTTTCAGATTCCACCAACCCTAGCCCTCACAAACCTGGTACTGCAAAAACATATCTCCAAAGCACAGGCATCCCAGAACCACCTCTGCTCCCTCAGCAAGGTACAACTACTCTTCAATCCCTATAGCATACATCATGTCTCAGTAACTGAATCCCTTGCTCTGCAGCACCTGGAGGAGCATTCCAGACACCACCTCCATAAATTACCCAACCTACTGACATCCAACTGCCTCCGTGGGGCAATGCTATCGCACCCCTATAGAACCCACAGTGTTCCTCCTCGTCCACACCTCAATGGCAGCTAAACCTTGCCTAGCTGACCTTTTCAACTTTCCACGTCCCCCAAAACTCCCTACCAACCCTTCAACAAAACCCTCAACTCCACAAATGTTTCAGTCCTATCCAAAGGCTTCACCTTTAGCCCTACACCCAAATTTAGCCATGCTGGACTTTTCGAATACCTACACTTCTTTGCTGCCAATCTCCCCCAAAACCAAAACCAGCCTAATTCCTACACTGAACCCTGCCTCCTCTAGTTCATACCACCATCCAGCTGTAACCCCCCCCCCCCCCGTAAACCTCTGCTAGTCACCTTCCAGCCTCCAATTTAGCCTGTCCATCCTTCCCCAGGTCCCTTCCTCAGAACAACAAACTTTCAGTAGAAGAATGAACAGCCGTACACAACCTCAAAACAAATTCTGGCCTAATCATCCCACCTGCAGACAAAGCTTCCACCAATGATGGTATGAATCGCAGTGACTACCTGACAGAAGACCTCTGCCAATTGTCTGACTCTTCCACCTATAGACTTAGAGTGATTCCCTCCCAAAAGTCCAGCAAAGACTCCAATCCCTGCTTAAAGTCTTAGGCCCTTCACAGAACATCTCCCCTGAATCCATTTCCCTCCTCGCCCTATGACAACTCCACACATCCACCTTCTACATACTCCCCAAAATAGAAAAACCCAAAAATCCTGAACACCCCATTGTGGCTGGTTATTGTGCCCTCACTAGAAGGATTTCAGCACTCATAGACCGATACCTCCAGCCAATTGCCCATAATCTAGCCTCCCACATCAAAGACACAAACTACTTCCTTCACCGACTCTCCACTGTTTCCACCCCTTTACCTCCTGGATTGCTACTCGTCACTGTGTTGACACCACCTCCCTATACACCAACATCCCTCAATGACCATAGTCTTACTGCTATTGAACACTTCCTTTCTCAATGTCCTTCAGACTCCACACCCACTACCTCATTCCTCATACACCTTACTAACTTTATCCTAACCCACAACTATTTCTCATTAGAAGGGAAGGTATAAAAACAAATTCATGACTCAGCCATGGGCACCTGCATGGCATTCTCCTATGCTAATCTTTTTATGGGCCATCTACAGGACACCCTCCTAGCCTCCCAAAACATCAAACCCCCAGTCTGGTTCAGGTTCACTGATGACATCTTCATGATCTGGACTTAGGGCCAAGACACCCTATCTTTGTTCCTTCGTAACCTCAACACCTTCTCTCCCATCCGCTTCATGTGGTCCTCCTCAACTCAGTGTACCACCTTCCTAGATATTCACCTCCTCTCTGATGGCTCCATCCGCACCTCTGTTCAGATTCCAACCATCAATGGTACCTGCAATTTGACAGCTGTCATCCCCTTGACACCACAAAATCCATCCCATGCAGCCTGGCCAACCAGGAATGATGTATCTGCAGTGTTAAGAACTCCCTTGCTCAGTACGCTATGGGTGTCACCAAGGCCTTCATAGATAGGTGCTATCTGGTCCACAAACAGATATCCTGTGCCATTTCCCGTGACACACTCAATGTTACCACCCCATACTGGAACAACTGAACCACATCCTTCACCAGGGCTTTGATTACCTATCACCATGCCCTGAAATAACGGACATCCTACCCATGATACTTCCCCACCCTTCCTAACTGGTTTCCATCACCCCCCAATCTACATAACCTTCTAGTCAATCTCTATGCCACTCCCAATCCCAACCTCTTGTCACAAGGTTCATATAACTGTGGAAGACCCAGTTCAAGACCTACTCCACCAACCACCCAGCACTTCCTGTTCCAGTCCTCTCACAGGTTTATCCTACCCCTTCAGGGGCCGGGGCCACCTGTGAAAACAGCCATGCCATTTACCAGCTCTACTGCAATCATTGTACAGCTTTTTGTATTGATATGACTACCAACCAGCATGAACAGCCACTGCCAAACTGTGGTCAAGAGCAAAGTAGATATCACCCTGTGGCACAATGTGCAGCTGAACATAACATACTTAATTTCAATGGCTGCCTCACTAACCGTGCCACCTGAATCCTTCCCTCCATCATCAGATTTTCTGAACAACACAGATAATAGTTATCCTTACAACACCATCTCCATTGCTGTAATTATCCCGGCCTCAACCTATGCTAATATACTGTCCCCATACCCTCCAACCAACAGTTGTCACCCTTTCTGTCCTGTCATTTCCTCCCCATTCTTGTGTCCCACTCTGTTTATTTGCAGCCCTCTGCCAATGCATCTGCCCATCTTTTCCTCCTCCTCTCCTTTTACGCTCTTTTCTTCCTCACCTCCCTGCCCCACAATCTCTTGATGCTGCACCTATTGGCAGTCTAACCCTGCACACTCCACCAGACAGCGTTCATCTCTCTCCACACCTGTATACTACTATCCCTTCCCATCCAGATTACTGCTTGCATACCACATGATAGTTGCTTTCTGACCCGAGATGCTGGAGTTGGCAGTCATGTGTACATGAGGTGTGCATTTCTCTTTTGATGATTAAGCCTGTGGCCAAAAGCTTTATGTAAGTGTCTTAATTGTGACTGTCTGCAATTTAATGTGTCTTCTTTACGGTAAGTAGCAATCTGTTTTTTTTTTTTTTTTTTTTTTTTTTTTTTTTTTTACGTCATTGATATTCCTACCTGGAGTTTCCATTAACTTATGTATATGTACAAATTAATTTGCAGTTTGAATTAAACTGACTCATTCCACATATTGCTTTATTGTGAAACATGATCCATGTAACAAATTAAATAACTGTGATCTTAGTCCAACATATTGGGCACCTGCAAGACACTTACAGAATTCTGTTGGATTCTTCTCTTGAAATTTGCCTTTTATCATGTTGTCACGCTGCAGATTAATCACTTCCAAATTGAAGTGAGGTGGAAGTTTCTGAATGGTAGACCCAAATGGAGTTTCAAATATAGAAATGTCTTCTGCACTTGCTCCAAGACCCATGAAATATTGTTGGAACTGTTCTTTGAGCTCAGAAAATGTATCTCTTGCAAATTTGTAAGGGAATGGAGATTTCACTACTTCTTGCAGCATTTAACAGCATGGGAAATACTTGAAATGGTTTGTCACTCAATCAAAGCCAGTTGTTGCCAAGCTAACTTTATCGCAGTATAGGTTTCACTTATTCCCACTGTTTTGCCTCTTAATTTCAAATTGAATCCATTAAGAAATCCTATGATATTGGCAGCAACAGCTAATTCTCAAAGTCATTCTGTATTCAAAATAGTGGTTTAGGGCAGTTCTTCTTCACATAGAAAAATGACAATCTCTGCCCAGAATTCAAAACTCATAACAAAACTTTACCATTGCTTAGCCATCGAACTGGTGTATGGTGGGTCAAGTCACAAAATC
This sequence comes from Schistocerca gregaria, assembly GCF_023897955.1. Taxonomy (NCBI): domain Eukaryota; kingdom Metazoa; phylum Arthropoda; class Insecta; order Orthoptera; family Acrididae; genus Schistocerca; species Schistocerca gregaria. The sequence goes on along the minus strand of NC_064920.1, from coordinate 320,489,719 downwards.
CACTTCTGAGCGTCCACAAGAACAAATGAAGTTCACCACTCACACAACTGCTCCTAAAACATATGGCAGATTCACATATTTGCCACAGAGTACCTGCTGATGAGTAATGCAGTGAATAACCATAGGTTTTGACCATCCTTTATTTTCATAAGCTTTGTAAATGGGTCCAACTAAGCCTTTGTCCATTCCACACACTTTTTTTATCATAATCACTCAGGACACACTGTAAGGATTCTATTGCAATCTGTACTTCATTAATGTTTTATGAGCTTTCAAAATATTTTTGCCAAGTAGTTCCATGCAGACTACTCATACAAGCTAATTCATCAGTCACTTCAAAGTCAGCATTGACTCCTCAAATAAACAGCAGCAACTGAGTAGTATCTGTAATCTCTATTAACTCCTCAAGAGCCAGGGAAAACCACTTGAAATCATTTGCCTTGTTAATTAATTGATTACCAGTATTGCTGCCAATATTCTCAACTGTTCTTGGGGAAAGGCTAATAGAATTAAATAAATGATATTATGAAAAGGATAGTTGGTACTCACCATATAGCAGAGATGCTGAGTTGCAGATAGGCTCAACAAATGGATTGTCAGATTGTCCAGGAAGGCCTTCATTTAAAACACACACACACACACACACACACACACACACACACACACACACAACCTCCATCTCTGGCTGCTGAGGCCAGACTAGATTTCACTTGTTTGATTTAGAAATACGAAACACTATTTTCTCAGGACATATTTCTTTGGCTGTTATAATCAGACACGATAAAATTAACTTATCATCAGTAAAAAGTTTCTACTGCTTGGCTATCAAATGAGAAATTTGTAAACTTACTTTAGTCGCATTGTAGTGACATACTCTGTTTCAAAGTTTCCAATTATTATTATTAAGCCATTCTTTCCCAATAAATTGGGAATATTGTACTGAATGCTTAGCCTGGTAATGCTGGTACATATTGTACTCTTTTAGTACAACTATAGTGTCAATGCACAATATACACAATGCCAACTAAATCAGTAAATCAGTAACAAAATAATTCCCAGCCCACTCTGCTTTAAAAGCATGACATTCAAAGTCCATTTTTATCTTCTTTTTTGGTTTTGACAGCAACATTATGAAAATGCACTTGTAGTAGAAATAAGAACAGAATGTTACAGAACATCGATACACAGGTACTGTTAAAACTGCAGGTCACTAAAGAGGCAGTGCAGAGGCATGGCTTACTCAGCTAGCTTCCTGCAGGAAGAACCACACAACACAATTTTTCTTGCAAACACTCACCTCCCAGGCAAACCGTAGAGCACATTAGCAGTCAGTGGCAATACGTTCTTAAAAACATAGCATTATGACAATGCAGCTTCACAGATGCTGATATATGTGTTACTTTCATATAATTATCTCATTTCATTCATTCAGTGTTATCCCACTTCAATTTTTTTAAGAAATCTGAAATGTAAAATCCATTCTTAACTTTCAGGCCTTAGAAAGGATGTGGCAGGCCAGATTTGGCTCCCAGGCTGTAGTTTGCTGGTGCCTGGCTTAGACTGTTATGACTGTAGCAGATTAGGACAGTGAATGTATGAAGGCAAATACGCAACACAACTGGGCTCTAGATACTGTTGCAAAACCATCTGAAGAGAGAACAATCTGATATAGTGATCAGCTTCAGCAGATCCAATTTCTTCCCTGTTGAGTAGCCAGGTACTACTTCACTACTCCCTATCACTTTGAAATTGACACTCCAAATGTCTTCTTACTATTACTTACCCGTCATCGACATCCACAATAATGACTGTCTTCAAATGTGTCTTAGAAGATAACATTAGATTGAGGCTGTTTGGATCCAGGTTGTCTTTCTGGAATTATGTGTAGCATCTCATTCTGTCCCCACAAACACAAGTGTACAGTGGTATATAAACATTCCATGTGACTAGTATTTATCTATAAAGTTACTATTGGACGTTACTGATATAGACAATGCCATGCTTCTCTTAACAGTTAACTGTTCAGTCTTCCAAGCTATCATGTGTAGAAGTTCAATTCTACTACCTACCACATTTTTGATGGCCCTGACAATAATGCAACAACTCGATCGCATTGACTTCAGAGGTTCCGCATCACACTATAACGTGAACGTTCATTGCTTCCTTATCAGCTGCGTTGCGCTCGTTCTCACACGAAAATTGACAATCTGCCAGTCATCACAGAGCCAGCAACAAGCAGCACAGTTAATAGGTTTACAATTAGACCCTGCTGTTCTGGCAACACAACCAGGTGTTACGGTTTACACAGCTTGAAACCTAGTTTGTCCTTGCACAGATAGCAGCTGACGAAATATAGTGTAGCTATGTAGTCGCAGCACTAACAGAAGACTTAGCTGTTGAGGTACAAGATATCCTTGCTGCACCACCCAATGCCAAACGATCTTTGTTGATTAAGAAGGCACTAGTGATGCACCTATCACAATCAGAAGCGAAGCGACTAGAGAAAATTTTATGGACTGAGGAGATCGGCAACTTTTACACTATTTGCATACACTGGCAAGCAAAACAGTAAGTGATGACATGCTGCACAATATTTGGCTGTCCCGACTACCCACTGACACTAAAAAAATCTCACAGTGTGCACGGGTGGTTTAAATCCACCAGTGCACACAATGGGCAGATTGTTGAAATGTATTCCGCAACAAATGTGTCAACACTGACAGCATGGCCAAAGTATATGTCTGCAGCAACACTAGCATCGCTCCAGTTGCCATCAGTGCAGCTTACTGTGCAAGTAGTTGCATTACAAATGAGGCACACACATCAGCGACTGTCAGTCGTCAAGTTGTAACCTCTCGCCATTGGCACAAAATTTATGTTGGTACCACAAGAAATTCAGTAATGACGCGTGAAAGCATACACCATCATGCAAGTGGAAACGTGAAGCAGAAAACATAGCAGCAACAACTAGTCATACCAGTAATGCATGTTAACTTTTTGTCACAGACCGTAACACAAATGTACAATACCTAATGGACACCATGGGGGTAGAAGTGGTACGTGTACCACGCCAGACCTGCAACAATTCTTGTCTGTTTGCTGTTAACAACTCTTAAGATTAAAACATATGTTCAGGGTAAAACATATATTCAGGTCACATCGTTGCTTAACCTACACCATACATTTCAGTGGCGCTTCACAGTGGAGGATACAGTGCAGCCTATCACATAGGAGCTGATTGTTCATCCTCTTATGATCTAATACCTGATCTCCAATGCAAGCAGCTGATCAATTGCACTACAAACTTGCATACTCCAGAGAAGAAGTGTTTCATCACTTTGATGAAAATACGTACGATAGCAGAAGATGCACCATACACATGATTACTAAAAGAATTTCCCAAAATCATGCAGCAGTCACCTACTCTACCGCCAGTTAAACACACAATGGCACAGTGCATTTTGAACATGCCAGGCCCGCCATTTCATGATAGGCCTAGACGTTTGATGCCAGAGAAGTTGCGCATGGTGAAGCAGGAATTCCACAGCATGCTGTCAATGGGCATTTGCAGAGTTTCAAGTAGCAGTTGGGCAGCCCCCAATCCCTGTGGCACCAAAGAAGAAGAACAGATGCCATCCCTGTGGCAATTACCGAGAGCTCAATGCGAGGACCATCCCAGATCTGTAGACAGGGCCACATATAGAACACTTCTCTGCCACTGTTCATGGTAAAGCTAAATCTTCCACTATCGATTTAGTCTGGGCGTATTATCAGTTCCCTGTTGTCATAGAAAATGTTCTCAAGACAGCAGTGACCACACCTTTCGGTCTATTCGAGTTCACTAGGATGCCTTTTGGTCTGTGCAACACAGCACAGACATTTCAACATTTCATGGATGAGATCACAAGAAATTTAGATTTCTTTTATGTTCACATAAGATGATATTTTTGTGATGTCTGTGATGGAAGAAGAACATGTACATCATCTGGCTCTGATAGTTAATCATTTATGCACACAATGCTTAGTAATTAATACTTCAAAGTGTACTTTTGGAGCAAAAGAAGTGCAATTTCTAGGTTACATGGTAGATGCGCATGGTATTCGACTACCGCATGATGAAGGATCCTTGCGCCATTACAATCCTACACCCATTTTTAGGGGTCATAAATTCTTACCAAAGATTTGTATATAATTATGCATTGATAACAGTGCCCCTGAATGAATGTCTTAAGGGCATACCAAAGAAAAATAACAAGTTTCATTAGACAAGCGAACCAGACGATACGTTTTGAGCCGTAAAAACAGCAATTGCAGAGGCTGCACAATTAGCACACCGCATGGCACAGGCTCCACTTGCACTTATGGTTGATATCTCGTCTACAGCTGTTGGCGCTGTACTGCAACAACAGGTTGAGCATTGTTGGCAGCCCATAGCATTCTTCTGTCAGAAGTTGTCACCTTCACCGCAACATTGGGCAGCCTATGACCGCGAACTGCTAGCAGCATACGTCGCAGTCAAGAAATTCAGGCATTTACTAGAGGGCTGACAGTTCACTTTTTATACAGGTCACAAGCCGCTACTGTATGCTGAGAAACCATTGCTGAGGCAACTATGCCGTTTAGATTACATTAGCCAGTTCACCACCTGCATTGTTTATATACAAAGGAAACTGAACATAACTGCACATGTGCTATCAGGTGTAGGCGCTGTGAATGCGACAGTAGAAACATGGTCACATGTTGAAGCTGTAATGGCTACCATTGATTTTGATGCCCTCGCACAGGCCCAGCAACTTGATAATGAGTTACAAGATTTGTTGAAACACCCAGGGCAACTGAAGTTACAATGTGCTGCAATGTCTGAAGCAAATGTTCGATTGTATTGTGACCTATCTGGAGTGAAAGCATGTCCATTTGTGCCGCAACACTTTCGAGCACACCCAATTGCATCAGTACACAATCTGGCACATCCAGGAGTACGAGCCACTATTAGACTGGTCAAACAAAGTTTCGTCTGGCCTGGAATGCACGTAAGATTGCAAAACATTTGTCGGGCAATGAATTGCATGTCAGAGGAACAAGATCACACTGCACGTCAGAGCACTGTTTGGTGCATTTCTGCCATCAAAACAATGTTTCAAACATGTGCACGTTGATATTGTTGGCCCACTCACAGGCTCAGAAGGCCGTAATTATTGTCTTACAGTTGTGGACCAATTTACCAAGTGGCCTGAAACATTTCCCATGACGGATATCACAGCCAAAACCATGGTGGAGACTTTTTCTGCGGTTGGATCACCACAGACCAAGGACAACAATTTGAAGCCTGCCTTTTCAGAGCATTAGCTACATTATTAGGCATGAAGCGCATTCAAAAGCAATCTAAAAGCTGCGGCAGCAGAGCCAGTGTATGGGCAAACGCTACATCATCCAGGAGAATTCTTGCACAGCATGGCGGACAGTACAGTCGATGCATCAGATTTTGCTGCTAGATTACAATAACACATACGCCAGCTTAGATCAACGGCACCCAGAAGTCAGGCGGGGAGACACAAGTTTGTGTTCACAGATCTTGAAATCTGCACACATTTTCTTATGCAATGATGCAGTATGGAAGCTGTTGCAGCCACCATACAATAGACCATATCTGGTGATTAGCAGAGGTGGCCACACATCCCAGATTAGAGTAAATGGTATACCTACCACTGTCACAATAGAAAGACTGAAGCTGCATTTTTCCATGCATTGGACGCAGCAAGGACTGCAGGAGGAGAACAAGGAGATACGAATGTAACACCAGAAAATGTCCCCTTACCCCACAGCCACAACGAGACACTATGGACACCAGACACCTTGGAGAAGAAAATGATGGGGAAGACTAGTACCTGACATCCTGCTGGAACCACTGGCTCCAGTGGCACAATGCCAAGTTTCAAGAAAGCAATGGAAACACGTGCAGGGTGACGTGTCTGCGATATTCTTAGTACTAGGGGATGAGTCATGTACATCTCATTCCATCCTCACAAATGTGAGTGTACAATGGTATATAAACATTCCATGTGACAAGTATTTGTCATTACAGTTACTCTTCGACATTAGTGATATAAGACGATTCCATGCCTCTCTTAACAGTTAACTGTACAACTTTCCACGCTTGCAAGCTATCCTGTATAGATGCGTTTTATGTGGAAATAAATGTTCAATTCTACCAGATACCACATATGTAAAGTTTCGTCTAAGCCATGTTTGAAAACAGTACAAAGCATAATTCTGTGTTTGCAATGAAATGATACATTGCTCTTAAATATGGTAAACTAGTATGGGGAACCATCACAAAACAGTCACTCTAACATGTGTAGTTCAAATTGCCATGCCAATTTAGGTTTCCCATGACATCCCTAAACTGCCTCTGATAGTAATAAGGTTCAAACACACGCGCACGCACGCACGCACGCACACTGACTCTCTTTCTCTCTCTCTCACCCCCCTCCCTCCCCTGTAGTATGAATGAGTGTGTGGCATCAGAAAGGTGTTCAGATCTGTTTTCTGAAACCACCTGCTCAGAGTAACAAGGCTTAAAAACAAGCAGTCATCTCTAATTTTTATGTCGTCTACCATCCAGTACTCGATATTAAAGGCTAGTGATCTGCCACCCCAATCGGTGTTCAAATGAGAAGAAAAGAACACTATCACTAGCACACACATACATTTGTGAATTATATAAATTGTTTCTACAAACAACATCCAATAGAAGTAGTTGACTTACAGTTAATTCACATTTTGGGTAAAGTCACATGCTGGGACAGTGAAACAAATGCATGTACACTGTTGAGTGATTAAATAGTTGTCAAATATGGCATAGAAAATGACAACAGCTATGTAACCACAAAATAACAAAATTTTCTTTTATTCATTTAATGTGCTCACTATTTAACAAACAATACAAAAAACTCCTGTCGAGTAATAAATTCCGTGTTTCACCGAGATGTACAAAGTAGGTGCTATCCCAAGGAATAACCAAGAATCTATTTTATGACAGGCTCACAAAACAATGAAATTAGTTCATGCTGTTATGACAATATTACAAAAGTCATTAATGTCATAATAAAACCAGCTCCATTGAGATGCTAATACAGTTAATAAAAACTGCAGTCAGTTTTCGTGTTGTCAAAAGGAGTACACGATGTTTCAGCCAGTAAAATATATTTAAATAGGCAGTGCATTTCTGCTCCCTACAAACAACTGCATTAAAAAGTGTAAGCCATGCCACAGAACTGTTTCACTTTATGCACAAAAAACAAACGTAAATTAAATCATATTTTCTGTGCTTTCACATATGTAACTCTGGTTTTTTAAAACCAATATGCTACTAACACAGGGTGAAATTTCCAGGCCCTGAGAATTTAGATAGATTGTTGGTAATCCACAAATGATTTATAATTATAAAATCACTTAAGTTTGTCCTAAGAATTATATGGGCCTTTCGATAATGATCAAGAATTCAAGACAATGAGATGTAATGCCATGAAACATAATGCCTGTACTGAAGTAAATAAACCCACTGTCAAAAGCAAAGACACAAAATAATAATTAAAAAATGACAAAACAAAATTTGAATCCTCAATATTTGAGGAAAATAACGAATCAGCTCTCTAATTTTAGAAACATGCATTTCTATTAAAATAAAAGGAAAAAAAAAGCGGTAATGATTTTATTGTTCATTCTTGAAAAGTCTGTGACTTAGAAGTAGTAAATAAATACAATGAAAAATATTCAACAATTTTTATCAACAAAAATTTCCAGACTTTATAACAGTACTGTGGTATGTCTTGTTGGCTCAGGCACACTGTGAAGGCAGGCAAAGGTTCATGTCTCCATACTAGGATGCTTGACGAGAAGCTGGCTTTTTGCCCTTTATAACAATAGGCTTATTTTTTATTGTACCTTTCTTACGTTTATTGGTCTGAAACATCACAGATGAAAATAAAAGTTTAATACTGAGAAAAAAAAAGAATCAGGTACTTGCCGCTGGAAACAAAAACCTATCATAAATATTATACCTTCTTTGAGATGAATGCTCTGCTTCGTTTAATCTTACGTTCTGATACAGGTATGCGAGGTCGATTGAACTCATCAGGCTTTTTAACCCTGCAAATAAAAAGATACCCCAATTATAGCAATTATACTCAGTTTCCAGTACTCTATGAAGTGATGAGATTATCAAACATATTTACCAATATCACTACTTCAGACATGTCAAGGGAAGAACTATATGATTCTTCACAAGTGAAGATCTTCTTTTTCATTATGTGTGCCCCATTGCATTAGTGAAAAAATTAGAAAACAGGAATATTTCAAAAATGGTGAGTTTTGTCAGACATTGACTTACTGTAGACTGACTAAAAGTAAACATAATGGCTGCACTTACTGGAAGATGAAATATTCAAAACGTGTATGTGAAGCTGGGAACTGAGAAAGATTGGAAATGTTAATTTATTGAGCTCCACTAACAGATGGGAATGGAAACGCGGACTAGCAGTGAATATAATTTTAGTTACAAATTGCTACAAAAACAAAGTTGTTTCTACACAGATTTAAATTAAGATAGTGTGTTGTCAACAAGCAAAGGCTAGGTAACCCAGGTTTATGCCTTGTTCTTCAACTTCCAGGAGGTATGTGACACAGTTTTACACTGTTGTCTTGTGAACAAAATACAAGCATACAGAATATCAAATGAGTTACATAACAGAAAACATGTTATTCTTATCACAGAGGAATTGTCATATTTGAAAGTAGCTTCAGTTGCAATTCCAGGCATCGTTTCAGTGTTAGTGTTATCACTGTTCAGGACGTATACAATGATGGATGAGCTCTGAAGTATCTTGAGGTTGTTATGTTAGGTGCTCTGTAGATGAGAAAGTTGCAGCATCAGAAAATTGTAGTGGAATTCAGGAAGACCAGTGGAGGATGGATACTAGCAGTTGTCCCTCAATTTAAACACATGTAACAGATTGCGGATATATGGATGGACAAAGGTGTTTTACTGTATGATAATACATTTGGTGTTCATTAACTGGGAACAGTCAACAATGTAAAATACCTAGGAGTACCAATCTACAGCAATGTAAACTGAAATAACCACAGAAAACTAACTGTAGGAAAAATAAATTATAAGTAGAGATTGATTAGATTCATACTTGTTCCTTAGATCATGAATACGACACTTTGTAATGATGTGGAACGTGTCAGGTTAATGAAAGATGTCTGTACAAGATTTTACATTACACAAAATATTGCATGACACTAATGCTTAAGTTAGTTTTTTTCCCTCCCTTAATTTATATCTAAAAATTCAGCCAATGAGTAGAAGGAGTTGTCATCTAGAAATTCTTTTAATTTATTTTTAAATGTTGGTTGACTATCTGTCAGGCTTGTGATGCTATTTGGTAGGTGACCAAAGACTTTTGTGGCAGCATAATTTACCCCCTTCTGTGCCAAAGTCAGATTTAACCCTGCATAGTGAAGATCATCCTTTCTCCTGGTGTTATAGCTATGCACACTGCTATTACTTTTGAACTGGGCTGGATTATTAACAACAAATTTCATAAGTGAATATATATACTGTGAGGCTCCCTAGATCCTTAAATAGATCTCTGCAGGATGACCGTGGGTGGACTCCAGCAATTATTCTGATTACACGTTTTTGAGCAATGAATACTTTTCTACTCAACGATGAATTACCCCAGAATATGATACCATACGAAAGCAGTGAATGAAAGCAGGCATAGTAAGCTAATTTACTGAGATTCTTATCACCAAAATTTGCAATAACCCTAATAGCATACGTAGCCGAAATCAGACGTTTCAGCAGACCATCAATGTGTTGCTTCCAGTTCAACCTCTCATCAATGGACACACATAAAAATTTTGAAAATTCTACCTTAGCTACAGACTTCTGTTCAAAGTCTATATTTATTACTGGAGTTGTGCCATTTACTGTACGGAAAAGTGTATACTGTGTTTTATCAAAATTTAAAGAGAGTCCGTTTGCTGAGAACCACTTAATTTTGTGAAAAACATCATTTACAATTACATCACTTAGTTCTTAGTTTTTGGATGTTATTATACTTGTATCACCAGCAAAAAAAACTAACTTTGCATCTTCATCAATATGGAATGGTAAGTCATTAATGTATATCAAGAACAGTAAAGGACCTAAGACCGAACCCTGTGGGACCCCATACTTGATAGCCCCCCAGTTTGAGGAATCAGCTGTTGTATTAAAATTACATGAACCACTTATTTCAACTTTTGGCATTCTTCCAGTTAACTATGAATTAAACCATTTGTGCACTGACCCCCATCAAACCATAATGATTTAGCTTATCTAAAAGAATTCCATGATTTATACAGTCAAAGGCCTTTGAGAGATCACAAAAAATACCAATGGGTGATGTCCGGTTATTCAGAGCATTTAATACTTGATCAGTGAAAGCATATATAGCATTTTCTGTTGAAAAGCCTTTCTGAAAACCAAACTGTTTTGTTAGTACTTTATTTTTACATATATGGGAGGCTACTCTTGAATACATTACTTTCTCAAAAATTTTTGATAGAGCTGTCAGAAGAGAGATTGGGCGATAGTTGTTGACATCCGACGAATCCCCCTTTTTATGCAATGGTTTTACAATGGCATATTTCAGTCTATCGGGGAAAACACCCTGCTCCAAAGAGGTATTACATACGTGGCTGAGAATCCTACTTATCTGTGGGGAACAAGCTTTAAGTATCTTGCTGGAAATGCCATCAATTCCGTACGAGCTTTTACTTTTCAGTGAGTTTATTATTTTACTGATTTCATAGGGAGAGGTTCGTGGAAATGCAGTTGTTTCAAACTGCACAGGTATGGCCTCTTCTATTAGAAGCCTTGCCTCTTCTAGTGAAGATATAGATCCTACTTTCTCCACAACATTTAAAAAATGATTATTGAAAATATTTCCAATTTCAGATTGATTGTTGGTACACTTGTCATTCAGTTTTATGGCACTAAAGTCTTCCTGTTCTCTTGGTTGCCCTGTTTCCCTTTTAATAATATTCCATATTGCTTTAATTTTATTATCAGAGTTACTGATCTCAGACATGATACACATGCTTCTGGACTTTTTAATAACCTTTCTTAGTACTGCACAATAGTTTTTATAATATTGAACAATTTCAGGGTCAGTACTCCCTCTTGCTGTTAGATACAGTTCTCTTTTACGGTTGCAAGATATTCTGATTCCTTTAGTTAGCCAAGGTTTTTTATATGTTTTCTTGGAATTATGTTTCACTGTTTTCTTGGGAAAACAATTTTCAAAGACCCTTAAAAATGTGTCGTGAAATAAGTTATATTTCAAGTTTGCATCGGGTTCCATATACACTTCATCCCAGTCTAGCTCCTTTAGGCTTTCCCTAAAGTTTGCAGTATTTATATTGTTAATTGAATGCACTGCTTTGAAATTCTGATTTGATATACTGCATGGAGCCTGTGCTTGTCAAGGAAACACTAGGTTACTTTTGCAGTAATGATTAGACGTATACTTTTGAGTTATTACTTTTTCATTACTACTTGGACAGCATGGTTTTCTAATTTATTGCAAAACATTTACTTGATGTAAGGCTCATTAGCCTGAAGGGCCCAAACAGATTGGTGAGCAAGCAGACAGTGCAGCTTAGTGAGTGAAAGTATGAAATAATAGTATACACAGTCTGACAGAGCTGTAATGTTAACATAGCTGGTAAGTACTGGACAATATGCATAATACAACGAAACATAAAACTTGTGGGGCCCAGAATAAAAGTCTACAGCTAGGTGTAGCAAATCTCAGTTCAACATCCATACATACAATCACAAACCATGTAAGTTGAATACTCTATTGCTCCTCTGGACTTTTCACAACTATTTTCACTCTGTAATGAGCTCAAAATTCCCCCTCATCTCAACTTCATTTACAATGGGTGTCCCAAAACATTACAAGATTTGTATTGTACACTAAAAATCAGTAGCTGTGGTAACTTTGATTCCCTAGCACACCACTGTGTGTATGTTAACAGGCATCTGTCTTAGTGCTTGTATTTCTTATGTTTTAAAATTTTGACACATTTTCTGTTTTATTGGCAGTTTGAGGTTTTGCTAGCAGAATGGCTGGCATTCCCAACGAATTATCTTCCAGTGCTGATGGCGGGAAAAAATTATATGCAAATGTCAGCCATTTGTGCTGGCAAAATGTTACATTATCAATCAAACAGCCTTTAGTCAAAGAATCCAAAAGGTATGCCTCCATACAAGAAAGTGTCGCATGATTTCATTTCATGAATTTGTTACACTGTATTTTACAATGTCTGCAAAATTCAAAATAACTGTCTTGAAGAATCTGAATTAAGTTTCTTTCTTTTTTAAAATTACTTTTAAATTGCAACTGAAACACACCACATGCTAAATTAATCTTCTGGTGAAAAAACTATATTAGAACATTTGATTGGTTTAAATATCTACAACTGCTGAGTGTCTGCGCGCAATGCAAACTCTCAGAGTGATGACCTCAATTATGGGAATGATCATAAAAAGTTGTAAAACTATCCCTGTGAACAAGTAGTAGACAATCTGTTATTTGTAATATCTTTGGTCTGTTGTATGAGATTTGCCAAAGCATTCCAGTGAGTAAGCTATACTTATAATGACTCATACTACAATTCATTCCTCACATTTTGATTCGTGATTAAGAAGACTATCAGGTCATGACAATCGGTGAGTGATAGTAAGTTTAAAATGATACAGACTTCCTGTGCAGGGTCATAACTAGGTATCTGAAAGAATTCGCACATTTGCAATAAATGCAAATACAGGAGTGCATTCTGACTCAAAATGTAAAATTAACACAGTAAATGTTATTTCATATTGAACTGTACCCAGATGAAATACTGCATCAGAGATAATTTGAAATAGTTTTGTCTTCTGCATATAAAAACTGAAAACATATCCAATTTTTGGTTACTGCTATTGCACATCATCTAGCAAAACCTAATTTGGTAGGATACGGACCTTAGGAATGTATTTCCAAACAATAAGTATGCGAACGGAATGATGTGTCAATGCACTAGATGCCCAGGTGCCATTTCAATTATGGGCAGCTGAATGACCTATATAAGATACACACCACGTAACACAACTTCAAACTGGCATTTCAAAAGTTGGTATAATGTGGATACTTTAACATGGCCGTTTTCATGATGAATGTTTTGAACTGTGGTTGCATCAAATACTGGTAGAGGTTGGGCCTGACCTATCTCTTTTATGACATTGCCAAACTCAGCAAGCATTTGTCTGGTAGCTGTTACCAAATGCTTTGTGTTGCACACTGTTTGTTTTTTCTTTTATAATTTTGAAAAGGGTAAACAGGCTAATCCTGGTCCATCACAGAGTTCGGTTATGATACTCACCATACCAAAAAGGATTGGTGACCCTGCAAGAGGGAGATGGGGCTTCTTTTTCACATTTCTCCTGTTCCCTCTGGTGGTCATAATTCTAGCATGCTTTTGCTCACAGCCAACTGCTAGTGTATTGTGCATTATGTATAGCAACCAAAAAACGAAACTTGTCAATGTATTTTGATGATGCCAAAAGTCTTCCCCTAGCAAGCAAATAGTTATTTTGGCTTCTATGTTTGTGCTACAAACCTTGTTCAGTTCTATCTGTAGCACTGTCAGGTAGTGGACTGTATGGTTATGAAAGTCCACAAAAGGTCAAAAAACTATTTTTTGCAGATTTTAATTATAAAATTAGGTGGGAAAAGCAAAATAATGTCAAGAAACATCTTAAATCAGGGAAGCGCTCCATTCATGGGTGGGAGAATGCTGTTTCTTCTCAACAGAAACAGTCATTTGCTGAGAGCTTAAATAGAGCAAAAAACAAGCAAGAGGGGAAAAAATAAATTAATTGTTGAAGTTTTTGCAAAGGCAAACATTCCGGTGGAAAAGCTTCCCAAAGAGCATTTTTTCTTTAACAGCCAAATGCAGAGCATTGATGTTTTGTCTCCTGGCATGAAGTGTGGTGTGACAATATTTCAAATTTTCATGTCTGATCATGTACAAATAAAAAAATTTAAATGTAAATTTTGCCAAAAACAGACCCTAAGTGTAACTAATCTCCACAGTGGAAAACTCTGTTCTCTCCATGTCCTGAACAAAAGACCCAATTTAAGCAAATGTGGGTGTTGTCTGCAAAGGATATAGTACCTGTTAGGAATTAATGTAAAGAGGATTCAGTCGAATGACAACTACACGGACCCTCTTGAAGTGCACAAGAGCACATCTGTGGAATAAATCCCATACTGCACAGCACTGGCATGCAAAGCTAAGATAGCCTTGTTGGCAAAGCAAAACTAGAAATGAAAAGGCAAATAATATGTGACATGACACAAATTGCCTTTACAGTAACACAGACAAAATTAACAGCAACAAGCCAATAAGAAACTGGATTATATTCACAGAATTATCAATACAGAATTAATTTCGCCTGATCAGACTGTTACAGAGAAGTTGCCCTGCAATATTTGTCACAAACTGCCCGGAAGGTGTAAGAACAAACAGTGGTTGCCTCATCGCGGCATTGCATCTGCACTCACCTTCCTCCTTGTACAGGACTCATTATCACTAACCCCTACCTACATTACTTATCAGATCCACCTTATTGCAAATTCATTCTTTCGTGAACTTAAATTACAAGTCAATGAAGGGTATTTTAATGACACTCATGTTACCTCAATGGCACCGAAGGTGGAGAAGAGGTACGCCAGAGCTGGCAGAAGAGGCACCTTTTCTCTTTAGGTACAAAAAGAATACAAGTAGCAACTGAACCCCAGAAGGGCGGCTACAGACAGCGTTTGACTCATGGTGAGTGGCTTACTTTAGGCTGGGCATCCTACGGCCCATGTGAAAAGTAACGGGGAAACTATCACATCACATTCCCAAGCAGTACATGGTACGTGTGCATGGTAATGTACCTTCTTTTTTAGGGCAAACAACATTACAAGGGAAGGAAAGGTAGAAACCAAGTTAAGAAGGAACTGCAGCAGACTAGTTCATTTACATTATTGTGCTGCTTTAGATCACCCAATGAAAATAAATGAACATGCAAGAGCCTGTGAAATCAAAATACCTTTCTGCAACAATAACAATATTCACCTACTTCATATAAATGTACGATATCTTAGTGGTAAAATCAATGAACTACAATACTGACTTTATACAATTAACTGCAGTGTTCCAAGTATCACTGAGCACTGGCTGAAAGAGTCTGAAATATAATTGAGTGTCCCTCTTGGATACCTGCTAGTTGCTAGCTACTGCAGAAAAAGCATGTCACATGATAGGGCCTCAATCTACACAATTACATTACTCAGTCTTAGATCTTAGCACAATATGCCTTCAAGGAACATTTGAAGAAGCTGGTGTGGTAATGCACACACACAAAAATTGTAACTGCCTCAGTTTATGGAACTCCAGGCTCTGATGAGATAGTATTTATTTTTAAAAATTAATACTTTAATATTGCAGTTGTCCAAAAACAAATAGCATAAAATTATAATTGTAAGTGTTATTAACATGTATATAAGGGCAACAAGAAAAAAATGTGATTTGTATGGTTAATTCTTTGAAACTGAATTATCACTGTTTCAATGAAAAGTACACCACACAGATAAAATTAGTAACATACACAGATATTCTGGAATGTGATGATATAAAATTAGGAATATCAGAACATGCTGAGCTATGGGTTCAAACTGAAAATTCAGCTCTCGGTACTAGCCTCAGTAGCCGGTGAATGTGGTCATGTGTGTGCGAGTTATTTTTTGCTTGAGTGTGTGTGATGTTCTCTATTTTTGACGAAGGCCTTGTTAGCCGAAAGCTCACTTTCTGACAGTCTTTTTGTTGTTCCTACCTGTGCCACAGCATCCCTACTATGTGGTAAGTAGTAACTACTCTTTTCATAATGTTGTTACATTCCATTCTGGATTTTCCCTCGGAGGAAGACAAGTGACACATAGACCACTAGGAGAAAACAATGTAAACAACACGATAGACCATTTAAAGAAAATGGACTGGCTTCATATAATCTATTATAACAAAACAACTGAAATATTCTTTTCAAACAATGGAAAATCCAGGATAGATTAATGACAATATTACGAACAAGATAGCTGCTACTCACTGTATAGCTGAGGTGCCCTAGTCACAGATGTATAACAAAAAGACTGTCAAAGAAAGTTTTCGGCCAAATAGACCTTCAGCAGAATTAAGCAAAACACACACACACACACACACACACACACACACACACACACACACACACACACACACACACACACAGACACACACACACACCGCGCGCACGCACATTCATGCAAATATAACTCGTACATATATGAGCACTACCTCTAGCTGCTGAGGACAGACTCCGAGCAACAAAGCATGATGGGAGAAGCAATCTGGGTGGTGTGGTTAAGGAGAAGGATGGGGCAGGGAAGGGCAGGGATAGCAGGATAGGGGTGGAGGATGGTAAAGTGCTGCTTGTGGGAGCATACAGACGAAAGAGGAGAGGGTAGGGCAGCTAGGTGCAGCCGGGAGGTTAGATGATCCCAGTAACAGATTAGATGCAAGACCTGTCCGAAACATCCTCCCACTAACATCTACTCCAGTCTAGAAACATGCATCATCTAACCCATCAAAGGCAGGGCTATCTGTGAAAGCAGTTATATGATCAAGCTATGCTGCAACCACTGTGCTGCATTCTACATCAGCATGATAATCAACAAGCTGTCTGTCCACATGAATGGCTACCAAAAAATTATGGCCAAGAAACATCTGGATCATCCAGTTGTTGGGCATGCAGCCCAACACAATGTTCTTCATTTCAATGATGGCTTCACAGCCTGTGCCATCTGGATCCTCCTTATCCACACAAGATTTTCCGAATTGCGGAGGAGGGAGCTCTACCTGCAATAACACATTCCCATAAACCTGCTGGCCTCAACCTTTTTTATTCACTGCCCTTCACCCATCTACCCCCTTCAAAGTTTCCACTCCAGTATTACACAGCCTAATATTCCACTACTCACCCACAGTCTTTTTACTTCTCTCCTTTATCATCCCCCTCTTCCTGCCCTCCATCTAACTCCCAACTGCACTTAGCTGCCCTACCCTCTCCCCACCTCATCACTGTATACACCCACGGGCAGCACTATACCACCCGTTATCCCTCCCCCTCACTGCCTCTCCCTCCTCCTAAGACCCACCATCCAGAATGCTTCTCCCATCATGCCCTGTTTCTTGCAGTCTGGCCTGGGCAGCCAGAGATGGTGTTGTGTGAGTGGTGTTTTCAAGAATGTGTGTGTGTGTGTGTGTGTGTGTGTGTGTGTGTGTGTGTGTGTGTGTGTGTGTGTGTGTGTGTGTTAATTCAGAAGAAGACTTTTTGGCCAAAAGCTTAGTTGTTCAGCAGTCTTTTCGTTGCGCCTTCCTGCAACTCAACATCTCCCCTAATCAGTGTGTATCAAACTATCCTTTTCATAATACTGTCAATATATACACAGACTAAGAAATTCGAAAACAGGAGACTATTGTATGCAAGTAATCTGCACTAATATAAGAAATATTGTGTTTTATTTACAAAAAAATATTCTAACACAATGATTCTATTCATTATCACTTTCATAGCCATCACTACCAGAAGAACCACTGTCGCCATTGCTATCTTCTCACCGAGTGTCATCCTCAGTTCCACCACTGAATGTGTGATACATTTTTTGAAGGACTTTTCCACCAGTGGTAGTGGAATGGAGTTCCATACCCGTTTTACCCACTCACAAATCTGGCACTAAACCAGCCACTTGTTCTCTCCCCCCCCCCCCCCCCATTTCCCTCCATTTGGCGTGAACTTGTAGTTTTCATTGTCCATTCATTGCTTGTATCACTGATAATGAGCAACTTTGAATGGCCGACTTATATACACATCTTATGGTTGCAGGATGGATGTTAGGTCTACAGGAATAATGATCAAGACAGTTTTCCCTGTCTCTCACACTTCCTCAGTATTAGAGCACAGAAACTGTTCAGGACTAACAGTAATGCACCAGGGCTACACTGCAAAACGTGTGTCACCCAGCCACCTACAAGTCATTGTGCATCCACCCTTTTGGATTCACTCTCATCAATATGCCTTTAGCTGATATTTCCAGAATAATTTTCCCTTTAATTTTCCCATACTCAAGCTTGTACAGTACCACTAAATAAATATAATGAAGAATTCTTAGAAACCAATCATTGTGTGTCTTTTCATTCTCAAATAAGCTAGTTATTTTCTGTATATGTAGTTGATTATTGTAAGAAACTAGACTCCATTGTAAACTTTGATGAAGCCAATTGTATTAAAAATACTGAACGGTGAATAAAATACTCTATTCTAAAAGTATTCCATTCTATTTTCCAGGTCAGTTTGATTTTGACTACACTGGATAAATAACATATTTATAATAAAACAGTAAAAAGTAGCGATGGAATCATAAAACCAGGTGATGAGCATTTGCATTTACATCATTTGAAAGCAACTGGACTGGACCCACAAGGAAATAAACAGAAGAGTAAACACATCCTGGAGTACTTTTGGTAAATTACATAATGTTTTCAGAACCAAGCTTTCTAGCAATCTGAGAAGGAATGATAGCAGTCAGTGTGTGTTACCAATTCCAATTTATGGCTATGGGATTTTAATTTAAAAACCATTCAATGGCTGAAGGTTGCTAAGTGAACAATGGAGAAATGTTTGGGAGAGGGGGTGGGGGGTGGGGGGAGGAGGTTTAAAGTGACACACTGGAGAACAAATAAGTGACAAACAGAATCAACTATGTGTAGAAAATATAGTCATAACTGTACGGTCATGAATGGTAGAACATAGAGCAAAGTGAATAGATGATAGATGGAAGTTCTTTCTCAAAGTCCAAGATATAAGAAATACCTGAGACAAAGGGCTACTGGAAGATGAGTAGAAGACATCAGAAGACCTGGAGAAGCAATATGGATGCAGAGAGCCAAAGACCATAATGTATGGAAAAGTGTACAGCAGGTTTTTTCCATCATGGGACGGAAGGATGGATGGATGGATGGAAGTGGAGATGACGATGATGCTATTGTTGTTGTTGTTGTTGTTGTTGTTGTTGTTGATGATGATGATGATGATACTGACAGAATGTACAGTTTGTGCATGGATGTAAAAGCATATGAGAACAAATGACACCACTTCATCATGGGGCTGGCTTCAGTTATTGATAAAATATCCACAATATTTACCATGGCAATCATTTCATATTTCAATATATCCACAGCTTACAACAGCTACTCTATTGCATGCCCAAAGGGTAATACATTAATGCTTGCAGCAGTAGAGTAATATATACCTGTATATTCTGACAAGCCAGTGTTCAGTCGTATAGGCTTCTTCTAAATATGTCAGTTCAAAATTCTTATTTCCAATTATTGCATTTCTTGTTCTATCGAACCCTGCTGGACTTCGATAATCAAGCTGGAATGTAGAGAAACATTAGTTAGTGTAATCAAGTTTTTAGAATTTTAAATTGTTTTATAATTCAGTATCATAGGAATTTCTAGATCAATTTAAAATCTCTTACATTAATGGTTACCTTAAAGCACAAATCAAATACATCACCTTACATTTATTTAGCACTGGCCTGATAACGAAAATGCTGGCTTTTCAGAGACTGAAGCTTCATTTCCATTTATACAGAAGACTATGGTTACAATACAGTTCCAACAATTTCTATATCCGCAGATGGAAACATTACTACTTAGTCAGCAATTAAAATTTGTGTGATGCATCGATGGAAGAAATATCCTGTATGAGGAAATGTGCTATCTGGTGTAACATTGAATTATTTTAGATTAACTGTAGTCCAAGCTAGACACCAGTGCAAAGAAGAACATCAGTAAATCAACACAATAAGCAAGAATTCAGTCTCTCAAATGCAGAATCAAGTTCTGGTACAAGTTTTTCAACAATAGAGGATATAAGTGATATTATTTGTAGTTTTGCCTCAGCTTGTATTTAGTGGATGACAGAATTGGAGATGGCTTCCAATATTGCACACTGTGCTAGCCAAATACCAACACAATGTAAAATTTGTAGCATTCATGTCAGAATGGGAAGAAGGGAAACGTTATTTGTCAGAATAAAACTGAAAAATAAAAATGTCAGCCCATCAACGATCTACAATAATAACAATTGTGAATCGCATACCAATAGTCACATCATAAATAAACTGTAGAAGTAATTTATCTTTGGTAAGAAAATATTACTTTTGTTAATTTTAATTCCTATACTCATGAGATTCACTTGGACTGAACACTGTGAATAAAAGCATTATTAACTTATGTCAGAGCAGAGCATCTTATGCAATCAGCTGCATACTGTGGAATGCATAATGTAGCAGAAAAACATCTTTAGATTTTGAATATGTCTTTATCAAAATTATCTTCTTGTTCATTTATAGGTCTCAAAGTATCAGAATGTTCAATCATTATCTTCAAGAAAAAGAAACTCTTGCCACGAAACAAATGATACATTTGCAGATATAATTATATTGCCTAAAAGATAAACTAAGCTGACTCACTCCAATACATGCACTGACAGATTGCTAAAATAATTGGCAAGTCATGGAACCAAACAAAGGAAGAACAGTCATTCACACTGCACTGTCGTCAGAGTTTCTTATCCACATACATGGGTGAAGCATTTTGAAGCAAAGAATTAGCAACACTTTTACTATATAACAGCAAACAGCAGTTTTCACACAAATGTACTTAAAGATTTTAAATCTAATGTGCCATCATTTCTCTTTACAGGTCTTCCTTTGCATATAATCCAAAATTTGAAAATTACCTTCAGTTCTCCAAACTTATAATAACTTAGTTTGTACATCAGGCAGTTGAGAAGTGTGGGTGTGCCTTCAGCATCAACCCTGAATTCCCCACGATCGGTGAAGTAATCACTCTCCTGCAGAATGAAAAATATGTAAGTTTTACTAGGCTGGAATTTTAAATCCCATTATCCTGCAATACACAGCAGTACATACCCGAATGTCTTTTGGATGTTCACCTTCAGCTATTCTCACCATCCACAAAAATTTGTTGATGTCATCACCAGAGTATCCTATAACACCACCAAATATAACAAGGACATAATCCACATCCAAAGAAATCATTATTTTGTAGGCTTCACTTTCATTTGATGACATTGCTTTTCCTACCTGAAATAGAGATATGAAAAATATGAGCTTTATGTTTTGACAGTGTATGTTACAAGATAATCAAAGCTATGACAACTTCCCATGTTACTTTGTCAATGTGCACAAACTGAAGAAAGTATAGGAACTACACACCAATGCAATATGGCTGTTGTTCCATGTATTGTTATCAACCAATGTTGTACGATTTGCCATTCCAGCAATCTGATATCCATAGTCCCACCAACTCATTACTCTAGCATCACTATGTGTATTTTGAGACAACCAATAATAAGCTTCACGAAAATCATCCAAAATCTGTCTGGACCTAAAGGAAGAAATAATTACTGACATGAGATTGTTAGTTACACTAAAATGTATTCATAAAAATAATATAAATTGAAAAAGAGAAAAGAAACAAACATAATATGAGAGTGGAAAAATATGATAGTGAGCTGTGAATAGACACAGAAACAAAAATTGGATAGTCATATCTTAGGTATTGCCCTACAAAGTACACATATATGTACACACGCACACACACAAACATTGTCCTGGTGTTGGTACTCAACTCCAACTCAACTGTTAAGCACAATATGGTTGACTTCAAAGGCTTGTTTAACTACCCACACCATTGGCATCCTACTACTAACACTAACTTCCCTGAATTGTGCAGATGAAAATATTCATTACAGCACTACGTTGGAGAACAGAAATTATCATTCATATGACAACCTATGCTATGACTATCTATAATTTACCCAGACAAGGGAAGGATATTGGTTCCAGGGTACTCAATGATATGGTTTCAGCAAGCCTGCAGATATGAACGTGCCTAGTAAGATGAACAAAGTCTTTTATCATAAGTAATCTTCTTGGTACAATGATCCATTAACACATTTTAGAGACTTGAGAGATTGTCTAGCAATGAAAACAAGGACAGCAGCTACTTATCAAAACATTAAAATGGATAATAAAAGCTCACATGAGAACGTGCATTTCAATACACACATTCATCACTTTTCCTCATGCTTAAGTAAATCTATAATAAAAATCATGACATCAAATATTAAATAAAGTGAGAATTATTAACTGTTAAGAATGCTACAGCTTCTTCCCTGGGACATGTGGCTAGCTGACCCTAATAAAAACAGTGAAACAGCTAGGCAATGAGAAAATAAATAAAAGCTGATCAACATATGTATACACAGATACTAAAATTGCTTAAATAAATACTATTAAAATTGCTTAAATAAATAAAATCTCACATAAAAATATATGACTTAAGAGATAAAGGGACACAAAGTCTGAATTGTAAAAATTTAATTCAGCTAATCATGAGTGGTTTGACCACTGACTAAAAAAGAATGAAACAGTCATTCTGAAAAACATTAAAATAAGTTATCAGTAATTTGGCAAAGAATTTGGAAAACACACACAACTTTTCATTTAAAATGGTGGAAAAATCAATATCACAAAAAAACTGCCGCCCACTTGTTGGAGTATAAAAGTCTATTCAAGTTATAAGTTGCACACTGACACGCGTACACCACAAGCAACACAGGCCACAAACACCTGGTGAGTATTCCATCTGTGTGACTGAAACAATGTTAATCATCACAAAACTGTGGGCTTCACCAGTATTAACTTGGTATTTAGAACCACCAACCACTCATTTTCCCACTGACACTTAATGCACTCTGCCACACCGAGAGAATAGCATCCAAGGCACAAAGGTAGATGTGAGCGTCCCTTGCTGCCATGTCAGCTTCCTAGATTTTCCAAGATTTCCACATGGTCCAGTACACAGCAGAATGTTGCTTCCTTCCTTTGCAGAAGTAGTACTTAAAGAGTACCCTGTAAGCTTTGGACCACTTTGTGTGCTGGGTACATTTACTGGATGACCAGCAGGGCCTTAGATCAAACTAGAAAATTGTTTCAATGAAAGCATCTTATCTGTTCCAGAGCCTTTAAGATAGCACAGAGCTCTGCATCAATGACTGTAAATTCATCTGGAAGCTGGCTCCTAAAAAAACTGTAGTGTAAACTCCTGACAAGCATAGAGTATGGTCTTGCTTAGTTTAAGTTTTGAAACTTATCTAAAAATTTGTAACAGGTTGGTTTGGAAGATTTCTTGTACTTAGTTAAATTTAAAAACAGCCTTTTCCTCACTATTAACCAAGGAGGATACTTGCTCCAACCCTGTGTTACAACATTTAGGTTCATGACACCATGGTCTGCAATTAGCGCCATTGCTGTAACTCTAAAATACCTTGTTATCCTTCTGTGATTTACATACATTCATTTTGCTGATGGTTAAATAAGAGGACTAAAAGCTGTGGACTGGGGCACTGACAGACACTTGTATGCATATCGGCACCATGAGGATGGATCTATAGCTGGTCTGGAAGGTTCCTGTTGCCACTCTGTGCCCCCATGGTGAATGAAGTCCAAGGTCCTTAGATAGGATGGTCATGCAGACACATACACAATACAAGTGTAGTAAATTTGTGATCAAACAAAAGCTCTGTAAAATAACAATAGGGAAGATATGTCTGCCTCAAAGTATCCACTATATGGCACTACAAAAAGTTTGCAGCCTTCAGAACTCTTGGCTTTGCTGCTCCTGAATAACTAACAACATTATAAAAAAAAACATTAAATGAATAAATTGTGCTGTGAATAGATAAACTGAGCTATAGTGGAAATACGTAAGCTCTACTGAAACCTTCACACCAAGCTTAGGATGCAATTAAACTATGAAAGGTAAAAATGTTTGTGTGAGATCGTGTCAATGAAATATTTAAACAGAGATTCAAATGGAATAAAACTATCTATGGATGCAGTGGATCGAGTAACAACAGGAACGTAAATTATTTTTAGGATAAATGTAAGTTACTCGACAGGTAATAAACCTCTTGCACTTGAACCTAATGCTGAGAGAATCAGAAAAATGGGAAAATGTTTATGGCAACAAACAATGAATTTCTTACTATAATACAAACACATATTCACTGCATTAGGAACAAAGTTAGATCATTTTTACAATGCTGACAATGATTAGGTTGTATTTGTGTCAGAACGCTGGCTGACAAGATCAGAAAGAATATTTTGTTCCTCGAGGTTATTCTGTAGGAGACATTGTGTGCAGAAGTGACATGAGGAGTGGAGATACTCTATTATTTGTTAGAGAAACTGTAATTTTTTCTAAGATGTGTGCTAGTTTGGTAGTTTGGCTGATTTGGGAGGAGGGGACTCAACAGCGAGGTCCTCGGTCCCATTGGATTAGGCAAGGATGGGGAAGGAGATCAGCCATGCTCTTTCAAAGGAACAATCCCACCACTTGTCCAAAGCGATTTAGGAAATCATGGAAAACCTAAATCACGATGGCCAGATGAGTGGTTTGAACTGCTGTCCTCCTGAATTTGAGTCCAGTGTGCTAACCACTGTGCCACCTCACTCAGTGTGCTAGCTCGTACTTCACTGAACTGGATGGAGTTTTTAGTTGTAAATACTGAACATACGAGTAGAGAATATCATAACTATTTGCTTATACAGATCTCCAGATGGATGTTTTTTTCTCAAAGATATGAGCTACTTATAAGGAACATATTAAAAATCTAAAACAGAATTCATTATTTGTGGTGATTTCAACATTGAAATTACTAACACAGATGAACATATTACAAGAACATTTTTTAATATCTTAAGATCGCTGAATTTATATTGTACAAGCTACAACCCCATACAAAGTAGTGCTTGATTAGATAATATTGTAGCTAATTTTTCAACAGGTACTTACGATGTAAGACTTGCTGATAGAGCTGTGGCAGATTATGAATCATTAATTTTAACTTTCTGTTGTGAACAATTAATTGTCTCAAGTCAGAAATATCAGTCAACAGCAAGTCTAGCCTTACATGCATAAGTGGACAGAAAAATGAATATATTAACTTATTTATTTGTAGATTTGCTGATGTTAGCTGGAACACACACATACACACACACAACCTGGAATGGGTGCTGATGAAACAGTTTTTGACAATTTGCAGAAAAAAACTCAGTGTTATGGTTCTGCTATTCAGCATTAATCAAAAGTATCACCAAGAAGAAGTAAATGATTACTTCTTAAACCCAATAAGTGAGCTGAAAAACAAAATCAAGCAAAATGGCACATGTGCATTAGACCTGTTAGGACGCTGAGCCACATAGGAGAGATGCCTTTCACTTGAATGTTGTCACCCCCAAGGACATTATAAAA
This sequence comes from Schistocerca gregaria, assembly GCF_023897955.1. NCBI lineage: Eukaryota > Metazoa > Arthropoda > Insecta > Orthoptera > Acrididae > Schistocerca > Schistocerca gregaria. Next base: position 320,464,129 of record NC_064920.1, on the reverse strand, counting down.
GGTGGCAAGGTTCCCTAAATGGGCTGTTATTTGTTATGTAATTTTAAAAAATTTCGTACTTTGCTTTATTTTTAGTGCATGTGTATACGTATTCCCTGGTGCAGTCAAAACTGGCACAATGATATCAATCTTCAAAAAGGAAGACATAGGTCTGCTCCAAAACTACCAGTTTCTATTATCGCAGTATTCTCTAATGTACAACCAGCTAAATAACTATTTTGAAAAACATTATGTCCCTCCAACTTGGATCCCACCATGGTAAAACAACCAATTTTGCTTTCACTGAAGATGTTTACTAGTTGTTAACTGCATTTTAAAGTAATTATCTATTATCTGTTGTACTCTTTGATATCAGCAAAGTCTTTGACTATACAGCCTTCAAAACCCTACATGTAAAACTGTAATCTTATGATGTACACAACCTATCTTTAGCTGTAATCAAGCCTTCCTTAAGCAACAGTTAAAAATTGGAAGTTTAGAGTGGAGTATCGCAGCACTCGGTCCTTGGTCCATTTCTGTTCATCATAGTTTACATGATCTGTATGCATGATTGGCGTTAACACTTGTAAACGCATTATTTTTAGACTTACTCATGCAGCTACACTTAAAACTAGATTATTATTATTATTATTATTATTATTATTATTATTATTTTACAGGCTAACACCTTTTAAACAGAAATTTGTCTGTGGAATGGAGGGTGCCACTCAGGAGAAATGATTTTAGGTTAGATTTAAAACTTGCTTTCTTATCTGTCAAACATTTTATCTTATTGGGGTCAAAAATTTTGTTGCTGCAATTTCCTTTCCGAGTCTCAGGCACCTTTAATAATGGATAAAAAAGGTAATTTTTCCTCTAGAGCAGGCTCGTCCAAACTGTGCCCCTGGGGCGCTAGCACCCGCGATCGCCCGCAGCCAGCGCCCCAGGCAAATTCGTATGTTGCTGCAGCGGCCGAGCCGTGCCACTTAGCTGGCCGTGCAGACCGTCCGAACGCCAGCCGATAGATATATTTGTTCACCCGTTTTCCCTTAGGACATCTCACAAGTACCTCAACTAGAGCTGATTGACCTACAGTGCCATATCCACCTGAAGGACCGCTTTCTTATGTGTAAAACTTTGGATGACTTTTACAGCTGTCTTCCACGTGAGAAATATCCTCTTTTGCGGAAGCAAAGTTCTCTCAATGTCTGGTTCCATGTATATTTGTGAGCGCTTTTTCTCTCTTTCAAAGTTTGCTAAAACTAAGAACCGTTCATTCCATGGCGATAAAAGTTTGACCAATTCTTTGAAGTTAGCATTCTCATGGAATACTGCACCAAACCTAGACAAAATCGTTTCCTCAAAAAAGAAAAATGTGTAAAATGTTAATTGTCCTCTTTAACAATGTTGACTGTAAGAATTAAAGAGCTTTGTAACTTTAATTCTATTTTAATAAGTTTTCAAACTTGGTCAGTTGAAATTATTACGTACAAAACAGCAAACTAAAGATCCGATTTCTAAACTCTGAATAGGCATTAAAAAAATTGTAGCATGAAGTATAACAAAAAACACTTACATGTAACTACTAACAGTAAGAATGGGACTCTATATCCCTTACATAAAATTATTTCTAAAACAGAATATTTTGTTTACGTTTGATCTGACCACGGGACAGTCCAGCGCAGAGCAGTGCTGTTCGCTCTCACTCTCTCCGCAGCTCTCTCCTCCTATGTCGACACTAGCGACACATGGTCGCGGACGGGGGCGCTGAACTACACTGTCTTGTGCCGGGTGCAATTCTTGGATGAGCCTGCTCTAGAGTTGTAGGTATGGGCATCACTGTTCCATTAAAATTGGGATGGATCATTTATGATGGAGCTGATTAATACATACATGCTTGTGACGGTGCAATTAGAATATATAATTCCTTGAAGAGGTACCTACGTGACAACTGTGAATGTATACCACATATTATTCTTACTGTTCACTGTTGTGCAATCAATACTTTCATTGTAATAACTCCAATTAATGATTTACCTGACCATGTTGCACCCAGGCAATGTAAGAAAAATTAGAACAATGAATTGGTTTTCTTCTAATGAACTACTTTGTAATCCTGGCATAATAAAGGAACTTATTCTGGGGTTAACTAAAACTGCAGAAAGAAAACTGAGCTAGAAGGACTATCTCATGTGGAAACTGACTGATGGAGTCATTAATGGGTATCTGACAATGGCATGTTTTGGTCTTTGCCAGTCACACATTTGCAACAGCTTACTGATATTGAGACATTCATGTTATGCTGTGAGAACAGAAAAGTGAACAGAAAAGAGAACAGAAAAGTGAACAGAAAAGTAATCAGAAAAATGAACAAAGTAGATCTTAAGGAACACTGCTGACCTCGATTTATCAAGCTGAAGGTACTGACTACTGTGAACCTATGCATATAACAGCATTGCTTGATGTCAAAAGCAGCTTACGTGAATTCAACATCAGGGGAAATATATACCTTTGAAACACTAGAGGCAAACTGAATTTCGATATACTGATACACAGACTGATAGAGACTGAAACTCACATAAAATAAAAAGCTTTAAATATCTGCTCAGTCCCTGCCTTATTATATTTTCAAAGTTAAGATTTATACCTGTTTATTGAAACACCCATTTCACAAGACATCAGAACTATTTGAAATAAACATTACCAACATTAGTTTTTAGAAATATTTCTAAAAGAACTGGAATTGAGAGGCCAAGAAGGAGAAGTGCATTTTTTGAAAAATATGAGTTAAGTGCAGAAAGATATAGGGCCACTCCGTACCAAGTGGTCTAATGTAGCAAAATGGTCCCACGTAACCATCAGAGATTTTGCTGAAATTTTGTGTGAATGTTTCCACAAATTGGTAAAGTTTTTTTTTTCTTTTGCCAATTTGATCCTTGCAGAGAGATAATCATTTGTTTGACCCCACAGGACAGCTATCAACAGTGCACCTGTGAGTTTTTGGCAACTTTGAGACATATCTCCAACAATATTTTGACGAAAGAACCAAGACTATGCCATCTTGTACAACTTTTTGCAATCTCTTACGTGAAATAATAAAAAAGATTTCCTGTGCAATTTTCATATGGATAATCTGAAGCAAAGCCGGATGGGAAAATAAACACACAAAAAAACCTGAAGTTTAACTTTGTATATCTCTGGAAGTAACTGCAGGCTAAACCTGAAATTTGCGTGTAATAACTTATCAGTTGACATTTTTTTTTGCCCACTTTTACAAATAAGATTCTTCTGCAAACTCTTTTAGACCATTTTCATTAGAACGACCATGATCTCCACCACCTAAGAAAGTATATTTGGTTTTGCAATGCAAGCATATAAGGCCCTACAAACAACAAGGTGGAGTGTATTGAAAATGGTACTCAAATCTGACACATTTATTATGTTCTACAACTGTTTAGTACTCTTTGTGGAAACTGATATTGAAAGTTCTGGCAACTACAAAATGAACTTGAATCACAAAAAACAGGAAATACGCAGTCTTTTTGACATATCTACAGCATTCAGCTCTACCTTTTATTTCTTAAGTTTCTTTTTAAAAATCAAAGATGAAATGTAGTAGGGAAACAAACGAAAATGATAGTTCTCTTTTTTTGTGATTCTAATAAACTGAGGCAATCACATTTGAAAGTCTGTCTTATCAAAATTTCTTCCCAAACAATTCCATCAGTGACATTATCTTGCCAGCAATATAATTTTTGTCATGAAATTCTACCAGCAGAATACAGGTCCATTTTCAATACACCTCCACCTTGTCTCTGTTTTTAGGGCCTTATATACTCACATTGCCAACCCAAATCTAGTTATTAAGTGGTTGATACCATGGCCTTTCTAACAAAAATAGTTTAAAAGAGTTTGCAGAAGACGCTTTTTTGTAAAGCTGGGCCCAAAATGCCATTTTAGCAGTTTTTGAAAAACTGTCAAATTTGCCATCAGTTTGCACACTATTGGAAAGCAGTACGAGAATGAAATTTTATATTCTAAGACACTGTATTAGTAAGTTATTAGCTGCAAAATTTAAGGTTTATCCCGCAATTACTTCCGGAGCTACAAAAAGCTGAACTTAACATTTTTTTCAATCATCTATTTTTTCCAGCCGACTTTAGATCAAATAATTAATCTGAAAATTGCTCAGGAAATCTTTATTCATTATTTCACTTAAGAGAGTGCAAAAAGTTTTACAAGAAGGCCTAACTTTGTTCTTTTCACCAGATATATAACAAATGACTATCTCCAGAAGTATTGAACTAGTGATCATGAAACTTTACCAGGGTTTACACAAAATTTCATCAAAACCCATGATGGTCATGTGGGCACTCTTAGACCATTTGGGATGGAATGACTGTATAGTTAAATTACATAACACATTATGGCCAAGGAATATAAGCGAGAATTCAACAGATGCATATATCTAGTGGCAGCAAGTTGAATTATGAAAAAACAAATATTATCCATGTAAGCCAAGAGGAATAAAACTTAGTTTGGAAGCCAACAAGGATGTGTGAAGCATTTACCTCAATTGGCTTCTAACAACACTGCTGCTTCACAAGGTGTTGTAGTGACATGCTGACTATTTTCAAAAGAATTTCATGCCTCTTTAGCTTACTGAGCAACAAACAAACACAAAAGGTAAACAAAGAATTTTTTATTGCTTAATTTTAAAAGAAGTACTTAAATGCATGCTAAGTAGTTCGAAATGAACACCATGAATGATTCTTCCGATAAATATAAACTGTACTTTGATGGTAAATAATAATGATCTTTTTAAGTGGACAAGCAAATTAAACTTTATTTAATACATACAGTAATTTGCAACTGAACCTAAAATTATTGTTTATTTCCAGACAGTGACAATGATAAAACATAGGTACCTAATGATGAGACAGTGAGTGAATCAAGAAGTAAACAATGACAATTGGATTTTGGCTTAGCTCATCCTATGGTTTCAGATGATAATAAGAACTAATAGTCAAAAGTACTAAACTACTTATTATGAGCTAATGTAACGGTGACTGTTAATGCAACAAGAGTGAACTATGTGTTTTGTTTTATTGCAGTTTCTTTACAAACTGACAAAGAGATGGTCAATGAGACTGCTTCAGCTGGTATTTATTCTTCACAATCAAAACTACATCACTGTTCCAGCCCAAGATTCTCCAGGAAAAAGTTCAGAAGAGAACACTTGTGGAAGTGAACAAGTGCATCTGTAAACAGAGCTTTGGGAAAGAATATACTGACAGGAAAGAAAAGTTTCATGCAGGTAAAACAATGAAAAATTACCCTCATAAATGTAAATCCAAGTATCTCTAATAAAGTGGCAAAAGATTTTTGGAAATTGGGCAACCACGACTTACTAAATTCTTTTACATATTAGCCACACTGTAAGATCCAAAGAGAATTAAAAAAGGAAGACAAGGTAAAGATAGAAAAATAAGTGGTGAATGAGTTCGGAGCGAATTTTTTCGCTTAACTTTGGATGAGTCTAACAAGATGACTAACAATGGTGTATCGAAAAAAGTAGCAAACTAAAACTTGTGTTTCACACAGATCAGAGAGGGAAGAAAAAGTAAGCCAACAAATCCCACAGGAAAGAATTGATTTAGTAAAAGAACACATCAATTGTTTCGCTAAGTATAAGAGTCACTGTACCAGAGCAAGGCATCCAACCATAAAATTTCTTTCTTCAAATATGAGGAAACTTATTGGTCTGCACAAAGAATTTTGTACAACAAGAAATGACGATGTTGGTTCCTCTATGTACAAGACGTTTGGGGAGCATGGCTTCTACATAATATAGACCTTATGGGCTTTACAAAGAGTCAGTCCCTTGTCCCTAACTGTCCTATGTCACATCTACAGGTACGTCACAAGTCAAACATTGGAGATGCTGTATTCGATTTTGTCCTAAATCTGTCAATAAAATATGATCAAGTGCCATTTCCCACATTTCATCCTTTTAGGATTTTATAGTGGAGGAAGAGCATAACAATGTGACTACCAAGCAGATTACTCACTCATGAAGATGATCTGCTTCTAACCTGTCTTCATTCTAAGAGCTCACTTTTTTAATTTAATTTTTGTTCTTTGCTAATCGGACATGCCACCATTATTTACATAATAAGTCAGGTATTTCATCTTTTATGCATGTATTGTCAAGTAATTGAAGTTTATACACTATTGTAAAGAAGCAGTAATAGTAGAATCGGTCAATCAGGAGAGCTCATTGATTTCGAATGTAGACTACTCATTGGGTATCATCTGAGTAGCAAATCCATCAGGGACATTTTATCTCTTCTAAAGCTGCCAAATTTGGCTGATAGTGATGTAACTGTGCAGTGGAAACAGACAACAGGTGCTTATGGACTGGGACTGTTGAGCATTGTGGAGGGTTGTTGTCTACTAGCAGCCCAGCTACCACAATTACTGCGTCTAGGGAGTTAAGAAGAATGGAGAATAATAGTCAAGCAGCTCATCATAAGTCACATATTTCTGTACTCAATAGTGAGCAACACTTGAAGTGGTATAAAGAGTGATGCCACAGAACATAGGGTGATTGGAAATGAGTGATTTGGAGTGACGAATCAGGAATGGTTTGGCAAATACCTAGAGAACATTACCTTCTAACGTGTGGAATGCCAACAGTGAAGTATAGATGAGAAACTGTTAAATGTGGAAGAATATGAACACATTTTACAGCAATGTGCACTGTGTACAGTAGTGGAAAAATCTACAGATGATGTCTATTTGTATCAGCATGATAATATAACTTGTCACAAAGTACTAACTTGATGCAACTGTTTTTGGAGAATATTTCTGAAATGGTCTGGCTTGCCCAGAGCCTCAAATGATGAGTTACAACGTTAACTTCGCTATAGAGCCCAACATCACTACCTCCTCCTTTAGTTTCAACTCTCGAGAAAGAATGCCCTGCCATTCCTCCATAGACATTCAGACACCTCACTGAAAATGTCTCTAGCAGATTTCATGTCATCACAAAGGAGCTGGGTGGACACATTCCACATTAATGTCCCCTAATAGGTGTCCTGATACTTTTGATCCGATCCCCTGTTAGGTAGGATAAAAGGTGTGGATGTGGCACATTATTTCACCCATGGCACAGCTTTGTGAAGTTAAAATAAGTCGTCTTTCAAGGATTTGCACTGGATAGCATCTCAAAGCAGAAATAAGTTTTTGGTTTCTACAGAAGTACAGTAAAACCCCAAATTAATGAACCCACTTTTAATGAATATTTCTATCAGTCCTGGTGAAACTTCGTAAGAACAATGTTGCTCTCACCACCTTTAATGAATCTCATTTTAAGAAAAGAAGAATATACATGAAACAGTTTGCAAATTAAAATCCTGTTTTTACATAATTCGGAACATGTCCATGTCCGTTTATGATTTATTTCATTCTCGCACGGGTCATACTTTTGTGTCATGTAATGCAGAAAATGGTAATTGATTCTTGAAGTTGACAAGTGCCTAGATTGTAGTTTTTTTAGTTAATAATGCATCCACCTTTGTAGTGAAACTGGAAGCTGCCCTGAACAAAATGGAAATTGAATTTCTACCCTGCTTCTATGTGACTTAGGTTCCTGCTTCTATGTGACTTAGGTTCCGCAATCTGACTTCAGTCGCAGAGTCTATTAAGTGCGACAAGTACTATTTACTGAAATCTCAAGGTTATCAGTTTTAATTTTGTAGAGTGATGACCAGCAAGCACAGAAAGCTTCATCATCTTCAGTTTTCCACTATGTTCACGCATCCTCTGTACCTCTATTTCCTGAGATCCATTCCTTCCTTTTTAATGCTGCTGAATAGTCTACCATCCATCACAGCAGGATCTGAAATCTCTTCTTCCTTCACCTACCCTTCCCTTCCACATACCACTCTAAGACTGTTTTTAAAGCCTTTCCTTATAAGGACAACCCATACAAAACATTTTATAAGTCTTTTTATCAAATCTTTGTTCACACTGCTGCAGAAAATTCTCCTTTTCTCATAAGATGCCTTTTTCACCACTGATGTTCTATTTTTAATTTCAGTGCTAATTTTCCAGTTGATTTCTAGCCTGCTTCAAAGATATTTAAAGCTTTGAACATTTTCTAATACTTCTCCAGTCAGCATTATTTTTATTCTTTGTTTTCTCAAGTGCCCTTACTTTTGTTTTCTTTGTGTGGATCTTCATTCCATAAATCTTTCCTTTAACTTCAATGATATCCTGCAATTCCTTTTCATCTGGTACTAGAAGAATCACTTCACTTGCAAATCTGAATCATCATATTATTCTTCCTTCAATCTTCACCTCCTTGTTATCTAATGAGCTGTGGTCAACCATATTTTCTAAGTGTAGATGCAAAAGGTTAGGAGACAGACAGCAGCCCTGTCTTACTTCCTTCACTCCTTCTATCCAGTTGTAATGAGTTAACCAGTCATTTGATTTTCCAGTCCACACTCCTTTCTCTCAATATAGTTGCAAGCTGATACCAAGCCACATCATCAAATGTCTTTTCCAGGCCTTTTCAATAAACTTCTCCCAGAAAATAAACTCCCTGAATTGTACCTGAATTCTGTCTAAAACTAAATTGCTCTTCAGTCAGATTCTCTTCCATAACATTCTCCAATTTTTTTTATTAATGATTCTTAACATAACTTCAGCTGCATGTGAAATGAGGCTAATTGTCCTCAGCACACTGTATTTCTTGGTTCCTTGTTTCTTTCGTACTGGAATCATTACCTTTGTCAGAAAATCACCTGACATACAACATTACCATATTTTGTTATATAACTTCGCTATTTCTTAATTCTTCTTGGTTCAAACATTTAAGTATTGCTACTGGTATCTTATCTCTATCTACTGGTCTGCTATTTCTCATTGCAGCTACTGAAATCTTTAATTCTTCTATTATTATCGTTGGTCCTTTCCCGTCAGCATTCATAGTGTTCAAGAGTTTAAATTCCAGAATTGTCGAGTGTGATCTGTGGCATATAGCTCGTTCATCTTTACTGATAATTTCCATAGTAGCATTTCCTTGTCTGTTTTGAACCCATATTTGTAATCATTAGTCTGTTGTTCTCTAGCCTGCTCTGTTTCCCTACATTGCTCATTATATAGCCTTTGGCACAATTTCTTGCTTCTTCTTCATTCTTGTTTTTGAATTTTCTTACCTCCTCCATCTTCAAAATCATTTGTCGTGTAAACCATGGCTCTTCTGCCATTTTCCCATTTACATATCCTATAAATTTCTGCCCCCTTTTATGATTTCTTCTTTCAATGTATTCCAATGCTTGTTGACACTATCAGATGTTCCTTTGTCTTGTAATGTGTTAGTAAGTTCAATTGATAGCATTTCTGTATTTATTTTCTTCCTGGACATAATCTTCTCCAATCAACACTTCTTCAGTTTTATCATTTGCATTTCTATATCTGCCATAAGCAAATTATGGCCAGTATTAATATCTGAAGCTGGTAATGTGCACATCTTCTTTATTCAGTTTCTGTACCTTTCTTCCGCCAGTATAAAAATCAGTTTGATTTCTATACTTATCCGCTGGTGATTGCCAAGTGTAGAACACCCTCCCGTAATTTTTTAACCATGTATTTGCCACTATGAGTTGTCTTATCCAGCAGAAGTCAATAAGTCACTCACCTCTGTCATTCCTCCTTCCAAGAACATGACTGTCTACTATGGTTTCCTACTCTTCTCCCACAATGGCATTCCAACCATCCATTATTATTTTGCAGCATCCTTGATTATCATCCTTATTTTCTCTTTTATGCAATATGTTTCCTTTACGAGCTGCTGGTCATCATATTCTGAAGTTGGCATATACACCTGGTTGATCAATATATCTGTTTGTATGACTTCAAAGGAGGTGCAATATGAAAAAAAAGCACTTGAAATATCAAGGACTCTGCTACAAGCACAAAAAATAGAAAACCTTGGATTTGGGATGGAAAAGAATGATATGAAACTGGTAGGAGCTGTTGAAGGGCATGGAGAATTGTAGTTAGGCGAATATGGAATAGAAAGCTTACAATTCAGCAATAGCTGACAATTACCCACGATATCCAATAATAACAAAACTTTCTAATATGGAGTAGAAATAGGATTTGCTACAGTCTACATTGTCTACATACTCAAAAATAAGGAATCATTGTTAAATGCCAGACCTAACAATTCCTCTGGACCCAAAAGGAAGAAGATTCATTATCTTACAGTCTGTACATCCGAAGATGTGGAAAATATTATTTTAAAGTGATTTCAAGATATGAGAAGCAGCAGCATTCTCATAAGCAGAAACATACTCAAGCGAAAGCTCACAAAATCTCTCTGAAGAGCTTTGCAAATTGAGTAAGTCAATGACTTTTTGGTCCACCTCTGGCCCTTATGCAAGCAGTTATTTGGCTCCATACTGACTGATAAAGAGTCACAGGAAGTCATTCTGAGAGATACTGTCCAAATTCTATCCAACTGGTGTGTTATATCATTAAAATCCCAAACTTGTTGGATGGCCCTACCCATAATGCTCCAAACATTCTCAATTGAAGAGAGATCCTGTGACCTTTCTGGACAAGGATGGGTTTAGCCAGCATGGAGACAAGCAGTAGCAGCTCTTGCCTTGTGTGGACAGACATCTTGCTGAAATGTGAACTCAGAATGGCTGGCCATGAAGGGCAGCAAATCAGGTTGTAAAACATCGCTGTTGTATGGCAGTGGTGTAAGGTTGCCATGAAAAACAACCAAAGAGGTTCTGCTATAAAAAGAAATGGCACCCCAGACTATCACTCCTGGTTGTCAGGTCCTATTGTGGGTGACAGTCATGTTGGTATACCACCACCATCTGGGTTGTCTCCAGACAAGTCTTCGCTGGTCATCGGGGGCAGACCCTCATTAACTGGAGTACAATTGTCTTCAGTGATGAGTCCTACTTTGAACTGAACCCCAATGTGTGAACTGATTATGATGAATAATTTCTTTTCCTCTTTAATTATAGATGAATCAATTCAAACTACAATCAACCAATTGGATAACCAACTTATTTCACTACAATATGCTGTAAGGGCAAACTAAACAACTCTTCTGACTTGTTTTTAAAAGAAAAAAGAAGAGGAGTGAGTGAGTGAGAGAGGAGTGGAGATGTTCCGTGAAAAGTGTAATTTGTAATTAAATAGCATCTACACCACATTCTGGGTCAATCCTTCCACTTACTCTGGTAAAACGCCCAGTAAAGAAAAACCACTTTTTAAGGAAAAAATATTTGGTTCCATACAAACCTGTTAAAAAAGATTTCTACTGTATCAGTCTCCAACTCTATGGCTTATAGTTACCATGTAAAATATTGGTCCCAGAAATAGTCATGGTTCTGCAGAATTTGGTAAACTTACTGAATATATGATCCTGCAAGAAACTTCATGAATTACATACCATATATGGACTGTACAGAAAGTATATAAGATCAATTTATTTTATACTTTTTTGTGTTAAGCAATAATTTAAATTTGGCCACAAGATGTATACGAAGAACCTATTTGCATACACAAGCATTATTTTATGCGTTCTCTACTCGTCATTACAGTAACTGCAATATGGGACACAGTATAAAATATGGCCATCGTGTTCGCTTCACAGTGATCAAATGAAATGAAATGATCGTATGGCATTGTTGGCCGGGAGGCCCCATGCAGGGAAGTTCGGCCGCCGTATTGCAAGTCCTTTTCAGTTGACGTCACTTCGGCGACTTGCGAGTCAATGATGATGAAGAACACACAACATCCAGTCATCACGAGGTAGAGAAAATCCCTGACCCCGCCGGGAATCGAACCTGGGATCTCATGCGTAAAAGTGAGAATGCTACCGCAAGACCACAAGCTGCGGACTACAGTGACCAAAGATTTGCAGCATCAGCACTAGCAATACAATTTATGGTCCGAATTAGAAGATACACAAACATAAATCACATGGAAAAGTTTAAAAAGCTTCCAGCAAAGATTTTATCGATGTTACATAAATTTGATAAATGTTACATACATTTGATAAATGTTACATACATTTGATAAATGTTACATACATTTGATAAATGTTACATACATTTGATAAATGTTACATACATTTGATAAATGTTACATAAATCCGAGTATATGGTTACAATGACAGTAGCTACATTTTTGCTACAACTGTTTTTGTTAAGCAATCCACCATTGGAATTTACAACAAAAAAAAAAGGCCCTGTGTACCATACACAAGTCTAGGTACCCCATGAAAATGATCATAGGTTTCAGATATAAAATGAAAATAAAGATTCAGTTATAATAACAAGAGACACCTGAGACCCGCAGACAATATCCCGCAAGGATATTTCCACAATTTTTCTACAGGTGGAAGGAAATTTGAATTATGATCCAGCTCTTCAGGGGAATAATACTATAATCAAAAAAGGGGCAAAAGAAACCTTTCATTGCATCGTTAAGGCACTAATCAGTCAACTGCCACAAAAACAAGACGCTCTCTCTCTCTCTCTCTCTCTCTCTCTCTCTCTCTCTCTCTCTCTCTCTCACACACACACACACACACACACACACACACACACACACACACACACACACACACACACACATCGGTTACGTTATTCTGGCATTGTGACTCTGCTGGGAAGAGTAGTTGTACTAGGTGCAGCAGGTGAGCGTACTGAGGAAGAGGGGAGGCAGGAACGGACGCTGACAGTTGGGAGGGGGAAACCGCAAGAGAACAGGACAAGAATATGGCACCAGCAAGCTCACAATGGTGCCAACGAGGGAAATTACATGTGGCACATGGAGTGGAGGAATGAAACATGTAGATGAGAACTGTCCTTCCAACACATTCTTCTATTCCAAAATCTTCCTGGTCTCAATCTCTGCTAGCCCATCTCATACCTACTTCCACTCTTAAACATGTGGCTACCACCAAACTCTATTAATCTCCACCCACGGTGTTCTCTCCACAGTCTTCCTCTGCCTCTGATTATCCCACATGCAGTCCAATCCTTCACTTTGAGTGCCACACTAGACTTCCATACCCTGTGCCATGTGGTATTATGAGCCCCATGTTCTAAACACATTTCCCTATTGCTTCTTTCCCCAGCTATCATCTTCCATTCCTTCCACTCTTCCCTTCCTCTCACATCCAATGCAACCTCTCACCCAAATCAGGCTGCAGTTCTGGGACAATTGAGTCATCCGGTGCAATGTAGCCATGCATGTGTATGTATGTGTGTATATCTTTATCAGTCAGTGAACACTGAGGAAAAATATTATCTGAAAGCTTAGCAACATTTTCAATTTTGTTTATGTGCCTGTCATCCGTTCTAAAAATCTTACCTTTAAGCCTTCCATTATTTGTACAAGAGATGGTCCAAGATTTAATTATCCCCTCAAAAAATAAAGTTCCACAAATCTTTGTTAGTATACAGTACAGGAAACACTGAAGTTCACTTGCTGCAGTACTATAGCCAGGACACAAAACTAAATGGTCTAACCTACTGATTAAGTGGGGATGGGCTGCACAGTCTTCTTTTTGGCTCCTCAGGTCATGTGCTACGTTACTGTGGCATGCAGATTTCACTGTGTACCCGGATTACATACATGTACCTCCAAACAATGACAGCCCCTCAGTTCTACCCAGGACTGTTTGGCACCTTATAAATAATACTGTAAATCAATTAGACGTAGGACTTGCTTTCTGGATCAAAGTTTGATACTTTTGTTACAGACAAATCTTATAAGATGTTTCAAATTTATTCTTTAATACCACAAGCAACACAAAAATATTTTCAAAAAATCCATAAAAAGGCTATTGAAGGATTTTTACTATATCTGCATAAACTCTCAGCACAAGCCATTGTAAAGTGCATGATAGATGGTACCTCATATAAATGTTAGCCACTCTGTATTCCATGAGTTAATTCTGCCTATTTAGCAAACTGGCTATTGCATGCACCTGCTACATAAAACATTTGATAAAATACTCCATAATATCAATTTTTCACAAAAATTTTCCTGCCTTTCAGTATTAAACACATCACTTCATACTTTTGTTAAGTAAAAAACAACAAATAAAAATATGTACAGTCCAGCTAGAAGTTCTAGTTACATTAAAAAGATGAAACACAAACATGAACCAAAATGAGTGTGCAGAATAAATCTAAATCTGAACTCACCCGTCATGACCATAAGACGCCAATACAATACTGGGACTAGAATAGGCATTGCTAGTTACCCATGTGCAATGTACTGCAAACATCATCAGCAACATCAGAATTGCAACAATAATAATACTGCGTATGTTGACTCCGAGGCCATCAGATTCTCTTTGCTGTTCATGCTTCATCTTCCTTAATTTTCCTGCCTTTAAATACAATTCACTTTAGACATAGGTAACTATCATACTGCTACTCTACTAATTTTGACATACAAGCATACACAAGAAATTCCAAATTTCTAGAGATGTTTAATAAACAAATAACTGCTATTTGTTTCCAAGTATTTCACACAATAATACAGCTAACAATGAATGGCACATATAGCATTCCATTCCTTTTTACTGGGGTTTGGCATCCTGCGCAATAAGAAAATTGACACAGATCTGAATACAGTGTACACTTAAAAGGAGTTAGACACCCAAACCTGAGGGACAGTGTTGTTATTTTTATTATTATTTTATTATTATGTCAGCCTCCATAACTGAGTGATCAACTTGACTGACTGCCATGTAGGAGACCGAGTTCGATTCCCAGTGGGGTCTGAGATTTTATCTCCTGCGGTCATGGTAGTGCGTTATCATCATCATCATCATCATCATCAATGATGTGCACGTCATTAAAGTGGTCCACTGTCACCATTATTATTATTATTATTATTATTATTATTATTAGCATAGTATGCCATAGGTTTATACATAAAGGAAGTTGTAAGCTTTGGCAATTTGACTTTACAATGGAGGAAAAAAAAAAGAACACAATACTTCTTTACTGCAAAATTACTCTTGTATAATTTCATCGAAAGTTTCTGGACTGAGTGTCTTCTGAAAGCAGTCTTTAGGTAATGAAAATACATGTTTGGATCTTGCACTTCTGAGAATGCTTTCTCTAACTTCTAAGACTCTGCTCAATGTACCCATATACAGTTGCAGATGTCAATGGGGTTTCCCCTCCAACATTTTGAAAGTTAATGATTGAATCCATAAGCCAGAGTAACAGCTAACAAATTAATTCTACCTGGCAATTATACATCATCAGTGGCAAGTAAATAAACAAAATAAAATACTGGCAATTGTGATTTAAAACCTAGTATTCATGGTCAGAACATGACCAATCTCACACTGTATTTTTAATTATTTAATTATTAAAACATGACAGAAATGAATCACAAAGTCTATCTTTAAATGAGCTTGACTTGTTGATACATAAGAAAATGATATTATCAATTTTACTCTCAAAGGAAGTAACAACACACACAGCTGAGGGAATCTTGCAGTGTATTACCAGACATCCATTATGTACAGCTGAATCAAAGTGGAACACAGATCAGTAGCAGAACTGTATTCCAGGAGGATGAGTTGTTATTGCACAGAAAGCATGGTTTGTATTTGAATGCTCCCCAGTCAAACATACAAACAGTGCTCTCCTGCACTAATGTGAGTAATTCAACAAATCTCCAAGGTGAAAGTCTATATCGGGCCAGTAGCAGCCACAGCAGTGATTCTCTATGGCTCACAGGTTGGCAATTCATCAATTTTGAGTACGCAGTGGAATGATACTTTCTCGTAAACAAAGAGAGTTGAGAAAAAAAGGCAATGAATTTCTATCATTCAGTTAGAAACCATTCCCTTCTTCACTGTTGCCACAAATATTTGACTTTTTTTTCTCCTGAATATGACACAAATTACAAGGTTGCAGTTAGGTTGGGACCTTATAGCACAACTTAAATTTTTGTGAGTCAAATGAGCAGCAATTTAATTTATAATCTTCACTGTCAAAAATATTTGACTGCCCCCCCCCCCCCCCCCAAAAAAAAAAAAAAAAAAAAAAATGGGTAGTTGTTAGATTGGAATGAAAGTGAAAGCTAGCCTCACTCCCCCCATGCCATCACACAATCCAGAACCTAAACAGACTCTAAGCACCTCCAAAAGCCTTAGTCACACAGAAGTATCAGCCCTTTCCAAAGGCATTCCTTTTGTCCCATTCCCAATTTCAATCGTGCTGGACTTTTTAAAGACGTTCCCTCCTTCTCCTGATACATACAGTGGAAACACTTTTTTGCCACCAACCCTACCAGTTAGACACAATCCACAATCAATACTGAACCCCGTCTGATTCAGTTTACTCCTACATCCAAGCACACTCCACTGTACCCAGATTATCCCGTTAACTTTCCAGACTTTCCTAACATCGAACCTTGCCTCACCACCATTCACAAATTCCCTCAACTACAACCTCCTCCTCGATCATCATGACATACTGTATCCATTATTACTTCTCCTTTGAAGGCACTAAACGGTCTACCCGATGGGAGGCCCTAGTCACGACATTTTATTACCTATATACAAATCTGAGATATAACAATGGGACCCACGAGGTACCATCCTGTGCCAACCTATCAACAGGCCATCTAGAGAAATCTTAACTAACCACACGTGATCCCAAACTCCTCTGGTGGTTCAAATTTGTTGATGACATTGTGATCTATATCAAGTGTGAGGACATACAATCCACAATCCTCCAGAACCTCAACACCTTCTCTCCCATTAGCTTCACCTAGTGCATCTTACCCCAAATGATCTTCGATGTTGACCTCCACCTGAAGAATGACTACACCATTACCTCCACCCACATCAAACCTACCAACCACCACCAATACCTCCACTTCGACAGCTCCCACCCACTCCACACCAACCAAGAAGTGTCTTCCACGCAGCCCAGCCACCTGTGGTCATTGCATCTGCAGAGACAAGCAGTCCCCCTCCAAATACGCCAAGGATCTCAATCAGGTCTTCATAGACTGCTATTACTCTCCCAACCTTATTCGGAAAAAGGTATCCAGTGCCTTGTTTTTTCAATCATCTACCACCTCCCACATGTCCACTGTCTGACCACAAAAGAGCACTCCTTTTGTGACTCAGTACTATCCAGGAGTGGAGCAACTGAATGCCCCTCTCCATCATGGGTATGACTATTCTCATTACGTCCTGAAGTTTGAATTACCTTACCCACTACCCTCCTCACAGTGGCACTCTGCCACTCACCGACTCTACAATTCCACCACCCACCGAATCTACCCAACATCCTTGTCTATCACCTCTCCACCCTCCTTCCAATCTCTTGCCTCATTGTTCATATCCCTGCAATATACACAATGCAAGACCTCTCTCCTACATCCTACCCACTACCACCTACATCCTCCCACTACCACCTACTCCAGTCCCATCTCATGCATCTCTTATCCCATCAAAGGCAGGGCTACCTGAGAAAACAACAGCCATGTGATCTACAAACTAAGGAGCAATCTCTGTACTACTTTCTACATGAGCATGGCAATCAACAAGCTGGCTGTCTGCATGAATGGCCACCACCAAACTGGGGCTAACAGACAGCTGGACCACCCAGTTGCTGAACATGTTGCCCAGTGTGATGAGCTTCACTTGATTGACTGCTTCACAATCTGCACCATCTGGATCCTTCCTTCCCACTAGTTTTCTGAGTTGTTTAGGTGGGAACTCTGCCTACAACATATTGTTTGTTCTTTTAACACGCCAAGCCTCAACCTTCCCTAGTCCCTTCCTCCACCTACCCATCCCCTTCCCTTCTTCCACTGCAGCACTACATAACCCTTCTATTCTGCCAAGGCACCTGCAGTCTTTTGTGCTCCTCTACCTCTCACTCCTCCCCTCCAGCACAGTGTGCAGCCTCCTCTGCCCACTTCTTATGGTAGTACCCGTCCTTCACCTATAAATCCCCTTCCTTGCTTCCACTCGAGCAATATACATGCCTTCTATTCTACCAACACACCAATAGTCTTTTCCCCATCTCTACCTCTTGACCTCTCCCTTCAGTACAGTGTACAGCCACCCAACTCTGCACCTAGCAGTGCTCTCCCGTTTTCACTACAACCTGCATGCTCTCGCAAGCAGCACATCATATTCCTCCACACCCATCCTGCTTTCCCTCACTTTCCCAAACCCATGCTTCCTCCTTACCCCCACCACCCACTGCAAATTACTGCTCTCTTCAGACGCAGACTGAGTCAGGCCACAAAGCCCAGAGACAATGTGTGAGTTCTGCTTGTGTGTATATGTGTTTTCTATTTCTGAAGGAGGACTTTTTTGTCCAAAAGCTTAAATGTTTAACAATTTTTTCATTGTGCCTGTCTGCGACTCAGCAGCTACTCTACGCGGTCAGTAACAATACTAATATGTAATACTGTTAAAAGCTAAAATACCTGGTTGTGGTGCCATCCGATCCCCAGCTTTGGCTGAAGCCTAACTCAGGTTGCAATACAAAGGGCATTCAAGAAGTAAAGCAACTTTCTTTTTTTCTCAGCCAATTTCAGTCGAAAAAAATTTGGAATTGGTTGTGAGACATAGTGGAATATTCCAACTTCAGACCCTATAGTTTCATGAAGTTCCGATAGGTGGTGGCACTATATGTAGCCCACAAAGTGGCATCTCTAATGGACTTACACCCCAACCAGAGAGCTGCCATTGAATTTCTTTTGGCAGAAAACCAGGGCATCATGCAGATATTAACAGTTGCTTGCAGAATGTCTACCGAGACCTGGCAATGAACAAAAGCACATTGAGTCGTTGGATGCATCTGTCATCATCACAACAAGTTGTGCAAATCTGTCTGATCTCACTTGTGCTGACCAGATGCACACAGCTGTGCTACCCTCCGAAAATTGAAGAAACAGCTTCAGCATGTTTGCAGCCACAAAAATGCAAATGCAAGCTCCCACTAGCAGCTCTTTATCATCCCGCACACCCTCCTGCTATCCCTCCCCCTCCCTGCCCCAACCTCCTCCTTACCCCCCCCCCCCCCCCCCCCCTCACTTGGCTGCCTCTCCCATCATGCACTGCTGCCCACAGTCTGGCTCCAGCTGCCAGAGACTGTGGCCATGTGTGTGTGAGTTTAATTTCCACGTGTGTATGTGGGGGGGGGGGGGGGGTGTTCCTATTTTTGGTGAAGGCCTTGTTGGCAGAAAGCTCACTCTCTGACAGTCTTTTCTAATGGCTACCTGTGACTCAACATTTCTGCTATATGGTGAATAACAACTATCCTTTTCATATTATTGTGAACTTCCACTTTTACATAACAAAGCAAGACAGCGCACCCATGAGCAGCTACCAAAAATTCACAGAACTGCTCTTCCTCATCCACCCTACACGCCGGATCTCATGTCTTCCGAATTCCATATGTTTGTCCGAATGAAGGATGCACCTCACGGGAAGCAGAACATGGATGTTGGTGAGGTTACTGATGCAGCAAGACGTTGGCTATGACACTGACAAGAAGAGTGGTACCATGTGGACATACGGGCCCTTACAGTATGGTGGCGTAAAGCCATCGCATCGAATGGAGATTACATCGAAAAGTAGGGTTTTGTAGCCAAATGAATGGGGAATAACACTGCGTAAAGGTATCCTGAATAAAAGCAAACTGCTTTCGAAAAATAATGTTTTGCATTACTTATTGAACACCCTTTATACATCTGTTTTGTTGACAAAAATGAAATTAATAATCTTTGGTGTCACATTTTTCTTTTTTTTCTCTTCTGAATGTTACAAATTACAAAGTTGTGTTCAGGATGGGTTTTAACAGCACAGCTTAAACTAAATAAATAATCTTAGTTGGCAAAACATTTGTCTGTCTGTTCTGAATGTGTTATGATTTCGGAGATAGATACACTGACACAAGAATGTGACAATGCAGAGAAACCCGTATTTTATGTTTTTGTGTGGTCTGCCCATATAAGAGATAAAATTGAGGAAAATGCAGAACTGAGGATAACATTAAAACCCCCAAAATATCAGGAAAAACATGTGTGATTGGCATGTAATATTAAAAATATAATTTTCTATAATTTTCTCCAATACATTCTATAAAATCTGTATAAGTGAAGGAAATTAGATGTACAAAAATGTTTGTACAATATTTTGTGATAATGAATTTCATCAGTCCTTAAAAAATCACAGATGTGTACAGTATGTAAAAGCTAGTCAAAAATTAAAAATGATAACTGGGTACAAGGTAACTGGGCTACTTTCTGACATTCTACAGTGACAAATAATACATCAAAACACACAATTTTGAGAGAGCTTTCCACTGTGCTCACTTAGAAAAAAGAAATAATTGACGAAAATGGTGAACTAAACTGAAAACTGAAGTACAGAGAAAGGCATTGGAATCTAACATGTGCAGTGTGTGTTTTCCTTCTCTCAAGGAGAAGAACAGACACGTGAAAAAAATGAGTTTACTTCCCCCAATGGCGTCACAAGCTTATCTGAAGTTGGCTCAGAGAATTTATGTACACTGTGTAAAATCTAAAGTTAAAAGAAGCTCAGATGTTACAGTTTTGCTTCATGCCTTTTATCACTGCTGCCAATCTTTATTACCTATAATGGCTGGTGCGAAGTATATACGTCAATAGCGTGTGTAGTTATTGCAACTGTGTCTTGTCCGATTTGAACACAAGTCTTTAAAATGTTCTATTGCAAAAATCCATACAACGTCTCTGCCATAGCACGTGAGCTGCACGAAAAGTATATTTTCAGAACGTCACAAAACAGTACCACCCCTAAACGCAGTTTGTCACTGAAGGGCCACTCCCCCTCTTCACACATCCAGCAGGCAAGCTCATTGTATGTGTTAGTGTGGTGTGGTGGCTGTTGAGTGGTGTAACCAGTTGCTGGCCAATAAGAGCTCACTATTCGGAAATGGCTGATGTTTCCTTGATTCTAATTGAGTATACTCTTCGAGACTTAGTGCTCGAATTTAAGATTGATGAATGATACTGTTACTGAATACAGTACATCAGAAACATATGCAAAAAGATGAGACTGAATTATAAGAGGTACATCGCATATTGGTAGGTCTGGAGCACTGCGTATCAACTGTCCTGTTTTTCCATTGCTGCCGCAACCTACCAGTAATTCTATCATAACTGCATGGTGAAGCTAAACATTGTAAGTTGCGCTGGTAATGCTGATGGTGGATCACATCAGCATTTGTTTTCTCATGTTTCCCCTCTCTGCAATGGCCTAAAATATATTCCCATAACTCCACCACCAACCGTGTCATTTGTGTCACTTATAGCCCATTCAGTAATGTTGTTGTTGTTGTTGTTGTTGTTGTTGTTGTTGTTGTCGTCGTCTTCAGTCCAGGGACTGGTTTGATGCAGCTCTTCATGCTACTCTATCCTGTGCAAGGTTCTCCATCTCCCAGTACCTACTGCAGCCTACAGCCTTCTGAATCTGTTTAGTGTATTCATCTCTTGGTCTCCCTCTATGATTTTTAGCCTCCACACTGCCCTCCAATACTAAATTGGTGATCCCTTGATGCCTCAGAACATGCCCTACCAACCAATCCCTTCTTCTAGTCAAGTTGTGCCACAAATTTCTCTTCTCCCAAATTCTGTTCAGTACCTCCTCAATAATTTTGTGATCTACCCATCTAATCTTCATCATTCTTCTGTAGCACCACATTTCAAAAGCTTCTATTCTCTTCTTGTCTAAACTATTTATCGTCATGTTTCACTTGCATACATGGCTACACTCCATACAAATACTTTCAGAAACGACTTCCTCACACTTAAATCTATACTCAATGTTAACAATTTCTCTTCTTCAGAAATGCCACTGCCAGTCTACAGTCTATATCCTCTCTACTTCGACCATCATCAGTTATTTTGCTCCCCAAATAGCAAAACTCGTTTACTACTTTAAGCATCTCATTTCCTAAACTAATTCCTGCAGCATTACCCGATTTAATTAGACTACATTCCATTCTCCTCGTTTTGCTTTTGTTGACATTCATCTTATATCTTGTTTTCAAGACACTGTCCATTGTATTCAGCTGCTCTTCCAGGTCCTTTGCTGTCTCTGACAGAATTACAATGTCATCAGCGAACCTCAAAGTTTTTATTTCTTCTCCATGGATTTTAATACCTACTCCGAATTTTTCTTTTGTTTGCTTTACTGCTTGCTCAATATACAGATCGAATAACATCGGGGATAGGCTACAACCATGTCCCACTCCCTTCCCAACCACTGCTTCCCTTTCATGTCCCTTGACTCTTATAACTGCCATCTGGTTTCTGTACAAATTGTAAATAGCCTTTTGCTCCCTGTATTTTACTCCTGCCACCTTCAGAATTTGAAAGAGAGTATCTCAGTCAACATTGTCAAAAGCTTTCTCTAAGTCTACAAATGCTAGAAATGTAGGTTTGCCTTTCCTTAATCTATTTTCTACGATAAGTCGTAGGCTCAGTAATGCCTCATGTGTCCCAACATTTCTACGGAATCCAAACTGATCTTCCCCGAGCTCGGCTTCTACCAGTTTTTCCATTCATCTGTAAAGAATTTGCGTAAGTATTTTGCAGCCGTGGCTTATTAAACTGATAGTTAAATAATTTTCACATCTGTCAACACCTGCTTTCTTTGGGATTGGAATTATTATATTCTTCTTGAAGTCTGAGGGTATTTCACCTGTCTTATACATCTTGTTCACCAGATGGTAAGTTTTCTTAGGCCTGGCTCTCCCAAGGCTGTCAGTAGTTCTAATGGAATGTTGTCTACTTTCGGGGCCTTGTTTCAACTTAGGTCTTTCAGTGTTCTGCTAAACTCTTCACGCAGTATCATATCTCCTGTTTCATCTTCATCTACATTCTCTTCCATTTCTATAATATTGTCCTCAAGAACATCGCCCTTGTATAGACCCTCTATATACTCCTTCCACCTTCCTGCTTTCCCTTCTTTGCTTAGAATAGGGTTTCCATCTGAGCATTTGATATTCATGCAACTGGTGCTTTTTTCTCCAAAGGTCTCTTTAATTTTCCTGTAGACAGTATATCTTACCCCTAGTGAGATAAGCCTCTACATCCTTACATTTGTCCCTTACATCCCTGCTTAGCCATTTTGCACTTCCTGTCGATCTCATTTTTGAGACGTTTGTATTCCTTTTTGTCTGCTTCATTTACTGCATTTTTATATTTTCTCCTTTCATCAATTAAATTCAATATCTCTTCTGTTACCCAAGGATTTCTATTAGCCCTCATCTTTTCACCTAATTGATACTCTGCTTCCTTCACTATTTCGTCTCTCAAAGCTACCCATTCTTCTTCTACTGTATTTCTTCCCCCCCATTCTTGTCAATCGTTCCCTAATGCTCTCCCTGAAGCTCTCTAAACCTCTGGTTCTTTCAGATTATCCAGGTCCCATCTTCTTAAATTCCCACCTTTTTGCGGTTTCTTCAGTTTTAATCTACAGTTCATAACCAATAGATTGTGGTCAGAGACCACATCTACCCCTGGAAATGTCTTAAATTTAAAACTTGGTTCCTGAATCTCTATCTTACCATTATATAATCTATCTGATACCTTCTAGTATATCCAGGCTTCTTCCATGTATACAACCTCCTTTCATGATTCTTGAACCAAGTGTTAGCTATGATTAAGTTTTGCTCTGTGCAAAATTCTACCAGGCGGCTTTCTCTTTCATTTCTTCCCTCCAATCCACATTCACCTACTACGTCTCCTTCTCTCCCTTTTCCTACTACTGAATTCCAGTCACCCATGACTATTAAATTTTCAGCTCCCTTCACTACTTGAATAATTGTTTTATCTCATCATACATTTCTTCAATTTCTTTGTCATCTGCAGAACTAGTTGGCGTATAAACTTGTACTACTGTAGTGGGCATGGGCTTCCTGTCTATCTTGGCCACTATAATACGTTCACTATACTGTTTGTAGTAGCTTACCCGCACTCCTATTTTTTATTCATTATTAAACCTACTCCTGCATTACCCCTATTTCATTTTGTATTTAAACCCTGTATTCACCTGACCAGAAGTCTGGTTCCTCCTGCCACCAAACTTCACTAATTACCACTATATCTAACTTTAACCTATCCATTTTCCTTTTTAAATTTTCTAACCTAGCTACCTGGTTAAGGGATCCGACATTCCACGCTCCGATCAGTAGAACGCCAGTTTTCTTTCTCCTGATAACGACGACCTCCTGAGTAGTCCCCGCCTGGAGATCCGAATGGGAGATTATTACCTCCGGAATATTTTACCCAAGAGGATGCCATAATCATTTAACCATACAGTAAAGCTGCATGCCCTGGGGAAAAATTACAGCTGTAGTTTCCCCTTGCTTTCAGCCGTTTGCAGTACCAGCACAGCAAGGCCATTTTGGTTAGTGTTACAAGGCCAGATCAGTCAATCATCCAGACTGTTGCCTTTACAACTACTGAAAAGGCTGCTGCCTCTCTTCAGGAACCACACGTTTGTCTGGCCTCTCAACAGGTACCCCTCCGATGTGGTTGCACCTACAGTATGGCTATTTGTATCGCTGAGACATGCAAGCCTCCCCACCAACAGCAAGGTCCATTGTTTATGGGGAGGGGGGGCATTCAGTCACATCAAATCAAGTGCGAATAAGGAAAAAAAAGCAGGAAGTAGTCAAGTGAGACGACACTGGTCCTGAGGTGACCTTTACCAACTGTCAGGGTACTGCCCCAGGCAATAGGTATCCACCTCCATAAGCTTTTAATTTTGTGTGAGACATATACACAAGAAAGGGAAAAATGGCAGAAGTGCAGAAGTCCAAAACAGTTGTTCCTTGCAAATTTTCTTGTCTTTCAAAGAACACTGCACTGTGTCATCAGTCCTCAAAAAGATACTTGGCTGTTATACTACTGTAGAGTTGTCTCTATGCTAAAAGAAGGGGAAAACTAAGTAGAAGAAAATAATACAGAGAAAAATTATTCAAAATTAAAAGGAAAGGTTAACAGAAAGAAAAAAATGGTATAAAAAATTACTACTAACTGAGAGCAGGTGAGGATGAAAAACAGGGCATGTTGTCAGGAAAGTTCCCATATGTGAAACTTTGAGGAACTGAGAATTTAGACAGAACGGCATTTACTTAGTTTATGGTTCTGTAAGACTAATCTTATGCACAGTCTAAACACTACCACCAGCAGTTCCATTACTGAAAATATTTATTCTCACAAAGAAAGAGGCATATGTGAAAACTCATATTTGGTGTACTTGCACCCATCTCTGATTTTTCCACAACCTTCTCTGCCACTTCAACGGACTCAGGTTTTCAAATTTTGTGCAGCATCAACAGTACATTTCTTGCTCTCATTCTGAACAGGAAATATCCACCAAGCCAGGGTTGTGCTACTTTTTCTACATCTGTTTTCCTCCAAATCTTTCTACTCTTCTGCCACAAAGAGACTCTGGTTCCGAAAGCTAGCATTGCAATGTCTTTCTGGGTGTTTGTATCTTTTGACTCTTTGTGACATATTTTCTCTACAGATACTACAAGAGGGCATTACTTCTAGTGAATGTCTTTTTTTTTTGCAATTAACGTGCAAGAAATACTTGAAATTTACAATCCATATTTCTCCCATGGCTAGTTCCGAATTGCAGCTGATGGAATTTATGTTTCTTCTTTACTGTAAATAAACTGCCAGGTGGAAATCAATCACTGCCATAAGGTGGATGCACAATGCAAAAACATTTTTATGTAATTGAATAAGTCTTTTCCACTGTCAACAATCAAATAATGAAGATTCTTGAATGTATAATTCTACAAAAATTTTATAATTCTTGAGCTATGGATGAATGAGTGCTACATTTCTGATACTATGAATAAGCTTTATTGTGATATTGCTGCAGACAAAGCAGTTATTTAATATGATGCCATCTCCACTGAATAAACAAAGAAACCAGAGTAAAAAGATGACCTGTCAAGCCATTAAATACAAAGAACTGAATTAATGATATACGCTTAATAACAAAGGACATGAAAAAATTGTTTTGTATGTTGCCGAATTTGGTGTTTTTTGTTTTTTTCTGTCAAATGTGGTGCTATATTTTTGCCACAGTTGGTGTTTTTCAGTCAAATTTGGTGTTATTTTTTCAAAAATGCATTGTTATTTTTTGTTGAATTTGATGTTCATTTTTGCTTAGTTTAATGTTATTTTTTGCCAAATTTGGCTCTTTTTTTTCTATATTAACCAGAGTGAAATATTCATGTGAAGTCTGTAGAATGTGACTCATATAACATGTCAACAACATTACAAAACTGTTGGTTATCTGCCTCCTATCATTGTGGTTCACTTTCCACATTTTTGCAATCATTACTGGAGTTGTGAATGATAATTATTTATCTGAACATTTGCCATCTTCCACAGAGTTCCACTAATCTTCTTTTGGAAGTCTTAAACCATTAAAATATTCTTGACTGGGTTAAAGCATGCACATAGAAGCGGCTATCAATTGGTGTTCTTTCAACTACTATTGTTTTCAGCATAAGAAATAATTCATGTAACCAGATTGTTCTTTCATGTGAGCTATTTTGAAATTTTGAGACCACATGGCAGTGGTCACACTTTCAAAAAATTTGGGATACACAATGCAAGGTTTAAGCTAGAAGTTTGTCTTGAGTGTAGTGGAGAGGTAGTAACACAATACAATATTTACCTTTATTTTCTGAACAAACTTTTAACATACCTTATCATACATATTGCGACTGTTTTTGTCACCATTGCTGTCATCTTCACTGTCACTGTAGGAGACATGTGGACTTTCCTCTTCTTTAAGATACAACTCGAGAAGTTGAGAAAAAGCGATTCCACTCAGGACACAAACAACAGGTGTCAGTGTGAGCATAAGACGAACCATAACACCAGCAAAATATACAGCACTAAGTGCATAAAGAACAACTGGAACATGAAGCAGGATCATTATTAAAACATTCTGTATAATATTGTAAAGACATTAGTGTCTCTCATTAATTAAAATGTTTTTTCTTACCAAATACTCTTTCATCATTTACATTTTTTATGCAATACCACAACCCAACAGGAAACATAGTAGCAAGTATGTGGAGATCAAAAAAGAAGGAAAACCACGTAGTAGGCTGATGTTCTGACACTGAGGCAATGATGGGAATATGTATTTTAGCATATCCGGTGTCCCATAGCGAATAGAACCTGCAAAATTAAAGCTGCATTTCAGTTACAAATAGGGTAGTTGAACTGCCTGTCGAGATTATTTAGTATTGGCAGAATTAAAATAATTTAGGAGTAAAGGTAACAACTCACCAGATACTATAAGTGTTGAGTCATCGACAGACACACAAACATGAATGAAAACTTTTCTAGCTTTTGGAAAGAATCGTTTTTTGAACTACAGTGCACACACATGTTTGATCAAAAGTATCAAGACACCTCTATGTACTGCAGAAATGACACTAGATGTCACAAAAGCAGACCTGCCAGTGTAACAGATGACAGGGAGCATGGTGTTGTCAGCAGAGAAGCATTAACAACAGAATGGGATGGTAAGCACAGCTCAGTGACTTCGAACATGGACTAGTTATTGGATGCCAACTTAGCAACAAATTTATCAGGAGAATTTCACCCCTTCTAAAGCTGCCCAAGCTGACTGTTGGTAATGTGACTGTAAAGTTGAAACACACAGAACTATCACAGCTAAACCAAGACCAGCTGCATGCGCACACACATGCGTGCACACACACACACAATTACATTGTGCATTCAGCCCGCACAACATAATTATACACATTGGAGGAGGGGGAGGGGTTGGGCACGTATGCACTAGGACTGTTGTTTTTTTTACAAAATATCGGAAATCTGATATATTGATATTTAAAAAAATACCATTATCAGTTCTTGATATAATGAAGAAAAGTATTGAATATAGATATATCTACAGAAAAAAATATTGATTTAACAGCCTACAAAAATATTGGCTGCACATTGTAAATATACTGATGGTTTTAGAGCTGTATTTTAAGTATTGATTTATTAATAGATACTCAGTAAATCAACAATCTAGCAGTCTGCTTATTCCCCTTACTGCAAGAATTGAAAGGAAAACAATGAATGTTCACGCTTGATGATAACCACTTTGGTAACAATGGTAACTGCATGTAAGTGACACAGTAAAAGATGTCCGACAGGCCTGTGGTTCAGTTTCATCACAAATCGGATTTGTCCAGAACTTGTCAACTGTGCCTGTTTTTTCATTTCTGCCAACACCAGTGACCTAGCAGCTGTAATGTCAAAGTCATGTAGTGAAGTTAAATGTTGCAGTTTCTGTTGTAGTGCCAAGTGCCAATTATGTCAGCATTTCCCCTCATGTCTCCACCCACACCAGACACCAATCTTTTCATTTAGATTTTTGTACATCATTTTCAGCAACTGCTTTTGAAGAATGCTGATGTGAAGAAATAGCACACTAATTGTGTTAAAAATTGTTTTTAAAACCAATTCATGTGCTATTTCTCCACATAGCTAATTTTGTTATTCCATTGATACTGCCAACCCCCAGTGCAATCAGACTAATTTGTGCCACCTATATTTGCATCTCACAGTCAAAGGGAAAGACTGGACATGATGAGACCTCAAAAAGTAGTAAGACTCCTTCACACAGTGAAAGTAAAATTACTGTACCACTACAATTCCAAATCAATTATTTCAAATATTTATTTAAAATTGTCAAAAAAATATAATGCAAAATAAAAATACTGGAATTTGATATTGTCATTTCAATACTGACATATCAACATGTAACAGTTTGCGAACTGGTGTCTAGTAAGTCATTCCTCCCTGAATAGAATGTGAAGAAATATTAACATTCTGTAAATACAAAGTATCCTTTGCCACACAGTACACAGTGATTCACCGTGTATACCTGCAGATGTACTGACTTTCCTTTTTGAATTTTATAACATTCCTGGCACTTACTTCTCATAATACAATCATCTATGACATCTAAAATTATTTTGCAACTGGAATTACCATTATTTTTCAATGACTTGTCACCAGTCAGTGACATCACTCATTTTCTAGCCCTTGCATCTCATCCTGCGGACTGTATTCCTGGCAAATGATGACTTAGTTGAGGCATAGAGTTTATTATCCTAATGTCAAAGAAGTGATAATGATTATCTATTTGAGCATGGCATTACTATCTTCTGATATTTATGAACCTGAAACCCTGAAAGCATGTCACAATATGTCAATGCAGTGTATTACTAAAAGATGATAATGCCATACAAAATCAGCAATTCTGATATACTTTAGTGTTATTCCTGTTTAACTGCATGCTCTACAGCACACTGGTAGCTTCCCTATAGGCTTTAAGGATCCATCAGCCATTTCAATAACATGAATTATTCTCCATGGTATTAGTCATAACCAAAACTATGAACCACACTTTCTTCCGTTGTATGTAAAAAGTTCTATTGTCCTGCACAACTGACTGTAGCAGTTGCTTGAGCAACTCCTTATTTATAACTGAGTTCAAAGGAGAGAGGGGACAGGGAAGGGGGAGGGGGGAGGGAGGGGGAGGGAGGGAGAACACAACACTATTAAAAATAACTGACTGATACAAACTGAAAAAAAATGCATCCAAATATCACAGTAATTACTATCAGTCAGAATACACAAATATCAAACTCTCAACACAAAATGATTAACAATAAATTTATGGGAAAATAGTTTGTAACAAAGAAGCAATTACTTCCTTCAATGATTACCTTCCGCTCCAAGGAGCAATTACTCCTGCGTAAGTGAGACCTACTACTGTTAGAAAAACAATTCCAGCAGATGCCAGGGCAGACACAGTGAAGAAATATTTGAATTCTGCCTTTGACAGAATACTCTGCAGGTATTTCAAGAATGCAACTGCCATTAAGAGAGCAAATACACCTGAAAGAAGTAATCAATCAAATCATTTTCTCAAATTCAGACATTATTTACTGACTGTAAGTTAATGAAAATATTAAATTCAATCCACAGACCTGTAGCAGCCATATGTTCACTAGTACGAATTGGCTGAAAGCCAACAAATGGTATCTGCATACTAAGGATAAGCCCCAAGATGTAAAATGTTGTGTAGCTTGTGAAAAGGCGATTTGAGTATCGCCCCATTAACAGTAAAGCAAAAACGTGAAGAGGTATTAGGTTTATAATAAAAACGTATCCACCCCAAGCTGAAACCTGCAAACATGGAAATTGTTGTGTAACAGAAAAAAACATTAAATACTGAAGATGAAGACTTAAATATTAGTAATCAAAAAATAAATACTCAGAACAAAAAAAAAAAAGATATGGTCATCACATTATGTACTACACTTATATGTGATGGGCAGAGGGGAGCAAAGGGTGTGCACAAAAGGTTGAGAGGGACTCTCAAAAGAAAGGAAAGTAGCTTAGAGTTCCACATTTTAATGGTCTCAAACTCATTAGAAACAGACCTTATGTTTGCATTGGACCACAAAGGGGAATAAAATCAGCTGTTGTGTTATTTCAGGAACCATCCCAACATTAGCCTCTAGAAATTTTGGGAAACATGGGAAAGCCTAATCAGGATCACTAATGTGAATTTCAATCCTGGTCATCTAGTATCTTAAGTTACTGCAAAATTGGCCCACATGTACAACTGTATGACATGAAAACAAAAATCATCAAACTTTTCAAAGGTCAGCTACATGGACAAAAACAAACTTATATTTCTACTGCCATAATTATGTATTTATAATACACATAGCTGCTGAAAACACTAAAAATACACCCACACCTTTCTCTTGTAAAGCATGCAAGCAAAGACCAATAAAATGATGGCTGAAAATTCTCTTGTACTCATATCACATCAGAAGCTCATTAAGAATTCTGTTATCTTGATGATTCCAAATTTTACCAATAATTTGTTTCACTTAAAATAATCATGACTCAGACCACTTTCCTCCATTTTTGCCTGAATTTACATTTGTATTTTTCATCTTTCCAATGCTAATTCAAAGTCTAAAGTATGGAACACCCATTTGTGTATTTCTAAAGTTACAATTACAGTTCTTTGTTCTTACCTGTGACAGTCAAACTTAACAAGAATTCTAAACATGCAATGAAGTCTTCCAAGACCAGATGTCTCTGCTGCTGGTTGATTTTCTGGGTTGTAGGATCTTGGTCCCTGAAACTTTTTCATTCCTGACGCTTTGTGCAGAGCTGTGCTGGATTTCTTCAGAGGAGCTCTTGGTTCCACTGAGTCTTGCCAACTGATGGGTCAGACATTGGAGAGAGCCATAAACAATGTGAAAAACAATTAGAGGGTCAGAGGGAAGGGCATGGTATAAGTTTACACGTGATCAGCAGAGATAATCGTTCTCAACGATAAAACTTAACTACTGAACTATCATCAATCAAAGATAAGCTTGATCTATCAGTTCTGTAGAGTGCTGTCCATGTATCACTATGCTTTGTGGCATCTTTTTGCTGCTAAAATTATCCCCATGGCTTTTCCACATCACCGTGGACAGTAGTTCTTCATCACAGATAAAACTTTGATTTTGGAAAACTTCAGTTCATGCTTTCCTGACACAGAGTCTCTCTGTTGATCACATGTAAATTTTTACCATGCCCCCTTTTCACAGCATTTATCCTGCTCCCCAAAGTCTGACTCGTCAGCTGGCAAAATTCATTGAACTTGGAGAACCTCTGGAAATGTCTAGTGCAGCTCTAGAAGAAAAATCAGGAACAGATTCACCAGAAATTGAAAACTCTGATAATGTCAAGGATTTTGCAATGAATGCAATCACAGCATTCAGTATTCCAGTCTTACAATTTGGCTGTATTTTTCATTAACTGGTTTTGTATAACAAATCACATCAAAACTATTTTGTTCAATATAGACTTGGTAAAAATAAGTTGAATCAGCTGATTTTTTTCTACTGTAGGGTTTTCAGAGAAAGCTTGCCTAGTATTGGTAAAACACTATTCTTATCTTCCGTTAAAAGTATTTCTTCAGAAGACAACCAAAAACTTTGTTTTTCTGTATGCCTGATGTTAGATAAGTTTCAAACATTCCACTTCCACCCAGTTAATTAAGTTAAATAAAACAAATGATCACAAAAAGTAAAGTTAAATGAAATAAGTAGCCTACATCAAAGTTTAATACTATTTCAATATATTAAATCAATTTCTTCCAATATAATGCTTTAATTCAGTAATCCTTACAGATTTAAAACAAAGTTCTTCATCATAGAAAAACAATAAGCTTAACTTTATCTTCATTTTTGTTGGAGAACACAACAGCTGTTTTGTAAATTACATTGCAGGCTATACCGCAACCAGCCACAAGTTTTCTGTAAATGATTTAATTATACCATTACTAGTTCAGTGACAAGTATGAATTGTAAAAGAAAGTTAAACCTCTGTCCTATTATATGTAAAGGAGGACTTTTCAGGAAGATACAAATGTGGAACTTGCAAGAAGCCAATGCTAGCATCTGATGATGGGCTCAGGCCTAATACTATTAATGGTATAATAAAATCATTAAAAAAAAACTGATGTAAATGATACAACTTAATACTCACCATATAAAAATATGATAGTGCAGTCATACAGGACCAAAATATTGAGCCAGATTTCACTGATTTCACCTGAAAGTAAAGAAAAAAAGAAAGAGAGAGGGTCAGTATAAAATGTTAACAGTTGGACAAGACCACGCAATTCTAATTTACGGTATCTCATACTTTAGTGGCACTAAATTGCACAGCCCATTGAATGTTTTTCATTAGATGTAAGAAATAAACAGTGTTGTCAGTAGAAAATTATCCCCATCCCTTTCCAGCAGATAACTTACAATTAATTGCAAAATCAAACAGTGGAAAATCCAGGTTGGAATATCAACAATTATAAATGGAAAGATTCCATTGAGAACACATGTTGAGTTACAGACAGGCATAACGAAAATAATGTTACACAGCGAGCTTTCAACAAAAGCCTTCTTCAGAAAAGAGAGAAATACACAGAGACACTCAAACAAGCAGGCACACATGACTGCTACCTCCAGCCATTTTAGCCCCACTGCTACTGTTAGGTCTAAGAAAAGTAGCCATCAAGAGTGAGGCTGGCAACAGCGAGGGACAGCATAGTAAGGATGGGGGAAGAGAAGAGTGCTGTCTGGGAGGAGGTCGGGAGAAGGAAAACTGGTGCTGGAGGGGAGGATCCAGATGGCCTGTGTTATGAAGCAGCCATTAAAATCTAGCATGTTATGTTCAGCTGCATGTTGTACCACAGGGTGGGTCTACTTTGCTCTTGGCCCCAGTTTGGTGGTGGCCATTCATCCTGATGGACAGCTGGTTGGTAGTCATACCAATATAAAAATATAACTGTGTAATGACTGCAGCAGACCTGGTATCTGACATGGATGCTTTCACAGGTGAACCATCCTCTGGTGGGGTAGGATAAGGCTGTGACAAGAGTGGAATGGGGAGTGCTGGTTGTGTGGATTGGACAGATCTTGCACCTGAATTTTCCAAAGGGATCATTTCAGGGCATCATGTCAGGTAATAAAAGCTCTGACAAAGGATGTTGTTCAGCTGTTCCAGTCAGAGGTGTTATTGGATGACAAAGGGGGGCACTCCTATGTAGCTGGTTCTTGGGGGTACTATTATCCTACCTACAGTGTTCCTTCTCCTCCTCAAAACCCTCGTAGCACCTAGACCCTGCCTAAGTGACCTTTTAAACTTGCCACCTCCCCCAAAACACCCTACCAATACTCTACCTGATCAAGAGCTTAGACAATCCTGGAACACTGCTGTTAACATTTCCAACAAAAATCTCAGTTTCAGTCCTATCCAGCCACCTCACCTTCAGCACTACACCAAAATTTAAGCATGCTCCTTTTCTTGATTCCTGCAAAGGAAATGCTTTCATGTCACCAATCTCTCCAACCAAAGCCAACCTAATCCCATCACTGAGACTGCCTCTACCAGTTTATACCACCATTCAACCATGATCATCTTCCCCCCTCCCTCTCCCACCCCACCTTCCTAACCACCCCCTGGAAAGCTCCCAGGAATTTCTTACCTCAACTTGGCTACACAATACTTCCCCAAGCCCTTTCCCTATGAACACTAACATTTCAGCAGAAGAATATATAGCCTCAAAACAGATGCTCACCTAATCATCCTACCTACAGACAAAAGTTCCACCGCTGTCGTTATGAATTGCAATGACTACCTGGTGGAAGGCCTTTATCAACAGTATGACTCCTCCATGTAAATTTTGACAGCTGCCATCCCTTTCACACCCCAAAAAAAGTCCTCCCATATAGCCTGGGCACCTGGCAACAGCTTATCAGCAATGAGAAGTATTCCCTAGCTAGGGAATTCACAAATGAGCTCCTGTGCCAGGCCCCCAAACAGCCCCAATCACCCCACCAATCACACGAACCAACTGAGTAGGAACACCCTCTTCGACACCCAATACGGCAATACCACACCGGACTGGAACAGCTGAACCATGTACCTAGCCAGGGCCATCATGTCCTGAAATGAGGGACACCCTACCCAAGATCCTTCCCACCATTCCTAAAATGGTGTTCCATCATCCATCCAACCTCCACAACATCGTAGTCCAATTATATGCCACTCTCAATCCCAGCCCCTTGCCACGGAGGTAATATCCCTGTTGGAGACCCAGGTGAAAGATCTGCCCAATTGACCCGCCCAGCAATTCCTATTCCACCCGTCACAGACTTATCCTACTCCATCTGAGGCTGGGCCAACTGTGAAAGCAGTCATGTCATATTTCAGCTCTGCTGCTGTCATTGCACAGTGTTTTATATTGGTATGACTACCAACCATCTGTCTACAAGGATGAAGGGCTACTGCCAAACTGCGGCCAAGAGCAAAGTGGACCACCCTGTAGCACAACCTGCAGCTTAACGAAACATCCTACACTGCAACTGCTGCTTCACAGCCTGAACCATCTGGATAGTTGCCTCCAATAGCAGCTTTTGTGAACTGCACAGATGGGAGTTATCGTAAAAACACATTCTCCGCTCTCAAAATTATCCGCCTTAACCTACAATAACCTACTGTCCCCACACCCTCCAACCAACAATTTCCACCCCCACTATCCTATAACCTCTTCCCAATTTGCATCCCCTCACCAGCATTGTGTTCACTCTCTGCCAATGCACCCGCCAATGTTTTCCCCTCTCTGCTCCTCTCCTCCGCTCACAGCCTCCCGATGCTGCCCCTGGCAACCTTATCCTGCCGCCTTCTTGTCCCTGCATGCACCAACAGTCAGCACACTCCTCTTTCCCTGCCCACACTTTTCTATCCCTCCCTCTTCACCGCACCACTCCTGATTGCTGCTTTCATTCAATGTAACAGTTGCAGTCAGGCTGGAGTATGAAATGTATTGTGTATATGCGTTTTTTCTCCTTTCTTTTTTGAAGAAGGCTTTGGCAGAAACCATAGTCGTACATATTTTCATTGTGCCTGTCTGCAATTCAACTTCACAATTTATTTCTGCATACAAATAATATCTGCATTAAAACTTTTTTTTTCAATGAAAAAATTATAAAGCGACATTCTGAAATAGTAAAGTAGTAATTACAGTATTTTGAAAAAGACAGTTTGCTACTCAACATATAGTAAGGATGCTGAGTCACAGATAAGCACAAAAATAAGGTTGTCAAAAAAAGTAAACTTCCAGCCAAAAATACATTCACTGGAATAAACCTTAAACCAATTCTTTACATTCCATTTTGTGTTACCATTTATTATTGCAGCTATGGCTGCAATTCACTGGCAACGAGAGAGAGAGAGAGAGAGAGAGAGCGTTATCTAATTCCGATGAAGGCCGTTTTGACCAAAAGCTTACTTGTTTGACAGTCTTTTTGTTGTGCCCATCTGTGACTCAGCACCTCCGCTGTATGGTGATACCTTAATTTTTTTTTTTAAAAAAAAGAAACCTTTTGTATTGTACTTCACAATATTTTTAAAGATCCTTTTTTGTCTATTACTTTCCACAAAACTGTTACAAATCGCTGTTTTCTCCAATGAAATGGTAATTCAATAATGTATGCTAATCACACCTCAAAAAACTGACAGTTCACAAACCTTTGTGATGCCTGCAACCGTACATACTACTATTGACTGAATGCCAAAACAATCACGCTACTGAAAGAACTTCTCTCTTCTGTTTAAAAGTGAATCAACAGTCACAATATCTTTGTGATGAATGCACAAGTGTGATATTTGCGTACATTTTATGAACAATTTTCTACTGTCTCCTCTGATGATTTCATTTCTCTTTCTGTAAGAAACAAGGCTTTTATATTGTGCCATGTTTTAATTATAAAGTAGATCTGCCTGTAAAAATTACTGCAATAGAGTTACTCTGAACCTAAATTACTATACTCCTTCCTTGTCTTCAAATGCTCACCATATATTGGACATAATCATCATTTATACGTAACACCTTCGACTGGCAGTTAGGAGACAGTTCTCATAACATGAGACAGTGGACTGTAATGAAAATATAAATACGATTCAAACAGCTTATGTGTACTTTTTGTCCTTATCCCTCACGAGCTTCAATTTTTATCTTCATATGAAAAAACTGTATGACATGGTATAATGGCAGACTAAAGTCCATCTTTAAGGGAATTCAAAAAAGATTTTATCAAACCTAATCATTGCTATACACCCAGTTCTCAGCACAGCAATAATCAAGGACTGGATGCTCCATTTATATCACTTAACAACAGTTTACAAGATGATCAGTTTTAAAGATGGTAGTCATGATGATGAAAATTGATGCTACATATGATGTATATAATTTTCATTTCACTTAGAATAGAAATATTGAGGGACAGAATATAAAACTCAAACAGGGAAGCACCAATGACTTAATATTAAGTTGTAACCAGGATCATTAAAAAGAAGTGCCGAGTCAGACGAAAGAAAAATAATAAAATTTTTACAATACAAGAAAAAGGATAGATTGCAGTTTACCATATAGATGACCCACTGAGTTGCAGACGGCACAATGAAAAGACTTTTACACTATTTAGCTTTAGGCCAAATCCATTTTCAAAAAAAGATAACTCACACATACAAGAGGATACCCAAAAACAACCAGAATAACGTTGTGGGCAAAGCTTAC
The DNA here is from genome assembly GCF_023897955.1 of Schistocerca gregaria. Lineage (NCBI taxonomy): Eukaryota > Metazoa > Arthropoda > Insecta > Orthoptera > Acrididae > Schistocerca > Schistocerca gregaria. The sequence continues at coordinate 320,426,832 of NC_064920.1, read as the reverse complement.
GCAGTATGCATTTCTGCCGCTTGGTATGTATAGTGCAGCTCATTGCCAGTTCAGTGCCACCTGTGTTGTAGACCTGGAATGTTCTGTTCATTAGCAGTGATTGTTTTTGTTAGCAATGTTTTGTTTTTGTTTCATTTTTTATTATGGCAAATTTAAGTGAACAACACGCAGCTGTGAAATTTTGTTTTCTACTTGCTAAAAATGCTGCTGAAATTGTTTTAATGTTGAAAATATCTTATCAAGTTGCCACCATGGGAAAAACTAAGTGTACGAATGGTTTGCTCTATTTAAAAATGGCGACATGTCAACTGAGGACAAACCTTATTCTGGGCGTCCATCAACTTCCCAATTCAACGAAAATATTGTCGCAGAAGAATGTGAGTAGCACAGTCACTGTGGTGTAGAGGTTATGATACTAGACTGTTGCATCGAGGGCAGTGAGTTCAAAACTCACCTGAACTGTAAAATTTTAATTTCTTTATTCAGTTCGAGTACATTTTAGAAGCATCCACAAATGTCAAGAATCACTGTACTGAAATGTTCTGTAAAGACCGTATGTGGTCTGGCCGGAGGCAGTTTGCTCCGCGTTCTTGTATGTGCAAGTGCTGAATAACCTTTGTTAAGTGAAGTTAGTGTTTGTCATTCATCTCATTACACCTTCATCTATGTGACATTATTCTGGTGGAGGCGCCGGATATTGGAATTTGTGATAGCGCACATTATCAACGACACAGTGGTTCCCATCAGGCCATGACAGAGCCGCCGTTTACATGGTGAGAAACCCAAGTTCGAGCCATATTCAACAGATCGCAATCTATCGGGGATGAAGAGGACGTTATGATGACAGCAACTGTGTGCCACCACATGAGACATTCTTCCGGGTTCTCTGGTGATGATCACCATGATCCAAACAAGTGGCTGAAGGTATATGAGTGTATAGCCAAATTTAACAAATAGTATAACACCTTGTATTTGGCTAATGTGTTTTTTTACTTGAAGAGCACTGCCACGCAATGGTATGAGAACAACGAGGAGAAGTTCACAAGCTGGAAAGTATTCCAGGTGGAACTGCGCAAGTATTTCAGCGACACTCAATGACAGAAGTGCAAGGCTGAAGATAAATTAAAGTGCAGGTCACAGCATGCAGGAGAAACTACAGCATCCTATATCCAAGACGTATTGGAGTTGTGTAAAATAGTGGATTGTAGAATGAAGGAGGAAGATAAGGTTGCACATCTCATGAAGGGTGTTGTTGAGTACATGTATCAAGCCCCACTCCTGAAGGTGGTTTCAACAGCAGATGACTTCATAAAATGGTGCCAGTATATTGAGACAATGTATCAAAAAAGAATTATACACAAGAAGTTTGAACGGCTTCCAAACATCGTATCGATGTCTGCGATGGAGGAAGGAACTGATTTCACAAGTGTTCTTCATCAGATAGTGAGAGCGGAAATTCAAAAGGCACTAGGATTGCACGGTGAGCAAAAAACCGAGATGCTTCAAGAGGTCATAATGGTGGAAATGGAACAGACATTGAACCCAATCTCTCGTCCTTAATTTCCCTTTAAAACGGTGAAAAAGTCGAGACCCAGGCAAAGTTACGTTCCTACAATGCCGCATTAAGAACCTGTTGGGGCACCAAGGAAGACTGATGTCTGGAGTACCCAAGACAACTAACCAGTATGTTTCCACTGCGAACGACCGGGACATGTGGTGTGATATTGTTGAGAAAGACGGTGGATATTTGATGACGCCCGTGCCAGAAGACAACAGACCGATCTTAGCCTGCCAACTCTGGGACAACGAAGATGAACAAGAAGATGTGGGTGCGGGACGAAACTGGTCACCATAACTGCAAGCTAGCTGCTGGAGAGAATGCTTCTCAACGTGCCGATCAAGGTCTCCATCGCTGTTTAAAAGCTCCAGCCGATCACCTAGCTGCCAAAACCTGGAAAACTAAAGGGTGTGACCTTCCTTGGGGGTGAGACTGTCGAAGAGAAAAATCCTCCGCCAAGCTATTGTGGACTCTGGAGCATCATATTCAGTCATTTTGGAGAAGTACTGTCGCCAGTTGCACAAAACCATATTCGTCGACGAAAAAACATCTCTGCTGAAGGTGGCTAATTGGAAATATGGAAAACCTACAGGAAGATGTGTCATTTGTGTGGGTATAAGTGGTCAAACACAGCCTTTAGAATTCATCGTCTTACAAGAGTGTAGCCATGACGTCATTCTCAGACTTTTTGAAAGCTTCTCAGGCAATTATAGATTGTGGTCACTCGAAGATTATGCTAGATGAGATGAGATACGATACTGTGGACAGGAAGATGCGTATTCGAGTGTGTGGAGACTGTGTGTGCTGGATGAAGTGATCATTCCTGCAGTCAGCACTAGAAAGGTAACTGTCATGTTTCATGCCATGCATCGACCCATGGATCTTGTAGTGGAATGTAAGAGAAGCACACCACTGAAGAATAACTTGGCCATCCCAGCCTCTGTCAGTCTCGTTTAAGAACGGATTCAGTGAACTGTGGATAGTTAACTGTCACCGAGAACCACAGATCCTTCAAAGATGCATGTGCATAGCAAATGCTGAGCCATTAATTGCCGAACACCTGAGCATCACAAAAACCTCCCATGCCAAGTCTGTGGTAGAAACTGGCACTACCACTATGAGACAAGATCTTCTAGCTCAACTATCACCAGATTTCACTAAGGAACAGCACAAGAAGCTACTTGCTATTCTTCAAGAGTTCTCTGAATGATTCAATCCACAGGTGAAGAGCAAATTAGACAAATCGACAGTGAAACACCGGATTAGCACTGGAGACCATCAACCAGTAAGCCAGAGAGCATACCGTGTGTCAGCAACGGAACGTCGAATAATTCACGACGAGGTACAGAAAATAATGATGAATGTCATCATTCAGCCTTCTCAGAGCTCATGGTCATCACCAGTGGTTCTTGTCAAGAAGAAGGATGGCAGTTGGCACTTTCGTGTTGATTACAGAAAGCTTAATAAGATAACTAAAAAGGACGTATACCCCGTTCCATGAATTGGAAATACACTAGATTTTTCTCAACCGTGGACATATACTTGGGATACTGGCAAATCGAAGTAAATGAGGCTGATTGTGAGAAAACTGCACTCATCACCCCTGAGGGCCTGTATGAGTTTAAGATACTGCTGTTTGGTTTGTGTAATGCACCAGCAACTTTTGAACAGATGATGCATAATCTTCTAAGTCACCTGAAGTTGACGATGTGTGTTTGTTATTTAGACGACATTATAGAGTTCTCAGAGACCTTTGATGAACATGTAAAAAGACTTGTCTCCAACAAGGCGGACTGCAACTTAATCATAGAAAGTGTCTCTTTGGAGCAAATGAAATCAAAATACTTACACACATTGTGTCAAACGAAGGTGTGCAGCTAGACCCAGGAAAGGTGAGATCTATAACAGAATTTCCTATTGCTAAAAAGTATTAGAGATGTGAGAAGCTTCCTTGGATTATGTTCTTATTACCGTTGTTTTATCAAAGCCAGGCCACTCCAAGCATTGTTAAAAGCCAATGTTAAATTTATCTGGGGTGGTGCCCAACAAGACTCTTTCAATGTGCTGTGAAAAGCTCTGACAACTGACCCTACACTTAGTCTGTATGATGAGGGAGCACGTACATAATTATACACAGATGCCAGTAGGTTTGGAATTGGTGCTGTTCTGGAGCAAATTTTGGATGGAAAAGAGAAGATTATAGCCTATGCTTCTAGTACACTTACAAAAGCCGAGAGAAACTACTCAACTACAGAAAGAGAAAGTCTTGCTGTGATCTGGGCCATGTGCAAATTTCGACAGTATCTCTATGGAAGGCCATTCACAGTTGTTACAAACCATCAGTCACTTTGTTAGTTGACAGGTCTTAAGGATCCAACAGGATGCCTTGCCAGATGGGCACTACGTCTTCAAGAGTATGACATTGCCATAGTGTACAAAAGTGGAAAAAAACACCAAGACGCTGACTGTCTCTCTAGAAACCCTGTGCAATACCATCAAGATTCTGATGAAGATAGCAACTGCCTTGCTGCACTCCAGGATATCTCTGCTGAGCAGCAGGACGACGCCAAGATTTTTAAAAATATGCTTGCCTTAAATCGGTAAGAGGACGTGAAAGGGCAATTTATGGTAGTTAATGGATTACTTTGAAAGGAAAACCTTTCATCTGTTTGGAAAGAGGTGGCTACCAGCCATCCCTAAACGCATGCGCTTAGATGTTCTACAGAAATTTCATGACACAACTGAAGCCGGACATATAGGATTTATTAAGACATACGATAGGATCCGCAAGAGATTGTTGTCGCCAGGTTTATTTAGAAGTGTCCATCACTATGAGTCGCACTGTCAAGAGTGCCAGAGGAGAAAGGCAGAGCCTCAGAAACCACGTGGCCGACTCATACCAATTCCACCAGCTGAAACGGCTTTCCAGCATGTTGGGATTGACCTCCTCGGATGATTTCCAACATCTGCTAGTGGCAATGTATGGATTATTGTTTGCACTGATTATCTGACACTCTATGCCATTACAAAAGCCGTGAAAACAGCCGAAGCATTCGAGGCAGCCAAATTCATCGTGGAAGACATTGTATTAAAACACGGTGCTCCAAGGTCATTAATTACGTATCGAGGGAAAGTTTTTCCAACCAAATCTTGTGACAGAGATATACCATAGGTGCAACATTACTCACCACATGACGACTGCCTATCATCCGCAAACTAATGAGCTTAATAAGACCTTAGCTGACATGCTATCACTGTTCGTCAGTGTTGAGCAGAGCAACTGGGATGAGGTGCTACCTTTTGTGACGTTTGCTTACAACACCGCTAAACAAGACACCACAGGATTTACGCCATTTTTCCAGGTGCATGGGCGTGAGGCGACTACGACAATGGATACTGTGTTTCCGTTACATCCTGATGACGTGGACGACAACTATATTGGCCAGGTGTTAACCAGAGCTGAGGAAGCTCCGGCAGTTAGCTCTACTCTGTACGCTGCAGGCTCAAGAAAACGATCGCCGAAGGTATGATGTGAGCCACCACCCTGTTGTCTACCAGCCTGTGACCTCGTCTGGATCTTCACTTCTGTTCGGAAGGTTGTTCTCTCTGAGAAGCTCCTCAAGCACTGCTTTGGACTTTATAAGGTTGTAAGACAGTTGTCTAGTGTTACTTATCAAGTTGAAGATTGCAACCCCGACACAAGGTGACAAAAGATCAGAGATACGATCCACATCCTTCGAATGAAGCCCTATAAGGATCCTGCAACTCAGGGTAAATTCGAAGCTCCAGTGACAGGCAACAAGCAGAAAGGTGACGAAGAGCATAGTGGCAAAGGAAGGTCTAAGAAGATCACCGCCAGGGCGAACATCAGTCACCGGGAGTCGGAGTATGCAGGACCGATGACTCGTTCCTGGACTAGGAGGACATAACACCGAGACACTGTTCTCTTAAGGAGGGAGCAATGTTGCAGAAGAAGCTGAGTACCACAGTCACCATGGTGTAGTGGTTACAATGCTAGACTGTTGCATGTAGGGTTGTGAGTTCAAAACTAACCTGAACTGTAAAATTTAATTTCTATATTCAGTTCGAGGACATTCTAGAAGTATCCACAGATGTCAAGAATCATTGTACTGGAATGTTCCATAACTGTATATATACCATATGGGTTCTGGCCAGAGGCAGTTTGCTCCGTGCTCTTGTACGTGCAAGTGCTGAATAAACCTTCGTTAAGTGAAGTTAGTGTTTGTAAGTCATCTAATTACACTTTCTTCTATGTGACAATATTGAAAAAATTTGGTAGCTTGTGCTCACAGACCATCAACAGACAACTGATCAACTGTCAGAGATTAGTGGCTTACCTTGGAGCTCTGTTCAGTGAATTTTAATGGGAGATCTGGAAATGAAAAGGGATGCTGCTAAGTTTCTTCCTCGGGTTGTGACTGACAATCAAAAAGAATGTCACGCTGAAACATGTCATGTTTGGAAACTACAGCCTGAAACTGAGCCAGATTTTCTGTCAAAGATCATGTGACTTTTCCTTATTTCCACAAAGGAAAAGGAGCATGAAAGGACACCGATTTGACAACAGTGAAAAAGGGAAGGAAAAAATAAATGAGGGAGGAGCTGTCAGCTATTTCTACAGATGACAACAAAAAAGGTTTCGAACAGTGGAAGCACCGGCACGACTAATGCATTAGTCATAATGAACAGTATTTTGAAGAGGATTAGGTTGTTGTGTAAACAATTTGAAAATATATAGCATTTGTTTTGGTACCCCCTTTACACAAGCAAGCACACCTCATGCACACAAGACCCCCGTCTCCAGCAGCTAGGTCCAGAATGCAACTGTTGTGGAGCGAAAGCAGCAATCGGGAAGGGGCAAAGGGGAGGGGGGGTAGGGGAAGGAATACCAAGGTAAGGCTGAGTGAGAGAAGAGTGCTGACTTTCCAGAACATGCAGGGACTAGACGGAGGCTCGAGGACAGACTGTGGAGTAGGGAGGTGTAGGTGTTTGGTGTAGGTGTAGGTGTAGGTGTAGGTGGCGGTGGGGGTGGGGGTGTAGGGGGTGGGGGTGTAGGGGGTGGAGTTGGGGGTGGAGGTGGGGGTGGGGGGGGGTGAAAAAGAGAGAAACAGGGAAGGGGAAAGACGGGTGGGTGCATTGGCAGAGAGCAGCACAAAATGAGGTTGTGGCACATCAATATGGAGGTTGTGATAGGGAAGAGGAGGCAAAAACTGTTGGATGGCAGGTGTGGGGACAGTAGATTACTGCACGCTGAGGTCGGGACAATTTCGGGACTAGAGAATGTGTTCTTAAGATAACTCCCATCAGTACAATTCCAAAAAGCTGGTGCTGAAGGGGAGGATCTTGATGACTCATATTGTGAAGCAGAAATTACAATCTAGAATGTTTTGTTCAGCTGCATGTGGTGTCACAGGGTGGAGAGCTGGTTGGTAGTCATACCAATATGAAAAGCCATGCAATGATTGCAGCATAGATGGTATATGACATGGCTGTCTTCACAGATGGCCCAACCTCTTATGGGTGGATTGGGTAGGTTTTCCACATCGTTTTTCCACAAGGATATGATCTCTGTGGCATAGAGATGGATTAAAGATGTCATGGAGGTTGTGTGGGTGACGTAATACCAGTTTAAGAAGGGTGCGGAGGTGTCTTGGGTAGGATACCCCTTGTTTCAGTCCATAATGATAGGCAATCAAAGCCCTGACGAAGGATGTGGATCAGTTGTTCCAATCTGGGGTGGTATTAGGTGACAAAGGGGGCACTCGTACAAAGCTGGTACTTGGGGCAGGTGGGAGGATTGTGGATGTGTGGGGAAATGGCATGGAAGATGTGTTTGCAGACTAGGCTGGGGGGATAGTGCCTGTCTGCAAATGCCTTAGTGGGACCTTCAGCATACTGGGCCAGGCAGTTCTTGCCACTGCAGATATGCCGTCCCCAGGTGGCCAAGCTGCTTGTGAGGGCTTCTTTGTTGTGGGAGGGATGACAGCTGTCGAAATGCAGGCACTGATGATGGTTGGCGGATTTAATGTTGGACAGAGGTGTGGATGGAGCCATCAGAGACGAGAGATCAACGTCCAGGAAGTAGGCACACTTGTTTGGAGGAAAATCAGGTGAAGAGGTTGGGAAAGCAAGTTTTGAGGTTGTGAAGGAATGTCTTGGCTCTGAGTCTAGATCATGTTGATATCATCAATGAATCTCAACTAAGTTATGGGTTTGGCAGTTTGGGAGACAAGGAACATCTCTATATGGGCGATAAACAGATAAACAGATTCACCTGGGAGGATGCCATGTGCGAGCTCATGGCTGTGCCACTAATTTGTATTTATACCTTCCCCTTAAAGGAGAAGTAACTGTGTGTCAGAATATAGTTAGTAATGATGTAAATAAAATAGAAAGAAACTTCCACATGGGAAAAAAAAATATATTAAAAACAAAGATTCCAAGACTTACCAAGTGGGAAAGCGCCGGCAGACAGCCACAATGAACAAAACACACAAACACACACACAGAATTACTAGCTTTCGCAACCGATGGTTGCTTCTTCAAGAAAGAGGGAACGAGAGGGAAAGACGAAAGGATGTGGGTTTTAAGGGAGAGTGTAAGGAGTCATTCCAATCCCGGGAGCGGAAAGACTTCCCTTAGGGGGAAAAAAGGACAGGTGTACACTCGCGCGCATGCACACACACACACACACACACACACACACACACACACACACACACACACACACACACAGTAAGGTGTATGAAGAATGAGCTAGCACATTTGGAGTCTAGAGGAAGTTGGGAAAGATAGTGTTCAATAGTGGCAAGATTATGAGCATGAGGGATGTTTGTATATAGTGAAGTGGCATTAACAGTGATGAGCAGGGATGATGTAGTCAGTAAAGGAAGTGATTAGTATCTTTGATGTGGGAGACTTCAGACAATTGGTTGGAGGTGGTGGTCAATAAGGGCTGCAATTCTTACAAAGGGGGCACAATAACCTGCCACAATGAGCCATCCAGGATTGTTAGGTCTGTGGATTTTGGGGAGCATGTAGAAGGTGGATGTGTGGAGTGTCATACGTGTCAGGAGGGATATGGATTCAGGAGAGAGGTTCTGTTGCAGGGTATATACACGGACAATGAAAAAAATCCTGGAATTTCCCCGGATTTCCTGGTTAAAAATACACTTCCTCCCAGGTGAAAATAGACTTTTTCCTAGTTAAGTGAGGAAATACTTTCCCGGCACTGGAAAACTTATCAGTCCTTTGAATGGTTATGGTTTTATACACTGCCTGCGTAGAATTAGAAAATGAAACTCAAGGAGAAAAACACGTTTTGGAAAGATCTTTGATGTGCAGCAACATGTACGCTGCATATTTTTGTATTACGAAGGTATAAATTCGAATTCCACCAAACACCGCATGTTACTTTCTGAAGCATTTAAATTGAGATTGTGGTGTGCTTTAGTAAGCCACTCACAGCTCATGTCACATGATCTAGCCAGCCAATGACAGCATAGGACACATGATGTAGTCAGTCAATAGCAAGATCACTGTTAAGTAGCACGAACACACAAATAAGAAAAGTTAAGCGTTTAAATTAACATACACAGTGTTGTTATACGAAGTGCAAAGCTTTCACATACAATATTGGTCTCAAACATTAATAAGCGGAAAGAGAAGCTAAGTTTCCACATATAATGTTGATCTTTTTTGCGCCTGTTACATTTTTTAAGATACGATGCATAAATGTGCCAGTAAAATTTTTCATAACGACATAAATGTCGGATCTAGGCTTGAAATTCTTCTAATTGATCATCCTTAAAGAGTTGATTTTTAAAGGAAAGTCAAACAGTCCATAATTTAAGAAATTCATCATATATTCCCATACATAGTGCATCTTGCATAAAAGGAAATTTACTTTGAATGTTTTTCAAACCACCATTCGCATTATTTTTCCGCGACCCATTAGAAATACTACAAAAACGAAGGAGGCCCATATGTTCATACATGTAAAACATTAAAAGATCTTACATAATGTAATGAAAGACACAAGATGTCAGAGGATACTTCAAGACCATTGGAATTTTGTGAACCATACTAAAATACATAATTCGGCTTAAAGAGCACAGTTGTGTGTCCAGATTCAGAGTACCAGTACAGTATTATCTCATGTTTAGTTTTCATCACGGCATAATGCCATACGTGCTAGAAGATAAAAATGTGCACTTGAAATGCAGAGAACAGTTGAAACTAGCCGATACTTTGTTTCAAAGAAATTGACTGCCTCAGTGGAAAAGATTAATAAAAGCCAAATTTCTTTGACAAACCGACATAAATAACTTCATTGTTCTGCAAGGCGGTTAATGTTTGACTGTCAGGAGTGTGGAAATAAAATAAAATCTGAAACAAATAATATATTTTAGCCTTCTGTAATTATGTTAATGTATTTTAATTTATTTGATAGCTCCCAGCCACAGAAGTCTATTTTCATTTTCATTAGACGTGAGAGCAATAAACAAAGAGGAAACAGCAAAACCTCTAAATGTGAAACACGGGTCATGTTGAGACTACCCAGTTCCCCACTACAACTCAGACTGCTCTGTGCATCACCCCAGGATCTACAATATTTCCAAACCGGGGCAATACTAGATAGCGGCACCCCCCGCTCCCTCTTACCTCGAGCTTTTGAGGTAGGACGCCAAAAATTTTAAAATATTGACTTTTGAAAACTATGTTCATTTTGTACTGCACATCTTTCTGAAGATGTCTGATATATGATATATGTGTTTGAGGAAATGTAAGACCTGTTACTTGGTCTTAAGCATGCCAAAGTGCAGTACCTCGCCTCTTCACACAGCATTCTTCTATCGCACCTCACTGTATTTTGCTCTGTGGACTCAGCCGTGTATATTATGTAATGGATGCCATCAAACTATATTCGGGGCAGTGTAAATCAAAATGCCCTGTGGTGCCTCTCCTGTTCCCAGTCGAACTGTTTGACACCCTGTCCCTCTTTTTTTTTTTTTTTTTTTAAAAAAAAAAGAGCAATTAATACTTGATGGGATTATTTGTAACTAGGAGAACAAGGACTCCAGAAAACTTGCACTCTTTATTGCCTGTTAGCTAATAACTTGCTGTTTTGTTTGACATAAAATTAAATATAGGATACATAAAACTGGTAAAGACAAGAGCTAAGCAAGACAGTACAACATTTCTTCAATCCTTATGTTCTAGCACTTTTTTCTCTCTAATCTCGCTACCTCTTTACATGACGTGCTTTTCTTTCTGCGAAAGAATCTATTACTTCATCAAAATTCGTCAAATGTTTTGCTACATGAAAAATCGAAATGTCGTTGTCTATTACTGAAAAAGTTGTTAATACAAATAGTACCCAAGACTGGTGTGGCTTCTCGATCTGATTACATTTATTTTGTCACTGTCGGCTAGATGAAATGAAATAGGCCTATCTAACATTGCAGCAATTGTAACACACATCAAATAAGCGAGACTGTTTTGGCACAAATGTTCATTTTTATAACATGACACAATATAATTCACGAAGTACCTACTACAAGCAAAAAGCTTTACTTTAGGAAATCATTTCAAATTTCATTCATACGTTCCAGCTTCTCAAGCTCGAGTTCGAAAAGTAGTGGTAAGAAATTTTTATATAAATTTGGAATAATCATATTCTTCCATGATTTGTGTGATGTCCCAGTTTCTTGTCCTTCCTCATTCTAACCAAGAATCTTGTAATCACTAATTCTGTAATTATTCCTTCCTGTGTCAAAACTTATTCTCTGTTTAACTTCCCTAATCCTGCCACAATCACCGTTAGTTACCCCATGCTTGTTCTCCGTTTAAGCATTATTGCATGTTCATACAATGCATTTTCTGCACTACTCTCAGAACAGAACTTAGGCAGCTGCTAGCCGGGTACTACAACATGCCCTTTTTACTGGTGTAGCAGTCTGGCCAAAAATATTCTGTCAAAAGTTCATTTTCTTGGATACACCAAGAAGATAATATGTAATCTTTCTTACCTGTTATTCCTGTTAGTGTCGTTTACTTCCACTCTGGTAGTCTGACTCTATGGATTTCACTAGTAATTATAACAACACTGATCATTCGCAAACACAGTCAGCCACATAAATAAACAGTGATCGGCATACACCTGTTCGGCTTTATTCTGCTCAGCTTGTATAGTCCCATCCCCTTTTGTCTGCAGGAAAGTTTATTTCTAGATGTGACAGGGATTCCCTGGCAGAGACATCACATACACTATGCACACATTCAAAAATCAACTTATGATTCCCCTCCCCTCACCCCTAGATCTGGGACTGTTGTGCAAGCGTGAATCTGGCAGCTTGGGCGTGCCAGCAAAATTTTTCCGGGTAGCATTTGGCTGCTTGCTGCTACTGCTTATACAGCCACACTTCTGTAGCCAGAAGCGGGAGACGGTGTTACACATACACAACTCAACTGCTCATGCGCTTGAGCCCACTCACAACTGCTCAAACGGATCTAATGTAAACAGTTGTGGCATCACACCCAATGGAGACAATTTGTTGTTGTGGAGCACTGTACAGTCTTCCTAAAGCCTTTGACACATTTTGCTGTTGGCAGATGCTTGTATGAGCACTGTGTTTTGTTGTTGTATTGTTGTATATGGCGCATTTCCTTTGCAGTGTACGTTTTATTTTCTTATTTTCTCTCTCTCTCTCTCTCTCTCTCTCTCTCTCTCTCTCTCTCTCTCTCTCTCTCTCTCTCTCTCTCTCTCTCATTCATATTTTACTGCTGCAGTATTCTTCTGCAGTAGCAGGATACAATAATATCCTTCGCTAAGAGTACTGGTTCTTACCAGTCAAAATTATAAAAATTTAACTGAAACTACAAAAACAAAAAATTCCCATTTTTTTCAGCTCTCTCCTGAATGAAAAAATTCCTGGGTTTTTCCCAGATCTCCCGTGTCGTATACCCCCTGTGGGCGGTACCTAAGGCTTTAAGCACGAATTGGATGTTATGTTGGACTTATGGGATGTGATCACGCTGCCAGAGTTTATATGTGGAGGAGTCAGATAACTGGCAGAGGTCTGCTGCCAGGTAGTCACTGTGATTCATAATGATGTGGGTGGAACCTTTATCTGCAGTTAAGATGATTAGATAAGGATTTGTTTTGAAGTTATATGTGGCTGTCCTTTCTTCTGCTGAAAGACTGGTGTTCTTAAGAAAGGACCTGGGGAAGGATGAGGCGGCCAAGATAGAGATGAAGAATTCCTGGAAGCTGACCAGAGGTTGGTTAGTTGGTGTGAGATTACATTTGGACGCTGGTGTAGACTGGGAGGCAAGGTTCAATGATGGGATTCATTTGGTCTTGGTTGGAGGGATTGGTGGCAAAGAAGTGTTTGTTTGGTAATAAAATGTTTGATAAATACTGATAATATGACAGAAACAAGAGATGTTAACTTCAAGTATGTCCCAGTGTTTCATTAAAGCTGTTATAAGGAAAAGAATGATACCAATGAATAAGATTCACTGATGATATTGCTATACTCGTTGAAAGCGAGGAAGAATTCTGTTAAATCAAATGAACAATATAATGTGTGCAAAATATGGGTTGAGAGTAAGCTGAGGAATGACAAAGGTAATGATGAGTAGCAGAAATGAGAGTAGTACACACTTAAAATCAATACTGGAGACTATGAAGTGGATTATTTCTGCTATCTTGGAAGCAGAATAACACACTATGGACAAAGAACGGTGGGCATAAAGAGCAGGCTAGTACAGGCAAATTGGGCATTCCTGGTAGGGGGGGGGGGACTAATATCAATAGTTGAAGAAGAAATGTTCTAGTATGAATATTTGCAGCACAGCATTAAGTGGAATAGACTCATGGACAGAGGGAAAACCAGAAAAGAAGAGAATCAAAGCATTTGTGAGGTTCTCCGCAAAACTGGCAACAAAAGAAATATGTGGAAAACACTAACAAGAAGAAGGGACAGGATAAGAGGACATGTGTTATGACATCAAGGAATAACACCCCCCTCCCCTTCCCTTCACCAGTACCAGAAGGAGATGTAGAGGGTAAATGCAGGTGTGTGGTTGTAATGACGACACTGGTAGCGCGCATCGGGTTCGTAATGTACAGTCGGACTGTGACAATTTCACAGCCTGCTTTGATCTTTGACGGAAGCAACACACTCTCAAAAGAGAGAAAAAGACCGTATGTGGGTACTAAGGATGCACCCACCTTTTTCATCACCCTATGGACTGCAATGACACCCTGAACAGTGAGGTACATTTGGATTTTTGGCTCGGTCAAACCATCGAGCAGCCTAATGTAAATAATACTAAGCATTCAGCATTCGATGGGCCTTGAGACGAACAGGATAGGCAGTTGTTGTGCTTGAGAATTGGTAGCAGTCTCCAAAAGCAAAGTGCCAATTCATAAATGAGAGCAGGACTTCAAAGTGTCAGCAATTGTATCAACACCTTTCTGAGTAATAAATGGATTTACCATAGCAAACGAATGACCATCTTCAGTACGTGAAACCACGAGGAACCATTGTGCAGCTATAAGGGTCTTTGAATCGTTAGCCTCATTATGTTTAGTAGACATCGACTGTGACGAAGATGATTGGCTCATTGCACGAAAATACCCCACGATTACCAACGTCTCTGTGATGACATGCTCCTTCCAACTGGGGCCCCTGCCAAGAGGGGGTCGCACCTGCCTCAGGTGATTGTTCACATCCCAGAACACCTGACAGGGGGACCAATTGACAATTTGGGAAGGTAGCAGAGCAGCTCACACAATCACCCCTCCCTGGGCCTGACCTGGCCTGGCCTGTACCAGGTTGTACGTAAGAACCCTACCAGTTGACCCGCGGTTGGGAATTACATGTTACCCATTCACCTGTTATGCATCAGATGCATGGACCACCCTTCAGAGACACACAGAGAGGAAGAAGAAAAAGATGAACCTCAAACATCACAGTGGAGGGAGGACAGGAGAAGGGGAACAAAGAAAGAAAAAAAAGCAATGATAAACAGTGTACAGACTGTTCTGATATAGGCTACAGAAAATGCAGAACAAATCACAGACATGTTCCCCAAGGAAGGGGAAAAAAGAATAGCAAGAGGATAATCATGCAGCATTGAAGGGGAAAGATGTTGCAAAGGCTGGGGTCCTGTAGCACCAAGCACAAATCTGCCAAAGAGTGGCAAGCCCCCTGGGGATCAAAAACTTGTGTAACCCACTCGTGACTACTCGTTAAGTGTTTAGGATCCGCACAAGGTCAGATTAAAGGAAGACACTGAATTAATTTGGAACAGTATGCAATTTTTTTTGTGAACTGAAATGAGGTTGCTTGGGTAGAAGTATAAGTTCTTTTCGTGAAACACTTTCTCCATAGCTTAGACAACCAGCATTTGAAACACACTGTAGAACGAGCCTACTACCACTGACGTACATCTCACGTAAGAATCACAAAGACAAAGTAAGAGAAATCTAGGCTCTTATGGAAGCATATACACAGTCATTTTTTTACCTTGTTCCATTTGTGAGCAGAACAGGAAAGGCAATGACTAGCAGTGGAAAATGAAGTATAATAATCATACGGGATTACTGGCCAGGAGAGCCTGTCTGGCTTGTTTGGGCATCTGGTGCAAGTCTTTTTATATGACCTCATTTTTGCACAGCAATCATGATGACAACACAACACCCAGTCCCTGAGCAGATAAAATCTCTGACCCAACCAGGAATCAAACACAGGCGGACTGTGTGGTAGTCGGCCATGCTTACCACTCAGCTACAGAGGCAGAAACTAGCAGTAGTACAAGGTACCCTCACCATGCACCACACGATGACTTGTTGAGTATGTACGCAGATGCAGACATTTCTGCATTTTCTGCTCAGAAAATTTGGTAGCAAATGAGTAACTCCAGATTACAAGAATTATAAAGAATGACTAGTTTACTAATTAAATCTATTCGAAAGCAAAGAAGAGGGTAGGGGACAGGGTAACAATCCTTATCAAGCCACAGTACCTGTTGCAAAAAGAAATGGTAACTTAAAAAATTTTAATTCCAAAAATTTGTAACTTTCAAGTGAAACCAACAAAGACCTGTGAAGTAAGCAACATTATTAATGATCTGATGATTAGGTGCCATCTGAGGAATGGTAAAAGGGAGAATCTGTCTTGTTTGTTACAAAGAATATTTGCTGACTAATTACTCTCCTACACTGACTGACTAAAAATGTGAAGCATCCAGTAGGGGAAGAGGAAATGAAAAGAAACTTCATGGCTTCAGAGTGATTACAAAAGAGTCAAATTTACAAAGAATTTATCAGTAGGATATCACATGCCCTCTAGCAGGGATTCATTTAGGAGCTTTTTATAAAACTGTTGTATCCTCTCCAGAGACAAGTCAACCCACAACTGTTTTAACTGGTCCTCGAGATCCTGGCACAGAGCTGACATCCATGGACTCATACATTTTACGTTGGGGACAGATATAGGTATCTTGCTGGCCACAGGAGAACCTCAACATCATACAGACAGTTCATAAGAGACACACGCTATGTATGGACAAGCACTGTCCAGTTGAAAAATGGCACCATATATTGTTCGATAAGATGTAACAAATGAGGATGCAGGATGTACGTGATGTACTGTTGGGCTAATAAGAGTTCCCACAAATACTAACAGCTGTGACCCGACGTCATACATAATGGCTCCCCACACCATGACACCACAAGTAACACTGCTTTGCTTCTCTGAAACACTGAAATAATGGGACCTCTCCCCAGGTTGCTGTCATACACGCTGATGATGGACATCCAGAGTAGCCCATAATCATGATTCATTCCTGAACACAATTCAATGTCTTTCATCAGTGGTATGTGTTTCCCAGTCATGGCAACACTCCAAACACAGCTGTCTGTGTTGTGGATTAATGGCAACCTATGCTTGGGACTGTAATTCCCTAGTTTGGCTGCTGCTAATCTCTGACCAATGGTGCAGGATGACACAGCACATTGCACGGAGTTCATTATTTGTTCTAGGATGGCAAGCGAAGATGTGTGGGGGTTACAGTGTACTTGGTGAACAAGATGACAGTCTTCTCTTGTGCTGGTCAGCTGTGGTCAACCAGAACCTTGAAGACGAGTTTGCCTGCCCTAACATTCCCACACAGTCCTACTTAGGTCCACTGTCACATCTGGATTCCCCAAAAATCTGGATACCGCCCAATTCAACAATCCGGCTAAATGGAGAAGCACAATGAGGCCCCTTTCTACTTCTGTCAAAGTGTTCATAACACCAGCTCATATGAGAATGCAGCATTTTGGTGTTCTTCATTGTGACCACTCAACATCTGGTGCTGTTATATAGCCACTATACCTGGTAGCACTCTTGTGACCATTCTTCCTGTTACAGATAATTGTCACTCTATAATCACTTGCATAACTGTTGATGTGGTGTGTGTGTGTGGGGGGGGGGGGGGGGGGGGTGAACAAGGAATTATGGGAAACATTATAGCAAAAACTGAAACACTTGAGTAAAATGTAAAATAAAGCATTGTAACAGTACAATCTACAGAGATTAAGTCATATTTATTTAAAAAATCAGGAGATAACATGCAGGAAGCATCACGGCCTATAAGAATGACACAAATCACTTGTGAAAGCTATAAAATTATGAATGGAATATGAGAAAAGGCATTAACATCCTTCTGTTTCTCCTGGTGCATTTGATAATTGAGCATTCCACATGTGCAGCGACAGTTCATAATGTTCAATGGGTACAATATTTTGGCAATCAGACATGTCACCACCATAAGGTGCACTGACAAACTGAGCTCCAGGGGGCACGCAGTTGACTTATATCCTCCCCTGCGTCTGTTCTAGCAGCCATGGCACACAGAATGACTAAATCTATGGTACCGCGGATGCCGACACCATCGCCTCCATAGCTGTCAACCCACAGCCTTGAGGTATGGACCGTGTAAGGAACAACAGGCAAAGGGAAGGCGATATAAGTAAGCAACACCCCGCAGGAACTCAATTCATCTGTGCACCTGACAATGGCAACATGGCTGATGGCCTAACTACAGTATTGTGCCCGGTGGGCTCTATGAACTAGCAGCACACATGTGGATTGTTGGATCAAGGCATTAACAGTTTCAAAATATAGGACAGTGTCTAATACTGTGTGTGTGTCGCTATTAGTACAACTAAAAATGTTGCCTCATGAAGTAAATTAAAATTCAAAGCTATAATAGAGAAATAAACGTATTTCTATTGTGTAATGAAACCAAAATTTGTTTTGTAACAATAACTTCCAACTGCAATACATATGGCAACACACAGTTTAATAATGATTCTAGACAATATGAACTGAAATCTTACCCATAAATAGTATGTTAGCTGTAAAGCAAATATAGCTATCCCTTCATTGTCGTAACTTCCAGCTACTGATCGGCTAATATAGCCAGGAACAATTGCGATGAAGCATGCTGCAAAGAGGCCAGCTCCTGGTGACCACAATTCTTTTGTTAAGAGATATGTAGCAATTGCTGTCAGGCCACTGCAATAATGGTTGCATGAACATATATAAACACATATACAAATAAAAATCTGTTTTTAAATGTGTATATAATAAAACAAAGATGCTGTGACTTACCAAACGAGAAAGTGCTGGTAGATACACACAATAAAAAACACACAAACACACACACAAATTTCAAGCTTTCGCAACCCAAGGTTGCTTCATCAGGAAAGAGGGAAGGGGAGGGAAAGACGAAAGGATGTGGGTTTTAAGGGTGAGGGTGAGAGGGTAAGGAGTCAGTCCAATCCCGGGAGCGAAAAGACTTACCTTAGGGGGGAAAAAAGGACAGGTATACACTCGCGCGCACACACACATATCCATCCGCACATGTACAGACACAGGCATACATATGTTTTTAAATATGTCTTGACATAATTTTAGCTATTTTATTTTAAAAAAGTGAACTGTCTAATCAAGGAAAATTTCTGTTTTTAGAACAGTAGTCCACAGTTAATTCAGAGCAGCACAATGGAAAAGCTTGAGTCACTGTTAAGAAATCATTCAATAATACACTTTTGATGTAAGATATAAAACTACCTTTACAACTGCAAGTTTTTCAGGCTCATATTGCTGAAGAACAGTGTAAGAAATCATGGGTGTTCTTTTCAAAGGGACGGTAGCAACAAATGCATTAGAGGCCTAAGTAATTTATGGAAATCATGGTAAAAACCTAAATCTGGATAGCCAGTCAGAAAACTGAATCCCAGTGCTCCTGAGATTGAGTCCATTGTCTCACTGCTGCACACCTCACTTTATGGTTTGGCGTGGGTTACATACACACATTGAGATGTCTCCTGGTCCCAAAACTGATTTGTTCCATGCTTGCAGGTAGATGATCAAAGAATAGCAACACTGATGTTTGGCATCAGTTATCATAATGTATGTTGCCAACACAATCTTTATGTGGCTCACACTTTATATTTATATTGTTAAAGAGCTCCAGACCAGAGAAATATTAATAAAAAAACTGCTTTTTATAACAGCATTTAAATTTTACAAAGTAAAGGTTAACCATTGCTGGGGTTTAACTGTACATCATGTGAAAAATAGTCCATAAAATGCACGATGTATTAAAAACAGGTTTGGTATTGTAGTATATTTTGTAACTAAAACAAGTGACACACAATTGGGCATTTGAAAATGATAAGCACACAAAAAGATTATTGCTGACATGTTAATATAAAATAAAGTGTTATCTAAATTTTCATGATGGCAACAAGACAACTAGAATAATTACAAATACGTATAAATTGTTACTGGCATTATAAAAGTGTCAAGCTGTTACAGTATCAAACATACCTAAAAACAGGAGCTAAGAAAACACATATGTCCCGAATGTGAACAGGTATATTCAGAGAATGTAGAACATAATGTATACTGCCAGAGGTAATCATCAGTCCTGGATAAACAGTCCCTCCAACAATTCTGCCAAGAGGATACCATGCTCTCTCATCAAACCAATTCAGGAACTGGTAAAACCCATTTTTCACCATGTAAGCTGTTGCTCTATAATTGAACCTGCAAAATAAAAAAAGAGTACAAAACATCAAAATATGGACACGAGGGGAAAAAATGATAAACTTCAGCAATAAACAATGTACATTTAATGAAAATATAAACAAACATAAGCGAAAGAGAGTTTGTTGGAAAGTTTAAAAAAATCCTTGTGCTATTGGAGTAATACTGTAAACCACACATCAGGATCATGTAAATAAAGATGGGGATTCTCAAGGACACTAGTCAAAAATACTATGTTGCACACAAATATAAAGATCAATGTTACGAACATTTTCATCACATTCTTCAAAATAAGTGGCGAGCTCCTACCCACTGCATCACAAGGTATACTTTCTGTTCAAAATAATTACAGGCCCTCATTTCAGTCTTTAAAACTTATAACCTCCTGGCTTCAAAAATTTAAAACCAGTGCACAATAGTTAATAAAATAGATGCATCATTTTTATGCCAAACTAGTTCTATTGCAACACCAATACACCCTTTAGGTGGTGATGTATTTGTCGCAATAGACAAAAAACCCACATCTACTGAGACAGAAATTGAAGTGGCATGTGTGATTGTTTGGGCATGACTCATTATCAGGTGTGGGCATAAAATAATAAGTGGATCCTTCTATTGCCCACCAGACTCATCTCCTGAAGTAACTGAAATCTTTAGAGAAAACCTCAGTTCATTGTAAATAAGGTTTCCTATCTACATCTACATGACTACTCTGCAATTCACATTTAAGTGCTTGGCAGAGGGTCCATCGAACCACAATCATACTATCTCTCTACTATTCCACTCCCGAACAGCGAGCGGGAAAAACGAACACCTAAACCTTTCTGTTCGAGCTCTGATTTCTCTTATTTTATTTTGATGATCATTCCTACCTATGTAGGTTGGGCTCAACAAAATATTTTCGCATTCGGAAGAGAAAGTTGGTGACTGAAATTTCGTAAAAAGGTCTCGCCGCGACGAAAAACGTCTATGCTGTAATGACTTCCATCCCAACTCGTGTATCATATCTGCCACACTCTCTCCCCTATTACGTGATAATACAAAACGAGCTGCCCTTTTTTGCACCCTTTTGATGTCCTCCGTCAATCCCACCTGGTAAGGATCCCACACCGCGCAGCAATATTCTAACAGAGGACGAACGAGTGTAGTGTAAGCTGTCTCTTTAGTGGACTTGTTGCATCTTCTAAGTGTCCTGCCAATGAAACGCAACCTTTGGCTCGCCTTCCCGACAATATTATCTATGTGGTCCTTCCAACTGAAGTTGTTCGTAATTTTAACACCCAGGTACTTAGTTGAATTGACAGTCTTGAGAATTGTACTATTTATCGAGTAATCGAATTCCAACGGATTTCTTTTGGAACTCATGTGGATCATCTCACATTTTTCGTTATTTAGCGTCAACTGCCACCTGACACACCATACAGCAATCTTTTCTAAATCGCTTTGCAACTGATACTGGTCTTCGGATGACCTTACTAGACGGTAAATTACGGCATCATCTGTGAACAGTCTAAGAGAACTGCTCAGATTGTCACCCAGGTCATTTATATAGATCAGGAACAGTAGAGATCCCAGGACGCTTCCCTGGGGAACACCTGATATCACTTCAGTTTTACTCGATGATTTGCCGTCTATTACTACGAACTGCAACCTTCCTGACAGGAAATCACGAATCCAGTCGCAAAACTGAGACGATATCCCATAGCTCCGCAGCTTGATTAGAAGTCGCTTATGAGGAACGGTGTCAAAAGCTTTCCGGAAATCTATAAATACGGAATCAACTTGAGATCCCCTGTCGATAGCGGCCATTACTTCATGCGAATAAAGAGCTAGCTGCGTTGCACAAGAGCAATGTTTTCTGAAGCCATGCTGATTACGTGTCAATAGATCGTTCCCTTCGAGGTGATTCATAATGTTTGAATACAGTATATGCTCCAAAACCCTACTGCAAACTGACGTCAATGATATAGGTCTGTAGTTAAATGGATTACTCCTACTACCCTTCTTTAACACTGGTGCGACCTGTGCAATTTTCCAATCTGTAGGTACAGATCTAGCGGTGAGCGAGCGGTTGTATATGAGTGCTAAGTAGGGAGCTATAGTATCAGCGTAATCTGAAAGGAACCTAATCGGTATACAATCTGGACCTGAAGACTTGCCTGTATCAGGCGATTTGAGTTGCTTTGCAACCGCTAAGGTATCTACTTCTAAGAAACTCATGCTAGCAGATGTTCGTGTTTCAAATTCTGGAATATTTCATTCGTCTTCTCTAGCGAAGGAATTTCGGAAAACTGTGTTCAATAACTCCGCTAATCATTGGTGGAGACTTAAATCAGCCAACAGTTAATTGGGAAAATTACAGTTTTGTTGGTGGTGGGTGTGATAAGTCATCCTGCAAATAGTTACTAAATTCCTTCTCTGAAAAATAGCTAGAACGATAGGTTGGAACCCCACTTATGATGGAAACACACTAGATCTAATGGCAACAAGTAGACCTGATCTCTTTGAGGATGTCCATGCTGTGATTGGTATCAGTGACCATGATGCGGTTATGGCAACACTGATTTCTGCAGTACAAAGAACAACTATAACAAGCACACAGATATATATGTTAAGTAAACTAGATTTAAAAAATCAGTAGGTGGTATCTCAACAAGGAATTTGAAAGTTTCAGCACAGGGCAGGAACTTGTAGATGAACCATGGCTCAAGTTCAAAAGCACTGTATAGTGATGTACCCAGTTGAACAGTTCATAATGGGAAGGAACTTTTATGATATACAGTCACTGTAAAGAAACTTCTACAGAAGCAGAGATTACTGCATAAGTGTACCACGAAAGTGTAAGGTTATAGACAGAAAGATGCTAAATGAAACATGTTTGGTTGTCAAGAGAGCAATACACGATGTCTTCAATGACTACCATAGCAGAATATTGTCAAACGATATTTCACAGAACCCAAAGCAATTCTGGTCATATGTAAGGGCTGTTAGCGGCACCAAAGTTAAGTGTCCAGTCCCTAGCAAACGAGACAGGAACTGAAACTGATAGTTGAAAAATAATGTCTGAAACACTTAATTCCATTTTCAAATGTTCCTTTACAGATGAAAACAAAGGAGAACAGCCCCATTTTAATCATTGCACCACTACAAACATGAATAAAATTAGTATTTGTGTCAGTGGTGATGAGAAACAGTTAAAATAATTAAAACTAAAAAAAGCTCCACGGTCCAATGGAATCTGTATCAGATTCTATACTGAATTTGCGCCTTAGTTAGCTCCTCTTCTAACTATAATCTATTGTAGGTCCCTCAAACAAAAAACTGAGAGCAGTTCTTGGGAAAAAGCACAGGTCAAATCTATCTACAAGAAGAGCAGTAGAAGTGATCCACTAAAGTACCACTCAATATCCTTGACATTGTTTTCTTGTAGAATCTTGAAACATATTCTAAGCTCATACATAATGAGCTATCTTGAACAGAATGACCTCCTCAACGCCAACCAGCATGGATTCTGAAAACATTCATCACATGAAACACAACTCTTGCTTTTCTCACATGACAATACTGAAAGCTTTATGGGGTATCAAGTGAAATTTGTGACTGCATTGAGGACTTTTTGGTTGGGAGTACACAGCATGTAATCTTGGATGGAGACTTCCCTCAATCACTATCGGCTGTGATTTGAAGGCATATCTGATGGTTACATCGCCATGGTGCCAAAAGCAACACTGCTGTGCCTCTTTAAAACTTCAGAAGAATTGGACACGCCTCCCCCCCCCCCCCCCTCTTCCACCAGTTTGGCGCCACATGCACCATCAGGGGGCATCTGAAGTAGTCCATAATCATGATCCATTCTTGAACACAATGGGATGCCATTCAACAACAGGCCATGCTTCCCTGCCAAGGCAGCACTCCAAAAGCACCCATATTTTTGTGGTGTTAATGGCAGTCTATGCATGGAACAGTGATTCCCCAGCCTGGCTGGTGCTAATCTCTGACCAATGGTGCAGGATGACACATAATGTTGCTGGGAGTCCATTACTTGTACCCAGAGGTAGGCATAGATATGAAGGGGTTACAAGCAGCCCTTCCAACAAGAACTTCCATGACGAGCATGCCTGCCCTCATGTTCAAAGCACTGGTCACTGTCATATTTGACTTCCGCACAAATCTGGATACTGCCAGATTCAACCAGTCAGCCAAATGGAAACCTACAACAAGGCCTCTTTCAAAATCTACCCAGTGCGACGGCACTGTCTCACATGAATACATGGCAACTCCATGTCATTTTGAGTGATTCCTCAACAGCTGATACCCTTCACATCTCTTATATACCCTATCAGCCCTAGCAACAACATTAAACATGAACATTACTAATGCATTCTGGTGGCCATTCTACTTGTAGCAGATAATTACAATTACAATTGTTTACACACCTCAATGGTGTGCAAGTGTATGAAGTTTTACTGACACCCACCCATGTCTTCCATGTACTTCACTTTTATTTTTCTGGCAGCACATTTTCTTTAGACATATTACGTTAATGTGACTATAAGCAATTAAATGAATGACGTGAGTTGCAGTGATTTAGGATGGAGAGTACTGCAAACTGATTATGACGTTCAACTTCTTGTACCTACTCTATTATACACCACTTCCTCTGCACGGTGGAAGGCTATCTTTATTCAGCCCGCTGCTTGAATTGTATTAATATACTGCTTCTCTGGGGCAAATCTCGCTATATAATGGATACTGACAATCCAGTGGTGTGCAATCATGCTGATGTTGCCTTAGAAACATCATTTCATAAGGCTATATGAAACACTTACAGCTGTATGCAGCAGAAAATTCATTTCATGTTGCATATAGTATTACTAATGTATCATTCAGCAGAGCATGTAAGAGAAATCCGGAAACCAGTGACCCTAAACATTAAGAGATGTGTCATGTATGTAACCTCAGCTGCCTCAAAAAACTTTAAAAAATTTATACTATTACTTGTAAACCAATAAGCCTGGTGTTCAGAGCATAATGATGTCCTATTAATAATGTGTCACATCAAATCTCCAAATGACAAATCAGTCGATCATTACTATTTGTTTTAGTCTGCCACATTTCTTACACAGAAGTTTGCAGAGGAACTGAGGAAGCAAGGTGCACCCAGCCCAGCAAGGTGAAAAGTAGTGAGGGTAGAACAAGCACCATCTCCCTCACAAAATGCTAGTACTAAGTGTGTGCTACATATTTTGCACAGAGGATCAGTATTAAAGTACAAATGGCACACAGAAATAACAGTTACACTTAGGGCAATTGTCTTATTGACATAACCAATTTAAAAAAAAATGGATAGATTAAAAAGTCTACTCACCAAATGGTGGCACTAGAATATACACACAAAACAAGGTTATACTTATGCACACTTTTGGAGCCAGTGGCTCCTTCTTCAGACAGAAGGACTGAAGGAGAAGGAATACGGGTGAAGGTAAAGGACTGGAGAGGTTTAGGAAAAGGAGTAGATTTCAGAAAAGTCACCCAGAACTGCAAGACAGGGGAGACTTCATGGACATGATGAGAAGGAAAGATTGATTGTTGGGAACAGCTATGGATGAGATGTGAAAGTCCAGGAACTTAAAAGTGGAAGGTAACCGCAAAAACGTCATGCTTGAGTCAATAAGAGTGAAAAGTTAAGTGCACTGTATGTAAGAGAGGTGGGAGGAGGATGGCGAAAAATAGACAGGTCAGAAAATGAAAGATGTAGAAAACTAAAATGGAGTGAAGAAAGGAGTAGGTACTCTGGAGAGCATAAATTAAGGCCAGGTGGGTGGGAGGTTGTAGTGCTAGTTCCAACCTACGAAGTTCTGAGAAACTGGTGTCTGGGAGAAGAATGCAGATGGCGCATGTGAAGAAACAGGCACCAAGGTCACACGTTGTAGAGTATGCTCTGCAACAGGATATTGTGTGTTGTCAGTACACACTTTCTGCCCATGCCAATTCATCCTGAGACCTTGGTGGGACTTATGCTGATGTAAACAGCCAAACAGTGTTTACGTAACAGCTGGTAAATGTGTCATTTCACAGCTGGCTCTCCCTTTGATTATGTGTGTTTTGTAAGTTACAGGGCAGGTATAGGTAGTGGTAGGAGGGTGCATAGAGCAAGTCTTAAGTGGGAGTGATCACAGGGGTAGGAGACACAGGGTTTGTCGAGCTGATTAATACATTCAAGACAAGGATAATACTGCGAGACTAGTGATGTGCTCAAAAGTTCTTTTTTGTGTGTAATTATAAAATTGATTAAGGTGAGCAGGAAGGATGCCATAGGTTTGGAATCAGATGGTTGCTGACTATGGAAATGTTCAGCAGCAGACAGACCATGTGTGTTGGGAATGTTGGTACAGAGGGAGGTAGCATCAATGGTGACAAGCAAGGTGTGTGGTGGGAGTGGGAGGGGAACGGATTTCGGATGATCTTGGAAATGCTTGGTGTATTTAACATAGGAGGGAAGTCTTTGTACTATGTGTCGCAGGTGCTGACTAACTAAGCTTAGTATATGATTGATGGGTGCTTTGAAGCCAGCAACTATAGGACGGCCATGTTGATTGTGTTTGTGGCTCTTAAAAATGAGGTAAAAGATGGGGGCACTTGATTTGGGTGAGGTAAGTATACTTACCAACAACTACTTCGCCATTGACGGGCACACAAACAAACAGATCATAGATACTGCCATGGTAACCAGGATGGCTACTTCTTATGCCAACCTTTTAATGGATCGCTTGGAGGGGCTTTCCTGAGATCCATAAGTCTCCAGCCCCTGGTTTGGTTCAGGAACACTGATGACATATTTGCCATAGTCCTATTCCAAATTCCATACCAAATTCCTCGATGTTGATCTTTTCCTCATCGAAGGCCAGATTTCCCGGCCCATCACATCCAATCGTGGTACTGCTAATCCCTCCAAAAAATGACTTTGGAACTTCAGAGCACACCAATAGCCACTCAGTATTATCCTGATCTTGAATGTACCAATCAGTTACTTCGACAAGGCCACGACTTCCTAAAATCACAGCCTGAAATGAGCTTCATTCTGTCTGAGATTTTGCACACCACACCTAGAATAGCTTCCCGTCGCCCTCCCAGTCTTCGCAATATCTTTGTCAGACCCTACACTCCTTCTGCATCCATCTTTCTACCCTGTGGCTGCTACCCTTGTGACCATTCCCACTGTAAGACTTACCTGTGCGCCCTCCTACCGCCACCTATAGTAGCGCCATAACTGACAAAACATACACCATCAAAGGGAGAGCCAGCTGTGAAATGACACGTCATACACCAGCTGTTACGTAAACACTGTTTGGCTTTTTACATCAGCATAAGTATCACTAAGTTATTAGTCAGGATGAATTGGCACAGGCAGAAAGTGCTCTACAACACAACAGTTGTGATGTTGGTGTCTTTTTCATCACATGCACCATCTGGATTCTTCCCCCAGACACTACACTCTCAGAACTCCGCAGGGGGGAACTATTGCTACAGCATGTCCTTGGTTCTTGCCACCCATCTGGCATTAATTTAAGTTAATTTCTTCCGTATCAGCATTTTTCACAGTAACTACTCCTTTCTTCACTCCATTTTAGTTTTCTACATCTATCATTTTCTGATCTGTCAATTTTTCACCATCCTCCTCCCATCTCTCTTACGTACAATGTACTTAGTTCTTCACTCTTATTAACTCACGTATGACGTTTTTGCAGTAAATCTGTCTTGCATATTACTCTGTCTTCCACCTTTCAGCTTTAAGGTTTTCAAATCCCATCTGGTGTAGTCCCCAACAATCAATCCTTCCTTCTCATCCCATCTGGAAAGTGTTCCCTTACTTGTGGTTCTGGATGACTTTTCCAAAATATCCCCCTTTTCCTAAACCTCTCCAGTCCTTTTCCTTCACCTCTCTTCCTTCCCTTCAACCCTTCTGTCTGAAGAAGGATCCACTGGCTACAAAAGCTTGCATAAGTATAACCCCCTTTTACGTGCTCTCCTGCCACTGCTTGGTTACAAGATTTTTTTATTTATCCAATTGCACTATGTTATCAAAAATTAATTATATTCATTGCTCAATTTCAAAAACGGTACTTGCGCTTACAGATGTCATTTCAGTTTACAAAGGCAGCATCTGTTTTCAGATTACTTGTTTCTCTCAATTCACTTCATCCTCCAATAAAATTTCCCTGAGAAATCATAGGTAACTGCTGCAATAGTTGTGATAGTGTTTCACCACAAAATCTCAAACAAACATTCCAAGTAGCACAACATGACAGCCATTATCTTGTCTAGTGGCTACTACTTCGCTACACATAGTAGCATTAGATCTGTAATAATGGAATTGACCAACACAAAAAATAGTAACAGAAAGTCTTCCAATGGCCAATGATTCAGAACTAGGGAGTCTCGTGATCAGGAAAAGTTCCATAAATAATAGCAGTCTGTCTACAGTGACATTATTTAAGAGTCTTACTTCCATTACACTCGAAAGACATAGGCTCACTTGTGGGGCTGCATATGCACACATTAGCATATTTTTTTACAAGTTTTGATACACTGAGACTTGTAACATAAAAAAAGGTATGAAATTCTGTACAGAAATTAAAGAGTTGTTTTAACTTCTCCAAATGATGCTCTCATACAACAAAAATTACTTTGTCGTTATGAACTCTCAGAATCATGGACTGTTCTACATTACACATTAAGCTTACTCTTAAAGCACCAGTGTGGCTACTGTGTTTATACTTTCTTCTTAAAACTATGCCTACTCAATGGATAACATTAACAATTAAGAGGCTTAACCACAAACTTGTACAACATTCACTGGGCTGTTTACCATAAATGTCAAATACTTTTGCTGTTTCTCCATATTCTTTATGGACAATTTGTAATGACAAATACTTAATGTCTTCACACAATATTAAATTATGGCAGTATTTTACAACCATGCACTAAATGCTCTTAGCATCTTTCAAATAGCATTCACGCAACATATTTCTTCCACAGTATTCTCTTAATGTATGTATTTCTTTTTTTTTTTACGGAGGGGGATTTTGAACTTACCAGTGTCAACCTTTGACTGTCAAAATAACAGATATAAACCAGTAATTTAAATTATGTTATTCACATGACATTACATTAATTGATTTTGTCAATGCACAATCAAACTGTCCCCTTCCAACATCAACTAAGCTTTGTTCTATGCTCTAGATCCATCTTCTACAACAGTCTGTATTCCAATAAATTATTTACTAGCACAATACATATACACAATACTCTTTTCTGCCTGCACATTTAAGACATCACATGCCAGATCACCGTTATGTCAAGGATCACTGTCAATGGCACATATCGGTAGCTTTAATGTACCATTGGGCAAGGGGAGTGTGCAAATTTAAGCTGTTTCGATACGTCAACACTGACTGGCCAAAGAGCTATACACCAACTACACCAGAAATTTTTCTTGGTGAGAACATTTCTATTCAATGAACTGTTTTGTTTTGTAATATGTATTGGTCAAGATGTAAAATCAACACTAATAGTTGGCCTTCACCAATGATGTAATGTTAATGGCTGCAGTGACATCAACTTCTGGTGTGTATTTTCACAGTCTCATTATCACTTGGAAAAACTAACGATATGAATGCAAAAAAGCCAGCTGCTGTGCCAGACTGACTTGCAACATAGCACAAGGTCCAGGTTCGTCTGGAAGGTTGATGATGCCACAGGATGTGAAAGCAAAAATACCTGATTATGAAGACAGACTGATCTGTAGCCTAGCTCGATTGGAAGAAAAAAAAAAAAAAAAAAACCGCCACTGGTATCACATTACAGCCATCCTGTTATTTACGATGTTAGTCACATATTTGCTATGCCACTGATCGAAGCCAACTACTAACATCAAATATTCATCATTACCCAAATATATCATCATAATATTTACTTATTTACATTGGAAAAGATAGATGACAGTTATGAACTGCAGATTAAAGTTGAAGAAATGGCAGAATTGTAGAAACCTAAGGAGTAGCATTTATATAAACTGAAAATGGTAGGTTGCTGAAAATGCCAAAGATAGCATTAGGGGATTGCTGATGAACGAAGAATGAAGTACAATAGAAGACAAACAGCTTCGAGGGATGAAAATAGGGGACGCAGCAGAGTAATAATAAGGTAAAAAGAAAATGACCCAGTGAAAGTCCTTGGGTAATGTGTGAGATACTCAGCATAATACATGAAACACGAATATATAAAATACAGCCAATGAATCAAGTGAAAGTGAATAGAGAGATATAAATGATGAGATTAACAAAAAATGCAAAATGGCAAAGTTAAGAATGATTAGAGGAGAAGGGTCAATTGCACCTACCAACACCAGACATGTCGACTTTGTGCCGTATCTTAATGATAATGTGGCATTGGACGTTATATGTGCCCATCGGAAAGAGAACAGAACACTGACAATATTTTCTTTGCAACTAGCTTTTTTAAATATAAGTTGTGACGGCAGACTTATCTGTAGTGTAGTCCAAAGTCTAGGTTAGGTTGAAAGGTGACAGTTTAGTTCTGAGTCAACAGAGCTGCACAGAATATGAGGATAAATGTTAAATTTTAGAAGCGCGCAGGACTATGAGAAAGATGGACGATGTGTAGGAAAATTACAGAAAACTTTGGAGAAAAATAGATAAAGCTGTGCAAACGTTAACAGTTCAGATGGCAAGCCAGCAGAATGCAGAGAAGGGATGGCTTAAAGGAAGGTCTAGGCAACTGTAAGAAACTTATAATTAATATTATGTACTGTGTGTGTGTGTTTGTTATCTGAAGTTATCATCAACAAAATGCAGCAAGAGTAACAGATTATCTACAACTTGCATAGTTCTAAGATTCAACGCACTTTAAAAGGAAGCAGTAGCTCACAAGGGAGTGATAATTGTACCCTATCTCCATATTATGCAATTGACACATAGAGCAAACAGTAAAGGAAACTAAGGAGAAATCTACAAAAGTAGCTTAAGTTCAGGAAGATAGAGATAGAAAAGAAATTAGAAAGAACAATAGTTGACACTGAAATTCTGTCAGAGACAGCAAAGGGCTTGGAAGATTAGTTGAATGGAATGGGTACGACTTGAAAGCAGATTATATCATCATTAAAACTGAAGAAAGGATATCGGGGAGTACAACTTTAAATAAGGTGGTGCTGAGGGAATCAATTAAGAAATGAAATACTAGAAACAGTCAATGAGTATTGCTATTTAGACAGCAGAAAAAATGGCAGATGTAGAGAGGATATAAAATGCAGACTGATGATGGCAAGCAAAGCTAATTCAAAAGAGGAAATATGTTAATATAAATTTAACTGTTGGAAGTGCTTTCTGAAAGCACTTCGGTTTAACTTTATATAGTACTGAAACAACGATGATGAAGAGTACAGACACTACAAGAATAGAAGCTTCTGATATGTGATGCTATGTTAGAATACTGAAGATTAGATCAGGTAACTAATGAAGAGGTGGAGTCTACTGAATCAAATCAGTCTTCGGAGTACGCATGATGTGGTGTTGTCAATGACCCCTAGCTGCTCTTTCTAGTAGTATTTATATTAAACACTTCAATTGTTTGAAACTGGAATAAGACCACATACTAGCATGCTGCATTTCTGTCTACTGGGACTGATCAAGATGTAATATTTGTGTGCTCTAATGTACCTCCCCACAATGGAGCAAACCATTTTTGGCATAACATGACTACACAGAATGAAGGCAAATTTGCATTGGTGACTGGGTTATGAATAAAAATGATCTGATGATACCCTGTGTGAGTGAGGCAGACACTGAAAAATCATGGACCCAGTGAAAGTTTGCATGTCTCTTACAACTGTTACTGAACTGTATGGGTTCATTTCACAGATTCAGAAATGTCAGTTCCTCTTGGCATTAATCAATGTAGCCCAAAAACACCATCCTGGGTTACAAGATTTTGCTACAAATTATAAATACAAGCTTTGTGAATGTGTTATTAATTGATGAAAATATCTGGAAACCATGTAACTTGAGACACTTATAAGGCGTCTCATGACAAACTGATAGTAGGGTGCACTGCCTTATGGAAGGGTCTTAATAATTCAAACATTGTATAGCCTTTTTTTTTACAATTATAAATTAGATATTTCATCAGATGATTTCAAGGGTGAATGGCATATATTTATATGAAAATCACTGTCATTGGATACGCAGTTTGTATTTGAAAATACTTGCACGAAATTCAATCATTCTGTATTGTATGGGGCGCCTAAAGAAAGCTTTTACTTAGCTGGAAGCCCCAAACGTGAGCAAATGGGGTTATGAGTCAAGTAAGGGGCGTAATTTATTAAAAATCATCAAAAATTATTTATCTGCAAAACTAGATGAGAAAATGGTGCTATAACTTTATTATTGAACAACGCTAAGTCAATGAAAATAAACATTTCTGGTCGATGATAATATAGGATTTTTCACATGGTAGAGCGTAACATGATCATTCAGGTACTGTCAGGTAATCGGGGAGGGCAGTGTAAACCTAATAACAATAATAATGATGATGATGACAATCTGGACTCTAAGATAGCCAAGTTTCGGTTCTCAATACCGGAGTACTGTAGGAAGCACAAAAATAAATAAATATTAATGTTTTCACTTGTATGACGTCACGCGCTATATCATCATACGTCGCGGCTTAAAGCCGACGTCAGGTATCGCCAACTTCAATCGACCACACCAAGCTTTCCTAAGAAGGCACACGCAAGATTGGTAACACGAAATGGATGGAGTTTAACATTCTGACGCAGATAACAAATAACAGCATCTTCTCCAATCAGCTGCAGAAGTTTTGCCATACTCACCATGGATCAAATTCATGGATGATACTCTCAAATCTTATCACAGCAAACAATCTGGATGCAAAACCAGAAATCCACGCTAAAAATAGAACCGTAAATGTTATGAGGCTCTTCCATCCCGACGAAGTCGATATTGGAGCCTGTCCACTCCTACTTGCTGCAGGTACAACCATCTTCACACTTATCAACTAACTATAGAGACACGTAGGACGCTTATGTCAACTGCTGCTTCATAGAAGTTCTACGAATCACTTTTCGCTGCAACTCAGCGTTTTCGTGAATTTTAAATTAAACAATGTTGACCTAGTTCATTATTAGTATACAGCCACACACTCACAACCAATTCATTAATCAATTTAATATCAAACGTTAATCCGGCTAAACACGCCACTCTCATTCACCGCCATCCATTTCAAAGACTTCGCGAAACATATCAAAACTCGTGAGCAGAAAGCTACTCGCAAAGACAACAATGTCGCTTACAAACCTAATCTATGGTACACATCGTGACGTGTACCATGGTAGCCACACTGACGTTTCTAAACTGAAACTCCGGAAATTAAGATGCTTGTTTGAACTATTTCAAATGCTGTTATACCAATATTGTTTGAAGTTTGGCTAAGTAATTCCAGGTTTATGTCCTTTTTGGCTTTCACATTCATTTTTAAGGGATTTTATAATCGATTTAGGGTATTCGACGATTTAAAAGTGTGTCGCTGATTAATGCTGCTGGTATCATAAAAGCTTCAATGCTATGACATAAGGCGCTTGTGGGCGTCAAGTCGGCTCTCGCATCGGACTTGTGAGCCACCAGTGAAAATGTCTCCAGGATGCCACTTGAATCTTCCGACAGGAAGCAACAGTTCATTAATAGCATAAGGGGGAAAGCAGCCGAAATCATAAATCATTCATGGAAAGCAGTGAAATCTTTGTAAAAATAAAACATAAAGTGAAAAATACTATTGCAAATGTCTATTAGAATTCTGAATTTGTTAAATACAACATGTTTCGAGCGTCAGTGCATGGCCAACTACTTTTCATTTTATGAGTAAGCCACATGGTCCACAATAATGAGTGCATGCACGCAGATAACATTTCAGTTGATACTAGTAGTGCTTCAATAGATGACTTACAGAAGAAGGCTTTTCTATATATAGGAAATGGAATCAACAGCTTCAGCAAAAATAACATATTTATAAATGATAACAGAAGAACAAATATATGCAAACAAAACACAAACCCTGAAAGATACTACTGCAAGCTAGGAAACTTGTAGTTAAAAGAATAGTTCATTATAAAGTCCTGGGGATGACGCTGGTTAGGTATTTGACAAGCAAGAATCGTATACAACTATCAACAGTTCAAACATATTACTGATGACAAAATTGTGGAGGACAATAAACACACAAAACAACTAACAAGGTACTATGGACTAGTTCATTCACACCAATTAAATGCTATCTTCATCTGTGAAAATACTACAAATGTGCGTCTATAAAGATTACTAAAGCTACTAAAGAAATCTGTGACATGTATAGCAAAATTATATTTTTAAGAATCTCATAAGAATAAATTTAAGGAACTAAACATATTAACAGTACTATAAATACTTGAAACAGATAGTTATGTAAAGACTTACTGTACTGCAACATGGAACAGAAATATCCATAATTAGATCCCAAGAAGTACAATTGATTATGAGATTGAGGGGAACTGGCTCAAATTAACTGGCAAAGCGATGTAAATACAAGATGCTTTCTAGCAACAGTTTGATACACTATATAAGGATGACTGAAAATATGTCTGTCACCAAAAGTAAAATTTTTCGGTACACTTGCAAAAAATATCTTGAAGCTAAAAACTAAAGTAGTGTGTTCACATGTAACTATTTTTTTTTCAGATACCATCAATGGAGTTTAATGTATGATAATTACATAGTATGAGTTCATCGTTGTTAGTTATTTGAAGATAAAGAAGCATACCTTCTATAGATATATATTTGTGTAACTCCTTGTAACATGCTAAAAACTGTGTTTATCACTATTTTATTGTTATATTCATGCCCATATCTCCCACAATATTCAAGCAACTACTGATTTAAAAAAATGAAATAATGTAATTTTTAAGGACCTGTGAAACAAGAATTGCTGTGGGTTTTGCAACAATACAAGTTAAGAAGCAACACATGTATTTTTATACTGCAAATGCACTTTATTGTAACTATTGATATGTCTAGCCCTCAGTGCTAGTTTAATAATACACTGTTTATGGACCCTGCCACAGTTTAAACTGCATTAGAATGTTATTGAGGTGTATACCTGTAGGCTCTGCTTGTTTATGCAAAAGAAGCAGGTGTTAACACACCAACAAGAGAAGTAAAGTATTACTCAAAACCTGACACAGTCCTTCATGAATCCATTTTTCCTCAACTACATTCTTAGTATGTCTGACAATTTGAAACCAGTCGTGTGATGTAACATTTGCAATGACTTCTTTTAGCAGCATTTCTACCTCACTGAGTGTAAATTTCTTGTTTTTTGCTACATTGCTTTTCACCTAGGCCCTTATATTCTCTCGTATTTAAATGAGGATGATATGGAGGAAGCATGATTAAACTATACTCTAGCAATTTCGACTACCTTGTAGCATGGAGTTTTTAGTTTGTACAGTACCACAAGTTCCATTAACTTCGCCTTACACAAGCTAGGCTCAACTTTATCCAATCCAACATTCCTTTGTACCGAGAAAATAGGCCTTTTCTCTGCTGCAGTGTTGGAGCTTTGTCCATCACAGCCGAGTGGTATTGCACATTGTCCACTGGTATTGTCGAATTCGGAGGAATATTTTGCGACAGAAGATTATCTTTACAGTCGGTGAACGTGTTCCTGGATGACCACTTTTATTTCGAATCTCGTGTTCAGACGTTCTACACTGTTATTATAAATGAATCGCCAACAGGAAACACTCGTTCAATGTAGAAGACTTCAGTGCCAGCAAATATCGCTTTGCAATGAGATCTAATGGACATATGTGCCTCTAATGTGCGCCACCACGTGGTATTGTTTATCCCCAGTATAGCAACAGGGGGCTTTACCAACAGAACTGCTGGCAGCGTGGTGGGGAAAGCAGGCTAGCTATTGGTGTTACCTGGGCAATGGCGTCATGACGCCACCAGTGAGCCAAATCTCAAAAGTCGCAACTAATTTTAAATGCACTATAATATTAATGGGTCATATGTCATCATGTACTATTACATTACAACAGACCACATAAAATGGGTCGGCTCTTATGTTGGTAGGACAGCATAAAATATGTAACAAAATGTTCAAGATAGTAATGGCCTAATGAAAATAAAACTATTATTATTATTATTATTATTATTATTAGTAGTAGTAGTAGTAATATAGTATTGTTGGCTGGGAGACTCTGAGAGGTAGTTTCAGCCATCCAGTTGAAAAGGGTTTTCTTTCTCCATGCACAATCTGACTGATATATGCAAATTCTATTTCAAGTGTATCAATTAAGTGTAGGTGACTCTAATGGGTGTGCTTACAGTTTATGTGTTGTATGAGGGTAGGAGATTGCAGAGGATGAAACATGGTGCCAGCGTATTGGCTTCTTTTCTTGAATAGCACCAGACTTAACATTCCCTTTTGATGGATTGATCATAATTAACATTGTCACGTTTCTTTCCTTCATGAGACAGAGCAAAAAGATTTAACACTTAATCTGAGCAGTGTTGCAATGAAGATGAATTTAAAGTTGGTAACTACATTATATTACATAGAACACATTCCTCGGACCTCTGGAAATATAGAAAGAAGTCAAATATGTGTATTTTAATCAACTGCAGTAATACTATGAACGATTTTTGTATTAGGCGTTAATTCACATTTGAAAATAATCCATAACATTAATTTTGAGAGTTTCTTTTTGAAGATGCAGTACTTTGCAATAGAAATAAAGGAATTGCCAGATTAATTACGAATATCAATCATAACTTTCAAGAATTTGCCTTTGGAACCTTATGATTTGAGGAATTTAAGAATATTTGCAATAAGTGTTAAAATCATGAGTTTGGATTCGTTTACATTTACTTTGCAAATAGCCATTTCCCATGGATCCCATGGAGAGTAGTCTCTGGGATGTGTGCAAAACAGTGAAATGACATTACACACCATATTACAGTAATAATATGTACATTACTGTATTACAATACTAATTCTAATTAAATACTAACCTAAAATAGAAAAATTGAGAGTTTGTGTGAAGATAATCTCATATGAAGTAGGAGTATAATTCAGTCTTAGATTCCACCACATTATCTACATGACATTTAATGTGCCCTACTAAATTTTTGCATAAATTAGTTGTACCAATGTGTCTGATCTCTTTCTGTATTATCACTTATTCTTGAAGAAAATATAATGATAAGAAACATTAATATTTTTCTTGAAACATGAACATAAGTGTATAAATGAACATGAACTTCAACTCAGTCTTTCACACCATCACACTGCCTACTTAACATTTAATATTCTTTGGTAAGTACTTGAATGCAAGTATATGTTTATCAATATATTTGACTCTTTCTGTGCTAAAGTTAGCTTCTTGAGGTGTTTGTACAGGTCATTTTTGTCTTAGTGTTATATTCATGCATTCCACTGTTTTTTTAGTAAAGAGAAATATTAATAATGTATGTACAATGCAGACAAGTAAGTATATATGTATATATGTATATCTGGGATCTCCTCCCAAACCGCTCATTTGTTTTCAGCCAAATTTGGAACACAGACAACAACATCTACAATGATCAGCACTTTGGTGTTTATAACCTCCTTGCTCCAATGGGAGCAGAGCTAGGACAAACACATTTTTTTCAGCCACTGTCAATAGCCTGCACTGTGTGACATGTGTGTTGTGTAGGAATAGTATTGGCATGCCTTATCAGCCTGCTTTGCTAGGCAGGCTACATGTCAGGGGCAAAAAATGGTTTTAAAGCCTCCTACATGTGGGTAGACCTAAAGGTCAGATTTGTTTTGATGAACTAGCATCAGCCTGCTTAATCACCCTGCTTTGCAAAGCAGCCTATATATCAGGGGCAAAACAGTTTTAAAGCTCCTGTCGTGTAGGCTGTCTGCACAACAGATGTGTTGTGGGAGTAGTACCATTCTCCTTTATTCACTAGTTTTGCAATGGCTACATTTGTGGATAGGCAATGTTGAGGCGTGTTGAGAGGTTGTAGAAGGGGCTGGATAAGGAGAGAGGGGGGGGGGCAGATGATGTGGACAGAGACAGAGAGAGTAGAAGGGAAGGGGCTGAACAGACAGTGGGGGAGAAAGAACTGGAGAGAGAGAGAGAAGCAATGGATTTGGGAAGATAGTTGGTAGAGGAGGAGACGGACAAGAGAGGGCCATAGGAGATGGACAGAGAGAGAGGAAGGAGGCAGTGATTAGAGAGATGGGTGGAGGATATGGGCAGAGAGGATGGGAGCAGAGGAAGATGCAAGAGGTAGATGGTATATGTAGAGGAGTAGTAGACAGATGGAAAGGGAAGGGGGGAGGAGGAGATGGACAAAGAGAGGGGAAGTAGGATATGGACAGATGGTGAAGGAGCAACATATAATTGAAGAGTGGGGACAGAGAGATGGGCAGAGAAAGGGGGGGAGGAGATGAAGAGACACAGATAGTTGGGTGGTGGAAATGGACAGATAGAGGTGAGAGGATGCTGTGAAGCAGCTGTCAAAAAGACAATTTTTTCTTAATGATGTTCTAGAACTCTGATATAATTTTCAAAACTTGTTTCTCTGTTTTGAAAATACTATCCCTGGAAGTCTATTAGCCTCAAAAAATAGTTACACAGATGTTTAATGAACGGAAGTATGCAGAATAAACCACCCACAGCAGTAATCATGTGTATTTTCTACTTCTTGCATCTCATTATGCAAGAAAACTGCTTTTATAAATTCTAGACTTTTACGAGAAGTACTGAATTGTATGTAACAACTTTTAGCAAAACTTAATCATAATCCACCTGTTAACATTCTGAACATTACCTCAACTTCCTTTTTAGTGAGCAAGTGATAGTAGTTTTCATTCCTAAGCTTGCATCATATACAGAAGATACTGTATCTGCGTCGTTTGGTATTGCAATCGGAAGATCATTTTCGTACAGGATGTCTCGAGAGGTACAGTACATCTTTAATGTGTTACAGCATCGAAGCTAATTAAGATATTCATGCTATGTTTGACTTATGTGACACATTATCTTAAAAAGATTTATGCAGTTCAGTTAACTTCAAGGTGTGCATATTTGGTGACGTGTACAAGATACAGTCAGTACTCTTGTTGTATTCACAATTGGCACAACATATCTGCATCAACAGTGGTAGTGGCAGTAACGATTCAGTTCGTCAAATCATTGATATGGTTGACAGACGTTTGGTGGTCTCTCTCTTTCTGAGATACTCCCTAGACACAAGTCAGTCAATGTAAATGTCAAATGATCTAGGAGTCCAGGAAATTGGACCACCTTTGCCAACCCATCCATATGGAAACACCTAGTCCAGAACATCTTCCACAGTCTGTATGCATTACTGTCTGCATAAAATTCCTGCACCACTGGCATATCATCTCTGAGTGTGATTGCTTCCTGTACCATGATTGGAAGTTTTTTTGGACTTACAAGTCCGATCTGGCCTGAATAAATTATTCCACACACCAAACGTTTTCTTGAACCATTGTCATTGTGCTTCATCTCCAACAACCAGAAACATATACAAACACAGCTTTGTGAGTTTTTTTGGTCACATAAGCCAAACACAGTTTGAATATCTTAATTAGTTTGGCTGCTGTAACACACTGAAATTGTAATATATCTTTTGAGATACCCTGTATATTATAAACAACAGAGAGCCTATTCAGATTTACATTATTATTTATGTTTACATAAATGTTGGTATAAAGATTCATTGTTCCATATATGTTCATGGCCTTATTTAGGATCATATCCACATTCACTAACAGGGTATCCCATTTACCTTAACCACATCAAATAACTTTTTGTCCTTAGGCAAAACAAAAAATATTTCAAGAGAATGTGCTGTCATGGCAACATTAAACAGCACTATTGTCTTTCTTGTAATTTACTTCATTACAAATACATATCTTTTTTAAGTAGCACTGTCCACTTTTTATTCAGCCTTCCACTTCCTTTCATCAAGACTTGTTCAAAAATATATCACAGTGCCCCATAACATGATGTTATTAAAAATACATCACAAAACGGTCTTTGACTCTCCTGTACTAGCACACAGTGCAGGTACTTAGATTAATGTAACTCACCCATTTGCTGGATTTGCCAGTAAATAAGTAGAAAAACAACAGAAATGCATACTGGTCATTGAGGTCTAATGAAGTTACTCATTGGAAATTCTCAGAAGAGCCCTTAAGTGTTGCAGGCAACAAATGTGGGAAAGATCTTTGTTTTGTATCCAATGCTTGAGACTGTTCCTGAAGAAAATTGTCAAAAATGATGTTGGTATGATTGTTCCTGGAACTTCACCCCAAGAGGATATAATAGTAGAACCCAGAATGGAAATTCAAGTTTCAGTTATTAGATATGAAGGTAAAGATGAGTTGGAGCAGAAACGAAACAGGATTGTGAGTTCAAAAATACCAATCTCCTTCCTTGATTATTATTGTAATAGTTGCTTTTCTATCAGGTAAGAAAAACGTTCATCTGGTCTTAACTAGTTTCCATAATTCAATGAGTTTGGCATTACATACATTTTTGTAGCATTTTCAATAGAAAGTATACTCACCTTAAAGTCCCAAATTCCATAAAACTTTAAATTTCTTGATATATGTCAAAAAGAATTAGTTTGTAGGAGGTCTGAAACTTAGATTCTCCATAAAACGTACTACTTATTGTGACAATATCAGGAGATCAGTAAACTGAAAAAAGATATTGTTTTAAGCCCAATGGTTTAATAATGAATAAAGCAATTAATGCTGCAAATATGGTATAGTACATACTTTACTAACCCCCTTTCACCTTTTTATGTACATAGGTATAGTGAGATACAAGAAAAGTGACATGGTGACAACAATCTGCTTGAAGAATTTATGAATAAATTTTTGGGGAGTGAATAGTGAAAATCATACAGTTTTACAGATAATC
Source organism: Schistocerca gregaria (assembly GCF_023897955.1). Classification (NCBI taxonomy): domain Eukaryota; kingdom Metazoa; phylum Arthropoda; class Insecta; order Orthoptera; family Acrididae; genus Schistocerca; species Schistocerca gregaria. Next base: position 320,386,049 of record NC_064920.1, on the reverse strand, counting down.
ACAGCATATAATCTCAAGAATTTTGCTTATAGAAAGGATATGGTTGCTTTACTAAGGACAGACATAAAATATTTAACAGTAAGATACCTGATAATATCATTTTTATATTATTATATGTGTTAAAAGAATCTTACTTGTTACACTCAACTTGGATGTGGACTTGTAACTGAAAACATTTGATTTTTCAGTGTGTATTGCTGTATCACCTGCATCGTATTTTTAAATTTTGGAGACCGACTTGCAGCACCCTCTGGAACTTGCAATGGACTTTTTTAAAGTTTACTAGTAGATTCTTTCTTCATAAATTTTGTTATTTATGTGCTTGCATTTAGAAAATGGAAAAACACCAAAATTCCTCTTGAATCCCAGCAATATTATAATAACTCTCCAAACACTGCACACTCTTGTCTCAAAAATAATACTTCTCTGAACTCCTTTTTCCTATCTCCTACAACACCATATGAAATTTAAGATATTATTAAAAAAAGAGTCAAAAAGATTTATTCTGCAGGGCATTATCTGATACTCTGCTTCTTACTTCATAAGTGTTCAAATTACATCTGTGGACCCCTGTCAAATATCATAAGTACCTCATTTCTAGAGTGAACATTTCCAAACCAGCTAAAACTTACTAAAAGTATACCTCTCTACAAGAAGGGAGAGAAAATGGACATGACAAACTATAGGCCAATTGCTATACTATATGCCTTCTCAAAAATATTTGAATACTGTATGTTAACTAGATTAGAAATATGTTTAAATTCTAACAACATAATCACATCTTCCCAGTACGGATTTTGGAAAAATAGGTCCACCACACATGCTCTGTATGCATTGCTAGAAAAGTGCTCAAGTTTCGTTGACCATAACAACCTGCTGTCGGTATATTTCTTGATCAGTCCAAGGCCTTTGACATGGTAGACCACAAGCTGCTGCTTATGAAACTCCATAAGTATGGGATTAGAGGTGTAGCCCGAAATTGGTTCCATAGCTACCTTAGTCTAAGAAAGCAATATGTAGAAATAAGAAAATCAGAGACATTCAGGCACTGCAGGTCAGATATACTACATACAACAAATGGTGTCCCTCAGGGATATGTTCTTGACCCTGTTCTTTTCATATTGTTCATAAATGACCTACCAGAATGCATACCAAATACCACCTCCTTTCTGTATGCGGATGACACAAATATCCTGATAACCAGTAGAGGTGACACATTGTAAGATACAGTTAATGAAACAACTTGTCATTTACAATCATGGTTTGAAGCAAATAGACTACTCATAAATACTCAAACAACTGTAAGTATGAACTTCCATACTAGACAAAATATAACTCCCTTCAATGTAGTTATAGTTATGAGCAAAGATGACATTACAAACAGGCAGGACACCAAATTTCTTGGACTTGCCATCAATAACACACTAAATTGAAAACCACATATTGAGCCATTGTCACAAAAGCTTAGTAAAACCTGCTATCTATTACGATGTAACATCCTCTTAGAAAAATTAGTGAATTACTGTGCTGGCAAATCCCTTAAGTTATTTGATTTTCAAACAGCTGAGCAAAACTGAACTTACTCAGACATTTCGCTCTTTACCTATTCTGATCAACACTAAACTGACACACAATATTTTTTAGCGCAACGCAATCTGACTTTCAAAAATCCCTACAAAAGAATGGCCCTGACTAACGTTAACCTATACCTTTCACAAATCACTTACCTCACAAAAATCTTCGTTACTCGAACTACTGCAATACAGTGACCGCCACTACTGCCAGCTAAATAAAAGATTCAAACTACTGAAGGCCCTAACTTCTGATAGGCATAGTTAGCAAATGAAAGATTTTGATAGAGAACAAACAATGTATTTACCTTAATATCGTTCAAAAGTGATAATATAAGTCCATGATATCCAATATTACAAATTTACTCTTTTTGGTGGACACACGTCCAGATCGTCCACTCTCAAAACTCTGCCATCTCTTTCCCCACATCCACCACTGCTGGCGGCTCACCTCCAACTGCGCAACGCTATGCGCTGTTAATAGCCAACTGCCCAACACTACAATAGCCAACAACAATTCAAACCAACCACAGACTGCACACTTCACAGCCAGTGATTTTCATACAGTGTGCTACATGGCGTTACCAATATAAAAACCTAAACAACCTACTTAGAACGATCATTACAAGACAGAGCCAGTGTAGATACCTTGAAGCTGGTGTACCATGCCCTGTTTGATTCTGTATAGAGCTATGACCCAATCTTCTGGGAAAAGAGCTCTGATTCTCTCACAATTTTCAAGTTACAAAAACAAGTAGTAAGAATAATGAAATGTAAAAAATGAACTGAACACTGTAAACAACTATTTCAGCTGCTAAAAATCCTGACACTGCAGTGCCTCCATATATTGGAACTAGCCTGTTTTACAGTACAGCACTTGGATGCCCTCGACAGAAATGCAGATCGCCACACACATGACACCAGAAACAAAACACAGTTATAAATTATAGCCCACAACACAAAATTATATACGAATGGGGTTAAATGTATGGGAATTAAAATATACAACCACATCTCAACAGACGTAAAAACAAGCAAAAACCCAAAAATAATGAGGATTAAATTAAAGGAATTGCTACTGAATCACTGTTTCTCTTCCGTACATGAATTTCTTGAAACAAAATTTTAATTACTTGCAATAAGCTGTTTATTCAGTTGTAGATGTTTCTACTTAGTAAGATAATTTAGTTATTGTATCTGATCTATTTTCTGTCTGTGTCTCATATATGTATTCTGCTATGTGAACTATGAACCACAGTATGTTAATTACTGTAATAAGTTGTATATTCACTTGTAGATATTTCTACTTAGTAAAATAATTTAAGTATTGTTTGTTACTCATATTCTGTTTGTACCTCTTATATGGATTCTGCTATGTGCAGCATGAACCACCATCATCTCTCATCACACACCACCTTTTTTATATTTTGTCTGTATATACTATATGTATCCTGCTATGTGAGTTATGTGCCACTACTGTCATCTCTCGTCATATACCATCTTAACATAACTTTTCATATTGACTTGTCCTATATCATGATGTGCTTTGCTGTACAAATTGTATGATCTACAGGATCAAATCAGATCAAAAAACATTCTCTGTCTGTTCTGCCCTTATGGAGCATCCCCAGCAGACCAGTGCAGCTATTCCATTCCAATTTGAACTGCATTCGCCAGAACTGCTTTAGCAGTCCTTTGAAAAGGCGTTATGCCTATGCCCAATGTAAAACACATAGTGATGGTAAAACTGTTAGATGTAAATAATGTGTGACATGATTGTTGTCAATTTCTCTAGTGTCTTGCTTGACAGTTATTGCAAGGGGAAATTGGGAAGAGCTAGTAATTTGTTGTGTTCTTGTTCGTAATTTTAGCACAATACCAGCAACATAATAATGAGTTCAGACATCTAACTATTTCTGCCAAAAAGCTCACTTCCATCACATTGACCAGTGCGATGAGTAGTGGTCATTGTGGCAAGTGGCACGAGCACAGATTCTGTAGCCATTGGTTAAAACGAAAAACAGATTTGAAATATGAAAATAGAATATGATGTAACAGTCACGAGACTTGGAGAGATTCGAAAAGTACATCACCAATAGAATACTAATCACATTCTAGTTGAAAGGAAGTACCACTAAACACATGAAATTATTGTTTTATATAGGTCATTCCACTACCTTTTTTTTTTATTTCACTCATGTGTTTACAATTACGATATGAATGACGTGCTTCTGAACAGCTGGGGAGGATATGGGTGAATGGAATGTATCAAACAACAGAAAAGTTTAATTACAAATCTTCCAAGCCTTTATTTCAACTTCTAATTTAGCAAACTTCACATGTAATAGCAAAGATTGTCAAACTCTAATGATTTACACAAGTTAAACCAATTTGACCAAGCAACTTTGAAAACTTGAAATAATTAAGTATGATAGAGAGGACCTTAATTTGGATTCTTGCACAATGTTGAATTTAACAATTACAGAAGACAGTTATCACAGCAGTAGAGAAGCCAGTTCTGTCTTCAGCTCCACTCATAGGCATAACTTGTCAAATAGTGAGATACATTTCGATAATACAACTGGAACAGAGAAAAAACATTCTGTCATTAAATGAATCAGTTGAAAATAGACTGAATTCCAAAGCTGAAAGTTGATTTCTTTTTAACTTATCTGCTATAATCAGCTTGTGACTAACCATAAGCCTTTGAACCAATAGCTCAAAACGTTAAAGTATTAGATCTACTCTATTTCTGTAGCAAAAATGTTAAATACATTTATAATAAGACTAATAAAGCTATAACTGATCAGCTAATGCATGTAATTTTGCATACCGAACTGTTTTATAAATATTTTCTCTTTTCATTAGCACAACAAGGAGTACAACAGGTGGTGTAAAGGCTAGTCAGTCTGCAGTACACTGTTTACATAAATTTGTGATTCCTTATAACCACTTGCAAGAGAAATTACAGTAATGTGAGTAATCATTAAAAAAAAAACATAATTTTAAAAAATTAAAACAACTGTATTTAACAGAATACAGTTTGACAAAGGAACTACCCTTTAGTTATACTATCAGTACGCTGATGCATCGAAAACATGTAGTGTTCTCTTTTATGAGTGCAGCCAAGTGACTTCTCCAACATGCTTAAATTAGTTACAAAACCGGTCCCAGTCATCAACAGCCAGAGTGCTGTAAAATGTAAATGGCATTATATTGCTGCACACAGAGCTGGGTACATGTCGCAGTAACCAAAACTTTCTTTGCTCCATTAGACCTCAGTCATATAATACATATCATCAAACTCTGCTGAATATGCGGATTTATACTTTAGTAAAATCCTCTGGAGGTAATCGTCTGGAGAATATGACCAACACATCTGACAGGCTTGTGACAACCCAAATCAAAATCATCACTGTGCAACTTGCAGACTGACATATGATTTCATTGCTCAACTGCTAAATGCACACTAACACTCCAAATAACTGTCTTAAATCAGTGCAGCTTAGCAACGCTGTGTGATCAAAAGTATCCGAACACCCCCAAAAACATACGTTTTTCACGTTAGGTGCATTGTGCTGCCACCTACTGCCAGGTACTCCATATCAAAGACCTCAGTAGTCATTACACATCGTGAGAAAGCGGAACTCACACACTTCGAACGTGGTCAGATGATTGAGTGTCACTTGTGTCATATGTCTGTAAGCGAGATTTCCACACTCCTAAACATCCCTAGGTCCACTGTTTCCGATGTTACAGTGAAGTGGAAACGTGAAGGGGCACGTACAGCACAAAAGCGTACAGGCCGACCTCGTCTGTTAACTGACAGAGGCCGCCGATACTGAAGAGGGTTGTAATGTGTAATCATCAGGATACACTGCAAGTACTATAACAGTTAGGCGGGAGGTGAGAAAACTTGCATTTCATGGTCAGGCGGATGCTCATAAGCCACACGTCACGCCGGTAAATGCCAAACGACGCCTCGCTTGGTGTAAGGAACGTAAACATTGGACGATTGAACAGTGGAAAAACGTTGTGTGGAGTGACGAATCACGGTACACAATCTGGCCATCCGATGGCAAGGTGTGGGTATGGCGAATGCCTAGTGAACATCATCTGCCAGCGTATGTAGTGCCAACAGCAAAATACGGAAACGGCGGTGCTATGTTGTGGTCGTGTTTTTCATGGAGGGGGCTTGCGCCTTTGTTGTTTTGCGCAACACTGTCAGAGCACTGGCCTACACTGATTATTTAAGTACTTTCTTGGTTCCCACTGTTGAAGAGCAATTTGGGGATGGTGATAGCACCTTTCAACACGATTGAGCACCTGTTCATAATACGCGACCCGTGGCGGAGTGGTTACTCGACAATAACATCCCTGTAATGGACTGGCCTGCACAGAGTCTTGACCTGAATCCTATAGAACACTGTTTGGAACGCCGACTTCACGCCAAGGCTCACCGACTGACATCGATACTTCTCCTCAGTGCATAACTCCGTGAAGCTTGGGCTGCCATTCCCCAAGAAACCTTCGAGCACCTGACAGAACGTATGTCTGCGAGAATGGAAGCTGTCATCAGGGCTAAGGGTGGGCCAACACCATATTGAATTCCAACATTACCAATGGAGGGCTCCACGAACTTGTAAGTCATGTTCAGCCAGATGTCCAAATACTTTTGATCACATATTGTATCTGACTTGTTGCCTGCTGAGACTGCAAGAAAGCTGCCTAGCCCCAAATACCTGAAATCCCCCCTATACAGATCCACATACACCAAACAGTGGCATGCAAAGAAAGAGCTGAAGGAAAAACACTCGAAGAGCAAGAAGGGATCCACCGCCCATTCCACAACAACTCCCTCATCCCCAGAAGTGTCTGCGCCACCGACAGCACCTGTTGTCGCCCTGTGAGGGAACCAGGAAACCATCGCTCTGGAAGGGAACTGCATAACATGGCAGAATTCGGATGGTTTCGGTTGCCGAGAGAAACATTTCGCCAGCCGAAGCTTACAGCGGCCCTGGGAGTAGAACCAACCCCGACAGGTTTCAGGTGGTGGCCAATGAGCCGAAGACACTACATGAACAAACGACACAAAAGCAGGACACACACCACCTCCCTCCGATCTTATCGGAGTTTCCCCATAACTGTGAGGAACTCTACGGCATAATAAAAACAGCTATTACAGGCAACAACTTTAGAGCTAAACCAGCTGGAGGAGACAAGATAAAAAGAGCACACAACACTATCGATCATTACAACACCATCAAGGGCCTACTTGCAGACAAGAACATATGACACTACACATTCCCCATAACCAAAACTAGAAACAAGAACATAGTCATTAGGGACCTTCTGAGACGGCTGTCCCCACCAGGCAATCAAAATAGACTTGACTGCCCAGGGGTACGTCGTCAAGGCCGTCCAACAGATGGGAAAACCTGGGGCAGAAAGCAAGTGGCCATATCAGGTTACTCTCCCTGATATCCCGCAAAACATAAGGGAGATCTAGATGTTTATGGCCATCTCCGTCAACGCAGAGCCCCTGTGCAATGCTTCAGGTGTCAGCATCTGAACCACATGGTTGCATGTGCGCTGCACGCTGTGTGGCAAAAGCCACGTAGTGGTACCAAGATTAAAGGGTTAAAAAAAAGAAAGAAAAAAGAATCACGGGGCAGGCAAAGGGCGCAAAGACCTCCCTTCACACATGCAAACAAGATCCACCACCCAGTCCAGACACAAAAACAAAACACATCAACACCCATGGAAAAGACTTGGGTAACACCAAGACCCAATACACCAAGGGCAACATAAGGAGAAGTGGTTTCTCCTTCAAGAAGCCATGAAAACGTAGCCCTATCACCACAACATCAGACACAGACGGAAGAACTACACAGGGGCGGACACAACAGAAACGACCAGGTTCCCTAGGACAGAGAAAGCCCTAGGGAAACCCAAACACAAGCTGCAGCAGAGAGTGCAAGTCTTTCCTCAGCAGTCCCCCAATTCCCCCCCCCCCCCCCTCACCTCCTCTCAGATTAGCTATTAGGCACTATGATCCAGACCATGAACCTCATCATGGAGGTGATGAAGGAATTCATTGAGGCCCAGAAGTAGAATACAAAGATCCTCGTTGCCCTTCAGGCAGCAGTCGATTCCCTCTGCGACCTCATCAGTAGCAGGAAAACCCTATCATGGATAGACGACCAAATATCCAAGGCCTGACAATGTGCGTCTTTAACGCAGACGGCATTGTTAATCAAGTGGTCGAATTCAGGGAATTCATGAAGGAGTTCCCAATCGACATACGCATGATGGCAGAAACCTACCTCAAGCTCGGAATCAAAGTGGTAGTTCCCAGTTACAATAGTTATCGTGTAGACAGGCCAACCCAAGGCAGGGGAGTGGCCATACACATAAAAAGAGGGATGTCCCACCATCAGGTATACATACCAGCTACCAATAACATCGAAGCAGTGGCAGTAGAAGTAACCACTGCCACCTGATCACTAGCAGTAGTTGCAATCTACTGACCCCTGAATGATGAGATTGATGAGGAAGATAAAGCAGCTTTAGGCCATGGAGACCACTCACTTCATGCCTGAGTGTGTTTCTGCTCAGCCCCAAGTAGACAGTCAGGACCACTGGGAGACCTGCATGCGTTGTGGCAAAGAGAGGCATCTCCGTTCTGTGTGCTGAAGCCAAGCATCCTGCTTCCATCATGACCCATTAGTGCAACAGGACACCCCCGAAACGGCCACTCCATGCAGAAATTGTTTCTCATGCTTCGCATTTCTCACCACGTCCATTCCCATAACGACACAGAGACCATAGTTTCTTTGATGAATCAGGTGATTTACGCACAGTTGGGTTCACCAGTGTTGTTCTCACCCTTATGGCATGTGGCCTGTGAGGACGATTCTGTTCTCCTTCGTGGGCAGTTCTGGATCATTGCTGTTCACACAAGCGGTACCAGGATCATCACGTTATTTGTTTCCGACTATCTGTATGCTACCAACGTTTTCGGCCTCGACGCCTTTTCATCGTTTGTGTTTCCTATTTCTAACTAATTCAACATCATACCATCCACATTTACTTTCTAGGAACTGGACGATTTTTGCACTGCGTTCGGATCTCCATTTCAGCTGGATTTGGAGTGTGACTCATACTTTCAGGTGCATGTCACTCTTCAGCTGGAGCTTTGTCTTTCTGTGCCAGATCCATTCCAGTTACCCAGTTACGCTGGGTGCTGATGTGAAGCAGGAGGTAGATCATCTCCAGGCTGCAGGTGAAATCTAGTGCAAGGGGCCACTGCCCTTGTCCTCATCAGAAAGTTGTCAGAAGGTTGTGTGGAAATTGCAAGGGTGCAATCAATGCTCACTCACAGGTGGAAAGTGATCCTATTCCCCATTGGAAGACCGCCTGACTAAACTAGCTGGAGGGAATACCACTCCAAGATCAACCTTGGCAATGCTTACCTCCAGTTACCCTTAGATAAAGAATCACAGAACACTGTTATCATTGATACACATTTTGCTTTGTACAAGTACATGTGACTCCCCTTTGGCTCTACCTCAGTAGAAAGTATATAAATGTTTTTGGAACAACTGATGCAGCACATTCCATCTCCTGTGAAGCACTTGGATAGTCCTATTGTCACAGGACTCTTCCACCAGAAGCACCTGCAAAATTTCTGTATCTTTTTTATGACCATGTGGGAGACAGGTCTGGCTTACCAGAAATGGCATCAGGCCAACAGATCAGAATGTCAATGTGATAGTCTGTTTACCCCACCCAACAAACTTACATGAAATGCTGGCGGTTTAGGGCAAATTCATTATTTCAATCTCTTACCCAGCACAGCTCCAGACTCCTGGGGTAAACAGCCCAACACTTCCAGTTCTGGGCATTGTTCCTGAGAGCTTACAAGTATACCATCTGGCATAAGTCCATGGTGCAGTATTCCAATGCCGACACATTGTCGTGTCTACACACTGGCCCAGACCCTGATTTCGACAAAGAGACGATCCTCTGGCTCCGCTACGATACCAGGTGGCAACACTTGTTAGACAGTGTCCCCATTATAGCTGCTCATGTCACTGCAGCCACATTCTGGGACCCCTCCTTGCGGCAGGTTCTCCGCTATGTGAAGAGGGACTGACCAACTTACCTCATCCACCAGTTGACAACCGAGTTTAACTCCTGGCACTGTGTTTCTCAGAGGCTCTCACTTGTTGATATTGTAATTTTTTTGGATACTGAGATGAATACACATCAGGTGATGATCATGGCACTCTTGCACCTATAGGTGTTGCTGCACAGGGAACGCTGGGGGATGTCCCACATGAAGGCATCACCCCATTGACCTGTGTACTGGTTGGGGATCAAAAGTGACATCAAAACAATGACCCATGGCTGAATGGCATATGTATGGCACGAGGCACCACACCCACAACCTTTTGACTCCCAGTCTATCCCTCGCCACCCATGGGGCCAAACTGATCTTGATTTTGTGGCCCTTTTTTGGGATCAATGTGGTTTCTCATTGTGGATACTTACTCACTCATATGCTGTATGCACCACCATGATTGACTGACACCACCCTCACCACATGGGCTCAGGATTTGGCCATCAGAGATCCATGGGTGGCAAGGTACAGCAACCCAAGCAAAAACAGGGCTAGAGTACCATAACAAACGTAGCTTCGAGTCCAGATGTTGCATCTGCTGCCACCTCATCCATCGCTTTATTGTGACAATAGTGCCCCATTTCCAGTACACCTGCCAGCAACCTACGAGTCAGCATTGTTGCTCTAGCAATTCATTTCACACCCACATATCTCAGTAGAATCCACTGGCATGCCCATTGGCAGTGATGTCCTAATGAATACCTCCAAAAACCCTACCACCCACAGCCCGAAGGTGCCGGATCTTCACCCTATGCCTCCATTCCACCCCCAATTCCCACCCTCACACAGCACTGTCCAGAGCGTTATCTAGTTCTGAGGTAGTTGAATGCCCGCTGGAGGTAACGGACGTAGATAGTTGTTTGAGGCCACAGTCTGGCTGCAACAAAGCATTTGCATCATGAGTGCTCTACGCTTCACACCACATGAATACGTCGGAAAATATTGTCCCTTGTGGGCAAAATAAATATGGCTGCCCAGCGAATGATCAGTCAGTCACCAGTACTATGGATTACTGGATAACAAACTCGCTTGGTACTTTCTCTCTGGTAGCGATTCAGGTTATGTCTCTCTTAACTCTTGACCTATTAACATCATTGTGGTGAAGGTTTCCACTGTGTAGTTCGTTGTTTACATGTTTTGCTTTGCCCTTGTCCTTGTCTGTGTCCTGTCGGCCGTCAATCAGCCATGTTTAGCTTGACTAACGCTTAGAGTCGTGTTCTTTTTTGTATGTGGCTCTTCTCCTTTGCGGCCCTAGGTGTTTCTCGTAGTAGGCTCTGACGCTTGTGCTGATATCCAGTACAGACAGATATTGCGGAGACAGTACTAAGCGGCTCACCCTACCCAGATTATGCGTATTGAAGTTGGACAGTGTTTTGACATGAAGGTGGGACTACTTCCACGTGCTGCCCAGCTGCCTTAAACTTACTCACACGAACACGACTTTGTTCACCTGTCGCTAGATTCTGCTTTGGTGGGGTGGGGTGGGAATTTCAACAGTGCAAAATACTGTGACAAATCTAGGAAGCAGCCATTGCGTAATCTTGTCAGCAGTTCTACTACAACTTTTAAAGTTTCTAATTAGAATCAACCGGCAATTTTAAAAGAGGTAGGATACGTCTTATGGTTGTACCATTCTGCTTGCCAGCAATGTGACAGTTACGATTATTAAATGCCCTACTCGAATTACCTCTCTGGGAGAAAGCAATTTATTCCCCATAAATTTGAAATGGGAGAATTGCCTGGATAGGCTAAAACAATGCTCACTGGAGTAGCTCTATGCGCTTCATGTGTAGCCGTATTGAAGGAAAGTGATTCATTCCATTTATATTTAGTTCTATTATGATAAATAATAAAATTGTGATTGACTTGCTCCGAAAAGGGCCGCTGCGGATGTCGTGGGATTGGGGCGACATGGTTAAGCGCGTTTTGAAAACAGAGTTGTCTACACTCCATGGAAGTAAAAGGCAGGCGTGTTATCAGCGACAAGAATCTTTGGGCGTTCAAATCTGCAACTAACTCCTCAAATGGTGAATAGTGATGGGTAACGTCATACCCCTGCTGAGAATTAGCCATGAGGAGGGACTGAAAGCATCAAATACCACAAATATAGATTTGTTTCCATTTCTGGTAAGTGGTAACGGTCACAAATAATCAATAAGCAACTTGCCAATTGACTTCTCATCCCCGTAAGAATGCCACCCTTACCGGGTATTAGGATTTGGCTGAGCAGATCTACAGTCCTGAAATATTGCGTCACATTACGAATGTCAGAGTGAAGATGGTGATAGGATTACTTGGATACAGTGATCTTTGAGCGGAAAGCCACTGGACGATAGATTTACAAAACATTTGTTAATATCGTTTAAGGAACATACATTGATACTTAGAGCATACAACAGGATTACTTATATCGTGATTCCAAATCATAATCGTTTTACTCAAATAAAGAAAAGTTAACATTACTAAATCACTTAAGAAAACTAGCAAGATTTATTAATTACATCGAGGCACTACCCACACATACTTAAAAAAAACCTTGTAATAACCACATACAATGACATCTTGACCTAAGGTCAATTGCTGCAGCTTCAGATTTGCGAAGTGGCCACCCGCTGTATTATCTTCAATCTAAGACAAAACCAGCAGCCATTAGTGCTCGCGAGTAGATAATAAATATGCACTACAAGGGTTGAACAACGCCAAACAGTAGCCCCTTTAAAATTTATTATTTAACTGAGCAAAATTTGTGGACTATAAAACATGGGCACTAGTCCCTTCAGCAAAGCTTAGGAAGTTTAAAGACAATGTTCTTACGACAAATAAAATTTTTTACACAAAACTGTCATTAGTCCATAGGAATTAATGCCTTATCGAAAATGAGCTGGGATGTAACTTTTTTTAATTTACAAGACACATGACCAATACTGAACCGAGACAAATTACAACATACATTTTTAGTTAGGGACTGCAAGTGATTTAAACTTCAGACACTAGCCCTCCTTGAAATTTTACCCAAAGCAGCACAAATCTATGGCAAAATGTGGTTATTCAAACTCCGGCACTAGTCAGTTTGAGCCACAGGCTAATAGGCCAAATTTCCTTAAGCGCTACTACGTAAGTAACAAGAGTAAAGAAATGAACAACCACATTGAGCAACACGACAACAGCTTCTTTCTTCTAAAATTTAAGCACTAAACATTTGAGCTTTTCATACTTGTCAGCCAAGAGAATAACCCACAACTTTACTCTTGGAAGGTATGAAACAAGGAAACGTGATAACTTACATAGAAATCGTCTTAGAAATACCAAAATTCCTCCTGCAGACGGACTGATAAATATTACGAAAAACGGAGGATACGAGATTTGATGGAAGACACATCTGTAACTAATCATAGACTCCAGTGCGATAACACAGCAGACTGTTACTGAATCTTTATCCTGGCAATTGTCCACTCTGAGTAATATGTTGGCAAATATTAGGTTTAGGATCCGTAGCCTGTGGTACGACCAAATCTTGAAATAATTCATGTGTCTCACTAACAATGACCAAATTACACTCACCATGATCCTCCACTGGTTCCGACGTCCTCCGCACTATCATTAAACATTCTACAGGTGACATCAGCCAACTGATTACCGTTACCCCAAATACGCCTAACCACGAAACAGAATGCTGAAACCCAGACAACCCACTTACTGTACAACCAGTCTAATGTGACGAAGCTAACACCCGACCAAGGGCCTGATTACCGGTATCAAAGGTCGAGTTTCTAAATATAATCGAAATTTTTTCGTAGTGTGAAGCACTGTCAGAGCCTCTAACTCGTAGAGCGAATAATTAACATCTATTTTTGAGAAGGCCCTGGATGCATATGCCACAGAATGGCGCTCGCCATCATACTCCTGTAATAACACAGGTTCCTCCCTCGAGTTAGAGGTGTCTGTCTGGAGTATAAAATTCTTGTGAACGTTGGGGACTGCTAAAACACTTGCTGTATTAAGGACCAACTTAAAGGTATCAAATGCTGCCTGCTGGCTGTGCGTCCGTTGAAAGGGGATGCCCCACATCGAAGCTTATTCAGTTAAGCTGCTAACTGTGCAAATCCAGGCATACTCTCAGGAATAAACTAATCATTCCGACGAATCGAGCGACTTTAGGAATTATTTGGCTGAGTAAACTCTCTAATAACTCCAGTTCGCTCTGTATTCACCTTGACCTTACTTTCTGAAACTAAGCGTCCCTAAAATGAGGTCTCTGGATGCGCTAAATTCACCTTACTAGCTTCCATAAACCTTCTCAAATCCTAACGCAAAGGCACAAGCCGATTTTCAGATGTGCAACTAGACACAAATACTCGTCCAAATAATTATAAACCAGGCGAAACTTACACTCATCCAGCACAGAAGCCAAAAGTCTGGAGAGAATAGCTATGCCAGTGGACAAACCGCATGTAACTCAGTTAAATTCAAGTAAGTTGCAGTCGGTACAAAATGCCATCAGTGGTTTAGAATCTCCAGTAAGGGAGATCTGGTGGCATGCTTAGTTTAGATCTAACATAACGAAAAAGCGTGCTCTAGAAAACGATGTAAAGCAGTCATGCAGATCGGCAAGAGGCACCGACTGCAGAACAAGAATGCGGTTTAGTACCATGTAAGCGTCAATGGGTCTGTAATCTTCGCCCCTAGGTTTGTGCTCGAGAAACATGGGTAACAAATAAGTAGACGCTGTCTATTTGATGACCCCTTCTTGCAAAAATTTACCTATAATCTTTCTCATCTGCTCCAACTTACGTGGCGACAATCTATAACAGGGCCGGCCGGTGTGGCCGTGCGGTTCTAGGCGCTTCAGTCTACGGTCGCAGGTTCGAATCTTGCCTGGGGCATGGATGTGTGTGATGTCCTTAGGTTAGTTAGGTTTAAGTAGTTCTAAGTTCTAGGGGACTGATGACCTTAGATGTTAAGTCCCATAGTGCTCATAGCCATTTGAACCATTTTTCTATAACAGGGCCAGCCAGCCAGAGTGTACCAAACTTCACGCGTGCAGTGTGTGCGATTCCTGTGCTAGCTGAGGCCCGGCCCGTCACTCGTCCTTGCTCGGTCCTTCTCGGAAATACCCGGAACAGCGCTACATTTCATTTAGCTTTGGGGTGCGGCATGTTTCGGTCGGCAAAGATTTGAGTTCGGCAGAATCGTGATCTCATTGCTGTTTACCCTTTGCTACTTGTTCGTGTTATGGGGGACGTCAACAGGCCCAGTGGTTGTTTGAACAAAAAGAAACAGTCTGTGACCTATCGTCACAATCCTTTAAAATAAATGGAAGTGACTGAAAAGGGGGATGAGATTTTTGAGTTTGCATAACGGAGGGTACTGCATATGGGCTATGAAATGACATTTCAATACCATGCAAAAATATTTTAAATGTTTAGTTGACAATGAATCAGCAAAAAATGACAATGATGGACAGATGGGATTCATTGTTCTACAGATCAAAAAGCACAGGCATGGAGCACAGGAAGAAACTGGTGGTACGAATAGTAAAATTTCTGAAGTCGCATGCATTATTCCATTGTCATTTGCAAACAGTGTTCAGTGGAACTGAACGAAGAGTATAGAGACTGCATATATTACTGCCAAGTACGTTGGGTAATTGAAAGAACATGCCTGGAGCGGTTTTTCGATTTAAAACTCGCTATTGTTGCATTTATGAAGGAAAAGGGTATGCAGGAACCAAAAGTAGAATATCCTGACTGGATTGCAGACTTCGCATTTCAAGTGAACTTGACTGCACAGTGCTCACAGTAAGACATTGGAAGTAACTTCTTTCTGATTTGATGGGGATGCATTTAAAAGGAAAATCGCGTTGTACAAGGGACACATTCTGCCAAAGATAGATGAGCCGTGTTGCGGCTCGCGTTGGTGCCGTTGGTAGGTTGGCATTGTGTAATAGCGACAGTGGCGTCTCGTTTTCTTCTTGTGTTTACTGGCGCCACTACGTTTGCTAGCATTGTCTGTCCATGAGTAGCAGCAGCAGCGGTTATCGATATCTAGTACCGTGGTACTATCTTTGGAAGGACGTCAAGAGTTTTCTGTCACAGGTGTGTCGGGGAGTCGGTTGGGACGGGGCAGCAGGGAAGGCCGGCATTTCGTGAACATGGCAGGACCGCTGGCGGCACGCAGGCACTGCCAGAACGAGGCGCTGCAGTTACGAGGGCCACAGCTTCGTTGTCCACCGGACCCAGGACGTTTGAGTTGAGTGAACATTAACCCAGCAGTGAAACCTCCACTATTTTGAGATCACGCCGTTGCTGCTCAGAGGGTCACTGAGACGAAGAGCAACGAGTGGAGTGTTTGGAGTTGGCGAAATTAGCCGTCCTCCACTTCTTATTATTAATCGTTGAATTCCTTGTGTTTATTGGTGAAGTTCAACCAGCGGCATTTTTCTGCCTAGTGGCCACTAACGCCCCAGTTACCTGCCCTGGAGGTTAGAGTATTTTCGCGACACTGTACCTTTCCTCGCCTTGCCGCTGCTGTCCAGTAAGGCATGTAGTTCGACAGCCTCCTTGATTGTGGTCCGGATATGTTGTTTCTTTTGGACTGCTTTGGTCGTAGTGGTTCTTCTGCTTCTGGATGTTCTAAACACCGGATTCTGAAGATGCAGTACTGTCTGTCAGTCCCGCTTTGCCTGGGTTATTCCGTCGTTGTATTGGTTATCAGACGTTAGGTAGATTTTGTAAGAGTGTTGGTCTGTATTTAAACTGTCACTAGGTTGCGTTGCCATCCGGTTAAGTGAATACAACTCTTGGCTGCCTGTGTCATCAGTTACGAAGTTGAGCGACTTTTCCAGGCCAATCCTTGGAGCACTATCTTGAGGCCCACTTCTCTCTTGGTTTGATCAGATTGTGATTATTGATTTTCTTAAAAATATTTTAATTTTGTGTTATTACTATTGGGGCCTTCAGCCGATAAGTAATTTGAATTTCTGCTCAATAAGGCCTTCAGCAGTGAATGCAATTTTTCTTAAGAAATTTTAATTAGATATTGTATCTTAATAGTGAAATTTTGATCATTATTTTTTATTGTCAACCTTATTGAAATTGGTTCCAAATAGAGTGTAAGTGATTAAAAAAACTGAGCAACCAATGGTAACTGAGCAAGGCCCTGTTCACACCGAATCTTGACTTTCCCTAGTCCCACGTTTCAACAGTCCAGTTCGCTAAGTTCACACGCGTTAAAGAAAACGCGAGGTTTGAAGAATTCATTGTGGCCTTGAAAGTATTACAAGAATAGTTTTATAAAGATTTTGAGAAAACTGTCAGTCTTGCATCTGTTTTCAAGTTTTTTTTGATACCGTTTGCCTTTTCAGTTGAAAGGGCCCCTGTACATGTTCAAATGTATCTGGCTCAACTACAAGGTAGCCTTTAGGGGCGTCGACTATTGACGTCAGTGGTGCACTGCTTTCCTCACGTCACTTCAGCGGCACATGAAGACGGTGGGATACGACTCACTGCCCTATGAGACGGTGGCTGCCACTGTGGCACTAAGTACCACTAAGAAATCAGCGTCTGTGGTAGCAGGCGTGGGCGACAGGTCGGCAGGCTGTGGCACCAAGTCCTGTGAAGAACTCGAACCCATGGCTGCGGCTTGTAGTACCCAGTCGTCTCGCTGTCCGGTGTAGCCCTGGTGTCATGGTGGTGCAGCTGGGCTCCAACGACGAGAGGTGGCCCCTACCTCAAAAATTGTTCAAATGGCTCTGAGCACTATGGGACTTAACTTCTAAGGTCATCAGTACACTAGAACTTAGAACTACATAAACCTAACCAACCTAAGGACATCACACACATCGACGCCCGAGGCAGGATTCGAACCTGCGAGCGTAGCGTCTAGAACCGCATGGCCACCCCGGCCGGCCGCCCCTGCCTCAAAAACCAGACTTACTTACATACCTCTGGTGTGCATTTGTTTCACTAAAACCTGTCATCTAGTCACATCACCCATAACGAGACACTTGTCCTTGTTGGTGACATCAGGCCACTCACTACACTGTGACTGCTGTGCAGTGCAGATAACCGCTGCGCTGAGCTCTCCTTGCGTCACAATCCTCTGTGTGTCTGTTACTGCGACCTGCTTATTGCAGCACTGGCAGCTACCGCTTGCAGCTGCTAAGGCTCTGCTCTATGGTGGCTTTCCCACTGCTCCTTGTTACTTTTGATAAAGACTTATAACTTTTACTCCAAGACTGCGTAACTGCACTATATTGCTCCTCTCCACAAACAGGACCTGGTCACTCGGGTCTTACTCTGTCCTGAATCTCCACTGCAGTTACCTTTAAGCTCAATCTGTAAAACAAGTACTTAATACTAAATCGCTTACTCTTCAGTGTTATGCAATTACTATATTAATCAGCACCTTCAGAAACCTTTCATCACCCACTCAGGGGATCCAATCTACAAGAAACGTGAATTACACCTGGAAGGGGTTTCCGCATGGCTTGTCGTTTCTAATACATAAGGGCTAGGCAGAGCAAAATCAGAGTCACCACAGGAACACTCAAGGTCGTAGTTACCTGTTGTCTACTATCCTGATACTGTTCCACATGCTACAACAAGTACTTTGCAGTGATCTGCCCCTCCTGTGTGGCTGTTATCCGACTTAATGAATGGTCAGGCTCTTTTTCCAGGTGTCGTTAAGGAATGCAGGTTTTTCCTGACAACACCGTTAGAGGCTCGTCTGGACAACACAGTAATTCCCTTCATAGTAGCTGGTCATAATCATTATCATCATACTCGTTAACGAGTATGAAATGTCTTTTGGTAGCGTCGTCTGTAAATGCTTTGGTGGCTAAATAGTCCTATTCTGGAGCCACAGATTCTCCCGCAGTAATGGCATATCCAGTTGGTGCTGACTGCATGGTGTAACAGGTTTGTTCCTCTCAAGAGCTCTTGTTCTCTTCTGCGATCTCTCGTCCTATTCTCCCGCAATCGTCTCTGCTTTTCAGAATTAAGTGTTCATTGGTGAACAATCTGTCGCCATTTGGATCTATCTAGGGCTGCAGTTACCTAATCATTTATGTTTATTTGACTTTTTGTCATATTTGACTTGAGGACATCTTTATATCGTTTTGTTTGCCCTCTCTGATTGCATTGGCCATTCTTCAATTAGAAGAACATAATTTGCTTAGGGAGACGGGAGTCTGGCATGTGGATGCTTTGCCCAGCCCAGCGAAGTTGGTGTTTGACAGTTTTTGCTTCAATGTTGCTGGAGTTGGTTTCTTCCAAAATGCTGTTGTTTGTTCGCCGATCCTGCCACTTTACTTTCAATATTCTCCTTAGAAATCGTTGTTGGTAATTTTCTAAGGACTTTAAGTGACATCTGTAGGTAGTCCAGGTTTCACATTCATAAATAAGTGTAGGCATGATGATGGCGTTGTAGACTGTAAGTTTTGTTTTCACACTCAAATCATGGTTCTCAAATACTCTTTTCAAAAGATGACCATATGCAGTACTTGCACACTTGAGTCGGTGTTGAATTCCTGCATCTATATTTGAATTTGCAGAAAGATGGCTTTCAAGGTGTGGAAAATACTCTACAGTCTCTAGAGGTGTTCCATCGACTGTGGCAACTGAAACTGCTGCAATGGTATTTGGGGCTGGCTGATAAGGACTTTTGTTTTGTCTGTGTTAAGCTCTAGACCAATGGATTTGTATGCCAGACTGAATGCATTTAGGGTAGTTTGTAGATCCTCCACTGTGTTTGCCAAGATAACTTTATCATCAGCGTACTTAAGTTCGATGACAGCTGTTGTAGTTATTTGGAATTTAGCTCGGAGTCTGATAAAGCTGAATAACTTACTATCAGTCCTGTAAGCTATCAACACCCAACGGTAGGTTTTCCTTAAGAAGGTGAAGTATGATTCCCACAAATATCGAGAATAGGCTAGGTGCAATAACACATCCCTGCTTGACTCCTGTGGTAATCTTAAACGCTTCTCAGTGTCCATTTCTGGCAAGGACAGAGGAATTCATGTTGTCATGTAGAAGCCGAAGTATTTTGATGTACTTTCCAGGACATCTATTTGATGACAGAATTTTCCAGAGTGCTTCTCGATTAACAGAGTCAAAGACTTTAACAAGGTCTATGAATACCATGTACAGAGACTGATTCTGTTCTTTAGATTTTTCTTCCATTTGTCTTGCACTGAAGATCATATCCACTGTGCATCGATTAGGTCTAAATCAACACTGAGATTCAGGGAGGGTTTTTTCAACCGGAGGAAGTAGACGGTTGGAGAGAATCCTAACAATGGTCTTTCCAGCTGTTGAGAGTAGTGATAATCCTCGGTAGTTTCCACAATGGGTCATATCCCCTTTTTAAAATATAGTAATAACAGCGATGTAAAACAGGTCTGCGGGTATTGTCTCAGTGTTCCATAGTTTGCTAATAAGGATGTGAAAGTTTTTGATTAATTCGTTGCCGCCATTTTTAAATAGTTCAGCCGAGATTCCATCCTGTCCAGAGGTTTTGTTATTCCTCAGGTGCTGGATAGCATCTTCGACCTCTTGAAGGGAAGGCGCATCACTCATATGGTCTTGAATGGGTTTTTGTGGTATTTTTGTAAATCTCTGTTCTTGAAAGTGCTCCTTCCACCGAGAGCCGATAGATGCCGAGTCTTTAAAAAGTTGTGTACCGTCTTTAGATCGAAGGGGGTTTGGACCTTTTTTTGGAGGGGCAACAGATCGCTTTTTTGGCAGCGTAGAAGGCTCTCCTGTTGTTGCTTGTTAATAAATTTTCCATTTCGATTGATTTTGTAGTCTGAAACGTCCCCTTTGAAAAATTGTACAAGACTGTGCTTAAACTGACACACAATATTTTTTTAGCGCAACGCAATCTGACTTTCAGTAATCCCTACAAGAGAATGGCCCTGACTAACATTAACCTATTGTTGTTGTTGTTGTCTTCAGTCCTGAGACTGGTTTGATGCAGCTCTCCATGCTACTCTATCCTGTGCAAGCTGCTTCATCTCCCAGTACCTACTGCAACCTACATCCTTCTGAATCTGCTTAGTGTACTCATCTCTCGGTCTCCCTCTACGATTTTTACCCTCCACGCTGCCCTCCAATGCTAAATTTGTGATCCCTTGATGCCTCAAAACATGTCCTACCAACCGATCCCTTCTTCTAGTCAAGTTGTGCCACAAACTTCTCTTCTCCCCAATCCTATTCAGTACCTCCTCATTAGTTACGTGATCTATCCACCTTATCTTCAGTATTCTTCTGTAGCACCACATTTCGAAAGCTTCTATTCTCTTCTTGTCCAAACTAGTTATCGTCCATGTTTCACTTCCATACATGGCTACACTCCAAACAAATACTTTCAGAAACGACTTCCTGATACATAAATCTATATTCGATGTTAACAAATTTCTCTTCTTCAGAAACGCTTTCCTTGCCATTGCCAGTCTACATTTTATATCCTCTCTACTTCGACCATCATCAGTTATTTTACTTCCTAAATAGCAAAACTCCTTTACTACTTTAAGTGTCTCATTTCCTAATCTAATTCCCTCAGCATCACCCGATTTAATTTGACTACATTCCATTATCCTCGTTTTGCTTTTGTTAATGTTCATCTTATATCCTCCTTTCAAGACACTGTCCATTCCGTTCAACTGCTCTTCCAAGTCCTTTGCCGTCTCTGACAGAATTACAATGTCATCGGCGAACCTCAAAGTTTTTACTTCGTCTCCATGAATTTTAATACCTACTCCAAATTTTTCTTTTGTTTCCTTTACTGCTTGCTCAATATACAGATTGAATAACATCGGGGAGAGGCTACAACCCTGTCTCACTCCTTTCCCAACCACTGCTTCCCTTTCATGCCCCTCGACTCTTATTACTGCCATCTGGTTTCTGTACAAATTGTAAATAGCCTTTCGCTCCCTGTATTTTACCCCTGCCACCTTTAGAATTTGAAAAAGAGTGTTCCAGTCAACATTGTCAAAAGCTTTCTCTAAGTCTACAAATGCTAGAAACGTAGGTCTGCCTTTTCTTAATCTTTCTTCTAAGATAAGTCGTAAGGTCAGTATTGCCTCACGTGTTCCAACATTTCGACGGAATCCAAACTGATCCTCCCCGAGGTCTGCATCTACCAGTTTTTCCATTCGTCTGTAAAGAATTCGCGTTAGTATTTTGCAGCCGTGGCTTATTATACTGATAGTTCGGTAATTTTCACATCTGTCAGCACCTGCTTTCTTTGGGATTGGAATTATTATATTCTTCTTGAAGTCTGAGGGTATTTCGCCTGTCTCATACATCTTGCTCACCAGCTGGTAGAGTTTTGTCATGACTGGCTCTCCCAAGGCCGTCAGTAGTTCTAATGGAATGTTGTCTACTCCGGGGGCCTTGTTTCGACTCAGGTCTTTCAGTGCTCTGTCAAACTCTTCACGCAGTATCGTATCTGCCATTTCGTCTTCATCTACATCCTCTTCTATTTCCATAATATTGTCCCCAAGTACATCGCCCTTGTATAAACCTTCTATATACTCCTTCCACCTTTCTGCCTTCCCTTCTTTGCTTAGAACTGGGCTGCCATCTGAGCTCTTGATATTCATACACGTGGTTCTCTTCTCTCCAAAGGTCTCTTTAATTTTCCTGTAGGCAGTATCTATCTTACCACTAGTGAGATAAGCTTCTACATCCTTACATTTGTCCTCTAGCCATCCCTGTTTAGCCATTTTGCACTTCCTGTCGATCTCATTTTTGAGACGTTTGTATTCCTTTTTGCCTCCTTCATTTACTGCATTTTTATATTTTCTCCTTTCATCAATTAAATTCAATATTTCTTCTGTTACCCAAGGATTTCTAGCAGCCCTCGTCTTTGTACCTACTTTATCCTCTGCTGTCTTCACTACTACATCCCTCAGAGCTACCCATTCTTCTTCTACTGTATTTCTTTCCCCTATTCCTGTCAATTGTTCCCTTATGCTCTCTCTGAAACTCTGTACAACCTCTGGTTCTTTCAGTTTATCCAGGTCCCATCTCCTTAATTTCCCACATTTTTGCAGTTTCTTCAGTTTTAATCTACAGGTCATAACCAATAGATTGTGGTCAGAGTCCACATCTGCCCCTGGAAATGCCTTACAACTTAAAACCTGGTTCCTAAATCTCTGTCTTACCATTATATAATCTATCTGATACCTTTTAGTATCTCCAGGGTTCTTCCACGTATACAACCTTCTTTCATGATTCTTAAACCAAGTGTTAGCTATGATTAAGTTGTGCTCTGTGCAAAATTCTACTAGGCGGCTTCCTCTTTCATTTCTTAGCCCCAATCCATATTCACCTACTATGTTTCCTTCTCTCCCTTTTCCTACACTCGAATTCCAGTCACCCATTACTATTAAATTTTCGTCTCCCTTCACTATCTGAATAATTTCTTTTATTTCATCGTACATTTCTTCAATTTCTTCATCATCTGCAGAGCTAGTTGGCATATAAACTTGTACTACTGTAGTAGGTGTGGGCTTCGTATCTATCTTGGCCACAATAATGCGTTCAGTATGCTGTTTGTAGTAGCTTACCCGCATTCCTATTTTCCTATTCATTATTAAACCTACTCCTGCATTACCCCTATTTGATTTTGTGTTTATAACCCTGTAGTCACCTGACCAGAAGTCTTGTTCCTCCTGCCACCGAACTTCACTAATTCCCACTATATCTAACTTTAACCTATCCATTTCCCTTTTTAAATTTTCTAACCTACCTGCCCGATTAAGGGATCTGACATTCCACGCTCCGATCCGTAGAACGCCAGTTTTCTTTCTCCTGATAACGACATCCTCCTGAGTAGTCCCCGCCCGGAGATCCGAATGGGGGACTATTTTACCTCCGGAATATTTTACCCAAGAGGATGCCATCATCATTTAATCATACAGTAAAGCTGCATGTCCTCGGGAAAAATTACGGCTATAGTTTCCCCTTGCTTTCAGCCGTTCGCAGTACCAGCACATCAAGGCCGTTTTGGTTAATGTTGCAAGGCCAGATCAATCAATCATCCAGACTGTTGCCCCTGCAACTACACGCAAGCCTCCCCACCAACGGCAAGGTCCATGGTTCATGGGGGGGGGGGGGGGGGGGGGGGCATTAACCTATACGTTTCTTCTAGTTAGCTGGCAGTAGTGGCGCTCGCTGTATTGCAGTAGTTCGAGTAACGAAGATTTTTGTGAGGTAAGTGATTTGTGAACCTATACGTTTCACAAATCACTTACCTCACAAAAATCTTCGTTACTCGAACTACTGCAATACAGCGAGCGCCACTACTGCCAGCTAACTAGAAGATTCAAACTACGGAAGTCACTAACTACTGATAGGCACAGTTAGCAAATGAAAGATTTTAATAGAGAACAAACAATGTATTTACCTTAATAGTCATAATATATATATCAGTTCATGACATCCATTCTTACAAATTTCAAAACGCCGCCATCTCTCTTCCCACGTCCACCACTGCTGGCGGCTCACCTCCAACTGCGCAACTCTACGCACTGTTAGCATCCAGCTGCCGCTGCCCAACACTACAATGGCAGACAACAATGCAAACCAGCCACAGACTGCACACGGCACAGCCAGTGATTTTCATACAGAGCGCTACGTGGCGGCGGCGTTACCAATAAAAAAACCTAAACAGCCTACTTACAAGTCCACCGTTAGGATTTATGAGCTCTGGTTTGGCATGGAGATAAGCCTGGTTTTTGTGCACTGATTTTGGATCTTTTGCCAGGCGTTGTAGGCCTTTCTTTTTTTATATAACACGCTTTGAATTTCATCATTATTTTCGTCAAACCAGTCTAGATATCTTCTTTCGATGTATCCAGTTGATTCTTGGCAAGCCGAAAGCATGCGGTTTTCAGTATTGACCAGTGTTCTTCAACATTTTCAGTACACTCATCAGGCAAGTTTTGCTTCACAGTGTTCTGGAAATTCTTTTAGACTTCCAGAGTGAGATTTTATTTCTGCAGCGGAGTGTGCGCTGTTATGAAAATTCCTGGCAAATTAAAACTGTGTGCTGAACCGAGACTCGAACTCACGAACTTTGCCTAGTCGTTCAATATTTAGCAGATGTTTTGCTTGTTTCTTTTGGTTCCACCGTTTGGGCGGCACTTGTAGAGCCATTACTGAATGGACCATTCGATGATCTGTTCAACAGTCATCAGCATGAGCTACTGTTCCTGTGATCCTCACACCAAGTCGGTCTCTAGACTGCACAATCACATAATCTATGAGGTGTCAGTGTTTTGATCTGGGATGTTGCCATGTGGTTTTAGATTTATTTTTCTGTCGAAAGAGAGTGTTTGTAATGACGAGACCGTGTTCTGCGCATTTAATCAGAAGAAGGGTTTCATTGGAGTTGCCATTGCCTATACCCTCCTTACCAGTTATACTTTTCCATAAGGCATAGTTCCTGCCAACTTTTGCGTTGAAATTACGCAGTAGGATAACTTTATTTGATCGAGGTGTGGTTGATAAAAGTCGGTCTAGTTGGTTGTAGAGCGTTTCCTTTTTATCATCCTCTGAGTCTAGGTTGGGATGTATGCACTGATTATAGTAGCTTTTTGGTTGTTCACGCCGGCCGGTGTGCCTGTGCGGTTCTAGGGTCTTCAGTCTGGAACCGCGTGATCGCTACGGTTTCAGGTTCGAATCCTACCTCGGGCGTGGACATGTGTGATGTACTTAGGTTAGTTAGGTTTAAGAAGTTCTAAGTTCTAGGGGACTGATGACCACAGCTGTTAAGTGAAATAGTGCTCAGAGCCATTTTAACCATTTTTTTTGGTTTTTCACAATTTTGAGACGGAGGGTCATAAGCCTTTCATTTATTCCAGAGGGCACTTCTTCTAGATCATCGACAAGCTGAATTCTCAGGGCAAACACCACCCCATGGATGCGAGTCTCATTTTCATCTTTCCCTTTCCAGTAAAAAGTGTAGCCTACACCTTGTTCTTTTAGTTGACCCTTGCCCGCAACTCTTGTTTCACTGGGGGCAACAATATCGATGTTATATCTTTATAGTTCACGTGCCACAACAGCTGTTCTTCATTGTGATCGGTAGTTATTGTTTGAGACAATGATAGTACGAACATTCCAGTTGACAATATATAAGTTTTGTTTCTTCTTTTTGTTTCGACCGCTTATGGTGTACCCTATGGACGCGACCATCCAATCAGGTAGTTGGTTGGTTAGGCTGACTATGTTAGGGCACCTTATCCAGCCCTTCCTCTTGCTGGATGAGCAGTGTGGATCCTGAATAGACCTGATCCGTCAAGGTGCACCACACAAGTTACTCTGCAGCCTCCTCGAGTAAAACGGCAATCACACGCCTGCCGCCTTGCCTACATGCCCGTTTGTCACTAAGAGCTTCAAAGATTACACAGTCCTGCTCCCGCCCCAACTTGCCGATCGCCTCAAAAAATGGTTCAAATGGCTCTGAGCACTATGGGACTTAACGTCTGAGGTCATCAGTCCCCTAGAACTTAGAACTACTTAAACCTAACTAACCTAAGGACATCACACACATCCATGGCCGAGGCAGGATTCGGACCTGCGACCGTAGCGGTCGTGCGGTTCCAGATTGTAACGCCTAGAACCGCTCGGCCACCCCGGCCGGCAATCGCCTCACGGCTTTCCTGTATTGGACTGATGGTATTGTCCTCAAAAAGACTCCTGTGCTTTTATTCTTTTAACGTGTAAATGTTCCTGCACAACAATTATATTATCACACGATCCCTGACAGCTTTGTGTTCTTGCACCAATGGCATTGTGACTACCACGACTGAGTCAAAAAAACTGCTGAGGCTTTTCGAGCCTCTGGGACAGGTTCTGGTGGAAGGAAGGGGATCTGTCCGGCTAGGTTGGACCTGCTAGTAGTAGATGCTAAACGTAATGTGAGTCCCATAATATCACATTACAGTTGATTAACAGTCCATCGCCTCACAATTCCAAGCGGTGGACTTGGCGCTTGATTCCTTTGTGGCGAGTGCTAATTCTAGTTGTGACTGTGATACTGAGTGGTCAGCGGCAGCCTTGGTCCGCTATTGTGGTTCATTTGTATGTATGAACTGAGGCAAGAAGAACTTGCGAGCATGTACATTAGCCTCGGATGGAATTTAAAGTGGCCTATCGACCATAGCATCATTATTATCCCTGTTTGGCTAAATTTACGAGGCCAAGAAGAGTTATATCAGGGCGTGGCTAACATCAAGAACCATGGTTGTTTTACTGCCAATTTTATAGCCACTGCAATTTGCCACAAGCGTCACCACCTTCAACAGAACTGTTGTCTAAATATGTACATCCAATGGACCAGGTATTATGTATTGAATAACAAGTTTTGTGAAACTTTCGGGCTGCTCTAGGCGCTTCAGTTCGGAACCGCGCTGCTGCTACGGTCGCAGGTTCGAATCCTGCCTCGGGCATAGATGTGTGTGATGTCCTTAGGTTGGTTAGGTTTAAGTAATTCTAAGTCTAGGGGACCGATGACCTCCGATGTTAAGTCCCATAGTGCTTAGAGCCATTTTTTTGGGAAACTTCTAACTTACGTGTGCACACCCATGATTATACCCAGTCACATTCCTAGACAAGGTCCTTTCCAAGTGAATTAATTCCGAGTATTCTGTTTTTATTAAACTGATAATTTTGGCAGTAAAACATTTTGCAGTTTTTATTAACTTTGTACACTATGAAGTTTTGTTAGACTTTTGTACAGTTGTAAATGATTTGCTATACATAATTTTTCATCTCAAAGTTTCCTAAAGTGCGTTCATAAGGAAAGCTTTTCATTAAACAAGAAGCTAAGATTAAAATATAAAGTGCTAATAGCTGTCTGTAAGAAAAAGTTATAAAAAGACGGCAGTATTAGTTCACGTTCAACGGGTCTGTAAACTTGTAATTGTTTGATTCTTTGTATATGTTGTTTTAAATGATTTTTCAAGTTGTGTAGTCATATACAAAGCCAGTTTGACTTTGAGTCCAATGGGAGACTAGTTTCTAGGTCCCCTTGGTAACTCTTGAACTAATTTTGCACTATTCATTGTAGTTGTTACTAAAATTACTTACCATTTCCTTAAGTTTGTGTGTTACTGTTTACAACTGATTATGGTTCTTCAAACGATACCAGTTTAAGACACCAGAAAGCTACAAAAGTTGTGTGGTAAATGATAGTAAAGACTCCTTCTGAGCAAGTGCAGCAATCACTTTTCTTATAAATAATAGCTGTACTGATCATTTGTACAGAGTAACTTCATGTGGAAACTTCTGAAGTTCATAGTAATTGATACTGTTTCAAATCATGATCTTTTTTGTGATAGTTAATTAAAATAATAGTAGTTCATGCTGTTGCCAGTCACACTTTGTTAGTAGATTCATATGCCCTTCTGCATTTTTAGTTATACTGCATAGTAGCTTTTGCCAACAGTAAGTATTACTATGAGACAGTGTGTACGGCTGCTTTTATTGGCTGTTCTATGTTCTGCATAAGGGTTAGCTGGTAGGGCAAGTTTCTCTATAATATAGAGAGTAACTGTGCTACAAAAGATTAGTTACGGTATCAAGTGAGGTTAGTTTTATTACCTGAAGTTTATTTCTGCTTTGCCATAAAACTTGGACCCCATTGCCTAATTAGGCTAGCGACTTTATGTATATAAGCCAGCCGCTGTGGTTGAGCGGCTCTAAGCGCTTCAGTTCGGAACCACGCGGCTGCTACGGTCGCACGTTCGAATCCTACCTCGGGCATGAATGTGTGTGATGTTCTTAGGTTAGTTAGTTTTAAGTAGTTCTATCCGTTTCCCCTTTGCTGTGGTTACTGTTTCACTCACTTCGCGATTACAGAACTGTAGTCTGATTCCTTGTCATTAGGTACACTCACGGTCAGGCTACACCATTCATAGAAGGTTAGCGTTAGCGACTGCCAGTTAGGTAAGGGCCGGTAGTGTTACAAGGTGACAGCGAGACTGCCCATGTATTGCTTGATAGGCAGTTTCTTGCTATATTCATTAACTCCGCTCTTGCATTGCAGAAACTGTCCTCTAAAGACTGCAAGAGCCTCATTATCGTTAGTCTTGCATCCAGTACCTGCATTCGTGTCTGTACTGCTACCAAATGCAGATTTAGAGCTCTAACTGAGACTCTGGCATATTCCAAGACGTTCTAATTCTACATCTGCATCTACATGACTACTCTGCAATTCATATTTAAGTGTTTGGCAGAGAGTTCATCGAACCACAATCATACTATCTCTCTACCATTCCACTCCCGAACAGAGCGCGGGAAAAACGAACACCTGAACCTTTCTGTTCGAGCTCTGATTTCTCCAATTTTATTTTGATGATCATTCCTACCTATGTAGGTTGGGCTCAACAAAATATTTTCGCATTCGGAAGAGAAAGTTGGTGACTGAAATTTCGTAAATAGATCTCGCCGCGATGAAAAACGTCTTTGCTTCAATGACTTCCATCCCAATTCGCGTATCATATCTGCCACACTCTCTCCCCTGTTACGCGATAATACAAAATGAGCTTCCCTTTTTTGTACCCTTTCGATGTCCTCCGTCAATCCCATCTGGTAAGGATCCCACACCGCGCAACAATATTCTAACAGAGGACAAACGAGTGTAGTGTAAGCTGTCTCTTTAGTGGACTTGTTGCATCTTCTAAGTGTCCTGCCAATGAAACGCAACCTTTGGCTCGCCTTCCCGACAATATTATCTATGTGGTCCTTCCAACTGAAGTTGTTCGTAATTTTAACACCCAGGTACTTAGTTGAATTGACAGCCTTGAGAATTGTACTATTTATTGAGCAATCGAATTCCAACGGATTTCTTTTGGAACTCGTGTGGATCACCTCACACTTTTCGTTTTTTAGCGTCAACTGCCACCTGCCACACCATACATCAATCTTTTCTAAATCGCTTTGCAACTGATACTGGTCTTCGGATGACCTTACTAGACGGTAAATTACAGCATCATCTGCGAACGACGTAAGAGAACTGCTCAGATTGTCACCAAGGTCATTTATATAGAGCAGGAACAGCAGAGGTCCCAGGACGCTTCCCTGGGGAACACCTGATATCACTTCAGTTTTACTCGATGATTTGCCGTCTATTACTACGAACTGCGACCTTCCTGATAGGAAATCACGAATCCAGTGGCACAACTGAGACGATACCCCGTAGGCCCGCAGCTTGATTAGAAGTCTCTTGTGAGGAACGGTGTCAAAAGCTTTCCTAATAACCTGTCTTGTTTGGCACGCTGCTCTCCAAGTTCACAATCTGTGTGGAATGTCACTACTGCACTATACACCAATGAACAATATTCAGAAACCACAAATCACAATACATATCTGTTACTCCCTTGGTCTCAATGCACGACGAGAGTGAGGTCTCTGAAACTCTCTCTCCTGTTTCTCTTCGTTCCGCATATTTCTCTTTGTTTCTCTACTGACTGAGCCGTGTCGGTTCCCTTTCCTTTACAAACTGTCCACCACGTTCGCTTGATTTCGCGGCTGCAGTACAAAATGCGCTGTTCATCTAGGGGGGTGTTGTTGGTGTCGCGATCGGGGAAGCGAGACGTTGCCGCAAGCCATAGTGAGCTGGCACCGGTGGTGCTTGGGCAGCAAAGACCTCTTCCTCTCTCGGTGTAAAGGGGATCACGTGTCTCGAATTTGGGTGGAGGCATGCTGATTCTGGGCATTGGAAAGTTAGTGTAGGTACAACGGCTTTCTGGAGACAGGCCTATTTCTAGTGCAGAGCTCACTCAGGTCTTCCTGAATTGATTAATTTGCCGTGTGGTAATGTAGCTGCCCATGGCAGGTGATTCGTGACCGCGGAATCAAACCCGCCTGTTGCTTGTTCGCCCAGTGTGAATTTTGTCTCCGAGAAAACCTCTTCGTGTCTCAAAGTGTAGATCGAACTTTTGAAAGTGTGTGGCTGAGCCTTGTCTCCGCAATATCCTTTCTTCCAGGAGTGTTAGTCTTGCAAGGTTCGCAGGAGATCTCCTGTGAAGTTTGGAAGGTATGAGACGAGGTACTGGCGGTATTGGAGCTTTAAGAAGGGGTCGCGAGCCGTGCTTGGGTAGCTCAGTTGGTGCCGGCACGGTAGCTCAGCGTGTTCGGTCAGAGGGCTGCTCCCAATTTTACACAGTCCAATTTTTTTTTTCACGATCCAATATAGCCACTGTCACGAATGTTGATGAGGATGGTTAAATGATGAGAACATCACAAACACCCAGTCCCAGGGCAGATAAAATCCTCAACCCGGCCGGTAATCGCACCCGGGATCCCGTGATCCAGAGGCAGCAATGCTAGCCCCTAGACCATACTTTATCTGCCTTAATTGATCTACCTGATTTACCAACGACTGTATGGCCCTCTCGCTGCCTCCACCTCACTCATATTTACGACTGAGAAGCAATACCTCGAAACAACACAAAACAAAAATCCGTTAATACACCAGATTGAATAGGTAGTCGCAGAGTTTTCTACCATCCTACTTTTCCTGTCTAACCACGAGCCACCTCGACTATTTACGTTATCTGGCCAAGTGCCCAAAACGATTACATTAAAGCAAACAACTGCTCAGACTTCGCAAAAGGGGAAGAATACCCAAACAAATTGTACTGTGTACAACGTAAACGCACTAAAAACTCATCTCTAGTCTTCTCCTTAAACTGTGGTAAGTCAGCCGGTTCACCCAGTTTTAAAAAAAGACCCTACCGTTATCATGCCCCTTGATCCTCGACTCATAATTGTCATCAGAAAAGAACAAAATAGCCTCGCTCACCCCAACTGACGATTCTGTAGGCTGTGGCTCGACAGCCGTGCTGTGGGGGTGGCGCACCCTCCACTGCTGATTGTGTCGGCGATGCCACCACTGGAAACACCATTGACAGCTATGAACGAATTTTAGTAACTATGATACGTAACGTACCAAGGCAAATACACCTTTTCTGTGGTTCCCTGGACGGCACTGACAATGGGTGGCATCTTCTGCCACTGCCGCTGATCTGGCAGCCCGCGATGGTGACAGAGGACCCGTTGTAGGACGGTAGCCTTAGAGGCCATGGTCACCGACGTCAGTAGCACACTGTTTTCCTCAGCATATTGGAGCCCTCACAACCTTTTGCTTCGCTCCTGTAACCGCAGTGGTGCATTCAAATGGAAGCCAGACTCACTGCCTTCTGGCAGGTGTAGGACGGCGGCTGACACTATAGTATCAAGTCGCACAAGGAACTGACGGTCGACGGCAGCAGGTGCAGACGATAGGTCGGCAGCCTGAAGCACGAAGTCCTGTGAAGGACTTTGTGCTGGCCGCAGGCGCAGCCTGGTCTGGAAATCATGGCTGCTACAGGCGGTGCCCAGCCGTCTCGCTGTCTGGCAAAGCTCTGGTGTCATAGTGGTGCAGCTGGACGTCGGTGATGAAAAGTGATCCCTGCCTCAAAATCCAGACTGATACCGCTCGTGTGCATTTGTTTCGCTAAAACCTGGCACCTAGTCACGTCACCATGACAACAGACTTGCTTCGTGTGGTGACAATGCCCCGCTTGCTACGCGATTACTGCTTGGCTCGCAGTCCTCTGTGTGTCCGTTATTGTGACCCACATGTTGCCACACTGGTGGATACCAGGTCGTGGCTGCTGATTCAATGATGTACGATGGCTTTCTCACTACTCCTTATTACTTTTGCTAAAGACTCATAACTTTTGTCCCAAGACTGCATAGCGGAAGTACAACCCTTTAAAATAGGCAACATCGAAGTTGGCATTTACATTATGTCCAGACCTCAGTTGGTCTAATATTCTATAACATGTCATCCTGGTTACCGGCACCCGACAACCTAGCTTCCCCATCTGTACCTTCTTTTCACTGATGCTTTCTGTTGAACGGACCAAGTTTTACCAGTAACTGGTCAATTACTAATTTTTTATTAGGAGTCAAAATGGTTCAAATGGCTCTAAGCACTAAGGGACTTAACATCTGAGGTCATCAGTCCCCTAGACTTAGAACTGCTTAAACTTAACTAACATAAAGATATCACACACATCCATACCCGAAGCTGGATTCGAACCTGCCGCGTGGTTCCGGACTCAAGCGCCTAGAACCGCTCGGTCACCGCGGCCGGCTTATTAGGACTGGTATTAACAACTCGTATATCTCCAACCCTGTTATAGAGATGATTAAGATTATATGGAATTTGGTAAAACTGAGAGCGCAACTAGGCACTATAGTGACTTGCCTTAATGTCACTCTGTAATCCAGCAAATAGCTTGACACATACATAGGGCTCTTCACTTACCTCACCAACCTTCTCTGCGGTGATCTGAAGTAGACAGTCAACGGCACTGTGGAGCCTCTGTATCAGTTTCGTGACACTGGCTTCCATTGATTGCTCACAGACATTAAATTCATAAATTAAATCTTGTTTGTTGAGATGTCTTATACCCAAAATCACAAATGCAGCCGTCTTACGCAGCTGAGTCAAACCCAAAACTTAAACAGTACAGAAGTGTATTGAAAGAATATATGTTTTAAGCACAAGTATAATTAATAATACATACTATTTAAACGTCTTTACTGGCATGATAACTGCTGCTTAATTCACGCAGCCTCACTCAGAAACTAATATCTGAAACTGATAGCGAGGATTTGACGAGTGGAAGGTACCAGGCAGCAGAAAACCTTAATTACACAAATCTCTCAATCTTTTATACCTACTTCACAAGTAATAAGAAACATCGTTAAACTTTAATCACTACACAAATTGAACCAAACTGACCAAGCCGTCTTGAAAACTTGAAATCATTAATAACAATGGGAAAGATGTTAATTTGAATTCTTGCACAATACTGAATTTAACAATTATAAAATACTTTCATTACAGCATTTAAAGGCGGCCGCCGTGGCCTAGTGGTTCTAGGCGCTTCAGTCCGGAACAGCGCTGCTGCTACGATCGCAGGTTCGAATCCTGCCTCGGGCATGGATGTGTGTGATGTCCTTAGATTAGTTAGGTTTAAGTAGTTGTAAGTCAAGAGGACTGATGACCTCAGCTGTTACGTCCCAAACTTCTCAGAGCCGTTTTGAACAGCATTTCGGAAGCGAGTTCATTCTTCGCCTCCAGTCATGGGCATAACTCTTCAAATGGTTGGATACAGTTCGATAGTACAACTAGAACAGATAAAAATTGACACCAACATACTCACGAGAGACAACTTATTAACGCAAAAAACAGGGAGCAAAAAAAAATCCTGACATTAAACTAGTCATTAGAAAATAAATTGATTAGCAAAGCAGAAAAGTAATTTCATTCCTCTAATCAGAATGTGACTGACCATAAGAGTGTAAGCCAATAGCTTACAACATTAAAGTTATCATATCATTCTATTTCTGTAGAGGAAACGTTAAATGCATTTTTAATGAAACTAGTAAATCTGTAAAACATCAGATAATGCAAATAGGTTAGCGTACAGAACTGTTTTACAAATGTTTTCTTCTTTCATTAGCACAACAGGTTGTGTAAGGCTAGTGACAATGCACTACAGTGTTTATATGAAATTGTAATTCCTTATAACAACTTGCAAGATGAAGCTTGATAATATGACTGATGATTAAAAAACTATTTCACAAAACTTAAAATGATTGTAGTAGGTAGAATCCAGCTTGGTTAAGTAATTATTTTCAGTTATACTAAGAATATACCGACGCGTCTAACAGAACCAATGCTCACCTTCATTAGCGCAACCGAGTGATTTCTCCAACATGCTTAAATTAGTTCAAAAACCTATCCCAATCTCCAACGGCCAAAACGCTACAAATCGTAGCTGCTGTCTCATCGATGTACACAGAGCCGGGTACACACCGTACTGGCTGAAACTTGCTTCGCTCAACCATACTTCAGTCGTATCACACAAATCATCAAATGATGCCAGATACATGGACCTATACTGTAGTTACAACAGATTAACCTTGTAAGATAGTATTCTGCAGAACTTGACCACCACTTCCGACAGGCTTGTGGCAACTTACATCAATATCGTCACTGCGCAATTTGCAGACATACTAGTTAGCTGCACCACCGCTAAGCACTCGCTGACAGAATATCAGTTTTAAATCACTGTGAATTAGGTATCTGGCTGACTGCTTGCCAAGACGGCGGAGAGAGCCCACCAGCACGGCGACAGGGAATCATAATGTCTTCGTAGCACCTCTGCCACGCCACCTAGACGAGTGCAACACCGCATACTGGCATGTGATCACATGCAAAGATGGTCACAATCGGTCTATCTCGCTCGAGACTGCATTCAACTGGCTCAGATTCCTTATCTTTGCTCGGTGTGGATGACTGATCAAATGTTTTCCGATTTTTGTACAAACCGATTTACTTTGCTCATAGTATTTTGACAACTAACTTAGTCATGTAGTTAAAGTGCTCGTACCGATTGTCTTGTGTGCAGTCGTCTCAGTGGCTCTACAAGTTTCTGATGATACCACCTCTCTGTATAAAGCTATTTTCTCTGCTATTTCATAGGACTATGGGTGTTTTCCTTCCTTCCAAGCTTCCCATTTGAGTCCTTAGAGCATTTCTGTTACATTTGTATACGGGTGTACTGACTTGTTATAATCCTACTCACTCGTCTCTATGTTCGTTTGATAATTGCTGTGATGCCTAGGATGAGATTTTCACTCTGCAGCGGAGTGTACGCTGACATGAAACTTCCTGGAAGATTAAAACTGTGTGCCAGACCGAGACTCGAACTTTGGATCTTTGCCTTTCGCGGGCAAGTGTTCTACCAACTGAGCTACCCATGGACGACTCACGCCCCGTCCTCACAGCTTTACTTCTGCCAGTACCTCGTCTCCTACCTTCCAAACTTTACAGAAGCTCTCCTGCGAACCTTGCAGAACTAGCACTCCTGAAAGAAAGGATATCGCGGAGACATGGCTTAGCCACAGCCTGAGGGATGTTTCCAGAAAGCAGTGAGGACGGGCCGTGAGTCGTGCTTGGGTAGCGCAGTTGGTAGGGCCCTTGCTCGCGAAAGGCAAAGGTCCCGAGTTCGAGTCTCGGTCCTGCACACAGTTTTAACCTGCTGTGACGCCTATTTGATAACGACACCAAAGCAGTTGCAGTAAATTATTTTCCAACCTGTCGCAAATCTCGCTTTTTTATTATTTATTTATTGTTCCGTGGGACCAAATCAAGGAGAAGTCTCCATGGTCATGGAACGAGTCAATACATGAAATTACAACTCGATAGTAGAAAGATGGAAGTGAAACATGGACGACAAATAGTTTGGACAAGAAGAGAATAGAAGCTTTCGAAATGTGGTGCTACAGATGAATACTGAAGATAAGGTGGATAGATCACGTAACTAATGAGGAAGTATTGAATAGGATTGGGGAGAAGAGAAGTTTGTGGCACAACTTGACTAGAAGAAGGGATCGGTTGGTGGGACATGTTTTGAGGCATCAAGGGATCACAAATTTAGCATTGGAGGGCAGCGTGGAGGGTAAAAATCGTAGAGGGAGACCGAGAGATGAGTACACTAAGCAGATTCAGAAGGATGTAGGTTGCAGTAGGTACTGGGAGATGAAGCAGCTTGCACAGGATAGAGTAGCATGGAGAGCTGCATCAAACCAGTCTAAGGACTGAAGACAACAACAACAACAACAACAGTAGAAAAGGATAAAATGAAATATAAAAAAACATATTCAGGCGACAAGTCGTAAGTTTAAATAAAGAAAATCAACAATTTGATACTGGTATTTGCTTAATTTTTTAGCTCTTCTAGGAGCTCCTCGACAGAATAGAAGGAGTGTGCCATTACGAAACTCTTTAGTTTAGACTTAAAAGAGTTTGGGCTACTGCTAAGATTTTTGAGTTCTTGTGGCAGCTTATTGAAAATGGATGCAACAGAGTACTGCACTCCCTTCTGCACAAGTGTCAAGGAAGTGCATTCCAGATCAAGATTTGATTTCTGCCTAGTACTAACTGAGTGAAAGCTGCTAACTCTTGGGAATAGGCTAATATTGCTAACAACAAACGACATTAAAGAAAATATATACTGTGAGGGCAATGTCAGAATTCCCAGACTATTGAATAGGAGTCGACAAGAGGTTCTCGAACTTACCCCACATATAGCTCGAACAGCCCGTTTTTGAGCCAAAAATACCCTTTTTGAATCAGAAGAATTACCCCAAAAAATAATACCATACGACATAAGCGTATGAAAATATGGTAAGTTTTGTATGCTTCTTGTCAAATTTGGTTTATGGAGCGTGATATGTTTGTTTAACTCACTAAATTACATATGCAGGGTGTGTAGGAGGAATTTCCTTATTTTAAAAAGATCATAAAACAGGAAGCACTGGAGCTATAAGTTTAATTTTATTCTCCTTTCTTTACACATAGATACACTTAAAGTTTTATTTCATTTGGTTTTGAAAATCATATTTTGAAGTTGACGTCTCTTCTGCTCAATGCATTTAGAGTGTAGAAATCGGAAGATTCGTCCATGTTGACAATAGCAGCACGAATATCGTTCCGCAGCTCAGCCAGGGTCCACGGATGATTGGTATATACCAAGGATTAAGGATAGCCCCATAAGAAAAATTGGCGAGCGCCTAAATCTGGTGAGCGTGTTGGCCGCTGAGTATAGATCCTCAACGAGACGAGACGATCGGGAAAGTGTTCGCGCAGTAGAGTTATCGACGTTCGTGTCGTGTGAGCCGTGACGTCGTCTTCTTGAAACCAGACATGTCCACCACATCCCTTTCTGCAGTTAACTTTCGACTGGACGAAATACCTCAGCCATCTGTACATAACGCTCAGATTCGTCCGTAACTGCCCTATAGTTCTCTTGAAAAAACATGCACACAAAATAGTCACACGTTCTATATACAGGGCTGCTCATGAGTTTCTCGGGGGTTCGTGCTGCTCCAGTATCGCATGCTTTGTTTTTTCACGCATCCAGACAATGAAAACGTGCCTCGTCGCTGAAAGACACAAGGACATCAGGAGTTCGTCTCACTGTGCGATCAGAAATTGCAAGAGCACCTGCATTTTTGCCCCAAATCGATTGGGGGAATTCAAAACCGCCAGCCTTACTTTCTCGTCGTTTTCTGGTGTCCTGGTGGTTCTTGAAGGTCCTAGTTTCTACTCCCGCACGCTACCGCTACCCATAAACGTTTACGCCGACACAACAATCGATTTTCGTTCAGGAACACTATCTGCAGAACCTATCTGGACGCTGGGTTGCATTGACCGAATGGTCATGGGAAAAGTAAATCGCCACAGCGAACACCCCCTCTTCTGTCGTCCACTACATGGTCTCTACTAAAGCGACTTAAAAAAAGCTTTGGGTCACGTCCTTTCGAATACGCTCAATCCCACACAACAATTAGTAACAGTTGCTGTGTAGACCGCGTTTCAAATAAGGAAATTCTTGCAGCGTATATGGAATGGCAATTTGGAATTTTGCAACATATGGAATAAATTTCTGCAGATACCCATGCATGTGCTACATATTTGTATTTGCCACATGTCATCGAGAAAACATCACAAAATAATTGTAATATACATTTGTAACTATTTTGCATCAAATTAGTTCTCGTGCTTCAGAAGTAGTAGGCATTTACCAAGCTAAATTTTTGATTTTGTTTGAATTACTTACTTGCTGACATGAAGTATTTCTTTCTTTCTTCGCTTGTACAGGTTGACAATTATTGAACTATATGAAAAAAAGTCATTTAGTTACAAACCACGGCGTGCACACACTTTATTCAACATGTAAACGTCACTACAGATATACGGATTTAGGTAATGACATGTTCGATATGCCTGCCTGCCATCGCTGACGATGATGGCAGGCACGACCCGCTGAAGTGTCGGAACATCGATGCCGTGGATGACTTCCTGAATGGCTGTTTTCAGCTCAGCAATGGTTTTGGGGTTATTTCTGTACCCCTTATCTTTAACATAGCCCCACAAAAAGGAGTCACGTGTGCTCAGATCCGCACAATTTGGAGGCCAATTGAGGTCCATGCCAATAGCCTCTGGGTGTCCCAGACCCAGATTGCCGTCCCCAAAGTCCTCCTACAGGGCATCAAACACTCTCCTGCTTCGATGGGGCCGAGCTCCGTCTTGCATGAACCACATCTTGTTGAATCAAGGTCACTTTGGATAATGGAGATGAAATCTTCTTCCAAAATCTTCACGTAACATTCGGTAATTACTGTGCCACCAAGGACTATCGAACCTATTATTCCATGACCGGACATTGCACACCACACAGTTACCCGCTGAGGGTGAAGAGAGTTACCGATCGCGAAATGTGGATTCTCAGTCCCCCAAATGCGCCATTTTTGCTTATTGACGATCCATCCAAATGAAAGTGGGCTTCGTCGCTATACCAACGTACTGATTCGCATCATGCCCTGCGGTCAAGCATGCAAACCTTTCAGAAGTTATGAGGATTTTATTTCATATAGTTAAATCATTTTCACCTTGTATGTATATACCTTAACATACCTTTTACTGGATAACATGCTGCTATTTTATGTGAAAAACAACTTTTCTCTCAAATTCAGAAAGTTTTACTTTACTGCCGAGTAAAGTTTTGTGGCACACTACTCGAATTTGACAGTAGAACAATGATTTTTAAGTTTCGCTATGTGTAATCTGTCTGATAAAACAAGTGAAGCAACAACAAGGGGAAGAGGAAACGAAATAAAATTTCACGAGTTGAGAATAGATGTGACGGTTATTTCAGTGATTGCAAAATCTATTATTACTGAGCAGCTACCTACCCACTGTTTTGTAATTACTTTAGTTGATTGTCCGTCGTGTCCCAGAAACGCTAGATTCCTGAAGGATAGAAGTCATGTGTATCGACTATCTATGATGTAAACTTTATTCTAGGTGGATTTTTACTTTTAACTGTTTGTCTGTTGCATTTTGAGGTGGGGAGTATGGAAAACCAAGTCAGTATCTCGATAGATAAATGTGGGAAAACCATCCAAAAACTACACTCCTGCTGGCCAGGAGATTGGGGCAGGGGACACTGACATGACATGCAAATTTGATCCAAATTTGGCTTGTATTCCTGTCTCGAAAACGAGCAGATTGTGTGCAAATCTTCTTTTTTTGTTTACAAGGTGTTTTAATTCCTCTGGAGTTAAGTGTTTTTGTATAGAACTTTTCCATTTGCGTAATTGAGATGGCTTCTTTGCTACTGATACTAATTATAATAAAATATATTAGTTCCTTATTAATTTTATACCAATTTTAAAAATTATCTTTAGCATGTTGTTAAATAGCCTCAAACGTTTCCAGATTTGTTTGCAAGTTAACTTATTTCAAGTAACAGTCCATAATGAACTGACAGTTAGTTCTCAACAACATGACTATTTCTTTATTTATTTTGAGTTTTATTTATCAAGAAGTCGTCCATCTGATTTCCACTCTACTGTTGTGTGTACTGATCACTGAAATAAAATGTAAAAGCCAAACAATATTCCCAGGCAGGTTTTCCTGTGAGTATTGAAATAATCCCTGTCTAATTAGTCTTTCACTAACTATTGTAGGTAGCCCAGCAAGGACACGACATGTCTTTGAAAATTCCAAAATTGAGTGTATATGTATACTGTTACACTTACATGTCACATATTATTGGTAATATTTCATCATATGTTTCCATATGGTGACCTCTGGAAAACCAGCTTACCTCAATACTTCTGAATTTGAGTTCTAAATTTAAATATGTGGTAGTTCTACCTTTCCCTCATTTACTCCTTACAGAGCAATGCTAGATTTTAGCTCACTGAACACTCTGTAAATCTTAACTATTATGAGTGTTTATATGACTGTTGGAATTGATGTGTTTGTTCTTCTGTAGATCGAGATTGAGTGTGAATGTAATGATGTAGTGGTGAGTTCAGTCAAAATGTTCTAATATTTATAATTTCAACCATGTAAGAAATACAAAAGTATCGATTTATTTTTACCTATCAATAATTAAATTAAACGAAGTCAAAATTCAGTGTAGATGCCGAGTACATTATGAAACATGTTGAAGTGTGTAAAGGTACTAAAATATAATGAGAAAATGCATAGCAACTGTAGTGTAGTTTATCTGCGTACTGTGTGTATGTAATCTCACACAACATGGTTTGCGATATTACCTTCTCACAGTGGGTACAACCTTGCATTGCACATTAGTATATATGTTATGAAATGTTATATCTTCAAAATTTCATTAAGAACTATTTCCTGCAAAAAGGGATCATAAAAACTAATATTATATTAAATAAAGAAATAGTGACATTTTTCTGATTCTTTAATTGACGTTTCATATATATGATATATAATACTTAATTGTATATAAACGTGAAAATTACGGTAAGTATAAAAGTTAAGAGTTCCACAAACAGGTAAAGATTAATTTAGTATCTTTCAAATCTATAAAAATGAATGAAAACAAAAAATATACATTTTATTGTCTGTAAATTTACCAGGTACCATATCTGCAACCTTTCAGCAAATGTTAGTTTTGTATGTGTTTTACCAACAATGTCACTTAATATTTATCAGCATTATCTGTATGAGTAATGTCTGCACTAGGTTTCAAATGGAAACCCGAATCTGTTGCAATTTTCCTTCGCACTGATAATAAGTACTGTTTGTATGCTCGAGGGCTGGAACTAGTATAAATGGCATTGGGTCGAGGTGCTTCAATTACAATATTATTACTAATTAATTTACTCGAGTCCCTAAATGCAATTGTTTTAGGTGCACGCCTAATAAAGTTTCCTCTGCATGCTGGAACATTGACGCCAGTAGATGTGTAGAGCCTGTCTCTATCCGACGACGACTGATATGGTAACGGTCTCTGATGTTTCTTCTGTTGATGATAGTTCATGATAGTGGTGAATATGTTTCCAAAACAACAATGGCCACTGTCGCTGAATATTGGTAGTGATGAACTGCTGTTTTCCACTTCATGTTTCGTTTTTGTGTGGTTTGGAAAAACAACAGAAACTTCGCCAACTGACATGTTCGTGTCCCAACTGTTTTCAGTTCCTTTTTTGTGTGTAGTAAAAAAGCTTTTCAGGGAAACTGGAGTTTTATCATCTAGCAAACAATTTTCAGGTCTTGTACCGTTTACGAGATGAGCCCAAGGGAACTGACTTCTAATACTGTTGTGCCTTGTGTAGACTGGATCTTCATCATGGCCATTAGTAGTATTTTCAGGATGATGGAAAAACTCTTGCTTGTCTTCTATTATCGTTCTGTTAGTCTGATGGTGATCAGGTGACTTGAGTCTGTAATGAGAGGTGGTATTTTTATTGTTTTGACTATTTAGTGGGCGAGTAACCAATGGTTCTGTATTAAGTGATGAAGGGAGGTAAGCATTCCCATGAGTATTACTACTGCGGCCAGATGGTACTTCTCTGTGTCTTTTGCCTGTAGCTTGTGAGCAGTTCTCAATAATGTCCAGGTCCTCTATCCCCGTCGTGAAGTTTTCTCCGTATGCACAATAGTCGGAGTAGCTTACGTGAGGAACTTTGGCTTCATGAGTGGTGTTTTTCGGCAATCTGCACATATCTGCAGTATAAGACTGTGTATCTATAGTTCCAACATGTAACTTTTGAGCTGAAGAAATGTTTTTTGGGTAATATTTTTCAGAGTATACATTTTTGTTGCAATCACTACCCACATTCGGCAAATCTGGTAACTGAGGCCGCTTGTTGCCATTTGCCACAGACACTTGTTTATTGCTAAGTGTGTAGTTTCTTGTTTCAGCAGACCTAACAGTCGCAGGGATTAAATTTTCGAATCTAGCCGTTTTTGCAGTTTGTGTGGCAATTCCATTTTCCTTTGATGTGAAAAGTGGCCTAGCTCCTACAACATATGATGTATTTGATTCAAAAGGTTCTTTTGTAACCAGTTTCTTCGTATTTTCCATCATTTGGGTTACTTCAGTAAGGTTCCTAAGTAAGGAACTAGCCTTTCTCAAAAAAGCCGATAGCGT
Source organism: Schistocerca gregaria (assembly GCF_023897955.1). Taxonomy (NCBI): domain Eukaryota; kingdom Metazoa; phylum Arthropoda; class Insecta; order Orthoptera; family Acrididae; genus Schistocerca; species Schistocerca gregaria. Next base: position 320,343,229 of record NC_064920.1, on the reverse strand, counting down.
GAACCAGGTACCGACTGCCCCTGCGTTACCCCACCCCTGTGTTGTTAGACTGCTGGCAGCACCCGAGCTCAGCCTGCTACCATGCAGCGGTGGTAAGTGGCTTCTCGGTTTCTTCCTGGACACTCTTTTCCTTGGAACATTTGCGTTGATCGCGGATACTGCTTCCTTAGCAGATTGTTCATTACCTGCGCAGTGACTATTTCCGTTAGATTCTGTTATTTTTGCGCTTTCGTGAACGGTTGATTTTTGCTGAACTGATGTCAATTCTGTTGGAACGTGATTACTTACGTGCGGAGATGAATTACCCTTTTGCTCGGAATTAAAATTTGGAACCTTCTTGTTGAAATCTCTGGATTCATTTGGCGCTGAAACATCATTTTTTACATTCGACGCGCATTCTGCCTTGGTTTGTTGACTTTGAAAGCTGCCTTCATTAATTTCATTGCCTGAAGTACTGAATGGGCTGCAGTTCTGACTATAAAATACCTCTTGGCCTTTCTTAAAACTTTCTTGCTCATCTTTGAATATCTTTTGTTCCATCGAAATGCTGGGAGAGCTTGATGTTTCATATCTTGTATTTTCCTTCTGTACTGAATTATCTGAATAATTGACATCAGATTTAGGTACTGCGTCTCTCTGCTTTGTTTCTTGGCTAGATATATGAGTTTGTTTTCCCAAACATACTTGTTTATTTTCATATGTACAATTAGTCTGTGTTCCGCTTTCACTTTTGACAGGGCTAAAATTGTTTCTTCCCATAGCACCGGAGCTCTGCGCTTGCTTACTCATTCCCATGATGTAAACATTTATACTGTCACTCATAATAGTAAATTCCACCCTGCTTTCAGGAATTTCTGGATTTGAAAATGGTTCAGCTGCCTTAGTGATGATTGTTTCCTCAACAATGTGCATTTTTGTACGAAAGTTGTTATTTTGAGCAATAATATCTGGATATGAACTTTCACCAAAATTCTGGTTCCCTTCTCCCTGTGATTTACCACTCGACTGTAATGAGGGACTGCTAGTTTTTGTCTGAGACTGCGCTGACTGGCTGGTTCTAAAATGTATGCTGTTGGCAGGGCTACGGCATTCAGATACGTCATCAGCTAGAATCGTATCTGATTTACGTTTTGTAGCACTGGTAGTCCCATTTGTTGGTTCTGTACGTGAATTACTGGTACAGAATGAAGGACGAACACCTTGTTCTTTAAATACTTGATCCTGATCATTCACATCACCCTGAAGCTCAGCCTCTTCCTGAGCGTTCACAGGAAACTGCATACTAGGAACGTCCGTGCATCTACCCATTTCCTTGTTGATGGAGTCCTGCGAAATATTGTTGCGTACTCTCGTATTAAATTCAGATACTGGATCAGTCATCTCGCTGGCAGGATTTGTAAAACCACCTCTACCGCACACATTTCTGCCACTTGTTTGTACAGGGTTTTTATTCATAGAACTGTTCTTGTTACTAGACGTACTATTTTCATCTGGAACAGTACTATGCCAAGAGACATGTTGAGAAGATATAAGACTAGTTTCGAGCTGAGGTGTGGAATGCAAACTTCTACAACAGAGACGATGTTCAGCACACTCGAAATGCTGCGCCGATTGCGTCGGCACTTCGTTTTCTTTATCCCCGGTCTGAAGAGAATCTAGTAGCTCACCACAGTGTCTTTTTCCTGAATGATGGGAAATACTAAAGTCTGGGGACACGACTTCTTGATTTTCTAACTCGCTCTCAAAATCTGTGCAAATATTAAGTGCTTTCTGCTTCTCTGTGTACTCAGTGTCGTTGGCGCATTCTTTCGTTACGCCAAATGCTGGTGTGTCAGCGTGGCTTTTAGTTCTGGAGTTACTCTTAGGATGTAAAGTTGTTAAGTTCACTTTTCTACAGTCGCAGTAGCACTCTTTCGTTCTGCAAGTGGCACTGAGCTGCTGAGAAGGCTCTCTCTGATTTCTTAAGAAAATCTGATTGTCCGCATTTTCAGCACATAAACAGCAATTCCTCGAAGACGGCGCTTCTGTAGAACAATGGCAATTGTGACTTTGTAAACAAGGCTGCAGTGTCCTGCAGCAAACGTGAATACTCTTGTCTGCCTTTTGAGAAAGGGTTGTAGCATTTCTATTGTTGGGTATTTCAAGTATTTGTGCGTCACTCCTCCGCAAACAGAAACCCTTCCTTGATTGGGTACGCTTTGCTTTTAAGAGTTCAGGCTCTTCATTTATTTCTGGCTCTATCACCTCCACGTTACAGGAAATGACACTTTGCTGTGATTCCAGACTGTCGTCAGAGAAGTTATCATCTTGCGTACTGTTCCGTGAGTGATTTACAATAGGCTGCTTGTCTTGCCATCGCTGCCTGAAATGAGGACTTTTTAGCTGTTGGACGTGGGCAGTCTCTTTTCTGCTTCTTGACAGAACATTGAGGTAATACTTTTCACACAGACTGGTTGTCCATTGAGCAGTATCTGTAACAGTTCCCGTGGTCTTTCTAAGAGCGTAGAATGTTAGAGGCGATTTACTTCTAGGAGTGAGGAATGAATCTAATGTGTCGGAAATTGTTTCTATGGCTTCATGCGTTTGTGTTATTTTCGCATCCGATTGTATGGTAGTATCTTTCACTTCAATGAGTGGAGTATCAACGGCAGACACGTAAGTGTTCACTGCCACGTCAGTAGTTGTCTGTACGCCTACAGTCGTACTGAAAGAACTGTATTCGGTGTTTGTTCCAGAGTCTTGCATCCAACTTGTCTGCACTGAACTCTCAGCATGTCTTGTCGGGTAACACTTCACAATATCGCAAGATAAATTGTTTGCTTGCGTACCAACATGTTTAGAAAAGTCCCAACAGGTCTCCCGCGAATTTGTTGCATCGGTATGTAAGGGACACAAAATAACTTTACACAAGGATCTTGAATTGGATGACTGCGCCACAGGATGACAAGCACATCCATAATAATCGCGGAAACGAGACTTATCTGGTGTGAAGTCGTCGGTATAATTAACACTCTCTTCAGAGACGCTTAGAGTGTCTGACTGGCCATCGTGGTCTGCAGACGCTGTTGAAACCGAGGCTTCCTTATGTAAGACAGTTCTTTGGGATTTCCTGAAACAGGCACATCTGACACATTTGAGTCTATTTTGAAGGCTTACACAGCTCTCTAAGTCCGTATTGACTGCAGCTTCTTTGTGTAGCGTAACCGATGTGGAGTCGTCAGTGTGCAGACAAATGTCTGCTGTTCTAGTGATGCCTGAGGAGCAAGTATTAACACCGACCTCCTTCACGCGTAACGTGGGCATAATGTCTGTTTGGGTATCCATGTTCTTCACTTTCTTCTGAACATTCATCGCTCGCTTACTAATCTCCTGCAGTTTAGCGCGCGCCCTAGAACACAATTTCAGTTCCTCTGGTTCGTCGTCCTCGTCTTCAAATTTTTCTTCCTTCACAGGTTCCTCCTGCTCTAGCTTAATGTCAGGCCTCTTCTTCGTCGTGTATAATCTCCTAGTTACAGCCGCCACTATTTCTGCTCGTCTGACGTCCTTTTTAGGTTTCCTTGAGTGAGAGTGGCCTTTGTTCTCCAGGGACGTTTCAGGGACACTGGATTTCCTTTCCGTGAGCCGAAGTTGCCTCGCGTTAATGTTAGTCTGACTGCCGGATAAGGATGAGCAATACTTCCTGTTCAGCATTGTATCATGGCCCTCGGTCGAATTCACCGAAGTCTTCGAACTACTTGCTGTATGACCCGAATGATCTGTTGAGCTACCATTGGATGACAGCATTTCATGAGAAAAATATAAATCACATTTTTGTGCGTCCGCACTACCACTTTCAAAGTTTTGCAGCGGGAATTGTAGATCTGAACCTACTAAGTCCAAAGAGTTACAAGCACGTTTCAGTCTGTTTAACCTAAGAGCAGTTCTGGAATCGGTCGCTTTGGATTCAGCACACATCTGGCTACGTTCTAAAAATTTAACAGCTCTAAGTGTGTCTCTGGCATCACAGCATCAGTTCGTCTTATGGAAGCTGCTTCTGTTAGGACTTCAGTCGCACGTGATGAAACGTGCTGTGCCGTTTCTCTTGTCCACTGGCTTCCGTCACCACTTTCTGCGGCTGCAAACAGATTGTCCCATTGACAATCGCATCCTCAGTGATATTTTGCCGCACCTGCAAAACGAAAGTCATAACACTCAACATACATGGAATGCCCAATATCAGATGATCACTTTTAACATTGTTTTAACATCGAGAATGGTACATGACTGTTAGTCACTTATTTTTAGGTAGATGGAAATACGGCTGTCACATAAGAATCGATAAGCGAAATGGTCAGTATTTAGAACGGAATTAACGTTACGAACAAATCAAATAAGTGCAAAACTAAAGAGAGAATAACGTGGTTTAGCCTCTGGAGCACAAGAAACCAGTGTTCTTTTTTCATCACTCGAAGTGCATTGGACAGATTTTTATGACACATTCATCATTTGCGTGAGCCGTTTTATATTTATTCTACTAAATAAGACGGAATGACAAGGAATAAGAAGTGCAGATAATGACTAGTTCCGGTCATATTTAGCAGGTAGGCACGGAGAGTAGAGGCGACACAAACCTAAAATGAAACTGAACATTTTAATGAAACACCATCAGACTCAAAATACACTACTGGCCATTAAAATTGCTACACCACGAAGATGACCTGCTACAGACGCGAAATTTAACCGACAGGAAGAAGACGCTGTGATATGCAAATGGTTAGCTTTTCAGAGCATTCACACAATGTTGGCGCCGGTGGCGATACCTACAACGTGCTGACATGAGGAAAGTTTCAAACCGATTTCTCCTACACAAACAGCAGCTGACCGGCGTTGCCTGGTGAAATATTGTAGTGATGCCTCGTGTAAGGAGGAGAAATGGGGACCATCACGTTTCCGACCTTGATACAGGTCGGATTGTAGCCTAACGCGATTGCGGTTTATCGTATCGCGACATTGCTGCTCGCATTGGTCGAGATCCAATGACTGTTACCAGAATATGGCATCGGTGGGTTCAGGAGGGTAATATGGAACGCTGTGCTGGATCCCAACGGCCTCCTATCACTAGCAGTCGAGATGACAGGCATCTTATCCGCATGGCTGTAACGGATCGTGCAGCCACGTCTCGATCCCTGAGTCAACAGAAGGGGACGTTTGCAAGACAACAATCATCTGCACGAACAGTTCGACGACGTTTGCAGCAGCATGGACTATCAGCTAGGAGACCATGGCTGCGGTTACCCTTGACGCTTCATCACAGACAGGAGGGCCTGCGATGGTGTACTCAACGACGAACCTGAGTGTACGAATGGCAAAACGTCGTCTTTTCGGATGAATCCAGGTTCTGTTTACAGCATCATGATGGTCGCATCCATGTTTGTCGACATCGCGGGTAACGCACATTGGAAGCAACTATTCGTGTGGCGTATCACCCGGCGTGATGGTATGGGGTGCCATTGGTCACACGTCTCGGTCACCTCTTGTTCGCACTGAGGGCATTTTGAACAGTGGACGTTACATTTCAGATGTGTTACGACCCGTGGCTCTACCCTTCATTCGATCCCTGCGAAATCCTACATTTCAGCAGGATAATGCACGACTGCTTGTTGCAGGTCCTGTACGGGCCTTTCTGGATACAGAAAATGTTCGATTGCTGCCCTGGTCAGCACATTCTCCAGATCTCTCACCAATTGAAAACGTCTGGTCAATGGTGACCGAGCAAATGGCTCGTCACAATACGCCAGTCACTACTCTTGATGAACTGTGGTACCGTGTTGAAGCTGCATGGGCAGCTGTACCTGTACACGCCATCCAAGCTCTGTTGGACTCAATGCCCAGGCGTATCAAGGCCGTTATTACGGCCAGAGGTGATTGTTCTGGGTACTGATTTCTCAGGATCTATGCACCCAAACTGCGTGAAATTGTAATCACATGTCAGTTCTAGTATAATACATTTCTCCAATGAATGCGCATTTATCATCTGCATTTCTTCTTCGTGTAACAATTTTAATTGCCAGTAGTGTACATTAATACATAAATTCTTGTAAATACACTGACAGAAAAACTCGCAACACCAAGAGAGGGCTTTGTGACATAAAACAAAGTTGGTAGACGCGTTTATACGTTTCAAAGATGATGTCTATTCAAATTTCGCTTCAGTCTCATAAGAGAGGAGCTATTAGCACCATTATTGGAATTCAAATCATATTTATTTTAATTACACGCTGTAACGGTTGTGAGCTTTAGTTACCTGTGAGATTGAACGTGATGAAATGGCTCTGAGCACTATGCGACTTAACTTCTGAGGTCATCAGTGGCCTAGAACTTAGAACTAATTAAACCTAACTAACATAAGGACTTCACACACATCCATGCCCGAGGCAGGATTCGAACCTGCGACCGTAGCGGTCCCTCGGTTCCAGACTGTAGCGCCTAGAACCGCACGGCCACTCCGGCCGGCCTTGGACGTGGTGAGTTCATCTTAGTCAAGGATACCTTTAAGGCGACAAAGACGCTGTTATCAAGACCTCACTGAGTCTGAACCAGGTCGTGCAACAGGGCTACCAGAAGCTGGATGTTTCTTCTGCGATACTGCAGAAAGACTTGCCAGGAATGTGGCTACTATGGAAGACTGCTCGCAGTGGTGGTCTTGAGAATGTACGGTCGCAGGAAAACCGGGTTCCGGACGGCCACATAGCATAACCGAGAGGAAGACCATCATGTTTGGCGTGTGGCTCTTGCGCATCACACTGCATTTGCCGCAGCACTTTGAGCACCAGTTGGCGCCACAGTGACACAACGAACTGTTCATATCGGTTACTGCAAGGATTGCCGCGAACCAGCTGCCCTGTAATGCGCATCCCACTGACCCCAGACCACCGCCATACGCGATTTCAGTCGTGTCAAATGAGACCTCATTGGAGGGCGAGAGGGGGGGGGGGGGGGTCTTTGTGTTTCATGACGTAAGGTGGTTCTGCCTTCGGTGTGTTGATTAGGAGGAGGCAGGCAAAGGCTGCGACCAATCTGTCTGCGTGCTAGGCACATTGGACTTACACCAGGTGTTATGGCCTGGGATGCGATTACGTGTGACACAGGAACACTCACGTGGTTGTCCCATTTACTCTGACTGCAAATTTGTACGTCAGTCTGGTGATTCGACCTGCTGTGCTGCCACTCATGAACTGCGTTCCAGGTTTTTTTCCCCCCACATACCGCTGTTGTAACCCAAGACGCTCTGCAGAGTGTCGGCTGCTGCCTTGGCCTTCTCGATCACCAGAGCTGACTCGAATCGAGTATATATGGAGCATCATCGGACGACAACTCCACCGTCATCCACAACTGCGCCTGTCCTGACCGACCAAGTGCATAGAACTTCTTCACAAACTGACATCCGGCACCTGTAAAACACATCACATGCACGTTCGAATGCTTGCATTGAACATTGTAGTGGTTACACCCGTTACTAATGTATGAGCATTTCACATTTGTAAACCTTTATCTCGCCATTACAGTAACCCGTGATCTTGCAAAGTTAATCACTTAAATATGTAACCTAGAGAAACGTATTCCGGAAATTTCATTGTTGTTGTTGTTGTCTTCAGTCCTGAGACTGGTTTGATGCAGCTCTCCATGCTACTCTATCCTGTGCAAGCTGCTTCATCTCCCAGTACCTACTGCAACCTACATCCTTCTGAATCTGCTTAGTGTACTCATCTCTCGGTCTCCCTCTACGATTTTTACCCTCCACGCTGCCCTCCAATGCTAAATTTGTGATCCCTTGATGCCTCAAAACATGTCCTACCAACCGATCCCTTCTTCTAGTCAAGTTGTGCCACAAACTTCTCTTCTCCCCAATCCTATTCAATACCTCCTCATTAGTTACGTGATCTATCCACCTTATCTTCTGTATTCTTCTATAGCACCACATTTCGAAAGCTTCTATTCTCTTCTTGTCCAAACTAGTTATCGTCCATGTTTCACTTCCATACATGGCTACACTCCAAACAAATACTTTCAGAAACGACTTCCTGATACATAAATCTATATTCGATGTTAACAAATTTCTCTTCTTCAGAAACGCTTTCCTTGCCATTGCCAGTCTACATTTTATATCCTCTCTACTTCGACCATCATCAGTTATTTTACTTCCTAAATAGCAAAACTCCTTTACTACTTTAAGTGTCTCATTTCCTAATCTAATTCCCTCAGCATCACCCGATTTAATTTGACTACATTCCATTATCCTCGTTTTGCTTTTGTTAATGTTCATCTTATATCCTCCTTTCAAGACACTGCCCATTCCATTCAACTGCTCTTCCAAGTCCTTTGTCGTCTCTGACAGAATTACAATGTCATCGGCGAACCTCAAAGTTTTTACTTCGTCTCCATGAATTTTAATACCTACTCCAAATTTTTCTTTTGTTTCCTTTACTGCTTGCTCAATATACAGATTGAATAACATCGGGGAGAGGCTACAACCCTGTCTCACTCCTTTCCCAACCACTGCTTCCCTTTCATGCCCCTCGACTCTTATTACTGCCATCTGGTTTCTGTACAAATTATAAATAGCCTTTCGCTCCCTGTATTTTACCCCTGCCACCTTTAGAATTTGAAAAAGAGTATTCCAGTCAACATTGTCAAAAGCTTTCTCTAAGTCTACAAATGCTAGAAACGTAGGTTTGCCTTTTCTTAATCTTTCTTCTAAGATAAGTCGTAAGGTCAGTATTGCCTCACGTGTTCCAACATTTTGACGGAATCCAAACTGATCCTCCCCGAGGTCTGCATCTACCAGTTTTTCCATTCGTCTGTAAAGAATTCGCGTTAGTATTTTGCAGCCGTGGCTTATTAAACTGATAGTTCGGTAATTTTCACATCTGTCAGCACCTGCTTTCTTTGGGATTGGAGTTATTATATTCTTCTTGAAGTCTGAGGGTATTTCGCCTGTCTCATACATCTTGCTCACCAGCTGGTAGAGTTTTGTCATGACTGGCTCTCCCAAGGCCGTCAGTAGTTCTAATGGAATGTGGTCTACTCCGGGGGCCTTGTTTCGACTCAGGTCTTTCAGTGCTCTGTCAAACTCTTCACGCAGTATCGTATCTCCCATTTCGTCTTCATCTACATCCTCTTCTATTTCCATAATATTGTCCTCAAGTACATCGCCCTTGTATAAGCCTTCTATATACTCCTTCCACCTTTCTGCCTTCCCTTCTTTGCTTAGAACTGGGCTGCCATCTGAGCTCTTGATATTCATACACGTGGTTCTCTTCTCTCCAAAGGTCTCTTTAATTTTCCTGTAGGCAGTATCTATCTTACCCCTAGTGAGATAAGCTTCTACATCCTTACATTTGTCCTCTAGCCATCCCTGTTTAGCCATTTTGCACTTCCTGTCGATCTCATTTTTGAGACGTTTGTATTCTTTTTTGCCTGCTTCATTTACTGCATTTTTATATTTTCTCCTTTCATCAATTAAATTCAATATTTCTTCTGTTACCCAAGGATTTCTAGCAGCCCTCGTCTTTGTCCCTACTTTATCCTCTGCTGCCTTCACTACTACATCCCTCAGAGCTACCCATTTTTCTTCTACTGTATTTCTTTCCCCTATTCCTGTCAATTGTTCCCTTATGCTCTCTCTGAAACTCTGTACAACCTCTGGTTCTTTCAGTTTATCCAGGTCCCATCTCCTTAATTTCTCACATTTTTGCAGTTTCTTCAGTTTTAATCTACAGGTCATAACCAATAGATTGTGGTCAGAGTCCACATCTGCCCCTGGAAATGTCTTACAACTTAAAACCTGGTTCCTAAATCTCTGTCTTACCATTATATAATCTATCTGATACCTTTTAGTATCTCCAGGGTTCTTCCACGTATACAACCTTCTTTCATGATTCTTAAACCAAGTGTTAGCTATGATTAAGTTGTGCTCTGTGCAAAATTCTACTAGGCGGCTTCCTCTTTCATTTCTTAGCCCCAATCCATATTCACCTACTATGTTTCCTTCTCTCCCTTTTCCTACACTCGAATTCCAGTCACCCATTACTATTAAATTTTCGTCTCCCTTCACTATCTGAATAATTTCTTTTATTTCATCGTACATTTCTTCAATTTCTTCATCATCTGCAGAGCTAGTTGGCATATAAACTTGTACAACTGTAGTAGGTGTGGGCTTCGTATCTATCTTGGCCACAATAATGCGTTCACTATGCTGTTTGTAGTAGCTTACCCGCATTCCTATTTTCCTATTCATTATTAAACCTACTCCTGCATTACCCCTATTTGATTTTGTGTTTATAACCCTGTAGTCACCTGACCAGAAGTCTTGTTCCTCCTGCCACCGAACCTCACTAATTCCCACTATATCTAACTTTAACCTATCCATTTCCCTTTTTAAATTTTCTAACCTACCTGCCCGATTAAGGGATCTGACATTCCACGCTCCGATCCGTAGAATGCCAGTTTTCTTTCTCCTGATAACGACATCCTCCTGAGTAGTCCCCGCCCGGAGATCCGAATGGGGGACTATTTTACCTCCGGAATATTTTACCCAAGAGGATGCCATCATCATTTAATCATACAGTAAAGCTGCATGTCCTCGGGAAAAATTACGGCTGTAGTTTCCCCTTGCTTTCAGCCGTTCGCAGTACCAGCACAGCAAGGCCGTTTTGGTTAATGTTGCAAGGCCAGATCAGTCAATCATCCAGACTGTTGCCCCTGCAACTACTGAAAAGGCTGCTGCCCCTCTTCAGGAACCACACGTTTGTCTGGCCTCTCAACAGATACCCCTCCGTTGTGGTTGCACCTAAGGTACGGCCATCTGTATCGCTGAGGCACGCAAGCCTCCCCACCAACGGCAAGGTCCATGGTTCATGGGGGGGGGGGGGGGGGGGGGGGGGGGGGGGGAAATTTCATTACTCTACATTAATTACTTTTTGGTATTGCGCTTTTTCCGTCAGTGTATATTCTTTACCGTTAATTCGATGAACGTTCTTTAACTTTGTTTTAAATATATATAGTTTGCATGTTCTTTGTGTGCACTAGCATAACGAAATGTTTCGTGGGTGTTACTTCAAAATTTAAATTCAGAGATCTATTTGAAACTGGAATTATGGCATTAAATTCTTTAACACCTACAGAAAAACTGAAAGCAAGAGAATATCGTAGCACTTTCCATTTTTTTTTTAACATTAAAAGCTACAAGAATGCGTCTCAGGCGAACAAAAGGAAGAGGCGACAGTGTGTGATGAGGATTGTCAACTGATCCAGCCGTGTAAGTGTACCCAAAACACACAATAACCGCAAAATAAGGCTGGGACAAATTAAAACGGGTAAGTGAAGTCTCAGACTTTACAGACGAATTGGTTTGATAATTAAGCTCCTCAAAACTCGAACTGAGAACTGTACACCAATAGAAGAACACGTATCCAAAACATTTTCCTCTTCTAATAAGTTAAACGCCTTGACCTTTGAAGGGAAAGATGCATGGGTAGGATGCATTTTATTGGCAGGCTTATCGGATGACTACAAACCAACGATTATGGGCCTAGAGACTCACTACACCAATAACAGATGATGATGATGTTTGGTTTGTGAGGCGCTCAACTGCGCAACATCAGCGCCCATACAAAGCCCAAATTTTTACACAGTCAATCTTTTCACAATCTAATCTAGTCACTCTGACAAATGATAATGATGATGAAATGATGAGGACAACACAAACACCCAGTCCCCCAGCAGAGAAAATCGCCAACCCGGCCGGGAATCGATCCCGGGACCCCGTGATCCATAGGCAGCAACACTAGCCCCTAGACCACCAATAACAGAGATTCTGTTAAAACTCGCACACAGTTTTTGAGGTACGGAGATGCTGTAATTGTAATAAAGATGGTCAATTTGCAAGAACCTGTCGAAGCGAAACCAAGGGAAAAGTAACAGGTTATCGGAAGGGACTTCAAATTACAGGACATTCTTCACGACAACAGGTACAGCCAAAAGTATTGACTCGTATAATGACTCTGATGCTTCAGCACACATGTCTAAATCTTCGTGCGAAATAAATTCATTTAGGTCGATGTTAACTTCACGAGTGGTAGTGGCAAATAATGGGAATTCACCCGTTGCAGGAACTGGTGACGGAAATGTTGATGCACTGGCTGACAGAGAACAGACAAAAATTGTAGTAACATATGTTCCTTATGTGCCATTTTTAAACAGGAATTCAAGTTCTGTAAATAAGATAGTGGAAAAGGGATATTCCATCACTTCCGATAAATGAGACTGTCGCATTTACGAAAATAAAAAGCATCTATTTGCAACAGCAACGGTTCATAATGGCATGTACAAATTGAACCATCAAGATAATCATTAAGTTGAAGCCATGTCCGAATTACTATTAAATGACACGAACCTGTGGCGTAGGCGATTAGGATATTTGAGTCCTGACGATATTGAAACTTTGGACGAAAGTATGGCTTTTGGCATCATACATGCACAAGCTATTGATTCTGCATGTGGTAGGTGCTTGGAAAATAAACATATCAGGTTACCTTCCCAGCATTATATCCTTGAATTATTGTTTTCGACTTGTGTGGACCGAGGGAAACAAGATCAATTGCAGGTATTAGATATTTTCTGTCACTAATAGATGACTATTCGAGAAAGACAATTGTGCACACACTAAGTGATGAACCGGAAATTATCAGAGATTTCAAGAGGTTAGTGGAAAGATAGAATGACAGCAAAATGTTTGCCTTGGAGATTTATACTGGAAAAAATATGTGAACTGAGAACTAGCAAACTTGTTCAACAACGTAGGTATATAAAAGTTTTCTGAGAATTGTACCGCGTCATAATGTACAAAACTATGCTGAAGATACAAAGGTATCGGTCGCGGTTACAGTGACCTTCTTCTGTACTCAGTACTTTGGATTCTCCAGTGTATTTTTTTTTACATTGCAGCGGATTCTGGCCGCGGAAGACTACGTAGTTATAACGAAGGAATAATTCATCAAGCAACAAACCGTGGTAACAGGAAGTTACAATAGAACATTAGTAGAAAAGCGCAGATGCTTATAATTTGGTGCAGGATTACTAAAAAGTATTGAAGAGAAGCAGTTTCTAAAGCTACCTACCTCATTAGTAGATCCGATATAAAACCCTTAAAAGGAATGACATTAGAACAAGGATTTACCGGAAATTTAAGAATATTTGGTACCAAGGTCTTCATTCATACACCTAAAGTATGTAAGCGTACATGGGATGAGAAGAACGAACTTTGATTACACACTGGTAGGATATTATCAACAGAACAAGGCATATGCCTATTTCAACCCAACCAACGAAAATTAATAAAGGCAACAGACGTGATATTGAAAGAAAATACTGTTCAGAAGGGTGATGGTATAACAGTGTCAGAAAAGTCACAGGAGCCACAAAGATGACTTATTCCATTCACTGATGGAGTGTGGTGTCACCGCCAGACACCACACTTGCTAGGTGGTAGCCTTTAAATCGGCCGCGGTCCGTTACTATACGTCGGACCCGCGTGTCGCCACTATCAGTGATTGCAGACCGAGCGCCGCCACAAGGCAGGTCTAAAGAGACTTTCTACCTCTCGCCCCAGTTGTACAGCCGACTTTGCTAGCGATGGTTCACTGACAAATTACGCTCTCATTTGCCGAGACGATAGTTAGCATAGCCTTCAGCTACGTTATTTGCAACGACCTAGCAAGGCGCCATTATATGTTGCTATTGGTACTGTGAATCATGTACTGTCAAGAGCGACGTTCGTCATTAATGGATTAAATTTAAGTATTCCACCAGCTACGTCTGTTTTTCTCAATTCTAATTCCCTTGTCATGTTCCAGACCTCACGCCAGCCTGCGTGAGCTAAAACGCGTGCATTTCGGCCTCCTTTAGTTATACGGGTTGGCTCTCCTGCCAACCACAACATTGGCGACGAGCGTAAAAGTGTTCTTATCTATATTGCTCTGATTTACTTGTGTAATGGCTTCGCCACAATCTCCAGATGTACTGTCCGAATTTTATCGCCTACAGAATCAGCAGACGCAGGCCTTACTGGATGCCCTTGGACAGCTCGTCCAGGGTCAACGTGCGATGCAAAATGATGCGGCAGCAGCCGCTTCACCGCTAACGCAGCCACAACACGCTGTTGCACCCACTTTTCGATCTTTTGATGCTGCACTGGAAAGCTGGACGGAGCGGTCACGCCAATTTGGATTCCATCTCGCCGCCTACAGAATTCAAGGTAACGAGCGGCAGCCTTTTTTGTTATCGTCAGTAGGGGTGACCACGTACCGTGTGATAGTCAAATTATTTCCCCGACGCGACGTAGCAACTCTGTCCTACGAAGAAATTTTGTCTGCATTAGATGCATATTTCAAAGAATCAGTCAATGTAGTTGCGAAAAGGTATACGTTCTTTCGTACAAAACGTACGGCAGGTCAGACTAATCGGGAGTGGGTTGCAATCTTGCAAGGCCTTACTAGGGATTCTGCTTTTGAGTGTCAATGTCGACTCCCTTATTCAGATACTATGGTACGTGATGCAATTGCACAGTACGTTTCTGATGTTCGTATAAGGGAACGGATTTTGAAACTAGTAAATCCCTCCCTTCAACAAGTAATGGAAATCTTGGATCGGCAGGACACACTTGACTTTGCTCAGGAATCATTTGAAACTTCGCCAGCAGTGTGTCAGGTTAACCGGCCCGCCGGGCGAGCCGCACGGAGCAGTAAACAGCCCTCGCGCCCGGCCGCGCCGCTGCCGCCAGGCTCTCAGCCACGTGTGCCGCGCCGGCATGCACATGCAGTGATCAAATCATGCCAGCGGTGTGCTACTAAACATTCGCGTGAGAACTGCCCGTCACGCCGAGCTATTTGCTTTTATTGTAATAAAAAAAGACATGTTCAGAGTGTTTGCCAGAAGAAGCTCAGATCGGAAACTCAAAACCGTTCCAGGCCCTTTGCTTCGCGCCGGAATCGGAATCGAACCAAGGATACTCAGGCTCGCGTAACTTCGCACATGGAAATTCATGTAGTTCATTCCACTCCGCCCAGTGCCATTATCTCTAACAGTGACTGTGTTCGTCCCAAAAATAGTGTGCGTCGACGTCGCCGGAACTCCCGTCAAGTCGCAAGTGATTGTGTACTAGTGTCAGTTCACGCTGCACGAGACAGTCGCTCTTGTCGTCAGCAGGACAATAAACTTTTTGTGGACTTGGTCATTAATGGCAAAGTGATACCTTTCCAGCTCGATACCGGAGCTGCAGTTTCACTGATCAATCAAGACACTTACAAACTGCTGGGCACACCTCCATTGCGTGCCGCAAATTTTGCGTTAAATAGCTACTCCGGTCAAGATACCCCTGTGTTAGGACAGCGCAACCTTCTTGCAACATACAAAGGACAAACAAAACTTGTGTCATTTTACGTCCTTCGTTCTTCTTCTGCAGTGAACTTGTTTGGTTTCGATTTATTTCAGTTGTTTAACTTGTCCATAGTCAATCAGGTCCTATCAGTGAACCAGACGGTGCCATCAGACAGTGTTTCTCGTCTATGTGAAGAATTTGCAGACATTTTTGCACCGGGCCTCGGTTGCGCTAAGAACTATAAAGCACATTTGGAACTGAAAGTAAACGAGCAACCGAAATTTTTCAGAGCGCGCAATGTTCCCCACCCTTTGCGTGATGAGGTCGCAAAAACATTACACGATTTGGAATCATAAGGTGTGACTGAACGTGTGCAGGCTTCTCTCTAGGCATCACCCTTAGTAATTTTGCCAAAACCTTCCGGTAAATTGAGACTTTGTGTGGACTTCAAGGCAACAGTGAATCCACAGCTAGTGATTGCAACTTTTCCTTTACCCCACCCGGAAGATTTTTTTGACAAACTGTGCCCGGGTAAATATTTTTCAAAGTTGGACCTCGCAGATGCGTACTTGCAAATACCGGTGGACGAAGAATCCCAGCGCGTTTTGGTGGTTAACACGCATCTTGGGTTGTATCGATTCAAACTACTACCATTTGGGTGTGCATCCGCCCCTGCATTGTTTCAGCAATATCTGCAAACTGCGTCGGTCCCTACTGCAGCAAATTCTCTGGACGATATTGTGATCTCCGGAAAGACGGAAGAAGGACATTTGGCCAATCTCAGAAGATTATTTCAGGTCTTGCGACAAAATGGTCTTCGCTTGCGAAAGGACAAATGTGTGTTTTTTGCTCGGGTCTTGCCATACCTGGGACATGTACTCAATGTCCAAGGCATACATCCCAGTCCCACGCACCTTCGTGCCATACACGACTTGCCTTCGCCGCAGAATTTGAAGCAGCTACAGAGTGTGCTGGAAAAAATTAATTATTATCGACGATATATACCACACGCCTCTTTCATTTCAGCTCCGCTTCATCGCTTACGCCGTAAAGGTGTTCCGTTCGTCTGGACGACGGAATGCGAACGCGCCTTTCGCCAGTTGAAATCGGCGTTGCTTTCCGATACTTGCCTTACGCCATTCGATCCCCAGAAGCCCCTCTTGTTGATGGTGTATGCATCGGATTTCGGGATCGGTGCTGTGCTTGCGCACAAAGATGGATCGCACGATCGCCCTATTGCCTTTGCGTCCAAATTGTTCTCGTCTGCTCAAAGAAATTATTCACAGATCGAGAAAGAAGCATTGGCTCTCGTATTTGGTGTTACAAAGTTTCGTGATTTCTTGTATGGTCGTCACTTTACCATAATCACAGACCACAAACCTTTGACATCGCTTTTTCATCCGACCAAGCCTGTACCTCCACGTACAGCGCAGAAATTCATTCGCTGGTCTATGTTCCTCTCGCAGTATCGCTACGATATCTTGTATCGGTCCACTGCCAAGCACGGAAACGCCGATGCGTTGTCCCGCTTGCCTGTTGCTGAGGATAGGGCATTCGAATCCTCCGAACTTGCTTGCATGTTCATTGATGCGGAAACCGATGACGCGGTCGAATCGTTTCCGATTGATTTTCGTCGTGTAGCTACAGCCACAGCTGCCGACCCTGTCCTTGCTCCCGTTCCGTGTTTTGTTGCTACGCAATGGCCGTTGTCAAAGTCACGGATTGGAGACCCGTTGGTTCGCCGATTTTTTGCTCACAAGGAGTCTTTTTGTACGACGTGGTGTTTTGCTGTTGCGTTCTGATAATGATCAGTCCAGGGTCGTGGTACCACGTTCGTTACAGTACTCTGTCTTACAGCTTCTCCACAAAGGACGTTGGGATATAGTGAGAACGAAACACCTTGCTCGTCAGCACTGTACTTGGTTCGGAATCGATGCCGCGATTACGAATATGTGCTCTTCTTGCATGGTGTGTGCCGCGGAAATTCTTTGCATGGCCAAAAGCCACTTCCCCTTAGCAACGCTTACATATCGATTTTGCTGGTCCATTCTGAAATGATCGATGGTTGGTAGTGGTAGATTAATTCAGTAATTTTCCTTTTGTTGTCCGGATGTCTTCCACGACCTCATCTACCACCATCCAAGCGTTATCCGCTATCTTTTGCATTGAAGGTCTTCCCCAGACTATTGTTTCCGACAATGGCCCACAATTCATGTCTGCAGAATTTGTCATTCTGCAAGGTCAATTGTATTCAACATCTGACGTCCGCGCCGTTTTCGCCACAGTCAAACGGTGCCGCTGAACGATTGGTCAGGACTTTCAAGTCACAGATGTTGAAGTTGAAAGAGTCGCATTCTCGGGAGGACTCGTTATTGCTCTTTTTATCCTCGTATCGCTCTCAGCCCAGAGATGGTCGCTCGCCGGCTGAGTTGCACCACGGTCGTCGTCATCGAACCTTGATGTCTTTGCTACATCCACCGCATCAGGTTTCTGTGCAGCAGCAGACACCTGCTTTTGCTCCCGGCGACGATGTCTACTATCGCTAATATCGAGGTTCACGGCGATGGCTCGAAGGGCGCATTCTTCGCTGCCTCGGACGCGCTATGTATCTGGTTTTGGGGGCCTCTGGTCAGGTGCGCCGGCATCTCAACCAGCTGCGCCTCTGTCGTCGCACGGAATCTGCCGCTCGCCATCTGCTTTCAGCGACGGTGACGTCCGGTCAGCGGCCCGGGAAACCATCTACTGGCTCGCCTCAGCCTCAGGTGTTACCGACGCTGCCTTCCATTTTGCCCCATGGCGACGCGCCGCCGCCGCCGCCGCCTGTTCCCCCGCCGGTGACGCCCGCAGTGGACGCGTCGCTGCAACCGCCGGGCGCCTTCCTGGGTACGAGCCGCCTATCGCTTCCCGTGACCAGTTGTCCTCCGACATGGAACTCTTGCCCGCTCCGGACCATATGTCGTCTTCGCCCGTCGGGTGCCCCGGCCCGATGGAGGTCGACCCTTCGGCCCCTCCTGTCTCTCTATGGGCGCATACACCGCATGTTGGCGTGCACCCTGGAGCAGATTTTCAGGCGTTTCCTAGCTCCCCGCGGTCCGAATGGCAGGATGCGGGTAGCACAGCCTTGCCTGTTGTTAGGCTCCCCACCTCGTCGCCTAAGTCAACATGCGGTCCTCCCCACGGCGGACGGAAGCCTTATGCCACAACCGTACGACGATTTGCGGGGGAGGAATGTGGTGTCACCGCCAGACACCACACTTGCTATGTGGTAGCCTTTAAATCGGTCGCGGGCCGGTAGTATACGTCGGACCCGCGTGTCGCCACTATCAGTGATTGCAGACCGAGCGCCGCCACACGACAGGTCTAGAGAGACTTCCTAGCACTCGCCCCAGTTGTACAGCCGTCTTTGCTAGCGATGGTTCACTGACTTCTACGCTCTCATTTGCCGAGACGATAGTTAGCATAGCCTTCAGCTACGTTATTTGCTACGACATAGCAAGGCGCCAGTATCCGTACTATTGATATTGTGAATCATGTACCATAAAGAGCGGCGTTCTCCATGAATGGATTAAAGTTAATTATTCCACAAGCTACGTCCGTTTTTCTCAATTCTAATTCCCTTGTCATGTTCCAGACCTCACGCCAGCTTGCGTGAGCTAAAACGCATGCATTTCGGCCTCCTTTAGTTATACGGGTTGGCTCTCCTGCCAACCACAACACGGGGAATGATACAAATTAAGCAAGATAGCTCAGAAATAGTTGACTCTAAATTATCATCTTCTTCTTCAGAGACTAGACCTTTTGGCATGCTCCCAACTACTAATGAGATTAATGACGACTCAAGATGTATTTTACCAGATACAAGTGAAATACACAGAAGATCATCAAGAATTACGAAACAAATTAGGACGAACGACTATGTCTCCTATTATTCTAGAGACGCGCGAAATTGACTCTAGACTAGTCAACGGAAGTTCAAAACAGCCGTTTTCATAACACAACTGTAGAAGTTTTCTCAAAGGATGTAAGTGTTCTTTGCTTTGCTGAATGCTAATTTCATGGTTCAAATGGCTCTGAGCAATATGGGACTTAACATCTGCGGTCATCAGTCCCCTAGAACTTAGAACTACTTAAACCTAGCTAACCTAAGGACATCACACACATTCATGCCCGAGGCAGGATTCCAACCTGCGACCGTAGCGGTCGCGCGGTTCCAGACTGAAGCGCCTAGAACCGCTCGGCCACTCCGCTCCTCGTAAGAGATCGTCTTCGCAACCGCGAACGTACAAAAAGTCAAAATTTTCTCACGTTCTTCAGGTTTTCGCTTGTATCTCAAAACTATTTAGTTTTTACTCTGCACAAAACTAAAGCAGAACAAAAACTCGGATCTCGAATCACGCATTACTAAATTCACAATCCTTAAGCCAATCCAGAGGAAATAACAGCCGCTGGTGAGAAATTTCTGATTGCTCTTTATATGATAAAGCATAACACTCAACAACGTGGTATAAGCGGTACGTGATCTCAGCCTACAGGGTATCAGCAAACACCGCTTTCAAATCTCCCATTGAAGCTGCAGCTCAGCAATACACCTTCAGAGTTTTCCATCAAGTGCAACAGTGGATCAGAAATCACTTAGCTCCAGAGCAGTAGGGCCGTCAGTTGATAAAGAAATGGGTTGGCTTCCATTACCACACCTCCGGATCCCTAGAGGTTTCTTTAGCTTATTTCCTGCAAATGCAAGACAGATTACCAAGGTAGGTATGGGTGTAGGCAAACATGACTGTTCTGCACGAAACTGTGCCAGCAATGTGGATGGTCGTGCTCCGACATCGACGACAGTTTGACACAGAAGACGTAATCGACCTGCGCGAGCCCTTCGCCGTACCAGTGTCTGAAGCAGCTGAGGTGACGGAAGGTACTAACTAATTCATACTATTCAGCATCTCTACTAATAAATTTTTCTTTATCACAACATTAATGGCTCAGCTATATTTTTTTCAGGTGAAGAACAGCAGCAACTCAGAGTTCGGTCCTAACCGTTTGCCTGGGCCTTCCACTGCCATCTGTAACGTCTAGTGCCAAAGAAACATTGCCTAGCCACCAACACCAACAACAGCCAAACGGATACAAGTAAAATATCTGCGCGCATGACCTCAGTACGGGTGTTTCTTCATATATCGACAGTTCACTACACAACATATCTTTTGTACCCATATTATCTCACTAAACTCCTTCTTCTCGAGGTGGAGAACCTACTCAAATCGATGGACCAGTCCTGGGCTCGACATTCACTCATTTCGTGGCTCATGTCATTACTGCATGCAGATTTCACGTTCATATTTCTATTCTGTGTCACATACCGAATATGTTGTATATATAATTTATTAACGCTTTCACCAACTATGCATTTCTATAGTTCTTTCAAAACGCCCTCTTTTATGCTTCAAACACCGAAAGTATTACCTCAATGAGAGATAAACATGTGGGAGGAGTCGTCTGGCAGTAGAGTGCATAAGGCATTTTTCATAATTTTCGCTTTGGTCTCTCTTCCATCATAAGTAAATTGAATGTTACAGACACCTCTTGTGGAATATTTAATATATTTCCATGTGCTCTAGAGTTTTTCTTGATAACACGTATACTTCTGAGTTGTACGAAGTGAGAGTGGACGTGTTTGAAGTTTTCGCAGGAGATAAAAAATCGCTGCTATTCAGCACGCTCTAGCATCGATAACGCTCATCAAAAAAGCAAACATGACTGGTTAATCTTGTAAGGAATTTTGTGCACTTCAATTTGATGTAGGTCGACCATTTTCTAAAAGCACGTAGTTTCGGCACATAAGTGAAAAACTGAGAAAAGAGCGAAAATTTTGGTTTTTTGCGGTGTTGGTTGTGAAGCAGGCCTCCTAAAAGAGAGAAAACATGAAATTCGGAATCAGCACTCCAAAAAACGTGTTGAACCGTAGAGAAAAAGATTTATGCCATTAGCTACGGCAACTGACTGAGCCATTTCGTAACCATTAGAAAAAGCTTTAGATAGTAAAGAATTGGACAAATGGTTTCAAACAATTAAAGAGGAGATGCAGTCACGTGCTGAAAATCAGAAATGTGAAAGGGTACTTTTACCTTCAGATAAAAAGTCAACATACACCAAACGTGTTTTCAAAACTAAAAAGCATCTCCGAGAACAAATTTCTGAATAGAGAGCCCGTATCGTAGCTAAAGTATGAGCACAAACACAGAGTTCAGACTGTGAGTAGACATATGCACCAATAATTTACAACAGCTCATTAAGGTGTTCATTTGGGTTAGCTACTACATATAACGTACATATGGATCACTTCCATCAAAGGTAGTCAACCTGGTCCCTACCGCTCACTAGAGGACGTTCCAGCTTTCATGGTGGGCGGCAGGTGGCAGGGATTTTGACGACATAATTTGGATTTCATAAAATTTTGGTAATGTATTTGGTAAGTAATTATTATTTAATGCTCTGGCCTGCTGTTACTCTGCCGTATAAATTTTATAAGTAAAATTACTTCCGTACTCGATAAAAATTACGGTTTCTGTGGAACTGGTGGGCGGTCAGAAAATTTTTCTGTTAACATAGATACAAAAGTAGGCCATAGATAAAAAAAGATTGACGTGCCCTGACTTACCAGCTGTTACAGGATTCTCATAAGGCTACGTCAAAGAGGAGATTTGTGTCAAAATCCTTGAGACTGGTTTTGACATTTATCATGGAGCTTAAGAAAGCCGTTAATGGATTAAAACAAAATAATCTCAACTGGATAATATTTAACTCAATGAAGCACTATTAAACTTGAACTTTACAGGAAATGCAGCAAGTCCATATGTTTATCAGAAGAATGATGGACATAACATATATTAATTGTTGCGATTCATGTCAGTGACATCTTAGTAGGGCATCAGAATCATAACATACCGCAAAAGAAGAATACTGCGGGTTGATCAAGTCTCATTATACACAGGCTAAAGCGAAATTCAAGCACTCGGGTTTCCCAGCGCGAGTCCTCATATGCCAGCGATAAAAAAATGTCTCTCACAAAATTTCGTCTGGCGAGAACGTCTGGTAGAAAAAGGACGTTTAAGAGTGGCAATCTGGCAACACTGTAATCAAATGAAGGGTAACTTCCTCTCACATCACATTCTGCTTGTTCTGCGCAGTTGGTGCAGTGGATAGAGTTCTGGGTTAGCATGCAGGAAGGTGAGGGTTCAACCCTGGAATGGGGAGCATTCAGACATTTCATACTGTTTCTTATGTCACATGTATCCTAAATTTACAACATTGTGTAATGCTGAACATAACAAATACGTAGTTAGACAAATAAGAAATAGACACTTGTTACAATTAATGGGACCATGGTGATTACACATAGAAATAGTAACCGAGCTTGGACATTATTTGCAAAGCATGTTGCTAGTCCTACTGATAGCGTAAGGCCCTAACGAAATGTAGTGGACCTGAACGAGGCAAGAACTACTAATCATTGGTACTAATCAATGTGGCCACCAGAGGAAGGTACAAAGGTATTGCATCTAGTAGATGAAGTGGTGTGAATAAATTCGAGCCCACGACGTGGAAAGGGCTTCTTTCAAAGTTGACGAATATAGTATGTAACTGCCAATATTTTTCAGAGGAGCCACTGCAATCGCTGTTGACTATTGAGATGCCAGATACCGTACCAGCTGGACTACATTTACCAAATAAAAAAAATGTTTGACGCCAGGATCGAACCATTGACCTCATGCACGCAAACCCAAAACACTATCCACTGCACCAACTATTTTTTTCCCATTTTGTTCGTTATTGATCGTTGTGTTTCGTCGTTGCAAGACATCCTGTTCAAATTCGGTGGTTGATCCTTCCACTCAGTTTTTTGTTACAGAGACCAACCGGCTCTCTGACCGAACACGCTGAGCTACCGTGCCGGCAACTATACAGTGCTAGTGGGGGTGGGGGGGGGGGGGGGGGGAGGGGGGGTTGATACAGATGCTTACTGTAAATATTTTCGCCAGATTGCCACTCTTTAACATCTTTTTTTCTGCTGGGTGTACTCCCCGGACGAAATTTTGCGAGAGACATTATTTTTTTATCGCTGACATGTGAGGAGCCGCGCTGCGAAGACAGAGTGCGCGAATTTCGCTTCACCCTGTATAAGGGGCAGTAATATGAAAATGAGACAGATTAGAAAAAGTGAGTAAACTGTTTATTATTTCAAAAGTAAGCGCTCTAACTGTTAATACATTTATCCCAGTGCGAGACAACACGGCGAATGCCTTAACGGAAGCATGATCGAGGTTGCCTACGAATGGTTATATCCAGGTGCGCACCTCTTCGTTCTAAGCAAATCGACGGCCGCGAATGTCTTTCTTCAGCCCACCAAAAATATGGAAATAGCGTGGTGAGAGATCGGAACTGTATGGGGGATGTGTAAATGCTTGCCAGGGAAACTTCTGCAGCATCGTCGAAACAACCTTGGCAACATGTGGGGCCACCCACATTGCAGAAGTTTCGTTGGGAAACCCTTACATATCCTCCATTTAGTTCCGATACCTTCCCATGCGATTTGTGCATTTTTTGGAGCCCTGAAAAAAGTAATTTGTGGCCTTCGATTTGTTTCGAACGAGGAGGTGAACACTGAGCCGTAGTAAAGTTCGCTTTGAAACCGCGCCCCAGCGCGTAGCCTGGCTGTGGCGCCGTTGTCGCAATTGAAGGCTTCGGTGTCTCCCTCTAACGGGAAATGGGAACAGTGGGCTGTTCGCGTGGGTTTAAGGAGTGGTTGTTTGGATTCTCGTGGAGAGTTGGCAGTCGGGCATCAAGAAGCGACTTCTCTGCCGGGGCTAGAGGGACAGCAGGCAGACCGCGGCATCAGCGACGCGAGCAGCGGCTCCGTGGTATGGGGCGTTAACTGCTCGTCGCGAAAGGAATCTTCCTGAGCGTGGGTCCGCAAGGGGCCTCATTTGCCTATGCTGTCGACCGGCGAGGAGGTTCTGAAAATTGGCGCGCCTTCCTGCGTCCGTTGAAACGGCAGGCAGCGGGCGGCTCGGCAGAGCATTTGGAGGTGCTGTGTTGGTTCAGTCCTGGGAGTCGTAACGCACCAAAAGTTGAGTATTGATAGTTAAAATATTTTATGAAGTTTAACTGAATTTTATTTACTTATTCTTGTTAATTATACCAGCCCTATTTTCTGGAGGTTTCCCGCCATTCATTTTCGTCTGCCCACCCGCAGGAAGGTGGTAGTATTAGATAGCGTCGTCCGTTTGTCCCCTTTTGAGGACGAAAGGGGGGGAGTCAGAGTCAATCTGTGGTTCCGATTGCTTCTTTTCCCTCCCAGCTTACCAACGGGATTATTCGACTGTTAGCCTCTGTCATGTCTGTGAAAGTCTAAGGCACCAATGGTTGTACTGTTTACAGACCTGATCCATCCTCTCGCCTGCCATAACTAATATTAAGTGAGTCACGTGTAAAAGGTAGTCTAAGAAAGAAGAAAAATTCCTTTTGCCTCGTGGTAAGAAATAGTCAATTGCATTACGAATTCCTGCTCATCTGGAAGCTGTAACTTATGTAAATTTGTGATCATTTATATTTAGCTATAGGTAAGCAAGGTTGTTAATGTACGCCCTAGTGGATTTTTTATATTGTTTCTAGTCAGCGAAAACTGTTGTGTGTTTTTCCAATTCAATACCTTTTAAGGCTTATGTGTTTTATACAGGTAGTTGGTTATTAGTGTTTACTTGCCATGCAAAAGTACACCATTCCATTACGGGTAGAAATTGTTGCCTTGAAAGGAGAATGTTGTAAAAGTTCGCAAGTCCTACCTGGCGAGAGTGTGTGTTTGTCTAAGTTAACAGGCAGAGATTTGTAAAATTTGTTTTTTTAAAATATATTTTAGAAATGTTAATGTTATTATCTGTCGGCCGAATTGGCCGAGCGGTTCTAGGCGCATCAGTCTGGAACCGCGCGACCGCTACGGTCGCAGGTTCGAATCCTGCCTAGGGCATGGATGTGTGTGATGTCCTTAGGTTAGTTAGGTTTAAGTAGTTCTAAGTCTCAAAAATGATATCGACAGGAAGTGCAAAATTGCAAAGCACAGATGGGTAGAGAACAAATGTAAGGATGTAGAGGCTCATCTCACTAGGGGTAAGATAAATACTGCGTACAGGAAAATTAAAGAGGCCGTTGGAGAAAAAACCACTTGCATGAATATCAAGAGCTTTGATGTAAACCCAGTTCTAAGCAAAGAAGGGCAAGCAGAAAAGTGGAAGCAGTATATAGAGGGTCTATACAAGGGCGATGTACTTGAGGACAATACAATGCAAATGGAAGAGGATGTAGATGAAGATGAAATGGGAGATATGATACTGCGTGAAGAGTTTGACAGAGCACTGAAAGACCTGAGTCGAAACAAGGCCTTGGGAGAGCCAGTCCTGACAACTCTACCATCTGGTGAGCAAGATGTATGAGACAGGCGAAATACCCTCAGATTTCAAGAATAATATAATAGTTCCAATCCCAAAGAAGGCAGGTGTTGACATGTGAAAATTACCAAACTATCAGTTTAATAAGTCACAGCTGCAAAATACTAACGCGAATTCCTTACAGGCGAATGGAAAAAACTGATAGAAGCCGACCTCGGGGAAGATCAGTTTGGATTCCGTAGAAGTGTCGGAAAACGCTTGTTCGCCCACTGCTTGAATACTGCTCACCGGTGTGGGATCCATACCAGATAGGGTTGATAGAAGAGATAGAGAAGATCCAACGGAGAGCAGCGCGCTTCGTTACATGATCATTTAGTAATCGCGAAAGCGTTACGGAGATGATAGATAAACTCCAGTGGAAGACTCTGCAGGAGAGACGCTCAGTAGCTCGGTACGGGCTTTTGTTAAAGTTTCGAGAACATACCTTCACCGAAGAGTCAAGCAGTATATTGCTCCCTCCTACGTATATCTCGCGAAGAGACCATGAGGATAAAATCAGAGAGATTAGAGCCCACACAGAATCATACCGACAATCCTTCTTTCCACGAACAATACTAGACTGGAATAGAAGGGAGAACCGATAGAGGTGCTCAGGGTACCGTCCGCCACACACCGTCAGGTGGCTTGCGGAGTATGGATGTAGATATAGATGTAAAACGTGAGGCAATACTGACGCCATGACTTATCTTAGAAGAAAGATTAAGGAAAGGCAAACCTACGTTTCTAGCATTTGTAGACTTAGAGAAAGCTTTTGACAATGTTGATTGGAATACTCTCTTTCAAATTCTGAAGGTGGCAGGGGTGAAATACATTCAGTCTGTATATTGAGCAAGCAATAAAGAAAACAAAAGAAAAGTTCGGAATAGGTATTAAAATCGATGGAGCAGAAGTAAAAAATTTGAGGTTCGCCGATGACATTGTAATTCTGTCAGAGACAGCAAAGGACTTGGAAGAACAGTTGAACGGAATGGACAGTGTCTTGAAAGGAGGATATAAGATGAACATCAACAAAAGCAAAACGACGATAATGGAATGTAGTAGAATTAAGTCTGGTGATGCTGAGGGAATTAGATTAGGAAATGAGACACTTAAAATAGTAAGAGTTTTGCTATTTGGGGAGGAAAATAACTGATGATGGTAGAAGTAGAGAGGATATAAAATGTAGACTGGCAATGGCAAGGAAATCGTATCTGAAGAAGAAAAATTTGTTAACATCGAGTATAGATACAAGTGTCAGGAAGTCGTTTATGAAAGTATTTGTATGGAGTATAGCCATGTATGGAAGTGAAACGTGGACGATAAATAGTTTAGACAAGAAGAGAATAGAAGCTTTCGAAATGTGGAATGCTGAAGATTAGTTCGGTAGACCACATAACTAATGAGGGGGTATTGAATAGAATTGAGGAGAAGAGGAGCTTGTGGCACAACTTGACAAAAAGAAGGGATAGGTTGGTAGGACATGTTCTGAGACATCGAGGGATCACCAATTTAGTATTGGAGGGCAGCGTGGAGGGTAAAAATCGTAGAGGGAGACCAAGAGATGAATACACTAAGCAGATTCAGAAGGATGTAGGCTGCAGTAGGTACTGGGAGATGAAGAAGCTTGCACAGGATAGAGTAGCATGGAGAGCTGCAGCAAACCAGTGTCAGAACAGAAGACCACAACAACAACAACTTGCCTTTTACTGGCGTGAAATTTTTATATAAATATTTAATAAATTAAAAGTCCTTTCCTATCGTAAATTGTGACTTATTTGTTAAATGATTGTTGTTTTTTTTAATATCGGAATGTCTTGCACCAAATTTGAATAAAAAGTGTTACTCAAAACTGTGTGTAATTTCACCAGTTATTCCTTAGCACCTACTTCCACTCTAAATTTTGTGTATTACGGTCGCAGGTTCGAATTCTGCCTCGGGCATGGATGTGTGTGATGTCCTTAGGTTAGTTAGGTTTAAGCAGTTCTACGTGCTAGAGGACTGATGACCTCAGATGTTAAGTCCCATAGTGCGCAGAGCCATTTGAACGATTTGTCTCCCATTGGGATAAATGTACTATAAGCTATGGCGATTACTTTTGAAAAAATAAACGATTTACTCACTTTTTTCCATCTACCTCGTTTTCATTTGGCTGCCCCTTATGAAACAAATACTAAATAAATACAACATAAAGGACAACAATCAAGTACTCACACGCGGTATGATCCTGGAGACCGACGAAGCGAGAAAAGTCATGAACTATGTGCCCGCAGAGAAGCTGTAGGCAAATTAATATATACACAACTGGGAAGAAGACCTGACCTCGCTTATGCAATCGTTGTTGTAAGTCTCTTCAACAATTTGGCAGGCATGCCTCCCTGTCGAACAGTCAAAAGCATCTTAAAAAGGGCTTAGGACTTAAAGTTGCAATTTTCTGGGGAAGAGAACCACAACGTCCCTGGGTACTGGGATGCCAACTGGGCAGGAGACAAAGAGGACACGGAGTCAGTCAGTAGTTCCTATTCAAATCGCAGGGCGCTGTAATTTCCTGTAGCAGCAAGAAACACACCACACTACTGACTCTGAGTATATGTTCTTTGCCTCAACTTGTAAAGAGGTATTCCGGCTACAATGGTAACAAAAAGGAAATCTCTCAGACGTTCAAAGTGACCCAATTAAACTTTCCTCTGATAAATAAGCAGCGGTTGACTTATCCGAAACGTGTGATTACTGTGGAGGAACCAAACTTCTCGATACCAGACATTTTATTAAAAAAAAGTAAACTGATAAAACATTATAGTAGAGCAAATCCCGGCGGAGCAGATACGTGCTGGTATGCTCACTGACACTCTCTGTAACTTGACATAATCAAATGTTCAAGGAATTTCGACTGATAGTATGAAGTTTCCACAGATATTGATTGCAATGGGAAGGTACTAAATGAGAATCTAGGCCTTCGCTGGTATATGATCATTGCCGCTAATGCTAAGAACGTTCTTTAATCTGGTTTCAGATACGTGTATTCTGTGTGTGCATTGGTGTAACAAAATGTTTCTAGTGACTTACTTCAACCTGTGATCGCAAATTAAAGTAAAAACACAGAAAAAACCAACGCAATACTCAGTATACAGTTGGTCAATATACAATAAAACTACTTATAATATAAAGGAAACAGACGTCATACATTTCAGTCTGAAGCGGGAAAATAGTTCTGTGGATCTAAAATTACATGGTACATCCATAAAATACGCATAAAAACAAAAAAGAGCGAATATTTATTGATACCTGAAGTGAAATGAACACAAAGAAATATTTTCAAGCTGGATGTCATATGCCCTTCAAGCTCTTAGAAATCCTGTCCATACAAGCCATGTCCATACAAGCCATGTTCATACAAGCCAGGTTCATGCTGTTAGTACGCACACTCATTTTTTAGCTATGAGAATATTTTCTTGGGAATAAATGCACAAAACATGAACACAGTTTTAAAACTGCAGAAGAGGGCCTCAAGAATTATTACCAAGAATAGTAACAGGTCTGACTGTAGATTTCTGTGCAAAAGAGAGAGGATTTTAGCCACATGGTGGGAATGCATTATTTGTCAGTGATGCACGTAAAATTCAAGCTTGATAATTACTACACAAAGAGCTCTATCGAAGACTATAAATAAGATCTAGACTGAACTTACAGTTACCAAGAAATAATTAATGTAAAACATAAAACAGCATTTTTAAAGAATTAAATTGTGGATTAGGAGATTAAAGGGATAACTGAAACGAACTGATTTAAAAAGCTAGTTAAAAGTAAATGTTAACGAATACAATCCATACAGCGAAGAATTACCTGTATAATACAAAGTAGCGGTTTAGTAGCAAATGTAACGCAAGTAAATAATAACACAACTCTCTCATTTCAAAACATATTTTCGCACTACCATGTTTTTTTTTCTAGAAAATGTGCCACTGAAGCTCTGCAGTGCATAATATAGCATTCGGTCCCCTTTCTGAACTTAATATCTCATTGATTGTGTAGGTACATTACAAAATGTGCTTATGATCCAAGTGTTGAAAGTGCCATAGTCTGAAGAAATGACCGATAAACTTGTTTAACGTGACGGCAGACCAGCCTATTAAGGTTCTTGAGAATGCTGGGTTGGTGGAGTTCTCATTTCCATGAGCACATTCCTCCTGAATGAATATCTGCGTACAGAGTTATGCGCACGATTGTTCCGTGTTTGTTGAATATAGATCTTAAACATTTAGTGCAGAACATTTCAAAATTTTGTTTAGAAAAGTTTAATCATAATCCGAAGGCCTTATCGTTTCATTCGGTGATCCTAGGAGAAACGTAAATTAATTGTTGCATCATCACAGACATAACTACTGTCAATGCGATCAGCGAAGGTGAGAGAGCTCCGTAAAAAAGGCAACTGTATGTAGGACTCACAGAAGATTATTATATGCTCTTACTCTCCGACATAGTGCCTGCTCACATAAGGAGAGTTATAATGACAGAGTTACATCAGTCGGGTTTCTAAACAGCTTCCCAAACATCCTGTCCCCTAGATTTGGGGTTAAGACAATAGTCTTTTTCCTAACCTTGAGACATTATTGGAAGGACGACGATCTCGTTGAATGCAGCTGCGATCAACACAATACTCTCTTTCCTAATACTGAAACTTGACTGGTGGGAAGACCATCTCAGTGAATCTAGTTGTTTTGTAAGCGAGTACTTGTCAAGGTTAACAAGAAAAAAAAACAAAGCCTGAGGTAATAGAAAGTTGTAACCTCACTGAATTAAATCCAGTGAAGTAATGTAAATGCTCGGTTTTGCGAAAGCAAGCTATTCAGAACGTTTTTGTCTCTGTGATTTTTAATCCGTCTTTGCACCACGACAACAGCACCTTCTGGAGTTCAGGATTTAATGCAACGACCGTACAACGAAAGATTTAAAAGGCAATCTAGACCAAAGAGAAGACGAAGACAAGTAATTCTACTCAGACAATGGCATCTGGCCAACAGTAAAAATCGAAAATTGTCGATACCATACTGACGTTCCAAGTTTCTCTTTCAGGACTGAAGATCAGAGGTAGGCTACTTAAGGAATACTTTATAAATTTACTTGCTGAAAGATGCCCTTACAGTATGTTCTCAGTGAGGCAAGAAAACTTCAAACTGGAAAAATAAAACGACGAGAGAATCTCTGTTTGGCCAAAGCTAAAATCAGAACTTATACAACATACATCAGATCCGCTCATGGATTCAGTTCAGTTTATTGCCGTATCTACAAACTCTCACATACACATTTTACAGGTATGTCATATTATAGTTTACTTTGCTTCATACTAGATAGTGTTATATTTATGCCACAAATTATTAGTTTATGGTAAGGAAACTACACATCATATTTGAAAAAAATATTAACCAAATAACTTCCACATTGAGTTATTGATTACATGTTTCACAAATGTGTGGTTCTTGTTTTCCTTGGAAATACTCGTGTTTTGCAAGGCTCGTACTAAGTGAAACTATATTTATTTTAGATCCAGACGTGTTATTATTGTATTGTGCTTCACGGTCCCTGGAAATACACGCTTACCTCAGCAACGCTCGAGTTCGCGTATTTACATGTGGTCGGCAATTTTAATAATGATGTTACACTTTTAATTTAAATCTCAGTTTGAAATTTAAGTCTTACGTACTGTGTTACTGCTCTGAAAGTAACAGTTCTTGTTAGCCTATTAATCTGAATTGATTCATCGGACGCATTAACATTTGATCGGTGGATCACGTGCAATCTTGATTTCAAAGATTGAAGGTGAAGCAGTCGTTTCTTTGAAACGTGATTTCAAATAGTATAAAATGTAGTAAACCCATCTGAAAGCTGTACGATTGTTTGCAGGTTGCAGTCAAGTTGTTTGTGATCCCTCTCTTCCTAGAAATGGAAGCAGCTCAGAATTTCCTAATTATCTGAATCTTCTTCCTCGCATTCTCAAATAGGGTTATTCCTGCATGTCACTCGACTTCCGATGAGATTTTGCAGTAACGTCGGTATTCTGAAAAATTTATTCTTGTGCAAAGCTGTTGGTTGTATGGTTAAATAAGTACAAGCTATGGAAACAGCTAACCAAAGAAAAAAAACAAGTGTAACTAACAATACCATGAGGCATTAGTATTGTAGGAACTACCTTCATAGAATACAAATACATAGTCTCGCGGGGTAGCGGCATACTGTGAAAAGCAAAATGGCAGATAACGCCCTCAGTGCAGACAAAGGCTATCAGCTGAGTACTTCTTGGACCCTAGCAATAGCGCGGAAGAGGGTGTAAGAGACCTGGACTGGCAGCAGTGAAATCACGACCAGTAGCACAGCAATCGTAACGCAATTGGCCGTTGCGTCTTTACAACGATCGGGGAGTAGTCAGCAAAAATTTCGTGAAGAACGAACGAGTGAGACGATGCACTGATGAAGACACTGGACTTGCGTACCGCAGGAGTGTGGTTCAAATCTCCGTTCAACGATCGAGGAGAATATTGGGACGAGTCCTTCGAAAAGGATGCAGTTTAATTTGTTGCTCATCCTCGCCCTTCCGGAGCTTGTGCATAATACCTAATAATCTCATCGTCGATAGGACTTTAAACATTAGTTTTCGTTCTATTTCGTGAATTTGGCACGACGTGATGTGACTGGAAACAGAAGGTTTTACTAACCGTTCATAGTTGATCCTGTATGTTTAATAATTCCGTGTACTGCTGACGTGCAGATTCTCTCCGGGTTTTGTGGGCAAAAAATACACTCCTGGAAATGGAAAAAAGAACACATTGACACCGGTGTGTCAGACCCACCATACTTGCTCTGGACACTGCGAGAGGGCTGTACAAGCAATGATCACACGCACGGCACAGCGGACACACCAGGAACCGCGGTGTTGGCCGTCGAATGGCGCTAGCTGCGCAGCATTTGTGCACCGCCGCCGTCAGTGTCAGCCAGTTTGCCGTGGCATACGGAGCTCCATCGCAGTCTTTAACACTGGTAGCATGCCGCGACAGCGTAGACGTGAACCGTATGTGTAGTTGACGGACTTCGAGCGAGGGCGTATAGTGGGCATCCGGGAGGCCGGGTGGACGTACCGCCGAATTGCTCAACACGTGGAGCGTGAGGTCTCCACAGTACATCGATGTTGTCGCCAGTGATCGGCGGAAGGTGCACGTGCCCGTCGACCTGGGACCGGACCGCAGCGACGCACGGATGCACCCCAAGACCGTAGGATCCTACGCAGTGCCGTAGGGGACCGCACCGCCACTTCCCAGCAAATTAGGGACACTGTTACTCCTGGGGTATCGGCGAGGACCATTCGCAACCGTCTCCATGAAGCTGGGCTACGGTCCCGCACACCGTTAGGCCGTCTTCCGCTCACGCCCCAACATCGTGCAGCCCGCCTCCAGTGGTGTCGCGACAGGCGTGAATGGAGGGACGAATGGAGACGTGTCGTCTTCAGCGACGAGAGTCGCTTCTGCCTTGCTGCCAATGATGGTCGTATGCGTGTTTGGCGCCGTGCAGGTGAGCGCCACAATCAGGACTGCATACGACCGAGGCACACAGGGCCAACACCCGGCATCATGGTGTGGGGAGCGATCTCCTACACTGGCCGTACACCTCTGGTGATCGTCGAGGGGACACTGAATAGTGCACGGTACATCCAAACCGTCATCGAACCCATCGTTCTACCATTCCTAGACCGGCAAGGGAACTTGCTGTTCCAACAGGACAATGCACGTCCGCATGTATCCCGTGCCACCCAACGTGCTCTAGAAGGTGTAAGTCAACTACCCTGGCCAGCAAGATCTTCGGATCTGTCCCCCATTGAGCATGTTTGGGACTGGATGAAGCGTCGTCTCACTCGGTCTGCAGGTCCAGCACGAACGCTGGTCCAACTGAGGCGCCAGGTGGAAATGGCATGGCAAGCCGTTCCACAGGACTACGTCCAGCATCTCTACAATCGTCTCCATGGGAGAATAGCAACCTGCATTGCTGCGAAAGGTGGATATACACTGTACTAGTGCCGACATTGTGCATGCTCTGTTGCCTGTGTCTATGTGCCTGTGGTTCTGTCAGTGTGATCATGTGATGTATCTGACGCCAGGAATGTGTCAATAAAGTTTCCCCTTCCTGGGACAATGAATTCACGGTGTTCTTATTTCAATTTCCAGGAGTGTAGTTGTCTCATCAGCAACAACGTCTTTCGACCTAATTATATTTTCCTCGAGACCTATTGAGTCTCAAATGTTTTCTTCGATAAGGGCGAAAGCGGAAGTGAAGAATTTAAGCCACACGGAGTGACAGCGCGGTTTGAGGCGCCATGTCACGGATTGCGCGGCCCCTCTCGCCAGAGGTTCGAGTCCTCCCTCGAGCATAGGTGTGTGTGTTGTTCTTACCATAAGTTAGTTTAAGTAGTGTGTAAGTCTAGGGACCGATTACCTCAGCAGTTTGGTCCCTTAGGAATTCACACACATTTGAACACTTGAAGAATTGAAATTTACACGAAGGAGAGGACTTGAACACAGATCTCCTGCTTAGTATGCAGATGTGTTGTCCACTACACAACTCTGGGATTCTAGCTAACACAGCTGCACAGACTCTGTGTAGTTTGTGCTACAGAGGGCACTGGAATAGGGTAGACTGTGCACCCGCGTTAACCACAGTGCCAGGATATTTTCGTGGATAACACATGTGTGTTGTCGGCAGGAGACTCGTTATTAAGTCCCGTCCTTGGCACAAATTTTAATTCATTATTTCGGCTTCTATTCTTATCGAAGTCTTCCGATGTGGTGAACCGTTTAGCGGTAAATACTACAGTGCGCGAATTTGTGATGTACTCCTGAATTAGCCGGCCGTTGTGACCGAGCGGTTCTAGGTGCTTCAGTCTGGAACCTCGCGACTGCTACGGTCGCAGGTTCGAATCCTCCTTCGGGCATGGATGTGTGTGATGTCCTTAGGTTAGTTAGGTTTAAGTAGTTCTGAACTCTAGGGGACTGATGACCTCAGATGTTAAATCCCATAGTGCTCAGAGCCATTTGAACCATACTTCTGGATTCCGTAACGAAATAGGTAATCCTGGAGGTATCTAAAAACTTGATCAAGAATGGGAAGACGCGCGATGGGAAAAAAGTGCATATCAAACATATTACTATAACAGCAATCTCGGTACCACGCGTAGATTCGAAAGACCCGAAAGATGTACGTGTAAGGACGCAAAGCAACTAGAAGTCATTTTCTGTGGGCCCAGGGTGATGGTCAAAGAACCTCCTCTTTCTATAGGAAAGGAATTCTTGGCACTTTTGGAATCGTATTATGCATGCAGTTGACCGATTTTCGAACCTAAGAGGAGAGTGTACTGCAGCGGGGAGAGGAGCAATGGACACAGAATAATTTCATCGTCCCTCTCAAAGCACAGCAGCTATCATTTGGGGATACACACCGTTAATCTTTCGGAAGGAAGTCACCCACATGGCCCCGAAGATAGCAACAGCATAAAATGCTAGAGCTATCTATAATCAGCTTGGCAACTCAAGTGCTTGGATTACAAAGGGCGTAGCACAGGAACGAAATTTTTCTGGTCTAAGAGTTCAGTCCTCAAATCGAAGAAATAATGAAGGAGAGGAAAGGCCCACGAATGGGAAATTTGTGGTACGGTCTTATAAGACCAAACTGCAGATGTCATCGGTCCCTAAGCCTACACACTACTTAATCTAACTTACGCCATGGACAACACACACCCATGGCCGAGGGAGGACTCGAACTTCCGACGGGGGGGGGGGGGGGGGGGGGGGGGCGCACGGACCGTGACAAGGCGCCCTAGACCACGCGGCCACCGCGCGCGGCCCTACGAATGGGATTAAAATTTAGGGTAGAAGGATATAAATGATAAGAATCACCGATGACATTGCTTTACTCAGTGAAAGTGTGGAAGAATTACAGGATCTACCGAATAAAATCACCTACCGAGTAAAGAATGTCAGCTGCGAGTCAAACAAAGACAGAAGTAACGGGGAGCAGCTGAGATGAGATTCATGACGCATTTAACATCAAGATAGAGAGTACGTAATAGACGCAGTAAAGGAATCTTACGTTGGTCGCGAAATAACGTGTGACGGACGAAGCACAGCTATAAAAAGCACACTGGCACATGCAAACAGAGCAGGCAAACAGAGTAGGCTGATAAGATAAGAAATAAGGAAGTTCTTCGCCAGAATCGGCGAGGAAGGGAATTTGTGGAAAACAGCAAGTCTAAGGAGAGACAGAATGGCAGGACTTATGTTAATTCATCAGAGAATAACTTCCATGATATTATGCAGACCCTCAGAGAGCAACAGTTGTAGAGGGAAGACAGAGATTGTATGTATATGTATAACAATTGAAGTTTCCAGTGCGTTTTGGAAGTTACTTTGTATCATAGAAATCGAGTGCGAAAAGAGTTTCGTGGAATTCGATATTAATCATGTAGTGCTTCTCAGTCATAATGGTGCTACGTGTATCACGTACATCAATGTTCTCGCGAAGAGAGGTCTGTCCAACAACTGTGCATCATCTTTCTTTAAATACTGACTGTTTTTCTTTTTTTCTACACTATGCTCAATAGCTTCCTTGTGCTATTGTGTTTGATAACAAGTTACTGTCTCGGTTAAACGGCCAATGACTGTTCTTTTTGCAGTTCACTGGTGATGAAATTTACCCCGTTCTCGCAGATGATGAACCACGCTGCTAGCTATCCATGCTGCATCGCTTTTGCAAGTATATACATCCTAGTTAGTGTTGTATTCTCCATGTACAATGTCAGTATTATACGATATCTGCTTTGTTCGGACTCGCTTATCCTTTGAACAATGCAACACCGCTTAAAGGTTTCATCTTCGCCACTGTACCGTGCGAGAATAACGGCTGTCGGTACGCTTCCTACCCAAATGTCTCCAATTTTACTGTCTTGATGGTCACGTGATACGCAACTGAAATTATAGCAGAGCCCCTCCACGACCGCATGGTGACCATCTCAAAAAATTCTACTGCCACCTCTGCAATATGATTAGTATTCAAAAGTGCGCGTCTGTGTTGTCCATACATCTGGCGATGATCACCCACTCATGCGGCACTGTCTAGGAGATAGCTGACAGAAAGCGATTGAAGTGTAGCGGTTTTAAGGACAGAGAGGGGTAGTTCCGTGGCAAGTGACGCGGGAAAATAACAATCCTGTGAGAATCTCGTCGGGTAGCAGGGCTACTGGCATATTAGTGTCAACAGCGACAGTCATGCTTGGTGTTAAAGGAAAGGTTAGTAGAGTGTTACCGTTGTCACTGATCTCCGACGAAATCTCCTGGACCAGCTGCAGCGTCAACATACCTGTCACATACCAAGTCGTCAACTGACTGGTCAGTTTGATTATAAAATTGGCTGCTCTTTGTGTGGAGTTGCTTGGGGTTTGTTTATGTCTTGGGTGTTTGGTTCTCCTGTTTAAGACATCTGGTTGGCTTTTGAGTAGAGGTGGCGGACAGCCAGGTTTGCTGTCATACAGGTGTTCGCAGATACAGCGTTGTTTGTATGCTTAGTTTCAGCGTTCCATTGGTGTTTAATTTTCCCTAAGGAAAAGTTTTTTTGAGCGATTGTGCTTCGACCTGTGGCGTAAATGAGAGGAAGTATACAGAATATTAAGCATTTCTGTGACGTTCTAACACTGACGTGACAACCAGCGAAGTTAATCGAGCAACTATTCTCTCATATTTCTTTATCTTTTCCCTTATATAATTGGCAAGGATTCCACACTGACGAAAAATACTAAAAAAACCGGCCAAAAGAATTTTATGTAGGCCACCAACGTCGTGAATAATTTACACCTTTATTATTAAGACTGATTCTAGTAATGTACTGGTGATAGTGCGTTCAAACAATAGGGGATCTAACATTAACCTAATAACCTGTCGGTATTTGACAGAACATGGTAAATAGCATTAAATAGGTAAGGCATGCCTGATGTTCCGGGTATTTAGCAGTACCCCAGGAAAGTGTTTCCTGTTTAGTATTAATGAATGATCTATAATGGTTCAAATGGTTCAAATGGCTCTGAGCACTATGGGACTCAACTGCTGTTGTCATAAGTCCCCTACAACTTAGAACTACTTAAACATAACTAACCTAAGGACATCACACACGTCCATGCCCGAGGCAGGATTCGAACCTGCGACCGTAGCAGTCACGCGGTTCCGGACTGAGCGCCTAGAACCCCTAGACCACCGCGGCCGGCAATGATCTAAATCACCTTCTTTAAATTCTGTTCCACAGTTTCAATGTGTTGTACGTAAGACACTCTCTTAACAGTTTCACTGCTGAGTGCGCCATACGAGCGCCCACATCCATGTGCGGTCGAGACGTTGCATGCGGCAGTGTATTCCATGCTAAAATGGATATGCCGTGTGGCTAGGGCCTCCCGTGGGGTAGACGGTTCACCTAGTGCGTCTTTAGAGTTGACGCGACTTGCGCGTCGATGGGGATGAAATGATGACGATAAGGACAACACAACACCCAGTCCCTGAGCGGAGAAAATCTCCGACACTGCCGGGAATCGAGCCCGGGCCGTTAGGTCAGATACGCCGTCGCTGATCACTCAGCTTCCAGGGGCGGACGCACATCATGCTGGCCACCGCGCTATGGCGCCGAGTACTGCAGCGCTTCTTTCGTTGACTCGTTATGGTTTTGTGTGGTATATTCCGAAACAAAGCACAATGCACGGTCCCACATCACACCGTTTACAGCAGTAACGCGATTCCTCTCTTTTTTTGTTATTGGTGGATATGAGGCCCGTCTTTACAGGTCAGTGTTCTTTTACCGACTATTCAACAGTACTTGGAAAGTGCCTTTTTCAAATCAGCAATGGATGTTTCACCTCTGATCGACGACGTCCTGATCCTTTCCTGTCAGTATCTCACGAACCAGACGAAATTCGTTGCGTGATGTGTCCTCTCCAGTACGAAACTTGTAAGCAAAGTGGGAATTTAGCATGCTCATGTATAAGGAGTAAAAAAGAGTTTTTTTCTACTATTTCAGTGTTTTGCGAACACAGTCCATTGAGCTAAGTACCATGTCTTACTTGTCTATTGCACCCATAGACTCATTGTAATCAAACACAGGTTTTGGTTTACGATTTCCACATTACTTGAGACTATTTTCACACCTGGTCTCATTGCAGCGGTAGAGGCATGTCGTCAACATATATATATATATATATATATATATATATATATATATATATATATATATATATATATATATATCTTCTGTCATGCCGCTTCAATGCCATCATAAGATCTGTTGACCTAAATTTCACGGAATCTCTTTGCGATTTGTCCTCAAGTTCTGGCGTATAATTCCTGTTAATGCCAACTGTATCTACTGCAATTGTTTCTTTTTAATGCAAGTAGTGGAAGAGAGATGGACGTGTGTGCCAATTGTGCAAATATAGCGCATGTTTTGTAGAGTTCATTTAATAAGGAACCAATGTGACATTTATATCCGACGTTAGCACTCCTGACACACTCCTGTCGCTGTTGTACATTGTTAGCCCTGGAGGTACGACTGTGTGCGGATATACCCAGGGGGTGGATAAAATATGGAAACACCAAAATCACAACGCATTATCATTCCCAATACGGCGTAGGAAATCCGTTGGTTTTCAAAACAGCTTCCAGTCGATTCGGAATGGATAAATACAAGTTATATACGGTTTTCAAGGGGATCCTACACCATTCCTCAAACAAAATTATGGTATGTTCAGCTAACGAAGATGGAGGTGACTAGCGATCACGCTGATTTCTTTCCAAAGTAGACAACAAGGGTTCTATAATACTCAGTCGTGGTGGCCAGGGGAGACACGACAATTAATTCTCGCGCTCACAAAACCAGACCTGGACGAAGCGAGCTGTATGAACAGATGCCTTCTTGTCTTTGAGCTCAGCATCACCATTGGAGAAGAAACTTTGTACCATCTGATGAACCAGATGAACCGGAATGGTCACCTAATCCTTGGCAGTGATGCGACCTTGCAGAGGCCCATGGAATATCACGATACTACTGCCCAAATCGTCACCGAACCGTAGCCATGTTTCACTCTTCGGCAGTAAACTCAGCTAGAAGCTGGAAACAGTGTGAACCAAGACTCATCCGACCATATGACTTTCTCCCCGTTGCTTCACAGTACAGGTTTCTTGGATTCGAAAATTGCATCACTTATGACTGGTTTTAAAATTCCAGTTCGCGCTGCAATTCCCTGCTTGTGGAGTTCCCTTCGTTTCGTATTGGTGAGTATTAAAATCCTAATAGTAAACTGTCGAAGCAATGCCAGAGTTTGAAACACCCGTGAAAGCTCACATAGTACTAGTTACAGAAATGTGGTTGAATCCAAAAATTGATATCAGTGAGACTTTTGGGGAAAATTTAAGTGTCTATCGAAAGGATAGGCAAATGGGAAGTGGAGGAGGCAAGAAACTCAAAGCCACCGAGATAGAAAATAAAGCTGTTTGTGAGATTGTTTGGGCAAGACTCGGTATCATAGGTGGACATAAAATGATGACTGGATCCTTTATGGCCCACCGGACTCTTCTCCTGAGGTAACTAACCGAATACGTTTTCTAAAATCTCAGTTCACTTGTACATAAGTTCCCCAATCATACTGCAATCATTGGTGAAGGCTTTAATCATCCAACAATTGACTGTGAAAATTAGTTTTGTTAGCGATGGACGTAATAAGACATCCTGTGAAACATCACTAAATGCTTTCTCTAAAAACTACCTACAACAGGTAGTTAGGAATCCCACTCAGTGGCCGAGCGGTTCTAGGCGCTTCAGTCTGTAACCGCGTGACCGCTACGGTCGCAGGTTCGAATCCTGCCTCGGGCATGGATGTCTGTGATGTCCTTATGTTAGTTGGGTTTAAGTAGTTCTAAGTTCTAGGGGACTGATGACCTCCGATGTTAAGTCCCATAGGGTTCAGAGCCATTTTTTTCTTCGTCACTTCTAGGTTTTGCTTGATGCCACTACAACAGATACAGGTCAATAATGCTAGTTCCCAAATGAAACTGATATAAAGATAAAAGCAGAGTAGTAAGCCGTCCAATACAAATGTCAAAATTGTGAACATAGAAATGTGATCCACAGGTAACAAGCGATATTGCAGAACGATGCATGAAGTAAGAAAGAATAATATGTTATGTTCTCTCCGAGCAGAGTACCGTGGAGACAGAAGTCGCGGACGGCGCGACAATTCTTGTCTACGGCGTATACAAGGAGATTTATTTATTTATTTTTTAACGTTACAGAGTGACCCATTACCTTAGTAACGTGGGTCATTCGTTACTAAAAATTATTAACAAATTACAGAGACAGACTCTTTGTCTTTTTCTAAAGCTTCTCTCAGTGCTGTTATTTTTCTTGTCTTTTACTTAATGACATTTGTTAATTAAAAAAAATGTGATACATGAAATACATTTTGAGACGGGAACAATTTTTACTACATTCTTAAGAAGAAATAAGGTTTAGATGATAAGAGAAGTCCTTTTATCTGGGTATTTCAACTGAGAGGGCTCCGGTAAACACTTCGAGCTTATCTCCCATGAATTAGTATATTCTATTCTACGAAGGGTACTATTCAATGGATGTACATCACGAGATTACTTGGTTTGTTCAAATGGTTCAAATGGCTCTGAGCACTATGGGACTTAACAGCTGTGGTCATCAGTCCCCTAGAACTTAGAACTAATTAAACCTAACTAACCTAAGGACATCACATACATCCATGCCCAGGCAGGATTCGAACCTGCGACCGTAGCAACTTGGTTTGTATAAGAGGTTTAACAGTTCATTAATTGCTACAATCACTTTCTCCAGTTGCGCGCGCCATATGCCATATACGAGAGAGCAGCCTCCCCGAAAGGTAGTTGTTATGTATGTTGTGCGCTCGAGTTTGCGTAGTTAAGTCTTATGAAACTGCATATCTATGTTCATGTACAATATTATAAAATTCATTTACAGTTTGAATCTTATGAAGTTTACGTATTAAACGTTTAGATGTTAGAAAATAATGACCCGAGAAACTAAATAATTACTTGTTTTGCTTTGTATAAACAGGAATATCCGTTGTTTTATTTCTTATTACTAACTTATTTCTAAATTCGATTCATATCTTACTGCTGAGCTCACGGTGGTCGATTGCCAGATTGTCTGTCCTAAGTGTCATTTTGTATGTCTGCTCCGTTGTCACGAAACATA
This sequence comes from Schistocerca gregaria, assembly GCF_023897955.1. Lineage (NCBI taxonomy): Eukaryota > Metazoa > Arthropoda > Insecta > Orthoptera > Acrididae > Schistocerca > Schistocerca gregaria. Next base: position 320,301,028 of record NC_064920.1, on the reverse strand, counting down.
TTGTTTCTCCTTCCGGGTGACGGAGGTCTATTACCAGAGCCAGATCAGTCTGAAAAATTTGCCTATTTTCTAACCTACTTACGCACAAGTATCAAGATCATCACAATCAGTTATGTAGTTCTTGTGTTGTTTTGGGTTTTTGTCTGTGACCTGTGACGCTTTCCGACGATTGTCTTCCTCTATTGTTGGCGTACACTGGGAACTGCGTGCGGCTGAAGTATTTGTATCTGTATTAGTACGTAGATTATTTGTATTTTGCATTAGGCTTTCGCTGTCTATGTTATTGGAATTCTGTTTGCCTGCCTCGGGGTTATTTGGCAGCTGAGTTTTTTATTTATGGCTGTTTCCTCATATGACTATGCTGTATGTTCTGCCACCATATATAAGCGGTATAGGCTTTATGTATGGTCTGCATTTACTAGAGTCATATTCTGAATGTACTTTTAATGATGTGTTTTGACCTAGAGAACTCTACACGTGTTCTACGAGTATCTTTTTATCTTTCCTGTACTACTGTATCAATTTATCTATCTGTTCCTTGTTTTCCGGTGCGTTGAGGAGAACAACATGCCGTCCAGCGACACCGCACGTTCAAAGGTAGGTAAGGAGAAAATTTCCCATTCACAACGTAAGCGCCGCTCAAGAGAGGGTCTGTCGATAGGGAACGTCATATGATAACTTGGCTGCGTCCCTACAGGCTATAAAATCGACGTGCAGCAAGCAAGAGGCACGTAACTGGTTTAGTGAGTAGTCACCAAACGGCATCTAAAATTCAACGATGAGAAGACACAAGCCTTAGTGATTACCAGACGACTAAAGTCAGAAACACTGCCACCGACTACCGGCCGGGAAACAGCGGAGCCATGGAGCAGCACAGTTAAGTGCCTAGGCACCATTGACAGAATATTAGCATGGAGAAAGTACAACGAGAACCTCTTCCACGTGGCCTCTGCAAAGATGAGGATCCTCTACCCGTTCCTGAATCGACAAACAAAACTTCATTTTCAGTCGGGCGTCGCCATCTACATGGCATCTCTACGACACATATTTGAGATACGGCAGTTACCCCTGACAAAGCGGCGAACACACACATCGACCATATGCAGAGGCTTCCCTTGGTCCTACACTGTCACAAAGGTACCCAACCTAAGACCTGTCCAGAACCAGCGAGGTACCGACTCTTCGAGAGGCGTACCCAGAGACTGCACGTCTCTTCTGCAGGAAGAGCACAGTCGGAAACCCCGCACATCCGTGAACTTGGCACGCGGCTGCAGACATTGCACAACACTCGCTGGCCTCGTCTGCTGCGCGACTGCCTCGCCAGCACCAGAAGACAAGACAACTGCAACCATGACGCAAGACAACCAGATGGTCAGGGCAACCCGCACAACTCGGCATGGAGGCACTCGGGAACAGGAGTAGTCCCATGAAGCAGACCAGCAACAACAGGAGACACGTTCATTGTTGACTGCGCTTCCTGGGTAACGCCGACTCATCACTCTGAAATCCGGCCGATTGCTATTCACCTGTATTACACATGGAACTATGTTGCGGATCCCTCTGCTGTCCCTGATTTATGTAAATGATCTAGGTGATAATCTGAGCAGCCCTCTTAGACTGTTTGCAGATGACGCTGTAATTTACCGTCTAGTAAAATCATCAGACGATCAATTCCTATTTCAAAATGATCTAGAGAGAATTTCTGTATGGTGCGAAAAGTAGCAATTTGCACTAAACACAGAAAAGTGCGAGGTCATCCACATGGGTATTAAAAGAAATACGATAATTTAGGGTATATGATAAATCACACAAATCTAAGGGCTGTCAATTCGACTAAATACCTAGGAATTACAATTACGAGCAACTTAAATTGAAAAGACCACATAGATAATATTGTGGGGAAGGCGAAAAAAAGACTGCGCTTTGTTGGCAGAACACTTGGAAGATGTGACAAACCCACTAAAGAAAGAGCGTACTTTACACTTGTCCGTCCTCTGCTGGAATATTGCTGCGCGGTATGGGATCCTTAGCGGGTAGGATTGACGGAGGATATTGAAAAAGTGCAAAGAAAGGCAGCTAGTTTCGTGTTATTGCGCAATAGGTGTGAGAGTATCACTGATATGATACGCGAGTTCGGGTGGCAGTCACTGAAATAAAGGCGGTTTTCTTTCCGGCGAGATCTATTTACGAAATTTCAATCACCAACTTTCTCTTCCGAATGCGTAAATATTTTGTTGACTCCCACCTTCGTAGGAAGAAATGACCATCATAATAAAATAAGAGAAATCAGAGCTCGAAGGGAAAGATTTAGGTGTTCCTTTTTCCCACGCGACATTCGAGAGTGGAATGGTAGAGTAGTAGTATGAAAATGGTTCGATGAACCCTCTGCCAGGCAATTAAGTGTGAATTGCAGAGTAACCATGTAGATGTAGATTCTGTAGCCCTGCCAAAGACGATAGGGAAACGAAGTGTTAACCGCTTCACTTTAAGTATACATCATCCACGCTGTTGTGTTTACTAAGTGACAGTGTGCCGGCCGCGGTGATCTCGCGGTTCTAGGCGCTCAGTCCGGAACCGCGCGACTGCTACGGTCGCAGGTTCGAATCCTGCCTCGGGCATGGATGTGTGTGATGTCCTTAGGTTAGTTAGGTTTAATTAGTTCTAAGTTCTAGGCGACTGATGACCACAGATGTTAAGTCGCATAGTGCTCAGAGCCATTTGAACCATTTTTGAACTAAGTGACAGCTTCCTCACATCTTAATTCAGGAGCTGTGCGTGCAATGTCTTCGATGTATTAGTGAACCCTTTAATAAAAATGAACACACTTCGTACGCCGCGATCGCAGTGTAGACACTTTCATTGTTCTAAGATGACTGGTTTCGACAGTCTTATGCTGCCGTCATCTAATCTCATGGAACATGATATAAAACTGCCATGTTACGTTACACGAAGTCAAAGCATAAAAAGCACTCCTCATGTATAAAAAACACAGGAGATAAAATGCACGCAGTTGATAAAATACACAGCTGAGTTTTTTTTTTACTGAGACATAAATATATATACGTGGAGAGTGTCTTTTATGCTTTTTCATGTAATGTAACGTGGCAGGTTCATATTAAGTTCCATAAGATCAGATGATGACAGCATAAGGCTGTGGAAACTCGTAATCTTGGAGCAACAAAAGTGTCTACACTATGATTGCGCCGTACGAATTGTGCCCATTTTCAACCATACCGATCGCCGCACAGCACGTCGTGTGGCGCAGTGGTTAGCACAATTGACTCGCATGCGCGAGGACGACGGTTGAGGCCCGCGTCCGGCCATCCTAATTAAGGTTTTCCGTGATTTCCCTAAATCGCTTCAGACACATGCCGGGATGGTTCCTTTGAAAGGGCACTGCCCGTCCCTCCCCCTTCCCTTTCCCTGTTCCGATGGGACAGATGACCTTACTGTTAGGTCGCCTCCACCAAAGCAGCCACCCAACAACAGCATGTGTACAATACAGAATGAATCCTTTGTGTTTACTACTTAAGCTAGTTACTCTAAATAAAGTCCAAATACATCAAGTATCTGAATTATTGCAATTCAGGTTAAAAAAAACCTGTTTCTCTCAAGAGTAATCAGTTGTACTTTTTTAAAATAAACAAGACTCTCAGAACAGCCTAAGTGTCATGTATTTACTGTCGATTACTGTCATGTGTCTTACTTGTCAGGCTTTGTGTTCTTTTTTGATACTGCATGTAACATTGATGTAAGCACGTCTATTTCAATATAGAAGATTTAACAAGTGATGCAAGCCTCTATGGACAGCCAACGGCAATTTCTGGTGATTATCTCAAAACAAACGAAGGCTCCTACGGCTTCAAGCAGTGGCACTGACTTTCGGAGCTTACCGGAAATATGTCGAGCCAATCCGCAGTTACGCCGAATGACTGCGACAGTTCTTCGTTATCTACCATATCACCGTTGAGCTTAGAAAGAGAGCCTTCTTTATTACATGGTGCAGTACTAAGACATACAGGGTGAACAATAATAAAACCGACAAACTGCAGGGACGATTTCCTGACTGGAACTGGGGGGAAGAAAGATCTCATGAACATGAGCCCAGAAATGCGTCGTTGCCTCTGTAGACGGTGCTGACGAATGACACTTTCTCTGACCATGTGCCATATGTTCCTTGTGTGTTGCCGGCTGGAGTGGACGAGCGGTTCTAGGCGCTACAGTCTGGAACCGCGCGACTGCTACGGTCGCAGGTTCGAATGCTGCCTCGGGCATGGATGTGTGTGATTTCCTTAGGATAGTTAAGTTTAAGTAGATCCACGTTCTAGGGGACTGATGATCTCAGCAGTTAAGTCCCATAGTGCTCAGTGCCATTTGCACCTTGTATGTTACAGTCAGTATGATCGACGCAGCGTATTGTGAGCAGCAGAATGGTCCGCTATTCATGTCGGGAACAAGGAGTTGGAATCGCTCGAGAGGCAGCTCGGCTATGCCAAATAAAGTAGCCTCATAGACACCAACCACATCACATAACATATCAAGCACGTTTTGGGCGTTTGTGTGATCATCGGTCCTTTTTGACGGGCGGACGTGCAGGTAAGCGGCGAACTGTGCGTACACCACATCTGGAGGATAGGGTTCTACAGGATATTGAGACGAACTCCAAGACAAGTGGCCCACCAACATAGTGTAAGCCAAAGTACGATTACATGTATCCTTCATGGCAGCCGCTACTATCCCTATCACCAGCAACGAGTGCAATATCATCAACAGCGGTTTTTGCCTATGGTTTTTGAACTAGACCATCACGATTATGGGATTTCTGTTATCAATGCTTCTTATCGACGAAGCAATCTTTAACAGAACTGTCATCATCAGTCTGCATAATCGTCATCCGTCGGCTACACACAATCCTCGTGGAATGGTTGAGGCGTCTCATCAGCATCGGTTCAGCATCAATGTGTAGGCACGGATTTTTTGCGACCACACATTTGGACCGATTGTTATTCCACGACCCTTAGACGGAGGGACGTACTTCGACTACCTGCGGAATACTCTGTCTGGGATGCTTGAGATTAGACATTTGGCAATCAACGGGTTATACGGTTTCTGCATGAGTGAGCACCACCCCACTTCCGCATTACAATTCGCCGACACCACAGAAACATCTTCTCTGGCAGCTGGATAGGGAGGGAACGCCCTGTAGCATGACCTGATAGATTTTCACCTCTGGGGCACCTGAAATGTATTGTTCATGCGGAACCAGTTCATGATGTGCAGGCCCTTCAACAGCTTGTTTTCGACGCCTGTGATGCTATTCGGAGAGAGGCCCGAAAGTGCGAACGGGTGCGGCAGTCCATGATGCGACGTATGACCGCGTGCACTGTGTCCCATGGAGGCCACTTTGAACATTTCTTGTGACGTGGATGCGATGCAGCTGTGTGCTGTGTTCCGGGACGATTTGTCGTCATTGCACGAACCTCCGTCCATTTCCGGACACATGTTCTTAGGACATTCTTTCCTCCATTTTCAGTCAGGAAAGCGTCCATACAGTTTATCGGTTTTATTATTGTTCACCCTGTATAACTTCATATCCATGTTGTCCCTTACGAATGCGCTCACTGAACTCTCATTCATTGACCATGCCGCACGGCTCCGCCCATCGGAGGTCGAGTCCTCCCTCGGGCATGAGCGTGTGTGTGTTGTCCATAGCGTAATTTAGTTTAAGTTAGATAAGTAGTGCGTAAGCTTAGGGACCGATGACCTAAGCAGTTTGGTCCCTTAAGATCTTACAATTTTCATTGACCCTGCAAACCGGTTTTAGGCTCTGTCTCCGGCTGATACTGATGTTTGGCCGGAGATGTCTGCTTGTCCAGTTCCAGAGGTTGCCCCTCAGTCTGCAAGATCCGGGCAGTCGCAGAGGGTGGGCTTACTGGTATCTCCAACGTCAGGCGCGTAATGGAGCCCCTTAGGGATATGGCAGCAAGAGAGGGGAAGAAAACCAATGTGCACTCCGTGTGCATACAGGGGGGAGTCATTCCAGATGTGGAAAGGGTCCTTCTGGTTGCCATGAAGGGTACAGGGTGCACCCATCTGCAGGTGGTCGCTCATGTCGGCACCAATGGTGTGTGTCGCTATGGATCGGAGGAAATCCTCTCTGGCTTCCGGCGGCTACCTGATTTGGTGAAGACTGCCAGTCTCGCTAGCAGGATGAAAGCAGAGCTCACCATCTGCAGCATCGTCGACAGGACTGACTCCGGACCTTCGGTACAGAGCCGAGTGGAGGGTCTGAATCAGAGGCTGAGACGGTTCTGCGACCGTGTGGGCTGCAGATTCCTCGACTTGCGCCATAGGGTGGTGGGGTTTCGGGTTCCGCTGAATAGATCAGGAGTCCACTACACGCAGCAAGCGGCTACATGGGTAGCAGGGGCTGTGTGGCGTGGACTGGGCGGTTTTTTAGGTTAGATGGCCTCGGGTAAGTACAGAAAGGGCAACAGCTTCAAACGGTGCGGGGCAAAGTCAGGACATGCGGGGACCAAGCAGCAATCGGTATTGTAATTGTAAACTGTCGAAGCTGCATTGGTAAAGTACCGGAACTTCAAGCGCTGATAGAAAGCACCGAAGCTGAAATCGTTATAGGTACAGAAAGCTGGCTGAAGCCAGAGATAAATTCAGCCGAAATTTTTACAAAGGCACAGACGGTGTTTAGAAAGGATAGATGGCATGCAACCGGTGGTGGCGTGTTTGTCGCTGTTAGTAGTAGATTATCGTGTAGTGAAGTAGAAGTGGATAGTTCCTGCGAAATATTATGGGTGGAGGTTACACTCAACAACCGAGCTAGGTTAATAATTGGCTTCTTTTACCGACCTCCCGACTCAGCAGCATTAGTGGCACAACAGCTGCGAGAAAATTTGGAATACATTTCACATAAATTTTCTCAGCATATTATAGTCTTAGGTGGAGATTTCAATTTACCAGATATAGACTGGGATACTCAGATGTTTAGGATGGGTGGTAGGGACAGAGCATCGAGTGACATTATACTGAGTGTACTATCCGAAAATTACCTCGAGCAATTAAACAGAGAACCGACGCGTGGAGATAACATCTTGGACCTACTCATAACAAACAGACCCGAACTTTTCGACTCTGTAAGTGCAGAACAGGGAATCAGTGATCATAAGGCCGTTGCAGCATCCCTGAATATGGAAGTTAATAGGAATATAAAAAAAGGGAGGAAGGTTTATCTGTTTAGCAAGAGTAATAGAAGGCAGATTTCAGACCACCTAACAGATCAAAACGAAAATTTCTGTTCCGACAGTGACAATGTTGAGTGTTTATGGAAAAAGTTTAAGGCAATTGTAAAATGCGTTTTAGACAGGTACGTGCCGAGTAAAACTGTGAGGGACGGGAAAAACCCACCGTGGTTCAACAACAAAGTTAGGAAACTACTGCGGAAGCAAAGAGAGTTTCACTCCAAGTTTAAACGCAGCCAAAACCTCTCAGACAAACAAAACCTAAAAGATGTCAAAGTTAGCGTAAGGAGAGCTATGCGTGAAGCGTTCAGTGAATTCGAAAGTAAAATTCTGTGTACCGACTTGACAGAAAATCCTAGGAAGTTCTGGTCTTACGTTAAATCAGTAAGTGGCTCGAAACAGCATATCCCGACACTCCGGGATGATGATGGCTTTGAAACAGGGGATGACACGCGTAAAGCTGAAATACTAAACACCTTTTTCCAAAGCTGTTTCACAGAGGAAGACCGCACTGCAGTTCCTTCTCTAAATCCTCACACAAATGAAAAAATGGCTGACATCGAAATAAGTGTCCAAGGAATAGAAAAGCAACTGAAATCACTCAACAGAGGAAAGTCCACTGGACCTGACGGAATTCAGAGTACGCGAAAGAACTTGCCCCCCTTCTAACAGACGTGTACCGCAAGTCTCTAGAGGAACGGAAGGTTCCAAATGATTGGAAAAGAGCACAGGTAGTCCCAGTCTTCAAAAAGGGTCGTCGAGCAGATGCACAAAACTATAGACCTATATCTCTGACGTCGATCTGTTGTAGAATTTTAGAACATGTTTTTTGCTCGAATATCGTTTTTGGAAACCCAGAATCTACTCTGTAGGAATCAACATGGATTCCGGAAACAGCGATCGTGTGAGACCCAGCACGCCTTATTTGTTCATGAGGCCCAGAAATTATTAGATACAGGCTCCCAGGTAGTTGCTATTTTCCTAGACTTCCGGAGGGCGTTCGATACAGTTCCGCACTGTCGCCTGATAAACAAAGTAAGAGCCTACGCAATATCAGACCAGCTGTGTGGCTGGATTGAGGAGTTTTTAGCAAACAGAACACAGCATGTTGTTATCAATGGAGAGACGTCTACAGGCGTTAAAGTAACCTCTGGCGTGCCACAGGGAAGTGTTATGGGACCATTTCTTTTCACAATATATACACTCCTGGAAATTGAAATAAGAACACCGTGAATTCATTGTCCCAGGAAGGGGAAACTTTATTGACACATTCCTGGGGTCAGATACATCACATGATCACACTGACAGAACCACAGACACATAGACACAGGCAACAGAGCATGCACAATGTCGGCACTAGTACAGTACCTTTCGCAGCAATGCAGGCTGCTATTCTCCCATGGAGACGGTCGTAGAGATGCTGGATGTAGTCCTGTGGAACGGCTTGCCATGCCATTTCCACCTGGCGCCTCAGTTGGACCAGCATTCGTGCTGGACGTGCAGACCGCGTGAGACGCCGCTTCATCCAGTCCCAAACATGCTCAATGGGGGACAGATCCGGAGATCTTGCTGGCCAGGGTAGTTGACTTACACCTTCTAGAGCACGTTGGGTGGCACGGGATACATGCGGACGTGCATTGTCCTGTTGGAACAGCAAGTTCCCTTGCCGGTCTAGGAATGGTAGAACGATGGGTTCGATGACGGTTTGGATGTACCGTGCACTATTCAGTGTCCCCTCGACGATCACCAGAGGTGTACGGCCAGTGTAGGAGATCGCTCCCCACACCATGATGCCGGGTGTTGGCCCTGTGTGCCTCGGTCGTATGCAGTCCTGATTGTGGCGCTCACCTGCACGGCGCCAAACACGCATACGACCATCATTGGCACCAAGGCAGAAGCGACTCTCATCGCTGAAGACGACACGTCTCCATTCGTCCCTCCATTCACGCCTGTCGCGACACCACTGGAGGCGGGCTGCACGATGTTGAGGCGTGAGCGGAAGACGGGCTAACGGTGTGCGGGACCGTAGCCCAGCTTAATGGAGACGGTTGCGAATGGTCCTCGCCGATACCCCAGGAGCAACAGTGTCCCTAATTTGCTGGGAAGTGGCGGTGCGGTCCCCTACGGCACTGCGTAGGATCCTACGGTCTTGGCGTGCATCCGTGCGTCGCTGCGCTCCGGTCCCAGGTCGACGGGCACGTGCACCTTCCGCCGACCACTGGCGACAACATCGATGTACTGTGGAGACCTCACGCCCCACGTGTTGAGCAATTCGGCGGTACGTCCACCCGGCCTCCCGCATACCCACTATACGCCCTCGCTCAAAGTCCGTCAACTGCACATACGGTTCACGTCCACGCTGTCGCGGCATGCTACCAGTGTTAAAGACTGCGATAGAGCTCCGTATGCCACGGCAAACTGGCTGACACTGACGGCGGCGGTGCACAAATTCTGCGCAGCTAGCGCCATTCGACGGCCAACACCGCAGTTCCTGGTGTGTCCGCTGTGCCGTGCGTGTGATCATTGCTTGTACAGCCCTCTCGCAGTGTCCGGAGCAAGTATGGTGGGTCTGACACACCGGTGTCAATGTGTTCTTTTTTCCATTTCCAGGAGTGTATATAAATGACCTAGTAGATAGTGTCGGAAGTTCCATGCGGCTTTTCGCGGATGATGCTGTAGTATACAGAGAACTTGCAGCATTAGAAAATTGTAGCGAAATGCAGGAAGATCTGCAGCGGATAGGCACTTGGTGTAGGGAGTGGCAACTGGCCCTTAACATAGACAAATGATTATATGATAGCGGAACAAACACTGGTAGCAGTTACTTCTGTTAAATATCTGGGAGTATGCGTGCGGAACGATTTGAAATGGAATGATCATATAAAATTTATTGTTGGTAAGGCGGGTACCAGGTTGAGATTCATTGGGAGAGTCCTTAGAAAATGTAGTCCATCAACAAAGGAGGTGGCTTACAAAACACTCGTTCGACCTATACTTGAGTATTGCTCATCAGTGTGGGATCCGTACCAGATCGGGTTGACGGAGGAGATAGAGAAGATCCAAAGAAGAGCGGCGCGTTTCGTCACAGGGTTATTTGGTAAGCGTGATAGCGTTACGGAGATGTTTAGCAACCTCAAATGGCAGACTCTGCAAGAGAGGCGCTCTGCATCGCGGTGTAGCTTGCTCGCCAGGTTTCGAGAGGGTGCGTTTCTGGATGAGGTATCGAATATACTGCTTCCCCCTACTTATACCGCCCGAATGTAAAATTAGAGAGATTCTAGCGCGCACGGAGGCTTTCAGACAGTCGTTCTTCGCGCGAACCATACGCGACTGGAACAGGAAAGGGAGGTAATGACAGTGTAAAGTGACCTCCGCCACACACCGTTGGGTGGCTTGCGGAGTATGAATGTAGATGTAGAAACGAGGTCGAGACGCATCTCGACAAGACCGAACACATCATTGCTTCCAGATTTTTGTTTTTGTGGAAGATTAAACTACCAGAGCAGCCGTATGTTGATTTTATTGTTGAACGTCAAGGCTTGGTAAAGCAATGCGATTTTTCTTGTACTACCTGTAAAATACGATTTGAGTTTTAGATGGTTAGAGGCATAGTATTTCAGAGCATTTCTGACTTAACGTTGGGGCAGGAAATCTTTTTAACTGGATCGCCCAACACTGCACGGTGTTAAGAAAGTTGTCCAAACCCATGAAACTAACCGACCAACACAGCCGCCCTCTGCCGGCGGCCCCCAGCAACGTCAAGTCTTGTTTTCATTGCGGCACACGAGACGTCCCATTCGGAGCGCCATTTGCAATGAAAGTGGAAAGCAAGGCAACCTGCAAAACGTAATCTCATGCAGCGGAAGGAAATTAAAGAGGCATACTCTTAAGGAACCCCTTGAGTGCGAAATCGCAGATTCAATCTATAGTAAGGCTCATTTGAAAGTGTTGTGTTAACAATTATGACAGGAAAAAAATTAACTGCTATTGACTCACCATGTGCATCAGGAGGGCGACAGAAAATCAGCGTCCAGGAGATGCAGAGATCGACTTTCTATGGGATGTAAGTATTACATTTCACAAAATGGACATTAACTTGCATCATGAACACTTAATGAAAAGTGGCGTGCCACAGTGATTACAAATGTTTGCACCATCAAGATCGAAGCAGAGTTCCTTCGAATCAAAAAGCGTGTGGGACGTTCAGCTAGGTATCCACTCTTAAAGAACATGTATTGAATCATGTTGGTGTAACGGGGTGATGAGAAATGATGCAATGTGATGGTATGCAATGGAATGTGGAACTGTCTGTCCTGGAGATTATCGTGAAACTGGCTATCCCAGAAGTCGGAGCTACAGATAGTGCAATAATGTGTTTTATATGCAAGGAAAGAACAATCCCGATGGAGGTTCGAGTCCTCCCTCGGGCATGGATATGTGTGTTTGTCCTTTGAATAATTGAGGTTAATTAGCGTGTAAGCTTAGGGACTGATGACCTTAGCAGTTAAGTCCCATAAGATTTCACACACATTTGAACATTTTGGAAAGAACAAACATTCAGAGTCGGTATTTATCTAGTGGTTCCAGGTGGTATTAACTGGAATAACACACGTTTTTCAGGATAAATACTTTGTTCTGAATGAGTGTGATTTTTATACGTAGACCAGGAATCAAGCAAAAGTAAGTTATTTTAACCAGCTATTAGTGAAAAGCAGTGCCTAACCATAGTTGTAGTTCTCTTATGCCCATTATTCCATTCTTGCTTGCTGTAATGTAAATACACTGCTGTCCAAAATTAAAGAAATAAACTGCTGTTTCCCGTCCTGTGTATAATTCACGATATAATCATACAAACTGTCAACAGATGTCGTTACCATCATGTTCGGCACGAAGTTGGCATTCCGATCAACGGACAACCATGCCAGCAATAACATCAGGGTAGTCCCACATTCACAATCGCTGCTTACACAGTTACAGACGGCGCAGTACGGTACAGAGACAACGCCACAGACTCTCTTGCTGTGGATGGTTGAAATGGCTCTGAGCACTATGGGACTTAACATCTGTGGTCATCAGTCCCATAGAACTTAGAACTATTTAAACCTAACTAACCTAAGGATATCACGCACATCCATGCCCGAGACAGGATGCGAACCTGAGACCGTAGTGGTCACGCGTTTCCAGACTGAAGTGCCTAGAACGGCACGGCCACACCGGCCGGGTGCTGTGGATGACATAGAAAGAATGGAAGCAGGAGAGTCGGAAACTGATGTGGCTCGGTGGCTTAATTTGAATCGTTCTGTTGTTTCTCGGATGAGGTGACGGTTTATAGAGAACGCAACTCGGAGACCAAGCCTGGGCCGACCACGAGTGACATCAGAAATAGTGGACCGTTATTTGGAGGTAAGAACGCGATGGTTCCGCCTTAGTACTGCACTGCAACTGGCGTCTGACCTCGCAGCATCCCCCGGACGTGTTATATCGAGGCAAACGGCGTATAGAAGGCTTCAGCAAGGTGGCCTTTATTCTTGGAGACCCGCTGTCTGTTTACCTCTGGCGTTTCCTCACAGAAAGGAACGTCTAGAGTGGAGCCATCAACATTCCACCTGGACGGTAGAACAGTGGACCAACTTTCTTTTCGCAGATGAGTCCCGATTTGGTATGGAGAGTGATTCTCGACGGATTCGCATCTGGAGGGCACGTGGAACACGATTTCGGGACCAAAACATTGTGGAAAGAGGCCGATATTGAGGAGGATCCCTAAAGGTGTGGGCAGGGATTATGTTGACCGCCCGAACACCTCTTCATGAAATTGTACGGGTGAATCAGCAAGATTCAACTGCTGTGAGGTGGCGTGAGGAGAAATTGGGATCTCATGCGCGGTTGTTGGCAGGTGCTGTGAGCTCAGACTTCATACAGATGGACGGTTATGCTCGACCTCATACAGCACGGGTGGCTGATGTTTCCTTGTAAACAGAAGATACTGCAGGCATTCGCTCTTCCGATTTGAATCCTAGAGCATGTCTGGGATGCACTAGGGAGACGGGTTGCATCACATCAGCATCCACCAACGACTCTCCAAGAATTGTGAGCAGCTCTGCAGGAAGAATGGGCGTCATTGCATCAAAATGAGATTGATGAAGTCATTCGCAGCATGTCCCGTCGTTGCCAGATCTGTATTGGTGCCAGAGATGGTCATACCCTACACCGAGCACATTAATCAGTTCTCAGAATGTGTGTGCAAATCCGTTAAGTTGGAGAAAAACGAACAACATTTTTGTCTACCGTTATGCGTGTTGCACCTGATTACATTCTGTATTCTTTACATTATTTGTACTTTACTGTCATCGGTTTATATTGTTTTATGGCAAAATAAACGTAGCCTTGCAAAATTTCCGTTTGTTTATTTAAATTTGGAGACCAGTGTATTCGCTACTGCCCTTGCAAGATGACGCACACGAGAAAGAGTCGTAGGGGGCAGAACATCTCCCACTTCTCGCAGCACAATAAATAACTTTCCAGCCAGTATATCTTCCAGATTAGCAGTAGGCTTATTTGTATACGAATGAGTTAAGTTACTTATGTCAGTTGGTCTTGATACAACTCTCTTGGTACCTCTGATTTCCAGAGTTCTTTCATACTCATTTCCTCTTCAAATTCCGAGTGGTCGGAGTTGAAAATAAATTCCTTACTGAAGGATGGGACTAGTTTGTTCAACGTATCTACAAATTTTGGGCCGATTCCGCAGTGTGGTGTGCATCGTCAAGTTGACGCTACGTTTGAAATTTCGTTATCTTATATCTTCCAATTGCGTAGTACTGTTTGAAGTTACGCAGGCATGAACTGCTTCCCTTGAAATCACTGTATTCTATGTCCCACGCAACTTGATGTGCATAACATAGTAGGTCACTATCTACATGGTCACATTGCTGTGGACTTACTCGAAATCTGTTCATAATTGCATTTTTGCTATGCTGCAGATGGTCTTCCACGTACGTAATTATGTTCAGTAGCCGTTCCTTGAGTAGCGACTGTCTGCTAGGTTTCATTGGAGAAGGGATTTGTCGTTCCCTGTCCGACAAGGACGATAAACTACATGGTTCGACACCTGTTTCAGTATCACTTCCAGTCGTTAAGCATGCATCGTCGTCATTGTACTTCTCATATTCATTGTCCCACAGTCGAGTGTGTGCGACACCACACATTCCACTGACTCATCTTGCAGAAACGCTAATATTTCATCTGCTGCTTCTTTGCCACTCTGCGACTTTTCTTGGGTTCCTTTATTCGGTAGCTGTTGTAGATATATGCAATACTTGTGAACTGTTGAGCGATCGATAGCTTGCAACATGTCTCGTGGAACACAATTTTTGGCGTGCTGGGGGAATAACACTTTTGCCGCGAGTGTTGCTGAGGCCGCTTTCCGGGCAGAGGCAGTCACTGAATAAGCACGGACAGCGCGGGTCTGCGGGGCAACGAGCCTTCAGTTTGTTCTACCACGCATGTGACTTCCGAGTCGGTCTGGCTGAGCAGCGGAAATGGGAGTGGACACATCATTCCTCTGGCTGTCCAGGTCCGGCGGCGACCAGTGGTTCGTCGTCATTCACACGTCTCCTGGTGGCTCCGAGTTTTCCACTGTCATCGCACAGCGGCTTTGCATGCACGGTGAGCTACTTTTAGTTTGGTGCTTCGGTGGTGAGACCGCGAGGCATTCGTAAAGACTAATCTTCTTCCACGCTGTGAGACTGGTTCGCTTCCTGCGCTTTTTTGTGCCCTGCTGTTTGTATACCGAACTTGGTTCAGCCTCCTGATGTTTTTGTTTCCTGTTTCTGTGTCCGGCCAATAGCTTTGAGGACCGTATCGTTCATATCAAAACATAATAGTTTCCATTTGTTAATACCATAGAGTTATGATTTGATTGTCTGTTTTAAATTATTGGAGTTTTGTAAGTTTCTTTTACGTTCAGTCTTATTAATCATGACGTCTAAAACATTTACCTTGCCTAGTACCTTGTGTACTAAGCCGCCAAGTTGCGTTCTTTAGTTATTTAGAGACTGCAAGCTTATGCATCTCACCGCGGCTAATCTTATGGCCTGTATTTTCCGGGTTATACTTCCAAGGTAAGGCTATGTTTACGTAGGTGACGTTCAGCAGACATCGGTTCGTATCTTACATCCACATAGGCTTTTCGCTCCGTGCGATGGTAAATTTACCGTTTCCGCTTCTTGGCGTGATTTGGAAGTTGAATCTTGGTTGGACGCTGAACATCTTTACTATCAGGTGTATGTGGGAGCGGTTGCCTTGGACAGTTATTTTATTATCTTTTAATCGATTTTCAGAAACGTTTGTCTAGTCTGCGAGCGTGTAATCTGAGGCTTAAATTTTACTCGTTTTACTTAAAAATTACTTCTCTGTTCATCAGGCTATCATTGTATGTTTGTGCCTCTGGGCATGTTCCCACTGGTTTCTTAGAAACAGAGTATGGCGAGCAACGTATCGGACATTTCCTAAATAATTTCGGGTCGGTTTGTGAGGATCACATTGCCCAACGTATGGTGATATCAAGGAGCTTTAAATATTTTTTGTTTCCTTTTAATGAACTCCTTGTTAGGTAAACTTGAATTATTTGTTGTATTTTAGTCAAACACATTCTAAACAGGTTTGTGGCCTACCTATTTGAAGACTGTTTTCTTATAATCTTTGAAGAGATTGTTATGTAACTTCAATTGGTGAAATATTATCTGGCTTCTGTTATTGAAATTTTTTTGTTAATTTTGCAACAATAGTAACCAGTGGCATAAAAGATTTGTATATTTTTGGAAACATAATAACATTTGTAGTAAATTTAAACATTCATACTGCATGTTCCCATGAATAACTTTTTGAGAGTTGCGACAAGTGTGTGAATTAACACTATAGCTTTTGTTATTTGATCTCACTGAAATATTTGATAACATTGTTGATCGATTATCGGTAATTGTTCTTAAGTAATTTTATCTAATTGAACAATTTAGTCTCAATGTGTTAAGGTCCTATTGGCCTAATCGGTAAAGTTATTTTTGCTCAGAAGTGTTAATAAAAATGTCGATACAAATGATGTTCAATTATTATTTGGCCCTGTCCTTCCACTCCCAGGCGACCTTACGTCATTAGTGCGTACCTGTTTGCTTTGTTTATGGTTGCCATTGCTCTGCTTTGTATCAACGCCACTGGCACTGTAGCACTGTTATTTGCTCGTCGACTAAGCAGTTCAACTAAGCTCTGCAGCCTCATGCTGTGCTCACCGCTGGCTACCCCTTGTCCCGCCAAATGATGCTATTAGCAGCCAATTGTTTGCATGCTAGGCAATATGTAGGACCTCGAATGCCGTAAACGTTATTGACCTTCTGCGACCTCGCACTCAAGAGGTTTTTGTCAGGGGACAATATGGACCATGACTCTGCAGAGCCAACCGCCCAACGACATGCTGTACGACACATTACGGACGAACGGCGCGGAATATCGCTTTCCTTATACCTCATAGATAAACCCGCAACCTTTACGTGGACACAGGTTCAACTGCCACTCTAATTAACCTATTCACCTATAGGTAACAAGTTAACACAATCGACACAGATACTAGCTGGCTACAATCAGAGTGAGATACTCATGAAAGGGTGCTTCGCCATCACTACTAACGGGGTTGAATGAACCATTAATATTTCAGTCATCAAGCACACAGATTTGGTGTTTGATTCCTTTCGCGCTTTTGGATTCTCTTCTAATAACTTAGTCAACTCCATTGCTCCATGTCAATCTTCGAAAACAGTCTACTTTGCTGGATATTTAAGGATA
This sequence comes from Schistocerca gregaria, assembly GCF_023897955.1. Lineage (NCBI taxonomy): Eukaryota > Metazoa > Arthropoda > Insecta > Orthoptera > Acrididae > Schistocerca > Schistocerca gregaria. Next base: position 320,283,938 of record NC_064920.1, on the reverse strand, counting down.
TATTATCTGATACTCTTGGTACTGCTACTAGTTTTGAAACACGCATTACGCTGAAGTCGGGCGCTCATCCTAAGTTTGAGCGGGCGAGTCAAATTCCGCACGCATTGCGTGACGCCGCGTGATCTGACCTGGTTCATTTAGTACAACTAGTCGTCCTGAGGTCTATTTCTAGTAGCACTTGGACTTCTCCCACTGTAACGATCCAGAGATCTGTCGGTAGTATTCGTATCTGCGCCGATTTAAGACCGCTGTCAACCCGCAGATTCCTGTCGACTCCTTCCGCGACCCTCGCCCCCAGGATTTGACTTCAGAGTTAGAGGGAAACTCGTTACTCCAAGACTGATCTCACCGATGCCTATTTGCAGCTCCCGCTGGATGAAGACTCGATGATATTCGGACCTGTTTTGGGAAATTCCAATAGCAAAGCTTACCGATTGCTGTAGCGAGTGTGCCGATGGTTTTCCAAAGATTTTGGTATAAGATTAAAGATGTGGTACAGTGCTATGCAAACTACTGCCATAATGGTGTGGTCTCTGGGTCATCTGAGAAAACGATTATTTTGCACATTCTCCAGAAAATCTTCTGTATTTTCAGGGAGAGAGGTCTGCGTTGCAGCAGCGACAAATGTCATTTTTTGAAGACGTATCTTGGGTATACTGGCATCCGTCCTTCCCTCCCCCCCCCCCCCCCCGCCCCCCCCTCAAAAAAAAAAGCCTCTAAGCGATTCAAGAATTGCCAGAGCTCAGAATATTCCGAACTTTCAACGGGTTTAGTGAAGACCAGTTCTGCCACAGATTCATGACCAATGCGGCACCTCTCAGCCTTTTGACGAATACTGACATACTTTCAACTCGCTTTAGCAAGGACTGCTGAGACGTCGTTGTTTCATCCACTACGACAACTTGTAACACTTACATAGATTAGAAGTACGTTTATATTATGTAACTGTGTATCTGCAATTATGAAGTGTGTATTCTGTGTTAGTTAAACTCCTTGATCTATGCAAGAATATTAGAATTTTGTAATGTATATACGAAGAAAGCAAAAGGGTACATTAAAATGATAAATTATTATAATATGAGCATGTTCACAAAAAGAAAATGTTTATTGAAAGCTGGTTCAAGCTTAGGGTACTTGCAACATGTGAAAGCTATAGGGAAGTACCTCCGCAACGGAAGTGGCATGGCGCTCTGTAAAAGGTGCTTTTTGGCGGTCGAACTGACGGGCTCCTTTGTATGAAAGGCACGCAGTACTTGGCTAGCCGTAGCACGGTACACTTCGACGGTGCTAAGAGAGGAAACTGGAAACTGCTTTATAAAGGATTTGCTTCCGATGTGGATCTGGTTATTATTCGGTATTCTAGGCATAAAGGAATGGCTCTAATATGTTGAAAATCCGACGCCAAGAAGAGATTTTATAGACCACTCGAACATCAAGAGCCGTTAGTACAGTTAGCCGACATATCGCTTGCCACTAATCTTCGCCACTGCTTCACAAACTTCATACATTCACTAATCTATATGGACACTGATCAGTTAATTTGTGTGCTGTTTCAATAATAATCACAAAAAACTAAATTCATGTCTGGAGCCTTATTTTCTATCCTGATCACGAACCTATGCAGTGTCCTCACCTAAGTGCTACTAAAACCGAGTATCCTGATTTAAATGAACAATTCTTCCATTCAAGTGTTTAACAGTGACTTTTTTGTCTGATGTAAATGCAGTAGTAAAAGTTAAAGCTGAAATCACAAAAGTGAAGTTGGATAGGATTTTGCTGAAGTATCCTTAGTTTATTACAAAACACAGTTTTATAAAACGGTGTGCCCGACCGAGACTCGAACTCGGGAACTTTTCACTTGGGTGCAAGTGCTCTATCATCTGCGCTACAGAAGGAGGACTCACGCCCGCTTCTCGCAGCTTTACTTCTGCCAGTATCTCGTCTCCTACCTTCCAAACTTTACAGAAGCTCTCCTGCGAACCTTGCAGAACTAGCACTCCTGAAAGAAAGGATACTGCGGAGACATGGCTTAGTCACAGCCTGGGGGGTGTTTCCAGCTGTGAGGACCGGGCGTGAGTCGTGCTTTGATAGCTCGGATGGTAGAGCACTTGCCAGCGAAAGGCAAAGGTCCCGAGTTCGAGTCTCGGTCGGACACACAGTTTTAATCCGCCAAGAAGTTTCATATCAGCGCACACTCCGCTGCAGAATGAAAATCTCATTGTTGATAGTTTTGTAGGATTACAGTGCAAGAGTGTGTAAATATTATTGTCTAGAATACCTGCTGCAAAGGTGATAAAAAAGCAAATAAGTTCTACTCAGTTTAAAAAATAGTGTGGTTTCGATTTCTATCATGAATGGTTCCTTTTATGTGTTGTATTTTATTGTCTTGCAAAGTAAATTACGAACAACTTCAAGTGAAGTGAATTAGTCTTTTCTACTACAATCATCAAAGAGCGTTGGCTAGTGACACTAAACTAGTATATGGGTCCCCATCATATTCTCCACCTATTAGGAAAAAATTGAACTATTACTGTTGCTAAGGAAAAATTATACATGTAGAGGAGCTGAAACAGTGTATTTATGATGTCATTCATCTTTATTTGTGTTTTTTTTTCATGTCAGTCAAGATAAAAGCCCTTCATGTCCAAATTTAGTTCTGCACTTCATGCAGTAACATTTCAGTTATTGATTAAGTAATGCCCTTGAGTGTAGCTGTCATTAGTATGAGTCTAGTGCAAAATTACTTCCTATAATTTACTGGTGTGTGCTTCATTGGTAACTGCTGCTACACACAGTTCAGAGTGCACTGTGTCATTTTGTATCCTGTTTGCTATTCAAAGGGAAATCTCAACGAAAGTAACTTCAATAAACAATATTCAATTCTCTTAAACATATATTTCCAAATTAATGTACCTGATTGGGCTGCGATCTTTTATTTTTTTAATCACTTTCATTAACTCTCAACGTTAAAGTCCGTTTGGTTTTTCTGTTAATTTCACCAAATTCGAAATTATAGTCCGATAGCTTTTGTCCATTATACACACGCGCTGTCAATTTTCGAAATCCTCTCCGAGGGTAACATTAGCGAGTTTCACGTTAGAGTGATATACGTGAGTGTTATATGTGACAGGACCGGGCGTGAGTCGTGCTTTGATAGCTCGGATGGTAGAGCACTTGCCAGCGAAAGGCAAAGGTCCCGAGTTCGAGTCTCGGTCGGACACACAGTTTTAATCCGCCAAGAAGTTTCATATCAGCGCACACTCCGCTGCAGAATGAAAATCTCATTGTTGATAGTTTTGTAGGATTACAGTGCAAGAGTGTGTAAATATTATTGTCTAGAATACCTGCTGCAAAGGTGATAAAAAAGCAAATAAGTTCTACTCAGTTTAAAAAATAGTGTGGTTTCGATTTCTATCATGAATGGTTCCTTTTAGGTGTTGTATTTTATTGTCTTGCAAAGTAAATTACGAACAACTTCAAGTGAAGTGAATTAGTCTTTTCTACTACAATCATCAAAGAGCGTTGGCTAGTGACACTAAACTAGTATATGGGTCCCCATCATATTCTCCACCTATTAGGAAAAAATTGAACTATTACTGTTGCTAAGGAAAAATTATACATGTAGAGGAGCTGAAACAGTGTATTTATGATGTCATTCATCTTTATTTGTGTTTTTTTTTTCATGTCAGTCAAGATAAAAGCCCTTCATGTCCAAATTTAGTTCTGCACTTCATGCAGTAACATTTCAGTTATTGATTAAGTAATGCCCTTGAGTGTAGCTGTCATTAGTATGAGTCTAGTGCAAAATTACTTCCTATAATTTACTGGTGTGTGCTTCATTGGTAACTGCTGCTACACACAGTTCAGAGTGCACTGTGTCATTTTGTATCCTGTTTGCTATTCAAAGGGAAATCTCAACGAAAGTAACTTCAATAAACAATATTCAATTCTCTTAAACATATATTTCCAAATTAATGTACCTGATTGGGCTGCGATCTTTTATTTTTTTAATCACTTTCATTAACTCTCAACGTTAAAGTCCGTTTGGTTTTTCTGTTAATTTCACCAAATTCGAAATTATAGTCCGATAGCTTTTGTCCATTATACACACGCGCTGTCAATTTTCGAAATCCTCTCCGAGAGTAACATTAGCGAGTTTCACGTTAGAGTGATATACGTGAGTGTTATATGTGACAGGACTAAAGGTTCGGTTGTTAGGAAAGAGTGACATATAAGCTAGCGTTATAAAGTCCATACCTCCTTTTTAAGGACAGTCGTTTCATCGTATGGTCTTGGAGCCATGAGCTCTCAGAACATCAGTGGTATAGGACGAACTGTTACTTACGGCTCCAAAAAATTGAACACGATTTAAGCTGAATACTCACAAACAGAAAAAGAAGCTCTTTATGTCCTGTTACGGGGAGATGGTTCCAGAACTAACTTTACGGCCGTCCCTTCACAATTTTTACGGACCATAAACTATTTGTGCTTCTTCCACAGACCAAATGTGCCCATCCCTGACTGAACAGGATTAAAAATTCAGTTGTGGGCGCTGTATCTTGCCTGACATCAATATAACATCGCATGCACAGCATCTGGACAACATAAGAACTCGGATGTCGTCTGTCAACTATCAGTAGATCCAGATCCAGCATTTGAAACCTCAGAAGACACGTGGCAATTCGTCGACGACACTACCGAGGAACTATTAACCCGATTTCCCTTTGATACACTATGCATTTCCATGAAACCCGCCAAAGATCCGGAATTAACATAGATAGCCCACTATTTGCACCACGGCTAGCCGAAGAAGAAACAGGCTGCCATTCGCCTATCAGTTCAAGTTTTTTTCTGAACATCTTGCCTTCACAGAGTACGATGGAGTGATCTTGTATGTAACTTGCACCAACGGGCTATAGTAGTCATCCCATCATTTCTGTGCCCCACAATCCTCAAGCACCATCATCACACGCATTAGGGAATCATTCGAATGAAACAGCTCGCTCAGACACACTGTTCCTGGCCAGGGATGGAGGGTGACGTCGAGAAATTTCTGAAAAACTGTAATACTTGCGTAGAAATAAAAGCTGAACCCAAGCAAAAGGGGGTTCACGTAGATTTTGCTGGACCCTTTCATTGAGCTCAATGGCTGATTATCATCGATGCTCTGTCTAACTTTCCATTTGTTATTCAACAAATTTGACGATTTTCTTGTACGCATAGCATCCATCAACCTGACTGCAGAACGATTCTATTGCTTCGGACAAACATTGCACGTAAGGACTACGAGGTAAGATACAAGAAATTAGGGCTCATACAGAGGCATATAGACAGCCATTTTCCCAAGTTCTATTTGCGAGTAGAACAGGAAAGGAAATGACTAGTACTTGCATTGGGTAAAGTGGATTGCGGAGTATCAATGTAGATGTAGATGTAGACATTATGTCAACTCCTTTCCATCCTGTTTTGAATGGAGAAGCCAGAATGGTGGTTCATACCTTCAAGACACAAATGTCTAAACTAGTTCAAACAATGCCAGAATCTCAGGCTCCTCTGCTGTTTCTCTCGTAGTACTGGTCAGTGCCAGGCATCCACGGTAAGTCTCCGGCGAAATTACTCTATTGTAGGCTCATTGCACTTTGCTCAATTTGCTCCTGCCCCTCCAGCATCATCAGGCGCCTTTTAAATATGATCAGTCTGTCCGCCTCTACAAGGGCGGACACAGGTGGGATTGGCGGGAGGACGGGGAGAAGGAGGATTGAGACAATGTGGAAGAGCCATGTTTCTTGTTCACACTAATACAAGCACCGCACATCTCCGTAACAATCGGTTGCATAGCACTCCACCTAACGACAACTATACTGCCCCGAGGCAGCATGTTTCTGATAAGCTGCCACCCCGAGTTGGCCCAAGAGGACCAACTGTTCCACGGTGAAGTCGAGTGGCAAATTCCGCAGCCGCTACACTACGGCAGCCTACAACGATGCCCTACAGGGCTGCCACCCTTTTCGCCCCACTGCTCTGCACCACAGCCTATGAAAGAGGCACTTCGTCCAGCGCAGCTACCAACCACCCAGTACCTCAACAACAACCTTCAAGCCAGCCTGAGATGGAAATGACCCCAACTTTAATATCATATCAAGCTCCAAGTCGGCGTGAGATGGCCCCAGCTTCAGCTCTAGTGTCTATAGCGACACCGCCACCAGCAGCTTTGAAATCAGACCAGATTCCAGCCACCTTGCTCGATGAAGAGTCCAGATGTTGCAAACATCGAACAACGAAGAAATCTATCTCTTCCCCCCAAGCTCTTGGCGCTGGGTCTTTTCCCGGCGGTTTTCCTCGACAAGCCTCTATCCCGAATGGGCGATATTGAAGAATTCGGGGTGCGAGCCGCTAAAGACATCTCTCCCCGAGGCCCTGCTGGCCACATCAGATGCCGACGGTATAGAACGTGGTCCCAGCTATATGAGCTGCTTTTTCGGAAGCGGGAGTGCTATGTTCGCCCCGATCAAAGCACCATGCAGACAGAAGACGCGGAAGACGCGTGACTACAGCGTATGCAACAAGAATGCGCTGATCAACGATCTACATCCGTACTCCGCAAGCCACCTGACGGTGTGTGGCGATACCGCGCGGCCAAAGGAAGGTAAGCAGAGAGTTTCCCGTCCACGACGTAAGCGGCGCTATAGAGAGGGCCTTCTGGTAAGTAACATCATACGATAACTCGGCCATGCACTATGAAACTGGCGTGCAGAAAGCAGGAGGCACTTTTGCTATGACAACGTTTCCTGCATAACGCCGACTGATTGCTATTACCCTTAACAATGTGTGGAGCTCTGCCATGAGTTCTCTAGCCCTATGAAGACGACCTGAAAACGGACTGTTGAACGCTTCGCTTTAAGTACACAACAGCCGCTCTCTTTCTTTTATTAAGTGATAGCTGACACGTCCTAACTCAGGAACCGTGCTGCACACTGGCTACATTGTGATAGTGAATCCTTTGTGTTTACTAGTTATACTAGTGACTCTAACTAACGCCCGGATACATCAAGTATCCAAACTATTGCAGCATATTTCTATTAAGAGTAATAATTTATACTTTGGCAGAATAAACAAGTTGTTTATTTTACTATTCCATTTTTGGAATTCGTCTCGAATCCTACAGAAGAGAAACGTCGCGTTGATGAGATGTTTTAATCTCTGCACCACCGAGCTCAGTAAATAGAAAAACTAACTACATAATTCTGCTTCGGAGATAGAAAAGTCACTTTAAAGAAGGAACAATCTCATGCAAAACAGGAAAAGGAAAGAAAGTCACACAGTATTCAAATTTCCGGGGTTATCAGCAGCATGTGCAGAAGGAGAACGAGAGGAGTCTTCGGGTCCACTCAAATGGGTGACAAGCCATTGGTAAAAATGAGTCACAGTGATCTTTGAGGAAAAGTCGAAACATTAGCGAGCGTAAATCACAAATTGTGCCATATATAATACGCAGCACTCTGTCTTCAGGCCACAAGTGGCCCAACGGGACCATCCGACCGCCGTGTCATCCTCAGATGAGGATGCAGATAGGAGGGGCGTGTGATCAGCACACCGCTCTCCCGGTCGTTATGGTGGTTTTCTAGAAGCGGAGCCGCTACTATTCGGTCGAGTAGCTCCTCAACTGGCATCACGAGGCTGAGTGCAGCCCGAAAAATGGCAACAGCGCATGGCGGCCAGGATGGTCACCCATCCAAGTGCCGGCCACTTCGGTGATCTGACGGGAACCGGTGTATCCACTGCGGCAAGGCCGTTGCCATGCAATATATAATACAAGAAATAAGTGCGAACACGCGCAGTGTAGCACAAGGACCTAAATCGATGAGCGCAATCTGTAGATGGTATATAGTGAAGTTGATGATGTTGTACTAAGGAAATGAATGGCGCGTTTATTATCAAAGATTAAGACTTAAGTGTTACTGGGACTGTAAGATGTATTGGAAAACCATTTGCCGTCGGCCTTGTTCTCAGGATTTGCAATCAGGAGATAGTATCCATACGATAGCCACTGGCAACTCTGATATACGCACGAAAAGTCACCGTTCCTCTATGCAGCACCAGTCGCCATTGATTCTTACTCACAACCTACACCACTGTTATATGAATGGCATAACGTGTACGTTATATTCGTTTTCACACGGTATATCTCCCGCAAGTGGCATTCATGAGATAATATAGACTAGGGATATGGGGCAGGTACCGTTCCTAGAATGTTTATGAAGATAGTTCTCAGTGGCTGCAAAGGCTAACACAGTGGTGGAAAATAGGGAGCTAGGGGTAGGATCTGTCATTTAGGAGCAAGTCACACACATTGGGACTTTGTGAAAGTCCTGAACAGTGGTTCAAGTGGTTCAAATGGCTCTGAGCACTATGGGACTTAACATCTGAGGTCATCAGTCTCCTAGAACTTGCAACTACTTAAAGCTAACTAACCTAAGGACAGCACACACATCCATGCCAGAGGCATGGACGCCGAGGCGTCCGTCTTTTCCTCTTCACCGTCCCTTACAGCTTTCATCCAGGCTCGATCTGAGTTGTAGGTTCCGCGCACCTCTGATGGTCCATTACTTGTCACTGATATTTAGTAATACCTTTAAGATGCCTTTCAATGTACTGGGCTTTTAATATCTTATTCGAAAGAGAAATTGTGAGTTTTTTCTACTGTCATACCGTAAAAGGTCTCCTGCGTCTGTGGAAGTTTCTCCCGGTAAAGCATTTATTGTCTGTATGGTTCTTAAGATGTATGTAAAGAGGGTTTTAAAATTATTTATTGTGTGGGGTGGGCTTTGACGCCCGTAGACATTTCGTCTGTTCAGAGATGTTACAAATTCTAGGGCAATTATGTATATTATTCTAGGATAACAGCAGTTAGCTGTTGTTATGCAATTGTTATATAAAATCTGTTGGAAATGACAAGCCAGAGTTTGTGTTTGATTGGTAATTATTGCCTTGTCGTTATTTAGTTGAAGTATCCTTGAGTGTGTGTCCCACGTCTCAGTGGGAATGATGTTGCTTGCAGATAGAGACGATATGGCACCGCGTTCAGTGTTCAGAAATGGCTAACCATTATGAGAAAATTCCCACCTACGAAGGTCGTTTGTGACTAGAAAAATGTATGAGATGTTATTGAATTAATTGAGTTTCTAAAGAAAAGGTGGGACGTTAGCTTCAATGTAAATGTGGAGGTCAAAATGTCATCTGTACGCCCAAATCGTATGAGAGGGATTCTCCTCGAAACAAAAAATGTCAGCCTTGAAATAGAACCGCTTGTTGCAAAATTAGAAATAAGGTATCATTAAGACCACTTCTTAGGTCAAACGACACTCAAATCATAAGGTTGTGACGTAGAACGTGATAAGAAATTAGGTAGAGAAATGGACTGGTAACCTGTCGGCATGCATTTTGCTCAATGCGCTTGACTAAAGGAAGCCATTTGTTCGAGTTGGGAGAAGGGATGCGCCAATAGATTTTGCCTCCAAGGGGGAAAGTACTTCTGAGAGGCCAAAGTTTGTGCGTCCAGTTCTACCATTATTCTCGGTAAGCCACCTTGCAGTGTGGGGCGGAGGGTAATTCTTTTACCAATATATTTTCCCTGTTCAATTCGCGAATAGTGGAAGGACGCCGGGTAAAACCTCTGTACGAGACCTGGTATCTCTGATTTCCTCGTCGCAGCCATCTTGCGAGATGTATGAAGGAGTAAGTAACATGTTGTCTCTTTCATCTTACAACGCACGCTCCCGGAATTTTAACGATACACCTGTCCGTGACTGGAGCCTGATGAGCATCTTTCTAACGCTCCACCGATTACGAGAAAGACCAGTGACGAAACGCAGTATTCATATTTGGATCTCCCCTATTACCTTCACTAGCAGTACTGGGTAAAGATCCTCGACAGACGAACATTACTTAAGAACCCTTCGGATTAGTGTTTTATAAGCAACAAAAGTAAAGCAGTAAAATAAGGGTAGCATTGTGTGTAACCACCGTGGGAACTGCGGTGATTCGTGTTTCATGGCTGATAAGTATAGTCATCTATCTCTACGTCTGTGAAGTCCAATTGACGTACTGCACAGGAACAGAGCGTAAAATAAAAGGAAGTTAAAACAGATTCGTGTCCACATTAAGAGTCTGAAACAGGTGCTAAATAGAATGCTGACGAGAAGTAATGAATATGTTCGATACCACTGAAACTAGACATTTTCTGACGCAACAAGCGGTTGTCTCCGATTACCCAAGCTCTCTTCTTCCTAGAACAAATGAATCCTGCGAGGAACGTCAGGGGACAAACGGCATCGATAGAGAAAATTGGAAGCCGACGGGGCGACCGATGTCATGAACATTTTAGTGCATTCTGTAGAACAGTGGTCGTCAAACATTTTTGCTCAAGAGCTAATACTGACATTATGGGGCGGCAGGTCGGGCCGCATATGTGTCGATCTTATTATTAATAGGTCACCTACATAAATTAGTATGATATGAGCCCCCAATAGACTAGCTATCGTAAGGGGGCCATAGGTTTGCCGTTGACCAAGCGCTAACTGGTAAATATCGACACCATTCGAAACATATCGTGTTAACTGTTCTCTGTCTTAGATTACTGCCTCCCTTGCCAGCCCCTAAATTGTGGCGCTATAAATGCCTGACGTAGTGTTGTTATGTTGACTTTGTTATCGGATGATTCACTGATTAATAACAGTACCTGTGCTTATATTTAAGTGCATTATGCAACGTGAGACACTATCACAAATGTTTACTAAATGTTTTGAATATAATATTTCTTCTACGCATCGTATTCTACTACAACGGTCTCCACTTTATTTTATATCGCTTGCTATGGCCACATTTGAAGCCGACAGTCTCTATAATGCGCAATGACGAATCCATGTTACATCAGTTTCTAAATTTAAACCGCAGCAGCTCTTTCCTATGGGTCGCACATTATATGGCCCTTTAAGCACGTGGCCCACACACCCACCAGCAGTGTGCGAGTGATAACGGGAATACGCTTCGCGCATGTTGGCGGAAGTTGCCGAAGATTACCGAACGAATGTTGGCGGAAGTTGCAGAAGATTACCGATCCTAATGAAAGCCACGTGAGCGTCACGCGGATTTGACGCACTTGCACTCACTTTCACAGAGGCTGCGAATCTGTGGTGTGTGCGTGCACTTGCGCTTCGCTTAGCACAAGACTTGCCAATGACGAATAACAAATACAGACATAAACTCGTAAACAAAAAATGCTAATCAAACATTACTCACTTACATGAATGAAAGTACTTATTCATCATCAATGATAAAAAGCGTTAAGAATAATAGATAAATTTGAAATCCAGTACCATTTATTGCTCTAGTTCGTTGTCATTCATTAAATGATTGTACTTGTTGTTTGTTCTAAATTTGTGTTTGGAACAACTCTTTTTTTAAAAAGAGTCTCATCAGAAACTCTACTTCATTTACGGAGATTTACCGTTGTGACTCTAAAGAAAATACATTCTACATGCAATGCGCTCCTGAATACGTCTATAGTCATGACTCGACGTATGACTTTCAGTTCATGATCTTCTTCCGCAAAAATTCAGTTATCATCAATTCTGCCGTAATTTTCGCAAATAATTCATTGTGATTCCACTTTAACTTTATTTCTCAAATCACATTCCAAGTAAAATATTCTTTTTACGTCATAATATCATTCGAAACTTGTGACCCGATTTCTTTCACATTTCTTTGGCTATTATATGTCTGAAGTTTGTTGTAAGTCGCCCTTGGTCATGGACAGTAATAGAGGTTAACTACTTCTTTTTAATTGCAGTTGGTAGAAAAAGACGAAAAACATTTTCCAATCGTTTGTTGACACTTGCACGAAACAAAAGTTGCAAGTGTGCTGTAACATGACGAACTATTTTATATACTCAAACCTAGTGTCCCTTCAGACATTTTTGAATTTCGAACCTCTACGTAATAAAGTATCTGAGAACTGTATGTAATTACGTAGATGTATGTCGGATCGATAAACTATTCCATATTCTAACGACAAGCTTATTCTGAGTTAATCCTAAACCACTTTGAATGACTTTGGACGTCCAGCAGCATTCTACACATGCAGTAGGGGACTTTGGATTAAAAGGACGGTGATGTTAATCATTGGAAACCGTGAGTTTGCCCATTTTGTTGCACCACAGACACGAACGAATTGCGTAATTTTATGTAGGAGACAAGCGTATTTGACAGTGTTAGCTGTTTAAGAAGAGCGTTGACAACTTTTTGTCCGCTGCATTCTCATCGCTGGCTGCTTACGTACAATTCTTGCACTTGTTAGCAGTGGGTGGGAGAGACATATTGGCAAATGCAGAGATAGTTGACTGGGTACGAGTCGGTAGTGTAAAGGATGAAAAGCACTAGGCAGCCCGTCTGCGGTAGCCGGTAAGACAATGACGTGCATTGTAGCCCGCACATTGGGCCGTTACGACAGCCAGCTGGCTCCGCGTTGCCAGTTGTGAGCAGTCTGTCTCGTGGAGAACGTATGTAGCTGCCTTCAGTCTCCGTAGGCTTGTATCCTGAAACAGTTCATACAATGACTTTCGGCGGGTTGTAGGATCAGTAGAAGTTTACAGTCCTGAAGGGATGTACAGTATTTTTTTTTTCAAATTCATAGCCATCTCTTTCTGTCACATTCTTTTGTAAAATACAGCAGGTGTTTATTATGGCAATTGCAAATCTTTCTCGAACATGGACTGATCAATGAAAAATTCTCCATTCTCCGTTTATTTGCCAAAGCGCCAGAAGTGTGTTCTATAAACTTCCTAGACCGAAACAGTGAGTAGTTAAAGGTTCTTTTATTGTTTGTTAAACACCTTCCTCCATAAAGGCGTATTTAAGTTTTCAAATGTACCAAGTGCCTCTGCTTCAACAACGACGCAAAGCAGCGGTACTCCATTGTCTGATTTGGTGCCATTTTCAGATACTCATGAGATCTTATTAACAAGTTATTCATGTAAAATTAATTACTTAAAAATAGGTGAGTCACTTTGCTATTAGTATGTTCCAACGTCTATGTAAAGTGAACCTATAATCCGCAGCACATACAGCAAGTAAAATGATGGAAAACATTTTTGTTTTAAATTATAGTAAAGTAGGTTAGTTATGAAAAAAAGGCATAACAAATTTCACGTCCTTCTCGCTAGCCTGATCGGTCATGACTGACCGTCAACTGGCTGTTCAACACTGATGGGGCTGTCCGTCTGTAAGTATTTTAATGTTGCATTTGTGATGCTGCAAATCGAGTAAAGCTGTGCTGAACTCGAAGTTAGTTTCAGAATTGCTGTACTTTACAAGGCGTAGTGGAGTGTCCTTGACTTCCTCCCGTCTCTGAACAGACTTGTACAGCCAGTTAAAGGGGGATCTACATTTCAACATGTACTCTGAAATACGTTGGAACTTGAATTGGAGTTATTGCCATTTTTATAGGTGAAAGAAGTGACGAGTAACAGAGAAAATCGCCAGACCAACTAGGGAGCGAGCCATAAGCCTTTAGTTCCGTCGTTTGAAATTTAAGCTACTTTTTGGAGGAGGGGGGGGGGGGGGAGAGATCGGGATTCGAATCTGGGATCTCCTATTTACACTACTGGCCCATTAAAATTGCTACACCAAGAAGAAATGCTGATGTTAAACGGGTATTCATTGGACAAATATATTATACTAGAACTGACATTTAATTACATTTTCTGCCTCGGGCATGGATGTGTGTGATGTCCTTAGGTTAGTTAGGTTTAAGTAGTTCTAAGTTCTAGGGGACTGATGACCACAAATGTTAGTTCCCATAGTGCTCAGAGCCATTTGAACCATTTTTTGATTACATTTTCACGCAATTTGAGTGCATACATCCTGAGAAATCAGTACTCATAACAACCACCTCTGGCCAGAATAACTGCCTTGATACGCCTGGGCATTGACTCAAACAGAGCTTGGATGGCGTGTACAGGTACAACTGCCCATGCAGCTTCAACGCGATACCACAGTTCATCAAGAGTAGTGACTGGCGTATTGTGACGAGCCAGTTCCTCGGCCACCATTGACCAGATGTTTTCAATTGGTGAGAGATCTGGAGAATGTGCTGGCCAGGGCAGCAGTCGAACATTTTCTGCATCCAGAAAGGCACGTACAGGACCTGCAACATGCGGTCGTGCATTATCCTGCTGAAATGTAGGGTTTCACAGGGATCGAATGAAGAGTAGAGCCACGGGTCGTAACACATATGAAATGTAACGTCCACTGTTCAAAGTGCCGTCAATGCGAACAAGAGGTGACCGAGACGTGTAACCAATGGCACCCCAAATCATCACGCCGGGTGATACGCCAGTATGGCGATGACGAAAACACGCTTCCAATGTGCGTTCACCGCGATGTCGCCAAACGCAGATGCGAGCATCATGACGCTGTAAACAGAACCTGGATTCATCCGAAAAAATGACGTTTTACCATTTGTGTACCCAGATTCTTCGTTGAGTACACCATCGCAGGCTCTCCTGTCTGTGATGCAGCGTGAAGTGTAACCGCAGCCATGGTCTCCGAGCTGATAGTCCATGCTGCTGCAAACGTCGTCGAACTGTTCGTGCACATGGTTGTTGTCTTGTAAACATCTGTTGACTCAGGGATAGAGACGTGGCAGTACGATCCGTTACATCCATGCATATAAGATGCCTGTCATCTCGACTGCTAGTGATAAGATGCCATTGGGATCCAGCACGGCGTTCCGTATTACCCTCCGGCATACACCGATTCCATATTCTGCTAACGGTCATTAGATCTCGACCAACGCGAGCAGCAATGTCGCGATACGATAAACCGGAGTCGAGATAGGCTACAGTCCGACCTTTATCAAAGTCGGAAACGTGATGGTACGCATTTCTCCTCCTTACGCGAGGCGTCACAACAACACTTCACCAGGCAATGCCGGTCAACTGCTGTTTGTGTATGAGAAATCAGTTGGAAACTTTCCTCGTGTCAGCTCTGAAAAGCTAATCATTTGCATATCATAGCATCTTCTTCCTGTCGGTTAAATTTCGCGTCTGTAGCACGTCATCTACGTGGTGTAGCAGTTTTAATGGCCAGTAGTGTACTTTTTTGTGGAAAGAACCTTCCTGTTGCCCAAAGCGATGGGTGGTGGAAAAGTGGGAAGGGATCGCAAACAGAGCTTCGCCACCATGTCTCGTTCCCTCCGCCAGGAACAAGGAAAGCGTAGGTAATGTGGAATTGATACAAAGAACATCAACGCCACGATTTTTATTTCGTTTCATGATTTTTTTATTTTTTTAGAAATTTTTTGTGTACTACCGAGTGTATCAGGAAATTTCACACTTGGTGGGACTATCAACGCATAGTTTTTCATAGAAGAATTTTCCTGTAACCGGAACTAACCGAGTACAGTGTGGGAAAGGTGTGGATCAACTCTTCATTGCAGTACCATCAAACTCCGTGGTGGGTTAACAAAGATATTACAAAAAAACAGTAGTTAAAAATTGTCTGTATTTTGGATTGCTCCGGCCGTTGTGGCCGAACGGTTCTATGCGCTTCAGTCCGGAACCGCTCTGCTGCTACGGTCGCAGGTTCGAATCCTGCCTCGGGTATGGATGTGTGTGATGTCCTTAGGTTAGTTACGTTTATGTAGTTCTAAGTCTAGGTAACTGATGACCTCAGATATTAAGTCCCATAGTACTTAGAGCCATTCGAACTATTTGGGATTGCGGACAACTGCAAGGTGCCGTTCATTAAGGAAGTGCCACAAACCAAGGACTTCTTTCTCTCCGTCAGCACACAAGTAGTTATGTGTCCGCAAATCCATTTCCCGGGATTCTTCTTTGTTAGTGGAAAGTATACAGAGTTCGGAAAGAGGAACAGGTGAGGTGGTATCTGATGAGGAGTCGTACGGGTAATCAAGGCCAGCATATTTCGCACCAAGAACCAGACACCAATCGCCGATCCACACGTCAGGCGATGCTCATTCGTGTCTAGAACATCACAAGTGACGTACAATAGGGTGTCTGCAAGATGAATCCCGTGAAGACGTGACAGGCATACTTGCTTCCCATTCACTGTAAGGAATCATGCGACTGTACGTCAGTGATGGGACAAGGAGTGCACACTTAGAGCCAAACGGCACGGCAGTTGACGGGGGGATCCTTTGATGACTTGTTCTGCTGAAGAAAGCCATAGATCGCCTCTGTGGACATCAAGCGCACTGGCAGTACAGCAAAAATGGCTCTGAGCACTATGCGACTTAACTTCTGAGGTCATCAGTCGCCTAGAACTCAGAACTAATTAAACCTAACTAACCTAAGGACATCACACACATCCATGCCCGAGGCAGGATTCGAACCTGCGACCATAGCGGTCGCTCGGCTCCAGACTGTAGCGCCTAGAACCCCACGGCTGGCAGTATAGCAGTACGGACGTATCTCATTTCGAGGAAAAAGTGGTGGAAGTGAAAGAAGGGCGGTAGGATGTCCGGAAGCTGGAATAGGTGCTCAGAGAGAGCATGGTGCAAGCGCATCTAGCAATAGGTTGTTAATGCAAAGGCACCACAGCTCCATTTGATAGCCCACGAAAAGGGCTGTCTCTCTGTCAAGGACATGATGTAGGTCTAAACCGCCCCTGCACTATGGCTGGCTGAATGTCTCATATCGTATCTTGAACAGCAAACTGTGACACACATATGAATCCAATACCGCTAGCATGGGATGGGTCATGGTTGGGGAGTGTCTGTGTCACGTGGGGGATACGTGACGCCAAATATAAATGAACATATTTCGCCTGTTATAGAAGATCGAGGGCTCGTAAACAATGAGGAGCTCACCTCGATACTGGGGCAGTAAGCTGCGGCAGTTGGGGCAATCGTGTGCCTCAGATCATCTACGTAATCGAGTTCTAAGCATTGGATGGTAGCAGCAACAAGCAATGGAGTAGCTCTGTCTGCATGAAGCCTCACACCTACAGCCAAAGCGCCCTGTTTGCGAACATTAAGGCAGCTACAAGAAGCTTCGCTGTAGATGGTAACCCATGCTAATGACTCCTTGACCTCAGCATCTCTATGAAGCAAGCGGACGAAATCTTTCGCATAAGCAGTGCAGTTGAATATATGGCCACTGAGAAACATACCAGACAGGCGTTGACGGAAGCCGCAGGGCAACGGTTCCATGTCGAAAGCAAACAACAGTGCAGAGAGCGGGCACCCTCGACGCATTGAACAACGGATCAAGGTGGGAGGTGGGATACGGCCAGGAGTACACAGGAAGTGACGCATTGCTACGTCGATGATAGTATCAGTGTATCCCATATTAAGGAGCACCCCGTCCAGATCGAACGCGTGGCTGAAGTCAAGAGTGGCCAAAGGTGCAGGCATATGACGAGCGTGAGCAAGAGCGATTACGTCTCAATGCCGACAGAGAGCACTGTGGATATCATTGGCACACCCAAAGAGGTTCGATCAGGGGAAACCACATACCAACTGGTCAGTCCGTATAAGCCTTGCAGCCAACAGCTGGTAAAGATCTTCATGTCGCTATTGAGCAACATCGATTGTTACATTTCCGTGAGGTACGTTGTGGTTGTGAATGGGAATAAGGAGACTCTCGAGGAAACTGTATGAAATCTGCACGATAGGTGACATAGCATCCTGACAAATTTCTGTCTACAACAGGGCCAGTAGGGGACGAAATATCCAATAAAACCCTAGTGGGTGGCCTCAAGGTTCGGCAACTTATTCGTAGAACCTGCCTGAATATCATCATGGTCTTCGTACTCCATAATGTCAACAAGCAGACCGATCGTTGTATCCCCAGGAACTGTACCAAAGGAGACTCAGGAGAACGTTTGCAGGGTGATGACATTTTGCACAGTACAGCATAATATAGTGCACATGAAGGGCAGACCATACACCGTGTTGAGTATCTAAGCACCGCCCATCATCAGTTGTAAGAAAACTAACCTAAATCTTCGACAGCGGCACTGTTACACTACCACATGGTATATATAGACACTCCTGGGCTAACCTGTGATGTATGCGTGCCCTGACCACAGCTCCTTCGAGGTGACGGCGAGAGAGGGCAGTGAGCTGTGGCTTGGCACGATTCACCATCGCCAGATGCTCTGGCGAATATGGCGCTAAAGTTCATTCGCAAGGAATAGTGAAGTAGAAATCCTAGGGTCGTCGCCGCCACGCCACGCCACGACCTTCTTTCCATAACCAATCACGGCCTTGTAGAGGGCAGGTTATGTTCAGGGGAGCCACCATGACAGGGCAGACTGATGTGGACCGAGGTATCGACGACAAGCTGTCCATGTGGCCTCGATGAAAGCGAAGTAAGATAGATCATATTCAGTTCCCATGGTCCCAGGCTGCGCCACACCCTTTACAGCAGAGATCAATGGCACAGATGTACGCATCATTGTCAGAAAAGTAACAGACCAGTCTTCAGCAATCTGCACCCTACTGACAGTATCGCAGGGGATATAAACACCTTCGAGGCGACTGGAAGAATGGCTAGTGAAATGTGGAAACCACGGACGATCATCTTGAACAGGCTGAGGTGCTGGACAACTGCCACTAGCGCCGAGTGCGGGGAGTGAAGCAGCAGCTGTTCTTTGGGCGCCTGGGTGTAATTGAAGGTGCCCCAGTGATTAAGGCATCCTGCTAAGCCCAGGAAGAGGGGCATGATCTTTTCAGAGAAGAAAGTGGGACGTTAACGGTGGCGACCCGAACCGGATGGCACATAGACGCTGATGATCCTGACGCCACCGAACGTGAGCGCCATACCACTGGCACCTGGGAGATACGCACCAGCGAGGATTACGTCATGTAGGAGGATCGTTATCCCACAACCAGTAGGTGAAGGATGGGAGACGTGCGATGTAAAGCCATGAGGAGCAGGAGACGTTGCAAAAAATGGTTCAAATGGCTCTGAGCACTATGGGACTTAACTTCTGAGGTCATAAGTCCCCTATAACCTAGAACTACTTAAACCTAACAAACCTAATGACATCACACACATCCATGCCCGAGGCAGGATTCGAACAAGCGACCGTAGCGGTAACGCGGTTCCAGACTGTAGCGCCTAGAACCGCTCGGTCACACCGGCCGGCTTATCGATACATCGACAGAATACATACCGACGTATTGGCCAAAAATATATTGGCTGCACATTGTAAATATACTACCAGTTTTAGAGCTGTACATTTAAGTATTGGCTTATTATTAGATATTCTGTACATCTGCTTATCCCCCTTAGAGCAAGAATTAAAAGGGAAACGATGCACGTTCACGCTTGGCGATAACCACTTGCCTAACAATGGTAACTGCATGTAAGTGGCACAATAAACAGTGTCCGATGGGTCCCTCGTTCGGTTTCGTTATATCGGATTTGCCTGGAACACTTTATGTGGACTTTCCAGTTTTTTTCATTTCAGCAAACACCAACGACCTAGTAGTTTATTGTCAAAATTGCGTGGTCAAGTTAAACGCTGCAGTTTCTATTGGTAGCACCGAGCGCCGATTACGTCAGCATTTTCCCTCACATTTCTTCACATTTGGTTTGTTGTTCTATTCACACAACCCCCTCCTCCCCCCTCCCCCCTCCTCCCAGTGCAGTCGAACTACTTCTTTATGCCATCTATACTTGCTTCACAAAGTCGAAGAGAAAGACTGGACATGATGAATGCTCAAAAAGTAGTAAGTGAAATTATGTTCTACTAGTATTTCAAAAGAACAACTTCACATATTTACCGAATATGGGGAAAAAAGTAATATATAATTAAAAAATCGGCACTCGATGTTGCCATTTCAGAACTGACACGTTGATATATCGTTGAAAATATATAGCTTGCACATAGCGATATTTTGTGGTTAGCTATAGATAAATTGATATTTTATCGATAGCCCTTGTCGCTAGTACCGCTGAGAACAGCGGGCCGCATGAATACCTGCGGCCCGCAGTTTGACGACCACTGCTTGAGAATCACTCATGTGCATGACACATTCAACTGTTTTGGTGTACGAAATCATATTTATATTGTTGTAACACACAAATTGTGATTGTCTGACTGGTAATAAGAGGATCGGTTAGAAAAAAGATCCGCAGCTTATTACGCAACTTAGTGTTACGAGATATCTGAGTGAATACTGTCAAGACCTTAACGTTGTCTCCGAAACACTCAGCTCCTCCGGAAGCGCTGAACTCAGCTTGGGTTCAGATACACATGCACATCTGTCATCAGATGACTAAGTCAGTTTCACGTCTAACTTCGCGGTTCGCACAAACCGTGCGACCAGGTGTCTTGGCATAACGAGTTAGCGTCATTAGAAATAAAACATAACTTATTACCTTTTGTCTCTGGAGGTAACTGGAAACTTGGTTTTGCGCGCGCGTGTTTGTGAGCGTAACACAATAGGCTATTTTCCTGTGTTAAAAATATGTTTCGGATTACTGTTATTCTGATTCATTATAACTTTTAAACAGCATTTACGATCAATATTCTCAAAATATATCTATTATTCTTATGTAATTAAATCTTAAAAAGTCATTTAATGTCAAGATCTGGTGGCGTGATCGAAAAAGCTCTGTTAGTGGCTGATGCTCCGGTGACGTCACAGGCCGGGAGTAAGACGAAGCGATACGCGTGTTATAGGAACGTTAGCCGAAGTTATGAGGTTGTTACGTACTTCTTCTCCAAACAGTTTAGCTATTTAGCGATGGAAAACGGAACTACAACTTCTAAGTAACAATAGGAAGGAATTTTGTGAATGGTGATAATTGAAGCCTTGCGAAAGTTGATGTCTTTGTACGCCACCTATTTACAGCGGCAACATGTGCAACGACGGACACTCTTTTGCCTGTTCCCAGCAACAACATTAAACTCTCAAAAAACTAAAGAATTGGAGAACTTCTTACAAATGGGTCCGTGTATAATAACTAGATTTAGTCGACTATCAGTCATGAGCTGCGACCCAAAGCAAAATAAAATTTTCCTTATCGAAACTTTGTGCTAATTTCCTACGTAGAAGACACTCAGCAGAGACTCTATATACAGCATGCGGTCATTGACGCCGGCACGGCAGCTCAGGTCTTCGGTCAGAGGGTTAGCTGCCCTATGTAAGAAAAAACCTGAGTGAATGGATCAACAATGAACTTTAACGGGTACTAGGGGACATCCGCCCCGTACAAATGTAACGAACAAAATGAGATAAAAAAAAAGGGGGCGCAACCGACTGCAGAGTAAGGTTTACAGATTCAATTCATGGAATGGTTAAAAATTTTTAAAAGTCTTTCACGAAATACGAACATAGCGTTAGCAAGAACTGATTGTAGCAGTCGTTTCTATTGTGGAATGTATTATGTATAGCTTCAAATTAGTCTTAGTCTGAGAATGGCCAAGAAAAGGTAAATGGATTTGCTTTGCCAACAAACAATTCACTCTTTTGGAAAGCATTAGTAGCAGTAAAAATATCGCCGTACGCCCACAGTACAACGAAGTGTAGGACGATAAGGTTATACGGAGAGATATAAAACGTGTACAACATGCATGTGACACAAACAAAAGGGCTGCGATGTTTCATAGTGTAAATTAATGTTACCGTCTGAAGAAGACTTACTTCATCTTTATGAAAGATGATGATAACTGCAAAAGTTTAAACAGTAAGAATCCTAGCTGGACAGTACGAAGATATAAACATAGTTTCTAATAAAGTAAAAAGTGTGTGATCACATAAACTAGAATATATCGTTTTAAACATGACGTGTTTCAATAGCGATCGCATATGTAAGCGCTTGTAAACAGCAAAGAAAACACAATAATATTCTGTTCCATCATGTTTCGGGCGTGCACTCGGGACAGCGACAATTCTTCTTGCGATATTTCGGCTAGAAACCTCCCAGCCATCTTCAAGGCGAGTCAGAGACTGAGTTCATGGCGTTTGCGCGTGCCTATTTATGTGGAGAGTCACGTGATACAAAGCTGCTGAGGATTGAAAGCGCATGCGTCAAAGATATCAAAGTCGCCACTACTGCGCTGGTCATAGATAAGATGTATATAGCAAAGATAAACATATAAGCGCAGAGTGCAAACAAAATAGTGCTGCTGCGAATCCACCGTGCTTGTAAAAAATAATTAATCTTTAAAAGTGGTAACATCTGTCGGAAGTGAAGATGCAGAAATTCTTTCCGAACGAATGTGTGAAATAAGAGGTTTCCAGGCATTGACAAGATGAAATCCTTCGTCACTGTTTAGCAGGTTGTCGGCTTGTTGTATTTCTACAGCTTCCTTAACAACTGAGTCTCAGAAAGATGAAGCAGTAGTTAAAATCTTAACATCTTTATAATCCGTGGCATGGCCAGTAGAAATGCAATGTTCGGCAACTGCTGATTACTTGGAGTGAAGAAGACGTGTGTACCGCTGGTGTTCGGCGCATCGTTCCTGTACAGTGCGCGTGGTTTGCCCTATGTAACGTTTGCCACACTCACAAGGGATTTCATAAACTCCCGCCTTTCGCAAGAGCAGAATTCAAGAATCATAATAATATTCTGTTTCTGCGCTTGTAAACAGCAAAGAAAACACAATAATATTCTGTTTCTGATTGGTGTGGTTAAGTTTTATAATTGTCGTTTGGTTTTCATATGAGAGAAGTCGCAAATAGTTTTCAAAATAAGTTAAATATTCTTTCGAGTTAGATTCGAACCAGCGATCTATGGACATTTTCTTACAAAAGTCGAATGTCTACCGCTGCAACAGCTCTGCTATCGAATAATTCAGGTGTAGGGGGAGAAAACGACAATTTTGACTTGGAGTTTAATTTCGTTGAATGATGCCGTCCTTCGTAACAGTAGGAAAGCAAATCTCGGACGTATGTTAATGTTAACTTCACAGTGCAATACATTTTTCAATTAAGGTAATGAACTTGGACGTCAATGTGCTAGCAATTTGTCGGTACAGTTCAAACACATTTTACTCATCTTCTCATTCTCTGGAACACTCAAAAACAACTTTTAAGGAGCTTTTATAAAAGTATTTGTACAGTATGGTACACCACTTGTAACGCATTTTCCGAAACTTTAATTCCAAAACAAGACATCACTGTGAGTTAGCGTTATGACTGTAGTAGGAGCGACAGCAGTGACCTACCCAGTGACATTACAGACATCACATGACTCGTATGGAGCGTTTTAGCGGGCTTTCAGATTATTTCAATTTCATTTTCGTATTTATAAAATAATACTGAAACTCAAGAAGCATAGAATGACAAACTTAATCATTTAAAACAATTTCCAGAAAACAGTCAAATACACTATTTTCGTCAACAACCATGGCTCTGTGGTTAGTAATGCGGCTACAACGGATAATACCCTGTTGTGGAATGGTAAGAATATAAGACCCTTATTAATATTATTTAAAAGAAAGTGAAATGAGCATAGCAAATGGACATTCGAACATAGATATCTTTGTGACTTACTTACGCAATACAATGACTTTTGCTTCTATGTTGTAAAATAATGCCGCTTTAAACTGCTCACACCGTCGGTACGCCTATGATCTTGTAGCATTTTGTTGTTCGACCATTATCTCATAACCTCAGAGACTTGCAACGTGAGCAGATTGATAGCACTCACTTAGCTGACGAACACGTGATAACAGCAGAGTTCAAGGGAAAAGACATATATTCCGCAAGCCACAGAACGGTGCGTGGCAGAGGATACCCTGTACCACTGCTATTAATTTCCTCTTCTGTTCCACTCGCAAATAGAGGGACGGAGAGGGGGGGGGGGGACGGAAACGATTGTCTACAGGGTGTTCCTGTAAGAGAGTGCAAAAATCTAACAGGACATAAAGAAAGCTCCACTAAACAACTTGAGGTAGGGAACCTGGGGCTGGAAGAAGCCAGCTTAAAGACATATGGAAGTAGACTTGTCTGCTGCTTTGGCTAGCATTACTGTTTTCCATCTTATTTACTACTAACATGGGTACTGTTTTACACGCATTGTGCTGTTTGTTTACATGTACTGTACATTCTTTATTTCCTGCAAGGATAAAAGGAGACGAGCCTGATTACTAGGAAGTCATGATGCAGGTTTGTTTACTCCACTTGTCCATAAAGAGGCTCTGTTGTATCGTATTTACATTGTCCCATAACAGAATGAGCTGTGAATCAACGACAGACCCACTCATTACTCAGTGATATTCAGAGACGTACAGTACAGTACGATGGAGCAGTAACGGTACAGTTTCGCAGAACTCATTGACATGAGCCTTCTGTATGAGGAAGCACGTTGCAGTGCTCTCACTGCTGAAAGACTGTACAGGGACGGTTTTCTAACAGACATCATCCCTTTCAACGAGTATTTGCTTCTCTCGATCGACGAATGTGAGAGACTGGTTCATTCTAAAGAAGAAATGAGAGACCTGGCAACATGAGGACTTCTCACACATCCGATTTTGAAGAGGAGGCGCTGGAAAGTGTTGCAGCGGACCCCACTGCAGGTACTCGCCGTACTGCAGGTGAGATAGGCGCCGCACATACTAGAATGTGGCGAGTACTCCATGAACAACACGTAACACCCGTATCACCCACAACGAGTCCTTGCAATACTTACGACTGGCTTTGCACCAAGGGTTGCATTGTGTCAGGGTTGCCCTAACAATGGATTGGTCGACCAGCTTTGCTCCAAATCGTACTGTTTACTGAGGAGACCTCATTTGATCGAGACGGTATTTCGAACAGCAGGATTAGCCCTGTGTGGGATGAGGAAAACTATCACACCGTAGTAGAGTCATTCCATCAAGTGGGTTTTGCTGTGAATATCTGGGTCGGCATTCTAAGCAACAATCATGTGGGTACAACATGACGGTACACCGCCTCACTTCAGTTTGGATGCCCGCAGCCATCTTAATGCTGAACTTCTGGTGGCTGGATTGGAGGGGAAGGGCCCATTACATGGCCGGCGAAGTCATCTGACCGGAATTCCCTTGATTGTTTCCTATGGGGATATCTACAGTCACTTGTGTATGAGACGACGGTGGATACTTAGATGGAATTAGTTGCTAGAATTGAAGCTGCCTGTGATGTGATTCGAAACACACTAGGGATATTTGCTAGGAGTGCATCAGAATCTTGTTCGCCGATGTCATGCTTGCAGTGAGGCTGATGGCCGTCAGTTTCAGCATATTTTGTAATATATAGTGCAACTGGTGCTTTCATTTTGTCAACGATTGTATTTGTAGTTAACTGTAATTATAGTAAAAAAAGTACACAGTAATTTGATGTTATTCCTGTTACCTCCTAAAGCTGACTTCTCCGACCACAGGTTCCCTACCTCAAACTGTTCAGTGGAGCATTCTTTATGTCCCGTTAAATTTTTGCACGTTATTACGGAAACACGTATATATGCCTCAGTATGAGCTCTAATTTCTCGTATCTTATCTTCGTGGTCATTACACGAAATGTATGTTGGCGACATTAGAATCGTTCTGCAGTCAGCCTCAAATGCTGGTTCTCTAAATTTTCTCCACTGATTCCCATCTGAGTTCCCGAAGCGTCTCCGCAATACTCGCGTGTTGTTAGAACCTGCCGGCGGCAAATGTAGCAGGCCGCCTCTGAATTCCTTTGATTCGACATAGTGCGCATCCCAACACTCGAGCACTACGCAAGAATAGTTCGCACATTCTGTCTCCTTTACAGGTGAACCACACGGTTGCCTGAAATTCTCGCAATAAAACGAAGTCAACCATTCGCCTTGCCTACCACAGTTCTATACGCTCGTTCAATTTCATTTCGCTTTCCGGTTTTACGCGTAGATATTTAAACGACGTGAGTGTCAAACAGGTCTCTGCTAATGCTGTATCCGTAGATTATGGGTTTCTCTCTCCTAGTCATCGGCAAAACTCACATTTTTCTTCATTTAGAACTAGTTGTCATTCATCATACTCACTCCCTTATCGGGAGGGTACTTCATGAACAGATGATGTATCCCTATGATCTACAGCCCGTTTAGGCCTTAAGGCCACACGATCATAATGGCAGACGGCGGAGGCGAATCTGTCGATGCCTGTTCCAGAAGAGTGTCGCAGATCCACAGTTCACATCCAAGACTTTATTTACCGATGAGACAGGGCTCACAAGAGGTGGTGTTGTGATTGCTATAACCAGCATGCATGAGCAGATGTAAATCCCCAATTACCTCAGGAAAGAGGGCATCTACAGCGATTCTCAATCAAACGTGTGGGCAGACGTACTTGGCGTTAGATTAATAGGGCCATACGTGGTGTCACAAGGATTAACTGGGCATCATTACCTGGACTTTCCCATTAATGTATTGCCTACCTTGCTGGAGGCTGTGGCATTGCAGCTACGAATACAAATGTACAAATGTGATTCTTGCATGATATCGCACAAGCACACTTTCGCCGCAAAACATCTGCGCAGACATTTCAGAACCGCTCGTTTGGTATGGAAGGGAAGGGGGGAGGGGGGGAAGGTTCACGCTAGTTCCCTAGACCTCAATCGCGTATTCAATGCGTGCAGCAGGTACAGCAGGGTATACTCCAAATGGTGCGTCATTCCTTAAGCCGGAGGGCAGAGAGGTGCATTGTCATGAAAGGGCGCCACGTTGAACACCTCCTGTAAACAAGCAGAAAGTATGCATTTCTGAACCCAAATAATTCGATTTATTTTTCTTGTTTCGATGAGTTCTTCCACCTGTCAAAGCATTCGACACTTTATTTTGAACATCCTGTATTATTTCCGAAGTCAACATCCCTTTTTCTCAACATATACTAATCGTACAGGTATTAATGAGGTTTCGTTAGAAAGGTTTTTTAACCGACTTCTGGCATTCCATTGCCCTGAAACTTCCTGTATGTGGAAAATTTTAACATGAAAAGAGACTTAATTATGACAGGAAGTGGGGCATCATGGATACTCAGCTGCATATTATATTTTATGAAGTTAAGTTATTAATCACGAATAAGAGACTCTCATATTATTTTATTCTAAATACCATTTTATTCGTTTTAAAGTACTTATTAACTGGATAATTTGTTCACAGCAGTGTCATAGGTAATAACTGTGACCACTGCGGTATTCCATTATTTATGCCTGCCGTACAAGCTGACTATTCTAACGAATAAACTTTCCGAAGCGACAAACATTCTGTAGGATTCTTAGATCCGTCAAGACTACCGCCACACAAACCTATAGTAAAGGAAAACACTATTGTCATGTTGATAACAAACCTGAACGCTAAACAGTGCTTAGACAATGTAGCACGCATGGTTGTAAGAAAACTCATTGAACTTATTATTAACGCCCTGCTGATTGACACCAGGAGGGCTGTTGTAATACCATATATAAATCCGACACAATCTGATCCATGGGTGCCTTTTCACATTGACAAAAAGACAGCTGACTATTAAAATTGCGCTTGCGGTCACTATAAACAAGTCGCAGGGAGAAAGGCTTCAAAGAGCAGAATTGTATTTACTAATTCCCGTCTTTACTCACGGACAACTGTATTTGGCCTCTCAAGGATAATAAATCAACCAACATTTTGTATCCCTTGAAGAAAACGAAAAACAAAAACTACACGACTTACGTTCTTATGTGAAATATCGATTACACCGAGGTACTGTAATGCTCTGTACGGAATTTTGTTCAAAATTATGTGCATGGAAATGCATATACAAGGATGTATCATAAATTCATGATCATTATTTCAGGTCTTTAAGTTCATTTTTCTAGGCTTTTTTCTTCATTCGTACAACTACCCTTATCTCAACTATTACACGTACTCCAAATACTGTCATTCTTTAATAGTATAAAAGTGCGAAGGTTTCACGTGTGCCCTATGGTAGCTATTATTATCTACATTTACATACACATTGCACAACGCACTTCACGGTGCATGACGGAGCGCACCTTGTACAACTACCAGTTGTATTTTTTCCTGTTCTGCTCGCAAATAGAGCTAGCGAAAAATGGCTATCTGCAAGTCCTAATTTCTCTCATCTTATCTTCGTTGTCTTTACGCGAAGCGGTAGCAGTAAAATCGTTCTGCAGTCTGTCTAAAATGTCGGTTCTCTAAATTTCCTCTATAGGGCCTCAAGAAAACTACGTCGTCTTGCCTCCAAAGATTCCCATTTGAGTTCACAAAGCATTTTCGTAATACTTGCGTGTTGATCGAACCTTCCAGTAACAAATCTAGCAGCCTGCCTCTAAATTGCTTTGAAGTCTTCCTTTAAACTGGCCTGGTCGGGATTCCAAACACTCGAGCGGTACTCAAGAATGGGTCGCACCAGCGTTCTATCGCCGTCTTCTTTATAATTGAGCTACTCGTTCCTAAAATTCTCGCAATAAAGCTAAGTCGACCATTCACCTTCCGTACTACCAACGTGAAGTGCTCATTCCATTACATTTGCTTTGCAGTGTTACGCCTAGATATTTCATCGACGTGACTGTCAAACAGCTGTATCCGTACATTAACGGTTTGTTTTTCCTACTAATCGGCATTCATTTACATTTTTTTATACTTATAGCAAGTTGTTATTCACCATGTCGACAAGAAATTCTGTCGAAGTTATTTTGTATCCCCCTACAGTAGCCCGACGACACCTTCTCTTACACCATAGCATCATCAGCAAGCAACCGTAAATTACTGCTCACCCTGTCCGTCCTATTGCAGAACTGATGGCTGTAGAGTGGAGTTGTCAGTGCTTCAAGGAAGGTAAGACTTAAACTACTGACCAGTCCTGAAATCCAATGTGAATGTTTACGTTAGGATTGAAAACGAGTTTACCTGTGGGAATTATTAAAAGAATTGTACAACCTATTTTGCCTGCTTACAACTGTGAAGCTTGTATTAGTGTTTGTATGGTCATTTTTGGTGTGCAGTGGGCTCTATCACCCTGCTGAGAGGAAAGATAGCTGGTATGGTTTTTGCATTTTATTTCGTGATCAGTCGATGGTATATTCAGTAGCAGGTTTCCTTTTAGATGGTTATG
The DNA here is from genome assembly GCF_023897955.1 of Schistocerca gregaria. Taxonomy (NCBI): domain Eukaryota; kingdom Metazoa; phylum Arthropoda; class Insecta; order Orthoptera; family Acrididae; genus Schistocerca; species Schistocerca gregaria. The sequence goes on along the minus strand of NC_064920.1, from coordinate 320,254,865 downwards.
CCGCCACTTACACAGCTGGAAATTGGTTTGATGCTATGGAAGTGATATAAAACGTGCGATTGCAGTCTTTCTCGGCGTATTCCACCGATGAATTCTTCTCGGGTTATCAGCCGAATGGTGGCGTCGCCTTGTCACAACGTTTCAATGAGTTTCGTACCCATCATCTTCTGGCGAAGTCAGAAGATGACAGGTACTAAATTCATTGAAACGTTGCGACAAGACGACGCCATCACTCGGCCGATAATCCGAGAAGATTTCATCAGAAAAATAAAACGTCATCCTTGGGATTTACAATTATTTCAACATTATCGATCGATTGTGTTCCGCATTGGAGGAAAAATTCAAACCCTGTTACCCTTATCAAGTATCTCTCAAGGATATGGGTTTAATGGTTTGGATGTCATAAAGTGGGTGGCATTTATTTTATTGTGTCCGTCTCTAGTAGACAGAAATGGGTGAGACATTTAATTGGCCAACCTGCCCGTAGTAGATTAGGTAGAACTTCGGTTGTTAGTGTCTTTCTGTATCCAGATTTTCTTTCAGCTTCATGTCTTCAACAGGGCTGAGAGATTTCTTTGTTAACCCTCGAGCCGGCGAGCCTTTTTTTCATAGCACGTTCGGGGTCGCGGCGCACTTTGTGCACACGAAAACAATAGGTTTGCTGACGTTACCAAGGTAAGTCAAGTACGATCAGAGTCACAGTTTAATCTTAGTTTATTTGAAAAGGAGAAGATAAACATACATAATATGAGCTAAAATACTGTTTTATTAAACAATAATGAAATAAATTTTCACTATAACTCTCTTTTTCCAAGCACAGATGTTAAAGAGACAGTAATGACGTATTCGTAGCATTAAGCAGTGCAATTGCATCAGATCTCGGTCAGCTGCACATTCGATCACTAATTATCTCGTAGACAACTGCCTCAAAGTGGTGTTATGTTGCTAGTTCGTAACTGGGGTCAATTTTTTTAACTGATCATAAATTTTTTTCTACCCTAGCTCGCTTTGTATTTCAAATCACTGCTGAATACTTGGACGTACGACAACACAATTTATCGCTGTGTTACCTGAAGCAAGACTGAAGGAATAGGTATAGGTTTGCAGTTGTGAAACAAAAATGGAAGCGTACAAAATCATTATATTTTTGGTCGGCGCACTTTATACACAGGCGCGCCCGCTCGAGTGTTAAATTGCTCGAAATAATGTCTGTAATATTCGATGTTATGTAAACATAAGCGCGCTCTCGATCAGGAGTGAGTTTGTCCGATTTTGTGAAGACTTATAAGCTGATGTCGTTACTGACTGAATATTTATTTATTTATTTATGCATTCATTTTACCTGGCAAGATTAGGGCCTTCAGGCCCTCTCTTACACCTAACCAGGCATACTCAGATTGAACGAGTTACAGTTTCTACTTAACATTAAGGACATATAGCCTATTATGCAGTATTGATGTTAAAGAGAAAAATAGATATTATAACAGTAGAACAATGATAATTATAACAATAAAAAATAATTATAACAATCAATAATAATAGTAATAATAATAATAATAATAATAATAGTAATAATAATAATAAAAATGACTATGTATATGAAAGTAAACATGCTTTTCTTTTCTGAATGTCAGTCCCATTGTTAGTTGGGAATTTTCTCGTTATGTTCTTGCAGCTTGTGAGTTATTCTCATCGAGCAGAGACATAAGACGATAGAATGGGGTGAAAGAGATATATAAGAGGTAGATAGGTTAGAGGAAGAGAAATAGAACGGTAAAATTCGAAGCTGTGATGGAGAGGAGAAAGAAAGAGATGGGAGGGGCACAACAATGGTGGCTATACCGTCCCTAATATGTAAGTTTTGAGCTCCCTCTTGAATGTTGAGTAGTTCTGGATAAGACGCAGATCACAGGGGAGCGCGTTCCATAGTCGTATGGCTGAGATGGAGAATGACATGGAGAAAGATTTTGTGTTATGTAAAGGTACAGCCAAGATGATAGACGTATCCGATCTGGTGTTGCGATTGTGGAATGATGATAGGTGTTTAATGTGAGAAGATAAGTATTGGGGGCACCAGTGGCTAAGAAATCGATGAAGTAAGCACATCGTGTGGAGATCGCGTGCCGTATGTGGGCGTATCCAAGCTACCTGAACTTTCCTTTTTGTTTTACAACATAAAGTTTTTATTTGCTCATACTAAAGTCAGACTAACATGGCTAGCACACGAACAAGGTTCAAAATGGCTCTGAGCACTATGGGACTTAACTTCTGAGGTCATCAGTCCCCTAGATCTTAGAACTACTTAAACCTAACTAACCTAAGGACATCACACACATCCATGCCCGAGGCAGGATTGGAACCTCCGACCGTAGTGGTCGCGCGGTTCCAGACTCTAGCGCCTAGAAACGCTCGGCCACTCCGGCCGGCATACGAACAAGGGAGGAAACGTGAGTCTCAACTGAACTAACGTAGGAAACAAAGTGTGTAGTTTGCGAGCCGGATACCGCCGAGAGCTGCCGCTGGATAGCGTCACGGTAGCAAACGACGTTAACTAGCATGTCCCATCTGATGCGGAAGCTTTGTCTCGTGAGGATGGACTTCCCGTCCGTGTCCAGGTCAACATCAGCTGCTTCGTGCTGTGTGAGGACGCCGACTGTGGCCGTGGCAAAGACAGGGACTTCGCCCGACGCTACGGAAACTCCGAATCCACAATCGAGGAGGAAAGTTTAAAGTGTTTGGGGCAGGAGGAGGAGAAGTTTCGCACCTGTCACGGCATCCAGTGATCCCTGCGACGTTGAGCAGTCTCATGGGTGGCGCCGTCGTGGACACCGCTGGCTGGTGAGGCGCGGCGCGGCGCGGCGCGGCGCTAAGATTAGATGCGCTCCCCGTGGAAGGTGCGAGATCGATGTGGGCAGCCGCTGGTGTTGGTGCGGGCCGGGATGTCCTCCGGCTCTGTGGGCACACCAGAAATCTCCCGTCAGAGCGAGGCGAGCTCTGCATGTTCGTGACTAATAGCCGTAGCTGCTGCCCGCAGCCGGCAATTTAAAACAGGAACCCTGCAATCACGGCCAGGGAAAACTCGTGTCTTCGGAATGGGAGGTCCGTACTGTGTGCAGCTAAAAATTCGCTGTCGTCGCGAAAATGAGACTTCAGAATTTCAGGTTGCCGTGGCTTCGTAGACCAGTGAGACTCGAACAGATGTGTGGAGGTACATACGCCAATGTACGAGGTGGTACCCGTAAGTTCTCGATATTTGAATTTTGTGCCCCAATGGCTACGAGTACACTGAAATATCGTAAGTAGTCTCCCCACACGGTCTTTAATCAGTTTGGCAAGCGGCTGCCAGCTGTCGTTTGCGTAGTTGTTGGTTTCCACTGTTGTGTTTCCGTGAGTTTGCGGTTTTTCGGGGGATGACCTGAAAGAGGAGCGAGTCTGTACACAGAATTGTCCTAAAGCAGAAAAACCCGGTACAGGAACTCACCTAACGTTGAAACATGTTTTGAAGACAACACTTTAGGTCAGACACAGGCTCGACACTGTTACGAGTACTTCAAAAACGAGGAAACATCGCTGGATGATAACGAACTTTGAGGTCGGCTATCAGCTGGTATCACACAAAAAGATGTTCAGAAAATGAGGGATCTGATTCTGTCATCCAACATCTTTGTAACAACAAATTATTGTACATGTGATATTGGCAACTGCTTTATGGATAGAGTGTTTGCACAAATTCGGTTGATGGGAATATTGAAACAAACGGTATCGTCAGTTGGAACACTGGTTCCTCTGTGTGGTGTTGGGGCTGAGGAGGCCTTAAGCGCAGTCAGCTGGCGTGCGATATGTGTGTCTGTTAAAGATGAGGCCTCGTACTAGCTATCGCTCTAAGCCGCTGGGCTAGGAAAAGCGAGAATACTGATGGTTCAGTATTACGAGTGAAATAAAAGGTCTATCAGCACACTGACAAGCACTGAACTCCAAGGAAAGGCTGGTAACGTGCTCAGCCGGAGCCACTACTTTGGATTTCTGCAAGCAGTCTCGTCGTGGCGATCATAAATTATGTTAAGTAACTGATGTAGTACTAAAAATTATTATATTTCGTTTAGTGTGGTTCTTAAATGTTTAATGAGTACTTCAGTATGTGGAATTCTGTTTTATGGAAGTGTGATATCTGGTAAGGAAGCAGTAATAATTAAAGTAGGGGGCCCTCTGCAGTATTATCTGCTATGTATATTTACATAACGGACCACCTGGTAGCATACGAACTGACCATGTCAAACATTTGCATTGTGAAACCGAGGGGACTATGTCTGCTCCCTGTTCTGTTTATGGGATTACTGATATAATCTGGTGTAAAGAATTTCATACTTTTATTTTTGGTTAAGTAAATGTTCAGAGAACTGCATGTTAAGCAGCGCCTTTGAACTTTATAAAGCGGTTGTTACGATGGAATAACAATCAGTCCTTACCCCGTCCGGAGTGGCCGAGCGGTTCTAGGCGCTTGAACTGGAAACACGAGACCGCTACGGTCGCAGGTTCGAATCCTGCCTCGGGCGTGGATGTGTGTGATGTCCTTAGGTTAGTTAGGTTCAAGCTGCAATGCAGCGGGTTCGATTCCCTGCCGGATCGGAAATTTTCTCCGCTCAGAGTACGAGTGTTGTGTTATCTTCATAATCATCTTACTATCATAGACACGCGAGTCGTCCAATGACACGTCAACAGCTCGGCGTCTGGAATTCCCCTTGTAAGGAGTCCTGATCATCAATGCCAAGAGATCATTTCATTTCATTTTAGAGGATGACCGAGGCTTGACTACAGAATAACGATCAAACGAATTTAGATTCGCACTTTTAAAATCACATTTATAGTCGCTTGTTTTTTTTTTAAATCTATTGTAATATCCTTTTTAAGTTTATAACTACTACTTTTATGAGTACTAATAATAAAGCTGAAGAGCAGTTTCAGGATGTACCTTGACACCAGATCCTTAGCATGTGAGAACTTACATTTCAGTGTAAAAACAGGGAGGGTAAAATTCTGTCACATAGAGTCAGCACAGACTAAAACATGAGACGTCTCTCAGCCGCCTGGACGAGTTGGCCAAAGTGCAAGCTCGCTACTGTACATGTGTTGCGCTTAAATTACACTGCACTGCTTCGGCGAGAACCTCTGTCACGTTCCGGTCCACAGAACTCTCCGCGCATTCGTCTTCAATCCAGTTCCGTCGGTCTACGAATAAGAATCTTTGAAGCACATATCCTCTCTTCTCGTAATTAATTTTGTCACATACCAAAGTTTCAAATATACCAAATATTGATGGCGTAGTCCAACTATCGGCTCCCTTGGTCTTTTGTTTAACCAGGTGTACCAAGCGTTTGCGTGGGGAGAATTAAAACGTAGGGAGGCAACATCTGGAAATGAGAAAATGCGGAGCCCCTTAGCAAAAAAGAAACCTGTAACTTAAAGATTTCAAATGACACATGCGTATCATAATATGAAGATTTTTTGGATTTTTAAAGAATGAGAAAACGAAGAAGCTTATATGGAATAGGATTTCATAGGAATGACTTCTTGCGATGCCTCTTGGTTGGTTGGTTGTTTTGCGGAAGGAGACCAGACAGCGAGGTCATCGGTCTCATCGGATTATGGAAGGATGGGGAAGGAAGTCGGCCGTGCCCTTTCAGAGGAACCATCCCGGCATTTGCCTGGAGTGATTTAGGGAAATCACGGAAAACCTAAATCAGGATGGCCGGACGCGGCCATTAGAGTTTTAGTGTCACCGAAATCTGATATTAAGTAGCCTTTTTCTTGTTATTTCTGCATGTCTTACGCATTCACCTGTCACGCCATCGTGGTTGAAATTATTGATTTTTCCACTTTTCCCTAAAAATCATCTGCCTCTGGGTAACAATTCATCATTAATGTTGGTACCCTGTCGTCTTCCATTCTTGTGACGTGGTCCTGCAGTTTTTCCTGTAGTCTTTAATCCACTCAATTAAGCTGTTCGCTCCAAGCCTTTCTCTGATGTCAGCATTCCTCCTCCTATCGGATAGTGTGTTCCTAGATACTTAGGAATCACAACTCCGATGCCTGCATTTTCTGCTCATTGGTATTAAACAGTATCTGTAAGTTTCGACAGAGTGTCACCATCTTGCAGTAGCAGCAGAATAATATAATTTACTATTTAAAATGTATTTCAAATGACATTTGTGAAGCACAGTTTAATCAAGAGTTAAGAGGTATGGCCCCATCACCTTTACGTCACGTCTATTGAGAATACAGACAAACGCTAAATCAGGATAGACCGTGAATTAGATACCTACTGAATATTAGTCCAAGACCACAATTACTGTGCCGCCTGGTTCATCAGTTTACGTTCCAAGCAACTTTGTGTTAATTATTCTCGTAGTGTTAAAGTTGCCAATGGACAACCAGTAATTTCCCCTTCTCTTCATAACAGAACTAAATGTTGCAGCAGGCCGGTGTGGCCGTGCGGTTCTAGGCGCTTCAGTCTGGAACCGCGTGACCGCTACGGTCGCAGGTTCGAATCATGCCTCGGGCATGTATGTGTGTGGTGTCCTTAGGTTAGTTAGGTTTAAGTAGTTCTAAGTTCTATGGGACTGATGACCTCAGATGTTAACTCCCATAGTGCTCAGAGCAATTTGAACCATTTTTTAAATGTTGCATAACTTACTCCTAGAAAGCAGAAATGACTCAAGATCATATTAACGAATGCCTGTCCATTGTGTTCTGCGAATTTTGTTTCACTTGGTCTATTTATTTCAGCTCCTCCCGTTTACACATTTTCAGACGTGATGAAGTTTACTGTAAATCGTTGTTGTTTTGTCATTTTCCAAAAACTGTTAGAAATTCAACAGAGTGTGATCGGAATCGATGCCGTCATCGGTGACACAAACTTTTGATCACCGCAGTGCAGCCGGTTTTTCGTGCACCCGCGCTCCCTCCATCCCCCCATTCTTAGAAATAGTACCGATGGTTAAATGTCGTATCTTAAGGAAACTATTCATGGTGCACATTTCTTTTCCAACACAAATCAATAATGTTTCTATGTTCTCTGGTAACCATCCACGTCAAGTGGTTAAAATGCCACGAGCTTTCGACCAAACAGCCTTGGCCATTGTCAAGTGGAATGACTACTGATGGGCTGCAGGTACGGTCTTACACAGCGTGAATCACCTAAAAATTGCACCGCAAATATTACGGAAATGGAAAGTTCTGTTGACGTGCGGTTTTCACAGAATTAATTGTTAGGGGCTCGTATTGTTACTCGATGAAAAGATTGTAATAATACTTAGAAAGTGCATTTTTTGTGCAAACATACACTTTTTTAATGGAACAATGCCTACTGATATTAACAAACTAAGAGTAGGGTAAATTACACTGCTGGCCATTAAAGTTCCTACACCATGAAGATGACGTGCTACAGACGCCAAATATAACCGACAGGAAGAAGATGCTGTGATATGCAAATGATTAGCTTTTAAGAACATTCACACAAGGTTGGCGCCGGCGGCGACACCAACAACGTGCTGACATGAGGAAAGTTTCCAACCGATTTCTCATACAAAAACAGCAGTGGACCGGCGTTGCCCGGTGAAACGTTGTTGTGATGCCTCGCGTAAGGAGGAGAAATGCGTACCATCACGTTTCCGATATTGATAAAGGTCGGATTGTAGCCTATCGCGATTGCGGTTTATCGTATCGCGACATTGCTGCTCGCTTTGTTCGAAATCCAATGTGTGTTAGCAGAATATGCAGTCGGTGGATTCAGGAGGGTAATACGGAACGCCGTGCTGGATCCCAATGGGTTCGTATCACGAGCAGTCGAGATGACAGGCATCTTATCCGCATGGCTGTAACGGATCGTGCAGCCACGTCTCGATCCCTGAGTCAACAGATGGGGACGTTTGCAAGACGACAACCATCTGCACGAACTGTTCGACGACGTTTGCAGCAGCATGGACTATCAATTCGGAGACCATGGCTGCGGTTACCCTTGACGCTGCATCACAGACAGGAGCGCCTGCGATGGTGTACTCAACGACGAACCTGGGTAAAAGGTCATTTTTTCGGATGAATCTAGGTTCTGTTTACAGCATCATGATGGTCGCTTGCGTGTTTGGCGACATCGCGGTGGACGCACATTGGGAGGGAGTTTTCGTCATCGCCATCCTGGCGTATGACCCAGTGTGATGGTATGGGTGCCACTGGTTACACGTCTCGGTTACCTCTTGTGCGCATTGACAGCTTTCTGAACAGTGGACGTTACTTTTCAGATGTATTACGATCCGTGGCGCTACCCTTCATTCGATCCCTGTGACACCCTACATTCCGGCAACATCATGCACAACCGCATGTTGCAGGTCCTGTACGGGTCTTTCGGGATACAGAAAATGTTCGACTGCTGCCTTGGCCAGCACATTCTCCAGATCTCTCACCAACTGAAAACGTCTGTTCAATTGTGGCCTAGTAACTGGCTCGTCACAATATGCCAGTCACTACTCTTGATGAACTGTGGTATCGTGTTGAAGCTGCATGGGCAGCTGTACATGTATGCGCCATCCAGGCTCTGTTTGACTCAATGCCCAGGCGCATCAAGGCCGCTATTACGGCCAGAGGTGGTTGTTCTGGGTACTGATTTCTCAGGATCTATGCACCCAAACTGCATGAAAATGTAATCACATATCAGTTCTAGTATAATATATTTGTCCAATGATTACCCGTTTATCTTCTGCATTTCTCCTTGGTGTAGCAGTTTTAATGGCCAATACTGTAGAATGTCAGTGGCGTTTGTTGCAGGATTCTAGTGTGGGTCGTTTACGAGATATCGTACATTGAAAACTTTCCACATCGACACTTGCTCTTGTCTTTCAGTCTGCTTAGTGCTAGGTACGGAGTTGTAATCATTGCTTACAAAACACAAAATGGTTGAAATGGCTCTAAGCACTATGGGACTTAACATCTGAGGTCATCAGTCCCGTGTACTTAGAACGACTTAAACCTAACTAACGTAAGGACATCACACACATCCATGCCCGAGGAAGGATTCGAACCTGCTACCGTAGCAGCAGCGCGGTTCTTGACTCCACAGCGGCAGGCTCATTGCATACAGTTTGCTTTTGTGAGCCTAAAGTCCACTGCCACTTGCTGCTCAATTAGTGTGTGGCAGTCCAAACAGTAGGTCGTGAACGAAAGGTGGGATTTAGCAATGCAGAGAGAGCCGACATGCTGATGGTGTATGGAGAATGCAGTTCGTTCTTGTACGGAGTTTGTGGCAAGATATCCCAAGATACATCAACCATCTCGGCAATTATTTATCAAGCTGTTCAACCAGTTAGGTGAAAGTGGTAGTGTAACACCCAGATAACGTAACAGAAAACAGAGACAAGTGACGGCAGAAGAGGGGGAAATTAATGTTCTTGCTCCTGTTGCAATCAGTCAGCACGTTAGATCCTGCGATATCGTACGAGGAAGTGGCTTGAGTCAGGCAAGTGACCTACGCATTTTCCATCGACATAGGCTTCCTTCCCACCACAACTCTCTTCATAAACAGCTGCATGGAAACGATTATGAGAATCATGTTCACTTCCGTAGATGGGCATTTTGAAAAGAAATTCCAAATGTGTCATGTACCTTGTTTAGTGGTAAAGCCCCATTTAGCAATCACGGCCAGGTAAACCCGGCGAAACATGCACTGTCGGTTTGTTGACAGTCCCCATTGGCTTCGTCAGCTGGAATGTCAGCGTTCATGGAATATAAATGTGTGGTTCACCAGTTCATAGGCCAGTATTCCATAGACAGAACACAGAAAGCGCACAAGTACCGCAGCCTCCTAACAGCCCATCTTCCAAGGATGCTAGAGAATGTTCCTCTGTAGACTAGGAGAAACCTGTCGTTCTAACATGATGGCTGTCCAGCCCTTGTTGCAAGAAGTACTACAGTATGTCTTCAAGAATTTTTTCCAAATCGTTTTATCTGACGCTGACGACCTGTACCTTGGCCGGCCAATTCACAGGATTTGACGCCTGTAGACTCTTCTCTGTGGCGAAAGTTGAAAGACGCTATCTAAAAGGACATATCAACAACACCCGATAATATGCAACAACGTATTCTTGCACCCTCCTCCGATATCTCCACTGAAATACTATTTCCATACCATTTTTGGTTAATGTAGCTCAGTGTTGGATAGACCGTTAGAGCACCTCGTGTTCCTGGTGCTAATAACGAGAGTACACCGATCGTTTGTTATATATTTTTACGAGCTACCAACAGGAGCGACTTATTTACAGGTACCTGTGTAGTTAATAGATTATTTTTGTAATTTCTTGCGTGTTCGAGTGCTTACTAGGCACAACCTTTTATTTTTATTTTGGTTAGTGTAGCTCAGTGTCTAAGAGAGCACGTCGAATTCATGTTCTGTGTTAGTGTAGCTTAGTGTCTAAGAGAGCACTTCGAATTCCTGATTCTAATAAGCCGAGTAGACCGTTCGTTTGTTACATATTTTAACAAGCTGCAAACAGTAGCGACTGTAGTAATGGGTAGAAACTGTGATTGCTGTGTACAGACGCGAGCTGAGTTGGCGACCCTTTGCTCACAGCTCCAGGGTGTGTTGGCTTCCGTCACACAGCTGCTGCCAAGGGGTATCACTGTTGGGGGTCGGCCGCGGGGCTGCGAGAGACGTCGAGCACGTCCCATGTGTCCTCCGATTGGTCCACTGCTGCGGTCACCCCAGGTACTGCCTGCACTGAGGTTGACCCCTCAACCGTGGTCGAGTGGAAGATCATTCCAAAGTCTGGCAGGCAGAGGAAAACTTTCCGAGGGGCCGATCGTAGGGTCTCCCTTGTTCGATTGACTAACAGGTCTCGGCGTTATCTGTGGCTGACGAAGTCTGTAAGCCGGATGCAGTCGTCCACCCTGTTCCAGAGGAAGCTTCTCGGCCCGCGAGGTCTGGCCATTCACAGGGGGTGGGTTTGCTGGTAGTTGGGAGCTCCGAAGTTAGGCGTGTAATGGGGCTCCTCAGGAAGGGGAAGGAAGCCAGTGTGTCCTCCGTGTGCATACCGGAGGGGAGTCATTCCAGATGTCGAAGGGGTGCTTCCAGAAGGGTGCTTCCAGATGTCATGAAGAGTACGGGATGCAGCCAACTGCTAGTGGTGACTCATGTCGGTACCAATGACGTGTGTCGCTTTGAATCGGAGGAGATCCTCTCTGGTTTCGGGCGGCTAGAGGAAATGGTAAAGACGGCCAGCCATGCTTCCGAGATTAAGGCGGAGCTGACCATCTGCAGCATTGTCGATAGAACCGACTGTGGGCCTCTGGTGCAGAGCCGAGTGGAGGGTCTGAATCAGAGGCTCAGGCGATTCTGCGACCGTGTAGCCTGCAGATTCATTGATTTGCACCATCGAGTGGTGGGTTTCCGGGTTCCGCTTAATAGGTCAGGGGTCCACTGCTCACAGGAGGCGGTTACACGGATAGCGGGGGCTGTGTGAAAGGGACTGGGCGGTTTTTTAGGTTAGACGGTCTCAAGGAACCACAAAAAAGGGCGTCCGTCTAAAAGGGGGCAGGTAAAACACAGTAAGGTAGTTATAGAAACGATCGGTATAGCACCTGTAAATTGTCGTAGTTGTGTTGGGGAAGAACCAGAGCTCCAAGCCCTAATAGAAAGCAACGAAGCTCAAATAGTTGTAGGTGCAGAAAGCTGGTAAAGCCGGAAATAAGTACAGCCGAATTTTTTTCTAACGATCTAACAGTGTTCAGAAAGGATAGATTAAATGTAATTAATTGGTGGTGGAGTATTTATTGTTGTCAGAAGTAGTTTGCCTTGTAGTGAAATTGAAGTAGATAGTTCCTGCGAAATAGTATGGGTAGAGGTTATACCTGACAATCGGACTAAACTATTAACTGGATCGCCTTACCGACCCCTCCGACTCAGAAGATGTATTTGGTGAAAAGTTCACAGAAAACTTGAGTCACATTTCAAATGGATACCTCACTCATACAATTATAGGCGGTGGTAACTTCAGTCTACCCTCTATGTGCTGTAAAAATTATACGTTTAAAGCCGGCAGCAGGCATAAAACGTCAAAAGAAATTGTACTGAATGCTTACTCATAAAATTATTTTGAAAAATTAGTTCATGAGCCCACTCGAAGCGTAAATGGTTGCGAAAGCATACATGACCTCTTAGCAACAAATAATCCTGGACGAATAGTCAACATCGTGACGAGTACAGGGATTAGCGATCACAATGCAGTTGCTGCTAGGCTGAATACCGTAACATCTAAAACCTACAAAAAGAAATGCAAAGTACATCTATTTAAAAACGCCGTTTTAAGAAACAGTCTTCACTTCTTCCGATTGGTTCACGTAAGCGTAGACAAGTTGAGGAATGATTTCAAAGAGATAGTATCAACAGCAATTGAGAGATACTCGTACATACCACATAAATTAATAAGTGATGGTGCTGATCCCCCATGGTACACAAAACGGATCAGATCGCTGTTCCACATGCAGCGAGAACAACATGCCAAATTTAAAAGAACACAAAATCGCCAAGACGGACAAAGTTTTGCAGAAGTTCGAAATATAGCGCATATTCTGTATCGAAATCTGTCAGAAACCCAACGAGATTCTTGTCATGCTTAAAGCACACCAGTGGCAAGACGCAATCAATACCTTCACTGCGCGATAACAACGGTGAAGTCACTGATGATAGTGGCACTAAAGCAGAGTTATTAAACACGGTTTTACGAAACTCCTTCACCAAAGAAGACGAATTGAATATAACTGAATTCCAATCAAGAACAACTGCCAAGATGAGAAACAATAGATATCCTCGGTGTAACAAAGCAGCTTAAATCACTAAGGCCTCCAGTCCAGATTGTATAGCGGTCAGGTTCCTCTCAGGGTATGCTGACACAATAGCTCCATATTTAGCAATTACATACTACCGCTCGCTCACACGAAGATCCGTACCTAAAGACTGGAAAATTGCTCAAGTCACACCAATACCCACAAATGTAATTCCAGGCCCATTTCACTAACACAATTTCCAGTATCGTTTTGGAACATATACTGTATTCGGACATTATGAAGTACCTCGAAGAAAACGATTTATTGACACACAGTCAGCACGAATTCAGAAAATGTCGTTCTTGCTCTTTATACACATGAAGTAATGAGTGCTATCGACAGGGGATATCAAATGGATTTCATACTTTTAGTTTTCCAAAAAACTTTAGACACCGTTCCTCACAAGCGTCTTCTAACCAAACTGCGTGCCTATGGAATATCGCCTCAGTTGTGCGACTGGATTCGTGATTTCCTGTCAGAAAGGTCCAGTTCGTACTAATAGACGGAAAATCATCGAGTAAAACAGAAGTAATGTCCGGCGTTCCCCAAGGAAGTGTTATAGGCTCTCTATTATTGCTGATCTATAATAACGTCATAGGAGACAATCTGAGTAGCCGTCTTAGATTGCTGTCATTTACCGTCTTGTAAAGTCATCAGATGACCAAAACTAATTGCAAAACGATATAGATAAGATATCTGTATGGTGCTAAAAGTGGCAATTGACCCTGAATAGCCGGCCGCTGTGGCCGAGCGGTTCTATGCGCTTCTGTCCGGAACCACGCTGCTGATGCGGTCGCAGGTTCGAATCCTGCCTCGGGCATGGATGTGTGTGATGCTCTTAGTGTAGTCAGGTTTAAGTAGTTCTAAGTCTAGGGGACTGATGATCTCAGATGTTAAGTCCCATAGTGCTTAGAGCCATTTGAACCATTGACCCTGAATAAAGAAAAGTGTGAAGTTATTCACATGAATACTAAAAGAAATCCGTTTAATTTCGATTACGGGATAAGTCAAACAAATCTGAACGCTGTAAATTCAACTAAATACTTGGATATTACGATTACAAATAACTTCAATTGGAACGCTCACATAAATAATGTTGTGGGTACAGCAAACCAAAGGCCTCGATTCATTGGCAGAACACTTAGAAGGACCAAGGTCTCTGCTAATGAGACTGCTTACACCACGCTTATCTGCACTGTTCTGGGGTGCTGCTAAGCGGCGTAGCATCCGCATTAGATGGGACTGACGGATGACATCGACAGACGTGATACGTGAAATGGAGTGGGAATCATAAAAACAAAGGCGCTTTTCGTTGCGACGGGATCTTCTCGTGAAATTTCAATCACCAATTTTCTCCTTCGATTGCGAAAACATTCTGTTGGCACCCACCTTCATAGAGAGAACTGATCATCACGATAAAATAAGAGAAATCAGGGTAGAGAGACAGCTTGAAGGTGGTTCATTGAACCCTGTGCCAGGCATTTTATTGTGAATTGCAGAGTAATCACGCAGATGTAGATGTAGACTGGAAAGGAGTACTGCCGCTGCCGGTGATCAGTTTGAACACAACCTGTGATGGACAGAATCCACATAACTATGTATGCCCTTGTTTCGTTCTTTAGTGCGTGCTACCACTTATGTCGGTTGGGGAACTTTTCAAAATACGATATCTCGTAAACGACTCGCACTGGAATCCTGCAACAAACACCATTGACATTCTAATTTACTCTGCTTTTAATCTGATAATGTTTCTAAGTGCTATTACAGTCTGTTGACTGGCTATTAATATTAGCCCTTGTCTACCAATTTACTCTGTGGAGCCGACCGGTGTGGTCGAGCGGTTCTAGGCGCTTCAGTCTGGAACCGTGCGACCGCTACGGTCGCAGGTTCGAATCCTGCCTCGGGCCTGCATATGTGTGACGTCCTTAGGTTAGTTAGGTTTAAGTAGTTCTAAGTTCTGTCAACACCTGCTTTCTTTGGGATTGGAATTATTATATTCTTCTTGAAGTCTGAGGGTATTTCGCCTGTCTCATACATCTTGCTCACCAGATGGTAGAGTTTTGTCAGGACTGGCTCTCCCAAGGCCGTCAGTAGTTCCAATGGAATGTTGTCGACTCCGGGGGCCTTGTTTCGACGCAGGTATTTCAGTGCTCTGTCAAACTCTTCACGCAGTATCGTATCTCCCATTTCATCTTCATCTACATCCTGAGGGAATTAGATTAGGAAGTGAGACACTTAAAGTAGTAAAGGAGTTTTGCTATTTGGGGAGCAAAATAACTGATGATGGTCGAAGTAGAGAGGATATAAAATGTAGACTGGCAATGGCAAGAAAAGCGTTTCGGAAGAAGAGAAGTTTGTTAACATCGAGTATAGATTTAAGTGTCAGGAAGTCATTTCTCAAAGTATTTGTATGGAGTGTAGCCATGTATGGAAGTGAATCATGGACGATAAATAGTTTGGACAAGAAGAGAATAGAAGCTTTCGAAATGTGGTGCTACAGAAGAATTCTGAAGATTAGATGGGTAGATCACATAACTAATGAGGAGGTATTGAATAGAATTGGGGAGAAGAGGAGACCAAGAGATGACTACACTAAGCAGATTCAGAAGGATGTAGGTTGCAGTAGGTACTGGGAGAAGAAGAAGCTTGCACATGATAGAGTAGCATGGAGAGCGGCATCAAACCAGTTTCAGGACTGAAGACCACAACAACAACAACAAGTCTAGGGGACTGATGACCTCAGATGTTAAGTCCCATAGTGCTCAGAGCCATTTTTTACTCTGTGGAAACCGCACGTCAATAACATTTTCCGTTTCCGCAATTTATACAGTGTAAGTTTTAGGTGAATCAGTTGCCAGCTCTGATGTTCCAAGACGCTACTCCAAGAGGGTGTAAAACGAAAGTGCTCAACGGAAAATAATAAACGCTAAAATGAAGATTTGGCCCTGTCTGACTACCCCCTGTTGCAGATCTTAGAAGCTCTTAATGGACTTTAACATATAAATTACAACCTAAACATAAATGAATGATTAAGGCAACTAATACTACTAAATGACAAACGTTGTTCCTGTTTGTATATTTATTGTAGATTTAAAAATAACTTTATATTACGAAGTTTACAGTTCCTAAGTAAAATTACTAATCAAATGCCCAATTCTGCCCCTTATTATGACTGCGCGATCTAATTTCAAAAACACAAAATGACTGACATCATCTACATGCCAAACACTAGAAGACACTACTTTCAAAATGATCTACGGTGGTGTGGAACCTCAGTGGAAATAAACTAACGTGATCACAGCTGTTTAGCTTTGATAGCCCTAATTTGCGATATCACCGAATGTACTGTATCCGTTGGGTCGAATGGATGGTTCTCGTACTCGTCTGCGATGACGGAAGAACCCCAGCCACAGATAAACTTTTTGAAACACTAGGACGGCACAAGGCGATCCTCTGACTAATATACTTTAATACTGTCTTCTACTCTCTGTGCTCTACAGACGAGAAACGCGAACTCCCAGCCACAAGGACGGAGTTCAGATAAAGTCTCAACGTATGTATAAGCAGAGGAAGAGCTCTGAATTACTGAACGGTGCATCCTCAACGATGACTTCCAACCTGGAGGTGAAGTCCAAAATCGCATAGGTTTGCAACAGCACAGTGCATAACTGTTCTAACTATAAACGCTCCTGAGAGCAAAGACAGCAAGTCCGTCTGCATCTACAAAGCTGATATCGAGCCTACCGTCACTCATGGGCGCTCACAACGGAAGACCCCGGCTCTCCACCGCTGACTTCCTAGCATGGCTCGGCTCTCCACCCTCATAATTCCGAAAACGAATCATATTTCCGAAACCATAGAGTATTCTCCCTCTTTTGTCATCCAGCGCGGAAAGTTTGCGAGGAAAAACCTAATCTCGTGCAATGGTACGCTTCTGAGTAAAAATCCTTGGAAATAACCCAGCCTGCATGGTTTCCGAGGTGCAGCTTCTTCGTTCCTCTCACCTGCATCCAAGATTTGCAGAGTTCGGAAGTATTATCCGGTTATCCTTCCGGACCTACATTACTACAGTAGTGGCTTCGGGGGCGGCACTTGGGAGATGTGGAAGCCACCAAGGCGGAAACGACACGGCAACTGAACAGCATCACAACTGAAGACTTTCAGCAATGTTATCAACAGTGGAAATGGCGTTTGCAGAAGTGTATCGCGTCTCAGGGCGAGTACTTTGAAGGAGACCATATTGTTATACCTGAATAATTGTAAAACAAAGTTATTATTCAACTTTTATACGTATTATTCGGACAAACCTCGTGTAGCTGAATATTGACCATTCCTCCGGGGACATCCTGTTTGTGGCCATACGCTTGTGTTGGCTGCGCCCGCTTCAACTCCGCGATCGCTGGATCCCATCCGCTCTGAGCTGCAGGCCACCGTCTCTGTTAAGGGAGCTTTCGGTGATTCTTCTTTCGATAGTCCCAGAAGCCGTTACCAGGGGCACGAGCCTGTCAAGGCTCGTAATAACAGCTTCTAACAGTGTAACTAAAGAGGCCATGGCATACGACGACAACGTGAGCGGCAGTGACGTCATAGCCGACAGGATAAGAGCGTACAAGCAGACATCAGCACTTATTCCACTTGACAACGTCCAAGGAGTGCTCGGTCGAAAGCTCGTGGCATGTTAACCACTTGACACGGCTTTAAACCAAAGACAGTTTATTCACCCGTTTTGTTTCTTTCTCCGTCAGGATCAAGCAATTTCCTACTGATTCAGCTTTTGCTTGGTTTAAAAGTGAAAGCCATTACGCTTCCTCTAATCGACCGTAATAATTTGTCACAAACATTTGACTCCAAATGAATTTTCATTCTACATATCAATGGGCGCTGATATGAAATTTGCTGCCAGATTAAAACTGTGCGCCGGACGGGTACTCGAACATGGGCACTTGTCCGTGAAAGGCAAAGGTCTTAGGCCTAAGTCCCGGTCTGACAAACGGCTTTAATCTGCCAGGAAATCACAAACACTTGATGTTATATAGTTGATGTTATGCTCCGTAAAATCAGCAAAATCTACAACACCTGAAGTAGTGCTAAGGAGAACAACAACTCTGAAGTAACTGACGTTTCCCTTAGATAACACTTGGTCGCTGTGTACGAGTAATAGGGCACATAAAGAGAGCCCGCACTACCATCACCTCACTTTCAGTAAAGGAATTCTACTGACTACGGTAGCCCCCTACTCTCACAAACATCTTATCCCTGACCATTGTAAGTGACGACGCGGAGCACCGCCACCTCACCAACAAATCTGCATCACACGAGTTCAGAGTGAGGCAATCTAAACTATTTACACTAATATGTCTCCTAAATAACCAGACAGTTGAGTGTCGTACGCGCTCTCTCAGGTTCTTCTAACACTTAATTACACTATTGGCCATTAAAATTGCTACACCACGAAGATGACGTGCTACAGATGCGAAATTTAACCGACAGGAAGATGCTGTGATATGCAAATAATGAGCTTTTCAGAGCATTCACACAAGGTTGGCGCCGGTGGCGATACCTACAACGTGCTGACACGAGGAAAGTTTCCAACCGATTTCTCATACACAACCTGCAGTTGACCGGCGTTGCCTGGTGAAACGTTGTTGTTATGCGTCGATTAAGGAGGAGAAATACATACCATCACGTTTCCGACTTTGATAAAGGTCGGATTATAGCCTATCGCGATTGCGGTTTATCGTATCGCAACATTGCTGCTCGCGTTGGTCGAGATCCAAGGACTGTTAGCAGAGTATGGAATCGGTGGGTACAGGAGGGTAATACGGAATGCCGTGCTGGATTCCAACGGAATCGTACCACTAGCAGTCGAGATGACAGGCATCTTATCTACATGGCTGTAACGGATCGTGAACCACGTCTCGATCCCTGAGTCAACAGATGGGGACGTTAGCAAGACTACAACCATCTGCACGAACAGTTCGATGACGTTTGCAGCAGCATGGACTATCAGCTCGAAGACCATGGCTGCGGTTACCCTTGACGCTGAATCACAGACAGGAGAGCCTGCGATGGTGTACTCAGCGACGAACCTGGGTGCATGAATGCAAATTCTGTTTATAGCATCATTATGTTTGCATCCGTGTCTTGCGTCATCGCGGTGAACGCACATTGGAAGCGTGTATTCGTCATCGCCATACTGGCGTATTACAAGGCGTGATGGTGTGGGATGCCTTTAGTTACACGTTTCGGTCATCTCTTGTTCGCATTGACGGCACTTTGGACAATGGACGTTACATTTCAGATGTGTTACGACCCGTGTTTCTACCCTTCATTCGACCCCTACGAAACCCTTCATTTCAGCAGGATAATGCACGAACCCATGTTGCAGGTCCTGTACGGGCCTTTATGGACACAGAAAATGTTCGAATGCTGCCATGGCCAACACATTCTTCAGATCTCTCACCTCCTGAAAACGTCTGGTTAATGGTGGGTCGAGCAACTGGCTCGTCTCAATACGCCAGTCACTACTCTTGATTAACTGTGGTATGGTGTTGAAGCTCCATGGGCAACTCTACCTGTACACCCCATCCAAGCTCTGTTTGACTCAATGCCCAGGCATATCAAGGTCGTTATTATGGCCAGCGGTGGTTGTTCTGGGTAGTGATTTCTCAGGATCTATGCACCCAAATTGCGTGAAAATGTAATCACATGTCAGTTGTAGTATAATATATTTGTCCAATGAATACTAGTTTTTCATCTGCATTTCTCCTTGGTGTAGCAATTTTAATGGCCAGTAGTGCATTATCTAGATAATAACAATTATTATATGCGGCTCAGTGGCATTATACATGTCTTTATTGGCCGCCACTTCGGCGACTTGCATGTCCTAACCTATCCCAGTTACCCAACTCGGGAACGGGGACATATGGTTTAAAGTGCACTCATCACATTGTTGAAAGGTGAAGGATTGATTAAAACGAATACTGAAAAAAATTGTGGTTGAACCGATATTCGATGCCGCGACCTCTCTATATGCAGACACACGCTTTTCCACCACACCACGAGGCTCGACGTGTGGATACACCGTTCATCCATAGATTTTGGAGTGAGTTTGCTAGTATCAAAGTATGCGACTTGTATGGTCGTATCTTTGACAGTATTGACTTGAAGCTTAAATTATTTACACCGCCATGGGATCGTAGACATTAGTATTAGACACACATCTATCTACATCTACATCTACATGGATACTCTGCAAATCACATTTAAGTTCTTGGCAGAGGGTTCATCGAACCATCTTCACAATTCTCTATTATTCCAATCTCGTATAGCGCGCGGAAAGAATGAACACCTGTATCTTTCCATACGAGCTCTGATTTCCCTTATTTTATCCTGGTGACCGTTCCTCCCTATGTAGATCGGTGTCAACAAAATATTTACGCATTCGGAGAAGAAAGTTGGAGATTAGAATTTCGTGAGAAGACTCCGTCGCTACGAAAAACGCCTTTCTTTTAATGATGTCCAGCCCAAATCGTGGATCATTTCTGTGACACACTATCCCTTATTCTGCGATAATACAGAACGCGCTCCTTTTCTTTGAACTTTTTCGATGTAGTCCGTCAGTCCTATCTTATTAAGGATCCCACACCGCGCAGCAGTATTCTAAAAGAGGACGGACAAGCGTAGTGTAGACAGTCTCCGTAGTAGGTCTGTTACATTTCTAAGTGTCCTGCCAATAAAACGCAGTCTTTGGTTAGCCTTCCCCCCAACATTTTCTACGTGTTCCTTCCAATTTAAGTTGTTCGTAATTGTAATACTTAGGTATTTAGTTGAATTTACGGCTTTTAGATTAAACTAATTTATCGTGTATCCGCAGTTTAAAGAGTTCCTTTTAACACACATGTGGATGACCTCACACTTTTCGCTATTTAGGGTGAACTGCTACTTTTCGCACAATTCAGATATCTTTTCTAAATTGTTTTGCAGTTTGTTTTGATCTTCTGATGACTTTATTAGTCGATAAACGACAGCGTAATCTGCAAACAACCGAAGACGGCTGCTCAGATTGTCTCCCAAATCGTTTATATAGATAAGGGACAGCAAAGGACCTATAACAGTACCTTGGGGAACGCCAGAAATCACTTCTGTTTTACTCGATGACTTTCCGTCAATTACTATGAACTGTAACCTCTCTGACAGGAAATCACAAATCCAGTCACATAACTGAGACGATATTCCATAAGCACGAAATTTCACTACAAGTCGCTTGTGTGGCACAGTGTCAAAAGCCTTCTGGAAATCCAGAAATACGGAATCGATCTTCTCAACACTTCATGTGACTAAAGAGCTAGTTGTGTTTCACAGGAACGATGTTTCCTAAACCTATGCTGACTGTGTGTCAGTAGACCATTTTCTTCGAGGTAATTCATAACGTTCGAACACAATATATGTTCTAAAATCCTACTGCATATCGATATTAACGATATGGTCCTGTAATTTAGTCGATTACTCCTGGTACCTTTCCTGAATATTGGTGTGACCTGTGCAACATTCCAGTCTTTGCGTTCGGATCTTTCGTCGGGCGAACGGTTGTATATGATTGTTAAGTACGGAGCTAATGCATCAGCATACTCCGAAAGGAACCTAATTGGTATACAGTCTGGACCAGAAGACTTGCTTTTATTAAGTGATTTAAGTTGCTTCAATACTCCGAGGATATTTAATTCTACCTTACTCGTGTTGGCCTTTGTCCTCGATTCGAATTCTGAAATATCTACTTCGTCTTCTTTTGTGAAGGCATTTCGGAAGGCAGTGTTTATTAGCTCTTCTTTGGCAGTACTGTCGTCTATAGTATCGCCATTGCATAAATTTAAACTTGATACTTCAACCTGCTCCTGAGAAAAAGGAGCCTTAACTGCAGACAGACGGACATCATATGGCAAAAATATTCTTTTGTGATATAATTACAAATTAACAATTTTAGTATGGTTTTCCTTTAATTGTACTGTGGAAGCTTGCTTATCGCCAAATTTCTTGATTGATGGTTAATGGGTTTTGTTGAGTGAGTCTGTGAGTATGAAAATATGACATAACTGGCCATATCTTTCGATTTCATTGATTTTCAAGCTTAAATTTTTTACACTGTCAAGAGATCATAGACCTTAAGTTTTGATGTAAATTTCAAGTTGATACATCTACGTGTACTTTAAAAATGGTCGCAAAACTTTCGACAGCGAAAACAATTCTTTGGATGGTCACCGTTTTCGGTGTGTTTTCAACCATACTCAAACCCTCACACCATGTTGAAGGCGGTGTCGGTGAATGGATCGGGTGTTGTAACTCCACGAAAGTGAGTAGTCGCTTCATTCACCGCCACCACTTATCGAGGATAGTCAAAGCCTGAACGAAGCGGATTATCACCAATGTAAAACTTTTTCCGGTCGAGACTGTTTCTGTCTATTTTTAAAGTACGTTTAGCCAAATCGCTCTTCTCCACGAGTAATATTCTCAAAAATTGCATTTACATGTTCTTGAGAAGAAAAGTCTGAACAGAGGGGCAAACAGATACGCAGAGAGGCAGACAGATAGACACCAATGTGGCAACGGTCAGCAAGTGATTATTAGTGGGGTTCGGAAGACTTAAGAAAGTTTTTATCCATCTCAAAAAGAAAAAAAACTCATGTTCCTTAGTAATTTTTATTATTTTAACTCACAAAATAATGTGAAATACAATACATAGGCATAATTGTATTAAAAAATCAATGGGAGAAATTACATTTGTTCACGCGGAATGCAGCCAATGCGAATAGTGTCTTCATGGTGGGTGGCTGTTAATCTTAACTGATATCGGTTCTTCATAAGCTTCATTTTTGAAAATGAAGTTTCACAAACCTATGTGGAATCAATCATAGCATCCAGGTAAATGGCTAATTTTTCACAATTTTAATATTTTGCTGGAACATGTTTACTTCAAAATTCTTCGGTGGATGTTATTTTATACGTTTGCAAGGAAATGTCTTCTTGCAAGTCTGTTATCTCCATTTGGAGTAAATATTATTTCAGAACTATTTTCATACTCAAGATTTGCTGCAAAGTGAATAAATACGTGACTTGAAATGACTTTTTCAAAGGTGTCCAGCTTGCGTCGGTAGAGAGACACACTTTATATCACATCAGATACTGATTATCCGTTTCTTTGCAGCAAGGTACTGAGCGCATTTAAATCTTTCAGAATTTCTTTGAGGAACGCAACAGCTAGCATATTGCGTTCGTTTGTATAGGAACTCCAAATGCTTCCTTACTTGTTGTCTGTCCAAGTTGTCTAAGAAGGACGTTACTTATTCTTTTATTTTCCAAAAACGTTCAGTCACTTGAACGTTACGTAGTCAACGAACATTTCTGTGCTGCACCAAATCGGGATGCGCCCAACCACACTACCAAACTCGTTGCACTGTCTGTGAGATCTCATTAAACTAATCAACGTGATCAATCTGTCTATTACTTATTTCAGAGCGGCACTAAATTTTCCACAAAGGGCTTTCTGCTGCATTATGCACTGATAAGACAGTAGTAGTAGTAGTTCTCTTTATTACTACCTTTTCTTTTCAGGGTCCCCGTCAGTTGAAAGAGACACGGTTTTATCATAACTAACGTTTGATTTCGTCATGAAGTCATCAAATGTCTTATAGTCGCACGAAATTAGACATTTCCTTTTCATCAACAATATCACACGATCCCTCAAGTGCTATGGCGTAGCAAGGCGTCCCCTGTAGACGTTCGAGCAAACTGCTTTATTTTTATTGTCAGTAGCGAAAATTTCTGCTCCTCTTGTACTGCTCATTGCTGACAACGGAATGCTTTGAATTGCAGCAACGTCATTCTTTTTCTCTTCAAAAAGAGCTGCTGCCACTTCCAAGTACCTCAGAATCTGAAAATGGTTTCAATTGTTTATTAAGCGTCCAACAAATACGCAACGCTGCTTCGGCAGGTTTTTATTGCGCGCTCATAGAGCTATTTAGTAACGCCGTGCTCTTCTTCTTTGTGTGTGTGTGTGTGTGTGTGTGTGTGTGTGTGTGTGTGTGTGTGTGTGTGTAGGCAGCTAGATGTTTCTGGAGATTTTCTTGACAAACTTTACTACCCAGAGGAAAATTTTGAAGCTAGTCCTCATCAGTTGTTTCGTAGTGTCGTTTTAAATTGGCACATTTACCAAGAGCGACAGTTTTGTTACATATGAGGCAAAACAATACTGTTCAGTCTACTCGATCAAAAATTTCCTATTTTCACTATCAACTTCGCGCTTTTTAGGATCCATATCGCTGCAAAAGAAATCCGTACGAATTCGCTACAACTGTTGATGTAGTGCCGATAAGAAAAGTATATTTTATTTAGATACGTTCTTCATAAAAATACCACCGCCCGGCTCAAAGCGCGTACTCACGCACCGCAAACAAGTTGCATCCGCATCAAGGTGCAAGCCGAAGCACCGCAAAAAATGTCGCTGCAATGTCCCAAGTTGCTGCTGCCATGCACACCCACCCGAAATATAAAACTGTCTTTTCAAATCAAATCTTCCTGGAGTGGCAACAGCTTTCGTTCTAGTTACGAGGACAAACAATGTGTTACAATGACTATGCCTGCTCCGATTAAAAGAGGCTTCATAAGTTGCGAGTGTCAGAGATCGATTTATAAAATCTCCTATTTTATAAAATGAAATTCTTGTGTTGTCTTTGGGCATAGGCGAGAGAGCTTTTATGTGGATCGACATAACACGCTGTTTTGGTCGGCAAGCTTGTTCCCTTCCATCCAGCACACTCTCCTGTGCTACAAGGCACAGCAGCTACGTATTTAATCTAAGAACTCGAACTCAGTCATGGAGTTACTTATAAAATACTATAGAAATGATAAAGGTGGCGTCTAATCGTATTGTTAGCTACAGAAAAATATTTTTAAATAATTTACTTGTGTAATTTACACTTTCCAAAAATTTTTGGCGAATCATCTTCCGCGGTCAGGACCTGGACAACGTTCTGGCAGTTGCCGAGGTTTCATTTTACCGATTGAAGCACGAAACCCTAAAAAAAGGGCAATCTGACATGGCGTCAATATTCAGTCAATGAGAATGAGTTTTCTATGACCCAGGCCTCTTATAATAAAATAATGCAATAATATGAATACTTGCCTCTCTTGTGTGCGCGAGTTTGTGGGTTAGCGATACTCAACGGCAACGTTATCAGGGTCCATACGGAGGTCAATAGAAAGGAATGTGGTTAAAACGTAGAAAATGCGATAATGGAAATAAAAGACGGACTGAGATAAAATCGCATTCACTTTCTTCTAATCTCATCCATTATCATGCGCTCAACTTGCCAGCCTTTTAGCCCCATAAAAAGGAAGTGCTCTTCCGTAGCTCGATGTGTAGCAATCCTGCACGGTAGCAGTGGAATTCTATACCGTTTCTCATAAAGAAAATTTTTCCATTCATTGGGATATGCTGAGTAACGGCAAAGGACTTTTAATTGTTCCACAAATAAGGACCACAATCCCCTGTGACTGATTGAGATGAAGGGTTGTTTCATCCTCGTACGCTTCGGACAGCTGCCAGACGTATGAAACTTAGTAGATGAGCACGTTTCATCTTCGAAGATAATTCCCTTGCTGGGAACAATACCTGCTTCATCGAATGAACGTAGTCACTTAAAACGAATTCATGTAGCTTACCAGCAATATGTGAAAATTACCGAACTATCAGTTTAATAAGTCACGGCTGCAAAACACTAACGCGAATTCTTTACAGACGAATGGAAAAACTAGTAGAAGCCGACCTCGGGGAGGATCAGGTTCGATTCCGTAGAAATATTGGAACACGTGAGGCAATACTGACCCTACGACTTATCATAGAAGCTAGATTAAGGAAAGGCAAACCTGCGTTTCTGGTATTTGTAGACTTAGAAAAAGCTTTCGACAGTGTTGACTGGTATACTCTCTTTCAAATTCTGAAGGTGGCAGGAGTAAAATAAAGGGAGCGAAAGGCTATTATAATATGTACAGAAACCAAATGGCAGTTATAAGACTCGAGGGACATGAAAGAGAAGCAGTCGTTGGGAAGGGAGTGAGACCGGGTTCCCCGATGTTATTCAATCTGTATATTGAGCAAGCAATAAAGGAAACAAAAGAAAAGTTCGGAGTAGGTATTAAAATTCATGGAGAAGAAATAAAAACTTTGAGGTTCGCCGATGACATTGTAATTCTGTCAGAGACAGCAAAGGACTTGGAAGTGCAGTTAAACGGAATGGATAGTGTCTTGAAAGAAAGATACAAGATGAACATCAACAAAAGCAAAACGAGGGTAATTGATTGTAATCTAATTAAGTCGTGTGATGCTAAGGGAATTAGATTAGGAAATGAGACACTTAAAGTAGTAAAGGAGTTTTGCTATTTGGGGAGCAAAATAACTGATGATAGTCGAAGTAGAGAGGATATAAAAATGTAGACTGGCAATGGCAAGGAAAGCGTTTCTGAAGGAGAGAAATTTGCTGACATCGAGTATAGATTTAAGTGTCAGGAAGTCGTTTCTGAAAGTATTGGTATGGAGTGTAGCCATGTATGGAAGTGAAACATGGACGATAAATAGTATGGACAAGAAGAGAACAGAAGCTTTCGAAATGTGGTGCTACAGAAGAATTCTGAAGATTAGATGGGTAGATCACATAACTAATGAGGAGGTATTGAATAGAATTGGGAGAAGAGGAGTTTGTGGCACAATTTGACTAGAGAAAGGGATCGATTGGTAGTACATGTTCTGAGGCATCAAGGGATCACCAGTTTAGTATTGGAGGGCAGTGTGGAGGGTAAAAATCGTAGAGACTCAGGAATGAAGACCACAACAACAACAACCAGCAATATTTTCTCTCATTTTGATAATTGCACCTATTGAAAACCACAATATGATAACTGAAACCATTACAGAATACACACCTGCCTTCACAGCAGAAAGTAGACTGTTTGGATCCTATACTTCCCTTCAGGGTTTCCGCAAGTGAATACGTTCTACGGAAAGCGTAGAAGTAGACTCGTTGGATAGATGGATGTTTTTCATTAGTCGGAGGGCAAGTTTTTGTAAACCAACAGGTTCACATACGATTTCGCAGCTAGAAGCTCTAGCATTCATGATTTATTAAGTGACGTCACTTTTCAATTATTTGATTTTAAGCTCTAGATAAATGTGTATAAGTCTCACACATTTAGCCAAATTACCCCTCTTGCCATCTCCATGCGATCAATACGTAGACGTATGTAGTTTGGCCACGCTGATTGTGTTGACACCGCTTTCTGTAAGACGCATATTAAACACTTTTTGTGAATGGTTTCCTTAGAGCCAACAAAGATTTTAACGCCTTCCTGTCTCCATCAACAAGTTCAGAATTTGTTCCACTGTAGTGATTAACTGATGATGTTATGCCATGAAATATGATGTCAGTTATGACTTTAGGCAAGGGAGCTCTAGAGACAGCTACCGAAATTTCTACTTCGTCTTGTGTATACCAATAATGTAGACATCGATATACACCTCATTGAAAGGCTCTAAATTACAACAGAGTGGCGAAAAACATAACACTCAGGCGCATAGACGGTTCAACAAGCGTATACAAATTTTATAACACAACAAGAATAACAAAAGACGACCTCAGTTCACTACAGAAAAGTTAGAAACCGAGATCCATTAAAGGGATGTTGACCTCGGTTATCATTTTCTTTCGTGTAACCTTGAAAGGTGCATGAAAGAACTTATGATATAGTTAGGACGTTCTAATCATCACCTTAAAAATGAAGTTATTAATATTTTGTTTGCTTGCAGATGTGTATCCTTATGTTCGCATACAACATGGTCCCCGCGCCGCAGTATCGTAACACCCAGCTAGAAAAGTCAGACCTTAAACAACTTTCTGCGGAGGGTCTAAACAATAAAAAACACTCAACACGCAATAGCACTTTAGATTATCATAAAAATTATAACAACTAAAAAGTCAAGAATGATGAGGTGTTTCCGAAAGTCATGTGTTATATTTTATTCGATACTAATGGTTTCAAATCAGTATAGATGCTCCTTCAGGTCTACAATGGCTATATTTTCATAACGTAGGTGGACAATTAAGGAAGCCTAGCTTTCGGGAAGCTATCCACATAGAGAGTTAAGAATCTTCTTACAGCCCGAATGAAGAGCCAAAGAAACTGGTACACCTGCCTAACATCGTGTAGCGCCTCTCGCGAGCACGCAGAATGCCGCAACACGACGCGGCATGGACTCGATTAATGTCTGAAGTAGTGTTGGAGGGAAATGACACCATGAATCCTGCAGGTGTGTCCATAAATCCGTAAGAGAGGTGGATATCTCTTCTGAACACAAGTTGCAAGGCATCCTAGGTATGCTCAATAATGTTCATGTTCGGAATTGACAATGGACATGAATGGATGCAGATGATCAGACAAGATTGTTACGTACGTGTCACCTGTCAGAGTCGTATCTAGACGTATCAGGGGTCCTACTGTCCGCCCCCGATAGCTGAGTGGTCAGCGTGACAGAATGTCAATCCTAAGGGCCCGGGTTTGATATCCGGCCGGGTCGGAGATTTTCTCCGCCCAGGGACTGGGTGTTGTGTTGTCCTAATCATCATCATTTCATCCCCATCGACACGCAAGTCACCGAAGTGGCGTAAAATGGAACGACTTTCACTCGGCGAACGGTCTACCCGACGGTATAGTGGTCCCATATCACTCTAACTGCACACGCGCCACACCAATACAGAACCTCCACCAGCTTCAACAGTCCCCTGCTGACATGCAGGGTCCATGGATTCATGAGGTTGTCTCCATATCCGTACACGCCCATCCGCTCGATATAATTTGAAACAAGTCTCGTCCAACCAGGCAACATGTCTCCAATCATCAACATCCAATGTCGGTGTCGGTGGGCCCAAGCGAGGGGTGAGGCTTTTCGTCGTGCAGTCATCAAGGGTCCACGAGTGCACCTTCGGCTCCGAAAACCTATATCCATGATGTTCCGTTGAATGGTTGGCGGGCTGACATTTGTCGATGGCCCAGCGTTGAAATCTGCAACAATTTGCGGAGGGGTTGCACTTCTGTTACGTTGCACGATTCTCTTCAGTCATCGTTGGTCCAGTTCTTGCAGGATCTTTTTCCGGCCGCAGCGAATTCAAGAGATTTGATGTTTTGTCGGATTTCTGATATTCACGGTACACTCGTGAAATGGTCATACTGTAAAATCCCCACTTTATCGCTGGCTCGTAGATGCTGTGTCCCATCTCTCGTTGAAACTCACTTAAATGTTGATAAGTTACCATTGCACCAGCAGTAACCGATCTAACAACTGCGCCAGACACTTGTTGTCTTATGTAGGCATTGCCGACCGCAGCGCCGTATTCTGCTTGTTTGCATATCTCTCTACCTGAATGCGCATGCGATACCAGTTTCTTTGGCGCTTCAGTGTATGTGGTTTTTGGAAACACCTCAAGGTTCTCGATATTTTAGTTGTTATAACTTTTTGATAATTCAAAAGGTTATTAAGCTTTTTATTGTTGTTTACAAAAATTAACAACGAAGCATATCTCCACCTATATCAGTGGGCTGACTCATTTTGCTTTGGCTGCTGTACCGGTGTGGTGAGATGATTTCACTGCAGGCACATAAGTGTAAACAAACAAAAAATTAGTTCAGTAACTACATTTTGTCGGAGTGATGATTAAAACTTTGTGACTTGCCGTCCTGAATCCTGCTGAACAAATGCAGCACAGTGTTGAAGGCGTGCGGTCGGCTGTCACGACGGACGTTCGAAGGAAACCGCGAAGCGATCTCCACCCAGGGTCAGCTGTCGAAGTGGGTCATGATTGCCGAATATCGACCTTCGGCGGGTAAACGTTTGGCGGGCAGTCGGACGTTGCGTGCGGGCCGCGCCAAGCGATCCGCGGGCGGATACCAGCCGCGCCGCCCCGCCCAAGCCCTCAGGGAAGCCGGCCGGCTCTCCGCAACCACTTCGCCCGCGAGCACTGCGACCGCAGACACCGGCCCTCCTCCACAGGGCGGAACTTTTGCCCGTTGTACTGCTGTGTCCTGCATCTGCCCCGTTTCTTTCCTTTAAGTATGAAGGGTATATTCTGTATGAATTAATCTGGGCAAAAAGTTTTGCCCCATGTACCGGGTGATCAAAAAGTCAGTATAAATTTGAAAACTTAATAAACCACGGAATAATGTAGATAGAGAGGTAAAAATTGACACACATGCTTGGAATGACATGGGGTTTTATTAGAACCCAAAAAAACCACCTCATATTGGTAGACGCGTGAAAGATCTTTTGCGCGCGTCGTCTGGTGATGATCGTGTGCTCAGCCGGCACTTTCGTCATGGTTGGCCTCCCAGGTCCCCAGACCTCGGTCCGTGCGATTATTGGCTTTGGGGTTACCTGAAGTCGCCAAGTGTATTGTGATCGACCGACATCTCTAGGGACGCTGAAAGACAACATCCGACGCCAATGCCTCACCATAACTCCGGACATGCTTTACAGTGCTGTTCACAACATTATTCCTCGACTACAGCTGTTGTTGAGGAATGATGGTGGACATATTGAGCATTTCCTGTAAAGAACTTCATCTTTGCTTTGTCTTACTTTGTTGTGCTAATTATTGCTATTCTGATCAGATGAAACGCCATCTGTCGGACATTTTTTGAACTTTTGTATTTTTTTGGTTCTAATAAACTCCATGTCATTCCAAGCATGTGTGTCAACTTGTACCTCTCTATCTACATTATTCCGTGGTTTATTCAGTTTTCAAATTTATAATGACTTTTTGATCACCCAGTACATGTCTGGAAAAGCCTGCGGGTTAATTGAATGGCAGATGTACGAACAAGCGCGGAATCAACAAAATAAATCTGCTGCAAACTGAAAGGAAGTACATAACCAGAAAAAAAATGACGTCCACTCGGAAAAGTATGTGTATATTTGTACATGTGTGAAACCAAAATCTGCTGCTGGATAACATTCATTACTCTGATGTTCCGTTTTCTACACTTAACATGTGTAGGTGGTGGTCGAGGCTGTTTTGCTTGCACCTGGTCCATTCTACGACGAAGACCCTCCCGAGTTCATCCAGTGCGCGAGGACGATTTTGGCTACGAAACGTTGCAAGTTTTTTCATATCAAGTACCACAGCTCCAAATTTATTAAAACTCAATTCCAGACAATGTCATTTACATCAAATTGATCTCGGTGCTGTGTCATTTTCGAGTACTTCCAACTCCTATCGACTTAATGTTATTCACCTTGTACGGGTGTAGAGAAATGTGCATCTGTCATTTTAATATGTAACCGCTGTCTTAGTAGACACGAGCAAGAACAATGCACCGTACTAATCATCGATTTAAAATAGCAATACTACCGTCATTTTAAGTCTTCGGGCAGTATGTAAAACTGTAGCCCGCCCGGTTAGCCGCGTGATCTAACGCGCTCCTTCTCGAGCGGGAAGGCGTGCCGGTCCCCGGCACGAATCAGCCCGGTGGAATAATATAGAGTGGAATAATATAGAGGTCCGGTGTGCCGACCAGCCTGTGGATGGTTTTTATGCAGTTTTCCATCTGCCTCTGCGAATGCGGGCTGGTTCCCCTTATTCCGCCTCAGTTATGCTATGTCAACGACTGGTATGCAAACACTGTCTCCACATATGCGTACACCATAATTACTGTAGCACGCAAGCATTTGGGGTTACACTCGTCTGGTATGAGACGTTCCCGGTGGGTGGAAGGGGGGGGGGGGGGTCCACTAGGGGACTAACCGCACTATGACCCTGGGTTCGGTGTGAGGCGGCGGTGGGGCGGGTGGACTGCTGTGGCGCCGGCCGCTGTGGCCAAGCGGTTCTAGGCGACTCAGTCCGAAACCGCGCTGCTGCTACGTTCCAGGTTCGAATCCTGCCTCGGGCATTCGATGGATGTATGTGATGTCCTTAGGTTAGTTAGGTTTAAGTAGTTCTAAGTCTAGGGGACTGATGACCTCAGATTTTAAGTCTCTTAGTGCTTAGAGCCATTTGAACCATTTTTTCACTGCTGTGGCCTGTTGTGGGGTTGTGAACCTTTGAGGGCTACAGCGGGACGAAACCTCTCCGTCGCTTCTAGGTTCCCGTTTCATTACACAATACACACAATGTAAAATAATTCTCGCCCGGGTCTACTACGGCAACGGTTACATATTAAAATGACAGACGCACATTTGTATACACCCGCACAGGGTGATAGTGTAACATTACGTCGTTAGGAGCAAGAAGCACTTGAAAATAACACAGCGCCGAAATCAGCTGTTCGTTTGAGACAAATGACAGTAATTGTACAGTGATTGAACAAAATTAAGCCAACATCGGGAAAAATGCATACCTGAACATAAATGCATATGCTAGCCGAGCGTGTAAGCTGATCCGTTGTGATTGATCTAGAATGAGAACTGTCCAATGTCCCGAATATGTTGCTCATTGTCAGAATAGTGTTCTGTGTAGTTGTGAGTGCTTATGTTGGATCTAAGTTAAGTAGTACCTCGAAGAATTCTTGATGCTCGTAGGCGCGTCTTTCGTAATCACGGTAACAGAATGTTTGATGTTTCAAGAGACACTGTTTCAAAGATTTATGGAGCATGCAGGGAAATCAGAAATGTGTCCTTTGCAAAGTCAAAACATGGACGAAAGTGTTCTGTGCAGAACTGACCGTCGCACTGTCATACCAAAACAACACTAAGGGAGCTCCACAAGCGGCGAATTGCAGGGTGAGCTGGAATTCCGAAACTACTCATCAGTGGTGTCTAACAGGATAGTGAGGTGCCGAAGCCATAAAACCTGGACCATGGAATAGTGGAAGAAAGTCATTTGGTGAGTATTGTGTGATTCTGTTTCCAACTCCTGGCTACGTTTACGTCTCAAGAATGAAACATGGCAGGGGCCTGTTGATGATTTGGGAAACCTCATCGTGGCGTTCCAAGGGCCCCTGGCTACGCTGTAAGATCACGATACTGCCAAGGATTGTATGACGATTTTGGCTGACAAGGTCCATCCCACGGTACACAGTGTACACAGTTTGTTCCCCAATGCTGATGCAGTGTTCCGAGACGACAGCGTCCCTGTTCACAAACCAGGGCTGGTTTTGTGAGCACGAGAATGAACTGTCGCATCTGTCACGGACACCAGATCTCAATATTATTGAGCCTTTGTGCAGTATCGTCCAAAGATTGCGGCGTCATAACAAAATCGGCAACTCGGATCGATACCACAGAGGACAGCGATGTCTTGCTGCGCACTACAACGACGAATGAGAGGCAGTGGCGAAACCACGTCTTATCTCCCACTTCCCCAATGCCACCGCACGGAGGCCGATATAAAGCCGCGCAAAGGAATGGTCAGCCAGTTTGTGACTTTCGATATACTTCTTGGATTTAACTGTCATTCTGAACTTTGTGAATTTTTGTTCTTCATGAGAAGAGTACAGTGAATGTATTCATCAGGTTAGACCTATTGGAGTTAGCTGAAACGAGAGGGAAAGGAGAGGGAAGGAGAGAACTGAGGAAAGGCTACCGACTGTACTGGATTGGAAATGAGGAGGGAAGGAGAAATGGAGTCGGAATGGTAGTAAGAGATTGATTAAAAGAGAAAGTGAAGAGAATAAGTGATAGGATGATGAAGACCAAGATATCGCTTAAGGGGATGACCATAGAGGTAATACAAGTGTATGCGCCGCAGGTGTGTTGTACTTCTGAGGAGAAGCAAGAGTTTGAGGAGGAAATACAGAAGGAAAAAAATGACAGTAATAGGAGATTTAAACGCACACGTTGGAAGAGAAAAACAAGGCTGCGAAAGTGTGCTGGGACCAGAGGGTTGGGGCTGCCGAAATGAGGAAAGTGAAAGACTTTTGGAGTTCTGTCAAAGGAATGGATTGCTGGTTGGGAACTCTTGGTTCAGGAAAATATAGAGCCACAAGACTACCCGGTACAGTCAAGACTTAAAGGGAAAGTCGATAGTTGACTACTTCCTGTTCGACAGTGAGAGGAATGGGAACATCATTGACATTAAGGTAATACCATGAGAGGCTTTGGATAGCGACCATCGTTTGCTGGTAATGAACCTGAGAGGGACCAAAGATAATAAAGGGACAGAAAACCAGGAAAGAGGTATAAGGGTATGGAAGTTGAAGGAGGAAGAGAACAGGCTACAGTATCTACAAGTAGTAAAGGAAAGCATTCCAAAGGATGAACCAAACACGGTAGAAGAGGAATGGGGTAGACTCAAGGGAACATAGTAAGTGCGGCGGAAGCAATATGTGGGAGGACAAGCAACAAAAAGAGAGGGAAAGAAACACCTTGGTGGAATGATAAAACATAGGATATAGTACAGAAGAAGAATAGAGCCTTTAGGGTATGGTTCCAGAAGAGAATAATAGAGACAAGAGAAGAGTATCAAGCAAGCAAGAAAGAAGCAAAAAGAGTGGTGGCGGAGGAAGGAAGAAAGTGGATGGAACAGTGCACCAGAATGATGGAGGAGGACAGTGAAGGTTCAAAAAAGGTGTTATATGGGATGATTAAAAGTAAGAGGAAGAACGGTACAACAGATTAAGCGCGAATGGTGAACAAAAGTTCACAAGATGTAGAGAATGAGGAGGAACTCAAGAATACGTGGAACGAGTATTTTGAAGAACTCCTGAACCCGAATGGAGACCTGGATGAGGAGGTACAAGCCGAGGAGAAATATACGTCGCACTATGTCCCGATCTTGACATATGCATCAGAAACCTGAGTTATGAAAGGAAGAGAGTAAAGCAAAGTACAAGCTAGTGAGATGAAGTTCTTGAGAAACAGCATTGGAGTGACAAAGATAAACAGGTTAAGAATTGATAGGATCAGAGAGTTAATGAAGGTGGAAGCATTACAGGAGGAGATAGAGAAATTAAGGCTGAGATGGTATGGACACGTTAAGAGAATGGAGGAGAAGAGGATACCCAGGCGGATACACGAGATGAAACTAGAAGGAAAGAGACCAAAGGAAGACTGAGAGACAGATGGCTGAAAGGAGTGGAGGAATGCTTCCAAAAAAAAAAAAGGAGAAGGCTGGACCAAGGTGAAGACGGAGGTTTGGTAGCAAGACGGAAGACGATGAAGAGGCCTATGTTCGATACAGACCCGGCCAGAGGCTGAAACTGTCCAAGATGATGATGATTCATCACGTGATGCTTTAATATTCGAAGACAGTTGTAACTATTGGGGACATTCTTGTGGGAACGGATTGTATAAATTAAGTAAGTTTTTTAATCGTTCTTGTAATAAAGTGAACTAATACGTTGCAGTTCCACTCCATCATTTCCTAGAGCAATCAAAGAAACCTAAAGCTTTGGCGGGCGACTGTAATTTCGTCAAGTCATAACACTTTGTGTTCTATTGTATCATTGTTACCTGAGCTTACCACTATTTTGCAGGGAAAATGGTATACGATTCTCTTGAAAACCATACAGGATCTGTATTTGCACATCGTAAGACGAGTCGAAGCTGTTTTGAACGCTAGTGGGTTTTCCACACCGTACTAAGCATGGTAATCTCTATATGTAAAAGGCAATGTCCTGACCGACTGACTGACTGAGTGAGTCATCATCGTCCAGCCCAAACAGCTAAGAATAGAATCTCTAAATTTGGAGAAGACGTGGAGCTTACACTGTAGGCGTCGTTTTCAAAATTCCAATTCAAACGGTGTGAAATATTTCTTATGAAAACATTTTAAAGCTAAATATATGAAAATGTAAATCTGGCTTCTTAGTTGGAAATTAAAAAAATACGTGTTTCACTGTCTTTAGAAATTCGGCCCCTTTGGGGATGAAACGGGGTATGAAAATTTTCATGGAAATATTTAATTGTGGAAGCATTTTTGAAGCTAAATTATGAAAATTTGAGCTTGGCTTCTCTGTTAGAACTAAAACATACGCAAGTCAGTGTTTTTGAACATTCAACCCCTAAGTGGGTGGAATAGGGGGTGAAACGTTTTAAGAAAATATTTCACTGCGAAAGCGCTTGTAAAGCTAAGTCTTTGAAAACTGGTGCTTGGTTTCCCGGTTAGAGATGAAAAACTACATGTTCCGCTATTTTTGGAAATTCAAACTCTAAGGAAGTGAAATGGGGTCAGACTGATTCACTCACTCATCATCGTCCAGCCCAAACTGCTAAGTATAGAAACTTGACGTTTGGAGGGGGTGTGGATCTTACTCTGTAGGTATCGTTTACGAAGGGATTGCCCGAAACTCCACTCCTAAGGGGGTGAAATAGGGGATGAAAAGCATTTTGAAAGTATGCCGCTATTAAAGGAATTTTGAAGCTGGAACTACAAAAACTGTTATTTGGTTTCTCAGTCAAAAAATATAAAATACGTATTTCAGCATTTTTGGTAAAATAGTGGATGAAAGTTTTTTTGAAAATAAATAATTACTAAAGAACTACTAAAGGATTTTTATGGTTACATCTGTGACAACTGGTAAGTGAGTTCTCGGTTAGAAATAAAACACGTGTTTCAGTGTTTCTGGAAATTCAACCCCTAAGGGAGTGCAATAGGGGACGAAAATTTTTAGGAAAATAACACGTTACATTAAAAAAATTAAAGCTGAATTTATGATAATTGGTATTTCACTTCTCGCTTAGATGTAAGTAAATGTTTGTTAGGGGATGAAAGCTGCTATGGAAATATCTCCACACGAAAGCAAAAGCCATGATTAACAAAAACTTTGGACGCGAACTGCCAGAATCATGTTTTGGTCAGAAATACATTCGGAAAAAACCACGCCTATATGGCCTTATTAGCGTGAAAAGCTTCGAAGGTGTTGCAATTTGTGAACAATATGAAAATTCGTTTAAATAAAAACAAAAAATCCTTGCAGGACGTAAGTCTACGCGAGCGAAGCAGCGCGTGCTAAGTTCATGTTTCCAGTTTTTTGTCCAGCCAGTGTGTAAAAATAAATGTGGTGACGGAACTGTGTGTAGGGCTGGAAAGCAGGTAGCAGGATACAGTCCCGACGCCGTCAAGTTACCCTCGACAGTGGTGGGAGGCGTCCGCCTAACCCATACCCGGGCTCAATGTGTGGGACTGCGTGCCCACAAAGTGCTCTGTTTTAGGCCTGCTACTCATTCTTTTACGACGATCATCAGCCATCAGACAAATTCTGCTCTCCTTCCTGAAGGTAACACGACGCCTTTGTTTCAGGTTCTATTCCAGATTTCTCCACCCATAAGATGCTGGGAAATTTGTACTCCATTTCGTAATGGGAGTCTAGAGTTCAATTTGATTGGGTGGAAACGGTTGCGTACTGCCTAGGTTAGTCTTTCTCCTAAAGGGAAGCGTGCAGTCATGTTTCATTCTCCTCGGGGTATCTACGAACCATAATTTGCAGGTAGTGGCCACCAGCTAGAGTTGTCGACAGCCGACCATCACTACTAGATAAATATTCTTTGCTACGTGTCTCACGATAGCAGTTGTATGTTCGAACGACGACGCAGTGGTGTACGTAAATTCTGCAAGCAACTTCCCTCGCCTACAACCATTCTTGCCTTAAAGTGGCAACGTGGGCGCGGTTTACGCTTGGAGCGATCCCTCGAGGCGTGTTGAGGGACTGAACAGCGTACAAAGGAGATCTGAGACATGACACATTCTACAGCAGAGGTTTTCAAACTTTTTGGTCACTGCTCCTTTGACATGACACATATGACATCCGACTCGAAGTACAAGGTAAGGAAACTGAAATTTCAGAAAAAAACAATGGAAATACTTACTTCTTTATCAACAGTTGACAAAACATATTTTACTCAGTTTTCTTCCAGTGAAATCAGTGGGAAGAATGAGCTTCCTCTTTGATCAAAGTTCGGCATAAGACTGGAAATTGCGACTCGTATTTCTTTGTCCACACTCATTCGCAGACCATATTTCGTGTGGTTGAAGGCCGATGGTAAAAAAGTAGAATGCTGCAAATGCTATCAAAACTAGTGAGGCCTTATTACCTATTTGGGAGCACTCCAGCTTCACCAAGCTCCTAAATTCAAGTAAAAATGGAGGCGCGGACTTCTGTTTCAATATGGAGTTTGAAGAAATATCAATAAATTGCTCTTGTTCTTGAGTGTTAAATGTTGACGAAAGTTCTCTACTGAAAGGATCTTCGATTCAATTGTGTCTGCTCAACTCACTCTGGAAGGAACTTCCGAAAGTAATCAAAGAGTTCAGGTAAACGGTCCGCAAACACAGACTTGATTTCTATTCTCTAGTGAAAATCATTGTGATCTAAAATCGTGTGAAGAACAGAGAAATCTTGATGTATGTCATTATCATTCAACTTTTTCTTCCACATTAACAGTTTCTTTCTGAAATCTGTTTTCTTTTTTTTTCTCACCGTTCCAGAATGCTGCTCTCATTCCCTGGAAAGGGTACGTTCAAACTGAATTTCTCAAAGACGTTACAAACACACGCCAGCTTTTAAACAAAGTCACTGTCTACGAAATTCTTGAGCTCAAATGTTTCTCGTGAACAAGGTAAGAGTAAAATTCATTCGTGAGCTCATACGCCTTTTTCAAGACATTCCCGCAAAAATGTTAACGAGAGTACCTGCAATGAAGTACAAAAATTTGCTCTATCCCCATATCAACGAAAATTTGTTGAAAACATCTTTTAATAATGTTTACCACTTCGATCATTGATTGAAGAATATGAACGACTGGACTCGTAATTTTTGATGCCAGTGCTTCTTGGTGAGTAAAACAGTGTGTCCCAATAGCACGAGGAATGCTTACAGTTTTCCCAGTTAATGTTATTTTCTTCCGTAACTATTTTAAGAGCGTTGTTGTTTTTGTTTCAAGAGTTATTTCCCACCAGAAGAGAGTATCTTCGTGAAATTTTGTTGCCATGCACAAACCACACATAGTAAATGAGACGCGCATCATCGTGTTTGTCTGTGGTTTCATCCAAGTGAATAGCCAATTCACCATTAACTTCGAATCTTTCATCAAGTGATTATTAAAATCGTCAGTCACATTCAGTATTCGACTATTGATACTGTTGTCTGACAAAGGCACACCTACTAGTTGCTTGGCAGATGACTCGCCATAACATATACCATGTCCCCAGTAGCTGCCGAAGTAACGTCTTCCGCTATAATGGGGGATATCTTGGTTTTGCTACATGGTTAGTTACTCTGTAACATGAAAGGAGAGTGTTGTTTAGTGGACGTTTATTTGTATTGTCATTTCTTTTAAAGTGTGGGAAAATTATTCAAGCGTTTGTTTACGAGAATATCGAGATTCGAATCCAAAACTCGTTTCGTTTTATTAGAAAGCATGCTTTTAGTAGGTAGGACTTTGAAACAAACGACGTTCGTCATCCCAAAAGTAATACACGTAAATCGGAAATCCAAGTAACTGTCGTCATACTTCTTGCATTCTCGTTTATTCAAGTCTTTATATCTGCGTGATACATTTGAAATATCACGTTTTACACTTTAAAAATTTGTTCTAGCTGACAAAAATACAAAATCGCATAAGACGAACAACTAAAAACGATTTGCATTCGACAAAGCTCACCCTCCAACTGAATAAAAACAAATGAGTCGCCCCTAGTCACCCTGCCGGAGAAACATTTTTACGAAACGAGCGCCGCGCGCAGTAACCGCGCGGTTAGAGACACCATGTCACGGACTGGGCTGCCCCTCCCGCCGAATCCTCCCTCGGGCATGAGTGTGTGTATTGTTCTTAGAATAAGTTAGTTTAAGTAGTATGTAAGTCTAGGGACCGATGACCTCAGCAGTTTTATCCCTTAAGAATTCACAAACATTTGAACATTTTATGAAACGAGCGCGACGCCCCTGG
Organism: Schistocerca gregaria; assembly: GCF_023897955.1. NCBI lineage: Eukaryota > Metazoa > Arthropoda > Insecta > Orthoptera > Acrididae > Schistocerca > Schistocerca gregaria. The sequence goes on along the minus strand of NC_064920.1, from coordinate 320,215,078 downwards.
GAGATCCGACACAGTTTGAAAACCTCCGGTCTACTGAACAACGCTGACCAGTGAGGTTCACTTTTACTTGCGTTACACAGCGGACTATACGTATGTATGTTCCGTGGTCGAAAGAGTATCGGAAAAGAGCTTCCATCTAAACATGCATAAGGCTAGTGCAAAACTTTTTTGAACTGTTTGAACTAGTGGAATACGCCTCACGGACGTTTTAAAGTTTCATCTTATTTCTGATTCTTCCCCATCACCCACATGGTTAGAGCGAGCCGCTTTACCAACACTAGGCGTCACTTTTTTACTTTGTTATTTGCACAAATACATAATATTCAATACAGCTTTTATTTCAATTTAATTAGTGAATTTAACTTGGAATCAGACATCTACTGTCACAATTACAGGGACACCTTTTTGAAACCCAGTAACTGTCTCACATTGCGACGCAGAAGTTTGAAGTTTGGTGTACGCAGTCTGTTTTGTGGACCTATTGCGCCTTATATGTCTCCTGCCAATGAATCGCAATCTTTGGTTTTCTCTGCCCACAACAAACAGCAAGGTGTCGACTCATAAGTTCATGTGAGGTGTAACGAGGGTTAATGATGTCATATTGACACCAAATTTCACCACATTTCTGCCCAAAGCCTCTGTGGCTGTGTCACACGGTGACATGTCGTTACACCTATTCTTGCTCACATTTCACCCCTTCGTTTGACGCCTCTACGATGGAGATCAGAACCGTGACGCCCATGAGGATTTCTTATAGATGGTCGAGGAAAACATTGCAGAAGCAACACGAAAGGGTCTCGGGAGCTGGCATAAAGGGCGACAGCGAAACCATCCAGTCCCTAGGGGATTTATTTTCAAACATTTTGCACTCGGAAACGACAGTTCGTAGTTCAATGTACAACAGGACAACGTTCTTGACAAATTTTGCCACTGCTGACATCACCCGGATGATTGAACCCTTTCCTAAGGACTTCCTGAGGGTGATTTTCCATAGTACGTAGTCTCGTCCCTTTGGAGCGTAGCATGACCGAAAGTTTTGATTTTTTTATTCGGGGTGGAACCACTAGCAACCGTTCAAAACCATTCGACGATATCTGAACGTGATCCAAAGCAGAAGAGCGTGTTTATTCTTTTTCATCCAACCTCTTTCGCGTCCTCTTGAGGCTTGTGGACGGAGGGAGGCAACACTGACACGCAGTTCCGATCATAGCAATAGAAGACAAATATCACGTACAAGACATGGATAAAGCATTGGGTAGATGTCGACCGCGATCAAGCAGATGGCGCTGTCGCAGTGCCTGCGCAAAGCGAAGGCCAGCCGCTCAGTCTTTTCCCGAAGCTATGGAAAGAAGGTGCGTTTTGTAGTCGTGTTCAAAGGCGGAAGTGAGAGCTGTTATCCGCTATGAATGGACACGTGGAGTATCAGGCACAGAAATTCATAACCGCCTTCTTCTGGTGCTTGTTGGGTCAGGTGTGATGTCGAGGCAAATGGTGCGGAGATGGTGCTAGCAATTCAGTGATGGACGTCAGCAGGTGCAGGACATACGGAGACCTGGATACAGGAAGGTGACAGCATGATGGGTGCCCCGCCAACTGAGCCTGACACGCATGGAACAATGCATGGCGTTCAGCCTGGAGCAGCTCGTGCGTTACCACGAATCTGGCAATGACCCTCTGTTTCGGATTGTGACGAGGGATGAAACGTGGGTCCACCATTACACGCCCGAATCGAAGGCCGCATCCATGGAGTGGAAACATCCGTCATCACCTGCCCGAAAGAAGTTCAAAAGCAGTCTGTCTACATGTAAAGTGCTACTCACCGTTTTCTGGGACGCCAAAGGAGTTTTGCTGCTGGACTTTCTGGAGGATGCAACCATCAATGCCGCGCGGTACTGTGCCACTCTGTCGAAATTGAAAGAAGTGATTCGGAAAAAGCGGCCTGGCCTTCCCAGATCTGGCGTTCTGCTGTTGGATGACAATGCGAGACCACACACGGCGACGGCAACGCAAAACCGTATTGCAACTCTTGGTTGGGAGCGCCTACACCATCCGCCTTACAGTCCGGATCTCACACCAAGTGACTTCCATCAGTTTCCTGCTTTGAAGAAGACTCTCGGCGGAAGGCGCTTTGGCAGCAGTGCTGACGTCAAACAAGCCGTTCAACGCTTCTTCCGTATGCAACGCCCTGATATTTTTCCTGGAAGCCTTTTTGAAGTTTATAAAGCGGTATCACAAATGTCTCAATGTACTTGGAAATTATGTAGAAAAATAAAGATGTGTCGTATCTTTAACGTCTCATTCTCTTTTTCTTTTTCCTTCACACACAACTCTGACCATAGTCGGCAGGGGAAACTTATTTTCTAACTCACCTGGTTGCTGCAGGCCCGACTGAGCTTTTTAAGTCGAATGGGTACAGCTGACTTCCCTATGGACATTCTGTACTTTCTGCCCTACCTGAAACGCGTGCCCGATTCACAAGGTACAGCCGGCCGCTGTGGCCGAGCGGTTCTAGGGGCTTCATTCTAGAACCTCGCGACCGCTACGGTTGCAGGTTCGAATCCTGCCTCGGGCATGGATGTGTCGGATGTCCTTAGGTTAGTTAGGTTTAAATAGTTCTAAGTTCTAGGGGACTGATGACCTTACAGAAAATTGGAAGGCAGATCAACATAAACATTGTTTCCGCCTTTTTTATTGCTCATGAAAACCACACATCGTATGTTGTACCACCATACGGCGAGACCCTCAGAGGTGGTGTTCCAGATTGCTGTACACACCGGTACCTCTAATAACCAGTAGCACGTACTCTTGCTTTGATTCATGCCTATTTTTGTCGTGACGTACTATCCACAAGTTCATGAAGGCTTTGTTGATCCAGATTGTCCCACTCATCAACGGTGATTCGGCGTAGATCCCTCAGAGTGGTTGATGAGTCACGTCGTCCATAAACAGCCCTTTTCAGTCTATCCCAGGCCTGGTCGATAGGGTTCATGTCTGGAGAACATGCTAACCTCTCTACTCGAAAGATGTCGTTAATCTATAGGAAGTCATTCACAAGATGTGCACGGTGGGGGCGCGAATAGTCGCCCATGTAGACGAATGCCTCGCCAACATATTGCCAATATAGTGTACCCGTGTTCCAGGGGTAGCGTCTTTGATTCATAATCAAAACGTCTTCGGTCCTGGGTTCGATTCCCGCCACTGCCTAAATTTTTGATAAATAATGAGCATTGGCGGCCGAAGACTTCCGGCATAAGAAGTCAGCCTCACTCTACCAACGGTCTTGTCAAAGAGGGCGGAAGAGCGGATAGAGGTTCAGGGCACTCTCTTGTCCTAGGGGTGGGAAATTGCCCCTAAAGGCGGAAGAATCAGCTATGATCAACGACATGAGGATGCAGAAGGCAATGGAAACCACTGCATTAAAGACACGTAACGTGTAACCACAGGACATGTGGCGTGTAGCTGAAGAAGTGTCATGATGATCTCTCCATTGGCAAAAGATTCCGGAATAGTCCCCCATTCGGATCTCCGGAAGGGGACTGCCAAAGGGGAGGTTACCATGAGAAAAATATTGAATAATAAACGAAAGGATAATGTTCTACGAGTCGGGGCGTGGAATGTCAGAAGCTTGAACGTGGCAGGGAAACTAGAAAATCTGAAAAGGGAAATGCAAAGGCTCAATCTAGATATAGTAGGGGTCAGTGAAGTGAAGTGGAAGGAAGACAAGGATTTCTGGTCAGATGAGTATTGGGTAATATCAACAGTAGCAGAAAATGGTATAATGGTGTAGGATTCGTTATGAATAGGAAGGTAGGGCAGGGGGTGCGTTACTGTGAACAGTTCAGTGACCGGGTTGTTCTAATCAGAATCGACAGCAAACCAGGTATACATGCCGACGTCGCAAGCTGAAGATGAACAGATAGAGAAAGTGTATGAGGATATTGAAAGGGTAATGCAGTATGTAAAGGGGGACGAAAATCTAATAGTCATGGGCGACTGGAATGCAGTTGTAGGGGAAGGAGTAGAAGAAAACGTTACAGGAGAATATGGGCTTGGGACAAGGAATGAAAGAGGAGAAAGACTAATTGGGTTCTGTACCAAGTCTCAGCTAGTAATAGCGAATACCCTGTCAAGAATCACAAGAGGAGGAGGTATACTTGGAAAAGGCCGGGAGATACGGGAAGATTTCAATTAGATTACATCATGGTCAGACAGAGATTCCGAAATCAGATACTGGATTGTGAGGCGTACCCAGGAGCAGATATAGACTCAGATCACAATATAGTAGTGATGAAGAGTAGGCTGAAGTTCAAGACATTAGTCAGGAAGAATCAATACTCTAAGAAGTGGGATACGGAAGTTCTAAGGAATGACGAGATACGTTTCAAGTTCTCTAACGCTATAGATATAGCAATAAGGAATAGTGCAGTAGGCAACACAGTTGAAGAGGAATTGACGTCTCTAAAACGGGCCATCACAGAAGTTGGGAAGGAAAACATAGGTACAAAGAAGGTAGCTGCGAAGAAACCATGGGTAACAGAGGAAATACTTCAGTTGATTGATGAAAGGAGGAAGTATAAACATGTTCTGGGAAAATCAGGAATACAGAAATACAAGTCACTGATGAATGAAATAAATAGGAAGTGCAGGGAAGCTAAGACGTAATGGCTGCAGGGAAAATGTGAAGACATCGAAAAAGATATGATTGTCGGAAGGACAGACTCAGCATACAGGAAAGTCAAAACAACCTTTGGTTACATTAAAAGTAACGGTGGTAACATTAAGAGTGCAACGGGAATTCCACTGTTAAACGCAGACTAGAGAGCAGATAGGTGGAAAGAATACATTGAAAACCTCTATGAGGGTGAAGATTTGTCTGATGTGATAGAAGAAGAAACAGGAGTCGATTTAGAAGAGATAGGGGATCCAGTATTAGAATCGAAATTTAAAAGAGCTTTGGAAAACCATCATCCACACAATTCCGAAGACGGCAAGAGCTGACAAGTGCGAGAATTATCGCACAATCAGCTTAACACCTCATTCATCGAAGCTACTTACAAGAATAATATACAGAAGAATGGAAAAGAAAATTGAGAATGCGCTAGGTGACGGTCAGTTTGGCTTTAGGAAAAGTAAAGGCACGAGAGAGGCAATTCTGACGTTGTTGTTGTTGTGGTCTTCAGTCCTGAGACTGGTTTGATGCAGCTCTCCATGCTACTCTATCCTGTGCAAACTTCTTCATCTCCCAGAACCCACTGAAACCCACATCCTTCTGAATCTGCTTAGTGTAGTCATCTCTTGGTCTCCCACTACGATTTTTACCCTCCACGCTGCCCTCCAATACTAAATTGGTGATCCCTTGATGCCTCAGAACATGTCCTACCAACCGATCCCTTCTTCTAGTCAAGTTGTGCCACAAACTTCTCTTCTCCCCAATCCTATTCAATACTTCCTCATTAGTTATGTGATCTACCCATCTAATCTTCAGCATTCTTCTGTAGCACCACATTACGAAAGCTTCTATTCTCTTCTTGTCCAAACTATTTATCGTCCAAGATTCACTTCCATACATGGCTACACTCCATACAAATACTTTCAGAAACGAGTTCCTGACATTTAAATCTATACTCGATGTTAACAAATTTCTCATCTTCAGAAACGCTCTCCTTGCCATTGCCAGTCTACATTTTACATCGTCTCTACTTCGACCATCATCAGTTATTTTGCTCCCCAAATAGCAAAACTCCTTTACTACTTTAAGTGTCTCATTTCCTAATCTAATTCCCTCACCATGACCCGACTTAATTCGACTACATTCCATTATCCTCGTTTTGCTTTTGTTGATGTTCATCTTATATCCTCCTTTCAAGACACTATCCATTCCGTTCAACTGCTCTTCCAAGTCCTTTGCTGTCTCTGACAGAATTACGATGTCATCGGCGAACCTCAAAGTTTTTATTTCTTCTCCATGGATTTTAATACCTACTCCAAATTTTTCTTTTGTTTTCTTTACTGCTTGCTCAATATACAGATTGAATAACATCGGGGAGAGGCTACAACCCTGTCTCACTCCCTTCCCAACCACTGCTTCCCTTTCATGTCCCTCGACTCCTATAACTGCCATCTGGTTTCTATACAAATTGTAAATAGCCTTTCGCTCCCTATATTTTACCCCTGCCACCTTCAGAATTTGAAAGAGAGTATTCCAGTCAACATTGTCAAAAGCTTTCTCTAAGTCTACAAATGCTAGAAACGTAGGTTTGCCCTTCCTTAATCTAGCTTCTAAGATACGTCGTACGGTCAGTATTGCCTCACGTGTTCCAACATTTCTACAGAATCCAAACTGATCTTCCCCGAGGTCGGCTTCTACTAGTTTTTCCATTCGTCTATAAAGAATTCGCGTTAGTATTTTGCAGCTGTGACTTATTAAACTGATAGTTCGGTAATTTTCACATCTGTCAACACCTGCTTTCTTTGGGATTGGAATTATTATATTCTTCTTGAAGTCTGAGGGTATTTCGTCTGTCGCATACATCTGGCTCACCAGATGGCCTCAAGTACATCGCCCTTGTATAGACCCTCTATATACTCCTTCCAGCTTTCTGGTTTCCCTTCTTTGCTTAGAACTGGGTTTCCATCTGAGCTCTTGATGTTCATACAAGTTGTTCTCTTTTCTCCAAAGGTCTCTTTAATTTTCCTGTAAGCAGTATCTATCTTACCCCTAGTCAGATAAGCCTCTACATCCTTACATTTGTCCTCTAGCCATCCCTGCTTAGCCATTTTGCACTTCCTGTCGATCTCATTTTTGAGACGTCTGTATTCCTTTTTGCCTGCTTCATTTTCTGCATTTTTATATTTTCTCCTTTCATCAATTAAATTCAATATTTCTTCTGTTACCCAAGGATTTGTACTAGCCCTTGTCGTTTTACCTACTTGATCCTCTGCTGCCTTCACTACTTCATCCCTCAAAGCTACCCATTCTTCTTCTGCTGTATTTGTTTCCCCCATTCCTGTCTATTGCTCCTTTATGCTCTCCCTGAAACTCTGACGTTACGGCTAATAGTGGAAGCAAGGCTAAAGAAAAATCAAGACACATTCATGGGATTTGTCGACCTAGAAAAAGCGTTCGACAATATAAAATGGTGCAAGCTCTTCATGATTCTGAAAAAAGTAGGGGTAAGCTATAGGGAGAGACGGGTCATATACAATATGTACAACAACCAAGAGGGAATAATAAGAGTGGACGATCAAGAACGAAGCGCTCGTATTAAGAAGAGAGTAAGACAAGGCTGTAGCCTTTCGTCCCTACTCTTCTATCTGTACATCGAGGAAGCAATGATGGAAATAAAAGAAAGGTGCAAGAGTGGAATTAAAATACAAGGTGAAAGGATATCAATGATACGATTCGCTGATGACATTGCTATCCTGAGTGAAAGTGAAGAAGAATTAAATGATCGGCTGAACGGAATGAACAGTCTAATGAGTACACAGTATGGTTTGAGAGTAAATCGGAGAAAGACGAAGGTAATGAGAAGTGGTAGAAATGAGAACAGCAAGAAAGTTAACATCACGATTGATGGCCACGAAGTCAATGAAGTTAAGGAATTCTGCTACCTAAGCAGTAAAATAACCAATGACGGACGGAGCAAGGAGGACATCAAAAGCAGACTCGTTATGTCAAAAAAGTCATTTCTGGCCAAGAGAAGTCTACTAATATCAAATACCGGCCTTAATTTGAGGAAGAAATTTCTGAGGATGTACGTCTGGAGTACAGCATTGTACGGTAGTGAAACATGGACTGTGGGAAAACCGGAACAGAAGAGGATCGAAGCATTTGAGATGTGGTGCTATAGACGAATGTTGAAAAGTAGGTGGACTGATAAGGTAAGGAATGAGGAGGTTCTACGCAGAATCGGAGAGGTAAGGTATATGTGGAAAACACTGATAAGGAGAAGGGACAGGATGATAGGACATCTGCTAAGACATGAGGGAATGGCTTCCATGGTACTGTAGAGGGCAAAAACTGTAGAGGAAGACAGAGATTGGATTACGTCAAGCAAATAATTGAGGACGTAGCTTGCAAGTGCTACTCTGAAATGAAGAGGTTAACACAGGAAAGGAATTCGTGGCGGGCCGCATCAAACCAGTCAGTAGACTGAAGAAAAAAAAAATAAAATAAAATAAAAAATAAAAAAAAACTAGGGGACTGATGACCTCAGATGTTGAGCCCATAGTCCTCAGTGTCATTTGAACAATTTTTCTCACAACGTACAGAGCCCACTTGTAGACCATCACTCTCCGTTATAAGTATCTGGCGTTTCCTCATCGCCTTTACGAGTCGCGTCGTAACAATGATTTTTGCTTGTATGAATATCGCTTGCAGTCGTTTACATGTGAATTATTCTGTCGATATTATTCACAGAAGCTTTGTAGAAAAAATTAATTTATTTTCCGTGTTGTTGTTGTACTCTTCTGTCTAAAAACTATTTGATGTAGCTCCCGAGCTAGTTTATCACGCCCAAGCCACTTCAACTCTGAATAAATATTGCAGCCGACATCCGTCTGAACCTGCTTTCTGTATTCAAACCTTAATATCCCTGTATAATTTTTACCTCCACCCCGTACTCCATCACAAAATTAACTATTCCTTGATACCTCAGAATATGTACCATTAAGTGATCACCACGAGTACATGTGGCAGCTTAAATGTTATTTCGCTTGACAAATCCCTTAACTTCGCTCCAGAAGAGTTCTGTTGGGTTCATACTATAGTGGTGCGGTGACCACTGTAACAAGTGGAATTTGTATGGTGTGGTCGAAGCTGTGAAAATGTTGTTTTTCATTTTTCAACGACACTTAAGACTCTGGCTCATGTAACATCACACCTGTAGTATAAACAAATTGACATAGTCCAAATAAAGTGTATTTGACTTTAAATTTGTTCTAAAAATTTAATTTGTTACGTTTTCTTAATTTAGACAGCCTTTGTCAACAATCTTTTATAAATTATCGGAAATTAAGGATTTATATTTGCAATGAAAACTGGAATTTTGGGTGCAGTACTTTAGTAGACACAAGAAGACGTGCATTTTTCATAAAAAAGATGATTAAACGTGTTGATTGACATGTATTTAATGAATTTTATATTTAAAAGGTGTACGTATTCCAAACTAAGTCATCGATCCATGGACTATACCATATTACCATTCTACGACGCTACCGGTGCAGCAGTGTATCCCGTTTCCAAAACGCTTCAACTTTAGTAAATTTCAAAGCACACTTCTTCTGTAAATTTGTGAAAAATTAAAAACAACCTGTTTTCTCCATTTTTATGGCATTCTACGCGCTTTTTTACTACATAGCAGGAAACGGCGTCAGCCTTTTTCAGACTGTGTATTAACAGCGCGATAGTCAGAGCACAAATGTACAGAGACAGCGACTATAGACGATTTTGAAATAAAAGCTGCACTCTAAAGTATGATTAAGAAAAACTATGATGGTGGCTGTCAATACGTTAGAATATCTTAAAGTTTCATTTACCGAAACGTAGTATTAAGATATCTAATACATAAGTAGGACCTTCTTCTAAGCGTGGAACGACACCACCATTGTGCGTGTGTTACGTCTGCTGTACAGTCGTCGCGCTTTTGTTTGTCTACATCAGGTTTATCCTATTATGAACAGAGAATAACAATTATAGCGATTACTTTTGCAATAATAAACAGCTAACTTACTTTTTCCCATCTGTCTTATTTTCATTTGACTGCTCCTTACACGCTACTGGCCATTAAATTTGTTACACCACCAAGCTCACGTGCCACAGACGCGAAATTTAACCGACAGGAAGAAGATGCTGTGATATGCAAATGATTAGCTTTTCAGAGCATTCACACAAGGTTGGCGCCGGTGGTGACACCTACAACGTGCTGACATCAGAAAAGTTTCCAACCGGATTGCCTGGTGAAACGTTGTTGTGATGCCTCGTGTACGGAGGAGAAATGCGTACCATCACGTTTCCGACATTGATGAAGGTCGGATTGTAGCCTATCGCGATTGCGGTTTATCGTATCGCGACATTGCTGCTAGCTTTGTTCTAAATCCAATATGTGTTAGCAGAATATGGAATCGGTGGGTTCAGGAGGGTAATACGGAACGCCGTGCTGGATCCCAACGGCCTCGTATCACAAGCAGTCTAGATGACAGGCATCTTATCCGCATGACTGTAATGGACCGTGCAATCAAGTCTCGATCCCTGAGTCAACAGATGGGGACGTTTGCAAGACCACAACCATCTGCACGAACAGTTCGACGACGTTTGCAGCAGCATGGACTATCAACTCGGAGACCATGGCTGCGGTTACCCTTGACGCTGCATTACAGACAGGAGCGCCTGCGATGGTGTACTCAACGACGAACCAGGGTGCACGAATGGCAAAACGTCATTTTTTCGGATGAATCCAGGTTCTGTTTACAGCATCATGATGGTCGCTTGCGTGTTTGGTGACATCGCGGTGGCCGCACATTAGCAGCGTGTATTCGTCATCGCCATACTGGCGTATGACCCGGTGTGATGGTATGGGTGCCACTGGTTCCACGTCTCGGTTACCTCTTGTTTGCATTGACGGCACTTTGAACAGCGGACGTTACATTTCAGATGTGTTACGACCCGTGTTTCTACCCTTCATTCGATACCTGCAAAATCCTACATTTCGGCAGAATAATGCACGACCGCATGTTGCAGGTCCTGTACGGGCCTTTATGGACACAGATAACGTTCGACTGCTGCCATGGTCAGCACATTCTTCAGATGTATCACCTCTTCAAAACGTCTGGTTAATGGTGGGTCGAGCAACTGGCTCGTCACAATACGCCAGTCACTACTCTTGATTAACTGTGGTATGGTGTTGAAGCTCCATGGGCAACTGTACCTGTACACGCCGTCCAAGCTCTGTTTGATTCAATGCTCAGTTGTATCAAGGCCGTCATTACGGTCAGAGGTGGTTGTTCTGGGTAGTGATTTCTCAGGATCTATGCACCCAAATTACGTGAAAATGTAATCACATGTCAGTTCTAGTATAACGTATTTGTCCAATGAATACCTGTTTATCATCTGCATTTCTTCTTGTTGTAGCAATTTTAATGGCCAGTAGTGTGTATCCTCTTTACTACTGTCATCATCCATTATTTTTCTCCTCAAATTGCAGACCTAGTGTATCACTTTCATTGTTTTATTGCGTAATTTGGTTCTCTCATTTAATTCAATTACATTTGGTTTATGGTCATCTTATGACCTCTTTCTAAGAGGCTATTGATTCCATTCAACAGATCCTCCAAATCCATCACCACCTCTGACAGAGTTAGAAATTAATCGGCAAACCTTATAAAGTTTTTCTCCCCTCCGCTTCCCATATTTCTTGTCATACACACAAATTGGACGACATGGGGGTTAGGTTTTAACCCTACTTTACTCCTTTCACTATCACCGTCTCCCTTTCATTTGCCTTGATACTTAGAAATGCGCCCTGTATTCTATCACTGATACCTTCAGAATTCCGAAAAGGGTACTCCAGTCAAAATTTTCAATATTTTTTTCCCTAAATTTACAACTGCTATAAATGTGGGCTTTCATTGCTTCATCGCATCTTCTAAGATAAGTCGTAGCGTCAGTAATACTTCGCGTGTCCCTACATTTCTCTGGGATCCAAATTTAGTTTCTTCCTATCAGATTATACCAATCGTTCTATCCTCAATTAGTTAATTCGTGATAGTATCCTGCAACCATAATTTATTAAACTGGAGGCTGGATAACATAAATTTCAAGACCAGACTTTTTTGATATTTCGAGTCAAACGTTCTTCTTGCACTCTGAGGGAATTACGCCTATCTCATACATACCGCATTCCAGGTGGAACCGTTCTTTCGCGTTTCGTTGTCTAAACGTTCTTAATAATTCTTAGATTATGTCGTCTACTCGAGGAACTTTACGCCACTTTAGTCTTTCATTGTCCTGTCTTATTCTTCTTACAGCATCGCATCCCTTATTCTATCTTCACTCACCTCCCTAGCATAACATTCTCTTCAACTTCCTTTCCTTTATATAGCCCCTCTAAAGCTGTATTAGTCTCTGTTCTTTTCTTCCTCCCTTGAAAGTAGCTTGCATCTGAGCTCTTAATGTTCTTGCCCTTGCTCCTCCTCTCTCCAAAGGCTTCCTTGATTCTCCTATCAGTGGCATATTTCTCTCGTGTTGTCATTTATGCTTCTTCAGCACTGCTTTTATCCTCTAACCATTCTTTAATTCCTGTAGACAATATAAAACAAAATATACATACACTGTCTGAAATTGTATACCATTTTGAAATTTTTGCTTCATATCATTCCAAATTTTAATTAAATACGTTCCCTAAAGATGCCATTTGTTTTATAAGTCTACTCTAAGCATCTACACCGTAACGTATTATAAATTTTATGTTGGTCAAGCTTTAACAAAACGTACGAAATAAGAGTTTTACGCCTGATACAGTTAAAGCTGGCGTAAAATAATGAAAATGTGGCTTATTGCTTTGCATTCATGTCCAGACAACTTTACTCAAATACTAGAATGAAGTCCTTTCAAGTTTCTTTCTGTTTTGGTAACCCTTCAAGGTTTTATTCCTCTGGGGGAAAGATAAGACAGATATCAAAATCAAGGAACCCAGTAATCTACCACATTATCCCATAAATTCTCAACTCTGATATGCCAAATGGCCTTGAATATACGAACACACATTGGCCATATTGAAGTACGATTAGACGTCGCAAAAATTCCCATTGTTGAAGAGGATAGTATTACAAGAAAAGCAGCCAAGATTCATGATAGATACAGCAAGAAAAATATACGTAAAACACGGAGGAAATGTTATGAAGCAATGTGTTTACATAATATTAACAGAAAATTAGTTGTCCATAATCTCTGGCAATAATAATGAGAATACCGTTCTTCTTATGAAAAAAGAGGAATATGTCCAAAAAACATAGACTTCTTCAATACAGATAACATTATACATATTGACAGGGCTCCCACTAATAAATGTCAAGCTCGAATAAAGAAAGCTCTAACCAGGTGTAGATTTATGCTTACTAATATAGGAAAAGACCAGTATATGCTTGTAGCCATCAGTCTCCCGAACTGTGAACCCAGCCCAAGATTCTCAAAGAACATGTCTCTGTCAGGCCGATTTAAATTTTATAAACAGTCATACATATTTATTAAGCAAAAAGCTTAATTTTATCATTTACCATAATTATACGTTTGAGAAAATGCCCACAGTCAAAAACTCGGTAGACCAGTACAAAGTCATCCACATACCAACTACTGGCAGATTTTCGTCCTTAAATGTCACTAATATGTACACGAACATCCCCACAGCTGACACTATATTCATTATCAAAACGAACTTATTCAAATTCAATAAAATTAGTCAAATAGAAATTGATGTATTATGTGACCTTATTTCACCTTCTGTGACCAAGTATATGAACAAAAAGAAGGCTTAGCTACGGAGAATCGCCTGTAAGCAGCAGTTGCAAATATATTTTTAGATCACAGAGAAAACAATTTTTTTGTAAACTTTGATGACCTAACTAAGGAAGTTACATAGGCCGCCTTCACAAAGGTGATACAACGGTCCTGCATCATGGCGTCCTTGATGCAGCTAATACGTGTTATCAACGATTTAATCAGATACATAAAAACATCACGTTCATCATGGATCATGAAAAAAATGGGAGTATTTGTTGTTTGGACCAGACGGTTAAAATAGGAGATAACTATCTTTTCAACATATTCCGGAAATCCACTACATCTGACTGCATAATTCACAGCAGTTCTTACCATCCACGATTCCATAAAGAGGCACATTTCCGCTCAGGACCCATAAAGAGGCATATTTCCGCTCAGCGATTGACAGATTAATCAAACACCCTTCAAATGAGGCGAGTATTAATGATAAGATAAAAAGATAAAATGGCTCTGAGCACTATGTGACGTAACTTCCGAGGTCATCAGTCCCCTAGAACTTAGAACTACTGAAACCTAACTAACCTAAGGACATCACACACATCCATGCCCGAGGCAGGATTTAAACCTGCGGCCGTAGCGGTCGCGCGGTTCCAGACTGAAGCGCCTAGAACTGCTCGGCCACTCCGGCCGGCGGCGAGTATTAATGCTGAATTATATACACTGGAGATAATAGCGTCTCACAATGGCTATGACCAAAAACTATTTACGAAGTTATAAACAAAAATCAGAAAGGACGTTGTAGGAGTAGAAATCAGATTACATTAGAAAAGAGTAAGAAAGCAGAAAAAAAAGTTTATAACCTTACCGTACTGGGGTAACATTTCCGACAAAATGAGTCTTTTTTTCGAAAAAACTAGACTGCAAATCGGCTTCAGGACAGAGAACAACGTAAGGTCACTTCTTATACACAATATCGATAAGAGCCAAATATATCACATGTCAGTGGTTTATCAGATAACATTTAGTGAATGTGATAAATTTTACGTTGGGCAAAGAGGGAGAACCTTCGAGAAGGGTTTAGAGGACATAAAATGTTAGCGAAGCCAATCTCTCAACATTCATTATTCACAAGAGTGCAAGCATTCTGCTAATGGCATTAACGAAAACGTCACCATTCCCTACAAATCAGAAAAAGTCAGATTATTAAATATTCTAAAAGAAACTGAAATATAAACCAATATGACAAAATAACCAGGCATACTTAACGAAAAAACGGAGTTATGGAATAAGAGGTATACATAAAATTTCAACTATGTTTGAACCGAATAAATTTGGTCTGGGGTCTACATCCTGCATGTAAAATTGTCTAATCTGATGTAATATATTTGTATATTCTGTCTTCATATGCGAATTATAAAAAGTTGTAATATATAAAAATGATCTTAGAAAAGACAGTTTATGTAGACTCCTTGACCTGTTAATTCTGTGCTTGCACTGTACGGCAGTTATGACAAACATTATCAAATTTGACAGCAATAACATACATGAGAAACTGTGTAATAATATGTCTTAGGACGTATTTCAGACCCTGTCGTATTAACTGACAAGCATATCGTAGCTATAGAAGTGTATTATGTAAGTAGTCTTATATTACTGCTACATATGTACGGTTAAAATTTTGTAGAAATCTATGCACATCCAGTTGTTTGTTCCTCTGTATTAGATGCCACTGCTGACGAGTTATAAAACCGAAAATCAATTTTGGTAAATAAAACATTTCTAGTGCAACTCATAGTGTGTAGAAGAAGTCTTTTCATAAGTATCTGAAAGCTGCGGACCACCAAGCTTCGAGATTCATACATAGAACGGGCCTTTCATTTCATATTCTGTTGGTAATGTAGTTTATTACGTTCGTTTTCAGCGATCATGTAGTCCTGATTGTAGGAGATATGAAAAAGAAAACTACAGGCAAGAAAGAATTGTAAGTTATTTTCAACTCAATGAGATACTGATTAATTAACACAGAAACAATCGTAAATCTCATATTTGAGTACCAAAACTTTGAGACTTCTAAATGACAGCACACGTAAATTTTCGATTTTATAACTCATCATCAGTGGCATCTAATACAGAGGAACAAACAGCTGGATATGTAATTACGAACAACTTAAATTGGAAGGAACACATAGAAAATGTTGTGGTGGAAGGCTAACCAAAGTCTGCCTTTTATTGGCAGGACACTTAGAATATGTAACAGACCTACGAAGGAGACTGCCTACACTGCACTTGTCCGTCCTCTTTTAGAATACTGCTGCGCGGTGTGGGATCCTTACCAGATAAGACTGACGGAGTACATCGAAAAAGTTCAAGGAAAGGCAGCACCTTTTTTACTATCGCGAAATATGGGAGAGAGTGTCACAGGAATGACACAGGATTTGGGCTGGAAATCGTTAAAAGAAAGGCGTTTTTCGTTGCGACGGAATCTTCTCCCGAAATTCCAATCACCAACTTTCTCCCCCGAATACGAAAATATTTTGTTGACACCGACCGACATAGGAACGAACGATCACCACGATGAAATAAGGGATATCAGAGCTCGTACGGAGAGATATAGGTGTTTGTTCTTTCCGCGCGTTATACGAGACAGGAATAATAGAGAATTGTGAAGGCGGTTCGATGAACCCTCTGCCAGGCACTTAAATGTGATTTGCAGAGTATCCATGTAGATGTAGATGTAGACGTCAAATTTGCTATCATTTGCGTCACGTAACAGACAACTGTAGTACTACACTCATTGCACTTGGTTATTCTGGATAAAATAAATTGTGTCTTTATTGTTTACAGAGCATCGTACTGCTGACGTAATTAATAAGACGTAAAATCCTGCTTCTTCACAGCGCGTCAGTTTTTCTTTTGCGGGCAGTTTAAGGTAAGTAAAACGGTTGTCTCGCCTTGTGGAACGTTAAGCGGCGTATAAAATGGGGTCGAAGCACGCCCCTGCCGTGACAGAAGTCGTTGAGAACTAAAGTGACTTTCATTGTGTTGTTAATGCCAAGCAGTTTCCTGTACCAGTGCTGGAATACTGAAATTGAATTGAAGGAGGGCTTATTTCTAAAGCTCCCGTACATCATTACCTGCTGTTATGGACCTAGCGACACAAATTTAGTGAGAGTAAAATATTTGCTGTTCCTACATAAATTGCGTGTTTAACAGACAACCTCTGTTTTTTCTGTTGAAAGTCTCGGACACGCAACTAATTTCCTGGGGATGTTTTTGCGTCCCGTCCTTGAAAGTGAAATACCTGGTTCTTCGTGTAACGTACTGTTGGGAGCTAAGCTTTCCTCACACCAACGGCCGGCGTAATCGGGAGTCAAGAATTCACTGGCACGGAATGCCGCCATCATGAAATAATTTTTTACGTTCTTCTCCAGTGATAGAACGTTCGTCGGCGTTACCTTTCCACCTCTTCTTTAAGCACGCAAGGCAGGAGAGTCTCACGGCGTATGTGATCGGTGGTTAGATTACTGCAGGCCACACTTTTACCACCAGCGGACTCTGCGCGCATTGACATCTTACTGTAGCTCGCACCGAGCAAGGTGATGCAGGGTCAGACTACTGCACTCGCATTCGGAGAGTCAGCGGTTCAAATCTCTATCCGGCCATCAAGATTTAGTTTTTCCATGGCTTCGCTAAGCAGTATATGGTCAAAGGGTAGTTCTGGGGCTCCGTATTAAATAAAAATTAACACCTACTTCTATCATGCTCTACATCTTTTATATGTATTTTACAGTTTCTTAGTAAATCGTGTTTGATGAAGAACACTTTCTAAACAATTTGCAAATATTTTGAACAATTTAGGACGTATAGGTGGTTATAAAAAGTTATAACAAAAAACTGCTGCTCAAGATTTTCTAAAGAGTTTCCTCAATTTCAGGTGCCCCTTTAATCACATGAGAAGGAGAGGAAATTTTTTACCAGATTTTTATGTCAACGATGGATGAGTTTTCTGATCTACTTAACTCCGCACGTTATGTATAAGGGGCGTTCAAAAAGAAACGAACCAGAGGCATAACTACAGAAACCAGTACCTGTATGTTAGAAGTATTGATCCTGGCTGTTGAGTCACTTGTACCACTGTGACAGAAGGTGGTGAATGACTGCCTCATAAAATTCCCGGGGCTGCGATGTTAACCAGTTCCACACGTACAGCTGGACGTCGTCGTCCGAGGTGAATCGTTTTCCCCTCAAACCCTTATTGAGGGGGAAAATGGCGCAATCACAGGGAGAGAGGTCTGGACTGTATGGAGGGTGGCCGTGAACCTCCCATTTGTATTTCTGCAGGAGGGCCGCGACTGTGTTGGCCGTGTGAAGCTTTGAATTGTCGTGGAGCAGAATGATCCCACAGGTGAGATTGCCTGGTCGTTTTGATTTGATCGCTTAGCGAAGGGTGGTCAAGGTTTGTGAGTAACGCTGGGCATTCACTGTTGTCCCATGCTGCATGAAGTGAATCAGAAAGGGGGCCATCTTGGTCAAACAATAACGCCAGTATAACTTTTCCTGCACTCGTATGGCTGGTCTTTGCTTTTTTTAGTGGTGGCGACCCTGCATGCTTCCACTGTAGAATTTGTCATTTTGATTCTGGTTCTAAGTGATGACACAATGCCTCAACTCCAGCCACCACTTGTGCCAGGAACGCATTCCATTCCCGAGCAAAGCACTGGAGATGAACAAGACAATGGACCATTCGACATTCTTCCTGGTGTGGTTGAAGACTGTGGGGCACCCATTGGACACACACTTTGGGCATGTGCAGTCGTTCCTTCGTGATGGTATGAACACTTCCGACGCTCAATCCGACCACGGCGGCTATGGCTTTCACTGTCACTCGGCGCTCCTGGGTAATGAGTGAATCTACGGGCTGGAAGATGTCATCGGTAATGCAGAGTGGTGCTCCAAACCGTGCATCATCGGCTAACGACACCCGTCCTTCCCCAAAGCCCTTGTGCCACGCCTTGACCCTTGCAAGGGACATGCAGTGTTCACAGTACACTTGTGACATTCGACGATGAATGTCTGTTCCTCCTATTCCTTCTGCTATCAGGAAATAAACACATATTTGCTTCTGTGTTGATGCCTCCATGTCACTGTTAGCAATGCGACTGGCAGCGTTGGAAGATTGATGCAGGCTGCTGCATGGATAGTCACGTGACGGGCACGTGTGGCCTCTAGCAACGGGCTCTGAACTTCCACGCTCTGGTCGGAACCACATCTCGTTACATACGCCACGCTTTTACCCTCCTGTCACCGGTATGCGCATTACAGACTCCGGCTCGTTTCTTTTTGGACGCCCCTTATATATTAACCATAAAATATTATTGTATCTAATACTTTAATTTTTAGAATACAAGAGCTATTCGGAAAGTAAGGAACGATAGGTCACGAAATGGAAACCACAGTGAAAATCAGAACTGTTTTATATGCAACAATTAGCTACAACTTCCAGCTTCTTATCTCCATAGTCACCGATCCGACTTAGACATTTGTCGTAGCGTTGTACCAACTTTCCGATACCCTCGTTATAGAAGGCAGCCGCCAGTGCTTTCCGTCAATTCTGTACCCTGACCTACAGCTCGTTGTCTGTGCCAAAATGTTGTCTTGATAGTAAGCGGTTCATGTGAGCAGAGATGAAACTCAGAGGGAGACAATTACTGGCTGTATTGTGGGTAATCAAACATTTCCAATTGAAAATGATGCAGGAGCATCTTCATTGCCCTGCACAATGCGGCTGAGAATTGTCTTGAAGAAGAAAACGCACGACAGTTATGTAATATTGGCTGCATAACTTCAGGCGAAATTTCTCACCAGGCCCTCGTATTGGCGGGACACACTATTGTTCTAGTTATCTTAATGTGCTCCCTGTGTGCTCAGAACTAAAAACAACGACGTAATGCGTACTAGAGATACTGCCCAAACCACCTGTGCAAAACTTCATCGGCTTTTCACTGTGGTTTCGATTTCGCGACCGATCGTTCCTTACTTTCCGAATAAACCTCGTATTTTCCTAGTTAAAAATATAATATCTCTATAGTTTAGTTGAAACTGGAATAAAATTTAGGTCTACTAAATATGTACAGACAGTTGCGAGTTGCAAGTACTTGTTTTGTATGCATAAATAAATTAAATTTTATGAAAACGAATTACGCACTTATAATATTTAATGTTTCTTTTTAAATTGAAGAATTCGTGGCATATGATAATGAAGGCACATTTCGTATCCGAATTGTCCTCTGAAAATATTAGGAGTTTTAACGTTTTCAGTATTTTAATTGACAATGACGTAAGGCGAAAAACAGAAGACTCGTTTCTCAGATTGTATTTACACTACGAAAAACAACAGGTTGTGTGCTGTTGGAGCATCACTGCAAAATGCACTGCAAGGATCGGCTATTTGTCACTTTCCTATCTCGTGTTCTCGTATGATGGTGTTTCCTGTCAGTAGTATTTACCACAGACATCATCTATCTTAATTGATTGTGGATTCTAATCTTCATCTGCCCTTCCAATTTACTGCTAGTTCTAGTTCCAAGCTGACTTATCTTGGATGTCTCACTTCTCTTTAACCCTTTCTATGAGTGAGGCCGAAGTTGTGTCGGACAAACATTGTTCACTGTAGAATTACTCAACAACGAAAACGAGGTTTTTATCGCCTATGCTGCCCCGAAAAATCAGTTTTAGTTGTCACCGGATCAGATCTGACAGTACCTCACTCATCGCTCGCGCTAATGGCTTCTGGAAGAATGCAATTCAAGAAGACATCGTAATAAAAATCAGTGGTCACGGTTGTAACAGAGCCAGCGACCTACAACCTAGAGCTGCATAGGGATATAGCCTACACGAGGTTTAAGCAGGCGCATCGAATACTGAGTCAACACGAGCCCAAATATGGGGACACTGCGAGCACCAGAGATGTCACAGTCGTCGATTAGAGTATATAAAGGTGTACCGCAGCCCGTCAGCAGTCATTCCACTCGACAATGGTCGAGGCGTTCTTGGTGTCTGGTGTGAGATCAAAATGGTTAGCAGCAGTCTGCTGTTCCCTGGTCGAAGAGGTATAAGCCTGGCCCTGGGGTGTAACGATTTGGGAACTGGCACGTGTCAGGTGTCGGACCTCAGCGAGAACATGATACGTCACACATAGCCTCGCCTTCTCAAGTGGCTCTTTCCACCATGTAGCATTGCTGGACGTTAAGCTTTTCATTTCCCTGGCCTGCTTGGACGTTGTCTTGTGACAGAAGTGAGACCTGCAACCTGACCCGAGAAGAAAGCAAACGGTGCGTGGCACAGGGGTAACTGTGTCGGGGCAGTAAAGAACTGCCCCCAAGGTTGAACGCAGCTTAGGGAATGTGTAGTGCGTCACCAAACACCGACTTTGATGCGCAGCGTCCCCCCCTCCCCCGGACTGTGTCAGGGCACCAAAGAACTGCCCCCAAGGTCGAGCTCGGCTTTGAGATGGTATAGTGCGTCATCAAACATCGACTGTGATGCGCAGCGCCCCCCTCCCCCCTCTCGAGTCTGATTCCTCCTGCGACGGTAATGTCCTCAACCCTAACGAGAAAACAAAGGGTGTGTGACATTGGGAGAGTTGCGTCTTGAGGGTCACGACCATCTGAACAATGGCTACCAGGCCAGGCAAGGTCGCCTCACTTCGGTGCGTGACGCTCACTGTGCTGGGTGGCCACTGTTCCCCTTCTCTTTTGCAGGGCATATAACACCAGTGCTACACTTATTGGAGACCCTGTTTGCCAGCATGGCACCCTGGTGCAAATCGTCAAGGATGCTTCGCCGAGCCTCTGGATATCTGGGGCATGATTCGCCAAATCGAGAGGGTGGTGACATTGCGTCCACATCGCTGGATGACTGGGTGACCGGACCCCACCTGAGTAAATGGCCAAAAGGTGGAAGCTTGGGCTAGTAGAGCGAGGGAGAAGAGTGAGGGGTGCATCCATCTCTCCAGAGTGCGAGGTGTACTTGCCGATGAGTGCTGGAAGAAATCGTCAGTGACCGGGTCATTGAAGGGGAGCAGTGTACTGGCAACTGCGTGCTGAACCCTGCAACTTGGTGACGCCCTTGGTCTAGGGGAGAGGCCAGTGGGCGTGCTGCAAACCTTCTTCACTTGTGTAATTTCATAATGGCTGACACTGAGACAAATGATCCGAGTGCACCACCTGCAATGGTTTCTTCGATGCTATCCCCTTCTCACGAGAGGACTGTGGACAGGCTGTCAAACAGAGTCAGTGATAGAGAGACAGTCCAAGATCACTCATATCAGAGTGCCAAGAACGGTAAGATAAGCCTGGCAGTGGTCGGTCAAATCTGTCAAAACCAAGTTGGCTGTGTGGCCCATAGCATAGGATAATCTCAGACACCAGGGATCATAAAGTAGTTATGGTGGACGTTGGTATTCAAACAGAGCCCCAAATTACAATTGGGGCTACGGGCCGCCAGACGACTGTGATCAGCAATTAGGGCGTCCTGTGGTGGTGGTTTGACCTGGGGCGATGAAAGGAAATGTGCAAAGTGGTCAACTGCAGAACAGAACCGTGAGCTGTACTAATGTAACAACTCCTGCACAAGATGCCCGGCGTCCTAGAGGGCAGAGAACAGGCCCTGTAAGACTATACCCCAATTTAGAATTCGCTGTGCAGCTTGCACGGCTGGAGCAGACTGCTGTGCTAACCACTGCTTTGTGGCATGTGGTTTGGTTAGGACATAAATACGGTCGGAAAGTAACCATCTCGGCAATGGAGGCTGTAAATAGAATACAGCTGATGTCAATGAATCTCCCCACTGACTTTCGAGCTCTGAGGTATGTAGTAAAAAGGTGAAACGAACACTTCGATGTAGGTGAAATTTATGCCCAGTCAGTCTTAACCAGCGGGCACATTGCGCTGGATTGGAAAGAGACGTAGCCTGAATGTAACATCCACACTTACTTTCCATAACAAGTCTCGTACAATTAAATACATGCAATAGCAGGTTAGGAATGCAGAAGCTACACAAATTTGTGAAGAGGAGGAGACTGGACGTGCTCTATCTGCAGGAGCCATACTCCCTCGCCAGATGAATGGCTTTCATGGCCGCCACATGGCAGATCATTAGTATTGGCGAACAGCCAAAGGTAGCACTAATTGTGATCAACAGAGTGCCCAGAGTCACGATTGTATCACAATTATCGAATAGCCACTGCAACGTCATAGAGCTTCAGACACCTCTCGGAATACTAACATAGTTAACACTTTCAGAACGGTGGAAACACTGAAGAACACTTGGATCACCCTATTGGTGAGATCACGGCGTTGTGAGGGCGAAAAGTCATCGTGCTGGCAGACATCAACGCGGAATCTCCCCTCTGGTTCAGTGGCATTTGCGATGCTAGTGGTGGCATAACAGAAGAGGCGATTATGGCCATGCAACTTGAGGTGGCCAGTAGGCTGGGGAAGCCCCAAGTACACGGACGGAGGTGGTGAGGCTACAAACATAGATGTCACTCTGACGACGACATCTGAAAAAAGACTAATGTTGTAATAATGAAGAAATGTCCCAACAAAGACCCAACAGGGCGATCGGTGTCTGATGGTGTTTCCCTGGCGGAAATTTTTGCAGCTTCGTGAGTGGCGCAACTATCTGGGGGCGAGGAACTGCGCCACCTCAGCTGCAATGCCCTGGGGCTCTCTTCAAGGATTTTATACGGGTCATCACTTCCTCCTATGAAAACGGGTATGCTGTATTCAACTCAATCCTCTGCCATTATACAGCTCAGCTCATCTGTATCCATCTTTCATCATTGTCAGGCAGCAAGAACTGGAGAAGGAACATGGCAGTTTTCCACCAAGACCCCATCATCTGGTCCCGATCCCTCACTGTAGATAACACCATAGGTGTTCTTATTTTACCAATTCACATGGACCGCCCAAGGGGCCAGTTGCCAGCTGGTAAATCACATACAGCTCCCAAATGCGGAGTCTGACCGCTCTTATCTCCTCCTGAAAGGAGCCCTTGGCTTCCTGATATTGTTGGAGCCAATATTGTTTATCCTTTCATACGCCTTCATACGCTGGTAGTACTTCATCGCCCTGTACATAGTCGTCTTAGTCCAAGGCTCTGTCCTGGGGCCACTCTTCTGGGACATCAATATGGAGCCACTGTTGAATAGTGTACAATGCAGCGACGGTGTGCTAAAGGTGAAAGGCTACGCAGACGATCTCCTCCTGCTGGCTGGCAGCCGCAGATCGACCTGCATGCTATTAAAAGGACAATCAATCAGGAATCTGACTGTTAGGATCGATGGCTCACCAGTTCTTCAGCGTAGTGAGGCCCTATACCTGACAGTTGTCATAGACGAGAAGAACTTCGCCACGCTTATTGAGACCATGAACCAGAAATCGCTGGAGATGCTGAATAACCTTATCCGAACAGAGCAAAACAGTTTGCCCCTGCCAGCAACTTTAACAAAATTATATCATACTAGTATTCTCACCTCCATCGGGGGTTGCGGGTCAGGAGTCTGGGCACATAGGCTCACGAGGGTCATGCTTGCCATGACCGTGAGAAGAGTGCAATGGAAGTTGTTATTACGTTCTATAGGGCCATAGAGGACAAGTTCGTGGGGACCTTGCTGATGTTAACAGGGCTTTGTCCACTTGACATCAAAATCATACAGCTTGGTACTGGGTGAAAAAGGGCAAAATTGAGAGGACAGCTGAGATGAGATTCTGGAGGGCTCCGGCAGTGGATAAAATTACGATTAAAAGGTGGGGAGAGGAGCTATGGCAGAAGTCGTAGGAGACTGATGAAACGGGTCAAAGGACATATCAACTGCTGCCAATTATTAGGGAACGTTTGCAATTAAAGTACTTTCAGCGCAGCAGAGGTCTGTTGCACTTTCGCACTTGACATGGACAATATCCGACGTATCTGTGCTGGTTTGGGAGACTGCGATGCGTTGGAGGGCTCCCTGACCATGTGATCTATGAGTGTCCTATTCATAACGACGTGGCAACCGAACTACGACAACAGTTACCCATTCATTATATTTACCACCTGATAAGACATCAAAATATCTTCGAAATGCTTAGAAAGCTGGCAAACGAAGTTTCAGTTGAGATTGTAAGGGAATTCCTGAGGGACAACAACTAACAGCAGGATACAAAAGGTGAAGTACGTACGCACTTACCCATTACCGGCGAGGTGTGGACTGGCCGACCGCCGTTACGGTCGGAACCCGAAATGTCAGTGAGCAGGGGAGAGATGCGTCGATAACTGACAAAGAAGATGGGACCAGCATAAGTTAAAAACATGTTAGTTAAAAGTAGGAAAAGTTAACGAGTTAATGGTGAAGTAAACTTCATCGAAATTTAAAATCTGTTGGGGCAGCCCAGTTCCAGGAACACGACCTCTGGGATTAGCTCGGTGAGCATGGCCAGAATAGTGGGTTTGCAGTTTTCTGGCACACCTGTAACGCTGCAGGTATTTTAGTACAGTAGATCTAACTAGCAAAACAAAAGTAGTTTCTGCAGAGTCAATAATAAAGTAAGAAATAGGTTATCCATTAGAGTTAAGTGTAATATCACTACTTGTAACAACTTCATGTTAGTTATAATTGTACAACGTTGGACCCACTAATCACTTAGCATTGATGTTAAAAATAAAGATTTAAAAAAAAGGTGTTATCGGTCGTATGCTCTTGGAATTTTAATCACTTGACGCGGACGGGCCGGCCGGAGTAGCCGAGCGGTTCTAGGCGCTACAGTCTGGAACCGCGCGACTGCTACGCTCGCAGGTTCGAATCCTGCCTCGGGCATGGATGTGTGTGATGTCCTTAGGTTAGTTAGGTTTACGTAGTTCTAAGTTCTAGGGGACTGATAACCTCAGAAGTTAAGTCCCATAGTGCTCTAGTGCTCAGAGCCATTTGAACCATTTTGACGTGGACGGAAGTCGGAGAATATTTCATTCAGAGGACAGTTGTTCCTCACACCCCGTACTTGCGAGACTTAGCTTCTCGTGACTTCTTCATCTTCACTAAGATGCACTGAAGCTGAAGGGGGAAAAATCTGACACGGTGGATAACACTGATGTCCTATCACAGAAGATGCTAAACCACATAACAAAGACAGACTTGCAAGACACATTTCAAAAGTGGCAGAAAAATAGTGGTACAGATTAAGGCCTTTTTTATTTTTTATTGATCAGTCTTCTGACTGTTGATGTTGCCCGCCACGAATTCCTCTCTTGTGCTGATCTCTTCATCTTGCCGTAGCACTTGCAAACTACGTTCTCAGTTATTTGCTGGATGTACACAAATCTCTCCTCCTCTACATTTTTTAACCTCTACAGCTCTCTCTATTACCATGGAAGTTATTCCCCGACGTCACAACATATGTCCTGTCATCTTGTCTCTTCTTCTTGTCGGTATTTTACATATATTCCTTTCCCGCCGATTCTGTGGAGAAACTCCTCATTCCTTACCTTATCGGTCCACCTAATTTTCAACATTCATCTGTAGCACGACAACTCAAATGTTTAAATTCTCTTCTTTTCCGGTTTTCCCACGGTCTATGTTTCACTACCATACAATGCAGTGCTAAAAATGGACGTTCTCAGAAATGTCTTCCTTACATTAAGGCCTATATTTGATATTAACAGAGCTCTCCTGGCCAGGAATATCTTTTTAACCAGAGCTAGTCTGCTTTTTATGTCCTCCTTGCTCCGTCCGTTACTGGTTATTTTGCTGCCTAGGTAGCAGAATTCCTTAACTTCATATATTTAGTGATCACCAATCCTGATAAGTTTATCGCTGTTCTCGTTTCTGCTACTTCTGCGTCTTTCTTCGATTTACTCTCAATCCATATTCTGTACTCATTAAACTGTTCATTCCATCCACCATGTCCTATAATTCTTCTTCACCTTCCCTGAGCATAGCAATGTCATCAGCGAATCTTGTCATTGATATCCTTTCAGTTTGAATTTTAATTCCACTTCGGAAACTTTCTTTTATTTCCGTCATAGCTTCTTAGTTGTATAGACTGAGGAGTAGGGACCAAAATCTACATCCCCGCCTTACACACGTTTTAATCATAGCTATTCGCTCTTGGTCTTACACTCTTATTATTCCTTCTTGGCTCTTGCACATGTTGTATATCACCCGTTTCTTCCTATAGCTTACCTCCATTTTTCTCAGAATTTGGAACATCTTATACCATACTATATTGCCTAACGTTTTTTCTCGGTCGACAAATCCAGTGAACGTGTCTTTATTTTTCTTTAGTCTTGCTTGCATTATCAACCACAACGTCACAATTGCCTTTCTGGTGCCTTTACCTATCCTAAAGTCAGAATGAACTTTATGTAATACATTCTAAATTTTCTTTTCTATTCTTCTGTATATTATTGTCGCCAGAAACGAGGATGCCTGAGCTGTTAAAATGATTGTGCGATAATTCTCGCATTTGTCAGCCCTTTCTATCTTTGGAATTGTTTAGATGAGATTTTCCAGAAAGTTTGACAGTCTGTCGCTAGTCTCATCGATTCTACACACCAAAGTAAATAGTCGATTTGTTGCCATTTCCCACAAAAATTTTAGAAATTCCTATGGAAGGTAATTTATCCCTTCTGCTTATTTGACCTTAAATCTTCGAAAGCTCTTTTAAATTCTGTTTGTAATACTGAATCCCTTATCTATTCCATACCCACTCCTGTTTCTTGTTCTGTCACGTCATCAGACAAGTCTTCCCTCGCATATAAGCCTTCAACGTACTCTTTCTATCTATCTGCTCTCTCCTCTGCATTTAACTGTGTGATTCAGATTGAACTCTTAATGTTACCACCCTTGCTTTTAATTTCACAGAAGGTTATTTGGATTTTCCTATATGCTGAATCAGTTCTTACGGCAGTCATTTCTTTTTCGATTTTTTGACCTTTTTCATGCAGCCATTTCGTCTTAGCTTCCCTGTACTTCCTTTTTATTTCATTTCTCAGCGACTTGTATTTCTGTATTCTTGAATTTCCCTTGAAGTAGTTCCTCCTCTTGTGGTTCTTGAACAGAGAATTCAGTATTACTATCTCAAATTTATTGCAGAAGTCAATTACTCTTTCTCCTCTGTCATTCCTGTCACGAAGCCTGTATTTTCCTGCAACTTACTTCCTCTGCTCCTTCACCTGGAACCGCATTCCAGTTCCCCATCACTATTAGACATTCATGTTGCCATATGTACTGAATTATCAGTCCAATATCCTCATACACCTTCTCTGTCTCTTCGTCTTCGCTGCATACCTGAGCCAATATTGTCGGTGTTGGTTTGTCGTCGATTCTAATGAAAACAACCCTATCAATAAAGTGTTCACAGTAACTCATTCTCTACCCCAAACTTCCTGACATAACGAATCCTACTCCCATTATACCATTTTCTGCTGCTTTTGATATTACCATATACTCATCTGACCAGAAATCCTTGTCTTCTTTCCATTTCACTTCACTAATCCCCACTATATCTAGATTAAGAATTTGAGTTTCCCTTTTCAGATTTTCTACCTTTCCTACCACGTTCAGACTTCTGATATTCCACGCCCCGTCTTGTAGAACGTTATCCTTTTGTTGGTTATTCCATCTTCCTCTCGTGGTCATCCCCCCCCCCCCCCCCCCCCCACATTTGGCAGTCTCCTCCTGGAAATACAAATGGGGAATCAGTTCGGAATCTTTTGAGAATGAATATATTATTATGACACTTTTTTTCAATTACAGGACACATATCCTGTGGATACACATTATGTGTCTTTCATACAGTGGTTTCCATTGCCTTCTGCATCCTCATGCCATTGGTCATTGCTGATTCTTTCTCCTTTAAGGGCAGTCTCCCATCCCAAGAGCAAGAGAGTGCCCTGAATTTCTGTCCGCTCTTCCGCACTCTATGACAAGGCCGTTGGTTGAATGAGGGTGACTTCTTGTGCCGAAAGTCTTAGACCACCATTGCTGATGATTTTTATTCGTAGTATAAGTGGTGGCGGGGTTCGCACCCGGAACCGAGAATGCTCTAATTACTAGTCAAAGACTCTAGCCCCTTTTAGCTTAATTTTTTCTTTTTTTCCATTTTCTCCATTATTTCGTTGCTTCTGGTCAGGGCGGACGTCACGTGACATCTGTTCAAGTTTATCATTGCTACCTTCACTAAGTTTTTATTATTATTATTGCTATTATTATTATTATTACTGCAACAGTGGGCACCCACACCTCACTCCGAACACCCTGAGCTACCGTGCCGATTCCCCTAGACCAATGTCTCGATACGAAGTAATAATTTTAATTAAGATCCTTCAGAAACTTTCCGATACCACGTCGTAGTTTTAGAGCCAGAAACAGTGGAAAGTCGCTTTCGTAAAGTTACGTAACACTGGAGAACAATAACCTCGATATTAATAATCTCAATCATCTGCTCTCCAGAGCTGACGAACGCAAATTTTAATAACAGACACTACAGCTGCGTTTCAGACACCTTTATTAAGTCACAAATGGTTTAGCACTAAATGAACATCTTCAGGTGGCACCGAAAATTCACTAATATTCTTTGTAACTTTCACAAAGTGCCGGAAATATGACCGTCCCATGATTCTAAAAAGTTAAATTGCTGCACACAGTGCTAAAACACATGTTCTGGATCGGGACGAGGACACTGAAAGACTTTGCCAACCGTCTGTCAGCTGAAGATACTCACTTATAACGAAATTGGTTGTGGCGTAATAAATGTACATTTTTATTAACATTTCAACTTAGTATTCACCACGAGGCCTGTAGGCCGATGTATTACAACTCACTAAAGAAACCACTTAGGCGAGAAAGCAAGCGTTTAGGGAACTTGGCGGCTGCGTAGTGTATAGCGTGGTCGAACGCGTAGTAGTGCAGCGGGCGTGGCGGGCGCGGTGATTAGCCGCGGCTATATGGCACGGCGCCGCAACGGAGCCGCGCGGGTGGCCTACGTTCCCAGGCAACAAGGCCGCGCGCAGCGGGCGCCAGTCGTTAAGGCCGGCTCACATGTCTGCCCCTCTGTCTGCAAGGGGCCCTGGCCCTGTCAGTCAACAGCACAACATGGCGACTCCACCGCCCTCAAGGCTAAGGACGAAAATCACTTCACTCTGCACACAGGGGGGATATGCAGATCTCGCAAAAAATGGAGAACAATTCAGTCATCTTGTTTTATTGTTTAACGAACAAAACTGACCCTTAACATAAACAAATGTAATATATTGCGAATACATAGAAAGAAGGATCCTTTATTGTATGATTATATGATAGCGGAACAAACACTGGTAGCAATTACTTCTGTAAAATATCTGGGAGTGTGCGTGCGGAACGATTTGAAGTGGAATGATCATATAATTTTAATTGTTGATAAGGCGGGCGCAAGGTTGAGATTCATTGGGAGAGTCCTTAGAAAATGTAGTCCATCAACAGAGGAGGTGGCTTACAAAACACTCCTTCGACCTATACTTGAGTATTTCTCATCAGTGTGGGATCCGTAGCAGGTCGGGTTGACACAGGAGATAGAGAAGATCCAAAGAAAGGCGGCGCGTTTCGTCACAGGGTTATTTGGTAAGCGTGACAGCGTTACGGAGATGTTTAGCAATCTCAAATGGCAGATTCTGCAAGAGAGGCGCTTTGCATCGCGGTGTAGCTTGCTGTCCAGGTTTCGACAGGGTGCGTTTCTGGATGAGGTATCGAATATATTGCTTCCCCCTACTTATACCTCCCGAGGAGATCACGAATGTAAAATTAGAGAGATTCGAGCACGCATGGAGGCTTTCCGGCAGTCGTTCTTCCCTCGAACCATACGTGACTGGAACAGAAAAGGGAGGTAATGACAGTGGCACGTAAAGTGCCCTCCGGCACACACCGTTGGGTGGCTTGCGGAGTATAAATGTAGATGTAGATGTAGAAAACAAGTCAAAATAACGTTTTATGTATAGTTGAAAATAGAGAATTCGAAGTTCAAGTGATCTAGTAGAAAGTTCGAATAACTGATAATGCGATTTAACGTAAGTTTGACAGACCAAGATAGAATCAGGAAAAATTCGTCATAAGAGTGCAAATGAAAAAATAGTACACTAATTTGAGTAACACACGCATTTCTTTATAAAGGTATGCAGAAAGTAAGAACTAGAGCTAAAATTAAAGTTTATCTTTTTTGCCAGTTTCATTAATTTTTATTTTCGTGTCTGAAGCGAAAGGCACACTCAAATTTCCACGAGTACATACGAAAACGTCTGTTTCATTCATTTTTGCATGCTGGATAAATTGTGTCATCAACGATCGCATTCATCAACGACATATCTTAAAAATGAACTTGTGCCCTTTTTTTTAAAGTTAGTTGCCCAATGCTCAGTCACGGCCAAACGTTTATTGCCCAGATTAACAGCGAATGACATAGGCTTTTTGTAAGCGCTAGTAATGTTCCGTAAAGCGTAGCAGTTTAACATCTTTCACTTATGGTACCGGAACACAAACACTCAAGCATATAACCTCTGACAGGTATGTTTTATCCTTTACACAAACTAAGCCATTTCAATAATAATTTTTCAAGACACGGGAACTTACTTTGTCGCTTTCGCTTCTTTGTGATACGTTTTCAGTAGACTTATCTCTGAGCTTCAAGAATGTCGACAGGGTGGGTGGCGAAATACAGAAACCTTGGGTTACATCATTTTTTTTTCACTTCACTTTCGATGGGTTCAATAACCCGCTTCTTTTCTGCGAAAGCCGAGGACTTGTATTTCATTAAAGTCATTTTTACCACTGGATTTATACACTGTGGTAGGTTATGCACAGATGGTAGACCCAAGAATTGCCTCGAGAGATTAATAATGAAACAATTATCTCACCTACTGACGAAACAGTTCGACTTACCGAGTGTTAGGCAGCCACTAACTTAGAAGCATAGAATATTTGCAGTGCAGTCTGTCACGACAATTGTTCAGATTTTTTGAGTGGACCAAAACACTGGTAATTTCTTTGATTTATTGAGGTTTTTTCCAAGGGACTCGACAGAAAGCTAGATTTGTCGATAATTGCAATTTGTCGATAATTTCGATTTATCGAGAAATTTGATTTATCGAGGTTAGCATTAACAAGCGTCGACTGTAACTGTTATGACCGGTTTGGCCTAATCAGGCCATCTACAGTTTTAACGCTACATTACAAGATAGTTACTCCTCGAAACACTGGCTGCAGGGATTCCACGAACAGCAAGATGCTGACCTATAATGTTGAGACTAGTACGGTGCGCTAAAGTGAAGTAAGTGCAGGTTAGGAAAGCAGGGGAAGCTGTCGTTTCTCACAGACGTTTTTCTCCACGTAGACGCCTTCTCAGTGTGAGCTCAATTGTTGCTGGTTTACTCTGCTACACAGCCGCCATTTCTGGACTCATTCGGACCATACTTTCAGGGCGAAGCAGTTTTCAAAAATACTAATGTCACTTCAAGAAACATATTATTAAATAAAGAAATTAAATTAAATTAAATTAAAGAAAAAATTATAAAATATAAGACTGTAACTCTGTCGGTGGAGTTCGGTCTTAGCCACAGCCTGGGGGATGTTTCCAGAATGAGATTTTCACTCTGCAGCGGTGTGTGCGCTGATATGAAACTTCCTGGCAGATTAAAACTGTGTGCCGGACCAAGATTCGAACTCGGGACCTTTGCAAAGGCTAAGCCATGTCTCCGAAATATCCTTTCTTTCAGGAGTGCTAGTTCTGCAAGTTTAGCAGGAGAGCTTCTGTAAAGTTTGGAAGGTAGGAGACGAGGTACTGGCAGAGGTAAAGCTGTTGGGACGGGGCGTGAGTTGTGCTTGGGTAGCTCAGTCGGTAGAGCACTTTCCCGCGAAATGCAAAGGGCCCGAGTTCGAGTCTTGGTCCGACACACAGTTTTAATCTGCCAGGAAGTTTCATATCAGCGCACATTCCGCTGCAGAGTGAAAATCTCATTCTGGAATGATTGTGTTATTACTCTGAACCATGGGTTCATTGTACCAAAAATACTCAGAACCTAGGAAGGATTTAGTAGTCTCCCTGCCCTTGACTGCGCATTCGCCCTAACTCTTAAAATAACCACTAAAACATACAGAAAATAACTACTTAATTCGCTAATGGCATTCGGGATCACGGCGGAGAAGCTAGCGACCTAAGAAGGAAAATGGCTTCATCTCTTACGAAACGTAATGTGTTTCCAAATGTCCTATATCACATCCTAGGACAAATAGAGAGTGTCCAGTACTGAATGACAGGAAACAGTTTCCGAACCGTAGAAGCGAAAGCATAAAAAAGTTCTATTATATCGCGTTTGCTGCGTGAAGAGAGAGATATTAATTTACTATGAACATTATAAGCTATATTTCAATAATGAAAATAACCAACAATGCATACCTACAACATTTCTTGATAACAGATGGTGTGTTAAAGTCTTGCCGGCCGAAGTGGCCAAGCGGTTCTAAGCGCTACGGTCGCAGGTTCGAATCCTACCTCTGGAATGGATGTGTGTGATGTCATTAGGTTAGTTAGGTTTAAGCAGTTCTAAGTTCTAGGGGACTGATGACCACAGCAGTTAAGTCCCATAGTGCTCAGAGCCATTTATTTTGTTAACGTCTTGGAACAGTGGCTAACGTTACTTGACAACCGAATGACTCACCTTAGGGACCAACGGACAAAGATCTCGTAAGAAGAGCGATTCTACGCTGTTGAAACATCGGCAGGTATTCTACATTTCACTTTACAGTGGGACAGTAACACTGGACCCAAATATATTTTATTCAGTTAGTCTTAATGATTTTTCCATTTAGATTGGCTGCAGGAAGAGCACCATTCTGCACATGACTCTGCAGCCCCAGTTGTCAGTCGCATACAGATTAATAATTTTTACTATTTTTTCCTTTCACTTTACGTTGTGTACCAACTTGATCTCGCCAGCTTTAAGCCGTGCGCCTCTGACTCCCTTGCATTTTAGCTTTACTCCAGGGCAGACGTGTTAGTCCATCAGCCCCTGCCTTTATCGTACTTCAGCTCTTGCGTCTGCCTCTGCCTCTATTGTGAATCCGCCACCCTCTCTACTATTCAGCATTTGCGCTCTGAAATTTCACTCTTCGGTTTTCAATATCATTTAATTTTTGCCCATGTTGCCCATGTGACTGGCATATGGTATAACTTTACACATGTTGAATGGTCTCTTTGCAAAGACTGAACTGCAATACACGCAGACACTTTCTCTGAATTTACGACTTTCAATCGCCCCTAGCAACTACGTATTCCAAACCGGCCTCAAGGCACTCGCAGCGCTATAGGCAATTATGACGCAAACATCCTTACTACAAATGAATTTTACCGAAGTCACTTCCTTGAGTCGTCTCCATGAATTCTTAATACCGACGACCATATCCCCAGCTTGTCAAGCACAGGGCGGAAGAGCTGACAAATATCAAGTCCAGTGTATTCAAGAGATTACTGTTTACAAAAGAATTACGTTAAGATCTGAAATTATAAGTAGTTTGGAACATTATACGTTTGTAAATCTGAACCAGACGTGGAAAGGTTTACCCGGACAGGCCGATACCGATGAATATATTTCCAGACAGTGCCTAGAAGGAACCGAATCTTCCTGCAATAATTTAGAATGCGTCGTGTAGAGCACAAAAGGAAGAGAGGAAGCAAGAATTCGCTTAAATGAGCACAAGTATTCTCAGAACTGTTCTTAGAGAAAGTCTGAAAAATTCTCATACCCTCATGAAAAATGCGTTGCGAACATAGGAAGGCAATGACAACGTGAAGTACCACATTAACTCGAAGTTGTTAAGGGAAGATACTAACCCATGAGATTTATAACTCACATCTACAAACGGTTGGCATAACAAGCTCCCATAACTGTCCTTCTATAGAAATGACTTGTTAACTCGACGTTCCTTTTTCCTTCTCTTCCTCTACTTAAAATTCTGTCGGATGTTGAAATATTGAAAGAAGCCATTCCAGTTTAGTTTTCACATATAGTCTGGGTGTCCGCTTTCTCAAAGAATTGTCTCAGCTCCTCTAGATGCGAGCTGCAGGAGTAACGGTAAAAAGTGGACATGAACAGGATTCCGACTCCGCGTAGATACAAGTTAATCAGTCTTCGAATTCGCTTCATGGTTAAATATGTATATTTAACTTTTATGAATTATTTAGAAATTGATCATCACATGTTTCGTGGAAAGATAGTTTTGTTGAAATATAAGCCTTAGGGAACACGTTCTGGGAAATGCTGCCCTAGTGAAATTACTATAGACATTTGATGCAGCGGTACAACAGAGGAAAAATATAAATACCAGGCTAGAGGGGAAGATTTTTTGGGAGGAAGGGGGAGGGAGGGGGGACATTGTGCTGAGTAGTTACATACTGTTACATGTACATGCAACGTATTAACTAATACTGTGCATTTTACGATAGACTTCTAGCTGCATGCAATTATTCTCTACAAGAAAGAAGATATTTTCGGTCTCCATTGGTGACACAGAACAATTTGAACACAGCACGCGCTATTATGCAACAACTACAAAGTTTCATACTCCTGCTAATACAGCACCACTC
Organism: Schistocerca gregaria; assembly: GCF_023897955.1. NCBI lineage: Eukaryota > Metazoa > Arthropoda > Insecta > Orthoptera > Acrididae > Schistocerca > Schistocerca gregaria. Next base: position 320,179,933 of record NC_064920.1, on the reverse strand, counting down.
ATTTTATGAACAATGTTGCACTGCTTGCTACATAACTGTTGAGGAAATAACACACGACCCAGTTGGAGGTAAATATGATATTCTGAAAAGAATTAGAGAGAAAGAATTGCACTACCATCCTCGTTAACAACTCATTACACGTAATACATGGTATACGACACGTGATGATATCATGTAACGCATGATACATGACATGAAAAGAAAGAAATATATCTTTGCATTACTATTAGAAAGGCATATATTCAGCTCGCCAGTGACTTATTTTACAGAGACCTGCCCCACGAGACTTGAGACATACAACGGGCCCAACATGTGCCACACATGTGCCACGGGTTGGCGGCAGGAAGGGCATCCGGCCACCCCTTAACTTAACCTTGCCAAATCCGATTAACCATGCCGACCCTGCGTCATTGTAGTAAAAGGCACAAGCAAAAGAAAAGAAAGTCTACAGGTGTCATGTTGCCTTCTATTACTACCTCAGGCCCCCTGGAAGCCAAAGTGAATGTAGCCCAGAATATAACACTGCCTCCACTGGTTTGTATCTGTGACACAGTGCATCTTTGGAGGAACTGTTCACCTGGATGAAGGCGTTTCCGGATATGTCCACCGACCTTGTGTAGCAGGAAACGCTATTCATCCAACGAGACGACACGTTTCCGTTAATCCGTGGTTCAATCACGGTGGCCCCCTGCACACTGCAATCACAATTGACAGTGTCGTCGAGGCAACTTAGGAACACATATAGGTGGTCTGTTGCGGAGCCCCGTGATCAGCAATGTGCGCTTCAAGGCACTTGTGTTAGGACCAGCATCGCACTCTGCCGTCAGATCTGCCATGGGACGCCATCTATCCTGCTGTACTTTTTGTGTTGTGGTGTGGATGTCCTACTCGGTGTTGTGGTGTTGTGTTTCACCGACCAGGAGCTAATTTTCACGGGTGCTCATGACAGCAGACGCGAACAGACGCGGTGTATCCGAGAAGCTCGTTCCAAGGCTCATTCCGCATCAGGCCGGTTAAAGGGAGACGTCGAAGCAATTCAGAGACGGGCTGCTAGATTTTTTACCGGTAGGTTTCAACAACACACAAGTGCTATGGAGATGATTCGTGAACTCAAATGAGCGTGCAGTCCTAAAGCATCGACAGCACACTGACCAGCGCAGTCCCTCGAAACGACCTTAAGAAGGCGCTGACCGGCGTGGCAGTGGGAAGAGAGGGCAGCGCCACACCTCCAGAAAGACTGAGTTCAACGCCCCCTGTCATCGCTGATTTAACGAGCCGCCCATCGCTGGTCGGGCCCAGTTCGGTCGCAGACTTCGAGATCATCAGTACTGAGTAATACGAAAACGTTACTTAGCGATTATTAATAGATTCTTAGTGAACTTGCATATAGGTGGCACAGGTTGTTTTGTTTTTCCCTTAACAGAAATAAAGTTTTCTACTAATTTTATATATATATATATATATATATATATATATATATATATATATATATATATATATATATACAAAGGATTTGGATACCTTCCACCAGTCATCGCAACTTCTCTGCTTCCTTGTTTGTGTCCGTGCTGACTCCCACTATAGCCGACACAGCAATGAGAGTCCCTGGAGGAACGCCGACGTTCTTTTGGAGAAACTGATAAAATGTAGAGGATCGGCATTTTAAACTGACTGCAGAGATATTCTACTGTCCCCAATGTACATTTCGCGTAAGAACCACGAAGATAAGAGAAATCAGGCCACAAACGGGGGCATTATAGATAGCCATCCCTCGCTCTTTATGCGAGTGGAACGGGAAAAGAAACGATTTGCGGAGGATGTATGTAGATGTAGAAGGCACTGGGCCGTTACGACCTGCTCTTTGTCGAAGTCGCTTACGTCAATGGATCTCCCCATGTGAACCTGTATCGTCGCTAGCACCATACCCCATTCGCCGGTGCTCCTCTTATATTTTGCTTACCGCGTCACATGCTCACAACGCAACCAAGTTGTTATTTATCGAAATTACCAAATCATTCAATTGTGTCGGCTTAAATAATGATTTATATAATTATTCCAGTTTTGCATGCACGGTTTCGAAGTTGTGCCATTTCAAAGATCGAGAGGTCATTTTGATGCAGAACTTATAGCTAGAGCAGTGTTTATCTCACCTAGCTCCAGTGAACTGTATTGTTAGAGAAGAATTTAGGAACGCCTAATGAGCTTTAAGTGGTGGTGATAAGTTCTTATGGGACGAAACTGGTGGGGTCACCTGTCCCTAGTCTTTCACACTACTTAAACTAAATAAAACTAACTTACGCTATGGACAACACACTCACCAATGCCCGAGGGAGGATCCGAACCTCCGACAAGGGGAGCCGCGCGAACCGTGGCAATGCGCCTAGACCGCGCGGCTGAGTGTTAAGCTGACATGTGAGGATTCATTAAGTAGAGACAAAAATAGATTAAGGTATTATAAAGATGACTAGTAGTATGTGTATCTATATTTCAACAATACTTTGAGAGAAGAAAAATCACATAATGCATAAATGTTAATCGATGCTTGCAACCTGTTAATCTAGATCCGCCAAAAGAACTGACTTTTCGATGCGTGCAGGAACGTCTTAGAATACATGTAATTTCCAGACGAAAACTCGACTTCCATACTTTGTGTAGTCATCGATTTAGTCAGTACTTAACGGTAAAGTTTTTCGTTTGCAGAAACAGCCTTCGGAAACTTACTGCCTGTTGCCTGAACAGACAGGCGCATTCGGATGACTGAGCCCACAGACGTACGGCGGACTTCCTGGTTTATGTTGATAACACGCGGCGGTACATACAAGGAAGAGTATCGCAAATGGCACTGGGGAAGCGCAGTGTTTCCAACGCCATTCAAGGCCCTTTCTCCCTTGGTTCACTGCTGAAACTTTTCGTGCATTTGGCGACCAAACAACGAATTTTAATGAGATAATCTTACGTGGTAATTAATCAGTTTCAATATCTTCCAACTCGTTTTAATCTTTTAACTGGATTAAAACTGATTTGCTTTGTCGTTTGTCCGAGGTAGATGTCGCTTGGGCTAGTGACATCACAATTTTATAACTAGGCTGCATAATACATATTCAGTTACGTCTTTGGAATTACCAAATTACAGAATGTTTCCAAAAAAATATGAGCATTTCCAACGCATATATTTATTACACTGCAAGACACACAACGATGAAACTTGTGACACATATTTATGAATTTCTCAAGTTTAGATTGCAGATGTTCAATATTCGTCCATCAGCGATACGAACAATATCACATCGAAACTCGAATTCCTCCCACAATCGGGTAAGTATGTTCATCATCACTGATGTTATGGCAATACGGATCCAGCTCTTCAACTCTTCTAGGTCCTGGCGTAGTGTTGTCGCATAAACGTTGTCCTTGACGCTGCAGCAGTTGCGTGACAGAGCACACAATATGAATAAAGTTATTTTTATACACCGTAACAGTAGCCACGTTAAAATAACAATGGCGAAATCTGACCTTTAAAGTAGAAGCTACGTAAATTCAGGCCTGTAGATAATCCGTACGAGGGACAACATAGCTAAAATAAAATCGCTGACTGACATGTGTCACTCGCGCCACTACTCTGAGATGAAACCCCACAGTAAGAAACCGCAGACCGTCAAATCCGGTGACAATGGACGCCAACTGAGAAGTGCTAAGTCGCCGGCTGTTTGACGACTAATTCAACGTCTCGGTAAAGTTTCATTCGGTTATTCGAACACTTGGTGACTCCAGTGAGGGGTTGCCCCTTCTTTTTGAAAATGTAGTTGTCCTGGTTCAGCCTCCAAAACAACCACTTTTGTATCATAGAAGGGCCTCACGGGGTAGCCGTGCGGTCTGGGCACCTTGTCAGGGTTAGCCCAGCTTTCCCCCGTCGGAGGTTCGAGTCCTCCCTCGGGCATATGTGTGTGTGTTGTCCTTAGCATAAGTTATTTTAAGTTAGATTAAGTAGTGTGTAAGCTTAGGCACCGATGATCTCAGCAGTTTGGTCCCATAGTACTTACCACAAATTTCCATGGCAAGACACGGTTGACCGTTAACTGTGTTTCGATGAAAGATGAATGGACCATGAACAAATGAGTTGGATATCGCACAAAACGCATTAACTTTTGGTGAATCTCGTGCATGTTCAGTGTGTGCATATGGGTTCTATAGGTTCTATATTCGAACCCTGTGTTTGTTTACTTTCCCACTGAGGTGGAAAGTCGCTTCACCACTGAACACGATGCGCAGTGCGAAAGAGTTATCATTGCCAATAGCGTTCTGAAGGTCGTAAGAAAACGCTACACGTTTGAGTTTGTCGTCATGAGGTAGAGCGTGTAACAGCTTTAACTTGTACTGCTTCGTAACCAACTGACTTCTCAAAATACGCCTAAATATTGTTACAGGCAGTCGCAGCTCCCGACTGGCACGACGAGTTGATTTTGTGTGACTGCGTCGGGAAGCGGTTTGAATTCGTGAGACACTTTCGTCGGGAACACGAGGGCGGCCAGCACTCTTTTCTATACCCACACATTCTGTGACTACAAACTGTGGACACTGCGCCATATAGAAAAGGACTTAAGCAAAACGATAATGAGTCTGTATGACTGGAAAATAACGATACACTAAGACGGAGCCTAAAACGAAGGGCGAGTGGCCGTCTGCGGTGCCGGCAGGGAACCGCCTCTGCTCCGGAGACAGCTGTTGCGCGGCGCGAGGCACCCGCATACAGGCTATCGGCGATACAGCGGTGCCGCGCGCCCGCGTTGTGTCCGGCGCTGTTCCAGTGGCAGCAAACAGTGTCACTTCTCCACAACTACTTGTGGAAAGCGGACCAGTTGATATCATTTAGAGTAACCTCGTTATCTGGCGTTCATTCCAATCAAACTTGCAGAAATAAGTTTTCATTGTAATTACGAGGCATAAACGCACGTGGAACTCAGTTTCGATAGTAGAACTTGGTGTCGCTATCGAAAAAAAAAACCTCCCTACAGTTCTACAGGATAAACCACCGACAAAATTTCGGAAGTTCTTCAGGGTATTTTGGTAAAAGAGACTCTTGGTCTCCTGTGGCTCATTAGAGAAGAATAATGTAAGTATGATGTTTTCAAAACTTCCTGGCAGATTGAAACTGTGTGCCGGACCGAGACTCGAACTCTGGACCTTTGCCTTTCGCGGGCAAGTGCCCTACCGACTGAGCTACCCAAGCACGACTCACGCCCCGTCCTCGCAGCTTTACTTCTGCCAGTACCCCGTCTCCTACCTTACAAACTTTACAGAAGCCCTCCTGCTAACCTTGCAGAACTAGAGAGCACTTGCCCACGAAAGGCAAAGCTCCCGAGTTCGAGTCTCGGTCCGGACACAGTTTTAATCTGCCAAGAAGTTTTTATTAGCGCACACTCCGATGCACAGTGAAAATCTCATTCTGGGTGATGTTTTCAGTTTATTATTATTATTGCTTCTGTAAAAATATCTTTACAACAATGAAACAGCCTGTAATATGCAGTCACCACAACGTGCTACACAAAACACAGAATAATTCAACAGCCCTCATACGAAACATAAACACGTTTATCCCAGTGCATTCAATCTATTCTCTCAGAGTGTCGTACAGTAATGCAATTTTTATCGGTAAACTACTCCAGTCAGCTTGTAACACTGTTGACGCACAACTAACACTGTTGGAAAAACATACCCAAGACAGAAACGAGGTTGGGCGTGGATGTATGGGATGTCCTTAGGTTAGTTAGGTTTAAGTAGTTCTAAGTTCTAGGGGGCTGATGACCTCATATGTTAAGTGCCGTAGTGCTCAGAGCCATTTGAACCATTTGAACAAAAACGAGGAGTACTGAATGCAAGGTTGAGGCTTAAGAGTATTGTGGGCATTATAGTTGTCGACAACATGTACCGTGAGTGAATGAAAAAAGACACACATACCACCTACATTTGCAGCGTTGCGATGATATTTTGAGTGGAGCACAGATGCAAAGGTAAATGTGGGTGAGAAATCAAACGAAATGTAGGATTAATTATTCTGAAAAGAGTGACTGGAGAACTTAGGTCCCTTATTTTAAAAAATATTTAGTAAATATCTCTAAACAACATACATTTTGTCGGTGTCCTCAAACACGATTCATGTGTACAGTCAAGGCTGCAAATGCACTTTACATCTCCCCGTCTCTTGTGGGTTCATGCCCTCTCCTGTGCACACTGCAAGTGCCTAAATCTGAATATTAAGGTCAGTTTCCTAATATTTACGTGAGTCATGCTGAGTAACTGAGGCAACGTTGCATTTTTTTCCCTTCAGGATAATCGAGTAAAATTATCTGCAGAATCATATTTGTCAGCTACTGTATGTCGTGGTGTGACAGCTAAGACAGTGGATTCATCTTCTGTCGTAGAAAGTTTCAAATCCTGTGCTGCCTTACTAATTCGAGTATTTCTTTGTTTCCCTTAATCACTTCAGGCGAATGCCATGTTAGCTGCTTCTATAAGGCTGCGAATAATTCTTTCTCTCATGCCTATTCAGTTTATCAAGTGCCCCATGTCTAATGACCACACTGTCGGCGAGACGTCAAAGTCTAAATGTCGTTGAGAGTACACCGAATCTTAATGCTACTCTCTTTTCTAAGCTTTCTTCCTTACTTTCTTATGCTGACAACTGTGTCACACTGCATTAGGGAATAATCTCTCCCGTATTTATAGCGTAAAACATAGATTCTCAGTAAGTGTAATACAAGGTTCATGTGTTCATACTCATAAAACAAGTGAAAAGTGAATGTATTCTAGTGTATCTTCTGTATCACTTCGACACTAAATTCTAAGGAACCCTGGGGAATTATCGCCACGACCTTGTTGCACCCCGGGAATGACATCCGAGTCGTGATTAGAAACACAACACTGTGTCAGATTCCTTCCTGGTTAAAATTATGCTTAGTTAAAATTATTGCAATAACGATAGAGTTTGGAAGTAAGTCACTCGAACGATGTCATTTCTGTGTTAGGACAGTAAATGAGGCATTGTAGCCGGCCGGTGTGGCCGTGCGATTCTAGGCGCTTCAATCCGGAACCGCGTGACCGCTACGGTCGCCCTGCCTCGGGCATGGATGTGTGTGATGTCCTTAGGTTAGTTGGGTTTAAGTAGTTCTAAGTTCTAGGGTACTGATGACCACAGATATTAAGTCCCATAATGCTCAGAGCCATTCGAGCCATTTGTTTGAGGCATTGTAAACAAAATAGTGCTAATAGTGGCAATGACAATTCATTCGCCGTCTGCGGTAGCAATGGTAAGGAGGTAATTTCTGTTTTGAGCAGGCTGCATTGCTGTCTGCTTGTCTGAGTTGGCATCCTCAAGGAAAGTGCGACTGTCAACCCGCTATTGATTGCGGGCTCAAAGTACACAACGCAAGTATCGAGCAGAATAACAGCATTCAGAAACTACATATATACAGTCAATTTACTGTGAATCGAATCCCCAAAATCCATTAACGATCATTGACATCCTGCACTGTCTAAGGTTTTTATGCAGTTTTCAACACTTGTTTATTTGGATATAGGTCTGACCCACAGGATAACTCAGAAACACAAAGATAAGCTAAAAATAAGCTCAAAGGGAAGATCAAGGTTACTGATAGAGTGCTAATCCAGCCCCTTTTACGCTATGTTTATTTTGCCCGTAGGGCAGACTTGTTCCGTTCCAGCAATCTTGACCTTCCCAGTCGACAGATTGCTCGTATACTTTATATTAAAGCTTCACTGTAAATATAGGTGGACCATTTTTAAGTGCTTACGAACACTTTTCCTGAAATTACATCGTCTTATTAACCCTACGTTGCTAAACCCTCGTAAAATTTATGAATGCAGTGTGGTATAAAACACGACATTTTGTACTTAATTTGGTATGTAACCTACCTTTCTGCCAACGGCCTCGTCAAAGAGGACGGAGGAGCGGACCCTTCAGGGCATTGTCTTGTCCTTGGGATAGCAAACTGTCACTAAAGGCGGAAGAATCAGAATGACCAACGGCATGAGTATGCAGAAGGCAATGGAAACCACTGTATTAGAGATACATAACGTGTATTCACAGGACATGTGGCCTGTCATTCAAAAACCATGATAATCTCTCTATTGGCGAAAGATTCTGGAATAGCCCTCCATTCGGATCTTCGGGAGGGGACTGCCAAGGGGGATATGACCATGAGAAAAAAGATTGAATAGCCAACGAAAGTATAACGTACTACGAATCAGGAAGTACAATATCAGAAGCCTAAGCGTGATAGGGAAGCTAGAAAACCTGAAAAGGGAAATGAAATGCTCAGTCTAGATATAGCAGGCGTCAGTGAAGAAGTGAAGGATTTCTGATCAGATGAGCATAGGGTAATATCAACAGCAGCAGAAAAAGGTATAACGGGTGAATGATTCGTTATACCAGGAAGGTAGGGCAGAGAGTGAGTTACTGTGAACAGTTTCGTGATAGGGTTGTTCTTATCAGAATCGACAGCAAACCAACACCGACAACGATAGTTCAGGTATATATGCCAACTTCCAACCTGATGATGCTGAGATAGAGCAAGTACATGAAGATATTGAAAGGGTAATACAGTATGTGAAGATGAGCACTTAACAGTCAAGGGGCACCGGAATGCAGTTGTAGGGGAAGGAATAGAAGAAATGGTTAGAGTAGAATATGGGCTTGGAACAGGAATGAGAGGGGAGAAAGACAAATTGAGTTCTGTAATAAATTTTAGCTAGTAATAGCGAACACTCCTTTGTACATAGGTACAAAGAAGATAACTGCGAAGGAACTATGCGTAACAGCGGAAATACTTCTGTTGAACAATGGAAGAAGGAAGTAGAAAAATATTCAGAGGAAGACAGGAATACGTAATATAAGTCACTGAGGAATAAAATAAATAGGAAGCGCAGGGAGGCCAAGATCAAATGACTGCATGAAAAATGTGAAGAAATCGAAAAAGAAATTATTTTCGGAAGGACTGATTCAGCATATAGAAAAGTCAAAATAACCTTCGGTCAAATTAAAAGTAAGAATGATAACATTAAAAATGTAGCGGGAATTCTATTTTGAAATTCAGAGGAGAGAGAAGATAGGTGGAAAGAGTACATTGAAGGCCTTTACAGGAGGAAGATTTGTCTGATGTGATATCAGAAGAAGCAGGAGTCGATTTAGAAGAGATAAGGGATCCAGTATTAGAATCAGAATGTAAGAGAGCTTTGGAGAACTTACGATCAAATAAGGATGAAGGGATGGATAATATCCCATCAGAATTTCTATAATCATTGGGGGGAAATGGCAACAAAACGAAGGCTATTCACGTTGGTGTGTAGAATGTACGGACCTGGCGACATACCATCTGACTTACGGAAAAATATCATCCACACAATTCCGAAGACTGCAAGAGCTGACAAGTGCGAGAATTATCGCACAATCAGCTTAACAGCTCATGCATCGAAACTGCTTACAAGAATAATATACAGAAGAATGGAAAAGAAAATTGAGAATGCGCTAGGTAACGATCAGTTTGGCTTTAGGAAAAGTAAAGGCACGAAAGAGGCAATTCTGACGTTATGGCTAATAATGGAAGCAAGGCTAAAGAAAAATCAAGACACGTTCATAGGATTTGTCGACCTGGAAAAAGCGTTCGACAATATAAAATGGTGCAAGCTGTTCGAGATACTGAAAAAAGTAGGGGTAAGCTATAGGGAGAGACGGGTCATATACAACATGTACAACAACCAAGAGGGAATAATAAGAGTGGACGATCAAAAACGAAGTGCTCGTATTAAGAAGGGTGTAAGACAAGGCTGTAGCCTTTCGCCCCTACTCTTCAATCTGAACATCGAGGAAGCAATGATGGAAATAAAAGAAAATAAAAGAAAGGTTCAGGAGTGGAATTAAAATACAAGGTGAAAGGATATCAATGATACGATTTGCTGATGACATTGCTATCCTAAATGAAAGTGAAGAAGAATTAAATGATCTGCTGAACGGAATGAACAGTCTAATGAGTACACAGTATGGTTTGAGAGTAAATCGGAGAAAGACGAAGGTAATGAGAATAGTAGAAATGAGAACAGCGAGAAACTTAACATCAGGATTGATGGTCACGAAGTCAATGAAGTTAAGGAATTCTGCTACCTAGGCAGTAAAATAACCAATGACGGACGGAGCAAGGAGGACGTCAAAAGCAGACTCGCTATGGCAAAAAAGGCATTTCTGGCCAAGAGAAGTCTACTAATATCAAATACCGGCCTTAATTTGAGGAAGAAATTTCTGAGGATGTACGTCTGGAGTACAGCATTGTATGGTAGTGAAACATGGACTGTGGGAAAACCGGAACAGAAGAGTATCGAAACATTTGAGATGTGGTGCTATAGACAAATATTGAAAATTAGATGGACTGATATGGTAAGGAATGAGGAGGTTCTACGCAGAATCGGAGAGGAAAGGAATATGTGGAAAACACTGATAAGGAGAAGGGACAGGATGATAGGACATCTGCTAAGACATGAGGGAATGACTTCCATGGTACTAGAGGGAGCTGTAGAGGGCAAAAACTGTAGAGGAAGACAGAGATTGGAATACGTCAAGCAAATAATTGAGGACGTAGGTTGCAAGTGCTACTCTGAGATGAAGAGGTTAGCACAGGAAAGGAATTCGTGGCGGGCCACATTAAACCAGTCAGTAGACTGATGACCAAAAAAAAAAAAAAAAAAAAAAAAAAAAAAAAAAAAAAAAAAAAAAAACGTTTAACAACTCATGCATCCGAATTGCTGACGAGTATGATATACAGAAGGATGCAAAAGAAAATTGAGCATACGTTAGATGTCGAACAGTTTGCTCTTGGAAAGCAAAGCAATTCTGAAGTTGCGGTTGGTAAGGGAAGCAAGACAAAAGAAAAATCAAGACACGTTCTAAGGATTTGTCGACCTGGGAAAAGCGTTCGATAATGCAACATGGTGCAAGACATTCGAAATTCAGAGAAAAATAGGGCTAAGCAACATGGAGAGACGGATAACATGCAGTGTGCACAAGAGTTAAGAGGCAATAATAAGAGCGGACGACGAAGTGCTCTAAAAAGGTGCGAGATAGGGATGTAGTCTTTCCCCCCCGCCCCCTGTGTATCGAAGAAGCATTGATGGAGTGGGATTAAAATTTGGGGTGGAAGGATATCGATGATACGATTCGCTGATGACATTGCTATCCTGAGTGAAAGTGAAGAATATTACAGGATCTGCTGAATGGAATGAACAGTCTAATGAATACAGAATATGGTCTGAGAATAAATCGGAGAAAGACGAAAGTAACGAGAACTAGCAGAAATGAGAACAGAAAGAAAATTAACATCAGCATTGATGGTCACGATGTAGATGAAGTTAAAGAAGAATTCTGCTACCTAGGCAGCAAAATTACCAATGACGGACGGAGGAAGGAGGACATCAAAAGCAAACCAGCTCTTTCGAAAAGGGCATTCCTGTCCCAGAGAATACTAGTATCAAACATAGGCCATAATTGGAGGAAGAAATTTCTGAGAATGTATGTCTGGAGCACAGCATGGTATGGTAGTGAAACATGGACTGTGGGAAAACAGGAACAGAAGAGAATCGAAGCATTTGAGACGTGGTGCTATAGACAAATGTTGAAAAATAGGTGGACTGATCAGGTAAGGAATGAGGAGGCTCTGCGCATAATCGGAGAGGAAAGGAACATGTGGAAAACACTGGTAAAGAGAAGGGACAGGATGACAGGACATCCGTTCAGACATCGGGGAATAACTTCTATGGTACTAGAGGGAGCTGTAGAGGGCAAAAACTGTAGAGGAAGACAGAGATTGGAATTCATCAAGCAAACAATTGAGGACGTAGGTTGCAAGTACTGCTCTGAGATGAAGAGGTTGGCACATGAGAGCAATTCCTGGTGGGGAGCATCAAATCAGACAGAAGACTGATGACTCACAAAAAAAGAGAAACCTATCACTGGAGATCTTATATTTGTAATTATCTATTGTATAACCTATCAATTATGACTTCTTTTGAATAAAATGTGGACTAGTAGCCTTTAAGATGGTTTAGTAGCAATGTAAGATTTGCCCTTTAATGTTTTAGGATTGAAACGACTAAATTTGCTCCGGTATTAATGCAGAAAAAGGGTTGAAACTGGTCTTTTCTCGCCGTTCAATGCGTCAGACCTAAGACTCATGTACTGAGCTGTTTACGGAATATTAGTAGTGTTCGCATGTCGATGGGTATATATAATGTTCAAAATGGTTCAAATGGCTCTCAGCACAATGGGACTTAAAATATATGGTCATCAGTCCCCTAGAACTTAGAACTTCTTAAACCTAACTAACCTAAGGACAGCACACAACACCCAGTCATCAAGAGGCAGAGAAAATCCCTGACTCCCACCGGGAATCGAACCCGGGAACCCGGGCGTGGGAAGCGAAAACGCTACCGCACGACCACGATCTGCGGACGGTGTATAGGACGCCTTTGTGGGAATCCGACATCCAGTTGTGCCGTTGAGAGCCTCTTTCACCTCTCCCCTTCAGCAGTCTCGAGAAAAATGAAATGACGGTAGGTGATTTCTTCAATATTTGAGTATGACATTTTATGTATGTTGTTGTTGTTGTCTTCATTCCTGAGACTGGTATGTATACTGTAGTAAAACTTCTAAAATCTTTATTGTGCTGAAATTTAATTTGGCAATTATTTCTAAAATAAATTACATGGGATATATGCCATTTTAAATTCTAAAGTGTGCCAGATTATGAAGTAAACCGTGGGAATAGTTCTGCATAATAAAGATTTTAGCAGCTTTATGGTGGCATACATAAAAATGCCCTTTCTAACTGCTCTGGGGCACAAGTAAAGATTTATTATGACTAATCACAGCTCCCAAAAATGGACCTAGGAATGTGACGCAGCGGTAAGACACAAATATGACCGAAGAAAAACAAATATGACCGAAGAAAAACCACAACCAGTCACGCTTTTTGAATGATCTAGCCTCATGGTTCAGCGTGCCACAAATCAGTGAAACAGACCTGTATGCTGTAATGTACACTGCAAAACCTTCCGTGAAGACAAACACGTGAAATCTCTACGAGAAATTCTCGCTGCCGTCTGACGATGGACTCAGGCCCAAAAGTAGTTCATGTGTAGTAGTTATTTCTTCAAAAAATGTGGCTGGAGGCAATTTTTCCTCGATGTTGTTTACGAAAAAAGCAGCGGTGTCCTGAAACCACCATGCATAAAATAATTGTACTCACATTCTAGAGGGCAGCTGTTGAAATCCATGTGCGGCCATTCAGATTTAGAGCTTCCATAATTTCCTCAAAACCGATTAAGGTGAATACAAGCATGGTTCCCCTGGAAGGCAATTCGAGTTCACGTTCCGTCTAACGAGCTCATTGTCGACGGAACAATAACCTTGATCTTCCTCCTCCGACAAAATGTGTTCGCAACACAAAAACAGAAGGAACGCCGACTGTCCTCACCTGTGAGGACCAGAGAGGCGGCCAGAGGGCGCTGCGGCTGCGGAAGCGGCGGAGGCGGAGGCGGCGTGAGCGGCGGCTGGGCGGCGACTGCCGGCCGCTTCCCTTCCGGCCCTCCGCCCACCGCCCCAGCGCGGCGGCCGCCCCCGCGCTCGGCGCGCCTACCTGTTCGCTTCCTCTCCCCCTCCCACTTTCCTGTCGCCTCACACTCGGTACTTCCGCTCGCTGCCATCTGCTACAGTCAAACTGCAGCTCTTATCACTCTCAAATAGCAAACTTTCTCGAACTATCTCTATTCAATCCGGTATCCATCTAATGTCGTGCCCGACCACATTCGATAGTTTTATATAACATCTGCTCAACAAGTGGATGAGAGGCCTCTTGAGAAACACTGTGGCGCAGCAAGAATTGACTTCTATAGCGCCGGAGAAAAATGCGACACCCTCACGGACTGTTTTCAGCGGCACCAGGTGCATGCTGAGGGGTTTTAGTGTTAGTGATTCATTTGCCACGGTCATCGGCGATAAGATGGTACTCTGGAGATCTATCTGTGCAAGGCCTATCTGTGCACCTTCTGCTTTGCAAACAGTAACTGTGCTGAGTTTATGAGTGAAAAGTGTGTGCAAAATTCCTTCTAGGGTGTAACCAAACCCCACCGACGAGTATGTAGTCCAGTTGAACTGCTTGAGCCATTTGAATGGGGCCATATTGTGGGTCTGCGCGGTCCGCAGCTCGTGGTCGTGCGGTAGCGTTCTCGCTTCCCACGCCCGGGTTCCCGGGTTCGGTTCCCGGTGGGGTCAGGGATTTTCTCTGCCTCGTGATGACTGGGTGTAGTGTGATGTCCTTAGGTTAGTTAGGTTTAAGTAGTTCTAAGTTCTAGGGGACTGATGACCACAGATGCTAAGTCCCATAGTGCTCAGAACCATTTGAACAATTTGTGGGTCTGCGGGAAGGCGAATGGACCTACCGACAGACTATTGCAAATGATGTGCAGGATGTATCAGCGGTCTGTGGAACATTCCCGCACCAGTAGACCAGGTTCTGCGCGTCTTCTTAGTACATCTACATGTACATCCATACTCCACAAGCCACCTGACGGTGTGTGGCGGAGGGTACCTTGTGTACCTCTATCGGTTCTCCCTTCTATTCCAGTCTCGTATTGTTCGTGGAAAGTAAGTTTGTCGGTATGCCTCTGTGTGGGCTCTAATGTCTCTGATTTTATCCTCATGGTCTCTTCGCGATACATCTGTAGGAGGGAGCAATATACTGCTTGACTCCTTGGTGAAGGTATGTTCTCGAAACTTTAACAAAAGCCCGTACCGAGCTACTGAGCATCTCTCTTGCAGAGCCTTCCACTGGAGTTTATCTATCATCCCCATAACGATTTCGCGACTGCTAAATGATCCTGTAACGAAGATCGCTGCTCTCCGTTGGATCTTCTTATCTCTTCTATCAACCCTATCTGGTACGGATCCCACACCGGTGAGCAGTATTCAAACAGTAGGTGAACAAGCGTACTGTAACATACTTCCTTTGTTTTCGGATTTCATTTCCTCAGGATTTTTCCAATGAATCTCAGTCTGGCATCTGCTTTACCGACGATTAATTTTATATGGTCATTCCATTTTAAATCACTCCTAATGCCTACTCTCAGACAATTTATGGAATTAATGGCTTCCAGTTGCTGACCTGCACACACACGCACGTCAAGATCGACGCAACTTGCGAACATCAGTGGTCGAGCGAACATCATCCAGGGAAGAAATCAGGGAACGTGATGTAGCTGACGTGTCACAACGCCCATTGGGAGAAGTTTGCTTGCAGCAGGACTATGATCACACGTGCCTCTGGTGAGGCACATGACACCGGCAAGCACGGCTAATCGGGTGTCATGAAATAGTGGACTGGAGAGTGTAATGTCATTCTGTTGTATTCAGCGATGAGAGTGAGTTCTGACCGTATGCGAGTAATGGACGCGCACTTGTACAGCCTAGGCTTCGCTAGTGCCTATCCTTGAATATACACTCCTGGAAATGGAAAAAAGAACACATTGACACCGGTGTGTCAGACCCACCATACTTGCTCTGGACACTGCGAGAGGGCTGTACAAGCAATGATCACACGCACGGCACAGCGGACACACCAGGAAACGCGGTGTTGGCCGTCGAATGGCGCTAGCTGCGCAGCATTTGTGCACCGCCGCCGTCAGTGTCAGCCAGTTTGCCGTGGCATACGCAGCTCCATCACAATCTTTAACACTGGTAGCATGCCGCGACAGCGTGGACGTGAACCGTATGTGCAGTTGACGGACTTTGAGCGAGGGCGTATAGTGGGCATGCGGGAGGCCGGGTGGACGTACCGCCGAATTGCTCAACACGTGGGGCGTGAGGTCTCCACAGTACATCGATGTTGTCGCCAGTGGTCGGCAGAAGGTGCACGTGCCCGTCGACCTGGGACCGGAGCGCAGCGACGCACGGATGCACGCCAAGACCGTAGGATCCTACGCAGTGCCGTAGGGGACCGCACCGCCACTTCCCAGCAAATTAGGGACACTGTTGCTCCTGGGGTATCGGCGAGGACCATTCGCAACCGTCTCCATGAAGCTGGGCTACGGTCCCGCACACCGTTAGGCCGTCTTCCGCTCACGCCCCAACATCGTGCAGCCTGCCTCCAGTGGTGTCGCGACAGGCGTGAATGGAGGGACGAATGGAGACGTGTCGTCTTCAGCGATGAGAGTCGCTTCTGCCTTGGTGCCAATGATGGTCGTATGCGTGTTTGGCGCCGTGCAGGTGAGCGCCACAATCAGGACAACCGAGGCACACAGGGCCAACACCCGGCATCATGGTGTGGGGAGCGATCTCCTACACTGGCCGTACACCTCTGGTGATCGTCGAGGGGACACTGAATAGTGCACGGTACATCCAAACCGTCATCGAACCCATCGTTCTACCATTCCTAGACCGGCAAGGGAACTTGCTGTTCCAACAGGACAATGCACGTCCGCATGTATCCCGTGCCACCCAACGTGCTCTAGAAAGTATAAGTCAACTACCCTGGCCAGCAAGATCTCCGGATCTGTCCCCCATTCAGCATGTTTGGGACTGGATGAAGCGTCGTCTCACGCGGTCTGCACGTCCAGCACGAACGCTGGTCCAACTGAGGCGCCAGGTGGAAATGGCATGGCAAGCCGTTCCACAGGACTACATCCAGCATCTCTACGATCGTCTCCATGGGAGAATAGCAGCCTGCATTGCTGCGAAAGGTGGATATACACTGTACTAGTGCCGACATTGTGCATGCTCTGTTGCCTGTGTCTATGTGCCTGTGGTTCTGTCAGTGTGATCATGTGATGTATCTGACCCCAGGAATGTGTCAATAAAGTTTCCCCTTCCTGGGACAATGAATTCACGGTGTTCTTATTTCAATTTCCAGGAGTGTATTTACCCGTGACACGCATGTCCCACTCTAAGGTTCATGTGGGGCCCGGCGGGGGCTGGGTATCTGTTACATCTCGCAGTCACATTTAGTGTTCCTGCTGACCGGTGCATATTACACTGCACAGTTTGTTATCCCCGTGCAATTGCCAGTTGTTCAAGAGGAAGGTAATGTGCTTTTTGAGCAGGACAATGCCCGTCCACATACTACTGCTGCAATGCAACGTGCTTTACATTGTGTACAACTGTCCTGGTCAGCAAGAGCGCAAAACTTTCCCCAATTCATCACGTATGGGACATGGTGAAGCGGGTCTTACTCGCTCTCCAGAGCCTCATGAATTATTGCCCAATTGCAACAAAAGGTGCAAGGTACTTGGAACAGTCTATCGCTGGATGCCATTTGGGACCTTTACGATCGTTTGCATACATCCGTTGTAGCCAGAGGAGTGTACACAGTGTACTGACGCAACTGTTTGGGCATCCTTTAATGTGGCATATGTATTTCATTTGGTCTGAATTTGTTTTCATACACTCCTACCTGTTACACTGCCTGTCAAGACGATGCCTGTGTCTTTCAGGGTGCTGTAACTTTTTACCGACGTTGTATCAAGTTCTCAGAGTGTGCCAGACGTCTATCTTTTCTAACAGTGTCACTGAGCACGTTCCCAGTCACCTGTCACAGGTAGTATCCTTTTTCGGACTACGCCCCTCGAGCAGAACTCTCGGTGAGACTACACCAACATCTAAGGCCTACATCTATCTGTACACCTGTACTCCGCAAGCCAGCTCACGGTGTGTGGCGGAGGATACATCTTGTACTAACATATTTTTACACATTCTATGTTTCATTCAAAAGTGGGAAGATTTATTGTGAGTAAATCTCTGTATGATCTCCTTTTGCGAGATGTATGTTGCCCTACTGTTTCCGGAAGGTATGCTTTTAGAGTTGCATCAGTAGACCTCTCCGTGATGGACAACGCTTCTCTTGTAGTGTATGACTACAGTTTCTCGAGCATCTCTGTAACTCTGACTAAACGATTCAGTGAGAAAATTCACCCCTCTTAATTGGATGTTTTCTGTCTCTTCTATTAAACATAAGGGGGTCACTCAATAATTAAAGAGACAAATTGGTCTGGGGAAAAAACTGTTAGTAGGATAAGTTTGGTACTTTTATTGCTTTAAGTTGGCATCACTGGGATGAACCCTTATCAGCAGATGTATTAACATTGTTCTGTTATAACCTCAAAAAAGCACTTCAAAAATGGTCGCGACTCAGTGACTGACATACACCGTTCTGACCGACCAGTTGCAGTTTCAATTCCCTCACTTGAAAGTCGAATTGATGACATTATTCGTGCCGACCGCCGTGTGACTGTGAAAATGATAGTTGATAAGGTTCAAGTTAGTATTGGTACAGTTCATAACATTAAGCTGAAGTACAGAAAAACATGTGCAAGATGGGTACCGTAGGAGGTACTCTCATATACTCCTACAATGATAACCTACCTGTTACATCGCTTGTTCACTATTACGAGCCAGAATGAAAAAGATCAAAAAGACAAAGCGTGGAGTGGAACCACACAGGGAAACGAGGTTGAGAGTGTGCACAGAGCTAAAGGAACGTTATCAGAGAGAAGGTGAGCACTTCCTCAACAAAATTTTAACTTGTGATGAAACTTCGGTTCACTGTCACGAGCCAGAATCAAAAAGACAAAGCATGGAGTGGAAGCACACCAGCCAATACTATTCGGATTTGCTTTTAAACAAGGTGAAGCCAGCCTTGGGAGAAAGACGTCGTGGATCTCAGAGGACAGGTGTAATTCTCCCGCAAGACAAAGCACGTCCTCATATTGCTCAACTAACCCGTGAAACCATCGACAAAATGGGCTGGGAAGTACTGCCTCATCCCCCTTACTGTCCTGATTTAGCACCTAGTGATTTCCATTTGTCTGTGCACTGAAGGAGGCATTACGTGAGAGAAGATTCCAGGACAACGAGGACGTGAAAAATTTTGTGGGAAATTGGTTCAAACATCAAGATCAAGAGTTCTTTGCAGCCGGAATAAAAAGTCTTGTAGCCCATTGCAACGAGTGCATAAATGTTCAAGGGAATTAAGTTGAAAATAAGAAAAAGTATTGTTTTGTACAAATAAGCGCTTTTTTCTCCGGACCAGCTTGTATCTTTAATTATTGAATGACCCTCGTAAGTGACACGGGTCCGAGGACCAATAGTCAAGAATTAGTAGAACAAGTTCTAGCAAGTCACTTCTTTCGTGAATGGATTACATTTTATTAGGACTCTCCAAATCAATCTCGTCGTGGCAACTGCTTTTCTTACGGTTTATTTTATGGAATTATTCCACTTTTGGACGCAACGGGTAGCTACCCATGAGTAGCTGCTGCTTCCAGTGTTTTCGGGTCGTACAGTAACTGGTCCCGCCCCGTGTTTATGGGCATTTATTTACATTCACGGTGAACTCCAGCCACTGCGTCGATTCTGTGCAGGTATTACTATATTTCCTCTTGACCTTCTGGTTGCAAACTTCCTATGGACAACAGCGTTATCTTCAAACAGTCCCATGGAGCTTCCGATGTTATTAAATATATATATATATATATATATATATATATATATATATATATATATATATATATATATATATATATACTCCTAAAAAAAAGAGAAGAGCACAGAAAACATTGTCAGTTGTCAATGTAAATTCTTACCCGTTCACATCATCGGTGGGTATGTAAATGAGTGGAGGTGTTATTCTCTGTGAGAGGTAGAACAGCTGCCAGAGTGGATTAGTGTTGTTCGTGATTGCTGTTGCCAGGCCTGGTACGGCAAATAAGGGGCATGAACAGCGTCGACGTTGACTTATCTGTACGACGGACACGGGGATGTCGCACACTCGTGCAAAGATATCGTTATCAGCACCCGATAGAGCTTGAAAGAGGCCTCATCGTGGGTCTGCCCTGGGCCGACCGGACGAATCGTGCAATATCCAGATTACTGGACATTCGAATGTGACAGTGGCCCGATTTTGGACTGTATGGGTACCAGTCAAAAAAATGGTTCAAATGGCTCTGAGCACTATGGGACTTAACATCTGTCATCTAGCGGCTCTAGGCGCGCAGTCCGGAACCGCGCGAGTGCTACGGTCGCAGGTTCGAATCCTGCCTCGGGCATGGATGTGTGTGATGTCTTAGGTTAGTTAGGTTTAAGTAGTTCTAAGTTCTAGGGCACTGATGACCACAGATGTTAAGTCCCATAGTGCTCAGAGCCATTAAAATTGGTACACCAAGACGAAATGCAGATGATAATCGGGTACTCATTGGAGAAATATATTATACTAGAACTGG
This sequence comes from Schistocerca gregaria, assembly GCF_023897955.1. Classification (NCBI taxonomy): domain Eukaryota; kingdom Metazoa; phylum Arthropoda; class Insecta; order Orthoptera; family Acrididae; genus Schistocerca; species Schistocerca gregaria. The sequence goes on along the minus strand of NC_064920.1, from coordinate 320,159,605 downwards.
CATGTGATTACATTTTCACGCTATTTGGGTGGATAGACCCTGAGAAAACAGTACCCAGAACAACCACCTCGGCCGTAATAACGGCCTTAATACTCCTGGGCGTTGAGTCAAACAGAGCTTGGATGTCGTGTAAAGGTACAGCTGCCCATGCAGCTTCAACACGATACCACAGTTCATCAAGAGTAGTGACTGGCGTATTGTGACGAGCCAGTTGCTCGGCCACCAGTGACCAGACGTTTTCAATTGGTGAGAGATCTGGAGAATGTGTTGGCCAGGGCAGCAGTCGAACATTTTCTGTATCCAGAAAGGCCCGTACAGGACCTGCAACATGCGGTCGTGCATTATCCTGCTGAAATGTAGAGTTTCGCTGGGATCGAATGAAGGGTAGAGCCACGGGTCGTAACACATCTGAAAAGTAACGTCCACTGTTCAAAGTGCCGTCAATGCGAACAAGAGGTGACCGAGACGTATAACCAATAGCACCCCATACCATCAAGCCGGGTGATACGCCAGTATGGCGATGACGAATACACGCTTCCAATGTGCGTTCACCGCGATGTCGCCAAACACGGATGCGACCATCAAGATGCTGTAAACAGAACCTGGATTGATCCGAAAAAATGACGTTTTGCCATTCGTGCACCCTGGTTCGTCGTTGAGTGCACCATCGCAGGCGCTCCTGTCTGTGATGCAGCGTCAAGGGTAACCGTCGCCATGGTCTCAGAGCTGATAGTCCATGCTGCTGCAAACGTCGTCGAACAGTTCGTGCAGATGGTTGTTGTCTTGCAAACGTCCCCATTTGCTGACTCAGGGATCGAGACGCGGCTGCACGATCCGTTACAGCCATGCGGATAAGGTGCCTGTCATCTCGACTGCTAGTGATACGAGGCCATTGGGATCTAGCACGGCGTTCCGTATTACCCGCCTGAACCCACTGATTCGATATTGTGCTAACAGTCATTAGATCTCGACCAACGCGAGCAGCAATGTCGCGATACGATAAACCGCAATCGCGATAGGCTACAATCCGACCTTTATCAATGTCGGAAACGTGATGGTACTCATTTCTCCTCCTTACACGAGGCATCACAACAACGTTTGACCAGGCAACGCCGGTCAACTGCTGTTTGTGTATGAGAAATCGGTTGGAAACTTTCCTCATGTCAGCACGTTGTATGTCTCGCCACCGCCGCCAACCTTGTGTGAATGCTCTGAAAAGCTAATCATTTGCATATCACAGCATCTTCTTCCTGTCGATTAAATTTAGCGTCTGTAGCACGTCATCTTCGTGGTGTAGGAATTTTAATGGCCAGTAGTGTATGTACAGGGTGTCCCAGCTATCTTGTCCAACCAAAATATCTCTGTAACAATAACAACTATTGGAAAACGACTTTCACCGGTATCAATGTAGGGCTGGGGCTCATGAATGTACATATTTGGAAACATTCTAAACCGAAAGCATATGTGTTTTTTTAACACAAACTTATGTTTTTTTTTTTTTCAAATGGACGTCCTATATTTTTTCTTCAGCAATCCATAGCATGACAAAGCGCATACACAATGGCGTTGATTGCATCGCAATATTCCCATTACATCCCGAGATATTGAGATGCGAAGTTGACGCTTGAAACACCCGACATACGATGCTAGCGCACGTCCTGAGGCTCAGGCGTGAACCCCATGCTGCCCGTAACCGCGATGTGATTGACATGTGTAATCACACCTCCACACTTATCAAGAGGTCCGAAACGAATAATACGGTCTGCTGCCATCAACTCTCATAAGCACATAATGGTTTCCCTCTTGCACGTTTTACGTATCTACGTACACAATATGAACCAGTACCGATCGGTGTACACCCGTCAGGTTGTCTTATTTATCCCGCACACCCAAAATAAGGTTTATCTAATGCATTATATGACCCATTGTGTCTGTCGCCCAGGGCCTGGCTCTACCTAATCAAGTGTCCAACGTAGTTCCCACTACTGCCACAGTTACCACTTTGCCTTGTTTATGATTTGCGACCCACTCAAACTCCTGTACTCTACCACCCTCCGAGCATCCCATTTGTTGTTGCTTTGGCGTGCAGTACACCGCATCAGAGTAATCTAGTGACGGCACGAAGGTAGTACACATTGTGAATAAACGTTGTGTTGTGGAACTTACACTGTACAGTATAATGTGCACACATGAAGATATGGTAGAAATGCTGCTGATCTATGGAGAATGTACGTTGACGGAAATACGTTATGAGATTGCTTGTTTGTTGATAGTGCTGTTAGCGAACATTAAGATTATTAAGTTAATATGTCTGTTTTCTACCCTACTCTACATACCTGTTCTGCACCCTGTTGTAGGTGGACGAAATGCTGTTCAGGCAGAACGACTGTACAGAAGACGATTCCCTGACAAGCCATCGCCTTCGCGCCGGATGTTTGTTCGTCTCACATCTCGTCTACGTGAAACGGGAAGCTTAATTCCAACCTCGACATCGTCCTAGAACACGCACAGATGAACGTGCTGAAGTTGCTGTGCTCGCTACCATAGCTGTGAATCCTCAAATCAGCACACGTCAAATTGAACGTGAAGTTGGTGTGTCGAAATCAAGTGCACAGCGTATTCTTAAACGTCATAAATTTCATCCTTACGGTGTTCATTTACACTAGGATCTTCATAGAAATGACTTCCGCAATAGGGTAAGATTTTGTCGGTGGGCTCAGCAAAAAATTCTGACTAATCCAAAACTTTTTGCGACTGTTATCTTTACCGACGAGCATCATTCTCCAACAAAGGGATTGTCAATATGAGGAATATGCATTATTGGTCCGCAGACAATACAAAATGGCTCCTTCAGGTAGAGCATCAACGTCCGTGGAAAGTTAATGTTTAGTTTGGGGTTATTGGAGATACCATTATCGGACCTTCCTTTATAAATGGCATCCAAAATGGCAGACAATACTCCAGATTTATACGACACAATCTTCCTGTTCTCTTGGACACCGTACCTCTGAACCGGAGAACGGTCATGTGGTATCAGCATGACGGATGCCCTGCACATGACGCCTTACGAGCACGCCGACTTCTGAACCGTAAGTTCCCTGGTAGGTGGATTGGACGAGGTGGCCCAGTTAGGTGGCCTGCCCGATCTCCGGACCTTGCACCACTGGATTATTTTCTTTGGGGATCAGTGAAGGATGCTGTTTACCAACATGAACCAACAACGCCAGAGGACATGAAGCAACGCATTATTGATGCTTGTACAGCCATCAAAGAGGAAACAGTAGCACGAAGTAGGGCATCCTTCATCCGCAGATTGACCCTATGTATGCAAGCTAATGGGCATCACTTTGAGCATGAGATGTGAACGCTATGTTTAGTATGTAGTGCTGGTATCACAGTGGAAGTTTCTGCAAAGGGCCATTTTACCCAGTGATGTTAAGAAACATTTGTTTGCAACAATTTGTCATTTAACGCATTAGATAAACATAACATTGATAATTATGTGATAATAAAACTAATTGGTTAAACGTGTTTACATTAATCTTCTATGTCCTACCTGAACTTCCCAAATCAAAACATTTTTACCTAAACAGCGGTAAAACTTTTAGTCCACTTGCTCGTTTCACTAAAACCATCAACATGAATTTTACTATTACGAGTGAATGATTGACTGTCACTTGCGCTAGATCTACAGTAAAGTAAAGTTTTAACGTTGAACGGCATTACCTTTTTAGTAACGGTAACATTGCGGTACACAGATATGTTACAGAACCGCATCACCCCTAGCCCATGGGATAAATACGTTAATGCAGGATGGCAGCAGACCGTATTATTCGTTTCGGACCTCTTGATAAGTATGGAGGTGTGATTACACATGTCAATCACATCGCGGTTACGGGCAGCATGGGGTTCACGCCTGAGCCTCAGGACGTGCGCTAGCAGCGCATGTCGGGTGTTTCAAGCGTCAACTTCGCGTCTCAGTATCTCGGGATGTAACGGGAATATTGCGATGCAATCAACGCCATTGTGTATGTGCTTTGTCATGCTATGGATTGCTCAGGAAAAAATATAGGAGGTCCATTTACAAAAACATAATTTTGTGTTAAAAAAAAACACATATGCTTTCGTTTTAGAATGTTTCCAATATAATGTAGTTACATTATTTTGTGCTATCATTCACCACTTCCACCCAAGTTTAAAGAAAAATTCAATATGTTAGCTAATCTTCATACACAACAACACTCGTATTATGTAATATGCACCAAAAGCAAAATCATAGCGACGTCTGTTTTCCATCGCAAATTTTTTCCGAATTTCGCGCAGCGTCTCACTTCCATGTAAATAGCACAGTAACTATAACCATTAACCAAATGATGGGCACATCATGATGAACCTGGAATATGAAACTATAAATAGAGCAAAAATAAATTATTTTACCGAATAGTTTGTGTAAAATGGTTTGAGTACTATTCGCCTCGACTCTGTCATTGCTAACCGACCGAAAGGTGGGAAACATTTGTCGGCTTCCCCTTCCGAAAGAACGAATGCACAGCGCTTTGGACGCAAAGAAGTCGTTGCGCATCGGGCGCCGTATCTGCGCGGACTCTACGCCCGTGGCCAGGAAGATCCTCAGATTTGTCCCCAGACGGGACCACTTCGGACGTCACCCCTGTCCCAGAGCCAATATGCAGAATATCAAGGACCAGTTGAACAACTGTTAGCCAGCTCACCTCGGGAGATAATATTAGCCATCCCAACTGAATAATTGCGTGCAGCCAGGTCAGAGGGGGCGCAACTTCATACTGATAAGGGGCTCATATTGCCAATTTCTTTGTAAATGTGAGTCGATTTTGTAATCACTGAAATAACATTACAACCATGAAGTCTGATTTCATTTCCTCCTTCGGTCTGTGTGCTTCAACGTTTTTATCAGGCAGTGTAAACGGTAGACAGAGGGGCCCTAAGTCACGCGGGATTAGCCGAGCGGCCTCAGGTGCAGCAGTCATGGACTGTGCGGCTGGTCCTGGCGGAGGTTCGAGTCCTCCCTCGAGCATGGGTGTGTGTGTTTGTCCTTAGGATAATTTATGTTAAGTAGTGTGTAAGCTTAGGGACTGATGACCTTAGCAGTTAAGTCCCATAAGATTTCACACACATCTGAACATTTTTTTTCCTTTTTGGGCCCTAAACACTACCTTGGGGTATTAACTTTATATCTGTCGATTTTGTTCCGTTCAGAACTATATCTAAGGAAGTTCTGAAACCTATCACAAATCTCGTCCGATACTTGCTAATCTCGTATTTTTTCAGTAAACGATAGTGCGGAACTGTATAATTTGTCTATCTGAAGCCATATAATACGGTATTAACCTGGACGCCATGGTCTACGGAAAGGTAAATGAGAACGTTTTAGTTATAAATTGTTCTTAATAACATATTGGTCCCAGGAAGTGTGTCCATTCCTGTTGACACATACTACTTGTGCATCACAGGCGATACGTTATGTGGGCAGACTTCCATCGTCGTTCTTCCTAAATAAGCCAGCAATGTCATAATCTGTATGCAGCATCTCATTTTGCAACTACGAGCGTTAGTCATAAAATTTAACTGTCACCTCGAAAAGATGAAGTCACGGGATTAGTTTTTTTAATTGGTTTTCAGGTGCATCTCTGACGTCCAAGTACACAATGAAGTCCCCGCGCCACAGAACCGCCGTACGCCGCTACAGGAGCTTAAGCAAAATGACAATTGCCGAAAGCAAATCTCTGAACGATACTCCGATTTATCGACTTATTGCGCCATTTTGATTGGTTTCTCTAGCGGGGTGCTATGGTAGTTTGGCAAAGGGATTTCGGTGCGTATCACAGCTATTGGTATGCAACTGAAAACACACATCTAATTATTTTGTAAATACATTTTACGCAATGACATCTGAAACTTATTAACTACTCATAAAGAGAGAATCTTCGAGATGACAATACACTTTTGACACGTTGTTATTAGTTACGAGAAGAACAACTGGGCTGATTTTTATTTTGAATAAAATAAGCACGTGATAATTTGTGGACAAGATGAACATTATAATGAGGAAGCAGAAAAGATCCTATTTCAAATCAGATGTTGATTCCGTAGCTGATAAAACTTGCTACAAAATACTAAAAATTATAGTACAGACATCAATGCAAATACATTTCGAGAACAAAATAATCACATCCGGCAGCCAACTATGATGTATAGGGAAGTTGGAAACTGGTAGAAGCTGACAAGAAGGAGAGCAGATCACATTAAGAGTAAATCACACATTTGTAAAAAAATGTGTGCAGTGTTGAAAACTTTTTAACAACCACTTCATAGCTGTTACTGAAAAGATGGGCTGTCAGGTTCAGTAGATGCTGTCATGGAATCTCAGTTCAGCCATTATAAGTAACTTCTGAATATGAATTACTACACCAGTAGAAAACTTGTATAGCACGAAGTCTTTAAAATAAAATAAAATCCTACGGTTATGGTAAAATATCATCAAATTTAATTACAATATGTTATTCTGACTTTATTAAGATATTATTTGTGGATCCAATTTATTTGTCAATGGAATATTTCCCGATTGGCTGCAATATGCTGAAGGTGAAGCATTATACTGATAACTAAGAATTTGGGTGGGAAGATCTGGGATCGGGTCACCCTTATGGAAGGACAAGGATCCCCACATATCTGCTTCAGCGTTCATCGTTAACACATAAATTGTTTTTACTAAAATTAAACGCGTTTTAGAACTAATCAACAGTAAAATTGCTTGAGGAGACTTTAGAAAAATGACTTTTAAACAGCTGCCACCAATTATGAGCCACCGCTATTAACTTAATATGAAAGGTAAAGAATTTTTAAAACAATTAACTACAGTTAGCAAAATTCACTGAGCATTTTTTAAAACTAAATTACCTTTGACAAGCTGCCATTGATTATCAAGCCACTGTAACTCAGTACACAGCAAAGGTACAGAATTTTAAAAACAATTAACGTTCACTGAGTAAGCAGCTACAGGTATCGAAAATTCATGGATCACATTTTAAGCAAATGCCTTATAAACACGTGCCATTAATTATGAACCCATTGTCATTACTACACACACGAGGTACAGAATTTAAAAAAAAAGGTTCAAATGGCTCTACGCACTATGGGGCTTAACATCTAAGGTCATCAGTCCCCTTGACTTAGATCTACTTAAACCTAACTAACCTAAGGACATCACACAGATCCATGCCCGAGGCAGGATTCGAACCTGCGACTGTAGCAGCAGCGCGGTTCCGGACTGCAGCGCCTAGAACCGCTCAGCCACAACAGCCGGCACAGAATTTCACAACAATTAACAGTCACTGAATAGGCAGCTACAGTTAACCAAAATTCAGTGATCAGATTTTAAACAACTGATTATGAAACAGCTACTATTAATTATGAACCCGCTGTCATTCAGCAGACAGGAAAATACAGAATTTCAAGAACAATTAACTGTCACTGAATCAGTAGCTATAGTTAACCAAAATTTACTGATCAGTTTTTAACCAAATTACCTTTAAACAAAGACTATTAATTAAGAACCTACTGTTATTCAGTAGGCAGCAAAATACCGAATTTTACAAACAATTAACAGTCTCTGAATAGTCAGCTACAGTTACCCAAAAATTCACTGATCAGATTTTAAGCAAATGACTTGTAAACAGCTGCCATTAATTATGAACCCACCGCCATCCAGCAAACACACGCAGAACAAGATTTTAAAACAATTGGTAGTCACTCAATAGGCATATACAGTTAGCCAAAATTCACTGATCAGTTTTTAACCAAATGAGTTTCAAACAGCTGCCATTAATTATGAATGGTGGTTGAACAAACCCCGCCGATGGGGACGGGGAGAGCGAGAGGTTAGGATTTACACGGAAGCTACTTAAATTGGACAGTAGGGTTGCCGACCTTCCGCTCGTTAAGCCTGCAAGACATTGGACCGCCATCACTAGCGTCGAACCGGCCAAATAACCGCCAAGTCGTTGGCGTGTTTTCAAAAATATCATGTCCATTCACGAAAACCCTTTCGCAGGGCAGGCGATAACAGACTCTCGAAAGCAGGCTCTTCGCCTTCACAGAAGCCGATTCGGTCGCTCGTGTACCACCCAGAGGTCCAAACCATCCCCGCCCCCGGTCGCCTCGCTCCGCTCGCCACAAACTCACTGCCCAAAACCTTCCTGCTTCGCGGCTTTGGTCCGCACCGATGGCGCCACCGGCGTACCTCCAAAGACATCCAAAGATCGTCAACGAGGGGTGAAACCGATAGAAGACAGAGAGCATATGCTTCACGTATAACGAAGGAAATAAAGAAATGCCATCAAACTTCTATCGTTTCACTTCTGCCAGCATTCTCGAAAAATTTGGAAAAGGTAACATACAGGCGGCTTCTTAATCACCTGACTACAAATAACATATTGCTACAGTCGCAGTTTGGATTTATAGACGGTTTCTATATATAGAAAGTTGGAGGAAAGTGTGTGTGTTTGTGAGGGTGGGGGGAGTAAAATCTGTAGAGGAAGAACAGGGGAATACAGTCAGCAGGTTCAAAGAGATGCAGGTCGCAGTAGTTATGCAAAAATGAAGAGGTTTACACAGTTTAGAGTAGATGGAGCAGGAGGAGATATGTGTTCAACGTCCCGTCGACAACGAGGTCATTAGAGACGTAGGACAAGCTCGGATTACGGAAGGATGGGGAAAGAAAACGGCCATGCCGTTTTAAAGAAACCATCCTTGCATTTGCCTGAGGCGTTTTAGGGAAATCACGGAAAACCTAAATCAGAATGGCCGGTAGCGGGTTTGAACAGGCGCTCTACGGAATGCTTCTAGCATGGAGAACTGCATCAAATCAGTCTTCCTACTCAACACACAACAACAGCACTGCGAGATTGTACTTAATTCATTAGGCAATAAATTACAGCCTACTTGTTCATTCTGAAATCTGTCAAAGACATCTGACTTTGTAAATCACAGAATCCTTTTAAATAAATTAGAATACGACGACCGCCTTTGAACGGAAAAGGCCAGCCAGCTCTGATGGCTTACAGCTGATGTGGCGACCGCAGTTTCGAAGCTCGGCGGTAGGTTGATGGGCAGGGTTACCGATCTGCCGATTGGGTCCTCTGCTGTGGTTTGAGCAGTCTCTTGTTCAGCTATGGGGAATCCGCCTAGAACATCCTGTAGGTCATCGTCAGTGACAGAAGACATGGCTCCTGTTCGCCGAAGTGTAGATCGGGACACACGGGGGAACTGGGACATCGTACCCGCATTGTCGTGCTGAGAATCGAGTAGCAACAGGGCCCACCTTTGTAATCGCCGAGATCTTTTCTCTGGATTACGGCTGTCAGGACTGAAGAGGGCAACCGAACGTCTGTGATACTTATCGCAATTTCGCTCCGTACAAAACATTATGAAATTTCTGTACTACTTTTTCTATTTAGCTCTATTTGAGAGGCATATGCAGTTAATCGCTCTGTGCCATTAGGAGTTTAGCGTACTAGCGCCATGCTGGGAGGCTTTAATGGCGAGTTGCAATGGTTTGCTGGGGCTGAACATTGCTAGGCACGGAGAACGACTCAGGCTACGACAGGGAAAGCACCAAATTCGTTCCTCTGACACTGTGGTTTTAGTAAGATATAATAATTACTACCCTAGGACGTACAGAAGGCATAGAAACTAGAAAGCACCAAAAAAATTACAACAGGAAAGAAGAAGGATTGTCGGCGCGACTCCACTGTCTTAGGCAGCGTCTGATGTCACGATACATGTACATGTATACATGTAAACAATTCGTAGCCCGCATCTCGTGGTCGTGCGGTAGCGTTCTTGCTTCCCGCGCCCGGGTTCCCGGGTTCGATTCCCGGCGGAGTCAGAGATTTTCCCTGCCTCGTAATGGCTGGTTGTTGTGTGTTGTCCTTAGGTTAGTTAGGTTTAAGTAGTTCTAAGTTCTAGGGGACTGATGACTATAGATGTTAAGTCCCATGGTGCTCAGAGCCATTGAAAACCATTTTAAACAATTCGTCTTGGGTAGTTTGTCTGGAAGAGCTTTCTGAATGGTTAAAACCTCAGATGTAGACTGCAGCAGTGGAAGACGAAACGTTAGACAGAAATTAATGCCTAGGACCAGTCTTGAATCAAATATCAGCAACATCGATCAAAATGCAGCTGGCAAGCAGAGAGAAACTGAAATTTGGTGGCATTATTTTTCAAATTATTTTTCATGCCTGGTGGATAAATTTCGTGTTGTTGTTGTTGTGGTCTTCAGTCCTGAGACTGGTTTAATGCAGCTCTCCATGCTACTCTATCCTGTACAAGCTGCTTCATCTCCCAGTACGTACTGCAGCCTACATCCTTCTGAATCTGCTTGGTGTATTCATCTCTAGGTCTCCCTCTACAATTTCTACCCTCCACGCTGCCCTCCAATACTAAATTGGTGATCCCTTGATGCCTCGAACGTGTCCTACCAACCGATCCCTTCTTGTAGTCAAGTTGTGCCACGAACTCCTCCCCAATTCTATTCAATACTTCCTCATTCGTTATGTGATCTACCCATCTAATCTTCACCATTCTTCTGTAGCACCACATTACGAAAGCTTCTATTCTCTTCTTGTCCAAACTATTACTTGTCCATGTGTCACTTCCATACATGGCTACACTCCATACAAATATTTTCAGAAACGACTCCCTGACACTTAAATCTGTACCCGATGTTAACAAATTTCTCTTCTTCAGAAACGCTTTCCTTGCATTTTCCAGTCTATATTTTATATCCTCTCTACTTCGATTATCATCAGTTATTTTGCTCCCCAAATAGCAAAACTCGTTTACTACGTTCAGTTTCTCATTTCCTAACCTAATTCCTTCAGGACCACCCGTCTTAATTCGACTACATTCCATTATCCTCGTTTTGCTTTTGCTGATATTCATCTTATACCCTCCTTTCAAGACACTGTCCATTCCATTCGACTGCTCTTCCGAGTCCTTTGCTGTCTCTGACAGAATTACAATGTCATCGGCGAACCTCAAAGCTTTTATTTCTTCTCTGTGGATTTCAATACCTACTTCGAATTTTTCTTTTCTTTCCTTTACTGCTTGCTTAATATACAGATTTAATAACATCGGGGAGAGGCTACAATCTTGTCTCACTCCCTTCCCAACCACTGCTTCCCTTTCGTGTCCCTCGACTCTTATAACTGCCATCTGGTTCCTGAACAAATTCTAAATAGCCTTTCCCTCCCGGTATTTTACCCCTGCCACCTTCAGAATATGAAAGAGAGTACTCCAGTCAACATTGCCAAAAGCTTTCTCTAAGTTTACAAATGCTATCAACATAGGTTTGCCTTTCCTTAATCTAGCTTCTAACATAAATCGTAGGGTCAGTATTGCCTTACGTGTTCCAGTGTTTCTACGGAATCCAAATTGATCTTCCCCAAGGTCAGCTTCTACCAGTTTTCTGTACAGAATTCACGTTAGTATTTTGCAGCCGTGACTTATTAAACTGATAGTTCGGTAATTTTCACATCTGTCAACACCTGCTTTCTTTGGGATTAGAATTATTATAGTCTTCTTGAAGTCTGAGGGTATTTCGCCTGTCTCATACATTTTGCTCACCAGATGCTGGAGTTTTGTCAGGACTGGCTCTCCCAAGGCTGTCAGTAGTTCTAATGGAATGTAGTCTACTCCCGGGGCCTTGTTTCGACTTAGGTCTTTCAGTGCTCTGTCAAACTCTTCACGCAGTATCATGTCTCCCATTCCATCTTCATCTACATCCTCTCCCATTTCCATAATATTGCCCTGACGTACATCGCCCTTGTATAGACACTCTATATACTGCTTCCACCTTTCTGCTTTCCCTTCTTTGCTTAGAACTGGGTTTCCATCTGAGCTCTTGATATTCCTACAAGTGGTTCTCTTTTCTCCAAAGGTCTCCTCGATTTTCCTGTAGGCAGTATCTGTCTTACCCCTAGTGAGACAAGCCTCTACATCCTTACATTTGTCCTCAGGCCATGCCTGCTTAGTCTTTTTGCACTTCCTGTCGATTTCATTTTTGAGACGTTTGTATTCCTTTCTGCCTGGTTCATTTACTGCATTTTTATATATTCTTCTTTCATCAATTAAATTCAATATTTCTTCTGTCACCCAAGGATTTCTACTAGCCCTCATCTTTTTACCTACTTGATCCTCTGCTGCCTTCACTACTTCATCCCTCAAAGCTATCCATTCTTTTTCTACTGTATTTCTTTCCCCCATTCTTGTCAATTGTTCCCTTATGCTCTCCCTGAAACTCTGTACAACCTCTGGTTCTTTCAGTTTATCCAGATCCCATCTCCTCAAATTCCCATCTTTCTGCAGTTTCATCAGTTTTAATCTACAGTTCATAACCAATATATTGTGGTCAGAGTCCACATCTGCCCCTGGAAATGTTGTAAGTAGGCTGTTTAGGTTTTCTTATTGGTAACGCCGCTTAGCGCTCGGTATGAAAATCACTGGCTGTGCCGTGCGCAGTCTGTGTTTAGTTTGCATTGTTGTCTGCCATTGTAGTGTTGAGCAGCGGCAGCTGGATGCTAACAGCGCGTAGCGTTGCGCAGTTGGAGGTGAGCCGCCAGCAGTGGTGGACGTGGGGAGAGAGATGGCGGAGTTTTGAAATTTGTAAGAATTGGTGTCACGAACTGCTATATATATTATGACTAGTGAGGTAAATACATTGTTTGTTCTCTATTAAAATCTTTCATTTGCTAACTATGTCTATCAGTAGTTAGTGCCTTCATAGTTTGAATCTTTTATTTAGATGGCAGTAGTGGTGCTCACTGTATTGCAGTAGCTAGAGTAACGAAGATTTTTGTGAGGTAAGTGATTTGTGAAACGTATAGGTTAATGTTAGTCAGGGCCATTCTTTCGTAGGGATTTTTGGAAGTCAGATTGCGTTGCGCTAAAAACTATTGTGTGTCAGTTTAAGCACATTCGTGTACAATTTTTCTAAGGGGACGTTTCATATGTCGACCCTTAGCCGAGGATACCTCACTGGAATCTTCTGATTTTTTCTTGTAGTTTGTGTAATTAGTGTAGATTTTGTTTATTGCTAGCGCGTAATTGTAGAGAGAATATCCTTTGTAGTTGCAGTCTTTCATTGTTGTACAGTAAAACAGGTGTAGCATGCATGTAGAGTTGCACCAAGTATTTCGCAGCTGCGCTTGCAATTAACTAGATATTATTTTCTATGTTAATGTATTCTCTTATTTTTGCTCTTCAAATTGTTTTTTTTCTGTGTTGTCGTGTGAAATATTGTGACAATAATGGCGTGTGAAAAACGTAATACTAGGCTCCAAAGTAAACTGAGAAATGACAGTGAAGACGAAAGCAGTGTGTTAGCGCCACCATGTAATGAATTAACTAATGTTCAAAGTAGTAATTTGGTAATTGTGCATAGGAAAATGGAGCGGGTTGCAAATAATGGTGTAGGCAGTGAAACAATTAGTGAACAGGGAAGCATTATCGATCGATCGGTCGGCAACAGCTTGCCTCAGGAATCGGGAATGACAGGACACAATTTTGCAAATACTGCAGATTCAGGTTTTTGGTTCTCACCGTTTTCTCAAATGAGTCAAGACACATTTTCTGCTTGTCAAAATGTGAATGTTGCCGGTGCAAATTCACTGCCGAAAAGCACTGAGGAACATGTTTCAGACACCAGTGCATTGTTATTACAATTAATGCAACAAATGGGACAAAAGCTTCAAAAGTTAGACACAATGGAACAAAATCTTCAAAAGTTAGACACAATGGAACAAAATCTTCAAAAGTTAGACACAACGCTTGAACAAAATCAGAAACAAATGGGACAGAATCTTCAAAAGTTAGACACAATGGAACAAAATCAGAGACAAACACAGCAACAGTTGGACACAATGGAACATAATCTTCGGAAGTTAGACACCACACTTGAACAAACACGTGAAAATTTAACTACTGAGTTACATAACATTGAATCGAAATGTCAAAAAATCTGTAATGACGTAAAAACACAAATTTGTAAGCATTTTCAACCTATTTTTTCGCGGCACGAAAACTCATTACAGAATCACGAAGCAGCCATAAAAGAATTGCAAACTGTTGTTCGTGAAAATCACGACACCTTGCAAGCTAAAATGGACTCAGTTGCATCCACCGATTCGGTTACGCAACTTCCAAGAACTCAGGAAAACTTAAAGGACACAGTAGATTCGATTTCAACACAAATGGACACTCTGAAACTTGGTTCAGAAAAACACACTGAGGAAATGTGTTCACTATCGGAGAAAGTAGCCGAACTTTCGGATCAGTTCACTAATTTATCTACGAAGGTAGATGATAATCTGAATGACACAAAACCGGTAGTCTTTAATGACACAGAAGAGTACGAACAAATTAGGAAATTCAAACAAAGTCTGAATCAAATTAGTACGCAACACCAAAGAGAAATCCGGGAAGTACAAGATCATCTGTCACAGGTAATACAACAATTACGTATTTCAGAGGACACTCGCGCTCCAATACGGGAAGAGGAACATAGAAATACGGAACAGCCACAAAATAATAAAACAGGGCACTTCGAAAATTATGAAAGAAATTGGCAAGGTGCACCGAATTTTGAGATGGAACTGCCGACACGACGTAACAATGAACGATATGCTACCCGCCGACACGATGATTTTGACTATAAGCTGTTCATTACTACACATAAATTCAAAACATTTAAGAATTCTGGCAACGACATTCATCCACAAGCGTGGCTCCATCAATTCTCTCATTCTTTTCCTCCCAACTGGTCACTAGAGCACAGATTAGAATTTATGTGTGGCTACTTAGAGAATGAACCAGCTGTAAGAATGCGATCGGTCATTCACGATTGCCACAGTGAAGGAGAATTTCACCATGCCTTCCTCTCAGCATATTGGTCCCAAGCCACACAAGACCGAGTAAAACATGGCATCATGATGATGAAACA
Source organism: Schistocerca gregaria (assembly GCF_023897955.1). Lineage (NCBI taxonomy): Eukaryota > Metazoa > Arthropoda > Insecta > Orthoptera > Acrididae > Schistocerca > Schistocerca gregaria. The sequence continues at coordinate 320,144,568 of NC_064920.1, read as the reverse complement.
TTTCGAACAATCTGAATTTTCCAGTCTTGTCAAATATTTTGAAGACATGTTACATAAGAATCAGTATCTTTCAAACCCATACAGCCCCTCAGAACTCATCCGCATTTGCTTAATCAAATTACCTGAACATTTACGACAGATTATTTTAGCAGGACGATGCAAAGACGACATTGAAGCTTTTCAGGGACTGTTACAAGAACTGGAAATTGACACTGACAATCGCGGAACGCGAAAACAGGAGCACAACAATTACAGGTCACACCTGTCACAATTCCGCGATGACAGAAATAATACACGACAAGGCTATTCGTACAACGTAAATCGTGACCAAAACAGACACCACCCGTATGACAACCGTTGGCAGAGTAGTTATTATTACAGGGAAAGATCACCTCTCCGCGGTAATGACTATCACAGAGACAATCAGAGAAACAGACAATATGGAAACCAAAATAATTATTATCAAGGGAGACGGAATAACTTAAGACGCAACGGTCCAGCGCGCAGTTACGATTCAGGGAGAAATTCTCCACCACGTGACCGACAAGAAAGAAACTATGGAATCTACCGACATGACAACACACGATATGATCGTTACGACAGACCTGAATTGCATCAGAACTGGCGGGATTCAAACAGAGCAGGGCCCTCTCAGCAAGGTGAATTTGTAGAAGTTAGGTCTCCTAATCCCATAGACGACGCGCCAACAAAGAAACAGACAATGACTCGCACCGTAGGCAGCCGCGTGCGCCGGCTGGCTCAGAGAAAAATAACATAAGCTAACCTTGAGCAAAATTCCAGTGTTCCTTACCGACGTAATCACATGATAATTGCTTTTCAGTTGACAGTCTGCGTGCTAAGAAGAGTACAGGTTTACACCACATTTCACATGTAAAACCGTTTATTGAAAGATAATCTGCTTTTTAACTTTGTCTTTGCCATAAAACATTTCACTTCACATTTCTAGTATGCTTTGTCACACTGAGAAACTGTTAACATGCAACAATGATTTGAAGTTAAATATCCAATCAACAACCAAGAGAACTTATCTAACCACAAGTTACGAATGCATTGTTGCAGCGAACAGACGACACAGTGTTATTGCATGTGTACATTCTTGCTTGTTAGTTGCACGATTACGTAACGACTATAAGGCTCACATACTTAGAACATTTACCAGTACTGCTAATGAGATTTTAATGCAACAGTTTGGTTTACTTGAAAACACTTTCTTTATTTGAAGTTCATTCGGTGAGATTAAAGATGACTTAGCATTTGGTTTCTATAATAGCTACACGATTATATCACGACGCTACTAATATGTGACACGATTTACATTGTTGCTTTTGCGGTGTATCTGTTTTATATCTGTACAGTTTTTCTGTATTATTCTGGAAAGTAAAACATGTTTTAGTAGTAACTTTTCTGGTATAGCTACAATGAGACAGCCTTTATCGTAGCACAACAATACGTTACATTATAGTACTTTCTTGATCACGATAAGGTACGTAATAACTACGATATCTATACGGATAGCATTTCACCTTCGTTTATGATGAGGTAAGTACATTGACTTCAGCAGAACTTTGCTTACAGAGGACGATAACTGCGACAGTTCCACAGAATTATCTTACAGCAAAACGCACATTTAGCAACACAGGGCACGCATTTGAGTGATTAATTTGGTACTTAAAACATTTATTTATTAATATTGTTGAATTAAAAAGAAAGTTTTTTGTGATACATTTCATTCCATTGTTGTAATCTGTAACACCTGAGGGTAAAATTACATTAATCCTCATGGGGGTACACGTCTACTTTGTGTACCATGTGTTTGGCAAGCACAAGGAGCCCTAGCTAATATGGTATTTGCTTATACAACTTTACACATCGGTACCATATTTCTCTAACACATAAATTACACAGCTATCTGATCATTTAACTGAGGGACAAACATTTTTTTTATTACTTCAGTGACACAAGTTTACGCAATTACACAGTTGGATAATTTCACACTTATGAAATTCTATTTTGTCTGTACTTTGTGAAATGTTCATATTTTTTCAGAACCGTTGTGATACTATGAGAGCTTTTAATGATGTATTTGGTATGAGATGATGATTTTTAAAGTACGTTTGAGGCAGATGACACTTTTGACATGAGCAGAGAATTTTTTTTAGGTTTTGAAATTATTGGAGGAAGCTACGGAGATTTTGAGAATTTGACTGTGGTGTTATGATGTTATTATTACGACGACGATGTGAATTATGCTGCTGAAGTATGCTTAAGCTGATGCTATATGAGTTATTTGGTTATGCTACGTATCTGTTATGATGACATATTGAAGAAGTGTCGACGAATATACATATGAGTAATAAGGTAAGGAATAATGAGTAGTGGTTAGGGACTCTGGTTTATGAAAAAGGTTGTTGGAAACCAAGAATCGTACTTTAAGAGTTATGAAATGTATGTAAATGCGTGAATGTATTACAATGCCGACGAAAATTTTTTGGACACTATTTTATTTAAAGGATTTTGTTTCTACATATTTGTAACGCAAATTCTTGACCTGTGAATTTTTTTTATATGAGACTGCCACTGTAGCGGAAGCTGGTGTCGTAAATATTTCGATAAGACAGTTAAGTGACCACCTGCAGGTAATCGTCGTGGGCACCCAGCTGCGCGACAACCACCTGACAAAAAGAAAGCCATTAGTGTGTGCCTTTCAGAGACACAGGTAAAAAAAAAAGAAAAGAGGCCATTATCCTCCCTATTGACATTCATTCCTTTGTAGAAAGCATCGCAAATACGACACGCTCAAACTTGAAAACATATAATTATACTGTGGAGCTCTTAATTTATGATATTTACTAAAATGCCTAATGAAACGATGAGAAACACTACATGGCTATTGTCTTGCTAGTTGAGAGAAATGCCATATGGATTGCTTTATATGTTTATTTACTTATTTTGTTTAATATCTAGTTTCTATCTGCACTGCAGCATTGGTTAAAATACAATTTAATAGATGTACTAATATAGTTATTTTATGCCAACAGATGCAGTAAATAATAACTTTACGATGTAAAAAAGAAAAAAACGAAGGAGCACAAAAAGACTTCCCTTCACAGGAACTGCATACATAATTTTCTTTTCAAGTACTTGGTAATTTTTATGGTAGGATAACTTCTTGTGGTGCACCACTTTAATGACATAGATATTAATATGTGAATAGACATTTCCCTTATCTGCATTCTTGTCTTTAGTGTAACATTTTTTCTGCTTGAGCTTTGTCATGTTTAGTTATAAGCTGTTGCATTTGCTTCTACTGTGTGCCAGGCATAGTGCTGCTGAATTTCGCTTTGTATTACTCTGTTAAGCCAGTTTTACTACGGATTTGTTTCTCTTGTTTGCTGCACAGCGCCTTATATTAGTTGTAATATTGCATTTGCTTTACCAATTTCCATTTTTTTTATCATTGCTGTTTGTGTTAATTGTTTTGTGCTGCTGCATTGCGTCGTCCCTTAGTTAAGCATCTGAGCTCAGTAGATTTAAGTTAGCTTAAGAGGGGGTAGCCTATATAAGAGAATGAGTTGCGAGGAATTTGAAGAAATGCACTGAGAGGTTATATGAGAAAAGTACAGAAAGCAGGTTTAGATAGGACTTTTTGGGAATAATGATGAATTAAGGGAGTTCTCTAAGCAAAATACTGCAGTAAAACAAACCCTGTCCTTTCCTTTCGTATTATCCATCTATGTGTTTATGTACCCTTGTGTATTTGTCTTTTTCCTGTCTTTATGTGTTTAGCTAATAAGATTTATGTTGTAGAATTTTTCAAATACTATGTTATTTTCTTTGTAAATATGTTCAGACCTTATTTATTGTGTTTTGTTTTAATGCTCATGTGTGAAGTTGATGTTTCAAAAGTTATTCTGATCTTTTATGTATGTACTTATGTCGTAATTTTTGTAACACTGATGTATTTGCTATTGCGATTCTTTTGTAAAGCCTGTACTACTACAAATGTTATCTGTATTGTTATGTTCTTTAAAGATGTATTTTGTACCTTTGTTATTGTATTCTTATGTTATAAAATTGTAATTGACACCAGTTCATCAAATTAAGTAACTTGTAAATTACATTTCACTGCACACGTTTCTGTTGGTCATAGTATATGGACAATATGTGAGAAGTAGGGACAGTTAGTGTTTGCACATGTGTTAATAATTCAGCAAGGGACTGGACAACAGCATTGCTGGTTCTAAGGACATTTCAAACAAATTCTTTGTGATTGGACAAGTGGTGGTTTATGGACTTGCTATAATCTCCGCAAGACTCTTCGAGGGTGATTGTGCACCTGCACATTCGCAACAGATGGCTGTTGGCCATCTCTACAAGGACTACACTGGGTCTACACCTTTGATGACCCACCAATACCATCATTTCTACAAGGACTGCAGTGGGTCTGCACCTCTGGTGGCCCACCAATAGTAATCTCTACCAGGACTACAGTGGGTCTGCTCTGTGATGACCTACCTACCGATAGTCTTCAACGTCGACTGACTCTGCTGTGGCCTATTACCTGTCTGCATGTCAAGAGTCAGCACTGTCTTTCGTTGGAAGGACAACACTACTTCTTCAAGACTGCTTAGAAATCCACTACTTCCAAGTGCAATTTCTTTTATTGCTCAGACTTTGAAAAAAACACTGCAATTTTACTATGATGAACGATCAGGACTGTCTTTATGGACTGTGAGAAAATTTTAACTTATGACCAACATTGTATCGATAAGTGTGTGCATTTCATTTCTTTGTCATAGTAATTATGAAAAATTTTATCAAATCATTATTGGCCACTACCCAAAACAATTTGTAAAAATTTTTTGTGGGGAGCATGGGGGCTATGTAAGTAGGCTGTTTAGGTTTTCTTATTGGTAACGCCGCTTAGCGCTCGGTATGAAAATCACTGGCTGTGCCGTGCGCAGTCTGTGTTTAGTTTGCATTGTTGTCTGCCATTGTAGTGTTGAGCAGCGGCAGCTGGATGCTAACAGCGCGTAGCGTTGCGCAGTTGGAGGTGAGCCGCCAGCAGTGGTGGACGTGGGGAGAGAGATGGCGGAGTTTTGAAATTTGTAAGAATTGGTGTCATGAACTGCTATATATATTATGACTAGTGAGGTAAATACATTGTTTGTTCTCTATTAAAATCTTTCATTTGCTAACTATGTCTATCAGTAGTTAGTGCCTTCATAGTTTGAATCTTTTATTTAGATGGCAGTAGTGGTGCTCACTGTATTGCAGTAGCTAGAGTAACGAAGATTTTTGTGAGGTAAGTGATTTGTGAAACGTATAGGTTAATGTTAGTCAGGGCCATTCTTTCGTAGGGATTTTTGGAAGTCAGATCGCAGTTTATTAGAAGTTAAGTGATTGGTGATATGTTGTTTCATTTACTTGCTAAATTCCACTTGTTTTATTGGTCAGTCTCCAGTCCCCAGCTTGCTCGTCTGTCTCCCGTCCGCATTTGTTAGGCAGTTAGTGTCTGTGTGTCTGTCTGTCTGTCTGTCTGTCTGTCGGTCTGCCGTACGTTAATAGCTGCCTCTGTCATGTTTGTCGGATTCGGTGTTAACGAATTTATTGCTTGAAGTGTAACGGCCGAATTCCGGAAATATGTTTCTATCTTGCCTATCATCTTGAGAGGCGGTTTGTGTGTAATGTAGAGCATGTTTGTATATTTTATGGAAGACTGCATTTCATGGGTTTTTATTTAAATGGTCACTTTAGTATATAAAGTTGCCACCCTTCCACCATAAGAGTTTTTTTTTAATCAAGTTGCACCTTCGGTGGCAAGTTAATTTTTTTAATGTTAGTGTTTTGTACCATTTACACTGCTCCTACGGGGTGCATAGTTTATGTGCTTGTGTGAGATGTAAAAATTTTTTGTTTAAAGTAATCTGGTGTGTTGCAGATTTGAACCAGTGTAGTCTTTCAGAGGTTGTTGTGAGCGGGCGTGACTACGGCCGTGTCAAGAGGGAGCGGCAAGGTTCTCAACCCGAAAGCTCGTACTGTCAATATTTGTTCTTTCTGCCTCTGAATAAATAGTAACTTGATATTTAAAGGGTGCTTTCTGAATATAATTTTAAATCTGTTTTTTTTTTTTAAAAATGGCTGTTAGGAACAAAATTTCCATTTGTTGAAAGTAATTTAATTTGTTCTCATCAGTTACCCACTGGCAACTACTTCCACGCTCACATAGTGTGATAAAATGTGTTAATGTTCTTGATGAATCGTTAGTGAATAAAGTAAATTCTTAAGAAAAGGTTTCGAAGGTAAATTCGTGGTTCAACGCCATATCAGATATGTTGCATGCCCGGAAGTGCAGGAAGAGGGGCCAGTTATAGCTGCCCCACTCGTCAGAAAAGAGGAGAGATGGAAATGGTTGCGGCTGTTGTACCAGCTCCGCTGTTCGAAGCAGGAGTTGTGTGTGAGCGTGGCTTGCGACTTCACCCATTATTCCAGGCGGGCCTGTCGTTTAAAGTGTTCCTGTTGATGTTGATATTCTTGTTATTGTTGTTGATGTTGCTCTTGCAGCGTTAACTGCTGCTGAAAAATTTTTAAAACCTCTGGCCGTTTAATTACCTTCACAGAATGAGTGCTGGCTTCGAGTCCAGTGCCCTTAAATTGTGGTGACTGAACAACTCTGATGGTAGAAGAACAATTGCAGAAAGTTGATAAGTGCTCGCAAAGTCGTTGTCAGCACAGCAATTAATTGTTCGTACAGCATCCCGTATTCCAGTCCAGTAGAGGGTAGCCAGATTCCAGTAGCGGGTCGTGAGGATTATGTCAACAGTCTCCACTCGGTGGATGACCTGACAGTGGACCTGCATGCAGGTGCTACAGAGATGATCTGGCTTCTAGCATGGAGGACGGGACCACGTGAGTCACCGAGAGGGCCGTCAGTCTTGAGTTGTCGGGAGCCACAACCAGTCTAACTCGATAACGTCGGTATCTTCTGTGGCGGTATCAGTGTCGTTATCTGGCCGAGATACAAGAAATCACAGGGAGCAGTTTTCCAACTCCAAAAGCGCCTATTCCAGTTATTTGTGGTGTGAACTCAACAACATTCTGCAGAGGCCTGTTCAAAGCACTGAGTATACTAAATACAGCGTCCGCCTGTTTGTTCATTAATATCTCTTTTTCAAACCAACTCAATTCATGGAACCAGTACTAGATACATACATGAAAAAAAATTTGCATCACCTCGCTTCCCAGAACTCCCGAAGATAGACTTTGACCGTGGATATTGTATCACAGACGCAGTCCCTTTCACTGTTGAGAGATTGCACTAAACCCACCCAAATATGTAAACATGCATGAGCAGCACCTATTAGAGGAGTGGGAGGAGATTAGTGTTTAACGTCCCGTCGACAACGAGGTCATTAGAGACGGAGCTCAAGCTCGGGTGAGGGAAGGATGGGGAAGGAAATCGGCCGTGCCCTTTCAAAGGAACCATCCCGGCATTTGCCTGAAACGATTTAGGGAAATTACGGAAAACCTAAATCAGCATGGCCGGAGACGGGATTGAACCGTCGTCCTCCCGAATGCGAGTCCAGTGTGCTAACCACTGCGCCACCTCGCTCGGTGGCACCTATTAGACGGAGGGGCTCCAACAGCCGATCAGTTCCAGTCATTCTTTCAGGAAGGAAGTACACGGCTCGTGTAGTCTGTAGTTCAACCATATCTAAACGGTCAATACCGCGCTTCGACCGCGTCCGCATTTTTACTTTGTGCCAGGATGGGCTCTCAACAAGGGAAGTGTCCAAGAGTCTCGGGGTGAACCAAAGTGATGTTTTTCGGACATGGAGGAGATATAGAGAGACAGGAACTGTCGATGACATCCTCGCTCAGGCCGACCGAGGGCTACTACTCCAGTGGAAGACCGCTACCTACGGATTATGACCCGGAGGAACCCTGACAGCAATGCTTTTCGTGCAGCCACAGGACTTCGTGTTACGACTCAAACTGTGCACAATAGGCTGCATGACGCGCAACTTCACTCCCAAAGTCCATGGCGAGGTCCATCTTTGCAACCACGACACCATGCGGCGCGGTAGAGATGGGCCCAACAACATACCGAATGGACCGTTCACGTTCTCTTCACTGATGTGTGTCACATATGCCTTCAACCAGACAATCGTCGGAGACGTGTTTGGAGGCAACCCAGTCAGGTTGAATGCCTTAGACACACTGTCCAGCGAGTGCTGCAAGGTGGAGGTTCTCTGCTGTTTTGATGTGGTATTATGTGGGGCTGACGTGCGCCGCTGGTGGTCATGGAAGGAGCCGTAATGGCTGTAGAATATGTAAATACCATCCTCCGACAGATAATGCAACCATATTGGCAGCATATTGGCCAGGCATTCGTCTTCATGGACGACAATTCACGCCCACAGCGTACACATCTTATGAATGACTTCTTTCAGGATAACGACATCGGTCGAGTAGAGTGGTCGGCATTTTCTCCAGACATGAACCCTAACGAACATGCGTAGGATAGTTTGAAAAGGGCTGTTTTTGGGCGACGTGACTCATCAACCACTCTGAGGGATTTACGCCGAATCACCGTTGATGAGTGGGACAATCTAGATCAGCAAAGCCTTGATGAACTTGTGGATAGTATGTCACGACAAATATAGGCATGCATCAAAGCAAGAGGACGTGCTACTGGGTATTAGAGGTACCGGTGTGTACAGCAGTCTGGACAACCGCCTCTGAAGGTCTCGCTGTATGGTGGTACAACATACAATGTGTGGTTTTCATGAACAATAAAAAGGGCGGAAATGATATTTATGTTGATCTCTATTCCAATTTTCAGCACAGGTCCCGATATCTCGGAACCGAGGTGATGCAAAACTTTTTCTGAGGTGTGTATAAAAATAATTTCTACAAACATTTAAAATTTCTTACTTTAATTCAGAAAGACAGCCATTATTCAGGAAAATGTTTCAACAATCAGCCAGCCACCATAATAAAGAACATGAAACTTCCTGGCAGGTTAAAGCTGTGTGCCGGACTAAGACTCGAACTCGGGACCTTTGCTTTTCCCAGGCAAGTACTCTACTGACTGCGCTAACCAAGCACAACTCAGACCCTTTCCTCACAGCTTCACTTCTGCCAGTATCTCGTCTCCTACCTTCCAAACTTCACAGGAGCTGTCCTGTAAACCTTTTAGAACTAGCATCCCTGTTGTTGTTGTTGCCTTCAGTCCAGAGTCTGGTTTGACGCACCTCTTCGTGCTACTCGATCCTGTGCAAACTCCTTCATCTCCCAGTACCTACTGCAACCTACACCCTTCTGAATCAGCTTGGTGAATTCATCTCTTAGTCTCCCTCTACGATTTGTACCCTCCACGCTTCCCTCCAGTACTAAATTGGTGATCCCCTGATGCCTCAGAATATGTCCCACCAATTATATTAATGTTTATAGTATTTTATTCCGTTTTATTCATATTAAACTTTATATTCTGCCTTCTGTGAATTTCATGTTCAACATTAGCAATAAATCTTTCCCGTGGATGCACTATTTTATTTGTTTATTACATTCTTCGTTTCATGTCTTTTCTGTTTATAAACCGGGTGAACAAGAAGTCAGTATAAATTTGAAAACTGAATAAATCACGGAATAATGTAGATAGACAGGTACAAATTGACACACATGCTTGGAATGACATGGGGTTTTATTAGAACAAAAAAAAAAAAAAAAAATACAAAAGTTCAAAAAATCATCTGATCAGAATAGCAATAATTAGTATAACAAAGTAAGACAAATCAAAGATGATGTTCTTTACAGGATATGCTCAATATGTCCACCATCATTCCTCAACAATAGCTGTAGTCGGGGAATAACGTTGTGAACAGCACTGTAAAGCATGTCCGGAGCTATGGTGAGGCATTGGCGTCGGATTTGTCTTTCAGCATCCCTAAAGATGTCGGTCGATCACGATACACTTGTGACTCCAGGTAATCCCAAAGCCAATAATAGCACGGACTGACGTCTGGGGACCTGGGAGGCCAAGCATGACGAAACTGGCGGCTGAGCACACGATCATCACTTCAGCTAGTCAAGTTGTGCCACAAATTTCTCTTCTCCCAAATTGTATTCAGTACCTCCTCATTAGTTATGTGATACATAAGAGTCGTGCTAGTAGCGCCACCATGAAAATGCAAATCCGCTTTACTTTGAATACTCCCTCTGACGGTCGTGAGCATCAGTTACCTTTGAAATGTGACGTGGTAAGTTGATGTTAGTCAAGATTGCCTTCAGGGTGATTGAGTCTGAACAAGGTCTCATAATAGGACTAGGAGAAGCTGGATCTTCCTTTTGCGATAATATAGCCACTGTAGATGATTGCTGGCAGCGGTGAACATGAAAATGTACGGTCGCAAGAACATCGGGCTCCGGACGGCCACGTGGCACTACCGAGAGGAGAGATCATCGTGTTCGGCGTATTCGGCGAATGGCTCTGGCGCATGGTAGGGCATCTGCAGCAGCAATTTGAGCAGCAGTTGGTACTACAACGAAATGTTACGACCGGCTAGTTCAAGGGCAGCTCCGAGCCAGACGCCCTGTAGCGTACATTCCACTGACCCCAAACCTCGGCCATTTATGACTTCAGTGGTGTCAAGCGATAGTTCATTAGAGGGCAGAGGTGGAGATCTGTGGTGTTATTTGATGAAAGCTGGTTCTGCGTTGGTGCCAGTGGTGGTCATATGTTGGTTAAAACGTGGCCAGTTAAGGGCCTGCAAACAAGCTGTCTGTGTGCTACACACACTGGATGTATACCTGGAGTTATTGTCTGTGGTGCGATTTCCTATGACAGCGGGAGCACTGTCTTGTTTATCCCACTTACGAGACTGCAAAATTGTACGTCAGTTTGGCAATTCGACCTGTTGTACTGTCAGTTATGAACAACTTTTAAGAGTGTTTCCCAACGCGATAACGCTTTCCCACATACAGTTGTTGTAACCCTACGTGCTCTACAGAATATCAACTGTTGTCTTCAGCTGCTCAGTCAAAAGATCTGTCTTCAACCGACCGCATATGAGACATCATCGGTCGACAACTCCAGAGTCATACATAAACAGCATTAACCTTCCGTGTATCCACCAACCAAGTGCGACAGGCATGAAACTACATCCCACAAACGGACATCCAGCATATGTGCAAAACAATACATGGGCGTTTGCATGCTTGCATCCAACATTCTCGCAGCTACACCAGTTATTAATGCACTAGCATTTCACATTTGCAATGGTCCATCTCACGCTTACATTAACCTGTGATCTTGCAATGTTAATCACTTAAATATGTTACTTAGACAAATGTATTCCTGAAATTTCATTACTTTACATTAAATATTTTTTGGTGTTGCAATTTTTTCCATCAGTGTATCAATAATGTCAAAGAACGTGCGTATTATGTAAAATTTGACTTCTGTAGATTTTCAGTGCAATAATGTGATCAATATAAATAACTATCGTAAACTGATTATTCGTTGATAAAAAAAAAAAGTCGTGTGACGAGGGCCTCCCACCAGGTAGACCGCTCGCCTGGTGCAAGTCTTTCGATTTGGCGCCACTTCGGCGACTTGCGCGTCGATGGGGATGAAATGATGATGATTAGGACAACACAACATCCACTCCCTGAGCGGAGAAAATCTCCGACCCGGCCGGGAATAGAAGCCAGGCCATTAGGATTCACAGTCTGTCGCGCTGACCACTCAGCTACCGGGGGCAGACTATTCGTTGATGATACATGGCTACAATAGCCTAACAAAATATTATACAAGCGACAGTGTATTGAAAATTTACATGCTTTGAGATAACTTTGTCATTACTTCTTAACTAAAAAAAATACTTAAAAATTTTCTGTTATTCCATATCCATGAGAACCATTTCCCTTGGACCAGTGGAGTGGATGTAAGCATATCTCTTTTTTGTAAGAATGCGTTCATGTTTTGTGCTCTGGTCTACATTTTTGAAGATCTCTTCAATATATTCAATCTATACAATTAATCCAATGTAGTCTAACAACCCTCACCTACGACATATAGTCACCTTTGGGGCACAGGACATGCTTCATAAGTTGTAAGTGTCCAATGGGTTCGAATAAAGAAAACCTGCCCAATTTCGGCTACTGAGCTCCTAGGTGATATCAATCTGTGCCATACGACATTTACATTTCTTACCTGTGAATTCCTGTGCGGCTGGTCCTGGCAGAGGTTCGAGTCCTCCCTCGGGCATGGGTGTGTGTGTGTGTGTTTGTCCTTAGGATAATTTACGTTAAGTAGTGTGTAAGCTTAGGGAGTGATGACCTTAGCAGTTCAGTCCCATAAGATTTCACACACATTAGAACATTTTTTTGTGAGTTCCGGAAGGGGAAACGGCATTGTGTTTCAGTAAAGCATAACACGGTTGCTCATATGTGGTACCAACAACGTATAGTCGAAAGTACTGAAGGGTCTGTAGTCATCACGATTTGCCAACTGTTAGCATCGGTTTTCGAAACTGTAACTGTAACTGCTGCTTTAAGTAGCTCATTTCAAGTCCTCGAGTTACTCTGCTTGGTTGTTAGATAGGCTGGCAGCTCATTTACGGACACAAATTTTTATTTAAAAGAGAGCAATTCGTATGACACATTTAAACCGTAAGCTTACTCGCGGCTTTATACTAAAGTTCGCTTCATGTAAGAAGGCGGCCCAATTTCCAGCCGTGCTGCGCATCCCCCTCCACTAACAACTGGTGGCCAATAATATTCATTCTCTGTCTGGGCGTCTACCTCAGAGTTACAGCTAGACAGCGAGAATCTTGCTCCTACATGTTGCACTGTTGCCATACTCCGTGGCAGCGAATTACTCATTCGACTACCAATTTTTTTTGTTTCCTTTTTTTTCATCCAGCAGTATATCTGTGAATGTGTATCTTGTAAATGTGTAACTATGATTAAAAAAAAGTCAGATGACGGTAATAAATGTGAACTGCTTCACAAGCAGGCGAGTTGGATTATTTACCTTATTAATAACTTTTACAAACGTGAATTTAAAAGCAGGTCTCCTACTGTTGGCTTTGGAAAACACAAAGACGGACTCTAGAACCATGTGGTATCGGCAAGACAACTGTAAAGAGAATTGTAAACGAAAGTGTCAGAGCTGTAGAAACCATAGAAGCAATTGGTTTCGTGTCGCCTGGAGAGCAACGAAATCGCAAGGAACCTGTAACACAAATGGATGAATTTAACAACGATTTTTTAAAGGGCTCCATTGAATGATGAATGACCAACATAGCAAAAACGTGTTAGTTATGCAGGCTACAGTGGTAAGCACACGGTCAAGGTAAATAATTATAAAAGACGTTGGTTCCAGATTTGTTAAGAAGAGAGTTTTTAGTCCACAGAAGTGACATAGGTGCAGCACGAACTATATCCCATATAAAGATTCACGATACAACAGAAACAGACTCAAATGGAAGGGTCGATGGTATTACGATGTAGACTTAGGAACAAAGTAATAATATTTCTTAATTTTAAAGACTCATAGTTTAAAAAATGTGTTTGTCAACATATCAGTTGCATACATAATAATGCGAACTTCCTAGCCTTTTTGATTAGGACTATGTTTCCTTTTAATTATGCAGACTATGATGTTCAACATATTGCCCAAGGAGAAGTTAAGCTCCTCCCACCACGTTGTAAATCTCTGTCATTTTCAAAGCACGAACTGGATAAGACCCTAAAATGACAGTAACTGTTACTTGTCGAGTTACCGGCGGTTTTCGATGTTAGCGGTCAGATTCCCTGAAGTTGTTCGCAGATGATGTTTAATTGTTTGCTTGTTCAATGGATTATATATGCGGTCTCTCACTGTAATATCGAACGCGTTAGTTCACACTCATAATGGCCATTAACAACAAAAAATATGACAACTTACTGACCATTTTTACCATAGTCTTTTACATTAACCTTTTCTACCACTAATTCTTTTTTACATGCAGGGATTACACTTACCTATATTCAAACAAACAAACAAACAAACACACACACACACACACACACACACACACACACACCTTACACATTTTTAAAGCTTCTATTGAGCAGAAGCACTTGTCAAGCAAATGTAATGATTTCGGTTTGTGCTTGAAGTTAATTTTGTTGTTTATTTAAATTTCTACTTATAATGATGTTCAAATCGCAATAAACGGTAATTACTGCAATTAGTTTCAATTACCTTGTCGTTAGACAATTGTCGTTCTGAGAAAAATTGTACCTCACATCTTCACAAAGCTGTGTCAGCTTTTCTTGCCTCCCGACGTCACTCAGACTAAACCTGTGGAGCAGTGGACGCAACGTCGTCGAGACGTGAATTAATATTTCTTTCATGGCGACTGATCAGAATTGGTTTTAATACTTACTATTCCCCTCACAGATTAGAACGTATAATACAACGTACCGTAGGCAAACGAGCTAGAGTGTTGTCCGCAGCAATGCAGTTCACAACGTGGACTTTTGTTTACCCACTCTCTGCTGCCGCGCATGCGCAGTTCTCATCTCCCCACGCTTTCTTTCTGCTCCTCATCTGGGCACGGAAGGGCTGTGCTAGGTGACGCCGGCTATAGTGAGACTATGGTAGAGATGTTTAGTTATTTGGACTGCTTGTAATACCTGCTAAAAATCGTGCATGTAGTGGAGGTACCCAAAGGAAACCGAACTTATTTTTTAAACTGATTTATTCACGTTTTAAGCGTAAATCTTCAGATCCCTTCAATATACTCTGCACGAACGGTAACATACTTGTTTAATCTTTTATTCCATTTTTGAAAACATTGTTGACATTCATCTGATGCTTGGCAGCGCTTCTGACGCTTTTTCTTCACCTCAGGAACATTAGCAAAACACTTTCGTTTTGGGCCTCTTCTCATTATAGGAAACAAGAAAAAGTCGCACGTGGCAAAGTAGGATAAGTATGGGCAGGAGTGGGGCTGAGGAACGGGTATCATACCATTTATGGTCAAGACAGGGCTGTGTGAGCGGGGACTTTGTCATGATGGGAAAACCAGTCACCCGACTGCCATAAATCAGGCCGCGTCCGCCGCTGTTGCGCAATCTTTTCAAAACTTCAAAGCAAAGAGTCTGGTTAGCTATCTGACCCTGCAGAGCTGGCCAGCGTGACCGAGCGGTTCGAATCCTGCTTCGGGCATGGATGTGTGTGATGTCCTTAGGTTAGTTAGGTTTAAGTAGTTCTAAGTTCTAGGGGACTGATGGCCTCAGAAGTTGAGGCCCATAGTGCTCAGAGCCATTTGAACCATTTGACGGTCCAGAACAAACTCCAAATGGTCGACTCCTCTCATACCCCCCCCCCCAAAAAATAATAATAATAATTAGCACTGTGTTAATATTTGATTTCTTCGGGCGGAGTGAACTTGAAGTCTTCCACTAACCTGAGTGTTGCTTTCATTGAGGATCGTAAGCATAGCATCAAGTTTCGACACCTGTTATAATTTTTGAAAAAAAGTTTGGGTTCTTTTGGAACTCTTCTTTCAAAGCAAAGCATGCTTCACCGCGACTTTGTTTTTATTCAGCAATCAGCAGTAATGGCGCGAATTTGGCAGCCACCCCTTTCATTCCAAAATCTTCTGTCACAATTCGCTGCACTGAACTCCAAGTCACTCCCGACAGCTCCACAATTTTTTCAGTGGCCAGTCGACGGTCTTCGTTGATGACTGCACGAAATTTTCACCATCTTCATGTGTTCGGGCTGTGCAATGGCGATCAGGGCGAGGCTTATCACCAACTGAAATTTCATCGTTTTTGAAAGGGGAAAACTACTCTAACACTTCAATGTTTCCCGTAGCATCATTCTTGTACGCCTTTTTTTTTTTTTAACATTCCAAGAGTTTCTGTTCCACTTTTTCGGAGCATAAGGCAGAATTTCACCGTCGCACTCTTTTCACGAAAAATAGCCATTGCAGAAACGACTATCACACAAAACGGTTATCATCATAAACTCTGTCGAAACTAGTCCTGACCTTCAGCGACGGCACTCGGCTTGCTGATTCTGGAATGTGCGCTTGCGCTCCTAATGGCGAAACGCCGTACAACAAAATCTATGCCCACCAAAAAATTAGTTCCGTTTTCGTTTTGGGTGCCCCATCATATAGCCTGGCCTTATAAGGTGGAGAACTACCGATGTGGTAGCCTTTGATCGCTGCTTGTAAAAGCACGTCAGTTAGAGTTCTGGAGCCACAAGCTCTGGAAGGCTTCACGCCTAATAGATCGAAACACAATTCACTGAGGGACTTACTCTACGGGCCAAATAATATTGTGAAACACAAGCAGTTACATAAGTCTACTGTAAATTCACTTGATTTCCCCTTCTACATATAAATCGACATCTATACTCTACAAACCACTGTGAAGTGAATGCCAGAGGGTACGTGCCGTTACACCACACCATTCACGTTTGGAGCATGCGAACAATGATTGTTTAAACGCCTCCGTGCGTCCTGTAATTAATCTAATCTTGTCCTCACGATCCCTACAGAAGAGATACGTTGGGGGTTATAGTATATTCCTGTAGCCGTCATTTAAAGACACTTGTTGAAAGTTTGTGAGTGCACTTTCTCTAGACAGTTGACGTCTGTCTCTCAAGACTTTGCCAGTTGAGTTTCTTAAGCATCTCTTTAATACTCTTCCACGGTTCAAACAGTCCTGTGATCATTCGTGCTGTACTTCTCTGTACACCTTCAATATCCCCTGTCAGTCCTGTTTACAATGGGTATCACACACTGAATCAGTACCCTAGGATGGGTCGAGTGAGTGATTTATAAGCAATCTCCTTTGTAGACTGATTTCACTTCTCGAGTAGGTACCTTCCAATAAGCCGAAGTCTACCACCTGCTCTACCCAGGACTGAGCCTGTGTGATCATTCCACGTCGTGTCTCCACAAAGTGTTACATCCAGTTATGAGCATCAGTTTATTAATTCCAACTGTGACTCACAGGTACTGTAGCCATAGGAAACTACGTTTTGTTTTGTTTTGTTTTGTTTTGTGAAGCGCACAATTTTACATCTCTGAACAATTAAAGCAAACTGCCATCTTTCGATCACTTTGAAATCTTATCAAGATCTGACGGAATGTTTATGCATTTTCTTTCAAGCAGCACTTCATTATAGATAACTGCATCGTCTGCGAAAAGTCTGGGGCTTGTAATAATATTGTCCACATGGCCATTAATATACAACGTCAAGATCAAGAGCACACCACATGTTACTTCTCCGTCTGTCGATGAGTCACCATCAAAGATGACTTGCTGCGTCCGCTTTACCAAAAATTCCGCTGTCCAGTCGCAAATTTCGCTTGTGATCTCACACGATTGTACTTTTGATAACAAATGTAGTTGTGGTACTGAGTCAAATGCTGTTCGGAAATCGAGAAATACTAGACCTACCTCACTGCCTTGATCCAAGGCTTTCAGTATGTCGTGTGAGAAAAGTGCGCCTTATGAGAAGCGGAATCTTGTCTACCTTTCCGACACCGCCTGCGAAGCTCCGTGTCCCCTCCAAACGTGATGCTTTACAACACCTCATCTCACCATAGTGCAGCTGATCTCTTTTCCTCTGCTTACACCGTTTTCTTTCTAGACGAGCGCGTGACAACACTCATTACGGAAACTGAAGAGAGATTCGTAGTTCTTTCTCGGCACTACAACCCATGTAGGGCACAGGCGCTGTCGACCGCCAGTCTCCCACAATACTCTCTGGACTTCGCCAGCCCGCTCCAGTTCGCACTCCTAACCTTTTCAGATCCGTCTCTGCATAATCCAGCATCGGAATCTCGGTCTTCCCACTGAGCGGCTACCCTCTGGCTCTGCAGTTAGCTCCTCCTTTGGCACTCGCTGTTCCTCCATTCTACGCTCATGTCGTCGCAACCACTGGAACTTCTACGGTGGCTGGTGGGTTTTATAGAGTTCTTACAGTTCTGCATTGGTCCTAGTTCTCCAAACACCATTTTCACATCCTTCCCAATATGTCTTGCACAGTACCTTACATTCCCATGAATCCAGGCCATTTCTGACCTGCTGTGTTATTGTCCACTTTTCGGGTACAAAAATGGTTCAAATGGCTCTGAGCACTATAGGACTTAACTGCTGAGGTCATCAGTACCCTAGAACTTAGAACTACTTAAACTTTACTAACCTAAGGGCATCACACACATCCATGCCCGAGGCAGGATTCGAACCTGCGACTGTAGCGGTCGGGCGGTTCCAGACTGTAGCGCCTAGAACCGCTTTCGGGCACAATTGGTTCTGTAATCGTTTTGTAAACTGTTATCTTTAGCTGGTCTTGATATGTTGGAGAACAGCATCACGTTTAGAGAGCTGTAATAGCACCTGTTATCTGCAGATATTCTAGTCTTTATCTCTGTTGGTACCTTATTATCTTCCGTAGCCGTACCTTCCAAATACTTCAGCTGACGTACTTGAGACGTTGTAGCTTTCTCGCAATGTATCGATATCACTATTCTTATGATCTTTGACTAAAACGTTATCGCTGAACCGCAGCGCCCTCTGGTATGGCGTCTCCGGCCATGGTGGCGGATTTGGTGGCCAGTGAGCTGAGGATCGAAGCTGTAACTAGCTCTCCGTGGGGTCTCTTTGCCATGGTGTTAGCTGCTGGCGATCGGCCAATATTGGAGTCGTGTTACCCCGTTAAGTTATCGGGTACCGACGTGGCTTGTGCTGTGATTTGTCAGAAGGGCGCCGAGCTGTCAGGGCAGAGTTCAGTACCATTTTTGGCTGTCTTCCTTCTGTTTGTTGGGTTCGGACGCCCGCATCTCCATGGTATTCCAAGGGCAACGTGAACGCGAGATCTGGTAGACATTTTTGATTGATTCAGTGGCTGATATCTCATGTTAATCTTGCGTATCAATGGTGCTTGTGAACCTTTAGCAGTGTAAAGAGCTGTGTTCTACAAGAAAACTTATTTTGATGGTTCGCGGTGTGCATTAGTATATGTTTATGGTTTTTGTCCGCCTCCCCTTAATTCATTCTGATTTTTAAAGTAGATGGCTGGTCATTTTCAATTGGAGGCGCAGTGAAATGTTTAGTATTACCAGTTACCACTGACTATTGATTATTCATGTCAGAATGTGGATCTGTTTTACTATTTTATTTAGCCTCATTATAGTTTGGTGTTGTTGTTGTTGTTGTTGTTCTGGTTTGTTTGAAGCTAATGCTAAAGATCCATACTGTCTAAGAAATTATATAGTGCGTCTTTTCTACTTAAGTGGCTCAGATAAATTTTAGTCTGTTCCAGGAGGCATTTGTTCTCTCCGAACCGCTATAGACTAAAGTGTGCACTTATGTGTGTACTGATGAGCTTTGAATGTCATGAAAGCGTCAATGTGGCTGTTCTAGTGGTTTGCCAGAAAGGAAAATTTGCCTCATGTCATTCTCCAATTGTTACAATTAATTTTAAAAATTACTTGTTGCTGGTTTCTTAAATCTTTCGGCTGACTTATTAAAAAGCCGTTAAGTTGTCTTGGTATTTGGTAAGAGTTCATATTAATACTCTGAGGTGTCTATTCGATGAATGGTTAGGTATTGGAACTCTATCTAATTAAAATTATTTGTGCTGCAGTAAACTGTCGTCAGTCTCTTGTACTCCGTTGCAGGTGCGTGTTACCCAGGATAGGGCCCCATTTACTCAGACCCCGTCAATTCGCTCATTTGGAGTACATACACTCAGCAGCTCTCGCAGCTGTCTGTCTTTAGCGCTGTTTCTCGAAGCGCAGCCCCACTACTTAATATTTCGGTTCAAGTTCTGCATCTACATCTACATCTACATCTACATCCATACTCCGCAAGCCACCTGACGATGTGTGGCGGAGGGCACCTTGAGTACGTCTGCCGGTTCTCCCTTCCAAACCAGTCATGGAAAGAAAGATTGTCGGTATGCCTCTGTGTGGGCTCTAATTTCTGTGATTTTATCCTCATGGTCTCCTCGCGAGATATACATAGGAGGGAGCAATATACTGCTTGACTCCTCGGTGAAGGTATGTTCTCGAAACTTCAACAAAAGCCCGTACCGAGCTACTGAGCGTCTCTCCTGCAGAGTCTTCCACTGGAGTTTATCTGTCATCTCCGTAACGCTTTCGCGATTAGTAAATGATCCTGTAACGAAGCGCGCTGCTCTCCATTGGACCTTCTCTATCTCTTCTATCAACCCTATCTGGTACGGATCCCAACCTTGCTTTTTTTTCGAATTGCATTTCCTTAGGATTCTTCCGGTGAATCTCAGTCTGGCGTCTGCTTTACCGACGATCAACTTTACATGATCATTCTATTTTAAATCACTTCTAATGCCTACTCCCAGATAATTTATTGAATTAACTGCTTCCAGTTGCTGACCTACTATATTGTAGCTAAATGATAAAGGATCTTTCTTTCTCTCTATTCGTAACACATTACACTTGTCTACATCGAGATTCAATTGCCATTCCATGCACCATGCGTCAGTTCGTTGCAGATCCTCCTGCATTTCAGTACAATTTTCCATTGTTACAACCTCTCGATATACCACAGCACCATCCGAAAAAAGCCTCAGTGAACTTCCGATGTTATCCATAAGGTCATTTTTGTATATTATGAATAGCAACGGTCATATGACAGTCCCCTGTGGCACACCTGAAATCACTCTTACTTCGGAAGACTTCTCTCCATTGAGACTGACATGCTGCGTTCTGTTATATAGGAACTCTTCAATCCAATCACACAATTGGTCTGATAGTCCATATGCTCTTACTTTGTTCATTAAACGACTGTGGGGAACTGTATCGATCTTCAATTGATGTGTTTTGGGTTCAAAATTATCTTACCTGCTTACTGATGTTAAATTGTTTCTCGTCGTTTTAAGTATGGTTTTAGGTTTTTTATCAGTCAAGTTTAAATCATGTTTTATTCTCACCATTTGGTAACGAAGTCCGTTCAGATCTCTCCCGGTACTGTTTAGATTTACGTCCGCCTTTGTTGTGGCTGTATCTCTATTATATTCTGTGTCTTATGTAGAGCACGTCTTGCCTTAAATAATACTAAATTATCTTGGGTTAAAGTTATTTTTATTATATATTATGATTATTGTTATTATTTTTATATTATATACCCTCTGTCAAGAAGTATGGGACTTTATCATCATTATATTATTATATTATATTATTGTATTCTTGTCATATGTAGAGTGCACCTTGCCTTAAAGAATATTAAGTCATCTTGGGTTAAAGTTAACTTTAAATTTTCTGTAAATTATATAAATTCACACTGAATTTTAAATGAGTCTCCTTGCTTGGCCTTTTAATAAATTTAAAAAAATAAAAGCTTAATTGGCTATTACGTGACTGAAACTGTGTAAAATAAATCTGTGTTCTACGAGTAAATGAAGTATGTAAAATTCCCATTGGTCCAGACTGTGGGATGCTGCCCACTCCTGTAATATACAGTGCCTAGGAAGCTGCTTTCTCTGATAACTAAACAACAATTCAAGCAAATCTTATTAATAGAGTTTATTACAATAAGTTAAATTGACAATACTTGACTTGTCGTTTCTACAAAGACAGGTTGCAAGCAAATGGCGACAAGCAAATAATGAATATACTTCGATCTAGTGTGTCTCTTCTACTGCAGGTGAGGCTATTTTTTTTTCTTTATTATGATTTCATTCCCCTGCCCCATATGGGCAGAGGAGGGCTGTCAGCGGCACAATCCGCCGCTCTTCATCCGAGTGACATGACAACTAATACAAGAATAAAATGTTACATATAAGGCGATAAAAAAGGGGGACATAAAACAGAGTAAGGGGAGATAATGGAGGTAAAAATACACTGACATGGAGACATTTGTGGGAGACAATTAAAAAAGTTGACAAAGTTAAAAAAACACAGTTGGCGATTCATAGAACACATAAGACACTGAAGTCACACACACAGGTTAAAAGTTGGCCACAGTATTAAAAACACTCCAGAACAACGCACTTTAAACCAACTTGGAGCACACACATTGAAGAATAAAACTGCCAGGTGGGACCTGCCGAGGGAGAGGCCTGGGAAGATGGGAAAGGAGGGGAGAGGAAGGTGCAGCAGGGGAGGGGGAGGGATGAAAAGAGTAGGGGCGTCAGTGGGTGCACCAAGAGGCAGGAGATACGTGGGGCAGGAGATGAAGAGGGAAGTCAAGGCAGGAAGGAGTGCAGAGACACTGAAGGAGAGTACAAGAGAGGGAGGGGGAGTAGGAGGGGAAAACCACTCAGGAGAAGGGAGGGGGGAGAGGGAACCCTGAGGAGGAGGCTGGAGGAAGATGGGTTTAGAGTTGGTAGGAAGGGTACATGTCAAAGCGAAGCTCATAATCTGGGAGGGGTAGATGGTGGAAGTTGCATTGGGAAAGGAGGTGGAGTGTGTGGAGATGGAGAGGGTGGGACACAATGGTAAAGGTGTGGCAGCAGGCTGGGGGTGGAGAGGAAGAGAGATACCAGCGGGTGAGGGGGATCAAGTCAGCAGACAATATATAGTGTGCAGATGTGTTCAAGGAAAAGAAGGTGGGGGAAGGGGATGAGGTCGTAGAAGATGCCGGTGGGGGACAGAAGGTGGATGTAGAAGGTGAGGTGGAGTGCATGGCGTTCGAGGATTTGGAGGGCTTTATAGAACCTAGGAGGGGCGGAAATCCAAGCAGCACTGGCATAACCGAGGATGGTGCAGATCAAGGATTTGTAGGTGTGAAGGATGGTGGAAGGATGCAGACTCCATGTCCGGCCGGACAGGAGTTTCCGGAGGTGGAGTCTGTTGTGAGCTTTGTCTTGGATGATAAGTAGATGTGGAATCCAGGTGAGGTGGCGGTCGAAGGTGAGGCCAAGGTATTTGAGGGTAGGAGTGAGGTGCATATGACGGCCATAAATGGTGAGGTAGAAATCATGGAAGTGGAAGGCGAGGCTATGCGGGACGGCGCTTATATTCTCTCCTGCCTTGGTGCGGTCCTAGTCAGCGTGCTAATGGCTGACGTCGTCTCACTGCCTTCTCAGCTGTTCCATTCCAGGCCGAACTGTTGGCGCTTGATGTTACACTGGAACACAGCCCTTCCCGCTTTTCCTTCCTGGCTGAATTAAGAGGCCATAATTATCATAATTTCAGTACTCTTTCAAACCCTTCAACGTCTCCACTTCGTTATGTTTTTGTTTCTGGTGCTGATCACACATTTTTTCATTACTTTGACCAACCCATGTGCAGCCGCATCGCGTTCCAAGCTACATAGTTTTCCAGAAGATGTTCACTATTTCTCCCAAGTATGGCTATTTTGTCGTCCTCAAATGCCGTATTACGAGTCGTCCTGCTGAAAATAGTACAATCTGTTTTGCTTGGCAGCTTTCGCGTGAGAGCCTCCTGTGGCTATGTAAATAACGTAGCCCTTCTTATGTGCTGGTATAATGATGGATGTGTTCCAGTTTGTTGGAATTTTTTGACTACTTCGTATTTTCCGAACCACTTCATGCGGTTTCTTAAATACCTCTATACGACAAGGCTTTCAAATTTCACATATTGTCTTATCTTCCTCCACAGCTCTGTAGTTCATCCCTCAACAGCTAGGCGGACGTTCTGAAAGGTAATGCTTCCGAATTTTTCTTACGTGAAAACTCTTAACTCTTTTTAAGTAATAAGGACTTTGTTAACGTTCTATATCTTTATTCTTCATGTCTACATATTTATTTCTCAACATACCCACCGTTACGACAAGTACTTTTCTCCCAGCAACAGGCCAGTTTGTTGATTTCGACACTGGAGAATATGTGCCTTTGTTGGCGGAGCCGCAATCTCATCTCTGCTTGCATCGCTTCATCGCTAAACAAGTGAAGTCCTTGAAGGTGTTCTTTAAGTTTTGGACACCAATGACAAGAGGATGGAGCCAAGTCGGGACTGTATGGAGGATGGTCGATGACGGTCAATCCAAGGATTCTCATTGTTCCAGATGTCGCAGCGCTCGTTGGTGGTCTGGTATTGTGATGCTGAAGGAGAGAGTACTCCATGTGTGTGCGAACTCTTCGAATTTGTGCTTTCAGTTTCTGAAGGTCTCGCGGTGCATTGTAGAGTTTATGGTGGTATCTTTAGGCATGAGTTCTAAATGCAGCACACCTTGAATATTCGAGAACACTGTGAGCGTGACTTTGCATGCTGGTGGCATGGCCTTGAACGTTTATGGCGTCTGTGATCCTTTGTGACAGAACTCCTTTGATGCTCTTATGTTTTCTGGCTCAAATGTTAAACCTAGCTTTCATCATCTGTCACAGTGTGGTTAAGAAACCCATTATCCACACGCTCAAAACACAAAATACATTGTTAAGATATGTCCACTCTCCTCTCTTTCAAGTCAGGAGTGAGCATTCGTGTCACGCACCGTACACGAAGTTTCCTGTACTGCAATTCTGCAGTAATGGCCTGAACACGCTCTCGTGTTCTGCCACACTTACCCGAGAGCTATGTCTATGTTATCCGATGATTTTCTCAGAGTCTGTCAAACTGATTCCACTGAGTTTCTTAGATTGCCGTACGCCGTCGTCCATTCTGAGCTCTGTCATAAACGTTGAGGTTAGCACCGCCGTTTCTTCTATTACGTGCGCGAACAAACCAACGTCGCACATTATTGATGTCCACACAATCATCGCCGTACATGGCTTTCATTCTGCTGTGGACTTTAATCAGGGGCACGTCTCCTGCTGTTATAAACTCGATTACTGCATGCTGTTCCTCACTCAGCGATATAGTTACATTATACACGCTGCTAGTCAGAGCCCTGTAGCTGCAACGGGTTACAGTGAAGCGACAAAGGCGGCAGAGTAATCTGCATGATTTGTAATACCTCAACCGATATTGAGAACAAAATAAAATTTCGTAGGCATTATGCCCTCGAACGACGATTTCTTCCAACGATGGTTCCTCTTCATCATTATTGCTACCAGCTTGTCCGAACTGTTCTTCCTATATTTCAATAGTTCTTTAAACCATTCTTCCCTGCTTTCAATGGTTTTAGATTCATCTCAGATTAACTTTCCTACTTCATCCCTTCATATGTTGTCTGCAGCTGCGATCATTGTTTCATTTCTTTTATTCCCTTAAACATTCTTCTAACATCCTTTTCACTTTTATTTTCCTCAACGTCTTTCAATCTATTTTTCTCAAATTGTCTCTTTTTGCCTTCAGCAAACAGTTTTTGCTTTACGCCTCATTTCTCGGTAACTTCGTCTGATCATAATTTCAGTAGGTATGAAAAATCTGTTTCCGTTTATTTCTGTTGTCTCAAGTATTCGTTTTGACCTAGAGGATTATTTAGGGCAGTGTGTGAAAACGTTGGTGATGTTTGGCAAGTTGTGTTTGTTGACATGAAGGTGAGTTACCATCGTAGACTAAAGGTGTACAGTTGAACATGGAGCTGACACATGTCCACATTATCCAATTACGTGTTCAGACACTTTTACGTGCCAGGTGTGCTATGATTTAGTTTTATCTTTCTGTGAAACCTTCCCAATGTTCTGTTTAGAACATGTTTTACCATTCCTTGTGTACGCTTATCTTTTGCGCACTACCATATACAGGGTGTTCCAAAAAGGTATGGCCAAACATCCAGGAAATATTCCTCACACACAAATAAAGAAAATGAAGTAACCACAACCAACAGCGGGAACGCCTTGGGCTGCGGATCGGAGCCGCCAGGCGGGGAAGCCGCCAGCGGTGGAGCACGCACCACCGGGTAAACACAAGGACGAGTCGGACGACAGACCAACGACAACTGACAACAACCGACTATGACCGACACAACAAGGAAGAGATAAACAACGGAGGCTTGTGGAAACCAAACAACAAAACGTAAATCCACTCGGAACCAGAGCCAGCAAATGTCAACAACGAGCAACGACCAGAACAAAGTACCGCCGAGATAGAAAAGAATTCCAGAGCGAGTACCAGACTGGCTGGACTAGGTTTTCTTTTTCTTTATTGTGATTTCATTCCCCTGCTCGCTGTCAGCGGCACAATCTGCCGCTCTTCAGCAAAGTGACACTACAATTAAAACAAGAATAAAATGATACATATAAGGAGATAAAAAAGTGGAACATGAGACAGAGTAAGGGGAGAAAATGGAGGTAAAATATACACTGACATGGAGACCTTCATGGGGGACAGTTAAAACAAGTGACCAGAAAGTTAAAAAACACAACTGGCGATTCTTAAAACACAGAGAAGACACTGCGCAGGCACTGGTTAAAAGTCGGCCACAGTAGTAAAAACACTCCAGAACAACACACTTAAAACCCACTTGGAGCACACACGACTAACAATAAAACTGCCAGGTGGGACCTGCTGAGGGAAAAGGTCAGAGAATATGGAAAAGGAGGGGAGAGCAAGGGGCAGCTGGGGAAGCGGCGGGATGAAGAGAGGAGGGGCATCAGTGGGTGCACAAAGAGGAAGGAGACACGGCAGAGAAAGAGGGAAGACAGGGCAGGAGGGAGCACAGAGACACTGGAAGGAGGTACAAGAGATGGAAGGGGAGTAGGATGGGGAAGCCGCTCAGGAGGAGGGAGGGGGAGGAAAGGGAGCCCAGAGGAGGAGGCAGGAAGAAGGAGTTAGAGTTGGTAGGAAGGGTAGATGTCAGGGCGAAGCTTATCATCCGGGAGGGGTAGACGGTGAAAGTTGTGTTGGGAAAGGAGCTGGAGGGTATGGAGATGGAGAGAGGGTGGGACATAATGGTAAATGCTTTGCAACTGGTTGGGGGTTGAGAGGATGGGAGAAACCAGGGGGTGAGGGGGATCAAGGTGGCAGACAATATAGAGTGTGCGGATGTGTTCGAGGAAAAGGAGAAGGTGGGGGAAGGGGATGAGGTCTTAGAGGATGTGCATCGGGGATGTAAGGCGGATGCAGAAGGCGAGATGGAGTGCATGGCGTTCGATGATTTGGAGGGCTTGATAGAACTGGGGAGGGGCGGACATCCAAGCGATGCTGGCATAACAGAGGATGGGGCGGATCAAGGATTTGTAGATGTGAAGGATGGTGGAAGGTGCAGAACCCACGTCCAGCTGGACCGGAGTTTCAGGAGGCAAAGGCGGTTGTGAGCTTGTTTTGGATTGGTAAGGAGATGGGGAGACCAGGTGAGTTGGTGGTCGAGTGTGAGGCCAAGGTATTTGAGGGTAGGAGTGAGGTGGATAGGATGGCCATAAATGGTGAGGTAGAAATCTTGGAGGCGGAAGGAGTGGGTGGTGCGGCCTATGATGATCGCCTGGGTCTTGGAGGGATTAACATGGAGGAACAACTGGTTACAACAACCGGTGAATTGGTCAAGGTGGGTTTGGAGGGCACGTTGGGACTGTTGAAGGATAGGATAAAGGGCTAGGAAGGCGGTGTCATCAGCGAACTGGAGAAGATGAACAGGAGGGGGAGGTTGGGGCACATCAGCAGTGTACAGGAGATAGAGGAGAGGGGGAAAGGACAGAACCTTGGGGCACGCCGGCAGAAGGGTACAAAGTACAGGAGTTGGAATTGTGGATAGTAACATAGGAGGGACGATGGGAGAGGAAGGAAGCAACGAGACGGACGAAGTTGATGGGGAGAGAATAGGTCTGAAGTTTGAAGAGGAGCCCGGGATGCCAGACACGGTCATAGGCTTTCTGGAGATCAAGGGAAACAAAGATAGTGGAGCGACGGGAGTTAAGTTGGAGGGAAAGAAGATTGGTAAGGTTAAGGAGCTGGTTGTCGGTGGAAAGGAAGGCCTCCTGTTGGGTAAGAGGAAGGAGACAGTGCTGGTTAAGGTGGCGGTGAATAGGGCGAGAAAGGATGGCTTCGAAGACCTTAGTAAACAGGGTCAGGCAGATTGGACGATAGGAAGAGGTATCAGAGGGGGGTTGGTTAGGTTTAGGTAACAGCAGGACATGGGAAGTCTTCCACAGGTTGGGGTAAAATCCAGTGGAGAGGAGGACATTGTACAAGGTAGCAAGGACAGACAGGAAGGATGGAGGGGATTCCTTGAGGTGACGGTAGGTGACACCATCATGACCAGGGGCTGTGTTGCGTTTGGATCGGAGGACAAGTGTGATGTCTTGTGCGGTGATGGGAGTGTTGATGTTTGAGGGGGCAACCGATCCATGTACTCTGGAAGCTAGAGGCGAGTGGGGGGACAGAGGTGTCTGTGCGGTCAAGGACAGTGGGGAAGAGGGAATAATCAAAATGGGGATCGTCAGGAATGGAGAAGACCTCAGATAGGTGGGAGGCAAAATGGTTAGCCTTACTGAGGTTGTCAGGAAAGGCATGTGGATGTCTGGCGCCAGTCCCAGCGTTTCTTTGCTGTAAGGAGGTTCCAGATATGTCGCTGTAATTGCCGATGGCAGGTGAGAATATCCTGGTCACGAGTGCGGAGGAAGGAGCGGTAGAGCCTGAGGGATTCACGCAGGAGGAGGACGACCTGTGGAGGAAGTGTAGGGCGGTGAGGGTGGATGAGTTTGGTAGGGACATGAGCCTCCATAGCATCAGTGATGGTCTTCTGAAGGAAGGAAGAGGCATGGGTGATGTCATCAGGGTGGTGAAAGGAGAGGGGGTGGCTTTCGACCTGTAAGGCAATGGATTCCCGGTAGGCATCCCAATTGGAACGGTAGTAGTCATAGACAGACTGGAGGGGCAGCTGGGCCGGCGGCTGCGAAGGACAGGAAGATGGTCACTACCGACAGGATCGAGGACAACAATGGTGATGCGACCAAGGAGGTAGGGGGAAGCAAGGATAACATCAGGGATGGAGTTACTTTCAGGACAGGTGTGCTGTGGGAGAGGAACAAGGTCACCATGGAGGGTGGCAAGGAACTGATGCCATCGCCGAAGGTTGGCAGGGTCACGGCTGTGGATGTTGAGGTCAGCAGCGATCACATACGTGGGGAAGGTACGGTCAACATGGGAAATGAAGTCAAAGGGGAGAGGAGCTGCGGGGAGGATATAGATAGCGGCACAGGTGACGGTGAGGGAGGGAAAAAATAGGCTGAGGAGACAATGTTCAGTCGGGTCATTGAGGACGGGGTTGTGGCCGGACAGGGAGATGTCAGAGGTGGCCTATAGCGACCCTGCCTCGGGCCAGGGGAAGGGGATTGGCAGTGAGGTGGGGTTGGAGGAAGGTTTCATTAAGGATGAAGGATTCAACCTGGTGGTG
The DNA here is from genome assembly GCF_023897955.1 of Schistocerca gregaria. Classification (NCBI taxonomy): domain Eukaryota; kingdom Metazoa; phylum Arthropoda; class Insecta; order Orthoptera; family Acrididae; genus Schistocerca; species Schistocerca gregaria. Next base: position 320,115,309 of record NC_064920.1, on the reverse strand, counting down.
GAAGAGGGTATGCATGAAGAGGTATTTGTTTGCAGGGAGGGAGCGAATGTTCAGGTAGAGGAGACGATACTGTTGACGTGCCAGGAGGTTGGAGGTGGGAAGGGTGCGGGAAGGGGAGAGAAGGGCTTAAAAGAGGGTGTTGATGCAGGTGAAGGTAAAGTGGGCCTGGTTGTGGGAGTACGTGGCGTAGGTGTTTAAGTAGAAAACAGAGCGAGCTGCAAGGGAAATCTGCTGGAGTGTGTGGGGGCGCTGGAAGGGGTGGATGTTGCGCAGGACGATGGTGAGGAACTGGATGATGTCTTCTGCTGTAGGGGGAGGGAATTGTTAGGGTGGATGGGTGGGTCAATGGGGCGAACGGGGACAGTGAGTTCAGGGTTGGTAGGAAGGGGCTTGGCTTTGCATTTGGAGGAATAGGTGGGGTGAGGTTCATTGCAGGTGTTGCAGGACGGGGGGGGGGGGGGGAGGCGAGGTTGGGACACTGTTTAATGAAGTGGGAGGCTTTACAATGGGTGCAGGTGGGTGGATTCTTGTAGTTTTTTCGTTGTACAGGAGGATTGAGGAGGGGAACGGGACGGGTCAACAGGGTAGCAGCAGTTGAAAATCAGGGCTCCCTGTGTGATGAGGTGGTTGATGGAGGAGGCGGACTCTGTAAAGATATGCATGAGGAAAGTAGGGCCAGAGGAGTTGTAAATACGGCGGCGGAGCGGACTTCCAGGGCGGGGTGGGCATTCAGTTCCGCCAATACCTCTGCCTCCGTGACCACAGGGCTGAGTTTTGTGATGACGGCTGTGAGAGTTGGTGGACGACGAGGCAGTTGGGGCTGACGAGGAGAGGAGGATGTAAGGAAAGGGGTGATGGATGCGTAGAACCCAAAGGTGATGTGGGGAAGGCGCGGGAGGAGATCAGTATGGAAGGAGGGAGAGGGAGACTTGATGAGAACAGCATCTCTGCAAGGGATAAGTTGGGTGTTGGGGGCATTGAGGATGTACCTCCAGATTTCAAGGGTGAGGGTGCGGGCATCCAGGAATTTCGGATCAGGGGCGGCTAGAACAAAGGTATACAGGGAGGGGGCTGGAGAGGAGGGAGGTGGGGTTGTATCTATAGCAGGGTCAGTGGGAGGGGGGTGGGCAGTGACTTTTTGGATGAAGTGGTAGAGGAGAGGTAGCCACTGGGCCGTTTGCAAGATTTTTGGCGGGTGAGGCCTCAGAGGAGGGATGAGGGACTGGATAGATGGGGACGTGGTGGGAAGCAGGGCCCTCCTGTGAGGCAGTAGCACCGGATGAGAGTTCAGGGCGCCCTGTCGCGGCGGCGACTGTGGCGCGGCGGGCGTTGACTCGGGCAGGGGAAGCAGTGGTATTGCAGGGGGAAGGGTGGGGGAAGTCGTCTCGGCGGGCAACAGGAGCTGGAGAGGGGGGTGGGACCAGGGGCAGAGGCAGGAGCAGGAGCAGCAGCAGGGGTAGGAGCGGGAGTGACATACAGGAGGGGATACAGTGATGGAGAGGAAGGAGGTAGATGGGGAGGAGACGGTGAGTAGGGGAGGTGGATGAGACGGGTTAATCGTAGAGGAAGCACCCCATGACGTTACAGTGGGAGCAGGTGAAGGGGAGGTGTAGATGATGGTGGTAGTTGGGGCGTCCATGACTGCAGGCAACAGCGAACACTGAGTGACGGCGGCAGCGGCGGCGGCAGAAGCGGCGAGCACCGAGAGGCGGCGACCAGGCGGGCAGCAGTGACGGCGTCCAGACGGGCAACAACGCGACAGGCGCGGTTGGGGCTCTTCCACGTCGAAGATACACCCTGAGAGTAGCCCAGGCAGTGCGAGAAGTGAGGGAATCCAACCCTCGAATCCACTGGACTAGATTTTTTTTCCTTTATTGTAATTTTAATCACCTCAATACAAGGTGGGCTGGCAGCAGCATATTACCCTGCTCTTCAGCCTTGAGTGGTACAATAACATGACATATAGGTGGCACAGACAATACAATAAAAATGGCGGGCAAAAAATGTAGATACAAAAAAACAGTAAACATGAAGCCGTTCACGCTGGATGAGAAAAACACTGACATTTGGTGACACAGCGCACATAACACGAATGACTGCGGCGACACACGTGAACGGTGGTGGCGTGACGGCGAATTGACACTGAACACAAAATGAAGACACACACGAGACACTGATGGCGATGATCTCCGGCGCGCGAATGTTCACTGAGCGTGTGCGAGTCCGGGGACCTGCCAAGGGAGGGGGAGGAGGAAGGGGAGTGGGACAGAGAGAGGGGAGGGCAGATGCCATGGGCAAGGGAGACAGGGGGAGGGGAGGAAAGAAAAAGGGGGGAGACCGGGGGAAGAGGGGTGGAGGTAGAGGACGGGGGAAAAGGAGAGAGAAGGGAGGGAGGGTGCCACATGGAGAGGCCACAGGAAGTGGGGGCGGGTAGGATCAAAGTTGATAGGAGGGGTAGATGGAGTGGAGGAGGACTTCATCAGGGAGGGGGAGCTGCCGGAAGCCACCTTGGGAGAGGGTAAGGAGGGTGGAGAGATGGAGACCGGGTGGGACGTGGGAATAGAGGCGCGGCAGCAGGCGGGGGTGTGAGAGGATGGGCGAGACAAGAGGGTGAGGAGGGTCGAGTTTGCGGGAGGTGTATAGGATCCGTATCCTTTCAAAGAAAAGGAGGAGGTGGGGGAAAGGAATGAGATCGTACAGGATCCGTTTGGGGGTGGGGAGATGGATGCGATAGGCGAGGCGGAGAGCATGGCGTTCAAGGATTTAAAGGGATTTATAAAAGGTAGCGGGGGCGGAGATCCAGGCCGGATGGGCGTAGCAGAGGAAAGGGCGGATGAGGGATTTATAGGAGTGGAGGATGGTGGAGGGGTACAGACCCCACGTACGGCCCGAAATGAGCTTGAGGAGGCAGAGTCGGGAGTATGCCTTGGCTTGGACTGTCCGGAAATGGGGGGTCCAGAAGAGGCGACGGTCGAGGGTGACGCCAAGGTACTTGAGGGGTGGAGTGAGGGCGACAGGACGGCCATAGATGGTGACATAGAAATCAAGGAGGCGGAAGGAAGGGGTGGTTTTGCCTACAATGGTAGCCTGTGTTTTGGAGGGATTGACCTTGAGCAACCACTGGTTGCACCAAGCGGTGAACCGGTCAAGATGGGATTAGAGAAGGTGTTGGGAGCGCTGCAGGGTGTGGGCAAGGGCAAGAAAGGCGGTATCATCGGCAAACTGGAGAAGGTGGACAGGGGATGACGACGGCGGCATGTCCGCCGTATACAAAAGGTACAGAAGGGGGGAGAGGACGGAGCCTTGGGGCACACCAGCAGAGGGGAAAACAGGTGTAGGAATCTGTGTTATGGATGGTGACGTAGGAAGGACGGCGGGAGAGAAAGGAGCCGATCAGACGGACGTAATTAATGGGAAGGGCGAAGGTTTGGAGCTTGTAGAAGAGACCGGAATGCCATACGTGGTCATAAGCACGTTCGAGGTCCAGGGAGAGGAAGATTGCAGAGCGACGGGAATTAAGCTGTTCAGAAAGGAGATGAGTGAGGTGAAGGAGAAGGTCGTCGGAAGAGAAGGATGGCCGAAAGCCACAATGGGTGATAGGAAGGAGGCAGTGCTGGCGGAGGCGGCGGGTGAGGATAGATTCCAGGACCTTGCTGAAACCGAGGTAAGGCTGATGGGACGGTAGGAAGTGACGGCAGACGGCGGTTTGCCAGGTTTAAGGACCATCAGGATACGGGAGGTTTTCCACAGGTCGGGGTAGTAACCGGTGGACAGGACTACATTGTAGAGCCTGGCCAAGGTGGAGAGGAAAGAGGCAGGAGCTTCGCGAAGGTGACGATAGGTGACACGATCGTGACCAGGAGCGGTATTGCGTTTCGTGCGGAGTGTAGCGATGAGATCCTGTGTATGCGATGATTGGGGCATTGAGGTCCATGTGTGTAATGTTGTCCAAGTAGTGGGAACCAGGTGCGAGGGGAGGGATAGAGGTGTCAGTTTGATCGCGGACATCTGGGAAGAGGGAGTAATGGAATTGGGGTCATCGGGGATGGAAAAGACATCAGACAGGTAGGAGGCAAAGTGATTGGCCTTACTAAGGGTGTCAGGGATGGGGTGATCATCATGGAGAAGAGGATAGTAGGGGGAGGGTTTAATTCTGGTAAGGCGAGGGAAAGAGGACCAGAACTTGGATGAGTTGATAGGGAGGGTAGCATTTAAACGGGTGCATGTCTATTGACAGTCCCGGCGTTTCTTGGCCGCGAGCAAATTACGAATTTCTCGTTGGAGTTGCCGGTGGCGTCGTAGTGTGTCCGGGTCACGCGTATGGAGGAAGGCACGGTAGAGACGGCAGGATTCATGGAGGAGGAGGAGGACGGCCTGTGGAGGTAAGGTAGGACGGTGGGGGTGGATAGCGATAGTAGGGACGTGGGCCTCCACACCCTCAGACAAGGTCTGCTGGAGAAAGGTGGCGGCATGGGTTACATCGGCAGGGCGACGGAAGGTGAAGGGGTGGAGAGGGTATCCCGGTAGGCATTCCAGTTGGCACGGGAATAGTTATGGACATACTTAGGGGGAGGGTCATGATGAGGGTTGGGGCGATGACTGTCTGAGACAGTGAGGAGAACAGGGAGATGATCGCTACCAATAGGGTCCAGGACATCCACTGTTATGCGACCAAGGAGGTTGGCGGAGGAAAGGACAGCATCAGGAGTGGAGTTGCAGCATCAGGAGTGGAGTTGGATTCGGGGCGGGTGTGCTGGGGGATGGGGATGAGGTCGCCTTGAAGGGAGGAGAGGAACTGATGCCACTGCCGTAGCTGGGCGGCGGAATGACTGTGGATGTTGAGGTCGGCGGCGATCACGTAGGAGAAGAAGGTACGGTCAACGTGGGAGAGGAAGTCGAAGGGAATAGGGGTAATGGTAAGGCCAGGGAAGAAGAGACTAAGGATCAGGTGTTCGGTGGGGTCGGGAAGGAGAGGTTGGAGCCGAACAGAGATCTGGCGGTGGTGACCAATGGCAACTCCACCACGCGCAATCGGGAGGGGATTATCAAAACGTTGGAGGAGGTATGGCGATGTGTGGACGGTGTGGTGGGTTTGGAGGAAGGTTTCATTGAGGAGGAACGTCCACATGGTGGGTGGCAAGGGTGTGCAGGAAGAGGCTCTTGTTGGCAGGAAGGGAGCGGATGTTGTTGAAAAGGATACGGTATTGTCGCGCCATGATAGGGATTTAGACAAGGGTGTCAAGGCGGGAGAAGGTGAAATGGGCCTGGTTGTTGGAGTAGGTGGCGTACATTTTCAGGTGGAAAACGGAACGGGCGGCGAGGGATACCTGTTGCAGGGTGTGGGGGCGCTGAAAGGGATGAACATTCTGAAGGACGATGGTGAGGAATCTGATGATGTCCTCAGCGGTAAGGGGTGGACAAAGGGAATTGCCGGGAGGGGTGGGGGCGTCCAAAGGGCGGACAGGAATGGTGAGCTCAGGAGTGGTAGGAGGGGGTCGGGCTTTACATTTCTGGGAGTAAGTGGGTTGAGGGAGGTTACAGGTATTACAGGAGGGGGGGGGGGGACTGGAGTTTGGGGCACTGCCTGAGAAAGTGGGCTTGCCTACAGTGTGGGCAAGTGGGGCCCTCGTGGCACTCAGATGTAGAGTGCGCATTATACCGCAAGTACCTCTGGCAGCGGAGGGATTGTAGAGGGAACGGGAAGGGTCAACTGGGTAGCGGTGTTGAAAGAGAAGGGTAGTCTCCTTCAGGAGACGGTCAATGGAGGGGGCGTGCTCGGAAAAGACCAGCATAAGGTGGGTGGGGCCAGCGGAGTTATGAATGCGGCAAACTGCACGCACCTCCAGATGAGGATGCGCCTTGAGCTCTGCCAACACCTCCTCCTCCGTGATCGCCGGACTAAGCCGAGTGATCACAGCGGTGAGGGTCGGCGGGCGACGCGGGGTTTGGGGTTGGCAGGAGGGAGATGGGGAAGGAGCAGGGGTGAGAGAGGCATTAGTCCCTAAGTGGGTGACAGGGATGCGGGAAAGGAGGTCCGTGTGGAGGGTAGGGCTGGGGGAGGAGACGAGCACCGAATCACGGCGAGGAGTAAGGAGGGAGATGGGGGCACCAGGAAAATTCTGGCGAAGGAAGAGGGTGAGGTTCCGGGCTTCAAGGAAGGAGGGATTAGGACGGGAGAGGAGGTAGCTGTAGGAGGTGGTGGAGGAGGATGAGGAGGGTGGGCAGGCGGGAAGACATCCATGGCATCATGAGTTGGGGAAGGGGGACGAGGCGGAGCCTTTTTGGGAGTAGAGGGGGCAGGGGTGCCACTGGGGCGCTTGACGGTGGTGGAGGAGGTGTGGGGGATGGGAAAGACTGGAATGTGGTGGGGAGCGGCAGGTCCCGGTGCTGGAGTCGGCGCCGGAGACGGTGAGGGTGACGGCGAAGGCGACGGTGATGATGATGGCGATGGTAGAGTCGAGCATGAGCTGTAGCTCTCCGGGCAACCACGCAAGCGGGGGCCGCAGAAACGGAAGTAGCAGGGGGAGGGAGGGGAGGTAAGGAATCGGAGGAGGCACGGGAGGGAGGAGCCGGGGATGGGGCGACAAATAGGGAGGGAGATGGGAGAGCGAGGAGTGGGGTGATGGACTGAGGGGGGAGTGATGCGGCACACCATGTGATAGTGGTGGCAGCGGATGAGGGGGCGGTGTAGATGATGGCAGTGGTGGTGGCTGTAGAGGAGCTGGTGTTGTTTGACATCATAATGAGAGGAGAAACACAGAACAAGACAAGGAAACAAACGAAAGACGGGCAGGGCGACGAGAGACACAGAGTACAAGGTGACGAAGAACGAAGGAGACTGGGGCGAAGGCCCCACTCCGCTGTCGCTGGCGGTGGGGGCGACCCGGTTGGCTGGCTGGTGGTGACGCCTCCGCTGCTGCTGCTGCTGCTGCTACTGGAGGCAGCTAGGACCACCGCTGGCTGCTGGCGGCGACCGGCGCTGGCGGGGACCGGCGCTGGCGGGCTGCTAGCGAGACCGCTACTGGCGAGGACCGCTGTTACCGGTAACCGCTGCTACCGGCAACCGCTGCTGGCTGCTGGCTGCCGGCTGCCGGCTGCCGGCCGCTCGCTCGCTGCTCATTGCTGGATGGATGGCTGGCTGGCTGGCTGGCTGGCTGGCTGGCTGGCTGGCACATGCAACACCTATCACTTCGATTGGTACCGCAACAGCACAATCGAAGGGCGGTATACAAGCGAATTACCGCCGGAGAATGATGGCTGGAGTAGGGCAGAGCGGTCCCTATATACGAATCCGGAGGGAGCGGCTATTGGCCGCTGTCTGCACGTGGCTCAGCGGTGGCGACCTCGCTGCGCGAGAGCCGCTGCGCGGAATAGCCGTCACGGAGGCGGAGCCCTCTATGGGCTGACCACGTCCATTTGTTCCGCCGCGTGTTCGACTTCCGCGGCGTAAGGTACTAGAGAAAAGATGTTATGTGGACATGTGTCCGGAAACGCTTAACTTCCATGTTAGAGCTCATTTTGGTTTCGTCCACCTACGCTCAATGGAGCACGTTATCATGATTTCATATGGATACTCTACCTGTGCTGCTAGAACATGAGCCTTTACAAGTACGACACAACATGTGGTTCATGCACGATGGAGCTCCTGCACATTTCAATCGAAGTGTTCATATGCTTCTCAACAACAGATTCGGTGACCGATGGATTGGTTGAGCCTCACCACTTCCATGGCCTCCACGCTCTCCTGACCTCAACCCTCTTGACTTTCATTTATGGGGTCATTTGAAAGCTCTTGTCTACGCAACCCCAGTACCAAATGTAGAGACTCTTCGTGCTCGTATTGTGGACGGCTGTAATACAATACGCCATTCTCCAGCGCATCAGGGATTCCATGCGACGGAGGGTGGATGCATGTATCCTCGCTAACGGAGGACATTTTGAATATTTCCTGTAACAAACTGTTTGAAGTCACGCTGGTACGTTCTGTTACTGTGTGTTTCCATTCCATGATTAATGTGAAGAGAAGTAATAAAATGAGCTCAAACATGGAAAGTAAGCATTTCCGGACACTTGTCCACATAACATATTTTCTTTCTTTGTGTGTGAGGAATGTTTCTTGAAAGTTTGGCCGTACCTTTTTGTAACACCCTGTATAATAGCTTGTTATCAATAATGACAAGTATTGCAGTGATTTGTCAGATCGATGTATTTTTGTGTAACATATGGGAAAAAAACTACACCACTTTTCTCCCCATTATTGTGATTTATTTCGATTTATTGATTATTTTTTTAAAGCGAATCACTCGCTCTGAAGCATTAGTTAACCTTTCTTCATTAAATATTGTCATATATGAAAATAACGAGACCAACTTGTGATTAGAAACAACTAACATACTAGTCCATTAAATTTCGGGCCTGCAGCAGCGCAAAAGAACTTCTTCGGCCGCTGTCGTCCGCGTGTCGTCCGGCCATCCTCAGACTGACAAGATGCCAAGTGCGGCCTTATATGCTCCACCGCAGCGGTACTACGCATGTGGGTCACAGACGCTGGTCAGCGACAAAGAAATACGCTTAGATATGTGCCGTCTGCGGCAAAAGCGTACAGACATTTGATTCGCTTATCGGTGTATGTTCGGCGGCGGTGGCGCCATGTCGACTTCTCTGCAGTTTAATTACTCGAAGAGCCAGATTACATGCTTTGTCCAAATTAAAACCATTATCTCTATTTATTAAATTATTAGCTAATCTAATCTGTACAGCTTCCTTGAAGACAGAATCCCAAAAGGAATAGGTAGATATTAAAATCTTCACATCAGTGCCCTGTATCAATACAATGTTCGGCCATATCAATACAATGTTCGGCCACAGCTGACTTGTCTGGCTGTGATAAGCGTGTGTGTCTTCGATGCTCCACACATCTCTCATGAATGATGCGAGATGTTTGACCTACGTATGACTTCTCACAATTTCCGCAAGGAATCTGATATACACCCGTTTTACGGAGCAGTAAATCGTCCTTTACAGAGCCGAGTAAAGGTGCAATCTTCGGGGTCGGCCGGAAGATCACCTTAACACAGTGTTTCTCAAGAATATGGCCTATCTTCGAGGATAGAGCACCCACATAGGACAAAAACGCACTTGATCTGAAGGAATTACTATCTTCTTCCCCATCACATGCCAGCATTCTAGGTTTTACAATGAACTATTTGAATCAGTTAATGCAGAACAGGGAATCAGCGATCATAAAGCGGTTACTGCGTCGATGATTTCAGCCGTAAATAGAAATATTAAAAAAGGTAGGAAGATTTTTCTGTTTAGCAAAAGTGACAAAAAGCAGATTACAGAGTACCTGACGGCTCAACACAAAAGTTTTGTCTCAAGTGCAGATAGTGTTGAGGATCAGTGGACAAAGTTCAAAACCATGGTACAATATGCGTTAGATGAGTATGTGCCAAGCAAGATCGTAAGAGATGGAAAAGAGCCACCGTGGTACAACAACCGAGTTAGAAAACTGCTGCGGAAGCAAAGGGAACTTCACAGCAAACATAAACATAGCCAAAGCCTTGCAGACAAACAAAAATTACGCGAAGCGAAATGTAGTGTGAGGAGGGCTATGCGAGAGGCTTTCAATGAATTCGAAAGTAACGTTCTATGTACTGACTTGGCAGAAAATCCTAAGAAATTTTGGTCCTATGTCAAAGCGGTAGGTGGATCAAAACAAAATGTCCAGACACTCTGTGACCAAAATGGTACTGAAACAGAGGATGACAGACTAAAGGCCGAATTACTAAATGTCTTCTTCCAAAGCTGTTTCACAGAGGAAGACTGCACTGTGCTTCCTTCTCTAGATTGTCGCACAGTTGACAAAATGGTAGATATCGAAGTAGACGACAGAGGGATAGAGAAACAATTAAAATCGCTCAAAAGAGGAAAGGCCGCTGGTCCTGATGGGATACCAGTTCGATTTTACACAGAGTACGCGAAGGAACTTGCCCCCCTTCTTGCAGCGGTGTACCGTAGGTCTCTAGAAGAGCGAAGCGTTCCAAAGGATTGGAAAAGGGCACAGGTCATCCCCGTTCTCAAGAAGGGACGTCGAACAGATGTGCAGAACTATAGACCTATATCTCTAACGTCGATCAGTTGTAGAATTTTGGAACACGTATTATGTTCGAGTATAATGTCTTTTCTGGAGACTAGAAATCTACTCTGTAGGAATCAGCATGGGTTTCGAAAAAGACGATCGTGTGAAACCCAGCTCGCGCTATTCGTCCACGAGACTCAGAGGGCCTTAGACACGGGTTCACAGGTAGATGCCGTGTTTCTTGACTTCCGCAAGGCGTTTGACACAGTTCCCCATAGTCGTTTAATGAACAAAGTAAGAGCATACGGACTATCAGATCAATTGTGTGATTGGATTGAGGAGTTCCTAGATAACAGAACGCAGCACGTCATTCTCAATGGAGAGAAGTCTTCCGAAGTAAGAGTGATTTCAGGTGTGCCGCAGGGGAGTGTCATAGGACCGTTGCTATTCACAATATACATAAATGACCTGGTGGATGACATCGGAAGTTCACTGAGGCTTTTTGCAGATGATGCTGTGGTGTATCGAGAGGTTGCAACAATGGAAAATTGTACTGAAATGCAGGAGGATCTGCAGCGAATTGACGCATGGTGCACGGAATGGCAATTGAATCTCAATGTAGCGAAGTGTAATGTGATGCGAATACATAGAAAGATAGGTCCCTTATCATTTAGCTACAAAATAGCAGGTCAGCAACTGGAAGCAGTTAATTCCATAAATTATCTGGGAGTACGCATTAGGAGTGATTTAAAATGGAATGATCATATAAAGTTGATCGTCGGTAAAGCAGATGCCAGACTGAGATTCATTGGAAGAATCCTAAGGAAATGCAATCCGACAACAAAGGAAGTAGGTTACAGTACGCTTGTTCGCCCAATGCTTGAATACTGCTCAGCAGTGTGGGATCCGCACCAGGTAGGGTTGATAGAAGAGATAGAGAAGATCCAACGGAGAGCAGCGCGCTTCGTTACAGGATCATTTAGTAATTGCGAAAGCGTTACGGAGATGATAGATAAACTCCAGTGGAAGACTCTGCAGGAGAGACGCTCAGTAGCTCGGTACGGGCTTTTGTTGAAGTTTCGAGAACATACCTTCACCGAAGAGTCAAGCAGTATATTGCTCCCTCCTACGTATATCTCGCGAAGAGACCATGAGGATAAAATCAGAGAGATTAGAGCCCACACAGAAGCATACCGACAGTCCTTCTTTCCACGTACAATACGAGACTGGAATAGAAGGGAGAACCGATAGAGGTACTCAGGGTACCCTCCGCCACACACCGTCAGGTGGCTTGCGGAGTACGGATGTAGATGTAGATGTAGAATGCTCTACGAATGTGTTGCAGAGAAAATCCATTCGGTTTAAAAATGATCTTGAGGTATGTGAGCTCTTCTTGGAAATTATCTTTATCCGATATACAGTGCGCCCTATCCACTAGGAGGATCAGAAGGTCCCAGTCTTATCAGGTTCAATAAAAAAATATTATTTCCTATTTACTTCAAAGACAGGGAGAGGAATTCATAAACAAATATATTGTACTTACATAATATCTCAAAGTAGAAGACGATCAAATGGAATTTATGTTTCCAGTGTCACACTTTATTTGCCTCATAGCGTGTGAAGGATTTCAAAATTTCTGTGGAGACACTTTACACACGTGATGCAAGAGAAAGGGATGGCTGCCAGCTCCGCCTTAACCCAGTCTTGAGATAAATGACAAGGAGGTTGACAAGATCGACTGCGAAAAAAGGTTTAAAAAACACACACATACTTGTCCTCTTTCGCTTTGTTTGCGTTTCATCCATTAATCTCAAATCACTTTGGTCTCTCATCATACAATTTTTTTTCGCCATTGTAGTTTGCTACGTGTAACGGAAATACTTTACAAAAATTTAGTTTCAACACAGGACGAAAATTAAAAGCCCTGTGGTTCGAATCGATTGTCGAACAAGTTACGGATTAGCTGAAGAATAAATTAGGCGTAAAGTATCAGACATAACATTTATTCATACACACATCAAAAAAGTTTAGCATCGCCTCGGTTCCGAGAGTTCCGGAACCTGTACAGAAAAATGGAATAGAGATCAACATAAACATAATTTCTGCCCTTTTTATTGCTCATGAAAACCACACGTTGCATGTTGTACAACTATATAGCGAGACCTTCAGAGGTGGTGGTCCAGATTGCTGTACACACCGCTACCTCTAATACCCAGTATCACGTCCTCTTGCTTTGATGCATGCCTATCTTTGTCGTGACATACTATCCACAAGTTCATCAAGGCTTTGTTGATCCAGATTGTCCCACTCATCAACGGTGATTCGGCGTAAGTCCCACAGAGTGGTTGATGAGTCACGTCGCCCATAAACAGACCTTTCCAATCGATCCCAGGCATGTTCGATAGGGTTCATGTCTGGAGAACATGCCGACCACTCTACTCGACCGATGTCGTTATCCTGAAATAAGTCATTCCTGAGACGTGCAAGATGTGGGCGCGAATTGTCGTCCACGAAGACGAATGCCTCGTCAATATGCTGCCGATATGGTTGCACTATCGGTCGGAGGATGGCATTCAAGTATCGTACGGCCGTTAAAGCGCCTTCCATGACCACCAGTGGCGTACGTCGGCCCCACATAATGCCACAACAAAACAGCAGGGCACCTTATTGCACTCGCTGGACAGTGTGTCTAAGGCGTTCAGCCTGACCCGGTTGCCTCCAAACACGTCTCCGACGATTGTCTGGTTGAAGACATATGCGACACAGATCAGTGAAGAGAACGTGATGGCAACCCTGAGCGGTCCATTCGGTATGTTGTTGGACCCATCTGTACCGCGCTGCATGGTGTCGTGGTTGCAAAGATGGACCTCGCTATGGACGTCGGGAGTGAAGTTGCGGATCATGCAGCCTGGTGCGCACAGTTTGAGTCGTAACACGACGTCCTGTGGCTGCACAAAAGCATTATTCAACATGGTGGCGTTGCCGTCAAGATTCCCTCGAGCCATAATCCGTAGATAGCGGTCATCCACTGTAGTAGTAGCCCCTGGGCGGCCTGAACGAGGCATTTCGTCGACAGTTCCTATCTCTCTGTACTCCTCCATGTCTGAACGGTATCGCTTTGGTTCACTCCGAGACGCCTGGACACTTCCCTTGTTGAGAGCCCTTCCTGGCATAAAGTAAGAATGCGAATGCGATCGAACCGCGGTATTGATCATCCAGGCATGGCTGAACTACAGACAACACGAGCCGTGTACCTCCTTCCTGGTGAAATGACTAGAACTGATCGGCTCTCGAACTCCCTTCGTCTAATACGTGTTGTTCATGCATGGTTGTTTACATCTTTGGGCGAGTTTAGTGACTTCTCTGAACATTCTGTAATACAATATCGACAGTTAACGTCTGTCGTCAGGAGTTCTGGGGACCTGAATGATGCTAAACTTTTTTGATGTGTGTATTATGACACAACATTAGAGCGAATTATTTCGAAAACCTCCTTCCTAAGGTGAGAAACAGATCTGCTAAAAGTGTTCTGAGCAGCCTTGTTCTCCATAAATTTATGAGAAAGGGAAAAGCTAGTGTTAGTGTAAAGCAGTCGTATAGATTTTGTTTGCAAAGCGAAATAGCAGTCAGACTAAGTAAAAAACACAACTGAAATAAATAAAGTTGATTTCTTTGTCTTAGCCTTGAACTAATTCTGTACGATCACTCTGGTAGAAGTGCTTCCCTACAGTGGGTTTGGAGCGAGCTGGAAACAGGAGTGCACGCTCTGCCTTGTTGACGTAACGCCCAAAACGCGTCTAGTCCTGCGCTGCACAGCCACAGTAAGCGGCGGATCGATAAACCACGGACCAAATACAGTGCTAAGAAGATATTGTGTAACGCGAAGTATCGTAAAATGCATTTGAATCTAAACTGTAATGTGGGGCTGAGCTTAATGTTTGAGACAAGTGTAATGTAGAGCTCATATGCGAACGATCGAACGCGTAACACTCTTGTATCTATCGGGAGTAACAGATATTAAAATTGTAGTTATTAGGACTTGTGAGTAAGCAGGACAAAGTGAATTCCTGTCATGGTGTTTACTGAACGAAATTAGGATTGTTAAGATAAGTTAAATTTGAAACTGGAACAAATCCAGTCGATGTGAGACGCCACTGAAATTGAAACTATGAGAAATTTCACACTGGCCTGCCTTATCCATTACAATGATCCAATAAAACCGAAAATCGAAAACCAACAAGCTATAAAAGCATGTTCAAAATGTATGGAAATATTCTGTTAATGTCACATTAATTAGTGTATCTTGGATTTTTATTTTGTTTACCAACATATTAAGTTTTCAGTATGAAGCAGGAATTTGAGACATTATCATTACTATATTTCAGTCTTGATGTGATACTGACTTCTGAAATTGGCACTCAAAGACAGAAGGAAAAATTCGTTGAGTCTTTATGTCATTTTGTTTGTGCGCAGAATACCCCAGAACGGAAGGCCAATTATTCCAGGGTGTGGAGGGGGGTGGGGGGGAGGGATGACAGGAACGTTCATTTAGACATTTTCTCTATTCATAGTGGTAACCGAGATGAACGCTTCTAAACGTTTATTACCGATCTAACTTTATCATAAAATGTAGCTCTTCATTCATATAAATTTGAGTTTAAAGGTTGAAGTTTTCGCAGGTTATTTTCTTTCATAATCAATATTTTTTAATTCAATGTATGAATTAATTCCATGACGAATTACGAGCTGCAGCCAAACATTACTAATTCACACAATTTTCAAGATATTTACTAAAACACTACAAATAAAAAAGAGATTATTCCTGCTTTGACGTCCTAAGTGCCCGCATGTCTTAATTTAACTGTAAGCGTTATTATTTCATTGGACCTGATCAGTTATCACAACTACACTACTGGCCATTAAAATTGCTACACAACGAATATGAAGTGCTACAGGTGCGAAATTTAACCGACAGGAAGAAGATGCTGTGATATGCAAATGATTAGTTTTTCAGAACATTCACACAAGGTTGGCGCCGGTGGTGACACCTACAATGTGCTGACATGAGGAAAGTTTCCAACCGATTTCTCATACACAGACCGGCGTTTCCTGGTGAAGCGTTGTTGTGAAGCCTCGTCTAAGGAGGAGAAATACGTACCATCACGTTTCCGACTTTGATAAAGGTCGGATTGTAGCCTATCGCGATTGCGCTTTATCGTATCGCGACAGTGCTGCTCGCGTTGGTAGAGATCCAATTACTGTTAGCAGAATATGAAATCGATGGGTTCAGGAGGGTAATACGGAACGCCGTGCTGGATCTCAACGGCCTCGTATCACTATCAATCGAGATGACAGGCATCTTATCCGCATGGCTGTAACGGATCGTGCAGCCACGTCTCGATCCCTGAGTCAACACATGGGGACGTTTGCAAGACAACAACCATCTGCACGAACAGTTCGACGACGTTTCCAGCAGGATGGACGATCAGCTCGGAGATCATGGCTGCGGTTACCCTTGACGCTGCATCACAGGCAGGAGCGCCTGCGATGGTGTACTCAAAGACGAACCTGTATGCACGAATGGCAAAACGTCACTTTTTTCGGATAAATCCAGCTTCTGTTTACAGTATCATGATGGTCGCATCCGTATTTGGCGACATCGCGGTGAACGCACATTGGAAGCGTGTATTCGTCATCGCCATACTGGCGTATCACCCTGCGTGATGGTATGGGGTGGCTTTGGTTACACATCTCGATCACCTCTTGTTCGCATTGACGGCGCTTTGGACAGTGGACGTTACATCTGAGATGTGTTACGACCCGTGGCTCTATCCTTCATTCGATCCCTGCGAAACCCTGCATTTCGGCAGGATAATACACGACCGCATGTTGCAGGTCCTGTACGGGCCTTTCTGGATACAGAAAATGTTCGACTGCTGGCCTGGCCAGCACATTTCCAGATCTCTCACCAACTGTAAACGTCTGGTCAATGGTGGCCGAGCAACTGGCTCGTCACAATACGCCAGTTACTACTCTTGATGAACTGTGGTATCGTGTTGAAGCTGCATGGGCAGCTGTACCTGTACATGCCGTCCAAGATCTGTTTGACTCAATGCCCAGGCGTATAAAGGCCGTTACTACGGCCAGAGGTGGTTGTTCTGGGTACTGATTTCTGAGGATCTATGCACCTAAATTGCGTGAAAATGTAATCACATGTCAGTTCTAGTATAATATATTTGTCGAATGAATACCCATTTATCATCTGCATTTCTTCTTGGTGTAGCAATTTTAATGGTCAGTAGTGTATTTATGTGCCGTTGACGTAAATCTCTTTGTCCGCTAACATTACTTCACAATATTTTGCCTGGTTAAGCACTTGCATTATCCATGGGTATGTACAGGAGGTGGACAAAAATACGGAAACACCGTATGCACGTTTGAACAAAAATGCAGACGCTAACCAAGTGCAGGTTGCTCTGTTACATTTGACCACGAACGATTCCTGTGCAGTGCCTTCAGTACATTACAAGTGTCAGTTGTGGTCAGAGCTGTGTTCTGTGTGGCTGTGAGTGCGTTGTGCCGGAGCTAAGAGAATCCGAACGTGGGCAAATGGTTGGTGTTCGTATGGTGAGGGCCTCCGTAACCAAGGGAGTCAAAGAGTTTGGTGATTCAACAGGCACTTTATCGAAGAGTCACACCGAATACAAGAAAAGCGGGAAAACATCATCCGATAAGTCATAACGGGGACGAAAATATGTTGAATGATAACGACGGGCGGTCATTGAAGAAACATTGTGAAGAGAAGTAAGAGAAACTTACTGCAGAATTGAATGTCGCACTCGGGAAACCTGTCAGCACCAAAATAACACGGGCTCCCGTGAGCAGGAAACTGCGCAGCGAGTTGGAATTGCAAACCAACTCCTCATTGATGCAGATGCCTGTAACGAGAAAACGTGTTACTGTAATCATAAAACCTGGACGATGAAGCAATAGAAGAAAGTCATTTGGTCGGATGAGTGTTTTTGTGTTCCTTCACATGGTTCTCAGCTTCTGCCCGAGTTTACTTCCGGAGAGTGTGTCATGGCCGGGGTTTCGTGATGGTGCAGCATAGTAGTTCATCCTCCCATGGCTGCTCTGCAAGATCACAATACTGCCAAAGCTTTTGTGACAATTTTAGGTGCTATAGACTATCCCACGCTACAATGTTTTTCCCCAACGGTGATGCTGCGTTCCAAGACGACAGGGTACCTGATAACACAGTTCGCATCGTCCAGAACTGGTTTTGTGAGCACGAGGATGAACTGCCGCACATGCCCTGGCCACTGCAGCACCAGACCTCAATGTTACTGAGCCTTCGTGGTCTGCCTTGGAGAGAAGGGTGAGAGATCGCTATTCACCTCCACCATGGTGGAAGGTATTTTGAATGACAACGAACTTCGTGCACCGTGCTGGACATCGTAATGCGTAGTGTTTTTGATTTCTCCATATTTTTCTCGACTTCCTGTAAAAACATCGATGAGCCAGAACATTGTGATCGCTGTGAAACTTGTTTATATAAATGAGTGTGGCTGTACTCAAAATTCTGAATGACTGACAAGATGAAACTTCAACGTTATTTGATTCTGAAACAGCTGAGTAAAACTGAACGTACTGAGCCTCCTTTCTCTTTTCTTATCATGTCAACCACCCCCATGAACCATAGACATTGCCGTTGGTGGGGAGGCTTGCGTGCCTCAGCGACACAGATAGCCGTACCGTAGGTGCAACCACAACGGAGGGGTATCTGTTGAGAGGCCAGAGAAACGTATGGTTCCTGAAGAGGGGCAGCAGCCTTTTCAGTAGTTGCAGGGGCAACAGTCTGAATGATTGACTGATCTGGCCTTGTAACATTAACCAAAACGGCCTTGCTGTGCTGGCACTGCGAACTTCTGAAAGCAAGGGGAAACTACAGCCGTAATTTTTCCCGAGGGCATGCGGCTTTATTGTATGGTTAAATGTTGATGGCGTCCTCTTGGGTAAAATATTCCGGAGTTAAAATAGCCCTCATTCGGATCTCCGGGCGCGGACTACTCAAGAGGACGTCGTTATCAGGAGAAAGAAAACTGGCGTTCTACGGATGGGAGCGTGGAATGTCAGATCCCTTAATCGGGCAGGTAGGTTAGAAAATTTAAAAAGGGAAATGGATAGGTTAAAGTTAGATATAATGGGAATTAGCGAAATTCGGTGGCGGGAGGATCAAGACTTTTGATCAGGTGAATACAGGGTTATAAATACAAAATCAAATAGGAGTAATGCAAGAGTAGGTTTAATAATGAATAAAGAAATAGGAGTTCGGGTAAGCTATTACAAACAACATAGTGAATGCATTATTGTGGCCAAGATAGACACGAAACCCTACACCTACTACAGTAATAACAGTTTATATGACAACTAGCTCTGCAGATGACGAAGAAATTGATGAAATGTATCATGAGATATAAGAAATTATTCCGATAGTGAAGGGAGACGAAAATTTAATAGTCATGAGTGATTGGAATTCGAGCGTAGGAAAAGGGAGAGAAGGAAACATAGTAGGTCAGTATGGATTTGGGCTGAGAAATGAAAGAGGAAGCCGCCTGATAGAATTTTGCGCAGAGCATAACTTAATCATAGCTAACACTTGGTTCAAGAATCATGAAAGAAGGTTGTATACATGGAAGAACCCTGGAGATACTAGAAGATATCAGATAGATTATATAATGGTAAGACAGAGATTTAGGAACCAGGTTTTAAATTGTAAGACATTTCCAGGGGCAGATGTGGACTCTGAACACAATCTATTGGTTATGAACTGTAGATTAAAACTGATGAAACTGCAAAACGGTGGGAATTTGAGGAGATGGGACCTGGATAAACTGAAAGAACCAGAGGTTGTAGAGAGTTTCAGGAAGAGCATAAAGGAACAATTGACTAGAATGGGGGAAAGAAATACAGTAGAAAAAGAATGGATAGCTTTGAGGGATGAAGTGGTGAAGGCAGCAGAGGATCAAGTAGGTAAAAAGACGAGGGCTAGTAGAAATCCTTGGGTGACAGAAGAAATACTGAATTTAGTTGATGAAAGGAGAAAATATAAAAATGCATTAAATGAAGCAGGCAAAAAGGAATACAGATGTCTCAAAAATGAGATCGACAGGAAGTGCAAAATGGATAACCAGGGATGGCTAGAGGACAAATGTAAGGATGTGGAGGCATATCTCACTAGGGGTAAGATAGATACTGCCTACAGGAAAATTAAAGACACCTTTGGAGAAAGGAGAAATACTTGTATAAATATCAAGAGCTTTGATGGAAACCCAGTTCTAAGCAAAGAAGGGAAAGCAGAAAGGTGGAAGGAGTATATATAGGGTATATACAAGGCCGAAGTACTTGAGGACAATGTTATGGAAATGGAACAGGATGTAGATGAAGATCAAATGGGAGATACGATACTGCGTGAAGAGTTTGACAGAGCACTGAAAGACTTGAGTCGAAACCAGGCCCCTGGAGTAGACAACATTCCATTAGAACTACTGACAGCCTTGGGAGAGCCAGTCCTGACAAAACTCTACCATCTGCTAAGTAAAACCTATGAGACAGGCGAAATACCTTCAGACTTCAAGAAGAATATAATAATTCCAATCCCAAAGAAAGCGGGTATTGAGAAATGTGAAAATTACCGAACTATCAGTTTAATAAGTCACAGCTGCAAAATCCTAACATTAATTCTTTACAGACGAATGGAAAAACTGGTAGAAACTGACCTCGGGGAAGATCAGTTTGGATTCCGTAGAAATATCGGAACACGTGAGGCAATACTGACCCTACGACTTATCTTAGAAGTTAGATTAAGAAAAGGCAAACCTACGTTTCTAGCATTTGTAGACTTGGAGAAAGCTTTTGACAATGTTGACTGGAATAACCTCTGTCAGATTCTGGAGGTGGCAGGGGTAAAATACAGGGAGCGAAAGGCTAATTACAATTTGTACAGAAACCACATGGCAGTTGAAAGAGTCGAGGGACATGAAAGAGAAGCAGTGGTTGGGAAGGGAGTGAGATAGGGTTGTAGCCTCTCCCCGATGTTATTCAGTCTGTATATTGAGCAAGCAAAAAAGGAAACAAAAGATAAATTCGGAGTAGGTATTAAAATCCATGGAGAAGAAATAACAATTTAAGGTCCGCCGATGACATTGTAATTCTGTCAGAGACAGCAAAGGACTTGGAAGAGCAGTTGAACGGAATGGACAGTGTCTTGAAGGGAGGATATAAGACGAACATCAACAAAAGCAAAACGAGGATAATGGAATGTAGTCGAATTAAGTTGGGCGATGCTGAGGGAATTAGATTAGGAAATGAGACACTTAAAGTAGTAAAGGAGTTTTGCTATTTGGGAAGCAAAATAACTGATGATGGTCGAAGTAGAGACGATGTAAAATGTAGACTGGCAATGGCAAGGAAAGCGTTTCTGAAGATGAGAAATTTGTTAACATCGAGTATAGATTTAAATGTCAGGAACTCGTTTCTGAAAGTATTTGTATGGAGTGTAGCCATGTATGGAAGTGAAATATGGACGATAAATAGTTTGGACAAGAAGAGAATAGAAGCCTTTGAAATGTGGTGCTACAGAAGAATGCTGAAGATTAGATGGATAGATCACATAACTAATGAGGAGGTATTGAATAGAATTGGGGAGAAGAGGAGTTTGTGGCACAGCTTGACAAGAAGAAGGGATCGGTTGGTAGGACATGTTCTGAGGCATCAAGGGATTACCAATTTAGTATTGGAGGGCAGCGTGGAGGGTAAAAATCGTAGAGGGAGACCAAGAGACAAATACACTAAACAGATTCAGAAGGATGTAGGCTCCAGTACGTATTGGGAGATGAAGAAGCTTGCACAGGATAGAGTAGCATGGAGAGGTGCATCAGACCAGTCTCAGGACTGAAGAGCACAACAACAAAAACATCATTTCAACACTGACCCATAACATTCTAGCGTAACACAATGTGACTGCTCTAAAATAATTACAACTTGACTTCAAATAATTAATTGAAAAGCATGGTCCTGACTAAAAAGAAATCTTAACAATAACCTATACATTTCATTAAGCACTTACCTCACAAAAATCTTCATTACGCGAACTACTGCAGTACAGCGAGGGTCACTACTGCCAGATAAATGAAAGATTCTAACTACTAAAGCCACTAACTGCTAATGGGCATGTTATTAGCAAAGGAAAGATTTTATTGCAAACCAAAAAATGTATTTTTTACCTTAATAGCCGGCCGGTGTGGCCGTGCGGTTCTAGGTGCTTCAGTCTGGAACCGCGTGACCCCTTCAGTCGCAGGTTCGAATCCTGCCTCGGGCATGGATGTGTGTGACGTCCTCAGGTTATTTACGTTTAAGTAGTTCTAAGTTCTAGGGAACTGATGACCACAGATGTTAAGTCCCATAGTGCTCAGAGCCATTTGAACCATTTTTTACCTTAATAATTTGACGTCCAGTTCAAACACGAATATAAATCGTCATTGACATCTTGTGCAAAGATATATAATAATGAATAACATTCAATCTCCAAGTCGAACATGTACAGATTGTTAACCTGCGCTAACACCTCAGAACTCTACCCTCCATCAATGCTGACTTCTCACATCTAACATCCAGTAGTGCTGGTTGTTCACCTCCAACTTCCCAACAGTACTTCCATCACTGCTGGCGATAACTTCCACCTGCCAACACTAATGGCGATTAACTTGCAACAACGAGTCCGTCCAGCCACAGAGTCTCTTACAAAGGAAGCACAGTCAGAGATCCAATGCAAAGCGCTACACAGCGCTGGTAACACAGAAGCTGCCCACTTACAACTGTCCTCCTCTGAATGCCGCCTGGTAAGGAAAGTGTGTAAGCGAAACGAATGGGGAATTATTCTAGAGAGGATACGGGACGATAATGGGGAAATCCACTGATATGGCACTTTCACGAAGGACAGATTCTTTTCGCACAGCGCCTGGGAATGAGTATCTGGGAAATGGCGACCTGCTCGGTTGTTAGCGTGCTACAGCGGTGTCCATCTGTGGGAAGTGGTTGAAGGGCGGTAAAATCACGAGAAGGCTGCAAGGTGTTGGTCGTCCATTCCTCATAACAGAATGTGGAGATCAGAGGCTTTCTCCCTCTGTAAAAGAGGACAGAAAGCAACCTATGGCAAATCTGGCGACAAAGGACAATACTGGTGCAGATACAAATGTTCCGGAGCACACTGCTCAGCGCGCATTGTTGAACACAGGGCTCCGCAGCAGATGACGCCTTCGTGTTCGCATGTTGATCCAACAATATCGTCAGTAACGATTGCAATGCTTACTGGATCATAGTGATTGGACCGTGGTTCAATGGAAACCTGTCCCCTAGTCATATACGACGGTCGCCCACAAAGTAAGTACCGTTTGGTTATATGAAACAAACGTGTACAGACAGAAAAAATATTTATTGTATAAAATCTAAAGCTGTTAAACTACTTTTCTACATAGCTTCCGAAATTGTGTAGGAACTTGTCATAGAGTGGTACAACTTTTTGTATGTCTTTTTCATAGGTTGCCGCCTGTGTATTCAACCATGTGGTAACGTGTTCTTTCAGCTCGTCATCATCATTGAAGCGTTGACCACCAAGGAGGTGGTGTAAGAAGAGATGAAAGTCGCTAGGAGCGAGGTCCGGGATGTACGGAGGATGATCAAACGCTTCCCAGTGGAATTCCCGTAAGAATTGTTTGGTCACATTCGCCGTGTGAGGTCAGGAATTTTCGTGGAAAAAACAACACCTTTCGACAGTAATCGTCGGCGCTTGTTCTGTAATGCGCTGCGCAATTTCTTAATGGTCTCACAATAACCATGTGCATCGATTGTTTGGCCTCGTGGTAAGAAATCAGTCAGCAAAATGCCTTTTCTTTCCCAACAAACCGTGCACATGACTTTTCGATATGTCAAGATCTGCTTAGGCTTAACCTTCGATTGGGATGAAGTGTGCCTCCATTCCAGTGACTGCCGTTTTGTTTCAGGGGTGTCGTACGATACCCAAGTTTCATCCCCCGTGACTATCCGAGAAAGAAAACCATCGCCCATCCGTTGTTTTTTGTGATCAGTAAGAATTTTGGGTACCCAACGTGAGAAAAGTTTTCGAAATTTGTTTTTCAGTAACAGTTTCATGAATTAGCGATCGTGAGATTTGCGGAACTTCCATAGCAAGGGCACTAAGTGTAATCTTACGGTTGCGCTTAATCTTCTCTTCGTTTGTGTGAACCAGTTCATCAGTAACCACAGACGGGCCTCCACTTCTTTCTTCATCGTGCACTTGATCGCGTCGTTCATTGAACAGTCTGACCCATCTTCTAACCATTGAATCACTCATAGCATTTTGTCCGTAAACCTTTGCATTTAGGACACGAATCATAGGTCTGATTTCACACGCGTCGGCATTGTCAATTACGGCTGACATGATAAAGAAGCACTACAAAGCACACTTCGGCAGCAGCGATCTGAAAATGGCGTACATGTCTTCTCCTTGAGTCAGGGTAACTGCCGCGCATGCTCGGAACTGCGATCGTAGCGCTGGTTACACCGGGCGGATAGTCGTGTCGCGACTTGCCCTCATCCGCGTGGACCACTGCTCGAAATATGCAACACACCACAGACGCTATTGGGAACCTACACTTGCGCTTCTACCGGACCTGTGGTGGTGACCGAAGGCGCCATGACAAACAGTGGACATGGTGAACTGCGGACCACCTGCACCCATTTATGCATCAGCCTTTCCCAGCGGCGGTAGCAATTTGCAGTAGTAAACGTCCCTATCACAAGGCTCATATCGTGCTACAGTGGTTTAAGAAGCATGATAGTGAGCTCGTTTTGACGTCCGGGCCATCAAATTTGCCTGATCTGAACCCAATGGAACAGCCCTGGGACGCTACCGGGCGCCAGATTAGTTATTTACTAGAAGTACCAAGACAGTCGGCGCTACGTATCTCCAAAAACCTACCAGAGATCTGTCGGACCCACGACACGCAAGGTCGCTTCTGCACTGTACCAGAGGTGCACCAACGCAGCATTAAGCAAGTGGTCATAGGACTCTGGCTCATCGGTTTATTTACATAATATTTATCATTATGTAAGGAAATTAAAAATACTTTATAATCTAGAAGTACACACAGTGGTGGCTCACTTTCATCCGAGCGTCATGCCAATAGATTTGTAGCGGTGTTCTTAAATTTACTGTTCTCCGAACAGAAATCTAGCTATTGCATTTCTCTTGGTTTCGTTTTATATACATGGTATCCGGGCTAGAGGTAAACACAAACAAATGACTGTAACGAAAGAACTCGACATTTTATGCTGTTGGATAGATACGCAATCGATAGACACTCTCCAACATGTGTTCCTCATGAGTTCATGAACAGCGCACAAACGTTTGCTGTGGAGCAAGCAGATGTACTGCTGACAGTCAATATGTGGAAGCCGCAACGAAAGGTGCAGTATGTGCTATGCTTAGCAGAGCTAAAATCTGTAACATGTGTTCAGCGCCTTGCAAAAGAGAATGGAACGTGGATCCTTCCGCACGCAAATCCATTTATCAGTGGGACAGAACTCTTCGAAAAACGGAAAGTTTGATTTTAAATGGTGAAAAACTTCCTATAACGCATGTGAATGAGGAGACCTTGAAATGTGCGTGCGAAGCTTTCGATAGAAGCGTATGTGGATCCACTAGACAATCTAGTAGGGAACTAACCGCCCTAGACTCGACGGTGTACGACACTGTGTATCATCGTTCAAAAAATGGTTCAAATGGCCCTGAGCACTATGGGACTCAACTACTGTGGTCATTAGTCCCCTAGAACTTAGGACTACTTAAACCTAACTAACCTAAGGACATCACACACATCCATGCCCGAGGCAGGATTCGAACCTGCGACCGTAGCAGTCGCACGGTTCCGGACTGCGCGCCTAGAACCGTGAGACCACCGCGGCCGGCTGTATCAGCGTCTCTGGCTGCGTGCTCGCAAACTCACTTTTACATCACGCTAAGACTGAGGACCAACGCAGACGATGTGATTTATTGTTGAAATGTTACATGGTATAGACTAAAACGACGACTACCTCAATACAGCGATATTCAGTGATGAGTATACCTTCTACGTCTGTGGCAAAGTCAACCGAACATAACTGACGAAGATGGGGAAATGATTGAGTACGAAATGGGATTACGTGAACATGGTGTGATTGGTCCAGTGTTTTTTGTACAGTTTACAGTGACAAGGCACACCCGTCTCGAAATGTTGGCGAACTGTGCAGTTCCACAGATGCCTCCCGACGTCATTTGCAGCAGGATCTCGCCTCATCCCCCACCCCCTCCCTCATGGGGGTGTTACCACATATCCCGATGATACGTTTCCTGAGTGTTAGACTGGAAAGATGGGACACGTTGCCTGCACCCCCCCCCCCCCCCACCCCCCCCGTTTGATCACCCGATCTGACTCCGCTGGATGGGAGTTTACCAAGGACATTGTTTGCAGAACAGAAGTTCGAGATCTGGAAGACCTCAGACGGATCTACGCCGCATCGGAGCCCTAACACTTCTCACACTTACGAACGTGGGGCGACCAATGGAGAATCGTTTCTATACCTGTCTGTTGACCTACGCAAACGGTGCCCACGTCGAACTGTATCAACATGCTCAAAAATGTTTGAGCTCATGTGTGCAGTGTTGGATGCATACAGTTAAAAACTTTAATGGGTACTGAAATTTAAACAAATGTTTCTGTATACTTCTAGCCCTGATACCGTATATACAGGGTGGTCCATTAATAGTCACCGGGCCAAATATCTCACGAAATAAGCATCAAACGAGAAAACTACAAAGAACGAAACTCGTCTATCTTCAAGGGGGAAACCAGATGGCGCTATGATTGGCCCGATAGATAGGGCTGTCATAGGTCAAAGGATATCAACTACGTTTTTTTTAAATAGGAACCCCTATTTTTATTACATATGCGCGTAGTACATAGAGAAATATGAATGTTTTAGTTGGACCACTTTTTTCGCTTTTTGATAGATGACGCTGTAATAGTGACAAACGTATAAGTACGTGGTATCATGTAACATTCCGCCAGTGCTTCGTGATACATTACCCGTGTTAAAACGGACCGTCTACCAACTGCAGAAAAGGTCGATATCGTGTTGATGTATGGCTATTGTGATCAAAATGGCCAACGGGCGTGTGCTACGTATGCTGCTCGATATCCTGGATGACATCATCCAAGTGTCCGGACCGTTCGCCGGATAGTTTAGTTATTTAAGGAAACTGGAAGTGTTCAGCCACATGTGATACGTCAGTCACGACCTGCAACAAATGATGATGCCCCAGTAGGTGGTTTAGCTGCTGTCGCGACTAATCCGCACATCAGTAGAATCGGGATTCTCAAAAACGTCGGTGTTGAGAACGCTACATCAACATAGATTGCACCCGTACCATATTTATATGCACCAAGAATGGCGATGACTCTGAACGTCGTGTACAGTTCTGCCACGGGGCACAATAGAAACTATGGGACGATGACAGATATTTTGCATGCGTTCTATTTAGCGACTAAGCGTTATTCACCAAGAGCGGTAACGTAAACCGGCTTAATATGCACTATTGGGCAACGGAAAATCCACGATGGCTGCAACAAGTGGGACATCAGCGACCTTAGCGGGTTAATGTACTGTGCGGAATTATGGGAGGAAGGATAATTGGCCCCCATTTTATCGGTGGCAATCTAAATGGTGCAATGTATGCTGATTTCCTACGTAATGTTCTACCGATGTTACAACAAGATGTTTCACTGTGTGACAGAATGGCGATGTACTTCCAACATGATGGATATCCGGCACATAGCTCGCGTGCGGTTGAAGCGGTATTGAATAACATATTTCATGACAGGTGCATTGGTCGTCGAAGCACCATACCATGGCCCGCACGTTCACCGGATCTGACGTTCCCGGATTTCTTTCTGTGGGGAAAGTTGAAGGATATTTGCTATCGTGATCCACCGACAACGCCTGACAACATGCGTCAGCGCATTGTCAATGCATGTGCGAACATTACGGAAGGCGAACTACTCGCTGTTGAGAGGAACGTCGTTACACGTATTGCCATATGCACTGAAGTTGACGGACATCATTTTGAGCATTTATTGCATTAATGGCGTAATTACAGGTAATAAGGTGTAACAGCATGCGTTTCAGAAACGATAAGTTCACAAAAGAACACACTGGAACAATCGAAATAAAATGTTCAAACGTACCTACGTTAAGTGTTTTAATTTAAAAAACCTACCTGTTACCAACTGTTCGTCTAAAATTGTGAGCCATATGTTTGTGACTATTACAGCACCATCTGTCACAAAGCGAAAGAAGTGGTCCAACTAAAACATACATATTTCTTTACGTAATACACGAATATGTAATAAAAATGGGGGTTCCTAGTTTTTTAAAAAAACGCAGTTGATATCCGTTTGACCTATGGCAGCGCCATCTAGCGGGCCGACCATAGCGCCATCTGGTTTCCCCCTTCAAGCTAGACAAGTTTCGTTGTGTGTAGTTTTTTAGTTTGACGCTTATTTCGTGAGATATTTGGCCTGGTCACCATCAATGGACCACCATGTATATTGAATCGGTGAGTTTGAGCGGCAATAGTTCATCGCCATGAAGGTGCAAGTATCCTCGGTCATGATACCAATCGGGTGAAACCAGAACGTACTCTAAATAACGCTTTAAGCAGCTTACCAGACCTGCAGGCGGGCCCGGTACAAAAGCTAGCACTCTGGCCGTTCATACAGATTCCTCCCCTTTTACAATTAGTAAACTATCGTATGTTTCCTTCTGTATCCTTTCAGGATCACCTGACCCACCATGCAAATATCTACCCGTAAAACATTTCATAATTGCTTTTGATCTTATGGCGGCTTTTCTAGACGGTAAACAATGGCACATCAACAGATAATCTGAGGACTGCACAGATCGTCCTCTAAACCATTTATGTAGATTAAAAACAGCAGAAGGCCTACTTCGTTTCATTGGTCATCCTCATTCGTGGCTTCATTAGAAGACTTGCCGTCAGTTACTACGAACTGTGACGTCCCCAACAATAAATCACGAATCTAACTTAGACGACAGTACATTTCCACGCAAACTAATTAGAACCTTCCCAAGAAGATTATCCAAGAGCAAAACGTAAAGTGGTTTGGGCTGTGCAACGAAAGTTGAAACGTTGCTTGCCAAAATGGTTAATGAAGGTGATAAGTGCAGAATGCAAGAAAAGACGTGGACGTCCGAGGATGGTACGGGAGATGGGACAGAAGAGGAGACCCACTGCAAGGGAGGCAATTGCCAGTGAGAGAGGCAGATTGCAAGAGGTGAAGTAGACAAGTGCCAGATTGAGTGAGCAATACCAATCACCTTCGAATGCTATAGTTACTACCTTAAAACTATCACCACCGTTTCGTGGCACTTCTGATTGTAGTTAACTCCTCCTTGACCAACATTTCGTTTAGTATGAGCACTACGTTTGACATAGACTGCCGAAAGTAGAAAATGTTAGATCATTAACACGTTGGTAGAACTCGACGAAACTAATGTTCCAATATTTCCAAGCCTTTGGGGTATGTTGATTGAAATTTAATCCTTATGCGAGCTTATTTTCGGTAAAAAAAAAGCCGTTCGTACAGATGAAGAATGGTGTGAGTAAGTTTTGGCTACTGGATGTGCCTGACGTCACTTGATCTTTTTAGATGGGGTTGCAAAAAGCAGGCCCAGAGGACTTGTGCGTGCAGCTTAACACCTTCTTCAGTGCTTTTTGAGAAGTCGAATCATTGCCACGAGGGACATGGAAGCATTATATGGACATTTTTCACAGGCAGTGCACTGAATTCAGAACGAGACAGGCTCAGGACAACGGTCTGACAAGAACAGTAGGCACAGGTCCTTCCAGGAGAACTGCACGATGAGAATGTCAAGATTGTTCGACACCTTCTGGGCTATAGATGGATGAAATTGGGCAGAGTCACCAACAGCCGTCGGGAACTGGAAGCTGGTTTGAGTTGCCACGCGTCGTTTACCGCCGAAACCACACCACAGAGAACACAGTCATGCATGGCGTGGACTCAGTCAACTGGGACACAGTAATATTCTGTGATGTTCAGCGGAGTCCTGTTTCTGCTTGTGCGACTTATTATCAAATTTCTTGCCTGTGGAGTATTCTCAGTTGTGCCACTGGATTCGTTATTTACTGTCAGAAGGGTCACAGTTCGTAGTAACGGACAGAAAGTCGTAGAGTAAAACAGAAGTGATATCTGCCGTTTCCTGAGAACGTGTAATACGCTATCTGTTCCGGATCTATGCAAACTATTTAGGAGACGATCTGAGCAGCCCTCTTAGATCTTTGCAGATCATGCTGTCATTTAACGTATTGTAAAGTCATCAGATGATCGAAACCAATTGCAAAATTCTTTAGACAAAATAAATGTATGGTGTAAAAAGTGTCAGTTGACTTTAAACAATGAAAAGTGTGAAGTCGTCCACATGAGTACTAAAAGGAATCCGCTAAATTTTTGTTTCGCGATAGATCACACGAATCTATAGACTCTAAATTCAACTAAATGCTTAGTGAGTACAATTACGAATAACTTAAATTGGGACCATCACACAGATAATCTTGTGGGCAAAGCAAACCAAAGACTGATTTATTAGCAACACACTTGAAGGCGCAACAAATGTTCTAAGGAGGCCGCCTACATTACGCTTGTCCGTCGCCTGCTTGAGTACTGGTTCGCAGTATGAAATCTTTATCAGATACGATTCACGCGGGAGATGGAAAAAGTTCAAAGAAAATCAGCTCGTTTTGCATTATCGCCAAATAGGGGAGAGAGTGTCGTGGATATGATACGGAAGTTGGCTTGGCAATCATTAAACAAAGGCTTTTTTGGATGCTGCAAAATCTTTTCACGAAATTTTATTGACGCCCATCTACATTTGGAGAATCGATCATCGTAATAAAATAAGAGAAATCAAAGCACGCACAGAGAGAATCAAGTGTTCGTTTCGCCCGCGCGCTGTTCGAGAGTAGAACGGTAGAGAAACAGTCTGAGGGCGAACTCGACGAATCCTCTGCCCGGCACTTAAGTGTGGAAGCAGAGTAGTCCCGTAGATATAGATGAAGAATATGTGGCAAATTTAATGAGCCCTAAGTTGAAATTAATGCAACCAGATGGTTTTCTAATTTTCGTAGACATTAATGCTGACATTAGTTCTAGTGGCATCAGCGGCTCTATCAACAAGTATTTGAGCCTATTGCCGCAGGGTACACCACTGTCGGATTTTCCCTTAATTTTTTGAAGTATTCTAATCATTTGCTCTAATGCATTTAATCTTCAGATCCCTTTCCGTCTTTTTCCATGGTGTTCCCAATTAAATTAAAATAAATGCCTCGATGGTTCACTTCAAAAGAACATGGTCGATATCCTTCGCCATCTTTGCCAAATAGAAACTTGCGTTCTGTTTTGATGATGTCACCATCAATGGGACATTAATCGTTTTAGTCCATCTTTCTTTAGGGCTCTCTGTCCAAGAAATGGCTCCGTTCATCAAGTTCGCCCCCATTCTTGAAATATGAAGGTTTACAGTTTCGGTTTTACTTTCGCTTTCCTGCAAAGTTCCACTTTCTGCAGATAACCTGTCATACGTACACGTTATCGAGATTATGTGCTGGAGCACACAAGGAAAGGCAACTGCTACCGCGTGAACAAATCACTTGCCTAGAACTGCCAACTAAGTATTTATATTCTCGAAATATGTGTTTCTGGCATATATAATACAGAACATGTGAATTTTCTGTTTTTGTATAGAAATATTGTTGAATTCCCTGAAATAGTTTCTTCATTTCGGCTGTAGACTTAATTGTCCTACTTCTACTTGCTTGTGCAGCTACAAACTGATTTATTTCCCGTACGATAGAATGTCTAAAAACGTATATTTTCACAATAGGTGCTAAATTATCCTAGGGCTTTATTAAATTTTACCTGCAATACGCTGTGAGAGCTATCAGTTGCACAATTGCCCGTAAGTGGTCCGTCTAGAGTATTCCTGTGGTCTTGCAGTCAGCGAACCCGCGAACTTGAATATTGCGTGACAAATCAGCGGGGACGCGGCGATAAACTTCTGCCAGCGGCATGCGTGTCTCGATTTCCTTTGGCGGTAATTTGCCGAATGGCTTGCCAGATTAGCTGCATGTAGATCGATCCTCTGCGCTAGGCCAGCACCACACACGGTTCGGTGGAGAACTTTAACAGACCCTCCATCTCTCACGTGCATTCCCTGTCCTGATCGTCACGGAACACTACCGCTGGCATGAGGCCTCATAGTTTAGAGACGAAGTCACCTTAGATAATGCGAGGTAACCTGTGAAAGAAAATTCCACTTGTGTGCTCAGTTATGCATTTTATTCGCGGCACGGTATAACCGAATTTTCTACATCCGTGTCAGTTACATCGAACAAATTCCTTAATTTTTGAGGAAGATAGTTTACCAAGGAGCTGTCACATTCATTGTTAAGAATTTTATGACTAATAAAACAGAATAAATTTAAAATACGGCCCCACATAATAGCGTATTATACAAATTTCACACCGTACGTGATTACTTTCTAAAATCTACGTGAACATGATGTAACAAATAGTATCGGAAGCACTTTAAGAGTGTTCGTAGATGATGTGGTTGTCTGTAAGAAAGCAGCAACGTCAGAAGACAATGTCGATTTGCAAAATAATCTTAGAGGACTGATGAATGTCGCAAGATCTGGCTGTTGATCCTAACCGTAAATAAATATAATATATTGTGCATACATAGGAAAAGAAATCCATTATTGTGTAACTATACTATTGATGAAAAATTGCTGAAAACAGCATTCGTCGCGCGGGATTAGCGAGCGGTCTAGGGCGCTACAGTCATGGACTGTGCGGCTGGTCCCGGCGGAGGTTCGAGTCCTCCCTCGGGCATGGATGTGTGTGTTTGTCCTTAGAGAAAGTATCCAGGGAGATCTTGGAATAAGTACATAAACCAAATAGTAGGAAAAGTAGACGTCAGACTGAGGTTCAGAGGAAGAGTCTAAAGGAACTGTAACTCATGCACAATGGAAGTGGTTTACAAAGCGCTTGTTCGTGAGTATTGTTCATTAATCTGGAATCCTTATCAGGCAGGACTGACAGAAGAGATAAAGAAATAAAGAAAATACAACGAAAGCGGCGCGTTTCGTCGCGGGATCGTTTAGCCGCCGCAAGAGCGTCACAGAGACACTCAGCAGTCTGCAGTAGCGGATGTTTATAAGAGAGGCGTTGTGCACCACGGAGAGGTATACTATTTAAATTTAGAGAATGCGCTTTCCGGGAAGAAACGAACAACATATTACTGCCTTCTACATACATCTCGCAAAATGACCACAATCAGAAAATTCGAAAAATTAGATCTGATGTAGATGCTTACCTACGACCATTCTTCCCAATGTGCCATTCATAGTGGATCAGGGAGGGGAGCATCAGGCCGCGGTAACAGAAGTACCCTCTGTCACACACCGCTAGGCGGCTTGCGGAGTATGATGTAGATGTAGAAGTTGACATCGTCGTGCACTAATGATAAGCTTGTCTAGGTCAATAATACAATTGTCTTTTATAGTTTAGTTTAACTAAAATAATACCAAAACTCTCAGAGACAGAACTACAATGACAAAGACACCGTTTGGTCATTCGAAACGTTTTATTGGATTACTTGTTTCGATCCGTGCCACAGGTTACCTTAAGTGCACTGTTAATACAAAGAGCAACTTGCGGCCAGGACGATCTGTAAATCCTCGCCCTGATGACAGGCAGTATTTCGCAGTAATAGGTGACTCAGAAGTGTAAATGAAGTGATTAAAACACAGCTGAATGAAACAAGGATAACATGTCACTGAAACTTTACATTTGCCCTTCGCTGGAGAATAAGGGAAGAACTCACAACAATACAGAAACCTCTATTTTTGGAAATATTACTCTGTAAGAACTGCACATTTTATCGTACACTGGCCACTCACATTAATGTGACCACCTGTCTGAAGCCTGAATAACCACCTTCTGCTGCGCGGACAGCTACAAGGCGCCCACGAAGAGTCAGTGTGGTTCTGGAAGGCACTGACAGAGATGTGGAGACTCACCGATTCCAGTGCCGTGGTCAGTTACGCTAGATTTCTGGTTGAGGATCCATGGATCCATGGGGCGGACAACCCAATCGAGGTGGTCCCACAGATTCTGGGGAGTTTGATTGCCAGGAGACCGTGGGAACCTCATCCCGGTGCTGTTATAACTACAGAAGTACACTGCGAGCTATGTGACGCGTTGCATTGTCCTGCTGGTAGATGCCGTAGTGCCGAGGAACAACGAAAATAACTACTGGGGTGGAAACGGTCCCCAACGATAGATGCATACTTGTGTTGATCCAGTGTGAGTTCCAGAACGACGAGATCACCTAAGGAATGCCCTCTGGTCTACACCCTTCGATGGTTGTTGTAGCGTGTTTGCTTTCAAGTGTTTCAAGCCACACACACCATCGGCCATCTGGCAGATGAAGCAAAAAGCGTGATTCATCTGACAAAGCCATTTAGTAGACGCCCAGTTGCGTTGCTAATTCGAGAATTCGTCGCCGATGAACAGCAGTCACCACGGGTACATGAACCAGCCGCACGCTGTGGAGGCCCACACACTGCAACGTTCACTGTACGGTCGTTGAGGAGACACCGTTGGCAGCCCCTTTGTTCATCTGGCCAGTCAGTTGCTCAATAGTTGCACGTCTATTCGCCGTTACACATTCCTGCACGAGTCGCTTAAATCCGTCATCTATGGCTCGTGCTGCCCCATAGTTACCATGGCGCCGATTTTGGACAGCGCCAATTTACGTCGAAAAACATAATTTAGTCATGGCGGCACACGAACTGACTCCAGATTTGGGCGTTTCGGAAATGCTTCCACTCTTGGCCTGGGAGCCAATGATCATGTCCTTATGGAAGTCAGATAAATCAATCCGTTTCTGGGTTGCGTCAACGACTGCTCTTTTCGCCGCATCCCCTCCCCCCCCCCCCCCCCTCCCTCCCGAAATGGTTTATACTGAGGTGACAAAAGTCATCGGATATCTCCGAATACCGTGTTGGACCCCCTTCTGTCCTGGGTAGTGCAGCGCCTGGAGATAACATGACCTCACAAGTCACTGCAAGTCCCCTGCAAAACTAATTACCCATTCTGCCTTTATAGCCGTCTATAATTGCCGGTGCAGGAATTTTTGGACTAACTGACCTCTCCATTATGTCACATAACTGTTCGATAGGATTTAGTCAGACGATCTGGTGGCCAAATCAAAAATGTAATTACAATGAAATGAACATCCCTAGCTGAAAATGTGTGCCCCAACCGGGACTCGAACCCGGGATCTCCTGCTTACATGGTAGACGCTCTATCCATCTGGGCCATCGAGGGCACAGAGGATAGCGCGACTGCAGGGATTTATCTCTGGCATGCCTCCCGCGAAAACCCACATTCTCAACGTATGTCAACGCCTGTAAGCAGCTAAGGGTGTTCATTTCATTGTAATTTCTTTCTAACGAGCTGCTTGGTCACCGATGGTATCTGTTCTTTCGGCGGGATACCATCTTAGTAAATAAATCAAAAATGGTTCAAATGGCCCTGAGCACTATGGGACTTAACTTTTGAGGTCATCAGTCCCCTAGAACTTAGAACTACTTAAACCTAACTAACCTAAGGACATCACTCACATCCAATCCCGAGGCAGGATTGGAACCTGCGACCGTGGCGGTCGCGCAGTTCCAGACTGAAGCTCCACAGCGGCCGGCGTGGTCAAATCATTCATTCGAATTGTCCAGAATGTTCTTCAAACCAACAGCTAATAATTGTAGCCCAGTGACATGGCGCATCGTCATCCATAAAAATTCTATCGTAAATGGCTGAAAATGGCCTCCAACTATTTCAGTTAGACCATATGACCCAGTCCAGGCCATGCAAACACAGCCCATACCATTATGGATCCACCACCAGCTTGCACAGTGCCCTGTTCATAACTTGGGTCTATGGCTTCGTTGAGTATGCGCCACATTCGAACCATACCGTCAGTTCTTACCAACTGAAATCAGGACTCATTTGACCAAGCAACGGTATTCCAGTCGTCTAGTCTCCAACCGATATGGCCACAACCCCAGGATGGGCGCCACATGCGATGTTGTGCTTTTAGCAAATGCTCTCGCTTAGGTCGTCTGCTGACGTAGCCAACTTTCGCCGCACTGTCGTAACGTATACGTTAGTCGTACTTCCCACACTGATTTCTGCGGTTATTTCACGCAGTGTTGCTTGTCTGTCAGCCTGACACCTGTACGGAAACGCAGTTGCTCTCGGTCGTTAAGTGAAGGCCATCAGCCACTTCTTTGTCCATGGTGAGAGGTAATGGCTGAAATTTGGTTTTCTCGGCACACTCTTGACACTGTGGATCTCAGCATATTGAATCCCCTAACGATTTACGAAATAGAATGTCCCATGCGTCCAGCTCCAACTACCGTACCGCTTTCAAACTCTGTTAATTCCCGTCGTGAGGCCATAATCACATCGGAAATCTTTTCACGTGAATCACCTGAATACAAATGATAGCTCCGCCAATGAACTGCCCCTTTAAGCCTTGTGTACGTGATACAATCACCACCTGCATATGTCCACATAGCTATCCCATGGCTTTTGTCACGCCAGTGTATGTAACCTCTATTGCTAAGTACTGCCGCCTGCCATTGTGGGTGGTTATTACATGTTGACGTCGAACGTAGAGGATGATCACATTAATGTGACTGGACTGTGTGTATCAATTCAAGCAGATGCTTATCATTCTTGCAAATAACACATTTATGTCTCTTGCGAATCCGCTAGTCGTAATTATCCTTTACACGGTATTGTTTCTTCAGTCACTTGCGCTTTTCTAGCATTTAGATTCAAAAAACGATTTTAAGGAAATGCAGAGTCTTTCAGATAAATTACCTTTACGAGACGTAGTCTCAACTACCACTCGGAAAAAAATCAATATGTGCGACGAGGCTTGGTGGTAGCTCTACTCTGCACGTTTACCCTTCAATATGACACATTTTTCTCAACGGTTGATGATTTGGCCGACATCTTGGTTGTAGATATCACAATTTCACCGTTCAGTAAACGTTCCATCTCGAAAATCATGCCATTGTCTTTCTGGAAAGGCCTGCCATGGCATCTGCGCTCGAGAAAAGAGGAGTCACGGTGTGCCTTATCAAGCTGGAGGCGAGGGGGAAGTTTGATAGCAAAAAGCTGTGCAGAATGAGCGGTGCGTTCTCGTGGAGCACAAACACCCCTCCAACAGCTTC
The DNA here is from genome assembly GCF_023897955.1 of Schistocerca gregaria. NCBI lineage: Eukaryota > Metazoa > Arthropoda > Insecta > Orthoptera > Acrididae > Schistocerca > Schistocerca gregaria. Next base: position 320,078,725 of record NC_064920.1, on the reverse strand, counting down.
CCGGATTGCTTCGTCTTCACAGCGTCTCGTAACCTTTACAGAATTCGCTAGTATGGTTCTATGGATGTTTCCTCCTAGCGAGCGTAACCTGCTGGTACCATGGCACAGCAGTCCCAAACGACACTCAGCTTCATCTTGCCCGATAGGCGTTGAGTCTTCGCCTTTATCGGCGGAGATGAATCCGCTTGTTTCCAGTGTTCGGTTTTCTCCTTTGCGTTGGGATCAGAGTGATCCACGTGTCATCGGCCGCTATCCGGTCAGCCGCATTTTCAAATACGCGCGCCGCCAGTTATGCCGGCGCGTTTTCTGCAGCCGCCACAGCCACACGAGGTCACTGCCACGAACGAGTACGCCGATGCCAATGAGATGCAAGCACCCCGTCCTTGGAGCTCCAACGGCAGGTGTCTCAAGTTCGAATATTCATGCACTGGCCCCACTCTGCGTGTTTGCCAGTTAAATAACATTTACAGGCTTTCATTGTGGCCAAGGCTCGACATCTTCTGAATAGGCATTATATTGAAAAGTAACAGTTTTATAAATCTATTGTATCTGTATAAATTTTTTACAGTCAGATCTACTGTTAGCAACTGGTGCTGCAGCTACAGGAAGGAAGTTATATATTACTTTCACTCTTTGTTACTAGATCTAGAATAAATTTATATCTGAATCCTCTATTCATTAACAGCATGCTCACTCCTGAATGCACTAAAGAACGACACAGCGTGCAAGGCAGTTATGACACCACGCAGTACTTGTCCATGGTGATTAGGCGGCTAATGCATTTCCGCTGCGGCCCCGGTTCGGCGGAAATTTATAGTCGATGTTTTCAATCGCGAATCCAATGACAAGCCATCTACGTAACGCACAAAGTGTCGTGCAATATGCTGAAAACTGATCCACGACTGATTTTTATTGCCGCGCGGAATGGCTGCGCGGTTTGAGGCTGTATGTATGTGTGTGTGTTGTTCTTAGCATAAGTTAGTTTAAGTAATGCGTAAGTCTAGGGACCGATGACCCCAGCAGTTTGGTCCCTTAGGAATTCACACACATTTGAACATTTGATTTTTACTTTTTCCATTATTACCTCGATTGTGACATGCCAGTCTTTGAGCACCAGGAATTCCACTCGTGTTGCGATTCCAGGTTTCTCACGTGGGTGTGCCAATTCGTCCTTCATAATTCACGCTTGACTACACTCGAAGCTACACTAACGTGACAAAAGTGATGGTATAGCGATAGTCACATATACAAATGGCGGTAGTATCGCGTACACAACGTTTAAAAGGGCAGTGCACTGGCGTAGCTGTCATTTGTACTCAAGTTATTCACGTGAAAAGGTTTCCGACTTGGTTATGGGCTCACAATGGCAATTAAGACTTTGAACGCTGAATGGTAGTTGGAGCTACACTCATGGGACATCTCATTTTGGGAATCGTTGACGAATTCAATATTCCGAGATCTACAGCGTCAAGAGACTGCCAAGAATACCAGATTTCATGCATTCTCTCACCATGGACTTCGCAGTAGCCGACTGCTTTTACTTAACGACCGAGAGCAGCGGCGTTTGTGTAGAATTGTCAGCGCTAACATATAAGCAACACTGCGTGAAACACCGCAGAAATCAATATGGGACGTACGACGAACGTTTCTGTTAGGACAGTGGGTCGAAATTTGCTAACGGGCAATGGAAGTAGACGACGACACGAATATGATTGCTAGCAGCACATCGCCTGCAGCGCCTCTCCTGCGTTCGTGACCGTATCTACTGGACCCTACAAGACTGGAAGATAAGCTCCGATTACATTTGATAAGAACTGATGGCGTGGCGAAGACCCGTCGAGGCCACGGATCCGTCAACAGGCACAGTGCAACCTGGTGGTGACTCCATAATAATGTAAGCTGTGTTTACATTGAATGGGCTGAGTCCTCTGGACCAACTGAACCGATGATGCCTGGAAATGGTTACGTTCCGCTAACTGAAGACCATATGCAGCCCATCATGGACTTCAGGTTCCCAAACAACGACGAAATTTTCATGAATGACAGTGCTCTATGTCACCATGGCGTAATTGTTCATGACTGGTTTGAGGAACATTCTGGACAATTCGGTCGAGTGATAGATCGTCCGACATGAATCCAATCGAACATTTATGGGATTTAATCTAGAGGTCAGTTCCTGCACAAAATGCTGTACTGCCCACACATTCGCAATTATGGTTGGCTGTAGAAAATGGTTCAAATGGATCTGAGCACTATGGGACTTAACATCTGTGGTCATCAGTCCCCTAGAACTTAGAACTACTTAAACCTAACTAACCTAAGGACATCACACATATCCATGCCCGAGGCAGGATTCGAACCTGCGACCGTAGCAGTCACGCTGTTCCGGACTGAGCGCCTAGAACCGCGAGACCGCCGCAGCTGGCGTTGGCTGTAGAGGCAGAAGGTCTCACAGAGTGAGTTGGCACAGGGGTTAGCACATAGTACGTGCATTCGGGAGGACGACGGTTCAAACCCGCGTCCGGCCATCCTAATTTAGGTTTTCAATGATTTCTTTTGAAAGGGCACGGCCGACTTCCTTTCCCATCCTTCCCTAATCCGATGGGATCGATGACCTCGCTGTCTGATCCCCTTCCCCGAATCAACCAACCAACCAGAATGACTCAGTATTTCTGCAGCGGACTTCCAGCAACTTGTCGAGTCAATGCCACATCGATTTCCTGCAAATTACCGGGAAGAAGGAGGTTCAAAACGGTTCAAATGGCTCTAAGCGCTGTGGGAGTTAACATCTGAGGTCATCAGTCCCCTAGACTTAGAACTGCTTAAACCTAAGTAACCTAAGGACATCACACACATCCATGCCCGAGGCAGGATTCGAACCTGCGACCGTAGCAGCAGCGCGGTTCCGGACTGAAACGCCTAGAACCGCTCAGCCACAACAGCCGGCAAAGGAAGTCCGGCAAGATATCAGGAAGCATCCTGTGACTTCTGTCACCTCAGTGCATTTTGTCAGTAGTTGACATTGTGAAGGCTCCGCGGTTGTATTAAAAGATATGGTATAAAAACGGCAAACAACCACTAATCTAAAGGCGTTTTTATTTAATATATTTTAACGATCCATGGCATTACTGCCCTCGGACTTTTGTTTCTCATCAGATGGCTGTATTACAGACTGAAGTGCTAATCAGACGTCGGTTGTTTTGCTTGCCACGGTGCCAGTGAATGTGGTTCTAAAGCTAATTAAGGCACTTTCACTGACGTCATGGCAAACAGAACTTCCAACGTTTGATTAGCAGTTAATCCTGTAATGCAGCCCTCTGATGTTGAACAAATGTTCGAACACAGCAACGGATGTATCAATAAAATGTGTAGTCTTTAAATTTGTTTGTAGTTGTTTTTATACCGTACGCTAAAAGCGCTTGCACCACCTAACCACTGTTTCATATGACGGCGTACTCTTGCCGACTTCCACCAGCTCAGCACGGACTGTTGAGCAATGTTCCCCTTCAGATGCAGAAAACGAGTTACCACACGATACTACATTTTATCAACGGGCTGCGCCATTTTGTTTGGCTCCTCTAGCGGCGTACTAATGTACTGTGACTCGCGGATTTCAATGTGTAAACTAACTCTAAGACAAAAGAAAAAAAAACTCGCCACTGAGGAACTATCTGTTTGAGACGAAAATCTGTAGATTTGATGTATATCTACAGAAAAACAAATGTTTACAACATCAGAAAAGTTGGATGATCTATTCTGGAGAAAGATCTTCACAAACTGAGCAAGTCAACAGCGCATTGGTCAACCACTGGTCCCTATGCACGCAGTTATTCGGTTGGGCACTAATTGATAGAGTTGTTTGATGTCCTCCTGAGGGATGTCGTGCCAAATTTTGTCCAACTGGCACTTCATATTGTCAAAATCCCGAGCTGGTTGAAGCTCCCCAACCCGTAATGCTCGAAAATTTCACCCTTGTGAAGAGATCGGGAGACCTTGCTGGCCGCGCTATGGTTTGGCAAGTACGAAGACAAGCAGTAGAAACTGTCGCCGTATGCGGGCGCGCATTATCTTGGCGAAATGTAAGAACAGGATGGCTTCCATGACGGGTAAGAAAACTGGGCACAGAATATTGTCGACGTATCGCAGTACTGTAAGGGTGCTATGAATGATAACAGTGCAATGAAAAGAAATTGCAGCCTAGTCCATCACTCTTTGTTGTCGGGCAGTATGGTGGGTGTCAGTCAGGGTAGCGTCTCCACTCACGTCTTCGACCTGAATCTCAATATCTGGAGCTGGAGTAGAATTGTCTTTAGTGATGAGTCCTGCTTCGATGACCTGCGAAGACGATTCTGGACACGTCCCAGCCACCGGTGTGATGCCAATCTGTCGCCAGCCATGTGGCCCGACAACCAAATGGCTCTGAGCACTATGGGACTTAACATCTATGGTCATCAGTTCCCTAGAACTTAGAACTACTTAAACCTAACTAACCTAAGGACATCACACAACACCCAGCCATCACGAGGCAGAAAAAATTCCTGACCCCGCCGAGAATCGAACCGGGGAACCCGGGCGTGGGAAGCGCGAACGCTACCGCACGACCACGAGATGCGGGCCCGACAACAAGGAGTAACGGTCTGGGGTGCCATTTCTTTTCATAGCAGGACCCCTATGGTTGTCATCCGCGTCACTCTTACAGCACAGCGTTAGGTCGACTACGTTCTGCGCTCCGTTTTGTTGCCCTTCATGGCAAGCCATTCTAACAATATAATGCACGCACGCACATGGTACGGGTTTCTACTGCCTATCTTCGTGCTTGCCAAACCTTACGTTGATCAGAAAAGTCGCCAGATGCCTCCTCAATTGAGAACATTTGGAGCATTATGGACAGGGTCTTCTAAACATCTCGGAATTTTGACGATCTGACGCGCCAGTTGGACAAAATTGACACGATATTCCTCGGGAGGACATCCAACAACTGCATCCATTAACGCCAAGTTGAATAACTGCTTTCATAAGGGCCAGAGGCGGACCAATGAGTTATTGACTTGCTCAGTTTGTGAAGCTCTTTCTGCTGAATGAACTACCAAATTTTCCAGAAACTGTACTCATTTGTTTGTATGAATACGTACATCTCACCTACCTATTTCAATCTCATTCGGATAATACCTTATGTTCTATTGTATTATATTGTATGTTAACTGGAGGCCTCGAAACGACGGAGAGGCTCCGTCCCCGGTGCAGCCGCAGTGGTCCACACCACAACCCCAAGACGACTACCACAGTCCACTTCACCCTTCCGCCGCCCCACACCGAACCACTCTTTCAGGGTTATTGTGCGGTTCGGCCCCCGTTGGACCCCCCAGGGTACGTCTCAGACCAGACAAGTGTAACCCCTAAGGTTGCATGGTAGAGTAATGGTGGTATACACGTACGTGGAGTACTTGTTTGCGCAGCAATCTCCGACATGGTGTAGCTGAGGCGGAATAATGGGAACCAGACCGCATTCGCCGAGGCAGATGGAAAACCGCCTAAAAACCGTCCACAGACTAGCTAGCTCACCGGACCTCGACCCAAGTCCGCCGGGCGGATTCGTGCCGGGACCAGGCGCTCCTTCCCACTCCGGAAAGTCGTGAGTAAGAGGGCACTGCCGGATATACCTACGTGATGCGTCGTTTTCCTTTCTTTTTTTCTTAGTCTACCAGGAATGTTGACATGAATCTACAGACAGAGTTAACAACGTAACTTTTTTTCGAGGTGATAACTAAAGCTTTATGGATATCCCTTGTCTGGTACAGCTAACACATCTCCGCATTTTAAAATCCTTTTTATTTTTGTTATGGCCGCTCGAGCTAGGGCATTGACCTTGCGAGTGGAAGTCTACTGCTCGTTTTCTTTGCAAGTTAATTCTGGTGTTGTCTTAGTTGATGCAGTCCTGCATCGTCTTTAGATGTGTCATATCCGAGTTTGATTTAACAGCCGGAATACTTCAACGCAGTTGATGTCTGCATCATATTGGACAATTAGACTCGTGAGATTAAATATGAATCACATGTTTCAAATTTAATACGTTATAATTCAGTGGTATACTTCTTCGCACAAAATACAAATTAATTATTGTGACAGAACTTCACGTTATACAGTAGTATTACAGAGGTTTAAATGATATATATTCGTAACATGTCATTTGTAACAACTATTAGAATTTGAATTCCATATCCCTACATCACTGAAAGAAAGCGTTCAAAGAGCCTCACAGACGGTGGCGTTCGACGTAACAGGTAAGGCTTTCCGAACGGAAAAGCTTAAATACTATATAACAGAAGAGTGTCTCCCATGGAAAGACCTATGTCTTTCACTTATGACAGAATGAAGTGATAAATATTTTATCGATCTATCACTTTCATATTGAATGAACATTTCTTGGAGACCATTTTTTCCAAAGCCAAAACACGACAGCATAATTATCGTGACACTCTGACGAACTCAGACGAATGATAATTACCCTGGTGCTATTAGGAAAGAAGCTACGGATTTGGAATGTCAAGAAACTGCTTATCTGACAACTGGCTTTGAGCAATGTACAACAAAAACTACACACGCTGTTTCACAGTGCAGTGAGTTACGACGTTTACGAATTGATAGCTAAAATGCAACTGAATACGAGACATCAATGACGCTTAACATTTGTGTACGATGTGAAGTTCAGAACACAGAACGTAGAACTTTAAATGTTTTAAGTCTCTGAAAGCCATTCCGCGCAGAATGTTAATTCCTGAAACTAATGTGCGAATGAAACAGTCTTTGAGCTTCCAATATCGGGAATCAATAAGACACAACTTCATAAGTTGACGTAAGATGCATTCCAGTACCAGTAAAACTCCAAGACCTTGCTTCACATACTTTTGTCCTTTCATTGAAGATACAGTGCGATAATTTTACCGCTCCTCGTCTACCAGATACTTTTCTAAACAGCTAACAAAGAAGTTGAGCTGAATACTTTAACGGTAAATAAACTTACCATAATAGTTATTTCTGCGTGTGATACCTCAAATAATGGGAAAAAAAATCAGCTCCCTCGTAGCGCTCAACAACTGCAATGTTAGATTCTGATTAAGTGGGACGAATTACAGATATTATAAATGTGATGACTTTTATTGCATTTTGCAAAGTGATTTCTAACGCGTCATACGAAATTGCTTCAACCACAGGAATTACGCAGTCCTAGGCAGCTTAAAGGTGTTTAATGTGCAAAATTGTGTTCTCTCCGTAGGGCCCATCTGTGTGATAACCTGTCCACAACTAGACGGGAACCGGATGCTGAAGAACTGCGTTAAAGGAACTGTACGAGTTTTGATGCAAACACACATGGTTATTTTTATATGTTAGTTATGCACTCATGGTTGTAGCTAGTCGCATCTGTAGCCTCCATAAAACCGTTATGGGTTATGGGCTATGGAATGAGTATGAAACCAACCACAGATTTCAACATATCCAGGATGATCTTTCGGCGCAAGGTCCTGCCTTGTGGTATAAACAGACCTGTTATTCGTGTAGTATCCCGGTAACTGTTACCATTGCAGTAGGGCTAAGATACTATCTGCATTATTCAGCAATTCTTCCTAAAGATCGGCGGCACTCACAGAGAATGGCCCAAATGAGTTCTAGTGTTGTGTTGAAAAACTTACTGCTTATTTGTCAGATCATTACCACAGGAAGTACTTGGCTTAATTAAGTTCGGATGGTTTATCTCGTCTTGGTGCCAATACTGCCTCACAGAAGTGTGTATGGGTACTTTCAGACATCTGATATATATATATATATATATATATATATATATATATATATATATATATATATATATATCATAAACTAATATATTAGACACAAGTAACAAACATGAGACTGCTTATCGAACAGCGAATATAGAAAAATGCGGAGAAAGCAACACTTAGTGATCCTCAGGTTTTCTCAGGGTGACTGATTAATGGCGTGCTTTCGGCTGTACACCCGAACAAGAAATGCCTAGAACAGAAAGTAAATAAAACTATTTTGCTGGAATCAATGCAAATATCAGTTTGCTTCCACAGACTTAACTATATGTTTAACGTACATGGAATCATAGACACTTTGAGATTTAAAATCCGTCAGATGTTGACGAGAAGGCGGACCTAGTTGCAAAAAAATAGTTTTATAGCGTCTTTTGATGGTTTTTGTTTATACGGTCTCCATTTCGAATACTTGTTTGATGCAGTTCCTCACCGTCCTCTCTTCTGCTCAGACTTGCTATTGTAGCTTACATCGAATTCCACCTGCTCACTGTAGTCATGCCTCAGCAATTCTTACCCCACCACTTCCCTCCCCTACTATATAGCCGGTTCCCCGATGCCTCAGGAAGTGTATGATCAACTGTTTCCTTCTTTTAGTCACGTTGTGGCGCCAATATCTTTTCTCCGAAATATGATTCAGTGCCTCTTCGATAATTACCCAATTTACTTCTCTAACCATGAGCAGTCTTCTGTAACACGACGTTTCTTGCCTGAGCTGTTGATCGTCCACGTTTCACTTGCATGCAAGGCTACACTCCATACAGATACCTTCAGAAAGGACCTCCTAACACTTAAATCTATATTCAACGTTAACAAAATGTCACTTTTTCAGGAACGCTTTTCTTGGTGTTGCCAATCTACATTTTGTAACCTCCGTACTTCGGCTATAGTCTGCTATGTTGCTCAGTGCAATGGAAAAACAGCCGAAGTTGCTAATATAACTTTTGTTTACTCGATGATTGGTTTCGGATCGGAACACATTTTCAAATCATTTAAATAATCAAAATGGTACTTCCCAAAATAAGGGAAAATGTCAAGATAACAAACGTATACGTAAGCCTATAAAAAAGTGCACATACATATATGTCTATTATCTTGACGCGGTTCCTTCATTTTGGGAAACACTATTTTCACTTCTGATTGATTTGAAAATGCGTGCCGCGCTTGATTAGCCGAGTGGTCTTAGGCGCTGCAGTCATGCACAGAGGGTAAGTCCCGGCGGAGGTTCGGGTCCTCCCTCGGGCATGGGTGTGTGTGTTTGTCCTTAGGATATTTTAGATTAAGTAGTGTGTAAGCTTAGGGACTGACGACCTAAGATTTCACACACGTTTGAACATTTTTGAAAATGCGTCCCGACCCGAAGCCAGTCATTGAGTAAATAATAGTGAAATTTGCAACTTTGGCTGTTTTTTTCGTTGCTGCCCTGCAGTTACTTCAGCATGCTGGAAGTTCGTAGTATTTTGCTGAACAAATATGAAAACGCATCTACTATTTTTAATGTTTCATTTCCGAATCTAATTCCCTCAGCAGTATCTGATGCAACTTTACTACATTCAATCACCCTTGTTTTACCTTAACTGGTGTTGGTGGAATGTATGAAAGGAACGTCCTGTTATGAATAGTTCGATTCTAGAGCAACGTGTGTGTGAAAGTTCAGATAAGTAATTACATAGAAGTAGGCTTCATTACTAGTGTAAAGTGAGTGCTGGTGAGGTGTCGCGTGACGATAATGGCGAATTATTTCTGTGATAGAGAGAGCGTGCTGGCAGTGCGTTTTGCTGGCACCGCACGCGCGTTTTGCGTGCGCATGCTGTTTACAAACTACGATGGGCCACGCCACGCTACACCGCGTCGAGTTGCCCCGATACGTGTTAGCAGGATTGGTCGATAGCGGCTATTTGCGGTTACGTGGAGCCGGCAGTCGAATGCGATTACGCCGCAGCCGCAGTTGCGCCTGCCAACTGCTTGGCGAGCGTGCAACCGCCTCACGGCCATCTGTTTCTTATGGCAAAGCGTGCAGCGCTGTTGTTTCCTCTTGCTTTTGTTGTTGTTGCTGCTGCCGTCTTCAGTCTCAAGACTCGCTTCGTGCAGCTCTCCTCGCTAACTCATCTTGTGCAAATCGCTTCATCTCTGCGTAACTACTGCAACCTGCACCCACTTGAACCTGCTTACGGTAGTCAGGCATTCCTTTCACTTCCACATATACGATCCACTGATGCCTCGGAAAGTGTCCTATAAACCGGTCCCTTCATTTAGTTTAAGGATTCCGTAAATTTCTGTCCTAATCCTCAGCATTCTTTTGTAACACCACATTTCAAAAGCTTTTTCACTCTTCTTGTATGGATTTTTATCGTCCACGTCTCACTTCTGCACAAGGCTAAAAGCCAGGCAAATACCTTCAGAATATATTTCCTAACACTTAACTTAATCTTTGATGTTGGCAGATTTCTCTGTCTTAGAAGCTGTTATTCATTTTGCCAGTCTACATTCGTTGAAATTAGAAACTCACAGGAGAACAGTTCGCTGTGAATTCGGTAATACATGAAGCAAGGATCATCAACGAAATGTGTATATGGATGAACATCCAACTATTTACTGAGTGCCCCACATTATGTACAGTTCCTAATATTCGGGAGGTATAGAATCAAGGGTTCCGAATAAAATGATACTACACACATCAAAAAAAGTTTTTCTTCACCTCGGTTCCGAGAGTTCCGGAACCTGTAGAGAAAACTGGAATAGAGATCAACAAAAACATCATTTCCACCCTTTTTATTGCTCATGAAAACCACACATTGCATGTTGTACCACCATACAGTGAGACCTACAGAGGTGGTGGTCCAGACTGCTGAACAAACCGGTACCTCTAATAGCCAGTAGCACGTCCTTTTCCATTGATTGCCCCACTCCTCAAAGGCGATTCGGCGTAAATCCCTCAGAGTGGTTGGTGGGTCACGTCGTCCACAAACAGCACTTTTCAATCTATCCCAGGCATGTTCGATACGGTTCATGTCCGGAGAGCGTGCCGGCCACTCTAGTTGAGCTATGGTGGCATTGCTACCAGGATTCCTCCGAGCCATAATCCGTAGGTAGCGGTCATGCACTGTAGTAGTAGCTCTTGGGCGGCCTGAGCGAGGCATGTCAACGACAGTTCCTATCTCTTTGTATCTCCTCCAAGTCCGAACAACATCGCTTTGGTTCACTCCGAAACGCCCGGACACTTCCCTTGTTGAGAGCCCTTCCTGGCACAACTTAACAACGCGGGCGCGATCGAACCGCGGTATTGACAGTCTAGGTACGGTTGAACTACAGACAACACGAGCCGTGTACCTCGTGGTATGACTGGAACTGATCGGCTGTCAGACCCCCTCCGTCTAACAGGTGCTGTTTCTGCATGGTTGTTTACATATTTGGGCGGATTTAGTGACATCTCTGAACAGTCAAAGGGACTGTCCGTGATACCATATCCATAGTCAACGTCTATCTTCAGGAGTTCCGGGAACCGGTTGGGGATGAAAACATTTTTTGATGTGTGTATTTTACTATACTTCTTTCACTCGGGAATCTTGTTATCTGATACCATATAGAAGCATCCGTGGCTTTGAATTTTCGACAGAATTGTACACCTTATTTAAACTCTATTGTCAAATAACATATGTCAGTATTTGCAGGGAAATGCTTCTCAGATACAGCGTAGGATTGCCCAAACAGCAAACTTGTAGTGTCTCATTTCCCAGTCTAGTACCTCATTATTATCTGATTTGACTATTGTTTCATAATGGTACTCTTGTTTTGTTTTTCGTTGATATTCATTTTATAGCCTCTTTTGAATTCACTAACCATTCCCTTCAATTGATCTTCCAGGTCCTTTGCGTTTTCTGACAGTCACTACGTTTACATGAGAAAGATCTTCTGAAACACGAAAACCGAATTTCGTAAACCGTTTTTCGCTGTCGTATTTCCTTGTTTAGGCTTGCGGCAGATTTGCTAGGTCAGTCAAATATGGCGTTTTGAAAACAGCTGTTCCAGTTTCTCTCTTTGTCAGCAGAATCGCCACTTCTCTTCAGTTAAATATTGCAGGTAGTTAGCTTCATGCTCGCTCTAATGTTTCTCTTTCTCCTTCATTGTACAGAAGGCCAATCCGTCCGTATTCACCGAAAATTTTTAAAAAGCAAGATGTAACCTGACAAATCATGCACGTTTCAAAAGCGATTGTGCCTTTAAATGGGAGCGAAAATCGACTGTGGATGTGAAAGACCCACAACGTTTACATGGGGCTCCCAAAACCGGATTTCGTAAACCGATTTCCCAAAATAATGCTTCTGGTTGCTTACGAGGACACCTCAAAATCGATTCTGGAAATCCGGTCCTACCTGCCTGATTTTTACTTCCACAACTGATTTTCGCTCCCATGTAAATGCTCAACCGTTTTTGTAACGTCTTGTAAAAAAAAAAAAAAAAAAAAAAAAAAAAAAAAAAAAAAAAAAAAAACCTTGAAGAGAAATAGCGATTGTGTTGAATAAATCAGAACAGCTATTTTCCAGAAGCCATATTTAACTGGGCTATCAAATCCGCTACAGGACTTAACATGTAAACACGGCGGTTTCCGAAATTCGCTTTCGTCTTCCGGAAGATGTGCTGCATGTTAACGTAGTGACCAGAAGCTAGAACTGATTTCCAGAATCAATTTGGAGCGTTTACCAGACCAACCAGAAGAGGAGTTGGGAAACTGGTTTACGAAATTCGGTTTAGGAAACAGCACGTAGACATCGTGAGCATTACAAGGTCACCTGAATAGTCCGCTAAACATTGGCAAAAAGAGTGCTCTAAATCAACAAGTACTGTAAACGTAGGTTTGCCTTTCTTCTGTCTATATACTGAGAAGTTGTACGATCAGTATTGTCTTGCGTGCCCCTACATTTCTCTGGGGCCCAACATGATCTTCCCAAAGGCGGCTTCTCCCTCCCCTCCCCCCGTTCTTGTATTCTTCTCCAAATCTGTGTTAGTGTTTTGCAGCCATGACTTATAAAACTCTCGATTCCGTAATATTCATAACTGTCAACCACTATCTACTTTGTTATTGGAATTACTAGATTCTTCTTGAATGTCTGGCGGTATCTTGCTTGTCTCATGCACTCTCATGTTGCATACGGGGTTGAACAGTTTTGTCAGATTGTGTTCTCGCGATTTCAATAATTCTGAGGGAAAATTATCTACTCCTGGCACCTTGTTTCGACTTACATCTTTCAGTGCTCTGACTGTACCGTACGTCGGTACGCGAGATTTCCACACTACTAAACATACGTAGGTCCACTGCTTCAGATGTGACGCTCAAGTGGAAACGTAAAGGGACACGTACAGCACAAAAGTGTACAGGTCGACCTTGTCTGCTGACTGACAGAGACTGCCGACAGTTGAAGAGGGTCGTAATGGCTAACAGGCAGACATCTAGCCAGACCGTCACACAGGAATTCCAAACTCCATCAGGAACCAAAATGGGTCAAATGGCTCAGAGCACTATGAGACTTAACGTCTGAGGTCATCAGTCCCCTAGAACTTAGAACTACTTAAACCTAACTAACCTAAGGACATCACACACATCCACGCGCGAGGCAGGATTCGAACCTGCGACCGTAGAGGTCGCGCGGTTCCAGACTGAAGCGCCTACAACCGCTCGGCCACAGCATCAGGATCCACTGAATTCCAGCTTTACCGATGGAGGGCGCCACCAACTTGTAAGTCATTTTCAGCCAGTTGTCCGGATACTTTTGACCATATACTGTACATTCACTTCTTTTTTCTAGGCGCTTCAGTCTAGAACCGCGCAACCGCTATGGTCGCAGGTTCGAATCCTGCCTCGGGCGTGGATGTGTGTGATGTCCTTAGGTTACTTAGGTTTAAGTAGTTCTAAGTTCTAGGTGACTGATGACCTCGATGTTAAGTCCCATAGTGCTCAGAGCCATTTGAACCATTTCTTTTTTTAAGACTGTTTCCTGTGTATAGCACTTACATATATTTTTTCTGCCTTTCAGCCTTCTCTTCTTATTTCAGCACTGAATTGTCTTATGGGTTGTTAATATCTACACAGATCCTTCTCTTTTTCTCCGGAGGTCTCTCATTTTCGCATGGGCGGCAGATGAAGACTAATCCCAGAGTCCAAGAGATACCACAAAATCTGTCTTTCTTTCACAAGAAAACTATTGTTACAAATATCCTGCCAACTGCACGTCACTTTGTCGTCATCGTTGTCGCCTTCGGGAAACAAATCCCACCTAATTTGCACATGCCGAGTATTCCATAAACGGCTCGAGTTACTGAAATAATGTCTGTGGCGTTTGAACGCAAAGGGTGAGTCTTCAACTGCAATGGTAGGAGACACCTTTTTTTATGTAAAGAGGTACTGAAACACCCGATAATTTATGAAAAGAGAAGTGACGTGTTACAACACAAAATATTTGCCGTTACACTTTCCGCATATCTCTCGGCACAGAGCAGTTACGGCTCAATTTCCTTATAAACATAGCCTGTAACTGTTGTTTGCCGATACATTGCAGCATCGCATTTAGCACGTTTCTAGGCTATATTTGCGAAAACTTTCCCTACCAACACTGAAATCTGTTATTTCACTGTACGTTTTAAACAATGTGTAAAATGTTTTCAAAAACTGAAAGCTACGGATGTTTCTATACGATATCAGGTAAAAAGATTAGAGTGTAAGACCGACAATAAAATAGGATATTTTTTTCTGAAAACATTGTTTCGATACCTTGAAATGCTTCCACATCACATGGAAAACTTAGTAAATAGCTTTACTTCCGTTCATTAAAAATATACTTCGTTGCTGGTTGTTCTTTCTCACTTATCAGATTCACACCTGACTGGTTTCCTACTAGTTCTTAACTTAAGGAAAAACTTGACAACGGAAACGATAGTCTACAGCAGCCAAAATACCTACCTAACAAAAATAACATATTTCACCCGCTGAACAATATTAATTCCTAAAAATGGAAATATTGGGAATGCAGTAACTGTTTGATCATATGCGTACTTACAGACAAGGAAGGTCGTCAGAAGTCTGTGAGGCAGCGAAATGCAGTGAGCAGCTGGGACAGGAATGATGAATCGCTATTGCGGTTGCTATTCAGTAAATGAAGAGCCAAATATTTTTATTTTTTATTTTTAAAGCACACCATCAATACAGGCATTCAATTTATTTATCGTCCATGCCGTTAAAAAATTTTCGAATCTCTCTGCCCCTCAAAGTGGCAGAAAAATGTTAGCTTTCAGTCTGCCGCAACCGCATACAAGTGTTTTCATTTCTTCGTTGTTGAGAAATTTTATGCCTTATAGCAACTCACTGAGCGGGTCACATTACAAAAAGATTGAAAAATTGTAGTCTAAGATTCCGTATAAATTTAGATCACTGGAGACGAGCTCCTAACTCAGCCAGACAAGGATGCTAGAATGAATCTCACAATGGCTCGACTTGTTCCACAATGAAGAAACAGGATATTTCACAAGCATTTTTTGCTACTTCGATTTAGGCGTGTAAAAACGAATACAAGTAGGTTATATTTATTACCCCTAAAAATATAAAACTAGATTCTTGACTTCGCAGTTTCATAAAACACTGCCTGTGGACCACCTTGCACATGTTACAGGTAGATCAACTAGTCATGGCTAAGGAATAAGCTGGGTCAACTTTTCGACCAGTTCTTCAGTCGTAAGCTGACTGAATTTTATACTAATCGCATCACTGCGGGAGTAAAATGACTTATCTGTTCGCCCTGTATGTTACTGATGAGATGCACATGTTCAACCACAGGTGCACTATCACCTAACTTTCATAACTCCGTGCAAATCACTTAGCATTCGCTGTTTTACCGAGGTATTCTAGATTAAAGTTTTGATAGCTTAGTGTCATTCCCTGGAATCTGTCTTCATACGACTAACTACAGTTCGCCCTGACATTCTCAAATAGTGATGAAAAATTCGTATTTATGCGTCACGACCAGGTATTTCTAGAAAAAAAGCTAAAGAGGAGAGTCCATCGAAATAAGTTTAGTGAGAGATTAAGCAGCAACTTGAATGATACTCGACCACGAAATTCCGCCTTTGATAGGACGTGCTCTTTGATGTGAATAATAACAATGGCAAGACCATCTGAAGAAGGCTGTGTTGTGTTTTCGAAACTCGCTTCGACACAGTTTTTAAGCAAACGCTCAGTACAACGAATACATTGATAACGAATATGAAATTTCAATATTTACACAGTGAGAAATAATATTATTGGCGTATTAAGTGCCTATTCTCCAAGGCATTATCGGTTCCGAGCTGGCTAGAGTGCCTGTAAAGTTACAAGGCTGCCACCAAATCCCCGATATACTGTAACAACTGGACCAACGTACGCACATCTACACACTGCAAACACCTCTGAGTAGCAAAATAGAACCCGTCTAGCATTACAACAAAACTATTTGCTTACTCGCAAATAAAGCTGAGAAACTCTCATAATGTCGTCAGTATTAATATTTCATTTCTATCGTCACATAAACTTAAAGGGACAGGAACTTCGCTGGGTCAGTGATTTTCGACAGTACTTTAAGTACCTCGATCGGCTGCTATCGGGAGAAGTAACTAACATTTTAATCCCTGCGCCGTTGCATTCTGTGATGAAATTTCGAAAGCGACAGTGAAACTATAAGTAAATAAACACAATTCCATTTAAAAATAGATCATTTTGCACTGTTTCAGTAGACAAACAATTTACGATTATTATCCATGCACAAAAAAACTCACGCGCTCTTTTTCATACTATCACTAGACAAAAACTTTGTTTCGATATCATTAACATCGTATTATATGGTGCAAATGTGCCTAAAGTGCGACTCTATCTTTCTTAAGTTGTAGGTATGTACATGTCATCAATATCTTTTCCATCGCGTCCAAAAATAATAGTACCGTTATGGTTTGTATAAATTCAATAGCTCTCAGTTACGGAAAGGTGTGTTCCATCCGAAGAGTATCAGGATGAAACTATAGACATCCTCCTGACACTCTCCCTTGAACAGAATCGTTTGGACGGTTATGAACTGTACATATATTTTAGTATTCTATCTATATTCTCAGGTAATATACAGTGTGAGTCACTAACTATTGCCACCAAGAATAAGTCCGAAAGCATGATAGGAACTGAAAAGTTTGTGGGGCAAAACTTGCATGGAACAACAGGGGCCATAAAATGACGTTGGTCTTTTTATTGTTGGGTGGGGTCCCTTCACAAATATAGAGTTAAACATTTTTTTTTTAATGGGATGTTATAGTTTGGTACTTATTTTCTAATAGTGGCTATCGAGACGAATCCAATGATATGTAACAGTAAGGTCTTTGAAGGTCAGCTAAGGTCGCAAAGGTGGCATGAACGTCCATTTGTAGAAGGAATTCTAAGTGATGACCATTGGTATCAATGCAGTGCTGCAATCTTCTTATTATGGAAGGAGTGGTATTCCTTATCACATCGGCACTTATCGAAGCGCATTCTCTGGCAATTGTCTCTCGCATATCTTCAGGTGTAGTTGGAACGTCTTTATAAACGATGTCATCTACGAAACCGCACAAGAAAAAATCCAGAGGCGTCAAGTCTGGCGAACGAGCCGGCCACGACACATCTCCTCCACTCCCAATCCAACGATTTGGGAATTGTCTCTGCAACTCATTTGTAGCCATCAGTTAAAAATGTGCTGGACACCCATCGTGTTGATACCACATTCTGTTCCTTGTTGTTGGAAGAAATGCCCTTAGGAACAGACGTAATGTTTCTTGCAGGAATGTGGTGTTGGGTTGGGATGTTTAGGGAAGCAGACCAGACAGAGAGGTTGTCGGTGTCATCGGGTTAGGGAAGGAAGTCAGTCGTGCCCTTTCAAAGGAACCAGCATTTGCCTGGAGCGATTTAGGGAAATCAAGGAAAACTTAAATCGGGATAGCCGGACCCAGGACTGAACCATCGTCCTCCCGAATGCGAGTCCAGTGTGATTGCCACCTCGCTTGGTAAATGTGGTGTACTTCCTACCACTAAAATTTCCTTTGATGAAACAGGGACATACAATTCTGCCCTCCAGAATCCCACACAATACATTCACCGACCACGGTTTTTGATGTGCAACTTGCCGCAGCCTACATGTATTTTCAGTTGGCTAATAATGCATGTCATGCAAATTAACATTACATTGTTGGAATGTAGCCTCATCAGTAAATAAAATCAAATTAAATTAATAAATGTGTCATCTCTCTGAATCTGAAGTTGAGCTCATCGGCAGAATTCAACGCGACACTTACAATCCGTACCAGTTAATTCTTGGTGGAGACCGGTATGGTAAGGATGATATTTATGGCGATGCAGAACACGAACAACAATACTCTGGCTCACGCCAGATTCCCTGGCGATTTGACGTCAACTAACACAAGGATCTCTAACCACAGTGGCAAGAGTACCAATTTTCGTTTCCTTGTAAGTAACTTTCCTTTGTCAGACATGTTTCCGATGCGTTAAAGATCCAGTTGTTCTCAATTTATCATATGCATATTTAAATGTACGAAATCTAGGGTGACTGCGTTGATATCTTTCAGCGTGTAAGTCTCTAGCTCTCACTGAATTTCGTTGGCATCCTCCGTAAATGAGAAGCGTATGGAGTTGTTCTTCGAAGGAATACACCATTCACATTCGCTTGATTCGACGATACTAATCTTATAGTTCCTATTAGTGTTGTATTGCGAAACCGTTGAAGGGTGTTTACATGTCAATGGCACATATTCGGCGAATATTTACTATTTGCAAGACGTACGAGAGAGAACTGTCAGAGCATGTGCTTAAAAAATGGTTGAAATGGCTCTGAGCACTATGGTACTCAACATCTGAGGTAATCAGTCCCCTAGAACTTAGAACTACTGAAACCTAACTAACCTATGGACATCACACACATTCATGCCCGAGGCAGGATTCGAACCTGTGACCGTAGCAGTCGCGCGGTTCCAGACTGTAGCACCTAGAACCGCTGGCCACCGCATGTGCTTCGATAAGACAGACAGTGAACGTGGAATGATATTTGGAGCTACACACGGGACATTCCATTTCGCAAATCGTTAGACAATTCAGTATCCCAAGATCCACACTATCAGCAGTGTGCTGAGAATACCAATTTTCAGGCATTACCTCCCACTAAGTTTTTGAAAACAGCCACAAGCCACTCTTTCTATTTTCTAAATTGAGATAATACTGAAAACTTAAACTGATGTTACGTAAAGTAATACTGTATTTGCAATTTGGTGATTTACGTTTAAACTTGGTTTACAGCACTATAGATTAATCTGACTGTACTATAGCACTAAGTTCCGTTTAAAGTGCAGTCATAAATGATGACATTGACAGCACCAAAGATTAAATTGACTGTACAACACAGGTACAACAGTACTTGTGATGTCCTTGACATGTATCTGAAGATAAATTACTACTACAGAAAACAAAATTTACATTTTAGATCGCGTTCACAGCGGCACCGACGATGGTCATCAGACACCATTGCTAAAGATCACCCAATAACATCGGCCGACAGCGTGGGCTTAGTGTGCCCCATCACCTCCGTCAGTTTTTGGCAGTGTCAAGGAGGTTCAGTTAGAATAGTGTTCTATGTATGAACTAGGTTAGATTTTAAATTTGTAGGGTGGGGTGTATGATGCGACGCCTCTGTGCTTGAATATGGGTAGTGCGCTGCCATGCTTTCATTTGAACAAAATATTTTTAAGGTTATAAGCCAAAAATTTCCAACAAAGATTTTGCCTATTTGAGGTTTTGAATAATACCGCAATGTCAGTTCATAGATTCCGAACTACATTCCAAATATACACTCCTGAAAATGGAAAAAAGAACACATTTACACCGTGTGTCAGACCCACCATACTTGCTCCGGACACTGCGAGAGGGCTGTACAAGCAATGATCACACGCATGGCACAGCGGACACACCAGGAACCGCGGTGTTGGCCGTCGAATGGCACTAGCTGCGCAGCATTTGTGCACCGCCACCGTCAGTGTCAGCCAGTTTGCCGTGGCATACGGAGCTCCATCGTAGTCTTTAACACTGGTAGCATGCCGGAACAGTGTGGACGTGAACCGTATGTGCAGTTGACGGACTTTGAGCGAGGGCGTATAGTGGGCATGCGGGAGGCCGGGTGGACGTACCGCCGAATTGCTCAACACGTGGGGCGTGAGGTCTCCACAGTACATCGATGTTGTCGCCAGTGGTCGGCGGAAGGTGCACGTGCCCATCGAACTGGGACCGGACCGCAGCGACGCACAGATGCACACCAAGACTGTAGGATCCTACGCAGTGCCGCAGGGGACCGCACCGCCACTTCCCAGCAAATTAGGGACACTGTTGCTCCAGGGGTATCGGCGAGGACCATTCGCAACCGTCTCCATGAAGCTGGGCTACGGTCCCGCACACCGTTAGGCCGTCTTCCGCTCACGCCCCAACATCGTGCAGCCCGCCTCCAGTGGTGTCGCGACAGGCGTGAATGGAGACGTGTCGTCTTCAGCGATTAGAGTCGCTTCTGCCTTTAGTGCCAATGATGGTCGTATGCGTGTTTGGCACCGTGCAGGTGAGCGCCACAATCAGGACTGCATACGACTGAGGCACACAGGGCCAACACTCGGCATCATGGTGTGGGGAGCGATCTCCTACACTGGCCGTACACCTCTGGTGATCGTTGAGGGGACACTGAATAGTGCACGGTACATCCAAACCGTCATCGAACCCATCGTTCTACCATTCCTAGACCGGCAAGGGAACTTGCTGTTCCAACAGGACAATGCACGTCCGCATGTATCCCGTGCCACCCAACGTGCTCTAGAAGGTATAAGTCAACTACCCTGGCCAGCAATATCTCCGAATCTGTTCCCCATTGAGCATGTTTGGGACTGGATGAAGCGTCGTCTCACGCGGTCTGCACGTCCAGCACTAACGCTGGTATAACTGAGGCGCCAGGTGGAAATGGCATGGCAAGCCGTTCCACAGGACTACATCCAGCATCTCTATGATCGTCTCCATGGGAGAATAGCAGCCTGCATTGCTGCGAAAGGTGGATATGCACTGTACTAGTGCCGACATTGTGCATGCTCTGTTGCCTGTGTCTATGTGCCTGTGGTTCTGTCAGTGTGTTCATGTGATGTATCTGACCCCAGGAATGTGTCAAAAAAAGTTTCCCCTTCCTGGGACAATGAATTCATGGTGTTCTTATTTCCGTTTCCAGGATTGTATTTTCATCCTCAGGATGACACCTACTCATTCTTCCTTGAATGAATCAGTTTCTCATGCTCGATATTTCACGCAGGAGAACGTCGCTTGATTAACGATTTGAATTTTACCAGTTGATGCCCGAAGTCTGTACGTTCGGGAGATAAGATCGGCTATAGTGTGACCACGCACGTAGTGGCATAATGATATGAAAATATCGGCCGTCTCCAGCCGATGCCAATCGTGGGAGAAATACACCGATATTGGGAGCCACTGTGACTGCAGCCTTATTGGCTCTTTTATGAGCGTGTGGAGACATCTCATATCTATAGATATCTGCTCATCTCTATAAAAAAATACGAACGCATGCGTACAAATTAAAATAGCTTTCAAAATAAATTATAAATACATAATTAAAATGCCTTTACCGAAATGCATTCAAAATTAATGTTTTTAAAACTTTTTCTGTTGGTATAATATGGCAGATATATTTCAGTTGCTTACCTACAGCACTTCGTCAAAAAGCTAGAAGAACCCACATAAATTAAATTAGTTTTGTGCATTTAATATATTTTGCAAGTTTTTCTTCTTTTCTACATACATCCTTACTGCTACCATACAACTTGGTTGGTGCTGTTACATTTGACAATGAAACAAATAGATGGCTGACATTTCATTTCTGTTGGATTGCACTGCATTCGACAAGATCATAATGAGAAATTTGCTTAACACAATGTTGTAAGATGGATATTTCTGAAATTCCGTATATCCATTTCTTTAAGCATCATCATCAATCATCATTATCTACTGCTCATATTATATGCATTTTGTAATGTTAACTCACTCAAGATATCTGGTTAAATGTAAGGGGAGGCCCCAAGGTTCCAGTCTTCTTAGTTGAAATAAATGCATAAAAAAAATAATAAGACATACTTTATTAGATTTACAGCTTAACAATTGTGAAACATTTTTACAGTACAATATAATTGGTTTCCCACTTCTGGAGAAGTATAATAAACATGGAACAGAAAAAATCTACAACAGTTGAGTTACATATAGTACCAAATACTTGGTATCTTCCCCCACAAATAAAAATGACTAAAAACCATTTTAAATGAAACCAAGAAAAATCTGATCACTTCCATTCTTTTGCATATACTTTTGTCCAATATGGTCATACAGTATTGGTATCTGATGCCCCACAAATATTTTATTCTCTGGCTGAAAGACAGAACTTAATTTTAGCATGAATGAAACAGACTGAAACCTTGGTCTACGAGGCAGCTACTCCAATGAATTATTTGTACAGATTTCCTCTTCATCTTCAATTTCCTCCATTATTTTTTAGTTGCTAGAATACAAAAAAGTCTCACAACTATGTTATACTTGGCTCTATTTTGCTATGTTACTTTAGTGCTAATGACACCATACTCACAATCAGAACATTATTATGACTCTTCATATTCTTCAGTTTGTTTCAGTTTCCTATCCATTATTTTCTACAGCATTATCTCAACAAACAGCCAGGCCACACAATTCTTTATTTTTTATGATCTTGGGGACTTTTATCACTGCTACAAAGAAAGATTGAGGGATCACTGTTCAGCTAGCTGGATACTGGCCACTGAAGTTTTCCAGTGATTCCAATATTCCTTACAGACCAATGACCATTTCCCCTCAACATTTCTCTCTCAATGCTTTCTTGCAGGTTTCTCAAACAAGCTAAGAGAAAAATCAAACTTTGGAAATTAACTTACCAAGAATTATTTTCCACTAGCCAATAATTCCATTCCATCTGTCTGCTATGAAATGAAAACTAAGCTAGCATAATGACAACTACTAGGTGAGGGTTTCAAACTGGTACAAACACAGTTGTTTCACTACTACTCTCTTGTTGATATATCACTTGTTGCACCTGTACAATTCTGAAACACCACTAAACTTGTAACTATCTATTGTTACACTGGTCCAAATAATTATGGGATCACATACGCCATCAAACATATAGCTATCTCGCCAGCTATCACTTTTTTTTTTTTTTTTTCGTCAGTCTACTGACTGGTTTGATGCGGCCCGCCACGAATTCCTTTCCTGTGCTAAACTCTTCATCTCAGAGTAGCACTTGCAACCTCTAGTACCATGGAAGTCATTCCCTCATGTCTTAGCAGATGTCCTATCATCCTGTCCCTTCTCCTTATCAGTGTTTTCCACATATTCCTTTCCTCTTCAATTCTGCGTAGAAACCACCTCATTCCTTACCTTATCAGTCCACCTAATTTTCAACATTTGTCTATAGCACCACATCTCAAATGCTGCGATTCTCTTCTGCTCCGGTTTTCCCACAGTCCTTGTTTCACTACCATACAATGCTGTACTCCAGACGTACATCCTCAGAAATTTCTTCTTCAAATTAAGGCTGGTATTTGATATTAGTAGACTTCTCTCGGCCAGAAATGCCTTTTTCGCCATAGCGAGTCTGCTTTTGATGTCCTCCTTGCTCCGTCCGTCATTGGTTAGTTTACTGCTTAGGTAGCAGAATTCCTTAACTTCATTGACTTCGTGACCATCAATCCTGATGTTAACTTTCTCGCTGTTCTCAGTTCTACCACTTCTCATTACCTTCGTCTTTCTCCGATTTACTCTCAAACCATACTGTGTACTCATTAGACTGTTCATTACGTTCAGCAAATCATTTAATTCTTCTTCACTTTCACTCAGGATAGCAATGTCATCAGCGAATAGTATCATTGATATCCTTTCACCTTGTATTTTAATTCCACTCCTGAACCTTTCTTTTCTTTTATTTTATTTTCATCATTGCTTCCTCGATGTTCAGATTGAAGAGTAGGGGCGAAAGGCTACAGCCTTGTCTTACACCCTTCTTAATACGAGCACTTCGTTCTTGATCGTCCACTCTTATTATTCCCTCTTGGTTGTTGTACATATTGTATATGACCCGTCTCTCCCTATAGCTTACCCCTACTTTTTTCAGAATCTCTAACAGCTTGCACTATTTTATATTGTCGAACGCTTTTTCCAGGTCGACAAATCCTGTGAACGTGTCTTGATTTTTCTTTAGCCTTGCTTCCATTATTAGCCATAACGTCAGAATTGCCTCTCTCGTGCCTTTACTTTTCCTAAAGCCAAACTGACCGTCACCTAGCGCATTCTCAATTTTCTTTTCCATTCTTCTGTATATTATTCTTGTAAGCATCTTCGATGCATGAGCTGTTAAGCTGATTGTGCGATAATTCTTGCACTTGTCAGCTCTTGCCATCTTCGGAATTGTGTGGATGATGCTTTTCCGAAAGTCAGATGGTATGTCGCCAGACTCATATATTCTACACACCAACATGAATAGTCGTTTGTTTCCACTTCCCCTAATGATTTTAGAAATTCTGATGGAATGTTATCTATCCCTTCTGCCTTATTTGACCGTAAGTCCTCCAAAGCTATTTTAAATACCGATTCTGATACTGGATCCCCTATCTCTTCTAAATCGACTCCTGTTTCTTCTTCTATCACATCAGATAAATCTTCACCCTCATAGAGGCTTTCAATGTTTTCAATGTATTCTTTCCACCTATCTGCTCTCACCTGTGCATTTAACAGTGGAATTCCCGTTGCACTCTTAATGTTCCCACCGTTGCTTTTAATGTCACCAAAGGTTGTTTTGACTTTCCTGTATGCTGAGTCTGTCCTTCCGACAATCATATCTTTTTCGATGTCTTCACATTTTTCCTGCAGCCATTTCGTCTTAGCTTCCCTGCACTTCCTATTTATTTCATTCCTCAGCGACTTGTATTTCTGTATTCCTGATTTTCCCGGAACATGTTTGTACTTCCTCCTTTCATCAATCAACTTAAGTATTTCCTCTGTTACCCATGGTTTCTTCGCAGCTACCTTCTTTGTATCTATGTTTTCCTTCCCTACTTCTGTGATGGCCCTTTTTAGAGACGTCCATTCCTCTTCAACTGTGTTGCCTACTGCACTATTCCTTATTGCTGTATCTATAGCGTTAGAGAACTTCAAACGTATCTCGTCATTTCTTAGAACTTCCGTATCCCACTTCTTAGTGTATTGATTCTTCCAGACTAATGTCTTGAACTTCAGCCTACTCTTCATTACTACTATATATTGTGATCCGAGTCTATATCTGCTCCTGGGTACGCCTTACAATCCAGTATCTGATTTCGGAATCTCTGTCTGACCATGATGTAATCTAATTGAAATCTTCCCGTATCTCCCAGCCTTTTCCAAGTATACCTCCTCCTCTTGTGATTCTTGACAGGGTATTCGCTATTACTAGCTGAGACTTGGTACAGAACTCAATTAGTCTTTCTGCCCTTTCATTCCTTGTCCCAAGCCCATATTCTCCTGTAACCTTTTCTTCTACTCCTTCCCGTACAAACTGCATTCCAGTCGCCCATGACTATTAGATTTTCGTCCCCCTTTACATACTGCATTACCCTTTCAATATCCTCATACACTTTCTCTATCTGTCCATCTTCAGCTTGCGACATCGGCATGTTATACCATTTTCTGCTGCTGTTGATTTTACCCGATACTCATCTGACCAGAAATCCTTGTCTTCCTTCCACTTCACTTCACTGACCCCTACTATATCTAGATTGAGCCTTTGCATTTCCCTTTTCAGATTTTCTAGTTTCCCTACCACGTTCAAGCTTCTGACATTCCACGCCCCGACTCGTAGAACATTATTCTTTCGTTGATTATTCAATCTTTTTCTCATGGTAACCTCCCCCTTGGCAGTCGCCTCCCGAAGATCCGAATGGGGGACTATTCCGGAATCTTTTGCCAATGGAGAGATCATCATGACACTTCTTCAACTACAGACCACATGTCTTGTGTATACACGTTACGTGTCTTTAATGCAGTGGTTTCCATTGCCTTCTGCATCCTCATGTCGTTGATCATTCCTGACTCTTCCGCCTTCAGGGGCAATTTCCCACCCCTAGGACAGAGTGCCCTGAACCTCTATCCGCTCCTCAACCCTCTTTGACAAGGCCGTTGGCAGAATGAGGCTGATTTCTTATGCCGGAAGTCTTCAGGGGCCAATGCTGATAATTTATCAAAATTTAGGCAGCGGCGGGGATCGAACTCGGGACCAAAAACGTTTCGTTTATGAATCAAAGACGCTACCCCTAGACCACGGGTACAGACCCCTATCATTGTATAATTATTTGGGCCTATGTAACAAACATGCAACATATCACACCACCAAATGTTTGGGTGTAGCAACCAAAAGGAATGAAGTTGAAAAACCAGGAGATGAAGACAATGAGTTTCAGAAAGCGGAAGACAAGGCAAAGGCATATACAGAAGCAGCCCTAGTGGGTGCTAACAGGACGACGAATGGTGATGAAGAGGAGCAGGAAAATGAAGAGAGTCCGAAAAAGAAAAGTTGAATGAAGAGGGAGAAAAGGAAATAGTTGAAGAGGGAAGAGAAGAGGAAACAGAAGAAGGGGCAGAGGAGATAACTGTGAGAAGGAATACGAAAAAAATCAAAAGATGGAAATTTCAGGAGGAGGTGGAGGAGGAGGAGGGACAAGGGAGGCACAACAGTTTAGAAAAGCAAGAAGAATTTGACAATTGGTCCAGCTGGGAGAAGGAAGAACCTTTCAACATACCACAAACTGAGCCAAAAGAAGATGAAAATTTGATGTTACCTGTAACTGGATCAGACCTGACAGAAGGGATAAATGAAGAAGGAAGAGTGGATTATGGAGTTGGTCCTTATTAGATAAGGAACCTGTGGACTTACCTAACCAACTATTAGCAACCTACCACAAGGGCTGCCCATTAATGATGCAGACAATGTATCACGAGAATTTGTTAGCAAAGAAGAGTTTTACAATGTTACTTCACCAGTTCATTTCGTTAGTTTGTTCTATGTGTGCTGCAAGGAGTCAGTGCTGTAACATATATGCAAGATAATGAGAAGCCCTAAGAGATTGGAACCACCACTGCGGTTGAAACAGTTGGCCCAACAAAAAATACTTGTGGTTTTTGGGAAGCACCAAACTTGATTGTTGAAGAAGAGAGGCTGGTTTACAGATGCACTGAAGCATCAGAATATGCAGTGGGGAAAATTTTGAGAAAGGAGAGGATGTGGCCTGTAAGAGACTTGTTGATGTGGGAAGTAGGAACAACTGAAAGTAATTTCAGCACACAATGTTTATACACAAAATAGCTGACAGCTAGCAAGTGATGGGCATGGCACTGCAGCTTCCATTATGATAGGAGTGAATGCACAAATGAGTATGGGAGTATGTGAGATTCAGTTACTCTCTGTCATTAAATTATGTATGTATCCATGTAACGATGGGCAACTGTAATAATAATAAATTATTCTTAAATTGGGGAGGCATATGTAATGGGCATATTTTCAGCCCCTTTTAACACTATCCAAAGCCTCTTACCAGTTTAATGTCTAGAAAGAATGCATTATAAATTTGTGTCTATTTAGTCTTTTTACCAAGTCTTTATGTAAATGTAAATAAGAATATTGTAAGAGTATGTAATATTCATTTGTTGCTGTTATGTTATGTTGTATATTCTGAAGCTTTGGTATAGACCAGAACTTTTTATCTATCTAAAAATTTGTCAGCACGGCAGGAATAAATGAAGTAGAGTGAGCCTAACATGGGACTGAGAAGTGTTAATAACACACTGATTAAGCATGTGTGATTATTGATAGAGAATCAGTTACATTTTGTATGAAGAAGTTGTTCTCTCTATAACAATGAATGAAAGGCAAAATCAGGAAGACAGTATTCAATGTATCGATGTTCAGTCAGTTTTGGTTGGGATTTAGATATGTGTGAGTGGACTGACATGAGCACAGAGTTAACAGTAAACTGGAATGAGATTTTCACTCTGCAGCGGAGTGTGCGCTGATATGAAACTTCCTGGCAGATTAAAACTGTGTGCCTGACCGAGACTCGAATTGCCTTTCGCGGGCAAGTGCTCAACCATCTGAGCTACCGAAGCACGACTCACGCCCGGTACTCACAGCTTTACTTCTGCCAGTATACGTCTCCTACTTTCCAAACTTTACAGAAGCTCTCCTGCGAACCTTGCAGGAGTGCTAGTTCTGCAGAGTGAAAATCTCATTCTGGAAACATCCCCCAGGCTGTAGCTAAGCCATGTCTCCGATATATCCTTTCTTTCAGGAGTGCTAGTTCTGCAAGGTTCGCAGAAGAGCTTCTGTAAAGTTTGGAAGGTAGGAGACGAGGTACTGGCAGAAGTAAAGCTGTGAGTACCGGGCGTGAGTCGTGCTTCGGTAGGTCAGTTGGTAGAGCACTTGCCCGCGAAAGGCAAAGGTCCCGAGTTCGAGTCTCGGTCGGGCACACAGTTTTAATCTGCCAGGAAGTTTCAACAGTAAACTGATTATTTTACAGACAGCATAACAGTTTTAGTAGTGTGATGAAGTGGAGGAGTTTAAGAAGATCAGGAGACAGAGCATGGAGACGGAGAACACAGTAATTACATAAAGAAATGGGTACAACTAAGAACTTTCTAGAATGTAACTGCTTCATTATTGCTGAAATAACTATTGAGATTTTGAAAAGAGGACTAATTCCAAAAATTTGACACAGAAGATGATTTTGCAAGTGTTGAAGAATTTTGAAGGAAAAAATAAGCAAGAACAAGAGCCAAGAATTTCAAGACAGATGATTTTTTTTTTAAAAAAAAAAAAAGGTTTATCACTGAAGACGTTGGGAGCCAGAAGCTAGTATTGCACCAAGTTGCCTTGAACAAGAAGCAATCGTATGAAGAGAACACAAATGCACTGAGATTTCTTCTGGCAGTATACTGATCTATTTTCACAGTTATTTAGGGCAGAACAGAGACAGTGAAATTTGCTCTTTCTATGGACGGTGTTACGACTGGAAGCTGACATCTATAGTCTCATGTCAAAATGAAAACTATTTCAAAGATTTGTTTGATCATTGTAAGGGCCAAAGATTACATTAATTAGAGAGAAAATTTATAAACAGACAACCTGTCACACAAAACACATAGGTAGGCAGTTGTCCACTTTAAACTTAAAAGCCTATCTACTCTTACCAAATCAACTTCTACATCCTACTCCAAAACGGTCTAGAAATTTCAATGTCTTTTTGGTCACAAGATGACACACCACAGCAAGACAGGAATTTTATTTGCATTCTGGTAATGCGCCAGACAAACTAACACTCGTTGGCACAGTCATGGGTTCTTAGATTTACTTCTAGGGGAGGCTGAGTTGACACTATAACAAACACAAAATATTAGATCACTTCATTATAACTTCAAAAGATGAAACAATACTTAACAGTGTAATAATCCATAGTCACAAGAATGTTGTGCATTTGTGACTATCAATGAACACCAACTTATCACCAAATACAGTACAGGATTTTCTCTTTTCTCAAAGCATGACTGAATATAAACTCTACTGCATAGTTCGGTCCTACACAACTCCTGCAATGCTGGCTCTGTAGTTTGATGATGTTGCAATTTTCGGCAATGATTGAAGAGTGGACTGAGAGGTATTCCACTCTGACATCAGCAGGCATGCTGCAGTAGTAATGTATGGAATTTTTAAGGGCGTGTCCACCAGATTCGCTCATTCATTGCAGCATCTGGCAGCAGTTACTCTTACTTGTGGTTCCATTGCTAGGTACCAACTCTGCCACGTGACCTCGTTCTTCGGAAGACACCATATCTCTTAATTTATGAAGACAGCATTTTTTAACAAGTTATTATGCAAACATTGATAGAGATTTAAGAATAGTATCCAGCATTCCCTAAGAAAAGTACTGAACAGAGCTGGCATGCACTGAACTTGCAATCCCGCCAGTACAGCGAAGTGTCAGGTGGCAGCTATTATGTCAATGGGCAGCCATTGACCTGTGGTCACTGGTGGCCTCCAGCTCTACATTTCAATCTCCAAAGTGCTCTCGTTGATGGTGAAGATATACTTGGCAGATATGTCTGCGTCCAGGTGCACCTGAGGTACTTATTTGAAACAGGGGTCAGCCCTCAGCCCATCTTTAGGAGACAGGAGCCAGCAGCATCAATGTCTGCCACAGGAACTACGACGAGCAGCAGCAAGTGGCCCTCCCTCTCGTAGGCATATGATGGGCAGCATCCAGGTCATGCAGGTCAGGCCTCCAGCAGGTCTGCAGGGTAATTTTGTGTTGTTTCAGGGTGCAAAAACAACTAGGGTCATACACCCTATGTCAGAACCGTAGAACACGCACAAAAAATTCTACATGTTAAGCCCAATTGATGGAAGGAAGGGCAGCTAAGAACAGGGACTTTGAGAACAGGGACTTGGAAAAAAGGTGCATAAAATATGGCATAGAGACAACAGATGTTATGAGCTAAAGACTAAATG
Source organism: Schistocerca gregaria (assembly GCF_023897955.1). Lineage (NCBI taxonomy): Eukaryota > Metazoa > Arthropoda > Insecta > Orthoptera > Acrididae > Schistocerca > Schistocerca gregaria. The sequence continues at coordinate 320,048,199 of NC_064920.1, read as the reverse complement.
AATGAAACTCCATTTTCTGGTGTAGTGTGGGACTATGGCTGTTCAATGTTCAATAAAAAAAAATACCATGCACGGTAGTATAGCTTTATTTCTATGCAACCGGTTTCTAAGTAGTGTAATGTCAAAACTGGTTGCCTAGAAATAAACCTATACAACAGCGATTGGTATTGTTTTTATTGAATAAAGGTTAAATGTCCTTTCCCATATTGTTATGACGGACAAAAAATGAAACGCAGTTGACAGCCTGCGCAGTGTTAGCTAAAATGGCCGATAATTCAGATGGCAAACATAAATGAGAATTTAAGTGGTTAAAAAAAGGACATCCCATCAGGAAATGGCAAACCATCAAAGGTCGAGGGCAATGAGCATAAAGTGGTGGGGATCACCATGTAACAAATGGCAATGGCTAAAAAGACAGCACCCAATACACAACCAAGCTAAAATGATCTACTCAATCTGAGAAGGCTCAGAGGAGTTCCGCCAAGCCGCTGGGAGAGTTTTAGTTCCTCGGAGTTGTTCCCGTGAAGGGATGACCAGTTGTGATACTAAAGTGACACCACCTGCTAACAGATGACAGCACAAAGATCATCATAGGGAATGGAAGAACGAGCAGAGCGATCTGATGCACTAAGGGATGGACAGTGTAAGCAAACACAAGCTCTGAACAGCAACGAGAGAGTCAGAGCAGATGAAAAAATCGAAAAGACTGTGTCTCAAGATGCAGTGCATGTCCTGATATAGGGCGAACAGTTCCACAGCAAATACTGAGCAGTGTTCCAGAAGCCAATACTGAAAAATCATCGGTACATCTGACTCCAAGAGACATCAGTGTACACAAAAGTATTATCGCAAATTTCCATCCAAAGGTTTAGAAACTTACAAGGAAGGCCTAGTTACAACACAACAATAAGTACTCAAGTGGCAAACCATCAGAAAAAAGCCTCTGGAATGTGAAGTTGCATAAGTCTGAAGCTGCCTGGATAGCTAGAATAGTGTCCTTAGGAAACGAATGAAGTCCTAGGTGAACATCGACTGCTGTACGAAGTCAAGGTGGTGAAGGGGTTACACCCATCGGGGAAAGAGCCAGGTAGTGTGAAGTTAAGCTGCCGAAAGCGAACTTCAGGAGGTAACAGAGAATAAGGACGCACCCCATATCGTTTTGATCAAAGGAGTTATCGAAGGAGGAGGCATACGATAGATGGTCAGGCATGGCAGGCAAACGGCACGCATATCTGCTGAGGAGAAAATCACGGCAGTATGACAACAGTAGTTCAGCAACTTCTGCATACAGACTCACAAACGGGCTAGTGTAAAAGGCGCCAGTGGCCAAAGTGATGCCACAGTAGGGAATTGTATTGAGACAGCATAAGAGGATAGACGTGTAGATAAATAAACAAAACACCCATAGCCTAGTTTTGAGCGGAAAGGGACCGGTACAAATGGAGGAGGGTGGGCCGATCTGCTCTCAAGGAAGTACTGCTGAGGACTTGTAGGACACTGAGGTACCGTGTACAGTGGGTGGCCAGGTAAGACACATGGAGCAACAAGGAAGTTCCCTTTCGAGCATGAGCCCCAGACATATCATAGTTTTAATGAATGGAAGAGTAACAGGCCCAAGATATAAATACCCTGCAGCACGATAGTGTCCTCCACAACCCATCAGCATTGCCTCAGAATTTGCCACTGCACCTGGCTGTGATCGAGTCCTTCCAGCGGGACATACGGTTCTACAGATGATCGAAGCTGGCTAGATGTGGCAAGGGTGAACTCCCATAGCCTCTCTTCTCAATGGATAGCAGTAACTGAGACAAGGGCTCTTATCTAACTTGTTGACCCCCTCACTGCCATACACAATAGATATTTCAGTGATCACTGCTCTGTCATTAATTGTTGGCATAGGCCAAGCGCATTCTACAGATCTCTAAATCAATCATGAGGTAATGCGTTGCGGAGAGAATGGCATGCCTGCATTCACAAGAAATTAAGAATTCTGAACTGTGGCACAGAGCTGAAGCAGCATGGAATGGCGTACCCATGTCTTTCATTACGCTCAGTTTGGCTCAATGCCAAGCCAGCCTTTGCTAAAAAGGCTGTTAACTCAGATGCAAACATAAACGAGAATGTAAATGGTTAAAAAAACTTGCAGTCTGTCAGGAAATGACAAACTGTCAAAGGTTGCTGATAATGAGCACAAAGTGGTGGAGGATCATTACTTAATAAATGGTAATGGCTAGAAATACAATGCCCAATATGCAACCTAGCTAAAATGATCTTGCGATGAGAGGTCAGCCAAGCCATTGGAAAAGGTTTAATTCCCTGGAGCTTGTTCCCCTGAATGGAGGACCGGTGGTGATACCAAACTGGCACCACCTGCTGACAGATGGCAACACAAACATCATTAGAGGAAATGGAAGAAATAGCAGGCCGAGGTACGAGGACTGTGGCCTTAGCAGCAGCATCAGCAGCCTTGTTTCCTGTAAGACTGATTTGAGCAGGAACCCACACAAACATGGCAGTGGGTTCATCAAGACTGAGCAAGTGACAACTGTCCTAGAGCCATTGCATTAAGGGATGGACAGTGTACAGCACACAAAGACCCTGGACGATACTGAAAGAGACAGAGCAGACGACAATTGAAAAGCCTGTGTTGCCGGATGTACAGCATGGCCTGTGGACACCCCCAGCAGCAGCTGTGCACCAAATCCGATATCTGGTCGAGGGCTGCAAGATTCAGTGTGATGAAGTGACAATTTGGGGATAGCTCACAAATGCAAAGCTGGCGCTTTCTTAGCTCAGTGCTAGAGCACTGGTCTCATAAACCAGGGGTCGTGAGTTCTGCTGAGCAGTGTTCCGGAAGCTGACACTGAAAAATGTCCGTGCGAATGACGAAGTCACACCTGACACCATAGCCAGTCAGAGAGGCATCAGTGAACACAAAGCTACTATCGAAAAAAATCCATGAGAAGGTTGTGAAACTTATGGCAATAGATCAAGGCTAGACTAGTGTCCTTAGGAAGCAAATGAAGTCCTAAGTTCACAACCATTAGGAAAGTGGCAAGTAGTGCAAAGTTAAACTGTCGGCACAAGATCCGACGAACTCCAGGAGGTAACAGAAGAGGGACGTGCCTCATACTGGAGAGCAAAGAAGTCATCAAAGGAGGCAGCACAGGATGGGTGGTCGTGCATGGCAGACAAACACCATGCATATCTGCTGGGGAGAAAGTCGCAGTGGTATGACAGAGGTAGTTTGGCAGCTTGTGCTTACAGACTCTCAACTGGGCTAGGGTAAAAGGCGCCAGTGTCCAAAAGGACGCCAGAATTGTGGATAGAATTGAGATGGTGTAAGAGGGATGGATATGCAGATGGATAAATGAAACACCCGGTACAAATGGAGGAGGATGGTCTGATTTGAAGCCCAGGAAGTACCACAATTGACACACAAGACACTGAAGGACCGTGTACAGAGGACAGCCAGGGAAGATACATGGGAGGACCAAAAAAGTTTCCTATCATGGATGAGCCACAGGAATTTTGTGGAATGGAACAACAACAGGCCCAAGATATAAAGACAGTGGAAGAAACCAACTGCACTGCCAGAAATTCGTACAAATGGTTTTGTCAGTGAAAAAGTGAGAGCCATAGTCGATGCTCCAGAAGTGAAGACGATCAAGACACTGCTGAAGACACCACTCGGACAAACAAGTCCTTGGAGAACAGCAATAGAACACAAAATCATCAAAGAAAAGGGAACCAGAGATGCCCGGCAGGATAAAGGCCATTATAGGGTTCATGACAATAGCAAAAAGGACGATCCTCAGAACCCTGGGGCATACCGTTTTTCTGGATAAAGCTCTCCAACAAGGCAGAACCCAAACGTTCCTTAAAAACTCAGTCTTTTAAAAATTCCTGAAGGGAACAGGGCATGCGGCCATTGAAGTCCCACGTGTAGAGTGTATGAGGATATAAGTTATCCAGTAGGTGTCATAGGCTTTCTCCAAATTGGAAAACACAGCCACAGTCTCATATTTCCACACAGAATGCCATTCATGACATGGCTTGACAAAGTGAAAAGATGGTCTACTGCAGAAAGATGCGCTCTAAATCCACACGGTGCAGTGGAAGAACTCAGTATTTGATGGGCCTTGGCACGAACAGGATAGCTGTGGAGGAGCAAAGCTGCAAGAAGTTGTTCTACTTGAGAATCAGTAGTAGTCTCCAAAAGTAAAATTCCATTGTGTAAATGAGAGCAGGACTTCATAGGACCAGCAACTGCATCAACACCTTTCCAAATAATAAACAGATCTACCGTAGCAAAGGACTGACTACCTCAGTGTGTGAAATCACAAGGAACCATGGCGCAACTGGGAGGGTCTTTGAATTGTTAGCCTCATTCCATTTACATACGGTAGACGTTGACTGTGAAGATGGTGACTGGCTCACTGCAAGAAAATCCCCCGTGATTGCCAGTGTCTCCAATGGTGCACTCCTTCCAACATGGGTGGGCCCCCTCACACGGGGGTGCACCCTCCTTACAAGATTGTTCACACCTCATGTTACACCTCCTGAACACCTGACAGAGGGACCAATCAGCAATTTGGGGATGTAGGAGTTCAGGCTGTCACCCCTCCCTGGGCCTAGCCTGTACCAGAGGGTACTTATGAACCCTACCTATTGAACAGGGGCTGTTACCCAATTACCTGTTAAGTGCCAGATGTATGGGCCAGCCTTCAGGAGCACACAGGGAGGAAGAAGAGAAACCTCACAACATCAAAGCAGTGGAAGGATAGGAGAAGGGAATGGAGAAAGAAAAAAGGAAAGAAAAAACAATGGAGAGACTGTTCTGGTATCTGGTAATGAAACTGCACGACACATTTCCAAAAACATTCCACACATGCTCCAACGTAGGAGAAAAAGAATAGCAAGAGGATAGACATGCAGCATGGGAGGGGAAAGATACTGCAAAGGCTGGGGTCCTGTGATAGCCAAGCACGAACTATGCAAAGAACAACAATCCTCCCCGTGGGCACTCTCTCCACTAAAAATATGGAACTTCTTGATACATTCGATAAAGTTTTCTCCATAAGACTTTTGGATATTGTAAAACATGCTTCCAACAACACGACCACACTCTTGGACAGTGATCCAATATGCCATGTCTTAATCGAACATGTGGCCTTCTTTTCACAGCGAATAAATTTCAATCATTTAACCTGAGCTGTATCATTTTTTGGTGTAAGTAGAAGAGGGCTGTTCTAAATACTTCTGATGCATGTTGTTGGCAACAAAGAAGAAACTGTGGACCTGAGTGTATTTCACAAATGTGTGCTTGCCATTTAGTCCCAAGTGGTTTGTATGCATTATCCCGCTACACATTGGATTTCTTCCCATCCTTGGATATTACCTCTTGGCATTCAACCAATCACCGACTACAAGGGCAATGAGAGATCCTAGTATATACTATTTGACACTGTTCAATATATTCCATGCCTTACAAGAAAATATTAACACAGTGCAGCTTACTGACAGAAATGCATTAAATAATTTAGGATGACACACACACACACACACACACACACACACACATATACATATATATATATATATACATATATATAAATAAAACAGAAAGAAACTTCCACATGGGAAAAATATATTAAAAATAAAGATTCCAAGACTTACCAAGCGGGAAAGCGCCGGCAGACAGGCACATGAACAAAACACACAATCTGTGTGTGTGTTTGTGTGTTTTGTTCATGTGCCTGTCTGCCGGCGCTTTCCCGCTTGGTAAGTCTTGGAATCTTTATTTTTAATATATATATATATATATATATATATATATATATATATATATATATATATATATATATATATATATATTCCTAATAAATGAAAGTACAGATATTTCTGCAAGCAACTCTTTTATTTTCACATATGAATGATTCAATACAATACTGGATAGTATTTTCAAAATCATCACAAATCATTTGGTATTCACTGTTGGTTGTCTTGAAATGATAATTGCTGGCAAAGTGCAGTCACACAAAGTTTTATTAGTCGAGTATCCACAGCCTCATTAATAGTGCCAGAAGTATTTCCTCGCATCCTTCCAGCACCAGCAATACTTGCAGTTTGTGAATTTTACTGTCAACTTTCTACAGATGAAACAACTTGGCATCAAATGATTTTTTTTTTTTTTTTTTTTTTTTTTTTTTTTTTTTTTGGGGGGGGGGGGGGGGGGCGGCATCTTTAGGACTCGAGGTGAGAGAAACAAGCAGGTGACAGAGGAAGATGTTGCATATGGCAACAATTGCTAATGACTTGTTAGATTTTCCATTAAATGAGCTCAAAAGATACACAGACATTCATTGCTGATTCAGGGTTGCACTGAAAATGATACTCATAGTGTAGTACATTCAATGAAGGACTGTAAATTCAGATGTTACAGTGAAGAGTATGATATATTAAAAACAAAGATTCCAAGACTTACCAAGCGGGAAAGCGCCGGTAGACAGGCACAATAAAAAAAACACACAAACAATCAAACAAAATTTCTAGCTTTCGCAACCGACGGTTGCTTCTTCAGGAAAGAGGGAAGGAGAGGGAAAGACGAAAGGATGTGGGTTTTAAGGGAGAGGGTAAGGAGTCATTCCAATCCCGGGAGCGGAAAGACTTACAGTATGAAATACATTTAAACTTATATGTGGAATGATTCCAGCAACTGTCAAGTTTACAGCTGCACTACTACCACAAACTTCCTTAAGTAATATGTGGACAGCATAAAGAGATTCAACTATAACAGCACCTGATCCTGCGGACTAATAGAAATGAATGGAAGGAAGGAAGGAAGGAAGGAAGGAAGGAAGGAAGGAAAATTAGTGAGTAACAACCCATTGACATCAAGGTTATTGTGGACAGTGCACAAGATCTAACTGGTGAAGGAAATCAAGCCATGCCCTTTCAAAAGAACTATCCAAACATATGCCTTCAACGATTCAGGGAAGACACGGACTAATAGAAAAGTTCTTCAAATGAAGCAAGCTCAATCTGCAACACAAATTTGCAAAGGTTGAAAATATGTTTCCAAAACTTTAACATCTTTTATTTAGTATGTGTACTGAAAGCCACACTCAGAGTTTTACACACACACACACACACACACACACACACACACACACACACACACACAGAGGGTGTCCCATTTACCATTACCACCCCTAAATAACTGTCCAGATGCAAATTACAAAGTAATACAAGTAAATGTTCTTTAGCTGCAAGGGAGACACCAGTCAGTACTATTGCCTTCATTGTAGCTGCCCCCCCCCCCCCCCCCCCGTTTTTTCCCCCAAAGATACAAACAGCAGTATGACTTTTTAAAATGGCACCCTGTATTTTTATTCGATAACTCATTTCCTTTCCTAAAAGCCTATTCAAAAATGTATCACAGTCTACCATTAACTGAAACACAATGTTATTAATTACATAAAACAACATTTACTTTGAGCCCAGTATCACAAACTCATCCACTTACTGGAGTTTTCAGAAAACATATGAAAACCAAGTAAAAACATAACACAAAATTGACTGACTCTCCTGTACCATTGCCCAAAAGCAGAATACTCAAATGTGCTCAAAGCGGTGACCCTGGACACCGATGCACTCGTTGAATGGAAGAATTATTTACTGCTTCCAGTTTTGCCTGCTGAAGAGAATTACAAGCATGTCCTCTGGAGTTGTTGGAATATTGCGAAAGACAACGCCTTTAATGCATCCCTGAAGAAAAAAGTCCAGAAAATTTAAATCAGGAGACCTAGCAGGCCAACTAACTGTTCCTTCTCGACCAATCGATCTTGCAGGGCACCTTTGGTTCAGAACACGACGTGCACACAACGCTTTATGTGTTTGACATCCATCGTGTTGATACCACAACATAGACAATCATTCTTAGCGGAATTTCATCCAGAGGAGGAGGAACAATTCATCTGAGGACGACGGTTCAATTCTGCGTCCGGCCATCCTGATTTAGGTTTTCCGTGATTTTCCTAAATCGCTCCAGGCAAATGCCGGGATGGTTCCTTTCAAAGAACACGGCCAAATTCCTTCCCCGAACTTCCCTAATCCGATGAGACCGATGACCTTGTAGTTTGGTCTCTTCCCCCAAACCAACCAACCAACCATCATCTGAGGAAGTTGGCATACGCTGTGCCGATTAGACTACCATTGATGAAATAAGGGCCAAAAATCACAGTACCAAGCATCCAACACCAGACTAACTCTCCACTGACGCTGATGTTCCACCTGTCTAAGCCATCATGGGTTGTCGCTGGACCAATAATGTACGTTCCTTGTATTTACATGTCCTTTGTTTGAGAAGGAACATTGATCGGTAAATAGAACATTGGAGAAAAGTTCAGGTTGGTGAGAATTTGCTGCTGTGCCCACTGACAGAACTGTATATGACTCTTGAAATCATTCCCATGTAATTCTTGATGTAGTAGGGGTACATGGTAAAGATGGAACCAGTGACATAAGCATACAATGTACACTGGTTTTAGGAATACCATTTTGTGTTCAAGCTGTCGAGTGCTCACATGTGAATTCATAGCAACGGAAGCTAGAGCAGTAACTTGGGCAGCTTCGTCTGTGCGAGTGCTAAGATGATTGGGTTGTCGTGGGTTGGAACTCCCCGTTTCCTGAAACGTCGCAAAAAGACAAGGAAACATCAGTCGGGAAGGTGGGTTCTTGTCAGGATATCGCTCTGTACAGTTCCACTGCCTGTGTAGCATTTTGTCTACCTTCAACAACAACAATAACAATAAAGAAACATTATATCGATGCAGTTTGTGGGGAGGATAGCATTTACTGTATGCCTACTCTACACAACAGTATTTAAAAGGACTAAATTAATGTACTGAACGTGCCCATACATAAGAAAACAGTATTGCAATTCTTGTTCAGCTGACATACTTTCCCCATCGATGAGTAGCATTTCTACCTTCTCTTCACTTGGTGTACATTCTACTCACACAACTTTACAACTGATAGTTTACAGAATAAGGGGTGTGCATTCTACTTAAGTTTACATTTGACCTCTGTAACGTCAGCATGTGGAATGTGTTCCATTACCCTGAGTATCTGCACTAAGTGCTGCGAGCATCAACGTCAATGTTGTGTTATGTAGTAATAACACTGCGTTTCAGTGAATGGTAAACTGTGCTACATTTTTGAACAGGTCTTTAGGAGAGAAGATTAATTACTAAATAAAAAAATACAGGGTGCCATTTAAAAAAAAGTCATACTGCTGTTCATATCTTAGCAAAAGACAAAGCTACAATGAAGGCAATGGTGCTGATTGATGCCCCCCTGGCGAGTAAAGAGCTTTTGCTTGAAACATTTTGTAATTTGCATCTGGACAAACAGTTATTTAGGGTGGTAAAGATAAATGGGACCTCCTGTATATATAATAAGTATTATGGCACTCTTATACCAGTAAACATGAAGACACAATATCATGATTAACTTTTTATTTGGTAAAGTATCTGTATGTCTAAACTGTACAGCCTTGGCCGATTCACATATTCTTGAAAATGGATTCAATTAATGGCATTTATAAAATCGAATGGTTTTAATGGCTCTAAGCACTATGGGACTTAACATCTGAGTTCATCAGTCCCCTAGACTTAGAACTACTTAAACCTAAGGACATCACACACATCATTGCCTGAGGCAGGATTCGAACCTGCGACCATAGCAGCAGTGCGGTTCCCAACTGAAGCGCCTAGAACCGCTTATCACAACAGCTGGCAAATGGCATTTATAATGGAATAAATTGAGCATATTTCAAGTTGCAGCAGCAACGTACCAAATGAAAGATGGCACTAGGTTAATTGCCAATTACCATTGCAACTTCTGCTGAATTGTGCAGCAAGTAGGTTTTATTCTCATTTAAGTTGCTTGGCGCTGGATTGGTGACAGTATCAAGTGCATGTGGAAACGCCCTTCATGAATGTCAACGCTAAATTCAGCAAACAATCTCTGGCAAAAAACGAAAACCTTCTGAAAATTTATAGAGAATTAGTATCACAGCAGATTAATTGTTTAAATCCAGCTGAGTCATCTCTGTATGGTATTACCAGGTATGTAGACATTCGGTTGTCTACAGTACTATCATATCCACTTGAAGTTCTGGCGAATGGATATGTGAAATACACTAACAAGATCATGGCTTGTGACAAATCCAGAGAGAATAACGTTGTGATGGTGTGCTGAATCATAACAGAAGATAGAGGTGCTTGCAGTCAGTCATTAGGGTCTAAATACAACTTGGATTCATACTTAAAGACTAACTATTTTTCCAATTGGCACGTTCTACAACATTAACTCTCATTAGAGAAATTAAAGCAACAGCTCATTGTGTCTTCAATGGGCATACTCACTGTAATTTTGGAACCTACTGATATCTATTTTCTTTGACAGTGTGAACATACCAACTTTTGGAAAAAACGAGCTAGCAATATCCTTTGTAAACAATAAATTTGGGTATCACAGAGTCAACATCACAGAGGCTCCGTCAGTTAAATGTAATTATGTGGTGACAGATTCCTTGTGTTCTAAACTACTAGTGTCTAATTTTTAAATAAACACAAAAATTGCCGCCAAGTAGCAGTATGGTACGGAACACACATTAAACTCAACTCAAGTAGTGGATTAGCTTCAGAAATGATTCAGTTGTTACAGTTAAAAACTAAGATGTCTTAACACCAAAGGTCATCCTCCACACTGTCGACCAGTTGTGCATATATTTCAGTGAAATGCAAAGTTTTGTTAACAAGACACACAATCCTACAAGTTTAAGGCATGAATAATGACAATGTACGAAAATTACTGTAGTGCCCCGACACAAAATAGAGATGTAGAGGACCACAACATCTTATAGATTCTTTTTCCAGGTAGTTTAATATCTTCATCCTATTTTATTTGAAAATATGATTGTCCAATCCAGTATTCATCATCATCATCATTATTATTTGGAAACTGCAGTGAAAGCACTACTGGAAATTTTAAAATGTGTTGAAAGTAAGTAACAAATGAGTAATATTAACTTTGCATATTTTGTTAGTTCCCTATAGCCACTTGAAACTGGTATTTAACGAAAGTTCTTTGGTCACCTATTTTCAGCAAAAATGATGTACCTATCATATATACACCTATCATGTACACAGAAACAAGATAAGAAGATAAATTTAGCATCAGATGCGACTAATGACTTCGCTGATGTCTCACAGCAAATAAGTCAGATTAGTATCAGTTTTTCCTCCCTGGCGAGATTAAAAATCTCAAAAGTGTGCTTGGAGGTCAGATTCAATAACCCTTACCAATAAACTAATGGTACTGGAACAACTTTAGGCACAGTGATGCAGCTCTTCAATCATATTTGTAATTGGTTGACAATATGGAGGATATGCTTGGGCATTAGTCATTCCAGTCTTTAACTTTAACAACTGATTCACTTCCAAAGGTAATTCCCTATTTGGACTCCATACCACGCTGCTACATGGCGGCAATTTTTGCGCATAAAAAAAATTTGTTTCTCAGAGGTTTTGCACATGGGATCACTGTCACCACATAGCTGCATTTAACTGACTGAGCCACTATGATGTTGACTCTGACTCACAAATTTACTGTTTACGAAGCACACTGTCAGCAAGTATTAGAATATGCTTGACTATTGGAAAGAGAGACGCAACACATAGGAAAATTACAGAGACCTTTGGAGAAAAGAGATGTAGTTTTATGACAATCAAGAGTTCATGTAAGCAAAGAAGTGAAAACTGAAAGGTGGAAGAAATAAAGAGAAAGAGTATACAAGGGAACAAACTTAAGGCAATATTATAGAAAGGGAAGAGGAAGTATATTATGATGAAAGAGAGAGATTATGCTGTGAGAAGAATTTGAAAGAGCACTATATGACCCAGTGTGAAACAAGGCCCCTGGAGCAGACCACATTCCCTCAGAACTAATGATCTTGGGAGAGCAGGCATGACAAAATTATTCCTCCTGGTGTGCAAGAAATGTGAGACAGGCGAAATATCCTTTGACTTCAAAAAGGATGTAACAATTCCAGTTCTAAAGATGGCAGGTGCAGACAGGAGTGAATACTACTGACCCATCAGTTTGATACACAATTGTTGTAAAACACTGGTACAAATTATTTACAGAAGTTATGTGAGTAACTGGCAATGGACAATGGACCTTAAGTGATATTTAAGAGGAAAACTAATTCCAAAAATATCAGTGACAGGAATATTGGTCATGCATGTTTGGCAATATCACCCTTGTACGTTGCTTAACTTACATAACATGTTGATGCTCAACAGCTTTGCAAACATGCAACTGAGGAAGTGCCACACAGGTTACAACAAGGGAAAATTGACTTACTCATTATTCCTGGAGGCCTAACATCTGTGCTGCAACCGCTAGCTGTGTGTGTAAATAAGCCATTCAAAGCTCCACATAAATGGCACTAATGCAACGAATGGCCAATGAAAACCACAACAAGTGCAAAATGAAGCAGCCAGCTTTATCCCATTTGAGAGTAGGTGAAATGAGCATAGGACTCCAGTCTGCTACACTGGTGGAAAAATTTCTCAATGTATGTGGTATCGGAAGTTCATTGGACAAAACCGAGAAAGGCGCTCTATGGAAAGATGACAACGACAACAACGATTCTTCCACTAGGGATGATTGCAGTGGTGATGAATAGAATCATTATGTTACATTATTTATTGTAAATAAAATGCTAATTAAAGCTAATATTCCTTGTTTCCCCTCCTCCCTTACAATTAAGGTGCATGGATTGTTCATGTGTATACAAGATTTTTAGGTGTTGTAAACCACAGAACATATCAACACTTCCTAAAAGATTAGACTCCTTTTGCTGGGATGGAACTAGAACACTGACCCTTACAATTCCCAGCAGAAGCAGTTTTTAATTTGGCACAGCTCATGACCTGCTCAGTAGATTCCATTTGGCACTAACATTCTCCTGCTCTCCAAACTCCTCAGAAACTAACCTGTTACTACATATCTGCCAGGTATTTATCATTACCACATTCAAACTCAACAATGTGTTACAGTCATTGCTTCAAATGGTAGACTCTGAGTACACAATGAGCTATGAAAGGCACACAAAAAAAATTAAAAATAGAAAAAATGAGATTAAACACCTATTAAAGATCATCTCCATATAGTGAATACTGATATACCCTCACTTTGCAATGCCACATACCACTTAGTTTTCAACAATTATTTACACAGCACATATACATGATTGGTTTGTCCACATCCAGCCTTAAAACAATGTTTACACGGTCATGAAGATCATTTGGTCATGCCAGAAACCATTGTTTAACGTAATTTTCCAATACATACAGATTTTTTTCTTGTCTCTCCTGCGATTAACCCAATCAACACTGCACTGTTTTACAGTGTTCGGACTGTTGGAACTGGACCATTCACATTAGCCAGACAGCACAACAGAGGCATGTGGAACATTCTCAACGTGTTTTCTGTGACCAAATAACTCAACAGTTATATGTCAAATTTCAATTACCATTACACGAGAACAGTAAGACATAATGTACGAGGGCTGGAAACTATTTATTTACAGCTCGTACAAAATAGATACTGCACTCCCCTCACTTAAGCCCTCATGAGTTCAAGTCAATTTCTAAACGGAAGGAAACACTTCATGACATTCTCTTCAGAAATGCTACAAATTTGTCAGGCAGTAGACCGTACCGTTTGAACTGTCAACACAACTGGCACTGTTAAGAGTATCCTACGACTTCCACATCGCTGGCAGTGGGTTATACACAATGCTGGTGACTACTTTGAAGGTCAGTAAAACTTTGAAATATGTATCTATTTTGTACAAGCTGTAAATAAATAGTTGCCACTATTAAAGTTCCAATCCTCATATTCCAGACAACAATAAATGTTACCAGACTGCAACAAAGTCATGCCACAAAGTTTCACTCGATATAAAAGAAGGTGGGATGTTACAAATGAATATGTCTTACACTCAGAAAAATGAAATACTGCTATATTTTCCCACTATACATTTCAGGAAGAGAAATGGGTCATCGTTTAAATGTGCCTAAATCCAATCCATCAACTAGTTGCTGCAGGGAAGTAAACATTTTGTCTTCATAATAACGAATCCAATGCCATCAAAAATTCTTCAGAACTAGACATGGAAGAAAACACAATACCGCAGTATTTATTACACTAACCAGTTATAGTGAAACAAGGACAAGTTTCATACTGGAAGTGATGTGTGAAAGTCTCATTTTGCAAGTCCTGTTGTAAGACAACAATACCCCATTTGTGTGGAAAGGCATTATTTTAAGAGGTTGTAAATTAGTGAAATTCAATTTGAATAAGAGAATAGGGATGCAGAGGGAAAATAAACAATCACAGAAGTAAGAGTATTTAAGGCACTTCATTTCTCACAAATAAAAATGTAAGTATACTGAGAACTCATCAGCAATACATACTGAATTGTTAAGAGGTTAGTCAATAACAGCAAGAGGAAAAAAGTTGGCACACACAGTGCACTGGTGATTGGAAAATCCTAAAGTAACAACTGAAATGTGCAAAACCATGCTACAGATAAAATGTGAACTGGAAACTTGTAACTGCAGTAAATATGTAGAGTGCCAAGAAATAAGGAAACGACAAACTCGACAAGGCCACGCATATTACAAGAAACATTTCATAAAGCAGGAAAAGGAGCAGCAGCTTCACAGTTCAGAGCATTTCAAATTTTCACAAAGATTAAGTGTAAGAAAACAGGACTTCAAATGCTAACAATAACAGAACAGAAGAGAACTTGCTTGCTCTCCCTCTCACAACAGAGATCGCATCTTGCATATTAGTATCTGCTGAACAATAAACCACGATTTGTCCTCTTTCTCTTAAGACTGAAGCTCATCACTTTCAATAACTAACACTAATAACTTACACAGCAACAGCTTTCACTTAAGTCAGAAATTACAATGAAGTTAGTTCCGTCGTAACGATGAAGGGGAGGAGGAACCAACTAACACAGTAAATTATGGAAAATAGACTGACTAAGATGAAATATGTTATCATTCCAACTGAGAAAGGAGTATCCATTATGCCTAGTGGATTAGTGGGCAGAATTCCCTCCAATACGCGATTGAATAACATCAAAATAATATGAGTGGCATTTGTAAAGTCCATGCAAAAATAAAAACTACTTACAAGTTTGGGGTAAACATTTTTTATTTTCGACAGTCTCCTTGTAGACTTGTACAGTTCGGCCAACACAGTTCTAATTTGTTGATCCCTTGCGAATAATAGGAATTGTCAAAGTCTGCAAAATAGCTATTACTTGCTGCAACCACCTCATTTGAATAAAATCTTTGTCCCATCAGCCATTTCTTCAAATTGGGAAACAAATAGAAGTCCGAGAAAGCCAAGCCTGGAAACAGGAGGGGGGAATGTGAAACAAGTTGAAATCATATTTCCATTAATGTTGCAACCACAACTGCTGAGATGTGTGCTGGTGCATTGTTGTGATGGGAAATGAGTTTTTTTGCAGTTTAATTGCCAGCATATTCCTTGTAGCTCTTTTTTCAAATCGTCCAATAACGATGAATAATATGCACCAGTTTTACTCTTTTCCGGATATTCGATGAGGATTATCCCTTGCGCATCTCAAAAACAGTCGCCATAGCCTTTCCGGCCAAAGGAATGGTCTTCGCCTTTTTTGTGTGTGTGCGCGCAGATTCTCCCTTGTTAACCCATTGTTTAGATTGTTCTTTGGTCTCAGGAGTATAGTAATGTATCCGTGTTTTATCCACAGTGACAAAACATCGCTTTAAGTCCTGTGGATTCTTCCTGAACAGCTGCAAACCATCCCTGCAACACTTCACACGATTCTGTTTTTGGTCAAGTGCGAGCAATCGCAGAACCCATCTTGTGGATAGCTTTCTCATGTCCAAATGTTTCTGCTAAATATTCTGTACCCGTTCATTTGAGATGCCCACAGCACTAGCAATCTCACGCACCTTAACTCTTCTCTTATCCATCATCATATCATGGATTTTATCAATGATTTCTGGAGTCTTAACCGCCACAGGGCGTCCAGAACATTCAGCATCACTTGTGCTCATATGGCAACTCAGAAAATTTTGAAACCACTTATAAATTGTTCTAATTGAAGGTGCACAGTCACTGTAATGTTTATCAAGCTTCTCTTTAGTCTCCTGAGGCGTTTTCTCTTTCATAAAGTAATGTTTAATCACCAAGCAGAATTCTTTTTCGTCCATTTTTTGACAATCACTCAACTTCCTTGATTCACAGGAATGCCAAACACACAGAAATAGACCAATATGGCTGAAACTTGGTGTGCGTTCTTTCCAAAGATGCTACTAACTAAACATGATCTCAATACATGCCGGTGATGCCATCTCTTGGACTTTTCAAGCACCCCTCGTAAAACATCCATTAGCAACGAAATAACAGAAAAAGGGAAATAAAAATGACAGACTCAAACCAAGAGAAAGTGAAATAAAACTAAAAAATGATTAACAGTTGTAAATGAGAGAATTACCATTCCAATCCCCCAAGATTTCTCCAAGTGAAATTCCCTAATATTTCCCTAATTTCCAGATAAGTTTTAGTAACTTTCCCTGATAAATTTTAAGGTCTAAAGGGTAAGTAGAGACATAAGTTAACAAAAGAAATTAAGGACATCTGTATTTCTAAACATGTGAGCAAACATATAAGTACTACCATCAACATATTGTGTAATGAAATGCTTTTAGATGGAGAAAGCAAGCCAAAAGGTATGTTTGTTTCATTAAGACCACTACTGTTATTTTATTTCAATAAAGCGAAACAAATGGTGACAAGAACACACATTTTGTTGGAGTTGCAAGACAGATTTAAAATACCTTCACTGCTTTCAGAAATAACCTCAGAAAAAAAGCAGGCCTCTTGAAAGAAATGTATAAGGTGGGGAACAATTGTGTAAACCCACACTGTAGGTGACCACTAATAAAATGTTGGTTCTACTTTGTTTGTTATTGTCAGTTATTACACATTGTGTTACATCTATTATTCTAAAGGTATTGTGCGATTTTTCTTTCAAGAAGTACACGAGTACATAGTGTACAAACTTCCAGCAACTGCCACAATTTTCTTCTTCTTATCGGCCATACTTTCTAATATACAACCTAATTTTGAAATTCCAAAATGAACTACAATAAATAAAATGTCTACAAAATGTGACACAGTTGCAATACCTTAAATCCATCGCCCATGGCCTCTGGCCTGCTGAGGAGCACCACAGTCCTGGCTCCATAGATAAACCATGAAAATCTGCCGCATTACACCACACACAGACAGACCCAGCTTGCGGGCAGACCAGTGATACTAGATCCAACAGGAAGGCCCCGCACATTAGTGGGAAAGTATGGGCTTCAGATCAGCAGGGCCAATCCATTAAAGAAATCCACAGAAATGGCCTGCGGTTTTTGCCCAACATGCAAGTCCACTCATGTGGCCAGTTATTCACGTGTCACAGACACCATGTTAATGAAATGAGACCGTGGTGATCACCCACACTAACTTGTGCAAATACTCTGAGAATCAATACTGGTGAGAACTGGTAGCAACTAACAGTAAAGATAATCGCTAAGCCACAGAGGGGGACATAGGAAAGACACACTCCCACAATTAAATTTTTGGCCATAGCCTTTATTGGAAAAAGAGAGCGCACACACATTCACACAATCACTCAGTCACAACTGTCTCCGGCCGTTGCGTCAACAAGCTCTGAGAATCACACCCAAACAAACCACTTCCCATGCTGCCCTGGCTCTCAATGCAGTACCAGTGCCTACTGCTTTAAACCAAATATGGCAAGAATGTGTAGATGCACATGTTTAGTTAAAAGGTGCGAATTGGTGGTTTATTCAGAAGCTAAATGTGAAACCTTCACCAAAAATTCACTCCTAAAAAAATTCTTTCATTTTCTTGATATATTATCCAGTGAACACACAGTTAAATAATGCCTATGGCATATAGAAAGCCAAATGGGCATGAACTATTATGGAAATATTTCCAAATCTTTCATCAGTTCTGGGGAAGTAAAGTAATAAATGAGTCTAGCATGTGTCCTTGATGTTTGGTGTTACAGTCCACTTTTCCAATTGGATAACCACACACTACTTTCCAGGAAAAGGGAGGAACTGGTTAACTGAAATTGTTGCACCACAAATCAGATTTTAAAAAACAATCACATACCACAAATAAGGTATTCATCATGCAAATAAGGAGGAAATAATTATAACTCATTAAACAACAATTACTGAACAAAGTAAACAACCACATGCTACCTGCAAAATTACTGCAGTGTTTAGTTCATACTACACTGAGACATTTCAGGTAAACAAATTTACGCCAACTCCATAAGCACCATTTCAATATCAATGAACTTCTGATGCAAACTTATTTAAAATGCGAAAGACATGACTGATTTTGGATGTCAACATTAACCTGTAAAGAAAATTGCAGCAAATTACCGACCTTGACAATTTTAATTATTTTTAAAGTAAACTTATCATGAAAGTGAAATGTATCTTTTTAACACACCCCTAAACTTTCATACTACTTTGTGATGTGTGTTGTAGAAAACCTCCGAAGAGAAAATTTGTAAGAAAACATGGGTGGTGTTTCATGAAAACACTAAAATCTACTACAAACTGAAAATGCAGGAAATGTGCCGTTAAAACTTCCGGATGCATTCCATAATATTACTGCTAAGCACCAATTTTAATTATGTATTCCCAAAAATTTAACATTTTAGCTGCACTGTTCCTATGTGACAGGAATATCAATCCATGTCTAGTAATTGTGGTTCAATCATCTCACCATGATTCAACAGCAGAAACTATATTAAATACTAAAATATTTCAATATATTCTGATGACATTTAAGTCACAACATAATGAAGGGAGGAACTGGATGGACAAAGGCAGTTTATCATTGGTTTCAAGTGATTACACTTTTACAGTATTCAGATTCATTTCATAGGATATATCTTACATAACTAAGCACAAGTTTCAGGTACAGAGACAGGAAATGTTCCAGCTTTTACATTCCACAATTTCATTTGCATAACACAGTAAGCAACCTCACAGTTCTTGCACACGTATTCTGTACCAGTCAGAGTTTCACCTGTAATAAAATCTCTACCCTGAAGAAACAGAAGCCAGCTAACTGACGGTCTGCTTATACATGTCAAATTGGAGCATCATTAAATGCTTCATGTTGGTATCTCTTAAGATCCTTTACAAACCAGTAACCTTGAGTTTTTTAGGACGACGTGTTGTGTGGGATGTCTCAGAATCAGAGGTGTCAGACTCCGACTCCTGCTGGAAGTTTGCTATGGCATCCGGTTTGCCAACAAGTGAAACTTCACTTGTTTCTGCAGCAAAGTTGCCAGTTGCTTTGGCTTTCTCCAATGTTCGAACTGCAACATTAAATTTTCATAAATACAATCATTTACAACATACAGATAAAAATACATACAACAGAATATTGATAAAATACAAAAGGTTGCATTGCATCTTGCAGTTCTAGAACAAAAGATTGAATACTGAATGTAACACAAATGGACAAGAATGTTACTTATGAGGACAAATCATTTAAGATGTGCTAAGTTCAGTAAACACCTGCAAAATATAAAAAAAAGAAAAAAAATACCAACACAGAAAGTGACTGTCACAATTTTTAAAATTCTGAGATGACTTTATTATAGACTGTCTGGAAAATGACAGAGTGAGAGGCTCTTATCAAACTTGACCATTTGTATAGTGCAGGGTGTATACACAGACCAGAAAAAAGAATTTCCCCACATTTCCTGGTTGAAGATACGCTTTTTCTCCAAGTGAAAATACACTTCTTCCTTGATGAAAATACACCTTTTCTGTGTTAAGTTACAATATACTTTCCCATGGAGCTGTAAAACTTACAAATCCTTCCCAGCACTTTAAGAAACAAAATACACTGAAGATCTTTTATGCAGGGCAACACGTACACTCCACATTTTTATATTATGAAAGTACAAATATGAATTCTGCAAGTACAGCACAGTAGCTTTTGACAGCCTGAAATTGAGATCGTGATCTGCTTTCGTCGGCCAATCATAGCTCATGTCACGTGACTCGCAAGATGCCAATGACAACAAATATTCAGAGCATAGGATTTGTGCCAATAGCAAGATCGCTGCTAATCAGCACTTACACATAAATAGGAAAGTTAGTTTGAATTAGTACACATCCTGTACAGCTACACGACATTGCAACAGGTGAATATTTTGGACAATTACAATTGTAAGTTTCACTACTGGGCATTTTGTGTGGTCCCTGGCTGAATAAATGTTTCTATGAGCACTTAAGTCAAATATGTGTGAAATTGCTCAAGAATTCATCTGACACTTTCTTTTGAAGCATAATTATACTTTTCGAGATTGTTATTGCAGAATTTGTAATCTATGAAAGAATTACAATGAATACAAAAAATAAACCTTGAAGCTTGATCTTTTTTATCAAACACAAACATGGCAAAGAGTTTTAAGAAATGGCACAAATGGCTGGTCTTCAGAGCCATTTTTCCAAGCCGCTGGTCCTCAAAATGTTTTGAATAAGAACCAAATGATGTGTGATTTAAGAAATAAATCAGCCAGGCTCACATGTAATGTAATTCATCTTTCGTAAAAGGAAACTTATTTTGAGAGTAACACTTCTCAAACCATCAATCACAATATTTTCAGACGGCCTACTAGAAATGTAAACAGTTGTAACATCAAACTCATCGAAAACAGTTTGTTGTTACTAAGTATTGCACAGTCTTTGTCCTAACGCCCTTGACACATGTTGCTGTTGGCAGATGCTTGTGTGCGGATAATGTTTTGTTGCAAATAGCACATTTTATTTGCAATAAAATTTTTTTGTGTTATTCTCCTGTTTACATTTTCTTGAAGCAGTATTATTCTGCAGTAGTGAGCCAAAGTAAAATTTTTTTGTTAGAGTATCACTTCTTACCAATCAAGTACAAAAATTTAAATGGAAACCAAAAGTATGAAAAATTCTTGGGCTTTTTCAAAGATGAAAAATTTCCCATGTTTTTCCTGATGTTACCGATGAGTGAAGTAGATGTGATGAAGATTATGTTGCCTCAGGATAGTACGCATGTACACAAAGACTGAATACTGCAGTGAAAAAAAATGTGCAACAAAACAGTTCTCAAAACTACCTTCCCCAAAGTTGACATTTTTGTTAACCTCACAAAACTGTTTGGTGGCGGTGGTGGAGCAGACTTCAGCTATTTAAGAAGTAAAATTACACAAGATGGCTCAAGCAAATACACCATCAGATGTAAGATGGTGCACACAGACAGTGCATTTTTCAACAACAGAATTTATTAGTATCAAAACTCAAGTGATTTAAGGCAAT
This sequence comes from Schistocerca gregaria, assembly GCF_023897955.1. NCBI lineage: Eukaryota > Metazoa > Arthropoda > Insecta > Orthoptera > Acrididae > Schistocerca > Schistocerca gregaria. The sequence goes on along the minus strand of NC_064920.1, from coordinate 320,026,651 downwards.
TTTTTTTTAATCTGTTCACCTGGAGCATGACAATTATGTAAAAAAAAAAAAAAAAATGGAATCCAAGAAAAGTCAATACCAAGATATTGGAATTATTTGAAATGAGGTGCCCGATAAAGATTTTATAAGTGAAATGGACACAAAACAGTGAAAGAAAGATATACACAAAAGGAATGAAGTTTAGAAGTGCCCAACCAGAAGAAAGAAGGACATGCTTTAAAATCTTCAAGAATAGGCAGCTTGTATGAAGGGTAATCAAAGTATTAACTAACACATTAAATGTGTTACATTGTACTTGCAGTTACATGTCTGCCATCCAGTGTCATTACACATACAGTATAAAACTAGAGAAGCCTAAACATAACAGCAAACACCATTGACAACATGGAATATTGTGCAATAATCAGTTTCTGCATTTGGAGGGGGAACAGTGCTGCAATGATCCGTGCGGAGCTGGCAGAAGTAAAAAGCAGCCATACACCATTATGTGATAGACATATGATACAATGGTTAGGTGGCAGGAAATATTCTAGCATAGTGAAATTTTCTGAAATGACACAGAACAATGTGACAGAGCACATCTCTGTGAAGAAACTGGAATCTCGAGAGAAGTGGAGACCATAGTGCTTCAAGATCAGCTCATTACAATCTAGGTGACAGCAGAAAAAGTTGAAAATCAGCGGATCAGTTCTCAAAATGCTGCACGACAATTTGGAATGTGACAAATATTTCCATCCCATGGGTTCCATAACTGCTGACATTATTGAAAAAGTTTGCAGAAATGAGGCAACAGAAGAACTGTTGCAGATGTGTCAAGCCAAACCAGATGATTTCCTTCGCCACCTAATCACCACGGAAAAGTGCTGGCTGTATCACTATGACACGGAGATAAATGAGCAGTAGAAAAATGGAAACATCCCCACTGAAGTAGACACTCAACTACTTTAGGGCAATGGGATGCTGATTGTTATTTCATACTGTCATGGTATGATGCTACTACATTATGCTCGTAAAAGGCAAACCATCATGCACTGTGTGGGAGACACTTCCAGAGTGAGAAGTGGTTTTCAAGGTCTAATGTTTCCTAAACAACTAAAATGTAGATTACTACACCCAAGGTATCCATCGGTGAGAAAAACATATCGCAGTGCAAGATGAATATGCACAGAAGAAGAAACACAGAGTTTCATGGTTGCACCTACATTTTTGTACGTAATGACAGAAACTTTATGATCATCCCCTCATGTGGCGAAACACTTCACCCAACTTTCAAGTCATGATCACTTTATTTCTCAATCACTACAATAATATAAATAAAATAGAAAGAAACTTCCACATGGGAAAAATATATTAAAAACAAAGATTCCAAGACTTACCAAGCGGGAAAGCGCCGGCAGACAGGCACAATGAACAAAACACACACACACACAGAATTACTAGCTTTCGCAACCGATGGTTGCTTCTTCAGGAAGGAGAGGGAAAGACGAAAGGATGTGGGTTTTAAGGGAGAGGGTAAGGAGTCATTCCAATCCCGGGAGCGGAAAGACTTCCCTTGGGGAAAACAAGGACAGGTGTACACACACACACACACACACACACACACACACACACACACACACACACACACACACACACACACCCATCCGCACATACACCAACAATATGTCCTTCTAAAATCAATCTGTCATTTAGTAAGTCTCTAATCAACGTATTTATGCACACAATGTATGTTGTACGCTGAATTATAATATAGAAACTATTTCATCAAACATTTGAAGAGAATGTAGTCATTCACAAATTGTAGACTCATTATATGATAGGCATGACTATTCTGGATAAATTTGAATATGCATTTGTCTTTTACAGATACGTTTCACACTTTACGCTGATGACATTCGGTACAATAGGATGGAGCAAGAAATTTGCAAAAATTTATCTTCTATACTTATGGAATAAATCTCTTGGAGAAATATGGAGAATGTATTCTGCTTACATATGACTTCTTGTGGAATGACAACTCTTCTACAAGGTTGAATCAGAAAAATACTTCCAATGGGTATTAAAATAAGCAAATGATTACAGCTTCATGACATTTGTGTAGTTGGAAAGAGAGACTTTGAAGGTCACATTGCACAAGGTGCATTCTGTCATTCACTTCCAGCATGCACAATAAGCCAATTCTACCAAGATTCATCACGGCCTGTGCCCTGTGTATGGGTATTGGGTTACGAGTGACGATAATGCAAGAGAGTGGTGCAGAAAATTCAAGGCTGGTCACACACATGTGGATGATTAAAGTGGTAACAGGAGACGTTCAGATGTGGCTACTGAAATTGATAACAGTTTTCATGAAAGTAATGCATGAGAATACTCTGACATGACATTTTACATGGTTGTCTTATACAGCTCCAAAGTGTAGTGATACATAATCTGTGCTGTATCACCAAGGACTTCATCGCATGATAAGTCATATGATTAACTTCATGCCTATCATCAAAATAATAGCATATTTTATAATGGAATAAGGATCTGACTTGTGAGCAGGGGTATCTAGTTCTGAAACAGTTCACCAAGATATAGTCCCAAAAAAGTAAATAAAGCAGCTAAGGAAATAGTGAGCTATTAATGAAATGAAGATGACAGATGTTTTACTAGTTGAAAGTGTTAACAAAGTGTATTAATTCTGAAATCATTTAATTTTAATTTGACCGATAGCACAACACAATACACAAACTATAGTTGAGTGCTCTATTAAACATTTTCATTGGCTGGCTGATCCATGAACAAAAAAATCAACAATTGCATTATGAAGGCTTCTTGTAAAGAACATAACAAAAAGTATTTTTCCTTTCTCATCATTTTCTACATCAAATGAGGTGAACCAGGAAACCCATTACAGAATTAATGATATGCAATCAGAAAAGAAGCTGCAGTGAAGATGTGACAAACAGTCATCACACAATGCAAATATGTTCAAGAAGATGAAATATTAGTGACACTTAGGACAACAAGTAATAGAAAGTCAATTCAAAACAATCTGCACAGGTTGATTACTGAAGAGATCATTCTTCTTTACAACACTGCACAACCACATCCTTAACATGAAGGGCTGGCTGGGTACTCAGTACTTCACAACCAACAACGAGCTGAAGGTTGCCATCAACTATTGTCTGAAGCACCACCATTCTTTGATGAAGTGATGAAGATGGTGTCAATGTACGACAAATGTTTGAACTTCGGTAGTGACTATATGGAGCAGTAATGTTAATAGGCAGGTACATATTGTAAATAAAAAGTCGTATTTTTTTTTTAAGAGCCAATCAGAGGCTGATTTTTGAATATCTTTCATACGTAAACAGACAAGTATTTCACAAAGCAGAGCTCTTTTAAATCTCAGCTCGCTTTCTTCGTCCATGATATCCAAAATGCTGTAGGCGGCTGGTGCACAGGCTGATGCTGCGCTCCTTTTGGAAGGCATTTGATACCATCCAGGAATACCATACAGTGAACAAAGTGCAAGCTTACCTGTGTTGGACCAAATTTGTGGCTGGATTCAGGACATCCTAGGAGATGGAACTCAATATGTTCTCCTCATATCATAAGGTGGCTTGCTGATATAGAATTACGTGTCTTTAGCAGTAAAGGCATTTTGAACATTTGTGTAACCCAAGGGAAAAAGGGATTAACAATCTAATTTTCTTTGCTAATTACAAGTCATTAAAATTACTCTCTAATGGAGTAACAACAGAATGAAACGCTTGCTACTAAGAGGTAATCAACGATAAGCCTTTCAACAGAACGAAAATTTTCCATTTAAGTAATTCTAAACGAAAACTCCAGCCCTGACGCAGAAAATTTAAGTGGATGGAGCAATCTGATAGCTATAAATAACAACAAAAAACGAGAACAGAAGTACTTGGCACTAGGAGATGAAATACCTCTTGTTCTCAATGGGAACAGTTACAAGTAAAAGATATTAATGATAACTTTCTGAACTTTCAGTTTACTTCTTTGGGAAAGAAAAGAGGATCCACAAAAAGAGGACATTTGGACTTGCGGAGGATATCTGTGACCTATGTAATCGATTATAGGAACAGTGTTTTGGTCACATGATGTTTTATTAATATTGATTATTGGTTTCGGCTTTGCACTGCCATCTGAAGGTTGCAAAGCTGAAAGCAGTAATCAATTTTAATAAAGTAGTTTGTGATCAAGACAATGACTTTGCAATCTAGAGAGATTAGTTGAGGAAGGGATCAGGTCAGCCAAATGGTATGTTGAGATAGATTCACCTGCTTCTGCTCCAAATAAACAAAAATATAAATTAATGAAATTTACCTTTGTTCACTTGCCCATAAATAATCTAACAACAAAAATTCACAAAAGGTAACAGACCACAGGGTACAACTTACTCTGAGACTCCAAGAGTGTATTCTGTCTCTTCAGATCATCAATATCTTGTTGATGGGCGGAATTTTTTCTTCTCATGAACTGAATATAGTCTGCAGCTTTCTTTAAGATAAGCGCACGACTTGCCTGGGAAGCAAAATACATATTCCATGTTATTTTGGTTTCCTTCAAACAAAAATAATGCATTACAGGATTATAAATTTCTATCAGAAACTTGTGTCAAAACGGTCTCCCACAGCTACCAAAGGGAAGTGGAAAAAAAAAAGCACAAAAAGTGAGAGTGAAATTTATAGATTAATCTGTGTGACACTTACTTCCCGACCCACAACTCCCCACATGACTGCGTAGCTGAAAGCGGAACATTTCAGCGATTTTGATCGAGATAAACTCACGCTGCAGTATTGTTCTTCTGCACACCAGTGTAGAAGTGTGCACACAATTAACTAAGTGAAAATTCCATGCAATATGCACATTTATTTATATATAAAAGCCTATTTAAATAAAATAGAAAGAAACTTCCACATGGTAAAAATATATTAAAAACAAAGATTCCAAGACTTACCAAGCGGGAAAACGCCGGCAGACAGGCACAAGAACAAAACACACAAACACATACACAGAATTACTAGCTTTCGCAACCAATGGTTGCTTCTTCAGGAAGGAGAGGGAGAGACGAAAGGATGTGGGTTTTAAGGGAGAGGGTAAGGAGTCATTCCAATCCCGGGAGCGGAAAGACTTCCCTTAGGGGAAAAAAAGGACAGGTGTACACACACACACACACACACACACACACACACACACACACACACACACACACACACACCCCATCCGCAGAGTGGTCGACTCTACCCCAGCGTTGCCACCGCAGGAAGCGGTCTTGGAAAAACTACCCCCACACCGTCACCATTGTGCAGGGGAACGGACCCTCTATATCCACAGAGGAGCACAGATGTATGTGTGTGTGTGTGTGTGTGTGTGTGTGTGTGTGTGTGTGTGTGTGTGTGTGTGTGTGTGTGTGTGTGCGCGTGCGCGTACACCTGTCCTTTTTTTCCCCTAAGGGAAGTCTTTCCGCTCCCGGGATTGGAATGACTCCTTACCCTCTCCCTTAAAACCCACATCCTTTCGTCTTTCCCTCTCCTTCCTGAAGAAGCAACCATCGGTTGCGAAAGCTAGTAATTCTGTGTGTGTGTTTGTGTGTTTTGTTCTTGTGCCTGTCTGCCGGCATTTTCCCGCTTGGTAAGTCTTGGAATCTTTGTTTTTAATATAAAAGCCTATTTAGGAATTTCCCACTGTGCGAGACCACATGTACAAGATTGTGCGCCAATGTAAAGTTCTAGATTCGCACAATGCGTCATTTCTGCGTAATCTTTCATTGATTGTATCAATTCCCATTTGTTCTGTCACACATTGTGAAATTTTGAATATTTGTGAGTGCCATGATAAACCTGTACTGTTATTGTTAATTGTAGGCATAAACTCAATAGTGCTCTTTTTAAAATTTTGAGAACCGTAGGCGCATCCTCCCCAAACAATCTTTCTCCAATTTAATTGTACAATTATGTGAGAAATAGGTTATTTTGAGAATTTTCAGATGCTACCAAGACTACATTTTCATAAGTTACCGGTACATAAATTATTTTGTAGCAGATCAGCATTTGTGGTTCACAGTTTCACCAAAAAATAGATCACCCCTGAACTTCAGTGTACATTAGTGCAAATGAACATGTACTTTTGAGAATATAATCTATAATATATGAGCTATTTCTAGCCAACGAGTGTGTGTGATTAGTTAATGTAGCAGATTTTTTGACTAACATTGTGTGTTACATCTAGTTTTCCTCTGCAGAGGAGTAGCCCTATATACTACATGCATTTATCATAAATTAACTGTTTTTGAGTTTCCTAATAATTATAATTAACATCAAAACACTTTAGGAAACTAATAGTTTTTACCACATGTCTTCGTGTTGCCTTAATAGAAATCTCATTTTGTGTATTTGCTTCAATTCTTATACAGGGAATTAGCAACTTTTTAGCTCAACAGATTACAAGATAAGAGTGAACTTAACGTTATTTGTTCATTGTCACAGCCCCACTGTGTATGCTGTTCTCGAGCACGGAATAAGTTGGCTGATATTCGTAAGTACCTGGAAATCATCCCGATTACTGTCAAATGATTGGCAGCTGCTGAAAATCACAAGTGTTGGGAGAACTCCAGAGAGCTGTGTGGAGCTGTGTATATCTGTGCTACCTGTACCAGTGGCAACTCAAGTATTATCCTCCCCATGGATCTTGTCTCCTCTGCAGAAAGTACAAATCTGCTATCAGGGGGGGGGGGGGGGGGGGGGGGAGACAGGGACGACTATGGAGTTGTAGTGATCCCACAAATCAACAAGTCTGAGGTGCTGTCTTTTACTGAAACTGAGCCAGTGGGACTCATTTCACCTGTTTTGGGGAAACTGTACATTGTCAGGAAATGGCAAATGCAAAAGGGTAGGAAGTCTATTAATTGCCAGCAGTTCAAATGTACAGTGAACAACGGTACCCTCTAGCCCTCCAGGGATATGCAGCAAGGGACAGAAAAGGACACCATGTGAACACGGTATGTATTCCTGGAGGCCTCATTCAATATGCTGTAAAGGCTGTTCCAGCAGACACTGAGGGAACAGGGTGCAACCAACTGCCAATTGTGGCACACGTTGGAACAAATGGTGCCTGTTGTCTGAGCTCTGACGTTATTCTTGGGTCATTCCGGTAACTGGCAGAGAAATTTAAGAAGACCAGCCTCGTTCATGGAGTTTCAACAAAACTCACGACTTGCAACATTGTTGCCAGAACAGATGGTGGACCTTTGGTTTTTGGTACAGTGGAAGAACTGAACTAGAGACTTCAAAAAGTTCTGTGACAAGCTAGGATATGACTTCCTGGACTTGTGCCATAGGGTTGAGAACATTAGAGTGCTCCTAAATGGGTCAGGTGTGCACTAAAGAGAGGCTGCTTCTCAGGTAGCTGACTGTGTCGGGTGCACACAAGGGTTTTTCAGCTTAGGTGACTTGCCACCCAATCCAGATAATCGCTGTAGGAAACCCTGATACACCAGTGTAAGATTGTAAGAAATGTCTCCCAAACGTGAAAGAATAAAATCCTAACGGTAAACTGAACTAGAGTGCCAGAGCTTGAAGAGCTCATGAAAAGCGGTGAAGCTCACGTAATACTAGGTACAGAAAGCTGGCTGAAACCTGAAATTGATAGCAGTGACGCTTTTGGGGTAAATTTAAGTGTATATCAAACGGATAGGCATATGGGAACTGGAGACTGTGTATTTGTCACAGCAGACAAGAAACTCAAATCCACTGTGGTTTAAACTGAAGATGCATGTGAGATTGTTTGGGCAAGACTCAGTTTCAGGGATGGGCATTAAAAAAATGATTATTGGATACTTCTAAAGCCATCCAGACTCATCTCCTGATGTAACCGAAAACTTTAGAGAAAACCTCAGTTCACTTGTACACGATTTCCCCTATCATACTGTAATCCTCGGTGGAGGCTTTAATCAACCAACACTTAAATCAGTAGTGTCATATCCTAGCAAGGGGCTTGAAACTTTCAGCTGAGGGCAGGAGCACACAGAGTAACTCTGTCCCTAGTTTAAAAGAATAGTTCACCATAAACTGGATAGATATGTACCCCGTAGAACAGTTCACAATTGGAGGGAACCTCCATGGTATATAGTCACTCTAAAGAAACAGATTATTGCACAATAGATGTAAACCAAAATGCAGGACAATAGATAGAGAGATGCTGAATGAAATGTGTTTGGCTGTTAAGAGAGCAATGCGCTATGCCTTCAATGACTACCATAGCAGAATACTGTCCAGTGATCTTTCACAGAACCCAAAGAAATTCTGGTCATATGTAAAGGCTTTTACTGGCAACATAGTTAGTGTCCAGTCCCTAGCAAATGAGACAGGAACAGAAATTGAGGGTAACAAAGCAAAATCTGAAATACTTAACTCCATTTTCAAATGTTTCTTTACAAAGGAAAACCCAGAAGAATTGACCCAGTTTAATCCTCATACCACTGAAAAGGTGAATCAAATGAGTATTAGAATCAGTGATGTTGAGAAACAGCTGAAATCGTTAAAATTGAACGAAGTTCCAGGGCCCGATGGAATACCTGTCAGATTTTATCCTGAATTTGTGGCTTAATTAGCCCTTCTTCTAACTATAATCTATTGTAGATCCCTCCAACAGAAAGGTGTGCAGTTCTTGGAAAAAGACACATGTCACACACGTCTTCAAGAAGGGTAGTAGAAGCGATCCACAAAACTACATTCAATATCCTTGACATTAATTTGTTTTAGAATCTCAGAACATATTTTGAGCTAAAACATAATGAGGTGTCTCAGAGTAATCTCCTCCATGCCAACCAGCATGGAATTCAAAAACACTTCATTTTAAACCTAACTCATGCTTTTCTCATACAACATATGGATAGCTTTGGATCAAGGCAATCAGGTAGAGACACTATTTCTTCACTTCTGAAAAGCATCTGACTGACGAGGGGACCTTTCTGTCTTGGAAATTCAGTTTGGGATGAGACTTCACAAGTTGGTAGGGTACCTCAAGAGTGTCCACTCATAAGTCAAAGCAAATTGTCTAGAAAATTTCAACAAAAAGAGCTCTATAGTTTTAAGTGTAGCTCATACGCACTTCATTTATGGTCAGTAGCAGCATTCCAGCACACAAGTGAAATAGCGAGGTCAGTAGCATGCTAGAATATCATATGGCTGATCTGGATTTGATCCTACTTGCAGGCTCATTTTTATTTAATTGTTTTAAAAATTTTAACAGCTTTTAAACACAGTTAATGACCTGAAGTATTATCAATTCAATCACAAATAATTTTAGTTTCTTTATGAAATGGCTGTCACAGGCTACTTAAAATATGAATTACACTCATCAATACGTTCTTTTAAAAAGTGGTAATTAATTTACCTCCATTAAAAATTATTCAACTTTTTAAAAAGAAAATACTGATGAGTGTAACTCACATTTTAAGTAGCTGTGACAACCATTTCATAAACACATAATATTATTTGTGATTTAATTGATATACTTTAGTTCATTAACTAACAGTTGTTATAATTTTTTAAAATGATTAAAAAACATTGTGAAACCGTACCAACAGGTAGGTAGGATTGAAACCAGGTTGGCCACATGACATAGAACACACTATTGAGTGAGCTACGCCTGAATATAAAGAGCCCTTTTCTGGATAGTGCACTTTAAGAGTTCTATGAGTCAACACCCTTGACATATACTACTAATCTGGGAAGTCTCATCCCGAAATGAATTTCTGAGGCCGGAAGGTCTCCTGTCAGTACCACACCTACACTCATTGTCAGAAGTACAGTTATGACATATAAAGTGAAATTTGTGACTGAAATGAGGACTTTTTGGTAGGGAGGATGCAGTATGTTATCTGGACGGACAGTCATTGTCAGATGTAGAAATAACTTCAGGTGTGCCCCAGGGAAGTGTGTTGGGATCCTTATTGTCCATGTTAAATATATGTAACAGACAATGTTACTAGTAACCTTTGACTTTTTGCAGATGATGCACTTATCTGCAATGAAGTACTGCTTGAAAGAAGCTGCATAAATATTCAATCAGGTCTTGACAAGATTTCAAAGTGGTGCAAAGACAGCAACTTGCTTTAAATGTTCAGAAATGTAAAATTTTTCACTTCACAAAATGAGAAAATGTAGTGTCCTATGACTATAATACTGTTGGAATCGGCCAACTCATACAAATTCCTGGCAGAATATGATTAGAATAATCACTGCAAGCACAAAGGCATTGAAACAATCATTCTTACCCACATTCCATAAGTGAATGAAACAGGAAGAAACCCTAGCAACTGGTACATTGGGATTTATTCTCTGCCATGCACCTTGAGGTCGTTTGCAGAGTATAGTTGTAGATACAGCTGACAGACAAAATAATCAATTAGCTGGGAGGAAGGCAAAAGAGTCTTTTCGTTATGAAAAATTCTCTTCCAGTGCGGATATGGTAAAATCCAACAGCATGAAAGACTATGAAGCAATTTATGAAAGAAAGAGCTTGTTTGGAAAATACAATTTGTAAATAAGGAAGAGAGTACATTGTTTCAGTACCTAACTGACCAAATTACATCATCAAGAGTATAGAGAAACACATTTATGGATGCAACTGAAAAAATAAATAAAGTAAATTAAATGGAAAACATCGTTCAATATTCATATATCACTTGATATTTGTCATAAAAGAAAGTTCAATCAAAAACAAACATGGAAACTCCAGATTATAATAAGTACAGATAGCTACTCCACACACACTCATGCAAGGTGAGAATGAGGGGTGTGCACTGGCAGCTACCATGCTATCTCCCCCCCCCCCCTTCCCCCTTCCCCACCTCACTCCAGACTGCTATTCATGTGACAGTCTTATTCCAATCAGAGTTGCAGGTGGTGGTCATCACATGCGAACAAGGTGTGTGTGTTTATGTGAATGTGTGTTTTCTTTGCTGAAGAAGGATATAATATGTAACAGTCCATTCGTTGCAGCTGTCTCCAACTCAACAGATCATCTTTACAGTGCATAAACAAAGTAGTATTCAGAAAATCACCAGTGAAGTAAATTAACTTTTTTTGGTGGAAATATGCAGAATGAATAGTGGGGACAATGTATCAGGACAGATATTCTTAGCACCGCGATTAAAATAGCTTCAAAATGAGAGTTATGACTCCGAATAAATTTTCACTCTACTGCGGAAAGTGTACCAATTCGAAACAGGCTGGAAAATTAAAACTGTATGCTGGACCAGGACGCTAGCGACAGAGCCAGCCAAGCACAATTCGCGATCTGCCTCACTGCTTTATCTCCACCATTGAAACTTCACAGAAGTTCAGTGAAGTTTGGAGATGAGCTACTGACAGAACAAAGTAGTGACATGGGTCACGAGTTGTGTTTGTGTGAGAATTTTGAATCTTATGCCTCACTTGGGTATATACCTTACACATTGCTATGGATGCTCAATGTCTTTATTCTGTGTACTAAGCTGTTAAAGATTTCACGTAACAGGTTTTAAACTATTAATGTGTGCATAATAAATCTTATCATTATAATCAGATAGTGCCAAAAAATTACTCCAGACAATATGTGGAGCAAATTTCTCAACATGTTTAATATAAAAGAGTGTTAACAGATATCTACACCACGTGGCAATATGCCACTGCTTTCTAAAGAACTGGGCATACCACACTGGCAAGCTGTCAAAAGTATTTTGAGATATCTCAAAGATACCAAGCATCTGAAGCTATTGTTTTCTTAAGCAGGTGACTGCCACATAATAGGTTAGTGCGATGGAGACTGGAATGGAGATCCTGAATACAGGTAGTCAACAACTGGACATCTGTTTATATTTCAAGGAGAAATGATATCCTGGCAGAATAAGAAACAGCTAACAGTACCTTAATGAATATCCATGAACTCAGCATGACATGAGGTTCTACTCTACGGCTTTAACGTTTAGGCGGCAAGATATCTCCAAATTCCAAGAACAATCCTGTCAAACTACTGTGGGACAACAACACAGCAATTGACTTGTCAAAGATTAATGGCCACATAAAGGCCCCAGACACCATTTTATAAGAGAGAAAACAAAAAAATAGTGTCAGTCCAAGTAGCTTTGCAGCACATACTTTCAGACAAAATGCTGGCACACATCTGGGAAAGCCTTGCCATCATCTCCAGCTTAAAATTTTAAAATTTAGATTTTTTGTATGTTTTAACTTTTTGCAGACATGAGTCTGGTGGGAGTGTGAGAAATTAGATTTTATTTGTGTAAATATGGTTTGTGTTGCTATGGGCACACAATGTCTTTATTCCATGTACTGGATTGTACAAGATTTTGTGTAACAGTTTTTAACTTGGTAATGTGTGTATCATAAATCTTATCATTCCAGTCAGATACTTGCCAGCAATTACTCTAACAGATTGGTTAGCTCAGTCTGTGGAACCCTTGTCCAAGATTTGAGTCCCAGTACCAGTTTTAGAGTGCCAACACATTTCTAAGTAATGATGTCTGGTAAACTTTGTCTCCAAACAAATGCTTTTCAATAAGAAAACAAAAAGGACAAAGTAAATCTTGCCAAAAAATAAGTAAGCTACAATACTGCTCTGATAGCATGAAATATAATAGTATAATTTTATTGTTAGGTGATACATCTAAGCTGAGTAATGAATTTACAGTTGTGAACACTCTACATTGATTCCACTGGCCATACTGGATTTACTGCTATGTTGGCGTACTGTTAATTATGGCACTATACTTCTTATCCAAAATTAGTAGTTTAGGTAATAAGGAAAGAGCTTTTAGCTCATTAGTCAGACAAGTCTTTGTCATATTTCATACTGTACATTTAGCAGACCTCTAGAATTCTTTATTCTCTCCAGAATATCAACAAAAATCTCATGGTAAACCAAGTGTAATTACATACATTGCTATTAGGCAGTCGTGTATGAACTGGAAGCTAGGGCATAAAGGGTTACAGGCAATGGTTAAATATTAATCCTTTCTGATGAAATGCTAGTTTGCAACAAAAGGACAAGTTTAAACTAATAAATCTTGAGAGAAAAAGATAGGAGATCCATGGTAGCTCACACCAGCGTCACACAGGTTAGCTTGCGTTGCACTGATACCGCAGTGGTACGGCATCACTCGCATGTGTGAATTAAACAATGCCTCTGAATGTGTTAGTGCCAACTTCAAAATACAAGTATGGTCAAGGCTCCAGTTCTGGCTATTACACCACTTATAGCTACTTTGATGTAATTAGTGAATTTTTAAGCTTCTTTTGAATACCAGCCAATCTTACTATAGCTTATTATAAACAGCATTAAATGTGGTTGGTTGGTTTTGAGGAAGCAACCAAATAGCGAGGTCATCAGTCACATCAGATTGGGGAAGGAAGTCAGCCATGCACTTTCAAATGAATCATCACAGCATTTGCCTGAAGCAGTTTAGGCAAATCACAGAAAACCTAAATAAGGATGGATGAATGTGGGTTCGAACCATCATCCTCCCAAATGCAAGTCCAGTGAGCTAACCACAGTGCCACCTCACTAACATGAAGTGCACTATTGAATTAGACAGAAACATTTCTTTTGTTTGTTCTTGTTTAGAGTCACAATTTTATGAAAAATTCTGTAGTTAAGAAGCTGAGCTTAGAGTTTTTCTCTAAGCAACACACAATCGATTTTTCATATTTTACATAGTAATAGTCTTGGCTCAGCATCTCATTAATTTAATATAGCAGAAAATGCAACAGTAATTATAAATGCAAGAACTTTTTTTTTTAACTCAAGGCCCTTGAGTCAACCAAAGAATAAGGAATTTCATTATTCTCTCAGCAGAAGTAAAAATGCACCGATTGCTGTTGTTGAGGCGATTATGATTGGTTCACGAGGCTCTCAACTGTGCAGTCATCAGCACTCGAAAGTCCCAATTTTCACATAGTTCAATTTTTCCACATTCCAATCTAACCACTGTCATGAATGAAGATGAAGCTGATGAAATGATGATGACAACAACACAAACACCCAGTCCCCAGGCAGAGAAAATCCCCAACCCAACCGAGAATTGAAACAGGAACCCTGTAGTCCAGAGGCAGCAACACTAGCCACTAGACCACGAGCTGTGGATGTGTTGAGACAATGAAGGTTGCTACTGCAAACATGTTTTACATTGCCCAAGAACATCAAGAAATAAAACTTCTGTTCTCTTTCCACATGAATTTCGGGCTGAGAGAATGAAAGAAATTGATGGATTTTTTTTTAATGTTCCAACAGAGAGTTCCTCATTACTAAGGCATCTCTCTGTATCTGCACACAAACTTATTACTAAAACAATGTCACATCTTTTTTTAGAGATTAGTTTCTAGCAAATGGATTCTACAGTGATTTAACACCAGAACACCCGGCAGGGGTCAATTGACCTTTTTTATTTTAAAATACGAATATCTTTAGTTTTTTAAAATACTCTGTTCTTGTGATTTTTCTGACTTCATAGTTTTAGACTATGTTTTAAGTTTCCTTAATAGTTTTGCTCTGTAACGACAAATTTTTTGGATAATTACACACCTATCGCTGGTTCCCAAGGGCGCTCAATTAACCGCTTCTCACATCTGTAAGGTTTGCCTGGTTTAATTAATGCTTTTGTTAGCAAACAATGATCAGTTTCATACATTGTTGCAAATAATGAGTTAGAGTCTCACCGTTTTCCCAAACAATGAAGTGACGAGGACAACACACACAAACCCAGGACCTGGGCGGAGAAAGTCCCCAACCCAGCTGGGAATTGAACCCAGGACCCCGTGATCAACAGGTAGCAATGCTAGCGACTATACCACGAGCTGTGGACATATCTGTTTATGTCAGTAGCAGTTAGACTGGCAGCTGTACTGGACTGCTATCACAGTTGTGGCCTTTCTGAAGTTGAAATTATAGAAGCTCTTCAAACACCTCCACCTCAGTCTGAAGCAGATGAGGCTGAGAGTGAGTACAATGAAAGTGGAGCACTACACAATGAACACCTCCTGTGCATTCAACTAGCGACTCATCAGAAATTAGCAATGATGATAATCAACCAAGAGTGTCTTCCGATGATGATGCTGCTTTAACTTGTGTAGATATATCTGGCATTGCTTTGTGAAATTCAAGTATTGGGAACTGTCGCAGATGGAGAAAGGAGGTGAGTGAAATATAATTATCAAGTGCAAACGTTTTTAAAAATATTATTTGTTTATTTTTCATCTTGCCTAAATATATAAAATTTATTTTTATAATATTTACATTGATCTTATGTCACAACTTCCAAATTTTTGCAGAAGTCACAGAAAAAAAAGAAAAAAATATTGGAATGAGAGCTGATACTGATCAACAAGAGTTCTCATGGAACAGCCATTTCTCCTACAAACTCTGCAGGAAGGAAGAGTCAGCAAAATGTTATTCAAGAGACGGATGAACCTAATGCGTATGCAAAGTGCACTGTTAGGGAAGTATCCCAAAATAGTGCACTCTGTCTATTCACTAGAGAAAATATGTTGTGTCTGGTGAAAAAGCACACTGAAACAGGAACACACATTGTACTCCATGATAATTTGTGGAACTTTAATTTGGAAGAGCTGGAAGCATTTATAGCCATATTGTATGCTCGAGGGGCATTTGGCACTTGAGTCTTTGTAGGAGAAATTTGTGGAGTCTTGAGTGGCGTCCTGCCTTTTTTACTCAAGGAATGGAAAGAAAAAGACTTTTAGCAATCATGTGATTTATTCGTTTTGATGTCAAAGCTACGCATCAGCACTGTAAAGAAGCAGACTTGGCATCTGAAATCTGGTACATGTTTATAGACAACTGTAGAGTATGTTACAAACCAATTAAATTCCTAACCGTGAAACCAATTAAATTGTATGAGCAGTTGTATCTGATGAAATGCTGATGCCCATTTATTCAATACATGACTGCAAACCTGATAAGTACAGCACAGAGTATTAGTTACTCGCAGATGCTGAAGTTAGATATGTTCTAAATCGTTTTCCTTACTTGGGCAAAGACCAAAAGTGATCTGCCCATTATAGCCTGGGAAAATAATACTATGTCTCAATGAACCTTACTTACAAAAAGGGAGATATGTTATAACAAATAGCTTCTTCCCTTCACTCTAGCTGGCAAAAGTGTTGAAAAAGAGTGACACAAGCATTGTTGCCACTTTGAACAGAAGTAGAAGGGAAGTGCCACCATCTGTGAGGGAAGGTCAAGACATACTTCAGTCAAGTGTTGTTTACAAGGCTGGTGACATCACTAACGTCTTACAAAGGAAAGAGTAAGAAAAATATGCTTATTCTTAGTTTATATACTTCAGCATATCAATAAATGAGGTTGCATCAACGCACACTCTAGAAATCTAGAAAGTTGATTTTTACAGTAACTCCAAATTTGGCATAGATGTGAAAGATGAAATGTCCTGCAAATATCATAAGGGCCATGATGAGCTGCTGGCCAGTACATGTCTTCCATAACATTTTGGATCTGATTTTCATCATTTCTTGTAGTGTTCCGGGATATTTGTAAACATCCAAAAGTATTCGACAAGGGATGCTCATGACTAAATTGAATAAGGATAAATGTAGTGGGGAAAGGGAAACTGTATGTTTTCCTTTCTTGTATGCAGTGAATGTGAAGCAGTGGTGGAGCTGGCGAGAAGGGGAGCAGTAAAAATGGTATTACAACCACTGTTCATCCGGGAGTCATTTGTACCATGGTGCAACAAGTGCCTAAATCCAAGAGCCGTGGAGTAAATGACGCACCAACAACAATGTAGTGAGCGACTCGAGAGTGGTAGTTATTTTTCTGGTTTTTCCTCTCAGGTCCTACAGTACAGACATTTGAATGTATTCAGAGAGTGGTATTACCATAGCAATTGGTGGTTGTGTTGTGAAAAATAATGAAAATGTTGGACAAAAGATACCCCTGTTTGTGAGAAGTGTTGCTATTTATTTAGTAGCGCAATAGAGAGAACTTGTGGAAGCATTCCAGGGATCTTCATCGCAGTTGGACCGACAGGGAGGTGGCCCAGAAGGATCCGGATAATACTACTTTCATCTGGGGGGGGGGGGGGGGGCATTGGGATCAGCGAAATATTGCCCTGTTATATCCACCAGGGACGCAACTTCCCACAAGTGCTGGTATAAGACTCACCACAAATCTTACAAAATAAAATGAAAAGTAAACACGAATGGAGAATGCAACAGCAAGTAGGTGCAGAAAATTGATTTGAGTCAGAATTAAGGCTCCAAAGAACACAACACAGAGAAGTTGCCCCTGGCAACTAGCAATCAATAATAGTGCCTTATAAAACATGTAACAGGAAATCAAAATTCATTAAGATCTTCTTTTGAATGAATTGTCTAAGAAATAACAGTAAACATATAATGAATGGAAAATATAATTTACTGTGACAAATCTGAAACAGAAAGAAATAAGAGTGGCAGCAGAAAGTGCATTCATATTACAAGCAACGAGTCCACAGAATTAGTTCAAAACTTAACAAAACTGTTTCAACTTGATAACACATACTGCAGACATCGATCCGGCAAGAGGTATCAACGCAGAGCAGCAAGCAGTTAAGCGAGTACGGGGTGCTGCAATGTCCAACCAGCTATAGCACACAGCACGAGAGCAAACGTAGGCTTGAGCTTTGGCACCAGCTTAGACTGTTGTACAACCAGCACATAGTTCACAGTTCCACAGAAGGGTGAGCCATGAACATTTAAAATGTAGGAACAGTTCTTTGAGTATAGGATTTAATGTTAATATTGTCAATTGGTAATAAATAGTACATGCCGATCACAAGAAAGATGGAAATTCAAAATGAGGGGTTAAGATCAATATTAGAAGGTATAATCAAAGAATGTACTAGACGCAAGAACCTTAAATCGTCACACTGAACCAGAGAGAACGTCTCATATGCACAGATGAACTACTTGCTCATTTAGCAAAAGCAAATTATGTTAGTTCCATGGATCTTACAGTTGGGCACTGGCAGATAAAATTGGCTAAAGAAACTAGATCTTATAACGGATTTCTACATGACAGAAAGTCATACCAGTTTAAAGCCATTTGGATTAAACATATTATCAGTGTTTGTATGAGCATTAGATTAAGCATTAGGGAGAAAGTTGTTACAAAGCTATTGATTTATGTAGATGATATACTTACTGGTTCAGAAACCTGGGTCAAACATTATGATTTACTTGCAAAGACCACAAAGAGAAATTTTATACCACCAAGGGAATACGTATTAAGCTCATTAAACCATATTTTGGGCGAGAGGAACTAAAATTCTTGAGACATCTCTTACGAATAAGATGAATTCAACCAGATCCAGAGTACAGTAGGGTGATTAAAGACCGTCCACACCCACAGAATGTGAAACACTTACATTCATTTTTAGGATTAGTGGGATTTAATAGATGGTATATAAAAGAACAAGTCATGAATAAACCACGTCTACTATTGCTATTACAGGAAAAGGCGAATTGGGTATGCGATGAAAATGAACTCCAAGAAGTAAAGGATACCCTAGTCAATGGTCCTATTTTAAACCATCCAAGTCTTCATGAACCATTTGGCATCACAACAGATCCATCAGAGTTATGCATAGCAGCAGAAGTATTTCAAGGGAAATGGGACCTAGAAGAGAGAGAACATAAAATCACCGTTTTCACTAGTCGCAGCCTAGACAAACATGAACTGAATTATACAGCAATGGAGAAAGAATTACCTGCTGCAGTATGGAGCAAATTTGAAACACTGATTTGGGGGATCAGAAATTGTTATTTATACAAATCGCCAAGCATTGATATTCTTAATGGAAAGTCATTTATTTCATAGGAGGCTCATGAGGTGGGCTATACGAAAGATGAAGTACGTGTATTAGCTAATAAAATAGGGCAAGGAATGAAAGATGAGGAAGAGTTAAATCCTAAAATGTTAAAGTACTAGAAAAGTGAGTTACCGCCTACAGAAGACAAATTCCAGACAGTGATCAACCAAGTATTGTTTTGGAGAGAGAGAATACAAATACATCACATTGGAAATTGAGTGTTCCTGAATGTGCACAAAATGATTTTATTTGGGTTATACTTCTTCCTGTTTTCTCGGCTGATCTGTGTTCAGTTTTTCAAGGCCTATTCACTGTGCCAAATTATAACTAAATCTGAGGGGGGTGTGATGGGGAGGTTCCCTTGTCAGAAATAATTAATGAAACAGACAATGCACAAAAAACATCACTCAGACAAATAAACATGGTTTCTGGAAGACATTTTTTCCCCTCATTACATGAAAATCTATGGTACCTAGACATGAAAATTACAGACAGACATTAGATTTACTTTTATAGATGCACAATACCTATCAAATTCAACTGAAAAATCTACTTTTTAGTCAATTTTCTACAGTCAATATGGTGAAATTTTCACCAAAGTTCCACAAACATCAAATTCAATTGCACACTTAACTAGTCTTTATATATTGGCTTTGGGTAATTAAATCTGACAGACTGTTTTGTAACAGATTTTTGACATAAATTAGCTACAGTATTAGAATGCAAGCTGCTCGCTGATTAGTAGAAAAGGCATATGTAATAGAGAAAAATCACAAAACACTGACCACTTTCTCTCCTTGCAATGCGGGAACTGACTCACGCAGGCTTGTGAAACTGTCTTTTATGTGATCACGGCGTTTCCTCTCAAGTGCATTGTGGTGCGCCCGCTTCTCCGCCTGAAACATTATTTTTTAGATATTTAAGAGCAAATCTAGAGAAACATAACTACTTGCCAGAAATTTTTAGTGGAGTTCACTCAAGTGCTAAAAATTAAGTTTATACATGGAGATTAATCATACTGATAAGGGATGCTTATGGGAATAACCACTTGGTGACTCCAAAATATTTGAAGTAGTCTGAATTTTGAAAAAATAAAGAGAGCCTTTCTCAGCCAGAGGTGAGAAACTTAGTGGTGTTTCTTTCCTTGTCTTGTTATATTAAATGTTCTCCCTGTGTTTCCACATCATTTTCTAATTTGATATTCTTTTATAATAAGCAAATCAAGGTTAAATAAAAATCTGATAGTGCAGAATCACCAATTCATTACCTGTAAATAAAATTAAAATTTTCCTTGCCCAAGTCACCACCCATCTACAATGAGTACTAAAAACAAACAAGGGACACTTTTACACAAAAAGGATCTACGTAACTACCAATAAAGTGTACGAATAACTGTTGAAAGGTTTATGATCTATGACAATGTGCATGTCAACTGAAAGCAACACATACTGCACAAAAGGTATTACTGGAATCTCATAGCATGCTAGTTAAGTAATCATTACTGCAAAGGTTAAAAACAGTTCTAAATATTGCTCTAAACATGTCAAAGTAGTTCTAAACATTATATGTTTATAGTCCATATATACAAGTGTGCCAAATCATACTGTATGTACTGTACCGTACCTAAAATATTTACTGACGACAGAGTCTCCTGCCCATGAAACAGCAGAGAAAACCCAACGAAATAGCAGAAAGTTTAGTACACAGAAAACAAACATCGGGTGATAACGTAATGTTGTTGAGCTTCACGACTTTTTTTAACTTTAAAAACGTCGTAAAAAAAAGAAACGAACAAACTAACCCATCAAAAAATTTCTTACGTCAGTTTTCTCACGTCTAATCAGTGGATCTTAAGATTACACATGATGTTCGTATATTCTTTATTGTGGTTATAAAGACTCGCCACACATAAACGAATGCAGGTATTTTTATGACGTTCGCGTTACGCTGTAATGCTTTGCTTTACTTCGAAAATTTGCATGAAAAACCAATTCCCACTGTTAAAAGTAGATAATACGCATCGTACACGATTCGTCGAACTGCTTCAAAATACCACTAAAGATCGTCTGGTCACAGTAATTCTTAACAAAGCGACTAGTGTTTGCTTTTGAATTAATTTAGTTTCCATTTTTTTAATGAATTCTGAACTACTTCGTTCAATTTATGTACGCTCAGGAGTGCTGAACTAACGGGATTTCACCAAACAATATATTGTACACAGTTCTTTCTTCTTCGTAATTCAACATCAAAGAAACTTCACTAAAAGTGTGTCCGCCCTTACGAAGAAACCTTTGATCTTGATAGGCCTACTATCTAATGTTTAATGTCAATAAATCACAAGCATAAAGCTAAATATTAGAAATAATTTTAAAAAACACATAAATTAACAGCTTATTCTAAAAATTATGGTCATATAGATGTAGCAAAAGCTATGATATCGCCTGGAGCAAGCATAGTTCCATGGAAGTGTCTCAAGTGAAAGAGAAAGCTCCCAAAACAAGCCATGAAAGTGTCATATGATGGCATGCACAATCGGAACGTAAGGTACATACGACACGTTTCAACTTTGGTGCGCCACACCCGTAGTTTGATCTCATTTTTCGGAACAAAAACACTGACAAAACGCAACACTTCACAACACCTTAAGCATTATTTACCATTGACGTAAGTAACAACACTTCCGTCCACCTCCCACAAACACTCCAATCCCTCACGTTGCTTTTACCCTTTCCACTGGACAACAAGCGCTGCCAACTACGGAGAGTAAACACCCTAACTTTTATATAATATGCATTGATTAATGGTGCTACTTAACGGCGCCAATCAACTTTGAATTCAGAATCACATAAATTAATACATAGTTGGAATAGATATACCTATAATAGTTGTTATCAGTTTTGATAGTTATGGTGGTGCAGCTCCCATGCTATTCACCCGTCTCTATAACATCAGAGAGCATCCTTGTTAATAGCGGTTCGATTTGCCGCTCGAGAACTAGACGAAACCTTGTTATCATTGCGTCGTGTACAATTTTTGTGACTATCGCTGCAATAATGAAAATATGATATCACTTGAAAATGATTAGTGATTCATCTGTATGGGAAATGACTACTGTCTCTCAATATGTACACAAAAAAAGTACTATTTGCAAGTTTTTAATTGTATCACTATATTTACCGTTAATAATATGCCTATATAAAATTATCGATCTTTATTGTGTTTTTTTCGTTACATTAAAATGAAATTTCCACGATCAACGTAAGATTTAGTTGTCAATGAATAAGTACTAGTGAATGTTCGTAAACATAAAATGTTTGCTCTCCACAGATTGTTTCACAATGGAATCCATTCCTGTTCCCAACATCGACGTCCTTCTTTGTTCAATACAAAGAGAAGTTGGGAGCTTAAGTGTCTTATTTTCCAAACAAAATAAATTCAATATGTATTGTATGCTTTACTGCATGCGAATGGATTTAGTTTCTTCTTAGTTTCTTGACAAAACAATAAATTATAATCAACAAATTGGTTAGTAAATGACGCTTCATTCCTGTCTACAGTGTCTAGGAGACTTCTGATGACCAAACATTCAGATATTCACTACACTGGAAAAGAGCTCTTGATTGAAAAATGTTTGTATTTGTTGCGAGAAAATGAGTTGCAAACAATAAAGTAGCTAGGCTAGGGGAGATTACTAAATTATTTAAGACAAAAACAATAGCATGAAAGGAAGCAGAGCAGGTGAAACCTTCAAAACGTAGCATAGCAATAAGATAAAAGTAAATTACGAACTGGTTAAAACGAAGAGAATAGAGACGAAAGGATGAGAGCAATTAAAACATACAAATATGAATGTATCTTTCAAGTAATCGCAAATTAAAAACGGATTTTGCATGATATTAATAGAGATGAAGTGCAACTAAACACAGCACTGATTGCCCTTTGTAAGTGGAAACAACACAATAGATTTTTAGGGTAAGTGCTTTATTGGAAATGTCTTCAGAAGGTGTCAGGAGGTGTCAAATGTTATGTTCTGTGCTATATTACTAAACCAGATATTGATGTAGTCTTTATTATTGAACACTAGTTGAAAGACGAGATAAAATTAAACCAAATATCAAGAATTACACTAAAAAGCTATCTTATTAAGGAATCCTCTGCACATGACAGAAATAGTATTTTTGCGAAAAAAAAAAGAATTTCGTTGAAGTTAAATTGTCGCAATATAAAATGATTTTGAGATATCTGCAAACAGTCTGCCAGAACTAAATTTTGTAATCTTACTCAAACACACACACATACACTGACAGATATTTATTAAGTGGAACTTTATCTGTATTTATGAACAAATTGTATGTTCTGCTGAACAATTTCAGCCCATTAAATATGAGGATACAGCTACACTTCGTCAATGTATGTGTAAGCATAACATATAAAGGAATAATGGTGTTAGCAAAAATTTCTAAAAGTTCTGGACCAATTTATTCCATATATTTACATAATATTCTAATACACAGTGTTAGATGTATAAGTGCAGATATTTTTATTAGCAGCTAAGAACAGTGTACTGAACATCATTACATTAATATTTGCTTCAGTCTGAGACTAATAATTATAGCTGTTAGAAGTAGTATGGTTTTAGGTTTGTTAGTACTTCCAATCACACATTTCAAGAGCAGCCATTAATGCTTATTTTCCCTGGGTTGCCTGTCAGGTCCTGATGTGTGGACACGAAACGGTTATTCTACACCGATAGGTGTAGTCCAGTTAATGATGCAGTTACGACCATGCAGAAAACATCAGGTAGTAAATGATATTACATGTTTCCAAGGAAGACTAAGATGCAGAGAAAACACAACTAACATACAGACTTGCGTACATATTAAGGTATCAATATTGGCACTTGTATCCCTAACACCCGACAGCTATATATATTCTTCACTGATTTACCTCAAATTTTTACATGATACTCTAATAAACACACTGGACATACATGAGCTACATATTCTTTAACATACAGCACTTATTGGATATAAATGGAGAAATATCTGTTGGTGACTGTGAACAGTGTACTGAACGACATTGCATCAGTATTTACATAATTTGTATACTAATAATTATAGCTATTACAAATTGTATGTTTTAGGTTGTACACATGATAAGAGTAAGCCATTAATGTTGATTTGTCTCCTGGTTAGCAGATAAGGTGTTGAAGTGTGTATTATGAGCACAGTATAGTCTAAAATGATTTAGTCCACTTATACCCATTGCACCCTGTGTATGGTACATAAATGTATATATAAAGAAATGACGTTATTAACAAAAATCTCGGAAATTTCTTGGGTGATTTACTTCAAATTTTTACGTGATAATCTAACAAATGATCAGGTAGACATACGCTAATTGTTTTTTCAAACAATATGCAGGTTTTCTGTTAAAACCGACTGTGAGATAGAAAATGCTATGCTGTGTAAACACAGTTTCGTTTTATTTCTTGCAGTCAATTTTAACTTCAATGGAAGAGCATATATATGCTTTCTTCTTATATATAAACAAAAATTGTTTATACAACTATATGTTGTTTTTTTTCTTCTTTGCAGTCAGCTTTAACAGGAAAAAGGAAAGTTGTATTTATGACCTATCAACTTATTATTAGAATACTACAAAGGAATCTGAATCATCTGAAACTTCATAATCCTACTGATTTGCAGATCACAGCTATGTGAAATACTATAATGGAAGCTGCTATTCTAAAGGTCCAGCAGCAGGAGAAGTCTGACATACCCTGTATATCATTGATCCCAACCAATTTACTCATTCATTTTGAGCAACCGCAGTTCTGAATCAAGATTTCGTTGGCAATAACAATTAACAAGGCTCAAGGTCGGAGGGAGGGGAAGAGGAGATCAATAGCACAGAGGAAAAGGAAATGAACATAGATAGGGTGAAAGAGAGATGAACAGAGACAAGAGAAAGGGAGAGATGGGGAGAGATAGAGGGGACAGAGGGAGGGAAGAGGAGGAGGAGGTGGAAAGAGAAAGAAAGAAGAAAAAAATTAGGACTACATCCAATTCCCTTACTTATTTACAATTAGAAAGCATTGCCAAGACTGCTAGTGATGAGTAACACAAGACTGGAATGTTGCAGTCCGATCCCTGGTAAGTCAACCAGTGATGAAAGTATTACTTCCCAAATTTGCTACAAAAGTAGAACATATCTTGTAATGCTCCATTAACTATGGAGCCTTATTTAACACCCCTACTGATGCCTGCAAGACAATTCTCACCATGCTACGTTCTACTCTGGCCTGTGGTGGCCGCCCCTCTTCGCCAGGTTAAGGGAAACGATGCTATCAGCTACCCTCAACAACAGCCTCCTCAACTATTGCAGAGATGGAGTGGAGGGCTAGTACACACAAGGGTGCCAAGAGAATAACAAAGTGATGTCCACAGAGCTCTATCTGCGAACCAATATTTTGGGATTTTGCAACTGAGCCGTTGATGAACACCCTGGACAGTGTCAACAGAGTAAGAGGTGTAGTGGCATACACATATGACCTGTCAGTCAACTCGGGAGCAGCACTAGAGACAAAAGGCACACAGCTGCTTCAGAAAACTGAACAGTTGTCAGCGCAAAGAAAATAAACTAAAAATAGCACCCAACAAAAGTGTATATTTACTGCTCACAGGAACATTACAGAGGAAGCCAGTTCTAAAATTATTCAATACTAGCGTACAGAGGAAGCAAGCCACACATTATCTAGGACTGCATCTTGGCGAAAAACAGACTTTCAACTATTGCATCAAACTGACAACTGACGAAATCTCTAAAGTAATGCACAAACTAGTAAAACTCAACACAACTCAGTACAAATTGCCTATTAAGGCGAAAGGGCATGCCACATTGTGATATTTGAATCCATTGCATTCTTTGCCTTAAGTGCTTGGACTCACAGATTGAACATACAGACTAACAAGACAATTGCAATACGAAGTCAACATAGAGTACTCCTGAGAATGAGCAGAGCCTTCAACACCACATCACTAGAGGCACTTTGTGTTGTGATGTGGACCTGCACTACAGACATAACTATACGTTATAGATCTGCATTTTACTGGTTTAGGAGGGACAGGCTCGACAAGGTCACCAAAATTACAGGAACCAAAACAAAAATAAAACACTGGCCGATTCAAACCTAGCAACGAGAGTGGGATGCATCTGACAAGAGTAACCGAGTGCACTCTCTCTTTTCTAACATACACGAAAGATTACAACTGAAACATGTTGACCCAAGCTGGGGGATGGGCCATTTCTTGACAGGCCATATGCCATACCCAGTACACTTAAACCACATGGGCCTAACTAACGATGAAATTTGCATTTTCAGAGAAACACGCTGCTATTCAACATGGTAGTACATGCAAGACCTATACAGAACGACAGTGAAATCAGTATAGCTGATATAGTACTGAACACATTGCATGAAGAAATCAAGAGCTGAACTCCATATGGAAGGAGGCATAGACAAGCACAAACAACACCACAAACCACATGGCAGGACAAGCAAGATTCTGAAAGCAAGGAAGGATCCAACACACTAAGTGCAAATGCCTCAGAAAAGATAATCACATAAGGGACCCAAACCAACAACACATGACACTGCATGCCGTAACACAGTCACATACAACACAACAAGCAGTAACAATCATGAAACAAACAAACAAATACTGAAACCACATATTAAGACTCTAGTAATAAGGTACCGTCGATTGGGAGGAGAAGGCTTGAAGAACTTTAATTCTGAGGCTCCTCTTCCCTGATGATATACTTCATATTGTTCAAAGTTGGTTGATAATAGCCTGTTTCCTCCTATTTCAGGTGAGTAGATCTCAGTAGAACCTCGAGCTATTCTCATCTGAAATGATTCGTGTTTATGTATGTTTATTTTGTTTCTGTGTAATGATATATTACTTGCAGTGTTGCATTTCAGGACTTTATCGTTTGAAACGCCTAATGATTCGTATAGCAAGTGCCTCCGCCATTTTTCAACGGTTTCTGGAACAATTAACATTCAAAGTGGATGGATGCATTAACTATTTAGACGACATAATTGTAACAGGGAGAGCCACACAGGAGCACCTTCGCAGTCTGAAATCTTTATTCAGCGTCTTAAGTGTGGCTGGTCTACAATGCAGAAAAGAAAAACGTTGTTTTTTCCAGCCTGCGACTGAGTACCTCGGCCACATCATTTCCAGCTCAGGCATTA
The DNA here is from genome assembly GCF_023897955.1 of Schistocerca gregaria. Lineage (NCBI taxonomy): Eukaryota > Metazoa > Arthropoda > Insecta > Orthoptera > Acrididae > Schistocerca > Schistocerca gregaria. The sequence continues at coordinate 319,999,490 of NC_064920.1, read as the reverse complement.
ATGCTCTGGATAAACATGGCAAAGCCATAATCATACTTCCCAAACCAACAATGGTTAAGGAACTTCGTTCCTTTCTGGGGAAGACATCGTATTATCAAAAGTTCTTACTGCCAGCAGCAACAGAAATCGCCACCTTGTCCCAATTGTGCAAAAAAGGGGTGCCTTTCCAGTGGACACCACCTTGCGAACGCACCTTCCACAGGATGAAATCCCAGATGCTGAGGGCCACTTGCCTCGCAAATTTTGATCCCACAAAGCCGATAGTTGTTCCAACACATGCATCCGACACAGCTGTCGGAGCGGCCCTACCACACCGGAAGGGGGATGGTTCTGAGTACCCTGTGGCCTACGCATCGAAAACAATTGACTGACAGCCCACGCAAGTACTCCCAAATAGAAAAAGAAGCGCTGACCATCATCTTGGCATTAAAGAAGTTCCACGTTTTTGTTTATGGGACGAAGTTTCACCTCGTCACAGACCATAACTGCTGATCTCCTTATTCAATCCAGCAGCAAAGATTCCAGACAGGACTGCTCATTGCCTCCAGCCCTGGGCTTTATTTTTGGCGCGCTTCCAGTATGAGATTCACTTCCGCAACACGACTGAGTATGCCAAAGCTGTTGCCCTTTCCCGCTTCCCATGGGGAACCGATCCACACCTCGAAAAAACATTCTGTTTTCACACAGATGAAGAAGCAAAAGCCGCGGTAGATTTGTTTTCCCATTACCAGACTCAACCGGTAACGACAACGTACTCCAACATGTCGGATTCACAAACGAGGGTTGGAACTTTAATAGTGGTAACTATTTATTTACAGCTCGTGCAAAATAGATACGTGTTTCAAAGTTTTAGTGACGTTCAAAGTAGTCACCAGCATTGTCTATAACCCGTTAACAGCGATGTGGAAGTCGTAGGATACTCTTAGTAGTGCCAGTTGTGTTGACAGTTCGAGCGGTGCAGTATATTGCCCAACGAATTTGTAGCAGTTCTGAAGCGAATGCCGTGAAGTGTTTCCTTCAGTTTAGAAATCGAGTTGAACTCACGAGGGCTTAAGTCAGGTGAGTGCAGTAGGTGGTATAGTACTTAGCAGTCAAACAAATCAGTAACAGCTTGCATTATACGTGCTTGAGCATTATCCTGCAAAATGATGTTCGGGTCCTGCAGAAAGTGTCATCACTTCTTTCTCTGTGCTGTTCATTTTTGGAACACAACCTACGACCATCATAGAGACAGAAGTGATGACACTTTCTGCAGGACCTGACCATCATTTTGCAGTTTTTCGAACTAAACTCCTGGCTCGCAGGTTCACTTACTAGTCGGGATGGACCACATTTTATTTTGGATATAAATGTGTCACATACTGTGCTGGGTGTAGGAAACAAAGGCTATATTACTTGCATAAGAAAAGCGAACATTGTTGTTGTTGTGGTCATCAGTCCTGAGACTGGTTTGATGCAGCTCTCCGTGCTACTCTATCCTGTGCAAGCTTCTTCATCTCCCAGTACGTACTGCGACCTACATCCTTCTGACGTTCATCTTATATCCTCCTTTCAAGACACTATCCATTCCGTTCAACTGCTCTTCCAAGTCCTTTGCTGTCTCTGACAGAATTACGATGTAACCGGCGAACTTCAAAGTTTTTATTCATCTCCATGGATTTTAATACCTACTCCGAATTTTTCTTTTGTTTCCTTCACTGCTTGCTCAATATACAGATTGAATAACATCGGGGAGAGACTACAACCCTGTCTCACTCCATTCCCAACCACTGCTACCATTTCATGTCCCTCGACTCTTATAACTGCCATCTGGTTTCTGTACAAATTGTAAATAGCCTTTCGCTCCTTGTATTTTACCCCTGCCACCTTTAGAATTTGAAAGAGAGTATTCCAGTCAACATTGTCAAAAGCTTTCTCTAAGTCTACAAATGTTAGAAACGTAGGTTTGTCCTTCCTTAATCTAGCTTCTAAGATACGTATTGCCTCACGTGTTCCAACATTTCTACGGAATCCAAACTGATCTTCCCCGAGGTCGGCTTCTACTAGTTTTTCCACTCGTCTGTAAAGAATTCGCGTTAGTATTTTGCAGCTGTGACTTATTAAACTGATAGTTCGATAATTTTCACATTTGTCAACACATGCTTTCTTTGGGATTGGAATTATTATATTCTTCTTGAAGTCTGAGGGTATTTCACCTGTTTCATACATCTTGCTCACCAGATGGTAGAGTTTTGTCAGGACTGGCTCTCCCAAGGCCGTCAGTAGTTCCAATGGAATGTTGTCTACTCCGGGGCCGTTGTTTGGACTTTCAGTGCTATGTGGACTTTCAGTGCTCTGTCAAACTCTTCACGCAGTATCGTATCTCCCATTTCATCTTCATCTACATCTTCTTCCATTTCCATAATATTGTCCACAAGTACCTCGCCCTTGTATAGACCCTCTATATACTCCTTCCACCTTTCTGGTTTCCCTTCTTTGCTTAGAACTGGGTTTCCATCTGAGCTCTTGATGTTCATACAAGTGGTTCTCTTATCTCCAAAGGTCTCTTTAATTTTCCTGTAGGCAGTATCTATTTTACCCCTAGTGAGACAAGCCTCTACACCCTTACATTTGTCCTCTAGCCATCCCTGCTTAGCCATTTTGCGCTCCCTGTCGATCTCATTTTTGAGACGTCTGTATTCCTTTTTGCCTGCTTCATTTACTGCATTTTTATATTTTCTCCTTTCATCAATTAAATTCAATATTTCTTCTGTTACCCAAGGATTTCTAGCAGCCCTCGTCTTTTTACCTACTTGATCCTCTGCTGCCTTCACTACTTCATCCCTCAAAGCTACCCATTCTTCTTCCACTGTATTTCTTTCCCCCATTCTTGTCAATTGTTCCTTTATGCTCTTCCTGAAACAATCTACAACCTCTGGTTCTTTCAGTTTATCCAGGTCCCATCTCCTCAAATTCCCACCGTTTTGCAGTTTCATCAGTTTTAATCTACAGGTCATAACCAGTAGATTGTGGTCAGAGTCAATATCTGCCCCTGGAAATGTCTTACAATTTGAAACCTGGTTCCTAAACCTCTGTCTTACCATTATATAATCTATCTGAAACCTGTCAGTATCTCCAGGCTTCTTCCATGTGTACAACCTTCTTTTATGATTCTTGAACCAAGTGTTAGGTATGATTAAGTAGTGCTCTGTGCAAAATTCTACCAGGCGGTTTCCTCTTTCATTTCTTAGCCCCAGTCCATATTCACGTACTACGTTTCCTTCTCTCCCTTTTCCTGCACTCGAATTCCAGTCACCCATGACTATTAAATTTTCGTCACCCTTCACTATCTGAATAATTTCTTTTATTTCATCATACATTTCTTTAATTTCTTCGTCATCTGCAGAGTTAGTTGGCATATAAACTTGTACTACTGTAGTAGGTGTGGGCTTCGTATCTATCTTGGCCACAATAATGCGTTCACTATGCTGTTTGGTAGTAACTTACCCGCATTCCTATTTTCTTATTCATTATTAAACCTTCTCCAGCATTACCCCTATTTGATTTTGTATTTATAACCCTGTATTCACCTGACCAAAAGTCTTGTTCCTCCTGCCACCGAACTTCACTTATTCCAATTATATCTAACTTTAACCTATCCATTTCCCTTTTTAATTTTTCTAACCTACCTGCCCGATTAAGGGATCCGACATTCCACACTCCGATTGTTAAAACACCAGTTTTCTTTCTCCTGATAACGATATCCTCTTGAGTAGTCCCCGCCCGGAGATCCGAATGGGGGACTATTCTACCTCCGGAATATTTTACCCAAGAGGACGCCATCATCATTTAATCATACAGTAAAGCTGCATGCCCTCGGGAAAAATTACGGCCGTAGTTTCCCCTTGCTTTCAGCTGTTTGCTGTACCAGCACAGCAAGGCCGTTTTGGTTATTGTTACAAGGCCAGATCAGTCAATCATCCAGACTGTTGCCCCTGCAACTACTGAAAAGGCTGCTGCCCCTCTTCAGGAACCACACGTTTGTCTGGCCTCTCAACAGATACCCCTCCGTTGTGGTTGCACCTACGTTACGGCTATCTGTATCGCTGAGGCACGCAAGCCTCCCCACCAACGGGAATGTCCATGGTTCATGGGGGGAGGAAGCGAACATTATGATTGCATTATATCCGATTTTTATTATCTCTGTTGTTGAATTTAATCTTAATGACTCCGAATTTGTTCTTCCTTTGAAAAAGATGAAGGGAGCATATAATTGTAAATATTACGTGTTACAACTCGGTAGTAAAAGTTTTATTCAAGGAAGAAATCAACGAGTCCTGATCTCTGACAAATAATTAGGTGAGACTCAAATGGATTATAATTACTATGCAAAGTTTCGGCTACACTACGTTGACGTGGAATTGGAGAGACACTGGAGAGATTGGCGAACGATTCTGCAAATAAACACGGCGACTTTCAACGGACTCAAGAGCACGCAAAAAGAAAACTGCCCAGCTCTTTACCAACGTGTTAACAAACGACGAAACCCACATAAGGCGAGTTTAGTTTCAATGGACATTTCAATACACCATTTGAAAACAAAGAATATCCCTTAACGTATGAGGTGACCCTTCTGTAACGTATACCACAAGGTGGAGTCTCCGGGACCCCTGTGTTTAAACCGAGATTTAAGGAAAAAATCGTAAAATTTTTTAATTTATGCTATATAACATTTATTTTCACAATCATTTAAGTGTTGTTTAAATGCTTCTAGTTTATTTTACTGCACTAAACAAAGCCTGCATCATTTTACTATTTGTCACACAAAAAGGACATAATTCTGTGTGGTTATTTTAAATAGCACACATAAATGGACTGTTAGAGTACTGAATTTTACATTCTGATAAAATATACAATCTCTGTAGCAAATAAATTTCCATATAGAACCAAATTGAGGGGTTTAAATTTTCACAGAAAGATGCTCGCCGACAGCTACAAAACGAAACGCTGTCAGATTCACATGAATTGCTGGGAACTACTTTCTTCTTATCACCAGTCAGAACACATTCGATTTTGACAGGCACTTTAAGTTTTTCATTGAAGAAACAGACAGATCCGCATCGCAACTTTCCTAACGTTCTTACTCTGAATGACGAAACTGTGATCACTGCCTGATGTTGGCACTCCGTGCTCCAAACGTCAGTTCTCTGCACGTCTTCCTGCCTTTTCTAGCCTTGCGACTTCAGTGTATAAAACATCGTCAGCCGCGAAAGACTGCTGGAACTTACAATGTTGTCTAGAATGTCACTCATATATTTTGTGTAATGTAAAATTTTGCGGTACTCCAAAACGTCTCTCCATTGAGAATGGTATGCTGTGTGGTGTTTGCTATAAACTCTTCAGTCCAATCACACAGTTGGTGCGATGTTTCGTACATTCGCGTTTTGTTCATCAGGAAGTAGCACGGGATGGTATCAAATGCAAAGGAAAACGGCATCCAACAGGGAGCCTTAGCTTACTACCTTCCGGCTCTCATGGGTTTCACCGGATTATTGTTTTGGGAACCCATGTATTTTCCTACAGAGGAGATTTTTGGACTCCAATGCTCATCTAGTAGAGATGAATGAATAAGAATATTGTCTATGGCTATGCTACTGTTCCCTGCACACTGGTTAGAAGAAACACAGTCAGCATTAGATAATATGAATTTGAAAGATCTACCAACATCCTTTTTCTTGCATAATCATATACAAAATTAATACTGAAGTCACCACATATAACTAGTGTTTGGTACTTCCTATAAAGAGAACCAAGAAGGCTCTCTAGCTTGAGCAGGAATGCTCTGAAATCACAGTTAGGGGACCTATGTTGTTGTTCTTGCGGTCTTCAGTCCTGAGACTGGTTTGATGCAGATCTCCATGCTACTCTATCCTGTGCAAGCTTCTTCATCTCCCAGTACCTACTGCATCCTACATCCTTAAACAACAACAATTAGAAGTTTAGTTTCATTAAATTCGGCTGCCCTGCACAACATTTAAATATCTATTCAGTGCAGTACCATGATACGTCTACGGACTCAAATGGAATACTGTTTTTCAAGTACAAGGCCACTCCACCATACCGCAAAGAACTCCTTGAAAAACAGGTAGTTAATCTGTACCCTGGTAAAGGAAGCCTCTGCATTGTCAAATTATTCGCGAGTAGTACAGGGTTGCAGGAACCAGATAGCGGTACCGAAAGTACCCTCCACCACACACTATTAGGTGGCTTGCGGAGTATGATGTAGATGTAGAATTAACTGGTGCTCCGATATACCCACAATGTCAGAGTCAACATCTATAGGCAGTTCACTAACTTTATCTCTAATACCTCTTATATTTTGATGAAATTTGGACACCTGACCTTTGTTAGAGGAACTTCTTTTAAGTGGGTATAAGTATCAGCAGACTTCAGTCTAAAAAGGTGCAGCTCTAACACCAACTACTACAGGAATTTTTCAACACGTGATCCCACCACGGCCGGCCCCTGTGACCGAATGGTTCTAGGCGTTTGAGTCCGGAAGGGCGCGACCGCTACGGTCGCAGGTTCGAATCCTGCCTCGGGTATGGATGCGTGTGATGTCCTTAGGTTACTAAGGTTTAAGTAGTTCTAATTTCTAGGGGACTGATGGCCCCAGATGTTAAGTCGCATCGTGCTCAGAGCTATTTGAACAATTGGATCCCACCACCACCCACTAGACTGCCAGCCTCCCGTTCCCATATCTATTGAGGTGCAGGCCTTGCCTAATAAAACCTGATCTATTGGTAGAGTCAACTGGCAGTACTGCAATGTGAATCATGCCCTCTGCCATCAGTGCCTTCCTCAGCCCCATGTTAACGCGCGTAATACCTGCATTAACATGAGGTCGATCATGACGCTGAAACAGTTGCATGAAGTGCACGTGAGTGCCGCCATTTTGAGTAACCGTCTTTACCAGGTCACCACCTACATCATATTCCCCGTCCCTATCAAGACTATTCCCTGCTCCATTCACAATCACTAATTGATCCTCTTTCGTAAAATTCCTACATTACTCCCTCATGATGTCAGTCAACTGAGCCAGGCCTGCACTAGGCTTGACAATGCTGGTGACCTGGTACTCGTGCGAACTACGTAGCAGCAGAACCTTCTTCTTTCTGTTAGAATTTGCAACTGACGTGGGCTTCCTAACTGCTGAGGACTGCTGCATGTTTCCTACACCTACAGCTACACTCATCTCTGGCAATTGCTCAAATCTATTGCATGCACGCAAAGTACAACTATCTGAATATTTCCTTATCCTAAATGCCTTCTTACCAACTGCCAGTTCCCATTCCACAGAAACCTTCACTCTCCTCAACCTATCTAGTTCCTCCTTTGCGTCTCGTAACTATACCTGAAGGGCACAGATCTTACGCTCCTGCTCCTCTGTCATCTTACTTCTGCTACAGATTATGCATTCCCAGGAGAGGATCTCTCTAGAATGCGCACTGCCTTTCCCACTGTATTCCCCCCTCTCCTCCCCAATGAAAATACTTTGAAGAAATCCCACACCGTAACCCACTATTCAGAAACCTACGACAAAGCCAACACTTCTCACTCATGGTAAAATTTTGACACTTACTAAAAAAAAACTAAACGTCTACGTTAGTTCAATTGCAACAATAGAACTATTTAAAGAACTAACAATAGCGGTCTCAAAATTCTCTCTCTACTAAGAAATCAATTTTTATTAATAGTACCAAACGACAACTAATACCAAAATCAGCAAAACTTGGCACAATTTCCTAGCTAAAAAAAAAAATCAAGCGGCCGCTGGAATGCTCAACGAAGTTAAGAGATTGAATGAAAATTTTACTGAAATATTTCACTATAAACAATTAGAAACGTCAACTGGAAACAACCGCACGAAATTTACTAAACGACTTCAAACGTTTTAGACAACTCTAAAAAACAAAATGGGTGAACGTTTCCAAAAATTCATTGAACCGCTATTTCACCATAAACAGCACGAGGCACTGTTGAAAGCTACTAAATTTAATAACTGTATAACCGTACACAAACAACTTTATCAGAACGCAACTTGAGAACCGCAGTAGTTGCAACTCCAGGCCGTTAAAAGATTTATTAGGGCTCCTTTGACTACACTACTTTGTTTATGAAATCCATTGGCTTCGTAATGTCATCCTCTGTAATATCTTAACGCTTAACATGGACAACCCATCTACATCTACACCTACATGACTACTCTGCAATTCACATTTAAGTGCTTGGCAGAGGGTTCATCGAACCACAATCATACTGTCTCTCTACCATTCCACTTCCTACCAGCGCGCGGGAAAAACGAACACCTAAACCTTTCTGTTCGAGCTCTGATTTCTCGTATTTTATTTTGATGATCATTCCTACCTATATAGGTTGGGCTCAACAAATTCGCATTCGAAAGAGAAAGTTGGTGACTGAAATTTCGTAAAAAGATCTCGCCGCGACGAAAAACGTCTTTGTTGTAATGTCTTCCATTCCAATTCGTGTATCAAATCTGCCACACTCTCTCCTCTATCACGTGACAATATAAAAGGAGCTGCCATTTTTTGCACCCTTTCGATGTCCTCCGTCAATCCTACCTGGTAAGGATCCCACACCGCGCAGCAATATTCTAACAGAGGACGAACGAGTGTAGTGTAAGCTGTCTCTTTAGTGAACTTGTTGCGTCTTCTTAGTGTCCTGGCAATGAAACGCAACCGTTGGCTCGCCTTCCCCACAATGTTATCTATGTGGTCTTTCCAACTGAAGTTGTTCGTAATTTTAACACCCAGGTACTTAGTTGAATTGACAGCCTTGAGAATTGTAGTATTTATCGAGTAATCGAATTCCAACGGATTTCTTTTCGAACTCATGTGGATCACCTCACACTTTTCATTATTTAGCGTCAACTGCCACCTGCCACACCATACAGCAATCTTTTCTAAATCGCTTTGCAACTGATACTGGTCTTCGGATGACCTTACTAGACGGTAAATTACAGCATCATGTGCGAACAACCTAAGAGAACTGCTCAGATTGTCAACCAGGTCATTTATATAGATCACGAACAGCAGAGGTCCCAGGACGCTTCCCTGGGGAACACCTGATATCACTTCAGTTTTACTCGATGATTTGCCGTCTATTACTACGAACTGCGACCTTCCCGACAGGAAACCACGAATCCAGTCGCACAACTGTGACGATACCCCATAGGCCCGCAGCTTGATTAGAAGTCGCTTGTGAGGAACGGTGTCAAAAGCTTTCCGGAAATCTAGAAATACGGAATCAACTTGAGATGCCCTGTCGATAGCAGCCATAACTTCGTGCGAATAAAGAGCTAGCTGCGTTGCACAAGAGCGATGTTTTCTGAAACCATGCTGATTACGTATCAATAGATCGTTTCCTTCGAGGTGATTCATAATGTTTGAATACAGTATATGCTCCAAAACCCTACTGCAAACCGACTTCAATGATATAGGTCTGTAGTTAGATGGATTACTCCTACTACCCTTCTTAAACACTGGTGCGACCTGCGCAATTTTCCAATCTGTAGGTACAGATCTATCGGTGAGCGAGCGGTTGTATATGAGTGCTAAGTAGGGAGCTATTGTATCAGCGTAATCTGAAAGGAACCTAATCGGTATACAATCTGGACCTGAAGACTTGCCCGTATCAAGCGATTTGAGTTGCTTCGCAACCCCTAAGGTATCTACTTCTAAGAAACTCATGCTAGCACCTGTTCGTGTTTCAAATTCTAGAATATTCCATTCGTCTTCCCTGGTGAAGGAATTTCGGAAAACTGCGTTCAATAACTCCGCTTTAGCGGCACAGTCGTCGGTAACAGTAGCACCGGCACTGCGCAGCTAAGATATTGACTGCGTCTTGCCGCCTGTGTACTTTACATACGACCAGAATTTCTTCGGATTTTCTACCAAATTTCGAGACAATGATTCGTTGTGGAACCTATTAAAGGCATCTCGCATTGAAGTCCTTGCTAAATTTCGCGCGTCTGTAAATTTTAGCCAATCTTCCGGATTTCGCGTTCTTCTGAACTTCGCATGCTTTTTCCGTTGCCTCTGCAACAGCGTTCGGACCTGTTTTGTGTACCACAGAGGAGCCGTTCCATCTCTTAGCAATTTATGAGGTATGAATCTCTCAATTGCTGTTGATACTATATCTTCGAATTTGAGCCACATCTCGTCTACATTTGCATAGTCTGTTCGGAAGGAATGGTGATTGTCTCTTAGGAAGGCTTCTAGTGACACTTTTTCCGCTTTTCTAAATAAAATTATTTTGCGTTTGTTTCTGGTGGATTTGGAAGAAACGGTATTGAGCCTAGCTACAACGACCTTGTGTTCACTAATCCCTGTATCAGTCATGATGCTCTCTATCAGCTCTGGATTGTTTGTGGCTAAAAGGTCAAGTATGTTTTCGCAACCATTTACAATTCGCGTGGGTTCGTGGACTAAATGCTCGAAATAATTTTCGGGGAAAGCATTTAGGACAAACTCGGAAGATGTTTTCTGCCTACCACCGGTTTTGAACAAGTATTTTTGCCAACATATCGAGGGAAGGTTGAAGTCCCCACTAACTATAACCGTATGAGTGTGGTATTTATTTGTTACGAGACTCATATTTTCTCTGAACTTTCCGCAACTATGTCATCGGAGTCTGGGGGTCGGTAGAAGGAGCCAATTATTAACTTAGTTCGGCTGTCAAGTATAACCTCCGCCCATATCAATTCGCACTGAGTATCTACTTCTACTTCACTACAAGATAAACCACTACTGACAGACACAAACACTCCACCACCAATTCTACCTAATCTATCTTTGCTGAACACCGTCTGAGACTTCGTAAAAATTTCTGCAGAACTTATTTCAGGCTTTAGCCAGATTTCTGTACCTGTAACGATTTCAGCTTCTGTTCTTTCTATTAGCGCTTGAAGCTTAGGGACTTTCCCAGCACAACTACAACAATTTACAACTACAATTCCGACTGTTCCTTGATTCAAGCACGTTCTGTATTTGCCATGCACCCTTTGAGATTGCAGCCCACCCCGTACTTTCCCGAGGCCTTCTAACCTAAAAAACCGCCCAGTCCTCGCCACACAGCCTCCGCTATCCGTGTAGCCGCCAGCTGAGTGTAGTGAACTTCTGACCTATTCAGCGGAACCCGAAACCCCACCACGCTATGGCGCAAGTCAAGGAATCTGCAGCCAACACGGTCGCAAAACCGTCTGAGCCTCTGATTCAGACCCTCCACCCAGCTCTGCACCAAAGGTCCGCAGTCGGTTCTGTCGACGATGCTGCAGATGATGAGCTCTGCCTTCATCTCGTAAGCAAGACCGGCAGCCTTCACCAAATCAGATGGCCGCTGGAATCCAGAGAGAATTTCCTCAGATCCAAAGCGCCACACGTCATTAGTGCCGACATGTGCCACCACCTGCAGTGGCTGCACCCTGTGCTCTTCATGGCATCCGGAAGGACCCTTTCCACATCAGGAATGACTCCACCCGGAATGCACACGGAGTGCACACTGGATTTCTTCTCCTCCTAAGGGATCCCATTACACGCCTAACATTGGAGCTCCCAACTACCAATAAGCCCACCCTCTGCGATTGCCCGGACCTTGAAGGCTGAGAAGGCAGATGCAGGCAGCTGCATCTGGCTCAGCCAGAGACAGTGCCTGAAACCTGTTTGTCAGACGCACCGGGGAGGCTTTCTGATTAACCTCCGGGGACGTCTTTCGCTGCCTGCCACGCCTTGGAACGACCTCCCAATCAACCACATGCGAGGGCTCAGCCCCACTGCGGCAGCAACCGGGGCAACCACAGCGGCAGACCGATCTGGGGACAGACGGGACGAGGTTGACATCCCCGTGATACCCAAGTCCGGCTCCCAACAGTGGTGTCCATTGGCAACAGCCTCCAGCCGAAGTCAGCGTCGCTTGCAGCTGTGAGCGAAGGGATGCCAACTCAGCCCTCATCTGAACACAGCAATCGCAGTCCCTGTACATTCTAATCGATGTTGGAACAACAGTTACTGAAACACGAGTCTGTGCCTAGATAACGCAAGCGAAACACGCAAAGAATGTATTAACTAACCTGTACAAATGCATAACGACTGCGCTACTATCTGCCTGAATTTACTATTACAGTAACTAAAACTCGAAATTACACCTCCTATACGAAACTCACACGCAATTTAAGTAAGAATCTACGAAGTGAACACTAAAGCGCGATGCTACAACTCTCAAATACTATAATACGCCCGAAATTTATGAATTAAACAATGCAGGTACTCAAAAACACGCAAAGAAATTAAGAATTAAACCATGTAACAAATAAGTAAGCTAGGGGTATACGACTTGCTGCTGCAGCTGCTTATCCAACAGCGGCAGGGAGCACACTGGCTGTGACCAACCGACACTGGCCGTTCAAAACAAATACAGAAGTCAGACGACTACGCGAATTTACACTATTCAGGTACTAAGGCGCGATGCTACAACTCTCAAATACCATAATACACCTGAAATTTATGAATTAAACAATGGAAGTACCCAAAAACACGCAAAGAAATTAATAATTAAACTATGTAACAAATAATTAAGCTAGGGGTATACGACTTGCTGCTGCAGCTGCTTATCCAACGGCGGCAGATGTCTTCAGGAAACACCTGTATTAGTTTCGGAGCAAGAAAGCGACAATAATTATCTTTACTAGCTGCTATAGAGTGAAGTGCGTGGAGGCGACCATTGCATTCGACGTACGTATGGCTGAAAGAAGTAGGGGTAGTTGGCTGTAGAGGCTACAGGTACTCAAGGAAATCAACACGGGCTTGGATGATGCGATTAGCACCTACGTTTTTAGCGCTTCCTCGTACATTTAAGATGTTACAGTTAATGCCGTTAACCAGATTTTGATCTTCGACACTGTAAGGTAGATCAACACATATAAAACTGTCTGGCTACGACAAAAAACAATTGTTACTCCGCTGAATGTTATGTTTTATTAAATCCAAAGAATGTAATACAAGCATAACACAAATTCCTAGAACTAAATACGTTAATAATCATAGATTTTGTCACTCACACCTCTACAGTTGCCTCGTCATTGATACCAACGCATGATACAGTGCTCCGAGAGAGACAAGTTGCACCGTGCACTATTTCGATACTATTAAATCAAGATAGTCAAAGAGGAATTGGAGCCCTGATCTTCTTCTATCTTCGACATGACACTACATCGCAGTTACGACATGCACAGAGCTATTGGTGTATATGGAAGTTAATAACCTAGACTGCATTTTTCTGGTACCTATAAACAAGGGTACTTCTTACGTTTTACATATGCCTTTACAATCTACAGCTCGGTGAGTACTACGAGAGAGAGAATTTATTGCTCTGTTTGTGAGGAGAGGAGGGGATGCTAAAGGCTCAGCAATCAGTGGAACCGCCATCTGCCAGCAATAGCCTTGTAGGATAAAAAGAAAAGAAACCTTCAAAAATAAATAAAAAAGGCTGTCAAGAAATGAATTTCTGAATATGAACGTAGGTATGGTACGCTATTTGGCTATTAATAATAAGTGAGGTGGACCAGTAGTTGAGGAACTTCGCTGGTGTGTAAAACATATCGACGAAAGTAACTTTCGCATGACGTATCACTGCCAAGTAATACTGTTTGGTGCAATTCAGACCACTGATAGAACAGCTACAGTATAGTACAGAAAGCAAAGGAAAGAAATGCACAACGAGGCAAACAAGACTATAATTATACTAAAGTCACATCGATTTATGATGGTTCTCTGGGTATAAGGTAGTTATTTTGTATATAGTGCTGGTGGGTACAGCTATTTTGTGATTGCGCGCAAGTGGAAACGTATCTTACTGTCTTCTCAAGCCCAGGGTAATAAAGAGACATTCTACATAGCTATTAATTTAGGTCCTGTAATGCCGCTAATGTTAGGTGCGGATCATCTCAAATTAATTAGAAATTCTGCTGTGACATAACAAGAAAGCACAAATTGATATAAAAGAGAGTTCGGGATTTTTTTCTAAAATGACAACACAACCTCTCCATTTTTCATCCCACATTTAATTTATCACTGCTCTCAAGGTTCAAGTGATAGATATCAAGCAAGTTCAATTACTTTTAACTCTCAACAAAATAATTAACATTTAGACATTGAATATGTGATTATTAAATCGTTATCTCTATATATGAGAATGTTATAACTAGCAAAACAATTAAATCTTCATCTGTGAAGTTTACACCTACGTTGTCGTAGCTGTTCAATGGACTAAGTTGGTGGAGAATTATATTTTAACTTTCAAACTAATCAAACTCTCGTGTACTCAATGGAGGGCGTATTAGTGTTCAACTCCTGAAATTCTATATTCAAAGCGTACACAGGTTGGAGTAAGCAAAATCTCGACTCAACATTTAATGTCACCTAATACGCGTTGGTACATTACCAATCGGGAACTGCGGCGGCGTTGTCTCTGTGCTGGATCTGAAAACCTAATTCCCTACTCTGGCCTTGACCGAATCACTCAGTCTCAACTTTCCTGCATTCTGTAGAGCGTTAAATTTTCCCTAGTCGAAATAATGGCTATTGCACACTCGCTAAGGGATGGAGCGATGTGCACAATGCTCTCCCAAAAAAAATTCCAGCAGGAATATGAACGGCCACTTTACATCTGTCGCCATGATACATGAAGTGTACCAACCTCACCGCGCAGACGTCGCTATTTTTACAGACATAGGGGTGGCCCGCTGTGAGATGAGAGAGCTCTGTTAATTTAGCTCTCAAACATGCTTTTATATGACGTGACTCTCCCTACCGTGTTTCTTCTACGTCACATAGTATGGCTTCAACCAACCGCTTCCTCATTATAGGTGAATTTTTATTTTTATTGCTGGGTCGCGGCTAGTCTTATAAATGTTGTCTAGCCACTTACCCACAGTCTCGGCTGTGTTTATTTAAAAGGTATTATATTGTCCTCGCCTTATTTCTTTCTGCTTTTCAGCTGGGCCTTCTTTTCTTAATGTTAATTGGGGTTTCTCAATGCCATTAGCCACGTGCACAGTGCGCCTCCAAACTGCGTTCACTTATTCACGCATGCCCCTGTTGTTATAAGGGTAGATATTGTTTTGTTATTCGGTACATGAGATTATTACAATTGCTTTCTATTAACAATATAAAGTTTTTTCTGGGGATTTTATTCTGTATCGTAATTACGAAGCTCATGTAATGTCCAAAAAATGTGGACGCCTTACACATGGACATTACAAAAGGCAGGGCATGGACCTTTTAATGTACTGTATGCGATCGTCACAGACGGCAGTGCATGCTTTCTGCCACATTCTCCCATGCTGCCGCCGAGGTTGGCAAAGGATATCGTGGTAGCGCCTTCAATTCCACCGCCAGTGCGGCTGCTAACTGCTGGATATCCATTGGTGCACGTGGACGTGCTACAATCCGTGTCCCCAATGCATCCCACGTGTGCTCGATGGCTTTTTAGCCCGTAGAACGGACAGGTGAGTCCATTCGCCCAATATCCTTTCATTCCAACAGCCTCTCCACCTGCAGTGTTTGATGCGGTAGCGCATTGTCATCCATAAAAATGGATGGCAGCCCTGGAATGACGCACATGAAGAAGGAGTACAGTGTCACAAGACGTTGACCGGTGAGTGTAACATATTAAAGGATCTGGAGGTCAGTACACCCGTGAAACATGTTGGACGATGTTCCTGGGTGCGTTATGTGTTTCCAGTTGTAGACATACGAGGCTACGTCCAACACTGTCAAACACGATCTTTTCCTGCTCACTACTGATACAGCAGATTTCAGCAATAACATCTGAATTTATGGAGCACCTGCACTGAGTGTATTAGAATACAGGTAAACTATCTAGTATTGAACTGTCGACAGCACGCTTTTACATCACACATACTTCGCACAGACGAATATCCTATGTTTGCGACACATTTATGTTGGTCGTTCTCTCTCGTATCTATCGCTTCCGCTTGATCCCTTGTGTACCGTATTACGGAGGTGTACCGTGTATTATTTCACTGTCCTTACAAATTGTACTATACGAAATTCGAAGTTACTGCCTAATGTAGGGCTGCTGTAATTCTCTTCCCTAAAATCGTGACAGATGCACATTAGCAATGACATATAGTGCACTGCCGATGATATAAGTAATACAAATATATTTGACACAGTTTAAACGTAAAATTTTTGCAATACATTACAATTTAGGTTTATTGTGGCTACTGTACTTCTGTGATGACTGTACAGAGTCAAGGTATTTCAATATTATGTCACTGGAGATTATTGCACAGAATTCAGAACAAATGACATTTACCATATTGTAACGGGTGTCAAGAATAGCCCTAACTGATCCCAAATTTAACATATATCTGTCTTTAGTCCAGTGAGCATACATTAGTGGAAACACTCTCTGTACATTAATAATGTGGCCATGAAGACAGAAGTAAAAGTCGACGATTTTCAGCTGTTCGGTACTGAAGAACAGTACCCACTTTTTCCAATTCTCGAATCCCTGAATATCGTTGTGGATAACTTGTTTGTAACCATGGTGGAGTTGTAAGAGTTGATGATGATGATGTTTGGTTTGCAGGGAGCTCAATTGTGGGGTCATCAGCAATTTTTACACAGCCCAATTTTTGTACACCGTCCATGATGATAATCATGATGATGATGAAATGATGAGAACAACACAAACCCAGTCCCTAGGCAGAGAAAATCGTCGAGCTGTCTGGGAATCGCACCCGGGACCTCGTGAGTTGTAGGAGTGATTATGCCTTACTGAACATTGCCTCTGCGGCAGCCACTTTCCTTGCTTCTGAATTATTTGTCAGTTCCTTACTGGAGTAGGATGCTTAACTGTGCTTCTCTGTACCGACATGATGGTTGATGTCGCTCCCTCTCCCATGCTCAACAGAAAAATACCGACTGTAAAGAAAAGTACTTTTCAAATTACTAAGAAACTGTGACTTCGGGAAAGGAAATCCTACTTGTTATTTCATCAATCATTTGTTGTATTTCTTATTAAAAAAAATACAAAGCAACTTGCTTGCAGAGTTTACAGTCTGCTTCATGTTCACTTCGCACCTTTCTTCACTGAAGGAAATTCTGTGGTGATTTCATCTTTAAATGCTGTTTTACGATTTGTTGCGCTGGCCTTAAAATGTTAAATATTTCTCACTTGATACCCTCGGCCACTTATCATGATATCTGAGTGAATTTCATGGATTCCTACAAATTCTTCTCCTTGAAACATAGAACGTCGAACAAGATTATTCCCATTATTGGAGCTCAAAAGGAAGGTGCTGTGGCCCCCCTAGCTCTCAGGAAAAGGAAAAAAGAAATGCAGTAAGGTCAGATGTATTTCTCCAACAAAATAATTTAAAAGTCGGAATAACACAGGTTTTTTTTTAGCAAGGTCGGAACTGAGACGTCTTAAGTAGTAGGACCCAGTATGCCGTCCTAGAAGGCGTGTGCCCCAGAGTAATAGGACCGGTATTATTCTCTGTATAGATAAAAGAGTTGGTGGACAGGTTGAATAGAAATGTGCAACTGTTTGCTGATAATATTGTGGTGTACGGTAAGGTAACAAAGTTGAGTTGCTGTAGGAGGATACAAGATGACTTACACCATATTTCTAATTGGTGTGACGCATGACAGCTATTTCTAAATGTAGAAAAATGTAAGTTAATGCGGAAAAATAGGAAAAACAAACCCGTAATGTTCAGTTACAGTATTAGTAGTGTTCTGCTTGACACATTCACGTCATTTAAATATGTGGGCGTAACACTGGAAAACGATATCAGATGGAATGAGAATGTGGCGACTGTGATAGGGAAGAAGAATGGTCGACCTCGATTTATTGGGAGTATTTTAGGTAAGTGTGGTTCATCTGTAAAGGAGACCCCATAAAGAATGCTGGTAGGACTTATTCTTGAGTACCATTCAAGTGTTTGGGATCTGTATCGGGTCGGATTAAAGGAAAACATCCAAGCAATTCAGAGGCAAGCTGCTAGATTTATTACTGGTAGGTTCCATCAGCATTCAAATGTTACAGATATGCTTCAGGAACTCAAGTGTGAATCCCTCGAGGAAAGAAGGCATTTCGAAGAACGCTACTGAGAAAGTTTAGAGAACTGGCATTTGAAGATGACTGCAGAACGATCTTACTGCTTCCAACATACATTGTGCGCCACGACCACAAAGATGTGTGAAATTAGGCCTCACACAGAGGCATATAGATAGCCTTTTTTCCCTTGCTCTGTTTGCTTGTGCAACAGGTAAGGAAAAGACTATTAGTGATATGGGGTACCCCCTGTCACAGGCCATACGATGGATTGGAGAGTATTATTTATGAGGTGTTTGTTTAAGTAAGGCCCGTTTGAGCATAAGTACATAATGAATGGTTATTTCAAAAAAGTAAATTTATTTTAAGAAAGTACATATTTCACTCTATTTTTCGACACAGTTGCCAAGTTTGTTGAAACACGTATTATACCTCTCAACCAATTTTAAAATTCAAATCTTCCCAGCCAAAACTGTCCAATAAATTGCGGGTCTGACCTGCTGTGTGGTGTTTTGCATTTTCATGGAGAAGCACAATTCGCTTTGTCAGCATGCCACATCTTTTGTTTTGAATTGCTCTGCATAGCTTTCTCAGGGATTGGCAGTATGCTTCTGCATTGATAGTGGTTCCTCGTTGCATGAAGTCGACCAACAAACCACCATACCTATCCCAAAACACTGACGCCATGATTTTGCGCTGGGACAGAGTCTGTTTGGCCTTCACCTTTACAGGCGAGTGTGTGTCTCCATTCCTTGATCTGTTGCTTCGATTCGGGCGTGTTATGTGAAACCTATGTTTCGTCTCCAGTTACGATCTGACTCAAGAAGCCGTCACCTTCTTCGTGATAACGAGTCAAGAACTGCATTGCATACTCAAATCTTTTGTTTTTGTGCTCGTCTGTTAGGAGTTTAGGGACCCAATGGGAGAACAATTTGCTAAACTTTAGGTGCTCAGAAACAATGTTGTAAAGCACTGATCTCGACTTGTCAGGAATTCGTTTGAGAGACCTGTTATTGTTAAGCGCCTGTTCTCAGGAATCCTCGCTTCAACTGAAGCCACCAAATCGTCTGTAATCAGAGAGGGCGACCGGAGCAGTCCTCATCATGGACGTTGTCACGACCATCTTTGAATTCTCGTACCCACTTACGCACTTTGCTTTCACTCATAACAGTATCACTGTACACTTCGCACATCTGTCGATGAATTTCTGCAGCAGACAGGTCCCTTGCTGACAAAAACCGAATCACTGAGCGAACTTCACGCGCGGCGGGTGAGTTGATAGTCTTAAACATTTTGAAACCACAGAACAGAACTGTACAGGTTAGCTACAGAGCTGAAACTGAGCACAGTTGATCCCGAGGCATGCCTGGACACGACGCAAGCGTTCGTTGCGGTATGCGCGCGAACTACTAGTGTCTACAACAAAACGGACCTTACTTAAAAAACATGCCTCGTGCATGTACATATTTTTATGACTACTTGAAAGTCTCCATTCGTCTTCCAAAATATCAAAAATACCCTATAACACCAGGTCTTCCCCTCCCCCCCTCCAGTACACTCGTATGGGCGGCCTTGAGCTGAACCATGGCTGGTACGCACTTGTACCAACGTAGTTACCAGCTTCTCGCTCCGTTGAAATTTTCGAAACCAAAGGGTGCTTCTAATTAGTGGTTCGGTCGCAATGTACTATTGACCTTAATGGCAGACTGAGAGGCGCTAATCCTCTGCAAGGCTCGGTCATAATTTTGCATTCATAAATGGAAATGGAAAGACGGCAAACTCACGTTCATTACAGGGACAGAAACGCAGGCTTCACTGGCCAGATGGCCGAGCTTGTCGCCTTAAGACTGTGTGACAGCTATAATGCTGCAGCACAAACATACCGTTATAATCGTACACAACTCTACTCGACAGAGCGGGACTTGTTCTGAGGGAAGGAGACGCCAATGAGGTAACAACAAACGCGGAGGAATACATAAAGCAATGTTTACTTCCGTGTTGTACTTACCATGAACAGCGTGTAATGTTAGGTTACAGTTCAGAACTCTCCCCGCACCACTCGTGAAGTGCACTGTGATTCGTCTGCCAGACTGGCACACTACACTTGGCGCTTTTTGAGGGAAGTAAACTACCATTGACCTTTCAGTTATAACAACGCAGAACATTAAAATACGAGGGACGTTTGAAAAGTCCGTGCAAAAATGAAAACTACTTACGTCGTTTGGGTAAATCTTCATTTTTTTTTTTTCCTACATAGTCTCCTTTTAGACTTACACATTTTGTCCAGCGCTGCTGTAATTTGGTGATCCCTTCCGAATAATAGAAATTGTCCAAGTCTGCAAAACAGCTGTTACTTGCTGCAATCACCTCCTTGTTTGAATAAAATCTTTGTCCACCAGCCATTCCTTCAAAGAGGTGTGTGCTGGTGCATTGTCATAAGGACTTTTTGCGGACCAATCGCCGGCATTTTTCATAGAACTCGGTTGGGTAGCCCAGTCGGTAGAGCACTTGCCCGCGAAAGGCATAGGTCCCGAGTTCGAGTCTCGGTCCGGCACACAGTATTAATCTGCCAGGAAGTTTCATATCAGCGCACACTCCGCTGTAGAGTGAAAATTTCATTCCAACACGACTTTGGTTTGCTGCCAGGCCACTTGGGGCGCTGTACATTTATCAGTCCTTCATCATAATGTTTTGTTATTGGGTCATTTAAAGTCGTCCATATTTATTTTTGTTTCTCAGTAAACAGTTGAATCTCTGCAACTGTCAATACACTGTGTTTCTGATTACGACTTCTTGTGTGTTACCGCACTCTCTGAATCGCGATTCTTTCGTTGCAGGAAGAATAGAAAGGAATTTAAAACACAAGAGGTAAAAGCTATGCAGATATACAGCCATTTATACCAAGAGAACCATGGTTTATAAATTCCATACATGCAAGGAAAATGACAACGTCCATTGTGAGGATGCGTCTCAGTCATGGATCTTCCCACAGTCGGTATATTGGAGACAGCCTATGTCAATGTGATGAAGTTACAACTGCTGATTGAAATCACATTCTATTTTAATGTAAGCGCTATGAGAACGGCAAATTCAAATTTTTAAAGCAACTCTTGCGAGTTGGTCGCTGTCAGCCACTTTGACACTGTCCCAGCTCTTGGAGATGGCCTACAATAGGGCGACAAAACGACTCGGAAAACCGGAATTGTCCCAGTTTCTCATCATAACATGCGGTGCTGAAAACTGGTTTCAGGACTTTCAAAAGTCACGGAATTCAGTTTTTAGATACACTTCATGAAATTCTATTAGTCTTTAGAGATTTCGCTCAATTAAGTGGAATACGAAACGATATATTAACGAACCTAAGTTTGATGAAATTGCTAGTCGGTGGACCGAGGAAAAGGTTAGTGATATAACCAAGAAATAGAGGAAACAGGTGACGATTTCATAATGCCAGTGATCACAGTTCTGCTAACGAACAAGAGGATCATTCAGGAGAAGTTCTAGGCCTCTGTGATGAGGACTTTTCCGTTTCTCAAATAAAATAAGTTCAAATCAGATTTCATATCAGTGGTGATAAAGAAAATTGTGGATCCCACCACTGAATGTCACTTTTGCAGTACCAATCGAGTGCAGTTTTTATGTGCAAATTTAAATATTAGAATTTATTTTTATGTGAAAATTTACTTGCTGCAGAGATACTATAATGATTCAGAACGTAAAATCCAGTTCTCTAACAGCTCGTTCGCACTTTCCATTTAAAAAACTGCAGAAAAGTATGAGGTTTTCTGTGATAAAATGGAAAATACTGCAGGCTTTATTTAATGCAATAAATTCAACAAGGACATTTGAACAACACATAAATAATCGTAAAAATAAAATGTATACCACTTAAATTAAATATATCAAATGAGTTGCACCTGAAGTCTCGGTTTAAACGTTGGAGCTTCAGAGATCCCACCTTATAGTATACGTTACAGAACAGTTACCTCTTGAGTTAAGGAAGAATAAATTTTAGATTATTTCACTAACGACCATAGTCCCACATTAATGACAGTATCAATATTGATACACTGAGACAATACTCGTAATTTGTTTTTAGCGGTTCTGTGGCTAGAGAGTAACTGTACTGTCGTAACAGTTCCAGGCGTTGCAACTTGCACAGAGCCATGAAAACTGTTCCAATTGCCGCCGCACTTACCACCGTCATTCACAGAATAGTTATGCCAGACAAGCTGTACCAACTGGCTTCTCGCATTAGTCGTACTGTTGCCATTTTGTTACAATACGCAATGCCCAAAAGTGCCTGAAAATTCGGTGACAATTATTGTAAGGAGTGGAATTTTATCAAGAAAGGTCCATTTGATTACGAAACAAGTGGTTCAAATGGCTCTAAGCACTATGGGACTTAACGTCTGAGGTCATCAGTCCCAAAGTCTTAGAACTACTTAAACCTAACCAACCTAAGGACATCAGACACATCCATGCTCGAGGCAGGATTCGAACCTGCGACCGTAGCAGTAGCGCGGTTCCCGACTGAAGCGCCTAGAACTGTTCTGCCACAGCGTCCGGTGGTTACGGAACAATGTGTTCAGTACTTAACTACTCTGACGGGTAAAAAATCGTAACACCAAAAACTAATTAACGCAGAGTAATGAAATTTGGGGAATACATTTGTGTAGGTAACATATGTAAGAGATTAACATTGTAAAATCACAGACAATCGAGAGTTAGGCCATTGCAAATGTGAAATGCTGGTACATTTATGACTGGTGTACGCGCCAGAATGTTGAATGCAAGCATGCAAACGGGCATGCGTTGTGTTGTTCAAGTGCCGGATGTCAGTTTGTGAGATGGAGTTCCATGCCTGTTGCACTCGGTCGGTCAATACCGGGTCGGTAAATGGAGTTTTTGGATGACGCTGGAGTTATTGTTCGATGATGTCCCATACGTGCTCGATTAAGCACATATCTGATAAGCGAGGAGGTCAGGACAGCATGTCAGCACTCTGTAGAGCACGTTAGGTTACAACAGCGGTATGTGGGCGAATGTTACTGTGTTGGAAAACATCCCCTGGAATGCTGTTGATGTTTGCCACCACAGCAGGTCGCATCACCAGACTGACATACAAATTTGCAGCCAGGATGCGTGGGACAATCCCGGGAGTGCTCCGGTGTCATACGAAATCGCACACCGGACCATAACTCCAGGTGTAGGTCCAGTGCGTCTAGCATGCAGACAGGTTGGCTGCAGGCCCTCAACTGATCTGCTCCTAAGCAACACACAGCCATCCCTGGCGTCAAGGCGGAACCAGCTTCCATCAAAAAACAAACAACAGACCTCCACCCAACCCTCCAGTGAGCTCTCGCTTGGCACAACGGAAGTCGAAAATGGCGGTGATGTGGAGTCACTGGAATACAAGATACATAGCGTCTGGCTCGGAGCTGTCCTTGAATACATTCTCATGGTCTCTGCTGCCAGCAGTCATGTACAGTGGTTACATTCTTGCGAAGTCTTTCTGAACATCGCGCAAGGAACATGCAGCATCTTCTAGCCCTACAACACGACCTCGTTTAAACACAGTGAAGTGTTGATAACGGCGTCTTTGTTGCCTTAAAGGCACTCTTGACTAACATCAACTCATCAAGTCCACTATCAAAGGTAACTAACACCCACGACCGTTACAGCGCCTATTTAAAGCAAACCTGATTTGCGTCCTCATATTGGCGCTACTAGCACACCTCTTACGCGACTGTAGCGAAATCTGAATAGACGTCATCCTTCAGATGCAGAAACATGGTAACTAATTTCATTTATGTCGCACAACTCCTTGGTATTGCGATTTTTTTCTGTCAGTGTATTTTATTAATATCAGTCATGGTGGGCGTTCTAGCGAAGTGGATGACATAAAATCAAAGAAACACATTAGTACATTTGTTTCACCGAGATTTAGCAAAACTCTGTAATATTATTTGCGATAACCTCAGTCAACTGAAGACAAAAACGTTCGAGCACCCGAACTTACTCCAGCCTACCACACGATGAAACATCAGCAGACCTTTAGGTCTAGTGATGGTACTAATAAGGTGATGATTTTTCGATTGCGAAAAAGTGTAGTTCGGCAAGAACTAAAGCATCAGTCTTTGTAAAAGGAATTAGTGCTCGCCAGATTTTAAGGGAAAGCCCTGAGAACATCATGGGGTATCCACTGATGTCATCAGTCATAAAGCTGTTAAAATATTTACGTTTGTTGTTCATTTCTTCGATATTAATGAAAGAATTAAGTCCAAACTATTGCAGGCGAGTGCCCTGCTTAATGGAACACCCGACGAAATTTCAATATTTTGTATGAATACTATTGAAACGTTTGATCTCGAAAAAAAGAAATGTTTGGCATTTTGTAGAGATAATACGAACACAAGTTATGGTGATATAAAAAGACAAGGCAAAATTAATGTATTTACAAAAGTGAAGACAACATTGAATTCTTAAAAGATTCTCTCCATAAAGAACTACAAAGTCCCCAAAATACTTATTCAATTTTTCAGCAAAAGTGGAGCCTACGTATGGTTCATTTATAGACAGCTTAGCACTTTTTAATATGGAATAAAGGAAACTAAATGGAGCACGAAAAGTGCAGTAGAGGAAAAGGATGTCCTGAAAAATGTTGTTGAAACTTTTACTAAGAGAAAAGAACAGCAGTTCATTTCTTTTAATGTTAAGTCTGTTCTTAAAAGAGCAGAAGTAACACAATCACCAGAAAGGTACTTTAAACAGGAAGTTGAAAAATTTTATGACACTTGCACAGAGTATTTGGAACACCACATATTCACCATTATTGTCGATGTTTCACGGGATGTGATTGAAGAGACTGTCAAAATGGGGATGTGTTAAAGAGGCAGTTTCTTAGTTGAAGGTGAAAAAAATTTGAAATCGATGAGTCCATTCACTTTGATAAGCTCGGGATAGTGACAAATTTCGTCGAAAGTAAATCTTCACAAGTGTAATGACGAAAACGAAGCTCCATTGCAGTGTCATGAGGAACGTTTTTTTTTTTTTTTTTTAAAGGTGTGACCATTTTCGACGGTAGGTTACTCTGAGACGCTAATAATTGCAAGATATTTATTTTCAGTATCAGCCAATAACGCCAGTGTAAAAAGAATACTTTCGTTCGTGAATATCTAGAGGACTGATGAAAGGAACGGAATGGAGGTGGACTCTCTTGACGTAATCCTATAGATCCTCTACAACCACAGAATAGACAGTGTACTCGTAGAATTTTACCACTATATCTCAAAGAACAAAGAAGGCTAAAAGCAGTGATAAAACCCTTTTATCCAAGGACAATCAGTACCATCTACAAGTATTCAGTAAAATTTGGAAAATGTTAATTTCAATTTATTAAAAATTTCGTGGCTATAATACTTTGACGATCATAAATTTGTTTTTTATTATGTATATTAAATAACATTTATTAAACATGTATTGTAGAAACAAATTTGAGTAAATTTGTTTTTTTCCTTTGTACTAATAGTAAATAGGCTATCAATTGCTTTAACAACATGCATTAACAAAAGATTATTATTAAAAATTTAAAAATCTGGGTACAATTTTTTTGGGTGGGAGGAGAGGATGGGGCCCATTGGAACCCAGCTGGTAGTGTCCCAGTACTCCGCGAAAATGATTTGCTCACCTTACCTAAAACCAGGAGTGCGTATGATGCCATATAGAAACGTTGATAGCGCGAGAAGGCATCAACATCTAAGAGGAATGATGACCATGAACTTCATTCACAAGGTGAATTACCTGCTTTAATACAGACGAGTGGTTATTTGTCAACAGTATGTAATAGTTCAAGTGAATACATATATCATTTTCAGTCTGAAGATACATCGAATGTAAATGAAGAAGGTAAATGTTATCTTGCTATCATTCGTCAATCCCTTTAATTTATGATGACTGAAAAGCACGCAAGCTAAAAAGCCAATAACAATAAATTAATAGAAAAAGAGGGGGTGTGAACTGTGGTCACGAAATGGCAACGCTCAGCGTAGTATGTACACTCTGGGGAGAGTAGGCAAGCCCTGTGGTCTGAAAATACCATGGAGGTAAAAAAAAATAGGGCAGTTGTCATTACGTCACAAACTTGAAGCCGACGTCCGCCATCTTAAGTAGCCCAAAACATTAGATTCACTACATTCATACTTACATAGCTTACTGCGGTGATACTTATCCGTGATGTCACTCTGACGTGCCCCTGCCGAGTTTCGACCCTTGATGGGTGCTTTGATTGTGTGGAGACGCAATTGTTTCAATAGAACTGCCAGCTTGCGTTGTTTACGGGTGTAAAAATCGAACCTATCATAATCTAGGATTTAAAGGAATCACATTTCATTCGTAAGTGGAGTTGTTTAAGCAATATTTTCTTTTGTACAACATGAATTATGATTTTACTGTTATTGTGTTGGTCTTATTTCTGTCATTTGACTTTAGATTTACCTTACTTTACTCACTCACTGTCCGTTCTTTCTCTTCTTTCCTGTGTTTTTCATTGCCTTCCAAATCACAAACGCTCCGACATCCGAGCCACTATCAACGGCCTGTCCCCCCTCAAAATACGGCTACGTGTGTGTGCGCTTTTCTTCCTTTCTGAAGATGGCTTTGGCTAAAAACTTACATGAAAACTCTTTTCGTCGTGCCCGCGTGCTGCTCGGTTGTGCGAGTAGCAGTCTGTCCGCTTCACAGTATAGTTATTCTCTCACGAAGTTCAGGGTGTATACGACCCGGGACAACCGGGAAATCCGGGAAAAACCCGGGAATTTTTTCATCCGAGAGAAAACCGGGAAAACCCGGGAATTTTTCGGAATTCCGTGAATTTTTCATTGTTTTAGCTTTCAGTTAAATTTTTGCAATTTTGACTGCAGAATTGATTCTCTAGCAAAGAATGTTATTGTATCCTGCTACTGGAGAATGATACTGCAGCAATAAAATATAAACGAGAGGGAAAAAAATAAAACTTCAGTGACAAAGGAAATGTGCTATTTACAACAACAAAACACCGTGCACGCACAAGCGTCTGCAAATAGCAAAAATATTTCAAAGGCCGTAGGGCGCAGACTGTAATTCTTCGTAACAATAAACTGCTTTCTATGAGCATGACGTCACAACTGTTCACGTTAGGTTCGTTTGACCAATTGCCAGCGGTGCATGCGCATTTGACTCGCGTATTAGCAGTACCTTCTCCCGCTACTTGAAGTTTGGCTGTTAGCTGTATCGCAGCAAGCAGCCAGATGCTGTGGTTTACGAAATTCCGATGCTCTTTGGAGTATCCTCTGATGCCCTGTTTATTTTAAAGGTGTAATGTAAGCTCTGTTAGTGCTTTATACACACGAACATGCGGGCTTCCTACACCACTACAGTTGCACACGCACAATAATGCCTGTTTCCTGGCGCTCTCTGGCAACTGGTAAATCGAACCTATTTCTAACAGCCTCCGGATAGTATTGCGAACGGTGTTTAGAAAATTATTACATTCCAAAGAAAATTTCTTTCTACGCAACATGAATTTTGTTACGTGTGAGAAAGTGGGATGGATATCTAAATCACAGAGCGTTCGAAACTGAACAGTTTGAGGACCAGCCAATTACAAGAATTTCGAGCCGAGACATTTATGTCAGAATTTTAAATTTACTGGCACATTTGTGTGATGTATCTTAAAGTATAACATGAGCAAAAAAAATCAATATTACATGTGAAAGCTTAGCTTCTGTTGTAGCGTGTTAATGTTAGAGACCAAAATTATATGCGAAAGCTTAGCTTTTCTTGTAGTTGTACGGTACTGTATACATTAATGTAAACCGTTAACTTTTCCTCATGCGTGTTGGCGTTATGAAACCAGTGATCTCGCTATTGGCTGACTATAACAGATGTCCTATGCTTCGAATAGCTGATGTCATCGGCTGGCGAAATCTCGTGGCTTGAGTTATGATTCGCTTACAAAAGGACATCGCAACCTCGGTTCCAATGCTCCGGAAACTAACGCGCTGTGTTTGGTGCAATTGGAATTTATACTTTCGTAATACGAAAATATGCAACGTATATGTTGCTGCAAATCAAAGGTCTTTCCAAAACTTCTCTCCTTTTTTTAATTAAAAGTCTCTACAAAACTTCTCTGCCCCATCTTTTCTTTTTTTTTCGGGAAGTTCTACGCGATTGTATAAAACGTTAACCATTCAAAGAATTGATAAGTTTTTCAGTTCCGAGGGAAAATCTGCGGAAAACCTACTGTCACTTAGCACAGAAAAAGTGTATTTTCGCCCGAAAAAAAGCATATTTTTTAAACGGGATATCCGGGAGAAATCCGGGAATAATTCGGGAATTTTTTTTCCTTGTCCCCGTATACACCCTGTTGTTATAAATAATACACTGAACTTCAACACAAACAACGATGTACATAATAACAAAACCAGAAGGAAAAAAAATGACATTCATTACGCTACATTAAGACTGTCTGTAGCACAAACTGGGGTTCACAATGCTGCAACTAAAAGTTTCACTCACTTACCCATTGATACAAAATGGCAGACAGACAGCAAAGTAAAATCTGTAATTGAAAACGTTTCTCTTTGACAACTCCTCCTGTTTCGCAGAAGATCATCTATTACTGCAATGTCTAAGTGGTGACGGGTAGAAGTTACTAACTAACGTCTGTCTGCCTTTAATTAAAAAAAAAAAAAAAACAACGAAAAAAGCTAATACATGTTCTGCACGGAGGCATATTTACAAAAAAAATTGATGTCAATATATAATGACTCGTTCCACATCGTTTCGATTTATCATGCAAATGATACGAGGAACATGAAACTAACTCAGTAACTAACTAACTACTGGTACATCACAAAGCATGGTATAAGGCTTATATACTTTGAAAACTTCAAAATGAAATTCGAAAGTAAAATCAAGCTGATGCTCAACGTAGATGTACACTTCAATTGTGCTATGTTTGATTATTACTGGAAAATTGACAGAGTTACCGGCGAGAAGTATTCTGGGAAAAGAAGCAAATAGGCTACTGTAGGAAGAGCACGCCTACATCTTATATAGGTTACGCTATCATTACAAGAAATATTACTTACTTGCATATTAAAGCTAAATATCCATTTTACGACGTCTTAAGCGTGAGAGACCATTCGCTTAATAACAGTGCTGGAAGGTCTTTAAATATTTTGTTATATATTTTTTTTTTCCTTGTAAATTGCTATTATTGGCCACACACTGATCACGCATCATAGGTTAGATTTCAAAGTGAGAATATGTGTAAACTACAATGAAACTAATGCTCTGACACTCCAGTAACGCAATAACTCTGTCCTGCATGGAGGTCTACCTCTACGTAGCTCTGTTTCTGCGACATTTCAACAATCGTTCACTTTGTTGACATGCACAAGATACGATAGCTTGCCTTTCTTCTTTCCTCATTGCACACGTTTACGGGCTTGCAAAGAACACATAGGTAATTTTTTTTTGGAAACGTGAACATTAAAAATATTTTATATACGAGTTGAAAGCAAAACTTGTAACGAACAAGAAGCAGCACTAGGAAGGAAACAAGCCTTGGTTTCAGAGATCTAGCTTCAATTGCTATAGCTGTAAATATAGTAAAAGTGGGATTAAATGAATTACGAATACGTGCTTTTCGCATCACATCCTTCTCTTCTCGGTTATTCGTAATACATCAACATAAACAAGTTACATTAACGAGGCCAAATGTTTCGTATTACTAGAGCAAACACGCATTTAAGAAAAAAAAATCGAAATTGCCTTCCTTACACTATGTTATTCATGTGAGAACTGTAATTATTAGTATTTAAAATAGGTGTTGCATGCACACTACAGAAATAATGAACAAGAAACAGTCGTTAACAGTAGTCTGCTGATGTTCTGGGCTACGTAAGATGGCGGCAGGACCCGCCCACTCTGGCTTCTAAGCAACGTGCAGCGTAAGCTTATAGAGCCACTACAGCCATTCTTTTTTTTTCTTACCTTCTTGGAAAATAACATTAGCTTGCAGGAGCTTCAGACAAACGCAAATATCATTAATATACAAAAGAACGCTTTAAATGTGGATGGGAATGCAGTGAGGTATTCTTTTCGCAATAAAAATACAGTATTTTAGGTGGCACAGAATTTCATTTAATTTGAACCATCTGTATGATAAACGCAGATCAAGAGAGGATGCGTAATACTTGACTATGAACAATTTGCGTACGGTAGGTACTTATAGATATAGCCACATGTTTCATTTTGGGTGGTAAGATAAGTAAAATAATGATTTAACATTGTTATAAATTTTGCACGCAAATATCATTAATATACAAAAGAACGCTTTAAAAGGGGATGCAGTCAGGTATACTTTTCGCAATAAGAATTTTTTACGTGGCACAGAATTTCATTTAAACTGAACCATCTGTATGATAAACGCAGATTAAGAGAGGATGCATAATACTTGACTATGAACAATTTGCGTACGGTAGGTATTTATAGACACAGCCTCATGTTTCATTTTGGGTGGTAAGATAAGTAAAATAATGATTTAATATTGTAATAAATTTTGCACTCTTTTGGAATAAAGAATGTGGCCTTTTCAAATGAATTATTGTTGACATACATGTAGTCATACTTCAGGATACGCTTAACCTGAATCTACCGGCGGCGGCATTTCGTCGACATGGAACGCAGTATGGTTACCAGGCAGTTGATATACGTAATTACATGTAAAAGACAAAAAACTGAACATGACGACAACTTGTAGCAGTAGGTGAGTACCCCATTCTATAGCATCACAACTGCCAATTTAGACATTGTTTTCACTCTCACGTCGTTTCGTTCAAATCATATTTCCAACGCCAGTTGCATGTTAAGTCAGCTGCTTCTTTACGTCTACATGTATATTATGAAAACTTTTGTGAAATGCTTGTTGGAGGGTATTCCCCTTTCTACTCACATATGGAGCGTGGGAAGAATGACAGTTTGAACGCCTCTGTACATGTTGTGATTAGTCTAATTTTGTTTCCGCGGTCCCTACAGGAGCGATACGCAGGGGATTGTAGTATATTCCTAGATCCATCAGGTAACACTGGTTCTTGAAACTTGGTATGTACACCTTCTATATCCTCCTATCTGATATGGATCCCGTAGACTTGAGCAACTTTACGGAAAGGGCCACAGTAGCATCTTGTAGGCAATCTTCTGCGTAGAATGACTGCATTTTCTCAGTGCCCTTTTAATGAACAAAATCTGCCACTTGCTTTAGCTAGGACTGATATTATGTGATCATTCCATTTCATGTCTCTATAGATTGTCATAACCGTGTTTTGGTTTGAGTGAATGAACGTCATCTCATTCCGTGAAGTTCATTGTTGATAGCAGCCGTTTTTAAGTAACAAAACAGAGACACACGAATCACCAGAGCAAATATGTGTCGGCGAGTGGTTCGAGTTTGATCGCTGGTGACGATCCTCAGTGAATGGAGAAGAGTTATAGTGAGGGGAGCTGATTCAGGCTAGATATTGTCATCTATAGTATAGGCATACATTTGACACTGCTAGTAGTAAAACAATAATATGAACTGAATGTCGCTTAGGACATTTAAAATTGTACGTTCAGAATGCATCACGTCAATTGACAAACCCCACATGCACTGATCAATCACATTCTACCACCCAAAATTGAAACGTTTATGCATTGGAAGTTCACAAAATTTGAATAAAATTAACTGCCTAGGACAGAGGCAGTATATCTGAGAGATTATTTATAAAAATCAGTACAAGCCAGCGTCACTGAGTGTGTACTAGAATCTTCTCACTGATCATTTAGACGGGAGAATTCTTATCACATTCATAACATTGTCAGATAAAACAGAAGGCAGATCAAATAGAAATCCGACAGCTGCCATACTGTCAGATGTAAGATAGAGCTACTTAAAACGTGGTAGCCTGAAAGTAGTGTGCCACAAACCATCTCACAGCATTTCGCTTAATCGAGCAATGTCCGATTTATAACGGAGTTAGGTGATGGTAAAGAGGCAGAGATCTGCATATTGCCTAGATGTTTATAAGACCAACTGTCTGAACGCGTCAGCCGCAGATGCTCGTATTTCGTTTCCCGCCAAATTACCTCATTGCTGCCACAAAAATCACGAGAACGGATAATGAAAATACTTTTCGATTCCCATTTAGCCTTTTGTTTGTGACATTTAGTTTCGTAGAAATGGAAATGCTAGTTTCATAAAAATATGTCCATGAGCTCGGACAGTTCTACAATAGATATGCACGTGATTTACCATCTTGTTTCGCAGGACAAAACAGCAGACTATTATTACTAGTAGTAGCAGTAGTAGTGGCAGCGGATTTCGTTAGAAAATATATAGCATAGAAAATACAAGAATGTATGGTACGCTACACAATACAGTACGAAATATGGCAATCAAGACTGCTTAGGCTATACGAATGTGATTTAAAAAAATGATTGAGCAGGGTATTTTACATGGAATGCATGCACTTTGGTATTTAAGCACAAATAAACTCTGAATTCTAACATGTTGGTTAAAAGTACTCATTCACATTAAGGTAAGCACCATTAAGGTAAGCACTTTACTAAAGACACTACTGATATATAGAAAATGAATATGGTTATTTTCTGTGAATTTATTTCAGGTACTCATTTACGCTATAACAGCTGCTGATTATCAAACGTTTTAATATTGCTTTCTTAAATGAAGATTTTTTTAAATTTCTTTTATTCTACTCCCGAAATTTGTTGTACAATCCTGTTTCTTAATGTTTGTTTGTATTTGTGCTACAGCTTTATTTATCCTTTTTATGTGGATGTCGTTGCACTATCTTGTATTGTAATAATGAAGATCTGAATGCGTTTTGATACTGTGAGTGTACCTTTTTATGTTAATTACTCTCGTTTGTATATAGCGAGTGCTCGGAAATCCCGTAACAAACTTCTAGAACATGTATAATATTTCGAATAGGGAACCATGTCCGCAAACGTACCGTTTCCGTTCTACGATGGTTTCAATTCAGACGTATAACGTGTTCACGTCTGCTGAGGGGTAGACAAAAGCGTCAGAGTTACCTGTCCTGGTATGCAACAGGGTAGACGGGATAACGTGTAGTGTTTCTTGTGGGCTCGTATACAAAGTTTAATTTACGAGACAGAGGAAGATCTGTTGGTACGAATTGTGGCCGCTGCACTATAAACTGAAGAGACAGATTCCCCCCCCCCCCCCCCCCCGAAAGGTGGGATGGAGAGTGTGTACCAGAACATGCTTCGCAGGGCAGGTACAATGCCTGTTATAAAGTTGGTGGTCGCCACATAAAGGCGCTATTGTTATGCATCATTACTGTTCTATATTTGCAGTATGTTAGGTTTTTTTTTTGTTTTGGAATAATGTAAACACCCATTGTACAGGTGTTAATAGATACAAATGTGCTTAAGTGATAAATGGATGTTTCGTTATGCTTCCTTTCTCAATGTTACCTGATAACTGTTCTGCCTCACGCCTAATTCAATTCCTTGAGCGGAAGTGGATGATTTAAACAATTAAATTAAGCCGTCGTAGAACGGAAACGCTACATTTCCAGACAGGGATTCCTATTCAAAATGTTATATACTCACTCCTCTCTACAACTCCTAGAAGTTTGTAACGGGAATTTCCGTACACGCTGTAGAGGCACGGCAAGGGTAGAATATTTGGCTGTTGAATTAACTGTGTTGTGAATGTTAGTCTTGAACTGTTGGTAATTTGTTTGGCACCTCGTTTTTGTATAGTGAAGATGGTTTTCAAGTTTGTCTTATTATGACAACAGAAGGTCGAAGTAGGAAGTTCTGCTACACTGCCTACTACCCACACGATACGAATTATACATAACAGAAAACGAGCAGAGCTGAGGCTATTAGTGAGCTAGCGGATGTGAGCTTTTCAGTCTAAATTTTAGTCAATTTGCACACCCAAAAATTTGGTTGTAGCTACCCTCTCAGTCTGTTTATTTTAAATACCGAGGTGCAGGCCGTGATGTAAGTTCGCTTTCCTGTAATGGATACATTTAGTTTTTGAGAGATTTAAAGTTAACATGTTCATTTCTAATCAGTTTTGTGATAATCTAAAACTCAGATAGCAGGTTTTGCCGATACCTAGTTTATATCACTAGAAGAATATTTGTGTCATCAGCAAGCATTTACTTGAGAACCATTGGAATCTCAATGTCATTTACATAAAAAAGAAATCACAGAGTCCTAGGACACTGTCTTATTGTGCTCCTATAGGTACAGTCTGTAAAAATATTGTGGTTTTGAATGTTCTAATTTAGCTAGCAACGTATGTTGGTTAGTAAGGAATGCTATGGATAAGACCACGCACATTCCTATTGTCTAGCTGTGTTGTACCGTATTGTTGTATGGTCCCATTACAATATTTTCAATGAATTGAGTATTAGCTGTTTCTCTACTCATACCTCTGCGAAACTCTTGTCGATTTACAGAGAAGAGATAGAATTTTTCAAGGTAATTTGTTATTAGATGTTTTCTGGCTCTCTCTACAACTTTTGAAATACAGATATTATTATCGGTCTATAGTTTCCCGCTTCATATATATTGCTCATTTTACACTATAGTTTTACTTTCGTATATGATCGAGCAGGAAGCAATAGGGACAAACGGTGCCATCCAACGAGAATTAGAGAAATTGATGAGCAGCGCTTATTGATTCATATGGTATTGGTTTGCTTCTTATATCTCTATCCCAGATGTAGTTTTTCTTGGGCCGACAGAGGCATCTTCGAGCATAATTGCTAGGGCGCTCTCTGAGGACTGCCACCACCGACTCATCAAGATGGTTACTACACTATCTCCTTGCATGTTCCTTCCGGCATAACTCTGTAAAGTGCACAGTCCACTCCATGTAATAACGTCCACATTAGCTCGTGATCTGGTGTACATAGAGAATTCTGAATCGTATGCCATTAATGAGATGCCTTGTGAGTAATCAATTTAACAATGGAAAAAAGAAGAAAATAGGATTTAATGTTCCATCGACGAAAGGGTCACGGGAGACGGAACACGAGGTCGGATTGACGATGGATGGGGTAGGAAATTGGCTGCGCCCATTCGAGCGAATCACGCTTCACTTCAAGCGATTTAGAGAAAACGGGGAAAACGTCAATCTCGCTGGTCGAACGGTGATTTGAACCGCCGTGCAAAACCTTAGCGTGCTTCTTGCCGCGTCAGTTGTGGCGATGATGGAAGGAGAGTAATTTATATGCCCCTCGAGACGTTGCGGGCTCGCTGCAATTGACGAGCCAAGCAACTCAAGAAGATTTTATTGCATCGAACCGTATCCTCCCGAATGCAAGACCAGTGTGTCACCAATGTGCCAACTTGCTAGGTAAATTTACGTTGGAAGCCTCAAAACTGTTTCAGTATTTGCATCTCCCAACAGCAGACTTATCTTATCCTTCACAGAGGCACAATGGTTGGAAGACTATCTTATTGATCTGTTAGTCGGCAGTGATCATCTTGCACGTTGATACGCCGATTCTTGAGAGCTACTTAAAAGCATCAGCCAAAAATTAGTGGACTTTTTCCCCAACTCCCTGGCAAGAGATAAAAGTTTATCAGAGTCATTTTTCCTTCCAGATTATGTCAGGTCTACCTCCGAGCAATAACATAAACACACTACTACGAGCGAACTTCCTTGAGTTGAGCAAATGCAAATGCGAACATTGGACTGTCTTCATAAATACTGAACCATGTGCGCTTTCCCGACCTTTACGTGGCGTGTAAGACATTTCGAAAGTCGTGACTTTCCGTGTCCGACATGTAACATATGTGCCAAGATTATTCTCGAATATAGCGGTTCGGAAATACGTGTGTAAATATGAGTACAGTTAGCTGATACGCTCGCAACTCAGTACAAAGTTGCTTACGAGTCCTCCTGTCCCCAGCTACAGGGTTCTTTGATTCGTCACACAATGTAAGTACTTGAACAACGTGAAGGTGATACGTGTATCGTGAACCGCCATTTTTGCTCGAACTGCGGAAATACGTGCTTTATTTCTTTCTCTCTGCCGAACATTTCACGAGCCAATGATGCAAAATAGGACATCAGTCTGTGACAGTGTAAACCATCCCATTATTACTTATTATTTTTCTATAATGCAGATTTTATTAACTACATCGCGAGATATATTCTCTTGAATGAAGTACGTTAATAGTAGGAGCGGACATTTTTTGCGAAGAAGTTTCCTGGTGTTGGCCTACTAGCAAAGAGTGAAGTACTAGATGCAGAGCAAACGTTCCTTTCAACAGCATCAGTTGCGACCGCGGAAACTATCTTCGTGTGTTCACACATGTGCGGGTGTGGCAGCGAATACTCAGGTGTATACGATCCGGTACAATTCTACTACTCAGGCCGTTTAGCACCTCTGTCTCCTTAGACGATATCGGCGTTGCTATCCATATCACTCTGGCAAGAACATTATTGATCTCGCCATGGGAACAAGCCCAGGGAGCTTAATTTCACCCTCCGCTCCCACGGCCTGGGAGACTTCTTCTCGTTCATCTCGTGGCGTGCGGTTAATTTTTGATAGAAGACGTGCAAGACACTGGCTTTTACCCATCGTAATCTGTTAAGAGGCGATTCCACGCCAATTTGCTCGCACCGCATCAAAACCACTGACGATGTCTCACTTTCTAAACCAGTGTCATTTTTCTGACTGAACTCTTCACTACACGTCTGTATTGCTTTAGGAGATACGCCGATTCTTGAGAGGAACTGAGAAACATCAGCCCAAAATTAATGGACTGTTTACCCCGGTTAACCTGGCATCAGATAAAATTTAATCAGTGTCGTTTTTCCTTCTAGATTATATCTGGTTTTTATTCACACTAGTAACAGAAACACATTATTACGAGCAAAACTAGTGTGATGGACGAAAACAAGTTGTTTTTAGCGAACTGCCTCGGGTTGAGCAAATGCGAATGTGAACGTAGGGTTGTCCTCATAAATACTGAACCATGTGCGCTCTCTCTTAGGAACATGACGAAAAAGAATTAATTTTTGACCGTGGACATCAGCAGTTCTAGAAACTTACCGAAAGGAGTTGTAATTTTTCACTTTACCTTTCCACTGTTTGTATGCTTTATAACTAACGTCACAGGCTCACCATGACTATTGATTGTATTTTTACTCACCTACTAATGCCATTTAGACTCTATTTGTCCACTAATTTGAACTAGAGATTTCTTTGACTAATAAACGGCCTATTTTAAGCTACGATTTGCGCGCATATGACCTCAGCTGTTTTGCACCCTAAAGTACCAACAAAAAACATCAAAATTTCAGCAGCTATGATACGTCGACAAACAATTTATTGGAACGGTTTAGGGTTCTTGCAGATTTTGTAAACATTTGTAGATAAAGTTCGGCAGAGCAACAGTCCTAAATTTAGCTGCGGCGCTGAGAATCACAAGGGCCTAAAGTACATCGTCATCGATTTTGCAGCAAGTAGCTTGCTGGTGACAGTCCCTGATCTTATAGTGATCCAGCTTTATGTACACCGACGGAAAAGAAATCGCAACATCACAAAGTAAATAATGTAGAGTAATGGTATTTCGGGAATAAATTTGTCTAGGTCAGTGGTTCCCAACAGGTGGTCCGCGGACTCCCAAGGGTCTGCGAGCTATGCCAGAGGGGTCCGCAAGATGCTATTAGAGTAAATCAGTTTTAATTTTTTCCTGTCATTTTCAGTTCATACTCAATTTGAATTTTTTTAAGCCGTTTGTTATACTAAACACCCAGTTTTGAAGACAAAAATTTTGAGCAATAATCAAAATTTTAACAATAACAATGATGGCTAAAATGAAAAAGTTTTAAGCTCAATATTTTTTCAATAATGAATATGTCAATGTTTTTCCTAAGTACCAAAAATAGAAAACGTATAAGAAGACTCTTATTTTGGCTTTTTTAGGTACTTGATACTGTGATATGACAAGGTACCAATCATGCTCGATGAAGGGGTCCTCGAGAAAATTTTGTTGGGAACCCCTGGTCTAGGTAACATATGTAAGTGATTAATATCGCTAGATCACAGGTAAGCGCGGGATAGGCCATTGCAAATGTGAAATGCTGGTACATTAATAACCGTTGTAACCGCCAGAATGTTGAACGCAAGGATGCAAATGGGCATCCATTGTATTATACATGTGCCGGATGACGGTTCACGGGATGGATTTCCATGCCTGTTGCACTTGGGTCGGATAATATGGGGACGGTTTATGCTGTTTTTGGATGTCACTGGAGTTATTGTCCGATGACGTCCAGAATGTGCTCGACTGGAGACACGTTACAACAGCGGTATGTGGACAGCGTTATCCTGTTGGAAAACACCCCCTGGAATTTTGTTCATGACTGGCGGCACAGAATCTCGTATCACCAGTCTGATGTACAAATTTGCAGTCAGGGTGCATGGGGTAACAACGAGAGTGCTACTGCTGTCATTCGAAATCGCACCATAGACCATAAATCCAGATGTAGGTCGGTTGTGTCTATAATGCAAACACCAACCACGGTCATCAGTAGCAATGAAGCAGAGCCAGATGTCGTCCGAAAACACAACAGACCTCCACCCTGCATTCCAATGAGCTATCGTTTGATACCACTGAAGTCGCATACGACGGTGATTTGCGGCCAGTGGAACGCAAGATACAGGACTTCTGACTCGGAGCTGTCCATGAAGTAACCGATTTGCTACAGTTCGTTGTGTCACTACGGTGCTAACTGCTGCTGAGATTGCTGCTTCAGACGCAGTACGATGCACTAGAGCCATACGCCGAATACGATGGTCTTCCATCTCGTTAGTGCCACACGGCCTCTGTGGTCCGGTCTTGTTGCAACTGTACATTCTTGTGATCACCGGTGCCAGCAATCATATGCAGTGGCTACGTTCCTACCAAGGCTTTCTGCAGTATCGCAGAAGGAACATGCAGCTTCTCATAGTCCCACTAAAAGACCTCGTTCAAACCCATTGCGCTGTTGATAATGGCGTCTTTGTCGCCTTAAAGGCATTCTACATCTACATCTACATTTATACTCTGCAAGCCACCCAACGATGTGTGGCGGAGGGCACTTTACGTACCACTGTCATTACCTCCCTTTCCTGTTCCAGTCGCGTACGGTTCGCGGGAAGAACGACTGCCGGAAAGGCTCCGTGCGAGCTCGAATCTCTCTAATTTTACATTCGTGATCTCCTCGGGAGGTATAAGTAGGGGGAACCAATATATTCGATACCTCATCCAGAAACGCACCCTCTCGAAACCTGGCGAGCAAGCTACACCGCGATGCAGAGCGCCTCTCTTGCAGAGTCTGCCACTTGAGTTTGCTAAACATCTCCGTAACGCTATCACGCTTACCAAATAACCCTGTGACGAAACGCGCCGCTCTTCTTTGGATCTTCTCTATCTCCTCTGTCAACCCGACCTGGTACGGATCCCACACTGATGAGCAATACTCAAGTATAAGTTGAACGAGTGTTTTGTAAGCCACCTCCTTTGTTGATGGACTGCATTTTCTAAGGACTCTCCCAATTAATCTCAGCCTGGCACCCACCTCACCAACAATTAATTTTATAGCTAGTCTCAACCCACCACATCTAGCCTCAAAGGCAACTAACGCTCACGATTGTTACTGCGTGTATTTAAAGCAAATCTTGTTGGCTAGCTCTAGTCTTAGCGACTGGATGGACATCATTTTTCAATTGCAGAAACACGCCTATCAAATTTCGTTTATGTCTCACAGCTCTTTCTTGGTGTTCTTATTTTTTTCCGTAAGCTTACATCTATAGCCCCACACTGTATATATGAACATTCATGAAAAGTTGTCTCACCGATTTCTCGGATATTCATTTCCATATGGGCCCAAAGCGTAAAGCACAATTTTGTTGCCCTGCGCTGCTCAATTATTATCTAGGGTTGACAACATAATTTACTGTCTATATCATTACGCAGTACTAATACTTGGTATTCGAAAGTCTTCTGGCAGTTTTACACCGGTTCCCGTCAGGTCATCGAAGTTAAGCGCTGCCGGGCTTGGATAGCACTTGGATGGATGACCATCCGGTCTGCCGAGCGTTGTTGGTAAGCGGGGTGCACTCAAACCTCGTGAGCCAAACTGAGGAGCTACTTGACTGAGAAGTAGCTGTTCCGGTCTCGTAAGCTGACATACGGCCGGGAGAGAGGTGTGCTGACCACGTGCCCCTCCATATCCGCATCCAGTGACGCCTGGGGGCTGAGGATGACATGACAGCCGGTCGGTACCTTTGGGCCTTCCAAGGCCCGTTCGGACGGAGTTGTCTTAATGGGCAGTTTTATCTGAACCTGAACTCACAGAATAGACTTCATGAGAATGACGATTAGCGGGGATTACAAAGCTCTGCATTAGGTCATAATTGTGTGAGTTCATTTAGTAACTATTCTTTATGTTCTGATTCTAGTTTCACATTAATTATAAAATTAACAACTGTCAAAAGACGGGATTGTTACTTACCTATATACAGGGAGGTCCATCTAAAGTTTCGGATGAGATTATCTCGAAAACTATACATCGAGTAAAAATAGTGGGTAAGACAAGTTCGTAAGCTCAAAGGGGGACATCAAATGATACTACATGTGACCTCCAGCTCCCGCCCTCTTGGGTGGGGCGTGGGGCAACTTTTAAATCTTAAATGGAAACACTCATTGTTATTGCAGATACGGATTATCCATAAAAAAGTAATCAAGTTTTGTATGAAACATTTTTTAAACCGTTGACAGACGGCGCTGAAATCGCGAAAAAAGTAAAATTGGGGAAGAACTCTGATTTATTTAGAATTATCCGAGAAAGACGCATAAAATCGATAAAAAATATGCATCAGTTCTTTCGTTACGTCAAATTAAGCTGTTTTTGTACAAAATATACTGTATCCTACTTTTAGCGTTACCCAGTAACAACGACATGGACGTAGTAGAGTGATGTTCCCATGGGGTGCATCATTAGTGTCAGTCCCCTTGCCTCTCACATGTTGGAGTGCTTCATTAGTGTGAGTCCCCTTCCCTCTCACATCTTGGGATGCTTCATTGGTGTGAGTCTCCTTGCCTCTCACAATTTGGAGTGCTTAATTAATGAAATTAACCACGAAGGAATTGTTCAAAATTATCCTCATTTGCTTCAATCCATGAAGTCTATCGTCTGCGAAAGTTGTCCACAGTTTAGAGCAGCACATCCCGTGGTATGACTGCACACGCTCTTCGAATGCGTTGCTCCATATCGTTTCGGGTTGTGGGCTGTCTTTCATAAACAATATTTTTTAAACAACCCCACAAGAAAAAAATCAGTAAATGTATTGTCTGTTGAACGTAGAGGCCACTGAATTGGTCCATCGCATCTTATCCACCGACCAGGATACTGTAAATTTAAAACGTCCTGCACATTTTTAGCATAATTGGGATCTGCTCCGTCCTGTTGGAACCACATTCGTTGCCTAGTTTGTAAATCAACATCTTCCATTAGCTCCAACAAATCATCACGGATAAGTTGTAAATAAGATTCCCCAGTTACATTTCGGTCAAAAAAATATGGTCCTATCAAGTAACCGTTTAAAATTTCACACTAGACCATTGACGACCATTTGTATTGATTGTCAATGGATGTGTGCCAGAGTGGATTGACAGGAGACCAATAATGACAATCATAATGATTTAATTCGCCATTGTTTTTGAATGTGGCTTCATCTGTGAATATAACATATCTAAAAAAATCATTGTCACCTCTTATTATTTCCAAGTCCCATTGGTAGAAATGCACGCATATTTGCATATCTTTCGCCGTTAATGCCTGTGTCAGTGTGATATGATACAA
Organism: Schistocerca gregaria; assembly: GCF_023897955.1. NCBI lineage: Eukaryota > Metazoa > Arthropoda > Insecta > Orthoptera > Acrididae > Schistocerca > Schistocerca gregaria. The sequence continues at coordinate 319,957,390 of NC_064920.1, read as the reverse complement.
ATGATATTTATGTGTCTTCAAAGTCCTCAAAACAGTCGATTTCGGTATTCCAGTTTGTCTCTGAATCACACGACTACTAGTTTCGGTATGCAGTTGAACACAGGCGAGAACGGTAATGGTACGGATGTAATTTTCATTGTATTCGCGATGACGCGGTGGACGGTATATGTATCCATTTCGAGCTCGTTGAGTGCAATTTCGAATAATGTTTTCGCTTGGATGTCGTCTGTTTGGGAAACGATCCGCATACAGCTGCGCATTCACCTAAAATTAGCAACATATCAACATTTTCTGTAGGAGGGTTCAAAAATGGTTCAAATGGTTCTGAGCACTATGGGACTTAACTGCTGACGTCATCAGTCCCCTATAACTTAGAACTACTTAAACCTAACTAACCTAAGGACGTCACACACATCCATGCCCAAGGCAGGATTCGAACCTGCGACCGTAGCGGTCGCGCGGTTCCAGACTGTAGCGCCTAGAACCTCTGTAGAAGGGAAGTGAACCATGTTTCGGTAAAGATTAATTTACTTTCATCACTTGATGTTTACGGTTCACAATCTGAAGGTGAAGCGACGTCTGATCGCATTGCACCGACCTTTAACTGTGAAGAGTTCCCTAACGAGATTTTAATACCATTCCACCTCCCTCCATCAAAAACTGTGGCGGGTAGGACACATTTTGTAAAAAAAAATAGCTTAGCTTGGCGTAATGAAAGAATTGGTGCACATTTTGTATCGATTCGATGCGTCCTTCTCGGATCACTCTAAATAAATTGGAGTTTTTCCCCAATTTTAATTTTTCTCGATTTCAGCGCCATCTGTCAAAATTACTTTTTTTTATGGAGAATCCGAATCTCCAGAAAAATTGGGATTTCCATTTAAGATTTAGTACTTGCCTCCCGCCCCACCCAAGGGGGTGTGGGCTGGGGGTCACGTGTCGTATCATTTGATGTCTCCCTTTGAGCTTACGAACTTGTCTTACCCACTATTTTTATCCGATCTATAGTTTTCGAAACAATCTCATCCGAAATTTCAGATGGACCATCATGTATATAAATTTTATGAATTAACATTAATAATGAATATAAATTTAAATATTAATATTTCATAACATAATGTAGCTACATACTTTTTTCATGTGAAGTTTAGAAGGCTGAGACTTGGTTAAAAAACAGTTCAAATGTATGAGACCCGTGGTCTGTCTATAAATTTGGTTTTCACAAACATGTATTTCTGTGAAAACTTAGTTTCCATGCTTTGGGTCCTTACGGTCCTCAGTGCCTCAGTTGATTCATAGGAAGAACCTTCTTGGATGCAGAACGTGCCAAGGTGTGTTTTACAGACAGCAGTATAGGCCAAAAAATTGTTCTGTACGCTGTATTAACAAATAACTATCATCAAACTACTATACTCTTCTTCCCTTTTCACGGGCTGTAAATAAACATAAAATCGACAGGTGAAACTGTTTCTTTGCAAAAACACGAAAGAGTCGCTGCTTTCTCTGTTACACTAACAAGGGGAGGCCGCCAATTGTGAAACTCAGATTCGATTCATACTGCGCATAATAAAAGCTCATGGCCAGAGGTGTAATATGGCAAAGCACCAAGATGCACTTCTCAGCCGTTGTCGAGAAAATCGACAGTTAAAACAAACCGCTGCGGTGAAATGGCGACTTCGAACATCATTATGTTTTCCGCAAACAAATTTGTATTTCATAAATATTATTAATTGTCTGGCTCAAATGGCTCTGAGCACTATGGGACTCAACTGCTGTGGTCATCAGTCCCCTAGAACTTAGAACTACTTAAACCTAACTAACCTAAGGACGTCACACACATCCATGCCCGAGGCAGGATTCGAACCTGCGACCGTAGCAGTCGCACGGTTCCGGACTGCGCGCCTAGAACCGTGAGACCACCGCGGCCGGCAATATTAATTGTCTTCATAATGCTAAACACGTACAGTTAACGGAAGACGTAGAAACGATATTCCGAAACGAATACGTATAGCGTAGGTCACACGTTCGAATTAGAGACCCCACGAACACAAATTTGCTGTAGCAGGTATGAAATATAAACTCCGTTACTCGCTCGTTACACTTGAAGGACGAATGTTGAATGGGCCGAAACGAGCCGCCGCATAACAGCGTAGTTGCCTGCTAACTTCGAAAGAAGGTAGATGCGGTCCCTAGCGCAACTTATAACATCGTCGAAAATCAGTGCGGACGTGAGAGCTTTGGTACACCCTGTTAAACAAACGGAAAAATGGAGGCGGTACAAATGGAGAGCGATCCGCCTTCACCAACATGCATAAGCAATTCATTAATAGTTTATATATATATATACATATATATTTGAATTACAAAAAAATAGTAATAAAAAAATTGCATGTCGCGAGATTCGATCCGGCAACCTTCAGATGAGGAACCCGAGCTCTTACCGCTGCGCCACGACGCTGTAGAAAACTGTTAATTGTATTTCACGGCAGTGGTTTCTTTTAACTGTCGATTTTCTCGACAACGGCTGAGAAGTGCATCTTGGTGCTTTGCCACATTACACCTCTGGCCATGAGCTTTTATTGTGCACAGTATGTATCGAATCTGAATTTCACAATTAGCGGCCTCCCCATGTAAGTCGCTGCTGAACATTTATGAGCAAAATAAGATAAAATGTGTAAATTACTGCCGGCCGCGGTGGTCTCGCGGTTCTAGGCGCGCAGTCCGGAACCATGCGACTGCTACGGTCGCAGGTTCGAATCCTGCCTCGAGCATGGACGTGTGTGATGTCCTTAGGTTAGTTAGGTTTAAGTAGTTTAAGTTCTAGGGGAGTGATGACCACAGCAGTTGAGTCCCATAGTGCTCAGAGCCATTTGAACCATTTTTGTAAATTACTGCATGAGGCCGCTTCAAAACCACATACTAATTAAATAATCCCTTTATTATTGGTGGAAAACCTCTCCAAGGTGGTGGTGGTGGTGGTGGTGGTGGTGGTGGTGGGATTAGTAGCAGCAGCAGTCGCCATCGTCGTCGTCGTCTCTAATAGTCCGATAAATGGTGTGATGCAATGCAGCGCTCCACGTTAGCCTAACCTGTGCAAGTCTGCTCATGCTTGCATAACTAATGCATCCTACATCCATTTGAACCTACTTACTGTACTAGAGACGTATTAGAAAGGTAGCTGGGAAGAAATTGAGTACAACAGAATATACGCCAAACCATCAATTAAAACAGGAAATCTAAAAAATGGGCTGGAAAATAAAAGAATACGGTGAAGTGATCCACTTGGGACTGAAATTATTGGAACTAAAAAAAAAAAAAACGAATAAATCGAAAAGAAAATGGTTGTCTGACGACAGATATAGAAGATTCAATCCAATTCTCGGAGAATTTAAAAGCAAAAGCGTTAACATTAAGAGCGAAGCGGAATTTCACTATTAAATACAGAGGTGATACAGATCGGAAGGAAGAGTATCCTGAAGATTTCTACAGAGAGGAGGAACTGCGTGTTGACGTAGAATATGAAATGAGTTTCGATTTGGGGTAAGTGGGGAACCATTCGTAGATCCACTGTTGAACAGAGGGCTGGAAGGGCTGAAATTAAACAAAGCGGAAGTGATAGATAACGTACCAGCGGAATCTGGGAAATCATTGGGAACGAGAAGGTGGGGAGGGGTGAAGTTATTTAAGTTAGTCCGCAGAAACTACAGTATGAGACAGGAGACATGCGATCGGGTATAATCCACTCAATCCCAAAGTACGAGTAGCTTGCACAGTTAAAGGGGAGAGTTACTGCACAATCAGCTTGATAGCTCGTGCATCCATGTAGCTTATCCACTCAATCCGAGAGATAGCTTTCTCAGATAAAGGCGAAAAATACCGCACAACCCGCTTGACAGCTCTTGCATCCATGCACCTAAGCAGAATATTATATAGAGAATGGAAAAGAAAATTGAGGATCTATTAGGTAACGATCGGTTTAGCTTTCGGAAAGTTATGATGTTACATTTGATGGTGGAAGCAGCCTCTCGCCGACAGGTATTTAAAGAAGAGGGGCAAGCAACGGAAATATATCAGTAATGCCACAAAATAACAACTCTCGGCCTCCACCATTTATCAGTACTTTGACGCAAATGTATGAATAGAGGATTACTTGTAGTCGACGATACTAGTACGTGTGTGTGACATGTGTGTCTCGCTTGGCGAGAAAAGCAGCAGGAGGGCAGAGACTGTTTCTCTTCGTCCGATTTTCCCAAAAATATTCAGGCAACATGTTCTAAATATCACTTGGCAGCTGCCGCTCCCTTGTCTGTCTGCGCTTGCCGCAGTGGATCGGACGAGACAGTGTGTAAAACAGAAAAGTGCACTAAAATTTGAGACTCTGGCTTTTCGTCTACACCAGGGTTTTCCGTTGGTGTCATGCCGGAAGAATACAATGTTTTTTTGCAATGCGCTATTACTCCGATCCCCTAACTCTAAGGGGTTTTAGAGGCTTCCTTGGCTATCAGTCAAATTATGGAAGTAGAAATAACCCCGCAAATAATCTCAGCGGACAAAGTATTAGTCATCCAATTAAAAAGGCACACGGATCGTTTCGGAGCGCTGTTGATGGTACAGAACTGGTACCATGCGGTCATCTGGCCCTCTATCGCTGACGTAAGACATGGCAGTAAAGTGGTGCATATGTGCTAGTCCTTTGTATGGAATCAGCGCGATAATATAGGTCGACTTACAGACGTGACAGAGGGACAGAAAACACGGTGAATGAAGTTGTCCGATTAGTTGGTGTATCAACGCAGACTGTCTAAAATGCCTATAAGTAACGGTGTTAACTATCGCATTCGTGTAACACGGGGCAACGATGCTAACTGCTTGTCAATGTCAGTCAGACAGGAATGGCCGGTGCCAGAGAATGGAAGTGTATCGCAAGCAATTTCCAGGCTAACACTACGAAGGAAACTGGAAGCAATGGACATTTGGAATCAGGTACCTCACAACATGCTATTGTTCCAAGCAGCGCATAAAAATGCACGTCATCAATGGGCCAACAAATTAGAAACTGTTGAATAGCTGACGAGGCATGTACCGTGGTCTGACGAGTCCCTATTTTGCCTCTTTTAACCCTCCAGTGGTCGTGCATATAGAAGTTATACGACAGGTCGCGTTGATGACAATAGTTTCTCTATTTTATACGATATAATGTATTTTTATTTCTATTAATATATATTATTGCCATAACATGAGTTTAAAAAAAGAAATTAAAATGTTTTATTGTTAATTATGAATCTTAGCTTGTATAAAAATAAGTGCAAATACAAAACATGAAATACACAAACTTTGTGAACTTTCACAACGTACTTTGCAAATGTAATTTTGACCATATATCAGTTCCATTTGAGAAAGTTAATAAACGAAAATAAAATCATTCAAAACAGTCGTTACACACGTCGGAAAAATGATCTGGGCGTACCCAATTTAGATACTTTGAGCACGATCTTCTCGCAGTTTTATTTTTCGCTCGACCACAGATCTGGCATCTTCCCCTTGCACATGCAGGCCGGTATCCATTTTGACTGAATTTTATTATTTCTGTGTTCAGTAAAAGAACACCTCTTTTCCTAATTTCGACTGGCACCTGAGGATTTTCGACGATCGTTGTATTTGGGATGAAATCAGCTCCCAGTGAAATGATTCTATAAAATCAACTCGTTTGACTGCTATATAGCCATTATTCACTGAGTATATGCACTGTGCATTTATCGTAGACAAGTTCAGAAGATCGAAGAAAATAACGCCAGGCCATCTCCTTGTGTTACTCGCCACCGAATAGTTTGCACAAAGCTGAGCCACTACATCGAACCAACTATTGTCTTTTTGTAAAAAGTGATTATTTCGAGTTTTCTTTTGTCACCAGTAGATGCATAAATTGAATCATCCTCGAGCATTGAAGATACCAGAGTCGTTGATTTGTTTTTTGTTTGGGTGTACGAAACAATAATCTTATTTTTTGAAAACAAAAAGCAGAAGTATTCAGTTGCTTCTTTTTATTTGATAGGAACTACTTTGGCAGTTCCCTTTTTTTTCAGGGTCCTAATATAAGTAATTTTTTTTTCAAGTAATGCTTCCACTAGAGGAATACTGGAAAACCAATTATCACCAGTAATATCCCTATTAGAGCTATAAATTGGTTTGGCAAGGCGAAGAACATCATCTTTTCCAGCATTGCTGGTTCCTGTTTTCCACAGTAAACTTTTAAATTCATCGTGTACATCATTCCACAATCTACAAGTGCGACTACCTTTATTCCATATTAGGCAGGTTTGCTGGGAATAAACTGCCGGAAGGAACTTCCCCCAAAAAGGAAGCAATTGTTCATCAACCGTGAGGTATTCGCCTGGTGTGAAATAAGACTGAAAATTCTTTATACACTGTTCCATAAAGTCACGAATTGGCGCTAGCCTTTCTGATTTTCTTCTGTCTGCTCTCGTGCTGTAGTCATCAAAGCGGAGGTAGCGCATCAGAAAACGGAATGTATGCTCGCTCATTGATAAATAGCAAGCTTCTATTCCACATCCTTTGGAGTTATCCCACATTTTTTTAGAGCACCAACAAGGAAAATAATTCCATTCAGGCCAGTAATTTCAATTTCACCTGTGAGACAAGCATCCCTGTCTCTGGAGAAATTATTCTTAACTTTCTGAATTTACAGAATTGTATATTTTGTAATGATACTGATTACTCCGTCATCAACAAATAGTCGCAATGCATTTATTTCTGTTTTAGCATCTTTAGCTCCGTCTTTTGGTCCCGCTAAGCGACTTATTATATTATGTGATCGAATTTTCACATTTTTCTGGGGCACTTTTTTGCTCCACTTAAACGCTTCCATCAGTGCCTACAAATTCCTCTAAATCACAATCCTCACCACTCTCTTCAAAGTCAGCTGCCTCCTGTTCTGTCTCAGAGCTATGATTCTCTGATGCTACATAATCGCTATCACAGTTACTGATGTTACTCTCCCAGTCTAGAGGATCTTCGTCTGAATCACATTCCGCCAGCCACATTATCCAAATGTTAGGGTCTGAACTTCTTTCTGCCATAATGGAAACTTTATGTTTTACCGAAATAAAACGAGAAAATAACTAAAAAAGAGATAAAAATACGATTAAAATATTTAATATGATGTAATGTGGGCTAAAAAGTGTTAAGTAATTAAAATACTGAGGGAATACATCGGTCAAAAATACACGAAAGGTCGCGTGGATGCAACTGCTTTTAGCGAGGGACAAATTTCAACTGACGCGTGTGGCTACAATGTGTATCAACCCCTCCCAAAACAAATTAGCGATGGCAATTCGAAGAGGAATGAATGACAATTGTGATCCACGCGACCACACGAGGATTAAAATGATGCAAGGCGTCGAGTGAATCGCCGGTTCAGTGGGAGGTTTAACGACTGTGTGTTGAGGATGTATTCAGGCCGGAGCTAGTTCTGTGATGATTTGGGGTATTTTTCTTATTATTGGATCACTCATTCAGGTTACCGTCAACATGAACAAGGCTGTTTACTTCAGTATTCTCGTGATCAAGTTTTACTCATTCTCCTACGTCTCCCATAGAAGTTTCGCGACATAACCAAAACGAGAAAATCAGAGAAATCGCGGAGCTTCAGCGACAACCGTTATTCACACACGCCGTTCGTAAATAGAAATGGAAAGGGCGGAAAAGATAGTGGGTAATAGATGTATCGTCCACCACACCGTACGATACTGTAGTTTGCGGCGTACAGATGCAGATGTGGTAGATCTGCCGGCCGCGGTGGTCTCGCGGTTCTAGGCGCGCAGTCCGGAACCGTGCGACTGCTACGGTCGCAGGTTCGAATCCTGCCTCAGGCATGGATGTGTGTGATGTCCTTAGGTTAGTTAGGTTTAAGTAGTTCTAAGTTCTAGGGGACTAATGACCACAGCAGTTGAGTCCCATAGTGCTCAGAGCCATTTTTTTTTGTGGTAGATCTGTAGATACTTCTGTCTTCCAGAATGACAACACGGCAGCACAGCTACATTAGCGATTTGACGGACACTTTATGACTCTATCGTTTCTCGACTCACGACTGGCGCGTAAAAACACTTGATCTCAATCCCACAGGAAATATGTGGGACGATTTGGAACAGCGGGTGAATTTAGCAGTCAAGATCCCCGCAGTCTGGTAGTCGTACGGTATCTAATAATGAAGGAGCGGTTCCAGTTGCATGTGGTGTGGCTGAAGAAACGTATTTACTATATTTCTCGCCGATTTGGCACCATTAGGAAGGATTGAGCCATTTATCCTGGGGGTACCCAACTTTTTGTTCCGTTTTCTTATTCTAAATAGAGAACTTTTTGACCCACTTTTAGTCTTCCTGGACTTGTCTGAATAAAAATGAGTTCAACAACAGTCTGTCCAATCCTCATAGATAGACAATGAAAGATGCAATAAAAAAGATGTGATTTTCAGTACAAGAAGTCGACAGAGACAACTGAATGGCTTCGAACGAGTTGTGTTCGTAGAAACCCACAGTTTTTGGACGAAGAGTAAAGAATTTTTTAGGGGCTAAATGTGCTGCAGTCTTCTGTAAGCGATGTTAGTCCGAAGTGCAACCTTCAGAGAAGCACTAAACACTGTTGCCACGTAGGCCTATGGAATTAAGCCAGACCGCCCAACTCTAAAGCGTGCGCTGCGAAATAATTATTATAGGAGGTTAACAGAAGGAAGCTCTGGTGAAGCAGCATTGAAATCTTCATTCGTGTTTAGGTTTTCTGTGCTCCCCTGAATAACATAAGGAAAATACTGGAATGGTTCCTTTGAATAGGGCGCGACCGATTTCCTTCAGTGTTCTTATCGTAGCCGGGGCTATGTGTCTTGAGACGGGCAATTAAAACCTCATCTTCCCTCCTTGTGTAAGAAACAGTCACAGGACATATATTTGAAATATTGAATAGGATTCTAGTTGCCGCTTGTCTAAGGAGGTCACTGGCAGGTGGATTCGTCGATCGGCGACACACTCCACTTTCGTGGTCTTATGCTGCGCAGCATCCACTGATTACCAAGAAGGAATTCGTGACGGCGCTTTTAGAGTTGCGCGTACAATGCCGTTATGACATTTGGAACAGAGGAAGCGAGCTGTTTGGCGAGATGAGTCACGGCAGATGATGTTGCGGTCTTCCCGGGTACCTAACTAACGGTATATACCAGATTGTCTTCTGTAGGCATGAAACGTGATGGATGTAGTGTGATGACCGTGGGTTGTTATCGTAACTTGAGCTCGGACTACTAATTTTGTCCGATGGAGAAAAGAATGCGAGTGTTTTTAACAGCGTTTTACGAGAGTCACCATTTCAAGTCATTACTGAAACAATAACAACAGTTTTTTTGTACAAATAGGTCGATTGTTTCTCAAAATATTCACCCTTAAAATTTGTGCAGTCCTGCAAGCATTAGAACCAATTCTGGAAATATTTTTACCACAGTGATGTTGGTACCTTGAAAAATGGTTTTGGAGCGGTTAACCAGCTTTCCGAGGTGATGAAAGTTGCAATTCATGCGTCTCTCGTTTGACATGAGGCAATAAAACGAAATCGTTAGGCGACAAATAAAGTGAAAACAGCTAGTGAGGAATTGACTCGACATTTTTCCCGTCGCACAATTAATTGTTTGGCATGCTGTATGACAACTGTCTATTGTCATCAAGAACAATGCGAGGTTTTCACTTGTTTCGTCTGATTTCATCGATGACTTGTGGTAACTGAGTTGTTGCGTACCATTGAGAATTAATCATTCATCAGTATGTAGATTATGACAAACGAGTTACACAGATGTGATTAAGAACACAACTTATTTCTCAAAGATGTGATACCTTTATCAAGTTCTTAAAACTATTATGCTCTTAGATATAATGAAAAATAAGCAGGCAGTTAACATGCATTGTAAAACATACTAGGCTCCACGTTATACGTGTCATGGTACGAGGGTCACTCCAAAAGAAATGCACAATATTTTTGTAAAAATACAGTTTTCATTCTGCATGTGTGAATGTTTTACAGTGTGTAGATACATCCTTCCCTCTTGCTTTCAAACTTAGTTCAACCTGTTCCCGTGAGTGGCGCCGTCACAGCATGTCTTCAAGATGGCTGCTACACTGGACGTTCGTCAAAAGCAATGTGCTGTCAAAGAATTCCTGTGCTGTGAAAACGAGACAGTGGGAAACATCCACAAGAGGTTGAAAGAGATGTCTGGAGATGCTTCTGTCGATCGCGGTACAGTTAGTCGGTGGGCAAGCAGGTTACGTGATGAAAGCGGGCACGGCAATATTGAGGATTGTCCTCGCAGCAGCAGGTCTCGTACTACACACACTCCAGACAATGTTCAGAGAGTTAACGAATTGGTGACTGCTGACAGACGCATCACAGCGAACGAATTGTCACGCTACGTTGGAATAGGGGAAGGAAGTGTTTTCAAAATACTGAAAGTGTCGGCGTTAAAAAAGGTTTGTGCCAGGTGGGTTCCCAGTGTGTTGACAATCGCTCACAAAGAAACAAGAAAACCGGTATGCAGCGAATTTTTGGAACAGTGCGAGAATGGTGGAGATGAATTTCTTGGAAGAATAGTGACAGGTGATGAAACATGGCTCCATCATTTTTCACGAGAGACGAAGAGGCAATCAATGGAGTGGCATCATACAAATTCACCCAAGAAAAAAAAAAAATCAGAACCACACCTTCTGCTGGAAAAGTTATCGCTACAGTGTTTTCGATTCTGAAGGACTCTTGCTTGTGGACGTAATGCCAAATTCTGATGCATATGTGACGACACTGAAGAAACTTCAAACTAGAGTGAGTCGTGTTCGACCACATCGGCAAAAGCAGGATGTTTTGCTGTTGCATGACAATGCGCGGCCACATGTCAGTAAAAAACCATGGAAGCGATCACAAAACTCAGATGGACAACACTGAAACAAACGCCTTACTGTCCTGACCTGGCCCCATGTGACTATCATCTCTTTGGGAAACTGAAAGACTCTCTACGTGGAACAAGGTTTGAAGATGCAAACTCCCTTGTGCACGCTGCCAAACAGTAGCTCCAGCAGGTGGTCCAGAATTTTACCGTGCGTGTATACAGGCGCTGATTCCAAGATGGCGTAAAGCAGTTGAGAGGGATGGAAATTATGTGGAGAAATGAAACTATTGTTTCTAAAGGATGTATCTACACACTATAAAACTTTAAAACATGTAGAATAAAAGATGGATTAAAAAAAATAGTGTGCATTTCTTTTGGAGTGACCCTCGTATAATACGCCGAGGCGACAAGTCATGCAATACCTCCTTTTGTCAAGTGTGGCAACGAATCAAGTCGTTGCAAGTCCCCTACAGAAATGCTTAGCCATGCTACCTCCATGGTCGTCCATAATAGCGAAAGTGTTGCCGGTGCAGGATTTTGTGCACTAACTGACCTCTCGATAATCTCCCGTAATTGTTCGATGGGTGGCCAAATAATTCACTCTAATTGTCCAGGATGTTCTTCAAACCGCCGGCCGCTGTGAGCGAGCGGTTCTAGGCGTTTCAGCCCGAAACCGCGCTGCTTCTGCGCTCGCAGGTTCGAATCCTGCCTCGGGCATGGATGTGTGTGATGTCGTTAGGTTAGTTAGATTTAAGTAGTTCTAAGTCTAGGGGACGGATGACCTCAGACGTTAAGTCCCATAGTGCTTAGAGCCATTTGAACTATTTTGTTCTTCAAACCAATCGCAAACAATTGCGACCTGGTGACGTGCCGCATTGTCATCCAGAAATATCCGAACGTGGAATTCGTCAGTAGGACAAGGGAGAGAAGGAAACATAGTAGGTGATTATGGATTGGGGCTAAGAAATGAAAGAGGAAGCCGTCTGGTAGAATTTTGCACAGAGCATAACTTAATCATAGCTAACACTTGGTTCAAGAATCAGAAAAGAAGGTTGTATACATGGAAGAATCCTGGAGATACTAAAAGGTATCAGATAGATTATATAATGGTAAGACAGAGATTTAGGAATCAGGTTTTAAATTGTAGGACATTTCCAGGGGCAGATGTGGACTCTGACCACAATCTGTTGGTTATGACCTGTAGATTAAAACTGAAGAAACTGCAAAAAGGTGGGAATTTAAGGACATGGGATCTGGATAAGCTGAAAGAACCAGAGGTTGTACAGAGTTTCAAGGAGAGCATAAGGGAACAATTGGCAGCAATGGGGGAAAGAAACACAGTTGAAGAAGAATGGGTAGCTCTGAGGGATGAAGTAGTGAAGGCAGCAGAGGATCAAGTAGGTAAAAAGACGAGGGCTGCTAGAAATCCTTGGGTAACAGAAGAAATATTGAATTTAATTGATGAAAGGAGAAAATATAAAAATGCAGTAAATGAAGCAGGCAAAAAGGACTACAAACGTCTGAAAAATGAGATCGACAGGAAGTGCTAAACAGGGATGGTTAGAGGACAAATGTAAGGATGTAGAAGATTATCTCTCTAGGGGTAAGATAGATACTGCCTACAGGAAAATTAGAGAGACTTTTGGAGAGAAGAGAACCACGTGTATGTATATCAAGAGCTCAGATGGCAACCTAGTTCTAAGCAAAGAAGGGAAGGCAGAAAGGTGGAAGGAGTATATAGAAGGTTTATACAAGGGCGATGTACTTGAGGACAATATTATGGAAATGGAAGAGGATGTAGATGAAGACGAAATGGGAGGTAAGATACTGCGTGAAGAGTTTGACAGAACACTGAATGACCTGAGTCGAAACAAGGTCCCCGGAGTAGACAACATTCCATTAGAACTACTGACGGCCTTGGGAGAGCCAGTCATGACAAAACTCTACCAGCTGGTGAGCAAGATGTATGAGACAGGTGAAATACCTTCAGACTTCAAGAAGAATATAATAATTACAATCCCAAAGAAAGCAGGTGCTGACAGATGTGAAAATTACTGAACTATCAGTTTAATAAGTCACAGCTGCAAAATACTAACGCGAATTCTTTACAGACGAATGGAAAAACTGGTAGATGCGGACCTCGGGGAGGATCAGTTTGGATTCCGTAGGAATGTTGGAACACGTGAGGCAATACTGACCCTATGACTTATCTTACAAGAAAGATTAAGGAAAGGCAAACCTACGTTTCTAGCATTTGTAAACTTAGAGAAAGCTTTTGACAATGTTGACTGGAATACTCTCTTTCAAATTCTGAAGGTGGCAGGGGTAAAATACAGGGAGCGAAAGGCTATTTACAATTTGTACAGAAATCAGATGGCAGTAATAAGAGTCGAGGGGCATGAAAGGGAAGCAGTGGTTGGGAAAGGAGTGAGACAGGGTTGTAGCCTCTCCCCGATGTTATTGAATTTGTATATTGAGCAAGCAGTAAAGGAAACAAAAGAAAAATTTGGAGTAGGTATTAAAATTCATGGAGAAGAAATAAAAACTTTGAGGTTCGCCGATGACATTGTAATTCTGTCAGAGACGGCAAAGGACTTGGAAGAGCAGTTGAACGGAATGGACAGTGTCTTGAAAAGAGGATATAAGATGAACATCAACAAACTCAAAACGAGGATAATGGAATGTAGTCAAATTAAATTGGGTGATGCTGAGGGAATTAGATTAGGAAATGAGACACTTAAAGTAGTAAAGGAGTTTTGCTATTTAGGAAGTAAAATAACTGATGATGGTCGAAGTAGAGAGGATATAAAATGTAGACTGGCAATGGCAAGGAAAGCGTTTCTCAAGAAGAGAAATTTGTTAACATCGAATATAGATTTATGTATTAGGAAGTCGTTTATGAAAGTATTTGTTTGGAGTGTAGCCATGTATGGAAGTGAAACATGGACGACAACTAGTTTAGACAAGAAGAGAATAGAAGCTTTCGAAATGTGGTGCTACAGAAGAATGCTGAAGATTAGATGGGTAGATCACGTAACTAATGAGGAGGTATTGAATAGGATTGGGGAGAAGAGAAGTTTGTGGCACAACTTGACTAGAAGAAGGGATCGGTTGGTAGGACATGTTTTGAGGCATCAAGGGATCACAAATTTAGCATTGGAGGGCAGCGTGGAGGGTAAAAATCGTAGAGGGAGTCCAAGAGATGAATACACTAAGCAGATTCAGAAGGATGTAGGTTGCAGTAGGTACTGGGAGATGAAGCAGCTTGCAGAGGATAGAGTAGCATGGAGAGCTGCATCAAACCAGTCTCAGGACTGAAGACAACAACAATAACAACAACCAATTCCAGTCAATGATCGGTTTAGCTGGACCACAAAACCCAGTTCATTGCCTGTAAACACAGCCCGCGCCATCATGGAGTCACTACCAGCTTGCACAGAGCCATGTTGACAACCTAGATCCATGGCTTTGTGCCGTCTGCGCTGCTCTCGAATCATACCCTCAAATCTTACCAACTCAGATCGTGACTCACAGGACCAACTCACGGTTTTCCTGTCGTCTAGGGTCCAACCGATATGGGCACCAGCCAAGGAGGAGCACTGCAGTCAATGTCGTGCTGTTAGCAAAGCCGCTCGCGTCAGTCATCTGCTGCCGTAGCTGATTAACGCCAGATTTCGCTACACCGTCTAAACGGATACGTTCGTCGTATGTCCCACGTTGATTTCTGCAGTTACTTCTCACAGTGTTGCTTGTCAATTAGCTCTGATAACTCTACGCAACCGCCTCTACTCTCGGTCATTACGTGTAGGCCGTCGGCCATTGAGTTGTCGGTGGTGAGAAGTAAGGCCTGAAATTTGGTATCCTCCGAACACTCTTGACACTGTGAGTCTCGGAATACTGAATTCCCTAACTATTTCAAAAATGGAATATCCCATATGTCTATCTCTAGTAACCATTTCAAGTCCAAAGTCTGTTAATTCCCGTGGTGCGGCCATAATGACGTCGAAAACATGTATCACGCGAATACAAGTAACAGCTTCGCAATGCCCTGTCCTTTTATACCTTGTGTACGCGATACTACCACCATCTGTATATATGCATTACTGTTCCACCAATTTTATTACGTTTGTATATTACTAACTGTCAGAAAACAGAGCTCTGTGAGAGTGTTAAGGACCGCCAGTCATTAATAACGCTATACCGTGATATGTACCTGTAACGGAGAGTCTTATAAGTTTCACAATACATGTCTGATGCTTCTTTGTTTTTTTCCCTGTTTACAAAAATAGGTAAAGAATCGAAAGCACAGAATTACAGGCCAATATCCCTGCCGCCCGTCTGCTGTCGGACTCTAGAACATATTCTAAGTGCAGACATAACGAGCTTCCCGAAGGAAAACAAACTTCTCTCAGAGATACAGAGCGGATTCAGGAAAAACCCTTGTGTGGAAACAGTTTTCTTTGTTGATAAACGATACGTTGTAAGTAATATTTACAAGTTACTGAACCATTAGATGATGTCTTCTTGATTTCAAAGAGAAATTTGACGCTGTACCACATCATCGACAATTAATCAAGATACCTCCGTGTAGGCCTATATGTGATTGTCTTGGTGAGTATTTCGATAATTGAATACCCTACGTCATATTGGACATAAAATGTTCCACATAGACGTAACATCGGGTGTGCCCGAAGGAAGCGTTATAAGACCTCGAATGTTCTCAAGATATAAAACTGATTTATAAGATAAGCAGCACTATACTACTGTTCGCTGACAATTCTGACTGCTGAAGTCCACAGGAAAATATTTCCGTCGGACGATTGTAAGAAAGTACGGAAAGACTAGGTCAATATTTCGAATTGGTGTAATCAATTGCTGCTCCCTTTAAACGTGGATAAAAGTGAAACAGTGTCTGTAACATAGAGAAAGAATCCGACTGTATCTGATTACAAGATTAGTAGTGGACATCTTGAGTACTTCACGTCAGGTAAGAACTTACTTTGGAGTGATAGCAAGAAGCGATATGAAAGGGGGCAGTCAAGTAAAATCGATATTTGAGAAGTGCGAGTGGAAGACTCGGATATGTTGGAAGGGTTCTGAGAAAGTGCAGTGCAAGGAAAACACGTAAGTAGCTCCGCTGACCAATTCAGATAACTTTCCCATTGTTTGACGTCCTTATCAGGCAGACATAACGTGACATCCATCGAACGAATTCAGACACGTTCGGACAGAATCGTAGCGGGCCTGTATAGTCCACACCAAAGTGCAACAAGAATGCTCTGGGAGGGGGGGGGGGGGGGGGGAGCTTAAGTAGGAATCGTTGTTGAAAAAAGAATCTGTATTCGGAGAAGACTGTGCCACCGTAATACTATCGTCACCGTATATCTTGTGTAGGAGTGGTGAGAGTAAGATAAGAGAGATTAGGCATCACACAGAGGCACAGAGACCGTCATTTCTTCCTTGGTCAGCAAGTGAAAGGAACTGCACGAAATATCGATAACACTGATTCGACGTACCATCGTAACCATCGACCATGCACTGTACCTGGGCTTGTAGGGTATATAAGGAAACCCAACAAAAAAATCATCCACGGAAACAATTAATTGTTAAAATGATAAGTGTTAAAAACAGGATTGTACAAAATTAATTGTAAGGTTTCTTGCCGTGGTAGGGACAGGAAACAGGTGGGTAAAGTTTGCGCGTGAGTTACAAATGCTTGCTGCGAATTGTGAAAGCAGGAAAACCATTTGCGGCTGGGAATCTCATCAAGGATTGCCTGGTCGGCGGCTTGTATTTGTCCAGCAGACCTCAGGGAAAAATTTGAATAAACAGCTCTTTCACCTCATTCTGTTGCTCGCCGAGTCGAAGATATGGCTTCAGATACGGAACAGTGATTAATAGAGAGAGCGGCAAACTTCGTTTCATTTTCTATAGCTCCACGGACGTTGCGGACATATCTCAGCTCTTAATATTCATTCGGGGTGTCGACGACAATCTACGCGTCATCGAAGAATTTCTCGATCTTATATCGTTAAAAAACACAAGCACGGGTATGGATATTTTTGTAGCCGTGGAAAACGTGTTTGAGTCATTGGGTTTAAAATGGTAACACCTGACCAGTGTAACAACGGATGGAGCCCGTGCGCTACAAGGGATACTCAGTGGGTACCTGGGTTACGCAAGGTCAAAAATGGATGAAGTCGGCTATTCCTTATTCGCGGCAGTCCATTGTCTGATACACCAGGAGGCACTAGAAACCTTTTTGGAAATGAAAGGACGTCCAAAAGAATTACTTCGTGATCCTAAGTGGGTGGCGAATTTTGCTTTTTTGAGCGACCTAACTGGTCATTTAAATACTTTGAACATTTCACTCCAATGCGAAAATCTCTCTGTTTAGTGCAGAAGATTCAAACATTTAAAAAAAACTTATTTTGTGGGGAAAACAGTTGTTATGAAGAGAACTGTGGACACTTCCTTGCATTAGACAGCGTTAAAGAAGCTGTGGTCTTTTTCAGATTATGTTTAAATAATTTGCGAATTATACGAAGAGATTGAAAACAGATTTTTTAGATAAGTGAGCTTGAACCGGTCTTAGATATATTTATTAGCCCGTTTTCCCTTCGGGCGGCTGCCGAAGGGAATGTCTCACAGGTGTTTCAAGTAGAGCTGATTGACCTACAGTGCGAATCCGCCCAAAGGACCGCTTTTTTATGTGTAAGACTTTGGATTAATTTTACAGCTGTTTTCCACGAGAAAATTATCCTCTTTTCAACAAGCACGCGGCCAAAGTTCTCTCAATGAATTACAGGCCCATATCACTAACGTCGATTTGTAATATGGTTTGGAACATCTACTGTATTCGAACATTATGAAGTACCTAGAAGAAAACGATTTATTGACACACAGTCAGCACGGATTCAGAAAATATCGTTCTTGCGAAACACTACTAGCTCTTTATACTCATGAAGTAATGAGTGCTATCGACACGGGATGTAAAACTGATTTCATATTTTTAGATTCCCAGAAGCCTTTCGACACCGTTCCTCACAAGCGTTTCCTAACCAAAGTGCGTGCCTATGGAATATCACGTCAGTTGTGCGACTGGATTCGTGATTTACTGTCAGAAAGCTCACAGTTCGTAGTATTAGATGGAAAGTCATCGAGTAAAACAGAAGTAATATCCGGCTTTCCTCAAGGTAGTGTTATAGGCCCTCTATTGTTCCTGATCAATATTAAAGACATAAGAGACAATCTGAGTAGCCGCCTTAGATTATCTGCAGATGATGCTGTCATTTAGCGTCTTGTAAAGTCATCAGATGACCAAAACGAATTGCAAAACGATTTAGATAAGATATCTGTACGGGTGCGAAAAGCGGCAGTTGACCCTGAATGACGAAAAGTGTGAAGTTATTCGTAAGAGTACTAAAAGAAATTCGCTAAATTTCGATTACGTGATAAGTCACACAAATGTGAAGGCTGTAAATTCAACTAAATACTTACGGATTACAGTTACAAATAACCTAAATTGGAACGATCACATACATAATATTGTGGGTAGAATAAACCAAAGGTGGGACTGGCGGATGACTTCGAAAAAGTTCAAAGAAGGGTGGCTCGTTTTGTATTATCGCGAAATAGGGGAAAGAGTGCCACAGACGTAAGTGAATTGGAGTGGCAATCATTAAAACAAAGGAGTTTTTCGTTGCGACGCGATCTTCTCATGAAATTTCAGTCACCAGTTTTCTCCTCCGATTGCGAAAACATTCTGTTGGAACCCACCTACATAGGGAGAAACGATCATCACGATAAAATAAGAGAAATCAGGGCTCGCACAGAAAAATTTAATTGCTCGTTTTTGCACGTGCCTTTCGAGAGTGGATCGGTAGAGAGACAGCTTGAAGGTGGTTCATTGAACCCTCTGCCAGGCACTTAACGGTGAATAGCAGAGTAATCACGTAGATGTAGATGTTCCACGTATATTTGTGAACGCTTTTTCTGCCTTTTAAAGCTAGTTAAAACTAAGAAGCGTTCAGTACTTAGCTATAAAATTTTGACTAATTCTTTAAGGTTAGCAGTCTCCCGGAATATTGTACCAAACCCAAACAAAATGATTCCCTCGAAAAAGAAAAACGCGTAAAAAGTTAATTGTTTTCTTCAATAATGTTGGCTGTAAGGATTAAATGTCTTTATAACCTTAATTCTATTTTTTTAATAATTTTTCGAACTTGGTCAATTAAAATTATTGCGTACAAAACAGCAAACTAAGGATCCGATGTCTAAACTCTGCAAAGGGATGCAAACAGCTGTAGCACGAAGTATTATAAAAATATTTACTTGTAAGTACTAACGGTAAGAATGAGAATCTATATCTCTTACGTAAAATTATTTCTAAAACAGAATAGTTATGACACTAGATCATTTAAGAAATTGATTTATCTTTCAGAAGACGCCTATTGCACGTATGACGACTTTGCTTGTGCAATACTAACCTGTGGGTCAGAAAACTACTAAGTTGTTCTTTGATTCTTGTTTTGGATATTGTTTTTTAAAGCTTTACGTAGTAATTCTGTCACACGAAAACTAATTGTTACCTAAACAATAAATGGTTTGAAACTTCCAGGCAGATTAAAACTGTGTGCCCGACCGAGACTCGGACTCGGGACCTTTGCCTTTCGCGGGCAAGTGCTCTGCCAACTGAGCTACCGAAGCACGACTCACGCCCGGTACTCACAGCTTTACTTCTGCCAGTATCCGTCTCCTACCTTCCAAACTTTACAGAAGCTCTCCTGCGAAACTTGCAGAACTAGCACTCCTGAAAGAAAGGATATTGCGGAGACATGGCTTAGCCACAGCCTGGGGGATGTTTCCAGAATGAGATTTTCACTCTGCAGCGGAGTGTGCGCTGATATGAAACTTCCTGGCAGATTAAAACTGTGTGCCCGACCGAGACTCGAACTTGGGACCTTTGCCTTTCGCGGGCAAGTGCACTACCAACTGAGCTACCGAAGCACGACTCACGCCCGGTACTCACAGCTTTACTTCTGCCAGTATCCGTCTCCTACCTTCCAAACTTTACAGAAGCTCTTCTGCGAACTACACTGAACTACACTGCCTTGCACCCGCGGGCGCGGCCACAGTTCTTGGACGAACCTGCTCTAGAAGAATATGCGCAGGGAATCCCAAACCGAAGCAGCAAGACTACAAAAATTAACACGGCTTAAGACGCCGCCGCATAAATACCAACAAGCAAAAACTAAAACAGGAACCACGAGGAAGTGGAAAGCACAACTGGCGCGACAGGCCACGGAGCAGCCTGTGGACACCGACTACAGCTCTCATGCAGCAAACTCCTCATACATGATTGCCACGGCTAACTCTTGTGGACCAGCACATTGTTTACGAACTTCCAATATGCTGGAGTAGCTGTGGGTGAATGGTTCAAATGGCTCTGAGCACTATGGGACTTAACCTTTGAGGACATCAGTCCCCAGCTGTGGGGACCAGACTCATTTTCAAATCATCGTAACTTTGTCGAAAATGCCATTTTCGACTATGTTACGAGGATTTGAAAATGGGTTTTTAGCCTGACACTAGCCATCGAGTGAAAAAAAGTAAAATTTGCAAATTTGGACTGGTTTTTCGATCTACCAGCGCATTATGTTTTGTAATGGCCTATGTTGTTGAAAAAAAAAAAAAAAAAAACCAATGGTGTAGTGCGAAAAATCTATGTTGTAATATGATTGCATTGAAGTCTTAAACTGTTGCAGAGGTTTATACACTTCCTGTACGTTGATAATATTAATTTAAATACACTACTGGCAATTAAAATTGCTTACCACGAAGATGACATGCTACAGACGCGAAATTTAACCGACAGGAAGAAGATGCTGTGATATGCAAATGATTAGCTTTTCAGAGCATTCACACGAGGTTGGAGCCGATGGCGACACCTACAACGTTCTGACATGAGGAAAGTTTCCGACCGATTTCTCATACACAAACAGCAGTTGACTGGCCTTACCTGGTGAAACGTTGCTGTGATGCCTCGTGTAAGGAGGAGAAGAGCGTACCATCACGTTTCCGACTTTGATAAAGGTCGGATTGTAGCCTATCGCGATTGCAGTTTATAGTATCGCGACATTGCTGCTCGCGTTGGTCGAGATCCAGTGACTGCTAGCAGAATATGGAATCGGTGGGTTCAGGAGGGTAATACGGAACGCGTACTGGATCCCAACGGCCTCGTATCACTAGCATTCGAGATGACAGGCATCTTATCCTCGTGGCTGTAACGGATCGTGCAGCCAGGTCTCGATCCCTGAGTCAACAGATGGGCACGTTTGCAAGACAACAACCATCTGAACGAACAGTTCGACGACGTTTGCAGCAGTATGGACTATCAGCTCGGAGACCATGGCTGCGGTTACCCTTGACGCTGCATCACAGACAGGAGCGCCTGCGATGGTGTACTCAATGACGAACCTTTGTGCACGAATGGCCAAACGTCATTTTCTCGGATGAAGCCAGGTTCTGTTTACAGCATCATGATGGTCGCATCCGTGTTTGGCGACATCGCGGTGAACGCACATTAGAAGCGTATATTCGTGATCGCCATACTGGCGTATCTCCCGGCGTGATGGTATGGGTTGCCATTGGTTACACGTTTCGGTCACTTCTTGTATGCATTGTCAGCACTTTGAACAGTGGACGTTACATTTCAATTGTGTTACAACCCGTGGCTCTACCCTTCATTCGATCCGTGCGAAACCCTACATTTCAGCAGGATAATGGACGACCGAATGTTGCAGGTCCTGTACGGGCCTTTCTGGACACAGAAAACGTTCAACTGCTGCCCTGGCCAGCACATTCTCCGGATCTCTCACCCATTGAAAACGTCTGCTCAATGGTGGCCGAGCAACTGGCTCGTCACAATACGTCAGTCACTATTCTTGATGAACTGTGGTATCGAGTTGAAGCTGCATGGGCAGCTGTACCTGTACACGCCATCCAAGCTCCGTTTGACTCAATGCCCAGTCATATCAACGCTGTTATTACGGCCAAAGGTGGTCATCCTGGGTGCTGATTTCTTATGATCTATGCATCCAAATTGCGTGAAAATGTAATCGCATGTCAGTTCTAGTATAATATATTTGTCCAATGAATATCCGTTTATCATCTGCATTTCTTCTTGGTGTAGCAATTTTAATGGACAATAGTGTACATTTGCGTGAAAATGTAATCCCATGTCAGTTCTTGTATAATATACTTGTCCAATGAATACCCGTTTATCATCTGCATTTCTTCTTGGAGCAGCAATTTTAATGGCCAGTAGCGTAATTAATTCACAAAAGACAGTATCACTACCGATTGGCAACAAAATATTAGACGACGATTGCACGTGTTACAAAGTAACAGAGACGCAGAAATCCTTAGGGCTGCAGTTGTATGCGTGTCCACTGAAAATGGTAACGTAAGACTGGATACCGGCGCTGTACAAAAGGGACTCGCAAGTTTAAACGCCAACAGAGAGCTGCACTTCTTCCAAAAGTAGCAGCTCATCCCGAAAGTGTTGTTCATTATGCAGGTTACAGCCCGCGAAAGAGACAGCGAGACCCATAGAAGGGGAAATTTGCTACCTTTTTTGGCGTTGCGAAATTTTCAGAGTGCAGCGTACACGAAGGAGGAGTGCACTTGATCGACCTGCAGAGGAAATACGCGGCTCTGTTGACCCACCGATTGAGTGCCGCGGCGGAAAAGAAATCTCAACAGTACGGCAGTTGCCTGGTTAAATTTGTACCGGTCAGAGCTCCAAAAAGTTCCTATCAATATAGTAAATATCCTTACAAGCCAAAATATCTAAGGGAATATTTCATACAGGAAGGGTGCGTCCTGGACACAGCTGACGATATTTGCATAGGGACAACTAAGAAACTCTATGCAGAGCTATGAGAACAGGCACTAAGAACAGAGATAAGAAAGCCAAATCAGAAGTGGAGACAAATAACGCAAAACTTGCATGAAGTTGCCTTCGCTTTCTAAGTAAGAGCACTTTGTATAAAGGTATAAATGACACGGTACCCACCAATACAAACTCGAAGCTATTAATCTTTGGCCATCAGATAAAATTCCACACTTGCTATGGTGCCGACACCCTAGGACATCGTACCCAACATGGAGACACCGTAAACACTAGTGCAATGCTTTTAGTTATATCTTGGACACTGTATTAAGTAGTTCAAGTTAACTATTTGATGCTCATTGCAGACATATATGTTTATTGAATCATATAACAAACAAGGGAAAATATGGGCTGGAATAACAATATGAATATTTGGATAGATTGTTACGCATCAAAAGAGGGAGACATTGAACAGCAGACACCTGCATTTAATAGCATATTGTTAGATTTTATCTGATAGCTGAAAGTCTACCTGTCTACTATTAAATATTTCTGTCTGCTGTTGAATCCCTCTTATGTGTTGATTGGAAATCTATTATAATATTCATATTATTAAATCATATAGTGTACTCCAGTCATCCACCTGTAATCATGTAGAGGAACATTCTGTAAAAAGAAAGCTGACATTATATTCCCATTGCTCTAAATCTAACATATACTCTCATATCAATGTTAAAATGAGGATCTCACAATTATAACTGAAAAACTATTGAGAATGAATGAATTCAAATTTTTGACTGCACCTAACAGTTGTTGTTGATGTGGTCTTCAGTCCTGAGACTGGTTTGATGCAGCTCTCCATGCTACTCTATCCTGTGCAAGCCTCTTTATCTCCCAGTACCCACTGCAACCTACATACTTCTGAATCTGCGTAGTGTAGTCATCTCTTGGTCTCCCTCTACGATTTTTACCCTCCACGCTACCCTCCAATACTAAATTCGTGATCCCTTGATGCCTCAGAATATGTCCTACCAACCCATCCCTTGTTCTGGTCAAGTTGTGCCACAAACTTCTCTTCTCCCCAATCCTATTCAATACTTCCTCATTAGTTATATGATCTACCCATCTAATCTTCAGCATTCTTCTGTAGCACCACAATTCGAAAGCTTCTATTCTCTTCTTGTCCAAACTATTTATCGTCCATGTTTCACTTCCATACATGGCTACACTCCATACAGATACTTTCAGAAATGTCTTCCTGACACTTAAATCTATACTTGATGTTAACAAAATTCACTTCTTTAGAAACGCTTTCCTTGCCATTGCCAGTCTATATTTTATATCCTCTCTACTTCGACCATCATCAGTTATTTTGCTCCCCAAATAGCAATACTCCTTTACTACTTTAAGTGTCTCATTTCCTAATGTAATACCCTCAACATCACCCGACTTAATTTGACTACATTCCATTATCCTCGTTTTGCTTTTGTTGATGTTCATCTTATATCCTCCTTTCAAGACACTGTCCATTCCGTTCAACTGCTCTTCCAAGTCCTTTGCTGTCTCTGGCAGAATTACAATGTCATAGGCGAATCTCAAAGTTTTTATTTCTTCTCCATGGACTTTAATACCTACTCCGAACTTTTCTTTTGTTTTCTTCACTGCTTGCTCAATATATAGATTGAATAACATCGGGGAGAGGCTACAACCCTGTCTCACTCCATTCCCAACCACTGCTTCCCTTTCATGTCCCTCAACTCTTATAACTGCCATCTGGTTTCTGTACAAATTGTAAATAGCCTTTCGCTCCCTGTATTTTACCCTTGCCACCTTCAGAATTTGAAAGAGAGTATTCCAGTCAACATTGTCAAAAGCTTTCTCTAAGTCTACAAATGCTAGAAACGTAGGTTTGCCCTTTCTTAATCTAGCTTCTAAGATAAGTCATAGGGTCAGTATTGCCTCACATGTTCCAACATTTCTATGGAATCCAAACTGATCTTCCCCAAGGTCGGATTCTACTAGTTTTTCCATTCGTCTGTAGAGAATGCACTTAACAGTAAAGATGCTTAAAAGCAACAATTGATCTTATTTACTTCTTATGTTTCAGCTATAGAATCTCTGGCTTGGCTCTGTAACATGGACCTTCAGCTTAGTCATAATCTATTTTAACACTCAGGATTAAGAGTTTTCACAAATTACAAGATATATAAAGTTAGTATTCACTTTCCCCATGCGTGTATGCACCCTGAACTATCTTATAATGGTAAGTCATATGTTGCCACTCCAATAACTGTTGTACTGTAATAATTATTCCATGAGCCTTCCTACAATGTGAATTTGGGTGTGACAGGCTTTAGCAGCACTTATTATGGAAATTCCAGGAAGTCTATATACTCTCACTTTTAGCAGCTGTACAGTGTTTTGTAAACAAAGCAGAAGGTCACAGATTTTTTTCACAAAAAAAAGGCTGCATCCTGGAATGGCAATAAGCTTCAGACTGCATTACTCAATAGTCTAAATTAATGTTATTCTTTGTATTATAGTTGCATCTATCCTATGTCATGGGAAATGACTCGGTAGATTTATAAGTACAAAGGAATCAGTTTAAAGCAGATTGCCCTTGGTCTTTTGCATATTATCAAACAATAGAACATACCACCCTGCAACTAGGGTGTGGTCACTCTGTTGCCACTTATTAAAGGTCCAACAGTAAATTTTATTAGTTGGTGGACCCAGGAGTTGGTACTGAAGCCCCTCCTTCCCCCTCCCCCTCCCCACTCTCTTTTCCTACCAATAACAAACCCTTGAACTGCACTTGACTATGGTATTCAACTAACAAAAGCTCATAAAAAATCTCTTAGTTTGTTATTACCCCACCCAAATAATATTTATCATCAATATAATAATAATAATTTGTTTAAATCAGTGGTTAATAAATTACTTTATCTTCACTGCCAAGAAATAGCAATTTTTAAAAAAATTAATAATTCGAGAAACATTCATTAGTTAATTTATGAAATACATGTTTCTTGAAATTGAATCAAGAACAGTAATTGCAGCTGGCTCACAAAAACTTTGACACTGTCTAATTAGCACAACACAAAATCAAAATTTGCACTGACCATTTCAGTATTTCACTTAGCATTATGATTGTCAATTCCATTCACGACTGGAACAGGGAAAGGAGGAAGTGACAGGGATACACAAAGTATCCTCCACCATATACCATAAGGTAGGTTATAGCTTATGGATGTAGATGAGGTATGTAGACTGTGGCTATGCTAGCTTGTGAATTGGAGGGGGGGGAGGGGGGGGGAGGGGGGGGGAGGGGGGGGGAGGGGAAGGAGGGTGTACTATTTCTTTTGCTCATTTCCTGCTGTGTTCGGGATAGTCTTTTTTTGGTTAATTTTCTGCTCTGTTTGGGATACTATTTTGTTTTTGCATTAGTAAAGAGTATTTACCCTTTCTGTTACTGACACTGCAGGTAGTCTCATGGGCCACAGCAGGTATGGTCAGCCTCTAATGGCTGCAATTTCTTCTGCTGTGTATTAGGCCAAAAGCCCATCCACAGAGGTATGCAACAGAAAGGTATCCTGTGTGCAACATAACACATAATTTTCTAGAATTCCTGCTATTTTTGAGGCACTTAGTTTCCTTGCTACTTCATTCCCCCAAAGTAAGATGAGGCCATGTAGTATAAACAGTTGTGATTACACTAAATATTGTCATTGTTTGCATGGCCCTCTTCCACGGCAGCTGTTTGGTGAAAAATACTCTTTAACGTCAGTAAATTTAAGAGAGAAAAACAACAATAACTGATATCATTAAATGTTGATGAAGCAACCCACTACTGTCCACGCCATAGTATAAGAACTGGACATCATCAAAAAGACAGTATCACAGATGAGTTGCCTGGGGAAAACTAAGTATTCGTCTACATCTATACTCCGCAAGCCACCTGATCGTGTGTGGCAGAGGGTACCTTGAGTACCTCTATTGGTTCTCCCTTCTATTCCAATCTCGTATCGTTAGTGGAAAGAAATATTGTTGGTATGCCACTGTGTGGGCTCTAATCTCTCTGATTTTATCCTCATGGTATCTTCACGAGATATACATAGGAGGGAGCAATATACTGCTTGAGTCCTCAGTGTAGTTATGTTCTTGAAACTTCAACAAAAGCCTGTACCAAGTCACTGAGCGTCTCTCTTGTAGAGTCTTCCACTGCAGTTTATCTATCATCCCGGTATGCTTTTGTGATTACTAAATGATCCTGTAACAAAGTGCGCTGCTCTCTATTGGATCTTCTCTATCTCTTCTATCAACCCTATCTGGTATGGATCCCACACTGGTGAGCAGCATTCAAGCAGTGGGCAAACAAGTGTACTGTAACCTACTTCCCTTGTTTTCATTCTGCATTTCCTTAGGATTCTTCCAATAAATCTCAGTGTGGCAACTGCTTTACCGACAATTAATTTTATATGGTCATTCCATTTTAAATCACTCCTAATGCCTTGTTGTTGTTGTGGTCTTCAGTCCTGAGACTGGTTTGATGCAGCTCTCTGTGCTACTCTATCCTGTGCAAGCATCTTCATCTCCCAGT
This sequence comes from Schistocerca gregaria, assembly GCF_023897955.1. Taxonomy (NCBI): domain Eukaryota; kingdom Metazoa; phylum Arthropoda; class Insecta; order Orthoptera; family Acrididae; genus Schistocerca; species Schistocerca gregaria. Next base: position 319,929,964 of record NC_064920.1, on the reverse strand, counting down.
ACCTACATCCTTCTGAATCTGTTTAGCGTATTCATCTCTTGGTCTCCCTCTACAATTTTTACCCTCCAAGCTACCTTCCAATACTAAATTGGTGATCCCTTGATGCCACAGAACATGTCCTACCAACCGATCCCTTCTTCTGATCAAGTTGTGCCACAAACTTCTCTTCTCCCCAATCCTATTCAATACATCCTCATTAGTTATATGATCTACCCATCTAATCTTCAGCATTCTTCTGTAGCACCACAATTCGAAAGCTTCTATTCTCTTCTTGTCCAAACTATTTATCGTCCATGTTTCACTTTCATACATGGCTACACTCCATACAAATACTTTTAGAAATGTCTTCCTGACACTTAAATCTATACTTGATGTTAACAAAATTCACTTCTTTAGAAACGCTTTCCTTGCCATTGCCAGTCTATATTTTATATCCTCTCTACTTCGACCATCATCAGTTATTTTGCTCCCCAAATAGCAAAACTCCTTTACTACTTTAAGTGTCTCATTTCCCAATCTAATTCCCTCAGCATCACCTGACTTAAATCAACTACATTCCATTATTCTCATTTTGCTTTTGTTGATGTTCATCTTATATCCTCCTTTTATGACACTGTCCATTCTGTTCAACTGCTCTTCCAAGTCCTTTGCCGTCTCTCACAGAATTACAATGTCACCAGCAAACCTCAAAGTTTTTATTTCTTCTCTGTGGATTTTAATATCTACTCTGAATTTTTCTTTTGTTTCCTTCACTGCTTGCTCAATATACAGATTGAATAACATCAGCGATAGGATACAAACCTGTCTCATTCCCTTCCCATTCACTGCTTCCCTTTCATGTCCATCGACTCTTATATCTGCTATCTGGTTTCTGTACAAATTGTAAATAGCCTTTCGCCACCTGTATTTTACCCCTGCCACCTTCAGAATTTGAAAGAGAGTATTCCAGTCAACATTGCCAAAAGCTTTCTCTAAGTTTACAAATGCTAGAAAAGTAGGTTTGCCTTTCCTTAATCTTTATTCTACGATAAGTCGTAAGGTCAGTATTGCCTCACGTGTTCCAACATTTCTATGGAATCCAAACTGATCGTTCCTGAGGTCAGCTTCTACCAGTCTTCCATTCGTCTGTAGAGAATACGCGTTAGTATTTTGCATCCGTGACTTATTAAACTGATAGTTCAGTAATTTTATATCTGTCAGCACCTGCTTTCTTTGGGATTGAAATTATTATATTCTTCTTGAAGTCTGAGGGTATTTTGCCTGTCTCATACATCTTGCTCACCAGATGGTGGAGTTTTGTCAGGACTGGCTCTCCCAAGGCTGTCAGTAGTTCCAATGGGATGTTGTCTACTCTCGGGGCCTTGTTTCGACTCAGGTCTTTCAGTGCTCTGTCAAACTCTTCACGTAGTGTCATATCTCCCATTTCATCTTCATCTACATCCTCTTCCATTTCCATAATACTGTCCTCAAGTACATTGCCCTTGTGTAGATCCTCTATATACTCCCTCCACCTTTCTGCTTTCCCTTCTTTGCTTAGATCTGGGTTTCCATCTGAGCTCTTGATATTCATACAAGTGGCTCTCTTTTGTCCAAAGGTCTCTTTAATTTTCCTGTAGGCAGTATCTATCTTACCCCTAGTGAGATAAGCCTCTACATCCTTACATTTGTCCTCTAGCCATGCTTGCTTAGCTATTTTGCGCTTCTTGTTGATCTCATTTTTGAGATGTTTGTATTCCTTTTTGCCTCCTTCATTTACTGCATTTTTATATTTTCTCCTTTCCTAATGCCTACTCCCATATAATTTATGGAATTAACTGCTTCCAGTTGCTGACCTACTATATTGTAGCTAAATGATAAAGGATCTTTCTTTCTGTGTATTCGCAGCACATTACACTTGTCTTCATTGAGATTCAATTGCCATTCCCTGCACCATGCATCAATTCATTGCAGATCCTTCTACATTTCAGTACAATTTTCCATTCTTACAACCTCCCGATACACAACAGCATCATCCGCAAAAAGCCTCAGTGAACTTCTGATGTTATCCACAAGGTCATTTATATATATTGTGAATAGCAACGGTCCTATGACACTCCCCTGCAGCGCACCTGGAATCACTCTTACTTCGGACGACTTCTCTCCATTGAGAATGACATGCTGTGTTCTGTTATCTAGGAACTCTTCAATCCAATCACACAATTAGTCTGATAGTCAATATGCTCTTAATTTGTTCATTAAACAACTGTGGTGAACTGTATCAAATGCCTTGCGGAAGTCAAGAAACGTGGCATCTACCTGGGAACCCGTGTCTATGGCCCTCTGAGTCTCATGGACAAATATTGCGAGCTGGGTTTCACACGATCATCTTTTTCGAAACCTGTGCTGATTCCTACAGAGTATATTGTCACCTTTATCAGAGTGTAGATAGCTATCATGAATAAGCCAAGATAACAGTCTGAAAGCTTCATAGTAAAATTTCTTATTCTTAGTGATAATGCTGCCATGGAAATTCAACCTACTGGTCACTTCTGCTTGAATAATTGTGTAAGATAATGTGGGACCAACTTGGTCAAACTTGGCAATGATTCAGTGTCACCACCATTTTTCTAATACATTATAGTTATTAAGCCTCTTTAGACATGCCTCTGGTACAGTCTGAGAAATCAATACAGACAATCTCATAGTGGTGTCATTCATTATGAATGAGGTAGTGTAGTTGTACAGAAATTTCTACAATGTGACTTGCCTATCAAATTAATTTCTCAACTACTTAAATGCAAAATGCACAACTCCATGATGCTCACACCCACTGCACCATGTTTGCACAGCTTTAATAAGATCAGATGGATGCAAATAAGATAAATTCTTCTAAAGAGAAAAATTCAATAATAGACATATTTGTCTCTGTAAGAGCAGTCACTTTGGTGGACTGCCTTGCTGTAGTTGCATCTGTTGCATCACACTTTAACATCATGTTGCAAGAAAGATTCAGTTTTTACAACACCACTAACAGACAGCTAAGATTATAAATTTTAATAGGAAAAAAAGACTTGAAACTTTGGAATAGCTTCATGTAATCAAGTTAGTTTGAATTTACAAGACAGTTTATTTATCCACTGTTCTGATTCTAACTGTGATGTGAGTTTTTTTCTTCTCTTCTTTAAAAAAGATCTCATGTCATGTACATAATATTTAAGTACACTAGAATAATTTTAAACCAAGGAAGAGCATTGTGATTTCATAGTCAGTAGATTGCATATAGACCACATTTTTACACTATGACAAATTTTTGAAAAATACATGGCAAAATTTAAAAAAATATATATTAATTAATTTTCATTGATTTAGAAAAGTTCCAAGGAATCTACTTTGAAAAGCAATGGCAAATATAGAGGACCTCTTAGTTAATATATGTCCACCCCCGGTAGCTGAATGGTCGGCGTGACAGATTTTCAATTGTCTGGGTATGTGTTCGATTCCCGGCTGGGTTGGGGAATTTTCTCCATCCAGGGACTGGGTGTTGTGCTGTCCTCATCATCATCCATTCATCCTCATCGACTTCAGATCACCAAAGTGGCATCAAATTGAAAGACCAGTACCTGGCAAACGGTCTGCTTGATGGGGGGCCCTAGCCATACGATTAAATAAATAAGTTAATATATCACAAGAAATTTATAAAGAGAACACATGCCATGTTAAAATCAGTAGCACACTTTCACAAAAATTTGCAAGCGAGGTCCTGTTAGAAGGCTGACCCTTGTCACCAAATGGAATAGGATCGTATGGCATCAGAGGCCAGGAGTTCCGAGGAAGGAAGTTTGGCCGCCAAGTGCAAGTCTCATTGAGTGTGATGCCAAATTGGGCGACTTGTGTGTCCACAGTGGGGATGAAATGATGGTGAGGACAGCACAACAGCCAGTCCCTGAGGGGAGAAAATCTCCCACCCCAGCTGGGAATCAAACCCAGGCCCCTGTGCATGGCATTCCAGCACACTGACCGTTCAGCTATTGAGGGCTGACAAATTTATATAGATATTAGTCTTTGGATGTGGTCTCACAAATGTAAGAGAATGGGACTGGAAACCACACATCTACTTAATTTATTATGACAATGACTGAGTCAACATAGCATACATTATGTACTGTTAGCATTAGAATACAGAAACTGCAGTCTGAAGATTAATCATCAAGAAATGAACTGTACATAGTTGGAAACTAAATGAAAATGATAAATAACTTTGCTACATGGAATCTGTTTTAGGGAAATAGGGTAATTTCAGAGGTTGAAATTAATAAAAGAATTAGTAGAGGCTGGATAGTCACTAGATGCTCAACTCACTCTTATGGAGAAGGAATGTTATGAACAAACTAAAAGTCAACAGTAGAGAGTATAGTCTTGTTTTGAGCTGCGACTTGGACAACTAATCAGAAACAGTTTAATAAGCAGGATGTGTTAGGGAGGGATTTCTGGAGAAGATCAGCAAAAATTTCAAGAAAAGGAAAACAAATAAGTTTTAAGGAGAATGGAACTAAAAAAGGAATGGGTATGTAAGCAGAAGGGAGTGAACCAGAATACCAAAACTTATACTAGCATGGGTAACAGAAGGAAGAAGGAGCTGATACCCATAACTACCAAAATGTACAGTTCATAATGAGAAAATCTAGCACAGAAAAAGATCAAAACACATGAACAAACATCTTTAAGGGGTAAGTGTTGAATGCTTGTGTAATATTGTGTTAATATTTCTAACCTATTTTTATATTTGAGAAAAAATCTCTCATTCAGAAAATCTCAATTTAAAAAAAAAGGTAATATTAGACAAAATCATCTTCAACTATTTTAAATTATTATGTTTTCAGTTCTGAATATTTACCCTTTATTGATTTTTATACCTAACAGTAAACAACAATTTTGGTTGAACAATGGCACATGAAAATATGACACATAATTTAAGAACTTTTTATTGAGCAGTTTCCATTTTCTGCCAGAACTCCTCTTAATAACTGCCAGCAGAAATAAGACGTGCAAACAGAAGCCTACATACTAGCATCTTGAGCATCATGTTCATAAAAACAGTAATTTGTTGGTTGGTTCATTTGTGGGGGTTGAAGACAGTAATTTGTAAGATCAGTAGTGTTTGTCAGGCAAATAATAAATGGAGAAAGTCCAGCACTCAGTTCTTATGGAGAAAACTAAACTAAATTCAAAGCAGCATTAAACTACTAATAAAAAATACTATTTAAAAAAATCATTACTTGATTAACCAGCCTACAGAATAAAGATTAAAGCCCTTCATGACAGTTTAGGAAGGAGCTCTGATCCTGTTCTGGTCCTCTGTCAGAAGAGTGGTTCAATACAGCTCTCCACGCTACTCTGTCCTGTGCTAGCTTCTTCAACTCTGAATAACTATTGCACCCCACATTCATTTGAATCTAATTACTATATTCATCCATTTGTCTCCCTCTGCAACTTCTATGCTCACATTTCCCTCCAGTAATAAAATGATGACTGCTAGTTGTCTGGGCCTCCTCCCCATGAACGATGGACCTTGCCGTTGGTGGGTAGGCTTGCTTGCCTCAACGATACAGATAGCCACACCGTAAGTGCAACCACAACAGAGGGGTATCTGTTGAGAGGCCAGACAAACATATGTTTGCTGAAGAGGGGCAGCAGCCTTTTCAGTAGTTGCAGGGGCAACAGTCTGGATGTTTGACTGATCTGGCCTTGTAACACAAATCAAAATGGCCTTGCTGTGCTGGTACTGCGAACGGCTGAAAGCAAGGGGAAACTACAGCCATAATTTTTCCCGAGGGCATGCAGCTTTATTTTATGGTTAAATGATGATGGCATCCTCTTGGGTAAAATATTCCAGAGGTAAAACAGTCCCCCATTCGGATCTTCGGGCGGTGACTACACAAGACGATGTCGTTATCAGAAGAAAGAAAACTGGCGTTCTACGGATCGGAGCGTGGAATGTCAGATCCCTTAATCGGTCAGGTAGGTTAGAAAATTTAAAAAGGGAAATGGATAGGTTAAAGTTAGATATAGTGGGAATTAGTGAAGTTCGATGGAAGGAGGAACAAGACTTCTGGTCAGGTGAATACAGGGTTATAAATACAAAATCAAATAGGGGTAATGCAGGAGTAGGTTTGATAATGAATTAAAAAATAGGAGTGCGGTTAAGCTACTACAAACAGCATAGTGAATGTAATATTGTGGCCAAGATAGACACGAAGCCCATGCCTACTACAGTAGTACAAGTTTATATGCCAACTAGCTCTGCAGATGACGAAGAAATTGAAGAAATGTATGATGAGATAAAAGAAATTATTCAGGTAGTAAAGGGAGACAAAAATTTAATAGTCATGGGTGACTGGAATTCGAGTGTAGGAAAAGGGAGAGAAGGAAACATAGTAGGTGAATATGGATTGGGGGTAAGAAATGAAAGAGAAAGCCGCCTGGTAGAATTTTGCACAGAGCACAATTTAATCATAGCTAACACTTGGTTTCAGAATCATGAAAGGAGGTTGTATACATGGAAGAACCCTGGAGATACTAAAAGGTATCAGATAGATTATATAATGGTAAGACAGAGATTTAGGAATCAGGTTTTAAATTGTAAGACATTTCCAGGGACAGATGTGGACTCTGACCACAATCTATTGGTTATTAACTGTAGATTAAAACTGAAGAAACTGCAAAAAGGTGGGAATTTAAGGAGATGGGACCTGGATAAACTGAAAGAACCAGAGGTTGTACAGAGTTTCAGGGAGAGCATAAGGGGACAATTGACATAAATGGGGGAAAGAAATACAGTAGAAGAAGAATGGGTAGCTTTGAGGGATGAAGTAGTGAAGGCAGCAGAGGATCAAGTAGGTAAAAAGACGAGGGCTAGTAGAAATCCTTGGGTAACAGAAGAAATATTGAATTTAATTGATGAAAGAAGAAAATATAAAAATGCAGTAAATGAAGCAGGCAAAAAGGAATACAAACGTCTCAAAAATGAGATCGACAGGACGTGCAAAATGGGTAAGCAGGGATGGCTAGAGGACAAATGTAAGGATGTAGAGGCTTATCTCACTAGGGGTGAGATAGATACTGCCTACAGGAAAATTAAAGAGAACTTTGGAGAAAAGAGAGCCACTTGTATGAATATCAAGAGCTCAGATGGAAACCCAGTTCTAAACAAAGAAGGGAAAGCAGAAAGGTGGAAGGAGTATATAGAAGGTCTATACAAGGGCGATGTACTTGAGGACAGTATTATGGAAATGGAAGAAGATGTAGATGAAGATGAAATGGGAGATACGATACTGTGTGAAGAGTTTGACAGAGCACTGAAATACCTGAGTTGAAACAAGGCCCCAGGAGTAGACAACATTCCATTAGAACTATTGACGGCCCTGGGAGAGCCAGTCATGACAAAACTCTACCATCTGGTGAGCAAGATGTATGAGACAGGCAAAATACCCCCAGACTTCAAGAAGAATATAATAATTCCAATCCCAAAGAAAGCAGGTGCTGACAGATGTGAAAATTACTGAACTATCAGTTTAATAAGTCACAGCTGCAAAGTACTAACGCGAATTCTTTAGAGACGAATGGAAAAACTTATAGAAGCCAACCTCGGGGAAGATCAGTTTGGATTCTGTAGAAATGTTGGAACACGTGAGGCAATACTGACCCTATGACTTATCTTACAAGAAAGATTAAGGAAAGGCAAACCTACGTTTCTAGCATTTGTAAACTTAGAGAAAGCTTTTGACAATGTTGACTGGAATACTCTCTTTCAAATTCTGAAGGTGGCAGGGGTAAAATACAGGGAGCGAAAGGCTATTTACAATTTGTACAGAAATCAGATGGCAGTTATAAGAGTCGAGGGGCATGAAAGGGAAGCAGTGGTTGGGAAGGGAGTGGGACAGGGTTGTAGCCTCTCCCCGAAGTTATTCAATTTGTATATTGAGCAAGCAGTAAAGGAAACAAAAGAAAAATTCGGAGTAGGTATTAAAATCCACAGAGAAGAAATAAAAACTTTGAGGTTTGCTGATGACATTGTAATTCTGTCAGATACGGCAAAGAACTTGGAAGAGCAGTTGAACGGAATGGACAGTGTCATGAAAGGAGAATATAAGATGAACCCAATGAAAGCAAAACGAGAATACTGGAATGTAGTTGATTTAAGTCAGGTGCTGCTGAGGGAATTAGATCGGTAAATGAGACACTTAAAGTAGCAAAGGAGTTTTGCTATTTGGGGAGCAAAATAACTGATGATGGTCAAAGTAGAGAGGATATCAAATGGAGACTGGCAATGGCAAGGAAAGCATTTCTGAAGAAGAAAAATTTGTCAACATCGAGGATAAATGTAAGTGTCAGGAAGTCGTTTCTGAAAGTATTTGTATGGAGTGTAGCCATGTATGGAAGTGAAACATGGATGAAAACTAGTTTGGACAAGAAGAGAATAGAAGCTTTCGAAATTTGGTGCTACAGAAGAATGCTGATGATTAAATGGGTAGATCACATAACTAATGAGGAGGTATTGAATAGGATTGGGGAGAAGAGAAGTTTGTGGCACAACTTGACTAGAAGAAGGGATCGGTTGGTAGGACATTTTCTGAGGCATCAAGGGATCACAAATTTAGCATTGGAGGGCAGTGTGGAGGGTAAAAATCGTAGAGGGAGACCAAGAGATGTATACACTAAGCAAATTCAGAAGGATGTAGGCTGCAGTAGGTACTGGGAGATGAAGGAGCTTGCACAGGATAGAGTAAGATGGAGAGTGGCATCAAACCAGTCTCAGGACTGAAGACCACAACAACAACAGATGTCTGGGAATGTGTCCTATCAACCAATCCTTTCTTTTAGTTAAGTAATGCCACTAATTGCTTTTCACTCAAATTCTATTCATTACCAGTACCTCTTCATTACTTATCTGATATAACCATGTAATCTTCAGTGTTCTTCTGTAGCACTAAATTTCAAAAGCAGCTCTTCCTATCTGAACTGATTATCATCCACATTTCACTTCTGTATAAGGCTACACTCCAGACAAGTGCCATTAGAAAAGCTTCAGAAATTCTTATAAATTTATATTTGATAACAAATTTCCCTTCTTAAGAAACATTTTTCTTGCCACTGTCTGTCTAAATTTTATATCCCATCTGTTTTATCCATCATCAGTCATTTCACTGCCCAAATAACAAAACCCCTCAACTAATCTGTGTCTCATTTCCTAATCGAAGTCCCTCAGCATCTCTTGATTTAATGTGACTACATTTTATTCACCTTGTTTTACTTTTGTTAATGTTCATCTTTTATCCTCATTTCAAGGCACTGTTCATTCTGTTCAACTGCATTTCCAAATCAGTTTCTGTCTCTTACAGAATTACAATGTCATCAGCAAATCTCAAAGTTATTATTTCATCTCCCTGTATTTTAATTCCTTGTCTAAATTTTTCTTTGCCTATTTTTACTGCTTGATCAATGTGAAGATTGAATAATACTGGAAATAGGGTACAACTCTGTCTCACTCCCTTCTAAACCATTGATTCCATTTCATGCTTTTTGAGTCTCATAACTGCAGTCTGTTACTGTACAAGTTGTTTATAATGATTCACATCCTGTATTTTACCCCTGCTATCTTCCAAATTTCTGAGAGTGTATTTCAGCCAACACTGTCAAAAGATTTCTGTAATTCTACAAATGCTGTAACTGTAGGTTTTCCTTTCTTTAACCTACCTTCTAAGATAAGTTACAGGGTCAGTATCGCCTTGCATGTTCCAACATTTCTCCAGAACCCAGACTGTTCTTCCCTGATATCAGCTTCTACCACATTTACCATTCTGCTGTAAGGTAATTTGACTCAGTATTTTGCAACCGTGACTTATTACACTGATAGTTTGGTAATATTCACACTTGTCAGCAATTTATTTCTTTTGAATTAGAATTCTTGCATTATTCTCGAATTCTAGGATATTTTACCTGTCTCATATATCTTGCACACCAAGTTAAACAGTTTTGTCATGGTTGGCTCTCCCAGAGATCTCAATAAGTCTGATGGAATGTTGTCTGCTCCAGGGCCTTATTTCACCTTAGGTCTTTCAGTGCGCTGCCAAATTATTCTCACTGTTTCGTATCTCCTATTTCGTCTTCATACACGTCTTCTTCCCCTTCTATAGTAGAGCCTTATAGCCTTCAAGTTCATTTGCCTTTGACAGGCCTCTATATATTCCTTCCACCTTTCAACTTTCCCTTCTTTGCTTACTACTGATTTTCTGTCACAGCTCTTGATATTCTTACAGCTGCTTCTCATTCCTTAAAAGAGTTCTCATTATTTATTTATTATTGTTTGTACCATGGATCAAATCAGTAAAGAAGCTTGTAGGGCTGATATGGGATAAGTAAATACAAAATACATAGTACAACATGTACAACATGAAAGTCATACAGCATTTTCACAAAATTTTACTAAAAGCTTTTGAAAAACAGCAGGCAGCAACATTATAATACTGATAGCCTTATTTTTACCTATATAGCACAGGTTTTAATACCTAAAATTTCATACAGTTTAATTTTCTTATGAGCTGTATGAGTGGGAAAGACGACATCTATGCTCAAACAGTAACTTTTTTATATATATTTTATTTCCTTTAATACCTACAGACAGCATAAAGTGTGCATGAAAATGACTTTAAGTGACTACTGTTTTGATATGATTTCTTTATGTGGAAAGGTCAGACTTCCAAAAATTCCTGCATGTCTTAAAAACAGTGATTTATTATGAGAGATTTTACATTCATTTTAAATTTCCACTGAGCTAACAAGTCATGGGATAGTAATATGCATATGTACAGATGGTTGCAGCATCATGTACACCAGGTATAATAGGGCAGTGCATGGTAGAGTACAATTTTTACTCAGGTGATTCGTGTGGAAAGGTTTCTGATGTGGAATTAACAGACTTTGAACACGAAATGGTAGTTGGAGCTAGAGGTATGAGACATTCCATTTCGAAAATCATTACAGAATTTAGTGTTCTGTAATTCACAAAGGCAAGAGTGTGCTAAGAATACCAAATTTCAGGCATTACCTCTCACTATGGACAGCCCAGTGGCTGACGGCCTTCACTTAATGAGAGCAGCGGCATTTGTGTAGAGTGGTTATTGCTAACAGACAAGCAACAATGCATGAAATAACCACAGAAATCAATGTGGGAAGTGCAACAAATGTATCCATTAGGACAGTGTGTCAAACTTTGGTATGAGTGAGCTATGGCAGCAGCCAACCAACATGGGTGCTTTTGCTAACACTGCAACTTTATGTTCAGTGCCTCTCCTGGGCTCATGACCATATTGGTTGGACCCTAGACTGGAAAACCAAGGCCTGTTCATATGAGTCCCAATGTCAGTTGGTAAGAGCTGATGGTAGGGTTCATGAAACCATGGACCCAAGTTGTCAAAAAGGCACTGTGCAACCCGGTGGTGGCTCCAAAATGGTGTGAGTTGTGTTTACATGGAATTGACGGCATCCTCTGGTGCAGGTGTACTGCTCATTAACTGGAAATGGTTATGTTCAGCCATTCATGGACTTCAAGTTCCTAAAGAATGATGGAATTTTTATGGATTACAATGCACTACATCAGCAGGTCACAGCTGTGAAGATCCTTCTGGACAATTCGAGCAAATGATTTAGCCATCCAGAGAACATTTATGGGGCATAATTAAGAAGTCATTCTGTATGCAAAATCCTGCACTGGCAACACATTCACAGCTGTGGACAGCTAACGAAGCAGTATGGCTGAAAATTTCTGCAGGGGACTTCCAACGACTTCTTGTTCAGGCCACATCAAGTTGCTGCGCACTATGTTAGGCAAAAGGAGGTCTGACATGTCATCCCATGACTTTTATCATCTCAGTGTATTTACTTCCTGAATTTCTTTTGTTTATATGGGAAGATGATATTATAATTTTATTCATGTACATTTAACACAATAACTGTGCAAGTTTGTTGAGTGGGTTTTTAGTCTTACAGAGGTCTTTTATCTTGTGTCATGATGATGGCAATCCATATTTCTGTCAAGTTTGTTAATACTTTTCTTAGTGAAATGCAATATTTCTAGTGTGCTTTGGCAAGGAAGGGGCAATATATTCTGCTTCTTAAATAATGGTTTATGTGTTTCTGTTTACTGTTTGAGTAAAAATATTTCTTTTGAAGTTTAAATAACTTAACTGACTCAGAACTTTGACCCAAAACACATAAGCCAATAAATAAGTATCGAGGGGCAAAGAGCATAGTATTACAAGATGTACAACTTTGCTTCTGCTGTTTTTTTCCCCAACATTTGAGGCTTTACTGAAACAAATTTGTTACACATGTTATCATTCAAAGTAGTACGTTTTGACCTCTTTTGCAACATGGGATCGAGCGTTGTCGTGCTGCAAAATCCCTTTATCGTGCCCCTTGTTGTATTGTGGTTGTTTGTCCTTTTATGCTCTGCTCAAATGCATGAATTGTGTTTGATAACGAGCACCCGTGACTGTTTCACTTGGTTTTTAACATCTCATAGTACATGCCGCTGAGCTGGTTGCACCAAATGCAGAGCATGATCTTGGAGCCACGAATATTCGGTTTGGATGTAAATGTGGAAGTATGGCCGGGATATCTCCAAGATTTTTTGCATTTGGGGTTATCGTGATGAACCCATTTTTTTTGCCCCAGTCACAATGCAATGCAGAAATCCCTTCCATTTTTGCCTCTGAAGCAACTGTTCACAAACACACAAATGCAGTTCAACGTCTCTTGGTTTCAGCTCGTATGGGACCCAAGTTCCTTCTTTCTAAATAAGGCTCATAGCCTTGGGATATTTTGAAATGGATTGCTATGTCACTCTCATTAATTGTGCCAATTCCTCTAGAGTTTGATGTGTGATTTCACTCCACAATTTCTCCAATTCTGCATCTTCAAAAACATTCTCTCTTCCACCACTATGCTGGTCTACGACGTTAAAATCACTGTTCTTGAAGTGTTGAAATGACACACACAACATGTTCTTTCACTAATAGCCGTCTTACTATATGTGCTCTAGAGCATTCGATGAGACTCAGCCTCTGTTTTCTTCATATTGAAGCAAGACAGTAACACCTCCTGCAAATGACGATAATTAGGCTTGTAAACTGACATTTTCAATCAAGAACAACTTTATGATGCAGACACAAATCGACAGATGTTTGAATGGGGTTATGTTGACTGAGGTCCAAGCTAACTGCCTGAAGTCTGCGATCTGTTTCTTTTGACCGCTACTTAATGTTGTCGCCACCTATCAGCAGATTGCAGAAGCAAAGTTGTACACCTTGTAGTATGATGCAAAGTTTGTAGTCTTTTTCTACAAGTTTAATAAATGCAACAGATAAAAATAACAAAGACTTTACTCATGAATAATATTTTTTCCTTCACTGTTTACAATAGTGTGCCAATGCAACTTTTAGAGCCATGAATGTAAACTCATGTGGTGTTGAGATGAAAAACTTATTGAGCCATGTTCTGAGTGCATTTTCATTAAGAAACAAAGTTCCTTGAATGTTGTTTGACAGAGAGCGGAAAAGCTGAAAATGTAAAGGTGCAAGCTCAGGTGTATAAGGTGGGTGCAGAATTACCTCCCAACCCAACTTCTGTACAGCATTTCTTGTCAGTCTATCAGAATGTGGCAGGCATTATAATGGAGTAGTAACACTTCACACAGTCTTCCTGGTCATCGTCCTTGAATCGCGTGTGCAAGACATCTCAATTGTTGACAATAAATGTCAGCAATGATGGTTACACCTTAGGCAAGTAATTTCTAGTACATGATACCATCAGTGTGTCACTATATGCATAACGTTATCATTTGTGGATGCATGCAGGTCTCTCTATGAGGAATTGTTGCTTTGTTTGGACTCAACAATTCATTTCTTTTCCTTTTGTTGGCATAAGAACACCATTCCTCATCACCCAGTAATGATACTGGATAGTAATGGTTGGTGCTGTTCGTGTGCAAACTGACGACAAGCAAGCTGAGATGCACACTTAGCCACCAGCTGATTTTTGTGATTTTGGCTTATAGCATGCAGTACCCATACATCCAATTTGTGAAACTTCCCCATTGCGTGCAAATGTTGTACGATGATGGAATAATCACAGTTCATCACATTTGCCAGTTCTTGAGTATAGTGATGTAGGTCATTGCAGATTAATGCATTTAAACTATCTTCATCAAACACTAAAGGTCTTCCTAAATATGGAGAGTCACTGATGTCAAAACAATCCTCCTTAAAATGAGAAAACCACTTTCTTACCGTTCTGACAAATGGCATTATCTCCACACACAGTGAAAATGTTTCTGGCTGCCTCCACTGCTGTCACCCCTCTGTCAAACTCAAGCGTAAGAATATGTCAGAAATATTCCAATTTCTCCATTTTCTAGTGTCCACAGCTCCACTATCTCCAGATGAAAAAATGAAAATGTACACTCCTAGGAATTGAAATAAGAACACCGTGAATTCATTGTCCCAGGAAGGGGAAATTTTATTGACACATTCCTGGGGTCAGAAACATCACATGATCATACTGACAGAACCACAGGCACATAGACACAGGCAACAGAGCATGCACAATGTCAGCACTAGTACAGTGCATATCCACCTTTCGCAGCTATGCAGGCTGCTATTCTCCCATGGAGACGATCGTAGAGATGCTGGATGTAGTCCTGTGGAACGGCTTGCCATGCCATTTCCACCTGGCGCCTCAGTTGGACCAGCGTTCGTGCTGGACGTGCAGACCGCGTGAGACGACGCTTCATCCAGTCCCAAACATGCTCAATGGGGGACAGATCTGGAGATTTTGCTGGCCAGGGTAGTTGACTTACACCTTCTAGAGCACGTTGGGTGGCACGGGATACATGCGGACATGCATTGTCCTGTTGGAACAGCAAGTTCCCTTGCCGGTCTAGGAATGGTAGAACGATGGGTTCGATGACGGTTTGGATGTACCGTGCACTGTTCAGTGTCCCCTCGACGATCACCAGAGGTGTACGGCCAGTGTAGGAGATCGCTCCCCACACTATGATGCCGGGTGTTGGACCTGTGTGCCTCGGTCGTATGCAGTCCTGATTGTGACACTCACCTGCACGGCGCCAAACACGCATACGACCATCATTGGCACCAAGGCAGAAGCGACTCTCATCACTGAAGACGACATGTCTCCATTCATCCCTCCATTCACGCCTGTCGTGACACCACTGGAGGCGGGGTGCATGATGTTGGGGCGTGAGCGGAAGACGGCCTAACGGTGTGCGGGACCGTAGCCCAGCTTCATGGAGACGGTAGCGAATGGTCCTCGCCGATACCCCAGGAGCAACAGTGTCCCTAATTTTGTGGGAAGTGGCGGTGCGGTCCCCTACGGCACTGCGTAGGATCCTACGGTCTTGGCGTGCATCTGTGCGTCGCTGCGGTCCGGTCCCAGGTCGACGGGCACGTGCACCTTCCGCCAACCACTGGCGACAACATCGATGTACTGTGGAGACCTCATGCCCCACATGTTGAGCAATTCGGCGGTACGTCCACCCGGCCTCACACATGCCCACTATTCGCCCTCGCTCAAAGTCCGTCAACTGCACATACGGTTCACGTCCACGCTGTGGCGGCATGCTACCAGTGTTAAAGACTGCGATGGAGCTCCATATGCCACGGCAAACTGGCTGACACTGACGGCAGCGGTGCACAAATGCTATGCAGCTAGCACCATTCGACGGCCAACACCGCGATTCCTGGTGCGTCCGCTGTGCCATGCGTGTGATCATTGCTTGTACAGCCCTCTCCCAGTGTCCGGAGCAAGTATGGTGGGTCTGACACACCGGTGTCAATGTGTTCTTTTTTCCATTTCCAGGAGTGTATAAACTCAAATAGCGATAGTGAACTACAAGTAATAATTTAAAAAAATGACAGTTGATAAATAAACCTATACAACCACAATAACATCATGCAAGACAAAAACACTATGAACTTACGCACCAACATAACATTTTGTTATCGGTGTACTTGCATTTATAACATTCCTTATTGATCTGGTCATAAGACATGCTTTACTGAGCTTTGTTCTAGTTAAATCAATGTGCTTTTTACAAATAAGGGTGACAGTAATGGAATCCCCAAAAAATTAGTTTCATTGCCAAATTCAGCATCATTATTGTTCAGTGATATAGTTGGTACAGTGGATGTCTATTTTGGGCAGTCTTAAAATCTGACTGCCTTCTTTACATACTACACATGTTTTTAAAAATCTCACATTATTTTACATTTCATTCCTATCCAGTTTGTTTATAGACCTACTAGGTGATATTAAATGTATACAGAAAATGGTGCATGAATGGTCACAGGTTTGTTTGATCTTTGGGACAATGTCACTGAGATGTTGAAGGAACAGAAGAGGCAGGATATTGAAGGCAGATGGAAACTATCCCAAAAAAAGGCTGGGAACAAATTTCATGAACTGGCTTTAAATGATGACTCTAGCAATATACTACAATCCCTTACATATCAGTTCCACAAACATCACGAGGACAAGATCAGATTAATTGCAGCACACAGACAGAGGAATTTAAACTATCATTTTTACCACAATGCATAAGTTAATGAAACCAGGTAATGTACATATGTACAGTAAATCTGAATGTATATTCTGAAAACCACAGTGAAAAGCACGACAGATATTACTGCCCATTATACTACTTATTAGAGCTTCTTTCCATTCCATTCTTGCACAGAATGTGTGTAAAATAATTGCTTAAAACGTCTTGCATGCTGCAATAAGTCTACTCTGGTCTTCACAGCCACTATAAGAGCAATACATAGGAAGTTTTAATGTAGCCTTATATTCTGCACTTAAAGCTGCTTATTGAAACTTTGCAAGTTGGCTTTTGGTGGATAGTTAGCGCCTCTCTTCATGTGTCTGCCACTTCGGGTTTTTCTGCCTCTCCGAGACACTCTGGGATAGGTCAAACAAACATGCACCCTTCTTTGTATATGTTCAATAACCTGCTAGACCTGTTTGGAATAGGTCCCAAATACAATGAAGAGCCAAAGAAACTGGTACACCTGCCTAACATCATGTAGGGCCCCCGCGAGTATGCAGAAGTGCCACAACACGACATGGCATTGACTTGACTAATGTCTGAAGTAGTGCTGGAGGGAACTGACACCATGAATCCTGAAGAGCTGTACATAAATATGTAAGATTATGAGGGGGTGGAGATCTTTTTTGAACAGCACGTTGCAAGATATCCCAGATATGCACTATAACATTTGTGTCTGGGGAGTTTTGTGGCCAGCAGAAGTGTTTAAACTCAGAAGAGTGTTCGTGGAAACACTCTGCAGTAATTATAGATGTGTGGAGTGTTGCATTGTCCTGCTGGAATTGCCCAAGTCCATCAGAATGCACAGTGGACATGAATGGATACAGGTGATCATACAGGATGCTTACAACTGTGTCACTTGTCAGAGTCATATCTGGACGTGTCAGGGGTCCCATACAACTCCAACTGCACACAACGTTACAGAGTCTCCACCAGCTTGAGCAGTCCATTGCAGACATTCAGGGTCCATGGACTCATGAGGTTGTCTCCATCCACTCTATGCTATTTGAAATGAGACTTGTCTGACCATGCAACAGGTTTCCAGTCATCAACATTCCAATATCAGTGTGGACGGGCTGAGGCGATGCATAAAGCTTTGTGCCATGCAGTCATCAAGGATACACAAGTGGGCCTTCGGTTCTAAAAGTACATATCAATGATGTTTCATTGAAAGGTTCACACGCTGACACTTGTTGATGGCCCAGTATTGAAATCTGCAGAAATTTTCAGAAGAGTTGCTCTTTTCCCGGCTGCAGCAAAGTCAGAGATTTGATGTTTTACCAGATTCCTGATATTCACTATACACTCATGAAATGGTTGTATGGGAAAATCCTCAGTTCATCACTCCCTTGAGATGCTGTGTCCCATTGCTCATGTGCCAACAATAACACCATGTTTAAACTCACTTAAGTCTCGCCATTGTAGCAGCAGTAAATGATCTAGCAACTGTGCTGGACACTTATTGTCTTATTTAGGCAAAGCTGACTGCAGTGCCTTATTCTGCCTGTTTACATATCTCAGTATTTGAATATACTTGCTTATACCAGTGGTTTTGGTGCTTCAGTGTACAACAAGCAATTTTCTAAGAAATGTTGCTCAAGCGTTCTGTAAGAAATCTCTTTTGTAGACTATGTCCATTTCCCCCATATCCTACTAGTGAATCAAAGTGTGCTACCTATTTCACCCATGAATGCGTTTGTGAGAGCATTCCGTTTAATATTTCTACAGTTAGTTAACTCAGCTATAAGTTGAATGATTCTGATTGTGACTCATTGATATTGTATTCATACGATACTACTTTTTTCCATTTTGTGAACAGCATAATTTTGCATTTCTGGACATTTGAAGCAAATTTCCAGTATTTCCATCACTTTCAAATCCAGTTTTTATACTTGCTGTATTCTTCCCAACTCTTATTTATAGTACAGCAATGGAAACGTGTTGGACATTGTTCGAAATTGGAACCATAGTGAAAAATTGTTATGTCAGATGTATTCGAACAGTGTATCTGAAAGGGTTAAGAATATCTGATTGAATATTACTACAACTATTGTGAGGAAGTACTTTGTGATAGATAACTGCAAAAGCCTTGGTTTACTTTTAATACTGTGATGGATCATTAATACATGGCATGAACAGCAAGGTCCAGATACTCCACCCAAGATAATATGCTCCAGCCTGTCTACTGAGAAAGCCTCATTCCAGCTGAAAATTCATTATCCAATATGATTGTACTTTTATATTAGCATATATATGGAAACTATATAGCAGGTAAATATAGGTTGATTAAATAGAAGGTACATAACATTCTGTTACAAACAAGTGTTTATTACCATTGATACAGTTGTTCTTAAGAAATGCATGGTGTAACTTATATGAAGTTGCAAATTTCTTAACATTTCATCAAGTAATACATTTCTCATTTATTACTGGAAAGAAAACAATTTGTATGGAATTCCATCATAACAAAGCAATTTTGATGTATTTGATGTATTTCACAGCGGGAAGTTCTATAGGCCATCAATAATGCCTGTCACCTTTTTCAGATCTGAAACATGTAAATATTGAAGTATTTACAGCACAAAACACACTATAATTTATTACTGTTTAGAGTCATGAACATGATATTGATTACAGCAATAAACAAACAGCTTACCATCAATCATTATGTTTAACTGATCCTCCGTCACGTTAAATTGGTGATATTTTTCTTCTCCTGTTAGACAATCAAGCACCTGAAGCTTCAAGCACACTTCTGGTCTGATTTCACCATCAACAGACAAAACATTTGACCCACCAACCAAGTCAACACGCCAGCTTACATCTTTCAGATGGCTCACTATCAAAAGGACAGAAAATAGCTGATTTAGAGCAATCTGAAAACTAACAATGGCTTAGTAGCTATACTGACATTAATGCTAGCCTGATTATAAAAACATTATGCAGTAAGTATGATACAAACAAAGAAATTTTTATATGTTCCCTCTTTGGCACCACACATTTATTTCAGTGCTCTCTTGATAAGGAATCACTGCATAATATAAAGTTACTAACAGCAGCAATAATGTCCTCAACCTTTTGAGATTAGATCTTGAGAGACACGAACAGAAACAATCTGGAGGATTTTAATATGGAGAATGGGTGCATGAACACAGCAATTAGTTTCAGTTCATGCAGCCTCAAAGTGACTGTGGAGATGTTGTTGTTGTTGTTGGTGGTGGTGGTGATAGATCACCCTATTTCGCAATAATTTTGGGCACTTCAGCAATGGCACTTCATTTCACTCACCGAGGAGGCTGCTTAATAACCCCCTGTTATTTTTTGAACTTTTATTTGGTAAAATTATTTCTTTTTCAGTTCCAGAAACTATATTCAGAATCTCAACAAGATACAAAGCTATGTCTTTCTCACGGTACTTTTTTATATAGCGTATGTTGCTCTAAGAGTACGAATTAATATTAAAAACACTCTGAACCATGAAATACCTACAATAATGTTACAATGTTAAAAGTAAAGTCTTGCAAACTTTAACAGAAAATTTTTATGCATGTAATATTTCATTCAAGTTAGCTATTGCATATTGATTCTAATGAGATGATTAAGTTAGCAGTTCACTTAAAACATATAACTTTAAGTCTGGCATTGTCATATTTATTATCAGTTCAATTCAGTACAAGTTCAGTGTCTTACAAACTGTGCCGGTTTTTTTGATTACATATCTGAGATACTTTAAAATGTACAGCTTATTTTAGGCTCCATCTCATCCCTTTTACTGTAAGCCAATCACTAAAAAGACTACAACATTAAAGGAAGATTGTTCTTCAAGGTGATTGACGTTAGTTACTAGCAATCACTGTTCAGATTTCTGTGTGACTATGATGAACAGATACTGATGGAGAGTCTGCTGAACTGTTACACTAAGTCATACAGCAAGAGGCACTTAGTCTCACAGTGTCAAGGACCAGAGAGACTGCTCACATCTTTGCCCATTCTTCTTCCTAGTACCAGTTCTTGAGCATATAGAATGTGAAAATTTAATTTCTATGTATTCTGTTGTGACTCATTTAACCTCAACTTACACTAACCTTTATTACCACTGGCTGCTTCTATTTTACTACATTCATCCTACTAACTGCATCTAGCTTTGCCTCTTTTAAGGTTTATCTTCACATTCACTCTTCCATTATGCCTAGATTTTTGACTGGCTTCATGACCACTTAAAACTTTTCAGTATCTCATATTATTGTTTTATTGTATTGAGTGTCCATTGATACAAAGTCATATAAGGTATTCTTCCTGTTTGTTTCTTATGTAGTCAAATTTTCTCAAACTCTTTTCCCTCTTCTATCAGACTTCCAAAAAGCAAGTGAATCTGATAGCTTTGGTATGCTTGTCACCTGCTCTTTCCATTATCCACCCACACCCAAAGGAAAGTCTTTCATGTTTTCCAAGTCAGTCAATTTAGTGGAACCAGGCACTACTGTGTTCCAGCATTCATCTAAATGTATTCAAGCTTTCTCTACTGGGTCTGACAGTGCTGCTTTCATGTCCCAGAGGAATCATATTACTGCTCCATCTGTCTCACAATTTGGCCGGCCAGTTGCCATTTCAGTCTGGTAACTCTTTTGAAGATGTCTGTTACCTATGTTTTTCCTCAGATGAACTTGTTCATCAACTTGTCTCTGAAGTTGATACCTATTATGCACCACTCCAGACTGCTATTGCCTCCTAAGTGGATACTACTTAATTCTATTTGACTGTGTGGACATTACAGGCTATTACAGTAATTTCTTAATTAAGGTAGTGTGCCAGTCATTTCCAGAGCATGGACTATCAATAACAAACAGGTTAAGTAATATTTACACAGCTGATGAACACCTACATCAAGAAGAAAGCAGGTTTCAAATTTTTAACATTTTCCTACACTGAATCTTTAAGAACACACACACACACACACACACACACACACACACACACACACACAAATACCACAGTATACTGGAGACACACCCTCTATAGAATCATGAGCATCTATCATCTAGGAAAGTTAGATGCCAAGCACAGAAAGGCAGATTGGATAGCTATAAATACATATCAAAAGGACATACATTTACCAGTCAGTTAGAGAAGGGACAGGACAGGACAGGACAGAATTATGTGCATCACTGAAATTTAAAAAAAAAGTGTACATGGGGATATCAAGAGATGTGGCTTCTGTATTATACAACAGCAGCTCATAGGTCGAACATGAACAGTATTCGATACAGCCAACAAATTATGCATCATTTATATAATTGCCAGTTTAGGTGACACTGTATCAGTCACAATGCAATTAAATTTTTGTATTATGTTTGTAGCAGTGATGATATGTTCATAACTGTATGCCAATTATACTTATAACAGCATACAGAATTATTGAAATTTTGTCTCAGATACTAACAATTGCTCAGAATGCATAAATATATGACCATATCTACATATATATCCATAGAATCATTTTAAAATATGTTTAAGTAAAGGCCTGCTAATTAAATCTGATATCAATGTTACTTCATTTCCATTTCTGAATAAATGATTGTATATAAATCTTTTTGTGAGCTGTCACTTGTCTCGTTTTATCTTTTGTTTCTGGTGAAATGTACAACTTTACATTCTCTACATTAACAGCTAGTTGACAACTTGATATTTAATTAATGTTTTGTCAAGATTTACGGACTATTACTGAAATCTTATTGGATAACAGTTCATCACAGATAATCACATCTATGTCATTATTATAACATAATGGCCCTCAAATTATCTTGTGGCTCAACCAAAATTATTTCTTTCTTACTCTATGGCAATATGCTGTCTGCTACCTATTAAGAAGTTATTAATCCAACCACAAACCTGCCGAACCATGACAGTGTGGACATAATGTAAGTTTCACATGTCAGTGTTGTACAGAATCAAAAGCTTTTTGAAAGTGAAGTCACAAACAAACTGAAGATTCTACACCTCACTATGCAACAATAATAATGGTCAAGTGAGATGAAACATACATCAAAACAGAAAAGTAACATGTTCTTAAATACATGTAAGTTAATTGTTCAACATGTCAGCAATAGTTTGAGCTTCAAGCATCAAGAAACAAATTTTTCACTCATATAAGGAAAACACTCCTAACAGCAGGTTAGAGAATGTTTCATGTCACTGACTTTCTCAGAACATAGATAAAAACAATATAGTCCCATGTCAATATTATTGCTGAAATGTTACTGTGACATATTAAATACTACAAATGGAAGTAAAACACAATTATGTGTATGTTGTAAGTAGTACTTGTTTATCAAAGAGCACATCAATTAAAACAGCAAAGGCAAATTTTGTTACTTATCATTAATTTTCTGTCCACCAATACAAATGCATAGCCCATAAACAAAGCCAAGTTGGTTGAAGGCAAAACACTGAATTAAAGCCATTAACAAGAACAAAAAAGAGTCAGGGCAGTGCAGCATCAAAATCCAATAAGCAGAATGGCATGACTGATAGTACCTCTAGTAGCTGTACTTGACTGAATAATTGTTGCCTGCGGGGACCCATTGCTGCGAGTGGCACAACCTGTGTGGCATACCATTCTTTCAGCTGGTGGCAGCAGTCAACCGCAAGCTGTAACGCTTCAAGCCACAATTGATACTTGCCATTTTGAGTATATTAATTGTCCCCCCCTCCCTCCTGAATCAGCACATACGTCTATCGTAAATGTCCCAGCTTATGACAGTGCCAATGGGGCAGAGGGCTCGGGCAATGGCAAAGGCCAGAGGTGGAGCAGCTGAACACCACACCAACATATACAGAACCATGGGATAGGGCCTGCCAACCCTGATGGTCTGGCCGAGCTCTGTGGGAGGAAGACCAGTGTGCCAGGGGAAGCTGGCTGTGACAGGACAGCAAGAGATCAAGAGTGATGAAAGGTCTGTATGGAGGCAGTGGTTCCACTGCTCACCCTCTGGTGAGCAGTGGAATCAGGGGAGGGGATGAAGCATGTAGCAGGTTGCACGGCAAGGGTGAGAGAGCACATCTGGTGGTGATCCAGGAGTCCAGCCAAAGGGTTGGAAGTACCAGTGGAGCCAGGAGTGCCAACTGTGACTGCACTCACGACTGGAGCAGGTTGTCGTGGTGGGTCAGACGGATGCACCTGGATGCAACATCAAATGTCTGAAGTGTCCATGATTGCTGAAAAAACATCAGATCCACCCTTGAAGCCAACTAAATGTGCCTGCCATACCTATGCACCACAGGCATAGGTAGGCCTGTATGCTAGCTAGGCATGCTTCATGAATTTCACCAGGGCACAAATGATAATAGGAGTGATGGTGGGCAGAGTCCATGCCACATAAGAGAAGTTAAAGAGGGTGTCCACCACCAACATCCATAAAGCTCCAGCAAAATCAATGTGGGCCTTTTCCCATGGGTAGTCAGTACGGGACAATGAAGTGAAATGTTGCACAGGGGCTGCCTGATTGAGGGTGCAGGTATGACAGAAATGACATGTGTTCTACATCAGCACATAAGTTCTGCATCAGCAGAGAAGCTGGGCCAGTAGCCGTGGCACTGGGCCAGTGCCTTCATGTGCATCATCCACAATGCCAAACATGAAGCAGCTGGAGGATGTGGGCATGAAGCAAGTGTGGAGTGATGACCCAGTGTTCAGAGTCCTCCATGGTCAGTGTTAAGATGCCATACATAGCAATGAGCCTATTAGTGCAGTGCAAATAACTGTGAAAGACAAGTTAGGTCAGGCTGGAAACATACTCTGGCCACGCCTTCTGTACTACAGAATAAACTTTTCATAGGGCTGGGTCACAGGACAACACAAGGTCAATGGGAATTCATCCCCAGTTTGTTGTAAACGATGTTCCAGGGCAAAAACAAAACAAAAAAAAACTGTTTCCTGGTGATCGAAATCTGCATTGGGGTCAAGAAGGAGATGGGATGGGTCCTCTGTATTGGTGTGTTTGAAAACAATGCACAGTGCTGTGATGTTTTATCTGAGAGCTTAGAATGATTCCCAAACAATGAAATTTAGGGTTTGTGGTCAGTCAGCATGTGGAATTTGCCACCATACAAGTACACATGAAATGTATTGACCCCGTAAATGATTGATAAAGCCCTGCTCTCGATCTGTGAGTAGATAAGCTGCATGGGAGTTAATATTTTTGAGGTGAAAACGATTGGCTGTCAGAACCATCTAACAACTTTTGGGCCAAAACTGCAGCAACACTGTACTTGAGTGCATAAATTGTGACTGTCAATGAAAGGCTTGATGTACATGGCATCAGACATGGTATCACCTTGACACTACCCTTAACGTGGTAAAAAATCCTGTTAATAGATGGCCAACCACATATTTGATGCTCTTCTTGCACAGCTGATACAGGGAGTGCACGATTGCACCATTTGAGGAATAAAGTTGGCATAGTACATGATTTTACCAAGGAATGACTGTAACTGTTTATGGTTAGTAGGAGCTTGTGTACCACTGATGGCACTGAATTAGCCTTGTGTGGGTGTGATATCTTTGTCACTCAAGTATTTGATATCGGGGGTGAAGAAACTGCTCTTTTCCAACTGACAGCATATGCCATTTTTTGGAGCTGTTTGAAAAGGGATTTGAGGTTCCCACAGAGTTCACATGTGTCAACACCATAATAATGATACCATCCAAATAATTAACACATTGATGAATACATTTAATCATTTATTCTAAATAGTTTTGAAAAATGGTGAGTGCACTAGCAACTTCAAACAGTCAGCAGTTGCACTTGTATAAAATGAATGGTGTATTCAAGACTAGGAGCTGTTTCAATGCTACATCAAGCAACATGTGTAGATCTATCTTTGAAAAACATTGGCCTTCCAGCCAGTTTAGTCAACGAAACTTTCAGGTGAGCCATCTGATGGAGATCCAAGCCAGATTGGGCACTTATAGTAGACATTTTAAATATCCTCACAATTGCATAAGGAGCTCTACAAAATTTTGGCACCACTGAATGCTTTGAAGAGATGTGAGTAGTAAAACTAAACACACAGTCCATTATTGGTTCAAAAATTCATTGTACAAATTGCACAGTGTGTCAAGGTCAGGAAAAGGCACTGTTTTGTATATAAAACAGACTTAGTACATGTATGATGATGTATGATGTTTTTGTAGTTGGCTACCATGGCAGTTCATTGCGAAGAGGAATCGCCATACAGCAGTAGGATGTGACTCGGTACTAGGCCTTTCACAGCAAAGGAGAGCCAAGCTGCCGATACAAATCCTTATTGATTAACAACACTTCAGTCCCTGTAACCAGATGGAATTTCAGGAACTGGCTGAAAACCATCAGGTTCAATGTAAGCTTCTGTGGTGACAGTGTGAAGCAATGTGCTCTTCCCATGCTGTGGCTGAGTGCCTAAATATGCCACAAAATGCAGGCAGCATAATCATGATTTTATTCTAGGAAGGATGTGCAGGAAGAAGCACCATTGGAATCAATCTCAAACACTGTCATCACCAGAAGAAAGAGGGCATTGAGAATTCACAAGTTATATATGACTTCCAGAAAGTAGTTAATAACTAGTTAGCTGACATTATAGACACCTCAAATTGTAGTAATAGAGTATATTTATAAGATAACAGTATTAAAAGAATTGTTACAATGATTATGTGGCAATTCTAAAGAAATTAGATGTTGCCTGAAAAATTCATGAAAGTTACTTACAGCGGAGTGAGTTGTCACGGAGAGCAGCAGTAATAGCAGGTAGGTTGTCGCTGTAGACACGACAGAGTGCAGCACTCAGCTCACGTGGCAGCCCCAACTGCTGCAGTTCACTAGAGAGTGCTTCCTCTGTCACCCCATGACGTGCACCTGATGTCAGCACGAAAGACACTGCTGCCACGCATCCCTTCACATCACCAGTGTCTGCAACCAGCATATACATTACATGCAGGAGGCACATACAAGTGTGTATCTAATACTGCCTGTGTCACTACTTTAATAGGCAAGGGAATACAATGATAGAATGCTCCTGTCTGAGAGTAGAGGATTTATGAAAGCTATGTCTGGAATGGACATTCTACTTCACTCCATATTCATTTAAAGAATACCTAGAAGGAGCAAGTATAATGATACGTGGGAGAAGATGTAAAAGAATACTACTATCTTGGAGATAAAATTACACTAGACAGCTACAGCAAGAACTGCATCCCAACAGGCAATCTCTGATCAAGTAAGCTTGCTTAATAAAATATATATATGTCCTTAGAAACACAGCTGTAAGATCAAGAAAGAAATTCCTACCTGGAAGAATACACTGTATAGAAGTAAGAGAGGAGAAAAATGCAAGTATTTGAACAAATTCAAATTGTAAATTACGTGGAAAGTCTATTACATTTGGAAATAGGCATACAATTCATACAAGAGACAAAAATGAAATACATAGTACAGATTATTGAGGACTGTGGCTGTAGCTGGTGTGTAAAGCTGAGGAAATCTGTACACAAGAATTCTATTAAAAATGTCAAAAGATTCTTGATCAAAGAAGAGAGATAGAGTTTACAACTAAAAGTGTGCACAATCATATAAAAATGATGTAATTTTTACCCTGCAGCAGAAATTGCACTGATTTTAAACTTCCAGGGAGATTACAATTGTGTGCTAGAGAAGGACTCAATCCTGGGACCCTTGTCTTCCAAGAACATATGAAACTTCCTGTCAGATTAAAAATGCATGCCAGACCAGGAATTGAAGCCAAGACCTTTGGCTTTCATGGGAAGTTGCTCTACTCAGTGAGATATCCAGGCATAGTTCACAACCTGCCTTACAGATTTACTTGGAAGACAGGACTGAGGTACTGGTGGAAATAAATCTCTGAGGACGGGTCATGAGGCTTGCTGAGTTTTGCTCAGTCAGTAGAGCAATTGCCCACAAAAGGCAAATGTTTTGAGTTACAGCCCTGGTCTAGAATATATTTTTAATCTGCTAGGATGTTTCATAAAAAAGTGCTTCATAAAAACATAATATTTATCATAAAGAAGAGAAATAGTCTCTATAAAGAGGACCATTACCGACTGACAAACTAACTTCAAGAATTTGTAACACCGCATGAACTGATGTATGAATCTTATTTCTTACTAATACACATTGTGTCCTTGAGTTTACTACAGGAAATTCCATGTACATTCATTGTAGGAACTACAAATGTGTTATAAAGGTGGAAAATTTAAGTCAGGATTTGTTAATGTAAATCTCTAGCCTTGTCTTTCCACATACATAACTCCTTTGTCTTCTATGTCATCCCACTCAGTCAATTTAGTGCTGCCCCTCACTAAAGTGAAATATTTCTATTTCCATGCATAGTAAAGTGTACAAATATATTCTTATAACAGATTACTTTACTGCCTTTATTTACTGTCTTGTGACAATATAGTTAGCTGTAGTACGTGTGACAGTTCTGTTCATCAGATTATCATGAGCTGTTCTGTGAGCAATAAAGAATGCAGGACACAAGCAACTGTGGATAACTGTTCACTTCAGCATGAATAATGTTGGACACTTGTCACTCAATCATTACTTTAGTGAACTGGCAGAAGCAGTGAAGAATGGTGACCCACTTTTGTAAACTGGTGACATAATTTGCAGCATGGAATTGTATTTTTGATGCTGAGCTCAGTGAATGGTAGCTCTTCCAGGTCTGTAATGTTCTTCACGGCACAGCCCTCTACCCAGTCACATAGTTCCTACAGTTACGGTTGTTCTGGATACATCAGTTACTCATTAGAAATTTTCAGTGGATAACTGAGTAACGAGAGCAGATATGGCTACAAACTGGCACTTAGAACCAAACTTCTTAGGTACAAGATGAATACCACTAACAATAAGCAAATTATAATATTGACCTACAGAGTGAATATAGTGAAATAGAATGTTATGTCACTGGAAGACAAATGCAGAAGTGTTTGTAATAGGGCCCCACAATTCACTGCTCTTATTGACATAGAACTGTGCATATAAACATAACAAATCAAATAATTAGTGAAATTATCTTTTGTAAAATATAGCTTAGATAATCCAGGATCTGGTAGTCTGATGTTTTAACAAAAATTTTGCATCTAGCAAGCCAAAAGAAAGTAAATTTCTTTAGGGATTTTTTTTTTTTTTTTTTGGGGGGGGGGGGGGGGGAGGGAGGGGGAAGTCAAGAGGAAGATGTAACTGTTGTTCAGTTTAAAGAAAGTTTCTGCTGACCATCAGAATTAGATACAGTAGTCACAAATTCATTTAGAGACAATGCAAGCTTCGTGGAACATAGACATGACTTTATAGTAGGTCATGTTAATATGCAGAATAATGAGTAAAATCAACATTTTCCACTGAGGATATAAACATCTTGAAAAACTAATTATAAAACCATTCACCTACATCTGTTCTGAACAACTCATATATCTGATCACAGATGGCACAAGCCAAAGAACACAGAAAAATTCATTTTAAGAATAAAAATTAAAATCCTATACCACTCACGATGCCATCTTCAGATCCATATTGGTTAGCTACAGAGTAACAAGTAAGATTTGTTGCTTTGAATGGCTGCTTAAAAATTAAAACAAACAATGTAGTCATTCATGACATCATATGTTACTTATTCCATGGAAGCCAACCAGTAAAGAATTTGACAAAATAGGTCATGACTGGTGCCACACAGAGTGGATTTTATGTTGTTTTGCATATATAATGTAGTATTCATTGTTCCCTCAACAAATGTTTGCAGTGTATGATCATTTTACACTTTGGATCCCAACAGCACGAGACTCAGGGTGGATTATTTATGTCAATAGTAGAAGTCAATCCTAGTAAACACTATAATTAATGCAGAATCTGCTCTCATAATTCAACACATTTTTGCACTGTTCATCATCCAGCTGTGTCTTTCTCTGCACTATCGACACAACCTGCTTGGTGATAAGATGTGACAAGAAGCTTGGTGAGTGCTACTGTTACTTGTAGCTCAACATACAATTGCCCAAAGTCTTAGATAATTATAAGTACAAGAGAAGTCTTAATTTGTGTTGCATTCACTTTGCAATCATCAACCACAGCTCATCTTATGCAACTGTTGGTTAGTTGGTTGGTTGGTTGATTTGGGGGAGGATAACAAACAGCAAGGTCCCATTGGATTAGGGAAAAATGGGTAGGAAGTCGGCCATGCCATTTGAAAGGAACCATTCTAGAATTTACCTGAAGAAATTTTGGGAAATCATGGAAAATCTACAACAGGATGGCCAGACATGCATTTTAACTGTCGCACTTCTAAATGTGAGCCCAGTGTGCTAGTCCCAGATGTGAGTCCAGAGTGATAATCACCGCACCACGTCGCTCAGTATGCAACTCTTCTGACATGAACCCCTACCCCACTCCTGCCGAAAAACCAGGATAATGTACATGCGCACCTTCCTTGGATCAATGATACACAAATGACACCTCATGTGCAGCACACTGGGAAATTCTTTGGAAGGCTCAGCTGCACTTTGTTTGTTGACATGATCCTTGCCAGTCACAATGTTTACTAATCCAGTGTGAAGTTTGGAAAGACAAATCACTCTTTCCCAAGTAAATACAGTTGTTAAGGACTCATTATTTTCATATTCAAAGCATGATTCTTACTCTGTTCCAAGCATGGTACTTGACGTCAAACTCATTACTGCCCTCTGTTATCAGACACACTAATACAGTGTTTCCACTAATGAATATGATATTGACAAGATGTGAGGAAGATATCAGCCACATTTTAACTAAATCAAGTGTGTTTATTTTAATTAGGTTTGACCAAACACCAGACATATTCAGCGATATCAAAACTACCCTGACACCCATATGTAATGCACCGGATGTCAAAAGAGGCAGATGTGCCAATATAAAAAGAGGTGAGGACTGTTGTGCTATTAGTAGAGAAGCAATAACAGCAGAATACGTCATCAGAGCCCAGTGACATGTGTATGTACCAGTAATCGGGTGTTGCCTGAGTAGCAAATCCATCAGAGGCATTTCAGCTCTTCTAAAGGTGTCCAAATTTAATGCTGGCAATGTGACTGTAAGTGAAAATGCGAAGGAATAACCACAGCTAAACCGAGACTAGGAAGACCTCATGTACAGACAGAGAGGGGCCATCAAGCATTGTGGAGAGTGGTTGTAAAAAAATTAAGTGAAATGAGTGGAAGGAATTACTCACAAGTTCAAAAGTCCTACTAGCAGACCTATTAGCATAATGACTATGCATAGGGAGTTAAAGAGAATGCGGTATAATGGTCGAGCACTCCTCATAAGCCACACGTTTCTGTAGGCAATGGTGTAAAAAGCATCAGAACTGGACAGTGGATAACTCGAAATGAGTTGGAGTGACAAATCACGTTAGACCTTGTGGTAATCCGATGGAAGGTTTTCAGTTTGGTGAATGTCTGGAAAATATTACTTGCCATTATGTGTACTGCCAACAGTGTAGTACAGAGGAAGTAGTTTTACGGTGTAGGGTGTTTTTCGTGGTAAGGATTTGGCTCCCTTACCGCACTTCAGAAAACGCCAGATGTGGTAGGATATGAACATATTTTACGGCATTGTGTACTGCGTACAGTAGATGAAGTCTGGAGACAATTACTGGTAGTACAAGCATGACAGAGGACCTTCTCATAAAGCAGCAACTGGAGACAATGGTTTGTGGACACACACAATGTGTATCCGGAAACCACCAGAAACATGTTTTCCATATTAGGTGCATTGTGCTGCCACCTACTGCCAGGTACTCCATATCAGCGACCTCAGTAGTCACCAGACATTGTGAGAGAGCAGAATGGCGCACTCTGCGGAACTCATGGTCAGGTGATTGGATGTCATTTGTGTCATATGTCTGTACGCGAGATTTCCATACTCCTAAGCACCCCTAGGTCCACTGTTTCCGATGTGCTAGTGAAGGGACACGTACAGCACAAAAGCGTAAATGCCGACCTCGTCTGTTGACTGACAGAGACCGCCAACAGTTTAAGAGGGTCGTGATGTGTAAAAGGAGACATCTATCCAGACCATCGCATTCCAAAATGCATAAGGATCCACTGCAAGTACCATGACAGTTTGGCGGGAGGTGAGAAAACTTAGATTTTATGGTCGAGCTACTGCTCATAAGCCACACATCACGCCGGTAAATGCCAAACGACGCCTCGCTTGCTGTAAGGAGTATAACACTGGACGATTGAACAGTGGAAAAACGTGTGGAATGACCAATCAAGGTACACAATGTGGCGATCCGATGGCAGGGTGGGGGTGTGTTGAATGCACGGTGAACGTCATCTGCCAGTGTGCATAGTGTCAACAGTAAAATTCAGAGGCGGTGGTGTTTTGGTGTGGTCGTGTTTTTCATGGAGGGGGTTTCCAATCCTTGTTGTTTTGCGTGGCACTATCACAGCACAAGCCTTACATTGATATTTTAAGCGCCTTCTTGTTTCCCACTGTTGAAGAGTAATTCGACGATGGCGACTGCATCTTCCAACACGATCGAGCACTTGTTCATAATGCACGACCTGTGGGGGAGGTGGTTACACGACAATAATATCCCTGTAATGGATTGGCCTGCACAGAGTCCTGACCTGAATCCTATAGAACACCTTTGGGATGTTATGGAACGCCGACTTCGTGCCAGGGTTCACCGACCAATATTGATACCTCTCCTCAGTGCAGCATTCCATGAAGAACGGGCTGCCATTCCCTAAGAAGCCTTCCAGCATCTGACGGAACGTAAGCATGGGAGAGTGAAAGTTGTCATCAAGGCTAAGGGTGGGCCAACACCATATTGAACTTCAGCATTACCTATGGTGGGTGCCACGAAGTTGTAAGTTGTTTTCAGCCAGATGTTACATAGTGTAACATTCCTGAAATAGACTGGCCAGCCCAGAGTACTGACATGTGGAACGCCTTTAGGACGTGTTAGCGTCGACTTTGCTCCAGACCCCAGCCTCCAACATCACTAACTTCTCTGGTTTTGGCTCCTGAGGAAAACTGGGTGGCCATTCTTCCACAGACATTCGGACACCCCAGCAGAATCAATCAGGCATAACGAGTGAACACTAACAAGTATCCGGATACTTTTGATCAGATAGTGTATTAATGAAACAGAGGCCGAAATTTGATAAGAGATACGCCAGAAAAGTATGCACTTACAGATCATATGTTTAAGTAATATTTGACGTTATACACTATACCTATGTTTCCACTGTGCTTTGATCCGATGGTGGCAGTCTGCCGAAATGCCTAACCTATGTGGATAAATGTAGAACGATTCACACATTTTTAGTTATGTATAAGTTATTCATCATGGTCCTCGACATCGGTAACGACTTTCTATCTTCCATTATAAAGTAAGTCATTTACTTAGTCTCGTACACTTTGAACTTTAAGCAGCTTTGATCTAATTCATTTGCGTTAAGTGCCAGTGTGTTGAAGCATTGCGAACAGACGTAATATTTTTGTGTGTGTTACCAACAACATGGCGTGATGCAAGCCAGTACTACGTATCTGGCCGGGATGGCCGAGCGGTTCTAGGCGCTATAGTCTGGAACCGCGCGGCCACTGCGGTCGCAGGTTCGAATCCTGCCTCGCGCTTGGATGTGTGTGGTGTCCTTAGGTAAGTTAGGTTTAAGTAATTCTAGGGGACTGATGACCTCAGAAGTTAAGTCCCATAGTGCTCAGAGCCATTTGAACTACGTATTTACATCTATATCTACATGAATACTCCACAAGCCACCATACGGTGCGCAGCGGAAGCTACCCTATACTACAAGTCATTTTCTTTTCTGTTTCACTCGCAAATAGAATGGGGTTAAAACCACTACCTACATACATCTTTTTAAGCCCCAGTCTTCTGACTGGTTGTGACCTGCCACGAATTACTCTCCTGTGCCAACCTCTTCATCTCAGAGTAGTACTTACAGCCTATGTCCTCAATTATTTTCTGGGTGTATTTTAATCTTTGTCTTCCTCTATAGATTTGCCCTCTGTAGCTTTCTCTAGTACCATGGAAATCATTACCTGATGTCTTACCAGATGTCCAATCATCCTGTCCCTTCTCCTTGCCAGTGTTTTTCATATATTACTGTCCTCTCTGATCCTGCGCGGAACTTACTCATTCCTTAGCTAATCACTCCATGTAATTTTCAACATTCGTCTGTAGCACCACATATCAAACGCTTCGAGTCTGTTCTGTTCCGGTTTCTCGTGGTCCTTTCACTACTATACAATGCTGTGCGCTAAACGTACATTCTCAGAAATTTCTTCCTCAAATTAAGACCTATTTTTGATATGAGTAAACTTCTCCTGGCCAGGAATGCCCTTCTTGCCAGTGCTAGTGTCCTTTTAATGTCCTCATTGCTCTCTCCGTCTTTGGTTATTTTGTTATCTAGGTAGCAGAATTCCTTAACTTCATTTGCTTTGTGACCACCAAACCTGATGTTACGCTGGGAGCCTACTCCGTATGCTTGTACCTTCGTTAACAGTCTGCAAGGGGGCACAATACCAAACGCTTATCGGAAAACTGCTGCTCTCATTTCTGCTACTTCTCGTTACTTTCGTCTTTCATCGATTTACTCTCAATCCACATTGTGTACTCATTAGACTGTTCATTCCATTCAACAGATCATGTAATTCTGCTTCACGTTCAGTCAGGATAGCAAGGTCATCAGCGAATCGTATCACTGATATGTTTTCACCATGAATTTTAATTCCACTCCTGAGGCTTATTTTTAATTTCCATTGTTTCTTCGAGGTACAGATTGAACAGTAGGAGCAAAAGACAACATCCCTGTCTTACACCGTTTTTAATCTGAGCACTTCGTTCTTGGTCGTCCACTCTTATTATTCCTTCTTGGCTCTTGTACATATTGTATATAACGCGTCTTTCCATACAGCTTATCCCTATTTTTTGGTCAGAATTTTGAACATCTTACATCATTTTACACTATCTAACGCTTTTTCTAGATCGACATACCTAGTGAAAGTCTCTTGATTTTTCTTTAGTCTTGCTTCCATTATCAACCGCAACGTCAGAATTGCCTCTCTGGTGCCCTTACCTCTCCTAAAGCCAAACTAATCATCATGTAACAAATCCTCAATTTCCTTTTCCATTCTTCTGTACATTTCTTGTCAGCAACTTGGATGCGAGAACTGTTAAGCTGATTGTGCGATAATTCTCCCACTTGTCAGCTCTTGCAGTGTTCTGAATTATGTGGATGATATTTTTCCGAAAGTCAGATGGTATGCCCCAGACTCGTACATTCTACATGTCAACGTGAATAGTTGCTTTGTTACCACTTCCTCCAACGGTTTTAGAAATTCTGATGGAATGCTATCTATCCCTTCTGCCTTATTCGATCTTAACTCCTCCAAAGCTCTCTTAAATTCTGATTGTAAGACTGCATCCCCTATTTTTTCTAAATAATATCTCTGAATGAGTCCTAATTTCTCGTATCTTACCTTCGTGATCCTTCTGCAAAATGTAAGTTTGCTGCAGTAGAATCGTTCTGCAGTAAGCTTCAGATGCTAGTGCTCTAAATTGTCTCAATAGTGTTTCTCGAAATGAACGTCGCCTTCCTTCCATGGATTCCCATTTGAGTTCCCGAAGCATTTCCGTACTATTTGCGTGTTGTTCGAACCTACCTGTAACAAATCTAGCAGCTCGCCTCTGAATTGCTTCTACTTCGTCTTATAATCCGTCCTGGTGCACTACTCAAGAATGGCTCGCACTGGCGTTCTATTTGCGGTCTCTTTTACAGAGGAACAACACTTTCCTAACATTCTCCCAATATACCACAGTCGACCATTCGCCTTCCCCACCACAGTCCTCAAATGCTCATTCCATTTTATACCACTTTGTAACGTTACGCTAGAAATCTGAACGACGTGACTGTGTCAAGCAGGACACTACTAATGCTGTATCCAAACATTACAGGGTTATTTTTCCTGTTCGTCCGCATTAACTTACGATTTTCTACATTTAGAGTCAGCTGCCATTCATCACTCCAAATAAGTCATCTTGCTTCTTCCTATAGTCACTCAATTTAGACACCTTCCCGTACACCATAGCATGATAAGCAAACGCCGACCGCGGTGGCCGAGCGGCTCTGGGCGCTTCAGTCCGGAACCGCACGACTAATGCGGTCGGTTTGAATCCTGCCTCGGGCATGGATGTGTGTAATGTCTGTAGTTTAGTTAGGTTCAAGTAGTTTTAAGTTCTAGGGGACTGATGACCTCAGATGTTAAGTCCCATAGTGCTCAGAGCCATTTGAACCATTTGATAAGCAAACAACCTGCATACTGCTTCCCACCCTGCCTGCCAGATCATTTATGCATATAGAAAATAATTGCGGTCCTATCACACTTCCCTGGGGCATTCCTGACGGTGCACATGTCTCTGATGAACACTCGTCATCGAGGACAACATACTGATTTCTATTACGTAATAAGTCCTCGAACTATTCGCATATCTGGGAGCCTACTCCGTATGTTTGTACCTTCGTTAACAGTCTGCAGGGAAGTACAATATCGAACTCTTATCGTAAATCTGGAAATATGAAATCTGCCTGTTACCCTTCATCCACAGTTCGCATGTGAGAAAAGGGCAAGCTGAGTTTCGCATAAGCGACGCTTTCTAAAACCGTGCTGATTCGCGGTGCCTAGGAAATGTATTATATTGGAATTTCGAACATGTTCTAGAATTCTGCAGCAAACTGACGTTAATGACACTGGTCTGTAATTTTGGGGGTCCGATCTTCTTATATACAGGAGTCACCTGCATTTTTTCGAACTTGCTTGGGACTGTGTTGGGCGAAATATTCCAGATAAATTCAAGTTAAGTATGTGCCGTGGCGTGCCAGTGCCATAGAATAGTCATTGTAAAACCGAATCGGCATTCCATCCTGACTTGGCGACTTATTTATCAACTCTTTCAATTGCTTCTCGACGGCAGGGACATTTATTATTACGTCGTCCACACGGGACTGTGTGCGATGGTCAAACGACGGTATGTTTGCACGATTCTCAGGGACTCAGTATTCGAGAAGAGCGAGTTTTGAATTCCGATTGTGCTACAGGATTTCCTTCGTATTACTAACACTTCTTGAGAGAATTTTGAGATGTTTCTTTCTATGAGATCAAAGCCGATTTCCTGACGCATCTTGAATCAAGTGAGCCAGTATTTGGTTTAGTGGACGTAATGCAGATGGGACGATAAATTCTGTTTATCATCTTCTATGACCCGTGTGTACTGGTCGCAGTGAACTTCTCTCCTGAACTTTTCCCCTAGATATTTGTTCCACGATACATCTCTTTGGACTGTGTGACTTTCATTCAGTCAACTATTAAAATCAGTGAGAAAATTGCGAATTCTTTCAACGATGTTTAGTCGTTTTCAGAGGCGATTTGTGCTTTCAGTGGTAGGTAAGGCCGAGAACTTGTTACCACTGTGGTCAAATTGTCGAATGCCTGGGAGTGCCACAGATTTCTCGCCCTTTAATTATGCCCTAAAAATACTTGTTCTTGCCAATTCTGTCTAACGAGCACGTTGCGAAAGCAGCCAAAATGCTCCAAAGGAACAGGAAGAAATGTGCAAACAACAGACTTCGTCAAGCAAACGCCGTTAGGAAGCAAGGGCTTCTTAGCAACTGAACGTCACCCCATGTTTCAAGCCCTTATTTCATCCTAATCGTTCATCAAAACTCCCATTAGACGGTGACACGTTACTATATTCTTGCGCTCTCTGCCGAAACATTTAGAAACTTAACCCGCCAATGCCAAAACAAAAAAGTGTCTTTACACCTGTGAAAATGACGGTATTAAATGTAGACTGGGAAAAGCATAATACAAAAATGCAGAGACAGCGATTGACAGTGAGGACTCAGTCACTTTGTTGCTTTCCGTTAATTGTAAGCATCGGAGGGTTAAAATCTTTATAATCTTGATATGACATCTTTTGGCTCATCTCATTGAGCTTCCTGAAAGCACATGAGAGATCCGTAGAAGTCATGCCCCAAACCTCTGCTACATGGAGCTAACCGACATTTCAAAGCGTAGCCTTACGACTAGCTACAACCTGTCTTAAGAGAGAAAAACAATTACTCTACGTCAGCAGTTCTAAATACGCAGACATTCAATATTTAAATGGGTATAGGAAATACTTGAAACGCTTCCCCATTATTTTAATTCTGTAACTCATGATTGAAAACTAGGTTTTAAAATATCTGTAGAGTTGACTCCGTCTTAGAGCGTTTAACAACGGGACGTGCTAGTTATTATCTTAGTCGAAGAGAAAGTGAGTTCCCGGAATGAAGAGCACGGCTGTTGGAGTGGCGGCGAGCAGGGTGTGGCGGCCGGCTGGCTTTGACAGACGCTACTCTGCTCATTTCCTCTGCGTCGCCGCGTTTGCCACACGCCCCCGCATTGCAAGCGATGCGTGGAATTGTCTGACGACTTACCATATTTTGCATCCGCCGTAAGCTTCTTAACTTTGTCGTACTGAAACACAAACAGAAATGAAATGCTTTTAGTACTGCAGTATTGATATCTCTTGGATAGCGAAATTACGCCAGCACAAAAAATTGTGACATTTCCATTGTTATTTTGTCTGTGATGGAGCTCTCTGCACGGTGTCACTTTAATTTAGTAAATCAAATACTGTAATAGGTGACAAAATTGTTAATTCCTTCGACAAAGTTTAGTTGTTTTCAGAGGCGGCTCCTATGTTCAACATTAAGGAAGAAAAGTGTACTACATACACAAATAATTTCAGCAAATGAGACATAACGTAGCACCTCGCCAGCAGATGCACATTGCCTTCCAGCTCGGAAAAATAAATCCGGTTTATATTATTTTTCTCGCTTATTATGTGTATCCATGAGTTAACTGGATGTGTGCTTGCTGGGAGAGTGGGAGAATGGACATGATGGGCTGGGGAAGTATGGAAATGCCTGGGAAACATGAAAGACCCAGATAGCATCCGATGCCAGGTTAAAGACTGGTGACCATAAATATGAAACATTGTGAGTTTCATCCCCAGTTACGTGAAACTTGTACGTCATTTTCGCAGAAGAGTTAATGGACAACAAGAAAATTTGATTATTAATTACGATAGTAACACGAGATGTACCACGCAAGAAACTTAGTCTTGTTTGCCCCTTTAAAATCATTACCGAAATTCTTTATTTTTATTTTAGCGTCCTCCTTTTCCTTCTCATTTTTCTAGAGAGACTGGGCAGAGAAGAACGGGGTTCCAAAATGAACGTATCGTTTCCTGCAACTGACGCCATAATGGCTTTCCCGTACAAGAGAACTGACAGCGGCTTTTAAGACACTGCCTGGAATACATTGCCAGCAAGCAACAAAAACCGAGCGAGGTCGTGCTGTGGTCAACACAATGGACTTGCATTCGGGAGGACGACGCTTCAAACTCGCGTCCGGCCATCGTGATGTAAGTTTTCCGTGATTTCCCTAAACCACTTTAGGCAAATCCCGGGAAGGTATCTTTGAAAGGTCACGGCCGACTTCCTTCCCCATCCTTCCCCCGTCCGATGGGACTGATGACCTCGCTGTTTGGTCCCCTCCCCCATCTCAACCAACCAATGAAGACTGAAAAGTGGTCAGTGGCTAGGTGGGAGGCTAGAGTTAAGCATTATTTACACTTATTTAAAGTATCAGTGTAGAACTGGTTTGGTACTGTCAAACATCTCTTCCTGTGTATTCTATAATCTTTACATCTCCGCATACCAACTACACAGCACTTAAAAAATCTGTTACGCAAAAGGAGGCAGCCAGAGTGGCAACTAAAGTGGATGTTTATTTAGTCGGTGACCGGCTTCGGACTATGCTCATTTTCAAAGCAAGTTTACCAAGTAAAATTTCCGTCCAATATAACAATAAATAAAGTGGGTACATTTGTATATGGTCCCAACTAATGTTCATTATAAAAAAATTTTCGACAGACGCCGAGAACGGCTCTGCATGCAATGGGCATTTTTGATATCCTGCAAAAGGCTACTGCTTGCATTCGCTTACAACACTGCAAGCTTTCAATGAGATTAACTAGACAGCAGCTGATTGGAGGTGTGTAGTATGGTCCGACGATCGAAATTTTTGTCTTTTCATGTTATAAAAGGCACGAGCGCGTAGATGGCCCAATGAGACATATAGCCCGCAGAGAGTGTAGTTCAAATCGAAGATGGTTTTGTAAAGTTTTGGGGGTGATTTTCGTACCACGACTTGAGCTCATTCGTTCAGTTTACCGTCAACATAAACTAAGTTGTTTAGTTCTACGTTCAAGGTAATCAAGTGTTGACCTTTTTATAGTTTCATGATGAATATTCTGTAGACAGTCCTGTCGTCCAGGATTCACGGAACTGGAAGAATACATTCCTAGTCCGACGAACGAACCGGATGGACCGTAGAGTCTCCCCACCTCAATCGCACAGAAAATATCTGGGACTGTCTGAAACAGCAGATGAAACGAAGCAAGCAACATCATAGCAATTTGGTAGGTGTACGGCATCTAATTGTCAATGGATGGCTTCGGCTGGATATGGCACTCCTGAAGAAACTTGCGGACTATCTTCCTTGCCGAATTGACAAAAAAATGGCTCTGAGCACTATGGGACTCAAGTGCTGTGGTCATTAGTCCCCTAGAACTTAGAACTACTTAAACCTAACTAACCTAAGGACATCACACACATCCATGCCCGAGGCAGGATTCGAACCTGCGACCGTAGCAGTCGCACGGTTCCGGACTGCGCGCCTAGAACCGCGACACCACCGCGGCCGGCTGCCGAATTGAGACTATTGTCAAGGTTAGAGACACTGTCCATGGTAACAGGTCGTTTCCTGGGGGTGATTAATTTTTTGTCAGATGTACTTATGAGGGACCAAGATACAACGAGGGTGAGATATATTGTGCTTGATCTGTCTTTTCTGAATGCCGGTGCTGTTTTCAGTGAAGCTATGTAACCTTGCTAGGAGCTCACGTTCAGGTCATTTAAATAATTTGCTGCCAGCAATGCTTTAGATGCGGAAATGGCTATAGCTATTTTTGTAGAAGTGAGTAAAGTTTGCAGTCGTGTCGGTGAGTACGTTGTGAGGCGGCCTTTTTCCCGCGGTGGTTCTCGCTCAGTGCGTCAGAGGGCAATGCCGTAGCCGCTGGGAGCACCGCGCCGCTTTGAGGTGCTGGCCGGCTAATGGCTCCCTTTTCGCGGGACAGACTTATTTTGCCGGTGCCGGCGCCGTTATAGAAATGGCGCTTTATTGCATTACGACTATCCTTTCAACACCTCTTACGGCCCCCGATTTGATTACGGTTAATCTATTGGCTTACTGTATCACAGTCGGTAAACCCGCGTCGCCAAAGGCTGCGCCCGGGAAGAGAGTGATACGCCGGTAGGTGACAGCCATTCAGTGGCAGACGCGACCTTGCATTTATCGAGTTTTCGTGTGCATGGATGTCTCATCACATGCGGCGAAGCTTTACTGTCTGTCGGTAAGGAATGACATTTTTATTTGGCAAAATTCAAAGTAAAAATTTTTTTCTGGGTCTTCTTTGTATACAAAGTATGAGAGGGCCGACTTTCCTAAATAATCTGGCGAATCTTCTGAAAGATTGTAGATGCCTACGATCTAACATTTGTCGTTTTCGTGGTCCCCTGTCATCTAAAAGCATATCTACCGACAACAGACATTTATTGACGGCAATTTCGAAAGAGGAGAGAAACAAGCGCTTCGTAATATTTTATTGCTTTAGTTATTTTGTAAGTCCAGTGGCGATCTTCAAAGTGCATCTACAGCAAGGACCGAAGAACAGTTCGTTAACAAAAGCCCCACTGTTAATCCCTATATACCCACATAAAAACAAGTTTTGCATTACCTCGGTTCCGAGAGTTACGGAACCTGTACAGAAAATTGAAATAGAGATCAACATAAACATCATTTCCACCTTTTTTTTGCTCATGAAAACTATACGTTGCATGTTGTACCACTATACAGCGAGACCTTCACAGGTGGTGGTCGAGATTTCTGTGCACATTGGTACCTCTAATACCCAGTAGCACGTCCTCTTGCACTGATGCATGCTTGTATTCGTTGTGGCATACTATCCACAAGTTCATCAAGGCACTGTTGGTCCAGATTGTCTCTCTCCTCAACGGCAATTCGGCGTAGATCCCTCAGAGTGGTTGGTGGGTCACGTCGTCCATAAACAGCCCTATTCAATCTATCCTAAGCATGTTCGATAGGATTCACGTCTGGGGAACATGCTGGCCACTCTAGTAGAGCGATGTCGTTCTCCTGATGGAAGTCATTCAAAAGATGTGCACGATGGAGGCGCGAATTATTGTCCATGAAGACGAATGCCTCGCCAATATGCTGCCGATATGGTTGCACTACCGATCGGAGGATGGTATTCACGCATCGTACAGCCGCTACAGTGCCTTTTATGACCACCAGCAACGTACGTCGGCGCCACATAATTCCACCCCAAATCATCAGTGAACCTCCACCTTGCTGCACTCGCTGGACAGTGTGTCTAAAGCGTTCAGCCTGACCGGGTTGCCTCCAAACACGTTTCTGACGATTGTCTGGTTGAAGGCATATGCGACACTTATCGGAGAACAGAATGTGATGCCATTCCTGAGCGGTCCATTCAGCATGTTGTTGGGCCCATCTGTACCGCGCTGCATGGTGTCCTGATTGCAAAGATGGATCTCGCCATAGACGTTGGGAGTGGAGTTACGCATCATGACTTCTTTGATTCGTAACACGACTTCCTGTGGCTGCACGAAAAGCATTATTCAACATGGTGGCGTTGCTGTCAGGATTTCTCCGAGCCATAATCCTTAGGTGGCGGTCATCCACTGAAGTAGTAGCCCTTGGGTGACCTGAGCAAGACATGTCATCGGCTGTTCCTGTCTCGCTGTGCCTTGTCTATGTCCGAACAACATCGCTTTCGTTCACTCCGAGACGCCTGATCACTTAGCTTGTTGAGGGCCCTTCCTGGCACAACGTAACAATGCGGACGTGATCGAACCGCGGTATTGACCGTCTAGGCATGGTTGAACTACAGACAACAAGAGCCGTGTACCTCCTTCCTTTTGGAATGACAAACTGATCGGCTGTCGGACCCCCTCAGTCTAACACGCGCTGCTCATGCATGGTTGTTTACAGCTTTCGGCGGGTTTAGTGACGTCTCTGAACAGTCAAAGGGACTATGTCTGTGATACAATACCCACAGTC
Organism: Schistocerca gregaria; assembly: GCF_023897955.1. Taxonomy (NCBI): domain Eukaryota; kingdom Metazoa; phylum Arthropoda; class Insecta; order Orthoptera; family Acrididae; genus Schistocerca; species Schistocerca gregaria. The sequence continues at coordinate 319,886,986 of NC_064920.1, read as the reverse complement.
AACGTCTATCTTCAGGAGGTCTGGGAACCCAGGTGATGCAAAACTTTTTTTGATGTGTATATAAATGGTAACGTCCTGACTGACTGAGACTCATCATCACCCAGCCCAAACCGGTAAGGACAGAGACTTGAAATTTGGAGAGGGTGTGGATCGTATACTGTAGGCATCGTTTACCAAGGAATTGCTCGAAATTCCACTCCTATGGGTGGTGAAATAGGAGATGAAAGGCTTTTTGAAAGTGTGTCGCTATTAAGACAGTTTTGAAGCTAGAACTACGAAAATCGATTTTGGTTTTTCAGAAATAAAGAAATTCTACTACTAAGTTATAGTGGACGAAACTTTTTTTGAAAGAAATTAATCATTATTGAAGAATTATTAAACCATTTTTAACGCTGCATCTATCAAAACTATCTGAAATATCAATTAGAAATTTTAATTAAAGTATGAATTGAAATTTAACCCCCAAGGTGGTGATACAATGGACGAAATTTTTAAAGAAAATACATCATTACATTAAAAAAAATTTGAAGATAAATCTATAAAACTGGTATTTCAGTTGGAGGATGAAATTTTCTCTGGAAATATCACAACAAGAACATTAAAGGCATGATTAACAAAAACCTTAAGACTCCAGCTACTAGAATCGCTTACTGGTCACAATTACATTCGGAAAAGACCATGCTTCTAGGGCATTAATTAGCGTAAAAAATTTGGAAAGTGTTGCGATTTGTGGACAACATAAAAAGTCGATTAAATAAAAACAAAAGAATCGCTGCACGCCATACAGTCTACGCGAGTGAAGCAACGGGTGCTAAGCTATTGTCAGAGCCTCCACTGAGCTTCTTTTGGAAGGGAGAAGGAAAGCAGTAGTTTAAAAATAGAATTCATTATTTTGAAAACCGTCCCCTCACATAAGATGTACGTAACAACACGCAGAGCGTTTAAGAGACCATTTTTCTTTTTTTTTTTTTACATTCGTATATTTTTATCGCAGAATAACAGATTTATAGATCAAAACTCTTATTTGTAATATGAGAATGGTTTCTTGAATTTTTAATGCCAATTGAATTTATTTATGATTATGAGATTCCAAACGTGATTACTGAATTTACAATACATAACTTTTTAAAAGGGATGAGTTGGTGGTTTCTTTCACCTATTTTACATGTGCTACGTGTGCCTGATCAGAATACGTCCCAGTGGTTATGTTGGCTGTATCAAGATGAAATACGTGATAATATTGCTTATTTTTAATTTATTTTCTTTCTTTTTGAAAGATATATGGAAACACGTGCACAAGGGGAGGGAAAATACATTTTTCGATGGGGTTTAATGGCTCGTCATTGGGGAGCAGTAACAAAATCAATTTAAAAAAATGATGGACTGAAAATAGATCACATCATATTTCTATTTATATGAGGATCACTTATCCTCATTGGTCCAAATTCTTACAGGTCGAAGGATACGAGAATCACTGCATTACTTTATACACAAAATATAACAAAATCTACGAACTATTAAATACTATCCGCAATTGTCTAACATTTCGTTATTTCGTGCTGTGCCACATTAAAACTTAATTCTAAAGAACTTTTCGCGTATTTTCCTGAAGCGGTTGCTGGTCTCGAATCATTAATGTGCAAACATGTTAGGTAGGATATAAATATGAGTATTTTCCGAACTCTCCAATGTCGATACTTCTTGGTGTCTCTGTCCTGCCAATTCTTGGCTATTTTCGAAGTGTGCACGTTGCTGTTATAGAACATGAAATGGATGATACGCATCTCTTCGGCTAGATAAAGAAATCGAAAAGTTGACAGTAGACATTATTGTAAAACGACAGTACGTTCTTCCGTGTGCACCCTGGGCCCCAGTCAATTCTGCCACTGCAGCTGCAGTCAAACTCCAGTTATAAGCTTATCCTTCCACTCGGTGTTAAGGCAACAAGCAGTCTTGAACAGAAGAGAGTGTCTATTGGGCTTCCAAGACGGTCTACCGTTACATCCGAACATAAATCCTTTTGGACCATAGCAGTCCTTAACGTTTTTGGCACTTGAGGGATACTGGAAATAGAGTGCGGTGTAGTGGTCTGTTTTCTTGCATGTAATTCTTGCAATTTTGCAGTGATGGAAGCCAGCAGGATGGAGACGTCGGCGGAGAGTACGCGCCCAAATTGAGGATTCGTACAGCTTTTGTAGCTGACATGACTGGATTATCGATATAGACATTTAAAATAGTTCGCCGGCCGGAGTGGCCGTGCGGTTCTAGGCGCTACAGTCTGGAACCGAGAGACCTCAGAAGTTAAGTCGCATTGTGCTCAGAACCATTTGAACCATTTTTTTTAAATAGTTCGAATTTTGCCTGTTATAATTGCTTTAAGTCTTCCATCATTTTAGCGAGTACGAACACCTCCTTCGCCTTCCTTTTGATATGCGACTACCCACAGTTTCTCAGAGCCCGTTGCTTCTGCCATATGAGCAGTCTGGTCGCCACGATCACGTACACAGGATATTCGGAATTTCCGTTACAAACTTCTGGGATTTGTAGAGGAGAGTGCGTACATAATATTTTGAATAGTAACCCAGTTCCGAAAAAGTAAAATTTACTTTCTACGTCGGTTTTAATTCAAATGTGCAACGTGTCCAAGTCTGCTGAGGGAAAGAGAAAAGTCTAGGAGTTGCCTGTCCTGGTATGCAATATGGTAGACAGGACGACGTGTACAGCTTCTGGTGAGGTCATATGCAAAGTTTAATTTCCGCGGCTCATGTAGAGACAGAGGAAGATCTGCTGGCAGGAATTGTGGCCGCTGCACTATAAACTGAAAAAACACAAGATGAGACTGAGGGTGTGTAGCAGAACATGCTTCGTAGGTATAGTTCTAACAAAATTGGTGGTCGTCACATCAAACCACTGTTTTAACGCATCAGTACTGTTCTGAACGTACAGTATGCTGGGTTTTAAAAATGGCTCTGAGCACTATGGGTCTCAACATCTTAGGTCATAAGTCCCCTAGAACTTAGAACTAGTTAAACCTAACTAACCTAAGGACATCACACACACCCATGCCCGAGGCAAGATTCGAACCAGCGACCGTAGCAGCCCCGCGGTTCCGGACTGCAGCGCCAGAACCGCACGGCCACCGCGGCCGGCTGCTGGGTTCTTTTTTTCTTTGGAATAATGAAACACGCAATGTTTCAGTATTAATAGAAATAAAAATATGATTAAGTGATAAATGGATGTTTCGTTACGTTTCTTTTCGAAGTGTTACCTAATAACTGTGCTGCGTCATGCCTACTTCAAAGCCTCAAGCAGCAATGGATGAGTTAAATATCTGAATTGAAATAGTCGTAGAACATGACATGGGTTTCTATTCAAAATATTCTGTACACACTTCCCTCTGCAAGTCTAGAAGTCTGTAACAGAAATTTCCAAACACCCTGTATACAGACAATGCTGCTACCAGTTGGCTCACGTATACTGGATAATACACGGTCAGAAGAGATTTCCTTCCCGGTTTTTATTGCCCCTTCTTTAAACAGCGGTTGACACACCTCGCAATTGATAGGAAATCTGTCGCTGCAATGTCGATAGTGGCAGCCACACCTTCAGACATTTGTCGCGGAAGATTCATTCGAGGTGGCTGCATATGTTTACAAACAACAAAGAAAAATAAAATTCGACAATTTAATTTCACTCTAGGTGTCAACTTATCACTTACGGTTTTTCTGGGTAGATTGAGGAGTAAAAAAATAAACTTTTTATGTGACGAAAGTCTCGTAGATATGTAATTGCAGCGGTGCAGACTTGTAAATGATGTGCTGAGGTAAGTGCATGTGTCTATTGCGTACGGTTTTATGTTTAAACTGCCTCCACGCACACGAGCACACCACTGGCAGCTAACTTTTTAATGACTCCGTAAGGCTCTCAAAATGGCTTTGAGTTTTGCGAGCAATTTTTACAATTTCAAAAAAGCAAGCAACCAGCTCTTCTGCATTCATATCCAAACACATAAAGAAAATCACAGGCCTAAAATCGGCAGATTATTGTGATCAAAACACTGACCAATCGCAATTATCATTTTGGTATACTCTAATACGAACACGAAAGTGTACAGTGGTCATAATGCTTTACTAAACGACACCTGAACTTTATCTAATAATTATGGTAACGCTTAGCGAGAAATAATAGAAAGCCGGCAGGAGTGGCCGAGCGGTTCTAGGCGCTTCAGTCTGGAACCGCGCGACCGCTACGGTCTCGAGCACGGATGTGTGTCATGTCCTTAGGTTAGTTAGGTTTAAGTCGTTCTAAGTTCTAGGGAACTGATGACCTCAGAAGTCCCATAGTGCTCAGAGACATTTGAAATAATAGAAAAATTTCTCCACGGAATGTGAAGAGGACCAAGTATACTTAAAACCTGTCCTGATAGTCTCTCATATGAGCTCCGTGACGAGTTCCGGAGTTCAATTCATGGCTAGGTTGACCATGATCTACATACTTAAAATCTGCCATTGCAAGCTTCTGAAGTAGTTAACGCGTTAGAAAATCGCTGACTGACGAACTTGATTTTTCTACAACTTACGTGAGTTAACTCTCGTCTCCTGTAAGATGTTTCACACCGGACGTGGACGTGAACATGTTTAGCACGTAGAATTACGTTGCCGAAAGCTGAACAGTTCGCACCTTTGCAATACTTACCACGCTCACGCCTAGGTGGTCACATGGAATCTGTTTCATAAAGACAAATGTCTTCGAAATACCATATGAAAAGGGAATCTCATTATTGAATAAACCATCCTCCGTACTTGTGCCCTCTCTCGCCTATTGCTTCTTCTCTTGCACCAGATACATGGTTGAGGGCTTCACAGAAAGTATTCAGCTACTCAGAAGCCTTTACAAACATAAAATGTCTTGTAAGCACAGTGCAAACAGTGACGCGGGCTTTCCTAAAGACTCCGGCAAAACTGTCAGTCCTGAATAATCCGCTACAAGATCGGCGGGATCCGGCTGGGCTGTATAGTTCGACGGCTGGAGAACGAACGGAAACTCGTGTGTTCAACTGATCGAGCTGAGGAGCGCGCATATGCGGTTGAGCGTGTGTGAGGTGAGGCGACCTTCTCCGGTCTGAAATTCCGCGATTTAGAAGGTAACCATCGGCTGTTTGCAGATAAATTCTTACTTGTGTGTTCTCTGAAGCTGAAAATGGGAGTTTAAGTGGAAGTTATGCACTTGTTCGCCCAATTATCTACTCACTATCAATCATTATCGCATATTTCTCAGTTTCTCTCACAATTTCCAGCAATAACTATTACACTTTCCCCACCCCACATAAACCACGCCACCACAACTCATTATATATAAACCAAGGCTACTGTCATAACGAACAGCAGCAAATAAACAGTAACGCACTTGTCACTTCTATGTTTGCATATGATGATTTTTCCTTGTGGTGTCACCGCCAGACACCACACTTGCTAGGTGGTAGCCTTTAAATCGGCAGCGGTCCGGTAGTATACGTCGGACCCGCGTGTCGCCACTATCAGTTATTGCAGACCGAGCGCCGCCACACGGCAGGTCTAGAGAGACTTCATAGCACTCGCCCCAGTTGTACAGCCGACTTTGCTAGCGATGGTTCAATGACAAAATACGCTCTATTTACCGAGACGATTGTTAGCATAGCCTTCAGATACGTTATTTGCTACGACCTAGCAAGGCGCCATTATCAGTTACTACTGATATTGTGAATCATGTAATGTCAAGAGCGACGTTCACCATTAATGGATTAAAGTTAAGTATTCCACCAGCTACGTCCGTTTTTCTGAAGTCTAATTTCCTTGTCCTGTTCCAGACCTCACGCCAGCCTGCGTGAGCTAGAAAGCGTGCCTTTCGGCCTCCTCTAGTAACACGGTGTTGGCGCTCCTGCCAACCACAACATTCCTAACTTGCATTTTTCTTTTTTGTAATAGTGTTAAAATAAAAAATAATGCTATGTGATTAAATGCACATTTTGCATCCCCATATAGAACCTTATAAATGGCTTAACACGTTTCAAGTATCATTTTCCTGAGGTAATACGATAGTGTTAAACTTCATGTTATCCAAATCTCTCCCCCATAGCTACGAAACATATTACTGCTGTAAGTCGTACACGAGGAGGGACTGCCTTTCTTATCGTATTACTTCTCTCAGTTAATAGTACCACCAACGACAAGTACAAAGTACGTACTTCCGACCGTTTTAAGATGGGGTAAGCCCGGTACAAACCACCAAAGGCAGTGTGCATGCTATATAAGTTTCTTTGTCATCACAACCGTGTGCGGGTCTGGTGGAAGTTGCTCGGATATTACGCAAATTGTAGCCGATATACTGAGGTGAGTACATGTTTCCTTCTGCCACAGTTTTTCCTTGTGTTCATGTATTGTATATTAAATTAGTTTCAAATGCTTAAATCAGCCATTCTTAGTATAAAAGAAGTCATAAGCGTTACTGTAGCAGAGAGTAAGACTTTTTTCGGCCGTAGTAGCCTTGAGGTATCGCGTGTCTGACGCTTGGAAGAGCTGCAGCCCAGCAATCCGGTGGAGATGCCTCATTGCTTTCAGATTTTACAAGTGATCTGAAAACATTCCATGCTATTAAAAAAAAAGTTAACCGGTGTTACCTCATGATTTTATAAATACACTAGTTATATTATTTCTTGCATACACTCCATTGTGGCAGCATACAATTCTATTATTTACAGAAATATACAAATATTTATGACATTCCTACTCAATACATGTCCGCCCCCGGTAGCTGAGTGGTCAGCGCGACTCCGCTCAGGGACTGAGTGTTGTGTTGTCCTAATCATCATCATTTCATCCCATCGACGCACAAGTCGCCGAAGTAGCATCAAATTGAAAGGCTTGCAACAGGCGAGCGGTCTACCAGACGGGTGGCCCTAGTCACAATACATTATATTATATATACTCAATAGATATGGAAGGGCACTGCCAAGAGAGGTCAGTGGACAGAGGAAAATTCAAGAGAAGCTGTAGAAAGGTTGAAAGCAAAGAACATACTATTCGGGGAAGCAGAAAGGCCGGTCGCGGTGGTCTCGCGGTTCTAGGCGCTCAATCCGGAACCGGGCGACTCCTACGGTCGCAGGTTCGAATCTTGCCTCGGGCATGGATGTGTGTGATGTCCTTAGGTTAGTTAGGTTTAAGTAGTTCTAAGTTCTAGGGGATTGATGACCACAGATGCTAAGTCCCATAGTGCTCAGAGCCATTTGAACCATTTGAAGCAGAAAGGCATTATGATACTCCGGAACGAACCTTAAAAGAGGAATGGAGTCCGGCAATGTGGAAAAAGGTGCACTGGGTCCAACAGCTACAACTATTTGAATAATCACTTAAGTCAAATTAATAACCAGTAATACTTTTAAATTTTATTTAATCAAAATAAATATTCATGATATTTAAAAAATATTATCTGCTAAGATAATGCAGGAGTAGGTTTAATAATGAATAAAAAAATAGGAGTGCGGGTAAGCTACTACAAACAGCATAGTGAACGCATTATTGTGGCCAAGATAGACACAAAGCCCATGCCTACTACAGTAGTACAAGTTTATATGCCAACTAGCTCTGCAGATGATGAAGAAATTGATGAAATGTATGAGGAGATAAAAGAAATTATTCAGGTAGTGAAGGGAGACGAAAATTTAATAGTCATGGGTGACTGGAATTCGTCAGTAGGAAAAGGGAGAGAAGGAAACATAGTAGGTGATTATGGATTGGGGCTAAGAAATGAAAGAGGAAGCAGTCTGGTAGAATTTTGCACAGAGCGTAACTTAATCATAGCTAACACTTGGTTCAATAATCATAAAAGAAGGTTGTATACATGGAAGAATCCTGGAGATACTAAAAGGTATCAGATAGATTATATAATGGTAACACAGAGATTTAGGAATCAGGTTTTAAATTGTAGGACATTTCCAGGGGCAGATGTGGACTCTGACCACATCTATTGGTTATGACCTGTAGGTTAAAACTGAAGAAACTGCAAAAAGGTGGGAATTTAAGGACATGGGATCTGGATAAGCTGAAAGAACCAGAGGTTGTACAGAGTTTCAAGGAGAGCATAAGGGAACAATTGACAGGAATGGGGGAAAGAAGTACAGTAGAAGAAGAATGGGTAGCTCTGAGGGATGAAGTAGTGAAGGCAGCAGAGGATTAAGTAGGTAAAAAGACGAGGACTGCAGGAAATCCTTGGGTAACAGAAGAAATATTGAATTTAATTGATGAAAGGAGAAAATATAAAAATGCAGTAAATGAAGCAGGCAAAAAGGAATACAAACGTCTCAAAAATGAGATTGACAGGAAGTGCAAAATGGCTAAGCAGGGATGGCTAGAGGACAAATGTAAGGATGTAGAAGCTTACATCACTAGGGGTAAGATAGATACTGCCTACAGGAAAATTAAAGAGACCTTTGGAGAGAAGAGAACCACGTGTATGAATATCAAGAGCTCAGATGGCAACCCAGCTCTAAGCAAAGAAGGGAAAGCAGAAAGGTGGAAGGAGTATATAGAAGGTTTATACAAGGGCGATGTACTTGAGGACAATATTATGGAAATGGAAGAGGATGTAAATGAAGACGAAATGGGAGATACGATACTGCGTGAAGAGTTTGACAGAGCACTGAAAGACCTGAGGCGAAACAAGGCCCCCGGAGTAGACAATATTCCATTAGAACTACTGACGGCCTTGGGAGAGCCAGTCCTGACAAAACTCTACCATCTGGTGAGCAAGATGTATGAGACAGGTGAAATACCCTCAGACTTCAAGAAGAACATAATAATTCCAATCCCAAAGAAAGCACGTGCTGACAGATGTGAAAATTACCGAACTATCAGTTTAATAAGTCACAGCTGCAAAATACTAAGGCGAATTCTTTACAGACGATGGAAAAAATGGTAGATGCGGACCTCGGGAGGATCAGTTTGGATTCCGTAGAAATATTGGAACACGTGAGGCAATACTGACCTTACGACTTATCTCAGAAGAAAGATTAAGAAAAGGGAAATCTACGTTTCTAGCATTTGTAGACTTAGAGAAACCTTTTGACAATGTTGACTGGAATACTCTCTTTCAAATTCTGAAGGTGGCAGGGGTAAAATACAGGGAGCGAAAGGCTATTTACAATTTGTACAGGACCCAGATGGCAGTCATAAGAGTCGAGGGGCATGAAAGGGTAGCAGTGGTTGGGAAAGGAGTGAGACAGGGTTGTAGCCTCTCCCCGATGTTATTCAATCTGTATATTGAGCAAGCAGTAAAGGAAACAAAAGAAAAATTTGGAGTAGGTATTAAAATTCATGGAGAAGAAGTAAAAACTTTGAGGTTCGCCGATGACATTGTAATTCTGTCAGAGACAGCAAAGGACTTGGAAGAGCAGTTGAACGGAATGGACAGTGTCTTGAAAGGGGGATATAAGATTAACATCAGCAAACGCAAAACGAGGATAATGGAATGTAGTCAAATTAAATCGGGTGATGCTGAGGGAATTAGATTAGGAAATGAGACACTTAAAGTAGTAAAGGAGTTTTGCTATTTGGGGAGCAAAATAACTGATGATGGTCGAAGTAGAGAGGATATAAAATGTAGACTGGCAATGGCAAGAAAAGCGTTTATGAAGAAGAGAAATTTGTTAACATCGAATATAGATTTATGTATCAGGAAGACTTTTTTGAAAATATTTGTTTGGAGTGTAGCCATGTATGGAGGTGAAACATGGACGATAACTAGTTTGGACAAGAAGAGAATAGAAGCTTTCGAAATGTGGTGCTACAGAAGAATGCTGAAGATTAGATGGGTAGATCACGCAACTAATGAGGAGGTATTGAATAGGATTGGGGAGAAGAGAAGTTTGTGGCACAACTTGACTAGAAGAAGGGATCGGTTGGTAGGACTTGTTCAGAGGCATCAAGGGATCACAAATTTAGCATTTGAGGGCAGCGTGGAGGGTAAAAATCGTAGAGGGAGACCAAGAGATGACTACACTAAGCAGATTCAGAAGGATGTAGGTTGCAGTAGGTACTGGGAGATGAAGAGGCTTGCACAGGACAGAGTGGCATGGAGAGCTGCATCAAACCAGTCTCAGGACTGAAGACAACAACAACAAGATATATTTATTTCCATTTCCTTTCACAAACTTAGATTTATTTGGACCACGAAATGAGAAGAAAGTGGCTGCCCATACTAAGGCTGTTGGAGCAGCTGGGTTTGCGCCTGACAGGTTGACGGCGAGAAAGGTTGCATACAAATGGCAAAGGAAATGAGACTACCAAACAAATTCATCAACGAATGTGAAACTGCGGGATACGACTGGTTAAATTCTTTCCTACCTAAAAATCCAGAACTGAGTGTACGCCAGTCTGAGGGTCTTTCCTAGAAAGACCGGTGGGAATAAGTAAGGAGATTATTGTGAAGTATTGGCAGAAGAAGTGCGGAAGGAAAATGATTTATTTTTAACATGGAGGACTCCGGAATGTCGGCAAACGTCCAACTTCGTTCTCTTCCTATACTAACATCAGAAGAGAAATGCGAAAATGTGACTGTTCTGGGTTGTAATGCTGACAGGCCAGTTTATGCCTCCTGTTCTAACATTTAAGGGGGGAAATAAGAAAGCGGAGTTTGCTGATGGCTTGCCTCCAGGTTCCGACGTTTACATGAACCCAACGTCATCGTACATTCGTGCAGACTTGTTTTAAATGTGGTTCACTCATCATTTCCTGAAACACTAGCCATCGGGAAATGCCTTTCTCATTTTAGACGGACACGCCTCTCACAGCAGTTCTCCGCAGTTGCTTCAGACAGCTGTTGGCACCGATGTGGTAATGATCTGTCTACTTAGTCACAGCACCCATGCCTTGCAGCCACTGGACGCGTCATTTTTCGGGCCCCTAAAAGCATATTTCTGAAAGAAGCTACAGCATGGGTTGCGCAAAACAGACACAGGAAAAATCACTCAGTATCAAAGGAGTCAACTATTCGGTGCAGCTTGATTTAAGCCACGTCAGTAGGAATAGCGCTTAAGTGTCTTGGAAGCCACGCACATTTATACCTGTAACTTAAACCGAGTACCTGAACACTTCTTCTCAATGTCAGACACAAATGAATCATCACCATCAGCATCAATAGAACAAAGTTTCAGTTCTATGGACCCCTCACTTACTCCTGCTGGTTCTTCCCAGAACTCTTCACAACCTTCCACATCTAGTACGTCACCTGATAAAATGACCATCAATGAAACTTCTCCGGAAAATACGCTCATTACCAAAACTACCCAAATGAACGTAAGACGGAAGCTCAATCCGAAGCACTTTCTGACGGATCCGGCAAGGAGAGAAGCGTGAAAAACAAAGGCAAAACGAAATTAAGGAAAGAAAACCAAACGTAAAGTTGAAAACAGTATCATCCGTCACTGCACGAGGTAGGACACGACCAGCTAAGAGAACTATCGCAGAACCTGGAAATTATACAATAAATTCAGAAACCAACCGCTGCTCTGAATGTTGGGAAAATATGGCTGGATCCGGTCTGTAAGTTGCAACCAGTGGCTCCACAAAACACGCTAGAGAACAAAGCCTGAAGAAACAGTCTATGTAAATTAATACCTTCTGCCCTGTAAGTGGAAATTAAAATATTAATTAAATTAATATTGTAAATTATTACTACTCAGCTGTATGCTCATAATTTTCTCCTTATATGTTATAACGCTCGGTTATATAAAAGTTGAAGAAATCGGATTAAATTTGATTTTTTTATTAATTATTTTACTGCGGCAGCTCTCCCGAGAAGAGTTGGCATCTGTACCGGCTTTCAGGGAGAGTCGCCGCTCATGAAAAAATTCCTTTGCTGCATCTTTTCTCAGTACATCATTAGCTATGTTAACAGAATATTGCGATATTGAAATCTTATGCTTTTGTTATTAACTACTGCAATTTTTTAATGGGCTCAAATGGCTCTGAGCACTATGGGATTTAACTTCTGAGGTCATCAGTCCCCTTAGAACTTAGAACTACTTAAACCTAACTAACCTAAGGACAGCACACACATCCATGCCCGAGGCAGGATTCGAACCTGCGACCGTAGCGGCCGCGCAGTTCCAGACTGAAGCGCCTAGAACCGCTCGGCCACCACGGCCGGCGCAATTTTTTATTTTGTTAATAACTTTTACAAATTTCTTCTGTCTCAGATTATGAAGAATTAAAATTGGAACATTTGTCTGCCACAATGTGTGTCATAGTGACAGCTATAGATCCATTGACTGCATATCTGGGCCTTTATTTCTTTATCTCTTCTCTCAAACGGCGCAGAAGGGTGCAATAGTATGATACGTTGATAGTTACGCCCTTTTGTATGTAATCCATCATTCTGCATCACAGAAGACTGATGCTGTCACCTTACCGGCTGATTTTTGCACCCGAGATTTTTTGGGGTAGGGGATGAAGGACGTTTCCATTGCCGCGATTGTTATTTTGTCTCGTGATAAAAGTGGTGAACACGCGTTTCGTCCATTGTCACATACCTTGCAACAAAGCCTACTTCATCCGCTTCAAATTGGCGGACGATTTCTTCACAACACTGCACACGCTCCCGTCTCTGTTTTGCATTCAAGTCTTTCGGGATCCACCGAGATGAAACTTTCCAATTCCCAAAACATCCACAACAATGTCACGAGCTGTGGTTTCAATGTGCTGCAACGTTGTTCGACGATCCTGTAATACCGTATCGTGAATTGCAGTTTCTTCCACGTTTGAAAGCGGGCACCCAAATTTTCACTGTTGCACAGTCCTTAAGTGTACTCCACATTTCCTCCACAATTTCTGTGGGCATCATCCCCTTCAAATGAAGATACTCAATCACATCACAGTTCTAAATTGTCTTGATTTCGTAAGTTTGCTTACACTACTATAAAAAATGCATCCCAGGGGCAAAACCAACGAAGCTTGAGCCGCGAAGTTTGACTTCCATACTCAAAAAAGGGTCACCATAAAAGTAGGTGGCGGTGTTTGTGCGAGACATTACGGTAATATGTCGGGCTGGAAACTCTCCAATCACCCCTTATACACGTAGTATACTGGAATAATAGGGGGGCGACAAAATTGTCTACTATCGAATGAGGAATTAGGATACATGAACGACGTAAAAGAAAGTCTTGTGTAGCAATGCCGAACGCGTTCTACTACATTTACATAGATACTCTGCAAATCACATTTAAGTGCTTGGCAGAGGGTTCATCGAACCACCTTTACAATTCATAGCGCGCGGAAAGAACGGAAGCCTATATCTTTTCGTACGAGCTCTGATTTCCCGTATTTTATCGTGGCGTCGTTTCTCCCTGTGTAGGTCCGTATCAACAAAATATTATCGCATTCAGAGCAGAAAGTTGGTGACTGGAATTTCGTCAGAAGATTCCGTCGCAACGAACGAAAAACGCCTTTGTTTTAATGATATCCAGCCCAAATCCTGTGTCATTTCAGCGACACTCTCTTCAATATTTCGCGATAATACAAAACGTGCAAACCTTCTATGAATTTTTTCGATGTACTCTGTCAGTGCCGGCCGCGGTGGCCGAGCGGTTCTAGGCGCTTCAGTCCGGAACCGCGCGACTGCTACGGACGCAGGTTCGAATCCTCCTCGGGCATGGATGTGTGTGATGTCCTTAGGTTAGTTAGGTTTAAGTAGTTCTAAGTCTAGGGGACTGATGACCTCAGATGTTAAGTCCCATAGTGCTTGGCCAGTTCTGTCTGGTAAGGATTCCACACCGCGCAGCAACATTGGATATAGCGCCTGACAAGGTCTGCTGCAGGAAGGATTCAGTAAGAGGGATACCAGAATGAGATTTTCACTCTGCAGCGGAGTGTGCACTGATATGATTTCAAGAGGGATACCGTTTGGTTATTGGAAGGCCAGGAAGCAGCTTCCAATCTGGGTTTCTGTAGATTCCCAGGAGGCATTCCAGTTGGCACATGAGTAATCTTGGATAACTCTTGGATGGAGATTGTAAGTGACTGAATGGGGATGACGTGTATAGGAGATGGCGAAGAGTAGAAGTAGGTGGTCACTTCCAGTTGGATCAAGGACTTCTGCAATAAGGCGTCCAAGGAGATTGGGAAATGCTTGGACAACATCATGTGTGGTGTTGCTTTCAAGATGGGTGTGGTGTGGGATTGGAAATATGTCACCTTGCAGAGAGTCTGTAAACTGACGCCACCACTGGAGTTCTGTGGGGGACCTACTGTGGAAGCTGAGGTCATTGGCAATAATATAGATTGAAAAGGTATGGTCTGTGCTGGTGAGAAAGTCATATGGGATGTGGTCATGACGTCAAATGTAGATGGTTGCACAGGTAATGGTTACGGTTTGGAAAAAGAGGATAAGGATAAGGTGTTTGGTGGGAGTATTGTATAAGGATTGTGGCTAAACAAGGGTGTTCTTGTGGTGGCCAATTGCAACTCCACCACTGTCCTAGGGGAAGGGAGTTATCTGTGTGATGGGAGATACAGGATGAGGTTCAGATAGTATGATAGGTTTGCAGGAACATTTAATTAAGAATAAAACTAAGGACGTTGTGTTGGGACAGAGTATGCATCAAAAGACGTTTATTGGAGGGTAGGGAGCAGATGTTGTTCTACAGTATTCCTGTGTTGGTGAGGACTAGATGGAGCTTAGAATAGGGTGTCGAAACAGGTAAAGAGGAGTGAACCTGGCTGTGAGAGTAGGTGTCTTGGGTGTTGGGATGGAAGATGGAGCTGGTAGCGAGCGAAATCTGTTGAACGATGTGTGGATTTGGCATGGATGAGTATTTTGGAGGATGATTGTCATGAATTTTATTTTATCTGCAGGAGAGGGGTCTGGGCAGGGGGAATTGTTGGGATACATGAGGATAACAAAGGGACTGTTTAGGACAGTAAGTTTTGGTTTAGCTGTTTTGGTTTCTTTGTACACTATTTTATGGGCCAAAATGGATGAAGTTATATGTTGCTATAGCATACGACTTTTGTCTGTATATTCTGCGTGTGGCACTGCTGCTGTTTACTGTTCACTGGTTTTAAACGCCCTGATGTTTTTGGAAAATTTTTAAATAGCTTAACTGTGGTAGTTGACTTGTACTTTTATTGTATTAACTGTTTTATCCTTGATGATTGGAAGTTTTAATAAAGAAGTTTCCTACATTCTGATTATCATCCCCAACATGAAGTTTCCTTGTGGGAGCCACGAAAGTAGGCTATCAGTTATGTGTATGTTCTGTCACTGTTCATTAGTAAACTTGATTTTGTTATACATGTATGTATAATCTTTACATGATTTATATGCTATTTTGGAAAATACTCTTTTGTCTGTCTGGTACACGTATCCTGGTACGATATGCTCTGTATCTCGTTATAAGCACTCAATAATTTTTGTGACAGTTGGGGTAACATCGAACTCAAAAAGATATTATGTTATTATAATTAGCAAAAACAGACAAAATTCTGGTGGAAAAAATTACTTTTCAGCATTACGATTGTCAGAGGCGCTGTTACAGACATCACTCTCCAATACATTCTAAAACGTGATTCAAAAAGGATATTTTTGGCACAATGCAGAACTGTGGAAATTTGAAGCAGCATGGAGAAATTCCTCAATTCATTGCCTCCTTGCTCAGGTAAACTCATCAACTGGTGTCAGTGGAACAATGAGAAGAGAAAGTGTGCAGGAAGGTTCTACAGATGAGGTTACCACAATTTTAGAGAACAAATTACCAAAGTTTCTTCCTGACTGTTTTCGCCGGCCGCAGTGGCTTAGCGGTTCTAGGCGCTTCAGTCCGGAATAGCGCGACTACTACGGTCGCAGGTTCGAATCCTGCCTCGGGCATGGATGTGTGTGATGTCTTTAGGTTAGTTAGGTTTAAGTAGTTCTAAGTTCTAGGGGACTGATGACCTCAGATTTTAAGTTCCATAGTGCTCAGAGCCATTTGAACAATTTTTTGACTGTTTTATCAGTTTTAACCAATAATCCTTCTTTGAAAAGAAAAGTTCAAAATGGTTCTTATAGTATCTGTGCTCTAGATTTATGTCATAGAAAAGTTCACTACTGATTATCAGGATGAGGTGCAGAGCGCAACTGCAGTAATTAACAAATCACTATTTGCATAAGATCAGCTTACACAGTTACCAGTCCAATTTCATATGCTATTATACCTGATTATCTGCAGCACAAGCTAGCTGTTCATGTTTCTGATAAGAAAAATACTTCCGAACATAAAAAATAAATTTCCTAAGCTTAAAGTGAAGGAATTATTTTCTCTTGGAGCTGATTAACATTTAAAACAGTGGTACACGTCAGTTAACATAACTTTCAGCAAAGAATATTGTGGTATTGTGTTGAATTGGCATTTCTTTCGTACATCCCATGTAAAGGATCTGCTGACGGTGATAATGGAATGCTGAAGCAACATCTGTGGAAGTGTTTGAAACGTAGAAAAGCTCACATTACTGGTGGCACATCTTATTGTGCGATGTGAGAAATACATAACTGACAAAATTAATTGGTTCAAATGGCTCTGAGCACTATGGGACTTAACTTCTGAGGTCATCAGTCCTCTAGAACTTAGAACTACTTAAACCTAACTAACCTAAGGACATCACACACATCCATGCCCGAGGCAGGATTCGAACCTGCGACCGTAGCGGTCGCGTAGTTCCAGACTGTAGCGCCTAGAACCGCTCGGCCACCCAGGCCGGCCAAAATTAATTATTGGAAGTTCCAGCAGATAAGCTAAAAAAACCAGCTAATTAGTTACAACAGCTTTGGAGCGCTATCAGATCTCTTCCTAACACTCATAAAATCCGCAGTGAGCAAACCGTTGGGAAACAATAGTTGAAATAGATCTGTTGTCTGAGGAAGACGGTACACACTTCCATTTCAGACCTATCGAAGACCAGAATGTTCAAGAAGGAAACCTCATTGCTTCTTTCATAAGCAGTTGAATGGTAACTTTCCACTGTCTTTTGGTCAGCAGGTTATAGTTAAAAACTGAATGACGACATCTGCATTAATTTGTCGGAAAAGTTGGCAGTAAAGAGTGTGAAAAAAGTTTTGTTAAATTTTTTAAGAGTGCACAGAATAAATTTGCATAGCCAGAAAAGGATGATATTAGTGAAGTTGACATTTCCCAATAAAAAGCCGATCAGTGATTCACAGGAAAGATTAATTTCCGCTAAAATGAAATTAAATTTTTAATTGAATTTTTTCTTTGTTATCTGAATACTCTTCCTTATTCATAAATATGTCATTACACGATGATTTCAACATTGTTAGATATTATATGAATGTGTGTTCTTTCAGTCATGTCCGAAAGAACAGACACCGCGCATTCATGTACCTGGTTTGCTTGGTGGGCAGTGAATCCATGAACGTCTGTGCAGATGCACATTAAGTTCGACCTCCAGCGGGAATATAAGATTAGTGAGCATGAAGGACATGGATGGGGGACTATGGATAGGCGACGCTAGGTGGCAGTGTGGGTCAGGCAGGGAGCATGCCGAGATAGTCCCATCAACTGCGATGAACACCGCGTCCAGGCGCCACAGTGGTTAACGCAAATGTCTAGTGAGCAGGAGATCCTGGGTTCGAGTCCTAGTCAAGCACACATTTACACTCATCACCGCTGACTTCGTAAAAAGTTCTCATGTAGCTGATATGATTAGTTTCTTCCCTTTCCTTTCACCGCCCCCCCCCCCCCCCCCCATTCAACTTCAGTTTAAACAACTATCACATATACAATTTCAGTCCTTCATTATAAGTTAAATGAATGTGTTACACCTGTAACAGCAAAACGTTACATCCGTAACATTCACTTGTCTTATTTTTTATTAGTTTCGCTAAATTTATTTAATGTCCGATGTATTTTCATGACTACCGTTCTTGTGTTTTATGTAAATAATACAAGGTTCTCTCTGTACTGACGAATCCCTCAGATATTACGAGAATTTCAAATACATGCGCCTTAACTTCAGTTTGCTCAGTTACGTCTGTAACACAACCATTTTAAGTTTTAGCGGCAAATGAATACAGTTTGCTTAATGAAACACTGGCTGTATCTTGTTCATATCAAAGTCCATCTACAAAAAATTAGTAAAATTTTCGGTTTTATTTTCATGTTAATACTTCACTTTCAACTGCACAACGGAGGAATCATCCACTGAGTGTTTTTACAACAGAAACATTAACATAAGCTACCTACAGCGTTATTTTGTACAGTTTCTACTACAATAAAAGTGTAAAAACGAGCGGTTAGAGGAAAAAAGTAAAGTCCAGACTAGGGGATACTTACGTCGATGTCCTCTCCTATAAGCGACCGTGCTACCTGCTGGCATAGCAGCTTCATTTTAATTGACGTCTGGAACAAGAAAAATGCACAATAACTAACGTGCCTGTAGCGTTGAACTGCGTACGTTATATTTCGAATGGACACCATTTTTGTAATATTTCTAGTCAATGTAAGAGACTATCAATTGAAGAGGACCACACAACGTGATAAGTTAAGAATGTTCTAAAATGATACGTGTCAAGTGCAATATGCATATAAATGACTTGTGAACTACAGTATACGTACCATACGCGCCAACGTATTTATTTCTGCAAGAATCCAATCTGGGCAGTCCAGATCTCCGCAGAACCGGAACCTCTGAAAAGGAAGTGTCTCTTTACTTTCTTCAATAAATACAACAATAATGTTAAGGCAGCTGTAGTTAGGAATAAACATATGGCTACTGCATTTGCATATCAGCATGAGTGACATGAGGAAGAAAAAAGAATAACAGTTCAAATTTGTTGAGTTGGATTGTCAAATGTTATAGTAATTTCAGTGCTTTCCATTGTTAATGTCTACCATTAGTAGAGCAAGGATTTTTGTGGAATTACATCCGCTCCCATGCACGTGAGAAGCGTAAATGTTCATGGATTGTCAGCGCAGAGATACTTCATTTTATTCTTACGTATTTTAATATATTTCAGTAGATTACGTGTTTATAGGTATTTCAACTTTACGCTACATAAAATCACATATGACTGCTTTTTTACTTTTTCCCCACACACTCAGCAGGCCGCTCCCTTAGAAAACTATCCGAATCCGACATACCATAAACATTTAAGACAAAAAGTAAATTTTCTTTACAAATCATGTAGTAATGCAATAAAACATGGTTACCTGCACATTTGAGTCGGGTTATGAAGAATGCGATTCTGATTTTTTCTAAGATTTGGAATTTCATGCACTGCCGAGATTGGCAGTTGTGCAAAACAAAGACTAGCGGTCCGGATTTTTCCGACTACTACCTATTTCTACCAATTCAGAACTAGGGCATGTGTGAGCCACGAAGTCCGCCTAATCGTACTTCCTAAGAGTTCACGACTGTGTGTTCACGACGCCCCTGTTGCTTCAGTATATCCTCTAAGTGAAAAGCTTGGGTTAGGACAGACGACGCTTTCAGTTTTGATGGGCAGGCTGCTCTATGTCGCGCATGCACTAAGCGGATCCAGAATGAAATTTTTACTCTGCAGCGGAGTATGCGCTAAAATGAAACTTCCTGGCAAATTAAAACTGTGGGCCGGATCGAGACTCGAACTCGAACCCTTGCCTTTGGCTGGCAATGCTCTACCGACTGAGCTACCCAAACACGACTCAGGACCCGTCCTCACAGCTTTAATTCCGCCAGTACATCGTCTCCTACCATCCAAACTTCACAGAAGCTCTCCTGCGAGTCTTGTAGAACTAGCACTCTTGGAAGAAAGAACATTGCAGAGAGATGGCTAAGCTAATTCTACAAGATTCGCAGGAGAGCTTCTGTGAAGTTAGGAAGGTAGGAGACGAGGTACTGGAAGAATTAAAGCTGTGAGGACGGGTCGTGAGTCAAGCTAGCGACAGATCCATTATGCTCTAAGCAACGTTCAATGGGCATCCATGGGTCCAGTAGAGTTCGTGCAAGGCACCATTACAGCCTAGGAGTATCTTACACTGGTTGTAAACCACGTACATCCCTTCATGATGATCATGTTTTCCGACAGCAGTGGCATTTGTCAAGAAGGTAATGCGCCGTGTCAAGGCTAGGAGTGTGATGGAATGGTTCGAGGAATACAGTGGCGAGTTCCAGTTGATGTGATGGCCTCACAAATCGCCAGATCTGAACTCGATCGAACACATTTGGGATGTGGTTGAACGTGGCGTCAGAGCCCATCGCCCCATTTCCGGAATTTACGGGGCAGATTATTTGTCTCTGCAGTTGTGGTGCTAATTCCCTCCAACAACTTATGAACGCCTCATTGGTTCCATGTCACGACGCGTCGCCGCTGTTATCCTGGCAAAGGTGACATACCGGCTATTAAGTAGTTGGTCATAGTGTTCTCGCTCATCAGTGTATGTTTTATAGGCTCCGAAAAATGAACATCCAGAGGCTGAATTTGTCTAGTGATTCCAGGCGGTATGAATTTCAATGTCACACACTTATCAGGAGTGATATTTTGCTCTAAAGGAGTATTATTTTTATACACAAACCAAGAATCAAGTAAAAGCAAGTTATTGAGATCAGCTAGTAGCCAAACCAGTGTTCATACCATAGTTTTAGTTCTCCATTTTTCCACTCTTGCTTGCTGTGACGTAAATATTCCCTACTGCCTTTGCAAGGTCACGCCCACTAGAAAACCGAGAGATGTAGCGCAGTGGTTAGCACACTGGACTCGCTTACGGGAAGAATAGGGTTCAAACCCGCGTCTGGCCATCGTGATTTAAGTTTTCCGTGGGGTCCCTACACCGATTTAGGATGGTTCCTATGAAAGGGCACGGCCGAATTCCTTCCCCATCCTTCCCTAATCCGAGTTTCTGCTCCGTCTCTAATGACCTCATTGTTGACAGGACGTTGAAAACTAGTGTCCATGTCCTCCTCCTCTCACTAGGAGTTCAATTTCGCTGAGTGATGCTATCCCTCGTTGTAACAGTAGGAGAGCATATTTCGGAGGTAAGTTAATGAGCAACACATTTTTAGTTGAGTTCGTGAACTTCTGCATCCATATGGTGGCTTTTTTCATATGTTTTTAAAGATGTATTAGTACAGTATGATACTACACATCATTTATAACCAATTTGCTGAAAAGTAAATTCCAAAACAACACCACTGTGAATTAGTATTATGACAGTAGGAGCAGCCAGTGACGTCACAGGCATCACATGACTCGAATGGAGAGTTTTATGGGCTTTCATATTATTTGAATTTCATTTCCGTTTTTATAAAAGAATACTCAAATTCAAGAGGAAAAAGGCATGTTAGGAGCATAAAATGATGTAATTAAGCATTTAAGACAATTTCCCAAACACAGTCAAATACTCCATTCTGTAGCACTGTTTGAAGTTATGCAACCATAAACTGCTTCCCTTGAAATCTATGCCTCGCGCTGTTTGACGTCACTATCATCATGCACGGTCTGTAAATTGTACCGAGAATCCTTGAAACGCGCAAAGACAATTTTTTGTGACAGGAGCCCCTTGTCCTCCCTTGAATATCCGTAGTTTTTCTTATGCACTACACGGTCATATTGCAGCAGAATTATTCGAAATCTGTTCATAATGGTTTTCTTACTAAGCTGCGGATGATCTTCCACGTACGTAACTACACTCCTGGAAATTGAAATAAGAACATCGTGAAAATTCATTGTCCCAGGAAGGGGAAACTTTATTGACACATTCCTGGGGTCAGATACATCACATGATCACACTGACAGAACAACAGGCACATAGACACAGGCAACAGAGCATGCACAATGTCGGCACTAGTACAGTGCACCTTTCGCAGCAATGCAGGCTGCTATTCTCCCATGGAGACGATCGTAGAGATGGTGGATGTAGTCCTCTGGAACGGCTTGCCATGCCATTTCCACCTGGCGCCTCAGTTGGACCAGCGTTCGTGCTGGACGTGCAGACCGCGTGAGACGACGCTTCATCCAGTCCCAAACATGCTCAATGGGGGACAGATCCGGAGATCTTGCTGGCCAGAGTAGTTGACTTACACCTTCTAGAGCACGTTGGGTGGCACGGGATACATGCGGACGTGCATTGTCCTGTTGGAACAGCAAGTTCCCTTGCCGGTCTAGGAATGGTAGAACGATGGGTTCGATGACGGTTTGGATGTACCGTGCACTGTTCAGTGTCCTCTCAACGATTACCAGAGGTGTACGGCCACTGTAGGAGATCGCTCCCCACACCATGATGCTGGATGTTGGCTCTGTGTGCCTCGGTCGTATGCAGTCCTGATTGTGGCGCTCACCTGCACGGCGCCAAACATGCATACGACCATCATTGGCACCAAGGCAGAAGCGACTCTCATCGCTGAAGACGACACGTCTCCATTCGTCCCTCCATTCACGCCTGTCGCGACACCACTGGAGGCGGGCTGCATGATGTTGGGGCGTGAGCGGAAGACGGCCTAACGGTGTGCGGGACCGTAGCCCAGCTTCATGGAGACGGTTGCGATTGGTCCTCGCCGATACTCCAGGAGCAACAGTGTCCCTAATTTGCTGCGAAGTGGCGGTGTGGTCCCCTACGGCACTGCGTAGGATCCTACGGTCTTGGCGTGCATCCGTGCGTCGCTGCGGTCCGGTGCCAGGTCGACGGGCACGTGCACCTTCCGCCGACCACTGGCGACAACATCGATGTACTGTGGAGACCTCACGCCCCACGTGTTGAGCAATTCGGCGGTACGTCCACCCGGCCTCCCGCATGCCCACTATACGCCCTCGCTCAAAGTCCGTCAACTGCACATACGGTTCACGTCCACGCTGTCGCGGCATGCTACCAGTGTTAAAGACTGCGATGGAGCTCCGTATGCCACGGCAAACTGGCTGACACTGACGGCGGCGGTGCACAAATGCTGCGCAGCTAGCGCCATTCGACGGCCAACACCGCGGTTCCTGGTGTGTCCGCTGTGCCGTGCGTGTGATCATTGCTTGTACAGCCCTCTCGCAGTGTCCGGAGCAAGTATGGTGGGTCTGACACACCGGTGTCAATGTGTTCTTTTTTCCATTTCCAGGAGTGTATGTTCAGAACCCGCTCCTTGGACAACGATTGTCCTTTAGTACAAGTCACTGGAAACGAGATTTTTGGCATCCTGTTCGGCAAGGGTGATGAATTAGGCGGCTCGACACCTGTTTCACTTGTTAAGCACGTGTCGTCGTCAGCGTAGTCCTCATGGTAACTGCCCGCACAGTCCAGCGTATACGACACCACGTATTCCACTGACTCATCTTGCACAAACGGGGCTAATATTTTGTCTGGCACTTCTTTCTCATTCTGCGAAATTTACTCTCTGACAACATGTCAGTTTCGGTTAATGTTGTTGTACATATGGTGCAATGTTTGCTTTGTTTATCGTTGCCATTGCTCTGCTTTGTATCAACACCACTAGCACTGTAGTACTGTAGTGAGATACCCGTCGACTAAGCAGTTCAGCTACGCTCCCGTAGCTTCATGCTGTGCTCACCGATGAATACCTCCAGTCCCGCCCCCTATTGCAATTAGCACCCAATACTGTGAGTGTGCAACAGACAATATGTGGGGCATCATTAGCCTTTCGCGACCTTGCACTCGACGGTTTCCTTGTGAGTATGTATCCTTGACATTCACTACCGGCTCACCTCACAACACCCAAATGCGGAAACATCGTCGTGGTTACTGGTGGGACCCACTATCACCTTCCACAACCAGAAGGTAACCTGTTTTGCGCTGGAAAAGCACCTGCAGGATACTCTTAACGAATTTCCGTTGACGGCGGGAAACTGCGGCAGCTACGAGTGAGGATGCACTTCTGCGCAAAGTAATTAAGCGGAGCAGCGGGGATGGTCGAACGTTCTTCCGGGGTCAGGTTCAGCACTCCGGATACTTCGACCTTCACGATAGGGTCAAGCTTGTCAACAGAATCCTACAGCTGACTAAGGAAAATCAGAATTGCCACAATAATTCGACCTTCGTAGCGACAATGCCTTCGGCAGAGGCCTACGTTACATGCAGCACACTGGAGGATGTCGGGAATGAAAACACTGACCCAGCGACACATTTATTGGCCAGTAGTTTATTCCGCCATCGAGCACGCGGTGGCTGCCTCTTTAGCGTGTGCTCACAACCAGGCAGTCCTGCACAAACATTCTCTCTATGGTCCGTACCAGAGGAGCCATAAGACCAGGTGCTTGTGGAAACGGCTTTCGGATATATATATATATATATATATATATATATATATATATATATATATAATGAAATGATGGGTGGTTGAAAGTTGAATGTCCCAGCGCACACAAGGCAAAATGACCACTTTAGGCGGCCAAAAATCTATTTTCACACTTATAGATTAGGTCTAAACGTCCTTGTATTCTTAACCTCAGGTAATTGGTCCACTGCACTGCTGTAAAATATCCTTAGTTATGTTGATAATAAATGCGTGTGAGGGTCTGACAGGCAAGTTGCATTCGAAACTCGAAAGTATTATAATGTGAATTTTTTGATCATCTCATGCGAAAATCTCAATATTTATCATGGAGGTGGAAGCCACAGATGTGTTCAGTAAATAGGTAACGTTACCATTCATTTTTTACCCTTGTTAATAGTAAATGACGATTTTATGAAAACTATTTTTCCTTAGGCTTTCAAAAAAAGGCCCGCTTAGTGCCACTTTCTGTCCTAAATATTTACACTTGTCCATTTGTTGACTATTAGTATTGTAAATTCTAGGAACTCAAACCAAAGCATTGTGACACCAGACTCTCTTATTTACAGGTAGTCGCAGTAGACCAAGTCACGCGGAATTAAATATGAGGAAAATGGATCTCGTTTTAGTGTTAAAAAAGGAGAACTTTTACAAACAATCACAGTCTAAGTGTACAGAACGATTAACGACTCACATATTGGATGAATTTAGTGAATATAAAAAGTCAAAAGACAGTGTATGTAAAATTAAGTCAATTTTACAAGTGTTTGACTCAAAATTGCTACGAAAGTGGAAAAAATCCAATCGGAATATGGAAAGATTTACCAAATCCAATTCCGAATAGTTAAAATCGATTGGTCTTGACAGCTCTTAAGCACTACAACCACAAACGAAGATTTACACGTGAAAAAATCCAAAGGAAGACGTACAAAATCTTTTGAAGGGAGCTCACAACGATCAAAACGAAGAATAGTGCAACCAATTATTGCTGAGTCAACCACAGAGCTTTTGTGTACTGCTGCTCAGAGCAGCCTTAATAAGAGTGGAAAAAGAACAGTTGCACAAGCAGTAAGCTTAGCCTTAATCACAAGCTCTCGCAGATACAAACGCATGAAACATATTCACGAAAAGCCATCATATTCGGTTATGGAGCCTTACTCACCCGAAGAAGCCTTAGCGCTCATTATTGACTCTGACATGGGAAAAGAAGATTATATTCATTGGCAAAATGGGACGAAATCTCGAGGCGCGAACATCTATCCACCTTATAATGTCATAGCACAAACAAAGATGCAATGTTACCCGAGTAACATAATCACGGAGACCGAAGTGCAAATTGCAGTACAAGATATTTTGGACCACACAATCAAAAGATTTGCTTATGGACAGCAGGATGCACTTCTGTTACACCACGATCACACTACAAACTCAGCGATTTAAGTCATCTACAAGCGGGGTCTTGATGGTAGTGGTGGACATTACATTTACAATGTGTTGCCAACGACTCACTGTAGGGAGATGCCAACATAATTCTATGTACTATAGTTCCATTGCAAATGTCAGAGGTCACAACGAATGATAAACATATTTTCTGGCAAAACCCGAGTCCTCCTTCGTCGAGATATAATCTCATCATTCGCCTGAAAAGGAGAGAAAGGAATCAGTAAAACTACATTACGAAGCAATTGAGGAACAAATATCAAGTTTGCAGCCTACTGAGGTGACCCTTGGGGATAAATCTTACACATTTAAACATTGTGCTGTATGTACAGTGATGGACAGAAAAACGTGTAATGTGCTCACAGACACTTCGTCAACACAAGCGTGTAATGTGTGCAAGGCAACACCCAAAGAACTTAACAACCTTGACTTACTTGTGCAAAATCAATATTCTACGACTAGTTCATTTAAGTTTGGGATACTTGTTTTACACTCATACCTTAGATGTTACGAGTACTTGTTAAATATATAATATAAATTGGAACTGAAGCAGTGGCAAGCAAGAGGTAAAGAAGCCAAAGAAAATATAAAAAGAAGAAATAACCACTAAATTATATCGTGAAATGGGATTAGTGGTAGACCAGCCCATGCAAGGTGGAGGTAACTCCAATGACGGGAATACTGCAAGGAACTTTTTGAACAGCCCACGAAATATGCGACTATAACAGGTCTAGAGCCCGAATTTATACATAGATTTGCAAACATCCTAAGCGTTTTGTCTTGCGTATTTAATGTTAATTACAGTAATTTTAAAAATTATTGCCTCGAAACAGCAAAAATCTGTTTAGAAACGTGCAAGTGGTACAATATGAGTGTATCTGTGCAAAAGCTGCTAATACATAGTGCAGATATAATAAAGGAACTACCCTTGCCTCTGGGGCTTTTTTCAGAAGATGTCTTGGAATCTAATCAGAAAGAATATAAAGGTTTAAGACGACGACGATGGAACAATGGATGATTATGATTAGAGATACTATCTGTCTTACTGTCTGTAAACTTTAAGTAAAATATACTAATTTGATTTTCATTTTACTTTTCCATTTTCATCTACCTACAAATCACCTTTTAGGTTGGTAGGTACTTCCAGAATCTTGTCAAGTCTGAATACACATCAACCCTAAGGTCAGAAGCCTTTCAAAGTATAAATGACATAAGTATAAATAAAATAAGTATAAATAACATATCTGAATTTTGGTCGCCTAAAGTGGTCATTTTGCCGTATGTGCAGCGGTTCAAAAGTGAAACACCATCTTAAAGATATTGATTTTTTTTTTTACTTTTTGCCAAATTATTCTTATATTTTTTGCTTATTATGATTGGGTATAATTTTGTGACAAATTTTAAAATTTAAAATTTAAAAATAAGGATTTGGTATCTTTGCCAGATTCATACATTGTTGTTCGCGTTTGATAGTCGGAGTGATCCTCGAATCCATCGTAAGTGGCGCGAGTGTCGCAGACATTGGATAGCGCCTCATAAGTCGTTAACTTTCCTCTTCCGGCCGTGCAGACTCCGCTATCTGTCGCATGCTAGCACTAGCCGAATTCTTTTTTACTGGGCCTATGCTCCTTTGTATTTTTTGTTGTTAAATTATTCACGCTGTCACGTTCCGTTAGTTCTGTGTTTGTTCCTGACCATCCTTTTGGACACCACACTAGCCAAATGGACTGTACTCAGTGTACGTTCACGGGCGCCACGTGCTGTAGTACTCCGCGCTCGGTCCTAGCATTCACGAAAAATGGCTCTAAGTACTATGGGACTTAACATCTGTGGTCATCAGTCCACTAGAACGTAGAACTACTTAAACCTAACTAACCTAAGGACATCACACATATCCATGCCCGAGGCAGGATTCGAACCTGCGACCGTAGCGGTCACGCGGTTCCAGTTTGAAGCGCCTAGAACCGCACGGACACACCGGCCGGCCCTAGCATTCACGGATATGCTATTATCTCACTACACGAGTTGCACCGGTTTTGTTAAGAAGAGCACCAGACGGGCCAAAATAAGAATAATTCGTCACGTAAGCAAGCTGACTCGCAACCTTACGTACAGATAAATGTTAGACTCAATACTAATGAAAACGTTGTTGTTTAATTTATGTGAATTGTGATTTGTTGAATAAACTGTAGTTTAATTTTCAAATTTTTTATTATGATGTTGACCTTTATGAAGAAAGCAGGACCTCTCACAGCTTATCTGAACTGAAAAGCGTGAATATTGTTGGAGTACACTCCAGGTCGCGCTTTTCTGGTTGATCTCTTTTGACTTCTCACTTGCGAGAAGAAGGTATAACTGCATAATATTCTATAGTAGATAAAATGTTGAAAGAAGTACCTGTGTGTTATCTTGACTGATGAAATATAATCAGTTTTCTGCAAGATCAAATACTGAGCATTCACTATTTGGGATTTACAGTGTGTCAAGCATTGGTATCCTGTCTGGTGGTAGACGGGATTCCTTGATTAATAATTAGGCTATTATTTCATTTATCGACATTAGAACCTGCATTTCTGTAACGAGTCCGATCCATAGATTAACGATAACGTCATTTACAGTTATTGTAAAGTTAAATAGAAGAATTATTACACCAGAAAGGATGAATATTGTTTATTATTATATACTTTTTACTCATTTAATGCATAGGACGCTATACAGCGATGGCAATGAACGCCCACAGCATTGATGCTGGCAGATGGAAAGACAACTGACAGCCATTACATATATTAGTCAACGTTAAAACGTGAAAATTAATACTGTTCCTTTGTTTTTTTTAACAATTTGTACTTAGGATCATAATTTTTTTAAGGACTGCATATTTTTGTTTCCAATCAATTGGGTTAGTTGGTCGGTGCGGTGAAGTATGTTCACTTCATTGGTAACAGGAAAACCTTTCCTTTGCGATACATCGCGTACATTTTGCTACAAGCAGTGGTTGGAACCGCGCGACTGATACGGTTGCAGGTTCGAATCCTGCCTCCGGCATGGATGTTTGTGACGTCCTTAGGTTAGCTAGGTTTAAGTAGTTCTAAGTTCTAGGGGACTGATGACCTCAGATGTTAAGTCCCATAGTGCTCAGAGGATTACTAAGTAAACTACGTCTCGAAAAGCCTTGGAGACGTATTTCAGGGAAAGTTATTATATCGGCAATTGTATCGATCGCTATTGGTGAGAACGGTGATTGCTTATTTGATGGAAGTATGTTATTTTGAGTACTGTGGTATTTTGGTGGTAAAGTGGATGCTACTGTTAATATGTTACATATAGTTCGAGAAGTTATAGGTACATTTAGTACTCAAACACACAAAAAAACCTTTTTGTTGTTCGATTTGTGAGTCGAGGTTATGGAATTATAGGAAGCAAAGAACAGCTTTATTTACTACTTAAACAACAGGCTACTTCGAGTATCCAGCTCGTTTTTGTAACCAGTTTACCGGGGCTAACTAAGAGTAGTGAGACGCGAACACCTGATGTGGGTAATTATTGACAACTAGATGGTTTTCTTTTTCGGAAAAACAAGGAGTAGTTCAATCCGGAGAAATCTGTGACAGGCTAACTAGCGAGTGCATGCAATGGTGCAAAATAAGCGGAATATTACGTTCCAGCATAACACATTATTCCTCTGTTTAGCCCAAAGTAGATTTACAATAAGATTTCCAAAAGAAATAAACTGAAAATACATTGTGCTTTATTCTTTAAGGCCAACAACCTACCACAGTATTTATTTAGCAGAGTGAAGAATTTGCATTGGATAAATTAATTGGATAGTTATATCAGAAATAACTGGATAATGGTAAAATGGGAAAAGTAATTGCGCAATAGCATGCATGCTGAAAATCATTAAGTAAAAGAAAATATATATTTGGAAGGGAAAGAAATTACCTTACCTATTAGTAACGAATATTGTAGATCAGACACCTGATGCAGTGCGAGATATCTCTGAATCGAATAACATGGCTTGCTGGTTTCTTAATTGTGACCGACAAATGAAGGATAATAAGTAGAAAAGGAACTTTCTCTGTACCTTATGATGAACTAAATATCAATTAATTAATTTGACAATACTGAACAGAAGGTGTCTGTAGAGGCGAATGGAGTAAACGTTTTTTTCTTATTCCTATGAAATGTTTGAAAGATAATTAGATCCATACGGCAACTTCCGATCGATAAAAACATGGGGTTGGGCCATGCTTGAATTTATTAATTGTCGAGAAGGACCGATTATTGTTTCTTGAAGTTTTCCCGGCGACTCGAATCTTTAATCATTTTTTTCGGAATATCATTAATTTTTGTGTCGATATTTTGGCTGACAGTCTTTTGGCCATTCTCAAGGTCAGTCGCACTGCAGGGTTTCTGTATCACTTTACACAATATTGTGGAGTAAATGCGCAAGCGTCAGAGGTAATACCGTCGGTAACAAGAAAGACCGTCACTCATAGATGAAACTAAGCGTCTTACAAGAGAATGGTCAGACTTGTCATGCTGAAACATGTATTGTTTTTTTAGCACTGTTATTTAACTGTGCAAAAGGTTCGTATGCAAAATTGTAGCTGCTGACATGAACTGCAAGTCACCTAAAAAAATCACGAACATGGCTGTGTTTCCTGCTTGGCGCTTGCAGTGACGGCTGGCCACCCCTGGAAATGGCGAGTCGCGAATGTTGTGTACATGGTCGGGAAGTGCGGCCGTCTTGTCGCGGCGTTCACTAAAGAGGAATATCGCTGCACGGTTTTGGTGGGGAAACGAATATTAGTTTCTGTGGCATGCACGTCCTTTTAATTTCTGGTACATATTTCGAAACATACCGTCCTGAAACTGGTTAGAGATGTGAAAGGTGTTCTGTACATGTTCATCTACACTCCGCAAGCCACTTTACGGTGGACATTCAATCTCCCCTCACAGGTAATGGCGAACCCTGTAAATGTTTTGCTGCTTGCCATGGAGATATACCACAGACGCCAAATGAAGCAATCAACAGAAAACACGCGTGAAGACTATGTGCGGTGCGACATGGTTGTTAAACTTGTAGACGAGCATGTAAATGGCGCAGACATGTGGCTAGAAACAACTGAAACACTCGATATTGCAGACTGTGAATCTACAGACGGCGGAGACACCGACGAATGTTGCACTCATGAAGACTCTTCGAGTGATAGTGCCACGTACCATCATCAATTATCTCAGAAAGTTAACACCAGCAACTACAATTACCTTATCAGACAAAGAAAAAGCGGTGACGTATTGATTGAACGAAAGTGCTAAGAAACGCCTACGTGTCATTACTGTTCAAAATAAGCATCGCGTTGTCCGTTTTGAACGTGAATTGTATAGATGGAAAAAGGAAGTCGCTGGACGACATAAGAGTCGACTGGAAATTGTGACGGAGATAAATGCACGACTTTTTGAGCTATTTACCGATGCCACACAACAGTCACTTAGTGTCAGCGATACAACTTTGCGTGATTGGGCGTTAGAGATTGCCAACCCGATAGACGCTAAAGAATTTACAGCTTTTCATAGTTGGATTAGTCGCTTCAAAAGATCACATAAAAGTGTGGCAAGAAAAATAACAAAATCTGTATCGAGAAACAGGTCGGAAAATGAAATGACACAAATCTAAATGATAGAAGCTTTTCTTACGAATGCAAAAAAAAATAAGATCGCTAGTTTTAGTGAATTGTACGTGTACAATGCAGATCAGTCAGGTTTTCAAAAAGAAATGCGTGTGAAAAGAACACTGTCATTCAAAGGGGAAAATCATATTGAGGCGATTGCGTAGTCCACGACTGCACTCACCCATTCATACACTATAATGCCCATAATTAGTCTGGATGGTTCGTTGCTGCCTAAACTGTATGTGTGTCTTCAAGAACCAAGTGGACGTTTTGGACCACGTGTCAAAAGAACAATGTTCTACGCAAACAATCTTGTGGTAGACGCACCGAAGTCTGGAAAAATGGGAAATGAATACGTTACACCTTTCATGCGTCATGCTTTTCTTCCGTTCTGCGGGAACAAATCTCTTCTTCTAGATTCATAGTCAGGTCATAAAAGGTCTGTCTCATTAAAAGCTGTATTTCGAGCCCACCCTGACAAAGAAATAGAGATACTTCAGATTCCACCCGGCAGAACGAACGTAATTCAACCTTTAGACAGAGAATTTTTCCGTCAGTGGAAGGCATTTTACAGAAAACTAACATAGAAAATTATTGTGTGCAGATCACTGCAATTTCCTGTCTATCACCGTGACAATATTCTCAAGCTGCAGTCAGTAGTACATTATCAATTTTCCTCCCCACAGTTTCAGAATTTGATTAAATATGCGTGGCACTCCTCGAAATATACTGATACTGGGCCTGATACATTCCGAACACGAGCCCAGTTTTGTCTAACAACGTCTGTGACTCGCAGGGATGTCATATGTTGTCTTTGCTTGTATGTTCTTGGTGCACAAAACACCTATGTTTTGAACATTATATCAACATTTCGCATTTTTGCGTTAATTACAAGAAATAAAATTTGGACGTGTTCTAAACCGTATATTTATTTGTGTCTATTTCATAGCTATTTGGAAAGAATGTTGTAGATAACATATCACCCATATTTGTCAACAAATGTTTTATTATCATACGATCGCTTTCACTGGGGAATCAGCTCTCTCACTGCTGTGGCAAGAGAGAGGCGCGTAGCTAACGCCATCTTGTCCCTAGATGACGTTGGTATAACGTAGCGAGAGAGGTCAGAGTTGTTATAAGCGCGGAAACCATGCGACAATGTCTTGTTTCATAAAGATGTATACAGACTTCCAGGTCATGTCAGCAGCTAAAATTCTGCATACAGACTTCTTCCAATGTTAACTCACAATGGTAAAAAAAGCAACACAGGTTTCGACATGACAAGTCTGACCATTCCCTTGAAAGAATAACACAAAGCAAGCGCAGAGTCGGGCAGTCCACAGCGCTCAGGAAGTATTACGGATAGCATATGTTTGGAATGCCAGGCAGCGAATACTTAGACCAATATTTCCTTTGAGAGCGTAGATGTGGAACGGGGGGTTGCCTTGATCTGTCAAGCTGGAGACCCTCGTACCGATTGAGCAGGTTGTCTGCTAATGATATTTACACAGCTTGCTTGACCACTGAATCGCGGTAGTATAAGGCTATGGCCAGTATCTCGACTTTCCTATCCATGGAAGGTTTTCTTTGATTTGTCAAGCTGTAACCCTCGTACCAATTGAGCAGGCTGTCTGCTAATGTTTACACAATTTGCTTGACCACTGAATCTCAGAAAGGTGAGGCTGTGGCCTTTACCTTGACTTTCCTACCCATGGAATGGCCATTGGAACTATAATGTTCAGCCATTGCCGATTTATTGGGCTGTAGAAGCCAAGCGTATCGCTAGTGTTCAGTGCAGTGTTCTTATACGGTATTGTTTGTCGTTTCCTCCACAGATCTCAGATCTGCTTTCACGAAAGAATTCGCTGTGAGTGTGGTAGAAGGTACATACTATATTATCTCTAATATCGTCTGCTTTCGCTGTCACTGATAGTGTGCGCTATTCACAATACATAAATTAGTAACGCCAGGGCACGCCCAAGGTGCATCAAAAACGCCGCCGGTTTACTTTCCTATCTCTCTGTAATCCCACCTTCTGCCTACCCAGACAAATTATCGGCGTATGGGCGTCATTTTTTTAATCGATGTTAATTTAGCGGGCCTGTGGGAAACTGCCTCCAATTAGCTTTCGTCGGATTCCGTCGTGACATTTTTAGACTCTTTTTTCGAGAAATTGCCAATTAAATCACGTGTCGTGCTTCTTTCAGTATCCAATCCCTGTTGCTCTTTCACTCACCTATTCGTGTATTTATCTCAACCGATTTGTTACGTAAGATAATCTTGACCTTTTTATCTCCTACGGAGTATTCTGTAAAAAATAACCTCCCGAGTGAGGTGGAGCAGCTCATAAGGAACTACACTGGCGACCGACTGGAACGGACTTCTCACACCCGTGTGACATCCAGATTTGGGTTTCCTTGGTCTCCGTTAGCTGAATTAGGCAAACGACATGTTTCACTGAAAACAACATCACTGCTTTACTTTCGCGTTCTCCTATAATACGAGCTTGTGCTTCATCTGCAATGCTCCGTCTCCGAATGGACGTTACATCATAATCATACTTTCCTCTTTGATAATACTGAAATCATGTGTAAATTATTAGCCTATAATAATGTAGTATTTTTAATGGGATTGAAAATGGTCTTATTGTTTACAAGTAGATGTTTTGGATTTAAAAAAGTAGTAACGAAGTACACTCACCATGACGGAGAAGACGGATCAAATATTCTCAGGCCGGGATGAGTCTGGAAAAGAGAAAAAACGGATGAAATGTAAAAAAGAATCGGAAGCACAACAGTTGCAAATTTTGTTATCGTTCTCAGATTAAAAGATGACAGACGCATCTAACTGACGTCACTCAACTGTAACCTGATGCAATGAAAGGTGACAGATTTAGAGCCATGCATACGAAACCGAGATGTTATTAGTGAAAACTTTTGAAGGTTACTTATTTTGTATGAACACAAGTAACTTGAAAAAGTAGGCTGATTATGTGTGCACCTCAGTGATTTGGTCTATGTTCACTTATGATGGGGCAAAACTTTTTCTTAATTTAGATTGCTTGGCGTAGCAGCGAAAAAGTACGAAGGAAATAAAGTACAAAGAGACGTGAATGAAACTCACGGTATCTTCACTGCGATTGCTTTGTGTATAGGTGATTTTTACACGAGGCGTTGCTTTGCTCACTTTAAAACTTTTTGTACTTTTGTTACTGTTCATGAAGAACAGTCAAAATCTTATGCGGTGTCAGAAAAGTAGATCCGTATCACTAAAATTATTCTCAGAATTTGTGGCGGAAGCCTTCGGGTCCCTGAACTGGGAAAAGGAAGAAAGAAAATGCGTTAATGGGAAATGGGACATATACTAATGAACCAAAACGATACTAAATACCGCCTGGTGGTGTTGCAGGTTTGCACCACGATAAGTATGCAGACGGAATAGGGACGAACGTGAAATCATTCTAGGGACGACACAGGATGCAAATTAGGAAATCCACTGACGTAAGCGTCTCTGAAGAAGGGCATAACATTATAGACCGGTGCCTGTGAACGAGAATCTCGGAAACTGCGAAGCTGCTTGTCTGTCCTGGTGCAGCAGTCATGAGCATCTATTGAAAGCGGTTGAAGGTCGGCGAAACGACGTATAGTGAGCACTGTGATGGGCTTCCAAGCCTTCCCACAGAACGAGAGGCTGGAGGATTCCCCCACTCGGTAAAGCAGGACAGACGGCTAACGG
Organism: Schistocerca gregaria; assembly: GCF_023897955.1. Taxonomy (NCBI): domain Eukaryota; kingdom Metazoa; phylum Arthropoda; class Insecta; order Orthoptera; family Acrididae; genus Schistocerca; species Schistocerca gregaria. The sequence continues at coordinate 319,851,867 of NC_064920.1, read as the reverse complement.
TGGCAAACAAGACGACAGAGTACTGTGATGGTACAAGCACAAGTGCTTCGGAAGACGCAGTTCAGCGAACATCGTTAAACACGAGGCTCTGCAGCACACGAGCCCTTCGAGATTCTATGATGATCCAAAGAAATTATAAGTTGCGATTTCAGTGGCCACTGGGTCATTGGGACTGGACTGTGGATCAAACATAAACGTGTCCCCTGGTCGGATGAATCGCTTTTCTTCTTGCACCAGCTATGTCGTCATCCAGTCGATCGGCAGCTCGAAACATGAACCGTGCCGCCGACGCAGGTCGGCTGGAGCACTATTATGCTATGGAGGGCATTTATTTGTACTTCCTTGGGACCTGTCGCCATAAAGATACAATGGTAGCTGTGAGCTACGTGAACACCTCCACCCTTCATGCTTGATGTGTTCCCCGACACCGACAGCATATTCCAGCAGGATAATTGGCCACAGAACGAAGCCACAATGGAGCTACAGTAGTTTGAGGAGCGTGGTAGTGAAATGACATTGCTCTCCTGGCGACCAAATTCACCTACTCTGTACCCGACGACTACCAAGGATATGTTGAATCCATGCCACGGAGAATCATTGCTCTTGTGCACCTGTGCTTTCATAGATGGAGCAACACACTATCAGGCAGACGATCACAATATTCTGCCTCAGCAGTGTAGAAATACAAGGTGTCCCAAAAAGAATGACCCGGTTTTAAATAGAATTATTTATTAGGAATAAGGATGTAACACCAACAAATTGCATACTAAATTACTCAGTAAAGACAGAAGTTTATAAAAATCCAACATAAATATTTAATATGTCCTCCATTGGCTGCACGGACGACATCTAGCCGATAGCCGAATTCATCCCAAACTGAGCGTAAGGTGTCTTCTGTCACTGAAGCTACAGCAGCTGATATTCTGGTTTTTAGTTCATCAGTGTCACGAAATCGAATATGAAACGCCCGCTGAATTGCGATCACTGATTGAGTACCACTAAATTCAATAACACAATACGCCATCTGGTGCGTGGACGCCATATTGCGCGAGACTGGCTGCACTCTCCAGGTCAGCGCTCGTAGTGACATGTAATGGATTTTTTTTCTGAAACTCTAGACCGTGCCGACTACATCTAGCGCTGTTTCAGTTACCTAGTGACATTTGTCTACATATTATTACAAGTTAAAATTGTTGGAAAGTACATTTAAAAAAAGTATTTTTTAAATTGTTTTACAGTGGAGTTGGTTACATACAGAGCCATAGATACTCGTAATGAGTCGCCTCACCCCATCCCGCCTGGAATCTGGAGTACAGAATTTTTGTTCATTACAGAATGCTCATTCAACAAGAACAAATACAACAAGTCTTTTGGGTCACCTATAAAATTTGGTTTGTGTAGCATGACACGTTTCGAAACTCACCAACGAAAATGTCCCAAAGAACAGACACCATACACACGTTCAAATGGCTCTGAGCACTATGGGACTTAACAGCTATGGTCATCAGTCCCCTAGAACTTAGAACTACTTAAACCTAACTAACCTAAGGACATCACACAACACCCAGTCATCACGAGGCAGAGAAAATCCCTGATCCGGCCGGGAATCGAACCCGGGAACCCTGGCGTGATATATATAACTGAGGACAACCAATTGATAACTTTAGTGCAGCACAGATGCACACCAAGCTCGAAATCTTACAGGTACCGTCGAAATGGCGCGACTTATATGAGAATAACGGGCAAGGGGTACTACATCAGTAGCGTGTAGATAGGCTGAGAATTTCGGTCTGATGGCATACGTGGTAGGGTACTCCGTGCAGCTGTGATGACCACTGTGTCCAGGTGGCGCAGTGACCAGTGCATCTGCCTAACAAGCAGGAGACATGGGTTCGAATCCTGGTCCGGCATATAGCTTCAACTTTCACCCTTGATTTAAATCAGTGCCCACTAGCAGTTAGTGTCATTAATTCCTTTGTGTCTTGATTCATAATAGCTGCAGGATCAAACTGTCTGTTCTTTCGGACATTTCGAAAGAACAGACGCCACATATATATGATTTCGTTCATTTTAAAGACATACATGAAAAAATGATAAATTCGTAACACCAGTAAGAATACAAGTAAGTGATATGATTTTATTGTCTTTCACTGAATTGATGTGACCCTCCATGATTTTACATCCTACTGAAGTCCGAAGTTGTTTTTCTGTCATCCCATAAAATTTTTGTCCTCTTCAACTCGGCCGCAACTCGTGTTCTAGTGGCTAGCGTTGCTGCCTTTGGATCACGGGGTCCCGGGTTCGATTCCTGGCCGGGTTGGGGATTTTCTCTGCCCGGGGACTGGGTGTATGTGTTGTCCTCATCATTTGTGACAGTGGATAGATTGGACTGTGTAAAAAAATTGTACTGTGAAAAAACTTCGACTTTGTACGGGCGCTGAAGACCGCGCAGTTGAGCACGATACAAACCAAACATAACCACCACCACCACCACCACCACCAACACCACCACCACCACCCTCCTCGGAACTCCCTTTAAGAGGCTACTACAGAAGTTACTCCCCAATGACTGAATGTAAGTCCTATGACTCTGTCTATTCTTCTACTAAGAGAATTAGATATATTCCTTTCCTTGCAGATTCTGTGGAGACCCACTTGAATTCGTTTTCAGCATCCCTTTGTAACACCACATTTCAAATGCTTCGTTTCTCCTATTGCCCGGTTTTTCACTGTTCACGTTTCACTTACATATAATGCTGTTCATTCTCAAAAGCTATATGAAGAAGACAATTACTCAAAAACACTCTCTAAGGCATATATCTGATCCTGTTGGTCTTTTAGCGATAAATGCTTTGTCTGTACCAGTACAAAAGAACAAACACCACATAACTGATTAAGGCGATGACGGCCAGTGATCTCTCCAGTACAGATGCACACCAAGCTTGAACTCTTTCGCGAATCGGTGAGATTCTGAGAGTAATGAGACTAATGAGCTGGGCCACTACATCAGTAGCTTGTGATATTTTACTTCCAAGGTAGCAACAATTGCTCATTTCATCATTACGTGGTCTTCTTTTTAATGCTAAGTTTGTCACTAATCCCACTTCACCTGGTCCTCAATACTTCCGTTTTACCGAGCGTGTTGGCGCAATGGCAGTACAATTGACTTGCATTTGGGACGACGACGGTTCAAACCTGTGTCCGACCTTTCTGATTTTGTTTTTCCACGATTTCCCTAAATCGCTTAAGGCAAATGCTGGGATGGTTCCTTTGAAAGGGCACGGTCAATTTTCTTCTCCGTCCTTGCCTAATCCTAGCTTGCGCTCTGTCTTTAATGACATCGTTGTCGACATATTTAACGCTAATCTCCTCCTCCACTTCCGTTTTTCACTTAGTATTCGTGCCCCTTTGCTCAGCAGACACTGAACAGGTCCTCTAATTCTTCTTCACTTGTAAGGTCATCAGAAAACATTACAATTGATATACTTTCAACCAGATTTTTTCTCTTTTATGACGATTTCTTTTCTTTCTTACATTGCATCTTCGATGTACAGATTGAAGGCTGCAACCTTGCCTCACACGCTTTTTACTCTGCACACATGTTCCTTGGTCTACAATTATTATTGTTCCCTCTTGGTTCTTGTACATATAGTGTATCACCCGTTTGTATCTATTGAGTATATGCTACTTATGTTTATAATGAATTCAAAAATCTTGCACCCCTTTAGATTGCCGAACGCTTTTACTAGGTCCAGACCTTCTATGAAAGTGTGTGTATTTTTCTTCTGCCTTTTGTCCATGATCAACTTTTAAGGTCAGAATGCCTCTCTGCTGCCTTTGCCCTTCCTAAAGCATAACTGACTGCCATGTAACAGATCCTCTTTCTAAATATTCTGTATGTTATTTAGGTTAGCAACTAGTACACGTGTCATTGCAATATTTCTCGTATTTATATGTCCTCGACATCTTTGGGCGAGTGTGTATGAAAATCTTCCGAAAGACGCTATATGGTTCCAGAGATCTTTCCAAGCCTCAAACATCTATGACTTGGTGAAGCTAAAAATGGTTTGCTAAATAAAGGTCTCAGACATAACATTGTACCAAAACTTAATGACAAAAACATCAAAGAATTAGTTGTCAGCACGAAAATTGTATGTACATAGCCAAATTAAGCCCAAGTGAACAAATTACTGCAAGTTCAAAAGCCAAACAAATTACTGCAAGAAATCTACACTCAACATACAGTTCTGAGACATCTGATTCAGGAATACCCACTAGCATTAATGAAAAACTTAAAGGTAACAAAACTGCTGTTGTTACGGCAAATAAAAGAAACACTGCAGTTGAAACTTCCTGGCAGATTAAAACTGTGTGCCGGACCGAGACTCGAACTCAGGACCTTTGCATTTCGGGGGCAAGTGCTCTACCAACTGAGCTACCCAAGCACGACTCTCGCCCCGTCCTCACAGCCTTAATTCCGCCAGTACCTCGTCTCCTACCTTCCAAACTTCACAGAAGCTCTCCTGCGAACCTTGCAGAACTAGCACTCCTGGAAGCAAGGATATTGCGGAGACATAGCTGAGACACAGCCTGCCAGTTTCAGGAAGTTTCATATCAGAGCACATTCCGCTGTAGAGTGAAAATTTCGTTCTAGAAACATCCCCCAGGCTCTGGCTAAGCCATGTCTCCGCAATATCCTTTCTTCCAGGAGTGCTAGTTCTGCAAGGTTCGCAGGAGAGCTTCTGTGAAGTTTGGAAGATAGGAGACGAGGTACTGGCGGAATTAAGCTTGTGAGGACGGGGCGAGAGTCGTGCTTGGGTAGCTCAGTTGGCAGAGCACTTGCCCGCGAAAGGCAAAGGTCTCGGGTTCGAGTCTCGGTCCGGCACACAGTTTGAATCTCCCAGGAAGTTTCATATCAGGGCACACTCCGCTGTAGAGCGAAAATTTCATTCTAGAAACATTGCAGTTGTTATGTATGAAGAAGATTAAATCAACAAAGCCTTACAATTCTTTCTGAATGCTGACCCCACACCTAAATATCAAGTTTAGCTCAGGAAATTAATTAAATATTCCAACTACCTCCTATCAGATGCTGATGTTCATCATAGCTCAGTCATGAACTCCGTACCTCATAAACTAAGATTTTGGCCAAAGATTTTTAAACCTCAGTGCCCAATATGTCCTACTGTTAACTCAAGGAACAGTCCTGAATACTACATCTTTAAGAAGCTTAAAGATTTCCTTAGCAGTTTTTACACACTTGAAGACAACTTCTGTCAGAAATCTCCAAAGATTTATTAATGATGCAAGTGATGTGCACATACCAATAAATGCCAAATTTGCTTTCCTGGATATTGGAAACCTGTACACAAATAATACTGTCCTTGAAACTACTGAAATAATGCAATTTAAAAAACAAATAGCTTTGCAACGCAGCGAAATACGAACACAGAGATGTTAGAGTTAATTCTAGCACACAACTACTTCTGATTCAACAAGAAAATTTATATGCAGGCGGATGACCTAGCAATGGGAAGCAGTCTTGCCGGGCTTTTATCCGATATTTACATTAGTCATCTGGAAAATAAATTTTTTAGGGTCAAAACCTATTTAAAAGATAAACTGCTGTATCACAAAAGGTATGTTGATGACATAGTCATCTTGTTCAGTGGTACAGTAGATGAAATAGAATCATTTACAAATGCCATGAATAACATCCACCCCAATATCAAATTGACTCTTGAGCATCAGACAAAAGAGTTTCAATTCAATCAAAAGCATGCTTCTGAAATTCATAGAAAAACAACCACCACAGAAGTAATTATAAATAATTCTTCATGCCACCCTAGAAGCAATCTAATACCATATTGGCAATCTTTACCACAGGGCAGTAGTTCAAATAAGTTTCATACCAACGGCACAATGCAACGTAATCCGCCCCCGGTAGCTGAGTGGTCAGTGCGACAGAATGTCAATCGAATTAGTGAGGCGTCTAAAATTAGCAGACACCTGGCGTCTACTACACCAAGACCACACCGAATTCACGTACCTGTATAACCGCAGCGGAAGAATAATCGACAGAGTATATATAAACAGAGAGATGGCCGCCTCTGTGACACAAGTATAGGTCGGCTCTGTGATCTTCTCAGACCACTGTGATTATCAGTGCAAACTCCGTCTACTAAGAAGAAAGCTACCAGCAGGAAGAGGGACGTTGAAGCTGAATACAAGCCACCTCACGGACGAAAAGTTAAGGCAGGGAATAGCCGACACGATTCATGCATGCAGATAGAGGCGAGGCAAGTACAATTCTACTACTGAGTGGTGGGTAGAACACGCCAAATCGCAAATAAGAAGGGAACTGATAAGGTACAGAGCTGAGAAGGCTTTCTGGAAACGAAACGCGGCAGACTTCTACACAAGATGCCTACGAGACGCGATGGACGCCCTTGCGGACGACGAACTGCTTCTGCCGCGGATCAGAAGACTCAAGGCACGTATATTGAACATGAAAACGGACAAAATGAGTCGTTTCATCGCCCGCACCCAGACAAACGGCGAGATCAGAGATGAACCTGTCACGCTGCACCACCCTCACGGGGAGAGACAGAGGGCTAACACTAAACAAATAAGGGAACTCGTTGACAAGGACGGCAACAAACTATCGACGAATAAAGAAATCATGAACCACGTCGAAGACCATTTCAACAACCCGTTCCGAGGAGAAGACAACGACGATGCAACGACTGCAAGAAACCCGCCGGATCCTCACCAACGCAGACCGGGCGCTGTTAAATGAAAATGCGACAGATGACGACGTGAGAGCCGCAGTTAAAGACACCAGACCCTGAAGAGCGCCAGGCGTAGACGGTATCCCAACGGAATTCTACACTGCGCTCTGGGGCACAGTCGGCGGTATTCTTACTTGAATAGTAAATGACGTCTTAAACGCGGATGAATTGCCATCATAATTTCTTCAAGGGACGGTGATTCTGCTCCCAAAAATGCAGGCAGCCGACCCAATCGAAGACTTTCGACCCGTATCTTTACTAAATTCTGACTACAAAATAGTAGCAAAGTGGCTAGCTGTGATCATCAAAGTCGCACTCAAGAAAGCCATTAACCCATGGCAGACCTGTACAGTGCTTGGCAGGAATACGTAGAAAGAAGGATCCTTTATTGTATGATTATATGATAGCGGAACAAACACTGGTGGCAGTTACTTCTGTTAAATATCTGCGAGTATGCGTGCGGAACGATTTGAAGTGGAATGATCATCTAAAATTAATTGTTGGTAAGGCGGGCACAAGGTTGAGATTCATTGGAAAAGTCCTTAGAAAATGTAGTCCATCAACAAAGGACGTGGCTTACAAAACACTCGTTCGACCTATACTTGAGTATTGCTCATCAGTGTAGGACCCGTACCAGGTCGGGTTGACGGAGGAGATAGAGAAGATCCAAAGAAGAACGGCGCGTTTCGTCACAGGGTTATTTGGTAAGCGTGACAGCGTTACGAAGATGTTTAGCAAACTCAAGTGGCAGACTCTGCATGAGAGGCGCTCTGCATCGCGGTATAGCTTGCTGTCCAGGTTTCGAGAGGGTGCGTTTCTGGATGAGGTATCGAATAAATTGCTTCCTCTACTTATACCTCCCGAGGAGATCACGAATGTAAAATTAGAGAGATTCGAGCGCGCACGGAGGCTTTCCGGGAGTCGTTCTTCCCGCACACCATACGCGACTGGAACAGGAAAGGGAAGGGAAGGGAAGTAATGACAGTGCCACGTAAAGTGCCCTCCGCCACACACCGTTGGGTGGCTTGCGGAGTATAAATGTAGAAGTAGGAACATATTCGACGCCGTCTGCACATGTAGGGACATTATAGCCCATGCCGCAACAACTAGAAGACCCGCAGCAGTAATCTCCGTCGATTTCCACAAGGCTTTCGACAGAATCAGCCACCGGTACTTACTGAAAACTATCGTACGCCTCGGATTCAGGCCAAAATTCATAAGAACATCGCAAATGCCAACTCTAAAATAACAGTAAACGGATGGATTTCCAAGTCTATACGATTAGGAAGATCCGTCGGGCAAGGGTGCCCTTTATCGATGGCACTATTCACAATAGCCTGGACCCGCTTTTGCGAAAACTAACAAGTCACATCAGAAGCTACACATTAGGTAAAACAAACATCGCATGTATGGCCTATGCCGATGACATGGGCATTTTCATTCAAAACGAAAAAGAATTAGAAAAAATCATCCTATCATGGAATCCTTCGAAAGAGCTTCAGGCACCAAAGCGAATCCGAGGAAGGCAGCGATACCGCCGATAGGCAACGGCAGATTGCAAACAGCGAGACAGACAACCATAGGGCACTGCAAGTAGAACTACAACAGTGCCCACTGAAAATGGTAGCACAAAATTGGCGCAGCGTCTTGAACACAACAAGAGGTATCGCGAAGACACACGCGATCAGAAACCAGCCGCTGAGCCAAAGAGTGCAGTTGATAAATGAGATGATCCTGTCGAAAGCTTGGTACATGGCCCAAGTACTATATGCACCGACAGAAACTGAGCGAGCAATAGCAGGTGCGGCGTATTACGTGTTGTGGAGGCAGGAAATCTTCAAAGTCTCCCCGGAGACGTGTTTCCTGATGAGAGAAGAAAGCGGACTCGGTCTGACAGACGTCTAAACGAAATGCGCGGCGCTACTCCTGCACCGTGCGCTGAAAATCTAGAACTAGAACAGTAACAAGAAACGGCTCTGAGCACTATGGGACTGAACTTCCAAGGTCATCAGTTCACTAGAACTTAGAACTACTTAAACGTAACTAACCTAAGGACATCTCACACATCACTGCCCGAGGCAGGATTCGAACCTGCGACCTTAGCGGTCGCACGGTTCCAGACTGAAGCGCCTAGAACCGCTAAGCCACAAGGGGCGAGAACCGCTCGGCCACAACGGCCAGCGGCAGAACCGTAACAGCATTATGTCCAACCTGCTCAAGGACTACAGACCGGTATTTGAGGAGGCACCTGTAGACACCGCCCACATCCCGTTCAAGTTGGGGCACATTAAACAGATGACGGTTGCCAATCCACAACCAAGAACGGCGAGGAAGATGTACGGCGCTCTGAGGGGGAAGACAAGAAAAACGAAAATAGAGATGATACTTCCAGACCACAACTGGCCACAGTTCTAGAAGAACATCTCTGAAGGGACACTGCCCTAGCACGCCAGCGAGACCTGGTGGAAAATCGTTCACCAGGCAGTGCCAACAAACGAAAAACTGGCGCGCATTAACATGCGCGAATCGCCAAACTGCGATCTCTGCAACCAGATCGACACCATCGAGCATCGCTTTAGTTGCAGAGAGAGCAAGGAAATGTGGGCGACAGAGAGAAGAATGATCACCCACATCAATAGAATTGACGAAAGGGCGATACACGTCACAGCTGTCACAGTCCCAGAAGCGAAGCCTTTCCCCACCCCACGACGCCTGACCATCGTGCGGATTCTCGCCACAACAGCACACGCCATCGTCAGCAAGCGTCAGACCGACAAGGTGCAGTTCCTCACGGACAAGTGGGAGGAACACATGAGGACCAAACAACGCAAGAACTACCGCGAGACCTTCCAGAAGTTCCTGCAGATCCCGCTGGACATCGCCTTCCGAGACGCCTTCGACAAGCCGTGAACGACGCCCTCCCACACCCAGTAGCTGAGGACGTCGCCCACCCATCCCACCAAAACCCCAATATCTAGTGCGATGTAGTGAGAAAAGCGTGTGTTAAAATATGTATACAAAGTACAAAATGAAAGTGCGTAAGTGTGTGTCACGTGTACAAATTCTATCGATACAGTGTCCTTTCCTCACAGGAAAACAAATCAGGCAAACAGAAAATGATCAGCCAGAAATCAAGTGCAAAGGAAACCAAACAAGTGAATCAAGGTAACAACGAAATCTTAATAGTGTCCTTCATATATTAGTATGCTCTCTCTCTCTCTCTCTCTCTCTCTCTCTCTCTCTCTCTCTCTCTCTCACTCACTCACTCACTCACTCACTCACTCTCTCTCTCTCTTTCTCTCTTCCCCCTCCCTCAAGTTACGTTGTTTTTTGTTCCTGTGGCATATATATACCAACTTCAGCCCCCCATGTGCCTAAATGTAGCATGTTTCATTGTGATTTATTATAATTTTTACCTTATCTATCCTTTTCCTCATAATATATTTGCAAAGTACAACGTCCACCTAAATGCAGCACATTAGGATCCTTCATTTATCTAATCACATTTATTTTGTTTCTGTTTGTTTCCCCTTTGTCAAATATCGCAAACATGATACCATATGCACAATTTCTATTACCATACAGCATAAATCTAAAATAAAAAAATATTTAAACTCATAATACAACAAACCAAAGTAAGGTAAGTTGGCCACAACAACACGAACACAATATGCAAAAAATTATCTGAAGGAAATTCACGAATATAAGGGTTATTTATTACCAAAAGACAATTCAAGAACAGTTACAAAAGAGAAACGAGAAAATGTCCATGGACGCTTAATAGTATAGCAGATCAATTTAATGTAAAACTCTGTAATTGTTAAAACCTGTAAATAATAGTCTATATACGTAACAATCAGAAAAGGGCCAGGTTCGATTCCCGGCTGGGTCGGAGATTTTCTCCGCTCAGGGACTGGGTACTGTGTTGCGCTAATCATCATCATATCATCCCCATCGACGCGCAAGTCGCCGAAATGGCGTGGAATCGAAAGACTTGCACCCGGCGAACGGTCTATCCGACGGGAGGCCCTAGTCGCACGTCATTTACATTTATGCAACATAACCTTAACCACAGCACCAAAACCGTCAGCATAGGCCTAGAAAAATCAGGAATTTATAAGATTACTTGCGAAAACTGCCCCAGATTGTATCTTAGACAGACCAGTAAAAGTTTCAATATAAAATGTCGTGAACACAAGTATGACTTTGAACCAAAAAATTCAAATAAATTTGTAGTAGCTACTCACATGAACCAGTATGGACACAGTGTTTCTAACACTTATTACATATCAGTCACAAAGGCAAGAAAATGAACCTTTCAGAGCAACTAGAAATATATATATTCACGTCCTCACCCCACCCAAACACATTTTCAATGAGCTAGAGAATAAGCATTTTCCATATCATTTCCTTGGTTTGTTCACAGAAATCAGACATCAACTGAACCCCTAACAGTCAAACCACTGCAGTTCGACCAGTACGTAATTTTGTAAATAAAGACTACCATGATGAACAAATGTACTGTTCTTATTCCATCATAATGTGCTACTTTCCTGATTCGAACTTATAACCTGTCTATATATATATATATATATATATATATATATATATATATATATATATATATATATATATATATGTGTGTGTGTGTGTGTGTGTGTGTACATATGTCTGCTTTATAATATGCAACCAGTTGGTTCCAAAATATTTAGTCAGTAATTTCAACTGACAGTAAAAAAACAATTTGTCCTACAGTCTTTCAACAATAAGTTTACTCTTAGAGTGCTAACATTTTTCTGCTACTAAAACATTACGTTTTGTACATCCCACACATCATCTTTGCTCTGTTTACACCCTTGCTCAATATTAGATGAAATTAATGATAATCTTTGCATTGTAAACAAAAACATTAAGTGTATAGCACATATGTGATGCTGAACACTAACATTAATAATATTATGAAGTGTGCCACAGTAATTTATTTACAATGTGTGTGTTATGTGGAAGTCAGCAACATATACATTGACCTGGAAAACCATATAGACCACAACAAAACAAATCATCATATACTAAAACTTCCGTAACTGAACAACTATTTTGCATTATTTACAAATAAATGCAAGGAATTTTTATTAATGAAACAACTTTAAAAGTGACATTAGCTACTCAAATATTTTTGTGTAGAGTGGGAACAGACGACATGTTGTGGGTTAAAACATGGTAGTTTGAAATCGTTTATGGCACTAAAACAAAATATTTAAAAAATATTTTTGGCTGGTTGCGTCATTCACCAATTAAATGTGACGTTTATATGCAGACTGAAGCGAGGAATGAAAATGTGTACTGGTACAAATTTTCATTCGTCGCTTCTCTCTGCAAATACAAATCTTCAGAAAGTCTGATGATATATCTCCATTTCCATAGACCTAGGCATTAACTATAGTAATTATTTGCTTGCTTCTAGAAATGTCGAAAATATTATCGTCTTTCCCTTCTGATATTTCTATCACAGCTTAAGTACATGACGATACACAAAAGGTTAATAATACAAAACTGGAGATGGTCTCTGACTCGGAGAACAGAATATGGTATTAAGTCCCTACAATGTTTCTAAATACACTCCTGGAAATTGAAATAAGAACACCGTGAATTCATTGTCCCAGGAAGGGGAAACTTTATTGACACATTCCTGGGGTCAGATACACCACATGATCACACTGACAGAACCACAGGCACATAGACACAGGCAACAGAGCATGCACAATGTCGGCACTAGTACAGTGTATATCCACCTTTCGCAGCAATGCAGGCTGCTATTCTCCCATGGAGACGATCGTACAGATGCTGGATGTAGTCCTGTGGAACGGCTTGCCATGTCATTTCCACCTGGCGCCTCAGTTGGACCAGCGTTCGTGCTGGACGTGCAGACCGCGTGAGGCGACGCTTCATCTAGTACCAAACATGCTCAATGGGGGACAGATCCGGAGATCTTGCTGGCCAGGGTAGTTGACTTAACCTTCTAGATCACGTTGGGTGGCACGGGATACAGGCGGACGTGCATTATCCTGTTGGAACAGCAAGTTCCCTTGCCGGTCTAGGAATGGTAGAACGATGGGTTCGATGACGGTTTGGATGTACCGTGCACTATTCAGTGTCCCCTCGACGATCACCAGAGGTGTACGGCCGGTGTAGGAGATCGCTCCTCACACTATGATGCCGGGTGTTGGCCCTGTGTGCCTCGGTCGTATGCAGTCCTGATTGTGGCGCTCACCTGCACGGCGCCAAACACGCATACGACCATCATTGGCACCAAGGCAGAAGCGAATCTCATCGCTGAAGACGACACGTCTCCATTCGTCCCTCCATTCACGCCTGTCGCGACACCACTGGAGGCGGGCTGCACGATATTGGGGCGTGAGCGGAAGACGGCCTAACGGTGTGCGGGACCGTAGCCCAGCTTCATGGAGACGGTTGCGAATGGTCCTCGCCGATACCACAGGAGCAACAGTGTCCCTAATTTGCTGGGAAGTGACGGTGCGGTCCCCTACGGCACTGCGTAGGATCCTACGGTCTTGGCGTGCATCCGTGCGTCGCTGCGGTCCGGTCCCAGGTCGACGGGCACTTGCACCTTCCGCCGACCACTGGCGACAACATCGATGTACTGTGGAGACCTCACGCCCCACGTGTTGAGCAATTCGAAGGTACGTCCACCCGGCCTCCCGCATGCCCACTATACGCCCTCGCTCAAAGTCCGTCAACTGCACATACGGTTCACGTCCACGCTGTCGCGGTATGCTACCAGTGTTAAAGACTGCGATGGAGCTCCGGCTGCCACGGCAAACTGGCTGACATTGACGGCGGCGGTGCACAAATGCTGCGCAGCTAGCGCCATTCGACGGCCAACACCGCGGTTCCTGGTGTGTCCGCTGTGCCGTGCGTGTGATCATTGCTTGTACAGCCCTCTCGCAGTGTCCGGAGCAAGTATGGTGGGTCTGACACACCGGTGTCAATGTGTTCTTTTTTCCATTTCCAGGAGTGTACTTTGCCACGGGATCAAGACGTCCCGGACGTATTTCTGGAGAAATTTTCTATGCGGAGTATTATGAGAATCCACAAAGCATCAAGAGTGATTTTTGGAAGATGGTTACGACAAAGTGACCAACAATCGCATTACAGGTGCGTTAGATGGGAGCAGTGTGTGAAGTGATCGTCAATGTTTATTCCGTAACCAACCAGCGAAACAACGCTCCTATCTGAGTGCAAAAATTGCGAATATAATGTTAGCCCATCCACTCCCACTTGCTCGTTATTACTCATTCATACGGCCCAACTCATTGTCATTATCTCTTTATCTCTCTTTCTCTGTCACTGTCGCCTGTTTCACAGGTACAGTCTCTCTCGTTCTGTCCTGTTTCAACTATCTCCTCTCACTACCACTGTCTCCTTCTTGCTCTCTCTTACTGCTACTATCTCATTCATTCCTTTACACTGTTTCTGTCTCTTTTCGCTGTCAGTACTTGCCTCTTCCTAGTTGTTGATGCCCAGATTGTCTCATTATTACTGGCTCTCACCCCTTTCTACTTTTTCATTATCCTTATTCATCTCCCACTGACACTGCCTGCTTTATTCTTTTCCTAGCACTATTTGTCACCATCAACTGTTTTCCATTGCCACTCTTTTTCTTACACCGCCATTATCTCCGTCGCTCTTTCTATAGAACAACCACTGTCTATGTTTTCCACTATTAAATACCTTTTGCGTTTCTTTCCCATAGCCACTATCTCCTTCTCACTCAAAATTAAAAGTGCAAATATGTTTGCACGCCAAAATTTGTGGGAAAATCTTTAAACGTGCTAATAAAGGTAGAATGAGTCAACTGGTACCCCACTTCTCAGTCAGAGCTTTGTATATAGGAGAGTGTTTGTCTTTTTGTGCTGCATAAGGGACATTTTTTCAGCTGCTTTACTTCTCCCTGAAACAGCGGGGAACGTCAGTCATATGAAAAGAACTGTATGGGTCAGTAAAATTTTGATAGTTTATGTGAAATTGAAATAACTCTAAACTAATTTTACACTTCAGACCGGATTTACCACGCATAAAAATTTTTGCTTGTACTTCAGTACTATAAAACGAGGTTCCGAGAACCTTTCTGATAATAACGAAGACACTTCCCAGCTTTTTCTCTGTGTTACGTCACTTTGTAAAATACGTTTTCGCCTCTCACCGGATTTTACGTGCGTATTTTACATCTATAAGAATGGTGCATTTGAAACTCTGTATCTCGGAAACGGATGAAAACAACAGTAACATTTCCAACGTCGTTCGAGGTCGAGATCTTAGCTGTACAGCGTAAAAATTACACCCATTTGCTATGCACAGGCGTCTTGGAACCTGCAGCTCGGTTTTGGTAACCAGAAACCGTGTTATTGGGACGTTTCTCAATTTCGATCAAGATTTCTGGGAACGGGAAGATGGTATTTCTGGACAAATGCCTAGAGAATATACCGTTAAAATTTTGTATGCGATTATTTGTTATAAGACAAGTTGAGCCTCAGCATCTCAGAAACGGGTAAAGATGTCAAGAACATTTTCAAGGCTGTTCGAGATCGCGATTTTTAGGAATATATCTTACAAAATTTAGCCGTTTTCTGTGCAAAGTCGTTTTGGACGACTCAATTTTTACAAGTGACTTGCAGTGTTGTTTTGTCGTTTTTTACATGTTGTGGCAGTCAACTGCTTTTCCGTCACCGTTAACAGAGGGTGCAGTTTAACTTTCACTGCCCGCCCTCCCTGGTTCAGTCCCCAGCACCGTAAGCATCTCATTTTCCAGTCAATTGCTTGTGACTTGGTTGCACCCATTGCTTTATGTGAAAACTTGTTATTACTCATAACTTACGAATTTTCTGTCAGTCACTCAATTTCGTGTTGTGCATTCCTTTGTTTCTGCCGCTGATTTTTTAATGCACTTTATTCTGTAGAAAGAATAAGAGTATTATAGTGGTACGTTTATCTGCTTTTGTAATGACGCTTTTACCAGCCATTATTTCCTTGAATTCTTTTTTGTGCTGTTGAGTCTGCATTACCTCTGTTAATAGGATTATGTTTCGCCTGTGCTATAATTTTTAACGTTTCTTTGGCTTTTAGCTGTACGTTTAGACCAATCTTTTTGTTTTTTTGTGTTTGTATTGTTTCATCTAAATTACATGATTTAAATCATGGTTGGCAGAAGTGTGCACCTGCTCCAGTCTAAAAATACGGACCTATTAAGGACAGAATGGTGCCTCAATTCTTGATCGTGGAAGGGCTCCTGGAAAACGTGGTAGGCGCCTCTCAAAACGTAAATGCTGGGAAGCGTTGTGTGTAACGATGCCAGTCTACACAAGCTATTTCATTATGATTGACACCTTCGTTTCGAGCTTCTGATCAGGCTACATTACATGATCAAGGCTGATGTGTTGTACCTTGTTGGAATTGTGGAAAAGTTTATTTTTATGTGACGTGTTAATATTTGGTTTTAGTTAAAATATCACGAAGAGTTTCAGTGAGAGCATAAGGAAACAATTGACAAGAATGGGCCAAAGAAATACAGTAGAAAAAGAATGGGTAGCTTTGAGGGATGAAGTGGTGAAAGCAGCAGAGGATCGAGTAGGTAAAAAGACAAGGGCTAGTAGAAATCCTTGGCTAACAGAAGAAATATTGAATTTAATTGATGGAAGGAGAAAATATAAAAATGCAGTAAACGAAGCAGGCAAGAAGGAATACAAACGTCTCAAAAATGGATCGACAGGAAGTGCAAAGTGGTTAAGCAGGGATGGCTAGAGGACAAATGTAAGGATGTAGAGGCTTATCTCACTAGGGGTAAGATAGATACTGCCTACCGGAAAATTAAAGATACCTTTGGAGAAAAGACAGCCACTTGCATGAATATCAAGAGCTCAGATGGAAACCCAGTTCTAAGCAAAGAAGGGAAAGCAGAAAGGTGGAAGCAGTGTATAGAGGGTCTATAGAAGGGTGATGTTCATGAACCCAATTTTATGGAAAGGGAAGAGGATGTAGATGAAGATGAAATTAGAGATACGACACTGCGTGAAGAGTTTGACAGAGCACTGAAAGACCTGAGTCGAAACAAGGCCCCCGGAGTAGACAACATTCCACTGTAACTACTGACGGCCTTGGGAGAGCCAGTCCTGACAAAACACTACCATCTGGTGAGTAAGATGTATGGGATAGGCGAAATACCCTCAGACTTCAAGAAGAATATAATAATTCCAATCCCAAAGAAAGCAGATGTTGACAGATGTGAAAATTACCGACCTATCAGTTTAATAAGTCACGGCTGCAAAATACTAACACGAATTCTTTGCAGGCGAATGGAAAAACTAGTAGAAGCCGACCTCGGGGAAGATCAGTTTGGCTTCCGTAGAAATGTTGAAACATGTGAGGCAATACTGACCCTACGACTTATCTTAGAAGAAAGATTAAGGAAAGGCAAACCTACATTTCCATCATTTGTGGACTAAGAGAAATCTTTTGACAATGTTGACTGGAATACTCTCTTTCAAATTCTGAAGGTGGCAGGGGTAAAATACTGGGAGCGAAAAGCTATTTACAATTTGTACAGAAACCAGATGGCAGTTATAAGAGTCGAGGGACATCAAAGGCAAGCAGTGGTTGTGAAGGGAGTGAGACAGGGTTGTAGCCTCTCCCCGATGTTATTCAATCTGTATATTGAACAAGCAGTAAAGGAAACAAAAGAAAAGATCGCAGTAGGTATTAAAATCAATGGAGAAGAAATAAAAACTTTAAGGTTCGGCGATGACATTGTAATTCTGTCAGAGACCGCGAAGAGCTTGGAAGAGCACTTGAACAGAATGAACAGTGTCTTGAAAGGAGGATATAAGGTGAACACCAACAAATCAAAACGAGGATAATGGAATTTAGTCGAATTAAGTCGGGTGATGCTGAGGGAATTAGATTAGGAAATGAGACACTTAAAGCAGTAACGGAGTTTTGCTATTTGGGGAGCAAAATAACTGGTGATGGTCGAAATAGAGAGGATATAAAATGTAGACGTGCAATGGCAAGGAAAGCGTTTCTGAAGAAGAGAAATTTGTTAACATCGAGTATTGATTTAAGTGTTAGGAAGTCGTTTCTGAAAGTATTTGTATGGAGCGTAGCCATGTATAGAAGTGAAACATGGACGATAACTAGTTTGGACAAGAAGAGAGTAGAAGCTTTAGAAATGTGGTGCTACAGAAGAATGCTGAAGATTAGATGGTTAGATCACATAACTAACGAGGAGGTATTGAATAGGATTGGGGAGAAGAGGAGTTTGTGGCACAACTTGAGTAGAAGAAGGGATCGGTAGGTAGGACATGTTCTGAGGCATCAAGGGATCACCAGTTTAGTCTTGGAGGGCAGCATGGAGGGTAAAAATCGTAGAGGGAGACCAAGAGATGAATACACTAAGCAAATTCAGAAGGATGTAGGTTGCAGTAGGTACTGGGAGATGAAGAAGCTTGCACAGGATAGAGTAGCATGGAGAGCTGCATCAAACCAGTCTCCGGACTGAAGACCACAACAACAACAACAACAACAACAACAACAAATGAAAATGCAGATTCTGTAGTTGCCTTTGAATGTTTCGGTGTTAGTACAGTGAAGCGAAGTTTGAGATGGCCTAGGGAAACTTCAAGTTTCGAATCGCCAAAAAAAGAGTTCTGGCAGGCGGCAGAACTTTGCATTAGTTAAGTTCATACAGTGAGTTACAAGAAGGAAAATTCACGATTTCTGTGTGGAAAATCAGTTTATTAACAGCACCAGCTGCACTGGAAAAGCTGAGGACTCCAGTGGAAGACTTTCCTGATATGAGTGAGACAACCCTTTGGAGCACTTTTCGGAAATGAGGCTGGAGATACAAAAATCTCAATAAAATTTTTGTGTTGATGGAAAATAATAAAGTGTCAGGAAAACGAGAGAACTTGCCGAAAACACTACACTTGGATGGAATATTTATTACACTGGTGAGAGTTGGTTTGGTGCAAATCATTGCAGAAAGTTTGGACGACAGGAACAAAGAATTCTTTATGCATCAGAAAATGTATATAATTCGCACACAAGTGGTGTTCAAGAATGTATTGGCTGGAAAGGAGGAATTCAAATACCGCCCGCTTCTGGAAAAAGTATTAATTTTTACCACTTTCGAACGGAGATGGGTTCAGGCAAAGTGGAGGTACAGATTATTCTGAGATGAATGCGACACTACGAAAAGTTGTTTAGCAGCGTTCTCGAAAAATTACCGAACAGATCTGTTATTGGTATAGATCAGGCCCTACACAACACAATGATCAATCCATTATCACGAGATCCATCTACGAAATGGATGAAACATTCTATCATTGAATGGATGTAAAGCAGTGAAGTAGAGCTATATAATGCCACGTCCTACGAGGAATTTACTAAAGCAGGACTATTGGAAAACGTGCGACCGCATTTCGGGTCTCAATGATATCTTTTGAAAAACATAGTGCACTCAATGGACAAAGAAGTTCAACTTCTGCGGTTGCCTGTGCCGCATTGCAAATTCAGAGCCACTGAACTTATACGATCCCTTGTCAAGAACAAGGTAGCAGAGGAGGACAAGATTTTTTTAAAAGATAAACGATGCTTTAGAGTAGCGTTGCTTCACATTGGAAAGTGGAGGAATTCAGTCGTGTGCATAAACTTGAAAACAGATATACATAAATAACCCAGGCCTGACACAGAAATACGATCGTGGTTAGTCCAAGTACACGACTGCAACAGCAGCAGCGAAACCTCAGCTTGTAGCGAAAGCGAAAGTAGGCTGCATTTAATTCACTATTATTTTCTACAAAATTTATTTCGAGCTAATCGATTTTTCATTTACTTTTAATCTGTACAATACATTTCATTTGTCACTGATTGAGATCTGCTTGCATGTCGAGAGTTCACTTGCAATTTCCGAGTCTATTGCCCTCTACTTGCAACAACTAATAAACGAGGCAATGCTTTAAGGGAATGCGAATAGGAAGTTGCCATTCTTGGCTAGTGAATAGATGCTTATCGCATATATTGGAAGCTCAGTCGCAAACTATTGCGTTTGACTTTATTGCGATGAAATCAGAAAAAAAAACGAAAATACGCCTGCATGTAGAAAAAGGTTTCTGTTTCTCAGCTGTGAAAAGGAAATTTTTTCTCCGAATTACAGTCTGATTTCTATGACACCTCCGATAGCAATTGGCCAAAAATTTCTCTAAAAAGCACGCTCTCTCAAATATTACAGCGTATGTTGCCGCCTTTTCAACTAAAATGAATTATTCACACACAAAATAAAAGTAGACACTTGCACCATTCCTGCGGTGTACCTACAATAAGAGCTTAAATTCAGGAGTCATCGTGAAATGCATAGTCGCACGGGTGTGTACAGACACTCCGACCGAGATCGATATCTTGCAGGTGCTCCTTTCATCATGACACTGACCCAGTTGACCAGCTAATAATGTATAGTGCACATAGAGCTTCAGTAGGCTTCACAGTTCAGAAATTGACTGACTAGTCAAATGAGTCTCGGGGAGAAGGGTGGTTTTTATGGTTGGCTGAAGAGCTTGTGAGATTATGCAGCCATGGGTATGCTCCACAGCTCTAAGATTTTTTGACTAACGAGACGTACACTGTATGGTTTTGAAGTCTGAATACAAGTAATGTGCGTAGGACATTATTATGAAAAATCATAAATACAACAGTTATGTTGTATTGCAAAATTAACTGGTATGTGTTGCATAGCCTACATGCAAAGCCTACATTTAAGGAGGATGGCATACCTACAGAGACCAGTTTTAGTTGAACTAACACCGAACTACGGGTCGAGTACCATACGCTAAAACATTCTAAGTTGAATGTTTTGGCTAATGACGGCGAGATGCATTACATTTTCATAAAATTTTACAAACAAGAGTTTTAGCATACAGAACTTATTTCGTGAAGTGGATGCCTAGTACGAGAGGTGATACTAACGTCGAATGTACTCAGAATCAATCCGGGTGTACGAATGTAGCAGGCGTAAGTAATATGCTCGTCTAACGCAAAAACAGGCTAAAATCTCAGTGCCAAACATCAATCATTACACGAGAAACTGTAATCGTGGTATTATAGAGAGAAAAGGCCCTTGGCCAGATAAAATGGCCATTCCGGAAACTCCGAGTTTCGCCAGAAACCGGTCGCCAACAGAAATGCAATTAATGGTTCAACGAGAGATTGCTTTCTAGAGAGCACACAATACCCCGCAATAATGTTCTCTCGGCGCGGCTGTATTTCCCCAAAGAGAAGAGGGTAATTTCTTCGGTCTGAATGACTGACAACGGGCCGCGCGGCGATGTGTCTACACGGTAAAACTCGCAGCCGTGAAATGAAATGTGACTTAAAGGCGAGCGCAATGGGCGCGCCCACGGCCTTCCCTGTACGGCCTAGTAGGCTGCAAACGAGGTGCGGGGCGTCACCGCAGAGTGGAGCAGTTTATTAGCGCTACAATTTGGTAATGAGGTCGCGATTTTTCGGAGACTGGGAGCAAACTGAAATTTAATGAAAGGAAAGCACATCTATGAATATTGTTAAGACATCTCTTCGATGGTGTGGTTGTAACACTTAGTGTGGAAAAAAACGTACAAAACGTGCTTAAGACATACAAACGTCAAGAATCTCGAAAATTGTTTGCTATAGACCTTGGTACCGTTTGGCGCTCAAATTAACTTACGGATATCTAGCTGTATTATATCCTGTAAGGAATTCAACGTGAACCACACACACACACACACACACACACACACACACACACACACACACAATTATACATATTCGTAAATATCAATATTAACTGAAATCTTATGAAGAATTCTAACTATTAGCGGAACGCTCCGGGTCATCCAGCGTCTCAATGACTGTTGTCACTATCTTCAAATCATTAGACTTCGTCGCTGTTTGTCATCGGACGAAGTCGCTGTCACAACTGTGCTCGCGTCAACATTAATCATCGACGTCTTTCCTCATCGCCGTCCTCATTTTGATGTAACAGTCGTCACTACCAAAAACAATTTTACAGAACTGATTTGTATCAAAAACTTGAGAAGGTATTCTGATACCACGCAA
Organism: Schistocerca gregaria; assembly: GCF_023897955.1. NCBI lineage: Eukaryota > Metazoa > Arthropoda > Insecta > Orthoptera > Acrididae > Schistocerca > Schistocerca gregaria. Next base: position 319,829,914 of record NC_064920.1, on the reverse strand, counting down.
TTTTGCTTCCTACCGCAGCAGTGAAAAAAAAAAAAATATTAATGGGAAATTAGAACACTGTGAGTGCCACACCAGGAAACTGACTGGTTATGAGAGCCAATAAGAAAGTTTTTACAAGATGATTCCCGTAAAGAACAAAACAGCAACCAGCCACGGTTAATGAAGCTATTTATTTATGCAAATAGCGCCGTTAACGGTTTCGAATCAACAGGCTGTTCTTCAGACGATTATTCATGTTTATGTTATATTTGCTGTTTACGTTGGTTGTTACGTGTTTCTTTTCCGACAACCAACGTAAATAAGCACTCTTATTACCGCTCGCACGTTGTTGTTCTCTTGACTGCAAGAATTAACTTGTATTTCATACACAGCCATAATTTCAAGAATGGTAGTTTTCGTCAAAATAGTAAGAAGAAAGTTTTTGTTCCATGTGACATTAATACTCATGCGCAATGCTGTATTTGTGATGAAACAAGTACAGAAATACGGCATAGGTTTGTAGCTACCGGTAGTAGAACTGCAGTCAATAAAAACAACTTTTATATATCTTATATGTTTCAAATTTTGGAATTTCAGAGGGCCACAGCTTGGCGCAAACACCATGCGCCATCTTCTAACACATATTTGAATGACTTTCTAGAGACATAAAACAGAGTACATGGGACACAATATTACTGAAAAAGCGTTTTGTGAAAAAAATGGCACTTAGAAAGTTTTCCATTTCCACTCTTCATTCTCCTCCTCCCCTCACCCCTCCCCAGCCAGCAACCGAACTAAATTCGTGCCGCCACTTCCATATCTATCGACTGTTCGCGCTGTTTCAACCTGCAGCTTCTTACTGACAGTCCTATCCTACTTGTCTCATGTTCCTCTCTCATACACCACAGTGCAACAGTCCTTTCATCATCGACACTCAAGAAGGGAAGTCAGGGTTTTTATTATGACCTCGAAACTAAAGTTACATAATTAATTTTCCTTTTTTAAGGTACGTGTCCAAACAGCGCAACCCGCTGATAAATTGGGCTTGGGCTGCCCCATTTTGGTTTCGTTCCTATAGCGGCATGGTAGGCTACTGTGGCACGAGCATTATAATTGATTTATATATTAATTATGAATGTTTATCTTTAGAGCTGATAAAAATTCGACTAAACTCGTATAGCGTATATTCCTATTGAAATTCCAGCTGCATTGCCCCAGAATTATTGCACGATATTACGCTCAGGCAACATATCTACCTTCATCCTGTTCTCTTCAGATCCCAAGAAACTCACTTCATAAGTCACACTCTATAATTTAAGTACCAGCTTTTCACTAACCTTCCAATCAGCCACTCGAGATCACGAAAAATCTCTGTCCCCGTCAAATCGCACTTACCGTTATTCTGAAAAAGATCCACTGTATCATCTTTAATCCAAACATGACACTCAGCTTCTTCCACACCACTTCACAAGCAGCCGACTACAACCCCTTCGTCTCCTCTTAATTTCATCAGTGTCGTCAACAGACTCTTTACACTAGTACTTACGTTCGCAAACCCCAACGACGTAAAAATTACCCCACCCCACAACCAAAGACAAAGGACAGCTTCCCACATCCCACCTACACTCTTAACAATGCCAGAGGTATTTAAATTTTGGTTATTTTCAGAGAGTAATAATCTTCCGGTATGTCCCTATTGTTAAGCTGTTACTTCTACAGTGCCACTACCAATTGTCTCCAACGACATGAAACACTTATCAGTTCACTTCACCTATTGATTTACGTGCAAGGTAAAACACAACCCATTAAACCTGAATTAAGTGTTGCTCTCCAATTCAGTGGTACCACCTTTCGATGCAAGGGATCTTGCCACCCAAGATATCTTAAGATTCTTAAGTTCCACCTTGAAAAAACAAAACCATCAATTTCAACAACCCTACAACCTTCAAGAAATGTTCCTCAGAAACTGTTCACTATTCCGCGTAAGTTCAGGCTACCTGCTCGCTCCACCTGGTCATCTTTCCTTCAAATTATTTTAACATGCGGAGTCAACTTTTCACTTTCAACCCAAAAATCCCCTCCCTAACCATCAACTGTGATATGTCATTCCAATATTATCTGCTCATTCCTTACAGACATATCCCGATTTGCTTACATTGCACGGAGTACCCAGTTAACAGCTAAGTCCTCATCTGAAATCTCCATCTGTACCTTACTGTCTAAACGTCTTGCTATATCTTACAACAACCAGATAATCCAGTCTAATGTGAACTTGTTTTTTGCAACTTGAGAACATAGCTATGTGGTACCAACTCTTATGCAACATCCCCGCAAACAACTTCAGTACCTTCCCAAAAATCTTTTCATCTGTGACCTCAGAAATCTCTAGAACAACTACTCTCTTCCTTACTATTTCACCATCCATATAAATAGCACCATCTCCAACTACAAAATCGATCATTGTTGACATCTACAGCTCCTTCCGCAACAGACTCTAGCATTGGTGATCATGCATGAACAAACTGGTTGATGACAGTGCAGTTCCACAGCATAACTATCCAGAAAGTATTTTCAGGTGTGATACTAACTCTTGCTTTTCCTAAACTATTAGTGTACATATACGTGAAAATATTTAACAGTCGGAAGTGACCACCACCATCTACATGTCTTTCTTACTATTGCTTACACATCAATCCACAACCATACCAAGCATTAAATGCATTCCAACTGGAAATTCTTTTAGTTCCAAATCAGAATCCACTTACTTTCTTTGCCATACGCCAGACGCTTTCTTAATACTACTGGTTTCAACAGAGTTAGGCGCCATATAAATTTATATCCCAACTCGGCCTATGTATCCTATTCAATCTAGAACCTTCTACTAACTCCTCTTCTCCTCCTACATGAGACTAACTACGAGTATTATGTAACTCCTAGCAAACATCAGACTGGAACTCACGCAGCACAATCAAATCCAATGACATACTAGATTAGAAAATTACACGATGCAAAAAGGAAGCACTGAGCATAACGACAAACATGCATTAAACCTAACCGCTACATTTCCTACAGTGGCATTTGAGAACTAATAACCTTTTTCGATGTTTTGGAGCCAATAATTCTAAAATCCTAGGTAAACTTAGTACTTCGCACACTAACTCTCTAGCTCAGAATAAATCTACAATTATTCTAGATAATAAAACAATATGAACAACTCACAATCCTTGTCAAGTATAAAAAATACTATTCCACGTTAAAAAAAGCCAAACTATCTACACTAGGATCGAACCAGACCAGAAAATACATCTTCAATATACTCTTCCTGTCAAATACAACGAACTCTTCCTTCTCTTCTCTTCTCTCCCTTCTCCCTTCTCATTCCAACAACTAGCCTAGGTATCCCTACTTAAGAAATAATAAGCCAATCCTTATTCACCAAATCCTTCACAACATATACACTTACATGCAAACATAATAGTAATATCTCAATCACTATCCTATAAAATTACTCAGACATATCCTTCCTTTCTAGTGAGTTTCTCATACCTTTATTTTAGGTCCTCTAATGGAACTGATAATCATCTCCATTCTTATCCTATCGGAAGTCATACAGACAGTACTGAAGAAAGATGGAGTTACATCGTAGCCTATATAAAAGCAAAAAATAGTGAAATACGCAGTTTTTCATAAATCTTAGCTGTGTGCGCTTATTATTGAAGAATGCATCTCTTTTTGTGGAAATCTTCCTTATATTTATGAGAGTCACTTTTGGGATACCTGTCAGACCATTAGAAATGGTTAGAAGTTTGTCACTATGAGAATGTGAATTTCTTCAGGTATTCTAACAGAGAAAAATGAGCTGAAAATATTATTCACGTGTTACAATCAGATTACATATTAAATTTTCCACATGGAGTACATCAAATAGTAGAATTCTTGTTTATAGTATCTTATAGATAGATTGCAGGCTGAACAATTTATTATTGACACATTATCAATGCATATTGTGACCAAGTTGGGCAAGTAGCGCCATATACCTCTGAGACATCTACACAAAAAAAATGAGATTTATTAATGACACAAGGGTACAATGTTTTGAGAATAAGATGGGACTGAAATGAATTATGTAAGGATAATGATCGTAATTAAATTGTGTCAGTAAAGTATTCCTCCGAAATTCCATCAAAACAAGTAAACACCCTGAATAACTAGAGAGTTTAAAATATTCTGTAACACAAAAATGAAATTTATATACATACACGAACAAGTAAAGTTCCTGTAAGAACTGCATTCTAGAAATGTTACTGCAGTACGTTAGACAAAGTTCTTAGAGGATCCAGAAATAAGCACATAATAAGAAAAGTTAATGACACTGATCATAAAATTATGTATTACATTGTGAAATAAGATGCAGGTCAACTAGCCAGTGCACAAATTAGTACCACTGAGTGAATATAATGTGATTATTAAGAATGCTTGCACTTTGTTGATTGCATTGCAAAGTCAAAAGAAGAAACTAGATCAGTTGAAACAGCAAGAAATATACTGAACATACCAATTCATAAACATTTAAGCAGCAATCTTTAATGAAGTATTAGAATTATAAGCATTCTCAAAGCTAAAAGTTCACATTATAGTCATGGATTTTCAAGCAGAATTCTATTGAGATGTTCTAAGTTAAGAAATCATTAGTGATGTGTGTTACTGGTAACACAGGGAAATTTTCAAGACTAATTAAAATGTACCATTGCAGAACATCCTTGTAAGAAAGATGATAGGCAAAACTAAATAACTATTATATTTTTTCTAAAATAAGAGTACTTTAAGGTTTAAGTAGAAACAATTTTCATACTAGATTGCAGAATATCTGAAGATTTCCTGAAATGAGAATGCTATTCTTACATTTATCACCAAATAAGCTTTAAAAAACAACATGTGGAGAGGCTGACCCATATGAACATGTAAAGCATTGTACATCTTTAGAATATTCTAAATCTTATGGAAAAATGTATTATAACAGCTTATTTGGGATATAGTCAATAAAATAAAAAAATTGGTTATGAATATTGAAAAGAATCCTACAAAGTGAGCATGTTTCATTACCTGAAGAGAAATAATGAATGAAGGGTTCAATTTTGGCTCTACTCATTTTTTATATACATTCCTGGAAATTGAAATAAGAACACCGTGAATTCATTGTCCCAGGAAGGGGAAACTTTATTGATACATTCCTGGGGTCAGATACATCACATGATCACACTGACAGAACCACAGGCACATAGACACAGGCAACAGAGCATGCACAATGTCGGCACTAGTACAGCGTATATCCACCTCTCGCAGCAATGCAGGCTGCTATTCTCCCATGGAGACGATCGTAGAGATGCTGGATGTAGTTCTGTCGAACGGCTTGCCATGCCATTTCCACCTGGCACCTCAGTCGGACCAGCGTTCGTGCTGGACTTGCAGACCGCATGAGACGACGCTTCATCCAGTCCCAAACATGCTCAATGGGGGACAGATCCGGAGATCTTGCTGGCCAGGGTAGTTGACTTACACCTTCTAGAGCACGTTGGGTGGCACGGGATACATGCGGATGTGCATTGTCCTGTTGGAACAGCAAGTTCCCTTGCCGGTCTAGGAATGGTAGAACGATGGGTTCGATGACGGTTTGGATGTACCGTGCACTATTCAGTGTCCCCTCGACGATCACCAGAGGTGTACGGCCAGTGTAGGAGATCGCTCCCCACACCATGGTGCCGGGTGTTGGCCCTGTGTGCCTCGGTCGTATGCAGTCCTGATTGTGGCGCTCACCTGCACTGCGCCAAACACGCATGCGACCATCATTGGCACCAAGGCAGAAGCGACTCTCATCGCTGAAGACGACACGTCTCCATTCGTCCCTCCATTCACGCCTGTCGCGACACCACTGGAGGCGGGCTGCACGATGTTGGGGCGTGAGCGGAAGACGGCCTAACGGTGTGCGGGACCGTAGCCCAACTTCATGGAGACGGTTGCGAATGGTCCTCGCCGATACCACAGGAGCAACAGTGTCCCTAATTTGCTGGGAAGTGGCGGTGCGGTCCCCTACGGCACTGCGTAGGATCCTACGGTCTTGGCGTGCATCCGTGCGTCGCTGCGGTCCGGTCCCAGGTCGACGGGCACGTGCACCTTCCGCCGACCACTGGCGACAACATCGATGTACTGTGAAGACCTCACGCCCCACGTGTTGAGCAATTCGGCGGTACGTCCACCCGGCCTCCCGCATGCCCACTATACGCCCTCGCTCAAAATCCGTCAACTGCACATACGGTTCACGTCCACGCTGTCGCGGCATGCTACCAGTGTTAAAGACTGCGATGGAGCACCGTATGCCACGGCAAACTGGCTGACACTGACGGCGGCGGTGCACAAATGCTGCGCAGCTAGCGCCATTCTACGGCCAACACCGCGGTTCCTGGTGTGTCCGCTGTGCCGTGCGTGCGATCATTGCTTGTACAGCCCTCTCGCAGTGTGCGGAGCAAGTATGGTGGGTCTGACACACCGGTGTCAATGTGTTCTTTTTTCCATTTCCAGGAGTGTATGTTGTGATGAAATGAATACGGGGAATAGAATAAGGGAAGGGACAGGATGGTAGGGCTCGTTTTAAACATCAGAGAAAAACGTACAGGGCGCTAGATGGAGCTGTACAGCTTAAAAAATCTCTAAGGGAAGACATAGACTGGAATATAGTCAACAAATAATGGATGATGTTGGATGTAAGCAGTACTCTGAAATGAAGAGGTTGAGGAAGTTGTGACAGTCCACATGAAGCAAGATAAAAAAAACTGATAAAAACGTAGTGAATTATCGATAACAGACTTGATACTTTTAGCAGCTGAGAAGTATTATAAGTAGTCCTGTCAAAGTCAGCAACAGAGTGACTGTTAATGTTTTCAAATAATTATTAAATTCTTGTCTGGAAATGGTTGGGTGGGGACTAAGAGACTAAACAGAGATTACTTGTCCTTGATTCACGGGTAGGTCATATGGAGTTGGTAACGTCCGCCAGGAACGAGTTCTGGCGATTAAAGAATGCAGCAATGGTGAAACTGGACAGCAAAGAAAATGCTGATGCCGGAGCTGAGAAATAATTTGGAGAGACATATACCGATTAGTTCAGTGTAGAGGTCAGAGCAGATAAGGAGTCTCTTAGGGCTCATCCATGGCGAGAAAGAACCCCCAACTGCATCTGACTCCCACCAAATCCATTAAGAGCGAAGAATGTCTGCTAGGTAAGTGATTCAGCATAGTATAAGTGAGAAGGCTAAAAACGGAATGGACATCAGCTGGACCATCAATAACGGAAACAAGAAAGAGAGATAGTTAAGGCAGCAGGTTGTTGTTTCTTGAGCTCTGCACCCAACGACAGCTGTCCCATTCACAGCAATCCCACTACTGAGCCATTATAGTCAAAACATAGGGAGCACTCACTATTTGATATAGTGCTAACATCTAAAATTGAAAATAGAGTTCGGCAGGAAAGGAGGCAAATTACATCTAAAAGCAATTAAAACAAGGAAGGAAGAAAGATGCACCTGGCAAAGGAGGTATGGTAGAGAGTGTCCCAGAGCCAGACCCAGCAGACAATGGGAGACACCTCAATCCCAACCACCCCCGACCTCGCTGAAGGTAGTTTACCCTGAGAATAAAAACCACTGTCATGGGAAAAACAGAGAACCAGTTCAACTGTCCGTGAATTGTCTGCCAATATTAGAGGCAAGGAATTCAGAGAGTTATGCTTAGTATGGAGGGCCAGAACGAGGGAGCATTTCACCAGGATACGAGCTACTGTCCGCAAGGCTCTGCTACCGCAATCTGGTGGTGGCTTGTTATATTAAATAAAACTATGGGTTATTATGGTATGACCAATGTAGAGGAGACATAAGACAACTGATTCCTTCCTCCTGGAAGGAAAGGAGAAGAACCATACAGCAGTGGTTTCCTCGATATTGCGGAGTTTGTTGGAGGGGGCTGCAGCCCACCATATGTTTTTACATCTCTGAGTAAATAGAGGACCTATTTGAAACTGGAAATCCGCACCTAGGATCGCTAAAATGAATGTTGGGTGAGTAAATGTTTCTCTGTCCAAATAATTGGCCAATTCATTCCCTATGATGCCCACATGACCTGGGATACAGGAAAAGACAACTGAGCATGCAGTAAGAATAAGATTCAGAGGGGTCATCAATAGGAGATAACACAGATTGACATGAGAAATGGTGGTCAATGGCCTGAAGACGGTTCATTGAGTCACGTTCCAGGCAACGAAATTTGTTTCTTACCCGTGGGAGATGTGAAAGCATATCCCACTCTATATAAGGTTTTAGAGCCTTCGATGTTAATAATGTTAGCACCTCAATATTCTTCAGAACTAAACGTAACGAACGGTGGAAGGTCATGGGGGCGACTGAAATTGTAGAGAACAGATAGATTTTAATTCGTGGTTAGGGTACCAACCAAGGGGAAACATGGGAGGAGGGGGAGGGCGAAAACATAGGGAGTACATTCAAGGAGGTTATGTGGAAGTCCCTGTAGATGGCTGCGAAAGACATTTCAATTGGCAATTCTTTTTATTGGCAGTGTAAGGGGGTTGTTGCTCCTTGTATGCAAGAAGAATATTTTAGTGCTCTGATCACATACGTTGAGGACTCTAGTTATTAGGAAGGACAGTAAATGTTTACAGAGAGACCATCTGATGGAATTTCATCCATCACATTATTTTAGGCGACTTTCATTCTTTTTCTTGTCCCTCTGCACTACATCTCTCATCAGCCACTGAGCAAACCAGATGCACTAAGATACAATTGTTCGAGTATCATACTGAAAGTATATAATATCAGGCCAAGTGGCACAAGCGGATGTAACGTGTGATTATCAAAAGAAATAATAGCGCTAAAGTACAGAAATGTACTGCTTCATTGTATTCATTTCTCAGTTGTAGTAACTTTGATCATTATTTATAACTCACTCCAGTTTTATTCTTGTGTAATGTTTCTAAAGTATTTTATGTAACACCTTGTAATAATGTGGTTGAGTAAGACCTTTGTTAAGAAAGAGCAAAGCTATTCTTATAAAAAAAACTGAAGACGGAAGCTCCCAGTTTCAGTCTACAGGACTAGTCCCAAAGACATCAACGGCTACTCAAACGCCACTATGATGGACTAGGTGTAAAAACATTAAAATTGGCAGCCTATCCATAAACCTGGCAACCATAGTCCAGTCGAAACGAGACCAAGGCTTTACAATATGGAGAAGACTAGCAAGATCCAAACCCCAAGATTTGTGGGCAAGGAAGCAATTATCGCTAAGCTTCCACTTGCAGTTGGTCGGTAGTTGATGAGTAGGGACAGTGTAGTCAGCTTTTCATCAAAAGGAAGGCGTGGGACTGTGCAACAATGTCATAATGGACCGTGGGGCAATGACACAGATGCATGACCCATGTGTTTGCAGGACAGAAGCGGAAACCATGAGGCAAGGTCCAAGTGGCGCCTTAGAACTGGTTTCCAACTGAGGATACAGAGAGGATAAAATGTAAAAGTCATCGACACACAGTGTTGGGGTGGCCAGTGGCCCTTCGAAGGTCGCTAACCCCGTTGATGGCTGTGAGAAAGTTCTCTTGGACCCATAGGGGTTGAGTGAAATACCAACCCTCGCTCACAGCAGCTTTGGGATAAAACCTGATGAACAGAAATTGGTAAATAGCCTCAAACGCTCCAATCTTGGAGTGAAAGTAAAATGTAAAAAGATGGAAATGAAGTGCTGACATTTGGAAAATGCCTGGAAAATCTTTAGAAGCTAACTGGTGGTCAGTTGTGAATGATCCCTATGGGAAACCAGACTTATAAGGGTACAAAAAGTCTTATGACTCGAGAACTCAGCATGACCTGTGGCTAAAAGTCCTTTCAACAGTATGAAGAGTATGTAGGTGAGATTAATCAGTTGGCAGTTGTTTATAGATATTGGGTTTTTGCTTGGCTTAAGGATTGTGCCGATGATGCACTCTCGCCATTGCGGAGGATAGACATCTTTGGCGAATACAGTTGCAGACCCTGAGTAGATGTAATCTTTGTGTAAAATTTAGAAACTGGATTATCTGGTCATGTTTTGAATCAGGGTCTGGGGCTATATTGGGAGATGGGACAACATCCTGAAGCAGTTCTCACACAATAAAAGGTTAATTGTAGATATAACTCGCCTTGGCAGGGTGAAGATGGCAACAGAGGTATATAACAGTGAGGTGGTTCTTTGAAGAGTCCATCATGTTAGTTGGTCCATATGGCAGTGACAATAAGTGATAGCATTATTGGGAACTGATCACTGCCACAAAGATCATCATGGACGAGCAAACAATGTAGCTAAGCTAAAAGGTTAGGGTAATAGATCGTATGATCCATAGTCAAAAAAGGTGTCATTAGCACCACTGAACTGGGTAGGAGGACTGTCATATAGGAGGTTCAGGTCGAAAGAAGCTGGTCAGTCAGAAAGCCTCCAAGAGATGAAGTGCTGCATCCCCACAGTGAATGGTGGACATTTAAATCCCAAAGAGGGATGAAAAGGGGTTGTTGCATTAGGGTGGTCTCATTTGGGGAAGTAAATGCCCATCCATGCGGTAAATAAATGTTGCAAATCGTGACTGATGAGGTGATTTGCATTTGCTTCTCTCTAGCTTCAAATGTGGTGTGAATGGAATCACTAATTGACAATGTCTCTGTGAAAGAAGACATGGTGCCCTCCAATTGCCCTTACATGACCGGAAAAATTCCAACAGACTGCACAGTAGCCCTGAAGCATTGAGGAATTGTCATCCGAATTGAGTTTTTTGGAGGGCGACACAGAGTGCAGAATACGAGGAAACTAGTTGTTGCAGTTCTGACAAGTGAAGCAGTATACATTACAGTTCGACTGGATGATGTTGAGGGTGTCCTGGTTGGGCCCAAAGGAGCCAGGCACATCAGTTAAATACTAAGACCTCTTTCTGCCACTGGTACGAGCAGGACAACATCAATGAACATTGGTTCAGAATCTGGTGGTGTGGTGGTGTTGGTGATGGTGGTGTTGGTGTTGGTGTTGGTGGTGGTGGTGGAGGCGGCGGTAGGGGGGATCTGGTGCCTCCAGGGCCACAGAAGTAGCCTCCTCCTCCTCTTTCTCTTTCACAAATTTTGTTGAGCGATATTCTTGTGAGGGTTTATCCACAGTAGGCTTGGGGACATACAGAGCTCAGCTCCTTCAACTACTGGCTGGTGTCAGGCTTATTCTTCATTCAGTATACGACAGACTACCAAATTTTTGTTTGTTTGGTTTTTTACATTCTTTTTTAAATACTGGGCAAACCAGTCAATGTTAGGGATGGTGTTCAGTACAACTGACACTCAAAAATTGTTATCGCAAGGATGACCTTCGTGAAGTAGCCGTCCACAATTTACGCTTTTGGGGTCTGCCGCGCAGAGAGATAAACGACCAAAGCAAAAACATTAGGAACACTTCAGAGGCGCTGGGACATAAGGTTGCACGTTATACCTGTACAACATGGCTAACTTTCTCCTTGAGGATTCGTTCTTCAAAGGCAAAGATGAAAACTCCTGTATGTGTTCAGTTATCCTTGGAACCTTTGTACGTGTTGGACGAAATTAAGAGTACGGCGGTGCTGACTGTGTTTCTCAGATTTACTGCTAGACAGCGGGCGCATGGAATGCTTGCAAAAAAGCCCAGCAATCACTCCGCCATTTGCGACACCGTGAGCTAAGTTGCTGTTGCATCTGTGTTACACGTAAATTTTATTTGTTTTTGAGTGTCGACGCTGGTGAATTTTCAACACTGGTTTCTACTTTTACAGGTAAGAAATAATATTACCATAATCACATCAATATTTAAGCATCATGATTTAGATTGTATTCTACTAATGAAATACCATTCATTCAAGCGAGATTAGGTTTCCGCCATATTTTAATGTGCAGTGTCAGTAGCGTTCCGCCAGTGAGGAACGAGAGATGCGATTTGAAATTGCAATGATGCAAGCAGTTTCAAGTGTTTTGGAAGGCGAAATGACAGAATAGTCTGCTGCTATTCGACATTTCCCTCACAATCTGGGATTTTAAGTCTTATAAAATCTTTTCTTTGCTGTGTGTCGTTTTTGACAGAAATTTTTTACCATCTGTACCAAAACATGTTTGAATAAAAGTTTTATACAGTTATACCTCATTTCAAAACAGCAACAAATGTTTTTATCAATTTTGGCTTTAGCTGCCCGTATTAACTGCCGTTCCCCAACATCATCTCGCCATTTCATACCAGCTCGGAGCTCGTCATCTGTCTGGCGTGTAAGGCCTCTGTAAAACTTAACTTTTCACACCACGTTCAAAGTTTTATACAGCACATTAGTCCCTGATATGTCACCAAGTCGTCCACATGCCATAAGAGTTTGAGACTGTGCAGTATAGGAGGCCTTAATCAACAATGAGTCAAATTTTCCAAATTTGTGATATGTATTATCCACAAAAAATTATGGTTTTGTCGCCCTAAAAGTAAACACCAGGTACTGAGTGAATTGTTTCACTCCCAGCAGTCTGCCTTGTCCGACTTCCCATGGGTTAGTCAGAGTAAGCTGTAGAATTTTAACTATGTGCGTCGAAATATTTACATCTGTCTGTTGAGAAGGCCGAATCAAAATTGCTATTGTGTTGGTTCGATTTTATACGTTTCATGTGCGGAACTTCCGCCCTGACGCCTCGTATTCTCATCAAGTTTTCTTCTCACGGGCGCCGTCCATGCACAGCAAGATCATTTGGCTCGAGGTCTTGGCATATGCGGGGAGCTACCAATTCAGCCACCACAATTGTAATCCATATGTTGTCAGGGCGCTCTACAGTAAGCATTCATAATGACCCCACCCCGTCGGATTGGTTACTACCTTGGATTCTTAGCACATATATGAGCATACGCCATAATTGTGCACAAACGGTGGTCAACACATTAGGCAGTAGGCATTGTTTAAGGCATTCTTCCCCAGTCGGTCCACATTACAGAAATTTTTTGAAAATGGAGGTCAAATAAGAAGGCGATTAAAATTACCTAATTCGAAAAGTAATGTGAGGGAAATGAGTGAAGATGTCGACATAGAAAGCAGAACCTAGGGAACTGCGAAGTAAATATCAAAGACTGCCAGTATGAGAAAGAAAGAGAAGTAAGTATAGTCGGAGGTGGGAGATTGCTGCACGAGAAAGGGAGTGGGTGTTGCACTAGCTTGGGGCTCAGTGCTCGACATGCACGCACTCACGAAAAAAGACGTGATCCCCTTGAGGGTCTCTGGAAATAGGCTCGTACTTTACGTCGAAAAACAAAACGAACAGTACGAGACATTCAGTTCTGTCCAACAGCTAGAATAATCTCAGGAGTTATTGTATTTGGAGGAAAACGTTAGTGATTAGGGTGGAACGACCAAACGTTTGCTTGTATGCATTGAAGAAAATTTAATTTGAAAGGAACGTGTTATTGAGGCTCTCAAAGAGACTAATTACGTAACTTCCGTTCTTCACATAACTGCTGGTTTAATAAACAGACAAAACAACACCTTTGCTCGTATTCAGTTACTAGTGTCTCATGCTTTAAGTTTTTGGAGTAACCGACCACTTACGAAGCAAATATTGATAGCACAGAAGCGAGCTAGCACAGAAGTAAGCTGTGAGAACCACGTGTGTTGTTACTAGTATCTGGTAGGCTGCTTTTCAGGGAGTGGCATTGTCATCACCACTTCTCGAGATATACTCGTTCTGTAGCTCTTCATAAATAATCCACGACACTTTGAGATAATGAAAATGTGTATAGTTACTACTCCAGAAGACAAAAATGACTATTACACATCGCTAAAGCTATTTTTCTTTTCGTTGTTGTTTACACAAGCCGTCTTCACTTGGTCTCGTTTTACTTCCGTAAAACAGAATACCAAGTTGTGGTACTTTCGCTATTTTAAGCTTAAAAACTATAAAGCGCACTTTTCTGTGATTGCTCATCTGAAACTGCATTTACTGTAACAACTTTTACAAGTTTTATGACACGACTGCATGGCGTCAGCAAGGTAATCAGAAAAATGTTTCTTTGCTCAAAAAGTAAGTCTCTGTAGACTTTTACTGTGTTTGGCATGACCGCACTTCCTGTTTTCGTCGTATTGTGCATAGCTCCTCCCCACTCCCTCCGTTGGCGCGTTTTGTGGGCTATAATTATGCACACATCTTTTCTCACTTATTCCATGTTAGTCTCATATGTCATCGGAAGTTTTCATAGATAAATCTATATCTAGAAATATGTATATCAGCACACGCACTGAGAGATATTATCACTCCCTCCTGTTCACCTGCCCTGATTCCTTACATTAATGGCTATGGGGACATTTAAGCCATTGGTGGATTCCACGCCCACCGACATTACGCTCAAGTTACAAGAGCGTGTGTCTCCTGTATGTGTCCAAATATGAGGACAACCAAATGTGTTACACTCGAGAGCCAAAAAGACTGGTACACCTGCCTAATATCGTGTAGTGCCTCCGCGAGCACGCAGAAGTGCCGAAACACGTCATGGCATGGACTCGACTAATGTCTGAAGTACTGCTGAAGGGAATTAACACTGAATACTGAAGAGCTGTCAAAAAATCCTTAAAAGAACGAGGGGGTGGAGATCTCTTCTGAACAGCACGTTGCAAGGTATCCCGGATATGCTCAATAAGGGTCATGTGTGGACGGTCTGGAGGCCAGTGGAACCGTTTAGGCTCAGAAGAGTGTTCCTTGAGCCACTCTGTAGCAATTTTGGACGTTTTGGGTGTCGCTTTGTCCTGCTGGAACTGCCCAAGTGCGTCGGAATGCGCAATGGACATGAATGGATGCAGGTGATCAGACAGGATGCGTATGTACGTGTCACCTGTCACAGTCGTACCTAGACGTATCAGTGGTCTCATATCACTCGATCTGCACACGCCACACACCATTACAGATCCTCCACCAGCTTGAACAGTCCTCTGTTGCCATGTATGATCCATGGATTCGTGAGATTGTCACCATACCCGTACGCCTGCAGATGTTCAGATGTGTGTGAACTGCTAAGGTCATCAGTCAGTACGCTTACACACTTCTTAACCTAAATTATCCTAAGGAGAAACACACACACCCATGCCCGAGGGAGGACTCGAACCCCCGCCGGGACCAGCCGCACAGTCCATGACTGATGCCCTTGAGACCGCTTGGCTAATCCCGCGCGGCGTACGCCTGCACCCGCTAGATACAATCTGTAACGAGACTCGTCCGACAGGCATCATGTTTCCAGTCATCAACAGTCCAATGTTGGTGTTGAAGGGTCCACACGAGGCGTAAAGCTTTGTGTCGTGCAGTTATCAAGGGTACCCGAGTGGGTCTTCGGCTTCGAAAGCCCATTTCGATGGAATTCCGTTGAATGGTTTGCAAGATGACACTTGTTGATGGCCCAGCATTGACATCTGTTGCAATTTGCGGAGGGGTTGCTCTTCCCTTACGTTGAACGATTCTCATCATTCGTCGTTGGTCCCGTTCTTGCATTTTCGCCTGCAGCAATGTCGGAGATTTGAAGTTTTACCGGATTCCTGATATTCACGGTACACTCGTGAAATGGTCGTACAGAAAAATCCCCACTTCATCGCTACCTCGGAGATGCTTTGTCCCAAAGCTCGTGCATCTACTATAACATCACACTTAAATCTTGATAACCTGCCATATTAGTAGCAGTAACCAATCTAACAACTGCGCCAGACGCTTGTTGTCTGCCGGCCGCTATGGCCGAGCGGTTCTAGGCGCTTCAGTCTGGAACCGCGCGACTGCTACGGTCACAGGTTCGAATCCTGCCTCGGACATGGATCTGTGTGATGTCCTTACGTTACTTAGGTTAAAGTAGTTCTAAGTTCTAGAGGACTGCTGACCTCAGACGTTAAGTCCCATAGTGCTCAGAGCCATCTGAAACATTTGAGCTTGTTGTCTTACACAGGCGTTGCCAACAGCATCGCCGTATTCTGCCTGTTCACACATCTCTGTATTTGAATACGCATGCCTATGACAGTTTTTTTGGCGCATCAGTGTAGTTCGACTTTCTTTTTCAAAAGGGGGAAAAGGATGGGTGATAATGAACAATAACCGCATCGAGGATCCCCTGTAGTTTCAAAATACAGATGGCTATCACAGGACAAAATCTCTTACATGTCGACAAGTTTTTGTTTCCAGACATACGTTTATACGACTTTTAAGCAGTTTTGTCCTCTACCATCTCCTGCAAGGATATGGGATACTTTTAAAAACTTTATTTGCTTTAATAGACTGACGTAAGTTGTATAAAACAGTAATTATTAAAGAGCTGATAGTACAGATTTTATTGAAAGTAAGGCAAAAACTTTCTCCAAAACTAAGAATCCTTTGAGTGACATCAAATAGCAGAAAAACAGAACATGCCGTGCTTCCATGATGTAATATGAATGACTACGGAACACCGCTCTGAGAATAAGTTATGTTGACTTGAGACACAGAAGAAAGAAGCGGTGAGGAGACAGTTGGCGGCCCTGGAAGGCGGCACGTGGGCGCGACGCTGTCTCGCGGCGTTGCGGCTCAGAGCTGCTAGTTGGACCGGCCACCCTAGTCCACGCTGGCCGGCCGTAATTCGCGCGATTGCTTTAGCCTGCAGCCACCCCCTGCCTTATCCCAGTCCTCGTCTCCATGCTTTCCTTCCTTCCTTCGTTCTTTCTTTTTTCTTTCTTTCACTCAGACAATACGGAATGCTAAACCTAAGCGAACATTTTGTCTTAATAAAATAGTTTGACACTATTGACTGTTAGACGTTCAATAACACAGACCAATACGTTTTTATTGTTTTTTGTTAGGTGATAGTTTAATCACATCGTTTTTTGACACATTGTTTTTGACACATCGTTTTTTGGACACTGAATCCAAAAGTGACCTCCCCTTTGTCTGTCACGTAGGAGTTGTCACAACCGCACTTAGTTATAAACTAGGAAGTTAGGAAAACTCTTCTAATGAAAATTAAGTTTTCAATATAACAAGAAGACCTTATCGAAGTATAAACATAAAAGTACTTCTCTACCGCATTATAATTATGCAAGAATTATGAATCTATTGGCTTAAATTACATTCCTATCTTGTTGTTGTGGCATATGTTTTCTCTGTGTAAATTACCTACTGTACATCTCGGTGCAGTGACCAACAGTAGTCTCCCGTTACACTGACGTTCCAGCGGCCCTGATATAGGTTTCGTATGACTTCGATGCCTTGATGATGAAAGTTTTCACCTTTTTCCTCACTGAAATCACAGGAATTTTCAGATGAATTCGTGGTGATTGATTAGAAAAGGAAGTCTTGAGACTCAAACAGTTTGATTTTTCTGAACCATTCCAACTGTTGCCCACAATAGAAATATAATATAAACTCCTTCTGTTGACTAAGAACTTTGTAACAACCAACTTGCATCCCTTTCAAAGTCTTTTGTGCTCCAAGTTTGAGTCGAATATCTTTTTGCAAAGGTCAGGTTTAGCAAATATGGCTTCTTTCAGTTTCCCTTGTACAGATGAGGAGACTTCTTGCAGAACTATTTGGAACATTCTTAATTTTTGGGGGAAGTTATCACAAACTGTTGTTTTAGAACCAACTTAATGTGCAGGCATGGCAATAGAATGTTTTTCGGATCAGTGAGATTTTTGAACAATATGTTGTACTCTCCAAGAATGATTCTTTGACCTACTACCTCGTTTAAAAAAAGAGTGAAAAATTGGAATAGTATATGTAATAGATACCATTAAAATCGCTGAAAATATATTTTTTAAATGCTACGTGTTAGTTCTTAGAAAACGAGTTGCCTTTTTGTTAAACTGACATTCTGCGCACCAAGAACTGTAAGAACAAGCCTTAAAAAAGATTTTCTATCGTTGTCCTGTTTAATTTGTACAAAATGAGGGTACAACGAAAAAAGTGAATGTCTCAAAAGAGAGACGTTAACTGATCAAGATTCAGGAAATGTACACTGTATTGTGGTTTGTGGTGTACACATCTAGACTATAAGTGATCGTAAGAGGGGACGCTTGTGAAGCTCTCCCCCCCCCCCCCCCCCCTTCCTAGAATGTGTAGTACACAGCTTTTATGCACTACAAGACCCTCATACACTTTTAGAAGTGATGTCTCCTGGTTCCGCTAAATTTCTCGCTTAGATAACTGTAGCATTACGTAATCGATCGCAGTAAGGCTCGACTGATCAGTGCAAATACACATTGCACCAAAATACCACCGATAAACTAAGAGAGGTTCTAGTAAGGAGCAAAACAAAAAAAAAAGTCTAGTAAACATGGGATCTAAAATGCATTCCTTAACAGCCATGAGCACTTTTCATTTTCGCCAATGCGAAACACATCACTTCTACTGAACAATTTTAGAGGCGATGTTCACCACAGATTTTTTCTTGTTTGCTCCTTACTACAACCGTAGAAAATTTGACGGTGGAGTTCTGGTTCCCGATGCTTATAAAAAAACGGCATTTTTAGAGTCTTGCGACCCCTCTCCCTCCCCCGGAATAAGTTTCTGTGAACGCCTATGATCTAGATGTAAAGGGACATTCACCTCTCGGGAAAATGCATCGAGAGACATAATTGATGATCGAAATTTACCACCGTTGAAAAAACGTTATTCAGCAGCGTCAAAGTAAAAAAAAAAAATAACCATGAGGACATTCCCTGTAAAGGAGGGATAATGTTGGAAACGTTCTGAACACATTTTCGTAAAAAGTTGAAAAAAGTGAAGCTATTACAAATTCTAGTAGTCCTCATTTTTGATTTTCGTAAGTGGATTTGATTTAATACTGGAAGTACCAGAAACTCTTGCGTATTATTTTCAAAATAAATGATAAGTTGTAATTTACTATCTTAACACTAACGCTACGGAACGCAATTAGTATTCTTGCAACGGCTGTTAGTCAGGTCTATGTTGCCTGAGTGTTGCCTGTTCAGTGCTTAAAACTTTGTAGCTGCCATTGAGCTTCTTTCCCTCTAATGGTAACCAGGTAGACAGCACAAGGTTTCTGCATTGTCCTTCCACGTAGAGCTCGAATTCTGACCCATATGTGCATGAATACAAGGCCTGGCATGATGATGCTCTGTGTTGCGTCCAGACTACTTTCGTCTACCAATGAGAGCCAGAAGCGAAAAACGCGCTGGAAAGGAAAGTCCTGGTGGTGTCCAAATTGTAATGTAGCTCTCTGTACGCTTGAGTGTTCCAAAATATACCACACTCAGACTAATTATGTGTAAGATAATTTTCTCGCAATAAAAACATGATTTACTAAAACTGTTTCTATATCTGATAATTTTACTGTCTCATAATCACCTTCTACGAATACCTAAAGCGGATTTAATCATTTCAAGTGACGCATCACACGAATTTATTGCACTTGTCGTTACAATGCTGCGATCATCGGTAATGTGTTAGAAACTGCTCCAATCAGGGCGACTGCGGCCCGTCTCGAAAGTGTTTTCTGATAACCTTTAATGAAGTGACAACATTCACATCTAACTTATAGATTGCAGGCCACCATACTGTTTCGTGGTGCAAGGTATTCCGGGTGCCACCATCATTTGTCATCTTTCCGCTTCCATTCGCGAACAGCGTGCGAGAGGAACGACTGTCGATAAGCTTCCTTATCAGGTCGAATATTTCTAATTTACCGATGATACTCGTTGCGCGACACATATGTGGGAGACTGTAATACGTTGCCTTGCTATTCTTGAAACGTTCACCCTCGGAATAGTAAACTTCTCTGATGTACAAAACATCCCTTGCAGCGACTGCCACTGGAGTTTGATGTGCACCTCCATCACACTCTGAGCTCATTAAACTAAAGCATAACGAAACACGCCGATCTTCTTTGAATCCTCACTATTGGTTCGACATTGTAGCATTTTGGCATCATTTTCATTTCTTTTTCCTTGCTTCCAGCACCTAAGAGTTTATCGCATGCAATTACAACTCCTGAAATCTAGGAATGCACACAATGTCTAAGTCGCACCCAGTTGTCGCAAGATGGACCACAGATTGCGTTAGAGGAAACCCAAAGAAGGCTTTCTTCCGAAACCGCATCCCTTCAAACAGTCACATAAACAGCAGTTCGGTACAGCATTCACAAGACACAATAGGAAAGTGGGCAGCTTATGTGGCGAAGTGGACTGTTTACACGAGACCTGGTTTTATTGCGATGTCGCTGCAGCGTGCTGTGATGGGGATGCTGTCGATGTCCACTCGAAGGAGACATGCATCTACCACCCCGCCACTTTCACTGTCAGAACTCAAGAGGGATGCAATACACAGCATATTATATTTTTCGCTGTATTAACTTTGCGTATGGCTAGAGGACAAATGTAAGGATATAGAGGTGAATATAACTAGGGGTAAGATAGATACTGCCTAAATGAAAATTAGAGAGACCTTTGGAGAAAAGAGAACCACTTTCATTAATATCAAGAACTCAGATGGAAACCCAGTTCTAAGCAAAGAAGGGAAAGCAGAAAGTGGAAGGAGTATATAGAGGGTCTATAGAAGGGTGATGTTCTTGAGGACAATATTATGGAAGAGGATGTAGATGAAGATGACATGGGAGATACGATACTGCGTGAAGAGTTTGACAGAGCACTGAAAGACCTAAGTCGAAACAAGGCCCAGTAAGTAGACAACATTCCATTAGAACTACTGACGGCCTTAGGAGAGCCAGGCCTAACAAAGCTCTACCATCTAGTGAGCAAGATGTATGAAACAGGCGGAATACCCTCAGACTTCAAGAAGAATATAATAATTCCAATCCCAAAGAAAACAGGTGTTTACAGATGTGAAAATTACCGAACTATCAGCTTAATAAGCCACGGCTGCAAAATACTAACACGAACTCTTCACAGACGAATGGAAAAAACTGGTAGAAGCCGAACTCGGGGAAGATCAGTTTGGATTCCGTAGAAATGTTGGAACACGTGAGGCATTACTCACCCTACGACTTATCTTAGAAAATAGCTTAAGGAAAGGCAAACCTACGTTTCTAGCATTTGTGAACTTAGAGAAATCTTTTGACAATGTTGACTGGAAGACTCTTTTTCAAATTCTAAAGGTGGCAGGGGTAAAATACAGGGAGCGAAAGGCTATTTACAATTTGTACAGAAACCAGATGGCAGTTATAAGAGTCGAGGGGCATGAAATGGAAGCAGTGGTTGGGAGGGGAGTGAGAAAGGGTTGTAGCCTCTCCCCGATGTTATTCAATCTGTATATTGAGCAAGCAGTAAAGGAAACAAAAGAAAAATTCGGAGTAGGTATTAAAATCCATGGAGAAGAAATAAAAACTTTGAGGTTCGCCGATGACATTGTAATTCTGTCAGAGACAGCAAAGGACTTGGAAGAGCAGCTGAACGGAATGGACAGTGTCTTGACAGGAGGATATAAGATGAACAACAGCAAAAGCAGAACGAGGATAATGGACTGTAGTCGAATTAAGTCCGGTGATGCTGATGGAATTAGGTTAGGAAATGAGACACTTAAAGTAGTAAAGGAGTTTTGCTATTTGGGGAGCAAAATAACTGATGATGGTCGGAGTAGAGAGGGTATAAAATGTAGACTGGCAATGGGAAGGAAAGCGTTTCTGAAGAAGAGAAATTCGTTAACATCGAGTATAGATTTAAGTGTCAGGAAGTTGTGTCTGAAAGTATTTGTATGGAGTGTAGCAATGTATGGAAGTGAAACGTGGATGATAAATAGTTTAAACAAGAATAGAATAGAGGCATTCGAAATGTGGTGCTACAGAAGAATTCTGAAGATTAGATGGGCAGATCACATAACTAATGCGGAGGTATTGAATCGAACTGGAGAGAAGAGACATTTGTGGCACAATTTGACTATAAGAAGGGATCGGTTGGTAGGGCATATTCTGAGGTATCAAGGGATCACCAATTTAGTATTGGAGGGCAGCGTCGAGGGTAAAAATCGTAGAGGGAGACCAAGAGATGAATACACTAAACAGATACAGAAGGATGTAGGTTGCAGTAGGTACGGGGAGATGATGACGCTTGCACAGGATAGAGTAGCATGGAGAGCTGCATCAAACCAGTCTGTGGACTGAAGACCATAACAGCAACATAGTTTAATTTTCATTGATTGAAAGAAAATGCTGATTTTGCGAGATCTGAAACCACAAGATCATGCACAACGAGAATTTGCCACTAACATATTCCTCATTGAAGAGAAATGACAATTTCTTACAGTAAAGATCTTTTTCACACGAAGTACCATTTCATCAAAGAGGCGATGTAAACAGATACAACGTACGTATTTCGGGTAATGAAACGCCAGCGTTTGTGAGAGCGTATATTTCTATCTACCGTCCGGTGTACTTGGATATTCTGTATAATTATGCTACGGACGGACTCAGCAGGCCACGCCTTCCTGCTGCATTACAGCCACCTTAATCTGGTATTTCTTCCTTCTGCGAAAGCAGTAGCAAAATGGCTCCGTAATGTAAACTAAATTCGTCTTAAATATTGAGATGTTTGATGACAATTGTAACCCTGTTAAATGCGTACACTTATCACAAGGATAGAAATTAGTCCCAAACAGAGTGAAGTACAACAGAGTAACACAGCGGACAACAAGGACTAGTACAGTCAGCCAGGTAACGTGGCTACAGCTAGAAACAAATGACTACCGTTGGAAGCCTTGTGACTTTTACCATTTCGTCACTAGGGAACTGCTTAGTCAACTTGCAGTTAAGTCACTGTTTGTCAGAGTGCTAATAATGTAGTAAATATAATACTTCTTATATCTTTGACAATTGTTACAAATTATAAAACAACTAGTTGGAAAGCCTTCAATCTAACAACTACGAAGAATTATGGCAGCTTGAATGCAACATTCCAAAGTAGCCTTTCAGTCCGTGTCTATAGTACAAAGATTTCCGATCACATACCGATAAATTTCCGTTCGTCTCTGAAAGGGCACCACCACTTTTAATTTTCCACCAATTCTGGGGTTGGGGGTGGGGTGTGAGTTGAGCACAGCCCTGAGATAAAGAAATTATCACCAAAATTCGAAATTCCCGCCAAAATTCGAAATAGGCACCAACAGGGTAGGTGGGGGAGGGGAAGGGATGGGGAGGGGGCTGGAGCCACATTCAGGTTGAGAAAAACACGTATTGTCATCTCGGGGTGGGGGTGGGCGTGGCTGGGGTAATTAATTGATCAATTTATTTAATTTGCGTATCAATTTGAAATCATTTGATATCAAAATTGTGGTGGAGCCCCCAGTATCCTACTAGTAAGTAAGGGGACATATGGGATCGTGAAAACGAAAAAAAGAGGTTATGAGTACATATGGAAGATGAAAAGAATAGGAAAGTAATGTACTAAAACATATTCAGTTATGGAGTTTACGTTAGATATCACAATAGGAAAATACTTGTGTGTGTCGATATACATTCAGAAGGACGTGATTTAAAACGATTTACATTGTTGCAAAATGTTCGTAGACTTTTGGACTGCTTAAAACAATGTAATGTGAACGTCACAGATTTTGGGGACTTCCTGCTACAAGCTCGTCGCGACGTGGACGCTTGTTAATAGCATGCCTACCATACAGGCAAAACTGTGTATGAACAAACAACGACGGACATTCAGTGGTCGAGTCCTCGCTGCGATTTTTTTCACATTACAAAATGGTGACCACAGATAAATAATAACAATATGCATTCATTTAATCATTATTTATTTCGTATTTGTTTTTGCAGTAAATTATGTGAATAATTAATTCATTTCAGGTGTTCCAAAAAAATAATTATTCGCATATATAACTATATAATATAAAGTAGATCCATATTGCTGCTAGGCAATGGCCTTGTCGCAGTGATAACACCGGTTGCCGTCAGGTCACCGAAGTTAAGCGCTCTCGGGCTGGGCTAGAACTTGGGTGGGTGACCATCCGGTCTGCCGAGCGCTGTTGGCAAGCGGGGCTCACTCAGCCCTTGTGAGGCAAACTGAGGAGCTACTTGACTGAGAAGTGGTGGCTCCGATCTCGGAAACTGACATACGCCGGGGGGAGCGGTGTGCTGACCACATGCAACTCCATATCCGCATCCAGTGACGCCTGTGGTCGGAGGATGACACGGCGGACAGTCGATACCTTTGGGCCTTCATGGCCTGTGCGGGAGGAGTTTTTATATTGCTGTTAACAATACCCTCGAATCTGGAATAGAGTACTGCATGAATTTTCCACTGGATGTTCTCATGAAAATGTCGGTGGAAAATGGTACCTGATTATCAGGGCTGCTTGGCATACTAAAAGTTTATTAGTAAAGGAGTTACAGAACTGTAGCTAATTTTTTTTCACCTGATATTATCCCAGTCATGCTTACAATAAACACCAAAATGAAAATGTTATTGAAGGTAATTTCATGCTATAATTGCCAAGTAGCTATCGTATTAATCCAATGGTGTAGGCCAAATGAAGTAAGATGTTTTTTCCAAAACATAATTTTGCATATTACTTGGTATACTGTGCACGCAACGGTTTTTAACGAATGCAGTTCGCATTCTTAGGATGACAGTTAAGTACACAGAGAGCACGTCTCTGCGCAGGAATTGAGTTGCGGCATGCCTCTGTCACCAAGGGACTGGGACACCGCACGGCAAAGAGGAAGTGTGAGGAATGGAACATTCTTTAGCGGTAAGGATAGCGCTTGTAAGACATTCTACCTGGTCATCGCAACCGGGGAAATGTTGTTCATCGAAGATTGTACGGGAGAAGCAAAGCCCCCAGTCGGCGTTAGAAAGCTGCAATTTGGGTGTGCACATAGGTGGGGTAGAAGGAGAGATGACAGACAACTCGAGATAGTGAGACAGTCTGGGGAGTGCAGAAGGAGCAGTCCAAATGGGAATAGGTGTGAGTGGAGTCTGAAAGGAACATGGGTGCTCCTGTGTTAAGGCAGATGAGAAAGTGGTTGAGCAAGTCAGCCAAGAGGGCATCTCTCTGGCAGGTTCCGGGCAAGTCCCAAAGGGTATAGTGCAAATTAGTCACCAACCAGCAGAAAAAGGGCGACAGAGTTGCCCAATAAGCTGGAGGAAGTTTGCCCTGCTGACATCGAATGACAGAGGGATGTAAAGGGTATGAAGAGATAAGGTCAAGTGAGGGAGGAAAATGTGGATTGCAACAGCTTGAAACCGGGTAGTCAGGGAGATAGGTTGACTATGAACATCATCCTGGATGAGATGGGATGCCGTCCTTGGGAGGAAGGTCAATGCGAACTGGAAAAAACTGCGAATGCTCCCAAGTGGTCATGAGGACGCAATTTTGTTTCATGTTGGTCTGCGGAGTCCAGGGCAGAAAAACGGTTGGTGGTGAGCACCGACGACATGGAGGTCGGCCGGACGAGGGTATCACGTGGGGACAGTGCCGAAGGAGAAGACCGTTTGTCTTTCTTTGATTTCTTGGAGCCTTTCAGGCTGGCAGAGGAAGACTCATATTTCTTGGCTGGAGGGCCATACTCTTCGCGGGAGTATTCCTTCTGTCCTTTCTGGCCCACCGGTTGTGTAGCAAGTGATTTCGCCTCGTGAGGCGAAAGTACAGTGGCTTGTTGCACACCTAGAGGAGGAGATGGGGATGCTAGCATGACACTGGGCGATTTCACAACTGCAGTGCTGAATTTGAGATAGCACGTGTGGGTGGCCACGTCCTTAGCAAGAATAGTACTGTAAATGCCGCATTTTAGAATGCAGGGTTTCTGAGTGGCCAACAGTCAGCAGCCAAGCTACCAGGTAAGGCACTTTTCCCGTCACTCGGATTTCCTCGAAAGCCCGCTCATCGGGAGGAAGCGGTATGGTCGCCAATGCAGTTGATACTGTGAGGAGGAGGAGGAGGAGGAGGAGGAGGCACACTCGCGCTCGTGAGCATCCCTACCACAGGTTACACATTTGGCTGGGTGTCTACAGGACTCTGCTGTGTGGTTGTGACGTTGACACTGGTAGCAGCGTCTTGGGTTTGGAATGTATGGTTGGACTGTGATAACTTCATAGCCCGCTTTGATCTTTGATGGAAGCACCACTCTGTCAAAATAGAGAAACAGAGTGCATGTAGGCACTGACGATGCATTTATCTTTTTCATCACCCGATGAACTGCAATGACGCCCTGATCAGTGAGGTACTTTTCGGCCGCAGTCAGACCATCGAGCAGCCTAGTGTAAATAACACCACAGGAAGAATTCAGCTTTCGATAGGCCCTGACATGAACAGGATAGCTATGGAAGAGCGAAGCTGCAAGCAGTCTTTGTGCTTGAGGATCAAAAGTAGTCTCCAAAAGCAAAGAGCCATTGTATAAACTAGAGCAAGATTTCACAGGGCCAACAACTGCATCAACACCTTTCTGAATAACAAACGGATTTACTGCAGCAAAGGACTGACTCTTCAGTATGCGAAACCACGAGGAACTGTGGTGCAGATGGGAAGGTCTTTGAATCGTTAGCCTCATTCGGTTTACGTTGGTAGACATTGACTATGAACTAAATGATTGGCTCATTGCGAGAAAATCTCCCATGACTGCAACCGTCTCTGATGGCAAGCCCCTATCAACTGGGGACCCCCTTCGAAAGGAGGCAGACGCACAGCAGGTGATTATTCACGCCTCAGATCACACCTGCCCAGCACGTGACAGAGGGATCAATTGGAAATTTATGAAAGTAATAGCTCAGGCAATCACCCCTCCCTGGGCCTGGCCTGTACTGGGGGCCTGTGTGAACCCTTCCTGTCAACCCAGGGCTGGGAATTACGCGTTACCCAGTAACCTGTTACAGGTCAGAAGCATGGGCCAGCGTTCACGAGCGCGCAGGGAGAAAGGAGAAAAAGATGAGCCTCAAATGCCGAAGTGGAGGAAGGTTAGGAGAAGGGGAACGAAGAAAGAAAAAAAGGAACGGAAAACAGTGGAGAGATATGTTCCCCAAGGGAGGGGAGAAAAAAATAGTAAGAGGAGAGACATGTAGCATGAGAGGAAATAGGTGCTGCGACGACTGGGGCTTTGATAAATTAATTTCGAGATAGTGATTCAGTTTACTTAGCCAAGATGACCTTCTCTGAAAAAGATGCTATGATCGCCCGCAACTCTGCGACACAGGACGTTATGTTGTCATTCTTTAAGACAAGCTCCACAATACATATCATACAAACAGAAAGGCCCATTTGGCTGCTTTCGTATCTCCACATTCATCTCATGCCTCATCAAGGGAATACGTTTATGAAATGTTATAGGTCAATGTCTGGTACATCAGCTACTATAGGAAATTTACCTGTGAATTTGTGCTGGACTGTTCACAACACATCAGGAGAAAATTGGGTTGTTTCCTAACGTCTCAAGACAGGTGGAAACTTTATTTCACCACTATTAAATTACCCAAGAAAATACTTTTTTTGTAATACTGCCAGCAGCTTTGTAAAACTAATAACATGTACAATAAATTTAATTGTTCTAGTTACATTATTTAGTGGAATATGTTATGATAACATCGATAAGTTTTATCTTCTGTGGATTTCATCCTTTCACAAGTAGCTATACACACAATATCAAACACTAATCAATTATTATCTTCGATAGCGTTAAGCAGGTATTCACTCTCCAAAATTCATCATAATAAAGCATGTCCCAATTATCTCATGCTCCAAAAGACTGAGCATACCTGTCTATCAAGTATGTTTCCCCGATAAACACATTTTAATAACAATTTTGCACACCATTTCTTTTACATCTCATGCAAAAAAAAGAGTTGAATCAAATTCTTTTCCATTTATCACGAAACCATATAGACCACAATATGTTTGGCAATAGTTTGTTTTCTTTCTACACACATGTTATTCACAATGTAGTGTATACGATTGTTTGTGTTTCCATACTACCGATATGCAACCTCAAGAATTCACTAATCTCAGCAGTGCATCATGTAAAACTCAGTTACACCCTTCTCTCTAACAATGGATTCTTCTACACCCTAGTTAAGAAACGGCTGATCTTCACCCATTTATTTTCCTTCCAAATACAACAAACCACTGCTCAAGACCATAAAACAGCACAGTCTATATAATGTACTAGCCTCCACTATAAGAGAAGCCATCCAGCCGTCTTGATTAACGCTTTCATATGTCCTGCCCCACAGTGCACTTGACTATGTAGCCACTTTCTCACTAGTCTGGAACAAACGTAAGTCTGCTTTCCAAATAGAATGGAGCAAACATAAATCTACTTTTCCACTGGTCCATTCAGCAAGCCTGCTCCACCACAACCTCCCACTATAATACTATATCCCACATACTGGAACCCCCCCCCCCCCCTACCTAGCATCTTACCCATTCAACACAGCAACCCTCTACCCAAAAACACTCCATTACCTGCCCTGTCAATCCCATCCCAGGCAAATGCTCACCACCCCCCACCGACCTACCCCATCACCTCCCCACCCACTGACTCAAGCCAGTACCCCCCCCCCCCCCTGCGAACACTGATATCCCTCCCCCAGCTCTCTCTCTCTCTCTCTCTCTCTCTCTCTCTCTCTCTCTCTCTCTCTCTCTCTCTCTCTCTATCCACTGCCTATTCACCATGACACAGACACATCATTTGCTGAACCACCCTGTCACCTCTCCCACCCAATCCTGCTGCACACCATCCTTTCCTGCCAAAGACTGCTGCAACACTCAACCCACCAACTCACACCAACCCAACCCAACCTGGCACAGTTACAACCACTGACCCAAAGAGGCTCACTTACCTCCCACCGTCAAAGTCCAGTGCACATACCACTGACCCACTCAGGTGTGTTCCCCCACTCTCTTGCGACCAACAGAGGCACACACATCTCTGTACCCTATCTGGAAAACCTCCTACCCTACCTTGCAAACCCCTGACCCTACCTGGTAAAACGCCAGCTTGTGTGGCCGAGCGGTTCTAGGCGCTACAGTCTGGCACCGCGTGACTGCTATGGTCGCAGGTTCGAATTCTGCCTTGGGCTTGGATGTGTGTAATGTTCTTAGGTTAGTTAGGTTTAAGTAGTTCTAAGTTCTAGGGGACTGATAACCTAAGATGTTAAGTCCCACAATGCTCAGAGCCATTTGGACCAACCCAACCTAACACTACTGGAAAACCGTCAACCCTATCCTATTGGCAAACACCAAACCATATGCAGCAAGGAAGGACTTCTCGACAACAGTCCTCTCCAGCAACCACCTACCCAGCAGATCTCTTTAGGCAATCGATTTCCAGAAATCCTTTTGTGGCAATGCCCGTTTCATACTGAGCCAGCGAACTCTACAATATCAACAACTGCTCATTGTAGTATCAGAGGCGTTGTCTTATTCCTGAAGCGGCTTCTCCGTCTAATCATCTCTTGTGATCCTGCAGTATACAATCTACAACATTCGAATTCTCACGCTACTCACTTACTGCCTCCACACTAACTCAGTAATTGCTGCTAAGGTTTTAATTTCTACATCATTCTATGTAAATTATGTCTGGAAGCGTTCTATCTAGTTGTGCTGTTAGTGGGTTGTTAAACGATGGTGTTACACAAGTGTACATGTTAACTTACCAGGTGCAGAGCTGGTGGCTACCAGGGCGGCGTCTCAAGACGCCTGAGGCGTGGGTCGTGGCGCGGCAATCTGTGGCGCCCCCAAGTCCCCACTTTAATCTGTGCCGGCCCGCTGCCGCCACTGCGGGAGTGTCTCGCTGTGTTTGTGTGAGGGAGGGGCGGGTAAGGGGGAGGGGGAGGTGACTGCCCACTGACAGATCGGAGGTGACTCCGCCCTGCCCTGGCCTGCTGGGCCAGTATTTAAACGGCACCAGGCCCGCCGCCGTCCCACAAGTCCGCCGGACTCCGCCCTCGAAGCCCAAGGTAACGCAGCACTGCGCCTCTTTCTCCGCAGCACAGCTTCGTCGCGACGCCCGTATAACACCCCAGTATCTAACTCGAAGCATATTAAATATTCAGGGATTGCTACAGAGGTACTTTCGATATAGGCACCCCACAAACGTATTCATGAATGGGAAAGCAAGCCAAGCTTCATTGTGTGATGGATCAGGACACAATTATAATTTATTTTGTGTATGTAGTCCAGTACTTGAATAGGACTTCGTGTGCTTCAGTCCTCTCGCTTAAAAAGGTTGATGCTACATCCGAAATAACGAGCTAATGTTAAAATAGATTAAAACGGATACGATACTTTCCGAAAACTAGCCTTGGCATAGCAGTACCATAGTACAATAAAACATAAATGTTCGTTTTTAACTGCCGATTCCTCCACTGAAACAATAAAACAAAGCCACATGAATCAGCTGAGTTTTATCAGTCTGTTACTGCAAGAATTCTTTAATCTGTTAACATTTCGATCAAAGCTGATCATCTTTATGTCCGTCTGAATTAATAAAATGAACATAACTCATCAGCAAAGAGCAGTGCGAATGACGGTCGCATAAGAAATGCAATTATCGAAGGCGTTATCTGTGAGTTTCAGAAACAAGTCTGGGGCACTCGAATGCTATACCCCTGCACCCCTTTTGGTGTGGTGTAGCTATTTGCATTTCGTGATTTACTTTTACGGAGTGATGGCCGCCACTAGCATGTTTTAATCCCTATTCCACCAGTCTGCCGCCCCACATCGGTAATATTAGTCCTCATGGCCATTGGGACTCTCGAAGATCTGAGCTATATTTCCTGTTAATGATTAGAGAATATTTTCTGAAGTTATAACGGGTTCAGACTAGTCTAGCACATGCAACGCATGTGACAAGTCCAACGCAATTTATTGGAAGCAGTTGGTTTCGCATATGTATATATCGCTGATGCTATCTAACTCACATTCCATACTTAGCCCATGCAGCCACTTCAGCCATTTTTTCGTAGGCTCGGACAAGATTTTTGACAGTGTAGCACTATGTAAAAACGTACGTGACCACCACCGGCATCTTAGCAAGTATAACCATTTATATTTTCAGTAGGTGGTGGCTCACAGATTGTAGAAACTTAACGGAAAATCCCTACTTTACCACTATAAGCTACTCTCGGTACCTTCATTATTGATACTAGGTTTTACTGTATCAAATTATCATCAGAAACAGGAAATTTTTCAATCAAAGATGTGAATAAACCAATGGCCGTTAGTCCCGCTCTGCACACGCTAAAACGCCTACTGAACATCAGGGCCAGATACCAATATATAAAATATTTTGCTAGCTTGTGATCAACATTGATAAGTACTGTATGAGAGAAACAGTGAGCTGCTAGGTGAACTACGGTTTACAACCAATATCAGTCTTTCAAAATCATCTTCAGGTACCCGAACGCAGACGAAACAGGATTAAGTCCGATTCCCACGTGTTAACTTTCAGACTCCTGCACGTGGTGTGAAAGATCGAAATTTGTTATGAAATAAAAGCTTTTCACCTATAAAATGTCGGTTGTGTCTACACATTATGAATTTCATACGGGTACCTAAACATTGAATATTGTTCATCAGCTAGTACCGACACATTAGTCGCGAGGGAATTCAGCAACTGTATTCCTATTTAAAAATTTATATATTGTTTATTTTCCACCTGAGGTTCAAAAAAAGTGTGCAACTGAAATATAAAAGTAGAAAGTATATATCTTTTAAATTGTTCAGGAGTCTTTTGCATCAGGTTCTGATGCTCTGTTTCCGTTATGTAGAATAGGAATGTATGTATACACAATGAAACTGTAATTGACGCAAATTTGTGACAATCTTAAGTTGTAGTAATAATAACGGTTTTAGTAGGAGATGGTGGTATATGATTCTCAATAAACGAATATTGATCCAAATATAATTGAAAACATATATGTAGAGGATTTGACCGCCACATTAGAAGGTACCACGCATTAACTAAACAATTATTTTTGGCCTGTCGCTAACGAAGAAAGAGAAAATATTCACCGCACCAAAGCCTTACCCTGAATATAGCTTCTGAATCCCTTCGCTGGCACTGGTGCGTGGTGATAAGCTCCGCCAAAAGCAATTGCAAAGATTCTTAACGTAAGAAAATACTTCCGTATCTAATATTAATAAAGCTGAAAAGTATGGAGAGTGTACAGTTCAGCACTAGAGAGTGTCGAGACTTTAAATTCTCCGGTTTTCGGTAGCAAGGCCGTACAGGGGTGAGCAAAAGCAGCCAAAGACCCGTCTTGCCTCACAGCGCAGACGCCAGCGAAAATTTAACATCAGGATGCACCCCGCACGCTCTGTGACGGTCATCCGGGCCGTAAAACAGCACAACGGAACCCTCAAAGTGGGCTGTAGACGGACGACAAGTGGGCCTCTACATAATTTCCGCTAAAAGTCGCGTTTCTTGTTGCTCTCTCTGTTTTAAACGTTTGCCAAGCATTTTCGCGGCGCGCTTAACAAATAAAAGTGATGCGGGTCCGGTTTACAAGTGAACTGACGTTTCACCAACAATTGTGTAATTAGTAAAATGAGGTGCTGGACGGGCTATGAAAATGTGCACAAAGCTTTAGCTGGAAGTAGCTAGTGTCAAATGAGAGAGAATCGCAGAGCATTCGCCCTCACCGACGACGGTGAAAACGTGGACGGAACAAAGGAAGAAAGAGTTTAACGTCACGCAGAGACAGAACTAAAAATACTATAGTTTCCATTTTATATATTCAATGTACACGGTACTTTTTTGGAAACTATCAACGGCATTACAAGCAATTTTTCGTGTATTACCTGCAAATGATTATTTCAAGCAAATGTCGCTGTTCTACCGATGCGTGCGGTCTCCCACTTATGACTCTGCTTCCGTCCCAAGTATTTGGTTGACTGACAGAAAATAAGATAAAGAGGAACGCCTTCCCACAGTAAGTTTTCTTTTAGAAACAAGAGGACAATTTCTGTATTGCAGCAAGTCGTGGGCCAAGAAAAGGAAGGTCAAAGTATCCTACAGTTGACATGTATCTGTTGTAAAATTTCCTGCAAAATTACGTAATATATGTGTTCACAGTAAAGACGAGCATACTTCCTGTTGTAAACCTTAACTTGGAATGGAAAAAGATGGAGCTGGAATTCGACCATATCCTTTTCAAAGGAATCATCCCATATCTCGCTTTGATCGAATCGATGTCGCCGGAAAATCTGAGTCCAAGTCCTCCCGGATGGCAGTTTCAGACCTCGCTTCTCCAGTGGGGATTCAGTGTCTTAATCACTTCGCTACATCTGTCTCGTTCTCCAGTTCCCTTGTTCGCTTTGACACAAGAATGTTGTCGAACCCAAAATTTAGTACATATGCTATTTTTTGCGATAGGTAGTGAATGTTCTGAAGTATTCGAAAACACGTCCACGGATTACATGCAGTTGTTTAAGTAATAGATCGAATTGTTCAAAATCTTTGAGTATTACAAACTTAAGCTTCTTTTTTGACAGGAAAGGGCAAAGAATGAGGCCTACAAACACACAAAATTTCTCTCTGTAATTAATTCGCGGAACGCAAATACATTCCCGTACGAATAACGAAGGAATTAAAATGATAGGTTACAGCCTATATACTGATTGCGTACAACGACCAGAAGAAACTTACGACAAATTGGTTTCCCTCCTTGCGTTACTACAGTTAACATGTAAATCTGCACGCTGCAAGCAACTGAAAGGCACGGCAGAGATCGCTTCCCACTGTACAACACCTTAGGGTTTCTTCCCATTCCATTGGCGTATGAAACGCGGGAAGAATGCTCAAATGCTTTTATGCGGATTGTGTGTAGTCTAATCTTGTCCCAGTGGGCCGTATGTGCATGATATGGGAATGCAATATATTCATAAATTCTTTACTTAATACTATTTACTGATTCTTCGTCGGCACACTTGCGCGGGATAACCGGTGTCTTTCTTCAGACGTCCACCAGTTCAGATTTGTCAGTATTTTCTTGCCGTCCTCATGAATCACACACCTGGGACCATTCGTGCTGTCCTGTTTTTGTAGACGTTCAATATCCACCGTTAGTCATACTTTGTAGGTCCCCCATTTGAGCAATATTCTAGGTTGCAGTAATGGACCCATAAATAAAATGTTACGTACTTCCCGGTGTAACACATAGTTCCTGCCAAGCGCGCAATAAGGAGCTCTGTATCTGTATTCTTCTCTCGATATGGGTTGGGTTGGGTTGTTTGGGGAAGGAGACCAGACAGCGAGGTCATCGGTCTTATCGGATTAGGGAAGGATGGGGAAGGAAGTCTGCCGTGCCCTATCAGAGAAACCATAGAGAAACCATCCCGGCATTTGCCTGGAGTGATTTAGGGAACTCACGGAAAACCTAAATCAGGATGGCCGGACGCGGGATTGAACCGTCGTTCTCCCGAATGCGAGTCCAGTGTCTAACCACTGCGCCACCTCGCTCGGTGAGCGCATAACGTGCAAGTTAATATAAACAACAAGGAAGTGAACACGCTTAGCTGCTTACAGGAGTTGACATACGTCAACGGGTACAGATGAAAATGTGTGC
Source organism: Schistocerca gregaria (assembly GCF_023897955.1). Classification (NCBI taxonomy): domain Eukaryota; kingdom Metazoa; phylum Arthropoda; class Insecta; order Orthoptera; family Acrididae; genus Schistocerca; species Schistocerca gregaria. Next base: position 319,795,335 of record NC_064920.1, on the reverse strand, counting down.
CCCGACCGGGACTCGAACTCGGGATCTCCTGCTTACATGGCAGACGCTCTATCCGTCTGAGCCACCGAAGACACTCTCGATATGGCAAAGCGTACAATATCATTCAAGAAGAAATAAAATACGACAAAACATTAAGTTTTAAGACGACATTCTTAACGCTACTGAATTCAAATGAGACAACAGGAAAACTGACAGTGATAGTCCAGATCACTAATGCTGTTATTTGGTAAAAGAGCGCTGCTTGGTGCACTCTTTTACTATCCTGCTATGTACTTCATCAAACGCCTGCTAGTTATATAAGCCCGCGCTGCTACTCGCCCCGACACAGGCAGGCGCATGAGCCCCCGTCCTCTGTGTTGCAGATGCCGCACGCCGTCGCCTGGGCCTGGCTGGCTGCCGCCGCTACGCTCGCCCTGGCACGACAGGTAAGCAGCAGCAACTGTCTCTCCTCTGCGAGTGCGATCGCCATCTGACTGAGGTGCAAGGCACGGCGCACACGAACTAGTAACAGCCACAGGTGCTCGCAGAGATCTTTTCAATACACGCACGGCGATATGCCGGGGATAAGCGTGCATTAGTACTGAGTCGAAAGACGAAGTCTGGACGCAAGCGGAAGAAAGCTGTGATTGCGCTAAATCGTTCACGCCTGTACTACTATACAGGGTGGTCCATTGATCGTGACCGGGCCAAATATCTAACGAAATAAGCGTCAAACGAAAAAACTACAAAGAACAGAGCTTGTCTAGCTTTAAAGAGGAAACTAGATAGCGCTATGGTTGGCTCGCTAGATGGCGCTGCCATAGATCAAACGGATATCAAATGCGTCTTTTTAAATAGGAACCCCCATTTTTTATTATATATTCGTGTAGTACGTAAAGAAATCTGAATGTTTTAGTTGGACCACTTTTTTCGCTTTGGGATAGATGGCGCAGTAATACTCAAACATATGGCTCACAATTTTAGACGAACAGTTGGTAAAAGACAGGTTTTTTAAAATTAAAATAGAGAACGTAGGTACGTGTGAACATTTTATTTCGGTTGTTCCAATGTGATACATGTACCTTTGTGAACCTATCATTTCTGAGAACGCATGCTGTTACAGCGCGATTACCTGTAAATACCAAATTAATGCAATAAATGATCAAAATGATGTCCGTCAACCTCAATGCATTTACGTGTAACGACATTCCTCTTACGAGAGAGTAGTTCGCCTTCCGTAATGTTCCCACATGCATTGGCAATGCGATGACGCATGTTGTCAGGCGTTGTCGATGGATCACGATAGCAAATATCCTTCAGCTTTCCCCACAGAAAGAAATCCGTGGACGTCAGATCCGGTGATGGTGCGGGCCACCGTATGGTGCTTCGACTACCAATCCACCTGTCATGAAATGCTATTCAATACCGCTTCAATCGCATGCGAGCTATGTGCCGGACACCCATCATGTTGGAAGTACAAAAAAATGGCTCTGAACATTATGGGACTTAACATCTGAGGTCATCAGTCCCCTATAACTTAGAACTAATTATACCTAACTAACCTAAGGACATTACACACATACATGCCCGAGGCAGGATTCGAACCTGCGACCGTAGCGTTGGAAGTACATCGCCATTCTGTCATGCAGTAAAATATCTTGTAGTAACATCAGTAGAACATTACGTAGAAAATCAGTATACATTGCACCATTTAGATTGCCATCGATAAAATGGGGGCCAATTATCCTTCCTCCCATAATGCCGCACCCGCCAAGGTCGCTGATGTCCCACTTGTCGCAGCCATCGTGGATTTTCCTTTGCCCAATAGTGCATATTAAGCCGGTTTACGTTACCGCTGTTGGTGAATGACGCTTCGTTGCTAAATAGAACGCGTGCAAAAAATCTCTCATCGTCCCATAATTTCTCTTGTGCCCAGTGGCAGAACTGTACACGACGTTCAAAGTCGTCTCCATGCAATTGCTGGTGCACAGAAATATGGTACTGGTGCTATCGATGTTGATGTAGCATTCTCAACACTGAAGTTTCTGATTCCCGATTCTCCCGCAATTTGTCTGCTACTGATGTGCGGAATCCCGCGACAGCATTTAAAACACCTACTTGGGGATCACCATTTGTTGCAGGTTGTGGTTGACGTTTCGCATGTGGCTGAACACTACCTGCTTCCTTAAATAACGTAACTATTCGGCGAACGGTCCGGACACTTGGATGATGTCGTCCAGGATACCGAGCGGCATACATAGCACACACCCGTTGGGCACTTTGATCACAATAGCCATACAACAATACGATATCCACTTTTTCCGCAATTGGTAAACGGTCCGTTTTAACACGGGTAATGTATCACCGTCCGCACTCGCGGAATGTTACGTGATACCACGTACTTATACGTTTGCGACTGTTACAGCGCCATCTACCACAAAGCGGAAAAAGTGGTCTAACTAAAACATTCATATTTCTTTACGTACTACACGAATATGTAATAAAAATGGGGCTTCTGTTTTAAGAAACGCAGTTGAAATCCGTCTGACCTATGGCAGCGTCATCTAGCAGGGCGACCATAGCGCCATCTGGTTTCCCCCTTCAAGCTAGACGAATTTCGTTCTTTGTAGTCTTTTCATTTGATGCTTATTTCGTGAGATATTTGGCCCGTTCACTATCAATGGACCACCCTGTACAAAGATACGTCGTCGTTTAACCTCTTTACCTAGAATTCTGAAAGTACTAAACCGCTAAGAATAGAAACTTTAAATTTGCAGAGGGTCTTGATATTGTACTATAGGCGTCGTTTAAGAAGGTATTTTTTGATATTTCTTCCTTGGTAAAATAGAGCATGAAAGTTTTTTTTGAAAATATATCGCTATTTAAGCAATTCTGAAGCTAGAGTTACGAATGTCGGTATTAGGTTTCTCGGCCAGAAATAAAGAAATACATGTTTCGGTATTATTGGAAATTTAAACCTATACGCGAGTGAAACAGTTGGTGAAATTTTTGTTGAAAACAAATCATTATTAAAGAACTGTTATGAATTTTAAAGCACCAACTATGAAAATCGGTTGTTTTATTCCACATAAACGTGTGTTAGAGGATGAAAGTTTCTATGGAAACATCACCAGAAGATTTCAAAAGACAGGATTAAGAACGACCTCCGACTCTAGCTACCAAAACTCTTTCTGGCCAGAAGTACTTGAGGAAATATCATGCTTCTACATCCTTAATTAGGGTGCAAAGTTCAGAAAAAGTAGTTTGCAAACAACATAAAAACTGGATTAAAGGAAAAAATATATGTGCGGATCATACAGTCAACGCAGGCGAAACAGTGGGCGCTAACCTAGTATAATATATGAACATGTATGTAATACATAAACGAGAAACATTGGAACGTTCTTGATCAGATTTTCACACGATAGACTAATGAACAGTCTGGCGGACATATATAATGCAATACAATCCTTGACTGATTTACTTCAAATTTTATGTGACACTCTAATCAAAATTCGGACGGACATAGGATATATATATTTTTTTAAACGAGAGTGTACACATTTTATGTTAAAGCCGACTGAGAGAAAGAAAATGGCATTCAAACCATTAGTCAAACTGTGTTCTCCGATACATATTCTCTCTCATTACACATACTTTTAAATAAAAATCTATACGCAACAATATCTTGTTTTGTTTTCTTCCTAGCAGTCCGCTTTCACAGCTAATAGGATATCTGTATTTATGGGTCGTCAGAATATACTGTTATGGAATCTTAATTGGCAGTAACATTAAACAAGGGTGGTCAGAGAGGGAGGGAGGAAATGGACAGAAAAGGGGGATGGAGGAGGTGATAGGCAGAAAGACGATCGAGAAGGATATTAGGAGGTATATTCAATTCCCACACATGTTTAACAATTGCGAAGCATTGTCCGGTTCGCTAGTACTAACAGATTTTAATCTTTTTTTACTGACACAAGATTTGTACGTTCAGATGAAAGGCCCGTCCACAGGGAGCAAAGCGTTGGCCGGTTAAGGGTTTTTTAAGTTTTGAGTGGCCACATTCATGCAAAAACACCACTAAAACGCAAACACGAACTAGCTTGGCAATGACTCTTCCCTGCATCGTCTCTCTCCCGGTCTTATTTCACAATAAAACCGAGACAAAACTTGAAACCATGCGGTTCTTCTTAACGTGACCGTGGTGCTCCTTGCAACACGTTTCTTCACTTCATCAGTGAACAGTCCCACATCCGATACGGCTTCATACACGGCAGCTGTTGCTGGGGCACCGAACACTGCGAGATCTCTGCGAAGCACCAGTGGTTGGCGAGCGCAATTCTCTCGCTGCGACTTCGCAGCATCACCACCGTAGTGTGCGTGGCTCCATTGTTCCACGCGTACTGCTAAAACGCGCGAGGAAATGACGCAGCGAGCTCGCCATAATAAATCGCTCGTGTACGTCGAGCCTAAGGTCCGAACTTGCGGCGTTATCGCGACACGACAGCCACCACGGCGCTCCATTCTCCACGGCCGCTTTAAAGTATCTCCTAAAAACAACACTCAAAAGCTCTGAAATTCACATATGGCTTAAATCTCTGTAGTACCTCGAAGCAAGTCAAAAGTCCTAATTTGAATTGGGATCGGATGTAAAGGTTGCAATTTTTTTATGGATGTAATTTTTCAGGCTTGGACACATATCACAAAACAATTCAACTCACTGAAATCCGATATTTTTCGTTTATTACCAAATAACTCGCTCGGATTGGACCCTTCCCAAGTTTCACATTACAATTTGTTTGCTATATATAAGCTTCGGAAAACCAGCCCGCTCGCTATCGTTGCCAACGAATTTAAATCACTCTATAGTGTCGAACGTTCTCCTTATGGGAGACTACATTATCTTCTAACTTTGTGCCTCTAATTCTTCAGTACTCTTCCGCAGTTTCCAGACATGTTCCGTAAATTAATTCTTCTCTGATTGTCGTGAAACACCATGAGTTTTAGAGTGCACTGCACGAGCGCTGTTTATCGTTTTTTTTCTTTTAATAGCGGACCTAATAACAAAATTTTGCAGTCGTTGACCCCCTAAAGGTACACCTTTTAAAGCAGTTAAGTAGCTCATCTAAGTTCAAACACAACAGTAAATTTTTAATGATATTGTGGTGTATTTCAGATAGGCACGTGTACGTGAGGATGAGACGGGACAAAAGGCCATCTTTCAGACTGGTCGGGATTTTACGAAAAAAAATGAGGACTCAGTAAATGATATTGTCTAAACAGTATTACATAAAGAACAGAGTTACAGCTTTAATAACAAAATTTCGACACAAATTCTAAGGGAATTATTTGGTTTCTTCAACACATCCAACGCAGTGTTGCTCAATATTTGAGTCTATTCCTGTATTTGGTTTTTCGTATAAGTAGGACGAGATAAGTGGTATCTCAGTTTTTAACTTTCTCTCGCCTCATGTACGATAATGATAAAATAATAATAAAAATAATGAACGAATGGCATTGATGGCCGGGAGACCCCTCGCGGGGCGGTTCGGCCGCCGCTACACACTTTCTTTAACGCCACTACGGCGACTTGCGAGTGAATGAGGATGAAATGATGAAAGACACATAACACCCAGTCATCTCGAGGCAGAGAAAATCCCTGACCCCGCCGGTAATCGAACCCAGGACCCCATGCGCAGAAAGCGAGAACGCAGCCGCAAGACCACGAGCCGCGGACATGATAAAATAAAGACTCATAAAGATTGTTACTGCTTTGTAGCCTGAGATTTATTTTACAGCTTCGTCTGTAAGAAACTATCAAAAAGTCGGCTCTCACACTTCACTCGCGCCAACAAAAAAAGTGCTCAATTAAATCTTATATGAGTCAGGACTGGAAAGAATTGGCGGAAACGTTGTCAATCGTGCAAATACCGTCAAGATGGAATCGTTACTGATGACTGGAAGATGAGTAAGAGTAGCCGATTGAGACGCGTTCCCATAGCTTTAAACCTATGACATGTCATCAGTTTTGTCTTCCACTACAAATATTGTAATTTACTGTCCCAAGCTCCAACTTAGCTACAGGTATTAGTTAATCCGCCGCATAATCCGCCGCTCTTCGCCCTCGACAAGCCCAACGTTTCACATCACGATTTTTATTTCGTGAGCCCTGTGAGAACTGGCGATACAAACAAATATTTGAAAGAATTACACGTTATCGCTTCCCACGCCCGGGTTCCCGGGTTCGATTCCCGGCGGGATCAGGGATTTTCTCTGCCTCGTGATGGCTGGGTGTTGTGTGCTGTCCTTAGGTTAGTTAGGTTTAAGTAGTTCTAAGTTCTATGGAACTGATGACCATAGATGTTAAGTCCCATAGTGCTCAGAGCCATTTGAACCATTTGAAAGAATTACAAAGACATTCGAGAAGCGTCTTCTCCATCAGTTATTAACAGTTATACAAATTTTATCCGGCGTGAGCAGAAATCTAATATTTGAATACATTCACGAAAGCTTTTGAGTTTAAACCTGGTTTAAGAGCGATATACGAGGGTTATACGGAACATAATTCCGTCAACGTGACCACTTCCGGAAGGGGGAAGTATGCCGGCACCGTATTAAATCCGCCCGGTCTATTAACGACGAGAGGTCGATGGATCAGAGAGCCTGATCTGGTTTTTAGGTGGGGTCCCGCATACCACCGGGTGAATACCGGGCTGTTTCCCTTGTTCCGCCAAATGTGAAAGACGCGAAGGATGAAATTTCACGATGGTAACAGAAGTAATCGTTTGTTCGTAGTCAGCAATGAATCGCTACATAACATTGAAAAAAATTGTGATAATCGGCGTTTCAAGTTAGCTAAACCATACAACTTCTTTCCGCAGCCTTTGGAGTATTTTTCAGGAGATCAGAACCAAGAAATTAGTGTACCAAAAGTTTTACGCCCGTTGGCTTCCAGATGACAGCATTTTATGAGAGGGTATTCTGCAACTAATTAAGAGATTTGATAAATGCTTAAACCTGAAAGGTAATTACATAGAGGAGTAATAAAAAGATAGTTTAAGATTTTTCTGAAGAACTTGCTGTAGCCATTGCAGTATTTTAAATACAGCGAAACAGAGGATATTTTCCGAATAGTCCTCGTATTATTATGGATACTTGCAACTGCAGACTCCACTGATGAAAGTATCACGCACTCCCGTTCCCCAAGGGCTCTAGCAACTCGTGCTTTGGACCTGGATAGCTTATCAGGTAATAACAGTGTCCATGGGTGTGTAGGTTTCGCGTTCGAGACCCAGTCCGATACACTGTATAAATAAGTTAGAAAGTTTCAGCGTCTTTAAGTTTGTTACACACTCCCAGCGCGGTACATATAGAGTTTAGATGGGAGCAGAACGTGCGTCACTTGCAGTCATGTGGTTGTGTGTGTTGTGACACTCAGAAATTGCTCATTCCATAGTCCGTTGCGTGCAGAGCATCTGATTAAGAAAGAGAGCGAATAGAGAATGTATATAACGTAATAGTGTCTACAGACTGAGTATTAATCACTGCAAGAGTACAAAATTGTTAAGGGTTTCGTGGCCACTTGTTGACAAACTGCCTATTGGCTTCTGTCTCGGTTTCTTCGGCCGACGTTCATCTAATGATTTTTCTGACGTTTCGCCAGCACGAGTTCACCACCGGCAATGGAGGGTGAAGCTTTGACAATGCCAGCCACTCGCGCTGGTGAAACGTCAGAAAAATAATTAGATGAACGTCGGCTGAAGAACCCGAAACAGAAGCCAATATACACTGCAAGTGTACCTCAAGAATCGAAGTTCGGTCAGCTCTTGTTTTTGTTATCTGCTATCACATTTACAAGAACCAAAATTAGTTCTTTCTGCATTCGATGCAAGTATTACGATCATGCCTAAAGGGGAAAGTTGAACACTTGACAATGCAAACAATACTTTCTTGAAAATTAATTATGGATTCTCTGTAAATGGCCTATCACTCAAACACTGCGAGCAATGCATTATTTCACAAGGTCTTACCACACCGTTAGAAGTACGGGATTAGGAAAACCAATAGGCTGGCCGAAGTGGCCAAGCGGTTCTAAACGCTTCGGTCTGGAGCTGCGCGACCGCTACGGTCGCAAGTTCGGATCCTGCCTCGGGCATGGATGTGTGTGATGTCCTTAGGTTAGTTACGTTTAAGTAGTTCTAAGTTCTAGGGGACTAATGACCTCAGAAGTTAAGGCCAATAGAGCTCAAAGCCATTTGAATCATTTTCTGAAAACCAATATATGAAACAGGATATTCTAAATTTTGTGGTGTTTATATTTATGTGAACTTTAACTGGGAGTCATTTGCTGCACATCATATTACACGTCTAGGTGTTAAAACTATGGCGTCACGAATAACAACGGATTCTAGTAATTACACGTCGAAAAAATTAGCTTCTCATATCATTCACTAATGTATTGTGGCGTAATATTCTGGGATAATCATTCAGGAAGAAAGTGTTTGTTAAAAAGAAGCATGTAATATGTATAATGTATTGTGTCCACTACAGAACTTATAATAAATAGTTCTTTAAACAGTCCGGCATATTGAATTAAGACCCATAGTCTATTAGATTAGATTAACACTTGTTCATAGATAATGAATATGACTCTTCATAATGATGTGTAACGTGTCAGTTTATCGACAGGTTTCTTGCATCACAAATAAAATAAAAATAGATTTTTAAAATAATTGTAATATCACTACTTTATATCTAAAAATTCATCTGTTGAGGAGGAGTTGTCATTCACAAATTGTTTTCATTTGTTTTTAAAATAGGTTGGTTGGCTGCCTGTCAGACTTTTCATGCTATTTAATAAGTGCCCAATGACTTTTGTGGCAGCATAATTCACCCCTTTCTGGGTCCAGATATAAATCAAAATAGTGAAGATAGCCTTTCACGTATTGTTGTAGCTATGCACATTGCTCTTGCTTTTGAAGAGGGATGGGTTAATAATAACAAGTTTTACAACTGAAATTAATAAATTAGTATATATAGTTAGTGCGAAGCTATTGTGAATATTCCTAGTTCCTTAATTAACCGTCTGATCTTAGGTGGTCTCCTGCTATCATTCTGATTGCACGCTTTTGTGTAATGAATACATTTTTCCTTTATGATGAATTACCCTAAATATGATTCCATACGAAGGCAGAGAATGAAAACAGGTGGAGAAAGCTAATTTAGGGATACTTTTATCGACCAAATTTACAATAACCCTAATAGTGTAAGTAGCTGTAAAACGTTTCAGTATATGATTATTGTGTTTCTTCTAGTTCGATCTCTCATCAGTGCACACACCAAAAGTTTTGAATATTCTGCCCTTGCTACAGACTGCCGTTCAAAGTCTATATTTATCGACGGTGTTGTGCCATTTACTATATGGAACAGTATATCCTGTTTTTGCAAAGAACCATTTAATACATTTCCAAAAGACATTATTGAAAGTTTGCTCAACATTTCTTGTTAGTTGTGTGTGATTACTATATTTGTATCATTATCAAAGAGGACTTAATTTGCCTCTTCGTGAATAGGTTGTGGCAAGTCATTATTGTATATGACGAACAACAGGGAACCCAAGACCGAACATGGCATCCCATTCTTGATGCCTTCCCCAGTTTGAGGACTCTGCTGTTTTTGCACATTATGTGAACTGTTTATTCAACCTTCTGCACTCTTCCAGTTAAATAAGAAATCATTTGTGCACTGTCCCACTCGTATCACAATACTTAAGATTTTACATGAGAAATCCATGATTTACAAAATCAAAAGCCGTTGGGAGAACACAAAAAATTCCATTGGGTGATGTCCGGTTATTCTGAACATGTAATATTTGAGCAGCGAAAGCATATATAGCGTTTTTTTATTTAAAAAAACTTTGTGAAAGCCAACATGACATTTTGTTAGTACTTTATTTTTTAAAAACACGTGAAGCTGCTTTTGAATGCATTACTTTTTCAAGAATTTTCAATGAAACTGCCAGAAGTGAGACTATCTATCCTATTTTTACACAATGCTATTTTCCTAAATTCAGAAACAGAGCTGGGTAGAAATTTAATTTTATTAAATTGCATACTTATTCTCTGTTTCATATATATGGCCTTACCTTTTCTAGCGAACATTTGGGTCCTATTTTCTCCACAACTTTTAAGGATGATTATTAGAAGTATTTTCTACTTCTGACTTTTTTTTAAATAAACTTTTCAGTCACTTTCTGTTCCTTGTTTCCCTTAAACCAATATTCCGTATTATTTTAATTTTATCATCAGAGGTGCCAATTTCAGACATAATAAACACATTTCTGAACTTTTTAACAACTTTTCTTACTATGGCACAGTAGTTTTTCATGATATTTGACTCTTTCTGGGCATTATTTCCCTTTTCCGTTTACAAGATATTTTATCCCTTTAGTAAAGCATGATCCTTTACACGGTTCCTTAAAATTATAGCTGAATGTTTTATTATGAAAATGTTTTCAGGTATGTATCATGAAATAAGTTATATTTTAAACTAACATCAGCTTCCAAGTACACATTATTCCAATCTAATTCCTGCCAGATTTCCCTAAAATTTGCAGTTGCTAAGTTGGTAAATGAACACATCATTTTGGAGGACTGTTTGGCGTTACTGCATGGAGCTATGTTATATACTGCAAGTAGCTGTACATCATGAACAGAAAGTTCAACAGAGAAAGTTTAACAGAGTAATTGTTTAGTAATTGTTTATTTTATGAAATTTGTCTTGGCCTATGAAAATATTATCTAGAAGTGTGTTGGTTATGTGTATTACTGGAGTAATAATTCAAGGTCATTCTTACTCTCAAGACTATTAGTAAATCAACATTGAAATATCCACAAATAATAATTTGCATCCCTCTTTCTTACAGCACAACAAAAATCCAAGTCACTCCATTATTAAGCTTGTAGATAATAATGATAGTCTGACAACAACAGAGCCGCACGGGATTAGCCGAGCGGTCAAGGGCGCTGCAGTCATGGATGTGCGGTTGATACCGGCGGAGGTTCGAGTCCTTCCTCGGGCATGTGTGTGTGTTTGTCGTTAGGATAATTTAGGTTAAGTAGTATGTAAGTTTAGGGACTGATGTCTTTAGCAGTTAAGTCCCATAAGATTTCACACACATTTGAACATTACACAATAACAGCAACATGAGTAAACATAATACCATAAGGAGAAATATTTACACTATCCATCACTTGGCATTAGTGTCGCACGAAAGGAGCGAGGTATTCACCCGTAAAAAATCTTTTACCATTGGCACATTGATGTAAAGGATTTAATGCGTAGATGTTCGCCCCAATTGCTGAGTGGTCAGCGTGACGAATTGCCGTCTTACGGGCCCGGGTTCGATTCCCGGCTCGGTCGGAGATTTTCTCCGCTCAGGGACTGTTGTGCTGTCTTCATCATCATTTTATCCCTATCTGGCGTCAAATGTAATAAGACCAAGGCGGCCAGACCTGCCCTGCAAGGGGCCTCCTGGCCAATGACGCCAAATGTTCATTTCCATTTCCAATGTATAAACAAATTCAAACACAAACTGAAGTCTATATGATGGACAACGCCCATCTCTTTGAACACCTGAATTCACTGTAGGTGAGAATGAAATACCATACCTTAAGATAAAAAAGTGAATCGGTCTACACATGGACGTTTTTTTTTTCGCTGACCGAACGTGCTGTAAGATTGTAAAACTGTCTCGTTTCACACAAGTGATGGACGGAAGACGCAGGTGACGGGCTGCTTGTCCTGCGCAGGGACCGGACAGCGAGAACGCGACGCTGGCCGAGGACAGTGCCCGCGGGCGGGTGAAGCGGGCGGGGGTACCCGAGGCGGGGCTCGCAGATGACGGCCGCAGCCGGCGCCAGGAGCCGCTCTACGTGGAAGAGCCCGCCTGGGTGAGCCGCAGCTCCGCCTCATCTGCCACCGCACCTAACTGCACTTCACCCCTTCAACTGACCACGTCATCTGCTACTCACTCTGCTCTTCTGTTTACATTCCAAGGCCCTACGTTCCTAGACGAGTCAATCAGTAAAACGAATAAAAAGTTCTCGGGTTTTCAGTGGCGTCGAGTGATTAAAACTACACGAACTTTCGGTCAAGCACTCCTTGGCCAATGCTAAGTGGTAGGACTGCCAGCGGGCTGCTGGTACGCCCCTTATATACACTAGCTGTCGGCTGTGAATTCAGTTAGACCGAGTCACGACGTATGTTTCGTCAAATTTTATCCGGTGTCCGTTTTCTAACGCATGCTCAGCTTGAAATGCATATGTACCTTCCCTTCACGAGTTTAAGCCAAATTCTATGTATATTTACGCGATCGGGAATGCTCAGTAGCAGCCAGGCTACATGTACATTTAACAATTAAGCGTCAGCAAGGAGCATTAGTGATGAAACCGTAAGAGGCAATGTTGTGCAACCTTAGTAGGGACAAGATCCGAGCCGGCCGGAGTGGCCGTGCGGTTTTAGGCGCTTCAGTCTGGAACCGAGCGACCGCTACGGTCGCAGGTTCGAATCCTGCCTCGGGCATGGATGTGTGTGATGTCCTTAGGTTAGTTACGTTTAATTAGTTCTACGTTCTAGGCGACTGATGACCTCAGAAGTTCAGTCGAATACTGCTCAGACTATTTGGAAGTAGGATCTTACAATCTGAGACAGTGTTCCGAGACAAACTTCCGTCACAATGTCTGCATACGTGACGTCAGATCCGCCTAGCGACAGCGATCTGAACGGCCATTGCCTGAAGGTTGCAATATATATATATATATATATATATATATATATATATATATATATATATATATATATGTGTGTGTGTGTGTGTGTGTGTGTGTGTGTGCAGGAAACGAGAGAAGTGTCCTTACTGGCTGTGGAACAAAGGGGGGGGGGGGGGGGTCTCTTGTTCTCTGAGAAGACAGGGCGAGTTAGTCCCGAGGATCCACGCAAAACGCACTGTCGAGTAACCGGGGCGGCCCTAAAACAACGATAGCGAGTGCATATTTCAGATGGTAAACAAGATATAAAGTGAAGTTATTAGTTATAAGAACGCCGTCTGTCGTGGGCAGTGTCTATAATTATGTAAAGTCAGAAAACTGTATTAATGCGTGTAAAGGGTCGAATACAACGGCGTAGACCAGAGCCGCCATATTGCAAATACTGATTCTGTGACGTGTCTGACAAAGCAATTTCGGTACTAAAACAAGTATAGTACAAACGTTGTTGACCATTAACAACTTGCATCCCTATACACTCTACTTCAGCAGGATCACCACCTACATGGAACCTGGCGACTGAGAGCTACTACTGTGCTACGAGGGACTTACCGAAGTAGCAAGACACCAGGTTAGTGATACCGCTCAGAGAAGTATTTCCTTCTCGCTACAATGCCAATGAATGTATTGTAAGCTAAAGCAGATTCCTTGGGATAGCGTACGTGATGAAACCTCATGTTCCTTCTTGCACTGTTCCTCAATCTGTACTGTTCAATTGGTTCAATTGGCTCTGAGCACTATGGGACTTAACATCTGAGGTTATCAGTCCCCTAGAACTTATAACTACTTAAACCTAACTAACCTAAGGACATCACACATCCATCCCCGAGGCAGGATTCGAATCTGCGACCGTAGCAGTCGCGCTGTACTGTTTGTCCGACGTAAGACTGGCCACCCTCGCAAGGTATCTCGTAGATCCCATGTGTTCTGAGACCTGCTGCACCTTTAACTGGTCTCAATAACTGACGGATTTTTGAGGCCTGAAAATCAATTTCATCTGTGTGTCTCTTCAGCAAATGGTTTACCTTGCCTGTCAACAGAGCCGCAGAAAGTCGAGAAAGCTAATCTGTTTTCCCGCTCCTCGTCGGTGACCCTATTGTGCTTCTTCCTTGAAATAATTTCATTTATTTGACGAACATGATAGCCATGCATATAAGGGGTGTACCATCAGCTCACTGGTAGTATACTACTCGACACTTGGCAATGAGTGCTTGGCCGGAAGGTTGTGTAATTTTAATCGCTTGACGCGGCTGGAAGCCCGAGAACTTTTTATTCAGTGCTACCAGCGCGAGACTATGAATTCTCATATCAACCAATATACAGGTTGTTTCCATTCGATTTCACCATACTGTATCTTCTCGCGAATGAAGATAGAAAATTTAACTTGGGTACAGAACTGCAAAGCTTTTACTTTTAAGAGAACCAAACGATTTTAAAAGTTTATATCTTTTACATGCAAGCATGTACAACCTTATGGGTACTGTTTACATTTAAGTTTACAATCAAAGTTTTCATTCACATTTCGCCAATAGTTATGACGCGTTTGTAGCAGTTGAATCCTGCATTGTCTGAAATCCCGGCGGAGGTTCGAGTCCTCTCTCGGGCATGTGTGTGTGTGTGTGTGTGTGTGTGTGTGTGTGTTTGTCCTTAGGATAATTTAGGTTAAGTCTTGTGTAAACTTAGGGACTGATGACCTTAGCAGTTAAGTCCCATAGATTTCACACACACATTGTCTGAAATATAAAAGTCACCGTAAAATACCATCGACGGACATTCGAGGAATGGCTAATCCCTGGCTGGTACGACGAGTAAACGTGCAAAACTCTGTCGAATTTGTCTACGTCTTTAACGAACTGATGGGTGCGATATGTGCTTACCCCTTCCATAAACCACCACAGTTTTGAAGCTGGTCGTCCCATTTTCTAATACTTTTGAGATAGAGGAAGTGCAGTCCCATACTCTTGACGAAAATGAGGTGGCACAGTTGTAACGGAACTGCATCTCGTGAAACGGAAAACGCAGAACGCCATTTCTCGCTATGTTCTCATCAACAGCAATGAACGATCGAGCATGTACACAATGTATCTACCTTCAGTCATGTGCGAGATATACTCTCGTGAATTAGGATGAATTTCTTTCAAACACTCCGTATCACTCCCTACAAGATATACATCGCGAAAACGCCACAAAGGTAAAATTAGAGATATTCGAGCTCATACGGACCCTTACCAACAGCGGTTCTTCAAGCGCTATATTCGCGACTGGAACAGGAAAAAGGGAAGAGGGATGAGTGGAGAGGGGAGGGGGGGGGGGGGGAGAGTGACAGTCGTACATGAAGTAATCTCCGTCACATACTGTAAGGCGATTTGTCAAGTGCAGACATAACTACAGAGCAAAGGCACGGCACCCAGTAAGACTGTCTGATACAGCACTACATACTTCTCCTTGGTGGCTTATTAAGGCTCATGGTAAACTATCAGTTACTGTTCGTATGGCCTATTAGTATTCAAGAAAAACCTCAACATTTAATACGCTCTTTATGTTTTTCACCACAGTTATCTTCTCAAAAATATTGTTTTTCAAACGCATTTGTATGTTTTTAATATTCTCAGTAAAATAAAACTTGTCCAGTAATGTATCAACTTCAATCTTTTCAATTTATGTGAATGTTCGTCGATTCAGCTCTTTCTACAGATTTATGAAAAAAAAACTGTGAGCCCGACCAGGCGAATGAAGATGATGTGGAAGCATTTCGAAGCGAAGGTCGCGCAAGTTTGCAGCAAATACGCCCGGTGTGTGGAAGGGCGCGTTATTATGAGAGAAAACCTTTTTTTTTGTCTCTGCGGGATACGAACGTTTTATCCTCCGTGATGATTATTCTGTTGAGATGGGAATTTGTCAGCTTCATCGTATCCATAATTTTATCCACAGGTGGAACCCCTGGATGGACATTCTCTTCTATACACGTTTCAACCGCTCAGTCTCAGGCATATTGTTACGAATTCATGCGTGATCAACAGCTACGAAACACCAAAGAAACTTATTGGATTTGCTTTTCAGAGAGTCTAAACACTTTTGACCCAGTTTCATGTCTATACCTCAGTGACCGATGGTAAACAGAAGCGGCACTCAACAAGTGCGAAGTCTTGCCATACCCCTAACGTAGTGGTATATCTTTGGACACAGCCAACAGAGACCTACCCAGTGTCAGCGAGCCCCTATCCCTTCAATCGCTGAACTTTGAAAATTCTTAGCTAATAGGACAGTACGCAAGACACATCTCCATCAAGTAAGTAGTTGCAAACATGGAATGATGATAATTTTTGCAGTATGGACGCATTTAGTCATAATAAACAGCAATAAAATGAAAATATGTACTAAAGAAAAATAAAGTGATGTATGACATCATTCAGCAATCACACACGAGTAAGTTTCTTGAGAATTATAACTCTAAAAAGATTGTCTGATAACGGAGAGATACAAACAAATAAATTAAGTAGAGTAAAAGGCTGAGATTAATTATGCAGATCAGTTCTCTTAATAATTCAGAATAGTCTAATGTCTGACGCACTTATAACTTCACTGTAATAGTCATAAGGCTTGTCTCTTGACTATCGCATCGTGAATACAGAACGATAAGTTTAAGGGCAGTATCTGAAGGAGTGTCAAACGCTCCTGACTCAATAAAAATTCATGACGTGCCGGAAAATCGGCAACGCTTGCTCCCGGATGACTAATCCCACGATCTTCCTATGCTATGGAGCACTCAGCCGTGTCGCGTGCCCGATTTGACACTGCCTGGTTAGCACCACCTACGCCTGCTGCACTAAGGGGAGCTCTGCCATTTCTGAGCGCCAAAGCAGAAGTACCGTACAAAAAACGAAGATTAGGGTGTAACGTCCGATCAACGGCGAGATAAGTACAATGTCAGCAGAAGGTTGGACTGGGAAGGGCGAGGCAAGGCAATTTGCCGTGTCCTTTCCAAAAACAACCACCCAAGCATTTGCCTTAAAAACGATTTAGGAAAATCGCGTAGAATGTACATTGCCGGAAAAAAATTATTACTGCCTTTTTGACATTTCCAATTAACTCAAGGTTTATTGTTGCAACTGTGCATATGGAGTACATGAAATGATTACATTTACACGTCACTAGCACAAGCGCTTATGAGGTATCAAGGGTCGACACATGCTGAAATACCCATATTAGTACGTAGCGTAGCCTCTACAGGCGGCAGTGCAAGCGCTAACTCTGGTATCAAGTCGATGGTGCAGTTGGCGAATACTGTCCTGGGAAATGTTATGCCACACCTGACCTTCATGTTCACGTAGTTCTGTAAAAGTTGTTGGCTGACGAGTCACACGAGGCACTTCTCGTTCCTCGATCGGAGACAGGTCTGGAGATGGTGCTGGCCAGGAAAGTTGCTGCACGTCTTGCAGAGCACGCTGAGTTTCACTGTCAGTGAGTGGGCGAGTATTATCATGTTGTCAGAACGACAAAAGAACGGGTCTCAACATTCTGCTCATACGGAGCGCTGGATAGTGTCCCCTCCAGAATGGTTCAAATGGCTCTGAGCACTATGGGACTTAACATCTATGGTCATCAGTCCCTTAGAATTTAGAAGTACTTAAACCTAACTAACCTAAGGACATCACACAACACCCAGTCATCACGAGGCAGAGAAAATGCCTGACCCCGCCGGGAATCGAATCCGGGAACCCGGTCGCGGGAAGCGAGAACGCTACCGAGGTTAACAAGAGTTGTAGCTTACCGCACACCAGACCATAAGGTCTAGGGGCGGGGGGAGGGGGTAACGTGCCTTGGACGATGCACCCGGCGAGACAGTGCTCACCAAGTCTACGTCGTAATCCCAAACGACCGTCACTTGCGTGCAGGCAGAATCTGTTTTCATCGCTGAAGACTACGATGCGCGATCCCGTCTTCCAAGTGCAACGTATGTCTGGATCGCTCGACAGGGATTGACCCGTCGTTTTCCAGAACGCCAGTCTAACTTCTTAGCACTGCAGCACCTCGTTCCGTAGTGAGGTACGAAGCACCGTGCACATCAACAACGTTTGGCACTACGAAGTGCCTGATGCAAATATCAAATATTTTACAGAATGTAGCTTTCACTCTGCAGTGGAATTGGTGCTGTTTGGAAACTTCATAGGGGATTAAAACTGTGCGCTGGACCGCAGTGTTCTTACCGAATGACGTAACGTGGCACGACTCAATAGCCGTACTTACAGCTCCAATTCTGGTGGCACCTCTTTTCTACTTTCTAAACGACACAGAAGCTCTCCTGCATAACTTGCGGGATTATCATTCCTTGAACAATATACGGGTTTCCGAAAATTGCCGTTACAAACTTCTAGGACTTGTAGAGGGAAGCGAGTACACAATATCCTGGATAGGGACACATGTTCGGAAACGTGACGTTTCCTTTCTGCGACGGTTTCAATTCAACTTTCGAAAGGAAACATAGGAGAATACCCATTTATCACTTAAACACATTTATTAGTATTAACACTTAAACGTTACGTGTTTACATTATTCCATAAAAAAATAACCCAGCATACCATACGTACAGAATAGTACTGATGTATTACAACAGAGGCTCGACGATGGCGACCACCAACTTCAAAAAATGTCCAGATGTGTGTGAAATCTTATGCGACTTAACTGCTAAGGTCATCAGTCCCTAAGCTTACACACTAATCAACCTAAATTATCCTAAGGACAAACACACATATCCATGCCCGAGGGAGGACTCGAAACTCCGCCGGGACCAGCCGACCACCAACTTCGCTACAGACATTGTGCCTACGAAGCATCCAACCTAGTCTTCCCTCAATCTCTAATGCAGCGGGCTGAGCTCGTGCCAGTAGAGCTTCCTCTGTCGTACATTATATTTTGCATACGACCACACTAGTCCACAGGAGTTAAATCTGGCGGTCTAGACGACCACGCGGTTAAACGCCACGGCCTTTCAATCTTTTACCACATCATCATCTGTCGAGATGTCTCCGAACGGCAAGTGAGGAGTGAGGTGGTGCACCATAATGCTGAAACCACATTTTCTGACAGACACTACGTGGCACAGCTTCCAAGAATGGGTCCAGAAAATCGCGTGTGCAGGACCAGGTACCTTGAGTGGAAGGAGGTACGGCCCAATCACATGACCATCCAGAATGTCTGCCCACACATTTACAACAAACCGGTGCTGAAATCCCAGAACATGCATGGCACGATGGTTTTTGTCTGACCAGACGTGGCTGTTCCGCGAATTCAGAACACAGTCCTTTATAAACTTACATTCATATGTGAACAGAATTGGACGTATAAACAGGGGTGTGTCGATGCAGCAATGCAGGAACCAACGCGTTGTGGGGAATAGACTGGACCCATAGTTTGTATCCTTTTGGTAGGAATGTAATTGTTGTTTACGCAGAAAGTCCTAGACGATGCTGTGATTAACACCCATTGCACCCGCAACTGTTCGAATACTCGGTGACGAGTTCTGTTCAACGAGATGCGCTACATCATCTTGAAATCCGGGCGTGCGGCATTTCCGTGGAGCACCACAGTCCTGCCTCCTCACGGTGAAGGTACGTGCACCGCTGCGTAAATTGGGCAAATAGCTTGTGCGATGGCGTGCTACGTTGTGGAAAGAGTGCGTGATACAGCCGACTAGGAGCTCTTCCGTCGAGCTTCGCCATACACAAGGAGCACATCTGTGTATTCCGAAAACGTGTACCGCCGCACATTTACTGTAACGGAGACACACGGGCATTGAATACGTCTCGCAGCATAGCAGACATCAAGTCACATAAGGTGACCGTCTGACGTAGTACACGCCATCCTGTCTACCCCGTTGGATATCAGGACAGGCAATTCTGACAGTCTTCTCTTTCCCTCAGCAGACGTGGACGCGTTACACATCTGAATTGAAACCGTCTTAGAACGGAAACTACGCGTTTTCGGACATGGGTTCCTACTCAAAATAATATGTACTGAGTCCCGTCTACAAATCCTAGAAGACTGACGGGAATTTCCGAATACCCTGTACATTGCAGAGGAATGAGATCGCCGGCCGCAGACTGTGACGGGAATTTCCGAATACCCTGTACATTGCAGAGGAATGAGATCGCCGGCCGGAGTGGCCGTGCGGTTCTAGGCGCTACAGTCTGGAGTCGCGGTTTAAGTAGTTCTAAGTTCTAGGGGACTGATAACCACAGCAGTTAAGTCCCATAGTGTTCAGAGCCATTTGAACCATTTGAATGAGATCGCCATTAGTCACTGGCTGTAAGGACGGATCATGTGCAGTGCCCGGATAGCACTGCCAGCGAAGGGCATAGCTCCGCGTTCGAGTCCCGGTCCGGCACACATTTTTAATGTGCCAAGGAGATTCCCCTTCGCGCATACTTGGTTGTTGGTCTCGCCTTACGTGCAGTATGAGGGCAGCGGCGGTTGCAGGTGCTGCTGGATCGGCGCGAGACGCTGGGGCCGGCGCGGCAGGCGGTGGCGGCGGCGGTGGCGGCGCCAGCGGGTGTGGGCGACGCCTTCTGGGTGGCGCGCGGCCGCCGCCGCGAGATGTCCGCCTCTTCCGCCTCCGCCGAGGGGCCCTTCTGGGCGGCGAGGGGCCGCCGCGAGATGGAGTTCTTCTGGCCCGCCAGGGGAAAGCGCGACCAAGAAGGTACACCATACTCTGCACCACCTTCTAACATTGCGCACTGCTTATTTATTTGCATCTGGGTACAGCTGTGTCCGCAGCACTATGCTTACGATGTGCTACTTCTTCAGTGATCTTCATGTAGCCACGTATCTCACAAATGACTTTTCCTGTAATGCGATAACGGGCGACACTGTGCAGATTCAGGTAATCTTTTCACCTCAAATATTTTCGGAACCTTACACAATATCGCAATTCTGTTTTCATGCAGATGAATTGTGAGAAAGAGTAGTCTCTGTTCATAGCATTATTAATTACACAGATATTGATATCAACTTCGCTCTTTCAAATGGAACTATAGGAATTTCTAGTACAAGTATCGTGGTTTTGAAAGAGACAATTTTTAACTCTGTTTCTAACTTCAAAATCCGATTACTGGTTGCAGGGTAATTACAATATTTATGACTTACGATTAATTTGTTTTGTATGCGGAACCGATTGCTGTCTTCTGCGGAAGTTTTTGATTTCGCACACAAATATGGGAATACTTCACGTCGGATATGGAGGAAACAGAGTAACTTACCGCTGTGAAACCCGTATAAAAGGGGCGTAGAGGAAATGTAGCTTTCGTTCTGTGTTGTTCGAGTGTGTCGAATGCTCATTAGTCTAAAAATATAAACGTCTTTCATAAACCGTCAATGCTGAAATAAGCGAAGAGTTCAATAGTGCGCACGAAGTTAACCCTATAGATGGTGTCAAGCAAGATTGACAATTCAGCGTAATAGCAAAAAGTTACTATTGGAAGCACACTGGAATACTAACAGAGATTTACGAGAAAGCGTACAACGAGCGGAGCGAACGAAATAGGTGTTTTGACAGCTGCTACGTTGTAGCCCAGATGTGAGCTTCAGAGAAACTGTGAGTGCCCCTGACTTAAGTCAGCCAAGCGTTGCTGGCATTTTGCCCACAGATTCCATCCGTATCATGCGCCATGCGTCATGGTTGACCAACGGGGTAGGAGAAGGCGCGTAGAATTCTGTTCTGGACTGATATGGGGACAACAGGTTCTTTTTTCAAAGAATGGCCTCTGCTCATGCAGCTATTTTTACAAATGATAGAAAGCTGAATGTAAGAAATATACTTTATTCGGCAGCTGATAATCCATAACAGCCGAGGGACATTGAACACCGTCCCTTACCAAAATGTGTACGGTACTAGCTTGTGTCTAGGAAAGCGCTCGCCTAGTTCTTCCCTGGTCGCTCGATAAAACGTGACGGAATTATGAGTCAGCCTGCACGGTCGTCTTATACGATGTCGCTGGACGTTTCCTTTGAGGTAACCTCAAGGATGACATCCGTGCCCAAATTTCGACGACTGAAGTGGATTTAAACAATGTCATTGTTACACTAAGTGCAATGAGATCGAAGGAATCTCTTCAGTCTGCCCAGAAGTCCTTGCTCCAGTGGCAGTAAACGTGTCTCGCAGCAGATGGTGGACATTTCCAACCCTTGATGACATAAGAGGAATTTTATGGAAGTGTTTATGATTAAATTCTTTTGTGATTTCCATGTTGTTTCTGTTGCAGATGTAATTTCCAATGTAAGTGTGTAACTTGACCTTAAACACATGACACAATGTTACTTAACAGTTTTTATAGATCAATTCTCTGTTTTACAATTCATTCAGTTTTTGAGGTGAGCCTTTCTTTCAAGGCTCTGGAAAAAAAGAAAATCTGAACAGATACGGAACTTCCTCGCAGATTAAAATTGTTGCGTCGGGACAAGACTAACTTGGGATCTTTTCTCGGTATTCATTCAAGATCAGAACTGTTAACAATCTTAAACGCCATAGCCTTTGCTTTCCAATTGGTGTGTCGGTCCAAGACATGGAGCCAAGAGTGATTAGCATCAATTTTAACTTTCCTTCACTGTTCTGCTTTTGCCAGTAGCCTCTCTTAGCTACGTTAAGCCTAACGCGACAGTTCCGTGTAACAACACGAACTTCCGCATAAGACCGTAATCGATTTCATGTTATCTCTGCGCTGTAGCGGTGAAGACTTCGAAAAAAGTAGATAACCTCTGCGTCCATCGCTGAACCAGGCAGTGGCTTCACAAACAAAAAGATCAATCCTGCTTCGGTTCTAAGTTATACATATTGTAATTACTCCGAAACTATTTGAAGAGTTAAATACGGTTGAACTCATCTCTTACAGTTACGACAATACTTGTTTCATTTCACCTGTAGCAAGGCCTTATCGACCACACATCTGCTCTGCGAGCCTCTTCCATTTCTTTCCGTCGAATGCATTGTTTGTCCCAGCTGTTATCTCGCCGCCTAGTTATGGTTCTTCTTCTTCCTCTCAGATCTACTGCTTGGCAGTTCTTCCGTTATTGGGATCTGTCTATTTAATAGGCAAATCGATATGGTTTTATAAGTGGCACCTAGTAACAAATACTTCTGTAGTTATCGCACACAAGGCGATTATTCTTTTTAAATAGACTCCTGGAAATTGAAATAAGAACACCGTGAATTCATTGTCCCAGGAAGGGGAAACTTTATTGACACATTCCTGGGGTCAGATACATCACATGATCACACTGACAGAACCACAGGCACATAGACACAGGTTACAGAGCATGCACAATGTCGGTACTAGTACAGTGTATATCCACCTTTCGCAGCTATGCAGGCTGCTATTCTCCCATGGAGACGATCGTAGAGATGCTGGATGTAGTCCTGTGGAACGGCTTGCCATGCCATTTCCACCTGGCGCCTCAGTCGGACCAGCGTTCGTGCTGGACTTGCAGACCGCATGAGACGACGCTTCATCCAGTTCCAAACATGCTCAATGGGGGACAGATCCAGAGATCTTGCTGGCCAGGGTAGTTGACTTACACCTTCTAGAGCACGTTGGGTGGCACGGGATACATGCGGACGTGCACTGTCCTGTTGGAACAGCAAGTTCCCTTGCCGGTCTAGGAATGGTAGAACGATGGGTTCGATGACGGTTTGGATGTACCGTGCACTATTCAGTATCCCCTCGACGATCACTAGAGATGTACGGCCAGTGTAGGAGATCACTCTCCACACCATGATGCCGGGTGTTGGCCCTGTGTGCCTCGGTCGTATGCAGTCCTGATTGTGGCGCTCACCTGCACGGCGCCAAACACGCATACGACCATCATTGGCACCAAGGCAGAAGCGACTCTCATCGCTGAAGACGACACGTCTCCATTCGTCCCTCCATTCACGCCTGTCGCGACACCACTGGAGGCGGGCTGCACGATGTTGGGGCGTGAGCGGAAGACGGCCTAACGGTGTGTGGGACCGTAGCCCAGCTTCATGGAGACGGTTGCGAATGGTCCTCGCCGATACCCCAGGACCAACAGTGTCCCTAATTTGCTGGGAAGTGGCGGTGCGGTCCCCTACGGCACTGTGTAGGATCCTACGGTCTTGGCGTGCATCCGTGCGTCGCTGCGGTCCGGTCCCAGGTCGACGGGCACGTGCACCTTCCGCCGACCACTGGCGACAACATCGATGTACTGTGGAAACCTCACGCCCCACGTGTTGAGCAATTCGGCGGTACGTCCACCCGGCCTCCCGCATGCCCACTATACGCCCTCGCTCAAAGTCCGTCAACTGCACATACGGTTCACGTCCACGCTGTCGCGGCATGCTACCAGTGTTAAAGACTGCGATGGAGCTCCGTATGCCACGGCAAACTGGCTGACACTGACGGCGGCGGTGTACAAATGCTGCGCAGCTATCGCCATTCGACGGCCAACACCGCGGTTCCTGGTGTGTCCGCTGTGCCGTGCGTGTGATCATTGCTTGTACAGCCCTCTCGCAGTGTCCGGAGCAAGTATGGTGGGTCTGACACACCGGTGTCAATGTGTTCTTTTTTCCATTTCCAGGAGTGTAAATGCGAACATAATTACGGTTTTTCAGATTGCAGGTATGATTTCTGTCTTCCAAGTTATTTCTATTAAAGACTGTAGCTCTCATTTAGGTTGTGGTCTTCCATTCTTTGATAACTCAGAGTATATCTAGCCTTCATCACAACCATTGTTATTATTTAATTTCTTTATTGTTTGCTGTATTATGTTTACTGACGGGGTGATGACTTTAACAGCAACAGTATCAGGTTCTAGTTGACTAGCTGTGAGAAGTACGTCTTCCATCTTTTTTGTTGTCACTTTGGTGGCCAGTATTTTCCCCTGCTGATCTTTTATAAACTGTTCACTTTTAGTTAATTTACCAAAAATTGGAAGACTTCATGCTTATAATGCGTTGCGTCATACCACTACCACTAATAATAATAATAATAATAATAATAATAATCTATATCTTCATCTACCGTACGGTGCTTGGCGGAAGGTACCCTGTACGACTACTAGTTGTCATTTCCTTTCCTGATTCATTCGCTAACAGAGCGAGAGAAAAACGACCGCCTATATGATTCCGCGTGAGCCCTAATTTCTCGTATCTTATCTTCGTCGTCTTTACGCGCAATGTGTGTTGGCGGCAGTAGAATCGTTTGGCAGTCAGATTCAAATGGAGGTTCTCAATATTTTATCAACAGTGTTTCTCGAAAAGAACGGCACCTTCCCTCCAGGGATTCCCAGTTGAGGTCCCGAAGCATCTTCGTAGCACTTACGTGTTGTTCGAATCTACCGGTAACAAATTTAGCAGCCCGCCTCTCAATCGCATCGCTCTCTTCCTTCAGTCCACCTGGTAAGAATCCCAAACACTCGAGTTGTACTCAGGAACAGGTCGAACGAGCATCCTACATGCGGTCTCCTTTAAAGGTGAACCACTCTTCTAAAATTCTCGCAATAACCCGAAGTCGACCATTTTCCTTTTCTACCACAGTTCTCACAAGCTCGTTCTATCTAATATCGCTTTGCGACGTCGCGCCCAGATACTTAAACGACGTGATTTGAAAAGCAGGTCACTACTAACACTGTATCCGAACATTACAAGTCTGATCTTCCTAGTCATCCGCATTACCTTACACTTTTCTACATTTAGAGCTAGCTGCCATTCGTCACAGCAACTGGAATTTTTGTCAAAGTCATCTTGTATCTTCCTACAGTCACTCAACTTCGACACCTTACCGTAAACCACGGCCTCATCAGCAGACAACCGCAGATTGCTGCCTACCTTGTTCGCCAAATCTGTAGTGTACATAGAGAACAACAGCGGTCTTATCACGCTTCCCTGGAGCACTCCTGACGTTATCCTTGTCTCTGATGATCACTCGCCGTCTGTTTTGTTTTAGGGCCCACTCGCCGTCGAGGACAACATACTGGTTCAAATGGCTCTGAGAACTATGAGACTTAACATCTGGGGTCATCAGTCCCCTAGAACTTAGAACTACTTAAACCTAACTAACCTAAGGACATCACACATATCCATGCGCGAGGCAGGATTCTAACCTGCCACCGTAGCGGTCGGCGGTTCCAGAATGAAGTGCCTAGAACCGCTCGGCCATAGCATACTGGGTTCTATTATTTATTTCTATTCTATAACAACAACAATAATAATGTGTGGCCCTACAACAGAGTAGCAGTCATTACATAGTTACTGCTGTGTTGTGTTGTCAATGTGTTCGTTTATTGTTATCAAATGAATAATGAAGCAATTCTCGTCTATTGAGTGAACTATCTAAAACTTGGGGTATGTATTTCCATGAGATATTTGCGAATATGTGATATACGTAGCTCAAATTTTAGTTTCATAGATGCTTGGTACAAAGTACAAAGTTCGTGTGTTGTGGGTGGTCTATGTGAGGAAGATGTTCATACCCGCTTCACAAACTGTAACTACCACCACATTGTGTCACACGTTAGTAGTGGTGTATGAAAGAAAACAATTTTTGGTAACTTATGGAATTAGTGTTACACTCTTACAAAATACTGTTAATAGTAACGACTTTTCAAAAAGCATTTAGTTTGTGGGGGTAATAACCCCCTAGTTGGAAACCAATAAGCTCGAATAATATCAACTACATATAACTATTTTGTACTGCCGAATTTGCATTGGTTACCCGAACAGCGATCTCTCTCTAAGTAGAACACAACAAGGATCTGCGTTCATTGCCAAGAACACACTTCTGTTACATGAGATACAAGTTTCCTTCTTTAATCGATATCGTGGAACACCCGATATTGGCAGCTGAACTAGATTCATCTCCACAATATATGAGCGAAAGTTGGGAAGCTGTTTACCTAGCACACAGGTGACCAATAATGTGTTACGTTCATCCGTGGAATAGTTTGATCAGTTTTTAGTCGCAAGCGCCCGCGTGCTTTTGTGTGTGTGTGTGTGTGTGTGTGTGTGTGTGTGTGTGTGTGTTACGTTCAAATGGATACACCGTGATTTCCGTAGTCATCAGTCCGATGGTTGGTTGGACGGATCTCTCCACCCTACTGTATACTGTGCAAATGTTTTCATCTCTGCGTAATTACTGGGACCTAAACCAAAACTGCCCATTACTTGGTGCCGCAACATGAGTTTTACCCTCTTTATTCCTCTAGTCAAGATATACCCTAAAGCTTTTTTCTTGCCTTCTTGATTCCACACTTCCTCATGGTTGTGTAATTTACTCATGTAATATTGAGCATTCTTCTGCAACATCACATTCCAAGAGCTTCTATTCTCTTCTCGTCTGTACGATACTGCCATAAGATTCCCAGTTTAGAACGGTTCACGCTTAACAAAAATTCCTCCGAAGTTGGTGACTGTTTAAAACGATTCAGCTCCTTCATATTCCGCAGTTAAGAAATATTGGCTGAACTGAAACGTTACCGTGGTCTTCTCAAAGATGATCTACTGTGCCCCCATGTGAAATCAAAGTAATAGTTCCCCGTATGTTGTTGGAAGAATCGTGATTAAATGCGAATGAAGCGGTTTATTTTATTAGCATATTAGAAAGAATCGTGTAATATCCACGAAAAATTAATAATGAGAAACGTTTGCGCAATATAAGTTCCAATATTACTGTTGCCTGAATACATAGTGAACTGTAATTTCTAGACTTTATCTTTGACAAAATAAAAAGGAAAATAAACCTTAACACATAAAGATATAAAAATCTGTTAGTAATTATTACGATTTTTGAGGAAAGAAAGAGCGAATTAGTATCAGATTCTTTCATTGTGCATTTGCTCTGTGTCTTCAGTGAACCCAACCAAAGGATACTATACTGCAACATGAATATACAGTACATTAGTAACAATGTAAAGCATAACATCAGTGCTTTTTGTGAAAATCAGCAGAACACAAAACTATTTGTTCTTGGGCTCTGCACACAATATGGTGACCTAACTGCATGTAGCAAATATTCGCATCTTGCCAGTAAAACACAATCTGACAACTCAGTGGAAGGGTCTGGGGGTTGGCGAATGCCTAGAAGACGTTACCTGCCATCAGGTGTAGCGTCAACAATGAAGTGTGGAGGTTATGGTGGTGGTGGTGGTGGTTGTTTGGTACGGGCTGCTTTTCATGGGGGATGTGGGGACCCTTTATTTCGTTTAAGGAAACGCTAATTTCGGATGGATATGAACACAATTTACAGCATTATCTACTGTGTACAGAAGAGGAACATTTTGGAGACGCTAATTGAGTCTATCAACATGATAATGCATCTTGTCATTTGTGGGGCAATGGTTTGTGGACAATAACATTTCTGATAGCAAGTAGCTTGCCCATAGTTCGACTCTAACCTAATGGAACTTACAGGCGCTCAACGCCGGCGTTATTAGCGCTCGAAACCAATAGAACAACTCTGATTTTGGCTCTTGAGGATGAACGGGCCACTATTCCTTCACAGACACTCAGAAATCTTATTGAAAGAGACCCCTGCAGAATTCAAGCCGTCATAATGGCAAAGGGTGGACAATCTCCATATTAACATCCACTAACAGATGTGCAGTTATCGGAAGTACGAATAGTGGCTAACTCTGAAGTCGCCACACTTGTGTCCACAGAGGTAATGGTTGGAGGGTCGGGCGAGGAGGAAGACGCCGGCCTGGCGGGCGAGTGGGAGCCGAACCGCGACCGGCGCGCAGGTCTGCGCAGCTACCTGGCTTCGATGTCCGGCGGGCAGTCCTTCGTGCCCGCCAGGGGCAAGCGCGCCAGCCCGCACGCCGGTGAGTCCTGCTCGTCTTGCTGCTGCTGTTCTGCGCAGATCTCTACAATCAGGGCATCCTACCATCACTTGTACCCGCTTACTGTAGTCAAGCCTTTGTCGCACTCTAAAATGTTTACACCACACACTTCCCTCCATCACTAAATTAACTATTCTTTGACGCTTCAGGATGAGTACGATCAACTTGTCCCTTGCCAGGTCGTGCCACGAAGCTCATTTTTTCCGACTTCGGTTCATTATCTCTTTATTGATTAGTCTCCTTACCCACGCAATTTTAATCATTCTTCTATAGCACAACAATTCGAAAGCTGGCTGAGACTACTACTTTACTGTTCCCTCATCTTCTTCTTACAATGAAAAAGGGCAAAAATTCGTTTTATATTATGGCCATATTTAGTGTTATTTTCTGTCACATTCGGTATTATTTCTGCCAAAATTAGTGTTGCTTTTTGCTAGCTTCATTGCTATTTTTGCAAATTATTTAATACTTCTGCAAACTTCGTTATTTATTTGCCAAATTCGTTATTTATTTGCCAAATTCGTTATTTATTTGCCAAATTCGTTATTTATTTGCCAAATTCGTTATTTATTTGCCAAAGTCGGCGTTTTTTTATCAAATTTGCCGTTATTTCTTGCCTAATTCGGAGTTACTTTTTGTCCATCTTTTACCAAATTCGGTACTATTTTGCGCTACTATTTTGCAAGTTCAGTGTTACCAGGTTTGCCCATTTCTATTATTTTGCCAAATTCGGTGCTGTTTATTTTGCTAAATTTGGTGTTTTTTTGACAAATTTGATATTGTTTTTTGCCAAATTCCGTGGTGTATGTGTTAAGTTCGGTGCTATTTTCTTCGACACATCTAAGCTCGTTACGTGAGAAAATAACTGTTAGTTCATGATTACAAACGAGAGATTAGAAGTCGAAGCGCAGTTTTAACAGTTAATAACTATCAGTTACGAATATTAGTAAACGGCCGTTCTCAGATTTAAAAATTCAACTGTATCTCTAAAATTCGCCGATTTCGCGTTGTTTCGCTAAATACCGCTAACTTTGAGTTATTGTTTTTGCTTAATTTTACTGTCCTGTTTCGTACACATTACGCTCCTTTGACCTTCCAAGCCTTTTGCGTGATGACAGAATTACAATGCCATTCTCAAACTCTGTTTTTATGTGTTTTTCTTGAATTTTGACTTCTTTTTCCAAACTTATCGCTTTTTTTACTGCTTGCTGTGTAAGTATTGACCGACATAACGGCCGGTAATTTAAAAAATATGATTCTACATTTTAATTAATATTTCCATTTGTTAACAAGTTGGAATTCTGAAAAGGTGAAATAAAGTATGCTACTAGCGTGATTCGAACCAGCGGCTTAATGATAGCAAAATATCTACGCTATGCGCTGAGTTACGGGCGAATAAAAAATCCACGTTTTATAGTTACCAGTCATCAGAAACCTAATTTTCAAAGCCGATTTTTTAGACTTTGAGAATTGCATCATACTACTTTAGCAAATAGATACCTAGGCACTACAGTTTAAACCCTATAAGTATGAAGGAGATAGCCGATCCGTGATGTATCCTTGCGATCTATAAAAGGGAGACTTCCGTGCCGTCTGGACCGAATATTCCAGAGGTAAGAGTGGTAGAATTTTTATCGAGACCAAATTTGGATACGGTTACTAAAAAAGAAATTGAAGAAAAGTACGATGAAATAAAAGAAATTGTTCAGATAGTGAAGGGAGACGAAAATTTAATAGTAATGAGTGACTGGAATTCGAGTGTAGGAAAAGGGAGAGAAGGAAACATAGTAGGTGAATATGGATTGGGGCTAAGAAATGAAAGAGGAAGCCGCCTAGTAGAATTTTGCACAGAGCACAACTTAATCATAGCTAACACTTGGTTTAAGAATCATGAAAGAAGGTTGTATACATGGAAGAACCCTGGAGATACTAAAAGGTATCAAATAGATTATATAATGGTAAGACAGAGATTTAGGAACCAGGTTTTAAGTTGTAAGACATTTCCAGGGGCAGATGTGGACTCGGACCACAATCTAGATTAAAACTGAAGAAACTGCAAAAATGTGGGAAATTAAGGAGATGGGACCTGGATAAACTGAAAGAACCAGAGGTTGTACAGAGTTTCAGGGAGAGCATAAGGGGACAATTGACAGGAATAGGGGAAAGAAATACAGTAGAAGAAGAATGGGTAGCTCTGAGGGATGAAGTAGTGAAAGCAGCAGAGGATAAAGTAGGTAAAAAGACGAGGGCTGCTAGAAATCCTTGGGTAACAGAAGAAATATTGAATTTAATTGATGAAAGGAGAAAATATAAAAATGCAGTAAATGAAGCAGGCAAAAAGGAATACAAACGTCTCAAAAATGAGATCGACAGGAAGTGCAAAATGGCTAAACAGGGATGGCTAGAGGACAAATGTAAGGATGTAGAAGCTTATCTCACTAGGGGTAAGATAGATACTGCCTACAGGAAAATTAAAGAGACCTTTGGAGAGAAGAGAACCACGTGTATGAATATCAAGAGCTCAGATGGCAACCCAGTTCTAAGCAAAGAAGGGAAGGCAGAAAAGTGGAAGGAGTATATAGAAGGTTTATACAAGGGTGATGTACTTGAGGACAATATTATGGAAATGGAAGAGGATGTAGATGAAGACGAAATGGGAGATACGATACTGCGTGAAGAATTTGACAGAGCACTGAAAGACCTGAGTCGAAACAAGGCCCCCGGAGTAGACAACATTCCATTAGAACTACTGACGGCCTTGGGAGAGCCAGTCATGACAAAACTCTTCCAGCTGGTGAGCAAGATGTATGAGACAGGCGAAATACCCTCAGACTTCAAGAAGAATATAATAATTCCAATCCCAAAGAAAGCAGGTGCTGACAGATGTGAAAATTACCGAACTATCAGTTTAATAAGTCACAGCTGCAAAATACTAACGCGAATTCTTTACAGACGAATGGAAAAACTGGTAGATGCGGACCTCGGGGAGGATCAGTTTGGATTCCGTCGAAATGTTGGAACACGTGAGGCAATACTGACCTTATTTATTTTTATTTATTTATTTATTTATTTAACCTGGCAAGATTAGGGCCATCAGGCCCTCTCTTACATCTAACCAGGCTTTCTACTTATTTTACAGTCATATGTTTCAGTAGGCATGTTAAACTACATCTAATACAAAAAGTGAGATAAACAATTAGAAAGGTACACCTCGAAAAATGCATTATTGAAGAGAAAGATTTAAGATAGGAGTGCTGGCAGCAGGGAGTATGAGGGAGACTCATGGTGAAGGGAGGAGAAGAATAGAGAGACATGATGAAACATAATTAAGGAAAATATAAAGGAAAAGGAGACTGCGTGGCTAATAGAGATAGATGAAGAGGAAGGCATCTCAGCAGCAAGATACGAGACGCTAGCTTTGCTATTTGACAGATGAGAGGATTGGCCTTGCACATTAATTTTGTGGAGAATTTTATGCGGATGATAGTAGGAAATGCTTCAACTTCTTCTTAAAAGCCACAGGAGATTGAACTTTCCTCAAGGTAAGGGGCAGTTTGTTCCAGAGGCGGACAGCGGCAACTGAGAAGGAGTTTGCAAAAGTTTTTGTTTTGTGAGTGGGCACAGTTAGGATACCAGATAAGAGTGACCTCGTGTTTCGATTATGATGGCATGACAGGTTTTTAATCTCTGAAGCTAGGTACTGGGGTGCTTGCGCGATGAGGAGTCGGTGAAGTAGACATAGAGTGTGGTAGTCACGCAGTTTGTCTGGCCGCAGCCACCCTAGCTCGGAGTATGAAGCACTAACATGATCATATCGGCGAATGTTGCAGGTGTAACGCACACAGGCATTCATGGTTAGCTCTAGCCGTCTTTTGTTTTCACTACTCATGCCTTGTTGAATCACATCACAATAGTGGAGGTTCGGTAGAACGAGTGCTTGCACGAGCTGGCGTTTAAAGTCCTGTGGGAATATGTTCCGAAACTTTTTGAGAGCATAGAGACAAGCAGACGTCTTTCGGCACACTGCGACTGTATTCTCCGCCCAGTTGAGATGCTCGTCCAAAGTTACACCCAAGTTCTTCACTGTTTTCTGATATGGTATTGGAGTACCTTCGAGCAGAATAGGAGGTAGCCGTTGGCGGAAATCTGAACTTATTAATTTCTGATGGGCTATTAAGATTACTTGCGTCTTTTTTGCATTTAATTTAAGCCCCAGATTTTTCGCCCATGTCACTACTGAAGACAGATCATCATTCATCAGAGCGATTGCAGTGTTTACGTCTTCAGGTCTGACGCTTAGGTAGAGCTGGAGGTCGTCGGCATAGAAATGATGTTTACAGGAGGACAAAACCGACGAAATATCGTTGACATATAAAGAAAACAAAAGTGGTCCTAAGACTGATCCTTGTGGCACTCCCGAAGAAACATGTTTCCAGGAAGATTTTTCATTTGCGCAGACAACACATTGCTGTCTGTCTTTTAAGTAGCTTTCAAACCATCTCATTGCACTATCAGAGAAATTAAGCTGTTGCATTTTTCTGAGTAATATGTCAAAGTTAACAGTGTCAAAAGCTTTGCTGAAGTCCAGTAGCGTCAATATTGTTGCCTTTCGATTGTCGATGGCATATTTCAGGTCATCAGTTACTTTAATTAGAGCAGTGTTTGTGCTGTGATGTTTACGGAAACCGGATTGAAATTTGTCATATAGACTGAATTCATGCAAGTGTTCAGTGATTTGGTCATGAACAATATATTCCAGTGCTTTGGAAACAGCAGGCAGTATGCTAATTGGTCGGTAATCACTAGGCAGTTGCGGGTTTTCGACCTTAGGGATGGGTCGAATTATGCTTCTTTTCCATGCAGTGGGGTATATTCCGTTCACGAGGGAAAAATTAAATATGTCAGTTAAGACAGGTACTAAGATATCGGCAACATTCTTAATCATGGCTATACCGATACTGTCGTTGCCTATTGCATCAGAAGAGATTCTCATTATTGCTTTTCTTGCCGTATTTGTTGTTACATGTTTTAGATGGAAGGTATCGTTGTTAGTTATCCTGTTTGGAGATTCTTGTGGACGGTAATTATCAGCCGTGCTGGTATTCAGAGGTGCAGAGAAGAATTCATTTAATTCGTTAGCTGACACATGAAAAGTAGTTTCCGATTTTGCCTTTCCGACCCCCAAGCTACGGAGATTCTTCCACAGAGTCGTGGGTGTCAGATCGCTGCATACAAGGGAGCGAGCGTGCCTGATTTTGGCATTGCGAATGCATTGTTTCACTCTGTTCCGTAGCTTTCTATATTCTTCAAAACGTTCGGGTTTCGGATCTGCCTTGAAACGCCTGTGGGCAGCATCCCTATTAGTCATCATTTGACGTAATTCAGCTGTCAGCCATGGAGCAGGAGATTTTCTTACACGGACTGTGCGCACAGGTGCATGTTTGTCATAGAGGGCACTGAGTTTATCACCAAGTTCATTAATTTTGCCGTCGATTGTAGGTTCTCTGATTATTTGATGCCATGAGATTTCTGAGCAATCGGCTGTTAGAGCGTCAAGGTCAATACGTTTCATGTTCCTACAAGTTATGTAACGCGATTTGATCCTTGGGGGCTGCACAGAGTAGGCCAGGAATATTACATCATGTGCTGAGAGGCCAGGGGCCGATGATTGACCAACATCTCTTACTTTGTCAGTCTGTTTCGTTGCTATCACGTCTATAAGAGTATGACTGTGCGCCGTATGGTGTGTAGGTTGCAATGGAAGAATGTTCATGCTATTGCAACTAAACAATCTTCTTAGGTTTATTGCGGAGGGAGTGTCTCTTAGCAGGTCTATGTTCAAGTCACCCATTACGATGACATGTTCGTATTGACACTGAAGTGAATGTAATTCCGACTGGAAGGAACTCATTGAGCTTATTTTTGGCGGCTTGTACACGACGCCAGTCAAGAATTTCCGACTTTGTATATTTATTTCAATGAACATGAATTCAGCCTCTTTTTCTTCAGCAGGATTTGACGTACATAAGACTTTCGCTTTGAGATCTGTTCGTATATATGCGCCGACCCCGCCACCTCGCTTTTTTGATCTGTCTGCCCTAAGAAATGTGTACCCTGGGAGATGAATAGATGCAGAGGATATGTGTGGTTTCAACCACGTTTCGGATAAGAGGATTACGTGGTAGTTTAGTTGGTGGAAGAGGAGGCTAAGTTCTTCGTAATGCGCAGGTAAAGACTGAATGTTGCAGTGAGCTGCTAAAACCTCGGACGCGTTCCGCTGAGCAGCCTGGAGTAGGGTGGCAGACTGGTTTGTCCCTTTGTTAGGCACTACCTGCCGCGAGGGGCACTGACCGGTGTTTCCGCCAAGTGACATATTACAGGGGTGTCCGAGATTTTGCGCGCCCTGTTTGTGACTCCGCGAGAGCCGAAAGAAAAGCGACTGCAAGAGATTTCCTGAGGTTGCGGGAGTATAGAAAATGGATTAGTGGTATTCGGTGCAGGGAGAATATGACCAAAATGGTGACAGCTGTGTGTCACTGAGTATCCTATGTCGTAAGAGGAAAAATGTAATTAGAGTATTTGAAACAGCTTAGGGTGGAAATAAGGGAAAGAGGAGTGATTTAAGAGGCCGATGCTGCCAGCAGAGAGAAGTAAGCTTAATATTTAATAGAGTATCGTAGGAAGCTAGAATTAAATTGAAATTTGCTAAAGTGATACTGATAGTGATTTTTGTTATGAACAATTTAAACCGAAGAGATGGTTGACTAATGAACTAAAGGAGAGACTAATAATTGCAATAGAACTATTACAGAATGGAAGAGACTAAACTGAGAAAATGAAAAAAGTATTAGCAGTAACTAAAACTAAGCAATGGCTACAGCTAAAGACACAAAAAAATAGTAAAAAGTTAATACAGTTACAAAAACAATTAGTTGAAGGTACAAATAATTAAAAAGTTAATACAGTTACAAGAACAATTAGTTGAAGGTACAAATAATTAAAAAGTTAATACAATTACAAGACTATATCTGAGTATAGGACTGTTAAGATTTGCAAATGGTGTTAAGTTTGACTTTTGGCTCGAGTAGGTTCACTTAATACTATTTAGTTCTGTCATGTTTGTGACTGTCTTCTTTCCAGCTGCAGTCTTAATGATTACTCTACCATCCAGAGTCCACACATTCTGAAGACCGAAATGGGATATGGCACTGTTTAAAATCTTTAGCCGCTCGTGTGTCAGATCTTCCCTTATTGTAATCCCTGTCCTTGCTAACTTCTTCTTCTGGGTAAAGATCTCAGCCCTTTTTCGGTACGACACAAATTTAATTATTATTGGACGAGGTTTGGTAGCACCTGGTAGTTTTCGTCCCACCCGGTGGCTCCTGTCAATGTCTGCCTTGGTCAATTCGACGCCTAATTTTTCACGCGCAACCTGTATAAGCAGGTTGTCCGTGTCTTCTTCTTTAGTTTCTGCTACTCCAAACAGTCGTAGACTATTTCGCCTTTGGTACTGTTCTAGCTCGTCTGTGGCGGCAGATAGTTTCACTTCCAACTCTCGTGCCTTTTTCTCGTATTCAGACACAGACTTTTTTAGTGCTGTAATTTCGGCAGTATTGGCCTCAACAGTTTCACGCATTTTGGCCAATACTGCTGCCGTTACAGTATCTTAGAAGAAAGATTAAGAAAAGGCAAACCTACGTTTCTAGCATTTGTAGACTTAGAGAAAGCTTTTGACAAAGTTGACTGGAATACTCTTTTTCAAATTCTAAAGGTGGCAGGGGTAAAATACAGGGAGCGAAAGGCTATTTACAATTTGTACAGAAACCAGATGGCAGTCATAAAAGTCGAGGGGCATGAAAGGGAAGCAGTGGTTGGGAAAGGAGTGAGACAGGGTTGTAGCCTCTCCCCGATGTTATTCAATCTGTATATTGAGCAAGCAGTAAAGGAAAGAAAAGAAAAATTCGGAGTAGGTATTAAAATTCATGGAGAAGAAGTAAAAACTTTGAGGTTCGCCGATGACATTGTAATTCTGTCAGAGACGGCAAAGGACTTGGAAGAGCAGTTGAACGGAATGGACAGTGTCTTGAAAGGAGGATATAAGATGAACATCAACAAAAGCAAAACGAGGATAATGGAATGTAGTCAAATTAAATCGGGTGATGCTGAGGGAATTAGATTAGGAAATGAGACACTTAAAGTAGTAAAGGAGTTTTGCTATTTAGGAAGTAAAATAACTGATGACGGTCGAAGTAGAGAGGATATAAAATGTAGACTGGCAATGGCAAGGAAAGCGTTTCTGAAGAAGAAAAATTTGTTAACATCGAATATAGATTTATGTATCAGGAAGTCGTTTCTGAAAGTATTTGTTTGGAGTGTAGCCATGTATGGAAGTGAAACATGGACGATTACTAGTTTGGACAAGAAGAGAATAGAAGCTTTCGAAATGTGGTGCTACAGAAGAATACTGAAGATAAGATGGATAGATCACGTAACTAATGAGGAGGTATTGAATAGGATTGGGGAGAAGAGAAGTTTGTGGCACAACTTGACTAGAAGAAGGGATCGGTTGGTAGGACATGTTTTGAGGCATCAAGGCATCACAAATTTAGCGTTGGAGGGCAGCGTGGAGGGTAAAAATCGTAGAGGGAGACCGAGAGATGAGTACACTAAGCAGATTCAAAAGGATGTAGGTTGCAGTAGGTACTGGGAGATGAAGCAGCTTGCACAGGATAGAGTAGCATGGAGAGCTGCATCAAACCAGTCCCAGGACTGAAGACAACAACAACAACAATACTAAAAAAAAGCAACAAAAGTGGCTTTGCCTGACTCCTGCAACTTTTAGGCTAATTTCTTAACGATAGGTTTTTCATAAAACGCAAAAAAAACTTTGATCGTGCATAATTTCGATAAACGGGCCGCAAGCAGCTATCTAACCACTCGCCGATCAATTTAGTGTCAAAACGCAAAACAGGGGGACAGAAGAAGAGCTTCTTGAGTTACGTTTACTAAGGACGACCATCTTACACTAGCACGATTTCACGGTCACGTACTCTCTCAGAGGGAGGGAAAGTAGTTAAAAAATTTAATCAAAAAACTTATTCGCAAAACAAAGGTAACATTTTGTCGCTGGTGTACAATGAGAAGTAACTGCTCTTCTCCACTTGCAAGACCCAATCTACTCTCATGGCCCCCTCAAACGCAGCAGCAAGATATCGCTGATGTTTGCAATACCTATTTAAAAGATGCTTACCATCCTACGATAATGGTTTAACCCTCAAAGCGGGTAGTGAAGAAAGTAAAAATTTTGTGGATGATGGTACGCTATATTTTAAAAATGCTTTAATATTACAGCACATCCATGGAAGACGCACTTTAAATGAGAGAGAAACGCACTTGGGTTAAGAAGCCTTTAAGTCCGTTTTACACGAGCGATCTGGTCAAAATCGGCTACTTAAAGTTTGTGCCTGCACGTAAATCACCAACCAACCACTTCGTGGGTGTGTTTGTGACGTCAGTGATGTGTAGATTGTGGCGAGACTGGAGCACTATGTTGTTTGCCATGCTCGTACACATTGCAGTCCCCAAGCCACGGTAACGTAGCACGCCGGTATTGGAGCAAGAACCCCGGTTTACCCCTACCCCCAGATACGGGCCTGCAACTACATTGTCTTGACACAGCTAGAGCATTTCTGCTGCAGCTGCTGACAACCAATCACTGCACGACAGTCTGCTTTGTGGACGGGCTGTGCTTTGGCTTCTCTGTCGGCCTTCTACGGTACCGTCGCATGTGGATTTCAGTGTGCACAAGGTTTGCAGACATGTACCTGCTAACGAATAAAAATTAATAACGTAACTTTATTTTTTGGAGACAGCAAAGTATGCATTAAGGTATGTGAATTATAAGTCCCAAAAGATGCAAACTGTTACGCTCAAATACTACATAGTGGGTTCCTGAAGACAATACTTCCCACGGAAAAAAAATTGTCAGGATGAACAAACAGCGTCCGCGCTCACTATCCCTAGCATCACTAGAGGTAACTTGCTTCCCTCCCGTCTTGTGAAGATGTAGCTGTCGTCGCAATTCGTTTCTTCTCTGCATGCAATAAACAGTGTATAACGAAGTGGCACAGGGGAAAGAATTCAGTGCTATTAACTACAGTACCGTATCCCTTTGAAATTGTCACACGAAGTGTACACCAATGTCATAGTGACTCAATTATCTGCTAGACAAATTAGCCTGAAAATAGAATATTTCGTAAAGCAACTGGACTCTCATGTACCAGACTCATTTTATTTCATCTCTCTCGTACTTTTTCCTTCAACGTTAGAATTAAAGCATCCAATATTCGAGACACAGTAAAAATTAGCATGGAAATTTGTCAGTGAAGAAATCTGAAAGTGATCCGACTATAAAGCCTACTTGCAGTTCCATTAGATGAAGATGCTATTCATTTAATGAAATGCACATATTATACGAATATTTTGAGTTGTTCTTCACTATTCACAAATCTGTTCTGTAAATATTTCCACATTCTTGAAACATGGACTACGAGTTATCGGCAGTTGACAGACCTGAACTTTTAGGAACAGCTGTGCTCCAGCAGTCACCATTCTTGCTATGAGCAACTGTATTTTCTTCATCGCTGTCTGAATATATGGTAGACTGATCAGCTTCATCACGAAATTAATTTACGCCACATTCACAACTGAGTTGTTCTAACAATGTCTCCGTATAGCACCCTCAGATAGTAAAATGCCATTCCTACGTGCCATTTTCACATAAATGAACTTCACAGTAAACGACAAAAACAGTTACACGATATGTACTTCATGGTCACAGTGACCCTTCAAAAAATATTTCTGTCAAATTAATTACACAACAATGCCTCACAATTTCGAACGTCCGTTCCGTAATGGATCTCATTCAATGTTGAACTTACACTACTGGCGATTAAAATTGCTACACCACGAAGATGACGTGCTACAGACGCGAAATTTAACCCACAGGAAGAAGATGCTGTGATATGCAAATGATTAGCTTTTCAGAGCATTCACACAAGGCTGGCGTCGATGGCGACACCTACAACGTGCTGACATGCGGAAAGTTTCCAACCGATTTCTCATACACAAACAGCAGTTCACCGACGTTACCTGGTGAAACGTTGTTGTGATGCTTCGTGTAAGGATGGTTCAAATGTAGCCTATCGCGATTGCGGTATATCGTATCGCGACATTTCTGCTCGCGTTGGTCGAGATCCAATGACTGTTAGCAGAATATGGAATTGGTGGGTTCAGGAGGGCAATATGGAACGCCGTGCTGGATCCCAACGGCTTCTTATCACTATCAGTCAAGATGACAGGCATCTTATCCGCATGGCTGTAACGGATCGTGCAGCCACGACTCGATCCGCGAGTCAACAGATGGGGACGTTTGCAAGACAACAACCATCTGCAAACTGTTACGCTCAAATACTACATAGTGGGTTCCTGAAGACAATACAGTTCGACGACGTTTGCAGCAGCCGACTGGAGTGGCCGAGCGGTCCTAGACGCTACAGTCTGGAAACGCGCGACCGCTACGGTCGCAGCTTGGAATCCTGCCTCGGGCATGAATGTGTGTGATGCCGTTAGGTTAGTTACGTTTACGTTGTTCTAAGTTCTAGGAGACTGATGACATCAGACGTTAAGTCCCATAGTGCTGAGAGGCATTTGAACAATTTTTGACGTTTGCAGCAGCATGGACTATCAGCTCGGAAACCATGGCTGAAGTTACCCTTGACGCTGTATCACAGACAGGAGTGCCTGCGATTGTGTACTCAACGACGAACCTGGGTACACGAATGGCAAAACATTTTTTCGGATGAATCCACGTTCTGTTTACAGCATCATGGTGGTCGCATCCGTGTTTGGTCTCATCGCAGTAAACGCACATTGGAAGCGTGTATTCGTCATCGCCATACTTGCGTATCACCCGGCGTGATGGTATGGGGTCCCATTGGTTACCACGTCTCGGTGACCTCTTGTTCTCATTGACGGCACTTTGAACGGTGGACGTTACATTACAGACGTGTTACGACCCGTGGCTCTACCCTTCATTTGATCCCTGCGAAACCCTACATTTCAGCAGGATAATGCACGACCGCATGTTGCAGGTCCTGTGCGGGCCTTTCTGGATACAGAAAATGTTCGACTGCTGCCCTGGCCAGCACATTCTCCAGATCTCTCACCAATTGAAAACATCTGGTCAATGGTGGCCGAGCAATTGGCTCGTCACAATATGCCAGTCACTACTCTTGATGAACTGTGGTATCGCGTTGAAGCTGTATGGGCAGCTGTACCTGTACACGCCATCCAAGCTCTGTTTGCCTCAATGCCCAGGTATATCAAGGTCGTTATTACGGCATGGGGTGGTTGTTCTGGGTACTGATTTCTCAGGATCTATGCAACCAAATTGCGTGAAAATGTAAACACATGTCAGTTATAGTATAATATATTTGTCCAATCATCTGCATATCTTGTTGGTGGAGCAATTTTA
Source organism: Schistocerca gregaria (assembly GCF_023897955.1). Classification (NCBI taxonomy): domain Eukaryota; kingdom Metazoa; phylum Arthropoda; class Insecta; order Orthoptera; family Acrididae; genus Schistocerca; species Schistocerca gregaria. Next base: position 319,754,154 of record NC_064920.1, on the reverse strand, counting down.
ATGGGCAGTAGTGTACATTTGTGTATGTGCAGTGCATGCACAGTAATAAACCGAAAAATCCTGAGTCAGACTATTCGCTCCCCAGGACGTTCTCACACCATGTGACCATCTGGTGTATCATTGGATGAGTCTGCCTTGCTATCCTACCTACTGGCTAGCCTCCCGTAACAAAATCTTCCTGTACTGTGCATTAAACTTAGTAAACAAAAGTGTAATAAATATGGGTAGTGATGTGGCATAAACGCCACGCGTTTATACTTAAAAGTTTATGACTATCGCTGTTACTGTATTGGTTTATGTTACGGGCAGAGTTTCACTTTCGTGAACTGAATTGCAGGAGTGAGTAAGCGTGAAACAGGTGAGGTGGAGCTGGCGAGCCGCCGAGCGTCGCTGGGCTCCGAGTCTGTGGAGGGGCCGTTCTGGGCGCCGAGGGGCCGGCGCGGGCAGGCGGCGCGGCTGCTGCGGCTCCGGCTGGCCTCCGCGCCCGCCGGCTCGGCGTTCTGGCCGGCTCGGGGGCGGCGCGCCGGACCCTCCTCCGCCTCCTCCTCCGCAGAGGGGCCCTTCTGGGCAACGCGCGGCCGCAGCCTCGCCGCGCAGCACTCCTTCTGGCCCGCCAGGGGCCGCAGGGGCGATCCCACAAACGTGAGTTTAAACAATACTCATTCAATGACAAGCAGGTCAAATGACAAGTCATGTGATACCTCCCAATATCGTGTTGCTAACTCGACGTGGCTTAGACTCAACAAGTCGCAAAAGTCCCCTCCAGAAACACTGAGCAACGCTGCCTCCGTTCTTGTTGTTGTTGTTGTCTTCAGTCCTGAGACTGGTTCGATGCAGCTCTCCATGCTACTCTATCCTGTACAAGCCTCTTCATCTCCCAGTGCCTCCTGCAGCCTACATCCTTCAGAATCTGCTTAGTGTATTCATCTCTTGGTCTCCCTCTACGATTTTTACCCTCCACGCTGCCCTCCAGTACTAAATTGGTGATCCCATGATGCCTCAGAACATGTCCTACCAACCTATCCCTTCTTCTAGTCAAGTTGTGCCACAAACTCCTCTTCTCCCCAATTCTGTTCAATACCTCCTCATTAGTTATGTGATCTACCCATCTAATCTTCAGCATTCTTCTGTAGCACCACATTTCGAAAGCTTCTATTCTCTTCTTGCCTAAACTATTTATAGTCCAGGTTTCACTTCCACACACGGCTACACTCCATACAAATACTTTCAGAAACGACTTCCTGACACTTAAATGTATACCCTATGCTAACAAATTTCTCTTCTTCATCAACGCTTTCCTTGCCATTGCCAGTCTACATTTTATATCCTCTCTACTTCAACCATCATCAGTTATTTTGCTGCTCAAATAGCAAAACTCCTTTACTACTTTAAGTGTCTCATTTCCTAATCTAATTCCCTCAGCATCACCCGACTTAATTCGGCTACATTGCATTATCCTCGTTTTGCTTTTGTTGATGTTCATCTAATATCCTCCTTACAAGACACTGTCCATTCCGTTCAACTGCTCTTCCAAGTCCTTTGCTGTCTCTGACAGAATTACAATGTCACCGGCGAATCTCAAAGTTTTTATTTCTTCTCCATGGATTTTAATACCTACTCCGAACTTTTGTTTCCTTCACTGCTTGCTCAATATACAGATTGAATAGCATCGGCGAGGGGCTACAACCCTGTCTCACTCCCTTCCCAACCACTGCCTGCCTTTGATGTCCCTTGACTCTTATAACTGCCACCTGCTTTCTGTACAAATTGTAAATAGCTTTTCGCTGCCTCCGTAGCCATCCATAATTGCGATAGTGTTAACGGTGCAGGATTTTGTGCAGCAAGTGACCTCTCGATTATGCCCCATAAACGTTCGATGAGATTCATTTCGGGCGATCTGAGTGGTCACACCATTCGCTAGCATTGTCCACAATGGTCTTCAAACCAACCGCAAGCAACTGTTGTTTCGGATCACTAAGTCCATGAATGGATTCAAATGGTCTCCAAGTAGCCGAACGTAACCATTTCCAGTCAATGATCGGTTCAGTTGAACCAGAGGATTCAGTGCCATCCATGTAAAAGCAGCCCACACCATTATGGAACCACCCACATCTTGCACAGTGCCTTGTTGCCAACTTGGGTTCTACATCTACATGAATACTCTGCAAATTCCATTCAAGTTCCTGGCGGAGGATTTATCGAACCACCTTCACAATTCTCTATAATTCCAATATCGCATAGCACGCGGAAAGAATGAACACCTACATCTTTCCGTACGAGCTCTGATTTCTCTTATTTTTATCAAACAATGGTTCAAATGGCTCTGAGCATTATGGGATTTAACATTTGGGGTCATACGTTCCCTAGAACTTAGAACTACTTAAACCCAACTAACCTAAAGACATCACACACACACCCATGCCCGAGGCAGGATTTGAACCTGCGACCGTAGCGGTCGCGCGGTTCCAGATTGTAGCGCCTAGAACCGCTCGGCCACTCCGCCCGCCCCTTATTTTATCGTGGTGATCGTTCCTCCCTATGTAGCTCGGTGTCAACAAAATATTTTAGCATTCGGAGGAGAAAGTTGGTGATTGGAATTTCGTGAGAAGATTCCGTCGCAACGAAAGACGCCTTTCTTTTATTGATTTCCAGCCCAATTCTGTATCGTTTCTGTAACACTATCTCCCATATTTCGCGATAATAAAAAACGTGCTGCCTTTCTTTGAACTTTTCCCATGCACTCCGTCAGTCCTACCTGGTAAGGATCCCACACAGCGCAGCAGTATTCTAAAAGAGAACGGACATGCTTAGTGTAGGCAGTTTCCTCAGTAAATCTGTTACATTTTCTAACTGTCCTGCTAATAAAACGCAGTCTTTGGTTAGCCTTCCCCACATCATTTTCTATGTGTTCCTTCCAATTTAAATTATTCGTAATTGTAATATCTAGGTATTTATTTGAATTTACGGTTTTTAGATTAGTCTGATGCATCGTGTAACCGAATTTTAACGAGTTCCTTTTAGCACTCGTGTGGATGACCTCACACTTTTCGTTATTTAGGGTCAACTGCCACATTTCACACCGTTCAGATATCTTTTCTAAATCGTTTTGCAGTTTTTTTATCTTATGATGAGTTTACTACACCATAAACAACAGCATCATTTGCAAACATCCTAAGACGGCTGCTCAGGTTTTCTCCAAAATCGTTTACGTAGATAAGGAACAGCAAAGCGCTTATAACACTAACTTGGCGAACGCCAGAAATCACTTCTTTTGTACGCGATGACTTTCCGTCAATTACTACGAACTGTGACCTCTCTGGCAGGAAATCGCAAATCCAGTCACATAACAGACGATATTCCATAAGCACGCAATTTCACTACGAGCCGCTTGTGTGTTACAGCGTCAAAAGCCTTCCGGAAATCCAGAAATACGGAATCGATCTGAAATCCCTTGTCAATAGCACTCAACACTTCATGTGAATGAAGAGGTAGTTGTGTTTCACAGGAACGATGTTTTCTAAACCCATGTTGACTGTGTGTCAATAGACCGTTTCCTTCAAGGTAATTCATAGTGTTCGAACACAATATATGTTCTAAAATCCTGCTGCATATCGACGGTAACGATACGGTCCTGTAATTTAGTGGATTACTTCTACTACCTTTCTTGAATATTGGTGTGACCTGTGCAACTTTCCAGTCTTTGGGTACGGATCTTTCGTCGAGCGAATGGTTGTATATGGCTTCGTGAGATCTGTACCTCACTCGAATCATACCCTCAAATCTTACCAACTGAAATCAGGGGAGCCGGCCGGTGTGGCCGTGCGGTTCTAAGCGCTACAGTCTGGAACCGCGTGACCGATACTGTCGCCGGTTCGAATCCTGCCTCGGGTATGGATGTGTGAGTGATGTCCTTAGGTTAGTTATGTTTAAGTAGTTCTGAGTTCTAGGGGACTGGTGACCTCAGATGTTAAGTCTCATAGTGCTCAGAGCCATTTGAACCATTTTGAAATCAGGACACATCTGACCCGGCCACGGTTTCCAGTCGTCTAGGATAAGTCGACATTGTCACGAGCCCAGGAGAGGCGCTGCAGGTGTTGTCATGCTGTCTGTAAAGGCACTCTTGATGCTGTAGATCTCTGAATATTGATTTCCCTAACAACTGCCTAACTATTTTCGAAATGGAATGTTTCATGTATCTAACTCCAACTACCATTACGTGGTCGGAGTCTGTTAATTCACATCGTGCAGCGATAATCATGTCGGAAACTTTTTCACATGAATCACGTAAGTACAAATGACATCTCCGCCAATGTACTGCCCTTTTATATCGTGTACTCGATACCACTGCCATCTGTATATGTGCATATCGTTATCCCGTGACTTCTGTCACCTCAGTCTATGTACGCTTACAGAACTGGTGTCGAGTTGAATAAAATCCTTATGGGTGGAATACCGAGGTATTATGAAGTTCTGAATCAACCGACGTTTCGACAGTGTTCGCAGCGGTCGTCTTACACGTGATCAAACTCCTGGCCTGCTCTACGTATACCTTCTTATTTCGGTCGTCAGGTGACTATCGAGGTCACATTCTGATACTTCATTGAAGAGTTTGAAGCCAAAGTGCCTATGGTAGAGCGGCTGCTTGGTAGACTATTGTCTGTGCTACTTTAGCAGGTGACTCGCAGGCAACAACGAATCGGCAGCTTCCAACAGACTACCGTTTTTCAATCTGACACTGGTGTAATATTCCACAACATTCATTACTTTACAAATCGGTTTTTATTTGTTACGTCATAGTCAGGTACAAAGATATAAATGTGTGGCTGAAAAATTTTTGTGGGATGAAAGATTTTAAAATAGTATAGAGTATCTCAATTGGTTTCCAAAGGCGATTGTTAATGTTTGATTTAGGACTGAAAAACGCGATGTAAAATATTTAGTTTGGATAAAATGCGGCACATTAAATAATTAACTACACTACAAATTACTATAATACAAAATTTGGTGTTATGTTCCAAGGGGGTGATTGAATAACAATCATATCCTCAGTAGGTCCAATGATAGAAACAGGCACTACGTAACAAGTGTGACTAAACAGGTAAATGAAACACTGGTAATGATACAAAGTAAAATTTCAACTACAGTAACTGAAATAAACAAAAAGTGGGACACGGGAGTGGGAGGGGTACTTCACAAAATGGGCTTTAAGGGATTACTAGCAGTACCTGTAATTAACTTTTAGAGAAGTGGAATCCTTAATCTCCATTTTTTTCATGGACCCCTGCTTTGTTTCTACAATATGATCTTAACGTGACTTTCTGTAATTAGATTATTTGCAAGAAAAATGACAATTATTTCTAACAATATTTATTTACTTATAAATGATAGAGCACAGCAATCAGTCGTCCTTTTCTTTCAGGTTTTATTAAGCAAATCCAGATTTCTGCTAGTGCCTTGCCGTTATCAATGTACTGTTTCATAGTGATTGCATGTCCTAGTACGTCAGTTCCTGTTGTTCGGGCTTCTGTCACAGTTCGTTCAGGACTACTTGTCTTGAACAGTGACAGGCGCCCGAACAACAAGACACTGACGTGCTAGGACATTAATTGATTCTCTGAAACAGTGCATTTATAATGGCTAGGCACTAGCCGGAATCGAGATTTTCTTAATAAAACCTGAAAGATTAAGACAACTGATTGCTGTGCTCCATCACTTTGAAAGTCATGTAACAGTCGTTGAGTGCGTTCACATTCCTAATGGAAGGTCACTTGAGCAACTATTTTGGTTTTTAAATACACTTAAAAAACGAGTAAATTTTATTGGTAAAATTTTCTTTGATTTGAAATATGGCTTTCTTTCACGAAATGGAAAAAGCGATCAGTGCTATTTTAATAACAATGTCGACTTAAACAAGCAATAAACTCACAAAATGAGCATTGGTACAGCATTGCTGGGACAGTAATGTACTAGTTATCATGTGGCGTGATCTTCTGGATGGTACGCATGTACATGCAATGTGGGAGACTTACCCTATCTGGTCTACATGTTAATTTTACACTTTTGTCGCCGAACGTAGGTTGTGTCACAGAATGCCACCATCCCTAGTCTGTAAGTATTTTACGAAGTGCCCCATCAGTGAACTATAACCCTCCATTTGCTTTAAAAGATTAAGAACCGATGGAACCACAACAAACTTCCGACATCATATAAGGAGAAAACGTAACAATTCATTCACAGTTTACAATAATAATAGGAAATAGCTAATCTTTTGCCTTTGTCTCCATAATATGCCTTTATCTTCTTGTAGCCCTTGCAAACGGGCAGATGAACAAGAGGAATAGAGTTCCGCAACGGGAGATTTCACTTTTCAGACTGACTATTACATAATGCCCAAATAATGGCATGATCACCGTTTACAAGATTTTTGAGTAGAGAATCAAAAAATTAGCATCAGTAGGAAAATACTGGTGATTTTTTGTAGTATTCAACCACTTGTCACTTTACGACAAAAGCTGCGAATGGTGGCACGGACTAAGTTTTCTTTTATTTGTCTATGTAGTCTAATATTTTAATTGTATACATCTTGAAACTGAGAGCGTCAAAATTTTTCAATCGTTGGTCGGTTTCTACGTTTATTGCAGGAAATGAAAGGAATAAAAGTCCGAAAATCGGTTATTCCAAAAATCTGTTTTTTTCAGCGGTTTTCACAGTCAAGTTAAACTTGCATTGAAAACCGGTGTAACCGAAAAGCAGTTGTATCATCGATAACCGCCATCCCCAAGATAAAGCCGCCTGCGTTTCTTTAATAGTAATACGGAAACCATGCAGACGCTCGTAGGCCTCGAAGTTGCAGCGGGCGCAGGCACGGTGCTCGGCGAACAACCGACGCTCACTGTGCCCCGCAGTGCTCTGACATCCAGCTTGTACCTAGGGCAGCTTTTACCTGCCGCTTCTGGGTTTCTTGACAACTGAAATATAAGCCACGGTTTTCGTGGTTCTTGGTAACTGCAGATGGGATGTGTTACCCAAAACGCACAGAACGTAATGCTAATCCGTTTCGTAATTTCGGCGACAAGGATGTTGACATATTCACACGGAAGTTCGTAAATGACTGTACTCTGAACAGAATCTACGGAAACTTTCGTCAACAGTCTTTTACGAACTTCTATGTGAATGTGGCGGAGTCTATCTTCGTGAAAACGGAAGACCAATAAGCAGTCGCGCGTTGGTGTAATGAATCGTGCAGTAAAGCTGCGAGGATGGGTCGTCAGTAAAGCCTGTATAATAATTTGGTAAGAGCACTCACCTGGACAGACAAGGTTGTGGGTTCGACTTCTTGTCCAGCACGCTGATTTCACCCGTCACGACGGTTCTGAACAGCACCACCTCAGCTGCAGTGTGAAACATTCATTCTGCTTACTAACATAATATGTTTGTTTAACGACCAAATAGGGCCCCTGTTATTTTACGATGGCTTCCTCAATGAGCCCGAAGTCAAAAATCTAACACCGTCACAAATGGCGATGTAAAGCGTGACAAGTTAGGTAACATGGGGGTAAAGAGAGCATATTCTCGATATATGTCAACGGTTGCCTATCCTTAAGAACACCAAGAAACCTACCTGTATTTACGTGTTAAGTTTGGAATAAAGAGGCGCTCGCTCTTCTAATATCTAGATACCAGGATGCCTTCCGTGAAGACGAACGCCAGTGGTATGCTGTATCCTGTAACACAAATAAGGATTATCAGAATGAATAGTGTAGTCACTCTAGTTAACAGAATAATATTGTAGAATCTGAAAAAATGCTTTTATTTGTTTCCCTGAATGTAGCATATGATAGAAAATAATTATGACCGTGGGTTCTGATCGCTATTCCGAAACCAAAGAATGCTGATTGACCTGTGCCTTCCAGTATTATGACCACACTATTTCGTTTAAAGTAACCTGGACAGAAACAAACGACAATAATGTTCAGCGAAGTAATGGGGTTGTGTGAATTCCTAAGGGACCAAACTGCTGAGGTCATCCGTCCCTAGACTTACACATTACTTAAACTAACTTAACGCTAAGGAATCACTCACACCCGTGCCCGAGGGAGAACTCGAACCTCCGGCGGAAGGAGGCGCACGAGCGAATTTATGTATAGAAATCAGTAACACCCATAATTAATCATCTTAGCACTGCACGAATAATAATAAATCGACGAATAGGTGAAGGGGGTTAAGCACTGCCGACCAACCACCGCGTCGAACTTTCCTGTGGCGACGCTGAAAGCCAGTACAGAAGGCCATATGGTTAACATACAACTCTAACAGTCGTAGACCGATAATGAAAAATTTTTGGAACTGAGCTCCTCAGCTGTCCTCAAAACGCTTCCATCCAGTTCGGTTCTCTCACATAAACGAACCGTGACACTGCCTCGAATCGGACACCAGTCATTGTCTTGCTGGAATAGTCCTTAGGACTAGCTTTACAATACTTCGGGAGGACAGAGGTTCAAATCGTTGTTAAACCGTTCCGATTCAGGTTTCCCGTGGTTTCTCTAAATCGCCTATGGGTAATGTCGAGAAGGGTCCTCTGAAAAGGATATGACCGATTTCCTTCCCCAATCTGAGTTTGTGCTCAATTTCTCGATGTCGATGGGAAACTACAATCTTCCCTTCTTTTTCTTTGCCAATTTATATGTGCTACATTCTGGATAAAATAAACCTAGCAGGCCGAGGAATATGTGTACAAATAACTGAGGCAAATTAAGAGGTTGACGAAGGAAGGGAGATTAGGATTTAATGCCTCGTCGACAGCGAGGTCGCCGGCCTGGGTGACCCGGCGGTTCTAGGCGCTACAGTCTGGAACCGCGCGACCGCCTCGGGCATGGATGTGTGTGTTGTCCTTAGGTTAGTTAGGTTTAAGTAGTTCCAAGTTCTATGGGACTGATAACCTCAGATGTTAAGTCCCATGGTGCTCAGAGCCACTTCAGACTTCTGTCGCGCTATGATAGAAGCGGCTGCTGCTATAGAAACAGCAACGGTATCAGATTCTGTAGTGCACTTCTTCAGCTGTCACCGGATGCTAATACACATAAAACTTTTATTGAATTTACGCTGACATCGCAGTTTGATTAAAAATGTGAATCAGTTTGTTTGCCGTTAAAATGAAGCTCTGGTCAGTGGTAGCTCATTAGGTATGGGGTACTAGCAAGAAGAAAACCAGCACCATACTAAAATAATCACCATATGGGGTGATTTAGGGAAGCCACAATAGAAGAATATAACGCAGAAAACTGATCCCGACAAACAGAACTAGACTTCAGAAAGATGGTTTCGACATGTAATGCTTACACAGTGCTGTGCTACACTCATGACGTGGAACGCAAGGATACAGAACAAATGGCTCATAGTTCAGCTGCGTCTTTTCGCCATCTACGTACAGAAGACTAGCACATCACATATTCAGAGACAAGCGGCAACCAATGCAACACAGATATGACAAATAGAAACTTGAGAAGAAATTGAAAGAAGATGTATATAAAATATAGACAGTTACAGTATTATATCTCAGTGACTTATCCACAGAAATCTTTATACTGTCCACCACACATTTATGACTGTCAGCCCTGCAATTTTTCCTCCATATGAGAAGCACGAAGCACCTCTCTACACCTACATACACCGCAGACCACTGAATTATACATCGTAGGACACTTAGCTTCGTATCACATGTTCAAGTTTCTTCCAGTTCCAATCACGTACGGAGTGTGATAAAAATAACTGCTTAAACGCCTGTGTTTATGCTGTAATTATTCTAAACTTGTCTTCGCGGTCTCTATGAGAGACACACAACCTACAGTGTGTAATAGGAGACAAAATTATAACAACCCTCTTACAGTTTCCGAAATACACTCCTGGAAATTGAAATAAGAACACCGTGAATTCATTGTCCCAGGAAGGGGAAACTTTATTGACACGTTCCTGGGGTCAGATACATCACATGATCACACTGACAGAACCACAGGCACATAGTCACAGGCAACAGAGCATGCACAATGTCGGCACTAGTACAGTGTATATCCACCTTTCGCAGCAATGCAGGCTGCTTTTCTCCCATGGAGACGATCGTAGAGATGTTGAATGTAGTCCTGTGGAACGGCTTGCCATGCCATTTCCACCTGGCGCCTCAGTTGGACCAGCGTTCGTGCTGGACGTGCAGACCGCGTGAGACGACGCTTCATCCAGTCCCAAACATGCTCAATGGGGGACAGATCCGGAGATCTTGCTGGCCAGGGTAGTTGACTTACACCTTCTAGAGCACGTTGGGTGGCACGGGATACATGCGAACGTGCATTGTCCTGTTGGAACAGCAAGTTCCCTTGCCGGTCTAGGAATGGTAGAACGATGGGTTCGATGACGGTTTGGATGTACCGTGCACTATTCAGTGTCCCCTCGACGATCACCAGAGGTGTACGGCCAGTGTAGGAGATCGCTCCCCACACCATGATGCCGGGTGTTGGCCCTGTGTGCCTCGGTCGTATGCAGTCCTGATTGTGGCGCTCACCTGCACGGCGCCAAACACGCATACGACCATCATTGGCACCAAGGCAGAAGCGACTCTCATCGCTGAAGACGACACGTCTCCATTCGTCCCTCCATTCACGCCTGTCGCGACACCACTGGAGGCGGGCTGCACGATGTTGGGGCGTGAGCGGAAGACGGCCTAACGGTGTGCGGGACCGTAGCCCAGCTTCATGGAGACGGTTGCGAATGGTCCTCGCCGATACCCCAGGAGCAACAGTGTCCCTAATTTGCTGGGAAGTGGCGGTGCGGTCCCCTACGGCACTGCGTAGGATCCTACGGTCTTGGCGTGCATCCGTGCGTCGCTGCGGTCCGGTCCCAGGTCGACGGGCACGTGCACCTTCCGCCGACCACTGGCGACAACATCGATGTACTGTGGAGACCTCACGCCCTACGTGTTGAGCAATTCGGTGGTACGTCCACCCGGCCTCCCGCATACCCACTATACGCCCTCGCTCAACGTCCGTCAACTGCACATACGGTTCACGTCCACGCTGTCGCGGCATGCTACCAGTGTTAAAGACTGCGATGGAGCTCCGTATGCCACGGCAAACTGGCTGACACTGACGGCGGCGGTGCACAAATGCTGCGCAGCTAGCGCCATTCGACGGCCAACACCGCGGTTCCTGGTGTGTCCGATGTGCCGTGCGTGTGATCATTGCTTGTACAGCCCTCTCGCAGTGTCCGGAGCAAGTATGGTGGGTCTGACACACCGTTGTCAATGTGTTCTTTTTTCGATTTCCAGGAGTGTATATTCAGACATAGAAACAATTTCGGACATGGGTGTCATTTGTTTGTTTATTCATTTTGGCTATTTGAAGTGCCTTGGGAATCAACATGAACAAAAATATATCCACATACACACAAGAACAAAAGTTTTGCATCACCCCGGTTCCCAGAACTTCTGAAGATAGACGTTGACTGGATATTGTATCGCAGACACGGTCCCTTTGACTGTTCAGAGATGTCACAAAACCCCGCCCAAAGATGTAAACAACCATGCATGAGCAGCGCCTATTAGAAGGAAGGGGTCTGACAGCCGAACAGTTATAATGATTTCACCAGGAAGGAGGTACACTGCCCGTGTTGTCTGTAGTACAACCATGCCTAGAAGGTCAATATCGCGGTTCTATCGCGTCCGCATGGTTACTTTGTGGGAAGTGTCCAGGCATCTCCAAGTGAATCAAAGCGATGTTGTTCGGACATGGAGAAGATACAGAGAGACATGAACTGTCGATGACGTGCCTCGCTCAGACAAATCAAGAGCTACTACTGCGTGGATGACCGCTACTTAAGCATTATGGCTCGGAGGAACCCTAACAGCAACGCCACCATGTTGAATAGTGCTTTTCGCGCAACCACAGGACATCGTGTTACGACTTAAACTGTGCGCAGTAGGCGGCATGATGCGCAACTTCACTCCCGACGTCCATCTTTACAACCACAACACCATGCAGTGCGGTATAGATGGACTGCTCAGGACTGTCATCATGTTCTCTTCGCCGTTGATTGTCGCATATGCCTTCAACCATACAATCGTCGGAGACGTGTTTGGAGGCAACCCGGTCAGGCTGAACGCCTTAGACACACTGTCCAGGAAGTGCAGCATGGTGGAGGTTCCCAGATGGTTGGGGGTGGCATTATGTGGCCGAATCGCCGTTGAGGGGTGGCACAATCTGGACCAACAGTGCGTTGATGGACTTGTGGATAGTATGCCACGATGAATACAGGCATGCTGGGTACTAGAGCTACCGGCGTGTACAGCAATCTGGGCCACCACCTCTGAAGGTCTCGCTGTATAGTGGTGCAACATGCAAGGTGTGGTTTTCATGAGCAATAAAAAGGGCGGAAATGATGTTTATGTTGATCTCTATTACAATTTCCTCTGCAGGTTCAGGAACTCTCAGAACCGAGGTGATGCAAAACTTTTTTTGATGTGTGTATTTATAAGGTAATATGGCAGCGATTAATACAACTAGCCGGCCGATGGTGGCCGAGCGGTTCTGGGCGCTTCAGTCTGGAACTGCGCGACCGCTACGGTCGCAGGTTCGAATCCTGCCTCGGGCATGGATGTATGTGATGTGCTTAGGTTAGCTAGGTTTAAGTAGTTCTAAGTTCTTTGGGACTGATGACCTGAGATGTTAAGTCCCATAGTGCTCAGAGCCATTTTTGAATACAACTAGTAAACAACTACAGATGAAAGTGGTAGTTTCAGGTTCTGTACGTTGCTGGTCTGTTAAAATATACACTGTAAAATAAAACGATTAAATTTGTGATTAACAATAATAAGTTGCAAAGCAACAAATTCGTTCCATTAGACACAAATAAGAAATTGGAATGTTCTCATACTTATCCACCGTTGTTAAAAAACCATGTAGAAAGTTTCCACGGAAGCAAAGAGAGCTTCTTCATTGGTTTAAGCGCAGTCGAAGCCTTGTGAAAACCAGAAGGCAAACGAAGCTATCATGGCCGTAAGGGGAGTAGTGCTAGAATGCCCAATATACGAATGATTTTGTCAATCGACCTGACCAAATATCCTAAGGAGTTTTAGTCTTTCGGGAAGTCCGTAAACGAATCTAAATCAGTTACTCAGTCGCTCAGAGACCATACTGGCAGAAAACGGGAGATGACAGAGAAAACCGAAATACTTAATTCGATCTTCGAAATCATTTTATTGCACAATACCGTGATACAAATCATCCTTTCAGTCATCGGAAGAACGCCGAAATGGCATTCCTGAGATAAGAGACCAAAGAAAGAAAATCTGCTACAGTCGCTGAACAGTGGAAAGGTATGTGGACCGGATTAGATTCCTGTGAGATTCTACAAAGATTATGCCAGAGAATTTGCTCCTCTTCTAGCAGCAGTTTATCAAACGTCACCAAAGCACAGGAGGATACCAAGCGATTGAAACAAAGTGCTATTTCCGGTTTTTAAGAAGAATGTCTAACAGATGCACATAATTAAAGGCTCATATCAAATGGTTCAAATGGCTCTAACCACTATGTGACTTAACATTTGACGTCATCAGTCCCCAAGACTTAGAACTACTTAAACCTACCTAACATAAGGACATCACACACATCCATTTTGGTACTTGCTTCGATTGTGGTGTAAAGTGTTAGACATACATCTCATCCACATTAACAAATCGGCGACCGAAATCCGATGTGTTTTGCCTGAAACTGTTCAGATGTTGCTGACAATTTCGTCTGCACCACTGACTATGGTCAACATTTAAAAAAGGCGGCAATTCTCTTGCTTGGAATCGTTTTCGTCGCTAATACCCCACGCAGAATGTATCGCAATATTTCTTCTTATACGACAACGACGTCGGATATTTCATTCACATTTAATCATCAATCGTTAAATGCCATTGTTCATTTTTACGTAGTTTCTTCGTTGGCCGACTTTGGAAAAAGAGTAGACTCCTTGAAAGTTTCATCAATGTTGGATGTGTTCTGCTGTTTATAAACTTTCCGGAACCGAGTACTTTATGACAGCATGTAATTCCACACGTGCAGTTGAACAGACATGTACACGCAAACGCACGCGCGCACACCCACCCACCCACACACACACACACACACACACACACACACACACACACACACACACACACTTGGGGACCGTATGGTCAGCGCAATTTTTCTGTTTTCATTTAATCGAATTTTTACATTTTTACATCCCGTGATCATGTGTAAATCAACAAACGGTGCCAATAGTGTAAACCAAATACCAATACTCGTACTTGTAACTTCAAAAACTGTTTTAACGGAAACATTTTCAAAAAACCTTTCATCCCCTATTCCGCCCTCTTCGGATTGGAATTTCCAAAAACCCCTTCTTAGACAATACCTACAGTAGAAGATCAACACCCTCTCCAAATTTAAAGTTTCTATCCTAGTGCTTTGGGCTCGGCATCGAGGAGTCAGGACTTACTCGGACAAGATAGGATGCATAACATTACAGATGTGTCTAAAAGTTTAAAGTAAATCGGTCAAGAACTTTTTGAAATTTTTACTAATAATGTTTGACCTTTATGCATTATTATTTTATTTAAAAAATAGATAATAACAAGCCCATATTCGAAGCAATCAGTGATTCTGAACAAACGAAAATTTACATCTTTATTTATACAGATTATCCGTGTTTTTAGAATACTGGCGGAATCGAACGTCCGCATTAACTCTGAAATAGGAAGCTTGCTGTACTCTGAAAAGTCTTATAAATAAAACCATTCCGCAGATTCACTTGTGCTATTGCGCAACGTGTCCAGACATAATAAAAGTAAAATTTCGGGGATATTAACGCCATATCCCAGAACGTTTAATCTTGCCCTCGTATGATTAAAGAGCTACTGCCAGACGACAACGCTGAACATCACACGGACGAAGGACGTACGTATTAGAAGCCACACCTATTCTGACGGAGATGTTCGAAACAGCGACCCGGTATTAACAGGCAACACGCGCCATCTGGTACAACTAAAGCAGCTTTGTCTCGCGTAGTGGAGGCAAAAAAATTTTCCTCTCCTAAGCGCATTTCACTATGCAGCCTGGAATAGGACAGAACTGTGATTTCCTTGCCACTATAACAGCTGCATTTGCTCAGAGGGCCATCGCAGTTCTACGGCTAGCATTAATGCTGTTTCTTGTGGACACAGTGAGCCATCCTCACACATCAGATATGGCGATGAATGAGAGTATTTACGTCGAACTTGGCGCTAGTTGCGAACCCGAAGGCAACAGTCTGAATAAGCCGGCACCGGCAGAAGTTGCAGGATCGAACAGCTGCAGCCTGCTGAGCTAACGAGCAAAATGGAATTTCTAGTTTTAAGGTGGAAATGTTTCACGTGATCGATGAATTTCATTGCGCGGTTTCCCTCCTCTGTTTGTTCTCAAATGCGAGCGTCCTTTTTACTCAGAGTTTACCCAACAGAAACTTTCAATGTTTGGAATACAAATGAAGGCAGATGCGATATTTTACTTTCCAGCAGATGTTACAAGCAAGCGTCACAAATGAATATTAAGTGTTAGAAAACAGAGCCGCAAAAGGCCTCTCAGTATGAATAACAGGGCGCATTTTAGTGCACGGGAAGAGATTTTATATAATTTAACTGACGTCATTCAACTGACATCTTGTGGAACCCAAGTGAAATAAAAGCATTATACATATACCCCGACGACCTACAGATGCTACAATTTACATAACTATTTCTAAAAATTGCAACATGACGAAAGTAGTGTGAAAAAATCCTTATTCGAATTAGGATTCTACATGTGAATGAGCAGAATAATACAACAGCGGCAATTTGGGCTAAGCAGGATATTTTAAATGTCCGCGTTAGACACATACATAAAACGAAGTGTTAAGTTTAAAATACATTCATGATAATTTTTGAGTAAATGTCGCGTTATCGTCTTAGATAAACCATCCTGACATTTACCAGTGAAAAATTATGTAAATTAACACAAAGAAGAAAGAGTGACTTGTTTTAAAAAGAAGACATAGCTTCTGAGGATGACTAAAGCTGATATCAGTAACAGGAAGTAGTTAAGCATACTTGCAGTACGTCTTCTTTGATCAGTGAAATTATCAGTCTGTACGACGATTATCGAGTCATATGGTCTATCTTCCCTTCAAAAAATAGCTTTCTTTTGTGAGGAAATCGTTAGCTTCGCCAACTCACAATATTTACCTGTGACAGTTACAGCTAGTGGCGAGCGATGAGACGGCACTGTTTACCTGTAATAATCGTTCCGGGAACAACAAGACATCATGCCCGAATCGCGTTTAATCTACTAGCCGCCACGACCATTGTACCTAACTAATCGAATACTCACACCTCGTCTTAAGAGTCGATAAACACCAGCAAGTCGTTCGTCACAGACATCTGTAGATTACGACACAGAACCAGTACGCACATGATAAAACACGTCGCCGAAGCCAGTATAACACGCTCTGTTTCATATTAATGAACATATACACATAGAATGTTCTTACAGCTTCTTTCTAAGGCAGTCCTTTCGCAGTAATTAACACGATTTTAGATCCTCTTGACGATAGGTTTTCTTCAGTGACAATGTAAATACCGTACTTTTATTCTCTGTGATATAATTAACCAGTAACAATTCCATACAGTCTGACAGAAAACAAAAACACGGGAATAAAGAAAAGGAAAATCTTGTCTTCATGCTGATATTATAACGCAATAAAAATTAGATGGTCATTTCAATAAAGACAAAGAGTGGAAACAGAATTTGCCAGAATCTTGTTCCGCCACCTAAGCAAAAATAATGCGCTAGATCGGAGCAGGCTATGTCGGCAGTGACACACTAGATAGGATTATAAGAAGGATGGGAGACAAATAAGAGTACACTACCACGATTATAAGCATTTACTGTCTAGTATGATTTTTGTGTATACTTATATGCTGCCAGAGATGCGAAGTTCCACATGACTATCATTGTTCTCTATTTTCTAACAGGATCGTGGAGATGCAGCGGAGACAGAAGGGGAAGACTCAGACAACGCGGAAGACAGGAGCTTCTGGGAGAAGCTGCACGAGAAGGACCATGCGAGAACCCACCAATAGGCAGTCGTCGGCAGGAACAACCCATATCATTATCAGCAAAGGCCTTAGACGTTTTATGAACAAATAAAGAATGAAATCTGCAGCATCACACAGAGTTTTAATAAAAAATTTCTGATTATTTGTCTGAAGAAATTATGCTACCACCCTCACAACTCAAGCACTATTTGATACGTACTTTGTGCAATGACAAAAAGCATTAAGTCACTCATATGAAATACAGAGAATTTATAACACCTACGTAACTCTAAGTATTAATCATTACATGGATTCAAATATTAATCTACAAGGATAATCATGCAAACAACGATGCTTTCTTTGTAGTTCATTTTTCACCTTTACGCCGCTTCACAACACAACACAATAATTGAAATGTTAATTTTTTATTGTCTTTCCACCAGCATCCTCATGCATTAGTTTCTTAGTGGAAAGAGAAACGCCGCGCGGGATTAGCCGAGCGGTCTCGGGCGCTGCTGTCATGAACTGTGCGGCTGCTCCCGGCGGAGGTTCCAGTCCTCCCTCAGGCATGGGTGTGTGTGTTGTTCTTAGCATAAGTAGTGTGTAAGTCTAGGCACCAATGACCTCAGCAGTTTGACTCCTTAGGAATTCACACGGATTTTAACATATTGAACTTACGGTAAACTGCCCCATCTACCTGGAACTAACACGCTACATTATCACGATCGTCAGACTGATAGGCGAAAATCTATATGCAATAACAGTGGCCACCATTCTAATTTATTTATCACGTTCCGTGAGAATATCTGAGCCAAAGAATCTTGGTCACAGAAATAGTCTGTACATAGTGTACAAAAATGCCGATTAGAAAATTTATAAACTTGTTAACAAAATAATTGAATAACTAATAAAATACGGGAAGATTGTGAGAGAGTGTACGAATAAATAACATATTACAGAGAAAAGTTCTGAATTGCTGCCAGGAAATCCTATACAAAATAGGAATGTGCCTTAATATCTTTCAGTTTGCAGTTGTTCAAAAATGTTCAAAATGTGTGTGAAATCTTATGGGACTGCTAAGGTCATCAGTCCCTAACCTTACACACTACTTAACCTAAATTAACCTAAGACAAACACACACATCCATGCCCGAGGGAGGACTCCAACCTCTGCCGGGAGCATCCTCACAGTCCATGACTGCAGCGCCCAAGGCCGCTCGGCTAATCCCGCGCGGCGAATTGAATACTTCGAGTTTACCATATAATTTATTCAGCTCTGTGGGAATCCTATCGGACATGAAACACGCTGAATAGTGCACACCTTTCTTTAAACGCTTAAGGAAGTGTTATCCAAGTACATATCGCTTTTACGTCTAGTGTTCACTGAATAAATGTTGAATTTCCTTCCAAATCAAACAATATTGCCAACAATAAACTCCACGATGTACAAGAATGACACCGTTAGAAATCCGAGACATCAGAACAAAGGCCTACAGGAAGTAGGCGAAGTGACACCACAGAACAGTGTTTTTCTGGGCTAAGAACATTCTCGGTGAGTGCACAGAGTTATCGCAAAAAAGAACACGATTCGAAATAAAAGAGTGAAAGTAAGCAAAGTAAATAAGCCTCCGTTTTTCACAAGAGAAATAATGGAGATTATTCTCAGAGTGAAGATAGCAGTATTGAGTTTCTCCCCAAGATGAGCCAGTAACATTTTACTTTTACAAGAGTTCAATGTCAAAAATTGTATGTATTGCGTTCTTTTTTTCAGTCAAAGCGTTAATCTGTTCTATGTTAGTGATGTTATCGACTATTTTGCAAACTACATCATTTACGTTACGTATCAAGTTACTCATTATTACAGCTATGTCATCTGCAAAGAGGAACTTCTTGAGTCATCTATTGTGTTTCGTGGAAGATCAAAAATGGTTCAAATGGCTCTACGATCTATTGGACTTAACATCTGATGTCAGCAGTCCCCTAGACTTAGAACTACTTAAACCTAACTAACCTAAGAACATCACACACAGCCATGCTCGAGGCAGGATTCGAATCTGGGACCATAGCAGCAGCGCGGTTCCGGAATGAAGCGCTTAGAACCGCTCGACCACAGCGGCCGGCTCGTTGAAGATCATTGACAAACATAACGAAAAGTAACGGACCGAAAACAGATACTTGTTGCACCTTCCCCCCCCCCCCCCTCCCTCTCCACTTTACATTATCCCGGTTACTCTCAAATCTCTTCCTTGTTTGTTGACAAAGGAGGGAGGACAAGCTTTTACTTAGCCGGCCGTAGTGGCCGAGCGGTTCAGTCAGGAGCCGCGCGACCGCTACGGGTGCAGGTTCGAATCCTACCTCGGGCATGGATGTGTGTGATGTCCTTAGGTTAGTTGGGTTTAAGTAGTTCTAAGTTCTAGGGGACTGATGACCTCAAATGTTGAGTCCCATAGTGCTCAGAGCCATCTGCACCAAGCTTTTACTTCCTACTTTCCAGTTATGAAGTGAACTATTCTTAAGCTGTAAGCATTGAGGAAAACTGTACACAAATGTGGTGAGTTAGTTGTAATCACGTTCAAACTACGACCTATTTGAGTCAACGCTCTTCTGCATTCGTTTATTCATTAATGAAAACATCTTTGCGTGTCGTCTTCCTTATTTACTTGTCAGTAAGATGACCTGGGCACTCCTGTTCATTTAGCTTCTAGAAAAATGAAAAAAAATGGCCTAGTGGTAGGGCCTTTGACATAAAACATATAGTTAAATGTTCAGCGCGCTAGCCTGCCAGACTCGTGAAAGGATTTGGACTATTAAAGGCGACGAAGACATCTAAAGGAAGACTAAGGTAACGCAGAAGACACATAACACTACAAATCGATTAGTTCTTTCAGCTCAGAGCCATTTGAACCATTATGGGCAGGTCCTCCAATCAGCACGGGATTTTGACGAAATAACGTACAGTGTGACAGAATTTGGCACGATATCCGTTATGAGCACATCCAGCAACTCAGCGATCACTGCCAAGCCGAAAAACTGCTTGTATAAGGGCTAGAGGTGGACCAACGAGTCATTGACTTGCTCCGTTTGTGAAGCTCTTTCTCTTGAATAAATCATCCAATTTTTTTCTGAACTCGTAATTATTTGTTTGTCCGTACGTGTGCATCAAATCTACCGATTTCCGTGCCATTCGGATATGGTTTTTTTTTTTGTTTTTTCATAGAACGTGTTGCTCCGGTCCTTAAAACGTCCTTGAGTTCTCTCTCATTAGCGTCACACACCGTACTGAGAGAAAACAAAGCATTAAGCATTCGACCATACTCATTAAAGATTATCCAAAACCACAATATTACCAGTCCATCAGCGTATTAAACAAAGCAGTAAGGGTCTCGGACTACGTTGTCTATGAACGGCAGAAGGCTTGTCGTATCAGTTTTAATAATGCAACAAATACTAATGAAAGTCATGGTAACAGCATTAATTAAACTGATTAAAAATCTTAGAGAAACAACGGACAGACTCAGAGTGACCATTTTAGCGATGCTTGATCTGAACAAGGTATTTGATACCGTTAATTCCAAAAGTTTACTTTTGAAAATGAAGCAGTGCGCATCGTAATGTTAACTATAAATAAAATTTCTTAGCGCGTTTGGTTAGATGCAGGAGGACGTCTGAACTTCCACGTAAGATAATTGCATAAATAAATAAAATGAAAAACCTTCTGATTCTCTTGACTGGATTTGTAAACGGTAAGAAATAATTACTAATTTTCCGTTTGACAAAAATACAGATGCTGTCATGTGACGGTGGGCGACGTGCGGTGGACATACGTGTAGCAGAGCAATTTTGGTGGAGAAACAGGTAGTGTGACATGCAGCAGTATGTTAAGGACTGCATGCCATGTGCACAGAGGGTCGAAATTTCGCATCGAAAAATGCCGTTGTGAAGGATACCACAGGCGTCCAGTCCATTTTATATGTTAAAGTTACATGTTCTTGGGCCATTTAATAAAACACCAACAGGAAATAGGTACGTTCTCACGATCATCGATAATTTTTCTCTATTTCTGGCAATGGTACCGATGCCAGATCAGTGTGCTAGTACTGTAGCACAGTACAAAACAAACGTTTTCATTATCAAACTGGAACCGGATGGTGAATCAGTGAGGGAAGCTGCCAGAAGAATTAGGGAAGGTGGAGGTATGCACAAATGGCAAACATGAAGGCGCTGGAACGTCAGGAACAATTGAATAAATGCATGTGCAAATTGCCGCAACACCGTGCGGGCAATAAGTAATGGTCAGTAGTCCCTATAAATCAAAGGGGAAAATAAAGAAATTTTTTACACGTTAAGATACAGGAAAGGAGGGTATAAGATGAACATCAACAAAGCAAAACGAGGATAATGGAATGTAGTCGAATTAAGTCGAGTGAGGCTGAGGGAATTAGATTAGGAATTGAGACACTTAAAGTAGTAAAGGAGTTTTGCTATTTGGGGAGCAAAAGAACTGATTATGGTCGAAGTAGAGAGGATATAAAATGTAGACTGGCAATGGCAAGGAAAGCATTTCTGAAGAAGAGAAATTTCTTAACATCGAGTATTGATTTGTGTCAGGAAGTCGTTTCTGAAAGTATTTGCATGGAGCGTAGCCATGTATGGAAATGAAACATGGACGATTACTAGTTTGGACAAGAAGAGAATAGAAGCTTTCGAAATGTGGTGCTACAGAAGAATGCTTAAGATTAGATGGGTAGATCATATAACGAATGAGGAGGCATTGAATAGGATTGGGGAGAAGAGAAGTTTGTGGCACAACTTAACTAGAAGAAGGGATCGGTTGGTAGAACATGTTCTGAGGCATCAAGGGATCAACAATTTAGTATTGGAGGGCAGCGTGGTGGGTAAAAATCGTATAGGAAGACCAAGAGATGAATACACTAAACAGATTCAGAAGGATGTAGGTTGCAGTAGGTACTTGGGGATGAAGAAGCTTGCACAGGATAGAGTAGCATGGAGAGCTGCATCAAACCAGTCTCAGGACTGAACACCACAACAACTACAAGATACAGTTACCCACAAAAACGTCTGTTGTACACATCAGTCGCATAAAACCGTTCAAAGGAATGGTAGAGGGGATATCACAGTCATGAGCAACCAGCCAGGATGTGAAAGTTACAAGCCATAGAAAGAAGGAACCTGAAATTGGTGAGCAATGTAAGGCGCTTGATGTGCATTATCAATTAAGGGCACGTAAGTAAGCTGGATATGTGTAATTTGTTGTTTTTTGTTTACTATATCAGGGAGCATGTACTTTTATTGACATAGGGATATTTGCTGTCTTTTTCTCGGAGTTGTTAGTTTTTCATGTCGTTATTAGTGATATTTTTTGTGGATTGTACATTTTCGGAAGGAGGGAGAGGATGACAGAGTAATTTTATTCTACATGTGGCGAATACGTAAGGACATACTGGGGAACAAATATGATCCTGCCGTTGCTGTGCGTCTGAATGGGCGAGGGAGGGTAGGTAACGGTTATTCAGCCTCTTGAAACAGATGTGATGTTCTCGACACAACCAGATGTATGGCTTACTACTTACAGATAGACTCTAAAACAACAGTGGAGATCTGGAAGAAATGGAATGAGGTTTACAGGTTGGAGGATGCCTTTTCAGAATTACTGTATACAAGGAGGCACAGGGAAATAATTTATTTAGGGAGATAAAGGGAGAGTACTAGGAGTTGCAGTAAACTTACATAAATTAAGGGCACAGTTGTCACAGTTGGTGGATGTAGTTCCTCAAGCTAGGAGTTAGTGGAAGAGCAACTGGGTAGATGCTCTAGGAAAATTGCTAAAGACAATATTGGAACAGTAGACGAAGAGGAAGGGCGGTTGTTCAGGTTCAGCAGATGCTAAGTTCTATGAAGGGTGCCCTGGAGCGGCACACAGCGCAGTTATCGAACTTAGAACAAGGGCTGTTGAATAACACAAGACTAGTACGTGAATTAGCAGCAGAGCTAACCAGGTGTGCTGTAAAATAACAGAGGTGCTGAACAGAGATTTGGAGAAAATACAGTAGCAACCGAGTGCATTGGACAACGAATTGAATGTAGTGAGGCTGCTGCGTGGACTAGTGGATCAACTAGAGGATTCTACTTGTGAAGTGGTGATGTTACAGGAGGGGATGTTTCATGCGGTGAATGGGCAACTTGGTCCCGCATTAGTGATAATGAGAGAATTCATGATGGGATTATGGCGGACAGAAAGGCAGTTTCCCTCGGAGTTACAGCATACAGCCAAAGTGTCGCAGGAGAATCTGGTACTGTTCTAGAGGTGGAAACAGATTGACCCAGAGTGAATATAGCGATCCGTGTATCTGTTGTGGGGACAAACTTTAGAATTTCGCTGCTACAGCATTCACCCGTATTCAGTGAAACGGAGGATACTGGGGAAGTGGGTGCAGGTGAAAATACGGGAAGTATTGCTAGTCTCAAAGGACAGGCAGGCAGGCTCACTTGGTAATGTCACAGGTAAACATGGAAAGGTGCGTACAAGGGAAGGTTGTGATTTGTCTGTGTGGCCAAGTACGGACTGATATGCGGACATGTGAAGCGAATTTGTTTCTGGGGAAATAAATGGGACGAGTTGTGGCAAGGATCTTCTGACAGCCTGAACGTACTTTCAGAGGATGTGTGCACATATTCCGTATTCACGCCGGAAACTGTATGGCTGAACTGCTACGAAGGAGACAGAGCGGTAGGGCTGAAAGAGCGTGAGCTTAAGGAAAGCAGAGTCATCGTTAATGGCACGACATGTGAGGTAGACGGGACAGAGTTTCATCTTCAGGATACGCTTATAGGCTCAACTGTTACGACGTTGTCGTAGAATACGTTGTATTGGCCAGAAGGATGTCTGATGATATTGCCCGTCCAAAATTTAACGTATTTAAATGACAAATTCAGTCCAGAGATTTTGGAGTCCTTGGAGTGATCAATAGAGTTGCAGCAAGCGGAATTTCGATGGAAGAAATGTGGCATCAGGTACACCATTTCCGGGAAGAACAGGAGCACGAAGTACTAGTGACGAGCGGATCAGCCACCAGTTGTGGCGCGTTTCTAGCAGGCTTTTGCGTACTGTATTTCTTGGTAAGGCGCAAGAGGGCAGAGGCTGTGGACGTGCAAACACACCACTTACCAGTTGAATGACTGGCCGGCATTGGCCAAGGAAGCAAAGTTTTAAGGTCTCAATTAGTGTATAGGTGTACAATAAGAGATACATGGTAGTAGTAAAGTGTGAGTAGAAGTCCTGTATGGTAAATTCGGAGATTTCCCTAGGTATGTAAATTATTAGAGTTAAGGTAGTACACTGGGAGCACTATGTTAAAGATTCGGGACGAATCTTTTCGGAAGAGAATGCAGTAGGTACGCTGCGCCACGAACAAGAAAACCGAATGCTACAGGTGTCTCTTGTAAGAAAAGTAATGCAATTTTACGCGTTGTAGGGGTTTTTATTGATACATGTATGTTTTTCGATTTGTAAGGGGCGAGACTGGGCATTTTCGCAGGAGGGCGAAAAAAATCGCTGCTCTTCAACGCGCCCTAACGCAAATGCCGCTCTTCAGAAAATCTAACACGACTTGTGAATTTTGTACGAACTTTAGTCTACCTTAATTTTATATTAAATGGTTGTCTTCGTAAAATGCATATTTTGGCCACATACGCGACAAAACTGAAAAAAGTGTAAGAATATTTAACATTGTGATGCCCTGTCAGCAACTGTGATAACTGTACATGCAACACGTCAGCCTCAGTTACAAATAGAAACCAATCTTTACCCAAGTTTCAGCCAAAATAATTTGGCAGGCCTCCTGTTTCCCTTCAACGCAAGCAATGTAGATTTATGACTGGTTACTACGGTGCTACAATTTTATACTTGACATGGCCAAACTTTGGCATGCAGTAGTTTAGTGTCACTCACTTCTGAAGAAGGCCAAATTATTTTGGCTCAAACCTGGGTAAAGTTTGGTTTCTATTTGCAACTGAGGGTGACATGTTACATGTTGAAAAAAGTGTGAAAATTTTGAGTTTTTTGCGTTTTTCGTTGTGAAGTTGACCTTCTACAAGGAAGTAAACATTAAATTCTGAATCAGCAACCTAAAAAAGCCCATAGAACTGCTGAGAAAAAAAATTCCGTAATTTTGTTACGGAAAAACCCCCATTTGACTTGGCTGCATGCGGTGGCAGATTGATAGAGGAAATAAATGAGATACAAAGAAGAGCGGCGCGTTTCGTTTAGTGAGCACGAACGCATCACGGAAATGCTCAGCCAACTCCAGTGGCAGACGCTGCAAGAGACGTGTTCGGCATCACGGTGCGGTTTACTATTGAAGTTCCTGTAACAGTCAACAGATTTAATGCTCTCTTCTTAGTATACTTCGCGGAAAGACCATGAAGATAAAATTAGAGAGATTCGAGAATACATAGAGGCTTACTACTAGAAATGGCATTTCCCTTGTACAATTCGCTACTTCAACAGGAAAAAGGGAACAGACAGCGATACACAAAGTACCGTCCGCGACACACCGTAAGATGGATTTCGGAGTGTGGGTGTAGATGGAGAACGTTACCTCCTTTTAAACGTCTCTGGCCTAGAAAACGTCAGAGAAATGACGCACTGCGTTCTGCTATATGGCATTTGTGAAGAAGAGAACATTTTTAACACTAGCTGGAGATTTAAGTTGTAGGAAGTCTTCTGTTAAGGCATTTCTCCGAACTGTAGCCTTGTGTATAAGTAGAACGTAAACGAGAAACAGCTCAGAAAAAAGATAGCAGAGACTTTTGAATTGTAGTGCCACCCAAAAATGCTGAGGATTAGATGGGTAAATTAACAATGAGGAGGTACTGGATCGAATTGAGAGATTAATAGGTAACATTCTGAGACTTCAAGGGATATTTAATTTGGCAACGGAAAGAAACGTGGGGTATAAAATTTTAGAGGGAGAAAATGATTTATAATCAGTTTCAAACAGATGAAGGTTGCAACAGTTAAGCAGAAACAAGGAGACTTACAAAAGACACATTAGCGTGGAGAGCTACAACACAGCTGTCTTCAGACTAAAGACCATAACAACATCATCAACAACGGTCTTCTGTCCATGTTAAAACGCGTCTGTTGTCACTTTGCGAGCTAAAACGGGACTCAACCACAATGTCTGTAATAATGCACTGACTGGTTGTGCACCGAACAAGCTGATGCTCCTGACACGAACTCTTCCTCTTCTAATTTGAGGGGTACCGATATGGCTGGCCGGTACGCATAGTTACCACCTTCACTAAAGCATTTCCCCATAGAGTTAGTAACTTCATACTTCAACGGGAATAGCTGTGAGAGGCTGCAAGTGGGGCAGGGTCACGATACTACTGCCTAAAGTGTACACTATCTGATCAAGACTCTCCGGACACTCCTATATAATGCGGAGTCGACTACTACACGTCACGCGAGGCGGACTCGACAATGCAAAACGAGGCGAGCTACACTGTGTTCTCAGCTGAGAAGCAGTAACAGCAGACCTGGTATGTCAGGGCAGCTCAGTGGCTTCCAATGTGGACTAGTCTTACGATACCATCGAGAGTAACAAACCAATCAGGAACATTTTAACCTTTCTAAAGCTGCCCAAGTCCATTGATGCTGATGTGATTGTGAAGTGGAAATGTAAAGGAAGAGCCACAGTTGAACGAAGACCAGGCAGGCCTCGTGTACTGGTGGACAGGAACTGCCGAGTATTGAGGAGGGTGATTGTTAAAAAAAAAAAGCATGGCATTGCCGGGAGGAATCACTCGTGATCTCCAACAGTGGTGCATATATTTCAATGATTGTGCATACAGAGTTAAAAAAACAATGGGATACATTGGTCAACCAACTCCTCATACGCGATATATTGTTCATGCTAAGCGATCCTTGAGGCAGAGTAAAGAGCGACGCCACTGTACAGCGGCTAACTGGAAACGAGTGATGTGGAATGATGAATCATACTATACCCTGTGGCAATCCGATGGAAGGGTTTCGGTTTGGCGTGGCATATGTTACCTGCCATCATGTATGGTGTCAGAATAGAAACACAGGGAAGGTATTGTTACGATATAGGGGTGTTTCTCGTGGTTAAGTTGTTCAAATGTGTGTGAATTCCTAAAGGACCAAACTGCTCAGGTAATAGGTCCCTAGACCTACACACTACTTAAACTAACTTACGCTAAGAACAACACACACACCCATGCCCCAGGAAGGACTCGAATCCCAGGCGCGAGGGGCTGCGCAATCCGTGCATGACGCCTCTAATCAAGGTCTGGTCCCCTAGTTACGGTTAAGAATATGCTAAATGCGGAAGGATACGAACACGTTTTACAGCATTGTGCACTGCATACAACAGAGAAACAGTTCGGAGATGATAATTGTTTGTATCAGTATAACAATGAATCCTGCCATAAAGCAGCTTCTGTCAGGCAATGGTCTGTGGACAATATCATTCCTGAAATGGATTGACCTGCTAAGAGCCCGGACCTGAACCCAGTGGAACACGTTTGACATGAGTTACATCGTCAGCTTAACTCCAGACTCCAGCGTCCAAGATCACGACCTTCTCCGATTTCGTTTTCGGCTCTTGGGGAAGAACGTGCTGCCATTACTTCAAAGGCATTCAATACCTCAGTGTCCGCCCCAATAGCTGAGTCGTCCGCGTGACGGACTGCCGACCTAAGAGGCCCGGGTTCGATTCCAGGATGGGTCGGGGATTTTCTTCGCTCAGGGATTGGGTGTTGTGTTATCTTCATCATCATTTCATCCCCATCCGGTCCACAGGTCGCACAATGTGGCGTCGAATGTAATAAGACCTGCACCAAGGCGGCCGGACCTGCCCGTAAGGGGCCTCCCGGCCAATGACGCCAAACATTTCCAACACCTCAGTAGGGTTCAAGCTGTCATAAAGGCGAATGGTGGGCATGTGGTATTGACGGCATCGTTGCCGACCGCACACAGTGAGCAGCTCAAAGCTAAGTGAGAGACGGCACTGTTAAACTGCCACCAGCGTTACACTGGGCGATCTCTGTCCTCCATCGCTCGCAGTCTCCGATCGCGGCCGCCACCAGTGGACATGGCCACACAGTTCGCGAATGTGATTGGTTCGCGAGCCTAATTAAGCCCCCATACTCCGAGGCTCGCGCCCAGATTCAGTACTTTATAGACTTAACACAGTACTGAAGACTGTATGAGGACATTACATCAACGCAGCACGACGCTACTGAAAATTACTAATGTTAACAGAATCTTCCGTCGGTTCTTGGTAGAACAGCATTATAATAAATGAAAAGCATCAGTTCCCTTTTGTTCTACAATATTACGAGGTGCATTTACGTTCTAAGGCCTCCGGACTGGAAAGAGATAGAAACATGCGCATTGTTTTAAAATGAGGCCGCGTTCATTGTCAATACGTCCCAGAGATGGCAGCACCGTACGACAGATGGAATTTTACCTCCAGCGGCGAGAATGAGAACGGTTTTAAATACTTAAAATGGCGACGTTTTCCTTACTTGAACAGCGTGCAATCATTCGTTTTCTGAATTTACGTGGTGTGAAACCAATTGAAATTCACCGACAGTTGAAGGAGGCATGTGGTGATGGAGTTATGGATGTGTAGAAAGTGCGTTCGTGGGTGCGACAGTTTATTGAAGGCAGAACATCGTGTGACAACAAACCGAAACAACCTCAGGCTCGCACAAGTCGGTCTGACGACATGATCGAGAAAGTGGAGAGAATTGTTTTGTGGGATCGTCGAATGACTGTTGAACAGATCGCCTCCAGAGTTGGCATTTTTGTGGGTTCTGTGCACACAATCCTGCATGACGACCTGAAAATGCGAAAAGTGTCATCCAGGTGGGTGCCACGAATGCTGACGGACGACTACATGGCTGCCCGTGTGGCATGTTGCCAAGTAATGTTGACGCGCAACGACAGCATGAATGGGACTTTCTTTTCGTCGGTTGTGATAATGGATGAGACGTGAATGCCATTTTTCAATCCAGAAACAAAGCGCCAGTCAACTCAATGGAAGAACTCAGATTCACCGCCACCAAAAAAATTTCGGATAACCGCCAGTGCTGAAAAAATGATGGTGTCCATGTTCTGGGACAGCGAGGGCGTAATCCTTTCCCATTGCGTTCCAAAGGGCACAACGGTAACAGGTGCATCCTACGAAAATGTTTTGAAGAACAAATTCCTTCCTGCACTGCAACAAAAACGTCCGGGAAGGGCTGCGTGTGTGCTGTTTCACCAAGACTACGCACCCGCACATCGAGCTTACGTTACGCAACAGTTTCTTCGTGATAAAAACTTTGAAGTGATTCCTCACTCTACCTACTCACCTGACCTGGCTCCTAGTGACTTTTGGCTTGTTACAACAACGAAAGACACTCTCCGTGGCATTCACATTCACCAGCCGTGCTGCTATTTCCTTAGCGATTTTCCAGTGGTCAAAACAGACTCCCTAAATAAGCCTTCGCCGCTGCCATGGAATCGTAGCGTCAGCGTTGTGAAAAATGTGTACGTCTGCAGGGAGGTTACGTCGAGAAGTAACTCCAGTTTCATCGAATTCGGGTGAGTAGTTAATTAGAAAAAAAATATCGGAGGCCTTAGAACTTGAATGCACCTCGTACTTTTATTGTTAACCGGTTTTCGGCTTAAAAGGCCATCTTCAGACATTTACTGAGTGTTATCATCAAATAAGTTACAATGTTTGCAAATAACATTGGAAGAGAAGTAACACGTCTAGACTGAAGTAGAAACATACAGTAAGTTGACAGTGTGGTGGTTATGGAATGAAAAAGTAAAAACTGAACAGTACATAAATAACAATGGAGTAGACAGGAAACTCTTTAACACAAAATAGGAATAGCATGCCTGCATAACAGTTTCTATTAATAAACAAAACTAATAAAATAAAATTAGTAATCGACAAGGCTACATCAGGAGGCATGACACATGGAGAGTGATACACAAACCAATTAAATGAAGAGACATTTATCAATGTAACTAAAGAATACATAAGGAGCTTAAACAATATCAATAACAGAAACAGAAATAAATAAATGCAGAAAAATGGAGGCGTTTGAGGGAACCTACAGTAAATGTAATCTTTGAGATATTGCCTACGTTCTTTACGTATTCTGTAGTTATGTTGATAATTGTCTCTTCTTTTAATTGGTTTGTGTATCACTCTCCATGTTTCATACCTCCTGATGTAGCCTTGTCTAGTACTAATTTTATTTTATTTTATTAGTTTTGTTTATTAATAGAAACTGTTATGTAGGCATGCTATTCCTATTTTGTGTTAAAAGGTTTTCCTGTGTGCTCTATTGTTATTTACGTACTGATCAATTTTTACTTTTTCACTGCATTACCACCACACTGTCAAAGATGTTACTTACTGTATCTTTCTACTTCAGTCTAGACGTGTTACTTCTCTACCAATGTATTTTGCAAACATTTTAACTTCTTTGGTGAAAATAGTATAATCTGAAGATGGCCTAGTAAGATGAAAACCGGTTAACAATAAAAGTAATATTGTAGAACAAAAGCAAACTGATGCTTTTTATTTATTATAAAATTACTAATATTTAGCGACTATATAAGTGTATTAGCATTCAAGACTATTTGTTGTAATCAATAACTTAACTCTCATTGTATATCACTCTGCAGCGCAGAAGAATCTACAACACTTCGAAGTTATGTATATTTCTGTTATTAAGTATATGTAATGCAAATCAAGTTGTTAATGTATTATCATTTTGTAGATCTCTGATTGTCTTCACTGCCACCTTTTATTATGGACACATCAACATCCCATATCATGTTCTTTAATAGGTATATCAGTGTATAACAGCAAAAATCGGCCATCGACATGCGCAATAGCCCGCTGCGATGTATTGTGTATGCTGATTAAAATATTGGTCTTTCATGTAGTTTTCCTCCCCAAAACAGTCCTGGAGGATACCTAGTTCCATAATTTCTGAACAGTATCGACTTCAAATGGTTCAAATGGCTCTGAGCACTATGGGACATAACTTCTGAGGTCATCAGTCCCCTAGAACTTAGAACTACTTAAAACTAAGGACATCACACACACCCATGCCTTAGGCAGGATTCGAACCTGCGACAGTAGCGGTCGCACGGTTCCAGACTGTAACCGCTCGGCCACCACGTCCGGTGAACAGTATCGCTTTGTTTCATATTTTCTGAGTAGTATCCTTTTCCGTAAGTTGTTTTCTCTTTCTGATATTTCAACTATTTGGTACCGGTGCGGTCTTCGAGAACCAGAATTGGAATAGTCGATTACAAATAGAAAATCATAAAATCCCGTGACGAAAAAGTGATTCTCTCTAATGACAACATCTTCAATGATTGAGACTCAATAACGAAGATTTTTCAGGCGAGATGCTTGCTGAAAGGAAATGTCAACACAACTGTAAAAGCATTAAGAAATAAAAATAAATATGTAACATATATAATAACAGCGATACAAAAAATTAACAAAAATGTAAACTAATCCCATAGCACCAATAAATATATAGCATTATTAAAGATAACTCTTTACATTTTGCAGTCAAACGAGATAGCTTTTTATCGCATTTGTGACAATTTCGGCTTCTATGCTGTTTCTACTCAAATTTGCACTTAGATTTTGGCTGCCTACTGACGGTCCACGTGCTGCAACCGGTTACCTCGAACATTTGATGTTGGATATAGGTCATGCAAACATTCAGGAACAAAGAAGCGTCGACATTTCAGCCGACCTGTGACAACGTGATGTTTTGTTGGAATGTTGGGCCTTGAGTATGCAGGAGGAAGCTAATGCACTTGTCGAAACTAAGGTTTAGACGTACCAGCGGAAGCAATCTGAATCGACAACACCGAAAAAAGTTCGACGGGTGCGGTCAAATGCTCACTGTGTTCAATTTTAACGGCATAGTGCACAATGAGGATTTACCAGAAGGTCAAACGAGTAACGTCCAATAAACCAACAGATGGTGGCACAGTGGTGTTAAAAAATATCTGGATTACACGAAGAAACATTGTTTTGGATAAAAGGTGGATCTTACATCCAATAAAATGGGGTGTTACTTACACGTACAACGCCGTTTGAGTTGAGCAATCTAAAAAATGGCCATATTTTGCAGCAAAACAATTGATGGCTTCTGCACCACGATGACACACGTGCTTACACTTCCTTGCCTGTTTGTGAATTTGTGCCCAAGCTGCATATTCGTCAGACATGGCCCCAAGTGATTTTTCTGTTTCCGAAAACAAAGAAAATCTTAACAGATCGTTATTTTACAAGAATACATTAGATTAAAAACGCGTCCCAAAGTCAGCTTCAGAAGTATATCGGGAATTGGATTAAGGGCTGGCGTAAGTGATTAATATCTAATTTTGAAGGGGGTAACTTTGACATAGAGGAAGAAATAAAATCCTTTGGAAAATACAAAATTCCCATTATTTTTTGAACACACATCGTTTCACATTCTTGTGATGGATAGAGTGTCTCGCAAACTTCCTAGGTGAGACAATATAAAATTCCATAATTGATAGTTTCTTGCGAACCGCCTTTGAAGAAGGCTCTCGTAAAGTGTTGTGCAGTACATGCGACTCCTCGTTCTCTCTTCTGATAATAGCTTTCCAGCAGTTGTATAGTGTTTGACGGCAATCCACTGTCCACCAGTGGTCGTCAAACGCCACAGTAATGTCTGTCGCCATGGCCGCCATGTATTTGTATGGAACGTTTCCTGTTACCGTTATTCTTTCGTGTACTGAACCTTCCGTTGACACCCCTTTCCTTAAAAAAAAAAAAAAAAAAAAATTGATGAGACCTGATTACAAGCAGCAGCCAGCTATGTGCAAAAATGAAAATGTCGTACCCAACTACTTTTGATCTATGTCAGACTGACACAGATTCTTAAGGCATATCCCACATTCACATACGCGTCTCATCCAGCTAAAACTGGAAACTTCTACAGTGGAAGACAGATCAGTCAGTAAACCGGCTGCTATTCCATTGTGAAGGTTGAAAGTATATTAGGTAATACCGTGTCGTAAAGTAATCTACATGCCACAAGAATCGAAAATGTTAGTTCCTCAGTGTCGCAATTAAGCTCGAGATTCGGCACACGTTAACTTTAAAAAATATTCATTCTGCAGTTGTGTTTTGGTCATATTGGTTTGAATTATAAACCGATTAGTAGTATCACTCTATTAGCCACGCATGGTACAAACGCCACTATTATTCTTCACGAGGCAGTAATTTGTACGTCAAGCAATTTACTTCGTGCTATACAAACACATGTTCAGTGGTATATACGTAGTTTGGACAGGGTGACGGAAAAGTCCTAGTATTTCGTCAGGTCAGAGGAGAACGCTAAATGTCTCAAACAAATTGGGTATCAGTGTTATCTTCTTTTATGTTCGTCCCTCGGTTTATGAAGTCAAACAGATTCTCGCTACTGGCTGCCGCACAACATCTGTTCTATTACCATTCAGGTTCCTGCACCAATTTTATCACTTCTACATAAAGACAGCTGTCACTCATATATTCTCCAGAGCAATTACACGCCAGCACGCCGGTAACATATCGATCAAAGTGATGAATGTTTCAGCACCCTCGGTCCTCGTTTTATTTCGTTTGCAACTTGATATATCGTCTGATCAACACGTCAGTCTTCACGTACTGCTTGAGTTTAGTGTCACTCGAAATAGCAGTCGTGTAGAGATTCCTTTTTTTAAGCCTGTGGCTTACGAAACAAAGACAAAGTTAGCCTACGTGTCAGGAAATTACAGGAAAGTGTAAAACACTAGTAGTTAAAGACGTAAAATGCGAGGAGATTCAGGTATGGCGCTTACTCTCTAGTGCAGAAACCGCTATTCTAAATTGAGGAATGAGTCGAGACTTTCGTAAATATTCAATCCCATATCATCCTCTGACACTTCACTATGACTCACAAGGAGAGCGGTCCTAACCCTGTCTATTCATCTATTTTTAGAATTTATTCATCACATGGCTAGTCCTCTCGTCAACGACTATCAAATATCCATAGATGATCTTTTTGTCCACAGCATGAGAATTACATTAGAAGTCCTTTTTCAGAATGACCGAATACTTCCTGATCATGTTACAGTTCTTTAATAAGCTTCTTTTTATAGACTAGCTGAAAAGCGAAAAGCATTAGTTGTAGATAGTTCAAATTTTTTCTCCACCCGAACCGGGGCATCAACGAAATTTCAGAAATTTTCCGAATTGTGGATGACTCCTGTCACAGGTATATCGGTTGTGAACGGTACGGCTACGTTGCAAGTCAGTCTACGTACTTAGATATATTGTTGTTATTGTAGAATGTATGGGCACTGATATTAGTACAGTGTGTCAAAAATGTGAGCATGAAAAAGATGCTGTTACCTTGGTATTAATTATTTTATTTCACGACCTTTATCTCCCTGCTTATTCGTACCGATTATGTACATGTAATTTCTTTCCCGCAGATTATTACCCCTACGGAATGTTTCTTATCCACTTACGCTTCTATCTATTGGTGTAAGATATGGTAGACTGCACCGATAGTACACCCAAAGAGCACGACCTAGTTTTCCAAATAAATTAAAAAATAGAATAGTTAACTCAAGAAAATTACAGCAACAATTATTTATTATCGAAAATTTATTAGATATACAAATTGGCTTTCGTCGTTTTGCAACAGATGACAGGAGCGGCAATTGGTGGTGTCATTGTATACAATAAGTTTTGGCATTTGTAAACTATACGCTATTAAAATACTAGTCGATTTGTCATAGCATCATAAAGTTACACTCGACTGGATATATCAACTTATGAGTCCAGTACTCGTCATTTGCTGTAACTTGAAGAAATACGCGGCTCAGGGTCATAAAATGTAGAGTAAGACCTATGGTGAGGTACCTGTTAGTGAAAGAAAGTACAGAGAATGACTTCAACACATAAAGAATGGCAGTTTTTATGTCGAATACCAGCATGGTGGTGGAAGAGAAGTTTTCAAAGATACTGAAACCAATGGAAACAATCACGGGAGATCGTATCGTAAGCAACTGATTTGTTTGAGGCTGGCAATGGAAACAAACGACCAAAATACAGCGGTAGATGCGAACAGGTGATTTTGCATGACAGTGCTTGACCTCATGTGGCAAAACCCGTCAAAACATAGAAACGTTGAAATGGAAAATCCCACCCCACACCCCGTATTCTCCAACATTGCTCCCGCTGACTACCACATTTTTCTATCCGTGGTACGCGGACTGGCTAATAACCACTTCCCGATATATGAACGATAGGATCGATTCGTGGATCTCCACAACAGGCGCTTAGTTCTTCTGCAATAAAGCCTCGAACTTCGAAAAAAACGGCGGAAGCGAGGTTGTAGACCTAATAACAAACTTAATTTGATAAAATTAAATTAAATTCATTTTCGAATGGTGATCTTACAATAGAAAAAATAAACGCGTTTTTGACGTCAACAACTCGTCAGCAAACGCCATAAATGCCTCCAGTAAAGCAGCAGTATATTACCTCAGACCATGTTGAACTCCCATACCAAATTCAAATCACCATGTGGGTACGCTCCTTAATTTGAAGAAAATTGAAGATTAAAGTTCTTTATATTACATTACAGCCCTGAATAACAGCAATAAAACTGTTTGATGGCGTACACTTTGTTTCTCAGTACCGCCAAGAGATTGTAAGAAAATAACTTAAACAGTATTTAATTCACTGCTGCACCACGTGGCACTCTGAAATAGTAATATTTCAGCTAGCTTCAGAATCTACATCCATCGCAAGTTCTCGCGGTCTCCGAACGGATATCACCTGTGAATGATGAAATAATTAGAGTTCAACACATCGGGAATAATATAAAAGTCTTCAGACTCGGCGTGGCTGAATGTATCTCATGCGCTGCCTATAGCGGAACACAAAACCATCGATGCTAGTGCGAAAGCGCTTGCCACTAACCGCGTACGACTGAGGAAGCGCGGCTGCTTTTGAGAGATTGTGCACGGATTCATTTGCCCGGAGTTTCGGCAGAGGCTATACTATTTGATTG
Source organism: Schistocerca gregaria (assembly GCF_023897955.1). Lineage (NCBI taxonomy): Eukaryota > Metazoa > Arthropoda > Insecta > Orthoptera > Acrididae > Schistocerca > Schistocerca gregaria. The sequence goes on along the minus strand of NC_064920.1, from coordinate 319,717,875 downwards.
TTCCTGCAGTCTTCGGCTTGGTTTCTTGGGACAATTTCGTACGGTTGTCATTTCGGTTCTCTCTTGATTATGTGTGGGCAGTCTCTCTGGTGAGCGGCACGAAGGTTCTGCGGCACGCAACTGCAACTGCGCCCCATATGTCTTGCAGAGAGCTCATCGAACCACCTTCGCAATTCTCTATTATACCAATATCGGATAGTGCGAGGAAAGAACGAACACCTATATCTCTCCGTACGAGCTCTGATTTCCCATATTTTATCTTTGTGATCGTTTCTCCCTATGTAGGTCGACGTCAACAAAATATTTTCGCATTCGGAGGAGAAACTTCACAGCGCCTTCGCCAACCACTGTAGAAAAATATGCGATTATTCGATTTATTTCTCATACTCGACCCTTTTTAGTACTTATTGACTGGACGAATACGCCACTGGTTATTCGTGCACTTTCAGATAGTAAAACTGACGATTGTGTAAATTTTACCTCACAGTTTCGTGAATTTTAACAAAATGAAATTAACACTTAAATCGCTTTGTTCATCCAGCCCCGTACTACGGAACTACTGAGCTTGGGAGAGTTAAGTTTAGATTGAACTGCAAACTTTATTAGTTTATGTATAATGTTTGCAGGTATGTTTTCTTTCATTACCATCACAGGAAAATTTAAATTTATAATGTTAACCGGACAGTCGACTAAGCCCATGGCGTAATAGGACAGTCAATGAAGACAAAAAAACGTTGAATACGGTAGGAGGGAGTGTTTGGTGAGAGGAGGGAGTGCCGTGAACAACATATTAGAATTCCTGACTGATTGGCGGTAAGTGTGGAGGTGCCGGTGCATTTGAATACCACTGCCGGCCGGACTGGCCGTTCGGTTCTAGGCGCTACAGTCTGGATCCGAGCGACCGCTACGGTCGCAGCTTCGAATCCTGCCTCGGGCATGGATGAGTGTGATGTCCTTAGTTTGGTTAGGTTTACTTAGTTCTAAGTTCTAGGCGACTGATGACCTCAGAAGTTAAGTGCTCAGAGCCATTTTGAATATCCCTTTTGTAAATTTTTTTCTCGAATAAATCGAAAAATGCGGCCTCTAACGAAAGATTATCCCAGTGTAAAATTAAACTACATTAAATATCCTACATAAAAGGTTCTATTCTTCTTTTCTCCAAAACTAATACTTTGCACAAAGTGAGAGAAGGAACACTGTAAAACTCACAAGACATGCAAGTACTGTAGCTTAATTAATTTTTCTAGGCCAATTTGAGGTAGTTTAACCAATGTGATAGACTACAAGTGGCCTACATTAAATTGTTTGCCGGCCGAGCGGTTCTAGGCGCTTCAGTCTGGAACTGCGCGATCGCTATGGTCGCAGGATAGAATCCTGCCTCGGGCATGGATGTGTGTGATGTCCTTAGGTTAGTTAGGTTTAAGTAGTTATAAGTTCTAGGGGACTGATGATCTCAGACGTTAAGTCCCATAGTGCTCAGAGCCATTTGGACCACTAAATTGTTTGTCTCGACTTGCTCTACACTACTCTTTATTTGAAAAGAAAATTTCAAATTTCAGAATATCAATAAATGCTTAATGCCTTTAAGTTAGTTGTTATTCTTTATCTTTTCTCACAGTGTTGAAATTGGGATATGTTGTCGGTCATCATGTGAGTCGCATGTGCAACAGTCTTCTGCCACCACTCGCATGGCGTGGATCACGAAGTGAGTCAGGATTACTCTCAACCCAACAGCTCATTGGCTCAAACAGAGCAGATCATGGAGTGACTCAGGTGTCACTCTGCTCGTTTGCTCTTGGCTCACTCACTGACTGAGCTTGCACCTCACTTTCTTGGCTCCGCATCACTCCATCTAAGCCTGGCTCCACTGGATACTGTTCTCTATAATAATAATAATAATAATAATAATAATAATACATATTTACACACTTCTTTTTGTATGTATGATAGACCTGATCAGATTAATGTTGTCAGGATTCCTCTTACATTGAACCAGTGTTTTATATGTAATAGTAATTTCAAAACTTATAACATCACAGTTACTTAATTATATCACAGTTACTTAAAAATTATAATATTTTTAATACGAGATGTCTTCATCTTCTTCCTACCTGTATTACTGACTTGCTTGTTATGCCCTCTCATTTCAAATTATTGATCTTTCCACATCTTCATCGGCCTTCCCACAGATCTTCTGCACACTGAGTAATAATTCATCATTAATAATGGTGTCCTGTCGTCTTTCAATCTTATGGTAGGGTCCTTTCAGTTCTTCCTGTATTCCTTAACTGCTCATTTAAATATTTCACTCCCAGTTCATCTCTGATATCAATATGCATCGTCTTGTTGGACCCAGCCATTTTTCTTAGGAATCCCATCTCTAATGCTTGTAATCTTTGTTAATTTCTTTTGTTACCATCAATGACTCACTTCTAGCCGTCAAAGCTGGCACGGATATCATTTTCTAGAACTTATGTAGACCTTCCTTTCTTTTTTTAGTTCTGCAGGTTCTATAGCTTATTCTGTTAATATAGTTAGCTTTCTACTTTCTTTTACATGTCCATTTCTGATCATGTACTACTGTTTTGCTGAGATTTGGCCCCTGGCTTCCGAAAATCTGTTTTCTCTGAAGACACAAACATACTATATATCTTAACTTTTGTGGATAAAATATGAACAAATGTTTGGAGTGTGTTCTCAGCTCGAAGTAACTTACAACCTGAGATGTGCGGTGACTGTTGAACTAGACAAATCTTCATCTGACGCATATTTGTTTAGAAACAGTGATCCCTTAAATTGGTGGGAAACCAGAAAATTGCTGTACCCCATGCTATAATTCGTCCTGAAAATATTATGCACCTCAGCTATGTAAGTGTCCTGTGAGCATTCCTTTTCAAAAGCAGGACACATATGCACCAAGAAAAGAAACTGACTCACTTTGAGTGAAACAGGGAAAATTTGATTTATAAATCATAATATTGATTATTTTTTCTTTGCTAGGCACATATATTGTCACACTGATGTCAAATAACAACTGTAGATGCTTAAATTAATTACAACTATTCTATAATTCTTTTATTGTATTTTGTTAAAAGTATGGATACAAAAGAAGAGCAGTCTAACTTTTAAAATTTTCCGACTTGCTAAAAATGTTTAGGATTTTATTGTAATATTTTTAATTATCACAGGAGGTAAATCTCTTAGGGACATGAAATAAACTTATCATTTCTTTTTCAGCGTTCTTTCAAAATAGTACCAAATCAGATAACACAGCACATATAGTGACCTGAATTAAAATGTCCCATAAATTTCTACTGTACACATTCTAAAAAACCTCAGAGTAAAAATTTTCTGAGTTTCCTTGCCATGTCAAATGTGGGTAAAACTTCAAACTTTCGATATCGTATTTGTCATGAGCAACTGATTGCGGTGACAGTCGATGTGGTGACCTTTTACAATCAATAAATGGCATGAGATTGGTCCTCCTATGTCATCATTACGTCACTCTCCCAAAGATTGTGTTAAAGAACGCTTGCAATGCCATTGCCCGTATTGAAATGTAAACAATCTAATTTCCATATGGTCTCTTGATGTTATGAACCCATTTCCATTCATCACTAATAACATGGTCACTGTGTCAGTTAAAGCTATTATTGTATATTCTGATGTCTAAGGACAGTAGTTAGATGTATATGTCAAGATGTTTATTTCATAAAACATAATTTATGTTTATTAGTGAGGCATTGTTTGACACCATTCATTTCTGCAGATATCGATTTTTAATTTGGCGTTGGTGTTCGGAAATGGCACAGACTGAGATACTAATATACTTGCTTCCACACTCAGTTACGAATGTTAGGAGCTCTAAGACTGTCCTTACGCAGGCGTGGCACATAACTTCTTGAGCGATAAAAAAAAATGGGTTTCATGCCTTGTCAGCTTATAACCCTGATTATTTTCGTACATTTAACGTTATAGTTTCTTGGAAAGCAGAAAGCTGGTGTCTCAATCCCTGCAGCCGTTTCTTCAGAACACATGGTACAAATGTTTCGTTTCGAAATTCAAGAAACTGTTGTAGCACTGTGTATCAATGATTCTAAAACAGCCTTCTTCTGGGTTTGGTGATGAAACGTCTACTCACCGATATTGCCATTGTGTGTTAGCTTTCAGTATACTGAGTGGCCGGGAAATCCATCTAATCTACGCTCAATTTAAATATCTACAAGTGGAAACCTACTTTCTCTCTCTATCTCGACACCGAACTGGAAGTTTGTGTTCACACTATTAATATGGTGGAGAAACTGCTGAAGAACTTCGAGGTCCTGTAGCCATGTCATTAACGAGCAATTGGCATAACGACAGAATCAAAGTCAGTGAAGCAATATCAAATTTAAGGCGGGTTCCTCGCCAAATGTTCCTTAAATAACTTTGCCATTGCTGGAGGTAATGTAGCACCCACATTTTCCTCGGTTAGTTCATAGGTTATTATCTGAGTTTATCAAAACTCTCTGTGGAATATATGTTGAACCAGTTGGCATACAACTCTCTTCCTAAGAGTATAATACTGCTCACACGCTAACCAACGCCTACAGTTTGTGTAGCACGATTTTTGGTAGCTGGTGTCACGGTGGCTTATGACGACCAACCACTGGCTATTTGTTGCTTATAATTGGCCACTATAGCAACAATCACGTTACGAAGATAATGGAAACAAAGATCGTCAGTTCTAATTTGAGACGCTACGAAGATGTGAGAAAAATGAAGCGATAATTCTTGCCAGTATATCCCCTTCAGTCTTCATTGGGTCTAGTTCACAAGATTTTTCACATGGTTGCTCGAGGTGAAATCTAGTACAGTCACATTAGTTGAACGAGACGGCCACCAATCTGGGCGTCTCCTTCTTATAGACCTTGATCAGCTGGAGTATCTTCCAGCAGAAGAGACGTACAAATTTCAAAAACAAGGTTTACGCTTGTGAAGTTAAGTGGACAGAAAACGAATACGGTCTAGCAACCAATACTCTCCCTTAGAATCAGTGCAAATCTGTGTTTAGCGTTTTTCAGAACTGTAGCATGGGAATTCTAACGGCAGGTCCATTGATTACTGCAACTGCTGAGCATAGCGTCTCTGGTGAAAAAGGGCTCACCAAGAAGAGTATTGATATGGAGGAAAGTGTGGGTTGAATATACAGCCTTACAACACCCACTGCCTCTTGACGAAAGCTTCGACGTCAGAACAAGTCAGAAGAATTTAAGGCTTGCACTTCCTTCGAACGTTAGGGGTGAAGCTGCAGTTCCCATGTTATCCACAGCACAATGCGCGACACCCACTTTGCGTACAACTGGTCAAGTGCTGACTGAAAGCTCCTCATCCAAGCGAGTAAAGTACTACTTCTTCCAAGCAGAGTATCCGTACAGTTTCTCCTCCAACACAGTTATTACACTCTGGTATGACTTACACTGTTTTCATTAAGCATTATACTGTCTTGTAAAATGATGTCCACTGGATATCTTCTACGTGGATACTTAGCCCGATACAATGAGTCAGTTTTGCTGTCCATTCCGTTTGGTTATTCATACACTAAAATTGCCAAATACACAGGCAATTCGCAAAGTAAGATCCGATCGGTCACGAAATGGAAACCACTATGGAAAACAAAAATGTTTTATTTGCAGTAGTTAGCTACACCTTCCAGCCACTTCTCTACATTGTCGCCGCTTCGACGTTGTAGTAGCGTTGTACCAAATTTACAATCCCCTTGTCATAAAAGACACCCGCCTGTGCTTTCTGCCAGTTCTTTACGCTCGTCTACAGCTTGTTGTCTGTGCCAAAATGTTGTCTTCATAGTCAATGGTTCATGTGTGCAAAGATGAAACTCGGGACGAATAAATTATGGGCTGTGTTGTGGATTATCAAATACTTCTTATCGAAAATGCTGCAGAAGCATCTTCATTGCTCCTGCAGAGTGCTGGCGACGATTGTCGTGGAGAACGAAACGCATGACAGTTATGTTATGTGGTCTGCATAACATTAGGCGAAATCTCTAACCAGGCCCTCATACGTGATGGGAGACACTATTTTCTAGGCACCGCCGTGCGCTCAGAGTTATAAACTGCGACGTGTCGCGATCGACGGGCATACTAGCGACACTACCTTACACATCTGTGCAAAGCTTCATCGGATTTTCACAGTGATTTCCATTTCGTGACCGATTGGGACTTACTTTCCGAATAGCCATCATATTTGGTGCACAGGTATAATTATTAAGATGCTGGGTCGGCAGACACATGCAATTTCATTTATAACAGCTTACACCATCAGATCGAAATCATCTGTGATGCAAAGCATTCGTGATGAAAAGTATCCAGACACTTACTAGTGCGTCCACCCTTTGCTTTTATGGTGCTTTTACTCTTCTGCGGACACTTTCAATGAGGTGTCTGAATGTCTGGAGGAATGGAACCCCATTCTCCCCCAAGAGCCGCAATCAGAAAAGGAGACGTTGCACAAACTGCGACATTGTCGCGAATTAAACAGTGACCTGTATGTACAATAAGTTTCCTTTAATTTACGTCTATGGTCACAATCGTTTTGTCTGCGTCCGGCCATCCTGATTTATGGTTTCCGTGATTTCCCTACATCGCTCCAGGCAAATTCTGGGATGGTTCCTTTGAAAGGGCACCGCCGATTTCCTTCCCCATCCTTCCCTAATCCGATGAGACTGATGACCTCGCTGTTTGGTCTCTTCCCCCAAACAACCCCCAAAATTCTTTTGTTAGCAGATTACCGGTTTCGGTCTATAATGAACATCATCAGGCCTGCAGCAAAAAATGGGAAAAATCATAAATACACTCACAGATTGGCTACAGCTTATAAACAATACATCAGTGGAACTTTTCATTACGGTCTGTTAATTGTTTTTAAGCTGTAGAGAATCTTCGAGTAGCGCTACAGTCTGGAACCGCGCGACCGCTACGGTCGCAGGTGCGAATCCTGCCTAGGGGAAAGACGTGTGTGTCGCCACAGTTCCTGTAACATCCCTCATAGCCGCAGAGGGCAGGGCATTGCCGGGAACCAGGTTTCCTGGATGTCCTTAGGTTAGTTAGCTTCAAGTAGTTCTAAGTTCTAGGGGATTGATGACCTCAGCAGTTAAGTCCCATAGTGCTCAGAGCCATTTGAACCAATTTTCGAGTGTATTTATGTTTTTTCCCCATTTTTTACTGCAGATCTGATGATGATCATTATAGACCGAAACAGGTAATCTGTTAACAAAAAGATAGTGCCAGAGACGTAAATTAAAGGAAACTTCAGGAGACGTTGGATGCTCCCTACGCACAGTCATTAGCTGGGCTGCTGGTAGCACAGTTGAGCCCACGAGTAGACCCTTCTGCTGATTTCATGCTATTTTTTATAACTTCCCTCCCCAATAATCGATGATCCACGTCCATCAGTACGTGAGGTCTACCAGGTCTCGGTTTAGCTGTGGTTGTTCCTTAGTGTTTCCACTTCACAATCACATCACCAACTGCCGACGAACAGCTTTAGAAGGGCTGAAATGTCCTTGATTGATTTTTACTGAGGTCACGTCCAATGACCAGTCCACGTTCGAATTTCCTGAGCTGTTCTGACTGGCCCATCCTGCTGGCACTGCTTCTTTGCTGACAACACACTATTCCCCACCTTCTTTTATACTGGCGGGTTCGCCTCTCGTGACATCTTGCTGTCAGTTCCGCATTACAAAGGTTGTCCGGATATTTATGATAAGATAGAGCATTTTCCCGCGGGTTTTAAATAAGTCGCCCTGGTTGAAAAAGCCAGTGTCTTAATAGAAGAGGTAACGCAGAAGCATGCAATGAAACCGCTGAGCCGGCCGAAGTGGCCGAGCGGTTCTAGGCGCTACAGTCTGGAACCGCACGGCACTGCTGTCGCAGGTTCGCATCCTGCCTCGGGCATGGGTGATTGTGATGTCCTTAGGGTAGTTAGGTTTATATCGTTCTAAGTTCTAGGGGACTGATGACCACAGCAGTTAAGTCCCATAGTGCTCAGAGCCATTTTAACCACTTTTTTGAAACCGCTGATACGGCGTTATGCAGCTATGTCGTAGACAGAAAAGAGATACGAATCGAAAACGTTATGGTTTTCCACACGGCTGTATATATTATGCACTAACACAAAACTTTTAGGTAATGATGTTTATGCTATGTAATGGACCTTCACATAAAATTGCCAAAGTGTTGTCAAAAAAATGGCTCTGAGCACTATGGGACTCAACTTCTAAGGTCATCAGTCCCCTAGAACTCGCGCGGTTCCAGACTGTAGCGCCTAGAACCGCTCGGTCCCCACGGCCGGCAAACTGTTGTAATTAGGTCATTTCAGTGGCATGAGATTATTTTCGTACGACATTATGTTTATAAAAAAGGAGGTGGGCTACCCGTCAGTACAACAGATCTCGGTCAACTGAGAATAGTCAATTAGGAATACAATGAGAATGGAAGGATGACAGATACCGGCGTAATTCGTCCTCTTTTGTTTACGCTTTTTTCTGCATCGACGGATGTTTGCTAATTAACACCTAGTTAAAACAGCAAACGGCGACTGGAGGTTGCTACAGTTATTATCCGTCAAAATAATTAAAAATTGGAATCACTAAACTATTTTTCGTCAGATTAATGCATGACACGTGTCTGATATTGCCTTCTTTTCTGAAAAGTGTCGAATCTGATGTGAACCGTTTCCAGACCAATCTACTCAAACGATCTGTTATTTTTTTCTTGCTCTCAATGTTGAAACTAAGTTTGAGCGGTAAATAATTTCTTTAGGTGACATACTTATGCAACAGCGCAGGATTGTTTAGAGAAGCTCGATGAACGTTTCAACAATTACGTAAACACAGGACGGCTTCTCAAAGAAAGGGACCAAAGAAACAATGATAAAGTGTTAGAATAATCTTGCTCTTCATAGGGGAAATTCACTCTCAAAATATATATAGTTTCGGAATATTGGCGAATATTGATAAGTTGAAGTTGAAGGATCCTGAAGAGCTCAGGTGATATGTTGTTGTTGTTGTGGTCTTCAGTCCTGAGACTGGTTTGTTGCAGCTCTCCATGCTACCCTGTCCTGTGCAAACTTATTCATCTCCCAGTACTTACTGCAACCTACATCCCTCTGAATCTGCTTAGTGTATTCACCTCTTGGTCTCCCTCTACGATTTTTACACTCCACGCGGCCCTCCAATGCTTAATTTGTGATCCCTTCATGCCTCAGAACATGTCCTGCTAACGGGTCCCTTCTACTAGTCCTCTTCTCCACAATTCTATTCAATACTTCATCATTAGTTATGTGATCTACCCATCTAATCTTCAGCATTCTTCTGTAGCACCACATTTAGAAAGCTTCTATTCTCTTCTTTTCCAAACTATTTATCGCCCATATTTCACTTCCATACATGGCTACAATCCATACAAATACTTTCAGAAACGACTTCTTGACACTTAAATCTACACTCGATGTTAACAAATTTCTCTCCTTCAGAAACACTTTCCTTGCAATTGCCAGTTTACATTTTATATCTTCTCTGCTTCGACCACCATCAGTTATTTTGCTCCCCATATAGCAAAACTCCTTTACTACTTTAAGTGTCTCAATTTCTAATTTAATTCCCTCAGCATCGCCCGACTTAATTCGACTACATTCCACTATCCTCGTTTTGCTTTTGTTGATGTTCATCTAATATCCTCCCTTCAAGACACTGTCCATTCCGTTCAACTGTTCTTCCAAGTCCTTTGCTGTCATCGGCGAACCTCACAGTTTTTATTTCTTCTCCATGGATTTTAATACCTACTCCGAACTTTTCTCTTGCTTCCTTTACTGCTTGCTCACTCTACAGATTGAATAACATCGGGGAGAGGCTACAACCCTGTCTCACTCCCTTCCCAACCACTGCTTCCCTTTCATGTCCCTCGACTCTTATAACTGCCATCTGGTTTCTGTACAAATTGTAAATAGCCTTTCTCTCTCGGTATTATACCCCAGCCACCTTCAGAATTTGAAAGAGAATATTCCAATCAACATTGTCAAAAGCTTTCTCTAAGTCTACAAATTCTAGAAACGTAGGTTTGCCTTTCATAAATCTTTCTTCTACGATAAGTCGTAGGGTCAGTATTGCCTCACGTGTTCCAATATTTCTACGGAATCCAAACTGATCTTCCCCGAGGTCTGCTTCTACCAGGTTTTCCATTCGTCTGTAAAGAATTGGGTGTTATTTTGCAGCTGTGACTTACTACACTGGTAGTTCGGTAATTTTGACATCTGGCAACATCTGCTTTCTTCGGGATTGGAATTATTATACTCTTCTTGAAGTCTGAGGGTATTTCGCCTGTCTCATACATCTTGCTCATCAGTAGTTTTGTCAGGAGTGGCTCTCCCAAGGCCGTCAGTAGTTCTAATGGAATGTTGTCTACTCCCAGGGTCTTTGAGTGCTCTGTCAAACTCGTCACGCAGTATCGTATCTCCCATTTCATCTTCATCTACATCCTCTTCCATTTCCATAACATTGTCCTCAAGTACATCGCCCTTGTATAGACCCTCTATATACTCCTTCCACCTTTCTGCTTTCCCTTCTTTGCTTAGAACTGGGTTACCATCTGAGCTCTCGATATTCATACAAGTGGATCTCTTTTCTCCAATGGTCTGTTTAATTTTCCTGTAGGCATTGATAAGTGCACTGTTAATGAAATGCAACGGTCTGGTTTAAAGCCCTCGTCCGACAAAAATTTTTGAAGAATAATCGAAGCAATGTTTTCTGTGTAATATATTGATTTATCTTTAAAATGTAACAGTCCGACTAGCAAGTAACAATAAAACAAGTAATCATGCTCAAGCTAACATTTACGAATTTATTATACATCAACTCCGCTATAGGCCTACCTACCATAAGCCCGAGACCACAATTCAGAAGTGACGAGGAAGAAGGAGTGAGAGGAGTTACAAACCTTATTTTTTTTAAATGCAAAAAAAAAAAAAAAATGCGTGGTTCAGTTGACCCAGTGATGACAATTGGCTGTCGTTCAGCTATAAAACAGTTAGCTGCGTCCAAAGCGCATGAAGATGTATGGGGGCTATATCAATGCCGCACGGGCGGCGCGAGAATCGTTTTGGAGAAGAAGTAAATCTCTAGTTTCCAGAATTATCCAGCAAATCATTAAAGCAAAGGCTACAACAGAACTATGCTGACAGACAGAAAGGTGTGTTGAGGAGCAAGTGGAGGCAAGGAGTCCATGTCTCAAAACTTGATACAGTGACGATACTGAGCGTTGAAGTTATGGAGGCCAACGCGTTATGCTATATCGCCCCTTCGACAGCAAACTTGAACACGTACGCTGACACCTCCGACGCTAATGCGCGTAGCGTTTGCACGGTGGTGACAGGTGCGGTGGCGTTCGTTCCCATTTAACGTTCTGATTGCTGACTGTCCATTGTTCGGCGTTCAGCTTGTGGGCCTTCGTCGTGCAGGCTCACGGTTGCTGCAGGAAGGGGCACCTAGAAGCAGGCGTTGTTCGCTGTTAACTTCGTCTTTATTTAGCGCCGTTGGATGACCTTTCTGACCACGGGTTCCTGCCCTGCATTTGACTCTCGAGACATCCTCCCAAACACCTCGAAGTTTGTCACTATAATGTTGTTACACACTGTAAATCGAGAAAAGTAACTGTCTTGTATTACTCCCTTCGGGTGCGCACGAAGTTACTTCGCCATCTGACGATTTCTGCCCATTAAGCCGGTTGTGTGCGGAGTTTTATCTGCTATGAATTCCTCAGGCCGACACGAAGTTGGTCTCACATTCCGTACGTTCGTATACGTTCACTAGGCTGCAGGGAACCGTATCGCATACCAACCGTAAATCAAGAAATACGACACCTACCTGCGCGTTGTTATGTTTTGTTAAAAGTATCTCATGAACAGACCGAATGAGCTGAGTTTTAAAAGATTGCTGTTTTTTGGAAACCATGTTGATTCTTCCGGAGTAGACATTCGGTCTCCAAAATGCTCATAAAACGCGATGATAAAACGCGTTCTATGAGTCTTTACCAGATTAATCTCAGCGATAAAGCGCACCAGTCGATGTCCTTCTTTCGAATAAAAATACCTTCCATTTTTTTCCAATCTTTCAGATGCTCCAGCGACCTATAATGACGGACAACAAATTCTCTCGCATAATCTGTACAAAACCGTGTGATTATCCGAGTAGGTTTCCTTGCGTTTCCTGTGCTGGGCGATTTTAGTTGATTTTACATTCCGCTGCCACTTCTCTCATTACCTGGACATTCGTTCGACTATTGAAAGGAGAAACCGTAGTGTAGTCATCCGCAATGAAAGGCCTTCAGATGAAAAAGTTCAGAATTTTCTTGTTTCAGTTTTGGTGCGAGTATGATCACCAAGCCCGGCCGGTTAGCCGTGCGGTCTCACGCGCGGCTTTCCGGACTGGGAAGGAGCGCCTGGTCCCCGGCACAAATCCGCCCGGCGGACTTGTGTCGAGGTCAGGTGAGCCGGCCAGTCTGTGGATGGTTTATAGGTGGTTCTCCATCTGCCTCGGCGAATTCGGGCTGGTTCCCCTTATTCTGCCTCAGATACGAAATGTCGGCGATTGCTGTGCCAACAAGTTCTCCACGTACGCGTACACCACTACCACACGCAAAGATAGGGATTACACTCGTCTAGTGTGAGACGTTCCCTGGGGAGGGGTTGGGGGAGAAGGGTCCACCGGGGGTCGAACCGCACAATAATGCTGAAAGAGTGGTTCGGTGTGGGAGTGACGTGGCCTGCGGTAGTCGTCGTGGAGTTGTGAACCACTGCGGCTCCGGCGGGGACGGAGCCTCTCCGTAGTTTCTACATACAATAGAATGATGACCAAACGATTCTGCAGATACCGTTGATCCGATTATTGACTTTATTCAACACCAAACAATTTTCCCGATTTCCCGTATAATTTAACCTTACTTGCACTCCAAAAAGCTATTTCTTACTCAACAATAAGACAATGAAAAAACTGTAATATAGTCACATATGTAGGATCATCATATAACACATTTAATAAAAGGGGAACACAAAAAGTAAGACTCACTTGTCGTCCCACGCTAAGACCATTGTGTAACAAGAGTGGATGCATTGTTAGAAGAGAGAACATGTCCTGGATTTTCTCCGTGGAGAGTTCTGCTGCAGTATAGATAACGGGTGTATCACGGTGTGGATGCGAAATGGCCCGATGAACTGAATAGTACTCCAAAGCTGAAGTATCACGATTGTCGAGTCCAGCCTTAGTGAAATGGTACCAACAATTTTGCCAAGCCGCAAAAGCGTGGGTGATTCAGATCAAAAAAGAAGAATATCGATATCGACCACAGACCACAATGTTCATGCAATCGAGGAACCGATTCGTAGCAATCGTCGATTTTCCGGCGACGACAGAGGATGACAGGGCGGTCGGTCGGTCTCGATTGGCCCGACACGCCCAGAACGCGGAGTTTTGCTTTTTTATCATTGAGAGTCTCCATTTGGCCGGCTGGTTGAATCGTGCAAATGCAAGCTTGTGGGGCATTCGGATGTGACAGTGGCCCGATATTGGACTACAAAGGAACGTGACAATGTGCATACTCGTAGTGAACGTTCCAATCGATCACATCTCACAGTCACAAGTGGGGATCGCCGTACGCTGCACCGAACACATCGTAACGTCTTCACATCTGCGCCTGCCATCCCACAACAAGTAACCGACACCCTGCAACGTCTTGTAGCATCCTGCACCGATGGATGGAGAGTAGCACGTGCCGGACTAGAGAATTACTGTCCCATGCGTAGGCTGTCATTAACACTGCAACACTCCAATTGTTTTGGCGTCCGCGCCTACCAATAATGCCATGACACCGTAACGCGGAACCAAACGTGCTGGCAGCTATTGTATTGGTTACAGCGGCCGCCGAAAAGGCACGCCCGAGCCATGTCTACTGGAGAGTGCCTCTGGTTTCAGAGGCGAGGGGTTAAGACGGCTACCGACAAGTGTCAGTTGTGTTTTTGCTAGCCTAGAAGCTTGACCTGCGGATATTCTGCCACACTTAGACGTTTAGGGGTATTCTCTTTCTCAGTATGCCCTCTTGTCACATTATGTGTTCTGTTGACATTCTGGCTTGTGTTCGGCTTCAATTGTTAAGCGCTTCGGACGTTAGAACTCGCAATATTGACAACTTGGCACGGTCGGATACGATATTTGGAGAGCAGCCGTGGCGGTTAAGTATGGAGTGCAGATGAATGGCTTCACATTAAGGTGGCGACCAAGGAAGAGATCACATTCTTCCCATGTTTTACAGAAGCACAGCGATGTTAGTCCTGACGTCACGATTGTGGAGTCATTGAGTATGTCTTGAGGTGACGGCTCGCAGTGATTGGGGCACTATGGCGCCATAACGGTACGTCATGGACATCATGCGTCTTCAATTGCTACCTCTCAATTGCTACCTCTGAACACGACAACATTCGACTTCACATGGCAGCCGTGTCTACGACTGTCTCTGTGATCCTGAGAAGCCCTGTGACCTGCAAGATCTGTCTCCGATAGAATATGTGTGGGGCCAGCGCAAACGTCAACTGTAGCATACCGAGGACCAGCTACAGTAGTTGTGAGCCAGCTTGCTTCAGAGGAGGATACAACGGCCTTATGACATCCTTCCCACCCCAATCAGTGCGTGCATCCAGGTCAGTGGGGGGGGGGGGGGGGGGGGTGAAACGTCATACTGAAATATGGGCTCATACTACAAAGTTCTTTGTAAGTTTGGAGAGATTTTGAACTCACTGAAATAACATCACATATCCTCTCAGTCCGTGAAGTTTCATTTAGTTTCCTGCACCCCTTCCGAACGCTTCACTTTTAAATCAGTTAATGTATTTATCACAAAATCTCTTTTATCACCAGGAGTTGAGCCGCTAATGAAGCGCCGCTGCACTAGTGTCTTTAGCAACCACGACATTGGGGGTGAATTGGGAATCTAGCGATGATGTAAAAAAAAAAAAAAAAATCCAACCATCTTGGACAGACTGTACAGTAGTTTAGTTTCAATACAGAATACATGAATGACAATTGCGTCACTCATTAGACGATGTTATTTTATTCGTTTAATCTCTCTCTCTCTCTCTCTCTCTCTCTCTCTCTCTCTCTATATATATATATATATATATATATATATATATATATATATATATATTGCCGAAAGAGTATTGATCCAGCAGCCACTAAGAACTAAGACACAAAGGAATTATAGGCATTGTCTGCCAGTGGGCACTGATTTTAATCAAGAGAGGAATTTGTGTCGTACCGGGATGCGAACTCGGGTCTCCTGCTTACTAGACAGACGCTCTTCCTACTAAGCCATTCGGACACAGTGGTCGCCACAACTGCACGGACTACCCTAGCGCGCCTCGCGTCAGACTCGTATTCTCAGCTTATCCACACGCTACTAAAGTAATGCCCTTTGCCTATCGACACGTGAGCGAATAGGCGTATCACATTGTGGCAGTGACAGGGCGAGGGTAGTTTGTATGTGTGAACCGACAGCCATAGCGCTGCCCGTCAACCGACGAACGAAAACAGAGCAATCCCACGGCCAATCGGAGCACATGGTTACAAGTTTCCGTAGTTTAAAAATGGTGCGTTGTCGACCTAAACAACATTAGTAATTTTGGTTCGTATTGGCATCAGATACCTAGGGAAAAATTTCGGGACGCAATATTTCTCCACCCAGCATACATATACAGGGTTGTCCATTGATACTGACTGGGCCAAATATCTCACGAAATAAGCAACAAAGGAAAAAATTACAAAGAACGAAACTTGTCTAGCTTGAAGGGGGAAACCAGATGGCGCTATGGTTGGCCCGCTAGATGGCGCTGACATTGGTCAAACGGATATAAAATGCGTTTTTTAAATAGGAACCGCCATTTTCTTACATATTCGTGTAGTAAGTAAAGAAATATGAATGTTTTAGTTAGACCACTTTTTTCGCTTAGTGACAGATGGCGCTGTAACAGTCACAAACGTATAAGTACGTGGTACCATGTAACATACCGCCAGTGCGGACGGTATTTACTTCGTGACATATTATCCGTGTTAAAATTGACCGTTTACCAAATGTGGAAACGGTCAATATGGTGTTGATGTATGACTATTGTGATCAAAATGCCCAACGGGCGTGTGCTATGTATGCTGCTGGGTATCTTGGACGACATCATCCAAGTGTCCGGACCGGTCGTCGGATAGTTACGTTATTTAAGGAAACAGGAAGTGTTCAGCCACATGTGAAACGTCAATCACGACCTGCAATAAATGATGATGCCCAAGTAGGTGTTTTAGCTGCTGTCGCGGCTAATCCGCACATCAGTAGCAGACAAATTGCGCGAGAATCGGGAATCTCAAAAACGTCGGTGTTGAGAATGCTACATCAACATCGATTGCACCCGTACCACATTTCTATGCAGCAGGATTTTCATGGCGACGACTTTGAATGTCGTGTACAGTTCTGCCACTGGACACAAGAGAAATTATGGAACGATGACAGATATTTTGCACGCGTCCTATTTAGCGACGATACGTCATTCACCAACAGCGGTAACGTAAACCGGCATAATATGCACTATTGGGCAACGGAAAATCCACGATGGCTGCGACAAGTGAAAGATCGCGACCTTGGCGGGTTAATGTATGGATGGCAATCTAAATGGTGCAATTTCCTACGTAATGTTCTACCGATGTTACTACAAGATGTTTGACTGCATGACAGAATGGCGATGTACTTCCAACACGATGGGTGTCCGGCATATGGCTCGCGAGCGGTTGAATAACACATTTCCTGGCAGGTGGATTGGTCGTCGAAGCACGTTCACCGTATCTGACGTCCCCAGATTTATTTCTGTGCGGAAAGTTGAAGGATAATTGCTATCGTGATCCACCCACAAGAGCTGACAAAATGCGTCAGCGCATTGTCAATGCATGTGCCAACATTACGGAATGCGAACTACTCGCTGTTGAGAGGAAATTCGTTACATGTATTGCCAAATGCATTGAGGTTGACGGAGCATTTATTGCATTATTGTGGTATTTAAAGGTAATCATGCTATAACAGCATACGTTCTCAGAAATGATAAGTTCACAAAGGTACATGTATCACATTGGAACAACCGAAATAAAATGTTCAAACGTACCTACGTTCTGTATTTTAATTTAAAAAATCTACCTGTTACCAACTGTTCGTCTTAAATTGTGAGCCATAAGTTTGTGACTATTACAGTGCCATCTATCACAAACGGAAAAAAGTGGTCCAACTAAAACATTCATATTTCTTTACTTACTACACGAATATGTAATATAAAATGGGGGTTCCTATTTAAAAAAAAAAAACGCAATTGATATCCGTTTGATCTATGGCAGCGCCATCTAGCGGGCCAACCATAGCGCCATCTGGCTTCCCCCTTCAAGTTAGACAAGTTTCGTTCTTTGTAGTTTTTTCGTTTGATGCTTATTTCGTGAGATATCTGGCCCGGTCACGATCAATGGACCACCCTGTCTATATGGCGTGGAGGGCCAGTGATGTCTTCAGTGCGGATACACACCAGGCTCGAACTTACGGAAATCGGCGAAATGCCGCTAGCGAGTAATGTGGATAATTGGGAAGGCACATTACATTAGTAGTGTGTGAATAAGCAGAGAATTTGGATCTGGTGGGGGCGTACGAGGACAGTGCATGCAACTGCGACGAACACTGTCTCTGGATGGCATAGTGGTCAGAGCATCTGCTCAGTAAGCAGGAGACGTTCCGGCACAAATTTTCAACTTTCCCGTTGATTTAAATCAATTCCCACTCGCAGCGCATGTTTGTAATTCCTTTGTGACTATTTACAAAATTAATAA
Organism: Schistocerca gregaria; assembly: GCF_023897955.1. NCBI lineage: Eukaryota > Metazoa > Arthropoda > Insecta > Orthoptera > Acrididae > Schistocerca > Schistocerca gregaria. The sequence continues at coordinate 319,699,928 of NC_064920.1, read as the reverse complement.
GAAGGAAATGGGTCATTGCATGTTTCATTCCCGTGTTCTGGAATCGGTGTTCCGAAGGTAAAAAATTATAATGTGGTTGGAAACAGCAGCATCATACGTCCGAGGCACCAGTTCACTATGGTCTTTTATACTATGTTTTAATATCAAAAACTGTTTCGTGCCGCACAGTAAATTTTGCGACGTCACTTTCAACACTGTGACACAACAACATAATTCGTACACGCCTGAAGAGCGCATGACGTGACAGTTGTGAGGCCTACAAAAATGCAAGCCATAAATTATTTATAAGTGGTTGTAGGCCGTAAAAATACGCATTGTCCCACGTACGGTACATCGACCACCGGGGCAGGTCGTTGGAGTAGCCGAGGAAAAAGGGCTCACAGCTATTCGTCCGGAATAACACTTGCAAATGCGCTCGTCACACGATTTGCATTCTCACATATGACCCGTGCTCACATTAAAAGTCTGCGTGTAAAGCAACGAGTGATGTTTTTAACGGACGGTAATTCGTCGTTCAGTGTTCCTGAGCCGTTCGTTTGCAGGAGAGTCGACGGCGCCCATTACAAAATGTAATGCTTTTCTGAGCCACTGGTCTAACAGGGTGCTTGGCTGTTAATAGCGCGCTCCTCTTTGCTGTCCGCATGTGTCGAACTTCGTTTTAATGGAATACTGTCACTTGTTCATCAGCATACATGATCCCTCAAAAGGGCAGTCTGCGTCCTTGGCTATGTCGACGAAACTTCTAGGTAAACCGCGAAGAAACAGTGTGTAGCTTTCCGTCGCGTAGAACCACAAACGTATACGGCGTGTTTCAAAGTTATTTGGAGCCGATTGCTCTGAGACACACACACACACACACACACACACACACACACACACACACACACACACACACAGAGAGAGAGAGAGAGAGAGAGAGAGAGAGAGAGAGAGAACATGTCTGGAAATACATTTACTTATCAGCTGATAACACGGTGTTGGCCAGTTATCCCAATCATTATTAGACAGGGAAAGGATTCAAACGTATCTGTATGGTCATTGCGTGCCAGCTGGTCTAGCCTGCCACATGGGCACTTCAAAGTATGTTGAAATTTAGTATATAGATTCCAGAACTACAAAATGTAATTCTACAAAGTATTAGCACCTGATATGCGTTACTATAGCTGTCGTACTTTTCAACTGAGCGTGGTAAAAACGTCGTGCGCAACATTACGATTTTTTTTTGTACTTTTTGACAAAAGATTACACAGTAGTTACGTGTGGTCTGAGTGTAACACTTGCTGCATCAACTTACTGGCACGTGTAGTAAGCAATTTCAAATTTGCTGGAAGCAAAGTTGACTAACATGTTTACCACGGCCGGCCGGAGTGGCCGAGCGGTTCAAAACGCTACAGTCTGGAACCGCGCGACCGCTACTTTCGCATGTTCGAATCCTGCCTCGGGCATGGATGTGTGTGATGTCCTTAGGTTAGTTAGGTTTAAGTAGTTCTAAGTTCTAGGGGACTGATGACTTCAGATGTTAAGCCCATAGTGCTCAGAGCCATTTTTTTGTTTACCACGCCCAGTCTAAAGGTATGAAACAAAGTCGTGAGGTCAAATATTTTCAAAAGTTTGGCTATCGGTTTTTCCTGAACCAGACTTTACAAAGGCCTCCATTTGTAAGAACGTAAAATATGATTACCAAAGTCACTATGTCCAAGGCATTATAATAAATTAGTTTCAGAGATATTTTAAGGTAAACGTGGTTCCACAAAATATAGCACCAACTTTCAATCCTTATTTGACGTTCTACATCCAAGAAGAGATATTTACACTTCCGCAGCTTTAATTATCATACGAAAAAACTCATTTTTTTTTCTATAAGAATGTTATTTCTTCCATCACGACAACACATTCCCATCTACCATTCATTGTGTTCAGTAGTATGTTTACATGTACGGACAACATCACATAAAAGTAAAGTTGTATGCCACGAATGGCTAGGAGAGCCCGAAAGGCAGGTTCAGCAGCATAATTTGGAAAGCTTTTGCCTATGCTAAGCGCCCGCAGGCACCTTTCCTTCGCGAAGTATGAGAGCTGTGTTTATAAGTGTATTTGTTAAATGTGGATTCCTTTAGTGTGTGTAAGTGTGTGTGTGTGTAGTGCAGTGCCACGTTCGTATTGGAGATGATGAAAGACAGGAGGGGGTCAAACCTGGTGCCAGCACATGTTGCGCAAAGACTAGTGATCAGGGACTCCACGCCAGCACCCCTCGTGTGCCCTCTTCCGTAAAGGCAAAGGAGAAAACGTCAACAGCACGCGCCGTACTTGGCCGGTCACACATCCAAGTGCTGGCCACGCCCGACGTTGCTTAACTTCAGTGAACTGACGGGAACCGGTGTATCCGACTCGGAACAGTCGTTGAGACAACGCCAAAGAAAATGTTCTTTCTGCAATAACTTGAAAACGAAGCACTTCCAAACACATCATTGGATTACATGGACGATTTTAACACGTTTTGGTGAGGGCCCGGCTTCACAGTTTGCCCGAGTCTTTTCTGTGTACCTTGTATAATATTCAGAAAAATATATGTACAGAATAGTATGAAAATATACTGGTATAATTTTAAAATCTTGAGTCAGGTTGGAAAGCGAGATCGAGAAAACCACGTACTAAGTTTTTGTTCGCCAAAGCAGACATTCAGAGTTCGAATTCATGTGCGGTGCACATTTTTATTCTAATACCTAAGTTCGTAAAAGCCAATATATTTCTAAAACTGAAATACATCTCAACAGAATTGAATGCACTCACTTGCTGGCTTCAGACAGTCCCTTGTAAATGCTACAAATGCTCGGCCTCGAGGATAAACTTTCTGAGAATTTAGTAAAACAACTGAAAGTCTGACCTGAATGCACTCACTTGCTGGCTTCAGACAGTCCCTTGTAAATGCCACAAATGCTTGGCCTCGAGGATGAACTTTTCTGAGAGTTTAGTAAAAGAACTGAAAGTCTGACCTGGCCAACCATCGATCGACGCCAGGTACTTCAGCGTCCGATCGAAATCTAGGTGGCTTGCCTTCAAATGCATCCTCTCATTGACGAGGAGTCATGGTAGAACTCCGTTTAACATAAAGTCCTTTCATTTACGACGCAAGTGAAACTAACATTGGATGGAAAGTACATCAGGTCTCTCGCCTAAGAGCCGTCACACACATTTTGTTTGGTGTTTCAGCAGGTGAAATTTCTTTTTTGCCGTGTGTACATGGAGTCAGTTGAGACACGTTCTGCGCTCCAGTAAAAATATGTAGAAGCATTTAGATTCTATGCATTTAGTACGATTTACACCTTCAATACAGCATGGAACTTGTGTCTTCATAAAAAAAATTATTTCTCCTTTTTTGACTCCACAGTCTCAAATTTATACCGAAGAGTATCTCTTTGTTGGCATCGACCATTAAAACCAATACTGTTGCAAGTGATGTTAGTGTTGAAGGAAATACACATAACATCTAAATTAAATGAGAGCCTCAAAGTGAATTTGTTAGTGAAATCAATGTAGAAACATTTGGGATAGGCGAATATGTTTTTCATAATAGCATGTCACTAGAAAAAAGCAACTTACGTCAACACCCACCACACCTGTCACCAAAACAGTCTATAAACTCCCACTTGTACGGCGTGATGGGATGGTTCTTCGGTAAAACCGACCCAACATTCGTTTGAGTCCAGTTATATTTGTCGCTAGATGACTATATGTACCTCAACATGAACTTTAGGTACTCTACCATAAACTACACTTGCAGAACAACAATGCGCTATGTCAACCAACAATTAATATCATTCGAGACCGGCATAGTAATTTTCACCTCTAACAGTGAACTACTCAACAGTGATGGGAATTGAGTTATAACGTAGACAGGCCATGGACGAATAATAGCCAGTTTTCTATTCATACCGTCAGCTCTATTCCGGGTCGACTTGATGTTTTTCAACGCTGTCTGTTAGTTACCTTTTCCTTAAATTTAATCTACAGGTAGAAGATAGCGCAGGGCAATAAATACGACAATAAGGAAATTGCTGGTAAAAGGACCATGTACTTTTAAGATGCCCGGGGTAGCAAGAATGCATTTTCTTGCGAAACCACATTAAGCGCCTTATCTGAGAGTTTACCAGGCAATTTGCCCATGACAAGAACTTTATCGACCTCTTAAAAAGTAAGAGATCTCCATTCTGACGCTAACAAAATATTTCCTAGTTATGCGTCTGTTGCACAAAGCACATTTTCATTCTTGAATGCAGACATTGATCACAACTGGGAAAAGAAATATAAGCAAGGTACAATGACATCAATTTGAGAAGGAAATTGTTTACACACAGTAGTCTGTACTACCAGTCTTTGGTCAAACAGGATAAGTCATGCAGTGTGTCGGTCTAAAGGGATTAGAGTAATAGCAGATGTTTACTTGCCTCACATTAACCATTCGTACAAAACATGAATATCTTCAATTGCATGGCTGTAGACCATACACCATAATAATTCTGAAACACGTCTTGCTCAGCGTCTGAGATATCTCACACGCATCGGTAAGTATTATGCCAATGCCGTTTAACCATCGTTATACAAGCAAACACTAGATGTTGTTACTGCCAATAGTATTGTTTTACAATTAGTCACTAGTTAATGTCAAGACAATGGAACTGCCAGAGTAGTTTGTTTACATAGAACACGCAAATAATTAAAATTTTAAGTGAGTGTTTCCATTTGATAACTTTTTGGGATTTTCCTAAAGGCCTAAATAAAGAATGATGCATGAGTTGCTTCGTTCAACTGTTGGGGGCAATCACCATCAGAGAAGACTGTTGAACATTGATCTGCAAAATTCTGTTGTGGTCATGTTTCCATATGCGATGAATTTCGTGAAGGTCGAACAAAACACAGCAATGCTTGGGGCAAAACGGTTGAAGAGAGTCAATAGGCGACTTTGCGTGAAACTGCAGTATCCCTACGTATACTGAAAACTGCAAAATGGCTCTGAGCACTATGCGACTTAACTTCTCAGGTCATCAGTCGCTTAGAATTTAGAACTAATTAAACCTAACTAACCTAAGGACATCACACACATCCATGACCGAGGCAGGATTCGAACCTGCGACCGTAGCGGTCGCTCGGTTCCAGACTGTAGCGCCTAGAACCGCACGGCCACTCTGACCGGCGAAAACTCAATACATTTGATTTTGCATGAACATTTATCTGTTCTCGATGTAATCCGTGAAGTTCGACTTAAGCGCAGAAAGCATCCTCGTGTAATTTGCTACAAGGAAATCCTCAGAACATTCGACCAACGAAAAGAAAAAAATCGTGCACAAGATCACAACTGTAAACCATTCTTAGATAGATTCGCACCAGCCGAAAACCAAGCAATAATCGATTGTCTGTGTGTTCCAAGATGAACAGAAGTGGTTCGTCCGAGAAGTTCTTAAAAAAGGTTGATTGTTTTTTTTTTTATTACATTGGGCATGTTACAACCATTGACTAATAGACTCGAAGAACAGTAATGTTGAATGGTTTTCAACAATTTGCTTGCCACAAGTCATCGATGAAATCAGAAAAAATAGCCGAGTACATGTACTAATCTCCATCATGACAATGGCACCAGTCACACAGGAATCAAACAATTGACCATTTGACTCACAAAAACGCCGAATTAATGTGTCATTTCTCGTTTTTGCCTGCTGTATCCGTAATGACTTAGTTTTGTTCCCTCATGTCAAATAAAAAATAGATGGAAATATATTTCTGTCAGCTTTTGAGTTTCAGTACGAACATCAGAATCGAAAAAAATGTTTCCAGAATTGCAAGCAAAAATTTCCAGAATCCCAAGCAATAACGTATAAATTTTAGTGAAGAATATTTTGAGAAACCAAAAAATGAACAAATTAAAAGTTTTTTGCAAAAATTTAAATGGCGGTACTCAGAAATCAGTTGCGTGAACGCGTTTAGCTCGCGCTCATTTCATCACCACACAAATAATTCTGATTCAAGTGTTAGTCCGTGTCGGACATGCAGTACAACACCAACGCCCGCATTTCTCAGACAGCGTATTTTCACATGATCCAAGTGACAGAATACTGACTCCCACTCAAAGCCTCAATCCCCCTAGGAAATCTAAGTAGAACGCTAGAGCAACAGAAAATTCAGTCTTACAACATAGCTGCGGCTGAGGTCAAACCATTATCTTCGTCGCTAGCTTCCTCTCAGGAGTGCTGGTCACGCCGTATCGTGATTGAGTCGCTGTGAAAGAGCAGAAAAGATAGATAGAGGTGATGGCAGAGCGAAGCGGTGAGTAAGTCTGCAAGGTGTGGGAGGATGCTCCACTCGAAGAACTCTGACCAGAAAAGACGAGGATCCGGCACAACAGTTTCAACGTGTCGCACATGTGTGAACATACGCACCAGCACAACAAACAAAAAATTGCCATCGAAGGAGAGAAGGGGTATAGGACAATATCTCACAAGCGGGAAAAACCTCACGCTTTGGAAATCAGGATGGAATTAATTTAAGAACTGACAAAATTTTTTGCCTTTGCTAATATGTTACAGTACCGCCAGAAAAACTGCATTGCTGGCTCGTAAAAGCGAAGACTGCGGGCTCGAGTCTTCTTCAGTCGCAAGTGTGGGCATTAAATGTGGCTTTCTTTTCTGTGTTGTGTAGCTACTGGATACGAAAGGACGATTTGATAATCAGAATAATATAATGTGCTGAAGTGTGTTCGAGAATGGTTGGATGGCAACTTACAGCCAGAAATAAGTAATATACCATAAGCATTCTGAAATTGTAAAGCACTCTCCTACTATTCATCAGGAAATGACAAGAAAATTTCAACTAATCATGGTTTGTACAAGAGAGAAGCAATACTCCGTCTCTAAGAACTCCGCTATTTGCAAATTGCTACGTATCATGCTTTCCTTCATGTCGAGTTTTTGATCTTTGCTCTACGACAGCTTTAACTTTCTGTGTGTCACGACGACAGTGATCGATATCTAATGAACTTAGCGGCTTTTACGAATCTAAATACAATCTGTAGTGATGTCGCATTTAGGAGCGCTCAGGAACAAATAAATTGTTTTTCTTAAAGATGCTCGTTTGAAGGAAGAAAGATCAGATTTCACGCTTTATCAACACGTAGGACAGTGGTGAAAGGAGGCACCGTGATCAGTTTAAACCATCCACGGGTTCACTTACAGTCGTTGCAGAGGTCATCAGGGCGCCATGAAGAATACGAGACTAGTGTTTTAGCTATCGCGTCACTTAGTTCAGTTAGTGTCACCATAGCTCTCATCACTGCAGACACCGTGCTGAGGTCTAATGAACTCCATTACAAAATCAAAAAAAAAGTTTATCTTTCACATGTCTCTTGCCACCGTTAGATCTCTTTCTCTTTATTAAAAAACGGTATGTCACATCGAAAAGAATGTTATTCATCAGGAAGCGGATAATTTGTCTAGACCTTTTCGTTGCTGGCAAGGCCTAATAGCCAGGTGGTTAGTCCACAAACGTCAAAACCACGGCAATGAATGCAAATTAAATGTGTTTTGAAATCTTTTACTACCTAAAAACAATAACACTGGAAGAGTATATAACCAGAAAGACAATATGTATGTCATCTTACTTCGACTTCCGTTATCACGCTTTGTCGTCAGAGTAACTCAGGGGTAATATGTTCCTCCTCTACTGCTAATATATACCGCCTGACTCTATGCAGTAATAGTAACGCAGCGATCACCAAACTTTAGCCTTAGAAACACAGTATTTTTCACAATTAGTACGTCTCGTAAACAATGCAGCGAAGTGACCGCTACACTTTACTTTCTGAAAGATAATAAAAGTGCAAACACCCTTTACCATATTCAGGGTCAATGTTCAACTAGAGTTGCAACTCAAAAAATGCTCAGACCGCATTCCCTAGCTGCAAGCCCTCATCCTTCTCTTTTGAGATCTTCTGCTCTATAATCTCGCGTATATTTTCATCTTTGCCTTACTCCATGGCCTTATTTGGGATGCTTGTAACACAGCTGATAATTTCTGCCACTGAATATCTGCCTTCTAATTACGGAACGCCCGAAAAGGAGAGAGTCCGCCGGCACTGGGTGCATATGGCGGATGTTCCTGTGGCAGATAACGGTCTAGTCCTTAAGGCATCACAAATCAGTACAACAAACTAATTTTCGCAGAAGTAAATAAAGTCTTGGATCCGGAAACAGAAAGAAATGCTTTACATAGAAAGACAGGGAAAAACCGGCCAGCTCGCAGTAGGACTCGCACACTGAGAATTCCGTACAAACTTATATCATTTATGTAGGTTCATCCATCCTGGGAATCGAGGATCTCGACAATTTTGCCTGTTATCGGCACTGATACTGGCAAGATATCGGCCCCTGAGAGTCTGAGACTTTGGAGAATGTTTTAATTTCAAGTTTGAAGACGAATATCAAACGACAAAAGAATATTTTCCGTATGTTATAATTACAAATTAACTATTTTCGGAATTTTTTCCTTTGCTTATACCGTGAAACCTTTCTTCTTGCCAAATTTCATGCTTCTTGGCCAACGGGAAGTACCCTATAGGTTTTAATGAGTGAGTTTATGAGTATCAAAACATATGAAGTAAATGCACTAAATTACAAGCTTCATTTTTTTACAGTTCATTTCATTGATATCCGGCAGACTGGAATACCTAACAAAAAATCTACCAGCAGTAGACAGCGCCGTGCTGTCGAAGCCGGCAGATCCACGCTTTCTTCAGCGCGCCTTTAAGGGCAGAGTGGGTGTCATCGAACACTGTGTTCCCATCGTGTTGTTCAGCATACGCACCTCGCTGCAAACAACTCGCTTCCATCTACTGGTTCCATACATGCAGTGCTTTTGTAACGCTATTCTCTGTACGGTATCTAATGTCAACATGTACCAAATAAATGCCCCAGAAAACAAACAATCTGTCCATTCACGCAATGAAAATGCGCCATTTGCAGCCGAAGAAGGCACAGTGATAGTTATTGCTACGTCCCCATTTCTTCGGCTCTTTACTGATGCAGGTTGCCTAACATTATTGATTTTGGCCGCACCAGCCTGCTCGAAGCTACCTTTCCGCAATCGACTTCTGGTACACTGCGCCAAATATCCACTGAGTTCGGAATCAGCCAGGCTATTGTTACCAGATACGGCAATATTTATGAATATTGCGAAGAGATAGCCGTTCTGAACTTCGGATATGCATTTCCAGAAACAATAGAATGTACTGATGCAATTGACTCGTACTGAAGAGAAGCGGGCTTAACAAACCCTTTCTTCTCCATCGCAATTTACATTTCCTTTTGTTTCGAAGGGCAAACGAGGCGATGTTTCCTTAAATATGACCTCAGTCAATTTCTTCCTCTTTCTCCCGCAGTTGAGATGGTGTCTGTTTGTGAAGAGCTGCCAGTGAAGGGTATACTAAATAGTTTTTCTTCCTTCGACAATGTCTTCTCCAGTATTTCAAGAAAAGGATAATAACATTTGCCCGCCGGTGTGGCCGTGCGGTTCTAGACGCTACAGTCTGGAGCCGAGCGACTGCTACTGTCGCAGGTTCGAATCCTGCCTCGGGCATGGGTGTGTGTGATTTCCTTAGGTTAGTTAGGTTTAACTAGTTCTAAGTTCTAGGCGACTGATGACCTCAGAAGTTAATCCGCATAGTGCTCAGAGCCATTTGAACCATTTGATAATAACATTTGTTTATCCGTTGAGAACCTTTCACAAAAAGCAGAGATTGGCCAAATCCCTTATTTTGCACCTTTTCATTATGCCTAAAAATCATTGAAACCTCTGAATATAGTTAGGTTACAGTCCTTGTGGCATCGAGATCACTAAAAAGAATACACTTAGTTGGGCAAGGATGCTCAACATCCTGGGTACTGTACTGCTAAGGGCTGAGGGAAATCAGGGGACAACTAAATCAGAATGGTGGACGGGAATTTAACACCCCCTCCCCGCCCAGATCCGCGTCTACGTGTCTAGCTTCTTAGGCGGTACCCTGTTAGCTTGGTAAGGTCTGAAGACTGCGCTTTATTGATATCCGAGTGTTTGGGGGAAAGCACTACGACAGCTAAATCAACATGTGTAACGCATGAGAAGGCACGCGAATCACTTATTATTCTATGGAAGACTGAGTGCAGCAACTTCTCTTCTCTGTTCCTGCGTACCCTGTGCACGTCTTTTCAATTCTGTGGAGGACTGAAACCCTACCATTTCCTTAACTTGGTAAAGGTTGCGTCATCCTTGTTCCACCGCTTGTATACTGACGAGCTAGCTTACAGAACCCTCTAACACATGAAGAAAGTCATTTTTCAGAACCACCATGATTTGCTGACGAAATAAACCGTTATTGACGACCAGTGTAGATCGACCGATCATCATCAGGTACGCTGCCCATATGGCACGGTTTCAGTTGCGACATAACTTCACCCAAGATGCTTGTCACCATTACATGAGTACTGTGAAGATTTATGTCACCGTTTTTTAGTAGCGTCCAAAAAGCTGTAATCTAGAACTGCTAAGTACTGTATGGCAACACTTTAACTGTAGCCATACAGACTTTTGCTCATAACTTTACAGTACCTGATAATGATCGAAACTGGTAGTTAAGAACGGTTCATTTCGTCTGCAGAGCTCGTTGGTTTTTTTTTTTTCAAATATTTATGAACCGCAGAATATGTGCGTCTCAAGCATTCTGTAATAGACGACGATCTTCATGGTGTTTCATATGCGTGGCACATCGTCTGTATACGAGTACAAATACAAGACTTTCGGTCAGTACGATGCATCTTCCATTGGCGCTCCCATGTGGTCTTAGTGCTTCTGTGATAAATGTCCTATGGAAAGAGATATACAGATCTCGAATTAGGCTACTCTTCCCTCCAGAAAGAGGACAGCAATGAGAAAAGACTAGCCCCGCTACAAACAGGAACTATGTGAAACTGAGCCACGTGGGCGGCGTTTTCCAGGCGGAGCGACGCGTCTTCGCACCGGCTGCCTGTTATTTCAGGCTGTGACTGCACCGACTGTCACCACAGACAGATTGCGGGCGGGAGTCTCACGCCCGGCCGCAATCGGAATTCCATCACCGGCAATCGATAGCGGCGTGTATGCCTTCCGCCCGCAGAACGCACGTTCTAAATTAGTTACGCCTTTTAGTTCACACGACCGTAGCCTCCACTTCGAAAAAAAAAGTGCTGCATGAAAATATCAATGCGATTCAACCCGGGGCAATGGTGATCCTGTAAACACGATTTTCTGAATTGATAAAACCCGGCATTCGCCAAAAACTGTGGTCGCCTACTGGTATCTCAGAGTTTAGCAATTGGAAAATCGACGCAGCTAAATATTAAGAGTGACTGGAAATGATTACGAGAATGTTAGAACAGCACGGCTAAACATCGATTCGATTGTAGTGACATAGATGTCCCTAATATCTGAAATTTGCTGCGAGAGCGAAAGTGTGCCGGACCGGCACTCGAATCCCAAATCTCAGGAACTCCTTAGAGCCTTACATCGGTCAGAATCCCCGTCCCGCACGAGAATTTCGGTGGAGTTTGTAATGCAGGCGAGAGGTACAGGCGGAAGTGTTATTGTGAGCGTGCGTCGTGCATGGATCGCAAGAGTCGGTACAGTACTTGCCCGCGGAAGCCAAAGCTTCGGGGTCTGATACACTGTTTTAATCTTCCAGGAAATTTCAAATCAGCTAACAATTCGCTGCACGATGAAAATTCATTCTGGAAGCTTCTAATACTGAATTTAGCATATCCAGTTTCAGTTTTTCCCAGAACTCTACATGGTGCTATGACATATATGGAAGAAACATTACAATTAACTCTTCCACCGACTACTAAGTAATGAGAAACAGAATGTTAGCTCTGAATGGATGTTGTTGTTGTTGTGGTCTTCAGTCCAGAGACTGGTTTGATGCAGCTCTCCATGCTACTCTATCCTGTGAAAGCTTCTTCATCTCCCAGTACCTACTGCAACCTACATCCTTCTGAATCTGCTTAGTGTATTCACCTCTTGGTCTCCCTCTACGATTTTTTCCCTCCACGCTGCCCTTCAATGCTAAATTGGTGATCCCTCGATGTCTCAGAACGTGTCCTACCAACCGATCCCTACTTCTAGTCACGCTGTGCCACAAGCTCCTCTTCTCCCCAATTCTATTCAGCACCTCCTCATTGGTTATGTGATCTACCCATCTAATCTTCAGCATTCTTCTGTAGCACCACATTTCGAAAGCTTCTATTCCCTTCTTGTCTAAGCTATTTATCGTCCACGTTTCACTTCCATACATGGCTACTCTCCATTCAAATACTTTCAGAAACGAATTGCTGACATTTAAATCTACACTCGATGTTAACAAATTTCTCTCCTTCAGAAATGCTTTCCTTGCCATTTTCAGTCTACATTTTATATCCTCTCTACTTCGACCATCAACAGTTATTTTGCTCCCCAAATAACAAAACAAAATTTTTCTACTTTAAGTGACTCATTTCCCAATCTAATTCCCGCAGCATCACCCGAGTTAACTCGACTACATTCCGTTATCTTCGTCTTCCTTTTGTTGATGTTCATCTTATATCCTCCTTTCAAGACACTGTCCATTCCTTTCAACTGCTCTTCCAAGTCCTTTGCTGTCTCTGACAGAATTACAATGTCATCGGCGAACCTCAAAGTTTTCATTTCTTCTCCATGGATTTTAATACCTACTCCGAATTTTTGTTTTATTTCCTTCACTGCTTACTCAATATACAGATTGAATAACATCGGGGAGAGGATACAACCTTGTCTCACTCCCTTCCCAACCACTGCATACCTTTCATGTCCCTCGACTCTTATAACTGCCATCTGGTTTCTGTACATATTGTAAATAGTCTTTAGATCCTTGTCACCTTCAGAATTTGAAAGAGAGTATTCTAGTCAACATTGTCAAAAGCTTTCTCTAAGTCTACAAATGCTAGAAACGTAGGTTAGCCTTTCCTTAATCTAGCTTCTAAGATAAGTCGTAGGGTCAGTATTGCCTCACGTGTTCCAATATTTCTATGGAATCCAAACTGATCTTCCCCGAGGTCGGCTATTGCCAGTTTTTTCCATTCGTCTGTAAAGAATTCGCGTTAGTATTTAGCATCCGTGACTTGATAAACACAGGTAAAGGAATATTGGTCGTGGTGTTGTCGAAGGAGTCATTCCTGCAATCAATCTGGATGGTTTAGGGAAACTACGGAAATCCAAAATATTAATGAGAGGACGAGAGTCTAAAAATGGCTCTGAGCACTATGGGACTTAACATCTGATGTCATCAGTCCCTTAGAACTTATAACTACTTAAAGCTAACTAACCTAAGGACATCACACACATCCCTGCCCGAGGAACGATTCGAACCTGCCACCGTAGCAGTCGCGCGGTTCCGGACTGAACCGCCTAGAACCGCTCGGCCATCGCGGCCGGCGGACGAGGGTCTAAACTTCGCTTCTTTCCAATGCTCGAGTCTATTGTATATTACCCACTGCTCTGTACACCACTAGATTAATTGTTCTACATATTCGTACTGGATTTGGGACAGCTGCCATGGATGCATCACCTAAATAGAATCCGACGATTAGCCCTCGTTGGTTGTCCGGCAGGTGCGACGTGACCATAGATTAACATAATACAGATGTGCTGGCCGTACACAACACTTTACGACAAAAGACTTTGTCAGTGCGTTTCAGGTACGTGATGAGGAATAAAGAAATGTTTACACCAAAGTGTTATAAAACCAAGCTCAAAATTTTCTTTGTATTCTTGTTGTGATTCATTCTACACTAGTGGCCATAAAATTGTAATTGCTGTTTCGTAACAGAATACGTGAAATTTTCTGTATCTTAACGCATTTCCTTTTACCTTCATCCACATTTCGTTTTCATATCTTGCTAGTAGGATTTTCCTCATAATTTTTCCTTTTTTGTTTTTGGATGTTATTTTATTAGAGTTCTGCTGCTAATTATTATAGATTCACATGCCGTTCGTAAAGCACCATCTTTTTTAATTATTGTTATATAATATCGTACAATTGTGTTTCTTATTAACTTTTTATTATACTTGTTCGTAGCTAGTTGTTCGCTCCATGTACTTCTGTAACTATTTCTCTGTTAGCAAGCCGGTTCAGTCATTACTGTTCAATAATCTTACCTAAATATTTGAATTTGATGACGTGGAGCTTTTCGGATTCTGGTGATTAATGGTTGATTGTTATATCACGATCGACTATTATCGTTTTAATTAGGAATGGACGTATTGATCCAAATACGAATGCTATTGTCGCAGTGAAACAAATTTCTGCTTAACAAGCTTTGAGCGTAAATGAGTCGCCATGGCTTTCGGACTCATAAGACACAAACAAATTAGTTCATTCTTTTTAACGAGAGCGGTATCTATAGTTGCTGTACTAATAATTTATCAAATCCGATTAAGCTAATGTAACTGATAAACTGGAATACTCTCTTTAAAATTCTGAAGGTGGCAGGGGTAAAATACAGGGATCGAAAGACTATTTACAATGTGTACAGAAACCAGATGGCAGTTATAAGAACCGAGGGGCATGAAAGGGAAGCAGTGGTTGGGAAGGGAGTGAGATGTTATTCAACCTGTATATTGAGCAAGCAGTGAAGGAAACAAAAGAAAAATTTGGAGTAAGTAAAATCCAGGGAGAAGAAATAAAAACTTTGTGGTTCGCCGATGACATTGTAATTGTGTCAGAGACAGCAAAAGACTTGAAAGAGCAGTTGAACGGAATGGACAGTGTCTTGAAAGGACGATATAAGATGAACATCAACAAAAGCAAAACGAGGATAATGGAATGTAGTCGAATTAAGTCGAGTGATGCTGAGGGAATTAGATTAGAAAAAGAGACACTTAAAGTAGTAAAGGAGTTTTGCTATTTGTGAGCAAAATAACTGATGATGGTCGAAGCACAGAGGATATAAAATGTAGACTGGCAATGGCAAGGAAAGCGTTTATGAAGAAGAGAAATTTGTTAACATCGAGTATAGATTTAAGTGTCAGGAAGTCGTTTCTGAAAGTATTTGTATGGAGTGTAGCCATGTATGGAAGTGAAACATGGACGATAAATAGTTTGGACAAGAAGAAAATAGAAGCTTTCGAATTGTGGTGCTACAGAAGAATGCTGAAGATTAGATGGGAAGATCACATAACTAATGAGGAGGTATTGAACAGGATTGGGGAGAAGAGGAGATGTGGCAGAACTTGACTAGAAGAAGGGATCGGTTGGTAGGACATGTCCTGAGGCATCAAGGGAACACAAATTTAGCATTGGAGGGCAGCGTGGTGGGTAAAAATCGTAGAGGGAGACTATGCAGATTCAGAAGGATGTAGGTTGCAGTAGGTACTGGGAGATGAAGGAGCTTGCACAAGATAGATTAGCATGGAGAGCTGCATCAAACCAGTGTCAGGACTGAAGACCACAACAACAACAATTAATAAAATGTTTCAACATTACGATAGTTAAGTTTTATTCAACGAAACCCCGGCAGTAATCTGAAACTCACAGGAATTTTAGTTATATGTTTCGTTTAAGTTCTCAAAACGAAGTGACTTTGAATCGTCAAGGAAAGAAAATTGTTAAATATGTGTAGATTTTAGAGCACTGACGATGTTACGACCGAATAAAACGATACACCTACATAACAAAATAAAGTATTTTAGTTGTCGCACAGATAGTACCAGAATTAATAAAATATAAGTGACAGTGGTCGCTCAAATTATTAGCTCTATCTTCCGCAAGGGCAGGGCGCAGCAAACACACAAACTTAAAAAGTCAGGAGCAGCTGGATTCCGTCTCTGACTTCTACTGGCTCGTGAGATACGCTGCTTAAGCGATCAATGCGGTTTATTACTTCATGTGACGCTGTCTTCTATTTACTTTGCGGTGTGTGCCGAAGCCACGGAGAGCGCTGAAGGAGGCTGCGGACCGCGCGGAGAAATAACGCAATGGACGAGGCGGGGAAGGGCAGACCTCCCGTTAGCACAAAGTCCGAGACAATTCAATACCGGCCTCCCACGGCGAACCAGGCAGCTCATACGGGACCGTCAAACACAGCAGAATTCCCTTGTACCCTAACAAGCTGAGCAGAAGATGGATATAATTAGATGATATCTATAGAGCCACGAATTGTACACAAAAGGCAATTCAGTCAATTACCTTCGTAGGAAGATAACAGTGTTATCCATTTCGGGAGTATATTCGCACTACTCACGTAGACAGAACCACCAATATTGAAAATATCGCTTTGGACATCATCTTCCGATTTCACTATCACAGTCTATGTGTACGTTAAAAAAATGTTTTGAAGCATTTCACGTTTCTTCCTCCTGTTAATAAACGTGAAGGAACAAGTTCAACTCGAATACCTTCTCTTTTATAGGACAGGACTGAAGTGATCGTCATACAGTACATATTCAATTTTTCCGTTTTTCTCCCCTGTATTTTGAATAGTCAATGTTACAGAAGTATGATGAGTCTAAATATACTTCTCTTTAGGCTACTCGTTTTATCCTGTAAACGACACGTAGACTACGACATATGGCTGAATAGCCCTTATGTATAGTCCAGTGAAACAAATAACCGAGCACAGTGAGGCAGTTGTTAAGACAGTGGCCTCACATTCGGGAGGAGCGCGATTGAAATTCCAGTCCGGCATTCAAGTTTCGGTTGTTTGTGGGTTATGTAAATAGATTAAGGAAAATTACAGGATGATACCTTGGAAACAGGCGCGTGCGAATGCTTTGAGAACTAATGATCATTCCGATCCTGTATTCCGTCTCTAATGACGTCGTCGTAAACGGGATGTTACACTCTAATCTCATCGACAGCGAATTTCATGTTTGGGCCTAAATCTATCGGTATTCAGCCCAACTAACACAGTACAACTGAATTTCTTGCACTATAATCTCCTACTTCATCGTTCAGCTACACAGTTCTTCTTCCTCTAGCAGATTTGTAACGTATATTTTATCTTTATCTGCTGAAATTTCCACTCAAGGTAAGAATGTTTTCTCATCCGCAATTTTACTACCACCTTACCTTCTCAACTTGGCTAAACAGCACTTAATTCTCCCACAATGCACTTTTAGATCTTCCTAAAGTAATTTGTTTTCCAATTTCACCCATACAGATTTTCTCTCTAACTGCCTGTGGTCTTAGTTCTAACGTTTTTGTAGCGATAGTGCCAGCCGGGGTGGCCGAGCGGTGATAGGCGCTACAGTCTGGAACCGCGCGACCGCTACTGTCGCAGGTTCGAATCCTGCCTCGGGCATGGATGTGTGTGATGTCCTTAGATTAGTTAGGTTTAAGTAGTTCTAAGTTCTAGGGGACTGATGACCTCAGCTGTTAAGTCCCATAGTGCTCAGAGCCATTTGAACCATTTTTTAGTCACACGATCACGATAAGATCGATTTGCACTAGATGCTAACCGAGCATCACGTTACGCCATGTCATGTCATGGAATGTCAACGTACCCTCCAATGTAAGTTGGCTCACGATACTGAATACCTCTCCAAAAAAAAAAGAATATGAACAGCGCATGTAACCATCAGAACGTTTCGCGAGAAAAGCGAGCTATAAGAGCACAAAATTCATCAATATAAAACTTAATTAGTATAAGATCGTAGCAAGCAATTGGGCCGCATTTGATTTAGAGGCTGACATAACGCCAGCATCGCATGAAAAGATTATTGTACAGAATCCTTGGCGTCACATAACGTTGACATTTCGCGGTGAACGCTTTTGTCAACGATTGGTGTGAACAACGCAATGTTAAATACATAATGGTATGTTCGACGTGACATGGGGTCCAGATGAACCGAGCCTCAATCACCATCGTTTCTTCTTAATGGTAACTAACTAATGGCACGGTTCCACTGTGTTTGCAGCTGTCCGGTGCAGCACGATAGGCTGACCTCGGGAGGCCAGAAGAGGCCATCCCGAGAGACGCGTGCTTAAGAGCAGCCGGATGAGGGAGTTGAACTCCGGAACGACCATTAGTGTAAACAACGCGCGCAAATCTTTGTTCGGGAAGGCAAGAACATCAAAGGTCGGGGGCGGGCGGGGAAGCGGGGTTCCTTCTGGAAGTAGCGGGAGTCCGCCCACGCAGCCGGCAGTTCCCATTACTGTAATGGAGAACAAGGAGGACGCGTGGCGTCGCGGGCAGAGATGACGCGCCAACTGGCCGGCGCGGCGAGGCGCGGCTCAGCCGTCCGCGCGTCAACGCTGCGACTCGCAATGCTGACAAGCAGCGCCTCCTCCAGGCGGGGTAGCAATCGTGGCGCAACCTAAAGAGCTGCAGTGCTCGCCAACGAAATCTCTCGTGCAAACCGATTGCTCTAAAATTCTGATGAGAGTTCCCTGTTACCGCAGCGTTACTATAAGGCAGTTGTCTTTTTCGCTGACATTAGATTTGCTATCTAGCAAACTTTGGAGGGTCACAATTATTTAACGCATCCACCATAAAAGTTCTTAATTCATTTTTATTTTTAAATTTAATTTTATTCGTACAGTAAAACAATTTCAAAACAGACAAAAAGAAATGTACAGAAAGGGTTAACAGATAGATAAATATTTGCTTAGACGTAGAGGGAGGAGATAAAAATGTAGGATAAAGTTGTGATAATGTAATTGATGCTGCATGCTCCTAAAGAGGGTAACTTGATGCACTACTATCTATTATACGTAATTTCAGCCAGATTCTATATACGAGCGCACAAAAAACTAAATACATATTTTTTCACTGTACATGGAGATTAAAAAAAAAGTGGAATGAAGTATTCACTCTGCAGCGGTGTGTGCGCTGATATGAAACTTTCTGGCAGATTAAACCTGTGTGCCGGACGGAGGGGATAGAGAAGATCCAAAGAAGAGCGGCGCGTTTCGTCACAGGGTTATTTGGTAAGCGTGATAGCGTTACGGAGATGTTTAGCAAACTCAAGTGGCAGACTCTGGAAGAGAGGCGCTCTACATCGCGTGTCCAGGTTTCGAGAGGGTGCGTTTCTGGATGAGGTATCGAATACATTGCTTCCCCCTACTTATACCTCCCGAGGAGATTACGAATGTAAAATTAGAGAGATTCGAGCGCGCACGCAGGCTTTCCGGCAGTCGTTCTTCCCGCGAACCATACGCGACTGGAACAGAAAAGAGAGGTAATGACAGTGGCACGTAAAGTGCCCTCCGCCACACACCGTTGGGTGGCTTGCGGAGTATAAATGTAGATGTAGATGTAGACACGAACTCGGGACCTCTGCCTTTACGCGGGCAAGTGCTCTACCGACAAAGCTACCCAAGTATTACTCACTACCCCTCCTCACAGCTTTAATTCCGCCAGTACCTCGTCTCGAATGAATGGACTGACGTTTAGATGTTTCTCGAACCTCCCTCTGTGCAGTGACATGCACAATGTCTTTCTGTCTTTCATAGTTTGTCTGTATTAAACAACTGAGATCTAATCTTTCTTTTTGAATCACCATGTAATGCCTAGTTATGTCTAAATCAGGCCAGCTTCATCTAAAATTAGTTCTCACGACGCGCACCAGCCGCTGCCGGTAGCAGCTATTTTCTTCTCCGTATTTTAGATCTGATCTAGACTGCACTTTGCTCAAAAATTATAAACAAGACCATGTTTTTTGCTGGCAACATAATGGCGCCTTACTGCTAATTATTTAAAACAAACGCATCACAACTTGGGGACATAAAAATTGATGTGTATCAGGCTACAAGAATTTACTTTTTCACCTGAGTTAGAGAGGACGTCTCGCTACTCTTTATCGGAGCTTATCTGCGGTGAAAATTTGAGAAATTTCAAAATCGTGAGTTTGACCGCGAATCAAATAAGGAATCTTGCTATGAGCATGCAGTGTCCTACCAACTGCTTAAGTTTGTGAAGTACAGAAGAAATAAATGTAAAGTTGAAAATCTGAGTAGGAGCCTGAGACGTGCACTGCCAGCGCAAGGTAGGAAACCGGGTTCGACCACAAAATCTGCAACTGCTACAAATGTTCATTTTTCAGATTCGTTCAAACGCTCTGAATTCCCGTACGCTCCTCTAGCTTTGTTTCCGCATTATCCGTTAATTGTGACAGAGCTTTAGCCGTGAAGATCGAAATTTTCATCATACTCCATGTCTGCTGCGTATCAGACTCTTTTATTCTGCCGGCCCTACTCCCGTGTCTGGCGTGGTAGGACAACAATGATCTCTTACTTTGTCGTTTGTTATATATGAAGTCGACCCGACAAGGTGTGTCACCCTGGTCGTAGGGATGCTCTCGTGGTGTTCTGAAGGACTTTGTCGACGGTATTGCAAACACTGCACTACATGTTAACATTCCTGTAACTTCCAATTTTATTGCCGCTGCCAGTTTCTTCGGTTTCCTCCGATATATCATCGACTTCCACATTATTGGCTACTGTCACACTTCTCGTGAATCCTAACATATTGTCTCATGCCAGCAATTCAGTAAGTCTCGAACTCTCGTGGGTCATTGCAATGTAATATTTCACTTTAACAAAAAGTCTCTTTACCGTACTGAAGAAAGCAGTATGTTCCCTGCAGCCGGCGCCACTGTAATCCTAAACCTTCTAGTACACATGTAAGAGTCAATATTTTGCCTTAGTAGTGTTGATTCCCGCCAGCTACACGTTACAGAGAACAACGTAGCCCGGTAACCAACGACAATGGCCGCTGGAGTGTTTCCGAAAATGATTACAAAAGTTTCACCTGGTTCTGAAAGTCCCTTTTAGACCCCCCAAGAATACCTCTCTGCCGATGTCTCAGAACACCTCTGGGGTGAGAGAATTGATGCGCCTACAAAATGACTTCAAACCTCAGAATATAAATGACAATGTGGCTTTGTTATAGTTATCTGTGGTGCATTTTCTTGTGATCTAAGTAAGTGTGAGAGATAAATGCCTATTACCTTCTGGTAAAAAACCAGAGTGTATTGCCGCCTCGCTACTGAAAGCGTGTTCATAAGGAAATTGCAGAGGATCCCTACACATCCCTAACCAGCCCCAAACTTTCTCTGCGTTGACATGCTATAGTAAGTCACTCTTCGAAACCGAATATTTCCTCTGCTCTACTCGTCACTCGAAAGAAAACTGCATTCGCTCGCATAGTAACGTAACTGTAAAACATACGAAATAGACTGTAATAGATATTTCAAAAATGCACTCGCTTGGATATGACCATGTAATAGGTGCACGTGTCGTTTAAAAATGGAAGAAAAACGATGCGGGATGTTCGGCGATGGAATCCGAGCGTTTCCGAGTAGCGAAGGGAGAGAAATTGCACCTATTATGAGTTCAGTGTTCCGCGGGAACGGTGGCTCGGATTCCCGTGCGGCCAGCGTCCTTCGCGTTTTTGTATTTCTCCGCAATTACTTGAGGCGGATGTCGATATGATTCCTCAAGCTAGTCCGCTATCCCATACGCTGCGAGGTACATGTCATTTGATCAAATACTTCGTAGCTGATTCAATCGATGTCAACAGGGCGTTCAAATCCCCTTTATTTTATGTCCAAAACAGTGCAGCCACATAGTATTTCCAGAACGAATTTCCGCTCAGCATGGGAATGTGTGGTAATATGAAACTTCCTGGCAGATTAAAACTGTGTGTACTAGACTGGGTCTCGAATCTGGTACGTTTGCCTTTCGTGTGCATGTACTCTACCAACTGAGCTATCCAAGCACGACTTTCGACCCACCCTCACAACCTTACTACCGCCAGTACCTCACCTCCTACCTTCCAAACTTCACAGAAGATCTCTGCATGCCTTGTGGGATTAGCTTGCCCAGAAGAAAGGACATTATGGACATATAGCTTAGTCACTGTCTCCTTTCCCACAATATGCGCAAGTGAAGTTCTGGGACGTTTCGAAGGTACTGGTCACTCCTTGTGATAAAAAACTATGAAGTTTTCGTCGATAGAATGAAAGAGATGTCATGCGTAATCTGCACAGAACTGCTAACGAAAAATGTCGAAGTAACAGATTTGCAGGCGAAAGGCAAAGATGCCATGTTAGACTTCCGGTCCAGCTCACTCTTTACTACAGACGTGCACTCAGAAAACCGTGCTGAGTATGGCTTTGTTGTGGCTGTACTGCTGTGCCTGTGCAGAGAGATGGCGCTATGAAGTACCTTTACCTGATTTTAAGAAAACTACTAGCTGAAAATATTTGATTTTTGCGCATTTTACAGTCTCACAGCTTTTCTCGATAAAGGATTGAATGCCTTTTCGTTATTCGTCATAGCTACTGAGCTGCATCAAATTAAGTAAAACATTGCCCGAAATATTAGGGAGTTTGCACAGTAGAAACGCAATTTAAAAACTTCGCCTATGGTTGATTTTAGCTAGTACATTGCAATATAATGTTCAAGCACTTTCGCGTCCTAATACAACGAAAATTATGAGCTCGTAACAATCCTCATCATTTATAAACGGTTCGAGATATCGTTTCCAAGTGTTTTGCAAATGATAACACGCAAAGAATGCTTGAAATATTTTTATTACCGAGGTACGAAAGTAACTCGTCCGCAGCAGTGAGAGGTCGGTGGCTCAGGACGCACACAGACATCAAAAGATTTGCAGGAAAATCCAAGCGATGTACGTACAAACGTCCACAGTACCTGGAGAACGGTGGAGCAGGATGTGTACACACGTCCACTGCAAGAAAGGTTTCGCATAGTACTTGCTTCTAAGAACTTATGTTGTCTAGTTGTTCAACCATCTACCACGAAATACGATGTCACAATCTCAAAGAAAAAAAAAAAGGCTCTAAGCACTATGGGACTTAACATCTATGGTCATCAGTCCCCTAGAACTTAGAACTACTTAAACCTAACTAACCTAAGGACATCACACAACACCCAGCCATCACGAGGCAGAGAAAATCCCTGACCCCGCCGGGAATCGAACCCGGGAACCCGGGCGTGGGAAGCGAGAACGCTACCGGACGACCACGAGATGCGGGCGTCACAATCTCAGTTACTGCTATGTCGTTTGCTGCTGACTGTGAGGGGAGGCATACTAGACTAATGTCCCCGACGAAAAGAAGCTATTTTATGCTCATCAGTCTGGTTTGAATCAGTCCACCAACGACTTCTCCTGTGTGACAACTATTTTCTCTCAGAGCAGCACTTACCTATTTGAAGGACATACTCTAATCTCTATCTTCCCCTGCAGATTCTGCCATCTTTGGGTCCCTCTAGTACCATGAAAATTATTCCCAGATTTCTTAACACATGTTCCATCGTCCATCATCCTGTCCCTCGTTTTACACAATGTTTTCCTCACATTCCTTTTATTCGTGGTCTCTGCAGAGCACCTCATTTCTTATACTGTTCACATAATTTCAGCATCCATCTGGACCACCACGTGTTAAGCGTTTCGATTAACGTTCTTAACACAGGCCACGATTCATTTCCATAAAATTCTGTGATCCCCATGTAAATTATTAGTAGTAGTTGGCAAATCTGGAACTGCCCAGGTATTCATTTTGCTCATTTTCTATTTGAAAGAAAACAAAAACATGAACTGTGTTTGTACTGTAATATCGAAAATATTCGTTTCCATTATTCGTGGAAACACGTAGAAACATTCAGCGTATATATCGATACTGTCTGCGAAACATGTTGTGAACAGAATTAGACGCAAAGAAATAACAAATTTAATCGCCATGACAACGTGGAAATTTTTCACGCATCTCAATGTCTATGACGTGATATCTTCTGAAGCTTGTGTAGTACCATGATATAATTTTGTAGGTACACTTAGCGGCATATGCGGATACTATCTACAAAATTTATTGCCAATGGAGTTAGTACCACAGAAGTTGTGGTGTCACCGCCAGACACCACACTTGCTAGGTGGTAGCCTTTAAATCGGCCGCGGTTCGGTAGTATACGTCGGACCCGCGTATCGCCACTATCAGTGATTGTAGACCGAGCGCCGCCACACGGCAGGTCTAGAGAGACTTCCTAGCACTCGCCCCAGTTGTACAGCCGACTTTGCTAGCGTTGGTTCACTGACTTCTACGCTCTCATTTGCCGAGACGATAGTTAGCATAGCCTTCAGGTACGTTATTTGCTACGACCTAGCAAGGCGCCAGTATCCGTACTATTGATATTGTGAATCATGTGCCGTAAAGAGCGACATTCATCATTAATGGATTAAAGTTAAATATTCCACCAGCTACGTCCGTTTTTCTCAATTCTAATTCCCTTGTCATGTTCCAGACCTCACGCCAGCCTGCGTGAGCTAAAACGCGTGCATTTCGGCCTTCTTTACTTACACGGTTGGCTCTCCTGCCAACCACAACAGAAGTTAGAAGTCATGCATGATGAGGCAGTTTTTCACGCATCTCGTTGTTTGACCTCATGTCTCCCCTGAACTGTGATAGGCATGTAGTTCTTACTCCCGCAGTGATTGTTGCCTGACAGGAAGGGATATGTGTACCAAGTTTGGTTGAAATGGGTCCAGTGGTTCAGGAGGATACGTGGTGTACACACACACACACACATATATATATCGTTGGATTTCGTTCTCATATTAATGACTGTTTGATACTAGCAGACTTCTGTAAACAAGGAACGCCCTCTTTGCTGATGTTAGAGTAATATTTTTGCTTCGTTCGCCGTGTGTTATTTTGCTTCCAAGATTGCTACCTAGCCCCAATTTTGATGTTAAATTTTTCGCCTATCTCATTTACGATACTGTTGATTACCTTCGTCTATCTTTGGATTGCTCTCGGTCCATTGTGGCTGCTAGTTAAATTTGTAATGAAATTCTTTCACTCGTCTGCCAAAAAGCGAAAGCCAACATTCTTTTCCATACATCACAGTCATTTTATAACTTGAAAACGTATTACTATTACCTCTGCATTCGTTATCCCATAATATTGTCTGAACATAATGATACGTTCATGAGGTGTCAGAAAACAGTGCTGCGGCTGAAACAAAAATCACTCCTAAGGCCTTAGAAAGTTTGGTTCGAATATCTTCGTTTGCACTATGGGTCTTGAAAAAAAAATAACAGTTCCTTTATACATCTATCTACATCTAACTGATCACTCTGTTACTCACAATAAAGTGCCTGGTAGGGGGATCAATGAACCATCTTCAAGCTCTCTCTCTCGAACGGCGCGTAGGGAAAACGAGCACTTAAATTTTTCTGTGCGAGCCCTGATTTCTGTTACTTTATCATGATGATCATTTCTCCCTATGTAGGCCGGTGCCAACAGAATTTTTTGCAATCAGATAAGAAAACTGGTGATTGAAGTTTCATGAGTAGATCCCGTCGCAACGAAAAACGCCTTTGTTTTAATGATTGCCACTCCAGTTCACGTATCATGGCTGTGGCACTATCTCCGCTATTTCGCAATAATACAAAACGAGCTGCCCTTCTTTGTACTCTTTCGATGTCATTCGTCAGTCCCATCAGATGCGGATCACATACCGCACAACAATACTCCAGAATAGGGCGGACAAGCGTGTAAGCAGTCTCTTTACTAGACCTGTTGCGCCTTCTAAGTGTTCTGTCAATGGTTTGCTCTACCCACAACATTATCTATGTGATCGTTCCAATTTAGGTTCTTTGTAATTGTAATCCCTAAGTATTTACCTCAGTTTACAGCCTTCAGATTTGTGTGACTTATCGCGTAATCGACATTTAACAGATTTCTTTTAGTGCTCATGTGAATAACTTCATACTTATCTTCATTCAGGGTCAACTGCCACTTTTCGCACCATACAGATATCTTATCTAAATCATTTTGAAATTCATTTCGGTCATCTGATGACTTTACAAGATAGTAAATGACAGCATCATCTGCAAACAATCTGAGACGGCAACTCAGATTATCTCCTATGTCGTAATATAGATCAGGAATAACAGAGAGCCTGAAGCACTTCCTTGGGGAACGCCGGATATTACTTCTTTTTTACTCGGTGACTTTCCGTCTATTACTACGAACTGTGAGATTTCTGACAGGAAATCACGAATCCAGTCGCACAACTAAGGCGATATTCCATAGACACGCAGTTTGTTTAGAAGACATTTGTGAGGAACGGTGTCGAAAGCCTTCTGGAAATCTAAAAATATGGAATCAATTTGACATTCCCGGTCGATAACACTCATTACTTCATGAGTATAAAAAAACTAGTTGTTTCATAAGAACGATATTTTCTGAATCCGTGCTATGTGTCAATAAATCGTTTTCTTCAAGGTACTTCATAATGTTCTAATACAGTATATATTTCAAAACCCTACTGCAAACCGACGTTAGTGATATGGGCCTGTAATTTAGCGGATTACTCGTATTTCCCTTTTTGGGTATTGGTGTGAATTGAGCAATTTTCCAGTCTTTAGGTGAAGATCTTTCTGTGAGCGAGGGATTGTGTATAATTGCTAAATATGGAGCTATTGTATCAGCATACTCTGAGAGGAACCTGACTTGTATACAATCTGGACCGGAGGGCTTTTTCTTTATTCTTTATTCTGATTTAAGCTGCTTTGTTTTGCCGAGGACATCTATTTCTATGTTTCTCATCATGGGAGTTGTTCTCGATTGGAGTTCAGGAATATTTACTTCGTCTTCTTTGTTGAAGGAGTTTCTGAAAACCGTGTTTAATAACTCTGCTTTAGTGGCACTGTCATCAGTGACTTCACCGTTGTTATCGCGGAGTGAAGGTATTTATTACGTCTTGCCACTGGCGTGCTTTATGTATGACCAGAATCTCTTTCGGTTTTCTGCCAGATTTCGAGACAGAATTTCATTGTGGAAATTATTAAAAGTAACGATTGTCAATATCTTCCTTAATCTATTATAGCAATAAATATTTTCCTGTAAACTATTATAATAATGGAAGGTTTTTAAAAGTTTCGTGTGTACGCGCTGATTTGTGCGACTCAAATGTAACCTAGTTTAAACACACTGTGCAACACAATTACAGAATCACTTTTCCAAAACGCAGAGCTCGACAACGCTTCAAACACAAGGTGTCGACACTTATGAAAAGAAAGCCGAACACGAGAAAACATGTTCACGAAAATACCGATATAATGAATATAATCTGACAATTACATATAATATGTCAAATAAGGTGATAACCAATTATTATTGCTATATAAAAGCCTACCTAACATAACTAATAAGCAAACAGATAGTGACAGAACGACTGATATTGGGTAGATATCAATATCATCAGACGTATGTTAAAAATTAATAATAATGAAATCCGTTTAATATTAATCTATACAATTAGAAATAATTACCATAATTATGCACCATTTACGTACAGATAACCTGATGCTGACTGTTCAGCGAAGCAGGCCTGTTGTAAAATAAAAACAATCAAACTTAGCGTTGTACTTGGAATTACAATTATACAATGTACTTTAAAGACATATACTACACAACGGTCCCAAAAGAATATAAATGATTATTTCATGGTTTCCAGGCGAAGAGTTGTTTTCTAAAGGCTTTCCTCGCTGATACACTAGCTACAGGAGAGTCAGGGCTATAAAATTTATTGTAGCGCAAGTGCGTAGCTTCCTTTGCAGTGTTACAGGCGAACTGAAACCGCGTCCAGGTCAACTGCGGGCGGTACGCGTACGGGATAGGTCACGGCGCGCATGACTCTGAGTTCGTTATTAGTCACATGAGAAATTTTTGCACTTCCTACAAATCTCCCAGCCTAATTTCCGTACAAACACACAGAAAAGGCCAGACTAAAGTCGATCGCTATGGGAAGATCTCCTAACAAAAATCGTTTCAATATGCTGACAGCACAACAACTGATGTAAAATTTGGGTTTAGCGTCCCACTGGAATAATCGTTAGATTAATCTGTTTCGTTATACCGCGGGTAGTTAAGAATCTGTTGTAAGCTCACAAAACTAGAGACACAGATTTGGAATCGATAAGAGCTTATTGTACAAATTACATAAAGTCCAAACAACCAAGGGTATTTGCGAATAGAATTTGAATGGAGACAATACATCAGAATAATCAATAAAAATAAGTTTTAGCTTGGTTGTTAATTAAAATATGATATTGAGAAACACTAAGGACCTAGATATATTTGGACTAAAGGTGCGCAATGGTTAACTGGAAATGTAAAAGATAATATCAAGACAGGTCTCTATGGCAGTTGATGGATCACAATCCATAGAGAATACACATATGACAGAATGATAACACTTTGGCATATAACTGTACCAAAAAAATGGTGCAGTATTCGATGTGAATACATGCACTGTCAATTTTCTTACATCTAATCAGACATTCTACATATTCAACGTTGCATATATTACGAGAAACATGTTCTAAGTTACAGTTAATACAGAAAACTGCTTTAGAAATTACAGTAATGCTGATTAAAACATATAATTTAATCTTCCACAATGAGCGCAATAATAAACACAAATTATGGGAAGGCAGGTTTTAACCGTGAGCGCTAGTGAAATGGCCATGACAAAAAAGGGCGAAAGAAACAGAGAAAGAGGAACGTATAACATACATTTAATGAGAATAAGGGAAAAGAAAGTGTTGTAACTCATTGAGAAAGGGAAAGAGAAAGAAGCCTAACTGGAATCAGATGAGAGCACTGGCTTCACTATTTGTGCACAGGAAACATTGCCCATATATTTTATTTTTACGGCAAACGTTATCAGACAGACGGAAGAAAGTGCTTCGTCTTGTTTTTAAAGACAGCAGAGAATGGAACTGTGTGTCGGATGATGGGCAGCTTGCACTAATGGTGGACAGCAGGAACAGAGGAGTTGGTTAACGTTTTTGGTTGGTTGGTTGGTTGTTTCGGGGAAGGAGACCAGACAGCGAGGTCATCGGTCTCATCGGATTAGGGAAGGACAGGGAAGGAAGTAAGCCGTGCCCTTTGAAAGGAACCATCCCGGCATTTGCCTGGAGCGATTTAGGGAAATCACGGCAAACCTAAATCAGGATGGCCGGACGCGGGATTGAACCGTCGTCCTCCCGAATAAGAGTCCAGTGTGTTTAATGTTTTTGTTTTACATGTAGGCACGGCTGGGATACTGTGTTATGTAGTACCTTGAGTTAGGCGAGATACTGCGGTGCTAGTGCATTGAGTAGCCGACGAAACGGACATAGCGTATTGTAGTCACGTAACTTATCTCGTCGCAATCTATGGGACAACAGAAAAAGAAGGGAACAAAACAAGGAGCGACTCGTTTGCAGCCTGGACACTGGACAGTTTGACAAATCTACTTTGAGGGAACGCAGCAAGGTGGTTTGGAATGGGCAAAACGTTCTTTTCTCGGACTCTAAAGTGCAATAGTTTGAACTCTAGTCTGGTTATTAAGATTCGTATTCGTCATACTTATGATTAAATATTCGAGCCACGGGAGGCCAATATCGATTATCTTCTCGTTCTTGTACGATAAAAAAAAGTACATTGTCTTTCCTGATTTTATATAGACTCCACCTTAGTGATACTCCAACAAACAAAGAAAAAGAAAGTATTTATATTTTTCGGCTTGTAAGCTTTTGTAAGCTCAATACAATCGACATATCTGCCTGCTATACCAAAAGTACCGTAGTATTTTGCTAGTTGTGGTCACCTTCACGAAGTCCTGTCTTGCGAGACGGAGAAGTTCCATGGCTAGTGAGAGATAGAAGTACCAGAAGAATAGTAAGTAAATGTGTTACCGAATGATTAGCTGACTCTATATTACGCAACCCAATGTAAATATTGCACAAAAAGTCAGACGATCATTTGGGTCTGCCAAACCAGCGATCGGCAAAGGCGAAGTTAGACCCTCGCCTAACCTCAGTCAAATTAAGCTATAGTTTCCAAGCTGGCTACCACTTGCGACAAACTCACTGAAGAGTATATGACGCCTTGACTAAAAGTGAGTTTGTCTCTAATTTCCAGAACAAGACAATTCTGTTTCTGCACGAAATAACTCGTGGCGAAACTGCAACTTCTATTCAATAACTTACATATTAGTTGACGACATTCTGCAAAATGCACAAATACAGAAACAACGGTTGATCTGAAGTCATTCGCGTATTCCATTTGTTTTCAACAAAATTATAAACACGATGATCAATAAAATGCAAAGAACTGCACACTGCTGATACTCGTAGATGAACTGCATAAAAATGGAAGTTCAGAAGCTTAGATAAACGAACAGAATATAAGTTTTGTGACTCATCGAAAAGTAAGTTTTCTTGTCTCTAAAGAATGCCGAATGAACTTCTATGAAATTGCTCGACATTAATCGTATAATCGGAAGATCTCCCGAGAACGATGACCAGCTTCCCCGCTCATGGATAATTTAGTCAGAAAGAGTCACTATTCAAGCAGCTGTTAAAAATCAGTTTCCTTCGCTTACAACGCCGTGCTTCCAGAAAAGCGTCTATTCTGGTTGTTAAAATGTATATTCACAAAGTAATAAGCATTGTTTTGTTTCACTATGAGATGTGACACTTCCAACACAAGAATGTTGTAGTCCTTCAGATGATAAGACACATTCTTAATGTCAGTCAGCGCGATGGGAGAAGAGGGAACGTCAGTTAACTATCTAAGTTACTAAAATAATATTTCGTTAAAGGCCGAAGGAACTAAATTACAGAACACAGAATAAGACAGGGCAAGTGCAAGCAACAAATTTTCAAATGCGATGCAGCCTCCGCTCAACAACAGAATCACATTTCCATGGATAGACTAAATGAGCTTAATAAGTGAGTTAGCTTTACCACAAAGGATTTTTAAAGCATCTATGCAATTCGTGTTTCGTTCTAATGGTTAAACTGGAATACCGTCACGTAATAAAATCCTTTTGTTTTGTTTGTTTTACCACCAAGCTACTTCGATGAAACTAGTTAAAGGTTTATAAGCAGTCTGTCCTTCCAATGCCAGAAATTAAAACAACGACAGACGAGAACATCTAAAAGGTGCACAATATTATGTTATAGATATCGGAAATAGCTGAAGCCATAGATCTATAAGAATAAGAAATAAAATACGTTTTCCATGAAGAATTAATTGTGTGACAGCTGTCTACAAGATACTGCTCTATTTGTTAAATTCTGTCTAAAAGCAAAGGTGAAAAGTAATTTATCAGAAATTTTTGGACCGATTTTAAAGAATCGGACTGATTTTTCTGCAGACTTTTTTTCTGAAGGGCACTTGGGTGCAGCGCGTTACGCCAGAAACGAAACAGGAATCTACGCAATGGAAGGAATCCGATGATCCCGCAGAAAAAAATCCGCTGTCGACAGCATCGTCCGCAAGTAAAGTAAGAACAGAAGCTTACTTCAATTTTATATGAAGTTATATCGCCACAAACTAAAAAAAAGATAAGGAAACATAAAATAAAATTGCATGTACAATGAAATGTATTTGGACAAACTGATGAATGTGATGAACATGCCGAAAAAAAAGAGGGGGGCGAGGCGAGAAAGGAGTATAAAGAATGTGGGCGTGGAACAATAAACAAGCCGGCCGTTGTGGCCGAGCGGTTCTAGGCGCTACAGTCGGGAACCGCGTGACCGCTAAGGTCGCAGATTCGAATCCTGCCTTGGGCACGGATGTGTGTGATGTCCTTAGGTTAGTTAAGTTTAAGTAGTTCTAAGTTCTAGGGGACTGATGTCCTCAGAAGTTAGGTCCCATAGTGTTCAGAGCCATTTGAACAGTTATAACAAGCTTATTATCAAATGGTGAGAGGAATAGTAACTGGCAGCTGCTACTTTAGTAAAGGGGAGTAATGCAACTGTTTTTGGTGATTAAGGAACAAGTCAGCATTATTTTATTGGTGTTTACTAATAACCAGAATTTCGTGCAATGTTAGTTTTCTGCATTTAGTTCCTGTATTTAAAACATCACATTTTATATCTTATGAATGACAGTCATTCAGTACATGTTCAGCAAAGGTGGAATATTCGTTTTTCAGAATGTTCCTTTCACGCTCAGTCAGCCTAGAAGTTACAGTTCACCTGACTGAGGTGGATATAATTTGCCACAAAGATTGCAGGTAATCCTATAATTTCCACCACTCTGGTAAAAGTGAAATCCTATCTTTACTGTTGAATAAAAGGTGGATGATAGCATTCCTGATGAAAAAAAACTGGAGTATATTTCCTGGATTTTAGTTTTCTGACAATAACCTGTGAAGTCCTAGCTACACATTGCACGGGGCCCATTTGTCATCAGGTTGGCTTTGTGGTATCTGAGGAGGATAAAAGGAGTGCTGTTATTCTGTCTCTTCTTCCTGCTGAGTATGTTGCTAATTAGGGTAGGGCTATAACTATTGCTGTGTGTAACCAAACAATATTTTGAAAATGAACTGTAAATAATTAACTGTTCAACACATTCAACAGTTTATCCAAATAGCTTATACTTTCATATAGTTTTAATATTTTAATATACTCTAATATATCTCTAATATAAGATTTATTTGTTCAGAGTTTCTTTGGGTATTTCTTTATGCTTGCGCTTTGTATCGATATAATCATAAAATTTCACGTATCTCTGAACAAAAATCTTTGTACAGCAACCAACTCTCGGTGAAGCTGTGTGGAATAACTGTTTAATTATCTGACGATAGCATAATAAGCCGAGAGCCGATTCATAAAAACTATTAAATAAATGTTATTGTGGTACATTAATACTGAGAAGTCAAGTTTTTAATATGTTCCTCCAAGAACCGATGGACTGTTTCATAAATATTAGGGAGGAAATGAACATATTTGATATACATGAAAAATAAGCAAAAAGGGATAGGCCTATTCCATCTGTTGCGAATGGAGAAGACGGCCACTACATTTTCGTCAATATGTTGCGCAAGATAAAAAATGCAATTGAAGCCCAACAAGAAGCGGGAGTACCAAATGTGGCTGTAACAGGCGGAGCAAGGCCTAATCCATGACAGAAGAAGTAGTCTGCTAGGATGCCAAAAAAGATGAGATAAACGACCTACATACAAAAGAAAAATGTCATCACTGTTCATGACAATGTATCTGCATACAAAGGTGCTTTGGCTTTAGCAAAACTGAGGTGTATGAAGTTATATTTGTTGGAACATTCGCTCTATGGTCCACATTTGGTATCATCTGTCGCTCATTTGCATGTGCAGGATTTAACAAAACAAATGTGGCCAAACTTCCAGGAAAAATCCCTCACACGTAGAGGAAGAAAATGTATTATGTGGACACTGATGCGGAAGCGCTTTACTTAAATGTTAAGAACTCATTTTCTACTTCTACTCTTAATCACATTGATCGTGAGAAACATGAACGTACCAATGTTACATGAAACGTTTTCTTACAAGAAATGTACAACATACCTTCTTAGTTACTATATGAAAGCTTTCCTAAAGGAAATGTTCAAAATTCCCTCCGTTAGCAAGAACACACGCATTAACTCGCCGTCGCATTGAATCCCTGATATGTCCCTGGAGACTCGTCACCAACAAAGATTTTTTTGTCAGTATTGGGGCAGGCAACATTGTTGACTGCTTGTTAGGACCTCATGTTCTGCCACCCAGGCTCAACGGAGAAACTTACAATACTTTCTTAGATAATACTCAACCTGTCCTGCTAAAACATGTGCCTTTACGAGTGCGACAAAATACGAGGGTGGGGACCCAAAAGAAACCGGACTCCGAGGGCGCTGCCACTCGTAGACGTAGTGCAGGGTTCTCACGCTAGATGGTGTTAGTAGAGACTTTCATGAAACAGCTGTGCAGACGGCGTCATTGTAGAGCTGAGCGTGCAAGTGTGGTATTGTGTTTCTTTGACTGCTGGCGGGTTACCTCTACGAAGTCGTTATGGCAACTTTAAAACAACAAAAAGTGTGTGAAATTTTGTTTCCTGCTTAAAAAAACTGAAACGGAGACACACCAAATGCTTCAGGAAGCTTCCCAGGAGGACGCTATGAGCCGCACACAGGTTTACGAGTGGTGAGATGTGTGTTGAAGACCAAGCTCGTTCTGGACGCCCTTCAACATCTCGAAATGAGGAGAACATTGAAAAGGTCCGCTCCAAAAGAGCAACGAGGATCGTCGCCAAACAATCAACCAAATTTCAGCAGAGACAGGAATCAGTTGAAGCTCGTGCCAGCGGATTTTGAGTGAGGATTTGCACATGAGACGTGTTGCTGCTAAATTTGTTCCGCGCCTTCTCACGCAGGAGCAAAAAACCATCCACATGAATGTGAGTCAGGACTTGAAAACAGAGATTGCCCGAGATCTTACCTTCTTGAACAAAGTCATTACAGGGGATGAGAGTTGGTGTTACGGGTATGACCCAGAAACCAAGCAAGCGTCAAGCCAGTGGAGGACTCCCCAACTCTTCCAGACCAAAAAATGCAAGGCAAGTGAGATCAAATGTGAAGACGATGATCGTTGTCTCTTTTGATGTTCGTGAAATTGTGCACCAGGAATTCGTAGCCCCTGGCCAGACTGTTAACCAACACTTTTACTTGGATGTTTTAAGGTGTCTGCGAGAGGATTGGGGGGGGGGGGGGGGGGGGGGGAGGAGGCCGGCCGCTGGTGGCCGAGCGGTTATAGAGGCTTCAGTCTGGAACCGCGCGACCGCTACGGTCGCAGGTTGGAATCCTGCCTCGGGCATGGATGTGTGTGATGTCCTTAGGTTAGTTAGGTTTAAGTAGTTCTAAGTTCTAGGGGACTGATGACCTCAGAAGTCCCATAGTGCTCAGAGCTATTTGAACCGGGATGGGAGGAGGAAACGCCCGGAAATTTGGCGATCAGTTGACTGGTTTCTGCATCACGACACCGCTCCAGCACACACGGCCTTACGAGTGACCCACTATTTGGCATCTCAGAAGTGGTCTGTCGTTCCCCACTCTCCGTATTCGACGGACGTAGCCCCGCGCGACTTTTTCCTATTTCCACTAATGAAAAAAAAAAACACTAAAAGGGGAGCGTTATGACGATGTGGAGGCGGTAAAAACAGCTTCGCAAAGGCCACTGGACAATAACAAACTTGAAGAGTTCCAAACATGTTTCCAACAGTGGGAAAAGAGACTTGACAAGTGCACCGCATGTAATGGAGAGTATTTTGAAGGTGTCTGATGTAATTTTGTAAAAAGGTTCATCAATAAATTTTTTATGACAATCCGGTTTCTTTTAAGTCCCCCCTCCCTCTCGTATTTACTTCGTACACGATGGAGGGCCTCTTCATTTCAGTGTTAACGTTCGTAGGGTTCTACATAGCGCTGCAGCACCGGATCTACAATATCTCCGAACCGGAACAAAAACTCCCCCCTCGTGAGTTTGAGCTAGGACGTCAAAAATTAAAAAAATAGATTCTTAAAAAAATGATCATTTTCTATCGCATATCTTTCTGAAGAGTTTGATATATAAAAAGTACATGCTCGAGGAAATGTAAGACATGTTATTTGGTCTTAAGCGTGCCAAAATGCAATGCCATCCCTCTTCACACAGCATTCTTCCATTGCACGTCGCTGTTTTTCGTTCTGTGGAATTCAAACGTGTAAATTTTTTTAGAAATTAAAATGTCGTGTGATGCCTCTCGTGCTCCCAGTCGGCCGTTTTGACGTCCTAACCCCGTTGAAAAATACTCACAATTAATACTGTTTGGGATTATTTGTGACAGGGAGAGTAAGAACTCTTCAGAAAATTTGATTCTTTATTGCCTATTAGCTAATAAATTTCTCTTTTACATAACACAAGATTAAATATAGTAAATATAAAACAAGTAAAGACACGAGACAAGCAAGACAGTACACATTTCTTCAGTCCTTAGTTCCCAGCATCTGTTCCTCTCTAATCTTGTTCCAGCTTTACACAATGTGCTTTCCTTTCTGTGAAAGAACCCATTACCTCATCATAGTTGGCCTCAATGGCTAGGACTGTGAGGTCAGATAGGCGTTCCTGACTCATTATTGAACGCAGATAGCTTTTAATTATTTTTACTTTACTGAAGTCGGTAATGTGCAGTATATCCTTAAAGCTGTACTAATATCAGGAAAAGGTCCTTGCAAGTCATGCTTGCACAGATTTTGTAACAAGTCAAAAGCAGTTGATTTTTCAATAATTTCGATCACAAACTTTTTGAATATGGCGAGTTCCAGGCAACAATCAACAGCATTCAAGTATTTCGAATATTTTCGTGCTAGATCGGCTCCATTTTTCTACAGATCCTCAGCCAACATACTTAAAAATACGGGCCGCTGAGGAAGGAGAAATTTTATGTGGACTGTCAGCATTCTTTACCCATCTTTCAATTTGTGTTAAAATTTTGGCAAATACTACTTTAATACCTTTGAAAAACATCTTAATCGGGTCTAGTGTTCTTGATTCGTCCTCGCAGATTTCGTCATGTTGCCTTGTCTTTCTGGAAGTTCGTTTGATTTTGAGGGTAGACTCGATTTCAAAATTTTCTGAAACAGGTATAGCTTTTTCGATCTACTGCTCTAATGGTTTCTCTCCCGCCCCTTGCAAGGTCTTAACAAGGCCTTGCATTAGCACAACAGAGCGTCCTCTTTCTGTACTTCCACGTTCGCTCTATCAATCTCTCGAAGGATACCAGCCCAAATTTTAAATTGAGGATAAATTTAAAATCCATCACTGCATGTAGTAGGCGACCAAATTCATACTTAGATTATGCGGCAAGAGAGGCTTTTTTAATTTCTTACAGAGCTTTAACATGTTCGGTAAATTATTTCGTAGATCTGTAACAGCTAGATATTTAGCCGACAACCTTCTTTGGTTACTTCCTTTTAAGTTGGTTTCTTGTACACTTCTGCATTATTTTCCACCGCGAGGTGGATCCAACGAAAAAGCAATAAAGCTTCTATACAACCCCAAATAAACTAAACCACTGGCCATTAAAATTCCTACACCAAGAAGAAATGCAGATGATAAACGGGTATTCATTGGACAAATATATTATACTAGAACTGACATTTGATTACATTTCCACGCAATTTGGGTGCATAGATCCTGAGAAATCAATACCCAGAACAACCACCTCTGGCCGTAATAACGGCCTTGATACGCCTGGGCACTCAGTCAAAGAGAGCTTGGATGGCGCGTACAGGTACAGCTACCCATGCAGCTTCAAACCGATACCACAATTCATCAAGAGTAGTGACTGGCGTATTGTGAAGAGCCAGTTTCTCGGCCACCATTGACCAGACGTTTTCAATAGGTGAGAAATCTGGAGAATCTGCTGGCCAGGGCAGCCGTCGCACATTTTCTGTATCCAGAAAGGCCCGTACAGGACCTGCAACATGCGGTCGTGCATTTTCCTGCTGAAATGTAGGGTTTCACAGGAATCGGATGAAGGGTAGAGCCACGGGTCGTAACACACCTGAAATGTAACGTCCACTGTTCAAAGTGCCGTCATTGGGAACAAGAGGTGACCGAGAAGTGTAACCAATGGCACCCCACACAATCACACCGGTTGATACGCCAGTATGGCGATGACGAATACACGCTTCCAATGTGCGTTCACCGCGATGTCGCCAAACACGGATGCGACCATCATGACGCTGTAAACAGAACCTGGATTCATCCGAATAAATGACGTTTCGCCATTCGTGCATCCAGGTTCGTCGTTGAGTACACCATCGCAGGCGCTGCTGTCTGTGATACAGCGTCAAGGGTAACCGCACCCATGGTCTCCGATCTGATAGTCAATGCTGCTGCAAACGTCTTCGAACTGTTCGTGCAGATGGTAGTTGTCTTGCAAACGCCCCCACCTGTTGACTCAGGTACCGAGACGTGGCTGCACGATCCCTTACAGCCATGCGGATAAGATGGCTGTCATCTCGACTGCTAGTGATACGAGGCCGTTGGGATCCAGCACGGCGTTCCGTATTACTCTCCTGAACCCACCGATTCCATATTCTGCTAACAGTAATTGGATGTCGACCAACGCGAGCAGCAATGTCGCGATACGATAAACCGCAATCGCGATAGGCTACAATCCGACCTTTATCAAAGTCGGAAATGTGATGGTACGCATTTCTCCTCCGTACACGAGGTATCACAAAAACGTTTTACCAGGCAACGCTGGTCAACTGCAGTTTGTGTATGAGAAATCGGTTGGAAACTTTCCTCATGTCAGCAGGCTGTAAGTGTCACCACTGGCGCCAACCTTGTGTGAATGCTCTGAAAAGCTAATCATCTGCATATCACAGCATCTTCTTCCTGTCGGTTAAAGTTCGCGTCTGTAGCACGTCATCTTCGTGGTGTAGCAATTTTAATGGCCAGTAGTGTAACTGCTTCTGGACATGATGACGCAGAATGCACGCCAACAAGAGTGTGCTAGACGTGGTTTAAACTCTGCGAACTCATTTATTTCCATAATTCTGGACTGGACTCTTACGTATGCCGGCCATGTTAGATCCATCATCGTAAGATTGTG
The DNA here is from genome assembly GCF_023897955.1 of Schistocerca gregaria. Taxonomy (NCBI): domain Eukaryota; kingdom Metazoa; phylum Arthropoda; class Insecta; order Orthoptera; family Acrididae; genus Schistocerca; species Schistocerca gregaria. The sequence goes on along the minus strand of NC_064920.1, from coordinate 319,661,436 downwards.
TATGACATTTTTGCACATCCAGACCATGAGCTTCTAGTTTTTCTAGTATTCTCAGTGTGATATATTCTCCAGTCTTTCCGTCTACACCTATAAAACCAATAAAGTTTTCCTTTATTTCACATCCAGTTTCTGTTATTTTTATACAACGAATGATTTGACTCATTTGTTCTGTGTGAGATACGTCTGGAGAGCAGTCAAACACCACGGTGAAATTGCTGGTCTCCTTGACATAACTAATAACAGTATTCCAAGTTTGTTTGCCATTATATCGATGATTTCATTTTACATTATCTTCGATAAATAGGATTCCTGTCCTTTTTTACGTGATCTACGTGGTACTTGAGAGTAGGATTATATTTGGTGAGCAGAAATATCAAATTAAGAAAATTTCGTTGACTAGGTTGCGGAAAATTTTCAGTGAGATCACTCGGTGTTTCTTTAGAACCTCTAAAAGCCATACAGTTTGTGGGAAGATACGTGACAGCAGAATATGGCACCCTTTACTTTCTCAGAGTAGTTTAATCTCTCAGTCTCGCGTTCGATGCCCTGACACGATTTTATTTGCTGCAGACGGGTTTTCCATTTTATAAAACATTCTTTACGTGTTTGTGACGTTTCATGCTCAGATAATCTTTCTGAATCTTTTTTGCGGTTAATGAGGCACTACCTACACAAGGCTGATGTAGAAGAGCTGCCGTATATCATGCAGGCTGTATAGTAAATTGCCTTTTTTGCTTTCGAATAAAGAAGCCAAGATCTCTTAATATTTTCCTGATCGGCCATTATTCCGAACCACATGCGATATGTCAAATGCCTACCGTTGCATTCAGTGGACCTGAACGCTTTGTTATGCAGATGTTTATCTTTTAGTAATATAGCTTGTTTGCTGGGGAATGACCTTCGTTGATCTGTAATTTTTTCGTGGTCCGGCGATGGGCTCATTGGATCTATAACTTCGTCTGCAACAAGGCAGCAGATGCTAGCTCGAAGTCATCTTCCTGCTAAGGTAATACCAACGATGAAGACTGTTTACCTTCATCAGAGACTTGAACCTTCGCCTGTTCGGTCGAATTATCTTTAATGTCCAAATTACAAGAATTGTTCGAAATACTTGAAAACAGTATCAGAAGTATCCGTGGAACTTAATAATGCGCTTGCCTCGTGAAGCCATCTTGTCATCTTAGTAGCCGATTTATTTATTTCTTCACCTTTATCTTTAGTTCTTTATCTGTTCTGAGCCCCATAAAACTTCTTTCTTGGTACGCTCATCATTTGCTCTTTACTGCCTAAAAATAGAGATAAATATATTTTAACATTGACGTATCATTCTTACATACAAAATCATGATCATATTTGTGAGTTCGTGTATATATTTCTTTTATATTGATATGAACAGGCACTTTTTATTGTAGCCTATTTACGGCCAGTTACAAAATCCTGTGATAAATTCAGGGATGGCAATCGGTGGAATAGGCTAACCACGGTATGACTTAGGGCGCGCATTGGACGACGTCATTGTATTCTCCGGTTAATTATCCCTGGAATAGCGTATCCGTCAAATTAAGTTGACTACAACAGTAGAGCACGCTCCGTAGTTCCGCGTATGTCATTCATAGGATGATTAATTCATTGCAGCAGCAATTGGTGACCTACACAAAGTACATTTGCTGAATTATTGATCACTATTTATGCATCTACTTTTACATTTCCTGAGCATATACAAAACCAATTTCTATCATGAGATGGTTATTAACTATTCTATTTCTGACATATATAGAGAATAAGTTTGAAATGTCAGTGGACGTACCAGCTTATAGAGACAACTAAATGGGCGGGGGAAAGATGCAGGCCACTTATCACGAGTCATTTGTTACTTCACAACAGTCCAACAGTCTTTTATTGCAGAGATACCAAGAAACTAACAAAATACAAACGATAATAGCTGCTTACAATGAACGTAATTAAGAAGGGGCAACTAATCTGTGACAATGTTTTGCGCCAGAAACTGATTTAAAAAGTCAACAGCAGCTCAAATTCCAGCAGAAAGTTAGATAAAATAGTTAAGAAAAGGCATTCAGGCAGTTACTCCAAAATTTCTCCAGTTACACCACCTAATGATAAATTATTTAGTTTAAACCAACAAAATGTAACAATTTAGGAAGGACTAACAAGCATAAGTAAAATCAAAAGTAACTCATACGTGCTCTTAGCGATGGGCAAACAATGACAGCAATGAACCTGTGAGTTCCAACAATTGGCTGGTCAAAGGGGGTGCTTGACATTAATGAATATAACTTACAATACATGTGCTAACACGAAATTTCACAAGTCCGGTATCTGACGGGCTGAGGCCCGTTAAGTACTAATATTTTATGCAACGAGCACAGGAACAATTCTCAACGCAAATATCCAATATTTGATCAATCAGAGAAGCCCCATGGGCATAATCCAGATACTGCCGTCGAAAAATAATAAAATACCATTTATAAAATTGGGCATTACACCACTATTAAACCTATTACGTTAAAACCAAACTTCAACCAGGTGAAACATGGAAGGGGCAGGTACGGCCGGCCAGGTCTGAGTTAGATGGTTTAGAATAAAGGGAGCTTCAGGTAAAATTAACGCTCGATTGCTACAAGATAGGAACTCAACTTCCCTGAGGGATGTCGTAGCAATGCAGGAGGCCACAACGTCTCAGAGCCGGCCGTGGTGGCCGTGCGGTTCTAGGCGCTGCAGTCCGGATCCACGGGACTGCTACGGTCGCAGGTTCGAATCCTGCCTCGGGCATGGATGTGTGTGATGTCCTTAGGTTAGTTAGGTTTGAGTAGTTCTAAGTTCTAGGGGACTGATGACCTAAGATGTTAAGTCCCATAGTGGTAAGAGCCATTTTGAACCAACGTCTCAGAGACTACGGCGAGACGGTAAGCGGCGCGCCGCCCGCGCGCACATACAAAACCGACGCGTACAGGCTACGCCCCGTGAAACGGTGGGTGACAAATAACACCCGGGGCAGCGCCTCCAAATGCTACGAACAGCTCAGAAAGACGGGAGCAAACAAGCGAATGCACAGTTCACGCATAATAATCATACAACATATGAAAATGCTCAGACTAAGACAAGAAAGTCAATGAGAGCTTGACCCCAAGCCGCAACCAAGCCTTACGTATTACAACGAGAATATTAAAATAAGAATTACTAGTGGATTAACCGGTTAATTTTACAATAAAACGCAACAAAGAGTTAACATAATAACCAAGAAATCACACGACTACTCAAACATACTAACGTAAGTGACTTAAACGGTAACAGGCAAATCTTGAGAGCTAACTCTTAAACTACTACAACAGTAATTGTATTTAGAACAATAAATAAATTTTTTTAAAGGGGCCAAATCTTAACGGAGTTAGAGAATTTAATTACCCAAATGAGCCAAGATTCACTTGGCCGCCAGCGTTTGCTTACCACGGCCTTAGGCAATTTTATAGCCGTTACGTCAACCAGGGAAGCAACGACTTCCAACACAAATAAGACTCAATTTCGACCTCAGTAGTCACTAATACACATGGCGGCCTCGAACACATGACACAATTAAACTCAGGCCCGAATGACAAGATAGGCAGACACTGAATAAGTTGCAACACATCGAATATTGCATTCAGATAATTTCAAATAAAGGCACAGGAAGTACTTGAGTCAGAGTGACGGAGAACTACAGGCAATCCAGGAGAGCGGGGTCAGGGGAGCACACGTATCAATCACGTAACGAGTACCTTATCCCCAAAGGGCAATACAGACGGCACCCGAAAATGAACAGCACTCCAACACACACATTGGCAACTACGCCTCCTTAATAAGAGGTAAACCGGCCGCGTAGACATTTGGTCAAAGTACTGTCAACCAGCACAATTCTGCCGTCCCACCGACCTCTTAGAAAATCGTGCGTCCATAAGCTCCGCGAACAGCCCACCGTACGTCGCGTCTGCCTCTTGTCTCTTCTCCCATGTGGTCAACAACCGATCCAAAAAACTACAACCAAAGAGTCATTTAAAAGGCGACCGAAGTGCCATCCAGCGACTAGACAGGGACGGATCGCGCCAGCAGGCAAAGATGTGAGAACATAGAACGAGCCAACACGGCTTAAAGCCCCCTGCGGGTTCGGGGGTACGAATAGGCCCGCGGTATTCCTGCCTGTCGTAAGAGGCGACTAAAAGGAGTCTTCAAAGTTTCGGCCTTATGTGATGGTCCCCACTTGGGTTTGACCTGCCATTTTCAAAATTTCCGTTGTTAGTGCGTGCCATTTGGGGAAGGACGCCTTACGTGGTGTTTTTCTATTGGTCCATCGTGCACCTCCATATTGCATGCTATCTATTGTCGTGTGGAGGGATTTACACCCCATGTCTTCTGGGTTGCCTCCTCGTCTTGTGCGCAATCCCCTTCTTAGCGCCCACGGCAATTGTGGACCCTTTCAACACCTAAAATCCAGCACGGTAGCCAGTCCGTTGTGGTGGGGTCGTCATGTACCCTCTTGGTGGTAGCCCCCTGACCACGCAGGGATCGCACTACAGATGCCAGAGCTGTTTCCTCCCCATGCATGCCAAGGAGTATGTGCCCATCTTGTCTGGGGCACGGGGACTCCGGGCAATGGGATATCGGCCAGGTACCCGTTGCTTTGGCTGGGTGGCGCCCTTGGGGAGAGCCCTCGTTCGGAGTAGGTGGCATCTGGGCGGATGTGGCGCAATGAAGCGCAATAAATCTCAGCAAGCTGGTGGCCGCACTGCCACCAGCGTCTCTAAGCGAGGTAAAATTGAATTTGATGCTGCACAATATGATCCTCAGTCGTTCCCCTCGTTGGCTGCGCCATGGGAGGGACGCAGATCTTTTGCCAAGCAGGAGCCTTATGTACCACAATACCTTGCCTGCAGCAGAAGTGATGGTGACTCCTTTCTTTCGACAAAGCCTATGTTTTTTGTGGAACACCTGGAGGATAAGTTTGGGGAAGTGGCGGGTTTGTCTAAAATGAGGAATGGGTCCATCCTCCTCAAGACGGCCTCCCCAGCCCAGTCACGGGCGTTGCTCTTGTGTGATAAGCTGGGAGATGTCCCTGTTACCGTCACTCCCCACAGTAGCTTAAATATGGTCCAGGGGATTATTTACCATCGCGACCTCTTGTTACAGTCCGATGACGAGCTGAGAGCTGACTTGGAACGACGTGGTGTGCATTTTGTCCGTCGTGTGCACAGAGGACCCAAGACCAACAGGGTGGCCACCGGTGCCTTTATCTTGGCCTTCGAGGGTGCTGTATTGCCTGAGAAGGTCAAGGTAATGGTTTACCGTTGTGACGTCAAGCCATACGTCCCTCCCCCGATGCGGTGCTTCCAGTGCTGGAAGTTTGGGCATATGTCCTCCCGTTGCCCATCCAGTGCCACATGTCGAGATTGCGGACGCCCCTCCCATCCCGATTCTCCATGTGCGCCTCCGCCTGTCTGTGTCAACTGTGGGGAACACCACTCTCCATGCTCGCCGGACTGCCCCGTTCTTCATAAGGAGCGGAAGATTATGGAATTTAAGACCCTGGACCGGCTTACTTATCGCGAGGCAAAACTGAAATTTGAAAGGTTGCATCCTGTCCCTCTTCAAACTTCTTATGCTGCAGCTACGTTATCGTCGCCCTCGCGGGCGGCAGTTGTCGCCTCCTCTGTGCCGCCTTCAGTTGGCCCTCGGGGCCGTCCATCTCTGTCTGCCCCCCTTGTGTCTGGGGGCAAGCCTTCCTCTGTTGCCCCCTTAGCAGTTGGGGGCAAACCCCCTTCTGTCACTCCCCCCGCACATGCTTCAGGAGTGACATCTGCTCCAAAACCAGGGGGCTCGATCCCTCCCCCTCCCCCTTCTCTGCCGGCGTCGTCTCCGCCGGCGTCGTCTCTGCCGGCTCCTCTCTCGCGGAAGGGGTCCCTCGGGGCCCTCCCTTCTTCCGCTTCTTCTGCTACCCCGCCGGATGTCAGCCAGTGGCTGAAGGTTCATCCACCTGCTGGTCGTAGGGCTTCTGCGTCGTCGTCAGCCTCCGACGCTCCTTCAGAGAAACTCTCCCAGCCCTCTAAGCCAAAGGACAGACGCGAGAAGAAGGACCGGAACGTGTCCAAGAAGAAGGACGCTCCGGCAGTTTCAGTACCGCCTGCTGTCAATAGCTCTGGCTCTGGGGATGCGGTGGAGATCCTCGCCTCTGCCGCGGATCTCGCCCTCACGGAACCCTCGGGGACGTCTCCTATGGACACAGCTGACTCTCGCTCGGTGGCGGCCGTTGACTCTGCGGCGCCGTCTGCCTCTTAGTGGACTTAACGCCCTCCCAGTCCCTTCCTGCTTCCATTCTCCAGTGGAATTGCGGCGGTTATTTCCGCCACCTGCCTGAGCTCCGGATGCTTTTGAGTGTTTCCCCTGTTCTGTGCATTGCTCTTCAGGAAACTTGGTTTCCAGCAATGCGGACCCCTGCCCTTCGCGGTTATCGGGGATACTATAAGAACCGCGCTGACTGTCAACGAGCTTCAGGTGGAGTTTGCCTCTTTGTTCACCACTCTGTCTGTAGCTCACCAGTACCCCTTCTGACGCCTTTAGAGGCAGTCGCTGTCAGGATTGAGCTCTCGCCGGCTATTACTGTTTGCTCTGTTTACATTCCTCCGTATGGGCAACTCCCCCGACATGTCTTGGCTGCGCTGCTGGCTCAACTCCCGCCGCCATTGCTGCTTCTGGGCGATTTCAATGCCCACAACCCTCTATGGGGTGGGACTGTCTCCGATGACCGTGGTCGCGCTGTGGAGCATGTGTTGGCTCAGCTCGACCTTAGCCTATTGAACACCGGTGCTCCCACGCATTTCAGTGTGGCCCATGGCTCGTTCTCGGCCATCGATCTCTCTCTTTGCAGCCCCGGACTTCTCCCATCCCTTCACTGGAGAGTGCATCCTGACCTGTGTGGTAGTGACCATTTTCCCATCTATTTGTCACTGCCCCAGTGTCATTCTGCTGGTCGCCTGCCCCGCTGGGCTCTCAACAGGGCTGACTGGCCGGCTTTTACTTCCGCTGCCACCATTGCTTCTCTCCCACAGGGTGACATTGACGAGGTGGTCCGTGTCTTGACCTCGTCAATTATTTCTGCGGCCGAGACTGTCATCCCTCGCTCTTCTGGACTCCCTCGGAGGAAGTCTGTCCCCTGGTGGTCGCCGGAGATTGCTGAGGCTATTCGCGACCGTAGGCGGGCTCTCCAGCGTCATAAGCGGCACCCGTCTCTGGAGACCCTCATCGCCTTTAAGAAGCTCCGTGCCTTGGCCCGTCGTCTTATTGCACGGCGTAAGCAGGAATGCTGGGAGAGGTACATTTCATCCTTGGGCTCCCGTGTCTCCCCGTCGCTCGTGTGGTCCCGCATCCGGCGGATTTATGGATACCAGACCCCTATGGGTGTCCCTGGAATCTCCCTGGATGGCGCTGTCTGCACGGACGCCGCCACCATTGCTGACCACCTTGCCACGCAATTTGCTACGAGCTCTGCGACTGCAACTTACCCTCCTGCCTTTCGCTCTCTAAAGGAGCGCGCCGAGCGGACGCCGTTATCGTTCCACACACGTCGTTCTGAAAAATACAATGCTCCTTTCAGCGAGAGGGAATTCCTCGCTGCCCTCGCCAATTGCCCTGATACAGCGCCAGGACCGGACTGCATCCACGCGCAGATGCTGAAGCATCTCTCCAGGGACTGCCAGAGACACATCCTCACCATCTTTAACCGCATTTGGAGCGAGGGCGTGTTCCCGTCGCAATGGCGAGAGGGTGTTATCGTTCCCATCTTGAAGCCCGGTGCGGACCCTCTGGCGGTGGACGGCTATCGCCCCATTACACTAACCAACGTTTTGTGCAAATTGCTCGAACGTATGGTGGGGCGGCGTTTGTGTTGGGTCCTTGAGTCGCGCGGTCTCCTCGCTCCATCCCAGGGTGGCTTCCGTCAGGGCCGGTCTGCTGCGGACAATTTGGTGCGGCTGGAATCTACTATCCGTACGGCCTTTTCCCGCCGTCAGCATCTCGTTGCTGTATTTTTTGATCTGCGGAAGGCATATGACACAACATGGAGGCATCACATCCTTGCTACGTTGCGCGAGTGGGGTCTTCGTGGTCAGCTTCCAGCTTTTCTTCAAAACTTTTTATTGCGCCGCTCTTTCCGGGTGCAAGTCGGTGCCGCCTCTAGTTCATCTTATATACAGGAAAATGGGGTCCCGCAGGGCTCGGTATTGAGCGTTTCCTTATTTCTAGTGGCCATTAATGGTCTGGCTGCAGCTGTGGGGTCGTCGGTGTCTCCTTCTTTGTATGCCGACGACTTCTGCATCTCATTTAGCTCAACGACTACGGGAGTCGCCGAACGCAGGCTGCAAGCAGCCGTTCGCAAGGCGGCATCATGGGCTCTGACTCATGGATTTCAGTTCTCTGCGGCCAAGACTCGAGTTATGCACTTCTGCAGGCGTCGGACGGTCCACCCTCATCCGGAACTTTACCTCGACGGTCACCTACTTGAAGTGGTGGACACTAGCCGCTTCTTAGGACTCGTCTTTGATGCCCGGCTCACATGGGTTCCTCATATTACTCAGCTGAAGCAAAAGTGCTGGCAGCACCTCAACGCCCTCCGCTGCCTGAGCCATGCGTCTTGGGGTGCAGATCGCAGCACGCTGTTGCGATTGTACAGAGCCCTTGTGCAGTCCAGGCTTGATTATGGGAGCCTGGCCTATGGGTCTGCATCGCCCTCAGTGTTGACGTTGTTGGACCCCATACACCACTGTGGGGTTCGGCTTGCAACTGGTGCTTTCCGTACGAGCCCCGTGGATAGTCTGCTGGTGGAGGCCGGGGTTCCCCCGCTGCGGATTCGCCGCCACCGACTGCTCGCCGACTATGCTGTCCATGTGCATTGCTCACCGGGCCATCCCAATCATCGCCTGCTTTTCCCTGCCAGGGTCCTCCCTCTGCCCGACCGGCGACCTAGGTCTGGGCTTTCCATTGCTGTCCGTGTCCAGTCCCTGCTGTCGGAACTGGGGTCGTTCCCTCTTCTGCCGCCCTTCCGGGCCTGTGCACCCACGCCTCCCTGGTGTATGACCCGTCCGTCCGTCCGCCTGGACTTGGCACGGGAACCCAAGGACTCGGTTCCGCATGTGGCCCTCCGTCACCGTTTTCTTGCGCTCGTCGCCTCGTTTTCAGGCTGTGAGCCTGTCTACACTGATGGTTCCCTGGTGGATGGTCGTCCTGCCTACGCTTTTGCTCACGCTGCCCATGTTGAACAGCGCTCCTTGCCGGCTGGCTGCAGTATTTTTACTGCAGAGCTGGTGGCCATATTGCGCGCTCTTGAGCATATGCGTTCCTGCTCAGGTACGTCCATCGTCATCTGCAGTGACTCCCTGAGCAGCCTCCAGGCTATCGACCGCTGCTATACCTCTTGTCCTCTGGTATCCTTTATTCAGGAGTCTGTTTTTGCCATTACCCGCTCTGGTCGTTCGGTGGTCTTTGTTTGGACGCCAGGTCACGTTGGCATCCCGGGGAATGAACGTGTCGACAGGCTGGCCAAAGGGGCGGTCGACGCCCCCACTTTGGCGATCGGCCTCCCGGCTCGTGATTTGCAGCTGGCGTTGCGCCGTAAGGTGCTTCAGATGTGGCGTGACGAGTGGCGTAGCCTGACTTCTCCGAATAAACTGCGGGCTGTCAAGGAGACGACCGATGTGTGGCAGTCCTCCCTGCGGGCTTCTCGCAGGGACTCTGTCATCCTGTGTCGGCTCCGCATCGGCCATACCTACCTGACACACGGACATCTTTTGCGTCAGGAGGATCCCCCCCTGTGTCAGTGTGGGTCCCGGTTGACGGTCGCCCACATTTTGTTGGAGTGTCCCTGCCTGCGCATCCTCCGGCAGACTTTTAATCTCCCGGGCACGTTGCCTTTGGTTTTATGCGACGATGCCTCCATGGCTGACGACGTTTTAAATTTTATCCGTGGTAGTCCTTTTTATGGTTCCATTTAGGGGGGACCTGTCCCTTTCCCTTTCTGTGTATCTTGTCCTCGAGTGTCTCATTGGTTGCAGATTTTAATGTGTGTATTCGGATGGTTGACTCTTTCCCAATTTTTGTACCCATGGTCAGTCAACCAGTCTCCGACCCTCTTATTTTCTTCCGTTTCTTTCTGTCCAGTGTTCGTCTGTACTCTTCTTGTCTCTAGTGTTCGCTGACACATTGGTGTTCTTTCAGTGACTGGGGGGAGGGGCGTCTCCTCCCCCCTTGGGGTTTTACCTGTTCCGTAAATTTTGTTTCGCCGGTTTTTTTGGAATGGGGGACTGATGACCTTAGCTGTTTAGTCCCCCCTTAAACATCCCAACAACAACAACAACACGGCTTAAAGTTTACCAATAGCTTCAGTAAACAATCATAATTCTTTTTATGTTGCTGAGGTAGAAGTGCACCTACGCACATATCCAAACTTGATGCTATCGTTACAGCTTGAGGAGCAGTAACAATTACATACATAATCTTGGCTTGTGCAATCATCTGCAGTTGCTTTACGTACTGTGGGAGGGAGCGGAAAGTAACAGAAGACATAACACTTTCACTGTTTTTTTTTGTACGATCCTCTCCTTAAAACAATCAATTTTATTTTTATTTTCAGAGTAAAAATACCTATTCTCAGATGTGAAAGAACTAGCAGAAATGCAGATGGAGCTGCTTCAAAAATAACATGATGAGAACCAGAGAAAGGAGGAAGAACAGTATCAGTTAAAAATGGCATTGTGTTCAAAATAAGATTTATAAAAGACTGTATCTTCTGCATTTGTTCATTGTTACACACATCATTTTACTAATCCCGCTGGCTGTCTAAGTATCACTATCAGTGAACTCTCCAATGGAAAGAAAGATATCACCAGAGGCAAAGTATTTTAGCGTCAATAACAGCTGATTAATTGTTATTTCTGACAGAAAGAAAAGGATTACATGTGACGATCTGGGCATTACAGGTAAACTATCGTTATGTGACATTTCACTAATTTTACAGGAGAACACAAAGAACCTGCTGCAGCTCGGATCCGCTCCCTGTAAAGTAAGTCAAATACACAATTATTAACAGCCGTGTCTCTTATATCCTTTTCCACTAGTCTCTATGTGCACTTTGTCTTTATTATAACCACTTACTATTGATTACTGCTGGGTTCTGCTTGCACAATCATACAATCACGTTGCTGAATATATACAGACGATAGTTTACCACTAACAAGATACGACTTAAACAAGCCGCAGACGGGAAAAACCTCAAAATCGTCATTTTAGCACTTACGATAGTTTGCTTCTAACGTTCAGAATTTGGGTGATAGTTCAAAAGAAATTAAAAATACTGCTTTACAGCCACTCCCTCTAAATGTTACGATTATGTGTATTCAATAACTAAAGATTCCTGTAAGCTGAATGCCAAGTGTCATTGCTGTTATAGCAAAGAACTTTTATTTTATGATATATGCTGATGTCCTTATTTGGATAGTACTAATAATTAAGAAATACATCTGTATTCAATTTCTGAAGAACTCTCACCTTCCACATTTTTTCTTTTTTTCAAATAAAAGGAAAAAGAAACTTAGCTTAAGTAAATACAAATACCTTACATGTTCATGGGAACAATGCTTAATGGGAGATGATTCTGTTGTTCTGAAGCATTAATCGTCTTATGGGAAAATTAACATGGGGAGTAGAAGGGGCATTTTCTGACACATAAAAGACAAAATAGCTCACTAAGTCAACAACTGTGGCTCCAATATTTTCACTAAAAGACAGTAAGTTGTTCTGACACTGCTGTACTGCTCACATATGCATCATTCCCAATGGAAGATAGCGTGTAACAATTTTTTTTTTTATCAAGTAGGAACACTAGTGCTCTATTAAAAGTTTTGCTACATGAAAAATCAAATACCAAAAAAGCTGTTAATATGAATTGTACCCAAGACAGGCGCGGTTTCTCAATTTGATTACGTCTATTTTGTCGATGTCTGCTAAATAACGAAATAGATCTTTGTAGTATTGCAGCAATTGCAACACACGCCAAATAAGCGACACTGTTTTGGCACAAATGGTCACTTTTATGTACCTCATCTACATAAATAACGCGACAGAATATAATATACGAAGTAACATTACAATAAGCAGAAAGGTTTATGTTAGGAAATAATTTCACACTTCATTCATACGCCCCAGTTTCTCAAGCAAGAGATAGAATAGTAGTACGAAATTTTTATATGGATTTGAAATCGTCATGTTCTTCTATATAATTTGTGTAATGTTCCGTTTCTACACCTTCCTCATTCTAACAAGCAATCTTGTCAACAGTTCTGTAGCTATTCCTTCAATTGTCGAAACTTATTCTCCGGTTAACTTTACTAACTCTACTAGAATGACTGGTTCAGTTATCCCCTGTTTACTCTCGGTTTACGCGTTATTACATCTTCGTACAATGCGTTTTCCGTGCTACTCCGAGAACAGAACTTAAGCGGTTCCTAACCGGGCACTGTACAACTGGCCCTTAGTGGAGTAGCGTTCTGGCGAAAACTTTCTGCCAAAATTTCATTTCCTTGGATACACTGAGAAGATTATCTATTATCTTTCTTACCTACTATTACTGTTAGATGTTTGTTTCCACTCTGGTAGCTTGAATCTATGGATTTCGCGATTAATTAGAACAACGCTGCTCATTCGCACACCTAATCAGTCGTATTTTAAACAGCGATTGACATTAACCCGTTCGGGTTTATTGAGCTCAGATTGCATAGACCTGTCCCCTTTTGTCTGCGGGAAAGTTTTTTATCTCTAGATGCAGCGGGGATTCCCCCGGCAGAGATATTACGAACACTATATACGCATTCAAAAATCAACTCATTATTCGTACAGAAATCATCTTAGAATGCGTTCAAAAATGTTCAAAAACCAACTTGGATGCGTCTCAAAATCATTTGAATAATCGATAGACCAACGTGCGCCGGATGCTAGGCGCTTTATGAAACAAGGTTCTTTTCTTCAAGAAAATGTATTTGGCGCCCTCTGAAATTGCCCCCGGAGCAGATACCCCGATTTGTCCCCTTCCCCAACGCCTCCCTAGATCCGGGCCTGCACAGAAGATTTCGTGATGGATGGATAGGTAGAGGTGAACCAGTTCCTTAGTCTCCATGTTCTTCGACCCAAACCCACTAGACTATTATTTATGGGAGCATTTGAAAGCTCCTGTGTACGAAATTCCGGAACAAGATGAACATTCTTCGTGCCCGTATTGTAGAAAGCTGTAAAACAATACGCAACTCTGCAGCGATAAACCACGGCATCAAGGATTCAGTGCAACGGCGGGTTGATGTATCCTTGCTAACGGAGGGAAGTTTGAACGTTTCATTTAGGACTGTGTTTCATTCTGTAAACAAGAAGGTATGTTGAAAATTTCATGTTTAAAAATATTTTACGTAATGCTGGTACGTCCTGTTTCTGTGTGTTTCCCGTGATTAATGTGATTAATGAAGAGAAGTAGAAAATAAGTTCTAGCAGGAATATAAGCGTTTCCCGACCCATGTCCATACAACGTATTTTTTTCCTCTGCGTGTCAGGAATGCTTCCTGAAAGTTAGACCTTACCTTCTTCTTAGACACTATACGAACAGGTTTTAGCAGCTGTAAATTTGTGTATCGATGGCCTTGCAGAATTGCACTTCAGGGATCGAATCTGCTCACAACCTAAACGTCGGAGAAAGTTTGTGGTGGCGAAACAGGGATCATTTGTAAGGTAGCGAATCCGAGAACTTTTCTCCTTGCTCTGGTACATCCATTCATACTGGACTATACACCAGTAACAGCCGCGCGGAGTGGCCGTGTGGTTAGAGGCGTCATGTCACGGAGTGCACGGCTCCTCTTACTGGAGGTTCGAGTCCTCCCTCGGCCATGGATGTGTGTGTGTTGTTCTTGGCATAATTTAGTTTAAGTAGTGTGTAAGTCTAGGCACCGAAGACGTCAACAGTTTGGTTTCTTAGGAATTCACACATTTGAACATGTTGAACACCAGCAAACGATAAAGCTATCGTCCACCCGGAGGTCAGTTTGAACACCTTACCGGTTTACTGTCTCCTATTTGAAATGGTGTGTCCTGCCTCCCTCCGTTCTTTGAACTGACTTACGTAGCCAATTATAGAGGTATATTCCAAACTACGGAACAACTCGACATTTTCCACATTAAAAAATAATTGCTAGAGCGGAAAAAAGTGATACGAGATAGCTGTATCAATTAATGAGCAGCCACTTAACAACACTTCATTCAAATCAGTACAAAGATATTCAGTTCTGGTATAATCTCAGTAATACCATGAATGTTATATAATGCCCCGTTATATTCTTTTGAAACTGATCTACGACAAGGTTTAATATTCGATTGAAAAATCTTTATGACACAACCGTTTTCATTTGTCGAAGCCTGATACAATTATTGGCCTTCAACAAATTCCTAGGAAAATTGACTTCGCTGTTGTAAGGGCCATTTGTACTATAATATACAAGCAAGCGATTAATCCATGGCACACGATGTTCAAAAATCGTTAGTGATTCGCTTTACTTTATGAGTTACAGAATCTCGTTCAAGTAGAGTGCGGTGCACCCGCTGAAACGGGACAGCTTTTACCGAGACGAGATTACTAGCCGCTGGCGCCCGATCTGTGGAAGCCTCGAGAAATCACCAAGGAGGAAATGTGTGACGTTCACGATTCCGATCAGCGGCGTAAAAATATACACTCCTGGAAATTGAAATAAGAACACCGTGAATTCATTGTCCCAGGAAGGGGAAACTTTATTGACACATTCCTGGGGTCAGATACATCACATGATCACACTGACAGAACCACAGGCACATAGACACAGGCAACAGAGCATGCACAATCTCGGCACTAGTACAGTGTATATCCACCTTTCGCAGCAATGCAGGCTGCTATTCTCCCATGGAGACGATCGTAGAGATGCTGGATGTAGTCCTGTGGAACGGCTTGCCATGCCATTTCCACCTGTCGCCTCAGTTGGACCAGCGTTCGTGCTGGACGTGCAGACCGCGTGAGACGACGCTTCATCCAGTCCCAAACATGCTCAATGGGGGACAGATCCGGAGATCTTGCTGGCCAGGGTAGTAGACTTACACCTTCTAGAGCACGTTGGGTGGCACGGGATACATGCGGACGTGCATTGTTCTGTTGGAACAGAAAGTTCCCTTGCCGGTCTAGGAATGGTAGAACGATGGGTTCGATGACGGTTTCGATGTACCGTGCACTATTCAGTGTCCCCTCGACGATCACCAGAGGTGTACGGCCAGTGTAGGAGATCGCTCCCCACACCATGATGCCGGGTGTTGGCCCTGTGTGCCTCGGTCGTATGCAGTCCTGATTGTGGCGCTCACCTGCACGGCGCCAAACACGCATACGACCATCATTGGCACCAAGGCAGAAGCGACTCTCATCGCTGAAGACGACACGTCTCCATTCGTCCGTCCATTCACGCCTGTCTCGACACCACTGGAGGCGGGCTGCACGATGTTGGGGCGTGAGCGGAAGACGGCCTAACGGTGTGCGGGACCGTAGCCCAGCTTCATGGAGACGGTTGCGAATGGTCCTCGCCGATACCCCAGGAGCAACAGTGTCCCTAATTTGCTGGGAAGTGGCGGTGCGGTCCCCTACGGCACTGCGTAGGATCCTACGGTCTTGGCGTGCATCCGTGCGTCGCTGCGGTCCGGTCCCAGGTCGACCGGCACGTGCACCTTCCGCCGACCACTGGCGACAACATCGATGTACTGTGGAGACCTCACGCCCCACGTGTTGAGCAATTCGGCGGTACGTCCACCCGGCCTCCCGCATGCCCACTATACGCCCTCGCTCAAAATCCGTCAACTGCACATACGGTTCACGTCCACGCTGTCGCGGCATGCCACCAGTGTTAAAGACTGCGATGGAGCACCGTATGCCACGGCAAACTGGCTGACACTGACGGCGGCGGTGCACAAATGCTGCGCAGCTAGCGCCATTCGACGGCCAACACCGCGGTTCCTGGTGTGTCCGCTGTGCCGTGCGTGTGATCATTGCTTGTACAGCCCTCTCGCAGTGTCCGGAGCAAGTATGGTGGGTCTGACACACCGGTGTCAATGTGTTCTTTTTTCCATTTCCAGGAGTGTAGTTGCTTAACTGAACTTTTTGCAGAAACGATACTCACGCATTCGTGTAAAAGTTGCCCGTAAGGTGGGCGACAGTCGGATTGGAATCCCACTGCAGGCCGGGACGTCTCCAGACACGCCTTAGACGTGTGATACCATTGACTGGAGCAGAACTGTCTTCATTGATGAGTCCCGCTTTGAAATAAGTCCCTATGGCAAGCGAAGGTCTGGGATCACCCTGGACAGCGGTGGGATACCAACCTGACAATCGCCCGCCCTACGGCCCGACCAATTGGAGTGATGGTCTGCGGGTGTCATTTCTTTTCGTGGCAGGACTTGCTTAGATGTCACCTGTCACCCTTACACTACTTCGGTACGTCGACAACATTCTACTCCCCGTTTTGTAGCTCTTCATGGCAAGCCGTCCTGGCATTGGCTGCTTTGGCTAATAAGTGCGACTGTTCTTTTAATGATGCTAAAGGTGATTGCTAGTTAAATAATATTTTACGATATGAAAAGTTAGTGAGAGAAGAAGGAGAGAGGTTCCAGACTCCATTCAACGATGAACCAGACTTCAGAATAAAATACAGCCACACGTTGTGTTTAATTTCATCCCACAACGTAAGTAAGATTTCCTCGGATGCCTGCACTACCGCAACGCGCATGCGTGCAGAGCGGCAGAGTTAGCGTCATGAGGTAAAAACTGAAAAAGATGATCTTTGCACCGAATGGGTCCGAGAGGTCCCTGAAAAAGTTAAGAAATGGTTCAAACGGCTCTATGCACTATGGGACTTAACTTCTGAGGTCATCAGTCCCCTACACTTAGACCTACTTAAACTTAACTAACCTAAGGACATCATCGCACACATCCATGTGCGAGGCAGAATTCGAACCAGCGACCGTAGCAGCAGTGCGGTTCCGGCTGAAGCGCCTTAAACCGCTCGGCCACATTGGCCGGCTCCAAAACTTATCAGTGATGATCATATGAGTATGATAAACCACGGAAACTTTCTTATTCCCCGAGCACCACCTTCCAACGACAGTACATTAGCAGACAAGAATTACAGACAACATAGCCATCTAACAATATTTTCTGTTAACGAGTGAATCCAGATGTCTATATATTAGGCTCATGAAAAGACATGAGCCAGTGGCTTTAAATTTAAAACTGACCCAAGTGACAACAGAGCGAGCTCGTGACGCGCCGACCCTACACCCCAATCACTCGTGCTGAAAACAGAGAAATGGAAGCCTTGCTGACAGCGGAAGGAGTGCACGGAACGGAAATTGAAAGAAGAATGGCGCAAGTGTACGCAGAGCACTGAATGTCAGTTGTAATTCCGACGCTTAATCCGACCCCTGGGGCAATAGTTGTCTCCGTAGCTCGCCGGGATTCAATAGCGAGGGCATCCATCCGCTGGAGAAAGGTATAGGTTATGCGGTGTGGCGTTTTAGATCGTGCATCATCGGTCAACGACGTCCATCCTTCTTTGAATGGCTTGTGTTACGTCTTGTCTCTTGCAACGGGCATGCTGTGCTTTTCGTACACTTGTGCCATACTACGATGAACGTCCACTTCTCGCCCTCCTTCCACTCTCAGGGAACGCACTACATACGTTTGCTCTTGTTTTGAAACTTTCATATCTTTGTTAGGAGGGCCTGTATGCTCATATGGCACCAATGGTCGAAGTCGGAGCCAACGTCTTGCTGTATTAATAACCGTCCCATGATTCACGTACAGCTTTGCGCAGAGTGCATCCTTCCAAACAGATGGAAGTCGGAAGGTGGAACATCCGGGCTATAGGGTGGATGAGGAAGAACAGCCCAATGAAGTTTTGTGAGCTCCTCTTGGCTGAGCAGACTTCTATGAGGCCTTGAGTCATCATGGAGAAGGAGAAGTTCGTTTATATTTTTGTGGCGACGAGCAAGCTAAAGTCGTTTCTTCAATTTCCTGAGGGTAGCACTATACACTTCATAGTCGATGGCTGCACCATGAGAGAAGACAGCAAACAGAATAACGCTTAGAGACAGTCGCCATGACTTCACCGCCTGAGCGCGTGGCTTTGAACTACACTCATGCTCAAATTAAGGATAATGCGGATACATGGTGATACAACGCTCTGGTGGGCGGTTTGCGGCTTTAAATCACCTCGGGCTATGACCATGCAGTGCATTTGACCTGCGGTCGTCGCACGGTGGCGCTGGCAGCAGCCCTCATACGCAGAGGTGTGTTGGTGCATGTCAGAGTACGGTGCAGCGAACAAGTGTGCAGCCGTTTCCAGACGTTCTAATGGTGACTGTGTGTTGAAAATGGCTCAAATAACACATATTGATGACGTTATGAGGGGCAGAATACTAGAACGATGGGAGGCTGGTCAAACACAGCAGGTCACAGCATGGGCTCTCCGTGTTCCACAAAATGTGATCTCAAGATTATGGCAACGGTCCCAGCAGACAGGAAACGTGTCCAGGGGCTACTGTACGGGGCGTCCACACTGTACAACACAATAAAAAGACCGATATCTCACCATCAGTGGCCGCAGACGGCCACGGAGTACTGCAGGCAGCCTTGCTCGGGACCTTACCGCAGCCATTGGAACAGTTGTCTCCAGACACACAGTCTACAGACGACTGAACAGACATGGTTTATTCGCCCGGAGACCTGCAAGTTGCATTCCACTGACCCCTGGTCACAGGAGAGCCCGTAAAGCCCGGTGTCAAGTACACAGTACATGGTCATTGGAATAGTGGTCCTAGGTTATGCTCACGGATGAGCCCAGGTGATTCTCGCCGGATTTTCGTCTGGCGTGAACCAGGAACCTAATACCAACCCCTTAATGTCCTTGAAAGGGACCTGTATGGAGATCGTGGTTTGATGGTGTGGGCTGGAATTATGATTGGTACAATTACACCCCTGCATGTCTTTCACAGAGGAACTGTAACAGGTCAGATGTATCGGGACGTCATTTTGCACCAGTATGCCCGCCTTTTCAGGGGTGCAGTGGGTCCCACCTTCCTCTTGATGGATGATAACGCACGACCCCACTGAGCTACCATCGTGGGGGAGTATCTTGAAACAGAAGGTATCAGGTGAATGGAGTGGCCTGCCTGTTCTCCAGACCTAAACCCCATCGAGCACGTCTGTGATGCTCTCGGTCGACGTATCGCTGCACGTCTTCAAACCCCCTACGACACTTCAGGAGCTCCGACAGGCACTGGTGCAAGAATGGTAGACTATACCCCAGCAGCTGCTCGACCACCTGATGCAGAATATGCCAACCTGTTGTGCGGCCTGTGTACGTGTGCATGGTGATCACATCCCATATTGACGTTGGGGTACATGTGCAGGAAACAGTGGCGTTTTGTAGCACATGTGCTTCGGGACGGTTTTCTCAACTTATCACCAATACCGTGGACTTATAGATCTGTGCCGTGTGTGTTCCCTATGTACCTATGCAATTAGCGCCAGTTTTATGTAGTATCACGTTGTGTGGCACGACATTCTGCAATTATCCTTAATTTATGAGCGTGAGTGTACTTCTTTGGGCGAGGGGTTGTGTGGCACCACTTCGGGATTGCCATTTTTTTCCGGTTCGAGGTGATGAACCCAAGTTTCATCGTCTGTGACGATGTTCGGCAAAAAACCGGCACGATCAGCCTCGTAACGAGCAAGCAACCACGCAGAGATGGGTCCTTCGTTGCTCTTTATGATCTTCTGTTAGGCGGCGAGCGACCTAGCAAGTGCACACCTGTTAGTACTCCACCTGGTGGACGAGAGTGTCAGCTCTACCAGCAGAGATGTCCAGTTGAGCAGTTGAGCAGCAAGGTATTTGTGGCCCGTCATTCACCTCGAATGGGATTGTCCGCGTGTTCCAGCATTGCAGGAGTCACATTTTCGTGTTGCCAGCCAGCACGCGGAAGATCGAACAGGTTTTCGCGACTTTGTTGCGACGATGACAGGCGTCTCGCCCAATGACTCACCGTGCTTTTGTTCTCTGTCAGGTCTCCGTAGATATTCTGCAAGCGCCTACGAATTTCAGAGATGCTTCGGTTTTCTGCACAAGAAACTCACTGACGGCCTCAGCTTGGAACGCAATTCTGTTAATACGCAGTTTTGAAGGCTACGTATTGTGCCACCACCCATCGGAACTTCATCGAACTATACAGGCGGAAGCAGGAATACTCGAAGATGTCCCAGGAAAAATTTCTCATTTTTCCAACCGAAACTCACCCAGAAAAAAATGTGTTGCCTTACTTATCGAACGTCTCTCGTATTTCAGTCCTCCGTTTTCTCTCCCTCCATCGTCCCCTTTTCTTTTGCGCTTCCTCATTTTTTCGAAAGTTTGTATTCGTGAATCGAGTCTAACCGTAAACCATTCACTTGCATTTTTGTTTTGGGCACGATACTGTTAATACTGAAACTCCTTGAAAACATGTCCGCTCTGTCAACAATAAAGTACAAGTTGCAACTCGTGGGTAATAAATATGCCACCGTCTTTTGTGCTATTGTACACGCCTAACTTGCTTTCACACAACTATAGAAGGTTTTTCTTACTCTCATTACCATATTTGCAGAACTACACCAACGAAAACAATCGCATAATAAAGAATGAGTTGTGTGACATAAAAGAAAGTTGACAGGCCTAATCCTACATCTGAAAGATGATGTCTTCTCAAACTTGTCGCCAGTGACATAAGAGTGGCACTTGTAGCGCCACTATGATGATGCAAATCAGGTTCGCTTTAAATTCAAGCTGTAACGGTCGTGAGTGCTAGTTACCTTTGAGACTGGACGTGGTGAGTTGATGTTAGTCAAGAATGCCTTTAAGGCGACAAAGATGCCTTTATCAACATCTCACTGAGTTTGAACGAGGTTGTATAATAGGGCTACGAGAAGCTGGGTGTTCCTTCTCCGGTACTGCAGGAAAACTCGGCAGGAATATAGCCACTGTACGTGACTCCTATCAGCGGTAGTCATGAGGATGTACTGTCTCTAGAAGACCGGGCTGCAGAAGCCACGAGGCACTACCGAGATGGAAGACCATCGTGTTCGGCGCATGGGTCTAGCGCACCGTACTGCATCTGCAGCAGCAGTTTGGGCAGCTCTTGACACCACAGTGACGCAACATACTTTCACAACTTGGTCAGTACCGAGCCAGACGCCCTATAGCGAGTATTTGAAAAAAGAAAAGAAAGTTCAAATGGCTCTGTGGCTCTGAGCACTATTGGACTTAACTTCTGAGGTCATCAGTCCCCTAGAATTTAGAACTACTTAAACCTAACTAACCTAAGGACATCACACACATCCATGCCCGAGGCAGGATTCGAACCTGCAAAGGTACCGACTGTAGCGTCTAGAACCGCTCGCCCACCCCGGCCGGCAGCGTGCATTCCACTGACTCCACGTTACCACCATTTGCGGCTTCACTGGTGTCAAGCGAGAACTCATTGAGGGCAGGGTGGATGTCTGTTGTGTTTTCTGATGAAAGTTGGTTCCACCTCGTTGGCCGCGTGTTGGTCAGAAGGAGATCAGTTAAGAATTTGCACCCAACCTGTCTGCGCGAGAGACACACTGGACCTACACCTGGAATTATGGTCTGGGGTGCAACTTCGTGTGACAGCATGAATTCTCTCGTGATTATCCCACGCACCCTAACTGCAGAATTGTACATCAGTTGGTGATTCAACTGGTTGTGCTGCCATTAATGAACTGCATTCCCACGTACCACAGTTGCGATCCACGTTGCATTGACTTGCTCTATCAGCAGACCTTTCTCCAATCGAGCATACACGGAACATCATCGGACGACAACTTCGCAAACAGCGTTAATCGTGCCTGTATTGACTGACCAAGTGCAACAGGCATGGAAATCTATCCCATAAACTGCCATGCGCCACCTGTACAACACAATGCATGCACGTTTGGATTCGACATTCTGGCGGGTACACAGATTATTAGCATGACAGAATTTTACATTTGCAGTGACTTATCTCTCGCTTACATTAAGGGGGTAGGACGTCAAACGGGCCGACTTCGAGAAGGAGAGGCACCACAGGACATTTTAATTTCCACTGTCTATACTTTTACAAATAAATTTATAAAACTTTGCCAGCATGACCAGGAAGGATTCAAGATTCACACTCATAGCAGTGGAAGTTCAAAAACACGAAAAAATAATATTTTTTAAATGTGAAATTTCATGATTTTTTTTCACTTACTGTTGGCTGCATTTGTTGCTAGAGGTACACTTTTCTTCGTAAGTAAGAGAGATTCTTCGATGAATTTTACACAGCTTATATTAACCATACTAACAGGTGTATAAAACTCTAGAATTTATTTAATCTATGGAAAAATAAATGGGCTGTTACGTTTTAAACTTAGTGTTTAGAGAAAACTCGAATTTTATAGTTAAGTATCTCATTTTTTACCACAGTTTTTAACAGATTTGGGAAATTCTAGAGTTTCATACACCTGTAAGTATGGTTTGTATGCTGTGCAAAATTCATCGAAGAATCTCTCTTACTTATGAAGAAAAGTGTACCTACAGCAAAAAATGCAGCCAATACCAAGTGAAAAAATAATGAAATTTTACATGTAAAAAATTTGTTTTGTTATATTTTTGAAGTTCCGCTGCTGCGAGTGTGAATTCTGAATCCTTCCTGGTCATGCTGACAAAGTTTTATGAATTTACTTGTAAAAGTATAGACAGTGGAAATTAAAATGTCCTGTGGTGTCTCTCCTGCTCCAGGTCGTCCCGTTTGACGTCCTACCCCCCTTAATGAACGACATTCCCATGTACCTCTGTTGCGACCCAGCATGCTCTGCACAGTGTCGACATGTTCCATTGACCTGCTCGATCACCAGACTTTTCTCCAATCGAGCATACATGAAACATCATCGGACGACAACCTTAGCGTCATCCACAAACAGCATTAATCGTCCCTGTGTTGACTGACCAAGTGGAACTCTATCCCATAAACTGCCATGCGCCACCTGTACAACACAATGCATGCACGTTTGGATTCGACATTCTGGCGGGTACACCGATTATTAATACAACAGAATTTTACATTTGCAGTGGCTTATCTCGCGCTTACCTGTGATTTTTCAATGTTAATCACCTAAACATCTTATCACGATAAACGTATTCCCGAAAGTTCTTACTCTACAGTATTAATTTTTTGATGTTGCGATTTTTTTTTTTCGTCAGTATATTAACGTCTGGAATGTCGTCACAATTAAGGGAACAAAGAACACGAAAAGTTTAACAATAAGTTATTTAGTATGCTGACGTCGATGTCTGTAGTCGGAGGATAGCGCGATCCGTAAGCGTTGACGTGGGTGGTGGGTGGAGAGAAATTGTGAAGCAAGTGCAAAAATTAGCAACGGCGGCGTTGATGCACGTCGTGAGTGGCGGGGGCGGCTGCGGCCCCGCCCCCTCCGGCAGGACGGGATCTCAGCCAATGGGAGCGCGGGACGTAGGAGTGGGCACGCGTGTTATAACAGCGCGGGGCGCGCCGCGGCGGCCACCACAGTCGGCGGCGGCAGCAGGCGGGCGCAGCGCGGACGGCTCAGCACACGGCGGCTGCCACTCCAACAGGTACGGCAGCTGCGGCCGGTAGCCGCTAGCTACAGCAGTACTCCCTGGTCGGCTGCAGGCTGCCCGCTTTGCTTCGCGGGTAGCGTTGCTATCTCGATTGGACTCGTACATAGGTGTAGCTACCAAATGTCTCATTACTGTGTGTATCCTCTCCAAACTGTGTTCCTCTCTACCTCTGGGATTATACTTAAAACATGCTGCGTTCTTCAGAAGTTGTCTGCCTGTCTGGTATCCTACACCTGTTCTACACGCTACATTACAAACTAATCTCTTCTGCTTTTTATAATATTTTTGCGACGAGACCACAAGAGTATATCACAATGACGTAACCAATTTTTTCCAGCCAGACGTCATTTTCAGTCTCTCAACTAATAAAAAGAGGAGACGAAGAAACATTACAAACTCTACAAAATCTGCTGTATAACGATGTAATGATAAAAAGGTATTAAGTTATACCTAAAGACACATGTTGCAAACTGTTTCCCTTCAGTTGTCAGCGATACTAAAGGCAACAGTAGTTAAATGTCGAGGTTTTGCAAGCGGTGTAAAACACTCTCTTCCGTGTGTTCACGGTATGAAGATGACCACTGGCTGGTCGAAATTGGTTAAGGCATTGTGGAACGCTCTCTTACGTACCTGTGTAGTAAAAAGTACATATAAAAATAAAAGAACGTAATCAACCAATTGTTTACTCTCCAAGCACAATTTGTCATTTTTTCAAATTTTATGACTTGTTTCTAATTTTTGGAACTTATCTCTCGTTCATTTCTGTCGCGCATTTCAGAAAATTGACGCCAATCTCCTCTTACGCTTCCTACACCTCTTATATGTGCCTGTTTATATACTATATGCGTACTTCCTACACATCTCCCACCGGTCAGTTTATATGCTATCGATTGTGTACTTTTCATCCTCTGTGTAAACGATTAGAATATAATTCATGATCTGCATTGTATAAGTTTCACGTTAGATATAGAATACAAATAGAAAATAGTATGTGTGACGACTATATCTTAACTATGTCAGAGCTTTCACTACAGATGTGCTCGCTATACTAAATACTAGCCAATTGTCAGTAATATATAAAGAGATCTGTCGAAGTTAATATCCTGTAGTGAAGATATGTTAAACAGATGCTGAGAAGTGTGCATGTTTTATTCTATACTATAGTTTTGAACTTCCAGATTTTAAAAAGATCTGATGACAAATGTTTTTTTGTATTCATGTTTATACAACAGATGGGCAATATACAGGGCTGCACAGAAATAAAAAGTCGTTAATCCCTTCACTCATTATTTTGTTACCGCTTTTCCAGCCTAACTTGTGCTTTCGGAATAAAGTCTTATTACTCTGATCGAAGAAATATGTCACCAATAGAAGACGTACATCATCTTTCTACACAATCTTTACAGATTTGTCTCTTGTACTATACCAATATGTTAGAAGCATTGATCATCCGTGTACCGAAAAGGCGTTCATATTATCCGAAATATTTTTTTCTACTACGAGAAACAGTAGGTCCAAACAAATATGAATCAACAGAAGAAGCTTTTATGGGGAAAGCACGAAATATTTTTTTTTATCGAATGAGAGTGTATCTCATATAGCAGACAGAGCGCCCTAATCCATGACACCTTTTATACTTGATTTACTGATTCCCTATAAGCAGAACTCCCAAACCACTGTGAAAATCCGATGTAAATGTACTTCAGTATATATCAGTTCCATAATTTTTATCTGTTAGAAGTCGGTGTGGACACTTTTAGTAAAATACAGTTTTTGTACTATTATATAACTCTTTTATGCGAAAAGTAATGCAGCTGCTTGTGCAAAACAATAATTTTTACTTTATTTGCTATGTAGAAAACTAATTAAATTTTTTGTCAGAATAGTCTTAATTTTGCATGGTACCTTTCATCCCTAAAAGGCACGTTCCACTATGCGAAGGAAGATATTAACGATCTCATTTCCGGTTACATTATTTGAAAAATGCTTAATGCTCTACAGTCACAAAAGAACTGATACACTCTCATCATCGTTCGCAACATTAGTCACGCACTTGGTACTTGATTCCTTATCTCTTATTTTATACCCTGTATCTATGAATGTTACACAAAATAATGGCAAATTTAAAACGCAGACTAGCAGTCGAGGCGGCATTAAGAACCACGGTCTCCACTGTAAAGAACATTAATCAAGAAGAAGGAGGCAGGTACGATTAAGTCTTAAACGAAGCAAACTATGCCACACCACCTTTCAGATATGCCAAATACTTCATTACTTGATTTACAAACTAACTTAAAGACTGCCTCTGTGGCCTAGTGGTTAACATCTCTGATTACTATTGTGGAAGCCGCGGGTTCGATTAGTGGTGACCATTTCCGATCCGTGAGGTGCGCTCAGCATTACGAGGTTAAATGAAAAAAAGTAATAGTTGTGAATTGACGTCGTACCACAATGATTTGCAGAACTCATTCATTCACACATTACGAAGGAGAGCTATTAGTGATGAGAAACAGGTCAAGTTCTGCAATAACAGACAGGAAAAGCTACTGTAGGCTACTTCTGTAAAGTACAATAACAACAAATTATGAGTACTGGTAATTTACTCACACTGATAATTGCGAGAATTACTTCTAGAACACTGGTACGTGTATATGGTTATGAGGAGAGTAACAACCATTCTGAAAAAAATGGTCCCTGCTCCTTCTCCAAGAACATTCAGCCGGTGTCTTTATCTCATACTTCAAACCAAGTATTCATTTAACTTTGCAGAACACTGAAGACTGTTCACGTAGTGACAAGGTCAAGATCTTTTTAATAAGAACTTCAGAGTTAAGCGAAATTTACATTCGTTAATATAAGTATTCTTGCGTCGCAGTGGCCGAGCGGTTCTAGGCGCTTCAGTCTGGAACCGCGCGACCGCTACGGTATGATGTGCTTAGGTTAGTTAGGTTTAAGTAGTTCTAAGTTCTAGGGGACTGATGACTTCAGATGTTAAGTCCCATAGTGCTCAGAGCCATTTGAACCGATAGAAATATTCTTTTGCTTTGTTTTTGAATATCTGGGGATTTTTCGATTTCCTGCCTGATGCTTACCGGCATGTACGCAGGGTCACCCACGACATTAAATATTTTAAGACAGGACCATCGTGGTGCGACAATTTCTGATACTATTTTCCTTCTTTCAAAAAAAGAACGTGATCTTTCACATTTAGTTTGCATCCCAACGCTCAAATTGCTCGTTAGCACAATCCTCTGTTCTAAGTTTCTGAGTCTCTACGCGTAGAGAGTACAGCAATGCGCAAAGCGATGAATGGTGCCATACCTGTGAAGCGACCTCTCCCGCGCCTCGGGCTCGTCTTACTGACTGGACGAGCGCACTGCGGGTCTGCCTACCACGCGGGGGCACGCAGACGCCGTACACTTGGTAAAGCGACACGCTATGGGTCTTCTCTCTCGCTCTTTCCTAACTCTTGTTCTTCTGTACGTTTACAGTAGCCTAATTCTACACCAGTAGCATACAAGCTGCTCATGTACATCAGTGCTGCGCAATCTTTACATTTTCATTTACAATGAGACCGAGAATAGCCGGCCGGAGCGGTCGTGCGGTTCTGGGCGCTACAGTATGGAGCCGAGCTACCGCTACGGTCGAAGGTTCGAATCCTGCCTCGGGCATGGATGTGTGTGAAGTCCTTAGGTTAGTTAGGTTTCATTAGTTCTAAGTTCTAGGCGACTGATGACCTCAGACGTTGAGTCGCATAGTACTCAGAGCCATTTGACCATTTTTTGGACCGAGAATAAAGAAGTTGGTACGGAAAGGCAAGACAGACTGGGAGAAATGAGTAGACACTATTTCCATGTGAGCAGACAGATAGCGGCAGCGGATGCTAAGAACGAAACTGACACAAAGACAGCACTATATCTTAGAAAATTTTAAAGTATAGGCCAACAACTAATAAATGTAACAGAAATTTTTCCGTTTGTATTGATTGTAGTTGCCATCCTCCACTTCGTATTTTTATTTCTACAGATGTTACAGCATCAACATTTTGTGTCTGACGTCTGTTGCAGCAATACGCAGGTTGTAAAAGGATGTTCTAGTGGCAAGTTCTCCAGAAATAGTAAGCACAAGTTTTTCGACATGGTCTCCACAATCTTTAATTTCCAGTTATGGTTTACATAGTGATCTCTTTACGCGTTACACTGTTTAGAAACATGTCTACATAACGAAAAACAGGGCCACCTACAGGTCTATACACTCAAAGATGTACGGTTCTACAAACTGCACTGACTCGTGCAGGTGCGAATGACACAGTGTGCTCAAATAAAGCCTGCTCGTGTCGCGTAGTACGCTAACGTGTGAGTCTGGGAGGTAAGACAGACCTGGACAGAATCCGTGCGGCGGATTAAGGTACACCGGCGAGCCTGACTGCGATTTTTAGATGGTTTCCCACACTGAGTTAGGCAAGTGCTCGGCTGTTCCCCATATTTGCGTCTCAGAGAAATTCCACCATACACAGAACAAAGTTTACATGCTTCACAGACAACTGGCGGACGCTTCTTTCTTCCCTTGAGGGCTGTGGCATCAACTAGGACATCCGGCCACAAAGTTAAATAGTACATATAATTTGCCAAATCATGATAAAGCGAAATCCGTACTAGACATGATAAACGCCAGGAAAAAGGGCAAAGTAGAATATTATGTTTAAACCAAATCTTTATTAGCTTCACATAAATCTGAGCAGCCTATTAAAAATAAATCATGAAATGAAATATCAAGAGAATCCGAAACTCGCGGAATTTATTCTTAGATAAATGTTGACATCGTGATTATTTCTCTTGTTTCGTTACCGTTATTTACATCAATATTTATGAAAGAGGTGAAAGTAATCGTTTTGTAACATAGGTTACAATAGTTTGGTAATATTATGGCGTCGACGCAGACTGGTAAAATTACAGTATCAAATATAATTTGTTTATTCCGTACCACCGAAATACAATGAAACGAAAGGAAGGAAAAAGGAGAGTTTAAGGTCCTGCCGACAACGAGGTCATTAGAGTCGGAACACAAGCTTGAATTACAAAATGATGGGGAAGAATATCCGCCGAGCCCTTTTCAAAAGAACCTTCTCGACCTTTGCCTGGAGCGGTTTAGGGAAATCACGAAAGACTAAAAACGAGATGGCCAGACTGGGATTTGAACCATCTTCTTCCTTAACTCGAGTCGAGCGTGTTAACCATCGTGCCACCTGGCTCGGTGAAATACAAGAAGTCAAGCGAAATTGTGAAAGTAGTCGAGAAACTCTAAGCGCCTACGAACAGTTTCTGTTTACAGGACAAAACCTTTGCATACTTGGTGAACACCTACCGTCAAGTTCAAAATGGTTCAAATGGCTCTGAGCACTATGGGACTTAACATCTATGGTCATCAGTCCCCTAGAACTTAGAATTACTTAAATCTAACTAACTTAAGGACATCACACACATTCAAGCCCGAGGCACGATTCGAACCTGCGATCGTAGCGGTCACGCGGTTCCAGACTGAAGCGCCTAGAACCGCACGGCTACAAGGCCGACTACCGTCAAGTCTTCGCAACACCAGCTAGGTGTCTTATCGGTCTCTCATGTGGGAGCGACCAGATTCAGATCTACTTATTGGTAGGAGAATACCAGGACGGTTTATTAGAATAGAATATAGGCTGTTTCGTCCCTAAATGTTGAACATTTTGACCCAGAGCTCCGTCTCTAACGGCTTACGACAGGAAAGCAGCAGACCGCGCGGAATGGCCACGCGGACTGCGGCGCCATGTCGCGGATTGCGCGGCCCCTCCCGCCGGAGGTTCGAGTTCACCTTCGGCCATGGGTGCGTGTGTTGTTCTTAGTATAAGTTAGTTTAAGTTGCGTAAGTCTAGGTACCGATGACCTCAGCAGTTTGGTCCCTTAGATATTAATACACATTTGAATAGGAAAGCAGCGTCTCCTTACTCCCTCATGGAACAGCTTTTGTTTGTGGACTTTATTATTAAATTAAAAGAAAGTCTCGTAGGATACGTACGATGATTTACCGTTTAACTAACTTGTCAGTTAGCAACAATTGTTCTTTGCAGATGGAGTAACATTAAAGATAATACCTGCAGTGAATCTACTGCATAGAGACTAACGAAAATTGTTTGAGACATTTCATTTCACACAAGGAAAGTCCCCGTGATCCCATCCAGCTTTTGGTTTGCTGTGGTTACCCAAAGACACATAAGACAAATGGATTGATCGTTCATTTGTAAATGACACTACTAGTTTCGTTCGTCATACATCTCCGTCCGACCTTGTTCCCCCCCCCCCCCTCCTTTCTTTATTTCAATACATAATATAATGCATCTTAATAATTATTGTGATTACTTTTGTTATCAGATTCAGGGTAAAGAATGGCGCTCTGCCGACCACTCTTTACTCGACATCACATCAGCTGGAATTTCCAACATGCTCCGACAAAGACTGAATCTCTTGGTGCTTTTAAATACCGTCAATATGCGGCCTTCACTGAGGCGCATGTCAGAGGACCTTAACAATTTCCTCTCTCTGATATGCCACTGTATTCATTCGTAGACTCACTTGCGTGTAACGTTGTTGGGCTCTATACAGAAACTTGTATGACTACAAACAACTGGATCATCTTATATCGCCAACCTTGAGCGCTGTGTTCCTGTGTATTTGCAACTCCCATGTGATCTGACAGAATACTATTCGAATGGCAGTTCATTTCTTCAGTGGTCTCATTTTCAGTGATGTTTGCGTACAGAAAAGTCCAGCGTTTCTTGTCCCTGGTGTGAAAGTCTCGGGAGGTAAATGAAAAATATTCCTGTTCAAATGCAGCCATCAGCCGGTGACTCAGATTCACTGTTCCACTTGCGTTGGGCTGGGTAAATTCAGCTATATGGAAGTACACTTACTGTAAGGGCAAGATCATTATTGTGCTACGAGCATACTACCACTTCGACGCGGAGTATTGTGTGTTTGTTTTTTACGACTAAGAAGCGACGCAGGTGGCGCATTTCTATCATGTTGCACATGTTTGAAGGCACAGAATGATGTCACTAAATGTAAATTAAAAGAAGCAGCTAAAAAAATTTCTTGGTCAGACAACTCAACGAAACAAAGAAAAATGCATAGTGATGTACCGCTGTTGAGTCAGGCTTTGGAGTGTGATACAACGTCCAAATAGAGACGATGGTAGGGAAGCATCACCTCAAGTAGTTTTAGGGAAAAGCACGAAAAGCTTAATTCGTGTGGACGGACACAGTTATGATTCCCTCTCCTCCCGAAAGCGAGTCAAGTAATGTATCTCGTCAGTTTGTTGGATGCAATGGCAAATATTACAGTCACATTTCAAAAGCAAAGTTACTTTTAGTTAGCATTTCAAGTTCTATGGTAACTGGTATCATTAGAGACAGTTTAGTAACTCAGTTTTGATAATAAACTGAGGAGAAACACCTACTGACTTACGCATGAAAACGGAGGAGGAGGGGATTACTGTTGAACGTCCCATCGACAAAGAGGTCATTGGGGACGGAGCAAAAGCTCGGATTAGGAGAGGATGGGGATGGAAATCGGTCGTGCCCTTTAAAAGGAACCATCACGGCATTTTCCTGAAGCGATTTAGGAAATGACGTAGAACCTAAAGCAGGATGGCCGGACGCGGGTTTGAATCGTCGCCTCCTTCTCACGAATGCGAGTCCAGTGTACTAGCCACTACGTTACCTCGGTAGGTGCAATATGAAAACCGAAAGCCACTTTAAAATTTGGCTACGACAGAATTTGAAACAACTTCATAAGAAGTCGATCTATCCAAGACATATTATAATTAGTAGCAAAAAATTGATACGGGTCAAAGTGTAAACGATAAAAGCAAAAAAAGTGCCTGTAAATATGGGTTCTGAAACGAACCGTTTGCGACACTATTGAAGAAGTGTGGTTACAAGCCCCAACATAACTTAGTACCAAATGTTGTCCTAGTTAATACAAATGTACACTATTGGCCATTAAAATTGCTACACCAAGAAGAAATGCAGATGATAAACGGATATTCATTGGACAAATATATGATACTACAACTGACATGCGATTACATTTTCACGCAATTTGGGTGCATAGATCATAAGAAATCATCACCCAGAATGACCACCTTTGGCCGTAATAACAGCCTTGATAGACTGGGCGTTGAGTCAAACAGAGCTTCGATGGCATGTACAGGTACAGCTGCCCATACAGCTCCAACACGATACCACAGTTCATCAAGAGTAGTGACTGGCGTATTGTGACTAGCCAGTTGGCCGGCCACCATTGACCAATCGTTTTCAATTGGTGAGAGATCTGGAGAATGTGCTGGCCAGGACACCAGTCCAACATTTTCTGTATCCAGAAAGGCCCGCACAGGACCTGCAACATGCGGTCGAGCATTATCCTGCTGAAATGTAGTGTTTCGCAGGGATCAAATGAAGGGTAGAGCCACGGGTCGTAACACATCTGAAAGGTAACGTCCACTGTTCAAAGTGCCGTCAATGCGAACAAGAGGTGACCGAAACATGTAACCAATGGCACCACGCCCGGTGATACGCCAGTATGGCGGTGACGAATACACGCTTCCAATGTGCGTCCACCGCGATGCCGCCAAACACGGATGCGACCATCATGACGCTGTAAACGGAACCTGGAATCATCCGAAAAAACGACGTTTCGTCATTCGTGCACCCAGGTTAATCGTTGAGTACACCGTCACAGGCGCTCCTGTCTGTGATGCAGCGTCAAGGGTAACCGTAGCCATTGTCTCCGAGCTGATAGTCCATGCTGCTGCAAACGTCTTCGAACTGTTCGTGCAGATGGTAGTTGTCTTGCAAACGCCCCCACCTTTTGACTCAGGTACCGAGACGTGGCTGCACGATCCGTTACAGCCATGCGGATAAGATGCCTGTCATCTCGATTGCTAGTGATACGAGGCCGTTGGGATCCAGCACGGCGTTCCGTATTACCCTCCTGAACCAACCGATTCCATATTCTACTAACAGTCGTTGGATCTCGACCAACGGGAGCAGCAATGTCGCGATACGATAAACTGCAATCGCGATAGGCTACAATCCGACCATTGTCAAAGACGGAAACGTGATGGTACGCATTTCTCCTCCTTACACGAGGCATCACAACAACGTTTCACCAGGCAACGCCGGTCAACTGCTGTTTGTGTATGAGAAATCGGTTGGAAACTTTCCTCATGTCAGCCCGTTGTAGGTGTCACTACCGGAGCCAACCTTGTGTGAATGCCCCGAAAAGCTAATCATTTTCATAACACTGCATCTTCTTCCTGTCGGTTAAATTTCGCGTCTGTAGCACGTCATCTTCGTGGTGTGGCAATTTTAATGGCCAGTAGCGTATTTTAAATGTAAACTATTCGATTCAGTATCCTCTCAAGACTTTTCAAATTACACGCACGACCCGCGGTTGGGGACTGTAGTCCACGCATCATCAGGCACCGGTACATGTTGCTGGGTATGTAAGACATAACGTGCCGCTACGTCGAAGATGGATAGGTCGAGCAGGACCTGCACTTTAGCCTCTCAGATTGCGTGACCCAAATCCTCTGGATTTTTCTGCCTGTGTGACGTCAAAAGAAAAGTGTACAGCACTCCCGTAGTGTCGTATTTCTTGTGAATTTAGGTCGTGGGTGAAATGTCAGTCCAATTAGTAGGGGAACTAATCGAAAAGTTTTCATTCCGAATTCATTTCTATTAAGCAGGACAATATTTCGTACTAAAGTCAACGTCGGTTTGTAAAAAGCATTCACAATTGCCTCGCAACTGGCTCATTTGCGGATCCATGTTTGCGGAAATTATCTATTTCTATTATCGTTACCTTTACCCGTGTCAGCTTCAACTAATAATCGTGATAAGTCGTGTATACTGTGCTCTGTCACACACTTACAGAGGCCGAATAAACAATGTAACACATTTTTTTTAAAAATATTTCGTGATGCCTTTAGCTGCCATTCTCTTTATTTCGTGTACGATTGTACAATTTCGGTCTTAGGCCATTCTCAAGTATTTTAGGGATTATTTTTTAGTAGCAAATTATGGCATATACGTCCTTGTTCCTATGACTTCATGTTATGCTCAAAAAAATAAATTAGAGAGGTTTTATGCTATTTTAGGAAGCAGATGTTGCAAAAAAAAATCATCCATAAAAAACTTGAAAATGGCTTAAGGCCGATATTGTACAATCGTTTTTGAAATTAAGAGAATGGCAGCTGAAGGCATCACGAAATCATTTAAAAAATTCATTGTAGCTACAAATCCTCCTGATTGAAAATTACAGAATAAAAGACTTGTTCAGTTAGTGCCTGGGGCTCAAATCCTGGAAGCATTTTCCCCGTATCACAAACGGAGTTTATTCATTACCCGTCGTAATCCTCGAGAAATGTTAGAATACTGTTTGAAATTGATTTTCTGGTGTCTTATATTCATATTTGCGTACGTCTAAATTCGGATCAGGAACGCGTCATAGAACTGTAGTTCCCTTCACAATCTGTGCCGAATAGGTCCATTACAAAAGTGAGTCACTAACACAGACTGCCCTAATCCCCTGAAAGCGAGTAGGCGTTTCCGGCACGTGTGTTAACAGACCAAGTGTGTTCTCCCCATATGTACTATAGCACCGAGTGAAACCTTCAAGTACTGCACCAGACGTAAGGAAAAGTGGAATAAAACATAGAGAGGGTGGTTAATTACTCACCGCGTTTAACATACGTGACTACAGTCAGCGGGAGACGGACTGCAATTTCCCAATAACCAAATTAGCTGCCTTGCGTTTGATTGCTGACAGAGCAATCCCCTTCCGCGCTGCGTTGATTGCAATCCTATGTTATCAATCGAGTTAAGTGCCTGATTTGGCTCAAGGAGTAGAGCACAGTCCGAGATGCCTCAAAAGACCACGTGAAGCGTTATTTCCCGCAATTACGGACCTCATCGCGGAGACTCCATACACTCGCCGGTTCTGCTACGATACTGTCTACATTGTAGTTACAAAGAATAAATAATTTTTGGGGGATTGAAGGTTTTTATAACTATATTCAAAATACTGATAAATGTTAGTCGGCAGCGTAAACATCGAGAGCTGTTTGAAAAAGTCATGACTCACAATCAAGAGTTGCTGGTAAAAGTTTCTTTACTATAAGTCAGTTGCGGTCCATTTTCTAATATCAGGTAGCACAAAATATTTACAACAGCGTACAGGATGATATACAGTAGTATGAAATAGATCGTCAGTATTAAAAAAGGACCTGGGCGTGCTGAAAAGTAATGGAAAACACTTAAAGCTTTTTAAACAAAGCAAACGCTGCAACATTGTACATCTTATTCTTCATGTTTACATACTTATTTCTTGACATAGTACCCTGGTGACAAACATATTTCTCCCACAAGAGACCAGTTTGTTGATATAGTCATGCTAGAATGTTTGACTGTGTTGACGGAGCCACTACCTCACCTCTGATTGCACCGTTTTATCACTACCAAAGTGAAGTCCTAGTATGTATTCCTTAAGTTCTGGAAACAGATGAAAATCGCACAGTGCCATGTCGGGACTGTATGGAGTATCATAGTCGAGAGTGAACCCAAGGCGTGTGATTGTTGCAGATATCGCACATCTCATCTCTGGTCCTGCACTGCCATGCTGAAGGAGAGGTTGTTCCATATGTAGACGAACTCTTCCAATTCGAAACTCAATTACAGTACGCTGTTTCTCAAGAACTGACATATTGACGTTACACATCGCCATGTTACACGCTGTAGTTCGGAGCTCTCTAGCGGCAGGAGGCACGCACAAATACTAGACACTGCTCCCCTTCATGTTATATCAAGTCAAGACAACTTACCAGAGGAGGAATTATAGATTGCACAGAGCCGGCAGTATGTTGAGTGCCTCCTCCCGTATCTCAGTTGAGCACAATCACGGAAACTGCTCTATTCATGACTTTCTACTGGATCTGTTCTGGCAGTCGCTTAATGTGACTTTTGTTAGAGAAACTAGGGAAACGACAATCAGCCAGTCTGCGTAGTTGCGAGCTATCGTTGCAGCCCCATAATGTAGAGGTAGCGGTTTGACTCCTGTCTCGGGCATACAATGCCAGTGACAAATAAGGAAGTCACTGACAATAAGTAAATACAATTTTTTACATGTATATACAAAAATGGGTAAGATTTGAACCTTTATACACCAGCTGTATGGTCCTGCAGTCTAATGAAAAACAAACTAATGGCACAACTGAGTTCCGATTTCAGAGTCCAGTTCGTTCATTTGTGTGCAAAGTCACCATATTACAGGATCGAAACCGTTCAACGAAGTAACAACATTTACGCCAAAGAATATTACAAAGCTATAAATTTTACTTACGTGTGAGATAAGTGCCAGCGAGATTTAAAATTCAAACTGTCTAGAAATCTAAAAGAAACAATCACATAAAATATTTGTTACAAGATCCGTCGATTGGAAATTTATCAAACGCTGGTATCTGTCGTTCGTATGTGGAAGTTTCCAAGTCACTGTCATACCGATGCTGCGGTGACAATATTTTTTCTGCTATTCAATCATCAATTGAAGCAGATCTGGAGGTGGCGCATGGAATAAGACTTCGGAGGAGTAAAGTTCAAATTCCCGCCTGGATATCATGATTTTGAGACACTTCAGTTTTCCCGACGTAGATGATGGAAAATTAATTCGCAGGAGCACGGCCGGATTGCGGTCCCAAATGTATTCTGAGATCCGGTAGTACACCCTTGAATTAAACGTCTTACCTACATTATGTTCTCTATGATTACCCTACGACGAATACCTCGATTGTTCCCTTGCAAAGGACACTGCCGACTTCTGTTCCTATCCGAGCTCGACTTCAGCACTTACGACCTCGTTGTCGACAATCTTAAGACTGATTTTCTTATGTTGAGGGAACATAGATAAACCATTTTCTCTGGAGAAACGATTCAACGCGGGAAAAAAATGGACTTTCACTAGCCATATAAAATCCTACGTGATGTTGCAGACAGAGACATTTTACACTATCTGGCCGAAGTATCCTGACACCTATTAGTCGATATTAATATGGGATGTGGACGCCTTTTGCCTTTATTTTTTTATTAAAAATGAAACTCCTCCAGCTGTACTTGAGATTTTATCTTTGGCTACTAATTTCGACGTTGCGTCAACGCCATCTTCAGGCCCGTACACTTTGATGAAATCGATTGTGTGTGGCTCAGTAATAGAAGTCCGCAGTGGGACCAACACGTGCTCCACACGGATGGCGAGCAGTGAATTACACACAACTGATTCCATCAAAGTGTACGCGCCTGAAGATGGCGTTGACGCAACGTCGAAACTAATAGCCAAATAAACATAAAATCTCAAGTGCAGCTGGAGGAGTTTCATTTTTAATAAAAATTATACCAGATGTGTCCCACTTTCATCCACTTTAAATATCGATGTACGAAGATTTTGCCTTTATAGTTTGAACTCTGCTGATGAGGTGTCTGAATGTCTTCACGAGCGGAAACCAGAGAAAGTAGTGGCGCTGGGCGCTACAGTCTGGAGCGAAGTCGACGTTGTAACTCATCGTACAGGTGTTCCCTTGAGTTCAGGTCCACATCTGCTCAGGCCAGTACACTTCAATAATTTTACTGGCCATGAACCATCGTCTCACTTAACGCTGATTTGATGGACGATGCATTGTCGTGTTTGTACAGTCTGTGATTGTACCCGAAGTGTTCCTCTAGCGTACACAATACATAACGTTGTAAAATGTGTTCATACCTTTCCCCATTTTGCGTTTTCTTAAGCGAAATAAGGTACAAGCTAACAACGAACAACACCCCACGTCGTAACACTATTTCCTCCGTACATCAGTGTGGCACTAATGATGATGGAAGGTACGGTTTTCCAAGCATTCACCAAACGCATCAGATGATCAAAACGACTTGCAAAATGATTTAGATAAGATATCTGTATGGTGCGAAAAGTGTCAATCGACCCCGAATAAAGAAAAGTGCGAAGTTATTCACATGAGCGCTAAAAGAAATCAGCTACATTTCGATTACGCGATAAGTCACACAAATCTGAGAGCTGTAAATTCAACTAAATACTTACCGACTTCACTTACAAATAACCTAAATTGGAACCATCACATAGATAATATTGTGGGTAGAGCAAACCAAAGACTGCGATTCATTGGCAGAACACTTAGAAGGTGCATCAGGTCTACCAAAGAGACTGCTTACACTAAGCTTGTTCGCCCTATTCTGGAGTACTGCTGTGCGTTGTGGGATCCGCAAAGGTGTGACTGACGGATGACATCGAAAAAGTACAAAGAAGGGCAGCTCATTTTGTATTATCGCGAAATAGGGGAGATAGTGTCACAGGCATGATGCGTGAATTGGGGTGGCAATCATTAAAACAAAGGCGTTTCTCGTTGCGACGGGATCTTCTCATGAAATTTCAATTACCACTTTTCTCCTCCGATTGCGAAAACATTCTGTTGGCACCCACCTACATAGGGAGTAATGATCATCACGATAAAATAAGAGAAATCAGGGCTCGCACGGAAAAATTTAAGTGCTCGTTTTTCCCGCGTGCTGTTCGAGAGTGGAACGGTAGAGAGACATCATGAAGGTGGTTCATTGAACCCTCTGCCAGGCACATTATTGTGAATAGCAGAATAATCACGTAGATGTAGATGAACTTATACCACTAAACGGGTTGATATGTGGCATAGCGCGATTCATCACTACAAATTAATCGTTTCCAGTCATCCACTGACAAGTGGCGTCGCATTTAGACCATCTGAAGCGCCAATTAGTAATGACTACAGAAATATGTCATTTACGTGAAGCTGCTACAACATTATACCACACTCTTTTTAAACTACGAATGACTCTTTCCGCTGATTTGCTGCTGGTTTTTGCAACTGCTCTCCGCATTGCTCGATGGTCCCTGTCGTCAGTACATGAGACCTGCCTGGTTTTGACTTAGCTGTTGCCTTTGCATTTCCATATCACTATCTCATCGCCAACAGTCGACTTGGATAGCAGTAGAAGGGCTAGAATGTCAGTGATTGATTTGTTACTCAGGTGACATTAAATGACTGGTACACGTTCGAAGTCGCTGAGCTTTTTCTGGTGGACCTAGTCTGCTATTACTGCTTCTATAATGACAACACAGTACGCCCCGCTTCCTTTTATACCGTCTGGTACGCGTCTCGTGACATCTGCTACTCAATTCCGCATTTCACAGGGTTGTCTGAATATATATACCACTGGGGAAAACTGTTTAAGAAGCACACTGTATTCCATAATAGAAAGTTCCAAAACATCACACACATAACTGAAGATTGATAAATTCACTCTTGAAATAATCCCTAGGCTGTGACTATGCCAATTTTCAGCAAAATTATTTGTCCCGGAAGTGCTAGTACAGCAATGTACGAGGGTCGGAACTTAAGTAGCGGCAACTATTTATTCACAACCGATACAAAAGAGTTACATGTTTGCACCTGTTACTGTCCTTCAAAGTAGTCACCAGAGTTGTGTAGAGCCCGTTGCCAGCGATCTGGAAGGCGTAATATACCGTTAGCAGAGCCTGTTCTGTTGATGGTACGAATGGAGCGATTTAAAGTTATCGTTATTCTTGTAATCGACTGTGATGGCGTTATCCTAACGCATTACGTTCCTCCACGGCACACCGTCAATGCACAATATTACTGTTCGTTTTTGGAGCATCATCTGCGACCAGCTTTGCGAAAGAAGCGCAACCCACCCATCATTTTGTACGACAATGCGTGGGCGCATACAGCGCAAGCTGTGGCTGCTCTGTTCGGTCGATGAGACTGGGAAGTACTGTACCATACACCATAGTCCCCGGACTTAAGTCCATGTGACTTTTATTTGATTCCGAAGATGAAGGAACCACTGCGTGGAATTCGCTTCAGAACTGTTCCAGAGATTCGACAGCCAGTAGACCGCTCCATTCGCACCATCAACAGAACAGGCTCTGCTAACGGTATACTACGCCTTCCACGTCGCTGGCAACGGGTTCTACACTACTCTGGTGACTACATTGAAGGACAGTAACAGGTGCAAACATGATACTCTTTTATATCGGTTGTGAATAAATAGTTGCCACTATTTAAGCTCTAACATGCGTACATACGAGATATTATGTGAAGTATAAAATGTAGAAAAGAGGTACTGGTAGACGTGAAGGTGGAAGGCAGACCGTGAGTCGAGGCTGGATATCTCAGTCGATAAGGTTTCCCAGCCCACAAAAGTAAAAGTATCTACTTGGAATCCCTTCAAGGGAATTCGTCCTAGAAAAAGAGTCCCTTTCTACAAGGGCCCTAGAATATATTATAGAACCACATTTACATTATTTCTGGTATTGTGATGCCATAAAGTAAATTTTATTATCAAGTAAAACTTCGCAAAAAGTTTCCTGTACAGCACGCACTATGTTTTCTTTTCACTCACGTTCCCCAAGTATCTTACATGATAACAGGAATGAAACGCGTTTCTTGAATTATGGGTCGCTCGGTCAGAATTATTTCTACATGTCAGTCAACAGCGATCAGGAAATACGGAACTCCTCGTCTTCATTATTTGTGTCGGATATTACAAGCCTTTTCGGGGAAACGCTTCTAACCTGTGAAAAGAAG
Source organism: Schistocerca gregaria (assembly GCF_023897955.1). Classification (NCBI taxonomy): domain Eukaryota; kingdom Metazoa; phylum Arthropoda; class Insecta; order Orthoptera; family Acrididae; genus Schistocerca; species Schistocerca gregaria. The sequence continues at coordinate 319,620,895 of NC_064920.1, read as the reverse complement.
CAGCATTCACTCTTTATATGAGTCTTTCAATAAAAGATGTTTCCTAAGAAAACTTATTTAAAACAGCTTACAAGTTAAATAGACCTCCATGAGTAATACCACATCATGCTCAGTAGTAATAACCGTAGAGCTTATAATCATTTTTAAGTCGCACTTATAACCGACGCATGACATTTCCTTCTACGTTTGTAGAATTTTGAAATACTCAACAGTGCTACCAACTAAAACAGTATTCGGGAGCGCTAAAAACAATCATATTTCTTTGCTACTGTTTAAGCTATTAAGCATTTTAAAGATGAAGCCATAGTCCGTCCTTGTACAAATTATTGATGTAGACAAATACAACAACCTAAATGACTGTAAATACTGATCGGAAGGAAATCTGAACTGGGGTTAAGTTGAGACGGTATTTCGTATTTGCGGTAGCTAGACAAATTTAATGGAGGCTGATGAAATGAGACAAGACGGTTCCTGGGACCACGTTGCAAGGAGGTAGGCAGCGGGCGACATCCGCAAACGACAGTTGGGGAAAATGTTAATATGTCGAGAGAAATTCTGACAAGAAGGAACCTCCTACCGTATCTGTGGATTCCTCAATAAGCCCTCACGGGGTTTACGACACCAGGGTCGTAATCCAAATGGTAGCGCGCCTACGATTCGCTGCCTCCAGCGAAACTGGTGAGGACGAATTAAGGAAAGACACGAAGGTAGTAAAAAGAGAAATGCAGGGGGAAAAAGACATATATGACAGAAAGTTGTATACCTGACGTGTAAACTACAAAAATAAATTTCCATTCCATACGACGTTAGAAGCCTTCAGCAATAATTTTGATATCCATTTGTTCTACACGCGCTTGAGCAGTCCTTATCAAATTAAAAGGGAACAATTTAAAACTTTCAGATTTTATTTCTTTCGATAGTACTTAATACTCTGCTATTAATTAGTTACAAGTTAATTACAAAAAAGCTGTTACATTATTTATATGCTGAACGGAGCGAGAACGTGTCGCTCATTTACTTGAAGAACAAATACATCTTTCACTTGGGCTTTATACTCAAATTCGCGATGAAAAAACTCCGCTTCAAGCGCAGTCACACTCAGTTATGAGACAGGAGAGCTATCGCTCAGAACTCCAGTTTCTACAAAACGTTAACAACATTTTTAATTAAATTTAACCAACACCTATATGGAAAATAATGCTATATGGTTTAGTTTAAAATAAGCTAAAATTTAAAATTATTTTAATTTCCTTGAATTTTAATTGATAGCTGAATTGACATTACAAAGACTAGAGATCGAGGTTTGATCAGTAACTCCTTAGAAGATCGGAGCTGCAAAAGCAAGTACGTTCGCACACAACTAGCTAACAAGGAGAGATAAACATTTTAAATATTCACTAAATCTCTTATGCTACTCGTATACAGCATCGAGATAAAATTCATGTGATTCACTAATGTTCACATAAGAAAATTACTTAATAAGTGGCAAACTCCATCGGGCGACATAGTAGTGAACGAATGCGCAATACAAAGCGACGTCGCTTCAGATCACATGCTGCACATACACTGATAGCTTTGTGGCTTGTCCCAAGCGTCAATGCCAATAGGGAGACGTCAGTTATTTGAACAGGAACTAGCGACTGTCACACACAGGCTATTCCTGACAATCATCGGGGCGGTTTGAGGACATTAATCGGATGCCTATTTTGTAACAGTGATGCGGGCGACATACGAGCAATGTTTGTTCCTCTCAGGAACGTTTTGGCTACCTCGTAAACGCGATAATAGCTGTTGCTTATACCAAAGGATGGCAATCCAGTGTTCGAATTACTGTAGACCGTTTTTTGGTAATAATATCAGCACTACCATTTCTTCATGCGTTGCAAGAGGAGGGCAGCCTATAATTAAATTTCTCAGATAAAGGTAATACAGTGAAAACCTTTGAATTTGCAAAATAGCTTCCTTGCTTAGCCTCATAGGTTGTATACTGCCTCACTTCGATGAGTCAGTGACAGTAGAATGCTCATTGTATGTCATGGGAAAAAGCGAAATCCTGGTGAGATCATACAGCTTCGCGTCCGTAATAACTTAGAAAATTACAATGCCACCAATACCCCTGCTTTCGTACTTCTATACACAGAAGAAACTAAATTCAGTACACATCATGAATTATTTATAGGAGGACGTGCGTAAAAATGAGGCCTCCGAATTTCTTACGTGAAAACCCTTAAAGCATTTTAAATAAAGCAAACGTTATTAATATTCTACACCTATATTTCTCATGTCTACATACACTACTGGTCATTAAAATTGCTACACCAAGATGAAACGCAGATCATAAGAAATCATCACCCAGAATGACCACCTTTGTCCGTAATAACAGCCTTGATAGACTGGGCGTTGAGTCAAACAGAGCTTCGATGGCGTGTACAGGTACAGCTGCCCATACAGCTCCAACACGATACCACAGTTCATCAAGAGTAGTGACTGGCGTATTGTGACTAGCCAGTTGGCCGGCCACCATTGACCAATCGTTTTCAATTGGTGAGAGATCTGGAGAATGTGCTGGCCAGGACACCAGTCCAACATTTTCTGTATCCAGAAAGGCCCGCACAGGACCTGCAACATGCGGTCGAGC